>NC_136059.1:1181780971-1191148471 GCF_964261635.1 Lissotriton helveticus
CATTGGCAGTGTCAAGACCAGCATCTTCACGTCAATTGCTGGAGCTCAGGGCAGAGAGATTAGCATTGCAAGTATTCATGCCGAAGACAAAGGCAATGCATTATCTCAACAAGCAAGGCGGCACAAGGGTCTATCCCCTCTCTCAGGAGGCTCAGTGCATCTGGAAATGGGTGTTGTAGAACGGAATCTATCTGAAGTTGGAAGACCGCAAAACACCTTCTGGGGTGGGGGGGGTCAGAATACAACGGCAGACACATTAAGGAGGCTCAAATTGACCTGCCACAAGCGGGAGATCCATCAACAAACTCTAGACAGCCTTTTGCTCAAATGGGGCACGTCAACAGTGGTCCTCTTTGCGACAGCACAGAACAAGAAGTGCTGGTACTTCGCAAGTTGGCATCACCAACTGGGATCCTGCGGGGAATGCATTTTTTATGGCATGGTCAGGCACCTTTGCCTACGCTTTTCCGCTGATTCTCCTCCTGCCACAGTCGCTCATAAAGATATAGCCAGAGCCCTGCAGGATGATCCTAATAGCGCCATCCTGGTCTCGTCAACATTGGTTCACAGATCTTCTCCTTCTTTCATAGTCACAACCTATTCTGCTGCGTCCATTCCATCACTTCCTACGATGTCCCAGGGACAAGTGCTACATCCAGATCCCAAATTGCTTCGATTAGCCGCTTGTCTACTGAACAATGTGAATTTAAGTATCTAGAAATCCCTTCTGAGTGTAGAGATGTTCTATCAAATGCTCGGGCACAGAGCACTTATAAGACGTACAGGATGAAGTGGAAAAGAATATGTATATGATGTCAGGATTCAAATGTTTATCCTCTACGGTCCTCTTCTCATGAGATCCTTCCTTACATACTGCTATTAGCAAAGTCTGGATTAGCACATGCCTCGATTAAATTCCCACTAGCTGCTATATCCCACTTCAGAAGGACATCCTCAGGACCATCGTTCTGGTCAGAAAGGACCATTAAACAGTTCATGAGAGGCCTATTCCGTACCATTCCACAGGTTAAGCCTCCACCACCTTTGTGGCATCTCAATATAGTATTGCTTATAACTCATGAAACATCCTTTGAAACCCATTCATAAGGCGGACCATAAGTTCTATCATGGAAGTTTGCCTTGTGGCGCTGACATCTGCCAGGAGAGAAATTCAGGCCCTGTCCATACAGGAACTGTTTCTACAGTTTAGGGATGATCGAGTTGTCCTTCGTACTAATCCCAAGTTTATCCCCAAAGTTCCATCGGACTTTCATTTACACAAGCCTCTTATCCTTAAAACCTTCTTTCCACTACCAACAACTGGGGCGGAAAGAGCTCTTCATTTGCTGGATATTCAGCGCTGTCTAAAATTTTATCTACAAAGATCAAAGACATTTTGCAAATTGACCTAGCTTTGTGTATCCTTCAGTGCACCCAGTATGGGCTATCCTCTATCCAAAAAGGGGATTGCCCATTGGATCTCGAGTACAATTCAGTATTGCCATCAAACGGCATAAAAGCCTCTGCGGGCATGGGTGTGTGTTCACTCTACAAGAGCAATCTCTACATCTACTGCTTTTTGCTGGCGTACCTATCCAGGATATCTGCGGGGCTGAAACCTGGAAGAGTACCCACACCTTCACTAAACATTACTGCTTGGTTGCAGACGCTCACAATGATCTAACCGTACGACAGGCAGTGCTGAGGAACCTTTTCCAGTGACTGTGACCGAGTTGCCATATGATGGTAGATTACACGGAAGGCTATACCGTATGCCTGTTCACTTTCGTTTCGCTTACTCTTGTTTTCCCTCCCTTGTAATAACAGATTCAAAGAGAATCCAGGTGACGAGTGCAATATGAGTGCACACTCACGTTTTTATTCACTTTTTTTTGTGTGTGTTCACAATTGGGAATACACTTATGCACGAGCACACGGAGTACCACACAGTTCAATGTTTACACATGTTGCCTATAGGGGCTATAAGGACTCATAGAAGAGGCATATAAATGTACTGCACTGTGGTTTTGATATAAGACATAAGGATGTATTTAAAACTTGTGCTATGATTTCATGTTTTAGAGATGCTCCCTGAAGAAGGGCTCTCTGCCCGAAATGCTTAGGAGCCATCTAAGCATATGTGGAAAACATTTTGGTTTTGAAAAAGCATGCAAAATGAAATGATGTAAATTTCTGTCACGCATTGAAGAACATTGAAGTAATTACATATTAAAACATTGCTTGAAAAGTGCAAAAACTCTGTGGAGTCCATTTTATAAAGGAACCAAATGTGTGCCCAAAGGGATGCAACCAAACTAGTTTAGAAGCACAGCATACATTCAAGAATTTAAAACAAATACATTTATTTAAGGAGACATTTCCACATGGTTAATATTTGGACAGTTTGTTCTTTCAGCCTCGTTTTTTTTTTGTTTCTTTATATGATAGACTGTTTGTGGTAGTATGTAGTTGTGATTTTGCATATAGTGCCCTTAAAACTAATAAAATAGGGGCACTAACTTAATCCAGAACCTTCAGCGAGGTTTTGTTTCGAATTTACCAGATATTGTCGTAGAGACGGGACTCAAGATGAAACTTTCTTCAGTCTCTTGTGTGGGTACTGAATTTAATTTAAACGAGTTCATTGTGCTGCCTGCCAGCCTTCTTTCTGTCACCTCCTCCATCTAAGGCAGATGATACTCTGTAAGAGGACATGCTGATATTCCATTGAACATACAGCTATTTGTTGTGCTTCCAAGGGTGTTGTGAAACATTGAGTGCTGTGAAGCAGTTAAGAGTTAGTGTATTGAAGAAATAATCATTTATTTTCCAAAGTGGAACTCCTAATGCGTTTTATTTTTAGGTATGTTCCGCTCCAAGAAATTTGTATGGTGTCCATTTGTTTGTTGTTCTCTTCATCTAATTGAGAAATGCCGTTGCCTGAACTCATAACAGTGCAGAAGTCTTGTTTGAAAAATCTGTTCATCACCCTTTCAGTTTGCTTTTTTTTTCTTTTGTTACTTGTGGCCACTACATCAAAATTTGTTAGGTATTCAAGAGTCTCCTTTCTGCCAAACTGCCCTATTTAGGGTCTAGTGACCAATCGAGTTTTCACTGGCAGTGCCCCTGCTGGGTACACCACGGAAACCTTGATTGATTGATTGATTGATTGTGGGTTTCTAAAGCGCTAGAATCGACTCCCGAAGGAGTATCTCTGTGCTGTAGACCGCTGGGGAACCCGTCCTGGCTTTCCCTGTGAGATGGTCCCTTCTGGGTATCTCCAAGGTGAAACCAGGCATCCCCGGCGTATGTGGGGGGCCGTTGTGGAGATGAGGCAAGCTAATGCCCAAAGTTGCCGAGTGTGATCCCTAGTTAGAGTAGGCACCGAGGTGAGAATTATCGAGTCCATTGACCCTGGTCCAAGACCCTGCCGCGTCGGGAATTGAACCCTGGTCCCGGGCCGTCCTCTGCTTCCGGGTCTGCCGCCTCTAACCAGTGAGCCACACCACTCCACTAAGAGCCTGAAGGACTTGGTCTGTGTAAATGCATCAGAATGTCTGCCCTATTTAGAGCAGACAATATGATGCATTGTTTATCTCTTATAGATTGCCAGAGAAGTAGTGGCAGACCCAAAGAGAAAACATTGAAAATTACCCTACATCCTGGGAGCAAACTTCCAGGTTGTCATGGCTTTTTTTTATTCTACAAAAACAACTGTTTTTTGTACTATAAAAAAGTTGCCACCCTCTGAAGCCTAAAGGAGGGCCAATACCATATAGTCATCCTATAATAGTTGATTCACTGATAAATAATATTTTTGAAAGGTTAAACTACTGGATGTAATACTAGTGAAAACCTTCAACAGTCCTTCTCCACTGTGGCATAATGCCTAGAGCGTAGAAACATTGTGCCAGCACAAGTAGATTAAGCACTGCTTTATCTCATGTATTCCTCCATCTGCTACAAACGTGTGTTATATTCTTCAAAGAAAAAGAGGCCAATTTTGTCATTAAATTGTATTTTCTATGGGAAGATGTTGATAGGCTGCGTTGTAATCAGACTTTGTAACCTAGCTCTTGTATTTTGTTTTATTACCAGGAAGAAGTGCAAGCCTTGTCAAATGAAAAAATATCTTTTAAGCAACAGTTGGACTCGTCTAACAGCACTGTTCTAATTTTACAAAATGAGAAAAGCAAACTAGAACAAGAAGTTGTGGATTCGAAAAAAGAACAAGATGACCTCTTGGTACTTCTTGCTGACCAGGATCAGAAAATATATTCGTTGAAGAGCAAGCTCAAAGAATTGGGAGAACCAGTAAGATATACAAACATTTACGTATGTCGCCTTGCATTACAATGAAAGCAAGTTTTAAGGGGCGCATCACTTAGTTTTGGACCGTCGCATCTTAGAATGAAACCCAGGTGTTTTCGATGTTGTGGAGTTCTGAAAACCAGGGTGCTGCAGTGTCATGTGCTTGGTAGCACCACCTGCGGCACCGTGGATGGAGCAGCACTCTGACCTCCTATCTCTTCCATGTCTTTGAATGTGTGACATTGATAATATTGTCACCAAAGAGAGATGCTCAGGAAGTGTTGGTGTGACAGTCTTTCATTGCATTATGTCAGTGTTAAGGTTTCTGAATTTAAGGATTAAGAAAGTAAAATGAAAATGTTTTCAAATCCCTTCACATGGAGGTATAAAGTTATGAACTTTGAGAAATCTTGTTAATAACGGTGAGGTTTTATTAAACGTTTTTAAGGCCAACGTTTTCACCTTAGATACAGTCGTAGTACAGTTAAGAAACAGCACATGAACCATGTTTTGGTTGTTTTCTGAATGCTGAAAATTAAATAATGATTTTAAAACTACTCGAGTTGAAGCTGAAAATTCTAAGTACTTTCATTCCATTTTCACCCCCCTAACTTTGTTGGACAGCTAATACAGTGATTGCACATTAACCCCCTGCACATTTTACGCAGTTTGATTTTTTCCTTTTACCAGGCAGATCCTCGAAATGCTGTTTAGGCTTAGTGCTCCTGACATGTTTCACTGTTGCAGCTCATTCAAAAAGGCTTTTAACCTCTTCTGATTTTCACCAATTGATTCTTTAGCTGTTAATGGTCCTTCACTTAGCTGATTCTTTCCTGCTCTGCTTTAGAGCTCCTCCGTTTGAAAATGCTGCTTTATGCAGTTTAAAGAGAAGGATCTGTAAATCTCAGAGATGATCAATTGTTTTCTCGGGTGCCATTGACTATGTTTGTCTCTAAAGCCACTTTTGGCTTTTCAAGACTTCTCAGTGATCTTAGGTGGCAAGGTGGAGACAAACGTATAGCTGAATCATCTGAACATTGGGCTAATGTGATGATTCTAAGAGGTAAATGTTGAGGTCTTGAGTTCCTCCGTGTTTAGTCAGTGATGCTTCGTACTAGCCTGAAAGTTAAGGAGTTAGTATTTTATACAACCTTGGTGGTTTATCATTTTTCTTTTATTCTGTATGTGATGGTATGGGCCCTCTTTCATAATGTCTGTTTAATAGTCTGAATATGTAGGTATGCCTGTGCTCTATTTGCTGTATCAAAAACCGCTACTACAGTGGTTGTAATATAGAGCATGCCATGCAATTACCAGGGAGACGTGCGTCATATGTGGTTTGCTCCCATTTCTGCTTGTAGGTACACCCTCCTATGTTTTCCACTCACCGGTATGAATTTAAAAGTGCTCCGCCTTCTGGGGCTCTTCATTGATAATTATAGCCCCACCCACATGTTGAATCCAGGAGCACTTTTTAAATGAAATATATCGTTTTTTTATATTTAAAAAAACATTTCCACCACCTAATAAAAGGCCAAGTTGGACTGTAACAAGGCCACTCAATTAACATAAGTTACAAGAAAAACGAACAAACCTTTTTTAATAGGAAAAGTGAAAGTTAAGGATGTAAGTGTTCCTAGATAGCTTTCGGCCTGCAGACATTGGAAAACTGGCACTGCTCCTTTAAAGAAGCTCACTTCCCCAGTATGTAACCATGCCCCTTAAATGACTGTGTACCAGTTCTTGTTTCCATGTTTTGATGAATCGTGGAGCACTGAGCTTGTCATTTTCAGGATTCTTCCGAACCTTGGATTTCATTTTCTACTCTTCGTCCCTGCTGCCAAACGTTTTCTCAAAAAACCCATGAATGGGATGGAGAATATGCACCTGAATGTGTAACAAGAGGGAGGAAAAGAGCACCTAGAATTGGTTTCATTACTTATATTGAACAAGGCGATTGATTTCACTGTACCTCAGCTGTCAACATTGTTTCTGAGGACTTCCCCAAAGGGAAGTCTGAAAAGATCTTAATATGAAGAGCATGACATCAAGGCCATGTGCAGGGGCTACCTGTTCGCCATGGAGGTCTGGCTCACTGTCAAAATGCTGCTGAAGTACAAAGAAACCTAGGCTCTCAGTGTATACTGACTTCACAACTTCAAAGCAGCATTCTATATGGGGGGCAGAGCTTGCCAGGCTCAAAGACGGCCGCTGACTAAGCTCGCTCCGCAAGTCATCTAATGCAATTATCCGCCTTCCACCTGTGGCCCGCCGTCTGAAAAGCAGCATAGAAACTATGGTGAAAGCAGAGCTTCCCAGCGAAGTCAAGGTCGGACCGAGACTCGCTCCCAGAGTGTAGATGTGAACTGCCACGTTATGAGGCCTTCTGGGTCCGGGAGATGAGGAGTGCTGAAGGGCGACCTGTTCGGACATGCAAATGCACCGTGCGGCCAGGCTCCCGGCCCACGGTGTGCGGACCTGTGTTCCCCCTGCCGGCCTCATCATTGTGGTGTGTGGCGCCTGGGGGCTCCCCCCCCCCCCCCCCCCCCCCGGGTCAAGAATAGACCAAGACTCGCGCCTTGGCGGGGATGCGAGCTGCGGCGTCATAAGACCTTCTGGTGCTGGGAGGTGAGGAGCATGAAGGCGCGGCCTGCCCGGGGTCGCAAGAGCACTGTGCGGCCTGTTTCTCGGCCCACGGTGCGTGGACCAGAATTTCCCTTCCCTGCTTCAACTTGGCGGTGAGTGGCACCTTGGAGCTCGCCTCGTGCCCTGCCTGGAATGCGGCCTGATAAAGGAGTTACACCTATACCAATCGCCCATGGCCCTTCGACCTGCGATGTGCTGCAGAAAGCTCCCAGGCAACTACCGGTGCCTGTGAGTGACTGTGCTCTTGCAGACTCTCGTGGGGGGCGGCAATAGGCTTTGCATGCTACAATGCTGCCGTAGTGGGTGGGGGGCTGATTAGACCACTGCTTCCTCCCTCGAGGTGCGTTCTTTTGTCTGGCATGGCTGTGCCCTGGTTCCAAGGTCATACAAGTGGAGCCTGAGGCCTGAGCCTGTTGAGGGCAGCTTGTTTGAGACCTGGTCGCTTGTGCCTCCTCGAGTTGTGACTGTTTGCACCAAAGACTAGTGCTGTTTCCTCCCCCCTCCCCCCTCCCCCAGGGAAGTGTGCTACTACTCTAGGCCCTTTGTTGAGCCATATGGGCTGGGGCTCTGATGGCCTTCTTGGGAGCATAGTTTGCCTCTAATTGCACCACAGTCTTTAGTATTTTACGACAGGGTCTTCCGTGGCCCATATCAGTTGCTGTGGCACTGTCTGCGTAGACGATTCCAGCACATTGGGTAAACCGGATAAATCACATCTAAAGCTAAACTTTGAACAACGAAAATCCAGAAACAGGGATGAGACCTCGGATCCGGCCCCGCCGGGGTCGAGCGAAGAGTCTGAGGGCACAAGTGATGTCATCAAGCAGATTTTGGCGGCGATGTAAAAAAGCCTATCCTCCATTGATGGGAAAATTGATTCCCGATCATACAGAATGGACTGAATGTCCAATAGGCTGGCCACACGGGCAGAGCGCCGAATATTTCGAAGCGGCAAATCTCAGAGGTAGAGGAAGCACAGACTGGTACATACAACACCCAAAACCAGATGGAGAAAGCCTTGACCGCATTGCAGTATAAGACTGAGGACTTGGAGGTCAGGTCACGTTGATGTAATCTGCACATTATACTGCAACAGGGGTCATCAAAGTATTTGTGGAAAAACAACTAATCAGATTGCTGGGTTCCGAAACCTTCATGTCTATGTTTGTTGTAGAGCGTGCACACCACTCGCTGGGCCCCAGGCCTTCCCCTGACGTTCCACCGCTATCTATCATTGAAAATTACTCAATTACAGGGACAGGGACACTGCTCTGAAAAAAGCCAGAGAATTGGGCAAACTGAGATATGAAGCCTCCTCCATCATTTATTCCCTGAGGCCGAAAGGCAATTTATCCCAATAAAATGTAAACTGAGAGAACAACACATAGGCTACGCTACGCTGTACCCCGCTAAGCTGAGAGTTGTGGTTAATGGCAAAGCCAACATTTTCTCAGACCCTGAATCTCTCCAAAAAGCCCTCAGAGTGGAATATGGCGGGAACACAAAAGAAGGCCCCGTTCTTGGAGGACGGGACAGTGGGTTCGGCTGGAAATCTGGATGATAATAACTAACTCTTGACTGATATTTCTATCTAACCTTGCTTTGCTATCCTATTTTATCTTGGCTATTCGAAGTTGTCGTGACAACTAGTCTGACAACCTGATCCGGGGTTCTACCATTGGTGAACCCCCACAATAGACTGGTTTGCCACTGCAGAAAACTCAAAATGCAAAAGCTTTGCATCCAGACACCCACACCCGCAATCCATGGGGAACGGCAATCCAAGGGGTACCGTCCTATGGATGAACTGGTCCGGGCTATTTTCGTATGCTTTTCTGCCTCTCCCACACATTCCATATGTTTACAGGAAACTCAGACAGACTTCATTAAGATTGATACTCATTTCTCCCACATGGGCTCTAAAACCATGGTACACAGCACTACTAGAGCTAACCCTAGTACCTCACGAGAAGCAACCCAACTACCCAAACCTTCTCAATCAGGATGAGGCATCCTAATGTTAAGCAGCTCAATCATGCAATCTGGGTCTCGAGGTCATAGAATTTGAATACCTGAACCTCCCTCTAGAATATATGGCTATTCTAAAAGAGGCCAGAAGACCAACCACAAGAGCTTGCTTGCAGCAAAATGGAAACGTCTGTGCTTTTATTGCGCTTCCCTAAACATGAACTCTTCTTCTCCATCAGAACAACAACTAATCTATTACCTGTTAAACTCGCAGAAAGCGCACTTCGCATATACCTCCATGTGCCTTCATTTAGCAGCCATTGCAGCATACCTACAAAACAGGAAGCACCAATCCCTTTTCCGCATTCCTGTCATTAAAGCCTTCATGGAAGGATTTAAACTAATCATTCCACCTCATACACTTCCTTTACCAGCATGGAACGTGAACATTGTACTAACAAGATGACCATGTATCTGTGAAATTAAATGTTTAACATGGAAGGTGCCTTTCCTTGTAGCAATAACATCTCTACGAAGGGTTAGTGAAATACAAGTTATCACTATTGAAGAACCACACTGCCAAATGTTCCCAGATAAAGTGCCTACCAAAGGTCATATCTCCTTTCCATTTAAATCAAACTTTAGAGTTTGCAGTATTTTCCCCCCAAAATCAGAAACTGACAAAACGTACTTTACATACGTTAAGCAAGCACTACTGTAATACTTGAAACGCGCAAAACCCTTCAGAAAAGCACATCAATTGTTTTTCTTTCACAAACCCACGGAAGGGAAATTCCTTTTCCGAAACTAGAATAGCAAATGTCAATTGCATCCATATTTATTATGCCAAAGCAAAACAAAATCAACCAACTATGCCTAGGGCTCGTGCTACAAATTAAGTATGTTACTTACCCTGTAAGCATCTATTCATAGCGGGTAGCGATGCAGATTCACATGCACCCTCCTGCCTCCTTTCCGGCTTGGATCAAATGGTGACAAAAATGCACACAAATACATCATGTTCAACAGCAAAGCTAACTTAGCAGACTATATCTTCATTCCATATATGACAAGGGAAAAAAACATATTATAACAAAGGAACTGCTGACATTGCGAAATACTTCAAGTGGGAGGACCGACAACGCAAAATGCCGATCATAAAACGTCCTCAAGAGTCCGGTCCCATCACTAGATGGCAGGAATATGCATAGCATATAAACCTGCGCCACTACAAATGATGCTTACAGGGTAAGTAAGGTACTCCATCTACAGTTCACAAGCATTTGTATATTTCTTAGATTTACAGGTGCCCCTTTCCCCTTGCCATTTTGAAGACCTTTACAATAAACTTTGGAAACTGCTTTAAAATACGGAGTTATGCTGGTCTCTGGAGAGATGTGAAAATTAGGCAACATATGCCTTGTTAGTTAGAATACAGACATAAACAGTGTGGTTTATAGCTCATATGTAGTGACAGTTGTCAGTTATACCAGAACAGCACCTGCAATGAAATTATCTTCTGGAATTCAGGAAGAACTCTAATGCTGTTTGTTGCCACATATTTTTGTTACCAAAACACCTTACTTTGGGTATGAAATTGTTCAATCGATTGTAGAAAACACATTACTTTCATCTTTTTTGAAAATGTGCCTTCAACTCAACAGTGAAAGAACAGAGGCAGTGCCGTTCGGCAAAGCCCAGGACTTTTGGACCTCTGACTGGTGGCCCTCAGAACTGTGGGTAGATCCTTCCCCCACGCTCATTATTAAAATCTGGGTGTCAAACTAGATCAGGCCCTATCAATAAAAGATCAAAATTCCGCCACTTGCAGGGCGTGCTTTGCAACTATTCCGCTTTTGAGTAAAGTCTTCCCTTGGCTTCAATCCTCTGCAATAAAGACTCTGGTCAAGGCCTTATTCATAAGCCACATTGACTATGGCAATACCCCGCTCATGGCTGCAAATGATTCCCTGCTAGCCAAACTCCAGGTGGTGCAAACTACTGCTGCACTCCGGGTCAGTGATCTCCCAGCTAGCTCCCCATCTTCGCCTACCTTGAGATCTTTACACTGCCATCCGATTAGGAAGCGCATTATCTTTAAGATCTGTTGTCTCACCCATAAGGCTCTGATTGGTGGAAGCCCCACATAACTAATAGACAAGCTGCAGTTCTGTTGTCCTTCCCGAATGCTGAGATCAAGTGAAAAGGTGCTCTTGATCGTTCCCCACATTCATACTTCCAGATGCGGAGGAGTTCTTTTTCCTTTACTGCTCCATCTACTTGGAATCAGCTTCCACATCACCTCCGCTACTGCTCTGACTTTGCTAAATGTAAAAAAACACTCCTTAAGACCTGGTTGTTTTAGGCTCAATGTGGTGTTTCTTTGCTGGTGAAGTGCCAAGATATACCTTTGGGTATGATTCGTGCTCTATATCAAGTTGAAACATACCATCTTGGACCACACATAACTTAAAACATTGAGATTGTTTTTTTTGCCCTGATGACGCAACATATGCATTTAAAGGTCCTGAAGATGTTGGCTTAAATAGCCCTAGAGAAAAACAATTAAACTTCCTATTCAAGTAGCGTTATACTTAGGAATTCTTTAAATCAATGAGATTGTCTTATTTACTGCCTCAGAACCGCTCTTCCTGATTGTGACTGGGTAGTAAGTGGACGAAGCTCTACAATCTCTGAGTTTATGCAGTTGGTCTTTTAGAGGTACTCTTTCATTTACAGTCCAGTTGAAATGAGGTGTATGGGATAGGTAGTAGTGCATTAAACATATGTATGTTAATAGTGCATGTTCTTATAATGTACAGTTTGGTTGCCAGTCTTATGAAACAGAATTATTCAAACGCAACAATCTATAAAGGGTGCCAAAGTAAGTGATTAGTATTTCTTCTGAATTTCTCTGCTGTTTTTCGTATATGGTTTAAGACTTCATTTTAAGGTATTTTTCTTGTTTTTTACGCTAGGTAGAGGATGAAGACGATTTAGAATCTGGAGACCAAGGTGATGATGATGATGATGAAGACGATAACGAATTGGGAGAGTAAAATCTCAAGTTATGCCCATGAGGGATGTCTTGTTTTTCAAAGAATTAAAACATCAGTGCTTACTTCAAATGCAATGAGTGCCGAAGCGGATGTTGGACTGTTTCATTGTTTCAGAGTGGATGCCATATTTCTATTGAGACATTTATCATAGACAGAGACAAAGATTCCCTACTCTATTTAAGTTATATTTCACCATCCCATGCATTTAAAATCGACTAGAACCTGCTTGAGCCCTTCAAAGACAAAGCTTGCGCTTGAGCTGACAGCGGCACTGTTGCTGCAGTACCTACCAGTTACAGATGCTGTGCACAAGACCATTTTAATTCTGCTCTTTTTGAACTGTCTTAACATGTTATTAAATACGTGTGTACTTCTCACTCGTTGAATGGACTAGATTTGTTTTTGTTCATTTTATGGCTGGGTTTTACACAAGCCATGGTAAAACTTTAAAAAGGATCTGTTCTCTTCCAGTCAAGAGAATACTAATTGGGATTGCAAGTACTTCTACAGCTCTCCGATGCAATGAAGTACAGGTTAAGATTTTTCAAATAAAAGTTCATTTAAATGGAAATGTGTGGTTATAGTGCCTTGGTTGCTGTAGTGGACTATTCCCAGAAGTAACAGTTCTGTACCACCAGACCGAGACAAGGAACCTCAAATTTGTGCTATGTGTGTAGCTACTTATCCTGGACATTTGCTACAATTGTGCAGGGTGTTTTGTAACAACATATTGTTTTGTTTGCTGAAAACCCCGGCAAAACAGCTGCGACCTCTACATCTATTAAAGGTTTACTTTAAATCAATGTTTTATTCTACTCTGAAATAAAGTCAAGGCACCCTTGGATTTATAGGCTTTTTACTGGGAGAAAAGCAATGGATTTTAAAACAAAGAAATAAATTTCATTTGTTTCAAGTTTTAGAAATAAAACAGACTTATTTAGTATTCTTGTGCATGGGTGTTTCTGTATTTGGTGGTGTCCTTGCTTGTTTTTCGGTTTCAGATATAATAATGAAGCTATTGCAAATTTATTTCAAAGGGCACACAGGATGTCAATGCACGGTTTATATACTGTTTATTATGTTACAATGAGATGTGACCTCTGATCTTTTCAAGCTGTAATTTAAAAAACATATACTCTTACCATCTAGTACTGGGCCCGAACGTTTGGAACTTGTTTTTCTTCAACAAGGATAGAGTCACAAAACCTACTATGACTCCACCCTTGGACCACAATGCACCAGGACATGAGCTTCACCTCAGATTGTTTTCTTCTTCCATCGGGCGCAAGCGTTTATGAATACAGATCTGGGAAATGTATTCCTTGCTGGATTCTTTGGCAACAACTGTGCATCTGGTCCCTCTCACTTTTGTTCTAATTTATCGTCCCCCTCAGCCTACTCCCTCCTTTCTTTCTGATATTCAGTCCCTTCTAGCTACACTGGTGATTAATAATTCATCAGTACTAGTTCTGGGGGACTTCAATTTTTGGCCCAATGATCCCGCTGAGAGCCCTCAGTCCAGGGATTTCACCGACCTTATGTCCAGCCTTAACTTCTCATCGCTAGTCCATAGCCCGACCCATACTCATGGCCACACGCTAGACCAAATCTGGGTACTAAACATCCCGTCAACACCCCCCACAATAGTCCCCTGTCCCTGGTCAGATCATTTCATCATCACCCTCTCCCTTGCCCTAGCCCCGATGATCAAACCTCAACTCCCCAAAAACACCTGGGTCAGGAAATGGGGCAAAACCGACATGTCTTCCCTTTGCTCGACCTTGGCGGACACCAGCCCAGAGTTATCGGGCCTTACAGCCACCTCGCAGCTTGCCGCCATTGACAACTGGCTGACCGTGGCAGGCGATGAATTTGCCCCCTTAAAGCGTCTTACGGTCAAGCGAGCCCATGCCGCCAACCGCTGGTTCACCCCGGAATTAAAAAAACTGAAGTTGGCCGCACGGAGGGCTGAGCGAGTCTGGAGAAGATCTTACAGCCCTGAGCAGAAGACAGCTTACTTGTCCGTGTCACAAGTTTATAAAAAGGGCATTCTCGCAGCCAAAACTGAGTTTTACACGAACAGGGTGATGGCAGCAGAGTCTCTCTCCAAGGAAATATTTGCCACTGTTCACGAACTGGCTTCATCTGGCAGAGCCACGTCTACCATCCCCCCTTCCCAGTCCCTCTGTAACTCACTCAATGAGTTTTTTATTGACAAAGTTGCCAAAATTAAACTTAACATTCCCCCTCCCCCCTCCACATTTGTCAATCCCTCCCCTCCCCCCACGGGTCCCAAACTGATTACCTTCCCTCTGTTAACTACTGATTCTCTTCCTCCGTTGTTGGTCCGAGTCAAGTCAGGCTCCCCCTTGGACTTCGCCCCAGCTCACATCCTCGGGGAAATCTACTTAGCTTGTCCTATCCCGGCCCTGACTCTCCTCAATGACTCACTTATATTGGGCTCTGTCCCTAGTTTACACAAATCAGCGGTTGTGTTCCCAATTATAAAAAAACGGGCGCTGATCCATCTTCCCCTGCCAACTACCGCCCCATTTCCCTTCTGCCCTACCTAGCAAAAGTCCTTGAGACTCATGTCACGACCACCCTGAGTGCCCATGTAGAAGCTAATGACTGCCTCTCCTCCCGCCAAGCCGGGTTCAGACCCCTGCACTCTACGGAGAAAGTGGTGATCTCGGTGATGGACAGGCTACGGGAGGGCATTGATACCAAGACACCTCAAGCCCTGATACTCTTAGACCTATCCGCCGCTTTTGACACGGTGGACCACTCCATTCTTCTCAGCCGTGTCAGGGCGGCGGGCATTGAGGGCTTGGCCTTCTCGTGGCTTGAGTCATTCCTAGCCGGGAGAACCCAGGCGGTTCACCTAACCGGTTTTGCTGCGGCCTCCCGTAAGGTTGAGTGCGGGGTCCCCCAGGGCTCGTCACTCTCCCCCCTTTTATTTAATTTATACATCTTCCCCCTCATTTTTATGTTACAGCAGCTGGAGGTCACGGTGTTCAATTACGCCGATGACCTCCAACTAATTTTTAACCTCTCCCATTCCCCCTCATCGGCCCAGAACGTCCAGTCAGTGATGAGATTCATCCAGGACTGGATGAACTGCAATCACCTCAAACTCAATCCAGACAAAACTGAGTTGGTTTTGACTGGAGGTGGTTGCAGTCCATGGTCCCCTTCCTTTTGGCCCCCCTCACTTGGTGTCCCCCCTTCTCCTGTACCTAAAGTCAAAACCCTTGGGATCTTTCTGGACTCACAACTTTCTATTCATTCACATATCAGTTCAGTGGTCTCCTCTTGTTTTTTTTCTTTAAGAATAATTAGGAAAGTTTCCCGCTTCTATTCTCTTCCCGCCTTAAAAATTATTGTGCTAGCCTTGGTATTGTCCCGTATTGATTACGGCAACGTAATTTACAACGGGGCTCCCGCTTATGCGATCCACCGCTTGCAGCTGGTACAGAACCAGGCTGCGCGCCTGATCCACGGCCTTCCCAAATACCACCGGGCCAGCCCACTACTAAAAGCTCTGCACTGGCTGCCGGTGCGGGAGCGTGCCCTCTTTAAACTCGGCTGCCTCACTTTCCAGGCTAGTGCAGGGACCGCCCCTAAATTTCTATGCTCTGCCGTTATCCCTTATCTCCCTGGCAGAGAGCTTCGCTCCTCCCATGCGGCCCTCCTAGCCATCCCCCGATTTAAGAAACAGAGGGCTGGTGGTGCGAGGTTCGCTGCCCTGGCCCCAACTTTCTGGAACTCCCTTCCCGTTGCCCTCCGCACCTCGCCTTCCTATACCCAGTTCCGGAAGGATCTTAAAACCTTCCTGTTCACTAAAGCCTACTCTGTCTAACCCCCCCCCTACTGCTGCTACCCTCCGTAACGCAATAGCGCCATGAAACCGCTAGGTAGAAGTGCGCTGTACAAATGCTTTTAAATTCAAAATTCAAATTAAATTCAAATTTGATCCCTGGGACTGGAAAACACTACTATGCCCACCAAGAGGGCTTCCTCGATAGACACAGATTGTTAGCCTTCGACGTTGTGTGCCTTTGAAGCTTATGCCTTTGGCAACCCTCAATCCTTCTCTGGCCAAATCTTGTAGAATGCACCTACGGCAATAGTATGGAAGTACTCCTGAGGTGACCAACACTGTGTCTGCAGTTTGTGTGTTTCACCAACTGATGACAGAACTTCCTGTGATGCCTGTTGAGCTTTTTACTGCAAGAAGATCCTCCAGTATTTGAGCGAGTGGCTGTGGGCTCACAACAGGACACAGTAACACTCTTTCCCTGAAACTTGTGTCATCTTACCCGAAGACCTCCCCTGACACTAAACAAGAGCAGGATAGCCCACCATGTATCGCAGTGGCTGAATGATTTGGGACGCCAGAAGTGCGGTTCTCGGAGGGCACCGAGGCAGAGGAAGAAGAGCAAGAGCTCATGGTGAATCATAGCAGATGCCACCCCAGACCATGGTCCAAATGACCATGCCAACTCCCCAGGCTTACTACCTCAGGTGCCACAAGGTCAGTCTAGATCCCGAAAATGCCCTCCAACTGAGATAGAGTACTGCTTCCTGGCTTTGAGACCTGAGTTGAGGCGAAAATGGCATAACCTCTAGTTCTCATAAAGGGGATACTCATCAAAGTCGTAATCTATGAACAATCTCCGCCCATGTGCGGGATCCCGGAGCATATAGAAAATACATACATATACCTATATATGCATATGTGAAAACATATATCTATGCAGCCTAAAATATTTCCACAGTGGCCAAAATGCTGAAATTACATAGGTTTGTATAGTAGCACCTATACTCTCCCAACCCCTAAGGAAGAAAGAGAGCAGTAAACATTTGTCATACAACAATGCTTTATTGCCATAGAGAAACCTGTAATAGCAGGCATTTGCCAGTAGGCTACAGTAGAGTATAAAGAAAACAAAGAAAACTGACACCTGGCCTTTAAGGCATTAGAGTAGGGGTACCGTGCCTTTAAGACCTGCAGGAGACCCATTGCTACCATGATGCACCACAGGTGGCAGTTAGGTCAGTTCTTTTTTCCGGCTCCTTCTGAGAGGATCCTGGAGCTTGAGCTCTTCAGTTTTTGTGTCTAAAACTGATTTTGAAGAGATTTTTTGCAGAAAATTTGATGTTTTCTGTTTCCTAAAGGATTCTGCTGCTGGTTTTGTGGACTTCCATAAATATTTTCCAGTCAGAATGGCAGCTTTATTCAGGAAATGCCCTTCTTGTGACAATAAGATGGCACTGGCAGATCCACACTCGGTGTGTATTGTGTGTCTTCCACCCTCACACAATCCTGACCAGTGCCACTATTGTCAGAAGTTCTCCAGGCGGACCCTGCACGACAGGGAACGCATAAAACTCCATACTCTGCTGGAAAAGGACAAGTCATCAGAGTGGTGGCCATTGAGGCCCAAGGACATCATTTTCCAGCAAGCAACGTCAAAAGCGGCGACATTCCACCTCTCCTGACCCTAGGAAGAGAAAGGGGACAAGAGACTCACCGTCGACGTCTAAGTCGCCGTCGAAGAGGCCCAGACACTCTTCAGGAACACCATCTCGACATCGAGAGTCTCCGCCGCATGCAAGTAAGTCGGCGTGAAGGCACCACACTTCCGGCTCGAAGGCTGTGGGTGCAGAGAGACCTAAGTCTCCGTCTACTGCGAGGCTTCCGTCGACGTCGAGACACTCTCCGCCACCCTCGAGGGGGTCAGCGTCGAGAGTCGCAACGGCTAACATCTCGCCGCCTGTGGGCGTGCAGTCATCGAGAGGATTGTCGAGGTCCCACCACTCAACGTCAAGAAGATAAACGTCGACACGACGGCATGGAGGATCGCCGTCCACACAACGTTGTGAAAGATCGCCGTCGACTCGACGCCATGGCAGATCGTCATCGAGGTCTCCAAATCTACGCCGAAGGTCGACATCGAGGTCACCTCATCGCCATAGGCGATCGACGTCAAGACCATCGAGACTTCATTCGACGCCGATGGTGACTCAGACCTCATCGCCGTCGCAGCACTCGACATCGATAGAAAAGGTCATAGGAATTAAGGAGTCCCCGCGGCAGTCAGTTCCCGGGACAAGATCGTCATCTGGAGACCGGTCATCGTCTCCAGGACTGCACATTGTGGAGATCTCACCAGGAGCATCTCCCAAACCTGCAGGTGGGAGGGCCCACGGTCTGCCGCCTCGCGGTCCGCAAGGTGCTGTGTCAGGTGGCCGCAGTAGTAGCACTCCGAGTGAACCCTCGAAGTCTCCCTGTAGGAGACCAAGATCGCCTTCTACACGTCGGTCTAGGTCCAGGGGTCGTCACAGCCGTCATCACGACAGACCCCATAAGAGGAGGCGCACAAGATTACCCACATGGCCTTCCTCTAAAAGGTCTACGGTCCGGGACTACACTCCGACCTTCTTCTCAACGCCTCCATCATGGGTGTCGCCCATAGATGACATCTCGACCTTCACAGATGTTCTGGGTAGGGGTGCAAAGAAACTCAACATCACTTTGCATACTCCAGTGGTTCCCACGTCTGTCATCTTTGATGCCTTGCATCACCGGACAGCTCCTAGACCGCTGCTACCACTGGTGCCAGGATTTTTGGAACCGGCTATGGCCACCTTCCTCACCCCTGCGACGGTGAGTTCCGTGTAACCCTGGGCGAAGAACTACGCTCCGTTCGCGGAGCTTGCGGAGTTTCGGCAACTCCGCGTTCCGCGGAGAACGCGTAGCTGTCGATTACTCCGCGATCCGGTGCGTAGCGTAGTTCTCGCGCGCTGAATAACATTATCGCGTGCGCGGCAATGGCTTACCTTGGTTCTGCGTTCGCTTTTCCCGGTCGCGTGTGCCACCATGTTTGTAAACCCTCCCGCGAACGCGATAACGTCATTTGGATGCGCGATAGCGTCATAAGGACGCGCGAGGATGCTTGACGAGAAGATGAGTTTCCGAACATGTCTTGCACAACCCGAACACGTTACTTGTGACCCGGAACAGGAAATAAGGGAACGCAAGCGGGTGGGACAAACCTCTTGGGTAACTTAGCGCGCTAGCCATCCCGAGCATGCAGGCAGCGCCCCGAACACGCGCACCGCGCTCCCGAAGACTAAAAACGCCGCGCGAACGGGTCTAGCAAGCAACTACGCATGTCCGCGGAGCTACGCGTAGGTGGCGGAGTGCAAGTGCGTCTTCGCGTAGCTCCGCGGAGTGCGGCTCCGCGAACTACGCCCAGGGTTAGTTCCGTGCCATCCAGAATCGCCAAAAAATACAAGGCTCCAGCAGAGGACTCCTTGTTGCTCAGGGCTGACCCGGTCATTGTGGCTGCAGCCATAAAGTCCCACTCCGCTTCTACATCATCCTCTGTTCCTCCTGGGAAGGATAGTAAACAGATGGACTCCTATGGGAGGAAGATGTGCAATACTTCAGCGTTATCAATGAAGGTTGTGAGTGCCTCTGCCCTTCTCGGGAGATACAACAGATCTCCTTGGGACTCCCTGACACGATTCACCGAGAAGCTTCCCAAAGAAGACCGGCAGGATTTCACAGAAATTCTACAAGAAGGGGGGCTAGTAGCCAATCAGCTGATAAGTGCTGCAGCGGACGCTTCAGATCTCGCCGTTCATGGCTACTCCCATGGAGTCTGTTCGCGACGCTCGGCCTGGCTGCGCCTCACAGGCCTCAAGCCAGAAGATTCTGAACCTCCCTTTTAATGGCTCGAATTTGTTTGGGGTTCCCGCTGACGACGAGATGAACAAAATGAAGGCTGAAATGGACACTGTCAAGGCTGTTGGTCGGGAAAAGCGCAATGAGTTCAAGAAACTTTTCCGTCAAGGCGACAAACGTTCTTTTCAACAGAGGGTTCAAACCCCTCAATGGTCCTCCCAGAACCAACAAGGATCCCAGTTCCAACAAAGGTTCTAATCAGCTCCATACCTTAGAAGGAAGGAGGTCTGGTATCTCTGTCTCGGGGACTCGATTTCCCAACACCCCGCAGGGGGAGCTGGAAACACTGGAGCTGGATTCTCTGCAGGAGAAAGGCAGCTTCCTGATCAGTGCGTCAGCTGGAGAGCCGGCTTCCTTCGGCACTTGCTGTAGCGAGCTGCGTCAGGCAAGTAGGTCTTCGAACTGCTCCGAACCACCTTATCTTGCTATAGCAAGTGAAGGTATATTTATACCTTGAAGGTGTTTAGGAATGCCATAGTTTGACGTAAAGTCGGGCATATGAATGTCCTAAATGAACCCCTGGGGAATAGTTGTTCATTATAAAGTAACTGAGTTCTTGGAGAAATCAATATTCAAGCAAGGGGAAGTTCCCTAACGCCTTAAGCTGGTTTTCCAAGAAATTGTTGTGACATTTGGTGAACGGATGGAAGTAGCCATGCCTGTATTTGGGTAGCATGGGTTATGCCTAAATAAGGGCTTGATTTCTATGTCTATATAAGGGCAACGTGAATTGTACCTATATAAGGGCATTGTTAGACCTGGCATCTTTGCCGTTGTTTCCCCTGTCTTTTTGACTCTACCTCCTGTATTTTTGACGCTGTGCTGGATTTCATTTTTGCTGGTATAGATGCTTTGGGAACTTTGTCACTGCTGATCAGTGTCAAAGTGCAAGTGCTCCCTATGTAAATTGTTATTGTGATTGATTATCCATGATTGGCACATTTGTGTCACCAAGAAGTCCCTAGTAAAATGCACTGAGTGTGCCAGGGCTGGTGATAACAAATGCTACTAGTGGGCCAACAAAGCGATACAAAAGGGGATGATGGACGGAGCGTTTGAGCAAATCAAACACTCACACCCAGTCAACTAATCTGGGTTTAATCCATTACCATTCTTTAGCCCACTCAGCCACCCCATTTCAGACATGGCCATATGCAAATCAGTCTGACCCTGTGCCTCATGGGAACAGTCCAGCCCGAACTGCCAAGCCATGTCTTCCATGGACCGGAAACAAGCATCCTGGGACCGGTTTCGGATTCATAATCCTCATCAGCCAGGCTATCTTGATTCCAGTGGCCAAGTGAGCAAGGGACTCACGTCTGAGCATACCCTGCCACAGTGCCTGTGTGCAGTCTGTGAACTGCCATGTCCTCCTGGTCAGTGTCCCCACTGACCAGGCCTAACCCTTCCATTTCTGTACACATTGGCCATCCCCATGGAAGGCCCAATGTACCCCCTTGGGCAGGGTGAATGTATGTGAAAGGTAGAGCATGTACTAGTGCAGGTAACATGCTCTGATAGTGAATGACAGCCATTTTCGTTTTTCACTATTGTAAGGCTACCTTGCCCTTAGGCTTTCATGGGAATGCTGGCTACAGTGGCTACCAGCATATCTTCCCATAGGAGCAAGGTAGGACATTAAAGTCTGGTGTCCCTGAACTCCGAATTTAATAACACATCTTTTAGGAAAGGTTGTTTTTTAAATCCTGTGTTTGAGAACAGCACTTTTAGAAAGTTGCTGTTCTCTTGTCTGACCTTTCTGTGTGCCTTGGCCTGTTTGTGAATTGACTGTCTGATTTGTGAGTGACAGGGGCTGGGTGGCTCCCAGAGGCTGAGTGGGCCATCCCTTGGCTGAATAGCTCCATCTGCATCTAGAGTGGTGGGAGGGGGTAGCACCTGGGCCTGAATAGGGCTGTGCCTGCCTTCCACAATGCTGGCTCCACCTCCTGCTGGGCTGATGACCCAGCCCCTCTCTCTGAAAGGAAATGAGAGACCAGGAAAACAAAGTGCTCAAGGAACACCCAGAACTGGTTCAGACAGGGCTCAGAGCACTCCTGCACAAAGGAACAAAGACTTTTAGGGGTATAAGTATAGGACCCCAGACTACAAAAAATTAGATCATCCTGGAATCAAGAAGGAACCTCTGCCAAGGAGAAAGCTGCAACTGAAGAAGGAAGACTGTCGGGCTGTTGCTCTGCTGTACTGACCTGCTGTTGCTTTGCTGCCAAGGAGTGGGGAAGGACTTTGCTTTTGGTGCTGTGTCCCCTTGCTTGAAGGAATCTCCAAGGGCCTGAGAAGAGCTGGCTCCCTGTTAAGAAGTCCCAGGAACAAAAGGACGTCACCCCCAGCTTCCCTGAACTCTCCTCCGAGAGTTCTGTCCTTCTTAGAGTGCTTGGGCCAGTTGTGGTGCCTCTGGAAGTTGTATCTGTGTTGGAAAGCTGGAAACCAAGATTTTAAAGACTTTCTGCAAGTTTTCATGCATCACTCGCTTGCGGAGCGCATCCCCGTCAGTGAGAGGAAATTCCCGCTGCTACGTAGGCTGAGATTGTCGCAGCGCCTGTTGCCGCTGCCAGAGCCGTCGCATCCTTCATTTGCGGGACGCACCACACCGATGCGGGAAGATTACCATCATTGCGAGTATCGTCGCAGAGCCTGCCGTCACTGGGTGAGATCGTCGCACTGCTTGCATGCGGACCACATCACGTTGCTGCGAGAGTCGTCGCAGAGCCATCGCTTTGAGGGGCCGCGAGAGTAGAAGATCGTCTCTGAGCCGCGCATCGTCGCCGCACTGGAGATCATCGCTGCACTTAAGATCGTCGCATCGTCCCTTTTGCGAGCCGCTTCCACGAAAAACTACACCGGAATCCATGCAAGGTATCACATCACAGGTATCCCTCTCCGTACAGACCGGAGTCACCGCAACACGCCTGCTGCATCGAGCGGGGTTGTCGCATCGCCTCCCCAGAGTCTCAGGAGTGATGCATCTCTTGCTTTTCATCGCTACAGCTTTTCACTTGGAACTTTGTCGCATCTAAAGGTACTGTTGGCTAAAATGGGACGCAACTGTGGATTATTTTAACGCAACCTTAAGAACTCTTTAGAAACCATATTCTTGAACTATGTATGTTGGACTTTTGTCGTTTTGGTCTTGTGTAGTTTAGATTAAATACCTTTATTTTTCTAAACTGTTGCGGAGTCAGTTTGTGGTGTTTTCACTGTTACTGTGAGTGTTGGTACAAATACTTTACACATTGCCTTTGATAAGCCTGACTGCTTGTGCCAAGCTACCAAGGGGGTGAGCAGGGGTTATCTAAAGAGTGTATCCTCCTTACCCTGACTAGAAGCAAGGGTCCCTATTTGGACAGTGGTACCTACCCCTGCCAACTAGAGACCCCCAGTTCTAACAGGCATGTATCGGGAAAATGTAATCGGAGCCTAAAACGCCACACAACACCCACTTCAATTTCTTATGTACAAAATTACTAAGTTCTAAACACGTTAAACATATCTAAACATGATGTGTTAAAAACCCACCCAAAATACATAGAAAATGTATTGGTACTGATGGTAGACGAAAAGAGCATTTGTGCTGTATGCATTTAAAGCAATGTTTCATTCAAAGCATATAGTTTGACATTTGAAAAAGGCTAACCAAATGAATCATGAAAAAATACATTTATGAAATGTCTCTTAAATACAGAAGAAAAAAGTTGAGACCATTTCATGGCAGATTATATAAACTGTTTAAATGTGGACAAGGTCAAATATGGTTTCTGGAAGTTCTCAAAGAATTCTAGTTCTCTATGAATAGTTCTACTTTAACAGATTACTTTTGTGCCCGAAAAATTTAAAAAATACAAATTTAGAAAAACAAAAGTTGAATCATAGAAGAAAAAAAAAAGGAATCCCAAAGTTAGAACTTTGTTTTGAAAAAATGAAGGTCAAATTCAGAGTCTCTCAAAACACTAAGTGCCAAATTCAAAAGTCAGTGTTCTTGTTTGGAGAAAACATCAAGTCTTCTAAGTCTGAAAAGAATTAGTCTACCATTGTAGGTGAAAGTTGGATTACCTCGTTAAGATCAACCGCACATTGATGTGAAGCATTGCCGTCACCGTTGGTCGCATTAGCAATGTTCGAATTGGAAGGTACCTGTGTGCCTGTTTCCTCTCATACCTCACCATCAGCATTTTGCGTCTATGAGTTCTCAATGAATGCCCAACTGTGTTATCCCCGTGCATTCAACTTTCTCTGATATGATGCTCTACTGAGATAATAAATGTTTAGGTTGGCGCCACATCCGACGCACGTAGTCAAACCGTGCCTTATCAACAGTAAACGTAGAGTGTGGGAGGTGACCCTTCCCACTCTACGTTTACAATCTCAATGAATGCCGTCATCAGAATAGGTAGCAGCTGGGGACAACACTGCACATGGGCCTTTACCGGGTCCAGCAAAGTATCAACATCCGTTGGCATGACTGATGGGAGTGTGAGACAGGTGTCTAACACGCCTTCTTCTCCGCATAGCAGGCATCGTAGAACAGGTAAGATGCAATCTTGCCAAATTGGTCTGAATGATAGAAACCATGTGGTATTCAATTCTCTTAGACGAGGTAGTCCCAAAATTTGGACGATGCGCTCACGAAACTTCATCGCCAGTAGTGTGTTCTCCACGGTGAACTGGGTGTCGCTTGTGGATTGGCTTGCCATATCGAAGCAGTAGGAGGAAAAATAGTATCCCTGCAGCGAGTCCCAAAATGAGAGGCAATCCTCCAAACACAGAGTGCACAAAGTTTGGAAATATTCCTAGGACTGCTTCAAAGGGTGCTAACAGTCCGGGAAAAACTGTCTTAAATGCATCTACAATAACACTCGTATCAGACATGTTTAAAATACGACTTAACATTTCTGAGAAATGTATAGGGCAGTTTGTAGTTAAGAGGGCATGTATCTCTGCAGAAGTCCTTGTGACTTGCAGATCATAAGTGTCTCTGGCCGAGGTCAGTGCACAGTTTTCTGTAAAAGAATGGCTTTCATTCTGCTTAAAGTATCAATTTGTATAGAAGAGATGTTCAGTGAAGGCCATAACGGCGACTCCCGGTCTGTCTTGGTTTTAGGAAACAATACTTGCATACAGCAAGCGACCCTGGATGACACAGTTACGAGATCTGGCAAACTTGCCACAGCAGCTGTGATCATTCAACATGAGGTAACTTCCTTTAGAAACTTGTCCACAAATTGGATCAATCACTGCAGCTGGTGAACCTTGCAGGTGGCAGGATAAGTTGTTAGAGGATTCATTGCAGGCCCAGTGTAAATTAATACCCTGACAATGGAGAGAACCGCTTAGTGCGTTTTCACAATTTTTACCACTAACACTTCTTTCCCCCCACTCCAACACCTGTGGTGTATGGTGGTTCCCAGGATGTCTTGATGTATTCTTTACCCAAACCTTTCATGTGTGCCTGCTGGTATTTGTTTTAAGCAATACTGAAAATGGAAAATTGTAACAGGCAGAGTGATTGTTCCGTGTATTATCCATTCCGTTGCTGGTTTTTCAGCGACTGTAAATGCTATCTTTCCAGTTTTTCAATGCTCAGCACTGTATAGTCTGCTCCCCTCTGTGCCAGTTTGATCTGTTTTTCAATGAGATTGAATTCTGAAAACAGTGACGTAGTATTGATTAAACACCAAGGCACATAGCCTGAACATCCAATCTAATAGAATGATAGAACGTAATTGCGACTGACCATGTTGCAGCATGACTAAGTCCTGTTCCATGATGTCTATGGCATAAGATACTATGCTGTCCAAAGAATATATCCTGGATGACAGAGTTGTTAACCCATTGTCAACTACAGAGAGAGATTTCTCTAAGTTATTACAATCAATTTCTCGTATTCGTTCTGCAGTCTCTGCTTGCGTAATCTTCCATGCTTCATTATACAATGCATAGATACCGGCATATATAAAACGTTTATGACGCGGTTTAGTAGGACCTTACAAGAAGTCCCTTAGATCAGCGCCATCTTTAAGTAAACATAAGTGTTTAACATCCTTTAGTGTAGATCTATTTAACCATTCAAGGCACAGTTTCCCTAGACGGTATGTTGTTACTATTCTTGGATGCTGTCTGAACATATCTTGGGTCTGGCCTAGTGAATGTGAACCCTTGTGCTTTATTCAGGAATCTATCTTGACAGTTTTTTATGTCTGTGGGCCAGATTAACCATTCTTTCCAATCTGGATCTGTTCTGTTGTGATGCAAAATAGTATGTACGTCAACCTCCCCCTCTGAAGTGTTGCTGCTATCAGATTTAGGTGTAGGTATAGACAGTTTGTTTAAGTCTTTTAACATTGCTAACCCAAGACAAGATGTCGGTTTGACTGTGTCATTCAAAAACATAATTTGCTCTGGGATGATGCAGGCTCTAAATAAAGATTCCAATCCCTGCACTTGCCAGTCTTTTGTGCCCCAGACAGTTTTTGTCTCAATGTTGTCTTTCCAAAAGTCGAAACCTAACGAAGACAGCTGAGCATAAAAGGCCACAGGATACATTTGTTTGGTATTGGTTAACATACTTTTCATTCCTGTCCTATTAACATTTTTAAAGTAAAATGATTCTGGATTGGATACATTAAAACCTGAAAAGTATGGAAATTTGCCATAAAATGTTTTTGAGTTACCCTTCGGTGGCGTCGGACAATGTTCCCATTGGTTATACATTAGTACATTTCTAGGATTTGCAGATTTGTGCAAGAAAAGATGACCATAGTGATTATAACAATACATTTGTTCATAATCTGATGAACCTTCTAAGTATTCATGATTTGTAAATACAGCAGACATTTCTAAGTCTGACATCCTATTATTAACAGTCTAAACATCCCGGACCCGGCAGCCTGGGATCTTCTCAGACGCTGCTAGCTGCTTTGTTTTGCAACTGGTCTTTTAACGTTGTGGTAATTTTCACCTGTAAATTGATTTTTAATGCTTGTTGCCCTGAAATACCTTCAACCTAACTTACCATTTCACCGGCTGCTTGAACTCCCTTGGCCCCGGTCCAACACAGCTTGTGCTGATTGCTCGGAGGGCTTCGTTGGGAGATCCGCACCACTTCCGGCGGATGCTGGGGTTAGCGCTCCAGTCCTCTGCGCCACAATTAGCATTTAGGGCCCACAGACCACCCCTGCACAGTGGGCGCGCCGGCGGCAAGCCCGTCTGCGCCTGGATCGTGCCCAGGGCCATACCCCCTGATCAGCAGCGCTTAGCCTCGAAGAAATCCTACTCCGGTATGGAACTTCTACAACTATGCCCAACAGCTAACCGGCTTTGCACCCAGCTCATATTAGATGGCCTGCCTAAACTGCGAACAAAAACCTGCACTCACTGTTACTTTAAACCAGTCACTGACCCAAGGCCCTCAATATTAACAACAAAAAGAAAATTAATATAGCAGCTGCTCTCATAAATGCCCGCTCATTGGGCAAACATAAAGAGGAGATTGCAGTCTTTATAACTGACTATAAAATAGACCTTCTGTTTATCACAGAAACATGGACCGACTTGGCATCTGAACCGGACCTGATTGTGGCAACCCCTGAGGGTTACAACATTGTAAGACAGGACAGGAGTAGACAAAAAAGGGGGCGGGTTAGCAATAATCTCTTGCAGCAATTTCACTACTACAATACTTCATGTCCCACTGACAACTTGTGAAGCAATATACTTTTCCATCTCATTGACCCCCTCCCAAATCTTGAAAGGCATTTTACTTTATCGACCCCCGGGAACTAGGATGGAATTTCTGACCACATTTAGTGATGTGCTTGAGTCCATAGCAGTTGAACGCACCATCACAATTTTAGGTGACTTCAACTTTCACCTAGAAAATGTATATGACAAGGACACTAAAACTTTATTATCAGATCTTGAATCGCTGGGTCGATCACAGCTAGTCTCGGATAGCACCCATCAGGCCGGTCATACTCTGGACGTTCTATTCTCCAATTCCAAAAACATCTCTATAAAAGAAACCCTACCCTTAGCATGGTCTGATCACCAAGCGGTTATATTTGATATACTACGCGATAACAATCTGCCTACCAATACTTCTGTGAATGGAACGGTTGCATTTAAGGCTTGGAAAAAATTAGATAATCAACAGCTAATGACACATCTGTCCTCCACTCAACCTGTGGTCTCGGATGACCTAAATATAGCTTCAACAGCCTATACTAACTGGCTCCTTAATGCAATGAACAAGCTAGTGCCAACTAAAATGATATCTAAGAATTGAAGCTCTCCATCTGCTCCCTGGTTCACTAATGCACTTGGAGAACAAAAGCAAAAATGCAGTAATCAGGAAAGACACTGGTGAAAATCGTACACCAATAAAGAAAAACTTTTGTATAAGAATGAACTAGTGAAATACAAAGTAATGATCATTCAAGTAAAAAGTACATACTTTACTGCACAGATCGAACTTGCTAAAAATTCAAATAAACGTTTCCAGTAGTAACCAAGATATCACAACAAGCGTCACAAACCACCCCTGCACCCTCACAAACACTGTGCAATTCTTTAACAGACTATTTCTATGACAAAGTGAATAACATCTACTCCAACTTCTCTGTCCAAAGAAACCGGTCTGCTCAATTCTCATTCTCAAACATTCCTGAGCCTTTCCTAGTGCAATTTCAAAAAGTCCGCATTGCCCAAGTCATTAATACTATGACGTCCTTCAAATCCGGCTCAGCTAACGATCCATGTCCGCCAGCTGTTCTTGCTCCAGTTACCGAAATTATAGCCTCGTAGGTAGAGAAAAGTTTCTCTGGATCTAGGCTTGAGTGCTCTAGTCAGCACAATATGCCCCAGCCTGCTACTGGATAATGCATATCCTTATAGAAGACCCCTCACTCACCAACCTAGTTAGTGACATGCTTCATCATCGGGGTCCCACCCCATAGGCCGAGTGCCTATAGGGTGTGCTGCGACACCTGACTACAGTGGAGCTGGTTAGTATTTTTCTTTTATATGTGCATAACTATCAAAAAGTGTATTAAAAAGGGCCAACACTACTCACTTCAAGTATTTTATTCTTGAGTGCTTGAACCCTTATTAAAATATGGTGTGGCACCTGTGCCTAATTAGGTAGGCTTTGGTAAAGACATGGCTGTCTAATCAATGATTTTGCTTCTCTTTCTGGCACGTCCGTAGCGCTTAGACGCCCCTGGGCAAATGCGCGCTTTATAAGTTTCAAAAATAAATAAAAAATCATCAGAAAAGGTACTAGATGAAACAGACATTCAAGGAAATCTTGAACTGGTGTGAAATCTTTAACAGCTCCGCCGGACCAAAAATTTCATATTAAGTTCTGTCCCAAGCTATACCACCGGGTATAGGAACGGTTGTGATGTTCACTGATGACAAGTCTCTTTGTTCATGATGAGATGGTTTGTGTTGCTTGAGGAGTAGGTTGATGTTCTTACTTGCTGTGTCCTTTTTTACATATCTTCCATTTATCAGCATTCCCAAAGTTATTACCAGAGTCAACCAAAGTAGAAGAAAAAGTACACCCAACACAATCCAAAGTTCAATCCATGGTGAAACCAGATAAGTCTTTTCCAGGTGATGAAAAAGGTCTGTTGCTTGTTCTTTAAAAGTTCTTTTTACTGGCGTCGTTTCAGGTTCGCTGGAATCCTCTGAAAACGTATCAAAGTTAATGAAATAGCCAGAGGCAGTTCTGTCAATTGTAGGGATTGCATCAGGATTCGTTGAAATCGCTGGAACCACTTGATAACTTGTTACATTTGTATAGTCGGATGCTATTTCATTGTAGGCAGGCGTTTCTTGACAAACTGTTATTTGGGTTTCAAGAGGTACAAGTTCCATAGCTTTGTTGCTTAGTCCTTCATTTAGCACTGCAGATTCTTCAAAAGTGATGAGTCTTTCAGTTTGAACCTCTTGGATAGTAGCCAGATTCAGGTGTCTGCTACATCTTTGGAGTCCACTTGGCCTACTGCTTAGGATTGGCCACATAATGTGGTTTGACCAGGTCGATGGACACTAACCTGTTCTCCTTTTTACCAGCAAGGGGTGGCAGTAATACTGTTCTTGATCCATGGATTGCTAGGACAGGTACTGGTTGTCTGTAGGAAGGCCCAAATTCCTTCTTGTCCGCGATCTTCTCTCTGACTAAATCCCGAAGCTTAGGAATCCAGACAGGCCCTGCTGGAACGCTCAGTTTCTCTTCAGTTGCTGTTGGCTTCAGGAACACGTTACTTTGTTTCGTTCTTATTTCATTTAACTCCTGCAAAACAGCCAAACGGTCTTTGATATCAAAGGGTTTTTGTTCTACCACTGAAGTCTGACAATGGAGATCCGAAATTATCATTCTGGTTCTAAAAAGGGCTTCATATGGAATGATACCCCCTAGAGAACTTCTTGGCAGATTGTTAAGACTACGTTGGACACTTATTAGATGTTTGACCCATCCGTCACCCGAGCCTAATACCCTAGCTGTTATAGATTGCTTTATGTCCTGTTTTTTTCTCTCCATTACCGAATTTCCCTCAGGATAGAATGGACTAGAGTACCGCAATGCAACGCCCAATTTGGCCATGGCCTCCTTGTAAGCTCGAGAGCTAAACGCAGGACCCTGGTCAGAATGTAGCGTGCCGACTGCATATGGGCCGATAAAGACTCGCAAATCTTTTATAACAGTTAGAGCGTCAGCCGAGCGCTGAGGCCACATCCAAATTAATCTTGAACACGAATCCACTGCGACCATGATATATTTATAGTTACCATTCCTCTGTAAGGGACTGCAGTGATCTAGGTAATCGCAAGCTAATGGTTTATCTGAGAATAACAGGGGCGTCTACGCAGGATGTTTCACTGTAGAGACTAACATCTTTTGGCAGATTTCACATTCCAAAACATAGTTTCTGGTTTGTTTCCTCATGCGCGGCCACCAGTATCGCTGTTTTAATAATGATACTGTGGCGGCAACACCTGCATGTGCAGAGGTGAGCCCTTCATGTGCTGCTAAAATTAGTCCTAATCTATGTTCCATGTTTGGAATTACTCTATCCCCCACTCCAGGGATTTGAGCAAACTGAACATTATTTGCATCCGTTATATGTGAGTATTTGAGTGTAAAGACTTTTGGTAATGTTTTACCACTGTCTTTGCTTGAAGCATTGACAGCTAGCATTATTTCACTGTCTATTTTTGATTTTGAACGAGTGATTGTAGCTACGGAAGCCGTTTGCACAGCTGCCTTTTCGGCTTCATCAGCCAATGAATTCCCTGCAACGTGAACGCCATCATGTTGATGACTCAGTGTATGTATCACGTGAGCGTGTTGTTGTCATTGTCGTAACTGAACTACTTGTTCCCAAAGCAATTTATGCTTGATTGTGCCACCTTTTTCATCTTAGTAACCGTTTTGAATCCAGTTCTGCAAGTATTCATTGTAAGATTGAACACAATAATACGAATCGCACACTGAGTGAGGGGAATTTGTGGTTCGTATTTTCAAGCGCCATCTTGAATGCTTGTAGTTCAGCTCACTGAACTGTACAATCTCCTGGAGATTGCGTTTTAGTGACCATTGGTCAGAATTTATCATCACGTCAGTGACCTTTAACGATCGCCCACGCAGCACTATAGGCTTGTTTACCCCCCGTAGCGGGTTGGGCTGATCCGTCAGTATAAATTATACATTCAGACTGCTCTAGAGGCAGAATTTCAGTAGGCAGAGGACATTCTTGTTCGTATTGTAGAAATGCTTGTGTCTTCAAATATGGGTCAAAAACGTATTCAACGTCTGTTGCAGCAAGAGAATTAACCCATTGCATTCATCTTGGATGTAAAGCTTTAGCATTCGGAATGCTTGCTTTTGTCACTGCCTCTAAGGCAGGTACAGGTGTAATGAGCAAAATGCGCTTACCCTGTGCAAGGGCTCTCTCTTTTGCTATTGCAGTTTGAACCGCTGTCAGAATTTTTTCTGTTGAAGTGAATTCATTTCTGCTTGTGTGTACAAGTATGATTTGTAAGCTATTGGTACTTTTTCACCTTCGTTAAAAGTTAAGTACGTGAATCCGCATTGTCCTGGAATGAGTCGGATCACTAAGTTGCGTACGTTTACGCGTGTTTGTAAATGTTTTGTTGCTAACATGTCTGCTTGTAATGAACGCAAAATTTCTGTGTGTTTTTGAGTCCAATTAACTGTTTTGAAATCAGGTTTGATTCGTTTGTAGAGAGGTTTAACCCTTTCTGCGTATTTTAGAATGTAAAGTCTTCCGAAATTCAGGAAACCTAGAATCGACTGCAAGTTTTTCAGCGTTTGTGGAGGTTGGAGCCGCGCACATTTCTCTAGAAAGTTTGCTGCCAGGCTTTTGCCTTCACTTGATAATTCATATTCCAGAAAGAGGACGTATAAATGGGCAATTCTCGATTTCTTAAAGTTGAATTTATACCCTTCAGAGGCAAAGCCAAGTATGATGGTGTTCACCCTGTTCAAGTGCCTATCCAAGTCATCCATCAATCAATCAATCAAGCAAGCAAATTTATATAGCGCGCTACTCACCCGGGAAGGTCTCAAGGCGCTGTGGGGGAGGGGTCCGTTGCGGCTCGAAAAGCCAGGTCTTGAGTTGCTTCCTGAAGGAGAGATGGTCCTGGGTCAGCCGTAGGCGGATGGGGAGGGAGTTCCATGTCTTGGCCGCCAGGTAGGAGAAGGATCTTCCTCCGGCGGTGGATCTGCGAATGCGTGGTACGGTGGCGAGGGCGAGGCTGGTCGATCGCAGCTGGCGGGTGGGCGTGTAGAAGGTGAGGCGGTTGTTGAGGTACTTGGGGCCCAGGTCGTGGAGAGCCTTGTGTGCGTGGGTGAGGAGTCTGAACGTGATCCTCTTGCTGACGGGGAGCCAGTGCAGGTCTCTCAGGTGGACGGAGATGTGGTTGTGGCGGGGGATGTCCAGGATGAGTCAGGCGTTCTGTATGTGCTGGAGTCTTTTCTTTAGTTTGGCAGTGGTTCCTGCGTAGAGGGTGTTCCCGTAGTCCAGTCGGCTGGTGACGAGTGCCTGGGTGACCGTCTACCTGGTTTCGGTGGGGATCCATGGGAAGATCTTACGGAGCATGCGCAGGGTGTTGAAGCAGGATGACGAGACGGCGTTGACTGGTCATCGAGAGGGAGGAGTCCAGGATGAAGCCCAGGTTTCGTGCGTGGTCCGTTGGCTTGGGGGCGGTGCCCAGGGCGGGGGGCCACCAGGAGTCGTCCCAGGCGGAGGGGGATGATCCCAGGATGAGGACTTCCGTCTTGTCTGAGTTCAGTTTCAGGCGGCTGGTCTTCATCCACTCTGCGACGTCCTTCCTGGAGGTTGGCTCTGGCGGTGGTGGGGTCGTTGGTGAGGGAGAGGATCAGCTGGGTGTCGTCGGCGTAGGAGGTGATGTTCAGGTTGTGTTGGCGTGCGATGGCTGCGAGGGGGCTCATGTAGACGTTGAAGAGGGTGGGGCTGAGTGAGGATCCTTGTGGTACGCCGCAGATGATTTCGGTGGCCGCGGATCTGAACGGGGGGAGGCGGACTCTCTGGGTTCTTCTGGCGAGGAACGAGATGATCCATTCCAGTGCCTTCTCTTGGATTCCGATGTTGCTGAGGTGCTGTATTAGGGTGCAGTGGCAGACAGTGTCGAACGCTGCAGAGAGGTCCAGAAGGATGAGGGCAGCTGTTTCCCCGTTGTCGAGCAGGGATCTGATGTCGTCAGTGGCTGCGATGAGGGCGGTCTCGGTGCTGTGGTTGGCTCGGAAACCGGACTGTGAGGGGTCGAGGGATCCGTTTGTCTCGAGGAAGGCGGCGAGTTGTTTGTATTAGATAGATGTCATCGACATATGATAATGCCTCATCATCATAGGTTTGTAGTAACTCTGTTACTCTGGCTGAAAATAACCCTGGACTATTCTTGAATCCCTGTGGGAGACGACAGAAGTGATGCTATGTCCCCATAATTGAGAAAGCGGTCAAATACCTGCTTTCTGGTGCAATGTTTTGACAGAAGAAACAGTTAGAAATATCTAATGTGGTTGTATACTTTTTACACACAATGTTATTCATTAATGCTGCACTGTGTGCATTTTGTCCTGGAAAAGTTTTGCAACAAGAGTTTAGATGTCTGTAATCCAATACTAGACGATAAGTATTGTCTGGTTTGGAGACAGGAAACAAAGGATTGTTCATGGACGAGGTGCATGTTTCAATCATCCCTTGGTATTCAAGTTGATCTAATATCTCCCTGACCTGTTTTTTAGCTTCTTGCTTAACTGGATACTGCCTTTGTGCAGTTGGTTGATTTTTTATCTGGATTTTATGGTGAGGAGAATCCTTATTCCATCCTACATGATTTTTATATAATGCAGGAGCCTGGGTAACTGCCCATTTCCTGGCATAAGAATATTTTAAATGAATTAGAATGTGTTTGGAGAAAGCTGGCATAATGATTTCTTCGCCATGTGGGCACTCCTTGACAAATTGTGGTGGCCAATCTTTTTCAGCTAGAAGAATGTCATAACCCTTAGGAAGCCGCTCCCAAAAGAGTGCTCTTATTTTTCTGTTATGTCTCCCTCCATCCGGAGTGTTACTTCATATAACTTATGTGGGACATTAACCCTGGTACCTGCAGTTTCAACTTGAGTGAACTCATTCAAGTCCACTGTCTCCAGATGATCCTTCAAGTTCTTGCGAGCTATGGTGACTTCTGCTGCGCTGTCCAACATCATTTGAGCCTGTTCTTTAGTTGTGTCCTCAAGATCCTCTGCATGTCTGATTTTTAGACCTGCTACATTCTTTTTGATGAATTGAGTTTTCTTATTTATCTGAACGTGTTGATCGTCTTTGGACTTCACGCGTTCTTCGAACGAGAGGAACGTGTATCAGTATCTTGATACCCATCAGATTTTCTCAAATTATCCCTATTCCTTTCGAGGAGACCTACCTCTGGATTGAGAATGCTTCTCTTTAGCGTTACAGAATAAGCATACACAAAATATCTGTGACATTACTTGAAATAGCTTAACAAAAGCAGAATACACTAGACTGCATCCAAGCATCACTCGCAGGCCAAAGCAGTGCAATATGTAAGAACGTGTAACACCCTCATTAAAGACATCAAAGAGAAAAAAAAGAAGGAAAACAGAAAAAAGGAGTAACACCCACCTCCTAACTCCTACCCCCCCTAACCCCCTACTCTACCCTCCCCGACCCATCCCTCCCCATGGTCCCAGTCCACCAAATTGAGCCAAGTTTTTCCCTCCCACTCTATTTTCCACCATCCGTGTCAGAGAGACGTAACAATCTAAGGTACCGTGGACAGGTGACCTCGCGAAACTCCGAGGATAGCAAGGACAAAAAGGGCTGCCATAATTCCGCATACTTTGCTCCCTCCCCAGCTGCTGTTAAAGAGAGTTTTTCCACGCCAAGCACCATCCATAGACGGAGGAGCCATCCATGCAATCGTCTGCCAGTGAGCTACAATGTTCTGCAATGCTGAGCCCAGCGCAATCGGGATCAGGCGACCTCTACGGGAGCGCAACGGATACATCAGAGGATTCGGGAGCCCCAGAAGGACGTATGATGGGAGACGGGGAATCTCAGTATCAAAGTGTGCATCCACCTCATCTAACACCTGTTTCCAATATCCCTGAATATGTGTACAGTCCCAGAGCAAATGCACCAGATTCCTCACCTGCCCACAACCCCGCCAACAAAGTGCCTCCCTTGTATGATCTATTTCGTGAAGACGTTCAGGGGTGTAATACCAGTATGTTACAAATTTTGTTAGGGTGTCTGTGAGTCCCGTATGGTAGGCAGAATGACGCGCCCTATAATGAATACCTTCCCATTCTGTGCGGGTAAAAGTCCTGTCCAATTCCCTGTCCCAACGAGCCCTACTAGTGCTGTAGACGTATGCCTATTTATTTAGTAGCCTCTATATAATAAGGGCTTTTCCCTCTATAACCCAAAGAGCATCTGGGAAGAATATCTATCGTAACACACAAAGTGACGCTATGGGACCAATTAATTCAAATAATTGTTCAGGACAGGTTTATGAATTACCCACCCAACATGAGAACTTCATCTGGATTAAATCTTTACAATTTATTTTGTCACTCACTGCCCATTACCTCGATAAATCAATTATATTCAACGGATATGTATTTCTCTTTTTGAATTCGGTTTTATTTATTCCAAAACATTTTTTTATTATTATATCTTCATGTACTTCACATACTTTCTCTTTTTTGTGCTATACATATAAAATTATACTATTTACATATCACACAAACAATTTACCAAAAACATCTACAAAACAAAATAGACATGAGAATTTAAACATTCACATATAGTTTCACAATAGCCCTTCTTATTTGTATGGATGCTCTATATCATGTTATCTCGAGAGCAATCCTCAACAATACAGGTACACCTTATTAGTGCAGTATTAAAGAAATCAATAATTTTGATCCTTCTACTTAGTACTGCTAATTATTATTTGTCATCAAATCTAAATTTAAAGGGTGTCCATTCCAACGGTTGTCGACGCGTTTCAGCCCCTTAATTTCTGGGCCTCATCAGGACTAGGGCTTAAGCATTAACACACTAGGTGTGCTGCACCTAAAACATCAAGAAAGTACTATTTATTATCCACATATCCATATGATATTTTCTAAATCAGGTAATTCATGCCGGACCCAAATATCCTTATGTGTAACCCTGTTTGTACACAACCACTACATACATTGTATCCTGGAGTGACGGCCAGAAAAGCTCCAACACAAGTGCCCTTGGGTGCACTTGTCCTACGTGCCACCAATGTGTGTAAACAAATAAATACCTCAATAGTGCTACCAAATCAATCTCTATACACCAAGTGACCAAAGTGCAACCCACCCAATGAGTGACATTAAAACACTCGAATGGAACTGTTTCTAAACCTACCGATTCGATAGTTATGATCTCGAATATATGTCGATAGTAGCGGTTCAACACCTATATAAGGTTATAACCCTTCCGCTGTACTTCTCTATATTGCAAATAGCGGCTCTCATTCACCTTTAGAATGGCAAAAAAGATAAAACGAGATAGGAAGGGAGAATGAATCAAGGACAAAGGCAGAGGCGAACAACACATACACCTACAGTAGCACAGGGACGATTTAAATATAATGTCCCTGTATTCAAACCACAGATTCTCCTCGAAATCAAACTAAATAATAGCCAACCTACTTATGAGCGTCTGACGTCAGCATATTCCATATGTATTGCTTCAATTAGTGCGACTATGCTCCAGCAAGCGCAGGCCAGTAAATGACTATAAACTTCCTGCAAGACAAGCGTTAGATTAGACTCTCCACGGCTATTTTTATTACTTGCAAAACGCAAATGCGGTATCAACTTATTGTGAACCGCGCTTACCTTAAAGGTGCTTTCATGCGTGGCCGTGCTTACATCTACTCCACACTCACCACTTCCGCGTTGTAGCCGGTCACGTGGGAAGTGTCCTCACGGAAGATATCCCAGTAATGAAAAGCGAGAACAGACTACGTCTCCGCGTTCAGGCAATTCCTTCATAGAAAAGACTCTCCAGAAATCACCACCGATATTGTTATTACTAAATGTACTGGTTAGAATTCGCGTGCCTCCACACACATAAAAAACGAATCTTTCAAGATATTGTGTTTACCAATATATTGTATTTATCAACAGCGCAAGAATCAGATTTACATGTACCTATCAACTAGAAAAGGACATTATAGAGAAAATCTCCATTATAATGAGGAGAAATAGCTCATGAAAAGAGAGATAAAATCCCTACCGTAAATAACGGACACCAGAAGCCATAGAGGCCGTCACTCCTCACATTCGAACTCATTGAGTTTATATATCAATAATTATTCATGACACAAAACACCTATAAACACATATATATATATATATATATATATACACAATAAATAACACACTCTTCAGACACATTAAAAAAGACAGTTAGCTATATTTCTCTGACTTGACATTATCATATGTAATTACCACAAATTCTATGGTTGTAATAAGGCCCACATCTCATCTTTATCATTAAGCCCTTCTCTGGCTGTACCATATTTTTCGATAAATCTGGCCTCGAGCTTATTCAGTTTTCTTTGTAGGTTTTCCCCGGCAGCATTAGATATTACATTCAAAACTGACCAGTGAATGTCTGCCTCAGAGTGACCCATATCTAAATAGTGTTGTACTAATGGAGCCCCATGTACCTTACACTTAATCCTTGACCTATGTTGCAGTACTCGTTTTTTTATAGTTTGAGTCGTTTGCCCAATATAAACTTTTTCGCATGGATATTTTATACAATACACAGTATTTTTGGTGTTACAGTTGGAAAAGACTTTCTGGATGTGGGTTTGTCCATTTATATCAATTTCTTTGGTGTCTGCTGTGAAATTACATGCTGTACATGTTTGGCAGCGGTAATGCCCAACCACTGGGGGCAGTTTATTTAGTAGCATCTTACAAAGGTCAGAAATTAATTTGTCAGTCTTACGAGTACTTGACCAATATTCGCAGGGAGTAAGCTGTCTGTCAGCCCCGGAGCGAACTTGCTCAGTTAGAGCCCAATGACGTGCCTGCATGTATCCGAATCTTTCCCTTTCCGACAGCCCAAATTCCTGACGAAAATGAGAGAAGGGAATCACCCCGTCCACTGCATATAGATGGTAAAGAAATCGACATCCTGCCGCCCGCCAGCCCGCGAAGGCCACTGCGTCCAACCCCGGAGTAAAGTCCGGGTTATCCAAGATAAGGGTAAGTGGGGATGGAAAGGTGGTGAATTTGTGGTTAGTGTTTCTTATCCCATATCTCCAAGGGGACCCTAGTAATGTACGAGGCGTACAAATTGGGGGGTCTATGGTGCTTACGTAGAAAGGGGACTTCCTGTAAAGGTCTACCAGCCACTGCCTGGTCTTGAAAAAGCCAGTATTTTTCGGACTCCCACCTGCTTAATTCCATCAGAAGGCGAAGCTGAGCCGCCTGAAAATATAATGACAAGTCTGGGAGGCCAATCCCTCTATATTCCGGCGGGAGCATTGCTATTCGGAGTTTAAGGCGCGGTTTTCTCCCGTTCCAAATAAATTGGGCCAATTCAGATTGCGTCTGTTTTATCCAATCTTTGGGAGGTCGTAGGGAAATAGTGCGAAATAGATATAAAACCTGTGGAAGGACCGTCATTTTTATTGCTGCAACCCTGCCCAGCAAGGATAAAGGATAGTGCCTCCACTGCCCCATTCCTTCCGGATCTTAGCTTTTAACTGAGCATAATTGATGTCCACCGTATCTCTCAGAGAGGGGGCCAGCTTGATCCCCAAGTATGGAACCGCCTCAGTTGCCCAATGGATGGGAAACTCCTTAGCTAGCAGTTCCCGGGTGCACTTCTCCAGGTACAGATCTAGTGCTACCGATTTGCTCAAATTTTCCTTAAACCCGGAGACTCGGACGAAGGAATCCAAGTCTGCCATACAGGCCGGTAGAGCGACCGTGGGTTGTGATAAAGATATCAAGACATCGTCAGCATATAGGCTAATTGTATGCACGTAGCCCCCGAATTTAATCCCTGTTACATCCGGATTGCACCTTAGCTTCTGCACCAACGGCTCCACATAGAGAGCAAAAAGGAGGGGCGATAATGGGCATCCCTGCCTTGTTCCCCTCTCTATAGCAAACTGAGGGGAATTGAAACCATTAACTCGCACTGTCGCTGTCGGGTATTTGTAACAGTTCAGTATGTGAGTACGAAACTTCGGCCCCATACCAGCCTTCTCAAGGACCTTCGCCAAATGGGGCCAATGGACCCTATCAAACACCTTCTAGGCGTCGATAGCCAGCATCATGTATTCCCCGGGCGTCCGTGTAGCCTTTTCAATAAGATGTAGAGCCCTCTTTGTATTATCCGAGGTCTGGCGTTCAGGAATAAAGCCAGCCTGATCCGGGACGATCAGACCCCCAATATGTGTCCTGAGTCGTGCTGCTAAAATCCCCGTGTACAGTTTCAAATTAACGTTGAGAAGGGAGATGGGTCGATATGCCTCGCAACATGTTCGGCTTCGGGATGACCGCAATTGAGGCCTCCAAGAGATCACTCGGGATCGCGCCGGTCTCCGAGAAGGAATTAAAAAGAGGTACCAATAAGGGAACAATTTGCGCTCAGAATGTTTTATAAAAACTCGCTGGGAACCCATCAGGCCCCGGAGTTTTGGCCGCTTTCAATCGGGAGATGGCCGCTATAATCTCTCCGGCCTGATAGCGCTTTCCAGAAGGTCCACCTGATCTCACGAGAGTGTGGGACGGGAAATAGATTCTAAAAAGACTTCCTCCTCTGCATCCACCGTGCGTTCACCAGCGTAAAGGTTGGCATAAAAATCCCTAAACGCTTCAACTATGTCGTGATCTTCCGTGACATGCCTCCCATCCCTCCTAACTATCACTCGCACTATCTGCCCGGGTCTGGTCTCCCTCAACATCTGCGCTAGCAGTCTCCCACATCTATCCCCACCCATGTAGAAGCCGTGGCGCAAACGGAGGGCAGCAAACTCCGCTCTATCCTGGTTTAACGCCACTAATTGTTGTCGTAATGCCTTCAACTACCGCCAGATCCTGGGCGCCCCCGTCCTCTGGTGCATTTGCTCTAGCTCCCTGACCTGCTGTGTAAGGTCATCCCGTTTGCGCTGCCTCTCTACGTTATCCTCACCCAAGATGGCTATAAATTCGCCTCTGAGGACCGCCTTCAGGGCTGCCCACTGGTTCGCCAGTGTGGTATCTGTTACTATTATGGGAGAGAGTCTGTGAGAGCGCCCTGAATTCGTGAGATCACATCTTTCCGGTGCAGTAATGTCTCCCTAAGACTCCATGTCCGCTGCGCACGCTGGAGAGGGGGAAGAGCAAGGCTAACGGTTACCGGGGTGTGGTCTGACAAGGAGGCAACTCCAATCTCCACCTTTGTAACTAAGGCTTGTGTGGGCAGTGTTGCAAGCAAATAATCTAGGCGGGCATATGTTATGTGCGCGTGTGAAAAATATGAGTATTCCCGCTCCCCTGGATAAAGACTACGCCACAGATCCCGGAGGCCTAATTCATGCAACCTGGCTAAACCCTCTTCCGATATCGCTGTTGCTTGTATGGTACGCTGGCAGGACCTGTCCAGAACATTATCAAATAGCAGATTAAGATCCCCCCCCTAACAATATGTGGTGGTCTGATGTAGAAGTAGCCTCTGTAAGCATCCTGTGAAAAAACCTCTCTTGCCCCTCATTCAGTGCATAAACCGAGCCAATAGCGAAAAGGGTAGAGCCTAAAGAAAATCTATAGATAAGCAAGCGCCCCTTAATCTCCGCCAATTTATCCAGGACATGCCCCTTAAATCTCTCAGACACAAGGATGGCCACCCCCGCTGTCTTAGTGGAACTAAAGGAGAAAAGCTGTAGGGGAAACTTTCTAGACCGAAGACGCTGGCAGTCTCACTGTAAGAGATGCGTCTCCTGCCAGAGGCAAATATCAGCATGAGTTTGTTCCTAGTAGCGAAGCACCGCCCTACGTTCGACTGGATTATTCAATCCCCTCACATTAATGTGTGAGTATTTTCAGTTCTGTAGTAGGGGATCTCTGTTATAGTCATAATCTAGTGAATAGTCCCGCTCATGTGCGTGGACCCCGGCAATCAAAAATAATCTCTTAAGTTGTCAGAAAATTGCAGAACTGCAAAGACACTTAAAGAGAGAATTTAAAGACAAATAATGCAGCCTATATCCACAGGCTACACTGTCCAGTACGTCAACTAGACATTCCACCAAAAACACAAACAAATAGCACAGCCTGCCCAGTTTCCTCCATAGAGAAACTTGCCTCTACCAGAAAAGGCCTCTGGAATGATAGAGAGGAAGGCATGGACAGACTAGCCCCATAGGCTGCCATTATGTGGCTCAAATAGGATACTGTGCCTTTAAGAGAACTTTCCAGAACTTCTCCTAGTATCCCAGAATGCACAGCAGGTCCCTCTTACTTTCAGTTCTTTTTTCCGGCTCCTGCTAACAGGACCCTGGTGCATTGAGCTCTCCCTTTTTCAAGGGTTTATTTTGTGCACTTTTGGCTTTAAAAGTGTTTTTAGTTTGTGTACTTGGTGTTTCCCTTCACTCCTGTGTATTTGTTCAGGCTTTTTAGGGCTCTAAAATGCCTGCTCTCTTCAACAAGTGCCCAGCATGTGAAAGGAAAAAGGCCAAGACTGATCCACACGACGTCTGCATACTCTGTCTCCCTGAAGCACATGTCCCTGAAGAATGTGACATCTGTCAGACCTTTTCATCAAGGACCCTGAGGGACAGGCTGAAGATTAGGCTTCAAGGCCTAGAGGGGAGACGGCTTCAGGCTGCAGGTGGGTCTGGGCAGGCTGGGAAGGCTCCCTCTGCCTCTGCTGAGGCCTCTGGGGGGCTCCCCAGAGGCAGGAAGCCCAGCAAACGGTCCCGGTCTCCGTCGACGTCGATTGCATCGACGACGACGTCGAGAGTGATGACGACGCTGTGTTCCCCATCTCCCCGGGGCTCCGGGTCGAGACAGCGTGGAAGTTCGACGTCGAAAGGCCTGGGTAGGCCGTCGTCGAGATCACAGTTGACGGCGTCTTCGTCGTCGACGTCAGTGTCGAGGCATCGACATCGAAGAAGGTCCGACAGGCATTGGCGCTCGCCGTCAAAGCGACACCGCCGCTCGCCGTCGTGCGGACGGTCGGCGTCGAGGGGTTCCTCGACGTCGATGACCTCGGACAAGCGGTCGGCGCCGAGAAGGAGTCGACGCTCATCGTCAAGGACTGCACGTTCGACGTCGCGGAAGTGGCGTTCGGCGCTGTGGAAGAAGCGCTCGATGTCGCGGAGGCGGCGTTCAACGCCCGAGTCGCGGAGTCGACGTTCGACGCCGGAAAAGCGACGCTAGATGTCGAAAAGAAAGAGATCGGCGTCTCTGAGACTTTCCAATTCTCCTAAGCGGCGCAGAAGGATTTCTGGCGCCAGAAGTTGCGCTGGGTCTGGTGGAGGACGCCGGAGATGGCGATCACCTACTGGAGGGGCTGATTCGCAGTCACCTCCCCCGAAGAAGTCACCGGACTCGGTGTACTCGGTGGTTTATACACCACCTCGGTCTAAGACGCCCCTGCCTCCTTTACCTAGAGAGGATCCTCCCATCAATCCTCTTCTTCCACCACTTCCTCCCGCAGGGCAACCACCACCACCGCCTCCGCCACGTGGGCCTGCTCCTCGATCGGAGATACCTCCTGTTCCTCCGCCAAGGTCGGTGTCACTGCCTCCGCTCCCTACACCGCCTATGGGGACTCCAAAACCACTACCCCAGGATAGGCCAAGGAAGACGCCTCCACAGAGGCATGCGGAGCGTCCACGAACTGGGAGATGGCGCTCTCGCTCCAGGAGGAGGGAACGATCGCGCAACAGGTCGTCCACGCGGTCGAGACGACGCCACAGGAGGCGCGGGTCTCGTTCCCAGACGAGGTCCTCGGGGACCAGGGACTATTCTCCGACTTTGTCGGAGTCACCCGAGACAAGAGTGTCGCCGGTTGAGGATCTGGTGTCCTTCCATGATGTCCTTTTAAGAGGTGCAGCAAAATTGGGCATCTCGTTGACGGTGCCCACACCCAAGACATCTGTGATCTTCAAGAAGCTTCACCGGAAACATCTGTCTCGGCCATTACTACCACTGGTAACGGGCCTGGTGGAGCCGGTCATGGACCTTTTCCTCACCCCAGCAGTGACTAAGGCGGCCCCCTCGAGACTGCCGAAAAAATACTGGGTTCCCGACTCGGATCCGGCTTTTCTAAGGGTGGAACCCCCTCCAGACTCTGTGATCGTGACGGCGGCTCGTAAACAGCATGCCACCACTCCATCATCCACAGTTCCGCCAGATAAGGAATCTAGGTGGCTGGATTCGTCTGGGAGAAAGGTTTGTGGGACGTCGGAGACTTCCATGAAGGCTGCGAGTGCCACGGCCTTGTTGGGGCGGTATGACCGAGCCCTCTGGGAATCCCTCCAGCGGTTTGTAGAACATCTGCCGCGTAATAAGAGAGAAGATTTCCAAGAGGTGTTGAATGAGGGGATGTTGGTGGCGAATCAGGTCATCAGTGCTGCAGCCGACTCTTCCCTGCTGGCGGCGCATTGTTTTTGCCATGGGATTAACCAGCGAAGACACGCCTGGCTCCACCTCACTCCACTAAAACTGACGCACAACAAAGGGTTGCCAATCTACCATTCTCTGGCGAAACCCTATTTGGAAAACATGCGGATGACGAAATGGCCCGCATGAAGGCGGAGGCCGAAACGCTCACGGCTGTGGGTCTGGAAAAACCCAAGGATACCAAGAAGTCGTACTGCCCGTTCCAGAGACGGTTCGGTGGACAGGGCAGAGGGCGTGGCCAGTCTTCCGGACAGCAGCAACAACAGCAACAGTTCCGAAGATCGTTCCAGAAGCGTCAGAGAGGCAGAGGCGGGCAACAGTCGGTAACAGCGACTAAAGGCCCGGCCGGGTCTAGGCCCTGAGCGCTTACTTCCCCTACATCCGTTACCCACTCCGGTGGGGGGAAGCGTTCAATTTTTTCTGGCAGAGTGGAGAAAAATTACTCAGGACAAGTGGGTGCTGAATATTGTTTGCAATGGATACAGTCTTCGGTTCACCAGCCCGCCTCCATCAATCCCTCCGGTCAGCTCGCAGTTTCAGCTGCGCGAGCTCCAGGCGGAGGCCGATATCCTGTTAAGGAAAAGGGCGATAGAAGACGTACCTCTGTCTCAAAGAGGAAGAGGTCTGTACTCCCGGTTCTTCCTGGTTCGCAAAAAGGACAAGAACGAGTTCAGGCCCATTCTGTATTTGCGGCAAGCAAACAAGTGGATTCGCAGAGAAAAGTTTTGCATGCTGTCGTTGCATCAGATTTATCGTCAGCTGCAACGGGGAGACTGGCTGTGTGCCATAGACCTACAGGATGCATACTTCCATGTGCCCATTGCACACAAACACAGGAAGTTCCTGCGATTCCAAGTCGGCGTCAATCATTATCAGTACACAGTACTGCCATTCGGGCTGAAGTCTGCGCCCAGGACATTCTCGAAGTGCATGGCAGTGGTAGCCGCACACCTAAGGAAGAACAAGGTGTTTGTCTACCCTTACCTGGACGATTGATTGATCAAGGCCCCCTCCTTCTCGGAAGCTCAAGCGCCCTTCCAGAAGACGTGCGTTCTCTTGAACAAGCAGGGGTTGCACATCAACATGTCAAGTGTGTCCCGACTCCGGTCCAGCGCATACAGTACTTGGGAGCCACCATCAATACGCTATCAGCAAGCGTGTCTCCTTCGGAGGAGCGACGATTATCACTCCTTCGGAAGGCTAAGGCTCTTATGACCACTCCATCTACAACAGTGACGACGGTGTCTTCTCTACTGGGATTTATGGCCTCTTGTATCTTCCTCACGCCTCACGCACGGCTGCACATGAGACCATTGCAGGAGTGCTTGGAGGATCAGTGGGATCAGAGGAGAGGATCTTGGGACGACAAGATACGACTGTCTCTGCGTGCTCTTCAGTCTCTGAAGTGGTGGTGTTCGGCGGAGAATCTCCTGAGAGGGGTTCCCTTCCACAAGGACATTCCCACGCAGACTATCGTGACGGAAGCATCTCTCCACGGCTGGGGGGCGCACTCCGGAGACTTACAGATTCAAGGGACGTGGTCCCAGACGGAGTCCACGTATCACATCAATTTCCTGGAACTCAGAGCTGTTCACTTGGCGCTGAAGGCCTTTCTTCCGTCCTTCCAGACCAACTCTCTGCTTGTGCAAACGGGCAATACGACCACGATGTATTACCTCAACAAGCAGGGGGGCTCGGGTTCGCGCACCCTATCACAGGAGGCGCAGACGATCTGGCACTGGCTTTTGGCCAGAGGACTGACGATAACGGCCACCCATCTACCAGGTGTGCAGAATGTTCAGGCAGACGAACTGAGCAGACTGATTCAGGAAAACCACGAATGGGTCATAAATGACAAAGTACTAGGAGAAGTCTTCGCTAGGTGGGGGACTCCAGACGTAGATCTGTTCGCCACCGCCGAAAACAGCAAATGCCGAGACTTCGCCTCCAGGTACTACCAGCCGGGGAAGCTGGGGAATGCGTTATGGATCAACTGGTCGAACAGCTTTCTGTACGCTTTTCCACCCATTCCCCTGATTCCGACGGTTCTCGTCAAGCTGTCCCAGTCCAAGGCGCGGATGATACTGATTGCCCCGGAATGGCCCAGACAGTGGTGGTTCACGGACCTGCTTCACCGGTCTCTCCTTCCTCACATGCGGCTCCCGTGCAGGCTGGACCTTCTCACGAAGTTCGGGGGGCAGATGTTGCATCCCAACCTCTCGTCTTTGAGTTTGGCGGCATGGCTCCTGAGTGCAATATGGCCATCTTAATCTCCCAGAAGATTGCATGGGCATACTGAAGGAGGCTAAGCGACCTTCCACTAGGACTTCTTATGCTTACAAGTGGAAGAGGTTTTGCATCTGGTGCAAGTCCAAGAACTATGACCCGACGACATGTAAGGAAGATGTCATCCTTCCATATCTTCTACATCTGGCGCAGTCTGGCCTTAATGTCCATTCCATTAAGGTTCATCTGGCTGCATTGACTGCCTACAGGAAATGCCCTTCACAGACTTCCTTCTTTCAGATCCCTGTGATCAAAGATTTTTTGGAAGGCTTGAAGAAAGTGTTCCCTCCTGTCCGGCTTCCTTCGCCTTCATGGGAATTGAATGTGGTGCTGTCCAGATTGATGAAGGAGTCTTTTGAACCTATTCATAAGGCTTCGTTGCAGCACCTGTCCTGGAAGGCGGCGTTCCTCGTGGCCATTACATCGGCCCGCAGGGTGAGTGAAATTCAGGCGTTGTGTTGCCAAGAACCTTATACTGTATTTCATGCTGCTAAGGTTGTTATGCGTACTCACCCTAAATTTCTTCCCAAGGTTATTTCTGATTTTCATGTCAACCAGACCATAACTTTGCCTACATTTTTTCAGAATCCTTCATCTCCAGCGGAAAGGTCTTTACATTCCCTGGATGTTAGGAGGGTGTTGAAATTTTATCTGGATGAAACCAAAAATATTCGTAGGTCAGACCAATTGTTTATCAATTATGGATCGGTCAGGACGGGTCTTGCGACCTCTTAGCAGTCTATCTCTAGGTGGATTGTGTCCTGCATACAGCTGTGTTACCAAAAAGCTAATAAGACCTTAGGGGGTAAACCTAAGGCTCATTCCACCAGGGGCAAAGCTGCCACGACTGCTTTGCTCCGTAATGTTCTAATTGCAGAAATCTGCAAGGCGGCCACTTGGAAGTTGGTCCATACCTTTGCTAAGCATTACTGTCTGGACACTGATGCCAGGGCAGACACTCAGGTTGGGCAGGCTTCGCTGCGAAATCTGTTCGCACAGTAGTGGTGTTGGTTCTCTTTTCTCCGCCGCCGCTTTGGTGTGGGGATGGGCTTGCCATTCTATTCACTAGATTATGACTATACACAGAGATCCCCTACTACAGAAGGAGTAGTTTCTGTCCTGTAACTCCAGTTCTGTAGAAGGGGTATCTCTGTTATAGTCATAAGCGCCCGCCCGCCTCCCCGGTGGAGAGAGATATTCATGTAGGGAATGCTACAGGTCTGGCGTGTTACGCCTTCAAAAAGAACTGAAAGTAAGAGGGACCTGCTGTGCATTCTGGGATACTGGGAGAAGTTCTGGAAAGTTCTCTTAAAGGCACAGTATCCTATTTAAGCCACATAATGGCAGCCTATGGGGCTTGTCTGTCCATGCCTTCCTCTCTATCATTCCAGAGGCTTTTTCTGGTAGAGGCAAGTTTCTCTATGGAGGAAACTGGGCAGGCTGTGCTATTTGTGTGTGTTTTTGGTGGAATTTCTAGTTGAAGTACTGGACAGTGTAGCCTGTGGATATAGGCTGCATTATTTGTCTTTAAATTCTCTCTTAAGTGTCTTTGTAGTTCAGCAATTTTCTGACAATTTAAGAGATTATTTTTGATTGCCGGGGTCCACGCACATGAGCGGGACTATTCACTAGATTATGACTATAACAGAGATACCCCTACTACAGAACTGGAGTTACAGGACAGAAACTACTCCTTCCGCTACTGGCATCTAGTCACTATGTATTGGGTATTCAGTGAAGCATACTAACCCATGAGAGGTCCCACATCCCCTCCTGCATCCAGTCCCCCCACGCAGTGGGCTTGGGTTGTCCGGCATTACATACTAAACACCAGAACAAGCCAGTAGGATCCTGAGGTGCAGGACAAAAAAGTCCTGCCCCTCAAGGTCAAGTCTGGACAGTGCCCTGCGCCCTCCCCGTGCAGCTCTGTGAACTGGGAACCAGCTAACCCACCCCCAACTACCCTACCCCAACAAAACCCCCAAAAAGAAACAGCCAAAACATGTCCAAATTGTCCTTCATCCTCAGATGACCGGAACCATGGTATAGTGGGGTAACTTGTGGAACTCACCATCACCTCCTCCGCTCCCCCTCCCACCGACGACCCCTACCATGCAGCAGAGAAAGTAAAGCCAACAACATAAAGTACTGCAAAGGCGTCAGCCAGTCTGTGGAGGGACATCATCCGAGGCAGCCGCTTCAACCGCGGCTCTCTGACCATCTGCGATTGCCGCTGCCGAGGGTTTCTTCACCCGACGTCGTCGACCCTGCATACGCCATCTGGGTTTGAAGTCGTCCATGTCAGCCACCTCGCTTGTACCTTCTTGGTCCTCCGCTGGCTGCTCAATGCCCAACAATCGGCAGGCCTCGGAGACAGAACGTAACTGGTACAATTTGTTCTCCAATTTAAAGACCAAGCGGAATCGGTGGCCCCAACTATAAGGAATTTTCTGCTGCTGCAGATGGGCGTTACGGGACGGAAAAGCCTGTGTTTTTGTACAGAGAGCGCTGAAAGATCCTGGAAAAGGACCGGTGATTGCCCCTGAAACAACACTGGAAGGGCCTGCCTGGCCCTCTGCAGAATCTCCTCCTTCGTACGAAAGTCCTGTACACAGACCAGTATATCAGGGTGGGGGGAGCTGTAGCAGCGCGCACAGCCCAGACTCGATGAGCTCTGTCCAGCCGCAATTCCGATTCCAGCGGGCGCCCTAGGATATGGTTGAAGAGCTCTCTGGCATAGCGAAACAGATCCCTTGTTTCCTCATTAAGCGGTACATTACGAATCCTTATATTGTGTCGCCGAGAGCGATTCTCAAGATCCTCCAGGTGCGTCTGGAGATCCACCTGCTGATCATGGAGCCGGACGACTTCTTGTTGCAAGGCTGCAAGTTCTGTGTCTGTGTTGTCACTCTTGGTCTCAAGCTCCGCTACCCTCTCTCCGAAACCATCCACATCCTTGCGCACCTCCCGTAGGTCACTCGCGAATTCCGCTTTCAGCGTGTGGATATCGTCTCTCAGGGACGTGAACGGGGACTCCCTGAAGGCCTTGGTGATGGGCTCCGAGTCGGACGCATGCTCCGATGGAATCTGTTTCGCTGCTGACGCCATGGCGTCCCGCTTCTGGCTCTCCTGGACCTTGGCAAGGAGTTCCTTCACCGATTTGTCCCGCTATCCTCTGGATGTGGACATAGCCCACCCAACGCCGCCGCTCTCCTCAGACGAGGCCTCCGTTCGATATTAAGCCAGCCAGCAAATCCACCAACCTCTTTTCCTCACCGGGCTGCGGAGCCCCTGTGTTGTCTGTATCCTTCCGCCCCCAGATACCAAACCGGTCTGCCCCTCGTACACCTGCCACCGCAGAGTTGCCAACTCTCTCTGTCTTGTAGGGTCTCCGACTGAGGCCCTTCCTGGAAGGCTATGACAGGCTCACCGGGCGTCCTCCGGGCCACTCTGCTCACCCAGCATCGCTAGGGCCACGGCAACGTCTTCACACGGTGGTCCCGCACAGCATACACTTGGTCACCACCCTTTCTCGTGGCTCCCCTAGTGCTCCGTTCTCCGAGTCCCAATTATGTCCGATCTTCCAGCAGGGCCTACCGCAGTCCCCCTCACACACTCACTTCCAGTCCCAGGGTCTCTCCTCTCAGCCCAGGCGGGCCCCAGGGGTCACCCAACTGAGTCTGTGGTGTATCCGGACCGCCTCCAGCTCCCGTCGGGCAACACCAATCGAGTCCGTGCCCCTGCACTCTCTAGTCGCTGCCCCATTTCCAGCCTCCAGCGAGGACCCACCTTCAGTACTCCTCCTCCGGTGTACTCCACTCCAACAATGGCGCTCGGAGGCTGCCACCAGATCCCTGAGATGCCTCAGGCGCAGTCCACTCCCGAGACACACCAGACCCAAACCAAGGGGCTCCGAACCCACCTCTCCTGCATCTGGCACCACCGCTGCTCCACATCCTGCCACTACGTGCGGACCGCTGCCGGTCTCCTAGACCCGCCCAGAGGGCCCCCGGCCGCTGCCACAGTTCAGCCTCAATCACAGTTCAGCCACCTGTGGGGCGCAGGCCATACCAGTCAATAGCCGTACCAGGGGACCTTTACAAACCCGCACCCCTAGGCACACACTCCGTATGGGGGCTCCCTCAGCCTACCGCCACTCCGTGCGTCCGTCGCACTCCAAGGCCGCCGCCTCCACACTCTTTCTTCGGCAACCCCTCCAGGCCACGGAGTTTCTCATCCACCCGTTGCAGCCACGCTTCCCAACTGATGGCCGCCTGGTCCTCGCCGTCTGCACACGTGCTATATAATGGTGGACTCAGGCAGGGCTGCTTCTCCCACAGACTCTCGAATGCCGGGCACCACTCTGCGTCGCCAGCGAAGTCCAGCTACTATCGTGCTGTACCAGCACTGACCGCCATAACAGTCCGGCCGGCACCCAGCTCAAGCACTCAGGCCTGCGAGCGGCGGCAGCACCAAGATAGCGGTCCCGCCGCGGTCCGGATCCGCACCTGCAGGTCCCTCCGCGGCCTTTCACAGCCGCCGACCGCTACCTGCCACTAGTCGCCCCCAGCTCCGGACCCAGCTCTGGACCCGTGAAACCCGCACTCTCTTCCAGCCGCTCCTCCGCCTATACAGGCCTCTGGGGGTCTCCTGCTCGGCCGCCCCGCAGCACTGGAACCCCTCACCAAGGCCGCCGATCAGGGCCTCCCGTTTTCGGGTGCCAAGCCGAGCCACAGCCGCCTCCGCTACCTCCAACAAGCGCTCTGGGCCCCCCCCCCCAGACTCAGCGCCTCCTCCGCTGCTGTTTGGCGCTATAACTGCCCAAGGGCCAGTGCTATGTGGGCCGTCGGCGGGAGCTCCGGAGCTTTCCGTCCGCTCACACAGTCATCTTGGCCACGCCCCGAACGCTTCTGTTTAGAAGTTTCTTTAGTGTTCTCCAACTTCTTTTTGGCAGGAGCAGGAGTGTTTTTATTAAAGACCTTTAACTGTGTAATTCTACTAATCTTTGTTTATTATTTAGTAATTCATCGTCTGACATTGCTTCAATGTTAGGGTCAGGTCTGTAGTTGGCTAAAGCTAGCCATGTTGCTCCTGGTCTACCTAGTGAACCGAGCCTGGTAATGTGATTTATATGTTTTAGGGTGCCTTTAAACCAGAGTGCATGCTCCTGGTAAGTTAGTGGAATTTCCATTTCCTCTAAAGGAATGTATTCCTCTGGTGGTTAATCTTCTTTGTAGAAGTGAAACACTTTTGTTCTTGGATCTGCTTCAGGGAAGACTATCCATGAATAGAATACCTCTGTCTGGTGATATTCATGTGCCTCTATCACAAAAACTACCCTACCACCTCTTGCTGATAATTGAGGCAGACAACGTGCTAGTACTCTTTAAGGACTCTTGGGCTACGGCCTGGTCCTTGGGCCTCTCCACCACCCGCCCTGCACAGTCTGCCTTTCCCCCTTTTGTGGCTATGGAAGGGGTGCTCCACTACGTCATGCCCAGAGCCACAGCCGGCGCAGACTGTTCAACCCCAGCGCGGCCAGGGACGTGGGAACCACCGGCGTGGTTCTGGGGGCCAGTGAGCGGGTCAATACACCCCAGCCCCCTCTGCAGCAGCCTCCAAACCCTCCTATTCCGACCTTTCAGGGCCACCAAATGCCAGTGGGCGGCAGGATCAGCCATCACTTCCTCCACTGGCGCACCATCACGTCAGACAGGTGGGTTTTGCAAATAGTCTGAAGGGGCTACTCCCTCCCCTTCGAGACTATTCTCCTCCCTCCATGCAATTGTACTCATACAAAAGCATTGTTGCCCGCACCATTGTAGTCTATGTACAATTGTACATGTAGAAAGCTGTACGCATGCACAAAAAACAAATAACTTTCAAAACAATCTCCACGAGTTCTCCTGGAAACCTGCCTCTTGTGTATGTGTCCAGGCGTACTATTGGGGAAAGCTTTGTGAATTCCTGAAGTTTGTAAATCTGCACCCATGTGAATGAGCAAACCTGTGGATGCAGATAAAAAAAAAAAAATCGGACTATGCAGTTAAATGTGCTGATATTGCCTTGCTTTTTGGGCTACCTTTGTGCGACGATCTGGTCTGAACAATCGTATTCACATGAGTAAATTCTGGTAGAGTCATCCTTTTATGACAGCGGTGATTAGGCCAGATTATAAAAACTACACAAATGGTGTTATTTTTGTGGTTGGTGCTAATTTGCATGACAGTGCTATTGGTGACGAAGTTACTATCACATATTTGTGCTCAATGACATGTTAATCCGTAACCTGCATAACCACTGCACGCATGATTTACACATGACCTATTCAATATTGCACACATTATTTAAGGCATTATTCGACAAGTGGTTTTATATTTAGGCTTAGTAAACTGAATGAACCACATGTTTTTGATTAACTTGAGTTAGCATGTGTGCAACTTGACATTATTGTGAGTAGACCTCGGTGCCCTTACTCAATTTTTTAAATGGACGTTGTATGTGTATGTTATTCATTGTTAGTTTATGCTTGTAAGTTTAACAACCAATACTTTTTTATGAGTCCATCCTATATTAATATTCACAAAACATGATTTTACATTTGCCAGAAGATTTACCCCATGCAGATATGTTTGTGCGTAAACCCATTCCAAAGGGCAGGGAGTGGGTGTTTCAGGGCAGGAATACTTAGAACACATTACTAACTATCCCAGCTCATCATTTTTCTCTTGAACGAAGAAACCCTGTTAAGGTTCCACAAACTTCCTCCCTCAACACGAACAGCATTTCTAAACACTTAAATAACGCAAATGGGGTCTGACCAAATGCTGCATCCTTTACCTTCTGGCCTAGACTTTTGAATACGTACTATATTACCGATACACACTTCCTGCTTACTCACAGGTCCCTTTTTGCACCGCAAGTCTTCATTCATTTTAGATTTATGCTCTTCCATTTACTTCTGATACTTATGAAATCCACTTCAGCACAATCAGAAATTTTTCATTGTTTCATTTTTAGGTACCAATCTTGACCCTGGTTTATGTCCCCTCAATAATTCAAATAGACTCACTGAAGTGACAGAATTAGGGGAAGTTCTATGTGCCAATAACATAGACTGCAAAGCATTCCTCCAATCAATACCTTCTTTGACAGCCAACTGAATTGCTTCTTTAACCACTTTATTAAACCTTCGTACCTGACCATTGGCTTCTGGATGGAAAAAAGCAATCCTCCTATGTGTTACTCCACACCTGGCAATGTAATACTCCATACATTTGCTGATGGATTGCGGACCATTATCGGTAACCATTTCTTGGGGAATGCCCTCCCTGCAAAAAATCTCATCCAAAAACTCGAGAAAGTTTGTGATTACCCACAAACAAGTATGTTTGTTTCCGACCTTCCGTGACTCCCTACTCACACAGATGGCTCAATACTTTGAACTCAACGCTGGCACGGCGTCCTCTCCCCAAACCGAATGGGACGCATTTAAGGTAGTGACCAGGGGACTCTATTTGGGAACACAGGGACACATACGGCGACAGCTTGAAAACGATCTGACGCGACTGGAGACTGAGCTACAAGATCTTGAGCACACTGCGGAGGGGGATGTGGGCGCTCGACTGACGGAGGCCACGGCGGAACATGGTCGCCTATTGGACCGCTTGCGCACATCAACTTCGCGGCGCACTCTGCCCGCATCCACCGACAGGGTGATAGGCCTGGCAAGCTGTTAACCTGGCTGATTGCATGGGAGGATCGTTCGACCCCCATTTCAGCAATACGGGCAGAAGGCGGTGGTTTACTCTACACCCAGCGTCAAATACACGAGGCATTTACTGGTCACTACTCGGGGTTGTATCGTTCCCGGCTGCGTGTCCCACTGGCTGACATAACCGAATATCTCTCGCCCATACAACTGCCCACCCTAACGGCTGAGCAGCAAGATGACCTCGGAGCACCGCTGGACCCCGAGGAGCTCCGCGACACCATTTTTAATCTCTCGAATGGCAAGTCTCCGGGACCGGATGGCTTGCCAGACGAAGTCTACAAGGCCGCCTCGGACATCCTTATTCCCCACCTGGTGAAGATGTACACTGCGGCCACGGACGACTTCTCTCTACCCCCGACACTTAATGAGGCTACCCTCGTATCTCTACTCAAGCCTGACAGAGATAGCGAGCGGACGGGATCCTACCGCCCCTTAGCCCTCCTCAACACAGACTATAAAATCCTCACCTCCACGCTTGCCCGCAGACTAGCCCCTATGGTTCCCGCACTGGTACACCACGACCAAAACGGGTTTGTACCGACGCGACACACGTCCCATAACATCCGCCGTCTATTCCGCATACAAGAGTACGCCACACGACGGTGGCCGCGCGCCGGGTGCCTGGTACTGGACCTGGAGAAAGCGTTTGACTCGGTGGAATGGCCTTACCTACGAGCAGTCATGGACAAATTTGAGTTGGAGGACGACTATCAGACTATGGTTGGCCTCTTATACCGCAGACCCACGGTCCGCGTCCGCACTGGTGCGCTGCTTTCTGACCCTATACGTGTGCAGAGGGGCACCAGACAGGGCTGCCCCCTATCGCCCTTGCTGTTCTCCTTAGCTGTGGAACCCCTGGCTGCGACACTCAGGTCCCGAGGGGCGGAGTGGGGTATACCGATGGCGGATGGCCTTCATGCGGTGTCATTATATGCAGACGATCTCCTCCTATATGTCAAAGACCTAAGTGATGTTCCGGCGTCCCTGACTGACATTTTCTGCACCTTTGAGGAAATGTCGGGATTGAATGTGAATTGGGCCAAATCAGGGGCCTACTCCTTTGACCCAAATGCTCCCGAGAGTGAGATACGCATCGGGGGCGAGAGATTACAGTGGTATCCCACGACATTCAGATATCTTGGGATTCACATTTACCGTGACCCTGCGGATATATTGGAGGGGAACCTGATGCGAGCGATCGCATCCATCCGATCGCAGGTTGGATTCTGGAAAACACTGCCACTGAACGTTCCTAGCCGCATAGCCCTGACGAAAATGATAGTCCTGCCACGGCTACTATACTACGTTGCTAATATTCCATCCTATGTCCCTACCCGGGTGTTTCGAGACCTTGAAGTCCTACTGCGTGACCTGATCTGGAATAAGGGCCGGCCGCGCGTTGCGCTGGCGAAATTATGTATGCCTACCGAAGCGGGAGGACTAGCTGTTCCCAATCTGGAGTTATATTATCTGGCGGCGCAAATGCAGTGGGTGTCAGGATGGCTAGGTGGTAAAAACGTGGGAGACACAGCCACGGACACCGCTGTCTGGTCCCAGTTGCAGATCCAAGTACTGTTTCATCCACTGACCCAGACTCCCCGTCCATCACAACTGCATCTTGCGGTAGCGCGCAGATGCTTCCTCCGCTGCCTGCGTCTGACCCAGGCGACAGTACCATATGCCCCGATACTCCCTCTATTGGGTACCCCGACTGCGATGGGGACTCTAACGGCTGTAAAGCTTGACAGCTGGACCACTGCGGGAGTGGAAACACTGGGGGATCTATACTCTGATGGCGCCCTCCTCCCCTTCGCCAATCTCGTGGAAGACGCATCTCTTCCAGCTGGACAGTTCCTATTACACGCGTCCCTCACCCACACGCTGACTGCCGCCTGGGGTGACATATCTGACGAGTTGCCCATTCATCACTTTATGCAATACCTTCATGTCATGAGTAATGGCACGCACATAATCCACTGGCTAGAAAGAAAACTACCCCTACACGAACAGAATTGATTGCCGTTGCACTCTAGACAGTGTGTACAATGTTAAGTAACACAATACAACCAAGCAAATAACAAAAGTGACAGAATTATCAAAACAAAGAACTCTCAATGAGTAGATCTTGGAGTCTTTAATGTTGCGAACAGCCAGCCGACACGTGTTTCATCGCATTCGCGATTCCTCAGGGCTGCAATGAACAAAAGTTGACAATGGAGCATGTATCTCACAAAGTTACATTTGACCATAAGACCTGGTTACATGGTCTTGCATGCTCAATAGTTGCTGCTACCAGTGTACAGTACTGCGTCTGTGTTTCCTGAGTGCCACCCCAACACATCCGTGTCGTAAGTGTGAGGTATTACCACTATTATTTCTAACCGTGCAATTCAATAGTGATTTGGTGAAGTCATACGTGGGTGTGACAGAAATATTCACATTAAGAGACAGAATCTCTGTTATAGAAGTGGACTATTAGTGTTCGATTCAGTCATACTGCATGCTATAGTGAATATGTGAGTAGTCTAGAAACTCCGACCCTAAGAACATATCCGTCACATACCTAATTGGCTGAAATCCAGTCAGAAGGTCTAGATATCCACACGACAGAATAATAAAACATGATAACGGAAAAATCTCATTACTAATTGTCATAAATCAATTGTTCAGACAAAAAGAATACAGCAGTGAGAATGTGAAGCAAAAAATATATAAATGAGAGCTCACCGCTCAGCTGGTGATACTTCCAACCCAGCCGGGCCCTTGACCACAGATACTTCGATCTAGTATCCGATGTGAGAACAGTTCTGCAATCAGATTAGTAGTCTGAATTACAATAAATATGTCTGCATTTCATAATTTCAGAATGCAGTAATATAGAAGACGTGTTCTATCTAATAGCCTATTCTTGTAAGTACAAAAAACACCAACTTAACACCAGAAAAGACAGCGCACCTTAGCCTGTCACATAACTGCTATAAAGAAATGATATAATACGCGTCAGGTACATAAATCACCTCCCCTCAATACAAATTGTATGTTATTACGAGGCACTCTTTGTTAAGCGAAACTGTAGTAAGTAACTATTCTGTGCACTTACTTCTTCATTTAGCGCCAATACATATCCGATTGACGATCTCAAGTTTTAGGGGTTTCTTTATAGATGGCCCACGGCGAGTAGGGTAATGCTCTGTGGAAATCATAGGCAATATCAATCAATAGTTCTGTTGAAATAGAGGACTTAATACATCCCTATTCGGTACGATATGCGCAAAGTCTTACCTCTTGGTGTAAGGTATACTTGATTGCCGTGGAAGCTATCAGTGTGTAACGCGCTTCAAGCTGAAACAACACCAAAATAATGGGGGAGTTACGCTCCTGAGATAGTCCTATGCTGTTTCATTCCTTACGTTAAAGTAGGAGCATATATCCGCATGTTGCAAGTGGCTTACCTCTATCAAGCGAAGAAGCGGCGTGTAAAGCGTCCGGATCCGACGGCCGTGTTCCTGTTTGGACACGTGACCGGCGCTCTGACGTCATTAAATAGCGTCTCTACTTTGCGTGTGCCAATAGACTAGACCGTGTGCTACGTGTTCTAGTCATCCATGTTGGATTCCCATCACGGGAAAGACCCCAGACAACTGCCACACTTATAAGGATTCGTTCTATGTCACTATTTTACGTATTATTCTGATTTAGTGTTGCCTCGTATTTACAGGCATGAGAACAAAAAAAGGGGGAGGTAAAACTTCACCTATATTCGTTGTCTGCGAATGGCAAGGCGCGAAGTACAATTTCCTGTTCCAAATTGACTGGCACATATATTCATGGTCAGTCACTATAATCATACGTTCGATCTCTGGACAAAAGACAAATTCTGGTGCGTTGAAGTTGTGAACACCGTGCTAGAAAATCTATATACTACCGGTGCCAGTCTCATTCATACGTGGGTATCTACCTACACAATACTACCCGCAGTATATAATCATTTCATAATAACATATGTATTACAAAATAAAATACAGTTTAAAATATAAGACGAAACATAATGTCAAGATAGAGTACAGGGGAGTTATTGTGACATGGAGGAAATACAAAATCATAGTGTTAAGATGAATTGTAACAATATCTGTTTTGTAAATAGAAATGCAACATTATCATGATAATACATCCCTTTCATATGTCAGTTACCCAAGAAATATTGCATTTCATGATCATAATTAAGTCCCCGTTCCACCGATCTAAGACGCATAATCCAGGTGGCCTCTGTACGCCTGAGCCTTAATTCTCGGTTGCCCCCTCTGACATCCTGGGGCACTGTGTCTATGCCAAAGAATTTCACCAATTTGTTGGTCCTGTCACTTTGACATGAGGCCACATGTAGGGCTACTGGATATTTAGGATCACCGTTAAGTATTGCCCTGACATGTTCCATTATTCTTTCTTTGAGTTGTCTGATAGTGCTCCCTACGTAAAACTTTCCACAAACACATTCTATCACATAAATCACAAATTTCGTGGTGCAATTGATGTTATATTTAACAGTGTAGGTCACACCATCCGGGCCCATGAATTCGGTAGTGCCATGTTTTGCCCATTTACACATACTACAAAATCCACATTTATAAAAGCCGAGACTGTGTTGTGTCATCCAAGTTGTGGTAGTAATATCTCTAGGTACCGTGGGACTCAATTTGTTTCTAAGTATATTACCTCTTCTAAATGTAATTTGAGGTCTGTCTGAAATACAATCGGTAAGAGCTCTTTCTGACCTCAATAGACCCCAATGTTTGGTGAGACTTTTACGTAAAGTGTCATGGAGTGAATTGTAGTCAGTCACCATTCTAATCTGTTCCCTTCCAGTAGTGGTGGCCTTGTGTGTAGACGTGAGGGTGTGTGTTCTCTCCACTTTCTTCACCCTTTTTTCCGCTTTCTTAATAATCTTGTGAGAGTAACCTCTGTTGTGAAATCTCTCCTTCATGCCAGTCAAACAACTCCTGAACTCCCCATCCTCACTGCAGTTCCTTTTCGCCCTTAAAAACTCGCCATAAGGTATGGCATTTATTTGGTGAGGGGGGTGTGAGCTTGAAGCATGCAAGACTGCATTGCATGCAGTGGATTTCCTGAACAGTCTACTGTGAAGACGGTTTGATGCAACATAAAACTCAATATCCAGAAATTCAATATTAGTTTTACTCCAGTTCATGGTAAACCGGATTTCCCAAGAATTGTCATTGAGATATCTGAAAAAATCTTGTAAAAGCTCCTCAGAGCCGGACCAGATCAGGATGCAGTCGTCAATATATCGACCCCAAAAAATAATGGAGTCGATATATTGTGCACCCTTCTTGCTCCAAATAAGATCGGATTCCAAAGCACCCATGAACAAGTTGGCAAACGAGGGTGATATTTTTGAACCCATGGCCACTCCCTTCTTTTGACAGTACCAGTTTTTATCAAACATGAACACATTATTTTTGAGTATGAGCTCAATCATTGTCGATAGCATTAAAGTATGTTGCCAGAGTGTGGCAGGTCTATTATGCAGAAACTTGTTTACTGTCTGTATGCCTAGGTCTAGATTAATACTGGTATACAGTGAGACTACATCTAAAGTGACAAGTAGAGATCCCTCTTGCCACTGGATGTCCGCTAAGGTACTTAAAATGTGTTTACTATCCTGTATGTAGGAAGGTAAGTTTCTGACCAGGGGACCCAGGAAAAGATCCACGTATTCCGCTAATCTTTCGGTGGGGCCCCCAATGCCAGAAACAATAGGTCTCCCTGGTGGAAAAGGGAGTTTTTTATGGACTTTAGGAAGCGTATATAACCATGGGTAAGTTGGTCTAAACACCTTGAGATATAGAAATTCTTCCTCGTTCAATAGCCCAGTTTGTTTCCATTTAAGCAATAGTGAGTTGATTTTCAAAGTTAAAGGACCCATGGGATTATGTGTGAGATGTTCGTAGCAAGACTCATCCTGTAATTGTTGAGAGATTTCATAGTGATAGTCTACACGATCCATTATCACTACGTTGCCCCCTTTGTCTGCCTCCCTAATAGTTATGGTATTGTCTTTCATGAGTGTAGTTAGTGCATGTCTTTCCCCATGGGTAAGGTTATCCTTGTACTTAAACATCCTGTCCTTTCGATGACTGTTCAGGTTATCCAAGTCCTCTAACACCCGTTTGTGAAACATGTCTATTGCATTGCCACCAGGTAGTGTGGGAATCCATTTGGATTTTGATTTTAAACCACTGACAATGCTGTAGTCAGATTCTATGTCTAGCTCCTCCAGCAGTTGGTCCATGTCTAGAGGAGAATCCTCCATATCAGTTAATGACAACAGAAGGTGAGTTGCATGCACATCTTTTATTGATAGTGTATCAGAGGTATTGTGTACAGGTGTAAGTCTACTTTCTCTCCCCCTTCTTTCTGACCCATAAAAATGCTTATTAAGCTTGAGATTCCGAATAAACTTAAAAAGATCGATCTTTAGTTTGCAGATATCTCCAGTGGCGTAAGGGTTGAAGTTTAGACCCCTACTCAGGAGAGAAATCATATCTGGAGTCAGAATTAGTTTAGATAAATTGATGACCTGTACATCCTGATTCTCAATATTTACTGATTCTTGTTGGCTCCTGACCTCAATTTCCTTCGATAGTCCTCTGAACTTCCTGCCCCTACCTCGTCTAGTCTTTGCTCGGGCTGGTTTCTTGGGGGCACGTATCTGTTGCCCTTCCTTATACGTAAAACCTCTTGAAAAAATGCTGGCATATTTTGTCTATCTTGGTTATCCGAATCACCCCCGGTGGTATTTATAGAGTTTAAAGAGGCGTTACTAGAGGACAAGGAGGCAGGTTCTGAGCTATTCTTGCTTCTGCTATTGGTTTTGGAGCTATTCGGGATTAAGGAGTCGTATTTTTTGTCAAAAGTAAAAATTCTCCCTCGTGTATAATCCAACTCATCCCTCCTAAATTGCCTTGAAATTATGAAATGCAGACATATTTATTGTAATTCAGACTACTAATCTGATTGCAGAACTGTTCTCACATCGGATACTAGATCGAAGTATCTGTGGTCAAGGGCCCGGCTGGGTTGGAAGTATCACCAGCTGAGCGGTGAGCTCTCATTTATATATTTTTTGCTTCACATTCTCACTGCTGTATTCTTTTTGTCTGAACAATTGATTTATGACAATTAGTAATGAGATTTTTCCGTTATCATGTTTTATTATTCTGTCGTGTGGATATCTAGACCTTCTGACTGGATTTCAGCCAATTAGGTATGTGACGGATATGTTCTTAGGGTCGGAGTTTCTAGACTACTCACATATTCACTATAGCATGCAGTATGACTGAATCGAACACTAATAGTCCACTTCTATAACAGAGATTCTGTCTCTTAATGTGAATATTTCTGTCACACCCACGTATGACTTCACCAAATCACTATTGAATTGCACGGTTAGAAATAATAGTGGTAATACCTCACACTTACGACACGGATGTGTTGGGGTGGCACTCAGGAAACACAGACGCAGTACTGTACACTGGTAGCAGCAACTATTGAGCATGCAAGACCATGTAACCAGGTCTTATGGTCAAATGTAACTTTGTGAGATACATGCTCCATTGTCAACTTTTGTTCATTGCAGCCCTGAGGAATCGCGAATGCGATGAAACACGTGTCGGCTGGCTGTTCGCAACATTAAAGACTCCAAGATCTACTCATTGAGAGTTCTTTGTTTTGATAATTCTGTCACTTTTGTTATTTGCTTGGTTGTATTGTGTTACTTAACATTGTACACACTGTCTAGAGTGCAACGGCAATCAATTCTGTTCGTGTAGGGGTAGTTTTCTTTCTACTCTATTGAGTGGTTCAAGGTCTTTCCACTCGCCGTCTTGCACCTTAATAGTCAGCAAGTTTAAACTGATGTGCGTCTATACGGGCTGTGCACCCGGTTCTCTTACTGATTAAAAGCCTCCCTCTCTTGTTAATCCACTGGCTAGCACAAGCTCTTCTTCTTCATACTCATCCCGCCACCGTGCAACTGAGAGAGAAATGGGCGACGGACAGGGGAAGGGATTGGACGGATAAGGAGTGGGCAATGATCCTGGTTGGCCCAGTTAACGTCCCACGCAACCCTCGCTTCAAAATTATACAGCTCTACATACTACACCGTGCATACCTCACCCCGGACAAGATAAACAGATATTTTTTAGTCACGGATACTGCCTGCAGCCGCTGCTCCTTAATAGGAGCGGACCTCCTCCACATGCTCTGGCTCTGTCCTGCCCTTCAACATTACTGGGATGGGGTGACTACACTGCTTACGCATTGCACTAAAGAACAAGTGCCGAGAACTTGGGAGGCCTGCATACTGGGACTATACAAACGCACACGGCTGAATAAGGTCCAGGCCCGGTACTGGGATCTCGGGCTGATCACGGCCAAGAGACTGCTTACCAAGCGGTGGATAGCCGACACACCCCCACACATCCGACACTGGAGCCTGTCGCTTGTAAACTGGGCGCGAGCGGAGAGCACTGTCCTGTGGCGAGAAGAGGCAGCGGGCCTTAGGAAATTTCCAATTGCACAACACTGGGATGACATCCTCCAATCCTTTCAGCAGAAATGTGTGGAACAGGGGATCATGTGATGAGATATATGCTACCCCCCTTCCCCCTCCCTGCAACGAACACTACGAGGCACATTCGCACCCAGCAGACTTCCCTACTCATATATATTTTTCCTTCTCCCCCCTCCCCAACACCCACGCATCATTGCACCATCATATATGCTACACCGATCGCTGCCTACACGACTCCCATGTCTTGCTCAACACGTGCTACATAACTGGCTGCTCCGCAATGGCGGGTGTATTGCCCCTCCCGCGCCTACATCCCCGCACATACCACTATTGCAGGGGGTCCTGCCACTGGCTGCCTCCTGAACAGCACTATATTACTGCAACCGACGCGCCCTTATGGTGGTAATCCCCCCTTGTACAGTTGACTCACAGGCGAGCCGCCCACTATAATCTCCTGCCTACCCGCCCACTGGACCGCTACCAATACATTGGCACCGCACTTCCCTCCCTGAACACATGGCTATCTCTACCCCCATTCCCCCTACCTTTACCTTGTATTTCCCATGTTATTGTTTTGAAGTTTATTGACATACTGGTCCCACCTCCCTTTGGACCAAGCCCTTTAAAGTTGACTATTGTAAGCACTACACCATGGGGCCTTAGGAAATAGTAGCCATGGCCGAGGTGATCCTACCTGAACGCCAATACAAACATCAGACACTCTCATCAGGATAGATAAGCTACATAGATACTCGCTCACTGACACACTTGAGATGCTGAGCAGCCTCATCCCTCAATAGTGCTGCCCCACGCCCTCTTGGAGGGCGAACTCAACCGACACTCTTCCTTGCGACCCACACGTGTCACAGTGGGCCTTAATTCACCTGAAGACGTTGATGAGTGCTAGCATAGCTCTGTAACTACGGGTTCGCATACAAAAAGAGAAAACCCCACAGACCCATACCTTTGCATTACCGAATGTTTGTATGATTGTGCAGTACTGTAACAGATTGTTATGCGCCGCCGAACCCCAGGGTTGTCGGCCTTGAGGCTGTGTTCATTCGATACGCATGATGCAGTACAAATTATACGCGGCTGGCCCAGTTGGGTTGTAAGCTGAATGCTGTGTAGCATACATGTTGAATAATAAAGGTCTTAAAATATTTTTTTTTTAAATAATAATAAAGTATGTTTGTTTCCTGGACCCATTCTCCCCATGATACCAGCCACAAGGGAAGATAAATATTTTTCTAGGCTGAGAATGGGCAGTGAAATTCCCCCAAACTGTAGGGAGTGTATGGAAAGTGGTTTTGCTATCAGGACAAATATTATCAATTTTGAGCAGTAAAAAATTAGAAGAAAAGTGCAATTGTACTCATACAAAAGCATTGTTGCCCGCACCATTGTAGTCTATGTACAATTGTACATACAGAAAGCTGTTGGCATGAACATAAAAAAGAACTCGCAAAACAATCGCCACAAGTTCTCCTGGAAACCTGCCTTTGTTGTATGTCTCTAGGCGTACTATTGGGGAAAGCCTTTTGAATGACTGAAATTTGTAAATCTGCACCCATGTGAAGGAGCAACCTTGTGGATGCAGATTTTTTTTTAAATGGGCTATGCAGTCAAATGTGCTGATACTGCCTTCCCTTTTGTGCTACCTATTGTGGTGATGATGCGGTCGGAACACGCATATTCACATGAGTACATTCATTAGTGTCATCCTTTTATGACAGTGGTGATTGGGCCAGATTAAAAAAACTAAACAAATGGTGTTATTTTTGTGGTCGGTGCTAGTTTGCATGACAGTGCTATTGGTGACGGTTACCATCACTTATTTGTGCTTAATGACATGTTAGTCTGTAACCTGCATAACCACTGCACGCATGTTTTACACATGACTTATTCAATATTGCACACATTATTTAAGGCATTATTCTACAAGTGGTTGCATGTTTAGGCTTAATACACTGAATGAACCACATGTTTTTGATTAACTTGAGTTAGCATCTGTGCAGCTTGACATTATTGTGTCCGGCCTAGGTGCCCTTACTTAATTTTTTTAATAGACGTATTTTTGCTTGCGGTGCATTACATATTTTCTGTTTCAGGCACCAGAGTCATCCTGTTCTCATTTACAAATGTTATTCTTTGTTAGTTTACAGTTTGAAGACAGTAGAGTAGTAATGAACTAGATTAAACAGGGATTTTTAGCACTTGTACAGGATGAGAAACTGAAGGAGGAGAATACTCCTATGTGAGATATCGTCAAAGTCACAGTTAAGGAAATAGTTGGCGTTGTATTATCCGTGAGAAGGAGGCCCACAACAAGAATGAAGAGAACCCTGTTTTTTATTGGTTCAGAGAGCACAAAGGTGCGTGATTTACAAGCTCTCATCTGATGGATCTTTTTAAATTGACTGAGATGCAAAGGTCGTTATCAACAATAAATCAATGCACCTTTCTTGAAGCCCATTTGGCCCCACAATAAGCACCAGGATTCAGTAATTGAAATTAAGTAGCTTGCGTGCCAATTAATATATTTAGTCCAGTATTTATGCATATCAAGAGAATAATAAAAAGATAAAGGATTACAGTTGGCAAACTGAAATATTACAAAAGGTTTAGTTTCAGTAGAATAAGATATGAAATAATCACATAAAAATACTAAGAAATCGAAATAGGTGTTTCTTAAATAAACTTTGATTCTCTCTCTTAAACATGAATAAGTACTAACGTCAAGGAAAATCAGAAGTGCAGAAAGGTGTCCGTATAGTAAAGACTCCAGTAGACATCTTCCAGATTTGGAATAAGTGTTTAGCATGATGCTTTGCACTTGAAAGAATAAAGGAAGCAGAAAGGTCTGCACCCCACAAAGTCTGAGGGAATCTGCTCTAACTTCTAACAGTGTGAACACTAATTAAAACCAATAAAACGTTAACAACAATCATATATTTTCCCGCTCCACCAGTAACCAAACATTTCACTTCTCGTGGTATGCATTTGCAACATCACTTGAGTTTCTCATCCCACAAAGCCTGGAGAGTTACTGCAACCTTGAACATACTCTGCTCCTGATACACAATGAATAGAAGGCTGTATCTGCTCATTAGGTCTTATTGTTTCTTGACAATATGTCTCTTCTCAGGCCCTACTACCAAGAAACTAATACAGACAACAATACTCCTTTCTATAGCTAATGTAATCATGAGAGCACACCTTCAAATGAAATTAACTGGCAAAGCAAAATACATTTCAGTTAAGGTCTGTAGTCAGTCTAACTTTAACTAAACATTTAATGTGCATTTCAAATACATGGTTATACTTATGCACTCAGAAATACATACAAACGTGAGTAAAAGCATATATAATTACACATTCAAAGGTAACTCAATAAATGCAAAGGTGACTTAAAATGTAAATGCAAACGTGAATACAGAATACATGTCTTCATGTTTACCTGAACATATGCACACAGGTCTATAAAACTGTTGTTTCTACAATGAATATGTATCTTTAATGTGTTTAACTATTTACACATATTAATAAAGGTATAGCACACCTTAAATATAGTGTAACATGTAGGTACATAAGGGCATTTCTGTGATGTGTAAGGGTGGAGTCTAAATTGCACTACTCCAGTTCCTACTCAGTGGGAACCAGAAGAATGTACCACTTGGAATTGAATATCAAGTTTTAATTGTGTGAAGCTTGTTAGTTAGTGAGCTCACATAACCCTGTCCACCATTCGAGGCGGACATCTTTTCCCTTTCTTGCTCCTTTTTTTCTGCTCACAGAGTTACTCTCAAGAGCAAACCGACTCCGTATCATTCTAATTGTAACCTTCACTAAGTTCTTCTTTTATTGTTATATTTGCTGACACCTAGGGGTATATTTACTAGCCCAAATCACCACCACAACATCACTTTTAGTGACGTTGTGTTGGCGATAGGGGCTTCGCCTTATTTACAAGGCAGCGTTAAGTCATTTAACGTGGCTTAATGCGGCCTTGTAAATAAGGCAACCTTTCACGCTGTACTTAGCGTGAAAGGGGAGGGCAATGGGTGTTGTGTTGAGCGTTCCACTGCAACACCTACTGATGTTGATGCTGCCCCGTATTTACAAGGGTGGTGTAAATAGGAGGCAGTGCCAAAATTAGGATCAGGGAAAAACTGGTCTTAAACAGGCAAAACAAGGAGAAGTGCTTTATTTCAACCCGTTTTGCTGATTCATTGTGTGCTGCCTTGTGCAGCACACATTGAAACATCAAATTTTGTATGATTGTTTATGTGCAGGAAGGTAACCTTTATTGTACATAAACAATCACCCCAAAAATTATGTTTTGCAACTTCTATGTGTGCTGCACACCTAGAAGTTTCAAAATACCATGAATGATTGTTTATGTGCAGGAAGGTGTCCCTTCCTGCACATAAACAATAATTTTCCTCAATGCAGACACCCTTGCGCTGCATTCTTGTGAATGTGGTACATCCCTGCATTTTCAGAATGGAGAAGTGTGGCGTTAGCAATGTTTGCTTAATGCCATGCTTCTTCATTCTGTTGTTAATATGGCCCCTAGTTCTTCTGAATTTTCCAGACCTGCACACAACCTCAGCCTAGCATAAGGGAGTTTCCTTTATGGAAACACGAGTTTGGGCCTGATCATGACGTTGGTGAGTTCGACATTTTGTCAGTGGCAGACCCACCGACATTGGCCTCTGTGGTCCGCCCTCCGTATTACGATGCAGCGGGCAGAAGCATTCGGTTGAGGGACCTTCCGCAGCGCGTCCGACGGGTTAAAGGAGCATATTGGAGGGTCAGTAATTCCTACAATAGGGGCGTTGCCAGCTCAGGCACCGTTTTAGGGATTACAATGTCCCTTTCTGCCATGAAAAGGCAGGCGGAAAGTGACTTTGGGGCCCCCTGCGAGCCTCCCATCCCCCCATCCCTCCGGGCCTGGGGGACACTTATGCTGCCCCCTAAACATCCCTGCATGGTGTGGCAGGCATTGCACGGTGCATGTCACTGGGGGCAGTATACGATAATGGTTGGTTCTGTCGAGCAAGACGGAATTTCTTTAGTATTTGTATTGGTCCTGATCAGTAGGAAAGACCAATCAATGGTATATAGTTACCACACCATACAGGCAAACAGACGAATTGAAACTGACAAAATAAACTCCAGAAAGTGGATAATGTATTATTTGTCAAATACCGTATCTCACATTATATGTACAAGTGGAAAGAAGTGGAAAACCATAAAGGCATCACTATGTGAAATGTTGGTACGGGATGTCTTGTTCAGTAGGTCTGCTTATGAATCTAAATGTTTCTGTATGGTTTTCCACTTGTTTACACTTACACTTGTGGATACAGACAGAACCAATCCTTATCTTATACTGTTATGGTACCACAGGTTCTGTGAGATACTGGGCTGCCCCAAACATTTTTAATAGTGTCACAGGGCGCAGGGATGTTTACAAACATGACTCTTAGCAATGAGGGAGTGCTCGGGTGCTTTTTCGGAAAACATGGCGCCCTTTGCACTACCTATTACGTAGCTTGTGAGTGAAGGGAGTGGAGGAGGGGAGAGGGGGTAGAGGGCGCAAACTGGCAATACATCTGTCCAGTTTAGGTGGGGTAGGGTTTTCCAGGGGGGAGGGTGTTGCACAGGGTGGCAGGGGTAAAAATAAAAAAATAAATCCTCAAATGTCTGAGCCCGAAGGGTACTTGTATGCAAATAGCCTAACCTATCAACGAATATTTTTTGTCTCATGCCCCATAAAAATCAGAGTAAGACATGACAACAAGGTGGCAGGGAATTTAGAGGAGGCAGGGGGGAGTGGTGACTGTTTGAGGAGATGATTCAGTTACATTTTTTATCCTGGAATGTCAATGGCCTGCGCACTAGGGGGAGGAGAGCAAACATTTTTCAATATTTGAAAGATTCCCCGGCACAGGTCATAGCCATTCAGGAGTCACACCTCCTCAAGGCGGAAACAACAGAGCTTCTAAAAAAGGAAAAAAATGGGTTGACAATTTTATTTGCTCAGACCAATCAGCAAACATTAGGGGGGTGCTCTTTATTTTCAAAAAACAAGCAAAAGCACAAATTATGGAATATAGGGAGGATAGGAGTGGTAGGTGGCTTATTGTAAGGGTTATGTTAGATGGCCTTCCTTTCACCCTGATCGGATATTACGGCCCTAACCAGGACGACCCCACCTATTTGAATATCATACGAGACAACCTACTGGATCTTCATGTCCCAGTTATTTGGATGGGTGACTTTAACATCGTCCTAGACCCAAAATTAGATAAGTCTGCTAAATCTAGAGCCTGCGCCCTCTCCAAATCTAGACAAGACCTCTTAATAGCAATGTCACAACTGGGTCTTGCAGATGTTTGGAGGGAAAGGGCAGGGGATACGTTAGAAGTCTCTTTCCGAAACTTTAAATATAAACATGTGTCTAGGATAGACTATGCTTTGTTTAGTTATTGTCTGAAAGACCTATTAATAGATATTTCCTACCTTCCCTCACATCATTCGGCCATCTCATTTATATTGAAACCTGGACACAAACATAGTCATTCTTCTTGGTCATTCGACCGCACCATTCTTTTAGAAAATGAGGAGGTCAAATTTTTTCGATCAGAGACCCCGTATTTCTTGGAGGTAAATATAGACTCTACGGAAATCCACGTCATGTGGGATGCATTAAAAGCCTTCCGGAAGGGGAGTATTAAGAGCAGAGCTTCCTACAGAAGGAAGAAATACAGGGAAAATATTGAAACTCTGGAGGGGGAAATGAAATCTATTGAAAGCACCTTGGGTGCCAAAGTTAGATCAGGTGCAGACTTTGAAAGACATGGAGAGTTAAAGTCACAATTAGAAAATATATTACAAGCTAGGGTCTCTAAAAGGTGGGAGGTGAGTAAAATCTCTCATTTTGAGTTTGGCGAGGCGGCGGGAAAAATTCTCGCTTGGAAAACTAAAACCGACCAAGCTCGAAATTACATCAGGGAGATTAGGGTGGAGGGAGATGCTGCCCCCCAGATCACTAAGGATGAAATTGGAGGTGCTTTCCGGGACTTTTTCCAAAATATTTATAAGGAAGACACCCGGGAAGATAAGGCAGGGAGGGAGGCCTGGCTAGACCAACTTTCTATTCCAAAGCTATCACCAGAGCAGAGTAGGTCGTTGGAAGAAGAGATTTCTGTTGAAGAAATTAAGAAGGTTTTGGGGCAAGGAAAGCGGGGGAAGGCAGCGGGCCCCGACGGGCTGCCAGGGGAATTGTATAGGGCCCTTAAGGAGGAGATTGCCCCAATAATGGCTTCTGTTTTCAATAACATCCTTTTGGAGGGGAGGGACCCTCCAAAGTCTTGGAGCGATGCCACGGTTGTCTTAATACCTAAACCAGGGAAAGATCCGAAAGAATGTGGGTCATATCGCCCGATCTCGCTCCTCAACAGCGATTACAAGATCTTTGCAGCCATTATGGCAAGCAGGCTGGGGAGGGTGGCGAGCTCTTTAATTCATGAAGACCAAAAGGGCTTTATTAAGGGAAGATACTTAGCTGACCTCACGCAAGATCTGGTTGGGGTGATTGACATCACTACCACTTTTTCGCTGCCTTTGGCTGTCTTTACGCTGGACGCGACTAAGGCCTTTGATAGGGTCAACTGGTCCTATTTGGCTGCAGTCATGGAGAAATTCAATCTTCCCGGAAATTTCTGCCGTATGATTTCACTCGTATATAAGACCCCGACGGCAAAGCCTTATGTAAATAACTCCCTAACAGAGCCCTTTGAAATTTCAAGAGGCACACGGCAGGGTTGCCCGCTTTCTCCCCTCGTTTTTAACCTATATATTGAACCTTTCGCACAGATTCTTTGAGAGGAGGCTAATATACCACCATTCAGCTTTGGAGGGTGGCTTTGGAGGGTGGGAAAAGCGGATAGCTCTATATGCCGATGACATCCTCATAATGACATCAAACTTAGATCTGGCCCTTCCTTCCGTTATCAGGAGGGCTGAGGAGTTCGGTAAAATCTCCGGATACAACATAAATTCCGAAAAAACTGAAATTATGGTTTGGAATATCCCAAATACTCAGGTGGATGTAGTGCCCTCTATGCGTTATCTTGGCATCAGAATAACCCAAGATATAAGTAAAATCGCCACTTACAATCTTGAGCGAGTACATAAGGAATATCAAAAACAATTAAAGGCATGGAACCATCTCCCGTTATCTATCTATGGGAGGACAAATCTTATAAAAATGTCCATCCTGCCTAAATATACCTTTTTGTTTAACTCTATCCCTATGGCTTTCGATGTCAAACAAATATCTAAATGTCAACAAGAAATAAACTCTTTCATTTGGAGGAATAGAGCCACGAGATTGGCTTGGAAAAAACTGAGGAGAAGGAGAGAAAAAGGAGGGTTAACGTCTCCAGATATCCAATATTATGCTTGGGCTTTCCAATTATCTTTTTCAAGAATGCTTCTAAAAACACCAGTGGATAACCCTAGGGGGAGGATGTTTCGAGCTATGTTGGAGGGGTCAGAACTTTCATCTGGCGGTTTTCTTTTTAAGTTTGGGGACCAGAAATTCTTTAAAAAAATAAAATTAAAAACTCTTCATTCATTGGCCAGTAGTTGGTCCATAATTAGGAGACGAACAGGGTTGAGCTATTTTTCCAACTTAGCCCCCATCTGGGATTCGCCAGGCACTCCTTTGTGTCTTAAAGACAGGCTGGCATGCTCAATAAAGAAAGCCGGAATTCTTAACTGGGGAGAGCTGATAGCAGGAGGTTCATTGTTACCTTGGGAGGCTTTGCGGGAGAGAGTCGGGCCAAGGTTAACCAACTTTAAATACATACAAATGACCAGTTGGGCTCAGGCATTGATAAGGAAGGGAGCCCCCCTGGGAAATTACAGTAACTTAGAAAATCTATTGCTGACAAGACCGGGGGGGGGGAAAGGAGGTTGCATTTTGGTACTGGGCGATCCTGGAGGAGATGATGACATCAACCTCCCGGAGGCGCTATGGGGTAGCAAGGTGGGGGAACAGTGCCAGCATTTGTGGCGGAACTCTTTTAGTTTACTGTATAAAATTGTGAAGCCAGCTTGGCTGAGACGAAACCACCTATTTACTTTACATCGGGCATATCTGTCTCCCCAAAAATTAGCCAAATTCCATCCAGGTAAAAAGTGTAACAAATGTGATCTTGCAGAAGCTTCAGATGTGCACATGTTTAAAGAGTGCCCAGCCATTAGCCGTTTTTGGGAAGAGGTGATGGATGCCCTTTCTTCTATTCTAAATATCACTTTGAGTAGTACTCTCCCTCTGATCATCTTCGGGATTAATGAAAACATCTTAGGGCATGCCAGATCCTTCCTGTTTTTTGCAATTTTAATGGCAAGGAGACAGATCTGTAGGTTTTGGGCGGATACAGCCCCTCCAACATATACAGGATGGTTATCGTCCCTATATGAAGTTTCTAAAGTAGACCTGGCCAGATCCTGCAGCAGGAAAAAAGTTGCTTTTTGGGAATACTTGATACAGTGGAAGTAGGTTTCCGTTTTTTTTTTTTTTTTTTCCCGGGTCCTATGATTATGCCGGCTTCCCTGCTCCATGGACCTACAACAAGGGTCTTTCTCCGAATCTCTGGTCCAACAGGCCGAAATATGCCTAGATGGGGTTTTGTAAAGGTCCCCCTCTCTGTGTGTGGTTTTTTCCTTCTTCCGCCAATCTAAGATCTGTTTCTCTTTGTGCAACTGTCTGATGCACACTATAGCTTTTTTCTGGTGGGCAGGACAAGTTAGCACAATATGGTGGTCGGTGGTTTCTTCAAGCACACATAAGGGTTCGGCAAATGAGGACAAAAAAAAAATGAAATAAAAAAATGACTCTTAGCAATGAGGCTTGTGCTGCAGCCCTTCCTGAGCCGCTGCATAAGCCTCAATCCTAAGAAACATGCTTCCAAAAGCCTCCATGGCGGTCAGGTTGTAATTTTGCGGGTGGGACCGCCGACCCCCTGTTCCCGCAACGATGGAAGTCCGACCGCCATCATATACAACCCCATTGTTTTGATATGTTATCTTTAATTCACGTTAATAAATTGAATTTTAGGTGAATTTTGATGCATGTCAAGTTGATTTGAATGGAGATAGTAACTTTGCTTATTTGTTAATAAACCATTATGGTTTGCAAACTTAGGGCCATAAGTACAAAACCTTTTTGGAGGTCGCAAGCTGCCTGATCTGCAGATATGGACTGTTTGCGACAACAAAAAGTTTTTTAAATGTACAAAAGCCAAATTGCAAATTGGTAACCTGTTCTGAAGTGCAATTTGGGTTTTACAAATCGGTATTTGAAAGGGGCGTGTTTAGGGCATGCATTCCTAATACCGATTCGCAGTGGTTTGTGTGAATGTTTTCCATCCAAATTACGATCACAAAAAATTTATTTTTTAACCAACACCTCAAGGGCAGTGGTAACCATTTGCAAATGGAAAGGAGTCCCCAATGGACCCCTTCCCCTTTGTGAATGGTGATAAAAATAGTTGTGAGCGCAGGCAGTAGTCCCACAGACCTCTGCCTACTCTGAAAGGAGTCCCCAATGGACCCCTTCCCCTTTGTGAATGGTGATAAAAATAGTTGTGAGCGCAGGCAGTGGTCCCACAGACCTCTGCCTACTCTTAAAAAATGAAACATAATCTTTTCATTTTTTTTCTTTTTAAACGTATTCTGTTTTTCTTTAAGGAAAAAGAGCTGCATAAAAAAAGATTGCTTTATTAAAAAACAATCAAAGACAGAGTGGTCTGCTGACCCCAGTAGGCCACCATCCCTGTGATGGCTGCAATACCTAATGGGTTGCACACTGCAACATACCTCATTATTATTGATGAGATCGGTCCATTGCGACCCCATTAGGAATCGCTGTTACTAACTTGTACTTTTTGCACATTAGGAATTGCTATGTCCTAATGGTGATTTGCAAAGAATCACACTTAGCAACTCTCAGTACTTCAATTCTGTACATATGGCCCTCATTGCTCACTGTCATTATTGTGGGGCGGAATCTGCTATCATTGCAGTGTTCAAGTAAAGGTCTCTAAGTCTGCACCAAGTTAGTGCGGTGCAAATACCATTCCTATCTATCCTGCCATTAAATCCATTTAGCACATACTTGTAAAGATGTGCTATTTTGATCCCTTTTGTTTTGTGTCAGTCACTGATGTTTTAGTTCAACGTGAACTCAGTAGTCCCATTTTGTGCGCCACAAAGCAGCACCGACTACCACTAAAGTAAATGGAGCACAGTTACCAATATGTAAAATTATGCTGGGTATCACATGCAAACTAGCACAATAATAGATAATTGCACTACCAGCCAAAATGCAATCCGGCCCCATCTATGTCAGAAATCTACTGTATTCATATCAAGAACACTATTCCTGCAGGCATTGTAATCAAACTTAATTCAATTGGAATTAAACGTTGTGTACATTTGTCAACCAAATGAGGAAATCTGCACTTAAATATAGTTTTCTGACAGTGCTCCCTCTGATGCATTCGGTTGTTTGTTCTCTTCTTGTGCTTGCCTCATTACCCCTTTTCCCAGTTGTTTATGGTTACTGTGTAGTATTATAGGACACATTTACAATCACGTTATTAAATGCATAACGAGACAGATGGAAAATGCTCTTGTGGGCTGGTATATAATTGTACTTTTATGGTAGTACACAAATATCTCCTTCACCAGCCAGTCTTAATTGCAACTGGGGTAAAATGCTTATGGAAATGTTAGAGAAGCATGAAAAAAAATCCCTTTTCGCCTGGGGCCAGGGTCTCAGGTCCGAGGCACAGAACTAGCTGATCCCAAATTGCTATGACAGATAACATTTGATCTTTTTTCATTTACAAAACTGCACAACAGTACTAGAAACAAAGATTATTTCTTTCAGATTGACTGCCACAATATCCCGGTTTTGTGCCAGATAGACACAGGTTTAACTTCATACCAAGCTAAATAGCAGCAAATTTATTTATTTATTTATTTATTACATTTGTAGAGCGCGCTGTTACAGAGCGGTGTCCTGGCGCTATAATGATAGCTCCCCTAGCCTAAACCTCCTGTTTAGTTCGTGAATAGACACGTTTTCAGACTTTTACGGAAGGTCATCAAGTCCGTAATCTTTCTCAGTGCCACAGGTAAAGCATTCCAGGCTATTGCTGCCCCTCGGATGAAGCTTCTACCACCCCAGCGCACTTTCCTTATGCGTGGGGTCCTAATCAGCCCCAGACTGGCTGACCTGAGATGCCTACCCGGTCTATACTACTGGAAATGCTGTTTTAGGAACGGCGGGCCAAATCCATGGACCGCCTTGAAGACTATACACAGGGTTTTGAAGGATATCCGTTTCCGCACTGGAAGCCAGTGTAGCTTCGACAGTTCCTGGGAGACGGAAGCGAACTTTGGCAGGCCTGTAATAAGTCGGGCTGCTGCATTTTGCAGAACCTAAAGTTTGTTCAGCAGCCCCTGTTTGGCCTCGAGGAATAGACTATTACAATAGTAGAGGCGCGATAGCATGAGGGCCGTCACTACCGTTTTCTTGCACTCCTCCGGTAGAAAAGGGAGGATCTTCCGGATAATTTTCAGTGACCAGTGGATGGATGAGGTCAGTGCATTTACTTGGGGTCTGAAAGAGAGCTTGTTATCGATCAGGACCCCTAGATTCTTGACCTTCGTAACAGGAGTGGGGGGGTCCCCATCTCTTCAGGCCACCATTTCGGACTCCAAAAATTGACAGTGGAGCCAAAAAGTAGAACTTCGGTTTTAGCGGAGTTCAATTTTAAGCAGTTCCTGGCCATCCAGGTGCCAATTGCTGTCATACATTCCTGGAATTTGCAGGCCGTGCCATCCTCTCTCGCCGGAAGCAGTGACACCACAATCTGTGTGTCGTCTGCGTAGGATGTTAGTTCAAACCCATATGCCCGAATAACCAGGGCGAGAGAGGAGACGTAGATATTAAAAAGGGTGGGGCTTAAGGAGGACCCCTGGGGAACCCCACGGGGTAGTACGAATGGTTTCAACTCAAATTCCCCCAATGCCACCACCTGAACCCTAATGGTGAGGAAGGCTTTCAGGATTCCTAGGGCCCTCCTCTGTATCCCGCAGTCTTCCAAACGATCCATCAAAATTCTATGGTGGACCGTATCGAAGGCCGCGGACAGATCCAACAGGACCAAGGCCGCTCGGCCCCCTGCATCCATCACTCTCCTAATCTCCTCCGTCGATTTGATCAGGGCAGATTCGGTGCTATGGTCTTCTCTAAACCCATGTTGCGATATGTCAAGGCCTTGTGTGGCTCCTAGGAATACATACGCTGAGCTGAGTATTCATAGTTTTTGCTATGAGTTTAGCCGGTAGTGGTAGTCTGGCAATGGGCCGATAATTATTGGCATCGGCGATATCCAAGTTAGGTTTTTTTAGCAGAGGGATAATTGAGGCCCGTTTCCAGCTCAATGGAAAGTCCCCAGCTTCAAACCGCTGATTAAATAACTTGGCCAAGGTGGCGGCTATAAGGGCTGCCGCCAGCTTCGCCACGGTCGCCGGGCAGGGGTCATGGGGTGACCCAGATTTTATGCCATGCAGCTGTTTCTTAATCTCTTCCGAGCTCACCGGGGTGAATGTTAGGAGTTTGGCCTCCTGAGAATTGGCTGTAGGAGTCCTAGGTGTGGACTCTAGCAGGCTCTGCCTGACTTGAACTTCAAGGGATGTAAAGATGTTCTCGACCTTGCTTAAAAAGAACTGAGCTAAGTTCTCGCACAGTTCCAAGCTAGGGGGCGTAATCACTGGCTTAGGAGTGGCCAGGCTCGAGACCGTATAGAACAGTTCCTTGGGTGAGCTCTTAGCCCCGTTGATACGGTTGGTGAAGTACATTTGTTTTGCCTTCCCAATCATATCTTTGTAGATCACCTGACTTGGTTTGAGTTTTCTTTTGTCTGCCTCATTGTAGTTTTAACTCCAGACCCGTTCCAACTTTTTGCACACTAACTTAAACTCTCTGAGCTCGTTGGAGAACCAGGGGGCCGACGGAGAGGTACGAGGGGGGCGACAGCTTTTGGGTGGGCCTAAAATGGTACAGGCGTGGTCAACCCAGTTGGAATAGGTGGCAGCCGCTTTGTCCACATCTGCCGGCAGTGTGCCCATGGATGACACCAAAATGTCCTCAAGAGAGGTTCCCCCTATCTTGTTCCAAGCTCTACAAATCCTTGCTGTTTTTCCAGCCTGTCTCGCCCTATAAGGTGATGAGGTGGAGATAAACAGCACTGGGCATGATCAGACCAAGCGACGGGATCAGCTTTTAAAAACTTCAGGTTAGGGTGGTTTGTGAAAATTCCGTCCAGGGTGCGCCAGCCGTATGAGTGGAACCTGTGACCACTTGTGTTAATCCCACCCCATGCATCACCTCAGTTAGGGCTGTTATGCCAAAGTCTAGACTACTCTCTAAATAAAAATTAAAATCTCCTAAAACTGGGGGAGGAGCTACGCGGGCGTCCTAGATGGTCGCGTGAGCAGAGAGCTCCCGGGACCCGCGCCGCCCTCTCGCAAATATCCTTATAATATCCTGGTTCTATTGATGGGCTTTTGAAGATCTACTCTTGCTGATCCTGATATCCTTTCAGAAATCGAATTTGGACGTCGGGAGTCGATTCTACGCCGACTTCAGTCATCTGGGCCCACCCCGAGCGTAACTTGGGCCGGGGAGTAATTCAACTGCGGCCGGAGGGACATCTCCCTAGTCGGCCTGATTGTCACTTTCAGTTTCGTTTTCTCCCCGGACCCTCGAGTGCTTGCTCTACAGGCGGATCGTCTCCCACGGCGGTGCAACTTTACCCCAGCAGTGCCCACTTCCTCGGCCTACTGCTCAAGCTGCATTTTCCAGTTTTGGCCCTAAAATTTGGACTTGGTATCCTGCGGGCGTCGGCCATTTTCACCAGGTCAAGAAGGCCCCTTCGGGGCGCTGATCCCAATATGCCCACCAAACCTGAGACCGAGAAGCGCAAGACCAAGACGCCGGTCCGCGGGGGACTCACTCAGACTAATGTCATGGATTGGTATACACAACCGAAGGGTTCCCCCGGCGGTCCCAGACGCGCTTTCGCTGACCCCAAGACAGACTCTGTCGAGCCTTCCGAGGTCTCTCTCCAGGACTTGATGAGTGCCATCACGGGGATGAAAGCAGATATGGGACAACAATATGAAGCCCTGGCCTCCAAGATTGATACTGTGGCGGTCGACGTTACACTCATCAGAGCGGACCTCGTCAAAACTAATGAGAGGGTCAAGGCCTTGGATTTGATGACCTCAAGTCTTATCACAGATGTGGCGGACGCGCATTCGGAGATTGGCAACCTGAAAGTGTCGTACGACTCGATGGCTCGAAGACTGGACGAGCATGAAAATAGGGCCCGACGCAACAAAATACGCTTGGTGAGAGTGCCGGAAAAACCCGATAGCACCACTGTTGACCTGCTTGTCGAAGATCTGATCCTCAACCATCTGCCCCCCGCTGGACTCAGCAAATTCTTCGCTGTTGAGCGTGCATACCAATTCCCGGGCGGGAAAATTCAACAGGGGGCCCCCCCCAAGGCCCATCATCGCTAGGCTTTTTCACTTTCGTGATAGAGACGCTATCCTGCAAGCCTCCCGAGGTCGGGGCCCCTTGAATATTGACAATTGCACGGTCAACATCTATCCAGACTTTACCCCGCAGGTCCAGCGACAAAGGATGGGGTTTCAGGGGGTCAAGAGGCGACTACGAGATCTTAGATTTAAGTACGCTATGTTGTTTCCGGCTCGCCTGCGCATCGAACATAAGGAGCGGACCTTTTTCTTCGATCGACCAGACTGCGCCAGTGACTGGCTTGATTCGCTGCCTAAACGAGACGATCTGAACGGGCGCCCCGGTGGAGCAGAGGGGGGCACCTCAGTTCGGGAGTGACATTGTGGTTCCTGATGTCCGGTTCCATTTACTTGCTTATCAGCTGAGTTATGCCATTTGTCACATTGTCATTTGTGTTGAGCCCGAGGGTGGTTCGGATGTACGGGGACTCTTCTTTCTCCTCCTGGGTTCTTTTTGTAGTGTAGTTATGAAGGGGCGACAGGCACACTGCATGTTGGGGTGGCTTTCGAGTTGTAAGCAGGGGTGCAGGGTGGGGGGTGTTGGAACCGGGGGTGGTTGGGGGGAGGGGTGGGGGGAGTGATGTTGTTTTCGTTTTTGTGTTTGTTATTTTCACATGGCATTGTACACGTTGCTTTTATCCTACTGTCGCTGGGTGTCGAGGGGGGGGAGGGCACTGGTCCATTTCCAGGATGGGGGGTGGTGAGTTGAGGTTGCTGTCCTGGAACGTTAACAGGTTAGGGGTAAGATAAAACATGGTGTTGTCTCTCAATTCCTTAGACGCCACTCCCCCGATGTTGTATTGCTGCAGGAGACCCATTTGATAGGGAATGCTTGCCAGGCAATGAATAGGCGTGGCTACAAGTTGGTGGCACATGCTGGTTTCACTGCTGGCTCTAGAGGGGTGGGCATTCTGATCCGATCCTCCCTGGCCAAAATAGACGATGTAGCGCTCGACGACAGGGGTCGATATGTTGCAGTCTCGGGGAGCTGGGAGGGCAAAAGGCTCTCTATAGTTAACCTGTATGTCCCCCCGGGTCTACAAGCCACTACCTATGCTGACCTCGGGCGGCTTTTGCTGGAGCTTCCTGATGGTCTCCTTCTTCTTGGAGGGGATTTTAATTCTGTGGTCTCGGGCGATTCTGATCGCTTCCCACCCAGGGCCTTACCGAACTCCCAGAGGTGGCTCTCCGAGCTCCTGGACACTTTTGGGTTGGTGGATAGTTGGAGGATGCTACATCCCGTGCAATTACAATACACTTTTCACTCTGGGGCCCACGGTAGTCTTTCCAGACTTGACTACTTCTTATTGCCGTCGGCCCAATCTTCATTAGTGCGAGAAGTTCGTCATCTCCCGAGGGGTATTTCTGATCACTCTCCCTTGTGGCTAAGTGTTGCTATTGGGGCGGGTAGTGCAGGGAGAGTTGCTCCTATTAATCCCTGGCATTTAAGAAATCCCAAGACACGTTCCGAGCTGGTCAAGGCTATTGATTGCTACTTTGATGTGAATGTGGGGTATTGTGGGGTCTGTTTCCTCCTCTGTCTCACTGTGGGAAGCTTTCAAGACTGTAATTCGGGGTTGTTCACTGTCATTGATTGGAACTGCTAAAAAGGCCAGAAATGGGGAGCTGACGCGCCTTGAAGATGAAATAGGTGTGCTCGAGGGTGCCCTGGGTGGGAATGATACCCCTGCCACTCTTCACTCCCTGGCTCTGAAACAGGCTGATTATAGGGCCCTGGTTACCGATGCTGCTAGGGTTATGTGCAGTGAGCAGCAGGGTAGACTCTATGACGTGGGTGATAAGGCGGGAAAACTCATTGCGTGGCTGGACAAGAAAGAGAGAGCAAATCGAGTGATGCCGTTGATTGAGACGCCGTCTGGGAATTGTGTGTCTGATCCTACTGGTATTGTGGACTGTTTCGTGGACCACTTCAAGACGGTCTATGCCTCTGTGAGCGACAGGGATGAATGTGATTCCCACCTACTGTTACGTGATATCGCTTTACCCTGCCTCTCTGATGAGGATAGATCCTTGATGGACGCTCCCATTACAGTGGATGAGATCGCTGGTGCCATCCACGCGCTTCGGTCGGGCAAGGCCATGGGGCCCAATGGATTACCCATTGAGCTGTACAAGCTACGGCCGGACACAATGGCGCCTTATTTGAGGGATATGTTTGTCGAGGCTCTTGATAATGGTGTCCTTCCTGCTGATCAGCGTCTGGCCACCATCGTTGTCATTCACAAGGAAGGTAAGCCGCGCAATCGATGTGCCTCATACCGGCCCATTTCGCTGCTCAATGCCGAACCCAAGATTCTAGCTAAATTGCTTGCTAATCGACTGGTTAAGGTAGTTGGAGACCTGATCAATCCGGTTTCATCCCGCACCGGAATACCGCCCTTAATCTCAGGAGACTCCATGGAGTTCTCGCGAGAGCTGGGACTCTCACGGAGCCGGCCATTTTGGCCTCCCTCGACGTTACTATGGCCTTTGACACGATAGAATGGCCGTATCTCTGGGCGGCTCTCGCTAAGTTCGGGTTTGGCTCTCAATTCAACACCTGGGTGCGGCTTCTTTATGAACGACCACTAGCCCAGGTGGTAGTGAATGGCAGGGTCTCTGGTACTTTCGCACTCGGACGTGGCACCCGCCAGGGCTGTCCACTGTCGCCGTTACTATTCGCCCTTGCCTTGGAGCCGTTGGCTGCGTGGCTTCGCTGGGAGCCCTCCATAAGGGGCATCCGGTGGTCCCCGGACTTTGAAGATCGTGTCTCGCTATACGCTGACGACATTCTTCTGTACCTCACCTCTCCCCGAAAGTCTCTGAATGGGCTTTTCGATGTTCTTACCTCTTTCGGTAAGAACTCGGGGCTTGTCATCAACTGGTCCAAGTCATGCGTCTACGTTTTGGATGGAGATCTCCCCCCGCTGCCCCGTAGATTTCCAATACAGGTGGCTGAGTCTGGTTTTCGGTATTTGGAGATTTATGTCTCGCTAAACTCCGATGTCCGTTATGAACGTAATCTTCTGGCCCCTCTCCAGAGACTTAAACTTGATGTTCTACGATGGCGACGACTTCCCCTTTCCCCATTGGGTCGAGCGGCTCTGTTTAAGATGGTCGCTTCCCAGATTTCTTTATGCACTCCAGAATTACTATGATCCTATACCTTCGGCGTATTTCCGTGCAGTTGAAGGCCTTCAGAGGCGGCTGATCTGGGATGGGCGTGCTCGTATTTCCTTACCCAAGCTCACCTTGCCGTGGTATGACGGTGGCATCGCCCTCTCTGATATCAGACGCTATTACTGGGCCTCACAGCTTAGCGCCGTCAATCATGTGACTTACGCCCCTGGCTATACTCCCGCCTTTTCAATGGACAAGCATCTCTTGCCTGGTGGGAATTTTAGCAGGGCGTTGTATTCCACGAAGCCACTGGGAGCCCTGACTGGCCCTACGAAAAAATTGCTGTGCGAGGGTGGCGAGATGCTACTGCTGCTACGGGATGGAGTGATAGAGTGACTCGTATGACCCCGCTGTATGATTCTGGGCGATTGGGCGATTTGTGGAGAACGAAAGGATTCGATAAATGGGAGATGATCGGTATCAGCGGAGTGGAGGATCTCTGGTCCAAAGGGCACGTTAAGACTTTTGAGGCGCTTAAGCTGGAATACAAGCTTGATGATAAGGAATACTTCAGGTATATTCAAGTGAGACACGCATTGCTTCGGTTTTCCCCCCGGGGACTGAGATTCCTGAATCCTCGCCTTTAGAGGACCGCATCCTTGATGGCTATTTGCCTGACAGTACCATATCGCTGCTGTACAAGAAGCTCATCAATAACAGGGCTGACTTGCTTGGGCGTCTCAGAACCTCGTGGACCGCAGATGGCCTTGAACTGGATGACGAGGATTGGCAAATGGTCGTCTCCTCCCCTAAGGAGGTGGCCATACCCGCTCATCTCCGATTTGTCCAGCTGAAGATTCTCCACCGTGTGTATGTAACGGGTCGCGTCTGGTGCCAATGGGTTACTCTCTTGATGGACTATGTAAGCGCGGCTGTGGTATGAGTGGAACTTTTTTGCATATTATTTGGGAGTGTCCTGCTGTTGCTGCTTTCTGGTCCAGATTGCATGCTATCATGGAAAGGGTCACTGGGGTATCCCTCTTGCCCGAGGTCAGAAGGTGTCTTCTCAATGTCTGGGAACCCACAGACTATAACACGGCTCAAACTCTTTGGGCAACTCTTGGTAACATGGTGGCCAAGAGGGACATTGCGCAACTCTGGGGTTCCCACAGAACACCTACCATAGCGGCTTGGAAGGAGAACATGGACTGGTGTATGATCAGAGAGAAAACGGTCTATGTGGCTAGGGGTCGACCTAGGAAATGGGGTAGAATATGGTCTCAATGGAACTCGTATCGTGGCAACCTGTGCACTCCCCCACATGAACACACTATCGACAACCTATTGTCCCCCTAGTTGACGTTTCGGGTCTATGCTGACAATTTTGTATAACATTACTTTCCTCGCTACCCTCCCCCCCTTTCGAATTGCAGGTTATCATTGTATGCTACCTAGAACCTACCGCCCTTCCCTCTGGCTCCCAGTAATTGACCATTGCCATGTGATTGTGTTTTCTGTTGTTCGTTTTGTATCATCAAAAATTTTAAAACTAAACCTTCAATGCTAGTCCTCTCCATCCTCGACCACGCACAAGAAATTATGCTTAATGTTTCTACCTCACAGACTGCCGTGAAGACTGGTAATTTGTGATACATGCAAAGTTGGATGTCATAGCGGCCGGCCCTCTGGGTTGTAGGCAGACGTCTGTGTATCGTGTGTAAATTGAATAAAGGTTTAAAAAAAAAAAATCCCAAAAAAAAATCTCCTAAAACTGTGAAGGACTTTGCGCACAGGGCTTCCTCTAAGATGTTTCCCACTGAGCCTAAAAAATGGTGCCCTAGTGCCGGGGGGGGGGGGGGCCCTATAAAGAAGGTAGCCCCTGAAGGATTTACATGTTGCTCGTATTTTGTAATTAAACAATTTGTTTGCAATATTTGCTCCTTTATGAGAGGGTGTCTGGTTCAAATTAAAAAATTAAAAAAGACCCAAGATAAAGATGCACGATGAGTTAAAACTGGAACCAGCAAATGAGGCCAGGCACTGAGTCGCTGTTCACACTCGGGGAGACTGCAGTGCACTGGTGTTTGGTGGACCCTATGTGACTACAAAACTTCAGAATGGCCATCCTACATTACGACAGGGTCAGTGGGAAGGGGAGAAAAATGAAGGGAGGGCAACAGGAATGAGGGGGAAGGGGAACAAGAATGAGGGGGAAGGGGAACAGGAATGAGGGGGAAGGGAAACGGAATGAGGGGAGGGAAACAGGAATGAGGGGGAGGGGAACAGGAATGGGGGAAAGGGAAAATGAATGAGGGGGAAGGGGAACAGGAATGAGAGGGAGGGCAACAGGAATGAGGGGGAAGGGGAACAGGAATGAGGGGGAAGGGGCACAGGAATGAGGAGGAAGGGGAACAGGAATGAGGAGGAAGGGGAACAGGAATGAGGGGGAGGGGAACAGGGATGAGGGGGAAGGGAACATGAATGAGGGGGAAGGGGAACAGGAATGAGGGGGAAGGGGAACAGGAATGAGGGGAAGGGGAGCAGGAATAAGGGGAAGGGGAGCAGGAATGAGAGGGGAAACAGGAATGGGGAGGGAAACAGGAATGGGGAGGGAAACAGGAATGGGGAGGGGAACAGGAATGAGGAGGAAGGTAATAGGAATGGGGAGGGAAACAGGAATGAGGGAGTGAAACAGGAATGAGAGGGAGTGGGGAACAGGAATGAGGGAGAGGGGAACAGGAATGAGGGGAACAGGAATGAGGGGGAGGGGAACAGAAATGATGGGAAGGGGAACAGGAATGAGGGGTAAGGGAACAGGAATGAGGGGGAAGGGAAACAGGAATGAGGGGGAGATTTGATTTGATTTGATTTGTCAACTTGTAAAGCGCGTGAATGCCCGAAGGCATCCTGCCGCTATGACAGACCCTTGACTCTCGAGAATGGTGTCTAGAGCTGTGCAGAAAACAACCAGGTTTTTACTTCCTTTCTATATTTTTTTTGTAAAATTTTTTATTGAAAGAAGAAAAAAAAAATACAAGGCAAAAAGAGACAGTATACATGGACATGTGTTCACATAGGAGGACACCTAGGCACGATATTATACAACAGAGCAATAGTACATATTGTGGGGAGGGGGCCAGTGGAGAAACAGATTTGAGGATAACAAAAAGTACACCGGACATGGAATGCCGGATCAGGGGGACAGAGGGTCATCGGGGTTGTCCACGAACGGAGGCGCACATAGATTTCCACGGTACGAGTTCCATTGGCTCCAGATACTATTCCATTTTCTAGGTTTTCCCCGCGCCACATACACAGTCTTCTCTCTGAACATACACCAATCCATATTCTCCTTCCACACCGATACCGTGGGCGGGCGCTGGGAACCCCATAACTGCGCTACATCTCTTTTAGCAATCATATTCCCCAGGGTCGCCCACTGCGTCTGGGCCACACTATAATCATTCGGCTCCCACACATTCAACAGGCACCGCCTGGCATCGGGCTGCAGCACCACCCCCGTGACTCGACCCATCACTGCATGTACATTATTCCAGAACTGCACCACCTCCGGACACTCCCAAAGTATATGGAGGAAAGTACCAAGCATCCCACCACCACGCTTACATAACCCGTCCGAGGAATAACCCATGCGAATCAAGTGCGGACCAGTGATATATACACGATGTAAGATTTTGAGCTGAACGAAACAGAGACGGGCAGGAATCGCGACTTCCTTAGGCGAGGATAATGCAGCTTGCCAATCCTCGTCGTCCAGCTCCAAACCATCGCCGGTCCAGACCTCCCTAAGACGCACCAACAGATCCACTCTGGTGTTGATCAACTTCTTATATATCAGGGAGATGGTACTGTCGGGGACGAGGCCGTCAAGGAGCCTATCTTCAAGGGGGAGGACTCGGGGACGACAGTACCTGCAGGGAGAACCGAACTCAAGGCATGGTGAATCTGTGTGTATCGGAAGAATTCCCTGTCACTCAACTCATATTCTGTCTTTAGTGCCGCAAAGGTCTTGATTTTGCCCTTAACCCAAAGATCGCCCAGGCAGCTAATACCAATCATATCCCATTTTTCAAACCCTTTCGTTTTACAGAGACATCCCAACCGTTCAGAAGCATACAAGGGGGTCGCACGAGTCAATCGATCTTCCCAACCCACAGACGCATTCGCAGCATGCCACACTCGTACAGCAATCATGGTAGGTCCAGATAGATCCTTGCCTGCCGCCTTGGAGTAGAGCACCCTCCTGTAGTCCCCGCCCGGTAGCAAATACTTATCCATCTCGAACGCCGGGTTAGGAGCAGGCGCATATGTCGCATGATTGATCGCGCTCAGTCTCAGTTGCGAGGCCCAATAGTAACGCCTAATATCTGGCAACGCTATACCCCCATCATACCAGGGAAGAGTGAGTTTAGCGAGGGAAATACGCGAATGTCCATCCCAAATTAACCGTCTCTGTAGGCTCTCAACCTCCCTAAAGTAGCTTGCCGGAATAATATCGAACGAATTCTGAAGCGCGTACAAAAACCTCGGTAGGGCTATCATTTTAAAAAGGGCTGCGCGCCCGAGCGGCGATAGCGGCAACCCGCGCCACCGCTCAACGTCAAGTCTCAACCTTTGAAGGGGGGGAGCAGATTATGTGCGTAGCGAGCCGCAGGGTCTAAAGATATAAAGATCCCCAGGTACTTAAAGCCCGTCGGAGAGACTCGAATGGGGCATCTGCGAGGCAAGGGAGGGGGACCGCCCAAGAGCACGTATACACAGGATTTAGCCCAGTTGATTACAAGGCCCGAATTTTTCCCAAACGAAGTGAGCACATCGAACAAAACATTAAGAGATTTTCGAGGGGACGTAAGGTACAATAAAATATCATCCGCGTAGAGCGAGACGCGATCCTCAAAGCCCGGGGACAACCGGATACCCTTAAGCGAGGGCTCCCAGCGCAACCAGGCAGCCAGCGGCTCAAGGGCAAGTGCGAAAAGCAGTGGTGACAACGGGCAGCCCTGTCTCGTGCCCCTCCTGAGAACAAAAGACGCTGAGCCCAACCATTCACAACCACCTGCGCCAGCGGCTCCGCATACAAAAGTTTCACCCAGCCGATGAACCCGGGGCCGAACCCGAATTTCACAAGAGCGGCCCAGAGATAAGGCCACTCAAGAGTATCGAAGGCCATCGTAGCATCCAAGGAAGTCAAGATGGCCGGTTCATGAAGTGACTCTACCCTCGCGAGAACACCGTGCAAGCACCGCAGGTTAAGTGCCGTGTTACGATGCGGGATAAAACCGGACTGATCCGGATGGACCAGGTCGCTGATAACGTTCGTCAGGCGGTTAGCTAATACCTTAGCCAGAATTTTCGGTTCAGCGTTTAGAAGCGAGAACGGTCTATAAGATGAAAAGCGGTCCCGTGGCTTCCCTTCCTTGTGGATCACTACGATAGTAGCGAGATGCTGGTCACGTGTGAGGGAGCCAGAGTCGTGGGACTCTAGAAACATATCACGAAGATATGGAGCCAGTTTGTCTGGGCACAATTTATACAGTTCAATGGGCATACCATTAGGGCCCATGGCCTTGCCAGAGCGGATTGAACGAATAGCAGTAGCCACCTCATCAGCCGACAGCACCGCGTCCATCAAATCTCTGTCAGCCGCAGACAGGCAGGGCAAAGTAATATCGCGAAGCAACAAATGAGAGTCAGCCTCCGGTCTGTCAGAGACAGGAGCATACACGTTCTGAAGTGTTCCGCAAAGCATTGAACAATCGCAGCCGGATCAGAGACACACACTCCATCAAGGTTCTCAATCACAGGAACTACATGACTTGCCCTTTCTTTCTTGTCCAGCCACGCAATCAATTTGCCCGCCTTATCCCCAACATCATACAATCTGCCCTGCTGTTCCCTGCTCATGACCTTCGCAGCATCAGTAACCAGGGCCTTATAATCTAATTGTTTGAGGCTGAGGGAAACTTTAAAAAGCCCCTTACTAAAAGTTGAGCAACAGTGCATGCTGTAGGCTCAACCTAAAAAGGAGTCCTATTGAAACACTGCAATTTGATATCCCTCCCCATGCACCTTCATGGCCCACTCATGTCTTCAAAGGTCCTCCCACTAATTAGGTGTTCCAGTAGCACATCATTTTTCACAGATTCTGACCTTCTTAAAGCGACACGTGGAGAGAGAGCCTTAGTCGAAGTCAAAGGGATGTTTATAGATGCAACAAAACAGGCCTCAAAGCCTCCCATAAACCAGGAAATGATGGCATTGTGCCTGAAGCAGGGATGCACCCCTCGTAGATGAAAAGGAGAACAAGATGTAACACTGCCTTTTGCAATTCTTTTGCAATTCTTTTCAAAGGCTTTACCAGCACAATCAATTAGGCGGTGTACTTAAACCATAAACATCAACCACATTTGATTAACAAATTACAGCTACTTGTTTTGACCATGCAAATATTATGTTTTTTGGAGATCTCTTGTGGCAAAATGTGTGACTTTTATAACTTGAACAGAATAACACTTGGACACAGTAGGAGAAAGTTATGTTAACGTTTCATTCAACCAGGTAGATCTAAAATGTAATCTTTCTTGCAAACATTGTATATATAACATTGGAACTAAAAGTGGAACAAAGATGGTGTTACTGAATGCGTAAGTGTCGTGGAAAGAACATTTTTTAGAATCATCAAAACAAAGCAATATTGGTATATTCTGCGTGCTGCATGCCGTTACGTGTTTGTTGGTGGGTTAGCCCACTGTGTCCTCAAAGCTACCCCTCCCTGTGAAGTCCCGAATCTCCCGATGGTCACAAAAAGGAATAAATAGGCTTGGAGGCACGACCTCTAGGTCACGGGTCTAGCGGGTGGGCCAGGCCCACCTAAACATGAGTCTGGCCCACCCAAACAGGAGCCTTGGCTCTCGCAGTGAGGGCTTGAAGGCAGGCAACACCATTCGGCTCAAAGTGCTTCAACTCCCCCCCCCCCCCCTCAACCTCCCTCGTGTGTATCAGCCCGGGCTGAGACAGCTTCCCGGGCGCACACACAGAGACAGTTTTTGAGATTGTCGCAGCCGCACCCGAGTACTTTACAGGCCTTTAAAAGACCATTTACATGTTAACAAGGCTTTGTGGTTTTTTTCACCCCTTCATCTACTCATGGCGAAAGGCAACAAATCCTTTCTTTGACAACAGTCACCTTTGCCTACTATTCTGCTGCGTGGATATTTCTTTTTTTATGCAGAGCAGGAGAAAAGAAGTTTGTTTATTCCTATTCACCTTTCCTGACCCCTGCAGCTGCTTATCACATCAGGCTGTGACACAAAGTTTGACTAATGAAGTAGGTAAGAGAATGTGTTATTATTTGTTTTTCTTTTTAAAATCTGCACAGGCCCAGCAGGACACATACTTCATGTGTGCTTCATTTAAACAGTTTTTATCATCGTGGCCGATGCAGGACAATAATAAGATAATACAAAATGCCCAGATAACGCTGGTGATTATTGATCCTGCTGAAGAGCAATCATTTGTCTTTTAGTAGTTTTTAAATGAAGATGAACTGTATTTTATGTGGAAGCTCTGCGGGTTACTGCCTTTGTCACAAAGATCCTTGTGTTACTTGCAGTTCAGAATACAGTCCTAAGATAGGACAGTGACCAATGAACTGTCACCAAAGAGCTGCATACAAACGTGAATGGTATAGTTAGAACTTCACTTTTCTGTTTTGTGATCTAGTTAGAACTTCCTTAGTCTTTCATCATTCTAATGTTGCTAAAGTGAGTATGTTTGGGCAGATATGCATTTTTATCAGTAAAGCTGCCCCCCATGGAATACTGAGGTTGTGGTTCCCCAGACCAAACCCTCTTAACATATACTGCCCACCAGTATGGATGGCGTGATTCCTACACCTTGTAATCCTCATTGGCTTATGTGACATTCCCTGTAGACTGATTTACATACTTGTATGATTCATTGTCTCTGTATAATATGAGCGTGGTGTGAAGTACTGACACACACTACACTGATATGAGTACCGCTATACAACAAATGAAATGCATATGAGAGAGGGGCTACGTAAAGATGAGGGACACTGTTAAAGGGTGGCAGTGAGGGAATCCGAGGAGGAGGTCAATAGGGAGAAGGGCTATGGAGCGATGAGGGACACTGTTGGAGGGTGGCAGTGAGGGAATCTGAGGAAGAGGTCATGAGGTGGAGGGGGAGCTAGGGAGAGAGGAGGGGCACTGGTGGAGGGTGGTAGTGAGGGAGTCTGAGGAGGAGGTCATGAGGGGGAGGGGCTACCTACAGAGAGATGAGGGGCACTTGTGGCGTGTGGCAGTGAGGGAATTCGAGAAGGAGGTCAACAGGGGGGATGAGGGGTACTGTTGGAAGGTGGTAGTAAAGGTATTTATGGAGAAAGAGGTTATTGGTGTCACGCCAAAAAAGACTTTCATATCAGCGCTAAAGCCGGCCCTGTCATGGCCTTTCTGTTTTTGTTTATTTAATTAGCAATAGGGTCATAAGGGCTACTGTGGAACATACTTTAAAGTGTGTGCTAATTATATTTACTGCTATATTCAGTTTTTAGGTTTTGCCTGCAAGTGCGCACGTAGTGCGCATGCGCTAAAAAACCTATTGAGTTGTATATGTGATAGATGACCCGCCTCTGTCTCTCATTGGCTAGCTCCATAAATGGAGGCTAGCCATTGGGAGACAGAGGCTGTCAATCACGCTTTCTCGGGGAAAACGCGATTCGGGGGCGTTTCTCGGGCTTTTTTTAAGCCCCGCCCCTTTGTCCCGGGCCGCGCTGTGATTGGCTGCCGGCCCGGGACACCCCCGTGACGTCATTCCCGGGCCGCGCTGTGACTGGCTGGCCGGCCCGGGACCTGACTTGTTGTATGAGTGCAGTCATTGCCGTACTGTCACCCTGTGCGCGCACACGAGGGATCCCCACAGTGAGTTCCCTCTCGGCTCACATGTCCACACAGGACTGCCTTGCTGTGCTTAAAAACATTTTAATGTGTTTGTACGTGCACATATTTGACTGTCTGCTACTACAGATCCAGGTTTTGCACATCAATGCATAGAGCGACCTCGCGCGTGTTCACAACTCCCGAGAACTCACACACTGACGAGCAGCAACTAGCGAAGACTGCCATCAGGAAGGAAGTATCCCTGCCCTCAGCAATCCTGGCGCTGCTGGAGCAGTGTCTGGATTGGCTGAGAGGCGGAAGACGTTAAAGGCGCCAACGCACCGGACCCCGGCTCAGGAGCAGACAGCAGAGGTCAGGTAAATGTACGTTTTTTTTAATATAAACTTCAATTTTACCCCCCCCCACGGCTGCGACCCTGCGTGTCCTCCCCCACCCCCGTGCCTCACCTACCCGTGACCAGCGACTGGGGGAACGAAGTGCACAAGAGCGGGTGCTCGGAGGTAAACTGCTTACAGTAAGAAAAACAATCCCGCAGGCATTTCCTGTTCAAAGTTTGCCAGTGCCAAATTTACTACGGTGGGCAAACAGCTTTAAAGCGCTTTAAAGTCAGTTTTGCATTTGAGCAAGCGCCAGCCGCATTGCATTGTACATGAAATAGTGCAGTGCGTTTCACTGTAGTACACCCTAGCACCCAGTGGACTTGTGCACACCACCACAGGGTCAAACCTGGTAGGGTTTGCTTTTTTACCGAATGTAGGACCTCGGTTTGTTGCTCGTTTCATTCTTGGAGTCATAGATGCGGATAATTACCCGAACTACCAGATGCCACTTTTTGTTCAGAATTTCACACATAAATAACTAGTTACAAATGGTGTTCCCTTGCTCCAGCTGCTAACTTGATCTGTTTTTAGACATACTTTGGCAATCTTTACAGTTTTTGGAACACACTGGGATGTATGTGGCACTGTTTGTATTTTTATGTCAGCTAAGATAGTCCGATTTTTTTTAAATTGACGCTCTACACATAGAGAACGTTCTACAAAAAACACGGAGTGCAAAGTTACAGATAAGTTTTATTTTATTTTATTACCGGGCCGCTCCCCCCGGAATCTACGCTACTCTCCCTCCCCCCACCCCCACCCGTCATGCCGGCCGCAACTCTGCACTCGCGCTATGTACTGAATGCACGGGATAAAAACAGTGCCCTCATCAAAGACTATTCAAAAACTACATCTGTGAACCCATATCTAGAATATGTATTCTATCAGCCTGTCCTTTTATAGGTGACGTTTTGGCTTTGAAAATAATTACTCTGCGATTATTATTTTCTGTATTCACGATAGTTGGATCTAACAAATTGATCGTCTTAGAACTAGCGTCCTGTCTTCGTGTCTTGCAGTGGTGTCCTGTGATCACCTTCGGTGTATTTATTTAGTTTCTTGCCAATTTGTTGAGAGCAGGTGCGGTGGTAGTTTAACTGCGTTTGGGTGCAGGTGTGTGCAAGGCAGGGTCAGGACACAGAGTTCTGGCTGTTGATATGGCAGGCACTGCATTCAGACAAGACCATCGAGGCGCTGTATTCCCCCCATCCACCCTGATAAGCAGTATTTACACTCTTAAATTCGTCTTCTTGTACTCTCACTTTATTGCGTTTCAATGGAAGCACAGTATTTTCATTCTAAAATATGTTCTTTGTGGAGAAAGGGTTAGCTCGGTGTTAAAAGGCAGAGATGTTTAGCGTGCTACAAATGAGGAACGAGTTCTCACACAATCAATCACCCCTCTCTTCACAGCACAAGGACAGAGTTTTTTTCGGTTGTAACCCTGCTTCTGCTCTGGAGTCTGGGCCCCAGACCCGTGGGATAAGAGCTCGGTGTCTGCCCGTGAGTGGCCTTCGATGATCCACCATCGCGGTGCGCAGTTTATGCAGCTCCCTCCACAGTGTACATGGACTGTTGCAATCTCCGATTTCCGTTCTGCGATTGGGGTCTCACCTGTATACGCACCTGGTTTGCGACCTCTGTCCAACCTCTGTCCGGGTTGCTCGGTTGGTGGCCTCTGTCCGGTCCGGGTTGTTTGATGTGCGACCTCTGGCCGATCCTATGGCCCTTTTATCAACCTACCACCGGTCCTCGTTTCAGGCCACTCTGCTCTTGTTCATGTTTGGAGCCAGTGGTCTTAGGCCAGGCGCCCGGGTTCTAAAAACACCTGAACCTTGGGCCAGCACAAATGGTTTACAGATTCCTATTTCACAGGCTACATAATTTCTAAAACAGCACGAAAGTAAAACAATTAGCCTAAACTTTATGTTTTGTTAGAATTGCAGTGTCTGGCAGCACGTCGTGTCCCCGGCTACAGCTTGTATGTTTCTTGTAGAACCCTCCAACTCCCACCGCGCTGTTGATTGTTATTTTTAAAAGAAAACTGTTATTACTTGCTGAAGTTACCACACGTTAGGCCTTAGTTTTGGTCGACTTTCCTGCTTTTCTAAGTTTAATATCAGGCTGAAGGGAAACAAAGGGGCTGAACCAAACCTATGTTTGTTTTACCTGACGTCACAGTTTCGGTATACACAAGCAGCTGAGTTTTTTTCCGGGTTTACCATTGTCAGAAATGTATTGCGGATAACACAACATGTACTAAGTTATTTCACAATGACTGTTAAGTGTGTATCTTGTCCTTTATACATGCGTGCTTCCATGTGTGTGTGTATAATCTGTGTATGTATATGTGGCTGTGTGTGCGTATTTGCTTGTGTGTATTTTTGTGTGTATGTAAAGTGACATTTGCTTTGTGTCTGTACATCATTGTATGTGTATCTGTGCATACACAAATCATGTGTGCGCGAATGACTGTTTATATGTGTGTTTATGCGCATGTGTGTATTGTGTGTGAATGTGTGTCAGCGTGCATTTGTATGATTACATGTTTGCATCTATGTGCGCGTTATTGCACGTGGGTGACGTATACAACGTACACTCTGGGAATGTTTTTATTTTTCTAGTAATGGCTCCCTGACTCAGATACAGACTGTCCGTGAGATTACGGTAGTTAGATGGAGGTAGTTTCCTACGCTGATGACACCCAGATCCTCGTGTCACTCTCCCAGTCGGTTGAACTGACAGCCTCCAGGTTTAGATCTTGTATGGAGGCTGTCAGCCAGTGGATGATTTACAACTCACTGAAATTGAATGGGGAGAAGACCGAGGTGATGGTGTTCGGCGGAAAGGAAGACATTTGGTCTATGGAGTGGTGGCCTGACTCGTTGGGTGCCTGCCCTAAACCTACCTCCTCGGCTAAAAATCTTGGTGTGATGATCGACCCCATTCTTGGTATGTGTCAACAGGTCAACAGGACGGTATCTACCTGCTGGGGTATAATCCACATCCTCAGGAAGATTAGGAACTACCTTTCTTTGCAGGCAAGAAAACAACTTGCTGTCGCCCTTTTGGGTTCTCGTCTGGACTACTGCAATGCGCTGTATGCTGGACTGAATAAGAGTCAGCTGCAGCGCTTGCAGGTAGTCCAGAATGCGGCAGCCAGATTTGTCCTCGATCTTCCCCGACGCTCTTCGGCCACGCTGGCCAGGAAGCAGCTCCACTGGCTTCCGATAAAGGAGCGGGTAGTCTTTAAGTCCATGTGTATGGTCTATAAGGCTCTGGCGAAAAGTAGCCCTACAGGCATTGGATCCATCCTGTCTTACTACAATCCTGGTAGGAACCTCCGCTCCTCCAACCATCTTCTTCTCCGCATTCCTCGCATTCGGAAAACCAGATGGGGCGGCAGGGCTTTTTCTTATTTGGCTCCAAAATGGTGGAACGATCTTCCATTGGAGCTAAGGTCCCTTCCCTCCCTTCAGACCTTTAGAGCTGCCCTCAAAACACGCCTCTTTGTACAAGCGTATGAGTAGTTGCGCCTTGCTTTCTGATCCTTTCTGGTAGGCGCCTTGACACCTTCGGGTTTAGTTTGCGCGGTACAAGATGCATAATAAATAAATAACTACGGCATTTCTTCTAACATTTATCATTGCGCACGTACAGCACCGTACCCAGTACCTAAAATTCACGGGAGTTCTATCACACCATAGCTGGCAGTGACCGGAGAACAAAGCAATCCAGGATTCTAATCTACTTGACTCACTGAGCTATCACGCCTGTCTGAGCTCCAGTACTACGCTGCATTTTTGCTTCAATGGACTTTTGCCAGATTCCTTTCTCATGGGAAGGGCGCCTGGCCTAATGCGCTGTTACTGACCTGCGGTGTCCTCATCACCTACGAACACTGCAGGGAAGTAATTAGAAGCAGGTTTTAGTGTCCTCTCGCCACCCTCAGCTCACTCTACGAACCGATCTTTCAGATTCCACCACATGTGTACACAAACACACATATACGCCTACATATCCTTGTTCACACGTACTCACACGCACCACATATCACAGGTCAGTACCAAATCATGACATTGTGTTCTGTACGTTTGATGAGAAATACCCATGTTAAGGGAACTGTCTAGGTATTTATTAAAGGCATTCAAATGGCTCAGTGAGTTAAATACTCACCACTAAGATATGTGGTGATCAGCAGGTTTTGTGTTTAAATAAGATAAACTGGTCCTGCTTTCCATCCTTTCGAACTGATTACCATTAAGTCTGGTAATGTTTATCTATGTTATTTACAGCAGTGAGCTGCATAAGTGCAGTAGGGAGCACTATATAACTACACATTAATTGTATTATTTAACACAATTGTGTGCCTGTGTATAATACGCTGAAATGCTTTGGAGTTTACATTGGTAGGTTTCAATTCACGGATGGGCATTAAGAGAGAGTTATTTGGCAGTGATGGTGGTGCATGCTGCTATCTGTCGCTATTATGGTGGTAACATTGAAACTTTACATTTCGTTACAAGATGTTTGGTTGCTTTCAGTGGGTTGTGAAGATGATACTAGGTAAGGTACATTCTTTAGGTTGATGGAGCTGATGCTTTAGGGCTATTTTGAATAATACTCAAGGCGATAGGGCTAGGGTGGAGTCTATTACAGCTTTAGGATTACAGGGGGACAGCTATTTGAGTTATGGAAAGATGATCTTGGCAAAGTAATTGGTGTCCAGCATTGGTCCAGGAAGGCTGAAGTCATTGCTGCTTTTCAGGGTATCCGGATTTTAGACATTTGCATGAATTATCTACATTCTCAGTGGTTATCCTGTAAATCGGAGTTGTCCAGTGGTTGCAGTAGCAGTTGGGCTTCCATTAACCCTGGATTGTGCTGCGACACAGTAGGCAACACAGGCCAGTGTCCTTGTATGCACAGACAAACCCTTTGGCTTCAAAATTAACATTAGTTGCTAAGTGTGCACTCGCACTGAAACCATTTTGGATCACAGCTCTGCATTGGTTAGGCATTCTCACCTCCCAGCGCGGCTCCTATGCTTATTGAAATACGGAGCTAATCACTTGACTGCCTCTTCCAACTTAGGCACCTAAGTGATTTTCGCCAAATTTGTCGATTAACACAACTATTACTATCGATTTGCTCATAAACTATCAGTTTATGTGCCGTTGCGCACCGTTGGGTGGGTTTTGACCATAATGAGTGGGAAGGGGTCTTTACCTGGTGGCAGCATCTCTCTGCAGACGAGTGTTCGCCTCGCACGACATTCTCCGCAGGAGAGCAGGCTGCTGTCTAGGACCTTTGCTGTAGTTCATCTCGATCATTCATTACGGTGTGCAGGGATTTAAGTGGGATGGAAAAAGTGAGAAGCATGAAAGGAACGGGGCCTATTTAATTAAGGATATGACTTAAACATGCACACAAACGTTTGCGTAGATAGCCACTCTAACCACGCGTTTGCATTGAACAACTGCAGCCTGTATACGTGACCTTTGCTCAGTGCCTTTGCAGAGAGGTCAAGGATTGGATGAACACCTAATCTTTGCGAGAGATTAAGCTATTGGCAATGTAATGACAATGCCATTTCTTTATGTGTTTTCAAAACCAACACATAAATACAAATTTTGTCATTTACAATGCCAATAGCTCTAACTTCTCCAAAGGCGAAACCGTTGCATTGTAAATGCATGTTTAAGTTTGAGGGTGATTTTACTAATGCTTTTACCGGGAAAAATGAAAGTGGAGCCTGATGGTGCCTGAAATGGGGTTGGGACCCAAGGTCAGCTGTGAGATAAGGTGCACTGGAGAGGAGTAGGGGATAATCAAGCCTGTACGGGAGTGCATTGCAGAGTCCAAACTCAGGTGGAGGTAGTAATGAAGAGGGATTCTCCCTGAAGGCTTGCACAGAGGGAGCCCGAGAAGTGTCACTTGCCTGATACTCCCACCTCGAAAACCTCCTCTTCCCATCAGAGAATCATTACATGGAAAAACACTTTTTGAGAGTGATAATATTTAGAAAGAGATTCGGAAAAGTGTGTGTTTTACTGAGCCTTGTTAGACTTAGAAGAGATAAAGGAGAGCCCTGAAGCAGGCCTGCCTAGACATATATGCGACGGCCCACCTAAATGCACCCTTGGCCCACCCAAATAAAAATTCCTGGAGCCGGGCCTGTAAACCACCAGTACGAGTCCTTTGGTCATTGCCAGGTTTGTAGCGCAATTCACAACGCCTCATTAGGCCACGCTGCCAGTGCCACACATAACAACTGGAGTCAAGGAAGTCTGAACCTGCTGCCTCACCCCTTATGCTCAGGTGTGATGTTTGCCTCCCGCACCCGACGGTAACGGCACACTCAGCCTTCTTTTGACTCCCAGCCGGCGAGATGCTCCTCTGACGTGATCACACGAAGGGTGCATTGGCTGCTTCTCTCCTCTCCAGCCTGCAATCTTCATTACGCACACACTCTCCTGTGTGTGGCCCTGCACTTCTGGGCGTTCTTCTTGGCCGGCCATCCTGCTCTGGACCTGGCACCGATCAGTATGTTCCTGCTGCAGTGTTCTGGCCCGTTCTGCATGCAGTGAGGTCTGGTGTGTCTCCTGCACATCCTGTGTCGCTGGGGAGGTCTGTTCCTTGCACTCCCTTGCCATGTTAGGCACATGCTGGAAATCCAGTATCCAGGAAGGCACCCTGCATCAAGCCTCCTTTTCATCTACTGTCACACAACTTTTCTGCAGCCCCTGGCAACTGGAGGATCAGCTTGTTGTGCTATACATGAATTGAATATGGCTGCATAAGTGATACTGGTGTTCTGGGTGCGCATCACCACTCTCCTTTCATCTGGTGAGTGCTGTGTGTGGACTGACACTGTTTGTGCATGGGGAGGAGTGAAGGTGGCGTTGTATCTCCATAATATCACTGTTGTTACCCTGGAAAGCCGCCGTGACAGCCATACCCCCAGTGGAGCCCTTTTTGATTGATGGGCCTCCTTTTGCAGAGAAGTGGACAGAATGGGTAGAGAGGCTAGAGACCTACTTTGAGGCTGTGGACCTAGACACTGACAGGCGACGCCTCGTGATCCTACACTTAAGAGGACCAGCTATACATCAGTTAGGAAAGTAAGTCGCAAGAGCTGGACCACTTTTTTAGTACAGAACATTGAAGAGAGCATTAACTGCCCATTTCAAACCACTAGCAAACCCCGACTATGAACGTTTTCTGCACGTCAGGCCAGAAAACAACCTGATGAATCTATTGACAGTTTTTATGTCTGCCTGAGGGAATTAGCTTTGCATTTGTACACTACTGGATGACAACGATGAAATCCAAGCTCAGTGTATTCAGGGTTGTTCTGTTGTTCTTCAACAAAGCTACAGGAAAACATCCTATAACCTCCAGGAATGTCCATGGCGGACATGCTACCATGGGTAGGTCGCTCCGTCCAAGCACACCCGTTCGAAAGTAAATTCGCCCAAGGATCCGGGAACACTGGTGCCGAAACTGCTCCATCATGTTCCGCAGCCTGCAGTGGACGTTCCGCGCAAGAAACAGCCACTTCCAATGAAAGGTGGTGGAGAACAGCTTGCCTGCGCGTGGACTCCGGTGGGGCAGCGCGAGCTCAGGAGGAGGAGTCCTCTGCGCCCGGCCACAAAGCGGTGAACAGCGATGAGGCCGACGAAGAATGGAACACCTGGCGACCTCGGAAGCCTTTAATAAAGTGAGTGCACAACGCTCCGGTGGGAGCCTGAACCTCGGCGGGCTCATCAGTGGGGAAATTGTTGTGAGCTGCTTGTTGGCAACGTGCCTTGAAAAGGCCTGGGCTGAACGGGTACAAGGTGAGGATAAACGGCGTCAGGCAATTTCGTCAGCCAAGATCCGCGTTCATTTTGAGAGCACAGATGAGAATGCGCCTGCCCGAGGCCACCCGGTGGCCATCAGGAGGGCGGGCCCTTAGTCACGTAGGGCTGCCCCGCCCCCCCCAGCGGGTATGTTGGCCACCCCTCCTATGGGCAGGCTTGCCCGGTGGAGGTGGGCGGTCCTCTGACGCACGTCCGGGGCACTGGCTGGGAGAGGATATATCTCACCCTCTGGCCATTTTGCGGCCTCTTTGTCGCTCCGGACGTTGCGTCGGACACGTCGGGACACTCTTTTGCCGAGGACACTCTAACGGTGAGTGAGGCCTACGGGCCTTACCCCCTCCGCCTACTCCCTCGCAGTGGAGGTGTGAGTCATGGCTAGGCGGCCCGCTTAGCGTCGGGCCGCTGTGGAGGCGGGGGTCGCAATGCGGCAAAACATTCGCCCCCGTCCCGCCCCTTGCTTCGGGGTGCGGGCCATGGTGTTTGCCCACGTGGCCGATGGAGCTGCACAGGGGTTTCGTGTCCTTTTCGGCCGCAAAACGGCAAAGAGTTATTCCCGCCCCGCCCCGCGCTGTCTCGGGTGCGGGCGATAACGTTAGCCCACAGGTCGCTGGTGTTGCCCGGGCGTTTTATGTGTTCCTTCATCCCCGAGCCCTCATCTCCTCGGAGCTGGCTGACGCGAGTGGCCAATCTTCGGGCCTCAGTGGGAAGGGTGAGCTGGTGTGCTGGCTGTGTGGGTCCCCGACGAGTGGTGTGAACGAGGGGGGATTGCTTCACACCGTATGGCCAGAGTTCATACTGTCTCGGCCCGGCCCCCGAGCGGACTATTTGTCGTATTCAGTCACTTGGGCAGGGGCGGTGAGATTGCGTCCGCTTGCCTGTCCGTCCCACAATCTATTCTTCTGCGAGCCCATGTGTGGGTCGGGTCCCCCTTCTGGCATTAGCCTCGGGCAATTCTGTTTCGCTGTTTTTAGAATTTAGCCATCGCATGCTCAATAAATCACTTATAAGCTCAATGTTTCAGTTACCATTTAGAATGTCGCTTACCCGCACTCGGCTTGCATGATATCGGCTAATTCAGCAATGCACCATGCATACAGGCGACCGCTCATGTTCTGCCAGCATGTGGGGGGGGTTGGTGTTTCAGGCGTGGGCTACACACGATTGTATGCTATATCGGGCATGTAATGTTTCGTGTATCACAACGAGGCCAACGCTTCCCCCGTGCTGTCTTCTAATGTGGGGCGGTACTCCTGTGAGGTTTAGACATGTTTTGGAGTGCATTTTGTTCATGTTTTGCCTAGTAAACGTAGGCACCACGCGGTGGTCAGATCACGGACACGAATCTTCGGGCCTCAGTGGGAAGGGTGAGCTGGTGTGCTGGCTGTGTGGGTCCCCGACGAGTGGTGTGAACGAGGGGGGATTGCTTCACACCGTATGGCCAGAGTTCATACTGTCTCGGCCCGGCCCCCGAGCGGACTATTTGTCGTATTCAGTCACTTGGGCAGGGGCGGTGAGATTGCGTCCGCTTGCCTGTCCGTCCCACAATCTATTCTTCTGCGAGCCCGTGTGTGGGTCGGGTCCCCCTCCTGGCATTAGCCTCGGGCAATTCTGTTTCGCTGTTTTTAGAATTTAGCCATCGCATGCTCAATAAATCACTTATAAGCTCAATGTTTCAGTTACCATTTAGAATGTCGCTTACCCGCACTCGGCTTGCATGATATCAGCTAATTCAGCAATGCACCATGCATACAGGCGACCGCTCATGTTCTGCCAGCATGTGGGGGGGGTTGGTGTTTCAGGCGTGGGCTACACACGATTGTATGCTATATCGGGCATGTAATGTTTCGTGTATCACAACGAGGCCAACGCTTCCCCCGTGCTGTCTTCAAATGTGGGGCGGTACTCCTGTGAGGTTTAGACATGTTTTGGAGTGCATTTTGTTCATGTTTTGCCTAGTAAACGTAGGCACCACGTGGTGGTCAGATCACGGACACGAACATGTTTTCAGGCACGGACAGGACTGGCACGCGCCCTACCCCGTCGGCCAGTTCTGCCTCTGCCCCCGCCTGCGATCCGCTGTTGTCGGTATAGGCCACCCATAGGGAATACAGTGGCGCGGGACAATGCTAATATTCTGCATTCCTAGCAGTTGCCGCACATACCCGTTTCAGTGTCGGCGCTGGCTGAGCCTTGCTGGGAGCCTTTTTGAATTTTGCCACGTTTAGTTATGAGGGATAGGATGTGGTAGTCGGCTAGATTGCCGACTTTGGTGCTGAGACCGGGGTTCGAGTCTCGGTCTCGCCTCCTGGCAAACATCATCATATTCTCCCCGTGCAAAATGTGTAATGTAATTACGGTGCATCAAAAGGCTTCAATCCCTATGGTCCTAGTGTGGTACACTCCATGGATTGGCATATGTCTGGGGCGGCTGTGCTACTACGGTGTACACACGCTCAACAGTCTTGATACCGGACCGTGGCTTCTGTGCAGGACTAGCAAGCCATGGCCTTAGTGGCGCGTCCCAGCAGCTGTGCCCCTCAGCTTCGCCCCTCATCCCCTTGAGCTGCCACGTGGCTCCAGTTCAATAGTAGTGGAATGGGGCACTTTTAGTGAGTGACGTGACACGAGCGGTTTTCTGGCGCACAATTTTCGGGGAGCGCCCGGATCAGATGCCGTGCTATCTGGCCGGCGCTGAGAAGGCACAGCGTGTATGCAGCTTGTGGAATGCAGCCATACATTTAATAACTGCCATTGCGTGCAGGGCCATTCTCTGCAGCAACACAAGCTTCTCTTATCCCTTCTTGCATAACTGGCCAGTAGCATAGAGTACTGGCTAGTGGTATACGTCTATCCATGGGACTCCATCTGTTCTCCCCGGGTAAAAACCTTACGATGGGGGGGGGGGGGAATCCTACTCGATTACAAACACGGATATGAGGGCATTACACGTTATTCAAACGTGCCTGTGGCCCTCGGTCAGCAAGCATGGGGCATATGCTTGTGACACTCTTAATCACGAGACCACGTTGGTGTAGGTAAACACCGATATTCTAGACGATAGTGGCTAGGCCAGCACGTGTAGGGGAGGCACCAGCCGTCAGCAAGTTGCCAGTGGCCACTACGCTCGGCCCGTGCTGGAGCGAGGCAGGTTCCATGTTGGGGGCTGATGTTCTGTGTCAGCCATTAGTGCCCCTAGCGTACGTAAAACAGAAGTTCGCAGGGAATTCGTCGCTTACGTGCGCCTCCGGGCCTTAGTTGGGGACCAGGCGTCGCGGGCGCAGCGGTAGACCAGCTGAGCTGAGGGGGGGTACTCATTCCGCAAGTCTCCGCCCTGCGGGTCGCCCATTTCTTTCGGGAGATAGCTCCGGGCGTAATGCTGGCCCGCAGTGGCCATTTGGGTGCCCGTCTGTAGCAGAGGGCCATGGGCAGGATGTTGGTGAGCGTTCGGGCCCGTTCACCCGGCCAGTGCGAGTGTTACCCGTTGGGTGAGCATCCCCCTGGGTTTGCCCATCTTCTGCCGGCATCCTGCAGCTGCTGTAGTTAGTACATCCCCCGATGTGCGGCATCTCGACCGGGCAGCTTCGTTGTTGCCCAGGCCTGAATTCAGTGCAAGTTATGTGTGTTGCGCTAAGAAAAAGAAATGCTCAATGTTGCCCGTCATTTAAAGAGGTAGCATCATGGCATTCCAAAGGACGGATCATTTCAACCAAGGGAGCAAGACCCCTCGCTCAGCTCTCCAGTTCTAGCCTTATCAATTCTGCCTATTCATAGCCACTAGCAGGAATCAGTCCATTGTCATCTTTAGTGTAGGCTATTAGAGCATCGGGAGCTTGTAGCAGGCCTCGAACGGACATATGATTATTCTGGCGTGCACTCAGGGGCAGCCCAGTTCCTGGGCCAAACCTATATCGGGGTCTCCCTATCATATTTCACATCGGCTTCCTGGGGAAGCTTCGAGCGCCAGCGGCCTGGGGCGGGCCAACCCCAGCTGGGACAGCCGGACTTGCGGGGCATGTGAGCCTACTTAATTAACTTGACCAAGAAGCTGGTGAGCAGTACAGCACGGGCTGGCTTGTGCCGGTAGACGCCCTTTGTTAGCCTTTGTAGGCCTCCGGCAGGCCTAATACTCGGTGTGATCTGCTGCTTCACCCGATGTGCATCCTGCAAACTTGACATGGGCAAGAAGTACGGAGTTAATCTAGCGCACAGATTAGTTACATCTTGTGTGGCACTGGGCAACTCAGATAGGCACGAATTCCTTGTGCAGAGGGTGTTACAACTGTACACACGCGGTCGTCCTCTAGCTTTTAGGTCAATAAGGCGGGGCATTAGTTGGGTAGGGCAGATGTGCCTACGGGTCTCCGCAGAACATGACGTGGGATCCTGCACCTTTTTCCACGCGGCGCTAGGACTGGTAGCTGCCGGCAAGCTTGTTGGGAAGTTTAAGTTCACACCCTGTACAAACGATAGAATTTTAACAACCTGACACCTGGTCGTGTAAGCTATTCTATTGTGACTGTCCTTAGATGCTACTCTGTGCTGTTACTCCCTTGCTTCCCCCGCACAAACCCAATGTTGGCCGCCGAGCATGCCTTACATGTGAAGTCTCTCACGTTGTGCACTAGGGCATGATGTGTCTTGAGTGTGGGCTGTACGCACATTTTATGGTGGAGGCGCTGTCTGGGCCATTCTATGAACACCATGTGTGGTCGGTTCATGGATGGTACTTTGTGGTGTTGCTGGTCTGGGGGAAGGCTGGGATATCACTACTGACAATTATACATGTGTAATCGTGGGAATATATAATTGCCAGCATATCCGTGTTCTGACAACACTAGTCAGGCTTTGCCAGTCAGATCCCTTAAATCAATCCCTTAAATCGGCGCACACTTAGAGACATTGAAGCGGTTGTGCGAATGTTTTGGCTAGCATAAGCAGGGCCATTATTTGCTCTAGTTTGAACGTTGTGCTTTTTCACAGACCCATGTACTTTGTCGCCGGCCCTATTGGCCCATTGGGTTACATCTGCTTCGGGCTGGAAGTTATGTCAGGAGGAGTTATAAGAGGTTTTTATGACAAAGGGTGGCCCAACGATGTTGGGTTTAGGTTCCTACGCCAGAGTGTATCCCAAACTGTTTTTCACTTTTGACTTGGAGTCTAGATGAGCAGAAGTGGCCGAGCGGGAGGATAACCGGTGTTGAAGTAAATGCTCGTGCATGTCTGTTTTTCCCAAGCCGTTAGTTTTGTTTGTAATATACACGTAGGCCAGCAGGGATTGAGTTCATGAGCTGCGCAAACGGAAGCTCTAACAGTCTTGGATAGTCAAGAATGCATTCCGATTATTTGGTGTTGTGCCAACGTTTTGTGCGCATATTTGGATCCCAAACAGTTGTCTTGCGCAGGGCGGTCAGTTTACGCCGCAGTAGGCTCACGCCGCTACATTGGTTTAAGGTGAGGTCTAGTAGGGGCTTGTTTTATTCCTCCCTTCTGCTTCTTATGAGTACATGTCAGGTTGGGTAGCTTCCTTCATCTGGAAGTGTAGGTGCGAGGCTGTTTAATTTGTGACTGCGTACGTGTGGTACGGTAGTGCAATTTTGTCCGCAACTCTCGCGGTCGAGGCCTGCATCTGGAAGGCAGCCTACCCGCTGAGCCATCAGCTCGGGAGCTCCTGCTGCCTCCCAGTAGTATGTAGGGTCTACAGCCTGCAGTGTTCACTCAGTTCACGTACTAGTGGAGCTACTTCAACCACTGCCTGAGCCTGGACTGCAAATATTACTGATAGAAGTGGGCCCCCAGAAGTCTCTCAATATAGAATTGCTCAGGAATTAAGGTAACAGCTGGATGAAGACTCAGAATGTCTATCTGGTATTCCAGCCCCCTGTTGTTCGTTTCACTAGTATGGGTGGTGGCTTGCACGATGGGTTCATAGCAGGAATTGGACTCACGGTTTCTCGCTCAGGGTTAGCATGGTTGGCTCCCCTGGCTTGCGTCCAAACAGCCTTGTGATGACTCTGAGTATATGTTGGTTTCCTTGTGTTGATATTGCCAATATTGTGAGCACCTTGGATCTGAAACCCCTTGGCGGGGGTCGTAAGTCAACTTTATAGACAAGCTAGTCATGAGGTAGCATGGTTGAGCTTCCTTCAGGTCTTGGGGCATGTGATACCAGCCGTTTACCTTTGCCATCCTGTATATAAAATGTAAATCCACCTCGCAAGTTATACCAAATTTCGCTTAGCGCACTGAAATACCCCTCTGTACTTTGCTTGAGTATAGTTGCATAAGCATTCACAAGCACAGTTACAGTTGAATTGGAGAACTGCGCTTCGGCAGAAGTTATACATTACTGGGTGTAGTCTGCTGATGCTTTGTGTGAAGGTGTGTGGTGGGGTTTTTAGTGGTATGCGCTGGTTCGCCTACAGTTAGATCAGGGAGCGATATCAGCAGGAGAGGCCCTCTCATCTCGGGGCTCTTTCCAGGGGTATGATCCCTCGAACCTGGGATAGTCTACACTATTGCTGTAGAGGGTTTGTCCCGGGGGTATATGCTCAATAGTGTCAGAGGGGCTTTTGGTCAGCAGGCATGTCATGTATGCAGGTCGGGATCTTAAGGGGGCACTTGGTTTCAGTCCCTGCAATCCCTGTGTGGTGATCGTAAGTCTATCTTACAGACAAGCTATCTTAGAGGTAGCATGGCCTAAGCTGTTCCAGACTAAACCCGAGAGGGCAGGTGATGCCTGCTGTTAATTCCTTTCAAATCTGTATTGGCACATGCATGGACATCGTCCTAGTTATATAGTATGATATGTTAATACTTCTATGCCTCGGTGCCCTGAGTATAGCAGCACGAGCGTTATCATGAGCACACCGCCTTCCTGTTATGCGGAGAGCGGCGTTACAGCAGGTTGTAACTTAGCCGGGTGTAGCCTGCTGGCGCTTGTTGTGAAGGGTGTTTGAGTTTCTTGGCTTGTGCTGGAACGCCTATTAATTTATACGAAGCGCCTTCAGCAGTAGGCGCCACTCCTCTTCACTTTGTCACTTACCTGGTAGTATGACTACACGACCCGGGGATGGTTACACTAATGTTGTAAAGGAGTAAGACCCGGGGTATCTGCAGATTAGTGGCAGAAGGGCCTGGGTTTCTTCAGGCATGTTGTCATGTCAGGATCAGGTCTCCGGTGGGGCGCTAAGTTGTGCCAAGCAATTGTAGGTTTAGGAATTAAAGCACAGCGCCATGAAGAAATTTTCCCAACGGAGGGGCTGGGTTTCTTCAAACATGAAACGATTCAGGACAAAGTCTAAGGCTACTTTGAGGCGGATGGGGTTCATCTCACGCCTGTGGGCGTTGACCTATTCCTCCTCGATTTAAAAGAGGCTCTTCTGAGCAAATGTGGCAGGTAAAGGTAGTAGCGTTGGTGGGGGGCCCGTGCGGCGTGGGGACCATCGCACGGGCTGTGGCGGAGTTACAGGGCAATCCGGAAACAGAGAGGTGCAACACAGTACTTCAGCGGGCACATAGGGGTGCCAGAGCCTAACCTAGAACCTCATGGGAGGTCTAGGAATCCGAGTCGGCACCCCAGTAGTCCTTCGGGCGGTTGTGGGCCTGTGCAACCGGGGGTTTGCCTAGATACGCCCCGCAAGGGGCGTGAGTAGTGTATTACCATAATGATCAGCAGCTGGGTGGTTCGCCACTGTGCTGATTGGCTCATCAGGCGGGCAGGTGGCGAGAATGCGGCCTGCCCTTGGATTGCCCGTAAGATAACCCAACGTGATTACATAATGTTGTATGTAACAATAAACCTGCAGCAATTTTTCCCAATCTTAACACTTGTGTTTGTGTGTTATTTGCGGGATGTTTGTTATGTGGGGGCGGGGGGTTCCTGTGGCCCTGAAGTGACTATGCGCCTGCCCGAGGCCACCCGGTGGCCATCAGGAGGGCGGGCCCTTAGTCACGTAGGGCTGCCCCCGCCCCCCCCAGCGGGTATGTTGGCCACCCCTCCTATGGGCAGGCTTGCCCGGTGGAGGTGGGCGGTCCTCTGACGCACGTCCGGGGCACTGGCTGGGAGAGGATATATCTCACCCTCTGGCCATTTTGCGGCCTCTTTGTCGCTCCGGACGTTGCGTCGGACACGTCGGGACACTCTTTCCCTCCCTACCTCTAACCCTGAGTGTCAGTTGGGGGGGCTCCTGAGGGAGTTTTAATGTGTTCCCTTTTTCGTTGCAGGCGGAGTTACAGGGCAATCCGGAAACAGAGAGGTGCAACACAGTACTTCAGCGGGCACATAGGGGTGCCAGAGCCTAACCTAGAACCTCATGGGAGGTCTAGGAATCCGAGTCGGCACCCCAGTAGTCCTTCGGGCGGTTGTGGGCCTGTGCAATCGGGGGTTTGCCTAGATACGCCCCGCAAGGGGCGTGAGTAGTGTATTACCATAATGATCAGCAGCTGGGTGGTTCGCCACTGTGCTGATTGGCTCATCAGGCGGGCAGGTGGCGAGAATGCGGCCTGCCCTTGGATTGCCCATAAGATAACCCAACGTGATTACATAATGTTGTATGTAACAATAAACCTGCAGCAATTTTTCCCAATCTTAACACTTGTGTTTGTGTGTTATTTGCGGGATGTTTGTTATGTGGGGGCGGGGGGTTCCTGTGGCCCTGAAGTGACTATACTGACTGGGTTCGCTTAGTCCGTGGGTTGGGCGGGAGCGGAGAGGATCGAATGCGCAAGCCATAGGAGTGCGGGCGAGTCCCTGTGGCATAAGATTTCGGGAGTGACATGGGCTCGACCATCCTTTCCGGCATACGAGATGTGCTGAAATGAGCTTTGCTGCCGTGAGGCCATAAACGCTCCCAATCAAGGCTGGGGCAGAGCGGATGTCCGATTGGGCACTACACAAGAACTAGTCTCGGCCCGGGTTTGCGGAGGCGGCCTGCGAATGACACCATGAGTGAGTCCGGTGGGCTCCATTGCTTCCACCCAGCTTTGGACCGGTTGTCACACCGGAATAAACTTGATGGAACTACGTGTTGGGGGAAGCTTGAGGGCAGTGCCAGCATACACAGCTCCCACGTTGGAAATACTAAAGTACAAAGCACGCAGAGAGTGCACAACTTAGGGGATCCGGCCACAGGGTGACCATCAGCTGCATTACTGGGTGGGGGATCTGATGGGACACTATGTACACGTGTTGCTGCCTCCCTCAAAGTGGCCTGTCTTACTCTCAGACACACCCAGCACGCAGAAGCCGAGAGGCGATTGGGTAGTCGTTCGGCTTGGGCAGGACAAAATCGGAACTGGGGTGTGGGCACCGACATGGTGAGTAGTGACAAGCGGCAGTGAACAACAACAGTAGTGATGAAGAAGTGGGCTGTCAGAATCCACATGAGGGGTGAAGAAAACTTTGTGAACCTCAACAAGTGACGCAGAGGGGCTCCTCGGATGAAAATGGGGGGTTCACCTGACAGCGCATACACCCCTTTATAGCGGGAGGCCGCAACGCCAAGTTCACCATGCAGGCCAAATTAGACAAATACGCCTGGAGCAAAGGGCGCGGGCCCTAAAGAAAAAGAACTCGACAATGGGCCTGAGAAGAAGCAGGAATCGCCTGAACAGCCAAACTAATCCTTCACGACATAATGTCAGCCATTATGACGGTTAGGACGTCACTTGAGTCCAGAATTGATAATGTCTCTGCAGAAAGCTCATTGATAATAGCCTACATGAGGTCAATGACCACTATACTCAAGGAAGTTGAATCAACTACAAGCTCCCTGGTTAAAGACACATCCACCCTCCTAGAGGCAGTGAGCAACCTAAAATCACACAACGACAGGATGGAAGCTCAGCTGGACGAGTATAACGGGCGTTCATGACTTAACAATGTGTGTGTTCCTAGTGTCCCTGAAAAAATGGAAGGACAGGCAACAGACTAATTTGTGGAAGAACTTGTTACAAACTATCTAAAGCCATCAAGGTTGTCAAAGTTCTTTACGATCAAATGGGTGCATAGAGTGCCTGGGGGTAGACCGAAACCCGGTGCCGTCGCGACCCATAGTAGCAAGAGTCTTCAATTATAGGGATAGAGACGTTATATTAGAAACTGCTCACACATCACTTCCAATTGAACTCGACAACAGTAAGGTGTCCTTATTCCCAGACTTCACGCTAAAGGTACAGCAGCAGCGACACAGCTTTCTAGAAATTAAAAAAGCCTTGCCTGATAAAGACATTAAATACGCAATGCTCTTCCTGGGCAAGCTACGAGTGGAATCAGAGGGAAAGGCCTGGTTTTTCGCTACTCCGGAGGAGGCATGGGGCTGGCTCAATGGCTGGTGCACAGCGGGAAAGAAGGGTCACCAAAGCCAACGAGACAGACCAGGGAAACCATGAGTGGAACAGAGAGCATGATCCTCCACAGAGGTAAGCGTAACGATTGACGGCGATAAAAAAAACTAGTCAAGATTCTTTACTTCTTTCATAGACTTACAGTGACCCAGTGGAGAGCCCTGCACAAACTTGATTCCCCGGCTTGTATGCTTTCATGAGGAAGGTGAGATGAACTGGGCTGCCGGCTACGAGGGGCAGGAGAAGATGCAACTTGTAGTAAGATGGGGCAAATGAAGAAGTTAAGACACTGCACCAGTGTTCCTATAATGTAATTGGAACAGATGTGGGGTTGACACACCCACCACAAGTGAACGGGGCTGACAATAGGCACTCTGTAAGTTTGGGGTAACGGGAGGTTCTGATACCACCATGCAGGGAGGCAGAGTAGGGGGGGTAAGTTTTAACCAAAGGGGGGGTGGGTTTCCAAGCACTGAAAATCTCTGGCGAGCACTACGTTGCACGCCCAAATGATCAGTCAAACCTCATCGGTGAAAAGGAGCGGGTTGGGGAATGGTTATTTAGAACATTAGATAGTTTGGACAAGGTAGGCATTACACCAAAATCTGCAGATAGTACAATCCATGCATTGGGAAAGTTAGCACTGACAATGGGCAGGCTGAGAGGGACAAAAAGCCCCCCGCAAAGTCTGGAGGCAGGTGGAGGTCTTCCCGCGCCAACACAGATTAACAACTCACACACATATGGTTACAGTATTAAAACAGGGGCTTAAATTGTTGTCCTGGAATGTGAATGGGTTAGGGGATAAGATTAAAAGAGGAGTTGTGCTACAATATATAAAATGTAATTCCCCTGACTTGATTCTACTCCAGGAGACCCTTCTACTGGGCAATGCATGTAAAGCACTGACGAGATGGGGATTCAACCTAGTAGCGCATTCAGCGTTCACCTCCGGTTCCCGGGGGGTGGGAATAATGACTTGTAAGACATTCCAGATGACGACTGAGCGCACATGGACAGATAACTTGGGTCGATTTGTGTCAGTCTCTGGTACGTGGGAGGGAAGAATGTTAAACTTGGTATCTGTATACCTACCGCCGGGCCTTCAGACCCCAGCATTTAGAGACATTGGTGATCGCCTGCTTACTTTACCAGAGGGTAGACTCCTAATTGGGGGAAACTTTAATTCAATAGTCTTGGATTCTTTAGATAGGTGGCTCCCGAAAACACTACCTCCCGCTCGAACACAAATTCACAATTTTATGGAAGCTATGGGCCTAGGAGACGCCTGGAGGACACTCCACCCCGGGGAACAGCAGTACACATATTATTACGGGGCACACCGCAGTATGTTCAGAATCGACTACATCATAACGCTAGTGGACCAGTTAGAAAACGTCAAAGAAGTGAGCCACCTTGCCAAGGGGTATATCAGACTACTCACCCGTATGGGGCCAAATCGAGGTGGGAGCACCCAGAATTGGCAGAGTAGCACCTATTAATCCATGGTATTTCAAGAACCCTCAAATAAAGGTAAAAATTGTACAAGACCCAGACTTGTACTTTCAGGAAAACGAACGTTTGGTGAACTCGGCTCAGACATTATGGGAAGCCTATAAGGTTGTAATTCGAGGAGCTGCTATCTCTCAAATATCTGGGGTTAAAAAACATAAACAGGAAGAATTAGTGAGTTTAGAAACAGAAATTCTGGCACTGGAAGGGAAGCTCTAAGAGGCGCACCTAGACGAGACGAGACATGCCTTAGCGTTAAAGACGAAGGAATATTCTGCAATGGTCACTGATGCGGCAAAGACATTGCACAGGGCGAAGCTCAGCAAGATCTATGACGTCTAGGACAAACTCTGGAAATTGCTGGCTGGTTGGACCATAGGGAACAGGCAAGTAGAGTGGTGGCGGAGCTCGTACCGGAGTCCGGGGAGAGACTCACTGGGCCGCAGGAGATCGCGGAGGCCTTCGGCATCTACTATCGTGGTATATATACATCTCAGATGCCATACGTCGAGGAAGACATCCACTCCTTTTTGGGGGATATAACCCTGCCTGCTCTCTCTGAGGAGGAGAGGTCAGACCTTGACCAGGAGCTGAATACCACAGAGGTCAAGAAAGCCATACACAACTTAAGGGTGGGAAAGGCGCTGGGCCCAAATGGTTTACCCATTGAACTGTACAAGTTGGCCTCGTGTAAGATCGTACCCTATCTTACCGAAATGTTTTGAGAGAGTGGGGAGGCGGGACTGCTTCCTGTCGATCAGAGGTTGCCGATGATCATGGTAATTCATAAGAGTGGCAAATCTAAGAATATAAGCTCGTTTTACAGGCCGATAAGGCTGCTCAACACAGAAGCCAAGATACTGGCAAAAGTCCTAGCCATCTTTTGCTGCTCGTCCTGATGCAACTGGTACACCAGACCAATCGGGCTTTATGCCAGCTAGGAACACTTCTCTTAACTTGAGGAGACTACAGGGAGTATTGGACCGAGCCAACACGATATCCGAAGATGCAGTGGTGGTGTCCCTGGATGCGGCCATGGCATATGACAAGATAGAATTGTCTTACATGTTAGCAGTATTAAAAAACTGGGGTTGGGCCCGGGCTACTTTGGGTGGGTCTGCCTCCTTTGTTCTACACCGCTTGCCCAAGTGATGGTCAATAATAGGAAGTCTCCTGTGTTCAAACTTGGTAGGGGTACCAGGCAGGGTTGTCCCCTCTCCCCACTGCTCTTCGCTTTGGTGCTCAAACCACTGGCAATGTGGATACGGAAGGATCCCGTCATTAGGGGGCTAAAATGGACAGAGGGCTGGGAAGACCATATTACATTATATGCCAACGACATCCTATTGTATTTGACATCCCCCTCGGCCTCCCTAAATAGAGTACTTCACATTTTCATGGTATTTGAACGATTTGCGGGCTACACTAATAATTGGTCCAAATCGGTTATCTATGTCCTTAGTGGAGAGATGTCTTCCCTGCCCAGAGGGTTCCACATAACTGAAGCAGAGATGGGGTTTAAATATCTGAGGATCGGAGTCTCTAAAGACCTGACTTACTTCTATGATCATAATCTTCTACCCCCGTTGCAGTGACTCAAAAGTGACGTCCAGCACTGGTGGTTGCTCCCAATGACCCTGCTGGGGCATGCAGCCTTATTTAAAATAATATCCCGTCCGCGTTTTTTACATGTCTCACAGAACACGCCGCACCCTGTGGGGGCTGATTACTTTTGAACCATATATGATACCCTACAGGAACTCCTGTGGGATGGTAAACCAACTAGAATTGCCATACAAAAGCTTTCACTGAGGTGGTATGATGGGAGAATTGTTCTCCCAGACATTAAGAAATATTACTGGGCGGTGCAACTAGCCGCTATAAATCAGTGCAAGTACAGACCACAGGTAGACCCCGGATTTAACATTGACATGTGGCTACTCCCGGGAGGAAGCTTTGCAGGGGCATTTTACACTAATCCAGCCAGAAAGAAATTGTCGGGCCCACTGGACAAGCAATACACATGTGGCGGGCGGCTACAAGGAGTCTGGTGTGGGACGGTAAGATCACACTGGCCACCCCACTCTGGGACACCGACCTACTTGGCAGCCTGCGGCACACCCGGGGAATTCGCCCGTTGGGACTTAAAAGGAATCTCTAGGGTTGGGGATCTATAGAAGGCAGGAAAAAATATTCCTTTTTCCAATTACAAGTAGAGTATGAATTGGCCAATACTGAGTACTTTAGGTACCTGCAAGTCCGACATGCACTACTCATGGTGATATCACAGGGAGAGTGCGGCCAGACTCCACCCCACTAGAAGATCGGGTCCTGGATGGGAATCTTCCGTAAAAAGCCATATAGTTAATATATATAACTCATCAATAACATAACAGACCCTCTTGTCCGACTAAGGACCAGATGGGACTACGATGTCGCCGCCCTGGAGAATGACCAATGGCTTGAGGCCTTGGTCTCTCCTAAAGAAATTGCTATATCCTCCAGGCACCGACTCGTGAAGCTGAAAGTACTCCATTGAATATACCTAGCAGGACCCATGTTAGTAAAGATGGGTTATAGTGAGGAGGCAGGATGCATGAGGGGATGTGGACAAGAGGGTATTTTTATACACACACTCTGGGAATGCACACTAATTCAGAGATACTGGTCGTCCTTGAAGAAATGGATGGAATGCGTAATGGGCTACACAATCGACTGTAACATTAAACTATGTCTCCTAAGTATGTAAGTAAGGACATGGGTGACACTTGGGATGGCAACTGCCAAGAGAAATATCGCTATACAGTGGAGGGCGAAGGAACCACCAGTGCTGGTTGACTGGCGAAAAGATATGGACTGGTGTATGGTAACAGAGAAAGCTGTATATGAATCGAATCCAGGGGATGCCCCACTAAATGGACACAGATTTGGGGAAAGTGGAATGATTACAGGGGAGGGATATGTGATCACCCGGAGCATGGGCGGGGTGCTGCTTTCGGAAGGCCGGATGTTGCGGCACCAATGTAAATGGTTTGTAATGATTAAGGGACTTCAGATGTATAGCAAAGCTCGTGCTAGTACAATATGTAAATTCAAAATTGACCACGGTGTATGCTCCTTATCCCAAATAAAAAGTATTATTAAAAAAAAAACATGGGTAGGTCTAAAGAACTGTGCAAAGTACTAGCGCTCACATGGAGGCTGCGCTACACCATCAAGTCAAAACACAACCTGTCAATGCTGTCGCTGTCAAGAACCCTGATAAGAGGAAGACGCATACCAAAATGACTTTAATGCCTAAGACCTTCTATGGATGCTGAGGTCCCTACCCACGCCTAGGGCCCTGCCCGGCTCAAGGAAAACGGTGTGCGGCATGTAACAAACTGAATCATTTTGCCAAAGTCTGTCGTTCTTCAGCAACCCCCAGCGGTCAGGAGTCTAAACCTGTCAATGCCCTGCACACATCAGATGTTCCAGAGGATGAAGGGGACATGGGCAATGATGATATTGAAGGGTATACAACCTTTACCACGCAACTTTTACCACGACCTACCTTTACCACGCAACTTTTACAACGCAGGACCCTTTACCACGCATACCATTACAACGCTGGTATTTACAACGCAGGTACCTTTACAACGCATACCATTACAACGTAAGTATTGGTAAGTATATAATTTTATTTAAAATATTTTAGGTTTGGGTTTTGGGTAAATGGGTATTTTTAGGGATCAGGGTCAGTTTTCAGTTTTTGGGTAAATGGGTATTTTTAGGGTTTAGGGTCAGTTTTCAGTTTTTGGGTAAAGGGGTATTTTTAGGGTTCAGGGTCAGTTTTCAGTTTTTGGGGTACAGGGGTATTTTTAGGGTTCAGGGTCAGTTTTCAGTTTTTGGGGTGCAGGGGTATTTTTAGGGTTCAGGGTCAGTTTTCAGTTTTTGGGGTACAGGGGTATTTTTAGGGTTCAGGGTCAGTTTTCAGTTTTTGGGGTGCAGGGGTATTTTTAGGGTTCAGGGTCAGTTTTCAGTTTTTGGGGTACAGGGGTATTTTTAGGGTTCAGGGCTGGGTTTGGGTTTTGGGGTTCAGGGGTATTTTTAGGTTTTAGGGCTGGGTTTGGGTTTTGGGGTACAGGGGTATTTTTAACATATATATTTAAAAATTAATAAATAAATATTAATATAAATAATTAAAATATTAAATATTAAAATAATAATTTATTAATTAAAAAAAATATTATTAATAATTAAATTATTTTACCATATTATTTACTTACCTATAATTACGTTGTAATGGTATGCGTTGTAATAGTACCTGCGTTGTAAATACCAGCGTTGTAATGGTCTGCGTGGTAAAGGATCCTGTGTTGTAAAAAATGCGTGGTAATGGTCTGCGTGGTAAAAGACCGCGTGGTAACGTCATATATCCATATTGAAGGGTCAGTCTATGTGATACATGCTATGTAACTGGACAGACAACCCAAATTCACATCCCGAAGTGCCATGTGCTTCTGGGCAGTCATCAAGTACAGGCACTGGTCCATACTAGAGCATCCATTAACATCATGGCCCAGTCGATGATGCTTATGCTTCTTGTACCACCTAAATTGAGAACCACCACAATGAAAGTGTGTGTATATGGATCTACTGCTCCACTTCCTCTAGCAGGAGTATTCACAACCGAGATTGCCCATGAGTATTGCTTGATTCCCAAAAAGGTATACGTCACCACTCGTCGCTTTTATTTTCAGTACACACCAAGAACATTTGGATGATCTTTTGACTCATTTCACATCGTTGTTTGAGGGCATTTAGTGCCTAAAGGACAGTTTGATATGCCTACATATAGACAACTCGATCCAGCTGGTTGCTCTGAAGCATCAACGTGTGGCCTTCCACCTCAGGCCAAAGGTGGAAGAGCAATTACTCAAGCTGGAACAGGCAGATATCATTGAGAAGGTCGATGGCCCAACTCCGTGGGTGTCCCAATTGTTGTAGCCTGAAAACCTAAACAGCCCGGTGAAATTAGGATATGTGTGGACATGCATTTACCTAATCTGGCTATCAAACAAGAGTGACATCTGACGCCCACTATTGATGACATCCTGTTCAAAGTGAGTGGGACAAAATGGTTCCCGAAGATTGACTTAAGAGACAAGTGTCTTTGCTTTGGAATTGCTAAGGTCTTCCAGGACACCATCAGAAGTGTACTTTCCGACTTGGAGCGAGTACTCAACGTTAGTGATGACATTTTGATCCATGTCCCTATGCTCGAAGAACACCTCAATTGTTTGACAGCCACATTTCAATGTCTCAAAGAGATCGGTCCCTAATTTCCAATGGCAGGCCATCGTTTAGCGTAAACGGTGATGCCAGCCAATGGAAATGAGGGGCGGAGCTTCAAGCCCCCTTCTGAAAGTCCTCATTTACAATATCTCTCGCCAGCGAGCAGCGCAAGCCCTGCAACGCTAGGTGAGACCTAAAAATAGTATCGAGGACACGTGGAAATACTTGTGCAGGAGCCGTATTAACTCACTAAGCTATTTCACTGACTGTCTAACCAGGGAACACTTTGCGGAGAAAAGTGTACTTTTGTCCAAAAGGATATATCGTTCTTTGGGTATCGTTTTTCACAGGATGGGGTGTTACCTGATCCCGTCAAAGTACTGGACATCCAGGCAGCCCCAGCACCCACCACAATGACTGGTGTGAGAAGCTTCCTTGGCATAGTCACTTACTGTGGCCGATTCATCTGCAACCTCACCGACCTTACTGCCCTGTTGCGGGAGCTGACCAAGACCAATACAACCTGGAAATGGGGGCCTGATAAGGAGAAAACATTTCAGGCCCCAAAATAGGCATTGTCCACTGACACAACTTTGGTTTGCTTCGACCCGGCCAAGGAGTCTGAACTATCCATTGATGCCAGCCCCACTGGCCTTGGAGCCGTGTTGTCACAGAAGCAAAGCAACGGGGAATCCGCTCCAGTAGCCTATGCGAGCCGGGCACTGACGGAGATGGAGCAATGATATTCCCACATAGAAAAGGAAGCCATTGCTGTCCACAGGAGATGTCGTCATTTCCATCTGTATCTCTATACCCAGCACTTTGTGATTGTTAGAACTGGGGGTCTCTAGTTGACAGAGGTAGGTACCAATGTCCAAATAGGGACCCTTGCTTCTAGTCAGGGTAAGAAGGATGCACTCTTTTGATAACCCCTGCTCACCCCCTTGGTAGCTTGGCACGAGCAGTCAGGCTTATCAAAGGCAATGTGCTAAGTATTTGTACCAACACTCACAGTAACACAGTGAAAACACCACAAACTGACTCCACAACAGTTTAGAAAAAAAAGGTCTTTAATCTAAACTACATAAGACCAAAACAACAAAAATCCAACATACACAGTTCAAGAATATGGTTTCAAATGAGTCCTTAAGGTTGCGTTAAATAATCCACAGTTGCGTCACGTTTTAGCCAACAGTACTTTTAGATGCGACAAAATTTCCAAGTGAAAGCTGTAGCGGTAAAAAGCAAGCGATGCGTCACTCCTGGGACCCTGGGGAGGCGATGCAACATCCCCGCTGGACGCAGCGGGCGTGTTTCGATGACTCCAGTCTGTATGGGGAGGGATGCGATACCTTGCGTGGATACCGGTGCACAGGTTTCGGTGCAAGCGGCTCGTAAAAGGTACGATGCGACAATCTTTGGGGCGGCGACGATCTCCGGTGCGGCGACGATGCATGGCTCAGCGTCGATCTTCTCCTCTCGCGGCCCCTCGATGCGATGGCTCTGTGACGATTCTCGCAGCGACGTGATGCGGTCCGCAAGCAAGCGGTGCGATGATCTCACCCAGTGACGACAGATTCTACGACGATACTCGCAGCGATGGTAATCTTCCTGCACCGGTCTAGTGCATCCCTCAAACGAAGGATGCGACAACTCTGGCAGCGCAACAGGCACTGCGACTATCTCGGCATTCGTAGCGGGGAGCGATGCGATAAACTTTGCAGAAAGTTCTTAAAATCTTGGTTTCCAGCTTCCCAACACAGGTACAACTTCCAGAGGCACCACAAGTGGCCCAAGCACTCTAGGAAGGACAGAAATCTCTCAGCAGAGTCCAGGGAAGCGGGGGATGAAGTCCTTTTGTTCCTGGGACTTCTTAACAGGGAGCCAGCTCTTTTTCAGGCCCTTGGAGATTCCTTCAAGCAAGGGGACACAGCACAAAGCGAAGTCCTTCCCCTCTCCTTGGCAGTAAAGCAACAGCAGGACAGTATTCCTTCTTCAGTCTTCCAGCTTTCTCCATGGCAGAGGTTCCTCTTGATTCCAGGATGATCTAAAGTTCAGTGGTCTGGGGTCCTGTACTTATACCCCAAAAAGTGTTTGTTCCCTTTGTGCAAGAGGGCTCTGAGCCTGGTCGAAACCAGTTCTGGAGCACTCTGTTTACATGACTCCTTCTTTCCTTTCACAGTGCAGAGCAGAAACATCAGATGCCCTACAGGAGGTGGAACCAGCATTGTGGAGGGAAAGCACAGCCCTGGAGCACTTTGTTGACATGATTCCTTCTCTCCTTTCACAGTGCAGGGCAAAGACATCAGACGCACCACAGGGGTGGAGCCAGCACTGTGGGGGGCAGGCACAGTCCTATTCAGGTCCCAGGTGCAACTCCTCCCTCCCATCTAGATGCAGATCTCTCTATTCACCACTGGGCGGACTCATTCTGTCTCCTGGAATCCCCCAGCCCTGTCACTCACAAACCAGACAGTCAATTCATAAACAGCCAAAGGCACACAGAAAGTTCAGACAAGAAAGCAGCCACTTTCTAAAAGTGCCGCTTTCAAACACAGGATTTAAAAATCATCCTTCCTAAAAGATGTGTTATTAAATTCTGAGTTCAGGGATACCAAACTTCAATTTTCCATCTTGCTCCTATGGGAAGATATGCAGGTAAACATTATACACAGCATTCCCCATTATAGCCTATGTGTAAGGTAGCCTTTCACTAGTGAAAAACGAAAATGGTTGTAATTCACTACCAGAGCATGTCACCCACATTAGTACATGCTCTACCTTTCACATACACTGCACCCTGCCCAAGGGGGTACCTTGGGCCTTCCATAGGGGGTCCAATGTGTACAGAAAGGGAAGGGATAGGCGTGGCCAGTGTGGACACTGGTCAGTTCAGCATGGCAGTTAGCCACTGCACACAGGCACTGCGGTGGCAGGCCGGAGACACCATTTTAGGGCTACTCATGTGGGTGGCACAATCAGTGCTGCAGGCCCACTAGTAGCATTTGAATCACCAGCCCTGGCACACTCAGTGCACTTTACTAGGGAACTACTGGTAAAACAAATATGCCAATCATAGATAACCAATCACAATAACAATTTATACAGGGAGCGTATGCACTTTAGCACTGATCAACAGTGGTAAAGTGCCCAGAGTCATATTGCCAACAACCACAGGTCAGGAAAAACAAGGGAGGGAGAAGCACAAAGTTTGGGGATAACTCTGCAAAAAGGGCCATTTCCAACACAACCCCCTTCCAGCCTAAAGCCAGTGTAGACCAAACTATACCTCGATGGGATTCCCTGCTTAAGGCGATAGAACACGGAAACTGGCCTACGCCGTCCTGAACCCAGTTGGATCACTCCATCCATACTCTCAGGATTCACCACGCCAATCCATGTGGAACCCTTCTCCTCACCGGTGGACACCACCTGTGCAGCACCTAACCTTAACTTACTCACAGGTGTGTCCCAACAGACAGACAGCAAGCCATAGTGGCCACTAACAGTGGTCAGGGATGAGACCCAGGCCTTATGCCTCTCAGGGCTCTCAAACCCTTGTGGCGTCAGCGGATGGGGGCAGTAGCCCCAGGTGCTCGGCACCCTTTATCCACTTGCACTCCTGTTGGGTCAAGTTTTATATCCTGGCACTGACCCACGAGTCCCGGACCTGTATCCAGCGGCTGGACAGGAGGCTGCAGCGGGCTTCCCCCACACCCGGTCCTCCTCTTCCTTGGGGATCTGTACCATCCCACCTAGAGCGGTACCCCCTTCTAGAATAGTCAGGGCCCCTGTGGCAGATGACCTGCACCATTCATACACCAGTTCAGGGGTTCTATCCTGCAACTGGTATTCCAGGTCAGGGGGGACACCCCGGACCTGCCCCTTTAACCTAGGCTCCAAAGCCTCCAGGTCAGGCAACATCTGAACCTGGCTTCCCCACCCAGGGACCAAACCCTGCGGTGGAACACTTGCCCGGCGCACCCGGACTTCACTCACAGATGTGCCCATACTGGTAGACAGTACCCACCTGTCCAACACAACGGTGTGGCCCATTCCATCCCCAGGGTGAGACTCCTGCCCCCCTTCCAGGGGCAACCCTGTCCACCAGGACAACCAGCCACAGGGGCCACTGACAGCTGTCAGTGATGAGAGCCAGGCCTCCTGTCTGTCAGGCCTCTCTAGCCTCTGTGGCATCAGAGAGTGGGGGGCAGTAGCCCCAGGTACCTGGCACCTTTCCTGCACCCTCCCTCTTGCCAAGTCAAGTAGGGCATTCTGACACTGTCCCACCAGCCCAGGGTCTGTACCCTCAGGCTGACTAGGGGTCACGGGTGAGGCTCTCTTCTCCATACACAGCCTTCTGGGTTCCCGCACTCTCCTCCCAGGAGAGGAGCCCTCAGAACACAATTCTCCTACCAGTTCAGGACCTCTCTCCAGCAACTGGTCTCCCAACCTAGGGTCTAAACCCTCAGGTTGCACCGGGGTCAGAGGCGAGGACTCCCTCCCTCTGTACCCCCTTCTAGAGCACTGCTCCCTCCCTACTGTAGGGGTACCCTTGGAAGCAAAACTGGTCAGGACACTGGTTACAGATGTCCTTCCTTCCAGGTCAGGCAGAACCTGAACCTGGTCTCCAATCCCAGGGACCAATACCTGCGGTTGTGCACTTGCCTGGCACGCCAGGGCTTCTGGGGACTCACACAGTAGCCCCTGAGGGTGACACATTACTCATGTGTCCAGTGACAGGCTGCCTGGCGCAGATCTCCCGACTCCTGTCCACCTGACAGTGTGTGAAGATCCCCCACGACAGAAGTGGTGTCACCAAGGTCACTCCTGGGAGACTCAGCCCTTCTGGCTGGCCCCAGACCCACTGGTTCTCCCACTGGGGACTCCTTCCCCCTCTCACCCCTCAGTCTGGACTTCTGCACCCTCCCAAATGGAGCGGCACCTCCAGGCATCAGAACCACCGGAGCTCTGTTTACAGAGGCTCCAGGTTCTCCTGACACAAGGAGATCCTCCTCAAATGGCCTACTGGCACCTTCTAGGCCCCCAACCTGGTGTTCCCCTAAGGAACCCTCCAGGCCCTGAGACTGGGTTTCGGGCACCATGAGATCTACCGTCCCACACTCATTCCTTCTCCATTGAGACCGGACATGAGCCCCTACACCCCTGCCACTACACTAGGACCTAACTGGGCTACACTGAACCTCTTCTACCTCACAGGTCTGGAAGATATCTGTGCCACATCTTTTGGGATCACTCCCCAATGCCTCCTCAGACTCTCTGTAATCCACCAAGAGGTCTGCCTCCAACGTAAGCTCTCTGGGATCAGAGAATTCACACTCTACCGGGTGTTGACATAGCTCTGGAAAACAGGGACTTAAAATATGTTCTCCAACAAATGAATCACACAGCCCCCACAGTTATTAACCAAGCTACCCTTTGCCTCACCCTCCAGTGCCTCACACAAGTACCCCAAACCACTCTCCTGAGATTGGCAAGACAGTGTACTACTGTCTCTGTCACACAACCCACACTCTTCTGGTTGGTCTTCACACTCACACACCAATGTTTCTACCATGGGGGAACCCCTCTCCCTGCACCTCTCATCTAGAGTCAGTAGAGTGTCCCTCCCACCACTAGGAATATGGTCCCTTGTGTCAGTCCCCCAATCTACTTCAGGGACACTGCACGCCACTGGAACTACATCATAAACCTGAACCCCCTGGTGTATGTCGACCCCCTCCCTCACGTCAGGCGCCACATCTCTGGGTGTTTGCACCTTTCTCTCACCACTGGAAACTATAATCTTGCTGCCACCATCTGAGCTGGACTCCACCTCCAACTCAGCAAAGCTCACCTCTTGAGCTACCCATGTTTCTTCTTCAGCTGAGACACTCGTGGCCTCAATCCTCTCGAGCTCCAACTCAAGCTCCCTCATTCTCAATTCATGGGCCAAGGTCAATTTCAATTCCTCCAGGGCACGGGCATTTTTGCTCTCCTCCGCCGCCCCTTCTCTGTCCATTTGCTTCAGTTTCAATTCAAGCCTCAACATTTCTAACTTATGATATCTCGCCCTTTGGTTTTCCTCCAACTCCTCTGGTGAAAAACTTTCAGCTGAATGTTTGCTGCCAGCCCTGGAGGCTGCTCTGGACACAGGCAGATCCTGGGACCTGAAACTTCTTTTTCTGTATCCTCCTCCACTTCTGCACCATCTGTCTCCCCAGCCTCTTTGGTCTCCCAACAGGCCCTTAAGGCCTTCTGTAGCTCCTCCTTCTTGGAGCGGCGCTTCATGGGGCATCCAAAGCTCCTGGAGAACTGCTTGAGTTGACCTACTTTGCAATCACTTAACATTTCAATATCAAACTCCAGTTCTGCAACCTCACTTGCTGGTTTACCATTCAGAGACATGATGCTTGGATTCTTTCAGGGTTACGATCAAAAATAGAACCAACAAAAAACGGAACCGTAGTATGCAGTGGCGTAGTGGTCTGCACTCACTAGTGATGTACACCAGTCACTGTGGGTCTAGTACAAATACAAGTTCAAAAATCCCCCCACTGACCAACAATGTTGGAACTGGGGGTCTCTAGTTGGCAGAGGTGGGTACCACTGTTCAAATAGGGGCCCTTGCTTCTAGTCAGGGTAAGAAAGATACACTCTTTAGATAACCCCTGCTCACTCCCTTGGTAGCTTGGCACAAGCAATCCGGCTTATCAAAGGCAATGTGCTAAGTATTTGTACAAACACTCACAGTAACACAGTGAAAACAGCACAAACTGACTCCACAACAGTTTAGAAAAATAAAGGTATTTAATCTAAACTACACAAGACCAAAATGACAAAAATCCAACATACACAGTTCAAGAATATGGTTTCAAATGAGTCCTTAAGGGTGAGTTAAAATAATCCACAGTTGCGTCACGTTTTAGCCAACAGTACCTTTAGATGCAACAAAAGTTCCAAGTGAAAGCTGTAGCGGTGAAAAGCAAGCAATGCTTCACTCCTGAGACCCTGGGGAGGCAATGCGACAACCCCGCGTGTTGCGATGACTCCAGACTGTATGGGGAGGGATGCGATACCTTGCGTGGATTCCGGTGCACAGGTTTCGGTGGAAGCGACTCGCAAAAGGTACGATGCGACGATCTTCGGGGCGGTGACGATCACTGGTGCGGCGACGATGCGCGGCTCAACGCTGATCTTCTCCTCTCGCAGCCCATCGATGCGATGGCTCTGTGACGACTCTCGCAGCGACGTGATGCGGTCCGCAAGCAAGCGGTGCGATGATCTCACCCGGTGATGACAGGTTCTGCGACGATAATCTTCACGCACCGGGCTGGTGCGTCCCGCAAATGAAGGATGCGACGACTCTGGCAGTGGCAACAGGCGCTGCGACAATCTCGGCCTTCGTAGCGGCGGGAATTTCCTTGCACTGACGGGGATGCGCTCCGCAAGCGAGCGATGCGATAAACTTTGCAGACAGTTCTTAAAATCTTGATTTCCAGCTTCCCAACACAGGTACAACTTCCAGAGGCACCACAACTGGCCCAAGCACTCTAGGAATGACAGAACTCTCTCAGCAGAGTTCAGGGAAGTTGGGGATGAAGTCCTCTTGTTCCTGGGACTTCTTAACAGGGAGCCAGCTCTTCTTCAGGCCCTTGGAGATTCCTTCAAGCAAGGGGACACAGCACAAAGCAAAGTCCTTCCCCTCTCCTTGGCAGCAAAGCAACTGCAGGTCAGTCCAGCAAAGCAACAACAGGACCGTCGTCCTTCTTCAGTCTTCCAGCTTTCTCCTTGGCAGAGATTCCTTCTTGATTTCAGGATGATCTAAAGTTTAGTGGTCTGGGGTCCTGTACTTATACCCCAAAAAGTGTTTGTTCCCTTTGTGCAGGAGGGCTCCGAGCCCGGTCCAAACCAGTTCTGGAGCACTTTGTTTACATGACTCCTTCTTCCTTTTCACAGTGCAGAGCAGAAATATCAGACGGCCCACAGGAGGTGGAGCCAGCATTGTGGAGAGAAAGCACAGCCCTGGAGCACTTTGTTGACATGATTCCTTCTCTCCTTTCACAGTGCAGGGCAGAGACATCAGACTCACCACAGGGGGTGGAGCCAGCACTGTGGGGGGCAGGCACAGTCCTATTCAGGTCCCTGGTGCAACTCCTCCCTCCCATCTAGAGGCAGATCTCTCTATTCACCACTGGGCGGACTCATTCTGTCTCCTGGAATCCCCCAGCACTGGCACTCACTAACCAGACAGTCAATTCACAAACAGCCAAAGGCACACAGAAAGGTTAGACAAGAAAGCAGCCACTTTCTAAAAGTGCCGCTCTCAAACACAGGATTTAAAAACCATCCTTCCTAAAAGATGTGTTATTAAATTCTGAGTTCAGGGATACCAGACTTCAATTTTCTATTTTGCTCCTATGGGAAGATATGCAGGTAAACATTATACACAGCATTCCCCATTATAGCCTATGGGCAAGATAGCCTTTCAATAGTGAACATCGAAAATGGCTGTAATTTACTACCAGAGCATGTCACCCACACTAGTACATGCTCTACCTTTCATATACACTGCACCCTGCCCAGAAGGGTCCCTTTGGGCTTCCATAGGGGTGTCCAATGTGTACGGAAAGGGAGTGGATAGGCCTGGCCATTGTGGACACTGGTCAGGTCAGCATGGCAGTTAGCAATTGCACACAGGCACTGCGGTGGCAGGCCTGAGACACCATTTAGGGCTAGTCCAGTGGGTGGCACAATCAGTGCTGCAGGCCCACTAGTAGCATTTGAATCACCAGCCCTGGCACACTCAGTGCACTTTAAGCGGGACCTACAGATAAAATAAATATGCCAATCATGGATAACCAATCACAATAACAATTTATACAGAGAGTGTATGTACTTTAGCACTGATCAGCAGTGGTAAAGTGCCCAGAGTCCTATTGCCAACAACCACAGGTCAGGAAAAACAAGGGAGGAAGAAGCAAAAAGTTTGGGGATAACCCTGCAAAAAGGGCCATTTCCAACAGTGGTCCATACTGATCATAAACCACTTATCCCTTTGTCCATGGGGTCATCCTCCAAACCCCCACCCCGATTTGAAAAATGGATTATGCAGTTGCAGAACTATAATTTCACAGTTATTTTTATTCCTGGTGCTCAAAATCCAGCGGTCAACCTGTTTAGGCATGCTAGACCTGCCACTGAAAGCAAAGAGCGATATGGGTAAGAAGTGGAAGAATATGTTCGACTTGGGGTGGAACGTTCCTGACCACTCCCTATTTCACTGGAGGAGATCACCAAAGCCACTGCTGCCAACGAGTGTATCCAGTTGGGCATATTGGTTGTGTAGTCCGGAAGATGGTGCATCTTGCTTGATAAAACCATGTATCGCACGGACGATGCAAGGCTGACGTTACCCTCCTTACACAATGTTCGTGAGGAACTGGTTATGTGCCCTGAAGGCTGCCTTATGAGAGGGTCCCACCTAGTGGTTCCTGGAACCTTACAACAGTGGTTCCCAAACTTTTTTAACCCTTGGCTCCCTTGACCTAATTGGCAGTTGGCCGTGGCTCCCCACCATTTTTTTTACCGGTGGGCGGGTGGGAAAAGAAAGAAAGAAAATGGGTCTTCACTTGTTACAAATTAAGCCTGTGCGCAGCGTTTGTTCAGTTGGTGGTGTTTGTGTGTTGGTGCTGTAGGTGTTTTGTTAGATGATTGTTGGTGTTTGATATTGGTGGTAGTGCAAAAGGAGTTGTTAGCAGTATAGTGTAGTTAAATATAGTAAATGTTTTTGTTAGATCTGTTAATGTTACATGTTAGTGAATATTAATAAATCGTAATACAATTTTGTTTTGAAAGTTCACGTTTATTAAGTATACATGTGATACAGCGAGTGCTGGAACCTGCCTTAAACCCGCACATCTGGCCCCTGATCCAGGGGTATTTCCTCTTTAGTGCCTCTCCACGTGCTGGGCACTTCGTAGAGGTCTGTAGAATTTCCGCCCCTCGGTCGTGGGGTATTAAGATAACAGGAGCAGTGGCTGCCTTTTCATGAGGTTTGGGGGGGGGGCGGGGGTAGCTATGACAGGATTAATCACCCTAAACTGCAGTTGTCAATCGTGCAGCAGGTGAAGTGGCACAGGAGTGAAAAAGTCGAGACAGCAAGAGAGAAGGAGTGTTAGTGGGCGGATGGAGAGACTGAGTTGACACGTGGATTCATGGATCTTTTGGAAGGGGGTGGTAGATGGACGGTTATGTCGGTGAGTGGGTGGCTTGGCAGATGTCTGTGGGACCGCCACGACATGAATCGTACGGATAAGAATGAGGCACCGACAGAAGGGGGGGGTGCTCATGAGAGGGTAGCAATGGAGATGCGCTGTGATGGAAAGTGGGCCACTGGGCAAACCGAGAAGGAAGAGATATGTTTTACATGCATCTAGGGCTTTCTCAACCCATATGTGCGGGTAACTCACTTCTGACCCCTCACACTAATCAACGCCACCTTAAAAACGGCGCAAAGCCTCCTGCACGAGGCGCCCGTGCTGCTGACTCTCATCGGAGGGCTCTGAGATGTAAAGAGCTTGCTAATGTCCCAGAACTGCTGCCTGTAGTGTCCCAGGAGCATAGTGATGGTGTGACCCCCGGAGCCTAGGCGCTGAACGATACTCACACCTGCAGTGATGGGTGAACGCCCCGACTCAAAGTGCTTAATTAGGGGCAGGGCAGCCTATTCATCGCGGAGGCAGGGGGGCGAAAGAAAGTGACACATGCTTAGTGCGACTTTTACACTTCCTTTCCCACATCGTGCGCGGCGCTCCAGATAACGGCGCACCAGGGCGCCACGGCGCACAGTTTGGGAACCACTGCCTTACAACAACGAGTTGTTGACCTCACCCATCTGGCCGATCAAGGGGTCGTCAAGATGAAGTCTTGACTGAGATGCAAGGTCTGGTTTCCCAGTTTGGACACCCTGGTGGAGCAGACTGTTCGATGGTGCCCCCTGTGCCAAACTGCAGGCCTGCAGACTTACTAGCACCCATCATTACTGAAATAATCCTGTCCTTCCCCTGGCAAATGGCCAGCCCCGATTTTGCCAGTCTCCCGGATGGTCGGCAGCGATAGCGGTCATCAATGATTTCTCAAAGTATTTCGAAGTTGAAGTCATGGATTCTACCACTGCTATTTATACCATACCTTATCTGGAGAAAATCATGCCCACTCATGGACTCCTTAAGGAACTGCGTACTGACAATGGCCCATTCTTGAGTCAGGAATTTGTTGAATATTTGCAATCCAGAGGTATTTAACAGAGGAAAATGACACCCAGGTCACCACAAGCAAATGGAGAAGCAGAGCACTTCATTCACACTCTCAATAAAGTTCTGGGGATTGCGTTAGCCAAAGGCCAGAACAAGGATTGTGCCCTGTATGGTTTTCTGAGAGAATATCGGTTGACTCCTCAATCCACTACTCATGTCAGGCCAAGCTCTCTCTGCATGAACCCCACTGTGGGAGATGTCATTCCTTTCATGAAGAGGCCAACAGCTGTACAACAACGAGCTGCGGAGAATCTACTGAGTCGCCTGAGGTGAAATAAACTCATGTCCCCAACTCGCAGAGCAAAACACAGTTTCAACAAAGTGGGTGATATGGTGCTGGTAAAGAATAGGCACTTTCGAGGAAAATTCATGGTACCTTTTGAGCCTGACCCGTGGAAGGGGCAAACAATGAAAGGACCCATGATTACTGTGGAGAGAGCTGGAGAGACTATCACAAGGAATGTCCTGTCTTCAAATGCTATTAAGCCCCTGTGAACAGATCTGTGATGGATCAGGATGCATCGTGGGAAGTGGCTACAAACTAGTAAAGCGCTGCCGAGATTTGATTATCCAGCACCACTCGAGTCCCCAGGGGCGGTGCCCTCATTCCCTGAAGCAGACAGACACTGTCTCCCAGAATTGTGCTCCGCCTCCGGTGTGCAATCTTCTCTTGGTACGTGACTACTACCTTTCGTTCCAGATGACGCAAGGGGAATGCCAGTCTGCAAGGAATGGAGAGAAATGATCTTTGACCCCACCCGACAAGATCTTCTCATTTGAAGGACTTTCTGTTGTACTGAATGTTGATCCTGTTTTTCTGCTTGTTCTCCTGTGTGGCGTTTTGACGCTGTGCTCATTGCATATCTTTTCTCTCTCACTCTCCTATTGTTTTTGTTTGAGGTAAAAGAGGAGTGTTACATTTGCGTTGATGGGTTAACCCACTGTGTCAACCCGGAGAAGGGATATCCTCAAAGTTACTCCTCCCTGTGAGGTCCCGATGGACACAACCGTGACGTAGGGACGTAAATAGGCTCGGAGGTGTGACCTCTGCGTCAGTTAAACCAAAAGTAAGAGTCCTGTGGTCATTGCCAGGTTTATAGCGCAATCACTAGGCCACGCTGCCAGTGCCGCACGTAACACATCAAGGTAAAAACCACTCTCATTTTATATTGTTCTATTTTAAATGTTTCTTTTTTTTCGGTGGTAGTTGATACAACAATAAATAAATCAGTGAGTTGTATGCCATATCAGGTCCAATGGATTAATGGAATGCATCCTAGTTACATGGTATACTGTTTTATGTTTTATCTGAGATGTTGGTGTTTTTCTTCTGTCTGGTATATTGTCGACTATGTACAGCAAGTTGATAAACACAATACAGTAAAACAGCATTACAAATGTGAATTGGCACCCACTTATTTGCTGGTTAGAAGAATCCCACTGGTTCTTCTATTCCTGATTTAGACAGCCAGAGTACTCTGTTGTACAGGGTTCAATTTCCACTCACTTTACGGAACTGCAAAAAAAAAAAGTTCTCTCCTATGTAATATTTAGTTAGAAATAACTTGGGCAGCTATTTTAAAAATTCTAATCTTAATGGCAGCTGTATTTGTAGAGTGCACATTTATCCCCATGGCGGTTTGTTGATGCTACTAACAAACAAGGGATCTTCAAATCGAGGTTCAGTCACACAATATTACATGATTAATTAATCAATGTTATTACAGTTAAATATTTGTAATTAAAACTAATTTGGCATAAATTTATCATATGCACCATGGGGCAGATTTGCAAGCCCCTTGAGCCACCGGTGCTTCACTCTTTGTGACGCATCAGCGGCGCATTTTAGTGCCCCATATTTACAAGGACAGGAAAAGCCACCCTGCGTGACTTTTCCTGTTCTTGTAAATATGGCCACTTTGCATGCAGCACTTTACGTGAAAGGGGCGTTCCACGGGTGTTGCTGTGGATGTCCCCACGCAACACCCATGGAAACAGACACATTTCCAGATTTACGAGAAATCGTAAATCTGGAAATGCTTCTGAATGCTACGTCTCCCCAGGTGAGGCGAACGAGGAGAAATGTATTAATTTCTCTACCTTTTTTTCCTTTCCTATGCATGCTGCAGAATGCAGCACGGATAGAAAGAGGAAATCACCTCTGGTGATTGTTTATGTACAGGAAGGTGTCGCTTTCTGCACGTACACAATCAGTAAAACAATGTTGTTTAGCAAGTTCTATGCGTGCTAATGCAGCAGGGAACCCTTCCTGCACATAAACAATCTCCCCACAATGCAGGCATCCTTGCACAATGATGCAAGGATGCCTATGCCAGCGCATGGCAGCACTTTGTGCGCCACCGCAGGGGATAGCACAGAGTTGCGACATGTTGTAAATATGCTGCATCCATGTGCTTTGAAAGTGACTCAGTGCATGCCACAAGCCATTTGGCTGCGCCGCACTGAGTCACTTTCCTTGTAAATCTGCCCCCAGATGTTTAGTTGTGAGGTGACTGGCTAGAAAGGAAGGGCACAAGTGTCTGGGTATCAAATATAAAATAACTAAATACTTGAGTCTAGGTATTATCAAAAACAGAACTCTGATTGAGTCTGCGTATGGCCAAGCGGAAACCCTTGAGTATACTGAGTATTATCTCGAACATACCACTGGGTGAATCAATATGGGTGTTTTTAAAGGATAGTGCCCCTTCCAACACTGAATAGTATGGACATATTTGCACTTGCTCTGAGGCTGCTTGGGATCAGTGTATGCGCAACTATGTATAAGTGCAGCGACTACAGGTCATGTGCTCACATGCCCTTTTGACCAACTAAAAATATTGGCCCATTACTATAAGACTTACATAACCCCCCACGGCGAATAGTCCAATGTACTGCATGCCCTGCGCTATACCCTGCCGCCGGTTCCGGCGGCAGGGTAGGTCACGAGAGGAGTGTTGGACACAAATCGGTGTCCTTTACGACTGCCGGACACTGTTGAAGTAAACTTTAGATAACAGTTGTGGTTAATACCTGAACATGTGGTAGGTAGATTTCCCCTTACCACGTTGTGTAGATAGCGTTTGTTCTGGTCCCGAAGAAGTGCCTTGATCCTCCTGACACCCATGGCACGAAGCTTGTTGACCGACTTACAGTAGGGTGTACTTAGCTGGATATATACCCTCTAGTTCCTCGCCACTCTCCATTTTTAATCAGGCAGTTTACCTTCTTGAATAAAATAACTTCTAGGACTTATTGACCTGTTTAAATTCACCTTTTTTCACATCTACACACACTAGGGCCCTTACCCACACTGCACGTAATGGCAGGAACAAAAGATCCCCACTAAAGAGCCCGTACTGGGTGCCTGTCGGGTATTGCAGCGCCGACCTGACGAGGGGCAGGCTCATATGATGAAGCACAACACCTATCTCGCTAGGTGTGTGAGAGCCCTAGTTCCGAAGGGAGGAATTCCCCCTTGTCCTTAAAACCGTGGGACAATGTTGCCCCTTTTTGATCCTACCAATTGTATCTCGCCTTTTCTGTTCACCTTGACTTAGAAGAACTTCATACCCATCTTTCTCACGGGGGTCATGTGTTGCAATGCCATGTGGCGACGTTTAATCAGCCATATTGATAGAGCTTCTTTTTACAATATCATCATTACGCCTGTTTGAGAACAAAGCCTTTAAAATTGCTGTTGACATATGGATATGTCTGCTCTCTGAACCTATATGATCCCTGTAGTATGAGAGGCAGCTATGGTATCTGAGCCAATGTTGTATGTCTAACCTCAGGGGAAACTAAGCTGTCCTATAACTGAGATTATGAAGTTAGTGTAACTTTTAGTTTTTCCATCCTCTTACTTACAAGTAAACTCTCAGTAAACATAGGGGAACGATAAGGTGCATGATTGGACTATAAAAGGAGTTAAAAGTGCATATACAGATTTTTTAAACAGATTTTAAATATAGATTTATTTGTAGGCTTTTAAAATTAAAGAAATGTACATTTTTCCTCCATTATTTGGTCGAGAATACAAGACCTGTTGTATACACTTTGTGGCCCCATTGCTTTTAATTTGTTACTTAAATTGTCCTTCCAAAATTCTTGCTTGCTGGTGGTGAATCCTTCCTCTTTGTCTCTCCTTTTTAGGTCTTGCGCCTAGCGATACACTGCGCAGTGAGAGTCCTTTTGTCCGGGTTTTGAAAATGGACCTGGAAAATGCACCTGCTATTGGCCTTTCCCTGCGTGTTGTTTTGTAAAATAGACACCAATAGGCCAGAAGTGGGCGCATAGCTCCGCCCCTGGCCTATTGGTGTCTATTACGTGCATTTCCTGCCATATGCTTTCAATTATCGTGCCCAGACATGGGCGCGATAATTGAAAGCATATGGGCGCGCACACACCACTCGTGCCGATCTGGCGCAGGACAACCAACAGCTCTGACGTACCTCACCAACCACATACAAGAATCAAGATGCAACAACACTTGCTACAGAAATCGCCTTCCCGTGCGCAAAAGAGAAGAGATGTCGGAAACACCGCGCTCCACATGAAACCCAGACACATCCCAACAAAAAAAGAAACACTGTGACAGCCAAAGGTGGCCCCCTTCTCCGCAGGTCCCTGCCGGGAACTTCTGACAATCCCACTGCGCGTGGGAGCCCCCGCAGCACCACACTAGACAGAAACAAATCACAACATATCCATACACAAAGCGCAGCACAGACTGTGTGTGCAAAACCGACCCCCATCCTCACAGCAGAAAGTGCCTGCTCGGCTGTTCAGGGGGGTACCCACCCACTCCCCCAGCTGGTCTCCCTGCGGCACACAGGCCGGCTCGTGTGGTGTAGGCACCACCCAAGTCCTGCGGATTAAAGCGCTGCTCCCCACTCCCCTCGCACAGTACAGGAGGAATCTGTGGAACAGGCAGGAATCTGAGCTCTCCCGGGACTGGCCATCACAGCACGTCCACCTCTGAGGGCGAAGAGAGACATCGCCAAGCCAGGGACGCTGCTGTCACACGCATTGCCAGAGTCTCCCTAGAGCACAGTAGCAGCTAAAAACTACACCCGATGCAGTGCTTTCCCTAATATTAGTAGTTTCACCACGAGGAAAAACTGCCTGATTACAGTGAAGTGTGACACTTGACGTAGGGGTTATGGAGAAGTGAAAGCATGATGAAGAAATGGTGGAGCAGATGACTGGTGGGATTTGGGCTGACTGGCATGGTGAGAGCATAAGGACAACAGGATGGTGTAGGAGCATTTGAATAACTTAGATTCAAGGGCAGCCGCAGCCTTAAGGCAACCTCGGCGGCTGCTGCAACTTTCCGGCGTCTCCTGTAAAGCCCCTTAAACCCTCCCGCTCTCTTTCGTTCTATGGCTTTGGGCGTGAACGCAGACTGGGGTTCGCTTTCTTTTCTGTCAAGTTGGGATACACCTGGTCTGCTCAGCCTTTTGCCGGTCCAAACCCATACATCCCCCACCGAGGGGGGGGGCGCAACCCCCTGCTGCAAGCACCCACCGTCCCACGGCTCACTCCCAAAATCCACCAACCACTAGGCCAGCGCCCCTCCATCCCTTCCGACTCGCAGCAGCCCTAGGAGCAATGCCAATCCTCTATCCGTAGCACCCAAACCGCCATCTCCCAGCACTCGCTCTTTGCCATGCCCGACCTGCACAGACCCCCCCAACACCCCAACGCGCCCTATTCTGTGCACCCTGGGCGGCCGCAGGCACCGCATCCGACACCACACTGCCCCTGATCCCCTTGGCCTCAGTTGGACGAAAGGCCAAGGGCACGAAAACTGTGCCTGAACAATGATCACCTCCAACATATTGCACAAAGACAGCACAACCACATCCAGCACTTTTACACACAGGTGTCACACCTTGTACAAAGAGCCCATCCAGCACTTTTAACAAACGACTCAGTCCACGCTTTTGTGCACATTGTTGCATGCCAAGTTCGTGCAAAGGGCACACCGATCACCTTCTCACCACCTGCCCACCCAGCACCCTGCACCAAGTTCGCACCCACTGCGGTGCATGGAGGCCACAGCCACACTTTACTAGTGAAGCCTGCTTGCACACTTTGTAGTGCGGAGTCCGGCACTTTCACCCCAGGGGCCCCCGCCCTCTCTGCTGCTGCGGCCTTGGAGCGCTCCCACGCCTGAGTTTGTCTGCTGGGAGCTGCGCAGGGAGGGGGGTTTCCTTAATGGTATTTTGCCTTAGTATGCCATCCTGCGCTTGTGGTGAATGCTCCCCCCCCCACCGACTCTTTACCATTTGCTGTGTCCATGCCCCTAGCTTCTCCACTCTGCACGAGTCCCATCCATCTACTTATTCCAAGCAATTACTTGATCTCAAGCAAGACAACCCCCACCCTCCTTGTGCCGGACCTTCTGAACTCCGGCCCCAGCAAAACCCCGCCCGCCGGCTACCCCGCGCAACCCCCCCTCCCGCTCTCTCCTTTATTGACCATTTAATCCCTCCAAGTACCTGCTTAAAATCAGTTTAATACTCCTTCCACCCAGTTGCATGGAGACGAAAACAAGGCCCCCGCCAATTGACAATGATGGGTGCTGTGCGAGCTCTCAGTCACTGACTACTATTCCTAAAGCAATTGTGGACCGGGGTGAAAGAGAGAGAACTCGACACTGGTGCACCAAGCGGCCCTTGTGGTGCGGCTCACCCGGCCTTCCTGGCGCTGTTTCCCGGCGCTGCACTGGTGAGCAATTTGGCAGTAACCGGAGAGGGGAATGGTTGAGTGTGTGTGTGTAGTTCAGTGTGTGCGTGGGTGTGGTTGAGTGTGTGTGGGTGAGTGTGTGTGGTTGTGGGTGAGTGTGTGTGGTTGGTTGTGTGTGTGTGGTTGTGTGGTAAGGTCTCCTGATTGAGTCCCTCCCTGCGGGGGTAGTCACCGCCGGGCAGAGCATGTACGCGGACATGACAGTGGCCCTCATTCAAGCACACTGGTGAGCACCCTGAAAGGCACTGCAAAATATAGTACCACGCCCCTCAAACTCTGAGCCTTGACGCCCCACCACAGGCACAACACAGACATGGGGAAAGACTGGCCACCGAGGGAGGCACAGCAAACAAAAAGATGGATCAATACAAGGCGACAGGATGAGCAGCAAAGACAGAAACACTAAGTGAGACGTACACGGACAACAGAAGTGGACGTGCCTCTTCCAGTGGCATGCAAATTCTCGTGGCCATAGCAACCTGCAGCATCGCAGTGCAGACCAATATTGACACAATGTTGCAGGACATAGGCATTCTCTGAGTCGACCTAAGCACAGTGGAGGGGGAGAAAGCCAAGCACCCCCCGGACAGACAGCAGCATGCAGGTAAGCACCCGACTCAGGCGTCACAGCTGCTATCTTCGGGGGTTGTATTTGGGGGGGAAGGGACCAGACTAGTTTTGGCCTTCTTCTCAACATATTTGGTGTCCAGATCCTTGTAATCCACTCCTGATAATGGATTGCTAATCATTCCTCTCCCCTATTGACCTGTTTAGCCATTTCCACATTGGCCTGTTAGTTTTAACCCTCTGGTCTGGCCTATTGGTAGTCTGGCTCCTCCCATGTCCCCATCTCCAACAGTCCATTGGTTATGCAATCGCCCCTTTCTATCCTGATGTTTTGGTCCTGGTCCATGTTGTCTGTTGACGTTATGGCCCCTGACATTTTATAACAAGCATTTGCAATGCAATAGGTCTCGCAGTTACACAAGTTTAAGCTATTGGCATTAGAAAGGACAATGCCTTTTATTTATGTTTTTAAAACGAAAACAAAAATAAAAGGCATGGTTATTTGCAATGTCAATAGCTCAAACGTGCGTAAATGCGAGACCCATTGCATTGTAAATGCTTGTTGGCTTCTGTTTCCTACCATGTGGCAGGGACAAATGTTTGTTTGGGGTCCAATTTTTTTCTTGATTTCCTGCTCGTGTTACTTTTGCCTGTGTTCAACTTTGACTCCCGTAGCTTCTTGCATTTTAATGTAGCATTCGTCCCTCCCACCTCCTCCCATGTTGCTTCATGGCTGCCCCACCACCCCACGCGTCGCTGTTTTAAAAAAACAATTGTTTCCAATGCTGTGCTGCCAGGTTTCTGTGGAGCGCATTTGGCATTGCAGCCCCTCCCCCTTGTGCCTGGTGCTTTCATTCCCATCCCTCACCGCTCCTGCCATGTTACTTGTTTCATGTTTATGAATGATCAGACCAATGCTGTAAGAAAGCTGTCTGTACTAAGATACACACAGATGACATGCTTGCTTCCAACTCAGCGCCTGCTGACCAAAGGGGGCGGTGCCATTACCACTGGCAAGTTGGAGGCTGACTGACTTCCTGAGCAGGCGAAGGTGCAGAGCGTGTGCCGCTGGTTGGCTTTTGTAGTGGTGTGCGGTTCTCAGGTTGGAGGTTGGCTTGCGCCAGCATGTCTAGCACTTCTCACTGTGCCGCTGGCATGGTCTTATACTTGAAACAGCAGAGCCAACCTGCCCCCTCTACTTGCCCCCCTTGGAGAGCAGCACTTGCTTGTTCCCATGACAGGGGCCCAACCCTCAACCAGGTTTCAGAATGCAGCTCCTACACTGGTCCCAGGGAAGATGAGGAGCCTGTGAGGTGCCGTGCTGCTGATCTGGAAAGGCCTTAGGACTTGACCCTCTTCTTGTATAGTGATGCTCCTGCGTGAGAAGCCCTCTGTATGTTGGTATTGCCTAGGTACCACCGTGTGTGACATTCTACTTTTCCCTCTTGGTGTAGTAAGATTCTGAAGCATTACTCTTACCTCTTTGGTTTAGAGAGATATTGGAGAATGTGGGCCCTCTCCTGTGTAGTAAGACTGGGTTAGATTTATCCCCAGTGCATTGATGCTGCAACGCCTGAAGCTCAAGTTGTATTGTGAGTGTGAACTCCCACATACAAAGTGGAACAGTAAAGTGTGAGTAGTGAGATGCTTTGTGGGAACATCCGTCATTGTAGCTAGCCTCTGATTTATGCAGCCCTAGTAGTATTGAGACCTTCGCTTGTGAGCACAAATTTGTGTAAGTGAAGCAGTGGAGTGTGAGACCCATGGCAGTTGTGAAGCTCAGAGATGGGGACACCTCCAGCATAGTGAAGAACCCGGACATGAGATCCTTTTCAATGAGGGGGGAGTCCGGGGACATATGAGTACTCTACTCTGTTCTGATGCTTCGTGCTATGAGACCTCCTGAAGTAATGAGATTCTGTGGTGTGAGATGTCCTCTGTAAGTGAGATGGTCAGGTTTAACAACTACCCTATACTGTGATGCTTTCGAGTGTGAGACCGCAAGTGATCTAGAGACTGTACTGTAGCTAAATAGATGTTTCCCATATTGTGTGTGACTCATCTAGCAAGTCCTGGAATTTTTTTCCATTGAACAACACTCTTTTAACCCATACTTACAATGCCTAAAAGGCTAGAATGAAACAGGCTTTTGGCTAAGTATTCAGGACTGACTATGTCTTGCAGGTATTGTGGGTACTGAGTATACAGGTAATCCATTGTATGAAAACCCACTAGATTATTTGGGTGTTCCAATAGCACTGGGTTGCACTGTCCAAGGTATAGCAGCCTTTCAAATGCACCTAACCTATTGGGCAATCTCTTGGTGTTTCTATTGTCCAGAAAGCTGCTACTTAAAATAGAAAGTGGTCTAGATGCTAATAGGTTGACTGATCTCGCCGTTTCCCAACATTGGCTCTGTTAATTGTTTGATTCTGAGCATACCATATTTGCAGAATATGTGTATTTGAATGTTTTGTGGCTGATGTAGTAATGTTTGAGGTTTTGGTGTCATAAGTAGTTGGTAAAGGAATAGGTGTAGTTGATAGTGTGGAGTGAGGAGTGATTACATGCTTGGGAGTCTTGGAGGATCTGTGATACATGTAAGAGTTGGTGGCAATACAATTAACTATCCTTTGTTCCTTTGTTTAGCATGTTGTCTGAAGCCACTTTACAGAGATTTGTTTCGACTTTTTGAAAGGTCACAGTAACTGATAAGATGTCTGTGAGTTCTGGGTAGGTTGAAGTTACGCTGAGCTCTCTTGCCAAGACCTGCCCTTCCTAAGTGTTATGGGGCAGGCCACATTGACGGGGAACATGTCTGTCAGTTGTGTGTAGGGGATAGCCATTTGACTCTCTTGGCAAGATCCCCACCCCGTCTAAGGGCTATGGGACAGCTGTGTTTGGCTGGTAGCTTAATCTATAATTAAATCTGTGTTTTTCCTCTGTGTCCTCTTAAATGCAGTTTGATTAGATAGTGCCAGTTATAGATGTGATACACATAATTAAAAAAACATTTGATCGATTCCCATCTTTCATTGAAAATCTTGATGTAACTGCTTACAATCTATTTTGATTGTGTTTACAGTGAGGTAGTCCTTTTTTAGGTCGAGTCTAGGCAGCGCATGCACTGTCTATTCAAGACATGCTGTATTCACTCTATTGGTTTACAGCCTGCCCATTGCCATTTTATCTATCCCTTCGGTTGTCGTTCCAAAATGCTTGCTTGCTAGTGGTTAATCTTTCCTCGCTGCCCCGCCTTTCTGTGTTTGGTTTCCTCCCATGCATCACTGCCCAGTTACTGTTAACATTATGATTCTGTGTTTGTGTTCATTTGGGTCACAATTGTTTTCTTTGATTCCTGCTCGTGTCATTGTTTTCCTGTCTTCGGTGTTTCAGCTTCAGTGCCCATCACTTAATCTCCCCATGCCGCACCCCAACTCCTTCCACCACAGTGCATCCCCCCCCACCCCTCAAAGGTCACTACTTGCCCATCACAACTCCCCCCACATGCTGCTTATCCCGTCCCTCTGTACCCCATTGCTACTTGTTTTGAAGGCTATAGTCTAAGCAGCAAGGGCTATAGAAAGAACATGACAGGCACCTGAGTAATGGCCATAGAGCAGTGGTTCCCAAACTTTTGACTCCTGAGGACCCCCATTGAGTCACCCCTGGAAGCCGTGGACCACCAAGCAATTTGTATGATTTAAATTTAAAATATTAAAACAGTAATACATTTTTAAAAAACACACGTGTGCACACAAAACAAATACTCAAATTACTAACGATTTTGGGGCCAGATGTATGACCATTTTATTTAGTGCCTCTCAATTGGCGGCACATTGCGAGTATAAAATTGCAAGTCACTAAATGAAATGTACAACAGTGTGTTTAACACGGTTTGCGATTCCCAATGGGGTCGCAAATTACGAGGCTCAATATTATTAATGACCCTCTAGCAATTTGCGAGCCCATTGGAAATGCCAGCCCTCCCAGCAGATCACCATGTCTGGGACTGCTTTTAAATAAAGCAGTTTTTTTTAACAAAATGTAGCCTGTTTTCCATGCATTTAAAAAAAAAAAAAAAAGAATATGAAACGTTTTCATTTCATTTTTTAAGGCCAGGCAGTGGTCCCTGGGAACACTGCTTGCCCTTAAAAAATAATTTTTTATTCATTTGCAAAGGGGAAGGCGCCCCTTGGGATCCCTTCCCATTTGGGAATACATTACCATCTACTTGAAGTAGGTGGTAATTGCAAGTGTTTTGCGACCACAATTGCGGTCGCAAAACATTTCTACATGGTTTTGAGACTCGCTATTTGGAAGGGAATGCCCCTTCCAAATAGCGAGTTGCAAAACCTATTTAGCGAGTCTCAAAGAAATTGCGTCTCGCGAAACAGACTATGTACATGGCCCAATAGGTGATTAGCATGCGCAAATGGGTTTGCTAACCCACTTGCTCATATAAAAACGGGTCGTACATCTGGCCCTCTGTATTTTATATTGAAGGAATTTGCAAAAAAGGAAAAAAATGAATGGAAAGGTTGGTGCTGCATCTCCGTGACTAACTTTTAAATTGTTGGTTTTAATTCACAGTACGAGGCTCCTGCCAGGGCCAAACTGGAAACCCAAAGCAGCCCTGGCAAATGTTTTCAGACCAGTCCCCACATGGTGCACCCAAGTGCAGGGAGTGAGCCTGACCACTACAAATGGGGCTTTGGGAGGCTCTCCCCCTCAAAATATTTAGGAAACAATGGTGCATTCTACAACACATTTTTTATTATATATTGATGTGTATTAGCTTTTAAAGAATAGTAAATGAAAACCTTACTATGCACCAGGATGCGACAATCTTTGAAGGGGTTCTTCAATGATTCCCTTATTTTCACCCTCCAACAGTGCGTCTCATCGCTCCATAGCCCCTCAGTCACATGTATTTCATTTGTTTTATAGCATCTCTCATACCAGTGTAGGGTGTCAGAGCACTTTACATCACACACATATAGAGACAATAAATCATACATGTAAATCAGTGTATAGAAAATGTTACATAAGGTAAAGGGGACTACAAGGTGTAGTATTCACATGTCATTTATACTGGTAGGCATTTTTTAAAAGTGCTTGGTCTGGAAAAGCACAAACTCAGGATTCAGAACATAACACAGTGGCTAGGACTGACTTCAACATTAAAAATTTATTTCCACCCAAATAAACCTTTTTAGCAGCATCAGGATAATGAATGACTGTGAAAAAATTTAAGTTACTAACTGGTACCATGCAGTTTTTAAGCAGCTCTTTGATGACAGTTTGTAGGTCCCTCAGCTAGATTACGATTGTCACGTATGTAGTTCACAGTAACAAAAGAATCTCTGTTACAAAAGCAGTAACCCACGGACCTATGCACATAAAATACTGCTTTTTAAAATACATGTTACTTGTTCTTTGCAGTAGGCACATTAACCCTCTGTGCTACATTAGTTAAATCAAAGCTGCCACTGGACAAAACTCTCATCTCTCTCCAGCAGGTACATTAATCACTGGCATTATCTTGACACTTTTATTGTTGCCCTAAAGCTGCTAATTGTACAAGGACCTTTGCTGTGCTTTCAAAACTGCTGCTTACGGACCCCCTGGGAATGTGTCACGGACTCCTGGGGGTCAGCGGACCCCAGTTTGGGGAACACTGCCATAGAGTCTCACTTTTTTGGGGGGTACACGGAAACTCTGGATGGAAGAGTCACTGCCACCCCATTGGCCGACACCTGCTGCTCTCAACTGGGATCCCAGCCACGGTTCTGGAACTCTTTCTTTGTTTACTAGTCACACTGCAGCATTTGTTCCTCTGCGACTGCTGGCTCTTCTGCTCCAGGGCTGGCAGGAGCTGGGAAAGTTTGCTCGGTTGTTGTTGTAGCTATGACTTGGGACCAATAGTGGCTCTAGAGGCAGCAGTGTAAATGGGAAGGCTGCTGCTGTGATTCACATACAGCTGAATTAATTCCCGCATATCCATTTTCCACCCACCAGTGAGGTTGACCACCACCTTGGTCAGTGCTGGGACCTTGTTGGGATACACTGCCTGCTTTGCTCTCCAGGATACGATGTCACCTTTCTGTGAAGGAATGACTATCCCTGGCAGATTGCCTGCAAATCTGTTTTATTTGTTGTGGTTGAACAGTTCTAAAAACAAGGAATATAATGGCTCATTATTTGACATATGCCCTTCTGATTGGCAAGACTGTTGCAGGTAAGGGCCAACCCATTCACTTTAAAAATTTTGTTCCAGTGTTTTCTTATTTGTGATCTTTATTAGTCGCATTTCAGGCCCATTCTACAAATATGTTATTTTTGTAATGGTGTGTAAGCTCTCCCTGTAAACTCTGCTTTATGCTGTAAGTTTGTGAGCTTGTAAGTGCTGTTTTTGCCATGACATTTTCATATAAAATTTAGCATTTTTAATTAGTCATAATTGGAAGGTTGCCTACCAGACCATTAATCAAGTTCTACTTAACGTAGAAGAAACCAAAACATTGTTCCTTCTGCTGTCAAAGATTTGACCTACTATTATTTCAGTCTTTCATCCAACTCCTATAAATCATGCCTGTATGTGTACATTTTACATCATTATTCTAAAATGAATCATTGAATTTTTTCATGATTTAGTCAATTTGTTCTTTATGCTTTTTTTTTTTTTAAAGAAAACATACTATACATTTGTGAACATCATGATAAGGGACAACACTCTTTGTGTAGTGAAAAACACTACTACTAGGCCCTATAATGGTTGGGATCAGAGCACAAGTCTATACTGGGATAGGATCCCAGATTCCATCTGTGGGAGTGCACTACTATTGTGCACACAATGCGTCAATTTATGGTCGCTTTTGGCCCTATTCGTGTTTGCGCCGACGCGTGGTGACCTTTGAGGATGGGCCTGTGTGTAATTCCGGGGAAGGTCTTCTTCAGCGCAGGCCGGGTGTAGGTTACACATCACCTCGCAGTTCTTTTGTTGCGCTGATGGTGGGAGAAGTGTTTGGTAACGTGAACACTGCTTGAGCAGGTGCAGGTGTTGTGGGAGCCATTGGGATGGCCACAGATGTGGTAAGCACTGCCATGGGACCATCAATATTCCTCCAAGGGGCCACTGGCAGGCGAGGCATTGTTGGCAGTAGCACAGGAACTCTCACTACTGTTGGTGTGGCCATTGCGGGTACCGACATCAGGGTAGGGCCTCTGAAGATGGTCGCTGGGTTTGGAGGGCTTGGGAACCCAATGATGTTTGGAGAGTTCATAGCTAGTATTTCAGGAAATTTGTTGTTGGGAATAACTGGATTCCTATTTGTTCCTTGGTTCGACTATTGGTGAAAACAAATGAACATGAAACAATTAGTCTCTCAAAATGTACTTTAAAATTTGTCTGTCTAACATTACGCACTTAAACTTTAAAATATTGATGAACAAAGCACCTCAATCAAGCTGAAGTCATTACCAGTGCGCATGCGCGATTCCAATACCTGAATTTACAATATTCAATAATCTCTTTGTTTGTGTCTCACTTTTAAGTCGTTTCCAGTTTTGTCTTTCCATGGTAAGCCATTGGGGACGAGTTCAGTACAATTTAAAGAAAGTCAAAAGTCAACCAATTACATGCTTGTTGGAATGCCATCGCATACTACTAACGTTGAAGGGGTGGGCCAAATGGGCAGAGCTTGTAGGTGATCTGGCATCTTTGCATACTCAGCAGCAATTAAGAGGGAGAACCGTAGACTCTGCCTTCAGACAGGAGATGACAAGAAAGAACTCACTTGTCTTTGACAGTCACTGCCAGGGCCAGACTGGCTACCGGGCGTTTTGGAATGCTGCTGAGCTGGGGGCTGATTTCGTTGATGGGGACCTGTGTGTGCTAAACAAAATTCGTTTTGCCTTGTTTATTTCGAAGCACATGCAGGTCCATCAACGAAATCAGCCCCCACCACAGTGACATCAGCCCCCAGCTCGGCAGCATTCCAAAACGCCCGGTTGTCAGTCCGGCCCTGGTCACTGCAGACGGGATTGCGCTCCAATAAATCAGTGATGTATTCACCTTCAGCATATATTTCAGATTGTTTTTGAATGTACAATTGTAGAGAAAACCCACTGTCTATCAGCCTGGAAAATGGCTTGTAACAGCTCCCCACCCCAAACATATGGTCCAGGGACCCGATCCCCCGGAGTCTACCTTTAAAATAGGTTATTGCCCACCCTGGGCACACACCAAGCACGTATTGGGCCTGTTGGGGAGCCCTGGGGTCACTCGCGACCCCAGCCAGAACCCCACATGTTGCAGGAGTCGGCATTGCTCCCCAGCACAGGGAGCATCTATGTGCTGTTGATCTATTTCTCTGGCCGCATCAGCGCAGACAGGCAAAAAGATCTCAAGTCTGCTCCAAGCCAGCTGAAGTATTTTTGAAGCTCCTGCCTGCTGAGAGCAGACTTTGTGTTTGCACCCGTTTGGCATGACTTTTAAAAATGCTTGCGCCAGGTCGAAGCAAACACAAGTTTCTATGCCTGCTCCAGGGCGGGCAGGGAAACTGCTGTGTCCCGGAGGTAAGCTCCCCGGGAAACAGCAGGCGAGCAGAGCTTGTAAGTGATTAAGCAATAAAGACCCCCCCCTCCCCTGTTCACTTGTGTTTCCTCTCCCCTTCATTATTTATATAAACGAGAGAAAGGAAACAGCACATCCTGTATAATGGACACTTTAAAGTATACATCAATGCCACTATTCCTGGGAGAGGAGGGTTGGAAAGAATGACTGGAGTTCATGAGGGACGATGTGAGCGGATCTGTTGAGCACTGAAAGTTATGACATGGACTGAATGAAAAAAAGCCGAACATGCTGACATTCAAACTTATTGGAATTAACAGTAATTACATTTTGGGTCATCAATTGGAAGTGAAGCTGTAAGTACAGTAATATACTGAAGGATTAGTGGCTTCAAAACATAAGATTACCTTATCAAGGCATCTGATTACATATAAATGATACCCCATAACTATGTCTTTTTTTATTTGACCCCGAAGAAGCAGTCAGTTTACCATGAAATACGTGCTGGATGTGGCTGTTTCTGTTCTTCAAAAACTAATCTTTGGGACTTGAATAAATTTGAAATGTTTTATGCATCAATTCAGTCTTGTAGGATTGAAGATGTTTTTATATATTGGAAAGAATGCTAGAATGTTTAATATGTAGGATTGTGATGCAGAACTAAGACTTAAGAAAACTCAAATTAAAAAATGTTCATGATGTGTGATTAAAACATTGAGATGAAAATAAGTTTTGGTTCCCTACTGCTAATGAATTTGAATGTTGTATCTTAGGTGTCGGAGGACGGTCAGGCGGAGCCCGAATGTGTAGCCTTTACGTTGCTCCTCCCTCCCTCCCTCCAACTCAGCACTCCATGCTATGAGTGGGCTCACAGATGGTGTGCAACAAGCTGGACGGCAGAGACATTGTGAATCACACGTAGGGCTCCCGGTTTTATGGTATTTATTTTTTTGACATTTCCATTTGTATTTATCCATATTAATTTTTTGCTAATTTTATCTGTATTTATCCATATTTATTTTCTGTTTTCTGGAAAAATGAAGATGAAATTAGTATATTACCACATTTATTTTTAACTGGTAAATATGCACTCATTCGTGAATGCCTACCAGATGTCAGTGCTGTAAACACCCACAGAGGATAAAGCAATGCGCTTATAAGAAAATATGAAAAATTCAGTATCAACCTTTTGCAGATCTACTGCTGTTAAAGCCTCTTTCCTAAAATTCCTGTCTTTTTTAGCCCCCTTACCCATCAATCCACACAGCAATTGGCCTGGCAGTCATGGTAGACAGTATTTAGAATTACTCAAAAAGCAATCCAATTTCCGTTTTTATCCGCATTTAAAAATAAATACAGACAAGAAAAATAAATGTTTTCTGTATTCATCTGTAAAAATCAGTAATAACGGAAAATAGGGAACCTTAATCACAAGCCAGATTGCGAGCTCCCTGATTCAGATAAGGCCGCCCCACTGTTTGGCATCGAGGAGACAGCTTTCGGACCGTTGGTTTGTGCCAGCACCATAGTAGGAGCTATCAGCTTCTGACAACATTTCAGGCAGTATGGAGGGCGGCAATTAGTGCTGGAGAATGCATTTCCGTCTCAGCGGGGGACGCAATGCTAGTGAGTACATTGTTTGTTTTTCACCCGATCTCAAATGCTCTGCTGCACTCCTAACCCCCCTCTCACGGCAGGACTGTGGACTGCTCTTATTTTCTTCTCTTTGACCAGCCTCTTGAGATCTATACAGGATAGCCTTTTAAGTGAGAGCAGAGAGGATTTCAATGGGTGGGGGGAGGGATACCGGCCATCTATAAAGTATTCCCGCTTGATTGGTTTGACTGTTGAGCTGACACTAAAGCTGACTGTAGACTGAAAAAAAAGGGTAACCCACACCCCAAGACGAACAATCTTCAATATACTAAGGGCTAAGGAAGCATAATTTTACTTCGAGACGCGATTTACGCAGTCAATTAAGTATAGAGGGCATAGTCCGGGACCCCCTTCATTAAATAGATGGCTATCTGACACTGAGGCTAAGATCTAAGTATTATAAAAAAGGCCACCTCTTCACAGAGAGAGAAAAAATAAATGTGGAATCCAGGGAAATCTGGTACAGGAAAAACTCGAGACATGTCCCCTTGCTAAAGCTGCAAAACATATGATTGCTCTCATTAGAACAGACTTGGGTAAGGAGCAAGACAGCGTGGATAGCCCTGTCAGCACTGAAGTGGATTCCTCTTTGGATGAGTTAGTGGTCCACCCATTCCTACTGAACTGGTCCCTGCATCAAGTGAAGGCCATCTCCAGGAGAGAGTTAGTAATCAGGATATGAGGCCTGCTTTGCTGGAGAAAATACACCAATTCTTCAATTGATCGATTGAATCAGACAACCTTGTCAAGGGGAAATAAAAAAAGTAGGGTATTTTGAAGGAATACCCTCTTTTTCCAAAAGCTGTGACAAGACAGAGGGGTCCTTAGCAGTCGCTGTGAATCTATTTCGGTATCTAATCAGGTTGCGAATGACGGAGTCTCAACTGAAGCTTCTTCGCTTGCATTGGCAGAAGGACTTGCATCCTTGTGTTCTGATCACTATCTGATACAGCAGCTTCCAAAATTGATTACAGATTCTGTTTCTGTAAGATCTGGTAGCTTATGGCCTGATTATGATGGTGACTTTCGTCCGACCGCCATCCTATTGGGAATAGGACCACCTGACTACTGTCAGCGGTCCCGCTATAGGGATTACTATGCGACCACCTTCAAGGCGGTCACAATGTATATGTTTTGAATTGCGGCATGTGCTGCTTGCTGCAAGCACACGCCGCAGTACAAAATATACACATTTTGCATATGCCAGCACTATGTGGCAGGTACAATGCAGTGCTTGACAAATGGTGCAAGAATATGTAGTGGGGGCACAAAACCCAAGGCTGTGAGCAAGGGTGGAGAGGGGGGCCCACTAGGGGCCCCCCAAAGTCCTTTCCGCCTGCCTTTTCATGGCAGGTTAACTACCATGAAATGGCCGGCGGAAAGGGACATTGTATTCCCTACGGCAGTGCCTGAGCTTGAGCCTATTGGGTGCATGGCGGTCAGTCTCTCCACCTGCCAACCATTTGCCCACCATTGTAATGTGGTGGGCGGACCTCCACAGTCTAATGGCGGTGAGACTGCCACCAACGGGCTAATGGTGATGGTCCCACTGCCATCATAATCAGGACCTTGGTGACAGCAATTGTGGCTGAGAAGGGGTCAGGAGGCCCACAGAGGGATAAAATCAAGGTGAAGACTAAATACAGATTAACCCACAGGAACATTCTAAGGAATTAGTGCATCTACTGGAAGTCGTCCTTGAAAACAGTCTTAAAAAGAGGAGACTGCTATGCTTCATTAGCGATTGGCCAAGATAGATCAAAACTTGACACATCTACCTATTAAACTTCAGGAGGCCAAAAAGAGAATTTCAGACTTGGAAGACAGTATGGGCAACCAAAATAAAGAGCTGGCGACGCCCCGAAGGAGATTCAGCTACTATCTAGCAAGATAGAAACCTAGGGAATTATGGCAGACTATATAATGTACGCTTTGTGGGATTGCCAGAAGGTGACGAAAATCTGTCTGGATCTACCAACCCAGCTCATCTATTTGAAAAACGGATTAAAATACACATTGCCTAGGTGCAACAAGGATTTGACGATCTCAAGTGCACATAGAATCCCGGCCCAACGTTTGCCCAAAATGAACTATCCATGTACCGTTCTCATTATTTTTGCCGACTATTGGATCGAGGAACAGATACTGGCTACAGCAATAAAACGCAAGTCATTTAACATATATGATGGGTCGCAATTTTGCATCTATTCTGATATGACGATAACAGAAGCCCGGCAACGAAGAGTTTGTGGGTCTTCCGGGACAGTTTAAGTCCGGTGGTCTACAGGCCTCCCTGATCCAAAGTCAAAACTCTAGGTCTTGTATGAATGCCAGTTTCATATAATCTCTAAACTAGGGGAGGCATGGGATTGTTTGCTGAGGCATATTTGCTGCAGACATGCAGAGGGGCAGTGTTACTCTTAACCCTGTTTTACTATATTTCAGCTATTTAACTGTTTTGTGATATGCTATGGGTGAATAATGGTGTAAACCAGTGAATATTAAAGGTGTGGAGTAGGAGGGATCCTTCTGTAGCTACAGAAGGAAAAGGCAAATACAGGCAGTTACCCTTTTGCTTGGGGTATCAGATGGCACCTTAGGGACTAGCTGGTATACGTTTGGTAGGGGTTTGCATACATCAGAAAAACAAGAGGATTAGAGGAGAATGTTAGGAAGACGTGTCAGAAAAAAAGGCAGAGAATGAATTGGGGGAATGGTGCTGGGTAGAGTGGTGGTGATTACTGTTTTAGTGTGACAAACTTTCCAAATACAGTTTAATGGCTCACAATATAAAGATAATTACATGCAATAATGTTGGCTTGTTAAACAAATTGAAATATAGAGCTATGATGAATTGGCTGTCTTCGTTCAAGCCCAAAGTGATTTTCTTTCAGGAAACGCATCTTAAGACTAATAGCCCTAAGATCACTATCACAGGGAATTTTTTGCAAGCATAACATGCGGTGCAAGGAAAGATGGTGGACTGAAGACGCCACGGAGCAGTAGCTAGTTGGTGGCTCTTCGTTTACCCTACCCGGAGACCGCTGTAATGCTCTCTGCCTCTGCCTCCCTCTCTTCGGCGACCTAGTGAAAACTTTATGGATTGTGCGCTGGACTCTAAACGCTTCTGGGATCTTTTCACATTGCTTCCTACACAACGACGCTTAGAAAAGGCTAGCTTAAGCGCCGTTTTACTCGTGGGGAAAAAAACCTGTAGGAGCCTGCACTAACTCACCTGGCTGCTGCCGCGGCTGTTCCGGTCCTCCCTGCTTCACGCTGTCTGCTATGCGGTGGCGCTTAGCAGAGGCAAAAGCTTAAACGCCGTTTTGCTCGTGGGAAAAAGGGAACTGCGGGAGCCTGTTCTAACGTACGTGATTGTTACCGCGGATGCAGCGGCTGTTCCGGATTTACTTGCCGGCTGTCCGGCGGGCTACTCTGCGGCTGGTTGGTGGCTCGGCACTCTGCTGGTCTGGTCTCTGGTGCCGGGTGGTCTTGCTCGCACCATTGACTGCAAAGGACACAGCAAGGGATACAGTGCAGGAGCTTCGGGGGCTATACGTATCAATGGCTCCTAAAAACGTGCCTAGATCTACTCGTGCAAATAAGAACCCTGTGGTGGATGCAGCGGCACCAACTGTGGCTTTGGCGGTGACGACGATGACTGCTTCCAATTCAATGAGCTCTATAAGTCCAGCATCTGCCGTCTCTTCTCACTCAACGCCTGTAGGAGGGGAGCAGACATCTGCAGGAGGAACTTTAACCCCATCTGGTAAGAAGATGCTCCGACCACCGATGCTTGTTGTATCAGGAACCTCTAATATACTTAAGGGCGAAATTAATAAATCCAAGAAAAAAGAGATGAAGTGCAGATTGCTGACAGAATTAATACAGGGGCAGAGGCTGATGCAGAGGTTGAGGTTGAGGTGGAGGTTGAGGGTAAGGGTGAGGGTGAGGCAGAGACAGAGGCAGAGACAGAAGCCTTGATACTGGTCTCAGGCTTGGTTAACAACATCAACGCCCCACAGTTAACGGAAATTACGGCTCCTTTACCTTGTGCCTCAGAAAAACCTCAAATTCCCGTAGTCTCTGAGACAGCTGAGGAACCTGGGGTAATTGACCTAACGGATACACCTACTGACATACTTGCTGATATGCCGGATACACTCGCAGATTCTTCTGACTGTCCATTGACTATAGGAGAAGATACCTCCAACGAGGAATATGAGGATTTAGCAGATACTGGCCCTACACCCGATATTGCTAAATATCTGATTGATAGAAGGGATAAAGCCAAACTTAAATCAAAATCCAAGAGTAAAAATGGGAAATCACTCGGCTTAGCAAATGCACCTTCTTTAATTACTGCCCCACTTACAAGGAAATTCCTTCCAGCAGAGAAAAGCCCTCTCAGGAAATGGATACAGGCAAAGGGGTTGGTGAAAAATATGACACTGAGACTTTCTGGCACAAGCTTATCAGATCACGATTCCGCCAGAGATTTTTCTACTTCACCAGACGACACCTCCTCTACTTGCAAAATACCACCTACACTAATCACTAATGTTTTATCTTCAATGGCACCTCCTGACGATGCTATAACTCTTCTGAACACTCCAATGGAGATTATATCTCTAGATCAGGCAACCCTGAATGATACTGATCCCCCCACTAACTCAATTACTTCAACTATACCAGGAGCACAAGCAACTGTCAGCTCTCCTCTTGATACTATCTTGCAGACTTTAATTAATCATCGACAAGAGGCACAAGAACATTTTCTACAACTGCGAGATGATAACAATAAGTTACAGAACCCTTTGCAAGAGATTACACATAAAATGGGGGGGATATCACAAGATATAGAGGATCTACAATGTAGGGTGGTTAGCATTGAGGAGGGGACCTCTCGTACTGAGGCTACCGTAGATCAACATGAGGCCCAGATCGTGTCTTTACAATTAAAAATCGAAGATCTGGAAAACCGCCAAAGGCGATCAAACTTACGATTATTTGGTGTTCTGGAGGGGGAAGAGGGATCTGATCCCAGCGCGTTCGTAGTTAACTTGTTCCAGAAAGCATTCCCGGAATTAGCTGATTGGGATTGGGACTCCCAGTTACAGAGAGTCCATAGATTGCCACTTGTTTTACGGAACAAAGAAAGTAAATTTCCTCGCCCTTTTCTTATTTATTTTGGCAATTTTTTGCTGAGACAGACCGTTTCACTAAAAGCAAGGCCCAACTCTCCTGTTATAATTGAATCGTTATCTTTTTTTGTACGGTCTGATCTTAGCAAAGCCACCATGGATAGGCGCTGGAAGTTGCGCAAACTTATTGATCCGTTTAAGTCCCTTGGCGGGCAAGTGTTCCTGCAAGAACCTGCCTGCCTAAAAGTTATTAAGGGAGGCCGCACCTATTATTTTACCGATGAGAAGAAGGCTGAGAGCGCGCTCTCCACATTTGCCTAAGTCAGAGAGAATGAGAATTTGGCTTTCTTACAAAATGTAATGCTTACTCTCTCTGACTATATATTTCCGGGTGGGGTATCGGGTTGAGCCCCCTGCTGCTCACTAGAGGAGCTGCCCAATCAACTGCAGCAGATCGCTGAGGGGGGTTCCCTCCTGAAGGAGGTGGGAGAGGTAGAGGAGGGGGGTGGGCTCTTCAAGGGCAGTGCGGGTGGGGGGATTTTTGGTTTAAAAAAAGCAACTCGGGCAGGCGTTTTGATGGATGCATCAGGGAGAGGTTTTTTTGTTTTACGCTTGCAGAATGAAACGAGACACTTGAATTTATTTGAATGCTATGATTAAAATGTTTGGCTTGGAACGTTGAAGGTCTTAATAATAAAAATAAAAGACGTCTAATTTGTGAAGAGTTAGTATTGTATGACCCACATTTAGTTTTTCTATCTGAAACTCATATTGCCCACAACGATAGAAAGCTACTAGGACAACTGGGCTACGAAACAATTATTTGTTCTACTCTTAATGCCTCAATTAGGGGGGTGGCTATTCTTAAGGATCGACGCTTTAGATTAGAAATTCATAAAACTGTTTGTGACAAAAGCGGTGGATGGGCAATAGCGCAATTATCAATAGAAAGATGTAAAATTGTATTTTGTGTGGTTTACGGCCCCAATATTGATGATTCAAATATGTTTGATCAACTGAATATTGAACTTTTGGGTTGGGAGGGAGAACTTATTGTTCTGGGTGATTTTAATTGCATTATGAACAATCAATTAGACACTACTAGGCATGGTGCATTTCAACGTATGTGTAGGTCTCGTGCTTCCATATTAGAATTGGGCCGTGTTCATAATATTAAAGTTGTTTGGCGCAGTATATACCCCAATGTGGCCGGCTACACTTATTATTCTGCTCCCCACAAACTTTGTTCTCGTATAGATATGGTTTGGGCATCTGATAATGTATTGAATACTAGCTCTATCGCATTATGCCCCCGAGTCACTTCAGATCATAATCCCATTTTACTTATGTTTAATATTCCACAATTTTACACTAGCCTCAGGATGTTTTCCTTCCCCAGACATTTATTTACAAACACAGAGTTTATCTCCCAATTGAAGGCTCATATTATAGATTTCATCCAAAACAATCTCGACTCCACCTCCTGTATTATTGTATGGGATGCATGTAAAGTTAGCATTCGTGGGTTCACCCAACAATTTCTCTTTAGACAGAACTCCTAGCGCCCTAAAACTAACAAAACTCTAACCGATAATATTCTTTCAGCTGAACTCTTATTAGCCAACGCCCTACGTACCGGCTCTCACAATGTACTGGAAATTGGTCTTAAACTTGGACGGCTAAAAGCAACCTTAAAATCAATACTTTGGGAAAAAAGCAGTGTAAAACTACATAAATCCCATATCGCCCAATATGAAAGTGGAGATAAAGTAGGAAAACTCCTGGCCTATAAAGTAGCTGATGAGAGAGCCAACACTCGGATTAAAAGTTTAAAAGGCCCTAGCAATGTTACACTTGACCAACCCCTACAGATATTAGAACAGTTTGCGGAATTCTATAAGCAACTTTATACACCAGACAATTTTCCTACATTGACTAATATTCAGGCTTATTTGGATCATCATATCCCCGGAAAATTTGACCATTTAGGGCTTGATCTATTATCTGAACCTGTTAGCTTATTAGAGATACGCCAAGCTGTTTTTTCTCTACCATCAGGAAAGGCAGCTGGGGTAGACACCTTACCTTTAGAGGTATATAAGATTTGCATTGATGAGCTAGCACCTCTTCTCCAGCACATTATTAGTTATATTATTGGAATATTGCTAAACTGATCTTTTTTTTGAAAAAGGATAAGCCGGCGAATGAATGTGGGTCATATCGCCCTATTTCACTTATAAATACAGATGCAAAGGTTTTTGCAAAAGTACTGGCCATGCGGCTGGCCCCGCTGATACCTAAGATTGTCAACCCACAGCAACATGGATTTGTAATAGGAAGAGATACTACAGCCCACATTAACATGGCTATTACCGCTTTTGATATAGCAGGAACTAATCCCTCCCCACTCGGTATGATTCTTCTGGATGCAGAGAAAGCTTTCGACCGAGTGGGGTGGGATTATATCTGGCTAGTAATAAAAACTATGGGCTTTAGTGGGCATTTTGTAGCATGGATGCGATCCTTATATGACAATCCTACTGCGAGTATTAGTTATGCAGGTCTGACATCAAATACTTTTTCTATATCTCGGGGCACCCGTCAAGGGTGTCCCTTGTCACCTTTACTTTTTGCCCTCTCGATGGAACCTTTTCTCCAAGCCCTGCAACTACAATCTTGCATAATACCTTTTAGTTTTGGCCCTCACACACTAAAAATTACGGCATATGCCGACGACATTGCCGTTTATTCCACCGACATTGTGAAAGCTATAGACGGAATAATTATGGAAGCTTGCAGATTCGGCGATGTCTCGGGTTACAAACTAAACCTAAATAAAACACAGGTTATCTCTAATTACAAACCAACAACTACAGTATTGGGTATCTGTCATACGGCTACTTATTTAGGAATTAAATTATCAGCTAGAATTAATGAAATTCTTACAATTAATTATGATACTTTAGTTAAATCTACTATTATACAACTAAAAAAATGGCATAAACTTCCACTAAATATTATTGGCCGGATTAATTTAATTAAAATGAAAATACTTCCTAAATTTCTTTATTTATTCCGATCAATCCCTCTTTCTCTTAGTAATTTTTTTTTCAAAAAACTCGATGGAATATTTAGCAGTTTTATTTGGGGATACCGTAAAGCCCGCCGATCCAGGTTATTACTCAAATCTCCCCAAGAGAATGGGAGACTTAACTTCCCGGACTTTAAATTATATTTTTGGTCAGCATTTATTGGTCGTCTACGAAGCTTACTTCATGCTGATAATCAATTCTATTTCCACATTTTTATGTTAAAGTCGGATTCTAGTATGTTTTTATTAAGAGTTAACAACCCCAACTAATTCAAAAGAGTCAAATTTAAGACCGCCAGGGATTCTGTTAAGATATGGTTCAATATACTGACGTTTTGCAAAGCTTCTTTTTTTCACCCCAGATTGGTACTATGGGGCAATCCCGGACTCCCGGGGATATTCAGTGATAACATGACGAATATCTGGCGTACGCATTGTATTAATATACTTTGGGACCTATTTGGCATTCATGGTTTCTTGAGCTTCGAGACACTTCAATTTGTATATAAAATTACAGAAACAATGAGATTTAAATACGTGCAAATTTATCATTTTTTTCTTCGTAAGATGAGAATGCGTGAAATATTTGACAATGGTATTTGGGACTGTTTTTATTCATTAAAGAACAAGCCTTCAATTAGCAAAACTTACAGGTGTCTCATCACGTATAAAATCAACGATTGCTCAAAACTGGCAGAAAAGTGGAGTGGTAAGTTAGGGTTTAATATCACTTCCACCATGATATCCTCTTCGCTCCATAATATCAATCGCTTAGTTCAGTCCTCTAGCCTAAGATTACGACAATTTAAAACTACCTGTATGCTTTATCATACACCTGAGAGGATATCTAAATGGGCTAATAATATATTATTTAGTGACCGAACTAAATGCCCAAAATGTGGCCTTGTAGCCGCTGATTTGGAGCACATGCTGTTTTCCTGTCCTGTTTTATCTGAGTTTTGGTCTGCGCTGGATAAAATCCTGAAATTGAAACTCAGCTCCCCTCCTTCTCTTATAGCCCCTTCTATATTACTTGATATTCATGCAACAGCTGTATCGCAGCAGTCAATAGTCACCATTGTATTATCATGTGCCAAGCTTACGATTGCACTCGCTTGGATCTCTTCTAAACCTCCACATATTATAGAATGGTGGACACTGATTAATGATATATACTCTATGGAAATAGCCCTGGCTAAAATAAGAGGTACTCGCTCCTTAATGAAATGTGAAAAAATCTGGGGTTCATTTATTATGTGAAAAATAAGTGGTATTTATTTCGATGAATTCACTTTCCTGCAATGTTATTTGTTTTTTTTTTTGGCTTTGTAAAATGATTTTACTGTTTCACTCTGCCATGTTGTTATTTTTCTTCCCTGTTTCTCATGTATTATGTACTATCAAATATGTATTTTTTTTGTCTTCTTTTATCTTTTATGTACAGAGTTGCGAATAAAATATAAAAAAAAGAGCATAATTTGCATCTACAGGAGCTGCAATGAGAGGTGTGGCAATTTATCTGGCCAATTCTATTGACTGGAATGTGGGGGATGAAAAAAGGAGATGGATTTCGGTTAAGGTCTCAGTTTGGGATCCTATTTTGAATTTGGTGAACTACGATGGTCCGATTCCCAATGAGACAGCTACGATGAATCAGCTTCACAATATTGCTATGGATACAGAAGATTTTTTTATTTTTGGGGGTACTTAAATTTCATCCAGGAAATTAAACTAGATCTGCCAAATAATGGTAAAAAGCATCTAAAACCCATCTTGGCGTATGGACCAACAAGATCTTCCCGATGCTACATGCTTTTCTCGTCAATTCCGTACTGCTTCTCAGTTAGATATTTTGTTATTATCAAGTGCGATCAAGTTGGCAACAGTCTCTATCTCAGCAAAAACATCTTCTGACCACTCGATAGTCACACTGTAATTTCAAATAGATATCCCGCAACAGAAATACCCAGGTGGTAATTTTATAAATGTTTACTATCAGACCAGGCTTACAGGAAACAATATTTTTTATAAACGAATCCTTTTAAATGAATTGTGGCTTTACATCTGACTTTATAGTATGGGAGGCCTTCAAGGTTGCTATTAGCAGTTGAGCTCGTTACAAGCGACCATGTAGCTCTGCATGATAGGCCTAGTCAGCTTTCTAGAGAGCATAAAAAGGAACAGCTTGCTAAAATGGTTCAGGATCTTAGAGATTTTTTTGGGACTAAATTAGTAATCACAGAGCATTTCAGATGAAAGTGCATGAAGTAAGTCAGCAAACTAGGTTGAAAAAAAAGAAACAGATCAGGGAGACTCAGAACCAGATACCCAAAGATGAACAGTTGAGAATGAGTAAATTGATGTTCTTCTGCATCATTTTGTTGATCTGTACGAGCAAGCTATCTTAGTTCCCACATCCAGGTTTAATAAAATTGTATTTCTCTTTCTCTGCCCCATATGTCAAGGCTACTAAGTGATATGTTGTTAGATAAAATAGAGCTTAATAAAGTAGCAATGTCCCTCAAAAATATGGCTATTGCAAAGGCCTCGGGGAACGATGGCATCCCTATTGAGGTATATAAAATGTTTGCAAAGGAGCTTTGTACATTTGTAACTGAGTTATTTAATCATTTTAGGGAGGGAGTCGATTCATTACTAAATCTTTTAAAGAGTCGATCATAGTTAGCTTCCTCAAAAAGTATGTCACCCACGAATGTGAATTATTGTAGACCAATGAGAATTTTAAACTCACATTATACATTTTTTACAAAAATGCATGCTTTCCGAATGATCCCTACTGCTCAAAGTATGGGGATCAGAATGTCTTTTTGCCAAATAGGTCAATGACTGTGAATACAAATTCATTGATCCTCCACGTCATTGATTATTTATATACTAATCAAGAGAAAACTGCTATACATATGATGGACACTGAAAAGGCTTGTGATTTAGTTAATTTACTAAACTGGGGGGACTAAGGGCCATATGTAGGTAGCTAAATACCGGTCGGTAATGGCCCAAGTTCGTTACATTTCCCGTTACCGACCGGTATTTAGGCAATTGAGATGGAGGAGGCCAAAAATAGGGATTCTGTAATTATGAATCTATAAATACCGATTCATCATTACCGAATTCTAAATTACCGATTCGGTATTTACCGATTCGGTAATATTTATCTATTCGGAAAAACCGATCGGTATTGTGGATTCGGTAAATGTTTACTGATTTTTACCGAATCGGTAATATTTACCAAATTATTACATACATGGCAAATACCAATTTTTTAATACCGATTCTGTAAAATTCGGTAATTAGGAATCAGTATTTCAAACTTACCTACATATGGCCCCAAGTCTTTATTTTGAGTACATTTGGATTTCCTGACCAATTTTTGAAAAATGCTTAAAAACCTTTTCATCACGCTTAAACCTAGAATTATTATGAATTCAAATGATGTAGGCTCAGTTCGAATTAATAGAGGCACCTGTCTGAGATGCCTAATCTCCCCAATTTGCTTTACACTTTTTATTGAGCCATTGGCAGTAAAAATATGCAACCAAGATGCCATTTTTCCACAATTGGAAGGGATGTAAAAAATGTAACTTTTTGCTGATTATATTATTTTGTATCTAAAAGATGATAGGAGTAATACCCAAAAGGTGATGAATGAAATTCTAGAGAGCTAGATTCAAAGATAATGAAATTCATCTGGAATAATTAACACTCCTGTGTAAAACTTTCAGTTTTGTAGTTGGATACGGTTGCGGGAGGATTGGTGCTTTCTCATTTTCAGACGGGTTATCAAGTTGCGCTATTGGATAATGTGATTGGACTTTTTTGGGACACCAGAGTTTTTAATAATTTTTTATTAGCACATTTAGCGGAAGAGCCTACAATTGATTTACCAGCTTTTTTAAAAAAACAGCACAGCTTCAGAAAAATACCAGGTATAAAGTGCTCCATGCATTTGAAAGTCATATTGAGGCTTTTTTTCTATTCAGGGCAGATTCCAGTATGCCATGCATTCACGTCAATGCAAGATTGCATATATTTAGGACTCACGGTCGAGATCCATTTTGGAATCCTGGAAGAGTAAGGGGTTTGATAGGATGGGCAATTTCATTATAGCCCAAAATTAAATGTCATGGGAGTAAATAAGCATGCATTTAGGGACAGAGAGTTGCTGGTTATTGTATAGCGTTAATCAAATACCAGCTTTTTAAAAGTTAAGTTACCTGGAAATAAGTGATGAGGCATACATGTGTTAAACAGCTCTTTGTAAAAATGAGTTTGACAGGAGGCAGTAACTGGTACAGGGTGCTGCGTAAATACTGTAACCAGGCTCTGATTCCTGCATTTTTGGATACAATTTATAGGGGAGTGAAACTGAATATTGAGTCAAAAATATGGAGTGCCAGTATTATCGAGTCAAACCACTTGTGGAATGGAAATATTGAGTGCAAGAATATCGTTTTCAAGAATACTGAGTTTAAGGTAAGTAATATCGATTTGTATTATTTGTTATGTATTTAGTTATATATGTTATATGTATATGATGTTGTTTATTTTTTTATCAATAATGTAAAATCTTTTTTATGTATTTGTGATAGCAGGTTGTGGGTTTATAGGGGTATATGGCGGGGAGTAATTTGATTATAATATATTAGTGTCTCATTACAATGGCGGTGGAACCACACAGTCAAGTCGTCGGTGACGATCCCAGCACCATTGGACCATGCAACACCGTCCACCACATTAGGATAGCGAGAGGATGGTCGGCGGGTGGAGAGACCGTCTGACACTAATCCGACAGGCTCAAGGAGCTCGTCAGACTGACTGTAATAACTACAATGGTGGCAGTGCCTGTTCAGGCAACGCATTAGGGATTACAATGTCACTCCGCTGGGCGTTTCATGGTGTTAACCCGCCATGAAAAGGCAGGCGGAAAGTGACTTGGGGGCCCATAGCGGGCCCTTCTTTCTCCCTGGGCCTTTGCCATGGGCCCTGCGGGGCACCTATGGTGCTCCCTTAAACACCCCTGCACCATGTGGCAGGCACCTCATGGTGCCTACCACATAGTGCAGGGATGTTTGAAATGTGTTTTTTTGTCTTGCGCATGTGCTGAAGCCCGCAGCACACGTCGTAATACAAAAGATACACACTGCCATTGGCTTGAAGGTGGGGTCGCATCCTAATACCGATGGTGAGACCGCCGACAGCTAGTTGGGCGGTCCGGTTCCTGCCAGGATGTCCAACCGCCATCATAGTGAGGCCCCTAATGTTTACTTATTGTAAAATATTATTTATTTATTTAATGAATAATTAATTTTGTTCAGTGTGTAATCATTTTTTTAAATTGTTAATTTATATTAATTACTTCATTGGTAATTAATTATGTTAGTATTGAAAAGAATGTTTTTTCAATTTATTTTTATATATGAGGTGTGAGAGTAATTGGGTAGAGGGCGAGAAGTAATTTAATTTAATTTAAATTAATTGTTAATGTTATTTATTTAATTGATTATTAATTACGGTAATAGTGTTAGTTAATTATTTTATTTTTTTATAAGTGGATTTTGAGATTTATGTGTGTACAGGGTTGGCAGTTATTTAATTGTAAATAATTGTTTTTTATTAATATGATTTTTTTAATTAAACATTAATTAAGTTAATCGATGTACGACCCTTACATTTTGTGACTTGCAAATTGCCTCGCTTTGCGGCATGCAAAAGGCAATGTACAACAGTGTCACAACAATTTTAGTGATTCCCAATGGGGGCGCAAATTGCATGCCTCATCAATATTCATGAGGCAAGCACAATTTGCGACCCCATTGGGAACGGCTAGCATTCCCAGGGATGGTGGCCTGCTGTGGTCCTCAGACCACCATGTTTGGGACTGCTTTTTAAATAAAGCAGTTCTTTTTATTTTTTGAAAGCGCCTGTTTTCCTGAAAGGAAAATGGGATGCATTTAAAAAAGAAAAATGAAACTTTTGAGTTTCATTTTTTAAGGACAGGCAGTGGTCCCTGTTTTCTCACACACTCACAAAGGGGAAGGGTTCCCCTGGGGACCTCCTCCCGTTTGCGAGTGGTTTACCACCAACAAATGTGGTTGCAAAACAATAGTACATGGCAGTGAGTCTCGCTGTTAGGAAGGGACGCCCCTTCCTAATAGCGAGAGTCGCAAACTCTATTTAGCGAGTCAGCGACTCACAAAATAGCGTCTGTACATGCCATTACCCTTTTTTACAGTCGCAAACGGGCCGATCTCCTGTTTGCGAGCACAAAAAAGGGATGTACATCTGGCCCTTAATGTGTTAATTGCATATTAAATTTATTATTACATTTTAAGAGTTTGGTGTATATTTTGTGGCGGTATGGTGTGGAAAGTTGAATCAATGTAATTGCATATTTAATCATTTTTAATTAAATATATATATATATGTATATATATGTATATATATATATATATCAAACCAACAAGTTGCCTCCAAAGATGAAGCCACTCCCAGCGTGTAAACTCCGTTTATTTCAAGGGTTGCATAAGCCAGGCAAATGAACACAAATGTCAGCCAAACGCGTTTCGGGCGTGAAGCGCCCTTGATCACAGGCAAGGTAACAACAGCAGAGCAGTCTTGTGAGCACTAAATATCCCGCCCATGTGGGCGTGGGCCTGAGAGAATTGTGGTTCTTGAAGTCCGCTCTTTAAATAAAACCATAAATGGGCGCCGTTATTCCCCAAAATGTTAATCTTCCCCAAGTGGGTATGTGCACTACAGCCCAGCTTGCATGGAATGTCACCCTCCTTGAAGTGGACACGCTGTCACTCACGTGCTTCTTGGTATCCTGCACGGAGGTCCTGCATGTTTGCGCAGTGGGGCTTCATCGCGGCCGGGCAGACCGCTAAACATCAAACCAACAAGTTGCCTCCAAAGATGAAGCCACTCCCAGCGTGTAAACTCCGTTTATTTCAAGGATTGCACAAGCCAGGCAAATGAACACAAATGTCAGCCAAACGCGTTTCGGGCGTGAAGCGCCCTTGATCACTGGCAAGGTAACAACAGCAGAGCAGTCTTGTGAGCACTAAATATCCCGCCCATGTGGGCGTGTGCCTGAGAGAATTGTGGTTCTTGAAGTCCGCTCTTTAAATAAAACCATAAATGGGCGCCGTTATTCCCCAAAATGTTAATCTTCCCCAAGTGGGTATGTGCACTACAGCCCAGCTTGCATGGAATGTCACCCTCCTTGAAGTGGACACGCTGTCACTCACGTGCTTCTTGGTATCCTGCACGGAGGTCCTGCATGTTTGCGCAGTGGGGCTTCATCGCGGCCGGGCAGACCGCTAAACATCAAACCAACAAGTTGCCTCCAAAGATGAAGCCACTCCCAGCGTGTAAACTCCGTTTATTTCAAGGATTGCACAAGCCAGGCAAATGAACACAAATGTCAGCCAAACCCTTGATTTAGTGCTTACAAGACTGCTCTGCTGTTGTTACCTTGCCAGTGATCAAGGGCGCTTCACGCCCGAAACGCGTTTGGCTGACATTTGTGTTCATTTGCATGTGTGAAATAATAATAGAGCATTTAATGTTTTATATTGTTTGTAATATTATTATGAGGTTTTAATTTTCAGAAATGTTTCAATTTTCATTGTCTGTTTACATTTAATGTATTACATTTTAAATATTTATTAATATTTTTATTTTGTTTTTAACACTAGTTGTTGACTTTTTTGGTTTGTAATGTAGTACTAACTGTAGTGGGAATAATATATTTTTTTACATTTTAAAATCGAACACTTTCTCTACAGTTGCATTGTAACCCTCCGCAATCCAGCACTTTCCCTACTTTGGCACCGACTGCAGTGGGAATAGTAATTTTTACCTCTCCTCAATCCAACACTTTCTCTACTTTTGCACTGAGCGGAGTGGGGATAGTAAATTGTACTCCTCCGCAATGCAGCTCTTTCCCTACTTTTGCACTGGCTGGATAAATTGGGTGAGATGTTCCATTAAATCAGGTTTCAGGCAAAAACGTACAGTTCAAATCAAGAACAACACTCAAGTTTGACAACTCAGTTCAATGTTTGCCTACCACCCTACAGCTGAGACGTAGGTTGCTCAGTGTGGAGGTGGTTATCTACTCTTTAAAGAAGAAGAAGCTCAAATGCATCTCATTGAGAGTTTTAGGTTCCACCTATCTTTTTAGAAAGATGACTTTGTGGATTGCCGTAAGAAGAGGAATTTTAGAATTCTCAGAATTTGCCTATATAGAAGGGGTCTTAGTTGCAGAGAAAAGCAGTAGTCAAAGTGACAGAAGGGATAGAAGAATGAGAGTCTGAGAATGGATACGCTGGGATAGACACATTATCTTACACAAGATTAGATACTGTGGATGAGAGTGAGGGGGGGCAAATATGCAATGTTAATTACATTTGACATAGTGCTCAAATCACCCATAGGCATCTTGCTGCTGCAAGTCAGTAACAGGCAGCATCTACCAGAAGGGGTCACTACTGGAAGAGGGAGGCTTTCAGTAATTTCATAAATCAGCAACAGTTCGAACAGATATGGATATGCACAGGGAGCCTGTTCCAATATGCGGGAGCTAGATAAGAAATGAATCTTCCCCAACATCTAACCAACCGGCTTTGGGGGACACACAAAAGGGCTTTATCCTTAGATCTTAAACTTCTGAAGGGAGCATTTGCTTTAACTCTATGTTGAAGATACCTGGAACCATTTCCCTTTTAAGGCCCTAGAGGTGAGACAGCATATCTTGAAAATGCTCCTTTTTCTTTCTGGCAGCCAATGCAGAGCTTTCAATGAAGGGGCCGACGGGATGCCCGACGGAAGATTAAGGATAAGTCTGGCTGTCGTAGTTTAGCAACAGGTGTCTCATTAACTGCAGCTAGTAGAGCATTTCCATAGTCTAGTCTGCTCACTGCCAGGGCTTTCGAATAATGTTCTTCTAGCAGACATCGGAAGGTAGGGTAATATCCTGCGTAGGAGCCGCATATTGTTACAGCACGCCCCAGGGTAGTCAAAATATGATCTTTCATAGAGAGAGTCTAGTCAATTTGTTTGCCAAGGTTCTTCACAGATAGTTTGAGAGATGGGATGGATCCTAATTGAGAGGGTCACCATTCGCTTGACCACAGAGGGATAGTTTTGCCAAACAGCATAATCTCTGTCCTATCTGTGTTCAATTGTAGGTAATTGTCAGTCATCCAACACGAGATGGCTAGCATTCCCTTTGCAAAACATTATTTGGTTAAATCTAGATCAGAAGTCAGCTGGGTATCTTCAGCATAAGATATTATTCCAAAGCCAAAAGGCTCAATGATCTTGGCATCGTGCCGTATATATGTCGAACATAGTGGGGTTCAAGCATGAGCCCTGTGCTACCTCCTTGTCCAAGCAAAACTTGTGGGAGGTATAGGGCAGAGAGTGATTGTTTGGAATCTATCGTCCAAGAAGGTGTTTAACTATTTGAGAGCAATCTCCTGAACACCTATCCCACACAGTCTCTTCCTCATCAATTATTTGGTGTAGAGAAGGAACTGGATGAGTCTCAAATCTTTGATAAGGGATATGTGGTGAAAACAATGGGTAAGAAATTGTGAGGAATGCATATTGCATTCACATTAATGTCTCAGTGTAATTATGGAATGTGTGGATCTAGCTGGGATATGAGTGCTCAAAGGTTCTTGTCCATGACATTATGGTAAGGAAGGTCAAATTGATTGTTTTTGATTAATTAAAACCATTACAAAAATACATTCTGATAAAACATTTTGGTTAATTAACTTTTCGGTCAGTACTCTATTAAAACTCTTATGTTTTAAAACAAGCAGGAGTGATTATAAAGTGCAAAGTGCCCATGATTCATTTTGCTCAGTGCCTCTGGAGTCTGTACACAGGTTACAGTTTGTGGAGATTTAAGGTAGTTGTTGTATCTGTGCTCCCTTGCTTAGATGCTACTAGAAGCAGGAACTTAACAAGCTTCCCATTTAGTTGTGGGTCCCTTGGGTTAAAGCATGCAAGTACTGCTTGTCTCCGGGTACGTATGCCTCGTTCATTAAAATTAGTTTTTAGGATGCCTACCCTTTACTCTTTTAGCTTAATGCAGGAGCATATTATATGTTCAATGTCCTCATTTCCAACTCCGCATAGCTGGCATTAATTCCCACAATTCTTTCTCCGCCATGGTGGAAGATGAGGTATGGCTAGAAGGATTCCTAACCTGTATTTTAGAAAAGCTTCTTTTGACTTCCTGGAGTACCCTAGTTCAAACTATGCCTGTGACCCAACTGCACAGAGTCATCCATGCATGGCTCCTGTGTGCAAAGGCGACTTTATCTTCTGTGAGAGAAAGTTTCTTAATAACCTTGCTTACGATGTGCTTAAAGTGCAGGTGCACTGTTGGGATTTCCCATAGGTCGGCTAGTCCAATGATGGCCAGTGATTCCTCAAAAGGTATGCTTTAGCCTGTGAGGTGGATGTGCTGCACAGTTCCTACCAGAGCTGGGGATTCAGTGTATTCTTGGCCGAGTTCTTGATTTTGTTCCAGCACTTGATGTACGAGCCTCACCTTGCGAGGAGTTGCGTCGTCAGTCCAAACTCGAGCCGAATCTGTGCTGGCGAGGTGTATGGCGGGAGGTTTAGCATTACTCTATATGCTTTGGCCAAGGTGGTATCCAGCAGTGTAGCGTCCCTGCCTCTCAGTACTTCACTGCCATAAGTAACTAACAATGGAATTTTTGCTTGTGCAACACGGAGAAATGGTGCAAATGTTGGTCCTGTCAGTTTTGTTTTAAGTTGCCTTAGCTTTGTCGCGGTCGTCATTCCTTTCCTCTTGATGGCCTTAAGCTGGTTCGAGAATTGGACCCCTTATCAATCATGACACCTAAGTATTTATACTCAGCGCAGTTCGCAATTGAATTTTTTCCAAAAGACCAAAAATTAGACCTTTTTTTCCATTAATTGTCAGAGTTTTAGTTTTGTCAATGTTAACTTCCAGACAGTTCTCGGCTACGTACCCATGCAGTGTGTTAAGTAGCCGTTGTAGACCTACTTGGGTGTGGCTAGTTAAAACAACATCGTCTGCATAAGACATGCTGGAAATGGTTTTTCCTCCTATTCAAGGGGCATGCGCATTGCAAGCAGTGAGGGCTGATGTCAAGTCTGCTGTGTAAAGGATAAAAAGAATTGGTGCTAGGACGCACCCCTGCTTGAGGCCTTTAGTTGTTGGTGTGCGCCTTGAGACCCTCGCGGGTATGTAGTGCGCTTTACAAATGATTGGTTGATTGATTGATTGATTGAAGGTGGAAGCCATTGCCAAGCTTCACCTGTATCCACGTGTTGGAGTGTAATTCTATTAGGAGATTCAAAAGGGAGGGAGGAACCCTCCAGAGAGCCAATTTCATCCAGAGGTTAGCTCGGTTGACATTGTCGAATGGCTCTTTAAAATCCACAAAGCAAAAATATGATATTGCTAAAAGTTTGGTTGTTGTTCCAATCTCTCTATAGAACCCCGTTTGGATAGAGGGAATAATATGTTGCTCTGTAGCCCTTTCATGTAGCTCAGTCAATAAATTCCCAGCAAAGTATTTTGCCTCTACATCCAGTAATGCGATCAAACTGTAGTTTTTTTAGTAGGGTTTTATCTCCCGCTTTATAAATTGGTGAGATAATGGAGTCCTTCCATGATGTGGGCAAACACCCAGTCTGTCTAACAGAGCTGAAGAGAGGAGCTAGGGTTTCTGACCAGTATTCAGGATCTTCTTTAAAAAGAGCTTGTGGAATCCCATTTGGCCCGGCTGCTCCTTCTTTCCTCCGTTTGGATATTTGTTCCCTGATCATGATGACATCGATTTCAATTTCCTCGACTTCCTCAGTCATCGCAATTTGAGATTTAGGTGCAGGTTCGTCGTCCTTGTTAGTATTTAATCCAGATACCTGTTGATTGAAATGAAGTTTTAAAAAGGATGTCCGAGGGTTTTCTGTTCTATGTGTTATTAAGCCACCATGTGCCGGTTGTAAGAATGTATTTATCGTTGCCCAAAATCGGGCACTGTTACTTCCCCTAGAATCATGATGGAGTTTGGGCCGAAATTCGTTTTAATTGGATCTTTAAAATTTCCCATTTAAGTTTCCTAAGTTCGGCCTTACTCTTGCGGAGCTGTTGGTATAAGTCCTTATCCCCCGGACATATTCTCAATTACCTTAATGACTTGTTTATAGCTTTTTTTTTTGTTTAAATTTGTTTTATTGGTTTCAAAAGCAGTAGTGAACAGTACATTGCAAGGATGGCATGTGAGGCATGAAGTACAATCAAGGCAGAGAGATATACAGTGTTCAATAGGCGTATGGATGAGCATTGTCAATTGGCATAACAAAGGTTGAGTGTTATGATTGCCAATGTCCCTTGCAATGAAGCAATGAATGCGTAGGAAGAAAACCCCCAACTGAAATCCCGCCCCGTCCTCCTGTCCCCCCTCCTTGTTCCCACCCCACCCAGTGTGCCGAACATGTGGAACAAACATAGCCATAGTCGTGTAGAGGATGATACAATCACTCAGATGGGCAGAAGGAGTCATGCGCATTCGCAGTGAGTCGTAGAATCCGCAAGTACTTGGGGCATGTGATCTCATGAAATTCCTTGGACAATAGGGAAAGCAGCGGGAGCCACACTTTCTGATAGGCAGCCGTGGAGTGTGTGAGCGTGGTATGAATTCGTTCCAGTCCCAGGGTGAACCATATTTTAGGTAACCAACCCGTGTGGGTGGGTCTGGTGGTGGAGCCCCAAAGGGACAGAATATGTTGTGTTGCAGCCTGCAGGGCAATCCCCATCTGGCGTCCTCTAGAAGATTTCAAGGGGAAGGTGAGTGCATTGGGTAGGCCTAAAATGGTGTATGCCGGAAATCTGGGATTTCGGTATCAAATGTGGAATCGATGTTGTCTAGGACCGTCTTCCAATAGTCCTGGATTTCACGACAGTCCCAGAGAAGGTGAGTCAGGGTGCCCCTTTCCCCGCAGCCCCTCCAGCATAGCGCGCTACGTGTGGGGTTACCCTTATTGAGCCGGACCGGGGTGAGATGCCAGTATATGGCAAGTTTCGTCGCTGCCTCCCTGGATGTGGTGTTGTGAGTGGTGTGGGCGGCTCTCTAATAAACATAACCCCATTCCTTGGGTGATAAGGCCCTCCCCAGTTCTGCCTCCCAACGCTTTTGGCCTGCTGTCTTACCTGAAAGGGCAGGGGGTGTAAGCATTTTGTAGATGTCCGTGATAAGATGCCTGTCTGTGTCCCTCGTCACTAGCCATTTCTCAAAGGACATCATGGGCCTACCAACCAAGGGGACAATGTCTGGATGCGTAAGCCAGTGTCTAGGTTGGAAGTATTGAAATAAATGAGGGGAGACAACGTCGTATCCTTGTATTATGTCCTTAAGGGGGAGGAAACCTTGCAGGTCAAAGAGGTGGCCGGCGGAGAAGCAACTAATTCCGCGCCATTGTGGGAAGGCCCCAAGAACGTTGCCCGGGGGGAACTCTGGGTTGTCTAGGACAGGTGTAAGTGGGGAGGGGAAGGTGGTAAGCCCTTTCTTGACCGCGACTGCATTCCAGACCTGCATGACAGTGCGTGTGATAGGGGATTTCAGAAGGTAGCGCAGTTGGTGCTGTCGAGGGAGGAACGGAATTTTCCAAAGGGATGTACCCGCCATTGCCCTGTCTTGGAATAACCAGCGCTTTTCGGATTCCGGCCTGAACCACTCTACCAGATATCGGAGTTGCGCAGCCTGGAAGTACTGTAGGCGGTTGGGGACACCAAGACCCCCCTTGTCTGTGTTTCGATAGGTTAGGCGTTTATGTAGGCGCGCCCGTTTGAATTTTAGGCAGAGCCGACATCTTGACCGCCGCGACGCGTCCCAGTAGGGAGAGAGGCTGTTTGGCCCATCGTGCCAGATCGGACCGGATTTGGGAAGTCAGGGCTGAATAGTTGAGGGTCAGCGTAGAGTCCGTGGAAGCGGTAAGTGTAACACCCAAGTACGGGAGGTGCGCGGCCGAGGAGACTCCTCCCCCGTAAGCAGGTGTAGGCGCCTGTGTTTGGGCATTCATGTCCAAGGGTAGTATGAGGGATTTCCCTTTGTTGATTTTGAAGCCGGAGATGGCTCCAAAGGATTCCAGTTCCGCCAGAAAGGCGGGGATTGAGCGGTCTGGGTGATCCAGAGCAGCGATGATATCGTCGGCGTAGAGGCCGATCACATGGGGCTCCCGACCAAAGGTCATGCCGTGGATGGCGGGGTTGTCACAAATCTTTTGCGCAAGAGGCTCTACGTAAAGGGCAAATAGAAGGGGCGAGAGAGGGCTGCCCTGCCTCGTGCCCCGTTGAATCTCAAAAGGGTCTGAGCGCAGACCACCCATGTGGACCCGAGCATGAGGACGGTGGTAGCAACTCGCTATCCAGGCCTGAAACCGATCTCCTATCCGAAAGCGCTGTAGGACTTGTTGGAGGTAGGTCCAGTCTACTCGGTCAAACGCTTTCTCCACGTCAATTGCCAGCAGCGCAGAATCCGAGTTCTGGAAGTGGGTTTTGTCAATCAAATGCAATATACGTTTAGTGTTATCGCTGCATTGGCGATTCGGGACGAAGCCGGACTGATCCGGCTCTAGGATCCCGGGCAAACACGGGCCAAGACGCCCAGCCAGGACTCCCGTGAAGATTTTCAAATCCAAGTTAAGTAAAGATATGGGCCGGAACGCGGAACAGCACGTGGGCTTTTTGCCTGGTTTGGGTAGCACTATGATCTCAGCCGCCAACATATCTGGGGGGATGGAACTTGGGCCTTCAAAGGAGTTGAAGAGCCGGGTGAGGACCGGGGCTAACAGCTGGCCAAAAGTCTTATAAAACCCGGCGGAGAAGCCGTCGGGTCCCGGAGATTTACGAGGGCGAAGGCGAGAGATAGCAGCCAGGACTTCGTCCAGGCGGATAGGGGCGTCTAGGGAATCCACGTTGTCCTGAGACAATTCCGTAACGTTTGCCGATTCGAGGTAGTTATGAACCGCCTCCGACGAGACAGAGTCGGCTTTATATAGTGTGGCGTAAAACGCCCTGAATGCCTCTGCAATCTGGGTCTCGCCAGAGATTTCAAGACCAGAGTCAGCCGTCAGGCTAGTGATCTTGGAGTGTTGGGTCTTCGCCCGCAGGGCGCTAGCAAGTAAGCGGCCCGTTTTATTCCCCCCGACATAGTAAGAATGACGGAGGCGTAAAGCGGCAAATTCGCTCGGTCCGTGTCCAGGCTGGCCTGTTGAGCCCTGGCGGCTTTCAGTTGTCTCCAGACCCGCGGAGCCCCGGTACGACTATGGACCCTCTCGAGTTCAGAGACCCGAGCTGTGAGGTCATCCCTCTTCACTTTGCGGTCCTTGGCTTCTGCCGCTGCAATTGCAATGAGCTCGCCTCGGGCTACCGCTTTCAAGGCCCCCCAGAGGGCGGACACCGATGTCCCGGGGATGTCATTGATAGCCAGGTAATCAGTGAGGCAAGTGTGTAGTTGTTTGGTAACGTCCGGCCTCTGTAAGAGGGTCTCGCACAACCGCCATGCCCCGGGAGGGCAGGCGGATCTAGGGACCTGTAGTGTTAGTTCCACTGCATCGTGGTCAGACAGTGCCCCTGGGGTGATGCTTACGTCTTTGAGAATGGCGAGCAGGTCAGAGGAACCTAAGAAGTGGTCTAGCCTGGCGTATGTGCGGTGGACATGGGAGTTGAACGTAAAATGTGATGTGTTGGGATGAGCAGATCTCCAGAGGTCCACTAGGCCCCTGTCGTGTAACCAGTCCTTACCGGTGGTGGTTATGGCGCCGGTGTCCCCGTAACGATGACCGGATCTATTCATGTTCGTGTCCATCACTAGGTTGAGGTCCCCCCCGATCAGCAGAAGAGAGGCAGGAGGGTGAAGGGACTCAGAAATGGCATTTTTTAGAAAAGTTACCTGTCCTGAGTTCGGGGCGTATAGTGAAACAATTGTAAAGCGTTGTCCCCCCAGGAGGAAGGTGTGTGCTAACAGCCTACCTTTAATTTCCCCCACCTTGTCCCCTACGCAGCCGCGGAAGCGATTGGAAACTAAAATAGCCACTCCCGCCTTCTTTGTTGGGAGCGAGGAAAAGAACTGTTGGGGAAAGCGCGCGAGCGCATTCTATGCCAGTCTTTAGGTAAAAGATGGGTTTCTTGCAATAAACATATATCGGCCCCGGAGTTCTCCAGATAGGAGATCACAGCCCTCCCCTTAATCGGGTTGTTCAAGCCCTTAACATTAAGAGTGAGTACCTTCAAACTAGACTCCATGACAGGAAATCCAGCGTGTCGCAGGCTATGAAAGTACAACCCCTGTGGTGGGGCCGGTAACAACTTGGAGAGCTTGTCAGTCCCGCGGAACCCCCTGGCACACTGGGTCCCTCCCGCCATCCCCCCCCGAACATCCCCGTCCAGAACCTGCCCTCCACCCCAACTGTGGTCCCCCTCCCATTACCCTCCGCCTCCTCCCTTGCCCCCCCCATAACAACAACTGGTACCCCAACTTCACCATAGTCCTGGGCCTATCCAGACACAGTTCAGGCCCACAGAGTCTTCTCGTGGAGGAGTGTGTGGCAGTGGAGCACCCGTCGCCCCCCCGTCTCCCCCTGACCTGCTAATCCTGAAGCTGATAGACCCCCTTACACAGCTTCAGCCAATACCGTTTCCTCATGACATTGCGCGGGTCCCGTGAGATCACTCCGACGTCGCTGTGTCCCTGGATACTTCTTGGATGGCTGCAGCGTTCTCCTGCGCCATCAGTTGAGGGTTCGGCTTCAGGGATCTCTTGGGTCCATTCCGGCGCTTGACACGCTGCCAGCCAACGACTGAGGTCCGGGGGGAGTACCTGGGTGAGGGTTGCCCCGTTTGATCAACACCCTCTGAGGACTCGTCGAGATCGATTCCCAGGAGTGTGCATGTATCGTGCAAGGATCGGAGCTGTTGTAAGGTCCCATTCCATTTGAAGATTATTCGAAAGGGGTGGCCCCACGAATAAGGAACGCCATTTTCTCGCAGGAAGGCGGTAACTGGTTTGAAGGTTTTTCTTCATATGAGTAACATAGAAATACCAACTTGGGTGCAAACAGGGTTTTGTGTCCTTCAGGATTTTAAGTAATGCCCAAATTTTGTCTGTACCTGGCCTTTTTCCCCATCACAAATTTCAACCAGTAACATTTTTGTTAAGGAAAAAATGCAATATTCCATGTTTTGCAGTGCAGAAGGAAATTGTGCTGTACTACCACACTACCCATGGAACATTACCACATGATCACAGACATGCCAACTTAATATTTTTCTCAGTGTCTGAGGAGGTTGGTCTTGAATGGGCTAGACATCACACAAAAAACTGCCTGAGTGGCACTTCTGCCCCCTGGTCCTACAGCCCCTCCAAGCCCCCCCCCCCACCAAATCAAAAGCTTCTCAGGCTGCAACTGATATCGCTGCATTTTTTTCACACTCTTTAATGGACATTGGTACATAGAGCCACCAAAGATGAGATGGAAACTCCCTCAGTGGAAGGGTTTCCAGCTTGTCATTCCTGACACTGTGTGAAATTGTCTCTTCACCATGTGACCGTGTGAAGAAAGCCAATATTGTGTGACTAAAGCTGGGGCCATGCAACTTGATAGGTCTGTTAGCTCTCACTATCCTCCTCCAAGGAATGATGACTACAGCTGCTTAGGAAAACCCCCAAAAAGGAAGCCCTATTTTCTTTTTCTTTTTATAACACAATCAAATGCTGCTTTATATGTCTTTATATGTCTTAAAGCATATTTATGGCTTTCTATTACATAACCCCATAACCTTTACTTCAAGTATCTGTTAAATTGTTGTCACACCCAAATCACAAGAGCACCACATGTTACTTACCAACATGTGAATCAGGCACAGAATGTTTCTCAACCTGCTGGCTTCTCCACTTTCACTTGAGGAAACTGCAACCACAGTCTGTAGAATAAGCAGCAGATTATTAGAGATAACATGGTTAGGCTTTTTTCTTTTTTTTTTTAATTGTATTTAATGTATGTAGCCATACAGACATAAATATAGAAAATAAAAAAAGAAACCAGTATAATACAATTGTAATAGTACAGAATCCAAAATTCATCGTCAATCTAGTAAAAAAATAATCAGTGCGTAGAGAATTAAAAGTACATTGAAGAAGGACATAAAACGTAGTATATTACATTTCTGCTGATAAAACATAATTGCATATCTGATTCCCAATATTAGAGTGCTTGAGATAAGTTTCCCATTCTCAAAAAAAAGAGCAAGGCATAGTGTTATACTTGTCCCTGCTGCCCAGCTTAGAATGTGTGATGCAAGAGCCTGCTAGAATGTTCAGTGTGGATGTCTGGCAGTTGAATGTGGGCTGAGTGGCAGGAGGCCACTCCTGGTGGGGTTCCTCCTTTATATACTTGACTTATCAACTAACATGAATAAAGGAGCATCAAGAAACTACATGGACTACGCAGCATTCATTTACAACATTTTGGCGACATTTTGGAGAATCTACAGCGTGCAGAAAAGAGCCTATCTACAAGAGAAATAAGAAACCTACTAGTAGAGAAGAATTTCAACCTAATGAAAAGAAAAATCAAAATAACAGAACAGAAACAGAGGACTTACAAGACAAGGTAAAACGCGACCGTTTTTACTCTATTTGGCACTACTAAACCCCACCAGTGACCCTGTAATCGGTCGCCCTAAGAAATAAGAGTGCCAAATTAAGCATACATGTTTAAGGTGAAGTCATATTTATTGGCGTTATAATTAGAGAAGTGTGTCAATTTCTGCTGCCTGCTCGTGTTTGAACTGGAGCTGTGCTGAGGAATAGAGCGCCAAAGAGGTTAATGAGAGCAGCAGATAAAAGTGCGATGTGGCAGAGAGGACATAAACATTTCTGACATTGTTTAAAGAAGAACGAACAACTGTGTGAGGTGAGAGCCTGCTGCCAGCATGTGTGCTTTCATCAACGTTTATCTGAGTCACGGAGAACAAATGAGTTGCCCAAATGTTTTAAAGAATTTTCACCCTGCGTGTCAGAACTTATCTGCATGTTGTGGGTTTATAAACTTGAAACCGGATACCTAACTTCTTTGGAAATCGGGCAGAAATAGCCTCTGTTATTTGTTACACGCAACTCAGGATTTATTTTCATTTAAAATCGAGTTTGCGGAAGTTTGTGGGAAGCGGCACACAATTGAATATGTGGACAACCAGCGCTGGAATTAAGTTCTAAACAAACATTGGTTTATGAAACAGAGGTTGATACTTTTATTTTAAGGTGCGCAGTACTTCGCACTTCAACTGTCATCCTATTTTTAAACACAGCGCGAGCAATATAATGCGCTTGGAATCTACCTTTTGTCTTCGTTCTGACATTGTGGGAGGCTGGCGATGTCAATAGCGCTTTTTCACATTTTGTCAGGCACATGCGTGCCGAGAGCCACCCGATGCGACGTGGTATGCGTGCCACCATATTGGTACCGACGTCGCATTGCATCACATTTGTCTTTACAGTCTGTTCTAATCATCACCATGGGAATATTCTTTCGCGGCAGATACAAGGCTTTTGGGATATGCTTTGAACATTGCAGCACAAAGGACTGGCAGAAATCAAACCTTTATAAACATGCAAGCTGTTTTTTTGGGAGATGTCGCGAACTTTGGAGTTTGTTCGTGCTGGTGCTCAGATACCGACTGGACATTGCAAGGAGTTTACAGATACCGACAGATTAAGGACAGACATCTCTACCCCTATGAGGACCTCGGGTGAGACATCGCTCACCGGAGCTAATTAATTCCTGTTTGCCTAATTTTCTTGTCATTATATATTGCCTATGTGCTTAATTTACTTTTTACAAAATCGTTATGTGAAGGTGCTGGTGGGGGTTGAGATAGGAGCTAAGTGCCATATAATTTTGTTCATAGGATGGTCTCATTCTTTAAGGTTATGGGTGTTATGTGTTGAAATGTCACAGGGCATTATGTTCTCTGTCGCTTTTGGGTTGTGGGGTGATAAGTTTAAATACTTATTTAAAGTTTATTGGAGCTTGGAGTTCTAATTTTCTAAAATTTACATGGAGTTTCTGGGAGCTTAGAGTTCCGCCTTTAAACATTATTATTCAGTTTCTGGGAACTTGGAGTTCCACTTTTTAGATACTCTTATGGAATTTGAGGGAACTTGAAGTTCCACTTTTAAATGTTTTTATGCAACTTGAGGGAACTTGGAGTTCCACTTTTAAATGTTTTCATGGAATTTGAGGAAACTTAGAGTTCCGCTTTCAAATGTTTTTATGTAGTTTGAGGGAGCTTGGAGTTCCCCTTGTAATATTTTTATGGTGTTTGAGGGAACTTGGAGTTCCACTTTCAAATAATTTTGTGGAGTTTGAGGGAACTTGGAGTTCCACTTTTAGATATTCATGGAGTTTGATGGAGCTTGAAGTTCCATTTTTTAATACTCTCATGGAGTTTTGAGGGAGCTTGGAGTTCCACTGTACTGTTACGCCGTAAGTTGGGACCTTTTTGCCTCTTACTGACCTGGCCAGTCGGTTTGTTTGGTTTTTGGGTTAAGCATGTGATGCGTGGGCGTGATAGTGTGTTGGTTATTTCGTTGTTTCAGTAATGTTTGTTTAAGGAAGAGAGAAGGTGGTGTGAATGTTATTTATTAGTTGCGTGATTGGTTTGTGAAGATGTACATTGCTAATCTTATCTTGTTTTACATTTATGTGGAAATTGCGTGATGTGACTTGCTATCTCATTTACTCTCCGCAATTTCTATTCGTCTCTCTCGTTCATCAGATCAAAGAAGGGAGATGTGTTATACTTGTCCCTGCTGCCCAGCTTAGAATGTGTGATGCAAGAGCCTGCTAGAATGTTCAGTGTGGATGTCTGGCAGTTGAATGTGGGCTGAGTGGCAGGAGGCCACTCCTGGTGGGGTTCCTCCTTTATATACTTGACTTATCAACTAACATGAATAAAGGAGCATCAAGAAACTACATGGACTACGCAGCATTCATTTACAACACATAGATGTTCCCTAAAGTGAACAAATAGTTCAAATGCATATGATAGAATTATCATCTTAGTCTTCTAAAAGCATACCTTGCCCTGTCTTCGAGGGATTCTTACGTCACGTAAAGAACTACATTTTCATTAAGCATTTAAGTAGTATCATCAATAAAGTGCCAAGTTCATAATAAAATTAGATATTAGCAGTACTAACAGAATTCATTGCAGTTGGTAAAATACCTAAATTAAACCTCACGTTATCATATGCCAATTGCCAAAATAGTTCACCTCCAGTATAATGCCAAGCTCATAATAAGAATAGATAATTAGATATTAGCATTACGAAAGGTATTCTTTGAAATCACGAAAATACCCAAGTTAAACCTGGCTGAAGTATACATTATCATATGCCAATTGCTAAACTAGTACATTTCCAGTTCTGCCATATTCTATTTAGTTCAGCATAGAAAAAGGTACATATAACCTGATATATTTCATTTCTACAAATAAAACATATTTGCATATCTGATTCTCAATAATAAAGTGCTGAGATAGATTTTACGTTATTTCTTCTGAAAAAGAAGAGCAAAGGATGGGTTTTCACTAACTTGCATGAAAAAATCGGAAATTATAAGGCCGAAATCGTGGTACCCAAGCATGCATGCATACATATCTAATAGTACAGTGCTTAGGATAGAATTATCATCTTTTTCTTCTAAGAGCAAGTACCTACATTAAACCAGGACGATTCATACCTTATAGTGTGCCAATTGCTAAAATAGTTCACTTCCAGTTCAGGCACATTCTGTTAAGTTTGGCAACAGAGTCTACCCTTTTTGCACAGATGGTTTCCCGCTTGAAAACTCTTTGCATTTTAGTAAACCACTGGGAAATGGTGGGGATCACCTTGGATTTCCAATTAACTAGAATAAGTGATCTTGCTACTAATGTTCAATGAAAATGAATCGGCTAAAGGACCAGGGAGCAGGTTAATCGCAATTTTTGTACTAATTTCTGAAAAGTCATCTTGCCAGAAGTCCGTTAAGTGGCTGCATGTAAACACTACATGTAGCCAACCCCTGGTTGCTAGTCCACATCTAAAGCTTCTAGAATGGACTGTGGGAAACATTTTATGGAGTCTATCAGGGGTATAGTAGATCATCCATTTACTGAACCATGCCATCCTTCTTAAATTAGCAGCTCTTACGGTCTTGCAGCTCATTTTGTTGTAATTCTGCCATTGCTGAAGATTAAAGCTACAGCCCGTAGCAGAGCCCACTCTCTCCAGATGTTCTGAAACCACCTGTTTATTCTCCACAGATTTAAATAATCATTACCAATTGCCTACCACTTTAATTCTTGATACAAAATGTGCCTTTCCAAGGAGTGTGACATCACTGTCTTCTGTGCTGATTAAACCTAAGCAAAACTGCTTAATCCTTGCATTACTAATCATAATATTACTCTTAATATTTAAAACTTCCTGCCAGGATAAAAACTTATCGTTTTTATAGAAGTGTTGTAATACATGAGACCCCAGCTTTGCCCACTGGTCGCAGATCTGAGGAGAACATTGGAGCTCCAGAGGAACACATTCCTCTAGTTTCATCTAAGGATAGAGCCACAGGATCCCATTCTGATTTTTTTAAAATTGAAAGTGATAACTCTAGGGATCTTATAGTGTGACGTTTTAGGAAGTTTAGGTATGTTTGGGAAAGGAGCAAGACCAATCTCGGATTCCTTGAGCATTTGGTTAAGAAAGAAATTGGAATCAAGCAAGTCCACTGAATTATTATAGTTCAACCAATTAATAAGCGAGGCTTGATAGTATAGCTGTAGATCCGGTAGGGCACAGCCTCCATCTTTCACTTCTAATTGTGGAACTTGTATTGTCATTCTTGGTTGTTTTGCATGCCAAACGAATTGCCTAAATTCTGAATAAACAGAGTTGAAGAAGGATTTGGAAACCTTAATCATTATATTGGAAAACAGAAATAAAAATAACGGGAGAATATTCATCTTAATGAGAGCAACTTGTCCCATAATAGTTATAGGGAGATTTTTCCATTGTTTAAACAAATGACATGTTTTATTTAATGTGGGAATAAAATATAGCAGATAAAAGTCCTCAAGTAGGGTGGTCACAAAAATCCCCAAGGTACCTTATCGACTTAGTTGTTGAACAGTGTTTCTGCATTGCAGGGCAGAATATCTAAGGAGCAATTAAAAATTAGCACCTCAGATTCAGAATGATTTATTTTATATCCCCCGATATCTGAAAAATCCCTTATTTTGGCAGAGGCTCTCGCTATATCATCTCTATCTGCTGCTGGATAGAGGGCCATATCGTCTGCAAATAGTTTGAGTTTAGTGGATCCAAGAACAGGGGCAGCAATGGCACATGCCAGAGGCTCGATGAATAGGGAAAATAGCACGGGAGATAAGGGACAGCCTTGACGCATCCCCCGGCTAATGGATATTAGGTCAGCCGTGTTCCTATTGATCATTATAGAAGCTTTAGCATAGTGGTACAGGTTTCTCACCACCTGGCAGAATTCAACTGGGATCGCAAATTTGTTCGGAATTGCAAAAAGAACGTTCCATTGCACTCTGTTGAACACTTTTTCAAAGTATTATTATACTCAGAGACAGGATGACTATCATCTTATGCAGTGTGATAATGAAAGGACACAACTGCTGAGAAGTGTGGCATTCACCACCTACCAACACAGATTTACTGAGCTTGCCGCACTTTCCAAATACACATAATATACATCACAACTTTCCACCACATGCCCTTTCCTAACTCTCTCATTCTTCCTCACCAACACATTCTGCTAACCAACAGGAATCTGTAAGGGTTTAATCTAACCGAGTTGCAGGTGAAGCAGAAGCGACAAACAGCCCAGAGGCAGGCAGAATAGTGACCTACAGGAGACGGAACACCAAAAGAGCAAGCCCACCAACCAAAAGCCTCGATCAGAAAGCACATGCATGGCATGTACGCAGTTTAGGTCTGGGACCCAAGCCACAGTAAACATGGGGGCAAAGACCCACTTTCCATTAACTTAATCTTCCCATCACCAGATGAGCTGAATTAAGCAAAGGGTTTATGGCTAATTTCCTATTTGTCTGGGGCCTCTGCACTGCAGCTGTTCACATTCCTCAATATTAATATCACTAAGGAGGTGTTTTAGAGGCTGTGTTATAGAGATCCCCCTTTCTAAATGCTGGCTTCTTGGGAGCACCGCTGCAATGCAATGTTCGGTGTGCACGTGCCGCTCGAGGTTTCCCAGTACGCTCTACCTGTGGTCTGTGATCTAAGATGGCAACTGCCACAGAGGCCTAGCTTGGGTAGGATGGGGGAATGGTGCTCTCGTCAGCATGCCAAATGGTGTCTTGACATATGAAAGCATATTTTCCGAAACTGTGACTCGAAATTTTCAGATGAAAATCAAGAAAATTATAAATTGAAACTCAAAAAACAGTTACTCTCAGAAAAGACATTTAAAATATTATACACGCCTCGCTCTAGGATAAGGTAGGAGTTTGACAAAAAAAATGTTTTACCATGGATTGTGCAGATCAGCAGCCCAGGATCTGATATTTGTGCCTCACAGGCTTGAGAGAAGAAATAGCGAGAAACTTAAAACACATACTCTAGCTGTCATTAAAGTTGCAAACCAGAAACTGCTCGAGTCGTTGGTCTCGGCGGTGGAGCAGACGCTGTGAGGGGCAATACACCAGGCAGAACAGCCTCCAGTTTACAGGCAGAGCCAGCAGCACCCGCGCGCCGTGGAGAAGGAAACAAAAGCAGGCGGCAGCCATACTAAAGTGAATGTGCACCTTGCCACCCTGAAATTCATAAACAAAAAAATGCATCCAGAAACAACACCTAATGTGAAAACGTGCCGTGGAGATGGAAACAAAAGCTGCCGGCAGCCATACCCAAACTGAAAGTGCGCCATGCATTTACAAACCAAAGCGGGCTGCAGCTATACGAAAATGAAAGTGCTCCGTGCCACAGACTAGTATGAAATTAAATAAACAAGTAGTCCCCAAAGAACACATAACACTTACGTAAGGAAATTGTATTAGGCCAGTGCTCCTCACATAAAACCGGTAATGATGTATCAGAGCGCTAACCAATAAGGAGCCAGGAGATAAAAGCGGCGCAGGAGTGAACCAATTGCAAGCAGCAGGCAGGATTACACTCCATAGGGTCATTACAGCAGGTTTTGAAGGCAGGCATGCGCTCTGATGCGCGTCCTAAAAAAGAAGCAGCTCACACAAACTCTGAATAAAAGCTCATGAGTTCGCTCTATCTTTCCAGCCCTGCCTGTTTTCTATCTTTGTTTGTTTCTTTCTTTCTTTCTTTCTTTTTCTATCTTTTTCTTTCCTGCTGTCTCTCTTTTCCTCTTTCTTGCCTTCTTTCTTCCCCATTTTTTTCTTCCTCCTTTCTTTCCCCGTTTTATTTCTTTCTTTCCTTCTTTCTTCCCTGCTCCATTTTCTTGCTTTTTTCTTCCTTCTTTCTTCGTTCTTCCTTTATCCTACTTTCTTTCTTCTTTCTTTTCAGTTTTCTTTCTTCTCCCTTCCTTCTTTCTTTTATCATCCCTTCATTCTTTCTTCTTTTTCCCTTCCTTCTTTTTTCTTTCCTTTTTCCCCTCTTTATTTCTTGCCTTCTTTCTTTTTCTATTTTTGCTTTCCTTTTTTTCTTATTGCCTTTACTCTTTCTTTCTTTCTTTTTGTTCTTATTTCTCTTCCTTCTTCTTTTCTACCTTCCTTGTTCTTTTTAAATACTTTATTTTGGCTATAAGTCATAAAAGTTTCACAATAAAACAATATTTTCAAATAGTCCACAATCAACTATATTATAAACATAAGTGGAAATATTATTTAGGTTTTAGCCGAGGATATGCCAGTCATTTAATTTATCAATAAGTCTTTAGAAAGCCATAATTTCCGGTCAGTAAAAGTGGACAATTTAAAATCATAAGTATCTAAGATCAGTTGAACCATATATACAGTATCACGATAAAACTGTCTTTGGTCTCAGTACAAAGTCCATCGTGAGGAGTGTGCGCTATTCATTACAATGTTACAATCTAGACACCATCCTGCTCTCGTATGTAAGATTGTTAAAAACAATAAAAAACAATAGAGTATTTACAATAAAAGTAACATCCTTCATAGTGCAAATTCCAAACAAGGGAATGCATTGTTTACTGTAACATCACAGCTTTAGCCCCTTCTTTCTTCATATAAACCCTACTGTAAGCAGGAATTTAGATGTAGCAAATATTACATACGGTGCTGTGTAATATTTCAAAACCTTTAAGGCCTCTTGATGCTTCCTAAATCCCGGCCTATTGCACAAAGGACGGATCCATTTCGTTCTTGCCCTAGCGTATGCTGGGCAAAAGAAGGGGAAATGCGCAGTGTTTTCAGTAAGGCCTAAAGTGCAAGTTTGTTCTCCCTGAGTTCCCTAAGTTGTGGTATAGCTTTTGATCTGGAGAACATCGAACCTTAATTTCAAGTAAAAGATTCTTGCCAGATGTGGCTGAATATTGTCAAGGAACTCTTCAAAACATGGTTTAGGTTTAACATTAAGAAACTGCATCGTTAATCTGCCCAAATTAGGGTCTCGATGAAGGGTTTTTAGGTCATGCGCCCAGTATGTTTATTCAGCATGTTCTTACAACTTTGTGCTAACTTGTGTGGCTCTGTCCATTATGAGCAGCAACCAAGTTCTGTCAACTATTTCTTAACAAATCTAAGCCAGGAAAAAGTTAGGCATCTATCGATAGCTAGGGGTTCTTTGATGCCTTCTCTATAGGCCGCTGGTTCTGGCGTTCTCCATAGCCTAATCCAGTAAAGCAGCGTGCGTAGAGGTGCAATTTGCCCTATCCGTTTTTAAGAGGTAAATCCTGAAACATTAGGGTAAGTAGTGTTGCCAGGGGTAACTCCAAGATTCTCCTCACAAACTTATTCTCCCCATTTGTTATTTGCTTAATATGTAGAGCTGGTGTTGTTTGATTACTTGAAGATAGGCTATACTTCTTAAGAATAGCCCTGGACCTCTGTGCGAGCGCCAGTGCAGAGTGATTTATCTAGGATTTCCATGCCAACTTTGAATCGAGTAGTATACTCAAATAGGTGAACTTTGGGACATTCTCCAGTTTCCAATTATTCACCCTAAGATTGGTTCTGTAGTCCTTTTGGGGGTTTATGGCCATATTCTTTGTTTTCCCAATATTTATTTCTAGGCCTTTTAGACTGCAGTACATGTTAAAGTCATCCAATAAAGTTTGAAAGCCCTTCGGCATCTGCGAAATCAGGATAGTGTTGTCTGCAAATAACAGTGCTGGGACCATGTTCCCACTGAGCTTTGGGGAATGATTTTTAGATGTTTTTAAATAATCACCACGTCATTAATACAGATAGAGAACAGGCTGTGCGTGAGCACGCATCCCTGTCTCACTCCTCTGGCTATAGGGATTGGTTAAGTAAGCTCGCCATTCATACCCCATTGAACTCCTGCATAATTATCATGATGTAGCCTTGCCATCTGGTCTAGCTGGACTGCAGGTACTTTTTGTTTTTGCAGTGAGTCCCACAGTAGACCTCTGGGTACTAGATCGATTGCTGCCCTTAAATCTACAAATGCTATATTAATATGGCCTCCCTTTATCTTGGTGTATTTCCAGAAGATGAACAGGAGCCTAAAGACTTGGTCTATCGTACTTGTACGGGCTCTAAATCTTGCTTGATATGGGGATAATATGTTGTCGTCATCTATCCATTCATTTAGCCTATTTAAAAGTTGTCTTGCATATATTTTTTGTAGTACATCTATTAGGCTTATTGGCCTGTAGTTTTCTGGTTTTTGTTTGCTGCCTTTTTTAGGAATAGGGACAATTTCAGCCCCTCTCCATGTGGCCGGTATTGGAGCACCTGAAGCTGTAGCACTACAGACCAAATTAACATATGCGACCCATACCTTTTTGTCATGTTTAAACAAATCTCCAGGAAGTCTATCTAATCCTGGGGCTTTTCCCAGCTTGATGGTATCTATCGCATGAGCAGATTCTTCTAGGGTAAAGTGAATCCCATATCCCTTGCCGTTTTCGGGTCCATGGTATTCAATGGTGGTAGACTGATAACCTGAATATAGGTTGGGGAAATGTTCAGTCCAGGCTGCAGGATCCAAGTGGTGCTTAGTATGCGCTAATTGGTCCTTGCCACTAAGCGCAACTGTTTAAAAATTCTGCTTGTTGTTGGTTTTTGCAGCCTGGGGGAGATCCATCCAACTGGCATGCTCCCAATAATTTTTTGAGATGGCCAGTATTTTCCTATGGCAATCCCTAGCTCTCCTTATTGATTGGACATTTCCTTGTTTTGGATTCTCAAGTAAGGATTTTTTGTCTTTCCTGCAAGCAAAGGTATTCCAGGGATTGTCTTTTGATATCGTCTTATGGTTTTGCTTATGCTTCTCTCTTGCAACTCCGGTGAGAACGAGTTCTAGCTTTATGACCAACAGTTGGTGCATTGCAATTGCAGTTGCTGAGGTTCCACTTGTTTTTGCGTAGGGGCCTACTATCTCAGTGAATACCTTATAGATATTGGTCATAGTCTCTATGTTATCTGTAATACTGGGCCATTTATCCACTCTACGGTTGTTTCCTATTATAGGCTGGGCTTTTCACATGCTTATTTTAGATAGCTGCTTCCCTGTTTCGTAGCCTGTTACTTCTAGGCAAAGGGGACTATGGTCACTGTCATCTCTTGAGTCTATCTTAAAGATAAAGATCCTGCTCCAGCTGTGAAAGCTGTGCATCATGTAGTTTATTCTGGGTTATGAACTACCCCGTTTGAATGTATTTGAGGTGCAATTTTGTCTCCCATTATTGGACACCCTTCCATTGCATGCCCTTAAGTTGTGTTCGATAGTGAACTGCATTATCTGTAGAGCAGCATTAGTACACGGTTTTGACAGTCCAGCTTCTGTCTTGGGCAGGCCCTTGACCAAATCCTCTTCCTCTGTTAGCATTTCTAAGCAATTTAATGGTTTGTATGTGCAACTGAAATCACTGCATATGATTGCTGTGTCAGGTGGATTTACACAGTCCAGGGCGTTACCTATAAATCAATATTCTGGGAGTTTAAGTTGTGCCTAGTGGGTCTATTGTAGACATTAAATAGGTACATAGTTGTTTTATTGTTAATGTTTGTGTCTAGATGTACAGCAAGTATATCAGGTGAGTCTAGAGTATAAATGATAGTTTCTATTCCCACGGTTATTTTGACCCAAATTACGAGCCCCCCTGAGGCTCTGCCTCTATGTGATGGGATAGTGTTTTTGTAGTATGTTTTGTATCCTAAGTTGAACGGGGGTGTCAATAGCCATTTCTCCTGGAAGAGGCAGAGATCAAATTTCTCAATGTAGTTATGCCAGTCTGGATCCTCTAATTTTTGTTTTAAACCTGCAACATTCCATGAAACTAAGTCTAAACGCGTGTGTCCTTTTATCAGTACTTTATGGGTTTTAGTAGATCCTTCTGGGTTTGGTTCTACATCTCTGGTTCCTTTTGTTTCATCATTTACTAAGCTCTGTGTTAAATGTCCACATGCCTCTTCCTCATTCGAGATTTTGTGCTGCCCCTGTGTTTCCCTTCCTGATATGATTGCTTATCTATTCTCAAGTTTGCCTGTTCTACCATACTCAACCAATCTACTAATTCAAGGTCAGACGTTATCTGGCCATGTGATTCTTCATTAGCAGAACATGGTTTGCGCCTTATTCGTTGTGCTGAGGTGTTGAGTGGACTGTGCAGTTTAGAGTGCAGGGTCACCCCGCTTGTCGTGCTTGTTCTCAGATCCATCGCAATTAATCCCTGTACTATTTCTCTGTTGGCGGCAATTAGCTGAATTGTATCTAGACTTTCATTTCCACCCTCCAAGAGCTCCGCCCTTCTTATATCTGAAGTGACAAGCATTGTTGCTTGTGTCTAATCCAATGGATCCTTTTATTTTCAAGTGAGTCTTCGTCCTCCCTAGCTCCTGTGGGAATCTTGGGTACCTTAGTTAAGTATATTCTCTGGCCTATTTCCCTCTTTTGTGCTCCATCGCTCTGAACTAATTTGGGTTTGTTATCACCCTCGTATTGCATTCTCATGCAGGCAGGCGTGCTTGGTTGTCATGGGGCATTCTCGGGGCACCTCTCTAGATTAGGTGTGGCCATTCATAGGACTGTGTTGGCCGGATATATGTGCTCTTTCTGGATATCTTACCCTATTCATGCTATTGCCTGTGTTACCTGGCCTATTCTCCATCTCCCTGTACCATTGGGCCAGTTCCTCCCCTCTAGATCTCTCAGAAGTCTTATTATGTTAAGGGTTATTTTGCGATCTGTTAGGTATTGGGTTAGCTACTACTTTGTGTTCAATTGGCAGTTTAACCGATTGTATTGATGGTTCCGTGTGTCCTACATATGGATTAGTTGCGTGCACTGCAATGGTGGCTGCCAGTTGCATCTTCAGGGAATTTACTAAGGTTTTTAGATTCTCTACTGTTTACTATGGTATGTACTTCTCAGCTAATGTCTGTATCTCCCCAATTTTGTCAGTGCATTTGCATCCGTTAGTGAGCTGTGTTGTCTCTTTGACCACTACCGGCACTTTGTGTGTGCAGCTGGAAGGGCTCCTTGCACCATCAGAGGTAGCACGTCAGGATTTTCCTCGTCTAGGGGAGCAGGTCCATTTGCTTGGATTATTCCTGTGTTTCCCCCTATGCCTGTGATCTTTCTAGTATGATCTATAGGTTCTCTGCCCGGGCTATTTCCTAGCTCCAATCCATGTGTGGAGTCATTAGGTGTTTTTTGTAATTTAGTCAATGCCACCAGTTGCGTTAGAGTGCTCTGTTGGCTTGCTGTCTGTGCTGCATGCACTATGACATATCTTCCATGCACTGGTGCCAGTTGGTGATATACTGCCAGCCTTGTATAAAAGGAAGTCATTTTTCTTTAGAGGGTACCTTCTGTTTCCTTGTCGCTCCCTCTAGCATTGTCTGGAACTCTTATATAAGGGTGTCTAGTCAGATATTCCATCATTCCATCAATCAGGGGGTGCTTCAGGGCTCTGCTCTAAGCCCCTTACTGTTTAACTTGTATGTTCAGCCTCTTGCAGCAGTCGCTAGGCACTGGGGCCTCACCATGGTCTCGTATGCAGACGATACGCAGCTGGTGGTGGCCCTGGCAGATGGTTCCACATCGGATGCCTCTAGGTTTAGAAGTGGCCTGGCTGCCATTGCAGAATGGATGACAATAAATTACCTGCAGCTGATCGCTCGCAAAACAGAGGTTCTGTTAGTGGGGAAGAACTCAAGCTTGTGAGTGAACACTTAGTCAGTGGTTAAGAACCTGGGGGTATGGATGGATTCTTCTCTTGGTTTTCAAGATCATACTAAAAAAACCTGTCGACACTTGCTTTGGCTTCCTTCGGGGTCTTAAGCCCCTTTTGAAGTTCTTTGATCTGTCCACGCGCCAGCTGATTGTTCAGTCAGCTATTCTATCTAGACAAGACTATGCCAGTTCTCTCTTGCTGGGGGCCAACCAGGCTGAAGTTCTGCAGTTCCAGCGTGTTCTGAACGCTGCTGCCACAGCCTTGCTGGGACTCCCGCGGACCTGCCCCTCTGCTGGCGCTATCCAGAGACTGCATTGGCTACCTATGGCTAAGCGCATTCAATTTAAAACGCTGTGTCTACCTTTTAAGATCTTGAAGTTTGCCTCGCCTAGCCTGCTAACTAACCTGCTCACTCCGTATGTTCCTAAGCACCAGCTGCGCTCCTTGGGGCAATACCTGGTTAGTGTTCCCGTGTGAAATGCCTTCGGGCTGAGGGTCGCTCCTTTTTCTGCTTTGCAGCCTACTTATGGAATTCCTTGCCTCTTCAGATCCGCAGGTTGGAATGTCTGCTGGACTTTAGGACAGCTATCAAAACCTTCCTCTTTCCTTCAGTCTAGTCTTTTTCGGTCTTCTTAACTGCCTCTGGCGTCTTACTGTTCTGACTCCTAAGTCCATTATTTTGATGCTGGCAGCGCCGGGACGCCTCTTTGCTGGGGCAGCTGCGGGCTATACAAATCTAGATAATATAACATATTGTACAATTCCCACCCACGCCTTTTCTTTTTAGTTTAGGTGTTTTGCCCTTCCCCATGGGTGCCTCTGTTGCCTTACATTTCCCCATGCTTTATAAAGGTATTACTACCTTGTGTATAAGGATTTGTTCTATTTTGTTTGTAAGGTGTTCAACCAAGGGGAGTACACTTGCTTAAAAACACAGGCGAAAAGAAGGGAGAGGAAACAGAAAAGGGAAAGTGAAATACGATATGTAATTGTTGACCTTTGTAATTGTCCCAGCCAGCCAACCCTAGCGTTTTGGCTTCCCGCACTTTCTTGTAAATTCCAGCACAATACCTTCTCACAGCTCCTATGTCCATTCAACTTTTTAACTGGTGTTGACATCAGGGGGAACAAGTAAAAACAGGAGTCGGTGTTAGCTCCATCAGGAACAAGGTCCAAACTCACGTCAAATATAAAAGCCAAGAGAGTGGACCCAGCCCAGCCTCCTACGGGCTCTGAAGGGCGCGGACGGGCCCACCCTTGGCCCAGGCTCTAACAGGCGTGTCCCGCGCACGTCCCGTGCCGCGGGGATTGAGGCTGCGCTCTAAAGCACATTGGTCACACCTCCCCCCAAGGCAGCTGTGGCTGGTAAGGGCATTGCACCCTGGGACTCAGAGTCTCACCAGGGTGATTCCAGAAGTGTCTCGGCAAAGGGGTTGTTATTTCTCTTGGTTTTATTCTCCTTTTTTTCTTTTAGATCATGCTTTTGTTCGTAGGGATAATATGTCTTATCCTTTTTCTTCTCTTCTGGGTTCCTTGGGTCTTTTCTCGATTTTACTCTTGGAGGACAGAGAAGAATGGGAAGGTAAGCGCTTTAACTATAGGATTTCTTATTAGGAAGTGGGAGTGAGGGATCACCAAAGAGAACACTATCTCGCACTGAGTGATTTAGGTTTGTGAGGGAAGGGTGGTCGGTTCAACGGAGGGCTACGTTAAGTGTTCCAAATTGCACGGACTCCCTCCCTCCTCCCAGCTGCACCTCTCCGGTCTCTGCTTTCCCAAACATATTTGTCCTGAGACATTTTTTTTTCTTTTAGGTGGATAAAAGCCCTGCAGCTTCTTGAATATTAATGTTTTGCAAAAACCATAACAAAACGTGACAATTACCAAAACGGTGGTCGCCAATGCCAGACCTATTTGCATTGGCAATGCTTGTTGATCTAGTATTTGGTACTAGGAGTTACCCTACTTCTAATTACTCCAAATATAGGCAAATAAGCTAACTCAGGTAAACGGAGATCCTGTTTTGAAGCAGGGATTAGATATCAGTTCTCTTTGTTTGAAAGTTCACAATCTTGTTTGAAAGGTCACAAACCTAGACAATATTACATTCATGTTTATTACTGTTCAATCCAAAATTTACTTAAGCTTAATCTAATTTTTCAAGAGACCATTTTTGTTCAGACTACTTCCGAGCACACAAGAAAGCACGTACGACTTTCCCTGGTCACAGCTATGAAACATAAGCTCAAGCTCAACATACCACATTCACTGTAGTTAGGCTTTCCTGTTTTCAGTTTCTATTTTTGGTAAATTGTGGTGGTTTTTTTTCAGTGTTTTCAAGTGATTTCAATAACTTAAAAAACTGGTTACCAGTGGTTACACATTTTCACGCCATTAAGAACAAGAGAAACAGTGTTTTTCAGGTGTTTATGGAACTTTTTGCTTTTATTATTGCTTGCTTTCTGCACTGATAGTTCATGGTATATAGATAGTGTACGTGCAGTATAAATAAGGTCCAAATACATTTTTACAAATCAAACTTATCGTAGTACACCATACAATACTTCTTCAGGGAATCTTGGTCATGCAAGGTCGCTCTTTCCTTCTCATCTAAACTTTTATCTGTGAAAAGGCCCTCTCAACATTGGCACTTGAGACAGGTAACGCCAAACTAGCCAGTTGCACAATGTGCTAACTCTGGCCACTGGCATAGCTTTCCATGCAAATACTGGTGCACCTGACAATTGTGATTCTCTGCGACAGGTTCTGCAACATATTATTTGAACTGGGTGCATATGCACTTTTGAAACTCCAGATCAAATTTCCCTTTATGGAAGGTATCTATAACTTATTCAGAGTACCACAGTTAGGCTTCATTGACTTCAAATGCCATGATTGTTGAAGGGCTATTTCTCATACATTGTAAAATAAAATATCCTGAATTGCTCTTTGTAAGAAAGTGGCTCTGTATATACTGGACCAAAGTAAGGTACAGTGTGCACAGAGTCCACAGTCCCCAGAGGTTTGGCAGAGGTTAAAGTTAGATATAATCTTACTCTCTAAAGTGGTAGCTTGGTCGAGCAGTAAGGCAGTATCAGAGGACAGTGTAAAGCATTTGCTGTACACACTCAGTCAGCAAATGGTCTTGATGGAGCAAGGATTCGCATATTACGCGACTTGCTTGGATTCATGAACCTTGAATAACATGTAATAACGTAATCCAACCTGTTTGTCTTACTAATTTCCCTTTATTCTGACATTGGGGTGTCCTAGTGACGCTTGCATATGTGTTTACTAATTCAATAACGCTCGTAACTAAAAATGGCCGCTGCTTGGCGGGGTTTTCTTCTGCGCATGCGTTAGTCACACTCACGTGACGTGACGTACTTGCAATTCTGGTGGGAATCTTTGCGCTTGCGCACTGGCTTTTAAGATGGTTGCCTGTGTTCTCACATGGTGAAGCTTGCACTGATGTTTCGTGTTACTGTCTGTTTGCACTAAACTCTCACGCCATAGTATATTTTAAGTAAAGGGGTATAGAGTAGCTATTCATGGTATACAGTGTATTCATTTATTTCTATGTTTTAATTTGTTTTCGCTTACTTTTCATGTACCGCGATATTGAGGGTCTGAGCGACACTCGAGAAGCCATATTGAGACGCTTTTCTGCGCATGACAGTCTTCTGCCGGTGGCATTGAATGGCTGCCAAACAGAGGTCGCGGCAAAAATGTGCCTGGGAAGATGCACCTTCACCCAGCCGAAGAAGCTAAAATGTTCTGCATTAGCAACAAATGTATTACTTTCCATTGTATTCTGTAGAATAGGTCATGGGAACCCCAAAATCAATAGGCGGTCCCAGAATATGCAAATATAGGCTTGTAGACATTAAATGTGATTGGTGTGTTGACCTATCCTACTTGGGGACCAATCGAAATTGGGGATTCTGACACTTGCAACATTTGGGGGGTGGTACACTGACCCGAAAACAGTATAACTAGCTTAGGTTTAGCTAGAGAAATTGTCCGACTTGTCCGAATAGCTGACCTGTCACTGACCCAATGCACTCAATAGGTGATTGATACAGAGAGCTGCGGAGCATCCTGTCCGAACTTTCCATAGACTCACGGGGTTTTGCTAAAGAAACCCTAAGTGCTGGCGGAGCACTTTGCGGGGGAATTCCCTAACCCAATCGGGGTTCTGGCTGATAGCTGCAGAGAGGGTGGAGCGCAGGCGTTGCTTCCAAACTGCGGGTGCTGGTCGTTCCTTGGTGGTCCTGTCCTGATCCTAATCTGGGTTTCCTGTCCTGTCCTGGGGTGTCCATTCTGCACCTGCTGTCCGGTCGATGACTGTCCTTCCTTGGGGTTTTTCCTGTCCTTAACTGACCCGTGGCCAGGGTTGGTCTTCACACCATTCTAGGTAAATATAGTGCTTAAACTCTATACTGCACCTTCTATTTTTCTGTCTTTTGCTTTAATAAAGACATACCTTTGCGCATAGTTGATTTTCCATGCTTTTTCGCAAAGTTACTGAATGAAAAGCTCATACGTTATTGCTGTTTTCTAGCATGTTCCTATGTTACCCTTCCTTTAAGCACATTTCTCCAGACTTGTTTATGAAATATAGATGTGTTTATAAATTCTCCTTTTGCTAGCCGAATTGATGTTTCTAGAATTATAGCGTGTTCCATTTTTACCTTCCCTATAGGTGTATAGTATTCCAGAATCTCGCAATATAAACCTAAAGTTCTTCTCCCTGCCCGTACATCAGGGGTATTTTTCCCATAGCGATTTTCTAGAGTGTCCTTAAAATTCCCCGTAATTTAGTCACTTCATTTAAGTCCAAACTCTGAACTTACTGACTAGCATGTTTCTTGCTCACAAATGGTTAGCTTGATTTATGTCCTTTATGGATATGTGCTCTTCATTATCTTGGTTATTGATTGCCTATGTGTAATAAATCTCATGTTATCTGAATCTGAAATCTAGATAAAATCCTTAAAACCTCCCCGGTGTCTGTGGTCTTTACGAAATTATAAAAGAGTATAAAGTTGGTATTGTGTTGTTTGCCTTTTCTTCACAGCTAGCTCCCTGATTCATCGTTGTCATTAGGTACCCGTAACGGGGGAATGGTAAGTCGGGTACAACAGAAAATTATAGGAAATAACTGGGTTACTGGTAGTAGAGTGTAAGGTCACCTGATTAATGTATATGATAAATTGAAGTTTATGGGCCTGATACGTGTATGGTAAATATTGTTGGTTGGGTGACCTGCGCGCTCTATCAGTAATTTTCTGGTAGCAGAGCTATGGTTAGGGACTAGTTAAAGTTAGGTAGGACTAGTTAAGATAGGTAGGCAGGTCGGATGCTGCTATAAAGATTTCGCTGCTAAAACTGTAAATATTATATTGCTGAAAATTTGATCGATCACATGAAATGCTTTTACTTTGAAAATTATGAAATGTTTTAAATTGTTTTTCTTACTATTATATTGATAAATGTATTAACCCACTCATTAGTAATTGTTTAATGTTTGTCTGGAATCCCCGGGGAATTGAATAGCGGGTGGTGAGGAGAATCCACACTGCAGTGAGGTCACTGACTCTAGGAAAATTGGTGCAGGTTAGGCAGAACTGGAAGCACTGATTAGGGATTTCTGAACGTATGCTTGAATAAATGATGGCAAAGAGTTCGCTGGCAAAACTTCTACTGTGGCATAATCTAGTAAGGGTCACACGGGAGGAGTAGCGGGTTCATCTGAGCTTTGGTGACAGCAAAGGGGTTCGCTGGTGAAACTTTAGACTTAGTATATATCAAGAAAAGAAGTGGATAAGTCAAAAGAAGTAGCAGGTTCCCTAATGCTTGAGTGAAGGGTAGGCGGAAGAGATCTATCCGTAGCGCATTAAAAGTAGACAAAAGAAGTTTACTTGCAGTAAAACGTATCTTTCTTTTCTAGACACTCGAGTACAGTGGCGAATATGTTATGTTGTTAAATAACTAAGGCACTTGCACTTTAAAAGAGAAATCAAGTTTCCGTTACCTTGTAAAGGAGGGAGTCAGTTGCGAAGCTGCTCTGACGTCACTCTGTGCCGCGCTGGTATTGGTCGAAACAGCGGGTGTGTAGCGGAGCTGGAATTGTAAAGGAGGGGTGAGTGCCGAAGCGTGAGAACCTGTCTCGCGAAAAGGCCGCGCACCCATTGGACGAGGTTATTTAAAATCGTGCATCTTATTGGTTGCGCGAAATTAAAAGACGCATTTGGATTGGGAGTGATTTGTAAACAAAGTCGCTCGCAGAAATCGTATGTGGCACACGTATAGACCAGTGACTAGACCTGATCCACGACATTTAGGGTTTGAAAACGATCAGTGGAAAGGGCATAACACTAGCATTATGTACGGAAATAAGAGAAAATTGTCCCTTGTAAATAAAGTGAAGAATTATTTCAAAAAGGACAAACCTATCAAAACCAGAGAAGGTGTTGTCATACCGCCACCTAATACCCCCGCATCTTTCATGATGTTTGATAAAGGATACCACTTGTGTGTATGGTTGGAAAATTGGGTGGAATACACGAAAGATGACGGAATTTTGGCTTTCCCGTTAGAAGGTACATTTAATGGCAGGATTCTGTTTAATTTAAGAACCCGAATGAATGATTTACATCCCAGACCTAGATTAACGCAGTACGAAGCATTAGAGGAATGGGAAATCGAAGCCTTTGAAAGAGACAAGCCCCGATTATACAAAGGGTTAACCAAATGGTATCCGAAACTGAAACAAGAAACCAGAGATAAAAAGATGAAACAATGGAGACAGAATATGATAGTCGAGGGACTATATCCAAAAATGTCAATGGGTGGTTCTGTGGGGGAGAAAAAGGCAGAAAAGACCAAACACTGGGTAACTAGTGGGGAATCGGATGATGATTATTTGGAGGATCTGTTCATGAAGAATCCACCTCCTTATAACGAAGGACCAAGATCCTCTAGTGTAGGGGATGCTTCCCGAAGACCTCCTCATCAGGAAGGGACTAGATCTGTAAATGTAGGAGACGGCTGTCAGGTACCTTCCTATAACGAGGGACTATGACCCATAGGTGCTAGGGATACCTGTCCAAGACCACCGTTTTGTGGAGAATCAAGATATGCAGGGGAGAGGGACTTCTGTCCGAGACCTCTGTATGAAGAAGAATCAAGACCCTTAAATACAGGAAGCTTGTTCCCGAAACCTAATTATGGTGAAGGACCAAGTATGACGCATCCAACTGCCCCAACTTTGACTCCGCAAATAGTACCTGAAATAAGTATGGAAAGAATGTTGCAAGACAGGGAGCGAGAAGCTCTAGCAAAACAGAGAAACGAAATCATTCAGAAAATCTCTCAGTTAAATACAAGCCCTGAAGCGTTGACAATCCCAGTAACTATTGGACCAGTTGTTCCTTTGTATGGGAATAACCAAGGGAGTCCAAAGACTCTGATCATTACCCCAACTGTAGTACAGCCAAGAAAAGAGCCCTTAATTGTAGACGATCAGACGAGTGAATGTGAATCTGAGGTTTCGTTAATGGATTTGCCGATCAGGGGTGCAGGGGGGAGTTTGCAGAAGAGACATAATCCTTTCAATACGGGAGAGATTCAAATGGAATCGACTTCAGGTACCAAGAGTGTCACATTAGTGACTCCTGAAGAAATTGAGAGATGGAGTCGAGAATTAGAGAGACAAACTCCTCAGTCAAAACCTTTAGACATCTACAAGCTGAGAATAGAAATAGAAGAATTGATGGCAGGAAACGTGGGGTTAGACAGATTAAATACCTATTCCGAGGAAGAGCTTCTATTTAGCTGTAAAAGTCTTACCCGTAATACCAGAGTGTTCCATGAGAAATTAACAGACACTGCAGCTAGTATGGGAATAGATATTGGATAATCCAAGCCCCTACAAAAACCCTACAGAGCAGAATTCTCAGACAAAGATCTAGAAAATATGAATGTGTCTGGGAAAAAAGTACAGATCAAAGAATTGTTGAACGTGTTGCAGAAATGGGGAGATTTAGAAAAATGGAAAGCCAGGTGGGCAAAGAAAAAGGATGAGGTTAGATCCAAACAGACGTCTTCTGAGTTCGTTCTAAAAGAAGCTGACAAGCCAGAGCAGTTATATCCTATGCGCGAAGTGCCAGGTGGAAAATATGTGCACGTTCCATGGTCCAGACAGGATATTGTGTCCTTTACCAATGACTTTCCAAAATTACCAGAAAAACCAGTGGCGTGGTACAGACAGGTAGAAAGGTTTGTAAAAGTGCAAAAATGCCTATGGAAAGACCTGGATGGGTTTTTCGACATAGTGGTTCCTGTAGATTTATGGACTGAGTGTAAGATTGCCGTTGATTGGCCAAATAAAGAATATACAAGGGACCCTGCTACAGGTGCTCCCTCTGAAGAGGTAATGAGTAAATACGATCAGGTAATGTTACACCTGAAGAAAAAGGTGCCTGCAAAAGAAACTGATTGGACCAAGATAGATAGAACCACGCAGGAAAGGGATGAGACTGTGCACTCCTTTTATGAAAGACTGTTACAGGTGTTTAAAACGTACAGTGGTATAGATAACATCGAGATGAAGGATATGACCCACTTCATTTACAGGTTTGTAAACGGTTTAAGACCAGAAATTTGCCAGTGGATCAAAGACAATAAAATCTGTTGGCAGTCAAAGAAGATTTATGAGGTCTTACGGTACGCAAAGTACTGTGAAGACGAGATGGCTGATAAGCGAAAGGCACTGAAAGAAAAGGTCACGTGGGCACAAGTAAAACTACAAGAACAGCAGGAAAAGCAATTGGGTAAACTGAATAAGAACTTCCAAAATCAAGGTTCTGGGGGAGGAGGGAAGCCCAGAGTGAAAATGAGTCGATAGGAAGCCAAAAAGAAATTCCCTTGTCACCAGTGCGGAGAAATAGGGCTGGAGAGACGAGTGTCCATACGCACAACATAATAACCCTCAAATCCATGATTTAAATCCACAGACGCAGAATGAAAAGCCAAGAAAGACCCAGCAACAGGTAAAGGCGAGTCAGTTGCCCCATGCACCTAAACCGAATTATAGGGGAAAAACACCGCAGGGTGAAGACATAGAAATCTGGGGAGGACAGGAGGATAGAAATGCAGCAACTTCGCAATTTTTGTTGAGTGATACTTTCCTCTTTCCTTTGTGACGATCAATACTGACGGTGCCTGAGAGGGGGGGGACGAGGAGTGCGTACTTGGTGCCTCCTTGCCGGTAGACCAGTCAGGGCCATACATTGAAGGAAAGGTTGAAGGCAATGATGTCACCTTTCTATTGGACACTGGTGCTACCCGTTCTACTGTGAGAACAGCAGACGTTCCAAACCTACCCCTCTGAGGAGAAGCAATCCAAGTAGTGGGTGTATCTAATCAATTGATTAGTACCCCAGTTACTGAGCAGAAATGCATAGATTTGTAGTTTGTGATTCCAGTCCAGTAAACTTACTGGGACGTGACTTGTTGTGCAAAAGGAACTGTACCATCTTTTGCACACCAAAGGGCGTCGAAATTCAAACCCCAGACGAAGATGGCATATACAAATTGATGTTAATCAGACCTGACTCAGAAATTAAACAACTGACTATACAAGACTTACCCGAAGAACTCCAACAGACAGTGAAACCAGAAGTATGTGACTTTATTGGAAAGGATCTAGACTTGATGGCAAATGTAGACCCAATCAAAATAGCCATGAAAGAAAATGCAGTTTACCCCAATACCAAGCCATACAAAATGAGTGCAAAAGTGAGAGCAGGAGTTGCCATTGAAATAAAAAGATTGCTAGAAGCCAACATCATACAAGAAGTGATGAGTAGACCATGTAACTCACCCATAATTGGAATCAAGAAACCTAGTGGCAAGTACAGGGTACCATGTTGTCCTATTGTTCCAAACCCAGAAGTGATCCTGTATCAGATTCCCTGGGATGCTGAGTGGTTCACCGTGATTGACCTATGTCATGCATTCTTTTCGATCCCATTGCATCCAGACAGCAAATTTCTTTTCTCATTTGCATTCGACAGTCACGTGTTCGTTTGGAATCGCGTCCCTCAGGGGTACACAGAAAGCCCCTCGATCTTTAATCAGATTCTGAAAAAGTGCCTTGAATCCTTAGTCTTACCTGGAAACTCAGTTTTGGTGCACTATATAGACGACCTCTTGGTGGTGTCTAAAAGTCAGAAAGACTGTGTTGTTGACACCATTGCACTACTGAACCACTTAGGTGAAGGAGGACACAAAGTATCACCTGACAAACTGCAATTCTGTACCAAGTCAGTAAAATATCTGGGGCACCAGATAGAGAAAGGTATCAGAAAGGTTACTTCAGAAAGAATCAGAATAATTCGAAACATGCAGTTACCTAATACCCAGAAAGAAGTCAGAATGTTCCTTGGAGTTGTAGGTTACTGCAGGCAGTGGATTGTGGGATTTGCAGTCCTAGCAAAACCTTTGATCAAAATGACAAAGAAAGGAGCAAAGGACCCAGTGGAATGGGATGAGGAAAGCTTGACAGCATTCACGAAATTACGAGAATGTCTGTGCACAGCCCCTGCTTTGGGAATGCCTGATTATTCTAAAGAATTTGCACTGTTTTGTAACACACGAGACAATTGTGCACTGTCAGTCCTAACTCAGGAGCATGGTTTGACTAGACGTCCAGTAGCATATTTTTCTGCTACCTTGGATCCAGTGGCTGCTGGATTGCCCGGATGTCTAAAAGCAGTAGCTGCAACGTGCACGAGTCTAGAACAGAGTGAATCCATTGTTATGGGACATCCTGTAACTGTGTATGTTCCACATGCAGTCGTAATCTTACTAACCAGAACTAAGACCCAGTATCTCACACCTAGTCGGCTGACTAAATATGAGAGGATTCTTGTGGGTGCTGCAAATGTAGTCATTACTCGATGTAACATATTAAATCCAGCTACCCTATTACCAGACTCATTAATTGCAGAAGTGCAGGGAGAGGTCGAGCATGATTGCATTGACCTAACGGAGTTCAGTACTAAACCACGTCCAGATATCAAGGAAATGCCCCTGCCTGTAGAAGATAGCGAGCTGTTTGTGGATGGCTCATGTCTGAGACATGAACTTGTAGGCCTAAGTGCTGCTTATGCTGTAGTCACGGTATCACGCACTATAGAAGCATCCTGTCTATTTGGAGTAAAGTCTGCACAAGTAGCCGAATTGGTTGCATTGACAAGAGCTTGTAAAATTGGGAAAAATAAAAGAATAACGGTAAAGTACTGTTATGGGGTTGTGCATGACTTCGGCCAATTGTGGCTGCAGAGAGAGTTTCTGACTTCTTCAGGTACTCCTATCAGAAATGGAAAAGTTGTACAAGAATTACTGGACGCAATCCAGTTACCAAAAGAATTGGCAGTGGTCAAGTGTGCTGCTCACAAATCGGGTACTGATCATGTGACAGTAGGAAATCGATATGCTGACGAAGTGGCCCAACATTGTGCCAGACATCGAATGTCTGTAAATATCAAATTGGGGGGATATGGAAACAGCTGCCAACTTATGGTGTTTGAGGATGTGAGGAATTGAGAGATTGGCAGCATGCTGCGACACCAAAGGAAAAAGAAAAATGGAGGAAGCTTGGTTGTCGACAGAGAAGTGAGGATGGTATCATTGTGGGCCCTGATGGTATGCCTGTGTTGCCTAGACGCCTGCTTGCTTTTATGGCCAGACTGATACATGGAGATACACACGTTGGTAGGGATGACATGATCCGTGTTTTTCAACAAACATGGTACAACCCGAAGTTCAGGAAAGTAGCAGAGTCACTCTGCCAGAGGTGCTTGACATGTCAGCAGTTCAACGCTGGAAAGAGAACGGTAGTTGAAATGGGAAAAATTGGGAAGTCAGGGGGTCCCTTTGTAAGATTACAGATAGACTTCATTCAGTTGCCCCTTTGTAAAGGAATGAGATACATCCTTGTCATTGTCTGCCTGTTTTCCAAATGGGTGGAAGCTTACCCAGCCAAAAAGAATGACGCCATCATTGTAGCCAAGTTGTTACTGCGAGAACTAATACCTAGGCACGGGGTTCCAGTCACAATTGAATCAGATAGAGGTGGGCATTTCCAGAATGAAGTAATTGATCAGCTCTGTAAAGCATTCAAGATTACACAAAAGCTGCACTGTGCATACCGTCCAGAGGCTTCTGGAGTAGTGGAACAAGTAAATGGCACTATCAAGTCGAGATTAGGGAAGATGTGTGAATCTACTGGCATGAACTGGATAGAGGCTTTACCTCTTGTTCTGATGGGAATCCGAAGTATCCCAGACCGAAATACAGGCCTGAGTCCCCATGAGATCCTAATGGGAAGAGTGATGAGACAAGCATGGGTACCAGGATACAAACTGATAAGCATTTCTGATGATTTGGTACTTGAGTACTGCAAGCAACTGGGTGACCAAGTGCGTTCTATCTCTCGCCAGATTGGGGAAGACGTCGTCGCCAGTCCAACAACTCCAGTCCATAAATTGGTTCCAGGCGATTGGGTTGTACTCAGGAAGCACACTCGTTCAAATTGCCTTGCACCGAAGTGGGGAAAACAACGCCAAGTGATACTGGTGACCACGACAGCGGTGAAGTGTGCCGGCGTTCCATAGTGGATCCATGACAGCCATACTAAGAAGGTGACCAAGGACGAGGAAACTGACGCTGAAGGTTGTCCAGCTGAGGTGTCTCCAGACGTTGGTCCTGAAGTAGCTGATGACGAACAACCGAGCACCAGTCAAGATGAGTGGATACCCATAATCGACCTGACTGATGACCCAATCAGAACAAGAAGTCAAACCTACGCAGACAGAGAGTGGAATAGTGAGGAAGAGACAGGAATAGGAGGAGACAATCAGATTATCGAAATCCATGTAAAATCTGAAGGAGAAGAAGATCAGATAGGGACAGGACAAGTGATCGACACACCTCCAAAAACTCCTGAGATTGAAAAGGGACAGACAGGAACTAGTGCGAAAGTTCAAGCGGAAGAAAATCAAGGGTTCGAAGTGCTTGAACAGGATCAGATAGAATTAGACGAACGTGTTCAGGACACAGAAATTGAAACACCCAAAAGACTAATTAAGCATACACCTGAACAAGGCCAGCTTAGTAACCAGGCAGAAGAAATAGATATAAGACCTGGGACTAGTCAGACAGGAAGGGAAGAAGCAGAGGCAGAAGTGCCACAGTCAAACGAGAATAAAAGAGCATTAGAAGAAAGCCAAAATACAGTGCCAGCCAAAAGACTCAAGAAGAAAAATAAAGAACCAAGATTCATTAAAAGACTGAGACTGAGACTAAAAACAGTAGAAGAAAAACTTGAACAAAGAAGGCAAAGTTCCCGTATAGCAGAGCAAACTGGAGAGAACTCCAAACGAAGAAGTGATCGAATAAAAAGACTGAACGAAAAATATCAAGATCCTGAATGGACTTATTTGGTATTGGAAGAATTTGAGGATCTTGATATAACTGACGAAAGTGACGAAGATCAGACAGCTGACCAGTCTGCTGAAGAAGAAGAACCAACCTGAAATTGCCCAGAGTAAGCTACCTGTGCAAAGTTAAGAAGAGGGGTTGAAGACTTCTTTTAAGCGAAAATGTCGGATTCAAAAGTGAATGGAAGACCTAGACGTAATTGCTGTAAAACATGCTGTAAAGTATGTATATGTAGTGTAGCCTTAGTGTTAATATTATGGATAGAACTAACCATTACTATTCCTTATATGATGAGCAAAAGTACTAATATTGACCCTACACAGACTGTGACAAAAGACACTGAAGAACTGACAACACGAAGTGTAGAAAGACGTGAGAAAGCACTTAGCATAAGACAAACAAAAACAGACTCAGAAGCACCAGATGAGGAAGGACTACATTATCACGGAATCAAGAACCAGACTCATTTAAATGGATTCGCAAACCTTTTAGTGCATTATGTAGAAACCATGGAAATAGAAGATTGTTACGTGTGCATGAAGCTACCTACTTCTGTAGCCGAGGGAGTGACATACCATCATTTGCCACTAACATATGGAATTTCCTGTAGCATTTTAGCTAGCTTATATTACAAAAGAGGACCGTTACAGTACTACTACTCTAACTCAGACGTGATATTTTCTGAACTTCCTATACGTGGAAATCTGAATCCTGTACATACTAAAAGTGACGTTACACGTTATATGGGAGAATACTTTCTGACTATAGGTACTATAGATTTAGGTGAAGCACACAGAGATAACTTGACCTGTTCATTGCATGAACAAGAGAAAATGTTTCTAAACATGGCAGAGAAAAGAAGGGAACGTTTCCAAAGAAAGGCAAATGATAAAAGACAGAAAACTCCTAAATGGGCTGAAAACATGGAAAGCGCCTCAAATGGTGGGGCTGGTCCTGCTTTGTTGCTGGATTTCGAGAGGAAGGGGAAACTCTGTCTTCACAGAGAAAAGACTAGTTATTATAATAACATTTTCATTGGTTCCAGTCAATGTGAGCACAATTACAAGGTAATTGGACGATGGTGTTTCAAAAATGGGTCAGAACCTGTGTTTCCCGGAATTTATTATATATGTGGAAACAAGGCTTATTTCAAATTGCCGGATCACTGGTATGGAAGCTGCTATTTTGGAATTGTCTTCCCGAAAATATACCATGTGAATGAAATTGCTGAAAGCAGTGAAAACACTAATGGCTTAGTGCGTAGTAAAAGAGAAAGCATAGGTGAAATAGTAGGTAGTATTTTTAGTGCATTGATACCTGCAGTGGGAGTGGTTCTGAATACACACAGAATTTGCAAATTGTCAACAATAGTTGATCGGTTGTCCACTGACACTGCTAGTTGATTTCTGTTGGTCAATACCAAAATGGTTGCGATCAGATCTATGGTTTTACAGAACAGACTTGCTCTAGACACCTTATTAGCAAAAGAGGGCGGAGTCTGCCGGATGTTGAAAGCGCAACATTGTTGCACTTACATACCGGACAAAAGTGTACAAATCAAAAGGTATGTGGAACATTACAAATTTGGAAAAGAAACTCAAACCACTGGAGGTTGATAGTGCCTGGAAGAGACTCACTGATGGTCTCTCCGCTGTAGGTCATTGGTTTTCTAATTTAGGTAAAGGATTTTTGTTAAAGGTACTGATGCCAATTGCAGTAATAGGTTCTATCATATTCCTCATATTTGTCTGTTGCAAATGTCGCAAACACCAAAAGAGGTACACTGTGAATAAGAGAGGTGTGAAACGGAATGTGGATGAGCTTGAATTAGAAGAACTGAATAATCGGATTTATAAAAGGGTGAAAAATTCTCACCCTAATAAAGAGATGAAAGAAAAGCTGAATAGAATGCTGGAAGAGATTGAATTGGGAAAAGTCTGAAAGTTGGCATCTGATTCCATTGGTTTTGTGATGATAGTAAATATCATCAAAGAGGGGATTGATGGAGCAAGGATTCGCATATTACGCAACTTGCTTGGATTCATGAACCTCGAATAACATGTAATAACGTAATCCAACCTGTTTGTCTTACTAATTTCCGTTTATTCTGACATTGGGGTGTCCTAGTGACGCTTGCATATGTGTTTACTAATTCAATAACGCTCGTAACTAAAAATGGCCGCTGCTTGGCGGGGTTTTCTTCTGCGCATGCGTTAGTCACACTCACGTGACGTGACGTACTTGCAATTCTGGTGGGAATCTTTGCGCTTGCGCACTGGCTTTTAAGATGGTTGCCTGTGTTCTCACATGGTGAAGCTTGCACTGATGTTTCGTGTTACTGTCTGTTTGCGCTAAACTCTCACGCCATATCAGTCTCAAACGTTCAAGAACTGAACTCTAGGCCAATTGTTTTGCATAAAATAATATACTGTTGTTTTATTTCTAGAACCAAGCAAGCCTGATACAGGTAAGCATAAAAATACTTTTCAGTAGTAAATTACTTGTATAAACACAGTTCAAAATAGCAGTGTAACTTGTAATGGTTTTGATTACAGTTTAAAGAAAGCAGTTTGCAACACATTGCAGGTATAGTACATTCAATTAAATGGGCTTTTTAAGTAAAATGCAGTTAATTACTTTTCAGATTACTTTTGCTACCACAGGACTGGATCCTGGATTCAGTCCTGCGACATTTCCTGAAAACCGGTGAGTAAAAGCGTTTTGGTTAAAGGTACGATTTTTAAGGAATATTATTGTATTTCAAACGTTGACACTTAGAAACTTTTTCACATAGAATCACCAATGTTACCCTATGGGAAGAAATTCACAAACTTTTTCACATAGAAACACCAATGTTACCCTATGGGAAGAAATTCACTCAGCATGTAAGTTACTTTTGCGTTACTTTTGTAATCCAGTGCTGGAATCCTATGTTCAGCACTGGGACATCTACTTAAAACAGGTAAGTAATTACAGTCAGTCAGTTAATAACTTTTTTTCGGCCAACTCGGACCATAAAAGTGCAATATTACAATCATCAAACAACAAAGAGAAAGAGTAAAAAAATAAATAACGGTAGACAGTACAATCATATATCTACATTTGTTACAGTATAAAAATAATGGCTGACCATTGTCCTAAAATCAAATAAAAAGGATTGTAAAATTAATTTAGGGCAGGTAAATATGGGATAAGATGAATAGTAAAGTTGAGAAGTAGTGCAAATGTCCCCATTAAGTAAACCTAGATGAATTTGTTAAAAAGGGGCATAGATAAAACTCTCCACACTGTCACTTCAAAAAGCCCCTGTTCTTATGCCACATACCATTCAGGAAGTGCGAAACAGCAAAACAATAGGGGGGATGGGTGTCGTATTTTAATATCCTATAGGCCTCTTGACAGTGCCTGAACCCTAGGTTTCTGCATATTGGGGCTAACCATCGTTTGCATGATACAGAATATGCAGGGCAGAGAAAAAACACATGAATTTCAGACTCTACCCTATATTTACACGCCGGGCATTCTTCCTTGTTTTCTATGTCCCATTTACTGGTGAGCGTCATTAGTGGAAGGGTCCTCATTCTAAATTGGATGTAGAGTTTCCTAGCCAGAGGGGGGTAGATCACATCCAGGCACTGTTCTTTTCTGTATTCGGCCTTTACTTGAAGAAACTCTAGTGTCAGTCGGCCACCGGTGGCCCTTTCTTGGAGGGTTATTAGATTCTGGTGCCTATAAAGCCGCGCAAGATCTAGCCTGGCTATTAGTGGGCACACTAACTCAGGCGTTTTCCAAAGGTCCTGCCTATCTTAGTACAGAGATCCCTTATGTGGTTAAGCCATTAAGTTCTATTTTCATGAGGTTAGAAGGCGTACAGTGCCCCCACAGTTCAGCCCCATATAAGGTAGCCCCCCTGGCCTGAACTTTATATATTTCAATAACAGGGGCAGCTGGCTTGAACGTAGCTGTTCTATGCATTTTCATGATCCCCCCCACTGTCTGTATTAACGTAATTACGTTTTTGTAGTTTGTACGATTTTTAAAGAATATTCTTGTATTTCAAAAGTTGACACTTAGAAACTTTTTCAGATAAAATCACCAATGTTATCCTGTGGAAAGAAATTCAATTTGCAGGTAAAGTACTTTATCGTTACTTTTCTTATTCAGTGCTGGATACCTAGATTCAGAACTGGGACATTTCCTGAACACAATTGAAGGAAATCGTTTTTGTTATACAGGCGATTTTTAAGGAATATTTTCAGTTTTCAAAAGTCGACACTTGGAAACTTTTTGGGAGAAAAAGTGTCAATGTTATCCTGTGAGGAAAAATGTGTTATTGGTTTGAAGGTAAGTAATCCATCTTTTGAGTTAGGGTTCTGGGGTTAGACTCAGGGGTTTTCCAGGGTCAGTGATGCACTGTTGTTGCATCCTCCGTGGCACTCGGGCGGCGGGGTGTAGAGTGTTGAGGTCCAATGTTATCCAATGGGGGATAGGGGGACTCCGGTTAGTGGCGGCTGGCAGGCAGGCCACAGGGTTGTGGGAGCAAAGCTCCTAGGGTTAAGCTCAGGGCACGTTGGGGACCCAGTTAGCACCAAAGGGACACCCTCAGCGGCGCTCGGGCAGCCGGGTGCAGGGTACAGTTTTGAGGTTGGGTGCCCTGTTGATTTCAATGGTATTTCTCCGGGACAAAGAAACACTGCAGGCTCGGGGATAAGGATCTTCCAGGAGTGACCACTACTTCGAGGGGTAAGTTGGGATGTTGAGGGATAGTTAGGCACCGCTGTGTTGGGCCCGGGATGTCGCAGGAGCAGGTTCGAAGGGAGACAGGCCTGTAGGGCTGGGGCCAAGTCAGTGGGCGTCATCCTCTTGTTAGCTCTGCACGGTTTCTAGTCATTCTTCTTTTCTTGTTGTTGCTGGATGTAAGGAAGGAAGGTTCAGAGTGCCCCTTAAAACTAAATTTAGGGGAGTTACAGGTAGGTAAAGGTCAGGGACACCCCCTATTCTGCCACTCTCCAGTGGGAGGGGGCAAGAGCCTGTCCCGGGTTGGCTGGGTCCCCCATCCCCAAGTTGTGCTTCACCTCACCTACCCCACAGTAGGGGTGGAGTTGGCAGAGGTGGGCACACCTCTCTTCCTCTCTAGTGCTTCCCGCCGGTTCTCCTGCCCGAAGTAGGGGGTAGAACTAGTGGGGGCCAGTTGCTGAAAGCAACAAATGGTCTGGAGAGGCTCACAAAGGTGGCATGCCTTTAAAGCTTCCCCTTCGTGAACCTTGCCCATCCTGGGGGAGGGGGCTTGGCACCTCGTACCAAGATGCGCAATGTTTCAGGCCCCCGAGAGCAGCAAGCTCTCGACCCAGGGGTCCAGAAACATGTCTGGTGGTGGCAGCCTAGGCAGCCACTCAGTCAGGTAACTAGGAGTTGGTCGAGTTTCAGGGGGCATCTCTAATATGCCCTCTGTAGTGCATTTTACATTAAATTCCACACTGGCATCAGTGTGGGTTTAATGTGCTGAGAAGTTTGATACCAAACTTCCCATTCTTTAGTGCAGCCATCATGGTGCTGTGGAGTTCTTAATGACAAACTCCCAGCATCATATACTCTTAATGGCAGCACTACACTTACAGTGTCCAGGAATGGACCTGGGTACTGTACGGGTACAGGGCTCATGCACCTGTACCCTCATCACTGGCATAGGGCACCCAGCTAAAGGGGTGACTTATGTATGCCAGGGCAGTGTTTTGTGGGCATGGCACACAGGGATGTGTGCCATGTCGACTCTTCACTTTGTTTTGCACCAAGACACGCAGCCTGCCAAGGCAGTGTCAGGGTACAGGGCCTCTAAGGGTGGCACAATAAGTGCTGCAGCCCTTAAAGGTCTTCCCTTGTCACAGTGCCCTGGGTACCTGTGGTACCATTTACCAGGGGCTGACATGTGGCCAGAGATGCCAATTGGGTTAGTTTTGGGGAAGAACGCAGGCCCTGGGAACCTGATTGGCAGGAACCCAGGGCACACCAAGGAAAAGGGCATCAGTAGTCTGGCAAAATGTGGGGGGGGGGTTACTGACAGCATGTAAGGAAGTGGGTTTCTGTTGCAGTAACCCCCCCCCCCACTTTTTGCCTGATACCTGATGCACTTTTCCTTGGTTTGCCCTGGGTCCCTGCCAATCAGGAACCGAGGGCCTGTGCTCCTTCCCTAAAAACTGTAGTAAAGCCTAAACCCAATTGGCATCTCTGGCCACATGTCAGCCCCTGGTAAATGGTACCCTAGGTACCCAGGGCATTGTGACCAGAGAAGACCCCTAAGGGCTGCAGCACTTATTGTGCCACCCTTAGGGGCCCTGTACCCTGACACACAAACACTGCCTTTCCAGGCTGAGTGTCCTGGTGCAGAACTAAACTAAGAGTCGACATGGCACACATCCCTGTGTGTCATGCCCACTAACCCACTGCTCTGGCATACATCAGCCACCCCTCTAGCCGGGTGCCCTAAGCCAGAGGTGTGGGCACAGGTGCATGCGCCCTGTGCCCCTACAGCACCCAGGGCCATTCCTGGTCACTGTAAGTGCAGTGATACCCTTAAGAGTATATGATGCTGGAAGGTAGGCATTACGAACTCCACAGCACCATAATGGCTACACTGAAGACTGACAAGTTTGATATCAAACTTCTCAGCACATTAAATCCACACTGATGCCAGTGTGGAATTTAATGTAAAATGCACTACAGAGGGCATCTTAGAGATGCCCCCTGAAACCTAACCTACAATCCACGTCTTGTCTGAGAGGCTGCCTAGGCTGCCACACAGCAGACATGTTGTTGGACCCCTGGGTGGAGAGCCTCCGCTCTCCTGGGCCTGCAACAATGCACATCCTGGGACGAGGTGACAAACCTCCTCCCCTAGGATGGGCAGGGGAAGTTTCAAAGACATTCCGCCTTTGTGAGCTTCTCCAGACCACTTGTTGTACTCAGCAACTGGCCCCCACCAGTTCTGACCCCCCACTCTGGCGGGAAGACTGGCGGGAAAACCTACATCAGGAAAGGGGGTGTGCCAGCCTGTGCCAACTCCACCCTTCAGGTGGGAGAGGCGAGGTGAAGCACGCCTCCGGGCTACCACCATCTTGAGGATGGGGATCCCTACCCAGTCACAGCTAGGCTCCTGCCCCCCTCCCACAGGAGAGGAGCAGGTTCAGGGATGTACCCACCCTAGGACTGGGACCTATTGGTCCCTGCCCTCACCCTACCTGTAATGCCCCTAAATTTAGTATTTAGGGGCACCCTGAATCTTCCTTCCGGAGATCCAGATTCTGAAACAAGAAAGAAGAACAAGCAATAAGAAAACCTGCCGTGCAGCTGCTAAAAAGAGGAAGACACCAACTGATTTGGCCCCAGCCCTACCGGCCTGTCGTCCCTCAAACCTGCTCCTGCTAAACCCCGGCGACTCCAGTGGTCAGCAACCTCAAAAACCCCAGAGGACCTGACTGCCTTGTGACTCTGACTACCTGGGTCTCCCCCGAGCAGTGGTACTGCTCGCAGCAAGTAACAAGCCCTGGCATCAGCCTGGAACTGCAAACCCTGCACACTCTGCACCCACCAAGCCTGGCCTGTGCCAGAGTGCATCAAGACCACGAGGACGTCCCCCTGGCGACTGGGACCCAAAGTCCAGTGCCCAACGACCCCCCTCGATGAACCAGACTATGGCTGCAGCCTCAGAACCAGGGACCCCCCTACCGCGACCAGCTGAGGGTAAGATTTCCTGACGCCAAAAGACACCCCTGCACCTGGCGCCCCACGGTCTCCTGTGCCCAACTCCTGGGTGTCCACCCCTCCTCCAGCTTCCCAACTTACGTCTCAAAGTGGTGGGTGCACCTGAAGAATCTCCGTCCCCGAGCCTGCAGCCTTTGTTCACTTTGCAGGATCTCCATTGAATAACATTGAGCGCTCGACAGCTCAAAAGCACCCTGCACCCAGTGGCCCAAGGGCCCCTGGGAGTGCAACCTTTATCCTATCTTACTTCCCCACTTGCCCTGAGTAAGTGACCAGGAGCCCAGCTCCCACAGCCGTGTGACCTACTAGCCAGCAGTCACCAACCAAGGGCCCCCTGCCTTCCATAGGATAACATTGGGCCTAACTACCTCTGCACCCGGCTGCCCCAGTGCCACTGAGGGAGTAACAACTGTACTTACCTGACCCTGGGAAACCCCTGAGTCTATGCCCAGAATCTTAACTCTACCAGTCGAGTACTTACCCAACAGCCGATAACTCACTTTTCTTCCATAGGGTAACATGGACTGGTTTCACTTGAAAATTCTTCTTAGTGTGGAGTTTTGAACCTTTAAAATATTCGTCTAAAATCAGCCGAACAACGAATTCCAACTTACTCACCTGCTATCAGAAGAGACCCCAGTGCTGGATCTTGGTGCCCAGCACTGGCCCTGAAAAGTAATTACAACTGTACTTACTGCAAACTCAATGTTCTTCCATAGGAAACCATTGACTGTTTTTTCTGTGAAATTTCTTCTGTCGATTTTTGCAAAGTACAAATATTCCTTAAAAATTGTCCAAACTACAAAAACGTAATTACTTACCTGTTTAAGATATATGTCCCAGTGCTGGACCTAGGAGCCCAGCACTGGATTACAAAAGTACCGCAAACATACTTTACCTGCAATCTGAATTTCCTTCCATAGGAAATCATTGACTGTTTTTCTGTGAAATTTCTTCTGTCAACTTTTAAAATACCAAAATATTACTTAAAAATCACTACTGTGACTTTACCGATTTTGCTCAACTGTTTAAAGTACCTGTCTCAGGACTGAATCTAGGATCCAGTCCTGCAGTTAGAAAAGTAATCCTGGAAGTAATCTATTGCCTCCTTTTAGAAATTCCCATTAAGCTCAATGTGCTATTGGGTTTGAAATTGTGTTGCCTATTGCAACAAACTGTAACTATTGCATTCCAAAAGTCTATTGATTATTTGCAAAGTATTTAACTAAAGTAACTCATTCTGAGAAAGTATATTTTGATACCTTGTTGGTTCTAAAATAAAACAACTATATCTTTTGATATAAAACCATTGGCCTTGAGTTCAGTTCTTGAGTGTGTGAGACCATTTGCTGACTGAGGGTGTACAAAAAATGTTTTACACTGTCCTCTGATACTGCCTTACAGCTCGACCAAGCTACCACTTTAGAGAGTAAGGTTATATCTAACTTTAGCCTCTGCCAAATCTCTGGGGTCTGTGGACTCTGTGCACACTGTACCTATTTGTGAACAGTATATACAGAGCCACTTTCTCACACAACAGAATCCCACTTTCATACACTCCTCAACATTTCTTTGTTTACCAAGAGGCAAGCACTCTCACATAGAACATGTTGCGGTGCCAAAGTCACTAAAAGTTTCACCTAGCTTACTCTCAAGGAGATGTTTCACTTCTACACTAATTATGCTGAACACTTGGCAGACAAGGATGTTTTCAGACTCTAGTTTTTTTATTATGTCCACTACAACAGTCATGCTTTCCTGTAAAAATCTAAGAATGAAGTAGAGTATGAGGAAGATTGGAACTGCCATCCATGACAGCGCCACACCGCTGCTGGAGACGTGCAAGTTACGAACACTTTTCTTTTTGTACTGACTCATATTACTGTTAATGGGGTTTTGTTGGTGATCCTACTGCCCTCCACGACACCGGCACGAAGGGCCACAGTATACAGGGCCCTCACCAAAGGATCAAATCTGCAGGGGCTCACGTTTGAACCCTGGAAGTAGTTTAATTTGGGATTCAGTGGGTGGGCGACAGACCTTTGCCACCTGAAAGTCCTATTGGTCAATGGTTGCACAGATGGGATGGACGGGGGGAAGGTGGGGAGGGGGAGGGAGGAGAGGGGAATGTTGAAACAGTTTTGTTGGGGGGGGATTTTGGTTGGGGGGGAAGGTGGAAAAGTTGGTTGAATGCAGTCATGTCGTTCGGTGCTCCCTGCAACAGCTTCGCACTGGAAATCATCCTCATAAATCTAGATGTGCCCAAGAATGCAGCAGTACATAATCCATGGCTCCATGGGCTGCCTCCCACCTGGGGACTGCCTACCTGACTGCACAAGACCCAAAACATGTTAGGTGACCTCGAGACACATGGGGAAGGCAGGAGAGGGCTCAGCGTCCTGTCCTGGAATGTCAATGGCCTGGGTAGCAAAATTAAGAGAGGGCTGGTCAACACATACCTGAAAAGTGTGGGCCCGGACATCACATTGTTACAAGAAACTCATCTTAAAGGTACCAATTGCGCCTTCCTTGCCAGAGGCCACTTTAAGCTCCTAGCGCATGCGGGATACACAACAGACTCTAGAGGAGTTGCCATCATTCTAAAAAAGACCACTCCATTTAATATAACCCAGACGTGGACGGACCCCCAGGGAACATACGTGGGTATCAAGGGGATGTGGAAAAGACATGCCTACACCATAATTTCGGTCTATGCTCCCCCGAAACTCCAAGAATTACGTACAGCAATAAATATAGACAGAATCGATCTATATTAGGAGCGACATGTCCAGCCGGACAGAGGTCTTTCAAGTTTACTCAATAAACAATTAATCCATACAAAGCGAATACCTTCCACAATCCACCTAGTGTGGTACACAAGCCTGTGCCCAACACTAACAGATCCAGTACAGAAGGTAGATTTAGAAAGCAAAGAAGGGCTTTTTAAGGCAAACAAACGTTTTCTGTTTGAATTCAGTTGTACAGAAATGTCAAAACAACACCATTACATTACATAGAAATCAAGTTTTGTATTAGGTGCTATACAAGTCGACGGCGTTTCGGACCCCCTATTTGATCGTGGGGACCATCATCAGGACATTGAGTTAATGCCTTAACGTTAATTAGCCTCTAATTGCCAGGGTAATCCACTGGAGCTTGGCCGAAAGGATTTTAACCAAAATTCAGTAGAGCAGCCCAGGATCGAGCGCCAGTTTCCGCGTTACAATATCGTAATCCGACGGAGCCTAGGGAAAACCGGGTTAGTCGGCGTTTCAGTGTGCTCCCTGGCGTCAGGGAGAACACTGAAACGCCGACTAACCCGGTTTTCCCTAGGCTCCATCAGATTACGATATTGTAACGCGGAAACTGGCGCTCGATCCTGGGCTGCTCTACCGAATTTTTGGTTAAAATCCTTTCGGCCAAGCTCCAGTGGATTACCCTGGCAATTAGAGGCTAATTAACGTTAAGGCATTAACTGAATGTCCTGATGATGGCCCCCACAATCAAATAGGGGGTCCGAATAGCCGTCGACTTGTATAGCACCTAATACAAAACTTGATTTCTATGTAATGTAATGGTGTTGTTTTGACATTTCTGTACAACAGAATTCAAACAGAAAACGTTTGTTTGCCTTAAAAAGCCCTTCTTTGCTTTCTAAATCTACCTTCTGTACTGGATCTGTTAGTGTTGGGCACAGGCTTGTGTACCACACTAGGTGGATTGTGGAAGGTATTCGCTTCGTATGGATGAATTGTTTATTGAGTAAACTTGAAAGACCTCTGTCCGGCTGGACATGTCGCTCCTAATATAGATCGATTCTGTCTATATTTATTGCTATACGTAATTCTTGAATGCATGGGACCACTGTTGCTTAAACAAAGTATGTTCCCCGAGGTCCCCTGCTGACTGAATTGGGGTCCCTTGTTGTTGTCAATATACCCCCGAAACTCCAAGCACTCACATTGAAAAAGTTAGCGGATATACTGCTAGAAACGGCTGACACCATACAGATTGTTGGGGGACACTTTAATGACGTCTTGAATGTAGCACAGGACAGAACAGGCACGCCACAGAGAGAGGGGACCCAGACCCCCTTGTCCCAGTGGTCGGTCAACCTAGGTCTTACTGACGTCTGGAGGTGGCTACATCCGGAAACGCGGGCTTATTCGTACTTCTCGGGCGCCCATAAGGTCTTCTCGAGACTGGATTATATTTTTATGTCCAGACAACACCTGACAGTACAGGACGTAGCAGAATATAAAGCGAGAGGCGTATCGGACCACTCACCATTGCTGATCAGACAGGGGGTGAAACGCCAAGGTGAAACACGACTGTTGCGACTGTCGGCCTGGGATCTGCAGAACCCAAACGTCCTGCGGGGCCTGAGAGCGGATGTAAAAGTCTATATTGCAGAAAACGAGGACTCGGTGGCCTCGAAAGTGATATTTTGGGAGGCACTAAAGGCAGTTATGAGAGATAGGGCGAAAAGTTGACTGGCGGAGGAACGAAGAAAGCTCCACTCCAACGCTGAACTAATAGAGCAGGACATACTAACCTTGGAAAGGGAATACCAGACCTCGAGAGACCCAGTAGCACTTAGGAGACTCGCGGATAGGCAGTCGCAGTATCGGGAACTAGTGACCGGAGAGGCGAAAACCAAAGCCTTAGCCACCCTACATCGCCTGTATGATGTAGGGGACAAATCAGGTAAGCTATTGGCATGGCTTAGCAAAAAGGAGCGTGCGGAGAGGTGGGTGGAACAGATTAGGGACCCTCAGGGAGCGGTTATCAGATCGGATACACGCATCGCAGAGGCGTTTGCAGACCACTATGAAAGTTTTTATGAAGCTAGGAATTTAGGGACATGTGAAGAGGCCATACGCTATATGGACCAAACCGAACTCCCGACCCTGTCTGCTGATGACGCTAAAACTATGGACTCTGATATTACCCTAGATGACATCTCTGAGGCCCTGGCCAGACTACGACCGGGAAAAACGCCGGGACCCAACGGCTTCCCAGCGGATTTCTTTAAACGTACAGCGGACCTATTGGCGAAACACCTGAAGGGGCTGTATGAGGGCGCCCTACAGGAGGGGTGGCTCCCCCCTGACCTGGCCCTGGCGACCATTATCCCAATCCATAAGGAGGGTAAACCACAGGAGGACTGTGCGTCCTACCGTCCCATCTCGTTATTGAATACGTAAACAAAACTACTGGCCACTATCCTGGCGATGCGGCTCCGCTCGGTGATATCGCAGCTGATACATCTCGACCAGACGGGATTCATACTGGACAGGGCCACCAGAATGAACCTCCGGCGCACGCACAACTGGCTGCAAGAGGTCCGGGATAGAGAGGACCCACACTGGTTCCTGTCCCTCGATGCGGAAAAAGCCTTTGATGCAGTTCATTGGCCGTTCCTTGAAGGAGTCCTACAGAAATTCGGTTTCGGACCGAAGTTCCAGCAGTGGGTGCGGCTGCTGTACACCGAGCCGAGTGCCAGAGTGAGGGTGAATTGTGTCCTGTCACGCGAGTTCCGGGTGCGAAGAGGGACCAGGCAAAGATGCCCGCTATCCCCACTTTTGTTTGCCCTGACTATTGAGATCCTGGCGACTAGGATTCACCAAAACACAGGCATTAGGGGATTTAAAATGAGTGAGGGAGACATGATGACGAGGAAAAAATTTCGCTTTACGCGGATGACGTCCTTCTGTATGTCACATCGCCGGAGACGTCGATCCCGGAGCTGTTCCATGAACTGGAGCAATACGGTGGTTCTGCTGGACAAGTCGGTTCTGTACGACCCCTCAGGGCGGGAAGCATGGCCGGACCTTCCAAGAAGGTTATTGACGACAACAGAGGGCTTTCAATACCTCGGGGTTTATCTCACACTCGATAGAAACATTGCGTATCAAAGAAACATAGAACGCATCATGGTGAACTCCATAGTAGATATGGACCGCTGGCGACTGCTCCCGCTCACTCTTTTGGGCAGCGCGGCAATGTACAAGATGATTATCCTCCCCAAGTACTTGTACGCCTTACAAAATGAGTACTATCCGCTCCCCCCAAAAGTCTTTTCCAAGATACATGCGGACCTACGGGCCTTCATATGGCTGGGCAAACAGCCTAGAGTGGCACTGGCCATGCTACAAAGACACCAATACAGAGGGGGGATCTCGCTCCCGAACTTAGAGGCTTATTACTGGGCGGAACACTTGGCACCGATCAATGACTGGTTGCATGCACAGGCCGACCATCCCTCATATGCGTTGGAGCGCCACAAGTTGGCACCCAGACACATACTTTCTTACCTGTATGGGGGGACTGGCCGGAGACGTCTCCTACCGGCCACCGAAATAACCTTACATGCTTGGAACGCTGCAGTGAAACGCACGGGATGGGATAGAAAGCCCTCGAGACAGACGCCAATCTGGCACTGCACGTGGCTGGCGGACCTACACAAACTAACAGGATATAGACGATGGGATGACAGAGGAATTTCTACCCTAGGAGATATAGTTGCCAAAGGGCAACTGAAGTTGTTCGCGGCACTGACCTCAGAATTCGGACTACACCCCACACAGAGATACAAGTACACCAGACTCAAACATGCCTGGGGGGCCCAAAATATCAACACTGCAGAGCTGGTGCACTTTGCCCCACTCGAAGGCAGGCTCCTGTAGGAGCACATTCAGCAGAAGGCGGTCTCCCTAACGTATAAAACTCTCACGAATAACATGTTGGGTGATCTGGCCAAGCTTAGGCAACAGTGGGAGGCGGACGTGAGTGGCATTGAGGACTTTGACTGGGAACTAGTGTTAACACATCCTAGAGAGGTGGCCGTTAAATCCCGACTCTGCCTCATCCAATTTAATGTTCTGCATAGAACTTATTCTGATAGGGTGCGGCTCCAGAAAATGGGGAGGGTAGATGACGCAAGGTGCTTAAGATGCCAGGACCCCAGGGGGGACTTCTTCCATGTTCTGTGGTCATGCATTAAAATACAGGGATACTGGTCAGACATTTTTACGGAACTAGCCGCGGTCTTGGAGAGCCAAATTCAAATTGACCCTAAGCTAGCCCTACTAGGAATGACGAACGACGTAGATTTGACACGTCCTTTGTTGGCCTTTCTGGTGCTGGCTTTGGTAGTGGCCAAGAGGGACATAGCAAAACACTGGGGGGCGCCGGAGATACCGGCGCTAGAAGAGTGGAGGAGAGGACTAGACTTATATATGGCGGCCGAGAGAGTCACATATAAAGCACGGGGATTCCCTAGGAAGTTCCGCAAAGTCCGGGGGAAATGGAGAAATTACCACGGCCTGGATGTGGGGATGTAATGCGGCAAGGCGGGAGGCGCACAGGGGGCTACAGAGGGATGGTATGACAATTAGACTGTTGATGTCATGGAGGAGTGTTAACCTTGTGGTATTTTTCATTCGGAAACTATCTGCATCAAATTGGATAATGACACGGGGGGAGGCCAGAGTAGGGGGAAAAAATGTGGGCTTTACTACTGACATGACTGTAATGTTTAGTTATGAAAAAAATGCAAATAAAAATGGTGTAAAAAAAAAGAATGAAGTTGAGTGCACTCTTTTTAAAATCACTATCAATATGTGACCAAAGATCCTCACATTTCTTGCCGTTTCCATCATCGCTCAGCAAACGTTCTGTAAAGATTGCCAAATGGATAATAAAGCATTCATGGCCTCTAGGACTGAGAACCACCAGCTAAGTGACACCGTTGGGAGACTCTTTCTTTGATGTCACACAAAGCACAAAATGAGAAATATTTGTGTTTTAGTTTCTACGCATAACAAAACAGTGCACCAGAATGGACTAAAAAGTCAATACCATTCTTTATTAACTCTGCAGATTGTAAAGATGCTTTCAGATTGCCATCTAACAAGTGGCAAGGATCTATTACAGGGAAGCACTTCAGCTCAGGTATCGATTTTGACAGGTCATCAAACATCTTTTTCATATACGTAGCTGAATCACTGCAAATACAAACAATATCACTCCAATCTTTATTGAACTTGGTAAGAACTTTTTGCAGCAGCATTCCAAGTGACACTACAGTCCATGTTTTTACAGTGTTTATATATTTACACTGGTGAGGGCTATTTCTCTTCCGGTAGGGTTTTATCAGTTATTATAGGTTTAAACCTAAAACCGGACACCCTATTGTTAATATACTTAAAGTGCTTCTTTTTCTAATATATAATTCTCAATCAAAATGGCATATTCTTTTATCTGTACCATAGTAATGAGGTCACCATTTTGACGTATACTCTGCTCTTGTAACCTGTTATGGAAAGAACATCACTGAAGAAAGGATTGGACAATTTCGATTTAGAAAGACTTAGATATTTATTTTTACTTAGTCCTTTCTTTGCTTGTTTAATATTATCAGAATCTGTATGAACAATGTTCAGAAAAAATGGTGTTTTAGGGCTGGCTAAAGCTAGCTTCAGCTGTTTGGAACAGCTTTTACAATTTATACACAAAAGAGGGACAAAATGGCAATCAAAATGCCCTCATCCCCCCCCCCCCCGTTGTTTGTTGTGGTATTTCTCAGACGACATTCAGCAGCTACTGTTTGAATATTTCTGTCATTTATGACATATGGCATTTAGCCTTTGCACGTGCTTAGGGAAGGTGAGTCCACATGGATGAATTGAAGTGTAAAAGGATAGATGAGTTGGTGAATGGATTACATGAAAATATGGATGGAAGAGTGAAAGGATGGATGTAAAGATGGATGAGTAAAACAATGGATGGATGAGTGAAAGGCATGGTAGATGGATGTCGGGATGAAAGGAAGGATAAATGAGTGAAAGAGATGATGAATAGATAGATGCATGACTCAAAGGATGGATGGCTGGGTGAAAGGGTACATGGAGGGATATATGAGTGGATGGATGGGATGAAGGGTGGATGGATTGGTGTAAGGATGGGTGGCTGAATGAAAGGGTGGATAGATGGATGAGCCAAAGGGAGCTGGATGGATGAAGTAAAAGGATGGATAGATGGAGCGAAAGGGTAGATAAATAAGCAAAAGTATGGATAGATGGATGATTGAAAGGGGGTGGGCACGTAAAAGGGTGGATGATTGAGTGGATGGATTGGTTTGATGGATAGGTGTCCTTGGACTAGTAGAAGCTCTCCTTTATGGGCTCCACAGCTACACTACAACCCCCTTGTTTTGTGGTCCATTTGTATTGTATCGAGAGTGAGTAATAATTCACTCGCTGCAATAACAATAAAATGCAGACCCGCTTCAGGTCCAGCAACAAACTGAGGCAGTTGTGACATTGTTTGATTGCTGACACAGGTGCGTGAAGGTGCCTGTGCCATTCCAGCACTTTGAGCACATCTGTGAGACTATGTGTGTGAGTTAAAATGAGAGAGAGTCGGTGAAGGAGTAAGTCAGAGTGAGTGAGAATGAGTGACAGTAAGTATGAGTATATGTGAGAATGAATGTGAGTGAGTGAGGGAAAATGACAGTGAGTGTTACTGTGTATGAGACACAGTAAGACTGAGTCATTCAGAATGAGTGATACAGGGTGGATCAGAGTAGAATGAGTGAGTTCTGTGTGAATTAGTGAGACAGAGTGAGACTGAATGAGTCAAAGTGAGACAGTAAACATAGGGGATTATTTACAAGAGGCCTGCACCACTGTAGCGGTACTTTTCTAGATGTTCCAGTGGTTCAGGACTATCAATCATATCTATGAGGTGACGCAAAGCCACCGTATGTGGCTTTGCATAGCCTCTTAGATATGGAGTAATATATGGCAGTTCAAAGCGCTGCATGTCTTACTCTGTGTTAAAGAGGCATTCGATGGGCATTGCGGTGGGTGTTCCCATTCAACACCCATGAATTTTGAAGCTGCACCACATTTACAAAATCAGATAAACCTAGGGAAGCACCAAAACCGTACCCTTCCCGAGAACCGGCAGTGTCCATGTACCGCTCATTGATTCTGAGCTTGCTACAGTCAGGTCACCGGTGCATCCCTACCTCCATTTACCTCGCCCATATCTGTGGTAGCTCCTAAGATCACTGCAGTCACTAGTTCAACCATGTTTCTCTCACTCCAGCTGTCCAAAAAGCTCATTTGCTAGTGTCAGGGACCTGAGACACAAACCACATACTTAGCGCTGCACCTGGCTTTGATCTGCCATCTGTTCTGATACCTCGTTTGTGAGGCTCTGCAAGTCATGGCACCGTTAAGTTCTTTTAATACAGGAGAGCACCCAAGGAAAGAGGTAGAAAACAATCAGAAACCAAGACGGAGGATGGACTTTTGACATCTATCCATCACAAAGTTAAGATGCAGGCAAAATGCACCTGCAGGAGGACTTTAGTAATCTAGAGAAGAAATTAGGTTGGCCTCAGGAAAGGAGGCAATGGAGGATCTAGACAAAGAAACTTTCAAAGGAAGACGTTTGAAGCTCCAAGTTAAGGGGACTTTGAAAAAAAGGGAAGATAGCAGAGAAGAGTAACTGGAACACACTCCCTGTCTTGTCCTTTCCTTTCAGCAAGTGAGAGAGCGTTGAGATTGCAGAGAAACGTTCTTTCCACCCACGACACCAAGACCACATCCCAATACTAGGTGAAGGACCCTGCTGACAGGGGCCTGATGACTGACAAAGAAGGCATGTTCTTGTCACCCACCTGGTCTGAATAAAGAACTGAGCGGTGGTGAAAAGTACTATGTAACTAAATAAATCACCACTAAACCACCCATATCTCTACCTGTCTTCAGCTGTGAATGAGTTATCGTTTGAAGGCACTTGGATCGTTCTCCTCACGGCGCTACTCTTAAGCACAGAAGTTGATGGGCGGGTTGCCATTTCATAGTAAAGGCTGTGACGAGGAAGAGTGGAACTAAAGTGATATCAGGATTACCAGTATGCAATTGGGGCATTCAAATCATATTCACATCTAAGAAGTTATGAGTTTAGTGAACAAAATAAGACCACAATTACAGCTAACTAAGTAGTTACTTACGCAGGGGTGATGTGGAGGAATTTCCTAAGGAATCAAGCACAAACACAATATTATTGAAATGTGAGGGAAATGCAGCTAGCTATAAAATACATTGCACTCAGAAAGGGAAACATCCTTTACAACCCAACTTTTACCACGCAGTGCTTTTACATCGCAACTTTTACAACGCAAACCATTACAACGCATTGCGCTGGGGGGAGCTCGAGGATAGGGAATAGATTTAATTTACTATCCAACACCTTTCCTACTATCCACGGGGACTGGAGTTGGAATAGTAAATTAAACTATTCACTATCCAGCACCCCAAAGCGCTATGCATTGTAAAAACTGCGATGTAAAAGCATGCGTGGTAAAAGCATGCGTTGTAATGTCATACATCCACTCAGAAAGTATGAAATATGTACACAGAGACTGTATCATATGCCATGACACAACTAGAGTTGTGTGAACTAGCATTCAACATTCATTAATTACAAAATATGTGATTAAGACCTATACACTATTGCATTAACATACTCTAACAAGCATTGACAAAGCCATTAGGTCTCACTTATGAGAGCTATTGGCTTTGGTAATGTTTTGTAGTAAGATTGTACCGCTTGCTAAACTAATTTTAAAAAGTGCTATGATGCTGCCAAGTCTAACGTCCTTTTTTTATTCACATGTTTTAAGTACATTAGCGCTGAATGCATTATAATCCTTTTTTATTATTTTTAGCCATGCTGCACAGCAGCCATGTTGCCATACAGCAAGGCAACAAATCATTGACAAAGTGGGCAATGCCCGTGCTGTACAGCATGAATAAAAGGCAATGGCAGAGCAAATAGTCTCAACTACGAGAACTATTGGCTTTGCCAATGCTTTTTAGGGCTCAACACAACACCCTTGTGATCCTGAGCAAGTCAATTAATCTCCCCATGCCTGAAAAAGTGACACTTGTCAAAAAATCCTTGCACATAAAGAAAGCAACTGTGCCCCTGCCCATGTCTTAGTGAAAATACATTTGTAAGCAGATAACATTTTTGTCACAATAAAAGCAGATAACATCTTTTGTCACAAAAACATCCATTACAAAGGAGACAAGGCAGCTTTGAAGTTGGCGTGGCATAGTAAAACATAATTATAAATGGCAAGAGGTTCAACAGGGCAGAGAGGGAGAAAGAAAAAATAAAAGTAGTACCACAATCAAAGCACGATCAGTGGAAGGACAGCAATCAGTACTTGGTCCATGGTCCAGCCAAAAGAAGCGGAAGTGAAGCCAGCACACACTGACCAATTAAAAGGCAGCAAATAAAAATGACAATAAAGCCAATGAATGGTAAGCAATGGGCGGGCTATTGAGGTTCCGTAAAAATTATTACGATGTTCTGGGCATTACCGAATATAGACGAGTTTGGTATCTACGAACCGCAAAAGACGAGTTCGGCAAGTGTGCGAATTTTCGCTACACTACCTGCCAGGGTTCGTCTAATATTACGTGTTCTTCATCTGAACCCTCGGGTTCCATTTTAGATACGGCATCCATTTTGTTTCTTGCCCTCATGTAGTCAGCGAGCAGGTAACTGTTCGCCCCTTGACCCTCTAGTTCCCAAGCCTTGCGGAAGACGCATATTCCTTTCATGCGTCTTTATGGCCGGAGGAATGACACAGCAAAGGCAGATGGCACAGCTTGAGGGTAATCTGATTGTACCGGTCTATTGTGACAGCCTTACAGGCAATGGATCCAACTCTTTTGATCTCGCGATCATGCTTCCGATATTACCCCCACACTCTTTTCTCTACACGTGTCTGACTTCCTTGCAGCTGCTCTTGTCTCTCCTTCTTGGTCATTTACAACACTAATGGGTGTGCCTAATGGTGGGAAGATGTACTTTTACAGTTGGGAACGGGCATGCCTATTTATAAAGATGTTCCGGGATTCTGAACACATGAAAGCGACCCTTTTTGAAGTCTACTGTGGGAACCGGATTGTAATCTTTTGTCCACATGTTATGCAATGGCAACATTCTGTATAAAAGAGAGCGACCTACATAAGGAATTTGAAGCAGACTCTCAGAACCTACACACTGTTGTACTTCTTGTGACTTTTGCCTCCCTGCAGTAATAAACGCTGATCTTTGACGCCGAAGGAAGTATCCCGTGTCTCTGTAATTTGTGCGCCGAAACAGGTATCCCATGAAGGTTATAGGTGTTGTTCCCTGGCACCGCTGGTACTGTTAAAAGTCCAGTCCTTCAGTTGGCGCCCAACGTGGGGCGACTTCAGCGGTACCGGTCCAAAGCCTGATGATCGTGAGGAACTTCGTGTGAAATCTCCAAGGGAAGGTGCACCCCGCTTCATCGATCCTGTTGTCGAAATAAGTGGCCCGAAGTTTTTCCTTGCGAAGATTCCCGCCTCCGGACGGCTGCGACGGACCGATGCCCTGACTGTCGACCTGTCTTCGACGCCCGGCGCAGACTTTATGTACAAGCGAGACGATAGACGGGCCTTCCTGGTGACGCCATTGAAGTTCTGAGTTAAGTATTTGTGGGTCGCTCCCAGTCCTTAGTGGTTGTTCTAGCTTCTTGAAAGCTTTGTTGTTAGCCTTTAAGGTTTTGTTGTAATAGCTCACCGAGCTTTGTAATAGCCTCCTCAGGCTTTGTGGTTAGCTCTCCGAGCTTTGTGGTAGCCTTAAGGTTTTGTTGTATTGCATGGTTCCATTGCATTTGTGGTTCTTAGTATTGGTCCTTAGTATTATTTGACAGTTGCAATTGCCAAAAACCGAGGGTTTTGACTTACACGAGGTTTAATTACTTCGGTAATCCTCGAAGTTTGATACTAGGTTAGTGTGCACGATGCCTAGCCATAGTGGTTTGTTTCATATTTTCCAATGTTGCGCAATGGATTCCCGGTTGGAGGATTCGTGTCCGATACCTCCAATTGGAACTCCGATACATGATCTTTATAGTCGACATGGGGTGGGTCCTATAATATATAATGATCACTGGGTCCGCTATACAAAGAAAGACGGTGACCTTAGATGGCCACCACATGGAACTTTTGAACTTTCGATTTTAGACAATCTTGAGGCTAAATTATTTTTAAAGAAAGCTAGGCCAGCTATGTTTGATTCCTTTCGGATATGGCGTAAAGAGGCCAAGCAGAAAGAAATCAAACAACTTAAAAAGGATCAAAAGCAAGGGTTCGTTCCGATAATGCAAACTATACGAGAATGTAAACAGGACAAAGAAGAAAAGGAAATGGAAATCTCTACTAGATTGTATCATATGAAAATAGATAAATGTTACCCGGTTTTACCGAATAATCTAGAAAAAAAAGAAGAAGATTTAAAGGAGGATTCCTTGTTATCATATTTGATGAAATCACCACCTCCTTATGTGCAGGGTGCTACTGCTCCTGTAGCTGCTCCTGTTATTCCTCCTGTAGTTCCCCTTGTTGCTCCAGCGGCTGCGGGTCAGCCCGTTGTTAACACTACGTTTGTTCCACCTCCTGTCCTTGTTCCTACTGCTCCTGTACCTGTACCTTCGCAGACTGTTGTTTCTGCTACTCCGACTATCTTGTCAGTTCCTACTATGCCTTCCTTCACCTCCAGTGTTGTTGCCCCTGTTTTTCTTTCCCCTTCTGTTCGTAAGCGTGTTCCTAACTCTGTTGCTACCCTTTATTCACCTCTTTCTGGTCCGTTATTTTCGTCTGATTCATCTGAAACTCCTCAGAGACGGAGTCAGATCCCTAGTGGTAGGGAGAAAGAGACATTAATAACCATGGCACATAGGTGGATAAGACATCCTGCTAATTACACTCCTCGTGTGGTCTTTGATACATTTTCTCAGTTTAATGAGCCTACGCAGAGATTCGTGTTTGAGGAGATGTGTAACTTTTTGAGGGAAGAATGGTATAATGATGATGTAGATAATGTACCATCCGACATAATTGAACTTCAGAGTCACTTTTCGAACGGTATGATTATAGGAGACGATGTACGACGTGCCGTGGAACGCTTATTAGCGTTTAGATCCACAGCACATTCTCGGGTGTCCTCAGATGATACCACCGAGAATTGGAAAGCGGTTCCTGGTCAATATCCCATGAGAGAGGTTCCGCCACTGTGGGTGCCTGGTGATCCTAATGCAAACCCTGTGGTTCTACCGCATTTTCGAAGGGTATGGATACATCTTCCATGGAAACGATCGGAAGTTTTGCAAGTGAAGCAATCCTTACCCGATCCGCGTAAAAATCCGGCTGGTTATTATAAGGAGTTATCACAACTGGTGGAAGCTTCTATTATGAACCTTGCCGACATCGACATGTTGTTTGGCAATGTTGTACCGCAACCAGTTTGGGCTAAAATTCGTCAAGCCAATCACGCAGTTGAATTAGGGGGTGATTGGGCTGCACTGCTAGCGGCTGATGCATTACAAGTTGGTGGGGCTAAGCCCGACCAGCTAATCTTAGACTTGCCGCAGAAAATCATTACGCTCATGAAAACTATCATGCCAGCGATGAAGGTGAACTGGGATAAGTTATCAGCTTGTAAGCAAAAGAAAGACGAGAGTGTCTCGGATTTCTTTACAAGGTTTGAGGAAGCGTTTGTCGACCACAGCGGCCAGGACATGGGCGCTGAGGGAGGCCAGCGGTTATTTGTTGACAAATTTGTGTCGAATTTGTTGCCTGAATTAAGCAACAAACTGAAAAATTCAGAGAGTGCGTGGGCAGTTTCAACCCCTGCACAAATACTAGCAACGGCCCAGTATTATGAGAATAGGGAAAAAGAAGAAAGTGATCGTGTAGAGAAGAAAACGAAGGAGCTAAAAACGAAGGTTTTGTTACAGCAAGCATACCCTCCACGATCAAACCAAACTGATTCACAACAGCAGTATCGACCACGAGCACAGCCCGATAGGACACAGCCGCGTTCTGACAACTTTGATTATAGATCTTCCCTTGGGTATAATCAGTGCGCATATTGTAAGAAAGAGGGACACCTAAAATATGATTGTCTTGCCTTACGGGACCGCCTAAATGGTGTGTCAGCACGAGGAAATCGTGGTAGTGGTCCCCAACAGGCATCACGAGGTAGAGGTCGTGGTTCATCCCACAATCAGAGTGATCGTTATCAAAATCAATCAGATGCAAATAATTGTTTTGACCAGCGAAATGCAGGGTCAGTCCGATCTGCACAGTATAATGTGGACGATTATTACGTAGAGCATGAGACTGTTGTAAATGACCATTACTAGGACAGCCAACGACAAAGAGAGGGAGTAGTGTCAGTTCCGGTCGATCAGAGTGGGCCTTACGTTGCAGTGGCTACATTGGGTGTAGTTGAGCCTTTTCTGTTAGACACTGGTGCGACGAAAAGTTCCATCATGCATTCGAAACTCCCTGGCGCACCTTTGTCTGGCTTAACGAACGTTTCCGTTGGATTCTCTGGCGCCCCTGTTAGCAACCCAGTCTCTAGTCCTTTGCCTCTTATGATTGGTCCTCGTGAGCTAACGGCTCCACTGATTCTATCTACAGGTTGTGGTGAAAATCTTTTGGGCCTGGATTTGTTGAAACGATTATATGCAACATTGTATTGTTCCCCCGAAGGAGTGGAGCTTACATTGGGACGGAGAGTGATCTCTCCAATGTATTTATCGGTCGATAAATTCCCACCGGAATTGAGTTCCCTCCCTGCGTCCTTATGGGCCACAGGTCCCAATGATGTGGGCCTGTTAGACATTCCACCCTATGTGATTCAATTAAAACCAAATGCGCGATTACCGCGCTTACCTCAATATCGTATTTCTCTTGAGGGCGAACGAGCGCTGTTAGCAATCGTTCATGATCTCATTGGAAAAGGTGTTGTTGAAGAAACTCGTGGAAATGTGTGTAATAGCCCTGTATTGCCAATTCTAAAACGAACTGACCCAACTAAACCTCCTGTGTATCGTTTTGTAATAGACTTAAGAGAGGTGAACAAAATAGTGGTTCCACAATTTCCTGTAGTTCCTGACATTACGGCTTTACTAACAATGATTCCGGCATCTGCCTCCTGGTTCACAGTGATCGATCTAAAGAATGCTTTCTTTAGCATCCCAATTGCAGAGGAAAGCAGAGACCTATTCGGATTCTCATTAGGTGGTCGCAGTTTTAGGTTAAAACGCGCTCCACAGGGCTACTGTGAGAGTCCGTCAATCTACAGCCAAGCACTTAAAGGTCAACTTGATGCCTTTGTATTACCTAAAGGTGCAGCTTTGATTCAATACGTTGATGATCTTTTAGTGGCAGCTGATACAGAAGCTATTTGCAAAACGGCTACAGTATCATTGTTACATTTTCTACATAACTTACACCACAAGGTATCGCCTTCAAAGCTACAGTATTGTTGTCAAGAAGTTACCTATCTAGGTCACTTATTGTCAAGAGAAGGGAGAAGGTTGACCCCAGAGAGAATTGCAGCGATTACCCGAATGACTGTGCCAAAAACCCAGAGAGATGTTCGTGCCTTTTTAGGTATTACGTCCTATTGCAGACAATGGATTCCAAATTTTTCACTGTTGGCGAAACCATTGATAGCCCTTACGTGCAAGGATGTTTCATCCCCATTGCCTTGGACTGAAGAGTGTCAGAAAAGTTTTTCTGAATTACGTGATGCGTTGTGTTCGGCTCCTGTGTTGGGCACTCCTGACTACAGTAAGCCATTTACACTATACGTTCACGAGAGGGATGGTTGTGCGTTGAGTGTCCTGACACAACCTTTTGGTGGTAAGCAACGCCCATGTGCCTATTTTTCTTCGACTTTAGACCCAGTAGCAAGAGCCTTGCCAAGTTGTTTAAGAGCAACAGCGGCAGCTGCGGCGTCCATTCGACAGTCCGCAGGTTTAGTCATGAATAATATGCTCACGGTAATGGTTCCGCATGCAGTTGACACTCTATTGAATCAAACGAAAACTCAACATCTGACGAGCGCAAGATTGTCTGGATATGAGTTGACGTTGCTGGCCAGTCACATACGGATAAAACGATGTAATGTGTTGAATCCAGCAACATTGCTGCCGATTGACACAGAATCAAATGGTGAAGCAGTACATGACTGCTATCTCAGAACTGAGGAGGAAACTAAGGGTCGTATTGACCTAAAAGATACTCCATTGACAGATCCCGATGGTACTTTGTATGTGGATGGTTCTTGTTTCAAGTTGCCGAACGGTGATGTGACGACTGCGTATGCTGTAGTTACATTGAGAACGACTGTGGAAAGCGAAAGACTAAGTCAGAATTCGGCTCAGGCTGCCGAACTAATCGCTTTGACGAGAGCGTGTGTGTTGTCTAAAGATAAGCGGGTGAATGTGTTTACAGATAGCCAGTACGCGTTTGGTGTGGCACATAGTTTTGGACGATTATGGAGAGAGAGAGGATTCCTTACGTCGCATGGCACGAAGATTCAACATGGTCAGCTTGTAAATGATCTTTTAGATGCACTCACATTGCCTAAACAAGTGGCCATAGTCAAATGTAGCGCACATCAGAAAGTAACGGACGATGTGGGTCGTGGTAATGCGTTTGCGGATGAAACGGCTAAAGAGACGGCTAAAGATTTGACAAACAGAATGTATGTTACGAGCTCAGTGAGATGGCCAACAGAGACTGGTATGTGTAAAGACACATTTGAAAGCGTGAAAGGAATACAGAATGAAGCCACTGAGATGGAAAGGACTAAATGGAGAGAGAGCACGGGAAGATTAGATGAGAATGGATGTTGGGTTGATCTATCAGAGAAACAGAGATGGATGTTACCGGATGCGTATGTGCTCGCTGTTGTTACAATGGCTCATGGTATGGCGCACATCAACACGAAAGGTATATGCAAGTTGTTGTCTCATGTATGGAAGAATGATGGGATTACTAAGTGTGCTGAGAGAGTGGTTAAAAATTGTATGGTGTGTTTGATGCACAATCCTGGTAAGGGCACCCCCACTCCACCTGGCCATTTTGCCCCTCCTACGTACCCTTTCGAAGTTATCCAGTTGGACTTTATCCACATGGACCGATGTAATAACTTGAAGTATGTGTTGGTTGTGGTGTGTGCATTCTCAAGGTGGATTGAGGCCTACCCCCTTAAGGATAATACGGCTTTATCCACGGCAAAAATTTTTGCTCAAAGAGTATTTTCCCCGCTACGGAATGCCTCGGGTCGTATGGTCGGACAACGGAAGTGAGTTTGTTGGGAGTGTGATGAAGAGTGTGTGTCGCGGTTTAGGGATAGTACAATAATTTCATAGTGCAAACCATCCACAATCAGCAGGCTTGGTGGAGGGATATAATGGCACTCTAAAACTGAAATTGGCTAAAATTCAGGCAACAACTGGTTTATCTTTTCCCGACGCTTTGCCTCTGGCTCTCCTGTCGACCAGGGCAACTGTACACTCTTGAGTAGGGCTCAGCCCATATGAGATTGTGTTCGGCCGTCCTGCTAATGTATGGGGAGTCCCAAGACCTAAGGAGTTTGATAGAATTGAATACCCTATGTTGATCGATTATCTCTATGATCTGACTGCTAAATTGAGTTTGATTCACCAACAGGTCTTTGAGGCTCTGCCATCACAAACAGAGGGTCCTGGTCATCGGCTCCAACCAGGAGACTGGATCCTCGTCAGAAACTACGGACGAAAACGAAACCTTGAACCAAGATTTGTGGGCCCGTTTCAGGTACAGCTGGCTACGAGGACGGCGGTTCGACTACACGGACGCCGGAACTGGGTACACGCTACCCACACCAAAAGAGTCCCGCTTCCTCTGCCGTCGGACACCTGGATGAGAAGAGGTCTTTCTTCATCTGAGACCGACACTCCACCACGTTTTGTTCCATTCAGCGAAGCTCGGCTTGTATCTGACACCGTTGCTGACTCCTCTCAAACAATTTCCTCCACGTCAACCTTGGAAAATTTGACTGTCGAACAATTGCCTGAACAATTGAACACTCCTGTGCCGTCCAATCCATTGTTTGAAGATCAGACTCACCCTGGAAGTAGCCGATATTTTCTTCAACCACGAACAAGCCATAAATAAAAAGATTTTTTTGTTTATAGGTTCTACGTTACTCTGAAAACAGTGGACATTATATATATTGTGTATCTTTTTTCTTTTTCGTACAGCCAAGAACATTATCTAGCTAGAACCTACCATCCAGGTTGACCGTAAGGCCGTGCGGGTACTTCCTTCTGTTTAGCAGCTATCGACACAAGGTTGGTTTCTATTATCAATTTCTGGGAACTCCTGGGAATTGATAACCGCTACTCAGAACTAAGTGCGTCAAGAACGTCGCGGACGGTCGTTAGGGGATGGAATCATCATTGTCTGAGCTGTCGAAAAGAGAAGAAATGTTGGCGCAAAGATCTACATTGCAGAAAATATGTCATACAAAATGGTTTTTCTCACAAGTAATCATACTGTTTCTCACCATATCTATGCTATTGGTAGGAGGAATATATTATGGGTCTCAGTTCTTATTGTCTTCTGCTACACCTACTCTTCCATCTCATGATCAATATGTCGTTTCTACTGTTTCTCCACATTCCTTTTATCCTCTGCCTCAACACGAACAAATCAGACGTGCAGAATTCAGAAACAACTCTTTTATTCAACTCCTGCATCAGCATCAGTTAGTGGTAAACACTACCAACTGTTGGGTGTGTGGATTAATGCCACATACCATGGATAAGGGTATTCCGTACTTAGTTCTGCCTTATAGTGCACAAGGGTCAGCTCGAGCATTACAAACCATGTTCCGTAGCGCACTAGATTCCTACCCCCATCGAGAACCACGCTCAGCAAACTCTGGTCCTGGCCCGTACCACAAGACTCTGGCGAGAGCTATTGCAGACTTAGATAGAGATATTTTTGACGCATCGCTCATCCCAGAGGAAGAGGTGCGAGCATATAAGGAACTAAGTGAAGCTGAGTACAGCTTATCAGTAGGTGAGAGGCAGCTTAAAAGCTCGCCACCGATATGGATTGTACCTCACCTTGGTAATTTCTGCTTGAAAGGTCTTGGTCGAAATCCGAGAGCTCAGTTTGGGGAGAGTGCTTGTACCGAGACGTATGTCTTACCGACGCTCTCTTCCCCTGTTTTCCTGCCTGCCAAGGGTACCTACTTTGTATGTTATGATCGAGCCTATACGTGGTTACCTCATGACTTTTCGGGTACCTGCTATATTGCGAATCTATTGCCTCCCACTTTCACTGTGGCCTCTGATTATCACAGAAATAGAATTGTAAGAGGTGTGATTAGTAAAGAAGATACTTCCGGACAAGAGGCGGGAGACTTCTTTAAGGGTTTCCTACCGTTCTGGGGACCGATGGTTAATAGCAGGAACCTGAGACAGTTAACTCGTGTAGTAGAATCAACTGCCAACATAACTGCAAATGCCCTTGGTAATTTGACAGCCGAGCTCCAAGCGGATAGACTGATGACGTTGCAGAACCGTATGGTTCTAGATATCGTTCTAGCAGATAGAGGTGGGGTTTGTAAAGTCATCCATTCGAGCTGCTGCATATTCATACCTGATAACGCTCCAACGGTTTATCAAGCCATCTCTAAGTTGCACAAAATTTCGGAGTCCATACACGTGGACGAAGGAAATTGGACGCTTCTGGGATGGTTTTGGGGTCTGATATCGACTTGGGGTTGGAAGATTCTGATGATCATAGGGATTGTTGTGACATTTCTGTTCTCATGTTGTCTTTGTGTGCAATGTGGTCCTGCCTTATGTGGCCTTTGCGCTACGACGTGTATAAGACAGCCCATTGTCACCAAGGAGGCATTGAAGGATAGAATAATGTATCAACAACATCTGGATGATCTGATGAGTATCGAAATCGATTATGATTCCGACTAGTGCTTGCCTACATGAGGGCAAAAGGACCGTCTGAGGTTCCGTAAAAATTATTACGATGTTCTGGGCATTACCGAATATAGACGAGTTTGGTATCTACGAACCGCAAAAGACGAGTTCGGCAAGTGTGCGAATTTTCGCTACACTACCTGCCAGGGTTCGTCTAATATTACGTGTTCTTCATCTGAACCCTCGGGTTCCATTTTAGATACGGCATCCATTTTGTTTCTTGCCCTCATGTAGTCAGCGAGCAGGTAACTGTTCGCCCCTTGACCCTCTAGTTCCCAAGCCTTGCGGAAGACGCATATTCCTTTCATGCGTCTTTATGGCCGGAGGAATGACACAGCAAAGGCAGATGGCACAGCTTGAGGGTAATCTGATTGTACCGGTCTATTGTGACAGCCTTACAGGCAATGGATCCAACTCTTTTGATCTCGCGATCATGCTTCCGATATTACCCCCACACTCTTTTCTCTACACGTGTCTGACTTCCTTGCAGCTGCTCTTGTCTCTCCTTCTTGGTCATTTACAACACTAATGGGTGTGCCTAATGGTGGGAAGATGTACTTTTACAGTTGGGAACGGGCATGCCTATTTATAAAGATGTTCCGGGATTCTGAACACATGAAAGCGACCCTTTTTGAAGTCTACTGTGGGAACCGGATTGTAATCTTTTGTCCACATGTTATGCAATGGCAACATTCTGTATAAAAGAGAGCGACCTACATAAGGAATTTGAAGCAGACTCTCAGAACCTACACACTGTTGTACTTCTTGTGACTTTTGCCTCCCTGCAGTAATAAACGCTGATCTTTGACGCCGAAGGAAGTATCCCGTGTCTCTGTAATTTGTGCGCCGAAACAGGTATCCCATGAAGGTTATAGGTGTTGTTCCCTGGCACCGCTGGTACTGTTAAAAGTCCAGTCCTTCACTATAAGCCCCCTGTATACAAAATCTCTCGCAAGTGTGTGTGCATGCAGTAAGTACATGCAGTGCATGCATTGTTGCAGGCGACCCCTAAAGAAGATTTATAAAAAGAAACTCCAGGACTAAATATATGGTGTTCAGTGTACATGGAGTGATTTGGAACCGTATACATGTGCCTTGTCTTAGGCCTAGAGAAATGTGATAAAGTACAATGGTATTTATATTTCATTACTGTGGGAGGTCAATTTTGGAATGGCCATACAAGGAAAGCATGCATTGAATGGGTGTGAAGGCTGAAGATTTCCATCACACAGTAGAAGTACTCTCGCCAAGAAGCAACTATGGATTGAATAGGCATTGACGCCAAATTGCTTTATCCATCTTTAATACGATTTCCACTTCAGAGGGGCTAAATGCTAAGTGGAAATGAAGCATGAATTTTTACAACACTAATTAAGCACTCAGTTTTCTTGTTACCTATTTATTTCTGTAGGAGATACAAATCAGAATCTGCAGAATGCAACAGCAATGGCTGCAGACAGGGATCAAACACCACATGCGAATCCGTCTTATCCTTGCCCCAAGAGGGAAAGTCCAGTCTGCACTTCCATGACATATCCCCTCTGACTAGGAACTCAAGTAACCTCAGACCTTCTTGGCCTAATCGGTGGGTTGCAGCTTGAGTCGTAGGTACAGCAAGTTAAGGACACACACCTTGGCCTACAAGACCCACTTAAGGATATTCCGACAGCAAAAAAGCGATAAAAGGAAATCCTTAAAAATAGTTTGAAGACTAGTAGTTACAATGGGCACACACAGTCCCATTGTATTATCTCGTCTGTGCCACTACTGACAAGGACCAACAGTATGCAAATCGGTTTTGGTATCCTCAGAGGAGGAATAGTCCAGCCAGAACTGCTAGACTATATCTTCGCTAGTCAGAGATCTAGATATGAGAGATTCTTTGGCTGCCTATAACTTCCCACAGTTTCCCTAATGTATGATTAATACTAGTGAGCTTCAGCCAGTAACTTGTGTTTAGGTGGATTTTGAGGAGTAGGCCCAGTCTCCACCTTCACAAAGATATGCTTGACCAGGTACTTGGTCTACTAACAAGTCTCAGACTCTGGAAGAAGCTGTGCTAGGGTGTCTTGACTTGGAAGAAGGGGAGTACAATTTGTCCAGTGATGGTGAGGAGAAGACCCCAGGCAAAGGGCACAATGAGCAAGGTCAAAGTAGTTTAAGCCTATCTGCAGGATGCCTCAAGTAGTACCGGAGTCACCAAGGAGCCAAAAGGAGTTTGCAGTCAAACAGGCAAGGGTTTTCATATAATTGCAGCATCAGAGACCAAGGAACTCCAGAGATACATTTGAGGACTGCAAGGGTAGAAATCCTGGAGTGTCCCTTCTCTGTATCTTAGGGGCACTCACACCGGGCCCAGTGCAACACAGGTTTATGCATTTCTACAAGTATTCTGATAATGTAGTGTTTGCTCCACTTGAATGTGCTGACAATAGAACCATTGGACTCTCATGACTAATCCAACCTTTTATCCACATTTGTCATACCTTGCTCCACATAACGGTTCTGGCGCTGACCTTTAACCTAGTTAGGTGCCGAATAAATGTCATGTGGTTTTCTATGAACACTAGCCTTATTTATTATGCATGAGGATTCTTAGTAACACAGCAGGATTACCATCATCTGCATAATACCTCTGTACAAGGGTCACCAGTATCATCATCCTTGGCCGACATGCCCACAGAGCAATGACACATCGAGGTAGAACCCCTAAGGGTTTTGGGTATATAAGTATCACCTCTCCGCTGGGCAAACCAGAGGGAAGCTTTCATGCTGACACACTGAGACGAGATGCTAAAGTCCCTGAACAGAACCACTCCAGCAAGCAGTGGTCTGACATCCCTTGTGGGGTGTCCAAATTGAGACCAAGACGGGGTTGTTTGTTCTCTCACTTACGGTAATGGGGTTGGCTCTATCCTAGGGAGATTCTTGGCTATACACCTTCATACATGATCGTTGCACTTAGGTACATCTAGTTAGGGTTTGCATCGTATTCATGATTACTGCCATGTATCTATATGCTTGCATATATTCACTGTTTTAGCACCATGGCAGGATTCTATCTACTATTTACTCTGTTGGTGCTTGTAATCGTATATATCTGTTTTTGTCTAATGATTATTGCAGCACACATATTTTATACTAGAATGATGCTGGTTCAATAAATACTTATTGAAAACATCCCCACCGTTTATTCTGTGTATTTCTCTGAGACAAAGTGAGCATGAGTGGCTGAGCGAAAAGTACTGTACTGTTTCCACGATCTCTGAGGGGTCAGGGTTGTCATGTTCGATAGTTGCCAGAAACTAATTACTCCTTGGTTAGGTTGAGGGCTTATAGTGGCACTGTGAGCTAGCTGGTCTATAGACTAACATTTCCTTTGGGGGTGTCTGGAATCAGTCTGGACACCAATCCCTTAGTTTATGGTGTCTAAATGTGCAGATGCTATATAGATTTGTAGGAACTACATGACACCGGTTGATATGATGAAACTGGGACCTACTAAGAGTGTTACTCCATTAAATGAGCCTATTAGTGAATTGCCAGGACTCCTAAAGAAAGCAATGATAAGTGCAATTTCTAACATCTGTAGTGTGGGGCTGGGCGTTTGTTATTAAATGGATCTTCCTCTAGATCGCTGTGTGTGAGAAGAGAGTTGAGACCACGTATATTCACCTGCAGTGCAGGAGTGATGGCACTGAGTTGTAGGTGTTACCTGTATCAGGTACCTGGGAATATTAAAGAGAGAGAGGGTTCTTGAGACCTGGAAGAAGCTCTCACCCAAAGGGACTTTTCCCTACAAAGTTGGACTTTAGAAGCACAAAAGCCCTTGGAGGCTTTCAGCTACAAGCGGGCTGAGCTCAGGGTGTTGGAAAGAGCCTACCAGTCCCCACAATGTGGTATGGCCTTGGCTACTGTTAGGAATATTGGCCAGTACCAGTGAGGCAGACAATTTAAAATACTTTGGAATATTCCATCAAGTTCGAAACATCTTCAGCACCCAGAAGACCTGAAAACACATCAGAAGGTTGAGCCCTTGCACTGGCTACCGAAAATAGTTTGCCTTTTACACCCTGATTCGAATTCCCATGAACGTACACATTTCAATCCAGTCATGTCCAGATTCATGGCTTCTGCAAAAGATTCAACATGATACATTGTGTCTGCTGCCTGCTGAGTGCCACTACCTATTTGAACACAGGTTCAACAATTTAAGGTGACTCTTACTATCGATTAATCTTGTATGTGTTTCAAACACATGACTTGCCACACAGTTTATTTCATTCAGACAGATTTTGCTGAATAAGCACTCTGGGCCTCTTATACAATTTGGATTGCCTTTGCTTCTGAATAATATAGGGTATCACTCTTTAACTAAACTTGGTTTGGGCTTTTCTATATTTTGATTGTAAATTTGTTTAAATTGTGAAACCCATACAACTTCCACTTTTCCAAAAGTGAGGCCTTGCTGCTCAAGCATGTTATCCAAAGATCAGCCATGGGTACCTTACAGGAAAATGTGGTAACCCTTTGGGACACTTCTGTGGGGCAAAGCCTTGATGGGTAGTTCCAGAAACTGATTACTGGAGCCCCTGGTAATCCCATTAAAGATGGATACCAAGAATTGTTGAACTTGTGTATGGCTCTGAGATATTTTTGGAACACTTGTGGGTCTCTGCTCTAGCTTGGGTGGGGAGTTTATTGGTCTTGACTGTGTTGTGGGGAATATATAAATAAATGTATACTTACCTATATACTTAGCTTGAAGGTATTTTGGTAGTCAGAATTATGGCTATGATATTTTTGTAGCCATTAGTTAGTGCTTGATATTCTGACAAACAACCATCGGGCATTTTCAGATTATTAACTCAATCTTCGATTGAATTATGAGGCTCTTTTGGAGGAAGTGCCAACTCATGTAAAATATGTTTGTCTGTATCCTGGCGTAGTAATCTGAGCCTAATGCCCATAGCTAACCCGTAGCCCTTTAGATCTCTTCCAATCTGCATTTATTCTGATTTAATATAGAGGTAGAAGCACATTAAAGGAGCATGGAAATGGGCACACCCATCTAAAGTAAAAGAAGTAATAAGGGTTGGTCCCTTCCAGAGCTACAATTTAATTAAGTGATATACAGGGTATATAGACAGGCTGGTCTGGTGAAAAGCAATTGGCCGGCACATTTAATTGATCTGCTTTTGCTTGATGGTCTTAATGTTCAATAGTTTATATGTTTAAGAATACTAAATTGTTGTATATGGACATCTTGAGCATTTTTGGTCAGACATTATGTGGAGGTGTGCCTTTTCTAAAATACATTAAAAGACACTGACTGGATCTAATGTTAATCTTCTAAAAACATTTAAGGCTGAATGAGGTGACTGAGGTGACAGCATGGCATTATTGCCTTAGGTCAGTTTATGATGCAACAGCATGGCATTATGACCATGGGTCAGCTTTGGAAGGGGAGTCCTTCAAATATTTATCTGATCTTACAACCCAATTTAATCCTGCCGATTAGGGTTCTGTAAGTGAATTAGGACATTTTCCACAAATTACATATATGCTGCCTTTACCGTAAACATACCTGTATGTTCCCTGTAGATCAGGTGAATAGTAGGAATCTTTGCAATGGTTTTCTATATTTAATTCCCATAGTTACCCAGAGATATGCTGTTAAATGGAATCGGTGTGTACGATTCTGTAACCGCATCTATGTTTTTTAAAGGGACTTGCATATTTCTAGCCACTGTTGAGTGTTCAGGGACATGCACACATAGATCTTATCAGTTGATATTATCTCACTACAAAACTTTTTCCAAACTAGCTGTGATCAAGACCAAACCCAGACAGAAGTCTGTCTTTCTTAAAGGCATTTTGACAGCATGTAGATCCCATTCAAATGTTTAAGACTTATTCCCGATTATCTCTCATTAGCAAACTGTCCCTTAAAATTTTTGTCCCAGTGTTTTTGGAATATATATGTTGTGATGTCAATCATCTGCAGATCTTCAGCTCGTAAGAAATGAATCAAGAAAGATGGACATGGCGGTAGCCTTCAAATTGGTTCTGGTATGTTTAATTTCTCTGAGGCTAGCCTTTCTCAACACAGCCCTGCTTTCCCTCCCTGTGAGATCTAACTCTGGTACATGCCAGATGAGTGCCGGAAGAAAGGAATGCAGATAACCAGAAGAGATGTTGCAGTAAAGCAAATGTATTAAACAAGTACCATCTGAGATTTGGAGTAACCTGAAAGAAGTTACAACTATCAATATTGTTTTTAGGAACCAGAGAAAACTTTATTGATGTTTTGAGGGTGACAACTCACTTCACAGTGTAAAGACTGTGAAGAGAATGACTGGGTTGGAGTGGGGAGTATTAACGGTCAGTAATTTGACCAATAACAGCAGGAATCCCTACTTTTTCTCCCTGAATGTCATTAGTGCTTCTGAGTACACATCTCACTGACCGCGTTGTCAATGTTTTATTAGGAATCTTACACAAATTACTGCTTACAAGGTTTATATAAAGTATTTTACAGAAATATAAGAATGTCACCAGAACATTCCATTTTCAAGTATAATATAGTTACACCAGATTTGATGAACTGATGCTTTTATAGCACACAACGTGTTAAGAGTGATTCGCCCTTGCTCCTACCAGGTGCCCTGAAAACGTTCTGCTATCTATTTAAACCCTACCTGGTCCAGTTACAGCATCCAAGCCATGCATTCCTTGACTCTCTCTTCCTGGGACCTCTTACAGTGAACAAGGGCCTACATACCTGAGGTTTACCTCATTTTCTAATCTCACCGAATCTACCTCCCTTTTCTCTTGAATTGTTGCTGTTCTCGCATCTCACCCATCCCACATTGTTTGCTTTGCACCTCCTCACCCTCTAACCGACTCTACCTTTAACTTTACTCCCTAGAACGCCCTAGTTCTCTCAGTTCAGCTACTCTGTATGTTATTCCTTATTTTGTTAATACTGTCCCTCCTGGGCTGCTGCAGTCAATTTACTCCAGGTGAATCCTGAAACATATACTAATAGCGCTTATTTTTGAGGATGATGCTATCTAACCAGAGTTTTCTTTTTGTTTTTACTTGATATTTCATGTGCTGGTTCCTTTCAAGGGTGTTTTGCATTTCTATTCTTGTCACTTTGCACAGTGCATTGACACCTGTCTGGTATAGCTAACCTTTACAAAAAATACAAAATTAACAAATAAATAGGTAAATATATGAGGTCTCGATTCTCATCTCTGATTGCATTGTAAATACCAATATATTCACCATTACGTGCATACGCCATATTAAGTATAAGGTTTCAGAGGGGCACAAGACCACCAGCACAAAGCAAAGGAATATGCTGATCAATAGAGAATGACTTAGCCACCAAATGCAGCATCATAAATTAATAGACGTAAAAAACGTTTACAGCCAGTGGCCACTCACCATTAATCCATACTGGGATCCATATCCCAGAGGAAGTGATGATACTCCCTGTGTATAGAAAGCAACAAGAACAGATTAGCAATATGAAAACACATCACTTTCACTACATTTTGTTTCTTATTTAACTATGGTGTCTAGGCAGGATGTATACACGTTTCTCACTGTGCATAACCTCTAGAACTCTAAATGGCACTCCTATTTTTGTTTGTTCTGGTTTCTGTAGGCTTTAGTATCTTTGTATTCGGTTTCCAATCAATAAAGGGTCAATTCTGAAAGTAATTTTTAACAATGAATTATTATTATTTAATATTATTATTTATGAGTCTAGCCTATATTATTATTCACAAAACATGATTTTACATTTGCCAGAAAATTTACCCCATGTAGATTTTTGTGTGTGTAAACCCATTCCAAAGGGCAGGGAGTGGGTGTTTCAGGGCAGTAATACTTTGAAAGTTTGTGATTACCCACAAACAAGTATGTTTGTTTTCCGGACCACAAGGCAGGATAAATCAGTTTCTAGGGTGAGAATGGGCAATGACATTTCCCCAAACTGTAGGAAGTGTACGGAAAAGAGTTACCATCTGGCCAAATATTATCAATTTTAAAGGGAAAAAATAGAAAAAAGGGCAATTGTACTCTTGTGAAAGCATCGTTGCCTGCACCATTGTAGTCTATGTACAATTGTACATGCAGAAAGCTGTTTGCATGCACAAAAGAAGGAACTCGCAAAACAATTTCCACGAGTTCTCCTGAAAATGTGCCTCTGGTGTTTGTGTCCATGCGTACTATTGGGGAAAGCTTTGTGAATTCCTAAAATTTGTAAATCTGCACCCATGTGAAGGAACAAACCAGTGTATGCAGATTTAAAAACAACTGGGCTATGCAGTCAAATGTGCTGACATTGCCTTTTGTGCTACCTATTGTGGTGATGATGCGGTCTGAACAAGCATATTCACATACGTGAATTCTGATAGTGTCATCCATTTATGACAGTGGTGATTGGGCCAGATTAAAAAAACTACACAAATGGTGTTATTTTTGTGGCTGGTTCTAATTTGCATGACAGTGCTATTGGTCATGACATGTTAATCTGTACCTGCATAACCACTGCACGCATGATTTACACATGACCTATTCAATATTGCACACATTATTTAAGGCATTATTCTACACGTTTTTATATGTAGGCTTAGTAAACTGAATGAACCACATGTTTTTATTAACTTTAGTTAGCATGTGTGCATCTTGACATTATTGTAAGTAGGCCTAGGTGCCTTACTCAATTTTTTTAAATGGACGTTGTATTTTTGCTTGCGGTGCATAACACATTTTCTGTTTCAGGCACCAGAGTCATCCTGTTCTCATTAAAAAAGGTTATTCTTTGTTAGTTTACAGTTAGAAGGCCATTGAGTAGCAACTAACTAGATTGTACAGTGATTTTCAGCACTTGTGCAGGATGAGAAACTGAGGAGGAGAATACTCCTTTGTGAGATATTGTGAAAGTCACAGTTATGGAAAAAGTTGGCGTTGTATTATCCGTCAGAAGGAGACCCACACCAAGTATGAAGAGAACACTGTTTTTTGTATTAGTTCTGAGAGCACACATGTGCGTGATTTACAAGTGCTCATCTGATGAATCTTTTTAAATTGACTGAGATGCAAAGGGAGTTAGCAATAATTAAACAATGCAACTTTCTTGAAGTCCATTTGGGCCCACAAGGACCAGGAATCAGTAATTGAAGTTAAGTAGTGTATGTGCCAATTAATAATCAGTCCAGTATATATGCATATCAGGAGAATGTTCAAAAGATACAGGATTACAGCTGGCAAACTGAAATATTGCATTAGGTTTAGTCTCAGTAGAATAGGATATGAAATAATCACAACCAAAGCAATAAAAACAAGCATTTGCAATGCAATAGGTCTTGCATTGCTGAAAGTTTGAGCTCTCGGCGTTGTATTATTATTTAAAAATGCCAATAGCTCAAACTTTCAGTAATGTGTGACCTATTGCATTGCAAATGCTTGTTTAGTCGTGAGTATTGAGGAAGAAGCATTTTTGAATGTGGGAAGGGTCTATGTTTTAAGAGCAGCAAGGCTGCTTCATGATGGCCCTTTTCCTCCCTCAATTATAGTAACAATGAGCCTACTACTGGGCACAGGTCTGTATATACGGCTCTTACCATACAGTTTGATCATGTACAGCACTTAATAAACAAACATTGGTAACATGAGCACATGGACTTAAATCCATTCTGCGAGATAAATGTCAATAAATACGCCTTAAGAGTAGGGACTCCGTAGTTTCCTGTGTAAAGTGATTGCAGCATGAATCTGTGAGACAGTAAGTATTGATATTCCAAGTTATTAAGTCTGCACTATGGTAAAAATATGGAATTTGACGCCTGCACTGTAGAAAGAAGCCTGAGCATACTTGTTCTACATACCACGTTTTATTGGGCATATATATTTGTACTGACATGGTATGAACTTTATGCTTTTCGATTTATGTCTCAGGCTGTCTAGTAGCATCTATAACCAGTCACATCACTGCAGTTCAGATTAACATGATCATTAAAAGTTCCTTTGTAGCACTCACATAGCTTATCTTTCAAGCACTTAGTGACACTGGCCGCAGAAACAATGAAAGTGGCAGGATGGTGTCTCTTCTAGGATCCTTCAATAGACACAGTAATAGTCTATAAATGAAGCAGGCTCGCTAGAGTAGAGCTGTGAGCAAGGACAAGGTGTGCGTGCCTTCAACAGACCAAGTACACTAAAGACCTGAGACAGGAGTGTGAGGGTTCCACTGCACCCCAATTAAGCATATGTTTTACTACTCTACCAGCCAGTGGAGTAACAAGAAATGATGGGGACTCCCTGCCTCTCATATGTCACGTATATTTAAAGGCCTTGTGTTGAAATGGGCCCCCTGAATGGTGTTAATACCACAAGGGCCTGCGTCACACACACCCCGGCTACCATTGAACCTTGCTAACATAAGGGCTCACGTGCACCTTGTTACGTCACTGCGAAGCAGCAATCGAGTTTAAACACAGCACGTGGGAAGCAGAGGAAGGGCTTCTTGGCTAAAGGAGCAATAAATATATTTTCTTTACCTTGATATTACTTGTGAAGTCTATTTTGAAAGCTGCTATGAATGACTGGAATGTGCAAATCGAAATATGAAATGCCAGCAGCTACGACCTCAAGATGTCAAGGATTATGTATGGAATTTCATATGTAAAATCAGTGGCGGCTGGTGACATTTGAAAGTGGTGAGCCGTAAAAGTGATGCCTGAGTGTACCACAGCCAGCGAGCGCAGAGAGCAAGCCCGAGCGACATAAGGGGGTTTGGGGAGGATCTCCCCCGAGAAATTGTTTTTAAAAGATTGGGCAAATGGTGCATTTTCAAGCAAATTTGAGAAAGCAAGAAGGTTAATAAAGCAATTGTGAAAGTGTAGTTAGTACATTGCACTTCCCCATTCTGGAACAGACTCCAAGGCAATGGTAGTAATGTGCAGAGCGATAATATACCTACTGCAAAGAACATATAGCATGCAGATCACAAAAAGGTCACATAATGTAAATAGTTCAGTGGATTACTGCTTTTTTTAGAGTCATGCTTTTGTTACTTGCAGTTTAAAAGTTACAAGCCTAAGTTAGTGGATAGAGCTAGTAACTGTCATCAGAGAGCTGCATAAAAATTGCAAGGCACAGGTTAGAGCGTTATGATTTTTTCTCTCCAGTCATTCATTATCCTAATGGTGCGAAAAATTGTGCATTTGGCTAGAAATTAATTCTTTTTTGTATAGTCAACACAACCATGGTGTTACAACTGGTTTTAAATTATATGTTTGTGCTGCTCCAGAGCAAACAACCAGTCTTAAACTATACTGCCTACCAATATGGATGACATGTGACACCTGCACCATGTAGTCCAAGTTTGTTTTATGTAACATTCCCTATGCAATGATTTACACACGTATGCCATTGTCTCTGTATAATGTGTGTGTGTATGAGGTGTACATGGCTCTGAAATTCAGTTTATGCCTTGTATAATGATGATGCTTAACACAATTACACGCTGTGCCATCCGTGGATTGGAATTTGTTACCAGGTATGTTTTGCTGGTTTTAGTTTATACCCTGATTACTAGCTTGAATTTTACTGCTGGGGTTTGGAAGCGGCTGCTTTCAGCACAAACCAGTGTGTTGATCACTTCCAAACGCAAGTAGTAAAATGCAAGCCATTTCACATCCAACATAAGCCATTTGTCATGGCCCCCCACCCCTCCCCTTCCCAGCAGGCCACTCGTGACAGCTGAGTGATTAGCCAGGTAGTACTTCATCATCATGCACACGGCAATTAAGGCAAGCCAACATCTTCATACTAGGAAGAAAAACCCATAAAAACAGCATCATCATCCGACTTGTGTAATGTATCTTGAGTTCGTGCAGGCAATGTGCTCGTGTAAAGCGCTCCAAGATTTCGTGCTAGATAAAAAACTGCACAAAAAAAACATACGAACACAGAGTAACAAGAAAAATAGTTAATAATTAAGGAAGCTCGATTGTTTAAATAAATACTGAAAGCACTCTACTTTAGAACACTAACACATAACTCCACTGTTAAACATCCACGTGCAAATTTGATTACTCGGTCATGAGAATGGCCTTTTTTGGAGTCACTCATCTGGTCAACCGATTGCTGGTGCATTGACCCTCACCCTCGCTATATAATCGCATCACATTTCCACTGTCTGGACCAATGCTCTGCCGCTAATTCTTGATTAAAATTCAGAACATTGTTTCCCGCCCAGTCCTTTTCACAGAGCCTGATGTAGGCAGTAAACTTGCTGCGTCACGCCAATTTTCTTCTCGCTGCTGCTGCCTTGCCAAGACGGGCTCCGGCTGAAGTGCTGCATGAGTCAGAGCAGGGGCAGGAACAATAAATAGCAGACACAAATGCATGCCTGCAGGAAGCATATTTATGACTTTTTATTAAATCACTGCCGGCTCTTCTATCCATTTTACATTGGTAAAGCACATTTAAAACATTCTTTTAGGCACAAACGTGTATCCACAAACACTTTACACTGTGGCTACAAACTAGCAGGGGGCATCAAATGTGTAAAAAGTTACTTAATATGGATAATAATAGAATGTGGCAGAATTCATTTAAATGACTCGCGGTGGGATTAAAAAGGAATTACTTCCACTACACGAACAAAAGCTTCTGCAAGCCGGGCAATCTATTCAGATCCATCGGCGGAGTATTCGGACTACAGTAGTCAACCCCAAATACATAGCAGAGGCGGCCGGCATGCTCAAGGGAGGGAGGGGGGGTCGCGGGTGGGGAATAGTAAAACAATTAAAAGAAAACATACCTCGGAGAAACACCCCGTCAATTTCAGACTGGGGCGTGTTTTCTTTCTCTCCTCTTCCCATTGGCTGGAATGTAAACAATGGGCGTGTTTTGACTTGTTGTTGTTTACATTCCAGCCAATGGGAAGAGGAGAGAAAGAACAGGAAAAAACACGCCCCTCAATCCGAAACCGACGGGGCTTAAAGTTACAGACAAAGCTCTTCTCCAATGGCTGGCCGCCGTTTAGGAAGCCAGCCAATGGAGAAGAGCTGGCTTGTTTAAGCTCCATACTAGAAGACATAAAATCTCGCCCGCGATACTTCGCAAGCGCAGCCTAAGCCAGTCTCGGCCTAAAAAGGGAGAGTGGGCGGTCCTGCCCAAGGGCAGGGAGGGAGTGGCTTACCCACTGTTGTGGGTACTAACTGTTTGGTCGGCTCCAGGGCCGACCAAACAATCAGTACCAACAACAGTGGGCAAGCCACTCCCCCCTGCCCTCAGGCAGGACCGCTCACCTGCCCGCCCCAACCAGGCACAGAGGCACTTCTGCTTTCTCGCAATGCGAGAAGGCAGAAACATAAATGGTAGTTTTTAGGGCTCGCCTGCTGATGCGCTTGCGCATAGCTGGCGAGCTATATTGTGGCTTAAACAGAGCTTAACCATCTCGGCGATTCGTTGCGGTGCCCGAGAAAAACAAGCTCAATGCGCAAGCGCATTGGCAAAAAGCGCGTGCACATCAAAGCCACCAGCCTCCTCAGGCATCTCAAGCTTCCCCCAGCCGACATTTCTCCTCCCCTAATTATTCACTGCACGGCCGGCCGGCACATCAAAGGCTGCTGCTCCCGGCCCCTATTCTTCCCTTCTTGCCTCTCCCCGCCCCCCTCCCCACCACAGCAATGTCCATGTTCATCACGCACGGAGGAACTTCCAGTAAGTAATCTCTTTTGACGGCACTTTCGAAGAGACTAGATCTTGCCCTTTTATGTAATGTACTGTGTACTGCACTTCACCACCTTTGTTTACTCGTACGCTTGATATCACTGTAACCCACAATAACCCGACGCTGGTGTACACAACTCACAAGCTGTGATTAACGCTTGTTACGCGGTTTCCTTTGATCTAACTAACTCACCACAGCAATGTCTATGTTCATCACGCATTTTGCATCAACATATACTCCCGTAATCACAGTTCTAATAACACACTTGCCCGCAACTACGGCGACCGGTTCTGACCACACGGAGGAACTTCCAGTAAGTAATGTCTTTTGACGGCACTTTCGAAGAGACTAGGTATTGCCCTTTTATGTAATGTACTGTGTACTGCACTTCCCCACCTTCGTTTACTCGTACGCTTGATATCACTGTAACCCACGATAACCCGACGCCTGTGTACACAACTCACTAGCTGTGATTAATGCTTGTTACGCGGTTTCCTTTGATCTAACTAACTCACCACAGCAATGTCTATGTTCATCACGCATTTTGCATTAACATATACTCCCGTAATCAGAGTTCTAATAACACACTTGCCCGCAACTACGGCGACCGGTTCTGACCACACGGAGGAACTTCCAGTAAGTAATCTCTTTTGACGGCACTTTCGAAGAGACTAGATCTTGCCCTTTTATGTAATGTACTGTGTACTGCCCTTCACCACCTTCGTTTACTCGTACGCTTGATATCACTGTAACCCACGATAACCCGACGCCGGTGTACACAACTCACTAGCTGTGATTAACGCTTGTTACGCGGTTTCCTTTGATCTAACTAACTCCGTTCTTCAGTCATCACCCTGTTAATTCCCCCGACGGTTTCTTCACACCAGATACCAGCTTTAGGACACCAAGCTCTAGCACGAGTTTCTATTACCTTTTGACACTTTCACCAAGTCGTTGAGCACCATGCTTGTTGGTGCACCTTAATTGCACACCACAGCTTTCAAAGTAGCACGGACCTCATGTTCCATCGTCCACGATATGCACAACTTATGGGTTAGAATTTATTTTTCATTCAAGAGACTTTGTGTACATTACAAATGCTATAGGTGTCACATTTGCGAAAGTTATAACTATTGGCATTGTAAATGACAAAGCTATTAATTTAGCTATTTTAAAAAATAACACATAAATAAAAAAAAATCATTTATAAGACCAATAGCTCAAACTTTCCTAATGCGAGCCCTATTGCATTTCCAATGCTTGTTACCGTTTATGTTTCTGTCTTCTCCCACTGCGAGAAAGCAGTGGGGCGACACACCCACGCCCCAATGGGGAGCTGCTGACTGTGTAAAATGGCTCGTGGTAAAAACAGCTTTAAAAAGAATTTATTGCATTGCTGTTACATGCATCCTATCTCACATATACACCTGTATTTAAATGTCGACTGTTGCAATTTCTGATATTTAAAAGGGAATTTAGGATGGTGTTGAAAGCTTTAATTATATGTGTTTGAGATGCGGTTCCTGGAAAGAGACTAAATGAGACCCCGGAAAGCAAACAGTGGGCAGGTGTGGCGATGGGCAGAAGGCTTCTTGTATAAAGCATGACACACATAACGTTGCCAGTGGACACTTCCATGTAGAAACTGTGATCATTCTGGAAAGAATGATCCCACGAGGGGATAACACTGGAGCATGCAGAGTCGGGCGGGTGCTGCTGCATTTATAAGGTCTGCAAGGGACGTTATAAAATGTGAGGGTAAAAAAGCAGTAACACTGCAGCCGCATTACTGCATACTTTAGCATACATTATCTTGCATTAACATACAGTATGTGCATCATCATACATTATAATGAATCTTGTGAGAATATACACAGCGTCACAGGAGGGCCACTACAATTGTAACGCCTCACTTGCCCTGAACTTCATTATTGGCAAAATGTTACTGCATGTGACGTGGGCAGTGTCTGTTGGTTTTAATGATGCAAGTGTTCACCACCTGCTTCTCAGTCGTGTTTTTAAGTGGTACTTTAATCAGTTTTAGGGTTAGTTGGAATACTTTAAACTTGACCAACTAACACATGGGGTGTTACTTCACATGGGATAGTAGTGGTAGAATTGTGGGATATGCAATGCGATAATTTCTGGTGGTAACTCACGAATCCTGACTTACCATCGTACTGTAAACAAGACAAGCATTTATGTCAGTGATTGGCACGCTTTAGCAACTTTCCACACTTCCCATACACGTACACAGAGAGCTAATCTGGTCTTTGGATCGGATTTCAAATGTAATCTATATAATTATAAGGAAACTTATGTTCTGGCTGGGGATACTAAGGGACATCACCTACCAAGGTCTGAACCCACTACGAAGCAAAGCTACCAAATGAACATACAGCTGAACATTCAAGTGTAATACCAACCAACGCATACAAGACTAACCAAAGAAAAGATGGACTGAGTGAGAGGCTCTTCGAGAACTGGGTGAAATAGTAGCGCCCATCATAGACTATGTGGAATTAATTTCAATGCAGGCAATTCAGTAACGTAAATGAGATTTCAGGGCAAAGATAATTGAAATGCTTTGTATGAAGGTACCAGAAAAAGAAATACGAGCATGCAACAAAACAACGCATTTATTGCATGCCCAAAACTGAAGCCAGTAAGTCGGCAACCAAAACTACAATAGGTGCCGACCATACGTGTTAAGAAGGAACTAAAGCAATGCATTGCCTGACTTTAACTTGTGCCGGCATTGTGCTACTGACCTGTGTGCATATACTTCGTAATAGACAGCCTGTCCTAGCGGGTAAAACCAGCAAGCACAGTGAGAACCTAGGGTGGTGCTATGTGAAGCTGCAACACACAGAACCAACATCCTACATAGTTAAGCTAAGACACACAAACAGACTTCAAAGAGGAAGGCAAAATAGAATATGTGTCCTTGTGTAGCGCAACTGGTGCTCATGTAAAGCGCTCCGAAACCCGATACCTTCGGGTGAAGTTCGTGCTATTAAAAAAAATAATTAAAAAAAATACTGAAACCAGCCCACCATTCCTCTAGGAATTAAATTTTTCGTGTTTGCAGACTGACCTCAGTCACAATACCTTTCAGCAGGGCTGGGCGAAGCTGAGCTGAAGTTTGGGCCAAAGCTCTGGTTAGAGGAGTCCTGCCACTGCAAACAGGCGGTCGAGGCACGAAGCCAGTCGGGCATAGACAGGAAGAAGAAGATGTGCACAATCTGCTTCCTGAGCAGCGACGCGGAACCCATCTCCCGTCAATGCGGGCCCATGGTCACCCCGTGACTGCCACACATCATCAGCCCTGCTAAAAAGGTATTGTGACTGAGGTCAGTCTACTCAGTAAACACAAAAGAAATGTACAAGCGACCAATGAGGGGTGGACCACCATTCATCTCTGCCCTGTCGGCGCAACCAATCTGAGCCGAGGCAGGCAACAAGCAGGAGATGGCAGTGGTGAAAGGTAGGGAGAGTACAACACAGGGAGATGCAGCGCAAAGCTGCACGTTACACGAGAACGTTATTGTAAAAACACGAAACCGGGCGCCATGGTAGGCGCCGTGGTGGCACACTTAAAAGTAGTCCCTAAGGGGGGGCGTGGCTAGCAGCCGAGCATGGCGGCAGCCTAGAGGACGAGCTCCGTGGTTAGAGCGGCCTCTCCACAAATCCGTACACACATCCGATCTTTTGCAGACCTCTGTCGGAGGGACCCGACGCCCGGGACCGGGCGGCATCGCTGGCAGTGGTTCCGGTTTCATTTCCATACCGGGTGACCGAGTTACCGCCGACTGATCGGGCGGCCTACAAGGAGGGGAAAATCCGGGGACTGAAGCTCCAGATCAGCCCGACCGGAAGTGCTAGCACCTGGGGAGGACCCGACCGGAAGGGCCCGAGCTCCGAAAGGCAAGACGCGGGGCTCGAGACAACTGCACAGGGAATGAGCTGGGTCAACTATCGAACACAACTATGCCGACGGAAGGGTCGTGAATAACAGCGGACGGTGGGGCACCAACGCAGCCACCACGACAGGCCTGGACCGCCATCTTGGGCGACAGCGCTCCGCGAGGGGCCCACGGCGGAGTCTCCGTGCGAGGAGGAATAGTATCGCGGCCACATCGAGGAGGTGACACAGCGACCAGACGCGCCTGCAACAGACGGGGGACACACTTCTGTGTCTGGCTCAGCCCGAAAACGTGACACTGAGATCGTCCCAGCCCCCTGCACGGGAGAGACAGAGCGGGAGCCACCTACGCTGGGCCGCACCGCAGAGCGGACGCCGGCCAGACCCACAGGAAGGGCCTCGGCGGGCAGCGTACCGGTACTTGTGACTTACCGGGGTGTCATCCCCGGTGCAACTTCTTCACCGCATCGGCCGATGCCCGGCTTGGACCCGCGGTTATACCATAATGGCCGCCGCATAAGGAGCCGCTCGATAGTACCCACGTTGGAGGCCTAGACGAATGGACCGCTGACACCAGGTCCAGATCCTCGAACACTCAGAACGATCAGATACGGTGGCTGTTTGGGATCCGGCCCGTATTACGGTGCACCCCGCTGCATGCCAGGATGGCGGGCCGAGGCCACAAAGGAGGCGCGGCACAGGCGCGCTTGGAAAAATTTGCTTATGATAAAGGCACATCCTCCCCGCCAGAGGTGCGACCATCCGGCGGTAAATCCACGGACGGAGCGGGAGGGAAGAAGGCGACACTGGAAGACGTTATGCGAGCACTGACTCAGGTGCAGACTACGGTGGGCTCAATCTCCACCGAGATCACACTCCTGCGGGCTGATCTCCATAAGATGTCAGAGAAGGTGGGCTCGCTTGATGTAGTCACCAAATCATTAGTGGCAGATGTCTCGGAGTTACAATCGGCAATGGAACATGTGATGGCCGAGAATAAAACGCTGAAGGAAAAACTTGATGACCAAGAAGGACGCTCCAGGCGAAACAACATCAGGATCCTTGGGGTTCCGGAATCGGAAGGCACAGGAGCGACGGATCTATTTGTAGAGGACTTGATCAAGACGAAACTGCAACCTAAAGGCCTCTCCGCCTTCTTCTCAGTTGAGAGGGCGCATAGAGTGCCGGGCGGCCGGCCTAAACAAGGTGTAGCCCCGAGACCCATTATAGCGTGACTTTTCAACTTTCGTGACAGGGATGTCATCCTACAGGCTGCGAGCAAGTCTCCTCCGGTTCGGCTACAGAATGCGACACTGGCATTCTTCCCAGACTACACAGCGGAAGTCGCCAGGTGCAGACGGACGTTCTTAGAGGTCAAGAAAGAGTTGAGAACACGAGAACTACCATACTCAATGCTCTTTCCGGCTAGACTGCGTGTAGTGGCAGAAAATAAGACTTGGTTTTTTGACACTCCTGAAATGGCTGGACGGATGGCGTCCGGCCACGCAGCCGCGCCGATCGAACAGGACTCAAGGTAGTCGACGTGCAAGGAGTCGTGAGGGCTCAGTGACCTCGGGACATGGGGACAAGGAGCAGTCCTTGATAGGAGATGAACTGGAGAATGAGGATACCTCGGAACAATGATCACCCGGCGGTAGATGGACAATGATTCCTTCAGCTAGCTGCCTGGGGGGCTGCCATTGGACACTGGGCGGAGGGCCTTCGGAGAGCGTAACGAGAGGCCGCCGACTGTGGGGTGTTCCTCACCTCAACGAGCAAGTATTTTGTGTGTGGGAAGGGTTAAGCACTCTGCTAAGTTGGGGAGGCGGGCGGTTGTAAGTCCGTGTAGCAAGAGGGCAGGGAGGGGGGACGTTTGGGGGGGGGGGGGTAGTTGCAAAAGTTTGCTCCTCTAGACAGGAGGTTTTGTTTGTTTACGATTTGACTCACTGTAGAAGGACATATGATGGGGAAGCTGAAACTCTGCTGACAATGCTATTGAACTGGCGGCGCAGGCATTCCCACATGATACCCATAGGGACCCTACCACATTCCACCCATGTCACAAGGCGCCCCGATTGATACCCCGCAGGGAGGACCTCAGATGACACATGTGGCGCCACAATGCCTCATGTCATGGAATGTACGGGGCCTAGGCGACAAGATCAAAAGGGGACTAGTCATGCAGGGCATTAGGAGAGTGAACCCGTCCATGGTTCTCCTTCAAGAGACACATTTAGTGGGCACTGCAAGTAAGGCTTTGAACAGGAGGGGATACCACATGATAGTGCACTCCGAGTTTACTTCTGGGTCACGTGGGACAGGTATATTGATGCGAAAGTCGTCCCCTTTCATACTCCTCACTACCAAAACGGACGATCAAGGCCGATTCGCGGCAGCACACGGGCAATGGGAGGGTAAACCTTTGACCGTGGTTTCAGTTTACATTCCACCAGCACTGCATGCCGTAGCATTTCCTGCTTTGGGGAAGTTCCTCCTGGAGCTCCCAGATGGTGACCTGATCATTGGGGGGGACTTCAATGCGGTTGCACATAACGCGCAGGATAGGTTCCCGGTTAGGACACACACCCCCGGTCCCTCGCGCTTCAGCGATTTTTTGGAAGCACAAGGGTTGATTGACATATGGCGAAAGCTACACCCCTCTGAGCAGCAATACACATACTACTCAGCAACGCACAATAGTATGTCCCGCATTGATTACTTCCTCACCTTGGGCGGTGGCCTCCTTACCATAGACGAAGTGCAAATCAAACCCAGGGGCATATCAGACCACTCACCACTAACACTGACGCTATCGTGTACGGAAAGGGCCCGTAAACGGCTGTACCAGATTCGCCCAGGATATCTTGCGGTACAGTCTATAAGAAAGGAGTTGAAAAAGACGACTCAGTACTACTTTGCAGAGAATCAGGCCTCGGTGGAGTCCCCCACGGTATTATGGGAAGCGTACAAAACGGTTCTTAGGGGACAGGCTATCTCCACGATAGCGGCATACAAACTCCTGCAGTTGGAACTCGACCTAGCCGATGCAAACGCTGCACACACGGCAGACCCTACAACTTCCACGCTACACTCCCTTCAACTCTGCCAACAACTACATGGCGACCACTTGAAACAGCGCGCGATAGAGTACATGGCAGCGACCGCGCATAAAATATACAATGTGGGGGACAAAGCGACTAAACTCTTGGCCTGGTTGGCGAAGAAGGAGGGTGGTAATAGGAATATACTACAGATTGTGGATGATGAAGGGCGGGTGCACACGAACCCAGCGGCAATAGTTGAGACGTTGGCTGATCACTTTCAGGGTGTTTATACTCCTGACTTTGAAGTCACGAGCGAGATAGCGGTGGCGGCGCTCACAGAGGTGCCGACGCCTACTCTATCACAAGACGCTGTTGACGAGCTTGACGCAGCCCTCACGGTAGAGGAGGTGCAGGCGGCCATCAATATGTTACATTCCGGGAAGGCACTGGTCCCTAACGGCATACCTATCGAATGGTACAAGTCAATGGCGGACACTTTAAGCCCGCCATTGCTTGCCATGTATGTAGATAGTCTGGGCCGAGAGATCCTGCCTCTTGAACAACGGCAGGCGACCATCGTGGCGATCCCAAAGCAGGGCAAACCGCCCACTGACTGCGGGTCGTACCGCCCCATCTCGCTCATTAACGCTGAGGCCAAAATCTTGGCGAAACTGTTGGCCATAAGGTTGCAACCTCATCTTGCTCAGCTGATTCATCCAGACCAGTCGGGCTTTATGCCACACAGAAGCACGGCATTGAACCTCCGCAGGGTGCACGGAGAGGTGGCGCGGGCGCCCTTGCTTACGGAACCGGCGGCCGTACTCTCTCTCGATGCCAGAATGGCGTTTGATATGGTGGAGTGGAGGTATCTTTTCGCAGTGCTAGCCCATATGGGATTTGGTCCCAAATTCATTGCCTGGATCAGACTTCTATATAATGCCCCGGTGGCGCGGGTAGCGGCGAACGGGCATATCTCGCGTGAGTTCCCGTTGCATAGAGGGACGAGGCAGGGATGCCCGCTCTCGCCGTTATTATTTGCAATAGTCTTGGAGCCTCTAGCCGCGGTCCTTAGAGCCACCCCACTCCTCAAGGGAATCAAATGGAGGGACGACTGGGAGGACAGAGTGTCCCTCTACGCCGACGATATGTTGATCTATTTGACAGACCCGGATAAGGGCATCCCAGAACTTCTCACGCTGTGTGAGACGCACGGACGGGCGTCTGGCTATAAGATCAACTGGGCGAAATCAGTGGTATATGAGCTGCGGGGGCCCCCACCGATCATCCCAAGCGAATGTCAACTGGAAATAGCAGACTCCTCATTTAAATATCTGGGAATCCATATAACGCGTACCGCTGCTGATTTCTACGACAGGAATCTACTGCCGCCCCTATACAGACTACGGAAGGATGTCGGTCATTGGATGACCCTCCCTCTGACACTGCTGGGAAGGGCAGCTTTATATAAAATGATGGCACTGCCCCGACTCTTGTATGTGCTTGAGAACACACCGATTCTGGTGCCACCGCGCTATTTGCAGAGAATTGCGGCGGTGGTGAATAGCTTGCTATGGGAGCAGCGCCCGGCACGCATAGCACATCTGAAACTTAACAGGAGCTGGTACGATGGGGGGATAGCGCTGCCCAACATACAATTGTATTATTGGGCGTCACAACTTAAAGTGATTAACCAATGGCTACATGCCCCGCAGGACGACCCGGCCTACCTGGCAGACAGAATACAGCTGGGCACGCACAGTCTACTGGCTCCACTATATCACAAGGGGCTGCTGGGGAAACTAATAGGTCCGACCAAACATACAGTGACACTGTGGCATAGGGCACAGAAGAGGCTTCAATGGGAGGGAGTTGTAACGAAAATGACACCTTTGTGGGATGCCAGGGCACTGGGCCATTTACGACGTACCAAGGGCTTCACCCAATGGGACACTATAGGCATATCCACGGTGGGAGACCTATGGTCGAAAGACGGAGTGGTGCCATTCGCGCAACTTCAGCAGACCTACAGCCTGAGTCCTAACGAAACGTACAGGTATCTCCAGATTAGACATGCACTGCAAGCGGCGATACCAGCCTCAACCCAAATCGCAGAGTCGTCTCCACTAGAAGATCGCTTGCTCACTGATTTTATGCAAACACACGCCACCTCCCTAACATATCGTAAACTCCTGAATAACTTGCCAGACCCCCTGGATAAACTGAGGGAGGCTTGGGTGGGCGAACTAGGGGATATGAGTGAGTTGGAATGGAATATGGCCCAGGCGTCGCCGAGGGAGGCTGGCATTTCCTCAAGGTTCAGATTGGTGCAGCTTAAGGTCCTACACAGAGTATATTTTACTAGAACACTATTGCATAGATTACACAGGGCAGCGCACCCGTTCTGTCTGAGAGGCTGCAACGAGGAAGGCTCATTTAAACATACACTCTGGGACTGCTCGATTATTACCACATACTGGCGTCAGGTCTTTCGCACCATATCCCAAGCATTGGAAAAGACATTACTGCCCGACCCCCGCACATGCCTTCTACATATCTGGGGCCCTACAGACCTGACACGGAGTGATCAACAATGGGTCGTTATAGGCCTAATGGTAGCCAAGAGAGACATAGCACAGAAATGGGGGGCGGTGGAGGCCCCGACGTTGGCCCTGTGGTGCAAAAATATGGACATGCTCATGATAACTGAAAGAGCGGTATATAAATTGAGAGCCAACCCGCGCAAATGGAATAGGATCTGGACACCCTGGAACAAATACCGGGGCGACCTTTGTGAACCCCTATCGGAGGACGAAGATGAAAGTTCCGACGAGGACGAAGGGTAGGGGGGGAAGCTAGTAGCTAGGGACTCACTCCGCAATCCCGCCGATAGACTATTGACCGAGCGGGACACTGATTGGAGAGTAGAGGGGCCTCCGGTAGAGGGTGGGAAGGTGGGATGCCAACGATGGTCTTTAACAGTAACCTACATATTAAAAATAACATTAAGTATATGCTTCCATTCTACAGAGTCAACAGTTATGTTAAGTTTTGTTTTGAAACATAAAAGTAAGATACTATATAAATGTACGTTATGAATCATTGTCTCCATATGATCACCTGGCCTGATTTGCTGCCGGATCTCTGGTTGTCGGCTGAATAGCTGTGTCCTATACGTATATTACATGTTTTCTTGGAAAAGCAGCCGGCCTCAGGGTTGTAGGCGTACGACTTTGTATTATTGAAACTGTGAATAAAGATCTTACGAACCAAAAAAAAAAAAAAAGTAGTCCCTAAAGAGTACAAATGACTACTTCCAGCATAGCAAAACTGTAGTTGGTCGGTGCTCCTTACAATACAACGGAAGTGATGTATCGGGAGCACCATTTAATCAGGAGCAAGCAAAGAAGACTGATGCAGGAGTCAGCCTATTCTATGCAGAAGGCGGGATTACATGCAGTATACGGACTACAAGAGGTCTTGCAGACAGCGCATGTGTGCTGATGCTTGACCTACAAACTGAGAAATCGGAAAAGGTGTTTCTTAAATAAACTCTGATTCTCTCTCCTAAACAGGAATAACTACTGAAGTCATCTAATCAAGGCTCTCAGTTTAGCATTAGGATGGTTCATAGAATAGGGTCTCAAGGAAATTCAGAAGTGCAAAACGGTGTCTGTATAGTAAAGACTCCAGTTGACGTCTTCCAGAATTGGAATATGTGTTTAGCATGACGCTTTGCACTTGCAAGAATGAAGGCAGCAGAGAGGTCTGTACGCCTCAAGGTCTAAGGGAATCTGTTCTAACTTCTAACAGTGTGAACACTAATTAAAACCAATAAACGTTAACAACAATCATATCTCTTCTCCTTCCACCAGGAACCAAACATTTCACTTCTCATGGTATGCATTTGCAACATCACTCGAATTTCTCATATCACAGAACTTGGAGAGTTACTGCAACCTTGAACATTCTCCGCTCCTGATACATGATAAATAGGAGCCTTTATCTGCTCATTAGATCTTCTTATTTCTTGCCAAGATGTATCTTCTCAGGCCTTACAACCAAGAAACTAATACAGACAACTATATTCGTTTCTCTAGCTAATGAAATCATGAGACCACACCTTTAAAGGTAATGAACTGGCAAAGCAAATTACATTTCGGTTAAGGTCTGTAATCAGTCTAACTTTTACTAAACATTTAATGTGCATTTAAAATACATGGTTATAGTTGTGCACTTGTAACTCAGAAATAAATGCAAACGTGAGTAAACGCATATATGATTACACATTCAAAGGTAACTCAATAAATGCAAAGGTGACTTAAAGTGTAAATGAAAATGTGAATACAGGATACATGTCTTCATGTTTAACTGAACATTTGTGCACACATTTATAAAACTATTGTTTCTACAGTCAATATGTATGTTTAATGTGTTTAAATATTCACACATATTAATAAAGGTATAGCACACAGTAAATACAGTGTAACATGTATGTACATAAGGGCATTTCTGTGACGTGTAAGGGTGGAGGCTAAATTGCGCTACTCCAGTTCCTGAAGAATGTACCACTAAGAATTGAATTTCATGTTTTAATTGTGTGAGGCTTGTTAGTTAGTGAGCAGACATATTTTCCCATTATTTTTCCTTATTTTTCTGCTCATATCATTCTAATTTTAACCTTCACTTGGTTCTTATTTTAATGTTTTATTTGCTGACATTTAGGGGTATATTTACTAGCCCCTATCGCCACCACAATGTAACTTTTAGTGACGTTGTGTTGGCGATAGGGGCTTTGCCTTATTTACAAGGCAGCGTTAAGCCACTTAACATGGCTTAACGCTGCCTTGTAAATAAGGCAACCTTTCATGCTGTACTTACCGTGAAAGGGGAGGGCAATGTGAGTTGTGGTGGGCGTTCCACTGCAACACCCATTGATTTTGATGCTGCTCCCAATTTACAAGGGTGGCGTAAATAGGAGGCAGTGCCAAAATAAAAACCAAGAAAACCTGGTTTTAAACAGGTGAAATTAGGAGAAATGCTTTATTTCAAATAGTTTTTGCCGATTCCATGAGTGCTGCCTTGTGCAGCACACATATAATTATCAAATTGCATATGATTGTTTATGTGCAGTAATGTGACTCTTTCGCACATAAATAATAAAAAAAATGAAGTTTTGCAACTTCTATGTGTGCTGCATTAAGCAGCACACATAGAAGTTTCAAAATGCCATGAATGATTGTTTATGTGTTATGTTATATGTTATGTTATATAATTTGTAGCGTGCATGGCTGCCCCAGCAAAGGGGCGTCCCAGCGCTAATTGCAGACAGGCAAATGGAAGACCAGCGCAGGCAACCCCACAATCCATTAATTCAGAAACAGGTAGGTTTTTTATAGCTTTGCGGAAAGCTATGTGATCATGAATGTCTCTAATATTCACCAGAAGGGAATTCCTAAGTTTAGGAGCTAAAACTCAAAATGAACGTCCTCCGGCTCTAGCTTTCTTGACCCGTGGTATAACCGCGAGGTATTGATTTGCAAGAGCGCAAGAGACGTGATGGCGTGTAAGGTGTAAGAAGGTCCGCAAGCATTTCTGGGGATTGAGAATAGAAAATCTGGTGAGTAATACACAGAGTTTTAAAATGAAAACACTTTTCCACAGGGAGCCAATGGAGTCTATTAATAAATTCTTAAATATGGCAGGTTCTGGGAAGCCCAAACAACAGACGTGCAGCCGCATTCTGTATTCTCTGGAGACGCTGCATAGTCCAGCCTAGACAAGATGGTAGCCTGTATGATGATCTGCCGGATCTTGGACTCGAAAAAGCCTAACAGAGGTTTTAGACCTCAGAGAAGACATTTATGTGCAGGAAGGTCTCCCTTCCTGCACATAAACAATCATTTCCCCCAAAGCAGACACCCTTGCACTTTGGTGCAAGGGTACCTGCGTTGGTGCTTTCTTGTGAATACGGCACATCCCTGCATTTTCAGAATGGCGAAGCGTGATGTTAGCAATGTTTGCTTAACGCCACACATCGCCATTCTGTTGAAAATGTGCCTCCTAGTTCTGAGTTTTCCGGTCCTGCCCACAACTTCAGCCTTGTGCCAAAGTCTTGTTTCCTTTATGGAAACAAGACTTTGGGCCTGATCACGATGTTGGTGAGTCCGACAGCTCGTCAGTGACGGACCCACTGACATTGGCCCCTGCTGTGCGCCTTCCGCATTACAATGCGGCGGGCGGAGGCATTCGGTCGAGGGACTGTCTGCCGCGCTTCCAACGGGCTCAAGGAGCATATCGGAGGGTGAGTAATTCCTACAATAGGGGCGGTGCCAGCTCAGGCACCGGCTTAGGGATTACAATGTCCGTTTCTGCCATGAAAACGCAGGCGGAAGGTGACTTTGGGGTCCCCTAGTGGGCCTCCCTTCCCCCTGGCCCTCCGATATGGGGCCTGGGGGGCACCTATGGTGGCCCCTTAAACATATTCAAAACAACAATTCCCTTTTCCGAAATATTTTTAACCAGAGGAATCACTCTATTATATAGGGCAGAAGGAGTGTTTGCGCAGGTTACCAAATATTACAACACTTCAAAGTCCATTTTGTATACATAGGTTAAGTTACACACAAACCAGTTTCATGATTCAAGATATATTATTTATTGTTAACTATAGAAATACCAGTACATTACTAGAATTAATCAATGCAATTAAAAAAACACTTGGTCACATTCTTTATAAAAACATATTTGCTAAAAATTCACAAAAAACTTATATACACAAGTTAATACACTTAAAACATAACATTTTTATTAACAAACAAATTGTCGACGCGGCGTTTCGGTGATCTACAATATCTGTACCTTCTTCAGGACATTGTTGTTCAATTTAAAAACATCTAAACAGAAAAGTGTATAATACCAGTCAATTAGACATAGTACTGGATTATGTTTTTTCTCACAATTTTATCTGATATCACTGGTCTTAAAACATTTATCATCAACCTATCCTTAATGATACCCTGTTATTTGGTAACCCGTCAAAAACTAGCTCATGTGTATATACATATTCAGACAATTCTACTTGTTCTTTTGGAACTATTATGGTAAAATGTCTCAAACCTATTGGGTCTGTGAAAGACCTCCTATGTTCTGTGTGAATAAAATGTTCTGTGTGGATAAGATCTTAGTGGCTTGCTGGGGAGTCAAGCCCTGCTGAAAGGGAAAGAAAACTCAATTAACTCTACCCTTCACATTGTGATGATTGATATTAGAACCTATCTTTTGGTGTCTCTTACCTGGAAATATTTACTTCCAGGTGAACTTATTGTGTTCTTATAGCCTATTACTTTCTTATGTTATATTTCTAAAGAAAAAACGAGATGCCATTAGGAGTTACTTATACCCCTGTAGTATGCCTCTATCTTATATATAGTACATGAGGTATATCAGATACCTTAAATTTAATTCAGTATATCTCTTCTTGGTTGTTTTGCCCAGAAGCAATTTATTTCCTGTATCAAAAAACGTAATATCGTTATTTTCTGTTTTTTTTATTTCTATTTTCTCTCTAAGTAAGTTCACCCTCAGTGCCCTATCTTTCTTACAGCTAATGGCCTTTGGGAGAATATTGGGAGGACGTAGTTTTCTTCTAGAAACCACATACTGGCGTCAGGTCTTTCGCACCATATCCCAAGCATTGGAAAAGACATTACTGCCCGACCCCCGCACATGCCTTCTACATATCTGGGGCCCTACAGACCTGACACGGAGTGATCAACAATGGGTCGTTATAGGCCTAATGGTAGCCAAGAGAGACATAGCACAGAAATGGGGGGCGGTGGAGGCCCCGACGTTGGCCCTGTGGTGCAAAAATATGGACATGCTCATGATAACTGAAAGAGCGGTATATAAATTGAGAGCCAACCCGCGCAAATGGAATAGGATCTGGACACCCTGGAACAAATACCGGGGCGACCTTTGTGAACCCCTATCGGAGGACGAAGATGAAAGTTCCGACGAGGACGAAGGGTGGGGGGGAAGCTAGTAGCTAGGGACTCACTCCGCAATCCCGCCGATAGACTATTGACCGAGCGGGACACTGATTGGAGAGTAGAGGGGCCTCCGGTAGAGGGTGGGAAGGTGGGATGCCAACGATGGTCTTTAACAGTAACCTACATATTAAAAATAACATTAAGTATATGCTTCCATTCTACAGAGTCAACAGTTATGTTAAGTTTTGTTTTGAAACATAAAAGTAAGATACTATATAAATGTACGTTATGAATCATTGTCTCCATATGATCACCTGGCCTGATTTGCTGCCGGATCTCTGGTTGTCGGCTGAATAGCTGTGTCCTATACGTATATTACATGTTTTCTTGGAAAAGCAGCCGGCCTCAGGGTTGTAGGCGTACGACTTTGTATTATTGAAACTGTGAATAAAGATCTTACGAACCAAAAAAAAAAAAAAAGTAGTCCCTAAAGAGTACAAATGACTACTTCCAGCATAGCAAAACTGTAGTTGGTCGGTGCTCCTTACAATACAACGGAAGTGATGTATCGGGAGCACCATTTAATCAGGAGCAAGCAAAGAAGACTGATGCAGGAGTCAGCCTATTCTATGCAGAAGGCGGGATTACATGCAGTATACGGACTACAAGAGGTCTTGCAGACAGCGCATGTGTGCTGATGCTTGACCTACAAACTGAGAAATCGGAAAAGGTGTTTCTTAAATAAACTCTGATTCTCTCTCCTAAACAGGAATAACTACTGAAGTCATCTAATCAAGGCTCTCAGTTTAGCATTAGGATGGTTCATAGAATAGGGTCTCAAGGAAATTCAGAAGTGCAAAACGGTGTCTGTATAGTAAAGACTCCAGTTGACGTCTTCCAGAATTGGAATATGTGTTTAGCATGACGCTTTGCACTTGCAAGAATGAAGGCAGCAGAGAGGTCTGTACGCCTCAAGGTCTAAGGGAATCTGTTCTAACTTCTAACAGTGTGAACACTAATTAAAACCAATAAACGTTAACAACAATCATATCTCTTCTCCTTCCACCAGGAACCAAACATTTCACTTCTCATGGTATGCATTTGCAACATCACTCGAATTTCTCATATCACAGAACTTGGAGAGTTACTGCAACCTTGAACATTCTCCGCTCCTGATACATGATAAATAGGAGCCTTTATCTGCTCATTAGATCTTCTTATTTCTTGCCAAGATGTATCTTCTCAGGCCTTACAACCAAGAAACTAATACAGACAACTATATTCGTTTCTCTAGCTAATGAAATCATGAGACCACACCTTTAAAGGTAATGAACTGGCAAAGCAAATTACATTTCGGTTAAGGTCTGTAATCAGTCTAACTTTTACTAAACATTTAATGTGCATTTAAAATACATGGTTATAGTTGTGCACTTGTAACTCAGAAATAAATGCAAACGTGAGTAAACGCATATATGATTACACATTCAAAGGTAACTCAATAAATGCAAAGGTGACTTAAAGTGTAAATGAAAATGTGAATACAGGATACATGTCTTCATGTTTAACTGAACATTTGTGCACACATTTATAAAACTATTGTTTCTACAGTCAATATGTATGTTTAATGTGTTTAAATATTCACACATATTAATAAAGGTATAGCACACAGTAAATACAGTGTAACATGTATGTACATAAGGGCATTTCTGTGACGTGTAAGGGTGGAGGCTAAATTGCGCTACTCCAGTTCCTGAAGAATGTACCACTAAGAATTGAATTTCATGTTTTAATTGTGTGAGGCTTGTTAGTTAGTGAGCAGACATATTTTCCCATTATTTTTCCTTATTTTTCTGCTCATATCATTCTAATTTTAACCTTCACTTGGTTCTTATTTTAATGTTTTATTTGCTGACATTTAGGGGTATATTTACTAGCCCCTATCGCCACCACAATGTAACTTTTAGTGACGTTGTGTTGGCGATAGGGGCTTTGCCTTATTTACAAGGCAGCGTTAAGCCACTTAACATGGCTTAACGCTGCCTTGTAAATAAGGCAACCTTTCATGCTGTACTTACCGTGAAAGGGGAGGGCAATGTGAGTTGTGGTGGGCGTTCCACTGCAACACCCATTGATTTTGATGCTGCTCCCAATTTACAAGGGTGGCGTAAATAGGAGGCAGTGCCAAAATAAAAACCAAGAAAACTTGGTTTTAAACAGGTGAAATTAGGAGAAATGCTTTATTTCAAATAGTTTTTGCCGATTCCATGAGTGCTGCCTTGTGCAGCACACATATAATTATCAAATTGCATATGATTGTTTATGTGCAGTAATGTGACTCTTTCGCACATAAATAATAAAAAAAATGAAGTTTTGCAACTTCTATGTGTGCTGCATTAAGCAGCACACATAGAAGTTTCAAAATGCCATGAATGATTGTTTATGTGTTATGTTATATGTTATGTTATATAATTTGTAGCGTGCATGGCTGCCCCAGCAAAGGGGCGTCCCAGCGCTAATTGCAGACAGGCAAATGGAAGACCAGCGCAGGCAACCCCACAATCCATTAATTCAGAAACAGGTAGGTTTTTTATAGCTTTGCGGAAAGCTATGTGATCATGAATGTCTCTAATATTCACCAGAAGGGAATTCCTAAGTTTAGGAGCTAAAACTCAAAATGAACGTCCTCCGGCTCTAGCTTTCTTGACCCGTGGTATAACCGCGAGGTATTGATTTGCAAGAGCGCAAGAGACGTGATGGCGTGTAAGGTGTAAGAAGGTCCGCAAGCATTTCTGGGGATTGAGAATAGAAAATCTGGTGAGTAATACACAGAGTTTTAAAATGAAAACACTTTTCCACAGGGAGCCAATGGAGTCTATTAATAAATTCTTAAATATGGCAGGTTCTGGGAAGCCCAAACAACAGACGTGCAGCCGCATTCTGTATTCTCTGGAGACGCTGCATAGTCCAGCCTAGACAAGATGGTAGCCTGTATGATGATCTGCCGGATCTTGGACTCGAAAAAGCCTAACAGAGGTTTTAGACCTCAGAGAAGACATTTATGTGCAGGAAGGTCTCCCTTCCTGCACATAAACAATCATTTCCCCCAAAGCAGACACCCTTGCACTTTGGTGCAAGGGTACCTGCGTTGGTGCTTTCTTGTGAATACGGCACATCCCTGCATTTTCAGAATGGCGAAGCGTGATGTTAGCAATGTTTGCTTAACGCCACACATCGCCATTCTGTTGAAAATGTGCCTCCTAGTTCTGAGTTTTCCGGTCCTGCCCACAACTTCAGCCTTGTGCCAAAGTCTTGTTTCCTTTATGGAAACAAGACTTTGGGCCTGATCACGATGTTGGTGAGTCCGACAGCTCGTCAGTGACGGACCCACTGACATCGGCCCCTGCTGTGCGCCTTCCGCATTACAATGCGGCGGGCGGAGGCATTCGGTCGAGGGACTGTCTGCCGCGCTTCCAACGGGCTCAAGGAGCATATCGGAGGGTGAGTAATTCCTACAATAGGGGCGGTGCCAGCTCAGGCACCGGCTTAGGGATTACAATGTCCGTTTCTGCCATGAAAACGCAGGCGGAAGGTGACTTTGGGGTCCCCTAGTGGGCCTCCCTTCCCCCTGGCCCTCCGATATGGGGCCTGGGGGGCACCTATGGTGGCCCCTTAAACATATTCAAAACAACAATTCCCTTTTCCGAAATATTTTTAACCAGAGGAATCACTCTATTATATAGGGCAGAAGGAGTGTTTGCGCAGGTTACCAAATATTACAACACTTCAAAGTCCATTTTGTATACATAGGTTAAGTTACACACAAACCAGTTTCATGATTCAAGATATATTATTTATTGTTAACTATAGAAATACCAGTACATTACTAGAATTAATCAATGCAATTAAAAAAACACTTGGTCACATTCTTTATAAAAACATATTTGCTAAAAATTCACAAAAAACTTATATACACAAGTTAATACACTTAAAACATAACATTTTTATTAACAAACAAATTGTCGACGCGGCGTTTCGGTGATCTACAATATCTGTACCTTCTTCAGGACATTGTTGTTCAATTTAAAAACATCTAAACAGAAAAGTGTATAATACCAGTCAATTAGACATAGTACTGGATTATGTTTTTTCTCACAATTTTATCTGATATCACTGGTCTTAAAACATTTATCATCAACCTATCCTTAATGATACCCTGTTATTTGGTAACCCGTCAAAAACTAGCTCATGTGTATATACATATTCAGACAATTCTACTTGTTCTTTTGGAACTATTATGGTAAAATGTCTCAAACCTATTGGGTCTGTGAAAGACCTCCTATGTTCTGTGTGAATAAAATGTTCTGTGTGGATAAGATCTTAGTGGCTTGCTGGGGAGTCAAGCCCTGCTGAAAGGGAAAGAAAACTCAATTAACTCTACCCTTCACATTGTGATGATTGATATTAGAACCTATCTTTTGGTGTCTCTTACCTGGAAATATTTACTTCCAGGTGAACTTATTGTGTTCTTATAGCCTATTACTTTCTTATGTTATATTTCTAAAGAAAAAACGAGATGCCATTAGGAGTTACTTATACCCCTGTAGTATGCCTCTATCTTATATATAGTACATGAGGTATATCAGATACCTTAAATTTAATTCAGTATATCTCTTCTTGGTTGTTTTGCCCAGAAGCAATTTATTTCCTGTATCAAAAAACGTAATATCGTTATTTTCTGTTTTTTTTATTTCTATTTTCTCTCTAAGTAAGTTCACCCTCAGTGCCCTATCTTTCTTACAGCTAATGGCCTTTGGGAGAATATTGGGAGGACGTAGTTTTCTTCTAGAAACCATAGACTTCCTCTTTTCAGTCTGCAAAAATAATGGTTTACAAGGGGTCACATATTCAGTCACTCATTTCCCCTTTCCTTGCTATGTGAATTAATAATTACACCCTTCTTACCTTCAGATTAGCCACAAGTTTCTATTGTTTCTTCTCTGTTATTACCTTCATTTAATTGGGGGATTCCACTGGTTTGGAGTTTTATTTAATCCAAGCTATAAGAAAAATGAGTATTGCTAATTAACTATAGTCCTGTTGTTCTGTTTCTGCCTGGCTCAATTGAGAGTTTCTCCTGCAACTTACTTGGTGGAAGAAGATTCCTTTTTGACGTCCTCCCTTCTGCCGTCTCGCTCTTCAAGTGAGTTTTTAGGTAGAATTGTGGTTCCTATATATAATAGTCCTAATTGTCAATTGTCAGTTAATTGGCTCTCATTAGGGTAGTCCATTTAGTAAGTTATAGTCACTGTCACGATATCCAGGTGCTCCAACGCTTCGCAGAGGCAGTACTGACGAATGTCCCGATCACCCCTCCACCGGTACCCTCGCTTCAAGAGCAAGTCCACCAGCAGTGGGGAAAGGGGAAGTGGACAGAGAAGAGAATACCTGTACTTCGACTGGCACCCTACTTCCAGTGACTGCTATTCCTCACGCTGCCATTTCTGTAGGTGCCTAGTACACAGAAGGGGAAAATAGAGAGAATATACCACAAACCTTCTTACACTGTGCTGACAATTCGTAAATGATAAAGGAAACTTGTCCTACCAGTTTCTGCCCAGGTATTTGCCTCTCTTCTATATTTAGGAATGTTATCTGACTGAACTTCCTGCAGTGAAGACATATACGAACATTAGTGTTTCTACCCAGATTATTTCTACACTTGCACTCACTCTCTCTATCAACCTGAATTGTACCTGTGAAGTTCTTCGTCAGACTTTGTCTTTGGGGTTCTGTGCAAGATATCCTCGGTTCAGAAGTGCCAACAAAGTTCACTGAATCTCTGAAGCACGCAAAAAGGATAAAGGAAGGTACAAGGGGGAGGAAAGGCAAGGAGATGCGCAAGAGGGGAATGTCCTGCGGGGAAATGCGAGTGGAAGCAATACAGTTTGGATATTTGCTGACTTGACGAGAAGATGTAACGCCTTACTTGTAGAGTTTAAGTTTCTCTTCAGCTGAATACTCAACTTCGTCGTGTCTGTTCTAGTCCTCCTCGACACTCGCCTTCTCCTGAGGAACCATAGGATATTGGGATGACAGTTGTCGCAGCCCTGAGACCGCAACTGGGAACTTCGTCAGACCAAGGTGCCTCTCTGAGCAGTGAGAGCGCACGACAAGGATACTCTCGGGAAAGGCTCTGCAAACCCTAATACTATGATACTTAGAACGCCCTTGATATTTGTTGTTTTCCTCCCGTCATGAATTGTTGACGCGGAGCAACAACTGGAACAAGCTTCTCGAACGGAATCTTCGTTGAAGTGCGCAGTTAGGAGCGCGCGCCTTCCAGACGTCCACTAGAGGGCGCATCTATCGAATACAGTAAATGGAACATTGAGCGGCCATCTTAGGGAGGGGAAATATATACAGTCTTTACAGTACTTTCGTTCAATGACTCGGATTACCTCTGGAATCTCTCAGTCTGCCAGAGGAACAAGGAAACCACACATTAGATCGTGCCAAACGGGGCCAGGACAGGGAGCTGACCAACAGTCTCGAGGAAGCTACAGTGGCTACTCGGTGAATCCTGACAGTACCCCCTCTCAAGGACCGATTCATCGGTCCTGGTTTGTGTGGAAATCTGGAGTGAAAACGTTTCAACAGTTGTGGAGCGTGAAGGTTGCTGACCGGTTCCCAAGACCTTTCTTCTGGGCCAAACCCTTTCCAATCCACTAAATACTTCAATTTCCCTTTTACATACTTGGAATCTAAAATATCCTTAACCTCATATTCAGGATGCCCTTGAACATTAAGTGGATCTGGAGGATTTGTAAGCCGTATAGGCGATTGAACCTTTTTCAGTAAGGATACATGGAACACTGGATGTACACCTATCTTGGCCGGGAGTTTTAATTTTACCGTAACTGGTCCTAACACCTTTTCGATAGTATAAGGACCCACAAATCTAGGTTGGAACTTTCTGTTTCCCTTCAAATGTAAATTTTTAGTGGACAACCACACCTGATCTCCTGCTTGGTACTGTGGGGGCTTTTTCCTATGTGAATCTGCAAACTTTTTATAGGACGCCTTAGCTTTCTCTAGATTCTTTTTAGCGGATTGATGCAAAGAACTCAAATCTAAAAGGGCTCTCTTGGCTGCGGGGACATCTAACTCCTCTTGTAACACCATAAAGTTAGGATGTCTACCAAGGTTCAAATAAAACGGAGAGTAACCAGTAGAGGCACTCTTCGCATTATTGCAAGCGAACTCAGCCATCCACAACTTTTCGGACCATTCCCCACCCTGCTCCAATAGGAATAACCTCAAGTACTGTTCTAATTCTTGATTGGTCCTCTCTGTCTGCCCATCGGATTCGGGGTGGTAACTAGTGGACAGTCTCCCCTCTATTCCCATACCCTTTAGGAAGGCCTTCCAGAAGTGGGAAATAAATTGGGGACCTCGGTCAGAGACCACTATCTTAGGGATACCATGAATTTTGACAATATTTTCGCTGAATACTCTAGCTAATTGGACTGCCGTGGGAATTCCTGACAAAGGGACGAAATGACTCATCTTCGTGAATGTATCTACCACCACCAGGATGGTATCAAATCCCTTGCTCAATGGTAGGTCTACAATGAGATCTAAGGAGATGGTATGCCAAGGAGAAGGGGGAGTGGGCAAAGGCTGTAACAACCCTTGAGGAGCTTGTCTAGTAGGTTTACTCCGAGCACAAGACTCGCAAGACTGAACATACTTTTTGATCTGATCGGACATTCCAGGCCACCAAAAATAACGTTGCACCAATTCTTGAGTCTTGGCTATTCCTTTGTGACCGGCTAGAGGATGGTCATGACAGTTTCGCAAAGCCTTCTCCTGAAGCTCAAGGGTTGGAAGGTATAAGGCTTCATTGACATATGGTAACTGCTGTCGACACTGACGCTCTTTTCCTAGTAGCACCCACTGTTGAATTTCTTCTGAGGTTATACTCTTACGGACCTCATCTTTGAAATTGTCCAACGTAAGCGCCCCCACAATCTTTGTCTCTGGAATGATTGGTTTCGCTTCTACGATGTGCTCAGATTCTTCGGTCTGTAATCGAGACAGCGCATCTGCTTTCCCGTTCTTGGGGCCAGGTCGGTATGTAATCACGAAGTCGAAATCAGCAAAGTAAAGGGACCAGCGTAACTGACGAGGGGTCAAGGTCTTAGCCGTCTTCAAAAACTGCAGATTCTTGTGATCGGAATAGACGGTGACTGTGTGTCGTGCCCCCAACAGATAGTGCCTCCAGTTCTCAAAAGCATCCTTTACTGCCAATAGCTCTTTCTCTGTGATGGTATAATTTATTTCAGCAGAGTTCAATTTTCTGGAGCGGTACGCCACGGGATGTAACTGTCCAGTCTTTGGATGGCGTTGAGAGAGAACTCCCCCGATGGCCTGATCTGAAGCATCAGCTTCCACGTAAAACGGTTCGGCTGGATCCGCATGCAGTAAGATGGGGGCCGAGGTGAATTGTTTCTTCAGATTCAAGAAAGCGGAGTTTGACTCATCAGTCCACTCAAACTTTACTCCTTTCTTCAAGAGACCTGTGATGGGAGTTATCAATTGCGAATATCCTTGAATAAATCGCCGATAGAAATTGGCAAACCCCAGAAATCTTTGAATTTCCTTCACATTCTTAGGGGCTGGCCAATCTTCCACTGCTTGTACTTTTCCTGGGTCCATGGTCACTCCTTGAGATGAAATAACGAATCCTAAAAATTCCACTTGTGACACATGAAAAACACACTTTTCCAATTTAACAAATAGCTGGTTTGCTTGCAATCGTTCTAGGACCAAACGTACATGTTGAGTGTGTTCCTGAGGATTCTGCGAGTAAATCAAAATATCATCCAGGTAGATGATGGCGATCTTATCCATTAAATCGCTCATTATATCATTGATAAAGTGTTGAAACACTGCAGGAGCATTACAAAGACCGAATGGCATGACACAATACTCGAAAAGACCAAATTTGGTTCGAAAGGCGGTCTTCCACCCATGCCCTTCTTTCATTCGAACCAAGTGATACGCTCCTCGTAAATCTAGTTTGGTGAAAATTTGTGCTTCTTTAATCTGATCCAAAAGAACAGAAATCAACGGCAATGGGTACCTATTTTTAATGGTGACCTGATTTAAAGCACGATAGTCTATGCAAGTTCTGAGACTACCTTCTTGCTTCTTCGGTATGAAGAACAGAGGTGAGGAAACCGGGGACTGAGATGGCCGGATAAATCCATTCGCCAGATAACGATCCAGGTATTCCTTTAAATGCACCTTTTCAGCTTCAGTCAACGCATAAATTCGACTACAGGGAAGAGCGGCTCCCGGTTCCAAGTCGATGGTGCAATCATAAGCACGGTGGGGAGGCAAAACTTCTGCTTCCTGTTCACTGAACACCGTCTTAAGATCTCGGTACTCCGGAGGAATTTCTTCCGTCACTATCGCTCCAATGGACTGTCCGCCAAACGACAACAACATGGAGGGCGTAGGTTCCTTCTCAATATTCTTAGTACCATAACAGTGGGATTGGCAAAACTCTGAATGCAGACTGACTGTCCGGTTTTCCCAATCTATAGTCGGGTTGTGGAGGGTTAACCAGGGCAGTCCCAGAATCAGTTGAAATTGGGGGGCATCGATTAAATTGAACTGCAACACTTCTCGATGTCCCTCTCCCTGAGTAATTTCCAATTCTTCGGTATGGCTAATAATAGGTCCGGAGGTCAAATTGGTCCCATCTACAGCACGTACCGGTTCGGGATGATCTTTTGCGATTGCCTTAATTCCCATCTGTTTAGCATAGCGGATATCACAGAAGTTTCCAGTAGCACCGGAATCGAGCATAATGGCCACACCACCAATCTGATGTTCACGGAATTGCATGGTTACATGAAGGATTACATGAGGAGTCATGGTCTGCAGCGTATTTAAAATCAAATGGGACTTTGGAGTCGTCTTATCTTCTTTTACCACCAGTGCGACCCCGTCTACTGGCGGTTCCTCTCGTTTCCCTTAAACGGAGTCTTGGGACGCTTCAAACAATCTTTTACAAAATGGCCGGCAGTACCACAATACAAACATAACTTCTTTTGTCTCCGTTGTTCTTTTTCTTCGTTGCTTAAGGGGCCTCGAACTGTTCCAATTTGCATGGGTTCCGACTCTGAATTCCCTCCGGGTCCTCTTTCGCTCTTCGCTCTGTCAAAGCGCGGGAAATTTATCTTCCAATCTTTCTTCTTCTCACCTTTGCGTTCTGAGTTCCGAAAATCCAATTCCAAAACCAAATCTACCAAAGCAGGCAACTCGGTGGGTCGATTGGGAATCTGAGCCAGGGTGTCCTTGATTTCATCCCTTAAACCACGATAAAAAAAGGCAGCTCTCTTTTCTTCTGGCCAGCTAGTCTCCAAAATCAGTTTATTAAACTGTGTGAGGTAAGTAATCAAATCTTTAGATCCTTGACGCAGCTCCAATAATTCGTTATCGGTGGCCTGAGATATCCTTCTCCGATCAAAAATTCTAAGGAACTCAGCCTTGAATTTAGTGAAGTCACTAAGCAGAGGATCATCCTCACTAACTAAAGGCATGGCCCAATTGGCAGCATCTCCACTTAAATATGACAGGATAAATGCTACTCGAGATTGGGCGTCTGGGAACAATGTGGGTCGGCACATGAAATGAAGGGAACATTGGGTCAAAAAATATTGAGCCTTTTGAGGGTCTCCCGAAAACCTTTCAGGAGTTGCCAAAGGGATCAACGGGGATACCGAATGAATTACCTGAGCTACAGACTTTGGATCCACAGCGGCACCACTAGTGACTGGTACCGCTGAACTCTGTACAGGATTCCCCATAACGAACCCATCTACCTTTTGTGCTAACAACCTAGCCTCTTGACGGGAAGCCAGTAACTCTGACATTAAACTTTGGTTTTCATCTCGAACGGCTCCCAAATCTCTCTGAATCCCTACTAAGATTGCGCCTAACTCCTTCAAGTCCATCCCCTCAGCCATACTGCCCGGGCGAAGGTAAAATACGTGGGCACTTCAAACTGTCACGATATCCAGGTGCTCCAACGCTTCGCAGAGGCAGTACTGACGAATGTCCCGATCACCCCTCCACCGGTACCCTCGCTTCAAGAGCAAGTCCACCAGCAGTGGGGAAAGGGGAAGTGGACAGAGAAGAGAATACCTGTACTTCGACTGGCACCCTACTTCCAGTGACTGCTATTCCTCACGCTGCCATTTCTGTAGGTGCCTAGTACACAGAAGGGGAAAATAGAGAGAATATACCACAAACCTTCTTACACTGTGCTGACAATTCGTAAATGATAAAGGAAACTTGTCCTACCAGTTTCTGCCCAGGTATTTGCCTCTCTTCTATATTTAGGAATGTTATCTGACTGAACTTCCTGCAGTGAAGACATATACGAACATTAGTGTTTCTACCCAGATTATTTCTACACTTGCACTCACTCTCTCTATCAACCTGAATTGTACCTGTGAAGTTCTTCATCAGACTTTGTCTTTGGGGTTCTGTGCAAGATATCCTCGGTTCAGAAGTGCCAACAAAGTTCACTGAATCTCTGAAGCACGCAAAAAGGATAAAGGAAGGTACAAGGGGGAGGAAAGGCAAGGAGATGCGCAAGAGGGGAATGTCCTGCGGGGAAATGCGAGTGGAAGCAATACAGTTTGGATATTTGCTGACTTGACGAGAAGATGTAACGCCTTACTTGTAGAGTTTAAGTTTCTCTTCAGCTGAATACTCAACTTCGTCGTGTCTGTTCTAGTCCTCCTCGACACTCGCCTTCTCCTGAGGAACCATAGGATATTGGGATGACAGTTGTCGCAGCCCTGAGACCGCAACTGGGAACTTCGTCAGACCAAGGTGCCTCTCTGAGCAGTGAGAGCGCACGACAAGGATACTCTCGGGAAAGGCTCTGCAAACCCTAATACTATGATACTTAGAACGCCCTTGATATTTGTTGTTTTCCTCCCGTCATGAATTGTTGACGCGGAGCAACAACTGGAACAAGCTTCTCGAACGGAATCTTCGTTGAAGTGCGCAGTTAGGAGCGCGCGCCTTCCAGACGTCCACTAGAGGGCGCATCTATCGAATACAGTAAATGGAACATTGAGCGGCCATCTTAGGGAGGGGAAATATATACAGTCTTTACAGTACTTTCGTTCAATGACTCGGATTACCTCTGGAATCTCTCAGTCTGCCAGAGGAACAAGGAAACCACACATTAGATCGTGCCAAACGGGGCCAGGACAGGGAGCTGACCAACAGTCTCGAGGAAGCTACAGTGGCTACTCGGTGAATCCTGACAGTCATTTACCTGTTTTTACGGCAGCCATCTTGTAGGATGTGTTTATTATTCCTCTAGAGGCCCCGTAAACATCCCCGCATGGTGTGGCAGGCACCGCACAGTGCCTGTCACAAAGTGCAGTATAAGATAATGGTTGGTTCTGTAGAGCAAGACAGAATTTCCTTAGTATTTGTATTGGTCCTGATCAGTAGGAAAGACCAATCAATGGTTTATAGTTAGGATACCATACAGGCAAACGGACAAACTGAGACTGACAAAATAAACTCCAGAAGGCGGACGATATATTATTTGTCCTATAAAGTATCTTACATTATATGTATAGGTGTAAACAAGCGGAAAACCATAAAGGCATCACTATGTGAAATGTTGGTACAGGATGTCTTGTTTAGTACGTCTTCTTATGTATCTAAATGTGTCTGTATGGTTTTCCACTTGTTTACACTTACACAAGTGCATAGAGACAGAACCAATCATTATCTTATACCGTTATTGTACCGCAGGTTCTGTGAGATACTGGACCGCCCCATTAATTTTTAATAGTGTCACAGGGTGCAGGGATGTTTACAAACATGCCTCTTAGCAATTAGGCTTGTGCTGCAGCCCTTCCTGGGCAGCTGCACAAGCCTCAATGCTAAAGAAACATGTTTCTGACTGCCTCCATGGTGGTTGGATCATAAATTGGCAGGCGGGAACGCCGACCCCCTGTCGGTCCTGTTCCCTCAACGATGGAAGTCGGACACTCCTCCGACCGCAATCATAACTTCCCCTTTGTGAATGGTGATACACATTTTTTGGGAGCACAGGCAGCGGTTCCGCCGACCTCTGCCCACTCAAAAAATTAAAGATAATTGTTTAATTTTCTTTCTTTTTAAACGCATTCTGTTTTTCATTAAGGAAAAAGAGTTGAATAAAAAAAGATGCTTTATTAAACAAGCACTGGCATAGCCAATAGGTCTCGCTATTGAGTATTTAGGTATGCAGCACAATATCCTTAGTGCAACAACACCAACTGTTGCATGGCGAAACACCTTTAAGGTGCCAAAGGCGAGACCTATTGGCTATGCCAATGCTTTAGCTCTTTGATCCTGTATGGCTTAGTGAGCTAAACTTCCACTTCCAGCTGGCACCTACTGTGGTCTGAAGTTTTGAAAACATTAGAAAGGGTATATAAAAAGGATATATCTGTGGGCTGAGTTTCAATTATGTGTCATCCAGGAGTCAATTAGTTCCATGGTGAGGAAGGACTATGGGATTTTACCTGCTAATGAGACAATGAGATATAGGTGAATATCGTCATTATACTGGTGGCATGACATTTCCCAATAAAAGCCTGCAAGGTGTTGAAAGTGAAGCTTGAGGAGCATGGAGGCAAGGAAGGAACACGGAGCCAAGGAAGGAACATGGAGCCAAGGAAGGAACATGGAGCCAAGGAAGGACCCTTAGGGTATGCCTTGCAGAGAGAGCCCTTACAATTGACCTCGTTTGGTCAGGTTGACCTGATAGGATTATAACCAATTGAGAACACTACCACAAATATACTACAGAAGACTCAAAGAATCAATCAATACCCCAATATGGACAATACCAAAGGCATCGGACAATCTCTGGTGATCTCCAACTTGGAGATCACCAGAGATTGCACCGCAGATTTGAAGTCGTTGGGGGGAGAAAAGTTTTATTTTCCTTAGGATGCTCATTTGTAGGTTCGATCCCTTGGTGAGGGCGGTATTATGCTTCTGCATGTTCAGGCTTTTGTCTAGCATTATTCCCAAAGAAATCATGGAAACAATTCTGTTTTCAGAGAATTGAGTTTAAGATGATTTGAAGTCAGCCAGTTTTGGGCTTTCAGTAGAGTGGTGTTGAGGGAACTGAGAACATCTGGGGAGGAGACATTCAGACACAGTTGGGTGTCATCAGCATACATGTGATAATATACATCGGATAGTTTCAAGATTTCAGTTAAAGGCTCCATGAACAGGTTGACGAGAGATGGAGAGAGTGTGGACCCTTGTAGATACCCTAGATTAACTGAGGAGGGATTAGAAAGAGACAGATTAACCTTGAATCTTTGAGTTCTATTGTGGAAAAAAGATGCAAACCAATTTAGATGGGCCATGAAAACCCCATGTATGTTCCATTAAGTCGAGTAAGCAGTCATGTTTAACTATATCGAAAGCTGATGATAGGTCGGGGAGGATCAGAAGGCAGGAGTCGTTCTGATCCAGCATTTTGAGCACATCATCAACATTGTGGGTGATAGCAGATTCTGTACTATGACCGTTACGGAAGCCAGATTGGAATTGGTGAAGTAGTTAGAAACGTTCTATGTAATTACAAAGCTGAACGTGGACACATTTCTCCATTAGCTTGGCCAAGGTCGAAATGTTGGAGATTGGGCGGAAGTTGTTTAGGTCGGTGTGATCCGCCGTCGGTTTTTTAAGAATAGGGTAAACTGTTGAGCCTTAAGACAGTCTCGGATAGAGCCTTGAATCAGTGAGGCATTGACTATCTTGGCCCATAGTGGGAGTAGGGATTGTTTGATCTCCTTGAAGAAATTCGATGGTAGAGAGTCACTGAAGTGGTTGGGGGGTTTCAGTGCTGTGGGAGTTTTTAGAATGGTGATATCATCCAAGATTTTAAATGAGCTCCAAGATGCGTTGTACTTGTGGGTAAAACCTGGAGTGAGTGACGGTGCCAAAGATGGTGGGTGGGGAGGGGGGGTAGAAACTGATAGGGGTAAGATTGGCAGGAGCTCCAATGCAGTCTGCAGAACAAATTCCATCTTTGTTGTCTTTCCGTTGAAGAAAGTGGAAAATCTTTGCGATTTGACAATGGGCATGGTCCAATCTGGGGGAGATTGAGTTTGCTATTTGATTGAAGCTTAACAATTTCGAACAGTTTTTTGAGTCTATTTTTAGGAAGGGTTCAGTTGATTTTTGAAAAAGTTAGCTGTGCAGATTCTAATGCATTTGTTATAAATGTTCCTTAGTGATCTCAGATGTTTGAGATGAATCTTTCAGCTTGTCTCAGATTCCTTCTCTCAGCGTTTAGACTACCGGTGTGCCAGGGTTTGGAGATTTTGGAAGGCATTCTTTTTAACTGTAAAGGAACAACTGTGTCTAGAATGCTTGTCATGGACCGATTGTAGTGTTCAGTCAGGTTGTGGACATCGGACATAGCCTCGTGTGGGGGGGAGGTATAATGTTATCACTGAGGGTTGTCGAAACATTAAGGTTAATGTTTTGCAATGTTCTTTGCCATGATTGGGTTTTTTTGGGTTGCATTTTGACGGTACTTACAGATTCTGAGATGAGGAAGGTGATGCAGTGGTGGTCCGTCCAGTCACAAGTGAAGATAAATTCAAGTTTAACGGATTTCAGATTGCCAATGATTTGGTCTAAGGTTTTTCCCTTGATGTGCGAAGGGCTGTCACATATCTGGGTTAGATCGAAGTCCTTCAGGAAAGATTTCAAACTATTCATGGAAAGGTCATTCATGTCAATCCAATGGAGGTTGAACTTTCCAAGGAAGATCTGAGTGCTGTGATGATCTGCGTTAGTTGAGATAATTTCCATAATCTGTTCGATGAAGGAAAGATTGTCTCATGGGGGACGGTAGAACAGGTGGAGTTTGCAGACTTGCCTGATATTACAAGCAACCTCAATGCATTGGTAATTACACGCTGGGAGAGCAGCAGAATGAAGTTGTTTGACCACAAGATTGCTATGGTAAATGCAGGTAATACCTCCCCCTGGCCCACTAGGTCTGTCTAACCTAACAATGTCATAACTAGGAGGGACTAGTTGGTCAAGGATAGGAGCAGAGGAGACATTTTGCCTGGTTTCGGTCAGCATTAAGGGATCTGGCTCATGGTCGAGAATGAGGGCAGCGATATCTGCTGCATGTTTTACAGCAGATCTGCAATTGAAAAGGATGAATTTAAGCTTTGAGTTGGCTTTGGCAGGAGACTTGTGTGAGGTGGTGACTAGTGTGAGGTTGTTTTTATTTAAGGCTCTGTGATTAGTCATGGGTTCTCTGTGCGGGTCCGCTTGAATTGTTTCAATTTAACAGTTTTTGAGCATATTGTCGGCGTATGTTGGGTCATAGGGGTGAGAGAATATGCTTGTCAGTCAGAGGATCATTTAGTCTAATGGGTCGGTAGGGTCATTGGGGAGGGGTAAGGTTTTCCATTTGAAGTGAGGGGGTAAGCTTTGTAAATGTAATGTAAATGTAAAGTTGGCCAGTGAGATCCATATAGGGCGAGGAAGGATTGTGAGTGGAGCGAGTTTTTACGGGCAATGGGGGGGGCATATATGGCTACATAAGAATTCTGCAGTGAGAGGGGTCTGATTGTTAGCCGGGGTTGGAAGTTCTGTATCAAGCTTTGAGGACAATTAGTTTATGGGGAGGGTTTTGGGCACATTGGTAGAATTAACAATAGTGTTGTAATAGGTCAAGGGTAAAAAGGGGGTGATTATTTGAATACTGAGGTTGTGTACCTCAGGGCTGACTACTCTGGGAGAGTGGGGAGTGAGAAGACTGGTTTGGCAAATTATGGGGAGGGGCTGGGACCCACTAGGTGGCGGTGATGGGTTAGTATTGAGTATGCAGATATCATTCGTCGAGGTGGGGGGTGGAGAGGTAAGTGTCAAAACAGTCATCTTGGTTGGGAATCGAACTGGGGTGAGGGACCATGGGATTGGCCGAGGGGCTAGGATGGATTAGGGAAAGGGTAGATTTCGTGTTGGTCACCAAGTTTCTGATGGTGGGGAAAAAATCTTCGAACATTTCGAGGTTGTGTACAGAGGATTGGATAAGGATAGTTCCATTATTGTAAAGGGAGATGGTAGCTTCAAACATATAAATAGGTGAGTGGACGACCGTGATTCTTAGACCATGGAGAGATTTTTTGGATGTGGTGATAATGAGCAAGGAATATAGAGCATTCCTCCATTGGGCGCGTCTTTTTGTATAGAAGATAAGATCACAGATTAAAAGCTCCTCTTTTTATGCAGAAGAAAGGATCTGAGAGAAAGGTTTCTGGGTGGGATTTAAGGAATCTATGTTTAAAGTTTTTAGCATTGAGGACTGAAGGCTCCAAGTGATTAAGTATGGCTCTGGATACATTAATATCCATAGTGAACTAGATGAAGCTGGAGGAAGGTGGAAATATGAAGAGTCACTGTTAAGTTAATTTTAAGTGAAGTGTCCTAAGAAAAATGTGTTACATAAAGATGGAGCGCAAATTGATGATTCAGGGTGGCGCCAAAAGATAACAGGAGAATGGGCGAGGGGTGGCCCTAGAGGATCTGGTAAAATAAGATGAGGAAGAACCAGACTATCCAGGCATCTGACTGCTGACTGATCATGGAGATGAGAGGGGGAGGGGTAGTGACTGGGTTGCATAGGGAAGGGAAAGAAATAGAATGGAAATACAATTGTGAGGATGTTATGATAGGCAGATTTCTGGGCCGTAATACAAAATGATCTTGTGGCAGAAGAGGAGTAGATCCTATTTTAGAATATTAATAATATATCAGGTCAAATGTGGAAGCATAAAAATTGCACTAAAAGTAGATGTATGGTAAAGTCAGTGTCATCAGGATTCTTCCAAGATGGACGCTTTTTGTGACAATGAGGTTCCAGACTTGAGTTGTTGGAATCCATCCTTACTTTGAATTCGAGCTGTAGAAAGATAAAGAGTTCTACTCCTCTTTCAATGGGACTATAGAAAAATAGTAATTTTACAATTTCTATTTCGCTGAGACCACCATCTTAGCGAAGGGCTTTAATAATTAGGAGGGATCTTGAAATGGCGTCCATAGACATTTGAATTGAGGGCAAGGGGCAGCTCCGGGGCAGCTCCGGTGCAGCACTGTGGGACAAACCTACCAGAACCTATTTCTCTGAGACCGTGCAACAATGTTGGGTATCTCATCCAGCCATCGAACACACCAGACACAGATTCAGTCTATACAAAAACACTGCAAATGCCTGGATTGTGTGCCCAGTATATACAAATCGAAATTAAAACTGGATCATGACCTCCTACATGAGTGCAGGCGGCAAATTGAGAACGGGCGTGTCAGCGAAGCAGGAGCAGGGGAGCGCACATTATCCGCTCACCTTTGAAGAGCACTGGGAACTCAGCCCCCTAAGCACAAAATCTTTGAATGGCACCACAAACCGAAGCACTCTCGAGTCCGCCAGTCAGCATAACAGACCTGTGCCAGGTTGTCAGTCCGCCAGATGCATCAATCACACGCCAATCGGGGTAGCAATGAACCACAGCCAAGCCCCAGTCAGCCAACGGGAGTGGAGTCGGGGCACACAAAGCCAGCTAGGCTCCGCAGTGCACTCTGGCAATGCTAAGTGGGAGCGAGGCCAATCAAGCCCTTCAGTGCATTCAGCTCAGGAGTCAGTGCCAGCCGCAGAGCATATAATGTACGCGAAGGCTTCATTACAGGAAGCCCGGAGCAGAGCAAGAACACCATAACATTTCTGAGAATGGATCACTGCCCGCGCCAACCCCGGGCCCGCAGATCTGAAGACAATTCAGTTACCAGTAACCCGGATGATCAGTGGCCGGTGATCTGGCAGCAGAAGCGGCAGCAGCAACCACAGTGAAAACCAAAGAAGCAAATTGCCACAAGCCCCCCAATGCATACCAGGCAGCAGGCAGCTCTATGGAGTGGGGTAGACAAAATTGAAAGGTTCCGGTTAATCATAACGTAAGGTGTGCAAGGGCCCGTCGAAGGAGAGCACATCGTGGGTTATAGATAAGGACATTCAATGATTGTTGATCCTGTACCCAGGTGCTTCTCACTGAGGCTCCATCCTGGCAGCCATATTTTCCAGCATCTTAATGAAAAGCTGACGGGGAGTAGCCTAGAACTAAAAGTGCCTGTCTTCTATAGTAAATCTCCAAAAGCCTTGGCTTTGTGGATGGGTCTGCACATAAAAATTGGCATTCTTCAAGTCCAAGGATGCCAGAAAATCCCCTTTAGAAGTTAAAGGAATAACAATCTGCAAATACATTATTCTGAATGATCTGATAAGAATGAACTTGTTTAGATGTTTTAAGTCCAAAACTTTACACAATTTTCTATTTGCTTTCAAAACAAATAACAAAATGAAACAAATACCTTTCCACCTCTAGTTTTAAGGTACAGAACTGTTGCTCTTTTTTGAATTAGGGATTGCAACCCTTGTAGAACTGCCTTTCTCTTCACCTTTTCTTTTGGTAAGGCGTGGATTTTAAATAGTCCTGGCCAGGCAGCTGCTGGAACGTTATGAAGTAATCCTCCTTGATCATGAAAAACACCCATTTGTGCTGTACCTATCGAATGCATTGAATAAAATAAATGTTGTCTTCCACCAACTTCTTGGGCCATATAGTCAAGACATTTGGTGCTCATCCTGAGGCTTTGATGGTTGCAACTGGGATTTGGTGGCAAACAGAGCCCCACTGGCCATAGGCCCGACTGCGAAAGGGAAGCATACTCTCTTGCAGATTTTGCACTGGCATTTGGGATAAATGATTATTTCCTCACAAGAATTTAAATGGTTGCAAAATCCTTTTTCTTCGAACTTATGCTTAAGCCAATTCTTCAGCTCCAAACCAACCAGAAAGGGTAATTCTTGAATCAGCGATCTCTGGTGGCATCACTACAGTGGGATGGAGGGGATACTGGTGGGGTCAGAGCCCACCCTGTAAATGTCCTGGCCCCCTCTTGTGCCAATTGTAATCATATATGGAGCCCAGTTTGGTTTTAACTCTAGTGAAATTTCCAACAGTGAAGTTACAACCGCAAAGACAAAGGTCATTACACCAGAAGAACTTCTCCCAAACTTCCCAATCTTTACTCCGGTCTCTGTCTCCTTCTCCCTCCCTTGCCATTTTGTAAGTATTACTTTCTAACAACAACATTTACTTAGCAAATTTATAATTAGAGTGGTCCATGGAGTTCTAGCCTGAAGCACAGGGACGCCACTGCTTAGAGAGAACCTGTCTTTTGCCTTAGGTAGATGTAGATGACTCCATTCTTTAGGCACAATTCTCAGGACAATCAAGGATCTGCCGGGAAAGTGAGCTTACACTAACTGCATTGCAAAGAAGGAAATGACTTGTCCCCAGCCTGTTTCAAAATCTCTCTTGATGTCTTTCATTAATGCCAATACTGTATCCATTGTTAAAATCAGTCAAGGTCTATGTAGCAAGCCTTCTGGTGAAGGAAGCCCTTCCTTTCTTCAGAGTGGTGGTGTGCCCTCTTTGAGAAGTTGAGTAATCTGTTTATCGGGCCTGGAGCACAATGAGAAGCACCTGGGGACTAAGCATCCCAATGGAAAAACCTTGGGTTGTGTAGGTAGCATTGCGTCAAAAATCTCATTAAGCGTGCCAAACACTTTAAGAAATGATAGTTACCCATGTGCAATTCAAGTAATTTGCGGAATTTTGTGTTACATATTTTATGTGAAATTCCCCAAATTATGCCGACACACCACATCACACAATTATTATGCATTCAAGACAAAATTATTGTGTGGGAGCAAAAAGAATGACCACAATGCCAGTGGCTATTGTGAGGATTTGAGTGTATTATATGACATGCTGTGCGACCTTATTGTGTAATACACTTCCGAACAAGGTCTTGGGTCCAATCAAGCTCATCTGTAAACCTTAAGCTCAACCATGGGTAGACTGCCTTTGAGCATCAAGGCTTGACAAAGGAACTTAGTGTAAAGCATTTAACAGCACCCAACAATTAAACAAGAAAGGCACACAACAAGAAAAAGACACGACAATAATTTCTACAAATAATAGTGTATTTTTATGAATCTTTAGAGATGATTATCAAAATCCACTGGAGAGTTCCGGATATACAGATTTTTGAACTTTTAGATACTTTTAAATGCAACCGCAAATAAGCCTTGGTCAATATAAAGTTTGTAAACTTTTTTAAAGTTTGAAGGAGTTAGTTTGGCAACTCTAGTCCTGATTGGGCAACCAAATCCAACAAGATGTAGGTCTAGGGGGCCAGAGAGGATACTTTGAGCAATTACCTGGCCACCAGAGCATGGCAAGCTCCAAGCCCTACAGGATGACCACCATGGACTACAACAGAGTGGTCCTGATTAGGGGTGAGATGAAAAACTCTGCGCGAGTCTGTGTAGTTTCGCCCATCCATGGTTGGGACCACGCTTCCTGGCTCTCCTTCCCTCTATTCGTGGGCAGCTGCGTGCCCTGCCTCTCCAGCCTTGGGATGGGAGCATTGATCTCCATGTCCCTGTATCCTACCCTTCTCCTGATACCTTCAGATACATCTGGGCTCGGAGACACTCTTTCCGTCTGCTCATCTCCCATCTATTCACCCTTACTTCATTGTTATTACAGTGATGATGTGCTGGGAGGCTTTCCAATATTGAACAGGGCTACTGAATCGTTGCCATTTAAATGAACTGCTGCTTGTCAGAAGCACAGCCCTTTGAATTGATGCCACAGCTGTGTAGAAGGGGCACCTGAACCCATATTGTATGCCGCACAGACAAATGCACCCTTTACGAGATTTCTCCATTGAGTGAAGAAGTTGCTGGAGATAATGGCTGTCTATGCAATGACCCCTCTCCATTTCACCAGCATTAGGAAGATGCACTAAAAATGACGTCTGCATTCACAACTAATAAGCCTGAGGGCAGGGCTTTCCGAGTGAGTTACTTTCTGAGCACTTCATAGGGGGAAGAGCAGGCTGGGCTGGGTGAAGGGTCAACGGGCTCAAGTTTTCTGTAGGGCTGCGTGGTCAGGCGGCTGGGGAGGGTGCAACTGTAGGGGAGATGTGAGGGTTTTGGGGTTAGGTGAGTGTAGCTAAGGGGACAGTGAGGCTGTGAGTCCACAACTGGATAGCTGCACCAGTATAGTGGGGTTGAGTTCTTTGCAGGAGCACTGAGACCTGGGAGAGTAGAAGCAGACACTGGAAGACACCGCTCAACATAGTGAGAATGGTGACAGTGAAGAGAGAGCCGCTAGAGAAGCAGAGCCCACAGAGGAATAGGGTTGGTAGTTTAAGCCCAACCAGAGGCTACGGACCAGGCCGCATGGGAGGAAGGGAGCCGTGATTATCCTGGGATGCCAGTTCGGGGGTGAGGCCTTTTCTTTTCAGCTGTCCCTACCTGGCGCCACAGCTCATTCTCCACCTTTACAACCTTCGTTGGAGGAACCCGAAGTCCATCAAACTACTTTTGGCCATCTCAGATTTGTCCTTTTGTGCACCTTGTGGCTGGTAGCTGCAAATCATCTGTGGCGGCTACCAACGTTTTGATTTGTGTTCTTTTAGCTACTGTTTCTCTGGAGCTGGATAAAGTCACTGATGTGAGATTAAGCTGTGAGTCAACTTTTCCCTGGATTAAGAGATGCAGGCCCAGTCCAAACTTTATGAGCCCAAAATGCAGCAGGTGCAATTCTTCCCACGGCGCTGCCTCTCCCTATGAAGTTTGAAGGGTAGCATGGCAGTCCTGTCTTCAAGTCAAAAGAGATCTATTGAATAGGGTAACAGGGGTGTCATATTTAGTCATGAAAAGTTCCCTGAGGGGACCATGCATGTGGGCTGCACGCCTATGGAAAACCCAGTTTGGGGACGGGGTTTCCCTCCCTGTCCTTGTCTTCAACTTGTCTGCAGGAACAAAAGGCATCCTGCCCGGAAGTGTTTTTGCAGGCAGCTCTTCAAAAGCAGCTTCCCCTTGGAAGCTCGCCTTTTGGGCTAACACCCCGAGTGGCCTTCCTGGGCGAGGAGGTAACACCTCACTCTGTGGCAACTGCCTTTGGTCCATAGCTTGGGAGCCATTCACATGTCTCCCCGGCGGCCAGATTGTTGACTGTGTTCTAAGACCTTTGTGAGGCCACTGAACTAGCTGGACACAGGGTGTCAACTTTCTAAAAGTTGTTTAACTTTGAAAGTGACATACATTTTGACTTGGGCATTAAGTTGGATTTAATGCCACAATTAATTTGATACCTTACCGTACCCAGTTAGGGAGTCCCGTTCAGAAGTTAGCCAGTCTTGGATGTCAGCCAGTAACCCTGAATTAGCCAAGAGGACTACCAACCTTTCCCCAGCAAAACTAACATTTTGAAGTGTTGCTGTTAAGACAATTACAAATATATATGTCTTACTTAACAATATACAGCTCCCTGCCATAGGACGTCATGGGCCTTCCTTAGAGGAGTCTTACATATAAGGTTAAGGGAGTGATGGCTTTGCCATTAGTTTTAATGGGAAAAGTGAACAAGCAGTGCACACACTGCCCTTCCAGTCTGCAAAGGCAGGCTGGGAACCATATTGACCTTTGTCACACTCTGGGTGGCACAACCAGTGCTGCAGCGCTGTGTGGACACTCTACCTTACACGCCCTGGGTACCATATACTAGGGACTTAAAAGAAAGTCAGTACTTGCCATTAGGGTATGGCCAATTTGACATACTTTTTTTAAGGGTTAAGACACCGGCACTGAGGTCTGGTTAGAAGGCCTCAGTGCACTCTCAGAGTAAAAACAACAGCAACATCAGTCCAAAAATATGGGGATGAACATGTAAAAAGAGGCATTATCTTGCAGCTATTGCTTGGGTCACTGTTTTTGATGCTTTTATTTTAGTGCAAAATGCGCTCTCACATCCAAACTAGATGCAAGAATGTATTTTACACGTCGATATAGCGCTAAATGCCTGCTTTACACTGAGCACAATTCAATTTAGTTTCACATAATATTTACAAACTTTCACGTATTTACGTGTAAGCAACTACATGAATTTGGCATACCCCTACTATAGATATAAAGCCACCTATCTGCCGTCATATCCCTTTCCAATTCCCTCTCCCACCCCTGTTGATGCACTATTTTGGTATGCCCATTAGGCAAAGAATGGTAGTTAAAGATGTAAGCTATCAACTCAGCGGAGAGGAATCTGCCCTGCTACTACTAGTTTCTATAGAATGGTATTAAACCCACTGCCACACTTGGCTATAACAATAACTTTACCTTTTATCTAAGCTGTATGGTTGTTTTATTTGCTCAAATGTCTTTATTTTGATCTCCATAGACATATGACCAGTTTGGTACACCTCTTATTCTTCCATTTCTCAAAACGCCTATCCTGCAATGATGTGGAACAGACATATTTACATGCAGCTGGAGTCTAAGCGATTTGCTGGCACCTACCCAATCCTAAGTCAGTAACTCCACCCGAGTAATCAGAAGAGATATATAATCACCTAACCACAAGGGCTCCAAGAGCCATGGAACTGTTAGCAGGGGGCAATTCGGAATGGTGTGGTCAAGAAAGCACCATTGATACTTGGTCTCAGCTCAACATCACTGGTGATGGACTTGCACTGCATTATAATAGTGAAAATAGTGCATTATGTCAGAATTGACCCCCTTCTCAAAGGCTTGTGCAATACTAGCAGTCTCCAAGATATCCTGACAGAAAAATGATTTATAATCCTCTCAAGCAGGATATTATAAATGTAGCTTATATCTTTATTATGCAGGAATGATGGAATTAACTCCTCTAGGCACTCCTGAGCTTGTTATTTTGTTAAATGTATATGTTCATGTTAACAACTGAAACATTTGCAGTAATGAAAGATTAATCATGAACGTGAATAGTCCTTGGTATTGCCTCCAAATCTTGGCTGTCCCTTAAATTCCCAACCAATTGTACTTTTCTTCTAAATGTAAATCAAACAATCTATGTTAGGTTTAGCAAGTTTTTTGTTTAAATAATTTGTAATAGAAAAGCTATAGGTCCAGTTCATTCGATCCCACAATAGTTATAAACAGTGTAAGATTCCATCCTTGTAACTGCAGACCCGCCTAGCCATTAGCCATCACGTCGCCATACGTACGACTCAGTCAACTTTTTAAAAATAAGATCAAATGTCATACACACAGCTCATGGAGAGCAAAACTGATGAAAAAAAAGTGCAGATAAGGTCCCCGTGTGGAACAAGGGTTGAAGAGGGGGCAGGGATGCAGGGAGAATACATGGTATAATTAAACCACCATTGGAAAAACACCCTAAAGGTAAACCTAACATAGAGAGATTTTCATTTGTCCATGTCACATCTAACCCTGCCCATCAGGATGGACATGGGCGTAGACTCCCATGGACAAACCTTCCTTCCGTAACTTAGGTCAAAACCACAAATGACAGTCCATTAGTCTGATGGGTATTCAGGTAAGACTGTGCTACCACCACCTCTGAGAAATAATATTCCATGCAGTCGTGCCACACCTTCACTCTTGCAGCATTCCACCTTAAAGCTTTTGTGCTTATATTTTAGAACCACTGGGTGCGTATTTCCATAAGGGTGCACTTTCCTTGTTTGCGCCACGGCACACCTTGAAACATGTGAGCTGAGCAGAAACGGGGAACGTTTGCCCTATTATGGTGAATGAGTGGGCACCAGTGCAGCCGCAAACTCATGCTGACCCGGGGGCAGCAAATTCACGTGAAAGACAGAGTGACTGCTGCAAAGCCACTCTGTGTTTCACTGTGCAGGCAGAAACCCACGTGCACTTTCAAAAGGGGAGAGAGATCCCCTTGCAGGCAAGTACAGTAAGTGACTGCACCCACCTGCAAGGAGATGTCTGGAGGGTCCAGGGGACCCTCTTTTTCCCCTCCAGAGGGCTGTCTTTAGGAGGCGCCCTTTCAGTGTGCCACCTTTTTGTGGACGCACTTTCAGTGTGCCTCCTAATGGCATGTTTGCCTCTGCGCTTGCGTCCATAGGGTCAGAGGCAAAGTGATTCCCTCATTTGCTGGGGCCACGCCCCCATGGAAATGAAGGAATGCACTCTAATAACATTGCTTGCGCAACATGGCACCAGAGCTATCTGTATTACAGAAGGGGGCTGCATAAGCATCTGCATTCCCTTCTGTAATACCAAAGCGCCCCGGGGAACACAAAGCAAGCGCACATGCTTGTTGCATCCCAGGGCACTCTCTGTAATAGGGCCCCTGGTACACAACCCGGAGTTGCTTATAGCTTGTGATGCGTTTGATTACTGTAATAAGGAGATACCAACACTCTTTCACATGCACATGTAGAAATCCTTTGAGGGCTGCCTCATTGCTTTGGATCAAGTCCCGGAGGTCAGAATAGCAAGTACTACAATCATGTTACAGCCCATCGAGGTCTCAGGACCTGCTTTCTTAGAAGCTGTATGCACCATGACCATGTTGCCATTCTGGGAATGCACTAGATGATCATGAAAGAAACAATATAAAGCATTGGCAGTTGAAGGTCAAGAGTCAATGAGAAGATATACCAAAGAAAGGACATTAGCTGCTTTCATCCAATTGTCTAAAGCTCCCATTCTTTTCTCCAGCATTATCACAGCAAATGTGAATCCTTCTTTGGGTTCCCTCTTGAATCCACTGACCCAACCCTCTAAGTACAGTTTGCCACTCTCCACCAACCGCACTACTGCCTGAGGCCCCACCACCTTGGACTCCATCTTTTTGAAACGAACCTCAACAGCTGATGTTGACTTTTCTACCTTATCCAACTTTTTCATAAATGAGCGTATGGCACTCTGTGTCTTCCTCTCTCCCTTCACTAGATTACTTGTTGCTGTGCTTTTCCACTCCTCCTCTACAGGAAAATCATTCCTGCGTGGGTAAAAAAAAACCTGTTTGTTTCTCTTTTATTTGTCTGTAACCTTGGATAACTCACTGTCATGCTCGTCCCTCATTTGTCAGTGGGACACCAACTGAGCTCGCTTGATAAGCCTACCTCTGTCACTTAAATCTCTCTCTCTACCACTAAAATCATCCTCAGCACCTCGGACGGTGAGGGTCCTGGATTCCACACCTCCCCCGCTTCTACTAGATGTTTCTGCAAAAGCCAAAGTAGGGCTTTGTGTTGTTCCTGAGATCCAGTCTGTCAGCAGATTCCAAGGAGAGCTCAGAATTCCCCTCTCACTTGTAATACCTCTTCTCCAAGGGAAGATCAGCCCAATTGTCTATTATTGTGGATTCTCTAACATGTCCAGGAGCTGCACTCCAGTCTCCTTTTACAAGGCTGTTGCTGGCCTAAAACAGGTGTGACCATTCACCTATCAGCTTCTCTAAATATCAGTGTCAAGTTATGGTGGCCTAGAGCCCTCAAACCGGGTCCCAATGACAAAGCGTGAGCAAAGGAGAAGTGCAGACATCACGCCTGTCGCTCTGCACAGCCCTCTATACAATAAGTTGATGAGATCTGAGAAATATCCCAGATAAACTTTGTTTCACAGGTGGTCCAAGCTGACGAGCGATTATTTTGTGGTGATATTTGGCTGTATTATGCAAATAGTAAAAATGTTGTCATGTGTATACTTTTTTAAATTCTACTTACATTTTGCAGGAGCACAATTATCAAAATGAAGATCAGCGCAATCTTCGCCATGGTTAGGTTCCTACAAATACAAAGTATCACATTAGGACAGCTGCAAATTATTAGTGGATGCTAAGTCTACCTTTTTTATTATCTTTAATTAAACCATTTATCCTCGTTGTCTTGTTTGCTTTATTGGCTAGAAAAGCACTATTTTAATACCCCTGAAGGATGTTAAATGGTGAACATTTTTGCGACACTTCCTAATGGTTAAGATTTTCCTCTCATAATAGGTCCCTCAGTTTCTTTCTTGTTTTAAAACAGTAGCCAAATGAAAACAGAATATGCCACATATAAGCACGTTTCTATTTAATTTATTTTGATTGTTTTTGAAAATGTTCAATTGGGTCATTTTTTGTACATGTACTAATCCCTAGACTACCTAGCATTGTTATTCAAGAAATTTGTGAAGATTTCTAGACCGCTGAGCAGTGGCGGACGGTAATGTTACCAGGTGTAGTGTGTTCCCCAGTACAGGAGCATGCAAATGAGTTACAACACACAGGAGCTGCAGTCAAGCATTACTTTATTCTTCAGCATACACTCACACACTGCATGTTACCTCATACTTTCCGTTAACCACACCCTAACACCTTTCCGCATATTATGTACTACATGGTCAGAGTCTGCCCAGGACCCGAGGTTCCTAGTGGGCATAATATCAATATAATACATCTCCCCCTTTGTTAAATAAAAGTGTCAGACATCACTAAACAGGTCTGGCTCTAGGGTGGTGCAATCTGTGCCACCGCCTCGGGTGCTGACTTCTGGGGGCGCTGTGTTGTCAAATATAGAGTGGAATTAAAAGCACCTGCTGCAGCTTTCCTTGCTGCCGGCAATTTTCGGGCAACAATAAAAATGTCAATATAACTCTGGTGATTAATGGATATGCTGGGTAGCGATCGAGTTTTGTCTAGTGGTAGTTTTGACTCATCACAAAGTAGCCCAGATAGTTAATGTACCTGATGCAAAGCATGTGAATCAACAGATCACAGAAGTGCATATCATGTAAATTGTTTAGTAGGTTACTACTATTGTCGGAGAGATCCTTTTGTTACTTTCAATTTATAAATTAAAATCCTAATATAGAACAGTGCGCTATTAACTTTCACCAAAGAGCTGCTTGGAAACTACAAGGTATAGGCTAGAGAGTTATGATTTTCCCCCCAGTGTTTGATTATCATAATGTTACAAAAATGTTTCATTAAGTAGAAATTAATTCTTATTAGTAAAGACAACCCCCAACCAAATCATGCACCCTGAAACTATCCTGTCTACCAGTATGGATGACAAGTGATTCAAAACGTTGTAGTCCTCTTTCATATATATCATTTCCTATACACTGATTTGCACACCTATGATTTATTGTAACATGTGTGATGTAAACTGCTGTGATGCCCCACACTAGGAGAAGTAGCACTATAAAACAAAAGAAAAACATGTGAGAGAATGGTTATGGGATTGAGGGCCACGGTTAAAAGGTGGTAGTGAGGGACTTCATGGAGAAGGAGGTTATTGGGTGGCACCAATAAAAATAGTCGAACTGGGCGCCACCAGTGCTAAAGCCCGCCCTGTCACTAAAATTACATTTTGTCGATTAGTCAGCGCATGCTGCTTGTACTTTTCTGCCAGCTCAGGTGATCCGAGGAGATTGAGGTCCATCCTGATCGGGCAACGGTGACATAGGCTCAGGCACTTGAGCTGTTCAAGCTGGCGGGGTCGCTCTACGTGTGGTTTCAGGACTCGACAAGTGTTTCGGTATGTGTTTAAAATGGGGTGTGTCCCAAGTGATGGATTGTCCAGGACAATTTACTGTCATCATATATCCCTTGCACATCACGACCAGTAAAGGATCAGCGGCAAAAGGAGTGTATATTTACCATTTTCGTTTCTGCTCAACAAGTACCCAGTCTCCTTTGTCAAAGACTGTCTCCTGGGCATGGCGACACTGATCTGCCTACACTTACATTTTCTTTTTCCGAGTCGCATCAGTGTCTCGAACATTGTCACTCTTCATTGGTCAAACCGAGGTCCATAGAGGTAGTTTTGTTCTGATGGTTCTCTCAAATATCACCAGTTTTAGAATGAGGAGTTGATTGATAGGCCCCAAGGCCCTGGCACACGCTTCATACAGTACGATTCCCTCCATGGATGCTCATTGAATGACATTCTGGAGGGTGCCCATGAATTGTTCAGCTACACTATTGGCTTGTGGCCAGTGGGATGTACTCTTTAGGTCTTCAATGTTGAGTCGGAGAAGTTGTTCTTTCAATTTGTTACTATTAAAGTGCAAGCCAATATCAGAGTTGAGGATTTCGGGGATACCCCATGTTGCAAAGATGTCATCAAGCCGTTCTATGACTTTATCTTGGGTTATCGAAGATAGGTCTTCCACCAAAAGAAAATGTGAATATTCATCTATGGGGACCATGAGATGGTTTCAATTTTCAAAGGCCCACAAAAGTCAACTGCAACCCTCTCCCAAGCATTGGAGGAAGGTCAGACATTGTTGATGCGTGCTGTGCCACCTTGGGGGATAAACAATTTCAAATGTGCCACGCCTTCTGCTTCTTCTTGACTTACTCCAGGCGCGCAACAACCATTGGGCTGAAAGGGCTTTAGCCCCTGTGGGCTCGGCTGAGGCTGCGGCTGCCAGGCAGTAGTCAAGGTTCATCGCGGGTATTACTCGATCCGTCCTAAAGTCCTAGCGGTCACAGCTTTACTCTTGTTTATCCTATTTAACTATTTCTTTCTTTTACTAGACTCCTCTGCATGGCCCTTTCATTCCTTAATGGCTGTATCTGCATGACAACAGCGGCGAGACTGGCAGAGTTAAAGGGTTTAAAGGCGTGAAATTAAGTCAATCCTCCCCGTCCAGGATTAACAGAGTATCCTAAAACAAAAAGAAATACACCCGCATCACTACACTTTTGTATAGAATGTAGGAGAGAGATGATTTTAAAGTGGGCATATGATAGACATAGGGTTGCCACATTTTCAGATGCAAATGGGGACGAGGCTGGTAAGTGAATAGCAACTAAATCTGCTGTTAGCCTTTAAAAAAAAATCACTGACAATTCTTAACTTTTTTTGCTCAGGCTATTTCATTTTGTTTTATAATGTCACCAAACTAAAATGAGAGTGGGGTTTAAAATGAACACAGTACAGTGAGTGTTACAGAAAGTATAGTAGTCTTGAGGAGTTCGCAATGCACACTCGGATATTATAGAGAAAAAGAAGACTTCATATGGAGCATAGTGAATGTGAAACTGAAATTACCCCAGTATTGGAACTTTCATAGATTCCCATGCTTTGTATCATTCCCCGTCGTCGGAATGGGAGTCTCGGTAACAAAAATACCATAGCTGTAGGTACAAAAGACCAGGAAAAAGGCCTAGGCCTCATTCCCCTTTTGTAGCATATCACCCTCTTTGTGTAAAAGAGACCAAACTTAGGCCTCAGCCAATCAGAAGTGCCTCACCCCTTAGAACCTTCCTGAAGGAACCTCAGAGCCTCAGATTTTCTACCGCACGTTGTGCTTAGGGAGTCTCCTTTGAGCTCTGCTCAAATTCTACTTTTACAAAGGATTTCTTCAGGATTACTACTTCAAAATCTTCACCTTCACTTCAGGATTGTTGGTGGCCTTCCAGGATGTCAGAAATGGAGAAGAAAAAAGCCCTTTTCAAGCCTTGTTCCACCTGTGGTAAGAAAAGGCTTTTTGTGGAGGATAAGCACAAGGACTGCATCTACTGCCTCTATCCTGACCACCAGGCTGCGGACTGTAAAATCTGTCGCACCTTTTCGGCCAAGACCCTCCGGGACCGTGAGGGAAGACTCTTAACATGGCTCCATAAACTGAAAACCAGGAAAGAGACTGTTTCCAGTGACAGTGAGGATGCGGCATCGATGTCCTCTTCAAGAAGGTCAGTGAAAAGGGGTAGGGGTTCCCCTTCACCCTCTATGGAAAGATCTTCCAAGGCCTCAAAAAAGACCCCCAGTGAGTCTGAGAGCCCAGGTCCCACCAAATCTCCTCACCGAGGTGTAAAGGAGAGGGAAGGACCAGATTTACCTTCTAAAGGTGAGAAGACTGTGTCAGCCTTCAAAAAACCTTCATCCCAGTCTTCTGAGAGGAGTTCCAAGTCCTCGACGACGAAGACATCGACGATGGAGGTTACGTCGACGAAAAAATCAAAATCTGCATCGTTGTCATCGACGATCCCATCGACAGGGGACTCGTCGACGATGGTTCCGTCGACAGCGGTTTCTTCACCGTCGACGGTGACGACGCCGACGACGAAGACGCCGACGAGGGCGTCGCCGACGACGAAGGTGCCGACGACGAAGGTGCCGACAACGAAGGTGCCGACGACGAAGGTCTCGACGACGAAGGTCTCGACGACGAAGGTGCCGACGACGGCGGTTCCAATCTCACCGTCGACTATGGTGCCGACGTCGATGGTGGTGTCGACGACGACGGTCTCGTCGACGAGAGCATCGATGACGACGACTTTAACAATGACAACGGCTGGCGTGTCGACCATTTCCTCGTCGACGACTGCACTGACCCCAATCTCGTCGACACGTATACAACCGTCGACGACGGAGCCGTCGACGATCTTATCCTCTGAAAAGAGGATTACCATTTCGGTGACGCGGATCACGCCGGAGGTTACTTCTCCGAAGGCTATGTCTCCTCTACTGTCATCCATGCTTCTGCAAGAGGGAGATACTGAGGAGGAGGACCAGGACTCATACAGCTACGCTAATAGTCCCTCCCAACTTCTGGTCAAATGCCAGGACACCGACTCGGAGGGCGACTACGGACGTGAGGATGTGGGCCATCATCAGTCGGCCCAGTCACAGCATCATGCAGAGCAGGAAATGGTTTCAGTGCCATCTTCTTTTCTCCAGGATCTGCACAAGATGCTGCAGGACTATAAATCTAAGGCGTCTAGGCCTATGCCGGTGCCGTCCACGCCAGTAACTCCGACAGAGATGTCAGCCTCATTAATGGCGCCTTCCACGCCAGCTCCAGTTTCCCCTCGGCCTCGAATGCCCATCCACCATGAGACCTCCGGGTTACAAGACGTCCGTGATGATTCCTCGGATGAGGGTCAGCAATCGGATCATGGCTCTATTCCCGATACCGAATATGATGAGTATATCATTCCGGATCCAGCATCGCCAGTCCCAGAGCCAGCGGATTCCCCGCCTGCAGACATTGGGGGCTTCCACCAGCTGATGGAGAGAGCTGCTGCGAGATTTAAACTGGCCATGCCTAAAGTTGCCACAGAATGCTTCTTATACGATTTCAAGGAGCCTTTTATGAAATCGGCTAGGTCCATTCCTATTGTGGATCATGTGTGGAAGGAGGGCCTGAAAGCCATGAAAAACCCGGCGATGGTGGTCCCGGTGCTACCGCGTCTGGAGAAGAAATACAAAGCACCAGTTGATGGCCCGGCAGCCTTAACGGGTCATCCCAGACCAGACTCTGTGCTCTCACAAGCTGCGCAGAGGAAATCCCGTAACCCCTCTGCTCCATTAACAACTCCTCCGGACATGGAAGGGCGGAGGTTGGATAATGTGGGGAAGCGATTCTCATCAATGGCAAGTTTGCTGGTGAGAGCGGCAAATGCCCTAGCAATCATGGGTAGATACGACCGCCAGCTTTGGTGCGATGTAGCTCCATACCTTGACCAGCTGCCTCCGGAATCTACGACTGAGGCAAAGAAAATCTTACAGGAGGGAGAAGCAACGTCGATGGAAATCATTGACTGCGCAATGGACATTGCGACAACGGCGTTCCGTTCTTTGGCTGGGGCGGCAGTCCTTCGCCGCCAAGGGTGGCTCAAAGCTACTTGGTTTAGGCCTGAAATTCAAAACAAGGTCCTGGATCTTCCCTTTGATGGGGAAGCATTATTTTGCAAGGTCCTTGGGGACCCTTCAATACAGAAAGCCTCCGTTTAAAGGATCCCGAGGTAGAGGTGGTAACTACAGAGGATCCTATCACCAACAGCAACGCTATTCCACCACGGGCTCAGGTTCCCAACAATACCGTCAGCCTTATCAACAGCGGCAAGGCCAGTCTACCAACTACTCCCGGCCTTACAATAAGGGGAAACAGGCTGGACGAGGACGAGATTCGTCCAAACGCCAATAGCGGCCTCCTGGCCCTTCCTACTGGACCCTCCTTCAAGAGACCATCAGTTGGAGGCAGGGTCACCAAATACCTTCACAACTGGTCCAGAATAACATCGGACCGTTGGGTGCTCAACATCATTCGGAAAGGGCATACCCTGGAATTCACGCAAGTCCCTCCACCCAAGCCCCCGGCAGCCATTCCATCGCAACACCAGCGTCTCCTGCGGCTTGAGGTCCAACAGATGCTCCGGAAGGGAGCGATAGAGCCGGTCCCTGCAAACCAAAGGGGACAAGGATTTTATTCCAGGTTCTTCCTGGTGAAGAAGACGCAAGAAAAGTGGCGCTCCATTTTAGACCTCAGGGAGCTAAACACCTATCTCATCTCTCTGTCCTTCCGGATGGTCTCTCTCCAGGACATCCTGAAGCTCATCAACCCGGGGGATTTCATGGCCACGCTCGATCTCGAAGATGCGTATTTCCACGTTCCGATTCACCCAGCACACAGAAGGTTTCTGCGATTCACAGTAGGCAAGAGCCATTTTCAGTTCAGGGTCCTACCCTTTGGACTCCGTTCAGCCCCAAGAATTTTCACAAAGGTGCTGGCGCCAGTGGCAGCTTTCCTGCGGAGGAACCATTTCCAGGTCTTCCCCTACCTGGACGACTGCTTACTGAAGGCTCCGTCCAAGGAGGACGCGCTGAAGGCTGTTCAAGCTTGTACCAATTTGTTTCGGAATCTGGGGCTTACTCTGAACAACGAGAAGTCTTCCCTGCTCCCGTCCAGGAAGGCTCGCTTCCTGGGCGCCATCTTGGATTCCAACCTCTCAAGAGCCTTCCCTACTCAGGAAAGGAGAGACAAATTACAAACCCTTGCTCAGGACTTGCGCACAAAAAAGTGTCTTTCAGTTCGCCGCTACAAGTCTCTGCTGGGGGTGATTTCATTGTGTATCCCACTAATTCCCCATTGCAGACTAAGGATGCGCCCTCTGCAGGAGCAACTGGACAACCAGTGGCAGCAGGTCCACGGTTCATTCGAAGACAGAGTGATGATCACTCCAAGCATGAAGGAAGCAGCTTTATGGTGGACAAATCAGGTCAACTTGTCCCAAGGTCTATCCTTCGCAAGCGACCCGTCTCCGCAGGTGATAACAACGGACGCGTCATTGGAGGGTTGAGGGGCAGTGATGCAAGACCTGCATGTCATCGGTCATTGGCCGCCCCAGGAGAAACACCTACACATCAACCTGTTAGAGTTACGGGCAATACGACTAGCTCTGCAAACTTTTCTTCCTCGCCTGAAAGGTTTGCATGTGCTTATCAGGACGGACAACACCACGGCCATGCACTATGTGAACAAGGAAGGGGAACCAGATCTCGTCCATTGTCGCAAGAGGCCCAACTGATCTGGGAATGGGCGATTCTTCAGAGGGTTTCGCTGAGAGCAGAACACTTGCCGGGCGTCCTCAACGAAAACGCCGACAGACTGAGCAGGTCATCCTCAGTCAGCCACGAATGGGAATTGAATCAGAGAATCTTGGAGGAGGTCTTCAGCCAGTGGGGCAGACCAGAGATCGATCTTTTTGCCACTCCGACCAACAAGAAATGCCGGTCTTACGCAAGCAGGCTTCCCCATCGAGATTCTCTGGGGAGTCCGCTTACGATAGCATGGTCGAGGACATTTGTCTACGCTTTTCCTCCCATACCTCTGATCCCACGACTCATCAGGAAGATCAAGGTGGAGCCGTGCAGGATGATCCTTATAGCCCCTGCTTGGTCGAGGCAGTTCTGGTTCACGGAACTCCATCTGCTCTCGATAGCCCCTCCTCTTCCTTTGAAGGTTCTTTCAGATCTCCTCACGATGTCCGAGGGACAAGTTTGGCACCCAGATCCGCAGTCACTACACCTGACTGCATGGCTCCTGAGCAGCGAGAATTTATGAATCTACCCATTTCAAGTGAGATTAAGGAGGTCCTTTCTCAGGCAAGAGCTCCTTCTACGAACAAGACTTACCGTCTTAAGTGGAAGAGATTTTGTTGCTGGTGCACGAAAGAAGGCATTGATCCTTTCGCTTCCAAGCCGCACCAGATCCTTCCTTATCTGCTGTCCTTGGCCAAGTCGGGACTAGCCCATTCATCAGTTAAGGTCCATTTGGCGGCAATATCGAGGTTCAGGAGGACTGGCTCTGGACCCTCCTTGTGGTCCGCCAGAATGATCAAACAATTTCTAAAAGGATTGTTCAGAGTTTATCCACCAGTAAGACCACCTCCTCCAACATGGCATCTGAATCTAGTCCTTTCTCAACTTATGAAGGGCCCGTTTGAACCGATCCATCGTTCTGAAATTAAATACCTTTCATGGAAATTGGCTCTCCTCCTCGCTCTCACATCGGCTAGACGTGTTGGAGAATTGCAGGCCTTGACTATCCAAGAACCTTTCCTTCAATTTAAGAGGAACACGGTCATCATGAGGACTAATCCGAGGTTTATGCCTAAAGTCCCCTCGAACTTCCACTTGAATGAACCAGTCATTCTGATGGTGTTCTTTCCTCAACCGGCTACACCAGCAGAGAGGACATTGCATTCCCTCGATGTGCAACGGTGTTTGAAATTCTACTTGGAGCGTACTAAGAGTTTTCGGAGAACCTCTCAGTTATTTGTTGCCTTCGGAGGTCCAAGCAAGGGCCTTCCTCTTTCCAAGCAAGGCATTTCTAGATGGATCACAAGTGCCATTCTGCATTGTCACACTGCTGCAGGCAAACCTCTGACTGGGAGGGTTCGAGCACATTCCACAAGATCTGTGGCTTCTACTACAGCCCTCTTCGCAGGGGTCCAGATCAAAGACATTTGCAGAGCTGCTACCTGGAGCAGCATGCACACCTTTACCAGGCATTACTGCTTGGAGTCCTTACAACAAGATGATGTGGCAGTAGGACAGGCTGTCCTGAGGAACCTCTTCCAATGATTGGTGAGCTTTCCTTTCTTTCCCACCTTCCATCTTTCACATTTTGTATCTTTATGTCATGTTGCCTATTGCTATATTGTGATGATGCAAAATGTGGTTTTGTTACTAACTGCTTACTACTCTGATACAAAGCATGGGAATCTATGAAAGTTCCAATACTGGGGTAAGAAAACAAGTTACTTACCTGTAACTTTGGTTCCCCAGTATTGGTAACTTTCATAGACTCCCATGCGCCCTCCCCGAGGAAAGCTCAGCCTACAACAGATATGGTGTCTAAGTACACAACGGCTACGAAAATCTGAGGCTCTGAGGTTCCTTCAGGAAGGTTCTAAGGGGTGAGGCACTTCTGATTGGCTGAGGCCTAAGTTTGGTCTCTTTTACACAAAGAGGGTGATATGCTACAAAAGGGGAATGAGGCCTAGGCCTTTTTCCTGGTCTTTTGTACCTACAGCTATGGTATTTTTGTTACCGAGACTCCCATTCCGACGACGGGGAATGATACAAAGCATGGGAATCTATGAAAGTTACCAATACTGGGCAACCAAAGTTACAGGTAAGTAACTTGTTTTCTTATTGTATTTAACAACTGAGTATCAAAGTCATAAAGTCAGGTCATCAAAAATGTTTAGAGACAAATATTGAACAGTGAAGAGTAAGACTCTGTTAGCTTTAATAATAATTTAAGAATTATGTATGTTGCTTGGTAATAATTTTGATGTGATATATGCAGGGCCCCTGAAATTATGCAGCAGGGGAGAGCCAAATTATGCAGCAAGGTTGAGTAAATTATGTGGCATAATGCTGCACATTTTGTTATAGCATTACTATATTAATTTGTAATTTTGTCACATTTTAACACTGTCTAAACATTGGTTGCATCTCATTAATACCAGTTTAAAACTAAAATACTGAAATAATCAACAGAGAGGTGACCAGTCACCATTTGCAAAGGTCATTTCACTGCATGGCAAAATGTTGCAGCATTTTTAGTAACTTTTGAACGTTTAAGCTAAAACCTTTTTTTTTCTGTTAACATCTGCAGATTGTGAGGCAGATGATAGTTTGTGGCAAATGCAGCAAGTATTCAACTATGCGAGAAAAAAACACAGCCATACAGTTGCATCCCTCAAGTGGCTCTGGATATATATATACCTGTGTTAACTGCTTGGACGTCGTATTTCAAACCAGAATAACTATGAGCTTTTGTTGAGTTCCAAGAGTTTTTTTTCCAGCTGTTACTTAAAAATATCCGCTATTTAGGTAACAGACTCAATCCGATGGGAAATTACAGCATGGAGGGAACAATGGATGAAAGTGGGACAGACCCACAGGCTATAGGAGTGAGGGAGGGAGCAGGGGGAAAGGTAAGTGTATGAAGGAACTAATCAGTGAGAAAAAGTAACACTCAGCAAGAAAGAGGCAGGGTAGACATGCATGGAAGAAGGTAAGAGACAGGGGAGAGCTGACAGTTGAAGATTAGGGCATGGAGGTAAGGGTTGAACTGCAACTGCCGACACTGCTGACATATTGAAGCTATATTTCTCACTATAAAGCATACTCCTGCAGCTCTGGTAGTAACGATTGACACTCTAGAGCTTGATGTAGGATTAATTCTGATCAGAAGAAACTGGCAGTTTTAGTATCAGAAGCCAACGCAAAACTGACACGAGATCTGAGTGCTCGGGAAGCACTTTAAAAACGTACAAGACCAAATCTCATTCCTTGAATACTTGGCCAAAGATGAGGAAGGAAAAGCAATGAGGACCAACATTCAGATAGGGGGCCTCACCGAACAAACAAAGGGCTATAGCACTGAATGTTTTTTTGAAGGGTTACTAAGTACAACACTTACAACCTATTACCTGACAAAATTCTTCTCAGTTGAACAGGCACAGGCCCATATTATAACTACTTCCATCCAAAGGGCCAGCCAGGCCTATAATAATGTAACCTGCTGCAACTACAGAGTTTGCTTGACTTTATTTCACTTGCCACAACAGAGCTAAATGTTATACCACAGTCAAAGCGACATAATCTTGCAGTGTGCTAGGTGAGATGACCCCAGCCCTGCCAAAAAGTTGGCAGGCAGGCACTTTTCTTCAGGTTCTGCTCCTTGAAGAGGCCACGCAAGGCACTATCATTGAGACTGTCGGCATGATGTGCAGCATTTTTCACAGGATGAAGGGTTAACTGTAATCCGTCATGCTATGAAACAGACCATGTCCATGCTGTGACAAAAGTGTGGCTTCCAGTTGACAGGTTGTGGTAGGCAAGCATGCCTGGGCAGGTGTTTAGAGCCTCCTATATAAGGCCTTTATTGTTATATATTGAGCAACATTATAGTGCATTAAACAATATACAAGAGAGGTTTCTGCGCAGTTTGCCTCTTGAACAATTATTTCAAGCTGCCTTAAAATATAATGATCCTAAAAAAGGAGTCACAGTGAAGGAAAGCAATTGCCCAGGGTCACACAGTTTAGGCATTATAGATAGCCAGGTTCTTTGGGTCAGGGCACCACAAAAGCTCCAGTCTGGTCTGGATGGACCATACACAATTGATGATAAAAAAGTACTGATTTTCCCAGATTACACCCCAATGGTGTAACAACAGAGGAGAGCATATCTGGAAGTTAAGAAACAAATCCCTGAATTACACCTCAAGTACATGTTTTCATTCCCAGCGGACCTGAAAGTCTTGTACAATGGGAAATCTCACATCTATACTGATACATTAGCAGTATGGAAATGGGCTGAAGCTCTGACAAACTCGGGAAGCCCTATTTATTGGTCATACCAGAACAGATTTAAATCCAGACCACAACGTAGGAGAAAAACACAAAAGGGTGACAGACCATCTGCTACTCTACACAAGCTGAGAGGGCTGCTGCAGCAGTGGAGGCACTCCATGAATCGCTGGGCTTAATTATTACCAGTGGGTTAGGAGACAGCACATTGGTGATTAGTGGCAACACAGATGACCCGGAAACTTTCCTGAATATGGGACTCATGGCTTAAGCTCAGTACGTATGCAAAATAATAAGGCCCACTGCCTGCTCTTAGTTAACCTGGAGTATATTGCCTGTTAGCATTCATTCATGAGAACTTTAGGTGGCAACGCTGTGAGATGCAACTTTTTGGGGGGCTGTGAGGGATGCTAATGTGGACTATTGTAGGGAAAGTGGAGGTACATTAGGGAGAGTGCTGACTGAATTATAAGTGTTAAAGCTAATGATTCAGATAGTGTGTATCGGCATAGGAATTGGGGCTTGAGTGCTGCTAGAGAGGGAAGTATGCAAGAGAGAGACTTCCATGCATACTTCTCTGAGGGATACTGGGGTTGACATTAAGAGCAATGATAGATTACTAGCATGTAGGGAAAGGTACAAGATGATCAAACATAGATTTAACACCACCTGCTTTCAAGGAATTCACAGCCAAGCAACTCTGAGAGGGTGATAGAAAAGGCTGGTTGTTAGCAAGCTTTCTTAATTGCTTCATCTGCTTGGATGCGCTGTCATGTGAGATACAGGGCACATTTACTGAAGATTTAAGGACACCAGGCTCTTTCCATTTCATCTCAAGATCAAAGACTTGCTCTGGAGGCACCCCTGGCTAAACTATCCAAGCTATAGAAGTGATAACTAATGGCCAGAACCCAGGGTTGGATAGCCTGCCAAACAAATTTTACTCAACATACAAAAGACTGATGGCTCTTCAGCTCTTGGATGTCTATGACCAGGCTCAAACTTTACTCATGCTTCCGCAAATTACAGAGATTCTAGTAGTGATTCTGCACTTTTACTGTGATTGTTTTGATAGGACTTTGAAGCAACCACTGTCTATGATGACTATACAGTAAAAAATCCTGGGGAAGGCGCTAGCAAATAGATTGTTGCCCTTGCTCTCATGATCAAATGGCTTCATTTTGGACAGTTAAACTTCCTTGAACTCTAAGAGAGTGGTCTACTCAATGGCAGCCCTTCTAGATGTTTTACACGTACCAGCAGTGGCATCATTGCCCTTTTCAAATTAATACAATTTAATTTTCTTCATCAAAACTATCTCACCCACGGAAGCTCAGAAAGATATGGAGATCAAAGACTAGTCTTTCAGACGCAAGGGTCTAAAGATAGATTTGATCACCATCTGTCTGTCTTTAGGAGTGCTGGAATCTGTTAGACTACTGGAAACATGACTTAGACAACAGCAAAAGTAGTGGGTGAAAGAATAGACTGTACTCGGAGGGTGAGCATGATGGTCTTGATGCCTAGAGCCAAAAGAAGGAATACTATTAAGGTGTGCAGATTTGACCATAGTGGCAGCAACATGTAGCATAGCTGTGTCATGAAGAGCATCAATAGCACTTAACAAAAAAAAACAGTTTGATGGAGACAAACAAATGGGTGGAGGCAGAATGTGCAACATTGAGAAACTCCGTTATACACATACATGGAACAGATAGGGCGAAACAATAATGTTGTAAAACTGAAAGGCTTTCGGATTATAGGCCACTCTCAATGCCTGGCCCTCCCAACTGCATAAAACACTATACCGTTGTGTGGTTAACAATTAAATATAGACTGTATAAGAGGCAGAGGATAATCAAGGGATGGACACACATTACTCACTGGAAGAGCAGATACACCGTTGAGTTTAATAGACTCACGATCAGTGAGAGACCCAGTTTACTCAGGGTCCAAATCAGTATCCTATGGTATTGCATAGTTGTGATCACCCATTAAAAACAGGTTAAAGCTGACCCCAACACAGTTTTTTTTGTATTGTTTACTGAGGTATACATCTTATTGTCTGCACTTAAGGAAGAATAGGGTATGTCACATAAAGAGTACATTTTAAAATAACAAAGTATGTGCGTTAAGGTGATATTCATATGCACTGTAATAACATTATTGTTTTAAACTTTATAAAATGTTTATTAAAAAACCAACTATTTGGAGCAATGTAGCACTGAAGATACTGCCCTGAGTGTCTTACTTTCTTTCTTAGAGGGCATAAACAGTCCACATCCCCTTATTTTAGTCATGTTCGAGACCCCTCACTTGCAGAATCCCACAGGGTTTTTCTCTGAGCCCTACATTGTTAACTATTTAGCTTATTAAGTTTGCTTTATTTATATAATCCTTTAGCTTCTCTGTGATGTCCTACACAGATGATATCATAGGATAATTTTCTTCGGCAATGATCTGGGGCTGCCCAAGAGAATTTACGATCTTGCTTTTTCACAGTTGCCTCCTGGATCAAGTCAAATCAAAACTCAATTGTGACAACACAGAGGGCTTCATCTTTAGGGAACCTTCAATGAATATATATGGTCTTCAAATTGGTGGTGGTGGTGGAGCTGGACCCATCGGCCACTCGAGGTTGACTCAGCAAAAAATCTTGGATTAATTAACATTTTATTTTCAATAATTCAGTAGAACAGTAACTATAGAAGTGTGCTTAAACTGCACTATTTGCCACAATTTTTGGAACCACTCTGGAAGGTAGGGCGATGGAGGAACCCAAATATCTTCTAAAAGTATTTTGAATGGCTAATAGTTGAAGCCAATACAATTCACCTCAGGTGTTATAATGTGCATCATATGTCACTAATCGTTGGCAAAACTGTAATTATAAAAATAAATGTCATGTGAGAGTAGGTAAACTCATTAAATGTGTACCAAAATACAACATTTAATATTTGTTTTACTAGAATTCCTTGAAGGAAAGTCCTAAACTTCCTGCAAAACTTGTTAAATACTATTATGAATACATTAATGTTAGAGCCCAGCGGGCTTTCAATTGAGCTGTGATGTATCGGCAAAAGAAATAACCCCTATGCATTATACCACTACAATGACAGGATGACCCACCAGCAATTTTTAGTCTGACTCTGAATTTGGCTCCGCCTCCAGCTTTGAAGTGTTAGCCCCCCCCCCCCCGAAATTTGGTTCTAGTTGCGCCCCTGACTTGCTCATTTATCCGAGGGAACCATACTCAATCTCTTAAGGGCCTTTTGTAGCTAGGATACCATGGTGTCCTTCATGGTCCTGTTCGATGATCCTCTGTCTTAGGCATCCAGGTATGATGAGTCTCATAGTATTACACCTTCTTGGCTAACTCATCCTGTACATTTCTGAACTTTTGGAATTCAACATCTCCGGCAATGGGCTGGGTTACTTCTCTTCTATGATTGCATGGCAATAAGTGTTTCTGATTATGGTCATGTCTTTTTCTGCATTGGTGGCAGCAATGATTTTTCCACCGACAGAGCTGCTAGTATGCTTGATCTCAAAATAAGGTTGAGATATAATTCAGCTGTCTTGGATGTCAAACTGTGACGATGTAGTGGCACTGGTGAAAAGTATCAGCTGGGTTATGATCCTTCCCAGGCTTATACACAATGTCATAGTATTAATCTTGCAGTCTTAAACCCCACCGCTCGATGTGTAGGGGCATCTTAGCCTTAAGGTGTCCAAAAATTGTAAGCAACGCCTGGTGATCCGTGATGACAGTGTATCATTTTCTGTAGAGGAATGTATGAAAATATTCACAGGCCCACACCATAGCCAGACTCTCCTTCTCCGGCTGAGAATAGCACATTCTGTTTCAGACAGGCTTCGACTGCCATAGGACACAAGGTGCCTCCGAGCATTTGGATGGCCATTGTGTTGAGCAAGAATCACCGCTAGCCCTACCGATCTTTCATCAACTGTTATTTCAGTATCTGTCTTGGGGTCGAAGTAGGCCATTTCAGTTGCATGTTTAATGTTTCTGAAACTCTGGTCGCATTCCAGAGACCACTGAATCAGTACATTTTGTTTTGTCATGTCTTTCAACGGGGCACTCACTGTAGCACAGTTGCAAATGTATCTTTAGCAATAACTGGCCTAGCCTAGAAAGGTTCGTAGCATGGTAACATCCTGTTGGGGGCAAGTGGATGACAGTGCTTGCTCCATGGCTGGAGACATTCCCCCATCAGAAGATATTTGCCTAAAAAAAATGTTGGTTTTGTGAAACTCACACTTTGCAGCGTTCAGAGTGAGACCTGTACCAGCAAGTAACTGGCATGCTTGGGTATGGGCTTTGTCATGTTCATTCTGTGTTCTCCCAAAAACCAGTATGTCATCAGTGTAATTAACAGCATGTGTAACAGGTTGGATTACTGCGTGGATACCATCTGAAATATCTCAGCAGCCGAAGATACTCACAAACTCAGGGCCCGATGTAGGTAGGATTGATTTACCGATTCTTAATTACCGAATTTTACCGATTCGGTAATTAAGAACCGGTAAATCTGAGGGGTGGGTATGTAGGTATTCCAGATGTGCTGGAATACCGAATCGGAGAAATTCGGTATTTACCGATTCGGTAAATACCGATCGGTTATGCCCATTCATTCCTATGGGCTTTGAAGCCCATAGGAATGAATGGGCATTACCGATTCGGTATTTACCGAATCGGTAAATACCGAATTTCTCAAGGGTGCAGGGGGTGTCACTTTGACACCCTCTGGCCCCCCCAAAACAGGCTCGGGTGCATGTGGCAGGCAGACATGCCCCAAGGGCAGGTCTGCCTGTCATATGGCAGAGGTGTGCATGCACACATGTGCATGCACACCGGAATCGGTATTCTACCATCAAATTGGATTTGATGGTAAAATACCGATTTTGTAAGGCTTGTGGGACTCAGAAGAGTCCCACCTACATCTCAAATTTACCGAATCGGTAAAAATACCGATTCGGTATTTTACAGAATCGGTAAATTTACCGATCGGTAAATTTACCGATTCTGTAAAATTAAGGGCCCTACATACTATTTCTGAAATACCGGTCGGTAACGGCCGAAAATACCGATTTTCGGCCGTTACCGACCGACCTACATCGGGCCCCTAGTCTCTTGTATCTGAATAAATCAACATGAGGCGAAAAGGTAGTAATGTACCTGAAGTTCTCCTTCAACTTGAGTTGATGGTATCCCTTATTCAGGTCAAGGCGGGAAAACATTTTGGCTCCGTTCAATTGCATGATCATGTCCGCTATGTGTGGACCAGGGTTTGTTTGCCTGGCGCATATCAACGCAAATGCGCACTGCTCCACTAATGTCCTTTTTTGGTACTACTACTATGGGTGAAACCCATGGCGTGGAGACTGTTGAGTGTTCAATGATGTTATATTTTATTTGGTTATTCCCTTGAGATTTGGGCAGTAGCCGAACAAGTACCTGTAAGAAAAAAGATAAATCAGGAGTACTAACGTTTTTAAACAATTGCAATGCCTGCGAAACATGCATGTTACACCACTGTTAGACCTGTCTGCTTCTGAGAGTCCCCTCACACTATGATTTATTTTGTTCCCCCGTGCCTCCTAAAATTTGTCGCTTTTTCTTTGTCTACCAGGACCTTTTTGGGTGTTGTCCCATGGGGCTAGATGCTCTTTGATGCCCAGTTGCTCACCAAGTTCCTGGCACCTATGTACAAGGCGCCTGACGGAACCAGTGGCATAACCAACTGGGGTTGTCAACCCTAAAATGGTAGACACCATTGTCCCCTATGAGAGTGACTCCCATTGGAGCCCCTCTGACCTCTGACCCTTTGAAGGTTTTGGCGCACTTTGTGTAACCTGCAAACCTGACAGGAATCCCCTCAGGAGTTACCAGTACACAAAATGGCTTCCTTAGGAAGCCCAGTACGGTGGCTCCTAATGACCAAAAAGATACCTTGAAAGGGCCATGTCATTGATATAGCCAGGGAAGGTTCTAGAACCTTCTGGCTCGTGCTGGCATCCTAGGGCACGGGCTATAAAAGGCCCAGTCCCTGGCGGCCATAGAAGAGAATGATCAAAGAACACCAGAAGAAGAGGACTTGACCCCAGATTGACACCTGCCCTGTTAACCCCCTGAGGCAGCTGATAGCGCAGGCAGAAGAGCAGCAGAGGTTGCTGGCGTGGACCCTGACTGGCGTTCCAGTCAGAAGCGTGAGCAGTGACCTCTAGCCTTCAGCGCCTGGTCAGCGAGTGCCCAATTGCCCCTCAGAGACTTTGGCCATAGTTAGAGCCTCCCCGCCCCCCAGTGGTGAGATCGCAACTGCAACTCTTAAAAGTGCCACCTTCAACTTAAGTGCCTCCTGGCGGGCCTTCGGACGTCTCCGAACCCACCGCCATCGACGCGCTGTTTGTGGATAGAAGGTGAGGTGCTGCGCTGGGGCGGGGAAAGGCTGGCCTTCATTTGGGCGAGATTACTGTCTCTGCCCTGCCCGAGTGACTTGGGAGCCGGTGTGTGGGCGGGAACCCCCCCCGTGAGTGAGCTCGGAGGGAGGATCGTGGAGCCCCTGGAACCCCCCTTCGCCCTTGGGAGAAGTGCCATACTGACTGGAGCGCTTACCGGCGCCGCCGAAGTGAGGTGGGCCGTCTCTACCCCTGAAGTTGCCGCGTTGTTGTGGAACTGTGATGCGGTGTCATTTTGAACTGTGCGCGCAGGTGTTTTGGCCCCTCCGGCAGCCCGTTCGACGGTCCCAAGACTCGTGAACTGGAGCCGCCTTCGGAAACCCCGCCTGCGCTGACAGAAGCGCACAGACTCCTCCGGCAGCAGTAGCATTGAACCGGCTGGCCGCGGAGTGTAATTGCCGTAGTCATTTTATGCCTTTATCTTCCAGATATACGCGCAATGAGTTGTGAGTGCAACTAAGGGATTATCACGCGTATCTTGTGCCAGAGAGCCCGAACCCGTGAATACTTCAAAAACTGTAAGAGCACGCATTCCGCATTGAATGACAAACGTAATGTGTTTACCCTGAAAGTGATTAATTGGTGGCAGCGATACCAGAATGACCCTGTGATATTTATGTGAAACGATCAGTATCTAACCTGCTAGGAAACTGTCCAGTCATTGCTGATATTTATTCCAGTCATTGCTGATATTTATTCCAGTCATTGCTGATATTTATTCCAGTCATTGCTGATATTTATTCTAATGTATTGAATCCTGATATTTATCCAGTATATTTATTTATTAGAGACCAACTATTTATTCCTGAGAAACCAGTACACAGCTAATCAAACCCATGTAAGAAATGTGAATGTGATTACCTAAGTGAACTTCCTTCAAACCCAGAGAACTTTTACATAAACGAAACGTATTTTTCTATAACAGTGGTGTGGTGTCCTTCTTTTTGTGTGGTGTGCAGGGAGTTATTATTTGGTCATAGCCGGCTTAACACAACAGCCTTCTACCGCCTTGTCACTCAAGCCAAGCTACCCCCCTTTGTGCTGGGCTTGCCTATCGCAGGTCCAACATAAAATTGGTGCTCAGCGGGTGGGATTGCGAGCCGTGCTTGTTTTGAACCACATAATAATTCAGTGTGCACCACAGGTACACACCCGGAGTTTTCTCCTAGCGGCCCTCAAATTCAACGTTTTGCTTTTTCCAAATTCTTTCCTGGAGGTGGGTGGAAGTGACCCTCAAAGTTCTTATCCTGGTCACCTACTTCGGGGTGGTGGTCCACACTTTTCACTGACAAGATGGAATTCGAAATGTCAGAGCTGGAGACCTATACTCTGGCCCAGCTCAAGGATTTCTGTCAGGAGAGGGGAGTGTTTGTCAGGCGAGGGGCCAAAAGAGATGAGCTCCGTACTAGTCTGCGAGCATGGGTGGAAGCACACACGGAGGGAACGGTGGAAGAGGAGGAATCGGACAGAGGTAATGTCATTGATAGGACTGCGGAATGCCCCCCAGGGGTGGGTGAGATGTCAATCAGCCCCAAGGCAACCTCGCAGGAGGGCAGCAGTGTGTCATCGAGAGGGTTGTCAGAAACCGAGTTAGCTGACAGGAGAGAGGAAAGACTGTTAAGGTGGGAAATAGCAAAAATGGAGTTGGAAGAACGGAGGGAGGGGAGGAGATTGGAACATGAGTCCAAGCTGGAGATGGAAAGGAAAAGGATGGAACACGAGTTCAAGCTACGAGAACTCGAGTTCCAGGCCTCTAACATCACTCCGAAGGGTGTCGAGTCAAAGGAATTTGCCAGGGAGCCCAGGCCCCATTTACCCAAGGACGTAGTCGCCAGTTATACCGCTGGAGACGACATAGCCAAGTGGCTGGCAGCCTATGAGGTCTCCTTAAGAGCCCATGGGATCCATGAGAAGCATTGGGGTGGTGGATTATACCGGTACATGCCTCCGACAGGTAGGGATGCCCTATTGGCCCTAGACCGGGAGGAACAGGTTAATTACCCCGCCATGAAGGTGGCGCTCATCAGGAAGTTTGGGTTGACCCCCGAGAAATACCGGCAAAGGTTTAGGGGCAGCCACAAGCTGAGCTCACAAAATTGGGTTGACTTCCTGGATTTTGCCAAAAAAGCCCTGCAAGGGTGGGTCCAAGGTAGTGAGGTGGAGGACTATCAAGGGTTGTATGACTTAATCCTCAAGGAGCATCTACTCGAGAAATGTCTTCCCGAGCTGCTGAGGCAACACCTGGTAGACAGCAAACTTACTTGCCCCCGTAAGCTTGCTGAGGAGGCGGACATTTGGGCGAGTACCCGAGTGTCCACGAAGGGGACTGGAGGAGATTCTCAGAAGTCCGGACAGGGCGCTCCCCAGAGGAAAGAGGGGGAGATAATAAGAAAGAGTTCTCCAAAGGTCCCCAAAATAACTTTAAGGGGAAAAACACCTTTTCCAACTCTAAGGCTAACCCGCAGAAGAACCCTAACCCTGGCCAGAGTCAGCAGCCAAGGGTTGTCCATTGCTTTGAGTGCGGTGGTATTGGACATTACAAAGGAGACCCGAAATGCCCAAAGAGACCACCCCCTCCCACTGGAGGAAAGTCCCCGGGTGTCGCTAGTGTAGCGCTCGGGGAGGAGATGTCCTTAAGTAAGGGAAGGGAGTGGGCGGGAGTCACCTTAGTGTCCCTGGGTGACCGGGAGATGGTTCCAAAGATCCAGGTGCCCGCGAATACTACCAAGTATGGCCAGTGGATAACCATCAATGGCCATAGAGGGGGAGGGGTTGCAGGTCCACTTCGAGTCGCCGTAAGCCCCGCCGTGCCAGTCGATTGTTTGCTGGGCAATGATATGGAGCACAATGCTTGGAAGGAGGTGGAATACCGGACTCATTCTGAGATGCTGGGTACACCTGATTGGGCCTGTGTGAGTACCAGGTCGGCGACTGCTCGAGAGGAGAAGTCGCAGGGGTCGGAGTCTGGAACAATGGCCCGCCCCGTAGCTGCTGATGAGGGAGCATGTCGAGGACAGGAGGAGCCTGCCTCGACGTTCGTGCCCCGTGAGGCGGATAGGTCACCTGCGGAGGTGGACCTGGAGTCCACGGAGGAGGACATGGTTCCGTTGGAGAACTTACCTATCCCCGCTGATTGGCGAGTGGAGGGAGGTCCGTCCAGGGAGGAACTGAGCAAGGGACAAAGGGAATGTCCCTCCCTCGAGGGTCTTAGGCAACAGGCTGAAGCCCAAGCAGCGGGTAACGAGTCTGGGAACTATCATGTTTACTGGGAGGATGGCCTTCTCTACAGTGAACCCAGGGCGCCAGTGCACGGATTGTCACGGGCCCTGGTAGTCCCACAGTGTTACCGAGCCTTCCTGTTAGAGTTGGCTCATGAGATTCCCTTGGCAGGACACTTGGGTCAGGACAAGACCTTTGCCAGGCTTGTCCCCCACTTTTATTGGCCTCGAATGAGGGTGGCGTCCGACGCATACTGTCGGTCGTGTGTGTCATGCCAAGCCAGTGGGAAAACAGGGATGAAGCTGAAAGCTCCCCTGGAACCACTTCCCGTCGTTGGCACCCCCTTTGAAAGGGTGGGCATCGACATTGCTGGGCCCCTAGATCCACCGACAACCTCCGGTCACAGGTTTATCCTGGTACTGGTGGATCATGCCACAAGATATCCAGAGGCAATTCCTCTGAGAACCATCACTGCACCGGTGGTGGCAAAGGCCCTGATGGGGATCTTTACCCGAGTGGGTTTCCCCAAGGAAGTTGTGTCGGATAGGGGGACCAACTTCATGTCAGCATACATGCGGGCAATGTGGAAGGAGTGTGGAGTGACCTACTGGTTCACCACTCCTTATCACCCACAGGCCAATGACCTTGTGGAAAGATTCAACAAGACGTTGAAGGGTATGATCAGAAGTCCACCCAAAAGCCTGCGGAGGAAATGGGACGTCCTCCTACCCTGTTTACTTTTTTCTTACAGGGAGGTGCCGCAGAAGGGAGTGGGCTTCAGCCCCTTCGAGCTTTTGTACGGGCACCCTGTACGTGGACCTCTCAGCCTGGTGAGGGACTCCTGGGAAAAGTCTCCCCGGAAAGTTCCCCAGGATGTGGTGAGCTACATGCTGGCCTTCCGGAGCCAAATGGCTAAGTTGTGGAAGCAAGCTTCTGACAACTTGGAAGCCAGCCAGGCAGTGATGAAAGCGTGGTACGACCACAACGCTCACCCAGTGGAGCTGGAGCCTGGACAGAAGGTGTGGGTGATGGAGCCGGGAGAGCTGAGCGCTCTTCAGGACCGTTGGACAGGCCCCTATGAGGTATTGGAAAAGATGGGCAAGTCTACCTACCTGGTGGACGTCAAGACCCCACGGCATCCCCATAGGGTGCTGCATGCCAATCGCCTCAAGCCCCACTATGAGAGGCCCGAAGTCATGTTAATCATGGTGACTGATGGATCGGAGGAAGAGGACACTGAGCCTCTCCCCGACCTGTTTGCGTCTCAAGAGAAGGATGGGTCAGTGGGGGGAGTGACACTCTCACCATCCCTAACTCTGGAGCAGCAGGAGGAATGTCGCCAGGTCTTGGGGTCATTCTCTCCTCTGTTCTCCCTTGTCCCGGGTAAGACCCATCTGTGTGTTCATGACATGGACACCGGTGACAGCCCACCTGTGAAGTCTAAGTCTTACCGGCTGTCGGACAAGGTGAAGGCCAGCATCCGAAGCGAAGTAGCTAAGATGCTGGAGCTCGGAGTCATTGAACCTTCGAATAGCCCTTGGTCTAGCCCGGTGGTTTTAGTTCCCAAAGCTGCACCACCTGGTACCACGCCAGAATTGCGATTCTGCGTGGACTATCGAGGACTCAATTCGGTCACGAAGACCGATGCTCATCCGATCCCTCGGGCGGATGAACTAATTGACCGGTTGGGAGCTGCCCAATATCTGAGTACCATTGACCTCACAGCAGGGTACTGGCAGATTCCCATGACTGATGGAGCAAAGGAAAGGTCAGCCTTCTCCACACCTGATGGACACTACCAGTTCTGTGTGATGCCCTTTGGGCTCAAGAACGCTCCTGCAACATTCCAGCGACTGGTGAACACGATCCTCACTGGGAAGGAATCCTTCTCTGCTGCTTACCTGGACGACATTGCCGTCTTCAGTAGCAGGTGGGAGGATCACTTGCAGCACCTGCAAGACGTTCTCCAGGCCCAGGAACAAGCTGGTCTGACGATCAAGGCCAGCAAGTGTCAGATTGGGCAGGGGTCGGTGGTGTACTTAGGTCACTTGGTGTGCCGGGGAACGGTGCAACCCCTTCAGGCACAGATTGAGGCAATCGTGGCCTGGGAACCCCCCAAGACCCAGACTGAGGTCCGAGCCTTCCTGGGCCTCACAGGTTACTACAGACGGTTCGTGAAGGGGTATGGCACTATCGTGGCTCCCCTTACTGAACTCACGGCCAAGAAGCAACCCCGGAGAGTCATCTGGACCGAGGCTTGCCAACGAGCCTTCGACACCCTGAAACAAGCATTGTGCAACGCTCCAATTTTGAAGGCTCCAGATTTCTCAAAGGAATTCATTGTCCAGACAGACGCATCCGACATTGGCATTGGGGCGGTGCTATCGCAACTCAATGAAGAGGGTCTGGATCAACCCGTGGTCTTCCTGTCACGGAGACTACTTCCCCGGGAACAGAGATGGAGTACCATTGAGCGGGTAGCCTTTGCGGTGGTCTGGGCACTGAAGAAGCTGCGACCATACCTGTTTGGTTCGCACTTCCTGGTTCAGACAGACCACCGACCCCTCCGTTGGCTCATGCAGATGAAGGGGGAAAACCCAAAACTGTTGAGGTGGTCCATCTCCCTACAGGGAATGGACTCTCGGGTGGAACATCGGCCCGGAGCTGACCACGCCAATGCAGACGGTCTCTCCAGGTATTTCCGCCTTAGTGTTGAGAACTCCCAAGGGGTTGGGTAGCTCTCCCCACTTTCAGCTGGGGGGGACGCGTGTTAGACCTGTCTGCTTCTGAGAGTCCCCTCACACTATGATTTATTTTGTTCCCCCGTGCCTCCTAAAATTTGTCGCTTTTTCTTTGTCTACCAGGACCTTTTTGGGTGTTGTCCCATGGGGCTAGATGCTCTTTGATGCCCAGTTGCTCACCAAGTTCCTGGCACCTATGTACAAGGCGCCTGACGGAACCAGTGGCATAACCAACTGGGGTTGTCAACCCTAAAATGGTGGACACCATTGTCCCCTATGAGAGTGACTCCCATTGGAGCCCCTCTGACCTCTGACCCTTTGAAGGTTTTGGCGCACTTTGTGTAACCTGCAAACCTGACAGGAATCCCCTCAGGAGTTACCAGTACACAAAATGGCTGCCTTAGGAAGCCCAGTACGGTGGCTCCTAATGACCAAAAAGATACCTTGAAAGGGCCATGTCATTGATATAGCCAGGGAAGGTTCTAGAACCTTCTGGCTCGTGCTGGCATCCTAGGGCACGGGCTATAAAAGGCCCAGTCCCTGGCGGCCATAGAAGAGAATGATCAAAGAACACCAGAAGAAGAGGACTTGACCCCAGATTGACACCTGCCCTGTTAACCCCCTGAGGCAGCTGATAGCGCAGGCAGAAGAGCAGCAGAGGTTGCTGGCGTGGACCCTGACTGGTGTTCCAGTCAGAAGCGTGAGCAGTGACCTCTAGCCTTCAGCGCCTGGTCAGCGAGTGCCCAATTGCCCCTCAGAGACTTTGGCCATAGTTAGAGCCTCCCCGCCCCCCAGTGGTGAGATCGCAACTGCAACTCTTAAAAGTGCCACCTTCAACTTAAGTGCCTCCTGGCGGGCGTTCGGACGTCTCCGAACCCACCACCGTCGACGCGCTGTTTGTGGATAGAAGGTGAGGTGCTGCGCTGGGGCGGGGAAAGGCTGGCCTTCATTTGGGCGAGATTACTGTCTATGCCCTGCCCGAGTGACTTGGGAGCTGGTGTTTGGGCGGGAACCCCCCCGTGAGTGAGCTCGGAGGGAGGATCGCGGAGCCCCCGGAACCCCCCTTCGTCCTTGGGAGAAGTGCCATACTGACTGGAGCGCTTACTGGCGCCGCCGAAGTGAGGTGGGCCGTCTCTACCCCTGAAGTTGCCGCGTTGTTGTGGAACTGTGATGCGGTCTCATTTTGAACTGTGCGCGCAGGTGTTTTGGCCCCTCCGGCAGCCCGTTCGACGGTCCCAAGACTCGTGAACTGGAGCCGCCTTCGGAAACCCCGCCTGCGCTGACAGAAGCGCACAGACTCCTCCGGCAGCAGTAGCATTGAACCGGCTGGCCGCGGAGTGTAATTGTCGTAGTCATTTTATGCCTTTATCTTCCAGATATACGCACAATGAGTTGTGAGTGCAACTAAGGGATTATCACGCGTATCTTGTGCCAGAGAGCCCGAACCCGTGAACACTTCAAAAACTGTAAGAGCACGCATTCCGCATTGAATGACAAACGTAATGTGTTTACCCTGAAAGTGATTAATTGGTGGCAGCGATACCAGAATGACCCTGTGATATTTATGTGAAACGATCAGTATCTAACCTGCTAGGAAACTGTCCAGTCATTGCTGATATTTATTCCAGTCATTGCTGATATTTATTCCAGTCATTGCTGATATTTATTACAGTCATTGCTGATATTTATTCTAATGTATTGAATCCTGATATTTATCCAGTATATTTATTTATTAGAGACCAACTATTTATTCCTGAGAAACCAGTACACAGCTAATCAAACCCACGTAAGAAATGTGAATGTGATTACCTAAGTGAACTTCCTTCAAACCCAGAGAACTTTTACATAAACGAAACGTACTTTTCTATAACAGTGGTGTGGTGTCCTTCTTTTTGTGTGGTGTGCAGGGAGTTATTATTTGGTCATAGCCGGCTTAACACAACAGCCTTCTACCGCCTTGTCACTCAAGCCAAGCTACCCCCCTTTGTGCTGGGCTTGCCTATCGCAGGTCCAACAACCACATAAACAAAATGCAGACTGTGGTAGATTCTAGTAATTGTACAAATGATACATTCATAGAATGATGGGCTGTTACATAATATGGAACGATTTGGTCAGTGGATGTGTGCATAGGTAGTAATTCCTGTCAGGGGTCTAAAGAGGGTAGGGGGGAAGATCGATCGCATGATACGTCGCCCAACAGGTCCAAATGTTCTTATGTTTTTGGGGGCAGCCACGGGCCAGAAACACAGCAATCTCCGCACCCATACATCTGTCTAGTTCGGGCTTCCATTCGCCTATAGTTGGGGGATAGTCCCCTTCCACATCTGGGCAATATCACGCTTGGCGATAGTGAGGGCTAAGAATAGCAGATGTTGTTTGTACTTATTTCGCCCAATTTCGTTGGTACTATGCAAGAGGAAAAACCGTGGGTCAAGTGGGAGTTCCCATGATAATTCCTTACTTAAACAAGAAGATACCTTGCGCTAAAAGGGATGCAATGCAGTGCAGCTTCAGACTGTATGCAAAAATGTCCCATCCTCCCTCTCACATCGTAAGCATGTAGGGGACTGGATAACACCCATCTTCCAGAGTCTGGCCCGTGTGTAGTATGCACAGTGTAAAAACTTGAACTGTATAAGTCAGTATTGTGTGGACTAAGCAGTGCCCCGAGGCTGGCAATGGCCTCAGCCCAGTCCTCCTCTGTCAAATAAGGAATATCTTCTGGCCACTCTCTTCTAGTTTTATTAAGTAATGTCCGTGTATGAGTCATCAATGTTTGATATATTTGCCTGATTTTATGTAAGCCCAAATCCCCCATCAGTATTCGACGCCCAAGAGGGTGAAATTTCGGTAGGGTCTCCAAGGCATGAATCAAGGGGCTCAAAGCATGGCCGAATTGGAGATATTTGTAAATTGTTTCCTGTGTAGTTGGAATTCTACTTGTAGTTGTTGAAAAGATTTCAATGTAGCGCCCCGCATTAAATACCCCAGGGTCGATATCCCTACTAAGTCCCGCCCATGGAATCCCCTCAGAGCCACCATTGGACGGAGGTATGTACATTGCCACAAAGGAGTTGTTTGGGTTAGCGACCCGCACCATTCCATCTGTTGGACCGTATTGCGCCAGAGCTGTATCCCTACACTACTCGCCGGGGTAAAATATCTAGGTTGCTAGCGCTATAGAGGAGCTGGAGAAGGGGAGCCCCCTCCATTGCAGCGTGTTCTCTCGCAAACGCCAGGTCGGTTGGGGAGTTATACCACCATTCGTTTATTATCAGTTTATGGGAGGCTACATAGTATGCATATATATCCGCCTCTGCAATACCCCCAGAGTACGTGGACTGTGCACAGGTGTGTAGCGCTACCCTGATTATCCCTCCGATCCAGAGAAATTTATTATGTATGGCATTTACTTGTGCGAACCAGGATCGCGGAATTTAGTAGGGGAAGTTTTGTAGTCTGTAGAGAATTCTGGCTAGAGAAACCCTCTTAAAGATGGCATACCGTCCATATAGTGATAGTGGAAGGGAGGACCATTTTGTCGTTTCGCTATTTAGACTCGTAATCAATGAGCTGATATTATTTGCCCATGAGATCTTAGGGCATTGCGACACAAATATGCCCAAATATTTAAAACCTCCCGTCATTTGCGACAGCTGTGCCACCCAAGTGCCCCACCCCTGGTTACCTCATACTGGGAAAAGCACAGATTTAGCAGGGTTGGTGTGCAGACCAGTAGATTTCCCAAACACTCTGAGGATTTGTAAGATACAGGGCCCCGAAAACCACGGGTCCGTCATAAAGAAAAGGACATAATTCGCATTTAGCGAGATGCGGTCTTATCTCGACTGGGACCATTCAAATCCACGGTGCACCGGGTCGCTTCGAACCCATGCCGCCAAAGGTTCCACTGCTAGGGCAAAAAAATGTGGGGACAGGGGGCAGCCCGGTCTCGTGCCCCTGTGAATTGGTAAGGGGCCTGAGTGATGTCCGGCTATACGAACAGATGCTGTTAAGTTAGTGTAGTAAACGGACATATGCTATAAAGCGAGGACCAAAATTTACTGCCTCAAGTAATTGAAATAGGTAGACCCAGCTGAGCGAATTGAATGCTTTATCTATGTAGGGGCGAGTAGCCCAGTGAGGCATAAAGCCCGATTGGTTCGGTTGAATTAGGTCTGACCAACATGTCGGTAGGCAATCAGCCAGGACCTCCCCTTGTAGTTTAGGCTCAAAATTGATGAGAGAGATAGGGCGGTATGATGAAGGGTGCTCCGGAGGGCGACCCGGTTTAAGGAATAAGACTTTCTCCGCATGCCGCCAATCTTGGGGGAATATACTGCGTTCTTGGGCATCATGTATGGCTGCTAATAAGTGGGGCCTAACATTTGCATTTTCGTCCTCAGGAATTCCATAGGGAATCCATTGGGTCCGGGGGCCCACTGGGCGTAGAGCATGCAAGGCCCCGCTCAGCTCTTCTATTGTAATAGAAAGCTCCAGTTGGTCTCGTATGTGGTCTGTGAGCTTTCGAGGTGGGATATCTACTAGGAATTCCACTATTTGCGCCCCTGAGAGCTGCTCGCGATGCTCGTATAGTGAGGAAAAATGCCTTGCAAATTCCCCGGGCCACACGTTCTGGCGATGAGCATAAGACCCCGTCAGCATCATGTATGGTAGGGACCACGGCGGGGGATTTGTCTACCTTGCAGAGCCTGTGGAGCATTTTACTTGACTTATTGTCTCATCGGTATATCCGATGTTGCGATGCCTCCCAAATCTCTTTGGCTTCCCCCCATTACATATTGCTGTATTGTTTGTTGCACTTGCCACAAGTTGCGCTGGAGAGAGGGGAATGATGTTATGTTTTAAACGTGCTTCCAACTCTTTCTCTACAACTTCTTGCAGATGAAAAGCAACTTCACGGTGCCACTCAGCAACAGGGTGAATGTCTTCATCGAAATGAAGCTCTACTTTCATTTTCTTGAGTTTTCCAAGGCCATGGAACAATGACAGAAATCTGCTCATAATCTCAGACTGAGCACAGAGGTTGTAGTTGAGGGATATCAACCCCATGTCAGCAACAGTGGCAAAACTGATGAAATAGGCACTTGACTATTTCCCTTGTAGGTTACAGTAAAGGGGTATACCCATTAAAGTCACTGGGACCTGGGTGCAATATGGTACAATAAGAGAGGGGTCCCAGTACATAGTATTGAATCAAAATAAGACAAACACATATGCCATATATATATACAAATACACAGAAGTATCTACTTAGTTAGCACACTGTTATTTAATCACAATGTGTATAGGGATACATTATATCATACAACTACTACATTTCCCATTGAAATAACATTAGTGCCCCAGGAAGTGAAAGAGTAGAGTAATGTGAATGTGAGAGGAAAGTTCGTGCGAGATTTTGACAAGTAAATAATGCTGGTCATTTGCTGAAAGTTTATAGATTAATCGACGCTAGCTTCAACATAGAACCAGCAAAAAAAAAGAAAAACAACCAATGTTCAAAACACATTTTGGCAAGACCATGCTCAATGCGCCTTATGTAGATATCCTCAATATGGGTGGCGTAAGCTGGTAGGGGATAGGTTGTCGACGTTTCAACCCCAAATTTAGCGTTAGTTATCCGTAAAACCTTAAAACAGGGTCTTTCCAGCGACTGGTGAACACGATCCTCACTGGGAAGGAATCCTTCTCTGCTGCTTACCTGGACGACATTGCCGTCTTCAGTAGCAGGTTGGAGGATCACTTGCAGCACCTGCAAGACGGTCTCCAGGCCCTGGAACAAGCTGGTCTGACGATCAAGGCCAGCAAGTGTCAGATTGGGCAGGGGTCGGTGGTGTACTTAGGTCACTTGGTGGGCCGGGCAACGGTGCAACCCCTTCAGGCAAAGATTGAGGCAATCGTGGCCTGGGAACCCCCCAAGACCCAGACTGAGGTCCGAGCCTTCCTGGGCCTCACAGGTTACTACAGACGGTTCGTGAAGGGGTATGGCACTATCGTGGCTCCCCTTACTGAACTCACGGCCAAGAAGCAACCCCGGAGAGTCATCTGGACCGAGGCTTGCCAACGAGCCTTCGACACCCTGAAACAAGCATTGTGCAACGCTCCAATTTTGAAGGCTCCAGATTTCTCAAAGGAATTCATTGTCCAGACAGACGCATCCGACATTGGCATTGGGGCGGTGCTATCGCAACTCAATGAAGAGGGTCTGGATCAACCCGTGGTCTTCCTGTCACGGAGACTACTTCCCCGGGAACAGAGATGGAGTACCATTGAGCGGGAAGCCTTTGCGGTGGTCTGGGCACTGAAGAAGCTGCGACCATACCTGTTTGGTTCGCACTTCCTGGTTCAGACAGACCACCGACCCCTCCGTTGGCTCATGCAGATGAAGGGGGAAAACCCAAAACTGTTGAGGTGGTCTATCTCCCTACAGGGAATGGACTCTCGGGTGGAACATCGGCCCGGAGCTGACCACGCCAATGCAGACGGTCTCTCCAGGTATTTCCGCCTTAGTGTTGAGAACTCCCAAGGGGTTGGGTAGCTCTCCCCACTTTCAGCTGGGGGGGACGCGTGTTAGACCTGTCTGCTTCTGAGAGTCCCCTCACACTATGATTTATTTTGTTCCCCCGTGCCTCCTAAAATTTGTCGCTTTTTCTTTGTCTACCAGGACCTTTTTGGGTGTTGTCCCATGGGGCTAGATGCTCTTTGATGCCCAGTTGCTCACCAAGTTCCTGGCACCTATGTACAAGGCGCCTGACGGAACCAGTGGCATAACCAACTGGGGTTGTCAACCCTAAAATGGTGGACACCATTGTCCCCTATGAGAGTGACTCCCATTGGAGCCCCTCTGACCTCTGACCCTTTGAAGGTTTTGGCGCACTTTGTGTAACCTGCAAACCTGACAGGAATCCCCGCAGGAGTTACCAGTACACAAAATGGCTGCCTTAGGAAGCCCAGTACGGTGGCTCCTAATGACCAAAAAGATACCTTGAAAGGGCCATGTCATTGATATAGCCAGGGAAGGTTCTAGAACCTTCTGGCTCGTGCTGGCATCCTAGGGCACGGGCTATAAAAGGCCCAGTCCCTGGCGGCCATAGAAGAGAATGATCAAAGAACACCAGAAGAAGAGGACTTGACCCCAGATTGACACCTGCCCTGTTAACCCCCTGAGGCAGCTGATAGCGCAGGCAGAAGAGCAGCAGAGGTTGCTGGCGTGGACCCTGACTGGTGTTCCAGTCAGAAGCGTGAGCAGTGACCTCTAGCCTTCAGCGCCTGGTCAGCGAGTGCCCAATTGCCCCTCAGAGACTTTGGCCATAGTTAGAGCCTCCCCGCCCCCCAGTGGTGAGATCGCAACTGCAACTCTTAAAAGTGCCACCTTCAACTTAAGTGCCTCCTGGCGGGCGTTCGGACGTCTCCGAACCCACCGCCGTCGACGCGCTGTTTGTGGATAGAAGGTGAGGTGCTGCGCTGGGGCGGGGAAAGGCTGGCCTTCATTTGGGCGAGATTACTGTCTATGCCCTGCCCGAGTGACTTGGGAGCTGGTGTGTGGGCGGGAACCCCCCCGTGAGTGAGCTCGGAGGGAGGATCGCGGAGCCCCCGGAACCCCCCTTCGTCCTTGGGAGAAGTGCCATACTGACTGGAGCGCTTACTGGCGCCGCCGAAGTGAGGTGGGCCGTCTCTACCCCTGAAGTTGCCGCGTTGTTGTGGAACTGTGATGCGGTCTCATTTTGAACTGTGCGCGCAGGTGTTTTGGCCCCTCCGGCAGCCCGTTCGACGGTCCCAAGACTCGTGAACTGGAGCCGCCTTCGGAAACCCCGCCTGCGCCGACAGAAGTGCACAGACTCCTCCGGCAGCAGTAGCATTGAACCGGCTGGCCGCGGAGTGTAATTGCCGTAGTCATTTTATGCCTTTATCTTCCAGATATACGCGCAATGAGTTGTGAGTGCAACTAAGGGATTATCACGCGTATCTTGTGCCAGAGAGCCCGAACCCGTGAACACTTCAAAAACTGTAAGAGCACGCATTCCGCATTGAATGACAAACATAATGTGTTTACCCTGAAAGTGATTAATTGGTGGCAGCGATACCAGAATGACCCTGTGATATTTACGTGAAACGATCAGTATCTAACCTGCTAGGAAACTGTCCAGTCATTGCTGATATTTATTCCAGTCATTGCTGATATTTATTCCAGTCATTGCTGATATTTATTCCAGTCATTGCTGATATTTATTCCAGTCATTGCTGATATTTATTCCAATGTATTGAATCCTGATATTTATCCAGTATATTTATTTATTAGAGACCAACTATTTATTCCTGAGAAACCAGTACACAGCTAATCAAACCCATGTAAGAAATGTGAATGTGATTACCTAAGTGAACTTCCTTCAAACCCAGAGAACTTTTACATAAACGAAACGTATTTTTCTATAACAGTGGTGTGGTGTCCTTCTTTTTGTGTGGTGTGCAGGGAGTTATTATTTGGTCATAGCCGGCTTAACACAACAGCCTTCTACCGCCTTGTCACTCAAGCCAAGCTACCCCCCTTTGTGCTGGGCTTGCCTATCGCAGGTCCAACAACCACATAAACAAAATGCAGACTGTGGTAGATTCTAGTAATTGTACAAATGATACATTCATAGAATGATGGGCTGTTACATAATATGGAACGATTTGGTCAGTGGATGTGTGCATAGGTAGTAATTCCTGTCAGGGGTCTAAAGAGGGTAGGGGGGAAGATCGATCGCATGATACGTCGCCCAACAGGTCCAAATGTTCTTATGTTTTTGGGGGCAGCCACGGGCCAGAAACACAGCAATCTCCGCACCCATACATCTGTCTAGTTCGGGCTTCCATTCGCCTATAGTTGGGGGATAGTCCCCTTCCACATCTGGGCAATATCACGCTTGGCGATAGTGAGGGCTAAGAATAGCAGATGTTGTTTGTACTTATTTCGCCCAATTTCGTTGGTACTATGCAAGAGGAAAAACCGTGGGTCAAGTGGGAGTTCCCATGATAATTCCTTACTTAAACAAGAAGATACCTTGCGCTAAAAGGGATGCAATGCAGTGCAGCTTCAGACTGTATGCAAAAATGTCCCATCCTCCCTCTCACATCGTAAGCATGTAGGGGACTGGATAACACCCATCTTCCAGAGTCTGGCCCGTGTGTAGTATGCACAGTGTAAAAACTTGAACTGTATAAGTCAGTATTGTGTGGACTAAGCAGTGCCCCGAGGCTGGCAATGGCCTCAGCCCAGTCCTCCTCTGTCAAATAAGGAATATCTTCTGGCCACTCTCTTCTAGTTTTATTAAGTAATGTCCGTGTATGAGTCATCAATGTTTGATATATTTGCCTGATTTTATGTAAGCCCAAATCCCCCATCAGTATTCAACGCCCAAGAGTGTGAAATTTCGGTAGGGTCTCCAAGGCATGAATCAAGGGGCTCAAAGCATGGCCGAATTGGAGATATTTGTAAAATTGTTTCCTGTGTAGTTGGAATTCTACTTGTAGTTGTTGAAAAGATTTCAATGTAGCGCCCCGCATTACATACCCCAGGGTCGATATCCCTACTAAGTCCCGCCCATGGAATCCCCTCAGAGCCACCATTGGACGGAGGTATGTACATTGCCACAAAGGAGTTGTTTGGGTTAGCGACCCGCACCATTCCATCTGTTGGACCGTATTGCGCCAGAGCTGTATCCCTACACTACTCGCCGGGGTAAAATATCTAGGTTGCTAGTGCTATAGAGGAGCTGGAGAAGGGGAGCCCCCTCCATTGCAGCGTGTTCTCTCGCAAACGCCAGGTCGGTTGGGGAGTTATACCACCATTCGTTTATTATCAGTTTATGGGAGGCTACATAGTATGCATATATATCCGCCTCTGCAATACCCCCATAGTACGTGGACTGTGCGCAGGTGTGTAGCGCTACCCTGATTATCCCTCCGTTCCAGAGAAATTTATTATGTATGGCATTTACTTGTGCGAACCAGGATCGCGGAATTTAGTAGGGGAAGTTTTGTAGTCTGTAGAGAATTCTGGCTCGAGAAACCCTCTTAAAGATGGCATACCGTCCATATAGTGATAGTGGAAGGGAGGACCATTTTGTCGTTTCGCTATTTAGACTCGTAATCAATGAGCTGATATTATTTGCCCATGAGATCTTAGGGCATTGCGACACAAATATGCCCAAATATTTAAAACCTCCCGTCATTTGCGACAGCTGTGTCACCCAAGTGCCCCACCCCTGGTTACCTCATACTGGGAAAAGCACAGATTTAGCAGGGTTGGTGTGCAGACCAGTAGATTTCCCAAACACTCTGAGGATTTGTAAGATACAGGGCCCCGAAAACCACGGGTCCGTCATACAGAAAAGGACATAATTCGCATTTAGCGAGATGCGGTCTTATCTCGACTGGGACCATTCAAATCCACGGTGCACCGGGTCGCTTCGAACCCATGCCGCCAAAGGTTCCACTGCTAGGGCAAAAAAATGTGGGGACAGGGGGCAGCCCGGTCTCGTGCCCCTGTGAATTGGTAAGGGGCCTGAGTGATGTCCGGCTATACGAACAGATGCTGTTAAGTTAGTGTAGTAAACGGACATATGCTATAAAGCGAGGACCAAAATTTACTGCCTCAAGTAATTGAAATAGGTAGACCCAGCTGAGCGAATTGAATGCTTTATCTATGTGGGGGGGAGTAGCCCAGTGAGGCATAAAGCCCGATTGGTTCGGTTGAATTAGGTCTGACCAACATGTCGGTAGGCAATCAGCCAGGACCTCCCCTTGTAGTTTAGGCTCAAAATTGATGAGAGAGATAGGGCGGTATGATGAAGGGTGCTCTGGAGGGCGACCCGGTTTAAGGAATAAGACTTTCTCCGCATGCCGCCAATCTTGGGGGAATATACTGCGTTCTTGGGCATCATGTATGGCTGCTAATAAGTGGGGCCTAACATTTGCATTTTCGTCCTCAGGAATTCCATAGGGAATCCATTGGGTCCGGGGGCCCACTGGGCGTAGAGCATGCAAGGCCCCGCTCAGCTCTTCTATTGTAATAGAAAGCTCCAGTTGGTCTCGTATGTGGTCTGTGAGCTTTCGAGGTGGGATATCTACTAGGAATTCCACTATTTGGGCCCCTGAGAGCTGCTCGCGATGCTCGTATAGTGAGGAAAAATGCCTTGCAAATTCCCGGGCCACACGTTCTGGCGATGAGCATAAGACCCCGTCAGCATCATGTATGGTAGGGACCACGGCGGGGGATTTGTCTACCTTGCAGAGCCTGTGGAGCATTTTACTTGACTTATTGTCTCATCGGTATATCCGATGTTGCGATGCCTCCCAAATCTCTTTGGCTTCCCCCATTACATATTGCTGTATTGTTTGTTGCACTTGCCACAAGTTGCGCTGGAGAGAGGGGAATTATGTTATGTTTTAAACGTGCTTCCAACTCTTTCTCTACAACTTCTTGCAGATGAAAAGCAACTTCACGGTGCCACTCAGCAACAGGGTGAATGTCTTCATCGAAATGAAGCTCTACTTTCATTTTCTTGAGTTTTCCAAGGCCATGGAACAATGACAGAAATCTGCTCATAATCTCAGACTGAGCACAGAGGTTGTAGGTGAGGGATATCAACCCCATGTCAGCAACAGTGGCAAAACTGAGCAAATAGGCACTTGACTATTTCCCTTGTAGGTTACAGTAAAGGGGTATACCCATTAAAGTCACTGGGACCTGGGTGCAATATGGTACAACAAGAGAGGGGTCCCAGTACATAGTATTGAATCAAAACAAGACAAACACATATGCCATATATATATACAAATACACAGAAGTATCTACTTAGTTAGCACACTGTTATTTAATCACAATGTGTATAGGGATACATTATATCATACAACTACTACATTTCCTATTGAAATAACATTAGTGCCCCAGGAAGTGAAAGAGTAGAGTAATGTGAATGTGAGAGGAAAGTTTGTGCGAGATTTTGACAAGTAAATAATGTTGGTCATTAGCTTAAAGTTTATAGATTAATCGGCTCTAGCTTCAACATAGAAACAGCAAAAAAAAAGAAAAACAACCAATGTTCAAAACACATTTTGGCAAGACCATGCTCAATGCGCCTTATGTAGATATCCTCAATATGGGTGGCGCAAGCTGGTAGGGGATAGGTTGTCGACATTTCGACCCCAAATTTAGCGTTAGGTATCCGTGAAACCTTAAAACAGGGTCTTCATCAGGACAGTGGTGGTGTGGGGGGGGGGGGCAGGGTAACCTAGAAAAAGGAATACAGTGAATGGCCAAGTCTTAAACAGCATGGTGAGTTAAAATGCAGGGAGTGTAACACGAAAGATTTGAGAAGGGTCAAAGGGGAATAAATATTTAGAGACCACAGAACACAGTCTTCTCCCCCATTTTACATGTAGAAACAAAACAAAAGACTAGTAGTGGTCTATATTAAGGAAAATACTGAGCAGAAAGACAGAAGCAAGAAACTATGTGTCAGGTGCAATATGTGTGTTAGAGACTGGAAATGAATTCCATCAGCCCACCCATATGGCGGAGCATCGTCATCTGGGATTGTTTTAGGTAATGGTCTAGATAAGGAGACACACCTGTTGGTATTGTGTGTAATTCTCCAATTCTCCAAGACCTCCAGTGATGGATCCGACCCAAAGATGTTGTCACGTGGGTGTAATGGTGTGGGAAGTTGATTGCAGTGAAAAAATGTGTGTGAACGGAAATCAAATGTGCAACTTAAAATTGGCTACCATGATATAGGGGAACTATATTGGGGAGAAATCATGGTGTCAACGTTAAAAAAGAGTGTATGACAGTCTGAAATAATGACTGCCAGGGCTAGATGGTATTGCGGTCAACATGTTTCTGCCATTGCAGGGGCGTCTCCCCTACCAGGCTTTCATCAGGACCTTTATATACACTACTGCAAAGAAATAACAAGAACACTGTTCGAGATTGTTAAACAAGTGATACCGGATACCCTACCGTCCGCGGAATACTTCCTGCGTCGGTGTTCCGGTTTCTGAATTTCTAAAGGATTCTTTCCCAAAAATGCTTGGGAGTAAACCTCACCTCTCCTGGCCACTGCTCAGGAAATGGAGGCCCCGCTCTGTCCGTCTGTACCTCTGGCCTCGTCCTAAGCCAAGGGGGGAGGCCAAAATGCAGGGAGTGCCTGAGGGCATTTACCGTGAGAGAGATATCAAAGGTTGGGCCGTGCGGTTCCAATCCGGGGAGAATCAAAAGTAAATCTGCAAGATATTATAAGCAATAGGGGGCAGGTTTAAGCTCCAAAGAAACCCTATCTTATGCAGAGCAACTAATATGTAAAACAGATAGTGGTAGTTAATGTACACTCACATGGATCAGGGCAAAATTGTGATCCTAAACGTTTAGTTCATGGCACAAAGACCGGCTGCCACGTAGGTCAGTGATTACTAGGGAAAAGTAGACAAAACACGGAGGAAGTAACATAAATGCTAGCCTGGGGGAATCTGCTTAAAAAGATGTATCTTAGCTGCCCTAAGCACTCACTTGGGTCAAAAGGGTAGCCATGTCGTCAGAAGCAAAATCGGGAGATGTAAAAGCCACTGTCGAGATCGGCGGAGTCTGAAAAAACAAACAAATGGGGCACACAGCATTAGGTGCGCGGTAAATCCTACATCAAGAAAATGCCAAACAACACTGTGTCTGCCGAAACGTATTGGGGCAGAAGGGCTGAATACCTGGTGCCGAGTGTGGGGACGGAGACCCCGTATGCTATGGGGTCGCAATATGTACGCGGGACACTCATACACATAAGGGACATGCAGACACGTTACTGGTCTGGACGGAAAGTGCCGAGCCACTTCCGCCCGTTTATTTTATATCTCTCTGGCCACGCCTGGCCAGAGAGTGCTACAATGTGTGCTAGTGCTTCCGGGGCTCAGCCGAGACCCTCGGAGCACTAGAGCGCTACATCCCTTCCCAACTTGGATTTTTGAAGACTTGGATAGAAAACAAAAGTATATATAGTTCAGCACCTGAAGTCAGCTAGCCGCTGGCTCGGCTTTGGGTTAGGTCTCAGATCATACCTCCATCGTCCTCGGGCTGGTACCTGATCAGCTCTCGGGCTGGATGTTGAGATGCTTGCTTCGCCTTGGTCTGTAGTGTTCAGGGGTGTGGTTTCATCAGTGGCCATTCCAGCCCCGCTCCCAGACTCGTCTCCTGCTGGCTCTGCTCGGTCAGGGTTGCACTGTCGAGCAGCCGGTATTTGCTTGAACCAGGAGACATTCCTCGTTACTTCCTCTCCGTCACGGCGAGCTGTGACCGCGGTACCCCGCGTTTCCTTGACAACCCACGGCTCAGGTTCAAACATTGTGTTGAATTTTCCTCCTGGTCTTCTGGTCCGGATAAGTACAGTCTCACCTGGTATTACATTACGAGACTGGGCACGTCTCTTGTGGCTTGCTTTTTCGTTCGTTCGTCTTCGCCGTTCCTGAGTGCGCCCAGGGGAGTATGGTGTCGGTGTCCAGTTGTCTGCCATGGGAAGAAGGTCCCTTCTTGGTCCGGCAAACATCAAGGCCCACGGTGACTGTTCCGTGGTGCTGTGGGGTGTGCTTCTGTACTCCCGTAGAAACAGTTGAAGCGCTTCCTCTGGGTCTTTGCCCTCAGCGGTGGCGATTCGCAGGATTTTGTTGGTTGTCCTCATGAACCGTTCCACCTCCCCGTTTGCCTGGGGCCATTGGGGCGTGATTCGGTGGTGCCGGATGCCCAGGCTGTGGAGGAACTCTCGGAACTCGCTTCCCTGGAATGGGGGCCCATTGTCCGTCTTGATGACAAGAGGAATTCCGAACATAGCAAAGGACTTGCTCAAAAGTGGTCGGATGTTGGCAAAACTGGTTGAGGTGGCAATGTCTACAATTGGGTACTTTGTGTAGTTATCAATTAGTACGACTGTGACTCTCCCATCCGGGAAGCTTCCAAAGTCTAAGCTGAGCCACGACCATGGTGAAGGGGCGTGTTCCTCTGTGATGATGGGCGCGGGAGTGTCCGCGGAGCTGGTAATCTGGCATGCTCGGCACTGACGCACCACGGTATCAACGGCTTCTTCGAGGTTCGGGAACCAGACCTTCTCCCTCATCCTGGCCTTCATCCGGCGGGTACCCTGGTGGCCCTCATGCGCTAAGATGGTCGCCCTTTCCTGAAGCGACTTGGGGATGATCACCCGGTGGCCCCTGAGGATGAGGCCATTGTTTGCTTGACTTAGGTCATGCCTTACTCTCCAGAATTGTGACAGGCGTGTACGGTCTTCCTCGCTCCAAGTGCCGACATTTCGCAGGAAGTTTTCCCAGGAGCCCGACTGTATGGCATCCGCCACCCGCTGAACGACCACGTCGCGCCCATACTCTGGGACTATGGCATCTGCTGTGAGGGCCTGAGGGCATGAGGCAGCTGACAGCATATCTACAAACTCTTCAGTGGGGCCTTCCGCCTCCGCGTGTCGGCCTTCCTCCGGTCCGGGATGCCTGGACAAGAAGTCTGCGGGGTTCTTGGCCCCTGGGCGGTAAGCGAGGTCCATTTGGTACTGCTGCACCTGGATTGCCCAGCGTTCTATCCTTGGTGGTGGATGAGGAGCGGTGCCTTTGAATAAGGGTAGCAACGGCTGGTGGTCTGTTACCATACGGAATGGGTGTCCTGAGATGTACAAGTGGAAATGGGCACATGCCCACTTTACTGCCAGGGCCTCTCGCTCGACCTGTGAGTACCTCGATTCAGTCGAGGTCAGTGCTTTGCTCGCAAATGCTAGCGGCGACCATGTGCCTGGCTCGGTTTCTTGAGATATTAGAGCTCCTAGGCCAACCGGGCTGGCGTCCACCACTATTTCGGTGGGTTTGGAGGTGTCAAAGTAGGCCATCGTGGTGCTGTCTAGCAGTGCAGTTTTTATTTGATCGAATGCATTAGCTTCGATCTCTGTCCATCGCCATGCGCTCTCCTTTTTCGTGAGGTTTCTAAGTGGCTCCGCAATCGTGGCTAAGTTGGGGATGAATCTCGCACAGTATTGCGCCATTCCCAGGAAACTGCGCACTTCCGACGCAGTGGCAGGTGCAGGTGCATTCTTGATGGCCACAGATTTGCGTGGGTCGACGGCAACTCCCTCAGATCCGAACACATAGCCGAAAAATTCGATTGACTTTTTGAAAAATTGGCACTTGTCTTTGTGAAGGGTTACGCCATATTGTGCCAGTCGGTGTAGCGTCGCTTTCAGCCGGTGGTGGTGTTCTTCGCTCGTCTTGGCATGGATCAGGATATCGTCGCTGACATTCAGCACTCCATGCAGCCCAGAGAGGATTTCTTTGATAGTGTTCTGAAAGATCTCAGCTGCAGATGAGATCCCGAAGTTCAGCCTCTTGTATCGTCTCAACCCAAGGTGTGTCGAGAATGTTGTGATGTATCGGCTTTCCTCAGCTAGCCTCAGCTGGTGATATCCGGCATTGAGGTCCAGTTTGGAAAACCACTGGGCGCCGTTTAAGTCAGTCAGGATGTCGTCGACTGTAGGTGTGAGGTGTCGTTCACGGCGAATGGCTTTGTTAGGGATCCTCATGTCAATGCAAATCCGGATTTTTCCAGGTTGCTTCGGTTTCTCGGCTATGACCATGGGGGACACCCATGGCGTTGGTCCGGAGACTTTCTCGATCACACCTTGTGTTTCAAGCAGGTTTAGTTCTTGTTCAACTGCGTCACGCAGGTGAAATGGCACTCTCCGGTGTCGGAGTGCGATTGGCTGCACCGTGGGGTCTATGTGGAGCTTGATGGGTGGATGCTTGATGGTGCCAAGGCCCGTGAAGAGTTTGGGGAACATTAGAAGGATGTCTTCAACTTGCAGCGCCCGCACGGCGTTTGCGAAGGCAATGAGGCCTATGTCCTCCGCCGTGTTGCTCCCAACCAGCAGGTCGGCCTCCTTGTCGATCACGTGGAACGTGGTAGTGACTTCCTGGTCTTCTGCTCGGACCTGTACGATCATTTTGCCTCGCAGTGGGAGGGGATCCTGACTGCCATAGGTGAAGATCCTGGCTTTGGAGGGAACGAGTGCGGGTTTTGGATTGAGTGCTTTGTAATGTTGCACTCCCATCACATTCACCGTTGCTCCGGTGTCGATGACTCCGATTGCTGGCGATCCGTGGATCTGTATCTGGCACTTGGGTTGTGGTCGTCGGCTTCTCTTTAGCTCCTTGACAAAGGACACGAAGTAGCACTCGTCTTCATCATCTGTGGACGAGTCGTCGTACTGCGGCTGCCGTGATCTGGGTGACTTAGTGGAGCGTGACGTTGAGTGCTCATCTAGTGACAGTTGTTTGACTGCTCCTGCTGCTGATCGCCTCCCCGAAGGGTTCCGTCCTCGGGGTCCTCCTCTACACACGCTGGCAAAGTGGTTGGGAGTGCCGCATTTGGAACATGTCTTGCCACGTGCTGGGCAGCCATCTTGGGTGTGTTCGTCCCTGCCGCAGTAACCGCACGGCGTTTGGCGTCGTGCTCGCGCCGGCCCTCGACCTCTGCTTCCTCGGTTTGACATGCGCACGGCATCCACTCGTTCTGTTTTGATCATAGCTCCCGCTTCATGGTGAGGGTTAAGGGCCGCCTCCATCGCGGTGGCGCGGGCGTCGGACAGCTCATGGGACCGAGCAAGGATCAGGATTTCGTCGAGGGATATTCTCGGCTGTCTTAGAATTAATGTTCGTAGATGTTTGTTTCGACAGCCCTGGATGAGTTGTGCCGTGACTTCCTTCTTTTCGTCGTCCTCGGTACACGTGCTTATCAGATCTCGTAGACGAGCGTGAAAGGCGTCCATTGTTTCTCCTTCACGTTGTTTGGCTTGTCTGAATTTGAACCTCTCGTAGTGGGGGTTTAGCTGGGGATCGAAATGTGCATTAAGTGCGTTGACGGCAGCATCAAAGTCATTGGCGGCACCTGTGTTGGGGAGGTGTCTAAACAACTTATATAGCTCTGTGCCTCCGAAGTGGAGAAGTAATGATCGCTTCACCTCATTGTCTTTTTCTCGGGTGGCTGTAAAATAATTGTTGAGTTGCCCCAACCACACTGCCCATCGGGGCGCTGCTGTCCCCGGGTCAATTAGCTCGCTGAAGGGTGGTAATGCCTGTAACTGTGCGTGCGCTGAGGGTGCCGGGGCCTGAGCTACAGGGGGCACTGCCACCTGTGGGGCACTTCCGGTGGCTCCTCCTGTGGCTCCTCCTTGAGTTAGTGACATGCTTTAGTTGCTGTCTTGTCGGAGGTTTGGCTTGCCTTGTGCTTGTTGGGGTTATGCTAGTGAGGGTAATTGGTTCGACTTGTGCTTGTTGCAAAGTTTCTATTAGTTCTCCTTCGTGTGGCTTGTTGTCCCTTTGGACCGCTGCATGTGCGCTCAGTCGGCGTCTTACTTCCAGCGCCTGGCGTTGCTGGGCCGGCGTGCTGCTTTGCTGCTGTTCGCGTGCTCCCGCGATGCTGGCTTGAGGCTTGCGTCGGCCTCACTCGTTTGCGCATGCGCGCACTTCCCAGTCGGCCGGTCGGGCCTCTCTCCAGCGTTCGCTCCCGCTCCGCTGCAGAGCGTCGCCGGTACCGGTCCCCACGCAGCTTCTGGCATACGCTGCTTACCGGTAGGCGATTTCTTTCTTTCCTCGTCGCTGGGTCCCTTGCGCAGGTGTTGGGCCGACAGTTTAGGCCGCTTCGAGATTCGGCGTCTCCGTCTGCTGTTTCTTTGGCGGGATTCACGCCGATCCCACCCTCGTCGCCAGTGTGGGGACGGAGACCCCGTATGCTATGGGGTCGCAATATGTACGCGGGACACTCATACACATAAGGGACATGCAGACACGTTACTGGTCTGGACGGAAAGTGCCGAGCCACTTCCGCCCGTTTATTTTATATCTCTCTGGCCACGCCTGGCCAGAGAGTGCTACAATGTGTGCTAGTGCTTCCGGGGCTCAGCCGAGACCCTCGGAGCACTAGAGCGCTACATCGAGGGCACCAACGTTTCCTTAGGGGGTCCTGGAAGAGTGCCGATGAATCAGCAATCACCCGAGAGGCGAGCCATGATGCTAGTTAAGGCGCACGCCGCGTGTGTGTACGTTTTTCTAACGCGTAATGCGCATGAGGCCATAGTAGAAAGACTTAGAGGGCCACAATGCATAGAAGTTGTGTAGAAGTCATGGCCATTCCATGTGTAATTAAAGCATTAATGACACGCACCACTCAGGCACGAGGGTGAAGGCGTCATATACATTGTAGGTAATCTGGCACATAGATTGATAAATGTCTATAATATGATGTCACAATTCTAGTTGTGTAATTACAAGTTGTGACTAATAGGTAACCAGGGCGCACACCTCTCTGACACGAGGGTGAAGGCGTCCCTTGGTTCAAACATACTTGACGGAATACCTCAGACTCATAGATGGCTTAATGTCTGTCATATATACAGAAAGACCTCCCAAACTGGGTTGTGCAGTACCAAAATACAGTTATTGAGTTAGCGGGGCGCGAACCTCTCTAGCACGAGGATGAAGGCGTCCCCTGAGTCCCAAATTATTTAGCAACCATCGCTCCACATATTCAAAGAACAACTAGTATATTAAAAGTAAAAAACAAACTCGGGACCATAATACTCCATTTTCGGTGCATAGGGTCAGACGAGTACCTCTCAGGCACGAGGGTAAAATTATCCGCCACCTTGTGCATCGAGTTGAAAATGTACTCACATATAGATGCAAATCCCAAAGGTGAATATATGTTTGATACGTGGTTATGGATACTAGCTGAAAATTCGAGATGGACATTTAATGTTGTGTCAGGGTGCTACCTGCATAGTGTTGCTAATTGGGCATGGCTACTGTCCAATTAGTTCAGTCCATTATTGATGGAGTCAAAATGCGAAATCCATTTGGATTGACGGATGTTCAAAATCATGCTCATGTCGGCGCCCCTAGGTCCCAGAGTTACCTTTTCCAGGACATTCCATTTCAGACGGTCAGGGTTATGGCCCAACCTTTTGCAGTGTTCCACCAGCGGAGCGCCTGGTACCTCGCAACGTATCCGACTACAGTGTTTCATTATTATTGTTTTGACTTGTTGTTGCATCTGACCTACATATACAAGGTCACACGGACATTAAATCATGTATATAACGTTCATGGTATTGCAATTCGTGTATGATTTAAGGACAACTTTGCGCTGGTTGTGTGTAAATTCTTTGGACTGTATCGTCGTGGTACAAGCATTGCATGATCCACATCTGTGGTGCCCTAGAATAGGGGGAAGGTTCCACAAGGATAGCACAGTGGGTGGCTCAGGTGGATCAAGAAAGGAGTGGACTACCTGGTCCCTGATGTTCTTCGCTCTTCTATATGAGTGGAGGGGAAGCGAGTTTTGTTCTAGGTCATCTGATATAAGAGTCCAATATTTATTTATGATCTTTTTGATAGCGTTACTTCTGGTAGAGAAGGTTGTCACACAGATCATCCTTTCACAGGTTGAGTCACTTGATAAGCCTTGAAGGGTAACCCCGTTCTAGCAGGCGGTCTGTCAATTCCTGAGACTCCATCATGTAGTGCGTCTTCATTGAGCAGTTCCTGCGTAAGCGCAGGAACTGCCCAAATGGTAAGTTGTCCCTTAGTCCCCTCGGATGGCGGCTATCGTATTTCAGGAGGGAATTGACTCTGGTTACCACCCCCTCAACCAATAATCCAGCTTCAATAGCTAGTAACTATTCTTGAGTACCACGAACTGAATCCACTTCTTTAAAGTATAGTGTAATCACCCTCTCATATACAAGCATTGGCAAAGAGAATATTTCAAACTTTGTTTACCAACTGACTCTGGCAATGTTTTTTGTCAATGCTGAGCAGCATCAGCAAAAAAAAAAAAAGGTGATGCCTCACCCTTCAATATGTGCACCCACGTTCTGGCTTACTTCACTCATACGTGTGCCTACAGAATGGAGTGCGTGCAATTTTTTTATTTACTGATCCAAGATGGCTGACACCACCTGAATTAGTCAATACAAACTGCAATTTTGCTAGTGCTTGAGTGCTTTTGGCAAGGTGGAGCAACTTAGCAGCAAATGGAAACTTTTGGACAATTCACAAGAACATTATTTAACAAAATTTAAAGGGCCATAACATAACGGTGGTGGAAGAAAGGGTGAGGGGAAGTACAGGGGACACAATCGCTCCTTGTAAGGAATTGCCTGGCATCAAATGGCAGCTGCAGTGCCATCAAAAATAATTCAAACAAAAGCATTTTTATATGGCCCATGACAGGTGAGGGTAGCAATGGAGAAGCAGCTGTAGGGGTAGATGAAGTCAAACAATGGGGGTAACAGGGTAGGGGAAGCAGCACAAAAAGAGCTCAAGAAAATACATGCATTCTCATGGAGAGGATGGTGTGGGAGCCTATATTTTAATAGACATACCTGTGAAAGGAGCAGCTCTTCCGTAATGGAGGAGCAGCACCCCACTGCCCAGAGCCAGTAGATAATAAGTAAATGAGAATAACACAATTGTATTATCATTTTATTTATTGCTGTTCTGAGCTGCGTTAAAAGTATAGGGCAGAACGGGCGGGCATGGCTTGGAGGAGGAGTAGTGTGAACTTATAAGTGCGCATGAATGTTTGGCTGGCTGACAGCACAGATTCCCAGGCACTGTCTGAGTGGCAAATTAGGCCGCTCAGACAAATCCTGGTGCTGCTCTCATAGCATGACAGCAACATCTGAATTGGTTGGGAAGCCTGTGCTTTGAGGCACATCAAATTACGAGGAGCTACGAGGTGGCCAGCAGCGGGAGCAGGGCGGCAGGTATTTTTTATAATATTTTAATTTTATTATCCCCACCCCACCCCCCATCTCCTCCCACCCTTCTCCTCCCAACCCCGCCATACCCCTTTACATAGGTAGTGGCGGCCACTGTACCTGTGGCTCTCAACCCTATAAAACACACTGCATTACTTTACGGATTGGCTTAGTGTGGAGTAAAGCATATTGCAGTTGCCTAGTCTGAATTCCTTATTTCAGGAAGACAAAGGCAATTGAACCTGGCACCTATACTTTGCTTGCTTGAGGAATCCTGTTGGTTGGCAGCCTCCCCACAAACTGACTTTAGGAAATTTGGCCAGAGACATTGAGGGACATATTTACTATAGGTTTTGCATTGCACTGTGCCACACAAGACAACGCAAAACTTACAATGAGATCTATCAAGTCACGCCATGCCATACTGCCTGGTCCTTGGTAAATTTAGTTAACAAAAGGCAGTGCAAGTCGCTGCCTTGCATTACACTGTGTGGAGCGTGGGTGCTTCCACAAATTCATCGCGCCACATAAACCCATGCCACACGTTGACACAGTTTTAGCCTTAAGTTGGGCAATATAGTTTGGACAAATATCCACTCATAACTTACCCTAATTGTTATGTATAGTTCAGTTCACGCATGCACCCTGTTTTTAATAGCACAGAGCTGGAGCGCACCCCCACGGGTCAGGAGTCGCATAGCCTTTCCTCCCCTACGCTGACCTGGTCAATGTAAAAAGGAAACATGGTACAGGTCAACGTAGTCACATGGAATGTGCACGGTTTACACACACTGGCACGTAGATACTCGATCTATGCCTATCTGATGCGCAGAGCCACTGACATAGCGTTGCTCCAAGAAATGCACATGTCTCACGTGGAACTGGGGCGTCTCCGCCACAGATGGAGAGGCCAAATACACGGTACCAGCTATTCAGCCCACGAGCGAGGCGCCCTCCTGTGGGGGAGAGCAGGGGTCCCGTTTACAAGTGAGGAGGCGCTGGTCGACCCTGAAGGCAGATATGCGCTTGTGAGCGGACAACTCAATGGCCAACCGATCCTCCTTGGGTCCATCTATGCCCCGAATGTCAGCCAGCCCACATTTTTAAAAGGCCTCACAAAGATTTTAGCAAGGTGGAGCGGAGTCCCCTGGCTCCTGGGAGGGGACTTTAATTCTGTTCTTAACGTAGGCTTGGACAGATTGTTCCCACCCTTGTCTAATACCGCAGCAATGTCCAATGCGCAGGTTCTCACAGACTGGCTGGCACACTGGGCGCTATTAGACATATGGCGCGTCATCAATCCGGATGCTCGGATCTACTCACACTACTCAGCGGTACACAGACTACATGTATGCCTGGATAGAATAGTGGGATCCCCCGCGCTGCTCCCTCTGGTCCGTGAATATAGTACCTAGGCTAGACATACTCTGACTACAATCCCCAAATACTGCAACTCACCTGAGAACCTGAACATCCCCCGCCACCACGTGGAGACTCCAAACAGCCGCACTTGAATACCCACCATTTCTTTCCTCCTTGGGCACGGCCATCTTGAATTCTTTGAACTTAACAAAGACAAAGCAGTAGACAAGCTAGTGGAATGGGAAGCTTTCAGAGTTATGACAAGGGGACACTGTATGGGAGTGACCGGGAACACATCCGGTGCACATCTCCTTTGTTCAAAATGGTCGACGCCATAAAACTGTAGAAATAATCCCCTCCTGCACCACCAACGCCCCGAGTTGACCGTGAGGATGCATTCCAACCAGATCAAGGGTCACCTAAACTGAGATAAGTCTCCCTCTTCCCTCCAAGCAGCAACCAGGAAGCATGTACATAGAAATAGGACTAACCTGCCCTCAGTAGAAAGGGAAACTGTTCTCTCTGAACACAGACAATAACAGACAAAGGACTAACACTGCTGCCTTAGTCACTATTTCGGCAGACATCTTGAACAGTTTGCTGAGCAATAGAATATGCGTGAAGTGTGCATGTGTTCCATGTAATATAGTGTTTACACCTACCCCTTTTGACCCATGTAGCAGATTATTGGCATTTAGTGTATGCCCTTATTGCAGTATTATACTACTGGTAGCATGGTGCTAACACATATATGTTGATTTGCCCCTAGTACCTCTCTTGATCCATGGATCATAGTGTGGGCATTTATCCCGGTTGACCCATGGAACATTTCATCGGCATTTAGTGTAGACCTTTATTGCAGTATTATACTTCTACCGTTGTCCTGTGTACTTTTACCTACACCTAATTATTTACACCCATGTGACATATTATTAGCATTTATATGTATCTTACTGTCTGCATTTACCTGTGCTCTTGTATACCTACTCTGTGCACTCCCCCACACTCGCCTTGACGCCATCCTAACATGGAACACTGCGGCAAGCACACGTATAAAATAATCTACCCACCCGCGCTCACAAAAAAAGCCGCTAAACGCTTTAAACACAACTTCCTGAGGTCCCACCCTGAAACACCCTTTGCCGACACTTACTTCTCTCCGGTAAATGGGTCCTTGAACACTGATATCATCTTCCACACCGCTCGCAGAGCTCAATGGAAAAAAGCGTTCTTCACCCTACTCAACGTCTCCACCACCAGGAAATCCGCTCATGGTCTAACTCTCTCCATCGCACCATCTAAACTCTTCCCCGGCAGCACAGCCATTACTATCTACAATAACGGGGTTATTCTAATTCAATCCACAGACAGAAACCTGGAACTACTTGACAACGTGTTCCCCACTTTCATAGAGCACCTCCCCAATGGTTGGCCCTCCACACATACCCCAATTCAACTGAACCAGAACTCATCACCTCCAACTAACACCGCAGAACGACCCACCGCCTCTGACCCACACAACCCGACTCTATGCCATCCCAAATGCCCCCTCAATATCACCACCCGCCCCACTCCCTACACTCCTGCCGCACCTGGCTCCCCTTCCAACGGTGCCCACCCTCCCCCCACTCCCCGCTCCCCTCCTCCGGGCCCCCACTCCTCCCTCAATACCTCCCCCCTCACTCTCTGCACTCATACAACTCCTGACATACACCCCTCCCTCATCACCTCCCCCCCACTCCATGCACTCCCGCCACTCCTAGCCTCCACTCGTCCATCAGTATTACCACCCCCCCACTCCCTACACCCCGGCCGCACCTAGCTCCCCCTCCAACGGTGCCCACTCTCCCCCCACCCCATGCTCCCCCCTCTGGGCCCCCACTCCTCCCTCAACACCTCCCTCCCCACTCTCTGCACTCCATGCACTCCCGCCACTCCTAGCCTTCACTCCCCCCCCAACAGCACCCCCCCCCCTCTGTGGCACTCAACGCACTCCAGATCAACACCCAACACCCAACATTTCCCCTCCCACCCCATGCACCCCCTTCACTCCTAGCCTCCACTCGTCCCTCAACAGGTCACTCCCCACCCTTATCTCCCCCTCTACTCCTGGTACCCACTCCCCCCTCAACATCGCCCCCCCCACTCTCACTCCCCAGTACTACAATTGCCCCCCCGCTTCGACCATTTTCCACACGTCTCGCATTTGCCTCACCCCACCTGTTATTGACTACCCTTCCAATAACTCTAACCCCATACCCAACGGCACGCTGGACGCAATCATGACCACCCTCCTCCAAGTGAAAGAAGATCTCCACACACTCACAAAGTCACTCCTCACGCACACCGAGCGTACACCCCTCTCCACCACGTCTCAACGAATCGTCAACTCCCCCCCACATCCCAGGCTCCCCATACGTGGGACCTCTATTCCCCCTCGCAATATCTCCAACAGGCCTAAGCGCACCATCAAGTCACATTCTAATCGCGCTGTACATTGGACCTCCATCCCCGCTCGCAATACCGCCAACCGCCCCCAGCGCGCAATCAAGACTCTCGGACAGCGATATACACACCCTACTCAGCACTTATGCACCGGCAACCCAAAACAGCTCAGCCATCACGCACATGTCCATCCCTACGATTCTCTCCAACGCTTTTAGGCACCCCTCGCATAGCACCAGAGGCTCTGTTCCCGACAACCTCACTAAAGTCCCTCTCACTATGGACCCCTCCACCTCCCCGTGCACCCCCAGACTCAAATGCACACTTCTCAACTGTAGATCGGCTCAAAAACACTCGACGGAGGTCGATGACCTCATCTTGTCCAGGAACATTGACTTAGCCATACTAACTGAGACATGGTTAACTGAATCCTCCAATCCAATCATGGATATCCTAGTCCCCCCCTACTACTGTATCACCAGACTTGACAGGCCCAACAAGACAGGCGGCGGAATCGCATGCATCTACAAGAGCAACCTCTCTATTAACAAAGTCTCCGCCCCTTCTCATACCTCCTGTGAATACTTATGCCTGGATGTCATCAGTGAGAACAAACCTGTATGTTCTCTACACATCATGTACCACCCCCCGGGGGACAACCTCCTCTTCTCCCAACAACTCATGGACACAATATCTATCAACGCTGGACGGCAAAACACACAAATTTACCTTGGTGACTACAATCTCCACTGGAATGATCGCAGTGACGCTGTAGTTAATAGCCTCAAAAGTTTCCTCATCGCTTCTAACCTCACGCAAATTTGCAACACTCCAACACATGACAAAGGCTCCATCCTCGACCTGGTCATCTCCAAAGAAGGCACCACTCAACTTCATTCAATCCAACCTTGTGACTGGTCAGACCACCACATTATCACATTCCTCATCAAGGAAAAAGTAAAACTCATTCCGGTGCAACGCGCCATGCCCAAAGTTTGGAAAAGAGACATGAAGAAACTCAATGCAAACTCTCTACCCCCTAGCAGCTGTAATCTCCTACTCCCCCCTACCGACGTTACTGACGTCCAGGACCTGACTGACCACTATCTCAACTCCATGGCCTCAATAATCAATGAGGCCGCTCCAATGCAACTGAAAAGAGCATCCACTAAGACATCCAACCCCTGGTACAACGGGAGTCTCAATGAAGAGAGACGGGCTATGAGAATGGCAGAGCGCACCTGGAGATCAGTCCCCTCGGCACTGCATCTTAAAACCCTGAGGAAAAAGAGAAATGCATACTTCAGGAAAATTAAACGCTCAAAGTCAGAGTTCTTCAGAGTCCAGCTAGACCAAGCAAAAAACCGGCCAAGTAAACTGTTCGAGCTAATCCGATCTCAATCTAAAGAACAACCCCCAGCTATCGACACTATGAGCACTACTCCTTCCTGTGAAGATTTCTCATCCTTCTTTAACGAAAAAACTGACAATATAAGGAGAGACCTCCTCAATGATGCAAGCCTTTACTCAATCCCCAACTGCATAACTCCCAATAAACTAAAAAACAATGCGACCTGGTCATCCTTTGACACTTACTCGGAAGTAGAAATTGACAGAATACTCAGCACCCTAAAACCATCCAATCACCTCACTGACCCCCTCCCTGCTAACGCCGTAAAAGACTTCACTCCTCTGCTACTCCCACTCTGGACTAAAATTATCAATAGCTCACTTCTACAAGGAGCCATCCCGGATTCCCTCAAAGTTGGACAAGTTACACCTTTACTGAAGAAACCAACAGCCGACCCCACTGATCTAAACAACTACCGTCCGATTACCAACATTCCCACTCTCGCCAAACTCTTAGAAAAATGCGTCCAATTCCAACTGACAAAGCACATGGAACAGTTTGATCTCCTCAACCCACACCAATCAGGCTTCCGAGCAGGGCACAGCACTGAAACGGCTATGACTCACATAATTGACGATGCCATCCAAATCCTAGATCAAAACAATACCTGCCTCCTCATCCTTCTTGATCTTTCGTCAGCATTTGACACAGTGAAACATGAGAACTTACTCGATCTCCTAAAGACAAGAATGGGCTTCTCTGGGACTGTGCTTCGCTGGTTCACTTCCTTCCTACACAACCGGTCTCAAAAATTCAAGAGCAAAAACCTGATGTCTTCCCCAGTTCCGGTGTCGTTAGGTGTCCCTCAAGGATCCTGCCTATCCCCTACTTTGTTCAACCTAGTTATGGAGCCTCTCACCACCCTGCTACAAACATCAAATGTACACTTTCACATGTACGCCGATGACACTCAAATATATCTCAAGTTACATTCCCACAACGACATCCTGAGTCTGAACTCAACGATCAGAAGCACCCAATCCTGGCTGGCCGACAACCACCTCAAACTCAATGCTATGAAGACTGAGTTCCTCCTAATCTCACCTCCCTCGAAAATATCTTCCGCTCAAACATGGCTTAAACACCTAACAGCACTCAATGTCCAACCGACCATCGTGGACTCAGCAAAATCCTTAGGCATAACACTTGACACCAACCTCAACATGCAGCAGCATATCAGCAAGGCTACCAAGGGGGCGAACTTCCAAATAAATACCTTGAGGAAACTGAAACCTTTCCTTCCAGCAAAAGACTTCCAAATAGCAGTACAAGCTCTGGTCATTCCTCGCATAGACTACGGCAGCGTGGCCCTCTGCGGCCTCCCCCTAACGACAACTGCACCCCTCAGAGCGTCACTAAATGCGGCAGCGAGACTCATCACTGGATCAAAAAAACACTCACATATCTCCCCGGACTTCAAATCCTTGAACTGGCTGCCTCTTGAAGCCAGAATACAGCTGAAAATTGCCTGCATGACGCACAAGGCTATACACCTGAAATCACCCAGCTACCTCACTCAGAAGTTGACAATTTCCGGGGGGTCCAGAACTACCAGGAGCTCAAACAATCTTCTGCTGAAACCGCGAAGATTACGGAAGGAAAAAACTTACAAACGCTCCTTCTCTGGAATGGCGCCCAGGATCTGGAACGCACTCCCTCCTGAAACGAGGCTCATCTCCTCCTCCCTTCTTTTTAAGAAAGAAGTCAAAAGTATCCTTATGGCTAAATACACTTGAACAATGCGTTTGACTTACACTGCGAACAGTACTCCAGCATTTTATTATGATATAGCCTTATATTCCTTTGCACGTGTGTTGTGACCTATATTAGTCTGAAATGCTTAGATCCTTTTTTCTCCATCTTTGTATAATCACGGCGTTTTTGTTGTCATACGCTCCCACTATGCCTGGCTACCTCATACCTGTACTATACGTAATTTTTTGCTATGTACTGGAGCGTGATGATCTTGATGATGATGATATGACCTATATTAGTATGAAATGCTTAGATCCTTTTTCTTATTCTTTTTTCTATCCATCTCTGTATAATCACAGCGTCTTTGTTATCATACGCTCCCACTATGCCTGGCTACCTCATACCTGTACTATACTTAATACTTTTGTTATGTAATGGAACGTGATGATCTTGTTGATGATTACACCTGCCTCTGTAAAGCGCTCTGTTATCTGCAAAGATCTTGTTCGCGCTATATAAAACTTTCAAAATAAAATAAAAAAATAAACATACGGAGGACTCTCACCTCCAACCTGAGCAAAATAGAACTGGAGCTGCTGCGATATAAGACAGCGGATGAGGTGGAAGGAAGGGACAGGTACCGCCTGGAGACACTGCGCACAGAGCATGCGGAGTTGATGGAACGCCTCGGCTGTCACAACTACACAGCGCACACGGCCCGCACTCATGCCACTGTTAATCGTGCAAGCCAACTTCTGGCCTGGCCGATGAGCCAAGAACATGCCCACAATAGGCGTGCTATGAGATGGTGCAGGGCTTCTAGTGCACATGCAATGGGACATCCACATGGCCTTGATGCAACACTATCAACGGCTGCACCAATCCCAAAGTCACTATGAACCATACCCCCTCCCAACTTTCCTAGATCAGGTGCAACTGCCTGAGGCAACGCGGGCATACAATGAGATACTAGATGCGCAGATTTCGCCAGATGAGATTAGGGAAACAATTATGTCCCTGGCTGCAGGGAAGACTCCGGGGCCAGATGGACTACCGGCAGAATATTACAAGGTGTATCAAGTGTCATTGGTGCCACGACTGCACACCCTCTACGCAGCCGGTATGGATGAGAAACTACTCCTTCCCTCGCTACGCTCACACCTGATTTCCCTACCCAAACCCGACAGAGACTCAACAGACATGGGTTCATACAGACCCCTCGTACTGCTTAAACACTGACTACAAAATATTTGCGACAATCGTAGCTGACAGATTAGCACAGGCAGTTCCCATCCTGGTGCACGCAGACCAAAACTGCTTTGTGCCATCCCGAAATGCCTCACTCTATCTGCGCTGCTTTTTTCAAATCGCAACCTACTCCATATGCGAATGGCCGAGAGCAGGCTGCCTCATACTTGACCTCGAGAAAGCAGTTGATTCTCTCGAATGGAACTACATGTTTGCAACTCTTGAAAAGTACAAATTAGGCCCCAATATCTTACAGTTGACCCACCTACTTTACACAAACCCTGTGTGAGATTGAGGGTGGGACGGTATGTGTTGGATGTGATCCCAGTGCGACGATGGACGAGACAAGGCTGACCATTGTCCCTTCTCCTTTTTGCACTGGCGATGGAGCCACTAAGAACACAACTACATGATGGCATACCGCTAGGCGATGGCACGCACAAAGTGTCACTATACGCAGACAATCTGTTAATCTACCTAAGGGACATCACTCAAGTACCAGAATGACTAGCCCAAATCCTCCGGAAATTCAACAAGCTGTATCAGGGTTAAAAGTAAATGTTGCTAAATCTAAACTATATGCCTTTAAAGAAGAGTGCAGTGACCCAGGCCTTATACTCCATGACGTGAGGGTGCAGTGGAGCGCTGATACATTCCGCTACCTAGGCATACATGCGTATCGCCAGCCGCTAGACCTCTTCGACAGTAACCTAGGCAGAGCGCTGACGGCCGTGAAATCCCAGATGCAATTCTGGAGTACACTTCTGCTTGCAGTTGTAGGTAGAGTGGCGCAGGTCAAAATGGTGGCCCTGCTGAGATTCCTGTATTACTTCACCAATCTGCCACCTCCTTCTTTACCATGCTGGAAAAGATGACCAGAGACTTCATCTGGGGCCTCAATTGACATAGGGTGGCGGTTAAAAAACTATATTTACCCACAAACCAGGGAGGCCTGGCAGCGCCTTGCTTCGGGCACTACTACCTGGCGGCTGAACTTCAATGGATCGCCAGATGGATGGCAGACCTTCAGCGCGATGACACGGCGACCACATGCCCCCCCAGATGCTTGCGCTCTTCCACCCCAGCACACTGGTGCGGCCTCCTGAGCCCCAATTCCTGAACGTGGATTACAGGTGCTACCGCAGAAGCCTCTACTTAACCTGGGGCACAACACCCTATGCCCCCATGCTTCCCTTGGAGGGTGCCCCTAGGAAACAGGCAACACGTACAGCTCCCGAACTGCAACACTGGCACTATGCGGGTATACAAAACCTTGGAGATCTTTATCATGAAGGCTCGCTTATTCCCTACATTACATTAGTGGACGACGAGGGACTCCCTGCAGGGCAATTCCTCCTACATTGGTCATTAGTGACTACACTCTCAGTGAAATGGGGAGACCTTGCCACTGAGCCCCAAAAGCACCTCACTGTGCAATACATACATGTCATGCGACGAGGTAGGCACCTGATGCAGGTGTTTGCAGCCTTGTTGCAACAGCATGCAGGGGTAAATCTAGACCCCCTCAAACACAAATGGGAACACGATCTGGGCCGACAATTCACAGACAATTCACAGACAAAGAATGGGAGCCGGCGCTGGCCAGTCCAGTTCAGATCCCCAGGAAAGCGAAATTTAGACAGATCCAATACTATATCACACAGAGGGCATACCTCACGCCAGCCAACATCAACAGATACTTTCACCGCACCGACTCAGCCTGCCCCAGATCTGCTGCTGTAGATGCAGACTTGGTGCACATGCTCTGGGGTTGCGCCAGCCTGAGCGCGTATTGGGGTGGGGTAGCGAACAAGCTTCGCACCTGCTCCGAGAGAGAGATACCTTTTGACTGGCCAACATATCTACTGCACATATTCTGTAGGACACGAAACACTAAAGTCACCTCCAGGTTCCTAGACCTGAGCATGGTGACAGTCAAGAGGCTAACCACAAAAAGGTGGAAGGCACCTGATCCCCCGCACATACAAGCATGGAGGCGCTCTAGTCTTGCATGTTGTCAGAGCCGAAGGTATAGCAATTCGACGTGAGGAAACCATGGGCCTCAGGAAAATACCTATATCCACAGGTTGGGAAGCGATCCTGGCAGCGCTACAGCAGAGCGCGGACCAGCCTGATCAGCCCCGGCAAACACCTGACCCAGTGGAGTAATTCCACGCATGCGTCCAACATCCACTAGACCCGTTGTCCCTAGCCGTGCAATGGCAATCCGACGCTCACACACACACCAGACACCAACCATCAAGGCAATGGACGGGGTGCATTAAGCCACACATGCGCACAAAAACTGGCAGACCCATGGGGTTGTTCCAGCTCACTTCCAAGTTTTATACCCCATCGCCTTATTCCCCCCTTTTCTCATTAAATGTATAATATACCAGATTTACCTAAGCTGAACTAGACTTAACGTGATACTCACTATGTGGCAAATCTGTAGGATGAATAATTTAATAGGACATATGCGGTGTGGTCAGACAATTGTAACATACAAGACCTGACACACCACCATACCTACTACATAGTGAAGTAATAACCATTGTTAATGCAAGAAACATGGCAGAGGTTGTTGCTACATGTTGTAGCATAATGTTCTAACTCTAACTGCTGGAGATAAAAATGTAAAATCAAAAATCAATAAAAAAAATTAAAAAAAGACCCCTATGATTATAACCAAAGGCATTCCTCCAAAAGACTGATGTTGCGAACAAATAAGTAAGGCTGGGCGGGGTTTGTGGAGTTCCGCAAAGCAACAAAAAAACTGAGTTCTGCGAGCAGCGGAGTGCGTTAGGGTCATGCTGTTCGCTGTGATTTTGAGCACCAGGTATTTGTCCTGCGCTATAAAATCATCGCGAACGGCACTGTTGGAAATGGCCCTTTTTGCAGGGTTATCCCCAAACTTTTTGCTTCTTCCTCCATTATTTTTCCTGACCCGTGGCAATAGGACTCTGGGCACTTTACCACTGCTGAGAAGTGCTAAAGTGCATTTGCTTTCTGTATAAATTGTTATTGTGATTGGTTATCCATGATTGGCATATTTGTATCACCAAGAAGTCCCTAGTAAAGTGCACTGAGTGTGCCAGGGCTGGTGATTCAAATGCTACTGGGTCTGCAGCACAAATTGTGCCACCCACATGAGTAGCCCTAAAATGGTGTCTCAGGCCTGCCACCGCAGTGCCTGTGTGCAGTCTGCGAACTGCCATGTCCTCCGGGTCAGTGTCCCCACTGACCAGGCTTAACCCTTCCCTTTCTGTTCACATTGGTCCCCCCTATGGAATGCCCAAGGTACTCCCTTGGGCAGGGTAGAGTGTATGTGAAAGGTAGAGCATGTACTAGTGCAGGTGACATGCGCTGGTAGTGAATTACAGACATTTTCGTTTTTTCACTATTGTAAGGCTATCTTGCCCATAGGCTATCATGGGGAATGCTGGCTACAGTGGTTACCTGCATATCTTCCCATAGGAGCAAGATAGGACATAAAAGTCTGGTAACCATGAACTCAGAATTTAATAACACATCTTTTAGGAAAGGTGTTTTTTAAATCCTGTGTTTGAGAACAGCACTTTCAGAAAGTGGCTGTTCTCTTTTCTGGCCTTTCTGGCCTTTCTGTTTGCCTTGGCCTGTTTGTGAATTGACTGCCTGGTTTGTGGGTGACAGGGCTGGGGGATTCCAGGAGACAGAATGAGTCTGCCCAGTGGTGAATAGAGGGATCTGCATCTAGATGGAAGGAAGGAGTTGCACCTGGGACCTGAATAGGACTGTGCCTGCCCCCCACAGTGCTGGCTCCACCCCCTGTGGTGCGTCTGATGTCTCTGCCCTGCACTGTGAAAGGAGAGAATGAATCATGTCAACAAAGTGGTCTAGGGCTGCGCTTTCCCTCCACAATGCTGGCTCCTGTGGGGCGTCTGATGTTTCTGCTTTGCACTGTGAAAGGAAAGAAGGAGTCCTATAAACAGAGTGCTCCAGAACTGGTTTGGACCGGGCTCAGAGCCCTCCTGCACAAAGGGAAGAAAGACTTTTAGGGGTATAAGTACAGGACACATGACTACAGAAAATTAGATCATCCTGGAATCCAGAAGGAACCTCTGCCAAGGAGAAAGCTGAAACTGAAGAAGGAAGACTGTCCTGCTGTTGCTCTGCTGGACTGACCTGCTGTTGCTTTGCTGCCAAGGAGAGGGGAAGGACTTTGCTTTTGGTGCTGTGTCCCCTTGCTTGAAGGAATCTCCAAGGGCCTGATAAGAGCTGGCTCCCTGTTAAGAAGTCCAAGGAACAAAAGGACTTCACCCCCAGCTACCCCGAACTCTGCTGAGAGAGCTCTGTCCTTCCTAGAGTGCTTGGGCCAGTTGTGGTTCCTCTGGAAGTTGTACCTGTTTTGGGAAGCTGGAAACCAAGCTTTTAAAGACTTTATGCAAGTTTTGTCACATTGCTGACTTGCGGAGCGCATCCCCGTCAGTGCGAGGAAATTCCCGCTGCTACAAAGGCCGAGATGGTTGCAGCGTCGTTGCATCCTTCGTTTGCGGGACGCACAAGACCGGGGCGGGAAGATTACCATCGCTGCGAGTGTCGTCGCAGAGCTTGTCGCCGCTGGGTGAGATCGTCGCACCACTTGCTTGCGGACCGCATCACGTGGCTGCGAGTGTCGTCGCAGAGCCATTGCATCAAGCAGCTGCAAGAGGAAGATCACCGCTGGTCCGCGCATCGTCGCCCCAGAGATCGTTACAGCCCCAAAGATCATCGCATCATGCCTTTGCAAGCTTTTTCACTACGGAACCTCCGCACCGGAATTCATACAAAGTATCGCATCCCTCTTCATACAGACCGGAGTCACCGCACCACGCCCGCTACATCCAGCGGGGCTGTCGCATCGCCTCCCCAGGGTCTCAGGAGTGACGCATCGCTTGTTTTCCACCGCACCAGTTTCTGTTTTGGAACTTTGTTGCATTTAAAGGTACTGTTGGCTAAACGTGATGCAACTGTAAACTTTTCACGCAACTGTGGAATATTTTATCGCAACCATAAAAACACTTTTGAAACCATATTCTTGAACTGTGTATGTTGTCGTTTCAGTCTTGTGTAGTTTAGATTACATACCTTTATTTTTCTAAACTGTTGTGGAGTCAGTTTGTGGTGTTTTCACTGTGTTACTGTGAGTGTTGGTACAAATACTTTACACATTGCCTTTGATAAGCCTTGACTGCTCGAGCCAAGCTACCAAAGGAGGTGAGCAGGGGTTATCTAAAGAGTGTATCCTCCTTACCCTGACTAGAAGCAAGGGTCCCTATTTACAAATGGTACTCTATTTACTGTCATTTCATTGAGTTTTTGCTCCGGTCACGTGACGCGAGCAGGCAGAGCGAGGAGTAAGCAGGAGCCGCGGAGCTGCAGAGCCGCGAGCCTAGCCGTGAACCGTAAGGCTGAGCCGAGCTGCCCCCTCCTCCCCCGAAGGGTGCCAAAAGGTGCCGATTACCGGACGGCATCCAACGAGTACCAGCACCATCACCATCCTTTGTGCTGACTCTGGTGGCGGCGGCGGTGCGGCGGTGCGGGGTCTGCTCACACACTGCCCTGTGCGCTCTGCGCGCACCTGAGCGGAGGAGGAGCAACACGCTGCGGCCAGTCGGGAGCGAGGAGAGAGGGACGAGAGAGGAGCCAGCAGGAGGGGCGGCTGTGCCCGGGAAATCGGTGGCAGCGCAGCACAAGAGCAGAGGTGCTGGTGCCCGGAGCAGGAGCAGGAGCAGGAGCAGGAGCCGAGGTGGAGCCGAGACTCTGCATGCCCGGTAAGCCCACTCTCCCCTACCCACCCCGCCAAACTAAGCTAAGCCCGCGTGGTTTACCCGAGAGCCGAAGTGCAGAGTGCCTCCAGACCTGGGGCCCCCCCCGAGCTCTGTTGAGCTCACAGCTGCAGCAAGGGATGGGAGCAGCTCCCTAACGGACCAGAGCACCCTACAGCGCATTGGGACACACGGACTGGGGTGCAGTGCGGCGTTGCGGTGTCCATTGTGGGGCTGACAGCTGGAGCTGGTGAGAGGTCGGAGAGAGCCTGGAAAGCCCGCAGGCGGTGGGCTCGCCTTTTCCCTTGTGCTTTTGGGTTGCCTGGAGCCAAGGAATTTCCAGGAGATTTTCCAGGTGGCTCTTCCACCTCAGCTGGCCTACCTACCCTATCCTGCTCCCGCCTCTGATAAGGTCGCCAGACGGGGGTCGGCGTATGGTTGCTGAACCGCCCAGGCGGGGGTGAGGCAGAGAGGAGAGAATAGGGCGGCTGGCCAGCAAGATCAGAGAAGGCCTGGGCTGGGAAGGTCCAGGCAGAGGCCAGGAAAAAGGCCGGGACCCAAGCACAGAGAGTAGCGAGCCAAGGAGCAAGAGGGGGTTGCTGTATGCATTGATCGGCTCGTACTACCCTCAAAAATCAGGCCCAGGACGAATTACAAAATGAGAACAAGAAACTCGAATCTTCTACAGCGGCAAGAGAATCCCCGGCCCCACAAGTCAGCGAGACGCCAAAAGGAAAAAATGCTCTACCCTTCCGGTAGAGGGGCCTCAAACATAGGGGCATGCCACAAGGACGGATCCGTGGAGGTGGAGGCGGAGGCAGAGGTGGAAGTGGAAGTGGTCCAAACAGGAGACCTGCCCTCAATCCTGCTTCGGGCGCCCAACCTCCATCAAGGACAGGTTATCTTTTCACAGGTGCCAATGCTTAACAAGTGCCCAATTTCCAATAGTAACAGGTGAACATCAACAAATATTGCCAGCAACAGAGACATTAGAGACTTTTTGCTCAACACGCCGAATTCCGCGTGCCATGGCACAGGTCAAGTGAACGGTACAACTAGTCCAACCACAGTTGTCTCGACTACACCATCAGGATCTAACTCCCTTAAGAGTCCGGCCATTCCACTTCCACTGTCGCCAAAAATAATCAAGGTGCCGGGTGGTTCAATAGCTCATGCAACAACGGTATCAAATTTGCAGATCCACAACATCTGTAAGAACAGTCCTTTTGAATTAGCTACCCAAAAGCCACATGATGATGCGCTAATGGGCGCTCCGACCGACAGAGAGAATGAAGTTTCTTGGGTAGCGGCGCAGACTAATGCTAGGGGGGGCAGTGCAATCAGTGCTCCAGCACTTAGTGCATATGCGGATCCTTTTGTAACAACATCAACGGTCTCTTCAAACCTAGGCAGTCCTGCACCTGACAACACAAGTGTAAAACTTAGCCTACAAGGACAGGGGGTGGAAAACGCAACGAAACAGCAGTCGGCTACACTGAATCATCATCTAGTGCTAATTAACGATGTCATGTCATCAATGGTAAACGCTGCAATAATGCACGCCGACAAACTGGACGTCCAGATAAGTCTTCTTCACACAGTCGCTGGACTGATCTCAGGCATAGACTCTAAATTAGAAGCCTTGAACTCGTTGATCCTACGGGCTCAGGAAAATACAACAGTCATGCTCAAGCCGCAGGACTGCGGATGCAGCCCTGTGCTGCGCAACTTGGAAAAGCTCCCAGGGATAATGACCACTTTAATTGAAGACCTAAAGACAGAAACCGGGACACTGCACCTCCTAAACTGAACATCAGAGACCCCACAATGGCCCAAACCCGTGGGCACAAGCAAGGTAAAAGCCGTCGGGTGCTCTAACAACCAACACGAACAAACTCCCTGCAACGGCAGGCACGCCCCGCTAGGATCCCAGGCACCCTATTTAGGGTGCCTCATGCAGACGCAAGCGGTGAACGAAGACTCTTGCAGAACGAGGAATACACTGCTCCTGCCAGCAAAATCGAACAAGACTGATCAGCAGACGCCAGCCATCATAACCCCCGCAAAGGGCAACGCCGAAGCCTTGACACAGAAATGTTCAAATGACTCAACTTGCCAAGACTCGCATGGAGCCACATCATATGAGAATTTGACCCCCTTCACCCAGGACGACCTGAAATTATTTCTTCAACCACAATACGTCTCTCAGGGCAAGTGGGACATTCTCAATCGTGGCAATATACTAAAACTCTGCGCCAACATCCCAGGTCTGGAAACCATAAAAACAACAGACATCAAAAGTGTTTCCTTCCTTACCCAAGGACCAGGTGACAGCAATGAAATCACAGAATTGCTTTTCTCTAATCCAGATATGGCTCGTGCATTAAAAAGAAATGGGAAACAATTGGAAGACTGGGGCATAAAAATCACGAGCGGTCCGGCAGTAAAATACCCTATGCCCCTGCAACATTGCCATTTGAATCAACTAAAACCCTCTCGGACCCCGGACACACAAAGGAGGACCTCATCTCTGGAATTACCTCAGCTACTTCCAAAAACACTGTCCATTCTTCACGGGAGTAATAGCGGCACAAACATGAAATTAACAAGGGATGGTTTAATTAAAGTCACCACAAACCCGGGTAAAGGTACCCGGTGCTGCTCAATACATAACACGTCTAGCGAAGACTGGTCTTGGGTGCAGAGGGCCTTAAATCATAACTCCTAACTCCTGCTCTTTTGCAACTAAGAATGGCTTACCGTATTGGCAAGAGGAGCCATCAGCCAGAAACAAAAAATCGAGAAAATCGGTAGTCACAGCACGACTATTTTGTCCTGGAACGTAGCTGGGATCGCAAAGTTACTACAACATCCGGCCATACCCCCGTTTCTTGAAGGGGTGGACGTAATTTGCATCCAAGAGACGTGGGCCACCAAACCAGTTGCAATAAGGGGATTCGCGGGCTACCATAATCCAGCCGTCAAGGAAAACATGTTTGGCAGACCTTCAGGAGGCATCTCAATATACATCAGGCTCTCCCGCAAAATACAATTTAGTGAAATAAAAACATCATCAAATATGTACATGGCAGGCATACTGAAAGGCTTCGCAACAAGCAAGGGCCAACTTTCAATACTTTTAATTAACGTTTATTACAACCCGCATGGTCCGGGAGCCAAGGACAAACTCTCCCAGCTAATAGGCCACATAGAAAACCTTCTCCTAGAGTTTGCTCACATGGAATCAATAATCCTCGGCGACTTCAATACTCACAACATTGGGGTTAGGTCATCTGTAAGTAACAACTCTTCAGCCACAGAGGCCTTCAATTCCCTTATGCTCTCTTATCAGCTGGCATCAGCCCACTCCCTATTCCTAAGGGACAATCCAGGTACCCTATGCCCGCCCACGTATAACAATCATACTACTATTGATTATATCCTAGTAAGCAGTCATCTACAGAAGCTAATGAAAGGCTACAAAGTTGAACAACGTCAGGAAAGCGACCATGCTGCATTAATAATCAACTTAAACTCTACAGCAGATAATCACCACACGTTAAAACACGTAGGGTCATCAAACGGTGCTGAACTTTTTACGCTGGTGAGGAGGATTAAATGGGGCGCAGTGCCTGTTAACAAGTTCGAAGAATGGAAAAATGTATGGGCCGATGAGCCATTATATGAAACAAAAAGGGGCATAATAGAAGAATGGGACGAGCTGGCCCACAACCTAGTATTACATCTACAAGGAGGAATAACACTTAAAACTTTTTTATATCCCAGGTATAACTTCGGGCACATTCCTGCAATTAAAGAAAGTGCGAGACAAGTAAGAACTAAACGAAGGGCCTACCTGAAAACTGGCTCAGCTTACGATAAAAGTCAACTCCATGAAACTACAAAATCACACTCTAAGAAAGTTTGGGCCGCAAAACGGGGCTACATCGAGGAGAAATGGCTAAAGATCTTCGGTCTATTGAGTCCCAGCAAATCGCAAGAGTTTTGGCAATACCTTAATACCTTAAATCAAGATGGTATCCAGAGGGAGAACACAATTGACTCTGATACCTGGGCAGCTCACGTGAAAACCTTGTACAAAGAGGACAGCTCACCTCCACTAAATATAGACCTGGACAATGTGACTCCATTAACCAATTTTATTAATCAAACAAAAACTGCGAATCAGCTGACCCTCCCGGAAAAAAAGACAGTTAACACAATCTTAAAAAAAATCAGACCAAATGGAGCGCCTGGACTTAATGGCCTGCCAGGTTTTCTCTTCCGGCAAGATATAGACTTCTGGACAAACAATCTGGTCACGCTATATGCTGAATGTCGACTGTTGGGGAATGTTCCTGACTCTTGGAGAGGGTCGCTACTCCATCCGATTTACAAGAAAGGGCCAAAATCTAACCCTCAAAATTATCGCATGATCGCTCTGCTCGACATCGAGGGTAAGGCCTACGCGAGCACCCTATTAATGGAACTCACAAAGTGGGTTAGCGAGGAGGACCTGCTGCCCTTTTACCAAACAGGGTTCAGACCAGGAGCCTCAACAGTGGACAATATTGTAGCTCTCTCATATCTATCTCAGAAGGCAGTGGCGCGAAAAACCCTCCCAATTTTTGCCTGCTTCATTGACTATACGGCGGCCTTTGATGGCGTTGACCGCTCCATCCTTTGGCAGAAATTGGAAAGCTGGAATATTGACCCCCCTTTACTAAAAGCCATTCAATCGCTATACACAAGCACCTGGGTTAGAATTACACTTTCAAATACGGCAGCCTCGGAGAAAATAGACACCAACCGCGGATTGAAGCAAGGTTGCGTCTTGGCGCCGATGCTGTTTAATTTATACACCGCAGACCTGGGCAAAGCCCTGACTGGAGCATCATTAGCCACACCTCGGCTCGGACACACCAAGATCCAACTATTGCAATATGCCGACGACCTGGTACTTTTAGACCATACCAAAATCGGCCTACAAAAGGCACTAACGTCCCTGGGTAATTACAATGCCAAGAACAAACTGATCGTAAATCCATCCAAATCAAAAATAATGATTTTTGGGCCTTACACGAAAAAAAGCTGATAAAATGGAGGATAGGAAAGCTGTCCTTGGACTGCACACAATATTATAACTATCTGGGAGTCTGGCTTAGCGAGACAGGGCGCCCAGGAGTACACCTTGACAAAATACGGGCAAAAGGGAAAAGCATTACATATGCCCTCGGCAAGTTGCATGCTACCCTACACAGCCCAACAACAACAGCAATTCAAAGAGTGCTAAGGGCGAAGCTAATACCATCTTTGAACTACGCACAGCAGGCCTTCCCTGGCAAATTACCCAGTGTGCTAGAAAAAATCCACTGCTCGGCATATAAAAAGTTGTTCCATCTACCCGCTTGCACCAGAAACACCTTAGTGCGGCTCGAATTCGATTTGACCCAACAAAAATATGAAGAGCTGGCGTCAATGAGCAAATACTTTTTCCTTGTCACTGCGGCATTAGAGAACACCCTGAAAGGTACCATAAAAAGTATCTTTCTGGAACCAGACAATCCCTGGTCAAACAGCATCTCTGCTGCCAAAGAAACCCTGAAGCTCGCAGTGGAAAACTGGGACCCTGAGTCGATAAAGTACGCCGCCATTAAAAGCGCGATAAAAAAACAGGTTCGCCTCTGCTTGCGCATCTCGGATCTGGAATCATTGGAAACAAGAGGCTTCCACAAGTCTTTAAAACTCCCACATACTGTACAGAATGCCAAACTCCACCTTACCCAGGCGGTGGGGAAACAAGCGTTAAATAGGATCTTAGCGCTCAGACTACATCCTCTCCCCCTCAAAGAACTTTACCCCTCGAGGTCATCCCGGACAAGGCATTCGGAGTGTCGGCTATGTAAATACAAACATGAGAGCTTCGCTCACATCTTATTTTGCTGCCCGGCGCTGTCCTCTGAGCGTAACCTCTACCTAAAGCCAATCTTACAGATATGCGGGATTAGATCAATAAACGAGGCTGTTCATCACCTATTTACAATGGAAACAGTGAAAGACATGGCTATGTTCAGCAAATTCATCCAACAGTCCCGGCGGAAATTGATGGTCACCTACAGCTAGGCCATTGACCAACTCGCATACCATGAAGCCTCACCAGCCCTTCTGAGTGTGACCAGGCAAGACTGACGGACAAGTACAAATGGTCCAATGAATTTTAGGTTTTAAATAAGTCTACTTCTTATCCATTTTAACCCTCCTTTTATTTTATAACACTGCATTTATTTTTTTTTATTTTTTTTTTAGTTTGTTGTCTTATTTTAATGGTTTTGAGTAACCACAAATAAAATTGTATTCATTCATTCATTCATTCATTCATTCATTCATTCATTCCTATTTGGACAGTGGTACCTACCTCTGCCAACTAGAGACCCCCAGTTCTAACAGGCACCATCTGCAGCACGAAAGGGTGCAGCTTCTTTTCTGCTGCTCGAGTAGATTTTCTACTTGAATGGCAGTTTTCTAAACGCAAAACGGAAGGCTTATCAACGCAAGTGGAGACCTTGGCGAACGCGAACGAGGAAAAATCTTACCAGAAGGTGGATTTTCCTTGCCCGCGCTCACCAACTTGACGTTGACGAGTGCTGAGTGTGGAAAGCTCTGCAAACGGAGAGTTGTTCACCGTCCAGGGTTACAAATAAAAACATAGAGTTAACTAACTTATCCTGAGGCTTACAAGGGGGAATATACACATTTACAAGCAGAAAAGATGACAACTCTCCACTCCCATTGAGGGATGAACAACTACCTTAGATTTCCAATTTAAGTTATTTTCTCAGTAAAATAGCGTTTTCTCCACGGACATGCCCTTTTTCAAACAGTTGTGCTACACAGGAAGAAACAAAGTAATTCTCATATGTAAATTCTGTACAAACCCATGTTTCCTGCAAGCATATAATCAATGGCTTAAGGCGCGTTACAAAACTCAGTTTCAAATTAGATTGACCGAGAGCGAAAACTAATTTACCCATAGTGTTACCTCTTCAACACCGGATGTTTTGCGAGTATGCTGATCATGTTCAGTGTGTCTGCTACCCAACTCCAATTAGTTAGGTCATCTCCCCCCTCGGATTCCCAGGCACTTAATTCCTCTGTCTCCGCAACATTTACAACTCTCCTCCCTGTGCCTCTACCTACAGAAATAGTGATGCCCTGCGGGTTAACAGACCCCCTCCGTATTGGGTCCTTTGGTTTACCCTGAAAATGTAATATTGCGCTATTGGGGTTAAGCTCTGTAATAAGCTCTACACGAAATACATCAATTCCTCTTTTAAGGAAATAATCAACATTCTCCAGGATCAACATTATTATAATCTTTGAGATGAATGTTACCTTTAAGCTCGGCAAAGTATCAGAGGAGTTTATAAAACATTATTAATATCTTTACTTGATACCAATCTCAGGGCCTCAATATCCGATAATGAGTGTAAAATTAAGTGTCTATTCACAGGGCGCAATTCACAAGGACAAATGAAAAAGTCGAACATGTTTGAAGTTGAACCAATTTCAGGACCCTTCTAGCCCTTTTTTGGATTATCAGGCTTTATCTCGGGCCTATACTAAAGATTCTGTGACTGGGGGAAATAAAAGTTTGTGCCTCCCCATTAAGGGGCCTATCTTGGATTAGTTTGAGTCGTATAGGCATTTTCTTGGAAGGGGTGACAATGGTTGACTTTGAATTCCACCCCACAACCCAGGTGTTCTACTTTGGCCCTCAAGGAGCCATGATTCCCAAACCTACTTCCACAACCACCATCTTGACAACCTCATGTCTGGGCATACCTGTGCCACTTAGGGCGTTGCACTGAAGTATAAAAAAAAAAACGAATGCGGCAAAATTAACATGACATAACAGTATTGATGCATTATGTAGGAGAGTAGGATCTTCTTATAGTTACCCCCACTTTTTGCTGATGTATCACTGTTTTCGACTTAGACGGACTGGGATCCTGCTATCCATGAGCCCAGTCAAGCTGCTTACTTTTCCAAATTGATTGCATGTACTTTAGGTACACTTCAGATTGGATACTGGGGTACCATTAACAGTCCCTAGTATATGGTACAGCATGTACCTAGGGCATAGGTACCCCAGAAGCCTCCCAGGGGCTGCAGCATGTATTATGCCAGCCATGAGAGACCATTCAAACTGACACCACGGGTCTGCTACTGCAGCCTGTGTAAAGTGGTGGTGCATGCACCCCTTACTTAAATATATCTATCACTCCACATATAAACCTATCAGTCACTCCTGTGGCAGGCATTATCAATCCTGAAGGCAGGGTGCTGGGTTTTGTGTGAGAGGGTGCCCCTGCATGAGCAGAGCCCTCTGCAGCCTTTGGAATCTATTCCCTGGGGTTGTCTGTGATCCAGCCAAACCATATATACTTAAGTGCATTATAACCTTGCTGTAAATGCTAACTTTAAAGCGGCTGCTTAGAAACATGTCATGTTGGTGTCAAACACCTTTGAATCATACTGGGAGCTATGATTCCTCCCTTGTAGAACCACTACTATGGGGCATCGGTCTACCCGGTGCCAGCTTTCTCGACCTGGGCAGCATAAAATGGACGCTGCCAGCCACAGACACAAGTCTGACCTCCTGCTGCTGAGCTGCGCTCAAGTTGGGGAAGGTATGACAATAGGTTTCCTGTCACAGGCAGGTGATACCACCTCCCACACAGGATATAGTGTATTGGGGCTGGGTGGGTGCACTCTGAGAGTGCCTGAAAGTCCGCACTGGGGGCACATTTGGTGTCCCTGTGCATAGTCCAGTTTGGCGCAAAACTGGACAAAGGACATGGGTGTAACCACCCCTCTGTCCTGACCCTCCCAAAGGTGGGTCCCCAGAGTTTGTCCAACCCCTTCCTTGGGTATAAAGTAGGAACCCTGACTACAGGACTTAGGATTTTACCTGGAATAAACTCTGCAAGCAGAAACCAAGTACTTCAATGATCTACACTACGCTGGACGACTGAAGAATCTCCCTTGGAGTAAAGGAGTTACTCCCCTGCAAGGCAGGCACCTAAAACGCATCTGACTGGTTTGCATCTCCCAAGCTCCTGAGGACTTCGAAGATTTTTGCAACACAGGAGGTGGGTTCCTGAGCGTGTCTGAGGTTGATATGCTGTTTCAGCAATTTTGAGACCATTATCCCTGGTGGGGACCGTGCAACCACAACCCCTGTGCATTGTGTACTTTTGCAGCAGCACATGCTTTTTTGGCAATGTCTGAGGCTGTGCTTTGGGCTACATGTAGTGCTAACCCCGAGCAGTAATTGCACTGAAGATTTCCAGCCTACACTCCATGAGTGTTCCGTGGGCTGGTATTTCGTGACTCAGCTCGTCGTCCCTTCACGATCCCTGGTCCGTTGGCCTGTAGGTCCCTGTGAAGGTAACTTTGATTTCTTTTGGGCTTCCCTGGTTGCTCCAGACGTGCCCTGACTCCCCATAGCTCGGAAAGTCTCCAGGACCTTGCTGGTCCCCACCGTGACTGGTTTCCTCTGCCCGCGTGGGGTGCATTTGCCAAGGCTTGTTGGTGTTCAATCCGGACACTGACCCCTCAGCACTCGACATTCTTTGTGGGACAGCTCACCTCCGGACTTTGGTTGTCATAGACGTCTCCTGGTCCCCATGGCTGCAGAGTCAAGCATCCTGTCATCTCACCTGAAGCACCCGACATCGGTGGGCATTTGTCTACCAAGCCCCTGGTCACCCTGAAGTGACCCAGACTCTGACCCTCTGCTTTCAGGTTCTTCTCACCTCGGATCCAGGCTTGGATTCCACCAGACACTTTTCATCCTTCCGGCAGCACTTCTTTGAGTCATGCCATTAAAAAACAACGAAGGTTTCCGAAACCACTTGACCCTTATGCACCCAGCTCCCCCTGGAGCCCGCTGTGTATAGTGCTATTTACTGTTGTTCTATTGATTTGAAGTATTATGTGCCGTGTGCTCTTATCTCATACAGATGTTAGTAGAGAGTGTTTAGTAATAAATACAGACATTTTATATATCTCTTGTGTGGTTCTCCTTTCATTTGGTAATTCAGGAGGTTCTGATATGGTAAAACAAGCTGCTTTACATTCCTTCGAGACTTAGCCTGAAGGCTGCTCTCCACAGCTACCACTAGAATAGCTTTCTATAAAGGTTGTCTTTGACCTAATCATCAATAAGGGTCATTTGGGCTGGGGCAAGGTGCCCACTTTAATTAGTGGACAGCATATACCAGGCTAACTTCTCACACATTAGTTAAGACATACTTTTGAAATAAAGATTCAGTCTCATGTCTAAATTATCTTACAGAAATGTGCAGGGGAGTCGAACATCCTTCTTGAAGGTCAAAAGGAAGCTAAAAAATATGGGACTAAGATACACGCTCTTGTATCCTGCCACACTACATGTGATCTCAGAGGGGGATGTATGACGTTACAACGCATACTTTTACCACGCCTACCATTACCACGCATTTTTTACAACGCAGGATCCATGACAACGCATACCATTACCACGCATGTATTTACAACGCATATACCTTTACAACGCATACAATTACAATGTAAGTATTGGTAAGTATATAATATTTTTTAATATTTAATTTAATTAAAATTAATATAATGTAATTTAATTTAATTTAATTAATTTAATTTAATTTAATGTAATTTAATTAATTTAATTTAATTTAATCATTTTAATTTAATGTAATTTAAATTTAATTATATTTAATTTTTACACTGTACCCTTTTACCCAAAAACCCAAAACTGACACTGAACCCAAAAAATACCCCTTTTACCCAAAAACTCAAAACTGACCCTGAACCCTAAAAATACCCCTTTACCCAAAAACCCAAAACTGACCCTGAACCCTAAAAATACCCCTTTACCCAAAAACCCAAAACTGACCCTGAACCCTAAAAATACCCATTTACCCAAAACCCCCAAACTGACCCTGAACCCTAAAAATACCCCTTTACCCAAAAACTAAAAACTGACCCTGAACCCTAAAAATAACCCTTTACCCAAAAACTGAAAACTGACCCTGAACCCTAAAAATACCCCTTTACCCAAAAACTGAAAACTGACCCTGAACCCTAAAAATACCCCTTTACCCAAAAACTGAAAACTGACCATACACCCTAAAAATACCCCTTTACCCAAAAACTGAAAACTGACCTTGAACCCTAAAAATACCCCTTTACCCAAAAACTGAAAACGGACCCTGAACCCTAAAAATACCCCTTTACCCAAAAACTGAAAACTGACCCTGAACCCTAAAAATACCCCTTTACCCAAAAACTGAAAACTGACCCTAAACCCTAAAAATACCCCTTTACCCAAAAACTGAAAACTGACCCTAAACCCTAAAAATACCCCTTTACCCAAAAACTGAAAACTGACCCTGAACCCTAAAAATACCCCTTTACCCAAAAACCCAAAACTGACCCTGAACCCAAAAAATACCCCTTTACAAAAAACCCCAAATAATATTTTTAATAAAATAATATACTTACCAATACTTACGTTGTAATGGTATGCATTGTAAAAGTACCTGCGTTGTAAATACATGCGTGGTAATGGTATGCGTTGTAATGGATCCTGCGTTGTAAAAAATGCGTGGTAATGGTAGGTCGTGGTAAAAGTTGCGTTGTAAAGGTTGTATACCCTCAGAGGGCAGGTCTCAATTCCTTGACTCACCAAAGGAAGTCTGGCGGTAGTTGGAGATGTGGGACAAGGTGCCACGGGATAGAGAGGGCAACTGGAGAAATGAGGCTCGCAACAAGGTGGGGCAGCACAGCCCAGATTAGAGGGTGAGAGACGAGCCTGCGCAAAGGAATGCTCGGGGACATAAAGGTAGGGAATCCTCGAGGATTGTAATTCAGGGTCATAGTACCATGGCGCTGGATTTCTCTGTGACTGTGCCGGGGACGGAGGGGGCTTGACCACCCCGATGATGGACTTGGAGATCAGTGACACTTCCAATTGACAGGGGGACCCTGTGCTACTCGTGTATTCCTTTGTGGGAGGAGGCCATGGGGTGGTGGAATGATCCTACCAGGGGTGTGGATGGAGCTAACATTGGTCTGCTTCCTGAACTTTAAAAAAAAAGTTGTAATGTTTATTTGAGTTTTATGTAGCGATGGCTAGACCCGGAGGTATCAGAGCGCTTTACATAAGGTTCCACAAAGTTACATCCATTACCAGTTACATCAGTTACTAGAAAAACATTTCAAGAGCGTAAAGACGAGATAAATGGAGCTTAAAGGGGAGAGGGGGTAGGGTCAAGGGGTAGGTAGGAAATAGGATGGAGAGACGAGGGAGAGTCTGCCCAAAGTTCGGCTGGGTAGTTGACGGCCGATGGGGAAGTCCACAGCCCATCTCCTCTATAGCTATCGGGTAGCACCACCGGGCATCAGCCAAATAGCTAGGTCTCTGCGGAAAAACATTTAGGAAGCATAGGGGATGAGAAAATGGAGCATAGAGGTGGAAAGGGGCTAGGGTAAATGGGTGGGAGGAAGAATGCGAAGGTGAGACGAAGGAAAGTCTGCCCAAATTCCGGCTGGGTAGGTGACGGCCAAGGGGTCCATCTCCTCTATAGCTAACCGGTAGCTCCACCGGGCATCGGCCAAAAAAACTAGGTCTAGTGCTTTAACATAAGGAAACATTGTGTTACAAATTATAAAATAATCACATTAATTGCAGAGAGGTTAATAATTCAATACAGGAGTTATCAGCAACCATGAGAAACAGAATCCACAGAAAAGAGGAAAATTGTACTGTACAGTAAAAAAAAAAGCAGAGTTGTGAGAATTCGTAATAGGGAAGGGGGAAGGAGCCATAGCAGGGAGATGAAGAGGAACTGTGTCTAACGTCCGGCTGGGTAGGTGACAGTCGAGGGGGAACCAGGGCCAATCTCCTCAATAGCTGTCTAGCAGCTCCACCGGGTATCAGCCAAGTTGCTCAAGTCTTAGTGTTCAGGAGGCAGTTTAGAATGGAAGCATAGTCAGGTAGTGGAGGAAAAAGACCCCAATGGAGGGCAACGGTAAGAAGGAACGGGGTGGGGTGGGTCAGTAATCCAGAGACAGAGCTGAGGTTGCCGTTTAGGCTGCCGAGGGAGCAAAGGCAGAGGCGGCCGCCATATTAAAGTCAGGCAAAACTTTGTATTGGTCTGTTTCATTATATGACATTTGTATGGCTTCACACCACTGCAATGGGGTTCTGGGGAATCCTCTCCACATGAAGGTGGTAGGCCATGTTTGAGGGGGAAGGGTTTAGGCTGTGGGTCGTGACAGCATCGACGAAAATGGGCAAACATTACTGTTTGTTGTTGTGTTGTTTTCCGGTGTGGACAGAGTTTGGCAGGTTTTAATGGTTCAACCCCTAGCTCTTGAGGGAGTTTGGTTTGTTTTTACAGTGCAGGTGCTAGTCCAAGTGGCTGAGTTTCTTATGGGGTGAGTTTCTGGCTTGATTTGCTATTTGGGGGTGGACCGGCCCAGGCCTCGGAAGTGGACAGAAACTTTTAATGGCTGACTGTACAAATATTGTCAACTGGAATGTCAGGGGCCGATGGGCTAGACTAAATGGTACAGGGTTCACAAGTATCCGAGGCTCAATCAGGTCCAGATTGCATTTGCAGGAAACACATCTAATGGGTAGTGAGGCTCAGGGCCGGCTCTAGCACTGGTGGCGCCCAGTGCGACTGTCATTTTTGAAGCCCCAAAACCCCATGACTGCCTCCTCAGATTCTCTCACTACCACCAGGCAAAATTGCCCCTCATCTTTCCAATCATAAGTTATTGCAAAACACAGCACCATCCCCCCTGAGGTCAGCGCCCCCTTCACAGGTCAGTGCCCAGTGCAGCCGCACCAGTCGCACTGCCCTAAAGCAGGCCCTGGTGAGGCTCAGAAGTTGGTAAAAAAGTGTTGGAGACAATTTTTCTCAGCTACTTACTCCTCTTATGCTAGAGGGGCGGCGATTTGGATCACACCTGGTTGCAGTTTTGTCATACATACTCGCATAACAAACTCACTTGTACACCACTGAAATTAATTTCATATTCCCCTATACTAATTCCACACTAATACTGTTTGCATTCTGGAGTAGCGTGCTACCCAACGAAAAGCGCTTCAACACCTCATCTGGGACAGCAAGCGCTATATAAACACAATTGCAATTTCAATACATATAGCAAAACAGATGTAGAAGAGCGCTACCTGTTGCTCCAGGTAGCGCCCCTCCAGAAGCTAAAGATATTACTATTCTGAACACTTATGCCCCCAATGTAGATGATGGGAAGTATTATGAGGTGATACAGGAGCTGCTCCCCAATAACCTGGGCGGGGATGTTAGTTGTGTCCTGGATGGGAACACTGACCGGCACCAGCATAGGCAAGGGACGAAGCTCCTAATGACAGTGCCACTCTCTTGGGTCGTGCAGAATCTGGGGTTACTGGATGGCTTGGGCAGACTCCACACGCAGGAATACACATGCCACTTGCAGCTGCTCAATTGGGGAGGTTCTTCTCAGACCATGTAGTGGTGCTGCTTCGTTTACGATGGGGGTAGGGATGCGCGCCCTGTCCGACGTTGGCATGCCTACCAAGCTTCTGACAGATGCGGTTTATAGAGTCACTGGAGAACACGTTCAAGGAATACTTAGCAAACAATTTGGGCTCCACCGCCACTACAGCCACTGAGTGGGAGGCACTTAAGGAGTTTCTGAGGGGGGTCTGCATAGAGACCACCTGCAGCGTCTGGAGGCAATTGGAAGCAAACATTAAGGTTCAGGGACAGCAATTAGTAGAACTCCACAAGGGGGAGGTGGGCTCTGCGGATGTGCATGGGGAGTTGTGCGGACTCAGAGAATCTCACAGGCATTGTGGCAAACCCTAGCCAAATATACCCTTAAGGCTTGCCGACAGTGGCTAGGTAGAGAGGGTGGTAAGTCAGGCAGGCTCTTAGCCTGGATAATAAAATGTGAACAGGAGAACCCACCTATACTTCATCTTGAAACACCGGGGGGAGTTTGGTGGCAAGCCAGCAAGATATATCCTGAAACCCTGGGGCCTACTTTCGAGATGTCTATCATGCCAGGGAGGTCTGTCAGGGGGGTGTGGTAGAGACATTCCTCACAGGGTAGACCTACTGTGCCTATCGCCAGATTGTGTACCTGACTTGGATGGGGCCACCACAGTGGAAGAATTAAGGTTGGTCTTACGAGATCTTAACAAAGCTAAGGCCCCAGGTTGGGATGGATACCCTGTGCAATTATTTCAGATCTATTCTGCATTGCTCATGGAGAAGCTCTTGGAGGTCTTTCTGGAGGAGAAGGAAATTATCCTCTCCCTCACTAGGTGTAAAGGCATTATCTGCCTCATGTTTAAGTTGGGGGGATCCCGAGGACCCCTCCTTGTATAGACCACTCACGAAGATCTAGTCCGACATCAAGATCATCTGCAAATTGTTGGCGACCAGGTTGTGAGTAGTAGTGCAGGAATTGCTGCACAAGGATCATTGTGGGTTTATACCAGCTCATAGCACGGCCCCAATCTCTGTCAGCTGACCCATGTACTGCATGAGACTGCGGGGGTAGTCCGAGATATGGCACTTGTATCTATATATTTGGAGAAAGCATTTAATACACTCAATTGCAGCTATCTGATGGCAGTATTGCAGGGGATGGGATTCGGGCTGATCTTTAGAGACTGGGTGCAACTACTAAACACTGACCCTATGGTTCGTATCAGAGTGGGGGGGGTGCAGATTCAGAAGTCTGGATAGTCAGGAGAGGCACTCATCAGAGTTCTCCTCTTTCGCCACTCTTATTTGCCTTGGCGCATGAGCCTTTGGCGATCCTACTACGTAGGGAGCTGGAACCCTTGGGCACACGGAAGAGTCCAACCATATATTTTCATAAGCGCAGATGATGCGTTGAACCATGTTCATTCCGTCAAGGAGGATGTGCCGCTTTTGATGAATCACATGGCCACTTTCAGAGGGATTTCTGGCTTGCAAGTTAATATTAAGAAGACACTGTTATTTCCAATGGGGAGGTTAGTGGTGACACTTCATGAGCGGTTGCCTGACCTTGGGATCGAGTGGGAAACTGACAGCTTTCGATACCTGGGAATTATGGTTACCCTCACGGAGGCTATCCATCAATGCTTGAACGTAGATAGAGTTCTGAAGGGCCTTACCGGGTCAATTGGGTTATAGAACACTTTGCCCCTGTCGGTTATGGGTAGGGCGGCCATTGATAAGAAGGTTTTGCTCCCCTGATGCCTGTATCGGGTACAGAATTTGATGTTTCCGCTTGGCCCACGAATAGCCAGCTGATTTTGTTTGTGTGGGTTGGAAGGGGGAGCATGGCCACCTTGTCGATCCTTAAAAGGGACATGGAGTAGAAAGGCCTGGCTCTCCCCGATATGCAACTCTATTTGTTTGTGGTACAGTTGCAACAACACCACCCGGTGCCTCATGGAGTCCGATAACTGGGAAGAAAGGCTCTTACCAGGCATGATCGGGGGACAAAGGCTGACATGTCTGCTGATGAGAGGGGGCCTTTCAGAGATTTTGATTCTGTATCTGGTGAGACACACAGCTGCAATATAGGAAGCAGTAGTTAAAAAAGTGCATTGTAGGGCTCCATTTGACAGGGAGCTATACCTTTAGGTTCTTGAGCCATATAATTTTATTGACCTTGATATGTCCATGGAATATTGAATGGCTGGTGGTTATCTCCTATCTGGGACCTGTACCCTGGTGAGGTAATTCTTACTTTCTGGGATGCGTAGGACATGTTTAAACTTTTAAGTGGGGCCGGGACACTTTCAGCAGTATGTTAAATTGGAAAACACAGCGAGGGAAGTATGGTGCCGCTTCCCGAAGGCGCCACTGCCTTTCCAGATATTGGGTGGGTTAATTCGGTAAGGGGAGGGCAGATACCCGATTACCGTTTTTATAAGGCACTTAAAGGGGACACAGCAAAACACCCATTCAAAGCAAGGCTAGCGTGGGAGACTGAATTGGGGGAGCCCCTCACAGATGAGGATTGGGGCAGTGCCTGTCGGCTGGTGTGAATGGTCTCCTGTAACAGCAGGTTTAAGTTATTACATTTCAACTACCTGCATCGCTTGTATGTGACACCTTTCCAGCTGGATACATCTCACCAGGGCAGCAAAATGTGCATACTGTGGAGCAGAGAGAGCCACATTTTTACATCTCGCTTGGCTCTGTGATGAGGTTAATGGGTTTTGGAGGGGGTGGTGCTAGAGTTGTGATGGCTATGGGTGTTGCAATACCTCTTACCAGGGCCGGACTGGCTGTAGCGGGCACCGGGCATTTCCCTGGTGGGCCACCAGGGTTAGGGGCTGATTTTGGGCCCCTGGGGCCCGATTATGTTGCAGGGCCGTTTTTGCAGCATAGCTGCAATATCGGCCGCTGTAACAAAATCGTGCGAAACCGGAGGACTTGCCTGCTAAGGGTGGTGGCGAAACCCAGGAGACGGAGGATCCCCAATACGTTTTCACAGCTTGCACTTTTTTTAGCTAAATGGCGAGTGGCTATTGGGTGGTTGGGACTTGTGTGCCCCAGGCAGCAGTCTGGATCAAGGAAGTGCTTGAATGGGGGGTCGCAGAGGAAAAACATTTGCGTTTATCTCGCTTTGATGAGAAAGATGCTAAAGATGTGGTAGCTTGGGGGCTATTACTGGATAGATTTAATAAACATGGGAACCTCAATACTGAATTGGAATCGGGAGAAGTGGGGAGGTACACTCGCAATGAGTCACACTGTGTGCTGGAGCCGTTGTCACCAGATGTAGTTATGACATGTATATGTTTGAATAGGCTTCCAAACTTGGTCAGTACTGCCTACCTTGTATTATACCTTATTGTTGGGAAAGTCTGATATGTCATTGAGCACTTGTAACTGGAGAATTACACTGGTTGATATGTTTAGTTGGTTGTAAGAAATGGAGAAATACAATTTATAAAAAATAAAAGGAGGCTAAACTGTACTACAGTGTGACCCCTAAGTCTAGAATCAAAGTTTTCACCCTCAGTAAGACTTCACATATCAGTCACCCGTTCATGATTTTGAAGACAAAGTTTCAGTGGGCTAATGCTGACAAGGTGCCGTCCTTCAGCAGACAAAGTCATAATACAGGGAAGAAACCATCAGCCACCAAAGTTGTAGTCCATTTAAGAAATATACTTGGACCTAACACCAAACATCAGAGTGGAGGTACTATTTTACTGGTTTAAGTCCAAAAGGATACAGTAATTCAAGGATGTGATTCAAAGCTGTGAGAGGAGTACAGGGGCAGGGTCCGAATCATAGGTACAAACATGTACCTCTCCTTTAACTCAGGACAGTTCATGTACCATACTTTTCTTATAGTGAAGAGAAAGACAATGGGATGGATTTGTGCTGAAATTATATGCAGCTACAGCAAGATTGAACCTGGAAATTGAACATCACTTGTTTACTTTCAAGCCTGCTCTGAAGGGATTGATTTGTGCAGGTCTCCAAATTTTAGGCATTTTAGTAATAAATTTGTGGTAACTGTAACATGCAAGAGATGTTTAATAAACCAGAGGTCAAAAGGCTCGCCTTGCCAAAGAAGAGAGGGACTTGTCGCTCAGACTGTGCAGATAACTTTTACGTATCATCCTAGGCCCGGATTTTCTAAATTTTCAATCAACGCAACACAGCAAGGGAACTTGGGGGCATATTATCAAGCAGGGCGATAAGAGATTATCGCCGTTTTAGCTACCGTTTTCGGCCGCTAAGCGGCGATAATTCTATCCCCCTATTAGCAAGCTGTCGCTAACAGCAGTTAGCGACAGCTTGTAGGCGATAGCGAGTGGTTTGGGGCCCGCTTTGCATGTCAGCGATATTTATCGCTAATGACATGCAAAGTGGGCGTACCCAACCTGTAAGGGACTAAAAACAGTCTCGAACATCGCTATCGCCTATTATCAACGCAGGCGTAGCGATGGAAATATTTGCGCTAAGCGCGAAAATCTCCACAAGCTAACGCCTGCTCAGACCAGTTCTTAGCCATTATATCCAATGGGAGGTGGATATTATGGCTAAGACCCTATTGGCGTTAATGCGTGAATATCGCTGTATTCTCAGCGATATTCACCCATTTTGCCGCTATCTCCGGATATTTTATCGCTTTAGAAATAAACGTTGCTAATAGCACGTTATCTCTGCGATAATAACCGGCGATGCTTGGCGATAAAAAAATACTCGCTAAGCCCATTTAGCGATAAATATCGCTAGTTGTTTGTAATATGCCCCTTGGTGCACTGCTTTGCATGAAAAGGAAAGAGCAGAAATGCACCATATTTACAAATCTATGGCACACTTCTGCTCCCTTTGCGCTGTTGCACTTGTGGCAGCCTAGTTCTCAGCTATGCACCTTTGGGCCATGACTCAGGGGTTCCTGCATTGTTGGGTAGACTAGTTATCGTAGAGGACAGGATATCTTCCTGCACAAAAACTATTCCTAGAGGCTTATTACTTCTTGTATTTGTGCTGCAGAATGCAGAACACATGAAAAGAGGAAGTAATGAGGACAAATAAAGTTATTTTTCCTTATAACACCAGTCTTGGGTAGGCGCACCTTTTTGTCGGAAACTCTGGTTTACAGACTTCAGTAAATCTGGGTTTGCATCAAAATCCATGGGCAGATGCATGGGAACGCCTATGCTATGCCCATTGAGTGCTTCTCTGACATAGGAAATACAATGCTTCTCTATGCACCAGGCTACATTGCTTTTTTTTACTAAGCCAAACAAAGCCACACAAATCTGCCTTTGAATCTGGGACCTAGAGTTTTTGCTCTTCTAAGCAAAAATGTCCAAGATGCCAATGTCACACATTCCAATTCATACCCTATACACACAAACCCAAGCACACATACACCACATGCATAAGCAAGTCAGCAAGTTATGTTTAACATACACATTGCAGCCGAAATGTAGGCCACTGTCAATAATGTATATGTGATCAGGTAATGTGTCTTTTTGTGCTCTAAGTCAGCCTCCCATCTGCATGTACACTACATTAACCCCTTCAGCGCTAATGACAAGGGTAACTCGTCATGGACTTTCCATTGATTTCAATGGAAAGTCAATGGAGCTCATCGAACACCCTTAGCAGCCAAGTGGTTAAAGGAATGTCTACAATAAATAGTATCACACATATAAACGTGTAAAGAACTTTATATGTAATGTTCACTTATTGTAAGTCACATGTATGTCTTTCACACAAAAAGGATAATTGATCTTAGAACCCACCCAAAGTGAACATATTTTAAAATAATTAGGAACTTTCCCTTGGTTTGCACATTTAAAATCTGTACTTTTCACCAAACTTAGTAAGTAAATACAACATGCGATGTGTTTGTTGTTTGAACATGGTGTTATATTGTATAGTAATAGTCAGTGTTTTCTATAGGTTGGAGCCATGTATGTGTAGCAGTCTTTCACTTCTAAATGTTTGAGACAAGGCACCAATGCAAAAAAGCAACCAACCTGGAATTAATTGGTTTCCTGTAGTGAAAGATTGTTTCCACTGTGTCTCTTCTGCCACCCTGGGGTAATATGCTATGTTACAGGGCTGCTTTGTTTATTTTTCCACTCACCCCAACCTCATCCAATGCCCAGGGCAGGGGTCTCCAACCTTTCCTGTAGTACGGGCTACCTATGCTCAATATAAAGCCTCCCGAGCTACTAATATTATTAGTGTTGTTACAGTTACTACTTCAGATAAGATTACATTAGTTGCTACTGGAGCAGTGTAATTATGATTCCCTCTTAAGATACTGTAGGAGTGAGTCATAATCATGAGTAGTTAGCACTCTAAAATGTTCTGTGTGATTAAATTACTAAAAAAAGATGGAGTACCAGATATTTAAAGTGCTCCACGTTTAACAGATACAATTTAAAAATTGTGTGTTTGAAATATGACTAATAGAGAAGTTGGATTTACTTATTCATTATTATTATTTTAAGGGAAAATGTAAGTCCATAATGTTATTTGTTTTGAGAATGAAGCAAAATGTATGTACAAATTAATGTTTAGAGATAACATAACATTATATTCACTTGAGGGTATTTTATTAATATTTCTTATTAATCGTTTGCATTATTCATGTGTTAAGAAATTTACCTTGCTAAACATTTATAACTATGCACACATATGTAACACAGTGCAACGTTAAGTTGACTTAAATTTGAGGCCTCACGTATAATTTCAGTGCAAGTTCATGTTCTAGTCTAACATTTAATTTGTATTCAGCCTTCAAGGTGGAACGTTTTCATTCGCATCTTGTTTCCACTGCAGTTGTGGACAAAGCCCTATTAATTAGCATAGAAGAGTTTTTGTTTTCATTAGATAGCAAGGTATGAGAAGATGAAGTTTGACATGGAGAAGTGTGGTAATAAGCAAGGAGACGAGTTCTCATGGAGGAGAAGAATGACAAGGACGGATTAAGGTGCAATTTATCGACGTGGGAAAGGTAGTGCTAGCATCCAATTTGTTTCGGAATCATGGAAGAATACTGGAGGAAGTCATGTGGGATTGTCTACCTTGAATGCAACTAATACATTATGCTGTAACTTAGTGAGGTTCAAAGAGACATCTTAGGACTTCTTGGGGTACAGACCTCTTCTGCTTCATGTAGTTTCGTGCTACATGACCCTTGGTTAAAGTACCTTCTACTGAAGACTCTGACAGCTGACACCTTTCTATTTAAATTCCTAATTTCTGATGCTCTTAGGGAAGATGGTCCTGTTAAAATAGCATAGGGAGATATAGGGTTCATGCTTACCTTTGAAAATCAACTGATGCAGCTTAATATACAATTCATTTTCCTGATTTCTTATATAGTCATACTCTAATTAGTCGTACTCATTCTGTTGTATAAAGTGAATCTCTTAAGGAGCTTTAGACACATTTTATTAATTTTGTATTTCTATATCATTATGCTGAGATTGGTCTATGTCAATCTATTTTGAATTTATAATTAAACCCTGCTAATCTCATATTTGGTTGTGGGCTGAAGTCTTGTGTGACAAAATTGGTTACACTATAGTGAAATATAATTTGGGATTGTGTTCTCGCTCTTACCTTTCATGCAGCTACAAAGACTATCTGGTAAAGGATAAATGTTTAAAGGGGCCCAAACGTTCTCACTACTATATGCAAAGTTTACCAGCAGCGATCATTTCAGTATGTCAAACATGGCTGCTAGCATTAATGTAAAAATGATTTGTCAATGTGGAATGACTCTACATAGAGAATACATAACAGCAATAGCTGCATGTCCTCTTGCACCACTTTGATAATACTAGTAATGTCTCCTCAACACTATTTGATTTGTACCATTCAAATATCAGTTTTAAATATTTGTGAAGAGTAACCATTTTTCTCCAAATGTCAGCTTATGTGTTGTGAAAATGCACACTCTTTCTTCCTCGAATACATGCTTTATAATTTGGTTTCCATATATTGATATAACCAAGCAAAAGCTTCTAATTTAGTTGACTTGGCTGCACAAAGGAGACGGAGAACTACCAGTGAGCTACTCGTTGTAGAAGCGTAGCCTAGCGTGTTACGGTGTGCACGGTCTGCACAATCTGAGCTCTTGGTGGCGCTCTGGCGCCATTTACAGAGACATCAGGAAAGAAACTCAACTCTTTGGACAGGCATAGCAACCTGGGAAAACGACTTAAAAAGATGTCTTTCACGCCTGCCACAGAAGCAGGGCTCGAGTCGGGGTACCACGCGGGTGGACGGCGTCCCCCCACTTATTTTACCGGGGAGACACCGTCCCCCCTGCCAAACAGCTGGACTTCGCTATTTGGCGTCTCTGGGACGAGGAGCTCGGCACCTTTCGTGACGTCACTTCCGGTGACAGCGTCCCCCCACTTCTTTTTTTAGGATTTCTGCCCTGCACAGAAGGATGTAATCCAAGGGAAAACACATTAATAGACATTCACATACACATTCAAACGACTCAAGAGAACTAGTACATATATAAATGCTATTAAAATATTATAATACTTAATGGACACCGACATAGGGTGATCAGATCTTGAGAACCAACAACCAGATATTTTGGGAAAATAGAAGGAGGACTGCAATTTTTCATCAACGGAATGGCGCAAAGTGACAGAACTCCTCAACAAAGGATCACAGAAGAGGCATAAAGAAAATAAATAAAATGTAATTTCTACAACCAACATCATACCTATTATTAAATTGCTTACTTATGATGCTGCTAACTAGCACAGCTTTAGCACACCCCAATAAGTTCCACTCACTTTTCAGTCGACCCCCTCTAAAAGCCTGAGCCAAAATTGACGAAATCTGCCGGGACAGCTGGTGGAAAACCGGGACTGTCCGGGCAAATCCAGAACTCTGATCACCCTACAGCGATAGCGTCATCTTGCAAACTCTCTTTGTTTCCCTTTCTCTCCCGCACCGTTCATAATCGCAACAAAAAGCGTAGGGGTTGTTAGTTTTTTGCAGCAGTTTAGGAAAGAGAGAGCACATAGATACCATTGTATAAACTCGGTTAAGATTGCTCCTGCCCGTCTTTCTAACTAACCTTCTTCGTACTCCTATATCTGCACCTCCTCGCAGGCAGACGATCCTTGTTTTAATTTCAACCTCTGGGAACCGTTCAGATAGCCCCTTCTACACGAGTCTCTCTTGCGGCCTTTTTTGATTTTAATGTTATATTGCAAGACTATTTCATTTTAATAAGGTGCTTTAGGGAAACCACCCTATACTTTCAATAAATGCTAATAATAATTCATGGTTGGGTGATAGGTGGATAGACTATCATATGTATTTTGTTTATTGCTTCTTGTTCTATTCAATTCAATACAATGTTTACATTTTTAAAACCGAGACAAAAGGGAAAATATAGTTTTGCTGCTTGTGTTCTATTAGGACCCGTACCCTCCAGCTCTGCCCCCGCCACCCGCAACCAGAACCAACATGCAGAACCCCACATCTTTACTTTAATAACCAAGAGATTGGAGTGGGGTAAAAAAGGCCATGTTTAATTCTCCACATTTGAATAAACATGACAAGCATACACAATGCATATTGATATTCATAAATCGTTTTCCAACACCTGAACTTTTCTGTTCCCCCCCAGCCCTAAGGGAGGAGCCCCATCTGGTTCGCATCTCGCGCTGGGGTATCCTACGCCAGGTGCCGTGCACCTGCCCCTTGGAGTGGTAGGCCCGCCGTTCCTTGTCCGTCCTTACCAGGGCCCACCTCTCTACCACCCGGCTGCCCTGGGACGCCCGGGAGGCTCGAAATCTGTCGCCCTAGCCTCCCCAGCCGGTGGTGACTTCCTCCCCGCGGAGAGCTCCCCATATCCCCCCTCAGAGCTGGCCTATGGAGTCCGCCAGGCGGCCTCCCCTGAATCACTGTTTATTGCTCGCAGGTCTGTACTCCGCAACAACATTCCCCTACTCCGCTAAAATCAGGGACGGGTGGGTGGGAGTTAAAAGAAAAGCTAAGCCTGAAGTCCACGAGTCAGCAGCGGGTCCACACAGTCCAGCAGGGGCAAAGGGAGAAGAGACCCCGGTCACGGGATCTTGACCTTACATAGGCCCGGGGTCTCCGCCCCCCGCCCAAACCGGATGTGCGTCACCCGCGACCCGGAAGGGATCCAACCATGCGAGAGGGGGAGGCGGCCGACTGTCATTGGCCGCCCCCCCTGCTACCACTGGGGGCGGGGGCCGGAGGGGACGTGCCCTAAGGGCGCGCCTCGTGAAGCGCGTCGCTTGGCATAGGACCCGTACCCTCCAGCTCTGCCCCCGCCACCCGCAACCAGAACCAACATGCAGAACCCCACATCTTTACTTTAATAACCAAGAGATTGGAGTGGGGTAAAAAAGGCCATGTTTAATTCTCCACATTTGAATAAACATGACAAGCATACACAATGCATATTGATATTCATAAATCGTTTTCCAACACCTGAACTTTTCTGTTCCCCCCCAGCCCTAAGGGAGGAGCCCCATCTGGTTCGCATCTCGCGCTGGGGTATCCTACGCCAGGTGCCGTGCACCTGCCCCTTGGAGTGGTAGGCCCGCCGTTCCTTGTCCGTCCTTACCAGGGCCCACCTCTCTACCACCCGGCTGCCCTGGGACGCCCGGGAGGCTCGAAATCTGTCGCCCTAGCCTCCCCAGCCGGTGGTGACTTCCTCCCCGCGGAGAGCTCCCCATATCCCCCCTCAGAGCTGGCCTATGGAGTCCGCCAGGCGGCCTCCCCTGAATCACTGTTTATTGCTCGCAGGTCTGTACTCCGCCACAAGGGTGGCCAAGGCCCTCAGGTCTGACACCCTCCCCACCTGCGTTCGCAATAAATGCCCAAAGTTCGCTTATGAATGTGTCCGTGCCTAAGTCCGACAGGTGTACCCCATCCTGGTGGTACATTGCTTCTCCTGAGATCAACCGGTGCTGAATGTAGCGCAAGCGGCCCTTGGCTGAGCACAACCTCGCAAGTTCGCCATTCAGCTTTCTTACTGAAACATTCAAAGACCTGACGCGGACTCCTGGCCCCCATGTCCTGCGTGAGAGCATGCCCGACCACACAATTGTGGCTGCCGGGAACACGTGTCCAAGCCAGGCAAATTCGGCCAGGAGGGCCTCCTTGACCGCCAAGCGTCCCCTGTCCACCATGTCGTTGCCCCCTACATGTATCACAATCCAAGTCGGGGGCTTGTTCCCCCTCTGTGCTCTGAGTTCATCCACCGTCCGCCTTAAGTGTCGGATCCGCATCCCCCCGATGCCATGCCAAATGAATTCGACCTCGCCCAAGCTTGCCGGCTTCACCACCCGTCGTTGCTGCACCCGTACTGCCGCCCGGCGCACGAACGAGTGCCCCAAGACCCAGACCACCGACTCGGGCATACTAATCAGAAGGAGAAAGAGGACACCGTTAGACATCAATGAACAAGGAATGACTAAAGCTGGTCATAACAATTCCGGTCTCACGTATCTTTTGTAGCATCCCGAAGCCCAGCGCCCGACCCCCTGGACAGCGCTGGGGGGAAGGCCCGCCCCTGCCGCTAAGGTAGCGGCGCCTATCCTGAAAGAATGAGAGGAGAACCCCGCAGATCCCAGCCCCAGTACCCCCAGGGCAAGCCTGAAAACCGCTTTAAATTGGAACTGTGACAAACAGTGGCCATTCTCATGCATGAACAGGGCCGAGCCCCCACCCCGGGGACGCAGAGGTAAGTAAGCCAGCATCCGGGCTACCGGGCATGCTGCCACCCCTGGGGCGGGCCGGAGATGAATGGGGGCACCCTTCCCCCCTTGGTCCGTCTTCGAACGCCTGAGAAGCACTACTAGCCCCCCCGGGGAAAGAGTCAGGTCCCGGAACTGCAAGCCCCCCCCATGGTCCGATCTAGAGGACCCTACCAATTCGCTGAGGCGGAAAGCCCCATAGAAGGCTAAGCAGAAGGCTGCTCCCAGTAAAACCTCCTCGAACGGAGAATCGCACACGGCAGGTAGGACCCTTAATATTTCCGACAAGGTAGGGAGATCCAGAGGCCTACGACAGTCCCGCCTTGGTCCCTCCAGTCTGGCCCACCCGGTCAATGCTTTTCTGATGAGGAAGGAAGACCCAGGGTCCCGCACCCCTGCTACCTTGGCAAAGAAGGCGATGGCCGACAAATGTGCCCTTGCGTAGGCCACCGCCCTCCCCTGATCCCTTAGCCTTTGAAGGAAACCATGTACTGCTTCTGTAGAAAACACATTTGGAAAGCCTGCCTGTTTGGCGAGACCCAAGTAGACATTAAATTGCTGTTGGTACGACTGTTTTGTGCGATCACTCAGGGAGGCACCTACCAGCCCCGCTAAAGCGGGGCTCCAATTGTCCACAGTGACGTAGGGAATGCCGTCATTCGCTCCTCTGCCTGTGGGTGGAACCTCCGGAAATCCTGCAACTTGGAACGAGACAAAGCATCAGCTGCATGGTTATCAACACCTGGTATATGTGCCGCCTTGAAGGTTAAGTTTAATTTTAAACACGCCAGGACCAACAATTTCAACAAGCGTAGCACATGGGGGCAGGTAGCTCCTTGCCTATTGATGACTTCTACTACAGCCATGTTGTCTGACCAGAAGGTCACCACCCTATCCCTGAAGTGATCAGCCCAGATAGTTACCGCCACCCAAATGGGGAAGAGCTCCAGGAAGGCTATGTTCCTTGTCAGGCCACTTTTGTGCCAGTCGTGAGGCCAGACCGCCCCGCACCAGGCGGCACCCAAGATGGCGCCAAAGCCAATGCTACCTGCCGAGTCTGTGAAAAGGCCCAGCTCCGCGCTGGTCACCGGAGGGGCGGGCCACACCACCCGGCCATTGAAATCTTCCAGGAAACCACGCCAAACTCTCAAGTCCTCCCTCACACTAGCCCGTAACCGCACCCTGTGGTGCTTTTGGGTAAGACCCACCATGGCGCGGGCGATGGACCTGGAGAAGGGGCGTCCCATAGGGATGATACGAAGTGCAAAGTTCAACTGCCCTACCAGGACTTGGAGCTGGTGTAGTGACACCTTAGGGCCCGCTAAAGCTGCTTCAATTGCCCGGGAAAATGACACCACCTTGTCCCGGGGTAGCCTGCACTCCCCAGCTATCGTATCAATTTCTATTCCCAAGAAGGACATACAAGTCTCCGGGCCCACCGTCTTGCTGGGGGCCAAGGGGACCCCGAATTCCTGGAACATGCTCACCAATTCCTCTAGCGCCCGCGCGCACTTACCAGACCCAGCTGGGCCCATCACCATGAAATCATCCAAGTAGTGCACCACATCAGTGCACCCTGACCTGTAAGAAAAAACCCACTGCAGCATGGAGCTGAAGGTCTCGAAATATTTACAAGATACCGCGCATCCCATAGGCATGCATTTGTCATAGTAAAACTGGTGTTGAACCTGAAAGCCTAGCAAGTGGTAATCGTCCGGGTGCACCGGCAGCAGGCGGAAGGCCGATTCTATGTCTGTTTTAGCCAACAAGGCACCTCGCCCTAACTCCCTGACCTTCTGAATGGCGGAATCAAATGAGGAGTATGTCACTGTACACAGTGCCGGGTCAATAGAGTCGTTCACTGAAGAGCCCCTAGGCGCTGACAAGTTGTGAATCATTCTGAACTGCCCAGGCTCCTTTTTTGGCACTACTCCCAGAGGTGAACACACATAATTTTCAAGGGGGGGGGAAGGGAAAGGTCCAGCTACCCGGCCCAGCGCACACTCTTTCTCTACCTTAGTGATCACTACAGACGGGAGGATCCTGGCTGACAACAGATTGTTGCACCGACTAACGGGGGGGACATCCACCGCAGGAATCCGGAAACCAACTGAAAACCCCTGAAACAGAACCAAGGCCGCCCCCCTATCGGGGTACCGGTCGAGCCAATAAGTCAAACGTACAATGTCTACGGGGGAAGGCAGCTTATGCCTGAGGGGGTTTAACATCCCTTGTCGCTGCCCCGCCTCCCCGCTCTCTCGCTTTTTTGTTGCACTTGAACTCAGGATGGAAGGGATGGCCACAGAAGGAGCAGGCATGTTTAAACTTGCATTGGCCGGGGGGGTAGGTGCACGCTTTACTATTAAAGGTCCAACAAACTCCCCTTTTCTCCCCTGGGCCCCCCTGGGATGTCCGAAAGGGCTGCCTGGCAGGCTGCTCCCTGCAGCTAGTACTTTCCAACCAGGCATTCACCTCTACCTGGTCCCATCCAATACTTGGGTTTTGCTCCTTGGCCCAGCGGAAATCCCTGTCATAGTTCAACCAAACCAAGTTACCTTGAGTAGCGTGCGCTTTAACAATCTTATTCATATAGAATACCAGTGGGATAGCTAACTCCTGTCTTTTTTCCAACAAAACTGAAACGAAAACATGGAACCCATAAAGCCAGTTGGTCAGTGTCTCTTCCACCCGGGGCCTCCTCTCCTTAAAGGACCCCTCCTTGCCTTCCCTCTCCCTGAGGTCAATATCCCTCCTATTCGGTCTGATCAGGGAGAAGATATCGATGTAGGCGCCCTTCCAGATTTTCTCCCGCATTTCTGGGGACACATGAGTGGCCAGCATTCCCGATTGGGACAGTACGTTCCCTTGTATTCCTCCCTGGGACCCCCCAACCTCGCTGGCCCCCCCAACCCCGTTAACTAGCTTACCTCCTACCGATCCAGCCGTCTGATTGGCTGCCAGTGGTAAGGGGCCACTCGCTCCACTTGGAGTCGCCTTGCGCAATTCTGCTACCTGCGCCAGCTGCTTCTGAATGGTCTGCAGCGCCCCCTGATCTATTGCCTGTTGCGGGGCCCATGGCGCTGTCGCCCCTGCACTCGCTGGATCTACCCCTTTACTATCGGACGACAATTGCCCTACCAGGGAAGCCACTGATGCTAGAAGACTTTCAACGGGGTCTTGGATTCCTGCCCCTGCGGCCATAGGCTGCGGCGGGGGCGGAACCGGCGCGCTCCCACCCGGGGCTAGTGTCTGCAGCGTTGACCTGATTTCAGTTAACAGCGCCCCCACCGGATCTGGGGGGACAATGGACTGTGGTGCCCCTGTTACTGAGGTGGGGACCACGACTACTTCCGGGCTCAAAGGGGTGGGGCAGAGGACGGGACCTGCTGATCCCTCGTCCTGCTCATCCACCACTCGGGTCTTTCCCCGCTTCCTGGCCTTCTCTGCCCCGGTACTTTTAGGTGCTCCCCCCTTTTTTCGCAGCGGGGGGAATGCCGCTCTCGGCGCTACCCCTTCCCTGCGTGGCCTCTCAACCACAGGCTCAGGCTGCTCGTCATCGCTTCCTGACCCGCTATCCGGGGTGTCTTTGTTTAGTTTGCGCAACAGTAATTTCATAATCTGGGCCAGCTCCGGATCGGTGCCCTTCCTTTTATGCCCTCCTTTCTTGGGGGCCATTTCGTTTTATTAACCTGGCCGCGTCGTCTATGCAGTCGCTCCCTGACTCTCACCCTTCCTAATTACTGCCGCTGAGCGACCTGCGCACTTGGAGCCCCAACGCCTGCGCTCCCTGTGCCCCCCGGATTGCCGTCCACACCGCCCGGCAGGAGCCCGCACCCGTGTGGAACCCCACGTGCAGCCGCAACCCCGAGAGCGGAGCTGTAAAACCAAGTAAGCGACCCTCCACACCCCCCCGCCCGTGAACCACGGCTGCCCGCGAGGTCCCCAGAGGCACCCGACTCCTTACCTGGCCACGTGCACGGCACCCCTCTCTCTCTGCTCCGCGCCTGACGCCGGATCCAACGACCGCTGCGCTCCCTCGATACGAAGTCCTCCGACCAAGCTCCTCTCTCGTTGCCGCTCTCCCTCGACAATCCAACGGGAGACGCGGGCTAAAAAGTTAAAAGAAAAGCTAAGCCTGAAGTCCACGAGTCAGCAGCGGGTCCACACAGTCCAGCAGGGGCAAAGGGAGAAGAGACCCCGGTCACGGGATCTTGACCTTACATAGGCCCGGGGTCTCCGCCCCCCGCCCAAACCGGATGTGCGTCACCCGCGACCCGGAAGGGATCCAACCATGCGAGAGGGGGAGGCGGCCGACTGTCATTGGCCGCCCCCCCTGCTACCACTGGGGGCGGGGGCCGGAGGGGACGTGCCCTAAGGGCGCGCCTCGTGAAGCGCGTCGCTTGGCAAATGAGACCGTACTAAATTAAAAATGGCAACACAGGTCACGATTTGATCATCATAAAACCATTTCAAGTTGCACCTAGTTTGTCTAGCTATACGTATAATAATATAGAATGCAAGACTGAATTGTAAACTCAGTTGTCTGCGGTATAAAACATTGTAATATGCGTTCTGTGCGTGCCCACAGCTATCGTCATGTTTATAGAATGTTGCTGTATTTGAAAGATCAGGAGTAACTGACCATTCTCGTTGAAAGCTGTGGGGGATGTACAGTGAATAAAGTGTAGTGCCTATCCACTCACCTGTGTCCGAGTGATCACTGTAGTGTTTGGGTGAGGGGCGCTAGGCCCTCATTATGCTAGGGTGAATAAATCAGACACGGACACCAGAATGTGGGTTAGGTTATAGGCCCTGAGCACGTGCGCTCAGCCCCTTTTATTGGCCAGGGTCATCTGACCTATGACGCCTGGTGGTGGGTGGGTGTTAGGTGTGCTGATACATGAAACTGAGACACTAGACCGTGTCTTACGTTACTACAATCACTACAAAAATATTGCGTTGAGATGGGAAAAGGTCGGACTCGGACAGAAAATCGGCCCGTTGCCCCATTAGCGAATTAGATAGTTAAAATAAAAAAGTGGCCCACATTTGTAAATCTCGGCAATTTTGAACTTGCAAAGATACTCTGTATAGGTTTTGTAACATTGCATGGATGTGTGCTTGCTGTAGGCAATGTTTCTGATAACATCAGGGAAAACAACAGTAGAAACCGGCCAAGCAGTCCATAAAACAGGTCACAAACAGCCAGAAAATCCGAGCACGCACTAACTTGCCAGATTGCCAGCCATTTATTTTATTTTATTTCATAGCTCCATAGGCCATTCGGACACTGGATGGGAACTGCAGTAGAGATACTCGAGCAACATACGGCGAGAGGATGTGGCCTCACAGCCAGAGCTGCCAACTTTGGAGTTGGGGAACCAGGTTTGAGTCTCGGCAGGGACGCTCAGCATCCTGTGATTCTGAGCAAATCACTTAATATCCCCATGCCTACCAAAAAATAGAAAACAATTTGTCCTTGTGTAACCTAACTGGTGCTCATGTAAAGCCCTCCAATACCTTTGGGTCGAGTTTGCGCTATATAAAGTTGCAAAAAAACGACAAAAAATTACGCCGAAAGGTGTTCGCTAAATACCTGCTCACGGTACCATAATTAACCGGAATACAGATATACCAACCCCCAATTCTCTACATCTCACAGTTCACTTTTGCTTCACTCCAGCACTGCCTATCTCTTCTGTCTGCGGTTGTAACAGGGAATGAGGTATTAAAGCCTTTTTGCTGGCCAGTTAAAACTGTCTGCAGTCTGTGAGGTTACCTCACTCTTGGATAATGAAAGGTTTCCATAGGTTCCACCTTTGGCGCGCTTTGTGTTTTGCAAAACTGCGCAGCCACCATGCATTTCTGCACTCCAGGCCTTTTTCGCGTAATTAATGAATGCCTTAATCACAGATCCACAATTTCACTCTGTGATCAAGTATTTTGGGGTGCGATTACAATGGCCTCGCAATCCCTGGTGCAGATTACACACTCGCTAATTACTCTTTGTGTAGGGGCGTGGAAAAAAGTGAATGTGCATTTTGCATGAGAATTTCAGTTGTTGAACTTGAAATGAGGGATAGTGCACAAAGAGACAGAATTGTCAACACTTTGAGTTGGTGCAGAGTCACAAAAAGTGCAGCAAACTGGTGGAACGTGTTGATAAAATATTTACTTTCCAGTGCAAAACATTTTTCTGTGCAGGAATGGAGTTGTAAAAGTAACACCCTGCGGTCGACCCTGCGGTAAAACTCTCAGCTGTGGAGGCTCTCGGGTAGGACCCGGAAGGCATGGAAGAGTGCCGGTAACCAGATTGCCTGCTGTCGGGACATTTGGAGCAGCGAGCCCGCCAGGCCCGGTCGGCTGCCCTGATACCAGAATGCGGTGTTGGAGCCCTTGACCTGATTGTGTGTGCCCGGCGGAAGACCTGACTTTGTGGCATGGATCGGCCTGCCCTGAGTGTCCTACCCCTTCCTGCAGCTGGAGCTCAGCACCAGCTCAAGATCAGCCCCAGGTTCCAACATGCTGCCTCCGTCCACTACCACCCGGCCTTCTACCCCCAGGCCCGGACTGGCCGTTGCGGGCACTGGGCAATCCCCCGGTGCGCCGCAAAGGTGGGGGCCGGTTTTGGGCCCTGGGGGCCGTTTTAGTTACATGGCTGTTTTTGCTGCATAGCTGCAAAATCGGCCCAGTAACAAAATCAGCCGAAAACCGGCCCCGGCAAAGAGCTCGGTCGCACCCCCAGGGGGCCGGCCGAGCACTTTGCCAGGGCCGGTTTTGGTTCTCAGTCCGGCTCCGTCTACCCCTATGGCCATCATCAGCTTGGGGATCCCTCCAGGCCCATGAGCAGCACCGTTGAGTGCAACAGCACCCTAAAGGCCTGTCTGAACGATGGCGAGAAGTTCATGCTCTGTAAATATATGATGTATAACTGAACAACCCTAATCCCTTCTTAAAATCTAATCTTGAGTGAATTTGCAACTTCTATATATATAACTCTCACCACTTGTATCTGTAGTAGGTTTTTGTACTTACTACCATTTTATGTGAGTTTATAGTTTATCTTTTTGTATCTTTTATGTTATTCATGTATTCTGACGTCCTTATGTAATGTAACTGGTTCTTTTGTAAAGCGCTCTGATACCTTCGGGTAAGGTTCGCGCTATATAAAAATGCATAAATAAATAAACACAAAAAGCCCTTTGCAATACTTTACATTACTTTGCCCCACAGGAGCATTCCATGGGTGGTGGGTGGGTGTTCCAATGCTACCACTAATAGTTTTCGACACAAAGACCTGTCTACTAACAATGGTAGACTGGGCTTTGCACCAAAAAATAACGCATTATCGAGGCAGGCACAAACAAGCAAAATAGTTGTATTTCTCCTATTTTTTTCACACACTGCTTCTGTGCTGTACTGTACAGGAAACATACAATGTGGGAAGTTTTAAAGTTAGTTAAAGTATAGCATTTTGTACTAGAAGAGCGCCCTGTCAGTATAAAACTTATGTTAAGTTGGACCAAATTGATGAGGGTACAATCAGGAACAATTAATCCAGCAAAAAATCATGAAGGAGGACAAGAAACAATGCATCAGACAATGATACCCATTGTGTGGGCCATAGGCAATTGAAACGCTTCATAGTGCAATCATAACAAACAAAAAGGGAACAACCCGACTTCCCACCTCCCCTTAGTCCCTCCCTGTCATCCAGGACTTGTGTCCAGTAGGACTTGAGAATGGGACATTCCCACAAAACATGCAACAAAGTGCCAACAGCTCCGCATCCCCTCCAGCAACTCGGGGAGCGGCCAGGGTCACCCTTGTGCAGCCTATGAGGGGTAATGTACAAGTATGTTGCTATCTAAGTAGCAGACTCTACACTAGAGATGTTGCGTGCTGAGTGTCTGACCCTATAGTGCATGTCGCTCCACTCTTTCTAAGTCAGTGTCCGCCCCAACTCTGCCTCCCACCTTTTCTGCCCTGCGGATTTGATCTCTTGTTCCCAGGGGCGAAAGATGTGATTGAGTTCTGTGATGAATCGTTTGGAGGATTGTTTGGATAATAACCATTGTTTGTATGGGGTAAGGCTTCTCTCAGCCCCCTGATGCACCAGGGGTTGCCTCACTCAATGCCGTATTTGTTGGTAGTGATATCGTTCGTTTTGGGCTTTGAAAAATCGGCTCTAAAATCTTCAACAGACATCGGTCCCTTCTTGTTAAAAAAGTGTTCTATAGACCTGTGGCCTTCCTTCTCCCAATGGGAAAAAGCTGTCTGATCCTGACCCGGGGTGAAGTCAGGGTTACTAGTGATAGGAGTGAGGGTCGATGGGAATGTGGTAAGGCCATTGCGAGTAGCCGTAGAGTCCCAAGCATTAAGCGTGGCTTGTCCAATTGGGGAGCCACAGAGAACTGAGAGTCTGGAAGCTTTACAGAGAAAGGGGATTATCCACAGAGGCTGCCCAGCCAGTACTCCCTCCATAAAGAGCCAATGCTTCTCGGACTCTGCCTGAGCCCACTCCAGCAAGCAGCACATTCTGAGATGCCTTGTAGTAATAGTCCAGGTTGGGCATTCCCAAACCCCCCTCCCCGGGGATCTGAAACTCATGTCTCTGCTCATACGTGGTTTCCTGTCTGCCCAGACAAAAGAGGAGAGCTCTGCTTGGAGCTGCTTCAGCATGCCCAGGGCAGCTCCCCAGGCAGTGTTTGGAACAGGTAGAGAATTTTGGGGAGTATATTCATTTTAAGAGCTGCTACCCTACCCACCACAAGAGGCCAAATGGGTACCAGCGCTGCAGGTCGCGCCTTATTTGTACTAGTATACGCGTATAGTTTAACAAGATTGTTTCAGTGGTTGAGAATGCCAACATTATACCCAGGTAAGGGTTGTTTTTTTGATCTTATCGAATGGGACATACCAGGACGAGGGCATCCACAGTCGAAGGCTGCAAGGAGAAACCCAAGGCCTGCAAATTAGAGACATTTACACGGAAGCCAGAGGTGATGGAGAACTCCTCCAGCTCTGCAAGGAAGACCGGGATGAACGCCCTAGGAGATTCAAGCATGGCGATGATATGGTCTGCGTAGAGGCTGATGGTGTGCCTCTCCGCCCCCGAAAAGAACCCTACTTATACCCTACTTATTCTCTGGTTATCCCGAATCCACTGAGCCAGCGGCTCCATATGGAGGGCGAACAGAAGTGGGGAGAGTGGGCAGCCTTGTCACGTGCCCCTGGCTGTAAGGAAGGGTTCAGACGTGAAGCCATTCACTCGGACGGTGGCCAAGGGGTGGCTAAACTCACTGAGCACCCACCTATGGAATCAATTTCCTATTCCAAACCACTCCATCGTGGTCTCTAGGAAGGGCCAGTGTACCCTGTTGACAGAAAGTCCCACTCTTTCCACTGCTTGACGGTGCGCCTTGTCTAGGAGGTGAAGCAGCTTCCTGGTGTTATCGCTGCACTGCCTCGTTGCCACAAATCCGGCTTGGTCTGGTTCTATTAGTCCAGGCATCAACGGGCCCAGTCTATTCTCCAATATCCCAGTAAAGATCTTTAGGTCAATATTCAACAAGGCACAGTACCTGCCATCCTTACCGGGCTTGGGCAGAACTACCACTTATGCCATGAGAATCATGGGGGCCATCACTGAAATCTCTCCGATCGCGTTCAATAGCGTGTCAGTTTTGGGGCTAGGACTGAGCTGAAAGTTTTATAAAAAATGGCTGTAAACCCGTCTGGGTCTGGAGATTTGAGGACCTTAAGACTAGCAATAGCTGAGATTACCTCCTCGATTCAGATCAGACTGTCTAACGTGGCAGCCTGGTCGAGTGATAATGTGTTTTGTCCTTAAAATATGCCGAGGGGTTTTGCTCTGGGATTTGTTGTGCCGAGTATAGATTGACATAAAAGTCCCTGAAGGCACGAGAAATGTCTGCCTCCTGGGAGAGTTCAGAGCTCCCCTCATCTATTATCCTAGAAACTGCCACTGCCTGACATTGCTCACATAGTTTGTGCGCCAATAAGTGACCACATCTTTCCTCCCAGTGTAGAACATGTGTTTGAGCCGACGGGCTGCGTATTCCGCTCGGTCTAAATCCATGCTGGCTAGTTGGGCTTGTGCAGATTTTGGTTGCCTCCATACCTTTGGAGCTCCTGTTCTTTTGTGAATCCCCTCTAATTCGGAGACCTACCGGGAAAGACCCTCCCTTTTCTCCCTACGGATTCTATTGTCCTCAGATGACGTGGCTATTAGGTCTCCCCTGGCCACCAGTTTGAGTGTTTCCCATAGGGACACTAGAGACATTTTAGGAGGATCATTCATGGTTAGATAGTTCTGTAGTGTCTTAGTGAGGTGGGCAATGACTTTGGGGCGATGAAGGGGTGTGTCCCTAAGTCTCAATGAGAAAGATGGGAGAGAGGCAGGGGGAGACAGCAGAGCCATAGTCAATGCTGCGAGGTTCGACAACGACTGCAGTTCAATAACAGAGTCTTGTACTGAGGGGAGGAGAAATTGGGACCCCAAAAAATAATCTTATCTAGCATTAGTTCTGTGAGAGTGGGAGTAAAAAGTGTAATCGTTTGAGTGGGGGTGAAAGTGGCATCACACATCGAATAACCCCAGATTGTGAAACCACTACCACATGCTGTCCGATAGAGCACCAGTCTTTCCCTGCCGCTGCGCTGAACGGTCTCGCTGGCCATCAAAGACAATATTTAGATTGCCCTCCCAGAAGTATTTGCCTATCAGAGGAGGATGTAAAGTCGGCCATCGCTCCGCGTATGAATGCTTCCTGACCGTCATTAGGAGCGTTGATGGTAGCTAGTGTGATCATGTGTGACCTCATAGTGCGAGAAAGCACCAAGAGTCTGCCCCGAATCTCCAGCACCTTTGCCCCCACCACCCCAGGAAAAGAGCAGGAAAAGAGAATGGCAACCCCAGCCCTCTTAGTTGGGAGAGAGGAGAAGTATTGCTGGGGAAAGGCCTTTGAACCCAGCCTATGTGTATCAAAAATTGCAAAATATAAAAGGTTAATTAAAGACGTTGAACAGCACACACTGGATTGCATTGGTTGGATAAGGAGTGAGGTCTGCAAGAACAAAGTATAAATGTATATCGAGAAGAGATTGCGCTTCCACAATAGAGATAAAGTGGACCATCAACCAAACATATCAGATGGAATGAAGAGCAATTTGAGCTGAAAATGATAAAACAGTTCAAAGAGAGCACATGGGAGAGTGCAGAATATAGCCTGCAAATGAAGAGGAATATTTTACATGGCAGAGCGCCTGTGCATTGAAGGAATCAGGTAGCGACAGAGAGGTGAGAAGAAATCCTCTGCCCTACAGTGCACACACTTGTCCCTGCACTCATGGATAGAGCAACACCGTGTTCAGTGACCTATTGGAAACTACTTTCACCACCCACACACCGAGGTGGTGTCTGCCACACTCTCCCTGATCACATCTCTGGCCAGTGCAAGCTCCACCAAATCTCCAACAACCACTGAGTCTTCACTAAATCCCCTTCAAGCATGCATCAAGTTCAGATCTCCGCACCATTAAATTAGATGTCCCAGCTGATAAGATTGCGTTAAAGGCAGAATACCTCGGAGAGTCATGGGCTCCTGGAAACCACTACAGATATAACAACACTTGGAGAAAATGGGTAAGTTGGTGCCTGGAGAGGAACGTGGATTCCGTTGAGGCTCCTACATGTAGTAAATTTCCTTGCAGAACAATTTGAAAGAGGTCTCATTTACAGATCAATTGACTGCTACAAAGCAGCTATTTCTGCAGGTCACGCCTGTAGGAGAGTAGGGTCTGCTTCCTATGGTCACCCCCACTTTTTGCTGTGTTTCACTGGTTTTTCGACTTTAGTCCAGCTGTGGCCCTGCTAATCAGGACCACAGCCTAGCTGTTCTCTTTTTAAATTAATTACATGTACTTTAGGTACATACCAGATTGGTTACTGGGTCACCCTTATGAGTCCGTAGTATATGGTACCTTAGATACCAAGGGCATAGGTACCCCAGAGGCCTACCAGGGGCTGAAGCATGTATTATGCCACCCCTGGGAAGCCTTCCAAAATGGCACCACAGGTCTGCACTTTCAGCCTGGGTAAGGTGGTGTAAACACCCCTTACTGAGATATATTATACCTAGATCTACCTATATATATATATAGACACATATTAACCTATAAGTCACTCCTATGGCAGGCCTTGACAATCCTGAAGGCAGAGTGCTTGGTTTTGTGTAAGAGGGCACCCTAGCACGAGCTGAGCCCCTCTGCAGCTTTCCGAATCCCTTCCTTATAGCTGTTCTATGAGATGGTCATACCATATACTCTTAAGTGCATTATAATCCTTGCGGTTAATGCTAACCTTGGTTTGGCTGTATCAAAACATGTTGTGTTTGGTGTCAAACACTTTGGAATACTACTCCCCCACCAGTTCTGGCGGTGGGGGTAGCATTCCACCCTTCTAGAGGGAGAAGACATGTACACACTTACTTACCCGGTAAATGTTTAAAAGAGCCACAGCATCACAAAATGGATGCTGCTGCCACAGACACAAGTCTGACCTCCTGCTGCTGGACGAAACTCCGGCAGGAGAGGCCTGGACAATAGGTTTCCTGTCCAGGGAGGTGCCAGCACCTCCCCAGACAGGCTTAAGTGTATTGGGGCAGGGTGGGTTGCATTCAGTGAATGGTTTTCAGACACTGCCTGGGGCACACAAGGTGCTCCATACATTTCCCAGTTCAAACCAGTTGCTGGGGCACTCAGCCCCAGCTCTGGTGTGGAACTGGACAAAGGGGAAGGGGTGTAACCACCCCCTCCCCAGGTCCTCCCATAGGTGGGATCCTAGAGTTTGTCCAACCCCCTAAACTTAGTATAAGTATGGGAACCCAGTCACTAGGACTTTAGATTACCCTGGACGAAACTCTGAAGATGAAATCTTGGACCTTCGACATTCCATATCGACTGGAAGATGGAAGAAATCTCCCTTGGGGTCAAGGAGTGACCTCCCTGTTCAAACAGGCACCAAAGAAGCATCTTGCTTGGTCTGCATTTTCGAGGCTCCTACTGGATCCCGAAGATTCTGTGACACAGGACATGGAGTTTGTTATAAGTAGGTTCCAAGGATGACAAGAGGTAGCCAGGTAATATTTCCATGTAGAGGTTTATTAGTTGCTTCAGTAGATATAAGTTATAAGTCTTAGAAGTCATTTGTAGAAGTCCCACCAGGAGCTAGATGCTTGTTGCTCAGCCTACACTCTTCAACTGTCATTCCTCACATACCAACAAGCACACTCACATTCTAATCACACTGTCATCAGGCATTCCAACATTCCACGCAGACATCACATTCATTCTGGCTGAGCAACTAAGAAGAGGATGCACTAGGGAGAATTAAGTCACTACATATCCTCTTCCCTTGGGAACAACAAACAATAAGAATTGCAACAATGCAGCATAAACAAGAGAATGAATGTGCAAGGAACATTGTGCATAATTCATCTAAGAAGTATGAAAAATACAAAGGAAGAATTAGCACAGATTAAAGCTCAAGATGCAAGACAGCACTTCCCCCTTCCTGGGGAAAACAATAGAAAAGGTGCACAACTTAAATATTCAAGCATCTTGTACTAATGATGAATAAAGGAAAGAATCAGAATCGAGACAGAATGGAAAAAGAGTAAAAGGTGCAGGTCATAAGTGTAGCCGGAGGCTGAGTAAAATAGATACTAAAAGTACCACACCCAACCATGTCTCTACACATCGCACCATGGAGGTATGGTGTGGATTTCAGAGAGTGGAGGACACAATAGGAAAAGAAAAATATCCAAACACTCAAACTATGCCACACACCTCAAACACAGTATGGATAGTCAAGTAAAATACATATCCACAGATGGATACAAAGCCCAAAGTGCAACTAAGGCACAATCCAAAACAACAATAATACAGCGCCCAAGGCGCAATGCCAACCAAGAAGTGGGTAAACCCCCCACAACGCACCTCAGAAGAACAGGTGCCAAGGCAAAGTGTAGGACATAGAAAGATGAGGACACCTAGGAAACCCACGAGATGTAAATTCCACACAACTGTCACTGTCCAACTTGCCATAATAAAATAATATACACCTCGAAACCAAAGGTATACTTCAGAAAAATGCATGCAAACTAATAAATACACAGAGATATGCCATTGCGCAAACAAAACAAAGTGTAAAAGGAACACTGCGCAAACCAAGGCAAAGCATAGGACACGGAGAGAAGAGGACACTCATGAGACCCATGAAGTGTAAATCCCACACCACTGTCACAGTCCAACTTGCCATAATAAAGTAATACACCTCGGAACCAAAGGTGTACTCCATAAAAATGCATGCAAATCAATAATAACACAGTGATGTGCCATTGCGCAAACAAAATAAAGTGTGTAACAGACACCACCCAAGCGCAGGCCACACCACAAAATGGAGTCCACTGCCCACTGAATAAACAACAATATGGGTCCACAGCCCATTGTATAAGGTGAAACATGAAGTAAACCGCCCACAGAATAAACAACAAAATAGGTACACTACCCATTGTATAAAGTAGAACCTAGGATACACCACCTACAGAGTAAAGCACAGTAAGTGTACACAGTTCAAAGTAAAGAAATAAAACTCACACTGCTGGATGTATTACCGTACTGCTAAATGAATTACTAACAAGCATTAAAGTCAGGCACCACACAAACATGTAGGGAGGGAACAGTGAATGAGTGTGCACACCACCCACACTGTGAAAATGAACAAGAGTAAGGAGACCAGCTCCTACACACCACTACCCTAGAAAAATTTGCGTTCCAAAACTTAACACAAAATACAAGACACAGCACCTGACTACTGCATAAATGGATTCAAAGAAGCAGTAAAAATTATAACATTAAGCTGGAACATAGTCTGTGGTATATAACCCAAAACATGCCAATTGCTAATTTAAGGATACTGAGCAATAACACACACATGAAAAATAGCAATAACACACACATGAAAAATAATGCAATATTAGAGAATTGCTTAAAATGAACTTTAAAACAACACCGGTGAGCGAACTCTCTCACCCGAGATGTCTCAACCAAAAAAAACAATGAAGATCGCCATACCAATGGAAGAGTCCCAACTTGAATAATATGGAAGTTCAAAAAATTATCTTCTCCGAAAAAAAACCTCCATATTCACCAATGCGGCAGTGTGTCTTTTGAATTGCATAAAAAAAACAAATGTTCACAAAGAACGATAAATAGAAATAAGTACTGAAAACACGAAGACTTTCTGATCCTAATTCGATCCAGTGACCTTCCGAGCTGTTGTCATGGTGATGTTACTCAAAATGGCCCCCTACGTCGTATTTGCGTGCTTTCAGGTGAAAGTTGGGCTCACAAAAGCAACGTGAAAAACGTGAAGTAAGTCCTGCTTTCCACGGGAGATTGAGCACAATAACCAGTGACGTAGGACTCAGCATGAGAACAGAGGAGGCAAATCGCTCGAGCCCATTTTAAAGGTAACGACTTTTCGTAGTCGGTTTGTCCGTCCATTGGAGCAAAATTAATTAAGTACATTTCACCATAGAAGAAAAGTTGTTCAAAATAAAACACTCACGACCTCAGAGATCCTGTCTTTGATTGCTTCCAGATTTATTGCAATTCAAAATACAAGTTCATTCCTTATACCTCGCTTCTAGAACTGAAATGCTGCCTAAATTGAATCGTCATTTAAACATTTAAATGTCATAAACACAGAAATTCATTACAAATCTCTGCTTACGAAACTTGTGGGGAAGGCAAAATCTCATGGCCAGAAATTATCCAGACATTGACCCTTCAACCTTAAGCGCCATAAATAACATGAAAGTTGTCTCCGTATTTAAAAGTTCACTGCTAGAGTTCACTGAGGAAAGCGATCTTCACCAGTATTCAATCTTCACTGGTAATCCAAGTAAAATAAAAGGAAATGCTTTACAGAGTCATTTTCGCCTCAATAAAGCTCAGTTGACAAAACATGGCCACAATTCTTGCTCTTCACGGTGTTAGTAAATGAAGCAGAGTTTTCATATACGTAGAAAATATGCTTGACATTGACTTATATTTGTCAGCATTATATTTCATCTTTTAAAGCATAAGTCCACTTTTACAAGGAACGTGAAGCGCCCTGGGTAGGCTGTCCAGGTGGTGAAGGTCACTGGTGGGACTCTTGGGGGCGTTCTTTTCCTTGTTTTTACTTTACTTAAAGTTGCTAGTCTTTCATTGGTTACTTGTAAAATAAAGGGGCATATTATTAAGGGGGTTTATCTCTGCTTTTTTGGCTTTAAAAGCCAAGAAAGCGGAGATAAAGTTATCTCCCTATTACCTAGCTGTCGCTAACACCAGTTAGCCACAGCTAGTAGGAGATAGCGACCATCTTGAGCCCCACTTTGCATGTCAGTGATATTTATCACTAATGACATGCAAAGTGGGCGTGCCAAGATGTTAGCGACTGGAAACAGTGGCTAACATCGCTATCTCCTATTACCAACTTTTGGAGATATTCGCACTAAGCGCGAATATCTCCAAAAGCTAACACCTGCCCTGAGCAGTTCTTAGCCATGTTATCCAATGGGAGGTGGATAACATGGCTAAGGGCATTAGTTCGGTAATGCATGAATATCGTGGACTTTTCAGCGATATTCATGCATTGCGGTCGTTTTTTATCGCATTTGCGATAAACCTTGGTAATACCAAGGTTTATCTGCGATAAAAATCGCCGCAGCTCAGCGTTAAATTCTTGTCTCTAACCAAGCAATAGCGATAATTATCGCTATTGCTTGGTAATATGCCCCAAAGTTCATTAAAATGATGGAGGTTTTCTCACCTTCAGTAAACTTCAGTCCACAGCACACAGGGTTTCTTTCCAAGCGTCGCCAACATGTTATAAGTAGGTTCCAAGGATGACAAGAGGTAGCCAGGTAATATTTCCATGTAGAGGTTTATTAGTTGCTTCAGTAGATATAAGTTATAAGTCTTAGAAGTCATTTGTAGAAGTCCCACCAGGAGCTAGATGCTTGTTGCTCAGCCTACACTCTTCAACTGTCATTCCTCACATACCAACAAGCACACTCACATTCTAATCACACTGTCATCAGGCATTCCACGCAGACATCACATTCATTCTGGCTGAGCAACTAAGAAGAGGATGCACTAGGGAGAATTAAGTCACTACAGAGTTCCAGACATCTCTGAGGACGACATGAGATCCCAGCAAAGCTGATACCCGCGAGACGTGGGACCGGAACTCCTGGACATCCTGCAATTTTGCAACTACACCTCCTTCCCGAAGTTTCCCGAAGTTGTGCATTGGGCTATTTGTTGCCCTTGCCCGAGCACCTTTTGCACTGAAGCTGAGAGGCCTACACTCCACGAGTGTTCCGTGGGCCAGCTTTCTTCACCGCAGCTCGAGGCACCTTTGCAATCTCTAGTCCGTTGGCTAGTGGGTCCCCAAAAAGAAAAATCCTTTGTTTCTTGAGCTTTCCTGGTTGCTCCAGACGTGTTCTGTCTCCCCTCCAAAGGGTGAGTCCCTCAGACCTTGCTGGTCTGCAGTGAAGCCAATCTTGTCATCTTGCATGGGTTGCTGTTGCCAAGGCTTGTTGGGTCAAATCCAGATACCAACACTGCAGCACTCGACATCCAACGTGGGACAGCTTGAACCCAGCTCCTGGTTGTCGTCTACACCGCCTGGACCTCGTGGTGAGAGTCATGCTTCACCTACTTCACCTTAAAGCACCCGACATCGGCTGGCATCTTCTTGTCGCCATCCTGGTCACTGGCTAGTGACCCAGACTCTGTCCCCTCTGCTTTCAGGTTCCTCTGATCACCGATCCACCCTTGGATCCATCCGGACACTTTGCTGCTGGTCGCCTGCAGCACTTCTTGCAGCTCTCCATAGGAATGGACGTCGAAACCCGGCACAAAAAGACACCTATGCACCCGGCTTCCCTGGGTGAGGTAACACGAGTACTTTGGTGTTCCCGTGGGTCTTGACTCTCGAAGTGTCCAGTGCTGAAGCGGTTCCCTCGCATTCCACTCAATTAAATTGCTGATATGGATTACCTTAATGTTATTTACATTAATTGTTATGGAATCTGTCAGCGATTTTGCCTGTACTGTTAAGAACATGAATATAGGGCCCGACAGGGGCCTGTTTCCACGTCTGTTTTTAATTGCTACTTGGTCTGAGACCCAGAGCGACCCGTCCCACTTAAAGCCCTGGGACCCTGTCTAAACTCCGCTGTTTCACACACCAACAAAAGACTCGCACTTTGTAAATATGAATAATGTAGTATAAAACAACATTGAAACAATTACAGAATAATAACAATGACATGGTAAAAAAATCATAATTCCTAGTATGATGTTGGCACCCGGAGTGGAGGACATTGCAAACTCTGAGTTATTCCATGCCATAACGATGGCCCTACATGAGTGACAGCTGTCAATCATGTAGGTGAAGAGAACCACATGCCTGTGGCATAAAGGGGCTCCTGACAGAACATTCAAAAGTGTGCAGTGGTGGACTGAGATCTAAAAGCAGCCCTGGAAAATGTGCTCAACCCAGTCCCGTAGCGCAGGGAGTGACACCTACTATCGGCAGGAGGATTTGTGTTGGGGGGAGAAAATAATATGTTCATGTCTGTAAGCAAATTGTGTGTGTTCCCTCGGGGCTGTTGGCCAGGCTGGATAGATGGTAAGCCCTCTATCCATCATGCTTAAAATCAGCCCAATGATTCTCAGTAAACTGTGGGTTTCTCCTGTATCCCATATAGCCAGGGCCAGTGGAATTACAGCAGGGGAGAACTCAATTATGTGGCGACTAAATACCGCTGCAAGAAAAGACAAAACAATAGGGTCACCCCACTACTTCTAAGCAGTGTAAAGAAGAGAAACATAAAATGATAATTACTTTAAAGTTAATATCATTTTATGCTTTCTGACATTTCCTGCTGCATTGCGGTGGGTGGGTGGGCGGGGCTGCTCTGCTCTCCGAGCAGGGCAGGGGAGGAGTGGTTTGCTCACTCCAAAGAGCGTAATGACCGTTTGGTCGGACCTCTAGGGCCGGCCAAATCACGCTCCCTCATGTGACACCACCTGCCACCCCCGCGAACCCTGCAACCCCACCCCATGCGAACTCCGCTCCCGCTTCCCCACTCGCGAGCCATGCCGGCCGCTGCTGCAAAACATGCTGCGTAATGTGGCACTTCTTTATTTTACCATCTTTACACATGTTAACACTGGGTAAAGGTTTCAACTCATTTGTACCAAAACAATACTCATGTGCAGTTATAAGCAACAGAACAGTGACCAGTTAACCTTTGCAAAGGAACTTTCCCTGCCCAGCAACACATGTTGCTGCATTTTTAGTAACGTTTGGTTCAATAGAGCTAGGATTTTTTTTTAATCTGCAGATTATGTTGAAGATGATGGATTATGTGGTAAATGGTTTGAATTCGTAATTATCCGGAAATAGCTGCAGCCGCAAAATCGCATCGTTCCAGTGGCCCGGCATATAGCCCAGCAAGGAAGTGAATTTAGGAGGGGGAAATGAACTGATCTCAGGAACGGCGGGGCAGATTTACAAGCCCTTGCGACACTTTTACGCCTCCGTTGCGTCACTTTTGTGACGCAGCGGCGGTGTAAACAATGTGCCACTATGCAACATATTTACAACGTGACGCATCTAGTTAGATGCGTCACGTTGTAAAGCCCTGCGCTACATTACACCTGCGTCAGGTATAATGTATGCAGGGTGGGCGTTCCATCGCAAGGAAGCCCGGTAAAAGTGACTCAGTTAAATCTACAAGATTTCAATGAGTCACTTTTCCGTCCCCGCTGTGTCAAAACCTTACGCCTGTTTGTAGCAGGCATAAGGAGTGACGCAGCACAGCAAGTAAAGGGCAACCCTGAGCAGTAATGGAGTTGCGTCACGCTTGCGACACAACTCCAGCACTGCGTCACCTTTACGACGTCAGATGCCTCACGCATCTCTCTATACTTGCGCTACGGTGCGCTGCATTGTAAATGCGGCGCATCAATGCTTGTGCAAAGGGTTTCAACAGTCACGTAAAATAACTGGCGCATCACTGCTGATATGCAGGGATCCGCCAGTTATTGTAAATCTGCCCCACAGTCTCTGGAGCAGAACCTGTGAAAACAGTTTTCAGGTAACAAAAAAATATGTATGCATAAAAACAAACCTCAAATTCCACTCGAAAACTCCTGCATCAGGTTTATCCTATTTATGGCACAACACCTCACCATCTTCATTTCACCCACTGGAAATTTAAATGGGCTGCAAGAGCGGGAAGGGTTTTGCTTTAGTTAACATGCAGATTTATGGAGATTCCTGCAAGGGCGGCTCTAGGCTCTTGGCGGCCCTGGGCAGGGAGAGTAGGTATGGGGCCCCCGGAGGAAGGCAGGCACAGAGGCTAGTGAAGAGGGGGAGGGAGTTGAGGGTCAGGGTGTTTGGAAGTGGAACTGAGCCGGAGGCCGCCAAATCCAAGCCAGTGGCCGCCACACAAATATGTATCCATCCTCAGAGGATTATTCTATTAAGGATATATATTGGCGTGGTGGCCCCTGGGGTTTGGCGGCCCTGTGCAGGTGCACAGCTTGCACATGCCTAAGGCCGCCCCTGATTCCTGTGTGAAAGCTGAGCGACAGGAGCAGCAAAGGCAGGGTTTTTATACCTACAAAGTATAAAGCTACAAAACGCCCAGTCCGAGCGCGTGCAAACTCTGAGATGCAGTGACATGAGGAGGACCACATTTTTTATTTAATGACCTTAGGTCCACACACAACCTTATATCACCTGTCTTCCTCTTCTTTGAAACTACTATTGCCGAAACCCATTAAAAAAAAAAAAACAGCTCTCTTTTCTCTGGAACTCTTTTGGGCCCCACCACCACAGCTGTTGAATGTGCCCGGAGGTGGTGCACAAAAAGGACTGTGCACTTTGCCACACACATTCATTTATCCAACAACCTTTCACGGCAAAGCAGCCTTGTTTGTTTAAGTGTTTAGTATTGACCTTGTATGTGATATATGTATACGCATAGGAAGTCAGATTTAGGCATTTTAAGCAAAGGTACACATGTGCATTTTAATCTCTCTCCGTCCCTCGTGGCCCCACCAGTTGTTTGCGGTAAGATGTGTGGATCACATTTTCCCAGTGTCTAGAAGGGAAAGTACTTTCCTTTTTTTCTCGTTACAGATAGTCAGCAATGTCTTTTCTCAGCTGCTCCCCCCTTACAGACTCTTTGTTTTGATCACTCCTTCCGGTAGTAATCAACACATCACGCAGTATCATGCATTGACTCTCATTGACGAAGTACCCAGATAGATTTTCAGCCCAAAATGAATGTTGCAAAAATGCCCCTGTAGATATACGTCTTTGTAAACGTTCTGATAGATTGCATCTATGTCGCTAAATACTGCATGTCTGCCTTTTCTAAGCGCTGTTACTGACGTTATTGCCAATTCATGGTATTTACTCAACCTCTCTTGGAAGGATGGAAGTCTAAGTCTTCCATGTTCGGGTTACAGCTCTTGATTTTGAGAACACTGCATTTGTAAAAGGCAAACGTTTAGTTCCCTGAGCAATCCTACTGCCGGTAGAGACTTTCTGAAATCACAGTGTGAATCAGATTAGGATGCTTTCGCTCACAGTCCCTTTACTTGCTGTCAAACTTAGCTGTGTCATGATACTGTTAAGTTTATATGAGGAATAAAGTACCCCCTGCTTTACATTATAAGGATGTTGCAAGTCACCAAGGAGTTCCATAACCATGTAGAGGAACAAGGTTATAGAACTTTGAGGTGACTTTCAATATCCTTATACTGTACGGCAAGGGGTACTTTATTCCACATGCTATATGGTCACACCATCAACTTTTCCACAAACCACTTAAAACCTTAGTGCGTCCATGTATAGCTCTTTCAGATGAAAGAGAGAATATGGATGGAAACATAAAGAATACAAATCAAACTTCCAGTGCAAAATTAAACACATCAAAAACCTGCTAGATATTTGTTGCAAAAAGATATTAGAAACAGTTCAATACAAGTCTTTTTAGGTCGAGCGTATGCGTACGACCTCCTGTATACTTTAGTATACATATATCTCTGTGGGCCACATACCATTTCTTACTTCTCATTTGTATGTTTCAATGTCCTTTAAAATCCTTGCTTACTATGGGCTAGTCCTGCCTCTTTGTCCCTCCTTTTTCCTCCAAGGAGCAGGGACTTAGTACAATATTGTTACAATTTGTTCTGTTGATCTGTTCATGGTGGGGGGACTATTTTATTATATTTTCAATCTCTTGTTACACTGCGAGTGCTCAGACGTAACAGCTTACATTTTATTGTAGCATTCACGTCTTGTCCTTCCTTTCCGAAGCCAGCAGCAGCCAGACATGCTTTCTAGCTACTGCAGCTCTAAATCATGTAAAAAATTAAACCAAAACTTAAACATAGCTTGAAATGATACTTTAGTATGCATGCTGCCTGTTTTTTTCCTCCCCTCCAGGACTTGTGCTTGGCTGCTGGCTAAAGAGTTGGAAGTTTCTCCTCATCAGTTTTGCACGGAGGCCAACATGTCCCTTTTAAAATGTGCATTTGAATGTATTACATTAAATAAAAGCAGGAGACGAACACAGGGCCAGCACAAGGGCTTTGTGATTACACTGGATACTGACTTCAGAGAGGCAATGTTTCTGAGTTTATTTTGCTTTTAAAAGCACTCCACACGGTCCTGGCCTCTTGCAATTTCCAGACAATAAAAATGTCAAGATAACTCAGGTGATTGATGTTCTTGCTGGAGAAATTAGAGTTGTCTAGTAGAAGAAGTTTTACCTCATTGCAAGGTATCCAGAGGATCAATATGCCTGCTGCGAGGGAAGTATACCATGCAGATTACAAAGTGCATAAAATGTAAATGGGTCAGTGGGCTACTGCTCTTCTGTTACTTGCAATTTATAAGCTAATATCCTAAAAGAACAGTGCATTTATAACCGTCATGAAAGAACTGCGTGCACTGCAAACTAAAGATTAGAGGAGATATTAAAGTTGCAAAAAAGGTTCATCTGGATGGAAATTGATTCTTTTTATTCAAGGGAACCCCAACCAAGGTGTTCTGTTTTCAATTCTGAGTTTGTGCTTCAGGAGCCAAAGCACTCTTTAGCAATGCTGCCACCAATATGAATGACTTGTGACTCCTACACCCTGTAGTCCTCTGTGTTATGCAAAATCTCCCTTACATTAATGTATACACTTATGATTGATTGTCTCTGTAATTTGTGTGTGATGCAAAGTGCTCTGACACACTACACTGGTATGTGTGACACTTTATAATTAAGTAAATGCATCTGAACATTAGTGGTTATGGAGCATGAAGGGACCCTGTTACAGAGTGGTGGTGAGGGAATCCGCATCACTCAGACTTACCTCAACAACACCAACTCAGCATCAGTGCAGCACCACCTCAGCACCAGCCCAGCACAACAGAAACATCAGCACAGCACAATTTCTACCTCAGTGCAGCACCACCACCTCAGCAACAACTCAGCACCCATGCAGCATCACCTCAGCATCAGCGGAGCATCACCTCAACACAGCACCACCTCAGCACCAGCGCTGTACCACCACCTCAGCATGCCTCAGTGCCACAGCATCACTCAGCACCACCTTAGCCTCACTTAGCACCACCTCAGTAACATTCAGTATCACCTCCATACTATCACACAACTACCTCAGCATCACTTAGCAATACCTGAATTTCATTCAGCATCTCCTGAGCATCACATCTGTACCAGCACACCACCACCTCAGCACCTCTTCAGCATTACTCAGCACCACCTCAGTGTGCCCTCAGAATCTGGCATCTATTGATTCTCTCCTAGTGTCCGTCCACTGCTCATGTTGCAGTTCAGGTAGTATTTCTCAGTCTCCACCATCCTATTGTTTATGACCCTGCATAACAAAAACATGCTATAACAAACAAGCACTGCAACAGGCAGGAGGAGATTGCCAGCATTGCAAGGACAAAAAAAACTTGAAGACATTTTTTGATAATTCTTTATTTAAAAGAGTCATTCAATTGTACACAATGTCTTCCTTAAACTCCACTACATAACACTCCACTACACAAAATACCACTCCACATACTTACACCCCATTACACAAATTCTCACACCACATAATTCCAATATACTCACAAATACATAATTCCGATCCACATAATACAACTGCACACAATACCATATAATTCCACTACACAAATCCACACCACACAGTTTCACACCACACAATTCCACAACTAACAAGTCCAATCCAACCTATATAATTGGTACACACCACATACATCCACTCCAATCCATAACACATAGGTAAGAGACATTTACGTTTATAATGCCAATAGCTCCAACTCTTTCTTTTTTTTAAACTCATAGATCTGATGCATAGCTCCTACCTATTCCTACCTATTTGTTATTTTCTGTCACCAAAAAAGCAAAGCTATACACAAAGTTCCATGCCACACAATTCAGCTCCACATATTTCCAATCCACACCACATAATTTGATATCAAACCACATAATACAACTCAACAACACAATAACACAACACCACATACATCCAATTCAAACCAAACCACACAATTCCACATGGTGCTGCTAAATTCAACTGTACATCACATAATTAAACTGTACAAGGTACCACTCCACACAATCCCACTACAAATAATGCCCCTACACTGAATGCCACAACATTGCTAACCATATATTTCCACAGCACACCATGCCACATAATGCCACTACACAAATCCACTTCACACCACACAACTACTCTCCACACAATTACACAACTAACTAATCCAATCCAACCCACATAGTTCCACTACACACCACATACATACACTCCATAACACATAAGTAAAATACATTGCCATTTACAATGCCAATAGCTTAAACACAAATGTGAGACCAATTGCATTTCCAACGCTTGTTTTTTTTAATGCCGCAGTAGCTCGGAATATGTAGAAAGTGCAGAAAGATTCAAATTTTTCTATTATTACCCAAGCAGAGCAAGAAATAAACATGATCTTTCTGCTTATTGTAAGCTAGATAAATAGAGCAGAAGAAAGAAAAGCAAAGGAACATTTTCTTTGCTTTAAACAGGTGCTTTAATTATGCTCTGTGACCTGACCTGCTTTCAGTTCAGCTGCTGGCTCTTACAGAAGGCATTGCAAGGTCATAACTAGAGTGTAATCACTTATTACAGTTGCGTTTTGAACTCTTTTCCTTATATTCGGCGACTAGGTGCATCACAAGTCGCTAAATATAAAGAAATTAGAGGCGGGTGTTTTATGCAGTGATTGCTATTTCCCATGTTTTATAACCATATAACAGTATGTCTAACTTGATCATGACATGATAAACATATGTCCAAGTTGAAATTCTTGTGTAATCTTCAAATGCAACTTGCTGTATAATGAAGGTCACCAATTCCTCTCTAGTCACCTAAGATGGGTTGCCAGTCAAACATTTTCACACAGAAATATCTTCAGCCATAAATATCTTGTCCTTAATATCGTTTACAAAAGTACCGTCCAGTTGGGTGTAGATTTTCTTCTATTAACTCCAATGGGGAAATATGTTGTAAACCATATTTATGACACAGGGTACTCTGACAACAATATGTTGGTACCATACCCCTCAGGGTAGTCATCACTGATCAGGACCACTGGAATTATGGGGCAGGAGAAGATCAAATCATGCAGCAGGTTGACTAAATTATGTGACAAGAATAGCTAAATTATGCATCGTAATGTGGGATATTTTATGACAGTATTACTTGATTATGTTCTCACGTTTACATGTTAACACTGTCTGAGAGACGGTTTTACCTCATTAGTACCCTTTAACACACAAAAATAGCATTAAGCAACATAAATGTGACCAGTCAAACCTTTGAAAAGGGACTATCTCTGCGCTGCAAAATGTTTCACTCCCTTTTTGGTAACTTTTATTCCATTTAAGCTAAAAAAAAAAAAAAAATTAAATGTGGCCGATTATGAAGCAGATGATGGATTATGTGGCAAATGTGGCAAATTCATAATTATGCGGAAAGCACTGTGGCAGTAAATTCTCATAATTCCAGTGGACCTGACTACACCCACCATTCAGCCATCACAAACGATCACCTCACCCTGCCCCAGCTACCTCCATGAACTTATGAGGCATCAGAGAGCCTCACAGTGAATTACAGGCATGGCGAGGCACTGTAAGTAAGACTGTTACAGAGTTACATAGAATCATTGTGACATGTTTTGCAGGAGTAGTTACAGAAGAAAAAGATTGGGGGGTTGTAATAGTTACAACACAACATATTTCAGGAATTGTCCAGGGCTGGAATGTTTCCAAATGAAGCTTCTTTGAAATAATCTACCAAGATCTGCTAACTGACTATCAGAAAAAGATTCAGCCTTTTAGAAGTTCCCTAGTTACACTGGGGAGGCATGAGTTATCGAGGGGCAATGTCATCACCCCTTCCAAGCTCCACATGAAGGCAGCCTTCTTCCTCAGACATCAAGGCAGCCGATAGCCCCCAAATCTCCCATGCCAGGCATCACCCCTCTTGAAAAGCACCTCAGGCAGGTACCACCCCACCCCACCCGACTGCCCACCCTTTCCAGGCACGCATCACCTCTTCACCACCCAGGCAGGCTGGTGCTTCACTTACCTAAGGCGCTCAGGCCTCAGTGAACGCCAGCGGAGCTGGCAGGACCAGCCACCCTCAGGTCACTCTGTCGCTACTACCTCAGCAACCCAAAGGGCCTCACTGGCTGCTTGCCACGGGATCAGAGCCGTATTCAGAGCCACGCCCAGTGTTGAGCTGTAGCTCTTTACCGGCCCCTCCTCTGCTACAGAGAGCAAGACTAACCCCTGCTAAGCCACACTATTTCTTCACTGGCTCCAGCATCTGGCAGCATAGGGGCCTGACTGATGCACACTGTGACAGGCTGCACTCTTGTCACTAGTCCCCCACTGTGACAGAGCAAACACCGGACGGTGACGCTCTTGCCAGTTAAGGCCGCTCCCTCCCCCTCGACTGCACTACATACAAGGGGCCTTGAAAGAAGAGTAAGGGAAACTACGATCTCACCTCAGCTTTTGGTGCACGTGGTGCGGTCCAAGACAGTGAATCCCAGGCTGCTCCCGGATTGGCCCTTTGGTCCGTCAGGCAGAGTTGAGGGGGATGTTTACTCTTTTGCCTTCCCCACTGTCAAGGGTACACACATCTCAATCTTCCCTCCCATAAATTGTGGTCGTTTGTGGGATCCATTTTATAGAGTTGTTTCCTTCTGTTGATGACAGCAATGGGGGGGATGGTAGATGGGAGGTGAGTCTGGATTTGTGAAGTCTAGCAGGACCGGAACTGGATACCAAAGGCAGCTCTGGCAAAAACGTTCAACCCAGTCCTACTCTGCAGGAGGCCATAACTAAAATGAAGCATGGGGGGCGTGGTTGGGTCATGACAGCCAACCAGTTCTGGAAGCAGCCCCCCCCCCCCCCCCCGCACACCCAGGTGCCCGGGGTGTCCATAGGGCTCTTAAATCGAGTAGAGATGCTATATTGATGAGAACCGCTGGCTATAGAGAGCCAAGAAAATGGGAAAGGCCTTAAGGGATGGGCGTGCAGATAGACCCAAGTGGGCGGTGCTCGTGGGGAGCCAAAATAAAGAAGCGCATTATGTGCGTAAGTAAGATGGAATATGGAGGAAGCATAGATCGCAGTGAGGGGAGGAAAAGGCAGAACTACAGAATGTGTGTAAAAGAGGGATGTGAGGGAGGGGTGAGAGAGGCTGAGATTTTTTGCAAGAGGAGGGAAAGGGAAGGTATGTGCAGAGTGAAGGTGAGGGAGGTAAAAAGCACACAATACATGTAAGGGAGTGGTGAGAAAAGTGCAGAATGTAGGTGAGGGAGGTGGGACGAAGTGCAGTTTGCATAGAAAGGAGAGGGAAAGGGAAGAGAGAAGCATGTAATAAATGCAATGGGAGGGGGAGTGGCGAAGGAAGAAGGGTACATTTAAGAGGCTAGAAGGGAGTAAAAAGAAGCATGCAGTAAAGGGAAAAGGAAGAGAGAAGAGAGAAGCACAGAGTGCTGGTGATGAGAAGGGAGAGGACGGGGATAAGCAGTGAGTGCAAATACATCTTCATGCATGCTGAAAAGGACACAAGTCATGATCAAAACATCCGATCCCTAAAATAAAAAGAAAACAGACCTGTATATCAAGTGTCCAGTTAGAAACACTGGCTCGCTTGGGCCTCCATGGCTCCAAGGACTGAGATGACAGATGCAGGCAAGATTGAATGCCTGACTGTTCATTCAGCAACAACAACACTATGAAGGAAATTGAAATTACTCACCGTAGCTCCAACGCAAAGGGCCTAGCAGTGACATCAAGGGCAGTAGATAATTATACAGCCCTGTCTCCAGAACGGAAATGAAGATTCATTCCTAAAACCCCAGGTCATCTCAAGCAGTGTCTGTTCATTGCAGTGTTAATCACCCTAGCTATGCTTTCTAGGAGGCTGTGAGGCAGCCGCTGCAGTTCGTAGCCATCCGGGCGGGTGTGCGTAATATGGCTGTCACCGGAGAAGCTGTAATTAATTCCGTCTACCTGCGCATTTATGTTCACCAAAGAGCGCCTTGGTTCCCTCGACACCTGCAGCAGATGAGAACGAGGCGGCCAGCCTCAGACTGACGTCTGCAGCAAGCAAGGCTTCATTTCCGGCAGTCAGTCCTTCTTTGTGAAACACCCTCATCCCTTTAAAACGTCACTTCAAGGCGCTTCTTGTTCCTCTCTGCTTGGGTTCAAGCTTCCTGGGCTAGGTGTAGACTGAAGTAGTGCCAAGTGTCCCAAACGCTTTAAAGCACTGCTAAGTGGAGTTGTTTAATGGCGGGACCCCTCGCACAGGACCTTCTAGGGTTCTATCAGTGTGGGAGGTGGCGGGAGGAGGACAGGAGGGGGTGCGCAGCACCTGAGAATACAAGCGTCAGCTCAATAGGGCGAGCCCAGAAGGACCGGGCTGCATTGAAGTCCTTAGGGTCTCCCCCTCTGCTGGTTAATGGTGTTCCCTTCGTGTTCCTTATTAGCATCTCTAAAGGGGAAACGTGTTCTTCACGCTTAGTTTTGCAGGACACCTTCTGTTCTGTGAATCCTCCCTCTTTGTCTGCCTCCTTGTACAGAAATGAAAAAGCAACTTGTTCGTCTCGACCACTAGATGGCTCTAGACGCCATGTTTTGTCTTCAACCTGAAGAACATTTTATTTCAATACTTAAACAAGCATTACCATAGACAATAGGTCCCGCCTTTGGACCTTTGAAGTGTTGAGCCATGCATCATATTATCCTGAGTGGTTCAATTATATCTTAATTCCTGAATATGTGTAGTTTTGTTAAGTTGATTATAGTGTAGTGTTATGGACTTGTGTGTAGTTTAGTAGTGTAGGTAGGGTGCAGAAATGGTATGCATGAACTTTGGTGAGGAAGGGGCAACATTGGTGTTGTTCAGTACATCTCAGCTGTGTGCTTATTCGTAACTATGAAAGACCCAACTGGGATTTATGATTATTTTTGCATTCGTATGGTGGGCAGTTTGCGTTTGTTTATGTTATTATAGACTTGCCTCGCTCTGGGAACAGCACCCACATACAAACAGAAAACTCCCCCTAAAATGTTAACTAGGCCAGAAGCTAGGACGGATGAAGCACATGTGTGTTATGATGGTGCTAATGCCCCCAAAAGACTCTCAGGAGGCAGTGGAATATTTAATAGGGCTTTATTGTTCAACAGGAGAGCGCCTTGCGTCCGGTGCTCTCCGATGCTTTCTGCCGACTCGCGCTAATCGTGGGTCTCACAAAATGTCCACCGCGTGTCCTGCGCCATTAAGTAACGCGCGGCGACTAGATCGCAACTCTACATATCTCCCTTTTTTCCCATTAACACAGAAAACAAAAGTCTTATGGCAAAACATCCCATCTTCCTTCTCCTAGTTCAAAGTCTCGAAATCTGGTAGGCCTCACTACCGCTCGGCCTGCCCCTGTGCCCCTTACTGGAGTGGTGGAGACATCTCTGGAGCTGTCCGCTGCCGGGCTCATTACCTTGTTTTCATTTGCACAAGGGATTCCTCTCCTCGGGGTTTCACTCTCCTCTCCTAGATGTTCTCCTGTCACAGGGATATCCCGGTCTCCGAACTCCTCGCTGCTCACTCCTGCTCCAGAGCCTTCTTCTCCTTCTTGAAGTGTCTCTCCACCTTCTGGTGGTACTTGGTCTTCATATGTCCTCCCGTTTCCTTCATTAGACCATTGTAGGATCTTGTTGCATTTGGCCATGCGGTCTGGGGACCATACATTTCCATCACTCAGCAATGCTGCTCTGTCATATACTTCCTTCACCTGCAAAGGTAAACTGTATTTGCTATCACCTTTCTTCCGCAGTACGGCTAGCTTGACTCTAACCCATTCTCCTCTCTCAAAGGCTGCTTCTTTCACATTCCTTCTCCGGTTATACAGTTCTGTGTATATCCTTTGGGCATTCTCTAGATTATGTTGCACTACCGCTGGCGACCATTTGCTGGTCACTGTCTTTTCCTTCCACGCTAGGTTGTCTATAGTAAAAGGATCACGCCCTCTTAGAATCTGGAAGGGGCTGTACCCTGTGCTCGTGGGGGTGATACGGTAGGCCCACAACATGCTTTGGACCTCCTTTTCCCAATCCTTGCCCATCGTGATGGCTGCTTGAATGGATCCCATGATGACCCTATTGAACCGTTCTACTAGTCTGTTTCCGGCCGGGTGATATATGGAGGTGTGCTTGGTTTGATGCCATTCCTTTCCATGTATTGGTACCACTTCTCCAAAGTGAACTGCGGCCCATTGTCGCTCAAGATGGATCTGGGGATGCCCTCCCTGAGGAAGGTGGCAGTGAGGAACCGAAGCACTGTTTCCGTGTCCATTTCTTCCTGTATGTGCACCGCCGGCCATTTCGAATACCTATCAATGAGAACACACATGTATTTAGGTGTGCCCTGGGTGTCCAATACGGGTCCTAGGATGTCTATAGACACTTCCTCCCAGGGATTTAACGGGGTGGTACATTTTCCCAATGCCGGTCTTAGAAGTGTCAGGGTTTTGTCTGCTCTTTGACACTGGTCACACTCTCTCACGTGTCTCTCCACGTGGAGATCCATTACCGGCCACCAGTACATGTGTTTCGTTCTCATCTTCGTCTTTACTATTCCTTGGTGCCCTTCATGTAAGACCGCTAGGAGATGAGGAATCAATGTTGACGGGGGAACTACTTTGTCTCCTCTGTACATGAATATCCCTTTGTCTCCTATAGATAGTTCCTCCCGCACCTCATAGAACTTCCTGAGGGCTGGCCGCAGCTGTTTCTTTTCTGGCCATCCTCGTAGCAGGTATTCCTTGACCTCTTCTATGTCCAGGTCTTCTCCATATGCTTTGGTCCATTCCTGGTTACTTATCACTCTCTCAGGGTCTTCTGTAAGAGCTACCATGACGTCACTTTCTTCGACACTGCTGGAGGCTTCCTCCATCGCTGAAGCCCTGCTGAGATAATCGGCTACCTGGTTTCTCTTTCCGGGGATGTATTCCACGTCGTACCTATAGTCTAATAGTTTCAAAGTCATTTTAGCAATGCGAGGGTAGCACTTGCATGTCCGCTCGATGTGAGAACTTTGACCAAGGGTTTATGATCAGTCTTGAGATGAAATCCCGTGCCCCATAGGAATTGGCGGAACCTCCCCATGGCCCACACTACTGCCAGCATCTTTTTCTCTATCACGCTGTATTTTTGTTCTGTGGGTGATAGGGCTCTCGATGCAAAGCTGAGCGTCTTCATTGTTCCATCTTTTCTTTCCTGCATAAGGACTGCTCCTAATCCTTTCTCGCTGGCATCTGTTGTCAACACTGACCTCCCTTGGGGGTCATACCCTTGCAGCGGTACCGCGGTGATGATAACGTCCTTTAGGGTATCAAACTCCTTTTGTGCTTCTTCTGTCCAATTGAACGCCGTCTTGTCCCTTATGAGTTGTCTTAGGTGGTGGGTCTTAGTGGCAAAGTGTTGCACAAATTTGCTGTAGTATTCAGCCATCCCTAGGAAGGATCTCACTTCCTCCTTGTTGTTTGGTGCTGGTGCGTCACAGATCGCCTTCACGCTGGCTCATTTGGGTGTGATGCCTTGTTCTCAAATTTCATGCCCGAGGTACGTGACCGAACTCAATCCGAACCGGCACTCCTGCCATTCAGCTGTAAGGCCATTGTCTTCCAGGACCCGAAGTACCATGTCTAGCTTCTTGTCATGGTCTTTAAGATCTTTCCCCATCACCAGTATATCGTCCTGGAAGTACTGCACTCCCTCGAGGTCTTTGAACAATCGGTGCATGTTTCTGAAACACCGCAGCCACCGATGCTAGACCAAAGGGCATGCGGCGGAACTGGTAACACCCGAAGGGTGTTATAAACGATGTCAGTTTCCTACTGGCTGGGTGCAGGTCTATCTGATGGTATGCTGACGTAAGATCGATCGTGGAGAACCATTTTACCCCTTTTGTCCTCGCCAGCATCTCTTCAATCCGTGGTAGCGGGAACTTTTCCACAATAATGCATTTGTTGAGCTCGCACAGATCCACACAGAGCCGGACTTTGCCGCTGGGTTTCATGGCCACTACCAGTGCTGCCAGCCACTCCGAACTGTTTATTGGTTCGATGATTCCGTTCGCTTCCAGTTTGTGTAATTCCTGCTTTACCGCTTCCTTTACTGCTATGGGTATGTTCCTTACTTTGTGGGACACTGGCGTAGAGTTCTCCTTGAGGGCTATCCAATGCACAAACTTCTCCAACTTGCCGACCTTCCCGCCAAATACTTTGGGGAATTCACTCTTCATCCTCTCGAAGTCCGACACGTGCCCCGTATGTGTCATTAGTACCTGCGTGTCTCCTCCTGGATCCAACTGTATACCTAGGTCACCTTGATCCATCCACTCTAGTACCGATGGGCCCTTCTCTGCCACGTACAACTTGCACTCAGCGCTCCGCCCTTTGAACTCGAAGGTTAAGATTCGGTATCCGACCATAGGGATGGGTTCTCCTGTGTAGGTGACTGCCCTGATGTCCGGAGGTTCTAGTCGTGAACCTAGACCCGGTCTGAATTGCTCATTCCATACCGTTCTTTTGATGATGGTGTACGGGGAGCCCGGGTCTGCCACCATTTTAATCTGTACTCCTCCGATCACCATCTCACATTGTGGTTTGCGGGATCGCCTGCACTCGATGCCCAGTACTTGACCTTCCACACACAGCACATTGTCTTCTTCTCCCTGTTCTCCGTCTCCTCCTTCTTCTTGACCCTGCTCCACATGCTTCACAGTGGGCCTTCTCACCTTGCGACAACACACCTTTTCGTAGTGTCCCACTATGCCGCAGAACATGTATTTCGCTCGGAATGCCAGACAGCGTTTGTCGTGGGCTGCATGGGATAGGCTTCCACACCGGTAGCATGCGTTCGTGCTTTCTCTGTTCTGTCTCCTCTGCTGCGTTGGCTTCCCTGTCCATCTGTTCGGAACTTTGCTTTCCACCGCCATGGTTTTGTTCCTTCCGTTTGGTTCAGCTTCATCTACTTTATTGACCATGGGCCTCTGGGTGGCTTCTCTCTTCGCCGCATCTGCGCATTGTCTGGAGAGCTCTGCTTTTTTTACCATGGCGATTACCTCTTTAAGCGTGGTGTCACCGTTCACCCATAGCTTGTCCTGGATCGCTTATTTGTGGTATGCATGACTATCTGATCCTTTATGAATTCATCATGCAACGCCCCAAATTTGCAGGTTATCGCTAATTTCTTGAGTGCGGCTACATAATCGTCTATTGATTCACCCGCCTCCTCTGCTGGAAATTATATCTGTCAATGGATGTGCACACAGCCGGCCGATAATGGTTGTTCAGATCTTCTATTGCGTGTCTGAAGACATCGTCGTCTGCAGCTGGCCTGGGGGCGGGCACTAGGTTCTGGAAGACTCTGATCCCTTCCGGGCCTAAGTTGTGCAGAAGTATCCTCCTCTTCTTCGTGCTGGGGAAGGCTTCTCCGTTTTCATCTTCCAGAGCTTCTATATAATTCATAAAGTACTCTCTCCAGTCCTCCCACTTCATCAGGGGTTCTCCGGGTTTGGGCAAGAACGGGATTGGCGTCGTCAGTGAGGACGCCTGCACACTCATTTCGGCGCGTCTTTCTGGAACCTACTGACCTCTGGGGCTGCCTGGCGCACTTGCGCTCTCGCCGTGTGCCTGTGCCTGTCGGGGTTCTTCTGCGCCCCCTTCTTCTCTCCTCTGTGACTCCGCCAGGGCCTCAATTGTCTTCTGGCGCTATTCCTTAGAGTGGTCCTTACAGTGTGATGTCCCCCTTCCCTGGTCCACGTGCCCTTGGGATTAAGCATGGGCGTAAAATCCGCTCCGCTCGCGGATTTTTCGGATTTTCGGCAAATTCGCAATCCGCAAACTCTCGCGAATTTGTCGAAAATCCGTGAATCCGCTCGCGGCAGATTTTTTGCTTGGTTGCGGCGCGCGGCGTGGTGCACGGCGTTCACTTTCCGTCATTAAGCGTTTGCCGAGTTGTTTTTCTCGATCATATTTTGCGAGTGCCGCGCCATTTTGGATCTTGCAGCGTGATCCCGCGGGAGTTTGGCGCCCGCGAATACGTAATCGCGGCTTGCCACCTTGCACAGCACACCTCGCGAGAGTTCGCAATTGCGAACACGTATTTGCGGCGGAAAGGAACAATCTCGCACTCGCGAAATAGAGATTTTGCAATTCTGCACAAGAAATCCACCAGCAAACAGGATAAACCTTCAGAAAATGATGATTTTTATCAGAATCACTCCTCAGGTTGACATTTGCATGGCCTTTTTTTTTGCAAGGAGTGCATTTTTGGGGGGGGGGGAGGGAAGGAAGTGCCCCACAGTCTCCAACTTCCTGTTCCTGTCCAGCAGGCTCCTCCCAGTGCTTTGTCCATCTCCTGGTCACTTTCATTTGGATCTGGAGCTGGAAGGATTACTTTTTGTGGGTGCTGCTGGATATTTGGATTTGAGGCCTTTTTGACTTTCTTTGGATCACTTTTGGATTAGAAATCAACTTTCACAAGTAAGTTTGTTTGGGGCATTACAGTTGCTGCAACTACAATTTTGGAACTTTTTCAGAACATTAAATACATTATATTGTGGGTAGCCACAGTATCCAGTAGGACCAGGGTTGGTTATGGGTGCATGATACAACTGTTTTGTTGAATTTAAACACCATTGAGGCCATGGATGGGCTGGGATTGTGCTGATTTTTGTCGTTTTTTTGGGGCTGCTGGTGGGGCCCTTTGCCCAGGGGTGGTGAGTGTTGCATGGGCCTAGTCTTTCTGTGGGGTGTCTTCTTGAATTTAAACATCATTGAGGCCATGGATGGGCTGGGATTGTGCTTATTTTATTGTTTTTTGTCGTTTTTTTGGGGCTGCTGGTGTGGCCTTTTGCCCAGGGGTGGTGGTGCATGGACTGAGTGTGCCTGTGGTGTGGTCTCACTCTCTTTAATGTAAACATCATGGATGGCATTGGATTGTGGTGATTTCTGGCTGGTTTTCTGTTTTTTGGGGGTGTACTGTTGATGTGGACTGGCCATGTGGGTGGTGGTGGTGGCCATCTTGAGTGCTGGCTGGTACAGGCAACATGTGCTTGGGGTGTAAGGGGCCATTTTGAAGAGAGGCAGTGTCTGAGGCCTGCACTTATTTTGCCTACTTTTCATCCATTATGCCCAGGGGTAGTGAGTGTTGCATGGGCCTAGTGTTTCTGAGGGGTGTCTTCTTGAATTTAAACACCATTGAAGCCATGGATGGGCTGGGATTGTGCTGATTTTATTGTTTTTTGTCGTTTTTTTGGGGCTGCTGGTGGGGCCCTTTGCCTAGGGGTGGTGAGTGTTGCATGGGCCTAGTCTTTCTGTGGGGTGTCCTCTTGAATTTAAACACCATTGAGGCCATGCATGGGCTGGGATTGTGCTGTTTTTTGTTGCTTTTGTCGTTTTTTTGGGGCTGCTGGTGTGGCCTTTTGCCCAGGGGTAGTGGTGCATGGACTGAGTGTGCCTGTAGTGTGGTCTCACTCTCTTTAATGTAAACATCATGGATGGCATTGGATTGTGGTGATTTTTGGCTGTTTTTCAGTTTTTTTGGGGTGTACTGTTGATGTGGACTGGCTTGGGGTGTAAGGGGCCATTTTGAAGAGAGGCAGTGTCTGAGGCCTGCACTTATTTTGCCTACTTTTCATCCATTATGCCCAGGGGTAGTGAGTGTTGCATGGGCCTAGTCTTTCTGTGGGGTGTCTTCTTGAATTTAAACACCATTGAGGCCATGGATGGGCTGGGATTGTGCTGTTTTTTGTGTTTTTTGTCGTTTTTTTGGGGCTGCTGGTGTGGCCTTTTGCCAAGGGGTAGTGATGCATGGACTGAGTGTGCCTGTGGGGTCTCACTCTCTTTAATGTAAACATCCTGGATGGCATTGGATTGTGGTGATTTACTGATTTTTGGCTGTTTTTCTGTATTTTTGGGGTGTACTGTTGATGTGGACTGGCCATGTGGGTGGTGGTGGTGGCATCTTGAGTGCTGGCTGGTACAGGCAACATGTGCTTGGGGTGCAAGGGGCCATTTTGAAGAGAGGCAGTGTCTGAGGCCTGCACTTATTTTGCCTACCTTTCATCCATTATGCCCAGGGGTAGTGAGTGTTGCATGGGCCTAGTGTTTCCGAGGGGTGTCTTCTTGAATTTCAACACCATTGAGGCCATGGATGGGCTGGGATTGTGCTGATTTTATTGTTTTTTGTCGTTTTTTGGGGGCTGCTGGTGGGGCCCTTTGCCCAGGGGTGGTGAGTGTTGCATGGGCCTAGTCTTTCTGTGGGGTGTCCTCTTGAATTTAAACACCATTGAGGCCATGGATGGGCTGGGATTGTGCTGTTTTTTGTTGTTTTTGTCGTTTTTTTGGGGCTGCTGGTGTGGCCTTTTGCCCAGGGGTAGTGGTGCATGGACTGAGTGTGCCTGTAGTGTGGTCTCACTTTCTTTAATGTAAACATCCTGGATGGCATTGGCTTGTGGTGATTTTTGGCTGTTTTTCTGTTTTTTGGGGGTGTACTGTTGATGTGGACTGGCTTGGGGTGTAAGGGGCCATTTTGAAGAGAGGCAGTGTCTGAGGCCTGCACTTATTTTGCCTACTTTTCATCCATTATGCCCAGGGGTAGTGAGTGTTGCATACTTGCATGGCCCTAGTCTTTCTGTGGGGTGTCTTCTTGAATTTAAACATCATTGAGGCCATGGATGGGCTGGGATTGTGCTTATTTTATTGTTTTTTGTCGTTTTTTTGGGGCTGCTGGTGTGGCCTTTTGCCCAGGGGTGGTGGTGCATGGACTGAGTGTGCCTGTGGTGTGGTCTCACTCTCTTTAATGTAAACATCATGGATGGCATTGGATTGTGGTGATTTCTGGCTGGTTTTCTGTTTTTTGGGGGTGTACTGTTGATGTGGACTGGCCATGTGGGTGGTGGTGGTGGCCATCTTGAGTGCTGGCTGGTACAGGCAACATGTGCTTGGGGTGTAAGGGGCCATTTTGAAGAGAGGCAGTGTCTGAGGCCTGCACTTATTTTGCCTACTTTTCATCCATTATGCCCAGGGGTAGTGAGTGTTGCATGGGCCTAGTGTTTCTGAGGGGTGTCTTCTTGAATTTAAACACCATTGAAGCCATGGATGGGCTGGGATTGTGCTGATTTTATTGTTTTTTGTCGTTTTTTTGGGGCTGCTGGTGGGGCCCTTTGCCTAGGGGTGGTGAGTGTTGCATGGGCCTAGTCTTTCTGTGGGGTGTCCTCTTGAATTTAAACACCATTGAGGCCATGCATGGGCTGGGATTGTGCTGTTTTTTGTTGCTTTTGTCGTTTTTTTGGGGCTGCTGGTGTGGCCTTTTGCCCAGGGGTAGTGGTGCATGGACTGAGTGTGCCTGTAGTGTGGTCTCACTCTCTTTAATGTAAACATCATGGATGGCATTGGATTGTGGTGATTTTTGGCTGTTTTTCAGTTTTTTTGGGGTGTACTGTTGATGTGGACTGGCTTGGGGTGTAAGGGGCCATTTTGAAGAGAGGCAGTGTCTGAGGCCTGCACTTATTTTGCCTACTTTTCATCCATTATGCCCAGGGGTAGTGAGTGTTGCATGGGCCTAGTCTTTCTGTGGGGTGTCTTCTTGAATTTAAACACCATTGAGGCCATGGATGGGCTGGGATTGTGCTGTTTTTTGTGTTTTTTGTCGTTTTTTTGGGGCTGCTGGTGTGGCCTTTTGCCAAGGGGTAGTGATGCATGGACTGAGTGTGCCTGTGGGGTCTCACTCTCTTTAATGTAAACATCCTGGATGGCATTGGATTGTGGTGATTTACTGATTTTTGGCTGTTTTTCTGTATTTTTGGGGTGTACTGTTGATGTGGACTGGCCATGTGGGTGGTGGTGGTGGCATCTTGAGTGCTGGCTGGTACAGGCAACATGTGCTTGGGGTGCAAGGGGCCATTTTGAAGAGAGGCAGTGTCTGAGGCCTGCACTTATTTTGCCTACCTTTCATCCATTATGCCCAGGGGTAGTGAGTGTTGCATGGGCCTAGTGTTTCCGAGGGGTGTCTTCTTGAATTTCAACACCATTGAGGCCATGGATGGGCTGGGATTGTGCTGATTTTATTGTTTTTTGTCGTTTTTTGGGGGCTGCTGGTGGGGCCCTTTGCCCAGGGGTGGTGAGTGTTGCATGGGCCTAGTCTTTCTGTGGGGTGTCCTCTTGAATTTAAACACCATTGAGGCCATGGATGGGCTGGGATTGTGCTGTTTTTTGTTGTTTTTGTCGTTTTTTTGGGGCTGCTGGTGTGGCCTTTTGCCCAGGGGTAGTGGTGCATGGACTGAGTGTGCCTGTAGTGTGGTCTCACTTTCTTTAATGTAAACATCCTGGATGGCATTGGCTTGTGGTGATTTTTGGCTGTTTTTCTGTTTTTTGGGGGTGTACTGTTGATGTGGACTGGCTTGGGGTGTAAGGGGCCATTTTGAAGAGAGGCAGTGTCTGAGGCCTGCACTTATTTTGCCTACTTTTCATCCATTATGCCCAGGGGTAGTGAGTGTTGCATACTTGCATGGCCCTAGTCTTTCTGTGGGGTGTCTTCAATGTAAACATCATGGATGGCATGGGATTGTGCTGATTTTTCTGTGTTTTGTCGATTTTTTGGGGTGTATAACTGAACTGATGTTCCTCTGTCTTCCATTGCTTTTAGGTGCACAAGACTCAAGAGAACCACCAGTGCCAGGAAGAAGTCCTGCAGCGGTGTGTGTGTGCAGCATAACGTCACGCGACGTCACGTCTGGACACAGACAACTCTGCAACTCGTGCAACTGCTGCCTGCTGTTCTGACCTGCTCTGAAGAAGATGGCCCCCAAAAAAGTTACCCGTAGCTCCTCTAGCAAGAAAGGTGCCAGTAAGGAGCAGAAGAAGCAAGTTACCAAGGAGACTGGTGTGCCGCCCGCCCCTTTTTTTGGGAGTAAAAAAAAAGTATGCCTGCAGCAGCAGCGGGATCTGCTGGGGACCAAGCTGGCAGCAGCACCCCCGCTCCATTGGGCTCAGTGCCACCACCACCACAACGCCAACTTAAGTCCAAGCCCTTGAGTGCTGCAGAGGCAGCCAGTATAGTTCTTAAATCACCATCGACCAGTGATGTTGGCTCATCGCAAGAAAGCAGCAGCAATGTCCCTCAATCAACACAGGTTGTTGTAGCTCATCTGACGAGTGTTGAACAACCACAGCCGCAACAACAATCACATGTGCAAGTACAAGCCCAAGTACATGTTGAAGGAGAGGCAGCGCAAGGAGATGCGCAAGCAGAGGTGCATGGAGGGTCACAAGTGCCCACAATAGTTGTTCCTCCAGAAGTAGGGGCACATCAGGAAATCGACAATCAAGGCGAGGTATCATTTGAGGAAGACACTCCTCCTGATGATCATTCATTGTCTTCCACACCCCTAGCAAGGAAGAGATCAAGGGTGGTGTCTACATCTTCTTCAAGCACACCTCCTTCTGATGATACGGATCAAAATTGGGAACCAGCACCACTGCCGTCTGAGAGTGAGGCACACCATGATCTGACAAAGGTAGTTAAGCGTAAAAGGAAGCTCGTCCAAAGTCTCAGACTTATGGAGTGTGATGATGAGGTTCAACAAGAAGTGGCGGATACTGCTGCTGATGAAGACTCTGACAACGACGACCCAGTCATCATAAAGGTCACTGCAGCCCCAGCGGGCATGCAGCAAACAGACATTTTGACCCTAGCCCGAGAAGCTGCTGAGCATGATGATGATGATGTTGTCGACGAGGAGGCAGTGGAAACACCACCACAATCATTGGAGTTAAGTAGTACACCAACTCGTACCGCTTCCATATTTCTTTCTGGCAAGAAGGGACCTCCATCCACCTCGACCTTAATTAGTGGTGGTGAAAGTGCACAACGTACAAAAGTTGGGCAATCCAGATCCTCCACTTCATCTGGCATTAGCAGCATGCCCACCACCAGTATCGCCGCCTCCTCCGGCCCCCACAGACACTTCAAGTCCCCAGTTTGGGACTTCTTTACGGTTTGCCAAAAAAGGCCAAAGTTCGCCATTTGTACCCTTTGTAAGCTTGCAGTTAGTCGTGGTAAGTTGGGTACCAACTATGGTACCGGAGGCCAGAGAGATCATCTTAGGAGACAGCACACTGTCCAATGGTTTGCGCACCTAAAGGCGATCAAGGAAGCCCGAATTGGAAGTCAAGAAAACGTTGATGTTTCACCTGAAGATGACGAGGAGGAAGAAGACGTGTCAAACACTTCACTTACACCCAGTACCCCTGTCAGCAGCACACCCAATGTGAGGCACACTAAGAGTGTTGGAGCGAGTGAGACACCAACGCGCAAAAGTTCACCAGCGAGCAAAATTGGGTCAATGAAGTCATTATCATCCCGTAAATGCTTGGTCCAGGGCAACATTAGAACCATGTTTTCTTCAGACGCGCAATATGAACGCAACCACCCACTGACGCGTCTGTATAACACTAAGCTGGCTAAAATGCTAGCTGTGGACCTTCTCCCTTTTTCTTTTGTAGAAGCGGTAGGTTTTCTAGAATTAGTGACAACGCTCTGCCCTAAATGGAAGGTTCCTAGCCGGTTCTATTTTGCCAGAGTTGCGGTTCCAGCACTACATGAAGATGTGCTGGAGGCGATTGGGGCAGCTTTGCAGAAGAGTGCTGTTCACACAATACATCTGACAACAGACATGTGGACCAGTGGCGCAAGCGCTGATTACATGTGCATCACTGCACACTGGGTCTCTTTTTCAGGTGTTAAAGCAAAGCTAAACGCAGGTGTTGACCCGGACCAAGTCTTTAAAGCTGCTCGGAAACATGCAACACTAGCCATGTTTGGCTTGGAGAAAAGTCACACATCCCAAAACATTTTGGACGAGTTTAACAAAAAGGTCTTGAAAATGCTATCCCCAAAAAAACGCCAGATTGGTTATGTTTCCACGGATAATGGCGCCAATGTAGTTAAGGCCATGGCGCTGGGTGGCTATTTCAGAGTGCCGTGTTTGGCGCACTGTATCAACCTGGTAGTTCAAAAATTCTTGAGTGATAGAGACAGTGCAGCGTTCACGGTAATGGCCACCTGCCGCAAAATGTGCAACCATTTCAGCCATTCTTTTAAGGCCCGGAAGCATCTGAGGAGGCTGCTACTTCAACGTCGAATGCCAGTGAAAGCACTCATCCAGGAGGTGGCAACACGTTGGAACTCAACCTTCTACATGCTTGAGCGTCTGTATGAGCAGTATACGGTACTCGATCACTATTTCTTAACAGAGGGTACAACTCAGAAGGAGGACCTGCGGATGGGTGCGGCGCAATGGGACATAGTTAAAAGCCTGACAGACATGCTTCGTCCTTTTGAGTTCTTCACGCGTGCAGTCAGCCAGGAGGACTGTAATTTGGGAAAAGCTATCCCATTGTTGTGCATGCTGGAGCACCAACTGATGGCGGTGTCTTCTGAGTTTGAAAAAGATGTAAAAAAAAAAGACCCTTTTATTTTGTCTGAGAAATTATTAGAGCGCCTACGTGGTGATGAACGTCTTCAAAAGATCAAGTCAGAACAGCATTACATTTGTGCTACTATTCTGGATCCACGCTACAAAAAGGCACTGGCAGGCCAAGCATTCTTTCCTTTTGCTGATGAAGATGTTCAAAAGTACAAACATTGGCTAGCCTGGTCAGCCAAGAGGTTTGAAAAAGAACGGCAGGTTATTGAAGGAGAAGGCAGTACATCAGCATCAGCATCAGCAGGCCATCCCCAGTCACAAGAATCCACTTCTGCACCTGTGGCTGTGGCACAAGTGACCTCTCAGCCGTTAAAGACACCGGCAACTGGATCATCTGCACCACACACAACAGTAACAGTGGCTGCTGTAGAGGATTGGCTAACTTTGCTTGGGTATGGTTCTCGAAAAAATGTCACAGGCACAGCAAAAAGTAAGCAAAGTGGAGGAACCGTTGATGACCTTGAGTCGATGGTGCAGGACTATCTGAATGACTCAACAGAGGTCTTTCTTAATGATGAGCCATTGCAGTATTGGCATGGCAAAAAACAATTGTGGCCACAGCTCTCCAACCTGGCTATAAACTATTTGTCTTGCCCACTCGCAAGTGTGTCTTCTGAACGTGTTTTCAGTGCTGCTGGTGGCATTGTAACTCCCAAACGGAGCCGCCTCTCGCCCAAAAATGTGGAGTGGCTGACAATGATCAAGATGAATCAGCACCTCATACCACCAGATTACAAAGTACGGGAAAGCACGCCGCATGAAGACGAGGAGGACGGCAACGTAGATGAGGGGATTTGTTCTCTGTTCGGTGGCACTGACCTCATCCTGCCTGAATTCGCAGAGTATGATGACGAAATCTTCTTCTTATTCCCTGACACCGAGCCCTGAAAATGAGACAATGAATCAATAACTTTCTTTTTCATCCTTATTCACTTTTATTCCTGTGTGTCTGTCTTTCTTTGTTTTGCACAGTTAATTTAATTCAAACTTTAATCACCTAATCCCAAAAACAAGACCATCAGCAGAACTGTCTTCACTTGTTTGCTTATTGATTTGAAGGTGCCGCAGTCTACATTCCTCAGGTTCACAAGTTCTGAAGAACATGCTCCTCTATCCTCCTCCTCCAGACTCCGATTTCCCTCAAAGCAGAGTGCTGGATTACGCCCAATGAAGAAAGACTCAGCACTTGTGGGGGTGTTCTACTTCTTTGCGGGTGAGTTGACGGCTCTGGGCCCATTTCTGTGAAGCTCTAATAATGGATAAAAGTGTTTTGGACCAAATATGAGGTGGAAATTTCTTGCCGTTTTTGCTGACTTGCTTGCCTTTGAGGTGCTCTTTGGCGGGGTTCCGGGTGTTTGTGGGTGAGTTTTGGGGTCTGGGAGCACTGCTGCGACAGTCTAATCTTGATTGCATTTGCTTTTCAGGAAATCCGTGGTGGAAAACAGGAGTTATGATGATGACCTAGCTGCACAGCGCGTTTGGACCGAAGGCCGAGAGATATTGTAAGTATGAGATTTAGCTTTTTTGCTGTTTGGGGGTGTTGTCGCGTGCTTTTTTGCGGGTGGGTTGGCGGGTCTTGGGGCATTCCTGGGAAGGTTTAATACCGGATAGAAGTGCTTTGGACAAAATCCATAAGGAAAAGCTTTTTTTTTGCTCTTTCTTCTGACATCTTGCTCAATGTAGCGTTTTGGGGGGCTTCCTGCTGTTTGTGGGTGGGTTGCGGGGTCTCTGTCGAAGCACTGCTGCGACAGTCTAATTTTGATTGCATTTGCTTTTCAGGAAATCCGTGGTGGAAAACAGGAGTTATGATGATGACCTAGCTGCACAGCGCGTTTGGACCGAAGGCCGAGAGATATTGTAAGTATGAGATTTAGCTTTTTTGCTGTTTGGGGGTGTTGTCGCGTGCTTTTTTGTGGGTGGGTTGGCGGGTCTTGGGGCATTCCTGGGAAGGTCTAATACCGGATAGAAGTGTTTTGGACAAAATCCATAAGGAAAAGCCTTTTTTTTGCTCTTTCTTCTGACATCTTGCTCAATGTAGCGTTTTGGGGGGCTTCCTGCTGTTTGTGGGTGGGTTGCGGGGTCTCTGTCGAAGCACTGCTGCGACAGTCTAATCTTGATTGCATTTGCTTTTCAGGAAATCCGTGGTGGAAAACAGGAGTTATGATGATGACCTAGCTGCACAGCGCGTTTGGACCGAAGGCCGAGAGATATTGTAAGTATGAGATTTAGCTTTTTTGCTGTTTGGGGGTGTTGTCGCGTGCTTTTTTGCGGGTGGGTTGGCGGGTCTTGGGGCATTCCTGGGAAGGTTTAATACCGGATAGAAGTGCTTTGGACAAAATCCATAAGGAAAAGCCTTTTTTTTGCTCTTTCTTCTGACATCTTGCTCAATGTAGCGTTTTGGGGGCTTCCTGCTGTTTGTGGGTGGGTTGCGGGGTCTCTGTCGAAGCACTGCTGCGACAGTCTAATTTTGATTGCATTTGCTTTTCAGGAAATCCGTGGTGGAAAACAGGAGTTATGATGATGACCTAGCTGCACAGCGCGTTTGGACCGAAGGCCGAGAGATATTGTAAGTATGAGATTTAGCTTTTTTGCTGTTTGGGGGTGTTGTCGCGTGCTTTTTTGCGGGTGGGTTGGCGGGTCTTGGGGCATTCCTGGGAAGGTCTAATACCGGATAGAAGTGTTTTGGACAAAATCCATAAGGAAAAGCCTTTTTTTTGCTCTTTCTTCTGACATCTTGCTCAATGTAGCGTTTTGGGGGGCTTCCTGCTGTTTGTGGGTGGGTTGCGGGGTCTCTGTCGAAGCACTGCTGCGACAGTCTAATCTTGATTGCATTTGCTTTTCAGGAAATCCGTGGTGGAAAACAGGAGTTATGATGATGACCTAGCTGCACAGCGCGTTTGGACCGAAGGCCGAGAGATATTGTAAGTATGAGATTTAGCTTTTTTGCTGTTTGGGGGTGTTGTCGCGTGCTTTTTTGCGGGTGGGTTGGCGGGTCTTGGGGCATTCCTGGGAAGGTTTAATACCGGATAGAAGTGCTTTGGACAAAATCCATAAGGAAAAACCTTTTGGCACTTTTTGTAACTTAGGGTTCGTTAGGGTTAGCCCTAGCAGCAGGATTGCATGTGTTTCGGGGTGTTCTATTGCAACGCAGTTCTGGGGTTTTAGAGCACTCTTGGAGCGATGCTGGCTATGGATACTTTTGCTTGCTTGCAAGTGGTTTAAATACAATCCACGGTCGGTAAGGGTGTATTTGGGCCTACTGTTACTTTCAAAGTACGTTTTGTCACCATTTTTCTGCTAGGCATCGTTTTTGCAGATCTGATTGGGGGTCTTCTACATTTTTGCGACTGGCTTTAGTAAGGGTCTTGGTGGGAGCATTGCTGGGAAGGTCAAATTTTGTTCTAAAACACAGTTTACAGTACACCTACCTTGAGGGGAAAGATCCGCTATAATATTTTGGCCATACTTATTTATCCTTAAAAAGGTGACTCAGACAGAGTACGCATTTTCAAAAATATTGTACTGTCTATTAGGGAAATCAAAGTGTGACTTTTTGCACCACACAGCGTACATACCTTATATTTATTTATCAGTGGTATTGTAATAGCACTTCCTGTTTTCCGTTCAATAATTACAGGCCGGGTTTCAGTCAACATCCGCCAGGCAGGCAGTGGACAGGGTGTCTTCTGTCAATGGTCACCAACATTGATGGACGAAGCGTCAGCTGGAATGGAGGAGTGCCGCTAATAAGAGGAATTGTTTGCTGCATGCAACTTACTTACCAAATTCAACAGGACAACTCCAACAACATACAGAATACAGATACAGTATCCATTGTTTTCTTCTATGAGTGTGACTGCATGTGGTTAGCTTTAGTTTGTACCCAAAGATTTCTTTATCTTCAATTATTGTTTGTCCAGGCTGTGCTTTTTTTTTCTTCTCTCAACAAAACCTACCCAAAAAGAAACCCCCATTCCCATCCATTTTCCAAACCCTAACCCTCTTCCCCTGGGCTGTGTTGTTTTGCTTGATGTCTGACTAAAATGACATCAATAATTCCACACACTTGCTGGGGAGGATAAGGTCATAGCAACAGGCTGGTGAAGGAATACGAGGATATCTTCTAGACTTACTCAGCTTCAGTACTATTTCTTCTAGTAGTAGGAGCCAATGTCAAATAAATTCAACGCAAGTACTAGTTACACTTGCAAGCAAATACTTTTCCATTTGTTAGGCTACATTGTGGCACTGTTCTAGTGTACTTCTGTCACCTGCTATATTCTCGATCGTACCGTAACCGTTGTAATGCTACAGTAAGGACAAACCAGGTTTCGTTTTCTTTTTTTCCATAGGCATCCAACTGCCACTGTGTCACACCACTAGTACCACCGCAATGAGGAAATTTCACCCGCCCAGGATTGCCAACGTTAATCCCCATTTCACGTGGAGCCAGCCCTGGGCCTAGCCCTAATTTCATTTCTAACACAAATTACAGGTAAGATAAGCGTTTGGTGGGAGGTAGTATAATGGAGTATTAGGACTAGACGAGAGATTGACGGTAGTACTACTAAAGTCCTACGACTCTTCAGGAAAACAAACTTACTGTTACACCCCCGTCCCCCACCCACCAGACTGAAAAGCAGTAAAAAACAGGTATGGTCAGATAAAGTTTAAAAAAGTATATTTATGTAGCCCTAACAAAATAATCTCCCTCAAGACCCTCCCTAACCCCAACGATTGTCTTTGAAAAGTCCCAAAAAGAACCCAACTCCCAAATCCCACCCCCCAAAAGTCTCTAAAAAAAGGGCAAGGGACACTCCACTACTGGAGGGTGCTGGTGCATTTTGCGGCATGGGCATCATACTCCTTGCGGAGGGTGGCAAGCTCGAAGCGGAGGCCCTCCACCAAGTTCTTATAGTTATGGACCTCCTGCTCCAGGTAGGACATTCTGACTCCTAGGCGGCGTTGGCGTGCCTTGCAGCTCCTGTGGGGGGCAGCTGGTCTTTTTGCTGCTTGGCGGTGGCGGTTGGCTTTGTTAGCCCGGCTCCGTACCGCTGGAGCACTGCGCATGCTGGCGGCCCGTGGGGTCACGGAGGAGGATGCAGCTGTCCCAGTCGAGGATGTTGTGGTTGCACCGGTCAACTGCGTGTCCTCCTCCTCCTCCAGGGCAACCAGCCGCCGATATTCGGCGACAGTGGCATCCAGCCTCCGTTGCCGGGCCATTCGAGCCTGCTCCCTCCGTGATGTCGATTTGGAAGGAGCAACTATATGAAGAAAGAAAGACATAGTCTGTAACCAATGCTCCTTAGCATTAATAACACAAAGTGATTGAGCCGAAAGTTGGGTCACAGTACAAGTAGCAAATTGAAAGCACAGTACATAACTATTGAGGACAGTATCTATCTAACCTCCCACTTCTGCATCCTTGCTCTAACATTAGTGGTAGTTTAATGAACAAATTCTACGACCACTATGGACTTCCATTACAGTCGACTATGACAGTACACCAGTCTTATTCTTCTTCTTCTCTCTTGTTTAGGAAAATTGGTACGTTATCTTATGCAAGCCGGCAGAATGGCAGCACAGTGAACTTGCACCCGAGAAAAACAGTTGCACACCATGATGAGTGAGACAGACTTGCGTTACTGTACGGGTCCAGTACATGCAGGTGGTGAAGCTATTACTTTCCTATTACGGGTGGCACTGAGAATACTCTGTTACAAGGGCTACTGCTTAATTAATTTACCTTTCACCCTACAGTGCAAATGAGTACTAGAAAAGGAAAATGAAGAAGCTAAATAATTTGATTATCTATCACTTCATATGGGACGTATTTGATGACATATGGGATGACTTTAGGTGCTTTGCTTAATATTGAGTGAACAGTGATACACCCACACATGAATGACGTACTACAACTAAACTAAAGTTATTAAGAGAGGTACGGAGTGTCCACCGTAATAACCGGATATATGCTGTGCTTGCAGTTGCAATACAAAGTACTGCTACTATTCATGGTAGTATTGGACAAATTTACAATTTATTTTCCTTGCCTTCCCTACACTGGAACGGACGTGCGGGTGCGGTGTTACATGCTCTTCAAGGTAACACTTAGTTCATCCAGCGACCATCTACTCTCTCTAGATACACATGTGCTATCTAAGAGTCAGATAATACCATGCTCCAGGCATCCATTCATTCAAAGTATACGCACACATACAGTTTCTGTTTCACCCACCCAGGCTGCTGTCCTTCCACCCATCCTTGCTTCATCATTGACCCAGCCATGCACCATACCATATTCTTTCCTTCCCAGCCACCTCGGGGGCCAAGCAAACACATATCATTCTTCTTTGCCAGCCATCATAAAATTTCGCGTCCCACTTACTTACACCCTTCTTTCGCTTTTCGTTCATCCCATCCATCACGTTCATCTAAGATCTTATTGGGATTCTTCTCACCAAAAACTTCACAGCTAAGTCGAAGTACATTTCGAGGAGGCTACTACCTGGTTGATTTGTAATACACCCGTGCAGAAAGCACACTATGCAGTCTTCAATCTCAATAAGTAAGGAATATATAGCTTACCTGTTCCCGCCACCACCGTGCGAACCCTCACAGGACCGTCCGCCGGCACTTGCACCGCATCCTCCCCAGAGTCCTCCTCGCCCAACACCACCACCTCCGCGCTGGCCCCGCCACCAGATGTTCCACCTACAAAGTACATTTAAGAATGTTAGAAATACACCACTCACTACTATATAATATTTGGTCTAGGAGGAATAAAGAAATTAAAAAAAAAGAAATACAATGTAATAATTTGTAACTGTATACTCTACAGTAAAAATGTCCCTTTTTCCAGGGAAGGCTGTTGTCTTGCTGCACTTTTTGGCACAACTGTTGAATGCTTGCTTTTTATTTTTAACACACAACACTTTTTCTCCTAACAGAAGCTTGACTTCTAAGAACACGATCAGGGTCAAGCTCAAGTTCAAACCAGGTGAGAGCTCAGCTCGACCACAAGAAATGTGTCCAATTAATCGTTAGCACTAAGCACTTTTCCATTTTCAGTTAAACGTTTACTTTTATGACAAAGTTGATTTTAATAAATGTGTTTAGTTGTAATAAAGCTTTTAAACTTAAATAGACTCTGTGTTTTTTTGTCCTCCAGACTAGAGTGGATGAGCTAAAGGTTTTGGAATTTTTACAAGCATGAGTGCCTCTGACACTTCTTGACTGTGACTCCGTACTCTTGTCCTGCGTAGGATAATCTAATGATCATTGGGGATCAATCATCGGTGACTTCGGGAGCTAAATGACTCTGCCACACTATCTAGTCAGTAAGGAGATTGGGGGTTCTTCAAAGTCTGATATCACTGAGGTATGTGGAAAGAAAGTCTACCTGCGCCTATTATAATTGATGAACAATGCACTATTTAATGTTCATAGTTCGGTTTGTGCAGATTTGTCCCTGCAACAGTAGTAGAATGGATTGTCCTCCTATCCAAACCAAAAGTAAAGTAGTATCCTATTCTTTCTTGGTGGTCATTCACCTTTTTATTGTTGGCAATTGTCAAAGCATAAACATTTAGAAGACTTGAAAAGACATTATGGACAATCCCAGAGGACTGCACTCAGTGCATAGAGCTATTGCTGACTAGAATGGGAGTCCAATGGAATTGCCAAATGTCCAATCTTAGTTAGCTACACAGACAGACTAATAAGAATAATCTAGTAATACCACAGGGAGTCATATTCGAGGCAGGATAAGAATTTAGATCCAGTCTACAAGAAGATCAAAGACGATTTAGAAAAAATCGAATGAGGAACGCTAGAAAAAATAGGTAAAATTAAAACTTACTGGGGCCAGCAAAGGAGCCCTCGCCTGCCCGATCCTGGCCTGCATCCTCCTGAACAGCACCCTCCTCCTCCTCCTCCTGTGTCCTCTTGCCCTTGGGGGGAGCTGATGTACAACATGAAAGAAAGAAAGACCAGAAAACATGGATGAGATTTGTCAACCAAATCAAACATTTCAAAAGAACAATAACAAAATATTTTGGAGAAATAGCAAATAGATAGACAACTATTCCACGGGATCTATCTCATGTGGTATACTACGTTATTCGTATTGCCTGATTTGCGGACCGTTGACTTAGAAAGTTCCTATGTAACTCAATAAACAGACTACTAAAAAGGTTTGCCTAGGCCTGGCAGGCAGCAGTCCGCAGCACGCGAAGTGACAGACAAAGTCCATCCTGCTTGCAGATCAGTGAATACTCAAACTATCAATCCACCCACCACCACCACTATTTCTTCTTATAGCCATGTGTCTAAAGGAAGGACTGGACTTCAGTCTGTTGGGGCTGATTTAGAAGTCCCTTGCAGCTCATTTTCCTCCATTGTTGCATGACTTTTGTGACGCAGCGGCAGAACAAAAGACTCGCCATGGTGTTGGTGCGGCGTATATATTAAAAAAAAACACATATGGGAGATGCATCACGTTGTAAAGCCCTGCGCCATCAGGGGGCGTTCCGGCGCAAGGGAGGGCGTTCCTGCGCAGGAACGAATCCTAAAAGTGGCTGAGGGAAATCTACAAGATGTCAATCAGTCACTTTTAGGACAATGATGCATGACTCAAACCCTGCGCCTGCTTGAAGCCGACATACGGCTTGATGCAGCATTGGGGAGCTAGGGTACCCCAGAGCATTGCTGGAGCTGCGCCATCGTTGGCACGCAACTCCAGCAATGCGCCGCCTTTACAGCACAGATGCGTAAGGCTTCTGTGACGTTTTGGGCCAATGGGTGATGGTGGCATGGCACACAATTACTGCCGCATCCCTGCTACTTTGCAGGGATGCGCCGGTAATTGAAAATATGACCCTTAGGGTCTAGCATTACGCAGTTCTTATCTTTACACTACACTCATACATAATTTCTCAGGCCAATGAAATGAACACAAAATACAAAACAAATAAGCATAGTAGCAAGCAAGGCTACTGAGAAGGAGAGCAGTGCACCTGAAATGCATAGAAGATTTTGAAATATAATTTACCTACAATGTAATCGGCAGCATTATTGCTCTTGGTAAAGAACAAAGATTTGCAAATAACAGAGCCGGATAAAACAGAGTAGTGATGAATGGCTACTACTACTCACCAAGCCCGGGGACCTCTACGCCGAGCGCGTCCAGCAAGTCCCGTTCCCGGTCCATGACATCCGTCCAGCGGTGGGTGGCCTGGTTATAGGTGCGCCGGACCCCAGAGAGCTTAAACATGGCCCGGCACACCTTCTCCCACCGCTTCCGGCGCTCCCGGATGCCATAGCCGGTTGCGATCTTGCCGCCTCCCAGGATGGTCTTGGGGAGGCGGCGCTGGACGTAGAAGATTAGTGCGCCCACCTCCTCCGCGCTAAAGATCTCCCGTGGCACCACTTGCTCCCCCCTCAAACGCCCGCATGGGAGCCGGGCACGGGGTGCGGGACCCTTCCCCTTCTCAGGGTGCTTCCCGGCTCCCTTTACCATGGTCTGGGCAGAAATAAAGTTAAATGATAAAGAAGAAATAGAATAGTGAAGAAGAAAAGAAAAGAGTTTAAAAAAGTAGTTTAAAAGTAACTAAAAGTAGCAGAAAACACAAAAATATAGAGCTAGAAAAATAGAGGGATAGATAATAAGTAAAATAGATCAAATAAACTTCAAACAAGCAAAGGATGGCAGAGATTCAGAGAGGATACAGAAAGCATGCCCAGAACCATAGCAATGAATGAGAAACAAGATGGCCGCGCCCGTTCACGACCGCGTGGGTAAGTTCGCGCGAGATTTTCCTCGCGAGCACGCGCGAAATTGTAATAGCGAGCAGCACACTTTGCGAGATTACACATAGCGGCCGGAAACGGAATTACGTCACGCAAACAAGATGGCCGCGCCCGTGTACGACCGCTAGGGTAACTTGGCAAACGTATAGCTACAAGCGCCTTGCGAACACGCACAAAATCACGCGAACATACACGCCGCAAAAAAAAAAATTAGTGTATTCGCAAGCATTCGCGGCTTCCGAAATCGATCTCGCACGGATTCGCGCCCCAAAAATCGCGTGAAATTGCAGAAAAAACGATTTTTGCTAAACTGAAAGCAATGAGCAGGTGCAAAAGTTCAAACTTAACATTAGTAACATTCACTCTAGTGCCTCCTGAGGGGCCCCTCCAGAGTTCAGTTGCCTATTTGCAACTATTCTATGACCCTGCTATGACCCAAACAGCAGGCTCATAGAATAGCTACAAGTAGACCATAAAGGTCCTGTGAAAAAAAATTGCACTGCAACAGAAAGCAAATTACAGATAAGGAAGGAAGCAGGTGCCAGCCAGACTGGAAGTTTCAAAATTACTGACACATTAATGACCCACAAATTAATTGATGGCAGTTGAAGAAGGGCAGGTGTGCTTGCTTTTTTCAGCCCCCATAATCTACAGTGATAAACAAACCTAATGGGTGGCAGTGAGGATGTACCAGAGGGTGGCATGGGTGTCCCAGAGGGTGGCAGTGGTGAAACAGAGGGTGCTGTGAACCTGTGATGATAAACCAGACGTAGAAACAACATAGTCGCGGCCGTTGCGAGCCGAAAAGTAAGTTCGCAATTGCGAAATTGTCCACAAATCCTCGCGAACGCTCGCCAACACAAAAAACGGGAAAATCCGCAAATCCGCGAGAGTTCGCGTATTTTTGCGGATTGCGAATCCGTAAATCCGCAAATTCGCGTACACGAGATCCGCTAGATCCGCCCATGCTTACTTGGGATCACTATGGGCCCGTCTCTGGCTCCCTCTCTGGTTGCACTCTGCCCCTCGCACCTGGAGCTCTGCTTTCCTCCTGCTACTCGTTTTTCCTTGGCCCTGCGCCGCTGCCACGCTCTCCTGCTGGTTATGCCCTGTAGCTGCTCCACTCTTGGTTATTCCACCTGGTGGCTCCCTTGTTCTGTGTCAGCCTCGGTCCTTTCTGCTGGGTTCTCTCTGTAAGGGTCCGTTTTTTCCTTGTCCCAGGTCCCAGTCTCGTCGCCACTGTTATGATGGTGCTAATGCCCCCAAAAGACTCTCAGGAGGCAGTGGAACATTTAATAAAGGCTTTATTGTTCAACAGGAGAGCGCCGGGCGTCCGGTGCTCTCCGATGCTTTCTGCCGACTTGCGCTAATCGCGGGTCTCACAAAATGTCTGCCGGGCGTCCTGCGTCATTACACAACGTGCGGCGACTAGACCGCAACTCTACAGTGTGTGAAGAGCTCTTAACATAACAGTATCTGTTTATTGTTGGTCTGTGTTTGTTATGTGCTTTTGTGCGCTGTGAAACACTGTGGGGCAGATTTACAAGCCTCTTGCGCCACTTTTGCATCACTTTTAACATGCGAAAAGTGACGCAAAAGTAGCGCAATGGGCTTGTAAATCTGCCACTGAGTGATTTTTGTTCTTGGTTTATTTGTAATATGCTTGGCAGCATATTAAAGACAGTGTGGTTTTGCTGTGTTTTAAGTATATTTTTGTCTCTTTAAAGTAAATAGTTAAGTGTTTTTTTTAGGGGAAATGTACTAAATGTGCTTTAGAGCATCTAAAAGGCCGCGTGTGTTTTCGTTTTATGTATTTTTTCGAATTGCAAACGCTGTATACATTAGCAAGTGCGTTCTTCAAACAGTATGCCTATATATGCAACATTTTCAATTTAAAAATATAAATATGAAGGGAAAGACACGCTACTTTTCAGATGCCCCTGAAGCACTTTACCAAAAAACAATTGGAAAATAGACGCATACCCTTTCAATTCGTAAAAATGGCATGCACCGATAAATGTAAAAGTTTGAGTAAATAAGCACTACTTTTTTTTATAAAACATTAACACTATGAAGAATGAAAATCGTGTAATATTTTAGCAAACGAGAGAAAGAGACGCTGCTTTTCCATTCGCACATCCGTATGCTTTATGCGAATTATCTAGTTTGCTAAACCGCTATAGAATTTTAATGCTGTATCACCTTTAAACCTAATAAAAAGTTTGGGCTTGTTGTTTCAAATATTCACATTTGTGGGTTCCTTTGAGCAAATTGATAGAGAACGGTAGTTGCACTGAAGGGCTGTTTAAAAATACGACGGAATGTGTGAGAGAGAATGCTGTACCAAAAATTGTGCCACTGGGAAAAAAACAAGGAGTGGCACGCAAATAAAGTTCAAAACAGGAAGCACGCTTTGAGCACGAGCAGGAACATGCAGCCTCCTTCCCACTCATCCACCTTTTGATATAGACCGGTCCTTGACACATGGGCAGGATCCTCTGAAGACATCCTGCAAAACTAGGCAGTATCCCCGGAGCTGACAAGCATTCTATTATTCTATTTCGATTTAATTTATTGTATTATACTATACAAATTAAAGGCTAAACAAAACTTTTAAAATCCATCTCCTGCCTCAGTCTGAAAGCCCTGCTAAGAATTTATATTGAAGACACGGGTGGATTGTGAATTGGATTGTAACCGAGTGCCTAAGCTTTCAAACTGTTTCACATAAGGCCAATATTTTTGTATTGGCGAAAAAGACTTCCTCTTTATCTCATGAATGCCGAGAGCATGAAATACAAATTTCAATTTATATTGGACAGAAGCCGGTATTCAATCAGAAACATATCCCGCCGTGCGCGGCCTTGTATCTTTAAGGGAGCAAGCATAGTGCTCATTTATCAAAGCTCAGCTAATTATGTATGCTAACAACTTGTGTCTTCAGTGGCTCTGAAATTTATTACACCAACAGGTTGCAAAATTGTTGTAAATTATTAGTAAACTATGCAGAACGTGAGCTGGACATTAAAGCAGCTACGTATTACACCCTTGAAACCTGAGTGAAGGAATACCATGCACAGAAACGATTATGAGAGGGGATAATTCACCGATGAAATAAGAGATGTGGGCCTGGGTCAGATGAAACTGATTCTGTGGGACGACCAACAGGAACTGCCCGGAACAAGATACACATTGCATTGAGCCCGTAAGAGCAGAGTGTAAAACGACGAGATCAGAGCCCAGTTCATTAAAGGCTGTTCCTCGTTCAAACTCCGTGAGAACATTCTTCAGGTCCCGGGAATGTCCATGGCGGACATGTTGACCATGGGTATGTCAAAGGAACTGTCCAAGTTGCGAGCAGCAAACATGGAAGCTGCATAACAGCAACAGGTCAAGACAGAACCCGTCAACGCCATTGGGGTGAAGACCCCGACAAGAGAAAGACACGTAATAAAACCTCGTCAGCACCAAGAACATGCTACGGATGCGGAGGCTCGTACCCCCACCGAAGAACATGCCCTGTGCAAGGCAAACGATGCTCAATATGTAACAAACTAAACCACTTGCGAAAGTTGTCGTTCGTCAACACCCTTGAGGGGTCAGAAGCCTCGGCCGGTAAATGCTCTGGTTGCGTCAGACGTACTCTTGGATGAGGGTGACATGGATGTTGATGTCGAAGGTGGCGTCCACATGATCCATGCTTTGCAACCGGAAGGATACCCTCGAAAGCACATTCCGAAATATACCATACTTCTGGGTGGCCACCAAGTGCAGGCACTGATTGTCACTGGAGCTTTCTTAAACATCTTGGCCCAGTCCATGCTACTGACCCTACCAGTACAGCCTACCTGAGGCCCACCACTACCAAAGTATTCGCTTATGGATCAACCTCTCCACTCCCATCAGCCTGGGTGCTCACAACAGAAGTCCCATGAGTCCATGAGTCTCACTCTGTTCACACCAAGGTTTACGTTACCAAAGGAGGCAGCGGGATGCTTTTAAGCTGTCGAACGGCAGAGCGCATGCAGCTCATTGAGTTTGCACTCACCATACACCAAGACAGTGTGGATGATTTGCATACTCAGCTCCCATCCCTGTTTGAGGGCATAGGCTACCTTAAAGACTGTGAAATATGTTCGCACATAGATGACTCAATCCAGCCAGTGGCCCTGAAACATCGACGAGTAGCATTCCACCTAAGACCAAAGGTGGAAGAAAAACTGCTGGAACTGGAACAGGTTGATGTCATCGAAAGGGTGAGCGGCCCAACTCCATAGGTGTCCCCAATTGTGGTGGCCTGCAAGCCTAAAGCAACCTGGGTAAGTTCGAATCTGCGTGGACTTGCGCCTTCCCAACATGGCGATCAAGCACAAGCGGTACCTGAAACTCACAGTTGATAATATCGTGTCGGAAGAGAGTGGATCTCGATGGTTTTCAAAAATAGACTTGCGAGCAGGATATCATCAACTGCTTTTGGACTCTGAATCCCAAGCCATTGCTAACTTCTCCACCCATGTGGGTTTGAGGAGGTACAAGAGCCTCAGTTTTGGCAGCTCTAGCGATGCAGAAGTGTGAGAAGTTGGCCTGGTATATGATGTCCACAAATTAAAGTGGGCACCTTGCACCAGTCCAAACGACCCTCGTGATGTATGAGGTCAAAGATAACCTTTAGAAAGCTATCCTAGAGGTAGCTGTGGAGAGCAGCTTTCAGGCTTAATCTTGAAGGAATGTAAAACAGCTTGTTTTACCAGAATATCACCTCCTGAATTAACTAAATGATGGAGAAACATACATTAGTTATATAAAAATATGTATTTATTAATATAACACTCTCTACTATCCTCTATATGAGGATAGAACACAAAGCACAGAATATGAGATCAATAGAACACTTGTAAGCAGCACAATACACAGTGGGCTCCTGGGGGAGAACAAACCATATACTAAAATAGTGGTATAACAATCATGACTTGAGTCAAGACAAGGTCTAGAGCACGTAAAATCGCTGGGACCCCAAGGAGCCACCCAAGGTGACTAGATAGGGACCCCACAGAGGATGGGTGCAGTGTGCTAACACGTCCGCGGGCTCTGTCCAATTTATGGGGAAGTCGCGTTGCAATTTTAAAGTTTAAGGACCCTTCTAGGAAGACTTCAAGCAAACACTTTGGAAATTAAGAGATTGGAGAGCCACCCCACCCATGGATACCATAGTACCCGAGTTACCTATCCCAGAGAAGCCAGGTGCATAGGTCTGGAATGGTGTCCGAAACCGTTGTCGTTCTCAATGGAGGGCTGTGAAGAAGTACTGCTGCCGTTAAGGTGAAAAGGGCCCGGTGGAATCCAAGCCTGGATTCTGGAAAGAAGGAACCTGAAAGCAGAGGGGACAGAGTCTGGGTCACTCCAGAGTGACCAGGGGATCGGTAGACGAATGCACACCGATGTCGGGTGCTTCAGTGCAAAGAGGGATGCTTGACTCGGCAGCCACGAGGACCAGGAGATGTTGATGAAGACCAGGAACCAGATACAAATTGTCCCACGAAGAATGTCGAGTGCTGAGGGGTCCTGTCCGGCTGGAACACCAACACGCCTTGGCAAACGCAACCAACGCAGGAAGGTCAAGCAGCTTACGGTGTGGACCAGCAAGATCTACGGGACTCACCAAGCATTGGAGAGTAAGGACACATATGGAGAAACCAGGAAAGCCCAACAGAAATCAAGATGACCCTCAGGAGAACCCACAGGCTGAGTGACCAGGAGTCGCAAGGGGACCTCAAGCAAGATTGCAAAGTACCAGCCCACGAAGCACTCTGTATGAGGAGGCCAGAGTTCTTTGGCGCAAATACTACTCAGGGTTAGGACTACATAGAGTCTAATGCACAAGCTTCGGAATGGCCAACAAGCATATGCAACTGCAAATGGATGCTGTGCACAGGAGTTCAGGTTATGCAGTCTCCACAAGGGATACTGGCCTCAAACTTGCTGAGAGGGTAGATCAACCTCAGGGACTTTCAGCACACACCTCCTGTGTTGCTAAAAATTTTAGAGTACGCAGGAGCTCAGGCGCAGCAGACTGGTCATTTGCTTTGAGGTACCTGCTAGGGCAGGGGAGTGACTCCTTCACTCCAAGGGAGATTTTTCAGTTGTCCTTTGTGCACCACAGGTCCTGCACAGAGCCTGTATGGAGTAAGGGCACAGGCAAATCTTCGGACAGAAAGGGGGATGAAGACAAGCCTAGTCGAGTTCCAGCGAAGTCCAGAGGGTCCAGACGGTCGAAGGTCAGTGGTTTCTTCTTATCTTGGTGTCCCCCTGGAGCCCATTGTGTATTGTGCTACTTACAACTGTTCTATTGATCTCCTATTCTGTGCTTTGTGTTCTATCCTCGTGTAGAGGATAGTAGAGAGTGTTATATTAATAAATGCATATTTTTATATAACTACTGTGTGGTTCTCCTTTATTTATTTCATTCAGGAGGTGATATTCTGGTAAAAAAAGCTGCTTTACATTCCTTCAAGATTAAGCCTGAAGGCTGCTTGCCACAGCTACCACTAGGATAGCTTTCTAAAGGTTATTTTTGACCTCCTACATCATAAGGGTTGTTTGGACTGGTTCAAGGTGCCCACTTTATTTAGTGGACATCATATACCAGGCCAAATTCTCACATTGGTGTACAGCGGTTGGGATACAAGCCTGAATTGTTTTACCAGATACATCTCTTTGAATTGATTAACTGAAAACCACAAAAGTATTAGACACATATAATACTTAATGTTTAGAATAAGTAGGCTCTACTGAACTTAGGGTTGGGTAAGTTAAGGGTCTATCACACCCTTTCTCCAACCTAAGAGAGTTTAGTTCCCACTAGGTAAGGTAGGTTCATACGCCACACCACACTAGTTAAGTCTTCTCTGCATTCTAGATACAATGGTTTTGGGTTTCAGGAATTAAAACTCATGTGTGTAGCTAGGAAGTTGAAGACAGGGAGAAATGCTAACACCCAACGTCTCATTGAGGTGTTACTCTTAGATGACCTTAGGAAGATCCCAGGGTCAGATGAGGTAGAAAGAGTGGGTGGGGCAGGGAAGGAGGACAGGACAGAAGGTGAAAACTTTTTTGACCTAGACTCAAACCCTGGTCAGGAGGATCACGATGATCCCCACCTGGACAACTTAGATCTTCAGGAAGAGGGTGGAGAAGGCCCCAGTGGCCCGCTCTTTACTCCTCCTGAAAGAGTGCAGAGTTTACCCAGGAGTTCTAGATCTCCCTCTGCAGAATCTGACCATTCAGGACATTCTATAGAGACCTCCATATATCATAAGAGAGATAACTCATATGACAGACAGTGCCAATTTCTAGAGCTTGAGAAAGCCAATCTTAGGGTCAGGCAAGAGCGATTGGCCCTAGATAAGGAATCATTAGAACTCCAGAAGACCAGGAAAAGATTGGGACTAGAGTCCCATGGTGGCAGCAACAGTGTCCCTGGGGTTAAGGAGTATACTTATGATCATAGGAACCAGATCAAGATATTATCTCCCTACTATGGTGGGGATGACATTCACAAATGGATAACTGCTTTAGGGAGGTCCAGTAAAGTACAGAAGGTCCCTCAAGAGCAGTTGGCAATTATCTTGTGGCTCTCCTTTGCTGACAAAGGTAGAGATAAGTCCCTCACTGTTAGAGAAGAGGATGCTGACAACTATTCAGTCCTGAAGAGTGATCTCATTGATGGGTTTAGCTTAACAACTGAACAGTATAGGATTAAGTTTAGAGACACCCAGAAAGCACTGGGTAGATTTGATAGATTATGCTACAAAGGCTCTGGAAGGTTGGATACTTGGCAGCAAAGTGCATGATTACATAGGCTTGTACAATTTGATTATGAGGGAGCAGATCCTTAATAATTGTCAAAACCAGCTTTTGCACCAGTACCTGGTGGACTCAGATCTGACTTCCCCCCAATAATTGGGAAAGACTGCAGTCAGTCAAAATGCTTTATTGCGATAACTTAATATCATAACAAGACAATGGCAAAATACAAACATACATATACAACAAATACATTCTTCTAAAAACAGTTAAGATACAATACTATAAAAATCATGCATCAATTTACAGTTCATAATGATGTAATGATACAAAGTGCAAAATGCTAAAATGCTAAAAATGCTACAAAGAAGTACTAAAAAGGAAAAATCCCCAGGAAAATAAGCATACTAACACCAAGAAGTCCCTGTAAAAAATAATACCTCATATGACTATGAGTCCTAATATAGGTACATATAAGAGCATATAAGCACATAAGCATATAAGGATATAAGGTACTTATTTAGGGGAAATAACCACATTTTTCAATCTAGCGTTCCTACTCCTAATAGCTCTAACCAAGAAACTAGCTACATGAAACATGATCTTGGGAGTCTGTAGAAGCTGTAAATAAATAAGAGCAGGTTTGACCTGGATAAATCCAGCTTCCCTAAGAATAGGCACCAGAAACTTTCTCCTAGCATCAATGTAATGACTACAAAACATCACAAAGTGCATAGTGTTTTGTTCGGAGAAATGGTCACAAGAACATGGTGACGCCTTATCAGGGGTACTCCATACAGGATAAAAACCAAGATTAAAATGTATCAAGTTAAAACGAAAACGAGTTAAAATAAGCCTATGGTATGGGTAGGTCACCGTATTCAAATAATTCCCTGGGCCGTCGGGTGTGGACAATATTATGCTAGCCCTGACACTGGGTTTTTTCAACTCATGTTCTTCCCTCTCCAAAGATAAGAGCTCTTTCATTGCATATTTTATGGACTCTACATCTTTAGGTGTTATAGAATCTATTTCAAAATAAAGCTCAGGCCTCCCCAGTCTTCTGAAATTTTCCTTGATGTATGTCAACCACCTAATGTTGTTAACTTTGTCCAGACACAAACAGTCTCTCATAATGATATGGTTTAGGGGGATTTCCTTATTAAGCCACAACCTCAGCCAAGCAACTAACGGTGCTGTTTTTATAAGGTCTGTGATGTAGCCTTCCCCTAATTCCATATGAACAGTGTAGGACGGGGTTGACTGTGGAACACCGAGGACAGATCTGAAAAATTTATTTTCCATCGTCTGTAAGGGATCCAGTCCCCTATATCCCCATATCGAACCACCATAAGATGCCACTGAAATACATTTGGCTTTATAGATTTTCAATATGGCTGCGATTGGCCTAGCCCCGAGTTTCTTGGAAAACCCCTGGAGGGCTGCCGATGTTCTAGCTAACGAGGTTGCTCTATTCTTTACATGAGGTCCCCAGTTACCCTTCTCGTCGAAGGTAATCCCTAAATAGGGAAAAGAGGTCACACGAGCAAGTTTTTCTTGTCCACAAAGAAAAGTTTTATGATAATTTTTTCTAGCTACCCTGCCCATGAGCATAATTTGAGATTTTTTCGCGTTTATTTTCAAATCAAGTGAGCCCATGAAGGATTCAAAGGCGTCCAGGAGGCGTTGGAGTCCCACCCCGGTACGCGCAAGGAGGACCGCGTCATCCGCGTAAAGGAGAACAGGAATCCCCTGTTCCCCTACACGCGGGATGTCGAGAGTCACGTTCCTAAGGGCGGGCTCCAAGGCGTTCACATATAGTGTGAACAACAGAGGTGCCAAAATGCACCCCTGTCTAACTCCTTTTTCAGAGGCGAAAACGTCAGTACACCTTCCATTTGAGGAAACTCTGATTTTTGTCAATTGACTATTGACCTATCCAAGCCCATTTCCAGTAATTTTGACCAAAGCTTTGATCTATTAACCAGATCAAAGGCTGAGGAGAGGTCCATGAAACCAAGGTACATGGACCCCTCCTTAGCCCTGGTATATTTCTCAATCAACAGATGGAGATTAAGGCATTGGTCCAGGGTACTTCTTTTAGGTCTAAAACCATATTGCACATTTGTCAAAATGCCATTCTCGTTGACCCACTCATTTAGTTTTACTAATAAAACTCTTCCTAAGATCTTAACAGATGAATCAATCAGTGAGATTGGTCTATAACATGCGGGGTCCTGCCTGTTTCCCTTTTTAAACACAGGGATAATTATAGATGTTTTCCATGACTCAGGAATGTTATCATGGTTTAGTACATTAAAGACCCTGCAAAGTAGTCTTGACCAAAAATTAGGAAAGCATTTAAAAGCGTCTACAGGAACACCATCGGGTCCTGGCGCCTTTTTCTTCAGGGTACAATCAATGGCATGTAAAACTTCCGATACTTCAAAGTGCAAATGATTCCCAATAGCGTTAGTGTCAACTACCTGAGCCCCAAGATCTCCACTGGTATGATCAGAATAAATGTCACTAAAGTGTTTAATCCAACCTTCATCAGGAATGTTATTTTCAAGGGGCGAGTTTTCCTCTCCTGTAAATAGAGGTTGATTGACAATCTTCCAAAATTCTCCACTGTTTTTCACTATTACTGGATCTGAGAGCTGTGTCCAGGCCTCGTCTTTGATCTGTTTTTTCCTATCTGCTATGGCCTTTTTATACTGGGCTCTACAAGTGGTAACAAGTTCACGATCTTTCGGGACAACTTTTAAGGCTTTTAACAATGCAGAATGTGCTTTTGAACATCTGCGATCAAACCATCTTTTGATGGGCATTTTCTTAGGTCTAGAGCCAACAGAAAGCCTACAATTAATCTTACTACATATACTAGCGAATGCAGATATCACTTCCCTATCTTCAGATTCACTAGATAGGCACACTCCAACCTCACTCTCGGCCTCAAAGAGTACCTCTTGTACGAAGGATTCCGGAATTATACTATCCCATTTCAGTCTGCGTTCTTGGTCTTTAGCCTTGAATACATGTTTAAAATTACAAGGGCCATATTTTCGCCCTATAAGATCTGAGGACAAAAGATCCAGGGATACAGGGTTATGATCACTGAAAACGGAAACCACAGTTTTATACGTTAAAACCTTAGCTAAAAAACATGCTGAAATAAATATGTAATCAATAATAGAGCCATTGTCAGTTCCCTTAAATGTAGGAACCCTATCCCCCCCCTTCCCGCAACCCGACTCGTATAAGTTCCATCTTGCTAAAAAGTTTTCTAAACATTCCCCCTGTTTATTATGTCAAGATGGATAGGCAAACAGTTTGGGGGGATTCTGCATCATCGCAAACACACATTAGTGAACACGGGTGTATATTAAAATCTTTCTCGGATCCAGTTTTTTTCTAGTTTTCAGCAGGTTTGCTTGGAGGCCTGGGTGTCTTCGGTGAACCAGCTGGCTCTCTTGCTGGTGTGGATGTTGGGGGGCTTCTTGAGCGGGGCGAGGGTGTTGGCGTAGTCGTTGATCCATTGTCTGAGGCTGCGGGCTGTGGCGTTGTAGTCGGTCGGGTCTGCGGGTGGGCTCTGGACGAGGGCAGTGGTTAGCTGGTCCTCGGTGATCTTGCCCCAGCTGCGGCGAGGCATCTGCTGGGTGTGGTGGTGTGTGGTGGGTTTCAGGAAGGTGAAGTGGATGCAGCGGTGGTTGGTATAGTGGAGTTCGGTGGTGCGGTCGAAGAGGAAGTGGGTGCTTGCTGAGAAGATGGGGTCAAGCATGTGGTTGGCGGAGTGTGTGGGTGTTGTGACGAGTTGTCTGAGTCCGAGGTTGTCGATCAGGGTGGAGGAGCTGGAGTTGTTGTTGTTCTCGAGGTGGAAGTTCAGGTCTCCGAGGAGGATGTAGTCCATGGAGGCGAGGGCATGTGTACTGATGAAGTTGGCGATGGAATCGCTGAACTGCGGTTGGGGTCTGGGGGTCTGTAGATGAGGGTGCCTCTGAGGGTGGTGTTGGGGTCAGTGTGGAACTGGAAGTGCTGGTGCTCGGCGGAGCTGAGGGTGTCGTCGTGGTTTGTCGAGATTTTGAGAGTGTTTATTGTGGACGATGGCAATTTCCCTTCCTATTCCGTTGGTGCGGTCCTTGCGGGTGATTTTGTAGCCTTCTGGGATGGCTATGGCGATGTCGGGTGCCGAGGAGGGGTTCAGCCAGGTCTCCGTCAGGAAGGCGACGTCTGGGGCATTGGTGTCGAGTAGGTCCCAGAGTTCGACGGCGTGTTTGCGGGCAGAGCGGGTGTTAAACAGGATGCATCTGAGGAGGTTGGGTTCTTCGGTAGGTGTTTTTTATTTTTTTAAGTTTTCAAAAGTCTTTATTATGTTCATCAAGGTGTACACTGCTATTCAGCCAACAACCCGGAGGCAGGCAGCATTGTTACATAGCGACAAGCCGCTAGTGCATGTTAGTTCCGTACACTTGTGCATATTGTCCAACTTTTATACGTAACATAAGAACCAACAGAACAATTGTAGGCGATTGTCATAGAACAGCAGTCAGTTACCAGAACAATTGTTCTGGTGTCGATTTCCCAAGCTCTTGGTGTCAAAGTTTGGCTTCACACACACGCCACTCAAACCACACATCTCCCTCAGACGAACCACCTCTTTACTGCTTCGCGCCAAGACACTACATCCATCCGTCCAAGCACCCTTTCTCGCGGGACAGTTATTTCTACACCACGTCGCGGACAGCCGACGTATCTCATTTCAAACTCCGCTACGTCACATTTTAGCTATCACTCGTGATCTCAGTCACTCTCATCTTCCACCGCCCCTGCCAGCCATTCCACCAGAGGTTGTCATATATCAAGTGGCCTTGAACGCTGTGGCATTGTTTCCCAGTAAGCAGTCAACGGGTCCTTACAGTACACCGCCGAACCCATCCAGCAGGATATTTTTGGCGGAGTTTTCTGTTTCCAGTGGATCGCTATTTGCCTCTTGGCTAGCAGCAAGAGAAGAGCCACCAGCTTCCGGGACGCGCTGGGCACATCCACGACAAAACCCAGCAAGGCCACCATCGGATCTGGGGCTAACGTCATTCCCACTATCTGCCCTATTTTATGGAATACCTGCACCCAATACCTGCCTATCGGTCCGCAGACCCATGTCAGATGTTAAAATGTGGCCTCCCTCTCTCCACATCTCCAGCAAGTCGCATCAGCCTGCAATCCCATTTTGAAAAGCTGTCTAGGTGTGCGGTATGTCCTGTGTAGGTAGTTAAAGTGTATCAACCGCAACCTATAATTAGGCGAGAGGTGTTCTAGTTGAGTACAGCAGAACGTCCACTGTTTCTCCGTGATGCTAATTCCAGCTTCCTCCTCCCATTTCAATCTTGAATCCACATGCGCAACCGGTGCTGTATTCTGTGTGTTCCTATATATGCGTGTTATTAATTGGGGAGTTATTTGATAGTATGTCCTCCAAAGCCGCCAACGTAGGTGGAGCTGCAGGGAACACAGGGTATCTGTGTTTACACGCCACCCTTAATTGATAGTACAGCAGCAGCTCCGAGGCCGTCGGCCCTTCAGACGCACTCATAGTTTGTAGTGTGAGAAAAGTGTCATCCGGGTATAGGTCACCTGCAAGCCGAAGGCCACACCCATTCGCTCTCCGCGCCACCGCCGCGTCTGTCAGTGGTCCCAGCAATGGGTTACCCTCAAGCAGCATGCTTGGATCATACACTGCCGTTACGCCCGCTCGCTTCGCAATGTTCGACCAGGCCCAGCGCACCATCTCCACTGTGTCTATATCTTCGTGTGGCCTTTTATATCTCTGGTACGCGGCTGTCTTCAGGGGGCAAGGTGCTGCCACATCTGTCTCTATTGCTACGTGAGGCTGGTAAGGGGTCGGGTGTTGCCAGTAATGTATGTATTGGGCCTGTGCACTATAAGCATATAGCTCAAAGTCCGGGGCCGCCAGCCCTCCTTGATGAAAGGGGAGCATAAGGAGGTTCCAGGCAACTCTGGGTTGCTTACCTGCCCAAACCAGTTCAATAATAGCAGATCTAAGTCGACGGAAGAATGCCATTGTTAGCGGCAATGGGATATTTACGAATAAGTATAGAAATTTGGGCACAACTACCATCTTGGTAATAGCAATACGTCCTGTCAATGACAATGGTAGTTGTGTCCATTTTTTAACTTTACTTTCTAGCCACTCCATGGCCACTCCGAAGTTAGACAGCCACAACTCCGGCACAGATCGGTGTATCTTTAGGCCCAAGTATTTGACCTCATCTGCAGCCCAGTCTATGGGGAATTCCGTAGGGCATTTACGTGTACCATCTGTCAGCGGCAGCATTACTGATTTTGACCAATTGACGTCTATACCAGTGAGTCCACTGTATCGCACTATTTCCCTCATCAATGGATCAAAGTTTTCTGCCGGGTTCATCATGTAGATAGTAATGTCGTCGGCATACATGGATATTAGCAGACCTCTTGATGTGAAGCCAATGCTACGCTGGGTATGGTGTTGCCTCATGCGTGCCGCCAATGGTTCCGTCGCAATAGCGAAGAGTAACGGCGACAGAGGGCATCCCTGTCTAGTTCCTCTCGTGATGTTAATTGGATCGGAGACCTGTCCATTCACCCGTATTCGAGCAGTCGGTCTATTGTAAAGTATGCCAATCCTCTGTGCAAACAACGGGCTGAATCCCATTCGGGTAAACAGTGTCAGAAGGAATTTCCACTCAAGAGAGTCAAATGCCTTAGTCGCATCTAATAATGCGGCTGTGGCCTGTACCCTAGGATCCAGGTAATGTAGGAGCCCAAATAGGACTCTCAGATTGTGCGAGGTGGATCTGCCCAATACAAATCCTGATTGATCAGACAGCGCTATCTGGGGCATCATATATTTAATTCGATCCGCAAGTAGTTTCGCATAGATCTTGGCATCTAAATTTATTAAAGAGAGTGGGCGATACGAGTCCGGACTAGTGGGGTCTTTATCAGGCTTTAGCAGCGTAATTATCATTGCTTCGCGGAGCGACTGCGGAAGCATACCCGATTCCAACGCCTCCTCAAACATCTTGTGCAGCCTTGGGACAAGGATGTCTGCATATACTTTATAAAAAGCCGCCGTCAGCCCATTCGGGCCTGGCGCCTTCCCTAGCGGCAAACCAGCTATGATCACATGCATGTCTTCTTGCGTGAACGGTAAGTCCATGTATTGCCTGGCCCCGTCATTGAACCACGCTAAGGCTATAGTATCCAAATAGTCTTTTAATACTTGATCATCTGGCGTCACTCTGGAGGTATATAAATTCCTGTAGTATTCAGTCATGCAGTCTAATATGGCTGGGGGTTCTCTAAGCAGATCCCCTTCTGTCCCTTTAAGCTCCAGTATATAGTCCATCCCCCTAGGTGTTCGCAGCATGTTCGCCAGTGTGTGCCCTGCGCGTTCGCCCTCGCCATAACGTCTGGCCTGCCCTTCTTTATGCAGAAACAGCACTTCCCTTTCCGCCTCCTCTTGATACTGAGTGAGTTTAGACCTAAATTCTGAATGTGTGCCTTCTGTTGGTGTCTCAAGCAGTGCGGACTGTATCTTAGCTAATTCTATCTCGAGTTTGCTCAGGGAACCACGTATAGATCGTAGCACTCCCGTTTTTAGCGACATGCAGTTGCCTCTCGTCACCACCTTGCAAGCCTCCCACAGCGTGCCCGGTGATTCCACTGTACCCTCATTAAGGTCAAAGTACTCTTCCAGTTTCACTCTCAGTTCCTGCTTAAAAACCTGGTCCTGCAATGCGCGAGAAGGGAACCTCCAACTGAATGGCTGTATATATTGAGGCGGTATGGCCAGTGTCACTCGGACCGGGGCATGGTCAGACAGCGACCTAGGCAAGTGTGTTACTTCCATCACTGACATGTGCACATCTCTAGATAAGAGACAGTAATCAAGCCTGGACCAGGCAGCCCTATGCGCTGTTATACATGTACCTGCGCGCTCCCCAGGGTTGTAGCGCCCTCCAGGAATCTATCAGTTCCGCATCCCCGATAATATCTCCTAGTGCCTCCGCCGCCCTAGGGTGATGTTCTCTAGCTGCCCCCTGTCTGTCCAGGGCGTCTGACAACACAACATTATAATCACCCCCCCATAAAGTCGCCGCTGGGCCAAAGGCCTGTATCTTGTGCCATAAATCACGGTAAAAATCAGGGTTATCGTCATTCGGGCCATAGACATTCACCAGTACTACTCTCATTCCACACAGCGTACCAGTCAATAATAGGAATCTGCCTTCAGTATCTCTGACTATCTCGTGTGTTTTTGTTGTACATAGCTTTTCCCTATCTGTCCTCTCCCTGCATGCTCTGGCTCCAACCTTCTAGACTGCTTGCATAGTTCTCTCTGTGTCACTGTCTGCCATCCCATCCTCGTCGCCAAAATGTTGTATAACGAAAGAAGACTCCAAATCCGGTAAGGTTGCAGGTAAGCAGTTTAATACAGCAGATAGAAAAGTAACAGGACCGTAACCTCATCTGGCCAGGTAGTAATGTGTTGTACATAGCTTTTCCCTATCTGTCCTCTCCCTGCATGCTCTGGCTCCAACCTTCTAGACTGCTTGCATAGTTCTCTCTGTGTCACTGTCTGCCATTCCATTCTGTGGCAGTTACTACCTGGCCAGATGAGGTTACGGTCCTGTTACTTTTCTGTCTGCTGTATTAAACTGCTTACCTGCAATCTTACCTGATTTGGAGTCTTCTTTCGTTATACAACATTTTGGCGACTTCAGGATGGGAGCATCTGGCCAAATGTTTGCTACAGCCTAAGAAAAGATTATCCTACAACAGCGATCCGTTCCTCGACGAATCCACGAGTGTCAGCGCTTTGAGTTCTCGATGTCTTCTCCTTCTGCAACCGTCTGATGTCGAGATTTTATGGATTCAACTTCCTAAAACAGCGTTTTTGTTCTTTGCCTCCGTGGTTGCTACCCACAGCGTCACAAGCCTGAGGTGCGTAGCAACGGAGTTGAACGTCACTTGTGTGTGTCCCGCGTGGCCATAGCAACGGTCTTGCTGGATCTGCTTCCACGAGCGGAGTCTCGAGCTGAGTCTCGCGCATTGACTGCGCACTACTGCACGGACCTCCGGTTGTTGCGTGGTGTCTACGCAAGGTCATTAACGTGACCTTCGTGACAACATACGCTGGCGGCCATCTTTGTTTACTTCCTCAGTCCGATCTGTGCAGTTCATCAGTCCGATGCGAGCAGTTCGCTCGAGTGGTTCATTTCAAGTTAAAGTCGTTGGCACGCAACGTTTCCACACAAGTAAGCACGTTATTCATTAACATTAACGCTAGGAAGTGCAGCGCCGAACATTTTTACTGGTCAAAGTTCATAAGAATGATACGATATTTATTAACATTTGGTGATTACTCCTAACGCTAGGAAGTGCAGCGCTGAATCTTTTTACTAGTCAAAGTCCAAAAGAATTGTACTTTCGTTGCGACACTGAACTCCCTGTGCTTGGTATTCATATTGTTTTGGCTGCTGGTCTGTAATGGCGCAATCTATAAACATCGCTCTTCCTCCTCAGTTTCTAACTGAACCTGGCAGTCCTTCCACTCCTTGGGAAGACTGGGTCATTATGTTTAATGACTACATTGAAGCCTTGGATGGTGAGGGCTTCTCTGCCAAACGTAAGAAGGCCATCCTGATGACCACATTAGGCAAGGAAGGGCAAAGACTTTTTAAATATTTACCTCAAGTTCTTTCCACCAGGTGCCAAAACATTTACTAGGGGTTTGTGATCCGTGCGAAGAACAAACCGAGAACCCCATAGATATGTTCTAAAGTAGTTAACGCCCCATGCAGCCGCAAGAGCCTCTCGCTCAATAACAGAATAGTTGACCTCAGAGGTCGACAGAGGCCTCGAGGCAAAAGCGACAGTTTTCTCACCACACTTATGTTTCTGGAGGAGAACAGCTCCGAGACCAACACCACTGGCATCAACCATCAAAATAGAAGGACGTCTAATGTCAAAGGGTGTGAGAACACCTGAAGACTTAAGTTCAGTTTTGATACAGTTAAAGCAAAACTCTTGCTCACTCGTCCAAGAGAACTTGACCCCTTTCTTTAGTAAAACTCTTAAGGGAGCAGTCTTTGAGGAAAAATCTTTGATAAACTTAGAATAAAACTCAATTAGCCCCATGAAGGACCTGAGTTGTTCTTTATCTACAGGAGGAGGAGCCAGCTCTATCGCTTCTAAGAGATTTTTCTTAGGCCTTACACCCTCAGCAGAGAGACAGAAACCCAGATATTCAACCTCTTCAACCAAGAACGCACACTTCTCTCGGCGCAACGTGAGACCCGCATCCACAATTCTACCTAAGGCATTGCGTAAAACATCATTGTGCTCCTCCAAGGTATTGCCAAAGATGAGGATGTCATCTTGGAAGAAGATAATTTTATCTAGCCCCTTGAACACTTCAGAAACCATGCGCTGGAAAACACTGGCAGCAGAGATTAGACCAAACGGTAAGCGAGTAAACTGGAAAGTTCCCTCACCCGTGATAAAAGCTGTAAGATGCTTTGAGGCATCATCCAGACGAATCTGGTGATAGGCATGCTTGAGGTCTAGCTTGCTGAAAAACCTAGCTCCCTTAAGGGTGGAAACTAATTCGCCTATATTAGGTAAAGGGAATATATCGGCCACCACACATCTGTTCAAGGAGCGTAGATCCACACAGAAACGAATCTTGTTGTCAGGTTTGAGCGAGATGACAACAGGAGAAACCCATGGGGAGGCTTCAATCGGTTCGATAATACCCCCCTGTAACATCTCATCTAAAACAGCCTTGACCTCAGCCCGCAAGGCAAAAGGAACACGCCGCGCTTTGTGCTGTACGGGAATACTGCCCTCTTTTAACAGTATCCTGTGTGTGTACCCCTGTAGCTCACCCAGTTCCTCACGAAAAACCTGACTGTGACTGGCAAGTATGTCATCCACGTAACAATCATCCACAACAAGAACGGGATCATCAGCTCTGGGATTGACAATAATGTGTAGATCGTACTGGTGAGAACGACCCAGTATTGCGGGACCATCCACAGACACATAAATCTTGCCCTGGGTTGACCTGTTCTTGAAAACAATCATTGCATTGAAGTAACCAAGGAGGTTAATTTTTTCCCCTTGGTAACCGGATGGAAAGATGTCACAGACCTCCAAATGTTTGTTACCCCAAACCTCATACAACATAGACGAGGGAATGATAGTCCACTTGGACCCAGTGTCAACCATCAAGTCAACGTTTTTTCCATCAACTAAGACCTTTGCTTTAATAATACGCTCCCTCTTCTCATCACACGCGCACACTGAATCATACAAAATCAGTATTTTGTTGACATCACGCTTCAGTTCATTGTAATCACACACCACAGTAACCCTCTGATTGGCTCTATTCTTACACACTTTTGCAAAGTGGCCTATTTTACCACATTTTAAACATTCTTTGTTATTAGCGAAACAAAATTTTGCATCAGAAGAATGAGAATAACTCCCACATCTAGAGCACATTTTAGACACAAACTTGTTACTAGGTTGCGACTGTGATCTACTGAATGGCTGTTGAGACATATTTTTCTTTTGTAATACATAACCTTTCTTTCTGACAATCGCAACAGCAGCAGTTTCATCATCACTGATATCGCTATTAGTTAATTTATAAGATACTTCCGCAACCTTGGTATCCGAACTAGATTTTGATAACTCTTTAATACATTTTTCGCTCTCCTCGACCACCTTAGCAAGATCGATTGCTACCTTCAGAGTAGGGTTCTTAGCGGCCCACAAGCGCTCCTGAATTTTTCTATTGTTGACCTGTACCACCAACTGATCCCTAATATGCTCGTCAGCCATTTGACCGAAGTTGCATTTGACTGACAACTCACGAAGGCGAGCAACAAAGTCATCAATACTTTCGCCCTCAAGTTGTTTATTTTTGTAAAACCTATAACGTTGAAGAATTAGGTTTTCTTCCCTTCCAAATCTGTTCTCCAGTCTGGCAATGGCCTCTTCAAATTCATCCAAAGGTTGTGACGTGGCGGAAAGAACTTGAGGTAAATATTTAAAAAGTCTTTGCCCTTCCTTGCCTAATGTGGTCATCAGGATGGCCTTCTTACGTTTGGCAGAGAAGCCCTCACCATCCAAGGCTTCAATGTAGTCATCAAACATAATGACCCAGTCTTCCCAAGGAGTGGAAGGATTGCCAGGTTCAGTTAGAAACTGAGGAGGAAGAGCGATGTTTATAGATTGCGCCATTACAGACCAGCAGCCAAAACAATATGAATACCAAGCACAGGGAGTTCAGTGTCGCAACGAATGTACAATTCTTTTGGACTTTGACTAGTAAAAAGATTCAGCGCTGCACTTCCTAGCGTTAGGAGTAATCACCAAATGTTAATAAATATCGTATCATTCTTATGAACTTTGACCAGTAAAAATGTTCGGCGCTGCACTTCCTAGCGTTAATGTTAATGAATAACGTGCTTACTTGTGTGGAAATGTTGCGTGCCAACGACTTTAACTTGAAATGAACCACTCGAGCGAACTGCTCGCATCGGACTGATGAACTGCACAGAGCGGACTGAGGAAGTAAACAAAGATGGCCGCCAGCGTATGTTGTCACGAAGGTCACGTTAATGACCTTGCGTAGACACCACGCAACAACCGGAGGTCCGTGCAGTAGTGCGCAGTCAATGCGCGAGACTCAGCTCGAGACTCCGCTCGTGGAAGCAGATCCAGCAAGACCGTTGCTATGGCCACGCGGGACACACACAAGTGACGTTCAACTCCGTTGCTACGCACCTCAGGCTTGTGACGCTGTGGGTAGCAACCACGGAGGCAAAGAACAAAAACGCTGTTTTAGGAAGTTGAATCCATAAAATCTCGACATCAGACGGTTGCAGAAGGAGAAGACATCGAGAACTCAAAGCGCTGACACTCGTGGATTCGTCGAGGAACGGATCGCTGTTGTAGGATAATCTTTTCTTAGGCTGTAGCAAACATTTGGCCAGATGCTCCCATCCTGAAGTCGCCAAAATGTTGTATAACGAAAGAAGACTCCAAATCCGGTAAGGTTGCAGGTAAGCAGTTTAATACAGCAGACAGAAAAGTAACAGGACCGTAACCTCATCTGGCCAGGTAGTAACTGCCACAGAATGGAATGGCAGACAGTGACACAGAGAGAACTATGCAAGCAGTCTAGAAGGTTGGAGCCAGAGCATGCAGGGAGAGGACAGATAGGGAAAAGCTATGTACAACACATTTTGGCGACTTCAGGATGGGAGCATCTGGCCAAATGTTTGCTACAGCCTAAGAAAAGATTATCCTACAACAGCGATCCGTTCCTCGACGAATCCACGAGTGTCAGCGCTTTGAGTTCTCGATGTCTTCTCCTTCTGCAACCGTCTGATGTCGAGATTTTATGGATTCAACTTCCTAAAACAGCGTTTTTGTTCTTTGCCTCCGTGGTTGCTACCCACAGCGTCACAAGCCTGAGGTGCGTAGCAACGGAGTTGAACGTCACTTGTGTGTGTCCCGCGTGGCCATAGCAACGGTCTTGCTGGATCTGCTTCCACGAGCGGAGTCTCGAGCTGGGTCTCGCGCATTGACTGCGCACTACTGCACGGACCTCCGGTTGTTGCGTGGTGTCTACGCAAGGTCATTAACGTGACCTTCGTGACAACATACGCTGGCGGCCATCTTTGTTTACTTCCTCAGTCCGCTCTGTGCAGTTCATCAGTCCGATGCGAGCAGTTCGCTCGAGTGGTTCATTTCAAGTTAAAGTCGTTGGCAAGCAACGTTTCCACACAAGTAAGCACGTTATTCATTAACATTAACGCTAGGAAGTGCAGCGCCGAACATTTTTACTGGTCAAAGTTCATAAGAATGATACGATATTTATTAACATTTGGTGATTACTCCTAACGCTAGGAAGTGCAGCGCTGAATCTTTTTACTAGTCAAAGTCCAAAAGAATTGTACTTTCGTTGCGACACTGAACTCCCTGTGCTTGGTATTCATATTGTTTTGGCTGCTGGTCTGTAATGGCGCAATCTATAAACATCGCTCTTCCTCCTCAGTTTCTAACTGAACCTGGCAATCCTTCCACTCCTTGGGAAGACTGGGTCATTATGTTTAATGACTACATTGAAGCCTTGGATGGTGAGGGCTTCTCTGCCAAACGTAAGAAGGCCATCCTGATGACCACATTAGGCAAGGAAGGGCAAAGACTTTTTAAATATTTACCTCAAGTTCTTTCCGCCACGTCACAACCTTTGGATGAATTTGAAGAGGCCATTGCCAGACTGGAGAACAGATTTGGAAGGGAAGAAAACCTAATTCTTCAACGTTATAGGTTTTACAAAAATAAACAACTTGAGGGCGAAAGTATTGATGACTTTGTTGCTCGCCTTCGTGAGTTGTCAGTCAAATGCAACTTCGGTCAAATGGCTGACGAGCATATTAGGGATCAGTTGGTGGTACAGGTCAACAATAGAAAAATTCAGGAGCGCTTGTGGGCCGCTAAGAACCCTACTCTGAAGGTAGCAATCGATCTTGCTAAGGTGGTCGAGGAGAGCGAAAAATGTATTAAAGAGTTATCAAAATCTAGTTCGGATACCAAGGTTGCGGAAGTATCTTATAAATTAACTAATAGCGATATCAGTGATGATGAAACTGCTGCTGTTGCGATTGTCAGAAAGAAAGGTTATGTATTACAAAAGAAAAATATGTCTCAACAGCCATTCAGTAGATCACAGTCGCAACCTAGTAACAAGTTTGTGTCTAAAATGTGCTCTAGATGTGGGAGTTATTCTCATTCTTCTGATGCAAAATTTTGTTTCGCTAATAACAAAGAATGTTTAAAATGTGGTAAAATAGGCCACTTTGCAAAAGTGTGTAAGAATAGAGCCAATCAGAGGGTTACTGTGGTGTGTGATTACAATGAACTGAAGCGTGATGTCAACAAAATACTGATTTTGTATGATTCAGTGTGCGCGTGTGATGAGAAGAGGGAGCGTATTATTAAAGCAAAGGTCTTAGTTGATGGAAAAAACGTTGACTTGATGGTTGACACTGGGTCCAAGTGGACTATCATTCCCTCGTCTATGTTGTATGAGGTTTGGGGTAACAAACATTTGGAGGTCTGTGACATCTTTCCATCCGGTTACCAAGGGGAAAAAATTAACCTCCTTGGTTACTTCAATGCAATGATTGTTTTCAAGAACAGGTCAACCCAGGGCAAGATTTATGTGTCTGTGGATGGTCCCGCAATACTGGGTCGTTCTCACCAGTACGATCTACACATTATTGTCAATCCCAGAGCTGATGATCCCGTTCTTGTTGTGGATGATTGTTACGTGGATGACATACTTGCCAGTCACAGTCAGGTTTTTCGTGAGGAACTGGGTGAGCTACAGGGGTACACACACAGGATACTGTTAAAAGAGGGCAGTATTCCCGTACAGCACAAAGCGCGGCGTGTTCCTTTTGCCTTGCGGGCTGAGGTCAAGGCTGTTTTAGATGAGATGTTACAGGGGGGTATTATCGAACCGATTGAAGCCTCCCCATGGGTTTCTCCTGTTGTCATCTCGCTCAAACCTGACAACAAGATTCGTTTCTGTGTGGATCTACGCTCCTTGAACAGATGTGTGGTGGCCGATATATTCCCTTTACCTAATATAGGCGAATTAGTTTCCACCCTTAAGGGAGCTAGGTTTTTCAGCAAGCTAGACCTCAAGCATGCCTATCACCAGATTCGTCTGGATGATGCCTCAAAGCATCTTACAGCTTTTATCACGGGTGAGGGAACTTTCCAGTTTACTCGCTTACCGTTTGGTCTAATCTCTGCTGCCAGTGTTTTCCAGCGCATGGTTTCTGAAGTGTTCAAGGGGCTAGATAAAATTATCTTCTTCCAAGATGACATCCTCATCTTTGGCAATACCTTGGAGGAGCACAATGATGTTTTACGCAATGCCTTAGGTAGAATTGTGGATGCGGGTCTCACGTTGCGCCGAGAGAAGTGTGCGTTCTTGGTTGAAGAGGTTGAATATCTGGGTTTCTGTCTCTCTGCTGAGGGTGTAAGGCCTAAGAAAAATCTCTTAGAAGCGATAGAGCTGGCTCCTCCTCCTGTAGATAAAGAACAACTCAGGTCCTTCATGGGGCTAATTGAGTTTTATTCTAAGTTTATCAAAGATTTTTCCTCAAAGACTGCTCCCTTAAGAGTTTTACTAAAGAAAGGGGTCAAGTTCTCTTGGACGAGTGAGCAAGAGTTTTGCTTTAACTGTATCAAAACTGAACTTAAGTCTTCAGGTGTTCTCACACCCTTTGACATTAGACGTCCTTCTATTTTGATGGTTGATGCCAGTGGTGTTGGTCTCGGAGCTGTTCTCCTCCAGAAACATAAGTGTGGTGAGAAAACTGTCGCTTTTGCCTCGAGGCCTCTGTCGACCTCTGAGGTCAACTATTCTGTTATTGAGCGAGAGGCTCTTGCGGCTGCATGGGGCGTTAACTACTTTAGAACATATCTATGGGGTTCTCGGTTTGTTCTTCGCACGGATCACAAACCCCTAGTAAATGTTTTGGCACCTGGTGGTACAGGCAAGGGCTCCCCTAGGCTGGCCAGGTTAGCTTCTCGCCTTCAGGATTACCAGTTTGAAGTTGAATTTGTTCACGGCTGGAGGAATGTACAAGCCGACTGTTTATCGCGTCTCCCGGTTTCTTTTCCCAACCCCGGGGATTCCTTGTGTGAACAGGGCGATGACAAGGCTGTTGCCTCCTTACATGATGTCGTGTCTTTGTGTGAGAGTTCCTTTTCAGCTGAGGAGTGGTCCAAAGGCATGGATGATGATCATGTTTTGAAAGCTGTAGTTGATCTTGTTCTCAAGGGGGCGAGAAGAGAAAGTGCCGTGGAACCAGCTGTCAGACCCTTTCTTAAGGTTGTCAATGAGTTGTCTGTGTGTGGGAAAAATGTTCTCATGAGGGGCGATCGTTATGTTCCTCCAAGCTCTTTGAGGGGCAGGATTCTTGGTTTAGCTCATGAGGGCCATTTGAGTCAAACTTTTACTCAGCGGCGTGTAAAAGAAAATTTCTGGTGGCCCTCAATCAACAGTGATGCTGTGGAGTGTGTTGTCAAATGCTCCTTGTGCATGGAAGGAGAGAAGCGTCTCAAGGTCATTGGTTCTCAATCTGTTGGCAGCATTTCCTTTAAAAGCTTGCCTTGGCACACAATATGTTTAGATTTCATTGGCCCTATGTGCGAATTGCCCGTAAATCAACGTTTTGCGGTGGTTGTTGTTGACTGTTTCTCTAAGTGGTTGACTGTACGTTTCATGAAGGAGATTACAACTGACTCCACCATTCTTTTCCTCAAGTCTGTTTTTGTGAATGAGGGTTATCCTTCAGTTCTCATTACAGATAACGGCACCCAGCTCACCTCTACCAAAATGGCTTGTTTCTTGCGTGAATGTGGTATATCTCATCACCGCACCTGTCTTTATAATCCCGAAAGCAATGGTCTGTGTGAAAGGGTCAACCGACTAGTCAAGGGTGTTATACAGATGTCAGTTGCCAGTGGGTGTTTTTCTGATGAGCGTGTACAAGAGCTGGTTTGGGCTTACCGCTCAACACCCCATGGGCAGGCTGGAAAATCCCCTTTTGAACTGATGCGAGGGCGTTCCCCTGTGTCCAAGCTAACTCCTTCCTGGTTGAGGGATGATAACAAGCTTTCTTCCCCTTCAAATATTTCCCCTCTTCCCATCTCCACTGGCGATTTGGTCAAGGTTAAGCCGGGTCGCTGCTCCAAGGGCCTTTCTAAGTTCACTGGTCCCTTCCGGGTTAAGAAAGCTTTTCCCCATTTTGTTCTTCTTGAGAATGGTGCTAAGTGGAACTACAGAAGGGTTGCCTTATATCAGAAGGAGGTCTCCAATACCCATGATTCCGATCTTATTCCTTCTGAGACAGGCTGCAGTGGCTATATGTTGTCTGCTCGACAAGACTCCGAGTCGCGTGACTCACCTGCTGTACGGGGGGGGGTGGGTGGTGGCGATGCTCCTTCGTCTGCGTGTGATGATATGCATGAGTGTTCTGATACTACCTCTGGTGTTTCTTCTTCCAATGTCTCCTCAAGGTGTCCACGTTCCCGTCATCCTCCAGCTTACTTGAGTGACTATGTTCATTAACAGCTGTTATTGTTATTTTGCTCTTTCTTTCCCTTGTTTTCATTTTGTTCCCAAAGGAGGGAGATGTGTTGTACATAGCTTTTCCCTATCTGTCCTCTCCCTGCATGCTCTGGCTCCAACCTTCTAGACTGCTTGCATAGTTCTCTCTGTGTCACTGTCTGCCATTCCATTCTGTGGCAGTTACTACCTGGCCAGATGAGGTTACGGTCCTGTTACTTTTCTATCTGCTGTATTAAACTGCTTACCTGCAACCTTACCGGATTTGGAGTCTTCTTTCGTTATACAACAGTTTTCCACTGTAATCCTCTTCTAATCAGAATCGCAACTCCTCTCGAGTAATTAGAGTATGGAGCGTGTACTTTTTCCCCCCATCTATGGTGTTTAAGTAATTGCGTGGCACTTGCAGTCAAATGGGTTTCCTGTAACAGGCAAATGTCTATCTCCTTTCTGAGTAAAAAGGCCTGTACCAATCTGGCTTTACGTTTGTCATTCATGCCCCGCACATTCCAGGTTAGGCATTGTATCTGTTTCACGTCTGCATGGGTATAGGAAAAAAGGAGTCTATCATCCAGCCAAAGCTGCAAATTTTCCCATAATTCCCCGCCCACATGGAGAGGGTGCCATCACGTAATTGTTCAGCGGTCCCAGTCGTACTCAACCATCCATAATACCATTCGTGAATGTAATGCTGACCACGCGAGCAACATCTCTCAGTTCTCAGTTCTGTGAAGCCAGCTACCACTCTCAACATATCGCCTTCAAACAAACCTGTAAAGTCCGAACTCCCAAACCCCGGATCCCCGATGTCCCCACCCGCTCCAACCCCCCAATTAGGTTGTGCAATCAGTCCCCCTTTCACCCCCCCATTAACGAGAACTATACACAGAGTCATTCTCAGTGTCCAAGTAGCGGGAATCATCCCCTGGGGTACGCAGGTTGGCCTCCCACCATTCTCCGTACTTTTGACAGGGTGATCGAGCGCTAGCTTAGACGTTTCAGCTCAAGGACCCCCCGCCCCCACAATTGTGCGTATTCATAAGCTTCGCCCACCACCAACACGTGACCCATAACATTCCCAGTTTGAACCAGGCCACAGCTCGGCTAAGGCATAGCATAAACACTACAAAGCCTATATCTAAGGCACATCAATCATTCAACATCACTTAACCTGTCCATCGAGTCCTGTGCCTCCGGGTGTGTCTGGGTCTTTTGATCTTTGGCCAGCTGTTTCGCGTACTGTAGAGCTGCTTTCGCATCCACAAAGAACGTCGGTCTTCCCAGGCCCTGTACCCTAAGCTTTGCAGGGTATATCAGCGAATATTTTGTCCCTGTTTGTTGGAAGATCTTCTTCGCTGGCATAAATTCTCTACGAGCCGCCTGAACTTGCAGGGTGAAATCCGGGTACACAGCGATTTTCTTGCCCTTATATTGCACGTCTGACATGTCCCTTGCCATGCGGAGTACTGTATCACGGTCTCTATAGTTGAGGACGCGCGCAATAATGGGCCTTGGCGGTGCTCCCGGTTTGGGCTTGGGCCCCAGAGTCCTGTGCGCCCTTTCTATGAGGAACATCCGCGACAGTCCGGTCCCAAAAAGTTCTTTCAACATCTGTTCAACATATTGTTCCATATTTGCAATGTCTGTCGATTCTGCCACGCCTGTGATGCGGACGTTGTTGCGCCTCGAGCGCGCTTCCAAATCCTCATTTTTTTGCTGTATTAGCGCCAGAAATTTGTCCATGCCGCGCACTTTTTTGTCTAGATCTGTTTGGCTTTCCTCAGTTTCGGTCACTCGTGTTTCCAGCACTTGCTTATCCATTCGTTTCGTGATGCTGTCCATGCGTGCCGCTAGTGCGTCCATTTTGGTGTCTATGCCTTGCAAGCTCGTTTTCAGCTCGAGGAACATTGATTTTATGTCTACTGTTTGAGAACCGCTCCGGTCCTCCCCAGAAGCGTCATCTTCATGTTGGTCCTGACCAGTCGTTTTCTGTTTGGCCTTGTCAAAAGTGATCCTAGGCTGCCGCGTGTCCGGCTTGCCCATGGTAACGTCCTGTTTTGATCCTAAGGCGTGTGTGCCGAACCCACGTCAACGCACCACGTTTTCTCGCCAATCCACAGAGCACCCCACACCAGGCGTTTTCAGTACCCTGCGATGGGATCCGCTGAGTACTACAGTCTGTGAGGCCACAACGTTTTCTATTTGCGAGTGCGGTCCAGCCTCTCCATTCACTGCAATTCAGCCCACCAACGCGCCTTTAAAGGTGCATGCGGCACTCTGTGCATCTCGCGCCCCCCGTTGCAGCTGCCGGGATTCAAAACAAGATGGAGGCTAGCGACCAACTATTATGGGCGCTGGATGATTTCGCGCCACGCCACACCACTCAGCAGGTCCGTCTCATAGGGGGCCGTGTCGCGGCAGAATGCTCCACACGCCTCAGACCCAATGTACCTAATGTGTGCGTTTACAGTTTATTTCGCCGATCCAGTAGCAGCGCCAGCAGTCCAGCCAAAATGGCGGCCCGCTCTGCCTGTTCACAAGAGCGAGCTCGATCTACGAGGCTGTGGCGTATACAGGAGTGTCCCAGTATTGTATGGTCGCAATGTCCCCTGCACGCAGCGAATATTGCCCGCACACAGTTCACACCTCTGTAGGGCCCTTTTCAAACGGGCTCAGCTCCTTACCGCACACCTTGCGATGTTTCTCTCATGACCAGTGCATGGCTTTCCTCGTATTCCGCCTTGCGCCCCCGTGTCCGCTCGCCCAGCTGCTATCCTTGGCGGCCGCTCCACCTCCCGAGTGAGTGTTTTCTTCCGATGACGGGGGGTCGTCTCGAAGCCCGCGGCTGCAGGGTCTAGCGGATCAGGAGCTCACCCCTCTTCAGTGCGTCTCTTTGTCGGGCTGGATCTCACGCCAGTCCCCGGCTTTCCGTAGCGCGCCGGGCCCGTCCGCGGCTCACAGCGGTCTGGGTCTGTCTCTGCGGTGGCTTCTTCCACCAGCCCAGGATTTCCGCCAGGCAACCCTGGTGTCCCGTAATCACTGCTGGGGTCAAGAGGTCCGAGTCAAAACGCCAGATTCATCTATAAATTACGGATTGATTAGCTCGATCGGCGGAGCTGCGGTTTCAGGCAGCCATTCCGCTCTGCGACCAAGCCACGCCCCCCTTCGGTAGGTGGGTGGGCGGGCCAGATGCTGGTAAAGCTACAGTTCTGGCAGGAGAAGGGTCCTTGGGTGCGCTTTGGGACGGCCAGGCAGCAGGTGCGTGATCGTCTGGCATTGAGTGCATGGAGGGTGCTGGAGTCGTAGCAGAGGCGGGCATCGCAGCATTTGCGGGGGTCAGGGGTCCCGGCACTGGGCGCAGTCCAGGCGCAGACGGGCTTGCCTTGGGCGCCTAAGGCGTGCCAGCGGATCGGCCGCTGGGCGTGGTCTCCATATAAGGGGGTTAGGGAGGGAGGAGCAGCTGGGAGGTGGGAGCAGGGCGGCGAATGGGAGCTGAGGGGGTGAGGCCGCAGGGACGACAGCAGCGGGAAAAGTGGCGGGAGTGGGCACAGTGGGAAAGGGGGAAAAAAGGAGAGAAGCACGTAAAAACACACAACAGGGTTTACAGCAGTTACCAGGGGTGGAAAAAACAGGGAAACAGTGAGACAGTGAAAAACGGTAAAACAGGAGATAAGAGGCACAATAACACCAACAATAACCAAACAGTGTACCAGGGGGCGACAGTAGTAACAAGGCACTAGCAGCGGTGGCACAAGATGAGCAGCGGAGTGGGGAGTGGCCTACCCAGAACCGGGGTCCAGGGTCAATGGGTCCAATATCCAATCTGGAGTTTACCAAAGTAAATGCATAACAATTTTAGGGAGAAAGCAGATAGACTGGGGTCTTGATTAGCAGGATCCCAGTCAGACTAGTAAACAAGCATTTACAATGCAATGGTCTCGGCTTTGTTAAAGTTAGAGCTACTGGCATTGAAAATGGCATTTTTTAAATTTTTAAAAAAAAACAGAAATAAATGGTATTGCCATTTACAATGCCAATAGGTGAGCATTAGAGAGTAGTAGAGAGTATTAGCGGACACAGAGCCACACACACCCACACACAGAGCCACACACACACACACAGAGCCACCAGAGCCGGGATTCACCTGGCTTCATTCAGAAGAGGAAGCTGCACATATCCTGCATTAACCAGAATAGGTCTCTTAAGGTGTCACACCCATGTGCTCATACAACTATAAATATTAGTGATATGGGAGACCCCCTACCCCACCCCAAACATTTTTTACATTTCCACAATACACCCCATTGCGTGCCAGCTTCATAAAAGCATCTACCTACTTATAGGCAAAAGTTTTCGATGCACTGTGTATTATGCGCACAAACTGATTGACCTCCAATCAAACATTTTGCAGCGGTGCTCCCATGTTTCTCCACTCCCGCAAGCCCTTCGGTGCCCGTGCGCTTCCTCATCACTGCCCACACTCCGTGGTCTATGAAGTCCCCAAGCCACCAATCCTCCCTGGCTTGTGTGCTTCCACCATTGTTCGCGATTCTCCATTCCCTGCCTTCTTGATGTCTGTGCTTCCCTGCTGGCGTCTTTAGTTGGTCCTTGCCTCTCAGCTTTCCACTCAACCGGTTTGGCGCACATCAACGCTATATATATCTATATATATATATATATATATATATATATATATATATCGCAGCTGCCTTGTTACGCCGGGCCGCGTACTCTAGCACGGGTGCTTCTTTGCGAGGGGCGTACCTCGCTATTATCAAAGCTGCTTCCTTCTCGTCTTTTTCAAAAAAGAGTCAGCACTCACGGGAGGAGGATCAAAGATTTTATTTAGATCCTCTGAGCACCAGACGTGTTTCGGCTACTGCCTTTGTCAGTGGTACACTGACGCGCCTTCACGTGACATACCTCGTCATGGAGGAAGAAAGAGGACTTACATCAATTCCATATTGCAATACATTATATACAATTATGTCTTTTCCGCACATTCATCACGCCCTGAATGGGCTTCTGGCATGTTATCATCTTCATAGTCGCCATCTAATTCTATTTACAATTTCCAATTTTTTGCGAATACACCTTAAATAATTTATGCACTTTCCCATTTCAACTCTATTCCGCCCTGTATGGGCTGGTGTCTCATAGGTGAAGTTATACATTCATTACGCCCTGGATGGGCTTCTCGCATGATATCTCCTTCACAATCGCCTTCTAGTTCTATGTACATTTTACTGGCGAATACACAATTTAACCATGATTAACATATTGCATTTCATCATTATTCCGCCCTATATGGGCTCGTGTATTTCTTTTCTGTTCCTCAAATGCTCTTTCTCTCCAGACTCGTTTTCCCACACACAGTGTAAATCATAATCCCTTTACCAAAGTTCATCTAAAACATACATCTAAAACATTTCTTTACTTTCACATTGCTGAGGGTTTTTTTGGGGGCTGCTCTTGCTGTATCACTGTTTGTCTTACATTGGAGTTAGAGTTGGTTCAACCCAGATGTACTGTCATCTCCTCATGGCTATTCAGGCCCTCGGGATTCTTAGTGCCAATATCTATAATGTATCTAGATTCTAATCTTCTCAATTTCAAAAGTCTATCGCCCCCTCTGGGATTGGCGGGCACGTGATCTAATGCAAAGTACACCAGTTGCTCACTATTACTCTTATGATGTTGTTTATAGTGTCTAGCAACTGGGTACGTCGGATCACAGTTAGTAATTGCCCTGCGGTGCTCTAGGATGCGCATCTTGGTTGGATTGACTGTGATACCTATATAGCGCAATCCACAGGGACAGACTAGACAATAGACCGTGAATGGAGTTGTACATGTTAGAAATGCCCTGATATTGCGTGACTCTCCCCTCACCTGGTAGGAACTTACTTTTTTACAGTTTCTGCACGCTTTACATCGTCCACATGGAAAAAACCCTGGTATTGGATTACCAAATGGTTGATCCACTGGGCGTGTAAGGTAACTGTTCGTTAAGGTGTTTCTTAGTGCTCTGGCTCTCCTATATGTCACCATCGGTTGATTTGGGATGTCTGTGCCTATTACTGGATCTGTAGTTAACAATTTCCAGTTTTTTCTTAAAACTGATCTTATTATTCCTGCCCCTTCTGAAAAGGTGGTAATGAATCTGAATTTTCCTTCTTTCTCTGTATCTTTCACTTTGTTTTCTAGTGTTTCTTGTCGTGAAATATTATTTACTTTTTTCTGGGCATCTTCCAGACACTTTTCCCCATAGCCTCGCACTCTGAATCTTTCTACACTTTTTTTGGCGTTCTCTTTGTAGTCTTTTTCTGTTGTACAATTACGTTTTATACGTAGCAATTCTCCATATGGAATGCTATAAATTAACTTAGATGGATGACTACTCTTGGAGTGTGGTATCGAATTCCCTGCTGTGGGCTTTCTAAATAGCTGTGTGTATAACCTCCCTTGATCCATTCTAATCTCCAAGTCTAGGAAGTTCACTCTACTGCTGCTCATTTCAACTGTGAAACGTAAGTTATATATGTTGGTATTGAGTTTTTCAATATACTCTTCTGCCTTACTTTCTGGTCCACGCCAGACCATCAGCAAATCATCTATATACCTATACCATACCAGTATATGTTGAGTCCATTCTCCATATTGGGGATTCCATGCCACGTTTTCCTCCCACCATCCTACAAAGATATTAGCGAAACTGGGTGAATACTTAGTGCCCATGGCCACTCCCATCTGTTGTTTATAATACTGGTCCTGGTATAGGAAGATGTTGTTATTAAGGCTAAAGTTCAAAAATTCCAAGAGCATAACATTATGATCTGCAAAATTAGCTTCTCTAGTTGATAAAGTATTCTCTACTGCCTGCATGCCATGTTTATGGCCTATGCTCGTGTAAAGGCTAGCGATATCCATCACTATGAGTAGATCTCCCTCTCTCACCTTTAGCTGTTCTAGTTTACACAATAGATCTTTAGTGTCTCTTATATAGCTTTTTAAAGTCTTTACATGATTAATTAGAAAATAGTCAATATAAATTGATAAATGTTCCAAAAGGCTCCCTTGGACACTTACAATTGGTTGTCCCGGCGGCTTCTTACTGTCTTTGTGCACCTTTGGTAAGTGATAGAAGCAAGGAGTTGTAGGGTTCAGACATCGTAAATATAAATATTCTTCTGTCTCAATTATCCCTTTTCCATACAATTTTTTTAGCATTTCATGACATTCTGCAATGCTGTTCAGGTAATCCTTCCTTCCCACTTTCTGGTAGCACTTAGTGTCCTGTAATTGTCTTAAAGCCTCTTCATTATAGGCATCGTAAGTTTGCAGGACCACATTCCCCCCTTTGGCCGAGGGTTTCAAAATTAATTTTTTGTCACTCTGCAAGTTTTTTATTGCTTGCTGGTGTTTCCATGTCAAGTTCCATTGTTTGTTTGTTGAGCCTTTCTTTTCTATTTTCCTCAATTCTTTGGACACGGATTCCATGAAAAGGTCTATATTATCACTTGGCATTTGTGGCACAAACGTCGATGCAAGAACTGAGAGCGGAAGGGGCAAGTCAACCTTAAAATCTGTCGCAAATAAGGATCACACAAAGAGGAGGAGAAACCAACTTTAATCCAGCGTCGACGTTTGTGCCACAAATGCCAAGTGATAATATAGACCTTTTCATGGAATCCGTGTCCAAAGAATTGAGGAAAATAGAAAAGAAAGGCTCAACAAACAAACAATGGAACTTGACATGGAAATACCGGCAAGCAATAAAAAACTTGCAGAGTGACAAAAAATTAATTTTGAAACACTCGGACAAAGGGGGGAATGTGGTCCTGCAAACTTATGATGCCTATAATGAAGATGCTTTAAGACAATTACAGGACACTAAGGGGCAGATTTATGATGACTGGCGCATCCCCAGGGATGCGCCAGTTATTTTGCGCCGTTGCTCCGCCACCCATGGAGCGCCGCATTTACAATGCGGCGCACCATGGGGCAAAAACGGCACAGATGCGTGACGCATCTGTGCCGTAAAGGTGGCGCATTGCTGGAGTTGCGTCGCAAGCGCGACGCAGCTCCAGCAAGGCTCGGGGGTGCCCCATCTTTACAATGCTGCGTCAAGACCTACGCCTGCTTCAAGCAGGCGCAGGGTTTTGACGCAGCATTGGCCTGAAAGTGACTGAGTGAAATCTTATAGATTTCACTCAGCCACTTTTGCGAGGCGCACCTGCCCCGGAACGCCCACCCTGCGCCAGAACGCCCACAAGTGGCGCAGGGCTTTACAACGTGACGCATCTGCCTAGATGCGTCACGTTGTAAATGGGTCGTAGGGATGCGCCACGTTTACGCCGCAGTTGCGTGACGCAAACGTGGCGCATTCCCAACATAAATCTGCCCCTAAGTGCTACCAGAAAGGGGGAAGGAAGGATTACCAGAACAGCATTGCAGAATGTCATGAAATGCTAAAAAAATGGTATGGAAAAGGGATCATTGAGACAGAAGAATATATATATTTATGATGTCTGAATCCTACAACTCCTTGCTTCTATCACTTACCAAAGGTGCACAAAGACAGTAAGAAGCCGCCGGGACGACCAATTGTAAGTGCCCAAGGGAGCCTTTTGGAACATTTATCAATTTATATTGACTATTTTCTAATTGATCATGTAAAGACTTTAAAAAGCTATATAAGAGACACTAAAGATCTATTGTGTAAACTAGAACAGCTAAAGGTGAGAGAGGGAGATCTACTCATAGTGATGGATATCGCTAGCCTTTACACGAGCATAGGCCATAAACATGGCATGCAGGCAGTAGAGAAAACTTCATCAACTAGAGAAGCTAATTTTGCAGATCATAATGTTATGCTCTTGGAATTTTTGAACTTCAGCCTTAATAACAACATCAACCTATACCAGGACCAGTATTATAAACAACAGATGGGAGCGGCCATGGGCACTAGTTATTCACCCAGTTTCGCTAATATCTTTGTAGGATGGTGGGAGGAAAACATGGCATGGAATCCCCAATATGGAGAATGGACTCAACATATACTGGTATGGTATAGGTATATAGATGATTTGCTGACGGTCTGGCGTGGACCAGAAAGTAAGGCAGAAGAGTATATTGAAAAACTCAATACCAACATATATAACTTAGGTTTAACAGTTGAAATGAGCAGCAGTAGAGTGAACTTCCTAGACTTGGAGATTAGAATGGATCAAGGGAGGTTATACACACAGCTATTTAGAAAGCCCACAGCAGGGAATTCGATACTACACTCCAAGAGTAGTCATCCATCTAAGTTAATTTATAGCACTCCATATGGAGAATTGCTACGTATAAAACGTAATTGTACAACAGAAAAAGACTACAAAGAGAACGCCAAAAAAAGTGTAGAAAGATTCAGAGTGCGAGGCTATGGGGAAAAGTGTCTGGAAGATGCCCAGAAAAAAGTAAATAATATTTCACGACAAGAAACACTAGGAAACAAAGTGAAAGATACAGAGAAATAAGGAAAATTCAGATTCATTACCACCTTTTCAGAAGGGGCAGGAATATTAAGATCAGTTTTAAGAAAAAACTGGAAATTGTTAACTACAGATCCAATAATAGGCACAGACATCCCAAATCAACCGATGGTGACATATAGGAGAGCCAGAGCACTAAGAAACACCTTAACAAACAGTTACCTTACACGCCCAGTGGATCAACCATTTGGTAATCCAATACCAGGGTTTTTTCCATGTGGACGATGTAAAGCGTGCAGAAACTGTAAAAAAGTAAGTTTCCACCAGGTGAGGGGAGAGTCACGCAATATCAGGGCATTTCTAACATGTACAACTCCATTCACGGTCTATTGTCTAGTCTGTCCCTGCGGATTGCGCTATATAGGTAGCACAGTCAATCCAACCAAGATGCGCATCCTAGAGCACCGCAGGGCAATTACTAACTGTGATCCGACGTACCCAGTTGCTAGACACTATAAACAACATCATAAGAGTAATAGTGAGCAACTGGTGTACTTTGCATTAGATCACGTGCCCGCCAATCCCAGAGGGGGCGATAGACTTTTGAAATTGAGAAGATTAGAATCTAGATACATTATAGATATTGGCACTAAGAATCCCGAGGGCCTGAATAGCCATGAGGAGATGACAGTACATCTGAGTTGAACCAACTCTAACTCCAATGTAAGACAAACAGTGATACAGCAAGAGCAGCCCCCAAAAAAACCCTCAGCAATGTGAAAGTAAAGAAATGTTTTAGATGTATGTTTTAGATGAACTTTGGTAAAGGGATTATGATTTACACTGTGTGTGGGAAAACGAGTCTGGAGAGAAAGAGCTTTTGAGGAACAGAAAAGAAATACACGAGCCCATATAGGGCGGAATAATGATGAAATGCAATATGTTAATCATGGTTAAATTGTGTATTCGCCAGTAAAATGTACATAGAACTAGAAGGCGATTGTGAAGGAGATATCATGCGAGAAGCCCATCCAGGGCGTAATGAATGTATAACTTCACCTATGAGACACCAGCCCATACAGGGCGGAATAGAGTTGAAATGGGAAAGTGCATACATTATTTAAGGTGTATTCGCAAAAAATTGTAAATTGTAAATAGAATTAGATGGCGACTATGAAGATGATAACATGCCTTAAGCCCATTCAGGGCGTAATGAATGTGCGGAAAAGACATAATTGTATATAATGATTGCAATATGGAATTGATGTAAGTCCTCTTTCTTCCTCCATGACGAGGTATGTCACGTGAAGGTTATTTAAATAAAGAAAAAATGGCGCGTCAGTGTACCACTGACAAAGGCAGTAGCCGAAACGCTTCTGGTGCTCAGAGGATCTAAATAAAATCTTTGATCCTCCTCCCGTGAGTGCTGACTCTTTTTTGAAAAAGACGAGAAGGAAGCAGCTTTGATATATATATATATATATATATATATTTTTTTTTTTGACGAAGCTTGTTCTAAGCGAAACGCGTCTGTTAGGGGTGAGAGGGTTGCAATAAATATTCTGGAATCGGAGACCTGTGTGCTGGCTTGTTTTTCAGCCCTACTGGAGTGAAAAGGTGTTCGAATATATATATATATATATTATTTAATGGGCAACTTATTATTTACTAATCCATATCAGATTGCTAAATAAATGGGAAAATGCTTGCCTCGTTTTGTAGGTGCACGTATCAGCGTCACTATGTAGCCAGGTTTCATTTATCTGTAGCGTATGCCTTACCAAGTGCCAGGTACGTGGTTCCCATTAAACTACTCGTTGCACCATATAGTGCTACAATGACGTTATTTTGTTTCATAGATTTGATGATCATTCAGTCTAACATTTTCATAGAACATGTCAACAAGCCAGAAAGAATGGGCTGTGGATAAAATAATTGGATGAGTCGTTTCACACTGTGGCATCCAGATCGACTGAATACCTAGGATAATATTACTTAAGGGATTTCCGGGGCGCCCCAACCTGCGTTCCGCTTGGAATTTGCTGATGCTTCTTGCAAACTCAGAAAGCCCCAGGGCACCCAACTTCTATTAAAGGTGCACACTCAGAAACGTGGTTTAAACAGGTTTGTTTTTTAGCGAGTTTGTATGGAGTCATTTCTTTTTTGTATATATAAATCAGTAAGCATCAACACAAAGATTCACTTCTGTGCTTTGCGATTGTACACTACTCGAGTTTCTCACTTTGGTCCAGCTAGGGTCAGATCACAAAGCTTCAACTCCAACATGCCCTTAAAAATCCCCAAATTAATAATTTCCAGGATATGCAATAGACTTGCCAGGTATCTAGTTGACAGTATAGGAAGGAGGGGCTTCAATGAGGTCCGGAATGCATATGTGGAATGAAGGAGGGACAGGGGCTCTTAGATAATACCATAACTTTTGTATGCCCTCGGTTTGTTATAAGTGGAAAGGTTTTTTTCTTCGCTCGTTTCACCCAGTAATTGAGCCTATGCCGAACGCGAATTATGCAGGTGATAGGAAGGGCTAACTGAGCTGCAGTTTGTATACAACCTGGGAAATAACTACTAAAACATTGGGTCATGATATCGCACGAGGAGCCAATGTCCGTGGTCAGGCCCTACTGGGTTCATCCTAGTCTCACAAAAAAGGCATACCACCAAGCGAGCTCATGCACGTTTGCATGTTTAAAACAGCTTGAAATGCACCCCTCACAATTGACAAAGCATCTGAGATGGACTAGCCTTCCAGGCCAGAAATCGATATTCATTTAAAGAGCATGTGGGTGGATAAAGGCCAAAACAGCTGCGCTAATTTCTAAATGTATCAGGAGCATTGTAGAACAATAAAGGGACACCGACCACCTTTCATCGACGTGAGGGAACAGAAGCCATCAGCCGTGCAGATGTTGAATTAAGGGGGGCGTGCTGTCAGCAAATCACTATCTTGCTATTCATCTGTTCTAGGTACGGGGCTCTCCGGCTCACACGGGAGCCCGGCAACCTCACTCCTTCTAGATGCGGGACTTAGGGCAGCTTCTCCTCGGCCGGGGCTTCCGGGTGGTCGCCTGGGGAAGCCCTCCGGGGAGAGCCAATCACGGAGCTCCCTACCAATGACGCGGGAGGAGTCTCTGCCGGCTGGGCCAATCCCAGCGCGGCCTTTTAGTGACGTGGGCGGCTGCTTCCTGCGGCGGTGATCTCGGGGCCTTCCGAGTATAGGGAGTGTTCCTAGTCTCACAAAAAAGGCATACCACCTAGCGAGCTCATGCACGTTTGCATGTTTAAAACAGCTTGAAATGCACCCCTCACAATTGACAAAGCATCTGAGGTGGACTAGCCTTCCAGGCCAGAAATTGATATTCATTTAAAGAGCATGTGGGTGGATAAAGGCCAAAACAGCTGCGCTAATTTCTAAATGTATCAGGAGCATTGTAGAACAATAAAGGGACAGCGACCACTTTTCATTGACGAGAGGGAACAGAAGCCATCAGCCGTACAGATGTTGAATTAAGGGGGGCGTGCTGTCAGCAAATCACTATCTTGCTATTCATCTGTTCTAGGTACGGGGCTCTCCGGCTCACACGGGAGCCCGGCAACCTCACTCCTTCTAGATGCGGGACTTAGGGCAGCTTCTCCTCGGCCGGGGCTTCCGGGTGGTCGCCTGGGGAAGCCCTCCGGAGAGAGCCAATCACGGAGCTCCCTACCAATGACGCGGGAGGAGTCTCTGCCGGCTGGGCCAATCCCAGCGCGGCCTTTTAGTGACGTCGGCGGCTGCTTCCTGCGGCGGTGATCTCGGGGCCTTCCGAGTATAGGGAGTGTTTCCTTCCGAGTATAGGGAGTGTTTCCTTCCGAGTTTAGAGAGTGCTTCCTTCCGAGTATAGGGAGTGTTTCCTTCCGAGTATAGGGAGTGTTTCCTTGAAGCATCGAGGCACTGAGGAAATAGGGAGAGGCAGAGTGGTAGGATCTGTAAGCGACATTGGACAGCATCGAACACGGACAGTGGGCGGGAGGGAGGGAGGAGGCACGGACAGTGGGCGGGCGGGAGGGAGAAGGCACAGACAACGGGACGGCGAGAGGGAAGGTGTGGGGGGCGGGACTTAAAAAAACACACAGAAACGCCCCCGAATCGCGTCAAGGCGGGCCCTGAACTGAGTGACGCTCCTCTCCTCCAATGGCTGGCCAGCATTTACGAGGCCAGCCAATGGAGAAGAGGGGCGTGTTCAGGCCCTCATACTACACACATAAGATTTCGGCTCCGCCCACTGCTTACGCAGTGCGACGGTAGCCTAAACCTAAAAAACAGAAAAACACCCGGCAAAAAGTGGGGGTAACCATGCAGTCAGATCCTACCTCCCTACACGAAGTGTTCTAGGACACTATCAAGAGTGTCCTTGCTGAGCTAGAGGGGATCATCAATGTCAGTGATGACATTCTGGGCCTTACCCCCATCCTGGAAGACCATTTTGATAGACTGAGGGCTGTGTTTGAACACCTTCAAGAAAATGGATTGACTCTTCACAAAGGAAAGTGTGCTTTTCTGCAAAAGAAGTTAGCATATTTTAGATACTGGTTTTCTCAAGAAGAAGTATCACCGGATCCTGTCAAGGTTCAAGATATTCAGGCTGCCCCTACATCCACCACAGTATCTGGTGTGAGGATTTTTCTTGGGATGGTGACCTATTGTGGCCGTTTCAGCCGGAATCTTACAGACCTTACCGCTACTCTCAGGGAACTGACCAAGGCTAACACCAGTAGGAACTGGGGACCGGACCAGGAGAAATCCTTCCAAGTCATGAAATGGGCACTGTTGGAGGATACAACTTTTGCATACTTCTATCCGGCAAAGGAATCTGAACTGTCTGTTGATGCCAGCATTACTGGCCTAGGGGCGGTGTTATCGCAGAAACAGTCCAATGGTGAGTGGGCTCCAGTGGCTTATGCCAGCCGTGCGGTAACTGAAATGGAGCAACGCAAGTTAGAGATTGAAAAGAAAGCCATTGCAGTGCACTGGGGGTGCCAGCATTTTCATTTGTATCTCTACAGTCAACCATTCATAGTCCATACAGACCACAAACCTCTGATCCCTTTGTTCATGGTGTCACTGTCTTCCTCCAAACCTCCATCCATATCGAAAAATGGATTCTCCAGTTGCAGGAGTATCACATTTCCGTGGTCTTCTGTCCGGGGACACAGAATTCTGCAGACTATTTATCAAGGCATGCCCGGCTCGCAACGATGAGTTAGGAGCTGGATGCAGAGGAAGTCGAGGAATATGTTCGACTGGTTGATGAGTGCTCCCGGCCACTCCCTATTTCACTTGAAGAAATCATCAAAGCCACCTCCCTAGATGACTGTCTGTTGATGCCAGCATTACTGGCCTAGGGGCGGTGTTATCGCAGAAACAGTCCAATGGTGAGTGGGCTCCAGTGGCTTATGCCAGCCGTGCGGTAACTGAAATGGAGCAACGCAAGTTAGAGATTGAAAAGAAAGCCATTGCAGTGCACTGGGGGTGTCAGCATTTTCATTTGTATCTCTACAGTCAACCATTCATAGTCCATACAGACCACAAACCTCTGATCCCTTTGTTCATGGTGTCACTGTCTTCCTCCAAACCTCCATCCATATCGAAAAATGGATTCTCCAGTTGCAGGAGTATCACATTTCCGTGGTCTTCTGTCCGGGGACACAGAATTCTGCAGACTATTTATCAAGGCATGCCCGGCTCGCAACGATGAGTTAGGAGCTGGATGCAGAGGAAGTCGAGGAATATGTTCGACTGGTTGATGAGTGCTCCCGGCCACTCCCTATTTCACTTGAAGAAATCATCAAAGCCATCTCCCTAGATGAGTGCCTCTAAGTGGGCATTTCAGCTGTGCGGTCTAGAAGATGACATCACCTGGTTGACAAGGCCTCCTATCGCACGAAGGATGCCAGACTGACCTTGGCTTCCCTGCACAACATTCGTGAAGAACTGGCTGTCTCCCCTGAAGGTTGTCTCCTGAGGTGTTTGCGCCTGGTCGTTCCAAGGGTGTTGCAACAGCAGGTGGCTGATCTTGCGCATCTGGCCCACTAAGGAGTTCTCAAAATAAAATGTTGATTGAGGTGCAAGGTGTGGATTCTGAATCAAATACCCTGGAAAAGCAGACAGTCCATCAGTGCTCTCTATGTCAAGTGACTGGACTGGGGGATCCGCCAGCACCTATCATCACTGAGGACATCCCGCCATTTCCCTGGCAGAGAGCCAGTGCAGACTTTGACAGCCTCCCCGATGGCCGACACATGGTGGTGGTTATTGATTTTTCAAAATACCCTAGGTGGAGATAATGGAAACCACCACTGCCAACCAGACTATACCTTGTCTTGAAAAAATCATGGCCACTCATGGAATCCTGAAAGAACTGCGTACTGATAATGGCCCTCCCTTCTCCAGTCAAGAGGTAACGTAATACCTATTATCCCGAGGTGTTCGTCACCGGAAAATCACACCACATTGCCCCTATGCCAACAGAAAGGCGGAGCGTTTTATGCATACTCTCAATAAGGTGCTCAGAATTGCAGTGGCCAATGGCCAGAATGTGGATTGTGCCCTCTATGCTTTTCTAAGGGAATATCAGCTGACTTCCCATTCCACCACTCAAGTCAGTCTGATCTCTTTGTGCATGAATTGCACTCTGGGTAATGTTTTGGAGTAAATGGAGGAAGCATCAAAAATGCAGGAAAAGGTTGCTGACCAGTTACAGCAGCATCAGTCAAGGAATGAACATATGTCCTGAACTCGCAGAGCTTGACCTACTTACATTGGTGTTGGTGACCTGGTGATGGTAAAGAATAGACATCCCAAAGGAAAATGTGCACTTCCTTTTGAGCTCCCTCCATGGAGGGTGCAGGCGGTGAAAGGTACCGTGATCACAGCCCAACGGGTGGGAGAAATCATCACTAGAAATGTGTAATTCTTCAAGCGATACCAAACTCCTAAGAGTGGATCCATAATCTACCCTGGTGTAAGGTTGGAGGTCAAGGAGTCTACGGAAGACGAGCAGTTGCCGAGTGGCAGTTTTGCCCAATCCACGCCTCCCGGGGTGGCACCTGCGTTGTCCGAGAGTGAAAGAAGTTGTTTCCTGGAAGGGCGATCACCTGGTCCCCCTGTTCTCTGCCGGTATCAGGGGCTGATAATACAGACAAGAGGAGAAATTACGCGAGTCATCAAGGGACGGGAAGGTACCATCTCTGCCCCATCCCGTGATATCCTCCATAATGAAGAACTTTGTAAAAAGTATTGCATTTTTGTCCAGGATGGCAAAATGTGTTTGGTTTTTGTTCTTTCTGTTATGCTCTTTCTCTCTCTCTCGCTTTCTCTCTTTTGTTGTCTTTCTCATCCCTTTTTCTTTTTTTAAGTATTGTATTTTGTTTTAGCTTCTGGAATTTATTGTTGGCAAAGGAGGAATGTTGTGTTTAAACAAGTGGGTCAGCCCATGTCCCATTCCCCTGCAGGGTTTCTGCAGGTAGCCGCTCCCTTGTTAGTTCCGATAGTCAAGACCCGTGACGTAGGGACAGGGAGTATTTAATAAACGGGCTTGAGGGTGTTGCAAGTCAAGCAACAACCAAGACTGATTTGTGGTGTCATGTTTATACCGCCTAATAGTAAACGAAGCAGGCCGTGTGAGAATTGCGCACTCTCACTACCAACATACACCCTCCTGTGATGTCCTCCATCCTCTGAAGAAGTGCGCTCCATGCACGAAACGAGTCAGGAATGACAAGAAAGGATGTCATTTGGTGCCAAGATGTTTTGAAGCAGTGCTTGCCCTCGCAGAAAAAAAGAATGACACATTGAAACCTACCTGGTGTTTGGTCATCTCACAGCAGGCAAACTGTTTGAGGTTTGATATTAGCGGCCCCGCCTGAGCCGCAAGATGACCCTGCTGCGTTCACGCAGTCTCGCTCTAGTGTCAACCGACATTTGAGCTATGAGACAGGAAGGGTCGATTGTGCGAGAAGGAGAGACAAGCAAGCAACGAGCATACGGTGCACACCCCACTTGGGTTTAAGAACAATGTTAGAACACGATTGAAACCAGCTAATTCACTGGAGTAAGAAGCGAACTACATCACCCAGCAGGCCAGAACAGTGGCCACGCCCACAGGGGCGGTTAAGAAAACGGCGATATAGTGGTGAGGAAATAAGCCGGTTTCATTCCTGTGATGTCCTCCATCCTCTGAAGAAGTGCGCTCCATGCACGAAACGCGTCAAGAATGACAAGAAAGGACGTAGTTTGGTGCCAAGATGTTTTGAAGCAGTGCTTGCCCTCGCAGAATAAAAGAATGACACATTGAAACCTACCTGGTGTTTGGTCATCTCACAGCAGGCAAACTGTTTGAGGTTTGATATTAGCGGCCCCGCCTGAGCCGCGAGATGACCCTGCTGCGTTCACGCAGTCTCGCTCTAGTGTCAACCGACATTTGAGCTATGAGACAGGAAGGGTCGATTGTGCGAGAAGGAGAGACAAGCAAGCAACGAGCATACGGTGCACACCCCACTTGAGTTTAAGAACAATGTTAGAACACGATTGAAACCAGCTAACTCACAGCTAATGCTGAACGTATATACATTACAACAAAAACAGTTTGACTCAGACAGATACAATACTTGGCATAGCCAATAGGTCTCACCTTTGGGACCATATAAGTGTTTAGCCCTTCAACAGTTGATGTTATTGTACTATGGATATTGTAACTAACACTTATAAGGTCCCAAAAGCGAGACCTGTTGGCTATGCCAATGCTTGTTAAATATTTTGTTATCAGGTGTGTTACATATGTGTAGTTGTTTTCAACTTCAAGCCAGCCTTATGCTCGACCAGTGCCACATTATAGTACAAATAAGACAACGAGGACTACAAGGTGTAGAAACCACATGTCATACTGGTAGACGTTTTAAGAGTATTCTGACTGTAGATGCACAATTAACTCATGATTTAAAACGTACCACAGTGATTGGGTACAGTGATTAACTTTGCTAATAAGAATTTATTTCTACCCAAAATAACTTTGTCGCACATTAGGATAATGAAAGACTGGGCCCAAAAAAAGAATCTTACCTATACCATGCAGTTTGCATGCAGCTTTTTGATAACAGTCCAAAGGAGACTGCTATATTAGGATTGTAACCTATGAACTGTAAATGACAAAAGGATTTCTGTGACCAAAGCAGTAGCCCATTGATCAATTCACATAAAATACAGTTCTGTGATCTGTATGATACACGTTCTTTGCAGCACGCACGCTAACCCTCTGAGTTACTTTATGATGAGTCAAAACTGCCTCTAGACAAAACCCTGATCTCTCTCAGCAGAAAAATTAATCACCAGACTTATCTTGACATTTTTATTGTAGCCTGAAAACTACTGAACACACAAGCAACTCTCCAGCAGGTGCTTTTAAACTATACGTTACTGCAATTATTTCCAAACACAGCGCCCCCTGTGGTCAGCGCCTGGTGCACTGCCTAGGAGGTAGAAGGTGGAGAGATGCACAAGGCATAAACATATATTTGCCATTGCTTTGTTACAATATGGGCCGCAGATAGATCATGCAGTCTGTGTGTTCCCTTTTGTTCTGCCAGTCACCGGTGTATTCACCTGTGTAGCCTTTGACTGTGTCATGTATGTGCATGTAACTTGCACAATCGAGGTAACTATTAACAGCAATACTACGTGTCTCTAGGACATCTTTCAAGTGCTCACCGTCCTTTTTCCCCAATACTCCCCCCCCCGAAGGGGCGGCAATCTGAGGGATAGCCCCGGGCGCCACAAGCTCTAGCTACGCCCCTGGCTAGGAAATGGGGCTGAAGGTGCACAGTGTGTGCAAGGAGGCCAGCAACAAGAAAACACTGTGAAGGAGCGTACAGTTCCAGATATATTTAGGAAAAAGGCTGTACCACCTTCCAAGAAAGTTATAACTGTACCTACAAGCAACAATGTAGCCGCTGCAGCAACAGTCACGCCCGGAGGAGAAGATGGAGACTGCATTGCTGAACTGTGTAAGACTGTAAGTAAAGCAAGAGTTTCTCCTATAAAGTCTATTGCTAGCTCTGAATATTGCACTGATAAGGGGGCACGAGATGAGCCAAAACTGATTCTTGGGCTCGGTGGAGTAGATGAAGTGCCACCCGAGCCGAAAGTACCTACAATTGTACTGCCACTCCAGAAATCCGGAAACTCTGTCAATGATTTAGCAATGGTTGTAGTGAATGACGGGGACTCTGTCGGCTCAGGGGGGCAATTTTACTCCATGTCCGATGTTTCCATTACCTCGGAGAATGAGAATGACATAGACAAACAGAGTAACATTGGTGATTGGGCAGACGACGACGGCAGCTCATAACATGAAGAAGATGTATTAAATTTAGATTCTACGATGAATCAAGATTGTCATGAGACAGTTCGTAAAGTGTATGAGTCTACGAAATCGCCTTCAAAGGATAAATTGAGTCCGGTTAACCCGCCCCTATGGGATAACTCACCTAGTCTCCAACCTGATCAAGGAGATCTAAGTGGAAACCTCTATGTTGAACCAGAGGGTGAGATAACTTTGACAACGATCTACAAGGTCATAATGGCCCATAGGGAGGAAACTAAAGCCGAAGGGTTGCGGACCCAGGAGGCGGTGCGCAAACTACAAAATACCGTGCGTCACATTGCTAAATCTTGCACGGAGGTAACTACCAGGGTGCATGAAGCAGAGGAGCGGATTTCTGCAGTTGAGGATCAATTGGTACTGCAAACGTCTTCAATTACTACACTACAGAAAACAGGGGAAGATGTTGACTGGAAGCTGACGGATCTTGAAAACCGAGCACGCAGAAATAACCTCCGCGTCTTAGGTGTGCCCGAAGGTAGCGAGGGGAAAGACACACGACGATTTGTGGGGGAGCTGTTTGCTGAGGCCTTCCCGGATTTAAAAGATTGGAACTGGGACGTTGAGATCATAAGAGCACACAGATTTTCCTTTGTGCAGAAACGAAAGCCAGGGGGCGCTGCGGAAAAACCTAGAGCAATTCTTATATGCTTGAACAATTATCTCCTTCTGGAAGCTTTATATGATCTGGCTAGGCCAGCTAGGCCGCGAAAAGGCATGGGCTGTGACTTTTTCGTACGCCCTGATTTTTGCCAGGTGACTGTGCAGCAAAGGTGGCGGTTACGACAGATGATTTCACCTATTCAAGGCAAAGGGGGGCAAGCGTTTTTATTAAACCCCGCCAAGCTTAAAGTGATCCATAAAGGAAAGACTACCTATTTTTTGTCAGAAATGAAGGCACAGGAGTTCTTGGACATGATGTGGATCTGTAGTGATTAATGTTCTGGGCTCCTAGATCTTTGTTTTTGGAGGGTATCGTAATCAGTTGGCGTGCACAATATGAGGGTAGTGAAAGGGGTGTGTGTAGGTCGCGAGCGGGGCACAGTGGGACGCACTCACAATCACTTTCCATCACTGAGGAAATGGTCCTGTTGTATAGCTCCTATATATCCTTATATCGTGTTAAGTTAGCATAGGTACATTTGAGATTTAAACGCCATTTTTCCTTTCTTGCAACTTCTGCACACGACCCTCATTTGTTGACTTAGCTTTCAACCTAGTAGTTTGCCGTGGTGAATGTGAGAATAATATGTTATTGCTCTGATATCTGCTTTGTTTAATAAAACATGTCTGCACGGAGAGTGCTGAAGTTTCAGGAGCAACACGATATGGAATTGTTATGAGGTCTGATCTTCACGCCTTCATAGTCATAACACAAGTGCAGCCTTTGCCAACTTGGGCTTGAGGCGGGATTGATATTGCTTTGCACGAGAATTGTTAACACACTTGATGCGGTGCACATGCAGAGAGAGCTGGTGTATGCTGATGTGATTCCTTCATGCTAGGACACTAAGGTATGGGCCCGCCCTAAAACAACCCAAAGAGACCTTCTTAGATAATAATATAATATATGTGTTAGGGAGGGTGAGATATAAGTGTTGTTAACTCTTATTCATTACAGCATGTTAACATGCTGTCACCATTCGCTTTTTATGTCTTAGTAACTATGCTGATAATTTTGCTACTGATAATAAGTATACTTGTATTATCAAAGATACTGCGCCTGAGAAGACGGCATTAGTAAATAAACATTTCAAATGCACATGTGTCTTCTTTACTCCATGTTCTGGTTTGTAATGATAATATAACGAAAGAGTGTTCATGAGTCCCACGTACCCTGAGGTACTGTAAGTTCATGTTCTGGTTTGTCTAAACATTGGGTGTTTGATATGTCCAATGAGACACTGTAGCTAGCTAGGTAAGGGGTGAGTTGGTTGCTAAGGTAAGTTTTGGGACATCCTAATTTGCCGAGGTTCCACTCCTCTGTGCACAGTTCTGTGTGAGTACAGAAACCCTGCAACATGGCGCCCAACGGTTTCGGTGGTCTTATATCATGACACTCGAGTAGTTTATCGTTCATGCCATAACCCCTTCACGTCCGTTTCCGGAAAACGGGGTGTTGGTGAAACCTACCTATTTTTTGAAATAGGTCTTTATTCAAGCTTGATTCTTACTTAAACGGTTTCTTTGAATTACTACCCAGTTGTGCTACAAAGTATTCTTTGTGTTTTCTTGTTTCCAATTCTGTGATGGCGGCTGCGGTGGCTATTGCACAGCATAGTCGCGTAGCGATACGCAACCATCTTCAGACGTACCAGGTCCCAGTAGATGGGATGGCTGTGATTTTCGTGGTAAGTGCAGATCCGGCGTTTCCTTACGAGTTGTTTTACTCTTGGGTTACGTTTCCGGCTGTGGACGCTAATTCTGGTTTGTACCACTCCTACACCGCCTCGGATGTCCCGGCTGAATATACGCCATACAGGGCATTGGAAATACCTATTGATCATTGGCAGCATCGAGTTTGGTTTGATGGCGCCCTCCCCCACTCTTTGTCCCGTGCGAGGTTAGGTCCACTCTCAATTCCAGGTACTAATTGGCCTGCGTTGGGTGGCTTTACCCCGCACCCGAATCACGGGGCTTGCACCCTGGCTGAAATTCGCAGGCTGCATGTAGTTTCCATTTCCGTGATTCGTGCTTTAGTGCAATACATCGGTCGACATCTTCCTGGTGGTCCCCAGGGGGGTGCGGCCGCTCCCATGGAACGAGGCGGTATGCGTCTCAATCCAGTGATGGTAAATTCGGTTTTTGGTGCGCGTCCTGTTGACAACGATGACTTCCCATTCTGGCTAGCAGAGAAGTTTGATCAACTGGAGGCGGTTTTTCCGAATTCTACTCCTGCTGATAAACATAGAATGTTGACGATTACTCTACCGAAGGATATTACTCCTGAACTTGCTGACTGTGACAGCTGGGGAAAAACATTTGCGGCAGTTTATACAAGGTGCTTCGGCACCCCGTCTATGACTGCCCTGCCTGAAATCGTTAGACGTGTTCAGAATGATCACGGTCCAGAGGCAGCGGTTGAATTGGGTATGCGCCTGTGTGGTTCTTTTGAGATTGTAAGTGATCTCATTCTCTCCAATGTTAAAGGAGATGCAGTTAACTTTCAGGTGTCGAATGCTTTGGCTGCTCTGCCCGATGCCGACAAACCCCGCCAGTTAGCAAAGATTGTGGTGGCCGCTTATAAAACGATTGGCCGCACAAGTAGAGGTCTGAAATATTTTCCAGTGAAGGAGAAAAAACAAACACAGGGACAATCTGCAGTGACAGATGCCCAGCCCAAGTCCAAGAAACAAAATTGGCCTAAAAAACAGACACAGGGGAAGCAGACAATGCAGACTCAGAGTACTTTTCCTGCAATAGAAGCTCCTGCGCCATCCGAAAAAGTTTATGATTTGCGCGACCGCGCGATGATTAAATCACCTGATCGTTTTCAGGGTTCTGATCAACGCTCTCCTCGTTCCTTTCAGGACACATCGGCCCCGAAGACCGGTGGAGGAGGAGGGGGTGGACGTGGACGTGGTGGCCAACAAGGACGTGGTCAGTCCCGCCAGACGGACGGCGCAGTGAAGCAGGAGGATTCTACGCCTAGGCGTCCGCAGTTTGCGAAAAAGAAAGTCGCAGCCTTAACAGCGCATCGATATGCCACAGATAGTGAGAACGCGGCTTCGGAATCTGACTTGGGCTCTGACGTTGCTGGACAGCGCGGCGGAGATAACCATAGTCAGAGAGGCGCTGCGTCCACTACTGAGGGTGACAGCGACTGATGTCTACGTTGTGATAGAAACAGCGGATACGAGACTTGCTCCCCCTGAAAGACTATATGAAATTGTCCTGTTAATTGAAGGTGACATACAGCGTACCGTTAAAGGTGTATTTTGGGAGAATCTGTCTTCCACATATGATATTTTACTTTCGGAGGCTGACTGGCCCCCACCTTTTGTGCTCGCGGCGCCGCGAGGGGAGGAGGTAATCCTACCCAGTTTCGCGAACACTGTCTCGAAAGAGCATGCGCAGCATTTAGCAGAAGAGTGGGCTCGGGCTCTCGCGCCGGCTCTGTACCGTAACCAATGTGGTTGGGATAAATTGTCGCCTTGCCACGAAATTCCGTTGCGGTCTCAGCCGCAGCCTCAACCTCAATATCCCATTCGGCGTGAAGCAAAATCTTCCGTCGCGGAAATCCTTGAACAATTGGAATATCAGGGAGTTATTGAAACGTGTGTGTCACCGATGAATAATCCCCTTTTTACTGTGAATAAACCTGACGGATCATATCGTTTGGTTTTGGATTACCGGCATTTAAACTCGCATTGCCGTAACTGTGCAGTACAGAATACCCACGGCTCTGCCCTAGTGGATAGTCTCGTGCGTAAGCGTTTCAAGACAACGCTTGACATATCCAATGGTTTTTATGCCCACAGATTGGACAGCTTTAGCTCCCAATGGACCAGTTTTACAAGCGCTGGAGTCCAAAAGCAATTCCGGCGTCTTCCAATGGGCTACAAGAATAGTCCTGGTGTATTTACCGCTCGAATTGTCTCTATTCTGGAGGCACTCGACCCTGATGCTTTTTCGTATGTGGATGACATATATCTCACAGACGACGATATTTGGGAGCATCTGTGTCGTGTAAATTCTCTTGTTTGCAACTTCGCAGACATGGGTTACAAATTCAACTTTGCAAAATCGCACATTGCTGAACACACAGTGTTGTTTTTGGGCTATGAGCTCAACAATGAAGGTAGAGGTTTGGCTCCTCACTTCTTGGAGAAGTGCGCACAATTGCGCGCACCAACAACTCTGAAAAAATTACAATCCTTACTGGGCTTTTTGAATTTCGGCAGAACTTACATTCCGGAATATGCCCAGCGTATCAAGCCTTTGTATGCTTTGATACAACCAACTTTCTCAAAATCATGCTGGCTGCCTGAGCATTCAGCCATTTTGCAATCCTTGCAGGCTGATCTGCTCGCTTCTAAATATTTACTGACTCGTGATAACCACACCAACCTGGTCATAAGAATAATTCCTGGGACGGTGGGTTTCACTTACCTCACTTTTAATGAAGGTGACACAGTACCTATTGCTTACAAGTCACACTTGTACACCTCGGCTGAGATGCGGTTTCCCACCATAGAAAAGGTTTTAACTGCTGTACAGATGGCTATTCTAAAGGAACGAGCTCTGTCACAGGGGAAACGCATGCTAGTGGTAACACCCTGTCCTCATTTGGAGGCAGTCACGAAAGCCAGTGTACCAAATTCAAAAGCTTTGCACCCTCGGTGGATTCAGTGGGCTGCGTCATTGTCATCCTCGGATGTCATGTTTATTTTTGACGCTTCCTTACGGTCACAGGAGTTCTTGCAGTATGAATTCGTTCACCCTGCTCCTCTGGCGATGCGACCTTTGGAGGACTTCCATTGCATCATTTACACTGATGGGTCGGCGCAGGTTGCGCATGGCTCTAAACATGCCTACGTTTCCGCATGCGCCATTGTGGTCGGTGCTATGTTGAATGATGAGTTCATTTCCAGGGAGGTACACACGTTGCCCCTGGGAGATTGCACCGCACAATTGGCAGAGCTTCGTGCTCTCTTACTAGCTTTGGAGTACGCAGATCCAAGTGTTACTACTCTAATTGTAAGTGATTCTTACTACTGTGTCCAGTCTTACAATGAAAACTTGTTCTTTTGGATTCAAAATGAATTTCATGATTCCAAGGGTAGCACAATAAAACATAAAATGATCTGGGTTCGAGTGGCAGAGCTTAAGGCTATGTTGCCACTCGTTTATGTGATTCATACTCTCGGTCATCAGCGCGTGGGAGTTCACGCTTTTGGCAACTCGCTTGCTGATGAAGCAGCGAAATCAGCAGTATCTACATACTTAGTTGCAGCAGTTACTAGGTCTAAAACCAAGATTGATAGCGACATCTTGGCAGCGATTGCTGCCTCTGAGAAGGGAAGTAAACATCCTTCGGGATTCCCTTCGAAGTATAAATACCACTTAAGTCCCGAAAAGGTTCCTTTTGTGACAATTCCTGATGTTGGGGAACGGCTGATTCCCAACTCGGATCGCAGAACAGACTTGATTGCAGCGGCTCATGAAGGTGTGGCGTCTGCGCATGCGGGCGTCTCAGCCACTGTAACGCAACTACAACAACGTTTCTGGTGGCGGGGACTGTACAAACAGACGCGTGATTATGTCCTTCTTTGTGACATATGCCAGCAGATTAAACCTTCAACTGCTACGCGTCCGCCTCAGACTCAGTTGTACATTTCTAATAAACCACTAGGCTGTGTTTATTTAGATCACTGCGGTCCATTTTCATCTGATACTGCGTATAAATACATCTTAGTAGCAGTTGACTCATGCACACGCTTTGTGTGGTTATGGCCACATCGCAGCGCTGATTCCCGGACTGTCATCAGAGATTTGCGTATCTTTATAGGGATTTTTGCCTGTGGTACCTTCCATTCGGATCAGGGTCCGGCTTTCGCCTCTAAGGCGTATAAGGATGCCATGACTTCGATGGGGGTCCAAGTCAAGTTTTCGTCACCCTACAGACCCGAGGGTAATAGTGTAGTTGAACGAATGAACCGTGATTTAAAGCAATCTTTGACAGCCCGAGTTATAGGCACTGGCAGAAATTGGCTGGCTCACCTCTATGGCGTGCAGCGTGCTCTTAATAATCTCCCTAGAAGGTCTCTGGGTGGGCGGACCCCATACGAAATGCTCTTTGGCATCAAGATGTTCGTCCCTGACCTTGACGGTCTAGACTCGGTGGTTCGCGCCACTTCCTTTGACGCAGATGAACATTGCAATGTTTTACAGAATCTACAAAAGACGAGAGACGCTCTTGCAAAGGAACATTTGCCCTCCACATCGGATGATGCGTTGCAGATCCCGGTAGTTGGCTGGCTACCCCAAGTTGGAGAACTGGTTCGAGAGAAGATCGACAACAAGAAAGAGTTTGGTCCCTCCTATCGAGCTCCGGTCCCAGTGCTTGGAGTGAAGGGCACAAGAACAGTCATTTTACCACCACTTCCAGGTCGTAAGGAAAACAGGTTTATTTCTATTGACAATGTCAAGATACACAGAGTGGCCGATTCTTCTTAGCATGACACCGGCTGTTTCCTGTCCTTCCATTGTGAGAAATTCAATTATGCCCACTGCTTCTAATAATGAACCTGAGGTGGCCATCGAATTACCTGCTGTTTCCACTCCATTATTGAATAATTTACCAGGAACTAACCTTGATGAGACAGACTATACATACCCCACTGATTTGTCCATGCCTGACCTGCAAGCTCGTTTAGCCACGGAATCCAGATTTTCATTTGACTCTGCTTCCCTTGCCTCGAAAAAACCCTCTAAAATTGCATTATATGCTAGCCTGTTTAAAAAACATTTTTTGATACCTCCTTGGATATACATTTGGCTGGTCCTTTTTTCAGTTTACCTTTTTATGTCAATTGGTTTTGTGTTTTATTTTTTTCGGATTATGAATGGACACTATGTCGAGGAGAGAACTTGCATTACTCATTTGAATGGAACTTTGGCCCCACTTTCCTCTTCACATTCTACACACAGATTAAAAAGAGACTTGACTTTGGTTAACATCACAGCGTGATGCTGTTCGTTTTCAGATTCATGGTCCAACGGAAGTCGTTAATGTTCCTAATGTACTGAGAGTTAATATGGGGGATGTGGTGAAACAAAACATTCGTTCTGATGATTGGGATGTTAATGCTGTGGAAAGTTTGTTTTCTGATTTGAAATACTATGCTGCCTTTGATGCTGAGGATTTATATTTAGAATCTGCTAATTATGGTGAATTGTTCTGTTACCAACATTATGGCAATCACTTCTTACACAAGACATCGTCCCGAAGGGATGCGGTTAATTTTACTCAGTGGGAACATTGCCCAGCACCTACACAAGGGAGTTCAGAAACGTTTCTTAAAAAGTATACTTATTTCACTGACTTTAATCAGTCCAATCCCGAGTCATTTTATTTTAAATTTCAGAAACAGCCACTGTCCAAGGTTCGACTTACAAATACAAAATTGTTATATTCAAAGGCCTTCCTAGATGAATTAGTTACTGGGGGGTATGAGTTATGGAAGGATACCATAGACCTTAAATCAGTTTGGGGCTCAAGGGCCTGGCAGGTACGAGGCACTGAGGCTTTGCACCGTGCATGTCTCATTCCAAATCATATGTGGTTTTTGAATGAAACCATTTCCCAAACCACATGCTTTGGATTGGCTACATCTAAAAGGTTAAACACCCCGTCTTTCCCGGAGTTGGAGGAATATGAGAATTGGAGTAATTTTACTAAATTGTCCATTAAAGATATACAGGCTCTGCTTCTGAATTCCTCCTTTAACATTTCCAGTATGAATCCCAAGGGTTGGCTGCTTTGGCACCGTGGTGCTGATTCTTGCCAGAAAAGATTTTTAAATATAACTGACGGTTTTAAGGCTGTTAGATCTGATCCCCGTTTTGATTTGAGTCATACTGTCACCTCTTACTCTGTGGGCAAGTTGTGTCAAGCTTGGCTGAAACATTCAACTTTACCTGCGGTTAAGTATCACCTTTCCAAACTGAATGCAGACGTGGATTTGAATGATTTCATTAAGGGCCCAGCTAGTGGCAGGTCGAAAAGGTGGTTATATGGTGTTTACAATGAAATTTGGAAACTCTCACAGATTGAGGCTGCTTCACGCCTTAGGGCTATTGATCAGGCAAATCTTGAGAAAGTGCTTGCAGTTGTTGACAATAGCATTAACGTGCTTTCCTCTAGAATTTACACATTAGATAATATTGTGTCGTCTGTTGTTGATATTGTGCATGATGAAGTGTCTGTATTATACCATGGTCAAAATCAATTACGTTCAATCATGCAGTTTGCATGGACACTACAGACTCTAAAAATGGGTAAAGTTCCCTGGGGATACATGAACGTTTCCTCTTTATTTGCACCTTTTAATTTGACAGACAAACAACGCTTGCTTTCAATGCGTGATGCTTCCTTTTCTATGCTCCATATTGAAAGATTGGAATCTTTACCTTTTTCTGTGGCTGAGACCACTGCTGCTACGTGGCTTATCCACGGTTTAATAACGCTGCCTTTTGCTTTATATAAGTTTTCAAATTGTATGAAATATGTGCCAATAGGTCGTTTTGAACCCTTAGGTAGCGGTTTTCTTCATGAGGTCTGGTCACTCCCATACACATACAGATGTTTCAAGGATGAACAAGAAGTTTATCTAACAGGGGATGAGTGTACTGAGACGCCAGATCATTCTTTAATGTGCAGACACATACAATTACACGGTTCATGTAACCAGGACCGACCGAATATGGCTTGCGTTTTACAGGGCACGCCAGTTCCTGCTATCATCCCCACGTTTAAATTGTTAGAGAATGGTAGTTATTTAATGCTCAATAATGAAAACTGCTGTGGTTTAATTAAAGGTATAGCTTTCATAGTAACGGTTAGTGAGCGAGTTATTTGCTGCAGAAATGTTCTTTATCCTCCCACACGTGAACATAGGGAGTCTTCCATTTGGCCACAGATACCGACCTTGGGAGCAGAATTCAGCGGCATGGCTAGAATAAGAGCTCTATTGTCCCAGAAAGAGGTGGCCTTGAGCTCGGCCCGTGAAACTTTCGTGCTTCACATTGCTAACACCCGCACGGAGGTTCAGGCTCTTTTAAACACTGATTTGCCCTTGCATTTCGGAGCCATGGTCCGTTCTATCTTTAACGCGTCCTCCACGACGGGCCTAGCACATTTTTTTAAAGTTGTTAGCGGTGGTCTCGTGACTTCCTTTGAGAAGATTTTTGGAGTCATCCCTGCTTTCTTCCATTCTATTTTTTCATCCTTGTTTGGAGGATTTCCATTTTTGCTTGCATTAGCGGCTGGCGCATTGGTGGTTTTCTGCATTTTTAAATATGGATGCCCTTCCTGTGCAAGGCCACGCACAGCTACTACTGACGCGGTTTCGCAACCGCATGCTTGATTACTATGGCACACTGCCGTTAGCGACTCTAAGCACGGCGTTTGGATTATCTTTTCGGTTCTCCTATTTCACCTGTGTCCAGCCTGTATTTCACTGCCTGACCTGTGATTTCCTTTGGGCCATTGATTTGTGTCTCTGCGGACCAATATCTTCTGACGTCGATTTTGATCAACTGATGAGTCCTATCATTGCTCACGAGTTGGTTTGTTCTGACGAAAGGATTATGGCCTTGGCGGTGGCACATGGACTAATGGGTCCCTGGGATGTGTTGTCGGCAGCGCAAAATTTCTTGGAACGAAGTTTTCTTGAAAACCCACCGAGCTGTCCTCTGATGGTTATAGAGGATGCGGTGCTGGAAGATCACGTATGTTCCTTTCATCTTTTAAATTGGATGGCTGAACTGTTTTCGGATGAGGACAGTGACTTCCTCCTGGAGGCTGTTGCAGCTTACTTTTCATATACAGTCTTATCATAGACACTGCCTCAAATTGACATGCTGATTGATAGCATTTCCTTGATTTTATTGACTTTTGGTCAAGACATTTTATTTTTTGCTTGCCTATTGGCTTGAGCCACATTATACTTGTGGGCTATTTTTTAGCATTGGTTTTTATAATTGAATTTTTATTCATGCTCGTTTATAAATGGATTCTGCTCTCACGTGATGGCACTTCTGTTATCTTATTTAGTCCGTTCTCGGATCATGGGGGGGTGTTGTATAGCTCCTATATATCCTTATATCGTGTTAAGTTAGCATAGGTACATTTGAGATTTAAACGCCATTTTTCCTTTCTTGCAACTTCTGCACACGACCCTCATTTGTTGACTTAGCTTTCAACCTAGTAGTTTGCCGTGGTGAATGTGAGAATAATATGTTATTGCTCTGATATCTGCTTTGTTTAATAAAACATGTCTGCACGGAGAGTGCTGAAGTTTCAGGAGCAACACGATATGGAATTGTTATGAGGTCTGATCTTCACGCCTTCATAGTCATAACACAAGTGCAGCCTTTGCCAACTTGGGCTTGAGGCGGGATTGATATTGCTTTGCACGAGAATTGTTAACACACTTGATGCGGTGCACATGCAGAGAGAGCTGGTGTATGCTGATGTGATTCCTTCATGCTAGGACACTAAGGTATGGGCCCGCCCTAAAACAACCCAAAGAGACCTTCTTAGATAATAATATAATATATGTGTTAGGGAGGGTGAGATATAAGTGTTGTTAACTCTTATTCATTACAGCATGTTAACATGCTGTCACCATTCGCTTTTTATGTCTTAGTAACTATGCTGATAATTTTGCTACTGATAATAAGTATACTTGTATTATCAAAGATACTGCGCCTGAGAAGACGGCATTAGTAAATAAACATTTCAAATGCACATGTGTCTTCTTTACTCCATGTTCTGGTTTGTAATGATAATATAACGAAAGAGTGTTCATGAGTCCCACGTACCCTGAGGTACTGCAAGTTCATGTTCTGGTTTGTCTAAACATTGGGTGTTTGATATGTCCAATGAGACACTGTAGCTAGCTAGGTAAGGGGTGAGTTGGTTGCTAAGGTAAGTTTTGGGACATCCTAATTTGCCGAGGTTCCACTCCTCTGTGCACAGTTCTGTGTGAGTACAGAAACCCTGCAACAGTCCTTAAGCCTCTAATGGGATGGGTGACTGAGAGTGGGGGGTGGTGGGGGGGGATGGGTGATGGAGGGTTGGGAGGAGGGGTTAAAAAACCTATAGATAGGAAGGAGCATTTAAAAAACCTTAGATAAGTGTGACGTCATCAGCAGTGCATTGCGGGGGCACGAGTTATAGTTAGGTCAGCTAACTATAACAGCTGAATTTCTCTGGTTTTGTATGAGTAAAATGTCAGCCTAACTATAATGTAACTGAAACCTCTGTTTTTTTCAGTGAATACATATATATATATATTTCAAACAGGTATATTTGTTCCCTTGTTTTCGGTTATGCCACTTGGCATAAATATGCTTACCAGGCTTCTCATATGCAAATGTATTTACCCCGTGGTAATGGGATTTGTCACTTGGCTAAACATCATTTGAATATACTAGCTTTCCCAGCAGATAATATGCCATAGGCAATGTATTAGATGTGCAGGCGTGTCTCACCACTGTTCGACATAATAAATGCGGGAGGCTCTATCTAATGATATATATATATATATACAATGTGCAGTTAACATGTTACTAATCTAATTTTAATCGGATATTTCATTTTCGCACTATGATTAATCTCTGGCTCAAATGTACATATAATAATGTTTCACGCATTGTAGATAACCCATTGGAAGATGGCTGACTCCAACTAGTATGTCTGTCCCCTTTTGATGTTGTTTGTTTTGATGTGTCACATGCACTTTACTTAACCAATGGTGTAACAACAACACTTTACCCGTGAGAAACGCGTAGGGTTTGTTTTTGGCTTGTGGTTATGGAATAAACCCAGGATTTGACGAAGCAGACGGAATTGTGTCCTAATTTGTCTGTGTGGAGTGCGTTGTACTTTTGGTACGAGAAACTGGCATATTTTCGGGATCCTCCAAACCCGACTCGCACCGCCAGTAAAGAGTCCCGGTTTTCATGGAGGAAGTGAGAGTGAAAAAAAATAATATATATATATATATATATATATATATATATATATATATATATATATATGTATATATATATATATATTACGCAAAACAGAAATATTATAACAATTAAATTCCCAAATTTTACATAAATTATCAAACAATTAAAATAAATTTAAAAAACACATTTACAAAAAATATTCAAAAAAATTATGAACAAATAAGATTATAAACTAATACCATAAAGTTAAAGGCAAATATTTTCTTTTTAATTAACCAATATAATGAAATCTATTGGTGTCTTGGAATACTAGATATACTATTCTCACTCCACTTTTTTCAACAGTAGGGAAATTGTAGGACTTCAGAAGGGTTAAATATATTATCACCACTCCAAACAGTGCAACAGCAGGGAAAACGTTGGTCTTTGGAGGGGTGATATTTACTATTCCTACTCCATTCTGTTCAACAGTAGGAAAAGTGTTGGACTTTGGAGGGGTACGATATACTATTTCCACTCCAGTCTGCAACAATAGGGAAAGTGTTGGACTCAGGAGGGGGTAAGAGTTACTATTCAGATCCAGTCCCAGCAACAGTAGGGAAAGAGTTGGACTTTGAACAGGTTACATTTACTATTCCCACTCTAGTCTGTGCAACAGTAGAGAAAGAGTTGGACTTCGGAAGGTTTACATTTACTATTCCCACTCCAGTTTGTGCAACAGTTGGGAAAGCACTGGGCTTCAGAGGGGTAAGAGTTACTATTCCCCCGCCAGTCTGTACAACAGTAGGGAAAGCATTGGACTTCTGAGGGGTAAGATTTACTATTCCCACTGCAGAGTAAGCAACAGTAGGTAAACTACTTCACTTCAAACACATTACATACTTGAATAACCCTATTAATTTAGAATACATACAAAACTCTAAATATAAAAATGAATTCTTAACACACACAAAATATATATAAGAATTAAAAAAATGTTTATCCAATTTACAAAATTCCTAAATGATGTAATAATTAATTTTCAATTAAAAAATAATACTTATATGAATATTACTTAATTAACTTTTCACCCTATAACCTACAATCCTTGCAACCCACTCCTAAATCATGATGAAAATAAATAAGTATAACACAATTTACATAATTTAGAAACAATTGCATATTTAATTTACAATTAATAGTTAATTACCAATTAATTTTTACCTAATTAACGCCCCACCCTACAAACCCAGCAGCCCACGCCTAATATATAACTAAAATCAGGGCCAGCTTTAGGGCTGGTGGTGGCCAATGCAGCAATCTTTTTTGCCTTCTCCCCTTCCCCATGACCTCCTCCTCGGATTCCCTCATTACCACTCTGCAAAAATGCCCCTCGTCCCTCCTGATTCTAAATCACCTAAAATTACAAACTATATTTAAAAAAATTCTAACAATTATACAAAGAATGCTAACAGATAACATTAATATAAACTAAAGCACATTAAATTAATTAAAAAACAATATTCTTTACTATATTATTGATAATGATATTTACAACAACGATATTCTTAACAACAATATTACCTGAAAGAATGATATTCTTTTGACAATGATATTACTGCATCATGATATTTGGGCATCACAATATTTTTTTTTGGGATATTTCTGTCTCCTGATATTTACAACTCAATATTTTGTCCAAATACCTAAAATAGCAGATGTCTAATAAAAATGTGCACAATTTATTCAATGTGTCATGGTATCAGTGTTCTCGTCCACAACTTGCCCTCCTAAGTATTAGTGTTTATGCAGTAGTCATAGTCATAGTCATAGTATTTTTATTGTATGATTATTTAAAATCTTTACAATCTTTACAAGCAATAAGAAATGTACAACGGCAAAATTTTAAAATACAAGTTAAAAAATTGTCATTAAATCTAATGGTTATCTATCAGTAGTCTTTACGGTTTGTCATGGGCCTCGTACACAACAATATTGAGTCCAAATATTTTGGTTTAGTCTTTATGAGTTCATTATGTCTGTTCCTTTTCTAATATCTTCTTTAATGCCATGGACATGAACTTAATTCCCCGACATGAAAGTTTGGGGGAAACGCCGCTTAGCCACCGTATAACCGCCTGTCTGTATGTCCCGATTTTCAGTGTGTTGAAAATTCCCCGAAGATATCTTATTCTTAGGGCTTGCAGTGCTGGACATACACATAATATGTGGGCCACTGTTTCGTTCTTGTCTCCAAATAGTCTGCAGTTTGCACTTTCTGTTTTGCGTTTCCAAGAAGGCATTAACAGCCTGATTCATGTACAATCCGTTTTGCGTGGCCCTAATAGCGAATCATAGCGACTCGCTATTGAGGACACGCAAAACGGCATTCATGTAGGAATTGCTAATGAAATAGCGATTCCTACATGTTCTTTATTTGCGAGTAGCAATTTGCTACTCGCAAAAACTCCCCATTCATTCCTATGGGCCAAGAGGCCCATAGGAATGAATGGGGAGTATCCCTTATTTGCGAGTAGCAATTTGCTACTCGCAAATCAGATAGCGATTTTAAGGGTGCCAGGGGTGTCCAAAGGACACCCTGTTGCACCCCTAAAAAGCACATTTGAACAGGTGTTGCGCACACACATGTCCAAAGGACATGTGTGTGTGCAACATGCAACTTAGAAAAATGCTTTTAAAAGCATTTCTCTGAGTTTTTGCTATTTACCGAGAGGTCTGACCTCTCGGTAAATAGCGGCCCCAAAAGTGCTAAATCGCAATTTCTTGATGTGTCATGAATAGCATTTGAGGAATCTCTAATAGAGATTCCTTAAATGCTATTCCTCGCATATTTGCGACTTCTTAAATAGCGATTTTTGCATTTGGTATCATGAATACCAAATGCAAAAATCGCACTCGCAAAGGGCCAGATTCTCAGAATCTGGCCCTTTTGCGAGCGCTAATGGCTACATGAATCAGGCTGTAAGTCTTTTGTAGAATGCAAACCCAGACGGTACGCTATGTAAGTTTTTTTTAAATATTGACAGTAGTGTTGGGCTAGATAAGCTTGCGTTTTTTGGGTGGAATATGTATTGATTACTGTCCAGGCGTGTCTCCGTTTGCTTAGGATTTTTTTGTCTGTAAGCAAGGAGATCTTTTTTGCTGATCCATTTGCAATTTTGCAGAACTGCTTGTGGTCAATGTTTTTGTTCCACACCTTGTGAAGTCCAAGGGTTGACAAGCTCTGGTTAAGGAATTCTCCCCAATGGGTGGTGTTCGGCTTGTTTATTAGGAAGTTTATATCCTCCCAGCACATGTTGTCCCAGGAATCACTTGGTGCGAGACGGAGCTTGTGACAAAGTTTTACAAATGTAGAATTTGACCTAATTACTTGATTTTGTAAACCAAATTCTAATCGAACTTGGGCTGCTGATGCTCCTTTTGGCAACCCAAACACCACTTTATATATTTTATTTTGTAGGCTGTTTAAAATTATTGATTCGCTCCCGAGCCATCCAATTAGACCGTAAGACAAGGTTGGAATAATCTGGGCGGCCATGACTTTTAATAAGTGGGTGTAGTTTGGACCGCCCACCTTCTTGTGCAGTTGTCTATATGCATATATTAGTGATTGCGCTTTTCCTCTTAGTACCTGAATGTGCTTATTTTTTTGTTACCGCTCTCGATGGTCATCCCCAGATATTTGTACGAATCCTGTTCTTCGAGTAGAGATTTGTTGGTTGTCCATGTGTATTTAAGTTTCTTTCCCTCCGTGATTCGCAGCACTTTAGTTTTATTTTTATTCAACTCCAGGTTTTCCTCTGTTAGGTACGTAACCAGCGTGTTCACTAGGCGTTGCAGCCCAACTGGTGTTTTACTAAGTAAGACAATATCGTCGGCGTACTGCATTATGGGAACGGGAGCGTTTCCTAATTTTGGTGCGTGGCTTTCTATTGTGTCAATTTTTCTTCCGATATCAGCAAGATATAAATTAAAAAGGCTGGGAGCGAGGACGCAGCCTTGTTTAAGTTCGTCCTGTGTTTCGATTTTGTTGGTCAGGCTGCAACCGTCTCCTTGTTTAACCGTGGCCCATGACTCACTGTATAGTGTTGATATTGCATTTATTAGGTATTCCGGCATCTCCCACTCTCTTAGCTTGCTCCACAGCCTGGGCCTGCTAACATGGTCGAAAGCTGATTTTATATCGACGAAACAGGCATATAGGTTGTGTTTTCTTTTTTTGGCGTTGTCTGTTAATAAGCACAGGGTGACCAGATTGGTAGTTGTCCCCATCCCTGTTCTGAATCCGATTTGAAACCTAGGGATTATTTTCCTTAAGGTTTCCCAGTCCTGCAGCTCTTTCAACAAGCAAGATGCATACAACTTGGCTTCTACATCTATTAAGGAAATTAAACGGTAGTTTCCAGGCTCTTTCCGGTCCCCTTTCTTGTGAATTGGGTGGATGGTATTTCCTCTCCAAGTTTCCGGAAGCGTTCCTTTTTTTAAGATGTCGTTAAAAAGTGTGGATAGGAGGTTGGCCCAGAAGTCCGTGTCTGATTTATAGACTGCGGTTGGGATGCCATTTGGCCCCGGGCCCCCCTCTGATTTTAATTTCTGTATTAGCCTTTTTATTTGGGCGTGTGTTATCTTAGGTTCTTCTTGGGTAGGGTTTGATTCTATTGTGACAATATCGTATGGATTTAAACTAGAGTCCTCGTACTCCGTCTGTCTCCCTTGTTCTTTTTTTCTGGTTCTTTGGGGTTCTTTTTTTAAATAAAGATTCTTCACGTATGTCTCCCATTCCGTGTTGCTGATCCCGGGATCCTGTTGTAGTGTGGGTCCCATGTTTAGTTCGTTAATAATTGCCCAGAACTCTCTGGGGGATGCTTTTTTTGTGGAGATCAGTAGCTTTGTCCATACCTGTTCTTTGTATTGACCTTTTGCTGCCCACAGTTTTTTTCGGAATTCCTTTCTCATGATTCTAAGGTCTGCAATGTTTCTATGTTGGCACTTTACTGCCAATCGCTGGGCCCTGGCTAATTTCTTTTTTTCTTGTTTTAAATCCTTATTAAACCAGGGCACTGGTTTTCTTGTGTGATCTTTGTTTCTTCTCGGGTGTGCAGAGTGGTTTTCCATTAGTACCTCTAATAAATTTTCCCAAGTTTTTATAGGCTCGCCGTTGTCAAGACTCCCATATTGGCGCATGAAAGTGGTGGCCGTGATCATAATGTTTTGAGTGTCCTCGCCCCTCCATTTTAATTTCCGTAAGTTAAATTTTTCTGTTTCTTGATTTAGTTGTCTCATTCTCTCGGCTCTGGGTACAATGGTGTCAAGCCTGAGAATTTGCGGAAAGTGGTCACTTTCAGGGCGCTGAGCTATTGTGTAATCCACAATTGCGGTTGTTAGATTCGTTGATACCAGTGTGAAGTCCAGTACTGATTTAACACTGCCGCTCGCGTAGGTGATACACGGTTTATTGCTCTTTAGTATTGTTAGGCCCATTTTTTCTATGTTCCTTTGAATATTTTGGATAGTTGCAACTGCTGCCCTTTTTACTCTGTTCGATCTTGACGTATTTGTGATAAGTAAATTTTGATTAAAGTCTCCTGAAATTATCATGGAGCTTTGTTTATTTGTTTTTTGTAAGGTTTTGATAAGGGTTAGTAGCGTTTCCAGTTTATCCTTTTTTGTTTTCTGGTCTGGATGTATATAAATATTTAATATTAGCAGTTGTTGCAGAGGCTGTATTGTTATTTTTATTGCTTGTACCCAATTTAAACCAACGTCTATTGTTTCTTGGATCCAGTTGTATTTCTGAGAGATGAAGATTGATAAACCACCCCAAGGGTGACCATATTTGGCGTGTTTTTCTGCAAGTATGTGATGATCCGAGAAACCCAGAATTCCTAATTGTGATAAATTCCATGTTTCTTGTAAGAGTATTATGTCTGAATTGTCAAAAAAAGTTAGAGTTTCATGATCCTGCTCTAAGGAATTAAAACCGTGCACATTCCAAGAACATAGTTTAATTTGGTCTCCTGGTGTTATGTCATTTTGTCTGCCGGTTGCTTGTTTTCTGGCTGTGTTTGTAATGTTAGTTCTAGGAGCTATTTTCGTTTAGTGCGGTTGGGATCCAAGACCAGTCTTGGTTACTACCGTGAAGCCGGCAAGTAAGTGTCTGATTTTTCTGTATGGTTTTTGTTACTGTTCCTTTCTCTGGGGAGGTTGCTCGAGCTGAGTATAAACACGATTTTGTTTCGGGCCTTTGGGGCTCCTTATATTTTTGAAAATCCGAGCTGTTATATAGGGGATAAGGATATTTCGGTTGTTTGTGTTGAATTATTTTAATTCCCCAGTTCTTGAATGTTTCTTTGTGTGCATAGATTTGTGCTGCTATCTCTTTCGATTTCCAAGTGGTAACTGAGTTTTCTGTTCCTGGCCTTGCTCTATTATTCTGAAACTCTACTACTTCCATATCTTGGGAGACAATTCCCTTAAGGGCTGGAGTTTCCTTAATCAATTTTAAGATGTTTCCTCGATTGAGGATGTCGTGTTTTCCCAATGTTTCAAACTCAGGAATAAATGTTACTATTGGTTCGATTTCATCTGGTGTTACTCTTGTGTTGTCTGTTTGCAATTTTGAAATATTTTTCGTACTAGAAGGGCGTAATTTAGAATCACTTTCTGTTACGTTGGCAGATAGCATTTCCCTTCTGGTTACAGTTTGCTTCCTAAAACTAATTCCTGTACCTTGAACTGTTTGCACGTGTTCGTTGAGATCTTGCTTTGTTATAACACTTCTACCTATTGCATTAGTCGTAATCTTTAAAACTTTTAGGTCATGGTCACGTTGAGTCGTTATTTGTTCTCTTACGGGCAAGCTTGCATTTTTCCTCAGGGGCTTTTTTTCCTCGTTACTTATTTCCTCTACCTCTTGTGGTTGAGATGGCTTGGACGCCGGAGAAATGGCGACATAATCCTGTCCTCCTCCAAGCGGCTGTGAATAATGGCTATACAAAGGACTGCAATCCGACTCTAGTCCGGACCAAAACGGGTGCCTGGCCGTCGGAACACCAGCACTGACGATGAGGGAAGTTTGAGCCTGATCCAACGGGGGAAACGGGGATAAACAGACCGTTTTGCCCTGACCGGAGGAAAGTGCGCTGCATGCTGGAGCCCGCTTCCGGACACATTCACGCGGTCTCCCGGAGCTCCGGTCACATCACGACACACTGACTGGGAGCGCCCACCCACAACGAAACACAGCTATGGACCCACAAGCAGCGACAACGGAATCGTGAGTACACGAATCTTGCAGGAGTATGCTGCTGGCAAACGTGCAGTTGTGGAAAAAAGCGGCGCGGGGACTAATTGCTTAAAATGGCGGCTTCCCAGCGCATCTGATACCGCGCTCGAGTCACCCCGGGCTCTGATGCCGTGATGCCTCTGTTTGTGTCCACGAGGACCTGAGTACAACAATTACACCGCCCACCATGCGCTTTTTTCGAATATAACGCTGCAATTACTCGAAAATAACGCTGCAATTAATCCTAAGTCTGTAAGCGCCCACAAAGCTAGACGGTGTTTGAAGGTCAGAGCTGAATTGAAATAGTTGGAATGGTTGGAAATAATTGAGAGGATCGATAAAGATGTTAATACTCTGGTGACCTGAGACATCAATGTGTGAACAACAGCGCGGCTCTCCGGGGCACCAGGTCCGCTCACCAAGACAGCGACGGGAGCCTAAGGCTCCAGAAAACGGCGCGAAAGCACCGGCAGCTTAAATGGCGGACTGACCAAGCTCTCGACTGCGACCTGAAAACCCAGCGTCCCCACTGTTATAATCTGCGCACTTTATAGGCAACCGCTGGGATAAACTGTACTATCTGTGCTATCGGCTGGGTCATAATCACTCGATGCCTCTAAGGGTCCGCAGACAACAGCGCGGCATCTGAAAACGCAAAAGCGCTTCAACAAAATGGCGGCGGATAAAGTACTGCGACTGGTCTTGGTGCTCAGCGACATAGTATAATGCCCTCATAGTGTCTATTGACATTCTTAAAACGCAGTGCACGTGTGCATTTTGCTGACTTTACACGGTCTCCCCTCCACACTAAGGCACATTGACAGACTGTGTGCAAAACGGGTTACAGAATTACAGAATTTCTAACTTTATGAAGGCAGCCTGAAATGGTGACATCGCAACTAGGTCACCCTGCCGCTAGCTTCATCTATTGCTCTGCTCAGTGTCTTGGGACTGTGTCTATTGCTTTGGTCATGGGAAGTGGTGCAAAACGCCTAAAATTCCCACATGCATGCAATTAAGTGAAGTGAAGCTGCGTGCAGCACTGGATAGAGGGCAAGACCATATGATACACTAGAGGGCAAGAGTTTGCTGTTTCGAATTGGAGACCCCACAGCGAATTAGGTGCTTATCTGCTTGTCTACTGCTGTACTTACCCTCACAAACTGATATTTACAAGGAGTAACTGTAAAAATCATCTTCAAAAAGGGAGAGGTGTATAATCTGCTGGCCTACACGGTCCAAATATAGATTGGTTTCAACGCTACATGCCTGGAAACACCAAGGCATCTACACAACCCATCGCTTCACGCGTCTAAAGTATGGGAGACAAGGAAAATGGTACAGCTTCTAAACGCCTGAAATCTAACCCACCGACACCGATCAAAGGGAACAAAGGGAACAAAAAAATGGAGGAAGCCGTGGAAACAATCTTGAGCAGGCTAGAAGAAGTCAGAGACTTGGCCAAGTCCACCAAAGATGAGGTCGTTGCTATCCGCCAAGATATTAAAGAAAAATGTTGTAAATAGATGCTGGAGCCTGGTATCATGTAGGGTACTTTATTCAAGTTTTCAGGATATTAAGTCAAGTTACAAAGAAGACCCACCAGGAGTGACTAGCTTGCCACTCAGCCTGCCTGGTTCCAACTGCCAGTTGTCACCAGGTCAAGCCCCAAACACTCCATGATGTCACCCAAGGTTCCAGTGGTGACATCATGTGAGTGACCATGAAATCCCCAGAGGTAGAAAGAAGACAGGTTAAATATAACACATCTCCTTTCTTTAGGGAAATCAACAAGATGGAAATACAATAAATAAAATTAGCTTGTGTGTACACATCCATATGAAAGTACACATAGCATCCATTCCACAGATGGAGAACAAACACATCCCAAACAGTTACAAACACAAGTCAACGACAACACATCCCAAACACAAATAGTCCCAAGTCCCATGCCCTTTCCTTGGGAAACACAAACACAAACTTAATTAGACGAAAATTAATAGAGTCCACTTTGCTCCGTAACGGGGTACAACCCTCCCCGTGAACTACACCTTGGAGTAGCCATTGCTCCGCCCCCAATTCCCTAATGGGGTACTCACCACCCTTAAATTTTAAAAACAGACTCTGTACCGTAACGGGTTATTTCTCTCCCCGTGAACCATAACTGTCCCAAAACCATAGATGAGACAGGGTACACTTCTTTTAAAAAGAAGTACAGATGTTTATAACTCCCAACACACAACCACACATGCAAACCATGTATCCAGATCTCAACAACAACTCCTCCTATAATAAACTGTACAGGGCCTTCCTGACCCCAAAACAACAAGCTATAAATGTACACCACCCTGTAGGTGCACGATAAAACAACACTTGCCACTCACACACCACCTGAAAATACCCTGCGTGGCTCACAGCAGTCCAAACGCAAAACTATGCAGGTACTCACTGTACACGCCATTAACTTGTAACCAACTACACCAAAAAGAAAACACACTTTCTGAAACATATTGTATAAGGCATACTCCACCCCAAAATGAACAGTAATGAGACAAAAGAACCACCAAACACAAAAGAACCACCAAACACACTCACCAACCACCACTCCCATAAAGCACGAGACAAACACTACAAATGACCAGCAAAATAATGTTAAATAAAGTCCCATGCTCCGGTGAGCGGTCTCTCACCCGAGTTCTCCTCAAAGTTCTCTTCAGGAGCAGGAAATGCTGTAAATATGGCAAGATTCGCGACGTCTTCCACAAAAATAGCATTCCAATAGCACTACCCTCATCGTCAGAGCTTAGCTCCCATGTCACATCCAGTATAAAATCGACCATCAAGAGTTCTTTCTATTCCCCTTAAAAGCAGTTGCACAAGAGTTTACACTTTCTTTGAAGGCATGTAAAATAGTTGGCAAATAATCTCTCTTCACCGATCTTAATAACGTGTGATGAAGAGTCTCATTAGTCCCATGGGCCGTTTCCATGGTGACACTCGGTGTATAGCTCTCATTAAATGGTGGCACGCACTCCACGCAGCGCTGGGTGGCTCTGGGCACGCCTCTGCTGCCAAACGTGCAAGTGCAGGACAAAGGAATCACGTCATAAGAAGCTAAAGAGAGAAGGTAGGCTGCGCGCGTTTATCTCCGAGTTTAAAATGAAAATGACAGTTTGAGTATCCATGGCACATCTCGCAATGTTAAAGAAGAACATTTCCAAAGTACATGTAGTCACCTTCTGCATGACTCCGCTCAGTTCATAAAGACTTGCGCTGTGTGTAATTCACCCTGACATGTCAAATAGCTTTGAAACATATGCGCTTCGTGTTCTTCACTTACATCTAAACAGCTTCCAAATATATGCGCTACGTTTTGTTCACTTTGAAATGTCTCATTTTCCAAATACATGCGCTGCCTGTTGTTAATTTTGAAATGTTCCAGGCACACAATGTGACAGCTCAAAACATCCGCTGCATGTGATTCTTTCAACACACGATGTGACAAGTCAGTCTGTTTTTAACCATGTGAACTTGAAGTCTTCATACCTCCGGCGTTTTTCCACTCTGCCTCACGATGAGAATAACAGATCTCAAAGGCACTCCCAAGCGCTACCAATAGTGTGATAGGCGCTTAACCAGAACACTCTTGCTGAAATAAGTTAAATAACAGCCTTTAAATTTCGATATTCAGACAATGTTGATTACTGCTTTTTCACACATTAGTGAACATCAGCAAGTCTCACACAATATTATGCAGAATTACACCCTGGGTTTGCAGGCCGTCCGTTAACAAGGACACTGGTGGGACTTACCAGGGTGATTCTTTTCTTTTTTTTTCCGTTACAGCATTGATAAAAATGATGTATTTTCTTTTCAAATACCCAGGCTTTCCTCTTTCAGTTCCTTGCACGCTGTAGGCTTATTTCAATAGTAGCAGTTTCTCTACTTTGAAGGTTCCTCAGTTCTTCCACGCTGTAGGTTCTTTTATGCTTCTCCAAGCGTCGCCAAAAATGTTGTAAATAGATGCTGGAGCCTGGTATCATGTAGGGTACTTTATTCAAGTCTTCAGGATATTAAGTCAAGTTACAAAGAAGACCCACCAGGAGTGACTAGCTTGCCACTCAGCCTGCCTGGTTCCAACTGCCAGTTGTCACCAGGTCAAGCCCCAAACACTCCATGATGTCACCCAAGGTTCCAGTGGTGACATCATGTGAGTGACCATGAAATCCCCAGAGGTAGAAAGAAGACAGGTTAAATATAACATCGTTGCTATCCGCCAAGATATTAAAGACATCAACTCGAGATTAGCGGAGACTGAGACCAGGATAAGCAAATTGGAAGACTTTGAAAATAAGACATGTGGAGCCATCAAGAACCTTTCCTTGTGCTCCGACCATCTCGTGAGGAAGGTTGCGGAGTTGGAGGACAGAAACAGAAGGGGGAATCTAAGAATTTTTGGTATGCCGGAGAAATCGGAGGAATCAATCAATCAATCAATCACGACATTTCTAGAGCGCACTACTCACCCGTAGGGTCTCAAGGCGCTAGGAGGGGGGTGCCGTTACTGCTCGAACAGCCAGGTCTTGAGCTTCTTCCTGAAGGCGAGGTGGTCTTGGGTCAGGCGCAGGTCAGTCGGGAGGGAGTTCCAGGTCTTGGCGGCCAGGTAGGAGAAGGACCTTCCTCCTGTTGTCGCTCTTCGGATGCGGGGGACGGCGGCGAGGGCGAGGCTGGTTGATCTGAGGTGGCGCTTGGGAGCGTAGAAGTTGATTCGGTTGTTGAGGTAGCTCGGGCCTTGGTCGTGTAGGGCTTTGTGTGCGTGGGTGAGGAGACGGAAGGTGATTCTTTTCTTGACGGGGAGCCAGTGCAGGTCTCTCAGATGTCCGGAGATGTGGCTGTTTCGTGGGAGGTCGAGGATGAGTCTGGCTGAGGCGTTCTGGATCCGCTGGAGTCTCTTCTGGAGCTTGGCGGTGGTTCCGGCGTAGAGAGCGTTGCCGTAGTCCAGTCGGCTGGTGACGAGGGCCTGGGTGACGGTCTTCCTGGTCTCGGTGGGGATCCACCAGAAGATCTTCCGTAGCATGCATAGGATGTTGAAGCATGATGAGGAGACGGCGTTGACTTGTCTGGTCATGGAGAGGGAGGAGTCCAGGATGAAGCCCAGGTTACGTGCGTGGTCCGTCGGTTTGGGTGCGGTGCCCAGGGCGGGGGGCCACCAGGAGTCGTCCCAGGCGGAGGGCGAGGAGCCCAGGATGAGGACCTCCGTCTTGTCCGAGTTCAGTTTCAGGCGGCTGGTCGTCATCCACTCGGCTACGTCTCTCATCCCTTCGTGCAGGTTGGTTCTGGCGGCGGCGGGGTCGTTGGTCAGGGAGAGGATCAGCTGGGTGTCGTCGGCGTAGGAGATTATGTTGAGGGCGTGTTTGCGTGCGATGGCCGCGAGGGGGCTCATGTAGACGTTGAAGAGGGTGGGACTCAGCGAGGGTCCTTGGGGGACACCGCAGATGACTTCGGTGGCCTCTGACTTGTACGGTGGTAGGCGGACTCTCTGTGTTCTTCCGTCGAGGAAGGAGGTGATCCATTCCAGTGCCTTCTCCTGGATTCCAATGTTGCCGAGGCGCTGTACTAGGGTGCGGTGGCAGACAGTGTCGAACGCCGCGGAGAGGTCAAGGAGGATGAGGGCCGCTGTTTCTCCGTTGTCCATCAGGGTTCGGATGTCGTCGGTGGCAGCGATGAGGGCGGTCTCGGTGCTGTGGTTGGCTCGGAAGCCAGACTGTGAGGGGTCGAGGGATCCATTCGTCTCGAGGAAGGCGGCCAGCTGTTTGTTGACGGTCTTTTCGATGACTTTGGCCGGGAACGGGAGGAGCGAGATGGGACGGTAATTCTTGAGTTCGGTGGGGTCCGCTGTAGGTTTCTTGAGTAGAGCGCTGAGTTCTGCGTGCTTCCAGCTCTCCGGGAAGGTGGCGGTGTCGAAGGAGGTGTTGATAATGTCCCGCAGGTGGGGTGCGATGACCGCGTCGGCCTTGTTGAAGACGTGGTGAGGGCAGGGGTCGGTTGGAGATCCGGAGTGGATGGAGTTCATTGTGCGGATGGTGTCTTCGGTGCTGATCGGAGTCCAGGTGCGGAGAGTGGTGGTGGGTGGCGTTGCTGTGGTCGTGGCGTGCGTCGGTTGGGTGCTGAAGCTGTTGTGTATGTCCGCGATCTTGTTGTGGAAGAAGGAGGCGAGGGAGTTGCAGAGGTCTTGCGACGGGGTGATGTCGTTGTTTCCGGCGTTGGGGTTGGAGAGCTCTTTCACGATGTTGAAGAGTTCCTTGCAGTTGTGTGCGTTGTTGTCAAGCCGGTCCTTGTATGCATTTTTCTTGGTGGCGCGGATCAGTTGGTGGTGTTTCCGGGTGGCGAGCTTGAGGGTAGCCATGTTGTCCCTTGTTGGTTCCCTTCTCCACACTTTCTCGAGGGCTCGGCAGTTCTTCTTGGAGCTCTTGAGTTCGTCGGTGAACCATGGGGCTTTTCTGCTGCCGGGTCTGCTGGGCGGGGTCCTCAGAGGGGCGAGTTCGTCCGCGCAATTGCTGATCCACTTAGTGAGGTTGTCGGCGGCCTGGCTGGGGTTCGTTGAGCTGGCGGGAGGGTGCTGGCTCAGGGAGGCGGTGAGCTGGTCGGCTGTGATCTTGTTCCAGCTTCTTCGGGCAACCTGTTGCTGGTGGTGGTGGATCGTCGTTCTTTTGAAGGTGAAGTGGACGCAGCTGTGGTCCGTCCAGTGGAGTCCTGTTGCGTGGCTGAAGGCGATGTCTTTGCTGGATGAGAAGACGGCGTCGAGTGTGTGTCCGGCGAGGTGGGTGGGGGTGGTCACCAGTTGCTTGAGTCCGAGGTTAGCGAGGTTGTCGAGCAGGGTGATGGTGTTGCGGTCGCTGTTGTTCTCCAGGTGGAAGTTGAGGTCCCCCAGGAGGATGTAGTCGGCGGAGGGGAGGGCATGGGGCTGATGAAGTCGGCGATGTCCTCGCTGAATCGTGTGCGTGGTCCCGGGGGTCGGTAGATCAGGGTGCCTCTGAGGGTGGTTCTGGGGTCCGTGTGGATCTGGAAGTGCAGGTGTTCGGCGGTGGTTAGGGTGTCGTCGGTGTTGGTCGTGATGCGGATGGTGTCTCTGTGAATGATGGCGATGCCTCCTCCCGTCTGGTTGGCGGTGCGGTCCCTCCGTGTGATCTTGTAGCCTTCTGGGATGGAGATGGCGATGTCGGGCGCTAAGGAGGCGTTCATCCAGGTCTCTGTGAGGAAGGCGACGTCAGGGGCTGTGGTGTCGAGGAGGTTCCAGAGTTCGATGGCGTGTCTGTGGACGGAGCGGGTGTTGAGCAGGATGCACTTGAGGTGGTTGCCGCTGGTGATAGGCTTGGCGTGTGCTGGTGCAGGGTCGGTCCGGATGCAGGTGAACTTGCAGGTGTGGCAGCTGAAGGGTCCGTGGGTGTGCTTCGGGGCGGCTCGGTGACATCCCGGGATGCCGCTGGTGTTGAGTGCGATGAGTTCGGCGGCGTTGTAGGTTCGTCGGGTGGGCTTCCGTCGGTGGGGGCCAGGGTTCCTGGCACTGGGCGTGGTCCAGGCGCGGACGGGCGCAGACGGGCTTACCTTTGGCGCGCCTTCGGCGCACAATCGGCGCGCCCGCTGCGCGTCAACGCTGCGCGTTCGCACGGTCGCCATATATGGCGAAGTGCGAGGGAGGGTGGGGCAGCTGGGAGGCGGGAGCGGGGAGGGTACAGAAGAGAAAGGGGGCGTGGTAATCGGCGGTGGCGGGAAGCGGGAGGCGGGAAGGGAGGAGACGGGGGCAACAGGTGAGCTTTACAACAGGAGCACTAAGTGCAAGACAAAACAAACACTGCAAAGGGGCTACGCGCTACGGGGGCAGAACAGGCACACAGGCAGGATTGAAAACAGAATACAGTACAAATACAGTAAGAAAGAAAATACAGTGAAATGAAAAAATACAAGAGGAAGCTACAGCGCCGTGGGAGACCACGCCGCTCGGTGGCAGGGGGCGTGGTCACACAGCGGCGGCCGGGGCAGCGAGGCAGGCGGCGGGGGCACACGCAGCAGCTGGTGGCCGTGCGGCGCGGGGGGTGTCCTAACTAGGTCACACTCACCTGCGTCGCACGGTCGCCATATATGGCCAAGTGCGAGGGAGGGCGGGGCAGCTGGGAGGCGGGAGCGGGGAGGGTACAGAAGAGAAAGGGGGCGTGGTAATCAGCGGTGGCGGGAAGCGGGAGGCGGGAAGGGAGGAGACGGGGGCAACAGGCGAGCTTTACAACAGGAGCACTAAGTGCAAGACAAAACAAACACTGCAAAGGGGCTACGCGCTACGGGGGCAGAACAGGCACACAGGCAGGATTGAAAACAGAATACAGTACAAATACAGTAAGAAAGAAAATACAGTGAAATGAAAAAATACAAGAGGAAGCTACAGCGCCGTGGGAGACCACGCCGCTCGGTGGCAGGGGGCGTGGTCACACAGCGGCGGCCGGGGCAGCGAGGCAGGCGGCGGGGGCACACGCAGCAGCTGGTGGCCGTGCGGCGCGGGGGGTGTCCTAACTAGGTCACACTCACCTGCGTCGCACGGTCGCCATATATGGCGAAGTGCGAGGGAGGGCGGGGCAGCTGGGAGGCGGGAGCGGGGAGGGTACAGAAGAGAAAGGGGGCATGGTAATCGGCGGTGGCGGGAAGCGGGAGGCGGGAAGGGAGGAGACGGGGGCAACAGGCGAGCTTTACAACAGGAGCACTAAGTGCAAGACAAAACAAACACTGCAAAGGGGCTACGCGCTACGGGGGCAGAACAGGCACACAGGCAGGATTGAAAACAGAATACAGTACAAATACAGTAAGAAAGAAAATACAGTGAAATGAAAAAATACAAGAGGAAGCTACAGCGCCGTGGGAGACCACGCCGCTCGGTGGCAGGGGGCGTGGTCACACAGCGGCGGCCGGGGCAGCGAGGCAGGCGGCGGGGGCACACGCAGCAGTTGGTGGCCGTGTGGCGCGGGGGGTGTCCTAACTAGGAAGACCATGTCTCGTGCATACCCTTCCTTGAAGAGTGGTTCACGCAGGCCACAAATCTAACCTTCACTCAGCCTCTGGAGTTTGATAGAGCACATAGGGTGCCAGGACGTATCTCCAAGGACCAAAAGGGCCCAAGAGCGATTGTGTGCAAACCATTAAGGTACCAACACACAGAACAGATACTCACCTTCGCTCGCAAACACAACCACGTGCTATGGAAAGGCCAGAAAATCTTCATCTCACAGGACTTCAGTAAGGAAACAATGGAGATCAGGAAAGCCTTCCTTGCATTGAGACCCCAACTAAAGTCACTTGGTCACCTGTATGGCTTTATTGGTCCAACAAAGTTTAGAGTAACTATACAAGGGGTGTCTCATGTGTTCTCAGACCCGCGAAAACTGCGACAGCTCCTGTTCGACCGTGGAGATGGCAGTATGGAAGTCTCCCCTCCAGCTCAACAAGGAGCCTCTGCGTCTGGCCTAGGATAAATTCTGATTTGAAGAATAATGACACGGTGATGTACTCTGTACCCTTGGGCCCTATACCAGCGACTCATCTGATTCCGGATCTATATTAGAACGATCCCTTGAACGATCTCATGAAACCTTAACTTGAAAGCTGTATCATTAAAAGCTACATCATTATGGTTCCGTCCATGCTACGATACCCATGATACCATACCTACGCCACTATGATACCATGCTACCATGATATTGCTCATGTCCCTTATGGACCTCAAATAGGCGCTATGCTGTACTGTTGATCTGTAGTACTCCTCCCTGTTGTGGAATGCGCTTACGATAATTCTTTTGCAGGTACTGATATATTTGGTCATGACACTGAACCCAAAGCAGTGACTTTCCTGTGTTTAATGTTCTGGCACCAGCGTTGTTTATTGTTTTTTGTTGCCTACACACTTGGGCTATTTTCCTCAGAATTAGGGTTGCAGCCCATAGAATTGCTAGTTAAGGGTAAGTTGCTTGGAGGCGGCCGCATGGTCGTCATTCCCGAGTCGCCATGTTCTGTTGTTTCTACTATTGGGGAGGGAGGGGTGGGATGTGGGTGAGGGAGGGGGGCGGAGGGAGGTTGATAGGGAAGATGGGGGGGTTGTTTTGATATTTTGCATATGGTTTTGTTTAGTTATGTCCATCTTGCATACTAGCTTGCATCCAATGTACCACATTATGTTCCGAAGCTTATACTCTGTCCTTCTGTTTCCTGCATACTGTGCTAGCCCCACATTCTATGTGTTAAAAGATGCTGCTGACTCTTTCAGGGATATGAGACTGCTTCCACGACCCAATCCTTATGTATACACATGTGTTATGAGACGATATTACTGGCTGCATAATTGATGGCTTCTGTTATAGATACTCCGATAGGGACGACAACTGTAACTAACCTTAGAATACTATCGTTGAACGTGAAAGGACTTAACCAGCCAGTTAAACACCAAAAGACACTTGACTATCTACGAAGGCAGCGTGGAGATATAGCCTTATTGCAGGAAACAAAACTAGAAGCAAAGCAATTTCACACATTGCGCAATAAGTATTATACTGAAGTGATAGGCTCTGAGGCGATCTCAAAGAAGAATGGGGTGGTAATGCTAGTGGCCAAGAATGCAAATGTGGAAATAGTCTCTAGTGCAACAGATGCAAAAGGCAGATGGGTCTCAGCGAGACTACTCAAGGATGACACTGAATTCTTTATCACGACTATCTATGCCCCAAATACACATGATCCGTCCTTCTGGGTAGGCCTAACGAAGCAGATAAACTCCATCCCCGACACGGCAGTCCATATTCTGGCGGGCGACTTCAATCTCCCATACGACCCAATACTAGATAGAGACTCTAAATGCGTCTTTCGCCCGGGAAAGGCCCATAAGGCATTCATGAAACTATGCAATAGATTTCATTTGGTGGACACGTGGCGTTTGATGCATCCTGATGGCAGAGACTACTCATTCTACTCCCCACCGCATGACTCGTTCTCAAGAATCGACTACATACTCATATCTAATAACGCGGTGGCAAGAGTTGAGGACGCGGACATTGCTCCCAGATTAGTCTCTGATCATTCCTGCGTTTCCCTTACATTATCTAATATTAAACCGACCACCCGTCAATCTATGTGGCGATTCAATGACACGATTATCGATGACACAAAACACAAAGAAACCCTTGACACTGCCATTAAAGACTTCTTATTGTTAAACAAGAGGGGGGACACTTCAGACACCACCCGATGGGATGCACTGAAATCCACCATAAGGGGAGTTATTATAAAAATATCGTCTGCAATTAATAAGAACCGCACTGCAGCCTTGTTGAAATTAGAGGAGGACATTTCAAAACTCCAGCACACATACTTGAGGAGTAGAAACCCTGAGGTCCTAACTGAACTGTCCAATCAGAAATACACCTATAACAAACTTATTAGTGAAAAGGCGGGAATTTGGCTAGACAGGAGGAAGCGTTTCAAAATTTGTGACTCGAACAAAGCCGGGAAGGGGCTAGCGGCTTATCTTAAATTTAAAATTCAAAAGAATACCATTGCATCCTTACTCGATGAAAGTGGGACTCCTAACTCTGATCCCACTAAGATTGCGAATCTCTTCAAGGACTTTTACGAGAAACTTTATGCTAGGAACATGCACGTAGACAGCGAGAAAATGAAGAAATACCTCTCCAATTGCACGCTCCCAACACCTACGGCCGCAGAAAGAGACTCCTTGAATGAGCCAATCTCTGAGTCGGAGGTTATTAGCGCGATCAAATCCCTCAAACAGGGGAAAGCCCCTGGGCCTGACGGCTATACAGCACAATTTTATAAGACCTTTGCCCATATTCTTTCAACTACTCTCCTAGAGGTCTTTCACGAAATTACCAATACAGGTAAAGTTAAGGGGACTATGGCAGAGGCTGTAATTGCGGTAATACCCAAGGAAGGCAAAGACCACAAACTCCCCAAAAACTACAGGCCTATCTCACTGATAAATTTAGATTGTAAGCTCCTAGCATCAATTTTAGCGAATCGCATTCAAAAAGTCCTGCCGTCTCTAATACATCCCTCGCAAGCCGGTTTTCTGAAGAACAGGCTCTCGAGCGATAACACAAGAATCCTGGCTCATGTCATTGAAAAAGCGAAACTCTTATCTACACCTACCATCGCCATTACACTAGACGCTGAAAAAGCGTTCGACAAAGTAGACTGGGCTTACTTAAATGCTGTACTACATAAATTCGACCTGGGTCCCATATTCACTAAATTAGTCATGTCCCTCTATGCCTGTCCCTCTGCTAGAGTACGAGCTGGCGGCGCTTTTTCCTCCCCCTTTGGTCTAGAACAGGGCACTAGACAGGGCTGTCCACTATCCCCGTCCTTATTCCTCCTGGCTATTGAGCCTTTTCTGTACTACATGAGGGAAAACCCTGACATCGCTGGAATCCGGTTCACTGACTGTACAATTAAACTCACGGCTTATGCAGATGACGTGTTGGTCATGAGTGAACAAGCTGATAAGGCTATCCCGGCGCTAATGTCCACAATAGAAGAATTCTCAGCTGTTTCTGGATATTCCTTGAACAAGGATAAAACTGAGGTGAAGTCATTGAATAACCTATGTGATAAAACCATCCTGGGCGACTCCGGGCTTACCTGGCAGTCGAAGAGTTTTAAATATTTAGGACTGGAATTCGAAAATGACTTGATATCCACCTTAAAAATTAATGAGGAGATACTCTACAAAAAAACACAAAAGCTGTTGGACGGGTGGTCTCCTAAATTCCTCTCGTGGTGGGGTAGGGCTGAAACACTAAAAATGATGATCAGTCCCTTGGTAAATTACATGGCATGTATGCTCCCCATGACCTTCACGGAGGACTTTTTACACAGAGTTGAGAAATTGATCTCGGATTTCCTGTGGAAAGGGAAGAAACCGAGAATTGCCATGAAAAAATTGCAACTTCCAAAGCTTAAAGGGGGATTAGGATTACCAAATTTCAGAAACTACCAGACCGCCTTTCTCTGTAAGCAGGGAGCCTCCTGGTTTATCGAAGACCCTGTTTATACGCCCTTATGGGTCAATATTGAGAAATCCATTATAGGCAAAGCCCCGCTCTCCGCTGTCCTAACAATGGACCTCTCACACCTCACGAACTCTAAATACATCATGCTCAATACCAAGAGAGCACTTCTGCGGTTAGATCGCGTTCACGCCACTGGTCAACAAATCCACAATTCCTCCTCTGCGTCCTTATGGCGTAACCCGTCCATTAAAATTAGCGGATCACCCATCATATGGGACCACTGGTCTGATAAAGGTATTAATGTGGTCTCTGATCTATACGAAAATAATATGCCACTGCCATTCTCGACTCTACAGGCTAGACACTCCCTGCTACCGATCGACTTTTATGCCTTCTTAAAGCTAAAATCAGCCTTATCCACTAAAACATTCAAGCTAGTGAAGCCTTGGCTAAAAGCTATGCTACCCCACTTTCAATCCTCTGGACATTTTGTCTCTAAAATATATAAACTACTCGCGCCAACGTCCAACAAGTCGATGAGGCGCAATGAGATAAAATGGGAATCAGAAACAAACAACACTGGCATAAGTATAGACTGGGTCAGGATACATGCATCAGCACTCACACACAAGGTATCACCGATACTATCACAGACCAAATATATGATTATTAACAGGGCATTTTGGACCCCACAGAGGCTATTTAAGGTTGGCCTGCGGGATACACCGAATTGCTGGAACTGCTCCTCTGGTATTGGTGACCTTCCGCACATGCTGTTTGATTGCCCCATGCTTTACACCTTTTGGGCAAAAGTCTTTGACTACATTGGACACACGCTCCACATACATCCTACGAGGGAATTCATCTACATTCTCCTAGGAGCCTTAGATCCATCACTAAAGGGTGACCATGACCGCCAGCTCCTGGACCTTCTATTAACTCTAGCATGTAAGGTGATCCTATGCAATTGGAAATCAACGGGTGAGGTCTCCTTCAATGCATGGAGGGAATGGCTGTCCTGCATTAGGGGCACTGACAACCCCGCTTTACACTCATCACCATGGCAGGTCACCAACAAAAAATGATGGTCTTCATTGGACCGAGCCTCCTTCACCTTTGACCCACCCTGAAGTTCCAAAGGATGAGGTCTTTACTCAGTGAATTGTGGGTTGCATGCTGCATGAACTGTAATGGCTATATCTTGTGTTCACGGGCTTGACAATCTTAGAATCATAAAGCAGGAATGATGAACTATAAATGGTACTATATGACTTGATTTAGACGGAGGGCTCTACGGAACTATATACAAATGTGAGAATGCAAGGTTGGTACTTTATTTTCCTTTACTGTATACGTATTGTTTTATGTAATAATCCATGTCTGATTGCGGTATCTTTGTAACACGACTGTAATTCTTCTGATGCCTTCTTGCCGCTATCATTTCTGTTATCATTTCTGTTATTGTTTAACAAAATAAAAATATGATTTGAACATAAAAAAAGAGATGGTGAAAAAATTGGATGTAGATTGCTACTGATGGTGTGGATGACCTTGTCTTTATCCCCGGCGTGTGGGACATTGTCTACATCAGATCTTTTCCGAGGAGAATCCTTGAAGTTACATCTGGGTTTAATTTTGTCTACTGTTGGTTGTTTGGGTTTCGTTGGCCCATAAGGGGCTTTTGGTTCTAATTTTTGTGATTCTTCCATCTTTGCGGAGTTCTCAAAGGAAAAGCTTACCCTTTCCGGGTCTTGTTGGTCCTGAAAACTGGCCGAATTTTTGGGCCTGTCCCTTAGTTTGTCTGGGTCTTGGCTTTGTCTCTTTCTGAACATTGGAAAGATATGGTCCGGAACGCCGATGAGTTTTTTCTTTTGTTTGGGCCGGGCCTTCCTTGCTCTTTTTCGTTGACGTTTTGTTAGTTTGTCCTGTTGTTTGGTCAAATGGGTTGGCGAACCTTCGTTAGTTTGCTCTTCTTGGCTTTCCAACGACCCTTTGTCTTGACCTTTAACTGTTTTCTTCTCTCCCCTGTTGGGGGATTGGTCCTGAATGTGGCTTCCAGATTGCCCTATTAGAGTTCCATCCTTTTGTGTGGCAATCACGTGTTCCCAATTTCTGTTTTGTTCGCCGGTGGATTTGACTACTCCCAGTATGTCAGTTAGAATCTCTGGGAGGGTTGCCAGTTTTTCAATTATACTGCCGCACTTACACCGACTAAATTTTGTATTGTTTTTTATTTGTGATCCGTTTCCTATGTTTGTGTTATTTCTACTTTTGATCACACTATTGACCCCATTTTCCTTCTTGGGTAGTGCGGTTAATATTGTGTCAACTTTTGCGCTTATTTTAGAAATATGCTCAGCTATGATGTTTATCAGATCTATTTGTACTTCCATTTTGTCCGACTGGAAGTTTAATGCCTTTATTGCTTGGTCCAATGTACTAATTAGGGATTTCCCCCAATTTTGGTTATATTGAGGACCGGCTCTGTTTCCTAAATTCGCGCTTGACTGTTCGTTCCTACTTGTTGATGAGATTAGAATGGGGTCCGTCTGGGCTTGGATTATTGCTTCACTGCTGACAATAATGGTATCGTCAATCAAAATAATCCGGCCGTTGTCGTGGTCCTTTGTGTTCCGTGGTGTAGAAGCCTTTTGCTCATGTGTATGCCCCTTTGAGGACGGAGATACGGTTGTCGAATGTTCAAAGTCTAGTGCTCTTTTTGTTTTATTCTTAGTAGTACTGATCAGCTTTCTAGTATTATTACTTGAGACGGGCTTTTCGGGCTCTGTCTCCCGGTCGGGTTTCTGTCTTAATGTGACTCCCGTGTCCGCTTCTTCTGCTGATTTATTGTTATTGGTGAGTTCTTTGTAACTGATGTTTTGTAAACCTGATTGGGCAAAAAGATTTTCTAGTGATTCTAGGTCTTGTGTTGATGACAGGTAGTTTTTGGAGTTCTTTTGTTCCTTTGTTTCTTGAACGCGTGAACAAGCTGTGGGTGTGTTATCGCCTTCTTGATTAACGTCCATTTTCTCAGAGGGACTAAGTGCGTTGTGTACTTGGACCTGGACTGTTTCTGTCTGTTTATACGTGTTTTCGGGATTGCCTTGTACATTTTCCTGTGTGCTTCGATTTTTTTGCTTTCGATCCTTGTTAGAAACCTTTGATGCTTTGAGCGATTTTGATGTCTCTGGAAGTATTGGGCTTGGGAGATTTTGTGACTCTGCTGTGACGGAGAAGATCGCCGAAACCGGGTCTTTCAAGTAAAAAAAATTGTTAATTTTTTGCTGGCCGTAATTACGTGTCTCTGAACGAGAATTCTCCGGTACTGCCACCAACTTCCCCTGCTTTTCCCTTTCCGTTGTTCTATCATTCTCTCCGTCTGATGCCGAAGATAAAGACTCTTTGGGGGTTAGTTTCTGGTTGGATTATTTTTTTTGCTTTTTGCCGAGATTAGTTTGCCTTTTTGTACCAGATCTCATTTTGTCCTGCTTTGCTCCCTGGTGACGCCCTTTTTTTTTTTTTTTTTGACTGGGGCGCTGCTGGCTTTTAGCTTCTTCTTCGAATGTTGCTGTTCGAGCTAACAGGGATTTGAGGGTCGGTGGGTGGGTGGGTGCGATGGTGGGTGCGATGATAGGTACGCTGTTGTTGTCGTACTACACTCAGTGCACAGAGCTCACTCCCCCTCCCCCACTTCACCCCCTAACTCTCCTCCTTTCCACGCCTATGAGCTGCTCCCCTCTGACGTCGTTTGTTGACAGGGGTGGCTGGTCTTAAAGTTTTTGAGAGATTTCGGGATTTTAAAGTTTGTTCCCCTTTTTTTCAGGTTAGTTCACTCAGCCTACACGGGACTCCGTAGTAGGCTGCACCGTACCAGTGCCCCCCCCCCCCCGCCGTTGGAGAGACAAGCGTGGCAGTGTCAATGGCCGTGTCAGTAGCGGTGGCGGCAGGCGGCAGGACGGCGTTGTTGTCACTGCGCTTCCACTGCTTCCCCAGCGCTCACACCGCCCGCCTGCCTGCCCGCTCACCTTTTCTGCCTTTGCCGGCTGCCGGCTGCCAGCTGTCTAATGCTTCTGTTACAGCTGTGTCTGTGTCTATGACAGCTGCCTCCCCCGAGGCTCCTAACCGGCTTTGTTCACCGGACCGGTCTTGCCTCTGAGCTCGCGGGTTTGCGGCAGGATTTGCGGCTTTGTTCTCCGGACCGGTCTTGCCTCTGAGCTCGCGGGTTTGCGGCAGGATTTGCGGCTTTCTTCTCCGGGCCGGTCTTGCCTCTGAGCTCGCGGGTTCGCGGCAGGATTTGCGGCTGAACGGTTCTAGGACGGTTCTGGAGGTCCAAAAGCTGTGCTGCACCTCTCTCCTACCGCCGCAGGTGAAAAACGCCGACAGGAAGCGTGAACGATGGGTTTGCTCTCTGGCGCCCTCTCTCGACCAACTCGTGTTTATGCATTACTTTTTAAAGCTTCTATGTTGAAAACACTGTTTAGTACAGCCATGTTGCTCTCTGCAAAGTCTGGCCAGTGCTGCAGTCTTAGAGCTCCTTGGCTAATGTTTGCATCCCTTTCCATCTCAGTACATTCTTTGCTCGGTCACTCATTTGTGACTGCGGAGAAACTTGCTCGTCTGAGCAATTTAAATGTGAAAGGCCGTAAGTGTTACCAACTTCAGGAGTGAGAGGGGTTTGCATTGGTGCTACCCATGGCTGTACTTGTTCCATATGTATGAGGGAGGCTGGTACTGATGCTGCTTAGTTGTTATTTGTTGTAAGTGTGAGAATGAGAGTTGCACTGGTGCTGCCAAGTTTGACACTTTGTTCAGTGTGTGTGTGTGTGTTGGAGCTTGCACGAGGAAAAACAATGCTAAAACAAGGCCACAAGAGACGTTGATTCTCTCAACCTCCCTGCCTTTTCTAAAATTAATGGTTTTGACTTGCATGGCTGCAGGGCATGGAGACAGAATAAAATTAAGCAGTGCAGGTGGATGGTGCTAATTTTGTTTATTTTTGTTGTTGCAGTTTTATATAGAGCAAACTCGCGCCAAAGGTATTGGAGCACTTTACATGAACACCAGTTATGCTACACAAGGACACATTCATTTTAGGTAGACAGGGGTAGATTAAGTGTTTGCCCAGAATCACAGGATGGTGAGCCGATGGCGAGACTCATACCTGGTTCCCCAGCTCAAAAGTCGGCATGTTGAGAGATTTGGGTGTCAACCAAGGAGGGGAAGGGGATATATTCTCTTCTTTCATTGGGGTCCACGGAAACCTTGCTATGCCGCTGCTTCCTATCGCATGTTCGCTGTGTGCAAGACTGTGGGAGTAATCGAACCTGGGCGACTGAAGGCTTCTTATTTCACCCAAGCTTGAGTAAGTATACATCTTATGTAGGAATTGATAGTGCCTTCGGCAGTAGTATCTGCGACTCACGAACAAACGCGCTGCACAATGACCTTCCATACCCACTGAAGCCCAAATCAGAAATTGATATTTCTTACTGACATTCTGCCTTTAGCTAGCTTCCTTAGTAGAGAGGCCTCAGCCAGCAAGATGGGCCAGACACTTGTAACAGGCGCTCGCCACATCATGGAAAATGGCGGTCCCTGCCTGCAGAATGTGATGGAGGCCTCTGAGTCTCTCATATCTTACCTATATTTATAGGCCTTGGGCTGAATGGGAGGCCCCTGAAGGGAAAGGGGCTCTGAAAGGAATAAGGACCCCCTGCACCTCAGGGGCTGCAGGGCCTCTGTTACGCCCCTTCCTTGCAAACCCACGGCCTGAACCTTGGCGCTAAGCCTCGTCAAGCCTCCAAGAGATAGAGTCCTCAAAGCCTTTCCTCAGTAGGAGTGAACAATGGACAGAAGTCACTAATACTGAGGCCTGCTGATTACGGAGTACATATTAAGAGTGTGATGTGTTCTGAGGCAACTTTCTAAGGCTACCAATCTACGGGTGAGTTTGGGCACTCGACCAGTGGGCGATGGCCAGTATCTGAGTTTCAGCTCTGGGCCACTTTTTTGGCCAGCGTGGTAGCTGATTTGGGCTGTCTGTCCAGTTCAGATGCATGCACCGGCCCAATGGGGGCCTGAGCTGCCTTTCTAGAGGCAGATGAGCCTCTGTTTCCTCCCTTTTACCAAAAGGGTGGAGGTGTCATTCTCAGTCTTTCCCTGGGCTGTCCCATTAATGTATGCAGATTGAGCTGAGGCCGGGGTTCTAAGCAGGAGTGGCCTTACTTATATTCAGGTGTGGTTCACCAGTGTGAGCTAATTCATGCACAAAGAGTGCAAGCAGCATTTGCATTTTTTACCATATCCAACCCTGACACCTGCTTAGTGAATTTGGCCCTTAGCCATTGACACAAGTATTTCCAGGTAGCCGTTCAAGGAATAGCTCATTGATACATGGATCTGAAGGATCTGAGCAGTGTCAGACATCGTACCTACCTCAAAAATGTTGTTCTCTTCCCCATTCATTGTGCAACCACTGTGGAGCAGGTGAAGGACAGATCTGGGTATTCATTGCCAAGGAGAGAGAAGGCGCCCCTGCACACGGTTAAGGATTTAGAAGGAACGTTACCTCACATGTTTATGTTTGTGTAAACAAAAGACCTATAGAGTGAGACGAGTGTGGCCCTATGAAAACCTGTAGGCTGTGCAAAGTTATGTTTTTCCAAACTGCAACAGACGCCCAGTATAGCAAAGGCCGCCCCTGAAGAGGGCCTCGAGTGCCAGCTCCATAATGGCCACCAGAGCCTGGCAAGGAACTGGTTCGCACTGCAGGGAAGCGCCCTGAGGCAGAGTACAATGGCCGAAAAGAGGGGTTATAAGGCAACGCTCCCCCAAGTGCAGCTCACTTCTACATCGTGGAGCTGGGGGAACAGCACCAAAAAGATTTCAAGTACCACCCACCCACCCCTAGGTAACAGCAGCGTCGCCGTGCTGACGGAAACACGGAAACAAAAGGTGCATGGGCTTGGTTATAGAAACACACCGACAGGGCAGTGTGTAAAAGGAGGGTCACTCCCTTTGGGATGCCTAACAGCAGGGTGAGTAGGCCTAACAAAAAGGGGGTAGCAAACGGAAATAACGTTTGCAGCCCAGCCCACGCAAGACAGCAGGGGACAAAAGAGATTAGCAAGGTAGTGAGTTGGGGCCTAACTCCACAGGCAAAGGGGGCGTGGAGAACGACAAAAACAACCTACGAACTGTCAGGGTGATTTACGAACCTAGGAGATGCAAATAAGCTAAAGACAAGCAAGTGATTTATGACCAGCCAATGATTTATGGCTGATGATTTATGATGGGCATGCAGAATGATTGACAACAAAATGATGACCGAATGTGATAGAATGATTTATGGTATCCCGAGGAATTATGACGCATGATTTATGGCTGATGATTTATGATGATCATAGAGAATGATTTATGGCAACAAATGATGACCAATTGTGACAGAATGATTTATGATTCTGCGAGGATTTATGACCCATGATTTATGATGTCCAACTGACACTGTATGATATCCAGTTTGCAATGACATGTGATGATGATTTATGACCCCAGCCCCAATAAGGCGTCCAGGGAAGTAGCATCTGTATGACGCATGTAATAAGTAATAAACTTCGGCCAACAATGACCACCAAAGACAACGATTGTTGGCTGTGTTTAGTGATGCAGGTGCATAAGTATGGTACTGTTCCTGGAATGGGCACAGTGCGGGCGTTATATATCACAGAAATAGCACTCAACAAATAGGGGGCACTCAGAGCTGTTCAGAATGATGATCGTCAACAGCACTCATCTGCATCCGGCAGGAGTTTGTATTCTCTCATGCCACGAGACAACTTGAAACCCAAGTTGCCCAAAAGCAGCTCTAAACAATGGAACAACTCCTCACAGAGGGTGGCGTGTATTCAAGGGCGTAGCTTTAGTGGGTGGGGGTGTTTGGGGTGTTACCCCCCCTAAAAAATGTAGTGTGTAGTAAATAGTTGAGTACAAGTGCTATAAGTCAGGTATGGTGAGTGAGGTGTTTGTTGGATTTCACTTGGTATTTTACATACACACGCAGACATAAACATACACACGCATCCCCCTTGTCTCTGTTGTAAAGGGCTTAAAATTTAATTTTTTACAAAATATGGTTATAAGTACCCCTCACAATCCACATTACTCTCCCTTCCTACTGCTCCTTAGGGACCCCCTCCTGCCCTGCATCTCGTATAATGTATATGGATGTGATTGTTGAAGAAACTGAAGCTCACCCCCCCCCCCAACAGAATGACCAAACTACACCCCTACATGTATTTGTCAATAGCCCACATCAGCATACCAACAGCTTCAGTAAAATAAACATAGACTATAACCAGATCTCTGATGCAGACGAGTAGCGTTAACAAACACTGACAAAAACTTGGAAGGCAATTTGAGTGTGAAGGTTGTGTTCAAAGAAATCATTGGAATATATACTTTATATTCATTATTTGCCCTGAAGAAGGTGGTCTATATATTTTCATCCACTGAAATGTGTTAACGATTAAAAGAGGTGGATCTCTTGCCACACTGGAGTTTAGAAAACCTTAGACATATATGTGGATCTAATATCTGATGACGTGTGATAGAAGAGACTAACTAAATCAGCTTACATTTTTAAATTTTTTTGTAAAATCATTTTTATTGGCATTTCTGATTTCCACACAATGCATACTTTACAATTTCTTTGGGATAAACAAAATTCAAAATATATATAATGTAATTTGGTATTGCCTCGCATCAGTATTCGACAAACATATCATATACGTATGTATCATTGCCGGCGTGGGAAGGCATACTGGTGCGAAGTGTGAGTCTGTGGGAGATTGCCAATAGTATGTCCTGTGAGCTAAGCACTACTGTGCAACGCAAGCCCTATGATTTAATTTTTGATATACTGGGGATAATGATCTGTACTCTTCAAAAGGGGTGACTATAACTGGGGTACACTGTGCTTGAGGTAATATTGCACGATTGGGACCGGTAAGCTGATGTATCTGAACTAAGCTGTGACCTGCGTGTGTGTTGGGGGGGGAGATTGGGTTGTTGGTCTAGGGGTGCTATATGTACTGTATATCCTTGACTTCTAACCCCGCCTCACCGGGCATCTACTCTGTGGAGGGACTGCATCGGACAACTACGTGGTTCGCCCCTCTGTGGGGGATCGATTAGTCTGCAACAATGGCTCCTCCACTATTTCCTGCTTAAAGGAATGTAATTGGCTAGCCCACTGCATGGATGTGGGGTGTTTGCGGATACCTTTAATTTCTTCAGACCGGAGCACCTCTTCCTCCGCAGCGCCCCATTTGTTGACCACCCACATGAGGCCGCTAGTGGTGTCCCTCCTGGGGTTTACATTTTTACATTGATGGATTGTTTTGGCGTCTATTTGTACGTTGTGAATTATGATGTGCATATTAAATGAGTTTTTGTATATGTGTTTGTAATTTTTTATATTTTTTTATATGTAATGGGCGATATATGTTTGTATGTTTGTGTATTGCATCTTAGTTTATGACCAGGGGAACTTTTACAGTGTGCCTGTCTGTGTGACCCTATCTCGTGGTTATGAAGGAGTCCCTCTCTTTCTTTGTTTCTGTTCAAAATGTAGCTTAAACATTTTCTAGGGAAACACAAAGAGTCTCATTCTGCGGTGACCATTATTTGATGCTATGATACTCCTCCCAGTAATTATCAGTTGAGAGCGGTGACAGATTTAGCTACTTTCAGGAAGCGTCTCAAAACTCTCTTTTTTAACCAATAAGTGTGAGTATTCAGCCCTCGCTTTCTGTTGTCCCCTCTTCCAATTGTAGCTGGTAGGGGAGGTCTACTCCAGGGGGCTTTGATGCGACGGGACACTCTTTTGAGTAGCTCTGCGCTATAGAAATGCCTTTATTAATTATTCATACTATCATTGCTCCACTCTAAATTACAGAGCTCAAATGGGGAATAACACAATAAGCCAGTAAGATTCCCATTTTTGAGCTGCATGACTTCAATTACTGTTACGCCCTACCGGCCCCCGGAAATATTTCTTCAGGTATTACCTGGTGATATGTGTGCAGGTAAACAGCTGTGAAATTTGCGCAATACGCGTAAAGCAAAAGGTCATAACTTCTGATGCATGCATTTTGGGTTTTTTCTTTAGTTGGTATTGTGTATTTGCACACTACTCATATTCCGTTTGGCACAAAAAATCCAGTTTGTGCCCAAATCACAATTATTATTATTAATATTTATTCTTGTATAGCGAATAGCTACCTGTAAGGTTTCCTAGCGCTGGAGGACAGAGGCCAGAAACCTAAATGTGTGACCTAAAATAGCTAGGTTTTGAATTTTTTGCGGAAGGAGATCGAGGATGGTTTCAAGGCTGTTCCCCTCTGTTGGCTTGATGAAGACCCATCTCTTAAGTATACATACATGGGTCGAAACGTCAACATTAAAATAGAACATGACCTTGATGCTAGCTGACTGCTTTAAGGGCAAAATAATGAGTTGATTGTTTGTCCTTTGGTCGTGGATACAATAGATTACAAGCTCATATTATGTAATACTAGTTCGCAATCTGTTTTGTTGTGACCTCACTTTCATGGGCACTGCTCTGATTTTCTCCTTGTGGAACACCAATATGTGATTCCTTCTATGCCTTACATTTCTAAATATAGTTTGTTTCTATTAAGTGGTGTGTTGTTTGTTGTAAGTCAATACATAACGTGTTTTAACTTGTTAAGGGGATTCCTTGAACCCCTCATCAAGAAGAAAAACTCTGCCCCTGACAGATTCACATGGTAAATGTATATAGTTCAGACTCAGAACTTGAGGGTTACCAGGTTTACTCTGTGTATATTTAACTGTCCACCATACTACCCCTTTGGGATGTTGGTTTCTCCTTAATGTTTTGAAGCTGCAATTTGCTTGCAAATCACTCATACCTTCTTCATTGATTTGCAAAAAGGAGAGGCCACCTTTTGATGCCCCCTTTTCTTTAAAATTTTGATGTAGTTCGCAAAGTGTACTTTGTGTGTCGGAAAGACATTTCTAATTTGCGAAAGAACTAGTTTGCAACTTGCCTTTTGTGGCCATAATACTTGTGATTTTGCAAATTGGAGGCTTTGTAAGTGCAAACATTATTGATACCTCAGGTCCAAAGTCTCCAAACTTGCTCAGTTGGATAAGGGGTCCATAACATGAACTTGAGTCTTCTCTTGGAGCAGGTTTTAAATATGTAGTGGCTCTGAGTGAAGGAACAGGCTTGGACCAAATTTAAGGACAGCTCCTGCTCTTTACACTGTATAATGTTTGCATGATGTCAGTGCCACAGACAAACATTCTCCTTAGAATGTGCTAAACATACTTTACTTACTACCTGACAAGCAAGTTATTAAATACAGAAGAAACATTAAAGTGTGTAAGAATTTTGCCAAAATATAGACACTATACAGATTGAGTAAAAATACCAAATCCTGGGTGTCCCTCCAGGGCCAGGAGATGGACTCGAAGAGCTGATGACAGATCAAGAAGAAAGTGATTAAACTAGTCAAGTAGTATACCCTACATGCCTATCTGTGCTTCCATTATTTAAGGGAGCATTTCATTGGCAATGCTGTGAAAAACCACTGAGACATTAAGAGCAATATTGACGCCACCAGTCCTTTGGCCAGAGTACTCAAATGGTCACCATTCGCTGCACTGTAGATGGTTCTGTGCTGCACTATTTCCATTACAATGTCTTGTAGGTTCTTAGTAGAAAATCAGGGGCCCATTTAAAAGCCTCTTTTGCCACCAGAGCGTCACTTTTATGGTCATGTTACGCCATTCCCCATATTTACTCCACCTTGTAAATATGCCCCTTTCCACAGCAGTCTGCTGTGGCAAAGGGCGGGGAATGGGTGTTGATGTGGGCATTCCACTGCAACACCTGTTGCTTTTTGACGCTGCTCCAAAATTTCAGGGCTAGGCCAGTGCTAAATACGAAGGCCAGGTAATATCTGGTCTTAGAATAGCGATATGAGGAGAAATTATTAATTTCTACTCGTTTTCTGCTCTTTTCATATGTGCTGCTTTCTGCAGCACACATAGAAAGAGCAAATCGCTGTAAATGACAGTTTATGTGCAGGAAGGTGTAGCTTCCTGCGCAAAAACCATCGCCCCTGCCGTGCAGGCACCTTTGTGCCTGTGCTGGTGCTAGGCAGCTTTTTTGCGCCAACGCTGGGGGAAACACAGGGATGTGCCGTATTTCTGTAAATAGGCGTATCCCTGCATTTTAAAAATGTTGGAAGGCAGAGTTGATACATTTTGTGTAGGACTATGCTCCGGCATCTTGCCCCTCAGTTTCTATGCAGTGAATTCTGATTTGTCTCACACTTCTTGCTCATTTTGCTCACGAGGGGTAAGGGGGTGTTTGATTAAAGGCTTTGTAAGCCATTTATGTCTACTTTTGGTGTTTTCAACAGGCATAACAGTTCACCAACTTTAAAGTAACTTCTAAATTCTCCTCCATCTTCTTACATATTGACGGCAGGAAGCCATTTTGTTCCAATTCATTTTAAGCATTCATTTTCAAATTCAAATGGCTAGACAAATATATTGACAGCATTTAGAAAACTCAACAACGATTAAACATGATTTCATTTTAATAACAGACATAAAAACAAGGTCTGTAAACAGCACTGCAGCAACAATCAACAGCGGCAAGATCCACAGATGCAAAAAAGGCACAGAAAAATGTAATCCTAGAGCAGAGGACACAACGGATCTCACACATACGTGAGATGTTTGGTGCTCCGGGATGAATTGAATTAAGCATATTGTGGAAGAGCGTATATTCCCAGTTCTTTATCTAAATACAGGGAATACTTGTGTCTGTGTTGCTTTAGCTTGTCCTACCAGGTGAAGTAATTTTTTAGAGCAAGTAGCTGCTTGATCAAGTCTGTACACAGAATAAATAATCCAGCCTAGGCCTGCGGAATATATTTTTTTACAGCTGTCCAATGTTTGTGTAATCCCATGTATTAGAACAGATTGCCACATTCTCACCAGTTTATCAAGATTGTTTTAAACATGACTGTGGCGTGGGATTAAGTTCTTGCTACACATCCCCCCTGTTGGCGGCTGTCGTACTTTGAGTTGTTGTTGCAGTTGTGCTGGCTGTTGAGACTGTACTTGTTGCTGTCGTGGTGCTTGTTGCTGGCGTGGTGCTTGTTGCTGGCGTGGTGCTTGTTGCTGGCGTGGTGCTTGTTGCTGGTGTGGTGCTTGTTGCTGGCGTGGTGCTGGTTGCTGACGTGGTGCTTGTTGCTGACGTGGTGCTGGTTGCTGACGTGGTGCTTGTTGTTGATGTTGTACTTGGTGTTGATGTTGAAGCTGTACTTGGCACTGTGGATGTACTCGCTGTTGAAGCTGTTGTTGGCGTTGATGTGCTTCTCGATGACGTGCTTGGAGTTGACGATGAAGCTGTTGTTGGTGATGTAGCTGTGGTTGGAATTGTCCTTGTTGTTGTAGTTGTCTTTTCAGTTGTGGTTGAAGTCACCACGGGTGTTGTTGGCCTCTGTGTAGTTGTTGGGATGGTCGGTACCGGTGGTTTTATCTGTAAAATAATAAATATGAACGAAACGTTTCATAAAATATTTTGCTTCTTATTTTTTTAGCTTCTTTAAGCATTATGACTATTCCCCCATCTAAAGATAATATATGAAAGGTGAAATACATTGGATATTGCAGTAAATATTAGTGTATCATACATTGATAGATTGTCAAGCGTAGATCTAGGAGGCTGCTGCATTCATGACAGCTTTTCAGGATATCCATATAAGATACATTTAAATACCCCAAATCCAAATGAAGCTCGATTAAATAACTAGAGGCAATCCTAAAAAAAAAGATGTGGCTAGCCCTCCTGGGACTATGCTGGACACCACAAAATATACAGCTGCACTGAAAGTAATATTGCATTCATTGCCATTGTTGAATGTGGCAAGGGGCGTGTCTCATGAGATTTAGGGGGCCATTAGGATGGCGGAGCTGGGACTCACCGCCTGTGGTGCGGAGGTCCCGTCCAGACGATTAGGATGCCAGTGTCACCGTGGCGGTGGCATTCTTCATTCCCAGCATTGTGGTGGGCGGTGCTCATAGCTCTGCCTGCCACAATGCTGGAAATGCACTGCGTGCATTGTAATGCGCAAGGTGGCAGGCACCGCGAGGTGCCTGTCACCATGTCCATGACAATACAGGGGGGTACCAAAGGTACCCCCATGTGCACTCCCCAGAGTCCCCGCCCCCATTGTAATATGGCTGGAGGTGTCTAGCAGACACCGCCACCATATTAAACACTTTTCCGCCCTGTCACCTTGTCGACCAGGTGGACGGTCTTTCTGTCCGCCGCGGACCCCCGAGCCATCATAATATAACGGGGGGGGGGGGTCTTTGCTGCGTGGATGGCGGGTGGATCACCACCGCCGGCCCTGCGGGGGCGATCCGCCCGCAATCCTAATGGGCCCCTAAGTGTCTGGATTCATTGACGATGCCTCTCCCCTCTATTAGTGGGAATGGTTCTATATAAAGTATTTGGCTGCTGCGTTATTTGCAAAGAAAAAACACAATTTCAAGATAATGACTCACTTCATAAGTAATAGTCAAGTGAAAGCATTATTGCTCGAGGATAAAGTGTGGGTCAGCACAATATTCTACACTCATTGCATAGTTGGAAAAGAGATATATGGTGCTATAGGGAGTAATTTTTCAATTTGTCAGATTCATAAATTATTATATCTGTTGTATGCCCTTACATTTTAATTGTACCAACTAAGGAAAACAAAGGTGAGCATATGCACTGTTTACTAAAATATTTTTAAATATGTATGACTACTTTTCGAGATTTCAGTATAAGGTGTTCCCAAGACTGCAGACTGGTAAAAGGGACGAGTTAGAGGTGTAGGGCTAACATTATGATAGTATTTATTATAATGAGGATAAAAAGATGGTTGTGGTTTGGAGTAAGCTTAGGCTTGTCGACTCCCCCCAAATAGTAAAATCTATTCTTGTGTTCGGAATGAGCGGTACATATGCGAATAAACTGCGTCGAAATTCATCATATGTGTACATTTACTGCATTTATAATCATCGTGGATATTCAGAAAAACTGACTGAATTTTATTATTGAAAATTCACGTTTTTGAAGGTAACAATCATGCCCTTGGCTTTTCCACTAATAAAATTAAAATATCTACTTACACATGGGCGTCGTCTCCGGTGATGACTGGTGCTGTGGATCTAAAAAACAAAGCAGGACAAAAGTCAGTCAGCCTTTGAATTCTTATATTTTTATTGTGTGACATTCGCTTCAATCCCTCTATGCTCTTCAATCTTCCTTTGCTTTGGGCGGCCATTCCCAAAACCAGGCCTTGCATCATTTTTCGGTCAGAATAAACCAATAATGCCATATTGAATAAAAAGTGAGACCCCAACCCACACGCTATTAATTCAATGTTGTTGCTGTCTCTATTTGACGTCTTTCCTGCACAACATGGCTCTTCCTTTAACCACCAAGCTTTACCTTTGACTCTATAAATGGCTTCCCTTAGGATAGAACTGTCTTTCAAGCAGAGGTTGAAGTGCAGCCAGCGAATTTGGGGGTAAAGCCACAAGAAATTGGAAACTATTAGTGTAAAATTAAAAAAGATTGGGCACTTAATTTCCAATAGATCCCACCCACTTCAAGCACTGCTTACACGTATCCTTAGACTAAAACCTTCATCATTTCAGTGCTACATCCCATTACTGTGAGGTCTGTACTCCCCAAACCTTCCTTTTATTTTTTTTATTTTCTTTGGGAATTTATATTCCACCACCATCTTGAACCCTGGACATATTTTAAATACAGACAGTGAAACCCAGCATGATGGGTTGACATACAGGGGCATAGGATATAAAACATAAAAGTAAACATTTCCCAAAACTAATAGCTCTGGCTTTCATGTCGCAAAGAGTACAAACAGAGGTTGTAATGCTATAATGGTGGTAACAGTGGAAATAGTAATGGGTGTGGTGGTAGTGATGGTAATGCTGGTGTTGGTGATGGTAGAGGTAGTAAATATGGCTGTAATGGTGAAAAGGCTGGTTGTGGTAATGGTGATAGTAATAATGCTTGTGGTAAAGGGATGATGGTACTGGAGCAGTAGGTGTTGTGACCCCTGAGCCCAGTAGCCTCTGGGGCCCACTAAATCCTGATTATTGCTGTATTTTACTACCCATCCACCTGTCAGGGGCAACATTTTAATGTCCTGCACAAGGGCCCTTAACACCCTTGCTGTGCCACCGCTTGATACTCTGGTACTGTGAGGCTGTGGAGGGCAAACATTCGAAAGTTTTGCAGGCATGTTTTAAGATGGTGCAGAACCGGATAGCTAGCCAGCAAAGGGCGCTTTGGGCCTCAAGTCGCAATTGGTTTTGTTAAGTCCTCAGGTGAGTAAAGTGTTGGATTGGTCAAAGTGAGGGGATTGAGTCAAGTCCAAAAGGGGTAACCCGCCCCTGTGTCCAAGAGAAAGGTTTCTTCATCGGCTGGGTTTAGCTGTAGCCAGCTTCACTTCAACCTAAGATCAATGCCAGTGTGGATGGGGCTGATGCTGGAAGGAATGGGACTGGATGGTCATATGCAAATGCAACTGCGTGTCTTTGTTGTACGAGTGACTTTCCCCAAGACAAAGGCATAAGTTTGGGGGCAGGGGCCTCACCCCCCGCTCCGTTGGGAAATGTATCTTTTGAAGAGGAGATGTTAGAACCAGGTAAGAGCGGTCTGGCTGATTTTGGTTGCAGAAGTAGGCCCCTCCAGAAGAACCGGGTAGTAACTGAGCTAAATATTATGAAACCATCAGGAAGAAGTAACAGAGTTGTATGCCTAACAGATGCCTATTAGATGCCCAATGCATCAGGTTGCGCCAAACTTCACATGGACTTCGTAGAAGACTTTTTAACTAAGTAAGTGAGTGGCCTTTAATACATACCATTACATGGACAAATGTGACCACAGGGGAGATGTTTGATACAATATATATGTAGATATTCATTATATGAAGAGTATTAAATGCTGGATTGTATCTTCTTTAATGGACTGTGACATACTTGGCAGATAATGGAACTATGGCACAGGGAGATGCAGTGATTTGCCCAAGAGCACACACTTTGTTTAATTGTAGGCATTCCGCTAAGATATCAGGTCACATGGTTACAGGCCTGAGCATTTATCCACTAGACCACTTTTCAATGAAGTTCTCTGCCTGTGAATGAGATGATATAGAGGCAAGGGTGCCCACAAAGCCTTCTGGGATAATTAGAGGTAGGGTGCGGTCTGCAGCGTTAGACAGGTCTCCACTGATCCCAACCACAGGCACATCACTGTCAGCCACAAACACGTCAAGACATGGAACGAGGCACCTCTTGCCTAACACCAGCCTCATTACAGAACGTTGCACACACTTTGTAATTGCTTCATGTGCATAAGGATTTCAAGCATATTTACCTGTGTGCAATGCAGGGCAATCAAAAGAAGAGCGAGGGCACAGGAGAGATTCATCTTCATATGGTTAACTGTCTGAAACAAAAATGAAGTATTTAGAAACACGTTTGGATTAACCTGCATTCGACTAAAACTGTACTTCATTATGGACTGTGAAACACCCACAGCACATCATAGGAATTAAGTACATTTATTTTCATCACAAAAAACAAATAACCTCCCGAATGTTGTTCTCTGCGTTCTTACACAGCGACTAACGTGCCACCTTACGAACGGATCTCCCTGGAAACACCTATCCCGGTTTTTAATTGTCAGGTTTGCTGGGAACATATTTCCCAGGATTCCGGAGTACAGACGGCTCACAGTGCTGGTCCCTTTTAGTTACTATATTCCAAGATAGCCTGAGGCGCCAAAAAGTATTACTTTGGGCGCCATCTTGTTTTGGTGACATTGCATATTTTGCTGAGAGAAGTAATTTGCCCGGTTCGAAAGCCACATCAGAACGTGCTGACATTAGGGCTGCTATGGGCATACCCAGCTTTGAAGTGAAGTTAAATGTATTGATTTCAGCTGCAGAGGTAGAGCCATAACAATATTACTTACAACATTAGGTTGTGAGGCAATTTCTGAACCCCCTCCCCTAAAAAAGCATTATTTTTCTAAATTAACACTAGTTCCCTCCATTTACCTGCTTCACAAAACAGCCCCTTTTCCTTGTGTGATCGAACTGTGGTACTGGGAGCTCTTCCAGAAAATCTTCCAGAGCTCCGTGAAGAGTGTGTAGGGAGCCTGGGCGAAATAAGCGCTTTTTGACACTGCGCTCCTGGCCCTGCCTGCGTCACTCGTGATACAGAGACTTAGGGCTCGGACGGAAACAGGTCCAAGCGGTGCCAGTTGGACTCAAGTTTGGATTAGGGCTGATTCACCAATGCTTAGTGGAACGTGCTGGTAAGCAGGAGCAGCTAGGCTCACGCTACGTGAATCATAGAAGCAGGATTGGGAGGGATTTGACTGAAATGACACATCTGCAGCAAACAGAAAATTAAAGTGATATCCCTACTCAGGAACTCAAGGGAACGCCGATCAAAAATCATATCCGCCCTCACCCAAGCAGAACAATAAAGGAAGTTCAATTGTCTGTGGAAAATGTATTTCATATGGAACTATGGACCTAATTACGAGTCTGGCCGTCCTCGGACCTTCAGAGTCATGGTGGGGCGGCGATGGCAGTCTTTCGACCACCACATTATGACCATGGCGCTCGTGCTGCCTTAGGACAGCCGTCTCTCCCAGGGAGCTTCTGTTCCCTGTTGGTGGTGTGGCGGTCTTGAGGCAGTAATATGCTTTGCTAGACTGCCACGGTCCGCCAAGCATATTACGACTTTCCTCACTGCCACTGATTTCATAGAGGTTTTTCCTCCATGAAAACAGTGACGGCGAGAAAATAACGGGGGGGGGCTACAGGGCCCCCTTGTGCCTCACTGCCTTGTGCCCCCTGTGTGCATGCACTCCCAGTTCCAGCACATCATGGACTTCACAGTCCATGCTGTGCTGGAACTTCCTTTGACTTTCCAATTGCGGTGCCTGTTTATAGACACCGCCATGGGAACACCAAAGGACCCGCCCACCCCTGACTAAAAAAGCCATAATACCACGGGCGGTTCTCACGCTGGTTTGGCGGTGGGGCGGTCATGCCGCCGCACCGCCAGACTCCTAATTGGGCCCTGTGTTTCTTGTCAAACTATAGCTAAAAGTACTCCGATGGGTAATACAATCACAACCCTGGAGAGGTTTGTTGAAAAGGCTCAGAAGACATTATAAACCCTACAGGGGGTATCAACTTTACCATTAAAGAAAATCACAATATTGCTGATGAACTGTCAAGATAGCCAACAGTCACAATTTCGCAGGCAGAATGGTTTTAGCAATCTTAGAAGAGGCAAAGTCAGCATCAAGCTTGAAGAGGGATCATCATTTAATTTTGACAGCCAGTTACCAGGGTTAAGGTGTATATATATGTACCTTTGGGAAATATATATATATATATATATATATATATATATATATATATATATATATATATATATATATATATTACCTACTGGCGGTCGCCAGTAGGTATATATAGTTAGGATTTTTTCTCTATGGGTTTTTTGAAAATTCTATGTCTAATAACTTTGCCGTTTGTGGACGGAATTGGCTGAAATTTTCAGGAAAATGGCACATTTTGTTTCTGAGCAGCCTTTGAAAATTTGGGGGGGGTTCGTCAAGGGGGGGCCGAGAAAAAAGGGGGGTCCCAAAACGCGTTTTTCCCATGTTAATTTCCATAGGGCGGTTGGCCTCACTTTTAGCCCGAACGGCTGAATGGATTTGCACGAAACTTGGCAAAATTGTAGGGACTGGTAGCCCGATGTGCCTTTTGTAGGTCTCAATATATGTGCTCCAGTGGATTTTGAGAAATTAACGTTTAAAAAAAGATATATATCTGTAAGCGCGGACCAGGCAGCGGTCTGGTTCGCGGACTTTTCGCGCAACGGAGCTTTGTGAAGCGAAGCTGATTGGTTCTCCGGCGTCTGTCAACATTCCAAACAGTCCGTAGCGGCCGCCATCTTGTCTCTCGGTAGGATCGAGAGACAAGAGGAGGCGAAAGCGAAGGGGCAAATGACCATAAGGGGGAATAGTAGATCCTCGCTGACCCCCTAGGTTTGATGTGGAGGTTTTAAAAGGGCCCCGCGGGGCAAAAAAAATAATAATAATAATAATCGAACGGCTGAATGGATTTGCACGAAACTTGGCAAAATTGTAGGGACTGGTAGCCCGATGTGCCTTTGCTAGGTCTCAATATATGTGCTCCAGTGGATTTTGAGAAATTAACGTTCAAAAAAAGATATATATCTGTAACAGCGCTCCGCTTCGCGTACTTTTCGCGTTACGGAGGTTTGCGAAGCTGATTGGTTTTTCGGCGTCTGTAAACATTCCAAACAGTCCGTAGCGGCCGCCATCTTGTCTCTCGGTAGGATCGAGAGACAAGAGGAGGCCAAAGCGAAGGGGCAAATGACCATAAGGGGGCATAGTAGATCGTCCCTGACCCCCTAGGTTTGATGTGGAGGCTTTGAAAGGTTCTCGCAGGGCAAAAAAATATATACCGTTTTTTTAGTTTTTTTGCGTGGAGTGCGCTCGGTTCGCGAACCGGGAAGCGTTCTGGGGAGCGTACTTTCTTGAAAATTAGTGAAAAAAGTTAGAGTACAATAATAATTGTGAGTGATCAGATGTAGGGTAGCTCTGAGAAGAGCTTTTGGGTTTATGGTACATTTAGGTACTTATAAGTAGGTACCAATGCACATTCTTAAATTCAGAGTGAAAACTCTGTTGCCCTCATCTGAGAAGTGAACTCCATCTCCTCTGTAGATATCTTGCATGTAGTAACGCAAGTTATTGTTGTACAGGGAGCCCATTCCATGGTCTCTCATGTAAGCTGAAACAGATTTGTTTACATGCTTCCTCGATTTCTCAATTTGTGGACAAAATTGGTTCGACCACCTCCATTTCTGTCTTTGGCATATATTTGAATATACCAAGGCAGTCTGAGGAAAAAGTGCCATCAATTGCTCAAAGGTGTCCTTTAAAAGCATTTCCAGACCTACCCCAGTCAAAGTGCCCAAATCATTACCTCCACAGTGCACAATTAACAGGTCAGGTTTTGGCAAATGCATAAAGGTTTTCACCAATGGTATCAATTGGTGACATTTTAATCCTCTGTGGCCAAACCACTTAATTTCCACATCTTGTAAATTGAGGTTAGGTAAATTCCTGTTTTCAGCGTACCTTTGAGCCCAATAGATGTAGCTATGTCCAACAATCCAGACAGAAAACATGGCGAGAGAAGGTTCTCCTGCAGTCAGATGAAGTGTGGCAATGAAATGGCAGTTGAAAAAATGAGAGTGTAAAATGAAAAAAACTGAGGAGTTTCTGTGTTAATGAAGCAGTAAGAGTGATTGGTGGATTTTGATTGCTGAAAACAGAAAGTTAGTGTGCATGGATGAGTTCGTTGAAAGATGTATTTTGAGTGGCGAAGAAAAAATCATTAAATGAAAGAATGCTTTGGATATGCAGGTGCACTGAGAGTTCAGAGTTCAATTGCAACATTGTTGTGTGAGAGGTCTTGCAAGAGGTGGTTGCTATGCAGAAAAAGCAGAGAGGGGGCAGAGGGGGGAAGGGTTTTGCTTTGAAAAAAAGTGAGAGAAGAGTTTTGATTGGGTGACATGAGAGATCTGTGTGAGGAATTACAGCATTTCTGTGCTTTTGATAGCTGCAGACTCTGGAGTGCATACCTTTTGCTCTGCTGAAGACAAATTGGTGTGTTTCTGAGACTGTTTTGAAACTCAAAGTACTTGCTAAGGTGAGAAAAAATTTCTTTAATTTAGATAGAAAATAGTGTGCTTTAAGGAGAAAATTATGAAGAAAGTTGTGTTTTTCAAATGTTGCTTTGTCTCAAGTGTTTCACAAATAGATTTTGTTTGTTTGAGAAATTGTAATTGGAGAAAATGTGAAGTATTAGTACTGACAGGGCTTTTATGTGCATAGGAGCTGTGGAGTGTTTTCAAATTATGACTTGTAAATCGTTTTTGAGAAAAAGCAATGGTTTTAATATTGATGAGAAGGACATAATGGTGTCTGCTTCTTTATAAGGTAATTGAGAGTCTTTCCCATTTCAATGTAAGAAGTTTGTCTGTGGAGCAAATTGCTTGTAAATATGCTCCCACCTGTGCATGGCAAATTTAGATTTTGAATGTTTCCGTTACATAGGCATGTTAAAGGTGACTGAAACATGCTGCAAAGGCAATCAAAAAATGCTTTTATGTGTCTTAAGGACATTTTAAGTCATTTCCCCATGTGCAGTGTTTTCAAATTATGAGTTGAAAATCGTTTTTGAGGTAAAGGAATGTTTTCAAAATTTATGTGCGCCATATGACCCCAAATTTTTTTTTCAGGGGTGCAGCAGGGTGTTCTTGAGATACCCCTGCACCGTCGGAAAAATTCGTAATTTGCGATGAGGTAATTGCTAATCGCAAATTGCACCTTCATTCCTATGGGCCTCCTGCTGCATGGAAATGAATGGGTAATCTTGCTGAAATGCAAAGTCGAATCTGTATTTAAAAGGGTCTGCACCTCTGTACGGGTGTTCGCTATGTGAAGCACGAAAGTTTCACGGGCCGAACTCAAGGCCACCTCTCTCTGAGACAAAAGAGCTCTTATTCTTGCCATGCTGTTGAAATGTGCTCCCAAGGTTGGTATTTGTGGCCAGATTGAAAACTCCCTATGTTCATGTGTGGGAGGAAATAGAACATTTCTGCAGCAAATAACCCGTTCATTTACTGTTACGATAAAATGAATACTTTTAATTAACCCAGAACAATCTTCATTATTGAGCATCAAATAACTACCATTTTCCAAGAACTTGAACGTGGGGATGATAGCAGGAACTGGCGTGCCTTGCAACACGCAAGCCATATTTGGTCGGTGTTTGTTGCATGAACCGTGTAACTGTCTGTGCCTACACATTAGTGAATGATCTGGCGTCTCAGTGCATTCCTCTCCATTCAGATAAAGTTCTTGATCATCTTTGAAAATCTGTATGTGTATGGAAGCGACCAGACTTGATGAAGAAAACCACTACCTAAAGGTTAATAACGACCTATTGGTATATATTTCATACAATTTGAAAACTTATATAAAGCAAAAGGCAGCGTTATTAAACCGTGGATAAGGCACGTTGCCAAAGCAGTCAACCTTTTGGATTTATACTGGAAATGTTAAAGGAAGAATTACGGAGTAGGGCCTGTAAATCTTTAATAGACAACGAGTAAAATTACTCCAACCATCGTATTCCTCTAACTCCGGGATAGTAGGGGTGTTTAATTTTTTAGAAGTAGCCAATCCAAAGCATTTGGTCTGGGAAATTGTTTCATTCACAAACAACATATGTTTTGGGATGAGACATGCACGGTGGAAAGCCTCAGTGCCTTGTACCTGCCAGGTTCGTGAACCCCAAACTGATGTAGATCCTGGATATTTTTACTCTGTATTACGTTAGCATGGTCTCATTACTGGTTTAAACGCCATTTTTCCTTTTTTGTAACTTCTGCACACGACACTTAGTTGTTGCTTTAGCTTTCAGCCTACCTGCGTCAAGATCTATGCCTGCTTCAAGCAGGCGCAGGGTTTTGATGTAGCTTTGTCCTATCTGATTGTAAATGCGGCACACCGTGGGTGGCAGAGCAGCGGTGCACGTTAACTGGTGCATCCCTGGGGATGTGCTAGTTAATATAAATCTGCCCCTTTACATTTAATTATGTGCAGGGGACACAGAGTAGGTGAGGTTTATCCAAGGTTAAGAAGAGATGAGTCCTGTTCAGTGAAAAATTGAAGATAGGCTTCAGTATATTAGTAGTGTGTTAAGTTTTTGATGACTGTTATTAATTTACTGTTGGGTAATAGTGGTTAATAACATTTTTTATTATATTTTACCACAGATTCAACTGCACATTATTTCAAGATTTTAGGATGCCTAGCAAAGAAAGAGTAAGAAAGGCTGGAAAACGTCAAAGACAGCAGGAGCATGGAATATTGCAGCAGTCCTCTAACAAAAAGATTTGTCAAGTCACCAAGAAAGCACCGGGTAAGAGTCGAAAAACAGTCATAAGAAATATGTGTAGTAAAAAAAATATTACTACAGAAAATGTTTCACTCCAGAAAAGGAGACCGAATTCAAATGGTAAGGAAAGGCCAATGAGAAATGTTACTGCTAGAGTAAGAGATAACTCTATGCATGAAAGTAGAAGGAAACAACAGTTTAGGGATATTCGTAAACGAATGTTCCGCAACAGGATAATTGGGAATTTGTTAAAAAATATTAGGAAAGGTCAGCAGAAAGTGGTTTTTTATAAGAGAAAAAAAATAGTTGAGAAAGTTATTGATCAGGCCTTTGAAATTAAACGTAAGTTATTTATTTTGACAATCAATAGAATTAGGAAGCTAAACAAGGTAATTTATGATTTCAAAAGAAATAGTAGATGGAAGAGAATAGTTAATCGTAGTAATTTTTGTGAAGTTTTTTCTGGAGAATGGATGCATAGTTCAAGCTCTGAGGCATTTTTTAATGAGGAGAGTTATTTCCAGGATAATGATTTGGTGCATGCAGTTGACACCAGTGGTCGAGCTTATGAAGTGAAAGATGGTTGTCCAGTTGAAAAAGAAAAACTTGTGAGAACAGAGATAGAAGAGGTGTTAGGTAATGAGGTTTTAGGGAGACGTCCTAAGGGTCCTGTGTACACCTGGAAGTGTAGTAGTATTTGCAGTGTACGACAGGATTCCATCAATTTGCTTTGTGATTTTATACGGTCATTTAGTAAGAAAAGTTTGAAGCAGAAAATGAAGTTGTTGCAAGAATTAGATCCTTGCAGAGTGAGAGAAGTGATAGGTTTGCATGGTCATTCACTGGCTTGTCTTTCCAGGAGAGTATGCCAGAGTGTTTTTCATCATTTCAGGATGCTAGCAGTGCATCATAATAAAGTGAGGAAATTAGTTAGAATGTTGTATTATGCTAAGAGTCCAGCAATTATGCTAAAACAATTATGCGCTGCTCTTTTGCATGGTTCTGAAATAGATGTGAAAAATATATGTGAAGAAATTGAGTTTTGTTACTTTGGAAGTAAAGAGGAGAATGTTGAAATTGACCAAGAAGAAGAGAGTAATGTGGAAGATAGTGTACAGGTTTCCAGTACAGATAATTTCCAGAGGGAAATTGCGACGTTTGAGGTGAAATCAAGTGAGAGGCCAAATTTCACTTGTGTGTGTTGTCGACGCACTTATTATAAGAATCAGACTAAGTTAGTGGATTTATATGGAAAAAGTGAAAGGGAAAATAATAGTGAATGGAAGGATTTTACAACATACTTGATGGTAGAAAATTGTTTTGATTTGGGATTGGATCAACGTGTGTGTACTTATTGTTGTAACAAATTAAATCAAAACCAGATGCCTGCTAGAGCAGTTCATAATAATCTGGAATTGGTTGAAATTCCTTCTGAATTGAAGGATTTAAATACTTATGAATCTATTTTGATTCAAAGTATCCATCCCTTTCAGGCTATTGTAAGAATGGAGCCAAAGACAGGGAAATTGCCTCCATCAGATTTACAGAGAGGATTAAAGGGAAGAGTTGTTTATTTGCCTCTAGATTTGAAGAAAAACATTAACACAATTGGAGTAGAAAAAGTGGAAGAGGAACCTCTGGTTATCTTAGTTAATGGGGTTCCGACAAAGAATAAGAAAATATGGCAAGATTTAGTAGATGTTAGGAAAGTCAAAAGGGCAACATTGTATTTGAAAAAATATAATAAATACTATAAAAATGTATATGTTGCAGAAGAGGAAGTAAGTGAGGAAGAGGATAGCGATTTGTGTGCTGGTCAAATTGAGAAAGTAGAACCCTGTACTAGTGAAGAAATATATGAACATTATAGTGTTCATCCTTTGCATTCCAAGGAAGTCATGGGGAATGCTATTGAGTTGTTTCAAATGAAACAAGCGAAAGGGAGTCCCATTAGTGTTTGGGAGGAAAGTTTGGAAGCTCGGTGTTTCCCACAGCTTTTTCCAACAGGTCAGGGAGGAAGATATGATGAGCGACCTCATCAAATTCCTGCTTCTGAATACCGGACTTTGCGATTGTATGCAGGAGATCCTAGGTTTCGACAATGCATTCCTTATTTGTTTCATCTCCTGTTTGAAAGCGATCTGTCTGGACTGTCATATGCAGTGAACCACATCTTGAAAAGTGGTATACACATGCAAAACATCTCGGCAAGTGACTTTATGGATAAAGTCAATGTCCAAGACAGTATTTTGGATTCTCACCTGATTAATCTCATGGCGTGTCAGCGTGGTACTAATGAGTACTGGTACCGTCGTCATGGTGATTTAAAATGTATGCTGAGGAACTTAGGAACTCCCACATGGTTCCTCACTTTGAGCTGTGCTGAGTATGGCTGGGAAGACTTACTTGAATTTCTACGAGAGGCAAATGCTAACGTAGAAAACATCGAATTCAAGACACCCGGAGAACTGTGCTCTTTGGATCCAGTCAATGTATGTAGGTACTTCAATCATAGATTTGAAGGTATGATGTCTTTCATCATGAATAAGAAGAATCCACCTCTTGGAGAGGTGTTGGATTTCTTCTGGAGGAAGGAGTACCAAGCAAGAGGTGCTCCTCATATACATATGTTGCTGTGGATCAAGGATGCACCTAAATTTGGAACGGATGCAGACGACTCAGTGATGAGTTTCATAGAACAGTATTCTACGTGTGCTGTTCCAAACGCAAAGGAGAAAAAAAGCCTAAGAGAAAAAGTTCTACGTTTCCAAAGCCATCGATGTGGAAAGTACTGTCGTCGTAAATTCCGGAACAAAGACAAGTTCTACACCAAATGTCGTTTCGGCTTTCCACGATCGGTGATTTCTAAAGGAAGAGTGAACAGTTTGATGTCTTCGCTGCGACATAATGTGATGAAGAAATCACCTAAAAACACATACAATTTGAAGAGGAACGAAGAGTCTAAGTACATCAACGACTACAACCCGGTGATTTTGTCCATGTGGAATGCTAACATGGATATACAGTTTGTGGCTGATAACTGTATGGCTGTGGCTAGGTATGTGACATCTTACATCACCAAAAAAGAGAAGACAGAATTGAAGGATATGTGGGAGGACATTTCCCATGAAAAGAGCCTCAGCAAGAAGTTGTACAGTTTCAGTCTGAAGATGTTGTCGCATCGAGAAATCGGAGCTTACGAATGTTCTGACCGGTTGTCTTCAGCAAGTCTCTATGCCAAGTCCAGGAGTATCGTTTGGGCGAGTGTTGGTCTTGCTGCAACGCGTAATCGAGTTCTGAAACCTGTGCGGGAAATTGAGTATTTGGCGGAAAAGGAGCCAAACAGTACCGACATTTTGAAGAGCAACATGTTGGATACATATTATCCAAATCGAAGCAGTCACCTCGAGAATGTTTGTCTGTATGAGGTTCTGCAAAATTACACATTCAAGAGGAACATCAAAGAAGATACTGAGAAAGGAGTGTATGCTGTAATAGGAAGTGAGGGATGTCTGGTCAAGCAAAGAAAATGCCACTTGATAAACCATCGAAAATTGAGTGGCGAATCTCCTGAAAAAAAGGAGTTTTTCTATTTAGCACTTTTGCAACTTTTTAAGCCTTGGCGTGCAGAAGAGGAACTGCTTGGAGATTTCCTCTGTTACGAAGACTCTTTCAATGCTGCCAAGGAGACCATAGAATGTCCTGCTTTTCCCAAATATGTAGAAATGTTGAATGTGGAAATTGAGCAGGAAGCAACGATTGCAGCCGAGATTGCCAGAGACAGTTCTCAGGACAGTCAGAGTTCTGCTTCATTGAGTCAGGATCCACTAGGAGGACCTCTTATCGAAAATGAAGCTGCCACTGCTATGAATGAAGTGGAAAGAGCCATGGCACATGCTCAGGAGGATGCGGTTAACTTAGAAGAGTTGGAAAGACAACTCAACGTTGAGCAGAGGAAAATATATGACGAACTTACCATGCAAATTGATCATGGATTAAGTCATGATAAGAAAGAGTGCTCATGTACGTCGTTGAAGCCTGTCCGACTGTACGTGAGTGGAGAAGCGGGAACTGGAAAAAGTTTCCTTATTAAAGCAATTTCATGTTATTTGCAGGAAAGGACAGAGTCATCGCTGTCTTGTGTTGTCACCGCTCCAACTGGACTGGCAGCACATAACATTAAAGGGATTACTTTACATGGTTTACTGATGCTGCCAGTGGAGCATGACAACAAATTAGAATATCACAAGCTATCTGGAGATGCTTGTTTTGAAGTTTCAAGAGTCTTGAGGAAAATGAAACTTCTTATCATTGACGAAGTAAGCATGGTTTCCAATGTTATGCTTGCCTTTGTGCATTTGAGAATGCAAGAAGTTCTCAAAACAGAGTATGATGTGTTATTTGGTGGCAAACACATCATTGTTTTTGGAGATCTTCTGCAGCTGACACCAGTGAAAGGGCAACCTGTGTTCAAAATGCTCACGCATGAAGATACCAGGAAGTGCTTAGGGAGTATTGGCAACGTCAATATATGGTTAAACTTCAATTATGCTGAACTGCATGAAAATATGCGTCAGGCAAAGGATGAAGTTTACAAGACTATTCTACAAGATGTTAGAATTGGAAAAGTGACCGAGCATGGGAAAGAAGCTTTACATGCACGATTACTGACAAATTTATATCCAGACGAAGATGTTGTGCCTGAGAATATTTTTCAGAAAGTTACTGAGAAAAAATCTGGAATATGTTTGATGCCAACTCTTGCAGAATGTGCCAAATTCAACAACAAAATGTTGCATTTAGAAAAGCAAGAGATTGTGAAATTGGAAGCTATTGACAGAGTAGAGCATATGGGATCAACAATTATTTTGTCTGAGAATCTGAAAACAAAATTGGATTCATTAGAGAAGAGTATATCTAAAACTGCGGGTTTTGAAAAGACTCTGAATGTGTGCTTGAACTGCCGTATAATTTTAAGAAGGAATTTACATGTTGAAAGAGGTCTGGTAAATGGATCAATGGGTAATGTTGTTGATTTTGTGAAATACAGAAATAGAGATGGAATTGAATTTTTAAAAATTAAATTTGATGGCATTGAGGAAGTACAGCTAATTGCTCGTTGTTCTGCTAGATTTTTGCTTGTAAAAGACTTATATGTTCGTCGTAAGCAGTTTCCTGTTTGCTTGGCATATGCGGTGACAATCCATAAATCGCAAGGTTTAAGTGTAGACTGTGCATTGGTGAATATTGGCAGTTCTGTGTTCAAGGAGGGTATGGCATATGTGGCATTGTCACGAGTTAGGACTTTATCGGGATTGTACTTGATTGAGTGTGATGTCACAAACATTTGTGCGGATCTAGATTGTGTTAAGGAATACAATAGGTTGAGAAGAGAGTATGCGCCACATTTGCCTCAGTATCCTTTGTTTGAGAAACGTGTGGTAGGCCGGAAACGAAGAAATGTGACCAATACTGGGGAGGTTGTAGCAAAAAGACGAAAAGTTGATGAACCTGAAATTATAAGCAGAAACAAAAAGGATTCTGTTGAAGATGTTGTTGGTTTTCAATTTGAAAACAGTTCTGGTGTCAACTGCTATGCTAATGTAGTGGTTAATGTTGTCTTTTCTCTAGAAACTTTAAAAGAACAGATTGTGGTCAATTCGGATCAAAGATTTTGCAGTTTGTTAAATTCTGTGTTAGAGAAATGTAGCACTGATAGAACAAACATAGAAAGTGTGTCTGAAATTCGAAATCTGTTAGACAGATGTTCAGGCCAAACACAATTCTCTCAAAATAGTCAGCAAGATTGTCAGGAGTTTTTAATGTATATGCTTGATGTATTGCATGATGAAGGTGTAGATGTAGATCACCTGTTTGGGCTTTCTTATCAATGGCAGCATGACTGCGAGAACTGTAGGGTATCAGCTACTACTAGTGTAGACTCAGAAAGATTTATATATTTAACTTTGCCAGACAGTAAATCAGTCTCTTTTAATAAGCTAGTAAAAGCAGCTGATCACAACATGGAGTGTAGCCAATGTAAATCTGAAATGATGTCCACTTTATTTATACGAACATATGGCCAGTATGTCATTTTAATGTTCCAACGATGTAGGCCTGATGGAACAAAATTGACAACTTTAATTAAAAATTTTGTGGCTTCACAGTTGTCAATATCAGGAAGGACTTTTGTAACTGTAGCAATTATATATCATGATGGTCCTTCAATAACATCAGGACATTATACAGCTTATTTAAAGTGTAGAAATGGCTGGTCATTCTGCAATGATTCTGTTTTAATTTTCAAAAAAAAATTGCCATATGACCTTAAAAACTCTTACCTGGTGTTTTTAAAACCAAAATTTTAGGGAAAGAATCTCGGGATGTGCTCTGAGGAATTTCAAGAAGTTCTTATGGCTCCTACACTATTTGGCCTTGAGGATAAGTGTAGTACAGAGACATAACTTTTTACCATAACACTGGTCGTTATTGAGAAATACGTGCACTTTGAATGAGTTCAGAAAAACTATTTCTTTTTATAAGCTAATTGAAGCAGCGAATCAAAACATGGAGTAGAGGGAATGTAAGTCTGCAATGCTGTCTACTGTTTTACATTGCTTTGTGATTAAAAGTGATGTAGAGAATTAAATAATTGTACTAGTCATAAAGGTAGTGTAAGTCTGCTTCATAGTAAGCAGTATCAGTGTGATAGGAAATGTAGAACATGATTGAGCAAGAAGGGGAAGATATTACTAGTCCAGGATTGTGTAAATGATCTTCAACATTTTAATTCTGAAAGTTGCGGAAATGCGAAAAGACGGGATTGGCTTACAAGAAATCCAAGAGTTATACATGGCTCTGACACGATTTGGCCTTGTGGAATCGTGTGGTAGAGAGCGAGAAGTCATTTATTGTATGTAACATGTTTTTGAAAACGATGGAGGTTTTCTTTCAGAAAGTGGCGGGTTGAAAGTAATAACAGCACAACAGAGTGTAAGCTGTTCATAGGACATCCTTGGCCGTCATGGAAAGTAAGTTAACTTTAAGGAGTTCTGAATTCTGATTTGTAATGTATGGGTTTTTTAAACACAATCATTTTGATTGTGTTTTTTTTTCCCCGCTGTTATATGATGAATACCTTCAAGTCACTGTTTTAGTGAAATTTGATACATTCTGAGAACAGCAAAAATAAACCATTTAACATGTATAATTAATTCTGTTCTGTTTGCATTTATGATGTACATGTAGAACTGTGTAGGAGGCATGGAGAAGGTGAGGCTTCTGTCAGTGTCAAAGTTGTTGCATACAGTGCTCATATTCTACGTAGTCTTTTATATTTCATTACTTTCACTGTTTCTGACAGATCTAAAAAAATTTTTTTTAAAAGAACAGTAAGTATAAGGGAAGGAAACAGACAGTTATGTTAAAAGAAACACAGCTATAGGGAATAAACTAGGGATACTGTTACCCGCAATCCTCTGCTGATGATGTCACTGAGCATGTCATGAATGATGTAATATGTGACATCATCAGCAGTGGATTACGGGTAATAGTATCTCTAGTTTACTCCCCTATAGCTGTCTTTCTTTTAACATAACTGTCTGTTTCCTTCCCTTATACTTACTGTTCTTTTTTATAAAAAAATTTTTTTGGTTCGCTTCCGGTTCGCGTACCGGGGAGCGAACTGGGAAGCGAACTAAGAGAAATAGAGGTTGGCACAGTTGCAAATATTGTACCAATTTTTTTATAACGGGGAGGTAGTTCTGAAAAGAACTTTTTTTTAAATTGTTTTTGTTGTTTTATATTTTTTTTATTATTTTTCTGAACATTTTTTTTACTTTTTTTGAATTTTTCTGAACAGTTTTATATTTTTTTTGTTTTTTTTTCGGAGGGGGCAACGAAAACGATTCATTGTAAAGGGCTCAACAGGAGGAAGAAAACAAAAAAAAGAATTTATTGTTTGGGGAGTTTCGGACAAACATGAGCATGATTGTTAATAGCTCTGTTGATCAGAGTGATGCTACTTTCTGCGTAGCAAATGATTCCACTGCAATGTACGCAGACTTGTTTTACTTCACGAAATCTCGTTTGTATATTTGGCACCATCTCCCTGCCCTCTGGTCCCGTTACTTCCGGTACAACAGATCTTCTGGCCATAATAGGGAGATTATCTAGGTCGTCCTGTTCCTCTTCTTCCTCTTCTTGCTGAATTATAACTTTAGCAGGTGGTCCACTCTTCCTTGGATGTGGTGGAGGTGGTGGGGAAGCACCAGCTGAAGCTAGTAAAGAAGCCATTGCTCACTGGTAACAAAGGGTCTTTCTCTCACAATGATGAAAGTCAGAGTGAGGAAAGAAGGAGGGATTTTCACCATTTGGGAAAAAAAATAGTTCTCAACCAATGAAAAGTGTTCATTTTAGATCATATGACCTAGTCTTACATCATTAGGAAACCGAAAGTGAAATGAACCAATGAAAAGTGTTATTACCAAGTCACATGACCTGCTGTGTTTACGTTACGCGCTTTGCAGGGCCTCCCGGTTTGCTTCCAGAAACCTGTGCTTTGCGACTCGGTAAGCGTACGAGTTCGCTAACGTAGCACGTCATATGATGTATCACGCGACAACGCGAAACGTCATGCGGACGGGAGGCGTCACGATGTTGTTTTCTAACGCGGCAGTTGCGGTAAAGAAACGTTTACCGGCTCGCGGTCTATTTCGCGGCATCAAGGTCAGCTAACGGGAAGCTTCCCGATTCGCGAAGCGGGAACGAAGAAAAAAAAATATTTTAAAAAAAAAATTATTCATAAACATATAAAATATATTTTTGGATTTAAAGAAGAATACATTTTACAGCTACAGATATTAGCTGTTAAAAAACCAATGAAATTCACAGAAAAAACCATAGGTTATAGACCATATATAGTTAGGAATTAGCATTTACAAAACCTTGAAAATTCACTGAAAAAACCATAGGTTATAGACCATATATAGTTAGGAATTAGCATTTAAAAAACCTTATTTTACTCACACAAAACCATTGAAATTCCATATATAGTTAGTTGCACTAACTATATATCGCGCACCCGTAATCCACTGCTGATGATGTCACATATTACATCATTCATGACATGGTCAGTGACATCACTGATGACATCACTGATGACATCTCAAATGACATCACTGATGATATCTCATTTGACATCAATGGTCACATCAATGATGATATCATTAATGTGACAATACAATGCATCTCCTCACACTTTAATATAACCTCTGTTACACCCAGTGTTAAATACAGAGTATAATTTTTGAAACCATTGACACACCAATACTAGTTACTACATACCCACTCACTGATTCCTACGTCTACACACACATTCACTCATTCACCCATACAATCATTCATACATACAATCACTCATCTTTACAACACTATCATATGCACTCATACACCTATACAGACACTCACACTCTGCCACTCATCCATGGAGTTACTCACACACCTAGTCAGTCCTGTAAAGAATCAATCACAGTTCCATTTTCTAATCTACACAGTTAAACATAGAGTACCTTACATTTTAAAACATATACTAACACATACTTACTCTCTTATAGAATCACTGATACAAGTACACATTGATCTGCACAGAGTCACACACCTCCCAGCCAGTCATACACACACTCAGTCTCCCATACAAATACTTGTGCAACCAATCAATAACCCATATAGCTACTTATATAGCTACTGATCAACACATGCAGCAGCTTGCACAACAACAGACATGCTGATGCACACTTTCAGACAGTTTAGTCACTAACCCGTGCATTTAGTAAGACGCATTTAATCACTCACTCATACAGTCAATCACGCACCTACTAAAACCTTCATTGAGACACTTATACATCCACTCATTCTTCAATATGTAAAACATATTTAAACTTTACAGAAACACATAATCACTGGATGTTGTCATCAGTGATGTCATTTGAGATGTCATCAGTGATGTCATCAGTGATGTCACTGACCATGTCATGAATGATGTAATATGTGACATCATCAGCAGTGGATTACGGGTGCGCGATATATAGTTAGTGCAACTAACTATATATGGAATTTCAATGGTTTTGTGTGAGTAAAATAAGGTTTTTTAAATGCTAATTCCTAACTATATATGGTCTATAACCTATGGTTTTTTCAGTGAATATATATATATATATATATATATCCTTAACCTGTTCATGGAGTATTGAACAGGTGCTGACACAGGATGCAGGATTAAACCACAATGTTTTTATTCTAGTATACAACCAATGTAACGCATTTCGGTCGAGGACCAGACTTTCTCAAACATCTATATATATGTATATCACCAAGGTGTGTGTATATATATATATATATATATATATATATATATATATATATATATATATATATATATATATATATATATCAGTTTACATATATATATTGATACTATATATATATATATATATATATATATATATATATATATATATATATATATATATATATATATATATATCATATATTATATATCTTCAGGGTACATAGATGTGGAGTTAGCATAGTAAATCTATACTTCCCTATATACATTTCGGTTTCGATATTTCTCCTTTGATATTCTGTCTTCGATATTCTTAATATTCTTATACCATAGTATTCCAGTGGTCAATATTCAGTAGTGCCAATGTCTTTTGATTGCCAGAATTTGTCTATTTCTTCATGGTGGGTGAAAAAAAAGAAAAACAGAATCAATCATTTTTTTTTGAGGAACCATATACAATGTAAATAAAAGAGAAATTATTGCTCACCCCATAATCCTTGGGGTCACTGCTTAAGCTGTTCCCAAGCCTGCAGCATATTTCGCTGCCATGTGCCCATGCCATTTTATTAGGCATTGAAACTCAGGGGCGGTTCTTCCATTTGAGCAGAGGAGCTTCGCCCTACAAAGAAAAGCCCCAGTCCAGAGCTGAAAACAAATGATAATAAAGTGTATTTATTACCATTGTATTTTACAGCAACGGACCCGTCCCAAACTGAGTAACAGGATGGGGTGGGGACAGTGCTAACAAGTAGCAGCAGGGAGATGTGCGCTTTAAAATGCACTTGTCTATTTGGCCGGCTGTCTTGCCACAGCCAGTCACACATGCACATTTTAAACTTCTCTAACCTAGCTGTCTTAGACAGCTGGGTTAGAGAAAGTGCAGGCCTTCAGTGCTCTTGAGAGCGCTGAGTGAGGCCACTCCTCCAGTCCTGCCACTACTCTCATGCTGGTGGGAGCAGCCCTAGGATTGGGTAGGGAAGTTGGTTGGGTCGTGCGTTGGAACCTGCCTGGAAGAGAGACAACCAGTGGAGGAGGGCATTGCGTCTGAAGTTAAGTGTTTTATTTTTTTTATTTTTTTGCACCCCTGTCTCACTACTCTCAGTACATGCCAGCCGCCACTGTTGACACTGGCAACAAACAAAACTCAGTCAGGAAGTTGTCCAAGTCCAGGGGAAATAAAAGTTTTACTACTACACTGAAAAGTGTCTGATTGCTGTTTTCACGCAGCGATGCAACACTTTTCATAAATGAGGCCCGTAGTTTGTGAATTTCAAAAAGTAGTAAAGTTACTACAACAAATGTAAACTTACACATAAGTGTACCTTTGTGAATCAGAAACATAATTTTCTGAGTTCATTCCTCTCCCAGGTAACGGATCATAGACTGCTTCAACCTTTTATCTCACAAGTGTTTACAAAAATCTTGGTCTCTGTTTTATAAAACATTTTGCTCAGATGTTGTGGAATCTAATAGCAAATTTTTCACTTTAACGGCTTGTGACACTTAAATAAACCAGTAGGGTATGTTGTCAGCACTCGTTTCTTATTTTAAATGCAACTTGCTTTTTTTCACTGTGTTGCTGAATGTAGGTCCAGATGAAAGAACATACTGGTTGTAAAAAAGTGGTCGCATATTGCACACCAACGTTTTCCAACAAGTCTTTAATTTTGTAATAAAACCTATGCACAGATAGACCACCTCACAACAAAAATTCCAATCGCAGGGGGGTCTCAGAATTATGTACCTAATAAACGTTAATTAAGCAGGTCACTATTTGTAATTCTTGTGATTGGCAACAAGCTCAGGGATGATGACTTGCAAGGAATAGCAGACTACCTTCTCTATGATTACATTCCCAAACAGTAAACTTTTTCTTTTTAAAAAGCTCAGTTTTCTTAGAGAAACCAATACTGCTTAAAAAGCATAACATTTTGTTTGGTAAGACATAAGACCCTGGACCATGTCTCCCCCTCCCCGTAACCCCCACACCGATGAAGCACAACACTATTTTAGTAAACTTTCCCACAGTTTCAGTTTCCCCTTTGGAAATCAGTTGCCACCTCCTGAAAAGGGGGGGCCCTCGGCCCCCCCGCACGCATGGCGGCGCGGCGACCGTCTCTCCCCCTCTCTCCATTGTTGCCTCTCGGTGGTGGGGGCGGGCCCTTGGGGGCGCGACCCACCACCGATTGGCCGGCGGCCTCCCTGACCCGGATACAAGGTAAAAGGTCCGGGTCAGGGGGGGCGGGCTACAGGAGGGGCGGACCGGGGGGGGGGCGTGCCCCCCCCCGCCTGGCCCCTCGGGAATAAAGAGGTGGGGAGCGCCCAGGAGACCCCCTTGTCCCTGGACGCTCCCTCACAGGACAGTGTGCCCCGCGCTCGGGGCTTCTTTGTTTTTTAACTTCTTTGGTTTATTTTACAGCATTCCTGGAGGATTTTTTAAAGAACTTGGACCGAAGCAAGCGGACAAGCGGGAGGGAGCGGTTTTTCCGGAGTCCCGGTTGGAGCGGAGCATTGCCGGAACCTTTTAAATTGTGTTTTCTTTTCACAGGCTTTGGACGTCCGGGGTTCCGGTGCCGCCTGATTCAGTCGCGTGTGGCCTGCCGCATAGTGCGAGCGGAGAGACGCCGGGACCATCGCCTCGCTGGTTGCCAAGTATCAGGAAAACCGAACGGCTGGGAGAGCGTTGTAAGGGCGGCTTGAAGCGCCGTAAGGTATTGTACGGGGCGGGGGGTGTTTCAGGAATGAGTGCACCGGTGCCGACCTGATTGTGCAACGTATTGCTGAACCTTCCCGACGGAATACGGGTGATTTTGCGCAATGAAAAGGTGGACTATTATTAAGCACGGTAGAGTGACGCTCCATTTAAAAGGCAGTTTTGGCGCGCACTCGAGTAAACGGCAAAACAGGCCGGGGAGGACTGATTTAAATAAGCGGAGTTAGATTGGATATTTATATAGCACGTTCTGCTAAAGGAAGCGAAGCAGGGTCGACCAGGCAGCACCTGGATGGGAGACCTCTTGTGAAAGTCTACAATTGCAAAACGAGTTGATAAATTTTTAAACTGTTTTCATGACTGGGTGGTATTAAGTATTGAGTAGTGGGCTGTTTGATACGTGACACAAAGTGTGCTGCCGAGGGTTAGAAGTGCATTGACTTGTTTCTGAATTGTTAGGAATTGTTAGCCCAGCACCATGTGACTTGTGCTCGCTTAATCTTCCCGACGGCCCCCAGCGCCTAGAGACCCTTGCGGGTGATTTTGCGCTTTACAAATGTGGATTATTATTATAAGGGAGGACCAAATCACGACGCAGGCTTGACTAAATTAGGCGGCAACAAAGCAGAAATTTGTTGGCATAATGTGACCCAATTTGTGGCAGTATTCATGTTCGTATCCTTATTGCACTGGTTAACACTATTTGGGAAAATATTGCATTTTCTAGTATCGATGTAATACCTAAACAGAGCAATTACGAACTGAAAGATGACCAGTTATTCTTTTCAACAAGTCGTCAAATGAATGGTAACATGTGTGATAGTGTTTTAGTAACTTTTGATCCATTTTAGTAACTTTTGATCCATTTTAGCTAGAATGTTTTTGTTATAGGACAAGTGCGGCAAATTCAGGAATGTGTGGAAAATGTCACGGGTGTATGATTACATAATTCCAAGTGATCCTGATAACACTCTAATTACAACAGGTTATAGATTATCAAAACGGCACTTTAAAAAGGCGTTACTTTATTAATTATTGACTAAATTGTCTCGCATTTGCAAGAATGGGATGTATTTGTTCTACACAATTTTAAATCAGTGCCTTCAGCACAAGTTAAATGGTTTGCACCTAAATGTGCTGCCTTTACCCATGCATGTCCGAAAAGTGTAGTTTAACAAACTAAAGCTGGCTCACAAAAAATGTTGATTATGCCAATTTGATAGAAATACTTTGGGATGCAGTAAAGATCAGTGGCGCTTCGGAACTTTGAAAGTGATTGGGAGTAGTACTAGCCAGGGGTTCGCCATTCTTTGCAAAATGTCTCTTGAGAGTTCCACATATGTTAAGTAGGGGTGGGCGGTGAACCCCGCTCATTTAGCTGAGCTTGCAAAGTTTTTGATTACTCCGCCAATCCGCTTGGAACGTGGAGTTCGGGAAACAACCCTACCTCCTGTGTAACGTAACAGAATTTATTGGTGCCAGCCCAGCGTGTCTGTGGGGTCGTAATACACCGGATTCCTGCTTTTGTGTCTGATCATCACACTACGGTCGTTACCCATAGAGTTTCAGGATTTAAATTTGTTAAAGGTTAACACTGTTTGTTCACAGTGAGTCATTTGCATTTTATACTTGTATGCCTGAGCTTAATTTTGTGATCTGTGTACATTTTGTGCAGGGCTGGGCTTATGTTGGTCTTTTCTGTGGCAGGGAGGCAGAGTGATGCACCTCCATTTTGTAACAAAATGGAGGGAAGGTTTGGTTTCACTCCAGACCAACGTGAATACACTAGAAAGGAATTACTCACAATGACATTTCTGTGCGCACAGCTACGATTATAATCACAGATCAGATTGTATAGAATATACAGTTTGGAACGATCAGATGTTTAACAATAGAACACGATGCACATAAAAGCAATATCTCAGTTAATTTGCAAAACTTACTAAGTATCTGCCATACAAATGATGGACTAAAAATAGTCAATTCAACACTTTTTGACGCAAGTTATAATTCAAGTTTCTAGCTGGAAATATTGTTTACTGCGGAATACTTCAATTTAATTTTAGTTGAACCTTTAACTTTTGCAACTTCGAGTAAATTACGGTTACTGCATTTTTAAATAAAATGTTTCTGAATGATCTGAAATGTCACACCAATGTTGAGCTTCGGGGACATACTAAATCAATATCTATGAATATCATAATATGACATATTAAGGTAACATGTTCAATACTTTTCTCGAGCATGCAGGTGAATGATTACGGTAAAAATATAGCTTGCTTGAATGTTTTCAGGCTGACGCTAACAATTTGCATCTTCATGTGATTTTGTATCCTAAAGGACAAGATTTCACGCAATTTGCAATGTCATCATGTGGATTGGCTAAGGGCACATAAAACCGGATTTGAGACTCTGCAATAGTGGGGCTGTGCTGTCACAGCAAGGCAGCTGGGCTGTGATATATTATTGTGTTATATTGTTACATTAGGGTTATTGGGGGGCATGCTGCTGCCTTTCTAGCCGAAATTAGACTTGTACCTTGAAAGTTTCTTTCACCAGTAACCAGTTTAACACAAATGTGGTCAAGTAACACTGCCCCAGGTTTTCAACTTTTAAGAGTCCAGTCAGCCCAAAACTGTGGCACTTACTCTATCTTAAATTAGCACCGGCAGTATTCCCTGTATTCAACTGGATCGCATCCACGTGCTGGGGGGGACTCATCAATATGGAGCTTGGGCTTTTTAAAAAGGCTCGGGTTGTGCTTTTTGTAGAATTCACAAGGCAGACGCGGCTCCCTGATGGGACGGGCCCCACCATGGGTTGTGGGTTATCCAAAAGGTGCTCTGTCGGCGCTCAAGACTTCAGGTCTTTCAGTTGATGATTTCGGTTTGGGAACACTCATTGTATAAATTAGAGCTCACGCTACATGGGTGACATTAAATTTCACCTGGAGAATCAGATGGATGTTGACATTCCTGGGCTGCTTCATTGATGTCCTGTAGGCACTTGCAATACTTTATCCAAGCCATGGTTGCTGCTGATTTCTCTTACGCAAGAAACAGCTATTGACATAAGTCAAATTTTGACACTATAGAACGACTATCATTGGTGTCTGCCAGGTGATAGTTAGAACAATCATGGAACCAGTCACGAATAGGGATACCATCTTCTCTTGGGGTCAACCTGGGGATTAACGACATCTAAAGGTAGGGCTTGACGAGGCTGAGAAAGCCAGTTTCCCAGGTCCCACTTCCCTGTGCAAGCCAAAGCGGAAAGCCAAACAATGGACTTATTTCATTGTGGGGGTAATAACCATAGGAGGTGCTGTTCACTATTCTAGGGGGGACATTGCACCAGTCCAATCACTGCACCTGTCCAAACGACCATTCATGGATGATAGGTTAAAGTCAACATTATTGGTAAGCTATCCTAGGGTTAGCTGTATTGCGTGCAGCCTTCAGGCTAAGTCTTGAGGGAATATAGAGCAGCTTGTTTTACCAGTCTTTAATTTCATGAATGAGTAAATGAAAAAGAACAGGTGTATAACAACAAATATATGTATCTGTAAGAAACACACCCCTTTAGTTCAGTCAGTAAACTTAGTTAGCACACAAGTAAACTGGCACAATATACGTTGAGCCTATGATGAGATTTGAGGCGAATAATTACAGTGTGAAAACTTATATAGCACACAGTAATTTAGCACCATATACGTTGAGCTCTAGGGGTGTACCAAAGCCATATATTAATAATATGGTGGGGGAACCACGAACGGCATTGAGACAGGGCCTAGAGCCTTTGGAAAGACTACTTGGGGTCCTGATAATGATACACACCCTGATGTCACACCTAAAAGGTGCCCAAGAGCCGAGTTGCGGCAATCCCTTAGTTCTGTGGATGCATGTGATCATGTCCGGTTGGCTGGGATGATATTTCCCAGGAGCCAAAATGGCGAGCGGAAAAGGTCCTTGGGCCTGCGTATGGCCTGGCGGTGTTAGGGCTGTGCTAATTCTTTTAGCTAAAGACTGTGATGCGGCACTGTTAAGTAGACTGTCTTGTTTCTTACACATAGAGCCTAGGCATAAAGACGTGGGTAAAAAACCAGGATTAAGAGGCGATGTTCTCGCCTGCAGCACAACTTTCTTGTGTAACAATGATTGTGAAAATAGGAAGCCAATTTTACAGCCTAACATGGTTAGGGCGGCGCTGATCCTATGCTTAACGACATAGATGCTGCACTAGCAAACAGACAAACTGAGGCTATGCTTAACATTTACTGTCGACGTGTTTAAGGGTAGTAATCTGGCACTACGATTATCGAAAACTTAGCGACTGATGGTGATGTAAGTCTAACGCGTGTACAACAATTATTGCCGGAAACACTAATGGTGTGTGTCTATCTTTCCAATTTATGTATGACCGGGTCCATGGTGGATGCCTGGAGTGCTCCACATCACAACAGCTGCAGCTGGTGGACGGCACAAGGGATGCTTACGTCAGTCGCGGCTGGGTCCATGGCGGATATCTGAGGAGTGCTCCACACCGCAACATCAGCAGCGGGTGGACGTCAAAAGGGAAGCATACGTCGAGGAAGAGGACACCAAGGGCCCAAGTATTGCGGGCAGGTGTAAGTGCTACCCATCCCCTAAGGTGGAGGTGGGAATTTGTCACCCAGGTTTTCTTGGTCTTTTCCTGGTTCTTGCAGTTTCTCAAACCTGCCACGCAGGGGGGGAACTCATCACCAGAAATTGAGGAGCTACAATGTGCCAGCACAAGCAGCAGGCTGGACGCAGGACAGGGAAGAGTTGGTTTGAGGGTCTGTGCCATGGTCAGTTCAGGAACTTCTTTCAGGGACTTTTAGCTCAGCAGCCCGACCCCCTGTCAGTGGTGATACTTCACCTAGGGGGGACTGAATTGGCCAAACTGGGGAGGCGAATACTCATTGATGGGTTCATCTCCACTGTGGGTGGATCTTCAGGACTTGCCCGGGGGCACAGTAGTAGGGTCTCAACTTATACCGTGGTGGCAGGGACTCGGTCAGGGCGTTGAATTACTCGATAAAGAGGATCAACACACAGTGGGACAAATTATTTCAAGCCCCCCTCGGTTGCAGATGATCCAACATGGGGTATTGGTTCTACCTGGTGAGGGGAGTCCATTTGTCGGAGGAAGGAAGGGTCCTGTGGTCTGATGAGGTCAGGGCCGGGTTGGAAGGTTTTGCTAAAGTGAGAATTTTCTAGGGTAGGTCTAGGCAGGGGGAGGCCAGATCGTCGGTTAACAATGCTGGCCTGTGGCGGTAAGGTCATTATCGGTGAGCACATATTTGAGGTCTGAGGGGGCGGGCATCATCCTATGGAGGTTCCCGCCCAGGGGGAGGGGCCTGCGGGCCACTCCTAAAACTCCAGGGGCAAGGTAATGGATGCTGCAAAGCAAAGGAGCGCGGGTAGGAGTAGTTCACGCTTTCCTTAGGCTGGTAGCCACCCCGCGCGCGTGGACTCATGACGCCACCGGCGCAGAGTAAGGGCCCTCCTTTAGTGGGTAAATGGAGTTCAGGGCGTAGACCGGGCAATTCCCGGGGTAACACTGCGCATGCGCACGTCTCCAGGGGAGGCGCAGCTTGTAGGACCTGACACCGGTAGTGACCTTGCCATATGGCCAGAAATGTACAAAAATCAAGTGAGGATGTTAGACTCGGTTAGGAAACAACATGTATTAGAGTTTTGTTAAGGTCAGGCTCTCTAACTTGTTGACAATAATTTTGTATTTAATGTCCTGCTGATTTTTGTATAAATTGTTGATCATGCAATTAAAACCTTTTTTAATTTCATATCTTAATAAATACGGCCGGGCGACTAGCGCCCGCCTTCCAAAAGTAAAGACGTCTCGTGTCCACGTTTCTGGGTGTTGGGTGCCGGTTTGGGGGGGAGGCGGCAGCTAGTCGCTGACCATGTGAAAAGGGGGGGCCCTTGGCCCCCCCGCACGCATGGCGGCGCGGCGACCGTCTCTCCCCCTCTCTCCATTGTTGCCTCTCGGTGGTGGGGGCGGGCCCTTGGGGGCGCGACCCACCACCGATTGGCCGGCGGCCTCCCTGACCCGGATACAAGGTAAAAGGTCCGGGTCAGGGGGGGGCGGGCTACAGGAGGGGCGGACCGGGGGGGGGCGTGCCCCCCCCCGCCTGGCCCCTCGGGAATAAAGAGGTGGGGAGCGCCCAGGAGACCCCCTTGTCCCTGGACGCTCCCTCACAGGACAGTGTGCCCCGCGCTCGGGGCTTCTTTGTTTTCCCACCCACCATCCCTTGGAACAAAAGTTTTGTGGCATTCATTTATGTCTGGTTTAATGGTAAGTTTTTGAAGGTATTGTCCACATGTCTTACATGGTAGTAGAAATGGATCTGTTGGTATATTTTGATGATGCTTTTGTGTAGGTAATTTTTTCCCTGTTTAGCAAACTGTAGTGAAGTAATTTTCTTTGATGCCAAGTGTCTTTAGGCCTTTTTTCCCCTTTTTTAGCTGTACTGTGATACTGTTAATGGATCTGTTGGTATATTTTGATGATGCTTTTGTTTAGGAATTTTTTCCCTTTTTGGCAAATTGTGGTGAAGTAATTTGCTTTGATGCCAAGTGTCTTTAGGCCTTTTTTCCCTTTGTAGCTGTACTGTGATACTGTTATTTATTAGCCAGTGTAGCTGTCCTGTAGAGTTTTTTCCCATAGGTCGTCGTATTTATTAGGTATGGGGCATGCGGTAAGGTCATTATCGGTGAGCACATATTTGAGGTCTGAGGGGGCGGGCATCATCCTATGGAGGTTCCCGCCCAGGGGGAGGGGCCTGCGGGCCACTCCTAAAACTCCAGGGGCAAGGTAATGGATGCTGCAAAGCAAAGGAGCGCGGGTAGGAGTAGTTCACGCTTTCCTTAGGCTGGTAGCCACCCCGCGCGCGTGGACTCATGACGCCACCGGCGCAGAGTAAGGGCCCTCCTTTAGTGGGTAAATGGAGTTCAGGGCGTAGACCGGGCAATTCCCGGGGTAACACTGCGCATGCGCACGTCTCCAGGGGAGGCGCAGCTTGTAGGACCTGACACCGGTAGTGACCTTGCCATATGGCCAGAAATGTACAAAAATCAAGTGAGGATGTTAGACTCGGTTAGGAAACAACATGTATTAGAGTTTTGTTAAGGTCAGGCTCTCTAACTTGTTGACAATAATTTTGTATTTAATGTCCTGCTGATTTTTGTATAAATTGTTGATCATGCAATTAAAACCTTTTTTAATTTCATATCTTAATAAATACGGCCGGGCGACTAGCGCCCGCCTTCCAAAAGTAAAGACGTCTCGTGTCCACGTTTCTGGGTGTTGGGTGCCGGTTTGGGGGGGAGGCGGCAGCTAGTCGCTGACCATGTTTGAAAAGGCAGTACCATTGGAATGGTTTACAACTGCAAGCGCAATCACAAACCATTATTTCATCACTTCTGAATTGCAAATAGGAGGGGACTGGCATTTCACAACCCTTTGTGGTTTGAAATGAGCCATTAATCCCATTTTCAGATTTAGAAAGACTTTACTGAATCACAAAACGAGTTTAATACATGGCAAAACACCATTTTCTTTCATAAGCCCTGTGATGTGAATCACGGCGTTTGCAACCAAAAATGTGTCTGGCACATCTGGAGCTATATAGGCCCCCTGGCAAAGCAGTGCACTAGGCCCTGCCTACACAACTATTCACAGAAATAAAAATGTTCAACAGAAAATGTGTGTTACATTCTGGTCTGCATGGGGTTCCTATGCTCGTGCGCCCCCCCCCCCCCCCCGGGCACCTGCCCAGCATGCCCATGTGTTAAGACGGCACCGCCCTTGTTGCATAACTCAAATTGTATCAGAAATGGAGCTTATGAAGGGTTAAGCAACATGGATCACCCCAGGGTTAAGGCTCGGAATGTTGACAGTAAAGACTTTGGAAACGACTGGTCCAGATTTCGTCTACTTTTCACCAGGAAACAATGGAACTGACAAGCGACATCCTACATCGCAAGGCTTCAGAGATGTAGACAAACAGATTGGAGTTTCTTTGATGACAAAGATAATCTCCTAAACACAAGCGTCAACGGTCAAGTGGCAGCATAGGTGATCCTTGACCTGTCCGCTCTTGAGGTGGGCCACCACATCAAAGTTCTACAGAGTCTCAACACGTACCTCTGTATTACAGAGGTCAAACCAAGGGGCAGATTTACAAGCCCCGTGCAACACTTTTGCGCCACCCTTGCATCACTTTTGTGACGCAACACCGGTGTAAAAAATGCGGCCAATTTGCAACGTGACACATCTAGGGAGATGCGGCCCGTTGTAAAGCCCTGCGTTACATTATAGTGCTTCAGGTATAATGTATGGAGGGTGGGCCTGCCCACACAGAAAAGCCTCTTAAAAGTGATGTAGTGAAATCTTTTAGGAAGCCACTGCGTCAAAACCGTACGCCTGCTTGAAGCAGGTTCAAGGAGTGACGCAGTGTAGTGGTAATAGGCCTCAAAATGTATTGCTGGAGTTGCCTCGTGCTTGTGACATGACTCCAACAATGTGTGACTTTTCCCCCAACAGATGCGTCAGAATTCCTGACGCATCTGTCAATCCTTGCGCCATGGTGCCCACTATTGTAAATACGGCTGATCCATGGTGGCGCAAGGGTTTCTTATGGTGATGCAGGGAAAGTGACGCATCTCTACAGATGCAACACTTTCTTGTAAATCTGCCCCTAAGTTTTTTCCTTGGTGACAGCCATTCAACTCCACATTTCTGAATGTCTACTTATATAAGGTGATGGGTGCATGAGAGCTTCCTTCATCTGGATGTGTCAATGCTTGAGTGATCTTCCTATAAAAAAAGAGAATGGCATGCAGTGGCGTAGGAAGGGGGTTGCGGTGGGTGCGGGTCACCGCGGGTGTCATCACTGAGGGGGGTGACCAAATGGCAACATGCGTTTTAAACACATATTTTTGCCATTTTGTCAAGCCGGGGGTGACAAGAAATTTTCTGCACCAGTTAACACCTGACCTTGCTACGCCACTGATGGCGTGGTACAGACTCCCACTTGTCACATATATGAGTTATTTCGCCAACAAATTGGCTAGCAAAATGGAAGTTTGTTGTGCTTTTCTCTCTCAAAACGTATTTTTGGTCACTTGCTACTTGATTAAAAAAATCTAAATTTCATGAAAGTTCATGAAATTTGTGAATTTTTTTCAGGTGTTCAAAAATCTGCAGTAGGAAAGTCATGTTTGTGCATACACCTATTCCACTACACACAGCTTCTATATCATGTGTACGCATAATTTTTTGTTCAATGCCTTCCACGTCATGTTTTGAGTCTGTAGGGCTAATTCTGAGTTGGGGCAATGGAATTCATTAGTTTCCCTGAGAAAATACTAAACGTACAATCAAAGGCAATTCAATTGTTGAGTATCCTACTCCATGCTATCCTACTGGAAGTAATTATCCTCATTACCCAGTGTGGAGTATTTACAAGGACCAATAAATACCGCCTATTCTGAATTTTGAGTTGAAAAATTAGACATCACTCCAAATTACAATCTCTCCAAAAACTCTAGTCTGTGGAGAGATCAGAATTTATCCATAACTCAGAATCAGGGCCTCAGAGGTGGGTGTTTAAGGAAAACGAATCCCACTGGAAGATGGGGGATCCGAGGTCCCTCTGTAAGCTACACATGATGTTTTTAAGCCTGAGTGAAACACTCCCCAAGTGATTTAAGCATTGTTCTGCATGCAAAATGACTCAGTGGATTAGATGCTTTAAGCTGACATCTGAGGTGGCATACTTGTCATGAGCTTGAGTTACAGCAAGATCAAATCAGTCTTTCATTCTTCAGATGCTGCTAAATCCAATAACATTACATTTGCTATTTACAATGCTTAGAAAAATCAAAACTGTGATAGGAAACGCTGTACGAAAATACAAATAAATATTTCTGGAAGGAGTGCTAAATCTTCAGGAAATCCATCATTGGGGTTTCCTCTATCATTAGAATAGTGTGGTAAAGGCAGTTTTACTGGTGCAGGGTCCTTATGTGGTTGTAAGGCAGCTTGGTGCACCACAGTGCTTATCATGTTAAAAAAAATTAATGCAGTGTCCAAAGTTTTTCTTAGGATTCACCTCCAGTGGCGGAGATAGACCTCTGGCCAGCCATAGTGGCTCCTGCATCTGCCACCCCGCGGCCGTGTGTAAGAGCAGGGGGTGGCAATTCCCTCAGAGGCCATCCGCGACGGCCGCAGGTAAGAGCGGGGTGCTGGTGATTTCCTCGGCGGCAGCAGCTTAGTGGAGGGGAGGCTGCCGCCCCAACACTTGTGCTGTCCAGGGCAGAACCCCCTTTGCTATGCCACTGTTCCCCTTCAGAGCTTTAGAATGCAAGGTCTTCCGAATACCTGGATGCCTACTCTTAATTCCAAATTCTGATTCTTTCTACCACCAGCCTACATACAGTTCCTGTCTCTTTATCTCACTTTTCCAGTTTTTTATTTTTTTATTTCAATACGTTTTTATTGTTTTTACACACACATAAAACATAGAACATACAGTCATCGTGGAGATCTGAACCAACCCTACTCTCTCCCTTTGCCACTGTATTCCTGCCCTTGTCATCCTCTTTCTTTTTGATCCCTTTCCCACCGTTTGCACAAATTAAGCACTTGGGCCAGATATAAAAAATATCCATTTCCAAAAAGTGGTTGCAAATTGCACACCAAGTTTTTGCGAATGGAAAATGATTTTGCAAATTAACCTATGTTCTAATAGGTCGAGTCTCAAAATTCTGAATTGTAGTGGGTCTCAATCTGACCTAACTCATCAACATTTATTGAGGTAGGTAGCAAACTGCAATCCATTACAATTAGATGCCATTATAGGGATGATGATCTGCTTGGGTCAGCAAACCACCATGACGGTGATGCCATTTAAATAAACGTTTTTAAATGCCGCTTGCTTTCCTGATTGGAAACGGGGTTGCTTTTAAAAATATTTTTTTTAAAGTTTGTTTGAGAGTTTTCTGTGGTCCCCTGGACCACTGCCTACTCCTAAGAAAGCCTTTTTTTTACATTCTCAAACGGAAAGTTTTCTCAAAGCGACCACCTACCTTTTGCAAATGTTTTACCACCCCACCTAAGGATTTGGTACATTTTCAATGTTTTGCACTCTGATTTTAGTCGTAAACCATTGTGATACATACCTCAACGATTTGCTATTTTGAAGGGACGCTGTAAAGACGCCCCTAAAAATAGTGATTTGTTCTGCCCTTCCAAACCCATTAAGCGATTCAGCCTCATGTTACTGAATTCCAAAATGGGCTTGGTACAAGAAAGAAAGCTATTTGGGAGTCGCAAACCTGTTGATTTTGCGCAGGGCAGATTATGTGTCTGCAAAATGGCTGTGTACATATGGACCCTGTCCTCAATATAAATCCACAAAACAAAATGTATAAATAGATATACTTCTGTGAATGAACAACGTATTTACACACTGGGTAATCATGCCCCCATGTTTTTCTAAAGTAAATAACCCAATGTACATGATCACATCAAAGTAGCCAGGGTCCAGTTATATATGGTATGTGCACCAGTTGAACATTTTGTTATAGAGATCTAATAAGTTTAGAAATCTTCTTACCTTAAATCAAGTCAACTAACCTTTATATGACGCCAAACCCCAGAGGAACTCATGCACCATATACAGGGCCAGGGAGCAACAGTCTGACATGACCCTATGGGTATAGCTATCATAGGCGCAGCAGGTGCAGTGATGCCAGGGCCTATAATGGAAATTTTTGCTGTCTTCTATAACCCAAGCAGAAGACAGGAAGGCTATTTGCCTTGCTTTTATTAGGACCCATGGCATCCTTGAAGAGCCAGAGCATGACGGATATGGTGAAGGTTTTCAATCTAGTTTTTTAAAAACCTTCTCCACCATTTTTTGTAGTAAGGTTTTATTCTGTGTTCAGTATTGTCAGCAGGAGAAGCTGTTGTGTATGTGGACTTGGCACTTTGGATAGGCTTCATTATTGTGCAGAACATATCTGATGCCTTCAAAGGTTAATTTGAAAAAATATGAGTGCCAGGGCTCTCGACAGGCGGCAGCTTGCACCAGCCCATTTCTCCTGTTAGTGCTGCCTAAAACAGAACCAACTAGTAACCCTGAAAGTGGGGAGAGGGTGGGGTGTAATGGCTAGAGCTGCCGACTCCGGAGCTGGGGAACCAAGTTTGAGTCTCAGCGTCGGCTCAACATCCTGGGCAAATCACTTAATCTCCTGTGCCTACCATCAATGAATGTGTCCTTAACTGGTGCTCATGAAAAGTGCCGGTGTTGATGATTAATTACCGGTGCTGAGCACCAGAAACCACTGGCTCAAATTAAGCACTTGATGCCTCACCACAAGTAGGCCAGTGCTTGCAACTCCATTCCTCCACTGTGAAAATCTTGACAATGGGAGCTATTCTTGGTTTTAAAAAAATATTTACACCCCTTACCTATTCTGGGTTTCCGACTGGTTTAATAAAACTCCTGCAGTCACTTGAGAAGTGGTGTTTTTTTTTCTTGGGAGTGTCAGGTCTCGGGTTCACACACAGAAGTGGGGTCTAGCCAATGATGCCGTTGTGGCTTTGGCATTTCTTGCTGTTTGCTTTTTTGTTTCAGATTGTTTTTCATTTAGATCCTTGACTCTTTTTGTTTCAGAGCTGGTGGGTACCCAATGCTGGGGTACTTTTGAACCTGTTGGCTAAGCCTTGGCAAGTTTTTGGTTTAGTATTTAAGAGGTTGCTTTTATGTGGTGAATTAATTTTGGAGTTTTGGTCTGCTTTTTAAATTCCCTATCTTGGATCCCCCTTTGAATATAGACATTGCTGTGAAAGTCGCGGTGTGAACCCTGAATATCAAAACCCCAGTATCGATGGAACACAATATCGAGGACAGACTATCGGAAAAAATAACGACAGGTAAGTACATCTAGATTTTCTGTGTCTAACTCCACATAGATGTACCTACATAGTACATATATCTTTGGAGTTAGTGATAGTAAATACTTTCCCATGTGCACTTACCTTTCAATATTTTGCCCCTCGATATTCAGTTGTCAATATTTTTCTATCTCGATATTGTCGGTGTCGCGGCTCAGTGGTACAATCAGAGTCAAGAGGTACACATCATAGAAGCAAGGGCTGTTCGTTGTCCAATTATTTTTTCTGGACTTGATTAAAAGTGATAATTATGGCCCCTGCCCGAGCCCTGTTTGCGCAATAATCAGAATCAAAAGTTGCACAGAGTTTACCCCATCCAATGATTACCATTTGTGATAAGATGCACACCCTTAGAATTTTGCAATTATATCAAACTGTCAAGATATACTACTGAAGAAGCATGGAAAATACTGCGGCACATGAATTTTGGTGAGGAAAGCACCAACATCTGCATGTTTGGCCCATTTAGTATTTATCATGGCCAATGAATTCTGAACCGAGTACTGGATTTCACCGGGGATAATAATTATCTCACCCCCCTCTCTGGGCTGCCAGAATTTATGGCTTCTGTCAGTATCCAGCAGTTTATTGCACCAGACTTTCCTGCCACAACGTTCCACCTTGTTCTATACTTGGGGTGGTTTAGGGGCTTATGGGGACTGTTCATTGTCAGTAAATGAGTCTTTCAGTGTGTGTGTGGGTGTGTGATTGTGTGGCACAGGGGTGGTGAGTAACACGCAGTGGCGTAACGCAGGCCCTTGCAGCCCCTATGGTGCGATGTGGGAGGGGCGACCATTAGGAGGGTCCCAACCCTTGGGGGGGAGGGCCCATTGAACACAAAGCCAAAGCATATTTGTGAGCTATGGCAGACCCAGAAACCCCTCACCACATTCTGCAGGGAACCCAATCATTAAGAGGACCCCAACCCTTCTGGAGGCCCCCATTGAGCTCGAGGCCAAAGACTATTTGTGAGATATGGTAGACACAGGAGTCCCTCATCACATTGTGCAGGGAACCCAATCATTAAGAGGAGCCCAACCCTTCAGGGGGCCCCCATTGAGCCCAAGGCCAATGAATATTTGTGCGATATGGCCGACCCATGGACCCTTCATCACATTGTGCAGGGGGCCCAATCATTTAGGGTCACACCACACATAGCTTTAAGTATTTGTAACTGATGCAATGAGTTGGGAAGGTGTCAGCTCTGTCCCAGTGGTGTGCGCCTCTCGGCTACGTCATGCCGCCCAAACCCCTCCCCTCGTCTGCTGCCTTTTATCGCCCGTATCCAAAACCACATAACAACTGAGCGGCCAGATCTGACACTGTTCCAAATAACCAACGTCTACTTAACAGCTTAGAGCATTTTTACATCTTAAAATTAAAGACGTGCAGTAGATGCAGAGAAAAAAAACCGAGAGGCAAACTGTTAATAATAAGAAAAATAATCTCTGAAATGAATGTGAATTAATGTTTCAATCCACTTACCTTGAATGACCCTGATGAAATATAATATTAGCTGCGCTGTCTCTCGATCACCTTGTGGCTAGAGTGCTCACCTTGACCTACAGTGACTGTCTCAGCCTTCCAATATTTATACTGTGCAGTGAAACCTGCATTCCAACAGGGACGCTATTATCACCGACAGAAACACAGGTTCGATACCACATCCTGGAAACACGCTATTGTTATGGTTATAGGTCTCTGTCCTCAGCACCCACACATGATGATCTGCAGCAGTTTTGCATCCGGTGTGACTAACTCTCACAAACCACTACTCAGTTTCGTTCAGGTTGCACGATTAGATTTAATTCTTTATTCGGCAGATAAAACAGCCATAAAAGTACATACCACCATATCAAAATACAGTATAAAAGAAGACGCTCACAATATAAAAACATACCGTAGAGGTACAGTAAAAAGTATTCTAGGTCCCACCTAGCGCACAATACCTTTCCTAAGATTAATGGCCCGTTTGATATAAAAAGCAACATTAAAACAACAAGCATTTACAATGCAATGGTTTTGCCTTTGTTAAAGTTAGAGCTATTGGCATTGCTCTTGACATTATTTTTATTTATGTTTTTTTTAACATAAATAAATGGCATTGTCATTTACAATGCCACTAGCTTTATCTCTCGCAAATGACACACACAAACACCCACAGAGAGCCCCCCCAAACACACAGAGCCCCCCACACACACACCCACACAGAGCCCCCCACACACACAACCACACAGAGCCCCCCACACACACAGCCACACAATGCCCCCCACACACACAGCCACACAAAGCCCCCCACACACACCCACACAGAGCCCTCCACACACACCCACACCGGGGCCCCCCACACACCTTCTGGCCCATTATCTCTTCTCCTCATCAAAATAACTGCCACGCCCCTTTCTTTGTTCTGAAAATGGTAGGTAGCAAGCCATTTCAAATCTAGGGGCCTGTGGCCTAAAGAGAACTTTCTGAGGGCATGGAAAGAACAGCAGCCTCCTTTTTCATGGATGAGCATCCCCTAGCTCGGTTCTTATGCTCCACCTGTCTTTCTTTGATACTTCCTCCATTCTTTCCAAGCAGCATACCATATTACTGACTCAAGGTACACCAAACACAAATAAATAAGGCGCACAACTGCTCACCTGTTCTACATTCTCCACTGTGAAGTCCAGGCCTTGTCGCTGCTCCCTGCGCTCCATGTTGGCCCCCAAAGCCTCACCGCACCCCTGGGGCAGGGACGGGGGCAGTCTGCCCAGGCACAACAGCCTGGCTGGTTTTGGGAGGGGGCACCCCCTTTTGGAGGCTTCCTTATTCTGAGTGCCGGAGCTTTACCAGAGGAGAGTGAGACCCTGGAGGGGCGATTAAAAGGAGCAGTGTCCAGGAGAGGGGTACTCTAGAAAGGAATGGTCAAAGCTCACCCACCGAAGGTAAAAAGGGGTCTATCATTAAAATGAATGGGCAGGGCTCCTGAGAGATGAAAATTATCAACTGCCTGGAAGGATACTAACAGAGGTTGGGAGAGGGTGTTTTCTAAAGATGCAGAGATAGTGCTTCAGGGTTACTTTTGTTGAAGAGATGGCTGTAGCAGACGGTGAATCTTTGTCTGGCAAATGGAGAGTTTTCTGCCTTTAGAAGGGATAGGGGTAGAATCTGTAGGCCCCCAAGGATGGAGGAGGGTGGGGGCTTCAAGGGGAGACTACCTCTGGTGACTGACATACAGAGCTTTTCACTGGAGGTGGGAATTTAGTGACCGGCCCGTGCACATACTGCAAGGAGTGGGGTGATCCGAGGGTGCCTCGCCACGGGCTGGGAGACGGTCCTGCGGGAGGGGTGACGGCTTCTGACTGCCGGGAGAGAGGCTGCACGGCGCCTGGCTCGGTCCTCCCCGCTCGCCCTGCCCTCCACTCTCCTGCAGCCGCAGCCTGTCACTGACAGCCAGAGCAAGGCACAGGCAGCAGGGAGGCGGGGTCCTGCGGGTGGGACAGGGCTGTCTTCAGCGCTGCCTGCTTGGAGACTGGTCTGTTTAAACCCACCAGGCTAATAAAGCGGTCAGAGTCTCAGACACCCGCCCCTGACCATCAGCTGCGTGGCTGAGATACTCGTCTCTGTCCGTCCGCTGCATAGTTCATTACCGACTGCCCATGCACCGCACTCGACTGCCAGGATCCACGGCATAACTGCCTCTCGTGACACCTAGCCGCCTTGTCAAAAGAGACAAGACTCACTTGGGCAGCAAGGAAATATTTTTATTTTATTTTTTAAAGAGCTGCGAAAATAGAATCGCGATAATTTACCGACTGCGGAAAGAATACGTAATAGTTACTGGAGTACGACTGAACAAATCTAAGTACAATTTTCTTCTACTCTAAATGTTGTATTGTCACAGTATCTTTTTAGGAAGATGTTTTTTTGTTTCACCCATTCATTTAAAACATTCAGTCACTCATCAGGTGTGTAGGATGGTGCTGAAGCCTGCAAGAGTCAAGGCAGCAAATAACTTAGGAGCCCGTGTAGAAAGAGTAGTAGCCCATGGCTTTGGAGGCGTCTTTGTAGCCGTGACAGGTACTGTGAGGAGAGACGCTGACGATGGGCACACGGACGGGGGAGGGGGGGGTGGGGGCGGGAAAGGAACGGCCAGCGGGAGGGGGGGGAGCGGGAAAGGAACGGCCAGCGGGAGGGGGGGGCGGGAAAGGAACCGACAGCGGGAGGGGGGACAGGAAAGGAAAGAAACCACTCACCTGGACTTCCTCGGCCGGCGGTCGTCCGCCAAATGGCCCAAACAAACCTCGACGAGCCCAAAAAAAAGCCCCGCCCACCGCTGCATGACGTGGCCAAAAGAGAAAAATTCTCGGGAACGCCCCCGAATCTGGTCCGGCCTTGACGGACAGATCCGGCTCCCAATGGCTAGCCTCCATTTATGGAGCTAGCCAATGGGAGGAGGGGGCGAGGAGGGGGCGGATACCCGACCCCACAGAGAAACATAAGGATTTTGGTAGCGCATGCGTACTTCGTACGCATTTTGCTAGGCAAAACCTAAAAAGGGGACAGAAATGATCCAACTTGTTATCGTCCCATATCCTTACTGGATGCCTTCATGAAAGCGGCCGGTAGGATAATTTTAAATAGTTTACAAGAATGGGCAGAGGAGAAGGAAGTGATTTCCAATTTAGAGTACGGGTTTCGGACAGGGAGAGGTACCACAGAACAGGGTCTCAACCTTGCCTTGATAATTGCAAAATACACCGAGGCTAAGAAGGGGGATCTTTTCCTGACGTTCGTTGATCTAAGCTCAGCTTTCGATTGTGTGGATCACGAAAAAATTATGGAGCAACTCAGTGATGTGGGTGTAGACCCCCAGATCCTCCTATTCATTAAGGAATTGTATCGGGTCCGGAAGCTAGGGTACGGTTTGGCAGGGGGTGGAAGTGTTCAACTAAATTCGAAATAAAGAGAGGTGTGAGACAAGGGTGCATTTTAGCAGCCTTTCTCTTCACCCTCAATATTAACAGTATAGGACCGTATCTCAGCGAATTCCAACATGACTATCCAAGGGATGTATGACATTACAACGCATGCTTTTACATCGCATGCCTTTACAACGCGGTTTTTACAACGCAAACCTTTACAATGCATAGCGCTTTGGGGTGCTGGATTGTGAATAGTTTAATTTACTATTCCAACTCCAGTTCCCGTGGACACTAGGGAAGGTGTTGGATAGTAAATTAAACGTATTCCCTATCCTAGAGCGCCCCCCAGCGCAATGCGTTGTAATGGTTTGCGTTGTAAAAGTTGCGTCGTAAAGGCACTGCGTGGAAAAAGTTGCGTTGTAAAGGATGTTTCCCCTATCCAAGAGTCGGAGACACCCCGATCCCTATCCTCTTGTATGCGGATGATGCCGTAATAATGTCACGGACTAAGATTGGTCTTCAGAGGGTGGTAACAAAATTCGCAACATACATGAATGTAAGAGGGTTAAAAATAAATGTGCCTAAAGCATATACTATGATATGTGGAAGCAGGATAAAGACTATACATGCTATTTTCTTGGGTAAAAACAAGATTGAGCATTCCAACAGATTTTCTGACCTAGGCATCAACTTTGATAAAAATGGGACATGGCAGGCTGCTGCGACCGCAAGAAAATTTGCCTTTTCTAGGGCCCTAGGTGCAGTGGCAAATTTTGCAAAGAAACTGGGAGGGAGACACTATAGGAAAGTAAGGGCGACTTACAGGAGGTATTGGGAGTCACTATAGGAAGGTAAGGGGTCATCATTGGAAGGTAAGGGAGCCTACAGGAGGTATTGGGAGTCATTATAGGAAGGTAAGGGAGCCTTGCAGGAGGTATTGGGAGTCACTATAGGAAGGTAAGGGAGCCTTGCAGGAGCTATTGGGAGTCACTATGGGAAGGGAAGGGGTCATCATTGGAAGGTAAGGAGCCTTACAGGAGGCATTGGGAGTCATTATAGGAAGGTAAGGGGTCATCACCGGAAGGTAAGGGCGCCTACAGGAGGTATTGGGAGTCATTATAGGAAGGTAAGGGGTCATCAACGGAAGGTAAGGGAGCCTACAGGAGGTATTGGGAGTCATTATAGGAAGGTAAGGGAGCCTTGCAGGAGGTATTGGGAGTCACTATAGGAAGGTAAGGGAGCCTTGCAGGAGGTATTGGGAGTCATTATAGGAAAGTAAGGGGTCATCACCGGAAGGTAAGGGCGCCTACAGGAGGTATTGGGAGTCATTATAGGAAGGTAAGGGGTCATCAACGGAAGGTAAGGGAGCCTACAGGAGGTATTGGGAGTCATTATAGGAAGGTAAGGGAGCCTTGCAGGAGGTATTGGGAGTCACTATAGGAAGGTAAGGGAGCCTTCAGGAGGTATTGGGAGTCACTGTAGGAAGGTAAGGGAGCCTACATGAGGTATTGGGAGTCACTGTAGGAAGGTAAGGGGTCATCAACGGAAGGTAAGGGAGCCTACAGGAGGTATTGGGAGTCACTGTAGGAAGGTAAGGGGTCATCAACGGAAGGTAAGGGAGCCTACAGGAGGGATTTGGAGTCATTATAGGAAGCTAAGGGAGCCTTGCAGGAGGTATTGGGAGTCACTATAGGAAGGTAAGGGAGCCTTGCAGGAGCTATTGGGTGTCACTATGGGAAGGGAAGGGGTCATCACTGGAAGGTAAGGAGCCTTACAGGAGGCATTGGGAGTCACTATAGGAAGGGAAGGGGTGATCACTGGAAGGTAAGGAGCCTTACAGGAGGCATTGGGAGTCACTATAGGAAGGTAAAGGGTCATCACCGGAAGGTAAGGGCACCTACAGGAGGTATTGGGAGTCACTATAGGAAGGTAAGGGGTTATCAACGTAAGGTAAGGGCGCCTACAGGAGGTATTGGGAGTCACTATAGGAAGGTAAGGGAGCCTTGCAGGAGGTATTGGAAGTCACTATAGGAAGGTAAGGGGTCATCAACGGAAGGTAAGGGAGCCTACAGGAGGCATTGGGAGTCATTATAGGAAGGTAAGGGAGCCTTGCAGGAGGTATTGGGAGTCACTATAGGAAGGTAAGGGAGCCTTGCAGGAGGTATTGGAAGTCACTATAGGAAGGTAAGGGGTCATCAACGGAAGGTAAGGGCACCTTACAGGAGGTATTGGGAGTCACTATAGGAAGGTAAGGGTGCCTTACAGGAGGTATTGGGAGTCACTATAGGAAGGTAAGGGCGCCTTACAGGAGGTATTGGGAGTCACTATAGGAAGGTAAAATCGCCTACAGGAGGTATTGGGAGACACTATAGGAAGGTAAGGGGTCATGACCGGAAGGAAAGGGGTCATGACCGGAAGGAAAGGGGTCATGACCGGAAGGAAAGGGGTCATGACCGGAAGGAAAGGGGTCATGACCGGAAGGTAAGGACGCGTACAGGAGGTATTGGTGGTTATAGGAAGGCCTAGGAGTCCCTGTAGGAAGGCATGGGGGCTTACAGAAGGTCAGAGGGCTCCTACAGAAAGCTATAGGATCTCCTAAAGGAATCCGGGGGGGGGGGGCACTGAAAATGCAACTGAGAGGTCATAATACCCAGTCAGGGGGGCTCCATGGCGGTCTGGGGGCAGTGATAAAGCAGGCTGGTTGCAGGGGGCAGGGGTCATGGCCGGACAGCAGGTATCACTGCAGGGACGCGGTGGGGGCATGAGGGGACAGTGTGGGGTTTCTCACCTGACATCTTCCCAGCTGACTCCCTTCAAGCCTTCTTGGGGGGGTCTCCCCCGAGCTGTACCACCTCAGAAGTCTGCTGGTCCCCGAGGAGTCCACCCGCGGCCTCTCAGTGGGAGCTGGAGGTATAGCGCCTCGTCCGCCTCAAGAGTGCTCAGGGAGGGGCAGCGCTGTAAGTGCCACGTGCACCCAGTGACCCCTGGACACCTCCAGGACGGATAGCGCCTTCTCCATGTGAGAGGCGCTCACAGCCTGACAGCAAGGCCAGCGGCTCGACAACCCCGGGGCTTGGCGGCAGGCAGCACGGCAGATAGCGCCTCGACTTCCGCCAGGTTTGCACAGAGAGCAGGAAAGATGGTGCCTCGTGTTCCTCAAGGGTTTACGACAAAGAGCAGGACAGGTAGCGCCTTGTTAACCCCTCAAGGCTTTGCAGCACATGGCAGATAGTCCCTTGTCATCCTCAAGGCTTCATGACATGGTGCAGACAGAGCAGATAGCGCCTCGACGTCCTCAGGAGATGCGCCTCCTCATTACCCACCATTACCCACCGTAAGCTTGGCGGTGCCTTGTCTGCCTCAAGACTTCTAGGCGCACACCAGGGTGTGTAGCGCCTCCTCTAGGAAGATCAGGGTAGATAGCGCCTCGTGCACTCGCCTCTGGTCTCACCAGAAGCTCGAGATGCTTTGCTAATGTTCCCTCGTCTGCCGAGGAGGTGCGAAGGCCACAGGTCAAGGGTGAAAGGGCGGGTGGGGGAGCTCCACTTGAACCATTACAGCAGGAGGCGGATCGAGGCCACAGAGACAAGAAGGTGTGAAGAAGGCGCTGCATGGATGCGTGAGACTTCAGGGCGCCTCGCAGCTTTCGGCCGTGAAGACGAGCCGGTGCCACGCAGCAGGCCACTTCTTGCAGAAGGGAAAGCTTCCAAAGGTGGAGAGACAGACAGACAACAACGGAACTGCTTTACTACAAGAAGGTTTCAAACTTTAACACTGATCCCAAAATCTAAAGCGCTTTGATATAGCTCCCCCTGAAAAGGTTCTAAACATATTCACGTGTGAAAGGCATGAACTATGAGTAACGCGTGCGTAAAATGTTATTCATTAAAAAATTACCATTGAAGCAAAACATTCCCACCCTTTGTAAATTGCTTTTATTAGGTCTAATGTTGCAATGCTGGTCGGCGCATTTAGTGCCACGAAGCCTCGTGGAATGCGATAAAACTTATGTTGCCCATAAATCAACCTGATGTGAATAAAAAAGCGTTTTTTTAGGCTGTGCTCTCTTCAGGTCTGCGGAGCCAATGTTAAGAAAAGAAAGACACACACAAATAGAGTGAAACAAACTCGAAACATACATTATATCTTCCTTTAAGGAACGGGAGGGGGGTGGGGGGGAGCGGGAAAGGGAGGGGGGGCGGGAAAGGAACGGCCAGTGGGGGGGGGAGCGGGAAAGGAACGGCCAGCGGGAGGGGGGGTGGGGGGGCGGGAAAGGAACGGCCAGTGGGAGGGGGGGGGAGAGCGGGAAAGGAACGGCCAGCAGGAGGGGGGGGGGCGGGGAAAGGAACCGACAGCGGGAGGGGGGACAGGAAAGTAAAGAAACCACTCACCTGGACTTCCTCGGCCGGCGGTCGGCCGCCAAATGGCCAAAACAAACTTCGAAGAGCCCAAAAAAAAGCCCCGCCCACCGCTGCATGACGTGGCCAAAAGAGAAAAATTCTCGGGAACGCCCCCGAATCTGGTCCGGCCTTGACGGACAGATCCGGCTCCCAATGGCTAGCCTCCATTTATGGAGCTAGCCAATGGGAGGAGGGGGCGAGGAGGGGGCGGATACCCGACCCAACAGAGAAACATAAGGATTTTGCTAGCGCATGCGTACTTCGTACGCATTGCCAGCAAAACCTAAAAATGAGGGTCTTGGAGTGCACGTAAATAACTCAATGCTGATTTAAAATCTCTAATGTTCTGTGCTAGGAGGTCTAGCTTAGTCTCCTTAAGTACTTTTAATGGACACAGACCAATATAAAGTGCTGGGTGCTTTGCTTAGATTGACCATCACAGGGGCAAGGAAATGAGTCTAGCGGGTGAGCCCCCATTTCAGGGAAAGCGACTGGGTGATGAGCTATGTCTACACGCAATCTAGTCAAAAAAATCGATGAAAAATATTATTAACAAATGACGGTAGACTTCCAGGTTACACATTAAAAAGTATTAAATAAAAAGTTCACTTTAACTCTATATTAGAAAATGCCCCTCAACATTCTACGGATGGCCTGTGAGGGAAGCGAGCTCCTCCAGTTCCAAGCAGGTGATTAATGCTTTGGTACTCCAAGTTTAAAGGCAATTTATGCTGCATAGCAGCTGTGCGGATTATTTATGAGAAACTAACGCAGCGTGGTGCCATAAATTAATTTGCTGCACCACTCTACGCTAGTTTCGAGGCACAGGGATGCAACATATTTACAGGAACATGTTGCATCTCTATGCCTTTCCCTGCGCTGGCGCACAAACTGCTGCCATGCGGGGACGCAGGCGCTCTTGTCCCATAGTGCAAGGATGCCTGAATCGTGGAGAGATTGTTTTTGTGGAGGAAGGGGCACCTTCCTGCACAAAAGCAATCACTTGAGCCGATTTCCTCTTCCAATGCGTGCTGTAGAATGCAGCACCATTGAAAGACAAAAAAACGAGGAGAAATGAAAAAAACTTCTCCTCGTTGCACCTGTTACGCCACCCCTGGGGGTGGCGTACCATTCTGATGCATTTTCAGGTTTACTATTGCACGTAAATCTGGAAATGCATCAGTGGACATGGGCGTTGGGTGGGAACGCCAACAGCAACACCCATGTCACACCGCTAACACGAAACCTGTTGCGTGAAATGGGGTGATATTTACGAGCACAGGTAAAGCCACGCAGGTTTGTTCTTCATGTGATTTTAAATTTCACGCAGTAGGTTGCGCCACCGGTGACGCTCCGACAGCGCAAGGGGCTCATAAATAAGTCCCATGTATGTACAAAGTTATGAGGCTTTATGAAGGTATAGGAATCCTTGCAATCTTCACAAATTAGAGATTTGTTTGGCACAACCTAGTTTTATGGTTGTAAAAATGGGTCTAGTGGGACAAAATGGTGAAGAGGGCCATAGTCGTTTCACAGATACGTGTCCATAAAAAATCCTTCAAAACATTTTCCCTTATAAAGTAATCTCATTTTAGGTAGTGCGGATTCTCTGTAAAGAATAGTTTTTGCAGAGATAAAATCAGCCTAGATGCAATTCGGGAGAATTTCTGCAATTGTATGTGCGCAACAGGCTTCCTCCTTGCTGCAGCGAGCTGCTCTTTATTCATCAGACTCGCTCTGTTTATTTCAGGGTCAAGGAATGGACCCTTTGCATATTACATCTGACACAGGAGTGTATCTGATACTGAACTATGCTGGACTACAAGGATATCAGATGAGAGTACCCTTAATTTGATTATTTTGTTTATTTGTTGGTTGCCTTACCTTTTGTGTTTGGAACCTGAGGATGTCTGGCACTGGGTCAGGATGGTCTCGGATGCCTCATCCTGTATATGTATATATATATGTAGGTCCATTGGCAGGACACTGAGGGCCTCATTTAGAAGCCCATTGCGCCACTGGTGAATCACTTTTTAAGACTCACCGGCAGCACAGTGTGCTTGACCATATTTACAAGGCCACGTAATGTCACCCTGCACGACGACTTTTTATGGCCTTGTAAATATGTGTCCCTTTCACACATTACTCTGCATGAAAGAGGAGTTCCATGGGTGTTTTTGTGGGTTTTCCAACGCAACATCCATGGAATCTGACACATCCCAGATTTACAAAGTGTTGTAAACCTGGGAATGCGTCTGAATCCTACACCTCCTCAGGGGAAGTGTAGGAATAGCGCAACGAGGAGAAATACTTTTATTTCTCCTTGTTTTTTGCTATTTTGGTGTGTGCTGCATTCTACAGCACACATAGAAGGAGCAAATCGCCTTTAATGATTGTTTATGTGCTGGAAGGTGTCCCTTTCTGCACATAAACAATCATCCCTGCAACACAGGCACCATTTCTCCATGATACAAGGGTGCCTGCATTGTGACATGGCTGCTGTTTGTGCACCAGTGCAAGGGAGAAGGACAGGAATGCACCGTATCTTGTAGATGCAGCACATTCCTGCCCTTTTATTTTGACGCACAGCAGCGCAGCAGGAAGGCTTTCTGTGATGCTGTGCATCAAATAGTAAATGAGACGCTGAATGTGGAAGCATGATCTTTCCCCTTCTGGAATGACAAAACTTTGCAAAAGACAAAACTAATAAGATGGAGAGCAGCACTGGCATACCATCAAACAAGCAATGCACTGATGGAATGGAACAGTGAGCTAAACCTGCTCAAAGCCCTCCTTTTGGCAGTAAGTAGAAAATTGTCAACAGTTAATTATGTTTTTTTTTGTGGAGTTTTATATAGCTCGAACTAGACCCGAAGGTATCAGAGCGCTTTACATGACCACCAGTTACGTTACAGACGGACACATTCATTTTGTTAGGCACAGGGAGATTTTCTGGCAGATGCATCAAAGTTATGTTTTGCGAGTCCTTAATAGCGAATTTTAAGGAATCGCTATTAAAGACTCGCAAAACGGGATGCATGTAGGAATTGCAATGTTATTAGCGATTCCTACAGATTCCTTATTTGCGATTCAGTAATAGCTAATCGCTAATAAGGAATGGCTTTCCCATTCATTCCTATGGGCCTAAATGTCCATAGGAATAAATAGGAAAGCCATTCCTTATTAGCGATTAGCTATTACCGAATCGCTAATGTTCCGCTATTTCAAGGGTGCCAGGGTGTCCAAAGGACACCCTGTTGCACCCCTGAAATGGACCTATGCACAAATGTTACACACACACATGCCCTAAGGGCATGTGTGTGCGCAACATGTAACTTTGAAAAATGCACAAAAGTGCATTTTTCAAAGTTTTAGCAAATTACCATGAAGTTCAACTTCATGGTAATTTGCTCCCCCTATTAGCGAATTCGCTATTTTTTTGGGTTTCATGCATTGCATTTAAGGAATCTCATTTTGGGATTCCTTAAATGCAAGAGCAATTTAAGGAATCGCTATTTAGAGATTCCTTAAATTGCGATTTCTGCATTTGGGATGATGCATCCCAAATGCAAAAATACCGGGTGCAAACGGCCAGATTCTGAGAATCTGCCCGTTTGCTCCCGGTATTTTCTTTGATGCAGCTGCCTGTAAGTGATTTGCCCAGAATCACAGAATGTCGAGCGACCCTGCTGAGACTCGAACCCGGTTCCCTAGCTCTAAGATCGACCACCCTAGCCGTTAGGGCACGTTCTATACTTTCATAATACACTTGGTCTTGGGTTTTGGAATCAATTATTTCAATAATCTGGTCAACAAAAGCACATCTAGCTACTTGGGGTATTGTGCTCTAAAAACCAAATCCACAAAATACCCACAAATACTAAGGAATACATAATCTCATCAAAAAACTTTTCAGTCTCATTACCCTATCAATGGTACATTGCCACCTGAGATCACAAAAGTCATCTAAATCTGATAATCTATATATTACTATCAGTAAAACCTTGGGCAACGACCGGAAGATTAAGTTAACAAACTTTGACAATGAATCTCCACATCAGTTTTCCGAGCTATAATTCACCCCTCGGTGAGACGGAAAACATTCTAACAATAAGGTCCCGGAAAATCTCTGGGATAGATCGCCATATTAAATCTATTGATAACATCCTTATGAAATTTGTGGTTAATCACAATATTATCTGTATGCAAAAATTGTGAAAGAGTAATCCTTTTAAATTTATGAATAATCGTACATATGAAGTATTGGCAAAAAAATCTAATGATTATGAGACGCCCAAGCAGAGGCCTTTTGATACTTATCCTCAATGACCTCGCTGCACGCACCCGCAAAGTCGAATTAAATACGGATTACATTTTAGCAGGTTTAATTCGACATAAGTTTCAAAATCAATTATTACTTGTGAACATTTATTTTCCTTCAATGGTACTATACCAGAAATTGGAGCTCTCCGCAGTTCTTGGCACAATGGAAGATATCTTGGAGGAATACATTTCATATTCTGTCATCATCACTGGGTATTTCAATGACAACCTTCTTTGTCTTTTGGGCCACCTCTCCTTTTAACAATCATTGGGGCACACCAGTAGGTGGGGGGGGGGGGGAAGCACTGACACAGACACCAACTTAGTGTGTTAAAGGCCGCTTTATTTGGAATCAGGTGCACCTACACAAAACACCCACCTGGCCTGTGCCGAACAAAACTAGTGCTCGCTAAATAACAACTGCCTAACAGCCCCCCTCCACCCCCACCCCTAATTGTATCCCCAACAGTGCAACAAAGTGTCCACATCCGCTCAGCAACCTACCCCCAACTGCAAATGACCTCAGTGACCTTACTGACCTCCGCTCCCCAACTGCCCATACAGCCCCAGGCCTCCTGTGAATCCCCCCTTTTCTCTTAGGGAAACGCCACCCAACCCGGCACCTGTTCCAGCGACAAACCACTCTGTCCCCTGACCTCCAGTGCACCATCAACCAGCAAAGCCCCTCGCAACCCCCCAGGACCTACCCTGGCCTGTACCCACCCCAACGTGACACAGGGAGGGAGTGAGGGACAACAATTTTTCGGACAACCCCCGGCTGCCGTGTCACTGCACCTCAAATGGTGCCTGGCTCTACAAAATGTCCGTATTTAACCTGGCCAGCCCAAAACCGCCCAAAAGGAGCCCAACCAGCCCAACCAGCCCAAACCACGGGGGCCCACAGTGCTCACCTATCTCCCCCCCCCTGCTGCCCCAAATTTCCCCGGGTGGGCAAGCCTCCCCTTGGTCGGCTGCCCCCCCCAAATCCCCATTGGGGCACACCAGTAGGTGGGGGGGGGAAGCACTGACACAGACACCAACTTAGTGTGTTAAAGGCCGCTTTATTTGGAATCAGGTGCACCTACACAAAACACCCACCTGGCCTGTGCCGAACAAAACTAGTGCTCGCTAAATAACAACTGCCTAACAGCCCCCCTCCACCCCCACCCCTAATTGTATCCCCCAACAGTGCAACAAAGTGTCCACATCCGCTCAGCAACCTACCCCCAACTGCAAATGACCTCAGTGACCTTACTGACCTCCGCTCCCCAACTGCCCATACAGCCCCAGGCCTCCTGTGAATCCCCCCTTTTCTCTTAGGGAAACGCCACTCGGAAGTCGTTTACTACTTCCGACCCCCCCCTAGGACTCCTGCCTCCTAGGATACCTGAGCACCCCCAGAGCTCCATCCAGTGCCTCCTTCAACTGCACTATGTACAGTTCCATGCCATATCTGGAAAGGTGGACCCCATCCTCCCTGAAAAAATACACCGCTCCATAACGCAACTCTGGATGTACCATTCTCCCCACCCCTTCTTTGGCACAGAAATCCCCCATCGCCCGGTTAATCTTCCTCCGTGCCCTGTCTATCGCACCTGGGCGCTCAGCTCCCCTCCACACCCGCCTGGGGATAAATTCGGACCAGATCACATGACAACCCGCCCATTGTTGTTTGATCTCCCTCAAGTCCCTCTTCATTTGTTTAACCAAAGCCAACCCCTTGCACTGCACCAAGTCGTTTTCCCCTAAATGAATCACTACCACATCCGGACACACACCCCTTTTGACCACCGTATTCAACAGAGGCAACAACTCATGCCAACGCATACCCCCTTTGCCCCTCCAATGACACCGATACAGTCCAGTATCCAATCCCAAATTCAGTGCACGATGCTTGTCCCACTCTGCCTGCTCAGCCCGCTTGACAAATGAGTGTCCCACCAAATACAAATTCAACACTGCCACCTCCGGCCCCGCCACAGCACCTGCAAATAAACACATATCAGACCCTGAAATCACAATGACGTCACCCCTTCTACCTCCCGCAGCCTCACATACGTCCGGTAACAATCCGACTTCCACCGTCCCAGCCTCTGTATCTCCTCCTTCCCCCAACCCCTTCGCGCCGCCTCCGTCGCCGCCCCGATCCGGAAAGAGTGAGTCCCAAAAGCTAAGGGGTCCTCATCCAAGCCCCGCAGGGCGCGTCGCAGAACCCACAACGCCTGCGCCGCCGTCACTCCGCCCCCACTACCCCGGCCAAACACCTCCCCTGCTCCCTGGCTCCGATCCACCATCAGCCGTCTACCCCACGCCGCGGGACAGACTCCCTCCCGCACCCCCGGGCCCAGGACCACCCAGGTTCCCACCCCCCTCTGGTCAGTTTTCGAGCGCCGCAGCCGCACCGCCACTTCACGAGCTCACAAGTCCACATCCTCCCACACCACCCCTGGCGCCCCCTTCGTCCCCAACAACTCCGACACTCGAAACGCTCCATAAAACAGCCAGGACATTAAAGTAGAGAAGCGCACCACCTCGCCCTCATCCCTGCTCACCGCCGGTAGCGGGCCAATGATTTTCTCCAACAAAACCACCGTAACGGGACGCCGCAAGCGAACCGCAGCGCCCCTCTCTCTCGCCCACCCCTCCAGCAGCCGGGCCCCCAGCTCCCCCGCCGACGGGACGTAACCCCACCACAACTTACCCATGAACGCCACAGCTGACAACTTGCCCGCGATAGTGACCCGTGACAATCCCTTGTCCATGAGCCCCAACATGAAACGCACCACCTGTTCCTCGCGCTGCCACCGGTCCCCCCGCCTTACCGCACCAGACAGCAAGAATTCCTCCCATGTTTGCTCGTAAGACTTCCACGTGGACGCCGCTATGGACCTCTTTACCAGCTGAAAGACCCGGGCTCGCCCACCGACCACATCTCTCCCGGCACCTGCGTCTTGACCTCCTCCGCCGCCGTGGCTAGCCCATGGAACCTCTCCCACTGTGAACGAGACAAAGCATCCGCAATGTCATTGTCCACACCTGGAACGTGTCGTGCCTGAAAAAGGATGTCATTCTCCAAGCAGCGCAACACAAAAACCCTCATCAACTTCAACACCTGCGAGTCTCTGGCAGACTGCCTATTCACCACCTGCACGACCGCCAAGTTGTCCACTCGAAACAACACGCGCTTGTGTGCCACCTCCCCGGCCCACACCGTGACCGCCACCACCAACGGAAACAATTCCAAGAACCCGCCAACACCTGCCGCGTCAGAGTACATGGTGACGTCCCACTCCCAATCTTCCGCTGGCGCCATGGGCACTCCATTGAACCGTTCCAAAAACGCCCGCCACATGCGCAGGTCCTCCTTCATTCCCGCCGACAATCGTACATGGTGGTGAGGCAAAGACAACCCGGACAACGCCAATCCCAACCGCCTGCAGAAAGTCCGACCCGCCCGCACCACGCGACACGCAAAGTTCAAGTGCCCCAACAGCACCTGCACCTCCCGCACCGCCACCTTCCTGCACGCCAGCATTCCTGCCACCAGCCCCATCATAGCCGATTTCTTACTGTCCGGTAGGCGTGCTTCCATGGTGACCGAGTCGAGCTCGATACCCAGAAAGGACAACACCGTACTGGGACCGTACGTCTTCTCTGGCGCCAGGGGAACACCAAAATCCCCCATCAACCCGGCCAAACCCACTGCAGGAAGGAACTGAAACGTTCAAAGAGCGAGCACGAGATGGAACACCCCATCGGCAGTGCCTTGTCCACAAAGATGAGTCCTTCAAATTGAATCCCCAGCAGCTGGTGATCCGCCGGGTGGACCGGGAGAAGCCGAAAAGCCGACTTGACATCGCATTTTGCCATCAATGCGCCCCTCCCTGCCGCCGTAACGAGCCTCCGCGCCACGTCCACCGACGAGTAAGTCACCGACGCCAGGTCCGCCGAAATGTATGCATTCACCGACTACCCTTCCGGCCAGAACAGATGTTGTATCAACCGGAACTGCCCCTCCTCCTTCTTGGGCACCACCCCAATGGGGGAGATGATCAAGCCAGGCATCGGCGGCTCCGAGAACGGGCCCGCCATTCTCCCCTCTCTGACCTCCTTGAACAGCTTCTCCCGCACAATACCTTTGTGCGCATTCACCGACTTCAGATTGTCCGCCCAGCGAGCAATCCGGGGGCCCTCATAGCCCAGTCGGAACCCCTCCCGAACACCCTGACGCAGCACTGCAGCGTCCTCCGCCCGCGGATACGCCGCCAACCAGGGCTCCATCCGCTCCAGCCTAACCGGCGTACGAGCCTTTGCCCAAAGCTCCCGCTCCCCCCCTCGAACCCCTCCCCTCTGCCCCCCCCTCCCTGGGGACCTCCATGCCCGGGCTGTTGGCCCGGCTGGCCCCCGAGCCCCCAGCACCGCAGCGCCGGGTGCCGCTTTCCGCAGTTCGAGCACTCATGCCTAAAACGGCAAGCCGCCCGTCCGCACGAACCTTTATTGAAGTCCCAACAGGCCCCGACCGTGGCCTGTCCGCTGGACTCTCCCCGCCCCACCCCCCGGGTGGGGCGCGCGGCAAAGGGGGGCGGCCCCACCGGCAAACCGCTGGCCGTGTAAATGGTATGGCCGAACTTGGCCCCACCCATCGTCTGCTGGTACAAGTCTGCGTCCAGCTCCACCCACAATGCCTCCGGGTCAGCCGCCATGCGCGCCCGAAACTCCTCGTCATAGTGCGACCACGCGAACCCGCCGTACGTCACCTGCGCCCTCCGCACCACATCCATGTACTTAAAGAGCGCCATGGAACGGTCCGGAAACTTCTCGCAGTACACACTTGCGTATATAAGGAAAGCCGCTGACCAGTTGTCCAGTGTCAACGGCACCTTCGGACGCCTGGCCAACTCCTGCTCTTCCTCCTTCGACCCTTCCTTAGACGTCAACTCCCTGTGGAGAAGCTTCAGTATGTCTATGTACTCCCCCTTCCATATCTTTTCTTTCGTTGCCAACGACAGGTGCGCTCCCAGTGGCTTTGTCAGACCCATATATGGCAACTTACGCACCGGCACCACGCAGCTCTCCTTCCCCCCACTAGCAGCGTCCTTTCCGGCGACCGCCGCCGACCCCTGCCGCGCGCCTGCCTCAACATCTGCCGCGCCGTCCGTGCCCACTCCCGTGTCCTGCACATACCGCCCCCGCACCAGCCTCCAGCCCTCCTCCCCTTCGCCCCCCAGTCCCCACTGAGACCTGTACACATCGCCGCTTGCCACTCCCCGCTCCGTCTCCCGTCTTACCTGGCGTCAAGGTCGGCGTCCTAGCCGGATCCCGCCGCCTAACCAGTGGAGCTGAGGGGGCCGTCACTCTCAGCACTTCCCGCCTCGCCGGCACCTGTAAAATACTGCCGACAACATTACTCGCCCCCCCTTCCTCCCGAATCTCCCCTTCTTCCGCGGACTCCCCATCCGCCACCTCCACACAGTCCCGGTCCCCCCCTGGGGGTCCAGCCGGCTCAAGCCTGCTCTCTCCCGACACACTCTCATCAAGTCACCCAAATCCACACTCCCACGCCGTTCCAATCCACTCACATCCGGCTCAAAAGTTTGTGCATCCATCCTCACTCCCCTGCCCCCGGCGGCCGTAACAACCCTTCGGGGGGGGGCGGCGGAGATGACTCCCGCCGCCAGCTGCCACGCTCCATTGCCAAGTCCCTCGTTGGAGCTCGGCCGCCCGCACCAGACAGAGACATCCTCTCGGTGGTGTGGAGCCGCATGCTGCTCACCCGAGCGCCTCACAAACAGCTCCTGCCAAGGAAAGAAGGTGGAGTCCAGCATACCGGGGTGAAAAAACCCGCCATCCCCTCCCCACGCACCCCCCCCACTCTCCCACCCCAGCGGCGCCCCCCGTCCCCACCCCGCCGAGTGACCGCCGCGGCACGAGGGAACCCCCCCGCCTCCCATGCCCCACCCACTCACCCCATCCCAGCCCCTCGGGCCACCCCACCCGCCCGACCCCCAACTGGGCCCCACACCCCCTCCGTGCCCCCCCTCCCAGCCCCCGCTGCGCCCCACACGCCCCCTCCACTCCCCGCCCCCCCATCGCCCGCATACCACCCCACCCCCCGACCCCCCCGCCACCCCACCACTCACCCAGACACCCCCGCTCTTCCCGCTCGCCATGCCACCCCTCCCCTTGGCACCCGTCACCCCCCCTCCCCCGCTCCGGGGACGTCACTCCCCCCTGGCCCCCCACGCCCCCACCCCCCTCCGACTCCGAAGAACTCCAATCTAGCTCCGTGTCCGCCCCCCCACCCATCTCCTCCACCTCAGTCTCCTCAATTAACAAGGGTGAGACCGCCCTCCCCACCCCCTCACCCCCTCCTGCCTGCCCACCCCCTGCTCCCCCTGGGGCATCCCCCCCACCCCCCCAGGCTTCTCCCCCCCCAGCACCTTCATCCCCCAACCCCCCTGCCCCCCCAGCAGTCGGCCCTGCCTGCACCTCAGGAACCCCTCCCCCCCCACCCTCCCGTTCTCCCAATCCCGCGTCACAAACCGTGGCCGCCCGTCCCCCCTCCGCCCCCTCCGCCCCCTCCACCACCGTCTCCTGTCCTCCCCCCTTTCACAAACTCCAGCGCCTTCTTCTTTCCGCGCCGCCCGTCCCTCGCTGCCCCTCTCTTCGCCGCCTTCCGCGGCACCGCCGCTCCTCGCTGTTCCCCGGCCTTCGCGCCACCCCCCCAGGCCCCGCCCCCTTTTCCTCCGCTCTGAGCCGGCCGCGGTCGCGACCACGGCGGCTCACAGGCCCACACGGCCGCCGCGGCGCCGTTGGCAGCGCGCCGCGGCGGAGGCCTCACCTGTAAATCTGGCCGAAGGACGTCCAACCGGCCTGCCTCCCCCAATAGCCGCAACGCCTCGGCCACCCTGGGGTCCCGTTCCGCCATTCTTGAACGCTGCCTCAGTCCCGCAGAAACAACCGCCGACCACAACTGATCCCGGTCGCGCCGCCTGACACCCGCTGGCAAACGCCCCCGCACACGCCTCCGGCCTAATATCCACAACGGGACAACAATTTTTCGGACAACCCCCGGCTGCCGTGTCACTGCACCTCAAATGGTGCCTGGCTCTACAAAATGTCCGTATTTAACCTGGCCAGCCCAAAACCGCCCAAAAGGAGCCCAACCAGCCCAACCAGCCCAAACTACGGGGGCCCACAGTGCTCACCTATCCCCCCCCCCCTGCTGCCCCAAATTTCCCCGGGTGGGCAAGCCTCCCCTTGGTCGGCTGCCCCCCCAAATCCCCATTTTGATACATGTTTCAATGTGGGTGCCCACTAATACCTGAATGGGGTAAAAAGACGCATTAAACATCCAGTCAAGTGTCTAAACTATTTGTCGAGTTAGGTTATCACACTTTGAATGGTTGAACTCAATGAGATCAACTGGTGCAACCAACATTTGCTACAGCCAACTCAAAGAGCATTAATTGACTACTCTTTGCTTCATTTTTCACATTTTCACTCCAAGGGAAGAGAGTCATCACAATCCCCAAATAATTATTCTCACATTGAACGACCAGTTTTAACATTCGATCAATGCGTTCAACAATGATTCCCTCATACAGATGAACCATAAAACAATTAGGGGTGACAGTATACCTTAAATTCAGAAACTTCCTCGTTAAAATGCCAAAGATCTACCACTTTTGTTTCAATTTAGCTCATTCAGAGCCCATCCTTCTTTAGACTGGTTTAAGGTCTGGGAACACTTCTTGAGCGCAGTATTTAAAGTCATCTCCTCAAATGTTCAAGGTAGAGGTGTCCGGCATTGGCATACTGAAAATAAATCAATGCAAACTGTGAAAATATTGCACCGGAAACAGATGAGCTCTTTTATGAAAAATGCACTTTCCAAGAAACGTGACATTTTGATAAAAAATGAGAGAAAGTGGTACAAAACGAAAATAAAATAATTATGGACAAGTTGTGTTGTAAAGTGCCCTTTCTGGAAGGTCAGCCCCCCTTTTTGCTGCTAGATGCTATGGTAATTGATCTGAAAGTGTGCTTGGCCCTGCTAACCAGGCCCCAGCATCAGTGAATTTTCCCTAAACTATAAATATGAACTGGCAAAGTACTTTAACACCCCTGTAAGGCCCTAGGTTATGGTACCAGTGGTACCCAGGGCAGGGACGTAAAAGGGGCACCAGGGCAGAAGCATTTATTGTGCTTCCCTGAGTGACCCGAGTGAAACCTAAGGCTGCAAGCCTGCCATGTAAGCCCTATATGAGCAATTTGCTAGCTCAAGGTCGACCCTGCACACATCATGTGTGACAGGGGGTATACAACCTTTACCACGCATTTTTTACCACGCAATACCTTTACAACGCTGGTATTACAACGCAAACCATTACAACGCATTGCGCTGGGGGGCGCTCTAGGATAGGGAATAAGTTTAATTTTCTATCCAACACCTTCCCTAGTGTCCACGGGGACTGGAGTTGGAATAAAAAATTATACTCACCACTATCCAGCACCTCTAAGCGCTATGCGTTGTAAAGGTATGCGTGGTAAAAACCGCGTTGTAAAGGTATGCGTGGTAAAAGTATGCGTTGTAACGTCATACATCCGTGACAGGGTCACCTCACTACATTCTTTATATTCAGCAATTACCTGTCTTTCTTCTTTAGTCTGTCCCTGGCGCCGGGAAACCCAGTACGGGTAGCTGAGCGCAATATAAATTCAATAAATAAATAAATAAATATATGACAGTCACCCCAAGGTATGCCTCTTATAACTCCGGAGCCAGGGTGCATTATGTTATATGTATGTGGTACAAAATGTGCAAGCATGTATTGCTCTGTGGTAGCATTCTAATGGTAATTCTACCGCAGTGACCGATCCTCCGTAGGATAACATGCGCTGGACACTGGACATCTCCAGATATCCAGCTCAATTATGGAACGGTTGATTTCTTTTGTATTTAGTGTCAAAGACCATGCTTTTTAACCCCTGACACAATGGTGGTGTCGATGTTTAACCAGCATGTAGGTAGGTGGAACTTTAGACAGTGCCTACCAAGTTAACTTAGTGTTCTTGTGCCTTGTCAGGCTTTTTCGATGGTTTTCCGCCAAGACAGAGTTCTGACCTCATGCTGGGTGTGTGTGCCGCTCCCAGAGACCAGAAACAAAGACGTGTGTGTGCTAGAGGTAACACCTCCACCCACACAGGATGGCTAGTGAATGGGCGTTCATGACAGTGATCCTCAAAGGCTTTACCGGCACTGCTGGACAAAGGAACTTGTCCTCCACACAGTGGTGGCTGCTGCTGATATGAAGTGGGGAAGGGGCAACGTGGGGGAAAAACAATAAATAATTAATAAAAGTACACTTACCTTCCTGCTACTGGACACACAGCCTCTGTGATCCTCTGCTCCCATGCCTCAGTGCTCCCCTGCTCCAGGAAGTGCTGTCGCCATGAGCACAGGCTCCCAGACTCCCCTATGGCCAAACCCAGTGGTTCTTTCATGCATGAGAGAAGTGTTGGGATTGGCCTGAGCTTGCTCGTTTACTGTTACAAAGGGGACTAGAAGCCTGCACCTGCTGTTCTCTCCACCCGGCAATGCAGCTCGGGTTGGGAAATGGCACTGCACATGTTGGTTTGGCCATTGTGAGACGTCCGACCAAACCAACACCACACTGATAGCAGTGCCTTGTGCCCACCACTCCTGCTGCTGATGGCCCAAGCCCCAAGACCCAGCTGTTGGCTACTACAGGTAAAATAAAATAATAATGAAGCAGTTTAATTAATTGCTTTTTTAATCATTTTATTTTAAGCTTTGATATGCTCCTTCCAGTAGTGGGGCGACTCTCCTACACCACAACCGAGGAGCCACCCCTGCCCTCACTCAAGGAGAAAGCCTCCCCCTGCCCAAGGCACTGTTTTTCAAAGGCAGGCCGTACAATGAGCTATTCAGGAGGCATACAACTCCACAAGGCTGACCACACCTCGAGGGTGCTGCAGTTGAAGTGTACAGCTGAGGATGGTTTTGGCCTTCTTGAATTTAGTCCTAAAAGGTAGGTTCTGAATAGTTTAGGGACATACACCCACCGGATGTGGTCACTAAAGGAGCTGCAGAACTAATGGCCTATTGGCTACTAGTCCTCTCACCCACTAACTCCCCCGAAATCAAAGATTTAAGTGGCACCAGATCATTACATTCAATGTGTTACCAAGAAGAGACCCGTTTCCATGACAAGGCAGGACTCCACTAAGAGAGGAGCTAAGTTCTGCACCTGTGGCAGCCACCCTGCACCCGCTGCATTTCGACTCAACAAAGGAAAGCGACTGATTCAACAAGCATTTACAATGCAACGGTCTCGCCTTTGCCAAAGTTAGAGCTATTGGCATTGTAAATAACAATTTTTTTATTTATGTGTTGGTTTTGAAAAACAGATAAATAAATGGCATTGTCATTTACAATGTCAATAGCTTAATCTCTCGCATATGGCACAGAAAGAACTGAGCGATGAAAGACATCACATAGAAAAGTAGAGCAACAAGTCAAGCTAAGGGAACACAGGGCAACCTAAGGCATTGCAGGCCTTGAATAAAGCGACACAGCAAACACAGACAACTAATGGGGTCAGTAAAACAACACAAGAGAACCTACGACAAGACTTTAAACAAAGCAACACATGGCAAACTAAGACAACACACGACAAAGCAGGGCACCAAAAGGGAAACAAACAGAAAATAAACCAAAGTAATATATGCCTCACATTTAAGCACAAAAAGCAAGACAATTCCAAACAGGCTAAGACACAAGGTAATCTAACGCAACACACGAAAACTACCTTAACACGAGGTACCCTGAGGTAATTAAAAGCAAACCATGAAATGCAAAGTAGGAAAAATACTTATAAGGTTCCAAAGGCGAGACCTATTGTCTATAGCAATGCTTGTTAGAGTGTGCAGTCGATATGTCTAGTCAGTGTATTTTATGCACCTGCGTTAGTTCACTTGAGGGTTGTAGTTGTCTCGTCTGGAGGTCTTCATTTTTTCTGAGAAATAATGCAGCTTTTACGTGGTTCATGGCAGCAATTTCTACACATTTTACATGGAAAGTACGAAACTAATTACAGAGGTATGGTTTAGCGGAGCTCGTGGTTGGGATGTGTAGGACTTGGTTAGGTGGCCGACTTTTCTGCATACATTGTGGAAGACCGTTTATACAGACCGACAAATTAATTAGAGCTATTGTTGTACCATGATGCTTGATTCAAAATAAAGTTTAAACATCTTGTTTTCCCGTCCTCACCACCCCCGTGACCGACGGAAGCTTTGAGAGGGAAATAAATAAATGGTTCAGGGTTGCAGTGTTCAAGAGTCGTTTTTTTTTTTAAATGTACTACTTCCTGATGTTCCCTAAATCAATAGTTTTGGGAAGTTTGAGGGGACGACGCTGATCTAATTATGTAGCGCATTGTATTAATCAGCAATGTCGACATTTGAACTCGCTGATGTAAAATTTAAACGTTATAGAAAAGTTTCATTAAAGGATTTGCGCTTTGCAGAAGGCTTTCACTAGTCAACATTGATCTTGTGGCATTGGGCAGATACCCATCAGTAGTATTCTGTGATTCCCCGTTTCCTGGATGTCTAAGTTGGTGTCAGAAATGCTGAGAGTGAATGATGTATTAGTATGTTATGTGAGGGTATAGCTAGGAGACAGACAGTTACATGAAGGACGAAGCTCTGAGGGAACATATCTTCTGTTTCTGTAACCTAAGGGACAACATGAAATAAAGATCTTAATTGAGTGGCTCTTGTATGAAGATCCTGCCCTCTGACTTAAACGTTTTTGCAACATGCCTGAAACATAAAATACAGTAAAAATCAGTATCCTTTGTGCCCCAGTGTCACTGCACCTGCTGCCCCAAGCCTCGCCTCTGGGTAACACTAGGATGGCAGAGACGTGTCGGGCACCACGCGCCATAGTATTCTAATTCACGCGCACTAAGACACAAGCGCTCAATCGCATCTGCCTTCTACGTGGTTGTCAAGGATCAGCAGAGGCGTCAGTTCTGGATGCTCAAACCGCGCATCTGCTTCCAGCTACTGCCAGAGCACACAACTGCAAATGCCCTGCAGTCCTGTCCATCAGAAAAGAATGTGCAGCAGGATACAGGGTGCGGGGATAGAACCGCGAGCACGTGCACTTTGCACCAGTACAATAACACTTTGAACGAACGCTTCTCAGGACTAACTAGTGCAAAATCGATATTTGCGCGTAGTGAGCTATGCAAAATGTTTACCATACGCCAGCAGTGCAAACCTATTAATTTCTAGGTCAGCTAACCTGTGCACATGCTTTGCACTGGTGTGGCGATACAAGCCTGCAGTGCACTAGTGGTAAATTGGAGGGGGGGGGGGGGTGTCATTGTCTGCTAACAAGATCTAATCTGCCAGATTCTCCGAATACGCTGAGAATGCAGTGTTGTTGTAGGAGCAGGACACAGTGTTTACTTTGTGCAAGAAAACACTGGTTTAATTTTGAAAATCGGACTTAATTTCCCACCAGACTGATTCCGAGAAAGCGATAGAAAGGCAGAAAAGAGGAAGAACGATTAAGAGAAACCCAACATAACAGAAAGTGGGAGATAGTGATGAACGCAAACATGAATTACATATAAAGAGGGAGTTCAGAGAGGTGTACGACAAAGGCATGAGGTGAAATAAAAGAATCACAACAAGTGTGTACTTATTGTCAGTGGTGTGCAAATCGAGTCGTGATTGGTTGAGTGTTTCAAAGAAGCTTTTCATTTGAACGCTCGGGCACACAGTTTTATTTATTTTGCTTAATATACCAGGTGTGCTTCATCAGCACACAATTTTATTTATTTTGCTTAATATAACAGCTGTGTTTCAGCACCCTGAATACTCGTGCGACTCTGCTGGTGCTGAATACTGGTGGCGCTGGTGGCTGCGGAGTGACACGACAATGACAGCTCAGCATACCCTTCTAGGCGCAAAAGGAAGGCCGGGGACAGGTGCGGTGAGCCAGGGCTATCAGCGGTCCTACATTATTGAAAAGTCAATATGAGATGTCTCACTATTGCCTGCCGCCTAGCCTGCCTCTGGAGGCATACCACTGACTCAACTCCACAGCATCCGCGTGTTCTGTGACTCCCAGGACGAGCCCCGGCCGCCTGCTCGATTTAAGGCAGGCAGTGTCGCGCAGGCGCAGCTCTTCACAGAATGCTTCCCCGCTAAACACTCACTTCAACCATCCAAGGAGCGCTACTGAGGCTGCAGGCCTCATTAATAATGAATCCATGCCTATCAATAGATTTAGACAACTGGTATTTACGTATCGGTTCTTATTAGAGTCAACAAACTGTCGTATGCCCCCATCCCTCGTCTAGCTGCTACATAAAAAAAATTAAACAAGCTGTGAGCGGGCACTCTCCCGAACTTCTGGTTTCGGGATGTGCACGCTCACGGCTGTCGTGGGGCGGGACTTCCGTCTTTGCGAGAAGCCCGCGCCCACGGAGTGGATGGCCCAGAGGAGCGGTGGCAGCAGAAGTCAGGAGTGGCGGCTGAGGCCGCCGATGCGGTAAGTGGGGCTTGGGGGGCTTGGCGCGCGTGTGTGTGAGTGTGTGTGTGTGTGTGTCTGTCTGCGCGTGTGTGTGTCTGCGTGTGTGTGTGTCTGCGCGTGTGTGTGTGTGCGTGCCTTCGGCCGGCCTGCGTAAGCGCGTCCACAGACCTTGGTAGGCTCGTGCACCGCTCTGTCTCCCTTGAGAGACAACTCGGCGATAATAGGTCTCGAGAGCGGGACCTAAAAAGGAAGGTGAACCACTGTGCAAACTTCAGACTTCACAAGAATTCCCTTGGGCTAGAGGAGCTAGTCCCCTACAGATGGCAGGCACAAACCGCTAAGTCCATGACATTGAAGTACTGTTCACTGAGACGTCTGGCATGGCTGCTCAAAAGTCACTGGGCAGGTGGCTTCTGGGAACTGTAGTACAGACCCTCAGTGAGGCTCAGCTTTCTACAATGTTCCCCTGGTCCACTGGAAGAAGATTTCCTCAACAGCAGTGCTTGCAGGTACCAAAGGCTTGTTGGTTGTCCATCCGACTACTACCTGTCTTATTTGACCCTTTAAGAGAAGGGATTCTCCTGCATGAATGGCCAACCACTCCTGGGTTTTGCTTAACTGGCCCGCAAGTACCTTTCTGCTGTGGTAGCCATGAAAAGACCACGGGCCTGATTGCGGCTCTATTTGCCAGCTAAAGTGCACCTCTGCATCCTGCTCTCCGGAGCCAGGTAAAATTGTGCTAGCTGTTGTGAACTAGTCTAGGGACTTACAAGACCCTAATTCCGAGTAGGTTCCATTGAACTTACTCTCTAAATGTCCGATTGCATGTAGGTATTTTTCCTATTGACCGCAATGTTAGTGTTTTACATTGCAAAGTACTTATTTTTCTAATGCTTGAAAATTGATAACTCTGGTTATCCTTTATGTATCAACTTCGTTTAGGGGTCTAAAAATATATAAAAATCAGAGCTATTTTTTATAAATTGGTGTTGGATTTCTCTCTCGTCGTTTCAATTACTTATCATCCAAGTTGCTGACGTAAAATGCATAACACACCTTCCTCTAAGTAGCCTGTCTGCTCTTTGCCGCTCTTTGCCATTCTACCAGTACTGAGAGACGCAGTACAAGAGTACCCAGGGTCCATCTTTGTGCGTTATGCTAGTGTTACATGGTAAGGCACCCCCGCCATACCACCTAATACTTTCACCTTAACAAGTTGTCAAGATGCATTGTGGGCACTTTGGCTTTTAGGAAAATGAGTTACAGGATACCACAAGGCTCGGCAAAGATCCCAACATTATTAAAAATGTATCGGGCACCTTTGGGTAAGATAGTAGAGAGCCGGGGTTTCAATCTTGTTTTGTATGTTGATGACACCCAGCTGATGCTATCCCTTCTGCAAATTGATAGTTCAGTGGTGGAAAATACTGACAGTTGTCTGACAAATCTGAATTTTATTTGTTGGGGAGACTGTCTCCTGATGCCAGGCGGCATGGGCGGATGATATGGGGCCTCCTACAGTACCTAAATGTGAGGTGAGGAATTTGGCTATAAAATTTGACAATTACCTGTCATTTAAACCACAGATGAGAGCTACTACCACTGTCTGTTTTGCCGTTTTAAAATCCTCAAAGAAGACCTTTATATTTCTACCTGGCTACACAGGTAAAACTGTAGTTCATGCTATGATTACCTAGAGGATGGATTATGCAGACGCTATTTTTCTTGGACTACTGGCAGGGACTCTTAACAAGTTACAACTGGTCCAAAATGTTGCCACACGCTTAATTTTGAATTGTTTCAAGAAGACAATCTACCGGGAAAAATCTTAGGACCCTTCATTGGCTCCCGATTAAACAGAGGGTGATGATTAATGCTTTGACAATTACCTATGGGGCTCTGCATCAAGCAGAACCTCTTTACAGACCAAGAAAATATAAGGAATATGACCCCAGTAGAGCTTTGCGCTCCTCCAACCGGGGGTTGGTCGGTATCCCAAGGATACATAAGGAACGGCTAGGTGGGCGGTCCTTTGCCTGTTTGGCAGCTAAAAACTGGAATTCTCTCCCTAAAGCATCACGAGATCTAAATGCGGAGAAGGCTTTTAAGGCAACACTAAAAACTCACCTTTTCAGGGAATACTAAAGTTTTATTTTGCTCTGCTCTACCAGCCTTATTCAGTGCAAGGACGCATCTTGGGAAGCAGCTGTGGGCTTTACAAATGACATTCATTCATTCATTCGTTCATGTCACTTGGAATGCCAAAATCAATGAAAACAATTAAATTCAAACGGAAAATCAAACATGGCCGCATTGATCATGTAAGCATTTATGATTATCTTGGCCTGACTGCGGATAATAAACTTGTAATGCCAAAATCAATGATTTTTTTTTATTTCAAATGGAAAAGCAAACATGGCCGCATGGTCATGTGAGCATTTATGATTATCTTGGCCTGACTGCGGATAATAAACTTGTATGTGTGGTCCCTGATGGAGCCGGGAGGTGGCGAGGCTCGATCTGTTCGAGGATAATGGCGGCCACCTTTTGGAATTGAAAATGTTATTGCCACCTTGTTCATGCTTTAACTGTGTTAAGTTAGCATTCATGACGCCATTTTATTAGTAGCTGTCATTTAGCTCTATGATTGAAACGAAGCTTCTGTCTCATGTTGCTTGCTTCAGCAGAAAGCTGCTGGGATGCATTTGCATCTTCAAGGTTAGGCCTCAATGAAGTATGAGAAATTCACTTGTTAACGCATACCTTTCCATAAGATAGAGGTTCGCTCCCACTATTCCAGCTGCAGGCAGACACTGAATGACCTTGCCAGAGAGATAGTGTTTGCCCGGTCCCAGACTCTTAGCACATCTTTCTGTGCCCTTTTGTTCCTTGTTGCTGTCTGTGGAAAGTTACTGAATGGGTGTGTCTTGTACTCATGCTGAAACCTTTAAATGTTACCTTTATGCTTGTGAAAATCAGTACCTTGGCAGCTATCCCATGAGGTTGGTCAGACGCGTCAGACTGGACTCCTCTGCAGCACATTTTCTAATAAATAACTTGGTTTGTATTCTCTTCTGTCTTACCGACTATTCATTTTTTGGAAGGCAGAGAGGTGGTCGCAATGACCCGGGTAGCCCGATTTGGGTTACTTCCTTCACGCCCTTGAGTGATATATCCAGGACGGGACCAGCAACTTGCGGCGGCCCCCTGGGGAGGCTGGGACGGCACCCAGAGCACCGAAACACAGTACTGAGAGCGGTGGGTGGATCCCAGTGGCTCGCCGCTGTGGTTGAAGCAAATGAGGCACCATCGGTGCTAAGGGGTATACAACCATTACCACGCAACTTTTACAACGACCTACCTTTACCACGCAATTTTTACAACGCAGGATCCATTACAACGAAGTACCATTACAACGCATGTATTTACAATGCAGATACCTTTACAACGCATACCATTACAACGTAAGTATTGGTAAGTATATCATTTTATTAAAAATATTATAGGTTTGGGTTTTTGGGTAAAGGGGTATTTTTAGGGTTCAGGGTCAGTTTTGGGTTTTTGGGTAAAGGGGTATTTTTAGAGTTCAGGGTCGGTTTTGGGTTTTTGGGTAAAGGGTTTTTTTTAGGGTTCATGGCAAGGTTTGGGTTTTTGGGTAAAGGGGTATTTTTAGGGTTCAGGGTCAGTTTTAGGTTTTTGGGTAAAGGGGTATTTTTAGGGTTCAGGGTCAGTTTTGGGTTTTTGGGTAAAGGGGTATTTTTAGGGTTCAGGGCAAGGTTTGGGTTTTTGGGTAAAGGGGTATTTTTAGGGTTCAGGGTCAGTTTTGGGTTTTTGGGTAAAGGGGTATTTTTAGGGTTCAGGGTCAGTTTTGGGTTTATGGGTAAAGGGGTATTTTTAGGGTTCAGGGTAAGTTTTGGGTTTTTGGGTAAAAGGGTATTTTTAGGGTTTAGGGTCAGTTTCGGGTTTTTGGGTAAAAGGGTATTTTTAGGGTTCAGGGTCAGTTTTGGGTTTTGGGGTAAAGGGGTATTTTTAGGGTTCAGGGTCAGTTTTGGGTTTTTGGGTAAAGGGGTATTTTTAGGGTTTAGGGTCAGTTTTGGGTTTTTGGGTAAAAGGGTATTTTTAGGGTTCAGGGTCAGTTTTGGGTTTTGGGGTAAAGGGGTATTTTTAGGGTTCAGGGTCAGTTTTGGGTTTTTGGGTAAAGGGGTATTTTTAGGGTTTAGGGTCAGTTTTGTGTTTTTGGGGGTACAGGGGTACAGGATAAAAATTAAGAAAAATTAAAATAAAATTCCATTAAATTAAATTAATTAAATTAAATTACATTAAATTAAATTAATTACATTAAATTAAATTAAATTAATTTAAATTAAATTATAATAATTTTAATTAATTTACATTTTTAAAAAAATGATATACTTACCAATACTTACGTTGTAATGGTATGCGTTGTAAAAGTATACTCGTTGTAAATACATGCGTTGTAATGGTACTTCGTTGTAATGGATCCTGCGTTGTAAAAATTGCGTGGTAAAGGTAGGCGTGGTAAAAGTATGCGTTATAACGTCATACATCCGTGCTAAGGCCATGCTAGCCCGGAGCCAGGGACGGAGTCCTGAGGCTCTTCTGGTAACAACAGGAGAAGGGTGACTGTGGCAGCATTCCAGGCTGTGCCTTGTATAGCTCCTGCTGGAGAGTGAGAAGACTGATGCAGCCTAGCTGGAACTGGCCGCAGACGCCATGCAACATGGGAAGACCCGGCCCCAACTGCCCATATAGTCAGTGGGGGAGGGGAGCCACTAGAGCACAACAGCAGGAGACTGGTAAGCGGGACCTGGGGCGGACGTGGGCCGGCTGCAGAGAGTAATGTCTACCCCCACCTACCCCCTGAAGATTAAAACTCGGGCCCAGATTGGGGCCCGAGGGTGGAATCAAAGAGATTTGAACCTATTATAGAGAGACAGGCCCACGATCAACACTGCATCGGGAAGTGGTGAATCCCTGTGGACTTACTATCTCTTGAGAGGCTCGCACTAGCAGATACACCCTGGGGAATAGGACATGGCTGCCCCTGCGGGTCTTGCTAGACATGGCTGTAGTGAGAGGGGTGGGACCTGGTGGTCAAGAGCTCACCGGCCAGGTACTCAATGCCTAGATCAGGTCCGGAGAAATAAGGTTACGCCTAACCAGCACTGATCGATAATCTCATTGTGCGACGGCATAGACCCTGAGAGCCAGCGGTGGGGCCGAGGGATAGCGGGCTGTGTTGGTTCTTTTAATGCCAAGGTAGGGACTGGAATGGAGTGAGCCTCACCCAGAAAATCCAACACTATGGCACTACATCAGTGCCTTGGCTGGCGAAGGCTACTGGTGCCTCGCCTCCTTCGGTCCCTCGCTCAGGAGTTTACCCTATGGGCTGGAGATTAGGGAGACACTGGGGAGATTGAATCGCCCCTTGGTTGACACTGTGGGACACACCCAGGAGGTAGAATCCGATTGGTGAGGCAGCTGAGAGACCAGAGTTACTTGAACTGCAGAGACTGAAAACATTAGAGACCTTGCCCTGTTGGCAATATGGGCAAAACTCGATGAAAACTCGAGGAGGACCAACAGGAATACCCCCTGAGGGTGACGATGCCCTGCACAACCGGATAATTCAAGCTCTGAAACCCTGGAAGACCCTATCCAGTCACAACTCAATAAAATTGGAAGCAATAGCATACACTAAGGCTACTCTACATCAAGTCATCAGCACAGTATCAGTGGAGTTGGGCCCTCTGAGAGCGAAGCATAAACAATTCGTGGACTGAGTCAAAGCTGTTGAAACCTCGGTCTCAGATCTCCAGCTCACACAACTGTCGATGACCCAGCAGATCAAAGAACTAACTGACAGAGTACAAACATTAGAGTATTGGTGGAAGATGCGGTAGGGCGTAATAGGTGGAACAATGTGCGACTGGTGGGACTCCCTGAGGGGGTTTAAGGAGGCAGTATGATCGACTACCTTGAATCTTGATTTAAATCTGTGGTCATGCCAGAGGGTCTATCAACTTTTTATACATTTGAAGGTGCGCATCATGTCCCGGTTCGCTGGCTGGCTCGAGGCTGACATCCCCGTCCAGTGGTGGTAAAACTCCTTTGCTATAAGGATAGAGATGTAATCTTACAGATGGCATGCTCTGAGGGACCATTTACACTGGATAACTGCAAAGTTTCCATATTCCCGGAATACACAGCCAAAGTTTATCAAAAACGTGCGTCTCTCCAAGAAGCCAAAAAGGCCCTTTGTATGGAGGGTTTCCAATACTCTTTAATATTCCCAGCCAGGTTACAGATAATCTTAGATGGAACCACACATTTCTGTAAAGACCCACAGCCAACCTAGTAGAAAATTCTTTATTTAGATATAACACAGATATCTTTAAAAGAGGGTTACATAATTAACTTCATATGCAACTTGTTAAAAATGAAGACAGCAAAACAATCGGTAAGCCAGCCGTAGTAAGAATAATAAAAGAAAGATAAAAACCAAGGAAAAAGAGAAAGAGAAAAAAGAAAAAATAGTACAAAAGTTAAAACCTGGTATACAAGGAACTTCACTCCTTTTTCTTTACTATCACTGACTTGTATATCATACATTTAAAAGACGACCCAAGTTCCCTAGGGGTACTGCTCTATTCTTTTCCATTCATCCCTCTAGAAATTTGGCGTGTATCATAACGATCGTTAAGTGGTAAAAGAGAAAGAAAATAAGAGGGAGGATTTAACAGGACCTCTTTAACTTAAAATTGCAATATGCTTGCCGAATGAACCTTGTTAGTCTTATATTTAAGTCAGTGTTTTCAGGGTTCAAGGCCACAATAATGGCTTGCCTGCAGGTTCGAGCGCCCAGCCTGTTCCATTCTGCTTTTAGTTTGCACCTGCGTTGGGAGTTAAAGGCTGGGCAAAGGCAAACCACGTGTAACAATGTTTCGGCTGTTGTACCGCACCCTCTGCATGTTAGATCTTCCGCCGTGCGTCTCCAGGGGGGTAAGTCTTGCAGGAACCGCCAGTCACCCATTCTAATGGCTATAAAGCTACGTTTTAGAAACAGTGGGTATGTGCAGGAGAGATAAGCGGCAGGAACTATGTAAATGTAAATGTAGTTGAGCTTATATAGCGCACAGCTACCCGCAGTGGGTTTCCCGGCGCTTGCTTAGGGAACCCTTCCTGGTATTCCCCTGTGAGATAGCAGGGTATCCACAAGGTGAAAGTCAGGCATCCCGCCGTGAGGGGCCGTTGTGGAGATTAAGCAAGCTATTGCCCAGAGTCGCAGAGTGTGAACCCGTGAGTCGAGGAGGCACCGGGGCGAGAATTATCGAGTCAGTGGAATTTTTAGCCCAAGACCCGCCGAGGCAGGGAATTGAACCCTGGTCCAGGACCGATCTCAGCTTCTGGGTCTGCTGCCTCTAACCCCTGAGCCACACTTCTCCACTAGCCGACTATAGGAGTTTACAAGGGCCCAAGAATGGCTCCGTTTTGAAAAGAGTCCTTTGTCTGTAATAAGTGATCTCATTCTTACAAATTTTTTGATGGCAGTTTTAAATGCTGTCTGACTAGGGTTAAGAGCCCATAGGTCTCCTGCTGACATTTGTTGGATATAGTCCTTGAAGAGGCGACCAAACGTTCCTCCTGGGTTTTTCTGGGAGATTTCTGGCCAGACTAAGGATTCTAGTGAGTCTGGGTCAGCCTGTCTCAGCTTGTGACAGAGGTTAAGGTATACACCAATATGGGAAACCTCATAGTTTGGTAGCCCCATCTCCAATCTTATCTGTGCGGCAGATGCAGAGGTTGGCAACTGGAGGACCTTTTTATAGATTTTGGTGGTATGTTGGTTTAGGGCCGTATTCAGTTTGCCCTTGAATGTCTCTATCCCGTATGATAGGGTGGGGCCGATTTTTGCTCTCAGGACTTCCAAGAGGGGCGAAAGAGTTGGACCTGAGAGATTTTTCGAAAGCTTAGTTAGAGATACTGCAAGAGTCGTGGCTTTAACTGCTATCTCATGGCGCTGTTTTATAAGGTTGCCCCTTGAATCCAGGTGGACGCCAAGGTATTTATACGATTGACCTATCACGAGGCTCATGTTGTTAAAGGACCACCCACCCCCAACATATCGTTTCTTCCCAAAGGGAACTACTTGAGTTTTCTTTAAATTGACTTCTAATTGGTTCGCTAATGTATAACGAAGCAGTGTGTCAAGAAGCCTTTGCAGCCCGACCCTGGTAAGACTGAAGAGAACAAGGTCATCGGCGTATAACAGATTGCTAAGTGCCGTGCCTCCCACCTTTGGGGGATGACTATTGGTTTCATCCAGGGTCGACGGCAAGTCTGCTATGAACAGATTAAAAAGCAAGGGGGCCAGCACGCATCCCTGCTTGACACCTCTTGTTGTCATAATTTTGCGCGAGAGATGCGTGCCGGACCCTAACTTCACTCGGACCCAGGTGCGAGAGTGAAGTTGGATAATTGCCTCCAATAGTTTGTCTGGGATCGCCCAATTCCGAAGTTTTTCCCATAAAGCCGCCCTGGGGACCCTGTCAAATGCTGCTTTGAAATCGACAAAGCAGCATAGCACTGTCCTGGATGTTAAGAGAGCTTTATCGACAATGGTTGACACTGCTAGAAGATTTGTCATGGTCCCTGAATTGGCAACAAACCCCGTTTGATTCATCGGAATCCGGTTGTGTTCCTTTGCCCATAGCTTTAGGTCCTCCAGAAGGAGGCCTGCATAGTGCTTAGCCTCAATGTCCAAAAGAGCAATGAGTCTGTAGTTGTTGGGGGCTGCACGGGTTCCTGATTTATATATTGGGTGTATTATTGCACCCCGCCATGATTCTGGGATAGTTGCGGTTCTCAGGACATAGTTGAATAGGTTTGTTAGGGTTCCTGACCAAAAAGGAATATCAGATTTAAAGAGGTTCTGTGGTAGGCCATTTGGGCCTGGTGCTCCGTCTGATCTTGCTTTAGTCACAGTCGACGCTACTCTGTCTTGGGACACCTGAAAGCCCATATTAAGAGGACTTGGCAGCTCAGTGGGTGCACTCCACTTAATGCTAGCCTCAGTATCAGTCTCTCTCGGCGGGCCACCTCCTATGGGACCTAGATGTTCTGAGGACCTGAAATGTTCTGTGAGGTATGATGCCCATTCAGACTCTTGTATATTTGCTGATCCAAAGCTTGAGGTACTCGGGTTGGTGCGGTTAACTAGAGCCAAGAATTTTTGGGCGTTTTTGCTCTTACTCTCCCACACCAATTTGCACCAAAATTGATTTTCATGTATTTGTTTGTCTTTGAGGATCGCCAGCCTGAGTGACTTTTGGGCAGCTTGATAAAGATGTAAACATTCACTGTTCCCAGGGTGTTTTGCAAGTGACCGCAGGGCGTTATTCCTGGCTTTCTTAAGTACCTTTGACTGTAATGAGAGTTTGAATTTGTAGCGCTGGTTTGTCCTTTGGGCCCGCTGTTCTACTGGAAACAGCCAACCTGATACTGGTTGGAAGCATGCAGAACCGGTCAGCCGTTTTCATGGTCCAGTCTGGCTCCTGGCCCAAAGGGATGGAAGATGAGGAAAAGAGCCCAGAGAGGGCTCCGCAGAAGGGTCCCCAAGAAACAGAACACCTCCCAAACTGAACAGAAAAGAGCCGATGCCCTTCAGGCAATGGCGGAGATTGTGAGATCTCCAGACAATGTCTCAGGGGCTGGTTCCCCTTCTGCAAAGACAATGGAGGGGTTAGACTCAAATTCCTCAAGGGCAAATAGTCTAAACTTGCTGTGGGTAACACCAAACTCCTATGAATCACATTGCTCTGAAGACACCGGAACAGATGGAGAATCCAGAGTCACTGGGCAAAGTCGGGTGCTGCACCTGGAGGTTGTGGACATAACAGGCGGGTGCGGAATGGGCATGTACTGGTTGCCCCATGTCTTTTGCCTAGCCCTTTCGGATAATCTCACCCCTGATAGGTGGAGAATTTCTGTTACTAATGTTGATGGGTCTACAGTTTGGGCAGTTAGCAGTTGCTGAACCGCACTTGGGCTGGGGAATTTCGTTTTTATGGAATGTTTGTTGATAACTGTTATATTGTTGTTTTTCAGGGCAGTATGGATATTTTCTGATGGTGCAAGCTGGTGGGGAGGGGAGGGGAGGGTAGGGGAGGGAACTTAGCTTATATTACCTTGCAAGGCGACTACTCCTTAAATACTGAAATTCTTATCATGGAACATTAGTGGGATGGGATCTGCCGTAAAACGCTACAAGTTACATAGCTATTTATGCAGACGAGTAATACAGGTGGCCATGTTACGGGAAACCCACCTCATACAAAATGAAGTAGTGAAATTATGCTGCAGATGGAGAGGACAGCTATTTGCTACCTCCTATTCAGCTTATGCACGCGGAGTGCTGATCTGGATTAAAGCAGGTGTCCCATGCGAGCCCTTACACACCATCGTAGAGATAGAGGGCCGAAACGTCCTGCTGATGGGAAGGCTGTTGGGTCGTGACATTAACCTAGGAAGGATTTATGCACCAAATGCGAAACAGGTTTCATTCTTAAATTCCCTTTCCACATCATTAGCCTCCCTGAGTCCCGACTCCCTCCTCCTTGTGGGAGATTTTAATTGTGTGGCAGATATAGCCCTGGACTGCTCCTTCCCTCTGCTGCTACTACACATAAAACATCGGTCTTACATTTGTCTTAAGTTTAATTTAAGACAAAATCCTAATTTAGGCCAAATTCCTTAGGACAAAATCATAATTTAAGACAAAATCCTAACTTAAGACAAAATCCTAACTTAGGACAAAATCCTAATTTAAGACAAAATCCTAATTAAGGACAAAATCCTAATTTAAGACAAAATCCTAATTTAGGGCAAAATCCTAATTTAGGACAAAATCCTAATTTAAGACTGCTAAATGCCTTCTGTGAATACCAAAAGTAGAAGGTTCAGGATTTTTTCGTAAGTTAGTTCTGTGAATCAGGCCCTTTGTCATACACAACCCACTCTGCCTGTAGCTCTCTGCCCCGTTCACTTGTTTTCTCTAGTGACCTACAACTCCTTGTCCTGGTGAAACATTGTGACTTTTGTAACTTCTCTTAGCTGTCCCTTCAAAAATATTACATTACTTCAATTTCTTAACTGCGACCTTTTTCCATTTTCATCTTAAAATTGGATTTATTTTTGATTTTTTTTCCTTTCAAATCAGCTCTGGTTTTCCCTACTTTTTTTTACAACTTGAATATGAACTATTTTTATATCAAACTGAAGTTGCATGTTGTCTTCCTTCGGGATGGACAGAAGACCCTGAGCTGGAGAATACTTCAGTCTTCCGGCGGATGAAGGACCCCCAATGTGTGTTGGTTTTGTTCCCATTTCCAAGTTAGTGTCTGCCTGCTTTCATAAATATTTTTCCCTTCACAACACCATTGTATTGTGTCTCCAAATGCCAGTGTTTCCCAGATAGTCTGCAGTATTTTTAATGTCTCCTAACAATCTTCTTCACAAACCTTGTATGTCTATTCTAAATAGAAGACAGACATTCCAACTTGCTTCAACTTTTACCTGTTACATTTTAAACATTAAATGAACTTTTAAGATCCTTGGGCCATAGGTAGTAATATATGGTTGCAAAATACTGACTCCAATTTGCAATCAGTATTTTTGAGACCAGTAACGATTTTTTAGGAACGACCCATGTACTAATAGGTTAGTTCTTAAAAATCTGAATAGTACTGAGTTAGAATCTGACCTAATTCATGCATATTATTGCGGAAGGTCTCAGGTTCTGATTCACTATTGGAGCAGCGTAATTTTGCCTCTACCCTTTCAAGTTTAATTTGGCCATATATATGCATACATATGGCTCATGTACTTGTGTGATGTAACATTATTAATGTAATGTAGTGCACTTGAACAGTGACAGAAAGTGCATCTACTGCATAATCTCAACATTTATATGAGTGTGTATATTAATGTTTTCTTAACAGTAACAATGAGTTGCAGTTCTTACATATGTCTAAATTTGTTCTGTATGACTAACAAATAATTCCTTATATGTTCACATATTTCTTTAAATAAATTATTTCCATTTACCTTATGACCGAAATTTTATCCATTTGAATGGTGCTCTACATTTATATTATAACTGTATATTAAACTGTAATCATGCATTTAAAGTGTGTATTGAAATGCTTGCTGTACTAAAGTTGACCATAGGCCTTCAGCTTTTGAATTTCGCAATGTTTAACTTTTAACGCGAATGCTTGCTTTGGATTCAATGCTTTTCTTTCTTCAGCAGGTGGCGCTGCATTAACTCATGGTTAAAGAAAGGCACATTGTGTGTAAGAGATAGTGAAGATTTAACAATGAGGGAAGAAATGCCGAGTGTAGATGGCAAGTTTAATTGTTTGAGGATGGCAAATAATTTGATATGTGATTCTTGAGGGTTCTTTAGATGGGTAAAATTGGGCATTGCACTTTAGCCTTATCCATATTCCATTTTAGACTCTGGAGGTACAAACCTCTTTGCACCATCTCTGTTGTGTAACTACATGTTATACACAATATTTTACTTTGAGAACTTCTACAGAAGTTCTGCTGTGCTGACACCTTTTTCTGTTTTCCTGATTTAATAGGGTTTCCCAGATTCCCAGATATAAGAGTGTTTAGTAAACTTTATTAGTCAACCTCATGTATAGGCAAGAAGATCGAAACTTTCAATCTACTCATCAGACTTTATTCCTTATTTTTTGTATTCCAGCAACCCAATTCCTAATTTACTTTCTGTCATTGAGGATCAATTTTATTTGCCGTTTCAGCTATCCTCTAGTGAGTCTGTATTTTTATACCATGTTTTTGCAATTGATTTATATCAGGTTGGCTTTGAATTTATAATAAATCCAAATCAAAAAACTCTGAGCTTTACTGTGGGGCCAAATGGGCTACACTCTCATTGGTAAAATGTAGTAGATCCTAACTCCTTTTATTCCACAGGCACTTAAAAAACCTTCCATTGCAGGGGACCAGGAAGAAGGAGTCCACATTCTATGCATTTGCATTATGATTCAATGCTATCACAGGAATGGTGGCCTGATGGGGTCAGCAGACCAACATGTCTGTGATTGCTTTTAAATAAAGCAATCATTTTTTAATACAGCTTAAATTCCTTTAAGGAAACGTGATGCTTTTTAAAACCCACATTTTTTTTAGGAGTAACCAGTGGTCTCATGGATCAATGGCTACTCCTAAATTGTTTTTTGTTAACATTCACAGAGGGAAAGGGGTCCTGTTTGCTAATGGGTTACCACTACCTTTATGTAGTCTGTAATATATTAATGTTTTGAGGCTGGATTTTGGTCATAGACCATTATTACATATTATAAGGAGTCAGTATTTGGAAGGGCCCGCCCTAAACATGCAGTTCCAATTTGGTTTGCTTTTCTAAACCAATTTAATGATTTGGGGAAACCTTTTCCAAATCCTTAGATGGGCTTTGCCCAGTAGAAAAAATATTTTAGCATTCACAAACCCTCTGATTTATGAATCAGAGGTTTTGTGAAAGCCAAAACCTTTTGTATGTCTGGCCCCTAATTCTTAAACTTTTTTCACTTGCGAATCAACTTTTGTTTTTTACTTAACCTTTTTACTACTTTATAATCAGCAGTTTTTTCACTTAAGTTAAGCTCACAGTAGTTTTTTAAATCGTTGTTCCTTAGTCTGGATACATTCAGCCTGCGGTGGCTCCTGAGAGTTTTTCGAAAGATGAGATTGCCTGTGCCTGCATCACCTTTGCCTGTGCAGTATCTTTTGGCTATGACTCCATACCCACATGCATTTGTCCTCAGAACGCCCTATATGTCACTGTCTAAGTGAGATTCAGTGCCATCCTTTCCTTCTCTTAACAACCCTTCCAAACCCTGTATTATTCTAAGCTAAACATGATCCGAACTCCAGACTTCTTTTTACTTCAACTCTTAACTCTTTGATTGGTAAATCAGTTCTAATTTTTCTCACTTACATTTTTCTAACTTATAAATGAAATACAACTAAGTATAGCCTTGCATTAAACATTGGCCTTTTTACTTTTTCTTCAAGTGGGAATCGGAATTTTTAGCCAGAAAATACTGAACACATCTTTGCCTCCTTTGTCCAAGTCTGTGTGTCTTAGGCGCTCTGTGGTTGTGTTAGTGCCCCAATACCTTTTCCATCTTTCTCCTTTCATGTAGTTCTCTGCTCTGTGCCTTTGTCTCCAGGCCCATATGACTTTGTGACTGCTCGTCCTCTATTGTCTTACTGTTCAAATGAACTCTGGTGTCATCTTTAACTACTCCTAACAAGCGTCCTGTTAGACCAAGCGGTTTCAGACTGGCTGGGATGCAACGAAGCCAAACAGAATCCACCGTCCTAGATAGGACGAGTATGATACACTTGTCCGATAACCCATACTCACCCTTGAATAGCTTAGCAAAGGGCAGTCAGGCTTTTCCTCAGGGTCAGAGTGTAAAGTGTTGGCGTAATACCACCCTCACAACACAGAGCGTACACTACGAAAAAGACTCCACACAGTATGTATAAAACACTGGCCGTTGTATTACACACACATTGGAATCAAGACAATATACACATTGGATATATACTTTACTTTACAGTTATATGCAAGTGTAGAACTCTCCCATTAGCAACAAACAGCACCAACATATGTACACTTTTCAGAGACATCCATAAAACCCAACATTCCCAATACCACATACCCCATACAGTTGCAATGGTCAAGAAATCACAGGTTTTGACTATGCCTTGTGACCCAGCCCCTCAGTCACTCAAACGGCACCAGTGAACAATACACATTGCCCCTGCTGGAAACACTTTGATGAGGTTATTGGACCACCTAAGGCTGAAGAAAACAGTTACTGGGTTTTGTCCCTCCAGATTAGGCCTTCAGGTGCCCATCAACACCTTTACGAGTGTGGGGTCACTAGCCCCTCTGCCGGCAAAAGACTGTGACACCGGAAGCTAGTGTCCTTCTTAATTGCAGAAATGTTTCCCTTCTGGTGGAGGTGCAAGCTGCAGCTGCTGTAGGCAGTCAGCCATGGGTACCCACAGGGCACAATGAGACCCCTTGGGTCCAGTCATGATGTCCTCCACAACAGAGTACCTTGTGGCGTGTGTCCGGATAAAGGGAGTCAGCGACCTTGGACTGAGGTTGCAATGTCAGGCACTGTCACCCTCCCGATCTGGAGGTCAGAGACTGTTTAGGCTGCCAGCTCGGGTCCCATGGACTCGGCAAACTTCCCCTGCACTCCTCAAACTCCTCTCACTCTGGCACCCCCACGTGGCCCACTGATCTTTACAAGGCCACTTCTCAGCACAGTGTCATTACGGCGTACGTCAAGATGCTCCTTGACCCAACTGACGATCTCTTCCACCCGTTTCAGCCACACCGTGCAGGGACCTTATGATCTCGTGGAAATAGGGAGATCTTTTCTGTCCCTGGGATCTCACAGACAGGAGCCCAGCCAACCAGACCTTAGAGAGTGCTGAGGGACCCGGGCAACGACAGTTGGCAATTGGGCCAGCAACATCCAGGCAAAATCCACCAAGTGATAGTCCTCTTCCTAGAGCACAACAAGCCCCAGGTCACCACAAGTCTGTTGATAGTCCAGTTGCAGTCACTCTTTCCCCAGTAGTTCCTTTTGTCGATGTCCCAGCATCGAACCAGCATAGTATTGTTCCAAACCCTCATGCGTCTCTAACTCCTGAGTGCAGAGTCCCTGTAGTTATACCTACAATGGCCTTTGAAAATGCTATCAGTTCAAAAGCCTCCCTTTGAAATGCATGGGCCCTCTCTAAATTCTATTCTGTCTGCCATCCTAACTCGAGCGGTTTTATCAATATCTTTAGTGGGGCCAAGACCCTACCCCTCAGAATGCAGGTGCCAATTCCACCCCACCTATCCGTCCCGGTAAGCCCCTCAGAGTCCCAGGACTGCAGTTTCCCTTGAGCCCCTAGTTTATGGCTGGAATGCACAGATGTAGTTGTCCCCCTAGCATCCAGATATGGATTGGAGACAGGCTGACAGGCACACAGCGCCACAAGCACAAAAATGCTCATTTTCCAAAGTGGTATTCCCACCATAGTAATGTTGAATCCCTTCGCACCACGGGAGAGGAATCGCCATTACCAACCCGTCCATATCAAACACCATACTGCTACTCTTCTGCCTGTAGGAAGTACCGCTAAATACCCTTTCCACAAATGACTCCTGCCAATCCAAAGCAAGAAGAAGGCCCTAACATACTGAACACATCTTCTGGTGTCATTCACTACCAGGACATGTAGCGCACATGCACACATGCCCTACCTTTTTACGACACAGCACCCTGTCCCCAGGGAGTACTCCGATATAGCAAGAAACATGCAGAACCTTGGCAAGTAGCTTTTTTTGTTTCAAAGTCTGTTTTATTTTCAACTTCAGGGGAAAAATAGCACAGGTCTTAAAGTACACAGCGTTAAGCCTACAACCCTATACAGGGCCGGCTGCGTTTGCAAGCAGAGCAGTTGTTATGTTATGTTATGTTATGTTAAATGATTCTTGTTAAGCGCACTAACACCCGAGGGTTTCTTGGCGCTGGCTGAAGGGACATGTGAGTGAACAAAGAAAGTTTATTCAGAAAGGGTAAACAAAAAGGTCTTAAGGAGTTTCCTGAACTGAAATAGGGAATTGCTGGATTTGATAATCAGGGGGAGAGAGTTCCAGAATTTAGGAGCAAGAAAAGCAAAGCGACGACCACCAAATTTATTAAGTTTAAATTTGGGGATGACAGCCAAGTGAAGGGAGGCTGAGCGAAGAGAGCGAGCAGGTTTGTACAAGGTGATCAAGGATTTTAAGAAAACAGGACAGGAGCAATGAAGAGATTTGAATACCATGCAGCCCATCTTGAAGGCTGCTCTCTCCTTCACTGGCAACCAATGAAGCTTGCGGATCAGAAGCCTCGCAGATTGCCACTTAGGGATCTTAAATATGAGGCGGGCTGCCTGGTTTTGTACAACCTGGAGGCGGTGTAAAAGAAAACGCGGGAGTGCATGATAAAGAGAGTTGGAGAAATCAAGGCGCGATGTGACGAGGGACATGACGACCTGACACAGGGCTGCATGTGGGAGTAGGTGCCTGATCTTCCGGATTTTTCGGAGTTGGAACATACACGAAGAAATCGTGGCACCCACTTGAGCCTTGAGTGATAGTTCCGCGTCGATCGTCACCCCCAAGCTCCTAACGGCCTTGAGTGGTGTCGGGTGGGAACCCAAATTGGGAGGCCAAAACTGCGGACCCCAGTAAGCAGCACTGGAGCCAGGGAGCAGTAGCTCAGTCTTTCCAGGATTGAGTTTTAATTGGTTCAGATTCATCCATTGATGGATATGAGTCATGACGGCATGGAAGGTGGTAGTCGCCTGAGGAGAATCGAGTGGAAAGACGAGCTGCAGATCGTCAGCATAATTGAAGACGATAACGTCCCAATTGTGAAGGGAGAGAATTAAAGGGCGAAGATAAAGATTGAATAATAACGGGGAGAGTGAAGAACCCTGGGGGACACAACAAGTGATAGGGGATTTGGATGCGGTGAAAGGCCCAAGACGTACAGCTTGTGATCTTCCTGTCAGGAATGACTCCACCCACCTGAGAGCTGTGCCCCGGATGCCAGCTTGTCCGACACGGTGGAGAAGAATGTCATGATCCACCGTGTCGAACGCGGCAGACAGGTCCAGGAGGACCAAAGCCTGTGGTCTCCTGGCATCTGCATTCCCTCTCAAAGTATCCATGACTGCCAAGATGACAGCTTCCGTGGAGTGGGCCGGCCTAAAGCCGGCCTGATTAGACTCAAGGAAGCACGAGCTCTCGATGAAATTAGAGAGACACCAGGTGACATGGGCTTCAAGGAGTTTTGACAAGTAAGGCAGTAAAGATATTGGGCGATAATTGGAGGGTTCAGCCGCATCAGCCCCTGGCTTCTTCAAGAGAGGCAAAAGAATGGCCTCCTTGAAGGAGCCAGGGACCGTGCCGGAGATGAGGGAAGCATTCAGGAGGGGAAGTATGCACTCAGGCAATTTAAGACAAACCTCACGCAATACCGCAGGAGGACAGTGGTCATCCGGGGAGCCCGATTTTACACGGTTAGCTAGTTTCGCCAGGGAAGAAGGATCAAGAGTGGGAAATGAAGTAAAAGATAATGGATTGTCCGGGTGGGTATCCAAAAATAGTGACGGCTGTGAGGTAGGAGTAATAGAGTCTTTTATTTTGATGATTTTTTCAATAAAAAAGAGATTAAGGGCATCACAGGTCTCTTTGGACGGGGTTTGAGCTGGAAGAGTCCTGTCGTCCGTAGTCAGTTCGTTCATGATCCTAAATACCTCGCGAGATTTATTGGTGGCAGAAAAGATTCTATCAGAGATATGCTCCGATTTGGCTGACAAAATAGCCAGTTTGTAATCTTTCCGAGCAGTTACATATTTCTGTCTGGATAGCAGGGAATAATCCCGCCTCCAAATGCGTTCCAATTGACGTACCTCAAGTTTTATTTGCTTGAGGTTGTCAGAGAACCACCGGTTGGCGTTAGGGTGTCTGGTGCAAGGGAACTTGACTACTGGGGCAAATTGGTCGCTGGCCCCTTTCAGCCAGCTGCGGATGTTGGTATCAATCCTGTTAACATCCTCGGACGGGAGGGTGTTAGGACAAGTGGGAGCAAGGGTGGTTAGGAATCCCTTGGAATCATAATTCTTCCATTTGCGTGCAGAACCACCTGCCATTAGAGGAGCCTTGGTTCGCCCACTGAGGGTGATGGTCGTGTCTACTATGAAGTGGTCAGACCATACGCATGGAAGTGTGGAAGGGGTTGAGAGGGTTAGATTCAGAGTCCAAATCTGATCTAATATGTGGCCTTTTACATGCGTCGGTGAGGTAACTTGCTGACTCAAGTTCAGACTTATCAAAGTCTCGGATAATGCTGAGGCTTGTGCCCCAGCGTTGGGATCATCAAACCAATAATTAAAATCCCCGAATAGGGCGAAACTGGGTAGTGAGGGCAGAAGGGCAATCAGATGTTCGCAAAGTTTCTCCGCAAAAACTGGCATAGATCGGGGAGGGCGATATAAAAGGGCGAAGGAGAAAGCCCCCGCTTCTGACCCCAAGTTAACAAACAAGTTATCTACTTGTGGGAGTGCGAGTGAGGATGAGGAAATGAAGTGAAACCGTTTCGAAATGATGGCAGCCACCCCCCCACCGGGGTGGTCGGCAATACGGTCAGCGTGAAGAATAAAATAATCTGGGGGAAGGGCTGCTAAGATGTCAGGGAGAGAGTTCTCCATGAGCCAGGACTCAGTAAGCAGAAGGAGGTCAGGACTTTCTTGTAACAGCAAGGTGAAAATATCTGCCTGATGTCTGACCATTGAACGGGTGTTTAATAATAGAGCCCGGATGGAGTTGTGATTCAGTGCAGGGGCGGTCGAAAGGACAGGGGGGTCAGGTGAGAGGGGGGGGTTACGAGAGATACCAAGAGCAGTGAGTTTCCCCATGGTGACTAGAGGGGGGACCAATCCAGGTAGGTTGTAATACCTCAGTTGCCTAGCGGTATATGATGTATTATGGCTAGCATCCCCTGCCCCTTGCCCCTGCCGGCCGCGGACGGGCGCAGACGGGCTTGACTCTAGCGCCACTCCGGCGCGCCTACGACACGCCCGCTGCGCTCGTCCGCTGCGCTGACACATAATGACCGTTTAAGTAGGGAGGAGACGCGGGGGTGTGGCGAGGATCGCCGTCCAACCCTACCCAAAATGGCGCCCACGAGCGCTGAGGAGCACCGGCAAGCGGTCTGAAGAGAAGGTAGGAAATAAAAAATGCTGCTAGTAATCAGCAGGGCGGGTGATGGCAGGGAAATTAAAAATTAAGGTCCACCGCTCGTAGTCCGCGGGGCCGGTCTGGAAAGCGATTGACACCGCTAGTGATCAGCGGGGAAGCAGAGGTTAGTTTTAAAATTAAGAACAGTCGCGCTCCAGCAGTCGCGTGCTAGCCCACTGCCACTGGGCTGCCAGCGATCACAGGAGGCAAGGGGAGGCGGGTCCTAAGTAGGGAGGAGACGGGGGGGGTGTGGCGAGGATCGCCGTCCAACCCTACCCAAAATAGCGCCCACGAGCGCTGAGGAGCACCGGCAAGCGGTCTGAAGAGAAGGTAGGAAATTAAAAATGCTGCTAGTAATCAGCAGGGCGGGTGATGGCAGGGAAATTAAAAATTAAGGTCCACCGCTCGTAGTCAGCGGGGCCGGTCTGGAAAGCGATTGACACCGCTAGTGATCAGCGGGGAAGCAGAGGTTAGTTTTAAAATTAAGAACAGTCGCGCTCCAGCAGTCGCGTGCTAGCCCACTGCCACTGGGCTGCCAGCGATCACAGGAGGCAAGGGGAGGCGGGTCCTAAGTAGGGAGGAGACGGGGGGGGGTGTGGCGAGGATCACCGTCCAACACTACCCAAAATGGCGCCCACGAGCGCTGAGGAGCACCGGCAAGCGGTCTGAAGAGAAGGTAGGAAATAAAAAATGCTGCTAGTAATCAGCAGGGCGGGTGATGGCAGGGAAATTAAAAATTAAGGTCCACCGCTCGTAGTCAGCGGGGCCGGTCTGGAAAGCGATTGACACCGCTAGTGATCAGCGGGGAAGCAGAGGTTAGTTTTAAAATTAAGAACAGTCGCGCTCCAGCAGTCGCGTGCTAGCCCACTGCCACTGGGCTGCCAGCGATCACAGGAGGCAAGGGGAGGCGGGTCCTAAGTAGGGAGGAGACGGGGGGGGTGTGGCGAGGATCACCGTCCAACACTACCCAAAATGGCGCCCACGAGCGCTGAGGAGCACCGGCAAGCGGTCTGAAGAGAAGGTAGGAAATAAAAAATGCTGCTAGTAATCAGCAGGGCGGGTGATGGCAGGGAAATTAAAAATTAAGGTCCACCGCTCGTAGTCAGCGGGGCCGGTCTGGAAAGCGATTGACACCGCTAATGATCAGCGGGGAAGCAGAGGTTAGTTTTAAAATTAAGAACAGTCGCGCTCCAGCAGTCGCGTGCTAGCCCACTGCCACTGGGCTGCCAGCGATCACCGAAAATGCAACACAAGGAACAAGTATTTACACAGCATGTCGCTTACAACCCCTGTGGGGCCGGCCGCGTGGTGCCTAAGATAGTGCTACCTCGAGGTGGAGTAGGAAAGGACACAACCTCTAGGGGACCAGAACTTGAATTCACAGACAAGAGGTCCAAAAAGACAAACAAAGAGCCAGAGGCATCAAAGGAAGAGTAAATAGATGAGAAAAGAAAGAAGTAGCAGTCAGAAGAGAAGGTGTGGCATAGATGGGCAGGATGAGGGAGCACAGCACGATAGCCCCTTGCAGGCCTCATTGTCCACACGGGGGGTTACTCTAACAGGGGTTCTGTGTGCGGAAGCAATCTGTCAGGATAAGGCGGCAGTATAGCATCTTCAAAAAGTCGCAGCGCCCTAAGTTTAGTGGGCATGTAACGTGTACGCTCTATCGCGCAAAGGTATTTAATCAGAGGTTGCCAGACAGCTTTAAAATGAGTGTCTTGTGCTTGTAGCCGCGCTGTGAAGAGCTCCATTGTAAGAACTTGCCATAAGCGCACGTACCAAGCAGCAATGGGAGGGGACTCTGCTTTCTTCCAGTAGAGCGCTATAAGCTGCTTAGCAGCTCCGAGCGACTAAAGCGCTAGTAACCAATCGCTGCAGGTAAGTGCCTTCAGGTTGGCATGCTTATTGTCCAAAAGAATTGTGTTTGTGGCTTCAGGCAGGTGGAACCCCAACACCCCTTTAATATGGCTGAGGACCTCCTTCCAGAACAGGGTCAGTAGTGGGCAGGCCCACCAAATGTGTATGAAATCCCCAGACGCCGTCGAACACCTCCAGCACAGGGGGGATGCCGCAGGGAACATCTTATGTAACCGTGTGGGCGTATAATACCATTGCGCATTGACTTTATAAGCATTCTCTTGTTGCGGGACGCTGCAATAGATCTTGGGGATATCTCGCCACAAGCGAATCTACTGTGGAGGCGTGACTTCCGTAGCAGACGTTGACTGCCATTGGCGTTGGTATGGGTGGGAAGGCATTTCCAAGGGATGCTGCAAGATCTGATAGATCCGAGAAATCAGGCCCTTTGATTCATCAAAGGAGCGGACCAGCCGCTCAAAGGGAGTGAATGGGCGGGTAGCCGCCTGATACATCTCTGCCGAGGAGACCCAATGCCGCAGCTGTGCGTACAGAAGACCTGCTGCAACTGGGAGACGAAACTCTTCCCTACACTGGGTAAACGTTTTGAGAGTGCCTCCCTCAAACAGATCGCCAATCACTCTGCATCCCCCTTGCGCCCACTTGGTAAAAGCTTGCATGTGGATTCCCTTCGATAGGCGTATGCGGGGAGGGAAATGTTGTGAGGCCTCCGCGCACCGCCACCTTCTCCCAGATATCCAGGACCATTTTAGTGGGCAATGCCATATAGGCACTTTGGGAGCGTGCCTCTCGATGGAGCCACGTGAGGTCCCAAATGGTACGCCCAGTTACCGATCTATCCATGTGTAGCCAAACCTTTTCACTCTCGGTTGTTGTCCATTCTGTCGCAAAGCGGAGATGGGATGCCCAATAGTAATCCATGAGGTTGGGACGAGCCAGTCCCCCTCTGTCCCACGGTAGCATAAGAATCTTGTGAGAGAACCGCGGTCTACGCCCTCCCCATATGAATGTAGTTAGTTCGCGTTGAAGGCCCTGTATCTGATGCAGAGGAATGGGAGTGGGGAGGCATTGGAATAAATATAACATTTTGGGGAGTATCAACATCTTAATGGCATTAAGCCTGCCCAGCAATGACATCACCAAGGGTTTTCATTCCCGCAGCTCATCGAGAACAGCCCTCTTACATTCTCTCCAGTTCACCTGGGACCACGTGTCCAGGGAGGGAGTCAACCGCAGACCCAGATACCTAATGTGAGCAGTGGCCCAGTGGTAGGGGGCGAAAGCCTCCAGAAGCGGTATCTCCTCTGGTGGAATCGTGAGATTAAGCGCCCAGGATTTATCATGATTAATTTTGAGACTGGAGGCCCGCTCAAAGGTCTGCAACAAGGAATGCAGTGCTTGGAGAGACTCCGGAGGGCGTGAGAGTGTGAGAATGAGGCCGTCCGCAAAGAGCGCCACCTTGTTCTGCTGACCCCCCAGTGAGATGCCATGTATATCTGTAGCCTGCCTGATTAGCTCCGCCAAGGGCTGCACCACTAGAGCGAAGAGCAGCGGGGACAGGGGGCAACCCTGTCGGGTACCCCGATGTATAGTGAAAGGTTCCGTAAGTTGCCCGTTCACTCTAATCCTCGCCTGCGGGGCAAGATATGGCGCCATGATCATGGACACCATGTTCCGCCCTAGCCCAACACTCTGCAGCACCGCCCGAAGGAAGGCCCAGTCCACCGGATCAAATGCCTTCTCCGCATCAAGCGAGAGGAGGCAGGCCGGGATATCCCATTGACACGCCATCCCCACCAAGTGCGTGATTCTATGTACATTATCTGCCCCCTGGCAATTGCGGATGAAGATAACTTGGTCCGGATCCACCAGGCCAGGCATGTGGGGGTCCAAACGTTTTGCAAGCATTTAAGTATAAATTTTCAAGTCTGAATTTAACAGCGCTATAGGACAGTAGGAGGCACAGAGCTTTGGGTCCTTCCCCGTCTTAGGGATCAAGGCTATCTCTGCCATACCCATAGATGGCGTTGGCCCATCCGTGTCGGAGAAGGAGTTATACAGCCTCAGGAGATGAGGCTGAAGTTGTGCTTGAAACATGCGATAAAAGGATAGGGGCAGGCCATCCGGGCCCGGCGTCTTACCAAGCAGATCTTTTAGGGCAGCTGTGAATTCCTCGGCAGTAAGAGGGCCCTCCAGTGTTCTCGCATGATAGGGGTGTATCAGGGTCCAAGTGCATCTGTCCAGCACTTCTGCTAGGAGATCCGGCGACTGTTCCTCCGCCGTGTAGAGGGTCACATAATATGCCCGGAAAGCTTCACATTTGTCCCGCTCCGCGGTAACCCTTGCTCCATTCGGTAACTGTATATTAGCTACATGGGCCTTGGCCGCCCTCGCTCTTAAACGTCTCACCAGTAGCCGGCCCACCTTATCTCCCCCTTCGAAGTACCTCTACTTCAGCGCTAGTAGGGAGGTTTCCGCTTTATTTATGCGCAAGAGGTGGAGCTGTCCCTGGAGGTTCGCCAGCTGCCGCCGGGATATCTGCGAGGATTGCTCCTGATCCCGTTTTTCAGCCAATTTTATGTCTTTTGAGAGAGTGTCTTCAAGTTGTCGAGCCTCCTGCACCCACGCAATCGAGAGAGAGGTGATGTGCCAGCGCATCGTGGCCTTGAAAGCATCCCACACCGCGGGAAAAGGCGTTTCCGGGATAACATTACTGGCAAAGTAAGAGTCAATGGCAGCACGTATGCTATCCACGTCGGCTGGATTCCGGAGGATACTCGTCAGCAAGCGCCACTGTGATATACGGTTGGAGCAGGCCTCCAGGTCCTGCAGGATCAGCTCAACATGTGCATGATCAGAGAGCGACATGGCCGACATCGTCCGAGTATGAACGGTGGACATGAGAATAAATCGAATAATCCCGCACCCCCGGCGAGTGGTACCCCCACGTGTCTAGGAGATCAAGATCTGTAATCTGTTTCCGGAAACTGGAGGACATGGCCCCTGCCCCGTTCAAGGAAGTTTTGCTGCGATCCACCCCAGGGTCCCACACCAAGTTAAAATCCCCCCCACAATCACCGAGGGGTCATCCTGCGGCACATGCTCCCGTATGAGCACCCGGAGGTAAGTGTCCTGCATCTGATTGGACGCATACACATTACACAGTGTGAATAAGCGCCTCCAAATCCCAACACTCATCCGAATGAAGCGTCCATCTGCGCTCCTGAAGGGCTTAGCCTCCCCCCGCCTGATGCCACTTCTACACAAAATCGCCACCCCTGCAGTTTTGGTGTCTGCTGCAGCTCAGAATTGAAGGGGGTATTTAGGATGCGCCATGTGCCTTACTTCAGCTTTAAGGAGGTGAGTTTCTTGGAGGAAGATAATATCTGGGTTAGACTGAAGGAGATATCGCCATGTTTGCCGCCGCTTATAAGGAGAGTTGAGGCCCTTAACATTAAGCTATATTACTTTTAAGGGTCTTGGGAGGGTCCCCATCATATCCGAACCCAAGTTTGTCCTTTCTGCCACTGTAGAAGCGAGCTCAGAATAGGGGTGAATGCGCAGAAAGACCTAAGTCGAGCCGCTTGGGAGCCGTGCTGCACCTGCAATACCACCTGCCCGCCCCACCTAGAAGTCAAAAGAAGATAGAGTAGAGAAGTGGGAATGAAAAGAAGAGAGAGGTAAAACAGAGAGCAAACCAACAATGGCCAACCGGGCCACAGAGTCCCGTTCCAGGGACTGGACATCCTACACCCCAAGGTTTGGATAGACCCAGAGATGTCACTCTCACAAGAACAGTTGGGGTAGGCCTGCAGCTGCATTCGGATTTATCAAGGTAGGGAGCTTCGGAACCACCTTTGCTGCATTCAGATGGCCAGAGCAATGCGTGGGTATTAACCCTGTCTTCCACCCCAGTGGTGAGAGGGGTGCTTCCTGGAACGTGCAGCACAAACTGTCATGATAGCAAGGTGTCATTGTCAAGGGGTTGGTGAACGCTGAGCGGCTCCCCCTGTGTCCCCTTCCAGGGATCTAATATGCTCTATAATGTCCTGCTTGGCCTGTGAGGATGAGCGCTCGTCTAGAGGAGAGGAGCGTCGACGGCGATGCACAGTGGACCATGATGGTTTAGCAGGTATCCGCTTCAAGGGCGGAGGACGGGTGGGGCTGGCAGGCGGCGTGGTCAGGAGCCGAAGTAGTTGAGCCGCTTCTCTGTAGGACCACAGCACCCAGAGTTTGGGTTCACACTCAAAAATGAAGGCAAACGGGTGTCCCCATTGATAAGAAACACCCAGGGTTCGCAGCTTGTCCGTTACCGGCTTAAAGGCATGCCGTCTCCTCAGAGTGTTAGGAGCCAAGTCCTGGAAGATCTGGATCTTGTGCCCGTCATATGTGAGGTCCTGCTTACTTCGCGCTGCCTTAAGAATGGCCTCCTTTTCTGTAAGGAAGTGGACTCTGGTGAGGATGTCCGGCAGCACTCCCGGCCTCCCCGCAGGTCCAGACACCAGATGGGCCCGTTCCAGGGTCGGCGGAGAGGCATCGTCGTCACCCCACACCGCATGCAGGAGTTGAGCCACATATGTAAGGATGTCCTTCCCCTCTGCTCCAACAGGAACTCCTCGGATTCAGAGATTGTTCCGGCGGCTCCGGTTCTCCAGGTCCTCCTGCTTAAGTTGCAGTCCTATGTGCTGTTCCTCCAGGGTAGCCAAGCGCTGCCATAACTGCTCCTGGTCCTCTGTGCGGGCGTCAACCGTCTTCTCCATTCCTTTGACCTGTTCACCAAGATCCGTCACTTCCTTTCGGAGTTCTTGGACACGGGAGTGCACATCAGAACGCAGGGAGCCAATCTCTGTCTTTAACTTGGCCATAAACAAGGCCATAAACACCTGCGTCACCGGCGGTGAATCCCCTCCAGGCGTCGGGTCCAGCTCGGCTGGGGCGGACGCTCCCGCCTTGCCCCACATTGCTGTGACAGTGTTATCCTTGGGGATCACCCAAAAGCCTCCTTACTCCTCTTGGAGCGCGTCATCACGAAAGAAGAGGCCCCCTGCGGGGTGCTGATGTCTTGGGGCGATTATATTGCACACCAGTACTCTCAGTGGTTTGCGGTGCCCAGGAAGGCTAACGAGCTTCAAATGTAGGGAGCACCAGATAGTGTCATTGCAGCTTCAGTGGTTAGAGTTCGAACCCCCACCGGGACGGGGTGCCCGCTGCAAACCAAGACAGCAAAGATTAGAGCAGGGGCGGACCGCAGCACTCCCGCTCGAAAGACACAGCTCAGGCGCAATGCCACAGTGAGAGGGAAGCGTGTTCTGCAGGTCTCCGCCACCTGCAGACCAGAGCACCCTCCTTCCATTCCCCCAAGATCCCAGGGGGCAAGCAGGAAGCCACGCAGCGAGCCCCGAACCAGGCTCTGTATCTCCGCAGGAGTCCGTGACACAGGCGTGTCTCTATAGCAATCCAGGGACCCCCCGGGGTCTCAAATCTCCACCGCAATCACACTAGGGACCAGGAGGGCAGGCCACCCACACTGAGAGCGGGAGGCCGATGAAAGACGTTGAGAGGGGCTTTGGGTCTGGGCTACAAAGCCATAGGGGCCTGCTATTGCTCCAAGTAGGCCCGCCAAGCCAGGGAGACCAGCAAGCCCAGCTCCAATGCTATGCCTCCTTATGGCCACCCCGCAGAGGCGGGCAGGCGAAAAACCAACCAACAGGGTCCCCGCAATCCACCTCTACCCCCACCTCCCCATCACAGGACCCACCAGCAAGGCAGCAAAAAACCACAAGCAAGCACTGGGGAGATGGGCCAACTTGGTGTCAGCACCGCTGCCCCCCTGTGCAACAGAGTTCAATATGGCAGGCTCAGATCCAAAGTCTCTGGGCCCACTCCCGCCAGTGCTGCCCCCACACTCCTACCAGGATTGCTTCCTCAGTCCATGCGCCGGCTCCACAATGTAGTGTCAGCATCGAGGCCACTCAGTGGGAGTCCTCACTTAGCCCCCCGACAGGGCGGCTGCAGGCAGTTCTCATTCCGGGGCCGTCCACCAGGCCCCTCGACCTCCCCACTGCCCCCTCACTGTCAACAGTAATGTTTTGCGCTCAGAGGGTTTGTGGGGCATCCACCTTAGGGGCCACCTGGAGGAGTCTCAGCAGCCACGACATCTGTTGTCCAATCCCCCCGCTAGGCCAAGACTTTCTTCGTTGACAGGGAGCACAATGTCCCGGGCGGACGTGGTTCGCCCCGCTCCTGCAAGGGGGAGGTACTGCCCAAACTTGACGACTCTGTGGGTGTGCAGCAGGGCAAATCTGTCCTCCGCCCGCCCCTCAGGGGTCCCAAGGAGCAAGCAGGGTTCCAGTTTTCAAGGCCAGGCACCAGGAGACCGCAGCACTTGAATCCACCCCTGTCCAGAGAGGGCCACGCAGGCCGCGCACCCAACAGACACCCCAGGGTAAATCTCCGCAGCCCACGTAGCTCAGAGCCAGGCTTCCGCTCTCACTCTAAGCGCAGGGACCTCTCCGCAGTTCCAGCGCACCACCTCCTCCGCAGTCGCTTTGTCCCGGGCCCCCACTCATCCGCCGCCCAAACCAACACCAGACACTTGTCACAGTCTCAATGCGGGGATAAGGAGACAGCGCCGTGGGCCCAGTCCCCCCCCCACTCCAAGGGCTCAAGCTGGCGGGCAGATGTACTTGCTTCTCACTGGACGCCCTTCCGTTTTGCCGGCAGCGCAGGCCCCTACTCACGTGGTTCTTCTTGCCCAGGGCAAACAGTGTCCAGAATGGCTGGCAGGGTAGGCCCGAGCAGGGGATCCACAAGAAGCACAGCAGCGCGCTTCAGGTCGCAGGGCTAAAAGGCATAGGAGCCGCTCCCGCTTCAAGCACCCCCGCTGAGCTAGGGGCCGGAGAAGTTCTAAAATGGTGGATGAGCAGGAAGCCAGCAAGGCAGGCCCCCCTCAGGAGACAGCCATATCCCCCCTGCCGCCGCCCGGCACCTTGCATGCAGGGCGCGCCAGGAGGTATCCAGAGTCCCCTATAGGATAGATGCATATCGCCATTGTCTAACCCAGGGTGGTGTGGAGTGGAAAAACGATGAATTTGGGCCCAGATCTTTGGACTGGGGTGAATGTGTGACATTGATCCACATTCTGTCCATCATTGTTGTGTTTGCAGTTACCGCTCTAAGTGTACTGGGGATGCTCAGACGTGAGTCCCAGGCACTCCACACCACTGGATTCAAGCTAGCCGGGCTGAAGAGAGGTGTTACCTCGAAACCGGGCCGGTCCTCGGATGCTTGTTTCCGTTCTGGGAAAGACATGGCTTTTGTAGTTCGGACTGGACTGTTCCCATGGGGCACAGGGTCAGCGCTGATTTGCATATCGCCATTGTCTAACCCAGGGTGGTGTGGAGTGGAAAAACGATGGATTTGGGCCCAGATCTTTGGACTGGGGTGAATGTGTGACATTGATCCACATTCTGTCCATCATTGTTGTGTTTGCAGTTACCCTATAGGATCAGGGCAGCGATATCAGTGCAGTGGCAATGTCTGCCTCTCCGGGGTGGCTGCGGTCCGGAAAGAGAAAATGGCGGGCGCCAGCAAATGGCCAGAAGTCTCCCAGCCAGCACGTTGCTCGTGAGCCTCCGTCAATTTGCTAAGAAACTTCACCTCCCGACACCGGAATGGCCGTCGGCATCAGGTCTGCAGTGATGAAGCTCAGAAGCTCAGTCAGGCACTGTAGCTCTCGACCAGGCCGCAGTCACTGCCTTCCCCAATCTGTTGTGGGTCACGTTGTGGAGGCCTCCGGTGGCGATCGGACAGAGCAACAGCGTGGATGCAGCCCTCCGATGCTGTCCACGAAGTCCCCAGTTCCTGCGCTGCTCGGGCATTGCCCTCAGTGAGCCACTACCCTCCTCCAGGCGGGCTCCGCAGGGTGCTGACACTGTCCACTCACACCAGGGCCCAGAAGGTCCGATCTCCAAGATGGCGACCACGACCCGCTGGGTCCGATCTCGTCACCCCCCGCTGGTTCCGGGGGTCAGCAAGGCTCAGCTCCGCCACCCAAGTACTTCCGCCAAATGGGGAGCCCAGTCGTGCCCCCCCCGCCGCTATTGAGCTGCTTAAGATTGCTAAAGATGCTGGCGGCGGCCCGGAGCTGCCACGACGTGCGTCCTACTGCCGCAAGTAGCTTTTTAAATGCCAAGCCGAGTATCAGTAACTTGCACAGACAGGCCCCAGCACGGGAACTCTTTGCACATTTGAAGAGCTACCTGAGCTACCTCAGTGAGTGGCACAACCCATGCTGCAAGCCCACGTAGGCCCATTTGAGTTACATGCCTTATGTATATGTCTTACCCCTAGACAAGGGACTAACAGTTCACTCAAATCAGCCAATCATGTATTTACCAGTTTCCCTTGACAAGGGACTTACAGTTAAATGAAATCATCCAATCATGCTTACACCAATCACCAGTATGTATATAACATACACATCACTTCGGCACTGAATGGCAGTCCTAATGCTAGCAGGTAGATCACTGGAAAACCAGGAGAAACAAAAGCAAAAAGTTTGCCACCAACAGAAAGGCCATTTCCAACATCTCCCAAATCATGTAATATTTACGCACTGCACCACCTCCAAATTACTATACTCAAGCACCTCTGAAAACAGTGTTGTCAACTCCCTAGCTCCACTACATTAAATATAACTGACCCTTCTACAACGCACACTGCTCTAAGCAATGATCTCATTTGAGTCATGTGGTATTATGAAAGCCATAATTTTATATAGGTTTTGTAATATAAAAGAGTATAATCGGTGCATAAGGAAGGCACAAGTTATAGTATATATTTGTGGAAGCAAAGGCCTTGTTGAGGAATAATCAGCCATAGCAGCAGGAGAAAATTAAGAACCAGATACAATCTCAGCATCACCCGCTAAACTCACAACAAGGGTAACTCTTGTAATAGCAATAGAGCTAACTACAACATTAAGTAAAGAATCACAAGCAACTTCGATTTGCCCCGTACCTGCCAGATGTGAGTGGAGGCTTACTGAGCAGAGTGAGGGGGAAGCTATAATGAAAGAAGTATATAAATTAGGAAAAGATAGGTAGGAATCTTGAAGTTTGCTGACCATAGGTCAGACATTCGAAAGCTCATACGTTTGACAATAGAGTCAGTTTGGGAGTGCCCAAGATGTTTGGACAAAGAAGAAATCAAAGTTAGTTGGACAAAAGCAAGAGGGAGGTGGAGGAAAGTAGGGCATTGATCAGATGGTCTGGTATTCTATCTGTTGGACCTAGTCCTCTCTGCATGGTCACCCCCAAATTTGATGTCTTTTTCCTTTACTTCTTGCTGAATTTGTTTTTTTGGACCTTAGGACTCGGTGCACTTTATCATTGCTAACCATTGCTAAAGTGTTTCTGCTCTCTCCCTAAAACTTGGTTAAATTGGCTAAGGTGTCTGAACATATAAAGACATTGGATAGGACTCAGCGTGCTGATGATCGAACTTGAGGGATGTATGTTAATCATTATCGTCCATGATAGAGCACAGAAGGGGGAGAGCCTCTTGGTTAGCTATACACTTATCTAAAGGTCTTTCTAGATGTTTAAAGTGGATCACTAAGCTGTTGTGATTGTGTTAGTCAGGGAATGTTATATGCATAACTGGAAGCAGGAAATGGTATTGGGAGTGTGAGATATTGGGGGTTGTTGGTTGACTAGGGTGTGGGCCTTGGCCAAGCAACAGCCACAATACCTTGCTGGGTGAACCACAAAAGGTCACTAAATTGACCTGTGCTTACCCTACTAGCTTTGCACAACTGGAGTCAGGATTTACTTAGCGGCAATGTGTAAAGTATTTATGCAGCACACCAACAGTAGTAAAGTGAAAACACAATGCATGACAAATCACAAACCAATTTGGAAAAATAGAATACATTTTAATAAATTATTAAACATCAAAACAACAAAAATCCAATTGGTTGAACCGAAGCTCTCAATATTTTACGTTTTGGGTGTAATCAAGTCCCTAATGGTCAAAACACAAATTACTGACATCTGGTCACGCAAGACCGGGTCCAAGTCAAAAGTTAAGGCTGAGTGCAGTACGGATATAAAAAGTGGATTGTGCCCAGTCAGCATTTACCATCTGTAGCTGCAGGGCCGGCCTTAGGCATGTGCAAGCTGAGCACCTGCACAGGGCCACCACGCCAATATATATCCTTAATATAATAATCCTCTGAGGATGGATACTTATTTGTGTGGCGGCCCCAGTGGTAGGGATTTGGCGGCCTCCGGCTCTGTTCCACTTCCAAACACCCTGACCCCTTCCTGAGCTCCGGCGGGCTCCGCCCCACCCGGACCCCCTCTTCCGGGGCCCCCTACCTACGCTCCTTGCCCAGGGCCGCCATGAGCCTAAGGCCGCCCCTGGCAGCTGTTTAGCACTACAACCAAGGGTCCAAGACTGGCGGGCTCCGTTAGTGTGTGGATTTAACATGTACCAGGAGGAACTTTGCCAATTACCTTACTAATGAGGAATCATCGGGGAAATCTATAATTGTTGCCCAGTTCTCACAGGAATTCCTCAGGCTAATCCGGACATTCCCCCCAAGAAATTTCAACTGCTTTTTGAAACCTAAATCCCTTTATGAGCGATTTCCAGCAGCTATTGTTAGCTGCACCACATAAATAAAAAAGGACCTCGCAAATGCAGCGTTTGTATACATTTATTTATGTGGTATTTGCATTGGGGGAACCCGGTCAAAAGTCAGCTGAGTACTGTACAAGGTCAAAGGCAAGCATTCAGTCACTGAGGAGGGGAAGCTGAGTTCTGAGAGTCAAAGTGTAGTGTTCATTCCCATTACCTACATGCTATTTTACACACATATATTAGTCACTGTATCCCAGGCTACGTGCCCGGTAAAATTCCTTGTAAGCTTGGGGGAGCTGTAATCCTTGTTTTCACAGTCAACTCCACGTGGAGATCAACAGTAACCCTTGAGAAGCTGGAAGTAAACTCTACAAATCCGAGTGTGGCTCCCAGCTTACATCTATTTATAGAAAGAACATCCTTTTTCTGAGGCTGGTTTAGGAAGGCCATTGTTGTATCAGACCCTGGTCTCACTTGGATTTCTCCTTATCATTTAATCATTTTTTATTCATGTATTTTGAAGATTGAGTAACATTTCGACCAGAAATGATGTACTTTTGGCCTGGTATATGTATTGCGGTGCAATTGATTATAGAAAGATTAAGTAGAGTTTAAAAAAAATGAAGTTATTTGTTGAAGTTGTTCATAAGCTACTTTATGCAACAACAGCAAAGCTGAGTTTAGGCCTTTTGGGTCTACTGATGGGACCCACTTTGCTTTCCTTAGAGACCCCCTATCCTTGACGGTGCGACCCCTGATGCACTCAGTTTAGATTAATCTTCGCTGCACGCTCTACACTATTAAAAGCAAAAAAGTAGAGGCTTCTGATCGTTACCATTCATAAAGTAACAAGATAAGGCAATAATGTAGGAGCAAGGCACAATTTCTCCTGCAGCACACACATTTGTCTGGTGTGCTCTATCCAGGTTGACAATTTTGTGATGTAAACATTAATGTGTTTGCTGCTATCTAGGAAAGATCTTAGTCACAGATGGTATTGATTAATTCTTGACATTATTTATTGATTGTCTATAAAAACGGTGATTTTAATCTGTATAACTGGAGAAACAAGTTTAAAAACACATTTTGAACCAGTTGTTTTAAAAATATCCACCTAGGCTCATGCCCAGAGCCTGGGACTGGCAGAAGTATCTGCATGCAACATATAGAGGCTTCACTCTATTGATGTGCTGTGCAGATATAATACTCACCATCATCATCATCATCAGGAAGAGATTAGGGACCACATGTACAGATTTTAGGGCTTGAGAGCACCTAATTGCAATTCTTTGCAAATTGGAATTAGGAAATCGCAATACCCAATGTGCAAAAATGTGCAAGTTTGCAATAGCGATTCCTAGTGGGGCTGAAATAGACTTACCTCATGAATATTAATGAGGTAGGGAGCAATTTGTGACCCATTAGGAATTGCAGCCATCACAGGGATGGTGGCCTGCTGGGGTCAGCAGACCACCCTGACTGTGATTGCTTTTTAATAAAGCAATCTTTTTTTTTAATGCAGCCCTTTTTCCTTAAAGGAAAACAGATGCGTTTCAAAAAATAAAATGACATTGCCTGCTCTAAATGATTTGTTTCAGCAGTCACAACTGGGAAGGGGTCCCAATGGTAACCATGACCATTGAAGTGTCAGTAAAAAATAGGAAACAACCTTTACAACGCAGTCATTACATCGCAACATCCTTTACAACCCATGTCACTACAACGCAACCATTACATTTCATGTCACTACAACACATGACACTACAACGCATGACACTACAACGAAGGCATTACATCGCATGTCATTACAACGCATACCATTACAACGCATAGTACCCCTACACTATCCAACACTTTACCCTACTGTTACACGCCCTGAAGTTAGAATAGTAACTTTTACCCCTACACTATCCAACCCTTACCCTACTATTGCACCCCATGGAGTTAGAATAGTAATTTTAATCCCCTACACTATCCAACACTTACCTCAAATGCAATGTAATGGTATGCGTTGTAATGGTATGTGTTATAAAGGTATAATACAATGTGATGGAATGCGTTGTAAATGTAGTTTTAAAAAATTCGTTGTAATGGCATGCAATGTAAATGTATGCATTGTAAGGGATGTTGCGGTGTAAAGACTGTGTTGTAAAGGCATGTGTTGTAAATCTATGCGTTGTAACGTCGTACATTGGTAAAAAATGTATGTTTTGCGATTGTAACTTGGTCACAAAACATTCATACTAAGCACTGCAATTGGGTATTTGGAAGGGACGCTCTAAGCAAGCCCCTTCCAAAAACTGACTCTCTAAATACAAATTGTGATTCAGTAGGAGGTTACCAGATAGTAATTTGTGCTCTGTATGTATGTAAAATAATTTTTGTGGTCGGAAACTGCCTGATTCATAGAATCAACACTCACCACTGGGCAGACCCATCCAGACTCCCGGAGCCAGGCTCCAGCCAATCACGTGTCAGCACACTCACTACACACGCACACCCATGTCTAGAAGTGGCACTTCCACACTAGACACATTCATGCCGCATACATCATTACGCAGCATTCAATCTCACGAGTTCGCACATACCAAACTCGACCCTGTACTCCCCACACATCAGGAACTACCATGGTCACACATATTCCCCATGCATTCCTATGGGAGGGCAGGTCACTCACCACACATACACAGAGAGCTCACGCACTTTACACTGTACCACAGTAAAAAAGTGCGCAGAGGCCTAAAATCACCAACACTAGGTTACGGAAATAGGCTAGGAAAAAGCAAAAAGTTTTGGGGTGAACCTGCCAAAAGGGCCAGGTCCAACACAACCCCCTTCCAGCCAAAATGCAGGGTAGACCAATCACTCCCTTGATGGGCTTCCCTGCTTTGGGCAACAAAACACGGACACGGGCCCGCACGGCAGGGACACCCTCCGGGTTTGCGCCACTCTGAACCCACATAGATTTCTCTCAACAAGAGCTCTCTGGCACAACTAGGATATCCCACTAGGATACCCCACTACTCTCTAGTCATCCACGGCCAGGACCAGGCCCTAGGCCATCCAAATGCCACAGGTCCTGACCACTTCACAGAGTGGTGGGCAGTAACCCCTGGCACACAATAGCCATTCTCCACTCTCCCTCTCAGTGTAGCTACCACTACCACTGATCCTTCAACCTAGGGTCCGCACCCTCAGGCTGACCAGAGGTCACGGGCAAGAATGCCCCACCCTACCTCTACTTCTGGGGTTCCGCACCCTGCAAGGGAAGCACCCACCAGAACACAACTCTCCTACCAGTTCAGGACCTCACTCCATTAACTGGTCTACCACCTGGGATCTGGAAACTATTTCACTTCGGAGGTAGAAAGCCCACAGCACAGTCCCTCTTCAAGCAGGTGGGGGGACACAGCACACAGCAAAGTCCCCTTTCCTCTACCTCAGTAGAACCAACAAACTGCAGGTGAGCCCCAGATCACACAGCAAGGGCAGCCCCCTCAGTCTCTTCAGCTGATCTACTTTGGCAGAGATTCCTTCTTGACCTGGAAGTTTTCTAATCTCCCAACCTAGGGTCTAAACCCTCAGGTTGCACCGGGGTCAGAGGTAAGGACACCGTCCCTCTGCGCCCCCTTCCAGAGTTCTGCACCCTCCCACCTTGGAGCAGTACCAATGGAAGCAAAACTGGTCAGGATACTGATTACAGATGCCCTTCCCTCCAGGTCAGGCTGAACCTGGCCTCCCCCATCTTCGGGGAACGACCTCCAGAGGCCCCACAAATGGTCAAGCACTCTAGACGGTCAAATGCCCAGCGAACCAGGACTTCTGCAACCTCCACTTAGGAGCGGTACTGCCCAACACCAGGACCGCCGGAGTTCTGGTTACAGACACTCCCCGTCCTCTAGACACAGGAAGATCCTCCTCAAATGACCTGTAAGTACAGCCTAGGCGACTGACCTGGCGCTCCCATAGGGAACCCTCCAGGCCCTGAGACAGGGTTTCAGGCCAATGTGGGACACACCGTCCCACACTCACTCCGCCTCCACTGAGACAGGACGTGAGCCCCTACACCCCTACCATCCTACTGGGACCTAGCTGGGCTACACGTGAACCCATTCCCCTACACAGGATCATCAGATACACAAGCCACTACTTTTAGAATGACTCCCTAATGCCTCTGCAAGACATCTAGCACACCGCCAGATGTCCACTTTCTTGTCCAGTGCCTCTGCAGGACCCCCTGCACACCACCAGAGGTACACCTCCCATGCAAGCGCCTTTTAAAAAAACCTCACACCAACTCCTCCAGTTCAACACACCACTCATCCACACACTCCCCCTCCAGACTGGTGAGACAGTTCCTCACTGCCCCTGACTCTCAACCTGTACCCATCTCACTGAGCACCAGGCACCATACTCTGGGAACTGGGAATGGGACTTCACACACTGGACACATTTTAGCTGCCACCCCTGGATCCTACCATACTGGGGAATCCAGACACACACACTACACTCAGGGGATAACTACCCTCCCGAGCAAGCCATTCCTCCTCCACACTCCCTCTCTTCCATCTACCCACACAGGGACAGGGATTGGGCACTGCACCCAGCAAGGGATTCCTTATCTATGGGAACCTCCCCCTCTACTGGCGTCCCGCCCTGTCATTTTCTCCCATCTGCCACTTAACATAAAGCGCAGGAACACCATTTGAAAATGACACTCTTGAGGAAAAACAAAATTACAAACAATAATCCCAAATATGTGACTATCTAAAAAAAATGCAGAGTTTTGTAATGTAGCCAGCTGTCGCTGTGGCACTGCGCAAACACAAGTCCTAATCCTCACCGCTGTCCAACAATGTTAGAACTGGGATTTCTGGTTGGCTAAGGCTTACGCCAAAGCCAGGCAGAAACCACCATTCTAGTCAGGGCAAGGGAGTCACACGCCAAGATAACCCCTGCTCACCCCCTTGGTAGCTTGGCACGAGCAGACAGGCTTATCCCGGAGACAATGTGTAAAGCATTTGCGCACGCACACAACAGCAACAACATCCTAGGCACACCACAAAAGGAACTCCACACAAGGTTATATAAAAATAACTTTTGTATTGTCAAAACACATCAGATAGTAATCACACATGTACATTGTGCCAACTGGCACGGGCAATATTCACAAGGGATATGTACAAGATAGGGCCACATGGACCACTGTCAGGAATCAGCACTTTTAGAACCAGAAATGCTGTTAGAAATAGCACGTTGTAGATCATAGAATAATAATCACTTTATCACACAACCAGTAATCACTGGTACCAGGTACGTACCACCTACGCAACCCTAACCACCTTAGGAGAATATTGCGCAGGGAACCAGGACCTCACTAGCAACACCTGTACTAGGAGAAAAACAACCACCTAAGTATCACAATACCTGTAGGGGTATAAGCATGAACATATTACACATGATGCATCACAACATTCAGAGGTGTAGGGAAGGAAAACACATGATGCATAAACATACATTCAGCGGTGTAAGAACAAGGCACATGATGCATCAAAACACATTCAGAGGTGCAGGAAAACACAATTGCGCAAAAGTCACATTAGGGGCTTGCGCCCTACCCACATACCAGCCCCCTGGCCAACTGGCCATCCAACAAGGGGACTCAAAAAGCCCTGTATCCAGAATGTCAGGGTGCGCTGCCAATGCAGCGCCAGTCAGGGGTGCGCCACCGGCGCAAACCTAAACGTTGCAGCTGCCCACTACTTGCTGGGCAGCTGAGAACAACAACAGGGCCTAAACGTTGCAGCTGGCACTAAGTGCTGCGCAGCTGTAGAGTGCCTGGCACCACTGTGCCATCTCTGTCCCTCTCAAGAACTCTCTCTCTCAAATTGCACCTAAACGGTGCAGCTGCCCACTAATTGCTGGGCAGCTGGAGACAAAACTGCGACAGGGGCTCTCACTAACCCCTAGAACAAATCTGCGCCATCTGTTGGAGCCCCACCGGCTCTGGGCAACCACAAAAATGCGGCTTGGGCCCTCACTGGCCCTCTATTTAAACAAATGTCACCATCTGGAGCCATCTGGGCTCGGAAATAAGCAAATGGCCTCTTAACTAACTTAGGCCCAGTATAGGGAGCGCCCTGCGTTTTAAGAAACTAAGGCCACGCTAGAGCCACACAGGCTCTTTCAATCACCATGCCCCTTCGTGGGAGTCATCTGCTTCTGCATAACAATGCCCAAAACGTTGGAGCGGCCCGCTGCCAGTCGGGGCCGCTCTTGACTGCCAGGGGGGACCTCGGGACCCTCCAGACCCAATCCGGCCATGTTGGGGTGGCCCACTGTGCAGCCGGGGCCGCCCTGACTCTGTCTTCCCCCCGGCGCCACTACCACGGAGAGGCCACTCTTACCAGGCTCTCCAGGCGCAGGGAGCAGTCTCGACTTCCCTTCCTTGCCCGCGGCGGGGGCAGCCTCGCGCCCCCTTCTCCTCCACGGCTGCAGCGGCGGTGCTTCACCTGGGCCACCTCCTAGGACTCGGGGCTCCTCTGGTCACCACGGGGCTCCCTCAGCTCATGGGAGCCCCGCAACACCTCTCCCCTCACTCCTCTGGTGCCGGTGGCGGGCGCGAGACTCCTCTCGCAAAACCGGAAGTCCCGCCCGCCGCCAGGCAAAACATCGCCTGAGTTCCTGGTTCGCCGCAGCGGCGGCGGCGGCACTTTTTTCGGCACCACAACGAGGGGTGGGCACCCTCGCAGCATAAAATAATATTGAAAACGGGGTGGGCACCCGTGGAACAATTAAATAAACGGGGTGGCACCTGTAGTTAAAAATATGCAAATAAGCATCAAAGAGGCAGGAGCGCTTCCCTCCAAGTGAAAACGACAGCGCTCTGCCCAGTAAGTAAAATAAAGCACTCTCAAGGCGCTGGGGGCTCAGACAGCGCCAGGCCCCTCAGAAATGACCCCATTAGCAAGGGGGGTCCCAGCAGTCCTAAGCAAATGCACAGGGTTCAAAGAAAAAGGTCCTGGGGGCAAAGTGAAGCAAAAGAGGACCCTAAGAAAGAAAAGATCCTCCAGGCATCCAGGTCCATCAGGTGCCTAGGGGCTGGGCAGGGCCCAGGGAGGCAAGCCTTCCCCTGGGCCCAAGCAGCAGCACGCCCCTGGCAGGATTCAAGTCAGAAACAAGAACATTTTGTAATGGGACACAGCCCCTTTTTATACAGGGAATTCCTTTGTCTAAAGGTGCAGGGTGGGAAAAAAACTAGGCGCAGCTGGTTTGGGAGCCCCCTTGATGAGCTCAGCCACCCCTCCCATTCACTAGTCAGGCTAGGGTCATCAGTCGCACCACAGGGGGCGGAGCCAGCATTGTGTGGGGAAAGCCCAGCCCTATTCAGGACCCAGGTGCACCCCTCCCCTCACATCAGCATGCTAATCTCAACACTCACCACTGGGGAGACCCATCCAGACTCCCGGAGCCAGGCTCCAGCCAATCACGTGTCAGCACACTCACTACACATGCACACCCATGTCTAGAAGTGGCACTTCCACACTAGACACATTCATGCCGCATACATCATTACGCAGCATTCAATCTCACGAGTTCGCACATACCAAACTCGACCCTGCACTCCCCACACATCAGGAACTACCATGGTCACACATATTCCCCATGCATTCCTATGGGAGGGCAGGTCACTCACCACACATACACAGACACACATGTACCAAAGTGCGCAGAGGCCTAAAATCACCAACACTAGGTTACAGAAATAGGCTAGGAAAAAGATAAAAGTTTCGGGGTGAACCTGCCAAAAGGGCCAGGTCCAACAGGGATTATTTAGAGTTTGGTAGATGTGAGACATCTGACAAAATGTGACGGTTGTACCATCTGCCCTATTGAGAGATCTCTCATTTGTTTCCACGTTAAATATTGTGGCTGGAATCTGTCCCAAACTATAAACTCCCCAAACTCAAACCCCGTCAGAGACATGTATGATATGGAATATGCTCAGTATTAAATCAGCTTTAGCTTCTTCCCATGTGCTAAACAACTACTTGGATAGGACATTTTAATGAAGAGCTTGATCTATGATTGCTTTTGGCTAGCACCATGAGCTTTGACAAGGTTAGGCTGGTTAATTACTCAGGGATGTGGATAACTTATGGACTTCCTTAAAAATAAATAGCACTGTCTGGACCACAATGTTTGTAGTATACTGGTTGCATGATACCTGAAGAGGCTGGAAGAATGGCAATGCTTCCAGCTGACAAATGTGGCCCTCTGAATGCCACCAGTTTTTGAGTTATGGCAAGGAAGACTCAGCCTTCTCCACTTCTGAAGTCGGTAAATTGAGTGAGATAAATTTTGAAAGCGTAAAATATGTTTTGCACGGTGCTTAGAAATGTCAGCAGTATGTTAATAAAACAGGATGCCATTATCTAAGCTTCTACATCTAGATAACGTGGATGAGGGCTTTCCTCATTTCTTCAAGTGGGATGTAAAAGATGGGAGGACTCTTAAAGGGTCTTTTCCAACTGCTATTGGCTGCATCAGTTAAATGAGTAACAGCAATGATTTTATTGTGAATAATTAGAATTGAAATTGTTTCCATTCTGGAAACCTTGATAAGGTCTGCAGCAGTGGTGGCGGTCTTAAGAGTGTCTCAGCCACACCTGATATCCCACCACCTTTCTCTGCAATCTCACTCTCTCTTAGCCACTTATGCCCTTTATCTCACTATTAAAGAAAAAACTGTGATTTCTGTGGACAATTAATGGTTGATATTACAATCAATTTGTTTCTGTAACAACATTGAAACCTTGTCCTTATGTCACAAGTCACAATCGATACTCATGGGTTTCTCCTTTTTTCACTTGGGACACTCCGCATTGAAAATCTATAACAAATATGAATTTTCATATATAAAACCGCTTGTTTCTCTTCACACTCTGTGTTACATGTCTCTTTTTTCTCTGACATTTATGTGCCCCCAATTAACTGTGATTGCGCTGATGTATATATATATATATATATATATATATATATATATATATATATATATATATATATATATATATTAATATCAACCATTAAGTGTCCACAGTAACCACTGTTTTTTTGTTCAATTGTAAGTACACTGGTTCCATGTGAGTAGGGTGTCCCTTGTATTTTCTTACACGACTTTTTCTCACCATGTCTTTCGGAAAACCTCCAACTGCATAGCTCACACGTCATATCCTTCCTTTTTGATAATGTTCTTTTCACTCTGTCCTTCATTATGTCACTCCCCCATCACCATGCCCCCTCTCATATATATATATATATATATGGTTTCACCCGAGTAAAATACATTGAAATCCAGCAGAACTTTATGAAATGAACAAAATGAACAAAATTAACATTTTTATTTGTATATATAAACTTGATGTATTTTGTTCAAGATTGGTAAGCCTATGAGTTAGCAGGTTTCCTTTTCCTCTCTTTTCTTTCTTTCTTTCTCCCCTTAGATCCTTAAAAACAGTATTTGAACTTGAACATCAACAAAGCGGCTGCTCCCTGTTTCAGTATTTTTGAATTTTAAAGTTTAAATTTCTATTTCACACGAGGGTTCACACAGTTGTTTTTTATGTTATACATCACATATGGGTCTTTTGGAAAAAAGAGTTTTGTACATTTGATTGTATTTTCCAGAAATGCCTAATTCAATAGGGGCAGATAAGGAATTGACCGCGATTTGAATGAACAGAAGATAAGGAATGTTAGCTATAAAGATGAATTAAAATTTTTATTTAGCAAATATGTGTGAATATAACATATATATGTGGAGTTTTAATGCATACATACTGTATAGCGATTTGAATTGAGAATTTTAAAGCATTTATGCATCAATTTTGATTTTAACAATCAATGTTCATGGAAAAAATTGTGTACAAAAAAACAATCTTTGTATCATAGTTAATTTTTTGCACTGGCACTTTAAAGGGTTTTTAGTCACATGACATAAGCAGAAAAAAGAGGAACAAAATGAAAGTATTTAAACCAATTGCTGAACATGAGCGCGTCATGTGATCAAGTCCCCTAGCAAGGGACGAAATGCGTCATGGCTGCCGCTGCATCACGAAAGGAATACCAATAAATCTCTGCAGCTAATTGAGCCTTGGTGGTCCACGCTCTTTCTTTTGCAAAAGGAGTGAAGTGTGGGGAGAGTTTCATGTTATATATATATATATATATATATATATATATATATATATATATATATATATATTACCTACTGTCGGTCGCCAGTAGGTATATATAGTTAGGATTTTTTCTCTATGGGATTTTTGAAAATTCTTTGGCGTTTGTGGACGGAATTGGCTGAAATTTTCAGGAAAATGGAACATTTTGTTTCTGGGCAGGCCCTGAAAATTTGGGGGGGGGGGGTTCGTCAAGGGGGGGCCGAGAAAAAAGGGGGGTCCCAAAACGCGTTTTTCCCATGTTAATTTCCATAGGGCGGTTGGCCTCACTTTTAACCCGAACGGCTGAATGGATTTGCACGAAACTTGGCAAAATTGTAGGGACTGTTAGCCCGATGTGCCTTTGCTAGGTCTCAATATATGTGCTCCTGTGGATTTTGAGAAATTAACGTTAAAAAAAGATATATATCTGTAAGCGCGCTCCGGGCAGCGCCCCGGTTCACGTACTTGACGCGTAACGGAACTTCGCGAAGCGAAGCTGATTGGCTCTTCGGTGTCTGTCAACATTCTAAACAGTCCGGAGCGGCCGCCATCTTGTCTCTCGGTAGGATCGAGAGACAAGAGGAGGCCAAAACAAAGGCGAAAATGACCATAAGGGGGCATAGTAGATCCTCCCTGACCCCCTAGGTTTGATGTGGAGGCTTTAAAAGGGCCCCGCGGGGCAACAGAAAAAAAAAATGTTGGTTTTTTTGCGTGGATAGCGCCCGGTTCGTGAACCGGGAAGCGGCCCGGGGAGCGTACTATAAGGAAAAAAGAATGATAGACTTTTCAAATACTGTATGTTAATTGATTGTTGGTTTTGTTGATTATTTTTTTATTTCTTTATTTTTTAAGCAATTATTTATTGTGTTTCAAAATTTAATAAAATGTCTAACATTTCACTGTCTGAAATGTCGTTATTTTCATTGAACATAGCTTGTAATGTATGAGTGTGTAAAATGTCCTCATTTTCAAGGAGGACATCTACTGCTTGCACACATTGCAGTAGTTCTTGGTCCCAAGTTTCATCCATAAATTTTATATAATTTGGATCAATTATTTCTTGGTTGGTCTATTGCAGGACAATTTCAAATGAAACTTTGTGTTCGCCTTCCATTTTGTCTGAAATTTGGATAAAAAATATATTAGTAGAGATAGGGCACTGTTGGGATTAATTTTAGATAGGCAGTTTTTAACAGTGAATTTATCTTTGGGCAGTGTATAGTATCAGAGTGGAAGTAGGAATATAAAAAAGTGTATGTGATTTAACGTAAGTAAATTCATAATTATACAAGAGAAACCTAACTCCATCCATAACTATAACAGAGAAGTCTATCTAAATCTATAACTACTACAGAGGGATAGTATATAACTATCAGAAAAAGTTTACCATATTAACTTATAGTGCACAATATACTTCAGTTTTTAAAATAACAACTTACCTTTACAAAGAAGTTGAAGTGATTAGTGAAAATCCTATTGAAATGTACACCAGGAAGTAGTAGTCAAAATGGCTGTGTTTCCTTCTCTTCCTTTATATATATTCAGGTACATAACCAATCAAATGTCAGGTAAAAAAAAAATAGAAAATGAAAGTAACATTTTAATTGGTTGTCAATTCCAACACTTCAGATGTGTTTTGTGAAGTAATTTACCTCAGGGTATTTAGAGAGTTCTACAGGCTAAATGGCTAAATGGAATTTCAACCAAATTTGTGAAAATGGTAGGGATTGGTATGTAGTATGAGCAAATCTATATTTGGTGAAAGTGTCTCAAGGGTTTCTTCTGTAAATTACTTTCCCACCTTTTTTAATGGAGCGCTTCCCGGGGAGCGCCCCGGTACGCGAACTGGCGAGCGCCCCGGTACGCGAACCAGCAGCGTTACGGGAGTCCACCATTTTGTGTTTCAGTCGAATTAAGATACAAGATGGAGGGCAAATAATGTTCAGAATGGGTAGAAGGGGGTACGGTAGACGTATCTTGACCCCCTAGGTTTTCTGAGGGTGGCTGAGGAGGCCCATATGTGCGGGAAAAAAACATTTTTTTAAGAAATTTCGCGCGGTTAGCTTTCGGTTCGCGTACCGGGTAGCGCTCCGGGGAGCGTACTTTGTTGAAAATTAGTGAAAAAAGTTAGAGTAAAATAATAATTGTGAGTGATCAGATGTAGGGTAGCTCTGAGAAGAGCTTTTGGGTTTATGGTACATTTAGGTACTTATAAGTAGGTACCAATGCATAGTCTTAAATTCAAAATGAAAATTCTGTTGCCCTCATCTGAGAAGTGAACTCCATCTCCTCTGTAGATATCTTGCATGCAGTAACGCAAGTTATTGTTGTACACGGAGCCCATTCCATGGTCTCTCATGTAAGCTGAAACAGATTTGTTTACATGCTTCCTCGACTTCTCAATTTGTGGACAAAATTGGTTCGACCACCTCCATTTCTGTCTTTGGCATATATTTGAATATACCAAGGCAGTTTGAGGAAAAAGTGCCATTAATTGCTCAAAGGTGTCCTTTAAAAGCATTTCCAGACCTACTCCAGTCAAAGTGCCCAAATCATTACCTCCACAGTGCACAATTAACAGGTCAGGTTTTGGCAAATGCATAAAGGTTTTCACCAATGGTATCAATTGGTGACATTTTAATCGTCTGTGGCCAAACCACTTAATTTCCACATCTTGTAAATTGAGGTTAGGTAAATTTCTGTTCTCAGCATACCTTTGAGCCCAGTAGATGTAACTATGTCCAACAATCCAGACAGAAAACATGGTGAGAGAAGGTTCTGCTGCAGTCAGATGAAGTGTGGTAATGAAATGGCAGTTGAAACAATAAGAGTTTAAAATGAAAAAAACTGTGGAGTTTCTGTGTTAATGAAGCAGTAACAGTGATTGGTGGATTTTGATTGCTGAAAACAGAAAGTTAGGGTGCATGGATGAGTTCTTTGAAAGATGTAATTTGAATGGTCAAGAAAAAATCATTTAATGAAAGATTGCACTGGATACGCAGGTGCACTGAGAGTTCAGAGTTCAATTGAAACATTGTTGTGTGAACTTGCAAACACCAGAGGTCTTCCAGGAGGTGGTTGCTATGCAAAAAAGGCAGAGAGGGCAGAGGGGGGAAGGGTTTTGATTTGAAAAAAGTGAGGGAAGAGTTTTGATTGGGTGACATGAGAGATATGTGTGATGAATTACAGCATTTCTGTGCTTTCTATAGCTGCAGCCTCTGGAGTGCATACCCTTTGTTCTGCTGAAGACAAATTGGTGTATTTCTGAGACTGTTTTGAAACTCATAAAGTATTTGCTAAGGTGAGAAAAGATTTATTTAATTTAGATAGAGAATAGTATGCTTTAAGGAGAAAATTATGAAGAAAGTTGTGTTTTTAAAATGTTGCTTTGTCTCAAGTGTTTTACAAATAGATTTTGTTTCTTTGAGAAATTGTAATTGGAGATAATGTGAAGTATTAGTACTGACAGGGTGTTTTTGTACATAGGAGCTGTGCAGTGTTTTCAAATTATGACTTGAAAATCGTTTTTGAGGAAAAGGAATGCTTTTAAAATTTATGACAAGGAAATAATGGTGTCTGCTTCTTTATAAGGCATTTGAGTGTCTCTGATGTTATTTTTCCCATTTTAATTTAAGACCTTTCTCTGTGGGGCAAGTTCCTTGTAAATATGCTCCCACCTGTGCTTGGCAAATTTAGATTTTGATTCTTTGAGTTACATAGCCATGTTAAGAGTGACCCAAAAATGGTGCAAGGGCAATCAAAAAACGCTTTCATGTCATTTTCCCATGAATGTAGGTATACAATTGATTTATATGTTGTGTTTAAAAACGTTTTTTGAAATCAATTACATTTCTGGATATGTACTGCTAGAGCTTCATAGGTTGTTTGGGGCATATTTATAAGGCATTTGAGTGTCTCTGATGTTATTTTTCCCATTTTAAATTAAAAGACCTTTCTCCGTGGGGAAAGTTCCTTGTAAATATGCTCCCACCTGTGCTTGGCAAATTTAGATTTTGATTCTTTGAGTTACATAGCCATGTTAAAAGTGACCCAGAAATGGTACAAAGGCTTTAAAAAAACACTTTCATCACCTGTGTTTCCTAAGTTTACGAATGACATTGTGTAGATGAAGTTTAGGTCTGTCCACGGACACAAAAGAGGTCTGGCCTTTGTTCAAGAGTGAAGTGGACATGACTTACTTCATTGGTAGGCTTTCACATGTATTATCTCCTCTGTATTCTTCAACAAGCGTAAATTTGATCTGCAACCCTGAGTAGGCCTCACCTTAAGCAAACCTTTGGAGAGGCCACACCTTATCGTCATCCTGAATTAATCATTTAAAATGTTAGGGACAGATTTATGATAGGTGTATGCCTCTTTTGCGCCACTGTGCGTCACTTTTGTGATGCAGTGGCGGTGCAAAAGATTTGCTATGAGGCGACAAAATTACAAATTGATGCATCTAGGCAGATGTGTCATGCTGTAAAAAACCCGTGCCACATGAAACCGATGCAGCAGTGATGCGAAAGATGCACCATGTTGCAAGACAGGCCTCACTTCATCTCCAACAAGATAAGAAGCTGAGTCTTCTGTAAATGTCAAAATTGTTGTATACACTGCTCAACTTCTGTGTACTCTTTGATATGCTAGACTCCATCTGCACTATGAGGTACCTAAGCAAAGGAAACACAGGTGATGTGATTGTGAAATGAGGAAAAGAAACTCCACATTTTTCAATTACATCACCAGTGTTTCCTAAGTTTACGAATGACATTGTGCAGATGAAGTTTAGCTCTGTCCACGGACACAAAAGAGGTCTGGCCTTTGTTCAAGAGTGAAGTGGACATGACTTACTTCATTGGTAGGCTTTCACATGTATTATCTCCTTTGTATTCTTCAACAAGCGTAAATTTAATCTGCAACCCTGAGTAGGACTCACCTTAAACAAACCTCTGGATAGGCCACACCTTATCGTTATCCTGAATCAATCATTTAACATGTTAGGGACAGATTTATGATAGGTGTGTGCCTCTTTTGCGCCGCTGTGCGTCACTTTTGTGACGCAGCGGTGGTGCAAAAGATTTGCTATGTGGCGACATATTTAAAAATTGATGCATCTAGGCAGATGTGTCATGCTGTAAAGTCCCGTGCCACATGAAACCGATGCAGCAGTGATGGAAAAGATGCACCATGTTGCAAGACAGGCCTCATTTAATCTCCAACAAGATAAGAAGCTGAATCTTCTGTAAATGTCAAAATTGTCGTATACACTGCTCAACTTCTGTGTACTCTTTCATATGCTACAGTCCATCTGCACTATGAGATACCTAAGCAAAGGAAACACAGGTGATGTGATTGTGAAATGAGGAAAAGAAACTCCACATTTTTCAATTACATCACCAGTGTTTCCTAAGTTTACGAATGACATTGTGCAGATGAAGTTTAGCTCTGTCCACGGACACAAAAGAGGTCTGGCCTTTGTTCAAGAGTGAAGTGGACAGGACTTACTTCATTGGTAGGCTTTCACATGTATTATCTCCTCTGTATTCTTCAACAAGCGTAAATTTGATCTGCAACCCTGAGTAGGCCTCACCTTAAACAAACCTTTGGAGAGGCCACACCTTATCGTCATCCTGAATTAATCATTTAAAATGTTAGGGACAGATTTATGATAGGTGTATGCCTCTTTTGCGCCACTGTGCGTCACTTTTGTGATGCAGTGGCGGTGCAAAAGATTTGCTATGAGGCGACAAAATTACAAATTGATGCATCTAGGCAGATGTGTCATGCTGTAAAAAACCCGTGCCACATGAAACCGATGCAGCAGTGATGCGAAAGATGCACCATGTTGCAAGACAGGCCTCACTTCATCTCCAACAAGATAAGAAGCTGAGTCTTCTGTAAATGTCAAAATTGTTGTATACACTGCTCAACTTCTGTGTACTCTTTGATATGCTAGACTCCATCTGCACTATGAGGTACCTAAGCAAAGGAAACACAGGTGATGTGATTGTGAAATGAGGAAAAGAAACTCCACATTTTTCAATTACATCACCAGTGTTTCCTAAGTTTACGAATGACATTGTGCAGATGAAGTTTAGCTCTGTCCACGGACACAAAAGAGGTCTGGCCTTTGTTCAAGAGTGAAGTGGACATGACTTACTTCATTGGTAGGCTTTCACATGTATTATCTCCTTTGTATTCTTCAACAAGCGTAAATTTAATCTGCAACCCTGAGTAGGACTCACCTTAAACAAACCTCTGGATAGGCCACACCTTATCGTTATCCTGAATCAATCATTTAACATGTTAGGGACAGATTTATGATAGGTGTGTGCCTCTTTTGCGCCGCTGTGCGTCACTTTTGTGACGCAGCGGTGGTGCAAAAGATTTGCTATGTGGCGACATATTTAAAAATTGATGCATCTAGGCAGATGTGTCATGCTGTAAAGTCCCGTGCCACATGAAACCGATGCAGCAGTGATGGAAAAGATGCACCATGTTGCAAGACAGGCCTCATTTAATCTCCAACAAGATAAGAAGCTGAATCTTCTGTAAATGTCAAAATTGTCGTATACACTGCTCAACTTCTGTGTACTCTTTCATATGCTACAGTCCATCTGCACTATGAGATACCTAAGCAAAGGAAACACAGGTGATGTGATTGTGAAATGAGGAAAAGAAACTCCACATTTTTCAATTACATCACCAGTGTTTCCTAAGTTTACGAATGACATTGTGCAGATGAAGTTTAGCTCTGTCCACGGACACAAAAGAGGTCTGGCCTTTGTTCAAGAGTGAAGTGGACAGGACTTACTTCATTGGTAGGCTTTCACATGTATTATCTCCTCTGTATTCTTCAACAAGCGTAAATTTGATCTGCAACCCTGAGTAGGCCTCACCTTAAACAAACCTTTGGAGAGGCCACACCTTATCGTCATCCTGAATTAATCATTTAAAATGTTAGGGACAGATTTATGATAGGTGTATGCCTCTTTTGCGCCACTGTGCGTCACTTTTGTGATGCAGTGGCGGTGCAAAAGATTTGCTATGAGGCGACAAAATTACAAATTGATGCATCTAGGCAGATGTGTCATGCTGTAAAAAACCCGTGCCACATGAAACCGATGCAGCAGTGATGCGAAAGATGCACCATGTTGCAAGACAGGCCTCACTTCATCTCCAACAAGATAAGAAGCTGAGTCTTCTGTAAATGTCAAAATTGTTGTATACACTGCTCAACTTCTGTGTACTCTTTGATATGCTAGACTCCATCTGCACTATGAGGTACCTAAGCAAAGGAAACACAGGTGATGTGATTGTGAAATGAGGAAAAGAAACTCCACATTTTTCAATTACATCACCAGTGTTTCCTAAGTTTACGAATGACATTGTGCAGATGAAGTTTAGCTCTGTCCACGGACACAAAAGAGGTCTGGCCTTTGTTCAAGAGTGAAGTGGACATGACTTACTTCATTGGTAGGCTTTCACATGTATTATCTCCTTTGTATTCTTCAACAAGCGTAAATTTAATCTGCAACCCTGAGTAGGACTCACCTTAAACAAACCTCTGGATAGGCCACACCTTATCGTTATCCTGAATCAATCATTTAACATGTTAGGGACAGATTTATGATAGGTGTGTGCCTCTTTTGCGCCGCTGTGCGTCACTTTTGTGACGCAGCGGTGGTGCAAAAGATTTGCTATGTGGCGACATATTTAAAAATTGATGCATCTAGGCAGATGTGTCATGCTGTAAAGTCCCGTGCCACATGAAACCGATGCAGCAGTGATGGAAAAGATGCACCATGTTGCAAGACAGGCCTCATTTAATCTCCAACAAGATAAGAAGCTGAATCTTCTGTAAATGTCAAAATTGTCGTATACACTGCTCAACTTCTGTGTACTCTTTCATATGCTACAGTCCATCTGCACTATGAGATACCTAAGCAAAGGAAACACAGGTGATGTGATTGTGAAATGAGGAAAAGAAACTCCACATTTTTCAATTACATCACCTGTGTTTGCTAAGTTTACGAATGACATTGTGCAGATGAGGTTTAGGTCTGTCCATGGACACAGAAGAGGTGTGGCCTTTGTTCAAGAGTGAAGTGGACATGACTTACTTCATTGGTAGGCCTTCACATGTATTATCTCCTCTATACTCTTCAACAAGCGTAAATTTAATCTGCAACCCTGAGTAGGCCTCACCTTAAACAAACCTCTGGATAGGCCACACCTTATCGTCATCCTGAATCAATCATTTAACATGTTAGGGACAGATTTATGATAGCCGTGTGCCTCTTTTGTGCCGTTGTGCGTCACTTTTGTGACGCAGCGGTGGTGCAAAAGATTTGCTATGTGGCGACATATTTAAAAAATTGATGCATCTAGGCAGATGTGTCATGTTGTAAAGTCCTGTGCCACATGAAACCTGCGTCAGTTTTCATATAGGTGTTTTGTTGCAAGGTATGCATTAATTTGCAAGAAAGCCCTGTAAAACTAACACAGTGAAATTTAGAAGATTTCACTGAGTCAGCTTTATAGCATTGCTGAATCAAATCCTTACGCCTGTTTGAAACAGGCATAAGAAGTGATGCACCATGCAATGTGAGGGTTCCTCCTGTGCATTGCAGTAGATATGTCGCGCTTATGACGTGATTCCTGCAATGTGCTGCTTTTGCGGCACAGATGTGTGACGCATCTGTGCTGTTTTTGCTCAATGGTGCTCCACATTGTAAATTCGGCACACTATGGCTGGCAGAGCAGCGGTGCACATTAACTGGTGCATCCGTGGGGATGCGCCACTTAGCATAAATCTGCCCCTGTACATTTAAGTATGAGCAGGGGACACAGAGTCGGTGAGGCTTATCCAAGGTTAAGAAGAGATGAGTCCTGTTCACTGAAAACTTGGACATAGGCCTCACCTCCTCAGCATCGCTGGACATGGCTAAATAATAGCTGCAAAATGTTACTCTTGGTAAACAATTTTACTATTATAATCTCTGAGATTTGTCTCTTACTCTGCAACATCTCATTGTTGTTATCTTTCTTTAAAGATAACGACAACATCAACATGAGCGGCAATCAGCAATCAGTTGATCTCGACCTCATCATTGAACTCGTAATTGAAACATCAGTGGAAGTAGATCCCTTGGATGATTTAAATCCTGAGGATGAAGAAGAACATGATGAGGATGCAGATTTGTCAGAATTGTATGACATAGGGTGGGAAGCTGACCTGCTTGAGCCTATGGAACTATAAACATTTATTTTTAAAATTTACAATAAATGAAAAGTAAAAATGTAAACTGTTTAATTTTAAATTAAACACACCTTCAAAAACAGGTTATGTGTAGTGTCTTCAATAAAATATTAAAATATGCTCATAAAATTAGATCAGATTCACATATAAAACAGGACAGGTAAATGAAGAAGAATTCCATTTCTTTTCTGCTATTTGTGTATTCTAAATTTGCCAAAGCACTAAAAAATATTCTATGTAAAAATGTCAAGTAGTGTGTTAAGTTTTTGACGACTGTTATTGATTTACTGTTTGGTAATAGTAGTTAATAACATTTTTTATTATATTTTACCACAGATTCAACTGCAGACCATTTCAAAATTTGAAAATGCCAACTAAGGCTCCAATTAGAAAGGCTACAAAACGTCAAAGACAGCGGGTGTATCAAATACTGCAGCAGTCCTCTACAAAAAAAAGTTGTCAAGTCACCAAGAAAGCACCGGGTAAGACCACGAAATCATTCATAAGTAATATTTGTAGTAAAAAAAGTATTACTACAGAAAATGTTTCAGTCCAGAAAAAGAGAAGCAATTTAAACGGAAAGGAAAGGCCAATGAAAAATGTTACTGCTAGAGCAAGAGATAACTCTGTGCATGATAGTAGAAGGAAACAACAGTTTAGGGACATTCGTAAACGAATGTTCCGCAACAGGATAATTGGCAATTTGTTAAAAAATATTAAGAAAGGTCAACAGAAAGTGGTTTTTTATAAGAGAAAAAAAAAAGTTGAGAAATTTATTGATCAGGCATTTGAAATTAAACGTAAGTTATTTATTTTGATAATCAATAGAATTAGGAAGCTAAACAAGGCAATTTATGATTTCAAAAGAAATAGTAGATGGAAGAGAATAGTTAATCGTAGTAATTTTTGTGAAGTTTTTTCCGGAGAATGGATGCATAGTTCAAGTTGTGAGGCATTTTTTATTGAGGAGAGTTATTTCCAGGATAATGATTTGGTGCATGCAGTTGACACCAGTGGTCGAGCTTATGAAGTGAAAGATGGTTGTCCAGTTGAAAAGGAAAAACTTGTGACAACAGAGACAGAAGAGGTGTTAGGTAATGAGGTTTTAGGAAGACGTCCTAAGGGTCCTGTGTACACCTGGAAGTGTAGTAGTATTTGCAGTGTGCGACAGGATTCCATCAATTTGCTTTGTGATTTTGTACGGACATTTAATAAGAAAAGTTTGAAGCAGAAAATGAAGTTGTTGCAAGAATTAGATCCTTGCAGAGTGAGAGAAGTGACAGGTTTGCATGGTCATTCACTGGCTTGTCTTTCCAGGAGAGTATGCCAGAGTGTTTTTCATCATTTCAGGATGCTAGCAGTGCATCATAATAAAGTGAGGAAATTAGTTAGAATGTTGTATTATGCTAAGAGTCCAGCAATTATGCTTAAACAATTATGCGCTGCTCTTTTGCATGGTTCAGAAGTAGATGTGAAGAATATTTGTGCAGAAATTGAGTTTTGTTACTTTGGAAGTAAAGAGGAGAATGTTGAAATTGACCAAGAAGAAGAGGGTAATGTGGAAGATAGTGTACAGGTTTCCAGTACAGATAATTTTCAGAGGGAAATTGCGACGTTTCAGGTGAAATCAAGTGAGAGGCCTAATTTCACTTGTGTGTGTTATCGACGCACTTATTATAAGAATCAGACTAAGTTAGTGGATTTATATGCAAAAAGTGAAAGGGAAAATAATAGTGAATGGAAGGATTTCACAACATACTTGATGGTAGAAAATTGTTTTGATTTGGGATCGGATCAACGTGTGTGTACTTATTGTTGTAACAAATTAAATCAAAACCAGATGCCTGCTAGAGCAGTTCATAATAATCTGGAATTGGTTGAGATTCCTTCTGAATTGAAGGATTTAAATACTTATGAATCTATTTTGATTCAAAGTATCCATCCCTTTCAGGCTATTGTAAGAATGGAGCCAAAGACAGGGAAATTGCCTCCATCAGATTTACAGAGAGGATTAAAGGGAAGAGTTGTTTATTTGCCTCTAGATTTGAAGAAAAACATTAACACAATTGGAGTAGAAAAAGTGGAAGAGGAACCTCTGGTTATCTTAGTTAATGGGGTTCCGACAAAGAATAAGAAAATATGGCAAGATTTAGTGGATGTTAGGAAAGTCAAAAAGGCAACATTGTATTTGAAAAAAATAATAAGTACTATAAGAATGTATATGTTGCAGAAGAGGAAGTAAGTGAGGAAGAGGATAGCGATTTGTGTGCTGGTCAAATTGAGAAAGTAGAACCCTCTACTAGTGAAGAAATATATGAACATTATAGTGTTCATCCTTTGCATTCCAAGGAAGTCATGGGGAATGCTATTGAGTTGTTTCAAATGAAACAAGCCAAAGGGAGTCCCATTAGTGTTTGGGAGGAAAGTTTGGAAGCTCGGTGTTTCCCACAGCTTTTTCCAACAGGTCAGGGAGGAAGATATGATGAGCGACCTCATCAAATTCCTGCTTCTGAATACCGGACTTTGCGATTGTATGCAGGAGATGCTAGGTTTCGACAATGTATTCCCTATTTGTTTCATCTCCTGTTTGAAAGCGATCTGTCTGGACTGTCATATGCAGTGAACCACATCTTGAAAAGTGGTATACACATGCAAAACATCTCGGCAAGTGACTTTATGGATAAAGTCAATGTCCAAGACAGTATTTTGGATTGTCACCTGATTAATCTCATTGGCGTGTCAGCCTGGTACTAATGAGTACTGGTACTGTCGTCATGGTGATTTAAAATGTATGCTGAGGAACTTAGGAACTCCCACATGGTTCCTCACTCTGAGCTGTGCCGAGTATGGCTGGGAAGACTTACTTGAATTTCTACGAGAGGCAAATGGAAACATTGAAAACATCGAATTCAAGACACCCGGAGAACTGTGCTCTTTGGATCCAGTCAATGTATGCAGGTACTTCAATCATAGATTTGAAGCTATGATGTCTTTCATCATGAATAAGAAGAATCCACCTCTTGGAGAGGTGTTGGATTTCTGCTGGAGAAAGGAGTACCAAGCAAGAGGTGCTCCTCATATACATATGCTGCTGTGGATCAAGGATGCACCTACATTTGGAACAGATCCAGAAGACTCAGTGATGAGTTTCATACAACAGTATTCTATGTGTGCTGTTCCAAACGCAAAGGAGAAGAAAAGCCTAAGAGAAAAAGTTCTACGTTTCCAAAGCCATCGTTGTGGAAAGTACTGTCGTCGTAAATTCCGAAACAAGGGCAAGTTCTACACCAAATGTCGTTTCGGCTTTCCACGACCGGTGATTTCTAAAGGAAGAGTAAACAGTTTGATGTCTTCGCTGCGACATAATGTGATGAAGAAATCACCTAAAAACACATACAATTTGAAGAGGAACGAAGAGTCCAAGTACATCAACGACTACAACCCAGTGGTTTTGTCCATGTGGAATGCTAACATGGATATACAGTTTGTGGCTGATAACTGTATGGCTGTGGCTCGGTATGTGACATCTTACATCACCAAAAAAGAAAAGACAGAATTGAAGGATATGTGGGAGGACATTTCCCATGAAAAGAGCCTCAGTAAGAAGTTGTACAGTTTCAGTCTGAAGATGTTGTCGCATCGAGAAATCGGAGCTTACGAATGTTCTGACCGGTTGTCTTCAGCAAGTCTCTATGCCAAATCTAGGAGTATCGTTTGGGCGAGTCTTGGTCTTGCTGCAACGCGTAATCGAGTTCTGAAACCTGTGCGGGAAATTGAGTATTTGGCGGAAAAGGAGCCAAACAGTACCGACATTTTGAAGACCAACATGTTGGATACATATTATCCAAATCGAAGCAGTCACCTCGAGAATGTTTGTCTGTATGAGGTTCTACAAAATTACATATTCAAGAGGAACATCAAAGAAGATACTGAGAAAGGAGTGTATGCTGTAATTGGAAGTGAGGGATGTCCGGTCAAGCAAAGAAAATGCCACTTGGTAAACCATCGAAAATTGAGTGGCGAATCTCCTGAAAAAAAGGAGTTTTTCTATTTAGCACTTTTGCAACTTTTCAAGCCTTGGCGTGCAGAAGAAGAACTGCTTGGAGATTTCCTCTGTTACGAAGACTCTTTCACTGCCGCCAAGGAGACCATAGAATGTCCTGCTTTTCCCAAATATGTAGAAATGTTGAATGCGGAAATCGAGCAGGAAGCAACGATTGCAGCCGAGATTGCCAGAGACAGTTCTCAGGACAGTCAGAGTTCTGTTTCATTGAGTCAGGATCCACTAGGAAGACCTGTTATCGAAAATGAAGCTGCCACTGCCATGAATGAAGTGGAAAGAGCCATGGCACATGCTCAGGAGGATGCAGTTAACTTAGAAGACTTGGAAAGACAACTCAATGTTGAGCAGAGGAAAATATATGACGAAGTTACCAAGCAAATTGATCATGGATTAAGTCATGAGAAGAAAGAGTGCTCATGTACGTCGTTGAAGCCTGTCCGACTGTACGTGAGTGGAGAAGCGGGAACTGGAAAAAGTTTTCTGATTAAAGCAATTGCATCTTATCTGCAGAAAAGGACTGAATCACCGCTGTCTTGTGTTGTTACCGCTCCAACTGGGCTGGCAGCACATAACATTAAAGGGATTACTTTACATCGTTTGCTGATGCTGCCAGTGGAGCATGACAACAAATTACAATATCACAGGCTATCTGGAGATGCTTGTTGTGAAGTTTCAAGAGTCTTGAGGAAAATGAAACTTCTTATCATTGACGAAGTAAGCATGGTTTCCAATGTCATGCTTGCCTTTGTGCATTTGAGAATGCAAGAAGTTCTCAAAACAGAGTATGATGTGTTATTTGGTGGCAAACACATCATTGTTTTCGGAGATCTTCTGCAGCTGACACCAGTGAAAGGACAACCTGTGTTCAAAATGCTCACGCATGAAGATACCAGGAAGTGCCTAGGGAGCATTGGCAACGTCAATATATGGTTAAACTTCAATTATGCTGAACTGCATGAAAATATGTGTCAGGCGAAGGATGAAGTTTACAAGAATATTCTACAAGATGTTAGAATTGGAAAAGTGACCGAGCATGGGAAAGAAGCTTTACATGCACGATTACTGTCAAATTTATATCCAGAACAAGATGTTGTGCCTGAGAATATTTTTCAGAAAATTACTGAGAAGAAATCTGGAATATGTTTGATGCCAACTCTTGCAGAATGTGCCATCTTCAACAACAAAATGTTGCATTTAGAAAACCAAGAGATTGTGAAACTGGAAGCTATTGACAGAGTAGAGCATATGGGATCAACAATTATTTTGTCTGAGAATTTGAAATCAAAATTGGATTCATTAGAGAAGACTATATCTAAAACTGCAGGTTTTGAAAAGACTCTGAATGTGTGCTTAAACTGCCGTATAATTTTAAGAAGGAATTTACATGTTGAAAGAGGTCTGGTAAATGGATCAATGGGTAATGTTGTTGATTTTGTGAAATACAGAAATAGAGATGGAATTGAATTTTTAAAAATTAAATTTGATGGCATTGAGGAAGTACAGCTAATTGGTCGTTGTTCTGCTAGATTTTTGCTTGTAAAAGACTTATATGTTCGCCGTAAGCAGTTTCCTGTTTGCTTGGCATATGCGGTGACAATCCATAAATCGCAAGGTTTAAGTGTAGACAGTGCATTGATGAATATTGGCAGTTCTGTGTTCAAGGAGGGTATGGCATATGTGGCATTGTCACGAGTTAGAACTTTATCGGGATTGTACTTGATTGAGTGTGATGTCACAAACATTTGTGCGGATCTAGATTGTGTTAAGGAATACAATAGGTTAAGAAGAGAGTATACGCCACATTTGCCTCAATATCCTTTGTTTGAGAAACGTGTGGTAGGCCGGAAACGAAGAAATGTGACCAATACTAGGGAGGTTGTAGCAAAAAGACGAAAAGTCGATGAACCTGAAATTATAAGCAGAAACAAAAAGGATTCTGTTGAAGATGTTGTTGGTTTTCAATTTAAAAACAGTTGTGGTGTCAACTGCTATGCTAATGTAGTGGTTAATGTTTTGTTTTCTCTAGAAAATGTAAAAGAAGAGATTGTGGTCAATTCTGATCAAAGATTTTGCAGTTTGTTAAATTCTGTGTTAGAGAAATGTAGCACTGATAGAACAAAAATAGAAAGTGTGTCTGAAATTCGAAATCTGTTAGACAGATGTTCAGGTCAAACACAATTCTCTCAAAATATTCAGCAAGATTGTCAGGAGTTTTTAATGTATATGCTTGATGTATTGCATGCTGAAGGTGTAGATGTAGATCACCTGTTTGGGCTTTCTTATAAATGGCAGCATGACTGCGAGAACTGTAGGGTATCAAGTACTACTAGTGTAGACTCAGAAAGATTTATATATTTAACTTTGCCAGACAGTAAATCAGTCTCCTTTAATAAGCTAGTAAAAGCAGCTGATCACAACATGGAATGTAGCCAATGTAAATCTGAAATGATGTCAACATTATTTATACGAACATATGGCCAGTATGTCATTTTAATGTTCCAACGACGTAGGCCTGATGGAACAAAATTGACAACTTTAACAAAAAATTTTGTGGCTTCACAGTTGTCAATATCAGGAAGGACTTTTGTAACTGCAGCAATTATATATCAGGACGGTCCTTCAATAACATCAGGACATTACACAGCTTATTTAAAGTCTAGAAATGGCTGGTCATTCTGCAACGATTCTGCTTTAATTTTCAAAAAAAAATTGCCGTTTGACCTTAAAAATTCTTACCTGGTGTTTTTAAAACCAAAATTTTAGGGAAAGAATCTCGGGATGTGCTCTGAGGAATTTCAAGAGGTTCTAATGGCTCCTACACGATTTGGCCTTGAGGATAAGTGTAGTACAGAGACATAACTTCTTACCATAACACTTGACGTCATGGAAAAATAACTGCACTTTGAAGGAGTTCAGAAAAACTGTTTCTTTTTATAAGCTAATTGAAGCAGCCAATCAAAACATGGAGTAGAGGGAATGTAAGTCTGCAATGCTGTCTACTGTTTTATATTGCTTTGTGATTAAAAGTGATGTAGAGATTTAAATAATTGTAGTAGTCATAGAGGTAGTGTAAGTCTGCTTCATAGTAAGCAGTATCAGTGTCATAGGAAATGTAGAACATGAGTGAGCAAGAAGGGTAAGATATTACTAGTCCAGGATTGTGAAAATGATCTTCAACATTTTAATTCTGAAAGTTGCGGAAATACAAAATGACGGGATTGGCTTACAAGAATTCCAAGAGTTATAAATGGCTCTTACATGATTTGGCCTTGTGGAAACGTGTGGTAGAGAGCGAGAAGTCATTTGTTGTATGTAACATATTTTTCAAAACGATGGAGGTTTTCTTTCAGAAAGTGGCGGGCTGAAAGTAATAACAGCACAACAGAGTGTAAGCTGTTCATAGGACATCCTTCGACGTCATGGAAAGTAAGTTAATTTTAAGGAGTTCTGAATTCTGATTTGTTATGCTGTATGGGTTTTTTAAACACAATCATTTTGATTGTGTTTTTTTTCCCCGCTGTTATATGATGAATACCTTCAAGTCACTGTTTTTAGTGAAATTTGATACATTCTGAGAACAGCAAAAATAAACCATTTAACATGTATAATTAATTCTGTACTGTTTGTATTTATGATGTACATTTAGAACTGTGTAGGAGGCATGGAGAAGGAGAGGCTTCTGTAAGTGTCAAAGTTGTTGCATACAGTGCTCACATTCTACGTAGTCTTTCATATGATAGACTACATTTCCACAATGAGATACCTAAGCAAAGGAAACACAGGTGATATGATTGTGGAATGAGCAAAAAAAATTGCACGTTTTTCAATTATATTACCTGTGTTTCCTAACATTACACATCACATTGTGTAGATGAGGTTTAGGCCTGTTCCAGGAGACAGAGGAGGTCTGACATTTGTTCAAGAGTGCAGTGGACATGACTCACTTCGTTGGTAGGCCTGCACATGTATTATCTCCTCTGTATTCTTTAACAAACCTAAATTTCGTCTGCAACCCTGAGTAGGACTTACCTGAAACAAATCTGTGGATAGGTTAAACCTTATCGGCATCTTGAAACAATCATTTAAAATGTTAGGGTCAGATTTATGATGGCCGTGCGCCTCTTTTGCGCCGCTGTGGGTCACTTTTGTGTAAAAGATGCACCATGTTGCAAGATAGGTTTCAGTTCATCTCCAGCAAGATACCATCAGTTTAAAATGTATATAATTAGCACTGTGTAGGGGGCATGCAGAAGCTGAAGCTTTTGTAAGTGTCAAAGTTGTTGCATGCAGTGCTGCACTTCTGGGTACTGTTTCATATGCTGGACTACATCTGCACAATGAGATACCTAAGCAAAGGAAACACAAGCGATGTGATTGTGAAATGAGCAAAAGAAATTGCACGTTTTTCAATTACATCACCTGTGTTTCCTAAGTTTACGAATGACATTGCGCAGATGAAGTTTAGGTCTGTCCACGGACACAGAAGAGGTCTGGCCTTTGTTCAAGAGTGAAGTGGACATGACTTACTTCATTGGTAGGCTTTCACATGTATTATCTCCTTTGTATTCTTCAACAAGCGTAAATTTGATCTGCAACCCTGAGTAGGCCTCACCTTAAACAAACCTCTGGAGAGGCCACACCTTATCGTCATCCTGAATTAATCATTTAAAATGTTAGGGACAGATTTATGATAGGTGTATGCCTCTTTTGCGCCACTGTGCGTCACTTTTGTGACGCATTGGCGGTGAAAAAGATTTGCTATGAGGCGACAAAATTACAAATTGATGCATCTAGGCAGATGTGTCATGCTGTAAAAAACCCGTGCCACATGAAACCGATGCAGCAGTGATGCAAAAGATGCACCATGTTGCAAGACAGGCCTCACTTCATCTCCAACAAGATAAGAAGCTGAGTCTTCTGTAAATGTCAAAATTGTTGTATACACTGCTCAACTTCTGTGTACTCTTTGATATGCTAGACTCCATCTGCACTATGAGATACCTAAGCAAAGGCAACACAGGTGATGTGATTGTGAAATGAGGAAAAGAAACTCCACATTTTTCAATTACATCACCTGTGTTTCCTAAGTTTACGAATGAAATTGTGCAGATGAAGTTTAGGTCTGTCCACGGACACAGAAGAGGTCTGGCCTTTGTTCAAGAGTGAAGTGGACATGACTTACTTCATTGGTAGGCCTTCACATGTATTATCTCCTCTGTATTCTTCAACAAGCGTAAATTTGATCTGCAACCCTGAGTAGGCCTCACCTTAAACAAACCTCTGGAGAGGCCACACCTTATCGTCATCCTGAATTAATCATTTCAAATGTTAGGGACAGATTTATGATAGGTGTATGCCTCTTTTGCGCCACTGTGCCTCACTTTTGTGACGCAGTGGCGGTGGAAAAGATTTGCTATGAGGCGACAAAATTACAAATTGATGCATCTAGGCAGATGTGTCATGCTGTAAAAAACCCGTGCCACATGAAACCGATGCAGCAGTGATGCAAAAGATGCACCATGTTGCAAGACAGGCCTCACTTCATCTCCAACAAGATAAGAAACTGAGTCTTCTGTAAATGTGAAAATTGATGTATACACTGCTCAACTTCTGTGTACTCTTTGATATGCTAGACTCCATCTGCATTATGAGGTACCTAAGCAAAGGAAACACAGGTGATGTAATTGTAAAATGAGGAAAAGAAACTCCACATTTTTCAATTACATCACCTGTGTTTCTTAAGTTTACGAATGACATTGTGCAGATGAAGTTTAGCTCTGTCCATGGACACAAAAGAGGTCTGGCCTTTGTTCAAGAGTGAAGTGGACATGACTTACTTCATTGGTAGGCCTTCACATGTATTATCTCCTCTGTATTCTTCAACAAGCGTAAATTTGATCTGCAACCCTGAGTAGGCCTCACCTTAAACAAACCTCTGGATAGGCCACACCTTATCGTCATCCTGAATTAATCATTTAAAATGCTAGGGACAGATTTATGATAGGTGTATGCCTCTTTTGCGCCACTGTGCGTCACTTTTGTGACGCAGTGGCGGTGCAAAAGATTTGCTATGTGGCGACAAAATTACAAATTGATGCATCTAGGCAGATGTGTCATGCTGTAAAAAACCCGTGCCACATGAAACCGATGCAGCAGTGATGCAAAAGATGCACCATGTTGCAAGACAGGCCTCACTTCATCTCCAACAAGATAAGAAGCTGAGTCTTCTGTAAATGTGAAATTTGTTGTATACACTGCTCAACTTCTGTGTACTCTTTGATATGCTAGACTCCATCTGCACTATGAGGTACCTAAGCAAAGGAAACACAGGTGATGTAATTGTAAAATGAGGAAAAGAAACTCCACATTTTTCAATTACATCACCAGTGTTTCCTAAGTTTACGAATGACATTGTGCAGATGAAGTTTAGCTCTGTCCACGGACACAAAAGAGGTCTGGCCTTTGTTCAAGAGTGAAGTGGACATGACTTACTTCATTGGTAGGCTTTCACATGTATTATCTCCTCTGTATTCTTCAACAAGCGTAAATTTGATCTGCAACCCTGAGTAGGCCTCACCTTAAACAAACCTCTGGAGAGGCCACACCTTATCGTCATCCTGAATTAATCATTTAAAATGTTAGGGACAGATTTATGATAGGTGTATGCCTCTTTTGCGCCACTGTGCGTCACTTTTGTGACGCAGTGGCGGTGGAAAAGATTTGCTATGAGGCGACAAAATTACAAATTGATGCATCTAGGCAGATGTGTCATGCTGTAAAAAACCCGTGCCACATGAAACCGATGCAGCAGTGATGCGAAAGATGCACCATGTTGCAAGACAGGCCTCACTTCATCTCCAACAAGATAAGAAGCTGAGTCTTCTGTAAATGTCAAAATTGTTGTATACACTGCTCAACTTCTGTGTACTCTTTGATATGCTAGACTCCATCTGCACTATGAGGTACCTAAGCAAAGGAAACACAGGTGATGTGATTGTGAAATGAGGAAAAGAAACTCCACATTTTTCAATTACATCACCAGTGTTTCCTAAGTTTACGAATGACATTGTGCAGATGAAGTTTAGCTCTGTCCACGGACACAAAAGAGGTCTGGCCTTTGTTCAAGAGTGAAGTGGACATGACTTACTTCATTGGTAGGCTTTCACATGTATTATCTCCTCTGTATTCTTCAACAAGCGTAAATTCGATCTGCAACTCTGAGTAGGCCTCACCTTAAACAAACCTCTGGAGAGGCCACACCTTATCGTCATCCTGATTTAATCATTTAAAATGTCAGGGACAGATTTATGATAGGTGTATGCCTCTTTTGCGCCACTGTGCGTCACTTTTGTGACGCAGTGGCGGTGGAAAAGATTTGCTATGAGGCGACAAAATTACAAATTGATGCATCTAGGCAGATGTGTCATGCTGTAAAAAACCCGTGCCACATGAAACCGATGCAGCAGTGATGCGAAAGATGCACCATGTTGCAAGACAGGCCTCACTTAATCTCCAACAAGATAAGAAGCTGAGTCTTCTGTAAATGTCAAAATTGTTGTATACACTGCTCAACTTCTGTGTACTCTTTGATATGCTAGACTCCATCTGCACTATGAGATACCTAAGCAAAGGAAACACAGGTGATGTGATTGTGAAATGAGGAAAAGAAACTCCACATTTTTCAATTACATCACCAGTGTTTCCTAAGTTTATGAATGACATTGTGCAGATGAACTTTAGGTCTGTCCACGGACACAGAAGAGGTCTGGCGTTTGTTCAAGAGTGAAGTGGACATGACTTACTTCATTGGTAGACCTTCACATGTATTATGTCCTCTGTTCTCTTCAACAACTCGAAATTTCATTTGGAACCCTGAGTAGGCCTCACCTCAAACAAACCTCTGGATAGGACACATCTTATTGGCATCCTGAAACAATCATTTAAAATGTTAGTGTCTTGCGACACTTTTGTGAGACAACAGCAGTGCAAAAGATGCACCATGTTTTAAGATAGGCCTCACTTCATCTGCATCAAGATACTGTTAGTTTAAAATGTATATCTTTAGGACTGTGTAGGGGGCCTGGAGAAGCAGAAGCTTCTGTAAGTGTCAAAGTTGTTGAAAAACTGTTTGTCCTTCAATCTTTTCCCTTGTCTTTTCTAATTTTTAAATATATGTTTTAATATTTTTCAAATGTTTGTTCTCTCATTCACAGATTGAAAGTATAAAAATAAAAAGTGAGTAAGTTAACGACAATTATAAGGTAAATGTTTTGTACTCTTTTCGTTACATTTCTATCACATTCACCTACTATTAGTTCCACAGCTTCATTTCTTTAACCCTCGGTTTCCTGCCTTTGCTACTTCCCTCATTCATTTCTCTATTACCTACTTACTCTACTCCTTCCACTCCTTTTCTCAGTCCCTCTCTTCTCATAGTTCCTCACTCTTGTTCACTCACTCCGTCTCTATTACTCTTAGTGTCTTTGACTGATCACTCTTTCACTACTTGTTCATTATGCTTTCTCTGTGTAGTTGAAGCACACTAAGGGGCATATTATGAACACAGCCAATAAAATTATTGCTGTTTTTATTGGCAGAAAACTGCTGCTAAAGTGGTTTTAGCTGCAGTTTTCTGCCGCAAAAGCGGCTTTAGCGACACATTTCTGCCGATAAAAGCTGCAAAACTTTTATTGCCTATGTTGATGATATGGCCCTATGTTATTTACATTTCTTTGCTGTTTCAATTATTCTTTTTGTGTTACTTCTTCTTTTCTGTTTTCTGTTTTTTCTCTCTGTTATTCCACATGTTTTAATCTTATTTTGAACATTCACTCACATTCTCCAAGAAAATCTTCTTTGTTATTCTTCTACTCTCCTTTTTTTCTTTCACTTCCTTATCTATTTTGTTTTTCACAATTATATCCTCTTCCCTCTTTTCTTCGGTAAATACATCTCTTAAACAGTATCTCTGGTTTAGACCCTATAGCTGTCTTTGTTTTAACATTACTCTCTGTTTACTTCCCTTATACTTACTCTTCTTTTTAAAAAAAAAAAAAATTTGGGTTTGCTCCCGGTTCGCGTACCGGCGAGCGAACCAGGAAGCGAACCAAAAGAAATACAGCTTGCCAGAGTGCTAAACATTCTAGCAATTTTTTTTGAAAGGGGAGGTAGTTCTGAAAAGAACTTTTTTTAAAATGTTTTTGTTGTTTTATATTTATTTTTTATTTTTCTGAACATTTTTTGTTTTTTTTGTATTTTTTGAACAGTTTTATGTTTTTTTTGTTTTTTTGGAGGGGAAACAACAAAAAACAGGCATTGGAAAGGGCTCAACAGGAGCAAAAAAAAATTTACTTTCTGGGGCGTTTAGAGCACTTGTGGTTTTCAAATACTCTGTTGATTAAGTTAATGCTCATATTGGCACATGAGAGTAATGCACCGCAATATAAACAGGTAATCTTCCTATGGACAAAGTTGTCCTGAATGTTTGGCACGGTTTCCCGTGCCTCTGGCCCTGACAAAGATACCTGTGTTGATGTCCTGGCCACAGGAGTTGGAGGATTGTCCTGAAGGTCACGCATCTCTGCCCGGCTGTAGTTTAGTGGATGCCACCTCTGCATGTGACGGTGCATGGTGTAGTTGCCGAAGCTATACTTCTTTAAGGTGCCTCTAGATAAGTCCTCTTTACATATCAGGCACGTCACATATCGAGCATTAACTTTTTTCTGCCCTTCAGGGATTGAAAAAAACTGCCAAATGAAACTAGTTTTCCGATGAGAAACCCGGGGCTCCTCTTGTAAAAACTGTGGTGCCTGTATCTCTTCTTCCTCTTGTTCATCCTCTTCCTCCTCTGTGTTGCTAATGAACTGTGGAGGTGGTCCTCTCTTCCCATGAGGAGGTGGTGGTGGTGGTGGGGGTGCACCAGCTGAAGCTACCAATGAAGCCATTGCTCAGTGATCACAAAGGGTCTTCCTCTCACAAAGATGAAAGTCAGAGTGAGGAAAGAAGGAGGGGTTTTCATCATTTTGGAAAAAAAATAGGTCTAAACCAATGAAAAGTGTTATTTTTAGATCACATGACCTAGCCTTACATCATTAGGAAACCAAAAGTGAAATGTACCAATGAAAAGTTTTATTAACAAGTCACATGACCTGTTACGCTTATGGTACGCGCTGCGGAACGCGCCCCGGATCGCTTCCGGGGAGCTGCGCTTCGCGCCTCGGTTCGCGCTCCGGAGCACTTCCTGGTGCGCTAACGCGGCGCGTCATAAGACGCATTACGCGGCAACGCGATACGTCGCGCTTTTGCGACGCGTCCCGCGTCTCAGTACGCGTACCGGAGCACTTCCGGGTGCGCTAACGCGGCGCGTCATAAGACGCATTATGCGACAACGCGTCACGATGTTGATCTCTTACGCGGCAGTTGCGCAAACGGAACTTTACTGGTTCGCGGACCGGGTCGCGGCACCAAATTAAGCTAACGGGAAGCTTCCCGGTTCGCGAACCGGGAGCGAACCAAAGCATAATAATAAAAAAAAATATTAATAAACATATAAAATAAATTTTTTGATTTAAAGAAAAATACATTTTACAGCTATAGATATTAGCTTTTAAAAAACCAATGAAATTCACTGAAAAAACCATAGGTTATAGACCATATATAGTTAGGAATTAGCATTTACAAAACCTTGAAAATTCACTGAAAAAACCATAGGTTATAGACCATATATAGTTAGGAATTAGCATTTAAAAAACCTTTTTTTACTCACACAAAACCATTGAAATTCCATATATAGTTAGTTGTACTAACTATATATCGCGCACCCGCAATCCACTGCTGATCATGTCACATATTACATCATTCATGACATGGTCAGTGACATCACTGATGACATCACTGATGACATCTCAAATGACATCACTGATGACATCACTGATGACAACATCCAGTGACTGTATGTTTCTGTAAAGTTAAAATATGTCTTACATATTGAAGAATGAGTGGATGTATAAGTGTCTGGATGAAGGATTTATTAGGTGCATGATTGACTGTATGAGTGAGTGAATAAATGTGTGTCACTGAGTGCATGAGTTAGTGACTAAACTGTCTTAATTTGTGCATCATTATGTCTGTTGTTCTGTAAACTGCTGCATGTGTTGATCAGTAGCTATATGAGTAAGTATATGGGTTATTGATTGGTTGCCCAAGTATTTGTATGGGAGACTGAGTGTGTGTGTGTGGGTGGCTGGGAGGTGTATGACTCTGTGCATAGATGTGTGAGCAGTTGATTCACTAGATGTATGGGTTCAAAAGTGCATGTGGAAACACCTGTATGGGCAGTTGACTGAGTGCATTGGTGAGTGAATGGATATCTCAGTGCTACATGTCAAAGTAAGTACATATGTAAAACACAGTACATGTGACAGTTGACATATATAAATAACTGTGCATAAGAGCCAGTGAATGTGTGAGTGGCTGTATGGATCATTGTGTACTTGTATCAGGCATTGTAAAAGAGAGTATATATGTGTTAGTATATGTTTGAATAAGTAAGGTGTGTATAACTGTATAGTTGAGGAAATGGAGGTGTGATTGATTCTTTGCATGACTGACTAAGTGTCTGAGTAACTCCATGGATGAGTGACAGTCTGTGAGTGTCTGTTTACACTGAGTGTATCTAAGGTTATATTAGAGTCTGAAGAGGTTCATCGTATTATCACATGAATGATGTCATCAGTGATGTGATCAGTAATGTCAAATGAGATGTCATCAGTGATGTCATCAGTGATGTCATTTGAGATGTCATCAGTGATATCATCAGTGATGTCATTTGAGATGTCATCAGTGATGTCATCAGTGATGTCATTTGAGATGTCATCAGTGATGTCATCAGTGATGTCATTTGAGATGTCATCAGTGATGTCATCAGTGATGTCACTGACCATGTCATGAATGATGTAATATGTGACATGATCAGCAGTGGATTGCGGGTGCGCGAGATGTAGTTAGTACAACTAACTATATATTGAATTTCAATGGTTTTGTGTGTGTAAAAAAAGGTTTTTTAAATGCTAATTCCTAACTATATATGGTCTATAACCTATGGTTTTTTCAGTGAATATATATATATATATACACACACAAACACGCACACACCCACACACGCACACACACACACGCACACACACTCGCTCTCTGATCAACTGTACATTCAAAACATGATTTTTCTTTCACACTGTCAATATTTGAAGTTGTGTACCCCCTTCACTCATTTTCACACAAAATGGTAAAATTACATTTGGCACATATATGACCATTTCTCTGTGTGCTCTGCATAGACGCCAATGATTGGATAAGCGTATTTTCTGAACACCTTTGTGACGCACTGAAAGGCACTGGGAGGAACTCGCCCTGCCTTCTGCTTCATCTTCAGGGCTCTCAATAGCGCCCCGCCATGAACACCCAGGTGCCACTCATCTCACACTATTTACTATACAATACTTATATGTTGTATACAAAGTAAACTACATAAGCACAACGTGCGTAAAAAATCAAATTCTCTTAAGGAAAGATGAAGTAAAACGTGTAATGCAAAGAGGGATTGCATTGCTTACCTAGATTATTAAAAGAGTTTTTAAAGTCATTCTATAAAAAATCTATGCGTATTTTTGTATGTAAGGTTTAAGGCATGAATATAAGGGACCAACATCAATTTTCAAATACTTCCGGGTCTGAGACCTGGCATGACCCTCCCAACGTAACATCCTGACCTCTTCCTCCTGGAAGTACAAGTATGCGGTTCTTGAAGTTCACCTAGCTGTGTAGGGGTACCCAGGGGTTACTTATCACAGGTAGTTCCCAGGACCCTTGAACCGCCCAAGGCCGACAAACTGCTACACTTTTGCGTTTGTTGTAGACATGTTGTCCTTGGTACATTCGATCCATACATCATTAGGATATGACTTTTAAAGATTGCTAAACACGAAAAGCATATAACAGCCAAAGAAAACAGTAATTTAAGCTTAAGTGTTTAATTACAGTGTTTACATGTTGTTTACCTTTCAAGGGTGCTTTCTGCTTCTCTGCTAGAAGTTGAAAAAGCTGCCACAACGTGTGGGAGCACAGTTCAGGTCTACATCGTAAATATATGCTCCTACTGCAAGGCGCTACATCTGCATGAAGCAAATACAGGTTCTGACAGTAAAATGAGGGTTTGCGTTGTGCTGAATCTAGAAAAGCATACGAAATGCTCTTACGTTGTCTTTAACAGAGTGGTGGTTGAAAGCAACACACAATTTTATTTTTATGTGGTGGTGTGCTTGAATCTGTTTTTGACAATGTCAGCCTGACAATTGTGAGTAGTTGTTTTACTATTTAGAAAAAAATAGTGCACAGATTTTTCTAATAATGCAAGCAACGTGATTGTGTGAGTGTGCGTGTGCGTACTTATGTGTGTGAGTGTGTGTTTGTATACCAGGCTATCCCAAATTCAACAGCAGTGATTGCTGATTTTTCTTTGCTTACTAACAAATCTGACCAGTTATAGGATGTGCTTGAAAAACAGACGTTATGTTATGCCAGCTACTTCAACACAGCACATGATTGCCAGGCGCTGGACCTGCAGTGTCTTACCGTTCTGCCATATCTACTCCTTAACAGAAGGTGAGCATGATATTCCAAAGTGGTGCTTACAACAAAATATTGAGGGCCAGCACCGCAAGCCCTTTGGCTGCAGCACTTTCAAAGCACATGGGTGTGTCATATCTACAAGGATATGGCGGATCCCTTTGCTCTCCCCTGCGTTGGAGCACAATTTGCTGCCATGCGCCGATGCAGGCACCCCTGCACCATGGTGCAAGGATGCCTGCTTCACGGGGATGATTGCTTTTGGGCATGAGGGTGTCCCTTCCTGCACATAAACAATCTGAAATGGCGTTTTTTTAACTTTTATGTGTGCTGCATTAGCACACATAGAACTTGTAAAACATTTTTTTTTAAGGATTATGTGTGTGCAGGAAGGGACACCTTCCTGCACATAAACAATCATAAGAGGTGATTTCATCGTTCTATGTGTGCTGCAGAATGCAGCACACAAAGAAAGAGAGAAAAAAAGGAGGAGAAATAAATACATTTCTCCTCGTTTTGCCTCCATACGGGAGGCGTAGCATTCAGATGCATTTCCAGGTTTACGATTTCTCATAAATCCGTATATTTGTCTGGTTCCATCGGTGTTGCGTCGGAACACCGACAGCAACGCCCATGGCACGCTCCTTTCATGCAAAGGACTGCATGTAAAGGGGCCGTATTTACAAGAACAGGAACAGTCATGCAGCGTGGCTTTACCGTCCTTGTAAATATGGGGCAGCAAAAAGTGATGCTCTAGCGGCGCAAGGGGCTTACAGATTAGCCCCTTGGAATGGATTTACTGGCCTTCCTGGTTGCCTGCTGATGTGTTCATTCTCCATTTTCCTAAATGGATCACTGATTTATGCATTGGTACTTTTTACATGGCTTTGAACTGCTTGATTGTGTAATACCATTTTATGCTACCAATAATAAACAATATCTTGGAATTAGTACATAGCTTGTCAATATTAACAAAATTATGGGGACTCTATTGCTCCATAGGGCTTTATTTGAAGGCTGCCTCTGAATGCTATTTAAAGAGTTTGACTATAGGTTAATGCCCTCTTGCAATGTTGTTCTAAAGACATTTAGCAATTCTATCTTTACAGATTTTCTCATCCAATATGTGGTAGTATACCTGGACAGCAACTTGATCTTATCTCTAGACCCTTTATCTTCAGTACCAAAGGTATTCTACCATCTAAGTAAGGAAGCTTCCATTAACCTTTACCTGTTCCTTGAATTGTGAGCCTGAAAGTTGATTGAAGTGTGCCAGGGTCCACTGTCTTAGCTGAGTTCTGCATGGGCAGACACAAACAATAATTCCCTGCCACAGAGAAGTAAAAGCTTCAGCCACATTGATAAAGTGTGCTTCAGATAACTTCTTTCAGAGTTTTTATTAGACTAAATGTATTTTGTGGTCTAAAAGTAATTTGACTGCCGTCCAATCCTTAATCTGTGTTTCTGGTTGGTGCTACCGGCGCTTTTTACTGGGGTTCGGGCTCTTGCTAGATGGTTTCACAGAAAATTGCGATCCTCAAGAAACTAATGTCCTGGTTTGGCTTAGGTGCTTCCTGTCTCTGTCCCATTGGAGGCCCAGGCCTTCACTTGTTATCAGCTGGAGTGACTACTAAAATCCCTGGAAGGCGGGTGGTGCAAAGGAGACTACTAGGAGGCAGCATTGGCTTGCACCACTCTTCTATTTCTGAGTCCTACTTCCCATTGCAGGTGGAATTGGGACGTGATCACAGTCTTGGCAGAGAGAAGCCGCTTCTATGAAATCCAAATAACCGACGCGGTACTGCGACTCCCCGGCATCTCATCATGGATCCTCAGTTCCAAGCCGCTGTTCTGCAGAGGGCATCCTTCATCCAATGGTTGAAGACAATGGGCACTTCAGTACACCTTGGAGTAGGTTGTATGATGGAACCCAACAGGCATTTACCCTGCATGCCTTTACCACGCAGGCAGTACCCCAACGTTACCACATGTTACGCAAGTCTCTACAACGACTTGTTTAGGGGGCGCCGGACTTTGGAATAGTATAAATTACTATTCCAACTCCAGTCTATGCAACAGTAGGGAAGGTGTTGGACTTAAAAATCCAACACCAGTCCAACAACGCACAACTACAGCAAGTCGTTGTAACGACTTGAGTCCTAAAGTAATGCGGGGTAACATTACATGTGGGTTACAACCTCGTTGGAAAGGCTGGTCATTGTAAATACTGTGCAGTTAATGATGTTTCCCCTTGGAGTGAGGGAAAAAGAGGTTCCCCATGGTGTGTCCCTGCAGCCCACCTCTTGATCTACAGCAGTGACAATCACGTTTGGCATGTTGTACTTCTGTGCTGCGCGACTGTGCCAAACCCTTTTCACCGTGTTTCTTGGGTCTCAACCTGGAAAAAGGGGCACCAGTGGCTCTTGAAAGAAGTCAGAGGAAGTCTGGGGACACGGTTGAAGCAGGAGCAAATGTTAGAGCACCCCACTACAAGAGCCCAGACGTTACAGCAGGGCAACTACAGCCAGTAACTCACTGGCCACAAAGCTGTGGGCAATGGTACTTAAACTAGAAATGCAGGAGGTGCTGTGGTACCCCAGACACCCTCGAAGAAGTTCATATTAAAAACTAACAATAAAGAGGTTTTTACATATTTGTATAGCATCATTTAATAATTTTTAGAGGACAGATTACACAATGTCAGTTTCCTTCTTTTGACCAGCTGGTGATAATTCTTGTAAGACGGTATTTACTTTTCATTTTGCTGACTTGAAGGCATTTTGAAACAACCCTATCGCCACTCTTGCTGGGGTACAGAAGAATGTAAAAGGAGAAAACTGCAAGTTTTTAAAGTAAATATGTAAAATAAAATAAAACATCTGCATGCTTTACAATGAACCGTTGTAAACTATTTTTAAAAATGTCCGCAACATTGAAACCCTATGGGGATCACTGTAAATATAGCTGTGGATCCGTATTTGCCAGGTGTAGATAACATTATCCCCTGTTCTGAACTGCAATATTCATATTATGTCGCAGTTTCACCTACAAATAAATTCTGGCAGGTTTAACCTGATAACATGTGTGCACAATCAATCAATCAGTAGATTTGTAAAGCGCTTCTTGTCACCCAAGAGGCTATCCAGGTGCTGGGAAAATGTGGTATTTTCCCAGAAGTTGGAATCCTGGTCCAAAAAAACATTTCAGGGCAGTAGAATATTGTAGTGAGGAGGTCCACGCAGTAAGGTTGTAATTCAGGAAGCTTTATTCAAGCAGGTAACAAGTTGAATAGTTCTAGACAACACCTAGTTAAGTTGTGAAGGAAAGCCATGCTCAACTGTCACTTCACCTCTTTGTGTCCCAACACTCCGAGGCTCAGCAAGAGTCCAACATTCTATTGAGTACAGAGCACAGGCACTGGCTGAGCAGGAGGAGTAAAATACATTACATTACAAATGCAGGATGCTACACATATACTTAAAATTTTAGCCATATATGTGTTAACATATGATAGAAAAATGCACTATTGAACTACACACTACCTCCCCTACCCCTGCACTAAACTAAAATCCCTCATTAACCGCATGCGCGCTAGCGGTTTTCCCGCTGCGCGCTGCGTTTTTTCAAAAGCCGCGTTACATGACGAGCTCAGCTCGTCATCAGCGTGCGAGCGCCGTAACTCATGACGAGCTGAGCTCGTCATGAGCGCCGAAGTGGTTAAGTTCTGTATTCAAGTAGCATTTTGAATTTTTGCAACTCAATGCTATTAGTTTGTTAATATCTACGGCCAGAACCTCCACTCTCAAAACTGTCCCAGCACCATTAGCTAAGGAGGCCGGGCTGATCTGCACCTTGATTTGACTTCACATGAGCGCCAGCCCTGGGACTTAAATTTGATTAGTTTTTGACATTATGTACAAGTAGTGAGGATCAAGCCAGGCCATCTACCTGTCATCGGAAATCAGTGAATGTTTGAAACAGGCCTCCACCAGCCTACATTTAAGAAATACGAAATTCAGCACACAACTGTAGGGCAAAAAAAACCAACTAAGGAATATAAACGTAGCTTTAGGAAGTGACGCATTGCTTCCTTCATATTTAACCCTCATCAAGTTATCGTGTCCGTGAGGACGGTGTATCACGGCAATTCACATGTTATTTTTGATGCATTATGGAAAACATGCAATGGACACTAAGAGTACAATTTTTTATGCAGGAACCTCACTGATTTTTCAAAAGTAAGTCATATTTTTTGTTTTGTTTATGTGAAGGCTTAGTGATAATGCTTTGATAAAGGTAATAGTTACCGTTTGCGGATGTGTTTGCAGATACCCTACTTTGCTGGCAGACTTAAATAAAGCACTATTTTACACCAGTATTTCACAAAGTTGGCACTAAATACAGTCTTGGATAGATCAGGCCAGGATTAAAACGTGACAGTCCACGGCCTAACCTTTGGTCTACTAACACGAATTACTGGTTGGGCCAAGAGAGCCACAAGCTTTTAGTACGTAGTATTGTGCTGTAAAATACACTCTTTGGCCCCTTTTGTTCCAGTTTTTTAAGGAGAGAAGGGGCCTCTTGAGTTTGCCTTGAGGACCACAGGCTGAGTTTGCTCACTGCAACTAAGTTCAGACATTACACCCCACAGCTTTTAAATTTCACCTGTCACCACAGCTCTAGGGCCAGATGTAAAAAGGAAAGTGTTTGCGTTTACCAGATAGCGAATGTTTGCGATTCGCTATTGGGTAAACTCAAACAGCAATGTACAAATGTGTATTTAACACATTTTACCAATACCAGTGGGTCGCAAGTAGACCTACCTCATGAACATTAATACGGTAGGTTTCGGTTCGCGGTCGATTGGGAATTGCAGAAATCACAGGGTTGGTGTTCTGCTAGCGTCATCAGACCATCATGTCTGTAATGACTTTCAATAAAGCAATTTTTTTCTGTCAAAATTAGGACCTTTTCCTGCCTGCTCTTAAATGTTTTTTTTACCAAACATTCAGAAAGGGTAAGGGGTCCCCCTTCCCATTTGAGAATGGGTTACCATTCTTACTTGATGTTCATTCACAAAACATTCACACATACCACTGTGATACGGTATTAGGAAGGGATGCTCTAAACACTCCACTTCCTATTACTGAATCGCAAACCCACATTGCGATTCAGTAGCAGGTTACCAAATTGAAAATTGGGCGTTTGTACATAAAAAAATGCTTTTTTTGCGTTTGCAAATGAAAAATGCTATGTACATCTGGCCCTTAGAATGCAAGATTTTGCACAGTTTACATGACTAGAGCATATTTATACCCTTTGAGTTAATTTTTGTCAGATATGTAAGGGGTTAATCTGTTGTGTCAACTAACAGCACAATATGTCAGACTCCTGGCCATAGAGTAAAGCTCCCATTCATGCACACCCTTGATCCCACAGCAAGAACAAAGAACAGCTGGATTGGTGAAAAGAGGGCCAAATGCTTTGGGTACTTTCTATCCAGGAAGTGGTCCAAGCCAATGATGAAAGTAGGCAGCAGCCTCCTGTACGAAGCTGTGTTTCTGTTGCAGTAACCCCCCCACACTTTTTGCCAGATTTCTGAGGCAGTTTGACTAGATTTGCCTTGGTCCCTGCCAATTGCCAAATTAGGTCCCCAGGGCATGTGTTCTTTCCCAAAACTGTACCTTTTTACCCCCAACTGGCAACTCTCTGGCCACATGTAAGTCCCATGTAAAAGGTACCATGGGTTCCTAGGGCACTGTGCAATGAGAACAGAATACTTTTCCAAACAAATTCATATATGAGGCTACAATATGAACATGATATACAGAATACAATGCACCCGACCAATGATTTTCAAATTTTATTTTACAAAAAAACCAAAAATATATATTCAGCAATTTTGTATCTTTTTTATCTTATTAAATATGCACTTACGTCATACAGCAACAAAGCCTTTCATGGGCGATGGTGTTAACACCTCCCGCGGGTCAGGAAAAGCCATCTGTTGTAGGGGAGCTTCAAAGGCCTTGCCTCCTTTGTAACATGACCCCCAGCTTCTCCTGCTATCAGGAGCAGGCCCCCTTCCTGTCTCCCCTTCTTTTCAGCGGGAAGACAGGTGGGAAGAAATAGAACAGCCCAGAAGGTGTGCCTACCTCTGCCAGCCCCATAACTCAGGTGGGGGAGGCGAGGTAAAGCCCAATCTTCAGTGCCCGCCATATTGCAGATGGCAGCCACTCTGCAATCAGGACTAGGGAATGTGCCCAATCCCCCCTATGGGGTGAGCACAGCAAGGGTGTAGTCAACCTAAGGTCAGTAGCCCATTGGCTATTGACCTAGAGACCCCTTAAACGCCCCCTAAATACAGGATTTAGGGGGCAGCCCTGAACCAAGAACGCAGATTCCTACAACCTGCGAAGAAGAAGGATGAAAGAAGACGCCCAGCAGTGGTGACTGCAGGGAAGAACTGACTTGGCCCCAGCTCTACCGGCCTGTCTGCAGTTTCCAGAGATCCTGCACCAAAAGTCGCCTTGTCCTGCAGCCAGCGACCTTCAGAAACCCTCGGAGGACTGACTGCCTTCAACAAAGACCGGATCTCCTGTGAACAGCAGCTCTATTAAAAAGAAAACAGCCAAGAAAGACCTCGAGCCTGCTGAGGACAAAGAAACCAAACGGCTGGAACCACCACTGCACCGACTCCTACGGCCTGAGTGGGCCACCGGTCCCAGCGAGGTCCCCCAGTGCTCCAGAGTCAGAGTCCACCATGGGTTGACCCCTTCAGGACTCCCCAAAGTTGCCTTCAGCCTCTGCACAGAACCCCCCCCCCCAACCGTGAGTGGCTTGGTAAGGTGAAATCCAATCTCAAAAGACACCCCTGCTTCTAGCCGCCCTGCACACTGGAGAAGAGAACCCAAGGTGCACCTACGTTCCAGAGCCCTTTAACTTACCTGCCCAGCTGTTGGTTCCTCCCGGAAGTCTTCCTGGACAGAGCCTGCAGCCAAAATCCCAAACTGGCAACTCCCTTTGAAAACAACTGGGCACCCAATGCCAAATCAGCACTCTGCACACAGCAACCCCTGTGCCACAGTGGGTGCACCTTGTGTGCTAACTTGGATCCCCCTTTGCCCTTAGCTAAACCCCAGGAGCTTTGCTCCCACAACGTTGTGGCCTGCTCGTGAGCACCCACCAACTGGAGGCCCCCTATCCCTCATTGGATAACATTGGGCCTCAGCACTCTGCCCCCAGCGGCCCTGGTGCTGCTGAGGGTGTTTTGAGAGTGCAACCTCGACCCTGGGGGAACCCTGGTTCTAACCCCAGAATACCAACTTCAAAACCCAAGTACTTACCGTCAAACCTATAACACTGTTTTCTCCCATAGGACTTCTAGGTGTGGAGTTGGTTTGTTTGAAATTTTGAAAAACTGCAATTGTACAAATATTGAATTACTTAACGTTTCTCTAGGAAATGCTCCAATGTGATATCTAGGCACATCACACTGAGTAGAAAAAGTAACGTAAAATGTAATCTGAAAAGAACGTACAAAGTAATCTCGAAAAAGTAACTGTTAAGTAATTTTGATTGTTGACTTAACTGTAAACAAACCAATTGCATCCAACTACATTTCAATTGTACTCAACTGAATTATACCTGCAAAGTATTATTTCACTTACCTTGCACCAGGTCTTGCTTGGGACTAGAAATAAAATAACTAAATAATATTTTTTATAACAAACAAACTAGTCCGAGATCAGTCTTTGAGTGTGTCACATCATTTCTTGCCTGAGTTTGTACAATAAATGCTTATCACTACCCTCTGATAAAGCCTTACTGCTCGCCCACACTACCACAAATAGAGAGTAAGGTATTACCTACTTTTACTTCGGCCTACCCTTGATGTTCCACTGAACTCTGTGCACACTATACCTTACTTTAGTATAGAATATACAGAGCCAGCTTCCTACACCACCTAAGAAGATTTTGGGCATTTCTACTTTTTTAGTTTCGGATTTACTGCGCTTGCGCTGTGCTTGCAAAATCTCTTGTAAATAAAAAAAATATCTTAAAAGGGCCTTACAGACCCCCATTAATTACCATTTGTTGCCTGCACTGTTCATCTAATTTCCTTGCCTCTCATTGGTCAAATCAGCACAGTTACCTACCTCCTTGTTTCACTTTCTGTTCTGTATTGGTTAATGCTGTGGAGCATGAACCAAGTACAGCTTTGGGTCCTCTGCCAATTTCCTTCCACTGGCTGGGCATTTGTGGCTGTACTTTTTTTTGCTTTCTTTGTCACACTCCATATGAGTGCATATTTTAGCAGTCTATCTCCCCTCTCATAAACGTTGTTTGCCCCGCCCCTTTCTTGCCCTCCATTATCTTGCTGCCCCTTCCTTGCTGTTCATTGGCCAATCCTTGCTTGACCATTTTTTGCTTCCCCCACCCACTGTTATTGCTTGCCCTATACCAACCAGCCCACCCCCACCCCGTTCTTGCTTGGTTTGTACCATCAGCCCCTCCCACGTGTTGTTTTTCCCTTCTCACTGTTGTTGTTTGCTCTGCCTCTTCTCACTCTCCATTGCCATGCTACCCCCTTCCCTATTTTTCGTTGTCCCCTCATTGCTTGCTCATTTTTTTGCTTGCCATCACCCCCCACCATGTGTACATGTGCTGTTGTTTGCCCCATGCCAGCCGCCAAACCTTCCTTTTCTTGTTTAGTTCGTCCCACCCTCCCTCTCCCAACCGTAGTTGACTGTTTCTGTCTCATTGGAAGCGTCCATTGTCTTCCCCAGTTGGGTTGTGCAGTACATAATTCAAATAACTGTTCACTCCTTGAATCCATGAATATTGCCACTGGCGGGTTTGCGTAGCTTGGCAGGATAATGCGTCTGCTGCAGGAATCTACAAGTTTGATGCTAACAGTAGATGCACTATCCCAGATCCAGAATTTCAGCTCAGTGGGCGATTACTTCTTATGCAGAAATCTGTCTGTCACAAATTCCAGTCCCATTAGCACAGCACAGTAGAAGAATGCCTCCCTTGAGAGTTCTTGTATGCATAGCACGAGTTGCACATCGAGTAGGATTACCAAGTGGGGTAAGGCACCTGCACCATAAGTCGGTAGGCACCTTAGAGGTCATAGATTTCAGTTTCTGTAGCACTGTTGAGCAGGTTTAAACATCTGCAACAGGGGACTGTTGCCTGTGGAGCAGCGTAATTTTGGCTCCACCCTTTCATGAATGATTTGGCCACATATATGTTTATTTATGGTCTTATGCATTTGTGTGATTTAATATGATTAATGATGTGTAGTGCACTTGAAACAATACAGAAAGTGCATTTACAGTGTACCCTCGACATTTATATATGTGTATATTGACGGTTCCTTAACTTGTAACAATGAATTGCAGTTCTCATATATATCTGCACTTGTGGGTTGAATAACATTGTTGATTATCCTGTATTCATGCACTCAATTAAATAATATATTGCATTTATCATATAATGCGAAATGTATTTACTCAAATAGCATTTTGCATTTATAATGTGACTGTCTGTGTATCTGTAAGAACGCAGATACAATGTGTGCAGAGTTGCTTGCTATGGTAAAGTTGTCCAAACGCATTAAGCATTTGAATTTCGTAATGTTTAAACCTTCAATGTGACTGTTTGCTTCAGGTGCAATGCTGCTCTCCTCTGCAGGTGCAGTGCATGAACTAATGAATAGAGAAAGGCACATTGTGCTAACAAGATAGGGAAGATCAAAGGGAGTACTCTTAGTGGGGTTGATAAGCCTAACGAGCAAAGGGAGGACTACTGTCTGTGCGGAATGAGGAGCTGAATCCAAGGACGTTTAGAATATTTGAATGGGGAACAGTGTTTACAACGCAACTTTTACAACGAAGTACCTTTACGACGCAACCATTACAACGCAACTTTTACAACGACTTGCGCTGGGGGCGCTCTAGGATAGGGAATAGTTTTAATTTACTATCCAACACCTTCCCTACTATCCACCGGGACTGGAGTTGGAATAGTAAATTAAACTATTCATTATCCAGCGCCCCCCAACGTAAGTCGTTGTAACGACTTGCGTTGTAAAACTTGCGTCGTAAAGGCATGCGTTGTGAAAGCATGCGTTGTAACGACGTACATCCTTTTGATATGGGATTCTAGAAGGTTCTTCCTGTAGGGAATAACTATATAACTATCTTTTGCTTTGTTTAGATTCCTTGCAGGCTGGGAGAGGTGCAGACCTCTATGTGCTACTCTTGTTGTTAGGCTTTATGCTATGCTTCTTTTATTTCTTTATTCGGCAAATACTGACATAAATGTTTGCATAAATACAATTGACATAAAAAACTTAAAAAGCAGTAAAACCAATACAATAAATAAATAAAAGCTGTCTTAAGGCCATTTTGAACAATGTTTAAACAGTAGACATTGCTTCTCTAAGGATTTAAAAAAAACACTCAACAGCCATATGCTTTATACTTCTGGATTCTAGTGAAGAATTAGCACCTCATTAAGGAAGTACATGGGTTTAAAGTTATAACTAGAGCATTTGTCTCGGTCACATTGCCAACAACAGCAGTGGGCAGTGTAATACAGTATTCAGGACCCTACACTGCCCTGTCTGATTCTCCATACTCCAATTAAGAAGCGAGACAGAGCAAATACAATCAAGGGTGATGTATTGGGTCTGAGGATTCTGGAGGCAACCCTAAAATCCCCAGTCCCCATGCTCTGACAGAGCAGTAAAATCCCCTTCTTTGTGTGATTATGATAGTGCTGACAAAAGAACAATATGTGGTTGATACATTCCTTGATCTGGAGCAGAAATGGCGGGATAGGTCTAGGTTAGTATCATGTTGCCCCTATTTATCAGTAAAGGGGTGCAACGGTAGGGTCCCAAATCGAAATTTAATGTACAAGGTTTTTGCCAAAGGGGGTTAGATGGAACCCATATATTCTTCCATGAGGAAAGAATCTTTTAATTCCAGGAAGGATAGTGTCAAGGTACCCACACTTCTGTTCCTGCTCAATTCTCCGTCTATGTAACTCTAATAAATCCCCTTAAATGCTGCCTTAGACACACCAGAAATGGCTCCTGGATTAGTCCAGAAATTTTAGCATCTCAATTTTACCAAATAAGTCTTAATGTGCTCAAACCAGGGAATCCTAGAAAATCCAGGCTGCCTGAGTAGCTCATTCAAACCCGCCTGATACAGAGCAAGGTCCACTTAGGCCTATCGCCATCTCCAATAGAGCAGAGGTCTAAGGGCTGCTTTATGAGTGATGGACCTATGGCCCAAATCCAACCGTAATGGCAGGAGTGGGGTACTCGTTGGAAGATTTGCCAAAGATCAGGAAAATTGGTTCTTGCCCACCTCCAATGTGGTAGTCCGCTTGTGTCTCCATAGTTCTCCCCCGTGCAAGGCCCCGCCTGTTGCTTGTAGGTTGAAGATTTGGATGGCCGTAGTTGCTGGTCGGAAGCTAGAACCCTTAAAACCCCTCAGGATGCCCGCTACATAATGTTCAAGCTTCAACGGAATCTTATGGATCTGGGCAGACCAGCAAGAATTCTCTGTCAAGGTGAGGCCCAAGTACTCAAAGGAGCGGACACTTTCAAGGGGAACACCATTCAGAGACGGGTTAAGGTGGGTGTGTGACTGTAATTGAAAACCATGTACTTGATTTTTTGAAGGTTGATCTCAAGCCATCTCTGCTCACAGAAGACACCAAACTGGTCCAGGAGATTTAAAATACCCATAGGGGTAGAATGTCTCGAAAGGACAGTCCCTCGAGGCATTGGGTATTTTCCACTATCTTGCTCAATCCATCCATCCCTGGGGACCCCAAGACCTACCAGAGACCGCAAGCACCGTCGACTCCAGGAGTCGATCCTGGTTACCCGCTCCACCTCCACTGCCCTGGCAGGAGGTGGTCCATGCCAAGTCAGACATCGGCAACTATATAACCACTGCCTACATAATCCTTGGAATGCGCTGCTATGCACTTTATGAATGGGTCTGGCCTGTAGAAAACTGGAAAGTTGCACAAAGCCGCATTCTACGCCCATCGATGCAAGCCTCAAACTGAAATGAGACAAGAGAACCTGTGCCAATTACCCTGGCCGATCCCACAACAAACAACGACCAAAATGCTGGTCCAACTTGACCACTAGCGACCTCACCCAAAGTGCTACCCATGAAGCATGCCAGGGACCAGTGACCTAAAAGGTGGACAGATGTGCTGTATTTCTCCTTGGGCTAGCTGGCAAACAAACCAAAAGCAGTTTCCTCATGTACACATCATGATGGGACAACAAGAGGTGTACCCCCTGTGCCAGTAATGTTGGCAGATGCCCAAGCAGAGAAGATGGCTGCCCACAAGTACAACCTAACTCCGGTCTACCAATCAATGTGAAGGGCATGTTCAAAACAAGCTTCCGAGTAGGATCCAACCATACACACTCCATCTCATCGAAAGCATGTGGCACATTCTCATGAAACGGAAGGAAAACAACCGACACACCATCCTTACCCCAGCCACATTCACCAAAAGAGAAATAAGCCCAATTACATTCATTTCCAAATCCACTGCTGTAACCCTATGGCTGGCAACTCCCCTTCTACCACGGCGAAGCTGAGTACAATCTGCCGCGCCCCAAAGCCGCAACACAAAACCTGTGCTGCAAAGAACCTCGACAATCCAAAGTGTGCATCCACAGGACCCAATGCCAGACTGACTTTGGGTGAAGGAACCTTAGTTTGTGTGCCCAGGACAAAAGTTGGGACCCAGCACCGGGACCCGAACCTGGTCCCACACTCCAAAACAACTCGGCCCATGGGCCACCCTCTCACCTCCTGGGAGATCAGGACTCATGGCATTGTTCTCTCCACCACTATTGCAAGGACACGCCCATTCATCTTCAGTTCTGGGAGACTCTGATGCACCAAGCATCACAGGATGTCCAGCTGACGCCGAGACTGGCTCCCGTTCAGCTGCAGTAACCCGCAAGCTGCATCCTCTCCCCTCTCCACCCACAGTCGCCCGTCAAGCAAGCCAGACACAAAACAGAGATCCCACAATTGACGATGGCACACCACAAACCTCTACGGAGCAGCCAGCTTGAACGGACTATGCTTCCAATCAAACCATTGGCCTTCTAAAATAAGTTTTGCCCACTTTGAATGCACCTCTAGCAAACATAAACACACACCATATCCCATATGGGTTTCCAGAATGGAAAACAGGGCAACCAGGGAAATGGTTCTGAGCAGCCAATGAAAACCTGAATCCAAAATGCAACCACAGCTGAAAGGCCGATCAGCCTTGCTTGACGGCAGATCTGGCAATGCCATGAAAAGAGAGAACCTTATTTGATGTTCTTTATTAATGCAAGGGCTTTTGGGGTGCCATAATGCGCTAGGCCACATGGTTGCACAGCGTTGAAGTGTTACTATAAAAGTGCAGGAGGACTATGGGAAGAATGCGTGTTCACCATACTTGAATGTCTATCATGCCTCATTAGAGGGGACTAGGTGATAATAGTTGATACTGCTCTTTTAAGTCTTTGGGCATGGTGTTTTCTTAATTACTATCTTGTTTCAGATAGAAGGGATGAGTTGCCTGAGATTTAGGCGCCCCCTTTTTATATCCGTTGAGTTGGAAACTTGGTCATGCCCAGCTTGTGCAGTTAAGCGAGACTAGTTACAGAATTCCTTGTAATTTATCCTTTGAATGGATATGTTTTATGTCTCAAATACGAGAGTAGACTGGCATGCTTCTATAGCCCCGTTATTGTACTAGATATGCTGTATTCATAAAGCGGAATTAGAATTGTTCCACCAGGAGAATTGTGGTTCAGAGTTGACACTCCGCTGGTATGAGGTCCTTTTGAATGGCAGCATATAAATTAAAATCTATGAGCCTAACATAGAACAGCGAGCTATTGTTTGTCATCAGGCGCTAGGTGCAAACTACAACGTATAGATTAGAGTTTGATTACATTTTCCCCAGCCTTTCAAAGGGCACTTCAATAGAGTAGGATGACCCAGCGGCAAGAGGCAGCACTGTGCAGCAGGTATGTTGATCATTGGAGCATCGGGAGAATTTGAGCTTGAACCTCCAGATTGTAATGCAGGTCTCCGCTGCATTAGAGCCCAGCGCAACAGCGATCTGCAGGCATTACTCACCTGTAATTCCTTTTCTACTTGCCAGTGCAGAGAATGATTATCGGTAATATGGGTCTCCAGGGACAGAAGTAAGTAACGAACCGAGAGGCGTGCTTTGATGAAGGTGTGACTATAAGACCCTCTACCCCTGTTGTTGACAATGAGGCAATACTAGGGGAACCAAACTCATAATGCTGTTGGCTGTTGTAACAATAACTTGTTAATAAATATACTGATGGCCTTGGAGGCGACCTCCATTATGCTTACCAGCGAAACCTGAAATCAGGGACTGGGTGGTGAGGGGTAAATACATGATTATTGCAACCCCCAACCAAAAAGCCCTTATGGGCACAGGGCTTGGTTCAACTCAAGTTCAAATCAAATGAGAAGGGATTGGTCAATTAGGCGTGTCCTCTTGTGGGCAAACCCCACACTGCACCCCAATAGGGTCGGGACACACCTATCAGAGGTAGATATTGAAATGGTCCAGCTAGAAGGACTGGGAACTGCAGGGGCAGGGGGTTATTAAGCCTGCAATAACTTGAAGGATAATAAATCAGGAGTTAAAGAAGAGAACAGCAGATCCCCCTTCGGGGAGGCCATCACATTCCTACAGAAAGGAAATGAGCCATGTACAAGCCCACTAAGCAGGAGGGCATGGTTAAACTCAAAATCAATATAAAATAAGAAGGGCTGTGTAAATTAGGCATGGCCTTTTTCGTGAAACAGCACATGGTACCCAGTAGGGATGGAGCACACCTGTCAGAGGTAGATAGGGTAATGTTCTACCTAGAAGGACTAACAGCAGGTTGCAGGTGGTTATGGAGCATGCCCTATGGGGGGCTCTGGATATGACAGTGGCCACATCGTGGGCATTGGCGGAGTTATAGGGTAATCCGGAGGCTGATTGGTACAAATAGGTACCATTTCAGGATCACAGAGTGGTGCCTTATGCCAAACCCCAGGAGTCTGTATGGCAGGACCCTGGATGAAAACGTTGGCGCCCCGCTAGTCCTTTGGGCGGTTGTAAGCCTGAGCAACCGGGGGCTGGCCTTGCAACGCTCTGTCCCTAAAATGCATGAGTAGAGTTATGGACTGGTGGTCCATGGTATGTAAGGGGGATAATCCCCACATAAATGTGTGCACCGATTGGGATGTTCTACACAAATGAGACCGCTCCTAACCGAATTACCTAAAAAGTGCTCTGGTGTGTTATGTGTATGTGAGTGTAGGCATCTCACAAAAAGTTCAGAACTGGCCTCACACACCACCTGGTGTCATGCTTCATCATCGGCCGTCCTCGCCCTCTAAAAACTTGGTTTGATAGAGGGCGGGCATACACCTGACGACAGGGATGCCCTTCTAAGCTAAGTGGGCCCAAAACAAGTGAGTGAGATTAAAAACCATTACAGTTGCCTCATTTAGTTTTAATGGATTAGGTAACTGTATGGTGTCTAAAAACAAGTGAACGGCGACATGGGGAAGGTTATTAACCCCTCGACGTGAAGTATTTGGTCGACATGTTTCTGCCTAGTGTCAACAGTGGTACATGGCATTCTTCAGGACCTATTTCTATTTTTATAATGGTGCTCCACTCTTACCGACCTCTGTCACTCTCCACTACCTGTGGGTCCTCAGTACCCTGTGAAGGAGAAAAGAAAAGAAAACACACAAGAGCACCATCAGGATACTTGGGTCATTCATATGAGAAAAACGGACCACACCATCCTTTTTAAGCGCGCGTGGTATATGAGTGAAACACGTGACTGTCATACGTGAACCCACATGTGATAAAATCAAGGGGAGAAAATTAACTTCCATATCTTACCCACAGCCTTCACCCTACGTACTCCATGAGAGGGGGGATAAAGGAAAGCCCCTGTAGTCAAACCCTAGAATATTTAGGTAAAAGATAGCCATGTTACAAAAGCAAGAGGCTTGAGGGCCTGTTAAACAAGCGTAATTATGTCTGCACTACATCTAACACTCTTTCACACACAAATGCCTTACTTCATCAAGGTGTGCTCTCTGCTGCTTCACCTACTCGTATCCAGCTCGCCTCCCCGGTGACAAATGAGACCGGTGGGGTTGGCTACGGTGCAGTTTGGCTCATCAGGCAGGTAGGGCAGAATAGGTTTGTCACCGCTGCCTGCCCTTGGATCGCCCGTTAGTTAAACCCACCACATTGGCATACTTCTTGAATGAAATAAAACTGCAGCAAAACTGTTTTCCAACAAAAATTGTGTGGACTGATTATTTTGTGCAGCGGGACAAATTACTTCTAAGCGGGGTGAGGTTCCTGATACCACCTATTATGAAGGGTGAGCAGTCAAAATATCGAAAACAAAATATCGAGGTGATAATCTCGAAGGGACAGTATATCGAAGGTAAGTAATATCGATTTTTTTAATATCGATGTAAGTAATATCGAAGTTAATAATATCTATATCAAATATATCGATGTTACTAATATCGATGTTACTAATATCAATATTTATATGATTGTCATGTATTTTGTTATTTATTTAATATGTATGTGTTATTTTTTTTTTGTTAAGTGTTCTACTGGTTTTAAAATATATGTATATAACGTTTATATGTGAATAATGTTATTTTAAGTTAATTTTGTATTTTAGTACCGTAGCGGGTTGTGGGTTTATAGGGGAATAGAGTGGGGAGTAATTTAATTATACTAAATTAATTAATAATTTTTAGGAATTATAAATTAATTTTAATACATTTTTGCATGTAAGTTCTGTAGCGGGTGGTGGGATTATAGGGGAATAAGGTGGGAAGTAATTTAAATGTAATTAAGTAATAATTCATTTTCATTAATTGGTATTGATAATTACAGTATTGTTAATTAATTGGTAATTAATTTGTTTTAATTGATTACATGATAATTATGTTAAATGTATTATTTTATTATTGGAGTGTGTTCTGTATTTATAGAGGAATAGTGTGTAAAGTAATTGATATCTAATTAAGTAATTATTACATTTATAGTTCGGTACTGATAAGTAATTTATCGGACATTAATTATTAATTGGTAATTATTTAAAAGTATCATTTTTTGGTTATGAAAATTAATTAATTGTTGTTTAACCAATAATTGGTAATTAAATATGACTAAATAGTCTTTATTAATATTTTTAAATAATACATTAATACGTAATTATTAATTGGTAATTCATGTTTAATAATTCATATTTTTGGTTTAAAAAATGATGTACTTGTTCAATATTTGTTGATTGATAATTACGTTTTTAATAATTAGTATGTTTTGTTAAAAATATTGTATTGTTCAATATTTATGAATTGATAATTAATATTTATTAATTAATATGCATCGGTATTTATTATTAATTTATTGTTAATTAATTATTCATTGGTAATTATGTTTTTAATTATTATTTATTGGTATTTGTAAATAGTTTAGATTTATTTAATAATGAATTCATTACATATTTTAAAAAATGTATTTATTTATAAGTATGCTATTTTTTAACTTCACGCTATCCAACACTTTCCCTACTGTTGCACTCTCTGGAGTGGGAGTAGTAATTTTTACCCCTTCGCTATCCAACATTTTCCCTACTGTTGCACTCTATGGAGTGGCAATAGTAATTTTTACCCCTACTCTATCCAACACTTTACCTACTGTTCCATTCTCTGGAGTTGGAATAGTAATTTTTGCCCCTACGCTATCCAACACTTTCCCTACTGTTGCACTCTATGGAGTGGGAATAGTAATTTTTACCCCTACACTATCAAACACTTTCCCTACTGTTGCACTCTCTGGAGTTGGAATAGTAATTTTTACCCCTACGCTATCCAACACTTTCCCTACTGATGCACTCTCTGGAGTGGGAATAGTAATTTTTACACCTACGCTATCCAACACTTTCCCTTCTGTTGCAATATTTGGAGTGAGAATAGTAGTTTTTACCCCAACGCTATTCAACACTTTCCCTACTGTTGCACTCTCTGGAGTTGGAATAGTAATTTTTACCCCTACGCTATCCCACACTTTCCCTACTGTTGCACTCTCTGGATTTGGAATAGTAATTTTTACCCCTACGCTATCCAACACTTTCCCTACTGTTGCACTCTCTGGAGTTGGAATAGTAATTTTTACCACTACGCTATCCAACACTTTCCCTACTGTTGCACTCTCTGGAGTTGGAATAGTAATTTTTACCCCTACGCTATCCAACACTTTCCCTACTGTTGCACTCTCTGGAGTGGGAATAGTAATTTTTACCCCTACGCTATCTAATGTTTTCCGTACTGTTGTTTTTTTTGGAGTTGAAATAGTAGTTGTATTCCCTCTGCTATTTAATATGTTTTGTATTATTTGAGCTAATGCAGTATATAATTAATTTAAAGAATATTAAAAGTACATATAATTTTTTTAATTTGTTTTACGTGATTATTTAATTTTTATTTATGTTATTATTTTATGTGTATAGATGTATTTGTAATTTATAATATGTTTTACTTATTTATACGTTATTAAAATAATTATTAAAACTGATTATTAAGTAAGTATATATATATTATTATGTTTATGATTAATAATTTTGTATTCAATTATATATATTACTTATTGATTTTAACATCATAAAATAGTTTTAACCATGTTTATTATTTTTATAAGTATTATTTATTTTATTTTACATGGATCCATATGTTCATCATCATCACCATGCTTTGACGTTTCCGTCCCAGCAACAAGTTCTCAACGCAGTTTTTTGTAAAGTCCAGAGCTGGCGGGGAGCACGTATATATAAGATTTTATATTTGTCATCAGCCATTTTATTCATTGACCTAGTTTCAATGGGTAGCCATTGTTTTGACAGTTAAACTGGAGTCATTTGATTAAATTTAAGAGCAAAGGTTGCACCACCGTAGCATTCTGGCGAGTCTCGTGGGCAATGGTTACAAAAGGGGTTAGGATACCTGCATCACATACTAAACACGAGCTCTTATGCAGAACGAAAATAACGCCAGAATAATAAACAAACCGAGTGAGCCAATAAAAAATTAAGGGGCAGATTTACAAGACCCTTGCGCTGCCGTTGTATCACTTTTTTTGACGCAACAGCAGCTCAAACGATGCGGCCAATTTGCAACGTGACGCATCTAGGAAGTTGAGTTACTTTGTAAAGCCCTGCGTCACATTATACCTGCGTCAGGTATAATGTATGCAGGGTGGGCCTTCCTATGCAGGAAGGCCTCTTAAAAGTGACGCTGTGAAATCTACAAGATTTCACGGTGCCACTTTTAGGACGCCACTGCGTCAAAAGCTTACACCTGCTTCAAGCCGGCATAAGGAGTGACGCAGTACAGTAGGTATAGGCCTCAAAATGCATTGCTGGAGTTGCCTCATGCTTGCAACACAAATCCAGCAATGCATGCATTTGAGCCAACAAATGCATCAGAATTTCTGACGCATCTGTCAATCCTTTCGTCATGGTGTGCCGTATTGTAAATACTGCGCATCCATGGTGGCGCAAAGGTATCGCAGGTTGGCGCAGGCAAAACTAACGCATCTCTACAGATGCCTCAGTTTCTTGTAAATCTGCTCCTAGTTAATTAATTTATGCATTTTACAAAGCATTGGAACACGTAGCCTTCTTACTACTACAGAGCTCATGGAATCTATAAAACTATTATATTAAATGTATTTCAATTTTTTTCTCATATCTGAGATTCTTATGTAAATGAACCACGCATGCCTAATCCCTCCGATAAAATAGCAATGTACATGTGTCATACTGCAAGGCAAGATATGAAGCTATATGTAAGCTGGACTGTTTTTCATGTGGCGCACGTTTCCCACGTTAGCAGGCAGAAAAGAACAGACCTTTAGCTTTTGGGAGGTAGCTTTTGTTCCAAGCTGGGGTGTGTAAAAAAAAAAAAAGACAGCGACATTACATATGTAGCAGCTGTTAAGACATCTCAAGATTGCTTAGCGCATCCAATACAAAGACCACATTTAAGTTTATTTATAATGCCACGGCTGGCGCGCAAGCAATTGGCTGATGTCAGACGACTTACCATAATGTCCTAAACGGTGTTTGAAGCTGTTTGCGGAACACTCAGGGCTTTTTCTTGTGCTAATTACCAGATGTGATGCATGCTACGTTAACCCTTGTTCTTAGTGGGTGTGCCCATTTGTCTAGACACATAATATGGATTTTTCCTGTGGCTCTTTGTCTAGACAAATAATATGAATTTCATATTATAGTTATACATGTGTGGATGTTAGTATTACTGTCTTCAGTCTCATTACCTCCGGTGTTTCTTCATCATCAACTTCCTTACTTCTGGGGGGTGAACCTGGGCAGAAGTCGAGGGTACACGTGGGTGTACGGCGTCCACCCACTATTTTCAAAGGCAGCCGCGGCCCGTGGAGGGAGTTGCGGTGGGGCAGAGAGGCGGGGGAGGGGCAGGGTGGGGGGGGGGTGCTAAAAACCGGAATATGGATAATTGGAGGTAAGTAAACAATTTAATTAATAAAACGAATTTCGTAGCACGCGCTGCATCGCATTTTGAAATGCAGGGCACGCTACGAAATTCATTTGATTTATTTAATTGTTTACTTACCTCCAATTATCCATATGCCGGTTTTTAGCACCCCCCACCATGCCCCTCCCCCGCCCCACCTCTCTGCCCAACCGCAACTCCCTCCATGGGCCGCGGCTGTTCAAAGGGTGGACGCCGTCCACCCTGCCAAGAAGTTGGACCCCACTGAAAAATATGCAAATTCGTCCCGGTGTAATTTGCAAACACCGGGACACATTCAGCAGCGCCTGCACGTTGTTGTCTGCTTTCAAAAAGCAACAACGTGCAGATGGGGAGGGGGATTTCTTGTTCTTGTCTTATGCTGAGCAGATTCTGAGGGGTCATCAGGCCTCCTTTTGTTGGGAGCAGTCAGGAGACTCACACCTAGAAGCAAATGCAGCAGAGGGGAGACAAAGGCTCACACCTTGTTAGCACTTACATACATACTCAGAGGCAGCTTTTCACTTTGTTCAGGCTCTGATATGCATGCACTGTAAGAATGTCAGATGGGTTGGTCTTTCCCAGTATTTACACAAACTAAATAGCATGTATATAGTGCTTACTACCACTGAGGAGGCGTTGTAATAATTTAAATATCACTATTGTATCTTTTAAAGCACTATGGGTAGAAAAAGTTTGCACTGACAAAAGGCAGCATTGTTTTATGTGTAGGTTACAAAAGTGTGAATCTTCTGACTAAATCGGGAGGGTTTCCCTGTATGCTCGAAATGTGCTCCAATGTACTCATGATAGACATGTTAGGGCTTAAGATCTGATGTCACTTCTCATGATGCCACTTCCTGTGATGTTCCCCGTTGTGCTGTCACGCGGCATGATGTCACGAGGCGTGATGCCACTTGCATACTGATTAACTACGTTAGTCCCCCGACTTCTTTTTTTAGGACTTGTGCCCTGGGGTGAATCAACTCCAATCCAGCAAACTCTTAACTCCTCCCTCCATCCCCAACAATCACAATCTCTAATATTCTAGCTTTTCCTTTAGCTCTCAGGGAATAGCTTTAGTTGGGCTCCATAGCCATTCTACCTTCTGTTTTCTTTTATGACTCTGTTGGAGAGAGGTATTGCTACCTGAGTTCTCGGGTGTTAGCTTAACTCACCTCCTCTCTGGAGCCTTAGGGGTATATTATCAAGGGGGTTTATCTCCGCTTTTTTGGCTTTAAAAGCCAAGAAAGCGGAGATAAAATTATCTCCCTATTACCAAGCTGTCGCTAACACCAGTTAGTGACAGCTAATAGGAGATAGCGACCATCTTGGGCCCCGCTTTGCATGTCAGTGATATTTATCACTAATGACATGCAAAGTGGGCGTGCCAAGATGTTAGCGACTGGAAACAGTCGCTAACATCGCTATCTCCTATTACCAACTTTTGGAGATATTCGCGCTAAGCGCGAATATCTCCAAAAGCTAACACCTGCCCTGAGCAGTTCTTCACCATGTTATCCAATGGGAGGTGGATAACATGGCTAAGAGCATTTGCTCGATAATGCATGAATATCGCTGACTTTTCAGCGATATTCATGCATTGCGGCCGTTTTTTATCGCATTTGCGATAAACCTTGCTAATAGCAAGGTTTATCTGCGATAAAAATCGCCGATGTGCGGCGATAATTTTTGTCTCTAAACAAGTTAGAGACAAAAATTATCGCTAGTTGTTGGTAATATGCCCCACAGTTTTCATCAGAGGTTGAGCGTACTCTGACCCTACACCAGGGCTTTAAGTGGGCTGGGTCTCACCGGGGCTGAGCACCGGCAGTTTTTTAAAGGGGGGCTCGAAATGGATCTCTATCTGGCTCTGTTTTGTACCCTGGCACAGGTGGTTCGTTTTTTTACGGACTGCAGTGACAACAAGCACATCAATGTGCGTGTGCTCACACTGCTCACTTATAAATAGTGGAGAAGTTACGGCATGACGCCATGCCAGGTGAGCGTTGTAGAGGAAGGAAAATCCTTTAAAGAGAGTCATTTTCTCTCTGGATTTCCCTTCTCTTTTTGAAACTCGGGAACAGCAACATTGTTGTGGTGTCACCAGGTCGTTAATTGGAAGCTTTTTCAATATTATATATAAGCCTTAGTTGCTTCTTATTTATCTTATGCAACTAACAACCATTGACAAAGCCAATAGTCTTTACTTATTGTAGGTATGATGTTACTTGTTGTATCATATATCTGGATGCAATGACAGAAACAGCAAAATACAAGTCGGGCGGCACACTATGCTAAGCACAGATTTTTAGCTTATGTATTTTTAAGCCACGCCCTTAATTACATTGGCAGCGCCCCTTTGAGAGACCCCCCAGTTTTGTCATCCCACTTAAAGCCCTGACCTACACCATCCTCTTCACAGCAATGCGGGATGCTTACAGGTGATGTTGGCATCTCACATTCAAAGATTTGGAGCAATGGTGCAGACGTTTTGGGAGACAGCTGGAATTTGCCACTCTTCTACTCCCTCACTTCCCTGCCAGGTCTGCTTTTCTCCTTCTTGTTGAAGGGTCCGGGGAGGGAGCTGCTTAGGGATTCTGACCCTGGTGATCCCCGGCTCATCCCTTGCAACAAGGCCCTTGTCTGAGAGGGTGTTATGGATGGATCTCTCGTTAGGCCCTTATGAAGAAATCTGAAAAATGCTTTTGTTCTCTTCTGGAAGAAAGCAGAAGGCCTCCAGTAGATGCAAAAACGATTCTTCCTTACTTTCATCCAATCGTGAAGAGTTAACTATGGATGACTTGTAAGGCAAATACTTCCGCAAAGAGGACTTAGAGAAGGTTTGTGTTTATTTCAGTCAGACCCTGGGATTTCCTAGAAGCAGCAGAGGTGTTTTTGCTCAGTTTTATAAACATCCTGTCTCGGCCTTCACCGACTGATATAAAAATTGGTCTATCCAGGATCCGCATAGAGTGGCAACCTCGAGGATGCCATGCGACCTCCAGGGTACAGCTATAGAAATGCCTCACACGAGTAAGGTGCATTCTTTGGAGACTAATCTCTGGAGGATGTGTCTAGGTTGGGGATAATGCTAGCCCTTCGCAGCTAGTGTATCATAAGCATGGGTTCCTACTGAAAGAGTGTATGGGTTTGAACGTGGCCATAGGGGCCTGGACATAGAACACTCATTCATCCCACTACTTTATCAAGGACTTTGAAAACTTTGCTTGGCCTTTCTGACACCTATAGAGATGCAGGGCAAGTTGTTCTCAGATATCTTGTTTGAGAATTTCAAGGCATTGCCTCTGCTTTCTGGAGTAACAATTGCAGAAATAATATTTTTTCTGTTACCATGCTCTAGTCATACCTCATTGGCCTTAATTTGAAAGATATGGGGGGCATATTATCAAGAACTGCAATAAAATTATCGCCGCTTTAGCGGGAGGAAACTGCAGCAAAAACGTCGATAATGGGCTTGATAATATGCCCTTGTGAATTCCCATAGCAACCCAGATTAACACCAGAACCTGGGTGCTATGGGAATTCACAAGGACATATTATCAAGCCCATTATCGCCGTTTTAGCGGCAGTTTCCTGCCGCTAAAGCGCAATAATTTTATCGCAGTTCTTGATAATATGCCCCATAGTCTCAAAAATATTCAAGGACTGTAATCACCTCCTAGTTTCTGAAAAGCCAAAGTCTGATTTCAAGAGGTTTTGCCCTATCGTAAGTCCAATAGTGCTTTCAGGTTTACTCCTTCTTCATACAAAGATCACTACCAGGACAAACACTGGACCCAGAATGGTGCCTATTCACCTCCATCTGGTTCCTCACCCTCCAAAGCCCCAAAACCCGACTATGGGGCCGATTAGGATTGCGGTGAATCCGCATCCTCCGGGCCGGCGAAAGCCACCGCCGGCCGGGAGGATGCGGATTCACCGCTGCGGTGCCTACAAAGACCCCCCTCCAGAGTAGGATGGCTGGGGGGTCATCGGCGGACGGGAAGACCGTCTGCCGCTTTTCCACCGCGGTCGCCTTCCGACCGTGGCGGAAAAGCTCTAATATGGTGGCGGTGTCTATCAGACACCGCCAGCCATATTAGGATGGGGCAGAAACATGCTTTTCCGCGGTGGCTTTTCCGCCGTGGAAAAGCATGTGGTCTTTGGTGTTTGGGGGCCCGTTGCGAGCCCCCAGGGTCTTGGGGGGTGGTGGGTGCACATTCACGACATCAGATCCTTCAACGTACAGGGAAGCAGTTTACCACAGCAATTAAAGCAACTTGAATTTTTGACTAAGAGACAATTGAATCAACGACTTCATGCATCCACCCCAGTACAGTACCACCGGGCAAAGAGAATCCCCAGAGGCTTGAGGATGCCAATTAAACCTATGTTATTCAGTTTTCATATGAAAAAAGACTTTATGGATCGTTGGTATGCTGTGCTTAACAAATGCTCATTGGATCTTATTCTTTTATTAGTTGAAGAACTCGCAGTAGTGATCAAAGAAATCACTGATGAAATCACACTCATTGAAACGGATCTACTAAGCAGAATGGATTCAGAGGATTGGTCTAAATTTTTGGAGGATATGAACACCAGAATGGATAAATATACTAAAGAGATACAGGAAGGGAAACTTAGGAAGTATAAGAGAGACACTCTGGATTATAAATTGAACGAAGTGTACACATGGGCAGAGGTGTATGCCCAAAGAAGAACCTTCGTCAGGAGAACTCCGAATACATCATCACAGGAAAGTGTAGCTTCCGATGGAGATACCAATATAAACAGAGCACCACCTCGAGTAGAAAAAACCACTGGTACAAGTGATGTTGCGCAAGCTGAGAGTGCATCTTCTAGTAAAACGTCTTTTTCCGCCCAGGACGCGGAGATAACCCAACCACCAGGGAAACCAAAAGGAAAACCAGAAGAAGTAAAAAAGGTAATAAAACCAAACTTGAGGAGCACGAAACAAACCTAGTGATTAATATTTCCTCACAGGAGCTTACTGCCCAACAACTTAAGGTTCTCAACAAAGGACTAAATGTTGTACCTACTTACCACACCAATTTACTGGAGACTGAAATAGATTTTTATTAAATTCATGAGGATTTTGCGCTTCAAATATTTCTTCTCAAACCTTCCTGATCAAACCGTCAGTTCGACTCCCATTGAGTACCAAGAGTTTAGACCTAAATCAACATTCCAAGCACCCACCTCACACAAAATATTGGATGCTTTTGAAAATCTAGTACTTAATGACATTAAACAGATCAAAACATGGAAAAAGTGCAATTGGAACTTTTCTAAACATGACAGATTGGTTCTTAAAGAATTAGCAGAGGACCCTAGGATACATATCCAATAAGCAGACAAAGGCGGCGCCATAGTCGGCATGGATCAGCAATTCTATGAATCAAAAGTGGTGGAACACACATCTGACACAGATACATATCTCAAACTTGATCAGGATCCCATCAAAGAATTGAAAAGTACTTTGGATTGCATCCTAGAACAGGCTGAAAATATGAAGTGGATCACCACAAAAACTCGACAATTTTTGACAGTTTTGTTTCCCAAACAGCCAGGAATATACATGCTGCCAAAAATCCATAAGGACCTCACAAACCCTCCTTTCAGACCTATTGTCACCGGGTGCGGCACCATCTTTGAGCCCCTGGGCCAATACATTGATCAATTTCTTCAACCTTTCGTGCAATCATGGTATTCTTACACGAAAGACACTACACATTTTCTGCAGAAATTGATGAATATCCAAATAAAAACAGGAATGATAATGTGCACCTTAGATGTTAAGGCTTTGTACACCTCCATCCCCCACGTAGCTGGGATAGAGGCTGTGGAATGGGCACTTCTTAAACAAGATGAATTACCAGAAGACAGAATATTTTTGTTGGAACTTCTTCATTTTTGTTTGCATCACAGCTACTTTAAATGGGGTAATGATTTTTATTTACAGAACAAAGGAACATCAATGGGTTTTTCTGGAGCCCCGGCATATGCCAATACCTATATGGCCAGGTATGAAGAAATGTTTCTTCTGACGGACAAAGATTATAATTTTATATTGTCGCTACATTGACGACATTTTCTTAATATGGCAGAACTCAAAGGAAATGCTTGAACATAAAATATCCCAATTGAACACTTATGATGAGAACATTCAGTTCACTAAAAATATCGAAACTAAAGCCATACCATTTCTAGATGTGTTGGTGAAAATAGAGATTGATGTTATCCACACGGAAGTGTACCACAAGGCCACTGACAAGAACACTGCATTAATGTACAACAGCTTTCATTCAAAGAATCTCATCAACAACTTACCATATTCTCAAATGCTGCGGGTGAAAAGGATTTGTTCTGAGAATGAGACACTAGAAACTAACCTAGACACTATTGTCACAAGATATGCATCAAAGAAGTACCCTAAAACTCTTTTGGATGAGAAAAGAGAGAAAGTAGAGAATCAGCCCAGAGACTCTTTGTTAGTAAACAAGACCAAAGGAGTAGAAAAACGTCAGGTATTTGTTTCTAAATAATCCACAAGTTCAAATGAAATTAAAAAGAGTATTCATCGACATTGGGATTTATTGAGTTATGAAACCGATTTTAAAGAACTTTTTGTAAGAAAACCAATTTTCGCCTACAAAAGATCTTTGAACATTAAGGAGTTATTGAAACCCAAACCACGACCAACCCAAGCAATGTACAGAGGAATGAGGAGATGTCAAAACTGTGTTCAGTGCAACAATGTCATAGTGACTAATACAGTGAAACATCCACACACAGGAGAAACTATTCCAACTAGGCACAATGCAGATTGTAACACCATGAATGTTATTTATGCGATAAAATGTCCCTGTGGTTTGTTGTACATAGGGAAAACAGAACGCAAAATTAAGACTCGTATCTCCAAGCATAAGAGTACGATTCGTAACAAAAATCCAAATAGTAGTTTGGCAGTTCATTGGGAGGTCAGCAGACATTCAATTGCTCAAGTTAAATTTCAGGTCCTTGAAGTGGTTGCACCCACACCCGGGACGAGCATAACAAAGACTCTACTCCAGAGGGAGGTATTCTGGATTAAAAGATTAGATACACAAGATCCGAAAGGGATCAATGACAGAGTGGATTTGACAAGTTACCTGTGACTACTGCACGGCAGGTTTTATGCATGAGGTCATGAATATTGTAAACTGTATTTTGGTTTGAGAATCATATGATGATAACAACTTGTGTTTGCCTCTAGGCTGTTTATTCATACTGTTTTGTTCACTCAGGCACTATGACTGGTATAGCCATTTGATAATTAGTAAGTAATAATCATTTATTATTATTGTTTTTTTAACACACATTTGTACGCAACTACGCGTGACACCATCCTTTACCCGTTCTAACATGGCGTGCAAATTCACATAGTTTCTTGATTTCACCTCCAATGGTGATAGTCCGTTTTCGATCATTCCTCCTTTCTATACGCATGCGCGATTCGATGGTTGTTGAACACATCGGGCGTGATATCTCATCAAGAACTACAGCGTTTCGTTCCAGCGTGCATCGTCGGGATTTTCCTTTTAAAAGGTACAGTAGATTATCGTGAATCGGTGGACGTACTCACTGTGAAAGAGGTCGTATTATTAATAGTTAAATCACACGTAATCACGTTGTTTTTTTAGAAATATTACCTATGGTCAAGACTCATACTAGTCACGTGGGAACAGGCTGTTTGGAACAAGGAACAGAGTTAACCTGTAGGAGTGAATATATTACGGAAGGTTAGTTTTGGTTGAGCATGCTTACCTTGAGTCAGTGTTTTCAGATTAATGGGTGGTATTTGTCATTATTATGCGGTTCATTGCATCGGTGTGCTTTTCAGGCATTTGACGTGACGGAATATATCCGGTTTAGATCTCATCGTATTTACGTCGCTTTTCCACTCAGGTTAGTGAGGTGATCCTTTTGTCTCACGTTAGTTTATCAATTGTTATGATGGGAATAGCACAGCCAGTTATTCTTTCTTTTTTCTAGTAGATTGGCACGCCACTGCTTGATCATCCGGGAACGATTAGGATCTCGCATCTGTTCCTCCTAGCCATTGTGAATACCGTTTATTCCACACTCACAAGTGAGTTAACATTTTGGACAATGCGCAATTCAGTATCACGTAAAAGGAAGTCATGGTTTGTTTTTTTGTAACAAGGGTCTCTTCATGATTATTATTTTTTAGACTACTGGCACGTCACTGTATGATCATCCGGGAACGATTAGGATCCCGCACATGTTTTTCTTTGCCATTGTCAATAACGTTCTTCAATATCCACAAGTGAGTTTTCACCATGGATAATATGCAATTCAGTATCACGCAACACGATGTTATAGTTTCTTTTTTTTGTGTGTGTAACATACGTTTGTTTTTTATGAATTTTTTCCAGAGTTACAAAGCTTTTAATGAACAAGTTTAGGCAAACACATTTATTGATATGATGTGGTTGATGAAATAGCGCTGTAGCAGACTGTACCCTATGACGCTGGAGGTCCTTCAATGTTGTGAATGTATACATTTTTTTGTTTTTCAGGTACAGCCCCTGATGAAGGGCCGTGTGGCCCGAAATGCATTGGGCATGGGCAGCTTTTGAGAGAGAAAATGGATTTCTATAAAAGCATTGTATCACTAAGAAATATGGAATGTTATGACATAGAATAATGTTTTGATGAACGAAGATATCTCAGTAAAAGAAATATATTGAATTTATTGTTTTTGTGGATATTTTTATATGAAACTATGGGACACATTGGATGAATGGATTTTATGATTTCCAACTAGGAGTTGCAACAGTGCATAGAGGGCAAGCGGTTTCGCTTGGTGATATTATTCTATGTTTATCGGCGCAGTTTGGACATTGCGCCAACCTCTGTAGCACGCATTGAGAAGCTAAGATACAAATTGATTTAGATTTGAAATAATCAAGGTGTGCCTCTCCTACTAACTATTATTGTTTTGCACATGAGGGGTACCTATGGTACCCCCCTGCTTTGGCATGCACAGGGTGGCAGACACAACGCGTTGCCTGCCAAGTTGTGCATGCCAAGGCTACACATGCATATTTTACATTGCGGCGGGTGCTGCTTAAAGCAGCACCCGCCGCAATGTAAAATGTACGGGATGTGACCGCCAGGGTGGCGGCCACATCCTAATTCGCACGGAGGGACCACCGCTGCCCCTGCGGACGGTCCCTCCACCTTGGGGGTGGCGGACGGACGCAGGTCCGTCCGCCATCCTAATAGGCGCCTATGCCAGGGAGGTCAGATTTCCCACCCATGGTGGGAGAAAGGCTTTCTCACTTATACAGCACTTGGTTTTGTGTAATTTCAGGTCACTGGTACTAAATAGCCTCAGATGAGGCTAACAGAAGGAGTAATCTTCCATTCCACCAGAATCAGATGTGTTAGCAACCCAATTTTTGACCAAAAACAACAGAGGCATATTAACCTTCATTCACATGTCCAGAAACTCTTGACCAAGTGACAATCGATGCAGAGGAGGAGAGAGAGCTTGGTGTATATTCAATTCTTTTCTTGGTGGAGAAACCCAGACTCAAACACTTTCTGATGGTCCTCACAATGGTGCACGCTCATCTTGTGGTGGTTCTTCACAACAAAGCGAGAATGGTGCACCCATATGTCGACAGCCTGACGGTGAATACTCCAACCAAGGAAATGAAGTCAAGGAACATGTCTCTTGTTTCCCAGCCTAATTTAGTCCCAATCTAGTACTGGTGGACTGGGGAAGTGGGAGAAAACCTCGCTCACCATTAACACTAGCTAAACCACTCTGTGAGACAGATATCTTTTTCATCCTTTTCATCCACTACACAACGGTCATCCAGTTTTATTCCTCCTCTGCATACCCTGCAGAAGTATGTATAGGCATTTATATAGCGCACTACTTACCCGTAGGGTCCCAAGGCGCTTCGACCGCTGCGAAACCCTTCCTGGCTTCCCTGAGAGATGGTCCCTTAATGGGTATCTCCAGGGTGAGACCAGGCATCCCCGGCGGTCTGGTGGGGCCGTTAGTGAAGATGAGGCAAGCTAATGCCCAGAGTTGCCGAGTGTGAACGCTGATCAGAGTGGGCACCGAGGCGAGAGAATTATCGAGTCCGCTGACCCTGGTCCAGAAACCTGCCTCGCCGGGAATCGAACCCTGGTCCCAGGCCGTCCTCTGCTCTCGGGTCTGCCGCCTCTAACCAGTGAGCCACACTACTTCACTTAAGTAGCCACATCTGGCACAACCCCTGCTTCCCCACCCGACTGTGGAGCAATTTTTGGTATTTTACATATTTACTATGGATTTACAATAATAATTAGTTGGTCTTTCCCCATTTTTACAGAATGCTAGGCAAGGGGTAATCACTGTGGCTCTGTTCCAACCCTTGATGCAACCACAGCTAATAAAGACATGCCAAGATGCTTAGTTTCCTTCTAAGATTTTTTTAATTAATCCAGTAATGAAGTTTCACATGCCAAAAAGTGTACTTGCACCTTTTGAAACTACACCTTGCAATTAGTTGGTCCCAGATTAACTGTAAAGTTGACTGTCAGGAGTTTAAAAATGTTCCAAAGTGTTCAAATGTACATCTGGCCACTGGACAAGTGTTGAAAAAGTGTCTGTAAACAAATAAGCATATTCTTCTGTCCTTCAAAATAGTTTTGAGGCAGTTTTACAGCAATGTGAAATTCATTAAAATCTTCTTCCCGTTGCAGCACGTAGTTGAGAAAGTGCTGAAAGACATTTTTGCCTCTACTCTCGAATAAAAGACAACAAATTACTTTTTCAGCTTGGCCTTTGTCCACAACCACCAATTGCCCGAAATTTGACATTAAAAGATCCGAAATCTCCATTTCATTGTAGACTCCCCCGGGTCTTCTGCAATGATGTGATGTTCCGCACATGGGCAATCTGTAAACACTAAGGGGCCTATTAGGATGTCGGGAGGATTGCCACCGCCATGCGGGGGGTGGCGATCCGCCCGACATCCTTGTCCGCCCGCCACCCTTTTACCCCCGCCATATTACTATGGTGGGGGGACTGCGGCGGACGGAAACACCGCCCACCGCTTTTCCGCCCCGGTCGCCTTGCGGCCGGGGCGGAAAAGGGTTTATATGGTGGCGGTGTCTATCAGACACCGCTAGCCATTTTAGGATGGGCTTTGGGAGCCGCCACGGAAAGGCAGGCGGTCTTTACTTTGGGGGCCCCTTGTGGGCCCCCATGGTGAAGGCGAGGTGGGGGGTGCACATGGGGGTACCTGTGGTACCCCCCTGCATTTGCATACACAATGCGGCAGGCACCGCGGGGTGCCTGCCGCTTTGTGTATCAAATGCATGCCATGCATTTATAGCATTGCGGCGGGTGCTGGTGTAAACACTGTCCCGCCGCAATGTTATAAATGCATGATGCGCCCGCCACTGTGGCGGGCGAATCATAATATGCAAGGCTGGACTGCCGCTCAACTCGCGGGCGGTCCCGTTTTCCGCGAGGATGGCAGGCGGGCAAAGTCCGCCCGCCACCCTAATGGGGGCCTAAATGTGCAATACAAATAAGGCACTGGGTTGAAAATAGCAGGTCCGATTTACTCAAAGCTGTATGCAATCTCATAGTAAATGACAAACAAAGTAATTACTTTTTATTTACTTATCAGCCTGATTTTTGCCTCTAACTAAGCATGTGTATTTCTGGTTGACGGTCTGCTAAACCATGGGCGTCATTTACAGTTTTGAAGGAACTAAAAATCCCTTAATTTCTGTTGGAAACTCTAACAATGATGTACAAACAATCACATTTATATAGGGCGCAGCTGCTTCATCGGAAGCATCCTGGCGTTCATGGCGAAGAGAAACTGAATCAGGCGATAGCAGTGCAAGGGGGACTAGCTTTGCCGCAGCCCGTGCAGGTAAGAGAGATGGGGCCATGGGGCCGGGTGGGGATGGAATTCGATATACGGCAATGAGGGAAAATTAATTATTTATTTAATTTCCCCTCGCGGTCGCCTGTCGAATCCCCCCCAAACCGGCCCTACACCGATCTTACCTGCATGGGCCGCTGCTGGCTAGCCTTTATCAGAAAGAGAGGTTTTTAGTTCTTTTTTGAAGATAGAGACAGAGGCAGCCAGACAGATGTTAGTTAGGAGTGCATTCCACAGTTTAGACGCTAGGAACATGAAGGATCAGCCTCCCCGTCTATCCTTGGCCAATTTGGGACCTACAACAGCGAAAGGCTGTTTGACATGAGTGGTCATTGCTTGCACAGGCGCAGTTGTTTCTCAGATAAGGGCCCTCGCTAGCGATGGCCCTAAGCGCATAAGTAAGGGCTTTAGATTTGACACTATTAATAACTGGCTGCCAATGAAGCTTCTTCAGATGCGGCATTATATATTGCAGAAGAGGAACTCACCAGATCAATCCTGCATCTGCGTTTTGAACAATCTGGAGTCTTTGACTTAAAAAAGCATGGAGGCCGGCTGCAATAAAGACTGATAGCGTTGTCTAAACGGGAGGTTACCAAGGTGTGAACCACCGTTTTCCGTGTAGCCACCAGGGCCGGACTGCCTACCAGGCTTTCCTTAATAAACAATGCAAAACAAACGTTTTAAAAAGTATGTTTTAAAGGTATTTGTTTTGCATTGTTCATTTAAAAGCGCCGGTAGATCCCCTGTAACAAAATCAGCCCCTCAGCAGAGAACCTGGACCATACGCTGCCACCCCAGCAAAAAATGCCCGGTAGCCAGTCCGGCCCTGGTAGCCACAGGGACCAAGTGCAGCAGTTTCTTCAAAGATTTGATTTGATCAAAACAGACTGATGAAACATGCATAATTTGAGTAGCGAAAGCGAGGGTAAAGTCAAATACTATTCCCAAATTCCTAGCAGAGGTGACAACAGCAGGAGGTGGATTGAGTTCCCCAGGCCACCAGATACTGGGAGGAGGACCACGCGATCCAATGAAAAGGACTTCTGTTTTATCTGAATGTAGTTTAAGGAAGTTGGCATCCATCCAGTCAGCTACTCCCTTAAGACACTCCTAAAGTTGGTAAGAGCATTTCCCGAATACTCCTGAAAGGACTGTAATAGCTAGATTTTATCCTCATATGACACCACCTGTATACTCCAAGATTCAATCAGCTGGGCCAGTGGTGCTAAATATAGGTTGAAGATTTTAGGACTCAAATCTGAGTTCCGAGGGACTCCATGTAGAAGGGATTTGGTGGACGAAAAAGGAAGGAAATGAGCCCGTTGTGATCTATTCAATAGGAAAGATTTCAACCAAGAGAGTGCCCTGCCTTGGATGCCTGCCCTTCTACATCTGTCTAAAAGGGTGGCATGCAAGACAGTATCAAACGCCACAGATAGGTCAAGAAGAACCACCATAGTTGAATTTCCGCAGTCCAGGTCCTCTTTGATGTACTCTGTAACCTCCAATAGAACAGGTTTGGTGCTAAAGCTTGACCGAAAGTCAGATTGCGAGTCCTGAAGCAGGCCATTAGTTTCCACAAAAGAAGATAGCTGGCGGTTTACCAGTTTCTCCAGGATTTAGCAGCTGCTGGCAGAAGGGAGAGGAGTCTAAAATTGTTCAGTATGGTGGGGTCTACATTAGGTTCCTTAAGTAGGGGCAAAAGGAAATCTAGTTTCCAGTCAGAGGTAAAAAGACCTACTTCTAAAGAGGTGCTCCAAAATGTATAAATCACAGTGTTGATGGTGGGGGAAATCCTCCTTAAGATTCGAGGTGGGCAGGGGTCTGCCTGGTATCCTAATTTACTTTTCTCTAGTTCCTTCTGAGAAACTTTCTCTGGAATTGTGAAAAAAATGGAGAGACGAGGACTTTGAATTGGCATGGTTAAATCATAATAGAGTTTACAGGAAGGACTAAAATTGCTTTGTGTGTCCTCAGGAGAAAGAAACAAGTGAACAATTTTAGATACTTTGCATGACGAATTTGCAGGCGACGAGATCTGAGAAGAGAAATACTCTCTCTAAGCTCTACAGATGATTTGTGAACATGTCTAAGTGCTTCTCTATATCTAACCTTGGCTTCTGGGCAGTAGGTCTTTCTCCAAATTTGTTCTAACTTTTTACATCGACCCTTCTCTTCCCTTAATGAGGAGGAGAACCAAGGGGCTGAAGGCTTAGTCCTATTCGCCAACTGAGGTTTAGTGGCGTTGTTAGACCTGGCATCTTTTGGCATGGTCTTCCCTGATCTTTTTGACTACTGACCTCATGTTTAGACCTTGTTTTGCTGGCTTAGGACTTTGAGTGCATTTGACATTGCCATTCAATGCTGTGCTTGTCAAATACATACTGGTGATTGGTGTATACATGATTGGCGGATTCGAGGTACCTGTGAGTCCTTTGTCAAAGGGCAAGCATTTACCCAGGGCATGTACCTCGAATGCTCCTTTGTGGACCTGTAGCACTGGTTGGGCCATCCAAGGAGGTAGTTCATAGATCTTGCCACAGGTCTGGACTGGTAGGGCCTTTGTGCGCAGGTTACTGTACTTGGCTTGGCATTTATTAGCATGGGGGAATTTGAGGAAAGGGTATTGAGCAGTATTATGTACAGAATAGCTGCAGTATAGTGTTTGATTTCGATCATTGGTAATAGCGAATCCTCTCTGGTAGTATGAGTTGATCCGACATTATGCATGTGGAAATGTCACTTTGGGAAAGTGGGCATTTCGATGCTTGTGGCTCCGTGTGCCTGTCGGCCTGTCTCCAATTCAAATCTGGGTTCTCGGGGGATAGCTACATCTGTGCATTCCTGATACAAGGCCATAAACTAGGGGCTCAAGAGAAACTGCAGACCTCTGGCTCTGAGAGGCCTTTCTCACACAATTATGTGGGGGTGGAATTGGCACATGCATTCCAAGAAGCAGTTTCTTGGCCCCACTAAAGATAGTGATCAAATCTGCTTGGGGAGGATGGTCGACATGACAAAATTTAGAGAGAGACTGTGCATTTAGATGGTGGCCTTTTGAAATGAGTGGGCCTTGAATAGCTATTGTGGGTATAACTACTGGAGCTCTGGCCTCCGAAAGTAGAGGTGCTTTTTGATTTAGAACTCTACTACGCTGGTTCGACACTGGGACATAAACAAGAGGGATCATTAGGGCAGGATGGACTGCAACTGGATTAGTCACAAACATGTGGTGGCCTGGAACTTGTTGTGCTCCTGGAAGGGGACTATCACTTGGTGGATTTTGCCTGGACGTTGCTGGCTTGCAACCAAGTGCCAGCTGTCATGGCTCAGGTCACTAAGTACTCTCTAAAGGACGCTTGGCTGGCCTTATGTCTATGAGATCCCAGGGACTGTTTCTAAAAGATCATAAGGACCAGGCAGGGTATGGCGGAAATGGGTGAAAGTGACTATTGTTTGGGACAAGGACCGTCCTGACAGTCAGAACGTGGGCAGAGCCACGTGTGTTCAGACTACGCACGCACAACCTCGCTTGCCTTAACCACACATATACATGGTTAAGGCAGTGCAGACTCTCGCTGCTGGCTTCTGCTGGCGGAACCCGGAACCAGGTAGACCTTGGGCCTTGGCGGAGGAGGCGTGAGGTAAGTGGGTCTGGGTTTGGGGGTAATTTGCATGGTTTGGGGAGATAGTTCCAGGTCTGGGCGATCGAGGGTTGCTTTCGGGGCTTGGGAGGGAGGCGGATTCGTTTTCAGGGCTGGGGTGGGGGTTATTTTCTGTGCTGGGGGGGAGAGGGTCGTTTTTAGGGCTGGGTGGCTGGAGTAGAATTCAGGGCTGGGGAGGGGAGTCGGGGGGAGAGCGGGTCAGTGTAGTGTTAACTAAGGGTCAACTTTTTAGGCCTTAGGGCAGGGGAAGGAAATTAGTAGTCAGGACAGTTTTTTGGGATTAGGGAATAGCGGGGTCCTTTTTAGGCCTCAGCGTCTGGTAGTTAACAGGACTTGTGGAGGATTGGGGTAGATTAGAGGGCCGGGAGAGGGTTGTAGTAATTCTTTTAATTAGAGGTTAGGGTGTTAGGCTTAAAGGCAGTGGAAGGTGTTAGGGTAGTCTTAGGGACATTGCGGGGATGGGAGCAGGTCAGTGTAGTGTCAGCTAAGGGTTAGGGTTTTAGACCTTAGGGCAGGGGAGGGTAATAGGTAGTCAGAACAGTTTTTAGGGATTAGGGGAAGGCAGGAGGTTTTTCGGGCTGGAGGGTCGGGGGTAGTTTTTAAAAATAGGGGTTATAAGGGCAGTGGAAGGGGTTGGGGTAGCGTTTAGGACAGTGCGGGGTGGGAGGAAGTTGGGTAGTTTAATCTGAGAGTTAGGGACAGCATGGTGGGTGGGAGGGGGTCGGGGTATTCAAACCTGAGGGCCGGGAGGGCATGTAGGGAGTTTGTAGTTTAGGGCGGGAGGGGAGATGTCCCAACCTTAGCCACGCATACCCTTTTACCATGCATGCCTTTACCATAAAACTGTGTGGTAAAGGCATTCGATACAGAAGAATGCATGGGTAAGATGCATTTATGGTTCAGGCTGCGTGGTGGAGGCACACGTATTTGAGCCATACCTGCCTCCATCATAAAATCGGAGGTACACCATCATCATACTGTGCGGAGGAGTGTGCTCGTAAAGATCAGCAGTGCAACTGAAGTCCTGGATTGTGAGGAGTTTGAGGAGTGAGGGGGAAGCTTGTAGAGTCTGAGAGACCCATGCATGTAGCCAGGGGACCTGTGCTTGCTTGCACTCTGGAGTGTAAGGTGTATGGGGGATGTTGGGCGGCCTGAGCTGAGACTGTCTTAGACCTCCAGATCAGGAGGACAACAGTGCCTGACATCGCAGCCTCCATCCAAGGTCGTTGGCTCCCCCTCCCTGGACCCACGCCACAACGTACTTTGTTGTGGAGAACATCGTGACAAGGCCCGAGGGGTTTTGTTGTGCCTTGTGGGCACTTTGGCTGGCTGCGAATAGCTACAGAAGCTTGCACCCCGCTTAAGGTTAACATTTTGTCCATAAGTGGAAGCACACCAGCTTCCTGGGTCACAACTAAGCATGGGCGTAAAATCCGCTCCGCTCGCGGATTTTTCGGATTTTCGGCAAATTCGCAATCCGCGAACTCTCGCGAATTTGTCGAAAATCCGTGAATCCGCTCGCGGCGGATTTTTTGCTTGGTTGCGGCGCGCGGCGTGGTGCACGGCGTTCACTTTCCGTCATTAAGCATTTGCCGAGTTGTTTTTCTCGATCATATTTTGCGAGTGCCGCGCCATTTTAGATCTTGCTGCGCGATCCCGCGGGAGTTTGGCGCCCGCGAATACGTAATCGCGGCTTGCCACCTTGCACAGCACACCTCGCGAGAGTTCGCAATTGCGAACACGTAGTTGCGGCGGAAAGGAACAATCTCGCACTCGCGAAATAGAGATTTTGCAATTCTGCACAAGAAAATCACCAGCAAACAGGATAAACCTTCAGAAAATTATGATTTTTATCAGAATCACTCCTCAGGTTGACATTTGCATGGCCTTTTTTTTGCAAGGAGTCCATTTTTGGGGGGGGGGAGGAAGGAAGTGCCCCACAGTCTCCAACTTACTGTTCCTGTCCAGCAGGCTCCTCCCAGTGCTTTCTCCATCTCCTGGTCACTTTCATTTGGATCTGGAGCTGGAAGGATTACTTTTTTGTGGGTGCTGCTGGATATTTGGATTTGAGGCCTTTTTGACTGTCTTTGGATCACTTTTGGATTAGAAATCAACTTTCACAAGTAAGTTTGTTTGGGGCATTACAGTTGCTGCAAGTACAATTTTGGAACTTTTTCAGAGCATTAAATAAATTATATTGTGGGTAGCCACAGTATCCAGTAGGACCAGGGTTGGTTAGGGGTGCATGATACAACTGTTTTGTTGAATTTAAACACCATTGAGGTCATGGATGGGCTGAGATTGTGCTGATTTTTGTCGTTTTTTTGGGCCTGCTGGTGTGGCCCTTTGCCCAGGGGTGGTGAGTGTTGCATGGGCCTAGTCTTTCTGTGGGGTGACTTCTTGAATTTAAACATCATTGAGGCCATGGATGGGCTGGGATTGTGCTGATTTTATTGTTTTTTGTCGTTTCTTTGGGGCTGCTGGTGTGGCCTTTTGCCCAGGGGTGGTGGTGCATGGACTGAGTGTGCCTGTGGTGTGGTCTCACTCTCTTTAATTTAAACATCATGGATGGCATTGGATTGTGGTGATTTCTGGCTGGTTTACTGTTTTTTGGGGGTGTACTGTTGATGTGGACTGGCCATGTGGGTGGTGGTGGTGGCCATCTTGAGTGCTGGCTGGTACAGGCAACATGTGCTTGGGGTGTAAGGGGCCATTTTGAAGAGAGGCAGTGTCTGAGGCCTGCACTTATTTTGCCTACTTTTCATCCATTATGCCCAGGGGTAGTGAGTGTTGCATGGGCCTAGTGTTTCTGAGGGGTGTCTTCTTGAATTTCAACACCATTGAGGCCATGGATGGGCTGGGATTGTGCTGATTTTATTGTTTTTTGTCGTTTTTTTGGGGCTGCTGGTGGGGCCCTTTGCCCAGGGGTGGTGACTTGCATGGGCCTAGTCTTTCTGTGGGGTGTCCTCTTGAATTTAAACACCATTGAGGCCATGGATGGGCTGGGATTGTGCTGTTTTTTGTTGTTTTGTCGTTTTTTTGGGGCTGCTGGTGTGACCTTTTGCCCAGGGGTAGTGGTGCATGGACTGAGTGTGCCTGTAGTGTGGTCTCACTCTCTTTAATGTAAACATCCTGGATGGCATTGGATTGTGCTGATTTTTTGCTGTTTTTCTGTTTTTTTGGGGTGTACTGTTGATGTGGACTGGCTTGGGGTGTAAGGGGCCATTTTGAAGAGAGGCAGTGTCTGAGGCCTGCACTTATTTTGCCTACTTTTCATCCATTATGCCCAGGGGTAGTGAGTGTTGCATGGGCCTAGTCTTTCTGAGGGGTGTCTTCTTGAATTTAAACACCATTGAGGCCATGGATGGGCTGGGATTGTGCTGATTTTATTGTTTTTTGTCGTTTTTTTGGGGCTGCTGGTGTGGCCTTTTGCCCAGGGGTAGTGGTGCATGGACTGAGTGTGCATGTAGTGTGGTCTCACTCTCTTTAATCTAAACATCCTGGATGGCATTGGATTGTGGTGATTTTTGGCTGTTTTTCTGTTTTTTTGGGGTGTACTGTTGATGTGGACTGGCTTGGGGTGTAAAGGGGCCATTTTGAAGAGAGGCAGTGTCTGAGGCCTGCACTTATTTTGCCTACTTTTCATCCATTATGCCCAGGGGTAGTGAGTGTTGCATACTTGCATGGCCCTAGTCTTTCTGTGGGGTGTCTTCAATGTAAACATCATGGATGGCATGGGATTGTGCTGATTTTTCTGTGTTTTGTCAATTTTTTGGGGTGTATAACTGAACTGATGTTCCTCTGTCTTCCATTGCTTTTAGGTGCACAAGACTCAAGAGAACCACCAGTGCCAGGAAGAAGTCCTGCAGCGGTGTGTGTGTGCAGCATAACGTCACGCGACGTGACGTCTGGACACAGACAACTCTGCAACTCGTGCAACTGCTGCCTGCTGTTCTGACCTGCTCTGAAGAAGATGGCCCCAAAAAAAGTTACCCGTAGCTCCTCTAGCAAGAAAGGTGCCAGTAAGGAGCAGAAGAAGCAAGTTACCAAGGAGACTGGTGCGCCGCCCGCCCCTTTTTTTGGGAGTAAAAAAAAAAGTATGCCTGCAGCAGCAGTGGGATCTGCTGGGGACCAAGCTGGCAGCAGCACCCCCGCTCCATTGGGCTCAGTGCCACCACCACCACCACGCCAACTTAAGTCCAAGCCCTTGAGTGCTGCAGAGGCAGCCAGTATAGTTCTTCAATCACCATCGACCAGTGATGTTGGCTCATCGCAAGAAAGCAGCAGCAATGTCCCTCAATCAACACAGGTTGTTGTAGCTCATCTGACGAGTGTTGAACAACCACAGCCGCAACAACAATCACATGTGCAAGTTCAAGCCCAAGTACATGTGGAAGGAGAGGCAGCGCAAGGAGATGCGCAAGCAGAGGTGCATGGAGGGTCACAAGTGCCCACAATAGTTGTTCCTCCCGAAGTAGGGGCACATCAGGAAATCGACAATCAAGGCGAGGTATCATTTGAGGAAGCCACTCCTCCTGATCATCCTTCATTGTCTTCCACACCCCTAGCAAGGAAGAGATCAAGGGTGGTGTCTACATCTTCTTCAAGCACACCTCCTTCTGATGATACGGATCAAACTTGGGAACCAGCACCACTGCCGTCTGAGAATGAGGCACACCATGATCCGACAAAGGTAGTTAAGCGTAAAAGGAAGCTCGTCCAAAGTCTCAGAGTTATGGAGTGTGATGAGGCTCAACAAGAAGTGGCGGATACTGCTGCTGATGAAGACTCTGCCAACGACGACCCAGTCATCATAAAGGTCACTGCAGCCCCAGCGGGCATGCAGCAAACAGACATTTTGACCCTAGCCCGAAGAGCTGCTGAGCGTGATGATGATGATGTTGTCGATGAGGAGGCAGTGGAAACACCACAATCATTGGAGTTAAGTAGTACACCAACTCGTCCCGCTTCCATATTTCTTTCTGGCAAGAAGGGACCTCCATCCACCTCGACCTTAATTAGTGGCGGTGAAAGTGCACAACGTACAAAAGTTGGGCAATCCAGATCCTCCACTTCATCTGGCATTAGCTTCATGACCACCACCACCAGTATCGCCGCCTCCTCCAGGTCCCACAGACACTTCAAGTCCCCAGTTTGGGACTTCTTTACTGTTTGCCCAAAAAATCCAAAGTTTGCCATTTGTACCCTTTGTAAGCTTGCAGTTAGTCGTGGTAAGTCAGGTACCAACTATGGTACCGGAGGCCAGAGAGGTCATCTTGGCAGAAAGCACACTGTCAGATGGTTTGCGCACCTAGATGCGATCAAGGAAGCCCGAATTGGAAGTGAAGAAAACGTTGATGTTGCATATGATGATGACGAGGAGGAAGAAGACATGTCAAACACTTCCCTTACACCCAGTACCCCTGTCAGCAGCACACCCAATGTGAGGCACACTAAGAGTGTTGGAGCGAGTGAGACACCAACGCACAAAAGTTCACCAGCGAGCAAAATTGGGTCAACCAAGTCATTATCAGCCCGTAAATGCTTGGTCCAGGGCAACATTAGAACCATGTTTTCTTCAGACGTGCCATATGAACGCAACCACCCACTGACGCGTCTGTATAACACTAAGCTGGCTAAAATGTTAGCTGTGGACCTTCTCCCTTTTTCTTTTGTAGAAGCGGTAGGTTTTCTAGAATTAGTGGCAACGCTCTGCCCTAAATGGAAGGTTCCTAGCTGGTTCTATTTTGCCAGAGTTGCGGTTCCAGCACTACATGAAGATGTGCTGGAGGCGATTGGGGCAGCTTTGCAGAAGAGTGCTGTTCACACAATACATCTGACAACAGACATGTGGACCAGTGGCGCAGGCGCTGATTACATGTGCATCACTGCACACTGGGTCTCTTTTTCAGGTGTTAAAGCAAAGCTAAACGCAGGTGTTGACCCGGACCAAGTTTTCAAAGCTGCTCGGAAACATGCAACACTAGCCATGTTTGGCTTGGAGAAAAGTCACACATCCGAAAACATTTTGGATGAGTTTAACAAAAAGGTCTCGAAAATGCTATCCCCAAAAAAACGCCAGATTGGTTATGTTTCCACGGATAATGGCGCCAATGTAGTTAAGGCCATGTCGCTGGGTGGCTATTTCAGAGTGCCGTGTTTGGCGCACTGTATCAACCTGGTAGTTCAAAAATTCTTGAGTGATAGAGACAGTGCAGCGTTCGCGGTAATGGCCACCTGCCGCAAAATGTGCACCCATTTCAGCCATTCTTTTAAGGCCCGGAAGCATCTGAGGAGGCTGCTACTTCAAAGTCGAATACCAGTGAAAGCACTCATCCAGGAGATGGCAACACGTTGGAACTCAACCTTCTACATGCTTGAGCGTCTGTATGAGCAGTATACGGTACTCAATCACTATTTCTTAACAGAGGGTACATCTCAGAAGGAGGACCTGCGGATGGGTGCGGCGCAATGGGACATAGTTAAAAGCCTGACAGACATGCTTCGTCCTTTTGAGTTCTTCACGCGTGCAGTCAGCCAGGAAGACTGTAATTTGGGCAAAGCTATCCCATTGTTGTGCATGCTGGAGCACCAACTGATGGCGGTGTCTTCTGAGTTTGAAAAAGATGTAAAAAAAAAAGACCATTTTATTTTGTCTGAGAAATTATTAGAGCGCCTACGTGGTGATGAACGTCTTCAAAAGATCAAGGTAGAACAGCATTACATTTGTGCTACTATTCTGGATCCACGCTACAAAAAGGCGCTGGCAGGCGAAGCATTCTTTCCTTTTGCTGATGAAGATGTTCAAAATTACAAACATTGGCTAGCCTGGTCAGCCAAGAGGTTTGAAAAAGAACGGCAGGTTATTGAAGGAGAAGGCAGTACATCAGCATCAGCATCAGCAGGCCATCCCCAGTCACAAGAATCCACTTCTGCACCTGTGGCTGGGGCACAAGTGACCTCTCAGCCGTTAAAGACACCGGCAAGTGGATCAGCTGCACCACACACAACACTAACAGTGGCTGCTGTGGAGGATTGGTTAAGTTTGCTTGGGTATGGTTCTCGAAAAAATGTCACAGGCACAGCAAAAAGTAAGCAAAGTGGAGGAACCGTTGATGACCTTGAGTCGATGGTGCAGGACTATCTGAATGACTCAACAGAGGTCTTTCTTAATGATGAGCCATTGCAGTATTGGCATGGCAAAAAACAATTGTGGCCACAGCTCTCCAACCTGGCTATAAACTATTTGTCTTGCCCACTCGCAAGTGTGTCTTCTGAACGTGTTTTCAGTGCTGCTGGTGGCACTGTAACTCCCAAACGGAGCCGCCTCTTGCCCAAAAATGTGGAGCGGCTGACAATGATCAAGATGAATCAGCACCTCATACCACCAGATTACAAAGTACGAGAAAGCACGCCGCATGAAGACGAGGAGGACGGCAACGTAGATGAGGGGATTTGTTCTCTGTTCGGTGGCACTGACCTCATCCTGCCTGAATTCGCAGAGTATGATGACGAAATCTTCTTCTTATTCCCTGACACCGAGCCCTGAAAATGAGACAATGAATCAATAACTTTCTTTTTCGTCCTTATTCACTTTTATTCCTGTGTGTCTCTCTTTCTTTGTTTTGCACAGTTAATTTAATTCAAACTTTAATCACCTAATCCCAAAAACAAGACCATCAGCAGAACTGTCTTCACTTGTTTGCTTATTGATTTGAAGGTGCCGCAGTCTACATTCCTCAGGTTCACAAATTCTGAAGAACATGCTCCTCTATCCTCCTCCTCCAGACTGCGATTTCCCTCAAAGCAGAGTGCTGGATTACGCCCAATGAAGAAAGACTCAGCACTTGTGGGGGTGTTCTACTTCTTTGCGGGTGAGTTGACGGCTTTGGGCCCATTGCTGTCAAGCTCTAATAATGGATAAAAGTGTTTTGGACCAAATATGAGGTGGAAATTTCTTGCCGTTTTTGCTGACTTGCTTGCCTTTGAGGTGCTCTTTGGCGGGGTTCCGGGTGTTTGTGGGTGAGTTTTGGGGTCTGGGAGCACTGCTGCGACAGTCTCATCTTGATTGCATTTGCTTTTCAGGAAATCCGTGGTGGAAAACAGGAGTTATGATGATTGGTGAGTGGTGACCTAGCTGCACAGCGCGTTTGGACCGAAGGCCGAGAGATATAGTAAGTATGAGATTTAGCTTTTTCGCTGTTTGGGGGTGTTGTCGCGTGCTTTTTTGCGGGTGGGTTGGCGGGTCTTGGCTGGGGCATTCCTGGGAAGGTCTAATACCGGATAGAAGTGTTTTGGACAAAATCCTTAAGGAAAAGCCTTTTTTTTGCTATTTCTTCTGACATCTTGCTCAATGTAGCGTTTTGGGGGGCTTCCTGCTGTTCGTGGGTGGGTTGCGGCCGGGGTCTCTGTCGAAGCACTGCTGCAACAGTCTAATCTTGATTGCATTTGCTTTTCAGGAAATCTGTGGTGGAAAACAGGAGTTATGATGATGACCTAGCTGCACAGCGCGTTTGGACCGAAGGCCGAGAGATATAGTAAGTATGAGATTTAGCTTTTTCGCTGTTTGGGGGTGTTGTCACGTGCTTTTTTGCGGGTGGGTTGGCGGGTCTTGGCTGGGGCATTCCTGGGAAGGTCTAATACCGGATAGAAGTGTTTTGGACAAAATCCTTAAGGAAACACCTTTTGGCACTTTTTGTAAGTTAGGGTTCGTTAGGGTTAGCCCTAGCAGCAGGATTGCATGTGTTTCGGGGTGTTCTATTGCAACACAGTTCTGGGGTTTTAGAGCACTGTTGGAGCGATGCTGGCTATGGATACTTTTGCTTGCTTGCAAGTGGTTTGAATACAATCCACGGTCGGTAACGGTGTATTTGGGCCTACTGTTACTTTCAAAGTACGTTTTGTCACCATTTTTCTGCTAGCCATCGTTTTTGGAGATCTGATTGGGGGTCTTCTACATTTTTGCGACTGGCTTTAGTAAGGGTCTTGGTGGGAGCATTGATGGGAAGGTCAAATTGTGTTCTAAAACACAGTTTACAGTACACCTACCTTGAGGGGAAAGATCCACTATAATATTTTGGCCATACTTATTTATCCTTAAAAAGGTGACTCAGACAGAGCACGCAATTTCAAAAATATTGTACTGTCTATTAGGGAAATCAAAGTGTGACTTTTTGCACCACACAGCGTACATACGTTTTATTTATTTATCAGTGGTATTGTAATAGCACTTCCTGTTTTCCGTTCAATAATTACAGGCCGGGTTTCAGTCAACATCCGCCAGGCAGGCAGTGGACACAGGGTGTCTTCTGTCAGTGGTCACCAACATTAATGGACGAAGCGTCAGCTGGAATGGAGGAGTGCCGCTAATAAGAGGAATTGTTTGCTGCATGCAACTTACTTACCAAATTCAACAGGACAACTCCAACAACATACAGAATACAGATACAGTATCCATTGTTTTCTTCTATGAGTGTGACTGCATGTGCTTAGCTTTAGTTTGTACCCAAAGATTTCTTTATCTTCAATTATTGTTTGTCCAGGCTGTGCATTTTTTTTCTTCTCTCAACAAAACCTACCCAAAAAGAAACCCCCATTCCCATCCATTTTCCAAACCCTAACCCTTTTCCCCCGGGCTGTGTTGTTTTGCTTGATGTCTGACTAAAATGACATCAATAATTCCACACACTTGCTGGGGAGGATAAGGTCATAGCAACAGGCTGGTGAAGGAATACGAGGATATCTTCTAGACTTACTCAGCTTCAGTACTATTTCTTCTAGTAGTAGGAGCCAATGTCAAATAAATTCAACGCAAGTACTAGTTATACTTGCAAGCAAATACTTTACCATTTGTTAGGCTACATTATGGCACTGTTCTAGTGTACTGTCACCTGCTATATTCTCGATCGTACCGTAACTGTTGTAATGCTACAGTAAGGACAAACCAGGAAACGTTTTCTTTTTTTCCATAGGCATGCAACTGCCACTGTGTCACACCACTAGTACCACCGCAATGAGGAAATTTCACCCGCCCAGGATTGCCAACGTTAATCCCCATTTCACGTGGAGCCACCCCTGGGCCTAGCCCTAATTTCTAACACAAATTACAGGTAAGATAAGCGTTTGGTGGGAGGTAGTATAATGGAGTATTAGGACTAGACGAGAGATTGACGGTAGTACTACTAAAGTCCTACGACTGTTCAGGAAAACAAACTTACTGTTACACCCCCGTCCCCCACCCACCAGACTGAAAAGCAGTAAAAAACAGGTATGGTCAGATAAAGTTAAAAAAAGTATATTTATGTAGCCCTAACAAAATAATCTCCCTCAAGACCCTCCCTAACCCCAACGATTGTCTTTGAAAAGTCCCAAAAAGAACCCAACTCCCAAATCCCACCCCCCAAAAGTCTCTAAAAAAAGGGCAAGGGACACTCCACTACTGGAGGGTGCTGGTGAATTTTGCGGCCAGGGCATCATACTCCTTGCGGAGGGTGGCAAGGTCGAAGCGGAGGCCCTCCACCAAGTTCTTGTACCTAAGGACCTCCTGCTCCAGGTAGGACATTCGGACTCCTAGGCGGCGCTGGCGTGCCTTGCAGCTCCTGTGGGGGGCAGCTGGTCTTTCTGCTGCTTGGCGGTGGGGGTTGGCTTTCTTAGCCCGGCTCCGTACCGCTGGAGCACTGCGCATGCTGGCGGCCCGTGGGGTCACGGAGGAGGATGCAGCTGTCCCAGTCGAGGATGTTGTGGTTGCACCGGTCGACTGCGTGTCCTTCTCCTCCTCCAGGGCCACCAGCCGCCGATATTCGGCGACAGTGGCATCCAGCCTCCGTTGCCGGGCCATTCGAGCCTGCTCCCTCCGTGATGTCGATTTGGAAGGAGCAACTATATGAAGAAAGAAAGACATAGTCTGTAACCAATGCTCCATAGTCTGTAACCAATGCATTAATAACACAAAGGGATTGAGCCGAAAGTTGGGTCACAGTACAAGTAGCAAATTGAAAGCACAGTACATAACTATTGAGGACAGTATCTATGTAACCTCCCACTTCTGCATCCTTGCTCTAACATTAGTGGTAGTTTAATGAACAAATTCTACGACCACTATGGACTTCCATTACAGTCGACTATGACAGTACACCAGTCTTCTTCTTCTTCTTCTCTCTTGTTTAGGAAAATTGGTACGTTATCTTATGCAAGCCGGCAGAATGGCAGCACAGTGAACTTGCACCCGAGAAAAACAGTTGCACACCATGATGAGTGAGACAGACTGGCGTTACTGTACCGGTCCAGTACATGCAGGTGGTGAAGCTATTACTTTTCTATTACGGGTGGCACTGAGAATACTCTGTTACAAGGGCTACTGCTTAATTAATTTACCTTTCACCCTACAGTGCAAATAAGTACTAGAAAAGGAAAATGAAGAAGCTAAATAATTTGATTATCTATCACTTCACATGGGATGTATTTGATGGCATATGGGATGACTTTAGGTGCTTTGCTTAATATTGAGTGAACAGTGATACACCCACACATGAATGACGTACTACAACTAAACTAAAGTTATTAAGAGAGGTACGGAGTGTCCACCGTAATAACCGGATATATGCTGTGCTTGCAGTTGCAATACAAAGTACTGCTACTATTCATGGTAGTATTGGACACATTTACAATTTCTTTTCCTTGCCTTCCCTACACTGGAACGGACGTGCGGGTGCGGTGGTACATGCTCTTCAAGGTAACACTTAGTTCATCCAGCGACCATCTACTCTCTCTAGATACACATGTGCTATCTAAGAGTCAGAGAATACCATGCTCCAGGCATCCATTCATTCAAAGTATACGCACACATACAGTTTCTGTTTCATCCACCCAGGCTGCTGTCCTTCCACCCATCCTTGCTTCATCATTGACCCAGCCATGCACCATACCATATTCTTTCCTTCCCAGCCACCTCGGGGGCCAAGCAAACACATATCGTTCTTCTTTGCCAGCCATCATAAAATTTCGCGTCCCACTTACTTACACGTACACCCTTCTTTCGCTTTTCGTTCATCCCATCCATCACGTTCATCTAAGATCTTATTGGGATTCTTCTCACCAAAAACTTCACAGCTAAGTCGGAGTACATTTCGAGGAGGCTACTACCTGGTTGATTTGTAATACACCCGTGCAGAAAGCACACTATGCAGTCTTCAATCTCAATAAGTAAGGAATATATAGCTTACCTGTTCCCGCCACCACCGTGCGAACCCCCACAGGACCGTCCGCCGGCTCTTGCACCGCTTCCTCCCCAGAGTCCTCCGAGTCCTCGCCCAACACCGCCACCTCCGCGCTGGCCCGCACCAGATGTTCCACCTACAAAGTACATTTAAGAATGTTAGAATACACCACTCACTACTATATAATATTTGGTCTAGGAGTAATAAAGAAATGTTAAAAAAACAGAATACAATGTAATAATTTGTGACTGTCTACTCTAAAGTAAAAATGTCCCTTTTTCCAGGGAAGGCTGTTGTCTTGCTGCACTTTTATGCACAACTGATGAATGCTTGCTTTTTATTTTTAACACGCACCACTTTTTCTCCTAACAGACAGAAGCTTGACTTCTAAGAACACGAGTCCAGGATCAAGTTCAAACCAGGTGAGAGCTCGGCTCGACCACAAGAAATGTGTCCAATTAATCGTCAGCACTAAGCACTTTTCCGTTTTCAGTTAAATAGTTTTATGACAAAGTTGATTTTAATAAATGTGTTTACTTTTAATAAAGCTTTTAAACTTAATTAGACTCTGTGGTTTTTGGTCCTCCAGACTAGAGTGGATGAGCTAAAAGTTTTGGAATTTTTGCAAGCATGAGTGCCTCTGACACTTCTTGACTGTGACTCTGTACTCTTGTCCTGCGTAGGATAATCTAAAGATCATTGGGGATCAATCATCGGTGACTTCGGGAGCTAAATGACTCTGCCACACTATCTAGTCAGTAAGGAGACAGTCCATAGAGCTATTGCTGAATAGAATGGGAGTCCAATGGAATTGCCAAATGTCCAATCTTAGTTAGCTACACAGACAGACTAATAAGAATAATCTAGTAATACTACATGGAGTCATATTCGAGGCAGGATAAGAATTTATATCCAGTCTACAAGAAGATCAAAGACGATTTAGAAAAAATCGAATGAGGAACGCTAGGAAAAAATAGGTACTCTTTATTAAAATTTAAACTTACTGGGGCCAGCAAAGGAGCCCTCGCCTGCCCGATCCTGGCCTGCATCCTCCTGAACAGCACCCTCCTCCTGTGTCCTCTTGCCCTTGGGGGGAGCTGATGTACAACATGAAAGAAAGAAAGACCAGAAAACATGGATGAGATTTGTCAACCAAATCAAACATTTCAAAAGAACAATAACAAAATATTTTGGAGAAATAGCAAATAGATAGACAACTATTCCACGGGATCTATCTCATGTGGTATACTACGTTATTCGTATTGCCTGATTTGCGGACCGTTGACTTAGAAAGTTCCTATGTAACTCAATAAACAGACTACTAAAGAGGTTTGCCTAGGCCTGGCAGGCAGCAGTCCGCAGCACGCGAAGTGACAGACAAAGTCCATCCTGCTTGCAGATCAGTGAATACTCAAACTATTAATCCACCGACCACCGCCACTATTTCTTCTTATAGCCATGTGTCTAAAGGAAGGACTGGACTTCAGTCTGTTGGGGCTGATTTAGAAGTCCCTTGCGGCTCATTTTCCTCCATTGTTGCGTGACTTTTGTGACGCAGCGGCAGAACAAAAGACTCGCCATGGTGTTGGTGCGGCGTATATATGCATCACGTTGTAAAGCCCTGCGCCATCAGGGGGCGTTCCGGCGCAAGGGAGGGCGTAACTGCGCAGGAACGAATCCTAAAAGTGGCTGAGGGAAATCTACAAGATGTCAATCAGTCACTTTTAGGACAATGATGCATGACTCAAACCCTGCGCGTTTGAAGCCGACGTACGGCTTGATGCAGCATTGGGGAGACAGGGTACCCCAGAGCATTGCTGGAGCTGCGCCATCGTTGGCACGCAACTCCAGCAATGCGCCGCCTTTACGGCACAGATGCGTAAGGCTTCTGTGACGTTTTGGGCCAATGGGTGGTGGTGGCATGGCACACAATTACTGCCGCACCCCTGCTACTTTGCAGGGATGCGCCGGTAATTGAAAATATGACCCTTAGTGTCTAGCATTACGCAGTTCTTATCTTTACACTACACTCATACATAATTTCTCAGGCCAATGAAATGAACACAAAATACAAAACAAATAAGCATAGTAGCAAGCAAGGCTACTGAGAAGGAGAGCAGTGCACCTGAAATGCATAGAAGATTTTGAAATATAATTTACCTACAATGTAATCGGCAGCATTATTGCTCTTGGTAAAGAACAAAGATTTGCAAATGACAGAGCCGGATAAAACAGAGTAGTGATGAATAGCTACTACTACTCACCAAGCCCGGGGACCTCTACGCCGAGCGCGTCCAGCAAGTCCCGTTCCCGGTCCATGACATCTGTCCAGCGGTGGGTGGCCTGGTTATATGTGCGCCGGACCCCAGAGAGCTTAAACATGGCCCGGCACACCTTCTCCCACCGCTTCCGGCGCTCCCGGATGCCATAGCCGGTTGCGATCTTGCCGCCTCCCAGGATCGTCTTGGGGAGGCGACGCTGGACGTGGAAGATGAGTGCGGCCACCTCCTCCGCGCTAAAGATCTCCCGTGGTACCACTTGCTCCCCCCTCAAACGCCCGCACGGGAGCCGGGCACGGGGTGCGGGACCCTTCCCCTTCTCAGGGTGCTTCCCGGCTCCCTTTACCATGGTCTGGGCAGAAATAAAGTTAAATGATAAAGAAGAAATAGAATAGTGAAGAAGAAAAGAAAAGAGTTTAAAAAAGTAGTTTAAAAGTAACTAAAAGCAGCAGAAAACACAAAAATATAGAGCTAGAAAAATAGAGGGATAGATAATAAGTAAAATAGATCAAATAAACTTCAAACAAGCAAAGGATGGCAGAGATTCAGAGAGGATACAGAAAGCATGCCCAGAACCATAGCAATGAATGAGAAACAAGATGGCCGCGCCCGTTCACGACCGCGTGGGTAAGTTCGCGCGAGATTTTCCTCGCGAGCACGCGCGAAATTGTACTAGCGAGCAGCACAGTTTGCGAGATTACACATAGCGGCCGGAAACGGAATTACGTCACGCAAACAAGAATGGCGCGCCCGTGTACGACCGCTAGGGTAACTTGGCAAACGTATAGCTACAAGCGCCTCGCGAACACGCACAAAATCACGCGAACATACACGTCGCAAAGAAAAATTTTGTGTATTCGCAAGCATTCGCGGCTTCCGAAATCGATCTTGCACGGATTCGCGCCCCAAAAAACGCGCGAAATTGCTGAAAAAACGATTTTTGCTAAACTGAAAGCAATGAGCAGGTGCAAAAGTTCAAACTTAACATTAGTAACATTCACTCTAGTGCTTCCTGAGGGCCCCCTCCAGAGTTTGCAACTATTCTATGACCCTGCTATGACCCAAACAGCAGGCTCATAGAATAGCTACAAGTAGACCATAAAGGTCCTGTGAAAAAAAATTGCACTGCAACAGAAAGCAAATTACAGATAAGGAAGGAAGCAGGTGCCAGCCAGACTGGAACTTTCAAAATAACTGACACATTAATCAACCCCAAATTAATTCATGGCAGTTGAAGTAGGGGAGGTGTGCTTGCTTTTTTCAACCCCCATAAACTACAGTGATAAACAAACCTAATGGGTGGCAGTGAGGATGTACCAGAGGGTGGCATGGGTGTCCCAGAGGGTGGCAGTGGTGAAACAGAGGGTGCTGTGAACCTGTGATGATAAACCAGACGTAGAAACAACATAGTCGCGGCCGTTGCGAGCCGAAAAGTAAGTACGCAATTGCGAAATTGTCCCAAAATCCGCGCGAACGCTCGCCAACACAAAAAACGGGAAAATCCGCAAATCCGCGAGAGTTCGCGTATTGTCGCGGATTGCGAATCCGCAAATACGCAAATTCGCGTACGCGAGATCCGCTAGATCCGCCCATGCTTAGTCACAACCTTTTGTCTACAAGGGGGATAGTGATCCTGCACTTGTGCAGGTGCGGCTGGGCGCATGGCAGTCTAATCTGGAGGGACGAAAATAAGTAACTGTTTCTTTTCATTATAGGTGGATCCTACAAATCTCAGCAACTTGGCGCCAGCAGGGGCAACGTGTATCGTTGGCTGGTGTAGTTGAGTGACTGAGGGGCTGGATCCGAAGGCATAGTCAAAGACCTGTAATTGCTTCACAATTGCAACTGTTGGGGGTATGCAATATTGGGGAATGTCGTTTTGGATGAATACCTCTGATTAGGGCATATATGTTCATGTCATTCTACTGCTAACGGGAAATTTTGACAATTGCATATAACTGTTAAGTGTATATACAATGTGTATCTCATTTTGATTTCAATGTGTATGCAATACAAAGACCAGTGCTTTATACATACAGTGTGGAGTCTTTTTGTGGCTTACACCTTTTGTTGGAAGGGTGGAGTTATGCCAATACTTTACACTTGGGCCCTGAGGATAAGCCTGAATGCTCAATGCCAAGTTACTCAAGGATGAGCACAGGTTATCTAACTTGTGAATCTTCCTCATCTTATCTGGGACGGTGAATTCTGACTTGCTACGATGTATGCCAGCCAGCCAGCCAGAAACCACTGGGTCTAACAGGCCCCATTAGGTCAAGGGTATTGGTGATCCATTTGTTGAAGTTAGCCACTTCGATATCAAGAATGCCCGATATCCTCTGCTGTAGAGATATTATTGTGGAGGAAATAAGGCAGGTGGATTTTACTCTGTATTTACAGTTTACTTTAGAAATTTGAGGATTTTATGTCTCTACTGTGCAGACTACACTTCAATTGACAGTCATCTACAGGTTCTCTTGCTGGCTTGCCAGACAAACTCTAGTGGCCACATTGAATTACATGTAAAGTGCTGTGATGTGCTGGTGAAGAAATGTAATATCAATCACAGCTCCAGACCAGTCAATTCTCACTACGCACAATCCCTATACTGAAGACTAGACAAACTGAGAGAGTAAGTGTGCAAGCCAATAGATGCATCACTGGCTGTCTCTGCTTGTGGAACTCTTGTGTGTAGCCATGGGCTGAACATTTCCCAAAACAGGTAAACGTCTCATTCTATGTTGAAGCAGTGGAAAGTCTGCCTCAGGTTGAAGCACATGTCACAGTGGCCAACTGCAAATCCCTTCTGTACAGAACCAGTACAGAGTAGAACGATTAGGCCTAGAGGCAGTGCAACCTTAATGCTACCTTTTAGGTCAACCAGAGAGCTAAAACAAAATTAAGACATTTCAACACATGACTCTCAGGTAGTGAGGGCAAGCAGCCGGCGCCTTAACAAGGAGAAAGCGCGAGGGGCAAGAGTTCAGAACTCAACTGTCAACCAACAGACAAAATAATACATTTTTCAGCCCAGTGCTAATCTTCTGAATTACAAGAATGTACTTTAATCATAGAGCATAATATAATACTATACAGAGCAATTAGTGTAATGAGACATAGGGAGATGATCCTGTTTACAGCTTCCTGAGGAGTTACATTCTTCAACACTCTCCTTCTACTAATGGAGCCCCCACCAGCATCTATTATCCCTGGCATTTCACTCGGGGCAAGGCATTCATGAGGCACAGTTACAGTTCACTCAAATCACCCCTAAGGTGTAGTTGAGTCTAATAGATCAGTTTGCTTTCACCACTTACTTAACATATATCATTAGTTCTTCCGCAGACCTTGGACTCTGTCTCTCATGCCACTCTCAGTTTTTCGACCCTGTGGTTGCCTGCATTTAGTTTTTGCAATGGGGTAGTGCAGGACAGGTGCATGCAGTGGTCCAGTCCCAGTGACAGTGGCTCTTGACTTGAAGAGACTGAGGGCTCGCTGAGAACACAATCACTTGAAGGTTTCAGGACAATGGCACACCTGACCGCTTTCATAATAGGGAGTAGTAGCTTCCCAAGGCTGGGTGCAGAAGACATACTGGGGTGGGCTGTGTGGCCGTTGGCCGATCTTGATCTTGTGGATGTCTTTCAGGCCAATCAGGTCTCCCACCTTGTCTACATAGTATTCTGTCTTTGATGTGGGCAGCCAGAGCAACCAGTCCGTCATTCACAGCAGCCTGCTGATTACATACATTGCTTGATAGTAGCAGAAGTGTTGATGTGGTTCATACTTTGAACCAGTCTTGAAGTCCAGGGAAACCCTCACACACATGTGTCCATCTGGACTTTACTCTCTGATAGGGTTTATTCAACAAGCTGCAAACATTCTGAGCTTTTTGTTCTGGGGGGGCATCTTTCTCCCCAAGGGCCAGGGCATCTCTCATCAGGAAGGCAGGCTTCTAGGCTTTCTCAGAAAGTGCAGCCTTTAGGGGATGTGCCCTAGGAGACTGGCTCTCATGCATACACCAGGCCTAGTTACAATATGATCCTTCAGGTATTATACGAGGCACTGTAAGCGATACACATAAACATAAACCTCTTAAATCTCAATAAAACAATAGATCTACTTAATTACAAATTGTTTGCGACTAATGCTAAGCTTCACTTACAACTATTAGCTCTGCCCTTGCACTGTCAGCACATTTTATTGGTCATATATTGTTTTATGAATGGATACTTCTTGCTTGCAGGCTCAGGTCATGGATACATTTTGCTTCCTCTATAGTCTGATGTCCTTTCCTTTGCCCGTGGTATTTTCCCATAAAGTCGGTTGCTGGAAGGAGGAATATTCTGTTTTACCAGAGTTGGAAGGATGTTCTTCCTTGTTGTTGAAGATGGCCTCACTGTTGGCTTTCCTGTGGTTAGTACCTGTTCAGCAGGCAAGGGGTTTACCGTTGGATCAAAAGCGGAAGTATTTTTGTTACCAATTGACATAGAACTTGACTTGCCTTTGAAGCATGGCACCCTTCGGACGTTCTGCTTGGATAATTGTTTCATATAATTGTTGGTACTTACATATTTCTTTTTGTTTCCTTCAGTGGATGCTCCTCTACTGATGTCATGTTGAGCATTAGCAGGACCCGCACAAACCTTTCTGGTAATAGAGATAATCACCTTGTTTCTCCTGGCAAGCTTGTTTTCCTGAAACCGTTGAGCAGTAGCATTGTGCAAATCGCTGCCAATTTTCTGCCCTGAAAAATATTCACTTTTCAGCTTAGTTTCACCAGTTTCAGTATTTGAAGAATGTTCATCCCCTCGTAATGAGTGGTTGCTGCAGCATGCCCCAACCTCTTCTTTGGTTAGCTTTTCTACTTTCAGAGGCAACATCATTTCTTCCATGCCAATCATTTGCCCTTCAGGTAAGGAAGTGTTTTTTCCTTGGCTGGCCCTAATTCCACTGGCGTCGCCCACGTGCCTGACATGCTTTGAATGGCCGTTCCCTTGATAAGAGACATGCTCTTGTTTTTCCCACAGGGGCAGATTGATATATGGAGAGTCATAATTTTTTGGAAATGTATTTTCGCTTTTTACTGGAGAGTTGCCTTTGCAGCATAATGGATCCAATGAAGGGTCTCCTGCACCTTCACTGTAGACTATAGGATTGCCTCCTGAACCAGACACAGCCTTGCCACGATATCTCTGCTCTAGAGAACTAAATCCTGCAATTTGTTCTCCATAGCTCCGCATGGCCCCCTTGGACTGAGACGGGGCTCTCCTCTGGTCAGCTGGATACCCTCCAGGTTGCGGAGAGATTTCTGTTTGACCTCTTATGAGTGTATCTACATTATTGTCCCATAACTGCGTCTTTGCATGATTTTCTGAGTCCCTGTGACCAGGGATATGGTTGCCTGAATCCCAGGAGTTTCCTGTAGGATAAAGTAAAGCTTCCCTTTGAACAAATGGAGCACCAGAATGGTACCTTGTGTTTTCATAGTTCCTTGGCTGCTCCTTGCCATACACCAGACCATTATCTTTTGGACCCCATGGTTTTGCATCTTGATACAGATTGATCTGATGACTATATGTATTCCTTATAGGACCTATTGAAGGATAAGGTAAGTTTACCTCATTTCTTGGTGGCTCAAGATTGATAACTGGGGAGCGATTGCCTTGATTCCATGGCAGGAGTACATCATACGGGGAATGTTCTCCTTCGTTGTATAACCTGTCCACAGAATAATACACATTTACCTGCTGATCTGGCGAGTTGTAAGGGGTGTACTCGGAGTTTGCTTCTCTGTATGTGGACAATTCAACATGTTCTTCATTATAGGGTCTATAGTTTGTATTCCCTGGACCATATGGGGAATAGTTTTGATCTTCTACTGTGTAGGATGGGTACTTTTTATTTTCTCCTTTGTATGAGGGATTGTTTTGATTTTCTCCTGGACTTGAAGAATAAATGGAATATTCTCCTTTATGTGGGTTATAGTTTTGTGATTCTCCTTCGTATGGATGCATTGGATTTTCTTCTTTGTAAGAAGAATATTTATTATACTTATCTTGTTTTGACTGGCTCACTTCAAATGCTTGATAGTTCCTCCTGTGATCCCAAGAATGACGATCAGGGAAAAACATACCATCTGCCTGTCCAAAAGGGTAATTTTCAGAATGCCAATTTCCTTGTCTTTGTGCTGAGGGAATGTTTTGAGGATGTAGCATGTTATGATGATTTCCTAAAGGACTTAGTTCAGTGCCTGTGTATTCCCATGTCCCACTACGGGGAAGAGGTGAGCGCCCCATTAGATCATTGTGATTATTTGCTGTGTAAAAATCTCTTTCCTGCTCATGGAAATTGTTGTCCACTGAAATTGGGGATGTGTTATGTGGATACAGAGGCCTGGGCTCAAAGACTCTGGCACTGTCTTCTTGGTTCATGTTATTGTTTCCGGGCGCTGGTTCCTGCTGTCTTTGAACTGGCAGATCCAGGTCTTGATGTAGTGAATGTTCTCTTTGGATGGTTATCCCTGCTCTTGGTGAGAGCAAATGTTCTCTGTTGACCATGTTGTTCTCTGTAGGAATGTTTTTGTTTACATTATCATCTAATGGCTGTTGATCTGCATTTGTTGCATCCTTTCTTTGATTTATAAATATTCCTTCTGGGAATGATTGCTCTTCTGCATTTTGAATTTTAGCAGTTTCTTCTCTTTGGAAGTTCGAATTTTCATTGTGTCTGAAGGAGTTTAATCTTGGCGTGAGATTGCTTCTTTGGGGAATGCGTATCTTGTAACCAGCCAAGTTATTTCTTTGAAAAGGTGAATTTCTTTTCTGGCCTATTAAATTGCTACTGGGAGATTCTGGCTTTTCAGGTTGTCCAGAGAAGCCTTTTCTTGGAATACAAGATAGATGATCAAAGTTAGATGGATTAAACCTGGAATGTGCTGGCCCGGTGTTGCTTGAGTATGGGTTAGAGACCCGTTGCAGGCTTTCTCGTTGGCCTGCCGAATGTATTGCACTGCCTTTAGGAGCAAAAGTATTGCTTTGGGTGTTTCCTTGACGTGGCTGAATCTGAAAAAAAGGTGGGAGTTCTCTAGGCCCCGATGTTCTGACATCTTTTGTTGGCTGGTTTCTCTGAACAATAGGAAGATTATGGTCAGAATTCGGAGGAAGGATTCTGTTGCTTGACTCAAAAAGTTCATGATGAGGATTGATACTCCTCTGAACAGGGACATTAACAATGGGGATAGCTGTAGAGGAAATCACACTCTGCCCTGCTGAGTTGACTTCAGGATTCTGGGAATTGACTTCATTCATATTTTGGCTTGTAATGCTAGTGCCATTGGCATCTTGCTCTCCACCTTGACCTGGTTGACTTCCTGCTGTTGAATTTATGTTAGCTGTTGTTGTGTTGACAGCAGGTTCTGATTTTGGGCTATCAACCTCCGTTTTGGCAGCTTCCTCTGGTTCAAATTCCTCAGAAACATATGGTGGACGTCCTCCAAAACCATAATAACCAAAGTACGGGGACTGAACCTAGATTGAGACAAAGAAAACAAGCAGACAAATATGTTTATGTTTCCCAATAATTTCAAAGTTTATCTATTATCTCATTTAGTACATTAGTATTTTACTTTATTCTACTATTTACATTTTTTAAATGTATGCTAAACAACCAAATGCACTAATGGCTTTGTTAAGTCTGTAATGTTTATTCTACTAATAGCTAGCTCAAGCCAAGCATTTGAAACCAAATTTTGTTGTTTCATTTATTTTTTATTTATATATTTCTTCTATAGCGCAGGAATTCGATCTCCAAGGAGATATCTCCGCGCTGCGTTGTTCCAAAGGTAGGCAAAGACAGAAAGCTTGTGTGACATATTTATGATTGCTGGATAGGAAACAGGTGCGTCTTCAGACATTTTCTAAAAGTAACAAGATTAGAATTTTGTCTTAGAAAGAGGGGTAATGAATTCCATAAAGTAGGACCTCTGAATGAAAGGGCTCGGCCTCCTTGTCTTTCTTTTTTGATCCTAGGGATCTGAAGCAAAGCTTGATTTCCAGATCTTAAAGTTCTTCCTGGTTGATAAAGTCGAAAGATTTCCGTCAGATACCTAGGACCAGTCCCGTACAAGCATTTGTGAATTGTACAACATATTTTAAATTGTACTCTCTGACCCACAGGGAGCCAGTGCAGCCTATTCAGTAAGGGATATGAAGGGGATCTAGCAGGAACATTAAGGATCAACCTAGCGGCGGTGTTTTGAACAACCTGTAGCCTCTTCAGTTGTTCTACATTAGCAGATATTAGCAATCCATTGCAGTAGTCAAGCCTACTCATGACTAAAGTCTGCACTAATGTTCTCCGGTGATAATCTGCTAAATAAGGAAATACCCTTCTGAGTAAGCCAATGACTCTCATGCAGGTTCCTGTAACCTGTGTGGCATGGTCTTTTAGCACCAGTGATCGATCTAGCTTGACACCCAGATTTTTCACACTTTCCTTAGGGGAAGGAGCTGCACCCAGTTCTGGAGGCCACCACTCAGGGGACCAAAGAAGTGGGGCGTTTCCAAAGAGCATGACCTCCGTCTTGCCCACATTGCATTGTAGGCAATTGGAGGTCATCCATCCAGCTATTGCTCTCATTCCAGCAGCAAAGGAGTTCCTTACTGCAGGGGTCATATTTTGGAAAGGGAACAGCAGCTGGGTGTCGTCAGCATAGGATATTGGTGTGAACCCATATTTCCTTGCCACTGTCGCCAGGGGGGCCACATACACATTAAATAATGTGGGGCTTAGGCACGAGCCCTGTGGCACCCCCTTGGTGAGCTCCCTGAAGGTGGAATAGTGGGAGCCCAAGCGAACATTTTGGGATCGGTTGGAAATAAAGCTTTTTAGCCATGATAGAACAGTTCCCCGCACTCCTATTCCCTCCAGACGACTGATCAAGGTGTCATGAGACACCGTGTCGAAGGCGGCGGACAGATCTAATAGCACCAGAATCATAGAGCCTCCTCTATCCTGTGCCATTCGGATGGTATTGGTCACGGAGAGGAGAGCTGATTCTGTGCTATGATTTGGCCTGAACCCGGATTGAGAAGGGTCCAGACCGTCCGCCGCCTCGATGAATTCATAATGTTATTAATTGCATGTGTCACTAATACTTAAACAAATAGTACTCATTTTAGCAATCAAGGAAGGACAACAATGTAAGATACTTCTGCCAGGATTTAAAGGGAAGACCTAGAGATTACACTGATTTCACTTTCAGGATTCCAACTTACTCTGACATTTCATCAATTCATAAAATATTTGTTTCTATAAGTTACAGCTGGTAGGTCCCTAGAAGTGAGAACAGTTGTAAAGTCAAATCTCATCTGTAAAAGGACAATACACACTAATTTACAAGGTCAAATGCCTTTGGTAAAAAAGGTTGATGGGAAATATGACTGTCTCCAAGTCTCTTTCCACAGCGGCAGCAAAATCGTGGACCTTCTTTCGAAAGATTTGGAATGTAAACCTTTCATGTTGTTGATGGAAGAGTTGATAGCTCCTATTGCTGGCTGTCCGATGACAGTAGGCCCCCATGAGACTGTGATGACAGGAGGAGCAGGTACATATTAGGACTGGGCTAACCCAGTGATTTCATCTATTTGTACACTCCAAAGGTGGAATGGGAGGGCTCTTTCTATGTCAAAGGAAATGCATACCTCTCAACTCTAGTTTGCTTAGAGGGTGCCACCCTTCTTCAGCCCATGTATGGTCATCGTTATGCCTGCTCACATTCTTAGGCTTAAATAGGATTATCCTTCCTGAAAATATTTTTCTCCTTTGATGGAGCGGACGTCTCATTTTATTTGTAGGGGTGCATCATAATCACGTGCACTGCATATAATCTTGTATTGTGAAAACATGAGGTGCTAGAATGGTGAAAAGTATTAACGTAACTACTTGACATATTTTAGGTTACTGACAAAAAGTATGAAGGATTAACGTAGGGAATGAATGTAACTAGCAGGAACTGTTAACATGAAGAACTCGTGTTGTGAAGTCTGACACTACTCATGTACTAAATATGTTTAGCAATGATATTTCTATAATTTGGTAAACGTGTTAGTTGAAATGCAATAGAGTTATGCCAATGCATAGTGCTTAAAGTGATGCCTTCTTATGTTAGCTAAAGTGTAGGTCTGAAATGCAAGCCCCTGACAAACTCTCACTTTAGAATTAATGTTCTGAATTTCATGTGCACTGTGGAAGCTGTTCTTTCTCCCGTTTTCCGTTGCCGGTGGAGAAACATTATTAAACAAAAATATTGTCTTTGTTTTTGCAGCTAGATAAGGAGAGAGAAAGTTAAAGTTACATGGCTTTGAGGTGATAATGAACGAAGTCCGATTCACACGGGAGAAGGCATGGGAATCAAAGATGAATTGTTGCAAAGGATGTATACGGAGAACACAGTGCAAAAGTACAGTCATGACTGTACCCATTGTGGAGTACATGACAGCTGTGCATCGTGGGAAAGCTTCCTGTGGATAACTGATTGTTTGAAGTAGAGAACAAGCTCTTCTCTTGCGATAGTGGCTTTATGCTGCTTGACTCATTTGATGGTGGATAGACTTCTTAGGAATGATCCAGGTACTGACACCTTTCCTTCTTATTTGAAATGCTTACTCAATAACGTAGGGATGTCATCTTAACGATAGCGTAGGGACAGATTTAAATACTCCTTATCCAACCCTCGTTGCAGAGAAATTTGGACTCTTGCTTCTTGATTGCTTGCACCCTACTTCTTGAGCTAATAGTCTTGTTCATGTTGCACCGTTTGAACTGGGTGCATAGATTTGGCTTCAGGCTATTTCCTTTGTATTTCTTCACCCTCGTATTGAGAGGCATACATGTTGAGTTAATTTTGGCTTTATAATAAATCTAACTAACTTTCTTGGAGTGTCAGTTGTTTATTATGTATCAAGAAAAGCTATTGCCCAAATCACTGTGTATTAACGATTTTTTCACCCCTTTACACTTTCATGCTGCTAAAAAGAACCATCAGAGTGTGTCTCAGGAAAAGGTCTAGAACTGATGGGCCCGGCCCTTTCACCTTCAAAGTAGTTGCTTGATGTCAACCAGTTCTCTTTGGTGGCTCAAATGTTTGAGAGGTCTTGATGCTTGAGCATTTTGGTGTACCTCAAAACCATGTGCTACTGAGCCTGACTTCATCACAAGACTAATATCCTGCATAAATGCAAACACACACACACACCCTACCCACACACACATAAACACACGCCCCCCCACACACAGACACACACACACACATACAACCCTTAATAGGGGAAAAGTAAAAATGTTTTACCTCAGGACAAGGCTTTTTTTCAAGTACAAGTCATTCATTCTTTCGCAACTTCTTGATTTGTCTAACTGCCAACACCTCTGCTTGGTTGGGGTTCTCCTCTGGCTGTCACTGGGTACTGGATGCTATTCTTATCACTGGAAAATGTAGCCTAGAATATCCTGTCTCCCTGGCCCAGCATATAAAAAGAACAATTGATAGACAGAATGTTGAACAATGTCAAACATTCCCCCCCATACAGAGATATGGCTTAATTCCATTTTTTTTTTTGCACACATGCTATTCCAGTTTAGACCCACCCATTTGCAAATCAGTCTTGACCCTGCTCCCCATACAAAAGTCCAGCCTGAACTGCCAGGCTAGGTCCTCCCTGGACTGGAAACAAGCATCCTGGGACCCGTCTCAGGCTATCACTCCTCATCCGCCAGGCTAGCCTGACTCCAGTGGCGTGGTGAGCATGAGAACCATGTCTGGGAATGCCCTTCCATGGCCCACCATGGCAGGCCTTGAGAAAAGTATGTTTTTTTCTAAAGTTTTGGTGTTGGCAGTCTGGGACTGCACCACAGAAACACAGTAGAGTGAGTCTTTCGCAGATAGCTGCCTAAAAGCAGATGCCTCTCGCTTCGCGCAGCAGATGCGTGCAGCGGGTCCGCCGCCGGTGTGCCGAAGGTGCACCAAAGGTAAGCCTGTCTGTGCCCGTCCGCGGCCGGATAGGGCCTGGGGCCAGCAACCCTACTCAAATCCAGCACGGCATCAGTACTTATTCCAGCAAAACTCTCCAGACCCTCCGGCCTAAGCCCAGCCCTCACTTCTCACCTCTCATTTGCGACTCTAGTCCATCAAATTGCCCCTGTTGTGGATTCACCTTCCCACCTTATTCCCAGAACCCCACTCCCCGCAAACACACATTTCACCTTCTATGAGTAAGGAAATTACCGCCACCCAGACTGATTTCACTCTCTTCAGCCTTAATTGCAGGTCACTCCCAAAGCACAAGGGAGATATTCATGACCTCCTCGCTGACTCCCAACCTGATGCCATTTTCCTCAAGGAGGCTTGGTTAAATGATAGCTCCGGTCCCAATATTGCTCACACACTTTCCCCTAATTACACGTACAGTGGAAAGAATGGTGCTGATAAGGGTGGTGAAGGCATAGAAATAATTTTTAAAACCTCCTACACCTGTAAATGGGATGACCTATGCTTCAAAGACTGCAAAACCGGTCTGTTCACACTCTTGCTCTAACCTAACTTCACCCTTTCTGGGACCTTAATCTATACCCCCCCCCACGCGACCAGCAGGACCTTGGGCGGCTGCACTTCCTGACCTCATTGCCCCCCTACTACTACAAAACACAAATGTTTTGATCTTGGGTGACCTGAATTTACATTTTAATGAAACTTCTTGCCCCACCAGCTCCAATCTCATTGCCAATTTGGCTGCTATCTATGAATGTCATTCTCCACAACTCAGGCCGTACTCATGAAGCTGGAAATTTATTAGATCCTATTTTTTCCAACCTTAATACTATCTCGTGCAAAACTGCTACTCTGATTCCCTGGTCCGACCCTTTTCTGGTAAAATTCCAAGTTAAACATGACCAGTGCCTTAAGAGTTCTTCTCTCAGCTCTGGGTCAAGAAACTGTAGAAACTGGAAAGACCTAGATATTGACAGACTTAATCTCCTTCTTAACAACACAATGCCGGTTACTTTGATATCTAACTTAGATGACAACGAGCAAATCCATAAATGGGTAACCTCTTCTATTGACACATGCCTCCCGCAGTCTATCAAGAAACGTAATGTTCATCGCCCTCCAGCCCCTTGGTTCTCAGAAAAGCTAAAAATAGAAAAAAACAAATGTAAAAATGTAGAAAGATGCGGGTGAAAAAATTATGAGCCGACAAAATAATCCATGTATGAATGAGCCTTAAACAACTATCACTCAATGTGTAGCGCTGCGTGGGCGGATCACGCCAATCATACTATTTTACATTCACAAAACTGCCCTAAAGTATTGTTCAAAGTAGTGAAGGAACTATCTGGTGCCACTTGTCAGCCCGAACCTCCGAGTTTGGACTCTAAACAATGTGATGCTCTGGCAGAATTTTTCGTGGAGAAAATCTATAACATCTACTCTGAATTTAACAAACAGATGACAACATTAATAAATTCGCAACCCAATCACCCTGCAACACAATGCCTCTCACAGGAAGTCATTCAAGCTAACAGTGACGTCCTTCTAGACAAATGGACTCCACTTGATATTTCTTCCTTCCGTAGTATTCACACTAGCATTAAATCAGGCTCCCCCAATGATCCGGTTCCCTCCTCTATACTTCAAAAACTTAACCTACCTATACTCAACATTGTCATGGAATTACTTAACACATTATTATGCGAGGCAAAGGTTCCGGAGGCCTGAAACACACTCTGGTCCTACCCTGCTAAAAAAGGCCAACTCTGACCCTGAGGTCCTCTCTAACTTTTGCTCCATCTCCCTACTTCCTCTCCTCTCCAAAGTTCTAGAAAAACACATCAACATCCAGCTTACGAATTTTGTTGAGGCACAAAACATCCTGCATCCGTATCAATCGGGCTTTAGAGCAGGCTTTTCAACAGAAGCAACACTTCTGGGAGGCACTGAGAACATTCGTCAACAGGTCGAAAAAGGAGAGACGTTGGCACTTATTTTATTCGACACTTTTTCTCACACTTCTCTCCTGAAAAATCCTCCAATCCAGTGGTATAACCGGCGCAGCACTCAAATGGCTGTCCAGTTTTCTGTCAAACAGGACCTTTCAGGTCTTTTCCTCAAGTGCTCATTCCAAGACTCAGGTTTCCCAGTATGGAGTCCCCCAGGGCTCAATACTCAGTCCATTGCTCTTCAACATCTACGTTAGCCCCGTGGCTACGATTGCTGAGTAAGCTGGGCTAACAATATACTCCTATGCAGATGACATCCAGCTCATCTTCTCTCTCTCCTCCAAGGAGACCTCAAAGACATCCTCTCTCCAGCTGGGACTAAAAAAGATTGCTGACTGGATGCACGCAAACAAACTAAAAGTAAATGGTGGGAAAACTGAACTCCTCAATTTCGGTAAAAATAAAACTCTCTGGGGCCTCCATAATTGGCCACCACAAATGGGTGATCCTTCCCTTCCATCACAATTGGCTCATAACCTGGGCGTTATAATAGACAACCAATTGTCGATGAAGCAGCAAGTGATTAAAGTTGCCTCCACCTGCTTTGCTATTCTCAAGTGGCATAGGAAAACTCCTTGGATGCTTCCTTCCTCGACACAAAAAACTGTCATCCAGGCCTTAGTAGTGTCCAGATTGGACTACTGCACTGTACTTTATCTGGGGGCAAGCAAGGAAGTGCTCCGCAAGCTACAAGTAGTCCAGAACTCTGCAGCTAGACTGCTTTGCCAACTTCCCAGAATGGCTTCCACTTCATCCTCACTTCGGGAGCTACACTGGCTAAGAATTGACAATCGTGCCAAATTCAAAGCCCTCTGCTATATGCACAGAATAAATTTGAGTTCAGCACCCCACTGTCTTTGTGCTTTGCAGAGTTTTTTTTTTTTTAATATAGCGCGAACTAGACCCGAACCGAATCAGGTATCAGAGCGCTTTACATAGCACCAGTTACGTTACATGAGGACGGACACACATTCATTTTTAGGCACGGGGAGATTAAGTGATTTGCCCAGAATCACAGGAGGTTTTGGCGTTGTTACCGAGACTCGAACCCAGATCCCCAGGTCCGAGGTTGAGCGCCCTAGCCGTTAGGCCAACTCCTCTCCTCTCTGCTTTGGTGCACCATTACCATTCCCCACGCCTACTATGATCCTCTAATCAATCCAAATTCCAGGTTCCCAGGATCAAACGAGCCAAAATGGGAGGATGGTCCTTTGCTTATCTGGCTCCCTCCCTTTGGAACTCTCTACCAATTCATTTACATCTCGCAAAGCACTACCTTACATTTTGTAAACGTTTAAAAACTTGGCTTTTTAATCAGTAGATCCGTTTTGTTTTTTAAATTTTTATTTACTATATCGTCCTGCTTATACATCTTGTCTTGCATGCTCCTAGGCGTTGGGAAACCTCCGGGTAGCTGTGCGCCATATAAATGTAATAAATAAATAAAAATAGCTATCTTGGGCTACTCAAATCCTAGATGGGTAAACACTTGTGAATGCCACAAACCGGGGATGCTTGTCTCATGCTGGCAGCAGTTAGGCATTATTTTGTTTTGAATTTTCTGTGTTTGGTGTACTCCAGAGGTACCAAAATGCGGCACAGGGAAGGGGATGATTTGTGTTTACCAACTACAGATTCTAGAGTTGTTTTTCTTCTCCTCTCATTTTGGGTATACCAGCTATCTTTGTGAAGGCAAAGAGTTGAGCCTATCCTGTCTCGCCATCTCAGAGGGGGCAAGAAGTCTCCTCATATAAACATGGGCAGTATTGGAGATTGGAGACGAGGTCAGGGCCCTTGGTAGGCCTGGAATACTGAAAGTATGGAATCTCTAATCTTGCTCGTGATACCATTGCTGGTGATACCACTCCCAAACTCAGCTGGCCCTAATTTGCTTAGGTTTTTGTATCCTTCATGATGTTATTTTTATCAGAATTGTCTATCTGACCCCTATCCCTCATTGAAAATATGTCTCTATTTTGTGAGAATTTTCTTCTACCATAGTTTCTGCTCTCTACTTTGATAGTCCCTTGGTTGGAGAATGCACTTGTTGTCTCTGTACTGACCACAGACAACTGACTATTTGCCTCTCCTAGGTATATTTTTGTCTGACCAGGATATGAAGGTAGCTGGTTTAGGTCTCTTTGGTGGTTCTTCATTGGTCTAATTACCTGTCTGTGGGACTGGCGTGGTATATTCCACATTCTAACACTTGCTTGGGTTTGCCCCTTCTGGCTTCTCATGCACCAGCTCAGATCTTTTTCTGACATCTCATTTTGCTAACTCTTCACAACTAAAGGCTTTCCAGTGAAGTTGGCTGTTTATTTTTAATGTTACACTTTGAGCATCTCTCCATGCTGTATATATACACACACACACACACACACACTTACGTTACTTTTATTCATTTTTTAAGCTGTCTTCATTGGTGCACAGCCTAAGTAACAACACTAACATCTGATCCTTCATTGATTTCTTCAATAGTGTGTGCTCCAGGCATTTAGCACTAGCTCTCTTATCTTCTTAATGTACAGAGGTCACAACCATTCATTTTTCGTTAGGCAACCTGATAGGCTTTCTGGGGCACTACATGAGTCACAAAAACCTACTTTTTAATATTGAGAACCCTGGTCTCCTCCATCTAGGTCTATATTAAGAGTAGGATGCACTGTTCCTGTTTGTGCCACGGCTCACCTCTAAACTGGTGCACAAGTCTCAAACAGGAACAGTGTGTCCTATTACAATAAATGTGCTGCCTTCAGGGCAACCATGACCCTGCTCCTGCTCTGCTGTCAGAACTTTCAGTGACATACAGAGCAGTTGTTTACAAGATGCTCCACGTTTCACAGTGCAGGTGGCATGGTGTCTGCACTTTAAGGATGAAAGAGATCCCCTTGCAGGCAGCTGCAGTGATGTACTGCACCTCCCTGCAGGGAGATGTCTGCAGGTCCATGGGATACCCTTTGCCCCCTCCTGATGTGTGGCTCAAGAAGGCGCATTGCCAAAGAGTTCTCTTTTTGTCGGGCACTGTCAGTGCCACTCCAAAGGGCTTGTTTGTCTCTGTGCCCGCATAGATAATACAGCGCAAAGTGATTCCCTCATTTGCATGGGGCCACGCCAACATACAAATTAGGGAATGCCCTCTGAAGATAGCACTGGCACTACATGTGCAACAGTGCTGTCAGTGTTACAGAAGGGGGCACACAAGCATCTGCAGCTTCTTCTGTAATACCATAGTGCTCTAGGGGCGCACAAAGCAGGCGCACACACACATTGCGCCCCTGAGGCTCAATGTGTAATATGGCCCCCTAGTCTTAGTTTCACCATTCCCATGAGTCCCTGCTTCCTTTTAGATGTTTCCACATTCAGTGGAAAATTGGATACAGAGATATCTTTATGCTACTAACTACCTATACCCTGTCCTTCTTTTTTGTCTTACCTGTCCCTCCTATCATGTTCATTCAGGTTTCCAGTTTTTCACCACTAATCCGGGTGGACACTTGTGTTTTTGTGATTTCTAAAGCATATTCCCGGGGCAAGGTTAATTTATGGCCTAGCAGTCTAACAGTGCGCCGTAAAGGTGTTTCATGCTATAAGGACTGTATTGAGCAGGACTCATGTGATGATAATCAATACACTAGTAATCCTCATTGTTCCAAGTTTTCCTTTTCCTTGTCTCTGGTCTCACACCATCTTGTCCTTTCCTGTCATTGGTCCTTAGACATGAGCTTAAGGGCTTTGTTTACCTATTAGAAAGAGAGGCATCCCACAGTAAATTGTGAGGCCTACACTGAGAAGAGGGGCGAATAGACTGAGTGACCTCAGAAGCTGCCAATCATACGTGGTTCTCTTTTGCTCAGAACAAGTCTCCCCTCTGAACTTAAACAACAATGTTGTTAGGGGGGCCAAATGCAGTTTATCGCAATAACCAATTAAATAAAAGCCAGATTAAAATCTATAATTGTGGAAATATATTCAGGAAAATTGTTGATGGGAAATTCAAATGGGCCTGAAATGATGGCTGATATGAAGGAGTTACCTAACTGGCATGTTATAGCTATTGGGCCTTTACCATTGAACTCTTTTCTGAAACTCAATTGTCTTTCGAAGAGGCAGTTTGAAAAGAAAGCCTCATCAATTCTCAATTTCTTTGAATCAGCTCAACAGCTCCTCATGAGAAGATTTGAGTTTAAGAAAAGTCTCCCAGTTTGAAGACCTCTACTCAAAGGCCGAAACACCATCCACAGGGTTCTTATTGATACAACTGAGGACTGTGGTCGGTTCTTGTGATGATTTGAGCTTGGAGCAAAGTTTTCTTAGGTAGGAGTGGGTCACATTTGGCGTTTGATCAAATTTCTCGATTGACTGATTGGAGTGACAGCTTCTCCTGAAAAACGATTAAGGTGATGGCAATGTAGCAAGCACTGTCAGAGACCAAAGTAGGATGAAGTGTTCTCAGATCATTGTGGAGTTTGCTCCTGGTCAGTAGTTTTTATGGTGCTGAAGAGAGAGTCTAACAAAGTCACAGACTCTGTGACTGAGACACACAATGAATTAGCTTTATTTTATTGCTTTAGATTAATATGCGTTTTCAGACTTTGCTTTTAGGCACACTTGTCCTAGTACTAAGAATGCGTAGTAAAAGCTAGGTGCCACTGTGTGCTTGTGATCCTCCACATTGAGACCACTGACAGAGGGAGTCTTGCTGCACTGCAAAGAAACACACCCCCTTGAGACCCACTATTTGAGCATGTAAACTCCAACCCCCTGTCAAATTGAGTAGCTGTGGTGTCACAAAGGTTTTTTTCACTTCTTTCCATAATATGATATACGTAGGAGACAGACCAGACCAGTTGTGTAGCTCCAAGGTTGCCGCATGAAAGGCTATACTGTTCCTGGTGACAAAATCAGGCAACAGTTATGTCTTCTTCGGTAATCTTTTCTTGTCTTTGCAAGGAGAGTTTGCAAATCAAGCAACTAACTTTACTAACAAAAGCAGGTTGGCAAACTATAATGTTTCATTTTTTTATCACCGACGGCTGTCATTTGTATACAGGGAGAGTGTTAGATGATTGCTTCTGGTTCCACTAAAGGAGCTAATGGCAGCATGCCCTGGCAAGGACTAAATGATGTGGCCGTCACAGGTTAGTGTGTTTGTCTTACTGGCTTCCAGGCAGGACAGATGCTGCTCTGCAGTTTGTGAAATGTATTGCAATGCTTCTTTTCTCTCCCTAGTAATAGCAAAGATCATTTTTGTCAGTTTTGAAAACAAGTGGCTTCAAATGCCGACCTGTAATTTTGGCTCCAATGTCAGAAAGATTTGTTGTGAATAGCCTTTACTCTAGACATTACAGAGATTCCTCTCTCTTCCCTGTCAGTACATTCCAAGGCATCCCTGGCATTAACATGTTGGGTGGATTCATAAGTCTAATTTTGAAAAATACTGTACTAAGAATCACAACTCGGTGTGTCCTGAGATACATTTGCTCTGCTGTCACCTTCACATCATTTTATGTAATACAGATCTTCCACAGCTGCCCTTTGTCTGTTGCCAGATTTGGCAGCAGCTCCTCTTAACTTGCCCTGATCTCTGGGTCACAAAGGTCGAAGCATGAAATCAAATGAATGTGTATAGATCTTCCTGGGTCTTCCCAGTCTCTACACAAACACTAAGATACAGCAAGGTGAACAGCTGGACTAGTCCATCTCATTCTAGGGTGTACAAAAACAATGGAGTTATTTGTAGTTTGGAGGAGCAAAGGACATGGCCGTAAATCTTTAATGAACTAGCCCAGCCAGACGCATGGATCTTCCACTCTCTGTAGAGACAGGGGAATTGCTGGGTTTATAATATAATGGTGGGACTGAACAGGCTCTGGCGATGGAAGCCCATCAGAAACACGTCAAAGATGGCACCTGCTTAGCAAATCTTTCTTGAGTTTGGCTGAATCATCGCCCTGGCCGCTTAGTTGAAGGCACAGAGATCTGTGCCCAGAGGAATCTCTATTTTTATTTTTTGCTGATTTATATAGCGCAAACCAATGACCCGAAGGTATTGGAGCGCTTTACATGAGTACCAGTTAGGTTACACAAGGACACATTAATTTTTGGTAGGCACGGAGAGATTAAGGGATTTCCAAAGAAACACAGGCTGCTGAGCCGACGCTGAGCCTCGAACCTTGGGGCAAATTAGCAAGGAACCTCGTTAAAATGATCGCCGTTTTATCGGCAGGAAACTGCTGATAAAACGGCGATAACGGGCTTGCTAATATGTGTTATAGAATTCCTATAGAATCCCAGGTTAGATGTGCAGGACATCTAACCTGGGATTCTATAGGAATTCTAAAACTCATATTAGCAAGCCCCTTATCGCCGTTTTATGGGCAGTTTCCTGCCGATAAAACAGCGATAATTTTAACGAGGTTCCTTGCTGACATGCTCCCTGGTTCCCCAACTCCAAAGCCAGCAGCTCTAGCCGGTAAGGCTACATCCTCTCGGCGGGAGTGATCAGTCTTTAAGGGGCCTGCACTTTACTCTAAATTAGTCCACATGGGTTTTGTGATTCTGTGCATTTATAATAATTTAAACATAATCTCCTTGTAGAAATTATCACGAAGCAATCTTAGTGTATAAGGAACTACCACACGTATTCATACAGAAAAATCTAATGAGAGGGTGGAGTCACAACTATTCCCTATTGTCAACACTCTCGTCTGCAGGAATACCTGTGGAGCTAGCTTCTTAATTGAGTTTTTACTTTATTATTGCATTTTGTTTATTTCATTCTTCCATTCTATTCTCTTTTTTCCTGAATTCCAAAAGGAGGTCCCTACAATATGTATTTGAATGGCTGCTATTTACAGGTATGTTGTAGGGATGCTAATGTTTGGATGACCATGGGGTTTGTATTATTGTAATACCTTTTGTCAGTTCTGAAATGCTTTTTCTTGTGGCTGTCCTACAGTCTGCTTTTCAGAGACACAGTGGAATCTGCCATTACCTTTTTCCTGTAACCGCTATTGTCTCATATTGTTAATAATTGTTCTATTAGAATACTAGAAATTAATCCTGCTTAATATGGCATCATAGTCCCCTGCAGAGGGATATACTATACTGATTACGATAGGCCCTGAATCAGTGTTATAACCTAGGGCCAGCCGCTGTCCGTGCAGGTAACAGTGGTGGGGCCGAGAGGGAGGGGGGGGGGGGAGATTTCGAGGGACGATGCAGAGGGGAAAATTAAATAAATAATTAATTTAATTTCCCCTTGACATCGTCCCTTGAATCCCCCCCTCCGCCCAACGCGGCCCCACAACTGTTACTTGCACGGACGGCGGCTGGCTAGGATCTATTATTGAGTAAAAGGCCTTTATCAACTGGTATACTCTAAGGCAGAAGGGCTACAATGCTATCAGAACATTTCACAACCACTGAGGATATGATGTTCTAAAATAGCAAGGAAGAAACAGAAAGGCAAACATTGGAATGCCTGCGTAGAAGGTCTATACCAGTCATTAGAGGCCCTGAACTATTACATTGTCTTCAATGGAGAGCTAAACATTCCAATAACATAACACCTGTTATGTCTAGTTCAATGTTGCAAAGGATTTATTAAGAATTTTATGTATTTGTAACTGTTTATTCTAGATTGTAACCAATCGATTATGTCATTTATTTATAAAACTATTGTAAATAAATCGATTTTTATTCCATGGGCCTGAAACATTTAAGGTTGTTTCACTTCTGGTAAGAGGGGCCGGGAAGATGGGATCCAGTCCAGAAGGGATCCAGTCCAGATCCCACCAGCAGTAAAATAGAATAGACTAGAATAGGCACTTATAGAGCGCAAAGTTACCCTAAGGCATCCCAGTGCTATCCGTGGAAGGGGAATCGAGGAGGCACCTTTCCTGGCTGTTAACTTGGAAAAGCCATGTTTTTAGATGTTTACGCAAGGGTAAGTGATTAGACTCCCTGCGTAGTTGGAGAGGGAGGGAGATCCAAAGCTTATCAGCGTTATAGGAGAAAGAGCGGCCACCACTTCTTGCTCTCTTTTTTGGGACGACAGTGAGCAGGAGGTTAGCCGAGCGGAGGCTCCTGTTAGGGCAGTATGGGACAGCAATGGAATGTTTACTGGGCGGGCCTTTCCCCAGAAGTACCTGTGGGTGATGTCATGGGGCTTAAATTTGACTCTATCCGGAATGGGCAACCAGCGCAGAGTGTTTGGTGCAGATTTGGCGGATTGCCGATAGGGAACTTTGAGAAGCAGGCAGCTGCACAGTTTTGAAAGACCTGTAGTTTGGAGATGGTAGATTGGGGGGCTCCCAGTACGTTCCCGTAGTCTAAGCACGATAAAATCAGAGCTTGGACCATTATCCGCCTAGCAAGGCATGGGAGAAGAGGAAGAATTTTCCTCAGCATCCTCAGAATACCATAGCATTTAGTCGAAAGCTTCGCTGCTTGATAGTTAAAAGTCAGGGATTATTCCAGTCATATGCTAGACTCTTGATCTGTTTTTTTGTACTGGGTGGGGCCCAAGACAGCTTGGCCACAATAGCCCAAGATTGAAAGTTGGCAGATTGCTTAGAAACATGAGGTCTGTCTTGACTCCGTTTAGTTTTAGGCAGGAGAGCTCCATCAATTTTGCTACCTTCTCCAGACAGGAACCTAAGCTAGTGGTCAGGATTCCTGAGTGGTTTAAGGATACAACAAGTTGTGTGTCATCAGCATAGGTGACTATTTCTATGCCAAAAGGACGGACTATCTCTGCCAGTGGACTCCTTGAATAATGTCGGGCTCGGAGAGGACCCTTGAGGCACACCGCAGCTAAGTGGCATACTTATAGAGCTGACGTCCCCTCAAAAACCTGAAAGAACCTGTCTTCAAGAAATGACTGCAGCCAGGCCATGACGCCTCCAGTCACTCCAAGATTCATGAGTCTGAGGATTAAGATGTCATGGTTGACAGTGTCGAATGCGGCGCTGATGTCGACCTAGGTCCAGTATTCGCCTAGATTCTTCAGCCACCGCTAATAGTGCTGTTTCCGTTCAGTGTTGGAGCTGGAAACCAGTCTGTGAGGGGTGAAGAAGGGTTTTTGATTCTAAAAAGCCAGATAGTAGTGGATTAACGCGCCTCTCTAGGATTTTGCTGATAGTGGGGAGGAGGGAGATAGGCCGATAGTTCCCCAGCTGTTCTGGGTCAAGGTTGGGCTTTTTGAGCAGTATTTTGACCATGACATTTCCAAGGAGGGGGGACCACTCCAGAGAAAATGGAAGAGTTGACCAGTTCACAAATCACGGGGGGGATTTTTCCTGTAGCTAAATTCAGATCATTAGGGGGAGCGTGGTCCCTAGGGGAGCCTGATCTTACGCGACCCAGGATAGGTTATAAAGATTCAATTTCCAACAGAGGGATATGTTCCAGTAGCAAACTCGTGGATGATGTGGACATGGCCATAGGGGACAGATCTATGTGAGCTGCAGTGTTGGGAAACGTAAGATAAATGCACTGTATCTTCTTGTGGAAAAACTCCACTAGCTTGTTACAGTGATTGCGAGCGCCCTCGGCAGTGGTTTGTGGGGTTGGAAGTTGATTAGGGTTTTGGCAATATGGAAAATCTCATGTGGAGAATTAAAAGCAAGGCAGATTTATTCCCCGCAGAAGGCAGCTTGTGTAGATTTGATTTCAGCTTGGTAGGTTGGTTCTGATAGCCTCTCTGTATTTTTGTTCGCTAGATTCTGCGTAGTCCCTCCTCCATTTTCTTTGTAGCTGCTTTCAGTGATGTGATCCACACATGCACAACTGAATCATAGCTGCCAAGGATTTAGATTGCCTAAGTGTGACATTTTCATATTTCAGTGCAATTGTGAGTGACGTTTTAATGACTGTGAGTGACACTTTCGCGCAAGCAAAATCAAGCAAGGAAGACGAGGGAAGCATATATAAATATCAGAAATTACACACATTTGAGCAACGAGAAACTCTAAGAAGATCTTAAAACTGCTGCAATTGACCTATGGCTTTGCTGCTACTCAATATTAATGTCTGCTGTAATTTCTACTGTAATGCTCTTTGTCTATCATATATGGCCCAACACCATCGTGTGTGTGAACGGGTGAGCAGAAAAAAAGACATCAATGTCACTTGAAAAAGAATTCCACAGAACAATCTATGCTAAGTTTCATTACAACAATCGAAATATCTATTTGAGTAATTTCTGTTGAAAATACGTGCAACCGCATTATCACTGCTAATATGTATGTTGATGGCTGATTAAGCCTTGTGAGGTGTGTGTTCATGTGCGTCTTTCTGAAAAAGAAGAAATAAAAGGATGTATCTAGAAGTTCTACGGAGGCTCACAGAGTTGTTCTGTGCAGCAGCCATTACCGTAACTCCACAGACATTTATGTAAGATTTTCGTCCTTTACGTTTGAGAGTTTCCCGCGCCTCAAGGTTTGCTGGCACCAGGTGTGAGTACCTGCTTCAGGGAGAGAGAGGTGACTTGTGGGTAAACCAGAAGTTGAAATGTGTATAACACCCGTCTCTAATTTTCTTATAGCAGTCCAGCTGCGACAGCTCTAGTCACCTGTAATAAGAACATGTGTGCCCACTTTACTGTACTAAGTAAGTGCATTTGAGTTGTGATGGTACAATGCCTGTTGCCAGAGTCAGGAGGCAATGTGAAAGGTAGGTCACAGAGCATAAATACAACGACGTTTAAACAATGAACTAGGGAACTACCTTTTGTCATTCTTACCTATGTTTCACAGCAAATTAAGTCATTAAGAAAGAGATGTTTGTGGCAGTATGTTAATTAATATTACTTCTGAGGTCAGTAAATGAAAGCGGGAATCTATCCACCTGATGCTATGCATTCTGAACTATGAGTTTTTTGAAGTGACAATATATTTTTACAGCATATTACTGGCTAAATATCGGTGGGTTTATTTCCGTACTACGGGCCATTTTATCAAGAAAGGGCAAAACATTATCGCCGCTTTTATCGGCAGGAAACTGCCGCTAAAGCGGCGATAATGGGCTTGATAATGGCAGTTTCCTGCCGAAAAAGCGGCGATAATGTATCGCCCTTTCTTGATAATATGGCCCTGCATATTTCCCAATTTACTCTATAAATGGAACCACGCTATCTCTTTTGTTGAGTAGACTATCTCGTCTTTTGGTCTAAAAAACCGTCTACTGTATGTTAAAAGTATATTGCACGTTACATGGACCCATTTAGTTGCATGCTCAACTCTTTGGTGAATTGCAATTTCCTTATAATGTATGTTTGAGTGTACTTTTATCCTGATTATATTGTGCTGAATGATCAGTTCAAATAAAACCAGAGAAGGGAAGAATACAATATCCTCACTCACATCTGAAGTCTGACCACGAGGGGGCAGTAGGTAATAACATATAAACTTTGAACACGGCTGTTCATTCCCCTAAGAAGCTTTTATTTCCAAAAGTTCTGTAAATTGTTCTCTCTCATTCCAGCCCACAAGTTAACTTGGTTTCAACATATAAATTCTACCTTTTAATATATCCATGGCAAATGATTTATTAATGTAGAACTCTGATATAGGCTGTGCCTAAGAAATGTATACAACACATCTAATCATATATAGGATAACTCATAAAATGAAATCATAAAATCTATTACGTCCTTAAGACCTGTATTGTACATTGTTGTAGACTTAGCCTACATGAGTTTTTCTATGTCATATCGTTTGACATTATCATTTAAAAAAAAATCACCAACTGAGTGGTAATGTCCTTTATTAAGTCCTGTGGGTTGATATCCTTGTAGGGAATATTTAGGACAAGATATGTGTGTCAAACGATATTTGTTGCGTAGGAACGCCCAGCCTGCATACATTATACCTGACGCAGTTATAATGTGGCGCAGGGCTTTACAACATGGCGCATCTCCCTTGATGCGTCACGTTGTAAATGTGTTGCAACGTGGCGCATTGTTTATGCCACTGCTGTGTCACAAAAGTGACAAAGTGTCGCAAGGGGCTTGTAAATCTGCCCCTAGGTTTTTAATCTTGTGATAGGACCATCTGCCATCATATGTTCACTCTGGGATCCAAGAAAAAAGAATCTCCATAGGTTATGCAACAGTGTGATCCTTCATTGGTGGCGACGATTAAAGTTAAATGGTGGTATTCCACCCAAAAGGACTGAGCTTATGCACAGAGATGGACAAGCTAATACCACTAGTGATAGAAGCCAATAAACTCATAAAAGGAAGTTAACACAAATATGGAGCAAAGCTAATCCTCCTAGAGGTAGATGTTATTATTGTTGCATATCAATTAGTTGGTCGGTGATTCTCAGCACTTGTGCAAGAAGTGTGACCCAGACAAAGATTACTCCCTTGTGTGTAGGGCCAGACTGGTCATAGCGGGCCTCGGGAGTTTTCCCAGGAGGCTGAAAGGGTGAGGGCCGGTTTTGCAGCAGTGCTGCAATATCGACCCAGAGTAACAAAAGCAGCAGTGCTTCACACTTTCTCCCCGGAGGGGCTTGTCGGACAAAATTGCCAGGGCTGCTTTAGGTTCCCAGTCCAGCCCTGCTTGTGTGATAACTATGAAGACCACGGTGATGGGAAATACTGCATTGTATTAACTGTTGTGTTACGCCCTGGGATATACTCAGGAACCGCTGGGGGTTTACCAGATACTGCGCGAGGGCAGGAGCGCTCAATAAAAGACACAGGACCACTTTACAGTCTTAGCCGGAAGTGCTGACCCGAGCTGCCGCCCTCCTTTTATTCTAACCCCGCAGGCCACGCCTGGCCTGCGGATGGGGTGGGTGCATGAGTGTTGGCCACTGGACCGCCAACTGTTACATCCCTATCCAACCCAGTTCTTTTGTTTTAATCTTGAAAACAAACACGTCTTAAACATGTCAATAGGTTCAAAATATTGTCACTGTACTTGCGTGAACCCCCGCCGGCGATGCCCGGACACCTTCAGCAGGCATAGTCTCTCAGACGCTGGCTCGGATGGGGGTTCGGCCTCAGGTTGTATCGTTGGGTGCCGGTGGGGACGCCCTCACTCCTCCAGCCGGGGTCCTCAGAGTGAGGCCTTTGCTGAGGTGAGGGGCTGATGGCTGAGGTCCCACCACCTCCGCTACTTCCTGACTCTTCCTCCCCACCTTCGGGCGTGGCGGTGGCCATGGAGCCGGCTTGGTCACTTGAGGTCTCCCAGGGATGTTCTAACGGGACCTCCTCGAACCATGAGATGTTTCTAGATACCTCTTCTTCTCCTCTCCTCGTGGTTACCATTGTACCACGGTTAGCAGTGACTGTCCAGGTGCCAGGTTCGTAGTTTGTCCGGAACTTCCCTCCCTGACGTCGGTTCCGTAGGATGACTGTCGCTCCAGGGCTGATTGTCCTTGGGGTGGCCCGGCGGCGGACGCTTGCATCTTGGTTGTGTTGTGTTCTTCTCTCTTGCACTTCTTCATTCTCCAGCCGAGGTGACAACCACCCTGGGCAGGTAGGGAGCATGTCTCGGCGGGGTCCATCGAGCATGAGGGCCCACGGGCTCCGCTGGGTCGTGCAGTGAGGTGTGCTTCGGTATTCTCTAAATAACTCGTAGAGTCTCTGTTCCGGAAATCAGCTGGGTTCTTGGATCCTGGGCGGTACACCACTTCCATTTCATATGGTTGCAACTGGACGGCCCAACGCTCAATGCGCGGGGTGGGTGAGGTGCAGTCCCCTTGAAAAGGGGAACAAGAGTCTGATGGTCGGTGACCATGGTGAATGGTTGTCCTTGGAGGTACAGATGAAAGTGGTTGCAGGCCCACTTGATGGCGAGAGCTTCGCACTCAATCTGAGCGTACCTTGTTTCCGTGAAGGTGAGGAACTTGCTGGCGAACACCAAGGCGGCCCACTGGCCCGGTTAGTGTTCTTGAGCCGACACCGCGCCGAGCCCTACCGGGCTCGCATCGAACAGCACCTCTGTTCGCGGGATCAAAGTAGGCCAGCGTGGCTTCTCCTAGGAGGGCATCTTTTATTCCCTGGAAGGCCTCTTCCTCCTTTTCGCTCCAGTGCCAGGTTGCATCCGCTTTCGTAAGGGCCCTCAGCGGCTCTGCCCGGGTGGCCAGACCTGGTATAAATCTTCCGCAGTATGTGGCCATGCCCAGGAAGTTCCGTACTTCTGTGGGTGTCGTCGGTTCGGGGGCATCCTTGATCGCTTGCGACTTCCTTGGGTCTACTTGTATGCCTTCTTGGTTGAAGACATAGCAGAAGAACTCGGGGGACGGTTGGAAAAACTGGCACTTGTCCTTATGTAGGGTGGCTCAGTACTCGCTGAGGCATTTCAGTGTGTTGCGGAGGTGTTTGTGGTGGTCGGCGGCCGTTGCTGAGTGGATGAGGATGTCGTCACTCACGTTTAACACCCCAGGTAGACCTCCCGTATCGTGTTTTGGAACACTTCAGCCGCTGATGATATTCCAAAATTCAGTCGTTTGTATCTCCTGAGCCCTAGGTGGGTGCTGAAAGTGGTGATGTACCTGCTCTCTTCGGACAGGGGCAGTTGGTGATACCCTGCATTCAAGTCGATTTTTGAAAACCACTTGGATCCGTTGACATCCGCGATTATATCATCCATTGTCGGTGTTATGTGGCGTTCCCTCCTGATTGCTTTATTGGGCAGCCGCATGTCAATGCATTGGAGTATTGCTTCTGGCTGTTTTGGCTTTTCAGCGATGACCATCGGGGATACCCAGGGTGTCCTCCCCGATACTTTTTCAAAGACTCCTTGCTCTTCTAAGGCTTCCAGCTCCTTTTCCACGAGCGATCGCAGGTGGAAAGGTACTCTTCTGTGGCGCAGAACGATCGGGGCGACCGACTTGTCAATGTGCAACTTGATGGGGTCACACTTGATGCACCCGAGGCCTTGGAATAGCTCGGGGAACTGCCTGAGGAGCTCTTCTACCTGACACGACTGGATTCTTCTGGCGAAGGAGATTAGCCTTAGGTCCTCTGCAGTGTGACTACTCAGGAGGGTATCCGTTTCTCTGTCGATGACATGGATGGTCGCCATTACCTCAAGGTCATCTGCTTTGATGGGTGCTGAGATCTTCCCTTTCAGTGTCAGGGGCGTATCTGCCCCATACCTGTAGATTCTGGTTTTGGATGGTACTACAGGAGGGCGAGGGCGTAGGCGCCGGTATTGTTGTAGGCCCATGACATTCACTGTTGCTCCTGTATCGATGACCGCCTTTACTTCTGTCCCCGCGACATGGACCATGAATGTGGGTTGTGGTCGGCGGCGTAGTTTGAGTTCCCTTGCGAAGGATACTAGGTATACTTCTTCATCGTCGTCATCTGAGGAGTCTTCAATTGTTGGTAGGTGTTTTGCGGGTCCTCTCCGTGGGTGTTCAGGTGGCATGGCGTCTGTAACTGATAGTTGCCAAATGGATCGCGTTGGGGGCTTTTGCCCTCGGAACTCTGTTCTTGTTGCGCCTTCTGCAGACGGATGCAAAGTGATTGGGTATCCCGCAGTTGGTGCAGATCTTCCCCTGGGCTGGACAGTCTTTGGGGGCGGGTGGCTCATGGCTGCAGTATCCACATTTTGATCTGCAGGCGTCAACCTTCGGTCCTCTGAATGGCTCTCCTCTGGGTTTAGTTCTTATGGCATCGGGCCGTTACGTTTTGATGAAGTCCGACTTCCCGTGGGTTTTAGTTAGGGCTTGATCGATCTCATTTGCCCTTGCCGTGGACAGGTCATGTGATCTGGCTAGTATCAGCATGTCTTCCAGCGCGATTCTTGGTTTGCACAGTATAAGTTCTCTTAAGGTCTTGCTGCGGCACGCCTGAATTAGTTGTTTCCTGATCTCCTTTGGCTGGTCTTCATCAGTGCACGTGCTGGCAAGCTCTCAGAGACTTGCGTAGAATATGTCCATGGATTCTCCTTCCCTCTGGCGGGCTTGCCTGAGTTTGAAGACTTCGAAATCCAGGTTTAGTTGTGGATCAAAATGGCCATTTAGCACTGTTACTGCCGCAATGTAGTCGTCTGCCACCCCTGTGTTGGGTAAATGCTTGAAAAGCTTGAAGATTTCATCCCCCAAATAGTGTAGCAGCAGAGACCTCTTTACCGCGTCGTCCGTTTCCCTGGTCGCGACAAAGTAGTTGTTGAGGCGTTCAATCCATATTCTCTACCGGGGGAATGCTGATGCGGGGTCCTCCAACTCACTAAAGGGAGGTAGGACTCCTGACGCTGCCTGTTGGAATTTTTATGCGGGCTGGCGCTGCGGCGTTGTTTTCGTCCCCCATGGCGTCTGGCTGTGGGCGCTCTTGAATGTGTTAGGCCCGTGGTGCGCCACGTGCTTTGGCGGGGCCTAGGGGAGGACGACGCAGGATGACCCACGTGGTGCTCTGCGGTGTCCCTTTGCCTCCTTTAGCTGTTGTGCAGGTTAGTGACGGTGGTAAGGTGCCTTGAAAAACCCACTGTTGCCCACGTCAGCTTGCATTCAACCGCCTGGTGTAAGGATGTTCCCCCTCTTGCTCCTTACTTCCTTGTCTTTCCCACTCTTCTTCTTTATTTTTTTCTCTCCTATTTTTGTGTTGTTTCCAGGGGGTGCGTGGCTCAGCACCAGAACCTCCCTCTCTTGTCGAGCCTGATTTTCCAGGTGGGACGCTGGCAGGTTGCTCCTCGGGTTGGGCCCGGAGCGCATTCTTTAGCAGGGGCGGAGCCTGCTTCTTCCGCCTGGCTTGAGGCCTGCCTCAGCGAGGCGTCCAGGACACAGCCTTGCGCCACACTACTGGGCACACAGTCCTACGCGATCACTCTCGCCTCCGGCGCTGCCGTTGCGGATGTGGGGGCGGGGCACGCACACCGCAGCAGACTCCTGGCTGCCTCGTCTTGCGCAGTTTGCGCGGCTGCATCGTAGATCACCTTGGACATCCGCGGGCAGACTCGTGTGTGGTGAGAGCGAGGGTAGGGCTCTCTCCGCTCATCACCAGTGTTGTGTTACGCCCTGGGGTATACTCAGGAACCGCTGGGGGTTTACCAGATACTGCGCTAGGGCAGGAGCACTCAATAAAACACACTGGACCACTTTACTGTATTAGCCGGAAGTGATGACCCCGAGCGGCCGCCCTCCTTTTATTCTAACCCCCCAGGCCACACCTGGCCTGCAGATGGGGTGGGTGCATGAGTGTTGGCCACTAGACCGCCAACTGTTACATTAACCATGAGAAGTGGACTGACTCCAGACACATCGTGAATATTACTTTTGATTGGTTATTTCCTTTCTGGGAGTGTAAGAGTTGTATCTTTATTTTAAAGTTCATGATTGAATAGTGTATTCTGGTATTAGACAGACTATCTTCTGGCCCCCCTGCAGGTGGACGTTTCCCTTTCCCAGCTCTTGAGACCCCTTGCTCATTTTATCCCTGTTCATAGAGATAGCTTCTTGTGTGAGCACATTCCTTCTTGTCCTGATTGGAACCTTCATGTGGTTCTATTCGATGTATTATATTTGCTGACACCAGTTGCTTATGAATTCTCCGGCTTTGCCCGCAACTTTACTTTAGTATTTTGGTGTGTTGGGTTTCCCATGAAACGTAACTTACTAATATAGTAACAACCATTTATGGTTAGCAAATTTACTTCTCTCTATCTTTACTGTGGAACAAATTATGCCTCACTGTCTTTGATATGTTGTTATATGTGATTCTTTGAGCCTCAGTTCAAGATAAAGGCCCATCTAAGTAGGCATAGCGGACTTTAAAATTTGCACCAAATTAGCACACTGCAAACGCCATCCTTTCATTCCGCTATTGGCCAATACACCCGTAGAGAAACACTAATACACCCATTAGGAAAAGTTAATACACTCGTAGGTGCAAACGAATACATGCACAGTCTGAAGCGAAAAAACTGGTCGCTGAAAGCTAATACACCCATAGGGAGAAAGCTAGCACACTCATAAGTTGACCAAATACATAGAAACTAATATTTAGAATTAGAAGATAAAAACATTCACAGGCTGGAGCTGATACACTCCTAGGGATAAGCTAACAGTCTCCGAGGTAGAAGCTAATGGACACACTGGTGGAAGAGAATACGCCCAGTGACAGAAATGCAGAAGATAGTACACCTATAGGCAGCAGCGAATGCACAAATATTTAAAGTTAATACACTCACTGGAAGATGCAATGACATCAACAGGCAGAAGTTAATACACAGAGAGTAAGAAAAGAAATCATCCCAAAGGCTTTGGTTATTTTACTGAATTCAGGATGTGCAGGTGTGTACAACCTGTAGGTCACATATTTGATTACTCGGAAGGCAAACTCGGATTTTTATCCTTTAGTAGTTGAGTGTGGCAGGTTGGGTAATAATAACAGTTGCAGTTTACAGTGATATAAAACATCAACACAGTAGAGTATACCTTAAGACCACCCCGGTTTGACAAAAGAGGTGTAAGCTTACTACTCCCTATATTCACCTAAATATCCTTATTTTAATCTTACCTAAAACATCTAATAACGAAGGGAAACTGGGGTGGTCTTAAGGTAGTTTTATCTTTGAATCCTTGTTCTAAAAACAAACAAAATAATAAGAATGCTCCCTGGATTACGGCCAAGCCCATCCAGGTATATAGGGTCCAGTATGAGACCAGATGATGACATGTGCCACTAACAGAGTGGACGAGTATCAAATAAAAAAAGCAAAACAGTTGTCCCTGGGATTTATCAGTTGTGTTGTGGATATTGCAACAAGGATAGATTACAAACACAGGATACTCTAGCTTGTCAGTGATATCAAATAGCACATCTGCAGTTGCGAAGTCCCTATTAAACAGGTTCTTATGTTGCAAACCCATATGAAAGATAACCACAGACAGCTAGTTGGATCTTTGGATACTCATCAGATACAAATCTAGATAAGCAATGACTTCAGACTTTCAGATTTAAGTGAAAGTGGTTTAACTCTGTTTCTTTAGCAAACGTGCCTGTTGCTCCTAGGTGTGTTTGTACACTTACACCTGTTATAAGACATTTCCCTCACTCAACCTTAAACTTATGAAAATCGATGCCTTCTTGACAACACATTCTCACAAACTAGCCATGAAATGCTTCAAAACACAGCTGCATTATATGAAAAAATCTAACATTGGAAATGCTTACTCCTTCTTCATTGCTGCTTGCTGGCCTTCCAAATGCATGAGGCATGTGCTGAAAGATAAAGATGGGATTATAAGCAGGGTGCCTGCTTCAAGCCAGGTTGTCCATTGATTAAGAGACAAACACAGAATGTTTCACAGATTCAGGCTTAATTGAGAATGCGTTGTTTCTCAAAATAAGATTACTCTCTAGTTACAATTACATTTATTTATTCATTATATGTGTTGCGTATATTTCTTAAAGATGTTTTTATTATTTTGAAGAACATATCAGTCACAAATATATCAGCATTGAAAACATCACATCACCATTATTTCCCACATTACATACGTAACAAACTTTCACTTCTGTTCAGCCATCTACATTTTATCTGTTCCATCGTTTCTCTTTCTGTGTTGCGATTTTAAATTTAATAAAATACATAGATAATACAGTAGATTGAAGATGCTTGTATTGCGATTTCACTGAAAAATGCTTTTATAACACACAAATATATAGAATCTATTTCCAAAAGGCAAAATATAGTACGTTACAAAATAGTGTATAATATTGTTACAGAGGTTGCTGCTAAAAATACACTTTCAAGCACACAAATATTACATTTCTGAATGATGAATTATGTTCCTTTGCCAAATCAATAAGCTTCAAAGGCCAATTAGTTAAGGCACACGCTGCATAACGGTTAATAGATGAAGGCCTACATTTAGACTTTGGCAGAGGGAGGCAGTAGACACATCTCCCAAAAACATATCATCCAAGCACAGATTGCTGGTAACAAGATTGAATGGGGGCAGGGTTTCTGGCATTTTCTGTGTGGCCTTTTTGGACCTGACAGGGATCTGTGAGCACCCCTTCTTGTTAAAATCAGGTGGGCGTAATCCCCACACAATTTCAACAACCCCAGCATCGAAAGTAGGAATGTTAAGGGAGATGGAGGCATGCCAGCTCTCAGATGATTAAAGGCCCCATGTTCCAAGTTCTCAGAACATCCCAAGGGTTCCTGTGATCTTCCATGCATTTATGGCCAGCCTTTGAACAACACAGACATCACTGATGGCAGGGGATGGGGGTAGGAGGGATGGGTCGATTATCAGCATGCCCCTTGTACAAGGGTGATTGCTAGACTCCCTACCCCAGGGTGCACATAAAACAATTTTTACAACTTTTCTAAAATTGAATTTCCTTATACTCCACCATAGGGAGACTTCACCATTGGGGCAGAGCTCTCCGTATGGTAAAGCATATGGAAAAGTAGTACATTTAAACTTGGAAAAAGTTAGTAAAAATGTTTTATTTTATACAGTAATGTACATTAATATTATATGTTTATTTTGGATGCAGAACAAAATTTAAAAATATGCTACACCACTATTGCCTTAATTTTTAATCCAAACTGTAATTAATTTAAATGCATCAAATTGCATTAAAATTGTTTCCTGAAGTTTAAATAAAAAAAATACGTTCCCACTAAAGTACAAAAAAAACATAATCATTTCTCTTATGCATTAATAATAATTAAAAGTGAAGTAGAGAATTATGATAAATTAATGTAATTGTATTCTAGTAAAACAATATTTTATACATTTTTAAATGTTATTAAAATTGTTTATATTTAAATAATAAATATGCTATGACAGTTTTAACATTAAACTAAATGAAGTATTTTTTAAAATTATTTTAAATATGTTAATTTAATTTGACATTATTTACTATAGGGTATTATTTTAAGACCATAACTTCAGTATTTTCCATGGGAGGGTGTTGCAGTATGAGTGTCGGTCATGTGTGGTGCTGGAATTACTACTGTTTCTTTCTTTGACAGTGGTAACTTACACTTGTTCATTTGTCTCCCATCCTTTTTGGGGTGGTGGAGACATGTAAGCCTACAGTTTTAAGTAACTTTACACTCTGATTTTGTGAATAGCCCACAGTAGTACAGTTAGTCCTGAATATAAGAGTAAATTAGATGTGTAAATTACTCACAAAAGTGTAAGTTACCTTTGTAAATAGCCACATCAGTGTTGGAATCTGGTTCAGGGGCTCAGGGAATGCAAAGGTTACTGGTCTCCACTTGTGATGATTGGGTAATTTTATCTCTGATGTCCTGGGGCCTAGTCAACCTCTGGTCCAAACAACTGCACACCAAGTACATACCTGTACCATAATGAAGCAAGCAGTCCAAGGCTTACTCTGGGAGGTGGTGTGGCATTAGGGACTGCGGGGCATATTTACAAGGCCCTATCGCCACAGGTACGTCACTTTTATAGGCGTTTACGCTGCCTTGTAAATAAGACAACCTTTCACGCTATACTTGAAAGGGTGGGCAATGGGTGTTGAGGTGGGCATTCTGTCACATCCGCCATTGATTTTGACGCTGCCCCCTATTTACAAGGGTGGAGGCAGCGCCAAAATTAAGAAAAAAAACCCTTGTCTCAACATGGCAAAACTAACAGAAATGCTTTATTTCTCCTCATTTTTGCTGTTTCGGTGTGTGCTGTATTGTGTAGCACACATAAAAATAACAAAACGCCATGCATGATTGTTTATGTGCAGGAAGGTGTCCCTTCCTGCACATAAACAATCATTTAAAAAATGACCAGTTGCAACTTTTATGTGAGCTGCACAAAGAGCACACATGCGGTGCAGCCCTGCATTTCAGAAGTGGTGGAGCCCGGCGTTGAGCCAAGAAGGCTAACACCACATTCTGTCACTTCTTTTAATTATGGCCCTGAGAGCTTACTATAAAGCAGCAGTATACCATCTCAATTGCTTGATTATTAAAACCATTGCAATACAGTACACAATAAATATGTTAAAGAAAAAAACACATAGGCATATAACAGGCACAGTTCCTGCACTATTGCTTGATCTGAGTCGCAATTCAGTACACAATAAACACATTTACAAAAAAACACATATACATAAAGCAGGCACGGTTCCTGCACTGTAGCTTTAATTAAGTCCGCCTCCAAGTAATGTGTGGCAGGTATCTTGACTGCCGGGATATGTATAAATGAGGCCCGCCAATAGGGTATAGACGATTTCCAAGCATATTAAAATCAATAAAACCATAAAAAGTGCAGGAGTGGCAAGTAAAGTGCATTAAACATTGTTGGCATTCCATGTAGTGATCAACATAAATTAAAACAGAGTCAAGAGCAATAAGAATAAGGTGCAAGGAATGTTGTCAAAGTAAAGTGCAAGTGCAGTGGGCAAGGCATCTAAAACCTTTATCCGGCCAGTGAACCATCATGCATGAAGTAAAGCAGGGGCAGAGTCATTGTTGGAGCTACATGTAATAAAGGAATGCACAAGTTTGGGAGCGGGGGCCAAGGACAGGGTATGTAGAGTGCATTGGCAACTAATTACTTTCCCCAGCTTATGAAGCCTACAAACCCCTAAAGAGTAAGGGGCAGGATTTAACCTGATTGGTAGGCCACTGTGCGCATGTTTCATCGACCTTAAAGCGGCCTTTGACAAAGTCTCGAGAGCCACGTTATGGGCAAAAATGCATATTTAGGGGGTTCCAGCTAAGTTGCTGGAGGCCATAATAACCTTGTACTCTCAGACGTGGCACAGTATAACTAACAAGATCACAACTCTTTTTTTTTTTTTTTTTTAATTCTTTCTATTGAAAATTAAATAAACAAACAAGGCAATAAACACGATACAGTAGGATATCTGTCCGAATGAGGAGGGAAAAAGCAATACAGTAAGGTATACAAACAATATTAGCGGAGGGAAGCAGGGGAGAGACGAGGTCAAACAAAATATGCATGATATAATACAAGGAATGGCAGGTCAGGGGGGAAAGTGGAACTTCAGGAATATCCACAAGAGGAGGAGTGCAAATGTCTCCACGGTAAATGTTCAAATGACCTCAGATCTTACCCCATTTCCTGGGTCGCCCTCGTGCCACATAGACCGTCTTCTCCCTAAACATGCACCAATCCATGTTTTCCATCCATGCCTCAACCGTGGGCGGCCTTTGGGAACCCCACAACTGCGCTATGTCTCTCTTAGCTACCATATTTCCCAGGGTCGCCCACTGCATCTGCGTTACATCTTAGTCAGTTGGTTCCCAAACAATCAGGAGACAACGTCTGGCCTCGGGCTGCAGGGCAACGCCGGTAGTTTCCTTCATTTTATTGTGTATCCCAGTCCAAAAAGCAGCTACTTAAGGACACTCCCAAATTATATGCAGAAACGTCCCAAGCAGCCCACAACTACGCTTGCACAATCCATCCTCTGAATAACCCATTCTAACCAAACGGGGGCCAGTCACATAAATTCTGTGTAGGATTTTAACCTGCACCAACCGAAGATTGGCCGAAATCGCAACCTCCTTAGGAGAAGAGACCGCAGACTGCCAATCCTCATCATCCAATTCAAGGCCATCTCTGGTCCACACGTCCCGGAGCTGCACCAACAGATCAGCCCTATCGTTTTTTGTAGATCAAGGAGATAGTACTATCTGGTACATGACCGTCCAGTATTCTATCCTCTAGCGGAGAGGACTCCGGAATCTCCAGGCCCTCAGGAAAAACCGACTGCAAGGCATGGCGGACCTAAGCATACCGAAAATATTCCCTTTCACTCAGTTGGAACTCAGCCTTCAATTCCTCAAAGGTTTTAATCTTGCCCTTAACCCAGAGGTCACTCACCTTACTAACACCAATCATATCCCATTTCTCAAATCCTTTAGTTTCCACAAGTTACCCAGCTTCTCGGAAGCAAAAAGCGGGGTCGCTCGGGTCAGTCGATCCTTCCAACCCATCGCACTATTTGCACAGTTCCATACCTGTACCGCAATCTTTGTAGGCCCCGAGAGCTTCCCTCCGGCCAATCTCGAATAGAGCGCTCTATAGTAATCGCCCCCCGGCAACAACCACCTGTCCATTGCAAACGCGGGGTTCAATTCCGGACCATACATACCATGATTAATGGCCCCCAATTGAGACACCCAGTAATATCGTTTGATGTCAGGGCATACAAAAAGCGTGGCAATGACATCATCTTAAAAAGCGCCGCACAGCCGAGCGGCAAAAGCGGCAGCTTGCGCCAGCCCACCACGTCTAGTTTTAACCGATTTAGCGGAGGGAGCAAATTCCGTTCATATCGGACAACCGGGTTCAACGATACATAAACCTCAAGATACTTAAAACCCGTCTGTGCAACCTGGATGGGACAACCGCGCGGCAAAAGGGGGACATCTCCCGAGAGGACGTACAAGTAAGATTTAGTCCAGTTGATAACTAGGCCAGAATTCCTACCAAATGAGGTGAGGACATCAAACAAAACAAGTAACGATTTCCGGGGCGACGTTAGGTACAGCAGTATATCATCTGCGTAGAGCGAGATACGATCTTCAAAGTCTGGGGCCCACTGAATACCCTTCATTGACGGTTCCCATCTAATCCAGGCAGCAAGGGGCTCAAGAGTGAGGGCAAACAGGAGCGGCGACAATGGACAACCCTGTCGCGTACCTCTCCCGAGAACGAAAGGCTCAGAGACCGGCCGTTCACCACAATCTGCGCCAATGGATCCTCATAGAGGAGTCTCACCCAGCTAATAAAGCCAGGACCGAAACCAAACTTAGCAAGTATGGCCCACAAATATGGCCACTCCACAGTATCAAAAGCCGTTGTGGCATCCAAGGAAGCCAAGATGGCCGGCTCACGCAATGACGCAGTCCTCGTGAGGACACCATGCAAGCGTCGCAGATTCAGGGCTGTATTCCGATGCGGAATGAAACCGGATTGATCCGGATGATTCAAGTCACTAATCACCTTTATTACACGGTTGGCCAATAATTTAGCAAGAATCTTGGGTTCTGCGTTAAGGAGTGATATCGGCCTATAAGAGGCACAGCGGTCTCTTGGCTTCCCTTCCTTATAAATCACCACAATGGTCGCAAGACGCTGATCACGAGGAAGGGAGCCCCTATCTCGCGATTCTAGGAGCATGTCACGAAGATACGGCGCCATTTTGTCGGGGCGCAATTTATAAAGTTCAATGGGGAGACCATTAGGACCCATCGCCTTCCCCGAACGAATAGAACGGATAGCAAGAGCCACCTCCTCAGCGGTTATTACTGCATCCATCAACTCTTTATCAGAATCAGACAAACTGGGCAATGCGATGTCGCGCAATAATAAATGTGAATCTTCCTCCGGCCTCACAGATACGGGGGAGTACACTTCCTGGAAATGCTCCGCAAAACTCTGTACTATCTCCTCGGGTTCAGTCACACCATACCATTCACTCTCTCAATCACAGGAACCACATGACTCGCCGTCTCTTTCTTATCTAACCAAGCTATCAGTTTACCCGCTTTATCCCCGACATCATACAATCGGCCCTGCTGCTCCCTGGTCATGACTTTCACAGCCTCCGTCACCAAAGCCTTGTATTCAAGTTGTTTAAGACGCAAAACATGCATCTTCCCACGGGTGACAACCAGTTCCAGTTCACGCTCCAGTTCAACAATCTCTGCCTCAAGGCCAACCACTTCCTCATTTTTACTCTTTTTAGCGCCAGCAATCAATGACAACGCCTGACCTCGGATGACAGTCTTAAAAGCTTCCCAGAGCGACACTGCCAAAGACACTGATCCCTCATTCTCAACAAAATACTGGTCAAGGGATTTGACCAACGCAGCGCGGGTCTTAGGGTTACGGAAATACCATGGATTGATCGGGGCTACTCGTCCCTCGGCACCTACACTCGACTCCATCCGAAGCCACAGCGGAAAGTGATCGGATATTCCCAGAGCCAGATGTCGAACCTCAGTAACGGAGGGGGCCTGCGCAGCTGGCATCAAGATGTAATCAATCCTGGAAAGGCTACCGTGTGCACCTGAGTGGAAAGTGTATTGGTTCTGGGCAGGATGGAGCAATCTCCAACAGTCCACCAACCCCAGTGTATCTATAAAACCGCTAAGCCAATTCTGTGAGCCTGTGAGGTCCCTGGGCGGGTGTCGATCCTCCCTACCAGAGACAACAGAGTTAAAATCTCCACCCATGACCAGAGTCCCCTCAGGAAGTCCCAATACTACTCGCCCTAAGTCCGCAAAAGTTGTTGATTGTAAACCAGGGGGACGTAAACAGAGAGAAAGGATACAATTCTACCCTCCCATCGTCCAGTGAAAGCAACGTAGCGCCCCCTATCATCTAGGACTGTTGCATCTATTTCCAAGGGGAGAGAACTCGTGACTAGGATACCCAACCCTCTGGATCCAGAGGAGAACCCCGCATGGGCAACCAGACGATACCCTCTCCGGTTCATGGCATGACAGGTGTTACCGATCAAATGTGTTTCCTGCAATAATACCACGTCAGGGGAAAGCCGTTTCAATAGCCCAACACAACCCCTCGTTTTATCCTGTCCCCCAACCCATTCACATTCCAACTCATTAGTCTCAATCCCCTAACCCCCATCCCAAAAGTGAAAGTAGATCCAACCCCCCTCGGAGCTCAGCATCCAAATTAAATGATAGAACAATACGTTGCCTTGTACGGAAACAAAACACACCCATATGAACAACCCCCAACCCCGAACCAAAAACCCGTTACAAATCCCCCCACCCTGCACCCCTGCGTAATTAATTAATTAATTAATTGTGGGTTTATATAGCGCTAGAATCAACTCCCGGAGGATAGCCACCCCAACTTGCAGTGTGCCTGTCGCCCTGACGCCCTGACATCAAACTAATCTACAAAAAGAACCCCAGAGGAGGAAAGAGTCCCATCAATCGCCCCGCCACCATGACACATCAATGCACACAATAAAAAGTCATCGAACCACAGTCTGGGCTATCAGCAAAGTTCAGCGACTGGAAACAATGCTCCTATTCCTGCTCCGTCGGTCCACCCTCCGCTCCTCCAGAATGTTCCTCCCGGCCACATTGGTGAGGCAAAGTGTCGAGCCAGTCTCCCACCACCTCTGGACGATCAAAGAAATATGTCCGTTCCTCAAATTCAATGCGTAACTTGGCTGGAAAAAGCATTGCGTATTTCAGTCCCATCTCCCTCAGTCGTCGTTTAACACCCAGAAATCCAAGTATTTGCTTTTGGACTGTCTGTGTAAAGTCCGGGTAGAAACTTACAGTGGTGTTTTCGTATTTCATGGGTCCACCCACCCGCGAAGCCTGCAGGATAGCGTCTCTATCTCTAAAGTTAAAGAATCTGGCGATGATGGGCTGCGGCGGTGCACCCAACTTCGGTTTATCACCCGGTACTCTGTGGGCGCGCTCAACAGCAAAGAACTTGCTCAGTCCTTTAGGTGCAAGGTGCTTAATTATAAGATCCTCAACAAAGAGATCGGCCGCCGGATCCTCCGACTTCTCTGGGACACCAATAATGCGTACATTGTTACGCCGGGCTCTACTTTCAAAGTCCTCCAACCGGCGGGCAAAAAGATCATTGGAGGTTCGCAGGTTGCAGGCTTCCGTCTGCAAGTCGGACACATCGCTCGTCAGGCTGGAAGGCTTCAGATCTAAAGATTTGACTTTCTCAGTAGTTTTTGATAAATCCGTGTGGATCAAATTGACATCTATCGAAACAGTGTCCAGCTTGTGGGCAAGAGTCTCAAATTGTTTGCCGATGGAGGCCTTCATCCCGTCAAGGGTGCCCATAACGTCTTGCAAAGTCAATTCCGCATATGAGGCCGGGTCCTCCCCAGTACTTTCAAGTGATCTACTCGGTCCACTGGGGGATCCTTTAGATTGGGCATACCGATCCATGTTGTTTGCTTGGGTATATCCACCTCGCCGAGTGATCTTGGACTTTTGCTTGTCTCCATCAAGTCTGGCCGCCATCATGGATTAGGAGACCCCCAGAAGCAGTGGGCAATGAGAGAAGATGGCCGCACCGGGAACCGCAACCAAACTATCTGCAGCAACCAGAGGGCACAGTCCGTCCAGGCCCAGTGTACACACTCAGGACAGCACCCATGAACGCCGCGCAGTCCAATAGCTTTCGGCTCGCATAGGCACGCTCTCAGACAGGATCAGACTGGAGCCTCAAAAGCGAAAGTGAAAGTCCGACTCAGTACGACAGTCCTTATCCCCTGAGGCCGCTGTTGTTCAACTTCTGCCCGGGTACCATGCCAACTTGAGCTCCGGGCAACTCCGAGGGGCAGGCCGCAATATTCAAATCGTTGTTATTCCGGTTCCGGAGGTCCGATTCAAATTAGGACAACGGTTATCGCCTCAGCTATGGCTCATCTTCAATAACCCGTCAATGTAATCAGGATAATTGTCAGGATAGATGCGGGAGGTTTCGAGGGTCTCGGGAGCCCTGTGCTCATGCGGCCATCTTGGTTGCGCGCGAAGCTCCTCCTCCAAGATCACAACTCTTAACGGGTTAAAACAAGGGTGTGTGCTGGCTCCCTGCCTTTTTAACATTAACATCGCTGACCTTTACAAGCACCTTCGTAAAATTCAATCCGACCTTCCAAAACTTGGCAAAATACCTACACCTCCCCTTCAATACGCGGACGATAATGTTCTACTAGCGCAAACACCAGTAGGTTTGCAACGACTAATCACCAAACTAGGAGCTTATATCACCATGTCTCAATTAACCATCAACCACCAAAAAACGAAGGTGATGCGCTTTGCCAAACAACCCAATGCAGTGAAAGATCGTAAATTCATCTGGCCCTTGGACAAGCAACCCCTGACCCAGGTGGACTCGTGCAAATACCTAGGCTTTCAAATTGACCGCAACCTCAACTTCAAGATACATCTGGACCAAGGTTGCACGAAAGCCAAACAGCTGCAGTTTGCTTTCAAAATCTTAAAAAACAAGCTCACAGGCTGCTCCACTGGACATTTCCTAAAAGTTATTGCAGCAAAATTCCTTCCCTCCATCTCAAATGGCACAGAAATCTTGAACGTCAAAGACGCCACAGGTCTAAACCTAGCACAATCAATTCGCTTCAAGAACCTGTTTGCAATCCCCCGCCATATACAACTAGCCCAAATTCAACTAGAATACGGTCTAAGAAATCAGATCCCAAACAGACAAGGTGCACTAGTCAAGTACTGTTGGAGGATGAGGGAAGCCTATGATAACACCCTCGCACATTACTGCTGGGTAGAAATCGAAAACCAAGCCAGGCTAAATAATTCAATCTTCAAAGTTTTGAAGGCTTCCCTTTCAGCACTGCAGCTAGAGGAGGCATGGCTTACTGTCCCTACCTACTCTGGTTTTAAATCTGTGGTCAACAAAGCTATAAAACGGACTTCCTTACTAATAGACAAAACAGCCCTAGCAAAAAATCTCACGCCTGGGCAGTGATACAGGCATACCAGAGGCTGCAACATCAACCTTATTTGTTAGATCACTTTCCTCACCACTTCTTCACGCTACTGAGGCTTGGGTCATTTCCATCAAAGGACCTGACCCCGAAATGGAAATACTTGTAGCAATCAAAGGAATGCCGCCTATGCGGAGTAGGAGACAAGTCTTTACCGCATCTAATAAGTATCTTCCCCTTCCTAGCAGAAACTCGAAAAACGGTCCTTCAGGAAGTCTTTAGGAAGGAACAAATGAGAACTTGCAGAGCAGTGTTATCCAATGTCTTGTAAGTTTATCAACTCAATTGTCCCGTTGTGCCATAAACTTTTTGAAAATCGCAGCAAAATAACTGGACAAAATAGAAACTGGTAACCAACTCAGGTAGTTTTAGTATAATCAGCCTCAAAACTTTTCTATTGCACTGCCTTTATGTTTTAATATTTTTGACTTAAACTACCGCCACTTATCTCCGACTTTCTTCCTCATGCTTTTGAACATTTTTTAAAGTTTTTAAAATACACACTTTATGTATTCATTTCCTATGGTGGCTTTTCCACCCTTTTATGATTTTTTTAATGAAATCAAATACAAATTTATTTGACTGATAACCTGATTAGTAAGCAATATATTATCTAATCACCCTTATCGCCTTGCACTCCTTGAACCTTATCCTCAATCTTTTTCTGGAATCTCTGACGGACTTCACCAATTATCACTTTAGCCTGATGTTAGATGGTTCAAAACTGCCCATCACTGCCTCCCTGCAGGACCTGATGCCATGTTCTTGCCATATTCTTTGAAGGAGATCTTGCTGATAACCCATAAGTGTGGGACACAAAAAAGTACAAGAGCAATGTTTTGTTGCCCCTAAGTTCATAGCTGACAAGACTCCTGCGCCTCCTGTCTTTTTCCATTCTGGCCAGTGATTTAGGATCGGTAATCACCCCATCCTATTTATCATGAACAGTATCTTAATCCAGTCTTCGAATGTTTCACTTAGGTACCTCTGTGGTTTCAGTCTCATGTAGCTTTGGATCTTCTGTGTCTTTGTTGAGACAAGGAGAGCTTATCCTCAAGCAGAGAAAGAAGATGTTTACCTACTTTTGCCAGGCTTTTAAACTCCTGATGGCTGATAGGAAGGCCCCGATGCTCGAAATCCAAGGGTGTTCAGATCCTGCAACAGGCCCTGAGCACCTGGCCGGGGAGCTATAGTTTGTTTCCAGTTCAGGCCAAAGAAAATGGCGGAGTGAGTTTTCCTTTGCCAGCTTGTGTTTACAGCAGCACATTGTGAACATTGTGAACAGTCTTTGGTTAATGGTAGTGGCATAATCCTGACTATATAATGACACCCTGCCTCTTTGTGAGAGTCTCTTTCAGCTTCAATTGGAGTTCCCACCAGTGGACACTGGGACTTGTAGTTAGAACCATGTCAAGACCTCCTTCCAGTGATGGCCCACCCTGAGAGGTTTAGGTGCCCCATGGTACTCTTTTTTTACTTAGAGGGACATTTACAAGTTATGTGATGCAGGGCAGAGCAGCAAGTCACGGGGAAAGGGCAGGAATGCACTGTATTTATCCAATATGGAGTATTCCTATACGTTCCCTCTGTGCTGGAGCCATTTGGCAGCAATGTGCTTATGCAGACACCATTGTATGATGGTATAAGGGTTCCTGTGTTGTGCAGGAAGGGGCATCATCCTCGACAAAAACAATCCTGAGAGGTGTTCCAATACTATTGCACTAACTTAGCATTGAGTTCCTACAAAGCTGACAGGCCCGAAACCAGTCTTAACAGCACCAGCAGGTGTAAAGCTTTCGGGGTTCCTGAGTGCACCCTGTCCACAGACACTGATAGCGGCTGTAGTCAAGTTCAGGTAAGTTGGCCACACGCGGCCCAGGAGGTTGCACTCAGAAGGTGCAAACTCTCCTACTCAGGGTTGCACTCCTGAAGTGACCAGAGGCTTTCTGAGGAGTAAGTTTTTGTTCACATCCTGAAAGGGGGTGGCTACAACGCTCCTGTTTGGGTCCTTCACTTTGGTGGTGGTGCGCAGGTGATCCCACGGTGTCATCACTTCTCCGGTGGGAGAGAGGGCAGAACAAGTTGCAGTCCTTGGTGCTCATATTGACCCCCTCTGACATATGGAGTCATTGCAGCATACTGCCCATGGGCTTTGGCCTGATCAGCACAGTGAAATTGTCCAAGGCAGCCCCTCCTGGCATAGGGGGTCGCCACCTCGCTACTGCACAGGCCCTTATCGCATGGCAGTCTTTTCCCCACAGCCCCTCCAGGCATATGGGGTTGCAGCCTCGCTACTTCGGCCCGATCCATGCAGAACAACACTGTGCATTACGGATCCAGACATCGCTACAGTTCCTAGCCCAACACTCAGTCTGATGAGGCTGTTGTATGACTAGTACTATTTGGGTTACAATCACTCAATTTCACAAATAAAGTTTCACATTCAGCCTGTTGGTCTACCTCAGACAATTCTTTTGCCATGCCATCTCAATAGCATTGAAATCATTTGCAGTGTGTTGAGTTACAATGTAGTTAGTCTCAACCGTCACACTGGCCTAACTTGTGCCAGTGTTTGCAGGTGCAGGGCTAATTTACTCTTTGTTTAGCAATCATTTGAGTCTAAACTCAGTCCTACAGCTGAACCACATTGTCATGCACTTAAACTGTCCATCATTTTTCCCGCACATACGCTCAACAGTAGCAGACACGGCTCACCTTATTTTCCAGCTAATTACAAGTTCATACATGTGAGAACAAGCTTAGATGGTCCCAACTAGTGCACAGAGCTCTGGCTGAAGCAGCATTCGCTGCTAAAGGAGCCCACATGAGCTGCTTTATGAGTGGCTGCTACTAAGTGGGCCACGTGGCCATACGTGCGGCATAGCCAGGACTTACTGAACTACATGTGATGAGAATGAGGGCGCTTTCAACTGTCTTAGCTTGTGCCCTGTCGCTTCAATCTTTGAGGTGCTGTTAATAACGCTGTTGAGTCATCAATCCCAGGAGATTGGTGGTTGGGAGAAAGGAATGGCTGGGGAACCAGAATAACAGCAAATCAGAGAACCCTATTTCTCTGAAAAATAGCCCCTTGCTGAGGAGTCGAGAAAAGCACAGCCTGCTGTCAGTGGAAGGCTTGCCTTACCCCTGTTCAGATGAACAAAGCAAATATGATTACCTCAAGCCTCCCAACATTGTCCTTTTTTTGTCAAAACACATTCAGTACAAGCATTGGCAAGGCCAATATTCTGGTTTTGTTGTCAACCAGCCTTTGACAATTCTTGATTTGCCATTGATTTTGCAAAATTTAATGTCTTGGAAGCTGCCAGATGGTTGCCAATCTAAAATAAAAGACATCCACTAAAGGACAAAAATGTTTTTGGGTCTCAAAATAACACACATTACCACAATTCTCCCTGGCACTGAATTAAACCGATTTGTGTGTGGATTGTCTTAATGTGAAAGGGCGGCATGCCATAACTCATGGTAAAGTCAGCCAGTGGGCTGAAGCATTGCCCTTTGATGCATACTAGAGGTGTTGGAGAAAAATGTGAATGACGCACCACAGACAAATGGATGAAGTGTGACTAAAAACCCCTACAAGTTACTCTGTCATACATATAATTCTAGTAAAGTCAAAAGGTTTGGCTAACACAGTCCTAAATAAAAACAATTGTTGTGCCATTGTCTGCCAGCGTATAGAAAGAAAGAAAGAAAGAAAGAAAGAAAGAAAGAAAGAAAGAAAGAAAGAAAGAAAGGAAATGAAAACAAAGGAAAAGAAAAGAAAGAAGAAGGGAAGAACGATAGCAAGAAAGAAGTAAAAAAAAGCAAGCAAGATGAAATGAAAGAAAGGATGAAAAAGTAAGGAAAAGAAAGAAAGAAAGAAAGAAAGAAAGAAAGAAAGAAAGAAAGAAAGAAAGCAAGAAAGAGGAATGAAACAAGGAAAGAAAGAATGAAAGAATGACAGAAAGAAAAAAGAAAGACGACAAAATAAAAAAGAAAGAGAAGGAAAGCAAGACAAAAGGAAATAATCAAAGAAAGAATAGTTGTAAAAAGAGAGAGAGAAAGAGAGAGAAAGAAGGAAAGAAAGACAGGAAAAAAGAAGGAATAAAAGAAAGAAAGAAAAAATAGAAAGAATTCAAGTTGAATAGGAGGCTAGAAAGAAAAAGAAAGGAAGAAGAAAAGAAGAACAAGGAAGAAGAAACAAAAGGAAGAAAGAAGGAATAAAAGATGAAAAGAAAGATATAAATAAAAAATTTGTACAACTATTTGTTAAATTGAGTCCAGAATAAACGTTCTTTGAAGAATGGTATGCTTAAGAATTCACACGTATAATGAAGCTTTCAGTTTGAGTAATGCATACATAGTAAAAAGTGTATGTAAGACTAAAGAACAGTTCCAAACAGATGCAATCTGTTATGCTGTGAAATACTACTAATCAGATAAACAAAGGATACTTCAAAATAAATTTACAACTGCATTGGCAGGAAACAGTAACTATTAAAGCCTGGAATGTGAGCTGTGGTCACATCTGATAGAGAGGTCCTGCTTTCACCTCAGGCCCTAAACACAAATGCAACACTAAACTAATTATAAAGTAAAAACACAAAAGTGCTCATTGATAGAGGGTAAAATGTAGCCACTCAAAGTGATGTTAACCAGTTGCTGAAGTAGGCTGATCCATTGCCCCATGCTTTATGCTGTAATGGTCGGAAACAGAATGTGAATGACACAACAACAGACCAATGGATGAAGAGAGGTGGCTGAAACCCCTTAAAGTAAGTATATCATACACAATATTCTAATAAAATCAAAAGGTATTGGCTAACACCAGACCTAAAACCAGGCCTGCATTTACTGAGGATTCTGTGGGCCCTCGCACAGTGCTGTACAGTTTTGCTCTGCACATGTGAGTCTTTTTAATGTAAAGTAATCAATGCAATGTTTTGTGTCACTTTACCCTATGCGCCTACACATGCAAAAGATTAGTATATACCCCCGCAGGACTACCCCACACCCCCACCGCCTAGTTTATTTAAAATGTAACTGAAGCTTGCACCGTTGTGGCAGTCTGCAGGGTTTTAAAGTATCTGTTTGACTCACAAGGCACAACTACACCACACAAGCTTATCTACCAGAGCTCTACTGATCTAGTTCATTCACAAACATCCGAAATCCAAGCATTTTGCCTGCATTGCACAAAAGATGTCAGGTGATATACTGTTATGTTTGATATTAAAAAGTCCTTTTTGTGAGTAATTAAACTTTTCATGCATACACTTCTTATGGGATGTACAACACTACATGTTCCAGAGTGTAGACTGCTGTTGGCAAAAATAAAGGTGCCAGTGTTGATAGAATGCCAGCAGGCAACTATCCTGAATATTTTTATTTCGCTCCAATACCACCTAACGCAGCCCTAAGGCCACCCGTCCAAGCACCCTTTGTGTATATGTGTTGCTTTCTAATTATTCAAAGGCTTTACTGCTGCTGAACCATCAACAAGTTACACCCCCTGACCTACTGGGACCCTTTACTGAGAGTGAGATTCTGGCCAACCACCAGTTCCTCAGACCCTCAGATTTAAAGGCAGGGAGGTTCTGACATTTTGCAAATATCAGAGAGCCATGCATCTCGCTGCACTTGTTTTCCAATTAAACATTATTGCACAGGATCTTTCCATTTTCATGTGCACAAATTCTTCAAAAAGGCTTTTAGCCAGTACAGCACATATGATACAGGCTGGGTGCAAGCGTATGAAATGTATTTGTGATTTACAAAACTGGTAATTTACATTGCAAACTCTACAACTCTCCCAGGGCTTCCATGTATACTTGGAGCAACGGGTCACTAGTTTCGCGTTGTCCTTGTACATTTGTGCTTTGAGGTCAGACACTTGGACAGTGGCTACTAGTGGTCACATGTAGCTGGAAGAGGAAAATTTAAATTCCCAGGGAGCTCTGGCCATACATTGATTAAGCTAGTAATATGAGCCTATATTGACTTATTCTGAGCGACTGGAGGAAAACATTCAGTCTATCTAGAGTTACATTGTAGATTTTAAACCAGATCTTTATGCTGTTTGTGTGAAAAGCTGCTGATAGAATAAGCCGGATGAGGATGGAATGAGTTTGTGCTCTAGCTGGGTCAGTATCTAGATTGGTGATTGTCAAATAGGATGCTGCTTTTTACAAAGCCCTCTTATGGCTACTTCTTTCAGTATTTTGGTGACAAGGGGAAGACTGGATATTGGTTAGAACTTAACTAGCAAGGCAGTTAACTCACCAGTGAAACCTTGGCTGGGTATATATCTACTGCATTTTTGAAGTGACTGAAGACCTTAATAAGTTCTGTAACTGCAGACAAGTCTATGGGAGTTTATTTAGAAAATATTGTACTTGACTATTGATTTGGAGCCAGTTGGTAAAAAGAGAGAGTGAGTGTGGTGCTGATTTTGTTTTTGTGAGTGACATATTTGTCCAAAAAGATGGCCTGAAAACAGTTCAGAAGATCTTCTGAAGGAGGTGCTTGGGGTTAGTAGCATAAATAATTCGTTATGGCGTGACAGATTTTGGAATGAAAGATAAAACATGTAAATAGGCTAATTAAAATACTGGGGTTCCATTGAATTGCCTGATGTTCATTCCTAAAATTGCAGTCAGGTCTGGGAGAAGCTTTTCGGAGTCTGGGGTTCATATTGTTGAGTAGAAATATACCAAAGATACCTGTGAGAAATTGGGTTGTTAGTTGAAGGGGGTGAAACGCTACTGAAGAAAAAGCCACCATCCTTGTCAGGGTGCACCACAAAAGTCACAAAATTAACTTGTGCTTAATCCTCTGATAGCTTGGCACAAAAGCAATCAGACTTAACTTAGAGACAATGTGTAAAGCATTTATGCATCACACAAATAAAGTGAAAACACACACTAAAGAAATCCTACAGCAAATTAGAAAAATAAAGTAAAATTAAAAAAAAATGAATACCAAAACAACAAAAATCCAATCAGTAGAACCAGAGATATGTAATTTTGAAGATTTTAGGTAAGCATATCGCCTAAAGGCACAAATCGCCACTTGCGGCCATCTGGTTATGTGTGACTGGGTGAAAGTCACAAGTTCAGGCTGACTTCAAAGGCATGCAAGCCACTCACAGGGACCAAGTTAGTCCGGATGAAAGAGTTGCCTGCTAAAGTCCTGTCCAAAGATTTCCATTGGAAGTGGCAGAGGCTGTGAGGAGCAGGGAGAGCATAGTGGATTGTCGTCGCTGTAGCACGACGAGCAGGCCGGCCGTCGTTGATGGCCATCGCTGTAGCACAAAGATCCCGTTGGGCATCGTGGATGGTCATTGCAGGAGATCGCATTGGCAGTCACCATGGGCTGTCAATGATGTAGCTCGAAATGCAGATCTTGTGTTCCTGGTCATCACTGGCGGTTGCTGTAGCGTGAAGAGCATGGTTCACCAGAGCTTTGCATTGGTGATTGGTGTGGGTGCCAATATCTTGGTGCAAAATGGTCTGTTTGCTTTTGCGAAGGGCCCAAAACATCTGGATTTTTTCTTTGTTTTCAGAATGCAGCTCAACTGATGCCACACCAAGGGTCCAGGACATGTGAGGCACCACTTGGGGATTATGAACCTACTCCAGCAGAGGCTAGCAGGGCAGCTGGTCCAGTTGCAGGCCAGTCCAGTTGCAGCAGGTCAGCCGGCCAGTTGCAAGGGGCCCCTTGGAGTCGCTTCAGACTCGGATGATGGATGCTGCTCCAATCTTCCTTCTCAGCAAACAAGGTTGGTCCGAAGCAGCAGGGCAGTAGGGCGTCTTTCTTATGTAGCTTCCACAGGTCCAGTAGAGCGGTCAAGAGTGGGTCTGAGAGTCCAATATTAATACCTGGTGCCCATTTTGAAGTGGGAAAAGCTTCTGGAGTTTCCTTCTACAGAGGTGTCTGAAATTTCCTGCCTTCCTTCCCTAGTGCCAATTTGTTTGGGGGCACAAAAGGTGAGGGTGAAGTCCTTCGTGTCTAAGCTGAGCCAGTGCATTTGAAGTGCAAGTGTGGTAGGCAACAACTTCACCCCTTCCTATCAAGTCAGAAATGGCCCATTCTGCCTACACCCTGATCCTCCATTGTGAAACAATCTGGTAGAATATAGTAAGATTCCAAATTGAAAGAATTTCAAAGATTGATTAGGACTGAACAAACCTAAAAGCACAGCGTAAGGAAAATGTGGTCCAGATTCACAAATCCTTTTATGTAACAAGCATTGACAAGACAAATAGGTCTGGCTTTAAAGGATTGTTGTATGGTATTGTGAAGCATTACAAGTAAATAGCATGGGAGTAGATGTATTTGTGTGGAAGCAAAGAGCTTTAGAATGAAACTGGTGCAGGTCAAAGTGTCAGGTGACAGATACACTGTCAAACGAAATCTAAACATCCATGCAGCTTAATGGCTGCCTTCCTCCCATCTGTGTTGCTGCCATAGAAAACACCATAAATTGTCCAATTATCTAAGGCACTGTACTAGCATTACATTGTCATGCCTGTGTCCCTGAAAGTACAAGCTCAGCAAGTTGGATATATAAATCAAATGATCACAGCTGTGGGGAGGGCAAGCATTCTTTTGTAGAAGCATATAACGTCTGTCCAATCAAAACATGTACTCCTGGTTCCCAACAGGTGGGAGGAGCCAAAGAGCCTCTTTAATGATGGCCACATAATTTTTTGGTGACAGCAGCAGTGCCAAGCCAGACCAGAAAAATAACTCCACTTACCCGTTCCCATAAGAATACAACTAAGGGGTCAATGTTTTGTTCTGCTGTATAATTAAATTCCACAACTATGTACAGTCAGACAGTAGTAAATTCAATACAGATGATCAAGAGTTGGAGGATTAAAGGGTGTGTTTTTAGTTTGTTGCCTTAAAATTCTCCTCACCCCTTTTTTACTCTGGAAATGACCAGAGATGTACTCTAGAAATGGCTGGAGTAACTCCCCTGCTTCCTTCCATTGTGGGAAACAGAATAATCTCAAACTTTGTGGTGGTGCTCTAGAAGGGGTTCCTCCAGGGCAAAAAAATGCTTTCCAACTGAGCAAAAAAACATAAAAAGAAAAAAAAGAAGTGTACTTGCACGAAGGGTTGAATTTCTCGTGTAGAGGGTTATACCATCAGTAAAACCCTAACTTTCCAAGCATAGTACCGTGAATGATTGTTCATTCTCAAAAGTAATAGATTTACAGCCTTACATAGGAATATGCCTACTGGTGTACACGTATGATTTCATGAATCAAGTATGGATTGCAAGACTTTAGGTTGCTTTAGTTAAGAATCCTACAGCTGAAACCAAAATGGTCATAGTGTAAAACGTTTGGGCCTGCTCATGATACGTATTGTGTATACCTCTATGTGTGCCTAATTGTAAAAGGTTTTGAGTGTTCAGATACATTTCTCTCAAACGTATGTGTTTCACTTGAGCAATTTGCAGTTTTTATTTCTAACATCATTGCATTCACAAACATAGGCAACTTATGTAATTTTTCCTTGCCTCAGAGTAGTAGCAGTGCATGCATTTACAAACCTTCTGTGCTATTATCGTTTGAAAATGTCCTAATTCCGAACTTATTTTTGTAGCAATTACTTTCTTCCAAATAAATGATTTTTATATACATTCAGCAACGTCCTACACACGTATGGCAAAACCAGTTGAGAAAGATGCCCTGTGTTTTCTATAAGTTTAATGTGTATTTCATTGGGAGGGGTAGGGTCTCAGATACGCGTAGTAAATGCATGCCAGAAGTTACATCCACATAATTCATCTTACTTCTTTGTGGATTTTCATCTAATTTGTGTCCGTGTCCATTGACAGTCTGTGGAGATTTCCCTGGAAACGCCCACTCCAGCACATAACATGTTGCAGTTACAAGTACATAATTCAATATCAATGTCAATGTCAAAGATATGTTTATTACGACCATAGTCTTTAAACAAGTGCAAGAGACAGTTTCACAGGTTTAAAATATTCACATAAAAGACAATAAAACATTGTAAAAATTAATCCAATATCGGTTAAAGTTCTTACACGCCCTTATATGTTTACCAGCGCCAATAAAATTACATTTAAGCTAAAACTTAGTATTACATTTAAAACACATTCCTTTAATTTAATTCAAGTATAATTTCATTGATTTAAAATTCATACAGTACTACAGATTATTCCTGATCTCTTAGTGCACTCAGTGCCACCTTTATATATTTTCCAAGGGCAATTGCAGTGTCAATAGTGGGAATTTCAGTTAATAGGTTGGCCGCCTGCGCCCTTGTTCTTATATCGTGTTTTAGGAACACAGGACACAGCCACTGTTTCCGCTGTTCTAATAGTGTCAAACAATCAAGTAGGATATGTACCAGGTCTCCTTTGGATCCCAAATTACACCTGCAGCACCCTTTCTGATCTAGCATTTTTGCTTTTAGGTCTTTATTTATTAACCATGGGTTGATCCCAATCCGCAACCTTAAAATCTCCTGCCTATAGCCGCGGTTGGGTAGGATGTCTAAATAGGGGAACCAATTTTCGTTAGACCAAGCGTTCATCATGTGTGCTACTGATTTCTTCTTCGCTAAGTATCCCATATCAATCATTCTGGATACTTCCTTCCCATTTAATTTCAGCTCACTCTTAGTACAATGTACTTGATACGTTTCCTGGGCCACATCTACCTTTAACCTTTTGCAAATTTGCATCAATCTTTCCCTGCTGGCCTTTGCCCATTTTAGATCACTATTTTGGATTTCTTTCCTGCACCATTGTGCTACTTTTTGCCCATCTGGATCTTCAAGTCGTTTCCAAAGTCTAATTATTGCCATTTGTGTTTGTATCTCCCAAGACTTTGTGCCTATTTCTGTTCTTATGGCTTGGACCATAGATGATTGTGGGAGAGATAGAAGGCTTTTTAGGCATTTCCCCACCACCAAGCCCCAGGCTCCCTTACCGCTCAAATAAAGGATTTCTGCTCCATACAGGACTTGGGGGAGGGGGATCATTGCCTCAAAAGCTCTTAGCATTGGTCGGTGTGACATCTCTCCATAATCCCTATTAAACATTTTTAGTCCACATATTGAGGTGTGTGCTTTTGCTTTTTGTGTTTCCAGATGAGTGCACCAATTTAATGTCTTATCGAACCAAATACCTAGGTATCGATACTCATTAACTGTCTCCAGTTTGAGCTCACCTAGGGACCAACTAAACCTGCTTGTCTTTTTCCCAAAGCATAGGGTTTTTGTTTTATCTAGGTTGACTGTTAGGAATTTGCTAGCACAATATGCATTGAAAGCGTTAAGCTTTCTTTGGAGGCCTCTCTCGGTCTGGTCTACTATTACCAGATCGTCTGCATAGAGTAGGCAGGGCACCTTGTTTCCATCCATTTTGGGACTTGCACTACCCTCAACCTCTATATAGGCCAGGAGGTCTGACAGGAATATGGAATATAGCTGTGGGGCCAGCACACAACCCTGTCTTAAGCCGTTGGCAATGGGTATTTTTTGCGTCAGTGATCCCTCGGTATCCCTGATGACTTGCACCCAGTTTCCTCTGTGTAGTTCCTTTTTTATGGTCAGTACGTCTTTGGGAACATTTACCTTTGTTAGAGTTTCCCATAGACAGACCCGATCGACTGAATCGAAGGCTGCTCGGAAGTCGACGAAGCAACAGCATAACTTGCCATTTTGTTCCGTCGATTTCTTTGCCATAGCCCATAATGCAAATCCATGATCTATCGTGGAGTGCCCCTCCCTAAATCCTCCCTGTTCTATGGGTACAATTTGGAACTCCTTTACCCATGTGTTAAGTTGGTTCAGTACAATTTTTGAAAAGACTTTCTCTCCTATGTCAAGGAGGTTAATCAGTCGGTAATTTTGTGGTGCCTCCATGCTCCCTTTCTTATGGATTGGCCTGATTATAGCGCCCTTCCAAGTAGGTGGCATTATGCCATCTTTTAGTATTATATGGAACATCTGTGCAAGAAATCTTGCCCACCATTTTACTTCCGACTTCAATATTATTGCAGGAAGGTTGTCGGGTCCTGCGACGGGTTAGCTGCAGTTCTCTTTTTGTATGCTCTACTTGCTTTTCATTAAACTTAGATTTTAAATCTTCTGATATTTCTTGCCATTTTTTGGTCTCTACGTAATCTCTAGGGGCTCTTACCCCGTACAGTTCCCTTATATACTCCTCCCATGCTGCCTCACTAACTACGCATTTTAGTTCTCCATCTGTTGGGCCTGTTGCTGCCTTTACCAATTTCCAAAATTGTCTTAGGTTTTTTTCCTCAATTGCTTCTAACAGGTTTGACCAACATTTCTCTTTATATGACCTTTTTGCGTCATTTACCATTTTTTTGAATTCTCTTTTCAACTTGTTTATGTGTACCTGTCTCTCTTGTGTGAAGTTCTTTTTTTTGCCTTCTTTGTGCTGCCCGTATCTCCCTTTTTTTAGATTGGCACTCGACAGAAAACCCTTTTACTCGGCTGGGCGGTTTTACACTATTGTATTTGTCCCTTTTTAATTCTATTCTCAGGCACTGGACCACTTCTTCTAACTTTTCTATGAACCATTCCAAATTTTTATTCTATAAATTTTCAGGCTCAATTTTAATTTGCATGGCCTTCAGTTTTTTCAGATATTCCTCCGTAAGTCGTGTCGTCACCCGTTTTGGGTACTCGACCTCCTGGGGGATCACTTTGTCTCTATGCATTTTCCTTCCCCCAAATATTGTTAGGTGTAGAAGGTTATGGTCGCTAACCTCTTTTTGTTCTATCTTAAATTCCCGTACTTGGGGGAAATTCCAGGCTTGTAAAAACATGTAATCGATTGGGCAGTTCTGTAAGCCTATTTTAAAGGTTTTCCCTGCTGGGCAATCTGTCTTCATTCTAGCATTCAGACATTGTAGAACCCTACCTCCTAGGACGTGTACTAGTTCTGATTCCTGTTTCGAGATCTCCCCTACTGGAAAACTAGCAGGATTTATTCCATACACCTCTAACAGTTCTCTATTCCATAGGTCAGCCTTCTTTGGATTTAATTTATGGTTAAAATCCCCCATTATTATCAATATATCCGATGCATATTTTTCTAGTATGATGTCAACATCCTCCTTAAAAAACCTCATCTCCTTTTCATACTCTGCTCCGTTATCCCACTGCATGTATACATTCATCACAGTCAACATTTTGCATTTCATTTCAACTGTCAATAGTTCTATTCTACATGATTGAACCCATTTACATTTCATTTTCAACGGTGTTACTTCTCTCAACACTTTTGTTGTAACCAGTGTCATCAATCCCCCCGAAGGACGGCCAAAGCTTTTCTTCGTGGCTGGGCGATTTAACTGTAGGTATCCCTCGATGATTGGGGTTTCGTCGCATGTCCAGGTCTCTTGTAGGCAGGCAATGTCCACTTTATTTATTATTTCCTTTATATATTCTCGTTTTAGCTCATTGCCTAGCCCATTCACATTCCAAGTTATGAGACCTAGACTTTGCGGCACCCCCCCGTCCTATTCTACCTCACTCAAGCCACCCTCTTCTACCTCTTCCTTCGTATAGCTCTCGTTAGGGTCTCCCACAGGGCTACTACATAAAGACCAATTATCCCATGAGGCATCATTTCCTGTATTATCTATTACTATATTCAAGCAACTACGGTTTCCTTCGTTTTCTCTATATAAATTCACTTGTCTCCTCACTAGACCTGCATGATATTTTAGAAAGGTATTATCTGTAGGGGTTTTTACTTCCCTCTCTGGAATTATCCTTATTCCCTGTTGGTTTATCTCATTAGTGGCTTTCAGAATTGCCCTTTTTACCAGGTCTGAGTGAAGTGACACTTTTGTTATTTCCTTTCCATTCCTAATCTCTACAAAACCAATTTGCCGAAGGTCATTTGTGCAGATCCCACTCAGGCTACAACATTTGGCGAATGCGGTCAAGACCTGTGCCCTATTTAGGGGGTTCATTTTTCTTTCCGACTTTCCCCTTTCCCCTACCTGTATCTGATCCAAATATACCCATTTATTGCTATCCATCTCTTGTACTTTCTTTGGGGTTTCATATTTTTTCCGTCTGTCCTTTGTTCTCCCTAACTGCCACCCTTTACTTCCCGCACCGGATAGTACCTGTACCTGTGGGCAATCTGCTCTATGGCCACTTTTGGGTTGTTCTGATGCTATCCTTACTTTCTGCTTCACGGTACGAGAAGTTATGGGTTTCTCCTTTGCCTCCTTACTTCTCCGATTTTTCCTTGGTTCTATCGGGGTCTTTGTTGTTTTAGCCTCCGATTGCAAGGGTCTATTCGGTACATAGATCGGGGCTGATGCATTTAATCCTGACTGTACCTCCCCCTCAATTTTCTTCCCTTTTCTCTTTACTGTTGGGTTTGGTGCTCGCTTCTTTCCAACCCTATTCCTGGATGGGGCCGCTGCATACCCCCCACGCCTTTTTATCAGCATTGGGGGTCTGGAGATATATACGTTATATAATGCCTCAGCGGATTCATTTGTTATAATTTGATCTGTGGGGTGAGGAGTCCCTGCAAGGTTTACCACGATTGCCTCTACCGGTTCATTCTCGACACTTTCATCAATGGGCGGTACTGTAACTATTGACCTTAACATATTTGGCATTTGGCTCTTTATCTCCACTAGTTCCTCTTCAATCTTTTTTAGATACAATTTCTGAGCTTTCATCACTCCATTATGTGAAAGTGTTACTTCTAGGATTCCTTGTAATATCTTCTGTAACAGCAGTATTAGGTCCACCAAAGATGATGTGGGCGTTACAGAGAGCTCCGAGTCCTGTGTGTTGTTTCTTTCTGGGTTTACCTGGTGACCAGTACTTGTGGCATCTTGCTGCGATTGAGATTTTTGAGTATTATGGTGCTGCGGGAGTTGGTCTGGCGCGCCTCCCCAGACGTAGCTCTGGCTCTGACTTTCGTTTCCCCTTTGCCCTTCATTTCCTGATGATTGTAGCGAGAACATTTTTGGGGATGATGATAGACGAGGCGCTGATATGTGGAGATTTTGGCTCAAGAGCGTCAGGTTTATCGATATGGGGTCCTCCCTTCCTTCCTCTATGTCGAGGGCTTCTTCTTCGGGGTGTTCTCCCGTATCTTTACATATCTGGTTTACAACTGCTGCCCCTGTCTTGTCTCCGCCCTCCACGCATTCTTCCTCCACATCTCCCTCGTGTTCCAGATTTATTACTGGCTCTATAGATTTGTAGTGTTTCCCTACAAAGTCCTTTATAGATTTGGACGCTGCCGTGTTTTCTTTCTGTTTGGAAGTTGTTTGAATACAGCCCCGTTTAGCCTGCTGGGTGTTTTTAGTTGCTCTTTTGACTTTTCTTTTCTTACGTCTCCCCTTGCTATTGTCCATAATGGAGGCCTGGCTTTCCTGGCTCTCTTCCAGTGATATTGATCCCTCCATTAGTTTACTCTTCTCTGGGCCATCAACTGTGCGCACTTTTTGCCCTCTTTTCTGTGCCATTTCTTAGGTTTTTAGTACCTAATCTGTAGTTCTGCTGTTGTTAGTTTCTCTATTTTTGATTAAAATTAACTTTCTATTTTTACAATTACGTAAATTCTTTCACTTACCTCTGTTGTGCCTTGTAACCGCCAGCCTGCCTGCCTTGCCGCATTTGTTGTCCTCTTTCACAGTGCCTCCACGTCTTTTCCCTATACTTGCTCTCCTTGTACTAAGCAAGTTTTGTGGCCGGGATACTAGAGTCACACCTTCGCTTCTTGGCTCCTTGCTCATTCAGGTGCCTCAGAAGTTGTCTTACTTTCGGACCGTTGGCCGATTCTACCGAGTAGTCCAGATTCTGCCGCCCCCCCCCTATTTCTGTCCCACTGTCGGTGTGCCTCTGCAGTTTCCTGACAGCGCCGATTTCCGTGCGGGCACCCCCTCTGTTTTACTTCTATGGGGTGGGGGTTTGAGGGACGGCTGGGTAATGCCTCTACAGACCGGCAAACACACGCTCCGAGTTCTGCGCGTTCTGCACGGCTGAGGGGTGTCTCTGGGTAATTCGCGGGCACTGAATGCCGATAGCCGGCGTCTTCACTTTACCGGCTTGTGACCGGCATTCTGCGGCGTTCTGCGGACCTGCAGCCCTGCACCGCCCCACCCTCCGCGCTTCTTGATCTGCGCGTTCCGCGTTGCTGGGGGGCTGGAAAGGGTGTCGGGGGGGGTCTCACGGTTTTCCACGGGTGTGAGCTACCCACTTTCAGCGTCCTCAGCGCCCTCAGCGTTATGGTGTTCACAGAACTCCGTAAGATCCGCTCTGCGCTCTGTACTCGATTCTTCGGTCTGGCTGCAGCTGGGTGCAAGGCAAGGCGTGGCTAGGCAACAACAGAGTCACGATTTTTTTTCTGCATCAAGTACATAATTCATGCAGACCTCAGATTGATTAACAAAATCTCGGACACACATTTGCAAGGGCCAAAATGTTCCATGCAAATGTGCTGCCTGTAGGTCCACATTCGCAAGTGGAGTTTGCCCCCATGGGAAGCAAGCATGAAGGGATTATGAACACAGATACCACTTCCACCATTTTACCTTGGCCGACTATTCTTAAACTGCGGTAAAAATTGGCTCCCATGAGCCTCGTGGGTATGGTAGTGGGGCCTGCTGATGTCAGAATAATCTCGGCCCTGGGCTTTCCTGAAGCCCATTCATGTCAGTTCAAATTGCATACATACAGCTTAATTTGCTTATAGAAAATTCATTTTGTGAATTCACAAGAGTACAAAATGCTTCTTGTGCAGAGCGAGACATACATTTAGTGGCTCTGTTACTTTTGTTGTATGTTAATCACCTGTAAATTACAAATCCGCATGAAAATTGTTGCTTTGCAAATTACTAGAATTTTGTGCTAGCATAATTTACCACTTTTCCATATGCAAGTCATATTAACACACAGAATACCGACTGTGAATTGGACACTACAATAAATAGTGACTATCGAACGAACGAGTTGTACAAATATTAGAAGAGGCACTCACGTTGTGATATGGGTTAAATGGAAATCCTCCTGGGAGGTGCATCTGCAATTAATAGGAAAAGATACAAAATGTAAAAGTTAGCCTGCTGATTGATCCCATGTCAAATGCCATTAAGCTTTATAGGACAAAGGATATACCATCTATTCATTAATATCCAGAATCAATTTATCAGCATCTTCCCTTGGAAGGATGAAGAGGCATATTACCAATAAGTAGCGATATTTATCGCTAAATAGGCTTAGCGACGATTTTTTTATCGCTGCCTATCGCTGGATATGTTAGCGGAGAAAACGTGCTATTAGCAACGTTTTTCTCCATTGTGCTAAAATATCCAGCGATAGCGGCGAAATGCGTGAATATCGCTGAGAATACAGCGATATTCACGCATTAGCGACGAAATGCTCTTAGCCATGTTATCCACCTCCCATTGGATAACATGGCTAAGAACTGGTCTGGGCAGGTGTTAGTATTTGGAGATATTTGCGCTTAGCGCGAATATTTCCAACGCTACGCCTGCCTTGCTAATAGGCGATAGCGACGTTAGCGACTGCTTTCAGTCGCTAACTGGTTGGGTACGCCCACTTTGCATGTCATTACCGATAAACATCGCTGACATGCAAAGCGTCCCCCAAACTGCTCGCTATCGCCTAAAAGCTGTCGCTAACATCAGTTAGCGACAGCTTGCTAATAGGGTGATAGAATTATCGCCGCTTAGCGGCCGAAAACGGCCGCTAAATCGACGATAATTGCCTATCGCCCCCCTTGGTAATATGCCCCGAAAAGCATTGTTGTTAGAATCCCTGCGTCGTCTTGTGACCTTGTACTAGGATCTGACATGTGAATCTTGGATGCTTGAGTAAGATGTCCCTCATATTCCCATGAAATAATTCATTGATTACAAGGCCATTTTGTAGAATGTAATCGTCACTGGAAAGTTCACAGATGAAGGTCGCATGAAGGTCATGCTATGATGCAGCAATGTTATCGGTTAGCTTTTATCCCCACTCTCATTCCCTCCATGTCACTGTCTATCACGGTGAGAGTCATTCATGGCCCCGTGAGAGGTGTTTCAAATCCCTGTGAGCTGATGTTCTTTTACCAGTGGGTCTAATGACAGTTATTTCCAATTGTGGGGCGAATTGTGCCACACAGGCGGAAGTTAATATTCCTGATTCATTTAATGACTGTTCCTAATAATCTACCAGGATCCAATCAGAATGTGCCCGGTGCTTTCCTCAAGGCAGGTTGTATGCTTACTGTCAACGAATGAATGACCCAATATGTATGAGTCATCAGCACTATTATGTTTAAAATTATCGAAAATTCTATTTAAATTCACTCAAAATCGGAAAGGTATTCACATTTCAGAGGTATGGAGAAAGAGCGTAGGAGATTTTATGGAAATTCGGAAATCAATAAAGCTTGCCTTTCTGTTTCAAGGTGCATCAATAACCACGTTTTTGGATTTTTTACTTTAGATACTTAAACTTGTATTGTAATGTTTTTAAAACTAAAATTCCCAACAAAACATTACGCTTACAAGCATAAAACCTATGTAAGCGTGTTCTGTTGCTCTCCTACCCCCAGCCTTCAATCCCAAACCCTCCATGCATTAACACGCCATCAACAAACAGACAATATGGCTGACTCTCATTTAGAAATCAAACTGCTAGTCCCTTCACTGTTTGTTCATGTTTCCTGTATACAGAGCAACATGACAGTATCAATGCCGTTCTTGATCCTAAACATTGAGTAAAGTTGTGATAATATATTATTCTATTGACTGGATAAATGTAAAGTGTTCAACTCAAGATGGCTAACGGGTTAGAGAGCATGTAAAGATCATCGAAGCCTGGTATATAATGACTCAATTCACACAGTCTGTCCAGCGGCGTAGCAGAGGTGCTACGGGTCCTAATGCAAGCAAGAACAAGCATTGACAAAGCCAATAAGTCTGGTTATGAGAATCAATACTGTTTGATTGAGTACAGTAGTGTAATGTTTTAATGGACAAGAGGAATGGCCAGCATGATATTTAGAAACTCAGGAGCTTATTTACAAGACCCTTGTACTACCAGTACGTCACTTTTTCCCATATAAAAAGTGACACACAAGCGGCGCAACAGGCTTTTAAATAAACCCCTCAGCATCTGTGTATTTGTCAGTAAGTTCACAATCACTCTGCATTCCATGGCATATGTTTTCCCATTGAGGCATTCTCAAATTAAGTATTGTGTGGTATATCTCATGTTTGTAAAATGCTGAATCTAGAATTAGGTAGTATGTACTAGGTGGAAGACAGTACATAGGTTTAATGGCCTTGACAACAATGTTCTAAAAGGATGCACATATTTCTATCAAACTTGAAGGAACGTATTAAAAATAATTATATAGGCAGGCACACAACTGTGAAGGAGAGCCAAACCCAGCATTACAACCCAAGCAATGAGGATAACAACCTAATCATACATTTTTTAGAAAACAAGCTTTGGAAAAGCCAATAGGCTTTGCCTAAGTCTTTCAACCATGTTGTATAGCAGTGTGGCTGCCTTTCTGTATTGCTAACAGTTATTGACATGGCGTGAAGTGATACAGAGTAGAGTGGTGTAGGGTGGAGTGGTGTTGGGTGGAGTGAAGAGGCATAGAGTAGCATACAGTGGAGTGGTGTGGAGTGGAGTGGCACAGAGTGGAGTGGTGTAGAGTGGAATGGTGTAGAGTGTAGTGGCATATCATGGAGTGGTGTAGAGTAGAATGGCATAGAGGAGAGTGGCATAGAGTGGAGTGGCATAGGGTGGAGTGAAGTGGCATAGAGTAGCATACAGTGGAGTGGCGTGGAGTGGCATAGAGTGGAGTGGTGTAGAGTGGAATAGTGTAGAGTGGAGTGGTGTATCATGGGGTGACATAGATTAGAGTGGAGTAGTGTGCATAGAATAGGAGAGTGGAGTAGAGGGACATAGTGTGGAGTGGCTTAGGCTGGAGTGGGGTGGTGTAAAGTAGAGTGGCGTTGTGTAGAGTGGCATAGAGTGGAGTGGCATAGAGTGGGTTGGAGTACAGTGAAGTGGAGCAAGGTGGCATAGAGTGGTGTGAGGTGGTCTTGAGTGGCCAGGCGTAGAACTGAGTGGTATTCAGTAGAGTCGAGTGGAGTGGTGTGGAGTTGTCTAGAGTAGAGTGGCGTAGATTGGAATGGAGTGGCATAGAGTGGAATGGAGTAGCGTAGAGTAGAGTGGCTTAGAGTAGAGTGGCTTAGAGTAAAGTGGCATCAAGTGATGTGGCATAGAGTAAGTGGAGTGGCATAAAGTAGACTGAAGTGGTGTAGAGTGGAGTGGTTTCGAGTAGAGTGGCATAGAGTAGAAATTAGAGGCTTAGAGTGGAGTGGTGAAGAGCAGACTGGTGGAGGAGTGAGTGGGCAGAGTAGAGTAGCGTAGAGTGGAGTGGCACCTCACACACGCACACAAGGCCCTCCACGACCTGGGCCCCAAGTACCTCAACAACCGTCTGACCTTCTACGCGCCCACCCGCCAGCTATGATCGACCAGCCTCGCCCTCGCCGCCGTACCACGCATCCGCAAAGCCACCGCCAGAGGAAGATCCTTCTCCTACCTGGCAGCCAAGACAAGGAACTCCCTCCCCATCCATCTTCGACTGACCCAGGATCACCTTTCCTTCAGGAAGCTCCTCAAGACCTGGCTCTTCGAGCCCCCCCCCCAGCGCCTTGAGACCCTACCGGGTGAGTAGCGCACTATACAAATGTCCATGATTGATGGATTGATTGGCAAAAAGTGCATAAAGTGGAGTGGCGTAGAGTGGCATTATGTGGAGTGGAATGGAGTGGTGTGGCATGGCATGGAGTGGTGTGGCATGGCATAGAGTGGATTGGAGTTGCTTGGGGTGGCACAGGTTGGTGTGGCATAGACTGGCGAAGAGTAGAGATAAGTGGACTGGCCAAGAGTAGAGTGGGGTAGAGTTGAGGGGAGTGGCATAGCATAGAGTGGTGTGAAGTGGCATAGAGTGGCGTGGATTTGCGTGGTGTAGAGTTGAGTGGCATAAAGTGTAGTGGGGTGGAGTGGCCAAGAGTGGAGTGGCCGAAAGTGGAGTAGCAAAGAGTAAAGTGTCGTAGAGTAGTACAGTTGTGGGTGTAAGTACCTTAAACAAAGAGCTGAACTTAAAATCACTGGAGAGGTATAATACATAAAATGAACGAATGGCTAAAAGGCAATGAAAATAGTTGTGTGGCGGGAAGCACCAAAGTGCAAATGTTTTGTTAGCATTGATTGCTCCAATCCGTTGCCATTTCTTGAAACTGAACAGTGAAAGAATGTAAAGTTGTGTTGTTTTGCTACTGTAAATGACCTTGAAAAATTGCTGACCTGTGGGAAGAGCCATGGAATTTGATATGGATTTAGTACGTTTCCAAACTGAGGAAAGATCTGAAAAGCAAGTAAAGGAAATGTTAACACATTTTCTCATTTACATCAATGCTATAGGAGGGGTATCATTGACTCTGTTTTAAGTATTAAAACTCAAAATACATACTTTAGGTCAAAATGGCTGGTATAGTGGCGTTTGTACATATTTTAAGGTACCCAAGAAATGCACAAAAAATGAGGTTTGCATAGTCTGGAGAAATTATGTTTTTATATTTATATGTGCAACCTTGTGAGATGTACTTTTCAAGATCTATGTAATCAAAATAAAGTTTTTACGATCATGAAAGTCATATTTTCTTTCAGAAAAACTATTGGCCTCATTCACAAACCTTTTTCTCTGAGTAATTGTTTCTTACTTGCGAAATACTTACCCACTGAAAATAACGGGTCTTATTTATGAAGGCCTTGCGCCACCGGTGCGTCACTTTTTCCCATTTTAAAAGTGACGCACCAATGGCGCAAGGTCTTCATAAATAAGGCCCAACGTTTTTTTAATCATGTCAGTGAACAAGCACATTTTAGGGCACCATTTAGAGTTGGGAGGAAAATATAAAATTCTCCAATTTCTGGTGACAACTCTAAATTTGGAGTATCATCACCAACTGTGGAGAAAATACAGCTTGTGGATTTTACTCCATTGCTCCTGGTAATTCATAAGTAAGTCACATCTGCTTTTGGAATTAGACACAACTACTCAGAGGCAAAGATTTGAGAACTGGAACCTGACCAAGTACCCCTTTTATGTTTAATCTACGAAGATTAAAAACAGAGCATTAAGGAGAAGCCTGTGATGGACCATGCCGCCAAAGCTCTCCAAAACATTCCTTACCCCTACACACACTTCTAGGTTCTTCTGGTGCAAGCACAGTCATTAAGACTTAGGGCCTGAATACGAGTTTGGTGATCCATAGGACTGCCAAACTCATGGTGGAGGTGTGGTGGCGGTCAGGGACTGCTGCACCAGCGGTTTGACCACTGTATTAAGTGTATGGCGGTCGGAGCACTTTCGAACTGTTCAACCGCCAGGGATCCGCGATTCCTGGCAGTGTCATGGCGGTCTGGGGAAGCAATATGCATGGCGGTGCTGCTGTGGCACTGCCATGCATATTACGAGTTTCCTCACTACTACCCTTTTCATTGAGGTGAGCCCACCATGGAAAGTCTAGTGGTGGGGAAACAAAGGCGGACCTACAGGGCCCCCTCTTGTCCTTGTGCATGGGAGTACATGGCCCCTCTGTGTGCATGCACCCCTTTTCCTGCACGGCATGGACTGCTCAGTCCATGCCTTGCAGGAACGTTCATTGGCGGTCCCGCGGTGATGCAGTTCAAAGGCTCACTTTTGAGCCTTTAAAATGCACCACCATGGGACCACCGCGCCTTCTGCCAGGCACACCACAAAAATACATGTCATCTAGCGGGCAGGCAGTGGTTGACTTTGCCGGTCCTGGATGGGGGAGCTTGAGTGCCCGCCCAATCCAGAACCTCCAAAGTCGTGATCAGGCCCTTAGGGGACCACCAACTCCCAGGGCCTGGCCGATAGTAAACAATGGGGTGGAAGGTGCACGGCCACCTCTCTCTGGCCTATTTCGGAACTGGAGAACCCATCTCCCAGGTCCCGACCATCCAATGGAACGGGAGGGGGGCAGCACTGCCCCCTTCCAGAGCCATTCATTGCCCTGGGGACTCCATCCACCAGGGCCAAGCTTCTGCTATATCCTGGGTTTCCCACTCCCAGGACATAGCGGGTTCCCTGCCCACACTAGTGTGGGCAGGGAAACCTCAGTTTGCTCTTGCTTTGCGGGAGCAATTTAAAGCACAGTAACTTCACTCCCAGAGAGCAGGAGAAGGAAAAATGCTTTTGCCCGCTGGGAGCGGACTTCTCATCTGTTTACCTGACTGCTCTGAAGCGGGCTAGGACACAGATGGAAAAATTGCTGCTCCCTGCGTGAGGGAGCAATGCTGGCTCCTGGTGGAGGCGGGGAGACAGAAGGGACTGCAGGGGCATTGGTGCCCTCTGTTGCCCCCAACAAAATACACTGGGTGCCTTGGGTGGGTGGGTGTTCTCTGTGAGTGTCATCCAACCTCTAGCTTTCAGCTGCCAGGATTACAAACATACACGTTTTCACAATCAACTAAGAGTAACCCTTATGACAGATGTTGCACTAGTGATTGTAAAGTATCTTTTGCATGTAAGTTTCAAGGTTCACAGTCAATATTGCCAAAAACTAATCACATCATGTTTGTATATATTTCTACCATCAGTTACATGGGGAGACCAGTAGATGCCACCCTTGGATGTAACTACTGCCTTAGAAAAAAATACCACAGCCTGGGCCTGTAGGGCCTACAGGGTGTCAAGTGCAGAACAGTGGATGTCCTTTTCATAGCATATCAGAAGGAGGACTATCGTATTTGAGGGAGAGGAATCCCTGAGGATCAGAGACCCCACAAAGTATTGCAAAAAAATAAAAAGACAGAAACGTAAAGGGACAAAGTGAAAATTGGGGCAGAGGATGCGCAGTTACACTGATGGTCTAGGACTTAGGTCCGTAAATGTTGTGTTACACATCAATGATTTCCACCCAATGGCAGCAGTCGATTATCCAGTGAATCAGAGAGATGATCAGCAGGGGAAGAAATGAATGTATACTTCTTTCTTAACTATGCAAAGGTCTTTTTGCTTGACCTGGTCTTAATGCCTGGCTGAGTTTCTTGAACACCTAGGGCCTTATTTATGAAGGCCTTGCAACACTTTTGTGCTGCCATTGGGCTACTTTTTGTGACGCAGCGGTTGCGTAAATAATGCGCCATGTTGCACCATATTTACAAGGTACCTTGTAAAGCCCTGCGCCACATTATAGCTGCGTCAGTTATAATGTATGCAGGGTGGGCATTACCACTTAGAAAAGCATCGTAGAAGTGTTGCAACACTTCTAGGATGCCACTGCGTCTAAACCTTACGCCTCCCTCATGGCAGGCGTATGGGTGACGGAGTGCCATAGGCACCGGCCTAACCCATGCATTGCTGGTGTTGCGTCATGCTTCCGACACAACTCCAGCAAAGCATGAATTTTGCGCCGACAGAAACGTCAGGATTCCTGATGTATCTGTCATTTAATGGAGAGCCATACATTAAATAACGTGGTACAAAAGGAGTGGTGATGGACGGAGCATCTGAACCAATCAAACACTCACACCCAGTCAACAGATCTGGGTTTAATCCATCACCGTTCTTTAGCCCACTCTGCCACCCCAGTTCAGACATGGCCATAAGCAAATCAGTCTGACCCTGTGCCTCTTGGGAACAGTCCAGCCCGAACTGCCAAGCCATGCCTTCCCTGGACCGGAAACAAGCTTCCGAGGACCGGTTTCTGGCATTTCAGCCGTCTTCAGCCCAGCTTGCTTGAATCCAGTGGCAAAGTGAGCAAGGGACTCACTTCTGAGCATACCCTGCCAACCTATGGCAAACAAAGTGGTACAAAAGGAGTGGTGATGGACGGAGCGTCTGAACCAATCAAACACTCACACCCAGTCAACAGATCTGGGTTTAATCCATCACTGTTCTTTAGCTCACTCTGCCACCCCAGTTCAGACATGGCCATATGCAAATCAGTCTGACCCTGTGCCTCATGGGAACAGTCCAGCCCGAACTGCCAAGCCATGCCTTCCCTGGTCCGGAAACAAGCTTCCGAGGACCGGTTTCTGGCATTTCAGCCGTCTTCAGCCCGGCTTGCTTGAATCCAGTGGCAAAGTGAGCAAGGGACTCACGTCTGAGCATACCCTGCCAACTTATGGCGAACAAAGTGGTACAAAAGGAGTGGTGATGGACGGAGCATCTGAACCAATCAAACACTCACACCCAGTCAACAGATCTGGGTTTAATCCATCATACATTAAATAACAACGCACTCAACGTGTCGCAAGGAGGGCTCAGTGAAAACTGTTGCATCACTGTTTTATCGCAACAATGCAACAGTTTTCATAACTGAGGCCCCTCAGGTGGAGATGACGGAGGTGTTTGATAGTACAGGGCAGTGAGGTTGTGTTTCACTGGAGCAGTGCAGGCTGGCAACTTTTTCCTGATTGGGAGGAAGGGTGGAAGCTTGTATGTGACAGTTTTGTGTAAACCCCTGCTTTCTCGTCCACTAGAGTCTCTGTTAGGGACCTGTGATGGCGTTCATGCTTGTTACATCCGGTGCTCAACTAACTTTAATATGTGATTTTGTTTTTGGTTTGTCTATAAATCGTATGGGATTGTGAATCATGCCCTGAGGAGAATGCATTGGTGTGTTTGAGTTGCATGAGTTCCTACTCGTTGTGTTGGAATTTTCCTCAAAATACACATTGAAACCCAAGTCATGGAAGAAGAGGGTTAGCTGTGGGTAAAAGCCAACTCCAGAGGGTCCAAAAATGAAATAGATGAGTTAAGCTTTGGTTAAATGATAGCTGCCAAACTCTAGAATGTAGGGCAGCGTTGTCTGTTAGTGTACTGTGGATGCAGGGCAGTGGGTTAATGTCTTTAGTAGGAAGTTCCGTTTAGTTGATTAAATCCTGTGGAATGTAGTGCAGTTTGGTGCATTTTGTCTCTGCTAGACAGTGTATTGTGTTATGTTACTGCACCATTCCATCTGGGAATTGACAACACTCACCCAAAGGCCCGGATGACATTGCAGGTAGGAACTCTCTACTTGCCATTCTTCCCTCACCAGCTTCCTCGTGGACGCTAAAGTACTAGGATAGGGACAAGAATGGGATCTATAGAAATAATAAAAGGTTTATAGAGCTATGTTAATGGCTGTTCATGGCGCTGCCTTCATGGCCGCTGAGACAAGGGTAGCAAGAGCAGGGGTACCAAATGGCAAGTCAGAGGTAGCAGTTATTTTCTGTAACTGGAGTAAATATATACATAATGCATTTGTACTAGAATGCAACCTAGAAATGAAACCTGTTTGACTTTGTCCAAGAAGTACATAGATTTCAGTACTGTACAATTAACTGCTAAAGAAGTGCGATCTGAGCAGTGGCTTAGCTAGACCTTTTACCGCCTCTGCCACCCCTTGACGGCCACAGGTGAGGGCGGGGGAGCGAGGTGACGGTCCCTGCACCTGCCGCCTCCGAGGGCTGGTAAGAGCGAAGGACTGGTTCCACTGGTTCAGAGGAGCATATTTACAGGGAATGGTGAAGTGTGGCATTAAGCAAATTGCTAACACCATGCTCCACCATTCTGAAAACACAGGGATGTGCCGTATTCACAAGAATGTGGTGCACCACTGCATTTCCCCTAGCACTGATGCTAAACCTAGCTGCCTAGCACCAATGCAGGCACTCTTGCACCATAGTGCAAGAATGTCTGTGTTGCAGGGAGTGATTGTTTTTGTGCAGGTAGGTGTCCCTAACTGCACATTAACAACCCAGAATGGCGAATTGTAACTTCTATGTGTGCTGTATTGTGCAGCACACATAGAAACAGCAAAAATGAGGAGAAAATAATAATTTCTCCTCGTTTCGCCATGTTAAGACCAGGTTTTCCCTGGTCTTAATTTTGGCACTGCCTCCTATCTACTCCACCTTTGTAAATTGACGGCAGTGTCAAAATCAATGGTTGCTGTGGTAAAACGACTACTGCAACTCCTATTGCACGCACCTTTCATGCTAAGTCTAGCGTGAAAGGGGGCCTTAAGTTGCTTAAAGCCTCCTTGTAAATAAGGCTAAAGGTCTATGCCACAGGAGCATCACACAAATTGACGTTCATGTGGCGATAGGGGCTTGTAAATATGCCCTTGAGTTTCTAAAAATATATTCTTAAAATGGAACCTAACAAATGTGAATGTAGGTGTCTTGTTAATGTCTTGTTAGTGTGATCTGTAACACTTTTCTACTTACTTTGAAATGTGCTGTTGGGTGAAGGTATGGGGTAACAGAGGGTGCTTATATTTTATTTTGGAGCTCTTACTCAATGGGTTCTCCTCTTTCCACCACAATACACTATTGACAATACATGTTACAACTCTGTAAATCACTGCCCTCTCTTTAGTGCGCTATGTTCAGTATCACACACGAGGCAGGTTAGTCTGTGTATAGATTTAATGACTTACTTGAGATTGCATAATGTCTGTTGGTAGTTGGCCTGGTTGTGGTTTCTTCGCTGGTGCACTAGGTGTGGGCTGTTTGGCCAGATGCTGCACTGGGTTAGATGGTTGCTTCAGGTGCTGTGTTTGTTGTGTGTTTATAAGCGGTGTGTTAAACTGTGGAACCATTGGCGTTTGTCCAGGTTTCTGCTGAGTTTGTGGTGGCCAAAGCTGTGCTTGATGTTGAGGCCACGATGGCTGTTGTTGTTGCTGTTGAAACAACTGTAAGTACAGTGGGCTATACCCATACATGGTAGCCATTTGTGGCACCTGAAAGATAATATACTTTGTCTTTAGTAAAACAACGGCAGATGCTATAATAGATCCATACTTCATCTGTCTCCCTTTCATCAAACATCTACTCGTTATGGGTCCATTCATTTTCCCAAATTTACATTCCTACTTTTGTGAATCTTTCTTCATCTAAGTGTTAGATGACCTACCTCCTTCTCGTAAATCCTACCCTCTCCTGCCCTACTCTCCCTTTATTTCTGATACTCTCTGCTGCCTATCACACACTCACATATACATATTCAGATCTTACTGTAATTCTTCACTGTCCCTTCTATCATGGGGTCCGTTGTGAAGGAAAACCTTTGAGGGGAAGGAGAGCTGAGTGTGAATCAAAATCTGAATTTGGAGAGCCACTTGCAATTCTAGCAAGTACTTTTTTGATTTCAGGTAATTTTTATTTTATGAAAAGAGATAAAATAATCATGTAACACAGGAATACCAAATATATAAAGTGCGAGAAGCAAAGAAAAAGAATGAGTACGATGGGCAGTACATTCTGAGGATCCACGAAGCTGGACATCATGAGCAAAAATGTATTGGTACAGTCTGTAGGGTTGAGTGGAAGAAACATCAGGGTGGTTTTACAGTCTGTGTGGCTCGAATAAATAAAAGAAAACAATGGTTATCAAATAGGGTACATTGTCCAGGACCAGTAATTAGATGGGTGGATCAGAGTTTAAGTACAACTGCTTGGGGATAGTTTATAACCTATAGGTTGGATTGTACTTCACTCAACAGTCACCTGGTCAGAAAAAGAAAAGAGGAAGGAAGGAGAGAGAGAGTGACAAATGGAAAGAAAGGCAGAGGTGGGGTGGCTCCCATGGGCAGCAGTGAACTATTCACTTGATATGGCACCGGGCAAGATCATAAGCGGAGAAGTGATGCTGTGGATGGCCTACGGGGGTTAGTGACTATGACAAGTGGTGGAACTTACTTTGTTCAATTAGGAGTGCGGATAACACACTACACTCCAAAACACACGGCTCCTCAAGCCCAAGAAGATACTAGGTTACATTTGATACATTTCTACAAGAACACAGGGGCATATTATCAAGGCAGGCAATAAAATTATCGCAGTTTTAGCGGCAGAAAACTAGCGCTTAAATGGCGATAATGGGATTGATAATATGCTCTATAGGATTCCAATTGAAGCCCATGTTAAATGTGAAGGACATCTAAGATGGGCTTCAATTGGAATTCCATAGAGCATATTATCAAGCCCATTATTGCCGTTTTAGCGGCAGTGTTCTGCCGCTAAAACGGCGATAATTTTATTGCCTGCCTTGATAATATGCCCCACAGTTCTAGCAAGTACTTAAGACATGACTCGTAGTTCTGGCCAGAGCGTTCATATGTTCGTTGCTAAGAAGCCATTCATACGGATAGTGTGCTCAAGAAGGAAACCCTGACACAACATTTCCTGTGGACAATCCCACATTCTTCCCTCTCCTTCATCCGGAAATCTTGCCCTTTCTGGCTTGTTCCTTCCAAAGAGCCAATTACGATGTCGTTATGAAACTCTTCTGACCAAATCGTCTTGGAATCATTGCTGCCCGGTTCTGCGAGTCCTACCGACCGATTACGTTGCTTCCTAACATCATTCGGTTGGACTCGGATTGACTTCAATGGGAGCCTGTGTTCCGAATGAGAACACAGACTCCCATTGAAGAAAAAGGATGGTTGGGGAAAACCTTGCACCCAGTGGCAGGCACCCCATGGTGCATGCCACACTTGCATGGTTTGACAGGTGGGTCCCTTGGGTACACCTACGGGCCCAAACTGTAGACCTCATGGTGAAGGGGGGCCTTCTTTACGGGCCCCCAAAGTCAGATAACCACAGCTGTTTCATGTCAGGCAGACCGAATCAGAACGGCTGCACGATTCAGGTCCGAAAGACTCGGACAGCCCAAACAGTTTCCGTACATCGCAATTGGTTGCTAGGAAATCTGTACGATTCTGTCAGAAACATAGGTTCCGAGTCGGATTCTGAGATTCCAAATCCTATCCGGAGCCTTTATGATCAACATCATAATCAGCCCCCAAGTGTTGAATATTCCAACTTCTAAAACTTCGTAAGAATCACAAATTAATTACCTACACTGCTAGTAAACATCTTATTCACACTTTTGTGTTTGATGCCGAGAATACTGCTCCTCTCTTTCATCCAACACCTATTCCGTGTTCTGACATCCTTCCAATATATTTAGATTGCAACGTCTTTCTTCTCTTTTAGCTTGCACGTGTTTCCACAAGTTTCCCCTGTCTCCTCCATCACCAGATGGTTTGTCCTTAATCTCTTCATTTCAAATTCTCACTTCTCTCCTAATTCTTTCCAGTATATCTGTGTGAACCGGTGAGGACTTGGTTTCTTTTGTGGCATCTCTTCTTCTACCCTCTATTTATCTCTTGCTCTGTGTTATCTTTCAATCAAACAACATTTTCTGCTATAAGATTTATCTTTAACGTGAGAATCTAGAAGATTAATTTAACCTACATGAATACCTGTTTAGAAACATACTCATGGTAAAAACTAGTAGAAGCAGTGACTTAGTATGCTATAGTGCGTGCTCCCTTTTTGAAAGCTCTTGACAAAGTTTCAATATCACACCATATTCAATTACATTTTTAGGTTTGGGGCTTACTTTCTAATGACCAAACCTGTAAATAATATTAGCAACCGGGACAATTATACCAATGCAAGGCCTTATTTATGAGAGGTGTTGCATCGCTGCGACAAAGAAGCGATGAAAAACTTCTCAGTGCGCCCTCCTTGCAACATCATTGATGCACCATATTTACTGTATAGCGCATCATGTCGCAAGGAATGACTGATGTATCTGTCGGCGCAAAACTGACGCATTGCTGGAGTTGTGTCGGAAGCGTGACGCAACTCCGGCAATGTTCCTTTCACATGGGCTTGCGTCAATCTAACGCCTGCCATGAGGCAGGAGTAAGGTTTTCACGCAATGACGTCCTAGCAGTGGTGCACTGAAATCTTATAGATTGCAATGCGCAGGGCGGAGGAATGCCCACCCTGCATACAATATACCTGACACAGGCATAATGTAGCGCAGGGGTTTACTAAGTGACGCATCTGCCTAGATGCGTTCACTTTGTAAATAGGGCGCAACATGGCACATTTTTTATGCTGCTGGTGTGTCACAAAAAGTGACGCACCAGCGGCGCAAAAGTGTCACAAGGGCTCATAAATAAGCCCCCCAATGTTTACGCCAATTTGCTAGGAGTGGTACCAACCCGTGGGATGCTATGCCATTATTGTGGCAGACTGCCTCTCTATACTCAGCATCAACTGAAGCCGGGAAAAATATTTTTATGCTCACCTCCTCACTTTTACTTGCATATCCAGCTCTTCGAGGTAAACGCATCTGAAAAAGAAAAAGGAGGGACTTTTAGTGAGATTTTTTACTCCACAAGAAAAGCTCTGTGGTGGCCTGCAGCGTCACACTTACCGGCAGAACTAAAGAAGAGCCACCAAGAAGGGAGAACAGCAGAATGAATTGGTTCATGCTGGACACCAAGGGGATCTGAAAGAAGAAAGGTTGTGAAGAGAGAATAACTAAAATGTATGATCTGAAGAGGAAATTGTTTTCATGAGGTATTGGGTTCAGCCAGGCTAAGGCCTGATTTAGATTTCAATAGGCATGTTACTCTGTCATGAATGTAACGGACATCCTGTCCGCCTTATTACAAGCACTTTACATTTTATGGTACTTGTAATAAGTCAAACAGGATATTTGTCACATTTGTGACAGTTACCTGCCCATAAAACTCTAAACCAGGCCCTAAGTTAAGTCAACTCACAATATGAGAAGCATACATGTGGTAAGCTGGACAGAATCAAAAGCCTATCTGTTTATATCTTTTTGAATTAAATATTTTTTTCAATAATTTCTTAGGATTTATTAGGTGATGCTGTTTATAAAACGACCTCAGTCTATCGATCCTTTGCGATCCTTTCTGCTGGGTTCGCTCTCCCTTGTTATTTTTTTGCTCTTTCTTCTGCTCTACTAATCTACGTAAGATCCCTTTTTCTCATATTGTCTCATTTAATGACTTTCTCGTTATTTTTGATAAATCCGTTAACTAAGTAGCTAACTAGGATTGACTTGACATAGCAAATAAAATAATTCTCAATCCTTCTGACCAGAGCATGTGCTGTGGAAGATGCTATTACTCAGCCGAAGTCCCTTGAAAAGGGGATATCGGAAGTTTCAACAAAGTTTAATAAGAGTCCATGAACCACAACATGTTTGAAGTGAGTCTTCAACACACAGACACATCATTCCAAAGTGTATGCTTGAGAATAGAAGAGCTGCATTTTTTGCTTTTAGGCCTCCTAAATGTGGAGACATGCCTATAAATCCTGACACCAAGGGCTACATGTATCAAAATTGTATATTGCGAATACATAATTGCGTATTTCTGAGAATCGCAATTAGGTAATTTCAATATACAATGTATGAAAGCCAAAGAGTTTGATATAGTGATTCCTATGGGGGTGCAAATCGCTCTACCTCATTATTATTAATAAGGTAGATCGCAATTTGCAACCCCCCTAGGAATCAAAAAAATCACGGGCATGGTGGCATGCTTGGGTCAGCAGACCACCATGTCTGTGATTGCTTTTAAATAAAGCAATTTTGGTTTTTGAAATGCACCCTGTTTTCCTTAAAGGAAAACGGGATGCGTTTCAAAAACAAAACTGAAAAGTTTTCTTTTTATTTTTTTAGAGTAGGCAGTGGTCCGTGGGACTACCGCCTGCTCTTAAAAAAGGCTGTAACAAACATTTACAAAGGGGAAGGGGTCCCCTGGGGACCCTTTCCCATTTGCAAATGGGATACCACCTATTTGAAGTAGGTGGTAAAATGCGAATGGTTTGTGACTGCATTTCCGTCTCAAAACATTCCTACATACTGATGCGAACCGGTATTAGGAAGAGATGCCCTAAACATGGACCTTTCTAATAGCAAATGGCAAACCCATTTTGCGATTCGGTAACAGGTTACCAAATCGCAAAATGGGTTTTGATACATGTAAAAATACTTTTTTGAGTTTCCAAACGGGCCTATTCTGCAAATCGGTCTGTTTGCTAACACAAAATAGCTTGATACATGTAGCCTTTAGTACTACCAGACTCCACAACTTTACAAGAAGGAAGATGTTCTATTATGCATTGTCCGAATGTTCCAGGAACATATCATGCAGAGTAGAACAGGATGTTTAAATCAGTAGTAAGGCTAGAATCCCCTGGGCTCTGGTGCAAGCAGGAAAAATGGCCCCTTTGACTGCTGCCGTGATAGTAAAACACAGCAATATACAGGGTTCAGTGGTCCCTGGTGCACTGCACCTGCAGCACCAATGATAGCTACGCCCCTGGTTTAACTACTATCTGCATTGATAAGAGTCTTGTTTTCATGGCTGAGACACTTGCAGGCGTCTCACTCTGGGTATCCTTCGGAGGAGTGATTCAGGACCCTAAGGTTAAGTGGCAAGATTGATTTGAAAAAGTATTTACCATATTTATTGGGTGAACAGGTAGGACTAGTTCCAAAAGCTGCTCCATATACATTAAGTAATTCGGTGAGCTTGCTCCATGTAGATGAAGTAATTCGGTGAGCCGTACTGGAGTGCAAAGAATTACATATCTGTCTGTGCGGCAAGTTTTTTTCTTGTAACAGAGGCAGTATTTTACATGTTTTCAGTGCAACAAGAATGAAAAGCATACAAGTATAATCTTAAATACTACGGAGGTCTCTACTTTAATCCACCAAGTTTATGTAGCCACTTCTTAACATTTAACTGTGAATGGTATAATGTTCTCCATTGACATGCTGTTCCTCTCCCTCTCTCTCCCAATGGGGTGGACCATGAGTAAAGTGAACTCTGCTGACAAGCAGGAGTTGGCTTCCCCTGGAAAAGAATGGCTAATGACATCAGTAAGCAAACACAAGGAGATGATGGACGGAGCACTTAAACTTTTCAGACACTCACCCCCAGTCTCAGGTCTGGGTTGAATCCATCATCATTCTTTAGGTCAATTCACCACCTCAGTTCAGATCCAGCTATATACAAATCTGTCTTGGCCCTGTGCCTCATTGGAACAGTCCAGCCCGAACTGCCAAGCCAGGTCTTCCTTGAACCGGAAACAAGCATCCTGGGACCGGTTTCTAGGTAACACCCTTTATCAACCAGGCTAGCTTGAATCCAGTGACAAAGTGAGCAAGGGACCCATGTCTGGACATACCCTGCCAACTTAGGGCGCACAAAGCAAACACAAGGAGGCATTGGCGGCTAGGAATTTATCCTCGTCCACCTACTGGCACTAAGACTTGCTGATATGAGCACCCAGAAGTCCACTGAGATAACTCTATTTTGCAAGCTTCCAGAGCTAGATGACCTTGTCTTAGAAGCTCCCCACTAATACTGGGAGTAGTTCAACCTAGTATCCTCCTGACGGACACCTTCCGCTGGGAATTACGCGGTCACACGAACTGCAACACTCGCAACTGCATCTACCTATTGAGATGCCCATGCGGTCTCCAATACGTGGGCATGACCTCCCGCCCCGTGAAAATCCGAATCTCTGAACATAGAAGCAACTTCCGTTGCAAGAAAACAAACACTAAGATGTGCAGACACTACTTAGAACAGAACCACACAGCTGACTCATTGTCCTGGCTAGTTCTTGAAACCTCCCCAGACAGATCCAAGCACAATCTTTTCCTAAAGGAACAGAGGTGGATACACCGATTATCCACAGATAGCCGGGGATTGAATGAGGATATTCCATGGATCGCTCTGTGAACACGTCTCTGCATATACATCCCTTATCTGCCTGGCGACCTATGCCTAGTTCAATGTACTTCCTTTGGTTTGCCCCAATATTTGAGACTAATGGTTAATTCCTGTGACAATATCTGTCTTACAACCCTGAACAAATGCCAGATTAAGAGACCAGACAGAATATGGCTAATTCGTTTACCACTGCACAACGTTGCCACATAGCGATAAAACCCAGGCTATATTTACTTACTTTTTATACACTACCCTCCACTCCATCATGGCCGCCCGATCAACCCCCTTAAGCACATGACCTACCAGGGAGTTCTACTTCCTGTTTGCGATTCTTAGACCACACCCGGTTTGCTACTTAATGAGGAGAAACACGACCGGCTCTCCACTATCCGGACCCGGTGAGATGGGTAGGCATTACTGGCCCTGACACAAGCAGTAGAAAGTAAGTGTACCATCTATACAACACCAACAGTGGGGCTCTAACTACTGGAAAAACATGTATCTAGGGTTACTACTTACCTTAATACCAGCCCACCCTTATCCTTCCCTCCTCAGCCTCAACCCCTATGGCTTCTCCCTTGATGTCAGACCCACCGGGTACTGTTGACACCCCATAACTCTAACCTTTAGGTGAGTAACAGTATTTCCGATCCCCTGGGTCTGCGATTAAGTTTTAATGGATACTGCTGCTACCAGTTTTTTAACTTGTTTTTAACCACATACTAGTCACTATCTCCACGAGTATGTCACTTTTTCACAGTGTGTTCACGGTCACTACAGGGTCACATGTTGTTACTTACCTGTGGTAATGTTCTCCTTTGTCTCCCCTCTTTAGGCAAGAGCAGGGTCAAACAGGTAGTACAACTTATGTGCTGTATTTAACACTGATACTAATCATTAGGTCATGTTTTGTAGATTGTAGTTTTTTACTAGGTCCTGAAGAATCGCAGTCAATGTACTAGAAGCGAGAAACATGTTGACCACACCACTTGCACTTTAGCCCCGGTCCAATCTGGGAAACCAAAGTTCCCATGAACACTGGCTGCCCTTGGTTTTAATTGTGGTAGAGGACCGCCAGAATAAAATTGTTTTCCGGTACCTTGTACCACATTTTATCCTCACCCGCACTATCTACTCTGTCCTGGCCCCTCACCCCCACTTCACCCATAGGCAGTTGAATAAAAGATCTCCGATAAAGAGCCCCTCTTTGAGGTGAGCCCGTTGGGCATTGCACCGCCTGCCCGACGAGGAGCATTGCCTATGATGAAGCATGACACTCGCAAGGGTGTGTGAGGCCATTATATCCAACAAATTGGATACCCAGGGGTGGTCCTCCATTGAGCACTAGCCCTTATACCTTAGTGACCTTCTCCTTCTTTCTTTCTCCCCCTAGGAACAGCCCAGTCATCTCTCTTGTTGTCTTAGTAGTTCAACCTGGCCATAGAGTATTCAGGCAGCATAATCATCGGACCCAAGAGGGGGAAAAGAAAAAACCCTCTCCGAGTCTCACTGTGATTTCAAAATATTCCAGAAGCTTCTCTTCTTTTGGCTGCCTGTTCTTGATAAGTCCAACTTGGAAGTCACCAAGACCGAAGATTGCCATTCTAAAAAGGAAGGAGGGATAGGATCTCTCCATTTTATGCAAATTTGCCTCCTAGACAGGAGCACAGCGTAAAAGAGTAAGGATCTTGCTTGTCCTCTGACATTCTCCTGAAGGCCAAAGAAGACTAAGGAAAAATCAATAATAAACGGGATTCTAATTAAGTCCGACATAAATGTGCCAAAGCTGTCCCAAAAAGAGGCCAGAGCTGGGCATTCTTTAAACATATGCATGTCAGAAGCCAGGGTCAGACCACATTTCTTGCAACATACGGGCAACTCTTTGTTAATTTTAAAGAGCTTCAGCGGGGTGAAATAAGCCCTGTGGATAGTATACAAATGGTTCCTTTTTAGCCAGGCAGGCTTTACTATATCGTATAAAAGATTACACAAAAGTTGCCACATGGTATAGCACTCTGGTCTGGCAAGACACTCCCCCATAGATCTTGCGCAAGTTTAAACTCTCCGTCCCCTGCCTCCAACACTGCCTGGTACCAAAAGGAGACTTCTTTCTTCCCTCGTGGTCTGCACAGGAGATTAAACTCTAGGTCGGTGCCTACCTCCAATAAACCACCTTTGGTAGTTTGTAGCTGAGCTTGAACCCAGATAGCCAGCGGGAGGTATTTGAACCTAGATAGACCTGTCCCAACCCTCTCACTAAGTTGTTCCCATGTTAACAGTGTCCCTTCTAAGAACAGGTCCCCCCAGACTGCCAGGCCCGATTCCCTTAACGGGGCTGCCAAACTATCCCTCACACATTCTGGACCCTCGGGTGAATCCCACTGCGGGGCCTTACTAGAAAAATAACCCAAAGAGACCACCCTCCTTAAGTCTTCCCATGTTTTTGCAAAGCCCTGTAACCCCTTAAGCCTGACTTTCTTGAAGAACTTAACATCCCCAAACTTAAACAAAAAACCCTCCACCGGTAAGTGTGCACCCTGAAGTATTGCTAAGAACATTCATCCTATTCCAGTATTAGCCGGCATTTTTAAAAGCATACCGGTGTGAGAGAGTTGGAAGGCCCAAGCATAAAATTGAATGTCAGGCAAAGCCAGGCCACCCTTTTCTTTACGGTGTCTCAGCTTTTTCCAGGCTAATCTCAAATATTTATACCCCCAAACAAAGGAGTTAACCTCCCTCTGGATTTTATACATTTGCATTTTATCAAAGTACAAAGGGATGCAGTTGAAAAGAAAAGAGATTTTAGGGAGTATCGACATTTTAGCCAAGTTGGCCCTACCGATGATTAACATAACATAACATAACATGTGTATTTGTAAAGCGCACGTTCACCCAGAGGTTTCTTGGCACTGAGTAATAGATGTTCATTGTTACCCAACTCAATGGTACTCATTTTATTGACCTCAGATGGATGAAAGGCTGAGTGGACCCACCGGGATTTGAACCTGTGATCATGAAGTCGAACACTGGCCCCTCCAATGGACGCATTAGTCCACTGAGCCACCAGACCCGGCTTGAGAGAGGCAGCGAAGTCCAGCTTCACACACTCTCTCGACACTGTTGTCAAATTTGTTTCCGCAATTCTGGCTATGTCGTGAACTATTTTGACCCCCAAATATCTCATAGTGGAACTTATTTGATACTGATGCTGGCTTGCCACCTGGTTCCAAACCATTACCTCTGTTGTAGCTGCGTTGATTTTGTACCCCGAAACCAAACCGAAATCTTGGGCTTGACTGATGACAGCTTGGAAGGCCCTGTCAAAGTCAGCCGTAAAAATTTAAAATATCGTCGGCATACAGGGCTACCTTCCTCTCCCACTCTCCATATCTAAAAGGCTGAATGTTAATATCCTCCCTTAACCGTTGAGCAAATGGCTCGATGTATAAATCAAAAAGGAGAGGGGAGAGTGGGCAGCCCTGCCTAGTGCCCCTGGATATATTAAAGGGTGCCGTAAGACCACCATTTACCAAACGGTGCGACAGAACTTCTCGCTACGGTTGAATTTTTTCAAGGCCTCCGACAGGTATAACCACTTTACCCTGTTGAAGGCCTTGGTGGCGTCTAGGGTCATTGCTGCCAGAGGTAGGGCATGTGCGGACGCCAGGTCTATTTCCCCGATAAGAATATAATTTAAATGTGATAACTGGTGGTCTTTCACAAAGCCCTTCTGATCTAGATGCAGGGCATCCCCTACCACTGTACACAGTCGAGCTGCCATTATAGATGTAAAGATTTTATAATCAGCATTTAATAAAGATATGGGTCTGGAAGACCCACAGTTAGATGCCGCTTTCCCAGGTTTCAGTATCAATATTTTGATAGCCTCGTTCAATGAGTCTGGCAGGATCAGGCCTTCTTGCAGGATCTGATTGAAGAGTTTGGTCATAATAGGTATAACCTGATCCCCTATAACCCTATATATATCTCATACATATATACTACACTAGTATATACTACACGAATAAAATCCAAGAAGCTGCAAATTCATCGAAAGAACTATTTCAAACAGTCAATGCCCTGCTGAGATGCCCACGGGACGTAATGTTTACGCCGGAACAAAAATGTGTAGATAAAATAGCCACTTTCTTCCAAAATAAGGTGCAAGCAGTGTACGATAGCTTAGAAGAATCAACACACAATATAGGAGAATTAAATGTAGCTTAACCTGAATCTAGGGTGGAACATGAAGGTTTGCTATCCTTCTCCCCACTAATAGAAAAAAGGGTAGAGGGGGCGTGGCCAAGATGGCGTCGGAGTAGGACGTTTTTTCCTACCTCTCCGGCGCCGATCCAGCAAAGCTGCTGATAGCGCGGCAACTGGCGTCCAGCTCGGCCTCTAATCGGTGGCGGAGATCGCCAGGACACGGCGGAGGAGCACGGTGCCGTCGGCGAGGAGAGGGGGCATCCGGAGTGGCTGTAGGACCGGCGGAGCTCTGCGGCCTGTGGATCCCCGGTCTAAATTAGCAGAGGCCGGCCCGGCGTGTCGCGGGGCCCATCGCGACGGGGGTGACTCTTTCTGCGCCCCGCCCCGCCTGAGTCATCTTGCGGCAGCCGCCGGTGCTGCGGGCTGTTGCCGGAGGCGGTGAGGGGCAGCCACGATCTCCGGTGTGCCTTGGGGGTACCGGCGAGTAGCGGCCCGGAAAGCGGAGGGGTCCCGGAGCCCTCGGTGAGGGGCGGCGCCACTGTGCCCAACCCGGGTTCGGAGGAGCACCTGTGGTGCGGCGGGGACCGGGCTCCGCGGGGCCCCCGGGAGGCATAGTCCTGGTGAGTGGCCCCCCGCTCTGGACAGGAGAGGTGCGGAGGGAGCCCGGCCTGTTGACGGGGCCCGACGAGAGACGTGTTGGGGGCGCTGCCGGCCCCTGTTGCAGCGACGACCTGGCGACTGCTGCTGTGGTGGTGCATGCCCCGGGCCCCTTCTGTGGACTGCGCGGCGCCGCTGGTGCTGTGGGGGTGTAGCCACGCGGCGGAGGGACCTGACCTGCGAGGAGAGCGGAGGCCCCGGAGCACCGACCCGGAGGGGTGGTGGAGGCCCAGGGCGCTTCCCAGAGGCCGCATTCAACCGGACAAGAGCTGTTGGACTTGGCGCGTGGAGACGAGCGCCGGCCCGGAGGGGGTGCTAACAGTGGACCGGCGATCCAAGCAGGGTGAGGGCAATCGAGGCGGGCGCGGCCTCCTACGCTGCTGAGGGGCCCTAAAGGCTGCGTCTGGTGCCAGACTGGATGGTGTGTGGGCCGAGGGGACTGCTGCTGCCCATTGCCTGTGCCCGGATTTCCAGAAGGGCTCCGGTCCTACGCTGTGAGCTGGTGCGAACTGGAGGTGCTGTTGGAGGTGCGTGCCTGGAGGTCCGGTGGTGATCTGAATAAGGAGCGTGACGCCGCCCTTTTGCCTGGCTCGTCCGACTGTCTGGTGTCTGGGCGCCGGAGATTCGCTGGGAGCCTCTGGCCTGGAGCGGAGTGGTGGACGCAGAGTGGGGCTGCCCGCCGGGACCGACTACTACGCTTGCAAGCCCGGATCCGGGCACTGTTTGGTTCTGGTGGTGACGGGTGGAACGTTCGCCCTGTTGCAGGGCGCCCGGCATTATGGCTAACCAGCCCCGCAAGGGACGCGTGGTGAAGGACGGCGCAGCTAAATCATCACAGCAGCCGGCGTCCCCCGGTGCCAGTGGGTCGCCAAGAATGTCCGATGACGAGGCCCCGGCCACTAAGGCTTTTATGACCGAACTTTTTGCTTCCATCAAGGAGGACATCTCCGAGCTGCGGGCGCAGCTGGCCTCTGACCTCCGGGACGTACGGGGAGACGTTGATGGGATTGGTGAAAGAGTGGCGACTCTTGAGGACCATGATTTGGGCACGGCCAACGATGTCCACTTACTCCAACAAGATGTCCTTCGCCTCACGGAGCAAAACTTGGACCTGCAGGCACACATGGAAGACCTTGAGAACCGCTCCCGGCGGAATAACATTCGCATTAAAGCGGTGCCATGGGATGGCGAGTCGGGAGACCTGCGAGGCTATGTGAAGGAATTGTTTCTGCAGATCTTGGATGAAGACGATGTGAAGGATATCCAGATGGATAGAGTCCATCGCGTTGGTTTGCCCAGGAGAGGGGGGGGCCGCCCCCAGACATCCTTGTCTGTGTTCATGACTTTCAATTGAAGGAGCGCATCCTCCGGAAGGCTAGGGCCATAAATTCGCTGCAATTTCGGGAACATCGTCCTCAACTTTTTCAGGACCTAGCGGCATCTACACTTCAAAAAAGGAGGGATTTTAGACCGGTGACTTCCCTCCTGCGGGAACGCAACATCGCATATTCTTGGGGGCACCCCTTCAGGATCATCTTCAGGTGGCAGAATCGACTGATGCAGATACGCTCCCTGCAGGAAGCGAAGGAGCTCTTGGGTTTGGATGAGGTTGCCCCGTCCCAGGGGTCGAATGCATCCCCGTCTCGGAGGCGACGTCGGACCTCTTCATGGCATAGAGTGGGGTCCTCTCCGACGCGGGGGCGCCCGGACCGCGATGCCAGCCAGCAGGAGAGGGGGAGTGCAGTGGCTTCAGTAGTTTCAGCGACGGTGCCGGCGTCACAGGCCAGCTCCGGAGCGGCGTGACGGTGACTTGATAATGCGGATCGGCGCTGGAGGGGGCATGGACCCCCCCGGTCTGGGTGAATGGAAGTACTTTTGGAGAAGACTCCCCAGACCGTGACCTTGGGAGGAACCGAGATGGTCTCCCTGCCCTGTCCCCGGAGTGGTCAGTGCTTCGTGAACTGTGGACCACTGGGACTGATGAGTATATTTTTCCCTGTTTCTGTTCTGTTTACACTTTCACTGTTCCCCTTTTCTTCAGGGGACAGTTGGTTTGAGGGGGGGAGGGGGTGGGAAATGTTGGTGGCGACTGGAGTGATTCATGGCATGTACGGTGGGTCTGGTGTGGTGTGGGAGTGGCGTGTGGGGAGTGGACTATGGCGCTGGGGGATCTACGGGAGGCGGGGGGTCGGGATGGGGAGGCGCGGGAGAGATATAGGGGTCGCATGTCACTGTTCCCCTTGAGCGGAAGATGGCTGACTGTAGGGTGGGGGGGCCCGATGCTGTTTATAGAGAGTGTTGGGTTGTGGGACCATCATGCCGATTAGTATAGGGACGTGGAATGTTAAAGGCCTGAACTCGCCGCAGAAGAGGCAGAAGGTGTGGAAGTATGTAACTGATCATCAGTTGGATGTTGTGGGGCTCCAGGAGACCCACCTGGCGCGTAAGGACGAGCTGCGCCTTCGTCATAAGGCGTTTCCCATCATTTATAGGTCTTCGGCGTCCACAAAGCATAGAGGGGTGGCTCTCCTGTTTCGTTCTACGCTGCACTTCCAGCCCCACGATGTCTGTAGTGATAAGGATGGACGCTGGCTGATGGTGAAGGGGCTTGTTCAGGGGAGGCTTTGTACGTTTGTGGTGGTGTACATCCCTAACGCTGGTCAGAATCAGTTTTTGCAGGGACTGTTGCAGCGTGTGGGGGACTTTGCGGAAGGGCACTTGTTCCTTTTAGGGGACTTTAACCTGGTATGGGATGCGAATGTGGATAGCTCTGGGACCCGTAGGGTACATACAGGGGTATTTTCCCCCTCCTCGCAGCAGGTGGTTGGGGATCTGGGTCTGGTCGACAGTTGGCGCTTCTTCCACCCTGCCTCCCGGGATTACACCTTTTTTTCGCATGTCCATCAATCATACTCCCGACTGGACCACATTTTTATTAGCCAGGCGCTTAGGGGGGATTTCCTTGACTCCGTCATTCTTCCACTCTCGGTATCTGACCATAGTCTCCTGGTGCTTAGCCTCCGGTGGTCCTCACCTGGTGATGGGCAAAGGAAATGGTATTTCCCGGCATCGGTAGTGCGGGACGATGTCTCTAGTAAGGCACTGCGTAAGGCCATCAAGGACTTTCTCGAGCTGAACCCAGTGTCGGACACGTCGGTCTCCAACACTTGGGACGCTTTGAAGGCTTCCATCAGGGGCACTTGCTTGGGACTCAATGCAAATCTTAATAAAGCACGGCGCAAGGATAGGGAAGCTCTGGAGGCTGAATTGGCGGTCCTTGAGCAGGCTCACAAGCTTAACCCCTCTAGAGTTACCCTCCGGCCTTTGACCGCAGTTCGTGGGAAACTGAGGGCCCACTACAATAACAGGGCCGAATTGACGCTGTTGCGGTTAGGCAGGCAGTCTTATTCTTGCGGTAACAAAGTTGGCAGACATTTGGCAAGGCAGCTGCGAGATAGGCGGGAGCGTGAGTATATCGGGGGGATTAGGGACGCTGCGGGTGAGCTGCATCACCGGGACGAGCAGAAGGCGGCCATTTTTGGCCGTTTTTATGGAGACCTTTATACTGGGGACGAGCTGGATGCGGAGTCCCAGATGCAGTATCTGCAGCGCTTACCCCTTCCCCAGGTGTCCAAAGAGTGGAATGAGGTCCTGGAGGCTCCAATTACCAGGGAAGAGGTACTCGGGGCTATTAAGGACCTGAAACTGCACAAGGCCCCTGGGCCGGACGGATACACTGCCGTCTTCTATAAGACGTTCGCCTCTGACCTTTGCGACTTCCTGGTGACCCTCTTTAACGACATGGCTGAGACCGGCTCTTCGACGGGCTCCCTGGCCGAGGCGGTTATAACGGTCCTGCCGAAGCCGGGGAAAGATCCCACCCAGTGTGCCTCGTTTCGCCCCATAGCGCTCCTTAACTTGGATGCGAAGTTATACTCGACAATCTTGGCGCGTAGAATGCAGGATCTGTTACCAGCGATCATACACCCTGACCAGTCCGGGTTTATCAAGGGGCGCCAGACTCACGACAATACCCGCAGAGTTGTGCATCTCATTGAAAAGGCGGACAGGTTTCGCATCCCGGCGGTCCTGGTGGGGTTGGATGCCGAGAAGGCATTCGACCGTGTGGACTGGCGCTTCCTGTTTCATACGATGACGGCTTTTGGCTTATCGGAAAAGTTCATTACCATGGTGAGGGCTAATTTTTGCAGTCCTAGATCTCGGGTGGGAATCAATGGCCACTTGTCTGCATTCTTCCCGCATTCCAGAGGCACTAGGCAGGGTTGCCCCCTTTCCCCTCTCCTGTTCGCGTTGAGCATTGAGCCCCTGGCGGTGGAGGTTAGGGAACATGAGGGTATAAGGGGCATTCCGTTCGCGGGAGAGCAGCACACGATCACGCTCTTCGCGGACGACGTACTTCTTTCCATTGCTGATCCTGAACGCTCGTTGCCTTGTGTTAGGGAGACCCTGCTGGAATATGAAGTGGTCGCAGGCTTCAAGGTTAATTACGGCAAGTCGCATGTCCTGAATCTCACTCTATCGCCTGCGGATGCGGAACGTTTGCGCACTTTGACGCCCTTGGCCTGGGCTGCTGACTCGCTTGTCTACTTGGGGGTCCGCTTGACCCCCACTGTGGGCGGGCTATTCGCGGCTAATTTCCCCTCTTTGCTGGCAAAGACTAGAGCCGATTTGGACAAATGGAAACCTAAATTTCTATCATGGCTGGGTAGAATCCATGCTGTAAAGATGGTCCTCCTTCCCAAATATTTGTACTTATTTCAGGCCCTCCCCATCCCTCTGGACGGCGACTTTTTTCGGCGCCTTAGAACGCAGATCTTGCGATTTGTGTGGCAAGGGGGCCGAGCGCGTTTGTCCTTTGCGTTACTACGTAGACCGAGACCCGAGGGCGGGGTGGGGCTTCCTGACCTCCAGCTTTATTACAAGGCGGCGCAACTGCGAATTTTAGTAGAATGGTCACAGCAGACGTCGGAGAAGCATTGGCTCCATATGGACCGGAGCGTGGCGGGGAGGTCGGTTTGGGACCTGGCTTGGAAGCCTAGGAGGGACCGCCCCTTAAATGCGTACATAAGTACGCCTACGGGTACTGTCCTGAAGGTGTGGGATGCGCTGGTTGGGGACGACCGTTGGACTACGTTCCCCTCACCCTTCACGCCCTTGCACTTCAACCCGGCATTTCCGCCGGCTCAGCGAGAGGGGGCCTTCGATGCGTGGAGGGAGGGGGGATGTAGGGCTTTGACTCACCTGTTCCATGGTCAGGCCCCCCTCACTTTTGCGAACTGCGTGAGGGACTATGGGGTTCCCCAGAATGACCAATACCGTCATGCGCAACTGCTCCACTGGGCCACTTCGCCGGGGGTACTGGAGGCAGCCACGCGGCCACCCTCCATTTTTGAGGCCTTCCTGCTACGGACGTCGGTGATGAAAGGGGCTATCTCCTTCATATATCAACTCTTGCTTCGGTCGGCAGTCTCGCCTAGACCTAGGTATATGGACCAGTGGGAAGAGATGCTGGGGAGAACTGTCTTGGATGCTGAGTGGACAGCGTTATGGCGGGATATCTCGAAGTTTAATCATTCACTTCACCTCAGGGAAGCCCACCTTAAGACTCTTATGCAATGGTATTTATGTCCGACCAGGCTACATCGCTTTTATCCGGCCGCCTCCGATAAATGTTGGAGGGGTTGCGGGTTTCTGGGGGACTTTCGCCACATCTGGTGGGACTGTCCGGTGAGTCGGCCATATTGGGACGAGATTCTCTCGCACATTAAGGAACTGCTGCAGTATCCCATTGAGGACTCAATGGCCTCTGTTCTCCTGGGTCTCCGAGACCCCGGCCTAGAGCATCAGACCAAAGCGGACAAGAAGATTTTGTGGCTGTGCCTGGGTGCTGCCAAGCTTACACTGGCAGCTGCCTGGAAACAGAAGGAGGCACCGGCAATCTCGCTGTGGCACGCGCGCCTGTGGAAACTTCTGAGTTTGGAAAGAATGGCGGACGTCTTCCTTGGTAATTATAAGAACTTCCAATTCCAGTGGGGTCCGTTGGTGAATTTTCTGTCCAAGGGCTTACCATCCGCGGTCTGTCCCGCGTCCCTGAGGTCACTTCATTTATTTCAGGTCTAATTTTGTTGTCTGGAGGAGGTTTGGTTTGAGTGAGTCGCCACCATGGGGGGAGGGAGTGGGTGGGGGGGGGGAGTTCTGTTTACTGGTATGTAGTTCACCGAGGAGCATGGCAAGGATGTCTGGCCTAGCTCTTTGGCCCTGCCGGACTATGGACATGTTGGCCCGGCTATATGTTGCGCTTGTTGAGAGACTACCGCCATGGGCACATGCCGAGCACTGACTTTGCTTCTGTTATCACGAATTTGATGCTCTGTTGCTTTTGTTTTGCTCCCGGAAGGGTCTATCTCGAGAGGTACTGATTGCTTCCTGGTGAACTCCGTATGTGTACTGCTATTTTGAAAATGAAAAATAAAAATTTTACAAAAAAAAGAAAAAAGGGTAGAGGAACTGGTACTAAATATTAAATCGGGCTCCCCCTTGGATCCCTGTCCGCCACATATATTGCATATGGCATCAGAAGTTATCAGCTATGCCTTATCTCCATTAATTAATAAAATCCTGTCTGATGGAGTTTTCCCCAAGGCATGGAAGAAAGCATGCATACGCCCACGTTTGAAAAAGCCTAAACTGGATCCACAGGTTGAGATGAACTATAGGCCTATCTCCTGTCTGCCGTTTGCAGCGAAAGTACTGGAAAAAGCATTAAACATTGAACTAATGTCATTCCTGGAGATAAACAATTTGCTAGACACCACCCAACATGGTTTCCGTCCTAAACATTATACGGAAACTGCTTTAATCCTGGCAACAGAAGAAATACGTAAGGTAACAGATGAAGGGGGAAGAGCTATACTGGTCCTGCTTGATTTAACAGCTGCCTTTGATACGGTAAACCACACTGTGCTCAATCAAAGGCTGCAGGATGATGGTGTCAACGGTACAGCACTCTCTCTCCTATCATCCTTTCTGTCAGACAGGAAACAAATGGTCTACTGGAATGGCTTTAGATCAGAGGAATTCACCCTACCAGGAGGAGTCCCGCAGGGATCGGCCTTATCACCAACATTATTTAATAACTATGTTGCCCCTCTGGTCAGGATGGTAAAGAGCCATGGCTTTAAGTTGGTATCTTATGCTGACGATACGCAGCTTATAGTATCTGTAGCTAAGGCTGCAGATTTGCGGGCCATGGATTTCTGTAATTGCATTTCATCCCTGATGAACTGGATGAATGTGAACTTTTTAAAGCTAAATGCAACAAAAACAGAATTCATGGAATTTGGCTCAAAAGACCAAATCTGGAACCAGTTATGGTGGCCTAGTACTGCTGGCCCACCTCCAATACCAGTTTCAAAAGCCAGGAATTTGGGAGTAATGGTTGATAAAAACCTGACCTGGGCTTCACAGATCAACCAGGTCACCTCAGCATGCTTTTTCACTCTAAAAGGACTGAGAAAGATTCTCCCATATATTCCCTTTGCCCTAAGAAAAACGGTCGTTGTCTCCACCATATTGTCTAGAATTGATTACTGTAATGCCCTTTACTTTGGAATGGGTTTTGCTCAACCAGATAAACTTCAGGCTATTCAAAATGCAGCAGCCAGAGTGCTGCTTGGGCTGCCCAGACACCAACCAACTTCAATAGCCATAAGAAACCTTCACTGGCTCCCTGTACATAGACAAATAGAATTTAAGTCACTTTGTCTAGTTCACAAGGCTCTGTATGGAGAGGGTGCTAAAGATGTGCAAGTTCTCTTCTCACATTATGTCCCTACTCGGACTTTAAGATCTTCTTCCCTTGGCCTTGCACAAATTCCAAAGATAAAAAGAGCACGCTGTGGAGGAAAGCGTTTTTCATTCCTGGTGTCCAAACTCTGGAATACACTTCCACTACATATTAGAAGTTTATCCAACAGATTTGCATTTAGGAAAGAAATCAAAACCTGGCTCTTTCCCCAACACCAGTAGGATGCATTCATGTCCGAGTTTTTTACTCTAACACAGCGCCAAGACGCCTCGGCAGTAGTGCGCTTTATGAGTACAATCAGTCAGTCAGTCAGTCAGTCAGAGGGTAAGCCATCTGGCCCAGCGGCCTTGCCCTTTTTAGTATTAATAATTGCCTCCCTTACTTCGAGACAGGAAAAATCCCTGTCCAGATATGTTTGTTGCTCCGGGGTAAGAGAGGAAAGCGTCATATCCTCAAGCCACCTTTGAGTGCTCTGGCTATCTACGTTGCCATTCTCAAGGTAGATATTCTGGAAGAAGTACTGAAAAGCATCTCAGATTTCCTCATCCATTACAGAAATGCCTCTTTCGTCCCTAATCTCTCTAATGTAGCTCCTTGCTCGGTCAGATTTACTCTTCCAGGAAAGGAGGTTGCCTTGATTAGGGCCATAGTATCCGGTTAAGATTAACAGGGTATCCATAATTAAGGTTTTAACCATCACCCACCTGCCATTTGGGTCTTTTATATGAGAGCAGACATGGGCCCTGGCTGACTTCTTAAAGATAATAGATACCCCTCAGATGTTTGCTGTTAGTGCTGACATGAGAGCCCACCAAGGTATGGGGCTATAACAGGGCAGTCATTTCATCTTCCAATAGATGTGTTTCCTGGAGGACAATGACCTGCGCCGTGGAGTCTCGTAAATATTGTAAGATCTTGTCTCTCCTTGGCCTAGTGTGCAGGCCATTGACGTTCCAGGAAAGAATCTGCAGTGAAGTCATTTTGGCTCCCCCTTCTCTACCCTATCCAACTACAAAATGTTGACTATTTGCGCCCTCAGCAACTTGCCTACACCCTTTACTTTAATTCCAAGACTGGACATATCCAAAATAGCGGAAATGAGGATTTTATTAAGGAAAATTAATAAGGATTTTCCTTGGCTTGGGATGGTTCGGGTTGCGTCTGAAGGGGTCCGATGAATTCTTTGGATATCCCTATCCGACTCCTCAGCTGAAATCTCTAAATCCAATGATCTTTTAGGAGGTTTACCATAAAGGGTTTAAGATCACTCCCCTCGTTGCCCTCTTGGACATTCAATACCCGTAAGTTCTTCCTGTGGGAGTTGTTTTCTATAATTTCCAGCCTGTCCCTTAGAGCTCCCTCCTCTTTCTTCAAGGCTGCATAGTCCCCCTTCATGACATTCAACTGACCAGTTAATGCCCCCACTTCAGATTCTAAAGTTTCGGTCCTTACATTCAAAAGATCCACTATTTTATCTAATGACTCATAGAAGCTTCTAATCTCCCCTTGATTTGAAGCTGAAACTCAAAACCCTTCTTTTTATCCACCGCCAGTGAGGCCATGAGAAGTTCTAAAGAGGAGATTAAGTGTACCTCTGTAGCAGGAGCAGGAGCTTGGACCAGGGCCGGAGCCGGAGCTAGAGCCGGAGTACGAACCTCTGAACCTTTGGCCATTACTCCTCCATCTAAACATTCTCCCACCGCAGTAGCAACAGGACTGTGACCCTTAAGTATATCCTGAAGGTTTCCTGAGGTGACTTCATGAGGTATCTGGCCGGAGGATTCCTCTCTCCCCTCTTTCACTACCTGCATCCTATTACCTCTCACTGCCGGCCCAGAGCTGTCTGTATCTACTATAGTATCTACTATAGCGCGATCTCCCATAGGCTTGTAGATCCCTAGATTTACTTTTACTAAGGTAGGAGTACCCGACTCGCTTGAATCTGGTTCTGACTGAAGTCCGACCTCTCCTATTGTTCTACCAGCTTCCCCCAGACACAGTACTTCTGGCAAGACCTTGAAATAAGACCTGAGGGAGGGGGTAATCTTAGGCTTGAAATCTTAGAAGGGACCCTTAGCCTTGACTTTAGAAAGTTTGGGGTTCTCCTTTTTAACCTCCCCTGATAAGAAGGTAGAGATGCACTTTTTACCAACCTTCCCGCCTTTTCGGGTCTTAGCCTTCACCATCCAGCAAGCTCCATCTTTACCACCCCCACTACCACCACTGCCACTGCTCAGCTCCTCACAGTCACTGTCACTCAAGCTGTCCCCAGGGGTGAGATTGCTGCTGGTATCTGATCTGGTATCTGAGCCCCCCTCAACTTGCTCAACTGTAACTGGTCAGCTGCTTTTTTAACGGGCTTAGACCTGCGCTTCCTATCCCTCCCGTGGCTCTTACTATTACTCAAGGGAGAGGCAGTAAAAAAAACAGAGGCAGGAGCAGGGACAAAAACTCTGCCCCCGGCTTAGCCCAAGACAGGCGCGCGACCCACCTGGGTAGAGGGCTCCCTGCTGACCCCTTCAGCCTGCAAACCTTTGTGAAACTGGGTGTCCTGGATGAGCTGAGATTGAGTCTTCACCGGCTCCGACTCCGCTTCACCAGAATTTTGGACCTCCAGGAGCTTCGCCTCCTTGATCCGCTCTAGGTTGACCACTACCGCAGCTCCTTTAATGCCCCCCCTAAGGAGACCGCGGGCCGCCACTCCACACCAGGGAAGCCGGGGAAGCTGACCTTGTCTCCCTTGTCTTCACACTCTCCGTCCCCTTCAATACACATCCGTATGAGGTGGGCCCGGCTGACTCAAAGAAAACTGGGAAAGGGAGCCGGATTGGGGCCGGAGACCGGGACTGAGCCCAAGCAAAAATCCAGCCCCCAGGTGAGCACTGCATCCGCCTCGACCACAGCCGCCACTCGCAGCCGCTGCCACCACCGCTCTGCTGCAAAGAGGAAAATGCCTCCGGTTCAGGCACCAAAACCCTAAGCCCCGAACTGGGTTTTCGTGGACCGCACAGCCTCTGCAGCCCCGCTGCCTCACTGCTGCGCATGCCACCCGCCGCACCGTATGCGGGGGAAAAGAGAGAAGGACAGACCCAGTGAACACCCGGGGAGCATCAAGAGTAGGTGGGTTACCTCACATTTTCTTCACCAACCATGACACTCCATTAAGTGGAGTTAAAAACACGCTGGAGGATCGGGTACAAATCTCAGGCACAGCGGCAACACAGCATACAGCCGCCATGTTCTCCCACTAAATCCATCATCATTCTTGAGCTCACTTCTCCACCTCAGTTCAGTCCCAGCGATATGCAAATCAGTCTTGGCCCTGTGCCTCATGGGAACAGTCCAGCCTGAAATGCCAAGCCAGTTCTTCCCTGAACCGGAATCAAGCATCCTGGGACTAGTTTCTGGGTAACACCCTTCATCAGCCAGGCTAGCTTGAATCCAGTGGCAAAGTGAGAAAGGGACCCACGTCTGGGCATAACCTGCCAACTTAGGACGAACAAAGCAAACACAAGGAGATGATGGATGGAGCGCTGAAACTTTTCAGACACTCACCCCCAGTCAAAGATCCAGGGACACATTCATGGCTACACTGGCACACTCAGGTACACTTACATACATACACTATCAGAGGCAGGCACATACTGAAGCATACACACACCTATGCACAGACTGATGCCTTTACTGATACACCCAGGCACACACTTATGCATTCACTGACACACGGGCAAGTACTGCTGCACACACTAACACACCCAGTGACACAGTGACCCATTCAATAAATAACCAAGACAGACAGTGATTCATATACCGACACACCCAATTTTACAATGATGCAGATACTAACACACCCAGATGCCCTCTGACGACTACTGTAGTACACCAAGGCACACACTGATATATGCACATACACACCCAAGCAGACAGTGATGGATACATTGACATACCCAGGCAAACACTGATGTATTTTTTGAGACAGCAAGGGACACACTGATTTAAACACGAAAAGTAACATCCTTTGGGCTGTATTTACAATATTTTGCCGCAGGGCAGCGCCACAAGCTTTCCTGCTGTGCTGCGCTGCAGAAAAGGAAAAGGGCAGGAATGTGCCTTAGCTATCAGATACGGCACATTTCTGTCCTCTTTCCCAGTGCTGGCACTAAATTGGCTACCATGCGCCAACACAGTCTGCATTGTAAGGATGATAGTTTGTGCAGGAGGGGACACCTTCCTGCACAAAAACAATCAATTAAGTTGATTTCCTCTTTCTATGAGTGCTGTAAAATGCAGCATGCATAGTAAGTGGAAAAAATGAATAGAAATAATAATATTTCTCCTTGTGCGCCTACACTATGCCACCAGTGGGGAGGTGTAGGGTTTTAATTCATACCCAGGTTTACATCTTGTTATAAATCTGGGAATGGGTCAAATGCCATGGGTGTTATGTCAGAACGCCCTCCGTAATACCCAAGGCACGCCTCCCCATCATAGTCTGGGGTAATGCAGCAACTTGAGCTGAATTGCATCACTCCATAACTACAAGCCCATTAAAAGCCACACAGGGTGGATTTACGTGGCTTTGTAGATTTGGCAAATGCCCTGTGCACCACTGGAACATCACAAATACGGGCTTGTAAACGAGCCACTCAAAGTGGCTATAACATAGTGACATAACTGTTTATGTTGGTACTTAAATGCTTAAAATATCTAATTTAATAATATATAATGAAAACCTAAATATATTGATTTCTTTTTTCTTTCCAGACATCTACTTCTACTTACAAGCAGAGAGTTATAATGATGAAAAAACTGAAACAGAGGAAATGATACTATCTCCTTAGAACAGAGAAAGGAAAAAGGACAAAATGTAGACAATGTAGTTAAATAGAAGAGAGCTGCTGGTAAGAAAACTAAAAAGTTTCTTAAAATAGTATGTGGAAAAATGCAAAGCGAGCAAGACCATGCAAATAAAAAGCAATGTTTCAAGTCAGCTAAGAAAGGAGACAAACTAAGTTATATGAAGAGTAATAAATCAGATAAGAAGGCAGATAGACAGAAGCAATTTAAGGAACTGAGACTCAGAATTTTTTGTAGTAGGTAATTTGAAATTTGATACAAACTATGAGGCAGTATAAAAGGAGAAGAGAAGCAGTCAAACAAAACAACATATTGAGGCAGTAATTGATAAGGCACTTGCTCAGAAGAAGAGCTATTTATTTTGATTCTGAACAGAATGAAAAAACTAGATAAAACCGTGTTGTGTAGGAAGGGCAGAAAGCCATGAAAAGACCATTTACATTTTCAGCGGTGAATGGAAGCATCCCTCGAGTACCGAGCCTTTTTTTAATGAAGAAAGCTTCTTCCAAGAGAACACATTAGTAAATTCAGTTGAAACAACTGATTGATGTTATGATGTTAAATATGGTAGTCCTAGTGCAAAAGAGGAGATGGTTCCTAGAAATGCAGATGAAGTGATAGCTCAAGAGGTACAACGAAGGAGTAGGAGGCCCCTGCATACAAATCGAACTGTAGCAGTATTTGCAGTGTTCGGCAGATATCAATTGACATATCAAGAATTTATTTATGTCAATTTCCAGATGGAAGTGTTAAACGGAAAATTGCAATTTTGCTAGGATTAGATCCATGCAAACTTAAGAATCATAGAAATTATGAAGAAATACACTAGCATGTCTATCAAAGAAAGTGTGCACAAGGACCTTTCATTACTTCAGAATGTTAGCTGTTCATCACTCTAAAATGCTAAATTTAGTTAGGAGACTACTTTGTAAAAACTTCTACCTTATGTGTAAGAAAAATGAATTGAGCTCTATTGCATGGTACAGTAGGAGAGGTAGAAAAGGTTTGTGAATATGTTCAGTTTGTTTCTTTAGCCTGGAACAAGAGTCTAGAGAAAAAGAGGTTTTGGTATGTGCAGGTGTAGAGAAATGAGACACAGGTATTAGTATTGATAACTTTGCACAAGAGATTTCCAGGTTTAACACAGTTTCTTTTTAGAACCCAAACTGTATTTTCATTTGTTGTCAATGCACTCACTCCAAAAGCCAAACTCACGCTGTTGTTTTGTTCTCAAAAACTTGAACAAGAGAAGAGAGATGTGACAAGGATTGCTCTATATTTAATTGTAGAGGAACACTTTGATTTGTCAACATGGAAAATTATATGTAAGTATTGCTCAGACAAGTTAGAGGATAACAAAATGCCAGGATCAATTCCAGAACCACTTCAAGAATTAAATCTTTATGAATGAGTTGTAATTCAATATTTATAGTTAATATGGAACCAAAGACCAGGAATCTGCCACCAACTGAGCTACAGAAAGGCCTTAAAGGAAGAGTTGCCTAATTACCTTTAGATTTTAAATGGAACATTGAAACTGTGGGGGTAGAGAGAGATATTGATGAACCTCTAATCATTCTAGTAAATGGTGTCCCTACCAAGAAACAAAATCTGGCAAGGGTCAGTGGATGTTAATAAAGTAAAACAAAGTGACATTATACCTGTGAGCTATAACAACAAGAGAGGAAGGGAAAAAAAGCACTCCTATCTCCCCTCAAAATTAATATAACAATAAACAGAGGAGTGTTTTTGCAAAGAATATTTGTAGAAGAGCAAAAATGTAGTTTAGTCGACACAGTCAAAAATATTGACTATGAAGGTAACCAATTTAGGTTTTTTATACCTGGTAGAAAATAATATTTATTACAATGCTGTTGAATTTCTTTGAGATGTAACGAGTATGGAGGATTAAACATTACCATGAAGTGGACAGATTGAAAAAGTGTATTGATCCAAATCAGAAGAAGTGTATGAACACTATAGCATCCAACCACTGCATTCTGAAGAAATTATTTGTGATGCTGTTGATCTCTTTCAAATGAAAGAAGCAAAAGGTGTTCCCAGGAGTGTGTGGGAGAAAAGTTTAGAGGTTCACTGTTTTCCATAACTATTTCGCACTGGAGAAGGTGGTAGGCATAAAGACTGCCCCGTAATAATACCAACAGCTGAATACATTTCAACCAGATTGTATTCAGAGGATTCTAGATGTCTCCAGTGTATTCCATACATATTCCATCTTCTCTTTGAGAGTGGAGTGTCTGGCCAATCATATGCTGTAAATCACAAACTGAAGACAGGAGTTAACCTACAAAATCTCTCTGCAAAGGACTTAGAACTTTGTTGGAAAGGTTTATGGGAAGGATGAGAAGCTGGAATACAACTTGACCTATTTGATGATGATCATGGAGTACTGAAATGCATGTTGATACCCCTAGGAGCACTTACTTCGTTTGTGACACTGAGTTGTGCAGAGTATGGGAGGGATGACTTGCTTGAATGTTTGAGAGTACGAAACTCAAATATTAAGGACATCAATGTGAAGACAGCAGGAGAACTTTGCTCTTCGGATCCTGCTAATGTTTGTAGATATTTGAACCACATGTTTCAAGCGTGCTGCCTTTCATCTGCAACAAAATAAATCCTCCTCATGGTGAAGTTACTGATTTATTTTGTCTTACAGAGTACCAAGCAAGAGGTGCTGCTCATATTCACATGCTGTTATGGAGAAAATATGCATCAAAGTTTGGAACAGACAGTAATGACCCTGTACTCTCAAAACACGTTTTGCACTTTCAAACACATATGTGGCAAGTACTGTAGTTGAAAATACAGCTGAAAAGGAACATTTACATACAATTTAGTTTTGGATTTCCCACGACCTGTCATCTTCCAAGGAAGAGTGAACAGCTTTGTATCTGCAGTCTGACATACTATGACACAAACATCACCCAAAAACACATACAACCTGAGAAGAACAGAGGCCTCCAAGTATATTAATGACTATAAACCCGTGATTCTGACAATGTGGACTGCAAAAATGGATATATAATGTGTTGCAGACAACTCCATTGCTGTTGCTTGTTATTCCACTTTGTTCATTACAAAATCAGAAAAGACAGCGGAAAATATTTGGGGGGAGCCATCTGCAGAAAAGACTCTAACCAAGAAACTGTACAGCTTCAGCTTGAAAATGCTTTCCCATAGAGAGATAGGCACCTTTGAATCCTGTGATCGGTTAAGCTCAGCCACTTTGTACTCAAAGTCAGAGGGAACTGTTTGGGTAAGTCTAAATCCTCTTGGACAAACAATTATTAAAATTGAAGCTGCAAAAATGGAAGAGGTGTGGCGCCGCGGCCAGGGCGACTGACTCCGGAATCTGGGGATCACGGTTCGATCCCCGGCGCCGGCGGCAGATTAGCCCAGCACCATGTGACTCTGGGCAAAAGCTTGCTTAATCTTCCTGGCGGCCCCCAGCACCTAGAGACCCTAACGGGTGATTGTGCGCTTTAAAAAATAAATAAAAAAATAACCATGAATGATGTGGAAAGTGCAGTGCAACAAGCGAGAAAGGAAAGTGTTGATTTAGAAGAGTTAGTTGGACAACTGAATGATGAACAGAAATACATTTATATGGAGGAAATAGAGAAAATGAGCATGGATTCCTCCATGTGAAGAATGGATGTAAATGCTTATCATTTAAGTCAATACTATTATATGTCAGTGGTCAAGCTGGCACTGGGAAAAAGTTTTAAAACAAAGTATTCACCGGTTATCTACACAGGACTACATTCTCAAATTTGTCAAGTGTATTAACAGCACAAACTGTGTTAGCTGCACTCAATATTAAAGGAATTACTTTACATTGACTACTTATGCTACCTACAGAACATTACAACAAACTGGAGTAGTGCCAAAAGTTATGCGGTTAAGCTTGTCATGAAATCTCAAGAGTACTGAAGAAACTAAAACTTTCAGTCATTGATGAGGTGATCATGGTCTCAAACTTAATGCTTGCCTTTATACACTTGCGAATGCAACAGATTTTAAAAACAGAGTATGATGTGCTGTTTGGAAGAAAGTACTTAGTTGTGTTTTGTGACCTACTACAACTTACCCTTGTCAAAGCACAGACTGTGTTCAAGATACTTTTTTGGGATGAAACTGGGAGTTCTTTAGGATGTATTGGAAAAGTATCAATTTGGCTAAACTTCCAATACTAGGAACTACTTAAGAATATATGTCAAGCATCTGAATTGGATTATGGAAATATATAAAGGATATTAGAGTAGGAGTTCTGACAAAGGATGGAAAATGTTTCTTAGAAAATGTTGACTTATCAAGAAACTATTTTCCTCAAAAAAGACCTAAGAACATCTAATGTACAATTTTATTGAAGAAGGGAAATCCATAGTCTGTCTATTACCTACACTTTAGGAGTGCTCCAATTCCAACGAAGAATTGCTAAAACTGGGGAGAAGACATTTTGAAGATTACAGCAATTGACAAAATGGAACACCATGGAGTGACAATACTGCTAAGTGAAAAACTACAAACACATTTGGATTCATTAGAGAAATCTGTTTCCAGGACTGCAGGTGTAGAAACATGTTTTCTCAAATGCAAAAACTGTAGAGTAATTTTGCAATGCAATTTCAATGTTGAGGAAGTATTAGTAAATGGTGATATGGGTAAAGTGATCGAATTCATTCATTTTTCAAATAGTATTGAGATTGAATTCTTAGCAATACAATTTTATCAGATTGATGTCGTGAAACAGAATTGCAGGTGTATTATATATTTTTTGCTTGTAAAAGATTTGTTTGTCCGGTAGCAGCAGCTCTCAGTGTCTCTTGCATATGCTGTAACTATCCTTAAATCTCAAGGTTTACATGTAGACATTCCTTTTATTAGTATTGGTAGTACTGTGTTTAAAGAACATATATTATATGTAGCCTTGTATTCAGTTAGAAGATTGTTCAGTTTGTTGTTTGTTGTTTTGATTATAGCAAAATAAGTGTAGATGCAAATTGTGTGAAAGAGTACAATACGCCAGGAAGTGTATATGCTCCTCATTTAGGTCCGTATATAATTTATGAAAAACTGATAATCTGCCGAAAACGAAAGCTTACAAAAGAATCTACGGATGTTGCTGAAAACTTGGAAAAGAAGGAGAACAAGGAAGGTGTTAAGAAGAAAAAACTAGAGAATGAGGGAAATATTGTAGGTTAACAGCTGTCAAACACTTCTGGTGCTAACTGCTATGCTCCTTTACATCTACCACTCAAATAATTTCTGAGAAATTTCTGTACTTAACACTCCCAGATTCCAAAACTGTATCTTTTGACAGATTGATCAGAAAGGCTAACCAAAATACGACCTGCCCAAATTGTAGATGAGATGTTATGTCTACATTGCATATCAGTGGAGGTAAAAAATACCTTACATTAATCCTACGATGCAGATCAGGTGGATCTAAATTAGAAACAGAAATTACAAACTTCAAAGCTGGAGAAATATCAATTTCTGGAAGAACTTCTACTATTTAGCTATCATCGTTCACAAAGGACCTAATACAACATCTGGTCAATATACTATCTATTTAAAGAGTGAAACCGACTAGATGGAATGAAATGACAGCAACCTTAAATTTGAACAGAAACTGCCAAACTGCCAAATTCTTACCTTATGTTTCTTCAACCAGAGTTCTGAGAGGATTGCTGTTTAAAAAGTGGTATACGGATTGTCAGTGTTTAACACATCATTCAGCCTACCAAGGGGGATATTTTCAAAAGGGCATCTTAAATTCAAGAGTGCTTTATATCTATTAGTAGTATTGTACAATTTCTACTATGAATAGAGTTATTTTTAAGATATGTTTGTTGAGATTAGTTCAGTAGCTATAGGTAAAACAATTGGTTATAAAATTGTAGTGAGTGCAATGCATAGTGTCACTTATTTGTAGTGATATACTGTGCTGTTCTTTTTTTTTAAAAACCTTTGTGATTGTTTTTTTCCCACTGTTCAAGAATGAATTGTATACAGTACATTGTTTATGGTGTACAAGTATAAAAGCTAAAAACAGAAAAAATGCAATGCTTTACTATAATGTGAAATGCATTACAGCATAAGCAATGTGTACTGTCTTGTTGCTGGAATTTTGTAAATGTAATAATAACTTATATTTATGTTCTTTTTCAACAGATGAATGCCACCATGTATTGGAGTAAAGTAATTTCCTGATTACGTCTTTCATTGTCATGGTGTACACCAAGGGAGACTCTAATATAGCCACTGAGACATCCAGACAAACACAGATACAGCAACTCATACACCCAGTCACTCACCTATACAGCTACTCACACATCTACTAACTCACCCATACAGTCAGTAACACACTGACTTATTTACCAATACAGCTACTATCACATACACTCACTTATCCATACATATACTCACACACCCACTCACTTACTCATCCAGAAAGTAACACACACACTCACACACCTATGCAATCACTGACACAAGCACTCACTAACCCATACAACTACTCATACAACCTATCATTCACCTATATATTTAATAACACACTCAGTCAATTTGCATGCAACCACTGATGCACCCAACTACTCACCCATGTAGCTTCTTATATACCCACTTACATACCCACTCATTCACTGACACAGCCACTGACTCACCTATACAAGTACTAACACAGGCAGTCAGTCACCTACACATCTACTGACACACACTCAGCCTTCCATAGAGTCACTGACACAGCCACTCTCTCACCATACAGCTACTCATGCATCCAGTCACTCTCCCCAATAAGCTACACCCACTCTCTCACCAATACCACCATTTACAGAGACACTCACTCATCCATAAAACACTAATGCAGACACTCATGTGCCCCTTACTCACCCACACAGGTACTCACTTGTCCACTTACTCACCCCTACACCTATTCACTCGCTCACCAATGCAGCAACTCACACAACCACTCACTCACTCATACAGCTAGTGACACATGCACTCACTCATCCATACGCCCACTAGCACACCCTCTCACTCACGCATACAGCTACTCACACAGCCTTTCACTCACCCATACGCCTACTCACACATTCAGTCACTCACTCATATAGCTACTAATACATACATTCTCTCACTCATACCCACACTGACCTACCCATGCAGCCACTGGCACACGCAGTCACTCACTCAAAGAGCCATTCACTAAACCACTGACACACACACACTTACTCACTCATTTACCCACTAACATAGGAACTTACACTCTCATACTCTTTGTTATACATACAAACACATATAATTTATCTTTTTTTAAACCACGAAAGGTGGTTCTAATGAGAACGTTTGTTTTCTTTTGTTTTTTTACAGATCTCTTTTTTTTTTAGTTTTTTAACATTTGGTTTTTTGGCATTTTTTTACAAAGAAAATGGCAACTGGAATAGGTTTTAACACAAAAAATTAAATACTTGGGAAAGAAGAGTCATTAAAAAAAATAACACTTGTGTTGCTTTGCTGCCTCCAAAACTGCAGCAACAGATTGATTCCTACAGTTAGAACTTTCTTGCAGTCCAAACAAAAAGTTCCAATTCTTTGGAGCTCTGGTGACTTCTCTGGAAGCCGTTGCTGGACCTCGGATGGTAGGTGGCTCCCAGGAGTAATTGGGGTTGCGGCAGAGGTAGATAGATCCCCTGCTCTGCCTCTCTGCTGTGGCCAAGTGGCTAGGGTGGTACATATTTAGATGTTTCAGTATATTCATTGTCCCACACAAATATTTCTTCCACGTACCCTTGGAGAGGCCCTTTGCTCACAAAGAGCACTTGGCATGCTTGGCCACCACTTTCTTTTCCCTGGAAGGGATGGTGAGAAACTCCCAAGCAATTGATTGGCGTTTTGAAGGGGGTTCCTCCACCAAAGAACTGTCTTCATCAAAGTGTGACTGTAGATCCTCACTGCAACCAGATGCTTTTTTATTGGAAATAATTTCCAACAAATCTGCAAAATGAATATCCAATATGAAAAGAGCAGATGCTGAAATGAGAACCTCCAATGTTAGCACTGGAAGTCTAAAGAATAGAAAACTGGGCGGGGACTTCCGTTCTAGAATAAGAAAAAGTGTTTTATCCAATGAAAATCCCTTTATTCCGTAGTGATGTGATAGTCGCGAACACCAATTTATTTGCAACCGCCTACCCATTCACGATAACAGGTAATGGAATAAACTAGCGTTGGAACATAAAATGACTTCTGAAAATCTAACTTCATATGTTATATTAGCAACTATTCACCACACACATTAATTACAATCTGTATATTTCAGTTTTTTAGACTTTCTAAAAATTACTCCAATTTTGCGAATAAATTGGTAATGAAATATATCTATCGCAACTTTTTGCAACAATGTCATGAGTATTTTAAAAAAAATCGAAAAAAAAACCTTCTGGGCACATCTGTTTCTTCAGAGATAGAATATGTCTGTAAAATTAGAATGATTCTATCTTCTTGGGCTTGTTGAAGGCAAAGTAAGAGTGTTTTCTCACAAATTCCACATTCAAAATGGAAACAAATGGTAGGATGTATGTGAATGTATCACTGATCTATCAGAGTGTAAAATGTAGTGACTGCGCTGAGTAGATTCTTTCTTGTCCTCTCCTGGTGACAGGAGAATACACGGTTCTCTCTATTTATTTTTGAAAGTATGTAAGTATGGAAAATCACCAGAAGGCATCACCCATTTGGCCCTGCCCAGCCCAACTTAGTAGCATGGAAAATTCTTCCCAATTTTTTGCCAGAATGATGTACTGCTAAACAAACAGGTCCTCTGCACATTTTTATTTTAGATTATTTTATGCGTATTTGATGCTGGAGAATATTACAACCTCCACTAAACAAAGATGCACTTACTTTATGTAGTTCAGGGGAATTACCCTTGTTTGGGAGAAACACCTCTTTCTACTCTTGTTATCTTCTCTATAGGAGAATTCATGTAATTACACATTTCAGGATAAAAATGCATGAAGAGCAATCACATTGCTGAAATGCACACAAGGTCGCAGCAGACATTTCATCCTGGTCCATTTCACAGCTGTACTGTAGAATATGCACAAAACATTTACCCAACCAACAGTGGTGACTGGTGAACTCTGAAAGATGTGCGTCGTACATATGTACCTGGAATTAGAGCAAGGCAGACACTCTAAAGGAGGCTTCAGGGAGTTCTGTCCTGCAAGATCATTTTGAAAAAATAAGGCCAAATGTGGTATTTTACTGTATATTTTTTACGTAAATTGGATAAAAATCCAAAGATGCTGAATAAAATAGTCCAGTGTTTTTTGTGTCATTCCAAGCAAGGGCAACTCTCTGCCAGCGTGTTGGATCTCAACTTCCCCAAGACAGTTGTAAAAAAAATGGTGGCAAAAGTGTAGGCTTTTCATCACACTTTTCCTTAAAAGCTGGATAAAGAGCTGTGTACAATATAGGGAGTGGAATATGGCTATTCACATCACATGACCCATCATTTTTCAAAATGCACACTTTTCCATCTTGCTTATTCACAATGAGAATGTGAGTTATATGTATGACAGAATTTCTTCTTGGAAGGGCTTAGCCAGAATGCCTGAGCTAGCACTCCTACAAGCACACCGCGTAGTCAACAGCAACAAAAATGCAGGTAAAATCTATTGCAGGCAAGTTGACAAGGTCCCAGTGCAGCAATAAAAAAAATACAATAATAGTAAACAATAGCCAGCAGTGGAATGCCTTTTCAGTGACTGTTGGAAGTCACCCAAGGATCACAAACATTCTAAAAATAATTATCAGTGCTCAAGAGGTTGTGTGTGGTGACAGAAATAGTAGTCACCCACCTGCAAATGATCACAGACCTATAACCTGTTTCTGCTAGTCTTTTTTGTTATTTAACCATGTCAACATTGGAGGCTGAAGCATAGGTTTATCTATAGCGTGCATGAATATCATGGCACCATACAGGATTAGAAAGTGGGAATACTGGTTGAATCCTCTCCTGGTTGAAACAAATAGGTTTGTGTGGATGTTGAGTTGCCAGAAGAAGTGAGAGGTGAGGCTAGATAGGGTCTAGTAGATTATGTGGGTACTTGGCATTGCTCTTTAAAGTGACCTTGTGGGATGTAACTGGTGCTCACTAAAACACTCCAATACCATCGAGTTTTTTGTATATGAAAACTACAGAAAAATGCACAAAGAGGTAACAACAGAGTATTAACATAAAAAAGAAAGACAGATACCCATTTAGTGGCTCTTTGTACATAGTGAAATGAGTAAACCTGGATAAATCACAGCTTCTCCGCTTAAATTGTGTGAACTTATGCAATATTTTAATTCATCAAAACTCCTTTTACTTCACTATAGGCATATGAAAGCACTTCCAACTATGCCAGTTAAGGATAGTATGACATAATATCGACCACAAAAATATCGAGGTACAAAAATATCGCAACAAAAATATCGAGGACAATAATATCGGGATCCTATCTCTAAAAAGGTAAGTACAAAAATATCGAAAAAAATATATCGATGTCAAAAATATCGTTTTTTAGAAAATATCGTTTTTTTTAAATGTAAATAAAATGTAATATTAACAAAATAATACTTATAAATATAATAAACATAGTTAAAAATATATTATAATATTTAAAATTAATAAATGATGTAATAAAAACTAATAATAATATAAATATAATACATAGTATATACTTAATTAATTTTAACTCTAAAATATGTATTTTAATAACTTATTAATAAATTAAAATATAATAAATTACAAATAAATTTATATACATAAATTAATATTATAAATAACAAATATTAATAATGTAAAACTAATTAAAAAAATTAAGTACATTTTGGATAGCGTACGGGTAAAAATTACTATTCCCACTCCAAAGAGTGCAACAGTAGGGAAAGTGTTGGATAGCGTAGGGGTAAAAATTACTATTCCAACTCCAAAGAGCGCAACAGTAGGGAAAGTGTTGGATAGCGTAGGGGTAAATCCCGATATTATTGTCCTCGATATTTTTGTTGCGATATTTTTGTACCTCGATATTTTTGTGGTCGATATTATGTCATACTATCCTTAACTGGCATAGTTGGAAGTGCTTTCATATGCCTATAGTGAAGTAAAAGGAGTTTTGATGAATTAAAATATTGCATAAGTTCACACAATTTAAGCGGAGAAGCTGTGATTTATCCAGGTTTACTCATTTCACTATGTACAAAGAGCCACTAAATGGGTATCTGTCTTTCTTTTTTATGTTAATACTCTGTTGTTACCTCTTTCTGCATTTTTCTGTAGTTTTCATATACAAAAAACTTGATGGTATTGGAGTGTTTTAGTGAGCACCAGTTACATCCCACAAGGTCACTTTAAAGAGCAATGCCAAGTACCCACATAATCTACTAGACCCTATCTAGCCTCACCTCTCACTTCTTCTGGCAACTCAACATCCACACAAACCTATTTGTTTCAACCAGGAGAGGATTCAACCAGTATTCCCACTTTCTAATCCTGTATGGTGCCATGATATTCATGCACGCTATAGATAAACCTATGCTTCAGCCTCCAATGTTGACATGGTTAAATAACAAAAAAGACTAGCAGAAACAGGTTATAGGTCTGTGATCATTTGCAGGTGGGTGACTACTATTTCTGTCACCACACACAACCTCTTGAGCACTGATAATTATTTTTAGAATGTTTGTGATCCTTGGGTGACTTCCAACAGTCACTGAAAAGGCATTCCACTGCTGGCTATTGTTTACTATTATTGTATTTTTTTTATTGCTGCACTGGGACCTTGTCAACTTGCCTGCAATAGATTTTACCTGCATTTTTGTTGCTGTTGACTACGCGGTGTGCTTGTAGGAGTGCTAGCTCAGGCATTCTGGCTAAGCCCTTCCAAGAAGAAATTCTGTCATACATATAACTCACATTCTCATTGTGAATAAGCAAGATGGAAAAGTGTGCATTTTGAAAAATGATGGGTCATGTGATGTGAATAGCCATATTCCACTCCCTATATTGTACACAGCTCTTTATCCAGCTTTTAAGGAAAAGTGTGATGAAAAGCCTACACTTTTGCCACCATTTTTTTTACAACTGTCTTGGGGAAGTTGAGATCCAACACGCTGGCAGAGAGTTGCCCTTGCTTGGAATGACACAAAAAACACTGGACTATTTTATTCAGCATCTTTGGATTTTTATCCAATTTACGTAAAAAATATACAGTAAAATACCACATTTGGCCTTATTTTTTCAAAATGATCTTGCAGGACAGAACTCCCTGAAGCCTCCTTTAGAGTGTCTGCCTTGCTCTAATTCCAGGTACATATGTACGACGCACATCTTTCAGAGTTCACCAGTCACCACTGTTGGTTGGGTAAATGTTTTGTGCATATTCTACAGTACAGCTGTGAAATGGACCAGGATGAAATGTCTGCTGCGACCTTGTGTGCATTTCAGCAATTTGATTGCTCTTCATGCATTTTTATCCTGAAATGTGTAATTACATGAATTCTCCTATAGAGAAGATAACAAGAGTAGAAAGAGGTGTTTCTCCCAAACAAGGGTAATTCCCCTGAACTACATAAAGTAAGTGCATCTTTGTTTAGTGGAGGTTGTAATATTCTCCAGCATCAAATACGCATAAAAAAATCTAAAATAAAAATGTGCAGAGGACCTGTTTGTTTAGCAGTACATCATTCTGGCAAAAAATTGGGAAGAATTTTCCATGCTACTAAGTTGGGCTGGGCAGGGCCAAATGGGTGATGCCTTCTGGTGATTTTCCATACTTACATACTTTCAAAAATAAATAGAGAGAACCGTGTATTCTCCTGTCACCAGGAGATGACAAGAAAGAATCTACTCAGCGCAGTCACTACATTTTACACTCTGATAGATCAGTGATACATTCACATACATCCTACCATTTGTTTCCATTTTGAATGTGGAATTTGTGAGAAAACACTCTTACTTTGCCTTCAACAAGCCCAAGAAGATAGAATCATTCTAATTTTACAGACATATTCTATCTCTGAAGAAACAGATGTGCCCAGAAGGTTTTTTTTTCGATTTTTTTTAAAATACTCATGACATTGTTGCAAAAAGTTGCGATAGATATATTTCATTACCAATTTATTCGCAAAATTGGAGTAATTTTTAGAAAGTCTAAAAAACTGAAATATACAGATTGTAATTAATGTGTGTGGTGAATAGTTGCTAATATAACATATGAAGTTAGATTTTCAGAAGTCATTTTATGTTCCAACGCTAGTTTATTCCATTACCTGTTATCGTGAATGGGTAGGCGGTTGCAAATAAATTGGTGTTCGCGACTATCACATCACTACGGAATAAAGGGATTTTCATTGGATAAAACACTTTTCCTTATTCTAGAACGGAAGTCCCCGCCCAGTTTTCTATTCTTTAGACTTCCAGTGCTAACATTGGAGGTTCTCATTTCAGCATCTGCTCTTTTCATATTGGATATTCATTTTGCAGATTTGTTGGAAATTATTTCCAATAAAAAAGCATCTGGTTGCAGTGAGGATCTACAGTCACACTTTGATGAAGACAGTTCTTTGGTGGAGGAACCCCCTTCAAAACGCCAATCAATTGCTTGGGAGTTTCTCACCATCCCTTCCAGGGAAAAGAAAGTGGTGGCCAAGCATGCCAAGTGCTCTTTGTGAGCAAAGGGCCTCTCCAAGGGTACGTGGAAGAAATATTTGTGTGGGACAATGAATATACTGAAACATCTAAATATGTACCACCCTAGCCACTTGGCCACAGCAGAGAGGCAGAGCAGGGGATCTATCTACCTCTGCCGCAACCCCAATTACTCCTGGGAGCCACCTACCATCCGAGGTCCAGCAACGGCTTCCAGAGAAGTCACCAGAGCTCCAAAGAATTGGAACTTTTTGTTTGGACTGCAAGAAAGTTCTAACTGTAGGAATCAATCTGTTGCTGCAGTTTTGGAGGCAGCAAAGCAACACAAGTGTTATTTTTTTTAATGACTCTTCTTTCCCAAGTATTTAATTTTTTGTGTTAAAACCTATTCCAGTTGCCATTTTCTTTGTAAAAAAATGCCAAAAAACCAAATGTTAAAAAACTAAAAAAAAAAGAGATCTGTAAAAAAACAAAAGAAAACAAACGTTCTCATTAGAACCACCTTTCGTGGTTTAAAAAAAGATAAAATATATGTGTTTGTATGTATAACAAAGAGTATGAGAGTGTAAGTTCCTATGTTAGTGGGTAAATGAGTGAGTAAGTGTGTGTGTGTCAGTGGTTTAGTGAATGGCTCTTTGAGTGAGTGACTGCGTGTGCCAGTGGCTGCATGGGTAGGTCAGTGTGGGTATGAGTGAGAGAATGTATGTATTAGTAGCTATATGAGTGAGTGACTGAATGTGTGAGTAGGCGTATGGGTGAGTGAAAGGCTGTGTGAGTAGCTGTATGCGTGAGTGAGAGGGTGTGCTAGTGGGCGTATGGATGAGTGAGTGCATGTGTCACTAGCTGTATGAGTGAGTGAGTGGTTGTGTGAGTTGCTGCATTGGTGAGCGAGTGAATAGGTGTAGGGGTGAGTAAGTGGACAAGTGAGTACCTGTGTGGGTGAGTAAGGGGGTACATGAGTGTCTGCATTAGTGTTTTATGGATGAGTGAGTGTCTCTGTAAATGGAACAAAAGCAAACATGGTGCATTCAGTGCATTTTTGTTAATGTTTAGACGCAACCTAAAAAATATTTGCTTTGAAAATCTTACAACAAACATCACGTGAATATGCTAAAGTGTCCTAAAAATTAAAGCACTTGTATTTTTTTAACATATGGAAGCTTGGACATTATTAATATGTTGCATTGTAGCACTGCAAAATGCTTATTAAAAGTGACAGTTTTTAAACATGAAGCTTTAGTTAACTTAGAGGGGAGACAGTTGACACGTAAAACCCTGTAGTCATCCAGATTATTATAGAGAAACATTATAGTCTATAAAATCAAACAATGGGTTTTTACACAGCTGGTATTCTTCACTGGGGTATGCAGACAAAATATGGATATTTAAATATCTATCTACAATTATATCGAAGTTTAAATATCGATGGGACAAAATATAGAAGGTAAGTAATATCGATAAATTAAATATCGATATTAGTAATATCGAAGTTTTAAATATCGATGTCAGTAATATCGATGTTAATAATTTCGATGTTACTAATATCGATTTTTAAAATATTTTTGTGTATATTATTATGTATTTATTATGTATTTAATTTATTTTTATGTAATGTAATTACATTTTGTATTTTAGTACTGTAGCGGGTTGTGGGTTTATAGGGGAATAGGGTGGGAAGTAATTTAATTATGTTAAATTAATTATTAATTAGTAGGAATTATAAATTAATATTTATTAATTGGTAATTATTTTTAATTAATTGGCAATTAATTTTAATTCATTGATTAATTGATAAATATGTTCTGTAGCGGGTTGTGGGTTTATAGGGGAATAGGGTGGGAAGTAATTTAATTATGTTACATTAATTATTAATTAGTAGGAATTATAAATTAATATTTATTAATTGGTAATTATTTTTAATTAATTGGTAATTAATTTTAATTAATTGATTAATTGATAGATATGTTCTGTAGTGGGTTGTGGGTTAATAGGGGAATAGGGTGGGAAGTAATTTAATTATGTTACATTAATTATTATTATTAGGAATTATAAATTAATATTTATTAATTGGTAAATATTTTTAATTAATTGCTAAATATTTTTATTTAATTGATTAATTGATAATTATGTTTTGTAGTGGGTTGTGGGTTTATAGGGAAATAGGGTGGGAAGTAATTTAAATGTAATTAAGTAATAATGTTCTTTAATTACTTGTTTGGTTAATTATCTAATTGTTATTTAATTATTAATTGTTAAATAAATATTATGAAATGGTATTTTTAATAATTTTTTTAATTACATATATTTGCTTCACATGTTTTTAATAATTATGTATTGGTATTTGTAAATGGTTTATATTTATTTAATAGTTAATATTTTTATTATTTAAAATAAAACATTTATTTATAAGTATGTTATTTTTACCCCTACTCTATCCAACATTTTCCCTAATGTTGCACTCTCTGGATTGGGAATAGTAATTTTTACCCCTACGCTATCCAACACTTTCCCTACTATTGCACTCTCTGGAGTGGGAATAGTAATTTTTACCTCTACGCTATCCAACATTTTCCCTACTGTTGCGCTCTCTGGAGTTGGAATAGTAATTGTTACCCCTACGCTATCCAACTCTTTCCCTACTGTTGCACTCTCTGGAGTGGGAATAGTAATTGTTACCCCTACGCTATCCAACTCTTTCCCTACTGTTGCGTTCTCTGGAGTTGGAATAGTAATTGTTACCCCTACGCTATCCAACTCTTTCCCTACTGTTGCGCTCTCTGGAGTGGGAATAGTAATTTTTACAACTACGCTATCCAACACTTTCCCTACTGTTGCACTCTCTGGAGTGGGAATAGTAATTTTTACCTCTACGCTATCCAACACTTTCCCTACTGTTGCGTTCTCTGGAGTTGGAATAGTAATTTCTACCCCTACGCTATCCAACACTTTCCCTACTGTTGCACTCTCTGGAGTGGGAATAGTAATTTTTACCTCTACGCTATCCAACACTTTCCCTACTGTTGCGTTCTCTGGAGTTGGAATAGTAATTTTTACCCCTACGCTATCCAACACTTTCCCTACTGTTGCACTTTCTGGAGTGGGAATAGTAATTTTTACAACTACACTATCCAACACTTTCCCTACTGTTGCACTCTCTGGAGTGGGAATAGTAATTTTTACCTCTACGCTATCCAACACTTTCCCTACTGTTGCGTTCTCTGGAGTTGGAATAGTAAATTTTACCCCTACGCTATCCAACACTTTCCCTACTGTTGCACTTTCTGGAGTGGGAATAGTAATTTTTACAACTACGCTATCCAACACTTTCCCTACTGTTGCACTCTCTGGAGTGGGAATAGTAATTTTTACCTCTACGCTATCCAACACTTTCCCTACTGTTGCGTTCTCTGGAGTTGGAATAGTAATTTTTACCCATACGCTTTCCGACACTTTACCTACTGTTGCACTCTCTGGAGTGGAAATAGTAATTTTAACCCTCCCACTATTCAACACTTTCCCTACGGTTGCGCTCTCTGGAGTGAGAATAGTAATTTTTACCTCTACGCTATCCAACACTTTCCCTACTGTTGCACTCTCTGGAGTGGGAATAGTAAATTTTACCCCTACGCTATCCAACTTTTTCCCTACTGTTGCACCCACTGGAGTGGGAATAGTAATTTTTACCCCTACGCTATCCAACGCTTTCCCTACGGTTGCACTCACTGGAGTGGGAATAGTAATTTTTACCCCTACGCTATCCAACACTTTCCCTACTGTTGCACTCACTGGAGTGGGAATAGTAATTTTAACCCCTACGCTATCCAACGCTTTCCCTACTTTTGCACTGTCTGGTACTATTCCCACTCCAGAGAGTGCAACAGTAGGGAAAGTGTTGGATAGCGTAGTTGTAAAAATTACTATTCCCACTCCAGAAAGTGCAACAGTAGGGAAAGTGTTGGATAGCGTAGGGGTAAAAATTACTATTCCAACTCCAGAGAACGCAACAGTAGGGAAAGTGTTGGATAGCGTAGAGGTAAAAATTACTATTCCCACTCCAGAGAGTGCATTAGTAGGGAAAGTGTTGGATAGCGTAGGGGTAGAAATTACTATTCCAACTCCAGAGAACGCAACAGTAGGGAAAGTGTTGGATAGCGTAGAGGTAAAAATTACTATTCCCACTCCAGAGAGTGCAACAGTAGGGAAAGTGTTGGATAGCGTAGTTGTAAAAATTACTATTCCCACTCCAGAGAGCGCAACAGTAGGGAAAGAGTTGGATAGCGTAGGGGTAACAATTACTATTCCAACTCCAGAGAACGCAACAGTAGGGAAAGAGTTGGATAGCGTAGGGGTAACAATTACTATTCCCACTCCAGAGAGTGCAACAGTAGGGAAAGAGTTGGATAGCGTAGGGGTAACAATTACTATTCCAACTCCAGAGAGCGCAACAGTAGGGAAAATGTTGGATAGCGTAGAGGTAAAAATTACTATTCCCACTCCAGAGAGTGCAATAGTAGGGAAAGTGTTGGATAGCGTAGGGGTAAAAATTACTATTCCCAATCCAGAGAGTGCAACATTAGGGAAAATGTTGGATAGAGTAGGGGTAAAAATAACATACTTATAAATAAATGTTTTATTTTAAATAATAAAAATATTAACTATTAAATAAATATAAACCATTTACAAATACCAATACATAATTATTAAAAACATGTGAACCAAATATATGTAATTAAAAAAATTATGAAAAATACCATTTCATAATATTTATTTAACAATTAATAATTAAATAACAATTAGATAATTAACCAAACAAGTAATTAAAGAACATTATTACTTAATTACATTTAAATTACTTCCCACCCTATTTCCCTATAAACCCACAACCCACTACAAAACATAATTATCAATTAATCAATTAATTAAAAATATTTAGCAATTAATTAAAAATATTTACCAATTAATAAATATTAATTTATAATTCCTAATAATAATAATTAATGTAACATCATTAAATTACTTCCCACCCTATTCCCCTATAAACCCACAACCCGCTACAGAACATATTTATCAATTAATCAATTAATTAAAATTAATTACCAATTAATTAAAAATAATTACCAATTAATAAATATTAATTTATAATTCCTACTAATTAATAATTAATTTAACATAATTAAATTACTTCCCACCCTATTCCCCTATAAACCCACAACCCGCGACAGTACTAAAATACAAAATTTAATTACATTACATAAAAATAAATTAAATACATAATAAATACATAATAATATACACAAAGATATTTAAAAAATCGATATTAGTAACATCGAAATTATTAACATCGATATTACTGACATCGATATTTAAAACTTCGATATTACTAATATCGATATTTAATTTATCGATATTACTTACCTTCTATATTTTGTCCCATCGATATTTAAACTTCGATATAATTGTAGATAGATATTTAAATATCCATATTTTGTCTGCATACCCCAGTGAAGAATACCAGCTGTGTAAAAACCCATTGTTTGATTTTATAGACTATAATGTTTCTCTATAATAATCTGGATGACTACAGGGTTTTACGTGTCAACTGTCTCCCCTCTAAGTTAACTAAAGCTTCATGTTTAAAAACTGTCACTTTTAATAAGCATTTTGCAGTGCTACAATGCAACATATTAATAATGTCCAAGCTTCCATATGTTAAAAAAATACAAGTGCTTTAATTTTTAGGACACTTTAGCATATTCACGTGATGTTTGTTGTAAGATTTTCAAAGCAAATATTTTTTAGGTTGCGTCTAAAAATTAACAAAAATGCACTGAATGCACCATGTTTGCTTTTGTTCCATTCCATTATAATGGAACAAAAACAAATATATTGAAGTCAGTTCATTTTTATACGAACCCTGAAAATATTAGCTTTTTTAAATCATACAACAAACATCACGTAGATATGCTAAAGTGTCCTCAAAAGTAAAACAATTGTATTTCTTTAACATATGGAAGCTTGGGCATTATTAATATGTTGCACAAATCCACTCACAGGCATTCTCTCTGACCAGGGGTGGCTCCTCCATGTGGGCGGAGGAGCGTCACTCCACTGCTTTCTCACAGTGTGAGAAGCAGAAACATAAAAACAACATAAAAACCATTTTGTGTTTCTGCTTCTCACACTGCGAGAAAGCAGAAGGGTTTGGTTGAGGGCGGGTGGGCGATCTTGCTTGGGGAAGGGGAGGAGTGGCGTGCCCACTGTTGTGGGCGCTGACTGTTTAGTTGGCCCTCTGGGGTTGACCAAACCAGTTAAGCGCACTCTGCCCCATAGGTGCCAGGCTGGGCGCCAACCCAACTAATCACAACGCTGCAATTGCAGCGTTGTGATTGACTTAGGGGAGGGGAGGGTGGCTGCCTGCAGCTGCTTCCTGTTTCAGAGAAGACGATGTGGGACAGATGACGTTGGGCCTGGCTGGCAAAGGTAAGTTAATTTTTATTTTAAATGAAACCTCCCCCTGCGTGACCCCCCACCCGCGAGCCATGCCGACTGCGACTGTGTCCGACACTCACCACGCCTGCAATCAAACATACATTATCCATACTTGCATGCACACATTCAGATATCCACACATTCCAGTTTTAAACTTACCTTATCCAAGCTGCAGTTCCTGCTTGGCTGGTCCTGAAAATCATGAATTCCTGCCTCCTGCTTCAAAGTTCCAAAAGCTGACACCACGGCTTTCGCTTTTTAATTTCATATGCTTAAGCTTCTGCCTGACCAGTACCCAGGATGGGGTTGGTTGTCGACCCTCCTTCTCTAGCCTGGCATATGAGAGTCTGATATACAAACCTCACCAAAGTTCATTTAGCTGACATGCTACACACCTGGCGGTGTGTGAAACATATCAGCTATGGAATATGAATGTGTGATGTCAGGCTGTGAGAACAAAAAGCCCTAACAAACTCCCACCAATGTGCACCATGGAGCTACCTCTGGAGCTAACATGATAGTAAGATGGTATGTTTTCATGTAAAAACTAAAACACATGTAGCAAGTTTTGGAAGAGGAAGGGGCACTGTCCTGGTGCCCCTATTGGCGAGACACCACTTACAACCAGGTAGCACTTACTAATTAACCTGTAGAAAGCACTCCAGTTGGGTAGACATTTTGTGCAAAACGGTGGTCTCTTGTTGGAAAAAGGAACAGGTAAGCTTCCATTCTGACCCAATCACTCACAGAGCTCTACACCCAGACAGACGCTAAGACAGTCACTTATCCACACATTCTGCTTGGTCACATCCAATCACAGGCCCGCACAGCCACTCACAAATGCACTCAGCTACCCATACAGCCACTCACATACCTACTGTCAAATTTTACAGGTTATAGTTAGGAACTTAGGGGCATATTATCAAGGGGGTTTATCTCCGCTTTTTTGGCTTTAAAAGCCAAGAAAGCGGAGATAAAATTATCTCCCTATTACCTAGCTGTCGCTAACACCAGTTAGCGACAGCTAGTAGGAGATAGCGACCATCTTGGGCCCCACTTTGCATGTCAGTGATATTTATCACTAATGACATGCAAAGTAGGCGTGCCAAGATGTTAGCGACTGGAAACAGTCGCTAACATCGCTATCTCCTATTACCAACTTTTGGAGATATTCGCGCTAAGCGCGAATATCTCCAAAAACTAACACCTGCCCTGAGCAGTTCTTAGCCATGTTATCCAATGGGGTGTGGATAACATGGCTAAGAGCATTAGCTCGGTAATGCATGAATATCGCTGACTTCTCAGCGATATTCATGCATTGCGGCCGTTTTTTATCGCATTTGCAATAAACCTTGATAATAGCAAGGTTTATCTGCGATAATTTCTGACGATGCTTAGCGTTAAAAAATTCGTTGCTAAGCATCGTTAGCGAGAAATATCGCTTAACGTTGGTAATATGCCCCTAAATCTTTAAAAACCTTAAAAATCACTTAAAAAACATAGTTTGCTGGGATGTTATAGTCAGGAAATAGAATTAGAAAAACCTTTGAAATTCACTGAAAAATACAAAGGTTACAGGGATGTTATAGTTAGAAAATATCAAATCAGATCAGATTCATGTTTGGACTGTGCCTTTCACTCTTATGTTAGAAATGTTCTGGATATGGAATAACTGTGGAGTTAACTCTTTGATGTTTGGGGCGACTGATCGGTCAGAAGCTACCCAAATGCAGATACTAAGAGCATAGCCTGAAAAATAATTTTCAAGCTATCTTCTTAGTATCAGAGAACTCAATAAAATCCCATATTCCATCCTCTTGGTTGAGGAAGTCATGATAACACTTATGAAGGAGATGTTCACATAATTGAAATCCAAAAGAAGCAATGTGGTGTATCATATAAAGTGAGACTTATTTCATTTGTGTCTTAAATATTAGGAAAACCATTGCAGTGCTATTTTAACAACTTAGAAAGGGATAAATGGTTGTTTGTCGCTGGAAATTTAAAGAAGTGCACTTTTAGAAATGTAGCAGCATTTGTTGACTTATCTAAAGTAAACAACAGACGATAACACAATAACATACACAAAGAAACGTACCAACACAATTAAAATATAACAGGGAACAGCACAAAAAAGTACTAAAAACATAAGGCAACACAACCACAACACAACATCACATTGCAATCATAATGCACAAAAATACAGTAACACAAAAGCAATAGACCCAAAACTTCACCTCCACAACAAAATGTCACAAAATAAATATGCACATTCTTGTGTTATTACCACATCCCAAAACCTACTTTCAGAATATGGAGGTGAAGGGTGTTAACACCAAGCACATCCTGCAGTTACCACCAAAGACATGAAATACCGGCAGAAAAAAATGATTTGTGATCCGACCACAAGTGTTACAATGTGGTTATACAGCGTCCACACAATGCACTGCACTGAGTGGAATACATTGCGGTTTAATGTTGCTCAAATAACTTTTTTGTAGAAATTGGAATAATTTAGATGGCTGTCCATACATTTAGTGAGAAAGAGAATGCACATGCAAAAAATCCACACAGACAAATCCAAAAGTACTAGATATGCACACCTCAATCACTATTTGGAAAGAAATGGTAGAAACATAGTAATTGAAGAAGGCCTTTCCCTGCATTGCTCCTTGGTTATGGAACATTACTGCGTGTGTTGGAGCTCCGTGAATGCAGAAACTGACGTGCAGTTTTCTCCTCCTAGTTCTTAATTTCCTCTATATTTTTTAATGATATTTTTTGTTTCTCTGTGGTTGAGGGGCATATCATTAAGGGCTGGCGATATAATTATCGCCGCTTTAGCATCCGTTTTCGGGAGAAAAGCGGCGATAATTAGATCACATTATTTACAAGGACAGGCTAGTGCGTGTTTCCTTGATTCAGCTCCCGTTTTGTTCACGCCTCGCTTTGCATCTCTAATGAGATGCAAAGTAGTTGTTCCCTGCGAAAACAGATTGAAAATGACTGCTAACTGTCCTTCTCGGTATTTACAATACGGCCCAGGACACCCAGAGAGATATTAAAGCCGCGTGGTTATCGCCGTTATTGTATGTCTGCATTTTTTCCTGACTAACCTATCTTTGACATGGGACATGGATTGAGTGGCTAAATCCACATCTCCCTATCAGTAAGGATTCCCCTATCGCTGCAGGATTATCGCTGGATTCCCAATGATAATCCTGTATTTCGCGGCTATCGCCGGATTTCACATCTCCGTGGAGATAAGTATTGTAAATAATGCGATATCTCGGCGATCTGATCCGGCGATAGCCGGCGTTAAGCTAAAACGCACTTATATTTATCGCAGTTCGTTGCTATTATGCCCCTGAGTTCCTTAAGCAATCTTGATTGTTCACGTTTCAATACATTTTGGTATCTAGTGATAGTGCAATGTGTTCCATTGATGTTAAGAGGGGCTGTCACGTCGGAGACCCTCATGAAGTACACAGGAGACGGTAGGGTCCAGCAGGCATTTCCTTTATTCTTAGAATCGCATTTCTGTACAGCGCGCTATGTGCCCTGACCTCTTGCCCCGAGGTCCAGATCCTGACTGCCCCTGATCCCCTCCCCTGACCGGATGTGGTGTCCGGTGTCCCTGTCCCCAAGCCCTGAGTCCCCAGGGTCCTAGTGCCATCATGTGGGCACGACATCTCCCCCCTTGTTGCGAACAAAAGTTTCTTGCCAATTGTCCCATGGCTCATGGCAGTGATAGAGAAGCGTAGAGGGAGGGAGGGAGAGAGAGAGAGAGAGAGAGAGAGAGAGAGAGAGAGAGAGAGAGAGAGAGAGATACATCGGAATATGCTGAGAGATGTGTGGAAGGATGGTCCCCTCACATCTCTTCGATCAGTCTCTTGGTCTATTTGCATTCTCTCCTTGGTCGCTGTTCTCCGACGTCTGGTGATGGGTCTTCCTGCGATGTATCTCTGGTCGGTTCTTGCTTTGGCGTGTCTCCTTCTTCTTTGGTTTTCACTTCCTTAAAGTGGGAACTGTTTCTAGTGATCTGGTGTTGGCCGGCTGCAGCCGTGATCATGGGCCCATTCACTTTCACCACTTTTAGCGGATCCTTTGCGAACGCGCTGTCCGACTTCCTCACCTGCCGCTGTTTCACAAACACCATGTCCCCTTCCTCTATCTTGTGGTTTGTTGCATGTCTTCTTTGATCCGCGTATTCTTTCATCTTCGCTTTCTGCCCCTTGTCTCTGATGGCGATGTCTGCCTGGTCCGCTTTTTCTCCTTCCTTTATCTGCGGCAGTCTTGTTCTGCTCACTCGCCCTAGTACCAACTCAGCGGGACATCTCCCCGTGGAACTGTGGGGTGTGTTCCGATAGTCCCTAAGTACTGGCATAAGGCTTGTCCCATCGATATTTGGGTTAGCTTTGCTCTTTGCACCGCCTTTTTGATGGTCCCCATGAATCGTTCAGCCATCCCGTTTGCTTGCGGCCACAGGGGCGTTATACGTCTGTGATGTATGCCTAGGTACGTCATGAACTTCTTGAATTCTTCGCCTGAGAAAGGTGGGCCATTGTCTGTTTTTAATGTCTGCGGTGAACCCCATGCCGCAAAAATGTCATCCAGCACTGGCAGTGTTGCGTTCGCTGACGTCGATGACACTGGCTTTACTATGGGAAATCTTGAGTACTCGTCGATCACGACTAGAAAGTAATTGCCGGTTTCTAGAGGCCCGTAGAAGTCTGCTGCCAGCTCTGTCCACACCGCTTTTGGTAGCGGAGACATTTTCAGTGGTTCCGGTTTTGAGAGTGGTCCTGTTATTTGACATACGTGGCACTTTGTCACCATTTCCTCCACCATGCTGTCAAGTCCCGGGAACCACACCTTTTCCCGCAGCATCTTTTTGGTGGCCACCATGCCCCGGTGTGACTCGTGCGCCAATTCCACTGTCCTTCTTCTCAGCGTTTGGGGCATCACTATTCTAGTGCCTCTCATTATTGTTCCGTTTTCACATTCTGACAGTTCCTCGTTTATTCTTTTGAATGCCAGCAGTTCTTCTTTGTCTACTCCTTTCCCTACGCACATGTCACTGTTCACGTGTCTCCATCGTTGTGCCTTGTTGATCCTCATTGCCTCTTGCATGGTGTCGTCCTGTCTCATTGCTTGTTCCAGTTCACTTGCTGTTATTGTCGCAGGTGTACTGAGTTTCAGTGCAAAGTTTAGGTACTCTTCTGCCATTGTGGTCGCTTGCGAGTTTTGTGGTAGGGGGTGCCTTGAGACGTAGTCTGCTGGGTTTTGTTCTTTCCCTGGCTTGTGGGTGATTTTAAAATTGTAGTCCATTAGCCTGATTCCCCATCTTTCTATTCTTGGCGGTATCTTTGCATTCGGGTTGCCATATATTGTGATCAAGGCCTGATGATCCGTTACGACCGTGAACGGCTTTCCGTATACGAACATGCGGTAGTGTTCACAGGCCCACACTACTGCCAGACTCTCTTTTTCGGGTTGTGAGTATCCTTTCTCAACGTCTGTCAGACTCTTGCTCCCGAACGCGACGATGAGTCTTGGGGAATCTCTCCCCGGTTGATGTTGTGCTAAAATTGCTCCCAACCCCACGGGGCTTGCATCCACTGTCAGCTCTGTGCATAGCTTCGGGTCGAAGTAGGCCAGATGATCCATTGCTGTCACTGCCCTTCTTATTTCCTCGAACCCTTTGTCACACTCGCTGGTCCATCGAAAATGTTGTCCTTGTTTCGTCAGCTCTCTCAGTGGTGCGCTGACGGTGGCGAAGTCCTTAATGTAGCGCGCGCAGTAGCTTGCTAGCCCCAGAAACGATCTCACTTCTGCCACGTTCGTGGGCTTCTTTGCCTTTTCCAATGTTTCCACCTTGCTGTGGTCTGGCCGCATTCCTTTTTTGGAAAAAATGTGACCGAAGAACACCAACTCGTTCCGCCCCAGTTCGCATTTTTCTTCATTTAGCGTTAGGCCTGCTTCTTCTAGATGTGAGCATACCTCTCTTAAGGCAGTGTCGTGTTCCTCGTCCGATTTGCCGAACACCAGGATATCATCACTGTAGTTCAGGCTGTTCTTGACCGGCCTGATGACTTGACGAATTGTCTCTTGAAAAATTTCCGCAGCTGATGAGATCCCGAAACTCAAACGCTTGTATCTAAATAGCCCTAGGTGGGTGGAGAACGTCGTGATATATCGCGACTGAGGGTCGAGTTCGAGTTGGTGATACCCCTTGCATAGATCCAATTTTGAGAATCTTCTCGTACCCATGAGACAGCTAATCATGTCGTCTAGGTGTGGGCCTGGGTGTCGCTCACGTTCAATTGCCTTGTTCGGGATCCTCATGTCCACGCATATTCTTATTTTCGATTTGTCTTTCTTTGGGACGGCCACGATGGGTGACACCCATGGTGTCGGTCCATCCGCTTGTTCTATGATGTCCTGTTTTAAAAGGGCTTCCAGCTCTTCCTCGACTTGTGGTTGTAGGTGTATGGGCACCCTTCAGTGATGTTGCGCAACTGGTCTCACTGTTTCATCGATGTGTAACGTTATCTGTCGTCCTTTCAGTTTTCCTAACCCTTCTATCAGCTTGGGATATTCTTTTAGAATGTTTTTTTTTCTGACATGTGATACGTCATTTCCATCAGCCCCATCACTTGTGCTGTGACGTTGCTCAACAAGCATGGCGCGGGGATGTCTCCTTTGGACACATGTATCTGTTCCGTTAGTCTTTGATCCTTGTATCTTAATTCTTCTTTGAATTTCCCCAGGTTGATCACTGGTCGCTTTGCCCCCCATGTGAAGACTTTCACTCGGGACGGCTTCAAGGTCGGCTTGATTTTCATTTTCTCATACTCAGAGACGCACATGATATTGCACGTTGCGCCACTGTCCAAGACAAATGTGGTATCGTGTGGCCCCACTTTTATTGTTACCAACTCCGTTTTCTTTATTTTCTTCTTGTCCACCAGGCATATTGTTTCATCGCACTCTTCCTCATCTTCCTCTGAGTCTGTGTTAACCTCTGTCATGAGGTACAGCCGCTCTGTTTTCTCTTCTTCGCAATCTTCCCCTGACTCTGCGGATGAACTTCTCACTCCAGTCTCGACATGCCTGATGTGTCTCCGGGTCGGCATTCTTCCTCTGCTCGTTCTTCCACGGTCGTTCCTGAACTGTGCTCCTCGACACACGCTTGCGTAATGGTCTCTTCCATTGCATTTTCTGCACGTCTGGCCAAATGCTGGGCATTGGCCTCGGTGTGGGAACTCTAGTCCGCATCTGTAACACGTTCCTTCTTGCGGCTTCCTCCCTGCCTGGTAGCCTCTGTCTTGTCTCCAGTTTCCTGTTTTGTTGTTGCTCGCCATCCGATGAATTCGGCATGTAAGTGAGATAATCAACTGCAGATGTTTACCTGTGCTCTGAGTCTACTGCAACAGTGATTATATAACATTTCTATGTATTTATACAGAGAAAAGACGGTTGACTAAAGATTTCTGCACCTCATGCCAGTTCCAATATCCAAGATATTCCAACGTAACCAGCCCTAGCATCAACCGTCTATTGAAGCCACTGTGCTCCAGATCGTCCAAATTGCAATATAGTAGGCGTGCCTGGAATAATACAGTCCAAGAGATAGAAAATTATTTTTACTTAAGTTCTTTTATTTTTATATTCAATTTCAAAAAAGAGCTTTAAATTCCAGCCAACGTGTTTCGTTCTCTATCGGAGTGAGGATGAGGAAGTTCTCCGATGGAGAACAAAACGCGTTGGCTGGAATTTAAAGCTCTTTTTTGATATTGAATATAAAAATAAAAGAACTTAAGTAAAAATAATTTTCTATCTCTTGGACTCTATTATTCCGCGCAGGCCTAATACATTGCTATATAACATTTCTATGTATGGTTTTATAGTTCCTGTTGTTTATCCTTCCCTGGCAACTGGGAAACACAATAGCTGTGTTCTGAAACCACACCTTCCTGATCTCTTCTGCATGCCACGGACTTCTGGCAGCAGGAAATGGCATGCACATGGCTTCCCAGCTCTGGGAATGATAGGGGGCAGTATTTAATTTGTGAAAGAATAAATGCGGGCGACCAAAGTTTTGATCAGAAGCCTTTGGCCAATGCTATCTATCAGGTCAGGGTGCTGAATGCCAACGCTATCTAGTCTTGATTCCACCTCATGCCTCTTTCACCCATCTGACACTTCCTGACTCTTTACCCGACTCTTTCAGTGGAGTGGTGTGGCTCACTGGTTAGAGGCGGCAGACCTGGAAGCAGAGAACGGCCCGGGACCAGGGTTCAATTCCCGACGCGTCAGGGTCGTGGACCAGGGTCAGCGGACTCGATAATTCTCGCCTTGGTGCCTACTCTAACCAGGGATCACACTCGGCAACTCTGGGCATTAGCTTGCCTCATCTCTACAATGGCCCCCCACATTCGCCGGGGATGCCTGGTTTCACCTTGGAGATACCCAGTAGGGACCATCTCACAGGGATAGCCAGGACGGGTTCCCCAGCGGTCTACAGCGCCACGACGCCTCAGGGCAGCAGTGCGCTTTACAAGACACATACATTTACATTTACATTTTTTCAGGTTCTTTCTAATCCTTGGTTTCTCTCCTTGTCTTTTTTTCTGTCCTTATCTGCTTCTTTCTTTCCCCTTTTATGTTTTTTCCTCTTTCTTCCTCAGGATCAATGTCTGTTGATTAAAAATAAGCCCAGGTCTCCAACTAGCAGACCCTATCTGCAACCACCGGCTCAAATGAAGCACTGGTAAGTAGCTAACATGTGGCACAGTCAGACTCTTTATGATATTAGGAGCATTCCAACCAGTGCCGTCTTATTGCATGCACATGCTGGGCAGTGACCCGGGGTCCCACAAGCATAGGGGCCCCATGCAGACCAGAATTTAACACTACGTTTTCCGTTAAATATTTTTATACCTGTGAGTAGTTGTATAGCAGGGCCCAGTGCACTGCTTTGCGCGGGGGCCTATAATGCTGTTAAGATGGCCCTGATTCCCACTATTGGGAAATGCCACCTTTCAGCTCCCTTTTTTATTAAAAGAAAAAGAAAAAAAAGCTTTGCTGAATGCTCATTTTTTTTTTTACTACACAAAATTATGAACTGTTTGCTCATTACTTTATACACCTTCATCAAGATGGTGCTGCAATATTGTTCTTGTACTCTCGGTTTACAAGCTTGTGTACTGCTCTTAAACGTGTGGCGCTTCGGTGTGTTAGAGGTGCTCCGCTGGTAGGGGGGGGTGTGCACATGTATGCGTTTTTGTTTGGGTGTATGAGAGAGCCTAGCACTATTGCTTGCAAGGCTGATCTCAGGATTTGAACAAAGTTTTCTCTATTGCTGCCCAAACTTATGTTGTGTGTGAGGAAGGCTTGCCAGGTGTGTCCCATGTTTTCCCCACAGTCTGCGAGCAGCACCTTCTGCTACAGCCGGAGCCAGACTTATTCTGCTTGCAGAACCGGACTGGCCATAGTGGGCATTGGGCATTTTCCGGGAGGCTGGAAGGGTGGGGGCTGGTTTTGTTACTGGGGGCCAGTTTTGCAGCTGTGCTATAATATCGGCCCTCAGTAACAAAATCAGTAGTGCTGGGGCCCGGTTTAGATAAGCAGCAGTGCTTCACACTTGCACCCTCTCCAATCCCTCTACCTCCCACCCCCAGGGGCCGAACATATAAAATTGCCAGGTCTGCTTTGTGTTCTCATTCTGGCCCTGCCTGTTCGAGGAAACCTTTGACTACAACTGCCTGAGACCTATATTGCCTTCTGTGAAATAGCTTTGCACTGCTGCTACCTACAATGTGCTTGTTCTGTATGAGTGATAAAACATATCACCAGTTCCAGGTTGTACTATACTCTACCTGTTCTGTGCCCCTGTGGGACATTTCCACTGAGGCTGGCTATGTCATATCTTTTCTGTGTGTGAGAGAAGCCTGCACTGCTGCTGCCTATGTTCTTTTTCTGTCTACAACTGGAGGTTTGCCCTACTCTGGCTACACTGTGCATGCTTTGGGCCCGATTCACAAAGGTAAATTTACACAAAGCGGCGTTTTAACAGTAAGGTTACGAGTGCGGAGACTCCGCAATTGAGGCAGAGAACTCCGCACGTTAAAAAGATAGGCCTTTGTATGTTTAGAGTTCTCCATCTCGACTGTGGAGTGTCCACACTCGTAAATTTACTATTAAAATGCAGTTATGTGAATTCCAAAACAAATGTAAACGTACACAAAAGTGTAAGTTTTCCTTAGTACATCAGGCCCAAAGTGTTTGCTTGGGACTTTACACGGTTGCGGGCTACGCTGCACCTTTTAGCATTACACTATACAAATGCCAAAAGTATTAGCTTTGTCAATGTGTGTCTTTAGCAGTAACCAGCACAGCACCACACTTCCTCATGGGACAAGTGAAGCGACTAATAATAAACAATGTACCTTCATCATTAAAATCTGCCTTCCAGCTGAGCAGTGTAAACCGTTTATATACAGAACATTGGCTGAATATACTGTAAGACAAATCATAAAATGCCAACAATATATTCTACTTTCTCTTTTTTTTTTAAAAATATTTTTATTGGGATTAGCTGGTACATTAAAAAGACATTTCAAATGATTTGGCATATGCATACGATAAATAAAGCAACAAATAATTTAGCATGAACATACATTAAGTAGGGCTTCCGCCTAGTATCGAATCTGTACAAAGATAAAAGTTGGCAAATTCTGTCCGGTAATACATACACAATTGATGATAAAAGACGTTAATAATAATTATAAAATCCATTTAAAAGAGCCTAAACCAGTTGAGGATACTAAAGTGGACAGATATATTACAACCTACGTCACAATCATAATCTTGCCTCCCTCCACTTTGTGATAGGAGCCCATAGGCGTCTTCCCATCTCCCGTATTTTAGCACCCTTCAATTCGTATAGGCTAGACTCTATATTATGTATACCTAGTAATCTTGAGAGCCACATCTGGAAAGAGGGAGCCGTGGCATCTTTCCAGCCTGCCGAAAGTAAGATCCGGAGTACCGCAACTGACAAAAAGACCAAAGCTTCCTCGTCCTTTCCCAGATTAAGCTTGGAGTCAGTAACCAATAACATCAGGGTAGGGGATAGATCGATCTTATGACCTAGCAGCCCCTCCCAAAATTTCTCTATCTCATTCCTGATCGGGCCCAGCACACTACAATGAAAAAACATATGCAATAAGTCTGCTTGGCAGGCGTTGCACCTGGGGCACTTATCGTCATCTTTGACCCCCCATGCAAATAATTTTGCCGGCGTATAGTACAGGTTGAACACCGTTTTGTAGTGCTGGGCCCGCAAATTAGAAGCCCGGAATAGCTTTTTGTTTAAACATATGGCAAGATCTAGGTCGACATCAGGGTTACCAAGTTTTGTGGCCCAGGTACATTCGGTTTTCTCTATATCGTCTTGGAGCCTCATTAGAAAACAGTTATACACTATTTTTATCTTCTTACACCCTTTAGCTAATAACTCTACCAGGGGGAGATCTACAGGGGGCGACATCTTTGGTCTTAGAGCTTTAAGGGTTCGGGCAATTTGGCCATACAGAAGCCAGTGGTTAGATGGAATACCAAACCTATGTTGTAACACGTCAAACCCCGCAATCCTCTCTCCCTCCATGATGTCCCCTAAGGTCTTGACTCCCAATCCCTTCCAAACCTTGAGGTGCCTATCCATTCCCATCTGGGGGAAAAGACTAGAGTTACACAGATGTAAATAAGAGTTTATCTTCGGAGCATTAAAAAACTTCAAAATAGATTTGCATATCAGCCAGGCCCCATAAAGAGTCTTAAGTCGAGCCTTCCTATAAAATCTTTGATCAACTTCACACAGTAGTAGGCCGATTGCTTTTTACCCCAACAACATCTCGAACATAGGGAGTGGGCTCTGCAGATCAGGATAATCCTCCTCCGAATCCCCCTCAGAGTGAAAAAGGACAGACATTTGTATCAAAAGGCAGGAATAGTGATAGAGCCTTAGATTTGGGAGTGCCATCCCTCCCCTTTCCCTGGGAAGCGACATAAGGCTAGTAGAGCGCCTGACTTTGCCATACTGCCAAATAAATCTTATAAAAACATATTCCACATTTTTAATTATCTTTTCTCCAATAAGTAGAGGAATGGCCCGGAACAAGTACAGCACTTTGGGAAACATTAGCATTTTTAGTACGTTTACCCTCCCTATCAAGGAAAGAGGCAGCACGTCTATTCTTTTTAGCTCAGCTTCTATCGCCTTGATAAGGGGGGAATAGTTTTCCTCTACAATTCTGTCCACTGAAGCATTGATTTTCACACCTAAATAGGTAGCAGAGTCCACAAATCTTGGATCCGTTTTAACGATATTTTTAGAGCAGATTATCTGTGTTTTTGATTCATTTAAAAGGTATCCTGATCGACAGCCGAAAACCTTTGCCATCTGGACCAGAGCTGGTAGCGCCTGCTGAGGATTGGTGATGATAACCGCCAAATCATCGGCATATGCCAAAATGTTGTTCGCGTAGCCATTACATACAACCGGACTTATTCTATGGCACCCTAATATTTCCTGAATAAGGGGATCAATATAAAGAGAGAAGAGGATAGGGGAGCAAGGACAGCCTTGGCGTGTCCCTCACTTGATGTTAAATTTATCAGATCTTTCACCCATAACCACTACTCACGCTACCGGGTCCCCTTATTCAGGATATATTCTACTTTCTCATGGAGTGAAATTTCACATAAACTGCTTCATTACAGAAAGCAAGGGAGAATTTTGAAGCAAGTGAAGAAAGATTCGGATCAATGAGAATCATTTATCCCCAGTGTTCCTGGAAGTTGTGTTCTTCCAGATTAATTAAACAATTAAACATAGGCAGAGCAATTTACAAAAAAATGAATTTTGGATGAAGAAGGCATGCTTATCAATTATAAACTCCCTGAGGAGAGCATTGTTGCTTGATATCATATAGTTTGGTACCCCATGCCTCTTTCAAGGCAGTGATGCTCTTGTTATTGCTTGCCTGCTCTCTGGAGAGAACCCTAAAATATTATGTAAGAGAACAAAAAAATTGACATGGATAAGAAGTGAACAGTAACAGCAGGGCCCGATTTAGCACTGGTGGTGTCCAGTGCGTCAATCTTTGTTGGCAACCCCAGTGACCCCCTCTCACTACCACCTTCGAACAGTGCCCCTCATCTCTTCATAGCTCCTCTCAAATGTTCATTTGTTTTATAGCGCTAGGCATCCCAGTGTAGGGTGTTAGAGCACCTTAATTCACACACATTATACAGAGACAATTAATCATAAATATAAAAATCACTTTGTAGGAATTTTTACACAAGACAATGAGGATTACAAGATGTAGGCATCACATGTCATCCATACTGACACGCAGTATGTTAAGAGTGCTTGGTCTGGAGTAGCACATACTCAGGATGCAAAGCGTAACCGAGGCTGGGGTTTGCTTTACTAGCAACAATTTATTTCTACCCAAACAAACCCTTTTTAGCAACAGGATAATGAAAAACTGGTATAAAAACATAACATTCTAACCTGTAGGTTGCAGTTTTCATGCATCTCTTTGATGGCGATTCATAGCACACTGTGCTGCATTAGGATTGTACTTCTGAACCGCAAATAACAAAAGGATCTCTGTGACAAAAGCAGTAACCCACACAACTATCTAAATAAAATACAATTCTCACTGAGCTAGCAACATAAAATACAAACCCCTCTGCAATACTTTATGCCGAGTCAAAACTGCCACTAGACAAAACTCCAATCTCTCCCCTCAAGAAACATTTATCACCAGAGCTATCTTGAAATGTGTGTTGTTGCCTGAAAATTGCTGGACACACAAGGAACTCTGCAGCAGGTAGTTTTAACTCCATAATTTATTTTAAAACACAGCGGTCAGATATCCCTCCCACCCCCCCATTGCTCAGCACTAACAGCCACATGCATCAAAAGAAAAACCGGTCGCAAACAGGCAGATTCTCAGAATCTGCCCCTTTGCGACAGGTATTTTTGCATTTGGGATGCATCATCCCAAATGCAAAAATTGCAATTTAAGTAATCTCTAGATTGCGATTACTTAGATTGCGATTGAAATGCAAATGAATGGGGAGGTATTCCTTAATTGCGACTCGCAATTTGCGAGTCACAATTATGGAATGTTTAGAAATTGCTATTTTTTAAGCGATATCTACATGCATAGGCTTTTGCGATTCCTTAAAAATCGCAATTAAGAAATCGCAAAAGACAACATTGATGCATGTGCCTGTTAGTGTGGTGGCACCAGTTCCACCGCCCTAAAGCCAGCACTGAGTACCAGGCACGTACCTGAGATGTGCCATTGAAACTCCTAATGCACCTGAATAGGGCTATGCTACTTTTCGCACAATTCCAAGCGGGTATCACAGGGGCTCCAAGGGTTACATTTTTTCCCCAAACACCTATTTCTAAAATGTATGTTCTGAAACATCTTTTGCAACAAACTTGGTTTCCTATGCATTCTATCACTTTGACCAAAACATTTATTCTTCTGAATTTCGATCTGCCTTCACATTTTTTTTTTATTTTAGTTTATTATATTACACTTGGATAAAACAATTATGCATATGGTTTCTCCTGCATAAAAGTCAATAGCTAATAACTTTATCAAGGGAGAAAAACTTTGCACCCAAGTGCTCTTTTCTGCACATATACCACGGCAAATACATATCCTTTAAATTGCATACAAGTTCTTCACCTATTTAAAATGTATTTACATTGTAGAACTATTTGCATTGTTTTGAATTGTATTTGTTATTGTCTATTCAATTTTCAAATTGCATGGAAATGTTATTATAGATTTTAACTCACTATCTTAAATATTTTTCAGAGTTTAACTAACAGACAATTTCCAAATTTAAGGGAGGAATCTGCATTGTGCAAGGAGAAAAAAATAGGTTATTGCGATTTCTTGCTTGTCGTACCATAGAATGCAGTGTTAAAATTGGTCTCAGCTACTAGGGAGGTTGATAGTTTTGTAAAAGATGTTGTAGAAAAAGCAATTTAGGAAAACACGGTTTGGAAAAAAAAGTTTTTTCTCTTTTACAAAGGGGAAGGGGTCTTTACAAATGGTTTCCCACCCAAACTTGAGAGTTGTTACCATTTCTTAGTCCATTTTAGGAATCTCAAAAAGTAACTGATTCCCAAATGGGTTTATAACATTGAAAACACATTATTGGTGTCTCAAACTCCGAATCGAGCATTTAACAGCAAAACAATGTTTTCCTATCTGGCTTCAATTGATCATATGCTGCTGTCCAATGTACCTCATCGACTTCCAGCTGTTGACCCAGCAGTTCTGCATTCTCCCTCCAGACTGTGCAGGGCACTCAGACACTTTTCTTACCATCCCACACCCTTCCTGAAATCACTCTGAGATGGCAATAATGAGCATCAGTTCTTCACACAAATGTTTTTAATGAAGTACTTGTTGAAGCGTGACTCTTATTACGAATTACACATGCAAAAAAGTTGTATTTTGCCTAAACAATTCAGCTTCAAAGACTATTGCCCTGCAACGCATACAGGAGCATATACAGTAATGCATGCACAATTCACCAATTCACAGTACAGCACAAAGAGTTGCCAACACATCTGCACCAGTTTGAACAGAAGAAAACGTGCCACCATTTTGAGAAATCCACCCCGAGTGTCCAGTGCATAAATCAGAAAGGCACAACCAATGTACTTTTTCTAGGAGACAGAACATGCATTGTAAATAGAACCCTACAGTTATCATGACCAGATAAAGAAATGCTCCCCAGAGAATGGTTTACAAACTTTTGGGTGACTTGATATTAACCCATTACTAGGGGTTAGAAATGGCGCCGGCTCTAAGAGTTAATTAAACATTACCTTAGGTTTACACCGCGTTGGAAGAGCATCCGTTCTGATGGAATCCAGCTATCGCGTAAAGTGCAGCGAATTTATTATCTAATTCCGTCAGTTAAATGCTCCCCCCAAAATGGACAGGACCAATCACCGTTCTCTAATCAGCTCCTGGCTTCTCTTCTTGTTTTGCACCTTGTAACTCATGCGCTCCTTAAATGTGTTTAGCCTACTTTCCAGTCCTGGTCTCTCATTACGTTTAATAACAAGGTTGGCCAATGAGCTCAGAGAACGCGGGCTGTGAAATGTGTATATTCAACAGCTCACGCGGCAGTGATCTCCCCGCCAAGGACATGTTTATGTAATCTGCAAACAGTACGTATCTATGGAAATACTAGTATAGCAACTTAAGGAAGTAAACTTACTGTGTTTTATACGCATCATGTAGGAAGTGCCTTTGAAAGAAATCCCCCCAAAAAGCAGGAAAAGCAAGACAACGTCTGCCTGCCTGCCTAGCCTTCTTATTTATTGCAAAGCTGCAAAGCTGCACTTTTTGCAACCTTCATGAAATTCTACGGAGTTTGCAGCTTTGTGAAGGTTCAATGGCTCAATGCCACTTCAATGCTTGCTTCTTGTTTCTTTCTGGTTGGGTCCTGGCTCTTTAAACGTCGATCACCACAGGTGCTCTTTATTACTGCGAGTTCAAGCCTTCCTCGTCACACTCCCGCTTTACCTTCTTGCCTGACTTTTCTGTCAAGTGGCAGGATTGAGACCAGACACAGGCCCAGACACCTACAAAAAGACTCAAATTTGGAAAATTGAACTTTTCGTGCAATATTGCTTGTGTAGTTCCTGGGAGAGGACACTGCAGGTGCACTGCATGACCAAAGAGTGTACATAGCATAGCAATTGTTGGGATGGAAATGTCTTCTGCATGGTATACGTGTTCTCATGTCCTGAGTGCCCGACCTTCTGTATATCCGGTATCCTGATTTTTATCTTGGCCCTAGCATCACACTAATCTAAGCGAGTTTGAAGAGGACTCGGATTGGCCCTGACTGTGAGGTAATGGACCTGTTTTGTGACCTATAAGGGTGCACCAAGGGCACCCTCTTTGTGGACGGAGGATGACTCGTTCTGTCCTTGGCATAGCTCAAAGTGTGGTGGTGGCAGTATACGGTGTTTCTGGAAATCAATAGTGACCAGAAATGTTCCTATTGGATCCTCTTTTGTAAGAGGGGAAACATCCTTTACAACACAACTTTTACCACGCAGTGCTTTTACATCGCAACTTTTACAACGCAAACCATTACAACGCATTGCGCTGGGGGGCGCTATAGGATAGGGAATAGATTTAATTTACTATCCAACACCTTCCTTAGTATCCACGGGGACTGGAGTTGGAATAGTAAATTAAACTATTCACTATCCAGCACCCCAAAACGTTATGCGTTGTAATGGTATGCGTTGTAAAAACTGCGATGTAAAAGCATGCGTGGTAAAAGCTTGCGTTGTAATGTCATACATCCTTGTAAGAGGCATGCCCAGAACCTTGCACTGGCATCCTGTGCTTGTTGGATGCATATGTGTGTGTAGTGTGAGAGTAGCACATGCACAGTATTAGGACACTGTGTTTGAATGAGCCTGATTACTAAGGCCAATGGAATCCATGCTGGATACGGTGGTTTGGCATGGCACAAGATGGAGGATATGGACAGCTTCTCCAGACAGTGGAAGTGCATTGCCTGCATTCCTGTGGCTCTAAGGAAGCAAGATGGACACGGAAGTGAGTTAGGTGGAGGCAGGGATTCCTCCCTGAGCACTGCCATTTGGTTGATGGTGGGGGTCGGACTGTAGTTTCTTGCCATTGCAAGGTGAGGGAGTTTCTAGGTCAGGCTGTCCTTTTGTCTATCCCTGATTACTGCTTCAGAGAAGCTGATGTCAGCCAGTGCAGAACCCTCACACTTAATTGTGAATGCTCCAAGTTGAAGAAAGTCCCAGTGCTACCTGCTTTGAGAAGCACCATTCTATACAAAAGATGAGTGTAGAGAGCGACCTGTAGAGGAGACTTGAAAGAAGACCTACCCAAACCAGTGATGAAGTTTAAACTGTAAAAAAACCACATCCTTTGACTCGAGAATGTGTATAAAGGTGGGACCCAAAGCAGCACAATTTTGTTCTAGATTGATATCATTCAAGATCTAGGAAGTGAGTGCTCCACAGAGTACTCGAGGGACTGCCGGGCAATCAGAGCTGGTGTCTGCTTAAGAGTCAGTCTCCAAGAGCTGAGGTGTTCTCACCTGAACTCTGCACCTTCTGCCAGAGAAGCTGAGGAACAGCCAAAGTGCCTACAAGCCTGCCTGAATGCTTGTCCTGCAGGAGGAGAGACCGTCAAGGGGCAGAAATCCAGCATGTTACCTGGCACTGAGGGACATCATGAGGAAGCCCAGCAGAAATCAAGCATGTTACCTGGCACTAAGGGACATCCTGAGGAAGGCGGACCACTTGTGAGGAAACTAGGAGTGACCCTTGCTGTGGAGGGCCTCTCTAGTCTATTAAAATGAGTTCCTTGCGGGAATCACTTCATGCTTTTTACCTGTATCGGCCCAATTGGGACTGCATCTGCCATGTACATGCCAAATCGGGTTGCACCTGGCTTTACCAGCCTGGTGGGGGTTTGCAAATATCATCTGGAGTACACCAAGCCTTTCAGGGCTGCAACTGCCTGTACCGGCCTAGTCAACTTTTCATGTTGACGATGTCAAAACAACTGGGGTTGCAACTATTAGTGTTGGGGCGGCATCTGGTGTAATGACTAGTACAGCTGGACATGCTTCAACCAGTTTGCCCTGTAAGGGCCGACCCCATACTGTGGGCATCCAGAAGCTGCAATATATAGGCAGGTACCTGTACTCCAGCACTAGAGCCATAGTAACGTGGAGTCAAGCCAGAAAGTGATACGTAAGATGATGCGGGCCAGACCTGGCCTAACCTTTGACCCCTGGGACTTCCTTTGATTGCTGCTGACCCAGGCCTGAGGAAGGACTACAAGGTTGTCAGATTTGCTCCAAAGTCAGCATAAAGGACTCCCACATTTCCCAGCACACAAACAACACAAGCGATTTAAAAACACACGCAGTGTGATTTTTTTGGCTTGTGGGAACATGTGCGACTGCACCTGAGCCTGATTCATGCTTCTGTACCTAACTACTGGGTGGACCAGCCATCAAAGGGTATTCTGGGGATCATTGACAAGCACTAGAATATACATTGTGTCTGTCTGTTGGCTGATTGTTGAGTTATGAGCTTGTTCACACTACCTCCCAGAAAGCCTTGTGTCTGTTCCCCCTTGCTACCCCAACAGTCTAGTAAGGAAATAATTGTACTTTTCACAATTTTCAGAGCCGTATTAAGGTGGGCCGTTGAACCCTAGTGGCAAACCTCAACCACAATGGTTGGGTCCCATTAGCCCATGCCTGCCCTGTGGCTCACTGAACAGAGTCTGACAGCAATCAAAGGGGTTATGCAGCAATTCTGGGAATGTACAGCGCCTGGCCTATTGTGTGCCGCGTATGTAGAGGGCGAGGAGAGTATATGTGTTTCAGGTTTGTTTGATCATCACCATCGTAACTTTATTCAACACTTTTCAGTATCAAAATTGCAATACAAACACAACTAAAAAGATTTAAAATATTAAAAACATGACTTTTCATGAAAACAATTTAGTTAAAAACAATTGGAAAGTGACCAGTTAAAAGAAGAACCAATTTCATCTATTCACATAACTCATTTACAGTGCAACGGTTGACCTGTGGTGTGCGTTACTTTTGGAAGGACCTCTGCAGACTTTTCCTTATTTACCGGCCATAAGTAAGAGGACATAACACAGCACACATAAGGGATATGTAATTGTTGTAAAAATAAAAGTGCTGTTCTGCACTACCCAAATTAAGTGTTGAGTGCAGGTAAGATATAGCTCCTCCTGGGGATTTAATAAAATTTACAATTTTTTTTTGTGTAAATTGGTCCTGAATCAGGTCAGAATAAACCTTTATTGGTCATTGCAAACCAGGTTCAGATATGGTTTCAAGCCCTCCTGTGCAGCTAGTCTGTTGGAAATGACTATGGACAATTTTGCACCCATGCCCACCCTTCTCTTTGCCATGAAATTGTTCTGGGTGCGTTGTTTCAACTGATCCTTGTCTAATGTTTTACATGTTTCAGGATTAGTAAAAAGTTTTTGTAGGTCGATCCCCTCGTGTATAGATTTGACTTATATCAGCCAAGTGATTTGCAACGCGTGGTCTACATTCATTGCATCACTGAGAAATAATATGTTCAATCCCATTTCTTCTCGCGACCAGAACTTGTGCCAGAGCACTAAAGGGACCATCTTTATTGTATCGAGATATGCAGAGTTTCTAGTTCAGCGTGAGCTATGTAGTTCGAGCAATTAAAGGGGAGGGAAAGGGTATGTTTAATAAAGAAATCCATAATCCTTTGGATGCTCTGTGTGTTAACCATCCCCCAGACCCCTGCACCGTAGAAAGCCACTGCCACTGTTTTACTTGTGTATATAGTGAGGAGTTCCCTTATTGCCTTAAACCCCAATTTCGGCCGCAACAGTAGCGTTGTAGACTTTTGTGAGCAGGTGTGCCCAGAGTTCTTGTTGCTCCCTATACATATCTAAAGGAGTCCCACCGGGACCTGGGCCTTTCCTCTACAGCTCTCATCTAGGGCTCTTTTTACCTCAGCCCGAATAACAGGCTGGAGGAAGTGCTGTAATGTAGCTCTAACGTATGTCTCAGGGTTCCTGGAAGATTTGTATGCCACTTGGTCTACTCCTATTGGCGGAAGGCCTTTTCTATATGGTTGAAATGAAATGGGCCCAGGCCTCCTCTGCAATGTGGACCTCAGTTGATGGCTCAGGGGACCCCTTAAAGTAATTATTATTAATTACCTTCCAGAATAATTTCCCGTCCTTTAGGGCCCTTGCCTGTACCAGGTCCTCACATGCTGTTTCGATGAGGCATTATTTACTACATGCAATAGTCTGTTTAAAGTGTACACAAGGTAACCTAATAAATTGCAGCTCCTTTGGTTTCTGTTTCAGTGCTAAAGGTAGCTGTTTTCTTGCTAATGGGCACTCAGTGTCAAACCAGCCTCTCTCACGGGCTCGTGTTGGTTTTGTCCCATGAGTCAGCGCGTGTTTGCTGCAGCGTGTGATGGCGAAGAACAAGGTGATGGTCTGTACTGGCTTATCCTTGGGATCTGGACATCGAACAATCTCTGTCATAGTATGCCTAATAATAGCTGCCTGGTATGACTTTCTCCCATTTAATGAAGAACCCATTTGCCGATGCCAAAGTTGAATGAAAACTCACCATTGTTCTACCTTTCGTTTTGGTGGGAAGGGCCATCCTTATCTCTAACATGTCATGATCACTATATCCTGTGAGGGTGGCATCAAATCCATTAATGTCTGGATCTAGGAATTCAGATGTCAATTTGTAGTCTATCGTAGACTAACAATAATTTCTGAAGTAACTAGGCTCTAGACTATTATATTCACTTAACACACTATTTTGGATCCTCATGCTTAGTTTCATCATGAGACTATTAAGCATTAGATCAAATGTATCATGTTTTAAATGGTTGAGGACAACGACCTGCGTATCAGTGATGCCGCATATTGATTTGACTACATGTGGGCAGCAGTGTATGTTAAAATCATCTACCCATATGATATTTACAGGGTTGTGATGTGAGTCTGAAACGCTCTGAATAACGCATTCCAGATCCGTTCCAACTTGGGTACTAGTGCTGAAAATAAGGAGATTCATAAAAGAATTCCAGGATTTTCCATGGTGTAGTATTCAGGATATAGGTCGCAAGACTCCCCTTTGCCCTTCCCCTTTCACAGGGCTCAGCCGGGGTAAAGAAGCCTAGGTATCCATCAACATGATGGCCCGATGTCTCCCGTGTTTCTTGCAGGGAAAGAATATGGGCGTTTGATATCAATCTATGCCAGTCAGGAATACCAATCTTGCTTTTGAGCCCTGTGATGTTCTATGAAGTAAGCTCCACACCGTGATCTATAGGTACTTGTGCATCATTACTTTAGCCTGTGCTTTCCTTCACCCCTGGGTGGACAGCCCTCTTGGGATTACTTTTTACGGTCCTCAATTGGTCCTTCACAGACACAGGCTCTGGGGTTCCTCTCCCCCAATGGAAACATTTCAGTGGGTTTATCCAGGTCTGAGGAACCAGAATTTAGTTTAGGCCTAGGAAGGCAAGCAGACGTTATTAGTAATTAGCGTGATGTACCTATTTAGCCAATATAGGGACCTAGAACACTCATATGCACGCACTATGTAATAACATAGGGATTAGTATACGCCTTATTATACTCATTAGCATCTGATCATATCTTACGCTGCTTGGCTTTACTGACGCCATTTTGTGGCCTAGTCCGCTCACAGCACTGGTGAAACCCTACCATTACATTTAGCTGATGTAGTTCCCCTGAGAAACAGTATAATTGTAGCCAACTGCTGCTTCTGCACGTTAGGCCTGTCAAGGTTTAGGTGGGGGTAGGCTGGATAAGCACATTCCAGGAGGTGCTGTACGGACTCTCTCAGAGTTAGCAGAAGGGAGTCACCCTCTCGACCTTGCTATAACGAGCTGGGCAGAACTGAGAGTGCTTTGTATCCCATATGTTAGCATACTGTTTTAGGTTAACCCCTCCATTGTGAATATACTCAAATTATGTATACATTAAGAATCAGGCCTTTTCTGAAGAAACCCCATGTTGGTTTCATTTCCCCGTACCTCTTGCTCTTGCTAGCAAAACACGTGACCTGTCACTGTGTAAAGGGAGAGTCTAAAAGGTTGGCCTGGGCTATGAATGGACCATTGATTCTAACTTGGGAAACTCAAGGTTACATCTGCCTTTTCGTGTGGGATGAACACATTGTTGCAGACTCTCGTGCCTGAGAACGAAAAGGGAGTCACCCTTCCTGAGCTGCCAAGTCCTGAATAGCTAAGCTTTGAATTAATCATGTGTGCCATATATGGCTCCTTCCTGGAGTGAAGGGGCCAGAGGAAGTGTTTTACTTTTACAGTGATAATATGTGTTGAACTGAAAGTATATAATGACTTGTTTGAATATGAACAGCAGTCTTCTTGTCACACTGACTGGGTGTGGACAGAGAGGCTCCTCTGCGCAGAGTCCTTTTAGAATAAATGATTGGAACTTCTTCACTGCCAACTGACTGGTTATTGGTAATTGGTATTGGGGGCTATTAGTAAGTATAGCTCCATGGTCTTATTTATTTTTCGGTACAACAGTTGGGGGCTCGTCCGGGATTCCGCGTATGGGGTTGTCCTCCCGTACAATGGGTGAAATTAGGACATTAGGGGGAACGCTCTGGTCGAGGGGGTGGACTGGCTAATAATTGTGGCTGAACTCCGCTCTCGCGTTCAGGGAGCCCCAGCTGCTATTGACCCCTCGCCGGAATCCCATGAGGTGTAACCTGGGAACTGACCATGTTGGGTCTTCAAGAGCTGGCAGTGGAGAACCTGCAATCAGACCTGAGTGCGCCAGTTGAGTGAATTGTATTGTTGGTGTCTTTGGAATAGCACTGTTGAGCGGTGCTTTTGGAAACAGTTAACTGTATTTGGAATTTGGTGGTTAGTGAACCACAAGGGAATCTGGGGGTCTGACGTGGCAGTGGAGTAGCTGCACGGGCAGATGCCCGACAGGCTTGTTTGGTGATATTTGAGAAAACATCGGATGCCCTGGTGGTACACAAGGGGTGTACACTTGGCTGGATCCCCTTCGGAAAAGCCCCAGGAGCAACTGGGTAAGCTTGGGACCTGGAGCTACGCGCCCAGTATCCCAGCCCAACCAGCACGGGACTATTGGATTGTCTGTAAGGGGGTCCATGGTTCGCCTGTCTGATGATCTCAGGACAGTCTTCGGACTGTCTCTTTTGTGAATCTGTGTGGTCTGGTATCTGATTTGATCAGTTCCCACGAACGGGAGTCGACGGGCTCCATTCTGATTTGGAAGACATGTCACTTTGGTATTTGGAATTGACGCCTATTTTGCATTTTGTTTTGGTTAAAAGCGCCAGCTGTTTTCTTGCTTTCAATCACTTTTTGAAAAATATGTGTGAGTGGTGAATATATGACTGCAGTATAAAATATGGGAGTGTATGTAACATGGCCATGTAGAAATGAGATTGTATGTTTGTAAGATTGCTCTTTTGAATGGAAGTAAGCTATTATTGAATAAGAATGTTGTGTTGTGGTAAATTGTGTTTTGGATGTTGCTGGCGCCGGAAAAAGCGTGTGATTGGATGACTGTGAATATGTAAGAGATTTCTGAGAAGTGGAATTTTTAAGGAGTAAGTATATTCTGGTCTCAACGCCATCAATGCGTCGTAAAAAGGAAATTGAGAGGGGTGTAGCTAGAAAAAGAGCATCCCCTGTGATTTGATGACACCCTTAATGTACAAAAAGTACTAATGAAAAGTAAATAGGGACAGATTAAAAGTAAAGTCTGAGAAAAATTGTGTGTATTTCGAATTTGTAAATTGTTCCCCTGTGGGTTTGTGTTCTTGATAGCTCAGTGAGCCAATGTGCTTGGAGCAGAAGTTTGGGTTTAATATCAGGGATGAAGGTTCTAACTCTAGCAGGACCTACTGAGACGTTCATCCATTTAAGGTTGATGAAATGTGTACCATTGCATAGGATAGTAACAAACATTTGTTCTAAAAGCTGGTATGTGTGTTATTAGGTTCTGTGAAATATTCACAGTAAATGTTTTTCAATAATCTGAGAATAGAGTTAACTTTTTAGCCACTAAAAAGGAGAAAATATGTTTTTAAATCGGGTGAATTATTGCAGGTTAGAAGGAATTAGGAAGGCCTTTTGTCTTAGACAGCTTCAGAGTGAGCAGAAGCTGGGGGCTAGGAGAGCTGCAGAGGCTGGCTCACAGCCAAGAACAGTCTGCGCTGAGGTGCTATCTTTAAGTTTCTCTGTAAGCAAGGGAAGGAAGCTGTCATGTCGACATCTGTGACCTCATAAATTAAGGCCTTGTCTCTGAGAAGTGCATTTCTGAATGGCTTTGCTAAACCAGGCCTCTAAAAGGAGGGTTTCTGGTTTCTCCATAAGAACATCAATAAATTAAATAACTTTATTCTAAAGGAAAAATATAACAAAGGGTTTCTTTGAACGTCCCAACATCATGCTAAATGCTCTGCAGAAATGATACATTTGTATCTTTGCTCTGGAAAAATAATGTCCGATAGTTGCTTTTATTTAACAGAAAATGAAATGTTGCATTAAGTCTTGGACAGAAAATAAGACGAAACTCTTTATTAAAATTTTGAAGGCTACATGCCTAGGTAAAAATGACTATCAAATTTAGATGTATTTTTCACAAGAACAATTGTGGCGCGAGGAAGAGAAAGTCAAAATTAAGGTGACTTAACATGCTTACATCATTGCAAATTGACAGAGACGGTTACAGTTAAGTACATTTTCGATTTTGTGGTTGGTTAATGTGTATTGTGTTTTGTCTTCTGATTAAATGTTACAGTTGATATTTTTGTGTGTTATGTGAAATGCTTCTCTTTTGTGTGGTGTGTATTCTTGCTTCTGCCCACAGATCATTCATGGATTGTTCTGGGTGATTTTAAGGCTGACAAGACACATGAGTTTGGTTGACATACAAAATAAAATGTCATAGTTGTAAAAGGAAAAAGGTGAAATGTGCACCCTGAATGGTTATCTCTAGGAAATAAGGGTAAAAGACGGGTACTGTCAGCAGTATGTTGAAACAAGATGTGTTTTTGCATAACTCCTTTGGAAAGAAATGTTCATGTGTTTTTCATGTTTGTGCATTTTGTTCTATCACAAATTGTTCCTGCTGGTCCTGATTGACAGCTTATCACCACTAGGGTGACCTGTTGTCAAAAGGAGGGTGAGGAAAGTAAAAAGAAATTGGAAAAAACGGAATTTTGATTTTAAACCTGACAAATAAAGCAGGCCAGAATATTGGGTTTTGGGTTGCAGGTTCACTGTGCATAAAGTACATGACATAGTGTTGTGCGTCGCTGCTTATTTGCATGTGTTACTGTGATCTGTCTATGCTCTCAGTGCTTGGTATGCAGCAAATATACCTGATGGCTTAGCAAATGAGTTTTTTATTTTATGTATAATTTTGTTTTTGTGTCATATTGACACTTCCATTTTGTGACACTTCTACAAGTTCCCCTGTGTTGTGAGGGGATGGACATGACGATGTCCATCTCTGCGCAACAGTTGGCTGGAACTTGTTCAAAGTTACTAAATTTCACAGATATGATACTTCATGCTGTGAGCATAAGAGACAACACTTCACCAGTGCATGTCTAATTGGCTATAATGGTATTGAAGACAAACAAAAGAGATATACTGGATTAAAAGTGTGTCACCTGAGTTAGCCATGATACTGCTCCTTCCCTTATGAAACGGGCAGCCCTTGATTAAAATAATTCCCTGATTGGATCATAGGGAAGAAATTATAACTTTGTGGCTCCTGCTAAAGGTGATCTGAATTTTTCTGATACTGCATTAGTTAATCCTGTTCTACTTCCTAAGTAGTGTATGGTATGCCTTTATTCCTTAAAAGGACACCAGGTTTCCTTTTCAGTATTCCTTAATGGTGATAAAAGGCCTCAAAACGAAATTGCATGTTCTATAATAAAATTAACAATTATAAAGAATTTTTCCTAGATATATTGTATTAGACATTAACAGGCAAACCCATCATCTGAATACATTGGATTTTGCTGTATTGCACACGCATTTTAAAATTTGAAACGTCTGTTTTAAATAAGACTGCCACCATGATCACATTTCAACACTGAGAAACAGCGATTATTGCCGCTAAGCCAGCAGCTGTTGTTTTTATAGCCCACGAATAGCCAGGAATGTTTACTCAGTCAGGACTTTCTCAGTTAAACACGGGTGTAGCTTTGCATTTCACAATGCTCTTTTAAAAAGGGTTACAGAAATGAGGTTCATTATTTTGTATTACAGAAAAACATTTCAATTAAGGGTTTTCCTCTCTTTAAGCATTTTTGTAAGCATATTCTTGGTTCTGTTGCTAAATAATAATTGTCCTTAAAAAAAAAAAGTGGTGCAACATTTTTTTCATGTTTTAAGTTAGGCTTCTGTGCTTAGGCTAGTGAATGAATGCATCTAAAATATGATAGGCAAGGGAAGCAGCTTGCTTTTATATGTGGAATTATCAAAAATGATTGGTTTCATTAAAAAAGTTATTAATTATGACAACATTTTCATTTTTAAATAAGTGCTTTTAAAATCGTTTTTTAATATTTATGAAGCCTAGTACTCATCCTATGACCTCCTAGCATTAAAATTTTGTTTAGGTTATGGTGTCACATAATGAGGACATTTGCATATGGGAATTTTACTCGGCGCAGGCGTACAAAAGTCATTTTTCTAAGGATTTACATGGGATATATCATGTCCAATCTCTGCAGTTAGTAGAAAACATTCTGAGGATGTTTAATATGTAAAAAGTGTTTAGGATATTCATTTTAAGTGTCCCAAATAGTAAAGTCGAAATTAGGCACCAAAATGAACAACAAATTGTGTATTCAGAGCAGTTTTGATCTGCCTTAGGTTTCAGTCAATGCATACATTTTGGTATAATACGAATAGCTGACTTCTATATTATGACTCAAGTATATTACCCACTGCTCATAATAGTATATGTGACCTTTGATTAATTTTCCATATTTATACAGCACTAATGCTTATATGCTGAGGCAATGCAATTTGTACATTTACTAAAGGGATTTCTAGCCCTTTCAAAATTGCTCTGTAACTTTGTTTATGCCCAGTTGCTACACACCGGGATTGATAGTGATGACAGATGTGAAACTAGTTTCAGATTTCCTCCTGTCAACTGGAGGAAGGAGGCTAGCTCCACCTAGCTCCCATACAAATTAAGGCTAGGTAATATGCACGTTGTTCTCTCTTTTTCTCATGTTTTATTTTTTTTTGATCTTTAAGGGGAATTAGTTGTGGGTGGTTTTGTTCTAGAAGTTTTAGCTGATAACACCATTATTGTAGTCTTGCAAGTGCCTTGCTAGTTCTTTAACAGCCAGTCTGTGTAAATATACTCACAGTCCTTATTAGAAGCTGCAGTTTTAGATCTTTCCTGCTGAAATCAGTGAAAATAATAAAGAATACCCAATTGAAGTGACTAGAGGTACTGCCTTTTGCCTTTGTATCCTATGAGAATGACAGTGCATTCTAGATTATAGTAATCCCATGGCGACTGGCCACTCCCTCGAAGATTGCAGACCACCTGTTTGCAGTCACATTGATAAATGACAATGAATTGTGTTTGCTTTCATTTGAGGAAAACTAACAATTGTGTCACATTTCCTACATCACTAGGTTCTGCTGGATATGAATCATAAAACCCTGCAGAACGGTGATAAAAATGAGTTTTAAACTCCCCTCAGTGACAGCTACAGATGAGGGGCGGACGTCTTGGATCTACAGTCCCAGCACTCAGAAAGTAGCAAAGCTGGACAGAGATCACCAGCGCTTCATCAATGGCATCTCCAAAGTATTGTGCTTGCTCCATCAGACGGCGTTGGACATCAGAGAAGAAGGAGGAGCTGCTTCTCTGTTTGTTACAGAACAAGTGCAAAAGAGCGAAAGAAAGAGAATCCCTGTTGTTGATGATTTGAAGCTTCAGTTTTTTAACTGTCATGTGCTAGTAACCTCTGACAGCGCGCGGTCCCTTGACCCCTTGGCCTAAGTTTTGGCCACCCCTTTCCTTTGTTCCAACAGAAGGGCAGTGCACCGGAGGATCTGAAATTGGCACGCAGCACTATATTTGTGATACCCATGTTGAAAGGAAAAGTAGAATGAAAGAGCAGCCTGAGTGTCCGCTGACACTGAATAACAAGTGTTGGAGCCTGAGACTGTTGCTGAATGCAACAGCCTGTTGCTCTTTCCTGATTAACAGTACCTGGGTCTGCACGATGTGAGATGCGCCCATGACCACCGAAGAGCATGGTATCTGTAGTGCCTGCCGCAGAGGAAATATATTGGTGCACTGCCTAGAGACATTGAGACTTTCGAGTGAGCTGTGAGTGTTTGCCAGGAGGGCACTCCAACAGATACTAAGAATAACTATTGTCATGGAATGGCTGGAACCGATAGGCCCAATGTGGAGGAAGAAATTTGATGGACGATAGAAGCCTACCAGAGAGGCTTCGAACGGACTCTGGGCATAGTTGCTTGCACAAGCGATTTCAGTACAATTTAAGTAGATGCTAGATAAATCTTAATGCTCCGTTTGATACCACACAAGGTCTGACACAGATGCAGTAATGATAGTCTCTACTAGCTGTAGGGCCCATGGATTGCTTCTCATTTTTTGATTAGCAAAGAATGATCTCGTCTTGTCCTTATTTTTGCTACATGTGTATAGGTTGAGTGGCCTAATTTTGGTAGTATATATATATATATATATATTTACTACCCCCCAAGTTAAGTAATTATGGAATAAAGATGTCCTGGGAGTACAGTGCATCTGCATTAGAGTTAGGTTCTGAGAGATGACCGAGAAAAAGGTATTATGCATCTAAGTGCTTGCCTGAATGTAATGAAGGAAGTATGAAGGTGTTCTGGCTAGATAAGAAACTGAAGTGTAGGGTTTCCAATGGTTCAACATCGCAGAGTACTCTGGTTCTTTCCATTGAGCAAAATGTCTCCCATGAGCAAGTCAGTGTTTTTGTGTAATAACATGTATATTCAGTTGAATCAGGCATATATATTAAGAAAATATCATTATTAGAATATGTATCCGAATATCTGTGTATAATCAAGCAGGACATATCATTTCATATATGTCATCCAATAGTATAAGTCAACTTAGGTCTTAGGCCTCAATTTGTATTTTTTTTCTTATGAAAAATCTTTGTCTTTCAGTGAACTGATTAATCAAATGAAAAATGGTTTTGTGCAAGGTAGTGGTGATCTCACCTTCTGCAGGCATTCTCTTCACCTGTTGCCTATTGTATGCAATGTGGTCCAGCTTGTTGCTCTTATTGTGCTACCAAAATGACAGCTATGATCGTCCCATCTCATACCCCTTCTAAATCTCAGATGCTCCAACAGGAGATCCGTGAGTTAGTGGCTATTAATGAGGAAGTCTTCCAGGATTAGTCTCTGATTAGTTAGCTACATCACGCTAAAAGGAGTGTTTGAGGAACCAGAATTTAGTTTAGGCCTAGGAAGGCAAGTAGACATTATTAGTAATTAGCGTGATGTACCTATTTAGCCAATATAGGGACCTAGAACACTAATATGCACGCACTATGTAATAACATAGGGATTAGTATACGCCGTATTATACTCATTAGCATCTGATCATATCTTACGCTGCTTGGCTTTACTGACGCCATTTTGTGGCCTAGTCCACTCACAGCACTGGTGAAACCCTACCATTATATTTAGCTGATGTAGTTCCCCTGAGAAACAGTATAATTGTAGCCAACTGCTGCTTCTGCACGTTAGGCCTGTCAAGGTTTAGGTGGGGGTAGGCTGGATAAGCACATTCCAGGAGGTGCTGTACGGACTCTCTCGGAGTTAGCAGAAGGGAGTCACCCTCTCGACCTTGCTATAACGAGCTGGGCAGAACTGAGAGTGCTTTGTATCCCATATGTTAGCATACTGTTTTAGGTTAACCCCTCCATTGTGAATATACTCGAATTATGTATACATTAAGAATCGGGCCTTTTCTGAAGAAACCCCATGTTGGTTTAATTTCCCCGTACCTCTTGCTCTTGCTGGGAAAACACGTGACCTGTCACTGTGTAAAGGGAGAGTCTAAAAGGTTGGCCTGGGCTATGAATGGACCATTGATTCTAACTTGGGAAATCATCTGCCTTTCGTGTGGGATGAACACATTCTTGCAGACTCTCGTGCCTGAGAACGAAAAGGGAGTCACCCTTCCTGACCTTCCAAGTACTGAATAGCTAAGCTTTGAACTAATCATGTGTGCCATATATGGCTCCTTCCTGGAGCGAAGGGGCCAGAGGAGGTGTTTTCCTTTTACAGTGATAATATGTGTTGAACTGAAAGTATATAATGACTTGTTTGAATATGAACAGCAGTCTTCTTGTCACACTGACTGGGTGTGGACAGAGAGGCTCCTCTGCGCAGAGTCCTTTTAGAACAAATGATTGGAACTTCTTCACTGCCAACTGACTGGTTATTGGTAATTGGTATTGGGGGCTATTAGTAAGTATAGCTCCATGGTCTTATTTATTTTTCGGTACAACAGGTCTGGTTCTTGTCAATCCTGTTCACTTAACCCAGAGAGAGTTTCAAATCAAGCACCCACTCTCCAGGGCCCCCTTTGGGTTCTAGAGCCCTATGACTGTGGACCCAGGTGGTTTTCCGTCCAACTTTTAGCCGCTTCAGAGGAATCTGTAGATCTGGATCAGCCTCTGCTGGCCTATCAAAGAAGTCGAGGGGGACCACAGAAATATTAGATATCTCCGAGACACTTCAGCCACATGCATTCATGACCCTCATTGCTAAAAAGGGGGAACGAAAGGTCATGATCACACAATCACCTGCAATAGTTTTCCTACCTCTATCCACCCAACATACTTGCCTGACCATTAATATATTGTTGTAAACTTTGCTGACCCCTTTGAAACTGATCCTTCATCCTATCCAGTGTGTGCATTTCTTTTGTAAAGAGCCCCCGGTCTCCTCCTTGTCCTCAGGCATTGGGGATATGCCCACAAGGGCAACCACATATTGTGCACAATCAGGTGGGAGGTCTATAGTCCTTAGGGGAGGTGAGCCAGTTCCCTGATCTTGGTGTAAGATTGGGGAGGTGCAACGTTTTTCAATTTGGTTGTGCGGCTTATCGTCTCGTGGTGCTCCGGGCTATTGGCAAAACTGATGCCATTGTTCTCTGGGCTCTTCTCTAGTTCGTTTACTCTTTTAATTTTTAATGCTGTTTGATTTGACTCCAACCTGTTGCAGGCAAGGTTCTTCTTAGACTGATCTGGCACAATATGGTGCTGGACTAGGGTCTCGACCGCAATCAGACGATTGGTCAATGATAGAATCATGGTAGTCATTCTCTGTTCCATAGCTACCAACAAGTTTTTAATGTCTTTGAGGGTTGTTATCGTAGGGTCATGCTCCCCTTAGAACTGCTTCACTGGGGTTAAACTTTCTGTCTGTCCCTCCAGCCTGCCTCTTTCCTACCTTAATGCCTGTGAGAAGCTGGCCTGGTATATGATGTCCACTTGTGTAAGTGGGTACTCTGCACCAGTTCAGGCAACCCTAATGGTGATTTAAGAGGTCTTAGACAACCTTAGAAAGCTCTCCAAGTGATAGCTGTAGAGAGCAGCCTTCAGACTTGTTCTACCGGAATGTCATCTTATATGTATAGATTAAGTGAAAAAGAACCACACAAGGTATTTATAAAAATATGTATTTATTATATAATACTCCCTAACACATATAAATATCTCCTACCCGGAGATAAACACACACCACACAATATTTTGCAAAGAAATCATGTAAATAGCATGAAATACATAGTGTACCCCAGGGGGTACCAAACAATATACTAAGAAAGTGGTATAAGAACCACAACTCGGGTCAAGACAATGTCGAGAGGTCGTAGCAGTGCTGGCGACCCAAGCAACCTCCCAAGGTGAGTGACTAGGAACCCCATGAAGGGCGTCTGCCGCATGGGTACACGACTGTGTGCTCTGTACAAATCAATGGGTAAGTCACGGTTGGGATTTTAAAGATTAAGGACCCTTCCCAGTGGACCCTGAAGAAACCCAGTGGAAGACAGAAGGTTGGGATCCACCCCACCCATGGATACCCTAGTACCCACTTTACCTACACCAGGGAAGCCGGGTGCATAGTGGTGAAGTGGTGTCGGACATAGCAGTCGAAACCAATGGAGGACTTCAGGAAAGTGCCGCTGCTGAAGAAGGAGAAAGTGTCAGGTGGAATCAGAAGGTGGATTCTAGTTGAGATGTACCTGCAAGCAGAGGGGACAGAGTCTATGTCACTCAGGAGTGACCAGAAGATCTGGAAGACAAATTCCCACCAATGTCGAGAGTTGCAGGAGGGTTGACAGGGATATTGACTCAGCAGCTCTGAGGAACAAGCGATACTGAGGAAGACTAGGAGCTGTACACAAGCTGTCCCGCGTCAGATGTTGAGTGCTGAGGGGTTGGTGTCTGGCGGAAGCACCAACAAGCCCTGGCAAATGCAACCAACGCGGAAGTCGAAGAAGTTGCAATGTCAGGACCAGCAAGTCCATTGGGACTCACCACCAGCAGGGGAGTCGGGGAAGGCCGGAGCAATAAGGGGAGCCAAAAAGAAGCAAAGAGGACCCTTAACAGGACCCACAGGCCAGAGACACTAGAGTCGCAAGAGGACCTCGAGATGCTCACCAAAAGATGCAGGCCACGGTGCAAACAATGTGACGTGGATGAATCCTTTGGTCACTGGAGATGCTTGGGGTTGGGGCCACTCGGGGCCCGAAGATCTTGGTGGGAGGAAGTCAGCAAGCATTTGAAACTGCAAGTCGACATGGTGCGCAGGGGTTCAGAACTGAAGCTCCCACAAGGGATACTGGCCTCAAAATTGGTGAGAGGGCAGGGCAGGCATTGAGGGTTGTGGAAAACCAACACCTGCGTTGCAGAACCTTTTGGAGTCCGTAGTTGCAGTGCCTGCGAATGCAGGAAGCGACTCTTTCACTTCAAGGGAGATTTCTTCAGGTGTCTTGGATACCCACAGACCTTGGAAGGTCTCTGAATGGTGCACAGGCACATACGATGCAACAGACTGACTGGGGGATGAACTTCAGCCCAAACAAAGTCCAGCGAAGTCTAGAGTACCCAGACGCAGTGGTGTTTGAATTGCATCTTGTCCCACAACGAATCTCGGGACCTACAACCAGGTAAGCCCTTAAGTACCCTAATGAAAGGGTTGGGACGATTCGGGGGATACTCACAGGGGAGGGTCTTGGCAGGGGGAGATTACTCCCATGCCTTTGTCCAGTTGTGCACCAGAGCAGGAGCCAACGGTTTCCAGAACTGGTTTGAATTGGACTATGCATGAGGACACCAAATGTGCTCCTCATGCAGACTGAGTGGTGCTGGCAAGCACACCCACCCGGCCCAAATACACTAAATCCTGTCTGGGAGTTGACCAAACCTCCCTATGACAGAATGCCTAATATTCTGCCTTCCCCTGCTCAAGCTTATCTCAGCAGCAGGAGGGCAGAACCGTGTCTCTGGTGGACAGCAATCATTTTGTGCTGTCCGGGAACACTGAGAGCCTAATGGAGGGCTCTTCCAGTGCTTGGAATCATACCTTCCACACGTTTACGGTGTGGGGGTATGATTCCAACATGTTTGATACCAAACATGATAGGATTCATTGCAGCTGATTTCGAGATGGCCATCGCATAATTATGCGGTACGCCTCTTTATAGTATATGCTTGCTTCCATTGCAACCCAGGAGACTGGACTCCATAGGCTGTATGGGTGTTCTGCTCATGCAGGGGCACCACTCCTCTTAGAACCAAGCACCCTGCCTTCAGGATTGCAAAGGCCTGCTATAGGGGTGATGTATAGGTTTTAAGTGCAGTGACCCTAGATATAGGAAACCTCTATCTTTAGTAAGTGGTGTTAGCACCAGCTTACACAGGCTGCAATGGCAGGCCTGTAGTTCCATTTTAAATGGTCTCCCATGGGTGGCATAATGCATGTTTCAGCCCATGGGGTACCTCTGGGGTACCTATGCCCTGGGTACCTTAGTACCATAAACTAGGGACTGATAAGGGTACCCCCTGTATCCAATCTGGAATGTACCTAAGTACTGAATATCACAATTTAAGGGAGAAAGCAGATAGACTGGGGTCCTGATTAGCAGGATCCCAGCAAGACTAGTCAACAACAGCTTAGCAACAGGCAAAAAGTAGAGGTAACCATGAAAACAGATCCTACTTTCCTACAATGTCCATATGCGGGGGAGGAGTTTTGAATGGACCACTTATGTGCCCTTTTGCTTCAGTTTCTTCTTTGGTGGGGACGTTTTGATTGACTTTGGGGATGCAGTTTTTATGTGGGCAGGGTACAAATCTTCCCCTTGTGATCTAAATAAGGGCAGAATCTTTTGCTTGAGGGTCGAACCCCCATTTCAATTGAGGCCTTGGGAACTGGTGACTCGTATAGGGGACATTTTTAGGGTGGCTTTAAGAGTTGCCTCAATTTTAGTGTCAGTGTCTTTTATCTCGTTATTCAGTACCCCCATAGCACCTGTTAAGAATTTCTCAAGAGGGGCAGTCGTGACACCCCTCTGCCATGTGAAGTTTCCTTTTCCCCATTACTGAAGCAGGGTACCTGAGCTTGCCTTTTTGTGCCATTAGGATGGAAAAGGTACAGATGAACCCCAATGTCACCTCAATGGGTACTCATCTGGAAAACCACGGGGTGGCCCAGCCCAGTCTCTTCCAGTCAATGACAGGCAAGGATGGACCCACCCTTGGCCCGCTTTGAGGAAGAGAGTGTGGTGCTTTGTGGCACCCTGCTATCAGCGCCCTTCCCCCTCTGGTGAAGCTAGGTGAAAGACTCCTGGGACCTGGAGTCCCTCTGTTCGATTGTGCCAGATTCTGTCCAATTCCAGCATTGCAGGAGAGAGCACAGCACTTGGTGGTACCCTGCTGTCAGCTCGCCTCCCCCTCTGATGCAGTCAGGTGAAAGGCTCCTGGGATCAGGAGTCCCTCTGTTAGTTTGTGCCAGTCTGTTCGATTCCCGCATTGTGGGAGAGAGCGCAGCACCTTATGGCGCCCTGCTGTCATTGCTCCCCCCTCTTGTGCAGGCAGGTTAAAGGCTCCTGGTGCCTGGAGTCCCTTTCTTCGATTTGTTTATCAATTTTAAGAACCACGTAGGAACAAGTGTTATTTTATATGAAAAAAAAGTCCTAATTAATTGAATTGAACGTATAAAGACTATAATTAGAAACAGCAAAGGAACACATAATTTGTTTAACGCATACCACACGCTTAACAAGACATGAAAGTACTGGTCCTACTTTTGATGGAAGGGATCATTTGGAGATTCGTAGCAGAAACTTTTTATTTTTTTTATTAAACAAGAGTGTAAACTAATGATCAGAACAAGAACTTTACTCACAGTTTTGCTACAAAATAAAGTGTTTTTTATGCACGACCTTCCAACTTACTTTCAGAGAGGGCATAACATTCTGGTTGGACGCCCAAAACTAGTTCTGACAAGCAGACTGCTAGCATTTTGCATTTTTTCATTCTTTTTCAGAAAGGCCAATCCTCCACCTTTCAACTTAGTCAGCCACTACTGTTTCCTTGATGGTACAGAAAGGTTAAGGGGAGGATTAGGAGTAAGAAGGTGACTAAGAGACTCGGTCACCTCTGGTCTACTGACCACATATTCCCCACTGGAACTCTTAGCCAGCCACCACGTTCCTTTACCAGGGCTACGTTCATGCAGAGGCAGGTGATGAGGACTCCTTTATTTAAAACAAAACCTGGCCTATAGACACCTTTTATTTGAAAAAGTAACACACCAACATATATGGGTGTGCACAGCCACACATTTGTAGCTGTTTGTACATATCAGTTTCGTCCATAGTCCTGCAGTTAAGCAACTCTGTAATAATATTATTAATATTTAAGTCAGTGGTACATATTCTATCATACTTGGAAGGTTGAAAAGCTGAGTTGACCATAATGAGGTTTCGTACTATGACCTTTAGGTTGCCCACATATTCCAAAATAATGAAATTAAACTCACTGAGTTTCCTTAATCACTATGTGTTCTGGCCAATTGTATTAGCTAGTAAGATAACTCAGTGGGTGTTGGACCTGGCCCTCTTTGCAGGGTCACTTCCAAACTCTTCCCCCCTTTACCTCGATATTTTGCTAATTTCGATTTTGTTGTCCTAAGGACTCTGTGCACTTTATCACTGCTAACCAGTGCTAAAGTGTTTGTGCTCTCTCTCTAAAACATAGTTTGATTAGTGTACACCTGATTTGCATATTGTATTTATTTTAAGCCCATTGTAGAGTTGTATACCATATACCCAGGGCTTATAAATGTAATGCTACTAGTGGGTCTGGAGCACTCATTGTACCACCTACTTAAGTAGCCCTTTAAAACATGTCCTAGGCCTGCAATTGTAGCCTGAAAGCAGTGTTAAACTGTCATAATGACTTGGCATTAAACCCCCTTTGCTAAGCCCTAAACTCCCCTTTTATTACATACGTCACCCTTAAGGTAGGCCCTAGGTAGCCCATAGGGCATGGTGATGGACAATTAAAATGTTGGCCATGTTTTTTAAGTTTAACATGTCCTGGTAGTGAAAAACCACCTTTACTACTGTGAGGCCTACCCATCCCATAGGATAACATTTGGGGTTCCTTATTATATTTAAGTTGTAATTTCAAATTGAGAGCTGGTAGATATCTCATGTTTGGTGTCTTTGGAATTGTGGTGAAGAGCGCTATTTATTGGTAAAGTCTGGTTTTTGATCAAAGTTGTAAAAATGCAACTTTTAGATAGTTGTAATAGCAACAAGGGGTTTGGCCCTAGGCGGCTGAACAGGGCCTTATTGAAATAAGAGCAAGAAGTGTCCTAGTCGTCATCTTTCAAATGCTGCTACATTAATTTAAGAGACTATGAACAAACAATTCAATTGGTATTGGCTTGAGGCATTTATTTGCTTCTCATTTCTATGTACTTCCGATTCCCAGGGTGGCTTATGGGATTCTCTTCAGGGCGTGGACTGGTTTATCTGATCAATTTGAGTAAGCAACAAAAAAACGGACTGCATTGTGTCTCTTTGTATTCAGCTAAGCGAGTCTTCTAGTGGTACCTCATTCCCAATTTCAATCACTTTGTGAACTTTAAAGCAATCTGAGCCACCGCTGACAAAACAAACAGTGGAAAGGCCTCAAACAAAATATCCGACATGGCAAAAATCGCCCCATGAAAGCTCAACTAAGCTTCTATTTACCGCCACCAAGCATAACTACTGCATTGGTAGAAGTATCGCCTGATAGGCGCAAGTCATGATACTTACATTTTAACTTGCATCTTTTCGCCTGCAACACACGAGTTGCTTACTCAAATCGATCAGATACACCAGTCCACGCCATGAAGAGAATCCCATAAGTCACCCAGGGAATCGAAACGCATTGGCATTACACAACGCAGGAACTGATGTATTTGATGACATTTTTCTGCCCAGTGGAAATGCTTTTTGAATTGTCTCACTACTGGGTTTGATTGTTTTGTTCCCCGTGATAGTAGCTACTTAACTCAGTTATACAATGTAGATGTTAAAGGATATCTAAGTAGCTGCTTTGTTTGTGAATTAAGACTGGTGACATAATGTTTATATTATTTGTTGTTTTGTATCACTTGTTCATGTATTGTTTTTTACATCACACTACTTCATCACGAAGTTTTTATGTTTTTGTTTGATCGGTGGCATAAATAAGTGTAATTTGTTCTAGACTGAAACTTATCTAACTTCTCTGACCCATGATTTAAATGTGGAGTAAAGTACATAGAAATGAGCAGCAAATAAATGCCTTAAGCCAACATCAATTGAATTGTTGGTTCATAGTCTGTTAAATTATTGTAGCAGCATTTGAAAGGTGACAGGGTAAAATTAGAAGATCGTTGAAGCTACTGTCACTCCCCCTTAATAGAGGAGGATTGGCAGGTCCCAATCTGATGTTTTACTTCTGGGCTTCATTTCTCCAACAGATGGCTCCTCTTCTCTATTCTAATTCTATTTCGGAAGATATCGAGGCTGTATCACTCCCTTCCATTTATGAGCTATCCCTAGGTCAGAAGGCTAAAGGTCTCTTTCTGAGGGAAGTGGAGGGAAGTTATTACAAAAAAAAAAAATTTAAGTATCTCCAGTGCTTGGAAAGTTTGGTTAAGAACAGGTAAATATATGCACATTCCAAAGCTCAATAGATATACTCCCTTAAGGCACTCTAACTTACTCCCCGAGCAAGGGAAAGATGCCATTTCAAAGAGATGGGAATCCTTAGGAATTAACACAATAGGCGACCTTATGGGGAAGAACCTTGCTATTACTTTTGAAGAACTACAACAAAAATTTCACCTTCCGAATGGACAGTACCTCAAATTCATTCAGATACTTTATATGCTTAAACTTAAGGCCCCCAACATTACCTGGGAAGAAATTAAATTATCGATACTATAGCTAAAAAGAACACAAGAATAGGTATGATTTATGGCCTACTGCTGGATAAACTACAAGATGACACAGAACATACAGAAAGTGCCTGGGCAGACAAACTCGACAACCCCAACATAGATATCGATATGTGTCTACATCTATCATCAAGATTACTTATGTCAGCTAGTTTAAAGGCCTAGACCTACAAAACTATTTTTAACTTATATTTTACCCCTGCTAAGCTACATACTTGGGGCAAAAGGGAGAATGATCACTGCCCCAGATGCCGTAACATTAATACACATTTTCTGTGAGTGTGACCAATTAACATTAATTAAAAAATTATTTGTGAATTCTGGGAAGAAGTCTTTGGTCATAAGATACCTGACTCCCCCACTCTGTTTCTGTTAGGTACTGATAATACACTCAGTCTGACCTGAGATGAAGGGGCTATGCTCTTCATAGGCTCTGCAGTTCTCAGGGTAATACTAGCAGCACGGTGGAAAGACTCAACTCCACCGAGTTTTCAAATGTGGTTAGCCCGCCTCCTTGCTGTCTTCAATCAGGAAAGCTCTATTTATGCTACTAGAAGGATTAAATCTGCTAGACGTGGCAAGGTGATCTGGAAGCTGATCACCAACTGGAGGAGTGGGCTTTGTTCAGGGAAATTAATTATAGCCTGCTTTCCTTCTTGTTCATACTATGTCCTTCTTTTCAGTGAATTCCTCATCCAATTTTTCTTTTTTCTTTTTTTTCTTTACCCTTCCAAAAATGTGAAAACTTATCATATATGAATGTGTTTCTTTATTGTGCGATATTATTGTATTTTGACTCTTGTCTGTACTGTTTCAGATTAAAAACTGTTAAAAAAAAAGAAAGGTGACAGCTAGGACACGTATTGCTCTTACTTTTAGATAGTTGGCATTTTTCTGCTCTAAGCCCTCCTGTTCCTATATCCTGGATGGTTCACATGACTGGGTGTAAGTGACAATTTTTGTCAATGTCTCCCAGACAGTCGCACATTAGAAAACTCAGCGTTAGCCACCGCCAGCCCATCTCTTCACACAGCAAACATTGATCACCCACGGAGGACCACCACCATGAAGTTCCAGCCTGCCCATCTGCGATGCTTGGCCTGGTCTTCACACCACTCTGACCACCACCGGGACTTGCTCCTTGCAACCCTCTCCAATGAAAACAGACTCTTGGCTCAAAAGTTTAGAAAGTAAAACTTCTGCAGGACTAATCTAGGACTGTAGCTGACGCGCACTCCATCGTGGTCAGCCAGAACTTTTGACTTTCTTTCTTTATTTATATATAGTTTATTATACCGGAAACATGACCCAGTCGAGTATCAGAGCACTTTGCAAATGATCAAAGACCAAAAAAAGCCAAGACAAGTGTGTCAGTAACAACAGCAGTAGTATGCAAAATACTGCTGTATACAAGAGGAACAATATATTGCAACACCGCAAAGAGGATATAAATGAGCATATAAGAGCAAAAACAAATAGGGATGTTGGAAACAGTCATAAGATCAGGTGGAAAACACATTGCTGCAGAGGCACTCTGGGCGAGGAAGTCCATACAGGAGGAGAAAAACAAGCTTGTTGAGGAACCAACATCAAATGGTACCGAGTGGGAGTAGGTACATTTCACATTAGAGAGTATTCATCAGGGGGCGTGGTTTGGACGCCGATAGAAATGGCAGCTTAGGGCTTTCCTCCTCCCGTGACGAGGTTTCTATTAAGTGATTGGAACCTTGCTCGCCGACCCAAAAGCGGACCCACTTCCAAATTCGTGGATCGGAAAGTGTGGGGCATATGATGAGCTGATTTTCGGGCACGGAGGGGATCGAGGAGCACCATACCCAGTGAAGAACCTGAGCGCTCCCGCGCCTGACACCGGCGGGAGTGCGAGCTCACGGCGGGAGTGACAGACGTCGGACGGAGGCCGTCTGAGCTATCATGCACGGAATCTTATGAACACATGAGCTCAGGACTATTAGAGGCTGTGCTTCCATGGCCCACATGTGAGTACCCTCTACTGTTGTTCCTGCCACCATTAGACACCGCTAGACCAACCTGACACACGCTCGGAACTCTTCGAAGATGGCGGGCGCGAGCTTTTCAGTCCGTGAATCGGGCTTGGAGAAGTGATCAGACGCATGCAATTGCGCTACACCTGCTTTGCTCCGGACACTCACAAAAGAGGTTCTGCTATAACATAAATACAAGCCTGGCACTGAGACTGTATTTACTAAGGAATGGAGGCGTGGGTTCAGAGGCTCCCGTTGTGATGTAGAGGCGATCTGCTTTGCTCGCGCTCCTAGGATCCACCGTCGCCAATGACACACAACTAAAGGCACTAAAAACATATGTCCTGTGTCCTGAGACCGGCAAGGGTGTGTTTTTTACAAAACCTGCGTACATTATGCACCGCCATTACTGCTAATCTGCCATATCTGGAAGGGATCGCATACAAAATGGTGGATGCGATTTCTCATGGCCAGAGGAACGGGCGAATTACATGGCTACACGTTCAGATTCTGTAATGTATAAGGTACCAGTCCAGTCAAGTCCACTCCAGATCACTCATACCCAGGGGAGCGTATGTATGGCATTGTGCCTTCGTCAGTTCTATGATGTGTACATGAACACCAGTCCAGCCAGATAAAGAGCAACCACAGGCAGCCACCCCTGATAAAGGTTCCGCATGTTATCTACGCTGTTGTACTTGCAGACGCTGTAGAGGGGAGACTTATATAAGCAATCTGTCAATCAATGCGTGTAGGTCTCAGGGAGCCATACCATTGATGCTAGAAACACGACACTCCGTCATGATGCCATCCTCATAAGTGTGTCATGTGTGTGTCACGCTAGCTAATCTCAGCCTGGGGACCAGCCACACCCGGTGAACTTACTTTTCAGTCGCTGATGTCCAGTTAGCCGCGCCGTACTTCATCTACTACGCCAGCGAGGAGTAATTCATAAGTCAATACTTACTGTCCCACGAACCTGCAGTTATTGAGTCACTATTAGTCACACGATCCGGCGGTTATTGCCCAGAAACGGTACTATGGAGACAAAGGAACAAAAAAACCTAAAAAGGGTCAAATCTGACCACTCAAATCCAAGCTCACCCTTTAAAGGCAAGAAAGACACTAATGAAGCAATAGAAATGATCCTAAGCAGCCTGGACGAGGTGAAAGACTTGGCCAAATCAACTAAGGAAGAGGTGGCGGCAATACGACAGGATATACGAGACACCAATGTAAGACTTACAGAGTCAGAATCAAGGATTAGCCGGTTGGAGGATATAGAAATCAAAACATGCGGAGCTCTCAAGCATCTGACCATAGCCTCGGACCAAACAACAAGGAAGTTGGCCGATTTGGAGGACAGAAATCGGAGGGGGAACCTCCGCATTTTTGGCATTCCAGAGGGGTCCGAGGATTCACAGGGCTCCTGTGTACCGTTCCTGGAATCCTGGTTCACGCAAGCCACCAACATGACCTTCCACCAGCCACTAGAATTCGACAGGGCGCATAGAGTCCCAGGCAGGGTTTCTAAAACACAAAAAGGTCCTAGACCCATCGTTTGCAAGCCACTACGATACCAGCATGTGGAACAGATCCTTTCCTTTGTCTGAAAAAACAACCACATCTTATGGAAAAACGCCAAAGTATATATTTCGCAGGACTACAGCAAGGAAACAGTGGATGTGAGGAAGGCATTTCTAGCGCTCCGTCCGCAGCTCAAATCAATGGGATATCAGTATGGTTTCATAGTACCAGCGAAATACAGAGTGATCATACAAGGATCCCCACATATCTTTTCAGATCCTATGAAGCTCAAACAGATGCTAGATGGACCCGAAGACCAAGATATGGAAACTAACAGTTCAGGAAACATGGCAGCCTCAGCTTCCGGCTACAAATGAGTATCCTTTGCTTATAAATTGACTGTGTAAAGACACTCCTTCTGATGTTTGGTTATGTTGTGGCCACTGGTGAGACTCTCCACGGTCATGACATGTGCAGTAATATTGATATTTGCGTGGCATATTGGTGCTATTGGTACTTGTTTGAACAATTGTCGGGAACATCGAGCCTTCTCCTTGCCACTCAACACAGTGTATTGGCCACCATGCCTTATCCATGTTGTTGACTATTTTCGTCATGTGTCATGACGGTCTCAATGCACTTGATGACCTGTCCTAGCACTGCGCAATGTGCTATATACAGTTGCTCTTGATAACTGCTTGTATAAATGGAGATGGTAGAATGGGACAGTAGACTCAGAAGTTGTAATACAATTTATACTTGAAATGCTGTCGTTAATACGGAATGGTTGGGTATGACAGGAAATCTCACTCTATGCCTGATCTTTGCTTGGCCTACAGCTATACTGATTTCTGATTGTGGAGTAGAATAGGTGTTTGTCCACTGAATAATCCAGAGGCACAAAGTTGGTTTCATATTTGTTACATGATGGGGCCCTTGCCTCAACTTCCATGTGTCTGGGATTCTGATCTCTTGTTATAATTAGCAATAGTCTATTTGTTTGCTGAAACAGTTCCAATGTTTTTATGAAGTTGTGGAACCACGGGAGGAAAATGCTGCGATTTCTCTCAAGTCACCATCCTTACTGTTTACTGTTGGGGAGGGCGGGGTGGGGCGGAGAGGGGGTTGGGGGGGGGGCTATGTGTGGTATGTGTAGTATTTTTCTTTCCCTTTTTGTATTTTTTGTCATGATAATGTCTGACAGTTGCATGTCATATTCACAGGCTTATGCAATTACTTACCATCTGGGTTGGTCGGCCACAGTATTTGGCAAGACTTTCAGGTATATATAGGTCTTTATATGGGGTGACTCGCAGATGATAAGCCCAACTAGGGGTCATGTGGTTTGGGTGATGATCGTAATGTCTCCAGATGGTGCACTCTACAATTGATACACCACTTGGTATGGCCGCTATAGACAAATTGAAAATATTGTCCCTGAATGTAAAAGGTTTGAGCCAGCCCATCAAGAGGCAAAAGATACTAGATTATCTGCGTAGACAGCGAGGGGATATTGTCCTGTTGCAGGAGACTAAAATTGATGTTAAACAATTTTACAAGTTAAGGAATAAATATTACTCCTAGGTTGTGGGGTCCGAAGCGGTGGGAAAGAAGAACGGAGTTTTGGTACTACTAGCGAAAAAATCAAAGGTTGAACTCCTCTCGTCCACAACAGATGATAAAGGGAGGTGGGTCACAGCTAGACTAAGCAGAGACAACACGGAATTCTATATCACAAATATTTATGGCCCTAACACTAACGACTTAAAATTTTGGGAGGACCTGGCTAAACAAATTGAGACCATACCAGACTCGGCCGTACATCTATTGTCTGGGGACTTTAATTTTCCCATGGACCCTACCCTAGATAGAGACTCGCGGTGCCCTTTTAGGCCGAATAAATCCCACAAAGCTTTTATTAACCTATGCAAGCGCTTTCACTTTGTTGATACGTGGAGACTACAGAACCCCACGGCCAGGGACTATACATTCTACTCCGCCCCACATGACTCCTATTCGCGTATAGACTATATTCTTATAACACAGAATGGGGTCCCTAGGATAGAAGACACGTCAATAGAGCCAAGGGTAATATCCGATCACTACTGCATTTCCCTATCCATCTCCAACGTGAAGACCTCTTCCAGACAAACGTTGTGGCGATTGAACGATGAGATATTGGACAAAGAGCAACACTGGATTACTATCCAGTCTGCTATTAACTCATATTTGGACCTTAATAAGAGGGGAGATACTACCGATCTCATCCGTTGGGAGGCCCTGAAAAGCACTATTAGGGGGGTCTGCATTTAAAATTAGATCAGCGATGAATAAAGACCATAATATGAAATTGGAAACCTTAGAGCGCGAAATATTGGCTCTTGAAAATAAGCACCAGATGATCAGGGGTGACACGACACTGAATACATTGGCTAACAAGAAATATGAATATAATAAAATAGTGAGCGAAAGGGCCGGGGTATGGTTAGATAGGAGACGGATGTTTAAACTCTGTGACTCGAATAAGGCGGGTAAGAGCTTAGCCGCATACTTGAAATTTAAGGTGCAGAAAAACACAATTAATACCGTCAAGGATGCATCAGGGGTTGCTCATTCGGAGCCAGACAAGATAGCGGAGGTATTTAAAGACTTCTATGAAACTTTATACGCCAAAAATATCTCTGTAGAAGAAAATGAGATTCAGGACGATTTAAACGAATGTGACCTCCCCAAGCTTTCCTCTGATGAGCAACTACGGCTTAATTCACCGATCACGACTTCTGAAATAGAGCAAGCGATTAAATCCTTGAAATGTTGAAAGGCCCCCGGCCCCGATGGGTTCACAGCAAAATATTATAAAACCTTTCCCTCCCTGTTGGTGGAACCTCTTCTCCACCTCTTTCGGAAAATAAACGATACTGGTGAAGTTAAAGGTACCCTGTCTGAAGCTATAATCGCAATACTTCCAAAGGATGGTAAGGATCCTTCTCTCCCAAAGAACTATAGGCCCATCTCCCTCATTAATCTTGATTGTAAACTTTTAGCCATGATCCTCTCTGCTCGCCTCCAACGAGTACTCCCTCAATTGATCCACCCTTCTCAAGCAGGGTTTCTTAAAAACAGACTCTCCAGTGACAATACTAGGGTACTAGCACACGTTCTGGAAAAAGCTAAACTCCTGGACACACCCACTGCGGCAATAACTTTAGACGCCGAAAAGGCCTTCGACAAAGTTGATTGGTCTTTCCTGGAAGCGGTCTTACATAAGTTCAACCTGGGGGTAACATTCACGAAATTAGTAATGTCCCTCTAATTTTGTCCCACGGCTAAAGTTAGAGCAGGTGGCTCTTTTTCCTCCTCTTTACGGCTGCAGCAGGAAACAAGACATGGGTGCCCCCTGTCGCCTTCTCTGTTTCTGCTGGCGATCGAGCCATTTCTCTACCACATAAGACATAATGACGCGATTGCTGGTACTCCATTTCAGGGATGTAATGTAAAACTCACCGCATATGCGGATGATGTACTAATTATGTCGGAGAAAGCAGGTGAGGCCATACCCTCACTTATGACAACTATTGATGAGTTTTCCCGGGTCTCGGGGTACAAACTGAATAAGGACAAAACGGAAGTCAAACTCCTTAATAATATAGGTAATAAAGATATCCTTGGAGACTCGGGTCTAACTTGGCAACCAAAATGTTTTAAATATCTAGGTCTCGACTTTGACAAAGACCTAATCTCCACTCTAAAACTCAATGAGGAACTTACCCTAAAAAAGATCTCCGCCTTACTAGACGGATGGTCACCCAAATTCCTCTCTTGGTGGGGCAGAGCGGAGACCCTTAAAATGATGTGCACCCCGTTGGTGAATTATTTGGCCAGCATGCTCCCTATGACATTTACTGATGAATTCATCAATAAGGTGGATAAGCTGTTTGGCGGATTCCTGTGGCAGGGCAAGAAAGCCAGGGTATCACTGAAAAAGCTGCAGCTAGCGAAAGAAAAAGGCGGCCTGGGTCTTCCCTCGTTCAGGAATTATCAGACAGCTTTTCTCTGCAAACAAGGAGCACAATGGCTGGTAGACTCCCCATCTTATGCACCACTGTGGTTAAATATTGAGAAATCTATCATAGCTCATGCGCCTCTACCGACCCTGCTTACCATGGATCTATCTCACTTGCCTCACTCTAAATATATTATGTTGAACACCAGGTGGGCTCTGTTAAGACTAGATCAGACCCACAAAACTAACTTAACAATTAAAAAGTCCACGTTTCTGGCCCTATGGAGAAACCCCTATTTTAAATTTGACGGCAAAACCCTCTATTAGGAACCCTGGTCTAAGAAAGGCATTAACATGGTGACTGACCTTTATGAAGGGATGCAGCCCCTTCCTTTCTCAAATTTACAGGCAACATATGACCTAACACCCATGGACTTTTACGAGTTCTTGAAATTGAAAACCATCATATCAACCCGTGGCCTTGTCCCTCACACACCGTGGCTCGTGTCCCATTTACCACGTTTCATGTCCGCAGGCCACTTCGTTTCTAGAGAATATAAGGTACTACTTCCTCTGCCCAGGAAATCCCACAGACAGGTTGAATTCAAATGGGAAACAGAACCCAACTCCACTGGGATAGGGTTTGACTGGGACATGATCCATAGAACCGCCTTATCCAATAAGGTGTCACCAATCCTAGCCCAGACGAAATACATGCTATTGAACAGAACGTTCTGGACCCCAAATAGACTCTTTATGTGCCACTTGAGAGATACCCTCACATGTTGGAGTTGTCAGTCCGGGAAAGGTGATCTCGCCCATATGCTCTTTTACTGCCCTTCTCTGCAGACCTACTGGGGGAAGGTTTTCGATTGCATACAACATGTTTTCAATCTGAACCCTGTGAGGGAATTTGTATATGTTTTATTGGGAGCTCTCGACCCACAATTACCGAGCACACAGGATCGCCAACTCTTGGATTTGATGTTAACACTGGCGTGTAAGGTGATTTTGTGCAAATGGAAAAATGCATCAGAAGTTAGCTTTAAGACCTGGCAGGATTGGCTCTCCTTTTTGAGAGGAGCAGATAATACGGCGCTACAATCTGCTACCTGGCGACCTTCCAATAAGAGACTCTGGAAATCACTTGATGAGTCCTCCTTCCGTTTTGATCCTCCGTGATGTAATAATTTGTGCTGTATACTTCCGAAATGCGGAGTCCTGTGCCTGACCTAATTATTGATGGCTTGGATTGTCATGTAACTGTACATCTTCTATTTCCATTCCCTTATTTTGTCAACGTCATTATCCCCATGTAATCCTGTTTACAGACTTCGCCAGACAAGCATGTTTTGATTTTCTTTTAGGTTTGTGTATTGTTGTCAGATATCGCATTTGATTTAATCTATGTATTGGAAGCCTTATTGTACTGTACTTTCTTTGTTTCCCTTTTTCCCTCAATAAAAACGATTTGAATTAAAAAAAAAAGAGAGTATTCATCAGTAGTGCTTTCACTTCTTTTCTGAAAGATGCCGTTGAAGGATTCAGTCTGATTTCCAGATACAGACCGATACAGACAGGAGTTTCAGATTCTTGGGGCAATACTCGAGAAAGCTCGATTATAGGTTTTCTTTCTTTGGAATTTTTGAGGTTTTGGGACTTTGACCCGGATCAGTGCGACCAGATAGTCACATTTGGCGCTTTCTACTTTATTCTTTAAAAATGTATAACGCCGAATTACTGACTGGATTTTAGTCATTTTGGTCTTGTTCTATTTATTAAATTCTGCTCTCGTTTTTAGCCTGATGTTGGATCTTTTTGTGTGGTGTTTTCATTGTTTTACTGTTTGAAGTGTTGCACAAATACTATACACATTGCCTCTAAATTAAGCTTAACTGCTCTGTGCCAAGCTACAAGGGGATGAGCTCAGGTTAATTTTGGGTTTGCGTGTGCCGTACCCTGACTAAAATTGTGGTTGTTGCTTGACCAGCTTTCACACCCCCATCAACCAGTAACCAAATTTCTAACAGTGGTTAAAGGCATAAAATGCAGAGGTCTCTTTATATTAATCAGGTTGCATCTTCCAATACTTATGAAATAGGTCAAGTGATTAATGTGCCTGCAATAGAGCATGTCATGTGCGAAATCTGTAGATCACACATTCACGCAGTTGATGGAGATATGTATATGTAGCGTATAGGTCACATGTTAAAATCCTGCTAAGTTAACTCAGTGGGTTATTCACCTTCTACTTAAACTGTTATGGGGTGTCCACTGTATAAGTTAGGATACAGCAGTCAGGATGGCCTAGAGCTGAATGCCCAGTGCTTATGTATGTGGCAATGTTCAGGCTGAAAGAAATGTTCATTAATAAATGTTATATGCACATAAAGATTAACAGTAACATGTCACATGCAATTGTATTTCTGCATATTTTTAACGTTTAAATTGATTCTAGTTAATGCAGGCCTGCATTTTTAAAAATGGCACATGTTATTTGATAACTGTTCCTGTAAAATGTGACAGTTATTTTTTTGGCTACAAGCTGAAGCAACATTTAAAACGTGTAATGCTTATTTCTCTCGTTTCCTGTGCAGAAAGAAATGTGTTCTTTGAGACTGTGATGGAATTTCGTAATTGAAAAGAATATTTCAGCTGCACATTTGAGTGAACAATTGCAGAGATGTATTGTTTCCAGCAAATTATTTTCTATTTACAACCCCGCGTGGGCACTTTGGCAACTCATGTTATCTGCATCCATTTAAGGAAAGCTTCACCTCTAACAGAGGGATGGAAAATACATGGAGTTTGAGTTTGTTACCAATTATACATCACCGGGGCACCGCATAATGCATGGTCCCTGCCAGATTATCTGCCATCGGGTAAAGCCACCATCCATAATTCTACTCCAGGCAACTCAATGTGGGGCTGAAAGGTCCAGGGCCACCAGCAGGCCAATCTCCCCTCCAGCCAGCGGGGAACATCCTTTACCACGCGGATTTTACTCCGCAGTACCCTTTCAACGCGTCTTTTACAACGCAAGTCGTAACCACGACTTGCGCTGGAGGGCGCTACAGGACAAGGAATAATTTAATTTACTATCCAACACCTTCCCTGCTGTACGTAGGCTGGTGTTGGAATAGTAAATAAAAAATTTCCTAAGTCCGCACCCCTACAACGCAAGTTGTGGTAACGACTTGCATTGTAAAAAACGCGTTGTAACGGTACGCGTGGTAAAACCATGCGTCGTACCGTCGTACATCCCCAGCCAGCTCCGTGCCCAGAAAGATCACACCGCCACAGTGGGACAAAACCAGGAAATTTTCCAATTTCTCAAGTAGCCCAATTATCTTCCACTCACACTTCTGCCTTTTCTTAGTATGGGTGGGTGAGTTTGAAGTTTTCTTCACTGCTTACCTTGCTCCCTGTCTGTAGGTCCGGGGAGTTCTCTGGTGCATTTGTAGTGAGTGGAAGTGGCTGAACTCACAACCGGCAGTACTGAGGACTGAGGGGCAGATTTACAAGACCCTTGCTCCACTTTTGCGTCACTTTTCCCATGTTAAAAGTGCCGCAAAAGTGGCTCAAGGGGCTTCTTGTAAATCTGCCCCTGAGTACTCAGCACCTCCAAATGGAGCCACAATGCCCCCACCCTGCAAGCACGACGCGAACCCCAGCCACCACCATGCCACCCCTGCCAGTGGAGTGACTAATTGTGACCCACTTCTATGTATGTGCAGGGTACACCTAGCCAGGAATACTTGTTTACGTCCTCTTACATGTTTTTGCAAACCTGCCCCAAAATCTCCAACTACACATTGGTAAAATCAGAAAGGGGGCTCAGTCCTTTCTATTTGTAATAATTTTATATGAATGTTCCCATTTTAACCCCATTGTATAGGCATGAGGTAATTCACTTAGGCAAATAATACTTCGTATAAGGAATGGTATAACCCAAAACAAATAAGCCCCAACAGAATGTGAAACGGGCCCTTTAGTCTCCCACATCTCACAGAAATTCATTGGTTTTGAGCTGAATGGGCCCCCTGAAATGCTGAGGGGCACCCAAAAGTGTTGGGGTCTTCCAGCAGTTGTGAAACTGATTTTAAAAAGGAGGCATACTAAATGATACGTTCATAAGTAACGTGGTCAACTCTATTTTTATATTTATTTACTTAAACAAACATTTTACCCTGTTCCACAGCAGAATTTATATCCATCTACTTTTTCCATTAAAATGATGTTCATCTTTTTTCCTTTGAACTGCAACGCTAAAGATTTAATTATTCGTCTCCAGCTGCAGGGGAGAGAAGTGTGCTGAGCCGCTTCAAAAACCCATAGGAGAAAAACTTGAAAACGTCAGCAAAAGGCTCGCAACACCCTTGGCGAGCAGGTTTTATAATTCTTAGTTCTTAAATCATGCGTCTGACTTTTATGCTTAGCCTCTTCATTTATTGGTGTCTTCGGGTAAGCAAAACAGACACACTTCTTGGGCATCGACAGGCTACGCTTGCTACATGTAATTTTCAGTGTCTGTGAAATAATGTGTCCTGGTGTCTGAAGACGGTGTCTTCTGAGGGGTGGGATGCTTTTTTAGTAAATGGTAAAAGCGGTGGGTGGGTATGTTTTATTCAGAATCACACTGTCTTTGCACATCTAAAATGGAAGTCGCATTTGGCATTGGGGCAATGCCAAACTGTCTACCCTCAAGTGCACGTGAATGCTAAGCGATGCTGCACATTTCAATAGTTCACTTTATGGGGCTTATTTACAAGGCCCTTGCGCCAATTTTGCGTCACTTTTCCCATGTTAAAAATTACGCAAAAGTGGCGCAAGGGCTTTGTAAATAAACCCCTATGTTTTTATTGCCTTCTGGAGGTCTGTTTTTCTGTTGCCGTTCCTTGATGGTGATACATTAATGTAGAATGAGTGACCTAGGAGCAGTCAATAATGCTGGTTATTGGCCATAACCAGACTTACAAACCCGATGCCCAGGTCATGGTATCTAGTGCTACTGACTGGCTCTAAAGTCAATGGGCCTCATTTATGAGGCCCCTTACGCCATCGGAACGTCACTTTTTGTGACATTCTGTGGCGCAGAAGCCTGCGTGATATTTATCAGGCAGCACTAAACCACTTTTTTTACGCAGTCTTGTGCGTTAAAGGGGCGTGCAATGGGGGTTGCTGGGGGCGTTCCCAGCAACATCCATGGCCTTTTGACACTGCCCCAGATTTACGAGAAATCGTAAATCTAAGGCAGTGCCAAAAGCTTAAGCCTCCCCAGGGGAGGTGTAAGGGAGGCGCAACGGGGAGAAATATCTTTATTTCTCCTCGTTTTTCTTTTTTCTATGTGCCCTGCTGCAGCACACATAGAAAGAGGAAAAGCCTCTTGTGATTATTTTTGTACAGAAAGGTTTTCCTTCCTGTACAAAAATAATCATCCCCGCAACGCAGGTACCCTTGCACCATTGTGTAAAAGTGCCTGCGATGGCGCAGGCAGCCCATTGTGCGCGGCGCTGGGGAAAAGGACAGGAATGCGCATTCCTGCCCTTTTCTTGCTTGAGATTAGGATTGGCTTGCTTGAGTACAAAAAATGGAAAGCAAGCTTGTGCTCAGGTCTTCCCAAATGTCATCAATTATATGTGCTTAATCAATTGTCTTATAGAGCGCTTGCTATTGTAGACCGACCAGTTCCTAATCATTCCCAGTTATGACATGGGGGAGAGAGAGCAACACACACATACACACACACACACACACACACGCACGCACCTGCCGCTCATCAAGTTAGCCGGTCTGTCAAAGGTTCAATGTATTCCTCAATAAAGGCAGGCGAGAGCAGGCGGCCTAGGAGTAGTACTGGAAGATCACACTATCTGGGGAGAGCAAATAACCTGAGGAACAGTATGGAAAAGAAGCAGGGTAGGGAGAGCTGACAGTTAGGAGAGAAGGTAGAATGGGCAGATTAGATAAAGAGCAAGCACACACAAAGAATGCACACACTCACATACTATTCAACCAACCATCACATTCATTACCTCCGCCCCCATCTTCGTCCTCTGACTCTTTAACTGAATAAATTAGAGCTCTCACCGTCCAATGCTAAAAAACTTTACAATCTTAAAAAAACCTCTCATGGCTGCTGCCATGGAGGGCCCAATCACATAGAACTCCGCTTTCGCTTTGGCAGAAATCTATCCAGCAGGTAAGTGAGGAATATTTTTTAAGTACCAAGCTTTCCCCATAGCAGGTCTGCATGGTTAAAATAACCATACTACTGTGGTGTAGCATATATTAACAAGCATTGGCATAGCCAATAGGTCTAGCTTTTGGTACCTTCACAGGGGCAGATTTATGAGGCCCTTGCGCCACGTTTACGCCGCTGTTGCGTCACGCAAGGCGGCGTAAACGTGGCGCATCCCTACGAACGATTTACAACGTGACGCATCTAGGCAGATGCGTCACGTTGTAAAGCCCTGCGCCGCTTGTGGGCGTTCCGGCGCAGGGGGGGCATTCCGGGGCAGGTGCGCCTCGCAAAAGTGGCTGAGTGAAATCTATGAGATTTCACTCAGTCACTTTCAGGCCAATGCTGCGTCAAAAGCCTGCGCCTGCTTGAAGCAGGCGTAGGTCTTGACGCAGCATTGTTAAGATGGGCACCCCCGAGCCTTGCTGGAGCTGCGTCGCGCTTGCGACGCAACTCCAGCAATGCGCCACCTTTACGGCACAGATGCGTCACGCATCTGTGCCGTTTTTGCCCCATGGTGCGCCGCATCATAAATGCGGCGCACCATGGGTGGCGGAGCAGTGGCGCACTGTGGCGCATGTTAACTGGCGCATCCCTGGGGATGCGCCAGTTAACATAAATCTGCCCCTAAGTATTTAGTTATGCAGCACAATATCCTTGGTGCAACAACATCAACTGTTGCATGGCTAAATATTTATAATGTCCCAAAGGCGAGACCTATTGGCAACGCCAATGTTTTTCATTTTTTGTTCTTGGGGGAAACTCGGCTAGTGCCTGGAGTGTCAAGGATGAGTGGCAGGGAGGTGAGGAGTGAATGCCAAGAGGGACAAGGGTGACTGTCAGGCCATGGGGGTGAAGGGTGAGTGCCAGAGAGGGGAGGAGTGAGTGCCAGGGCGATAAGACGTAAGAGTCAGGAGGGTCAAGGGTGAGTGTCAGAGAGGGGAAGGGTGAGTGCAGAGGAGGGGGAGGTATGAGTGCCAGGGGTGAGGGGTAGCTGCCAGGCCAGGGGGGTGAAGGGCTAGTGCCACGGAGGTGAAGGTTGAGTGCCAGGTCAGGGGGATGAAGGATGAGTGCCAGGGAGATGAAGGTTGAGTGCCATGGAGGTGAGACGTAAGAGTCAGGAGGGTTAAGGGTGAGTGCCAGGGAGGGGAAGGGTGAGTGCAAGGGGTGAAGAGTAGCTGCCAGGCCAGGGGGATGAAGGGATTGTGCAATGGAGGTGAAGAGTGAGTGCCAAGGGGGCGAGTAGTGAATGCCAGGAGTGACATGGGTGAGTGTCAGGGAGGTGACAGTTGAGTGTCACACAGAGTCAATGCTGAGTGCCAGAGAAGGAGAAGGGTAAGTGCCAGGTGCGAGGAGTGACTGGCAGGCCTGAGGGGTGAAGGGTGAGTGCCAGGGAGGTGAGGGGTGAGTGACAGGCTGCAAACAGTAATGAAATGGGGTCTAGAAGGAGGTGCGGAGATCATCACCCGGTGTGTGCCAGGCTGGGACGCACCAGTGCCAGGCCAGACTTGGGTAGATGCAAGAACCTCTGAAAGGCGGGTGCCAGGTCACTCGTAACCTTAGTACAGGAGCGGGGTGCGCAGGAGAGAGTAACATCTTAAAACAAGACACTATTCACAATCCTGAATACTCCACTTTATGGTCTTGCAACCTTATGTGGAAAATAATTAGCAAATGAATGGGCTTCCGTAGCGGACTTGCAGCTTGTTATAGCAACTTATTGAGATAAAGTTTGCATTGCAAATAAGCCAAAGCTAGCACAATTTGAAATAGTAACTGTAAGATTCGCAATGAACTAGAGACAAGTTAAAAAAGCACCCCAGAATTGAACCGAGGATACAGAATAATAAAAATGGGGGCAACATTGGTCTCCTTTTCACAGCTGACAGCCAAAAAAACAGGGTGTTGTGGAATTTTTAAGAGTCAAGTTTTTTATAAAACCTTTGGTTACGGTTGTGTGTGTGGTTGTGATTGTGTGTGTGGTTGTGTGTGTTTGTGGGTGGTTGTGGTTGTGAGTGGTTGTGTGTGTGTGGTTGTGTGTGTGGTTGTGTATGTGGTTGTGTGTGTGTGGTTGTGGTTGTGTGTGGTTGTGGTTGTGTGTGTGTGTGTGGTGTGTGTGGGTGTTTGTGTGTGTGTGTGTGTGTGTGTGGTTGTGTGTGTGTGTGTGGTTGTGGGTGTGTGGTTGTGGTTGTGTGTGTGGTTGTGGTTGTGTGTGGTTGTGTGCAGTGTGTGTGGTTGTGTGTGTGTGGTTGTGTGTGTGTGTGGTTGTGTGTGTGGTTGTGTGTCTGTGGTTGTGTGTGTGGTAGTGTGAATGTGTGTGTGTGCGGTTGTGTGTGTGTGTGTTTGTGTTTGTGTGTGGTTGTGTGTGTGTGTGTGTGTGTGGTTGTGTGGTTGTGTGTGGTTGTGTGTGTGTGGTTGTGTGTGTGCAGTTGTGTGTGTGGTTGTGTGTGTGGTTGTGTGTGTGCTTGTGGTTGTGTGTGTGGTTGTGTGTTTGTGTGTGGTTGTGTGTGTGTGGTTGCATGTGTGTGGTTGTGTGTGTGTGTTGTTGTGTGTGTGTGTAGTTGTGTGTGTGTGTGGTTGTGTGTCTGGTTCTGTGTGTGGTTGTGTGTTTGTGGTTGTGTCTGGTTGTGTGTGTGTGGTTGTGTGTGTGTGGTTGTGTGTGTGTGTTGTTGTGTGTGTGTGTAGTTGTGTGTGTGTGTGGTTGTGTGTCTGGTTCTGTGTGTGGTTGTGTGTTTGTGGTTGTGTCTGGTTGTGTGTGTGTGGTTGTGTGTGTGTGGTTGTGTGTGGTTGTGGGTGTGTGGTTGTGTGTGGTTGTGTGTGTGTGGTTGTGTGTGTGTGGTTGTGTGTGTGTGTGGTTGAGTGCATGGTTGTGTGTGTGGTTGTGTGTGTGTGTGGTTGTGTGGCTGGGTGTGGTTGTGTGTGTGTGTGGTTGTGTGTGTGCGGTTGTGTGTGTGTGGTTGTGTGTGTAGTTGTGTGTGTGTGTGTGTGGTTGTGTGTGGTTGTGTGTGTGGTTGCATGTGTGTGGTTGTGTGTGTGTGTAGTTGTGTGTGTGTGTGGTTGTGTGTCTGGTTCTGTGTGTGGTTGTGTGTGTGTGTGGTTGTGTGTGTGTGGTTGTGTGTGGTTGTGTGTGTGTGTGGTTGTGTGTGGTTGTGGGTGTGTGGTTGTGTGTGGTTTTGTGTGGTTATGTCTGTGTGTGTGTGGTTGTGTGTGGTTGTGTGTGTGGTTGTGTGGTTGGGCGTGGTTGTATGTGTGTGGTTGTGTGTGTGGTTGTGTGTGGTTGTGGTTGTGTGTGTGGCTGTGTGTGGTTGTGTGTGTGTAGTTGCATGTGTGTTGTTGTGTGTGTGTGTGGTTGTGTGTGTGTGTAGTTGTGTGTGTGTGGTTGTGTGTCTGGTTCTGTGTGTGGTTGTGTGTGTGTGTGTGGTTGTGTGTGTGTGGTTGTGTGTGGTTGTGTGTGTGTGGTTGTGTGTGGTTGGGTGTAGTTGTGTGTGTGGTTGTGTGTGTGTGGTTGTGTGTGTGTGCGGTTGAGTGCATGGTTGTGTGTGTGGTTGTGTGTGTGTGGTTGTGTGTGTGGTTGTGGGTGTGGCTGTGGGTGTGGTTGTGTGTGTGGTTTTGTGTGGTTGTGTGTGGTTGTGTGTGTGGTTGTGTGTGGTTGTGTGTGGTCGTGTGTGTGTGGTTGTGTGTGTGGTTGTGTGTGTGGTTGTGTGTGTGTGGTTCTGTGCGTGGTTTTGTGTGGTTGTGTGTGTGGTTGTGTGCGTGGTTGTGTGTGTGGTCGTATGTGGTCTTGTGTGTGTGTGTGTGGTTGTGTGTCTGTGGTTGCATGTGTGTGGTTTTGTGTGTGTGTGGTTGTGTGTGTGTGTAGTTGTGTGTGTTTGTGGTTGTGTGTGTGGTTCTGTGTGTGGATGTGTGTGTGGGTTGTGTGTGTGTGTGGTTGTGTGTGTGGTTGTGTGGCTGGGTGTGGTTGTGTGTGTGCAGTTGTGTGTGTGTGGTTGTGTGTGTGTGTGTGGTTGTGTGTGGTTGTGTGTGTGGTTGCATGTGTGTGGTTGTGTGTGTGTGGTTGTGTGTGTGTGTAGTTGTGTGTGTGTGTGGTTGTGTGGCTGGTTCTGTGTGTGGTTGTGTGTGTGTGTGGTTGTGTGTGTGTGGTTGTGTGTGTGTGTGTGGTTGTGTGTGGTTGTGGGTGTGTGTTTGTGGGTGTTTGTGTGTGTGTGTGGTTGTGTGTGTGGTTGTCTGGTTGTGTGTGGTTGTGTGTGTGTGGTTGTGTGTGTGGTTGTGTGTGGTTGTGTTTGTGTGTGTGGCTGTGTGTGGTTGTGTGTGTGTGGTTGCATGTGTGTGGTTGTGTGTGTGTGTGGTTGTGTGTGTGTAGTTGTGTGTGTAGTTGTGTGTGTGTGGTTGTGCGTCTGGTTCTGTGTGTGGTTGTGTGTGTGTAAGTGGTTGTGTGTGTGTGTGTGGTTGTGTGTGTGTGTGTGGTTGTGTGTGTGTGGTTGTGTGTGTGTGGTTGTGTGTGTGGTTGTGGGTGCGTGGTTGTGTGTGGTTGTGTGTGGTTGTGTGTGTGGTTGTTTGTGTGTGGTTGTGTGCGTGTGTGGTTGTGTGTGTGTGGTTGAGTGCATGGTTGTGTGTGTGGTTGTGTGTGTGTGGTTGTGTGTGTGTGTGGTTGTGTGTGTGGTTGTGGGTATGGCTGTGGGTGTGGTTGTGTGTGTGGTTTTGTGTGGTTGTGTGTGGTTGTGTGTGTGTGGTTGTGGGTGTGGTTGGGTGTGGTTGTGTGTGGTTGTGTGTGTGTGGTTGTGTGTGTGTGGTTCTGTGTGTGGTTTTGTTTGGTTGTGTGTGTGGTTGTGTGCGTAGTTGTGTGTGTGGTTATGCGTGTGGTTTTGTGTGTGTGCGTGTGGTTGTGTGTCTGTGGTTGCATGTGTGTGGTTGTGCGTGTGTGTGGTTGTGTGTGTGTAGTCGTGTGTGTTTGTGGTTGTGTGTGTGGTTCTGTGTGTGGTTGTGTGTGTGGGTTGTGTGTGTGTGTGGTTGTGTGTGTTTGGTTGTGTGTGTGGTTGTGTGTGTGTGGTTGTGTGTGTGTGTGGTTGTGTGTGGTTGGGTGTGGTTGTATGTGTGTGTGGTTGTGTGTTTGTGTGGTTGAGTGCATGGCTGTGTGTGTGGTTGTGTGTGGTTGTGTGTGTGGTTGTGTGTGTGGTCGTGTGTATGTGGTTGTGTGTGTGTGTGGTTGTGTGTGTGTAGTTGTGTGTGTGTGGTTGTGTGTCTGGTTCTGTGTGTGGTTGTGTGTGGTTTTGTGTGTGTGGTTGTGTGTGTGTGGTTGTGTGTGTGTGGTTGTGTGTGGTTGTGTGTGTGGTTGTGTGTGTAGTTGTGTGTCATTGTGTGTGTGGTTGTGTGTGTGTGTGGTTGAGTGCATGGTTTTGTGTGTGGTTCTGTGTGTGGCTGTGTGTGTGTGTGTGGTTGTGTGTGGGTGTGGGTGTGGCTGTGGGTGTGGTTGTGTGGGTGGTTTTGTGTGGTTGTGTGTGTGTGTGGTTGTGGGTGTGGTTGTGTGTGGTTGTGTGTGTGTGGTTGTGTGTGTGTGGTTGGGGGTCGTTGTGTGTATGGTTTTGTGTGTGGTTGTGATTGTATGTGTGGTTGTGTGTGTGTGTGTGGTTGTGTGTGTGTGGTTGCATGTGTGTGATTGTGTGTGTGTGTGGTTGTGTGTGTGTGTAGTTGTGTGTGTTTGTGGTTGTGTGTGTGGTTCTGTGTGTGGTTGTGTGTGTGTGTGGCTGTGTGTGTGTGGTTGTGTGTGTGCGTGGTTGTGTGTGTGGTTGTGTGTGTGTGGTTGTGTGCATGTGGTTGTGTGTGTATGGTTGTGTGTGTGTGTGGTTGAGTGCATGGCTGTGTGTGTGGTTGTGTGTGTGGTTGTGTGTGGTCGTGTGTGTGGTTGTGGGTGTGGCTGTGGCTGTGGTTATGTGTGTGGTTTTGTGTGGTTGTGTGTGTGTGTGGTTGTGGGTGTGGTTGTGTGTGTGGTTGTGTGTGTGTGGTTGTGTGTGGTTTTGTGTGGTTGTATGTGGTTGTGGATGTGGTTGTGTTTGTGGGTGTCGTTGTGTGTGTTGTTTTGTGTGGTTGTGTGTGGTTGTGGTTGTGGGTGTGTGTGGTTGTGTATGTGTGGTTGTGTATGTGTGTGGTTGAGTGTCTGCGTACTGTAATCCATGCAAGGTGCGTGTTGGGAGAAATTAAATTAGGCCCAATACCAATTTATATAGTTGGTAGGCATTGACGAGCAGAGTAAATACGTGGTCGTGCACGGAAGAAACTACAAAGTTTGAGACCAATACGTTTATTCATAAGACTAATAATAATAAGACTATTTTGATGCAACTCAAAAAAGTTTGCACACTATGGTAATTTACATTTGGATTCGAACAATAGTAAAAGAGATCAGACGGAGGCAGAGGGGAAAGCACGGGAAATAAAAACAAGCAACTTAATGACCCGTGATGGAGGAGACAGATGGCGGCTGCGTGCGTGCACGCTCGCATGATCGCAAGCGTGTAGCATGCCAGTAGCACTTTGAAAACTCACCTACTAAATGTCTCGGCCAGACCAGCGCATGGGCTGGATCAGGCGAGACCGAAAAATTACCAATCCGCACATATGTCGCGATTACTGGAGAGATATATTAGAATGTCAATAACCGAGGTTGCTCGGGTCATCAGTACCGTTTATACTCCTAGGGTTCAGCAGGGCATGTTCAACAAGTCCACATTCTAATCGGGGTCAGGGAAATGGCTACAATAAAAGAGGAGGTGGAGGACTGAGGGACAAACAAATTAAGTAATTGATCAAACCAACGAAATATGATATTAAATACATCGCATCATATTTTCAAAACAGCAGAAAAGGAAAAGTTAAAGTTAGTCATCAGTTAAATCTTTTCTAGATGGAACTCTTAATCTAGGAAAGTTCCGCGCTCTTTCTGCCACAGACCCTTCACCCACATTTTCAGACTCACTGGGACCATCTAAAGGAATTTCAAGGTTCATGTTAGTGGATTTCCAGTGAGTCACAAGGTTCAACTACGTTCTTGGATCGATTACTATCTGTGTCATCAACAATGCTGAATGGCACACCAGAGAAACGCTGATAACATCATCATCACATTCAGGGTAATTTTCATTTTGACATTGCGGGATTACCCTACGCATGTCATCATTTTTGTACTTAAATAATCTCTTAAATGCTTAATATTTCGCATCTTGAGTGACTACACTTACTTTGTTCACCTTGACCATCTAAAAAGGTTTGCAGAAATGGCTTTTACCTTTCTCAACACGCCTAGCTGAGTGAATCCCGACATATTCACCAACAGCAATACTAGGTCTATAGGCTTTATGCAACAAATCATACCTTTCTTTAGAAATTTGTTTTTTAACCCTCACTTTCGTCCAGATATCTTCAAGTTCTTTTTTTGAGAAAGTATTTGATCAGGTCAACTTCACTTAATCTTTAGTCACCATGAACTGATTATTGATGTGGGTTGTCTCCCTTTCAACAATGAGAAAGGAGAAACACCAGTGACTGTATTGGGTGTGATGCGGTAGGCCCTCAATTCTTTGCTATAGGAAGTTGGCTCTGTATATAGAATACCACAAAGAATCATAGCATGCACAGGGTCCAGTGGGTACCCAAAGGTGTGGCAGAAGTTAAAGTATATAATACCGTACTCTCAATTTAGTGGTAGTTGGGCTGAGCAGTTAGGCTTATCAGAGGGCAGTGTTAAGTATTTATTACACACACTCAGGTAAGAAATGATGTCACACACTCAAAGACTGAATTCAGACCAAATGGTTGTACAAAAAGTTATTGTATTTTATAACTAGAACCAAGGATCACTAAGTGCAAGTAAGTTTTACAGTTTGTATTAGTAATGCTTTTCATGAATGCAGTAATGTTTTCTAAATACAGTTCTATACTATAGCCTTATAGCCTGCCGTAACGGGTTATACCAACCATTAAAGGCCTTCTCCGGCGATGAGGGCCTTTAACAAGGAAGCTGGACATTAATAGCCGGTATAGCCCAGTTACGAAGGGCTATTAGGCTATTACAACATTCTGCCACTAGAGGGCAGAATGTTCTACAAAATAAAACAAAGGCCTCTTGGAGCCCAAGGGGGTTTAAAACCCATTGGGCTCTGAGAGGCCTTTGTAAAAACAACATTAGAATGTTGCTAAGTGGGCCTTTACTAGCCCGTAGAAGCATGGGGCACTACATTGTCTTCAATAGAGTGCTCCACATTCCAATGAACTAATTTACAGTATTACAAATGCTTTCTGTAGATGTCAATCAAATACAGTTGTCTGCTTTTGCAGTGATAAGGTTTGACAGTTTAATGCAGTAGATAGAACTTAGAATGCAATCCTATGGCGGAAAACAATGTTAAACAGGTGGCAGGTAAGTACTCAACTTACGTCCTCAGGCTTTGGGGGTTTAGGACAACACAGCGCAAAGTTGAAGACCAGGTAGGTACTGCAACACCAGCGGCACTGGGGCAGTCTGAGCAGAGGTCACGGGCCCTATATTATCCAATAGACCTGGCAGATACCTCAAAGAGGCATGGTTTGCAGGTAGGCACCCACGGTTTTAGGGCAAATGCCCAAGGGTAGAAGTGAACCCAGGGGGGGCCACAAAGCAGCACCAAAGTTACACCACCAGCAGTGCAGGGGTGGAGGGCACAGTGTGCAAATCAGCATTGAGCACCCAATGTTTTCCAATGGAGGTCATCTGTTTTGGAAAGAGGCTGCAGGCATGGACCTGGAGGCTGGACGAAGATGACAAAGGGATGGACAGGTAACCTGTATAGCTGGGAGACACCTGGGCACTGTCGCCTATGCTCCCCAAAGTCGGGGAGCGGAGGATGCAGGGGTGCCTTTTGGGGTCAGGTTTCTGCAGCTGGATCCAGTCGAGGGGACCCTTTGATCAGAGGCTGCTGGCGTCGAGGAGGGGTCATAGGGAGGTCACCCACTGATGCGAAAGAGGTCAGGATTGCTGGGGAGACTTCAACTTGGGGTGCAGAGTGTGCTGGGGTCCAGTGTCCTTGAAGTTGGAGTTTCTTTGTTGGACAACCCGTGTCCATGGGCGATAAGAGTCTTTCTTGAAGGCAGGGCAGGTCAGGTCTCTGGGGTTCCTGGAGACTGCTGGCTGCAGGACATGCCGGTTTCAGCTCGCAGGGATTCTGAAGCAGGAGACAGGCTGTTAGAAAGGCGACCCCAGGGGAGACAGAAGATGTCTGACTGACTACCCTGAGACCCACCAATCCTTATGGAATAGGCCGAGCGCCGTCGAGAGGCCTCCTTGGCGAGGTTCCTCTCGTACAATCGTACCTGATGAGCAAACACACCACTACAAAGGGACACCACACAAGAGTAGATACTTAAGAGTCTCTATATAAAGAATAAAGGCAAGTTCTCGCAGCAATGTGTACAAAGGGATCGAGGGATCCTTAAAGTCTCGGTATCAGGGGAAAAGGGGTAGCGGGACAGTCTGGGTACCAACTGGTACTAGGATACCCTGCGCACAGCTCTCAATCCTCGAGCTGGGGGGTGCAAGGAGCCGCGACAGCGTCAGCAGGGCTCCGAGGGTGGTTCAGCGATGTTGGGCCGCGACAGCGTCAGCAGAGCTCCGAAGATGGTTCAGCGATGTCGGGCCGCGACAGCGTCAGCAGGGCTCCGAGGATGGTTCAGCGATGTCGGGCCGCGACAGTGTCAGCAGGGCTCCGAAGATAGTTCAGCGATGTCGGGCTGCGACAGCGTCAGCAGGGCTCCGAGGATGGTTCAGCGATGTCGGGCCGCGACAGCGTCAGCAGGGCTCCGAGGATGGTTCAGCGATGTCGGGCCGCGACAGCGTCAGCAGGGCTCCGAAGATGGTTCAGGGATGTCGGGCCGCGACAGAGTCAGCAGGGCTCCGAGGTTCCAGGTTCCAAGTACGAGAGTTCTTATTAGGATCAGCCGCGACGAGGTCAGCAGGGCGTCAACTCCAGGATACAACTCTCCCGTCCCAACCAGGCCTTGCCCAGATATAGGACTGGAGTCCTTTGATGTCCGGACCCTCGCGCCAGGGGGTCAGAGGGGCCGGGATGAGTGTGTCCAGACACCCAGCAGGGGGGTGGAGCCAGCGCCCAGGGAGGCCGGAGGGCGATCGATACCAGGCGTCCGGGGACGGCTGGAGGGCCATCGAAACTCCCCTCCTCATAGATCCGTCGAGTGGCCACTCTACCACCTGGGTGGATCTTGGTGCCTCGATGTCGGGCTCCGCTGAGGCCGTGGCCGTGGTCGGGCCGAGGCCTCGTGCTCGGGACGTGATGGGCCCAAGATGGAGTCGAGCCTGAAAGGGTGGTCCGGGTTGGTAGCCGGAACTGCAGAGTTGGGGGCGAGTTGGGTTCGCCGGGTTCCAGGGGGGAGAGCCGTGGGTTGTCAGGGTGGCTGCTCTTGTCGAGAGTTCGTGGAGAGTAGTGCCAGTGGAGGCGACAGCAGGTCGATGGAGGGCCGATGTCGTCCCGGGCCCGCCATGCGGGAGGGGTAGGACCACGCCACGAGGCCGGGTCCAACACACGTCCCCTCCAGCTGAAGGCAGGGAGAGTCACCCATCTTCTTGGGGAGTCTCCTCGCCGAGGCGGAAGAAGCGGGACAGGCCGTCGGCTGTGGCGTGGTCGTTGCCAGGGCGATGCTCCACAGTGAAGTCCATCCCTTGGAGGGAGATGGACCATCGCAGCAGCTTCGGGTTCTCACCCCGCATCTGCATCAGCCACCGCAGGGGCCGGTGGTCGGTCTGGACCCGGAAGTGGGTGCCGAAGAGGTAGGGCCGGAGTTTCTTTAGGGCCCACACGACGGCGAAGGCTTCTCTCTCGATGGTGCTCCATCGTTGTTTTCTAGCCAGCAGGCGCCGGCTGATGAAGGCCACAGGATGGTCAATTCCCTCGGGGTCAACTTGCGATAGGACCGCCCGATGCCGTGCTCCGAGGCGTCGGTCTGGACCACAAACTCTCGGCTGTAGTCGGGGGCTTGGAGCACAGGGGCGGTGCACATGGCAGTTTTCAGAGTCTCGAAGGCCGTTTGACACTCGGGGGTCCAGTGTACCTTCTGTGGTTGCTTTTTGGAGGTCAGCTCAGTGAGGGGCCCCACAATGCTCCGATAGTCTTTTATGAAGCGCCGGTAGTATCCAGTGAGCCCCAGGAAGGCTCGGACCGGTGTCTGGGTGACCGGGGGCTCCCAGGCCACGATGGCGTCAATCTTTGGTTGGAGGGGTGCTACCTGGCCGCTCCCGACTTGGTGCCCCAGATAGGTCACAGACCCTTGGCCTATCTGGCACTTGCTGGCTTTTATTGTCAATCCGGCCCGTCGGAGGGCCGTCAGGACCTCCCAGAGGTGTGTGAGGTGCTCGTTCCAGTGGAGGCTGTACACCGCAATATCGTCCAGATATGCGGTACTGAACTCTTCTAGCCCCGCCAGCACCCTATTCACCAGTCTCTGGAAGGTGGCCGGGGCGTTTTTCATACCGAAGGGCATCACCTTGCAATGGAAGTGGCCATCGGGGGTCGAGAAGGCAGATCGCTCTTGGGCACCAGGAGTGAGGCCGATCTGCCAATACACGGCCGTGAGGTCGAAGGTGCTGAGGTATCCGGCGGCCCCCAGGCGATCGATCAGTTCATCGGCCCGGGGGATGGGATGGGCGTCGGTCCTGGTGATGGCATTCAGCCCCCGGTAGTCGACACAAAACCTGAGTTCCGGGGGGGCGCCGGGGGCAGCGGCTTTAGGGACCAGGACAACTGGACTGGCCCAGGGACTGTCTGAGGGTTCGACCACCCCTAGGGCTAGCATCTTGGCAACTTCGGACTGGATGCAGGCCCGAACTCGGTCGGGAACTCGGTACGCCCGGTGTCGCACGGGTGGGCTGTCCCCGGTGTCGACATCGTGGACACACCACTGGGTGACCCCGGGAGTGAGTGAAAACAGGTCCGCGAATTGTCTCAGCAGTTTTCGGCAGTCCTGGCACTGTTCGGGGGTCAGGGCGGAGGAGAGGGGGATCCCCTCGACAGAGCCGTCCTTTTCGGAGCACTTCAGGAGGTCGGGCAGGGGCTCGGAGTCATCTTCGGCTCCGTCATCCGTAGCCAACAGCAGGCTCAGCTCAGTGCGGGCAAAGTGAGGCTTGAGCCGGTTGGCGTGTAGAACCCGGAGGGGGTTCCGGGGGGACTCCATGTCCACCAGATAGGTGACGGGGCTCTTGCGCTCCACCACTTTGAAGGGCCCCGTCCATTTGTCCTGGAGGGCACAAGGTTCGACCGGGGACATGACCCAGACCTGTTGGCCCGGCTCGAACTCGATGGACGAGGCGTTCTGGTCATACCAGCGTTTCATCTCCTCCTGACTGGCCTCAAGGTTGCCCTCGGCAAGTTCCCGGAACTTCTGAGTCTGGTTGCAGAGGGTCAGGAGGTACCGGTAGACATCAGGCGGGGCATCTCGGACATTGGTGTCTCCCAGCCTTCTTTGACCAGGCTGAGGGGACCTCGGACAGGGTGTCCGTACAATAGTTCAAAGGGGCTGAACCCCAGGGACTTCTGGGGCACCTCCCGATAGGCAAACAGGAGGCAGGGCAGCAGGACGTCCCATTTGCGGCGTAGGGGCTCTTCCAGGCCCTTGATCATCCCCTTGAGTGTTCGGTTAAACCGCTCCACAAGTCCATTCCCTTGGGGGTGATACGGGGTGGTGAACTTATATGTGACCCCGCACTGTTGCCACAGGGACCGCATATATTTGGATATAAAGCTTGTGCCCCAATCACTCACGACCTCTCGGGGGAATCCTACTCTGGAGAAGATCCCCAACAGCGCCCGGCCCACCACAGGGGCCGTTATGGTCCGGAGGGGGATGGCTTCTGGGTAGCGGGTGGCATGGTCCACCAGGACGAGGATGAAGCGGTGTCCTTGAGAGGTGCGGGGGTCCAGGGGTCCCACTATGTCGATCCCCACTCGCTCGAAGGGGGTGGTTACCACGGGAAAGGGTTGGAGCGGGGCCTTGCCTTTTCCCCCGCTCTTCCCGCTGGCTTGACAGGTCTGACAGGTACTGCAGTGATTGTGCACGTCGTTGCGCATTTTTGGCCAGTAAAAATGGGTCACCAGGCGGCTGTAGGTTTTGTCCTGCCCCAGGTGCCCGGCGAGGGGCACGTCGTGTGCCAGGTTTAGGAGGAAGTCTCTGAAACATAGGGGGACCACCAATACTCGGCTGGCCCCTAGTTCGGCAATTTTCTGTACGCTGTATAGGAGGTCGTGGTCCCAGTAGACCCAGTGGGACCACAGTGTGTCCCCAGCGGCTTGAGCGGCGGCTTGCTGCCGGGTCCCCTCGAGGGAGGGGCAGGTCTTCTGTTACTGCCGGAATTGTTCTCGGGTGGGACCACCTTCATGATGCCATTGGACTAGTTCGGGGATGTCGCCGAGCTTGGGGAGGTCGTCGCGGTGGGGCTCCGGCGGCTCGGACTTAGGGTCGGTTTCGTTCTCGACGGCGGGAGGCGGCGGCGCGGGCCACTCCTTTTCGTCGGTCGGGGCGGCCTCGGTCGCCGCCGGGGCCCGGGCTGTCATGGATCGGGTGGTGGCGCAGACCCACTCGGGTAGTCCCAACATCCCCAGGTGTTCTCTCCGCTCGACTTGGGCCCAAGGGGAGCTCTCGAGGTCGTTGCCGAGGAGGCAGTCCACGGGGGCGTCGTCCCGGACGGTCACCTTAAGGGTGCCCGACACCCCTCCCCACTCGAAGGGGATTCGGGCCATCTGGCACAGGGTCTCGGAATTGTCGGCAGCCAGTACAGGGCATAGCACATTCGGTAGGATCTGTTCGGGGGTCACTAAGTGGCAGCGGACGGCCGTCACACTAGCCCCAGCGTCACGGAGTGCTGTTGCTCGGGAGGGGAGCTCGGGGGATCATGTCTCTTTCGCCTAGACAGACTAGGGCCATGGCGCCGGCTCCCACTCAGCCTGGTCCTCGTTGTAGGCCTCTTCTTCTTCTTCCCCTCCTTCCCCCAGGGCGGCGGCCGCGATCTGGCGGGTTGGAGGTCCGGTGGTGCCGGTACGCTGGTTCAGTGGGCAGTGGGGGTCACTGGAAAAGTGACCTGGTCGCTGGCATCTGTGGCATGTGATGTTCGGGCAGGGCCCCGACCGTGCTGGGGGGGCCCCTCTTCTGATCAGGGTTGGCGAAGTGTTATTCTGGGGCGACCCCCGGGGCGGACTCCGGGGTGGTGCAGACGGGAAGTCTCGGCTCCGGTTCTGGCCTCCTCCGCCGCCTCGCTGGCGGGGGTGCCCCTGGGAGTTCCGTCCTGATTCTCCTATCGGGGCCCGGGGGACCCGGGTGCTCACCCATCGATCGGTCTCGACGGCGAGTTTCCGTGGCTCGGTCAGTTTGCTGTCGAGTAGATGCTGTCGGAGTTCGACAGAGCAGTTGTTGGAGAGGTGTTCCCATACGATGAGGTCGAACAGCTGCTCGTAGGTGGACACCTTGCTGCCCTTGATCCACCCTTCCAGGGCCCGGCTATAAAAGTTTACGTACTCCACCCATGTGGTACCGGGGATCTTTTTACAGTCTCAGAATCTCTGCCGGTACATTTCAGGAGTGAGACCATAACGGGTGAACAGGGCGTCCTTCATGTGATCATAGGAGGACATCACGTCGTCGGCCAGTTCCAGCAGGGTGTCTCTTCCTTCGCTGACGAACTTCCCCCATAAGCCGGCACCCCAATCTTTTCGTGGTATGCGGTGCGCGTCATGGCGACTTCGTAGGCCTTAAACCACTGCTGGATGTCGTCATTTTTATAGTACTCTTTGACGACATCCTTGGAAATATGGACCTTCGTGTCGGTAGGAGGTGGGGGGCTTCGGTTCACAGCGGCGCCAGCTTCTTCGCTCTTGGCCTTGATCTCCAGTTCTTTGAGGCCACGCTCCTGCTCGAACGTGAGTTTCTTTTCTTCCAATTCTCTCTCTCTCCGTCTCTCCTCCAGGTCTCCTTGCAGCCGGAGTTGCTCGATGGCCATTTTCTTTTCCGCTAGTTGGAGTTCTCCGTCCAGCCGGAGTCGGGCGAGCTCCAACTCACGGAGCCGGCTTCTCTCTCGTTCTTGGGCGTCTTCGTGGGAGAGGCCCGGGTCTCTGTTGGTGGTTCTTTCTACCACTGGGGCTGTTATGGTTCCCGGGGGCACGTCTGGGACCGTGTCACCTTCAGTTCGGGGTGGCGTTGCTTCAGCCTCCACCCAGGTTTGTAGCGCTTCTTTAAAATCTTCTTTGGTGCTTAGTCCGGTGGTAGCGATACCTAAGTCTTTGCAAAATTGTTTGAGTTCTTTATGGGTGTACTCCTCCAATAGTTCCTTTTGGAACTGTAGGGATGTTCCGGCTTCTTTAGTGGTCATAGTTGCTGTGGGTCTTTGTTAGTAGTGGGCGAGTTACTCGCTGTACGATTTACATCGGCTCGGATCCCGTTGCCTGCCACCAATGTTAGAAAGGCGACCCAGGGGAGACAGAAGATGTCTGACTGACTACCCTGAGACCCACCAATCCTTATGGAATAGGCCGAGCGCCGTCGAGAGGCCTCCTTGGCGAAGTTCCTCTCGTACAATCGTACCTGTGTGGTAAATAAATAATTAAATACCTATACTATTTTTGACTAGATATACAATAACGGATAGCTCAATAAATAAGAGTCAAGATTCGAGGTAGCTGGAGTTTGCAGGTTTTAATTCAGGCATAAAGGACAGCAACAGGACAACCTGCACGGGAATAGGATGGCAGCTGCCGGGGGGCAGGATCGGAGCATAAGGGGGTAACTTTAATAACAGTGCACAAGTATATATAGTTAAACATTGCAGTACATACAGTAGGCGTAGCAGTGGGCGGGGTTTGTAGCAGTCGCGAAAGATAAGGCATAAAATGGGTGTAACAAGAGGCGTGTACATAGACATGTGATGTAAACGTAACAGAATATGTCATAAATGGGGCGGAAACATGGATGGGGCTACCTAAGGAGCCGGGACCTCTGACCTAGTGGTGCGCGCAAGCTGGCAATGACGTGTTACTAGGAGGAACTGGGGGCTATGACTTCTGCGCTAGAAGAGGAGACTAAAGTCTGGAGAGTCAGAGCGACATGTACCTAAACACTATCTAGTATCTGATGTTTAGAGAACATGTTGATAGAATCCAAAAGTTATCAGGGCAAAGGCTAACAGACACTAAGACTGGTGCATGCATTATTCTACATGTAGTGCGTGTTGAGGAATATTAAATGACCATTAATACAGTATTTCTCTTACATGGAGACGTAAAGGCTAGACGATGACTGAAACTATTGATGCGATTCAGTAGCTTAGGAATGCAGAGAAGGAGGGCTGGACTGATAACTAGAATCATAACATACTCTTGGCAGACTGGCAGGCAGAGCCAGGCCGAGCCGGGCACTGTGAGGCAGGAATTAAGTGAAAGGTCAGGGATACAGGTGGGGGCTGTATCGCTCCTCAGCGAGGGTTCAGAAGACAGGAGCTGAATCTGGTGTCCGGGCCTTTTTGAGGCCTAGAAACGGGGACTTTTACTGAATTAACGTGCACACTGTGAAACGTGGCAACATAACTTTACATAGGCCTAATACTCGTAGCTTTCACGAGAACTGGAAACTGGCATACTAGAGTTGGACACAACTGGAATTGCGTCTTTAATCGATCATAAGGGAATACATATGCATATTGATCATGTACATATAACATAAGATGGGGAACACGTAGGGACACAGAACATGGCAAAATTTACTTTTCCACATTCCCTCCTTGTCACTACGTTTCCATCAGGAAACATCAATATTCATGATACCATCTATCATTTCATACAGTATCATTTGCTCATCTCGAATTGTCTTGGAACGGGACTTAGGACGGGGACTAAGACTAGGAATACAGGATGTAGCACAAATGCCGCAAATCGCAGGGCCACATTGTAAACAGAGGCAGCAACTAAATATGATCATTACTGCTATACCTAGGAATGACAATACTTTCCATCCCCAGGCAGAAATTATACTCCAGAGCCAACCGGACCATGTCCAGGTGCCTGGATTCTGGTGTAACTGATGGGCAATTTTATGAAGTCTGGTTATAGCTGAATAAACAGACGGCGCGTTATTAGGAATGAAAATGCAGCAACTAGATCCGATGACTCTACATGCTCCTCCTCTATCGGCCAGTATGACGTCAAGAACGAGACGATTTTGGAGCACGACAAATCTCATAGCAGATTGCTCTTCGGTTAAGTTACCTAGAGCAGAAGTAGTCTCATTCACTACTGCTTCAAGGGTTCTGGTTAATCTACGGATTAGCTTACTATTCTGGACAGGGCCTATAAAGAAGAAGAAACCTTTATTAAAATCTTGATACTGTTCTAGAGTAGTTTCAGTTTGATCGACAATCGGGGACTCGATCTCCCTTCTATGTCTAATGTGTACTAGATGTGTGTTTCTATGATAATCGGATGGGGCTAGGAAAACTGGTGGCAGTAGGAAGGCAATATAACAGGTTCCATCCCAATCGAGGGGCAGACGAACATATGCGGTCTGACCACAAACAAAATATGAATGACGTGAGGCTTTAAAAATAGATTTCCCACTGTCACTATACTTGACAATAGTAGTACAATCACTATGTCCTACATGTGCGGAACCATTCTTTCGGAAACATAATTCGCCTTTGACTGGTAGTACTGAGATAGCAGGTAAATCTGGAGTGGTATCAGACTGAACATTCAGGACCATAAAATTCGAAGAATAATTACCTAAATTATAAACTTCATTTTCTAGATCTAACCCGGTTCTATGGGAAAGACCTTGCTTGTCTGGAAAACATGTACTGTTTAGAAGGGACATATCAGTTGAGGATGACGTTAACGTGGACCATGCTCCACACGAACCATTGTGTGAAAATGGATAAGGAAAGAGTGGCAGAACTCCCTTCGGTGTCTGGAAAGGGGGGAGTCGACCACACACCCAACAATTAGTGGCATTGCTGGTCTGGTGTGAATAGTGCAGCATTCTGATAAATGTATTGTTTCGCATAGCAAGACGATAGGATAGCTCGTGAGGAGGCAGATCACTAAATGTGTGCTCTACTGTAGCATTAGAAAACTTATTTACATGAGAATTTGAAAAACATAAATGTAATGCATAACTTGTGCAGGTAACCATCAAACTCAAAAATAGAAGAAAACATAAAATAACGATGCATCTGATAGAGTTTTGACTAACTCTCTCACTATGGGGGTCTATCTCATACATGTCAGAAACCTGTCTAACCGTTTCACCCGAGGGGGACTTAGACAATTAAACTGGCTGACTTATTTTACTAGACCGGAGCTTACTTTTATACTCCTGCTGCGGAGTTCCCTCTAACAGGGGAGGCTTGGAATCAAAGTTTGTAGCGGGACAGTCCTTGAGAATAGGGCAGTTTTTAGAGTTCTGGCAGTCTTTAGAAAAGGAAATGTCTGTAGAAATGTCATTAAAAGTTTTGTTTCGGAGTCCGTGAAATTTCTTGACATGAGACAGATGGACCCAACCCTTACGGCCTTCCAACTTCACGGCCGTACGGGTGGTCAGAAGGACTAGCTTCGGCTCTTTCCAGCGAGGCTCCAGCGGACTTGAACGATCAAAATTCCGGACAAGGACCAAACTTCCTGGAGCGATTTCATGCGGTTTCACCTCGGTATTGTCTGGAAATGCGGCGGCAACCTGTGAACGACAAGAGTGTAGGGCAGACATCAAGGAAGCTAGGTAATCTGTCAGCATATTACTGGAAACATCTGTAATACTTCGGGGTCTAGGTGTACCCCACATATTCGGGGGGCGGCCGAACACGACCTCATAAGGGGACAGACCTGATCTGGAATGTGCGACCATGCGCATATAAAATAGGGCGACTGGCAGGGCTACTAGCCAGTCTACACCTTTCTCTTTACAGACTTTGGCAATACGGATTTTCAGGGTCTGATTATGTCTCTCTACGAGACCTGCTGCTTCAGGATGGCGTACACAATGAAACTTCCACTGGTACCCTAACAGAAGGGAAACATGCTTCATGAGTTCAGATGAGAATGGCTGGCCGTTGTCTGAATACACGACCCTAGGGAGTCCATAACGGGGGAAAAATTCACGAACCAGCTGCTTGGCAGTGGTCGCGGCTGTGTAATCTGGGACTGGATATGCCTCTGTCCACCTGGACAAAGCGCATACAACTACAAGGACATACTTAAAACCTCGACATCGCTCCATCTGGATATAATCCATTTGGAGGACTTCAAAAGGGTGGTCAGGAGGCTGGAATCCCCCTTGTTCCACCGGGACACTTTTACCTGGATTGAACTGACAACATATCATACAGGTACGGACTTTCTGCTTGGCTGCAGCTCGTAAATGCTTGTTGAACCAAATGTTCTGGATACTGTCTACCATGGCTTTTTCTCCTAAATGTGCAGGACTATGTGCGGTATTAATAATGACTTGAACCATTGAGTCGGGGAGAAACCATGTGGCTTTTCCCTTCGTCAACCATCCCTGATCTGTCTGGACCCCTCCTTGTTCGGACCATTTCTTGATTTCATCTGGAGTAGCATGTGACTGGATATCTATGACATCTTGAGTGGGGTCCTTAACTGTCATACATGTAATCGGATCTGGAGTGTGTGTCAGTGTCGTGTTGACTGGAATGTCTGGAGTCTGGGCTGTGAGCTTGGCTGTTTGGTCTGCTAGATCATTACCTTGGGAAATAATGTCAGTGACTTTCGTATGTGCTTTGCACTTCATGATAGCGATAGCTGTCGGTAAATGTATTGCATCTAACAGAGCTTGAATGAGGAGACCATGCTGAATCTTGGTTCCATGAGAAGTCATAAAACCTCTTTCTTGCCAGAGCACTCCAAAGTCGTGTACGACTCCGAATGCATAACGTGAATCTGTGTAAATGTTAACTTTCAGGTTCTTGGCACGTATGCAGGCTTGGGTCAGAGCAACTAGCTCTGCTGCTTGAGCGGACAGGGTGTCAATACGGTGTGTCTCTATAACTTCAGTGTCAGTAGTCACTGCATACGCGGCTACTAGTTCTCCTGTACTTGTTCTCATACATGAACCATCCACATAAAGTGTCAGGTCGGGATCTGGTAATGGAATATCTGTCAGGTCTTGTCTTGGCTTTGTCATAGTGTTAACAACTTCCACACAATCATGTGTGGCAGGATTTGAAGTAACTGACGGTAACAGTGTAGCAGGATTTAGAACGTTGCAGCGTCTGATTTCTATGTGTGGCTGGAACAGTGTCAATTCATAACCTGTTAAACGTGCAATTGTCAAGTGCTGAGTCTGAGTTCGGTTTAAAAGAATTTCCACGGAGTGTGGAACTTGTACTGTCAGGGAATGTCCTAATACTATGGAATCACTTTGTCTGATAGCTAGTGCTGTGGCTGCAACTGACTTGAGGCACGCAGGCAGAGCCTGGGCTACTGGATCTAGTGTGCTCGAAAAATAAGCACAGGGCTTGTATTGTCCTGCTTGATCTTGTGTGAGAACAGATAATGCTGTACCTTCGCGTTCTGTGACAAAAAGTGTAAAAGGCTTACTGTAGTTCGGTGTTGCTAGAACAGGTGCTTGACATAAGGCTTTCTTTAATTCATTAAAAGCAAGTGTATGTTCAGATGTCCAAGGGAGGACAGTCGATACGGCTGCCTCCTGTGTCGTTAACTGTATCAGTGGCTTGGCTAGGAATGCATATTGAGGAATCCATTGTCTGCAATAAGAAGTGAGGCCGATAAAAGCACGTACCTCTTTCTGGGTCTTGGGCTGAGGAAGACTCGCTATTAACTTGATACAGTCAGGTGTCAACTGCCTACCCCTCTTGGACAGTAAGTGGCCTAAATAGATCACTTGCTGTACACAGAATTGAAGCTTCGAAGGGGACACCTTGTGCCCCATCTCGGCCAGAAAATACAGGACTGTAAGTGACGCACGCTCGCAGTCACGTTCAGAACGGGCTGTGATTGATAGATCATCGACATACTGGAGCAGGGCAGTGTCAGTTGGCATGTGAATATTGTCTAGTTGTCTTTTAAGTGCTTGACTGTAAATACTAGGACTTTCTGTGAAACCTTGAGGAGCTCGTGTAAATTTATAGCTCCTTCCATTTAAACAGAATCCGAAAAGGAACTGGCTGTCTGGATGAATGGGGACACTGAAAAATGCATTTTTAAGGTCTATGACTGTGAAAAATGTAGCTTCAGAATCAATGGCTGTCAATAGGGAAGAAATATCTGGAACAACTGGGTACTGGGGAATGATACATTTATTAAGTTCTCGAAGGTCAATTACTAATCGATATACTGGAGGTGCATTTGGATCAGTACGTTTCATGACTGGAATGATAGGAGAATTACATACATTGGAGCCAGTTTCTACAACCACTCCTTGAACAATGAGCTTGTCAATAATTTTGGATAAGGCTGCTACAGCCTCAGGTGGCAATCTGTACTGTCGGATTCGTGGTAACACTACACCTGGCTTAAGAGTCACACGATGGGGTGTGATTTGCATAAAACCAACATCAGTTGGACCTTGTGCCCATAGATGCTGCGGGACATTCAATAATCTTGGATCAAAATCTCGTAATACATAGTGACCTTTGAAGTCACGTAAAAACAAACGTATTCCTTCTGGGGAGCAACAAATAACTGCACCTAATTCTTTCAGTGTCTTAATACCTAACAAATTTTCTGGACATGACTTTGTAAGTAACAGGTCAGTAGTTCGGGACAATGGACCTACTTCTAGAGTAACTGGTTTGGAAATCTCGTTAACTATTGGTTTTCCTGAAAATCCAAGGGAAACATTTCTAGAGCCTGAGAGCGGAGCCCCTGGAACCTCGTCATGACTGATAGTAGTCCTACTTGCCCCTGTATTAATCAGAAACTTTCTGTCTTTCCCTAATACTTGACTGTGAACATAGGGACCCTCTTGATCTACAGGTATCTCGATGAGAGGCAAGCCTACCTCCCTCTCTAGGCTGTTTCATGAATACTGCTGGTACTCTGGATACTCGGACTGTGCATACTGGTACATCTGCTGTGTAACATGCTGTGTTGCAGCGATAGGCTGCTGTGCTGGAACTGTCTGTTGTGCATTCTGTGGTAACTGAGAAATCTGTGGAACTTGTTCTTGTCTAGGCGGACGTGGTCTTTCTTTAGTCTTACCGGTAGCTATGTTGTGTTTCAGAACTGCACACTCGTTTATAAAATGACCTGGCTGTTTACAATAATTGCAGGTCCCTTTAACAGGAACTGCAGGATGACTGGCTTGATTCGTACCCCTCTTCTGACTGTCTTGAGGAACAGATTGTGCAACTAATACTTTCATTTTCGTGTCTTTCATACGTTTCCTTTCATGATCTAGCCAGGTATTAGCTTGCCAGGTACTTTCGACTTTCAAAACTCGGTTTTTAACTTGTGGACTTGAATTCTCGACTAGTTTAGTAACAAAAAGATGAGGGTATGACTCACTACTCGTCTTGAGACCACTGTTAATGCTAAAGCATTTCTCGAATCTAGAATAAAAATCACTAGTATCTTCGTCTGGTTTCTGTTTACAGGCTGAGATTGCATCCCAGTCTTCCTTTTTCGTGGCTAGTAATCTTGGCAAAACTTGTATTAACAGCTCAGGTAATTCCTTACATTTACCTCCTAGACCGGTACCTGGTACACGTGTATTGTCTTCAGCTTCTAGAGCTGCCCAATCTATCTTTTTCTCTCCCACCTCCCATTCTTTTTCTTTGAGTTTTTCATATATGCCCGCAGGCAACAGAACCTTTAACATTTTAATGATATCCGGATACGTGTATTCTCCCATACGGAGCATGTCTTTTAATTCACGGTGGAACCCTGCTGGATCTTTGTCGTGACAGGGAATTAATTTCTTCATCTCTAAGAGTTCCATCTTTGTAATCGGGGTGTAAACAAATACTCGTTGCATTTCACCAGCTGGTGTCCTAACTGGGTGTACTTCTCGTAACGGATGCTGTCTGTCTATGTAAAACGGTTTACTTTCTGGGGGTGAGACATGAACAAAATGCGGATTCAGGAACGTTCTATATTTGTGGCGCTGTTCTAGAATGATACTAACTAAATCGGTACCTAGACCTTTCCATCTATACTGTAGTAACTCGTTCAATACATCATGTAACGGACCTGGATCAGAATGTTGTCCCTCATACAGTGTAATGAGGTGCTGGATCATATACATACCCACCAGTCGCTGCTCGGCTGGGGGCAGTTTCAGAAACATTTGTGCCACTATTTCGTCTGGAAAAGTGGTAGAATCAGTAGCCCATCGGACTGCTGATCGGGCTAGTTCTTGTTCATGCATGGTACTAAGTTTACTATAACCGATTCGTGATTTCAGAATGTGATCGGTAGCTTGAAATATTTGTTCTAGAGAACCTTGTTCTGGTGCTGGAAGAGAGAAAACTTTCTTATGTTCTAGACATGAATGTCGGTCGGAAAGTCTAGTTCTACCTACATACGCTATTCTGGCGGTATTCTCGTCTTCTACTTCCTCAGTATCAGAGTTACTTTCTTTTTCGCTTACTAGTGCTTCTTTGCGTTGTTCGTGTAACCTTATTATTTCTTTACGTATTTTCTTGTACATACTCTCTATACTACTGATGGTCCTGTGTTTACCCTCGGCTATATTATCACTCCACCTTGTCAGAACTTTCATTTCGGTCGGATCTTTAGTCGGGGAATCTTGTTCCCTTATTAAACAATTAATTAGAAACTTTAATAGTATGAGCTGGGTCTCAGCTTTCCTCAGAGAAATAACTTCGCCAACACTTTCTGGGTCTGTTCCTGTACGAATGAACCGATATATTCTGTCTAGATCTTCTTTCATATTCGGTAGGGTGTCCAAATACTCGGTCACCCGTCTTACACGCAATGAATATATAACCATACTATCATCACCTGGGACTGGATCATAACGGCATTCGGTAAGAGCTCGCCTGATATCTGCAACGGACTGATGTTTGGGCGTACGCTGTAACGCACGTTCATGTAACTCGGCTAAAATTACACGCTTGTGTGGCGGCGGGGTTCCCGGGGGACCTCCTCCCGCGGCCCCTAAACTGGAATCGTCGACTGATACTCATTGTGTTGACAGAGTGACTGATGTAGCGGGTACTTGTACTGTAGGCTGGACCGGGGGTACCGTAACGGGTGCTGTAACAGGTGCCCCGGTGGCTGGAGGAGCAGGAATTACATTATTTACAGGAGCTGGCGGAGCAGGATTAGCATATTCTGGGACTGTGTCGTCCAAGTAGGACGAGAGAAAAATATCAGCTGCGGTCGGTTTGTGACGTAGCTTGGTCGGAACTAATGGCGGCGGAAAATTACTGGATGCCTCCGGGGTTGCTTTTGGCAAGCCCTCGGCAAGAAGAGGGTACATACCCTTAATGAGGGCATTCCTCTGTCTGTCTGACTGTTCGGTTTTAACTCGTTCACCTATTTCAATTAATTCCCTTTCTTGGGCTCTTTCTGAGGATTCTCTACTTAATTCTGACTTTCTGATTTCTTTTTCAGTTCTTTTATGAGATTCTTTGCGCCATAACTCGATGGCATCTTTCTGTGACTGTCTGGCTTTCTTTTTCCATAATACTTCTTCTACTCGCATGATGCACTCGGCATCCCATGTGCCTGATACAGGCCATCTATATTTCTCTTCTAATTCCTTGGTGTACTCGACCCATAAATCTAGATATAATATGGCACTTATGCCATGCTTTTGATACATAAAATGACCTGGACTGTCCCTAGGCGGGACAGGAACTGCTTCCTCGAGCAGACCTTTTCTAGTTTTTTTTTTTTCAGAACAAATTTTATTTCGTCGAAATAGCATACAATCAGGTCACCATCCCCTATGTACCAGGGGTTTAGTGAACAAGCAGACGATCAATAAGCAACAGCAGTGCTATCAACATTTTCAAAGGAAAGGATCCCCACCAACTCCCTTCCCCCAACTCCCACCCTGGCCCTCCCCTCCCGGATCCCTCCCCCCCCGGCACAGTGTTCGTATAATTCAAAGCAGTAGTTCTTGGAGTCACAATCAAGGTGTTGGCCCCTTCACCCAGAGTCAATCGGCAAGTGGTCTACATCGGAGTCCCGCTGCTCTGGCGGTTCCAGCCAGAGCCCCCTATATTCGGCCCAGCGCTTCCAGATTTTAAAGTGTTTACGGGGGCATCCCCTGGCTTCAAAGACCGGGCGTTCCAGTCCCATGGAAAAGTCCAACCCTCTCTTCCACACCTCTAGCACAGGAGCCCCGGGGTCCTTCCAGGCACGAGCCACGTCTCTTTTAGCCATTGTGAGGCCCAGGAGTAGTAGATGGCGTTTGTAGATATTCCCTCCCACCTGTTCCATTACATGTAGGAGACCCAGTTTAGGGGAGCGGGGGAGGTCCCAGCCCAGCACCTCAGACAGGCAGTCCCACACACCCGACCAGAACCGCGCCAGCCGTACACATGACCACACTGTATGAAAGAACGTTCCGACCGTGCCACCACATCGCAGACATTCAGGGGAGGCAATCAGGCCAGCGCGCCACAGCCGTTCTCTGGTATAGTATGCACGATGCAGGTATTTAAACTGAATAAATCTCAATCGCACCGCAACCGCCGCCCCTCGTGGCGCCTCTAGGGCCTCCCTCCAGTCATCCTCGTCTAAGGTACCAACATCCTCCTCCCACACCTTGCGTAGCTTATCGAGTGAGGCAGAGCAGTGTGTGACCAGAGTTTGATATATGGTGGAGATTTTCTTGTCCCCCAGTTCCCCCATAAACACCTTGGCTTCAACGGGACTAAAGTCAGGCAGCTTGTCCAGTCCTATCAGCGAGGGGGACAGAGCATGTCGGAATTGTAAATATTTATAAAATTGGGTCTGTGGCATAGCATATTCCTCTCGCAGAACCTAGAAACGATTTAAGGGTCGTGCCCTGCATTACATGGCCCAGCGTCGAGATGCCTATGTCGTCCCAGCCCCGGAACCCCTGAAGAGCCGCGAGCTCCGGTAGACGTCCATTGTGCCACAGGGGCGTTTCTCGTGTTAAGACATTCCACCAGCCCATGCGGCGCAGGGCACCACGCCACACTCGGAACACCACTTGGGTGACCACCGGGAGTTTCTTCCGTTTGCCCGCCGAATATAGGATGATGTGGAGCGTGTCCGGGTCCATAAGGTATCTTTCAAGGGCATAGGCCGGGTCGCCCCGGTCTCCATACCACCAGTCATTAAGTATAAGAAGGTGGGATGCTTGGTAGTAAGATAGGATATCCGACGTCGCCAGACCCCCACAATACGTGGAAAGGAAACAGGTGCGGAGCGCCACTCTGACCGCCCCACCGGCCCAGAGAAAATGGCTCAGGGCGGAGTTCACCTGCCTAAACCAGTGTGGTGCAATAGGGCACGGGTGATTTTGTAGTTGGTATAGAAGGCGCGGGAGAGCTACCATCTTAAAAATGGCGGAGCGGCCATATATGTTCAGGGGCATCCTGGACCAGACCTTCATGTCGGACCGTACGCGATCCCAGACCGGCACCACATTACGGGCCCAGGCTATTCCCGGGACGTCCGTAAGGAATACACCTAGATATTTGATGCCTCCTGTCGCTTCCTGTAGCGTCGAAGCCCAGGGCCCGAGTCGTCCGCACTCCCCCAGCACCCACAGCGTGGATTTTCGTGTGTTTAAGTGCAGGCCAGAGACCTCCCCAAAGACTCGCATTATTTCCAGAACTCTGGGTCCAGATCTATTAACGTCTGTGAGGAAGAAGAGCACATCGTCTGCATATAATGCAATACGATCAGACGGTCCCCGCACCCATTCGAGTCCCCGCATCTGCGCGTCAATTCTCACCCACGCCGCCAGCGGCTCCATGGCCAGAGCGAACAGGTATGGCGACAGGGGGCAACCCTGTCGGGTGCCCCGGCCTATGGGGAAGGGAGCCGAGGTCGCACCCGCTATCCTCACCGAGGCCGTCAGGTCCGTGTATAGTAGGTGTAGATACGAAAGGAAACGAGGCCCAAAATTCAGATGGGTCAGAAGCGCACGGAGATAGACCCAGCTGACCGAGTCGAAGGCTCTATCAATGTCAGCCAGGAGAAGCGCTGTCGGGATCCAGGCGGCTTTGGCCGCCTCTATCACCATCTGTGCGCGCCGGATATTGTGCCTAGTCGCCCTATGGGGCATAAAGCCAGCCTGATCTGGGTGTACGAGATCTGTGATATACGGGAGAAGGCGGTTGGCCAGGGCTTTCGCCAGTATTTTCGCTTCCACATTCAGGAGCGAAATCGGTCGGTACGACGCGTGCTGCTCCGGGGGCCTTCCCGGCTTACAGAAGACAACAATCTCGGCGTGGCGCCAGTCAGCCGGCAGGCGACCACGGTCTCTGGCCTCCTCCAGAGCCTGTCTATAGCGCGCACCCAGTTGAACATGAAATGTCTTAAGAAATTCACACGGGAACCCATTAGGCCCGGGGGCCTTACCAGTATTCAGTTCCCCGAGTGCCGCGGTCAATTCGTCCAAAGACAGTGGGTGGTCCAGCAGGTCTCGGTCCTCGTCAGAGAGGGCCCGTGGCGGGAGGTCAGCAAGAAATTTGTCCACGTCCGCCCCAGAGATAGTTTCTCGCGGGGCGTACTGGGCTCCATAGTAGCGGGCGAAACTGGCTGCCAGCTCCACCGGGGCCGTTATAGGCTCTCCCGCCTCGTCGCAAAGTCCCGGCAGGGTCTGCGCACGAAAAGTCCCTTGGCAGAGTCTGTATAGCATAGAGCTGGATTTGTCCCCCCACTGATAGATCCTACTCTGTGTAGCCAGCCACAGCTGGCGTGCCTCATCCATCAGGAGAGAGTTGTACGTCTGTTGCATCAGTAACAACCGCTCAACGGCATCCACAGACCCCTCGGCAGTACTCTCACCCTCAAGGTCCCGAACCCTGCCGCGCAGTCTCTGCAATCTCCCCCTCGCGGGCCCTGCGCGCCGCCGCGCACCAAGCGATGTCTACCCCCCGGAGCACGGGCTTCATGGCTTCCCAGAGGGTTATAGCGTCCATGTCGGGCTGATCATTGCAGTCCCAGTACAGAGAGATGGCTTCGCGCAGGCGTGACCTGTAGTCATCCTGTTGGAGCTGCCACGTAGACAAACGCCACCGAAATGGCTGTCGTGTCTTACCAAGAAATACTTCAACCGCGACCGGAGAGTGATCCGACAGGCCACGCGGGAGTCTAGAGGAAGAAGCAACCCTCCCCATCCACCCATTGGGAACAAATAAGCAATCAAGTCTGGAGAAGGATTTGTGTACTGCCGAGACATAGGTAAACTCTCGGCCATGAGGATGATGATACCGCCATGCATCAATCCACCCCATTCCTCGTACCATACCACTCAATTTAGTAGGAACGTGCGAAAGAGTCCCCCCATCTGATCTATATCTATCTTTGCATCCATCCATGACATCGTTCCAATCTCCGCCCACAACAGACATCACAGTAGGCATGTCAGCCCAGACATCAAACAATTTCTCAATGAGTGCTTCCTGCAGCGGGGGTGGGGCATACACACCGCCAAAAACCATCGGCTCGTCGCCCACCATTCCTTTAATAAATATAAACCTTCCTTGAGCATCCACCCACTGCGTCTCATGTGTGTAGGCTAAGCGATGATGCATCAGAATCGCCACTCCCCGTGACCCCCTCACAAAGCCTGCGTGGAACACTTGGTGATAACCAAATCTTTGTAAACTAAGCGTTTTATTGCCCTGAAGGTGAGTTTCCTGTAAAAGGAGCACATCCGCCCTTTCTCTCTTCCCCAACCGCAGTACTGCACCCCTTTTAATTTTGTCCAGCATCCCACGGACGTTCCAACTCACCACTCGAAACACTGCCCGCGTGGGGCTAGACTCCTGTGTACCACCCGCCATCAATAGGTGTATAGATCAAAGTCCTGAGCCCTCGGGGCCATCCCAACTCCAGCGCTGCCCACAATCCTTGAAAATACCCTGTGCCGAAAACAACCATCCCATCTCCCACAAGCCCCCTCCCCCACCCGGTCCCCTGATCCCCTGAACCCCCACTAACTCCCCGGTCCCCCCCACATCCCCAACTGTGTGCACCCCCCTCCCCCCAACCCTATACCTCAGTAACATTGAAGTACCTGTCGCGGTAGAGACAGTCTTCAGCCTCCAACGGGAGACCCCCAACCGTCTACACCAATGGATCCCCACCCAACTTCAACTAACCCGTAACCCGATTAACTACTGTTAGTCCTCGGGGTAATGACCGCCCACGTATGGGCATCCCCCGACCCACTGCTTGTCCCACACCGCAGTCGTGCAGAAACTCATGTGGTGGCATCCTGTAGAGCGCCTTGAGTCAGTAAGTATCGTCATGGGTCCGGAGCCGGGGCCTCCGCTGCATCATCGCCCCCCGACACACCATCCGTGGGAGGTCGGTCCTTCCGAGATCGTGCCCTCCAGTTGCTTCTGCTACGCGATCTCCTGGGGGTCCTCGGGGGCCTCGACTCTGAGGAGGGCTCGGAGTTGCGCCTCGGGGGTGTATGTACCTTCACCCTGACCGTCTCATCTGTCCATTCGAAGACCTCCTCCGGCGTGTTGAAAAACTGAGTCTTGGATTGAAACACCACACGCAGGCGGACCGGATAGAGCAGGGCGTATTGGATTTTAAGTTCACGTAGCCGAGCCTTCGCTGCAGTGAAGGATTGTCTCTGTTGCTGCACCAGTTTTGTGTAGTCTGGGAAGATCAGGACTCTGTGGTTCTCGTACATCAGGGGTTCCTTAGCTCGCGCCTGACGGAGGATTGTGTCGCGGTCGTGGTAGTTAAGTAGTTTGGCGATGACCGGGCGGGGGCGTGCACCCAACGGTGGTTTCGGGAGAAGCGCCCGATGTGCCCGTTCAATGATGAAGCACCTTGAGAGAGAGTCCGGGGGGAGCCACCCTTCCAGCCATTTTGTCAGGAATGCCTCCATGTTGCCTTTCTCGCAATCTTCCGGCAAACCCACGAAGCGCAGGTTATTTCGTCTGGCCCGTCCTTCCGCATCCTCGACTCTGAGTGCCATGTTCTTCTGTAGCCCCTCCAGAGTGGCCACCTTCTTCTTAAGAACGACCACATCATCCTCCACCTCCGTGATTCTGGTTTCGGTTTCCGTGATTCTGGCCACTGCATTTCGTAGGTCCTGGCGAAGCAGCGTGACATCTGCCCCAACAGCCCCAATTTTGGCGTCCAGCATATCCCTCGATTGCGTGATCGCCGCCATCAGGGCCGCGTTGTCCGGGCCAGGGCCCGGGCCGGGCTGGCCCCCGGACCCTCCTGCTCCGCCACTCGGACCTGTAAACTTATCTATAGTGCCCTGCTTCGTAGCTCCTCCACTGTTGCCGCCACGCGTCATGACGAGGAGCGGGCCCGGCGTCCAAGTGTCCTCCAGCCACCGGCAGCTCCCCTCCCGGTCAGGGACCCCCGCGAGTCGCTCCCGGCCGCGGCCGGAGCTGAGAGGAGAAATGGGCACTCGTCCCGGAGTGTCGATGTATCAGGTCGCGGGGCCTTCTCCCTGCAGAGCACCACCCCCCCTCTGCAGCAGCCACTGGAGTATGCTTCAAGGACTGTACGCACGGCCAGGGACAGGAGACCCCCAATGAGGCCCAGCGCCACCGGATCGTCTATAGCCCCGGCCAACAGGGGGGGAAAACCAACTGTCCGAGGGCCACCCCTGTCCAGCTACAGTTCGCCGTCGGCCCCAAGTAGTAGCCCACTCCAATCCGGGCCGGCCCACTGTGTCGTCGCCAAGGTCGCCACCAGGGGGGGAGGGGGAGAGAGGGGGGTAGATCCGCCAGTGTGTAGGTGTCCCCGGTAGCAGGGGCGAAGGCAAGAGCCCCTTAGCGCTCCGGAGACCCCCGGCCCCCGCAGCCCGACTCGACTGCCGAATGGGTCGGCCTGCGGCGAAGAGCGCTCTCCCCCTCCTTTGTGGCGCTCGCCTCCCCCCGCCGGCTCACCTCACCGCTGCCAGGGTCTCCGCACCTGGGTGGCTCCGCGATGTCCGTGGGCCCCTCGGGCCCCCTTGCCCCAAGCGGAGATCCGGAGATCCGTAGGTCCGGGGAGCCGGCACAGGCCCCGCGACTATCCCCGCCTCCACCTCACTTCCGGCCGGGCCTCTCGAAACTCGAGGTCCCGGCTGCTGGGCGCCGCGTAGGCCCCACCTCGTCCGGATCGCCGCGCCGGAACCCGGGCACGGAGAGAGCCCAACTCTCCACCGGAGCCTCCCCTCTGCCACCGGCAGCCAAGCGTCTGGTTTGGGAGACAGTAGGCCGGGGGCATGCAGGATAATTGTCACGGATAGTTCATAGGCGGGACGGAGCTCTCTCAGGCTGCGACCGCCATGCTCGCCGCCTTGGCCACGCCCCCCTATACCTTTTCTAGTTTTTAACTGACGTAATTTTGAGAACAGAGGCATGATTTCTAGAATCTAGACACAATACAATACACAATGAACACAATAATTACTTGAATACAAAGCATTCATACCACGACATTGAAAAGCACATAAAATAACATTAAAATAACAGTTCGGACAGAAACATTACCTGGAATACTTGAGAACAGAAAAACATGAATTTCTCGAGAACAGAACTTACTAGAATGACTAGATGTACTGCTAAAACAGTACGAAACATACCGGTCTCATAAAGAGACACGTCAGGACCCGCATCCACCTAAGTGGACACTTCGTGTTGGATCTGTGTACCCAAACCCACGGACCAGAGTCAATTAGATTGACCCTGTCTAGATACTACCCCAGCAACGGTACTCACCGGGCAGCAAGAACGGAAGGCCTCGGACTGGACTGGACTGCTACGACGATGGACTACGAACTTCGGACTTCAGTTACGGGTGGGCCTCCGGATACCTCGGACCTTGGACTCTCAGCTTGGGCTCTGGTCGGGACTCGCCGCGTTCCTCCACCGCCTCGTCTGGATGCTGGACCGCAACCTCCGTCTCCTCCGTGGGCCTGAGGGATACTTGAAGCAGAAATATCTGCCGCTGCGCAGGATGGTTCCGTCACGGCTGCAGAGGGTCAGGGGGCTGGCGTGGCTTCTCCGGCGCGTGGGGAAAGGGCAAGTCCCTGTTCGGGCGCCATTATGTGGTAAATAAATAATTAAATACCTATACTATTTTTGACTAGATATACAATAACGGATAGCTCAATAAATAAGAGTCAAGATTCGAGGTAGCTGGAGTTTGCAGGTTTTAATTCAGGCATAAAGGACAGCAACAGGACAACCTGCACGGGAATAGGATGGCAGCTGCCGGGGGGCAGGATCGGAGCATAAGGGGGTAACTTTAATAACAGTGCACAAGTATATATAGTTAAACAATTGCATTGCAGTACATACAGTAGGCGTAGCAGTGGGCGGGGTTTGTAGCAGTCGCGAAAGATAAGGCATAAAATGGGTGTAACAAGAGGCGTGTACATAGACATGTGATGTAAACGTAACAGAATATGTCATAAATGGGGCGGAAACATGGAGGGGGCTACCTAAGGAGCCGGGACCCCTGACCTAGTGGTGCGCGCAAGCTGGCAATGACGTGTTACTAGGAGGAACTGGGGGCTATGACTTCTGCGCTAGAAGAGGAGACTAAAGTCTGGAGAGTCAGAGCGACATGTACCTAAACACTATCTAGTATCTGATGTTTAGAGAACATGTTGATAGAATCCAAAAGTTATCAGGGCAAAGGCTAACAGACACTAAGACTGGTGCATGCATTATTCTACATGTAGTGCGTGTTGAGGAATATTAAATGACCATTAATACAGTATTTCTCTTACATGGAGACGTAAAGGCTAGACGATGACTGAAACTATTGATGCGATTCAGTAGCTTAGGAATGCAGAGAAGGAGGGCTGGACTGATAACTAGAATCATAACATACTCTTGGCAGACTGGCAGGCAGAGCCAGGCCGAGCCGGGCACTGTGAGGCAGGAAGTAAGTGAAAGGTCAGGGATACAGGTGGGGGCTGTATCGCTCCTCAGCGAGGGTTCAGAAGACAGGAGCTGAATCTGGTGTCCGGGCCTTTTTGAGGCCTAGAAACGGGGACTTTTACTGAATTAACGTGCACACTGTGAAACGTGGCAACATAACTTTACATAGGCCTAATACTCGTAGCTTTCACGAGAACTGGAAACTGGCATACTAGAGTTGGACACAACTGGAATTGCGTCTTTAATCGATCATAAGGGAATACATATGCATATTGATCATGTACATATAACATAAGATGGGGAACACGTAGGGACACAGAACATGGCAAAATTTACTTTTCCACACCTGATGAGCAAACACACCACTACAAAGGGACACCACACGAGAGTAGATACTTAAGAGTGTCTATATAAAGAATAAAGGCAAGTTCTCGCAGCAATGTGTACAAAGGGATCGAGGGATCCTTAAAGTCTCGGTATCAGGGGAAAAGGGGTAGCGGGACAGTCTGGGTACCAACTGGTACTAGGATACCCTGCGCACAGCTCTCAATCCTCGAGCTGGGGGGTGCAAGGAGCCGCGACAGCGTCAGCAGGGCTCCGAGGGTGGTTCAGCGATGTCGGGCCGCGACAGCGTCAGCAGGGCTCCGAAGATGGTTCAGCGATGTCGGGCCGCGACAGCGTCAGCAGGGCTCCGAGGATGGTTCAGCGATGTCAGGCCGCGACAGTGTCAGCAGGGCTCCGAAGATAGTTCAGCGATGTCGGGCCGCGACAGCGTCAGCAGGGCTCCGAGGATGGTTCAGCGATGTCGGGCCGCGACAGCGTCAGCAGGGCTCCGAGGATGGTTCAGCGATGTCGGGCCGCGACAGCGTCAGCAGGGCTCCGAAGATGGTTCAGCGATGTCGGGCCGCGACAGCATCAGCAGGGCTCTGAGGTTCCAGGTTCCAAGTACGAGAGTTCTTATTAGGATCAGCCGCGACTAGGTCAGCAGGGCGTCAACTCCAGGATACAACTCCCGTCCCAATCCAGGCCTTGCCCAGATATAGGACTGGAGTCCTTTGATGTCCGGACCCTCGCGCCTGGGGGTCAGAGGGGCCGGGATGAGTGTGTCCAGACACCCAGCAGGGGGGTGGAGCCAGCGCCCAGGGAGGCCGGAGGGCGATCGATACCAGGCGTCCGGGGACGGCTGGAGGGCCATCGAAACTCCCCTCCTCCTAGATCCGTCGAGTGGCCACTCTACCACCTGGGTGGATCTTGGTGCCTCGATGTCGGACTCCGCTGAGGCCGTGGCCGTGGCCGGGCCGAGGCCACGTGCTCGGGACGTGATGGGCCCAAGATGGAGTCGGGCCTGAAAGGGTGGACCGGGGTGGTAGCCGGAACTGCAGAGTTGGGGGCGAGTAGGGTTCGCCGGGTTCCAGGGGGGAGAGCCGTGGGTTGTCAGGGTGGCTGCTCATGTCGAGAGTTCGTGGAGAGTAGTGCCAGTGGAGGCGACAGCGGGTCGATGGAGGGCCGATGTCGTCCCGGGCCCGCCATGCGGGAGGGGTAGGACCACGCCACGAGGCCGGGTCCAACACAGGCTGACAGGGCTGGGCCAAAAGCAGTTGTTGTCTTCCTCTTCTCTGTAGAATGGGTCTTTGATCCTACTTCTTCTTAGGTTGTCGAATCTGAGAAACATGGTCCAGGGATGCTCTTAAATACTACATTTAATGGTGTTACATGGGTTGGGGGGCAGTAGCCAATGGCTACTGTCCCATAGGGTGATTACATCCTTGTGTGCCGCCTCCCTTTGGGGAGCGGGTCACATCCCTATTCATATTGGGTCTAATTATCCAATTGAAGATGGAGAATTTTTAAGAGAGGGGTTCACCTGAGCTCCTGGCCGCCCTAGGGGTGCACCAGGCTAAGGTGGACACTCCTACCCTGCTTAATAATTTTCTCACATGTTCATCTGCCAAAAGTGGGGCTGGGGCACTAGTTGGAGCTGCCCAAATCAGTAAGACACAAGATGAGAGCCTTTGAGGCTCACCACCAAGTGTTGCTGTGCCTGCAAGGGGGAGTTGTGAAGCACCTCTACCCAGAGCAGGCTTTGTTTCTGACCTCTGAGAGCACAAAGGCTCTCACCCTGTGTGGCCAGAAACCTGTCAGTTGGTGCTGGCTGACAAGGACCAGTCAGCCAATACACTAGTAGTTGGTCACATTTCATCTCTAAGATGCCATTTGAGTGCATTTTATAATAAATCCATCACTGGCATCAGTGTGAGGTTAATATGCTGAGAAGTTTGATACCAAACTTCCCAGACTTCAGTAAAGCCATATCATGGAGCGGTGGAGTTTGTGTTGACAAACTCCCAGCCCATGTGTCACATGGCTACCAGTGGCTTCACTGCACTTACAGTGTCTAAGAATGAACTCAGGCACTGTAGGGGCGTACTGCTCATGCAGCTATGCCCTCACTTGTGGTATAATGCATCCTGCCTTAGGGTTGGTAGGCCTGCCCGAGGGGTGACTTACCTATGCCACAGGCTGTGGTGGGGTGGCCAGGCACCCTGGTAGCTTTTCCAGGTCGACTCTTTTAGTTCAGTCAGACCACAACCCATAGCCTGCAATGGCAGGGTGTATGTGTTTCGGTGAGGGGTCTTTTAGAGTAGCACAATACATGCTGCATCCTTAAGGGACCCTCTCTGATCACAAGAACCTTGGTACCACTGGTACCTTTTACAAGGGACTTATATGTGGCACAGAGGTGTGCCAATTGTGGAACCAATTGTACAGTTCAGGAAAGAGCACAGCCCATGGAAACCTGATTGGCAGGGACACAGGGCACACTCAGTTAAAGTGCATCAGAAATCTGGCAAAAGATAGGGGGCGGGGGTTACTGCAACAGAAACCTTTTTCTATACTTGTGCATAGCCAACACACAAGGAACATTGCAAACCATTATCTGTTACTGAAAGCTCAGGGAAGTTCTCCCTTCTGAACACTTCCATCAGAAATTTTAGCACCACATTTGTGGTTTATGTCTTTGTGGACATCAGCTTAGGTCACTTTGAAGGATAATTAATCAGGAACAGGGTAAATTGCAAATTACAAGGCTAATTCCTAAACAGGCCTATTATGCCTAAACCCAATTTTTGCACAGCGAACACTGACCATTGTGTATTTTAGATTGGTGGGGTATGGGTCTTACAATTCTTGTCTTCTGCTGTACATACTGGACACTGTCGGACTAAACGGCCAGCCTCAGCATCCATTCCTGATTACCAATATTAGCTACTTAGTAGATTTTTCAACACAGACATAAACCTGTGTTTCTCATAAACTATTTTTATCAAATGGTGCGGAATTCCACTTGGAGATATACACTTGTCATTACTCTCCATTGACACTCAATTATGGTGCTACTTGGGCAAAAGAATGAAGCAAACCTTCAAGATTTTTACAATTTAGCCATCATTCACACATATGTTTTTTTAACTAATTTAATTTCGGCAGCCTTATCATATTCAGACAGCCATACATTCTCATGCATCTTTGTTCCTTGCATAGTACATACATCACTCACTACTCCCACAACACTAAAATCATCATTATCATATGCTTTCCTCTTATTATTTGTACAAGGAAGACTAGAAAGACAGTCAACTTCTTGATTCCTGTGGCCTGGAATAAAGACAACTACAAAATTAAACTATTACAATTTAGAACTCAGTCTTGCAATGTGAGCAGTTGCATTTCTACCACCACCAGGAGAGAAAATGTGAATTAGTGTCTTGTGATCCACTAGTAATGTGAATTTGGTTCTCCCGACAAAATGTATAACATGGTTTGTTGCTTATGCACATGCCAGGAGATCCTTCTCAATAACTGAGTATCTCCATTCAGTATCATGCAGAGTCTTTGATGCAATAACACTGCACCCAGTCCATATGTTCTCACATCCACTAATATGATGCACCTTTTATTGTTTGAGAAGGACAGCAAAGCATAAGCATTAATGATTTGCATTTTAATGTGATCAAATACATGTTATTGTTCCTGCTTCCATGCAAAATCACAAGCTTTGTTCAACAACATTTGTACTGATTCCATATTGGTGGAAAAGTATTGTACAAATCTTCCATAATATTTACAGAGACCTTTGACTGACATCAATTTCTCCTCTTTGTCTGATGCAGGTGCATTTTTTAGAGCTTTCATAACATTTTCCTTGGGTTCAATAGCATCAGCAGATATTGTGTGCCCTAGTTAGCTTACTTGTGTTTCAAACTATTTGCATTTTTCTCCACATAAAGCAAGTCCACTCATTAATAATCTTTTGTATACTTCCATCAATATTGCTAAATGCTAATATTTGCCCTCATCCTGGAAACATCTCACATGCTCATCCATATAACTGAACGTGTGTAACATTATCCTTTGAAACACTGAAGAGACCAAAGCCAGACCAAACAGCATCCATTTGAACTGTAACACGTCAAATGGCATAATAAATGCCCCCAAAGTCCTAGAGTCTTTCCCCACTTGATGATATGCACTACATAGATCAAAAGTGGAGAAGGAGTCCACTCCTTCCAATGTGGATAATATTTTGTTGATTTTAGGTAACAGATGTCTGTCAATTTTGATGTTGCTGTTAAGTGCTTCCAGGTTGACACATAGCCTGAGATTGCCATTGCTCTTTTTAGCCAAAACAATAGGAGAAATCCAATTGGATTATGTTTCCTCAATGGCATCAACCGATTGCAACTGCTCGATAGATCCTGCAATTCCTTACTGAACATCCCTCATATTTTGTCTGACAGATGCTACATCCATTTTGAGTCTTATATTGTGCTTGAATTCTCAAAGCTTTCCAAATATACTCCAAAAGACTTCCAGGAATGCAGATGTGATGTGTTCCTTCAAATCTGAGTTTTTAATAACCAAAACAGGATCTTTAGCACACAGATCCAACTTTATGTTGAATCTTTTCTGGTCTTTCCAGCCCAATAGATCGGCACCTTTCTGTGATACATAGAACTTTATGTTTTCTGATCGTCCTTTGAATTAAGTTTTGGCCAAGAAAAATTCCAGAAATCAATCTGGCAACCTTCAAATATGACTGCACGTATGTCAGGTGGTAATAAATGTTTCACAATCCTCCCTAATTTTGCTTCAAAGTATGATTTGGAAAGAATTGAAACAGGGGATCCCTAATCAGCCATGACCGACAATTCTTTACCATACAACTGAATTGAACAAGTGGGAGGTTTAACTTCCTCCTCAGTATCCATTTTTTTCTCTTCTTGAACCATGAGTACCATATTTCTTTTAAGCATGCTCTCTATGTCACTATTTCTTGTTCATTGAGTGGCTCTTTTGTAACTTGAGCAATACGGTTGTTGCTTTGCTTCTTGGAGTCCCTGCGCATTCTTGTAAAATGTCCTCTTCTTTTACAATTTCTGCACTCCTTATTACTAACTCAGCAACTCTTTGAAAAAGCTACATAAGAGAGATCACCACATGTATAACAATACACTTTACTCTCATTAAGCCATTTTATGTATTCCTTCAGATCAGCTTTGCTTGCTATACGTATCACATACCTCACCTTCTTTCTTATTAGAGCAAGTCTCAATCACTTCATTTACCCAGCTCATAGATTTCCCAATAGCCTTAATTTGCAAAGTTTTATATAGCGCTGGCTACACCTGGAGGTATCAGAGTGCTTTACATGAGGATCAATGAGTTACAGCTTCCAAAATTACATAGCGAAGTATAGACATAGGAGAGGAAAAACGGAGATAACACCATTATGTGAGTTATTAGCGCGTACACACGTCTTATGAAGAGTGAAAAGGTAGAGGGAGGGGGAAAGGTAAACATGATAAGGAATGCAGGTAGGAAACACGACGGGGAGGCAAGGAAAACAATGTTCGATGTCCGGCTGGGTAGGTGCCGGCCGAGAGGTGAACCAAAGCTAAACTCCTCTAAAGCTGCATAGCACAGCTCCCCGGGCTCAGCCAAGGTTGCTGGGCACTGCGGTAAGTAAAGACAAGTTAAGGTTTCCGCTCAGGGCGCATCGTCAAAAGTTCCAGCGAGAGCATGGGTTAAGGTGTTACTGGAAGATATCTGTCTCAACTGGAGATCTTGTTAGGATTCATTGCCTTGGGATTGGTGGTTTTGCTACCAATACTCAGTTGCTAGTTGCTATTTTAGGGTCAGGCAGACCCGTAATAATGATTAAGCCTTGGGTGTGTATTGGAGGCCATTTTGAAGTCAGGCTGTTTACCAGTAAAAACTTCTTGAACCATGAACAGTAAAAAAGAAAACAAAATAATAGTATGCCCCTTACTACGAGGTATTTCTCTTTCCTTGTTAATATTTCTGTAGTGGAGATAAAGAGACTTGTTACAGGCTCCCTGCGATGTCCGTCATGCAGCTCGCGGTATACATTTCAAAAGAACTATGTGCTCACAGATGTGCACCCCCTTTATGTAGCGCCTCCGCTCACTAAAAGGGGGGTGTTTAGCCCGCAATGGTATGGTGCGCAGTTAGTGCCGGTAACACTATATTCCACCACCAAGGCTCCGGTCGGGCCCTGTCGTGGGAGGGCAGCATACTCAATTTTGCGAGCCCCTCTCACTCCGGCCGCATTCATACCTCGCTGATGGTGCAGACATGTGGGTTTCCCGTCAAGGAGTTCTCTCCCCCAGGGGAGTCAGCTGGCAGAACCCTGCTTCGAGAAGAGGGTGGTGAGGAGGCCTCTATTGGATGTTAAAGCGGCAGCCAGCGACATAGCAGTCAACTTCTCTTGGCCCCTGGGTGTTTTCTCACAATTCCCCGGGTGCCATCTTGGTTCGTTTCCATGTGGGGATGTCGCAAATCATATCTTGGTGAGGTGGGATCGTAGGGTGGCGGTTTAGCATTCAGAATGATCCGCCAGCACTCCGATTGCAGAATTGTCGAATTTGGCGGGATTAGGACGCAGCGAAGCGTCGCTCTAGATGTCAGCGCGCGGGTTCATCACGGAGCTTCAACTCTGAGCGACCACCATGGCTGCGGGTCCGCCCCCTGCCTTAGCTGCTGTAATTAATTTAGCAAGTGTAGAACCTCCCAAAATCAGTAATCTTTCCTCAATACGATTGTTGTATGAGTTGATCTCATATCATTTCATTTGATGTGTTGCCAAAATTGCAAGTGCTAGATAAACTTCCTTAAGCAGTTATATCTTGCAAAAATCTTACCTTCCTTCTGCCTGCGAGGGTCAACAGGGTATCTTTCCAAAGTCTTACTAATAGTGGGCATAGATCTTGCCTGTAACCTTAACAGAGCCTCCTCAAATTCATCATAATCATCCTCCACTTCAGAAGTTTCAATCTTAGGAAGTGATCTGAATATATCTTGTCCCTCTACCCCCAAGGAGTGCAACAAGATACACCTTTTTCTTTCCACACACATATTTTTGAATATGACAGAATTATAGCTGAGTAATAAGTTTCAGTTATGATATGATCACTTCAATCACTTTTTTGTAAGTGTGTAAAAAAGTCTATGGTCTAACCTTAGTATTCCTATGGAATTGACTGTATACAAGCAAGTCACGTTACGTGCGAGTCCTTGCTCCATCAATCCCCTCTTTGATTATATTTTATATCATCACCAATTAATGAAACAGATGCCAACTTCACATTTCTCACAACTCAATCTCTAGAACAGACTTCGATAAAATGGCTGCTCATCCTTCTGGAATGTAAGTATTGATTTTTTTTGTTGAGTAAACAAAATGGTGCCAGTACCCAAAAAATGAAGTTTGAAGCACTGTGGAGTCTGTTTCTTTGATTAACTAAACTTCTCGCCACAGGATTCATTGCACAGAAAGGCCATTCCTTCTCCATTGTACAGACTACCCCAAACAATGCAGCTTAGCCCACCTGTAGGAGGAAGGCAAACCATACAGAGGATAATGCTTTTGCGACCCGCCCCCATAAGGAAGGACAAGTGCGAGACGCCTCTAAGAAGACGGCATGGGAAACAGCAAAGCTGATGGTGTGGGAGACGAAAACGTTGAATGTCCTCCTCCTGGTGCGCAGCTGCAGCCCGGCCTCATTACAGTTTATGCTCATAACGGTCAACATGGAACTGATGAAGCAAGGACTCGCACGTAACGCGACTTGCTTGTATTCAGTCCTCTCGACATAACATTAATGTACTAATTAACATGTTTCATGTGCTAAAAAATTTCATTACATGACACAACTAGTATCCAAGGGAAGCTTTTCAATGTGCTTTAACTAACTATAATCCGTTTGCACTAAAATGGCTGCTGCTACGCAGGATATTCTACTGCGCATGGTTCTGTCATACTCACGTGACATGACGTATCTTTCGCTTGGAGGGAAACGTTTGCTTCTGCGAACTAGAACTAAGATGGTTGCTTTGTGTTACCACATGCATGAAGCTTGCATAGCTACTTTTGCTAAGCTGTTCGTTGTGCTTAACTCTAACGCAATAGACCATACTAATATAATAAAGAGAGAGCCCAAACCTTTGAGGCGGGTAATCTCAGGAACCGCAGCACCAATCACAACACCCAATACAGCGTTGGAAAGTGCAGTTGCAGCAGAAGAACATAGGCGATGCAGAAGCCCACCATATACATTTAAAAGGTAAAAGAACCATGCCAGCAGAGTAGTCCCATGTGGGCGTGTCTGCGTTGTGCTGTGGGCGTGTGCTGGGGGCGTGACAAACGCTGGGGGCGTGTGGTACGTTCCGCCCTTCATGCCATGTCTCATATTGTGTGCTAATCCCACCCTGCTCCCTTTAAATACCCCTGCACCCCATAATCATAACCCACCCTTACTCCTTAAAATACCCCAACACCCTTAAACACTAACCCATCTTAACCATATAAATATACCCTGTACACCAAAACCCAAACCTATCCCTAAACCCTAAAAATACCCCTGTACCCCAAAACCCAACCCTAGCCCTGAACCCTTAAAGTACCCCTGTACCCCAAAACCCAAACCTACCCCTGAACCCTAAAAATACCCCTATACCCCAAAACCCAAACCTAGCCCTGAACCCTAAAAATACCCCTGTACCCCAAAACCCATACCTATCCCTAAACCCTAAAACTACCCCTGTACCCCATAACCCAAAACTATATCTGAACCCTTAAAATACCCAAACACCCCAAAACATATACCTCAGTACCCCAAAACATATACCCCTATACCCATACTTACCTTATCCAAACATTAAAAAAACATGCTTTTACCATTCATGCATTTACAACGAATTTCGTTGTAAATGTATGCGTGGTAAAAGTATATAAAATGTAATGCCATGCGTTATAATGGCATTGCGGAGTCATGGTACTTTCGTAATGAGTGATGGTATGCGGAAAGAAAGTTGCGGAATAATGGGTGTTTACCCTCCCCCGGTAAGTACATTGGTGGCACGGCGGCCCACATCTTCAGCAACATACTCATATTTTTTCACCACCCATTTGAAAAATGCACAGGTCTCTCTCATTGCGGGCCAGCACCGACATACACTTTTAGACACACCTCCCGCCACAAGTTCTGGAATTGCGAACTTTAGAGCTGGGGAGCTACGTTCGAATCTCAGTATCAGCTCAACATCCTGTGATTCCAGGCAAATTGCTTTATCTCCCCGTGCCTACCACAAATGAATGTGTTCTTCTGCAATGTAAATTGTGCTCATGCCATGTTGTCGAGTTCGCGCTATATAATATTGTAAGGAAAAATAAAGTAGGGAAACTCGAGTTCACACACTACTGAACGCGCACTCTTAAGTGCATCAGCAGTGCACTGTGAATCGGAGCGTTTCACAGGCCTGTCACAGATAAGAAATGCTATCTAAACGAAATCCTACAAAACAATATACTACTGGCCGGCAGCAATTTATACACGGACAACGTCGGGACGGGCTGCTAGTTGAATATAAAGTAATGGGAATAGAGTAGAGATAAGTGGTATACAGTGCATTCATTTAGTCTTGTTCTAAAACTGTCTCTTTTCTATTCTTTCATGTAATCACGCTTCTGAGCCTGAAATGTACCCGGTACTCCATTTTGAAACCCACTGGAAACCATTGAGCCTGCGCACCAGAGTCTGAAAACCATCAAGTCATGGCATTGAATGAGTGCCAGGGACAGTCTTGACCAAGATGCGCCTGGGAACTTCACCTCCTGATCTCTACAGAGGAAGCAAAATTGTTAAATGGACTACTTTGTAACCGACATTGATACATTCACTGGTGGGTGGAATAAAACATGCATGTGAAAATAAAATTGATGGGCGGGAACGTAAAATTAAAATTTCTAGGGAAAAGTTTCATTTTAGTATGGTGTGATGACATCTCCCCGTCTTCTGGTCAATCAAATTTGGGGAACCTTACACTTGCAACATGGGGAGGTAATGCACTGCCCCGGAAAACAGTATAACTAGAGTAGGCTTAGTTAGCTAATTTGTCCGACTTGTCCGAATAGCTGACCTGTCACTGACCCAACGCACTCAATAGGTGATCGGGAGCAGAGGTGCTGTCGGAGCCCTCTACCAGAAGGTTTGAAACCCAGATCAGAGTTGAAAGCTGAAGTGCTGGCGAAGCACTTTGTCGGAGAGATCAATAACTCTTACCGGGTTCTGGCTGTTAGCTGCAGAGAGGGCGTAACGCAGGCGTTGCAACTTTAACTGCGGGTGCTGGTCTTAGCCCTTGGTGGTCCTGTCCTAATCCAATTTGGCTATACCAGTCCTGATTCTGATCTGCACCTGTTCGCCTTGCTGATACCTGCCTTTCCGGGGCTTCTGTCCTTTAATCAGCCCGTGGCCAGGGTTGGTCTTCACACTCCGTTCTAGGTTAATATTGAATGTGGGTTTGTTATTGTATTGTTACCCCTCTCTTTACCTTCCCTATCGTTTAAATGCTTAAATAGCCTTATGAAATCTGTGCAACATTTTATTCTAAATATTATCTTGCTAATTGAAAGATTTCTCATTGCAAATGCTTATATTATGACATTTATGAAATTTCAATAAAGAGTTTAAAGCGTTTCCCAAGTCTGTGGTCAATGTATGCAGGAAATGTTAATTGTTACCTATTTTCTTGCTAACTCCCTGATCCAATAGGTCTCTAGGTACCGGTGACAAGAATTGGTAAGTCAATGGTATAGGACCTTGCAGGTAAACACACAACTTGGTAGAGTGCGTGAAAGGTTAACCTGTTCAACAAAGGTGTTAAATGAGTTAGTGGGCCCAGGTGAGTATGGTAAACTGGTCAGGTTAACCCATGCGCTCCATCAGTTTATTTGGTAGCAGCATGATGGTTAGGGTTTAGTTAAGATAGGTAGTTAGTTGTAGTTAGTTGGTTTATTGAATTTTTGTTTGCGTATTTGAAATTGTATTATTGATTGTATTGATTTATGTATTACCCAAAATTGTTCGTACCTGTTATATGTTTTGTCTGGAATCCCGGGGGCAGAATAGTGGGTGGTAAATGGAAGCCACGCTGCAGTGAGGTCACTTGCCTGTAGGAAATAAGTGCATGGTTAGGTAGAACCGGAAGCACTATTTTAGGAGATTTTTTGTATAAATGTGTGAATAATTGATAGCAAAGAGTTCGCTAGCAAAACTTTTTGTGTGATATCACAGAGAAAGGGTCACACTGAAGGAGTAGCATGTTCTTCTGAGCTTAACTGATAGCAAAGGGGTTCGCTGGTGAAACTTTGGCCTTAAAATATCCTAGAGAGGATAAGTCCGAAGAAGAGCAGGTTCTCTAATGCTTGCGTGAAGGGTAGACGGAAGGGATCTACTTGTAGTGTGTGAAGAGTAAGCAGAAGGGACGTACTCGCAGTGAGTGAAATGATCTTTTCTTTGAATGTTTCTATCTGTATATATCTAATCTTGAGAGTGTGTACATTCACTACTATTTTATTGCTCATTCTTAATACATTAAGAGGTTATTGTTACACTTCCCCTCTTCACGACATGTCCCAATTTAAAACATTTGGGTTCACGGACGATGAGTTTGCCCTTTTAGTAGGGAATACCAACTCTTTTGGTAGTGCATCAAATGACTCTGGTCGTAATGATGATGACATCAGAAAACTAATAGATCTAAAAAAGAAATTAAAACGGATGGAAGCACACGGAGAGTTCATGCTAGCATATTTAAAAACAGGGGTAATCCCCATCGGCTTACGTGTGCGGAACATCCCAGGTCTATTTGTATATCTTAGAAACTTTTTAGAGAAATGGAGCATGATTGCCAATAGATGTTCTTGAGACCTAATGGTTTTAATTGTCGAGACAGCAAAAGAACTATCAGTTGAGATTAGAACAGAAGTAGAAGAGTTAGAAGAGAAGATTAAAAAGAATGGCAACATAGAATAAGCAATGAAAAAGATCGAAGAATGTAACAAAGAATTAGAGTCTTTTACTAACTATTTAGAAAAAAGAAAAAATGATAAATTAGTCAAAGATAAAAGGTTCAACACAATAGAAAATACTTATCCCTACATGAGAGTAGATTTTTATAAACAAAATCACTACAGAGATGAAAATAGGGCCCAACCACAGAGAGTGAACACCTTCTCTGAGACATCAGATTCGAATGTCAACGAGAATGATGGTTACTATGAACCTGAACCTAATTATAATGCAGCTCAAGCAAAACGCAATCAAGTTCAACCCTCTTTTTTAGGGAATCGAGGGACGAACCGGGGACGTCCACGAGTACGCTTCCAAGGTCAGACCAGGGGGGGATACAAACCTCAGCATCATTGCCCCCAAGAGGAGCCACAATTCATCAGGGAAACCAGGAGTCGTCAGTACTTGAACTCAGGGAAATAATCCCGATTTTTAATTTATCTAACACAGAATTAGACAATCATAGTATTAGCCTATTATCAAAAGGTTTATCATACGTCCCCCATTCCTCAGTAAATCTCTTTGAGTTACATTGTGATTTCATTTCCTTCTTTAGAAAGATTTGTCTCAAAAAGTTTTTTAGCTCTGAGAAACCAGAAGATGATATCAGTAATAATATTAAAATCCTTACTCTTCCATCTACATTCAGCCCAGGCCTTGATCAGTTAGGACCAAAGGTCGCGGCCTTTGAACTTGTAGTGTTGAAAAAATTGGACCAAGCATTAAAATTCATCCCGAAACCAATTTATAATTTGAATTAAGATGAACATTTGGCCTTACGATGGTTATCCTCTAATGAGAAATTAACAATAAAAGGATGCGATAAAGGAGGTGGAATTGTTGTTATGGATTCCTCCCAATATGAGACTAATATGTACAGGATGTTGGATGATCCAACCTTCTATACAAAAATTAACTCTCATTCTACCATCAATTTTGCTAAAAACATTCGTAGCATTACTAAACAAGCCCTAGATAATGGAGAAATTTCTAAAAAGGAATATGAATTTCTGAATTTTAACCAAGGTAAAGTGGCCTGTGTGTATGGATTACCTAAGATCCATAAAGATCAAAGGAATCCTCCATACAGGCCAATTGTTTCAACTATAGGCACAGCGACAGAACCCTTGTCAAAATATGTTGACAACTATTTACGCCCCCATATTCCTAAAATTAGGTCCTATGTAAGAGACACCGGCCACATGATCACTAAAATTGAAGATATTCATTTCAATCCCCTTACTGACTTGTTAGTTACGTTGGACGTAGAGTCCCTTTATAGTAACATACCCCTCCAAGCAGATATGGAAACCACTGAATGGTTTATTGAAAAGCAAGAGATACCATGTCCAAAGGCCTTCATTCTCAATTGTTTGAGGATTGTCCTCACTGAGAACATTTTTCATTTTGGTGCTCAATTTTATCGTCAAACAAAGGGGGTGAGTATGGGGGCGTCAGTAGCCCCTTCAGTAGCCAATATCTATATGGCCGCATTTGAAAACAGATGTATTTACAACGACATTGCCCCTTTTTTTGAGTCGGTCTCCCATTGGTCCAGATATATTGATGATATCTTCTTTATCTGGACCAATGGGAGAGAGACTCTATCAGAATTCCTGCTTTGGATCAATGCTGCTGATATAAATCTAAAATTCACAGCGCATGTCAGTGCAAAAAAGGTGGAATTCTTGGACATTGTTATTCTAAACTACCATAATCGATTGAGAGTTGACTTGTTTGTAAAACCCACGGCAAGAAACACCCTCTTACACTATAATAGTTTTCATCCTCGTAATCAAAAGGACAGTATCCCCTTCTCCCAATTTTTACGCGTTAGACGCAACTGCTCTACCCTTGCAGATTTTGACAAACAAGCGAATGTGATGCGATCTAAATTCATTGAAAGAGGATACCCCCACCGGCTGGTGAGGGACTCTTATAAAAGAGCTTGATATTATGATCGAGACTGTCTTCTGAGAGTAAAACCAGCTAAAGAGAACAAACAGATAGTTTGTGTTACCAAACATTCTACAGTCAATGCTAAAATAACACAGATAATCAATTCAAGCTGGCATATTCTCAAAAGTAATTGTTCCAATGATCAAAAATTAGCCAGACCCCTATTTGCGCATCGCCGCAATAGGAACATCAAAGACTGTATTGTACATTCTAGGTTTTGTAATCCATCAAACCAACAGAGATTCGTACAGAAATCTATCCTCATGAGTCATTCCATCAAAGGTACAATACCATATTCAATGTGTAAATCTTGCAATAATATAATTGCGGGAGAACAGTTTAGCCACAATGGACATACCACTAAGGCCAAAGAATTATGGAACTGTAAGACTACTAATGTAGTATATTTTATCCAATGCCCATGTTCGCTTGGATACATAGGAGAAATGTCAAGATCGATTCAAGTCCGCCTAACAGAGCATCGCTCAGCAATAAACACGGAAAAAATGATTGCCACAATGGTAAAACACTTTGTGGAACACAATCATAGCCCAGAAGAATTCAAGTGGCGAATATTAGAAAAAATACACACGCCTGATATTAAAGGTGGCCTGCAAATAAGAAAAAAACGTGAATTTTTCTGGATGTTTGTTTTTGACACCTTTAAAAATGGGCTAAATAGCGATATACCCTGGAAGAACGCTATTTATAAACCTATCTAAATTTAAGTACGTAGGTGTTCATTGCTGGATAAATTGAATTTTTAATTTTTAAAAAAAAAAATCCTTTAGCTTAACCCTCAGGAACGGAATGATATATTGGAACCTTTTAGTCTGTTTTCCATGTCCATACGTGTAGGTTCCCAATTTGTAAATTCAACTTCTAATTATAGAATAATATTTTAGCTTATGAATTGATTTCAAATAATACTCTTGAATACTAATGGTCCTGAGAGCTCGTTTTCCGTAATAAATACGATTACGATTAAAATGGTGAATTTGTGCGCCGTAACTCGCATAGCCCGCATTTCCGGGTTTGATGGAGCTATCTATATTGTTTTGTGAACATTTGGGCGTATATTTCCTACGCCGGTTTCTTTAAATAGTCCACACTTAATGAGTTCTCGTTGGCTTACAAAAAACACCGCTAAGAGAAGGTTCGCGGCTGTGCTACTCCTGGTCAGCCCTGCTTCATCCAAATAATTGGTAAGCGCTTATATGCTCTAATAGTCGGACATTTAATCTGCCATAAGCCACAAACGCCCGTGACTAATGTGGTGCCTATGTCATTTCCCCTTAGCGTAAATTCAGACCGCTAACCTCATATTCGGAGGATTGTCTTCACCACGACGTTTTTAATAATTCTAACACAGGTACTATAGAATTTAGCACTGGCTATATATTGATTTTTCGAAGAAAGCGCTTAGAAGTTTAATAAATTCAATAATGTTTATCTTCTTTAGAGCGCGTCACCTTATCCTATTTTTTGCGACCAGGAGTTTTTTGGCTTTTATGAATCAATCGAAGGTAATTTTCTAACATCATGTATTTTCCTATATATTCCGTCTATAATCCTTAGTCCGAAGTGGATTACAGAATTTTAGACTTGTCATTATTCATAAGATGATTCATCAATACCCGAATGTGTAGTCGTCCCTAAGTCAAACGTACACATAGAATCTTAGTGAGAAACATTTGTCAAAATTTGAGAATCTCTTAAATTGGTCAAATAGGGTGATTTAATATTGATTAATAAGGAGTAAATGAAATAGGATTACAGGTCATTATTATGATTGTAGAACGTACTCTGACCGTTCTACCTTTATAATATTGAGGTTGTGTTCGATTAAAACAACAGTGCACTATAAATTAATTGTTGATATTATGTAATAAAAATGATCTGAATTTATAGATTCTACTTTGAAGAAAGGATCCTTCATTGAAAAGGGTTCCCCGATGAGAAGCTTTACCGTTATTAATTTCGCCAGATTGAAGCACACTTAGAACATTCAGATTTGTAAGTTCTTTGACAATCCGTTTATGCAATTTATTTAGTCTATTTGCTGTTAACTAATGTTATAAACATTCATAATGAACGGAAATCATTATATCCTAAATTGTGTTATCCCCTTTCTAGTTAAACCGCCTTTCCTTCATATCCAACATATACATCTTCCACCTTTGAATAACTGCTAAAGCAGTAATTATATCAGATAGCAATTAATTGATAAAAGAGATCACTGGTCAGTATGTGTATCTAGAAGTAAAACACCGATATAAAGGCGAGTCTACTAAGAAGTAAGCTCTATAAGTGAGCTTACAATGTTCCATTTCACAACCATAATACTTTTTTATTAAAAAAAATTAAAAATATAATGAGCAATGAAACAAGTATGTTGAGTGTCATAATAATCTGCTTGTAGGAATCGTATGCTACATGGTTATTAAGTGACATAAGGAGTTGTTTACTAAATTCCAGTTGATTTTAGCTAGTGGTTTATTGTATGATGAATTTTTTGTAAGATTGAAATATGTCATAATCAGCTAACAAATTGTAAAATCAATTTACTTATGTTACTTTTAATAATTTTCTGTTATTAGATATTCTGTGGCAACTCCAGAAGAAGGCGCTGGTCGCCGAAACGTGCGTTGAGAAAAACCTTATGCCACCTTACCCCTCCTCTTTTTACACCCCTTCTCTTTTTTAATTGTGATTTTTAATTGTATTGTGATATCATGTAATGTTGGTTTGATTAATTTTCGCAGTTGATTAATAATATTTGAGAATCAACCTTTTTAATGTGTTTTATCTTTCATGTTAATAAAATTCAAGTCATTATCTTTTTGTTTTATTAGTAATTTTCTCTCCTTTTGTCACTTTTTCATGAGCACCAAGTACTGAATTGCCTAGGTTGTTACATTTCATAAGTTGTTTATCCCTGACCTAGGAATTATTATATTCATATATTCAGGGGGTCCTTGTTACCTATATATAACTTTTCTTTGAATTAGTCACTCGGGCACAGTGGCGAATGTTTTAACGTTGTTGAATAATAAAATCTGCATTAAAAGTGAAAGAAATTAAGTTTTGTATTACCTTGCAAAGGAGAGAGTCAGTCGCAGAGCTGCACTGACGTCACTCAGAGCCACGCTGGTATTGGTTGAGACAGCGGGTGTGTAGCTGAAACAGTAATTGTAAAGGAGGGGTGAGTACAGGAGCGTGAGAACTAGTCTCACAAGAAAAGCCGCGCAACTATTGGTTGGATTTATTTTTAATCCAAAATTTTGATTGGTCACTGAAAAATAAAAGACGTGCTGGTATTGGAAGTAATTTTGCAAATAAATTGAGAGTTATCCTAAAGATTTGTGGTTCAAATATATGTGGCATATAGGTCCGGTTGTAGGAGGTAGACCCGATGGAAAATATTTAGGGTTTGCACAAGAACAGTATATAAGAGGAAGACCTTATATCATGTATGGAGAGAAAAAAAAAGTCATTCAATAAAAGAATTAGGAATTTTTTCAAAAAAAATAAAGCAATTAAAGCAAGAGAAGGGATTACTATTCCACCACCAAATACGCCCGCATCATACATGATGGTTGAAAGGGGCTATATCACACTTGTGTGTGGTTAGAAAATTGGATGGAGTACACAAAAGTTGAGGGTGTTTTAGCATTTCCAGAAAATTATACGTTTAATGGCAGAGTTCTGTACAATTTGAGAACTTGTATGAATTAATTAGATCCCAGACCTAGATTAACACAATATGAGGCATTAGAGGAATGGGAAACTGAGGCTTTTGAGCGAGATAGACCCAGAAGTAACAGGAATTGGAGTAAGTTGTATCCCCGATTTCCAAAAGAGACAAACAAATGAAACAATGGAGACAGTCCATATTAGTGGAAGGATTATATCCTGTATTTACTTTAGAAGATCCTACAGGAAGTAAAAGGACTGAGAAAACGAAACATTTAATGACTAGTGGTGAATCGGATGATGATTATTTGGAGGATTTATTAATGAAAAATCCACCACCTTATAATGAGGAGCCAAGCACAGTTAATCCAAGTGCTCCGTTCCTGAAACCACCTCTGATTCCGCAAGTAGTACATGAGACTTCAATAGAAAAGGTACTTCAGGAAAGGGAACGAAAAGCATTAAATAAACAAAGAAGTGAGTTAATTCAGAACATTTCTCAATTGAATACTAGTCCTGAAGCCCTGACAATTCCGGTAACCATTGGCCCAGTAATTCCTCTGTATGGAGATAAACTACCTAGTCCTAAAAATACCGTAATAACTACACCTGTAGTACAGCCTAGAAGAGAACCCTTAATAATTGATGATCAAGCAAGTGAATGTGAGTCAGTGATTTCCCTGATGGATTTACCAATAAGATAACCAGTGAGTGACTCGGTTAGGAAAACCACTCCTATAAGTTCTATAGAAGTACAGATGGAGACATCCTCAGGTACAAGAAGTGCCACAGTAGTAACCCCAGAAGAAATTGAGAGATGGTCACGAGAAATAGAGAAACCAAAGTCACAGCCAAAGGTATTGGACATATTCAAATTAAGAGTCAAATTAAAGCAAATGATGGTTGGAAATGTGGGATTAGACAGGTTAAATGCATTCAGTGAGGACGAGTTGTTGTTCATATGCAAAAGCATTACTAGAAATACAAGAGTGTTTTATGAAAAATTAATGGATATGGCAGCTAATATGGGAATTGACATTGGCAAATCTAAAGTGTTACAGAAACCATATTGAGCTGAATTTTCTGACAAAGACTTGGAAAATATGAATGTGTCGGGTAGAAAAGTACAAATTAAGGAGCTTATGTCATTATTGCAGAAATGGGGTGACCTAGAAAAATGGAAAACTAGATGGGCAAAGAAAAAAGAAGAGGCTCGATCAAAACAAACTACATCTGAATATGTATTAAAAGAAGCAGAAAAAGTGGAAAGTTTGTGTCCCATGAGAGAGGTACCAGGTGGAGGTTATGGTCATGTCCCATGGTCCCACCGGGCTATTTTGTCATTCACAAATGATTTCCCCAAATTTCGAGAGAAGCCTGTAGAATGATACAGACAAGTAGAGAGATTTGGGAGAAGGTTTCAAAATGTCTTTTAAAAGATTTAGATGGATTATTCAACATTGTCATTCCTGTAGATTTGTGGACAGAATGTAAAGTTGCTGTTGATTGGCCAAGTGATGAGTACCCTAGAGACCCAAAGACAGGAGCCCCCTCAGAAGATGTAATGAAGAAATATAATCAAGTAATATTGTATCTCAAAGGGAAAGTACCTGCAAAAGAAACTGATTGGACTAGAATAGATAGAACTACCCAGAATAAAGATGAATCTGTACATGCATATTATGAACGCTTGTTACAAGTATTTAAACAATATAGTGGCCCAGATAATATTGATATGAAAGACATGACGCATTTCATCTATCGGTTTGTGTCAGGATTAAGACCAATATTTTCATAATGGATTAAAGATCATAAAATTTGTTGGCAGGCCAAGCCGATTGATGAAATTCTTAAATATGCAAAATATTGTGAAGATGAACTTGACAATAAACGAAAAGAATTAAAGGAAAAGGTAATGTGGGCACAAGTAAAATTAGTAGATCAACAGGAACTCCAGTTAAGTCAAATGAACAATACCCAGACTCAAAGTGATGGTAATGGGGGTAAGCCAAGGGGAAAATTCAATAGTGAGGAAACCAAAAAGAAGTCCCCTTGTCACGGGTGCGGCAAATTGGGGCACTGGAAAAATGAGTGTAAAGCTGTGCAGAATAACTCTGTTCAAACTAATGATTTTAATTCACAGACGCAGAATGAGGTGCCATGGAAGCAACAGCAGCAGGTAATACGAAACCAGTTACCCCTTGCACCTATGCCAAATTTTAGGAGCAAAGCACACCAAAGTGTGGATACCACAAATTGGGAGGGAAGTGGTAATAGAGAAGCAGTGACATCAGGTTTCTGTTGAGTGACACATTTTTCGAGGAGGGGACATACTGACGGTGCCTGAGAGGGGAGGACGAGGAGTGCGTACTTGGCGCCTCCTTTCCGGTAGATCAGTCAGGTCCATACATTGAAGGAGAGGTTGAAGGAAATGATGTCACCTTTCTATTGGACACTGGTGCTACCCGTTCTACTGTGAGAACAGAAGACGTTCCAAACCTACCCCTCTCGGGAGAAGCGATCCAAGTAGTTGAGGTTTCAAATAAACAAATTAGTACCCCAGTCACAGAACCAATGGAAGTTAGAATAGGTAATTTTAAAGAAATGCACAAATTTGTCGTTTGCGATTCTAGCCCAGTAAACCTGTTAGGCAGAGACTTGTTGTGCAAAATGAATTGCACCATCTTTTGTACCCCGAATATTGTTGAAATTCAAACCCCAGATGAAGACGGAATTTATAAATTAATATTAGAAAAACAAGAAACCGAGAATAAAAAGTTAACTGTAGAAGACTTACCAGAAGAATTACAGCACACTGTAAATCCTAATGTGTGAGATTTTACTGGAAAAGATGTAGGATTAATGGCAAATGTCGATCCAATAAAAGTGACAGTAAAGGAAGGTGCAGTTTACCCAAATATTCAACAGTACAAAATGAGCCCAGAAATAAAAGCAGGTGTTGCAGCAGAAATATAGTGTTTGGTTGAAACAGGCATTTTACAGGAAATAATGAGCAGTGCATGTAATTCGCCCATAAATGGCATAAAGAAACTAAGCGGAAAGTACAGGGTCGTATAGGACCTCCACAAAATTAATAACATTGTTGTCCCATGTTGTCCAGTTGTGCCAAATCCTGCAGTGAATCTGTATCAGATACCGTGGGAAGATGGATGGTTCACCGTAATAGATTTATGTCACGCATTTTTCTCAATTCCATTACACCCGGATAGCAAATTTCTTTTTTCTTTTGAATTTGACAGTCATGTGTACGTTTGGAACCGCGTTCCTCAGGGGTATACACAGAGTCCATCGACCTTTAATCAGATATTGAAAAAGGGCCTTGAATCTCTGGTACTGCCCAGACAGTCAGTCCTGGTTCAGTATATAGACGACCTATTGGTGGCGTCTAAAACTTGAAATGACTGTGTTGTTGATACCATTGCTTTACTGAATCATTTAGGTGATGGAGGACATAAAGTGTCACCTGAAAAGTTGTAATTTTACACCACATCAGTGAAATATCTGGGGCACCAGATAGAAAGAGGTGTTAGAAGGGTTACCTAAGAAAGAATCAGAATAATCAAAAACATGGATCTACCTCAAACTCAGAAAGAGATTAGAATGTTTCTTGGAGTTGTAGGTTACTGCAGGCAATGGATTGTGGGATTTGCAGTCCTAGTAGAAACCGTTGATACAAATGACAAAGAAAAGAGCAAAAGACCCCATAAAATGGGATGACGAAAGCATGATTGCTTTCTTGAAATTACGAGAATGTCTGTGTACAGCTCCAGCCTTAGGGATGCCTGACTATTCAAAAGATTTCGCACTATTCTGTGATACACGAGATAATTGTGCACTTTCAGCTCTGACCCAAACTCACGGTCTAATGAGACGTCCTGTGGCATATTTTTCTTCTTCATTGGATCCAGTGGCATCTGCATTGCCAGGATGCCTGAAAGCAGGAACTGCAACCTGCATGAGCCTTGAGCAAAGTGAGTCCATTATTATGGGACATCCAGTGACAGTGTATGTTCCACACACAGTTGTGATTTTGTTAACAAGGACCAAGACTCAGTACCTAACTCCTAGTCGGTTGACTAAGAATGAGCGAATCATTGTAGGTGCAGGAAAATGTAACCATTGCCAGGTGTAATATTCTGAACCCAGCAACACTGCTACCTGATTCACACTTTGCAGAAGTGAAGGGAGAAATCGAACATGATTGTATTGACCTGACTGAATACAGTACAAAACCACGTCCAGACATTAGAGAAGAGCCATTAAAAAATTCTGAATATGACCTATTTGTAGATGGCTCATGTATGAGACAACATGAGGAAGGAGGTTTGAGTGCTGCCTATGCAGTGTGCATATTGGGGGGTCCAGTTGAAGCATCCTATTTACCTGGAGTCAAGTTTGCACAAGTAGCCAAATTGGTTGCATTAACAAAAGCCTGCAAATTTGGGAAAATTGAAAAGTAACCATTTACACTGATAGTATGGTTACGGGGTTGTGCACGACTTTGGCCAACTCTGGATGGAAAGGGAGTTTCTGACTTCTTCAGGTACTCCTATTAAAAATGGTCATTATATAAAAGATTTCCTGGAAGCAATTCAATTGCCAAAAGAAGTGGCTGTGGTCAAGTGTGCTGCTCACCAATCCGGAAATGTCAAAGTGACAGCTGGTAACAGATATGCTAACCAATTGGCCCAACATTGTGCCAAATATAAAATGGCTGTAAATAAGAAAATTGATGCATGTGGAAACAGCTGCCAACTTATGTTGCTTGAAGGTGTGAGAACGTGGGAGAAAGTGAGAGATTTGCAAAATGAAGCAGAACCAAAAGAAAGGGAAGAGTGGAGAAAAATAGGTTGTCAGAAAAGGGTTGAAGATGGTGTCATTGTTTACCTTGATGGTAGGCCTGTGTTACCAGACTGTATGCTTGCTCCTATGGCTAGGATTTTCCACGGAGATTCCTATCTAGGGCGGGATGCCATGATCAGCTTGTTCAGACAGTTGGTTCAATGTGAGATTCAGGAATGTAGCAGAGAGCCTTTGCCAGAGGTGTCTAGTTTGCCAGCAAATGAATCCTGGAAAGAAAACTGTAGTGTTGCCAGGAAAGATTGGAAAGGCAGAAGGCCCATTTATAAGACTACAGATTGATTTCATCCAGTTACCCCCTTGTTGAGGACTAAAATATATACTTGTCATTGTCTGTTTGTTCTCAAAATGGGTGGAAGCTTACCCCACACGTAGGAATGATAGCATCACTGTAGCCAAACTCCTACTCAGAGAACTCATACCTAGGTTCGGTTTTCCAGTAACAATTGAATCAGACCGAGGCTGTCATTTTAATAATGAAATAATTGGCCTAATCTGTGAAGCATTCAACGTTAAGCAATAGCTGCACTGTGCATACCGCCCAGAGGCTTCTGGAGTGGTAGAACAACTGAATGGCACAATCAAGTCGAGATTGGGAAAGATGTATGAATCTACCCGATTAGATTGGCCAGATGCTTTACCTGTTGTTCTGATGGGAATCCGAAGTATTCCAGACCGGAACACAGGCTTGAGTCCTCATGAAATACTAATGGGAAGAGCAATGAGGCAAGCATGGGTGACAGGACACAAGCTGATAAATATATCTGATGATTTAGTACTGGAGTATTGCAAAGTACTGGCTGACCAAGTGCCTTCTATCTCTCACCAGGTTGGGGAAGATGCTGTCGCCAGACAAGCAACTCCAGCACATGACCTGAACCCAGGTGATTGGGTAGTGTTAAAGAAACACACTCGAAAATCTTGCCTTGCACCAAGGTGGGGAAAACGGCGTCAAGTAATTTTGGATACCACCACAGCTGTAAAGTGCGAAGGAGTTCCACACTGGATCCATGCCAGTCACACAAAAAGAGTGACTGAACCTGATGAAACTGAAGCTGAAGGTTGTGCCGCTGAGGGGTCTCAAGATATTGATCCTGAAGTAGCTGAAGAGGAACAACCAAGCACCAGTCAAGATGATTGGATTCCAGTAGTTAAGATACCTGCAGAATACGTGAGAACCAGAAGTCAGACTTATCTGGACAGTCAGAGTGATAGTGAGGATGAGATAAGTCTAGAAGAACATACTCAGATTACAGAAATACAAGCTAACAGTAATTCTGAGGAGGACCAGAGAGGGAAAGATAAAGATACCCAGACAATTGAAACTCCACCAAGACCTCCAGAGTCTGAAGAGGGACAGATAGGTATTAGGGTGGAAGCTCACACTCACACAAAGGGAGCTGTGGTGTGCCCTGCAAATGCTGATGGGCCATCCTGGGCTAGAGTGGTGAGAGGATTTTTCACTGACATCTAAATAGGCAGTGGGTGGCTGCTCTTCACAATGCTGTCTCCACCTCCTGTAGGGAAACTGGACCAGGGAGGACAGAACTGGTTTTAGTGAGCAAGGGAGACTTTCTGAACAAAGTCTTCAAAAGGAAAAAGGCGAATAAGCATTAGACCTAAATCCCCAGAATTTTAGATTACGTTTGGACTAAGAGGACCATGAAAAGAAGAAGAGCTGAAGAGCTGCTAGGAGGTGTGCTGCCCCCTTTGCTGTGAGTTGCTTTGTTGGGTGGGCCTGCAGTTTCTGCTTCTGTCCGTGGGCTTTGGAAAGGACTGAACTTTTGCCCTTCTGTGGCATCATGCTTAAGAAGATATCCAAGGGCTTGATGTAGAGCTTTCCTCCTATTAAGAAGTCTCAGGGACACAAAGACTTCATCTGCAGCATCCTGGAACTCCACTACTGGGAGGTCTGACCTGCCTTGTGGTGCCAAATCCAGTTCTGTGCCCTTGGAGGTTGTTCCTGCTGCAAAGAACTGCAAGACACCTGAAGAAATGTCAAAATTGACACCTTGCCTTTCTTGTAGCTGAATTTTCCAACACAACACTGCCGTGTGGGAGAATTTCACAATTCACAGTCCCATGCAGCCAAATAAATCCACGCAGCACCTGCCAACGGTCTGAAGAATCACCTCACTCCGAGTCCCGAGCACTGGTCTCTGATGTCTGAGACCACCACCCAGACTCCGACGCAGGCCCTGCTGTGCATCTAAACGAAATGATGCATCCCCTGTTTGCCACCACAACATCGACTTCCAGTGCATCTGGATTTCCAAGCATCCCACCTGTGTGGCAAGTTTTTCACATGCAGCACCCACAGACTAGAACCATCTTGGATTTGACATCACTTCTCCCTGCAGTCTATATTCGATGCATCACTTCTCCTGTGTGCAGCAGAACTGTCGCATCACCTCCCCAAGGACGGATCGCTGTGTTTTCTGATGCTTCCCTCTTCTGCGGCTGTTTTTCCATGTGTATTTCGATGCATTTAAGGTATTTTGTGTAGAAATCACGCATTCCATAGTTTTCTGTGGTCAGGATTGCTTGAAACCTTTAAAAAGTCATATTTTGAGTTGTGTATGTTGGATGTTTGTCATTTTGGTTTTGTTTTGTTTAGATAAAGATACTTTATTGTTTTAAACTGGTGTCCTGTCCATTTGTAGAACTTTCACTGTATTACTGTGCAAGTTTTATACAAATGCTTACACATTGCCTCTGAAATAAGCCTGTCTGCTCGTGCCAAGCTACAAAGGGGGGCGCAGGGGTTATCTAGGTGTGTAACTTCTTTATTCTGACTAGAAAGAAGGGTCCCTACTTGGACAGGGAACTTACCACTGCCAAGTAGAGACCCCTAATTCAAACAGAAGCTTTCAGACAAAAAACTAAATGTAGACAACATATTTATTTATGTTTGACTCAGGAATTAATATTATGTTTTTATGAAATTGTGATTGTTGTGTATTATTTTTCTTATTGTATTTCATTTAACTGCTCAATTGTATCGCATGTTTTTACATGCTTTTTTTAAAAAAAAATTATTGCTATTGTGTTTTTTTATGAATTTTGTTTAATGAAAAAACTGTCTTTGCTACGGAAGTGGGTTGTTGTGTCCTATCACTATTACGTGGGCAAGTCCTGTTCATTACCGCCTGGGTTGATACCTTCACAGTAATATAAATCCATATCTGGAGCCCCCAGCGCCCCTGCTCAAATGGGAGCGTCAGAATATCCCAAGCTATTTGAGGTTGTCTACCCGCTCATGTGAGAGCCACCATGCATGATCAGAACCGTCGGTGGAAAGACAGTGGCAGCAGGAATAGCAGATGAATAAACAAATAGAGTAACTTGGTAAGTCCCACTGTCTTTACGATGGCCGGCCTATCAGTTAAGGACAATTGGAGCTTCAGCCAACCGTCCACATGCTCCTCCAGCCATGTCATTAAGCATCTATAATTGTCTCTCAACAAGTCATCCAGTTTTCTACTTAACCAAATCCCTAGGTATCTCGCAGATCCTCGCGCCTAGTGGAGAGGGAACGCTGAGATAAATTCCTTGGTCGCGTTTGTCAGAGGGAACAGGATCGACTTGGTCCAATAGATTGTGATACCTGATATGCCACCAAATATCTTGAATCGATTGTTCCAAATTATTCTAAGGATTTGTCATATACAGGGTAATGTCATCTGCATACAGAGACTCACGAATCCTATGAGGCGTGAATACCAGGCCCCAGTATGAGTGATGATGTCGGATCAGGCCCGCCAGCTGCTCCATAGGTATGTCGTACAATATAGTCAACAGTGGGCACCCCTGACGGGTACCCCTCAATGCCAGGAAGGGAAGAGTAAATGTTCCATTAATTCGTAAGCGGGCAATGGGTTGGGCATACAGGTGGCCACTTAATCTGATGAACTTGGGACTCACAGCACAGTAGGGCCAGTCAAGCTAATTGAACACCTTAGTGGCATCCAAAAACATCACATCTCCGTGGAGGTCAGGATCGGTGGTATATACAAGGGCAAAGAACGTATGCAAATTGTGAGTTGTCGACCTCCCGGGCACAAAGCCCAACTGGTCCAGTCACATGACGTGACGTGACGTGCGGTAGGAGTGGGAGTAGTCGCAAGGCCATCAACTTTGCAAGAGTTTTATTATCTCCATGTTAATTATGGATGAGGGTCAATATGACTCAGATCATTGAGGATATTTGTCAGGCTTGAGTACTGTTACAATCAGCACCTATCGCAAGGAGTGGGGATAACACTATGCAACAAGGGACTCCTTATATAATGTGAAATGTGGGGCAAGGATCTGTGCATACTCTTTATGGAAAGCCATAGTGAGGCCATCCAAGTCAGGGGTCCTATCTCCTGCTAATGCATAGATGACCTGGACAACCTCCTCCACTGTAAAAGGCTCATCTAAAAATCAGCTAAAACCCTCTTCAAACCACAACAGCTGCCCCAAATAAAAATAAGGGGGGAGGTGTGAGAGAGGTGCAGACTAAGTATTTTTTTAAAGGATGGAAAAAAGCCATCATCTCCCTCTATATGGCCGCAGTCCTAACATGCTCATGTAGCTGGTCATCCTGCAATTCGACTATATATTCACTGGCCCAAGGCTTCTGCAGGAAATTGGCTAAGGTCTTACCAGCTCAATTCTCCCTCACCGTTATGCAGAGCGCGGCTAGTGAGTTTCCCTCTTTGACGCCTCTTTGTATTCCACCAGCTAACACCGGACAGCCCCATATGTGGATGGAGTACAGTTCTCGAAATATTGGTGCTCCAGGGCGCTGATCTCCCCTTCAAGGTGAAGCTGAAGGTTGTGCAGCTGAGGGGTCTCAAGATATTGATCCTGAAGTAGCTGAAGAGGAACAACCAAGCACCAGTCAAGATGATTGGATTCCAGTAGTTAAGATACCTGCAGAATACGTGAGAACCAGAAGTCAGACTTATCTGGACAGTCAGAGTGATAGTGAGGATGAGATAAGTCTAGAAGAACATACTCAGATTACAGAAATACAAGCTAACAGTAATTCTGAGGAGGACCAGATAGGGAAAGATAAAGATACCCAGACAATCGAAACTCCACCAAGAACTCCAGAGTCTGAAGAGGGACAGATAGGTATTAGGGCGGAAGCTCACACTCACACAAAGGGAGCTGTGGTGTGCCCTGCATATGCTGATGGGCCATCCTGGGCTAGAGTGGTGAGAGGATTTTTCACTGACATCTAAATAGGCAGTGGGTGGCTGCTCTTCACAATGCTGTCTCCACCTCCTGTAGGGAAACTGGACCAGGGAGGACAGAACTGGTTTTAGTGAGCAAGGGAGACTTTCTGAACAAAGTCTTCAAAAGGAAAAAGGCGAATAAGCATTAGACCTAAATCCCCAGAATTTTAGATTACGTTTGGACTAAGAGGACCATGAAAAGAAGAAGAGCTGAAGAGCTGCTAGGAGGTGTGCTGCCCCCTTTGCTGTGAGTTGCTTTGTTGGGTGGGCCTGCAGTTTCTGCTTCTGTCCGTGGGCTTTGGAAAGGACTGAACTTTTGCCCTTCTGTGGCATCATGCTTAAGAAGATATCCAAGGGCTTGATGTAGAGCTTTCCTCCTATTAAGAAGTCTCAGGGACACAAAGACTTCATCTGCAGCATCCTGGAACTCCACTACTGGGAGGTCTGACCTGCCTTGTGGTGCCAAATCCAGTTCTGTGCCCTTGGAGGTTGTTCCTGCTGCAAAGAACTGCAAGACACCTGAAGAAATGTCAAAATTGACACCTTGCCTTTCTTGTAGCTGAATTTTCCAACACAACACTGCCGTGTGGGAGAATTTCACAATTCACAGTCCCATGCAGCCAAATAAATCCACGCAGCACCTGCCAACGGTCTGAAGAATCACCTCACTCCGAGTCCCGAGCACGGGTCTCTGATGTCTGAGACCACCACCCAGACTCCGACGCAGGCCCTGCTGTGCATCTAAACGAAATGATGCATCCCCTGTTTGCCACCACAACATCGACTTCCAGTGCATCTGGATTTCCAAGCATCCCACCTGTGTGGCAAGTTTTTCACATGCAGCACCCACAGACTAGAACCATCTTGGATTTGACATCACTTCTCCCTGCAGTCTATATTCGATGCATCACTTCTCCTGTGTGCAGCAGAACTGTCGCATCACCTCTCCAAGGACAGATCGCTGTGTTTTCCGATGCTTCCCTCTTCTGCGGCTGTTTTTCCATGTGTATTTCGATGCATTTAAGGTATTTTGTGTAGAAATCACGCATTCCATAGTTTTCTGTGGTCAGGATTGCTTGAAACCTTTAAAAAGTCATATTTTGAGTTATGTATGTTGGATGTTTGTCATTTTGGTTTTGTTTTGTTTAGATAAAGATACTTTATTGTTTTAAACTGGTGTCCTGTCCATTTGTAGAACTTTCACTGTATTACTGTGCAAGTTTTATACAAATGCTTACACATTGCCTCTGAAATAAGCCTGTCTGCTCGTGCCAAGCTACAAAGGGGGGCGCAGGGGTTATCTAGGTGTGTAACTTCTTTATTCTGACTAGAAAGAAGGGTCCCTACTTGGACAGGGAACTTAGCACTGCCAAGTAGAGACCCCTAATTCAAACAGAAGCTTTCAGACAAAAAACTAAATGTAGACAACATATTTATTTATGTTTGACTCAGGAATTAATATTATGTTTTTATGAAATTGTGATTGTTGTGTATTATTTTTCTTATTGTATTTCATTTAACTGCTCAATTGTATCGCATGTTTTTACATGCTTTTTAAAAAAAAAATGATTGCTATTGTGGTTTTTTATGAATTTTGTTTAATAAAAAAACTGTCTTTGCTACGGAAGTGGCTTGTTGTGTCCTATCACTATTACGTGGGCAAGTCCTGTTCATTACTGCCTGGGTTGATACCTTCACAGTAATATAAATCCATATCTGGAGCCCCCAGCGCCCCTGCTCAAATGGGAGCGTCAGAATATCCCAAGCTATTTGAGGTTGTCTACCCGCTCATGTGAGAGCCACCATGCATGATCAGAACCGTCGGTGGAAAGACAGTGGCAGCAGGAATAGCAGATGAATAAACAAATAGAGTAACTTGGTAAGTCCCACTATCTTTACGATGGCCGGCCTATCAGTTAAGGACAATTGGAGCTTCAGCCAACCGTCCACATGCTCCTCCAGCCATGTCATTAAGCATCTATAATTGTCTCTCAACAAGTCATCCAGTTTTCTACTTAACCAAATCCCTAGGTATCTCGCAGATCCTCGCGCCTAGTGGAGAGGGAACGCTGAGATAAATTCCTTGGTCGCGTTTGTCAGAGGGAACAGGATCGACTTGGTCCAATAGATTGTGATACCTGATATGCCACCAAATATCTTGAATCGATTGTTCCAAATTATTCTAAGGATTTCTCATATACAGGGTAATGTCATCTGCATACAGAGACTCACGAATCCTATGAGGCGTGAATACCAGGCCCCAGTATGAGTGATGATGTCGGATCAGGCCCGCCAGCTGCTCCATAGGTATGTCGTACAATATAGTCAACAGTGGGCACCCCTGACGGGTACCCCTCAATGCCAGGAAGGGAAGAGTAAATGTTCCATTAATTCGTAAGCGGGCAATGGGTTGGGCATACAGGTGGCCACTTAATCTGATGAACTTGGTACTCACAGCACAGTAGGGCCAGTCAAGCTAATTGAACACCTTAGTGGCATCCAAAAACATCACATCTCCGTGGAGGTCAGGATCGGTGGTATATACAAGGGCAAAGAACGTATGCAAATTGTGAGTTGTCGACCTCCCGGGCACAAAGCCCTACTGGTCCAGTCACATGACGTGACGTGACGTGCGGTAGGAGTGGGAGTAGTCGCAAGGCCATCAACTTTGCAAGAGTTTTATTATCCATGTTAATTATGGATGAGGGTCAATATGACTCAGATCATTGGGGATATTTGTCAGGCTTGAGTACTGTTACAATCAGCACCTATCGCAAGGAGTGGGGATAACACTATGCAACAAGGGACTCCTTATATAATGTGAAATGTGGGGCAAGGATCTGTGCATACTCTTTATGGAAAGCCATAGTGAGGCCATCCAAGTCAGGGGTCCTATCTCCTGCTAATGCATAGATGACCTGGACAACCTCCTCCACTGTAAAAGGCTCATCTAAAAATCAGCTAAAACCCTCTTCAAACCACAACAGCTGCCCCAAATAAAAATAAGGGGGGAGGTGTTAGAGAGGTGCAGACTAAGTATTTTTTTAAAGGATGGAAAAAAGCCATCATCTCCCTCTATATGGCTGCAGTCCTAACATGCTCATGTAGCTGGTCATCCTGCAATTCGACTATATATTCACTGGCCCAAGGCTTCTGCAGGAAATTGGCTAAGGTCTTACCAGCTCAATTCTCCCTCACCGTTATGCAGAGCGCGGCTAGTGAGTTTCCCTCTTTGACACCTCTTTGTATTCCACCAGCTAGCACCGGACAGCCCCATATGTGGATGGAGTACAGTTCTCAAAATATTGGTGCTCCAGGGCGCTGATCTTCCCTTCAAGGTGTGAAAACGCACTGCGCAATGCTTGTTGCACACCTGCCAGCTTCGCTATATAGACCCCCCTTATCACAACCTTGAAGGCCCTTCTCAGGGTAGACTGCAATGATACTTAGTGCTCATTGTGCTCAAAATAGTCCACCATAGCGGTTCTAACTTCCACCGGGGACACCCTGTCCTGCAGGGCCCTTGATGGGAGGTGCCATGTAAAAGGCACATAGTACTATCCGGTGGGCTCATTTCCAACAGGACGGGGGCATGATCTGCCTGACTCATCTGCAAGTCGTCAGGAGGTGAATCCACCGCTCACTTCTATCTGTTGTGTCGCAGGGATTCTGCTCCTACACAGAACTGTGCATAGAGACTTAGAACCTCAGTGAATAAGGGTGTACCAAAACTCACCTTAGTAGCCAAAATCCCCTACCAGACTAGCAATCAGGGTCTCATTGGTTCTTCCATACCCCCAATGATTAGACAACCCAGAACATGGACTTAGAACACCTCAGGTAACGTGGAACATATGAACACTCTTTCGTTATAATAACATACCAGTCCAGAACAAGGAGTTAATGAAGACATGTGCACATTTTAAATATTTATTTCTAATGCCGTGTTCTCAGGCGCAGTATCTTAGCTAATTCCACCAAACATATTATAAGCAACAAGGTTATCAGCATAGTTACTAGTCCATAAAATACAAAGGGAGAAAGCATGTAAAAATGCTAAAGGGAAGAAGGCTAAATGGCACCTCAGTCTTACCCTCCCTTGCTAGTATATTATATTATATCTACAGAAGGTCTCTTTGGGTTTTAGAAGGGCGGCCCCATACCTCTGGTCTTAGTAGAAAGGGATCACATCATCTTCTACACCAGCTCTCTGCATGCGAATATTCATCAAGTGTGTGTGCAAGCTCTGCGCAGTGCATTATTAAACGCACCAAAACCAGAGTTGGCCACAGCTGCATATATGTTATGTTTAGGACATCCGCTGATCAGACCGAACAACAACCACTGTGTTGAAATAACATTGAAGGGCTCGGCACTCACTGTTCAGACATAGTTTACCAAGCAAAGCTGATACAATAGTAAAACATATTATTCTCGTGTGAAGCGAAATATTCTACTAGGCTCAAAGCATTAATAACAATATGTGCCATGTGCAGAAGCAGCAGAAAGGAAAAATGGCGTTTAAACTTCTATTAAGCTCATGCTAACTTAACACAGTGTGAATGCAAAGCCTATCTCCATGACAGAAGTGTTCAAATGAGAGTTTGTACTGCCTAGCATCAGTTTTCCCCATTCTGTACCATCAACGAAGCTCAAGAAGCAAATGAGGGTGCACACAGTATCAGACTCCACACCTTCGGGGTCCACCTCACTCCCAGATTGGGGCAGATGGAGGAGCAGAGCAGACCCCACTCTTTCAATCACAGCAAATGTGTAAAATGGTGCTTGTCCAGCTGACAGGCTGGCAATCTCCTCAGGCATAGCCGTGTGCCAGAAATAAGGCACAAGAAAGAGGAGGCCCAAAAGTTTCAAGATTGGGCCTGCCTCACCCCGGTAAAGTAATCATGGGGGGCACTTGCAAGCCAAAGCGTACTAGGTGTGCAAGATACGGCAGTAGCCAGGCCGCAATGCGATTATCACCACTCGATCAACTCATTGTAGGCTCAGGAAACAGGAGAGGAACCCTTTGATTGCTCTGCAGGCACTGGGATCAGAACCATGGTATCACCTTGCATTGACAGGCCCATATCTGCCCTGAGGATGTGGTCAAGCGGAGAAGATTATGCGGCATCAGGGCACCATCCAGTGCACTCAGCACTCCGTTTGGGCATACAGGGGGAGTGGGGCTGTGGTCACTCTTCTACTTCGCAGCATGCCAAATCCAGCCCCAATGTTACCAAGCACCTGGCCCGCCGGCTCATTGGCTCCTGAAGTCTGAATATGGACCTCACAAGGGGCAGCCGCCTGCTCACCTCTAAATCACAGTCGGGAGAACTTCCCCCCTCCCAGGGTGTCCCACATGCAGCCGGGTGATCTTAACGTGGGTGTCCCCCAAGGCGTTGTACAGGGCAGACTCCTGCATGTTTTGCACTACGGGCTTGGACTGCCACAACTATCCTCTCGTAGCCACAGCCGGGTCTTGCCATGCTCCAATTGATTGCTCAATAAGTAGGCAGCCACAGACCACTCACCTGGGGCCCACTCCTCTCCATCAGCGCCCACTCCCCGCAGCGAGGAGAGCGCTATAGGTCCCAGGTGTTCGCCACTATAGGCAATCAAACGGGGCAGGCCTACAGTCACTCATCGCTTCATCTCTGGACTACCACAGGCAGACCTCCGCCGCGTTCAGGTGTAAGCTAGCCGGGCTCAGCCACACCTCTGCCAATCCACATACAGGCAAGTAACTCGCCAGCCCAAAGTCTTTCACCCGGGTTTGTAATGACCACCACTGCCTGTTCATTTGCACTTCTCCAGAGGGCTTCACTCCTCAAGCGTTCGCAGCCCACCGATTGTGGTGTGGTGCACTGGCGCCAGGAGTCCGCACATGGGCCCCATGCATAAGACAAGTCAGATGCAGGCTGCAGCCAGCTCCACTGCACAGATTTACCACATACAAGCTCCATAATCATAAATTCCGTTTTTTTGTACTGCAGCAAGGCGAGAGGCACACAGGCACCTCTGGACATACCCCAATGCCCCCGTATAACGCGGATAAATTATGGATTGAATACTCCGGCTGGTAGAGCCTCACTAAGTGGCGCTATCTTGTGTCTGGGCTCTCTAGTGCCCCCCACCGCACTATGCTTTAATTCCATGAAGATCCTGAATTTATTTTTCAAATGACTCAATTTGAGTCAATTACCACCCGGAAACCATCACACACGTCATTGTCAAAAGCAAGCTGGACTACGGGAACACACTTGATGCCGCTATAAACAAAAAACTCACCGAAAGCCTGCAAACCATTCAGACCTCTGCAGCCAGAATCACTCTCAACCGCCCATTCTGCACTCACATCACGCCACACCTGAAGGAGTTCCACCAGCTCCCCATGCACAAAAGAGAATTAATTCAAACTCCTCACCCACACTTTCAAAGTCCTACACAGCCCTGGCCCTGCATACATCAACAATCGCATTTGCTTTGACAAAATTTCCAGACACCTCCACTCATTGAGACTGTTACTTGCGCACATACCAGGAATAAGGACAACCAGATACCGTGGTCGAGCCTTCTCTTATATTGCTTCTAAGCCTGGAACAACATGCCACTATTCATAAAAGCCTCCCGCTCACTTCTTGAATTATGCAAGAACCTGAAGATCAGGCTTTTTGAGTCATCCCACTGGGGCCTTGGTTCGGCTAGACTTACACTAGCACAGCGGCAGTATACCCTCCTGGGTGATAATGCACTCTACAAATCTGAATAATATAATGTAACATAAAAAAAGTTTGTACTTGGGGTTTATAAAACATTTATTACAAGGCCAATCGTCTTATCATAGTCGGATTTTTAATGCATATTTTAGAAAAGGGACTTTTAGAAAGTCCCCCTTACCTTACCTACATGAGCTTCCAACTGTCTCACAGGAGCACAATTGCCTACTTGATGAGGTGTGAACCTGATTCTAGAGCTGATACAAAGGACATGGGTGTTATGTTCCTCTGGCAGGAGGATCAAGTTGACTGTGCTCAGGAACTTAGTTAACTGCAAAGAGACCGATCCTGTCACAGGAAAATGTGAGCTGCCACCTGGACTGAGCCCTCTTTTGTCCACCTAGTCAGATGGGCACCAATCTAAATGGAAAAAGAGCTGCCCTCCAAGCTGGTTCAAAGTGACCACAGAGGGGGAGGTTTCAAATATATCTGGCCGCACCTCTGGGGTGGGCACAGGAGCTCTGCACAGTAAAAGAAATATTTTTCCATCTTTGTTTTAGAAAGAGAGAGAGCACTGTAGGAATGTTTGCAGCAGGACACACCCAAAATTGTGTAGCGGTACACCTGAGAACTGTTTCCCTATTGGTTAGGCAGGTGTGAAGACTCACCCCCACCTACAGGCTAGTTTCAGACATATAAGTGGTACCTCTGAGTATCCTCTTCAGAACACTACTGGACCTGTGGAAGACAGAAAAATAACTTCACCTGCCGTTGTGAGACCTGAACGGCTGGACCTTCTCTGCAGAAGAAAGAAGAAGTCCAATCCCTTTTCACTCTGCTGACTTCTTTCTAAGCTACAGGAACACAACAAGTAGCTTGAAGCCCTTTTCCTGATATGCCCAGCGTACTAGTTCCAACTGCATCTGACAACAATCCTACTGGTGGCTTCTGCTGCAGTGAGTCTTGCCCACTAAGTGCTGTTCCCGGGGTCCTGGGACTTTGGCTGTGCCAATGTGTACTGCTCTTAACATTTAGAAAAACCTGGGACTTAAATTAGTTTGGACCGCCAAATCTGTTTCAGCAGGATGTTGTGGAGAGGGCCACTGGTGTTATGGTGCCCTGGTTGTCTACAGCTTGCAGCCTTGCCCCGCTGGAGGAACCTGAGTTCCAAAAAAGTGACTATATACAAATGTAGAAATCTTCACCAGGCGAAGGCCCCAAACCTATCCACCCAGTGAAAGACTTCTTTATGTGCTATTTTTTTAACTTCTCTGACTCTGAGAGTTTACTCACCAAATGTCAACAGCTTCATCAAGACCTTGCCTGATAGCTGAGGATTTTTGACTTTCATCTCAGAAACTAAGTGAGAAGGTTAAACTTCTGACAAGTTTAAACCTGGTGTCTGTATCTGAGCTGCGTTCCATCGCAGTCAGCGATAAATCGTGCTTAGTTAACAGATGACCACGGTTGGTGCTTGCCATTTTTTGGTGCTATTTTTGAAAATTAAAATTAAAAATTAAGAATTCATATCTCCAGTTCTTATTGCGTTTGCCATTTTGGTGTCATTTTGTTCATTACATTATTCTCTGTTTTAAAAATTGGAGTGGGATTTTTAGTTCCTGGTGTTGTTGCCTTTTTAACTGTTTTGGTAGTAAAAAACTCTCAAATTCATCTTATATTACTTTAAGGCTATTTTTCCCATAGGATAACATTGGAGTTACCTTATTACATGTAATAAGCTATCATTTCCAAATGGGAACTGTTAGACCTGGCAATTCGTGGCATGATTACCCCTGACTTTTTGCCTCTACCTCCTCTATTTTTGATGCTGTAATAGATGCTTTGGACACTTTGCCACAGCTAAACAGTGTCAAAGTGCAAGTGCTCCCTGTGTAGAGTATTATGGTAATTGGTTGTCCATGATTGGTTGGTATGTTTGCCTTACTAGTAAAGTTCCTAGTAATGTGCGCTATGTGTGCCAAGGCTGGTATTGCAAATGCTACTAGTGGGCCTGCAGCACTAATTGTGCCACCCACACAAGTAGCCTTAAAAAGGGAACAGGGTCCTGCCATTGCAGGGCCAGCGTGCAGACTTTTAAACTGCCATGTTTTTCTGACAAGTGCACCCACTTGCCAGACCTTACCCTTCTCTTTCTATGCTCTATGCACATCAAACACCCCTATAGTAGGTCCAGGGTACCCCCTAGGAAGGGTGCAGTGCATGTGAAAGGTGGGACATGTACAAAGGTGTGGACCATGTCCTGACAGTGAAATAATCTCCATTTCGTTTTTCACTGTTTAAAGGCCATCTTGCCCATAGGATGGAATGGGAAGGCTGTATAATATGTTTTCCAGCCTATCTTCCCAAAGGCTTAAGATGGAGAGGTGAAATTTAGTATGCCTGAACTCACAATGTAATAACACATCTTTCTATGAAGGTGGTTTTTGAATTGTGTGTTTATAAGCCACTCTTTTAGAAATGGCTGTGGTTTTGTGCTCTAACCATTTCTGTGTGTCTCTACCTGGCTGTGGATTTACTGTCTGTATTTAAAAGGGATAGGATCTGGGGAATGTCTAGACCCAGGGGAGGAGGTGAGACAGCAACAGGCTGATCTGCATCTGGAGTGTAGGGGGAGGAGTAGTCCCTAGAGGTGAAGAGGCCTGGGTTGCAGCTATAAAACAATTGTCCCATCTCCTGCTGAGTGATTGAGAATCCAGACCCCCATTAATCAAAGGAAGAAGGTGTCACTGGAAGGGAGGCACCCAGACCTGGTTTGAACAGGGGTCAGTGCCCTCTGAAACACAAAGACTTCAAATCCATTGAGGGGTTTAACTATGTGATCTTAAGCCCCTGAACTTTGGAGAATGGCTTGATCAAGATTGAAAAAGACTGGAGCTACTTCGTGGTCAAGAGGAACCTTTGCCAAGGAAGAAACAACTGAAGAGACTGAAGGAAAGGACTGACCCTTGTTGTGTGTACTGGGGCTGGCCTGCAGTTTGCTGTTTTAACCAAGGAAAGGCTTAGGGACTTTGCTGTGTGCTGTGTCCCCCTGCTTGAAAGGACTTTGCTGTGCTGTGTCCTGAAGTAACTTATACCCAAAGGCCCGAGGTGAGCTGGCTCCGTGTTGCGGAAACACAGGAACACAAAAGTTTCCAGGAGAGTCTCAGCGGCACTGTGTGCGTGAGCTATTTGCAGCCTGAGACCCTCGTACGGTGTGCCCTGTGATCGTGGCACGTGAAGTCCAAGCAAGGATCAGCAATGCTGTGTGCGTGTACTTTTTTCAGCCTGAACCTTTTGTGAGGATTGTCCAGTTATCCTGTGCACCGGAATCCAAGTGAGTCTCATCGACACTGTGTGCATGTGCATTGTGCAGCGTGAGACCTTCGTGAGGATTACCTTGTTATCGTGCACACCCAGAATCCAACTGAGTCTCATTGACGATATGTGCATGGGCTTTGTGCAGCGTGAGACCTTCGTGAGGGTCGCCTTGTTAACGTGCACCCGGAGTTAAAGTGATTCTCAGCAGAGCTGTGTGCGTATTCTTTATGCAGCCTGAGACCTTTTTGTGGAGTGCCTGGAGATCATGCACCCTGAAGCTTAAGGAAGTCTCAGTGGCGCTGTGGGCGTGTGCCCTGTGGCAGCCTGAGATCTACTTAGCAGAAGCAGCCTAGACCAGTAGCCCCGGAGGAGCTGAGACGCCGACCCAAGCCCGCCGTTGCCCATTCACTAAGATTGCATCGGTGGCCCAAACCGCTGGTCGAGGAGAGTGAGTTTTCGACCCCCAGGTAAACTGTGTCGACTCCTGGGGCGGGTGCGGGCTCAGAGGGACATGCTCTTGACCTCTCTCTCATTCTGGCAGCGCAAGCCTCTGCTTCGGCTCATATTGCGGCCCATATTGCCAACGACGTGGCAGTACCGGGGCTGGAGGGTGGAGCTGCAGTTCTTGTTACACCATGCCTGTGTTGGGGGTAACTGTAGACAGAGACTGACTGCAAGTTAGAAGAAGTGGCGGAGAGACCGCCAAAGGCCCTGTGATCGGTGCCGGAGTGTATTATGCATTATCTGATTTCTGCATGACGGAGTACCTGATTATGGTGTACACATTGCTTCATTTCTACATAAAAAAACTACCTGATTAGTGTATTACGCATTGCATTATTTCGGCATAACAAAGTACCTGGTTGTTGCATTACGCATTGCATTATTGCGACACTGCAAAGTGCCAGATTGTTGCGTCACGCATTGCATTATTTTTCCATTGCTAAGGGCCAGATTCTAGCATTACGAACTGCATAACATGGTATTAGGACTACAGTGGAATGTTTAGAAGTGCTCATTAATATCACTAGAACTGACAAGGGCTGGCTGGCCTAACAACAAGCCAGGAGGAATATCACCCATACTCATATGTTGAATTTATATTGTGTTGTCTTATCATATATCTTTTTATACAAAATGTATACTCGTTTTTATAAAACTCGTGTGGAGTTCATTTGTGGTGTCATCATTGAGTTGCTGTGACCGTGGTTGTAAATAGATTACACGTTTGCCTTGAAGATAAGCCTGGATGCTCGTGCCAAGTTACCAAGGGGGTGAGCAAGGGCTATCTCAGAAGGGCCCTGTTTGGCCTAAGATACCTACCTCAGCCAACCAGGGATCCCGGGTCTAACATATACAGTGAATCAGTTCATGTTTGATATCTTTGGAATTGTACTGGAAATTCCCTTCTTATGGTAAAGTCGGATTTTAAATTAGAATTTTAAAAGTGGCACTTTTACAAAGTTGACTTTTTCCTGTCATAGCCAATTAGTGCCCGCAGTCTGTGACTGGGTCACATGACTCGGTGTAGCTGACAGTTGGGCTTTTTGTATTCATCCTGGACAGCTGCACACAATAGAGAGTTTAGGTGGGCCTGGATGGGCCATCACAGGCAGGATGGGAGGGGGAGCTGGTCACAGCCCAACGTACACTTGAATAGGCTGTATCCAGCGACAACACAAAAGGCTGCATACCCCCTGTTGTTAGTCCTGAGCCAGGGCAGGGAAAGCAGGAACTATGTGAACTTCAAAGGGAAACCTATAGAAGCTTCTCCCACTGCAAAGTTACACCCGGGATCAATATTGGGTCTCAGACACCAATTCTCCAGCACACTTCTGGACCTATGAAGACTCTGGCAGGACAAAGGACTTCTGTGCTGCTTAAAGGACTGCCCCCCTGCTGGACTGCATGAGGGATTATAACTGCACTTGAACCCACGACTCCCAGAGTGAATCCCATAGGCTAGCCTTCCGGCCTCCTGTTAAGAGCCACAGGGACATAACTGGCTCCCAATCCCCCGAACCAGCACCCACATCCAGCTGGAGCCAGCCCCTGACACTCAGGTGGTGCCCTTCATCTCCTGAACCCTTAGTGTGGCCTCAGTGGAGCAGAATTGAAGTTTTTGGGATGTTCACAACTGCGAACAAGCCAGTTAACACCAAAACCTCGTTGGTCACACTGCCCGCCAATGCAAAGTTAGGTCAACCTGACTCTGTTCTATAGCATCGAGGGCTCACGGGGAGAATCACCACGAAGTCCCAGCCCAACTGTTTGCAATGACAACAGGATCTTTGTGCTACAGCTGTGACCATCCATGATCCCAGGCCTGATCTTCACGCTACAGCAATGGCCTGCTTCTCGCAGCCCCCTCCACTTGAACGGGACTCTTTGTGGCGGACCGAAAAGGTAACATTTCAGAGGGACTAGTTTGGCCCCTATATCCGACCCGCACTCCATCACAGACGGCCTGAACCTGTGACTTTCTCTTGATCTTGCTCAAGCAGATAGCTGTGAGTGGCGCTTTTGGATTTTTGGTGCTATGTTCACTTAAATCCTGAAGATTGCATATTTCTGGTTATACTGGCAGGATGTTTCTCATTTTGAACTTGATTTATTTATTAAAGTTTGCTCTATTTTTCTAAATTTGTATGGGATTTTCCTTAGTTGTGTTGACACTTTGTTGTTGTTTGAAGAGCTGCATAAATAATTTACACATTGCCTCTTAGTTAAGCCTGACTCCTCTGTGTCAAGCTATCAGGGGCTGAGTGCAGGATATTTTGGGGTTTGGTTATGCCTCACTCTGACTAGGATATTACTTGCTGCTTGAGTAGGGTTTCACTCCATTCAACCAGTAACCCAAGTTCTTACTGAAGTCCTATGGAATTTTATTGTGTCCCTGTAGCTCACACACGAGGTCAGCCAACTGAACCTTGGAGTCACTCTGAGAAGCCTGAGGTCAGAGCAAGCAGGTCCAATCTTCCTTCCAGCAGTAGGGCAGTACTCCTGGCAGCATGGCAGTCCTTCTTCTGATTCTTCCATGGGTCCAGGTGTGCTCTGATTAGCTGTTCTAAAGATGCCACATTTGTATTACTAGTGCCAGCTTTTGTGTGTGGGAATTCCATAACCTACCTCCAAAACTGGTTCTGGTTAGTTCTTCCCATTTCCCTGGGCGTGGCTCCCAACAATCTACGGTGACAAAAAAGCAAAGCAGGCCTGGTGTCTGGCTCCTTTGTGTGTGCTGTGGGCAGAGCCCTTTGAAGTGTAATCAGGGCAGGGGATAGCTCCTTAGTCCCCTCACAACTAAGCCTTCTTTGTTGCCATGTCTAGAAGCAAGATACAAATCACCAAAGCAGAGTCATTCACGGCCATGGGAGCCTGTACACTGGCAGAAAGGCACAGTTGGTTTGGTAAAGAAAATAATATCTTTCTAAAAGTTGGATTTTCAAATACAACTTCAGATTAAAATGTATTTTACAGATCATTTGAGTGTAAACCACATACCTCTATCTGCTTCCAATCTGAGATTACCCTGCCCCAGTGTTCCCAGGAACGTGCACGGCAGTGCGCGCGCGCACATCAGATCCCCCGAGCGCGCAGTGCTGCGTGGGGGAGCGCGCATCCACTTAACATCTCAGAAAGAGCATTCGCGCCGCCGCTTTTAGAACAGCAGCGGCGCGAAAAATGTTAATTTAAGGCTTGCGGTGGCTCCTGCACTTGCTGCTAAAGGAGCGCAGATGGGGGCTGTTTGAGGACCATTGTGAAAATATTCCTGTTAATTGTAGCACAGTAGTGTGCTGCAATTAACATAAATATTTTCACAATGGCCCTCAATCAGCTCTCAGCTTTAAGAGAAGAAATGCAGCAAGCCCAAAAGCACGACATGTGCTTTACACACCGTTCTTTTGGGCTTGATGCATGTCTTCTCTTAATGGAGCACGGCTGAGGGCCATTGTGAAAATATTTATGTTAATTGCAGCGCACGACGGTGCTACAATTAACAGGAATATTTTCACAATGGTCCTCAATCAGCTCTCAGCCATGCTCTATTAAGAGAAGACATGCAACTAGCACAAAAGAATGACGTCTAAAGCACACATGGTGCTTTTAGGCTTGCTGCACACCTTTTGTTAATAGAATGCGGCAGATTGTGTGCCTTTTTAATAGTTTTCATGCTAAATGCAGCCCGGTGGATTAGTATGTCGGGCTCTGCAAATAACATGAAAACTTTCCAAAAGGCACGTAATCTGCCGCCCTCTATTAACAAAAGGCATGCAGCAAGCCTAAAAACATAACGTGTGCTTTTACTATCAAACTGAAAACTGTGGCATTGGCTGGAAGTTGAGATGCATGTGTGTATTGAGAAAAAAGGATATGCAGTTCTCCAGTGAAACCCCGTCCCAAGCGCCATGCTGCACTTTCTATCTTTGGATACATAAGTGCCTCCTCTCTCCAGATTTTCTTTAAAAAAAAATTAAATTAAAGTTCCTTTTCCCTGTTGATCATCTCATTCACAGCATAGAAGCCAAGGATTGAATGGGTGGATATTATTTCTTCTATCCCACTGGAGCCTGCTTGATACCCATATCTGTCAGATTTTCCCCACCTTGTAATGTGTCATGGACTGAGAGAGATCACAGAATTGGTGGAGTCCAAGATAATCATATGTGTGTGTTACATCACCTTTAAAAAGACTCCCTCCCATAAAATATGCTATATCGTGTTGATAAATGTGTGACGAAACAAAGACAGAACTGTAATCATTTTTCCTCCAAAATGAGGATGTCCCTCATAAATGGGCCTCTTTCTGAGGCTCGGGTCCGACTGCTAGGAGAGCCCATAGATGTTCCTCTTTTAGTTTATTTTATTCCCCAATTGTACAATTATGATGTTTTAATCCAGTGCAGTAGCCCAGTCACACGAGCACTGCAATTGTCTGGTGGCATAGTGGATTAATGAATCCACCACCGACTCCCTCAGCTTTTCATCCTTTGGAGTTTGATAACATGAAATCCATTTTAGGATGTGTAACAATACGCGTCTGTAATTAGTGCCAAGAAACCCCTACAATGGAGAATGAACAGTTTACAACAGGGATGTCCACAAGGGTTTAATGCACTTGGTTTGGGATATCTGCATGTGATAGCTTTAGATACAACCAAGGTGAAGGGAATTGTTGACATAGTCAATGTTTATCCTGAAAATCTGACATAGATCCAGCCCTTGAGAACCAACACTGGGCACCCCAGCTTTGCAAAATTGACCCTTTGACTAATTTATTATTCATTCCTTCACATGCCGAACATTTTGTCAAAGGATATTGGGTTCTAATAGATAATTATTACATTTCCTCCAAAGATTCGTCCACAAGCAGAATTCCTGGTCTGATTTTAAGTTTGAAGTAAGCACTCCTATTGATATTATCCCATCATTTCTCCCAAGCAGGGATCAGACTATATTTCCAGTGTTGGGAATTAGCAGTCTTACATTGGTAAAAGATATTGGAGAAACATTTTAGATAATCTTGCTTTAGTGGCTTGGCTATCTGCTTTAGTGAATGCAATCCTGGTATCAGGATCCTGTCTTTTTTTTTTTTTTAGAGTTTTATATAGCGCAAACTAGACCCAAAGATATTGGGTATCAGAGCGCTTTACAGTAGCACCAGTTTTGTTACAGATGGACACATTCATTTTTGGTAGGCACAGGGAGATTAAGTGACTTGCCCAGAATCACAGGATGTTGAGCGTCGCTGCAGATACTTGAACCCGGTTCCTCAGCTTTGAGGTCAAACGCTCTATCCATAAGGCTACATCCCCTCCCCAATCTTGCCTAGAAAACAATGTACCTCTGGTGTTGGGCTCCTATCTTTTCTAGAAAACAATGTACCTCTGGTGTTAGGCTCCTATCGTGTCTAGAAAACAATGTACCTCTGGTGTTAGGCTCCTATTGTGTCTAAAAAACAGTGTAACTCTGGTGTTAGGCTCCTATCTAGCCCCTCCCCCCGGCGTATCCAAGAAACCATCTTCAGAGCGGATAAGTGAACTCATGATTATCCGTTTTAAAGAGTGGACTAACCCCCGCATTGGTAGAGCCAGCTCTGCTCTGCAGAGTCTTGCCCTGATGACCTTGAATAATTCTTAAACAGATTATTGCAAATAGCAATCTCCTTTCATTTATTTTTAATCTAGGTAATGTGTGAGATTGTATTATAGACATTTTCTGACAAATGTGTTTTTGTTTCATGCAACATCCATACAAAATGTTTATCTTAGATACAAACAGGATCTCAGCTATGAGAAATGGTAGGATGTCACAGTGAATATTTGCAGTAGTATTAGTGGGTTTCTACTGTGTTACAATATTGGAAAAATACATCACTATCCCTGAATATTAACTATAAACACATTTGGAATTTGAACCAGTGTGCCTGTGCACTGTTTGTGATTTGGCCAAAAGGACACGAGAAAGCTGAAACTGGATCATAAATTCAAAGCTGATCCGCAGAGAGGCCTGCAAAATACGTTTGGCTGAGGGCTCTCAAAGTCCTTAAGAGTCCCTGAGCTGCCACTGTGTAGTTAGTTAGGAAAGAAAAGGTTCACTGGCACTTTGGAAGGAGGCGGGCTGCCCCGTTTTCCTAATATATATATTAATGTAGCTTTGTCGTAGTTGCAGAAGCTCTGCACTGCACTTTCTCATTTTAAACATGACACAACCATTGTAGGCCAGTCACCAATATGAAGGCCACCCCCCTGGCTGGACTGGCCTTAGCAGGCATCAGGCGTTTGCCTGGAAGGGGTCAGTTTTGGAGCAGTGGGGGCCAGTTGAGTTACTGGGGGCAGTTTTGCAGTGATGCTGCAATGCTGCAATATGGACCCTCAGTAAGAAAAACACAAGTGCTAGGGACTGGGTTTAAGCAGTAGTGCTTGACACTTTGCCCCCTCCACATCACCTCGGGTGGGTGGGAACCAGTGCGACAAAATTGCCAGCGCTACTTTGGATTCCCAGTCCAGCCCTGCCTGCCTCATCTAACAGGCCTCCTCTGTTTCAATACCGAGGTCATTTATCTGCACAATCAAGCAGGAACTACAGTGTCAGAACCCCTGTCGCTGCGTCCACACGTGGTTGAGTTCTTGGCGCACTTTGCCGTGGCTGGTGCGCACAGAGACCTCACACTGCCGCACACAGAGGAAAAAAATTAGAGGGAACATTGCCCTGCACCCTACTGTATAAACATTTAGGGCCTACTTTAACAGTGCTTATAAGTACCAACAAAAAGAAAGGGTTGGGCATGGCAAAATGCTTATTTGCCATGTCGAAATAGCAGTTTTGAAACTGCATGATAGGCTGCAGTGGCAGACCTAAGACATGCTTTGCAGTGCTACTTTAAATTGTGGCACAATGAGTGTTTCAGGGCATCTAGTAGTATTTAATTTATAAGCCCCGGGTACATGTGATACCAATAACCAGGGACTTACAAGCAAATTAAATGTGCCAAATAGGTGTAAGCCAATTTACAGTTTGTTTAAGGAGAGAGCACAAACACTTTAGTCCTGGTTAGCAGGGGTAAAATGCACAGAGTCCTAATGCCAACAAAAAGGAGCTCAGCAAAGTAAGGGGGTGAATGCACACATTTTGGGCAAATACCACACCAAGATATCAGGTTTAACAGAGAATGCATGCAGAACGTTTGGGTCTGTCTGAGTGGGTGAGTGTGGCTAATCGGACCCAGACAGCCCGTCAAAGAAGTCAAGGGACCCTGGAGTTTGGAGCAATGGATCAGGTTTCCATAATCAAGAGTAAGGGCAAGAAGTGTGAAAAACCAGACTTAAAATATAATTCAGGCCAAAAGGAATCCGATCTCTAGGGGAAAATCTGGAACCTAAAGGAGAAGAAGAACCTACCCTGAAAAACCTGACAGAACTCTTTTAGTTGCATGGGACAGGGGTGCACGATAATTCAGCCAAGTGCAGAGATAGTACCCAACCTTTGAAGGCCTTTAGCACCAGGGTAGCAGCATGGGGATACTGGTGGAACCCATATAATCTACTGAGAAGAGGCTGTCTTTTACAGAGAGGCTAGGGACCCAAAACTTGGAGCAACCAGGAGATTGGTGGTCGCCCAGTAGTACAGGACATTCCTATTAAGCGTAGCCTATGATTTCACATTGGTTGGGCATTTTGGGGCAGACCACAACCTGGGACATGTTGGTCAACCACTTTCCCTGATCTCAGATTTCCGAGAAGGTGTAGGAGATTTGTTGCTCCTGCACCGCCTATCATGCCAGTGGAAAATATTGAGGTTCCACCAACTTGTATTTTTCAAAATGGACAAGGATATAAAGGTTCCCTGACTACATACTGCAGGTCATGTCATGCATTATTATTTGGTGTGGGCCTGAAAAAGAGTCCCTGGCTTCACCAGTCTATGTTCAAATCGTAGCACAGTGGTGTACGTACCATGCAAGTATGTGCCCTGAGGCCTTTGGTATGCCTCTGAAGCAACAGACACCTCAGAAAATGACCCACTGGTTTCAATCAGAAGTGATGGGGAGTACAAATGGTGATTGAATGTAGGGTCACAGTGATGGGGCAAACCAAGGAAAATTGTACACTTCTCAGAAGAGGCGGCAAACCAAGAAAGTTATATGATTCTCTGTAGCTGTTCTTTAGCGTCAACCCCGAAGCAGTGATGAGTTAGCCAATATATTTCTGACAACTCGGGAGAGGACCTTTGAAGGCCACCCAGAGATGGTGTAGTTGGGATGTAGGAGTATTCAGGCCCCTCAGAGAGTTCACTGCCCTCTGTTGAGGACCTGTGGGATTTACCCAGAAGTGGTAAATGATGCAACTAGGATATTGAATATATACCTCAGAAGAAGGTGTGTGGGGTCCACCCAAATGTGGCTAGGGGAAAGCCTATAAAATTGTAAATCTCTCAGTAGCTGCTCTATGGGGTCAACCCAGAGGGATAAGGCATAAACCAATTTCCGGACCTCATTCGAGGTTCTAAGGCAGGGGTCTTCAAACTGTGGGGCGCGACCCCCAGGGGGGCCGTGGAGCGATGCAAAGGGGGTCGCGCCTTCACAGTGTCACATCTGCCCTGGCCTCCAGGGCTTCAGCCCCCCTCCTGCCCCATCCTGTGTCTCAGCCCGGGTTTCTGCAGTGCAGCTCTCGCTGCTGGGGCCTCGGCTGGGCAGTGTCTCGAGTCTTATCTCCGGCCCGAGTTTTCACAGGTCTTTGAAGACCATTAGCATATTTACATGCCTTTGTTAACTGATTACCAAAGCTTAGTTTTTTATGGTTCCAGTGCCCCCTGGGCCCCCGCTCTGCCTATTCCTTACATTTGTATTTTTACACTTATATTACTGCTGTAGTGTGAGAATGCATTTATTGAAAATAAATATAAAGTTGGGTTGCCAAAAGAAACATGCCTGCTATGTGTTGTTTAAAGATCCTGCAGAGACCTGCTCTTGACACTAAATTGAGTTATAAATAAAAAAAAGTATATATTAATTAGTTATGTGACTTTTCTGTCTTTATTCTCTTCAATTATTAGTCATGGATCATTGAGGCATCCCTAGAACACAATTAAAAAGTGCTGTCTATTTATATTTGCTGTTCTAAGTATTCACAGATAAGTGCAAAAAATACAGCTGTAGGTGACTGCTTATTTCTGGGGCATCAAAATAATGAGCTGGTAACCCTAATCATTAGACTGGAAGTTTGTTGCAGGATCAGCACATTATTTATTTCCTCCACCTTCGAACCCTGATTAATGCTATTATAGCAATAGTTTAACTTATATCTGAAACCCTACACTTCAAGTTTCTGGGAATGCACCCTGCTTTCAGACTACTCACTTCTCATTCTCGCCTTCACTTTCACGTTCACCCTGCACTCCCAGTGATCACAATGCACTCACACTGATCACCATGCACTCATAGCGATCACCATGCACTCATAGCGATCACAATGCACTCACACTAATCACAATACACTCACACTGATCACCATGCACTCACACTGATCACCATGCACTCACAGCAATCACATTGCACTCACACTGATCACCATGCACTCATCCTATTCACCCGCTCACCCTGCACTCACAGTGATCACAATGCACTCACACTGATCACAGTGCACTCACACTGATCACCATGCACTCATAGCGATCACAATGCACTCACACTAATCACAATACACTCACACTGATCACCATGCACTCACACTGATCACCATGCACTTACAGCAATCACATTGCACTCACACTGATCACCATGCACTCATACTATTCACCCGCTCACCCTGCACTCACAGTGATCACAATGCACTCACACTGATCACAGTGCACTCACACTGATCACCATGCACTCACAACATTCACCCATTCACCCTGCACTCACAGCAATCACATTGCACTCACACTGATCACCATGCACTCACAGCAATCACATTGCACTCACACTGATCACCATGCACTCATACTATTCACCCGCTCACCCTGCACTCACAGTGATCACCCTGCACTCACAGTGATCACAATGCACTCACACTGATCACAATGCACTCACATCACTCACACGCTCACCCTGCACTCACACCAATCACCATGCACTCACACCATTCACCCGCTCACCCTGCACTCACAGTGATCACAATGCACTCACACTGATCACAGTGCACTCACACTGATCACCATGCACTCACAACATTCACCCATTCACCCTGCACCTACAGTGATCACAATGCACTCACACTGATCACAATGCACTCACATCATTCACCCGCTCACCCTGCACTCACACTGATCACCATGTACTCACACCATTCACCCGCTCACCCTACACTTACCGTAATCACAATTCACTCACACTGATCACCATGCACTCACACCATTCACCCGCTCACCCTGCACTCACAGTGATCATAATGCACTCACACTGATCACAATGCACTCACACTGATCACAATGCACTCACACTGATCACCATGCACTCACAACATTCACCCACTCACCCTGCACTCACAGTGATCATAATGTACTCACAGTGATCACAATGCACTCACACTGATCATCATCCACTCACAACATTCACCCGCTCACCCTGTTCTCACAGTTATCACTCTGCAGTAAAAATTCGCTTGCATTGTTCACTCTGTACCTCACCCTGCAGTCACACGAGCACACTTCTCACCCTGCACTCATGTGACACTCCACTCACCTGTCCCCCCCTTACTGCTCAATCTGTAGCTCACTCAAACAAGGCCATCACTAACCATGCACTAATTCATCCCACTCTGCACTTACAGCCGAACCCAAATTCATATGGTCACCTCACTCACCCTGCAGTCACTCCTTTTACCCTACTCTCACACTGTTGCATTGCTCACCGTGCAGTCACATGGGCACTCTTGTCACCCACACAGTGCAGAAGGTTAAAGTGCCTGGTACAAAGAAGATGTACCATGCACATCACAGAACTAAGTGTGAGTAAACTATGAGTAGCACTATAAAAAAATGAAATGTTTGTCAGACAGGTGCTATAGAGAGATGAGGTGTATTGTTGGTGAGTGGTAGTGAGGAAATTCATGGAGAAGGTGGACAAGCCCTGGCTGGGAGTGTTAACCCCCCCCCCACCGAAGTTCGGGTCTAGTGGATCCCCTGCTTCTGCCTATTATTTACATTTGTAGTGCGCTACTGTTACCAAAAGGTGTCCTGGGGCTAATAACCATCTGCCTGCAATGTGAGAGATGGATCCGGGTTGGGAGAGGAGAGAAGAGAGGGATGGAAGGAAGGGGGTGAGAGGAAAGGGGCATGGGTAAACTGCTTAACTGGTACTGATGGGGTGAAATCTTTCCTCAGTATTACTGTGTTTAAAAAAATTCTAAATAATAAAGCAACGCTACCCCAAAATACGCAGCATCACAGAACATTATTTACATTTTCTACTCACATAATTTAGTCAAGCCTGTCACATAATTTGGTCCTCACCTTCCTCATAACCTAGAGGTTTAGAAATTTTTGTCAGGAGGGGATCTTACGTTTGAAAATGTTGACAGGGGGGTCTCGGCATCCAAAAGTTTGAAGACCTCTGTTCTAAGGTGTCCCAGAGGTAAAGCGCTTATAAATTTGCAATTGGTAGTCCCGGCAGTGGTTTTCGAGACACTTCAGTAGAAGGACGATAGGGTCCACCCTAAGGTTGTGTGGTTATGATCTGGAAATTTTCAGGTATCTCAATGAGCGCCGGGGCAATTATTAAGGAGGTCTAATGGTGAGGTGTACACCAAGAAATTTCACAGGCACCTCAGTATGGAATCAATGGGTTCTTCTCAGAACCAGCGAGGTAAATGAAGAAATTCCACAGGCAACTCAGTAGAGGGTACATTTGATCCATCAAGAATCGGTGAAGGGTAAACCCAGAAACTCCACAAGAGCCTCAGTAGAGGTTTGTGAGATATACCCAGAACAGTGGGGGTGAAAGTGCTGCCTGATAAGGTCTTTAGCTGCAAACTGGTTCTGTAGCTGCAACATTGATTAAGCTGTGGGTTTAGGTTAGGGAAATGGAGGGAGTTGTGAGGGAGACATAGGATAATGTGAAGCAGCTCAAGTGGCAACATCCCTGGCTCAATAAGCTTTCCGGGCCCTTACAGACCCAAACAGGGAAGAGATGCTACAGCCCTTGACATTCTGCCATTTACCCTGGCACCCAAGCTTGAATTTCTCGCTGAAGTGGTAAAGTACTATTTCCAGTGGACAGATGACCAGTATTGTGTCGAATCACAAGCTCTTTGGCCAACTACTCCAGTGTCTCTTCAATCCTGCATCAATGAGGTGGGGAGCTCTGTCCTGGCGCTGCAGTTCTACCTGTGTGTCCTCCTGACTAACCATTGGTATTTGTTAAAAATAATTGATTTACACAATTTGAAATGAAACCATCACAACGCCAGATTGAGCGCTACTTGAATCTTTCTCTTGATGTGTTACAATGCAGTATTGTTTTGGGATTGGCCTTGCCTTGATCAGTATTGGGACTTTAGTCCCAGTCTTGCACTGATTATTGGGCTTACGTAATTGCAATTAATTGCTTATTCTAATGAAGACCTTCTTATCAGTATGGGTTGAAACATCATCTATGCTAACAATTATGTACCATAAGCGATTGACCCTTGATCTGCTTGTAATTACAAATTCTTATTGTACAAGATTATTACGTAACACCCTGTTTAACTTTGTGATATAAATATAACTAGTGTACAAATACCATGTACTTATGCAGCATATTGATAAAGAGAAGGATGAGAAGTGGATGTATGTAAGAGTTTAAGTATGTCTGATGACTGTAATGTATGTTATGTACATAGTATATATTTTTCTATTAATAATTATGCTTAAAGATACAGTGACACTGCAATTTATAAGATAAAAGGATTTTCCTATTTTTGTATCAATAACACTATTTTGCAGTGTGTTTTTTATTGTGCCTTCTACCCTATTCTATCATGATTTGCCTGAGATCTCTTTTTGAAACTCATGAACATAGGATGAGTCACTAGGCTAAAAATCTGTATACAGGTAAATTACTTTAATCCTTGGTGCAGAAAAAATGCAGTGGTTTTAAATGGTACTAAGAAGGGGTGCGATGAGTTGTACAGGCTCTACAGGCCCAGGGTCACCTGTGGGAATAAAACTGTAAGGTATATAGCGAGAGGTAGCTGGGAGTATACTAGAAGTTGAGGTACTGGGTTTTTAAGAACCGGTACAGAACCGGTAACCCAGCGGTGCCAGGGAATCAACACCCAGAGACCTCGGGTTCTTCCTGATCCAGACCTACAGAAACTCGGAGTCTTCTAGGTGAAGTCAAAGATTAGTTTATTGGCTGCAACCAAGGTAACAAGTGTCCTAGAAGTACAACACAGGTATATTCTCAGGAGACTGCACACCTTTGCAAAGTCAGGCTTCTCTTCTTATACACAGTTTTGGGCTCCAGGCAAAACATTCTTGGTTGTAAAGTAAATCGTTAACATACTTTTAGTACAAAGAGAAAGCAGAGTCATGATGACATGTCCATATTTCACTTCGTGCTGCCTACAACAAATCATTTGGCAAGGCCCAACATTTCATCAGATATCACTGGACCCCTAATAAAACCGGGCACCTCCCCACCATAAAGTAAGTGAAGCAAAAGAGTCAAGATAGATGTGAGCGAGATATGGCAGGTGTGCGCACTGAAATGGTTTTATGGTTTGCTGAGCCTAGATGCTATCTTGCTTCGGCCACTCGGAGGGAACTGACCTAACGAGTTCGGCCTGGGGCAATGGTTCCAACTTGTACTGAGGTCATGGAAAAGTCGATTAAGGAGTACGTGTCCTTGTGGAATTGAAATCAACTGGATTAAGGCCTATGTAAAGGGCAACATATAAATGAAGCCAAGGTTCAGAACGCAAATGACGATTTCGAGGTGAAATCGCCACCCGAATATGCTGAAAATATATGTACATGATGTACTCGTCATTCTCGGTCTTTTGATACCAAATTCGTCATGTTTCAACGAAGTTTTAATTCTCGAGTAATTATACGAAATCCAGTTTTTCAGAACCTCAAAGTGTGATGACATTCGTATTTTAATAATGCATATATGTTTTCATTTCAACTTCCGGCTCATTAACAGGAGTTACTGATTGCTAATTCATTCACTTCTTTCGCCAAATGCTGGTACAGAAAGTGAAAGTGTTGCGTTTTAGGTCTTACTTTACGGCGCAGCTGTTCCCTAACTTAATGTGATTAAAAAACAGAGCTTTCAGGAGCCCCATGGTAAGAGACTGTTGCTCTGCCAGGATGGTTGTTCAACTGAGTACAGCTATTGATTTCACAAAAGCTGTGTGCTTCCACAGAGTGCTTATCCTCGAAGCAGGTTTGATAAATTCTTTACCAAGCTGACTGAGGCAGCAGCACTGTTGTGTTAAGGGATAAAGATTATCCTTTGGGTCACACACATGCCACTGGTATGTTATTAAACACCAACTCCTAGATTATCAGGGTGATTGCTTTTCTCTGTAGCAGCCCAGATGGGAGCATATATATAGAGCTTTTCAGAATTTAAATATATTTATGTGTGTGTGTGTGTGTTTGTGTGTGTGTGTGGTTGTGTGTGCGTGTGTGTCAATATTGCTACATATACACACATATCATTTCCAAAAAGTTAATTTATTTATTAATTTTAATTTATTTCCCCATAACAAACTAATAGTAATATATTTAACTTACTTCAAATTTAATATTTGAATATATTAAAACACATTAAATTAGTGAATTTATGGAACATACTTTAATTTTAGATTACTCTTCCCTGAACATTAAAATCCCTTTACTACCCCATAACACACCCATCACAGAGCCCTATAAACTCTTCACAACCCTTATTGCTACCGTTCTCTGAACCCTGAAAACTCCTTGCTACCCCTTAATGCTACTCATCCCTGAATACTAAAAACCCTTACTACTCCCTAACGCTGATACTGAAACTGACAAGTCCTTATAGCACCTTAACACTACCCTTCCCTGAACCATGGAACCCTTTACTATTCCTTAACGCTATAATTCCCTAAGCCCTACAAACTCCTTACTTCCCCATAATGCTACCCTTCTTTGAACCCCGACAACCCCCACTACCCTTTAATGCCACCCACCACTGAATCCTAAAAACCACACTTAATGATACCCATCCCTGAACCCTACAGACACAGTTACTAGTCCTTAACTGTAACCTTAACATTTTTACAACCACTTAAAGCTACCTTTAACTGAACTCTACAAACTTCTTACTCCCTCTTAAGATTACCCATCCCTGAACCTTGAAAACCATTCACTCCTTACTGTTACCAGCACCATAAAACCCTTACCACTCCTAGACCAAGCCTTCCCCGAACCCTCATAACCCCTTAGCACTCCTTAATGCTACCCATCAATGAATCATATCAATCCCTTAGTACCCCTTAAAGCTTAAACTTAAAACCATAGACAAACATTAAATTAATTTCATTAAATATTAACATTAATAACTATTGGTACATTAAAGCCACAGATATTTTGTTAGCCAATGCTTGTTTAACAATCTGCCATAGGTGCCTTAACTAAACAATTAATCCAGAACAAAATTCTATTTCCAATGCAAGTTTTAATAGTTACCCTGCTCTTCCAGGTGATGCTAACCCCATTGTTTACTAAAGTCCATGTGTTAGAATAGAAAAATATGCTTTCGCATTGTTTTATGTAAAGTTAGCATTCAGGGCACCATTTTGTGTATGACCGCCATTTTGAATTATAATCTAAACTAATCCTTTGCCATTTCCGAGAAACAGTCTTCTCTAGGTTCTGTTTCTTCTGAGCTGAGTTTTGCTACACTAATGAATGCACTGTTCTTATTAGCGCACACCTTTCCTTTAGACATATGCCTTCACCCACTTGTCTAGTGGTGGGTACAGGCAGAGTGACCTTGAATAGTAGATAATGTGTGCCCGGCCTCAGAATCGAAACTTACTCCTTTGTAATTTACTGTCTAGCTGCATCTACTTGTCAAATTCCGTGGTGGGCGTGGTTTCATTGATTTCGAAGTGTACATAATGTATCGTTATGCTTGCTGATGCCAGTCCCAGTGCAGTGCAGCACTCCTAAGCGACTAAGTATTGGTTTGTATTCTCTACTGTCTGACCCACTCTTCATTTAGTATGGAAGTAGTTATGTTTAATAAGGGATTCCCCCCTTTTTTTAGACACCACACTATAGGGTTTTAAGTCTTTTTGGAATTTAGAGATTACCAGAGGGAACAGAGGCTGAAGGGAAAGGCTGAGCCCGGCCCCACCTGCTGTCACCTACACCACAGGAGGAGCTAAAAATGCTCAGCCCAGCCAGGCCATATTTTGTGCTACCCTTTCACACCCATCTGCTCTCACCCTGCTACCCGTTGTGCCCTGCTGCTGACATGCAAGCGGATCTGTCCCCGAAATTGGAGATAACCATTGGAAAAGGGCCAGCATTTCTGTGCCTGCATGGTTCACAATTCCGAGGACAAATACTGAAAAATGGCTGGATTTTGCACAGGCGGTTCCAACTGGAATCCTAAATTCCTACTTGAACATCTCCCCATGGTAAATCTGCCCTTCTGGAAATGAGGCCCTTTGTTGTGTGTTGTTTCAATGTAGGGCTTAGCTGGAGCTGCCTAAGATTGAAACCACTTATGCAATTCGTTGCTTTTATTTGTTGTAGTATTTTACATTATTTTAAAATTGTATTCTGGCTTCCCTGTTTACCTGCTTTACTCTTTAAAATATTGGTCTTAATTTAGGTTGGCTTTAGTTAGCTTGACTAGACCACATTAGACTGCAGCATTTAAAGGACTGTTGGTTTATTAGCATGCAGGAGACCTGCACATTCATGTTTTCATTCTGTTTCAGAAAATCATTTAAATTCAGCTGCAGTTTATGCTGTATTTCTGCTTCTAAACATAACATTCCTTTAGTTTCCATGGTCGAAGAAGAGAACTTTGTAACATGCAAGGTTATTTATATCCGCTGTTATTAGATGTGCAGAAACAGCTCATTGTGTTAAGTTTTACATTTGTGTTTATTTACTCCGTGTTACTAACAGGTGTGGCCGTACTGTCCACTAGAAATCCCACGGAAGTGGGTGTAAATAAATTAGCCGTTTTATCGGTTCCTATGCATGTAACATTCCGTGCCGCCCATCTATGTAACGTTATGCTATGAAAATTGTGTGCATTCTTAGTCTATAACATAAAATCTATGCTATTTAGGGAACAGCCAAAAAGGCATTTATATGAATTTTACATTTAGCTTCAGAAAAGTGAGAGATGGAGCTTAGATTTATTGTGCTTTTGCTTTAGTCTTTGAATAAAACAGACCTTATCTCAGTTTGCTGGACACTTAGAGAGAACTAGCTTATGGGGTTGCTTATGATTTCATTGTGCTAATTTTCCCAATTGATTAAATAACATGTTGCCTTCTGTAATTATTATTTTGATATTTGAATAAATTAAAAGAACTGAGATTAGTGTCTGAAGTCTTTTCTTCAGTATTATTATCTGCTAATTGTATGACGCAAGGATACTCCCTTTCGTTCCACTTGTCCCTCATAAAATTAACTGCGTGAGGACATCAGCATGTGTATTGGCCCCGTGCTTGCCTCTCTCCAATCCTCAAATCTTTATGTCTAGATTATCAATCACTTTTGAGCATACACTCACACTTAAAAATAACTATTAAAATTAAAGTCTGCACATAGGTTTCTTTTTGGAATTTTTATTTGGTATTTTCTGCAGGTCCGGCAAGCAGCTTCATATACAAAGATACACCATTGAATGCAAGACATGACTTAAGGCCTATGCGTACTGCACTTTCAAAATACTGAAAAATAATTAAAAAAATAATTTAAACATACTTGTAACATACACATAACATATTAATACAATTTGATGTGCACTTATAGCAACTCATAAAATACCATGCACACATTTTACACATAAATCTTCACATAGAATCACTAACCATCTACTATGCAAAATAATACATGACAGCAACATTGGGAGCTTGAGGCAGGTAATCTCTGTTGCAGTTGCATGTGCCAATTCAATGCAGTGTCGTTTTTCGTTAGAAGCGTTAAGAGGCCTATATATGTTAATACGTATATTGCGCCTGTAAGACAAGTGCAGTTGAATGTTCTAAAAGTGATAAGACCTGTCATGGTTCCTGAAAATACCATTTGTTTTCTGACTGTAGGCCCATGTCTGCCCCTGCGATAGTGCTTTGCGCCATTATTGTAGTGACTGGGCCAGCAACAGTAGGTGGCACTTCCTTCTGAACTCCAACAGGAGCTGTGCCGTCATTTCCCAATGGAACACTATTGTTAGATATTGCCTGCACCACTGTTGATGCCTGAGTTGAAGTCACGCCTAGCGGCATCTTGCTTTGCCCTGCGGGGTCTGGTCCTAGATTTGGGACGTTATTGTTGAGGTTTGGGAGTATACTGCCCTGGCCGGTTGGGCTTCCCTCTGGTATAAGGGCAGTGTTTCCAGGAAGGGAGGGATCAGCAATAGAGGTGCCAGATCCAACACCAGGTGTGTTAGGTGCAACAACAGGGGTGTTTCCATTCTGCACTACTACCACCCCTCCCTGCCCCACTGGGGAGCCTCTTGCAAGAGGTGTGTCATCTTCTGTAGTAAATTCTCCTTGGACAGCAGAGTTTGGCGTCATTCCTCCTCCGCTGTGACCAGCACCCATGCCCACATAACCTGGATACAAAGCACCGAAGGCATGTGCACCACCACCTGGGCTTCCCTGTAACCCACAGAACACAAAGTGATTATAAGACTTGCGAACAGCATATAAATAACTTTTACAATACCACATCTCTGAAGACCATAAAAAACAAGAAAATCATACACTTATTAATCAAGCTGTATGAAAAGCACTTATAGCAGTTAAATGCAATAACATTGCATACCATGTCTAAACACACACTTTAACTACCTGCTAGACCTGGCATCCGTGGCGTGGTTTCCCCTGACATTTTGCCTCCATCACCTGTATTTTTGACACTGTGCTGGATTTCGTTTTTGCTGGTTTCTATGCTTTGGGCACTTTGCCACTGCTGATCAGTGCCAAAGTGCAAGTGCTCCCTGGTTAAATTGTTACTGTAATTGGCTATCCATGTTTGGCATATTTGTTTTACCTGTAAGGTCCCTTGTAACGTGCACTGAGTGTGCCAGGGCTGGTAATTCAAATGCTACTAGTGGGCCTGCAGCACTGATTGTGCCACTCACATGAGTAGACCTAAGATGGTGTCTCAGGCCTGCCACCGCAGTGCCTGTGTGCAGTTGCTAACTGCCATGTTGTCCTGTTCAGTGTACACACTTGCCAGGCCTGACCCTTCCCTTTTCTTGCACATTAGACACCCATATAGTAGGCCCAAGGTACCCCCTTGGGCAGGGTGCAGTGTAAGGTGTAATGCAGGACATGTACTAGTGTGGGTAACATGTCCTGGTAGTGAAATACAGACATTTTCGTTTTTCACTATGGCAAGGCTATCTTGCCCATAGTCTAGAATGGGGAATGCTGTGTATAATGTTTACCTGCATATCTTCCCATAGGAGCAAGATAGAAAATTGAAATCTGGTATCCCTGAACTTATCTTTAAGGGAGGATGGTTTTTAAGTTCTGTGTTTGAAAATAGCACTTTTAGAAAGTGGCTATTTTCTTGTTCAACCTTTCTGTATGCCTCTGTCTGTGTGTGTTTTGACCGTCTGGTTTAGTGAGTGAGAGAGCCTGGGGGTGGCTCCAGGAGGGAGGGTGAGTCAGCACTAGGCTGAATAGACCTAGCTGCACTTAGAGTGGTGGGAGGAGTTGCACCTGGGCCTGAATAGGGCTGTGCCTGCCTGCCACAATGCTGGCTCCACCTCCTGCGGTGTCTGATGTTCCCCCTGGCCTCTCCTCACAAAGAAAGAAGACATGCCCTGGCAGAGGGCACCTAGAACTGATTTGGACTTGATCCTGGACCCCTAACACATGTAAGAACAAATACTTTTGGGGTATTAGAAGCTGTGCTGAAACCCTAGTAAAATTAGACTACTTCTGCAATCAAGAGGAATATCTGCAGAAGAAGATCAGCTGAAGAGACTGAGGAAAATGTCTACCCTTGCTGTGTGACCTTGGGCTGGCCTACAGTTTGCTGTTATTACTAAGGAAGATAACTGAGGAACTTTGCTGTGTGCTGTGTTCCCCTCCTGCGTAAAGAAAGGACTTTGCTGTGTGCTGTTTCCTAAAGAGTCTCCAAGGGCCCGAGAAGAGCTGGCCTCCTGTTAAAACTCAGGAACATAAAAGTTTACCCAAGGATTCCTACCAAATCACCCTACATCGCGCTTTACTGTCCCTACTGCCTTGGGGCTGTTGGTGTGCCCTCCGGACGTCAGTGGGGCCGCTGTGCCATTCTGCTTGTCTGGCGACTCACGCACTGAGGGCCGGTATCTGTTCATCACTGACCCGGATTGCCCAGAGAGTTGTTGCGGGCCCTGGAATCATCGCTGCCAGCCCGGGAGTCAAGCGAGAACTTTGCCCGCATTCGCCCTCCACTGATGAGGCCGTAAAACCGGAAGGATTGCCTGGTAATAGGGACGCCGCTCCGACGTCACCGCTATGAGGACCAGGAAGGCCGCTGGGAGGAAGTCCCGTCACGACCAGCGTGTCACCGCCGGATGAGAAGGGCTCCTACCGAAGATCGGCTGAAACGCACCGCCACCGGGAGAGAAGCTCCAGGTAACAAGCTCCGGGCCGGGTTGTTGTCTGTGCGAGGCCAGGTGCGGGTGGGGGACCAGCGGGGCAACCTGGAACTGTGCGGGAGACCGTAGAGACACGCAAACAGCAAGATAACGTGCTGGTCCAGGAGAGTGGTGGTTGCTGTGAAGGGCAGCAGGGACATTTTGGTGATATCCCTCTGTTTAGCATTGCTGGACATTTTGGTGGTATCGCTCAGTTTAGCCCAGCTGGGGTATTGCTGATCGGGACAACCCTGCCATAGTACCCTTCCCCGCCTTGACACCCGAGCCCATAGTCCCATTACTGCTGCAGGGACGAAGATTTATTCTCTAAAAGAACTGGGAAGTGGCATTTTGACCACACTTTCAAGAGCAGTACTGAGGATTACCGCATTTCTTTTCATTGAAACTTGAACTGTGTTGACAACAAAGAGCATACCTAAAGTGAACTTTAGCCTCCAAGAGAACCCACAAGTTTATTTAGGCTAGAAAGTTATAGAGAGCATTACTAAGAAGGAGTAATTCATGTATGTACATTTTATGTCGTTTTGATCTGACGTAAACTATATAAAGATATTTATATTTTAATAACAACTTGTGTGGTGTACATTTTTGGCGTTTTACTGTGTTACTGTGAGTGTTATTGCAAATACTTTACACATTACTTTGGGGATAAGCCTGTCTGCTCGTACCAAGCTACCAAGGGGTGAGCAGGGGTTATCTACAGTGTGTACCCCCTTACCCTGACTAGAAGCAAGGATCCCTATTTGGTCAAAGGTACTTAACTCTGCCAACTAGAGACCCCCAGTTATAACACTACCTCACAGTTAATAAGGAATTAAAAAGAAATAGACTTAATGCTTACAAACAGAACCAAAAGCTAAAAAATGCACAGCTGGCACTTATGCCACCGGAGCACTTACTTATTACTAAAAGTGCCACACATGCAGCCTGTTCTGTTTCAGTACACACTACTCACCCGAGCATTGCCACAGGAGCGTTTCCTGATTCACATGGGGATTTAGTCACATATGAATGAGGGGATACTTTGCATCAGTGTCATCAAACTGATGCATACGCACAGGCAAAAGCCTTATATTAGACAAATTATTGTGCGCTACCTAGGAAGCAGCACACGTAAGGTGTGCCGCAAGGTGTGCCACAAGGTGTGCCCCGAAGGAGCCCTTTGGAGGGACGTATGGCTGGTTCCAAGGACCTGTCCCTAAAATGCAACCCGCTTAACACAGTAGTGTAAATTAGCCACTACATCTCCCTCTAAGGCTTGATGAGCCAGGTTGTCACATTCTAGAAGGTGAACAGAGGGCTGGCGATTTTGGATTTCTGATGAGATTTGTAATCTTCGCTTTTCAACAGATATCTAGGTACTCTTGGCTTCTCAGGAGGAGTATAAAACTCTCACTACCCGTTTGAAAGAAATTCTTGGTACTTTCAGCAGACCACAGTAGTGATAGGTTCCTAGCATGGAATATAAATTGACTGGGTTCCTCAAAAGCAACTATGTTTTGCTGGAAATAATAGAGGAACAAGATGGTTGAATCCCAAGAGGTGAATACGAAACTGGCATGGACATTCCCAGCAAGAGAAAACGTCTATTATTCTGCAGGAAGATGCATATCTGCTGCATTGCCAGAGCATAACATGAGACTTCACACATAGACTCAAAACAAGAACAAGCATTGGCAAAGCCAATAGATCAGGTCTTTAATACGCTAATTCATGGCCAAGCTATAGGCTGGTGAAAGAGCAGACTGCCAACTTTTGCATATCAATATGGCCGACTCATTGCTTCAATGGCTAACTTGGAATGGCAAAGTATTTGTAATGTGTGAAAAAAATATTCAAAGATGGCCGCCTGTGTGTATATAAGTGCATGTGGTGAACTTTGAATAGTTTATCAATTCTTGTAATTGTTTCTAACAAGGCTGATGTATTTAGAAGCAGCGCACCATACATATTCGAATTGGAACTAATACATTATTGGTAAACCACTCAAAGATGGCCACCTAAGAAAACAGTGCCTGCGTGAATCCTCTGGAATGTTAAAATTTGCATTTGCATATGGGAACAGTGTTGCATACACAAAAAATCTGATGCAGTCTAAAAGTGATGGGAAATTAGTTTTTCTTTGTCAAGGCACAATTGACTTAAATGGCACTCCAAACACTGGATGGGCAGGGATGTGCTCTGGCACTGACAGACACTGGTAATCCTGAAGGCTTGGGGTTGCGAGACTTTGGGGACACTAAATCAAAAGCTTGTTTTAAGTATGTTCAAGCCCTCCAATTCATTTGAAAAATAGGCAATCCTAATCTTATAGAACTGCTGATTTCTAGTCCCTCGTCTCTTTTTGACACTCATTCTTCATTGACCAATTCTTTAGCAACTGCATGCAATAGAATAGCCCAGAAATCATGGTACACACAAACATTTTCCCAGGTGCCAACAAGTATGGTCTGCAATGTGACGGAGGGCTTCATTGAATACAGTCCCAGCTTCCCTAACTGACCAAATTGAGGTATCCAAATTGTTTTATTTCACTTTGCCCCATCATTTTTTGTTATCACATAGCAGAGCACCTTGAAAAATATGAGTTCTGAATATGCACTGTACAAAACCTCATGTTTGACTTAATAAACTATAATGTTGTTACATGCATAATTGTAAGCTATACCACATAGAGGTTTCACATGCCAACTTACTTTTCTCTTGGTTCACACATGCACTGCTGATAGAGCGAGGAAGGCATGAATGCTTCCAAATTCATGTTTGAGAACTATCCCTTTTACAAAGTGCCTTTCAATGCAGTTTTATAATCTGATGCACTAAGGTGAAACACTTGATAAGTTCATGAAATACAGCTTTTTGAAGATCCTTTATCAGAGCTTGGTAGTATATTCTTTTTTTCACAATGTCTTTGAAATAAAGGGATTTGTAAAGATAAGTGGAGAAGGACACCTTCTTTGCTTCTGTTCCTTTTACTTCAGTTAATGTGTAAAAAAATATTTGGGAGTGTAACAGTTATCTGAATGTCACTGCTTAGTAAACAGCAGGCTAAGGAGGAGCCATGTGTAAAGGTTAGGAGGTCCGCAAGCAGCTCCCGCCCATACTTTGGGTACCCCTGGTCTAAATTGTATAGAGGGAGAGGTGTGGCACAGTGGCCAGAGCGGCTGACTCTGGAGTGTGGGGCTCCCGGTTCAATCGTGGGCGGCAGCTCTGCATCATGTGACTCTGGGAAATAGCTCACCTAATCTCCCCGACGGCCCCCCAGCGCCTGGATACCCTTAGGGGTAATACGTTTGCGCTTTACATATGTGGATTTATTATTTATAATTAGCTGCGGTGGGTGATTGAGAGTCAATAGTACTCTCAGTTTTTCACAAAATAGGTAATGAAATATAGCACCACCTGCAGGTGTAACCTAGAAGGCATAAATGTCATCCTTGCTACACAAGGGTCATGCCTGACTACACCAGTGCACTTGGAATATGGGCTAGTAATAGCCTGTAACGTAGACAGAATATTTTAACTTGAAAAGCTACTGGTGGCTTTAAACCATATCCGTTCGGCCCAATGTTACTGGCCACACAAAAAATTTAGGACACGCCAATCGACATTTCATCCATGCTCTTTGCACCAGGCATGTATTTTGGGGTTAGAAGGTTGAGAGGTGTGCAGGAAGCATTTGCAAGCAGTGGTTTATATGCAGCTGGAGGCACACCCAGAAAATTACTAGTTAGGTTCAGAAAGCCTGTGTGTTCCTAGAGGTGAAAATACAGCACTAACAGACTTATTAAATGTGCACTCGTTTTTTTTAAATGACACCAATCAACACCTAGTTTCAAAAAAATTGGCGTGCCAGGCTAGGATGAGCACAAGTTGACACTAGTGAGAGAAAAGGAGACTAATTGTGTGACAGGCACCAATTTGTATTTTTATCAGGGCCGTACAGGCCATAGCGGGCACCAGGTGTTTCCCCAGTGGGTCGCCAAGGTGGTGCCGGTTTTGGGACCCTGGGGGGGGGGCATGGCAGTATCGGCCCCCTGTAACAAAATCGGCCCTAGCAAACAGCTCGGCGTCGCCCCCCCTCCCCATAGGGGGCCAGCCAAGCAGTTTGCGAGGGCCAGTTTTTGTTTCTCCCTGATTTTTATTTACAGTCCGTGAAACAATAGGAAAAAACGAATGACACCTGGCTGATGCCCACAGAAGAGGGAGTGCCTGGAGCTCGAGGTCAGGTAGTGGATTACAGGCAACTCCGCTGGACAACTTAAAAACATCGAGGAAAACTCAAGGTTTTGTTAGTGGAACACAACCCTACACATAAGAGGTTTGTTATCAGCGTGGGGAAGAGCGATGAGCCCTTGATTGACTGACTGATTAATTGATTGAAACAATTTGTAAAGTGCAGCCAGCTACTACATCAAGCAGTGTCCTGAGCTTCTAAGGGGTGTAAACCAGGGGCCACATTTACTGAAAAGCCAGGCAGCAAGCTGTGTGACAGGGAGAGAGCACGATTGCCCCATATCTACTAAGATATGAAGCATTACTGCTCTATCTGCGGGGGCACACTGTATGCTGCCGAGCACCAATGCAATTATTTACAACAAGGGGTGGTGAGGGACAGAGTCTCTGAATTAAGCAGAATACTCTCACCCAGTCAAGAGATCAGGGCTAGATCCAACACCGTTTTTTAGCTCACTGCACCATCCCAGTTTCAGAACCTGGCTGTATGCAAATTAGTCTGTTCCTGTCCCAGTGCATGATGGGAACAGGGCAAACCAAACTACAAAAGCCAATTCTTACACTGGGAAGGAAACAAGCTTCCGGGGACCGGTTTCTGGCATTACAGCCGTCTTCGGCCCGGCTTGCTTGAATCCTGATGGTGCAATGAGCAAGGGACTCATGTCTGAGTATACCCTTCCACGCTTAGGGTGAACAAAATTATTTACAACAAGGGGTGGTGAGGGACAGAGTCTCTGAATTAAGCAGAATACTCTCACCCAGTCAAGAGATCAGGGCTAGATCCAACACCGTTTTTTAGCTCACTGCACCATCCCAGTTTCAGAACCTGGCTGTATGCAAATTAGTCTGTTCCTGTCCCAGTGCATGATGGGAACAGGGCAAACCAAACTACAAAAGCCAATTCTTACACTGGGAAGGAACCAAGCTTCCGGGGACTGGTTTCTGGCATTACAGCCGTCTTCGGCCCGGCTTGCTTGAATCCTGATGGTGCAATGAGCAAGGGACTCATGTCTGAGTATACCCTTCCACGCTTAGGGTGGACAAAATTATTTACAACAAGGGGTGGTGAGGGACAGAGTCTCTGAATTAAGCAGAATACTCTCACCCAGTCAAGAGATCAGGGCTAGATCCAACACCGTTTTTTAGCTCACTGCACCATCCCAGTTTCCGAACCTGGCTGTATGCAAATTAGTCTGTTCCTGTCCCAGTGCATGATGGGAACAGGGCAAACCAAACTACAAAAGCCAATTCTTACACTGGGAAGGAAACAAGCTTCCGGGGACCGGTTTCTGGCATTACAGCCGTCTTCGGCCCGGCTTGCTTGAATCCTGATGGTGCAATGAGCAAGGGACTCATGTCTGAGTATACCCTTCCACGCTTAGGGTGGACAAAATTATTTACAACAAGGGGTGGTGAGGGACAGAGTCTCCGAATTAAGCAGAATACTCTCACCCAGTCAAGAGATCAGGCTAGATCCAACACCGTTTTTTAGCTCACTGCACCATCCCAGTTTCAGAACCTGGCTGTATGCAAATTAGTCTGTTCCTGTCCCAGTGCATGATGGGAACAGGGCAAACCAAACTACAAAAGCCAATTCTTACACTGGGTAGGAAACAAGCTTCCGGGGACCGGTTTCTGGCATTACAGCCGTCTTCGGCCCGGCTTGCTTGAATCCTGATGGTGCAATGAGCAAGGGACTCATGTCTGAGTATACCCTTCCACGCTTAGGGTGGACAAAATTATTTACAACAAGGGGTGGTGAGGGACAGAGTCTCTGAATTAAGCAGAATACTCTCACCCAGTCAAGAGATCAGGGCTAGATCCAACACCGTTTTTTAGCTCACTGCACCATCCCAGTTTCAGAACCTGGTTGTATGCAAATTAGTCTGTTCCTGTCCCAGTGCATGATGGGAACAGGGCAAACCAAACTACAAAAGCCAATTCTTACACTGGGAAGGAAACAAGCTTCCGGGGACCGGTTTCTGGCATTACAGCCGTCTTCGGCCCGGCTTGCTTGAATCCTGATGGTGCAATGAGCAAGGGACTCATGTCTGAGTATACCCTTCCACGCTTAGGGTGGACAAAATTATTTACAACAAGGGGTGGTGAGGGACAGAGTCTCTGAATTAAGCAGAATACTCTCACCCAGTCAAGAGATCAGGGCTAGATCCAACACCGTTTTTTAGCTCACTGCACCATCCCAGTTTCAGAACCTGGCTGTATGCAAATTAGTCTGTTCCTGTCCCAGTGCATGATGGGAACAGGGCAAACCAAACTACAAAAGCCAATTCTTACACTGGGAAGGAAACAAGCTTCCGGGGACCGGTTTCTGGCATTACAGCCGTCTTCGGCCCGGCTTGCTTGAATCCTGATGGTGCAATGAGCAAGGGACTCATGTCTGAGTATACCCTTCCACGCTTAGGGTGGACACAATTATTTACAACAAGGGGTGGTGAGGGACAGAGTCTCTGAATTAAGCAGAATACTCTCACCCAGTCAAGAGATCAGGGCTAGATCCAACACAGTTTTTTAGCTCACTGCACCATCCCAGTTTCAGAACCTGGCTGTATGCAAATTAGTCTGTTCCTGTCCCAGTGCATGATGGGAACAGGGCAAACCAAACTACAAAAGCCAATTCTTACACTGGGAAGGAAACAAGCTTCCGGGGACCGGTTTCTGGCATTACAGCCGTCTTCGGCCCGGCTTGCTTGAATCCTGATGGTGCAATGAGCAAGGGACTCATGTCTGAGTATACCCTTCCACGCTTAGGGTGGACAAAATTATTTACAACAAGGGTTGGTGAGGGACAGAGTCTCTGGATTAAGCAGAATACTCTCACCCAGTCAAGAGATCAGGGCTAGATCCAACACAGTTTTTTAGCTCACTGCACCATCCCAGTTTCAGAACCTGGCTGTATGCAAATTAGTCTGTTCCTGTCCCAGTGCATGATGGGAACAGGGCAAACCAAACTACAAAAGCCAATTCTTACACTGGGAAGGAAACAAGCTTCCGGGGACCGGTTTCTGGCATTACAGCCGTCTTCGGCCCGGCTTGCTTGAATCCTGATGGTGCAATGCAGGCACCCTTGTGCGGCAGTGCAAGAGTGCCTGTGTATCAGGCAGCACTGTTGATGTGCAGAAAGGGACACCTCCTGCACAAAAGCAAACATAGAAAGAGAAAATAGCAAGGAGAAATAAAAATTGAACATATTTCTCCTCATTATACCTCTGTTGAGAAGAGGAACCATTTTGACACACTCCCAGGGTTACTATTATTAGCAAATCTGGGACTGTGCTACAACCCATGGGTGGATGCGTGGGAACACCCACACTCCACCCATGTACGACCTTCCCATTGCAGAATAATGCAAGGAAGCGACTTGTGCTGCCTTGCCTGACTCTAGAGTCACTAAGCCATGTAGAGTCATGCAAGAACATAAAGTCCTGCAAGAGCATAGAGTCATGCAAGGCTTGCCTTGAATCACCTTGCTTGACGCAAGGGCAATGCAAGCCCTTAGTAAATCAGGTGTCATCTGAATCGCATGAAACAGGAAATGAAATATCCAATTGCGGAGACAGGTACAAAATGAACAAAGTGAAGCCTACGTCCAGTGGCTGACCGGGGACTTGATTCACAAAGCTAAACTTAAATTTGCAATTGTTTGCTATTCACAAAGGTATTTTACAAGCAGTATCTGGCAGGTAATAGGATCCAATAAAAAGTTGTATCAAAAGAAGGAGGAGATAAGAGGAGTATCCCAGAGGGGCTCGTCCTCCTAGTTTCATACATTTCAAGAAAAAAGAGCCAATCTTTGTAGTGTGTGCTAACCGCCTGTAGGGTGGAAGAAAGAACAAGGCGTTTTTATATAACCCTCACCCACCAGGGTTGCCCCTTGGTGGCATGCTTCATCATAGAGTTCCACCCGTTCTGCTATGGAATGGGGTGTGCTACTACCTGTGAATTATGCAGAAGCACTGAATGGTATGTTCTAGATGCTGATAGAACAGGAGTTTTTTTAATGAAAATTTAAAATATATGCCTGGTAGGAAAGCAATGTTTAACCTGTCCTCCAGATGGTATGGTTACAAAAAGGAGAGAAAAATAGAAAGTATGGATGTAATGACAGTTCCTTTCTATAGGTCTGAATGTTTCAGGCCATTTCCCATGTCTTTTCTTCAGGTCCAAAGAACTAACTCACTGATTCCATTCCAAATCCAAATAATGTAATTGACGCAAGGTGTCTTCACGCACTCTGCAGTCTTATAAATATACCTATCAGTTACTTGGCGTTAATGTCTGTCAACCTGCAATATATAAGGAGAGATTTAGACTGCCATAGGTTATGGCAGATACAAAGGTAACAGGGTGCTTCAACCAGCTAGGTAGGTAAATCGGCCTGTTCAAAATAGCTTTAGAAACACCTCAAAGTGAATAAAAGCCCATGTAGGCTTAGAAAGGGATGCTTAATGAGGTATTTAAGTGCGCACATCTATTAGGAATAGTGATATTCCCTGTGATTTGAACACCAAGTAGGTGATAAATATAGTTATAAGCATGCAGAGTGTGTGAAGTTACTTTCCATCAATTATTTTAATGGATCAAGAGTGGAATCAGGGAGTTAATTCCTTGCTCCTTAATAAAAGCCATGGGGAATGAAACATGTAGGCCTGTAGAAAGAAAGGGTCATTACATCCATACTGTCTATTTTTCTCCGCATTTTTATAACCATACCGTTGGAGGACGGATAATAGCAGTGCCCTCCTATCTGAAAGGTGTTTTTAATTTTCACATAAGAAACCTCCTACTCCTATTATATGAACATTTAGAGCATACAATTTAGTGCTCCCATGTCATTTGCAAGTAGTAGCATGCCTGTTCCATAGCAGAACAAGAGGAACTCTGTGATGAAGTATCCCACAAAGGGGCAATCCTAGTGGATGAGGGTTATATCTTCCACTTTTTATACCAGCAGGAGGTTAGCACACACTACAAAGACAGGTTCTGCTTTCTTGAGATCCATTAAAAACCCAACAGCATGTTGTGAAAGAATAATACTGCTATGTGTGGCCCTAAATCCCATTTTATGTCTATTTTAAAGAATTGATAACAATGTGCCTGGTACAAAGCAAATCCTCAGATTTGATCAATCTGAAGGTTTGCGACAGCTGAAACACTTTTTGCATTGTACTAAACCCAATTAACAATTCAGGGACTGTTTTCTGAATCGTTCAATGTGTTAAGTAAAAATTAAGGAATAGCAATTTGGATGGTGCGTGTTGAGGGCAGACCGAATTTTGGTTTCAAAACACTAATATTTTCTATCATTTCAAAATTGATTGCAAGCCATTTGCAAGCAGGAAAGGTTCCCCATAGGGACCCTTTTTCTCTTGAGAATGTTGATAAAAACGTTTTTTTTACGAGAAGGCAGTAATCCATCGTACCACTGCCTCCTCCTAAAAAGGTTTTTTACATTTTTTAAAATGCTTTAAATTTTACTTTCAGGACAATGGGCTGCATTTAAAAAAAATGATTACTTTATTTAAAACAATCACAGGCATGGTGGTCTGCTGACCCTATCAGGCCACCATGCCTATAACTCTAGGCAATCATGGTGGGTCTCAATTTGTGACCTCCCTCATGCACATTATGAGGTGAGTTGAAGTGCAACCCACAACGATTCTGAATGTTGTGAACCAACCTATTAGTACAGAGGTCACTTCGCAAAATTCCTTTCCATTCACAAAACATCAGTGCACCATTTGCAACCACTTTGTGTGAATTGAAATTTCGTACACCAGGCCCTACATATCTTGCAGATAACTGTGCTGTCCAGCCAGACGTCCCCAGGCTTTCAGCATCTTCACTTACAAAACACTACTTGTATAATCAATCCAACCTGTAATGTGTAAGCTTGTGAGACTAACACAAACCACACAAAAGCCCCTGGATTTATGTCAGCTATTAAGCTCAAGTAAGCTCCAACTTCTTATTTTTCTACTATTTAAATGCTTTTAATTATTGTGACAAGAAGCATTATTGTAGTATTGATGCTATGCATATGTTGTTTTCTAACTGTCAGGATACATGTGGATAGCTGGGGCAGGGATGTGATTCTTCTTGCTTACAGGCTGCAATTGTTATGTTGAAACCGTTGAAATCGAAAATAAACACATACAGAGAAAAACAAGTAATCACAGCTCATCTTTAAGTGGTTTGGGCAGAAGGGTAAAAAAAATAATACAGAACTTCACCCCATCTGATCCAGACAAAGTAGTCATTGCTGGGGAGTTCCTGCTTGCGTTTTACTGTTAACTTCTGAAAGAATGGGCAACTAATTTGTGATATTTGAAATAGTTATATATATTACATATTTCGATGCAGCTAACGCTAACCAGTTGTGAGACTGAGGCTTAGCTGCTTACCTGCATTTCTTCTGAGCTTACAATGCCAACCTTTGCAGGCGATCCCTGTGAGAAAACAAATGACATATCCAGAATGTTAATCACAAATCTCCCCCACACAACAACATTGCTTTTCCTTGTAGAACACTTTCATAGACATTAAAAATCAGACTTACTGCTGGGTCTGTTGCATATTGCATATAATAGAGTCCAGGGTATGGCTGCAATCAAATAGAAGAATAAAATAAATACATGTGCATTGAAGACTAAAAGTAGGGAGAAACATCAAAAAGACTGCTAAACTAAACTTACATGGTTAATCGGCCCCTGATGGAGTTGCGGATAGATTGGTTGCATTGAGCCTTGGTGATGGTGGACAGGTTGCACTGGACCTTGGTGAAAGTGAGGATGGACGGGCTGCCCTGGGCCTTGGTGAAAGTGAGGATGGACAGGCTGCACTGGTCCATGGTGAAAGGGAGGATGCACAGGTTGCATGGGTCCTTGATGAAGTTGCGGATGAAAAGGGTGCATGGGTCCTTGATGAAGTTGTGGAGGAACCGGCTGCATGGGTACCTGGTTAAGCTGCGGAACCAAGGGCTGCACCGATCCTTGCTCGAGGTGTGGATGAACTGGCTGCATCGACCCTTGGTGAAGATGGGGTTGGATGTTCTGCGTTGGTCCTTGGTGAAGCTGCGGCTGCACTGGTTGCACTGGTCCTTGCACAAGTTGTGGTTGGACTGGTTGCATTGATCCGTATTGAAGCCATTTTTGTATTACAGGGAAGAGCTTTAAAAAACAGAAAGATTTGCTTAAATGATTAATTATTTTATATGTGTGTAGGATTTCAACAATGAGCTTCACAGGTTATCAAAGAAAAAGGTACCTACATACATGATAACAAAAATAAATTGCACCCTCCCTGTCTAATAAATTCGTCATTTGCTCTCCCTAACACCTTATTACTCTCCATCCCTTCCCACAATGCTCTTCACCACCCACAGTCTCCGCTAAACTGCTGCCTTGTCCTTTCTCTACTTCACTTACCCGTGCATCCTTCCATGTCTATTTTAAAATGACAGACATCTTGTTAGTGGTTTAAGATCCACCAGACTTATTACTACTCACTAAAAGTTTGTTTGTGACTATTTTATATTAATTAACTACAAGTTATCTAACTGCAACAGGAGAGCTACTTCCGGCTCTTAATTTGTAGGCTTATTGTCTGACCGTGTTACAAATTTATTCTAGTGCCTTATTTTTAGGCTGATAGAATGAACTGCAGGTTAGATGAGAATTATATACAATTCTATTTTAATAATATTGCTAGCACATGTTTATCAGATGCTGAGTGCCATTCCTTTTTGTACGTTGTTGTTTAAAAGGCCCATAATAAATATTAATGACTTTGAACAGCCACGGAGTGGTTGATCAAGTTCAAAGAAAACTATTTTTTAATCTATGTTCTGCAGAATACTTCATGTCTTCCTTTAACAAAGCCTCAATTTGTAAAGTTGCCTCCGTGTTTTCATGCTTTTCTAGCATATTGAATGCTAATGTTCACAAATGATAGATCTTCGAATGCAAATGCCTTCATCTAAATGCTTCCTTGGTGCAAGGGCACACTTGATTTTTCCCACCTTGGATATAGACTGTTTCCTTCTAGCTCAAGCCTTTCCCTCACAGATTTCCATGCATAATTTTATATTAGTGCATGATAAGAAACACACCAAGTAAATAACACCAAAGTGATATTGCGTTGTATTCCAATGTAATATTTTGCGTTCCTATACAAACCCATGCTGGACTTCCTAAGTGAACCGCTGCTGCGGTCCCCCATCTCTAACTTATTCCCAAGCTGTTGTCTCTGCAGGAGTCTTTCACCAACTGCAATAGGATCATGCCTCACCCAGCAATGACATGTCTGGTTACTAGAGTGGGCACCCATTCCTTTCATGATCAGCCCTCCTAACCCATCAAGGAATTCCATCAAGAAATATAAACGTAGACAACTTAAATACTTTACTGAAACTCTAATGCAACTGCTCGACAGAGGATGCCAGAAACCTGACCTCATTTTCACTTCCAATGACATCACTTGTTGGTCTGAGTTTTTTTTCGACTACTTGGTGCCCATGAGATATGCCACCGGCTCCAAAACATTCAACATATTATTCACCCTTGTACCATCTGCTTTCTCTCCAGAGTCGCTTCCACCACCAGATAACTTAAATCATCTCTCTCTTTCACCTTCAGATAATCCCCAGTCCCAGGAGAGCCCATGATTCCTGAGTCTGAGATGTATGCCTGTAACACTCATCAGCCAGCTACCCTGATGCTGCTGCTCGAAACCTCTGATCCACACTGAGTATCTCACTCCTTGAAGATACTTGTCTAACACCTCCCACTGTGGTGATGGTCTCAAACGCTCATAGAGCCATACTTCACATTATTTGCTGGCTATGCAAACCGGGCCACATAAGCCTCACAGAAAATGACAATAAAGTCAGGATTCGAATTGAAGAAGTCCACTAAAAATTAATAGATTAAAAAATAGGAAGAATGCCTATGGCGCCAAAACCCCTCTTTGAAGAACCATGAAACCCTACGCGAATAATACACAGAACAGCAAAACTCATTTTCAAGTCCAAACCCATATTCATTGAGCACTGTGCTCTAGTGCTGTGAAGGTAGATATGAGTTCCTAAACGTTAGGCCACTGCAGGTTTAAAGCACCTGCTTGGCAAACATTTTTGTTTCGAGGAAAATATTTGTAAAGCAGTATGTTTTCAGTGAACATAAAACAAGTGGCCCAAATACAAGACAGTATTCTCGTAGTTTTAAAGAAAGTCAGAGACCATCGCCCCTCCCTCAATGAGCAGGGGGCAACCTTCATTGTGACTTGATGGCCCCTTGGTGTATGGGTCGCCTGGCTAGAGGCTTTCACTGGCAAACTAGTGCTGTCCTAACACTAAAGAGAGCTGGGTAAATGCAGGTTTGGTGGGGAGGAGCACTGCAGATTTACAGATGTATTTCCCCTGTGCCAAATTCTATGTAAGGCTCAATGATAGTAGTTAAGGACATTAAAATCACAGGCTCCCGGTGGATTTCTGACTGGCACATTATTTTGAGCAAATCATCCTTTTTTTCAATCATGCCCATTCTTACATCCGCTGGAAACACCTCTACTTGTCTGAGGCAGTTCCATTTTACTTGAAATTAACATAGTAATCCTGCAAAAAAAAAAGTCACACACAGATCCTCTGATCCTGCTTAACGTCCAATATCGTACTTCCCTGTGAATCTAGACTTCTAGAACAAGCAGTCAAGACACAATTCAAGTCATGTATAGATTCCCATGATTTTCCTGATGATTAACAGACAGGCTTTCTGTCCTTGCGATTCAGGGAGGCAGTTACTACTTTGCATAATTGCTGATGGTGACATCCTGACTTTATTAGATTTATCATCTGCCTTTAACTCCATCAACCATAACATCCTTCCTGATAGGCTCTGGGAATGCAGTACTAGAGATTCAGCTTTGGCATCAGTGGTGACTCAAGGGTGCCATGGACCCTACAGCAACCTGGGGAAATGGGTGCCCTGTCTGCTCTTTGTGTAGCAAACGACAGCAATAATCAGGGTTTCAGTGGGATCTCCAGGCCTCTGGATCCCAATGCCACTGAACCTGTGCACCATTGATAGCTTCACCACTTTGTTTCTCTCTATCATGAACCACTAAAACTAAAGAGTCCCCAACTTATCACCTTGATTATTTAACCTAAACATTCTCCTACTGATGAAGCTGATAAAAGCTTGCAATCTCATAGATTACTATTATGCAGATATTCAAAATAAATCTTTTAGTTCCTGCCTGCATTGACAAAGGCAAATAAAAGCTCTGGAAACACTCAGCTTGGTATTGAGCAGTGGATATGCTCTAAAAATGTAATGCTCTTTGCCATTAAAGAGAAAAAATGCTTATTGGAGCACCACATGCCACTTGTCCAGGCAGGATAGGACCACTTGACTGACGTTCTTGGCTGGCACTATCCGCGAATGTTAATAACATTGGCATCTTGATGGAGTGTGATTTAACCACAGAGCCTCAAGTCAACAAGTGGTCAGTACAGGTTTTTTCATCATCACCTTTCTAAGAAAATATTTTGCTGTCTGAATATTTCTGAAATGATACAAATACCCATATATGTAGTCCTACTAGAATTGACTTCACATACATTTCATAACACAGCTGTCTGCATGCAGGCAGGGTTAACCTAGAATAGCTTTACATTGGCTAACAGTAGACAATCATACACATTTTGGGAGGCCAAGCCTTCTCACTAGACACAACTGAAGTTTAGAATTCTCAACCAGTAACACAAGAAAAACTGTAAATGGTGGACATTTCAGACATGGCTTGAATATCCATCTCTTCTGTTAAATATGTTCCTTGTCCTTACTGTGACAGGTACATTTTCAGCTGTTAACCCAGATCTAAACCACCCAGTGCCGCAATACCAATTCTGCAGTGCAAGTAGAGCGCCACAAAAAACATTTACTATACGTAACGTAACGTAGCGAAACGTGACATTAACATAATATAACATACCACAAAAAAGCATAACATAGCAGCATCTGATACAGTTGTTCATTCCTCTCTGCTAAAAATCTTAGAAAAACGCATCAGGTAAATGGCATAGTTCTGAAATGGTTCTCTCCTAGTCTGGAAAATCAGTATCGGCAAATTCGAATAGCAAAGTTTCTCTCCAGCCCCTGCTGTCTCAAACAAGGAGCCCCTCCCCAAGATTCTATCCTAGTAGTGACTCTATTTATTCTCTACATGCAACCCAAGTTCTCTTTGCAGTAAATAAAAGGCCTCTCATCATTTGTACATTGACACATCAGCTGTTTATGAATGCATCTAGTCACAAGGTTTTGGCATCATTAACATAATAATAGGCAGATACCTTCAGTCATGAATGCCACACCAGCAACTCAAATTGAACCTGCTCAAAATAGAATTCCTACTGGTCTCCCCATCACTCCTGATCCCCGCCCAACATTGTTCCTTTCCAGTAGAATCCAAGCTTGATTCAATAAATCTGTCTGATTACAAGCTGTCCATTGATAAATATTTCAATCCTTATGCATCATCCAGGACAAAAATCTGAGGACCTCTTTACAAGTTTGGCTGGCCATAGGAACGCCAAACCCATGGTGGCATGTCGGCTACCACCACTCTGGTGGTCTGACCGCTGTATTATAACTACGGTGGTCGGACCATCATGGGACCACAGCAACCACTGGGGATCTGCGATCCCTCGTCATTGATGCAGCAGTCTGGTGCAGTAATTTGCTGGCTGTGCCGCTGTGGCACCGCCAAGCATATTTTGGCTTTCCTGACCTCCACATTTTTCATGGCAGTGATCCTGCCATGAAAAGTGAGGCAGACAGGGAAGTAAGGGGGGCTTATAGGGCCCCCCGGTGGCCCTGTGCCTAGATGTACATGCAAGGGGGCACATGGTGTGCCCCCCTATGTGCATGCACCCCATGTCCTGCATGATATTGACTGCAAAGTCCATCCTGTGCGGGAATGTGCATTGGTGTTCCCTCGGGCTGCAGTTCAAAGGCTCACATATGAGCCTTTAGGCTGCACCCCACAGGACTGTCATGCTCCCCACCCGCAAGACCATGAAATGACTCCTAACCTGGCGGGTGGGCAGCGGTTGAGTTTGGCAGTTTAGGAGCGGAGCACTGGCATGACCAAAATCTGCATGTCCATAGAAACTTCTGGGCCAGATGAGCACTATAGTACATCAGGCTCCTCCTTGAATTAAAATAACTTATTCGAACAGAGGACTTTAAATCAGTGATTCAATCTCTAGCCCTATCAAGACTTGAAAATGGAAATAGCCTATTTGTGTTCATCCTCAAAATTCACCTAGCCCCCCCTATCAAGACAGTTGTTCATGCTGCCTCCATGCTTGCCCAGGAACTGGAAGACCAGAAAACATCACTCTGATCACTCCTAATGTTTTCTAATAAAAGCCAGTAATTTGTTGAAGCTGGCCAGTATAGTTAACAGAATATTTCACTCGGGGGCTACACGCTACCTATCGCAAAAGCTGGCTATCTTCCAACTCGCTTACTCTCTTTGGAGTAGGGATACTCTTTGCCTTTGCTCAGAAAATCAAGAACTTTAGGATAATTCTTTTTAAGGAATGAATCTAATGGGTGGAGTTCCATTCCTCCATCTTGACGAATCTGTCCTTTGATATGGTTTAAAAGGAACTAAAAAGGCCTCCTTTTCCAGGGCCATTTTTCAATTTTCAATTTGATGTTATGACAACGGCTTTTGACACCCTTTTGGAAAAAGTAGATATATCTGAATCTGCAAATATTTATACAGCTTATACCTGCTCTGTTACTATATTTTCCTATTTTTGTCTGCTAAATAAATATTCTACAATGTATTATTTGCATGTCTGTGTGAGCCCAATTGTAATCATCTGAACTAAATTTTATTGTGAGACTGCATGTTTATATTTTTATCTATACTCGTTTTTAATTCCATGGACCTATCAGGAGGGTTTTTGGGCATAATATCCATTTAAAAATATCGGGAGACAGAAATCTCGAAATCCAAATATCGTGACCAAAAAATATCATGATGCACAAATATTGTTGACAAGAATATTTTTTTTTAATGTAAGTAATATTGTTGTATATGATATTGAAGTTTTTAACATCTTTTTGACTAATATAGTGGTTAAAAGTATTGCTTTTTAATAATTGCAATGTGTTTTAGTTATATTAATGGCATGTTTTATTAGTCCATATCCATACTAATATTATAAAGAGAGAGCCCAAACCTTTGAGGCGGGTAATCTCAGTAACCACAGCACCAATCACAACACCCAATACAGCGTTGGAAAGGGCAGTTGCAGCAGAAGGACATAGGCTATGCAGACGGCCACCATATATATATATATTTTATTTGCAGAGTTTTATATAGCACAAACTTGACTTGAACTGAATCAGGTATCAGAGCGCTTTACATAGCAACAGTCACGTTACATGAGGACACACATTCATTTTTGTTAGGCACGGGGAGATTCATTGATTTGCCCAGAATCACAGGATGTTTGGCGTTGTTACCAAGACTCGAACCCAGATCCCCAGGTCCGAGATCGAGCGCCTTAGCCGTTAGGCCAACTCCTCTATACATTTAAAAGGTAAAAGAACGTGCCAGCAAAGTAGTCCCTTGTGGGCGTGTCTGCGTTGTGCTGTGGGCGTGGGCTGGGGGTGTGACTAACGCTGGGGGAGTGTGGTACGGCCATCACATCGTGGGCTGTGGGCGTGTGCTGGGGGCGTGACAAACGCTGGGGGCGTGACAAACGCTGGGGGCGTGTGTCCACCCTTCATGCCATGTGAGTCGTACAATCAAGCGCCAATTACGTTGTTGCGCAGCATCAAGGAGCACGCTGGGGGTGTGAGAAACACTGGGGGCGTGTGTCCAGCCTTCATGCCATGTGAACGCAATTGCGCCGCATCAAGGGGCACGCTGGGGGCGTGAGAAATGCTGGGGGCGTGTGCTACGTTCCGCCCTTCATGCCATGTGGGTCGTACATTAATCAGAAGATCGTCTGCTGTGGCCGTGTGCTGGGGGCGTGACAAACGCGTTCACCTGGAGGCCTGGTAAGTAACATTACTGCAGCCTCTCCTGCACGCTGTTACTGAACTCTCTCATTCAACGAAATTACACGCACCTGCTACCATCAACCAGGGCTCTAGCCGGGCTCAGGCGGCAGATCAGTACACTAATTACAAGCGCCTGATCACATCAACCAGGGCTGCAGCTGGGCCTCAAGCGGGGGAACACGCGCCTGCTAACATCAAACAGGCCTGCATCTGGGCCTCAAGTGGGGGAACACGCAAATGAGCGTGTCTGCGGGGACAGTTACTGCAGCCTCTCCGACTCACTGTCACTCAACTGTCTCATTAAACGGATTTACCCGCAGCTGATAACTCTCTCATTCAACGACATTACACGTGCCTGCTAACATCAACCAGGGCTGTAGCCGGGCTCAGGCGGCGGATCACTACACCAATTACACACCCCTGCTAACATCAACCAGGGCTGCAGCTGGGCCTTCTCCGTCCCTATTCTAATGAAACAACAAATGTTGTCTACCGCGAGATTTCAAAATAAATTGCCCTTGCCAAATACACACAGTACACACATTCTATTTCATACCCGGACAACGTCGGGACGGGCTACTAGTGGTTATATAAATGTTCTTAATTGCTTTTAAAAAAGGTTTTATACATTTTTAACTGTGTCATAGCAGGTTGTTGGGTTTGTAGGGGGTTAGGGTGGGAAGTTAATTAACAATAATTAACTAACTATTAATTATTATCTGTAAATGAATTGTTTAATTGAAATTTAAATAAGTAAATTGTGAAACACTTGTTTATTTTCATTTTATTTTAGTTGTGGGATGCTTCGTTTGTAGGGGTCGAGGGTCCCCATTAAGTTCTACTTCTATAAAGGACAAATAATCATTACTTAGGGGCTTTGTAAAGCCAACGCAAGTGTGTTTTCTCGCCAGTTCATATTGAAAGACAACCTGAAATCCTTTGTGGAAGTGACTGCTTCGTTGATCTATTGGAGCACAATCTGTATGTGACTGTGAAGAGTGGGTTATTTGTTATCCTGTCATGGTGAGAGCAAAGTACATGGTTCACCCTTTAAATCACTATGAGTATACAATGCGCTTAATCACATGAAAGCTTTATCTGTTTAGTCCTGCCACCTTAGTAGCATGCAAGGTCTTCCTGCCTTTTGCGAGGATGATAGACAGCTTAACAAGCGACACCGCAGTGTGTTTCTCACTGATTTTAGTGAGGGCTTAACAAGCGACACCGCAGTGTGTTTCTCACTGATTTTAGTGAGGAGTTCTTGCTGCCGAGGAATATGATGACATCTACATCAAACAAAGCACTTACTTCATATAGTCAAGAGAAAAGATCCTTGTTTGGTGAATATTTACCTTTTTTTAGTCTCGTTGTCTTGATTCATGTTATCGCATATTTCTAGATAAAATAGCACCAGGAACAACCACATTGCCAAAATGCACACAAGGTCACTGGAGATATTTCCCCGTGGTCCGTTACGCAGCTGTAGTGTAAAATGTGTACTAGGCATTTGCCCAACATGGTAGCACTTACTAATTAACTAGTAGAAAGTACTCAAGTTGGGTAGACATTTTGTGCAAAACTAGACTTTTGTGGGATAACTGGACAGGTGTGGTTCAGTTGTGGCCCAGTCACTCACACAGCTTCTAACACACCCATACAGACACTTAGATACCTACTCCCACTCAGGCACTCACTCACCCACTGATAGACCCACTCAGACACTGATACATCTGCTCACAGACCAACTCAGACACTCACACACCCCCTCACAGGCATGCGCAGACACTTATGTACTCACTTACAGAGCCATACAGCCACTCACAGACCATTCTGACACTCATTCACCCACCCACTCAGACACATACACCCACTCAGAGACTCATACACTCACTCACAGACCTACTCAGAGACTAATGCATCCACTCACAAACCCACTCAGACACTCATGCACTCACTCCCAGTCTGGCTCACACAGTCATGGAGGCACTTGCAGACCTACTGAGAAACTCTCACACCCACTCACAGACCCACTGAGAAACTCACTCACACACTCACTCTCAAAAGTTACAGGTTATAGTTAGGGAATACATTTATAAAACCTTAGCAATTCACTTAAAAACACCAAAGGTTACGGGGACATTATAGTTAGGAAACAACATAAAAAAACTTCAGAAGTTCACTGAAAAAAAACAAAGGTTAAAGGGACTTTATAGCTAGAATCAGATTTCACTCGTACAAAACCATAGAAATTCCGCAGTTATCATTACCTGAGCTAACTATAACTTACGCTCCGGCAATGCACTGCTTATGACCTCACATATTACATCACTCATGACATGGTCAGTGACATCACATATGACACCACTGGAAAAATCAGAAAATGGTGATTTCTCCATCTACTCATGTTTGCGTATAATTGTCTGCATGTGGTTTCAATCACTAGTGCACAGGTCAACACATAAGTAATTTGAAAATAAGTAGACATCTTGATTAGCACATTTACAATGAGCCAGGTATGAGGTGCACAGGTCAAAAACATACATAATTTGAAAATAAGTATACATCTTGATTAACAAATTTACAGTGAGCCATGTATGAGAAGGATCTACTTACCGATCGTCCATTCTGATCAGTGTAATCCCACATAGGAAGCTGAAATAAGCAATGAAAATATGATTATTTTAAAGATGGACTGGTCCTGGTAGAATAAAAGTGAGTGACTGAAACATTTTAGGAGGCAATCCAAGAGTAGCAGGAACTTTCATGAATAGTTTGGAAGTTTCATGAATAGTTTCGGAGGCTGTAATTAGATAGCTGAGATTCTGCATGGATGTTAAAGCTACTGAGAGGCTGACCATGCTCCAGCGCCACTCAAGTATTACTACGCCTAGAAAATACCACACCATTGTCTTTCTATCACATAATATAAAGATACAATTTTAGTCAAGTAAACAGTAAATTTCACATATTATTTAAGCAGCAGAGAGTTTTGTTTATGTATCTAGTGCCAATATCGACAAAGACATTAAGACTGCGCTCATGAATCAATATAGCATTGTTGCAGACACTCAGGAAATTTTTGTCACAAAATGGTATTTTGTCAATGTCCTACATCTTAAAATATGGCTCGATGCTAGCAGTAAAGTCCATAAAGAGGATGTGAAAGCTAGTTAAGAGTTTAAAAACGTTTCAAAGAAAAGCACTTCCAAGCCAGCCTAAATAATATATAAGCCAAAAAGGAAAATTTAATGAAAGGACAATATATATATTTTCTTTGATGGGGCTGATTACAATGTCAGGTGGAGTTACCTCCGTCCGACATCGTCTCGATCATGGGACCAACCAACACTTGGTCAGTGGTCCCGACCAACTAGTTAGGATGTGACCGAACAGTGTTCCTATACTTTAAGACTAGAGCATATATTCGGCCAGTAAACCAGTTGGAATGCATGCTCCCATTGTAAAATCAGAGGTGCAGTTCATCCCTGCACTTTCTGTCAGGCACCTCAAGGTGCCTGCTACGGGGTGCAGGGATAAACAGGGGGACACCAAAGGCAACCCCTCGGCCTCCAATAGGAGGTCGTGCACCTAGGGGACGCTGCCGGGGGCCCCCAGCGTCGAGTTGCGACAGCCTTTCTGTGTCGGAAAGACCGCACAGAAAGGCTGACGAAACCCAACATCGTAATCCCAAGGGCGGAAAGATCCGGATTAGTGGCCACATTCCAACTGGCAGATGGAGCCTTTCGGAAGACAATCAGAATGACAGTTTGGATTCCTTTCGGACTGCCTCCATCATAATGAGGCGGGCGGAAAGGAATCCGACTAGCATATTACGATGTGGTCGGAAAGGCTCTGATCGACGATTGGAGCCTTTTCTGACCGCTTCGTAATCGGCACCTAAATGTATAATTTATTATTAATGTAAATCAGCTATTATTTCATCAATATAAAAACATGTTGCTAATGAAATACCAAACCCGCCAAACACTGGGTGCGTTTTATTCAGGAGAGGTCCAGTGTGATAGTTCGGTTCTTCCCTTTAGTGGGGGAGGGTGGTGCTGCTTGTTTTCCTCCATAACTAGTGAGTAGTACAGACTGAGAATGCAGATAATTTCACCTTGATGGTTGGAGTACTTGTCAGCCGCGGCCCGTGAAGGGAGTTGCGGTGGGGCGAAATGCGGGGCGGGGGAGGGGAAGGGTGGGGGATGCTAAGAACCGGAGTATGGATAATTGGATGTAAGTAAACAATTTAATTAATAAAATTAATTTCGTAGCGTGAGCTGCATCGCATTTTGTGATGCAGGACGCGCTACAAAATTCGTTTCATTAATTAAATTGTTTACTTACTTCCAATTATATATACTCCGGTTTTTAGCATCCCCCACCCTGCCCCTCCCCTGCCCCGCCTTTTGCCCCACCGCAACTCCCTCCACGGGCCGCGGCTGGTACCTGTGACACATTTCTTTGTGCTTTCTTCCAGTTACAAACATTTGAGCCCTAATGCTGGTTGTGTTTTCCGAATGGAAAAGGTATCTAACAACTGCGGACCCTGTAATATTTCATAAATATGGTCATAGTTTGTCATTGTTTGGAATCCATAACTAAAGACTTCAAGTGTATGTGTAAAATCATTCAACAAAGTTTTCATGTATTATTGTTTGTGACTCTGAAAATAAGTGAGACATTGGTGCATGACTGTTCAAAGTGGACAACACAGTGCAAAGCAGAGAAGTTGAAAACGTTCTGAATTAGAAAAAGACTTTGGTGCCCCAGAGAGTTTGATTTAAAGCATACAGACAAAAATATTAATTTTGAGCACTTTGTCAGTAACTCTAGAGTTTTGGCTTAAATAATTGAGACTGCTGAAATCTATGAATATTGTTGCTTTGTGTACTGTTGGAAAGGGCCCTTTTTGCAGGGTTATCACCAAACTTTATGCTTCTTCCTCCCTTATTTTTCGTGACCTGTGGTTGTTGGCAATAGGACACTGGGCACTTTACCACTGCTGATCAGTGCTAAAGTGCATATGCTCTTTGTCTAAATAGTTATTGTAATTGGTTGTCCATGATTGGCATATTTGTATCACCGAGAAGTCCCTAGTAAAGTGCACTGAGTGTGCCAGGGCTGTTGATACAAATGCTACTAGTGGGCCTGCAGCACTGATTGTGCCACCCACATGAGTAGCCCTAAAATGGTGTCTCAGGCGTGCCACTGCAGCGCCTGTGTGCAGTCTGTGAACTTGCCATGTCCTCCTGGTCAGTGTCCCAACTGACCAAGCCTAACCTTTCCCTTTCTGTACACATTGGTCACCCCTATGGAAGTCCCAAGGTACCCACTTGGGCAGGGTGCAGTGTATGTGAATGGTAGAGCATGTACTAGTGCAGGTGACATGCTCTGGTAGTGAATTACAGCCATTTTCGTTTTTCACTATTGTAAGGATATCTTGCCCATAGGCTATCATGGGGAATGTTGGGTACAGTGGTTACCTGCATATCTTCCCATAGGAGCAAGATGGGACATAAAAGTCTTGTATCCCTGAACTCAGAATTTAATAACACATCTTTTAGGAAAGGTGTTTTTTAAATCCTGTGTTTGAAAGCGGCACTTTTAGAAAGTGGCTGCTTTCTTGCCTGACCTTGCTGTGTGACTTTGGCTGTTTGTGAATTGACTGTCTGGTTTGTGAGTGACAGGGCTGGGGGATTCCAGGAGACAGAATGAGTCCGCCCAGTGGTGAATAGAGAGATCTGCATCTAGATGGGAGGGAGGAGTTGCACCTGGGACCTGAATAGGACTGTGCCTGCCACCCACAGTGCTGGCTCCACCCCCTGTGGTGCATCTGATGTCTCTGCCCTGCACTGTGAAAGGAGAGAAGGAATCATGTCAACAAAGTGCTCAAGGAAAACCCAGAACTGGTTCGGACCGGGCTCAGAGCCCTCCTGCGCAAAGGGAACAAAGACTTTTAGGGGTATATGTACAGGACCCCTGACTACAGAAGATGAGATCATCCTGGAATCAAGAAGGAACCTCTGCCAAGGAGAAAGCTGGAAGACTGAAGAAGGAAGACTGTCCTGCTGTTGCTTTGCTAAACTGACCTGCAGTTGCTTTGCTGACAAGGAGAGGAGAAGGACTTAGCTTTGTGCTGTGTCCTCTTCCACGGAGGAATCTCCAAGGGCCTGAAGAAGAGCTGGCTCCCTGTTAAGAAGTCCCAGGAACAAAAGGACTTCACACCCAGCTTCCCTGAACTCTGCTGAGAGAGTTCTGTCCTTCCTAGAGTGCTTGGGCCAGTTGTGGTGCCTTTGGAAGTTGTACCTGTGTTGGGAAGCTGGAAACCAAGATTTTAAGAACTTTCTGCAAAGTTTAACGCATCACTCGCTTTCGGAGCGCATCCCCGTCAGTGCGAGGAAATTCCCGCAGCTACGAAGGCCGAGATCGTCGCAGCGACTGTTGCCGCTGCCAGAGTCGTTGCATCCTTCGTTTGGGGGACGCACCAGTCCGGTGCGGGAAGAGTACCATCGCTGCGAGTATCGTTGCAGAGCCTGTCGTCACTGGGTGAGATCGTTGCACCGCTTGCTTGCGGACCGCATCACGTCGCTGCAAGAGTCGTCGCAGAGCCATTGCATCGAGGGACCGCGAGAGGAGAAGATCAACGCTGAGCCGCAAATCGTCGCCACCCCGGAGATCGTTGTCGCCCCGAAGATCGTCGCATCATACCTTTTGCAAGCCGCTTCCACCGAAACCTGTGCACCGGAATCCACACATGGTATCGCATCCCCCCCATACAGACTGGAGTCACCGCAACACACCCACTACATCCAGTGGGGTTGTCGCATCGCCTCCCCAGGGTCTCAGGAGTGACGCATCACTTGCTTTACAACGCTACAGCTTTCACTTGGAACTTTTGTCGCATCTAAAGGTACTGTTGGCTAAAACGTGACGCAACTATGGATTATTTTAACGCAACCTTAAGAACTCATTTGAAACCATATTCTTGAACTGTGTATGTTGGATTTTTGTTGTTTTGGTCTTGTGTAGTTCAGATTAAATACCTTCATTTTTCTAAACTGTTGAGGAGTCAGTTTGTGGTGTTTTCACTGTGTTACTGTGAGTGTTGGGACAAATACTTAGCACATTGCCTTTGATAAGCCTGACTGCTCGTGCCAAGCTACCAAGGAGGTGAGCAGGGGTTATCTAAAGAGTGCATCCTTCTTACCCTGACTAGAAGCAAGGGTCCCTATTTGGACAGTGGTACCTACCTCTGCCAACTTGAGACCCCCAGTTCTAACATGTACTAATTATTACTGGGTCATCTCTCATTCAACTTATTGTTGGTTGTGATCCACGCAATTTCCATTTCATTGAATGATGAATTAGATGAACAGGAATTGTAATTCCTGTCTAGCTTGTGATAGCAAGATTTTATTCATATATAATTATATTAACACAATGTGATTAACATATATTGAAATCAAGATATTCTGTTGAGGACATTTGTTTATGCTAACATTAGCTAATGTGGGCTTTGTCCGCAACCATCTTTTTAGCATGTAAGTATTTTCTTAATTATGTCTTACTCTGCACACAGATGATTCATGGCCAAGCAAGTTTGTGTCCTCAGCTCTGAGATGTAATGTCTCTTTCTCAGTATATATAAAGGTATATCAAGACCTGGCTTTTCAATAAATAATTCTCTGCAAGCCTTCCTGCGTAACTTCGTCCAGCAACATGTTGTCGGCGCCGGGAAACCCTTTTTGGGTAGCTGTGCGCCATACAAATGTAAAAAATAAATAAATAAATAAATAAATAAATAAATAAATAAATAATGATGATTTGTTAGGACTCTGTGATACACTGCTCTTTTGAGTGGAATCATTCCCTAGGCCTCACTTATTGAGACCATGGTGTGATTCTTATTAGAATGTGTCTTTGTATATCACATAACAGTATTTGTACTGACTATTTAGTTGCCTGAAGAGCACCATAGGTGGCACCAGCTTTATGTGAACCTGCTGACTGTATCGTTCTTCCTATAATCTGATTGGTTCAATTCATGTGATTTTAATATATTTATATTCAGGCAAGGTTTTCACAGTATTTTCCATTGTATAAGAAATCTCTTCAAAGGGTGTGGGGCTCATTCTCCCCTGATATTTAGGAGGACACATCATGTTGGTCTGAACTATGACTCATGACTTCTTTTATTGAAGCTAAACCTTAGTTTGATCTGCGGCTCTATTATTTGCATTTGATTCTGAATTCATGCTATTGATTAATTGGCTGACTCCTTACCATTTAATTTTGCTTTCTTCAATGATCTGAATCCTTTAATAAATTTCATGTTTTAACTTTAAAAACGTGCCTCGTTTTCATTGCAAATGCCTAACGTCTTTATAGTTGGCGCTGAAATTTTACTCTACCAGGTCCATTTGAGGAGCAACAAAATTACTGCTCACGGTCCATCAGAAGTGCTTTAAAATTGACATATTAGAATAAAAAAGAGGCATCATTTGTATTTCTTTCACAGTGTCCTAAACGCACATAATTAGCACATAACCTTTATTCGGATTACCGTAAAACCTTGACCTATCCTGGGGGTTGAGGTTGAGTGAATACTTAAGGCGATGTTAGTATATCAGTAATATTTTGTAATAAGGTTGATGTGATATAAATTACTATAACTGCTGTACCCCTTGAAATTCTAGATCTACTTCCTGGCGGTGCTCATTTCCAAACTGTTTCCCAGTAAGTGGTTATTCTGAACTTATGTATTGTAATGTAATTGTATTTATATAACGTTTACTACCCCTGACGAGGCATTGAAGTGCTTTATGCTGGGTAATATGCTGCTCTAGAAAGCAAGGATCGTCGTTAATCCATTGATTATTTTTGGTGATTATTTGTGTTTTTTCTACAGATTTTATATAGTTCAAAATTGTCCCAGAGGCTGATTTTGGGTGATTATGTGCTCTATTAACAAGGAGATTTGGAACTGCCTGCAGATTAACCTTTCTGGACATCAGCAGCTTTTGAGGAATTGTAGGATCTAACATTTACTTACAAATCTATCTTGGTGCCTGAGAATTAAAACTACAATAAGGGTGTTGGTGTTAGACATAGCACAAAATGCTTGAACATCAACATATAAAGCAAGGATGTTAACTATTTTCAGAGCTTAAGGTGAGGATTACCACCACTCAAATCACTTGAGAGGGGGTTCTGCCACTCATAGTTCTACCTCAAAGTTCTGCAGATAAAATGTTAGAAATGTAGGCATAACTCGAACCTATTATCCCAATGCTGCCAGGTACCTATTTCTGAACGTTTTTCTTCAATATGCAAAACCGCATCGTGATGATGAAAAATAGAGAGGGCAGTATTTCCTGAGATGTTTATCCTGAAAAAGCAGTTCTTCAATGCTACAGAAATTTATGGGCCTGGAACATTTCTGATTCTACTGTTTCCGAGGTTCCTTACCGCGGAGATGCCTTCGGGTCATTGACCCTCTATGATGAGCTCATGGGAGAGCTTTCATGTCAGCAGAATTTCTGAAATGCTGAGATTTTATTTCAGAAAGTTTGCAAACCTGCACCAATGAGTTTCTGTCAAATGTGATCGGAAAGCAGATGAACTGGCAGCAGTTCTGTTACATGGAATTGTCAACATACATGAAAACTATTGCTGACTGGAGTACCGTATCTTTGCATCTAAAAATGGTATTTAAATAAATAAGGGTTAGAGCACAGAGCCCTGGTGTATTCACCCCTTTACATTTTGCTACTAATTGAGTCCAAGATAACAGGACCAAATTCAGTTCAATACTATGCCCCAGACTCTGACCTGAGATAGTCAGTGCAAAAAAAGTGAGTGACCAACTCTGCTGAAAGCGACTGATAGATTCAATGGCACCATTGCTCCAAACTCAACTGCCTTCTACATCCAAACACAGACCTACAGTACTGAGGAAAGAACTGAGGGCCCTGTTTACAAAGGAATCTTGCACTTTTGAGTAAGTTTAAGCTTTTGAGTATATCAACGACTTTTCGGTATTGGGTAAACTTCAGTTTTGTAGTAACATTCCCTCTTGTAGTAACTTACACTTTTGTAGTAAGTCCAGCACAACCCATGACCAACCCCTGGTACTGCAACATCCTCCCATAGAAAACAATGGTGGTAGGGCCTTAAAATTAAACCTCATAGGAAATAATGTTAATTGAAATTCAATATTTTAAAATAATTAAAAGTATAAATAATTATAACCTAATGATAAACATATATCAAAAAGCAAATATTTATTGTTTAGTTATAAAATTAATTAAAATAAAATTCCATTGGAAACAGTGTTCATTTAAATTAAAACAAATTGTAAAAAATATAATAAATATAAATTGATGTTAAACATCTGTAAAACATAAATAGTAAATATGCACTACGTTGACCTATTTATTCTTTTATTTATTTATTGAACAATAATTTACATTCATAATATTTCAAATTATTTCGAATAATTGTATTTAAATGAAAATGATTTCATGTTGGATTCTAATTTAAGTCTCTACCTCGATTACTTTCAACAGGAGTGTGTTGCACTACATGTGGTTGGCCATGTGTAGTGCTTGATTTACTATTAAAGTGTAAGTTACTGCAAAACTGCAGTTTGTGAATATCAAAAAGTAGTAAACTTACCGAACGTTTATGAATCAGGTCCTGTGTGGTTACTTCTGGACACACGCCTAACACTTGAGAGTCCACACAGTATTTTGTTAACCTAACCCCAACATGATATCAAACGAGACAGAGTTGTGATCCACAATTTGAACAAAGTGGTCCATAAAAGTGGGAGTAGCCCATGGAGCAGAACTTTGTGGACAATTGCCAAGCTACAACAGTACTGCTAGAACAAGACAATACTTGTTAAATATTGATCTTCACAATAAATAACAGTAATACTGCAATTTTGTGCTAATTTGAATGCTCCCAAAGAAAGCAACGAGTAAAAAGAAACAAAAGAACCAGCCAACTGCAATCAGAAGAAAGCAATGCATACAAACACAATGATAAAGGCAAAATAAAAGGCATTTTAAAAATAAGTTAATCAACATAAAAAAGGACGAGGACTCCAGTAACTACAAGGAACGAAGCAGAAAGAGACTGCATTTTAAAGAATAGACAAAAGCTACAATTTGGTAAAAACTATCCCTAACTGACGAGGGAGGGAGTTACAAAGAATCTAATAATAACCAGGGTGAACAAAGAAATTAAATGATCAAAGCTTTTGGTAAACAAAATAAACCAAAATTAACTGAGGAAAAGGGTCAACAATGGCATGGGATTATAAAACTTATACATTTGTGGTTTTTGTTTTAATGTTTATTAAAACAGAAAAAAGCCAAAATGTATAAGTATTATAATATACCTCTGGTAAACGGTTCTGGTTGATATTCATGAGGGGACCGACTTTTGATAGAGAAAAATATTAATATTATATAGAAGTGGGAAAGAAATGGCTATTCCACGATTTTTGATTGTATTAATAAATATGCCTAGAAAAACTGGAGGGATTGAGCATAGTATTTGATATTTTAAAGCTACAATACAATGGTCCTATTCTCAGATCAGACATTTTCTAAAAGATATAGATCCTACTCTGTTCATTTCAAGGTTGCATCTGAAAGAATTGATTGAATCTACTACAAGTGGCTGCATTTCCTTCCTTAGAAGTAATATTATTAATACAACGTTTGAGAAGGCTCGGGATAAGTGGCAGGCTGAAAAGAATCTTCATCTCTTGTTGGGATTTTGGAATAACATTAACAAGTTCAATACTTCAATGCCACTTTATTGAAAGGGGCTAATTTGAGAAGAATGCAACATTATGCTAAATGGCTACTATATAGAACTCCAGCGTTCTTGCATAAAACATGCCCCCAGATACCAGATACTTGCTTTAGATGCTCAGTAGGAGGTAGGGGCAATTGGATTCATACTATTTGGGATTGACCGAAAACTAAACAATTTTGGGACAACATTGAGAAATATTGTATTTACAAACTAGCGCCGGGGTGGTTATAGATACCCAGACTGCTGTCTAGGATACTTTGCCTGATATAATCATTAGCCCCGTAGAGGAGAGACGGTTATTTATCATTGTATTAGCCAGATCTTTGATATTGCAGAATTGGCGTTGTGAAATTACCCCTTTTCAGCAGTGGTTGAGCAAAATGTCTAGCGTTGGGGATTTGGAAAAAAGATACGCTTTAAGGTCAGTTTCTTGCTCTAAGTATAAACTGATATGGGAGTTTCTTTGATAAGCATAGGGGAAAGAAATTTGAATGAAATGTAAGTGTGCTACTCTTGGAAATTTGGAAGGCTACAGTTGAATGTACATTTTTTGTGTGTGTCAGTGCTATTTATTATCTATTAATCAGACTTGCTAAGAACATGGTATTGCTATTCTTCTTCTAAAATGTAATATCCTATCCTATCTCCTTTTATTTTAATTGTATAACTATAAATTCATATATTATTTATTATATATTTAACACCTATTATTTATGATGTTAATTATGATAATATTCTGATTGCTGAACCCTCCAAAATAAAAAATTGTTTTTAAAAAATCAATGGCATGGGATGTACACAGCTCACTTCCCTAGGGTGGCATGCATGCTGTGGCTGCTAATTTGAACCCTGCTAAATGGTTCAGTATCACAGTCAGCTGTGGAACAAGGATGCCCTGCACACATTAGGCAAAGGAATAGACTAAGGACCTGATTATGACTAAAGAGGTCCTTAGGACTGCCATACTTGTGGTGGTGTCCGTACTGGTGGTGCGACTGCTGCATTCTGAGTGTGCCGATCCCACCAACACAAACCACCGAACTGCTGGGTATCCGCGACCACTTGGTGGTGGAGCAGTGGTCTGACAAGCAATAATCTGGCGGTGCCGCTGCATTACTGCCACGCATATTCTGAGTTTCCTCATCGCAACGGTTTTCATGGCAGGAAGCCCACCATGAAAACTGTGGAAGTGAAGAAAGTAAGGGGCTCGACATGGCCCCATGTTTCCTCGGGGCCAGGGAATGCATGCACGGAGGCACATGTTGTGCCCCTTGTGTTCATGCAACCCTTGTTCCAGTACGGCATGGGCTTTACAGTCCATGCCATGTTGGAAAGTGCAGTGGCAGTCCCACGGAGCTGCATTTCTAAGACAGTGCCTTGTGCCAGCCACATCAGGACTGCCTGCCCTGTATTCCACTCGGAATAAGGCAGGCGGTCTTAGTACGGGTTTGGTGAGGTGGCAGTGGGGAGCTGATGTGGCGGCCCGCTGCCACACTGCTAAACTCGTAATCAGGCCCTAAATCTAGGAAAAGATTATACTATCAACACAACAGGTAACTAATGATATAGTTAACATTAAAAATGTTAGCATCTTCATGAAAAAGTTTGATATATATTTGTTGGTTCCCAAAAGAGGGATTATAATATTCATAACTGTTAGCTATGCAGTTATGAACAATTATTAAAAAGTATACATGAAGTCGAAATTTTATTCAAACGTTTTAAATAATTTTAGTTGGAAAGATTACAGTGAAATACATAAATACTACACATTGCACCCAAAGTAGGCAAAACTAACAATTATTACCTTAGAATTCCTAATTTGATGACAATGAAGTATATTGTAACACTGAGCTGACATTTTTAAACTTTTTTAAACAGACATTCACTGCTACAATACGAGGGTGAGTATTTACCTGCTGGGGCTGCCCTTCTGGTGGTGCCACTTGCTGCTGCACAAGTGTCTGCTCTCCTTGCTGCAAGGCTGGCAGACTCCCCTGAACCGGAAGCTGCTGCCCTGGCTGGTGGGGTTCCTGGCGGACAGGTGTTTCGAGCGGGGGCTGCTGAGGAAGACTTTTTGCTTGCAGTCCTGGTTCTGGTGGTTGGAGTGGGATCAGTTGCGCAGGCAGTGGTGGAGGATGAACTGGCACAGCATATTCATACTGCAGAAAAGAAGGCAACAACCAGATAAGCAGCGGTTAGGACGCCAATATAGCCACAAAAACTAACATGTAAAAGTATTAAAACGGTTTTAAAATAACTGAAGTTTCTACTTTTTAAGACACATGCAACATTTTGATAATAGTTACAATGCCATTTAAACAGTGACATGGGATAGAGTTGGGATTAAAAGATCCCCAGGGAATGGCTGCTGGTGGATTAAAGAGGCAAATGGTGAAATCAATACTACACAACCTTTGTATTCGACACTGTGATCTTCGATAGTGCTGGTTGTAGGCTTCTAAACAAATCTTTGGGCCCTGGCACTTATTTTTTTAACGGCATAGGCATACAAAATGTGCACACATTGCACACCTATATGAGGGTATATTTCTGTGAATATTTGCTGCATACTAATCAAACAGTGGCATTTCAATTACATATTAGCAGGCCATAGCGAATAACAGGGCAGTCCTCACAGACCTGCATTGTTGGTATGAGGCCTGATAGATTGAAGGGTATATTTACAGCAAAATGCTTGAGCGCTGTGTTACGCCAAATTTACCAATGCTGCTCTTTGACATTTTCGAAAAAAATGTATGCGCTGTATTTACAAAATTATGGCACACTCCTGCGTTTTTCCCTAGAGTGGGTGCTCAAAACATGACCTACGCCTGTGCGAGCACCCTTGAGCGATGTGGCAAGAGTGCCTGCACTGCAGGGGCAATTGATTATATGCAGGAAGGGGCACCATCCTGCACATAAACAATCAATAATAGTGATTTGCTCCTTCTATGTGGGCTGCAGAATGCAGCACACATAGAAAGAACAAAAAAACAGAAAAAATTAATAAATGTTCCTCCTATCACCATTATAAGACCAGATATTAACCGCCATTTGTTTGTGGCGCTGCACTAGCCTTGTAAATCTAGGGCAGCATCAAAAAACAATGGGTGTTGCGGTGGAACGCTCACAGCAACTCCCGGGGCCCGCCCCTTTGCAGCAGCAGACTGCAGCAGAAAGGGGCATATTTAGAAGGTGGCGTTAATGTATGTCACAGTGTAAATTAGATCCACCTTGTAAATATGGGAACTGGCGCAACACCACTGGAGCGTCAGAAAAAGTTACGCTTCAGCGGAGTTAGGGGCTTGTAAATATGCTCCTTAATGTCTTGTTTTTTTCCAAGGCAATAGGCAGTTGTTTGTTACCGAGAAGTATATATGACAGTTACTATCAAGTGACACTGGTATGCGTGCCTAGGATACTATTGCCCTCTCATTCGATAACTAGGTTACTCCCTTTGCACACTTTAGTCTCCAAGGGTAAGGGGATCAATCCGTCAAGGCTCCTGATCCGTCAGGATCATGATTCATTTTTCGACAGCCCTTCCATGTCTGCCTTTCCATCATGGAAAGGCTGATGGAAAAGGACTTTAGCGTCCCCTATCAGAGACCCCTTCCCCCCTGACTGTCCTCTATGGGGAATGGGCCGCCCTAAACATTCCTGCACCCTGTCGCAGGCAATGCATGATGCCTTCCACACAGTGCTGGGATGTTCACAAACATCCATTTTTCAATGGAAGCTTGTGCCGCAGGCCTTTTCTGCCCGCCACACAAGCTTCCATTGGAAATTGGATGTTTGCGACCACCTTATGGACAGTCACATCCTAATCCAGAGGCCAGAATAGCTGACCTAAGGTCGCTCGGTTCTAGAGCGATACGGTGCCGTCTGGACTCAAATCCGCCTGACATCGTAATCAGCCCCTACGTTAAGGCTTGTAACTTCCTAGAAAATACTTAGCTCGGTTCCAGTCCATGAGGGATGAGTCAGGCTCATCATATATGGCCTCATCGGATAACTTCAATAACCAAGAATCAGAAACTGAATTTGTCTGCTACCCTTCCCTGAATTGCTTTTTAGATGATTCCTCATCTACCCTTCTCTACATCATTTTGACAGTGGGCTGCAAGACAACCCCTTCAACAGCGTATATTCTTTCCTCCCATGTGACCTCCAGATCATTATGACTCTACCTTTCTACTCATCCTCTAAACACTGGCATGCCACCTCAGACCACTTTCCTTTCTGCTTGAATATTTCATTTTACCTGTTTAGCTATGCTGACAACCTGTAGGTACAGATGAAAGTAGATCCACAACCATTGCTCACTAAAACAGAAATCATGTCAGCTGGATCTCAAGTTAGTAGGATGACAACTAAGATGGGTGCCCAACCTACCCCTGAACATTAGGTGAAAAACAAATGAATAATTTGTCATTGGGACTTCAGCTTTCCACAACAGATACCTCATGGAGGTCAGGTGATCATTTCTCTTATTTGGATTTTCTAATATTGTATATCCCTTTCTGGAAAGACCATTGCATTTATGTGTGTGTCCTGGGCTTTGTCCTAGCATTTGGGAGCAAACAACCTGTAAAAACTAAATGTTCCAGGTGGCACTGCATAGGATCTTCTGAAGTCCAGACATATCCCAGGAAATGTTATGTGGACAATAACTTTTTATTTAATTCAAAGGCGGCAGTGTCAGAAAATACAGTATTATTGAAAAGGTGTGTTCATAAATCAATATTCCCCATTTAACCACCAACTGGCACTTCTTTTTTTAGAAGGGGAAAAAAGGGTAGCATCAAATGTTCGAAATGCTGCCGATTAGAGGGAAATAGTGCAGTCTGTCGTGTTTCCAGACAAGTCTAGGCCAAACACCATGGCACCTTTTTGCTGCTTGTGTGATCTTCAAAATGTGCCCCATAACCTGCAAAACAGCCATTCTCAACATGCATTCCTATTTGGCACAAACAATCAATATCTGGATGGTATGTCAAGCAATAAGCCTGCTGGATCTTCCCTTGAATCTTGTCAGTGTAAACCTCTATTGATGGCTAAGGCAGTAATATGTCCTTCCATTAGTCATATGTTAGGACGCTTTTTTGTGCATGGGGATGTGCCTATAGACATTAAAATAAAATACCATTCTGACCCTTGTTTCAAATTCATCATTGAACCCCTCTGGCCCTCTACACTGCAATCACATTACTCGGTTGACACACCCTGCACATCTATCCGAACATGTAGTGGCTGACCAGCTGCAAGAGGTTACGGAGAAGAATGTCAGTGTTAATCCTTTCCACACCGGTTTTGGGCCTGGCATGAGCAAATGAGCTTGTGTCCACTTTTGTCCTAGATGAATTGGACTGGATGGTTTATAAGGACGGTGACATATATTATTGGATTTATCAGCAGACTTCAAGACAATTGATCACCCAATTCTTGTCCTGCGACTAAAAAAGCTCCAGATGGGGGCACTGCACCTGAATTGTTCTGTTCCTTTTTATCAGGTTGTTTGGAAACAGTTCAAGTGAGTAATTTTACCTTAACGTCTAGAAAGTTGCTTGTATGTAGGAAAATTGAGAACAAAAATATCATCTGGTGTAAATATTGTTGCCTAAATTTTGTTTGTAAATGTATTGATCTCTTGAATGTAGATTTTCTATTACTTATTCCAGTAGGACAATATTTTTGTAATGTATTATGTCTGTAGTTTATTTTATTTATAATTTACTATTTTGCAGTTTATGAAGGACACAATATTTTTGCAGGAATTCTTTATGCCATCATATTCTTGTACCATACTCTTGGGGGTCGCAGAGACATAATCTCTCTCCACATGTCTACTGCATGAAGCAGATTTTTTGTTCTACATGTCTACAGGCGGTCCAGAGATTTTATTGAACATTGGTGGAGACAGGGGTCCTATGAAGGCTTTAAAGGATAATAAGGAGGATTCCTAATCTCTCCAGCTGTCTGGCAGTCATTGCTACCAGTAACTATTCACTGCTGTCTTAAGTTGAATCGAAAAGAAACAAAGTGAGAACGAGTCATCTACCTATTTGTAATCAGGTTACTTCCTTCTGTCCCTTTTGATGTACTTCAAATGCTTGGAACCTACAGGGTGTTCTCAAAGAACCCTCACTCACCTACCTAGTAGGTGATATGCTTCATCATTGGGTTCCCTCCCTGGTTGTTGAATGCCACCAGGGTGGGCTGTGACGCCAGATTGCTGCGGTGTGATTCAGTGAATGTAATGTGGTGAGTTTAAAATTGGCTTGGGAATCCCTGTGATCCTTTGTATCATAATTTTTATTTTAATGTTTTAGGTGTTCCAGGTCAATATTAAAAATAGTGATGGATATGCACTGGATAATTATTTGGTCCCATATATCCTTAATATGTGGTCTACATGTTTCAGCCACTTTAGGGAGCCCAGAGGGTCAATGGGGCTTTCTTCAGGACCAAATATTTGTTGAATATGCACGCGTACTAAAGAATGCAAAAGCGTGGATGTCTGTAGTCAATACTTACAAACTCCCCGTGTTTTTTCGGCTACAATACATCTTATGGTTTCTCCGTTGCTAGTAGTTGTGAAATTCTTCATGGGGTGCTGCTTCAGACGTGGGCTTCTCTAATTAACATTTTTGATATTTAGCCTCATTTTCCATGGCATCTAGATCAGTCCTCGAAGCTCTATGTCTATAAGTTGAATCCAACAAAACTGAGATTTTTCTGGCGGAGCATGGGTTGGCTCAGAAATTGCTAATGCCACGCTCCATCACTTTAGAAACACAGGGATGTGCCGTACTTACAATAATACAATGCACCTCTACGTTCCTCCCTACACAGGTTGTAAATTCAGCTGCCTAGTGCCAACGCAGGGACCCTTGCACCATAGTGCAGGGGTACCTGCGTTAAGGAAATGATTGTTTATGTGCAGGAAGGTGGTCCTTCCTATACTTAAGTGATCTAGAATAGTGATTTGTAACTTCTAAGTGTGCTGGATTGTACTTAATGCCGCCTAGTAAATAAGGCTCAGGGTTTATTGACACAGAAACGTCACTAAAAGTGAGTTCCTGCGGCGATAGGAGCTTGTAAATATGCCCCAGTATCCATAATGTTTGGGATATCAGTTCGTGGTTCTGTTCTATGAGTCTTTACTTGACTCACTATGAAGAATGTAGGTGACCTAATGGACTTTAGCCTTCTATGGTCAGAATATTCACGCCAGTTTCTAAAATTTGCTTTTTATTTGTGGTTGCTGCTGAGGGTTCTTCCATTCCTGACCTTTTCTCACAAGATATTAGTGATGAATGCCTTGGTGCAATCAGAATTGGACCTCTAAACTGAAACTAACTTCTCCTCTCTAAATATCCCTTGCTATGATTCCACATATTCAAAATGCCTGTGTGATCCTCTTAGGACTAAGGATATTCAAGCTGTCTTCAGTCATTACATGTATTCAATAAATACACGTCGGGTTATTTTGAGGAAATATAGCCACTCCCCAGATAGTACTGACTGTAGGTGATGTGGCAATGCCCTTTTTCTTATGAAAAAACTCAACTGAGTGCTAGCTAAGAGGCTCGTAACAAAGAAAGAGGATTCTCATTTGCATTGTCAATAAACAAAATGGTACCTAAGGTAGCCAATTGATGAATATATGTAATCCGACAGGTAAAAAGGTATGTCTCTTCAGTCCTGCCCCGTTTAAACCTATGGTGATCCCTAATATTCTGCATTGAGGGGGGCACATACCAGTACTCGAAACTATGTAGGATAAGGCTTACCGCCACCTAAAGGGGCCTTCCTGCAGTGCTTAATTTGTGCATGTTGTTGCAGGTGCTATGCACCAGCAACTATTTTTGGGATCAGAACTTAGAATCTAACCATAGAATTTTACCCAGATCAACAGGAGGTGTTATGCAGTGGCAGAATGAGGCATGCAACATGAGGTGAAACCAAGACTAGGATGCCTTGGTGTTCCGCAATCCCATAATTTGGTAGCCCAGGTAGCAGGCTCCTAAAAAACCTTTGGACCCCCCTATTTATTTTTCTTACAAGTGGCACTGCCTTCTTGTACATAGGCATACAAGCTGTATTTCCCATTTAACCAGATCAGTTTTATCTGCAGAAGTTTTGAAGAAGCCCCACTAACCTGTTGTGTTTCATGCTCACGTGGTCTTAGGGGCATCCAAGGATAAGCAGCAGAAGGCCCGTGCATCCACCATGAGGGAAACCGGTCACCAAATCCATACTTGTGTTAAAAGTAAAAGAATAACCAAGTGTTAGAAACAGAGATCAGATAGACGTGTAACCACAGAAGTTGCAACAAGTTGACACATACGATTTGCCAGTGGTGTGTGAATTTGACAAAACTGTGACAAGCCAACTTTACGGTATGAAAAAAATTACCAGGGACAAATACATTCTGCAAGAGATTTTTCCTGCATAACCTGCTTTTAATAGCAAACTCCAGCACAAAAAAAAAACTTTTTCAGAAAAAAAAACTACCGCAAAAAAGTTTTGGGGTGTGTAGTTCTGACATGTGCCAATATTGAGTAATTGGAAGACAAAATTAATGAAGTAAAGTTTGTTAGAATCGCAAACCTTGGAACCTTGGAAAACGAAATTTTACATTTGCACAAACTGAGTAATAAGATGTCAGTGTCTACAGTGCAATCTTGTACCTAGCCCCTCACCCACATCTTAAGTGTGTTTCCTCTGTTTATCAGCGGGATAACTGACAGACTATAATTAACAGTGAAGCAAAATGAGTTATTTTATTTCTGTAAATAATATTTCTTTCATGGGACGTTACACAATCGTTTCATATCTACTAAAAATCTGCACATTTTCAAATCAAACATCCAACTTTTGGTCATTACAATAGTTCCTATTGATACTTAGACAAGAGATTAGCACGTGGAAAAAAGCGCCGACAGAGGAAGAGGTCCTTTGCGATACTGAATGCGCTTTTAAGAGATTATTTGCTAGAGGCAAAACTTCATGCAAATGAACTCCTGGCAAATTAAAGCCTGCTCCTGTCCAATTGCTTATTGCAAAAATGTTCTGGTACCTGTTGGTGAAGGCAAACAGGAGCATCGTAGGTACCACTAGTACCTTGATGTATACATGCTTCCCCCTGGTAGAGATTTCACACTCCTTGAAAGCTCCAACACTGAGAAGGTGCAGAAGAGATTAAACCGCTCCCTCAGATGGAACCACTAGCTTGTGTCTTTGGCTGTGCTTGAGGATGAAGGTTGAGTCATATCTAGTTTAGACACTTTAGAGTTTGCTTTGGTGGAGAATGGATGTGAGATAACTGTAAGGATTGTGTTTATTTTTTTCTAGCCACCTAGGAGATGCTCGCTGTTGGCTACCACAGCTGTCTATTGACTTTGCTTCTTTAAGATTGCATGTTGACTCAATTATGAACTGTCGCTCAATACAAAACGCATGTGTTCTGGAACGGCATAGGCTGGTGAACTTTGCCTGATGATTTACCATGTACACCCAGACCCTCACTGTAGTGCAACACAGTGAGGGATGCTGTCATGGCAGTGTTCCTTTTGCTGTTGATAATTATTTATCATAGATGGAATTTCAGCAGGGTCTCCCACCTTTCTTCCTTCCCTTGCAAATAGAGTAAGTACAAATCATTTAGAATAAATATATTTTAAGGCATCAGTGCAAGGCCCAGCCTGTGTTAAGGGAGCAATTGCTGAGTCTCCAAATAATACATTCCAGTAGGCTTTCAGGCTATCCAGAATGATTATGCATGAGGCCAATTTGTATATGATGAATGTAATTGGAGTTATCTGTGTCTTTAACCTAATCAGTCTGAGTACCTGACTTGATTTTACTATCCACTGGCTTGATGCGCCCAACCTGAATCAGGACGGTGATGTCTTGACATGTTTTTTCAGGATAAAATAAGGACACACCCTACAGATCTAACTGGACTGTTCGTAGCAAGGACACCTCCAAACTGGCTCCTTCCATATACCCTCAGTATTACTTGAAATGAGGAGCACACAACTAATGATATATATATACTCATTCAATGCAGAAGCGAGGGAAGAACTTGACACAAAGTATCCCCTCCTCAAGCACTAACCAAGACATCGGCTACACCACATAAGGGATCTCTAGGGAACCATACAGAGAGAACAGAAGCACACAACATCCATCTGGTGATTCATATTTGGTGGCATCACCCTCCTCAATCTCACAAGGTACCAAGCAATCTTTCATAGAATTCACACACTGCCCTCAGGGCTCTCCCAGCATTCCCCACATCTTCAATAACTTCTTAAGGTTTGCAAAACATGGTATATCCAATTCTCCTTTTCATGTATTCTCGCTCTCAACAAGTAACCCTTATCTGCACACACATGTTCAGCTGCCTAGCAGTGATAATGCTACGATCGTGTTTTATTCTGTAGGGTCTCGGGTCTCTTTCTCATTTTAGCATCCTTCATCGAGAAAACCCATGCTTACCCCACCATATTTGTGAGTTGCGACTCTGCCATCACAAACTTTTAAAGTGGGATTTCTCTGTAAAGGAATAGGACATTGCACTAATGACTAACCTCCAGTTTTCCATGATGGTGTGATTCTGTCTTTCAGTCATTGTGTTGTTTTGTGTATAGTCCAATTTGATTTTAACAGTCTCGCCTTTAGTGATGTTGCTTAAGACAGAGGGATATCCCTTTTTACTAAACACCTCCGAGATGGATCTGGCCACAGATCTCATGGATACATCACTTGCAAAACACAACTCTGCCACTTTTAAAACCGATTGAACACACTCTCAATGCTTGGAGTCCAACTATCCACGCAGACAGGTCTTAACACATGCAAACTCACACACTTTCAGGGTAGATCAGGAAGCAGTTTGATGTCACCTTCAACACATAGGGCCTAATTACATCTACAGCTGTCCTATGGATTGTCGCAGCTGCGGTGGCAGTGCGGGCACCACTGCACCAGCGGTCTAACTTCCCTATTACTACTAGGGCGGTCGGACTGCCATTGCACCACCACAACCGTCAGAGATCAGAGTGCACTGGCAGTGGTGCAGTGGTCTTGAGTCCGCAATATGCTTGGTGGGACACCTGGCTCTAACAGGACCTCCAAGCTGCACATAGAGGACGTACGTAATATACAAAAAGTACAGTTGAGCAAAGATGGACGCTTCATCATGTCACTGACCAGTTTAGTTTATGTTCCTAAGTGTCAAGTAAGATCAATGTAAATTAGATTTTGTTCACAAAGGCATGTAGACCAGTGAGTGAGAAATGGTTACCTGTGGCCTCATGTTCATTCCATGTATGTTTATCCCATTTGGACTCCCGTATGGTTTCATTCTCTAAAAACAAAACATAGATCAGTCTTACATAGCAGGGAAGTCATGTGCACTTATTCTCAGACAACCATAAATTTACAGTCATCATGTTTTACCCTCCACTGACACAGACGTTGTGAACCAGCTACAATCACTATTATATCTCTTTGATGTTGAACTTCTCTCACTCCTTATGAGGGGCGTAGCAGTCGTTTGCGCCTCTCGAGTGGTGGGAACAGTGACCCAGGGATGTGAGGTGCCCTCTGCACCCTAGTTACAGATGCATTTTCCTAAATCAACTGGGGAGCAGGAAGGCTCATTTTCCTTGCTTGCATTAGGATCCAATGCACCGTTGCCACGCCGCTGCTCCTCAAAAATAGGAGTCAGCTGTCTGTGGGCAGGCTGCTGTGAGACAATCTCTGCCTACGGATACCATTAAACGTGTTCATTGAGGTGAGTTCTGATGTTCTTGCCATTAGAGGCCAATAGGCAGCACCACTGAAATTATGCGGCAGGGGCAGGTCAAATTCTGCGGCAGGGTTGATTAAATTATGCGGCAGGGTTGATTAAATTATGCAACAGGAAAAGCAAATTACTCTGCGTAATGCGGCATATTTTATGATAGCATTACTTGATTATTTCGACATTTTTATACATGCTAACACGGTCTGCAAGAAGGTTTCAACTCTTTCATACCGTTTATCACCCGAATACAGCAATATGCAACAGAAAGGTGGTCAGTTAACATTTGCGAAGGGCCTTCCCTGTGTGGCAGCATTTTCAAATGGTTTTTAGTAACTTTTGATCAGTTAAAGCTAGAAACACGTTTTTTTGTTAAAATCTGCAGATTATGCAGCAGCAGCAAATGGTGGATTATGTGGCAAATGCAGCACATCTATGTTTATGTGGTAATCACATAATTCCAGTGGCCCTAACTGTAGGACAATGATATTAGGCTGATGACAAAATGCCCCAGAAGGTATTTTGAGTAATTGCTTAGCCAGTGGACAGGGAATCTGGCAATTTTTATTATCTAAGACCTGTTGACCTGCTGTGAGGTATTAAGCTGCACTCATTCCATGCATAGGGCCACATTCAGGGCAGGACTGGCCATAGCAGGCACCGGGCAATCCCCCGGTGCGCCGCACAGGTGGGGGCCTGTTTTGGGCCCCTGGTTGCCGTTTTTGTTACAGGGCCGATTTTGCAGCACAGCTGCAAAATCGGCCCTTTACCAAAATCGTCCGAAAACCGGCCCCGGCAAAGAGCTCGGCGGCACCTCCAACCGTCCAGAGTGGGTAGTGGGGGGGGGGGGACATTTTGCCAGGGCCGGTTATGGTTCCCAGTCCGGCCCTGGCCAGATTTAGCAAAATGTCATGCAACAAAAAGCAGCAAGATGACTTGCTGAGCTGTGGGACAGGGAGAGAGCAGGAATGTGCCATATCTACTAAGATAGGGTGACCAGGCGTCCCGAATTTGCCAGGACGTCCCCCGTCTTTTCACCAGCTGTCCCGGTAGATTTCAGGAAATATAGCTGATGTCCCGGTTTTTAGAGAGGGCCAACTGAAAACGGGGGAGCTTCTTTTTTATGTTTTACAAAGCAGGAACGGTTAGTAGTTGTTTCAAGAAAGCAATTTAATTAACAGGCAAGCTACTGGGTTTAAAAATTGCATTTTATGTATGATCTTACGTCCTCTTCTGTAATTCTCTGCTGAGGAGCACTGTCAATCAGTGCGCCCGCTTGAAGTAAAATTGTAGTCCTTCTTCTATTTTTGTTTTTTGGCTTTAAAATTCTGGCACCCTATACTAAGATATAACACATTCCAGCTCTCTAGCAGTAATGCAGGCACCTTTCCCCCGTGGTGCAAGCAGTGGCGGCTCCTCCGCTAAGGCAGAGGAGCGTCGCTCCACTGCTATTTAAGCAGTGCACAAAAGAAAAATAAAACGATAATAACAGTACATTATTATAATTTTATTTTTCTATGCGGCACACGGAGCGAGGTGGGGATGGGGCTGGGCTTTGTGACGCCAAGCAGAGTAAGGAGTTGTTTGCACTCCTCTAAGTGCACATGACAGTTTGGGTGTCATGCGTACTTGGCATGTTCTCCATTGGGCTGTATGCACAGCCCGTGGAGAACATGCCCAGCCACCCTAGGACCTGCCTGAGCATCCAAACAGGATGTTCTGACCAATCAGGATGCTGCTTCTGCAGCATCCTGATTGGCTGACAGAGCCTGGAAGCCTGAGTGCTTCCAGTGCTGTAGCAGACCTAAAGAGGACGAAGGAGAGGCGGCGCAGCAGCGAAGGAAAAGGTAAGCTTGTTTTTTTATTATTGTTATTTTTTTTAATCCATTTCCACCATACACCCTCCCGCCTCACCACCCCCATTCTGAGGTAGCTGCCACTGGGTGCAAGGGTGCCTGCATTGCAGACAGCATTTTTTTGTGCAGGAAGGGACACCTTCCCGCAAAAAGCATTCCTTAGAGGCATTTTCCGCTTTCTAGCGTGTTGCAGACACAAGTTTAGAAAGAGAAAACAACAGGGATAAATGAAGATATTTCTGCTCGCTACGCCTCTGTTGGGAAGGTATACCATTTTGATGTAATCCCAGGTTTACTACCCTTTGTAAATCTGAGATTACGTCAAAATCCATGGGTGGATGCATGGAAACGTGACGCTCCATCTATGGAATGCCTTCTCAACACAGAGAAACGCAAGACAGAGATTCATGCTGCCCATGGTAATCTGGATTTACTAAACTATGCAGAACTGAGTGGGTTAGTAAATCACACTGTGTTCCCTTGCATCGCCTTGTGAAATGGAAGGCCAATGCAGACCCTTCGTATATCTTTCCCATAGTTTTACTATCTGGGGTTTAGTAAGTAAATGCACCAAATAGCTACAGTGAATGATTGCAATAAAGACATTTGATTTGTATTCTGATTAACACCCTTCGAAACTGCTTTCATGGTTTGCGTAGACTTGATATCTGCTTCTTGCGGGGCAAAGGCAGGCCAGTCCGCGTGCATCGTAGCCCAGAAGAGGCTGGACCACACCCTAACATCTACTGTCGTCCAGCAGGATTTTCTCCATTGGAGCATTAATTGAGGGTACTTTCAATTTACGTCGCTCACCTCGTAATCCTAACAATGAGGTTGAGCCTGTAAACCATACGCTGGACCCCGAATGCGTGACAACCTTTCAACTGATCAGAGCCTTTAGGGAAGGGGCCTGGTCCAAAAGCAAAAACATTGTAATATCAAGCAAGTCCCTGTCTTGAAGCAAATTAGGAAGGGGGTGAAAAAGGGGAAACTTGCCTAGAATCATGTCTTATCTATGGGACCTTACAGTCATCAAGACCTTATTTTAAAATTGTAAACACAAATATCGACTGTTTTGATGCACTGAATATACAAATTGTTAAAATGGAGGAAGTGGTGGGGACATTGGGAGAAACTGTGGGGTTCATCTATATGCAAATGGTAAATCTCTTGGGTAAATTAGCTCCCTTCACCATCACTGCCCATAATGTTCCCCTACAAGGTCACCTTAGCAGGCATTACCCATCCCGTTTTTTAGAGACCGGCATGGGGCTAGGGACTTCTGGCAATATAGCTGTCAACACAGCTAATGTTACTTTATTACCACAGAATGTTCAGTCAGCTTCCCATGCAGCTCAGCCCAGTGATTCTACTGATAGGAATTAATAACACTCATAGTGTAGACCATGGGCAACGAGAGAGGGAACACCATCACCCTGTTGAGGTTTTTTCAAGGGATAAGCCATGTGATGTGGTCATTCAGTTGCCACAAGCATATACCTCCTATGTATTATTGATGACTGATGTTCCCCCCTTAAGGTCAAGGAAACTGAAAGTTATCTGCAGCTCAAAAACAAAGTCACTCATTGGCTGACGGGCAAGGTAAACCTCCATCAGTCCTTATTTGAAGAGATTATCATGGTCCGGAGAGTGGGCTGGTTACGGAATTCCCGTAAAACATTCCCAGGTGACTAATACAGTCATAAACCTTTGCAATGCAATGAGGGTGGGTTATATCCTTCACAATCTTAGGACCAGTACTGCTCCGAGAAGTAGAATCGTAGTACTCCCCCTTTGCTTTTTCTACAAAAAAGCATAGGGGGAGTCTCGAACAGAGTGGGCGCTCAATCTGAATGTGCCCTCAGGGGCAGGGTCCTGGTGTGCACCTTAGCATTCACTTTGAATCACTGATTGAGTTAGATGACCCCGACTGACTGGCCCCCATTTTGAATTCCTTCACATTTACTGAATGCTTTACAATTTTCAATTATACATTTTGCTTTTTCATTTACATAAACTTTATTGATCTGCTAATATTGTTTGCTTTTCTTAGCAGTCACTGACCCGCTGAGCAAGCTGTGCAGACCCCCAGGGGTCCACGGACAACTGGTTACGAACAACTGAACTAGAGCATTAGATACTTAAGTTGTGCAGAGCAATTATGAACACATCAATTACATTAAACATTAGACCTTATAAGTAACTTAACATTAGCCGTTTATCTTGGACATATGCCTTTGAAGAATTCATTTCTAGATTTAACCCCAATTAAAGCCAGGTTTTCTGCTTTTATGATTTGTCACCATTGAGTATCTTGGTTTACTGTCCATCTTGCTCATTGATGCACAGTGACTAATCCTAAACTGTTTAATGTAAAAAAGGAAAAGTGGAAAATCCTGTTTCTTTTCTTATTAATTGGAAAATCGAGCAGTGAAGCAAGCTTTAGCTTCACTTTTACCCAGTGACAATTCGTTTATGCTCCCAGAATTCCAAGATTTTATTTTTCCCAAAATAATACAGCTGTTTAAAGCAGGCAAATCTCCCTTTAAAACACTGGGGAGAAACAAGAAGAAATCGTCGAAGAAACATATACTTCTGAATGTTATTCCCTAAAACCTTGTAATTCCAATGATTTACATTCCCCTATACTTATGGGACCTACCGTTAATGGTATCTACAGAGCAAGGAAAAAACAATAATTTTTTGAGGCAATCATGATCGAGGGTTTAGAGCTGAATAATGTCCCACAAACCTAAAATTTTGACCGGTACAAGGAAGCAACATACCTCATAGCTCATGCTGGCCATTCCTGGCATCCCACCTTGTTGAGGGTAAATCTGAAACAGAGAAATAATGTATTACTTGTCCATCTTTTATCAAGTCAACAATAAGTAACTATTCACTTTCACCCACTATTTAATGCAGCATCTAAAGCTCTAGCTTTGGAATCACCCAGCTATTTCATTACTTTTTAAGTTAATGTTGAATTCTGACTCTAGGAGCTACTTACATACCACACTTTTCAATATTAAAAACCACCTAGGGGAGAAACATTTCTTTGCAAGGATTTCGTGATACTGCAAAAAAGAAAAGTGTTTTGTAGCTGGGAAATGTGGCAGACTTTTTTTGTAGGTTGGTGGGACACACAGGGCTCGATTCGCAAAGGTAAAGTTGGATCTGTGGTCTAAGTTTACGCCTGAAGTCCAAGTTTATACTTCAGGCCTAAAGTCCAAGTTTATACTTCAGGCCTAAAGTTAGATTTCAGGTCTACTACACAAGACTTCAGGTCTAAACTAAGACTTCAGGTCTAAGTTTACTTTTGTGACTATTCTGTCTGCTTGGTCATATGTTTAATTTGACAGATTGAGCCTTATTTAAAGTAACCTGGTTATCCCAATTCTAGTTGAAATTGCAATGATTACAATGTTTGAAAAATAAAGAGAGGAGGGGAGCTAAGACAAGAGGAAGTGATTCACCAAGGTAAACAATCACATTTCAAATGACCACCTTTTGACCAGGAAAGGTGCCAACCTCATCCTGATTTTGAATATGCAGATATTGTTGTAGATCCCTTTAAACCTGTTTTGCTGTTCGGGCAAAACATAGGGCAAAAGTATTTTTAGAGTGGCATTGTGTTGTAAGTTGCAAAGTTGCTTTTCTGCACTGCACAAATCTTAGGTTACACAAACCCTGCATCCTTGCCGTGCTCGCGCTTCGCACCTGTAGAGTTCCTCAGGGCAGTTGATCCAATGTGTCTCAAGTCTCACCTATCCAGCTGTGATTCCAAGAACAAATGCTTGCAGTTTTTAGGGGCATAACTCTTGTTGAATTATGTGTTCCTGATCAACCTTATCTAATATTAGATAAACTATCCTGGCTCATGGTTCACTGATCCATGTCTGATGCAACAATTTGCACCATTCTAGGCAAAGTGAGATTCTGCTGCTATGAAATGCTGCCTGTGCATGCAGATGTAAATTGGTCTTGTTATTGGTCTGATCTGGATTTCATTACTAAGTAATCTTGTAGGTATCAGATGGTTCAATACTTACTGGTAAAGCAAAACTTGTGCCAATGAGGCACCAAACCACAGCCCAGAGTCCCATTTTGCATAGATGTATCTGTAACACAAACAACCAGAACATTAGAGAGCCAATTAACCATTTAGCATGCTGAAAAGATGTCAGATAATGCAGACGTCATTTTAACAATATTATGAACGTATCCTGGCAGCTGAAAACCTACAATTATGCCCTATCCAGGACACCCCCGATAAATGAGAGTTCTTAAAAATTTTTAATTTTGCGAAAAATATATATGTTGTTGAAAACAAATAATATGTTATTGTGTATTTCTTTTTCATTCTTTTCCTTTATCCTCCCTCTTGATCCTATCGTCTCTCCTTTTAGAGTACCCTGTGCCGTGTTATCGACTTTCAGAGTAAGTGCACTTACTTCAGAAATGAAGCGTGCCGGTGGAATGCATATTTTTCACTTACATTTTTCTAGAATCATTCCAAAACATGGCTCTATATTTCAGTATGCTCTGAAATACATGAATATGGCGTTCATGTATAACACTATAAACAGGCTTTTGGAGTTAAATACAGATACAAATAGTCAATATAATTACTAATTCCCTTTGATTTATTTACCATTATTGTGACCAGTGCACAAGGGCATTTATGTCCATAAATATATATGCATAAAGCTGAAAATACCTCTCTTTACCATGCCAGGAATTCACAAAGGGAATTTTATCAGAGTGAATGGGGTTACTATTGCAGACATCTCCACCAAGCCTGTGGAGAAACCAACAGCAGTAACTCCCCACAAGTGATCGGAAGAGGCCAGACGAAGGTGGGGTTAGTGTTGTAAATATATGAACACCCACAAACATGTACATTTGTGTGCATTGCCAGACTCGAGCTAACCTTTTTCCACCCTTGAAATTTTACTCCAGCGAAGGGCTGAAGTAACTTCCCTTCCAGACTGCGAAGAGGAGCAGCTCACCTATAAACTTACAGCAGATGTATGGGAAGGGGGTTTCCCCTACGAAATACAAAAGAAAAGAGAAATATTTGCATATTTATACATCGGGCGCCATTTCTTAGTGCCTAACGGTCTGATTACGAGTTTGGCTGATATATCCTGTCTGTTTATTGGAAGTGCATTCGCGTGTAGTGCACTTGAAGAATGGTGTAGGGAATATCCATCACGTTTGTGACAGGGTACATGTCTGCCAAAAACAAGGCCCTGATACTACATTGTGTGGAACTATACATTTAGGAAATGGAAGCTAGGGGAATATGCCACATGGCATTCCCAGTGGTATGCCTGGAAACCTGTACAAGCGGCAGTTTTGCAGGGGTACAACTCGGGATGTTTTTGAATTAAAAAAGTAATAAATACATATGTTCATAGCAGAATTTTCAGGTGCAGATTTGCCACTTTTCTGTGACTTAACCAACTATAACTTTGATCTCTATTCGTTGGTTTTTTTCACTGACTTCTGCCGTGCACTGCCCTCCATCCACACAAGTGCAAACTTCTAAGAAGTGGAAATGCCCATTAATATTTGCTCTGCCTTTTCCTGCTCTACCCCTTATGCTCAGTGGCGTAACATAGGCCCCTGCAGCCACTGCGATGTGGGGAGCTCCGAGCTCCAGGGGTCCCCCTCAGGTCAGTAGCCTGGCCTGAGGGCTCTTGACTGAGTCTGGGTGGGGGGCTCCATGTACTTTGCAGGGGCCACCCCCCTCAAGTTTTGTAATGCCACTGCTTATGCTTCCAATGTTCTCCACACTTACTTCCTCTATCTCCATGCAGCCTTCTCACTAGTCTCTGCAATATGAGTTTAGGATTAATATTAATCTAATTTCACTTCCCTCTCAAGCAAGCCCCACATTTTGGGTGCGTGTTTGTGTACCCATATGATACCTGTGTCAATATTTGACATCATGGAGTTGGGCCTCTGCGGCATTTTAGAAAACATCAGGTGAAAAGTAGATTACCCTGATGTTTTTGAGAGGTTCGTATTGTATTTAAGATACTTTTCAGAAAATGTAGGCTCCATTATTCCCAGAGCAGCACAATCCACCCTATGGTAGAGACAAATTAAATAGCAGACAAAACAGATGCAGTAAAGGAAATGAGTGGGAAGATAAGAGGAATCCACTATTTGAGAAGAGTACCCTTCAGGAGTGCTGCACTAATCCAAGTGAGTACCCATGCCGGGTCCTGGAATTGTCGCCTGGCCCATTGCCTTGTTTGAGAGCACTCAGCTCTTTTTCATTAAAGTGCACCAGATTCTTTAGAGGCACAAAAACTGCAGAGGCAGGTTTAATAGCAGACTTTTTTAAATTGACATGCAGAGTTCTCCAGGGCTGAGCCTTCTCTTTAACTTTGCTCCTTTTCTACATAATCCAACTAGCAATCTGATAGAGTGACACTATCTGTAACTCCAGACCTACACTCATTAATTACAGATCTAGCTTTGGCAGGAGGTTAGAGGATCATCTCAATCAAGAAGATATTCTACTGGCTGAAAGGGATCAACAGTATCCTAAAGATTCCAAGCAGAGCAGTTGATCTTAGGTAAGTTAATCAGTCATTCTTAAATCCTGCGTCCCCACTTGCCAACTCCTTTGGTAATGCTCCATCATCTGCACAGAAAGTCAGAGACCTCTGGTCATATATGATGTCGGTAAATCATTAATCACCAGGACAAATACCAACAGCAAGGTAGCCATCTTTCAAATCAGCATGCTTAGGAAGGTGATGTGGACTAACAAGTAATAATATTGCCGCTTTACTGGGTAAAAGTGCTGCTAAAGCGGCGATACTGCCCTTGGTAATATGCCCCTCAGTAAGAGGAAGTTTTTGGTGTTGTCGAAAATGAACTCCTGTAAGATTACCTACATGTGCAAGCCAAAAACTCTTAAGAATCCTGAAAATGGCGGACAAATTCTGCTTGGGATTGAAGAAGTCCAACCAAGTAACACACACACACACTAAAGTCAATACTAACATACATTTGAATAAAAAATCAAGATCAAACTATTGTGCACCACGCACAAAGCCTACTGGGTTAGAGTCCCAGAGGATGTCCAGTTCATTTTCAAAAATGTATTGGTAATGGAAGGAGGAAAGGCCCTGCAACCGATCTCATATGATTGGAACAAGTCTCTCCTGGTCCTCTTTCTACGTCGAGGCACAGGGCAGACAAAAAAAACTATGTCCTACTTTTAATTTCTTAATGTAAGCAAAATAAAGGTTTTAACACTTTTTGGAATGTTGCCTTTCGGCCTTAGCATGTATCCAAAATCTGAAAAGTTAGAGCTTGAAGTGCAGCAAAAATAAGCAAAAAGAGTGAATGAATAAAAAATTATATTGATAGTGAAAACTCTTATAAACTGGTTTTGCTAAATGGGCCCTTTTTAAGGGGGTATTCGTGTTTTTCAATGAAATTTAATTAGACACTCCCCTCCAAATTCATAGTTCTTAAATTAAGGGGGTTGTTTGTCATAAGTGAGCCTTGGAACTAATTTGCGAACACCTGGAGTTAGTTGTTTCTATTCATTATTGCACTGATTTGCAGTGGCTGGATAGTTCTATAATTTGCATGAAAAAATGACTGCTGCTGAGCAGTATTGATATTTGTGAATCAAACACATATATTTTTATTTCAAGGGATTGCTGCCATAGGAGAATAACAGTGGGGCCATTGCACTGGGAGACGTCTCCTACTTCCTGACATAGTCCCATTCAGGTATGGCCACGGCTTTCCAATTGTAGGTTATGTGATCAAGGTGGGCCTACCATTGCAACACTTGCAAAGTGTTTCTTGTTGTATCATTCAGAAATAAAGGACTGGCTATCTGGAATGGTGACAGCTGATTCTAATAGAATTCCTATTAAATCCCTTCAGTAAGGCATAACTCAACCCCCTCATTTTCCAATTATATGTTGGACAATCAGGTGTGTATGTCCGAAATGTGAGGTGGAATATCCAAGATGGGTCACCCTTCTCTGTGAGTGATGTCCTAAAGGTGGTAGGGTGGATCATGAACTTAGTGGTAGTCAGAGATACAGTACACCTTTCCCACCATTACCCAGTTCAGCTCCTTTACATTTCCCACTCCTAGAAGTCATGCTTTTAGTGGGCTTTTCCAGGACTTACATTTTATGCTGTGCCAGACCAGTTCCTGATGGCTGGGAGAAACACTGAGGAAAAGGTGTTTGCCTTGAGGATTGGCCAATGGCGGACACTGCATAGAAGAGACTAGGCTGATGCAGTCCATTTTGAAACGATAAGTTCATCCCAAAGGTTTGGGATGAAATTTGAATTCATTTGGACTCTTGGGAATGCTTGGTGTGTCTAGGATTGGTTATAAGAAAGCCCCTCTTATCTATCGAGTGCTCACCTTTTGGCTTGCTGAAGTTCTGCTCTTTGACTGCACAGAAAGGACTGGACCAGAAACAGAATCCATAATTGTCTTTCTTGAAGAGATTACGGCCAACGGTGCAGAGCTGTGCAGAAGACCTATGCAGCTGAGCCTTGCTGAGAAGGATGTAGACTGACTGACTTGTGTCCATATAACTGGAATTTCACCACTTGATCATAAGATCAAATTCATGATACATTATTTGAACTCCTGGCTCTCTGAATCAGTTTGTTGCAAGGATTTGCTCCATCCTAGGTAAAACGGCAACATGTGCTGCCAAGAGGCGATTGACACTGCTTAGCCCGAGACCGCAGACAATGTTTCCCGGCCAAGACTGACAGACGTAGTACTATCAAGCAGTCTGTTTAACCCCTTAGCTGCGGGGTGTTTTCCCCCCGCTGTGTGGGGGGGAGGTGGGGCGCACGCAGCGCCGCTGTGCTAGTGACGACCTGAACTCGTCACAGCCACACCCGTTTTCGAACGTTCAGCACAGCAGGGAAATTATCCCCGCGTGCGAACGTTCCAACGGCTGTGACGAGCTCAGCTCGTCATGAGGGCAGCTCAACCGTCCCTCATGTTGAGCTCAGCTCGTCACTAGCACACAAGGGGTTAATGAACCACTGCAGGAACCAGTCTGGCATGTGTCCCTGAAAGAGACACCCCCTGAGGTTGCCTGTCACTGCTGTGAGCACCTGCACTGTGAGCCCAATGTGTGGCCCTGCGACAGAGGCATAACGAAACTTGAGGGGGCTCCCTGCAGGGTACATAGAGGGGCCTCCCTCTGGACTCTTTCATGAGCTCTCAGGCCAGGGTACTGTGCTGAGGGTGCCCTCTGGAGCTTGCCCCCCCGCATCGAGGGGCTGTGGGGGCCTATGTTACCCCACTACCCTGCGAGAGAGGCACTCTGTGAGGTGGCACATAACTGTTTAAGCCTCATTCTCTCTGCAGATGTGAGGCTATGTATGCCACTGCTAGCAGCCCGTCGCCCTAAAGTGTAACTCATTCCAAAGTGGTACCAGAGAGCCCACATCCTCAAAGTGATGATCACAAACTGCACAGAAAACATCATGTTCCCTGCCCATCCATGGTGTCATCAAGGCCAGCACAACTCTCCGACTTCAGCTGTACTCTGCAATCCTCTGGTCCCATCTGTTAAAGCATGAATGTGAACGCTTGACTTGCCAAGCCTGCCCTCAAACACTGAAGGACTGTGCTCCTGTGGCTGCAACGTCCCCATCTCTACAGGTTCAGTGGGCTCCCAGCACAACAGACGCTTTGAACTTCTCCTAATAGCCGTGAACTCTGGAAAGAAACAACTACAAACACTAAGGTACACATACATCAGTTCAATTAGAGAACGTGCTCTGTGTGCTTTTGTATAAGTGCTACGTTAAATTTTTTGTAACTGAAACCTTGATTTACATCTTTGATTTCTCTGCATAGAAAGTCGTAGGACTTTATGTACTGTGAAAACCACCAGTAATTTGATGCAATTTAACTTCATAAAGGTATTGCACATTTCTTTAATAAGTGTCATTCACTTTCACGAAAAGAATAAACTAATTGCTCAATATGTTTTTGTGAAGTATACTTGTGCTTCCTGAACTAGGCAGTCTGTTCCCTTAGCAACCGCTTAGTGTAAGCCTTGACAGTTAAACACCAGCTCCCCTGAAAGTCAAAGCCTTTGGGAGTCCCTTGCCATTTCACCAGGCTGACAGTAGAATATGGTTCCTGCATTTCTAAGGATAGCAGCAATACGTGTCACAAAGAGCACCTTACTGCCTGTGAGATGTGCAGTTCCTGTGAAACTGGATGACACTTGGAACAATTAAGGATCAACCCATTTCTGAGTGCTGCTTGGGTGAAAGAAATGCAAACTGTAATGCATGTGTTAATATTTCTACTGTGCCGCACACAATACGCTCTGAACATATTGAATTGTACCTATCAGTACTGCACACGTCAACATTGAATATGAGATCCATGAAATATGCATTATTCTGGTAGAATAGTGAGGGCATTCGTTTCATAAACCCTAATAAGAGTAAACATTCTGGTTGAAACAGATCTACAGTTTGAGAGTGTAAAACATCTACAACAAAATGCAAACAGTCGTTGTTAGAAATGGAATTCCTGGTTGGCTGAGGTTTGCACCCAGGCCAGGCAGGTACCACCACTCTAGTCAGGGTGAGCTAAGTACACACAAAAACATAACCCGTGCACAGCCTCTGGTACCTTGGCACAGAACAGTCAGGCTTATTTAAAGAGGCAATGTGTAATGTATTTGTGCAAACCACCCGCACAGTAACACAATAAATACACCACGAAAAGATTCCACAGAGGTTTATAAACATAGATTATTGCATTATAAACAAAACAAGACCGGAACAACAAAAATACAACGAATAAAAGTTGAGATATTGAATTTTAAAGGAACAAATGCAGTAGAGCGCTTAGAAGCAATTGGAGTTAAAAAGGTTACTTTAGGTCGCGCTGGGAAAAGTCAAAGTTTGGGCCGACCATTCTACACCTCACTGAAGCCAGTTGGATCTCTTTGTCCATGCTGTCTGGTGCCACTGAACTGTCCCATGGGGAACCCTTATCCTCAATCTGCGGACCCAGCTGTGCAGCACCTAACTTTAATCTGCACAAAGACTCATCCCAGTAGGCAGATAGTGCCACCATGGCCAACAAAGTGATGTGGCCCATTCCACATCTTGAGTCTGACTTCTGTCCCCAACACAATGAAAACTCTGTCCATAAAGGACAGCAACCAACAGAGGACATTGACAGTTGTCATTGTCAAGAGCCAGTCCCCAGGCCATCCTGGGGTCTCTGTCCTCTGTGGTTTCTTAGAGTGGGGGGTAGGAGCCCCAGGTGTCTTGCACCCTTTGTCCACCCCCCCTCCAACCAGTTCATGAGTCATATCCTGCAACTGGTCCTCTAACCTAGGGTCTGTACCCTTCGGCTGGACAGGAGTCAGGGTTGAGTCCTTCCTCCCCTGCCCCTACCTCTGGGCTACTATACTTTCAGTTTGGGAGGGGTACCCTCAGAAAAATGAACTGTCAGGGCGCATGTGGTGGCCTCCCCTCCCAGTTCTCCTGACACTTGGGGCAGCTCATTCCCATGAATACAGCCAATGGGCATCTGGGGACTAATTATGATCCTTCTCTGGGTCACCTCCCCACCCAATTCTAGGGACGCCAGCATCATAGGGTGCAAAAAGTCCTGCCCATGGGCTGTAGTCACTCTGCCCTCCTTGCCAGTGTACTGCTCTGGGGAGACTAACTCTTCCACAGCCATGGGCCTGGTAGGCCTAGTATCCATCAGGAAAATGGTTGGGACCCCATTCACTCCCACCTGGTGGAAGTGAAGACTGCCACCCTCAGCGATCACAAACTCACCCTCTGAGTCAATCTCCCAGCTGAGGGAGATCATGGCATGTTCTATGACCTGCCCCTAGGCAGTACTTTCTCCTATGTCCACATTGGCCACAGCTGTAGAGTTCCCACCAGTGGGTGGTGTCTTTTCTGCTTGTGTCCTACTTGAGAACAATCAAAGCAACGAGTTTGGAAATGGGGCGTCCTGGGCCACCGACCACCATAATATCTCTCCCTCTTGTCAGAAGGGACATGGAAACCATTTCCTTCCCTCCTACCCTGAGACTTGTCTGGGTCTCTCTGGACCTCCCTCTCACTCTGGTGGGAGAACCTCAACCACCCGTTTTGGGGTCACCCCCAGATACCTTTCTGGACACTCTGGTGCTGACCCGGATGTCTGCCCCCTCAGCAAGCTGCCTGGAGTCAGAAAGCTTGCTATCAACCAGGTGTTGGAACAGCTCTGCAAAACAAGTATCAAGAATGTGATCTTTTACAAAACATTGTACATCCCTTCATAATCATTAACTTTTCTGCCTCTTACCAAGCCCTTCAGGGCCTAACCATCATAGTCCAAGAAATCCACCCATGTTTGTGAAGAGAGTTTGTCACTGGCCCTGAACTGTTGCCTGTTCTTCTCAAGGGTCAGTTCAAACCTGCTGACTAAAATGGCCTTTGTGGCAGTGTAGTTGGTCTGTTTTCCCGCGTCTAATGTATGGAGTGTGTCCCTCCCTACTGTGGGCATGTACCACCATAAACTACCCCCAGAACTCCTCTGGGACCCTGTGCACTTTCAAAGCAACTTTATAGGATGCCAACCAATTATGTACGTCATCCCCCACTCGATAACTGGGCACCATGTCTTTTGAGATATGAAATTTGAACTCATGTGAAGACACTGCAAGTATGCTGCCACCAATATTGTTGTTGCTTGACCCTACTAGGAGTGCTCTAATATCCAGTTCTCTAAGGCTAAGCTCATGGGCCATGTTTCTTCCCTCTATGATTAGCCTCTTCTCTTCTAGGGCTTGCTACTTCTTAAGCTTAGCAAGGGCAACTTCCTGCTCCTCAGCCTTCTCCATCTTGGCAACCTCTAGCTTTGTTTTCTTCCCACCCTCCGGTCCTCCAACTCCTCTGGAGATAGATTATTTGAGGTCACGCTGCTCCCTAGTCTAGAGCGGACTTCCAGTACTGGGAGAAAATTGTTACCCCCCTCAGTAGGCTGCATGACAACACAATCTGTCAGGTACCTGCTCTGATCCTTCCTCAGACTCAGATCCCTCCTCCTTGTCCACTACTCCTTCTGAGTAGGCTACTTCCCTTGCTTTTAGAGCTATCCGAAGCTCTGCCTTTTTGGCACTTCCCATATGGAACACCCTCCTCTCCTGGCTGGGTCTCAGGGTATGCCTCCAGGTTGGCCAGACCGAATTCCAAATTGGCAGGTATAACCACAGACATTGCAGAAAAAATGGGACTTGGGCAAAAGGACTTTGGAAAAATCAAAAGATGTCAGAACAGGGAGAATTGAAAAAGGCTCAAGTTGTTCTAAGTATGAGTTACTATATGGTATTGCACAAACACAAGATCTACCATCACCGCTGATCACCAATGTTAGAAATGAGATTCCCTATTGACTAAGGTATTCACCCAGGCCATGCAGGAACCACCACTCTAGTCAGGTTAAGCTAAGTACACACTAAAAGATAACCTATGCTCACCCTCTGGTAGCTTGGCACCGAGCAATCAGGCTTATGTAAAGAGGCAATGGGGAGTGAATGTGGCCAGATGGCTAGGGCGGTCGACCTCGGAGCTGGGGAACTGGGTTCGAGTATTGGCAGGGACGTTCAACTTTCTGTGATTCTGGGCAAATCACTTAACCCCTTCCATGCCTATGACAGAACGGTTCCGTCATGAGCGACGGTTGAGCTGTGCTCATGACAGAACCATTCCGTCATCGTTCCATTGGCTCAATGGAACGTTCAGCACAGCGCAGGAATCTGCGCGCGCTGAAGCGGTTAATCTCCCCGTGCCTAACAAAAATGAATGTGTGTCTGTATGTAACGTAACTGGTGCTCATGTTAAGCGCTCTGATACCTCCCGGTCTAGTTAGCGCTATATAAAACTCTCAACAAAAAAAAAGTATTTATGCAGCACATACACAGTTACACAATGAATACACCAAAAAAAGACTCCACATAGGTTTGTAAAAATAGATTCTTATTTTGTAAACAAAACAAGAACAACATGACAAAAATCCAATGCACAGAAGTTAAAATATTGAATTGAAAGGATTAAATGCAGTAAATCGCTTAGAAGGAAGTAGCGCAAAAAAGGATAATTTCGGTCATGTTGGACTGGGACAAAGTCAAAGTTCAGGCTGACGCAATGAAATGCCAGCTGGCTATGGGACCCATGCAGGCCCCTGTGAAGAAAGTACCTTTCCTGGTTGGAAACAATGAGATGGCCGATGTCGAATCCCGCAGGTGCAGGATGAGTTATCCCTCGCCATGCAGTGAAGGTGATGCATCAGTTCCGAATATAGGTGCCCGAGTTGAAATGCGTTAAGAGATGCACCTGATTTTGTCACGCAGTCGAGTGGATGTGTTGATCTCACCAAGCTGCAGTGTCGGTCATATGCTGTCTGATGCATCGATCTTTGGAGGTAAATCGCTGGTTCCAAGGTGATGCACCGATTCTACTCCCGCAACCATGTTGATGGCTGGATCTGCTGAACACAGACAGGAGAAGCAACGAAATATGTGTTGCCAGTATCTGGGCTACTTCCAGTTAGCCAGGCACATGAGCAGAGGTAGAGACTTTGACAACCTTGAGTCTCAAGCGACAGGAGGCACACCAACAAGCCCTTGGAGATCATTTGGAGTGAAGGCAGAGTTCAGCTCTCTTTCAGCAAAGTCAGAGAGTAGCAGGCATCAGGGCAACTTACAGAAAAGGCAAGCAGTCCAGTTGAGTCCTTTAAGCAGCACAGCATTCTTCTGGCAGAGCTTCAGTTACAAGTCCAGTTTGTATGGGACAGGACACTGCCTATTCAATTGATGTGTTAGCTCCTCCCTGCCTTCCCAGGCTAGGCCATCAGAGAGCAGATGTATGTCGAGGGGTACTCAGACACACCTATCCTTCTAGTGTTGTGGCTGTCTAGAGGAAATGCACAATGTGTATCTGTCACCCACCCAAGACGGGTATTGGAGACAGGCTGCAAGGCACAGAGAGCAGTAAGAGCAGAGAAATGTACACTTTCTGAAATTGCCATTTTCAAAAAAGTAATGTTAAATTCAACTTTACCATTAAAGAGGATTTATCATTAACGCTGCTGCCGTCGGCCGTTGGACATCGCGCGAGCTACCTCCCCGGTGCTGCGCACGTCCAACGGCCGATGCGGCCGCACCCGTTTCTCTGAATGTTCAGCACTGGCGCTGAACGTTCGAAGCAGCAAACGGGTTAACATTCCTAAGATATAAGACAAGATACAGCTGCTCTTTTCCAATCAGGAATTACAGCTTAAAAGTGTATTAAGGAATTCCTAATGCTAACGTACAACAGGAGTTAGCCTCATGGTAGTGAAAAACAACATTAGGTGTTTGTCACTACCAGGACATACAAAACTTAAAAGTAAATGTCCTACCTTTACTTACAGAGCACCCTGTCCTTAGGGCTACGTAGTGCCTACCTTAGGGGTGAGTTATGGGTTAAAAAAAATTGTTTAAGACTTGGCAACTCGTTTTAAATGCCAAGTCGAAGTGGCAGTAAACTGCTCACACAAGCCCTGCAATGGCAGGCCTGGGACAGGTTTGAAAGACTACTTGTGTGGGTGGCACAATCAGTGCTGCAAGCTCACTAGTAGCATTAAGGTTTCAAGCCCTGGATATATGGTACACCACTTTGCAAGGGACTTACAAGTAAACTAAATAGGTCAATTGTGTATACACCAATGTTACCATGTTTAGTGGAGAAGCACATGCACTTTAGCACAGGTCAGCAGTGGTAAAGTGCTCAGAGTCCTTAGGCCAATACAAAGGTCAGAAAAATAGGAGGAGGAAGGCAAAACGTTTGGGTTGACCCTTCCGAGATGTCCATTTCACAACAATCATGTACTTGGAAGAGCTCCTGCTCAACTTTAATATAATTAGGAATTCCCATTCCCAGGAATGATTTCTGACCTCCCCCTAAAGTTTTTGCATGTCAAGAAGAGCCTGCAAATTACGGTCCTTGGGCTAGCCTTGAAGCTCCAGGTCCGTCAAAGGATGATAGGAACTCATCCAAATCAGACTTAACAACATCACTGAACAACGTACGAAGCCCAAGAGAAAGCATTCATAGCAGACATGCTTCCCACTGCTTAAAAAAGTAGCTCAGAAGTGACGTGCTGGTGTTATGCCAAAGAATTAAATAAATAAATCGATATTGAACTTGTATATTTCTTATAGGACAGAGTGAGGTTAGGAGGTTTTAAATTGAAAGGTGGTATCCTTCTTTCCCTCAAGCAGACCTGCACTGTAGCATCTACTCATCATCTGAGCACACCTTTGGGGACATGGGCCGGTAATGTTAGGGGGCTTGCACTAAAGATCATCATTTTTAGATTTCATACTATTCTAAATGTGGGAAAAATTTCCCATTTCTAACTATCAACGGTAAACTTTGCAAACCTAGACCTTGGAGCAAAATGGAATTTATGTAAAAACAAATTCTCTCGCCATGGGTTAGTGTCTGGAAACCCTCACGAGTGATTAGCCACGCTCTACAACTTCACATAACATAACATAACATGGGGGAGTTTTTCCTTTCAGTAGTTAGACAAAAAGATGTTTATGCATTCATAGCATAAAAAGTCTGCTTGTTTGTTAAACGGTTTCAAAAGTGAATTAATCAAATAAACTAAACTTGGAATTTAAAGAAACACAGTTGGCCTTGGTTCCTATCTTTTTACATTTGAAATCATTTGAAAAAGTGATGATAAAGTTACAAAAGTATCATATCAGGTTATCAAACACTCCAACTGTTTTTAAGTTCTTACATTTTAATAAGAACTTTTGTAAAATAGTTGGACAAGGCTTCTGACTTAAAAAAAATTCCATTCATAATAAACAAACGGTTCTGAGCCACAGAAACATAACACTTCTAAAAAGTTTGAATGAGAGATGCTTATCAAGACAGTTGGGGAACAATACATGTTCCTTATTGGCAATATGGAACCATGAGACATATTAGACTTAGTACCTCAACAGCTGCCTCAACTTCTACGTTCCCAAACGCCAGCTTCGATCGACCAACCACGCCCTCGCCGCCGTCCCCCGCATCCGAAGAGCCACCACAGGAGGAAGGTCCTTCTCCCACCTGGCCGCCAAGACTTGGAACTCCCTTCCGACCCACCTCCGCCTGACCCAGGACCCCTCGCCTTCAGGAAGCAGCTCAAGACCTGGCTGTTCGAGCAGTAGCGGACCCCCTCCCCCCAGCGCCTTGAGACCCTCCGGGTGAGTAGCGCGCTATATAAATGCTTTGATTGATTGATTGATTGATTAGCAAGAACCTCGTTAAAATTATCGCCGTTTTAGCGGCACTAAACTGCCGCTAATACGGCGATAATGGGCTTGCTGATATGCGTTATAGAATTCCAGTAGAAGCCCAGGTTAGATGTCCTGCACATCTAACCTGGGCTTCTATTGGAATTCTATAATGCATATTAGCAAGCCCATTATCGCCGTTTTAGCGGCAGTTTCCTGCCGCTAAAACGACGATAATTTTAACGAGGTTTTTGCTAATATGCCCCAGTAATTTCCTTGGCCCTATTCTGTCAGACTACTATGATAAAAATCATATGGATGTAAAATACTAAACTGTAGAAAATAGATTGTATTCTAACAATGCCACCTGCTAATGTCAAACTCGTGTTCACTCCTTTCTCACCTCTGCCTGGTACTCACCACTCACCAACATCCAATGATGTAACACAAAATGACGGGGTTCCTCTGTAGAAAGTGGTGAGGCCCCCGAGCCTCCCGTATCTCACAGATATGCACCGGCATTAGGCCGAATGGGGCACCCCTTGAAAACTTGGTGGCCCACTGGAGGTTGTGGCCTCCACCTGAGCTGCAGGGCCGCACGGGCCCTGACAGCAACATTTAGCCTTACAAAAAAACAAAACATGCACGTGAAAACAGTGAAAGTACCTCGTGAGCCCACTCTTCCTCCAAGGGTCCGGCGCGCACCTCAGAAGACTCCCAGCATAGCAGGGGTGTGTGTTCAGTCTGTTAACTTTCCTTCCCCTTGTAGGTTTTAAACCCTTTCGGATTTGCTGATCCATCAATTGTCATTAAGGAGGAACATGTCTGTGCAACATAATTAGTTCCGAGGTTTCCTTTATGGCACAGAAACGTGCACATACCGCTTCATTATTTGTAATTGTACACTCTAACCGGTGTTTAGAGGATACACTTTCCTCCAAGTGAGGAAATGCAGCACGCTAACACAATCACGCCAGACAGCTACGTCACTGGCTCGTGATGGACCTGGCCTCAGTTCCACAGAGCAGCCCCCCTTCCCGTGGCGCGTACTTGTGGGGAGGCAACGCACAATAGACGGCGTAATAGAGACCCAGATTCTGAACGACCACCTGGCTCTCTGGTGTGCCATGCTGGGCACATTCCTCACCGCCATGTGTCCTCACCACACCTGTGACTAAGAGCTGCACCAGGACTCAGATGGACTTGCCCACTGTGGGGTGGAGGGCACGATTAGACCCTCCAAAGGATCGTGTGAAAAACCCTTCTGGGTCCCAGGACTTAAATTGGAAAATGTATACATACATACACACATACATACATAGATTAGTAAATAAATAAATACATAAATAAATAAATAAAACAATAACAAATAGACCGGCTCAAAGTTTGTCTATGGAGCCCGGCACCCCCTTGTCGAATGCAAATGCTGCTAAATACAGACAGAAGGTGGCAAATGCCAGGGGTGACTGGTTTAGAAGACAACTCAAGCCTCTTTCTCCCACCACCATACACTTCCTAGCTCTTGAATTCACTGGTGTATGTTCTTTTTTATCCCTGCTTTCTCCCTTGGCCCTGTTTTCCAATATTTCCCCTACTCTTTATTTGCTCCTTTTCTGCTTTTCTCTCTCTTGCTATGGGGCAAAATAAAATAAGGAAAAATAAGCGCTTGCTCACAAAAATGTGCACTGGTGCCCACCACTTTCAACCATGGACACAAGTTAAGCACTAGAGGGCATATTTACAAGGGCTTAATGCCACAGGAACATCACATAATGACGCTCCTGTGGCGATAAACCCTTCACCTTATTTACAAGGCTGCATTAATGTCCCCTTGTGAATAAGGCCCACTTTCACGCAGCACTTAACGTGAACTTGGCGGGTAATGGGTGTTGTGGCGGGCATTCCATCACAACACCCATTGCTTTTTGGTGCTTCTCCATGTTTACAAGGCTGGCGTAAATATGGTTCAGCCCCAAAAATGAGACCAGGGAAAACTTGGTATTAAGCTAGTGAAACGAGGAGAAATGATAAATTTTTCCTAGTTTTTTGCTGTTTCTGTGTGGGCTCTCTTTGGCCGGTTTGCCAGCATGTCTACCGTTTTTTAATCCACAATCAAAGGAACAGATGAGCGGATGACCCCGCCAGGCTGTCCCTGAAACTTGGGAGAACCTTATCCGGTCTACAGTGGGCATTGGCCCCAAAGCTTCATCATCCGGACCCACATCCTGTCAATAAGCACCCCTCTGCAATTTTCAGTGGATGTCTTCAGACACACTTTTCCCATCCCCAGTGGTCCTGCTATCAAACGTGACATCTGCAATATTACAAACTTAGGGTGTAGTCTTTGGACCATAATCTGCCAACATTCTGCACAACGTGTACTCGCAAGGTTTCAATTTCCATGGCTTCCTGATGAAGGCTGTATAGCCAAATCACACGTAGGACACAATTCTTAAGCCATGCTACTGATATTTTCTTCTAGCCATTCTACATAGATATGTGCTCTGACCACACTTAGTTGTATTGTATAAAATTCCACAGATCCATTGACTCCACATTTAGGGGCCGATTATGATTGCGGTTTTTCCGCATCCCCCGGGCCGGCGGAAGCCACCGCCGGCCCGGAGGATGCAGAAAAACCACTGCGGAGCCTCCAAAGACCCACCGCCATATTAGGATGGCTGGTGGGTCTAGAATTCCGTCCGCAGCTTTTCCGCCGCGGTTGCCTTCCGACCACGGCGGAAAAGCTCTAACATGGCTGGTGGTGTCTATCAGACACCGCCTGCCATATTAGGATGGTGGTAAAGATATGCTTTTCCGCGGCGTCTTTTCCGCTGTGGAAAAGCATACGGACTTGCACTTTGGGGGGCCCGTTGCGGGCCCCCTGGGTGAAAGGGGGGTGGGGGTGCACATGGGGGTACCTATGGTACCCCCCTGCATTTGCGTGCACACAGCAGCAGGCACTGCGCGGTGCCTGCCGCTTTGTGCATGCAAATGCGATTCATGCATTTTTAACCTTGCGGCGGGTGCATCTTGAAGCTGCACCCGCTGCAATGTTAAAGATAGAGGATGTGACCGCCACCCTGGTGGTCACATCCTAATCTGCTCGGAGGGAACGCCGCAGCCCCTGCTGACGTTCCCTCCTCCTCCTAATCGCCCCCTAGGTCTGTAAACTACAAGGACCCAATGAAAACAATGTTTGAGATTCTTTAATCAGTGAGGATTTTTAATCAATTTATGTATTGAATTATAGAGACTATATGGAAATACCTGCAAAATAACAATGCCTAAAAAAACGAAAACATTTTTGTCTCTGTAGGTTAATCCATGTAATACAAGCATTACAAACTAGTCTAAAAAAACAGGATGAGTGTCGGAGTGAGTATGAAGGAGCCTTTAGGCTAGAGAAATTAGGTCATAGATGTTAATACAACGTGGTTTTAAAGTAATCTTTCACAGATAATTCTGTATAATGTATTTATTGATTATATATCGATGATGTAATTGTACTAATAAATGATTTGCCTATGAATTTCTATCTGGGGTTTGCATATTTCTTCTTTTTTCATAGGACCGCATTTCTAACAGTTACCTAAGTGTTCATTTTTACAATTGTTCTATGTGTGCTATATTCTGCAGCACATATAGAATTTACAAATCACCATTAGTGATTGTTTATGCGCAGAAAGGGTCACCTTCCTGCACATAAACACTCACTTCCTGCAATGCAGGAAACCTTGCATTATGGTGCAAGGGTGCCTGCGTTGGTGCAAGGCAGCTAAACTAAGCACCAGCACTGTGGGAAATGCAGGAGTGCGCCATATTATTGTAAATACTGCGCATCCCTGCATTTTCAGAATGTCAGGACGCAGCTTTTCCAATTGTGGCATAACAAGGCGCACTGCCATTCTGTTGTGAATATGCCACTAGGTCCCTGTTGGGGGGAGGGGGCGGTAACCTTAGCCTATTGAGTTTCAAATTACTTGAATGTCCTGACCTCCTCCATTCAGAATATTGATATGGCCGGGATGCCCGCCACCCCCTCCCAACACATATCCCCAAGGATGGGAAGTCGGACAATAGTTGAACTTTTGGAAGGCGGGAGGGAGTCACCCTCCCGGCCGTATTTATTAAAATATGAAACAAAATTTAAAACATTAAATAAAAGTTTCATCATTATGCATTATGTACAATTTGTCATTTATTACATTTCGATGCAGTCATGTACTTTTGGCTAACATCCTGAAAATGCATACACTCTAACTCAAATTGTACATCCTAGCATTAAGGGCCAACGGCAAGGTCTTAACCGGTGTCAGATCCCTACTACCAGACTCCCGCCCTCACTGTGTGAGCGGCGCATGCGCAGAGGGCTCTACCCTCATTGCCAACTGTGACTTCCCTTGTCGTGGTGGGGGCCCCCTTACTACCCGACGCCATCTTAAGGGTCGTCCGAGTTCCCGTATGAGGTCTCTGTAGGAAGGACAGCGTGGACTCTCCCCCCATCCCCACACTCTCTATCCGCCGTCGCGGATATCCGGCCCCCGGGAAGTTAGTAGGAGGGGCATCTAACTGCCTCCCCCCTGGGAGGGGCCCATGGCCATCTCCCCATAGGCGCCCCATCCTTAGTGGGTGCCGCCTCCCCGTGGAAGGGGCCAATGGCCGTCTTCCCCCGGGCGCTCCCATCCATTGTGGGTGGTGCCCCACTCTAGGGACCTTGATATTACTGCTCACCGATCATGACCTTACCGCCCGACAAATAAATACGACAGTTGTTTACCTACTAAGGAAAGAAAATCCCACATCATCTTACTGTGTTATCAACTGCTCTTTCCTGCAAGAAGACATTTCTGCAATGCAAAAATTAAATCTTTATTCTCAACGTTCCCTCATTCTCTCACCAAGGAAAAAAGGCCTATACTTCCATCACCCATAAAAACTTTATTTCCTCCAAACACTTGCTATCAGGGGCTGGTGGGTGGGTCAAAATTGCTGCTTGTTCCGTCGAGGGCTCACGAGCAACGAGTGGGTGCAGCCTTCCGATCCGAGGAACAAGAGGACGATTTCCTGGGTTCCCGCTCCTTTATCCTTCTGCGGGAGGGCGTGTACCCGTCCCCGATACGCCTACGGGGCGTGGTCTTCCGTTGAGGTGTCTAGGACAACCTCTCTCGGGCGGGGGAAGGCGCGCCCCGGCTACGCCACTTCGGGCATACCAGCCGGGCTACGCCCACCCCGCCCAAAATGGTTTCCCGGGAGGTTCGGGGCACCCATCCATACGTTCGGGGGGGACCGAGCGGTCGCCCCTTTTCCATATGGCCGGGATGCCCGCCACCCCCTCCCAACACATATCCCCAAGGATGGGAAGTCGGACAATAGTTGAACTTTTGGAAAGCGGGAGGGAGTCACCCTCCCGGCCGTATTTATTAAAATATGAAACAAAATTTAAAACATTAAATAAAAGTTTCATCATTATGCATTATGTACAATTTGTCATTTATTACATTTCGATGCAGTCATGTACTTTTGGCTAACATCCTGAAAATGCATACACTCTAACTCAAATTGTACATCCTAGCATTAAGGGCCAACGGCAAGGTCTTAACCGGTGTCAGATCCCTACTACCAGACTCCCGCCCTCACTGTGTGAGCGGCGCATGCGCAGAGGGCTCTACCCTCATTGCCAACTGTGACTTCCCTTGTTGTGGTGGGGGCCCCCTTACTACCCGACGCCATCTTAAGGGTCGTCCGAGTTCCCGTATGAGGTCTCTGTAGGAAGGACAGCGTGGACTCTCCCCCCATCCCCACACTCTCTATCCGCCGTCGCGGATATCCGGCCCCCGGGAAGTTAGTAGGAGGGGCATCTAACCGCCTCCCCCCCTGGGAGGGGCCCATGGCCATCTCCCCATAGGCGCCCCATCCTTAGTGGGTGCCGCCTCCCCGTGGAAGGGGCCAATGGCCGTCTTCCCCCGGGCGCTCCCATCCATTGTGGGTGGCGCCCCACTCTAGGGACCTTGAAATTACTGCTCACCGATCATGACCTTACCGCCACAGACCGGATAGTTGACCGACTATCCGGTCCCCCCAACTCCTCCTAAAGGTCATGCTTCCTCAAACCCCTTAGCCATGCAATGAAGTCTCCTATGAGTAAGTCATTCCCCTCCCTGGACAGGTGAACCCCATCGTTCCGATACATATGATCACCACGAATACACCCATGAGGAATGTTATGCAACTGTGCAGAACGGAACAATCTACCAATTTTATTATTGACCCGTTTAACTGAATGGTTCAGTGCTGACACCGAAAGGCCGCCCTGCCACCTCCTTCTAGGAATCATGTGGGACCAGGCAATCGTGCACCCCGGGACTCTTTTAGCCAACCAGCTAACAGCCGACAAAACTCGTTCAAGTAACACTCGTCTACCCAGTGTCACCAAGTCGTTGCCTCCCAGGTGTACTATGACTACAGATGGCGGTGACCTATGCCGCCCTAGAAGTCCCTCGAAAAATGGCTCAAAGTTGTCAAAATTGAGCCCACCCTTCCCATGGAAGGCCACTCTGAACCCGTATTCCCCAGGTGCGTGAATCGCGTCACCTTCCTTGAATACGTCACCGGCGCGCCTCACGTATGAGTGGCCCACGACCCATACCATCCTCTCTCCAGTCGGTGGCCTCTGACCGCTGGTCTCCTGATGCTGGGTCGACCTCCAATTCCGCCCCGCGTGGCAGGCTCGCGAAACTGTAAAGTAAACAAAAGACAGAAAACATGAGTGCATGTCAATTGATCACTCACAACATGTGCAATCGCACATACCTCTTGAAGCAATTCGAGGACCAACGGCCCAATTGTTTCACCTCCTCAGCACTCTGACCACTGGCTGTAGCCTCTGTAGCAGCCCCTATTCTAAAGGAGTGGGTCCCAAAATCGCACGGGTCCATGCCCGCGTCAGCGATTGCCAGTGCTAGCACCCTCTGAAACTGAAATCTCGTCAGTGGGGTGCCATCCTCATGTCGGAGCAAACTCCCCCCCATGCGGCCACTCTTAGCGCCAAATAGTCTTCCACGCACTTCAACGGGCAGATGGGGGACCCACGTTTGCGCTGTACGACAACACTATTTCCCATAGCCCCCTGGTCAGTCTTGGACATGGCTATCACGATTACCAACGAATCACCCCTTATTTGGATGTGATCCCTGCACAAGCCTCCCTCCATATCTTTCTTGTTCCTTGCGACCAGTTCGCTCACCCTCATAGCCCCATGGAACGCCAATGTGAACGCTGCCCGGAACAGAACTGCTTCAAAATGGGAGGAACACGTCTCATCCAGCTTTGCTAAAAGCAGAGACAGTCTGTCTAAGCCAATCGGGTGCCTCGTATCTTGCTTGCAACCATCAAGGCGCTTCCAGCCGCGAAGGGCTTTCTTCACCAAAAAGGAACCTGTAGGGTCCCTTATTCCGTGTACCTGGGCCATGAAGGAAATGGCCGCCCTATGCCTACTGGCCGTTGCCACAGATCGGCCCTCTCTGTGCAGTGCAATCAGGTACCCCAGGAAGGATTCCTCCTGACCCCAGTTCCGACTCTCTGTGGGACCCAAATATGTGCAATAGGAACGAAACGCTCCTTCGTATGCTTTCCTTGTCCTGGGGGCTAGACTCGCTGCCATGAGGTCTTGTAATCCGGGGCACCGATTAGCCACATTGCTTCGGGGAATGGTGCTGCCTCTAGGTCCGCAGTGGGCAGATAACCCCTGAATGCCTGTATATGTGAACGAGAGAGTGCATCAGCCGCATGATTCAGTACACCTGGCACATGTTTCGCCCTGAACTGTACATTCCATCTCATGCAAAGCAGCACAATTTCTTTCAACAATCTTAGGATCAATTTGCAGCGTGCTGCCTGTTGGTTAATACACTCGACAACAGTCATATTATCAGACCAAAACACCACCGAGCGGTCCCTGAAGTCGTCAGTCCATGTCATCAAAGCAACCCAGATGGGGAATAACTCCAGGAACCCAATGTTACCTGTGAGACCGTTGGAGTGCCACCATGCTGGCCATGTTTGTGCCGACCATCGATTACCCAAGATGGCGCCAAAACCCACGCTCCCAGCCGAGTCGGTCCATAGACCTAGTTCCTCCGAAGACTCTGGCGGGGAGTTCCACACGACTCGACCGTTGAAGTCCGCCAGAAATGCCAACCAAATACGCATATCCTGGCGAACCTCCCCCGACAGTCTCGTACGGTGATGACCCTCTTTGAGACCTACCATTGCTTGCGCGATAGAGCGCGAAAAGGGGCGGGCCATAGGCATCACCCTTAAGGCAAAATTAAGCTGACCCACCGTTTGTTGTAACTGGTGCAGGGTCACTTTCTCCCCATCCATGCATTGCATCAAGGAAGCCCGGAACTTGACCACCTTTTCCATTGGTAATCGGAAACACCCCTCCACAGAATCGAGTTCAATTCCCAGAAACTCCAGTGAAGTAGATGGTCCAACCGTCTTACCTGGTGCCAATGGGACCCCAAATTTACTCATAAGAATGCAGAAATCATACAGCGCCTGTGCGCAGTTCGTATCACCAGCTGCCCCCAAGAAAAGGAAGTCATCCAGATAATGCATAACATGTCTATGCCCTGTAGCCTCGGTGAAGGCCCATTCCAAAAAACAGCTAAACATTTCAAAATAAGCACAAGAAATGGAGCAACCCATGGGCATGCATTTATCCATGTAATAACTTCCCTGAAATGCAAAACCTAGCAGGCGCTGATCCTGCGGGTGCACCGGAAGCAACCGGAACGCTGATTCGATATCACATTTCGCCATCAGCGCCCCAGGGCCTAGGTGGTTCAACATGGCCACGGCATCGTTGAACGATGCATATCGTACTGAACAAACTTCTGGGTCAATGGCATCATTCACCGAGGAACCCCTAGGAGCAGAAAGGTTATGTATGAGTCTAAACTCCCCGGGATCTTTCTTCGGGACAACCCCTAACGGGGAACAGATGAACTCGGCCACCGGCGGGCAATGAAAGGGCCCAGCCACTGTCCCTAAACTGACTTCTTTTGCTATTTTCTTTCTGCCACAACTGGGTTGTGCTGTACCGATAACTGGTTTCTACAAAAGGAGTTCCCCCGAAAATCCCCCACTGGGATGTGGAAGCCATGTAAGAATCCCTTCCTCAACACCCCAGCGGAGACATGATCAGGGTATTTGTTTAACCACGGAATCATAACCATGAGATCAACGGGTGTGGGCAATCGGTCACAAAGGTCTACCTCACTCCTGCTTAGACCCACCTTTTCCCCCCGTCCTGCCATTTTTTGATCTACATGCACTTTCCGGGTGTGAGGAATTCCCACAGCCGGCACACACATGCTTAAACTTGCATGTCCCCTGTGGTCTGTTACAGTTGCCTCGATTGAAGCCCCAACAGACCCCCCCTTTTCCGCCATTCCCGCCAACTCTAGGCTGGTAGCCCCCACTTGTGCCCGCTCGAAAGGGCACCCCGGGCTTTTGGCGGACCACTCCGGACCCGCTCCCGCCTGGCGAGGACGTACCTGTCGCCCCTGGCAGGAGTTGCTTGTGCCATGACACCGAGTCCAAACAATCCCAAGACAAAGAAGCATCATATTCTTTTGCTTTACGGAACTTCATGTCATAGCCTTTCCATTCTTCCCCCTCATACATCGAATAAAAATCCATAATACGATTCTGATAGCAAACCAACTCAGTCATAACCTCGGGTTTACGTTCCCCCATGACTGCGGTAAATATAGAGAAGGCCTTAACCCAGTTCGTCACTGTCTCGTCCACCCTGAACTCGGCCATCTTGGCGCGCCAAACACTCGGGTGCCACAAATCTTTCTGCGTTTTAGCATACTCCATCTCGCGATGGTCAGTTAACAATGAAAACATGTTGACATACTTGTCTTCCCATATTAACTCTTTCGTGGCCATGGGAATGTGCTGTGCAACCTTTTCCCGCCTTGAGGGTATTGAGCCCTCCCCCACCATCGGCAATGCGAGCTTACCCGGATCGGCCGTTGCTGCCGCCATCTTTTCTTGACCAGCTGCTGGTACTCCAGGTGCCACCTGTGGGGGAACAAGAGGAACACTCGCCTTTGCGACATCTCTCGATTGCCGTAACTGCTTCATTAGTACTCTGGCTTCTTCGGCCGGATCTCCCTGGGTCACTGTGCCCCCCACCTTCGATTTGAGCCATGCCGTCAACTGTGCGGCCAATTCTGGGGGCATCTCATCATCCTCGGCCGGGGTTATCACCACCGGGATCGGCTGGCCTAAGTCTGGGTTCTCAGCCGGTACGAGGGGGGTAATAGGGGGTACCTCTGAGACTGGGACTCCCCCCGAAACAGCCCTCTCCTTTACCCGCTTCCCTCTAACCCCGGGGACAACTCCCGGCAAGGCCGGGCCTATTACCTTTTTCGGCTGACTTGGGTCATTCAATGCGGCCAATTGCTTCTTCACCTCCGCCAAACCTCTACCGAGCGATTGGACCTGACCGAGCTTTCGGTCCATACAAGCCATCCGGTTCGACAACAGGCGTAACACCCTTTCCGTCTCGGAACCCTTTCCCGCCTTCTTGCTAGGCATGGTTTCGAGTCCTCCGCCCTTGGTCGATCCACAAGGTCCTTCGAATACTGAAAGAGAAAAAACAGGATTACCACGTTCAAAATTGCTGCTTGTTCCGTCGAGGGCTCACGAGCAACGAGTGGGTGCAGCCTTCCGATCCGAGGAACAAGAGGACGATATTCTGGGTTCCCGCTCCTTTATCCTTCTGTGGGAGGGCGTGTACCCGTCCCCGATACGCCTACGGGGCGTGGTCTTCCGTCGAGGTGTCTAGGATAACCTCTCTCGGGCGGGGGAAGGCGCGCCCCGGCTACGCCACTTCGGGCATACCAGCCGGGCTACGCCCACCCCGCCCAAAATGGTTTCCCGGGAGGTTCGGGGCACCCATCCATACGTTCGGGGGGGACCGAGCGGTCGCCCCTTTTCCAGGACCAGCATAGTTTTAGACAGACTGAATCCAGGGAGTCATATATTTGTACACGAGGAGCAATGCCTTGCAGAAATAATGTATTTTTATTAAAAAATACTTTAGAAATCAATAATTAAAAAAAAAGCATTGGCCAAGACAATATGTTTGGCTTTCATTTTGAGACATTAAACAAGCATTGGCAAATGCAATCGGTTTCGCCAATGTGACTAATAATATTTATTTTTTGTATGTTTTAGCTTAGTGAGCAGAGAAAGGCAATATATTGTGCTGTAACTAGTGGTAACGTAAAGCTCCTCTGTACCTTTGGGTGATGTTGGCGCATATAAAACTGACCCCAAAATGAATTTATGACAAGTAGATTTGAATGTGAAGGGAATTTGGGGGGTGTAGGGCACCTATGCAAGTGTAGTTTCCCCGGTGCAAACTGCAAAGTGCAGGATGTAAATGGTCAACATACAGCAAATGCGAGCAGCCACACACACTGCTGTAAAAATGCGGAAGACAATATTAAAAGTTAGTGATTTTACCAAATACAACGTCATAACAACCCTGTGTTCCTCGACCATGTACTGCCCAAGGGAAAACCAAAGCAATTGCGGTGCAATACTGCTTCAAAATAAAATGCTTCAAAAGCTACAAAACTTGTCTTAAGGGTTAATATTGAATTACAGGCATAATAGTGGTCCATCCATGATATATTATGTGCCTTCCTGTGACATTTAGGGGCCACACATAAAGTGCTCTGGCTCGCAACGGGCATTTGCGCCTGCTTTGCGTGCCACTGGGGCACTATGGTATTACAGAAGGGAAATCACTTGTAATGGTCGGGAGACGCCAGCAGATCTCGCAGCTCCGCGGCCCCACGTCTATCGACTCTCCATCTCCGCATTAAAGGAAACACAGGTAAAAGTCCAAATCAAAGGACTTACTGGTTAGGAGAGCCTACTCAAAGATTTATCGTTTCCGTATCTGGGAACGTGGAGAATATACTACCTGCTTGTAACGGAATCTATCACTTCGATTGGCCAAGAAGTAATGCCTTATAACAACAAATATATCATTTAGCGGGCATTTCAGAATGAAGAAAATATCCATGACAAGTTAATGATTCCCTTAAAGTTTTAACTGGTGAAAAATCGTGGCTCCTGAAGAAGGCGTTTGCTGTAACGCCGAAACGCGCGTCGAAAGATTATTGTTTGCCACCTACTGTGAAATGGTTTATTTTAATCTTTAAGTAGAGGCAATATTGTTTGCCACTTATTGTGAATTTATGTATAAATAGTATATAATTTGTGTCATTAACTTTAGGATAATTGCTTAGGATTTGTTTTTAAATTGTTTATTGTGAAGTTATAATTCTTGCAAATTGTATATGTTGTTTTTTTAAATCAAATACTTATTAAACGAAATAGAAGCTTTTTATCTGATCAAACTTGTTAGTATCTTTTTTAATTTAAGACCTTTCCATGTTAGCTGTCTAATTTATGTTGTTACTCACACATATATTACAGAAGGGGCAGCAGGCGCTATCTTCAAGGGGGCTTTCCTTCATTTGCATTATCAATGTGGACACAGAGGCATGGAAGCTCTCAGGAGGTGCACTAACAGTGCCCCACCTAAAGGGTGGCACACTGTCAGTGCACCCCCTGAGTGGTGCACTGTAAGTACGTCCGCTGAAAGAAGCCCTCTGCAGGGGCTAATGAGGGTCCTATGGACCCCCAAGACATCCCCTTGCAGGCTGGTGCAGACATAGTTTAATGGATTCCCAGGTTTGTTTGCATGCTCAACATCACAGCACACATGCAAAGTTGGATATGTTTCCTCTCTGCAGATGCCTGGCTCATCCCTTCCTTGCGTTTAGCAATGGTGTGCTGTTCAATTACAAGTATCTCAGTTTCGATAGAAGAATAAAAAGGGTTGGATTCCAGAGCTAAGCCACTCCTGTAGCTCAATCCTTTCAGGGGGTCATCTATGGGAAGCAACTACTTGCCACAATTCCTAATGCAAGGAGGGAAAATTGCTGCTGGAAATTAAGTACACCGTTTTTGTCACTGTTTTGTCAATGTATATATCCTGGACTGATGGTTGGACAACCAGCAGCTAATACCTGATACTCAACCAGGATTTGTTAAAGGCTATTCCCTGAGTGGCCAGGCGTTAGTACTGCATATATTGTTACTAAATACACTTGTAAACTGTCATTTTCTATGTGATTTAATACCACATTTGACTAAGCTGTTTGCAACAATGTATGTTTATTCTGCACAATGTAAGAATATTGTTGTGATTTTAATTGATTAGTTACATAGTGACACCTGGATACAAGTGCACAATTCTGGGGGTGGCATCCTCTCTAAGTCAATCCATCATACAGGATGACTTAAAACAGGGTGGTGTACTAGCACACGCTCTCTCAAATCTTTATCTGGTTGACATGTCATCTAGACTTTCTATAAGAGAGAAATTTACAACACAATATATAGAAGAGATGTCCTCAATATGTCTGCAGATGACTTTGTCATTCACATCAAATCTTCTGTTTGCTTATAGTTTTTTTAATGCGTTCTCAAGTTACCTAGATCCAAAGGTTATAACAAATAGCCTGTGCTACACAAACAATACGGTATTTTGTCGGGGTAAAATAGATAAGAAGAAATGACAGCTGGGTTACGGCGTCCTAAATGACTCAACAAGTTTCTAGGAACTTTGTGTTCAAGAACCGGGTCCTGCCAATATTAGTTGGTTGACCAACATAAAACTGTGTTTTTATGCTGTGTTGCATTTCAGTCTTAATTATGGTAGTTTATCACTTTAACCATTATAAAAGCTTTATGTGCAAACAGTTTCAGCACTGCTGCTATATAGTGAATATGGCTTGTGGGAAATAGACCAACAATTGTAAATCATCTGAAAGGTAAATTCTGATGCAAGGTGTCAAGGGCATTCCTTAATACATTTGTTGATGCCCTATGGATTGAGCTTGGACTACAATTCTAAAACATGTAATTGTCCTAACTCTTAAAGACTCTAATTGAAGCAAAATTCTTCTTGAACAATTTGGACTAATGAAGGGTTATTTTCAATCAAGTCTTTGAGTCAATTAGAGTATTCTCATTGATCTAGTATGAAGGCATATAAACCATTTGCCAGGATACTTGAATGGACTTGGACTCAAGGAACCAAGACAATTATAAATACCTGAAAATAGTCTGTAGCCTGGGTTTATGCTCTATTTGGTTAATTTCTTCAAATATAATGTTGATGTATTTTTAGTCTAGTCAAATTAGTTTAAAAAATGGGCTAACTTGAACTAATTGCAATACAATTTCTGTGAGTAGATTCTTATTGAAGCAGAAAGAGAAAGAGGAAATACTATACCTGTCCTTGTGGAACCTTCTGAAAGTCCTCCGCAATTCGTTCAATATGCAGCTGATAATATTGATCACAATATCATTACAATAGATGGCCATGGTACTTTTCATGGGATGGGCATTATCGCTACTGTGACTCCAACTGGAACATTTTCAACAGTCATTAAGACGGGATTTCACACGAGAAGTTGTGGGATCTGATTCTTTCTCCTGGAACGGAGTTTTCATGTTAACAAAACGTGCTCCACATTTTTTGTGAACTTTCTGCCAAACACAAACGTGAAACTTAGATATTTTTCTCTCCTTGCATGTTTTTTGAATTCCAGTCACTCCTCTTTCAGTGAGTACAGATACATCGTCATCTTCTTGAAACACCACATCACAAATGAAACACTTTTCTACGTCCATTTTCACTGTATCTCACAGCAACTGGCAAGAACCTGTAACACATAAATGAAACATTTTTGATTAACAAAAAAACAAACAATAACAACAAAGTTACAAAACAAAACACAAACAATAGCAAACTTTTTATTTCAAAAGTTAATTGTAATATTTACGTTCCTTCACACTTTGTCATATAAGTCAACGAAAAAATTATTCAAACTTTGTCTATCTGACATATTCCGCGATTATTTGATATTATGGTCATCACAAACAATTTTTAATGTTATTTTTGACTTTTCCATCCCTAAAAACATATAAAATGATAACACACATGGGCATATAAACAGTTATACCCTACATCTCAAATAATGGGCAGCCATTTTGAAAAATCCGCCATATTGGATTAACGCATCATGATAGAGTGGTAGACATTTCACCATCGTTTTCTATGGAAAAATTTCAATTAGAATCCACTCACAGAAATTGTATTGCAATCAGTTCTAGGTTCCGCAACAAATTGACTTGTCTATTTTACCCAAATATTGTCTGCTGGATGAAGTACTTCCTTCAGAAATCTAGGGATTTACTATTATTATCCATATTTACATCAGGCCTTCAGTTAGTTTAAAGCAATCTTGTATTATTTTCCTTCCGTTTCTGGTGGCACACTGGTATTTGTCTGGGTGCATGGTGGAAAGGAGAAGCATTCTAGGAGAGTGAAGGATTGGCCACAGCATTAAACTTCATGAACAGTTTGTTTGAAAGGGTAGGCTCATTCATGGCCTTAAGGTCATTGTTATAAACGTTGTTGGTGACCATGTTGTGATCTATTAGCCCAAGGCCTTACAGCACCCTTTCTTAGACCATGTTGAGTTGTCTAGTTAGAAGAAGATGACTACTCTGATCAGAGCGTTTTCCAGGCTTGCTGTTAGAAAATGGTTTAGACGTTTTCTGTTCTCAGATATGCAGCAATGTGTCTATCAAAAAATTTGGCTTGCGCGTGTTAAGACGGTTTTGCTTTTATACCCCAATATGTGCAAGATTAGCTTAGTGACAACAGTGACTTTTTCATTGTGATCACTGTGCTTGGGTGAAGTGGTGTTAAAAGCTGTGCTCTCAGTAGCCCTTTTGATAATGAGCAGGTAGTATCAACAGCATGAAGATGATTTGATTATGTATTATGCTGTACAACCCCAAGTGGAAGACTCACAAAACAAATAGTAAGGTGTGGAAAGTGATGGCTTAAGGGACATGCTACTGTGTATTGAGCTGTAGCCATCAAAATGAATTATAGGTCTCATAATGTGGAATCTCCTTGAAGGAAGAGTGTCATATACTCCCTGGCAAACCCTGCCCAATTATTCTGACTATTCAATAGGTCCTCATGATAATATGTGTCAAAGGCTGCTAGCTGATCCAGAAGGAGTCAACATACTAGCTTGTCAGTGACCCAGTGTACTTCGTCACACAAGTCAGAACTTCTGACTTTGTGTAATAGGTGAGATTGAAGTCAGGCTAGAGTTTGATTATCCATGGGCTGTATTCCACATGTTTAGATAAATTTCGATCCATAAGCAAACAGCAGTTGGTGATTTGACTGGATTTCTGGATAGTGTTATAATTATCAGACACCTACAGTTTTCAACTAACAGATTTGAGCAACAAGCAGCTGCCAAAAGGGATGAACAGGGATTTTTTTTTAGTAAATAAAAATGGTTTTATTCTTTATTCCAGCTAGGAAACCTCAAACAGGACGTATTTCCACAATCCTGAAAGTCACCCTTCCAGGAGCTTAACAGTATCAACTGAGTGCAGTAAATGTCACCTTCTATTCTGCAGTATTTGGAATTGCGCTTAAAGAACCTCATTTAGGGGGCATGTTTAAATACAATTTCTGCAATACAGGACAGCAAGCAAAGTTGCTGCACTGCAATGCGTGAAAGGGAGACAGCAGAAACGTGCCACACCTACTGAGCTATGGTGCATTTCTGCTGTCTCGTAGTGCTGGCGGACTGTGTGCAGCCTAGCACATTGCAGGCGCCCTTGCACCACATATTTCTATGCTTGAATGTAGCGTTACAGGCTACCTTTGTGGTCAAAAACAATCGATGAAGTAAAAAGGAGAAAAAAAGATAGTTCTCCTAATTATGCTTCCTTCAGGGAGGCGTAGCTTTAAAAGAACTCGCAGGTAGGGACGGGGTCTCAATAGGTCCAGCATACATGACCCAATCATGAGCTAAAGACAAAAGGTATGCTGTTCCTAGGGGGCTAGAGGGAGAAAAAGAGAGGTCAATCCACGTCAGTAATGGCAGTTAGGACCTACTGTTAACTGCCATTACTGACCTGGCTTGAGTCATCTTTTCCTCCCTCTAGCACCCTAGGAACAGCATACCTTTTGTCTTTAGGCATCGCTTTAGGACACACTCCCAGGTTTACTAACTTTAGTAGATCTGGAATGCACCACAATTCATGGGTGAATGCATGAGAATTCCCCTGCACGTGCTCATGAGACACCTCTCTAATGCAAACTTTGCTATTCGCTACCTTGTTTGTTTGTTTGTTTAATGTTTTGTATAGCGCGAACTAGACCCCAGGGGGTATCAGAGCGCTTTACATTTAGGATTGTTGCATTACAAGTTACATCAGTTACAGGAGCATAGTAAAGTACAGTAACAAAAACAATGTTGCGAGAGTTCGTAGGAGGGAGGGAGAGGAGGAAGGAGCCAAAAGCAGGAAGGCAAGGAGGAACTGTGTCCAAAGTAGGTGACGGTCGAGGGGTAAACCAGGGCCAATCTCCTCTATAGCTGTCTAGCAGCTCCACCTCACATCAGGCTTGTTGCTCAGTCTCGGCGTTCAGGAAAAAAACAGTCTAGATCCGAAGGTATCAGAGCGCTTTACATGAATTTCCACAGTGTTCAAAATTACATCAGTTACAGGTTACCTCAGTTGCAGGAAACATATAAAGTCCATGTGTTTCTTTTTGGGGAAATTCCTACGCAAAGCCCCGCAAAATTGAATTGCATGGCTTCGTAAATCAGAAATACCATTTTGTGAAATGGCTGTGCCAAAAAAGTAGTGCATCCAAGCCGCAAAATGTTAGTAAATACCCCTTAGAGTTTATTATAGCACCATGTGCAGACCAAATTGAAAGTCCATCTATACTTTTTAGATTTGGGCAGACCATCAGGTTATTGCTGGTGGAGCCACCACTAACTCTGCCGACAAAATCTTGCAAAGACGGCTCAAAGGGCTTGTGGTTTGTTGTTATGTACATCTGATCATTTTCACTAATTAAGGCAGGCATTCTGACATACTTCAAGTAGGTTGAGATACCTAAACATGGTGGGCTTTATTCCGTCAATCTCTAAATAAGCCCCTGTGTGTATGTTATGCTCCATGTTAGCCTTCAGATAGAAGGCAATAATTCTTGTTCAGAAATTCGAGATTGGCTTATAGTGGGTACAAAGTAGAGGGGTTATATTGTGCTTCTGAAGATGGACTATTGCACATTGTAGATATGAAGGCGACAGGTGTTGATGATACTGGTTACTCACTGATGAGTCCGTTTAAGCCATAGTGATATTAATCAGAAAGATAGCACTATGGAGGAATATGAACGCACAGCAAGATTATTTTCCTGATTCTGGAATTAGGAGCTAATTTAAAAGTAAGATATGTTAGGGAGCATATTTTTTGGGTGAGTTGTATTTGGCACTGTGAAGAATCACGTTTTATCTCTAAAATCAGCAATTACTTTTCATAAAACAACCAAAGAGGTTATTTTCTAGCTATTATATGGGTATGTTTCTTTATTCCTTTATTGTGAAGGCTTCTGAGGTACTCCTTGTCCCCTCTTGGTTAATGGTGAGCTGATTTGGTCTAGTATTTAAACATCCTACATAGGCAGATGTTTGACTGCCTCCATCATTTACTAGAATTGGACAGTAGCTCTTGATGAAGTCAAATGCATTCTGGGTTGACTGATAGGTACATTGGGTGCATGTTAGTGCCTCTTTCCAAAACTCACCCTTGTGTTTTCAGCTCTAAAAGATGGCTGTGAATGAGATTAACATTTTTTTCTAATTATTTATACGTCTTAACCCAAGGTAGTTATAGTTAGGATCATGTTTACATTGGGGAAGCATTTTTTGGTTTGCTAAAAACTTTGGTGCCATTTGACGAATCTTCACTAAATTTCCCCCAAAAAGTCTTATACACCTCTGATCATTCCCACAAAGTTTTGGTGTGATCCCTTGAGCGAGGGTTGAGAAAAAGGGGGTCTCTAAACATGTTTTCCACATTGATTTTTACATAGGGAAATTGATACCTCAAAACCATGTTCCAGAAAGCGTGTTTATGATTTAGTGTTATTCTGTTCAGGAGGTTTAGAAAAATGTAGTTTACATTTTTTTATGATTCACAGCACAGAGGACCCACAGATCAAAAAGATAAGGTCAACAAAGATGTGACACAGGGCTCGAGTCAGGTTACTACGTGGGTGGATGGCGTCCCCCAACTTATTTTACCAGGTGGTCGCAGTCCCCCCTGCCCAAAAGCTGGACTTTCCATTATGGCGTTACTTGCCCGCACGGCCGTCCCGTCGATCTCCCAAGTACAGGGCTGGCTGTCAATCTTGTGTAGCGCACAAATGCGCTACCTATCTAAATTCTGTTTTGCCCTTTGAACCTGCCCCCATCGACTTGTAACCTTTGCTATGTTGAACCTGGGAAGAAGCGCATTAACACCTGATCCGTCAGCCACTGTTATGCAACAGAGGTCAACAAAAAAGGCCACAAAAGTATGGGGGAGGGTTGCAGCAAGGGATGGGACACGCAAGGTGCTCTGTTAAGAAGAAACTCCCATACACGGCCATTCAATGCAATTTAATACATTCACTGCCTGTTCGATTGTTAGCAGAGACAGGGGAAAATAAACTTTTTTTCTCAGGATGGTAAAAAAGCAAGGGCATTTCAGCACCTTACATTTACATTCCTACATGTTTAATTTTAAGTCCCCAAACATTTATTTAAAAATAACGTTATTTGCTTTAAAGAGAAGGTAACACACAGAGAATGAGGCTACATTCCACAGTGGGTTAACGTGCCCCCCCCAAGTGAAGCGGGACTCACTGTAATAAGAGGGGACTACCTTTCGTGACGTCACTTCCTGTCGTGATGTCCAGGGCAGGACTGGGAACCAAACCCCCCCCCCCCCTCCCCGGCAGGGGGTTGAGGGTGCCGCCGAGTTCTTTGCCAGGACCGGTTTTCTGACGATTTTGTTACAGGGACGATTTTGCAGCTATGCTGCAAAAACGGCCCTGTAACAAAAATGGCCCCCTAGGGCCTAAAACCGGCACCCACCCGCGCGGCGCACCGGGAGATTGCCTGGTGACCACTATGGCCAGTCTGGCCCTGGTGACGTCACTTCCGGTGACACCACCTAACTTGGAGCGTCCCCACACATCTTTTTTTAGGACTTGTGCCCTGATGTGACAACAGCTATTTCAGGACTTTGTCCTGAGCGCCCTTGCCCGAATAAAGGAATAACAACATAGGTGGGCAGGGTAGGACACCCTACCCCACTTGTCGTGGTGGGGGGCCAAAAGCTGTATCTTTTTTTAATGAGACCGCAGATCCTTAGTTCCCCCTTCCCTGAGCCTCTTTAAGGCCCCAGGGACCCCATCCATGCTCCTGCCAGCACCCAGTTTGGATGATGGTTGGAGAGCGGGCAGGGTTTACGGGGGCCTTGAGGCTCCGCCCCTGTAGCCTCAAACTTATAAATATAAGAATTTAAAAGGCGAAGGTGCCCTGGGTAGGCATGGGGGCTCCCTTTTTTTTCTTAAACAGAAACAAAAGAATAATAAATGAGCATCAGGAGCCTCTCATTAAGCTCTATTCAGCTCTATAATGTCCTGTGAGGACTTTTTGGGCACATGTTTTTATTTTACCCCTCGAATGGGCAATGTTCTGAAGGGCTGCAGGAAGCACAGCAACCTTCCAGCAACATAAATAATACACAGTAAGTCGCATGATTTTCCGCAGGAGTGCAGGGAACCCTTTGCGATGGTTCGGTGCCCTTAAAAATGTTGAAAAAGACTTACAAAGAAAAACCAAAGGAAATGATGGACGGAGCGTTGACAATACAAGCACTCACCCCCAGTCAACTGATCTGTGTTTAATCCATCACCATTCTTTAGCCCACTCTGCCACCCCAGGGAAGGCATGGCTTGGCAGTTCAGGCTGGACTGTTCCCATGAGGCACAGGGTCAGACTGATTTGCATATGGCCATGTCTGAACTGGGGTGGCAGAGTGGGCTAAAGAACGGTGATGGATTAAACCCAGATCAGTTGACTGGGGGTGAGTGCTTGTATTGTCAATGCTCCGTCCATCATTTCCTTTGGTTTTCTTTGTTCGCCATAAGTTGACAGGGTATGCTCAGATGTGAATCCCTTGCTCACTTTGCCACTGGATTCAAGCAAGCCGGGCTGAAGACGGCTGAAATGCCAGAAACCGGTCCTCGGTAGCTTGTTTCCGGTCCAGGGAAGGCATGGCTTGGCAGTTCGGGCTGGACTGTTCCCATGAGGCACAGGGTCAGACTGATTTGCATATGGCCATGTCTGAACTGGGGTGGCAGAGTGGGCTAAAGAACGGTGATGGATTAAACCCAGATCAGTTGACTGGGGGTGAGTGCTTGTATTGTCAATGCTCCGTCCATCATTTCCTTTGGTTTTTCTTTGTTCGCCATAAGTTGGCAGGGTATGCTCAGACGTGAGTCCCTTGCTCACTTTGCCACTGAATTCAAGCAAGCCGGTCTGTAGACAGCTGAAATGCCAGAAACCGGTCCTTGGTAGCTTGTTTCCGGTCCAGGGAAGGCATGGCTTGGCAGTTCGAGCTGGACTGTTCCCATGAGGCACAGGGTCAGACTGATTTGCATATGGCCATGTCTGAACTGGGGTGGAAGAGTGGGCTAAAGAACGGTGATGGATTAAACCCAGATCAGTTGACTGGGGGCGAGTGCTTGTATTGTCAACGCTCCGTCCATCATTTCCTTTGGTTTTCCTTTGTTCGCCATAAGTTGGCTGGGTATGCTTAGACGTGAGTCCCTTGCTCACTTTGCCACTGGATTCAAGCAAGCCGGGCTGAAGACGGCTGAAATGCCAGAAACCGGTCCTCGGTAGCTTGTTTCCGGTCCAGGGAAGGCATGGCTTGGCAGTTCGGGCTGGACTGTTCCCATGAGGCACAGGGTCAGACTGATTTGCATATCGCCATGTCTGAACTGGGGGGACAGAGTGGGCTAAAGAACGGTGATGGATTAAACCCAGCTCAGTTGACTGGGGGTGAGTGCTTGTATTGTCAACGCTCCGTCCATCATTTCCTTTGGTTTTTCTTTGTTCGCCATAAGTTAGCAGGGTATGCTTAGACGTGAGTCCCTTGCTCACTTTGCCACTGGATTCAAGCAAGCCGGGCTGAAGACGGGCAAAATGCCAGAATCCGGTCCTCGGTAGCTTGTTTCCGGTCCAGGGAAGGCATGGCTTTGCAGTTCGGGCTGGACTGTTCCCATGAGGCACAGGGTCAGACTGATTTGCATATGGCCATGTCTGAACTGGGGTGGCAGAGTGGGCTAAAGAACAGTGATGGATTAAACCCAGATCAGTTGACTGGGGGTGAGTGCTTGTATTGTCAACGCTCCGTCCATCATTTCCTTTGGTTTTTCTTTGTTCGCCATAAGTTGGCAGGGTATGCTCAGACGTGAGTCCCTTGCTCACTTTGCCACTGAATTCAAGCAAGCCGGTCTGTAGACAGCTGAAATGCCAGAAACCGGTCCTCTGTAGCTTGTTTCCGGTCCAGGGAAGGCATGGCTTGGCAGTTCGAGCTGGACTGTTCCCATGAGGCACAGGGTCAGACTGATTTGCATATCGCCATGTCTGAACTGGGGTGACAGAGTGGGCTAAAGAACGGTGATGGATTAAACCCAGCTCAGTTGACTGGGGGTGAGTGCTTGTATTGTCAACGCTCCGTCCATCATTTCCTTTGGTTTTTCTTTGTTCGCCATAAGTTAGCAGGGTATGCTTAGACGTGAGTCCCTTGCTCACTTTGCCACTGGATTCAAGCAAGCCGGGCTGAAGACGGGCAAAATGCCAGAATCCGGTCCTCTGTAGCTTGTTTCCGGTCCAGGGAAGGCATGGCTTTGCAGTTCGGGCTGGACTGTTCCCATGAGGCACAGGGTCAGACTGATTTGCATATGGCCATGTCTGAACTGGGGTGGCAGAGTGGGCTAAAGAACAGTGATGGATTAAACCCAGATCAGTTGACTGGGGTTGAGTGCTTGTATTGTCAACGCTCCGTCCATCATTTCCTTTGGTTTTTCTTTGTTCGCCATAAGTTGGCAGGGTATGCTCAGACGTGAGTCCCTTGCTCACTTTGCCACTGAATTCAAGCAAGCCGGTCTGTAGACAGCTGAAATGCCAGAAACCGGTCCTCGGTAGCTTGTTTCCGGTCCAGGGAAGGCATGGCTTGGCAGTTCGAGCTGGACTGTTCCCATGAGGCACAGGGTCAGACTGATTTGCATATGGCCATGTCTGAACTGGGGTGGCAGAGTGGGCTAAAGAACGGTGATGGATTAAACCCAGATCAGTTGACTGGGGGCGAGTGCTTGTATTGTCAACGCTCCGTCCATCATTTCCTTTGGTTTTTCTTTGTTCGCCATAAGTTGGCAGGGTATGCTTAGACGTGAGTCCCTTGCTCACTTTGCCACTGGATTCAAGCAAGCCGGGCTGAAGACGGCTGAAATGCCAGAAACCGGTCCTCGGTAGCTTGTTTCCGGTCCAGGGAAGGCATGGCTTGGCAGTTCGGGCTGGACTGTTCCCATGAGGCACAGGGTCAGACTGATTAGCATATCGCCATGTCTGAACTGGGGTGACAGAGTGGGCTAAAGAACGGTGATGGATTAAACCCAGCTCAGTTGACTGGGGGTGAGTGCTTGTATTGTCAACGCTCCGTCCATCATTTCCTTTGGTTTTTCTTTGTTCGCCATAAGTTAGCAGGGTATGCTTAGACGTGAGTCCCTTGCTCACTTTGCCACTGGATTCAAGCAAGCCGGGCTGAAGACGGGCAAAATGCCAGAATCCGGTCCTCGGTAGCTTGTTTCCGGTCCAGGGAAGGCATGGCTTTGCAGTTCGGGCTGGACTGTTCCCATGAGGCACAGGGTCAGACTGATTTGCATATGGCCATGTCTGAACTGGGGTGGCAGAGTGGGCTAAAGAACAGTGATGGATTAAACCCAGATCAGTTGACTGGGGGTGAGTGCTTGTATTGTCAACGCTCCGTCCATCATTTCCTTTGGTTTTTCTTTGTTCGCCATAAGTTGGCAGGGTATGCTCAGACGTGTGCCCCTTGCTCACTTTGCCACTGGATTCAAGCAAGCCGGGCTGAAGACGGCTGAAATGCCAGAAACCGGTCCTCGGTAGCTTGTTTCCGGTCCAGGGAAGGCATGGCTTGGCAGTTCGGGCTGGACTCTTCCCATGAGGCACAGGGTCAGACTGATTTACATATGGCCATGTCTGAACTGGGGTGGCAGAGTGGGCTAAAGAACGGTGATGGATTAAACCCAGATCAGTTGACTGGGGGTGAGTGCTTGTATTGTCAACGCTCCGTCCATCATTTCTTTTGGTTTTTCTTTGTTCGAAAAGGACTTACAGACATGTTTAATGCTGTTATCTAAAAAAATGTGTCATTGAAAACATGTTGAGGCAATCCCTATTATTAAACATTGCAATGTGTGAATATTTGAAATACACATTTGATCATAGTTAGTGGTGAATTTTTGATAAAGGTCTGCTTTATGTATGTTGATTTGTTGACCCCTTGATGAAACTGCGCACTGGTGCGTTGTTGCTTGGGGGATGAAGCCCCCTTGGCTCCAGAGGTACCTTGGGGATCAACAAGCTCTCCTTTTAACTTCAGTAAGTCCCACACAGAGGGATTGCTGAGAGGTCTTTGGAGGCCATACCTTCTTTCTCTACCACTCTGCAAACATCTCTTGTGGTGCGCTGCTGGTTTGGGGTTGAAGTCCTCTTAGCTCCAGAGGGTCCTTGGGGGCCAACAAGCCCTTCTGTTACATCCAGTAAGTCCCACGCAGGGGGTTGCTGAAAGGTGTTTGGAGCCCCTGCTCCACCACCCTGCAAACATGCCTCATGGTGCACTGCTGGGTGGGAGATTCTGTCCCCTTGGCTCTTGAGTGTCCTTAAGGGCCAACAAGACCTCCTGTTACCTCCAGTAAGTCCAACATAGAGGAATTGGAGAGAGGTTTTTGCAGGCTATGCCAACTTCCTTCACCACGCTGCAAACACCTCTTGGTACATTACTCGTTGGGGGATGAAGTCCTCTGGGATCTTGAGTGTTCTTGGGGGCCCAGAAGCCCTCCTGTTACCTCCAGTAAGTACTACACAGCGGGATTCCTGAGAGCTGGTCGGAGACCCTGTCCCCTTTCTCCACCACTCTGCAAATTAAACTACTACTTAAAAAACCATTGAAATTCAAGGAAAAATCAACGGTTACAAGGACGATAAAGTTAGGAATTAGCATTTTAAAAACCATAGCAATTCACTGAAAAAAACAAAGGTTACAAGGACTTTATAATAAGGAAATGGAATTTAAAAAAACTTTGAAAATCACTGAAAAAAAACAAAGGTTACAAAAATATTATAGTTTGGCTCAGGTTTCTCTCATACAAAACCAGTGAAATTCATCAGTTATAGTTAGCTGAGCTAACTATAACTCATGCCTGCGCAATGTACTGCTTATGGCCTCACATATTACATCACTCTTGACATGGTCAGTGACATAACTGATGACATCTCAAATGACATCACTGATGACATCATCCAGTTATTTTGAGTGTTTTTAAAAGGTTTATGAGTGTTATATATATATACTAGGTGTATTGGTGAATCAGTAGGTGTATGAGTGCCTGAATGGATGATTCAGTGGGGGCATGACTGACTGTATGAGTGAGTGATTAGGTGTCTCTGTGAATGTATAGGTGAGTGACTGGTTGTGTGAATTTCTGTATCAGTCTATCAGTTGGTGTCTAAGTGGCTGTATGAGTGTGTGAGTGGGAATGTGAGTGCCTGCATGGGTGAGTGATTGGTTGTCTGAGTACCTGTATGGCTGTCTGAGTGTCTGCATGGGTGGTTGAGGGTATGCATGTCTGCCTGTATGGATGAGTGAGTGAGAGGGAGAGTCAGTTGCTGTTTGAGTTAGTGAGTACCTGTGTGAGGGTATGTACGAGTGAGTGGGTGAGTGCGTGTTTAGCTGTGTGGGTGAGTGAGCAGATTTGTCTGTGGTACATGGGTGAGTAACTGGGTATCTGAAAGGCAGTATAGGAGAGTGATGGAGTGTATGAGTGACTGTATTGGTCATATGGGTGAGTGTGTTCTTCGGTCAGTGACTGTATAGGTGAGTGGGTACATGTTAGTATCTGTATGAGTAAATAAATGTGTGTGTTTGTAACTGTATGGGTGGATAAGTAGCTGTGTGATTGATTGTATGGGTGAGTGAGTAGGTGTGTGAGTAACTCTAGGGGTGACTGACTCAGTGTGTGAGTGGCTGTATGGGTGTATGAGTGGATATGTCAGTGGCTGTATTAGTGAGTGAGTGGGTGTATGAGTGGCTGCATGTATATATATTCCAATCGTCTATGCCCGAATTGGACCGAAAGGCACTGTGTTTTGCAGCAGTGAATTTTCCTCCCCCCGCAGGGCCTAGCGGTAATATTTTCCAACATCTGGCTTTAGGGCACAGAAAGTACGGAGCGCACTCACAATCAAGTTTGGTTTCCTTTTTATTAGCAATATGATTACAAAAATACCCAACGTGTTTCGGTCTGCCTTTAGACCTTGATCACAGGTTGTTTTTCTCTTTTGTTGCCACTATGTCTTTTATTTCCTGTTGGGATACATGTTATCATTTCCTGTTGCCACAATGCAATCTAGTTCTAGTAGTCAACTTAATCTGAGGACAATGTATTTATAAAGTGCTAATGTGCTTACCATGATCATGTTGTGCGTTTAAGTGACTAGTGCAAATAAGCTTTTGTTAAAAAATAATATAAGTAATTAATTACAGTGGGAGGAAATGGCTAATATTGATTAATTCAATCTTATTATTATGTAATAAACACAAATTCTAATCTGTTCATATTTTTCTGTCATAACAATAATTTATTCCCTGTAAGGGTTATTTTGTTCCAAATTAATGTCCATAAAGGCTTTCCGGTGGGCTGAGGTATCCACATAAGTTTTATGCCATGAATTAATGAATTAATTGTTTTTGGTTTTGCATCCACTGGAAGTTTCACACTTGATTCATTCCTTTCCCTCATTTACAGCTGCACCTATCCATTCCATCAACATTGGATGCATTTTCCATCAACATTGGATGCATTTTTTTTTTCTTGCTAATTTTACTTCCTTTTCCTGGATGATGATTTTGTGAATCTTGATTAAGCGAATACCCTCCATTTCAAGCTTCTCATGGGAGAATATATGTATACACACACACATATATACATAGGGGAATAGTGTGTATGAACATTCCTTTTACTACTTGCATTCTGAACTCTATGTGCAGTTAATGGCACTTGCAAAGCGCTCTTGTGATATAATCACAAAGAGAACAAATTCACAAAGCTGTCACCACTTCCTCAGTCTCACATCTAAAAATAAATATAGTCTTTTGCTGTGTTCCATAATGTAAGCAAAGGACACGAGCTTGTGCCCACATACCTAGGTACTAAAAAACAGTCATATTCGAAAAACAGGAAATGAGGTTTCATTTATCGTGGTGCAGTCCATTATTTTATTTGCCTTTATCAGACGGCCAAATTAAACACCTGTGTTTTTTCTGGAAGCACAGTGCACTGAATAACATGCTGCATCATGTGACTTCAGGCACACACAGGTGAGGTTTTGTACAGACATAGCAGCTACAGGCAGTGTAAACCTGCTCTGCCCCAGTGGCTGGGGTAACTAGCTCACCACCTCTGGCGGCTCTTGGCAAATCCATATTCCGTTAACATCAGGCTGGACATGAAGTGGTGCAAACTAGAAAAAAACAAGACAAGAGACCTTGTCAAACTTTTCTCTCAGGATGTCAAAGGACATCCCTGTATCCATAATGGCCTCCTCAAATCTGCTTCAATTCAGTAAAGAGCTGAAGACACACTTCTTTAAGGGAACACTACACCCTGCTGGAGTAACTATCCGTTTCATTTCCCAGAACCCAGCTACCATTCCAATCATTCACTGACTGTATATTTAAATATGACCTTCTGCGGTGCTCTACTGGTTCTCTCCTAGGTACATGCTGTAGAAATACTACATACACACAAACTCACAACTACATATGAAATAATTGACTGCGGCAGATGAACATACATCTACCTGGAGACACATTACTCAAAGTGCCCTGAGATTGCGATGGGCCTGTGCGCCCGCTATGTATCCCACAACGGGCACTTCGGTATTACAGAAGGGGCTCAAGCTGCTTGTCTGGTCCTTTCCTTAACCCCAAAACACTGGCACACATGTAGCACCAGTGATAGCTCAAGAGGGCATTCCCTCATTTGCATGGGCGTGGCCCCATGCAAATGAACGAATCTGTCTCTGCGTCAGTGTCGTAATATGGACATGGGCGCAAAGGCTAAGAAGCCATCAGAAGGCGCACTGGCAGTGCACCACAAAAAGGCAAAGCACTGCCAGTGCCCCTCTGTGGGCAGCCCTTTGGGGGGACAAAGGGGGTCTCATGAACTCTCAAGAATCCCCCTGCTTGCAAGTGTATCACTGCATCTGCCTGCAGGGGGATCTCTGTTCTATTAATAAAATGGAGGCCGGTGCTACCTGCCCTGTGAAACACAGAGTGGCCTGTGCTTTTTTTTGAACAGGTGCTTTCTGGTGCTCAGCACCGGCACTTAGGGGCTCATTAGGATGGCGGACGGACTTGCATCCGTCCGCCACCCTAGAGGAGGAGGGACCATCCGCAGGGGCCGCGGCGGTCCCTCCAGTGCAATTAGGATGTGACCGCCAGGGTGGCGGTCACATCCTCTATCTTTAACATTGCGGTGGGTGCAGCTTCAAGCTGCACCCGCCGCAATGTTAAAAATGCATGCACCGCATTTGCGTGCACAAAGCGGCAGGCACCGTGCGGTGCCTGCTGCTTTGTTCACACATATGCAGGGGGGTACCATAGGTACCTCCCATGTGCACCCCCCACCCCCCCTTCACCCAGGGGGCCCGCAACGGGCCCCCGAAGTGAAGATCCGTATGCTTTTCCACGGCGGAAAAGCCGCCGCGGAAAAGCATACATTTTACACCATCCTAATATGGCTGGCGGTGTCTGATAGACACCGCCAGCCATGTTAGTGCTTTTCCGCCGCGGTTGAAAGCCAACCGCGGCGGAAAAGCGGCGGACTGAAACCAGGACCCACCAGCCATCCTAATTTGGCAGTGGGTCTTTGGTGGGTCCGCAGATGATTTTCTGCCTCCGCCGGGCCGGCGGTGGCTTCCGCCGGGCCGGAGGATGCGGAAAATCCTCCATCCTAATGAGCCCCTAAATTGGTTTCCGGTGGTCGGCACCTAATTCTCAACACCATACTTAGAACAGTCTACCACATGCTGGCACTGCTCATCTAATTTAGAGATGAGCAGAACAGGTTTCTTTGTAATGCAATATACATTAAAATAGTGCTAATAGCTGCCTTCCCAGCTATTCCTTTAGCTTTGGGGGCCTGCGATAATCTGAACTGTCGCATTTACATGTGAGGAAGATGGTTAGCAGTTGTTTTGGCAGCAATGACAAGGGTGGTGGGTGTTGCATGCTGCCCTATTTTACAAATTAAGCATTAGGAGTGGCTGATTAAAGCAGTCACTCCATAGTTCACTCAATGCGTTGCCCCCAGGGTAGACCCCACTGGACATCATATTCAATGTAATCAGGCGCACTATTCATGTTTGTTACTTACACACCTAGGGTGCGCTGTAGCACTGACATAAACAGTGCACCTGATACATAATATGGTCTACGGTGGGACGCATTTATCAAATGCAAAACAGCATGCATTAATTCTCTTCTCTGTGCTAACCATCACTGTTTTGTTCAGTCATTAACTCTAAATGTATGTCTTGCGCAATCTATAAAGACTAGACAGTACTTCAGCTGCAACCCCAAGATCTTTCAACACAGTAGGGGATTGCTAGTCATAAACGGTTTAGGATACCTCACACCACGAGTCATTTCCATGTAGACTTAGGTAGTCATTTTGGGAGGTCTAATTACCAGTCTCCGAACACAACAAATCACACAAGGAAGAGAAAACATAATTTTCCACACAGTGAAGAAACGCAAAAGAGAGACCATCAGCAGAAAATCTCAAAACTATTTTTTTTTCGCCTGCACTATACCAAAGTGCAGCATTAAATGCTGAATTAAGCAGGCTGGAGGAGCATTAACACAAGTAGTATACCAACAGCAAGAAAGACAAACATGTATTGTCCAAGCCAATAAGTCTGGCTTTAACATGCTACTGCACGAAAGAACAAGCATTCTTTGTCCAACCTTTCTCTGCAGCTTGGTTCTTTCCTCTATTTGTGCCCTTTATCCCCTCAAGCACCAGGGTGTTGCTGTGTTCACCACCCAGCAGGCACCACCCCGAGCCTGGGGAATTTCTCGAGGCAATTTTCTATATGGACTGCAAGGTCTACAACAATTTATTCTAAAATGTGCACAACGTGATTTCAGTTTTCTAAACGCTGTCATGCCTTTCAGAGGCAGAAGCTAAAAATTGTCACTGTTGATTCTTTTTTTTTAACACTTGATGATGTCATCTGAATTTAAATGTGCGCTTTTGTCTTTGAATTCTGTTTGATACTTTGTGGTAAACTATTTAAAAATGGCATTTCTCTTACATTTCATAATGTTTTTTGCGGTCTAAGGCCTGCTCTGCAAATAATTGTTCACGAATGCTGAATATTGTCGGTCTACTTATTGTTATAGCATTTAAGCAGATTTCATTCTGATGAAAAGACTTTTCTAAAAATTCCTTCCACCCTTCTTTGGAATACTGTTAAGAATAATAAGTTACCTTTGTACATTTTTAGACGTTATGATCTTCTAAACCTAGTGATGTACAATAATAACATGTTTACATTTCCTTTTAGATGCACTTCATTACTGTTCTTTTACACTACTTTTAAATTGTTTGACGGTGGTAACTGGTGGATCATTCCCTACATGTTATATATTGGGATATCCTTTGTTTTCTTTCTTTCTTTCTCCTTCTGCTTTTCTCTGTTTCCTCTCTTTTATCATCATTACTCATATTACTCATATTATTTTTGATATTGTTTAGTAGTAGTTGTGTCTTTTGAGTTATGTTTTTGTAGTATCACCAATTATTGGAAAGTGCTTACATTTCGATAAAACTCTTTTCAAACATAAAAGTTCAAATTCCTCCTCCAATGGTGAATATTTCCATTACTGTATTTTGTATTTAGCTTGTGAAACTTTTCAGCTGTCTAGTCTGTCAGTTTGGTCAGAAGTGGAGAAGGTATTTTGTGTTCTTAGTCAGACAGTATTGAACGGTTTCCAAATGACAGCCACCAAAACAGGAAGTGGGGAAATGTTGGATTTCACTGTGCAGACAAGAAACCTATTCCAGCAGTGAAAGAAATGATGATTATGCCTGCCACTCGGGAACAACTCAAGTTTCATGAAGGGCCCTAAACAAGGACAGCCTGTCACGTCTAAAATATAAAGATGACATCCTACAGGGAACTCACCATTTTGGGGCAGCCACACACAGCAGTGGAGATGCACCAACCTGCCTACCATGTGCAGGTCAAAACTGAGTGAAGAACACACATACATATCATGTATATATTTCACATATCAAGAAAGACAATGATTCTTGATATTCTGGGCTGTATTGACGACAAGTGAGGGACAGTGGACAGCCTCCCTACCAGAAGTTCAAGAAATAGAGCTATTCCCAAGAACTATAGTTTGCCCAGACCACCACCAGTCACCTCCTAGCCTTTTATGTGGGAGCCACAGTCACCCTCACTTTGGTTGTGGGTACACTTTGTGTGGACCACTTTTCACCAAAGCTAGGCCCTGTTGCCCAGCATCACTTGATAGAAGGTGGAATCCCCTCCCACCGCTTCTGTACTTGGAATTTCTGGAGTCCATTGGAGGAAAAGCATGGATCAGGTCATGGGATGTAGGACTCTGCAAATTTACTAAACCATAGAGAAGACATCTGTCCCAACATTAGGCGACCAGATTCCTTCATGTTGACATGAAGTGTATGTTCCTGGTGTCACTGAATCTGTTTAGTACATTCCTAGGTTTAACAACATGATTTTGTTTGAAAAAACTGATGTATAAATAGAAAGTTCTGGGTGGGAAATCAGTTTCGTGGTGACATTAAACTGTACTGTGTTGTATTCTGGTTTTGGGCACTTAAAATGTCCAGTTCTATTACTCTTTCCAGCGTTGCTATGCTACTTGTTATGTTTGTATCTCTGCACTGTCAGTTGTCCACTGGCTACCGTAGGAATGCCAACGTTATCTCTGTGCTCTGATTAAAGTATCTTCATTGAAGCATTACATCCTGTGAGTGCATCCTTAATTGAACACAACAAAAGGCGACGATCTGCTAGCAAGTTTAAAGAAGTACAAAAGAGAGCGCAGAGGGAATTACTTATCCTCTTGGTGAAAAGTATTTAAGAATCGACTTGAAATTAAGTATCGGATTTGATTGACTAACTATTCATCGTATTCAAGAATCAACTTGAAATTGTACACTGAACTCAAACTAAAGTAAGAAAGGACATCTATTTCTTTATTTAAGAAGTTGTTTTGAAGCATTAAAAAAGTTATGCTCGAATATACATTGAGGCAAAGTTTATGTGGCTCATACTGGTTCACCCATCTTGGGTGGGCAAACCAATATGACCTACATATAATGATAAATCCCAGAGCAACTCACCAATTGATGGTAGTGGATGAGGCTACCACTGACACCATTGTTCAAAGTATGGACAACTTATTTTCGGAGCAAATTTGTGAACTTGAAGGGTACGTCCACAAAGTTGTACTTAAACCAGATGCTATTCCCATGCAGCATAAAGTAAGGAAAGTTCCCATAATTGCGAGACAAGAGGTCAAACGTATGCTTAATGATATGGTGGAACAGGGAATCATAGAACAGATTGAAACATCAAGTTTGATTTCGCCTGTGGTTATCACGACCAAACCTGATGGCAGTTACAGGTTCTGTGTGGACTTACGCACATTAAACCAGAACATTGTGCTGGATAATTACCCATTACCTAATATAAACAAATTGATATTATCCTTGAAAGGAGGGAAATATTTCTCCAAATTAGATTTACACAGCGCTTATCATCAAATTAAATTACACTCAGAGTCCAAACCATTAACGGCATTTATTACAACTGAGGGAATATTCCAATTCACCAGAATGCCGTTTGGTTTGGCATCCGCTGCTGGAGTTTTCCAAAGAATGATGGGGTCAGTATTGAAAAACACAAAGAATGTTGTATACTTCCAAGATGATGTGTTAGTGTTTGGTGACTCAAAAGAACACCATGACTTAGTTTTAAAGGATGTGCTAAGTAAGATGGATAATGCAGGCTTAACTCTCAAAAAAGAGAAGTGAAAATTTTCAGTTGAAGAGGTGGAATACTTAGGCTACACTTTGTCTGTTGAGGGGATTAAACCAAAACGTGATCTTCTTGAAGCTATAAAGAAAGCCCCAGCACCTACAGATAAGGATCAGCTTAGGTAATTCTTAGGGCTCACAGAATATTATGCAAAATGTGTATATAATTTTGCAGAAAAAACAGAAAAGATTAAAATGCTCCTCAGAAAAGGCTACACATTTGTGTGGCATAAGGAGCAACACAAGGAATTTGATACAATTAAAAGAGAAACTTGTGAGGCAAAGATTTTAACTCCATTTGATACAAAAATAAAATGAATTCTCACAGTGGATGCAAGTGCAGTAGGCGTAGGAGCTGTGTTAGCACAGTTACATACATCTGGTGTTAGAACAGTGGCATTTGCTTCAAGATCACTCACCAGTTCTGAAAGAAATTACTCTGTAATAGAGAAGGAAGCTCTTGCATGAGCATGAGGTGCAGAGAATTTTTGGTTGTATTTATGGGGTTTTCAATTCATTTTACAAACAGACCATAAACGTCTTGTCAAAATGTTATCTCTGGGTGGAGCGGGTAAAGGATCAGCAAGGTTGGCTAGGTTGGCTGCTCGTTTACAGGAGTATCTATATAGAATGGAGTATATTGATGGATGGAAGACTTGTGTAACTGACAGTTTATCCAGATTACCACTACCATGGGATGTGGTGGATAAGTCAGGTGTTGAGTCTTCGCAGTGTGAGGGCGCTGTGGTCACCGTGGATGAATTAGTTGAACTATGTACTGGAGCTATAGATTAGAAACAATGGAAGGAAGGTATGTTAAAGGATGATGTCATGTAGGCAGTCAAATGCTTCATTATTAAAGGTGGTAGGGGGGGAGTTTTATCCCTATTGCTGTAAGACCTTATTGAAGGTTCTGGAAGATTTATCTATATTTGACAAAGAAGGAGACATAATTATGAAGGGAGACAAATGTATTCCTCCACAAGACATGAGGTTTGTGCTGTTCAAATTGGCTCATGAAGGTCACATGGGTCAAACTCTTACCAAGAAGAGGTTAAGAGAGCACTTTTAGTGGCCTACCATGGACCAACAACTTTCGGATTGGGTTGAAAGATGTGTTGAATGCAGTGAGAGTGAAAAAAGTTTGAAAGTTGAATTAGGAAATATTGAAGACCCAAGTATACCGTGGCACACGGTGTGTTTGGATTTTATAGGTCCATTTGCAAGTTTAAGGGCTGATTTGAGATTTGGAGTGGTCATGGTAGATTTCATGTCTAAATGGTTGATAGTGAAGTTTGTAAGGGAAATTTCCACTAGTAATATTATTGAAGTTTTATCTGAAATATTTAGAGAGGAGGGATATCCTGTAAAATTGATTACAGACAACGGCACTCAGTTAACTTCAAATGAGATGACTACTTATCTAAAGTTCTGTGGGATTATACATAGCCGTACATCACTATAAAACCCACAGGGAAATGGTGTTGTGGAAAGGGCGAATCGCATGGTGAAGGGGGTCAGTCAATAGGCTGTTTTGAATAGATGCAATGTAAAGTGCATGGTCAATGATTTGGTGTGGGCTGACCGCACTACTGTTAATACTGTCTCTGGAAAAATTCCTTTTGTAGTAATGAGGGAATGCCCTGCCAATACTAAATGAAATCCAGCATGGATGAACGAGTCTATAGGTTTAGCAAATTTGAAACATGATATTGTGAAGGATGAGGGTTTTTTCCATGTGATGTTAAAATAAAACCCAAGGACCTCGTTAAGGTTAAACCTGGACGTTTTAGTGCTGGTTTTACTAAATGTCGTGGTCCATACAGAGTAAAAAGTGTACACTCAAAACATGTCACATTATAAAATGGTGAAAACTGGAATCTAAGAAGAGTTGCAATTTACAAAAAACATGAATGGTCAGGAAATGAGTGATCCAAGTGAAGAAAACAGTGACTTCAATCCTTATCTTCTTATTAAGGATGAAGAAGCATGTAGTAGTTCACCTGATGGAGCAAGCATTCCCACGTAAAGCGCCTTGCTTGTATTCATGAACCTCGAATAACCCTAATTAATTAATCAATCTGTTTGTCTTATTAATTTTCCTTCTTCACTTTACACGGGGTATCCGAGTGAAGCTTGCCTATGTGTTTACTAATCCTAATATGCTTGCTATCTAAGATGATTCAGAAAAGGGGGTGGTGATGGACAGAGCATCTGAGTTAAACAGAAAACTCATACCCAGTCAAAAGATCAGGGCTTGATCCATCACCGTTTTTTAGCTCACTGCACCATCCCAGTTCAGAACCTGGCTACATGCATATTAGTCTGTCCCTGGCCCAGTGCATCATGGGAACAGGGCAGACCAAACTACCAAGCCAATTCTTTACCGGAAAGGAAACAAGCTTCCGGGGACCGGTTTCTGGCATTGCAGCCGTCTTCGGCCCGGCTTGCTTGAATCCTGATGGTACAGTGAGCAAGAGACTCACATCTGAGCATACCGTGCCACTCCTATAGTGGCCAAAACGATTCGGAAAAGGGGGTGGTGATGGACAGAGCATCTGAGTTAAACAGAACACTCATACCCAGTCAAAAGATCAGGGCTTGATCCATCACCGTTTTTTAGCTCACTGCACCATCCCAGTTCAGAACCTGGCTACATGCAAACTAGTCTGTCCCTGGCCCAGTGCATCATGGGAACAGGGCAGACCAAACTACCAAGCCAATTCTTTACTGGAAAGGAAACAAGCTTCCGGGGACCGGTTTCTGGCATTGCAGCAGTCTTCGGTCTGGCTTGCTTGAATCCTGATGGTACAGTGAGCAAGGGACTCACATCTGAGCATACCCTGCCACTCCTATAGTGGCCAAAACGATTCAGAAAAGGGGGTGGTGATGGACAGAGCATCTGAGTTAAGCAGAACACTCATACCTAGTCAAAAGATCAGGGCTTGATCCATCACCGTTTTTTAGCTCACTGCACCATCCCAGTTCAGAACCTGGCTACATGCAAATTAGTCTGTCCCTGGCCCAGTGCAACATGGGAACAGGGCAGACCAAACTACCAAGCCAATTCTTTACTGGAAAGGAAACAAGCTTCTGGGGACCGGTTTCTGGCATTGCAGCCGTCTTCGGCCCGGCTTGCTTGAATCCTGATGGTACAGTGAGCAAGGGACTCACATCTGAGCATACCCTGCCACTCCTATAGTGGCCAAAACGATTCAGAAAAGGGGGTGGTGATGGACAGAGCATCTGAGTTAAACAGAACACTCATACCCAGTCAAAAGATCAGGGCTTGATCCATCACCGTTTTTTAGCTCACTGCACCATCCCAGTTCAGAACCTGGCTACATGCAAATTAGTCTGTCCCTGGCCCAGTGCATCATGGGAACCGGGCAGACCAAACTACCAAGCCAATTCTTTACTGGAAAGGAAACAAGCTTCCGGGGACCGGTTTCTGGCATTGCAGCCGTCTTCGGCCCGGCTTGCTTGAATCCTGATGGTACAGTGAGCAAGGGACTCACATCTGAGCATACCCTGCCACTCCTATAGTGGCCAAAACGATTCAGAAAAGGGGGTGGTGATGGACAGAGCATCTGAGTTAAACAGAACACTCATACCTAGTCAAAAGATCAGGGCTTGATCCATCACCGTTTTTTAGCTCACTGCACCATCCCAGTTCAGAACCTGGCTACATGCAAACTAGTCTGTCCCTGGCCCAGTGCATCATGGGAACAGGGCAGACCAAACTACCAAGCCAATTCTTTACTGGAAAGGAAACAAGCTTCCGGGGACCGGTTTCTGGCATTGCAGCCGTCTTCGGCCCGGCTTGCTTGAATCCTGATGGTACAGTGAGCAAGGGACTCACATCTGAGCATACCCTGCCACTCCTATAGTGGCCAAAACGATTCAGAAAAGGGGGTGGTGATGGACAGAGCATCTGAGTTAAACAGAACACTCATACCCAGTCAAAAGATCAGGGCTTGATCCATCACCGTTTTTTAGCTCACTGCACCATCCCAGTTCAGAACCTGGCTACATGCAAATTAGTCTGTCCCTGGCCCAGTGCATCATGGGAACAGGACAGACCAAACTACCAAGCCAATTCTTTACTGGAAAGGAAACAAGCTTCCGGGGACCGGTTTCTGGCATTGCAGCCGTCTTCGGCCCGGCTTGCTTGAATCCTGAGGGTACAGTGAGCAAGGGACTCACATCTGAGCATACCCTGCCACTCCTATAGTGGCCAAAACGATTCAGAAAAGGGGGTGGTGATGGACAGAGCATCTGAGTTAAACAGAAAACTCATACCCAGTCAAAAGATCAGGGCTTGATCCATCACCGTTTTTTAGCTCACTGCACCATCCCATTTCAGAACCTGGCTACATGCAAATTAGTCTGTCCCTGGCCCAGTGCATCATGGGAACAGGGCAGACCAAACTACCAAGCCAATTCTTTACTGGAAAGGAAACAAGCTTCCGGGGACCAGTTTCTGGCATTGCAGCCATCTTCGGCCCGGCTTGCTTGATTCCTGATGGTACAGTGAGCAAGGGACTCACATCTGAGCGAGCATACCTTGCCACTCCTATAGTGGCCAAAACGATTCAGAAAAGGGGGTGGTGATGGACAGAGCATCTGAGTTAAACAGAACACTCATACCCAGTCAAAAGATCAGGGCTTGATCCATCACCGTTTTTTAGCTCACTGCACCATCCCAGTTCAGAACCTGGCTACATGCAAATTAGTCTTTCCCTTGCCCAGTGCCTCATGGGAACAGGGCAGACCAAACTACCAAGCCAATTCTTTACTGGAAAGGAAACAAGCTTCCGGGGACCGGTTTCTGGCATTGCAGCCGTCTTCGGCCCGGCTTGCTTGATTCCTGATGGTACAGCGAGCAAGGGACTCACATCAGAGCATACCCTGCCACTCCTAAGTGGCCAAAACGATTCAGGATTCAAGCAAGCCGGGCCGAAGACGGCTGCAATGCCAGAAACCGGTCCCCGGAAGCTTGTTTCCTTTCCAGTAAAGAATTGGCTTGGTAGTTTGGTCTGCCCTGTTCCCATGATGCACTGGGCCAGGGTCGGACTAATTTGCATATAGCCAGGTTCTGAACTGGGATGGTGTAGTGAGCTAAAAAACGGTGATGGATCAAGCCCTGATCTTTTGACTGGGCATGAGTGTTCTGTTTAATTCAGATGCTCTGTCCATCGCCACCCCCCTTTTCTGAATCGTTTTGGCCACTGTAGGAGTGGCAGGGTATGCTCAGACATGAGTCTGTTGCTCACTGCACCATCAGGATTCAAGCAAGCCGGGCCGAAGACGGCTGCAATGCCAGAAACCGGTCCCCGGAAGCTTGTTTCCTTTCCAGTAAAGAATTGGCTTGGTAGTTTGGTCTGCCCTGTTCCCATGATGCACTGGGCCAGGGTCGGACTAATTTGCATATAGCCAGGTTCTGAACTGGGATGGTGTAGTGAGCTAAAAAACGGTGATGGATCAAGCCCTGATCTATTGACTGGGTATGAGTGTTCTGTTTAATTCAGATGCTCTGTCCATCGCCACCCCCCTTTTCTGAATCGTTTTGGCCACTATAGGAGTGGCAGGGTATGCTCAGACATGAGTCCCTTGCTCACTGCACCATTAGGATTCAAGCAAGCCGGGCCGAAGACAGCTGCAATGCCAGAAACCGGTCCCCGGAAGCTTGTTTCCTTTCCAGTAAAGAATTGGCTTGGTAGTTTGGTCTGCCCTGTTCCCATGATGCACTGGGCCAGGGTCGGACTAATTTGCATATAGCCAGGTTCTGAACTGGGATGGTGTAGTGAGCTAAAAAACGGTGATGGATCAAGCCCTGATCTTTTGACTGGGTATGAGTGTTCTGTTTAATTCAGATGCTCTGTCCATCGCCACCCCCCTTTTCTGAATCGTTTTGGCCACTATAGGAGTGGCAGGGTATGCTCAGACATGAGTCCCTTGCTCACTGCACCATTAGGATTCAAGCAAGCCGGGCCGAAGACGGCTGCAATGCCAGAAACCGGTCCCCGGAAGCTTGTTTCCTTTCCAGTAAAGAATTGGCTTGGTAGTTTGGTCTGCCCTGTTCCCATGATGCACTGGGCCAGGGTCGGACTAATTTGTATATAGCCAGGTTCTGAACTGGGATGGTTTAGTGAGCTAAAAAACGGTGATGGATCAAGCCCTGATCTTTTGATTGGGTATGAGTGTTCTGTTTAATTCAGATGCTCTGTCCATCGCCACCCCCCTTTTCTGAATTGCTATCTAAGATGGCTGCTGCTATGCGGGAATTTCTACTGCGCATGCGTCGGTCATACCCATGTGACGTGACGTACTCGCAGTTCTGGTGGGAAACTGTTTGCACTTGCGCATAAGAGCTAAAATGGCTGCTTTGTGTTCTCACATGCAAAAAGCTTGCATTGCTGCTTTTGCTTTGTCGTTCGTTCTGCATTAATCTGAATGCTATAGTTACTATAAAGTAATGGGTATAGAGTAAAGATTCATGGTATACAGTGTATTCATTTTTTCTGTGTTCTAAAACTGTTTCTATTTACTTTTCATGTATCATAATCCTTGAGCATGAGGGACGGGAATACTCCATTTTGAAAATCTTACTGCACATGACAGTCTTCAGCCAGAGGATTAACTCGGTGTTCTTGAACTCAAGCCAGATAGAAGCACCAGCCAAGATGAGCCTGGGAATTTGCGTCTGACCCCACTAAGAAGAAGTCAAAAGACTACAATGTATTTATCGATAGACTGTCCATTGTTTCGCAAACTGAAGTCATCATGTGAACCCGAAATTTGATGGGCGGGCATGAAAATTCTAATGAGGGGCTTGAGAAAGCTCAAATCCTAGGTGGTGTCCTTTCTTTTGTCCAATCGAAATTGGGGATCCTTACACTTGCAACATTTGGGGGGTGGAACACTGACCTGGAAAATAGTATAACTAGCGTAGGTTTAGCTAGAGAAATTGTCCGACTTGTCCAAATAGCTGACCTGTCACTGACCCAACGCACTCAATAGCTGATCGAGAACAGAGGTGCTGCGGAGCACTCTGTCAGACAGACTCACAGACCCATTCGTGGTTTTGGGAACCTTAAAGTGCTGGCGAAGCACTTTGCTGGGGAATTTGAGAACCCAATCGGGGTTTTGACTGATAGCTGCAGAGAAGGTGTAGCGCAGGCGTTGCAACTGAACTGCGGGTGCTGGTCTCAACTTTGGTGGTCCTGTCCTGATACTAATCTGGTCTTCCTACCCTGGTTTTCCATTCTGCACCTGCTGGCCTACTGGCAACCGCATTCTTTGGGGTTCTCTTGTCCTTAACTGACCCGTGGCCAGGGTTGGTCTCCACACCATTCTAGGTAAATATAAATCTGTGAGGGAAACGCACTTACGTCCTTTCCTTGCCTTCTTTGAAACTGCTAAAATTCTTATGTTGCACATTGTTCCTTTTCTTACCCTCCCTGTGCTGACCAATAATAAAGTTTTACATTTTAGCTGTTTACTAGCATATTCCATTTTCCCCCTATCCATTAAGCAAATTGTGGAATACTGTTCATGACATACAGATGCTCCCTTTCTTTACCCTCCTTTAGCCGAATTAAAGTTGATGCTCCAAATTGATAGCGTGTTCCATTTCTCACCTTCCCTATAGTTACATGATAAAATTTCCGTTAGTATAAAATATAGTTCTTTTTTATTTACCCACTTTCTAGTGGTACTCAACCTGTGACATTCTACCATGTTTCTTATGTTCCCGTCCTTTAGAAACGCCATATCAAGTCTAATGTCTGGAATTTCTTATTAGCATGTTCCCTGTTTTTACCTTCCCTTTAGTTTTCTAAATGGTTGGCCTAATCAGACCCTCCAGCTTTTCGCGATTTCGCGATTTACGATAAAATCGCGAAATCGGCTGACTACCGCGATGGCCGCGATATTTGCATCATTGCCGCGATATTTACAAAAAAAGCGTTGGCAAAACAAACAAAGTTCTTTCATTGGCTGTGGGCGCACACGTCACTACGTGCCCCCATCCAGCCGTCCAATACCTGCTTCCTCCTGGTATGGGGGAATCAAGTGCATCGGGTCATGATGACCGCCTATTGAAGCATGTTTCCTGCTGATTGGATATAGACTTTCATCAGGAAAGTAGGAGATTGCACGGCCCGACCTGTTTGTTCTGAATTTAGTCTGGAAAATTCGATGGCGAGACACCCTTCTGATAGAAGATCTTTGTGCCTGGAATTATTATGATTCCGTACCACGTTGGAAAAACAAGTGATCTCACAACGAGTTGCGTTATTCTAATTACGTCAAATCACATACCTACATTATGTGACCAAAACACGGGATTAGATATAGCAGATGAGGGTAAAGGAATTTCTGTTAACAGCCACCGGAGGGCAGCAAACCTAAGTAATTATAATTTAACGGCCCCAAACGCAGGCCCGGTGCAAGGTTAGTCAAGTTAGGGAAGGAAATCGTTTTCTCACGAATAGGCACTTTCCGGAAGAGCAATGTGCATGAAAACATTCATGAGGAATGTGAACCTGGTTATTATCTCCTGTCCAACTCAAAATGGATGAAAACTACGAGAAATTAAGTGCGAGTATGAAAGGTTCTAATTCTAATGTTTGCAGTATTGCTATTAATCTGGATTTATTCAGGGAAAAGTATCAATTGCCGTACAAAGGTGAGTTATTAAAGCTCTTAGCTGGCATTAAGCTGGCATTAAGCATGGTGCAAAGAACCGCAATGTGGCATAAATCAGCAGCAGTAATAGACTTTCAAGCACAAAAGTTATCTTGCACTGGAAAAGTGGCCTTTTCTCAGCACCAATTCCACTCTGCTCTGTTATATGTCAAGGAGTGTTCTTGGGGAGGATCACTGCAAACAGCCATAGAGTGTGATACTAAAGCCAATCTATTAAGGCCTCTGGATTATTCTTTGCATCAAAAACTAACACATGCAAGCAGGCACAAACAATAGGAAATGCAATGATTTTCCCAGAAACTGATGCAGTGCATATGTGCTGCCATGGACAGCACATATCCAGTTTGCCTGACCCTTCTGCTGTGGTCAATAAATAGGATTTCGTATTTGGATAGAATGCCTCAAGTACATATTCTATACTCGACAGTACATAATGACCTCTGTGGCATGGAGTGGGGCATTGAGTGACACAAAATAGCCTGTTTATTCACTGGTCGGGGGATAATCCCCGCTGCTGTCCAATAATAGTAGATATGACTCTATGCTATTTTTCTCTTCATGCATTTCTGCTACAAAATGCTAGTTGCCTTCATGCCATGGGTGAAGAGCTAGTATTCTCATTCATTGCCGGTCTCTCTGCAGTCTGTGACTTTACTTCCCCGTTGGGCACAATATTCATCGGGGAGTACACATGGCCAGGCATTGGGCCATGTAATCTGCTGGACGGGTGCACAATTCTAATGTTAGGACTGCCTAGCACATACCGTCAGTCTGCTAAAACAGTTTCCATTGTTTTAATGCTGAAAATGAATGATTAGGAGTAAAATATAGTGCCGCAAAAATGCCGCTAAATTTCCATATATGTGCCGCTAAATTTCCATATTTGTGCCGCTAAATTTGCTAATCCATGCCGCTATATCCTGGGGGGTCTGCCTAATCTACTTTCTGCATGGTTATACAATTTTCATGATTTTGGTTATTGATAGTTTGCTTGCTGTAAACTTCATGCTTTCTACTTTTGATGAAGACTAGATAAAGGTTTTCAAGACTTACTGAGTCTGTGGTTATTACATGAGTGCAAATGTTATAAATGTTATTGTATTTTGGTTACTGCTTATCTTTTCAGCTAGCTCCCTGATCCATTGTGATCATAGGTACCAGTGACAGGGATTGGTAAGTCGAGTATATAGGAAATAGATAGGAACGAATTGGGTTACTGGTAGTAGAGTGTAGGTTACCCGATTAGAATGAATATGGTAAATTAAATTTATGGGCCCAAGTGTGCATGTTGGTAAAAAAAATTATAGTCAGGTGACCTGCGCGCTCTATCAGTAATTTTCTGGTAGCAGAGGCATGATTAGGGACTAGTTAAGATAGGTAGGTAGGTAAACTGCTGCTAAACTGTGACAAGTAAAATTGCTGCTAAATAAGAATCGATCGATCAAATATAAATTGTTTGAAATGTATTGAAATGTTTTGAAATATTTCTTTTATATGCTGCTATATTGATTATGTATTAACAAAACTCGTCTGTGATTGTTATATGTTTGTCTGGAATCCCCGAGGGCAGAATAGCGAGTGGTAGAATAGAAGCCACGTCGCATAGAGGTCACTTACTTCGAGGAAAGTTAGTGCATGGTTGGGCAGAACTGGAAGCACTAATTAGGGTTTTCTGTATAAATGTATGAGTATATGATAGCAAAGAGTTCTCTGGCAAAACTTCTATTGTGATATAACCTAGTAAGGGTCACACGGAAGGAGTAGCAGGTTCGTCTAAGCTGGATTGTTAGCAAAGGGGTTCGCTGGTGAAACTTTTGACTCAGTATATATCCCGGAGTGGATTAGTCCGAAGGAGTAGCAGGTTCTCTAATGCTTGTGTGAAGAGTAGGCAGAAGGGATCTACTCGCAGTATATGAAAAGTAAACGGAAGGGATTTACTTGCAGTGAAACAAATCTTTTTTCTTTCTAGACACTCAAGTACAGTGGCGAATGTTTTGCGTTGTAAAATAAACAGAGCACTTGCACTTTAAATAAAGAATTACATTTTATGATACCTTGTGAAGGAGGGAGTCAGTTGCGGAGCTGCGCTTACGTCACTCAGTGCCGCGCTGGTATTGGTCGAGACAGCGGGCGTGTAGCATTGTAAAGGAGGGGTGAGCACAGGAGCGTGGGAACTCATCTCACGAGAAAAGCCGCGCACTCATTGGTTGAAATTGTTTGAAACCACAGAAAAAGTAATTTGCGAAAAGTATATGTGATATCCAACTCATCCCGAGACTCGACCTGATCCAAGATATCAAGGGTTTGTGAGGGATCAGTGGAGAACAGCTAGAAATAACATTATGTATGGAAGCAAGAGAAAAATGACTCTTGTAGACAAAGTAAAGAATTATTTCAAGAAAGACAAGCCTATCAAAACTAGAGAAGGAGTTATTATTCCACCACCTAATACTCCCGCATCATTTATGTTATTTGACAGAGGCTACCATGCTTGCGTATGGTTAGAAAATTGGGTGGAATATACTAAAGATGACGGAATTTTAGCATTTCCTTTAGAAGGTACATTTAACGGAAGAATTTTGTTCAACCTGAGAACCCGAATGAATGATTTACATCCCAGACCTAGACTGACGCAATATGAGGCCGTAGAAGAATGGGAAATAGAGGCTTTTGAGCGGGACAGATCCAGGATTGACAATGGGTTGACTAAATTTTATCCGAAGGTACAGAAAGAAACCAGAGAAAAAAGAATGAAAGAATGGAGACAGAACATGATGGTAGAAGGACTGTACCCTGTATTAACAGTAGAAGAACACATGGGAGGGAAAAGGACAGAGAAAACAAAACATTTAATGACCAGTGGTGATTCAGACAATGAGTATCTGGAGGATTTGTTAATGAAGAATCCACCACCTTATAATGAGGAGCCAAGATCCCTAAGCACGAGAAACCCATTCCTGAAACCTAATTATGGCGAGGGACCAAGTATGGCAAATCCAAGTGCCCCGAGTTATGGCCCTCCTTTAATTCCACAGATAGTACATGAAACCTCCATGGAAAAGGTACTTCAGGATAGAGAACGAGAGGCTTTAGTTAAACAAAGAACTGAACTAATTCAGAAAATCTCCCAATTAAATACCAGTCCTGAAGCTCTGACAATTCCAGTTACTATTGGCCCATTTGTTCCTTTGTACGGGGACAAGCAAGCCAGTCCAAAAACTCCAAGTATAACCCCATCTGTAGTACAGCCAAGAAAAGAGCCCTTGATAATAGATGACCAGGCAAGTGAATGCGAATCTGTGATTTCCTTAATGGATTTACCGATAAGGGAACCAGAAGGGAGTTCACAGAGAAAGAACACTCCTTTTACTTCAAGAGAAGTTCAAATTGAGTCAGCTTCAGGTACTAGAAGTGCTACGGTAGTAACTACTGAAGAAAGCGACAGATGGACTCGAGAATTAGAGAAACCAAATCCTCAGCCAAAACCATTGGATATATATAAATTGAGAATAGAATTAGAGGAACTGATATCTGGGAATGTGGGTTTGGACAGACTGAACACCCTTAGTGAAGAGGAATTGTTATTCATTTGCAAAAGTATAACCCGTAATACCAGAGTGTACCATGAGAAATTAATGGATACTGCAGCTAGCATGGGAATAGATAATGGCCGATCTAAAGTGTTGCAAAAACCCTACAGAGCAGAATTCTCAGATAAAGATTTGGAAAACATGAACGTGTCAGGGTAGAAGGTACAGATAAGAGAATTACTAAATTTGTTACAAAAATGGGGAGATTTAGAAAAATTGAAAGCCAGGTGGGCAAAGAAAAAAGAGGAAATTATATCCAAACAGATGACTTCTGAGTATGTCTTAAAAGAAGCAGAAAAGGTGGAAAAATTATATCCTATGAGAGAATTGCCAGGTGAAGGATATGTACATGTTCCATGGTCTCGACGGGATATTGTGTCCTTTACAAATGACTTCCCAAAATTGCGAGAAAAACCTGTAGAATGGTACAGACAGGTCGAGAGATTTGTGAAAGTCCAAAAATGCCTCCTGTAAGATCTAGATGGTTTTTTTGACATTGTAGTTCCCGTAGATTTATAAACAGAATGTAAAATTGCTGTTGATTGGCCTAGTGAAGAATTCCCGAGAGACCCAAAGACAGGGGCTCCTTCAGGGGATGTCATGAGGAAATACAATCAGGTAATGTTGTATTTGAAAGGAAAGGTTCCTGCAAAAAAAACTGATTGGACCCGAATAGATAGAACTACCCAGAATCGAGATGAAACTGTACATTCTTATTATGAACGACTGCTACAGGTGTTTAAAACATACAGTGGCATGGCTAACATAGAAATGAAGGACATGACCCACTTCATATATCGATTTGTGTTAGGGTTAAGACCTGAGATCTCTCAATGGATTAAAGACAATAAAATCTGCTGGCAAGCTAAACCAATTGATGAAGTCCTTAAATATGCTAAGTACTGTGAAGATGAGCTGGAAGATAAGCGAAAGGAATTGAAAGAAAAAGTCATGTGGGTACAGGTAAAATTAGCAGAGCACCAGGAACAGAAGTTAAGCAAAATGACTAATAATCAGGGCCAGGGCCCCGGGGGTGGGGGAAAGCCAAGAGTAAAGATGAGCCGAGAAGAAGCAAGGAAGAAATTTCCCTGCCACGGGTGCGGAAAGGTGGGACACTGGAGGGACGAATGTAAGGCTGTGCAGAATGGTAATGTGCAAATTAATTATTTAAATCCACAGACGCAGAATGAGACACCACGGAAGACCCAGCAGCAGGTAAAACAGAATCAGTTGCCTCGTGCACCTAGGCCAAATTACAGGAGCAAAGCACAACAGAGTGAAGACACCGAAGCTTGCAAAGGAAGGGAGGATAGAAATGCAGCAATTTCAAAAGTTCTGTTAAATGACACATTCCTTTGTGATGATACCTACTGACGGTGCCTGAGGGGGGAGGACGAGGAGTGCGTACTTGGCGCCTCCTTGCCGGTGGACCAGTCAGGGCCATACATTGAAGGAAAGGTTGAAGGAAATGACGTCAACTTTCTGTTGGACACTGGTGCTACCCGTTCAACTGTGAGAACAGCAGACATTCCAAACCTACCCCTCTCGGGAGAAGCGATCCAAGTAGTGGGCGTTTCTAATAAATTAATTAGTACCCCAGTTACAGAACCGATGGAAATTAAAATAGGGAATTTTAAAGAGATGCACAGATTTGTTGTCTGTGATTCCAGTCCTGTGAACTTATTAGGACGAGATTTGTTGTGCAAAATGAACTGTACCATTTTTTGCACTCCAAATGGTGTTTAAATCCAGACCCCAGATGAAGACGGAATATACAAATTAATATTAGCACGACCTGACTCAGAGATAAAAGACTGACAATACAAGACTTACCTGAAGAACTCCAACAGACAGTGAAACCAGAGGTATGGGATTTTATTGGAAAAGATGTAGGATCAATGGCAAATGTTGACTCAATCAAAATAGCCATAAAAGAAGATGCAGTCTACCCAAATACTAAACAGTATAAAATGAGTGCAGAAGTAAAAGCAGGAGTTGCTATAGAAATCAAAAGATTGCTAGAAGCAAGCATTTTGCAAGAAGTATTGAGCAGTCCTTGTAACTCACCAATAATTGGCAAAAAGAAACCTAGTGGTAAGTACAGGGTCGTACAGGACCTGCGCAAGGTTAATAAAATCATGGTTCCTTGCTGTCCTGTTGTGCCAAACCCTGCAGTGATCCTATACCAAATACCGTGGAATGCTGGATGGTTTACCGTCATTGACCTATGTCATGCATTCTTTTCAATTCCATTGCATCCAGACAGCAAATTTCTTTTCTCATTTGAATTCGACAACCATCTCTACTTGCGGAATCGTGTTCCTCAGGGGTACACAGAAAGCCATTCGATCTTTAATCAAATTCTGAAAAAATGCCTTGAAACTTTGATATTGCTTGGAAAATCAGTCCTGGTGCAATATATAGACGACCTCTTGGTGGCGTCTAAGAGCAGGAAAGACTGTGTTGTCGACACCATTGACCTACTGAACCATCTAGGTGAAGGAGACATAAAGTGTCGCCAGAAAAACTACAGTTCTGCACCTCATCAGTAAAATATCTGGGGCACCAGATAGAGCGAGGTATCAGGAAAGTTACCACTGAAAGAATTAGAATAATTCAAAACATGGAGTTGCCCAATACCCAGAAAGAAATCAGAATGTTTCTTGGAGTTGTAGGGTACTGTAGGCAGTGGATTGTGGGATTTGCAGTCCTAGCAAGACCATTGATAAAAAGGACAAAGAAAGGAGCAAAAGATCCTGTGGAATGGGATGACGAAAGCATGACTGCTTTTGTAAAATTGCGAGAATGTCTGTGTACAGCTCCTGCATTAGGAATGCCCTACTATTCAAAATATTTTACACTTTTCTGTGACACACAAGACAATTGTGCATTATCAGTCCTGACCCAAATTCATGGTTTAACTCGACGTCCAGTGGTATATTTTTCTTCCACATTGGATCCAGTAGCAGCTGGATTACCTGGATGTCTGAAAGCTGTAGCTGCAACATGCATGAGTCTGGAACAAAGTGAGTCCATTGTTATGGGACATCCAGTAACTGTATATGTTCCACATTCTGTTGTGATTTTGCTGACAAGAACCAAAACTCAGTATCTCACACCTAGTCGGCTGACTAAGTATGAGAGAATCCTTGTAGGTGCAGGAAACGTAACCATTGCTAGATGTAATATTCTGAATCCAGCTACCTTACTGCCTAATTCTTTCTCAGCAGAAGTGAGAGAAGAAGTTGAGCATGACTGCATTGATTTGACCGAGTTCAGTACAAAACCACGCCCAGACATAAAAGAAGACCCTTTGACTAATGAAGATTATGAGCTATTTGTAGATGGTTCATGCATGAGACATGAGGAAGGAGGCCTAAGTGCTGCCTACTCAGTGTGTACTTTAGGAGGTCCAGTAGAAGCATCTTATTTACATGGAGTCAAATCTGCACAAGTAGCTGAATTGGTTGCATTGACAAAAGCTTGTAAATTTGGGAAGAACTCGAAGATAACCATATATACTGATAGCCAGTATGTTATGTTATGTTATGTTAAAATGAATTTATATAGCGCACGGCTACTCCGACAGAGTGTCCCGGCGCTTTCCACAAACAGCTCAGTGTGTAGTAACATAACACGAAACAAGATACAGAAAAAAAAAGACCCACCAAAAGAGCAACTAGACATTAAAAAGCCATGTTTTCAGGCTCTTCCTAAATTGAAGCAGATTAGGAATACTGCGTAACGCCAGTGGTAGGGAATTCCACAACTGGGGTGCCTTGAAGCCAAAGGAGCGGCCCCCAGTGCGGGCCTTCCGCACGCGAGGAACCACGGCAGTAAAAAGAGATTCGGAACGCAGTGAGCGAGCAGGGCGGTAAAAGATCAGCCTGCGCCGTAAATACCCGGCCCCGGAGCCAAACAATGCCTTGTGCATCAACGTAAGGGATTTAAACATAATCCGCTTACGGATAGGCAGCCAATGGAGCTTCTGTAACAGCCCCGAAGCTCGCGATCGCCTATGCAGGCCATAAATCGCGCGGGCAGCAGAATTTTGCGCCACCTGTAAACGCTGGACCAGGTAGTCAGGAAGGCCAAGAAAGAGGGCATTTCTTTTGTAAAGTGGGGGCCCCTGCAATAAAGGATAAACCCTAGCAAGGTATACTAAATTTTTGTAAGGAGAGAACTGTACACACCGGGTTACGTGTGATTATTCAACAGAGTAACTCAGACGTTGAAACGAGATAAGAACTGCTCCACCAAATATCATTGAGTGTTAAATCTTTTTATTTCTATTTTATAACTCTTTTTTTTGGGGGTGTGGATATGATATATACACTTTTTTTTTAAATGAACACTCTTATTTTCTTTTTTACTTCTTATAAGCCTGTTTCAGTCATTTTTATACACAAATATTTACATGTAACACAAAACATTGCCTAATACATAAAATATCTACACAGTTTAGACACTTCAATTGTTTAACACAGAATATATTCCTTGGCATTGGCATAATCCAGCCTGGACCCAATAAGCGCCTGCACGGAAATCCGCCTGTGCTCCGCAGAAAGCAATGGAAGAAACTTGCGGAGCATCTTCAGAACACCGAAGCAGGTTCCCACCAGACCAAGTACATGGGCTCTCAATGACAACTTATTGTCAAGTTTAACCCTGAGATTTTTGGCAACCAAGGATGACTGTGCCGGAGGGCTCATTTCAGCCGGCCACCATTGCCGCCACTCGGGGTCAGTGACACATCCAAAAAATAGAACCTCCGATTTACTGGAGTTGGCCTTCAAGTTGTTATGCTGGAACCAATCGAATACCATGGCCAATGGTTATGGGGTTGTGCATGACTTTGGCCAATTATGGATGCAAAGGGAGTTCCTGAATTCTTCAGGCACCCCTATCAGAAATGGAAACTATGTGCAGGATTTACTGGAAGTAATCCAGTTACCAAAATAATTGGCTGTGGTCAAGTGTGCTGCTCACAAATCTGGCGATGACAAAGTGACAGCAGGTAATCGATATGCTGAGCAGTTAGCCCAACATTGTGCAAGATACCGAATAGCAATCAATATAAAGGTTGGGGGAAACGTAAACAGCTGCCAACTTTTGATGCTAGAAGGAATAAATACATGGGAGGAAGTGAGAGACTTACAGGACACAGCAGATCCACAAGAAAAAGAAAATTGGAGAAAATGTGGTTGTCAGAGGAGGGTGGAAGATGGTGTCATTGTTTACCTGGATGGTATGCCTGTGTTGCCAGACTGTCTGCTTGCTCCTATGGCTAGGTTGATACATGGAGACACACATTTTGGAAGCGATGCCATGATTCGCATGTTCCGACAGACATGGTTCAATTCGAAATTCAGAAACATAGCAGAGGCACTCTGCCAAAGGTGTCTGATTTGTCAGCAATTTAACCCAGGAAAGAAAACTGTAGTATTACCAGGAAGGATTGGAAAGGCAGAAGGCCCTTTTATTAGACTACAATTTGATTTTATTCAGTTGCCCCCTTGTCGAGGAATGAAATACCTACTTGTCATTGTCTGCCTATTTTCAAAGTGGGTAGAAGCTTACCCCGCACGCAGGAATGATAGCCTCACTGTTGCCAAGTTGTTACTTGGGGAACTTATCCCTCTGTACGGTTTTCCAGTCACAATTGAATCAGACAGAGGAAGGCATTTCCATAATGAAGTGATAAAGCAGATTTATGCAGCATTCAAAATCACGCAAAAACTGCACTGTGCATATCGCCCAGAGGCTTCTGGAGTAGTAGAACAGCTGAATGGCACTATCAAATCGAGATTGGGAAAAATGTGAATTCACTCAAATGGAATGGCCAGATGCTTTGCCCCTTGTGTTGATGGGACTTAGAAGTATTCCAGACCGGAACACGGGCTTGAGTCCCCATGAGATACTGATAGGAAGAGCAATGTGGCAATCATGGGTGCCAGGATACAAACTGATAAGCATATCTGATGATTTGGTACTAGAATACTGCAAAGAACTGGCTGACCAAGTGCGTTCTATCTCTCACCAGGTTGGAGAAGACGCTGTCGCCAGGCCAACGACTCCAGCACATGACCAGAATCCAGGTGATTGGGTCGTAATAACCTGAACAAAGCCAGTTTAGGGACCAGGCAGAAGAAACCGATATAAGACCTGGACCTAGTCAGTTAGGGAGAAACACTGAAGACAAACTTGAAACAAATGTGCCACAACTGAACGAAAATAAAAGAGTGTTTGAGGAAAGTCAAGACACAGTGCCAGTTAAAAGACTCAGAAAAGGTGACTCAGTACCTAGATTTGTAAAAAGATTGAGACTGCGACTAAAGACAATAAACGAAGAACCTGAGCAGATAAATGAAGTGTCAAGTCAAACTGACGCAGCTGTGATAAAAACAAAGAGAAGAAGTGCCCGTATAAAGAAGCTGAATAACAAGTATCAAAGTCCTGAGTGGACTTACTTTGTATTGGAAGAATTTGAAAATCTAGAAATAAGCGACGAAAGTGATGAAGAGTTGATTACTGACCAGACCGAAGAAGAAGCGAAACCAACTTGAAAAGTTGCCCCAGGTAAGTAAGATGTACAGAGTTACAAAGAGGGGTTGAAGCTTCCTTTGAGTCAAAATGTCTGATTCCTCTATGAATGGGAGACCGAGACGAGATTGTTTAAAAACATGCTGCAGAGTATGTTTATGTAGTGTAGCAATTGTACTGATACTTTGGATAGGATTAACAATATCCATTCCTTCTATGATGAGTAAAGACCCAAACCTGTACCCTACTAATCAATTGCCAAAAGACACTGAAGAATTACAGACTAGAAATACACCGCAAAGAGTAGATGCACCAGAAAAGCCACTTAGCCTTAAGCAAACAAAATTAGACTTAGAAGCACCAGATGAGGAAGGACTACATTATATTAGAATTAAGAACAAAACTCATTTAAATGTTTTCGCAAACCTGTTAGTACATTATGTAGAAGCTATGGAAATAGACGACTGTTATGTCTGTATGAAGCTGCCAACTTCGGTTGCTGAAGGTGTGACGTACCACCATCTGCCACTAACCTATGGAATCTCCTGTAGTATTCTAACTAGTTTGTTCTATAGAAGAGGACCTTTACAGTATTATTATTCACACTTTGATGTGATATTCTCCGAACTTCCTGTGCGAAGAAACCTGAACCCTGTACATAGAACTAGAGATGTAGCCAAATACATGAGTGAATATTTTCTAACTGTAGGTAAAATAAACATAGATGACGCACAAAAAGATAACTTGACCTGTTCATTACACGAAAAAGAGAAAATGTTTCTGAACATAGTAGAGAAAAGAAGAGAACGTTTCCAAAAGAAAGCAAAAGACAAAAATCTGAAAACCCCTAAATGGGCTGAAAGCATAGGGAGCATCTCAAATGGTGGGGCTAATGCTGCTATGTTGCTGGATTTCCAAAAGAAAGGGAAACTCTGTCTTCAAAGAGAAAGAACCAGTTATTATAACAATATATTCATTGGTTCCACTGAATGCGAACACAATTATAAGGTAATTGGGGGTTGGGGTTTCAAAGATGGGTCAGAGCCTGTGTTACCTGGAATTTATTATATATGTGGGAACAAGGCTTATTAAAAATTGCCCGACCATTGGTATGGGAGCTGTTACTTTGGTATTGTCTTCCCAAAGATATACCATGTGGGGAAAATCACTGGAAGCACTGAAAGCACTAATGAGTTAGTAGGTAGTAAAAGAGAAAGTGTTGGTGAAGTGTTGGTGAAATAGTAGGTGATATTTTTAGTGCATTGATACCTACAGTGGGAGTGGCTCTGAACACACACAGAATTTGCAAATTGTCAACAGTAGTGGATCGGTTATCCACTGACACTGCTGGGGGTTTCCTGATGGTCAATACCGAATTGGTTGCGGTCAGATCGATGGTTTTACAAAATCGTCTTGCCCTGGACACGTTATTGGCAAAAGAGGGCGGAGTCTGCAGAATGTTGAAAGCGCAACATTGTTGCACTTACATACCTGACAAAAGTGTGGAAATTAAAGGGTAAAGCCACAGGTGAGGACTCAATCCCCCTAGAACTTTATAAAAGGTGCATGGAGGAACTGATTCCTCTCCTGATGATGGTCATTAAAGCTATTGGTAAAGGGGATCAAGCCCCAAAATCCTGGAACCGCACTCAAATTATATTCTTTCTTAAAAAGGGGAAACCCCCACAAGAGAGAGGGTCTTATAGACCTATATCATTAATTAATGCTGATGCAAAAATATTTGCAAAAATACTAGCAACAAGGCTTGCGTTACTAATGCCACAGATGGTTTCACCATTTCAACACGGGTTTATCCCCAAACGTGATACTACCGTTCACATTAATACTGCTATATCGGCATTTGATGTTGCTAGGACGTGTCCCACCCCACTCGGAATGATTCTTTTAGATGCGGAAAAGGCATTTGATCGAGTGGGGTGGGACTTCCTCTGGGCAGCTTTGGTTGCATTCGGCATAAAAGGTCAGTACCTGAAGTGGGTTAAATCCTTATATGACCAACCAAGGGGTAAAGTATGTTATTCAGGACAATGCTCACCTATTTTTCCAATAGAACGTGGCACTCGACAAGGGTGCCCTATGTCTCCTCTGCTATTTGCTCTAGCAATAGAACCTTTCTTGATCGCATTACACAAGCAAGAGATGATTGTACCGTTCAAAAATGGTCTTAATGCACTAAAAATAACTGCCTACGCAGATGATGTAGCGGTTTTCTCCACGAATGTCCCTGAAGCGATATCAGGTATAGGTATCGAAGCAGATAAATATGGTAGGGCATCAGGGTATAGGTTAAATGTCAGCAAAACGCAAATAATCACAAATTTTACTTCACTAACACCAATAGATGGAATATGTAATGTTGCAACATACCTTGGGGTTAAAATCTCTTCTAATTTAGATTCAATAATTTCACTTAACTATGAATCGTTATTAAAAGAAACGTCTCTTCTTCTCAAAAAATGGCACAAACTTCCAATGGGGATCTTGGGAAGAATCAATTTAATCAAAATGAAGATCTTACCTAGATTTCTATATCTTTTCCGGTCTATACCTTTAAAAGTGTGTAATACTTACTTTAGCAGACTGGAGGGTATTATTAGCAGTTTCATTTGGGGGTACAAGAAAGCACGACGTGCGATATCTCTGCTTAAACTCCCCTATGACCAAGGTGGACTTGGGTTACCAGACTTTAAATTATACTATTGGGCTGCTTTTCTAACTCGTTTTCGCAGCCTACTCATTCCTGATAAATGTCTTTACTTCCATAAACTTATATTAGGGGATGAAGCTACTATGTTCTTCTACAGACTCAACGACCCCAACTACTTTAAACGAGTACGGTTTAAGACGATTCGAGACACAGCTAATATCTGGCGATCTATCCTTGTCAAGAATAACATCTCCTTATTTCATGCCAAAACACCACTCTGGTATAATCCAGGGTTATCAGGTGTTTTTCATGATTCAGCTACTTCTATGTTCTCGGATAATGGCATAAATAATTTGGGTGACTTGTATGACCATACTGGATTCTCTACTTTTGTAAATCTAAAGATGATGTATAAATTACCAGAAAGGGCTTGGTTTAAATACAATCAGATCAAGGATTACATTATCCGTAGAACAGGCCTTGATAGCATAACTGAATCCGAAATCTGGAACTGTATGTACAGGGAATCTGACAAGGCACTGATCAGCTGCGGCTATAAGACTTTTTCTATCTTACATAAGGATGACATTAGTAAGGTGGCAGAAAAATGGAGTACAAAGTTGGGTGTGAATGTAACACCAACTATGATAACCTCCTCACTAAATAGCCTAAATAATGCAGTTCAATCGGCTAGTCTGAAATTACAGCTGTTTAGGACTCTGTTTCAACTGTATTATTCACCTGATAGGATTCTAAAATGGGCTTCTAATAATGAATCGAACGAATGTAATGCTCGTACAAAATGTCCTAAATGTGCACACAAGGGGGCAAACATTGTTCATATGTTTTTTTCATGCCCCGAGCTATCTATTTTCTGGAAAGATGTAGCTGGTGTTATCTCGACTAAATTGGCTAGGCCAATTATACTTACGCAATTGGATATTTTGATTGGAGTCGTTGGGGTAGACAATAGATCTCGGGATCTGATGAATATACTTTTTACATGTGCCAGATTAACCATTGCCAGGGCCTGGATACAAAGTCATCCCCCTACGGTCACGGAATGGTGGCTTTTGGTCAAAGACATTTATAATATGGAAAATTCTTTAGCGATGACTAAGGGATTGAGGCAAAAACGGAAGATACAAGAAATTTGGGGAGTAATTATGTCTTAATGATACAACAGAAATATTGATTTTCAGTATTGCTATTTTGATGCCTTATCTTATATGAGTTGTCTGACACTGTATATATATGTATCTGATGTTACTCATGATGCTAATAAAAATTAAAAAAAAAAAAAAAAAAAAAGGAAATTAAAGGGTATGTTAGAAACATTACAAATTTGTAAAAAGAGCTTATACCACTTGAGGTTGACAGTGCCTGGAAGAGACTCACTGATGGTCTCTCCGCTGTAGGTAGTTGGTTTTCTAACCTAGGTAAGAGTCTTGTGAGTAAAATACTGATGCCAATAGTGGGAATAGGTCTATTAGTGTTTATAATAATAATTTGCTGCAAATGTCGAAAACACAAAACAAAATATACTGTGAACAAGCGAGGAGTGAAAAGAAATGTTGATGAGCTCGAATTAGAAGAATTGAATAATCAGATTTATAAAAGGGTGAAAAATTCTCATCCTAGTAAAAATACTGAGAAAAAGCTAAACAGAATGTTTGAAGAGATTGAACTTGGCGAAATGTGAAAAGTTGGCATCTGGTTCCATTAATTGTGATGATATAAAATATCATCAAAGAGGGGATTGATGGAGCAAGGATTCGCACGTAAAGCGCCTTGCTTGTATTCATGAACCTCGCATAACCCTAATTAATTAATCAATCTGTTTGTCTTATTAATTTGCCTTCTTCACTTTACACGGGGTATCCGAGTGAAGCTTGCCTATGTGTTCACTAATCCTAATATGCTTGCTATCTAAGATGACTGCTGCTACGCGGGAATTTCTACTGCGCATGTGTCTGTCATACCCATGTGACGTGACGTACTCGCAGTTCTGGTTGGAAACTGTTTGCTCTTGCGCATTAGAGCTAATATGGCTGCTTTGTGTTCTCACATGCGAAAAGCTGCATTGCTGCTTTTGCTTTGTCGTTCGTTCTGCATTAATCCTAATGTTATAGTTACTATAAAGTAATGGGTATAGAGTAAAGATTCATGGTATACAGTGTATTCATTTTTTCTGTGTTCTAAAACTGTTTCTATTTACTTTTCATGTATCATAATCCCTGAGCATGAGGGACGGGAATACTCCATTTTGAAAATCCTTTCTGCGCATGACAGCCTTCAGCCAGAGGATGAACTCGGTGTTCTTGAACCCAAGCCAGATAGAAGCACCAGCCAAGATGTGCCTGGGAATTTGCGTCTGACCCCACTAAGAAGAAGTCAAAAGACTACAATGTATTTATCGATAGACTGTCCATTGTTTCACGAACTGAAGTCATCATGTGAACCCAAAATTCGATAGGCGGGCATGAAAATTCTAATGAGGGGCTTGAGAAAGCTCAAATCCTAGGTGGTGTGATGACCTGTCCTTTCTTTTGTCCAATCGAAATTGGGGATCCTTACACTTGCAACATTTTGGGGGTGGAACACTGACCTGGAAAATAGTATAACTAGCATAGGTTTAGCTAGAGAAATTGTCAGTCTTGTCCGAATAGCTGACCTGTCACTGACCCAACGCACTCAATAGCTGATCGAGAACAGAGGTGCTGCGGAGCACTCTGTCAGACAGACTCACAGACCCATTCGGGGTTTTGGGAACCTTAAAGTGCTGGCAAAGCACTTTGCTGGGGAATTTGAGAACCCAATCGGGGTTTTGACTGATAGCTGCAGAGAAGGTGTAGCGCAGGCGTTGCAACTGAACTGCGGGTGCTGGTCTCACCTTTGGTGGTCCTGTCCTGATCCTAATCTGGTCTTCCTGCCCTGGTTTTCCATTCTGCACCTGCTGGCCTACTGGCAACCGCATTCTTTGGGGTTCTCTTGTCCTTAACTGACCCGTGGCCAGGGTTGGTCTCCACACCGTTCTAGGTAAATATAAATCTGTGAGGGAAATGCACTTACGTCCTTTCCTTGCCTTCTTTGAAACTGCTAAAAGTCTTATGTTGCACATTGTTCCTTTTCTTACCCTCCCTGTGCTGACCAATAATAAAGTTTTACATTTTAGCTGTTTACTAGCATGTTCCATTTTTCCCCTATCCATTAAGCAAATTGTGGAATACTGTTCATGACCTACAGATGCTCCCTTTCTTTACCCTTCTTTAGCCGAATTAAAGTTGATGCTTCAAATTGTTCGCGTGTTCCATTTCTCACCTTCCCTATAGTTACATGATACAATTTCCGTTAGTATAAAATACAGTTCTTTTTCCTTACCCACTTTCTAGTGGTACTCAAACTGTGACATTCTAGCATGTTCCTTATGTTTCCCGTCCTTTAGAAACGCCATATCAAGTCTAATGTCTGGAATTTCTTATTAGCATGTTCCCTGTTTTTACCTTCCCTTTAGTTTTCTAAATGGTTGGCCTAATCTACTTTCTGCATGATTATACAATTTTCATGATTTTGGTTATTGATAGTTTGCTTGCTGTAAACTTCATGCTTTCTACTTTTGATGAAGACTAGATAAAGGTTTTCAAGACTTCCTGAGTCTGTGGTTATTACATGAGTGCAAATGTTATAAATGTTATTGTATTTTGGTTACTGCTTATCTTTTCAGCTAGCTCCCTGATCCATTGTGATCATAGGTACCAGTGACAAGGATTGGTAAGTCGAGTATAGAGGAAATAGATAGGAACGAACTGGGTTACTGGTAGTAGAGTGTAGGTTACCCGATTATAATAAATATGGTAAATAAAATTTATGGGCCCAAGTGTGCATGTTGGTAAAAAAAATTATAGTCGGGTGACCTGCGCGCTCTATCACACCCATAGTTGTTAGGGAGGATCAGTGTGATTCTACCACTACTAGGTGTTCATCTTCGAGATCAAGATGCCCACCAAGATATCTTCAGGATTATGTTTGTGGAGACAGATAAACAGGACATGTATCTTCTTAATATTTACTTAATTATTAAACAAATGAGATTTTATAAGTTTTTTTATTCCATTTATATGTTAACCTTTTTATCTCTAATTTTAGAAAATTGTTATTTATTCATATGTTTAAAACAAAATATGTAAAGGGAAGAAGATATGTTGTATTCTGGTTGTTGGCACTCTTTAAATGTCCAGTTCCATTACTAATTCCAGCGTTACTATGCTACTTGTTATGTTTGCATTTCTGCACTGTCAGTTGTCCACTGGCTGTGCAGGAATGCCAATGTTATCTCTGCGCTCTGATTAAAGTATCTTCATTGGAGCATTATATCCTATGAGTGCATCTTTAATTGAACACAACATACTGCCAGGGTGATCATAACGTTAGCCTAATTTCATAGCTGGTGATTTCTAGGGCACCTCTGCAGGACTGGTAACTGGATATATCCCACCAATGGCACCACTTGAAAAATAAAATGGTGCTTTTAGTGCAGCACATACAATTGCCATGCGTCAGATGCCAAGCCATGCGTGACATTTGGAACAGTCCTGAGATTTTCTGCAACAATCCTTGTACGCTGAGGTTCTTAAACCCCTACTTGCGATGTTAAAAGAGAAGCTCCCATTACTAGAGTGGACATTTGCTTGGCTAAGATGGGAGAAAGTCCTCTTACAGGAACTGCGGGCATTTGTCAGCAATGAGCACACAAGCAACTCTGCGGTTGTACTTTGCTCTGACCTGATACCTTTAAAGTAACAACTGGATGATCCAGACCCCCATCGTGCGGCCCAAATCCCCTAACCCCAATCCTCAATGCAAAGAGCATACCCAGGAGCAGAGAAGCTACTCGCAACTGACATGAACAACCTAAACGTTTCCCCGCCTCTCTCCCAGTATACGTTTGCATATACGGAATATTAGCAGTGCATGCAGGGGATGTCAAGATCTTTGGGTGTAATGGATGGCCAGCAGATAAAATCATCTTTTTCTGGGGGCCCTAGAAGTCCTCTGCTCCTCCTGAAAATTTGCAGTGCTTGCCATTGCCTGTGACCCGGACAAAGTTGTCCAGATGACCCCATTTCATGTGTGATACCATATCAAGCCATATCTTTTTATCCAACAGCACTTTGCATGCGGGGATTTTCGAGCCCATAGTTAACACCAGTTATAATGAATGGTAAGTGCAGTCCCGGAATGGAACATACTGAAATCAGCTGAAGGGGTCACACATGACATGTAACCAGTTAGAAGAAAAGCTAGTGATGCTGCCTGTCCTGAGATGGTGTAGTGGAAACTGTGCTTTCAGTTACAATCTATTGGAGCATGGAAAAATGCTGTTGCCAAGTGGCCTTCATAACAACGAGGAGCACAATGAGATTACAAGAGGGAAGATTGAACCACAGGAGACCGGGGCAAGGGCGCATGTCACACGCAGCATGAAGTGAAGCTTTGACTACAGGCTGGCTCACCAATGGGGGTCACATAATACCTCCAAGACCTGCCCTCGTCCAGTCACTCACAGCTTGAGGATAGCACCAGAGACAACCCAACACTCACACAGTACCTACCTAATGCCTAGGTCTCCTCTACATATAGAACACTGTTGTATTTCTTGGAAAAAAAACTCTGTGACATGTGTGACACTTTATTGTGAGCAAATCCGCCACCCAGCAAGGCACATGAATGTATGTATGCCTTGCCGTGGACAGTGCAAATGGCAGAAACACTGGGCCAATTTATTAAAGGTCAGTTGTAGACGCCAGATATTTGCCCCTACATTTAGAGCCCACTTATTACTTTTCAGTGTTTCACTAACATTCCCAGGACATTTCTTTGAATGTTGGAATGTGTAATATGCGTACCTGATGAATTTATGTCACATGGACGAATCCGCATGCACAAATGTGACACGAAATGTGCTTTTACGTATTTACTTCCCCATGAAGAAATCCCTTCCTCCATACCGCTGTTTGATACAGGAAGATTTATTTCCCTTTCCCATACATATTACCACTAAGGAATAATTTAAGCCAATTGCTCAGTTCACATTCCATGCATGGAGGCAAATTCACAAAAAAGTAGAAAAACTGAACTTGAATGTTTAAATTGACATCAGGGTGCAGTTTCACTACTTTTGGGATTCCCTCATTTCGAGTGGATTCCGCAAGCAAAGCTACGCCTGGTGTAGGTTTTAAGTGAATTCCTTTGGAAATCATGTGATTTTAAGTTGGCATCCATTCCCAATGTATGGAATTGTCCATGGCTGATAACTCCACACATGGAAAATTGATTTTTCTGCGCAAATACACATTTATTGTTTAATTTTCTCCACTGGGAAATACTTTTTTAACTGGGGAGAAGCCCCTTCCTCTCCGCCCCCACTAAGTTTGACTGTGATCTATTTCCCTCCCAAGCCTGAAAGGGATTTAGGCCAGCACTTGGCTGGAGTTAAAAAACAATCCTTTTAAATTACTGAATGCCCACAAGGATGCTAGTTTGTGGGATTTTGCAACCTTCCAAGGCAAAACAGCCTCTCAGTCCCATCCCTTGAGTGGGATTTACATGTGCAGAGATCTCCACACTTGTGCTGCCAGGAATCCCTTTGTGATTTCTTGCCATGCATGAGCGAGGTGAATTTGGCCATAAACGTATGTTTACAGACAAACGTATATTTCTACATAGGGCCAATGGCCAGATCAATTATTACAAGGGAAATTACTACTATTGTTTTTTATCTCTTTTTTGCCTCTCCTTATGATTTACCAGCAAATCTTTCACTGAGGAATATACTTAGAGAACGATTAAATCATGGACTTTTGAGGTATAAATAATTCATGTTTCTAACATAGTTATATGTTTTGAGGCACCATTTACTCTTCAACTCAAAACATAATTTCCATGTAAGACAAAGCAAAATGAGCAATGTCCCCATGTCATATCATGTCAGCACCCTAATTAAAATATATGTTGCATCTAAAATAAACTTACATCTGTGTTGTGCTGTTAAACCGATATTGCAGTTGTTATGGAACTCCCAAACTTTGGGACCGATGATGATGTTCTACAGAAAGCCTCTGACTGACAGTCGGACTCCCCTAGACCATGTCGGAACCCTTCCAACCGACTGGGTCGGCTTACAATTGGACTGATCGATTTTGATGTACGCAGTCAGATTGTAAACTGCACGGTCTTTCCGAATCAGTTCTGACCGGATCTCGTAGAATCCATGTTGGTCGGACCCCCATTATACAGCTCTACGGACAGCATTTCCGACTGAGTGATTGCGATGTCTGTTTCTAACAGCCTTTTCCGAGTCGGTCTGTCCAACACAAAAAGGCTGTCAGAAACTGACTTTGGGGACCCCTATCAGGGCCCCCTCACCGTGCGGTATCCAGTTAGCGCCAAAGGGGTACCTAAGGGACCCCCTGTAAAACCCTGCCCTGTGTGGCTGGCACAACCAGGGGTGCCCACGACAGGGTGCAGGGTTTTCTGCAAACACCCCATTTCCCGATATCAGCCTGTGTTGTCAGTTGGAACACAAGCTCTGATAGCAATCAATGGGACTCTGACTGAATAGTGTTCGGTCGCTTTTCAAACGATCGAACTGAACTGCCGACCGCAAGTTGGTTGGTCCCGATTCCAAGTTGGTGTCGGAAGGAGGAAATTCGACCGACATCGTAATGAGGCCCTTTGTGTTTTTTTGCCTTCTTTTGCAGGCTTCCTCTCCTAGGAATACCTGCGATTGTACTCCTAACCCTTTAACTAAGAATGTACTAGTCATAACATTTGTAAAATGTTTATTGTGTGCACTTAAGTTGAACTTTGGTGCAAATTATTTGTTGTGAATAGAGTGCCATGTGTCTGTCACTAGTATACTTCGATGGGTGGAGAGTGGCCATTCCAAGGCTGTAATGTTCTCAAACTGAGTGCCCACTCATGATCACACACATTTGTGGGTATTATAGTCATAAACTTATTTCTGACCCATTCCAGCTTTGTGTATCATTCCTTTTGAGAGCAAGAGTAAATGCCTCTCATTTTTGTGGAATGGAAATGTTATAGCACCATATTTGGTGAGAAAAGCTGAATTCACACAAAATTGCCAGAAGTATTCCTAGACACTGGCAACTGTCATAGATTTCAAGTCCTATCCTTCGAAAAACGTGTGAATTCTGAAAAGTCAGAAATCTGCACAGCCCTTTTTTTCCATGTACTATGACATGTTGAATGGAAGAAAATAGGAATATCCCAAGACATTCCTAATAAAATATACATTTTCATTTACATTTTCTCAAACATTTAACTAAATTAGGATAAAGAATTCTGTTCCATAATATTTTCAATTGAAATTCAGAAATGAATTTCCCGATTTGCAAAGCTATGTGTTTGTGTTTAAGGTTTGCTTATTCATGAACAAGCTGAAGTTACTAGTGCAAAACAACTTCTGGAAATCTGCAGTGTTGGTTTTGCAATAATTAAACGATTTACTCTCGCAAACCTTCCAGTACTAGGGAGTGGGAGTTTGAGGGATGGAATGCCCTGTGAGCTTATTCACATCCACAAACTAACACATTTGTGGGTATTCACAACTTCTACTCTTACCTATTCCAGCTCTAGACAAACTCCAAAATGTACACATAACAGTGACAGGAGTAAACCTGTTTCAAAAATGACAAGCTGGGTTAAGAAATACGCAAAGTTGGAGGAAGTGTAGGGGAAAGGAAATTATCTATGGGAAAAAAAGTAAAATATTATATTGCATGCGCAGTTGCTCATACGATTTTCACATAAGCAAATATGCAAATGCATACATGATTATGCGAGTGGTAAGTTTCACGATGCTTTTCTGGAAACCTTTGTGAAGTCCTAAAAGTTGTAACTCCATGACAGTTCAAAAAAAGTCCTTGTGCAGATGTATTGCTTTAGTAGAGAATGCGGCCTTCAATGTGGAAAAACCAATGTTAGGGAAATTAATTTCTCAAGTACTTCATGGTGCAAACATCTGCTACCCGATTCACAAAGTTTTCACCATGAGTAGATTTGCCTTAATTCTTAAAACTCAGGGGAGGGTCACCTATGACAAGAGTAAGACTAAACTACCCCGAGAAAAGGCTTTGTGACTCGCCTCTTTTTTCTTTTTTCATGGGAGGTAACTCCACTAATAACAGTATATTCCAATTCTAATATTTATTCAGCCACTTTTGATGCCGGAAACAACTGAAAAATATCTGGGTATTATGGTACTATCCAAAGTCAGGAGATTTTGGGCACTTTGAATGTCCTCAGTGCAGTTGTTACTTTAAGACCTTCATTCTATTTTGCACACTGATCTGTATTAGAGTATGATGTTAGTAATGAAGAGAATGTTGTATTTGGATGGGCATGAAGAAGTTAACATGATTTATAAATATTGAGTAGTCGGTTAAATGTTTCAGGCTCTGTTGACATGTTTCAGTCTGTTACACTGTAAGACTAGCATTTAGGCTCAGGGATGTAACCATTTAATTACTTTGGATTACGCACTGCAATTACAAGAGGGAAAGATCCAGCGCCTGTAAAGTTAGCATTTTCCTGCATTAAAGTCAGCAGTTTGTTTCAGTAAATTAGTGCAGTTTGTGGTTAGACAAATGGGCAGACAGCGCTTGAGGGTGTTGTAAAAACATTCCTATTGCTAAAACCAAAGAAGGTTGTGGACATCCTATGCCCTTGCAGGTAATGCACAGTAAAGAACTAAGACAGCTCATTAAAATTTCTAATATAAATCAGAATAACTCCTATTACCCTTTGACTATGATTCAATTAACTTCGACAAAAATAGCACAATATTTATAAACAGTGTGTCGAGTAGACTTGAGGTGGTGAGAATGGATTGATCCATGGATCCTTGGAATCGTCAAATCACAGTTCTGTAAATTCCGCCATCTCAATATCGAGCTTATTTAGCCAGCATTTCTTCTTTTGACCTGGGTAACTTTTTTTCGTTGACCAGATTCACAATTTCCATGCAATTTACCCCACAGTACAGATTTTGAGTCTGTCCTAAGTGCATGACTGAGTCTTTACACAGCACTCGCGTCATTCTTTTAACCAATTTTCTTTTGCTTGTCGCCACTTTGCAGGACAGTGTTGGCTGTGCCAGTACCAAGGAGCTTTGCCTTTTTATTGATGTAATATTTACCTATGTCCCTCCATATAGGACAATGTGCACCCTAAGGCCTATGCCAGGGTCCCTCGAGTTGAGGCATGACACTCGATGATTGCAGGTAGGCTTAAGTGCCTTGTACAAATGCCACAACTGCATCTATGTTAAGCACACACTCTCATGGTGGATACATCATACCAGTGTTTGGGTTGTTGGTGGCACTATATTGGTAAGCATTACTAACACTGTTGCAATATCCTAGTTGTTATTTGATCTCCCTACAGGCCGTAATGAAGTGCAACAGCTGTTGAAACATTTGTGGACCACTACTTTTGATTCTGTATTTTTCCTTTATATGCACGTTTTTGTGAGCTAAAGCAATACCATAAGGTCCTGATGAATGCCAATACACCTCTAATGAGGGTCAATCTGTCAGAAACATGTTGACCAATGATGAATGACACACGGAAGCAGGGTCAGTTGAATGCTGCAGTGTCTCTTCGCTGTTTTTTAAGCCTGACCCAGGCATGCAAGAATAAAGTTGTCAGTTTTAATTATTGCCATCACTTTTTTTTCAAGTATGGCATGCTCTGCTAGGCTCACCAGCATTTAGATCTCCATAGGGCTTCTCCGAAGAGCTCCTCCTTCTTAGAGAGGGAATTGTAGTCCGCACTGTGATCTGCTGTCGTGGTGCAAGGTGAATCCCAAAGATGAAACATGCCCCCTCTGGTGGGCGAGGGAATTCGTCCTAAAGAAGGAATACTTTTTTCAGGTAGGTTTCTTATTATTTCTTCTTTTTTCTCTTAGACCCGGGCTTTTCTTTGTGTTGAAGATATACTGAAATGGGAGAGAACATCCATAGGTCTTCAGACCATCCCTGGTCCTCCTTTTGTGTTTACCATTGCATATTTCCCATGATTTTTTGTTAGTTTTACAATTAGAACACTATGACCTGTTATTTAGAGACTAAATCAAAGTGCAGGACTATTGTCCCGTGCTATGGGGACACTGACAGTTGGTGACACCAAATTATAGTCGAGAGACATAGTCCTTTTTGACTTTAGTGGGGGTATGGCGTACCTGCATTCCCCTGCAATATTTGGACAGTTTCCATTAACTGGGTTTCTTAGCTCTCACCTGTCTTTTGTAGTTATGCTATGTATTTTAGAGGTATGTTACATGTGTCTCATATCATTGGTAAGTCGTGCACAAGCTGAATATTGCCCAATCAAACACACTGAAAACAGAGGGTTTTCCTCGTCATCCTTGATCATATACTAGAGTTTTATTGACTGATTTGCTTCTCATTTGAAATGTTTCTTATGTATTTGAGGTTCTGTACATGTTTTGTTTCATTTACATAGTTGTCTGTGTCTGTAAATTCAATTTATGTGTATAGCCATGCTTGTGAATCATAAAATGAAAATGTGCACGTTATACAAGACTAACTGACATGCTTTTTCATGAAAGCAACTATTCTCCCTGGGATCAGAAGAATGGAATATGCTGGAAAAGGATCACTCACAAGTGTACTTCCTTGTGTGCATTAAAACACGTTTCAGCTGACTTTTCTGGGTCTGAAAATATGTTGATAGTCTGCAAGGTAAATCCAATTCCAGGGTCGAAATAGTAATGAAATACTCCCGGGGCACGTGAGAAATAGGGAAACGTGTTTGTCCAAGGGAAAAATATTTTCCCTCTCAAGGGCGTGTAGAGGTTCAAAATGCAATTCCACTAATGAGATTTTTTCCACATATTAAATGCAGGATATGTACAAGTCCACACGTGGAAATACCTTATCAGTATCTAAGGTGGGAACACACATACATACAATTTACAGGAGTACACCTTAGAACCAACATCTGTCTCAGATTTATAACTTCCCCTAAAGATGATATTTGCTTCAAACATAGGATGAAACATATAAAAATACATTTAGGATTTGTAAATCAGACCCATGACCCTTTAAAGTCTCCATTCCGTATTTATATCCCCAGTCCTAAATGGTGGGTCCTATTCATGACTCTAATTCCTAGGTACCCAAAAAACATACCAACATCTTGACTGCAACATTCAAAATTCGAGATAGGAGCCTCCAATAGGACCCCTTTCACTTTGTAAATGTTTGTTTTCATTTAAGGAAAAAGGGTTGTATTTAAAGAAACTTAGGGGAATATTTACTAGGAAGTGGCGGAGCACTGCGTTAGCCACTTTGGCTTAATGCCTCGCTCTGCTACTTCTGAAACACAGGGCTACACCATATTTACAAGGATACGGTGCAGCCCTGCGTTTCCCCCTGCAATGTCGCTAGTTTTAGCTGCCTAGCGCCAACACAAACACCCTTGCACCATAGTGCAAGGGTGCCTGCATTGTAGGGAAACATTCTTATCTGCAGGAAAGTGTCTCTTCATGCACATAAACAATCTGAAATAGCATTTTGAAACTTGATGCAGCACACATAGAATTAGGAAAACGTCATTTTATTTATTGTGTTGTGACGAACAAGGAACATCAGGTAAGTAAGAAATACCAAGCAGAGCAGCCAGCAGGAACACAGGAAAGACACCAACTGACAATATTGGAATTCCTGACACAGAGCTCTAACTCAGTGAGATTCTGGATCATGGGCATTCCATAAACAAGCACTGAATACTACATTGTTCTTCCCTAAAACAAAGCAAGAAAACAATAAGTCAAACAAGAAGGAAGAAAGGAAAAACAATAGAAAAGAAAAGAGGGAGAAAGAGAAAGAGAAAATAGAAAACAAACAAAACAAAAGTGAGCTAGAAACAAATAATATTCACCAACTATTTTCTATAACAAAGAGTAACATTCTTAGCTCGAGCAGTGGGCCGCAAGGTAGACTGGCCCGCACAATCTGAAACACAATCTTGAATATCAACCCTATTGTTACCTGCACCCACTCCAAAAGAACAATTTTTCACAACAAAGCTCTTGTTCCACCACTGTCCGTTTGCTAGTTTAACAGAATCCCCTTTCACACTAATAATATTTACAGGAGAACCAAACTTTGAAGACCCCTTCCTCACATGGACAGGTTTTTTCACAGGGACCAAATCACCTAAACTTATCTCAACTTCTTTTACCTTCTTCGTGGATTCAAAATAGGTTTTCTGCTTACTCTGAATCAACTCAACACGACTTCTGACACTAGTGTCCGACCACTGTTTCCCTTTGATTCATTTGCTCATCCAGCCAGGACAAAAGGCAGTGGCTGCTCTCTGACCACGTAACAATTCAAAGGTGACACACCAGTTGTTGAGTGTGGGGTGGTGCAAGAGCCCCCTGTATACACTCCCCGAGCACCCTGTTCAAACGTTCACCTAGACCATTTGTCTGCGGGTGATACAGTGAACTCTTGAGGTGCTTGACACCACAAGTGTGCAAAAAATCTTCCACCTCACTAGCAACAAACTGGGTGCCATTATCTGTCACTAAGAATTCAGGAAAGCCCTCCTTTAGGAACATCTCATTTTTGAAACTCAACCACAGCCCTGGAAGACACTTTTCTCACAAACTTGACCTATGGCCACTTTGAATAGTAGTCCATGAGAACCAAGGAAAACTCCAAAGAAGCATCAAGGGCATGGAAAGGACCAACAATGTCAAGCCCTAATTTCACTCATGGTGCAGACGGCAATTCAATAGGAGAAAGAGGAGGAGTATGTAACTTGTCAGCCTTTTCACAACTTGCATAGATTACACACAACTTTATGATTTCATCAACCTCCCTGTCCATGGAAGGCCACCAAAAAGAGAGTTGCACTCTTTTCTTTGTCATAGTGGCACCTAAATGGCCTTCATGTGCATGTTTAACCAGGACAGTTCTCAAAGAAAGGGGAGGAACAAGTTTGTCCCCCTGAGTAATAACCCATCTTCGAAGGTAATTTCATCTGCAACTTGGAGAAAGGTCTTAAATTCGAAAGTAAGATTTCTTTCTTTAGGCCATCCTTTCTCCACATACTTCATGACCTGAGTCATGGAGACATCAGTACTGAGTGCCTTACGCCATTCACTCTCTGAAACCGCACAGGATTGTGGAAGATTCATGGCCGCTACAATAAACTCTTCATTGTCCTGCTCCCCTGCATCCAACTCATTCTCCATAGTGTCAGAAGAGTGAGAAAGGAAATCTGCACACCCATTCTTGTTGCCAGGAAGATATTCCGCACATAAATCAAATTGAAGAAGTTTAGAAGACAGACAAGCAATTCTGGGAGTAAAACTCCTGACGTTTTTCCCACTAAGACTAGAGGCTTGTGATCTGTCTGTAAACTGTACTTTTTTCCCCAAATGAAATTTCTAAACTTCATTACAGCCCACCAGCATGCCAGTAACTCCTTTTCTACAACAGAGTACTTTCTTTCAGAAGGAAACAATACCCTGGAGGCAAAGCCTCTGTAGCCTTTGCAGTTCTAACATCCCCCCTCTTTTTTTTATAGAAAGAACAGCACCCAAACCAATGTTGCTGGCATCAACCGTGAGAGTGCAGGGGAGTGAGAGATCATAATGTTTCAAAATCTTAGGTGAAATAAGTTGTTGCTTTACCCACTCAAAGACCCTCTGGCATTCATCACTCCACTCAAAAACAACACCTTTCATCAGCATACGTGATAACGATCTCAATTTGCATGCAAAATCTTGTACAAAACGTGAATAAAATTCACAAAGACCAAGAAAGGTCTTGAGCCCCGCTTTGTCAGAAGGAGCCTTGGACCTGGCAATAGAGTCAACTAGACTATTTTTAGGTAAAATACCATGTTCATTGACAACATGACCTAAATACTCGACTTCCTTGGTCCTGAAAACACATTTGTCCCTACGTAACACCACTCCATTTGCCTGGAACTTGGACAAACTTCTTAGAGAATGGAGTCATGGGTAACATAATCGGGTGCAAAAACAAGAACACCGTCATGAAACACAGATATTCCTTCAACTCTCTTCAGCATATTAAACATGAGTCGCTGAAACACAGAAGCCACCGAAGAAAGTCCAAATGGAATACGGACAAATTGAAATGTTCCAAAAGGGGAGACAAACGCAGTGAGGTGTCTTGACTCCGGAGCTAACTCTACCTGATGATAGGCAGACGCCAGGTCTAGCTTCGTATGGACCTTAGCATCCTTCAGACCAGCCAGCAGTTCATTAATATTTGGAAGAGGGTGAGAGTCCACCCAGATTTAATTATTAAGACAGCGAAGGTCAACACAGACCCTAAGCTCACCATTCTGCTTGTGGCTCAGCGCTCGTCGCCAAATAGGATGTTGTGACGAACCAGGAACCTCAGGTAAGTAAGAAAGACTTTTCTTCAAATACAGACTGAGCCACCAAGCAGAACAGCCACCAGGAACACAGGAAAGACACCAACTGACAATATTGGAATTCTTGACACAGAGCTCTCACGCTGTGAGATTCTGGATCATGGACATTCCATAAACAAGCACTGAATACTTCAGATTTTTTATGTGCATGAAGGGTCACCTTCCTACACATAAACAATCAATGGCCTTTGCCTGTTGCCTTTGTGCCTTTTGCTGTTTCTATGTGTGCTGCACAGTGCAGCTCACATAGAACCCCGTAAAAACAAGGAGAAATATTTCATTTCTCCTCCTTGCGCCTGTGTAAGGCCAGATTTTCCCTGGTCTTAATTTTGGCGCTGCCCCTTATTTGACCGGCCCTTGTAAATATGGGCCAGCATGAAAAGCAATGGGTGTTTCAGTGGAACGCCCACCACAACACTCATTGCCCACCCCTTCCACGCTAAGTATAGCACGAAAGGTGGCCTTATTCACAAGGCGGTGTTAAGCCACGTTAAGTGGTTTAACGTTGCCTTGTGAATAAGGCGAATCCCCTATCAACACCACAACATCAGATAAAGTGATGTGGTGGTGATAGGGGCGTGTAAATGTGCCCCAAAATTCTTTATTGAAAAGCAATCAGAGACATGGTGGCCTGCTGACCTCAGCAGGCCACCATCCCTGTGATTGTTGCGATTCCTAGAGGGTCACAATTTGTAACCTACCTGATTAATATTCATGAGTTCAGTCGAGTTTCTACCCACTATGAATCGGTAATTTGCAAAACAACATATTATTACATAGAGTGCTTCACAAATTACCACACTGGTAGCAAAAATACTGGTTGCAAATTGCGAACAATAACTTGTGACCAGTTCTATCTATATATATATATATGGATCTGTATCTGGCCCATGCTCCATTGCAGTCAGCCTGAATATGAGACCCGGTCTCGCACAATCAGATAAATGTGAGGGGCATTTTGTGCTATTAGATGCTATACTTACCTTAAATCTTTGAAATTGCATATCCCAGGCTCTGCTGATTGGATTTTTCTTGTTTTGCTGTCAGATATATAATGTATTACATTTTACTCTATTTTTCTAAATTGGTTTGATATTTTTCTTGTGTTTTAACCTTATTGCTATTTGTGTGCTGCATATATACTTTAAACATTGCCTCTAGGCTAAGGCTTACTGCTTTTGTACCAAGCTAACAGAGGGTAAGCACACATTTAGTAACTTATGTGATTCGCCTTGAAGAGGATTGTGGCTGTTGCTTGAGAAGGGCCCACAGCCCCCACAACCAACAACCCAATTTTTCACACCATGTCTTAAAACGTGTCCATAGATTGGAGCTCACAGATTTATTACTACTTGTGCTGTGGCGGGGGAAAATTTTCAGGTTTGTTGGGCAGTTTATTTAATTATTTGTTTAGTAGGGTCTTTATCACTTCAATACGCTTAAATCTGAGACAGAATCACTCATATTTTGGGTCATTTGTTGTGCTTGGAGTCCGAATCTTCCACAATCACAGATCCTGGGATCCCGTGATCATTCTTTGTGTTTCAGATGCTTAAAAGTACTTGAGTGTAGAGTACCAGAGCGCAGGGTGCTGTTTAGAATATACTGAGGTGATAATATCCTCAGATTTCATTGTATTTTGAGAAATCAACCATTCTTTACAGAACCCAACGCCATGAACTCAATCTGTACTTTCACCAGGAACCAGTGGATTGCTTTAATGACTGGTTTAATATGGTCGCTCTTATTGTTCAGTCATATTCAGGCTGTCTTGATTTTTAATCTTTGTAGCTTGCCAATCAGCTTATTTTTCTAATCATATTGCACAAGAGGTTGTAGTAGTCAAAGTATAATATAAGGGATCTTACTGTTGCCACCCGATGTGCAGGGTTTAGGAGTAGTAGCTTTGTCTGGAGTAAGGACAGCTACAGATTGACCTCTTGACCACTACTTTGAGTTTAGGGATGCATGAGAGTTCAGAGTAAAAATGATTTCAAGATCCTGTACACAGAAAGCAATCAATGCAGGTGCTCCCATATTTGTTGGCCAATCAAAAGGAAGTTAGGCAGACTCTGTACCATGCAGCATCCAAATCTGAGTTCAAGCTCCATTTATGCACAAGCACTCGCTTTCATCAGTTGAAAACATGGCCCACAAACCCAACAAACTACTCTGGCTTAATCACTTATTTTCCAGCTGGAAGTGGACTTATTTACCATTGAGGTATATTGGGAAGATCACTTGATAATGCTCAAGAAATCGAGCTAGAAATCAAACATAGGTGTTCAGCAGCAGGAGATGAGGGGTTTGTCATGGAGTCTTACCTGTTCATGACAAGGATCTCAGTTTTGGCCACATTTAGCCAGAGAAAACTGGAGAATATGTTGGGGTGTGCCACATCCAAAGTTAAAAGCACAGTGCTGCATTAGCTCAGAAAGAGGAAGCTTGTTTGAAACCAAAGGAATGCATGGTGAAGACAATTATTAATTTGTACAGACTTTTCTGATTGCTCCTGTGGGTATGGACGTCATCAGGGAAAATACATATTTGGGCGTCAGTGGGGAAACTATAAAAATGCACCTCATGCAGCAATACCTGTGCTTAAGGCCATATAAATGTTGAAAACCAAAGTTAAGAGTTAGGATTAATGTGGCCCACTGCATGTCACCTATTGAATGGCTGAATCAACAAATCTAACTCAGACAACGCCACAAATCCCTGCTGACTCATAGAGAAAGTTTATTGAATGCAATGGTTCACAATGCCATATGGATTTCAGATGTTGAGAATCAGCATGGTATTCTGATCGTCACCCATTTAGTTGAGTCACTGCTCTCTGCTATTTGCAAGTGTAATTTTTCTTCTTCTTAAGGGGATAAACCTGGTCATGAAGGAGGTTGTTTTCCTCCACATATTCTTGTAGATGTCACCTCTGTTTGAAAGATACCAGAGGATGGAAATCAGCAGAGTGTTCGCTAGTATCCCTTAATCTGCTTGTGGTATCTTGAGTAAATTTGCAAGGGGGGCATTCTTTAGGAAGCCTGCTGATAGATTTCCCAAAGTGCTAAGTTCCCTCTGTGAATGTAGCGCTGTGGAGAACCTGATTCTTTGCATCAGGCTCTTGGAGTCTATACCAGCAGATTATTTTCTTATGAAACTAAAGCCACATTTGTTGTCGAGAAAACGTTGTGAATTAAGTCCGTAACAAATGGATTTTGCCCATTTGGTCATCCAAGATTTTTCGCTTTTGACTAAACAATTAATTGACTTTTTACTGAGAGTGAGTGTCATTACCTGAGTATACCTCATGGTAAGTTCATGGTAATAGGACTGAATGTGTTATCCATCAGTGTACGCCTTTTAAGATAAGGCTGCTGCTATATAGCTATGGTAAAAGGTGGTGGTCTGGTTAAACATAAATATGTGAGCACACGTATGGCTGCATGTGGGCAGGTTGCTCCACGGAGACTACTGTTGTATGAGCCCCAGTATCTTTGCACAGGTAACCTGTCATAGAAGAGACTGTTCAATAATTGGCACTGATGTGGCGTTGGCCTTATATTATTAGTGGGCATTCATAGGGCAGACCTGTGTGATATACTGAAAATCTGTAGTGCATCAATGTATTATATATTTGATTAAATCTGTCCTAAAGTACAGATTTGCTCCGTGGGCCTACAGGGTCCAGCAAGGCAACAAACTAGGGTAAAATATACACCCAAGTTTGAATTTGCAGCCACCAACAACCCACATTCACATATTATGGCACTGAAGACTGTAATGGTGACATAGTTTAATGACTGTTATTAAATATTTGTATGGTTTTAAGTAATTCAAGCGGAGGTTCTTTGACAAATGTATAACATGCTTATTGGTATTAATGTGGTGACCCCCTGACGAAGCCAGCAGGCCCGTCCTCTATCTAATGACACCCCTTATTTTGCAACTAATATACTTGGGGAGGTCTTGTGATTATGAGGTCTAGAACCTGCTAGGGGTGAAATGTGCTGTGAGGGTGTGACTTGAGATATTCCCACATTGGACGCTGACACATTGGACGCTGATTCACAAAAATGCCTGCTGTGGCGGAAGTGGCAACTCACATCCTTTGACATCTTAGGAAGAGATGTCATACAACCTTTGACACTGACATTGAAAACCCCATTATCATTGTTCAATCAATATATGAACATAACAGTTAATAACACAAGTATGAGTCTATTATCTATACTACATATATTTTCTTTTAATTTGGATGCTGACATCAAATGCCAGAGAAACATTACACGTTTTCTTTTGATCGAAGTGGAGGATATAGGGCCTGATTTAGATCTCTGCGGACGGATTACTCCTTCACATTCTATTGGATTTATATTTCGGTGGATGGGATATCTGTCACCGATGTGATAGAGTAACCCCTCCCCCAAGAGCTAAATCAAGCCCATAGTGCCACAAAGCATAGAATAACATGAGGACCCAAAATCATTTCTACTACACACAGTCATTATGTAATGACTCTCTCTTATTGGTGTTCAATATTCTTTTCCATTGTTAGAACATTATGATCAAGTGAAAGGTATTGTCACTCTTGCTTACTACAATGCTGAATGCTTTGTCCATATCATTTTCATTTATTCATAATAACTACATATTATAAATTGTTTAACAGTGTGTGTTTTTTTTATTTATTGTTCATTCAAAAGACTGAACATTACTCTGCAGAATTTAGTATTTTAGGCAACTGGTTCCCATTTGAGCAGCTGAAAGTAAACAGTAAGGCACTGTTTACCTTCAGCTTTTGGGATTGCTTTTGCCACCTCCGAGGACAGGGTTTGCAAAAGTGGTGCCAGAGGTCACAATGGGGCAAGCCATTGTTTGCGGCTGTGACCCCTGGCAACCTCTAAATGACATCCATGTATTTCCATCTGCCTAATGAATATATTTGTAACTTAATATGCAATACATACTAGCATGTGTGCAATAAAATTGCATTTCTCGACAATAATTTATTGAGTGTTGTTATTGCGTGCCAGCAAATTGGATTTGCTCGTCTACCCAACTACCCCTGAGTAGGAGTCTGTTTCTCTACCCTGAGAGAGTCAAGTGCTGCAATGGGGTATTTGGTTCCCCATAAAGAGACAATTGTAGACGTATTACTTGAGAAAAATTCACATCCTTTGTAACTAATAACCCAATTTCATTGCAAAGTCCCATACTTATTTCACACTCTCACTCTTTGTCAATTGTTGCATCACTTTCCTTCTCAGCTATTAACCTGTGCTTAAGCCTTAGGCAGTTTGACCCAAAAGCAGTCAGGCTTAATTTAGATGGAATGTGTTAAGTATTTATACAGCACACAAATAGTAATAAAGTGAAAATACAACACAAAAAAAATCCAAAACCAATTTAGAAAAATAGAGTAGATTTAATAAATTATTTGACCCCAAAAATGACAAAAATCCAATTAGTAGAACTAGATTCATGAGTTTTTCAAGTTTAAGGTAAAAACAAGCACATAAAAGATCCAGTGTCAACTACGGACATCAAGTTGTGTGAGACCGGGTCAAGTTGAAAAAATATTACCGACCACAACGGAGTACCGGTCGCATATAAGAAGTGGATTGGGCCAGGTCAGTGCTTGCCTTCACAAAAAAATGCATTTTGTTGAAAAATGAGGAAGTAAAGTTCATCAGGGCAAGGCTGCAGGAGGTGTCTGAGGAGGAGGCGTCTTCGTAGGGGAGCCGCTGGACGAAGTTGTTGTGAAGATTTGTAAGATCAGAGTTTGTCTCTTTTTTGGAGGCTGAAAATCTCCAGCAGAGCTAAGCTGCAAACTGGAGCTGACAAAGGATCCATGAGGCCGGTTACCCCTTCCGTGACGGGTCAATAAGTAGTATTTACTTCAGCAGAGAAGAACATATCGGGACCTGCCACAAATTCAGGCAGACCGCAACAAGCAAATTGTTCCTGATCTCCTCTTGGTTCACAGAGCACTTTTTAGACAAAAAAAAGTGAGGACCCAAGTTTTGGATTTTGTCTTTCTGGATACCTTTAGTGCCACTTTCAAGGGTCTACGACTAGAGAGGCTTCACTTGCAAGGTTAGAACTCACTCATCCTGGGTCCAGGTGCAGGGACAAGATGTTTGGAGCCTTTTCTGTTCCTGAGGCTCTGATTAGGAGACCAGCCAACTAGCCCCTGAATTCACTCTGGTAGTCTTGAGTTGAAGTACTGGAAAAGGGCCCAAGAAGCAGGACAGGCCTATGAGGGTCCAAGGCAGGCTTCAGTCAGCAGAGCAGTCCTTCCAGGTGCAGCAAAGCAGTCTTTTGAAGTACCCAGCAGGCCACAGTAGCAGGCAGTTCTCTGAGAATCATTCCGCAGGTCCAGAAAGTGAACTAAAGAGGATCTGAGGCTCCTATTTTTATGCCTGGTGCCTTCAGCCACATAGGAGAAGCTTCTAGAGATTCCCTTTGAAGTGCTTAGAATATCACGCCTCCCCTGGCCAGGCTTCATCCTGGCTTCAGGCATAATGAGCTAGTGTGAAGTCCTTTTTGAGAAGTCAGGGAACAGCCTATTGACTTGCAAGTAGGGCTGTGCCCTGCTCAGTCTCCTCATCCTGCCAGTGAAGGCCCATCCAGGCACACCTAATGCTCTATTGTGTGGCTGTCATGGAGCAATATGCAAAGTCCAACTGCCAACTTCACCCAGTCATGTGAACCAGAAGCAGGCTGCAAGCAGAAAATAACCAGAGCAGAAAATGCCAACTTTCTAAAAGTGAATACAAAAAGAGGAACCTGGCTCCGTTTGATGTTATGCTCTTATTATTTTTGAGCAACAAACAGACCACGATCTTTTCTGTTTGAATGGAATTTTTACTAAACCATTTCTTTCTTTGCAATTGTTTGTAGTTTACCAAAAAGATTTTAGTTGCATGAGAAGTTAGGAGACACACATTTTTCAAATAACATACAAAACATGAAAAATACTTTGATGATTCACAATAGTCAGTGCATGAAATACTTATATACAAACACATGTATATACAATAACATTGGACTTTTACATCATAACATCAGAAACTAGAATACTCTTATCGCTATCTTGTTTTTGGGGCCAAACATGTGCCAAACACGGGAAAATGTTTAGAGTGTGTGCGTGGGGCGTACAATTCAATGCAAATTCCTCACGTAACAACAAGTTTACTCAAATTCCTCTGTGTTGAAAAAAGTGCTGTTGCGTTTCAGGACCCAGTCCTCTGATACGGAGACTCTCATCAGGGCTTCGTGTTAATGGCCAGCGATTTCTAAAAAACATAAAGGAATGATGCAAACTCCGCATCAGTGAAAATGATAACTAAACACTACTCTCCTTAAAAATTCTGCTGCATGTAACTCAACAATAGAGGGGATTGAGTTATCACATAAAGACATTAAATGGCTTCATTCTGAATTCACAAATTACAAATCTAGGAACATCATTTATGCAAAACTGTGAGAAATTATTTATTGGCAAGACAAATCAGCAGATCAAGCAGTGCATCACTCAACATCGTTTTAGGATCAAAAAGAAGGTGGCCACTGCACCAATGGTGCAACACTTCATGGATAACTTGTACAGTGAAAGATACTTCATGTGAACAGTCTTGTTAGGTCTGGATACAACCAAACGTCTGATAGACATCGACAACGCGTTGCTACAAAAAGAAGCTTACCTAATTCTAAAGTTTAATAGTAACTGGGTTGAATGTGATGACAGAACTTTCAAGAGTGTAGCTCGGAACTGCATGTCCCAGAATGCACTAGCCCGGTCTTAACCACAAAAGGACCTGAACGTCAATGTGATTGGTCCAAAACATTTCCCCATGATTCATAGGGTAAAAATGCAGGAAGTGTTCACACGGGGAATGCCTAGCTGACAGTGAAGTTGCAGTTCGTATCGGATATAGAATATGGATGTGCTCAGACTTAAAAACAGTAAGTGCGCTTCATGCTAGAATCTGGCATGTTTATATTATTGTTGACAAGTTTATGCCTTCAGTGTCCATGTTTTTAAATATAATAAAATACACCCAATCATTTTAATGTTTTGTAGAAATTCCCCCTGGCATAAACCACGAAGCGCACTGCAGTAATTTCTGTTGAGAGATTCTGGTTACCACGCAAATAGGAGTCAGAGCAGCAGCTCTGTCCTTTAATCAGGTACAGAAAATGTAATTAAGCATTTTTAAGGAGAGTAGTGTTTAGTTTTCATTTTCACTGATGCAGAGTTTGCATAGTTCATTCATGTTTTTTTAGAAAATGCTGCTCATTAACATGAAGCCCTGATGAGAGTCCCGGTAACAGAGGACAGGGTCTTGAAACGCGTCTGCACTTTTTTCAACACAGAGTAATTTGAGTAAACTTGTTGTGACATGAGGGATTTGCATTGAATCGTATGCCCCACGCACACACTCTAAACATTTTCCCGTGTTTGGAACATGTTTGGCCCCAAAAACAAGATAGCAATAAGAGTATTCTAGTTTCTGATGTTCTGATGCAAAAGTCCAATGTTGTTGTATATAAATGTGTTTGTATATAAGTATTTCATGCACTGTCTATAGTGAATCATCAAAGTATTTTTCATGTTTTGTATGTTATTTGAAAAAGTGTGTCTCTTAACTTCTCATGCAACTGAAATCTTTTTGGTAAAATACAAACAATTGCAGAGAAAGGAATGTTTTAATATAAATTCCGGGGATTATTTTCCCAAGTTACATTGGCAATGTAGAACTATATTCAAGATGTAATGGCGGCCCACGGACATGTTTTAAGAAGCTACTTAAAAGGGTGGCACAATAAGCGCTGCAGGCTCACTAGTGGTATTTAATTTACAGGCCCTAGGTATATGATACATCACTTTACTAAGGACTTTTAAGAAAATTAAATGTGCCAATCTGGTGTAAGTCAGTGTTACCATGTTTTAGGGTGTGAGCACCAGCACATTAGCACTGATTAGCTTTGGTAAAATGCATAGAGTCCTAAGGCCAGCAAAAACAAATTCAGAAAAAAAGGAGGCGTGAAGGCACAGTGTTTGGGTGTGACCTTGCAGAAAGGGCTTTGTCCAGCACCCTCTTTATCCTTCTCGCTCAGGATGCCCCTGAAAATGCTCTATGAGCAACTTTCTTATTTCGTTTTAGTTTCAGTTTTCGAATACAAGTAAACTAGCTAGCAGTAAGATGTAAAACCTCATTGTTCTTCACAAGATTTTCTACTTTTTTTGTCTTAACAATCAGTTGGATGTCCCTGGAAAGTGCACAATGAACAGAACAAGTAGGACCCCTGATTGTGCTCACCTTTGTAACAAGAGAAATTGCATTACTACTGTCCTGCACTAAATGTTCTTATCTTCTGCATATTTCTTGCAAATTGTTCAAGTACAGTTGTAGAAGAAACCTATTTGGACAACTCCAACTGGTCAAAAGCACATTTTTCTCATTCACCCAATATAAACTTGCAGCTGGCTTCCTACTGGCCTCTCTAATTCAGGGTAGTTTTTGCTATCATAGTAAGGGTTGTTGCTGTTAATAAGGGAAGTCCAACAAATTTTGGAGGAGATGGTGTAGTTCTTCCCTCTCAGTTTCCATCTGCCGAAGAGGCAAGAGAAGGCCTGGGTGGTGAACTCCGCTCCGTTGTTGGAGTTTGCAGAGTTTTCTGCACTTCGTGCTCTGTGGGGCTTGCGGAGTTCAGAAAACTCCACTCCGCATAGTGCAGTGGAGTTTTTTCCCCGCTCGCGATTTCTACCCGGTGCGGCAGGAAGACCAGCGCGAACATCAATTCCCACTGCACTCTGCTACTTGCGGTACTTCGCAGAGTTTTTTTGTCACTTTGCGGAGTTCCATGTAGCAAAAGTCCACGAACTACGCCCAGGCCTGGGCAAGAGTAGCATGTAAAAGATGTCCAAAGAGGCGAAAGCTGATTATAGATGACCAAAGCAATGCTTGCTGTTAAAGTGTCAGCAAGGGATTTCTGACCTTGAAGGTCTTTCTAACTAAATCATCAAGTTGGGAACTAAAGAGTCTTTGTCTGAAGAACGTACTGTTTTTATCCCTCTTTAATAATGTCCACAGGATGCTACTGAAACACCAGTGCCCAAGAATGCAGAACGAATTTCAATAATTGCAATGTATGAAAGATTTTGCCCAGATGTTCAATTATGTTTATAACAGAAGTACACTTTAAATCATGCTGACAATTAGCAAAGAGGGAATTGAACTCCCTGAGCAAACAAAAAGACAGCATGTGATTCAGGCCTGGAAGTCAATTGTCCATTATCATTGAATATTTGATACTTCTTCAACCATCTTACCCACTAATTCCCATGAGAAGCTTCCTCCGAAGGCATAGAGGGCCCTCCTAAGATGACATACTACCAATGACTCACACACACTCTATAATGCAGATCTATCTGTGCCCTATCAAAACCATATATCCAAGTTGAAAACTTGGACAGCTTTGTAATTCCCTACATTTTGGATACATTACTTCTGGAATGGCCAGGTCTAGAGGTAGCTTTACAGAAGAAAGCTGATACTGTCCATAGATCTACTTCTCCGATGCAACCAGAGCAGGTTTCATGCAGTAGACCAACATGCCTATCGGTATCTCTTCAGGATATATTTATCACTGACCTAAGTCTCCAGAGGTGAAAAAGATGACCCAGAATCTTCATATGCCACTTTGCGTAACTTGGGCGTTAAGATCACTAGGAAATGTGCATGGTGAAGCTGTTTACACTACTTTAGTACTAATGCCCTCAAACAATTTTGGAAGAAGAATGCCCCAAGACCTAAAGGTGATGAATTATAGGCTTATAAAGACCCAATCAGCCAACTACACATATGGTGTTAAATCAAGGGCAAGTGTGATTGATTATTCGATGGTAAACCTGCAGCATTTTTCATTTATATACTCACTTGAGATATGTCTGTGATGGGATCATATCCCTTTTATAGCCAGTTTCAGTCTGCCTGTTGATTTCAATGTTAGTAATAATTCACAAAGGATCAATCTGAAAACAAACATCTCAGTTGGATAAAATAGACATTTGAAATGGGAAGGTCTAGATCGGGATGAAATGGATTCAATCTATTGTGGCAGCTCATTTATTAACAGCTGTCTTGATGATCTAAAGGGTGGCGCACTAATCACTTGAAGCAAATTTCTCTTCAAGTGATTATAAGGCACACAGCTGTACACATAAATCCGTGGATTAATCATGTAAGGAATCATGTAAGGAAACAGTATGAACATCCAAAGCAAACAAATGAGCTCAAGAACTTCCAAACCATTCTGGTATAGATCTGTTTTAAATACAATATTTCTATCTCTAGCAATGTTTGGATGTCAAACATTTCTAACTCCTACAGTTATGGTTTCAACAACAAACTGGGCTGCAGACCTTCTCCAAATAAAAAGTCTTGGAAGCCATCTTGGGGTAAAAGTCAAATGGAATGGTCGTGCCCCTGCCAATTTTGTATACATGCTGTACTGACTTGTCGGTGTCCCACTGACTGCAGTTTTTAGATGCCTAGCCCAAAGGAAAGGATACCTGGCACTTAATCACATTGGACAATGGTACCAATATCCAACAAGCATTGTCAAAGCCAATAGGTCTGGGGTAATGTGCTAATGCATGCAGCATTAGACTATTGGAGAGAGAAACTGAAGTGGGATCCAACAGGAGCTGATAGAAATGGTTGTTATTGTAAAGGAGTACCTCATGCAATTCAACACCAGCAATGATGTGGAGATGAAACGATACACTCAAGCAGCTAATAGTATTAGGTGAGAGACTTATATTCAAAGGAGTTCAGACAGGATGTAATTGACAAAGGCTGAAAGAGGATAGTCAAGGAAAGCTAATGGTTGAAAGAGGTGGACTCAAAACTCTCTCTGTATGACAGGTGCACTGTCAAAAGCAAGACCTGACCATCCCTGGTAATGCCATTTGGTCTCGCTTGTGCGCAAAGGTATGAAGTGGATTGGTAACATAGTAGTGCCAAAAGCCATAAGTGAAGCCTTGGGTCTAGCCAAGACAGCTAATTTTAGGAATAACAGAATCTGTGGCCTTTATCACTACTACATTCATACATGTCAACATTTTATGACAGAAAAGTGGGAGATCCGGGAAAAGAAGTGGGGGAATATATTTCCCTATTGACTTCTATTGAAGCAAAAGCAGATTCTGCCTGAATGGGGTCGGTTGGTATTTACGCATATTCTCTTACCACTCCTTACCTTTACATACACGTAACACCTGTTGGCATTGCTGATACTTGTAATCCTACTGTATTTAGAACAGTTTTTCAATTTATCTATAGGAGCAGATTAGAGCCTTCTGTTATTGTATCTGCCCCAGGAATAAAGACTTGGAACATGGTGAGCTGCCTGTGATTTGTCTGTCTTTTACATATTGTGTAATCTGATTTCTAGTTTATGGCATAATTAGCTGTCTATATGGTAAGGCTGAAACTTGGTTAACTTGCTTCTCTAATATTGTTATTATATACTGTCGTTTTGTTCCATTTTCTATACTGACTGGATAGGGTTGCATGGTAATTGCATGATAGCGCCTTGAGACTGACTTGTCTGCAGTTAACGCTCGAGAATGTCTTCATTAAAAACATTATGAGACACTTTAGCAGCTACAATCTGACAGTAAAACGTTTTATGTATATGCACTCGAAAAAAACATCGCAGCATTCTACCACCCTTCAAAGTCAACGTATTACCGTTTGCATACAGTGCTTCGAATGCGGAAGCAGCTGTCCGAACTCTAAAAACTGCATAAGTGCGATGTGTTTTAGGGTTAATACCAATGAAAGGATCACAAATGAGGCGTGCAAGAATCACATCAGCCCAGTCACACTAACAGCTTTAGAATGGACTGCCAGCCTCTGTGTCAACAAGCAAACCCTTCAAGAGCAAAAAGCACAGTTCAGATTTGATCACCAACAGCGCCTTGAGACCCTTACGGGTGAGTAGCCACACTTTTCAAAAACACTGATTAATTGATAAAGAAGTTTTAAGACATGGACAAAGTGGACAATTGCCCAGGACAAACTCACTTCCAAGGTCCCCATCGGGAAAGTCAGCTTTCTCTGTCTGAGCTCTGTCTACTTTCATGTCTAAACCTTTCTCCTTCTCTCTGCCTACCTCTACCTTTCATTCAGTCTGTTTGCTCGGGGTTAGCTTAAGGAATTTTAGGGTTCCATGCAAGGCAGATTTCTTATTTTCCTGAACACATTTTTATTGGTTTAAAAGTATTGGCATTACAAATAGTAAGCATGTCCATCCTTATGCAGGCAACGCATATTGAAACACCCTTGGATTGACACCATTTCAGAAACTTCGTTTGACATAATGCAGGCTTGGATGAGCAGAAACTTAGTAACAAAATTCAAAGTTGTTCAGACCAAGGGCCTCTAAAACATGCCTTGACTGAGGACCCCATTTTATGTAAGACAACACTGTGCACCATTCCAAGATGGCTTTTGAGATTGCAAGTGCCTACATGGCAACCATAAAGCCATCTGCAGCTCCAATGTCACAGAATATCAAATTGCTGCCAAAAGGGAAGTAGACAGTGGCTGCGGACACATACCAAGGGTGGTTGGGCACAAAAATAAATCAATAAAATCTATGTACCTTTCTTGCTAGCAGCACAACGTCTTCCTCCTTTGGGTGTCTTCTCCAGAACTAGGAAACTGCACTACCCATTCTTGGTGCTTCTCTAAAAGCTTTAGAGCAAAAGCAAGATTGGAGGGAGTGGCTTCACTTTCTCTAACCCAGCTGTCTTAGACAACGGTTCAAAAGTGGTCCACTCTGACCTGTTAGATCAGCCCATCAGACACTGCCTGATTGCCTTATAGGCTAGTCCGATAGCTGAGGATGCATTTTAGACAGCATGATCTGAATGAAGGTCCAATAATGTCAAAAGCAGACGAAAAGTGTGCCAGTTTGTCGGCAGATCTCCAATGTTGCACAATTAAGCTCTCCCTACCTGGGGGTGCAAGATAGAATGCTTGTATACCACATCTGTAAGTGGGCACTGCTGTAGAGAGTGCTGGCAGACAGAACTCTGGAGAACACAAGGTGCAGAGGGGTAAATTGACCTTTTAAATTACTGTTGTTCATGGCAGTGTCAATGTCATCAACGTCATTATCAAAGGCTCATTTCATGTATCTTAGAACAGTTAATATATAACGTGGCATTTTCTATGAAATCAATGGTCACAGTGTTAAAAATTAAATAAAACATATTTTCAGAACTGTAATTTGAGAACAAATTATTTATTTAATGATTATAGCACGTCAAAGAAACCGCTTCAATAGTGCATTCATGGCAAGACTAGCAGGATGAACAATGAATCTACCAGTGGCGCTATCAAGAACCTCCTATGGGCTGGTCAAAATACAGAAAGAGAGGAAAGCCACCAATAAAGAGAAAGGCACTGTAGTGTAGTTCCTATTATCCCAATAGGCTCTGCGCATTGGAATAATATCTTCAATAGTATAGATCTAGGGCAGAGGTTAACTAGGTCTTCTACTGACGATATTAGACTTAAAGTTTTTGGTTTTTCCAGCTAGCTCAGAGTTCACTAGAAACTTTCTCGAATAGACAAGGAGGAGTTTAACTTCCCTGGATAGACAAGAAGGGATTTAGTTTCTGACAACCATAGAACATGACAACTTTGCTCTCCCCCAATCAAGACTGTATCTCTAGAGTCGTGTGAAAACAAAAGACAACTTATTTTACTCAGTCAGTACGTGCATTCTTAGTTTCACCAGTTTGTAGAGAAAAGGTAGAGACGGGCGTGTTCAATAAAAGATGTTATTTATTGATCAGTCTCTTTTCTCGTACAAGAGAAATGAATCGATATTATTGCGATACTTATGGTTAAGTAAAGTGCATACAATAAAAGCAGAAGTATAAAATAATACTGCAGAAGCATTGATATGGTTTCTAAGCCATATGATAGTTAAAATTGATAAAATAGATACATACATATATACATTTGACTAATCATACTCAACTGGTGCTTCTAACCACGCCTACCCCAGTGTACCTGACCTAAGCCTAATACGTGGGCGGGAGTAGATAAGTAGCAGTTTAAGTTAAGTTTGTTTTGCCAAGTGACTGACTCAAGAATTCTCTGCAAGGGGTTGTTCAGTTCTGTACCTGAGATCTAGAATGGTTGAGGGCTGGTATCTCTCGTCTCTGGTCTTGATATTCCAGCTGCCTGCGAGGACTGCTTGGAAGCGCCGGAGCTGGATTTCTCGGCAGGAGAAAAACAGCGTCTCGTTCTCAGCGCGTCAGGAAGGCGGGGCAGCGCGTGTGGGCTTCGCTCTCTGCTGGGCTCCTCAGCGCGTCTCGCTGCTCCGATCTCGTCACCACCGCGTGTGTTTGCTTAAGGCAATGTCGGTAATATTTATACCTGTAAGGTGTCGAGATTGACGAAAGGATGGACATGGATACGTCAATAAGGATGTCATACGAACTGGCTTGTTCGCACATTCTTTTGCTGAAGTTCTCGGTGAAATCAAAACAATGGCCGCAGGGATTTTCCCAGGTTGTCATAGGTTTGATTTGTTTTGAGAACTCCGTATGCCTTATCAGGGGCTGGAGGAATAGTGCTTGTCTAATTAGATGGCATGCGTTATTACCTAATCAGATAACACGTTTCTGTGCCGTGGTGTGGCTTAATCAGATAACTGTTTTTTGCACCGTGGGTCGGCTGCTAGTTAAGTATTAACCAGAACAGGGCCAGGAATAGAGGAATCGATACAGAACCTATAGGAATACATCACACCCACTCCACGCTGACTATGTCCATATTTACAAGATCTAGGCATAGCAAATACACTAGTAGAGCATGTGTATACCGTACCACCCCAAAATACATCCATATGCATTTTGAAACATGAAATATACGAGAAGATATATATATATACATTATATGCATTCAAGCAGTATATTAATGCTAAATATCACGCATATTCATACATCATAACTAATAAAATATGAAGATCAACACATGAAATGGCTCTTAATACAGAAGAAAAAAAAAATGCGAGACCATTTCATCACAAAATAAAATATTTATGAACAGGCCAGAGGGCAGCTAATGACTCTAAAGTTCCTAAAATAGAAATATAGTTCTCTAAGAATAGTTTCTACTTTAAGCAGAAGATAAGTGTCCCGAAAATTGTAAAATATTTTTGGGGCCGCTGTTAAATAATGTTCCGCTGTCCGTAAACTGGAGAAATTTGTTCATGATACTTTATTATCAAAGTTGAAGGCCAAATTCAGGGTGTTGGGAACGCCTTGTGCTAGCTTGTTCAAAAGTCATTATTTCTGCTCTGGTGAGAACATCATATCATTTAGACTCTCGAAAAAGCTGTCAACAGCTTCCTGTGAAAGTTCCATTAACTCGGAAAAAGATGTTACCATTCATTCGTGAGCATGATTGCCTTCATTGATGTTTGGATCAGCATAGCTGACAGAAGGTCGTACCTGATCGATGCTGCTTTCATCTTGAACCTCACTACCCCTTAATCGTAGTGGTGAAGTCTCCACGAATGCCGTCATCAGGATTGGTAGCCGCAGGGGACAGCACAATGCATGAGCCGTGACCGGACCCAACAAAGTTTCTGCATCCATTGGCGCATCCGATTGTAGCGTCAGACAGGTGTCTAACACGTATTCTTCTCCGCATAGCAAGCACCTTAATACAGGTAAAACACAGCTTTGCCACATAGGTCTAAACGAAAGAAACCAAGTCATGTTCAGGTCTCTAAGCCGGGACAGTCCAAGGATTCTAGATATCTGGTCCCGGTATCCAATGGCTAGGATCGTTTCTTCCCTTGTCGCAGCAGGTGTTTTGTCTGTGACACGGTTTGCCATAGCGAAATAACAGGATCAAAAATAGGATTCCTACCACTAGTCCCAAAAGGAGAGGAAGTCCACCAAAGACGGAATGGACAAAGTCTGGAAAAATACCCAGAATGGCTTTAAATGGTGTTAGAGCCCCTGAAAACACTGTCTTAAATACATTTGAGACTCCACTGGTATCAGAAATATTTAAGATTTCGTTCAGGATTTCTGCGAAATGTATGGGGGAATTAGTTGATAATAATGAATGAATCTCTGCCGTTGTCCTTGCAACTTGGAGATCATACGTTTCTTTTGATGACGTGAGCCTTGTAGGCGTCTGAAGGAGCACAGTTTTCATTCTGCTTAAAGTATCAACTCTAATGGAAGAAATTTTCAGATTCGGCCATAACCTTGCCTCCCTGTCTGGCATTGCGCTGGGGAACAATACTCGTTCACAGCACATGACCTTCGCAGTCGTAGTTATGAGATAAGCTACTCCGGGCACCAAGCTACAACATCTGCGGTCTACGAATATAATGTAACTCCCGTTCGATAGTCTCCTAAAGAATGGTTCTATTTGTGTCGCAGGTGTGCCTAGCTGGTGACATGAAAGGTTATTTGAGGACCCTTCACAGGCTCCGTGTAAACTAATACCATTACACAGAAGTGTACCGCTTAGTGACATGGCACAATTATTGCCACTAAGAAACACTTTCCGGCCTTTATTACTGACACAAGCATGTGAATAGGGCAAGTTCCATGTTGACTTAATGTACCCTTTACCCAATTTTTCGTACATGCCAGCCTGTATATATTTTTGGCAGTATTGAAACCTGAAAGTAGATATTGGAATATTAATTATTCCATGTATTATCCACTCACTGACAGGTCGTTCTGACATTGTCAATGGTAATCTCTCAAGTTTCTCAATGCTCAGGATTGTATAATCAGCACCCTTCTGTGCCATACTGATTTGTTTATCAGTAAGGTTAAAGATATCGAACAGTGACGTTGTGTTGATTAAACGCCAAGGCACATAGCCTGAACGCAGATTTTGTAACGTCCAGCCAAGTTGTACAATAGAACGCAATTGGGACTGACCGTGTTGTAACAACAGTAAGTCTTGCGATATTATGTCGATTGCTGAAGACACAACGCTGTCCAAAGAGTATATTCTGGAGGACAGAGTCATTAACCCATTGTCCACCACAGAAAGTGATTTTTCCAAATTAATACGGTCAATTTCCCGTATTTTCTCTGATGTTTCAATTTGAATTATTTTCCAGGCTTCGTTATAAGCTGCATATACAGAGGCTGCTATGAAGCGTTTTTGACGCTGTTTGCGTGGTCCCATAATGAAATCACGCAAGTCAGCACCATCAGTAAGTAAAGTTAGGTGTTGCTTAATTTCTGCCAGTGTGGATGTTTGTAGCCATTGAAGGCAGAGCTTGCCCACACTGTACGTGGTAATTATCCCTGGATGTTGTCTTTGGGAATATCTAGGGTCTGGCCTGGTCAATTTGAACCCCTGGATTTTGTTCAGGAATCTGTCTTGACAGTTATTAGTATCTGTGGGCCAGATCAACCACTTTTTCCAATCTGGATGTGTTCTGTTTTGGCTTAATATATGGTTTACGTCTATCTCCTCATCTGTCGAGCTATTACTGTTTATCGTTGGCTTTGGAATAGACGGTTTGTTTAAATCTTTGATTTTGGCTAGGCCAAGACAGGTAGTTTGTTGAATAGTGTCATTCAAAAATATCATTTGTTCTGGGATCATGCAGGCTCTAAACAATGATTCTATACCTTGTACTTGCCATTCCTTTGTACCCCAAACACTTTTTACTTCAACATTTTTGTCCCAGTATTCAAAACCAAATGTACTCATTTGCTCAAAAAATGAGTCTGAATATATCAATTTAGTGTTTGTAAGCATGGTCTTTGTACTTGTCTTGTTTGATAATTTGAAATAAAATGTTTCTGCATTACTTGTGTTGAACCCTGAAAAATATGAATATTTGTCATAAAAAGTTCTTGAGCTACCTTTTGGAGGGGTTGCACAGTGTTCCCATTGATTATAATTTAAAACATTTCTAGGTTGTGCAGATTTATGCAGATAATGATTACTATAGTGATTATAGCAGAACATTTTATCATAATTAGACGAACCCTGCAAATAATCATGTTTTGTAAATTTAGCAGACATCACTAGGTCAGACATCATATTATTAATGCTTTCAACGTCCCAATCATCAGCAACTGAGCTTGGTTTTACAAAGTCACTCAATGAGATCTTGATTTGGTGTGGATATTTCAGGATTTCAACCGGACCATAGATTTCATAATCAGTATTGTCCCATGCTACCCCACCGGGTATAGGATTGGCTGTGAAGTTGACTGAAGAAAGTTCCCTTTTCTCGATGTGTGAAGACGTGTGTGGTTTGAGGACCAAGTTGATTTTCTGGCTTGCTGTGTCCATTTTGAGCATATTTTCCCTCAATGAAGTGTCCCAAACATAGTACCATGATGAGCCAAAGTATGAGGATAAGTGCACCTAAGGCCACCCAGAATTCAATCCATGGAGAAATCAGATAGGTTTCTTTCAGATGTTGAAAAAACTCCTTAGCTTTATTTTTAAAGGTTTTTGTTGATTTTTGTTCCTTTGATTCACTCAGGTTTTCAGATGAATCGCTGAAGTTGATGAAGTAACCGGATGCCGTTCTGTCTATTGTTCCAATAGCTTCAGGATTGATATTTGCTTTATCCGTGTGTTTTGTTGCAGCAGCATAGTCATTTATTACTTCATTGTAGATTGGTGTGTCTCTGCTAAATGTTTTTATTTGGGTTTTTAGAGGTTTAAGTTCCATAGCATTGTTGCACAGACCTTGTTGTTGTTCTTTTGGCATTTCAAACGTGAGTAGCCTCTTAGATTGAACCTCTGTTTTTGTAGCAAACCTTGGTGTTCTACTACTTATCGGGAGTCCACTTGGCCTACTGTTTGTTATCGGCCACATGAGTGTGGTTTAACCAGGTCGATGGATACAACTCGGTTCTCCTTTTTACCAGCAAGGGGCGGTAGTACTACTGATCTTGTCCCGTTGATAGACAAGACAGGAACTGCTTTTCTGTAAGAAGGCCCAAATTCCTTCTTTACCGCGATCTTTTCTCTGACTAGATCCCCGACTTTTGGAATCCAGACAGGTCTTGCTGGGACAGGTGCTTTTTCTTCAGTGGTCGTTGGCTGTTGTTTCAACTTTATGTTGCTCAGGTCTTTCCTTGTTACGTTTAAGTCCTGTAAAATAGCCAAACGATCTTTGATATCAAAGCTTTTTTCTTTAACCACTGAAGTCTGACTGTCAAGATCTAAGACTATCATTCTAGTTCCAAACAATAGTTCGTACGGACTGAATCCCCTCAGAGAATTTCTTGGCAGGTTATTTAGACTACGTTGGACACTTATTAGATGTTTGACCCACCCAGCTCCCGAACCTAATACCTTCGCTGTTATAGATTGCTTTATGCCTTTAGTTTTTTCTTTACACCATCCCGTTCCCTCAGGTAGGAAGTGAGAAGAGTCCCGCTATGCTATGCTCATTTGGCCATGTTTTTCATACGCTTTAAGGCAAGAAGAAAAAACATTCAGCCAAACGTAGCATGCTTCTAGCGTATATGCCATTATAGACTCGCAAATCTTTTTATAACAGTCCAGACGTCAGCCGAGTGCTGGGGTCTACATCACAAGTGGAAACTAGTCTTTATATGTTAATTGGACGCATTAGTTTTTATTGTTGATCAATCCTGGAGTGAAACGCCATGCTAATATACCGTTTCTCTCGCCACTGCGATCTCTATTGCAGTCTGGGCAGTTCTTTACAAAGATGTGATGATGCAGGCTCATACCTGGCCACCAGTACACTGATTGTAATTCTTCCAGGGAATCTTTTAGTTTGAGGTGTCTGAGGCCCTCACCCATATGCGCGTCTGCTATTAACAAGCCTCTCCTGTCCGTGTTTGGAATCACTCTATCCCCCTCTCCAGGGATTCGAGCAAAAGGAACGGAGTTTGCATCGATTATGTATGTATAATTGAGTGGATAGTTGATCGGTAGTGCTGAGCAGTCGCCTTTTGATGACGTTTTCACCGCCAGCATAGTTTCACCGTCAATGTGTTTTACTGTACGCTTTTTCTTGACTACGGAAGCCGATTCAGTTGCTGCCGTTGTGGCTTTCTCAGCCAATGAATTCCCTGCAACGTGAACGCCATCACGCTGATGACTCACTGAATGTATCACATGAGTTTTTGGTAGTTCTTTCTGTAAAAGAGCTACTTGTTCCCAAAGCACTTTTTGCTTTATTGTTGCACCTGTGTCATCTTTGTAACCGTTTTGAATCCATTTCTGTAAATCGTTATTGTATGATTTGACGCAGTAATACGAATCGCACACAATAAGTGTCGGGAATTCGCGATCGGCATTATCTAGCGCCATTTTTAACGCTATTATTTCAGTTTGTTGTTCTGAATTATTTTCCACTGAGTGTGTTTTTGTAAGTAGAGGTCTTAATTTACCTCCGCGCCACACTTCTTTTACAATTTCGCATGTGGCCTTGTTAGCCGGCTCTCCCCAAACTGAGGGTTGAGCATGCCCGTCTGTATGTATTACACAGGCGTACTGTCGTAAAGGCAGAATGTCGATTGGCAGAGGGTATATTATTTCATATTCTAGATATTTTAATTCCTTTAATTCTGGATCAAAGTAGTATTTTGCTTTGTCCGTTGTAATTGAATTCACCCATTGTATCCATTCTGGATTCAACGCTGTTTTTGGTAAATTACATGGAGTTGTTAATGCCTCAAAGGCTGACTCCGTTGTTCTGACTGTGATATGTCTACCGTCGGCGTTGTCTTTTTCTCTTGCTATAGCCATTTGAACTGCATGAACAATGTTGTCTTTAATACTGAACTTCTTTTCAGCTTCTGTGTACAAGTGTGATTTGTATGCAATTGGTACCTTTTCTCCCTCATTAGAGGTCAGGTATGTGAATCCGCATCTTCCTGGGATGACTCGAATCACAAGATTGCGTGAGTTATCACGTGTTTCTAATTTTGTTTTAATTAGCATGTCTGTTTGTAAAGATCTCAAAATTTCTGTGTGTTTTTGAGTCCAATTGATTCTTTTAAAATCTGGTTTTATTAGATCATAAAGGGGTTTGATCCTTTCTGCGTAATTTGCAATGTATGTTCTTCCGAAATTTAGGAAGCCTAGAATTGATTGTAAGTTTTTTAGTGTTCTAGGAGCTTGGAGTACAGCACATTTCTCTAGGAAATTGTCAGCCAGGCTTTTGCCTTCACTTGATAATTCATATCCTAAAAACAGGACCGTTAGATGGGCAATTCTTGATTTTTTAAAGTTGAATTTGTAACCCTCTGCTGCGAACCCAAGTATTATGGTGTTCACTCTCTTCAAGTGAGTATCCAAGTCATCATCTGTTAGGTAAATGTCGTCGACATATGATAATGCCTCGTCATCGTATGTTTGTAGTAATTCTGTTACTCTCTTTGAGAATAATCCTGGGCTATTCTTGTGCCCCTGGGGGAAACGGCAGAAACTTTTTTGCGAGCCATTTACCGAGAACGCAGTCAAATATCTGCTCTCTGGTGCTATATTTTGTCAAAAGAATCCATTAGAGATGTCTAATGTTGTTTTGTATTTTTTGCGCACTATGTTATTCATTAGTGCAGCACTATGCGAGTTTTGCACTGCAAAGGTTTTGCAACATGAGTTAAGGTGTCTGTAATCCAAAACTAGACGATATGAGTTGTCTGGTTTGGAGACAGGAAACAAAGGATTGTTCATTTGTGAGGTGCAAGTTTCAATCACCCCCTGGTATTCAAGTTGATCTAGGATCTCTTTTACCTGTTTTTTAGCTTCTTGCTTAATTGGGTACTGCCTCTGTGCAGTAGGTTGTGATTTTTACTGGATTTTGTGAGTAGGAGAGTCCTCATCCCATCCTACATGATTTTTATATAAAGCAGGAGCTTGAGCTACTGCCCACTTTCTAGCAAGTGTATATTTTTTATGAATTGGAATATGATTTGAGAAGGCAGGCATAATTATTTCTTCGCCATGAGGACACTCCCTGACAAACTCTGGTGGCCAGTCTTTCTCAGCTAGAAGGATGTCATAGCCCTGGGAGAGATTATCCCAAAATAGTCCCCTTATTTTTCTAGTCTTATCCCCCTCTATACGCAATGTAATTTCATATATTTTGTGAGGTTTGCTAACTCTGGTGTCGGCAGTTTCCACTTGAATATATTCATTCGTGTCCACTGTCTCCAGATGATTCATAAGGACTTTGCGAGCTATGCTCACTTCTGCTGCGCTGTCTAGCATTGTCTGAGCCCATTCTCCGTTTTTCAGCTGTGTCCTCAGTATTCTCGGCATCTTTGATTACTTTAATACTGGCTACCTTCTTTTTTGGAAATTGTAACTTTTTATTTGGATGAGCAGGTTCCTTGTCTTTGGACTTGACGTGCTCTTCCCTGTGTTCTGATTGTCCTCTTCTTTCCGATTTCTGCGAGGAAGTCTGAAAAGATTGAGAGGGACGTGTATCATTATCTTGATATCTATCAGGTTTCTTTATATTATCCCTATTTCTAAGGTTGTATTTTTTCCCAGAGGGCTCACTTTGGGGAGACCTGCGTCCTTGGTTCGGAGATCTTTCTCTCCGCCGAGGAGACCTTCCTCTGGACTGGAATCTTTTTTCTTTAGGATTGGATTGTTTGTTTCCATCCCAGCTCTTTTTTGAGTGTTTAAATTATTTTTAATAAATATCTTTTCAGGACTTTCAATCAGTTGAGGTTTTACCGGTATTCCACCCAGACTATCTCTTCCTAGTTCTTCATAGGATTTCTCTATGATTCTGGCAATTTCAGTTGGTTGGTCTGCTATATCTGTCTCTTTTAACCTTTGGCGGATCGCCACGTTTGCTGCTTCTCCCTTTATATTGGCTAATAATATAGCCGAGACCTGCTTGAAGTCCTTCAGTAATTTCATACCGAGAGTTAAAGCGGGTTCTGGACCATATTCATCTTGAATTTGTTTTAGCACATCTGGTATTACTGACATGGATGGTACACCATGTGTTTTTGTGTATATGGAAGCAAAGACTGTACCCCAAGTGTCACAGTCCTCCACGTGTGGTGCGATTCCCATTGGAAGACAGATAGTCAGAATCCTGTGTTTATCTACAGGGGTGGTGTCTGGAAACACCGCCTCTATTTGAGTGATTTTTTGTGCTAGCCAGAAAGGTATTTGTTCCGGTTTTGCGGGTACTTTACCTAGACAGGACTGTATGTTCTGTGGTGTAATTTTATTTGTGTTACCCTGATGAGGGGTCAGCTGTGGAATTTAATTTGCTGGTTGGATTGTTGAAGTCCGCATTACATATTGGACTAATTGTCTATGTATTTTGATTAGTTGTTTTAGCTGTGCTAAAAGATCTGGTGCAGACATTTCTTCAATGTCTGGATGTGGTGTATATCCGGCTAGGACCGGCCACGTTGCTCCTGGTCTACCTAGTGGACCGAGCCTGGTGATGTGATTATTATGTTTTAGGGCGCCATCAAACAAGAGCAGGTGCTCTTGGAATTTGAGTGGTACTTCTACCTCCTCGAAAGGAGTGTAAGTATCCGGTGGTTCCTCTATCTTATAATAGTGGAACTCTTTTGTTACAGCGTTTGCTGCTGGAAAGTTTATCCATGAATAGAATACCTCTGTCTGCCGATATTCGTGTGCCTCAATTACGAATATGACTGTACCACCTCTCGATGTCAGTCCATTTTCTATAAGTTTTAAAGTTATAGATTTTCTTATGTTGACCGGGATGAGTTTTATATCCGGGTCATTTTGTAGCAGAGTATTATCAGCTGCTACGAGTTCAGCTGCTAGTCTTGCTGTCTCCCTTTCATCATCACTGTCTACCATTTTACTGACAGGAAGGTTATTCTGTTTGTTTGCAGATCAGGTTTCTATGGAAACAAAGATTAGATGCACAATATTTTGGAACAGTGTATCCTTCAACGTTGAATAAACCAAGAACCATACATAGGAGTCTCCTCCTGTGAGGTTTGGCGGATATGACCTTTTACCCACTCCAGACGTCTTTGGAGTATTATGGGAAAAAGGGGTTCTGTGTGAAAAAGCACGACTGAGTTACTCTAATGTCTTGCGTTAGTTTTATCGCCTATCCAAACGTTGGGCGCCATGTAGTGTAGTTCCTATTATCCCAATAGGCTCTGCGCATTGGAATAATATCTTCAATAGTATAGATCTAGGGCAGAGGTTAACTAGGTCTTCTACTGACGATATTAGACTTAAAGTTTTTGGTTTTGCCAGCTAGCTCAGAGTTCACTAGAAACTTTCTTGAATAGACAAGGAGGAGTTTAACTTCCCTGGATAGACAAGAAGGGATTTAGTTTCTGACAACCATAGAACATGACAACTTTGCTCTCCCCCAATCAAGAGTGTATCTCTAGAGTCGTGTGAAAACAAAAGACAACTTATTTTACTCAGTCAGTACGTGCATTCTTAGTTTCACCAGTTTGTAGAGAAAAGGAAGAGACGGGCGTGTTCAATAAAAGATGTTATTTATTGATCAGTCTCTTTTCTCGTACAAGAGAAATGAATCGATATTATTGCGATACTTATGGTTAAGTAAAGTGCATACAATAAAAGCAGAAGTATAAAATAATACTGCAGAAGCATTGATATGGTTTCTAAGCCATATGATAGTTAAAATTGATAAAATAGATACATACATATATACATTTGACTAATCGTACTCAACTGGTGCTTCTAACCACGCCTACCCCAGTGTACCTGACCTAAGCCTAATACGTGGGCGGGAGTAGATAAGTAGCAGTTTAAGTTAAGTTTGTTTTGCCAAGTGACTGACTCAAGAATTCTCTGCAAGGGGTTGTTCAGTTCTGTACCTGAGATCTAGAATGGTTGAGGGCTGGTATCTCTCGTCTCTGGTCTTGATATTCCAGCTGCCTGCTAGGGCTGCTTGGAAGCGCCGGAGCTGGATTTCTCGGCAGGAGAAAAACAGCGTCTCGTTCTCAGCGCGTCAGGAAGGCGGGGCAGCGCGTGTGGGCTTCGCTCTCTGCTGGGCTCCTCAGCGCGTCTCGCTGCTCCGATCTCGTCACCACCGCGTGTGTTTGCTTAAGGCAATGTCAGTAATATTTATACCTGTAAGGTGTCGAGATTGACGTAAGGATGGACATGGATACGTCAATAAGGATGTCATACGAACGGGCTTGTTCGCACATTCTTTTGCTGAAGTTCTCGGTGAAATCAAAACAATGGCCGCAGGGATTTTCCCAGGTTGTCATAGGTTTGATTTGTTTTGAGAACTCCGTATGCCTTATCAGGGGCTGGAGGAATAGTGCTTGTCTAATTAGATGGCATGCGTTATTACCTAATCAGATAACACGTTTCTGTGCCGTGGTGTGGCTTAATCAGATAACGGTTTTTTGCACCGTGGGTCGGCTGCTAGTTAAGTATTAACCAGAACAGGGCCGGGAATAGGGGAATCGATACAGAACCTATAGGAATACATCACAGCACCTGAGATTGACAAGAAAACCATCCAATCTTGAGCAAGGATTGGCTCTGTGGTGTATTGTATACAATGCCACCTGTTGCACACAGCTGGAGCTCTGTGTAGCAAGACCATAAAAAGGGGTTAAGAGAAAGTTAAGCATGCTATAGACCAATCCCTTTGTTTGACACTGATGCAAGCTGTTTAGGAAAGTACCGTTAGAGTGGCTTTAAGCCTGGAAACAAAACAATGTCATGCCAGTTGAAATACACTTTGGATTTATAGAAGGAATGGTAGGTCAATCAATCAATCCGGATTTGTATAGTGCGACTACTCACCGATGTGGGTCTCAAGGCACTGGGGGGATGGGGGCTGCTGGTCCATCTGGGAGCTGGGATTCAGTCGAAGAGCCAGGTCTTGAGATCCTTCCTTAATTGGGTCAGCAACTGGGCTTGCTTAAGGTGGAGAGGCAGGGTGTTCCAGGTCGTGGCGACAAGGTATGATAGAGACACAGATCAGCCAGAATAAAAAGTTTGCACACAGCATGGAAGGTAGAATGAGGAGCTGGGACGGGAGTAACAAGTTAGAGTTAAAGGCGCAGAACCACTTCAGTTTTCTCCCAAATACTGCACGGAGGCAGGATCTGAATCTACGGTCGAGTTTCTATTTCTCTATGAGGTTTTTAACAGGCACGTACAGGCAACAAGCTTGCCTACAGCTGTTGTTACACATTTCAGGTAGAAGCACTGGAAGAATACAGTTTTGCCTAGGCCTTCAGTAAGTATATCCTTACACCCAGGGCTTTAAGTGGGCCGGGCCGCACCGGGTCTGAGCACCGGCTGTTTTTTAAAGGGGGCCTCGAAACGGGTCTCTATTGGGCTCTGTTTTGTGCCCTGGCACAGCCGGTCCGGTTTTTCAAGCGTTATAGAGGAAGGGAAATCCTTTAAAGAGAGTCATTTTCTCTCTGGATTTCCCTTCTCTTTTTGAAACTCAGGACCAGCAACATTGTCGTGGTGTCACCAGGGCTTTAAGTGGAACCCTTTTCAATATTATATACAAGCCATAGTTGCTGCTTATTTATCTAAGCAAATAACAGCCATTGACAAAGCAAATAGTCCTGACTTGTTGTATGTATGATTTTACTTGTTGTAGCAAATATCTGGATAGAGTGACAGAAACAGCAAAATACCAGTCGGGCGGTACACTATGCTAAGCACAGATTTTAACTTGGGTGTTTTAAGCCATGCCCGTAATTACATTGGCCACGCCCCTTTGAAAAACCACCCAGTTCTTTCATCCTACTTAAAGCCCTGCTTACACCTTCTTGGTGAATGTAATCTTCTTTGCAATTGTAGATTTCTTTGGATTTTTTTGTGGGGGGAGCAAAACCGGCCCCCTCCGAAAAAAACGGCCTCCACACCATGCGGCCTACAAGAGGATTGCCTGGTGCCCGGAATCACCAGTCTGGCCCTGCCTACAAGTGTAGCTGTTCAAAATATTCCAGTGCCGCAAAACTATAATAATGACTTGGGTGGCATGAATTGGTCATTTGTAATGTAGATTGAATTAATATACAACTGCTCTCATCATCTCTAAATTAGACAAATAGTGCCACCATGTGGAAAGCTGCGATAAGTGCTAGTGTTGACAGTTAAGTGCTGGTGACTAGCACAGGTAATCACTGGCTCAAATTAAGCACAGGGGTGCTCAGCCTGATTGCAATTCATTACTGTCTGGAGATCCTGATTCCCATTACATCCTGGGGACACTAATGTACATAACTGTTGGGTGGCATTGATAGTTAGTTCTGCTATTGGTCATTGATGATAATTTTTGCATTTTACCATTGGACTCATTGTTGCTTGGGATCGTTGATGATCTTTAGTACTACAGGAAATTGGTGCTTGGAGCTAATACAGATACTCACTACTGTCTGAGCTATTAATGCTTATTAGTGACTAGAGCAATTGATTCTCATTCATGCCAAGGCCATTGATGTTCATTTCTACCTGGAGCAATTCATAATCATTACTACATGAGGCCATTGATGCTCATTTCTGCCTGGAGCAATTCATAATCATAACTACTTGAGGCCATTGATGTTCATTGTTAGTCAAGGAAATCGAACTCCATTGCTGCCTGAGATCATTGATATTCATTACTGCCTGGGGCCATTGACACTAACAACTGCCAGGATCTATTGATGCTCATTACTGTCTAGGTCTAGTGATGTTAATTACTACAATGGCTCATTAATAATTACTGCTGTCTTGTGTCATTGAGCTCTTTACTGCCTGGAACCATTGAAGCCCATTACTATATGCTGCCATTGATGTATATACCACCTGAAATCAATAATGTCCACCCCTGCCTGGGTCCATTGAGTACCTGAATGCTTAAATAGGTCCATATTTGAAAGGATATTGTTAGCACTAAAAAAATCAAATCTACTAGCTATGTCAATGCTCCTGTGCTATTTCGCCATTCTGTGAATGATTTAAAGAAACGTTTATTTCAGCTATACTGTGTTAAGGTTAGTGTTTAAGTAATTTAGTTGAAACAATATTTCAATTCAGCTATTTGTTATTTTTTATTATTGTATTATTTATTCATTTCAGTTAGATTACTCTACATCTTACCACAGTCCCTCACTATGTTACGTTATATTATGCTTTATCTGCTAAGCGCACACACATGTTGCCGTCTTGGCTCTAAAGAGACAACAACATACATGAGACAAAAAAAGGTAGAGACAAAGTTACAAAGTAATTAGCTAAATTTCAATTTACTTTCAGAAATTTCAGAAATATGGGTTCTATGTGGAAACTAAGAGTGAGGGCATCCCATGGATTTGTGGCTACCATTGAAAAAGTTCTATCAAGCATGTGGACTGCATTAGTGACAGGCACAAGAAGAAGAACCAAGGTGGGCAACCTATGCTGATGCCAGGGTTAATCCAGCTGAACTTAATCTACATGAAACTGAGAGTTTGTGAAAATACTGCATGGTGGACAATAATAAGTATCTTGAAATCCAGATGGGCAACTAATGAGGTAACACGTTGAAAGAGATCTGATCCCACTTCCTCAAAACAGTAAATGGTCTTGGAGTTGCATTTTTGTAGCATTTGAAGGCACTAAAGAATGGTTTCAGACACCTCCTGGTAAATGCTGCATAGTTAATCATTGATTATATCAAGGTGTTCACGATGGTCATGCAGAGACTACATAAAATCCAGCCCTAGAAGCAACAAATAGCAGAATGTGGGGAATAGCCCTCAACTGATTAATACAGGAATGTGCCATCACCGCCACCACAAAGGCAAGAGAGAGAACTGTTGTGTGCAGCAGGTGCAAAAAGTTCACACACTTTTTACAGATTTGGGTCAAAAGAGGCAGGCCTAAAGAGGGGTGACTAAATGGAGGAGAACATCAGTTTTGATTAATTGAGCTTTAATAAATTGACCCACACCCACCATCTGACTACTTCCTGGCTGGTTGTAAAGTGGGCGGTCTGTCTCATAGTCAAAGGAAGCTTCCTTTTGATTAATACATTTAACATCAGTTGAGTGTCATATCTCATATGTGTACATGTAACACATTCAGAAAGAGCACAGAGGACATAATAGAGGCCATTGAACAAAAAGGGAAGAAAATCCTCCTTTGAAATTCATCTTACTATGAATTTATGTGACGGAGTAGCAAAGGGGGTAAAGCAATTCTATAAGTTTGATCTGCAAGAAAAGTTTTAAGTCAATCTTGTACATCAGAGCATTACTGTCAAGGAGCCCTTCGGCCAGGACAGACTAGTTAGTTGTGCTGAAAGATGCTGATAAATTCATAAGAAACAAGGTAGTGGTAACATCTCCATCCACCTCTTGCCACTGGTCTTTCAAGGCTGAGAAGACCAATAATACAGAGACACTTTTGATCTGAATCCATTCTCAAAGGGGTTTAAAAAAACAATTTCTCAGCAAAATCCTGTTTTTTTAGCCTTACTACATTTTCCAAGATCTTGATAAAAGGCAGTAAATTGTCGAAAATTACCAAGATCTTTAGGGTTCCAATTGTTAATTTTGAAGACTAGCGATACAGTAGCTGTTTTACAGGGTGAGAGGACAATTCCTGGGGCCCAAGATGGGTTGACTAGTATAGCAAAGTGCAATGGCACATGCAATGTTCACTCTAAATGTTCTGGGTAGAGATTAATAGGAGATCCTAAGGGATGACTAGAATTAAATATGTTTCTTTATATTTTTTTGTGCCTATCAATTGGCATTGTGCCTTTAGAAAGTTTAATTTTAGTCATATTCCTAGTTACACTACTTATGAGAATGTTCAGTACTCTTCAACAGGCAGTGTCTTTTCGAACCGTGGTCATTGCCTGAATATCCAGCACTCTTGATCCTCAGTCAATGGCTTGATCTCATGGCCCAGTCAGAGCTCTGTGTGTTTTAAGCTCAGCCATCTATATCTATGTTTCTCACTCAAGTGTTGCATGGCAGCTTGCCTAGTGAATGATGGATTACTTATCTATATCAATATGTTTGCTTGAAGGGAATATTCAGAACCCGGAGTTGTCATGTTTCTCCATACTGAATATGGATCACACTCCCTCCCGACGACATTGACCTCCCAAGCAGGATTCTGTGAAAGACTAAGAGGAGAGACAGACAGCTAGGAGATGGAACTCAGTAATCTTAAGGATTTCATTGGCACCCAATAGAACCTCTGGGTTCTGGGGTAGGTAACAGGATGGGTTGTGACTATGCCCCAGCTACCAGGATCCAGCTGGAGAACTGAAAAGCATTGAGCTAATTTCATCTTCAAACCTTGCCAGTGAACATGGCTTGCTGCTGAAAGAAGTGTTTGAACCAAGTATCTGAAGCCACTGATGGTAACTGCAGGAACACAGAGCAAGAAGGTAAAACAACTAAAGTACTTCTTAATGGGACCCAATTCCTGGGCTGGGGGAGCCAGGGAAAGGAAAAACACCTTCTTATTGTAAATCATTCCACGTGTGTGGAAGATGCCTTAGACCACAAGGTAGTGACTTGTGTCTCTTATGATTGTAAGCGAACCATAGCACTAGTATTCTTGACAATAGAGAACTCTTGAACAGAAGTTGGTATAGACCCCTCTGGTAATGATTTTGGAGCAATCACGACTGAAAGAGCCAAGAAAGCCAGGTTGCAAATGGTAATTTTGACTCAAATGTGATTCTAATATTGGCCCCTTTCTGCCATCAGAATTGCAAAAGGCCATTATGCAGTACTTAAGATGGCTGAAGAGAGGAGTGCACAAGGTTTGGACAGTTCATTATGTAGTCTAAAAGTACTTTGGCAACATTATTCTCAAAACGTGGATCTTAGCTTTGAAACATGGTTTTCATTGTTGACTGGCTGGGTCCTCCATCGTCACACAAATTGATTTCTGAACTAGTGTTAATAGAGAACTCATAGGCTTTGTAGCAGTGCAGGGTTCCAACCATTTGGCTCAAACACTGCAATTACAATTACTGCACCTCAATGGCCCAAACATCTAGTATTCTTAAGACATTGCTGTCTCTAGGACATTCATCTGATGAAACCTGAGAGTTCTGTTCCAAGGAGAGACCTGTGGGGACAGTAGGTATGAACAGCTCATTGTCATAGTGGGTGTCCACTGGGATGCTCCCTTCATAAATTGGGGAGAGAGTGGGTTAGAATGGAGGGAGGTAGTCTGCTCCTTTATCAGCTGTGTCCATGGGATTCATGGTTCTCACCCATTCTCTGATATGTTTAATACTTAATCAGCCATGGATTAACCTCTTCGCTGCGGGGTGTTTCCCCCCCCGCTGTGCGGGGGGCCACGCGCGGTGCCGCTGTGCTTGTGACGAGCTCAGCTCGTCATGAGGCACAGTGCAGCTGCACTCATCCGTCACAACCACACCCATTTTTCGAACGTTCAGCACAGCGGAGTAATTGTACCCGCGTGCAAGTTCCAACGGCCGTGACGAGCTCAGCTCGTCATGAGTGAAGCTGCACTGTGCCTCATGACGAGCTGAGCTCGTCATGAGCATAGAAGAGGTTAAGCATCACTACTAGATGTTCTTATGGTAGTATATCATACTCTGTGCATATTCATTTACTAAAAGAGATCAGGGGGGCATAGCAAAGGGTGTGTGTCTGCTTTCTGCGCCCTAGGGTACTTTAGTAATAGAGAAGGGGCAGTAAATGCCTGTGCAAGGCCTTCTGTAATACAGATCGTACTGGTGCATGTATAGCACAGCTTGATCTTAAAGGGGCATTTCTTCAAATGACATGGGTTTATGGCCCCATGCAAAGGAAGGGGCATGTTTCCCCTGAAAGTGCACCATGCCATATTATAGACGTGGGCCCAGAGGCAAAGGAGCTGTTAGTAAGTGCACCCGCCAGTCGCCCTTTGAAGAGAGAAACTGCAGTTCACTTTGTATTCTTAGTGTTCTAGTACTGTTTTACTGTCAAAGATGTCAAAGTGTCATCCTGTCTATTTGTAACCCTACTTAGGAGAACATGAACCATGCGTGGAAACTAATGTCCAGGTCTGGTGGGTTAGTTGAATAATGTGTCGACTGTAGGGGCCTGTGTTTGACCTCATGATCACAGGTCCAAATCCCAGCTGGTACATTCAGCCTTTAATCCTTCTGAGGCTAATAAAATGAGCAGCATTGAGTTGGGTAACATCTATTATTCAGCACAAGATACCTACGAGTGAACATGCGCTTTACAAATGCACATGGAATGTTATGATGTGTTCTTAGAATTCGGGGATCACTAGAGGGTTATTAATTAAACCTGATGTGTTCGGTACAATAGAAAGTGTTTATTTTGTAGAGCTTCATTACAAACTGTAAGGAGGAAGTGAGATGAGCGAGTGTAGATAGAGCCAGATGCAATTTTGAGAGGAGAAATAAAAGTAATCATACTGCTGAAGGAGCTCCCAGACTTGTATTAAAAAAGAAAACACAAGCATTTGTACAAGCATTTTATTGAAACACAATGCGCGGATTCACAAATGGACTGTATACAAAAAATGCCAAAAAAATGTATATTCCACTTATATTTTTTTTATCAATAAAAAGTTTTACTAAATCAAAAAAAAAGAAACACAATGTATTTTTTCCAGTGATTCTTTGTCAAAAGTGGACATTAAGTAACATTAACGTTTTCCTAATTAGGATCTTGTAAAACGTTCAACTAGGAACACGCAGCGCAGTAAATACCCTTTACTCCAGGCATCAACCAGACTGTAATGGACATATGAATTTAGCTGCCATCCATTTTACATATTCACAGAAATCTGCCCAGAACAGTGGTCCAGCACTAATATTAGCAATAATAGGATGCTCGTGAGAGGAGATAAAATGGATGACGTCGAGAAAGTACTTTTTGATCACTGCCGAGTACCCTTCGGTACCACTGTCAGATTGTGCGCTACACAAGTTTGCAATATAAGTGCTAAATAACAATCAATGACACTTACATATTGACACATTTTGTTACATGCCGTTTGAATCAGTGCTATTCGTAGTTAAACATTAGAACTGACAAACAAAGGTTGTTCCAAATGTGAGCATGACTACTAATAGAAAAATGTTTTGTGAATTGGGATCAGAGGGCTTGTTGCATAATAACGTTGCTATGGGCACGTGTAACTCACTTTCGTAACAGCGTTTATTTCTAGAATTTAGGAGTAAGCCATAAGAATCGCAAAAATAAGTTACATTAAAAATGACCAGATTCAGAATTATGTTGCTGTAACTTACTCTTGGAGTACTGTTGGCATACTCCTGAATTCCAGGAGTAAGCCTGTAGTAAGCCATGAGTATCCTTGGAATTCAATTATAAACCAGGTGTACTACTAGAGTAATATCTACTCGTAGCACAATCTTTGTAACTCGTTCCCAAAAGGTTTGTGAATCTTGTACCAAACTATACGGTTTGGTGCGTTTTATTACTTAAATGGAAAATCTATTGCCACCATTGTGGTCGGCATTAGCTTTAGAAGTCACCCAGCATCCTATGTATGCCATTCATGCAATGCATTGTGCCGCTAACATTTGAAGAAATAGTCCGTGGGACCCCCGCTCCCCAAAGTTCATGCATTGCAACACTGATGCATTTAGTTTTAGGTCTTGCAGAATGCAAGACAAGCGATTTATATTCCAAATGTTCACTTTTTTCTTGCACATGAGTAGTACTAGTACTCCTATGAAGATGTGCAATGGTCTAACCATGATCTGGGCAAATATCGGGGTTAAATTATGTGACTGGTAAATATTAATTGTTGAGGATGTGGTATTTGCTGAGACAGCTGCTTGCACTCGATTCCAAGCATCGGAACTGCGAATAGGGCTTACTTAACACATGTGTAGCTTTTTCTGTTATATTTCCGCATAATTAAGTTACATTTTACCTAAGAAAATTATGCAGGCAAAATCTCTGGAGTGTAAAAGCAGCACCAGAGTTGTATTCTTGTAAAGGAGGCAAATTTATGTGTGTGCTCGAAATTGGATTTTTGCTCAAATTGTGATCATGGCATTAGAATTTAGTTCACTGTTGATGAACATTAAGGTACCACAGTTCAATTGAACTTCCTCCTCATCTAGAACATGCGTATTTTAAGCCCGCCTCTTCTTTTGCTTCCTCAGAGGCTTGAGGTCAGGCACGGCCATTGCCAGGTTTTGGTCACCTCTCCCCAAGCTGTTGAACCCTTGGTTCTGTGGCCTGTATGAATGTGGATGTCTCTCATCTACTGCATCTGGTGACGTTTCGGTTACTACACCAGTGGGTTCCACGAACATGACCTCGGTTGCACTGTCAGTAGAAAATTGCCTCAAGCCGGCGGGTGGTGTGAAAGTTTGCAAGAGTCCAGCAGAGCCTGGTCCTGTCAGGCTACCTTCAGTTACTCCCTTCCTGACTCCTGCAGGTACTGTGACTGCAAGAACTTCTCCCGTGTCTTGGGCTGGTGTGACACCAGGCGCGGCGCTTGACGTCTCTCCCCGTTTGTTGAGGTTGGACCCTGCTTGGCCCATTGGAACAGCTGCTTGTTCATCTAGACTGATTTCAGCCTCAGCTGCAGGACGCGCTGCCCCTTGCAACAGTGGTGGTAATACTGATAATCCTGGAAATGCAGACATTCCTGGTAATACTGGGTATGCTGGTAAAACAGACCCATAGTGTGGCATAATCACTCCAGCGAAGACCTGTGGCACAAGTGGCTGAAAGGAAATGAGAAAAGTGTTAGTAATGATCGAACACAGTGATAAATTGAAAGCAATATAATAGCTTATATAGAGGACCGCTAGGATTATGCAGCAGTACAGGACTAAATTGTGCAGCAGGTAAATAAATTATGTGGCACAAAAGAGCTAATTGTGTGGCATTATTTTGTGGCTGAATTATCTTGATGTTCTTTCATTCTAATACCAAAGGGAGCCCAAATGAAATGCAAAACAACATAAGTTTCTTAAGAGCGAAAAGGAAAATCATTCATTAGATCTTTCTATCTATATTGGTTTTTCACCCACACTTAATGAGTTAATTTTGTATGGAAAACGAATATACTGTCACTAATATATTGACACTGCCCTTGTAATTCCAAGAGTCAAATATAGTGAGTTACAGGAAGTGTGCAAGTGAAGTCTTGCTTTCTGCTGAGCATAGCATGCTGCATTCAGCAAAATATATGTGTACATGCAGTTGCACTCAGCAGAAAATAGGCCCCACTGAGCTTTATGTGTAGCGGCCGTCCTGCCGCTGAACCAGCACCACCTCACGACAAGGGGGCAACGGAACTCGGAGGAATTTGAGCTCGCAATGTGGGGCGCAGGTAACGGATTGAGGATAATGACGCTTGGCAGAGATTACGAGAGCATCCATTTGTGGGAACATTCGGCACTGCAACATCCATAAGGCAACGCACAGCCTCATTCAGTGCGTCCAATCAATGGAGTGCGATAGACATTTAAGGAAGTTGCAGCCCTTAATGCTCTTTTGGACTGCTACGCCCCTGAGGAAGAGAAATGTCTTGAAACGCGTTGGGCTGCTGTCAACTGCTAATTATTTGTGAACTGAATTGTCCGTACCAATAAATGCATTGTTGGGGACAAGCATACCTGCGCTGGCGTGCAGTTTACTGTTGGACACTCCCCACTGAGCTTTATGTGTAGCGGCCGTCCTGCCGCTGAACCAGCACCATTTCACAACAAGGGGGCCACCGAACTCGGAGGAATTATTTGAGCTCGTAATGTGGGGCGCAGGTAACGGATTGAGGATAATGGCGCTCGGCAGAGATGACGTGCGCATCCATTTGTGGGAACATTCGGCACTGCAACATCCATAAGGCAACACACAGCCTCATTCAGAGCGTCCAACCAATGGAGTGCGATAGACATTTAAGGAAGTTGCAGCCCTTAATGCTCTTTTGGACTGCTACGCCCCTGAGGAAGAGAAATGTCTTGAAACGCGTTGGGCTGCTGTCAACTGCTAATTATTTGTGAGCTGAATTGTCCGTACAAATAAATGCATTGTTGGGGACAAGCATACCTGCGCTGGCGTGCGGTTTACTGTTGGACACTCCCCACTGAGCTTTATGTGTAGCGGCCGTCCTGCCGCTGAACCAGCACCATTTCACAACAAGGGGGCCACCGAACTCGGAGGAATTTGAGCTCGCAATGTGGGGCGCAGGTAACGGATTGAGGATAATGACGCTTGGCAGAGATGACAAGAGCAACCATTTGTGGGAACATTCGGCAATGCAACATCCATAAGGCAACGCACAGCCTCATTCAGAGCGTCCAATCAATGGAGTGCGATAGACATTTAAGGAAGTTTGCAGCCCTTAATGCTCTTTTGGACTGCTACTCCCCTGAGGAAGAGAAATGTCTTGAAACGCGTTGGGCTGCTGTCAACTGCTAATTATTTGTGAACTGAATTGTCCGTACCAATAAATGCATTGTTGGGGACAAGCATACCTGCGCTGGCGTGCGGTTTACTGTTGGACACTCCCCACTGAGCTTTATGTGTAGCGGCCGTCCTGCCACTGAACCAGCACCATTTCACAACAAGGGGGCCACCGAACTCGGAGGAATTATTTGAGCTCGCAATGTGGGGCGCAGGTAACGGATTGAGGATAATGACGCTCGGCAGAGATGTCGTGCGCATCCATTTGTGGGAACATTCGGCACTGCAACATTCATAAGGCAACGCACAGCCTCATTCAGAGCGTCCAACCAATGGAGTGCGATAGACATTTAAGGAAGTTGCAGCCCGTCATGCTCTTTTGGACTGCCACGCCCCTGAGGAAGAGAAATGTCTTGAAACGCGTTGGGCTGCTGTCAACTGCTAATTATTTGTGAGCTGAATTGTCCGTACCAATAAAGGCCTTGTTGGGGACAAGCATACCTGCGCTGGCGTGCGGTTTACTGTTGGACACTCCCCACTGAGCTATATATATAAATATATACACACACACACACATCCCTCAAGTGCTTAAATATGGTTTTATGGGAAAGTTGCTGTTTATCAAAGATAGTTACCATTTCCTCTGAGCTCAATAGCATCCCCTAAAAGAGAAACAAGAGAATAAATTAGTTGGTGGTAATCGCGTGTAAAGTGCAGGTGGTTAAAGCAGACTTCTGATTCCCTTCAGAACAACATATCCTTTTAGAATGTGCACTTTTGGCATACAAAAAAACTACACATGAATCACATTTGTTGTCACAATATGTTTAAACGTGATCTTCATAGACAATGAATGCCATGACATTGGCCATGGGTGAATATTTGGGGAACTGTGCTATAGATCCCTGGATTTGTTTTAACCAACCCCGCATCTATTCGCTGTGAAGAATGGATAATCATGTCATGTATTAGGGAGACACAAAAATATTGTCGGGTGTATCTATCACCTACGGCACATCTGTAACACCCTATAATTTGGGGGGTAAATATAAGTCAGGGGTGTAGCTACCATTGGTTCATCAGGGGCACCAGGGCCCAGAGTCCACTGAACCCTGATGATTGTTATATTTTATTATTCCAACAGAAGGTAAAATTGATATTTTCCTTGCTTGCACCAGGGCCCATGGCATTCTCACTACATTTTATATTTATTGCACGTGTGATTAGTTTTTTAACTACAACTTCTGAAGCAGGTATTGTACATGTATAGAATGCAGTGACTATCATACATAAGCAGGTATGGCATCAAAAGCGAACACGCGACAGATGAAGGTTAGAGTTCCACTGGCTGTGTTTGATTGTCTGATGAGACAGTTAAAAGTTTATGTGACATCAATTTTCAGAGGAGTGGGAGTAAGAAACTAGTGAGAAAGCAGAACATGTTCGCAAATTAACGATTTAATCAGCTGAGATTCTTGTTTTTAGGAATATACAGAGGAGTCTGCTAATAAAAACACATTTTAGCAAAGTCAATAGGTCTGAATTTTTGTTAACTAAAAGGTATGGTAATGGATGTGGGACTTAGTGTGTGTTGAACTAAAACTGTCATAAAAATCGTACAATGAAACCACATCATGGGCTACAAAACTATGGAAGCTAGTTGTAGGGCCCTCTGAACAGATTGCATTATCAGAGGTACCATGTATCTGCAAGGAACAGTATACAGAAATGGACTTGGACATTAAGGCCCAGACTTACTAAGGCTGTGTGCCAGATCTAGAATGACACAGATCGATGCAAAGTGGCACAAAATGGTAGAAGTGATTTATTTTCTTGCACTATAGGTGTTTCACACTGGTGAGATGACCTTTTCGCAGCACCAAATTCTCTTTGCGCAGCTTCGCATCAAGGGGTGTTACTGGTGGTGGATCAGCGCAAACTTCCATACGTTTTGATGCAGAGCCCCATCAACTAAAGCAGTCCACCATCTGCCGAATTACGACTTTCAAAGTTTTACCATGGTGGACTGCCGCCTGCACAAGGGAATAGTCCTTCTCAGGCAGTGGCGGAGCTGTGCCACAATGTAACATGCTCAGCGGGACTGATGCAGTAGCCCACCTAGCATATTACGAGTTCCTGCACCGCCAGCCATTTTATAGCAGTAGCCCACCATGAAAATGCTGGCGGTGCAGAAACAAATGGGTCCCCAAAGGACCCCTATACCCTCCGCCATGGGGATGCATTCAGGAGGGGCACAACATGTGCTCCCTGTATGCTTGCACCCCCAGTTCATGTCACCGCCCATGCAGTGGCGGAACATTTTTGCTGTTCCCATTGCGGTACCTGTTTTTCTTGCACCGACGTGGGAAAGGCAAAAGATTGTCCAACTTATGTGAGTTTAACTAATAAGGCAGGCGGTCCTTGTGCATCTTTGGTGTGCCAGCGCAACTGTGTCTCTTTGGAGAGCCGGTGCAGCTGTGCCAAAGACGTCATCAGCCTCTAAGATTATTTTTAACATTCCTAAGAATATTGGCAAATGTAATATCCTGAGGCAATGCCATTTACAAAAACTTTAACGTTTTGCCTACTCATTTCAGGTTCAGATGTTTTTATTTTTCTGAGGATTGTTGGAAAAAATAATATGCCTAGTCTATATAATGGCTCCTATTATGTCGAAGGGGAATAAGGACAATGTCAAGATGGCTGCCATCATAACAACAGAAACCTTTCTTCTGGTTTCATATTTGAAATGTCCAATCAGCTCAAACCACGTTCATTCAACATAAACCCCTCACATTACCTTTGAATTTCCTTAACGCCTGTACTCATAAGGACCAATATCTTATTTTCATAATGGCATCGGTTTGAACGCAAACCTGTTTTTTTACTTTTTGAATGCTTACAGTCAAATCACTCTCTGCATTACTCAAGGAACCAACAGCCAGATTCATCAAGCGAAATGCGCTCGCAAAAGGGCCAGATTCTGAGAATCTGTCCCTTTGCGAGTGCAATTTTTGCATTTGGAATTCATCATCCAAAATGCAAAAATCGCTAATAAAGAATTCGCAAATATGCGAGGATTAGCATTTAAGGAATCTCTATTAGAGATTCCTTAAATGCTATTTATGAAACATTTAAAAATAGCGAATTCCCAATTTAGGACCGCTATTTACCACGAAGTCAAACCTCGTGGTAAATAGCGAAAACTTAGAAAAATGCATTTTAATGCATTTTTCTAAGTTGCATGTTACACACACACATGTCCTTTGGACATGTGTGTGCACAACATCAGTGTAAATTCACATTTCAGGGGTGCTACAGGGTGTCCTTTGGACACCCCTGCACCCTTGAAATCGCATCCTTATTTGCCTTTAGGCCCATAGGAATGAATGGGGAGTTATTCCTTATTTGCGATTAGCAATTTGCTAATCGCAAATAAGGAATGTGTAGGAATCGCAATTTATTTAGCAATTCCTACATGAATCCCGTTTTGCAAGTCCTTAATAGCGATTCCTTATGAATCGCTATTAACGACTCGCAAAACGGCCCTTTCATGAATCTGGCCGCAAGACTCTTTACATCTCCTATCATAGTTTCGAGGATGGAAAATTCCAATAGGCTGGCTCATCACGTGCATTGACGCCCCACATTAAATTTTCTATCAAATATCTTACCTGTTGTCCCATTTGTGTTATTATCAGTGGGAAAAGCTGTAAAATAAATTATATATTAATGCATCATTGGGGTTGCACATTTGGAAGATATGAAAATGTAGCTATCGGTTATATATGAAATACAATTATACTTTTCATAAGCCAATGGTATATTTAAATCCTACAGTTATGAAACCATTTTGATAATTTTCATGTACCCATTGTGTCATTGCAAAGTGTAGGAAAATGCCTGTGTTTGCATGGTCACCTCCATTATGTTGCTACATTTTGTTCCTTTTTTGACTCTGTTCACAGGGGCACTGCTGTCCTATGCACAATGCATATGACCTGACTAGAAAAAAGATCATGTTGACTTTGATATACTCAAAATTGGCACATTTAATTTACTTACAAGGTCTCTAGTATATGGCACCAAGTGTACCCAGAGCCTGTGAGTTAAATGCCACTAGTGGACTGCAGCACTCATTGTGTCACCACTAAAGTGACAATGCAAATACTTGACTGTAAACCTGCTACCAGTAACTTGGTTGTGCAGTTTAAACTGCAAATTCAACCAGACAAAATAACGTCTTTTGACAGGCTTAGTCAATTTAAATATTAATAAATCACCCTAATGAGGCCATAAATGTCCATAATGCAGGATGCATAATATGTAAAAATTAAACACATACAAGTTTAATGCTAAATATTTCCTTACAGTGACAATGCCATAAAAGTTAATTTCACTGTACCCTGATTAGGTGTTCCATAGGGAAAGCATTGGGATACTTTATTAAAACTAATAAAGTTAGCTCTCCCTCAGAAGCAGATAAAGAGTTAATTCTTGGACTTTTTAAAATGTTTATTACAAATGCAATTCATTGGTAAAGTCGGATTTGTAACAAACATTCTACAAAAGATACTTTTGATAAATTACCCTTAGCATGCCTAAAACCTCTAGAAGTCTATTTGCCTGTGCTACTAACTGTCATCCAGGAGCTAATTAGCTCACACTGGAGCCCATCTCCCTTTCATCTAACTAGTCAGCCAGGCACTGATAGCACTGGGAGAGGAGCTGCCCCCAGAAGCAGTTTTGAGGTATCCCAGGTTGGGGGCTGGACGCTCATATTCTTGGCCAGACCTCTAGTATTGGCACAGGAGTTCTGAACAAGGGAAGAAAGGTTATGCCATGTTGGATTCAGGTAGAGATGGGCAATGTGGGATTGTTTGCAATAGGGCACTTGGGAACTGCTGCATAAGTGGGCAGGGTTACGTCTAGGAACTTTTTCCTTATTGGCAAGAAGGGGCTAGTAGTCACTCCCACCCACAGGTAAGTGCCAGGAATAAATGTGGCACCCCTGGACAGCCAACACTGAAAATACTGCACCTTTGAAAGGCAGAAGGCGGCTTGCATTTAATATTGTGACCAGTGCGAAGAAACCCAAGGGTTGGACCTGCTCCAACCTGTACTGCGGACTAAGAGGAAGACTCCAAGTATCATTTGGCTGAACTCCTGTTAAACGGCAGGAACACAAAAACTGCAAGAAGCCCACTTTCCAGGATGAGCCAGCTGAGCAGTTTCAACTGGACCTGCCCCATACCCTTTTTGTGGCTTCTGATGGAGTGAGTCCTGACCCCCAAGTTCTGTTCCCGAGGTCCTTGATAGCTTGGCTGGGGTTAGAGTGTATGCCCCTGCCCATACTGCAAAATCTGGGACTTAAATACATTTTGCCAACTTTACACTGAAGAAACTATAGAGATTGGCTTCACCGTTGCCTCCACAGCTCCCAAAGTTGAATTACCAGCCGGCCTCATTTTTCTGGTTTGTCCCACTGAAGGAAATAGGGACTTCAGTAAATGTTTTTAAGTCTGAATGTAGAGGACCTTGAGGGACCAATGTCACGGAGCCTCTGACATTGAGGCCTTCTTGGGAATGGACTTCAGACTTTGCCAGATAGAAGTTCTCCCACCTTTGTCAATGACTAGGACCTTGTGCTTCAGCAACCCGCCATTGTTGAGGTCTGCTTCAGATTCAGCTTGCCCCGCCGAGACTCGTCGACAACTAATTTTTCTTCATGAAAGTTTCTAAGTCAGAATGTAAATTTCCTACAGAGATGAACACTATCCCTGTATCTGACCAGCGATCCATCGTGTTCAGCCTTAACTTTTTATTTGACCTGGTCTGGCATGACCAGATGACCCCAGCTGTGCTTTATGGTGCTCTTTTTTTATTTAAAACTTTGAATATTCATCTCTCCGATACTCTTTATTTTTGTGTCATTTTGTTCATCAAGTTATTCTCTACTTTTATAAATTTCAGTGGGTTTTTATTATGTTGTGCTATCAACTTTATAACTGTTTTGCTACTTCCAAGAGGTTTACATATTTTTTAAAGTTAAGCCTGTTTGATGTGTGCCATACCTACGACGAGTTAAACTCAGGTGTGAATTACTGAAAACTTCAATAGACTGAACATAAATAGTGACATATTGCTTGTGGTGGACCAGCAACCATTCCAACTAAAAATCCAGCCTCTCACTCAGTTGTTTTGGACACAGAGGAATATTGTAAATACTTCTGAACACAACAAAAGCATATGCACTACTTAAATTAAAATTGTGCAGGATTACCAGGTACTCAATACGCACCCTCATTCTTCATTGCACACCTTGGAATGGGGAATAACATACTAATAGCATATGTTACTCCCTAATCCTAGATGTGGAAGCAGCACTTGATCTGACCGAAGTTTTAGGTTATGCAATTTTTGCTCAGGCTGTAAAGTCGAGTTTGGACACTTCGGTATTAAAGCACCAATGTGAATCTTGTACAAAGTGGCAAATAAGTGGTCTGTTTATGACTGACATAAATTACAAAAAGAAAAGAGGGACTTGCTTACATGATGGGGGTGGGGAAACATTGGATGGTGGACTGTCATTTCTCCCACATTCATCGGAAGGGCTTGTGGGTATGGCATGACTCCTGGTTGTTGGTTACCCTGTGAAAGAAGAAAACATCTTAGAGACATATTTGTCAACCTAACTTAACCTTACAGGAAATGTATGTTGTCATTCATTCATGTAGTTACTTTGCTTTGCTTGTAAGTATATTTATCTTTTTATGTTTCCAATGTTTTATATAGCATTACGCATGTTGCTTTGAGGCCACTTAACCTGAATGTTGTTTTTAAGATACATCTGGATGAGATTGATAAGGAGTCCGGAGATGTATTCAAGAAACCTGAGTTGCAAAATGTGATACTTCAGTGTTATATTCTGGATTAAATTGAGTTATCCCATCAATGGCCTTCAGTGTTGGTTTGTTATGTGTAATGGTTGTGAAGGAATAGTAAGAAAATAGCTAAAGATTGGTCATCACAAAGAGTTGTGAATCCCGTTTTTTGGAGTGGTATGACCCTCTTCCGGTTTGACTCGGCTACCCTAGCTCTACATCACAGTTCTCAGTAAACTGCTTATTCATAGAGTTCCATTGAAAATGTTCAATTCTTAGGGGTATGATTGATCCCCTCAGAAAGCCCTGAAGGGCTTTCTATATGATAAGGGACCTGAACAACAGAGAACAACCTGTAGCTGCCCCTTTCCTTTTCAGAAGTGTGCTCAACATGCAAAACCAGTAAGGAATACTTTGGGAAAAGGTATACAAACTCTTTGGAAAGAAACCTTCCTTTTCTGGCTATAATAGTTTATTTCCTGAAAAGCATCAAATGTAGATCTTCTGAAGGATGTCACCTTAATTAACCACAATTACTACAAGCAGGTTTTCCTTAAATAAAATTCCTTAGCTTAGTGAGCATTTCCAATTTTGCACAAGGGTCAACTAAAGCTAAAGGTAAGCCACTGGGTGTGTGTGTATATGTTTGTGTGTGTTACTTTCACATGTGTTTCTCCATAGTATGTCTTCTTAGGAATGGTTTGTGAAAATAACTGTTCAAAATATCAACCTATAAGAATATCGACTGTAGAACACTTAACCATTCATCAATGTCTAGAATGGGAGAGAAAAACCCACATATATAGGCAGCAATAGATAAACTGTTTCAGAGCAGAAATTAAAAGCAGTCCTAGCCCTTTGAACACCTTTACTAGACATGGATTGTATGATGAGCTAGAGTATTTGCTTTAGTAGAGCAGAAGCACAAAAATGTGATTAGGAGAAGAGGACAAATGGGAGTCCACTAAATCATTATATAATACATGGGATTCTGCAATCAGTTGTCTCTAATCGCTTTTTAATGGGTGACTTGTGATGCACCCAGTCGCGGCTTATAAAGTAAAGACATCAAAACTCGACTGTAATAACTTCTCGTAGGCAAGTTCCGATGTCACACTGCCTACTGCCAAAGCCAGAACTCAGGTGAAAGGCAGGTCACGGAGCAGCTGTTTAAAGTAACAAAAATCAAATTTTGCTTTTCTTTATTCTGCTCTATTTCTCTAGCTTAAAGTGCCCAACAGAAAGAACATGATTATTTTTTGCATTCCCTAAATAATTATAGAACATTACAATTTTTCGGCATGTTTCTACACTTTGTGAACTACTGGTTCTTTTTTTTTTTTTTTTTAAGTGACCTGAATAAAACAGCTTCTAATAGTTTTTTGCAACAAGTATTTAACAGGTACTTGAAGTGCTTAATTTAGCATTAGAGGTTCTATTTGTATTCTTCTTGTTTGCAAATACGCTTTCTTTTTCATAAGAAAGATCTACACACCAAGGTTGTAAGTGATTTGTGGGAAAGTTGATGGTGTGACCATGTATTGTATGGGATAAAGTACCCCCTGCAATACATGATAAGGGTATTGCAAGTCACCTCAAAGTTCCATAATCTTATAAAGCCACTCGGCCTTTGGCCATGTTCCTCTATATAGTTATAGGACTCCTTGTGGCTTGCAATATCCTTCAATATGGCAGGGGGTACTTTACTCTTATATTATTAGGGATATCAAGCAAACCACTGAGCTGCTCTATTGCTAGTTCTTTTTTAAAAATGTTCACATTAAATACACAACAGTTTTGTTTTATTTAAAATAAAAACTGTGGTCATGCCCTGCCACATGCCTGAAGGAAGACATCCTGCAATGTGTGTTCTTGTTCCCATACATTCCTTACTTGGACTTATTAAAATTACGAGTTGAGTAGGAGCTTTCCAGACCCTCGTAGTTTTCCTCACAAACAACTCTGATTATCACGCCACTTTTAATTCCTGTCCCAGCAGAAAACTTGTATTTCTATATAGATCAAACCTGACAAATTTTACCAGATGAAAAGGCGTGATGAATACCAAGACGTGCATTATGGTGGGTGTTAGACCTGGCATCTTTGGCGTGGTTTCCCCCTATCTTTTTGCCTCTACCTCCTGTATTTTTGATGCTGTGCTGGATTTAGTTTTGCTGGTTTAGATGCTTTGGACACTCCACCACTGCTGATCAGTGTCAGAGTGTAAGTGCTCCCTGTGTAAATTGCTATTCTGATTGGATATACATGTTTGGCATGTTTGTATCACCATGAAGTCCCTAGTAAAGTGCACTGGGTGTGTCAGGGCTGGTGATGACAAATGCTACTAGTGGGCCTGCAGCACTGATTGTGCCACCCACAGGAGTAGCTCTAAAATGGTGTCTCAGGTCTGCCACTGCAGTGCCTATGGGCAGTTTAGAACTGCCATGTCCTCCTGGCCAGTGTCCCCACTGACCAGGCCTAACCCTTCCCTTTTTGTGCACATCAGCCACCCCTATGGAAGGCCCAAGGTACCCCCCTGGGCAGGGTGCAGTGTATGTGAAAGGTAGAGCATGTACTGGTGCAGGTAACATGTTCTGGTAGTGAATTACAGCCATTTTCGTTTTTCACTATTGTAAGGCTATCTTGCTCCATAGATTAACATGGGGGATGCTGGCTACAGTGGTTAACAGCATTTCTTCCCATAGGAACAAGATAGGACATAAGTATCTAGTATCCCTGAACTCAGAATTTAATAACACATCTTTTAGGAAAGGTTGTTTTTAAATCCTGGGTTTGAGAACAGCACTTTTAGAGAGTTGCTGTTCTCATGTCTAACCCTTCTGTGTGCCTGGGCCTGTTTGTGTGTTGACTGTCTGGTTTGTGAGTGACAGGGGCTGGGGAATTCCCCAGCAGGATGGATGAGTCAGCACTAGGCTGAATGACTGCAGTTGCAACTGGAGTGCTGGTAGGAGTTAGCACCTGGGCTGAATAGGGCTGTGCCTGCCTACCACAATGCTGGCTCCACCCCCCTGCTGGGCGGCTGAGGACCCTGCCCCTCACTCAGAAAGGAAAGATGCAGCCAGCAAAACAAAGTGCTCAGGATCCACCCAGAACTGGTTCAGACCGGGCTCAGGGCCCACATGCACCAAAAGAACAAAGACTTTAGGGGTATAAGTACAGGACCCCTGACAACAGAAAATTAGATCATCCTGAAAATCAAGAAGGAACCTCTGCCAAGGAGAAAGCTGAAACTGAAGAAGGAAGATTGTCCTGCTGTTGCTCTGCTGGACTGACCTGTTGCTTTTCTGCCAAGGAGAGGGGAAGGACTTTGCTGTTGAGCTGTGTCCCCTGTCTTGAAGGAATCTCCAAGGGCCTGAGAAGAGCTGGCTCCCTGTTTTGAAGTCCCAGGAACAAAAGGACTTCACCCCCAGCTTCCCTGAACTCTGCTGAGAGAGTTCTGTCCTTCCTAAAGTGCTTGATCCAGTTGTGGGGCCTCTGGAAGTTGTACCTGAGCTGGGAAGCTTGAAACTAAGCTTGAGTGACTTTTGAAACTGAAAAGTGTCGCATCGCTCACTTGCGGAGCGCATCCCCGACAGTGCGAGAAGTTTCCCGCCGCTACGGAGGTCGAGATCGTCGCAGCGCCTGACGCCGCTGCCAGAGACGTCGCATCCTTCGTTTGCGGGAGAATCGAACATCGCTGCGAGTCTCGTCGCAGAGCCTGTCGTCGCTGGGTGAGAACGCCGCACCGCTTGCTTGCGGACCGCATCACGTCGCTGCGAGCATCGTCGCAGAACCATCACATCGAGGAGCTGCGAGAGAGAGGATCACCGCTGGACCGCGCATCGTCACCCCGGAGATCGTCGCAGCCCCTTCGAGATCGTCGCATCGTGCCTTTGCCAGAACAGACTTCCTACGGAACCTACGCACCGGAATCCATACAAGTGGCCTTCCTCCCTATACAGACCGGATTCATCGCAACACGCCCGCTGCTGCAGCGGGGCTGTCGCATCGCCTCCCCAGGGTCTCAGGAGCAATGCATCGCTTGTTTTCCACCGCACCAGCTTCTGCTTTTGGAACTTTGTTGCAACTAAAATGTACTGTGAGTAAACGTGACGCAACTGTGAACTTTTCACGCATCAGTAGAGAATTCTATCGCAACGTAGAGAATTCTATCGCAACCTAAAGAATTTTAACGCAACCTTAAGAACTCTTTTTGAAACCATATTCTTGAACTGTGTATGTTGGATTTTTGTCGTTTTGGTCTTGTGTAGTTTAGATTAAAAATACCTTTATTTTTCTAAACTGTTGTGGAGTCAGGTTGTGGTGTTTTCACTGTGTTACTGTGAGTGTTGGTACAAATACTTTACGCATTGCCTCTGGTTAGCCTAGACTGCTTGTGCCAAGCTACCTAGAGGGTGAGCAGGGGTTATCTCAGAGGGTCATCTCCTTGCCCTGACTAGAAGCAAGGGTCCCTATTTGGACGGTGGTACCTACCTCTGCCAACTAGAGACCCCCAGATCTAACATTGGTGGTCAGGCGGTGGGATTTGAACTTGTATTTGTACTTGACCCACAGTAATTGGTGTACATCACTAGTGAGTGCAGATCACTACGCCACCGCATACTACTGGTTTTTGATTTTTCTATTTTTGAGTAACTCTTCCAAGCATCATGTCTTTGAATGGGAAAGCACCCAGTAAGGAGGCGGAAGTAGAATTGGAGTTTGCCATTGGAGATTTGTATTCATACAAAGTTGAGCAACTTAGGAAATTCTGCCTTGAGTTTGAGTGCCCCATAAAGAGCGCCTACAGAAAGGAGGAGCTGCAGAGAATCTTGAAGGCCCATTGGGAGGCACAAGAGGGAGATGATGATGTAAATGGGGGGAATGGTTTTCAAGTCAAAGATCTGCCAGTGGGCAGAGTAGGCTCAGGAGCTGGCAGCAACCACTCCGGTAGGGGCCTCACCCCAGAAGAGTTACAAGAAAATCAGAGAATGAGAGAATATGACTTGGAAGTCATGAAAATGAAACTGAGGCAATTGGAATTGGAGAAAGAAAGGGCAGCGGAAGACAAGAGAGAGGCTCGTGCCCTAGAGGAAAAGAAATTGCTTTTGGCTCATGAGTTGAGCATGAAAGAACTGGATCTTAAAGCCAAGGAGGTGGATGCCAGTTCAAATAGTGGCAGCGCGCAGCCAGTGCATGGGGGTAAAGTATATATTCCCAAGGACCTGGTACAGAATTACCATAGGGGTGAGGATATTTATGCCTGGTTCACTTCGTATGAAATTGCATTGAAGATGAATGGTGTGCCTGATCAGCATTGGGGGGCGGGCCTGTAGAAACATTTTGAGGTTTCTGGGAGGAGTGCTCTAGAGCCCTTAGAATTAGCAGGTGCCATGACCTACCCCAATATGAAGGAGGCCTTATGTCTCAGGTATGGCCTTACCCCAGAGCAGTACAGACTGCAGTTTAGGAACTCCAAGAAGAGAGAGTCTGAGACTTGGATGGAGTGTGTGAATTTGTACTCGCGTGCACTGGAAGGTTGGATGAAGGGCAGTAAAGTAACTGATTTTAAGGGGTTGTTGCATTTAATCAGTTGGGAGCACTTGAGTAGTCTATGTGTTCCAGAGCTGCGCCAGCATCTTTTAGACAGCAAGCTGACAGACCCCATTGAGCTTGCTAAGGAGGCGGACCGCTGGACCAGTACCAGGGTCCACAGAGGAATTGTGGGTACCACAGCCAAAGGTGGGCAGGGTCCCCAGCAGAAGAGTGGGGGGGACAAGGGTAATCAAAAGGAGTTCTCAGAAGGGCCCCACAATAGTTCCCAGGGAAAGTAATCCCAACCCCCCAAACCTAAACAGCCATGGCCCTCTAAGGGCAGGCGGGACAATAAAGACAACAGGGGCCCACCTACCTGCTATCACTGCAATGAGGTGGGCCACATAGCTCCAAAATGTCCCAAGAAGAAGCAAGCACCCACTGGTGCCCCCGCCCCAGCGTTAGCTAGTGTAGCTTTGGGAGGGGATTTGGTTTCTAGTGATTGGGGGGAGCTAGCAGTTATGACCCTTGTCTCTCTAGGAGACCAAGAGGTGGTCCAGGAAACCTTACTGCCCTCTAACACTAAGAAATATGGGCAGAAGGTGACCATCAATGGGAGGGAGATTGAGGCTCTGAGAGACACAGGAGCCAGCGTGACATCCGTGAGGTGTCAGTGGGTGTCTGAAGAGCAAATCATCCCGGGTGTACTCCGCCCTGTAGTGGCAGCTGACAGTTCAGTGCGCTTCAGCAAGCTGGCACGTGTTCCCTTTGAATGGGGGGGAGTCTCTGGTCTTTTGGAGGTAGTTGTCAGTGATGCCTTGCCTGTAGACTGTCTGTTAGGTAACGACCTGGAGAGTTCTCCATGGAAGGATGTAGAACACAGAACTCACTTGGAGATGTTGGGTTTGCCTGCGTGGATCTGTGTGTCCACACGTGCTATGACAGCCAGTAGGGGGGAGTCAGCAGAACTGGAGCCTGAAACAGTGGCCCAGAGACCTGCCAGGAGAGGAAGAGGCAGGGGGCGCGGGAAACCAGCCCCAGCCGTTCCCACGGTCCAGGAGGAAGCAGAACCTGAGGGGGATGCCCTGGAACCTACAGGGGAACAGGTAGCCGAACTGGGAGACTTGCCTGAGCTGACCCATTGGCAGCAGGATGGTGGTCCCTCCAGGGAGGAATTCTGCAAGGCGCAGAAGGAGTGCCCTTCCCTCATTGGTCTGCGGCAACAGGCTGTAGATCAGGCAGCAGGTGGAGCAGCCAGAGATCACTTCATCTACTGGGAAGATGACTTGTTATATAGCGAGCCTAAGTTTGCTGAGCCCGGTGCAGCCCGTGTGCTGGTGGTACCCGAGCGCTTCAGAAACTTCCTAATGGGTCTGGCTCATGACGTGCCTCTTGCAGGACATCTGGGGCAAGACAAGACCCTAAACCGGCTTGTCACCCACTTCCACTGGCCCCAGATGAGAAAGCACGTTGGTTCCTTTTGAAGATCTTGCCAAACCTGTCAAGCCAGTGGCAAGACTGGAACAAAGTTGAAGGCACCCCTTCAACCCTTCCCAGTAGTGAGCACCCCTTTCGAGCGGGTGGGCATAGACATTGTAGGGCCCCTGGACCCCAAGACAGCCTTAGGCAACAGGTTCATCCTGGTCTTGGTGGACCATGCCACCCGGTACCCGGAAGCAGTCCCTCTCAGGACAGTCACAGCACCCGTGGTGGGCCGTGCATTGATGGGGATCTTTTCCCGTGTGGGGTTCCCCAGAGAGGTGGTCTCCGACCGAGGTACCAACTTCATCTCTAAGTACATGAAGTCTCTGTTGGAGGAGTGTGGGGTAACTTATAAGTTCACCACTCCTTACCACCCTCAAGGAAATGGGTTGGTTGAAAGGTTCAACCGGACCCTGAAAGGTATGATTATGGGCCTAGCGGAGCCCATGAGACGCAAGTGGGACGTCTTGTTACCATGCCTGTTGTTTTCCTACAGGGAGGTGCCTCAGAAGTCCTTAGGGTTCAGTCCCTTTGAACTCCTGTATGGCCACCCTGTTAGAGGACCTCTCTCACTGGTGAAGGAGGGTTGGGAAAAGTCCCGTGGGAAAACCCCCCAGGATGTGTTCAGCTATGTGCTGGCCATCCGCAACCAGACACAACGCTTCAGGAAGCTCGCTCAGGCGAACCTGGAAGCAAGCCAGGAAGAAAAGAAAAGATGGTACGACCAGAATACCACTCTGGTCGAATTTCAACCTGGGCAGGAAGTGTGGGTGATGGCGCCAGTGGAGCCTTGTGCGCTCCAAGACAAGTGGACTGGGCCATATGAGGTGGTGGAAAGGAAGAGTGAGGTAACCTACCTGGTTAACCTGAAGACTCCCAGGCAGCCCCTGAGAGTCTTGCATGTGAACCGCCTCAAACCACACTTTAAGAGGTCTGAAGTAACCATGCTCCTGGCTACAGATGCAGGAATGGAAGAGGATAGTGATCCTCTCCCTGACCTCCTGGCAGTTAAGGAGCAAGATGGGTCAGTGGATGGTGTGGTCCTCTCGCCCACCCTGACCCCAGAGCAGCAGAGTGACTGTCGCCAAGTGTTGGGTCAGTTCTCCTCCCTGTTCTCCCTGACCCCAGGAGTCACCAACTGGTGCGTCCATGATGTGGACACTGGAGACAGTCTGCCTGTGAAATTTTACAGGGTAGCTGACAAGGTCAGGGCCAGCATCAAGGAAGAGGTTTCCAAGATGTTGGCGCTAGGGGTGATTGAGCCCTCCAGCAGCCCCTGGGCTAGCCCAGTGGTCTTGGTACCCAAGAAAGCTGCTACCCCCGGTGGCCCTCCAGAACTCCGGTTTTGCGTGGACTACCGTGGGCTCAATGCGGTCACGAAGACTGACGCACACCCCATCCCCAGAGCTGATGAGCTCGTGGATGGGTTAGGAGCTGCCCAGTACCTCAGTACATTTGATTTGACTTCAGAGTACTGGCAGATTGCCCTAACTGATGGGGCCAAAGAGGGGTCTGCATTTTCAACGCCAGAGGGGCACTTCCAGTTCCGTGTCATGCCCTTTGGGTTGAAGAATGCCCCTGCCACATTCCAGAGACTGGTTAACCAGGTACTGACCGGGCTGGAGGAATTCAGCGCCGCATACCTGGATGACATTGCTGTGTTCAGCTCCACGTGGGAGGAACACCTGCAACACCTCTGCGAAGTGTTGAAGGCTCTGCAAAGGGCAGGCCTCACTATCAAGGCCAGCAAGTGCCAGATAGGGCAGGGATCTGTGGTGTATTTGGGACACCAGGTGGGGAGCGGCCAGGTGGCGCCCCTGCAGGCCAAGATTGATACCATTCTGGCTTGGGAGCCCCCCAAGACCCAGACAGAGGTGAGGGCCTTTTTAGGACTCACCGGGTATTACCGACGGTTTGTCAAGGGATATGGCACCATTGTCGCCCCCTTGACAGAACTCACTTCCAAGAAGTTGCCCAAAAGAGATGACTGGACTGACGCCTGCCAAACTGCTTTTGAAACCCTGAAAACTGCTATGTGCACAGCGCCGGTGCTCAAGGCACCTGACTTTTCCAGTGAGTTCATAGTTCAGACAGACGCTTCAGAGCATGGTGTGGGAGCAGTACTCTCACAAATCACTGAGGAGGGAGGAGACCAGCCGGTAGCCTTCATTAGCAGGAGACTACTCCCCAGGGAACAGAGGTGGAGTGCGATTGAGAGAGAAGCATTTGCTGTGGTCTGGGCTCTGAAAAAGTTGAGGCCCTACCTGTTTGGGACTCACTTCCGTGTTCAGACCGACCACAGGCCCCTCAGATGGTTAATGCAGATGAGGGGTGAGAATCCAAAGCTGTTGAGGTGGTCCATCTCCCCACAGGGAATGGACTTTACGGTATAACACCGCCCTGGTACAGAACACGCCAACGCTGATGGTCTGTCCAGGTTTTTCCGCCTTAGTGAAGAGAACTCCCAAGAGGGTGGGTAGTTCTCCCCACTTTCAGCTGGAGGGGACGCGTGTTAGACCTGGCATCTTTGGCGTGGTTTCCCCCTATCTTTTTGCCTCTACCTCCTGTATTTTTGATGCTGTGCTGGATTTCGTTTTGCTGGTTTAGATGCTTTGGACACTCTGCCACTGCTGATCAGTGTCAGAGTGTAAGTGCTCCCTGTGTAAATTGCTATTCTGATTGGATATACATGTTTGGCATGTTTGTATCACCATGAAGTCCCTAGTAAAGTGCACTGGGTGTGCCAGGGCTTGTGATGACAAATGCTACTAGTGGGCCTGCAGCACTGATTGTGCCACCCACAGGAGTAGCTCTAAAATGGAGCCGCAGCGTGAGGGTGTAAGGGGGCTGTGATATCGGAGCAGCAAAAAGGACCGGACATTTGTGGGGAGAAGTCTTGGGGCTTGTAGGAGTCGTGCAAGTCCATCAAGGCGGACTCCAAGCCCCAGGATCCTCGAGCAGCACCACCTGGCCCGGGAGCAAGCCGCGCCCACATCTCTCTCCCTATAAAACCGTGGGGAGGCGCCAGGGAGAAGCCCGGGACAAGGGCGGGCCCTCTGTGGCCCTCAGCGGCCTGAGGAGACTGGACTGGGCCAGGGACTCTGGTCCAGATGAACTAGCCCCACTCATTCTATTTTAATTTCCTCAAAAGTAAGACTTTTTTATAACCTGGTGTTTTTAATTTTTATTTACATCTTCTTGTGTTTTACGTATTTTTTATTGCCATATAGATATATTTTGGCCCTTTTAGAGATACATGATGTCTAAATCCAAAAATGATAAAACTGTTACAGGGCAGAGTGTCATTGATAATTATATGGTCAAAAAGGTTTCCCTGATCAACAGTGAACGCAGGGCTTCACTAGGGAAAGGGAGCACAACACCGAGCACAACACCGAGCCTGGCTGACCAGCTGCCACTTGCTGACCAGCTGTTGACCGCGGGCGTTGTAATGGAAGCTAATAATGACAGCTTAATTAGTAGAGAGCTCCCAAATTTAATTGTGGTAAGGGCTGAGGTACATTCAGAACACATTGAGCAACATGATATATCTAATGAGGAGAGAGATGATGTTCCTCCTGCTGTAAGGCCGGTAAGGATGTGTAGGAAAATACTACCGAAAAAAGGGGGGAAGTCAAATAGAGCTGGAGGAGGGACTAACCCGAAATCTAATACCGGCCCTGGAAATAACCCCTTTGTGTTTACGGGGGACAAGGATGACAGTACTAACGTTAATATTAATCTTGAACTATTCACCACCCTCATTAGAAACCTGGAGTCCAAATTGGAGTCAAAGTTAGAGGAGGCACTTAGACCCCTGGTGGACAGAATCAACACCTTGGTCAAAGAAGTGGACAGGCTCGGCGGCCTGTTCTCTACCCAACAAAGGGTAAGGGTTGGACGGAGTGACCAACCAGAGGAAGTCAGGGTGACATCTGCTACACAGGGGAAAAAGCAGCAGAATAAAAGTAATGCTGATGTAGCATCTAGCATCGTGAGCAGCAGGGCTCTAGCTCCATTAGTTATTCAACCTCAGCCAAAAAACTCAAATTTGCAGTCGCAACTAAAACCAAATATTAGCAACAAAGTTGATCCTAGATACCACAGAAAAAACCATTATCTTAATTTACCACCAGACTGCGCTCCCTTTGTGGTGGTTTTGACTAATGTCCCACCAGTTGGTACACATCCTGCTTCACCATATGGAGAGTCACACACCTCTCTTAAAAACATAACAGTGTCATGGCTACATAAAAACTGCGGTTTTCCCACTGAGTACTCAGACCAGGTAATGGCAGTCAGGAGGGTGAATTGGGTGGGACCATCAAAAAAAGTGGGTAGTGGGGATTGCATTACGGTGAACTTCAAACACCCCCAACATGTGGCTACTATCTTACTGAGAGCATCTGCTTTAATATACAATGAGGAGAGTATATGTGTACGACCACTAGGGTATTTTTATGCCCACCTGTGTAGTAAACCCCCCAACAAAGACTTATGGCACCCCTGTATGATACTCAGACACCGCCTAATAATATGCGATTTATGTATAATGTTGCCAACTCAGGTGGAGCGGGAAATGCTGTTAACATGCTTAATAGACATAATGATAGTGGTCAACCCCAGCATGGATTTCATGTCAACACACACAACAGATACAAGCCTTTATCGGGTCTGGAAATGTGTGACTGACATGAAATACCTGTGGGTTCGGGTATGACAAACCCTGAGGTTTGCATGCCCATTGCCAACTCACAGGATAGAAGTGGACCCAGGAATGTTATTTCATGGAATGTTGCAGGGCTGGCTGCAAAGATGGCAGATGAAAACTGGGTCACTTATATTAAGCAATTTAATGTGATCTGTCTCCAAGAAACATGGGATGTGGAGTGTGATTTGTTCTTAGAAGGCTATAAGGCTTTCTACGTACCTGCCATACCATCAACCAGAGGCAGGCCTAAGGGTGGCTTAGTGATTTTTGTTTCTATTTTGATTACTTCATCAACCCTTAGTATTGATGCGTATCAAGTTTGTATGCAGGGCGTAGTATTGAAGGGAAAGAATAATAGGGTTGGTCTGGTTAATTTTTACAATGCTATTATGGGATCTGCAGCATCTAATCAAGTGGCTGTATTGCATGATTTTATTATCACTTCTATGAAGGATTACAGTCATAACTTAACCCTTTAAGTGCTGCCGTCGGCCAACGGTCGTCACGGGCACTACCTCCCCAGTGCTGCGTGCGACCGTTGGACGTCCAGTTCAGCACTGGATAATGGACAGCGCAGCACTGGGGAGGTATGTGTACAAGCTCCTAAGGTGTTAATGATCATGGGAGATTTTAATGTGCATTTGTGTGGCGACCCGCTGAAGAAATGTATAGGGGATCTGCATTGTGAAAGAATTAATGGCTTACACTTAGAACACACAGTTGATGGGGAACTGTGTAACTCCCTATTAGATAACCTGGATCTTTCTATGGGTCTTACAATCAGGGACCCGCTACGAAGCTGTGAAATACCTACATTTAAGGGGCATGGAAGGGGCACTTTTATTGATCATATGCTGTTTTCGCAACCCCTGTTGCCCTTCCTAGAATCATTTGATATTGTTAACAGCGAGTTTAGTGATCATAACCCTCTTGTGATTCGACTTAGGGGTTTTGAGATCACCAAAGGTGAACATACTTGCAGGGAAGGTAGGATGTCTACTACAGATGGGAGGAGGAGACTTAAATGGTCTATGGTAACCCCTGATCTCCTGTATAAGAACATCGAGGAGAATTTCTCACAAGATATTATTAGCTGTGCTAGGATAGGAGCAGATCCACAGGAGGTGCTAATTGCCTATCAAGATTTGTCGGGGAAGGTGTCAGAGCTATTAACGATTCCAGTCAAAAATAGTGGGGAGAGACATGGCCCTAGGTGGTTTAACCACGATTGCTCCGAAGCGGCTCGTGATCTCAGGCTTGCACTGGCAGTTTCTCCGAGAGTGCAGGAGAATGTCAGAGAATGTCGGAGAAATTACAAGTTTATTCTTAAAACTCACAAGGAGCATTTGAGAAACGAGGCGTGGGATGCGATACTAGATCCTTCCACACTTAACAGTAGCTCCAGATTTTGGGCATTAGTTAAAAAGCCATTTCTGGTGGAAGAACCTGGGGATGGGCTTGAGTGCTGAATAGCAAAAGAGGACTGGGTGCAACACTTTAAAACTTTATATTGTTCAGAGGACATCTTAAGTGTGGGGTTAGCCACTGGGGATAGAGGAGGAACCATTAAGTTTGATAGCAGGGAGGTGGTTGAGGCCATAGAAGGTCTGACAGCAAACAAGGCACCAGGCCCAGATGGGATTCCCCCAGACCTGTTTAAATCAAAACCGACTTTCTGGGCTCCAATTTTAGTGGCAGTCTTTAATGCTGCTGCTTGTGCTGGTTGCCCTATGGCCTGGGGACTGTCTACCATTGTGCCGGTATTTAAAGGGAGACAGGGGTAGCCCCCATTGCTATCGGCCAATTTCCTTAATTGACGCAATGGTCAAAATCATGGGGAGAATTCTTCTACAGAGAATTACATGCTGGGTGAAAGATAACAACATCATGTCTATCTCCCAGTATGGGTTCTGTGTGGGGCGTTCAACCACAACCCAGTGTCTTAATTTGTTTCTCATCCTCAGTAAATATACGGTGGCGCAGAAGGGAACGGTCCATCTCGCCTTCATGGACCTGTCATCAGCCTTCGACTGTGTCAACAGGGGAAGGCTGTGGCAATACATGAGGGAGAGGGGAGTCGACACTGGGATTGTCGACTTCCTGGTGGATATGCACAATCACACCAGTGCTAACGTCAGATACTCTGCAAATGGTGACACCACTGATAAGTTTGATATAAAGAAGGGTGTACGCCAGGGCTGTATCCTCGCCCCTTTTCTTTTTAATTTTTATATAAATGAACTGGATGCTGCTTTACAGACGGTACAGTCAGATTGCCCCAGAGTGGGTAGGCGGGGTATTCCCGTTCTCTTATGTGCAGACGAGGCTGTTTTAATTTCTAGAACGGAGAATGGGCTTCAGCTGCTTTTAAATGCTTTTAATGCTTTTATGACCGACAGGGATCTAATGGTCAACAACTCCAAATCGTACATTATGCATGTTGGCCGTCAGTCTAAAAGGAAATTCATTTTCAAACTTGAAGATGTACCTATTCCAGTTACAGAAACATTTTCATATCTTGGCGTTTTATTTGATTCCAAACTTAGTTGGGGCCCTCACCTGGCTAAGAAAAAGGGGGAAATGTTAAGGGTTAATGCATCAATTTTTAATCTTGCAAAAAAACTGGGGAAGAAACCAGTTAATGCAATGGTCAAATTGTATAACGCCAAGTCAGTTTCCACTGCAGTATATGGCAGCGAACTTTGGGGCTATGTATCAGGAGAACTACTACAGGTTGCTGAAAATACCTTTCTCAAACGTCTTCTATGTGCCCCCTCTAGCACCCCTAACCTTGTAATTCATGAGGAATTAGGGCTCCAGTATTTACGTGACAATTTTGCCCTAAAGCCACTGATCTGTTGGGTTAACCTGTGGTTAAACGAGGAGATACCTCTTACACATCAGATTGTGAGAGATCTTGTAGTTCAGGATAACTCTATGTGCATCCCATGGTTAAAATACTTGAAAAACTGTTTTGCAAAACTGGGGCGTTTAGATTTGTTCACTTGCCCCAGTGGGATTGTAAAGGGGATGTAATAGCCATTAAAACAGCTTTCTGTAAGTACCAATTGGCTGATAGAGAGAGCGTGGAACTGTTAAAGCCAAGTGTCAGGAAATATGTTATGCTAAAGACATGTCCTAGCATAGAACCCTACTTGGCAGGTTCGTTTAGTTCGCATGAAAAATTTCTGCTGTCGAGGTTTAGATTTAACATCTTTCATCACCTTTTAATTAGACCCAAGTCGGACATTTTTAGCAAATGTGCAGCTCCCTGTGGCTGCGACGGGAAGTCTCCACAGGATATGCTGCATTTTATGTTTTTATGTAGGTTTTATGAATATCCCCGCCGTCGCTATCTGGTTGCCCTTTTAAGAAAACTTGCTTTTAATCAAATCAGACCAGCTCTTTTTTATTTACAGCTATTGTACCCGGACTGTGTTCTTTAAACAATATCGTTCTTAAAATTAGTTGTCAGAATGAGAACCTGTCTGGATCAATGACTATTGTAAACTTTTTTAACGGTATAAACCACAATAGTCTCCTGTATAATTACGCTCCTTTGCACCTCATTAAGCATTGTTTGCACTTTATAATCATCCAGTCTGTACGCATATTGATATAGGGTCAAAAGAATTTTGTAATACTTAATGACTGTATATATGGCAATAATGTGTGTAATGTTTTTAAATTGTTGTATACATGTACACTTTTATGGTTTGAAATATAACCGAAATAAAGCCTCCTATGATTTGATTTGATTTGGTGTCTCGGGTCTGCCACTGCAGTGCCTATGGGCAGTTTAGAACTGCCATGTCCTCCTGGCCAGTGTCCCCACTGACCAGGCCTAACCCTTCCCTTTTTGTGCACATCAGCCACCCCTATGGAAGGCCCAAGGTACCCCCCTGGGCAGGGTGCAGTGTATGTGAAAGGTAGAGCATGTACTGGTGCAGGTAACATGTTCTGGTAGTGAATTACAGCCATTTTCGTTTTTCACTATTGTAAGGCTATCTTGCTCCATAGATTAACATGGGGGATGCTGGCTACAGTGGTTAACAGCATTTCTTCCCATAGGAACAAGATAGGACATAAGTATCTAGTATCCCTGAACTCAGAATTTAATAACACATCTTTTAGGAAAGGTTGTTTTTAAATCCTGGGTTTGAGAACAGCACTTTTAGAGAGTTGCTGTTCTCTTGTCTAACCCTTCTGTGTGCCTGGGCCTGTTTGTGTATTGACTGTCTGGTTTGTGAGTGACAGGGGCTGGGGAATTCCCCAGCAGGATGGATGAGTCAGCACTATGCTGAATGACTGCAGTTGCAACTGGAGTGGTGGGAGGAGTTAGCACCTGGGCTGAATAGGGCTGTGCCTGCCTTCCACAATGCTGGCTCCACCCCCTGCTGGGCGGCTGAGGACCTTGCCCCTCACTCAGAAAGGAAAGATGCAGCCAGCAAAACAAAGTGCTCAGGATCCACCCAGAACTGGTTCAGACCGGGCTCAGGGCCCACATGCACCAAGAGAACAAAGACTTTAGGGGTATAAGTACAGGACCCCTGACAACAGAAAATTAGATCATCTTGGAAATCAAGAAGGAACCTCTGCCAAGGAGAAAGCTGAAACTGAAGAAGGAAGATTGTCCTGCTGTTGCTCTGCTGGACTGACCTGTTGCTTTGCTGCCAAGGAGACGGGAAGGACTTTGCTGTTGAGCTGTGTCCCCTGTCTTGAAGGAATCTCCAAGGGCCTGAGAAGAGCTGGCTCCCTGTTTTGAAGTCCCAGGAACAAAAGGACTTCACCCCCAGCTTCCCTGAACTCTGCTGAGAGAGTTCTGTCCTTCCTAGAGTGCTTGATCCAGTTGTGGGGCCTCTGGAAGTTGTACCTGAGCTGGGAAGCTTGAAACTAAGCTTGAGTGACTTTTGAAACTGAAAAGTGTTGCATCGCTCACTTGCGGAGCGCATCCCCGACAGTGCGAGAAGTTTCCCGCCGCTACGGAGGTCGAGATCGTCGCAGCGCCTGACGCCGCTGCCAGAGACGTCGCATCCTTCGTTTGCGGGAGAATCGAACATCGCTGCGAGCATCGTCGCAGAGCCTGTCGTCGCTGGGTGAGAACGCCGCACCGCTTGCTTGCGGACCGCATCACGTCGCTGCGAGCATCGTCGCAGAACCATCACATCGATGAGCTGCGAGAGAGAGGATCACCGCTGGACCGTGCATCGTCGCCCCGGAGATCGTCGCAGCCCCTTCGAGATCGTCGCATCGTGCCTTTGCGAGAACAGACTTCCTACGGAGCTACGCACCGGAATCCATACAAGTGGCCTTCCTCCCCATACAGACCGGATTCGTCGCAACACGCCCGCTGCTGCAGCGGGGCTGTCGCATCGCCTCCCCAGGGTCTCAGGAGCAACGCATCGCTTGTTTTCCACCGCACCAGCTTCTGCTTTTGGAACTTTGTTGTAACTAAAAGGTACTGTGAGTAAACGTGACGCAACTGTGAAATTTTCACGCATCAGTAGTGAATTCTATCGCAACGTTGAGAATTCTATCGCAACCTAAAGAATTTTAACGCAACCTTAAGAACTCTTTTTGAAACCATATTCTTGAACTGTGTATGTTGGATTTTTGTCGTTTTGGTCTTGTGTAGTTTAGATTCAAAAATACCTTTATTTTTCTAAACTGTTGTGGAGTCAGTTTGTGGTGTTTTCACTGTGTTACTGTGAGTGTTGGTACAAATACTTACGCATTGCCTCTGGTTAGCCTAGACTGCTTGTGCCAAGCTACCTAGAGGGTGAGCAGGGGTTATCTCAGAGGGTCATCTCCTTGCCCTGACTAGAAGCAAGGGTCCCTATTTGGACGGTGGTACCTACCTCTGCCAACTAGAGACCCCCAGATCTAACAGTGGGAAAAGAATAAAATAAGTCACGCCATGCCCCATGTTTGAGGGCTCAACTTGGAATAGGCGCTATTTATCACACACGTTAAATTCCAAACCTCAGGAATTTGGAAGCCAAGGAGTAGAAATGTTTCATGACACTGGACCCATGCGTGCAGTCATATATGAAAGTAGCACAGAGCATGCCCAGTACGGGAATAAACATGTACTTACTGGTGACTGTGGAAAGCCTGGCGGCATTGAAAGCGGTGGTAGCATTGGCAGATTCCCAAACACATTTTCAAATGGTTGAAACTGATAAAGAAAGTAGATACAGTTAAACAGGAGAGAGAAAATGTTCCTTAAAAAATGGACAAAGCATCTCTTTTATGAACGCCTATAGTTTGAGCACCTTATAAAAGGCAATATTCAAATGATGCACACACACACACACACACCCACACACACCAGTTATGCATAGTATTAGGACTTGATTATATGTGCAAGCACGTTTGTCCACCCGTACAGGAGTAAAAGAGACAGGATTTCCACATATATGTCCCTACATTAGTTTTTGATTTAGGTTAATGCTGCCAAGTTAGTCATATTAAGTTCCTTTCTATAGCGCCTAATTACCAAGGACCAATGGTTGTGTGTCGGTGGGCCAACCATTGGATGTAGGGCCTAGTCTATAAGTAGCCTTGTCGTATCTCTTTAAACAGTATGAGCCAGATTGACTAATTTTTTCACACAGCACTGCTCTGTAACCAAATGATGCTCTGCTGTGTGCAAGGGGGAAATCACAGACCAGAGCCAAATCTATTACATTTGGCCTGTTGATGAGTCTTGCAAGACACTCCACCTTATACAATGGTAAGTGAGTGCGAGTCTGCTGCCTAGCATAGGATTTGTACTGGAAGCATGTTTTTCCTGTACAAATTCCTATGTCTAGCACAAAATCAGAAGTATTCCACAAATCGATAGGGTGCTATGCACTGAAGCGCACTTGTAATGGGTGAGTCTTTTGGAGGAATAAATATAATTCCACTTGGTAAGGACTTTGTTAATTGTTGATGCAAAGCCTGGTTCTAGCTCTGTTAGTAGATTTTAAATGTGTGTCTAAACCTATGGGTATTTGTACTTCACTGCCCAGTCCGGTTCCCAAAACCTCTTGAAACAAAGCAATGGGAAGCACCTCAAAACGGTTTTTGAACTGAGAAATTGACACCTTTGGCGTGAAAGACACTTTTTGTCCTAGATAGTATATACCCTTGCAAGACTTTGCATTGCTTTGAACCGATTCGCATTGCTTTGCACAAGAGCAAAGCCTTAGTAAATCTAGGCCAGCTTCTCTGGAAAAACCAGTAAAAGCTGCTTTAGCCTTAAAGGATAGTTTGTGATAAAGGCCACTACTTTAGAAGGGGAGCTTCAATGTTGCCAAATTAGTAAATGTTGTCTTATTGTTGTGTGGCTGTCACCACCCAATCTCACTCCCCTTGACTAGGGCATAGCCTCACTTCTTTCTCGGCCTACATAGACCATGCTTATTTGAAGGCATCCAGAAATAGGACTTCCATCCATCCACTAGGGGAGATCCATCTTCTTGGCTTTCTATTGAATTTCTCTCAAGAGGACTCTGATGACCTGGATTCCGACCATACAGGTTTGCCGCCTCTACTTCTGCCTCATCACTAGTCCGTCATAGAACTCCCTGTGGGCTAACTATAACAGTAGCATGGAAGCCTGGGTGGGACAGAGCATACGCATACAACACATTAAAATGCAGTATTAAGAAATGTAGGCTTTGGGATTACAGATAGGTTAATTTAATAGATCTGATAAATCAGAAACACCCACTCTCCAGGTAAAAGGAAACTCATCCACAGGCTTGGGTGTTCTTATAAACCTATTGCCTATAAGCCATATAGTCCTACCCATGCCTCCTAATAAAGGTAGGATCCCCGGTCTAAACCTTCTATTGCTGACCTGGAACACTCCGGTTTCTTAGCTAGGCGAGGAAAGGACCCGAAAACTGTTGTAAATTTGGAGGAGTACTACTGTTATTTTTTTTAACTCTACAAAAATTGGAAATGTACTCCAAAACCTAGAGGAGTAGACATTTCACACAAACATTATGAGGCACTGTATAAGCATTTGTAAATTGTGAAAAAAGACCTGTAACGGGTTGCAATGTTTTACACGTACATTTTACATGTCGATAGTCTTATTCAGGTGTTCAAATTAGGTATTTTTCAAAATGGTCAACTTTCTCAATTTCTACAACACTTCATTATTTTTAAAAATGCCTTAGTACTATTTCACACATACAGCCCAATTTTTAAAACGATGGACATAAGGAGGTCAGTATACAGTAAGAAAAACTTTGCATGCTATCATGGTTGCTTACTTGGTTGAGCTGCTGTGTTTGTTGTGCTGTCATATCCGGTATGAGTTGTGCTGGCGGAAGTCCATGGCCGGGGTTGACCTGCTGCTATATTAAGTGGGCATATTAGCATAATGTGCAAGACGGTGAAGTTTAACATAGAACGTTGACTGGTGGTGCTTTTCTTATGTATGAACAGTTTCACATGTCGCATTCACAATGAACCTCAGAAATGTACTCAATTAGTGCTACAGTGGAGAAGTGTGGCTCAATGGTTAGAGCAGCAGACCCTGATGCAGAGGTCTAGCCCGGGACCAGCGTTCAATTCCCCGCTTCGGCGGGTCTTGGGCTCAAAATTCCACGGACCTGATAATTCTCGCCTCGGTGCCTATTCCAATCATGGAGTCCCACTCTGCAACTCTGGGCAATAGCTTGCTTAATCTCCACAACGGCCCCTCGCGGCAGGATGCCTGGCTTTCACCTTGGGGGTGCCCAGGAGGGGACACCTCACAGGGAAAGCCAGGATGGGTTCCACAGTGGTATTCGTACAAGCGCCTTGAGACCCTTGCGGGTGAGTAGTGCGCTATACAAGTATCAGTTTACATTTTACATTTACAGCATAATTAGGAGCAAACTGTGAACTTCATCGGAATTAATTAAGAATTCAAAGATCACTTTCGGAAGGCTGTGACTGTCACCGCATTCCTGAGGAAATAACTGGCATGATCATTTACGCAAACGGAAGTGTGGCAAGTGCATATTTCCGAATGGCTTAATGCTGTGCATAAAAGCATTTTCATTTTATAAAAAAAAATCACCACGTGGAAATCACTTTTCCTTGCGGAAACGCCTCTTCTAAACCCTTCACAATTTTGGGGGCGTTTCATTCCCACCTGGAAAGTGGTTTTGCTCCTGTCCTTAGGTGGAAAAAGATCTGTAAAAGGTTTGGGAATAGACGCACACTTGAGTGCTGGTGGGCAATTTTAGTAGCTGTCTCTCTTTCGGGGCATCCATAAGCCTGTCCCCGTTAACATTACTGAAATGCAATATGACACTATTATTGAGTAATTTTACATGTGAACAAAGCTATTTATGAGTGCAAATTCTCATTTTGTGAAAAACAAAGTGAATATGCAACATGCATTTGATTTTCGAGGATCACAAATATCTTTCTGAATTTGGCTAAGAGCTGTTTTGCACGTTCTCAAAACCTTTCCACTGAACTAATGCAGGCAAGTCTTGTTTGTTAAGACGGTTATATTTCATACTGTTATCACATCTTTAGGTAATTCGAATTTTTTATTTTATTTATTTTATATAGCACAAACTAGACCCGAAGAGCGCTTTACATAGCACCATTTCGTTACACAAGGACACATTCATTTTTGTTAGGCACAGGGAGATTAAGTGATTTGCTCAGAATCACAGGATGTTGAGTGTCGTTGCCGAGACTCGAACCCGGTTTCTCAGCTTCGACGTCGACAGCTCTAGCCGTAAGGCCACATCCTCTCCCCTTTCAATAATTGTAATCTTAGAATCTGCTGAAAGATGCACACCTAGTTAGAAGAAAAATGGTGAAAAGGCAAGGATAGATTAAACGGTACATCAGACTATGGGCCCTGTGGATGCCCTGGTTGGGGAAGGGCTAATTGGAATGAACAAATATTTTGACCTTGAGAAGGTCTACCTTAGTTAGGGGCATATTTACAAAGAAGTGATGGAGCATGGCGTTAGACTACTTGGCTTAGCGACGAGCTCCACCACTTCAGAAACGCAAGGCTGCACTGTATGTTTGCTGCTTGGTGCAGCACTCATAGAAGTTGCAATTCGTCATTTCTTATTAATGATTGTTTATGTGCAGGAAAGGTCACCTTCCTGCACATAATCAATGGCATTTTGCTGTAGAAACAGCAAAAACGAGGAGAAATAAAGCATTTCTCCTCGTTTTGCCATGGTAAGACCCGTTTTTTTGGGGTCTTAATTAAGGCACTGCCCCATATTAATGCCACCCTTGTAAATATGGGGCAGCATCAAAATCGATGGGTGTCACGGTGGAACGCCCACCCCAACACCTAGTTCCCTCCCCCTTTCACGCTAAGGGGCCGATTCCGATTTCGGCCAGAACCTTCCGACCGAATCGGTCAGTGACGGCCGGATTCCTTCCCGACCGAGCCATTCCGATGGGCAGGTCGGGAAGGCATTCAATTTGGATTTCTGGATTGTGGACGAGCCTGTCCGCAGTTTGGAAATCCTCCAGTACTCCCCCGGCTGCCTCTGTACGACCGAGGGAGTATGATGGCAGCGTTTCACTGCCTTTTTGTTACGGTCTGTCCGGCACGAAAAGGCAGTCGGAAGCTGTCTCTGGGGGTCCCCAGCAGGGCCCCCATGGGTGTGAGGCTGCCGGATGGCAGCCTGTGGGCACCTATGGTGACCCTCCGTTGATCCCTGCACCCGGTGGCAGGCACCTTGGGGTGCCGGCCACAGGGTGCAGGGATGAACTGCACCCCTGCTTTCTACATTGCAAGCATGCTTTCCGGTCGGAAAGCATGCTTGCATTGTAAGGTATATAAATGCAACCGAACCCTGTTTGGTTGCATCGTACTAGCAGGGCTATAACCGACGACAGCAGGTCGGTCGGTTACAGCTCCTGCCCGAGGTCGGGTCTGTCTGACATCGGAATAGGCTTCTAGGTGTTGCATGAAAGGGTGCCTTATTTACAAGGCAGCGCTAAGCCATGTTAAGTGACTTAATGCTGCTTTGTAAATAAGGAGAAGACTGTATCGCCACCACAATGTAAAACATAGTGACTTATGGTGGAGATAGGGGCTTGTAAATATTCCCCTTCGTTTCTTGGTACCATTTCAGTGATATTGCAGGTGTAAACCACAACTAGTTATTAGTAAAGCATGCAAACTAGGTGATGGGTAGCATCAACCCTACTGGTATTCCAGAAACTCAGATAACTCTGATTGTGCAATGGTGAAAAACATCTGCAAGATTGTTTTGATAAAACACAACCAGGGTCCAGAAGACTTGCAAAGGGATAAATGCCAGCATTTCAGATATTTAAGGCTATATTTCCCACATGTTGTGGAAATGTATTACTAGGGTGCACCAAAGCTCTGTACACTGCCCGGTACTCCTGCCCCAGGGCATTCCGTTAAGAATACTATTCTGAGTGAATCTCCCAGCTAAACAAAAGGTGTGTGTGTGTGTGTGTGTGTGTGTGACACTGCTTTCTCTAATTATCACCACTTTGCTAACTGCTTAAATACACCTTTTGTCAGATCATTATTACTCGTTTGTTTGAATAAATGTATTACAAATCCGTCCTGTGACATCTTCCCCCTGAGGGTGCCCTTTACTCTACCCTATCATTAACAACTGACATGGTTCTGCGTATTCAGCATAACTAATGCTGCAATCAGAAAACTTTGCCTGTCAAGGTCTCAATAACACCCTTGGATTCCCAATGACAGTGTGTCTCAAAACCTGCTGAAACTTCAGATCTTTTACATAGATGTTTCACTTCTAAAACAATGCCAGACATAAATCAATTTTTCCACCATAAGTGGACATTTATATAACTTAACATTTGGCTTTACTCAAGAGCATGGCTTTTTAAAAGCTGTTACTAACAGTGTACGGACAATATGGCTTTTTGCGCTCACCCAACAGATGTCTAGACACATGCTTGCCATCTGTGTCTGCTTCATGCCCCTGTTTCACATTGTCACGGACCATGTAGAGCAGGTAAAAAACAGGGGTTATTATTATGGCATTATAGGCCTCTGTTAAGAACTTTCCCAGTTGTTAAAGGCCATCTATAATGAGGAGAGGTCCGGTAACAAACGGTACACGTTGAGAAAGGAAGGTCATAATTCCATTGGAACATGCCACCTATTGAGGGTAGGTTGTTCTAAACTAAACAGGGAGAGACAGAGACAAACATTGGAATGTTTGAAACTGATGGACAACCCGTGGCGTAGCTAGAGCTTTTGCCGCCCGGGGCGGTCCGTGAGCATGCCACCCAGTGACGGCCGGCGTAGGTAAGGGGGGGGGGGTCGACAGAACGAGACGAGGGAAAAGAAAGTTAAAGAAAAACACTTACCTTGTGCTTCCAGAAATTGCTCATCTCTCGTCAAGGGGGCCCCAAGCTAAGCCACTGCAATCTACAGCAACTATTATTGATTTACTGCCACACCATTGTCTTCAATTGAGTTCTTATTATTGCAATGATATGACTTTAATTTACACATTATCCCCAACTATTCTACAACTTCAATGTTATGAATGTAGTGCCCAGCAGCTATACACAGAGAATAGGTGCATCAAAGAAGTTCATAGTTTCACACATACCTGGGTTTGCTCTGGAGTATTTCCTAACATATTATACATTTGCATCAGTTGCAACATCTGTGAAATGAAAAATATGGGAGGATAATTTAGATTTGAACAGTTTTCAAAACAATTCATACATGCAGGTTCAATATAATCTCAGACTTTTGCATGCAGTTAAACGCAATTATTGATTATGTAAAGCAACGTTCATAAACGGGTTAAGAAACAAGTAATTTTTTTAATTAACTTTAGAAGGACAGAGGGACAGGGAAATCAACATTACAGCAGAATACTGGTGTATTTTTCGAAATATTAGTCTGAAGGTCAAATAAAAAAAACTCCGGAACAAATTTGCAAGAGTCATCAACAAGTTAGGTTCCAGACCTGCCATGGCATCCATATAAAGAGACTTGTAGATTCTCTTGTTTTAGAATGACTCATAAGTCAATTTTTCTTGTTGTTGTGCCTCTTCAAAATGCACAATAAACCCCAAATGGTGTTTAACATCTCCAAAATGTGCTCTGAAGAAAATATTTGCGAAAGAGGACTTCTCTAAATCTCACATAAAGGCCTGATTACAAGTTGCAGCATCATTTATCACTCCTGATAAATAATTATACCAGAGGATACATTATTTATCAGGTGTGATAAATACCACCTATTACAAGTTCATGGGGAATAACATGCGGATTTTGGTGTTTAATGCACCATATTCCGAATGATATGGTAAATACTGTATGTTCGCCCTGTTTTTGCAGGTATGACCTGCCAAATTGCAATGGCGGTTTAGTTATTAATCCATCTGATCATTATGGCATGCATTAAATACCTTCAAACTCATAATTAGTCAGAATATTACGAGGAACTCGTAATCAGGCCCTAATTCACCACATTAGTAATCCACACCTATCCTCTGTTAATGGAACTCCAGTGGCCCTCCATTCTAATGCCTTTCTATTCCTTTACACAGAAGAGTAAATGCAGATGGAAATATCCCACTAACAGTGTTTGCAGCGATTCACCTGAGCTAGGGCCACTGAAACTATTCTATTCTGTAAGGCAGAGATTTTTGCAGAATTATGGATTAGCAGCACTTGCTACATACTCTTAAATTTTCTGCAGAATTAGAGGGTAAATTATTTGCTGATACAGTGCAATCATGCGTTACACTTCTTCAAAATATGCTGCCTTAAGCCACATAATTTCCTTTCCCTTGCCGCATAATTTAATCAACCCTGTTGCATAATTTGATTCTTCCCTGCAGCATAATTCTAGTGGCCCTGCCTGTAGTGCGCTCTTTCAATTTCACTCTGAAAACACTACCTGCACATATCATGGATTATTCTTTGCACATATGTATGAAGCTCAAATGGGTTCGCAAACGCCAAAATTCGCTAAATGGTATGTATGTAGCAAATTTTAATGCAAAATAAGGAATCGCAAATTTGCGATTCCTTATTTTGCGATTGCATCTAACCCCTTCGATGCTCATGACCAGCTCAGCTCGTCATGAGGTATACCTCTAGGGTGCTCATGACGAGCTGAGCTCGTCATGACCACACCCATTAACATTATGGCCCAGCACAGCAGAGGGATCTCTCAAGCAGCCAAGGTGTTAAGGATTCACAAATTTTGTGATTGCTTAAATGCAATGTATGAAGCACCCAAGTTGTGCGATTTCTCATTAAGAAATCGCAAATTACCACCAACTTGAAGTTGGTGGTAATTTGCGATTTCTTTCACAAAAGCACTTTTTTGCATTTGCGAAGGTGCCATGTGGTGCACATACATGCCCTTAGGGCATGTATGTGCGCCATATGCCCACACATGTGAATTTCAGGGGTGCATCAGGGTGTCCCTTTGACACCCTTGCACCCTTGAAATTATTCTCAATTTGTGATTCTCAAATTGCGAATCGCAAATTGAGAATAACTTCACATTTATTCCTATGGGCCTCCTGGCCCATAGAAATGAATGGGGAATTATTCCTTAATTGCGATTAGCAATTTGCTAATCGCAATTAAGGAATTTTAAGAAATCACAAAAAAAATTGATTTTCTACATACATACCAATTTGCAAATCTCAAATAGCGATTTCTAAAAAATTGCTATTTGAGATTCGCAAATCTCGATGTTGATACATCTGCCCCAAAGACCTTAGAGGGGAACAAGGCCTAATTTATAAATGGATTCTTAACTGAAACTGAGCTGATGTGCTTGATATAAACTATGATATAAACTATGACAAAGTCTGGACAGTTCTGTTGAATTGATTAGTTACCTCGCCACTGTTGCTTGCGGAGAGGATTCTTTCTGCTTCTCTTACCTGCAAGGCAAAGTGAAATTGATGACTTATGATTTGGGGAGATAATTCTACAATTGGTACTCAACAGTGAATTCTACGCATATTTAACGGATAAATGTAAAGGTCATTTGGCTATCACGGACAGTGGATGTTCAGATACATAAATGTGGCACGGAATATATGTTTAGCCATGGTGATCTTCACACCCCACAGACGCACACACTCATTGTATCTTGGATACCTGAGTTTTAGTCGTGGTTGGTTTACTTGATCAAAAAGGTGCCTTTTCCAGTAAATCAACAATCAATTACTTGTTTTTACTCTTTACCCTCTCACCTTCATTGCATTTAGTGAAAGGAAGAATAAAATGCAAACAAAAATTGATTAATTGAAATTGATAGGGTGAGAGAAATGGTGGAAAATATCACAGGATATGGACAGCCAATGGGATGCAAGGAAGAAGAAATGCAAATAAGCATGGGCAAATGCAATAGGTTTCGCCTATTGGATTCATAATCCATTTTTGTCTTGTAAATTTAAGCTTGGTGATCAGTTGTGCAATTTAAGTTAAAGAAACCCCATAAAGGTATGTTTTGGTGCGTTAGTGATTTAAGGGGTGGGGGGTAATCTGTGCAACAGTAATTTTGCTGGGGAAATCTGCAAAGTAAGAGAGTTCAGCAGCCGACATACAATAAATGTCAGCTAACACAGGTAGATTAGGTAAAGAGCCAAGTTCTGAAATAAAAGAATATGCAGGAGACAGTGTTCACCAAACATATCCTGTCTTCAGAAAGATGTGTTAATATTTATTTTTCAATATTTTTGCAGCACAGACATAATCCACAAAGCATGAGAGTGTATGATAGTGAATATTCTGATACAACAAATGATGGGCGTGCACACCACAGGTTGCCTCACTACCACCTGCCTATGAACTCACTCACCTCAACCGGAAGTCTTTGATCACTAATATTTTGGCTACAGTCTTTTTATTTCACAATATTTTTCCTTCAAGTGTAATTTAATCCCGTACCATGATGAAATATTTGAAACGTTACACACTGTACTTTATTAAATTCATAAATAAATCATTGTAGTTAACATAACAAGTGGCCATATAGCGTAAGAAGTACATCCAGCGTGGGGTACAGCAATGCTGTACGGAGCATTGGAGATTTTGAAGATGACAGGCCCAAACAAAGAGCGCTACATCACCATAGGTGGCAACGGTCAGTCTTATTGAAAATCTGCCTCTCGCTTAGAGTATTTTCTACATTTTCCGTACAAATTTTGCTCAACTTATTTACTGTGGCAAGCTTTCAGTTTGCTTTTTATGTAACATTTCTATATTTGAAGTCTGTTTATCTGAGAGCAAATGTAGAATTACAGCCGGGGCTGTAGACTGGGAACTGGGGAAGTAGATATAAATCCGCTGTGAGCTCAGCTTCATGCGATTCTGGGCAGGAGGGGAGGAGGGGACACGGTGTGGTGCTAACAAACTTGCCCATAAGAAAGAAATTCCACCAAAGGGGATAAGTGTTGGACTTGGCCCTTTTGACAGGTTCACCCCGAAACTTTTTGCGTTCGCCTAGCCTTTTTCTGTAATCTGGTGTTGGTGATTTTAGGCCTCTGCGCACTTTAGCACTGTGGCCCACTGTAAAGTGCGTGCGCTCTCTGTGTATGTGTGGTGAGACTGGCCTGCCCTCCCATAGGAATGCATGGGCGAGGTGTGTGTCCCTGGTAGTTCCTGGTATGAGAGGTGTGCAGGGCCGAGTTTAATATGTGCGAACTCATGAGAATAAATGCTGTGCAATGGTTTGCGCAGATTTATTGTGACTAGTGGAGAAGTGCCATTTTTAGAAGTTGGCATTTCAGTGTGCAGTGTGTCTGCCTGCCTGATGTGAATTGAATGTCTGGCTTGTGATTGACAGGGGCTGGCTGGTGTGGTTGGCTCCAAGAGCCAGGATGGGTCTGCCCGGTGGTGAATAGGGAGATCTATATGTAGATGGGAGGGAGGAGTTGCACCTGGGACCTGAATAGGGATGTGCCTTCCCTCCACAATGCTGGCTTCACCTCCTGTGGTGCGTCTGATATCTCTGGCCTGTTCTGTGAATAGAAGAGGGGAGCTGAGCAACACAAAGTGCTCCTGAACCAGTTGTATCTGGTTCTCCCCTTGCCCTACAGTTGTAGACAAAGGAAAATGATGTATAAAAGCAGGGGCTGTGACCCCATGATGTTGTTCTGCTTTCTGCATCCTGTCCCTGCCAGGGTGTGCTGCTGCTGAGGCCCAGGGGGGCTACCATCAGGGCTTGCCTCCCTGGGCCCTGCATTGCCCTTTTCACCTGTAAGGACTGCTGGGACCTTTTGCTTATTATTTGACTTTGCCTGAGCACTGCACCTCTTGCTTTCCTAGCGCCTAGGGAGAGCTGTATTTTAAATTCCCCAAGGAAGGAGGAATGCGTGGGCTTGGCAGCGTGGCGCTGCCTGACGAGGAGAGGGAATACCTGGTGAGGGATTCCCCCGTGATGCTGCCGGGAGCGGGTGCCCACCCCGCATTGTGGTGCCTCCGCTGGTGGGAGCCTACCCCACTTTATTCTTATTTTTATGTTCCCTAGCGGGAGCCTTCTGCTTGTTTTGATGTTTAAAATACGGGTGCCCAACCCCGTTTATGCCGCCGAAGGAACCGCCGCGGCCCGAGCAAATGATGGCCGCCGACCCGGAAGCCAGGGGAAGTTCACCGGCTTCTGGGGGGGAGGGGGGGGGGGCGGCGGCAAGAGTTGAAGCATTGCAGGTGAAAGAGAGGACGGGAGCCTACCCCACCTCCCCCAGCATGGCGGTGAAGCCCCGGGTCCCAGGAGGGGATCCGGGTGAAGAAGGAAAAAGCTTCTGTTGGGGCAGGGCTCCCGTGTGCTGGAGGGAACCCTGCCTGCGCGTGCCCCTGAAGCCCCGGGTCCCAGGAGGGGGCCCGGGTGAAGAGGAGGCGGCCGGAGCAGGCGGCGACCCAGAAATGTGCCCTGTGGGACCCCCGTAGTGAAAAGGGAGTCCCACGCACAGCCCCAGCTCCATGCTGCCCGAGGAGAGCAGAGTTCCCCCCGTGAAAAGGAATCCCCAGCGAGCAGTCTGGTGAGTGAGAGAGGGCTGAGGGGCTCCGTGGGGAATATTGATGGTGCCTGATTAGGGCACAGGGTGATGTTCGTTTCTGAGTGGCCCTGTCCTGCAGCGGGCCGCTCCAAGGTGGCCATGGTTATTTAAAAGGGGCCTGAGAGGCCCGTAAGCATTTTGTTGGTGCCCCCAGTGTGGGGCTGGGCTTCACAACGGCGCTGCAGTTGTAGGTCGCTGCAACAAGGGGGCATAATTATTTCGGGAGCCAGTGTGCTCCAGGAGACAAGTTGATTCTTAGAGCCTAGATGGCTCCAACGCTTGGGCAATATTGCTTAAAAAGCCCCAGCAAGGCCCAGAGGGCACAGTTCTGCCAGGGCCACTTTTGTTCTCTTCCCAGCTGCGCCGCACCAGCGTGGGCAGCTGCAACGGGTGGCGCAATTCTTGAGAAAGTCCCTGAAAGGGACAGAAGTGGCACAGAGGTGCCAGGCCTTCCCCATTGTTCCCAGCTGCGCAGCAATTAGTGTCAGCTGCACCGTTTAGGCGCACAGTTCTTTTGGAGTCTTGTGAAGTCAGGAGTGAGATGCACTCCTTGTCCCCACACTTTCCCAGCTGCCCAGCAAGTAGTGGGCAGCTGCAACGTTTAGGTTTGCGCAGTGGCGCACCCTTGACTTTCGCTGCATTGGCAGCGCACCCTGACATTTTGGACACAGGGCATTTGAGCACCTTTTTGGATGGCCAGTTTGCCAGGGGGATTGTTAGATTTGTAGGGCGCCAGGCCCTAATGTGATGTGGTGCTAGGAAATGTAATGCATTTAGTATGTTTTACGCACCCTGTTTTATACCTCTAAACTGTGGTTTATGATTATGGAATTGTTTTGCATATCATGGTTTATGCTAGTGACAATATGTTTCACTGTGTGATTTACGCCCCTATTGTGAGTTATACTTAGGAGGTTAGGTCTAATGTGTTTAGACGTGAGAGATGATTGCATAATGTGTTTTTGCTGGTGAGGTTGGCGCAGAATGTAATCCGTGCCTGATGTGAGACTGTGCATAATGTAGTTTATGTTGCAGGCTGGTGCTAAGTACAGGGATTACCAGTGGTTACTGGTTGTACGTTTATGATCTGTTTTACTTTTACCTAGTTCACTTTGTGATGGTTCTGACAGTGGCCCATGTGGCCCTGTCATGTGTATATAATCCCTTGTGAATATTGCCCGTGCCATTTGGCACAGTGTGTATTATGTGTTTACTATTCTAATGTGTTATGAGAATACAAAGGCTATTTTTTATATAACCTTGTGTGGAGTTCCTTTTTGTAGTATGCCTGTGATGTTGGTGCTGTGTGCCTGCGCAACTGCTTTACACATGACCTCCGGGATAAGCCTGACTGCTCGTGCAAAGCTACAGAGGGGGTGAGCAGGGGTTATCTTTGGCGTGTAAATCCCCAGCCCTGACTAGAGTGGTGGTTTCTGCCTGGCTTTTGCGAAAGCCTTGGCCAACCAGAAATCCCATTTCTAACATTGGTGATCAGCGGTGGGATTAGGACTTGTGTTTGTGCAGTACCACATCGACAAATGGCTTCACTACAAAACTCTACATTTTAGATAGTCACATGTTGGGAATTATTGTTTATGATTTAATTTTCTCCTCAAGAGTGTCATTTTTAAATGGTGTTTTCTGCGCTTTTATATTTAGTGGCAGAAGAGAGAAAATGGCAGGGCGGGACGCCAGTAGGTGGGGAGGTTCCCATAGATAGGGAATCCCTTGCTGGGTCCAGTGCCCAAACCCTGTTCCTGTTCCCAGAGGCGTGGGTAGATAGGAGAGAGGGAGTGTGGAGGAGAAATGGCTAGCTCGGGAGGGTGGTTATCCCCTGAGTGTAGTATGCGTGTCTGGATTCACCAGTAGGGTGGTATTCAGAGGTGGCAGCGAAAGTGTGTCCAGTCTCATTCCCAGTTCCCAGAGTATGGTACCTGGTGCTCAGTAAGAGGCGTACAGGTTGTGATTCAGGGGCAGTGAGGGACTGTGTCACCAGTCTGGGGGTCGTGTGTGAATGAGTGGTGTGTTGCACTGGATGAGTGGGTGTGAGTTCTTTTGGTGATAAGGAGCTTGCACCGGAGGTGGACCTCTGGCTGTGTGCTAGATATCCTGCATAGGCATAGGGGAGTGATAAAAAAGTTTTTTTAAGTCCAATTTTAGATTTTATTTATCTGAGCACCTTTAGGTTCAGGTCCTGTTCTGGACAAGGGTCCGGGGCAGCTGGGACACCACTTGGGGGTTTGGGGCTCATCCAAGCTGGGTCAAGGTGTGGGTTCAAGATGGTGGGAGACTTTAATGTCCCTGTGGCTCTGAACAGGAGGCCAGCAAACTAGCCTTTTGAGTCACTTTAGTAGTCTTTGGTTCAGGTGAAGTTGCAGGGCTGGCTTCTGAGGGCTCAAGGTAACTTCTGTCTTGCTGGACTGGGTCAAAGTAAAAAGTTATGGTTGACTGCAATGGATTGCAGGTTGTATATGGGGACCAGGTTCATCGCTGGGGAAAGTTTATATTCTCAATTAGAAACTTTTATGGAGAAAAGGGAGCCATTGATGAGTTGGTGGAGGTGGGGGGTAAGCTGCAAGCTGGATCTGAAGCCAGGCTCAACCACAGCAGGCTGCTGAAGAGTGGGATTCCTTACGGTTGTCGACAATGGGGGGAAAGCTCTTAGTGGGCGATGTCTGAAGTCTGCGTCCAGGAATGCCTCAATGTTGGCAGGTTGCAGCTCTGCATCATACCAGAGGAAGCCCTCTACATTCCAACTTACAGATCTTTCCGGAAGTTAGATCTCCTTCTGCGGGGCACACCAGCAAGTTCAGGCTGACCAGCGGTTTGACATCATCTGCTGTGGCTTTGACAGTGATACCGGTCTTCATCGGTTTTCCCAGGCAGAAAGTTGGCAAAATGTTCTTTGCAATGTGGGCAAGAGGAGTACACTTTACCTCCAGCCAATGGTCCAGGACTTGGGGGTTAGGACTCACCCCAACAGAGGCCATCGGGAGGTCCAGGCCAGGTCCAGTTGGAACTAGTCAGCTGGGCAGTTGCAGGCAGAGAGGAATCTGCAAACGTGTTGTTTTCCTGTAGCTTAAAAGGCGGTCAGCCAACTGACCCTTGGAGCCACTTCTAGGTTCCTGGGTTCTAGTCAAGCAGGTACAGTCTTCCTTCAGATTCTTAAGAAAGCAGGGTGGACCTTCTTCCTCACAGGTCCATGAGTGTTCTAAGGAGAGGTCTGTGGGGTCCCATTGCTAGCAGGTAGGTTGTGGGCAAGCCTTTGTAAGGCTCCTAAACCAGTTCCTTTACCCCCAATATGTTTTGTGCCAGCCTGACTAGAGTATCAAAGGAAAGGCAGGCCTAGTGTGATCTACATCTGCCAGTGACAAGGTAGGCAACCTTTAAAGCCCAGGAAGGGGGTGGGTCAGCCCCCAGGCCATGCTACCAAGGGAGAAGTCACCATCCTCACTTCTACAGCACCTTGTCGACTGGGAGCAATACATATCTCACCACTGGGGAGGCATCAGGGATAAGGTTACAGCTGGACACTGGCGGGAAAGCTTTTTTGTTTTGAGCAGGAAAATTGCAACTTTGAAAAGTGTCCTTTCTAAAATAGTAATACAAAATCTGACCTGACCATTAAGTTGGATTTTAAATAACTTTCAAAAGGAGTCCCTGAACCATTTTTCTAGCTACTCCCAAACTGAATTTAGCATTTATTAGTTGTAATAGTGTAAACCAGTGTTAGCCTAAGGAAGAACCAGCCTTGCCACAGTGAAAAAAATGACTTTGAAGAGTTTTTACTGCAAGAACATGTAAAATATTACATTTAGATGTCCTACTTTTTAATTAATATGCATGCTGCTGTATGGACATTTAGGGCCCGACGTAGGCGTTATTTATAAGCATTACAAAGAAGATTTAGGCCTGGCAAAACAGTTATTTTGTCAGGTTGAAATGACGGTTTACATCTGCACACCTAGGCTGCAGTGGCAGGCCTGAGACAGGTTTTTACAGAGCTACTTTTGTGAGTGGCACAATGAGTGCTGCAGCCCACTAGTAGTATTTAATTCACCCACCTTGGGTACAGGTAATAATATATACTACGTTCTTATAAGTAAATGAAATGGGCCAATTAGGTGTATGCCAATTTTAACATGTTTGTAAGGGATGGCACAAGCATTTTACCCCTGGTTAGCTACAGCCAACAAAAACCAGTTCAGCAATAGAAAGATTATTGCACATTTTAACGCGCTCCCTGACTCCTGCACTACATGCGTGCAGAGCTGCCTTGCCGATTTAGAAGCTTTGCAGCTCTCACAAAGAGTAACGACCCCCACCCACTCAGGTGGGCACATATTAGATCCATTCTTTACCACCTTAGAGGACATAACTATGTGCCCACCGGTCCAGTTGTTATGGATGGACCATATGCTGGTGAAGGCATTGATCGCGGTGACAGACCCTATTTTTGTAGCACAGAACAAAACCTCTTTCTCTCGCCAGTGGAGTAAATTGAAATTAGAAGACTTTTACTCCTTACTAGAAAAGACACCCTTACCTACCTCTTTGGATGTCGATTGTGGGTATATCTTATTCTGTGATTGGATTGGAACGGCCTTGGATTCCTTTATACCTCTGGTTCGTTCCAAGTGTCGTACCAAGACCCATAGTCCGTGGTATGATGAGACCTTGGTGTCTCTCAAAAGAGAGTGTAGGCAAGCAGAAAGGCAATGGAGGAAAGACTATGATCCCTTGCGAAAAACTTACTACCTCACTCTATCTAAGGCCTATCATAGAGCGGTCTGTCGGACGCGTGCCGCTTACTATGCGCAGGAGTTTCAGAATAGCCCTAATCCCTCTAAATTAATCTTCAAGGTCTTAAAAGACCTGACGACTAAGAGGGCTCCTGCAGCAGAAATATGCACAGACCATCATTGTGAGAGCCTGGCCTCCTTTTTTGTTCACAAGGTACAAGCAATCTATCGTACCTTCCCTACCACCGTGCACCACTTGGACTCTGATGTCTGTCTAAGGGGAAATGCTATGACCCTGGACCAACTGGCCCCCCTTTCGGAGGAGGGCTTTGATCTTTTGAGCCAAAAAATTAAATCGGGTTCTCCTGCTGATCCCCTTTTGCCGACTCAGTTTAAAAACATGGAGGCAATCTGTCGCTCACCTTTGTTGGCCTTGATTAACGAGTCTTTGTCTTCTGGAATGATGCCCACCAAGTGGAAGCAAGCGGTAGTTACACCAATTTTTAAAAAGCCTACCCTAGACCCTAAAAAACCCGAAAACTATCGCCCCATCTCACTGCTGCCGTGGCCTGCTAAAGTTACCGAAGCCCACGTGAACAGGATCCTGGCCGATCATCTTGCCAAAGCTAACATCTTGGATCCCACACAAAACGGATTTCGTACAGGCCACAGTACAGAGACTGCCTTGTTATACATGGTAGAACATCTGTGCTCTGTGCTGGACACCGGACGAACAGCGGCACTCCTGTTGTTAGACCTGAGTGCCGCCTTCGATACGGTGTCCCATGAGACCTTGTTGCGGCGGTTAGAGGATGCTGGGGTCGGGGGCATGGCTCTAGGGTGGTTCCGCTCCTTCCTCTCCAACAGATCTTTTCAGGTCGCGATACCACCTGGTAAATCCACCTCGCACCCGCTCACCACGGGTGTTCCACAGGGATCATCTCTGAGCCCCACTCTTTTTAATTTATATGTGAGTCCGCTGGCTGCGGTAGTCAAACGCTGGGGCCTGACAATGGTGTCCTATGCGGATGACACGCAGCTGGCGGTCACACTAAGTGAGGACTCAGCTGTGGACGCCTTTAATTTTCGTGAGGGGTTGCGTGCGGTGGCCAAATGGATGAACCACAATTGCCTCCAATTGAACACAAAGAAGACCGAGGTGATGGTGGTTGGGAAGCAACCTGGATGGTGGAACGACAATTGGTGGCCCCCCGAATTAGGAATGATTCCATCTCCCGTTATGGAGATAAAAAATCTCGGGGTGTGGTTGGATACTACATTGAGTTTTACCTGCCAAACTAAGAGGGTAGCTGCCTCTTGTTTTGGTATAATCAGGGGCGTCAGGCCGGTGCTTAAATTCTTCGATGCCCCCACTAGACAGCTCGTGATTCAGGCATCTGTGCTGTCTAGGATAGACTATGCCAGTGCCCTCTTAGCAGGTACGAACAAGGCTGAACTCATGCGGCTGCAACGAGTGCAGAATGCTGCCGCAAGAGCGGTACTAGAGTTGCCTAAACGTTGTTCAGTATCCAGAGCATTGCAATCACTCCATTGGTTGCCTGTTGCTCGTCGGATCGAGTTTAAGGTACTCTGCCTAGCTTTTAAAATTTTGAAAGGTACGGCTCCACCTATTCTGATGAACTTATTGACCTCATATGTTCCCGCTCGACCTTTGAGATCGATGGGGCAGAATTTATCTGTTGTCCCTCGCTTTCTGCTGAGCAGGATGGGTGGCCGCTCCTTTCGAGTAGTGGCGGCCAAATTGTGGAACTCGCTTCCCAGTGAAATCCGAGCTATGGAGGATTTATTCCTATTCAGACGTGCCATTAAAACTTTTCTTTTTAACTAACACTTCTGGATTCAGGTGTGCTCTGTGATGTTGTGTTTACCTTTTCTTGGCGCCAGGACGCCCCTTTGCTGGGGCAGCTGCGCGCGGTACAAAAACCAATAACATAACATAACATAACAGAACACAATATCTGGGATGACCTAGCAGAAAGGGCACATTTACAACAGGTGCACTTGTGTTTTTTTTTAGCAATTTTTAGAGTACAATACATCCTTTAATCCAAAATGGACTCCGGACACATTTCGTGCTGAAAGATAGCATTGTGCCAATTTTTTATTTCGCATCTTTTCCTGCAATTTTAAGTATTTTTTTGTAAAATCTTGCGTAGAAGGCTAAGGCAAGTAGCATGAATTTCCCACATCCCAAGCAACTACTTTAACCACGACATCTATTTTCTGGAGTGTGGACCGTTTTCCAGGAGAACAATGCCAGTATTTAAACAAAACGAATCATTTTATAAACAAAGTCACAGTCTTGAAGTGCTGACTACCAAAGACTTCCAAACTGGAACCACTATAACATGTTTTACGATTGTGCAAGCCTTTGAAGGATGAAAAGATTAGGGACCCTACTGGAATTTAGAGGTGGAACAAGGAAATTAAATACTAGTCTGTTAGAACTGTATGTTGCTCTCCCCCACATACATGAGACACACATTTGGAATATGAAAGAATTTACGCATATGTACATAACTCGAAATTAGAAAGAATATAACAGGATGTTTGCACTGCAGCAAAGAAACAGGGAGGGAAATGTCCGGCATAGGTGCACCGATGCAAAAAAAAAAAGAAAAATACCGATATTGTTTTGTCGATTTTAAAGAATGGAATTCGAGAAAAATGTTTGTTCCAGTCAATTTTACAGGAATATTTTTAAATTGAGGTACAAATAAAGGCGACTGATTGTGTATATATATCTACACAAACACAGCACAGTTATTATTCATTTAAAATATGTATCGAAAACTGATTCCAGCGAAGATATGTTGGGCCAAAAATAAATTAAGACAGCTGATTTTGCACCATTTTTGTTAGGGATCTAAAACAAACACATGCTCTACTGAACTTTCCTCAAGTTAGTCTCATCTTACACATGTTAAAAGTCAAGAACATGTATTTTCTCTACTTCTTCTATGTATATACAACATAAATATAATGACACTAGTTACCTTCATGTTTCGCCTTGGTGTAAAACCTTACTTTGCAGTTATTCATGTTGCTTATGTGTACTTGAATATGCATTTTTATGTTAAAGTACAGAACCAGGAAAGGTGCGTCCACAAGAGTAGGTATGATCTTACAGCGCTACCCGCACCACCTGCAGGGGGCAGCAAAGGGCACCATGTTGCTGGTGGTGGGTGGACCGCCACAGACAAAAAATCCATCCTTCTATTTCCTATTCTGCCAATAATACTCAGACCCTTCCAATAGAGTTGTGGACGCGACAAATCATATATTTTAACACTGAAAGCAGATTGTTTCATTTCAGACGTGCATTTTTTACACGGAGACTTAAAAGTGTGCGACACAGCACAGGTGCACAAGTTTGCAAACTTCAATCAGTCCAGAGGGACCTCTTTAGCGATGTTATAGCTAAGCACAACTGTCGTTTTTGTCACACTTTGCTCTTACAGAACCAACAGAAGCCAGTAAGAAGCAGCGAGATTATAGTAATAAATGCATACTTACTGGAAAAGCAATACTCGTTCCCAGGAGGCAGAGGAGCAGAATTGCGGTTCTCATGTTTGAAATTGCTACCTGCATCGAACAACAACCAGGTGTTATCTTTGGGTGTCGGATTTTCATCCATGGAAACATAGCACTTAAAAAGTTACTTCAGTCACTGCATGGGTTAATTACCTTCAGAGGGTGATATAAATAGAAACGTCAAGCGCGTGCCACCACTCCCGAACTTTCTCTCATGGAACCCTCGGCGATTTGCGATGTCCTTCACCCAGTCTCACATTTTAAACTCGGCGTCTTCCAACAAGTGACCAATCAGAGCACAGACTTAACTCTGAAGTCATTGGGCTTCTCCAGTGCCCACCGTCCAATTAGCCTTCTAATAGGCGCAGACACGGTTATACCACAGGGCGCCCGTCTCCTTTAATAGGAGGTACTTAAAGAAACCTTTCGTAATCTGAAAACACAAGCCATGACCTACCTTAAACCGCAGCTCCAGCATACACACACACATGGGAGACACCATATTATCACACAAAACACCTGACACTCGATAAACTATTTCACACAGAAAATGATGTGAGTTGTAAGTAAAGTCACCAAACGTCTGTGATCTGGTCTAAGTAGAACAAGCAAGTAAAAGAAGCGTACCTCAAAGAGAAGAACTGCAAAAAAGGAGTGAGCCTAACGTTGCCACATGACGTTTTCGTTAGAACATATTGTTGTAAAATAAGTCAGTACAAAATAGATAATTTCGTTTAAAAAAACCTTCAAAACATCCAGTTCTTATAACGCACTTCAAAATGTCACACAATCTCCTGGTCCTCCAGAGTTTGGCAGAGCAATGGTCCCACCGTAAGCCAGCAGCTGCCCTGTTCCATCAAACTCAAGGCTGCTTCATCCATTTAGAGGTGAGGCATAGAGCTGGGTTTTTAAATGTGGAACATTTTAGGGTCTTTTTAAGAGCTTGACTGCGAGGGGGAAGGGTCCACCAGAACCACCAAACCCATGTAGGAACCGCCTACCAGATGAGGAGTTTTCCTCTGTCTGGAGTGTGATTCTTTGGCATACCCAGGGTGGTGCCTATGAAATAGGGAACATCAAAGGCAATACCTGCACTGAATGGACTGCTGCAGTCCATGCCATGCGGGTACTGGTGTGCATGCACACAGGGGACCACATGTTGTTCCCCCTGCGTGCATCCACATGGCGTGAGGTGTTTCCTCTTCACCACACTTTTCATGGTGGTAGCACCGTTTTGCAAAGTGTGGCGGTGAGGAAATTTGCATTATGCTTGGCGAGGCTGCAGAGGCCTCGCCAAGCATATTTTGGCCACTGGATCGCTGTGCAACCATCAGGGAACGGTGGTTCTCTGGCAATTGCAGTGGATGCGGTGGTCCCAGGGCAGCCCGACTGCCCTAGTCGTAATAGGGCAGTTGAGAGACCGCCACCGCAGTCCGTGGACCACCAGGCTCATAATAAGCCTTAGCCAACTCAGCTAGAAGACTGCTGGCAAAGGACAACAGGACTGTTGGGTGATAATGGCACTCACCCAGGCCTAGATAAGTGAGACATCCACCTCTTGTTTCCCCAGACCAAAATTGCCATGCGCAGCATGGTGGCATTGGACATGCATGCGCAGCATGGTGGGGCATGAAAATCACACAATAGCCTCTAAGTACACTGAGAAAACTCCCTATGCACCTGGCCATTGTTATTTTTGTTCTGCAAGGATGAAGAGAAAAGTACTTTGCAGACCCAGTGCATTAAACATGGTGCCCACTCAGCAGAGAATTGATGCAGCAGTTCCACTGAAGACCCAGAGACCCCTGCCAGGCAGGCTCTCCAAATATGGAGACCATAACCTCCTCTGATCTGGCAGGCCGACAAGTCACTTGCCAGACCTAAAATGAGACCCTACAACATATGATAATTATAAAGTTATTTCCTCCAATTTATAAAGCTATTTTTCCAATTTAATTTTATTGATTTTTGTTAAGGAATAGTGGCTTTTTTATGGACCTATACAACATTCTTCTATTCAAGCAGTGTAAGAACGAGAACATGTTAGCTTCAATTATACATCATGATTGTTTTCAGTATGTTTCTTTTACACAAATTCAGTAGCAGACCTTCTACTTACTGTGCTTGCTTTTGTACACTTGAAGATGAATTGTGTGAACAGGCCACTTTGCCACTCAGGGAAATGTACACCTGCAAGAGACATGCCTAAATACAACCTTAAGTCATGAAACATCTATTTATTCTGTTTCAAGCATTTGCAATCGTAAGGAAACAGAACCTGCAATTAAAGGAGACTGACTAACTTAAAAATTGCCAAAGGCTCCAAAAAGCTAAATAAGCAGAAACTGGGCATAGTGTTGAAAAATAGATTTGCCACAGCTTAGCGTGGCAGCGATTATTTGTGTCTTCTGATCCAGAAGTGTGTCAGAAAGTTTGAAAGAATTCCTTTTGTCTACTCTTTGAATTCCGGACTGTTTCTTATTTATGTCTTAGAACTAAAGAACGCTATATAAAATTGGAGTACGTAAAGTAAGGGGCTCATTTACTATATTTTGGAATAGGGCAGAGCAGCAAGAGACCTTGCTGCTCTGCCCTACAGCATAGTGAAAGGGCAGGAATGCACCATATTTAAGCAATACATTGCATTCCTGTCCTTTCTGCCTTCGCTGGTGCCATTTTAGCAGCCTAGCGCCAACGTAGGCACCCTTGCACTATGGTGCAAGGTTCCTCCATTGCATGCAGGACTGTTTCTGTGCAGAAAGGGGCAGGGTTGTTTTTGTGCAGGAAGAGGCATTTTCCTCTTTCTATCAGCATGCAGCACACATAGGAAGAGGAGTAAACAAGGAGAAATAAACATATTTCTCCTCGTTACACCTCACGTGGCATACGGATTGGGCACTTACCCAGGTTTACATGATTGCAAATCTGGGGCAGCGTCAAATTCCATGGGTGTTGCATGAGAAAACCCATTGCAACGCCCATGAAGCCCCTCCTGAGTATAGAGTAAGGTGAAGCAGCGATTTGCGTTACATCACCTTACTCTTGATTTATGAGGCCACTCAAAGCCACACAGCGTGGCTTTGCTTGGCTTCATAAATAGAATTGAGAGCCGTACTTCATGCATGTATTACGTTACGTGGTGAAAAAGTGACGCAGAGCTCTTATAAATAAGCCCCTACGTTTTTTACCTTGTAAATCAACAATTCCCTCTTTGGGAATAAGGTAAAAAACCAATTTGATCCAGCAAATTTCAATGCTCAATATTTAATTCATCAGACCTTAACTATATCCATTGCAAGTTAATAAAAAAATGTCTACATCATCTTATTATGACAGACAAATGTATATAATACATATTCTGCATTAGTGTAGGTTCACTATGCTTCAGTGTCTGATTTGGTGCCTTCTGATTTTGAGGATCCCAACATAGATGGGAGATTGGTTAGGGTTTATGAGCTGTAATGCAAGTGGGGTATTTATATTTTGATTATATTGTTGTTTATAGTAGATGAGTTGTAAACATTCATAGAGCAATGGGTTATGAAGTTTAATGGCTATGGCAAGAACAGCTGTTAAAGTGTTTGCACACTGTCTTGATTATATAACCTATCCATTACTGAGACTATTGGCACAGGAGTGATTTGAATGGAGTTAGTGTATTTGAGGAGCCTTGATATTCAATTAGTGGCCTATCTGGATTGTTCTGGGTGTGTGTTAAGTCTTTTGTTTAAAGTGTTCTGTCATCATTTGACATGTGAATTGTTGAGTCAAGTGTATGCTTTTGTGATCATGGTAATGTTTGAGGATGGCCCTCATTATAAGTTGGAGCAGAATTACTGTATGGAATTATGCTACGCCTGTTTCCGCCTGTATTTCCCCAATTTATTGGGCGTTAATTCTGCTGGGTAAAATCACACTAGGGTTTGGTTGCAGCCAGTGGTGGTCTGTGCAGGTAAGCACAGTGGGGGATGGGGGTGTTGGAGGGAGCTGGATGGGGGGAGTCGACAGATGACAGAATAGGGAAAAGTAATTAAATCCTATTCTGTTGTCTGTCAACACCCCCCCGGCCCACCACGCTCACCTGCATAGACCACTGCTGGCTGCAACAGGAATAAGCATCTTTCTCAGTTTACTTTCGAGGGAGCATACAATATTTCCCGTTGCCAGAAGATAACTTTCCACTTTATTCCCTGCTTCTCCCACCCCTATCTTACCCAGGGCACCCACATACATTTACCACATGCTAAGAGCAGGTGAGAAATGTATGTGCTAAACCACATGAACTCGGGAATTTCATTTTGTTTTGCGACCTTAAAAAGCAGTCCTACATGGTAGTTCTCCATTCCATGGGGCTTTACTGGATTGGACAGTACTGTAGGATTTACTGCCTACAATTTTACTATTTGTCGTTTAATCAAGGGAGGGAGGAAGATGCAGAGATTCATTTGGCTTCCGTTAGACTTAGACAAATTCAAGGGAGAATGAACCACAAAACCTGTTGTTACCAGGGTCTAGGGTTCTGATATACCGAAGACCCTCATTCATATTTGACATGTGGTGCAGTATATCTTGGTTCTCCGCTCAGTCAGCTATGTGAATAGCATCATCATTGGGTCTGTTATCAAACAAGACTACTTTGTGACCCTGACTTCCTCCCTTTCATCTCCCAAAGAGCTCTTCAGGATCGTGGACTCTCTTACATCTCTCCAGGTCCCCGATCCTGTTATTCCATCCCAGGAGCTCTGTAATGACATAGCTCTTTTCTTTCAGTCCAAAATATCGGACATTTTCACTTCTCTGGAGTCACAGAGGCTCTCAATGGTTGAGCCTCCGGCTATTGCGGCCCCGGATGTTTCCTCGGCGGAGCCTCCCTTTGCTGGCTATTTGGAATCTTTTCCTCCGCTCTCCCTACAAGATCTTGACCTGCTGCTGGAGAAAACCAAGTCAGGGTCTCCGCTAGATGCTTGCCCTCTTAAGATCATGAAGCAGTGTAGAGGATCTCTTTTACCCCCCTTACTTGAGATCTTGAATGGGGTAATGAGGGAGGGTGTCTTTCCACAGCAGTGGAAAAATGCTGTGGTAAAACCTCTTCTTAAGAAACCCTCCCTAGATCCCGGGGTATTAAAAAACTTCTGCCCCATCTCACTGCTTACGGCCCCTGCAAAGATGCTTGAGTCCCATTTAAATGGGCATCTAGCTGCCTTTGTGGAGAAGTCGGGCTGCTTGGACCCTTCCCAGCACGGTTTCAGGAGGGAACATAGTACCGAGTCCGCCCTCACCATGGTCCTTGACTCCATCCGTATGAGTGTGGACGAGGGTCGGACATCCTCCTGATCCTTCTGGACCTTACAGCTGCCTTCGATACCCTATCTCCCCGCGTCTTAACATCTCGACTGGGTGAGATTGGGGTCCGGGGGGCAGCCCTGGGTTTGCTCTCTTCCTTTCTCGATCAAAGGGAGCAGAGGGTAATGCTGGGAATTTTTTTATCTCCATCCCTGTCTGTGTATTGTGGGGTCCCTCAAGGGTCGGCGCTTAGTCCCACCCTTTTTAACATCTATGTGACCCCCCTTGCCAGACTTATTAGATCTTTTGGGATGGAGGTAGTCTCCTACGCGGATGACACCCAGATCCTCGTGTCTCTCTCCCAGTCAACTGAGCTGACGGCCTCCAGATTTAGATCTTGCATGGAGGCCGTCGGCCAGTGGATGATTTACAACTCACTGAAATTGAATGGGGAGAAGACCGAGGTGATGGTGTTCGGCGGAAGGGAAGATATTTGGTCCATGGAGTGGTGGCCTGACTCGTTCGGCCCCTGCCCTAAGCCTACCTCCTCGGCTAGAAATCTCGGGGTGATGATTGACCCTACTCTCGACATGCGCCAACAGGTCAACAGGACGGTATCTACCTGTTGGGGTATAATCCACGTTCTCAGGAAAATCAGGAATTACCTCTCCCTGCAGGCAAGAACGCAACTTGCTGTCGCCCTTTTGGGGTCTCGTCTGGACTACTGCAATGCGCTGTATTCTGGACTGAATAAAAGTCAGCTGCAGCGCTTGCAGATAGTCCAGAATGCGGCAGCCAGATTTGTCCTTGATCTTCCCCGACGCTCTTCGGCCACGCTGGCCAGGAAGCAGCTTCACTGGCTTCCGATAAAGGAGCGGATTGTCTTTAAGTCCATGTGTATGGTCTATAAGGCCTTGGCAAAAAGCAGTCCTACAGGCATTCGATCCATCTTGACCTATTACAACCCAGGCAGGAACCTCCGCTCCTCCAATCATTTTCTTCTCCACATCCCTCGCATTCGGAAAGCCAGATGGGGTGGGAGGGCTTTTTCCCTCTAGGCTCCCAAATGGTGGAACGACCTTCCATTAGAGCTCAGGTCCCTCCCCTCCCTTCAAACCTTCAGAGCTGCCCTCAAAACACGCCTCTTTGTTCAAGCGTATGAATTAAGCGCATGAGTGCCCGCTTTTTGATCTTTTTGTTAGGCGCCTTGACACCTTCGGGTTTTAGTTTGCGCGTTACAAGATGCATAATAAATAAATAATATCACTCGAACACTGGGTTCTCCAAGTGATCTCCTTTCTTCCACCCGTAGGTAGACCGTCTGTTTTTTTGGCAGTTGAGATAAAACGTGCAGAAGGGTTTTAGCAAAGTGTTAGTTAAAAATATCTACTGTCTTCAGTTTGAGTCTTTAATTTGCAGAGGATGGGGCAAGATTAAAAAGTGTATGGTGGTGCTAAGGTGGCAGTGTTACTGTTCCACTGCACCTGGTGATGGTTCGTGGAAGGTCGACATGTTTCTGCCCTTGGTAGCACTCGCAGGTCTGTGGGCCTTCTACAGGACCAGATCAAAGTTAGCTATTAACAACATTTCTTTGACAGGTAAGTAAGTTACTCACCAATCTTCATCATAGAGCTCATTCGCTCATCTTCGTTTTTGAGTGATGCTGATTTAGTCTATAACTTCTATAGGAGACGAGTTTGGCTCCTACGGGGTCGTGAAGGAATCTCGCTCTTTTCAAGCTCCTATCTGCTTTTGTGCTGACTCTGTCCTTACCGCCCTCCGGGCGACCCTGGTAACAACAGGTTTTGTGATTCATTCTCCCTTGATTTTGTCTACAATTTTAATATTACCACAGTACTGTCCAACTTGTAGGTGGCATGCATGTGGGAAATCCATGCTGCATTGTGTGCATTGTAAGGTAGTCTGCCAGTTATGCTGTGTGTTGGATGCTTTCATGTGTGTTGTTTGTTAGTGGAAAGTGATATTGTAAACATGTTGCTACCCAAACATATGCTATAACTTCTGTGTTGGCTATTTGCGCTGTGCCTGTCTATGATTTCCTCTAGGTTGCGGGCTCAAGGTAAGTGCAAGTGTGATACAATGATAGCCGTTTGAATCTAGTTTCTGTTCCATGTTAGATGTATGTGATGTGTTCTATCCAAAGTGTTGCGTTGACTGTTGGAGTATTCCATGGGCCAGTGCAAACAATCCAAGCTTTACAGTCACTGAGAAAAAGAATGCATTGCAGTAATTTTGTTTAGGATGAACCCCTAAAGAAGAGAGTGGGTGTATTACAATGCATTTTGCACAGAAGAGTCTCTACATAGTTCTTATTGTGAAGCAAACCGTTAGATCTGGATCATAAGATGTTATCTTACCTTGCTCAACAACAGTCACTGATCAACATCCATCTCAGAAGAAAGCCACAAGAGGGAGCGGCCCATTTCTGTATGTCTCAAGTTTTGCTGATACAAACTTTACTGTCCATTTTGTTCCACTTATTTGTTGTAAGTCCATAAACTGTGGTCAGATTCATGTCTAAAGAGAGAGGACCTGAAGAATACTCTTTCCTAGGGGAAATGGAGTTGGCAAATTGAACCAATACAAGAGTTACCTATCACAAGAAAGGATGCATGTCGTTACAACGCATGCTTTTTCCACGCATGCCTTTACAACGCAGGTTATACAACGCAAGTCGTTGGGGGGCGCTGGATAGTGAATAGTTTAATTTACTATTCCAACTCCAGTCCCTGTGGATAGTAGGGAAGGTTTTGGATAGTAAATTAAACTATTCCCTATCCTACAGCGCCCTCCAGCGCAAGTCGTTGTAACGACTTGCGTTGTAATTCCTGCGTTGTAAAGGTACTGCGTGGAAAAAGTTTTGTTGTAAAGGATGTTTCCCCACAAGAAAGGAAGTGGGAGGCACCAGAGGCATGAACTATGCAGTTCAGCAGCATAATCATAAAACAGTGATTCCACTACTAGACATTGTGAAAAAGGAAGGCTGGTTGTAGGCGGATGGGACAAAACAATAATTAAAGGGTATTTATAGGGGATCTCCCACATATCAAGGAGATAACAGAAGTCAACAGACAAGAGAGGCATACCTCATGTACATTCCAAACACAGCATGGCAGAATTTTTTTTTAAGATGAAGAGTCTTCATTGGAGGTTCAGTGAGATGATTTTTCTGTACTTTAAGTGAGAAGAGGCATGGATCGTGGCATGGTTGGTGATGAACCCGGATGGCCACCAAAATCAGTCTCTGATAGTGTAGAAATCAGTTGGCCTTTTTCTTAAGTGAGACTCCAGTACCACCATATTTCTTGCTAATAGGGATGGCAGGGTCACACTGCTACCTTTTGACCTGATGGTAGTCATTCTCTGAACGTGAAAGTATAATTGTGTATACACTTTTTAATTTGTGCATAATTTGTGAGTATTCCGATTGTCTACTCATAAAGAAATTCTTGATCTCAGTCTAGTACATGCTTGCCTTTCAGAGAGGGGCACAAATAGGCCAATGTTGTTGTATTCAAGAGTAGCTTAATAGAACTTACTATTTCAAAAAACATCTATAATCTCAAGTAAGAGCTTAATCATAGGAATTGGTTATGGGGAAGCTAACCAGCCCAGCTGAACCTGTGTGACACAGGCCATCGTCAGCAGCAGACTGGACTTCGGCAACGCACTCTATGCAGGAATCCCATCCAAACACCTACAACGACTACAACGCATCCAAAACGCCTCCGCCCGACTGATCGTCAACGTCCCCTGCCGCAGCCACATCAGCCCCCCACATGAGAGACCTACACTGGCTCCCCGTCGACAAGAGGATCACGTTCAAGCTCCTCACCCACGCACACAAAGCACTCCACAACGCCGGACCAGCCTACCTGAAGAGCAGACTCAGCTTCCACACTTCTACCTGCCAGCTACCCTCCGCCATCCTCGCCCTCGCTGCTGTCCCCCGCATCCAATAAATGACCTCTGAGGGCAGATCCTTCTCCTACCTTGCCACCAAGACCTGGAACACCCTCCCTTCCCACATACGGCAGACCCAAGACCTACTCAACTTCAGAAGACTCCTCAAGACCTGGCTCTTCGAGCTGTAGCAGCACCCCCCTCCCCTCAGCGCCTTGGGACCCTCACGGGTAAGTAGCGTGCTCTACAAGTACTCTGATTGATTGATTGCTCGTCCTTACCATTATTGCCTTGCTAAAAGGTCATTGTTTCAACTCTCAGAGAGATATTAGTTTGATCTATAGGCTATCAAGTGTAGGCACACCCACTTAAAGGTATGGCCAATCTGTTACATTCCCTTTGTGGGAAATTAAGTTACTGGTTGAGGAGGGTGAAACCCTTCTAAACAGCAACCACAACTCTTTTTGGGGTAAAACACAAGCAAAACCCTGTGCTTAACCCTCTGGTAACATTGCACAAAAGCAGTCAGGTTTTACTTAGAGGCAAGGTATAACATATTTATTTAGCACTTCAAACAGTGCTAAAGTAAAAACACAACACAAGAAAAATCCTACACCAATTTAGAAAAAAGGAGTAAAAAATAATAAATGATTTAACACCAAAACAACAAAAATGCAATCAGTAGAACCAGAGAGAAATATGCAATTTTAAACATTTAGGTAAACATAGTGCTAAACAGCCAAAGCTCCCACTGTGGTTATGGCGTCACACCAGACCGGGACAAGGTCATAAGTTCAGGCTGACAGCAATGGAGAACAGGCTGGATACAGGGACCAAGGTAGGCCTACTGAATAAAGTATCTTAAATCCTGGTTGCGGCACGTTGCCAGGTCCTGTGTCAAGGATGTGGCGGGCAGTGGTGAGTTGGGGCTGCAATGCGAGGTCCTGTGTCTAGGATGCGTCATTCAGCGGTTTAGGGGAGCTGTGGGACTGCAATGCTATGTCCTACGTCAAGGATGTTTTGCAGTGACAGCTCTGTGGAGGATGAGTCGAACACTGGCTATTCGAGGAGCTTCGAGGACCTTCCCCAGGGTTGCATAGGGCAGCGGAAGTTCGATGTAAGGCTGCGAGGTGATGCATCACGCTGCACCGGTTATGCTTGGACCCCAGCTGGGCTGGCAGAGCACCATCAGGCCCAATTCCAAGGGTCCAGGACTGGGTGGCACAACCTGTGGATAAGACTCACAGCAGACAGAGTCCAGGTGCTGGGTTCAAGGTGGTTTGATCCTTTTCTGTCCCTGAGGTTTTTATCAGGAGGCCATCCAACTAGCCCTTGGAGTCACTCTGGTGGTCTTAGGTTCAAGATGCAGGTCCAGTCCTTTTCACTCAGTCAGCAGGGTAGCAGAGTAGGAGTCCTTCTTGCAGCAGAGCAGTCCTTATGATTCTTCAACGGGTCCAGAAGTGTACTGGAATACTGGCAGGTATTGGAATGGTTTAATAGCTACCTATACAATCGGACCACCACTGTACAAGTAGGCAAGACCTTGGCTAGTACTCGACCTGTCAAAAGGGGTGTGCCGCAGGGCTCTATTCTGAGCCCTGCGCTCTTTAATGTTTATATGGCTCCCTTGGCCAAAGTGACTAGAGCGTTCGGCTTTGATGTGCTATCCTATGCCGACGACACGCAAATCCTGGTCACCCTTGGCCCTGACATAAATGAGACCAAAGGTCGTTTTAAGAACTGTTTGATTGAGGTGAAAAACTGGATGGGCCAAAATCACCTGCAGTTGAACGGCAATAAGTCAGAAGTCATGCTGTTTGGCAAAGCAGACGGACATTGGACCCAGGACTGGTGGCCTACACAGTTGGGCGAGTGTCCATCCCCCAAGGAATCGGTCCGCAATCTGGGTTTCCACATGGATAATAAGCTCTCCATGAAAGCCCAAGTAAACCATATTGTCGGTACCTGCTTTGGAATCATACGCAGTTTGCGTAGGGTCTTCAAGTGGATACCAGCCAAAGCATGTAAACCCCTGGTACAGGGCCTCATTATAAATAGGCTAGACTATGGAAACTCGCTACTACTGGCAACTAATGAATGCCATCTGAAAAAGCTGCAGGTTTTGCAGAATACGGCAGCATGCCTTGTTCTAGACCTACCACAAAAGATCGCCCTCTGCTGCGTGCCTTAAGGACCTACACTGGCTTCCTGTAAAAGAGCGCATCACGTTCAAAACATTGTGTTTGGCGCACAAACATATGAATGGAAGAGGCCCAAAATATTGGGCCAAGAAACTCACGAGGTATGTGCCAAGGAGGCAGCTGAGATCAAGCATTGAGTCACTGCTTACTCCGCTGAGAATTCAAACTGCCAGGAATGGGGGTCATTCCTTTTCCTTTATGGCACCAACCCTCTGGAATAAAATGCCCCTGAGCCTGCGCATGACCTCGGAACATACAATCTTCCGAAAGAAACTTAAGACCTGGCTTTTTTGTTAACTTCAGCTGCTTGCCCATTGTCAGAGCCGTCTGCATGCGCCATGAGACTCTTTGGACGTGATATGTGCGCACTACAAATGTCCTGACTTGACTTGACTTACTGAAGGGTGGGGTCTGAGGGTCCAATATTTATACCTGAAACCATCTTTGAAGCAGGAAAACTTTCTAGAGGGTTCCTCCACAAGAGGTGTTTGAAATTTCCTTCCTTTCTTCCATGGCCCCAACTTTTCCAGGGACACAAAAGACTATTATGAAATCCGTTGTGAGTGCTCTGAGGAAGAGAGTTTGTAATATGTAAGTGTGGTAGGTGACACCTCCACCCCCCATATCAAGTCAGAGATGGCACATCCTGCCAACACTTTTAGCCCTTTGCCACACTGTCTGGGAGGAATACACAAAGACTAACTGACAGCTTCACCTAGTCATATGAAGTAGGATACAGGCTGCAGGTACCAAATGGTTAGGACCACAAATGCTAACTTTCTGAATGTGGCATTTCAGAATTGTGACCTAAAATCCAACTATACCATAAAAGAGGGTTTTACATTACAATTCTTTAGAAACCAAACTCAACATTCCTATCTTCTACCATTGAAAGTTATCTCTTGTTGAATGCAATAATGCTTTCCTATGAGAGAGGTACTCCTCATAGTAGTGAGAAACAAAGTTAGGAGTTTTTCTCCACCAAGACATGTAACATTTTTAAAATACACTTCACCCTGCCCTATGGATCGTTTAGGACCTACCCTAGAGTCCCCTGTTCTCCACATCTCCCCTCAAGATTTTCTATTAGTTCATTTATTGAAATGTTTTAAAAAATGTTTTATTAATATCTTGTTTCATCCAATGAAATGACAACTTTGATTTAATGGTATTACCATTCTACCACATAGTTTATTGTGGTTTATGACAGTCATTACATTGTTATTAGCCTTTGTGGGGGGCGACTGTGATGTGATGTGATGTGGAGTTTGTAGGACATGTATGATTTTTATGGATGTGCGAATGAATGAGTATGAACTGGTTTGAGAGAATGAGTGGTTTTTAGTGTGTTTTTAGTGTGAGTGGTGTGCCTGGGTTCTTCTTATACTCTATTGTACATTATTGAATATTTACCATTGTATGTATCATGGGTTCTTTTGAGATTTGTTACAATAGATTTGATAGGACTATTTTTCAAAAACATATTTGAAGTCTGATAGTATTTTGACATTTTTGTGACCATTCTGGCCTTTAGCACACTGTTTTGCTACCTTGGGGGTAATGTGACATTGCTGTTTTTTGAATCAGTAACGGTTAGCACTTTTTCTTAATACTTTTCAGGCAGTGGGGTTTTTGCTAATTGATTACGTAGGACCTACCCTAGGCTTGACTTATTTATATTAAAAAGGGAAGTTTCAGCCTGACAAAAGGTTGAAATGGCAGTTTAAAACTGCACACACAGGCAGCAATGGCAGGCCAGAGACATGCTTAAAAAGCTATTTACGTGGGTGGCACAATGAGTGCTACAGGCCCACTAGTAGCATTTAATTTGAAGACATTGGGTACATGCAGTATGTTAGAAATTGGGTCTCTAGTTGGCAGGGGTATGTGCCTTGTCCAAGTAGGGACCATAATCCTACACCAGTTTAGAAAAATAGATTATGATTTTATAAATTAAACAAGACCAAATGACAAAAATCCAATGAGTGGAAGCTGAGCTTTGAATTTTAAAAGAATAACAGTGTCAATTGTGCTTAGAAGCAATAAGTGCTTCTGGGGGTTATCTGGTGGTGCTGGATTGAGGCAAAGTCAAAAGTTCAGGCTGACCATGAGGGAGAGCGGGCCTGATACAGGAGCCATGCAGGCCAGCTGAAAACAGTACTTTGTTCCTACAGAGTAATGCTCCCTGTTGACTCTGTGGAACTTAACTGACCTGAGCAGACAAACTTCACTTATTAGGAAGTGCATAACCTGTTGACCGGGATGCATTGTTCTTCCCACACTGCATTGGTGGAGAAGGAGCAGTTCCGATGCATTGGATCTTTAAGGCGATGTGCTCAATCCAAGTGCAATAGGCCGATTATGCCCCAGCAACAGAAACAATGTGTCAGTTTTGCTTCCCGCAGACAAGAGATGCATCAGTTCGACTGTAGTAACCATCTGAGTCCACCTCCAATTGGTCAGGCACAGGAGCAAGTGGTGAGACATTGATATCCCTGACTATCAAAAACAGGATGCAAGCCAACAAGCCCTTGGACATCACTATGAGTTCAAGCAGAGTCTAGTTTTCCCTCAGCAGGGTCAGAGGGCAGCAGGGCAGAACAGCAAAAAAGTAGTTATTCCAGAGTAGCAGTCCAGCAGAGTGACAGTCCTTGTAGCAGTACAACAGTCCTTACTCCGGACAGAGTTTCTTTACAGGTCTAAGAAGTGTCTAATTTGGTGGGGTCAGAGACCCAGTACTTATACCCAGTTATGCCGTGCAAGTGGGGGTGACTTCAAAGTAGGATCTTTGAATTGCACAGAGGTCCTTTCTTCCTAGTTCTAGCTCCAGACTCAGTACAGGGGGGTAATCAATCCTTTTTGTGGGGACAGGACACTGCCTTTTCTGGTGTAAGTATCAGCTCCTCCTTCCCACCCTGCCCAGGAAGAGTCATCAGGCTGCAGATGGGCACTCAGACATACCTAGCCATTCTTTGTATCTGGCTGTCTAGAGGGGAGGCACAAAGTCAAGCTCTGTCTCACCCCAGACATGTATTGGAGGAGGCTGCAGGCACTCAGAGGTTTAAGAGCTGAGAAATAACAACTGTCTCAAAGAGGTATTTCTAAAATAGCAAGGTTAAATGCAACTTTACCAGAAAAGGGGATTTATCATTACTATTTAAATGATGTAAAACATGACAGAGCTACTCCTTCTCAATCATGAACATACAGCTTAAAAGTGTAATATGAAATAAATTCCCAATGTTAACCTCTGAGAGGAGTAGGACTCACAGTGAAAAACAAATGAAGGTGTTTTTCGCTACCAGGACATGCAAAACTTAAAAGCACATGTCTTACCTTTCACTTACACAGCACCCTACCCTGTGGGCTCCCTAGGGCCTACGGTAGGGGTGACATGTGTAATAAAATGGGAAGTTTAGGAGTTGGTGAGGAGTTTTAAATGCCAAGATGACATAGTAGTAAAACTGCCCATAAAGGTTTAGCAGTGGCAGGCTAGAAACATGTTTCAAGGGCTACTTGTGTGGGTGGCACAATCAACGTTGCAGGCCCACTAGCCATATTTAATTTGAAGACCCTGGGCACAGGTAATGCACTCTACTAGGGACTTACAGATACATTAAATAGCCCAATTGTGGATAAACAAATGTTACCATGTTTAGGGGAGAAGCACATGCAATTTAGCACTGGTCTGCAGTGGTAAAGTGCTTAGTGGCCTAAGGCCAACAAAATGAATCAGCAAAAAGAAGAGGTAGGCAGGCAAAATATTGGGGCAAGACCACTCTAAAACTGACAGGTCTAACACAGTACCACTTTACTAGAGACTTAAAAGTAAATTATTTGTGCCAGTAGAGTATATACCAAATGTACCATGTTTAATGGAGAGAGCACACGCACTTTCGAAATGATTAGCAGTGGTAAAGTGCACAGAATCCTAAAGAAGTAAGGCAAAATGTTTGGTGGAAGACCACCCTTTGGGTGATAGGTCTAACACCCTTCCATCCTAACTCGGAGTTAGCAATAAGATTGTTTTGATTCAAAAAGCTCCATGTTATCCTTTCTCTGCCTGTTCCTTTGCTAGACCAAATAATGAGGGTAAGATTTCAACCTACATTATTAGCTAAATAGATCCTTGATCATGTGAAGGTGAGAATTTGTAACTTTTAGGACACCTTTTTTCAGAAATCATGGTTTTTGTTTTGCAACAAGATGAAAACATGTGAATATTAGGATAAAGTTGGGTCTTTTAGTGTTGCCCACAGATGTTTTAGAATCTTGTGCTACAAAACTATAAAATAAGATGGACCCCTTTGCTTAACAGATCACAGTGTACTGTATCTTCAGAAAAGAGTGATATAAAAATGATGTTTGTGTTGTTAGTGGTGGAATTAAAAAGCATACGAAGACCCTGATCCCCTCCTGCCACTTCGGGGCAAAGTGGGAAAGTTACCTAGCTGAACTCAACGAAGAAGAATGGATGGAGGGAGGGGGCAAATATCCTCTAAGTTGAAGTTGGTGCAATTGAAAATACCCCACAGGATTTATGTCACTCGACCAACATTGGTTAGGAGGAGATTTGGAGATGAGACTAGTTGTCGACGGCGATGTGGCCAGGAAGGCAGCTTTTTTCGTATAATATGGGAATGCCCGCATATTACTAGATATTGGAGTGCGGTTCATTCATGAATGAGGGATGTTATGGAACAGACGATAGCTTTGGAAGCTAAACGCTGCCTCCTAAATATATGGGAACCAATGGACCTGGATAGCAAAGAGAAAGCTTGGGTGACCCTAGGATTGATGGTCGCTAAGAGGAATGTTGCACGGAAATGGGGGGTGCACACAACTCCAACACTACAGGAGTGAAAAGGTGACATGGACTGGTGCATGTATCGAGAAAAAACAGTATATGTATCACGAGGCTGCCCCAGAAAATGGATGCAAATATGGGGAAAATGGAACATATACAGGGGTAACATATGTGAACCACCTTCGCTGCCGGTACACCTGTCCCTGGGAGAATGAACTCCCCGATACGCTAATGTTCACTGTATAGTACATAGCATGTGATGATATAGAACTGTATGTAGTGTATGCCAGACTATCATGACATTTGAATTATATTGCTTGCACGCTGTGATGTTTTCATGGTTATAATAAAAAGAACTTTAAAAAAAAGCATAAATAGAAAAACTGTTTACTTAGTAGATATGTTTAACAAAGGGCCAAGACTTTCATTGCATCATTAGCAATGTCTATGAGAGCACACATCTTTACTTTGTGTGCAAAAAAGCAGTACATCCACTAAACTATTCTAACGACTCCTAAGGAAAACAAAGAAATGCATGAAGGCCATTAGGGAATGGCAGTGTGTGTTTATAGCATGCTAGAGCACCCAACAACGGCAGCACTCGCTAAACAAATAAAGCCATGAATCAGCAAAAAAATGCCATTGTGTCAGCAAACAACGCACAATTCACATGAGTTATTAGCCACAAAGGCTTGTAGAATCTGCAGTCTAGCCATAAGATTACTCAAGCACCATCACCAAAATTGGGTCAATGAAACCATGGACGAAATGGCCTTGATGAACAGCCTATTCAGAGGCTGGGAAAGAGATGAATGGTAATGGATGAAGAGGACCACACCAAAGTTCACTCTCTCTTTTCCAATTAGTGTACTTTTTGAAGAATTGGTGACATGAGGTATATTAAGCAGATAAAGCTGTCTATATTCAGACCTAAAAAACACTGTTGTTAGGTTTCGTATATGAATTTTACAGCAATATAAGGATCCTAAATATTTGAAGAAACTTCATAGGTTAAATAAAAGACATTCCATGTAAAACAGGTGACTTGACAAAATGATAAAAATGGCAAAGTATTAACTAACTACGACATTGAACCCAAAACATTCAGGGCCTCATTTATGAAAAGTGACGCATCGCTGCGAGAAAACAGCGATGCGTCGCTTTTCATTGCACCCTCCTTTGCGACATGCTTGATGCGTCATATTTGTAGTATGATGCATCATGTCGCAAGGAGGTACAGATACGTCAGTATTTAAGGCGTATCTGTAGGCGCAAAAATTACGCATTGCTGGAGTGTGTCACAAAAGTGATGCAACTCCAGCAGTGGGTCATTTCACATGGGAAAGTCCCATGTTAAATGTGCCTGCGTCAGTCTTACGCCTGCCATGAGGCAGGCGTAAGATATTGACGCATTTGCATCCTAGAAGTGACACAAGGAAATCAGATAGATTTCACTGCTTCACTTCTATGAGGCTTACTTGCAGGAAAACGCCCACCCTGCATACATTATACCTGGTGCAGGTATAATATGGCGCAGGGGTTTACAAAGTGATGCATCTACCTAGATGCGTCACTTTGTAAATATGATGCAACATGGAGCACCTTTTACACTGCTGGTGTGTCACAAAAAGTGACACACCGGCAGCGCACAGTGACGCAATGGCTCATAAATAAGCCCCTCAGAAATTATGGTTCCCACTACTGGAAATTCACTCATAAAAGGAAATCCACCATATAGATAGAGAATCCTCTCAAGAAGATGGACTATGATCTATGTCTTGCCCTAGTGTGTTTGCTGGAACTTTAAATGATACTTGAACTCAATTGAAATTCTCAAAAAGCATCCTTCCAAATGTTTAATTCCTGGGATATTTGTCACCCCCAATACCAATTTGAATGTATTAGCCTATTACACATGTATACATATGTTAATTTTGGTAAGAGTCATGATGATCTAACTTGAAATAGAAGAAGCAATTAATGTACTGGAGAAATCGAAGCGCAAGAGCAAAAATAACTGAATGGCAAATTGGATGTTATTAATACAGCAATTGTATTACAGGCACTGTGTACAGTTCAAGTCCATTAATGCCTTTCACCTCAAATTGAAAAGCTCACTGTTAGAGCTTACATAGTGGTATTCCGACAAACATTTTTCCTTCACTCCATGATTTTTGCTGAACTCGTTTTGGTGGTATTAGTACTTTTAACTAAGCAGTCCTAAAGTGATTGAGCTCTATCCTTCAAACATGGCAAAATTGAACTATACCTACTTGGCACAATTAATATACTTGTATGGCCCTAGTAAATGGCACTGGCATAACGAAACCTGAGGGGGCCTCCCTGCAAGGCACGTGGACGGGCCCCCTCCGGGCTCAATCAGGAGCTCTGCAGCCAGAGTGCTGTGCTGAGGGGGAACCCTGGAGCTTTGGGCCTTAAATTCTACCGGTGGGCAGCAGCACTCATTGTGCTGCCCACTAAAATTGCCATTTAAACATGTCTAAGGCCTTCATTTCCCATAGACCACAACTGGGCTACCTTATTTCAACTAATGAGTGCTAGCTTAAGATTTGCAGTAGATAGAGAAATTATGTTTGTTCTCAAATGAATTGTAATCTAAAATCCTCTTTAAGGGTAAAGTCAGATTTTAGATTATAATTTTGAGAAATGCTACTTATACAAATTTGGCATTTTCCTGCTCAAAGTGTCTGAGACCTATTTAGGAGTTTCAAGTTGCCTGGGTATGTTAATTGTTCCTCCTTCCAGAATGTGTATTGGGTCCAGAGAGTGAACAATGGGGCCCACGTATAGCTGGGTGTGGGTCTTCCTGGCAGGAATTCTGAGGAGGAGCTGTACTCAGCCCTGCTTATATTTTAAAGGACTATGCCCATAGCAGATACAAAGGAACCAGACACCAGGCCCGCCCTGCCTTTTCACCCTAGACAGTTTGGAGTCAGGACCAGGGAAAGGGGAAGAAGTGGCCGGAACCAGTTTTGCGGGTGAATTCCCTCACACAAAGGCTGGCATCAGGTATAACAAAGGGACCTTTGGAACCCCTCACCAAAACACTTGTGGACCTGTGAAAGGCTCAGAAGAAGGACTGCCCTGCTGCTAGAATGACTTACCTGCTACTGTAAGGACTGCTTTGCTGACTGAATAAGGACGTTTGGACCTGCTTGCCATTATCTTAGGCTATTCAAAGTTACTTCAAGGGTACATTAGATGACTTCCTGTGTGATCTACAGTGGCAGAACAAGCTTCTAGAGGCCTCCCTGGATCTGCTCAGCTGACTAGCACCAACTTGACTTGCCTGGACATACCTGGACCTGCCTGGGCCTGTCTGAGCCCTGCTGCTTGCCTCAGCTGCTGAGTCCTGATCCCCAAGGGGGCATTATAGCTAGCTCCTGGATCCTTGGCTCACATCAGTGAGAGCTCCTGCAAAAGCAAAATGTGAATATCTGAACTTTGGGCTCTTCGTGCCTGAGAATGGGACAGTTTGTGCCACACCTATGCTGCCCATGCAAAATTTCGATGAGATCTACTCTTCGCTCAACAGTGGCCATTTGTGGCAACTGGCAAAGTGAGAGCTGCCCTTGCGCTACAGCAAGAACAGTCTTGGGTGACTGCCAACGCAAAACTTCAGCGACAACAAACTGTTCGTGGTACAGCTACGACTGACTGCAATTCTCTACCTGCTTGTCGCGGTGAAAGTCTCCTCCTCGCTGCCTCCTCTAATACGGATGGAACTCTTCTTGCTGGACTTGAGAAAGTAACTCCTCAGAGAGATTAACCTGATGCTTGTAACTGGCCTGAGCTGTATCGTGGTTGTCCTGAACTTGTGACTTTCCTTCAGTCTAGTGCGACTAGAGAACCGTGAGTGGTTGTTCTTAGTGCTATTTTTACTAAAACTTTCAAATTTGATATCACCGGTTCCACTGATTGGATTTTAGTAGTTCTGGTATCATTTTAGTTATTAAAATCTACTTTATTATCCTAAATTGGTTAAAAAAAAAATGTGTGTAGTGTTTTCCCTTTATTTCTGTTTGTGTGCTGCATAAATACTTTACACATCGCCTCTAAGTTAAGCCTGACTGCTTTGTGCCAAGCTACCAGAGCCATAAGCGCAGGCCAATTTTGTGAGTTCTGTGGTTCACCTTGGCAAGGATTGTGGTTGTGGGCTGAGTGGGGCTTCCACCCCTCTAAACTGACAACCCTTACTTCTTACACTTAATAAAAAAGGATATATATATATAAAGGGCATTAAATAATCTTTATTTGCTGATTAGTTAAAATCATTACAAAAAGACAGACCAGTATAAACTAAAGAAAATCTGTTACAGATAAGGCACAAATTCAATTGATACAGTGGGGTTTATTTACAGGCCCCTTGCGCTGCCGGTGTGTCACGTTGCATGACGCACCAGCAGCGCAACCTGCTGCGTGATATTTACAAGCACATGTAAAGCCAGTCTGCGTGGCATTACCCATGCTTGTAAATATCGCCCCTTTTCACGCAACACTTTGCGTGTTAGGGGCAGACATGGGTTTTGCTGGGGGTGTTCCCATGCAACACCTATGTCCACTGATGTATTTCCAGATTTGCGAGCAATGATAAACCTGGAAATGCGTCACAATGCTATGACACCCTTGGGGTGGTGTAGCTAGGTCCAACAAGGAGAAATGTTTTAATTTCTCCTCGTTTTTTTTCCTTTGTCAATGCGTGCTGCATTATACAGCACGCATTGGAAAAGGAAATCACCTCAATTGATTGTTTTTGTGCATGAAGGTGCCCCTTCCTGCACAAAAACAATCTCCCCATGGCGCAGGCATCCTTGCACCATGGTACAAGGCTGCCCGCACCCGTGCATGGCAGCAGTTTGTACGCCAGCACAGGGGGAAGCACAGAGATGAGACATATTGTTGTAAATATGTTGCATCCCTGTGCTTTGAAACTAAAGCGGCACAGCAAAATTACCTGGGGCACCACGCTGCGTAAGTTTCTTGTAAATAGGCCACAGTGTGATTTTTGTTTAAAAGGTCAAATATATTTAAAAACAGGATAAAAGACTGAAGGGGCAGAGAAACCCCATAATTACTAGGATGAAGCGCAGTTGTTTCTAAGCAAAACTGTACGGCAGGAGCTTGAGATTGCATTCCATGCGCTGGGCCGCCACTCATGGCCCTCACACTGTGCCCCTGCTGCTCTTCTAACAGTCTATTAACTTGTAGTAGGAACTTTGTTGCCCTGCAAGAGAGCTGGAGGGACTGACTGTTCAAAAGTGTCATCACAGAGGGGCAGCAGGATGTTATCTGGAGGGTCCAGAGGGCTGGGTGTAGCAGTTTACGTCCCAGCTGGTCGACAGCGGGTCAAATGCACAAAAAATGAAATACCGTCTCCTCGGAGCTGCTGCATGAATGGCAGTATGGGTCCAACCAGGTTTGTTTCCAGGCTGGACCTTGGTCATTTGATGGAACGACTTGAGGCGGATTAGAAGCATAAAATGTTGGATTGATCTGGAGCCAGGGTTGTGGACTCCAATCTGCGTAGGATTGTAGAACTATTCATCCATGTTTTTTTCGTGCCATCGAGGCTTTGTTGAGTGTCCCGGCTTGTAATTTGGCTGCTTAACTAACACTTTTTTAAACACTGTAAAACTGATGTTTATGCTCCACACTTTAGACAGTTTAAGGGTGGTTAACGCTTGCTAAAGCACTGTTTGCACGTCTTTTCTAGTTGTGTGCTGGTTCTTCATTTCTGTCCGGCACAAGGTGGCCAGTGAATCTGGTTGGGCCGATCTCAATTTCCAACATAGTTTGATGAGTACAGCCATCTTTACCGGGGATTAATTGGATAACTCAAATTCCAATTGAACCTGTGCTTGAAAGATGTATCGGGGAAGGCGAAAAATGCATTTGAACAGGGTAGACTGAAGTTGGTTTAGAGTGGTCGAATCCTTTCCCTTACAGAGAACGGAACCATAAGTAGGTATAGGGAGAAACTTAGCTGCTATTACTTGTATTTTTTGGTGGGCCCGGCAGCTGCCATTTACAGGCAGGCTGCTTTGCTAGCCGAACTCGCGCAAAAAAACCCAAATTGTATTCCACTGGCTACCAGTGGGAGAGCGAGTGAAGTTCAAGGCCTTATGCCTAGCTCACAGACTTCTACAAGACAAAGGCCCCCCTATTTTAAGAAAATGTATTAGACCCTACAAAGCCCCAAGACCCTTACGATCCGATCAGGAATATCTTATCACCATTCCTAGAGTCAAGAAGGCGCGCACGGGAGGAAGGCGCTTTTCGGTTCATACTGCCCGCCTTTGGAACTCGTTACCCCGTGACCTCAGAACAGAACCAGATTATCTCCGATTCAGGAAGCGCCTGAAGACTTACCTCTTTCCCTAATTTGACTCCTCCCCCCCTTGCCCCACTGCCCCTCAGATGTTTGGATCTTAGCGCTGGGATACTCACGGGTGACTACGCGCTTTATAAAATTTAATAATAATAATAATAATAATAATAATAATTTCACTGATTTAAGTGGCTTCGGTCAGCTTAGATTATTTTCAAAAAGACACGAGCACATGCATCATTCTGTAGGTTCACACATGTGTGGTATGTGTGTCACAATGCATGCACACGCCTAGAGAATTAAGAGACATATTTTCAAGAAAGGCGATAAAATTATCGCTGTTTTAGCTGCAGAAAACTGCCGCTAAAACGGCGATAATGGGCTTGATAATATGCTCTATGGAATTCCAATTGCAGCCCATGTTAGATGTCCTTCACAAGCAGGTGGTCGGTATATTCCGACCCTTAATTACCAATACTGTGCAGTTTCATGCCACTAGCAACTCACAATTGTAATAGAAAACCAAGTACATGGGAACTTAGCATGTTGTACCAGATTTACAGACTGAAAAATACACAAAGGGCCTGATTACCAGGTGGTCGGTGTATTCCGGCCCTTAAATACCAGTACTGTGCGGTTTCATGCCACTAGCAACCCACAATTGTGATAGAAAACCAAGTACATGGGAACTTAGCGTGTTGTACCAGATTTACAGGCTGAAAAATACACAAAGGGCCTGATTACCAGGTGGTCGATATATTCTGACCCTTAATTACCAGTACAGTGCAGTTTCATGCCACCTGCAACTCACAATTGTAATAGAAAATCATGTACATGGGAACTTAGCATGTTGTACCAGATTTGCAGACTGAAAAATAAACAAAGGGCCTGATTACAAGATGGTCGGTATATTCCGACCTGTGATTAAAGCCCTGTTTGTTTATACACTGGTCGGTGGGTATTTAACTTATCTAATAATTATTGGATGTGTTAAGTACCCAAACCTTTGTTAAATTCCGGTAGGTCTAACTTGCCCAAATTTAGTAGAGGAAAAGCATGCAGTGTTTGCTGTCCCATGCAGATTTTGGTGCGCTAAACACCAAAATCTGCATGAAATTTCCCACCAACTCGCACTAGGAGTTATTTATCACACCCGATAAATAATGTATCCCGTGGTATCATTATTTATCAGGTGCAATAAATAGCACCTAAACTTGTAATCAGGGCAATAGAGTTACATATTATGTGGAGTAATATAAGTGCATTTAGCACATGTTCTGAGTATATTTTTAAAGTACGTGGAGGCTTCTAAGCATGGTTAGGGTGCTTGAGAGGGGGTTAAATAGTAGGGCAGGGAAGGGACAAAAAGTTAAGGTACCGGATAGCATAGCTTTTTCACACTGTCATCAAAGACAAAGGGGAGAGAAGGCTTTTGGGAGTTCAGTGTTTGGAATAAGCAACTACTTACATGTTGTAAAATGATTGAAAAATAGTTAATATTTTTGGACTACAAACATGGATCAGTGACATAATATTGAGCACACAAATATCGTGACACTCAAATATCATGTCAAAAATATTGTTGACACAAATATCACTTTTCTATACTTATAAATGTAAGTACAAAAATATCGAGTTCAAAATATCGTTTAAACTAATATTATAAATATGACAAAAATATTGTTTTTCAATAAATACACAGTTTAAAATAGTAAAAAGTAAACATTGTAATACATAACTATAATATGATGTATATTACATAAATGTAAGTAAGATTTAATATTAAAAATAAATATACACTTATGTAAACATACACACATAAAACATATGTGTGTATGTTTAAATATACATATCTATAATAAATTACTCATATTAAATATATATTTTCCAGTATTTATATTTTTTTGTTTTTATATTTACTGATATATAAAGCATATATAAATATATATATCAACGCTCCAGTTGCCTGTTCCCACACTTGAGCAGCACACAAGACACAAACTGAAGGTGGCAAGCCTTTAATCAGGGGTACAAGCAGGCTCCTGTTGGTAGTTCTAATCAGACAGCCATAAACGGGAATCGCCTGACGCGTTTCGAGAGTCTATCTCTCTTCCTCAGAGGCAGTCGCATTAGTGGATGCATGCACCGGTCTCCATCTTTCATAGCCAAATCACGCCCCCAAATGGGCTGGTCAAATGTCCCAAGGCATTATTGAATTTGAAGTCCCGGTAAATAAAACCACAGATGGTGCATTAATTTCTGTCCATTTCAAGCCCTCAAATGGGCCACCACCAACAGCGTCCGCTTTCAATCCCCAGTTTGCACTCCACAAGGCGGCTCAACCAATGCGTTACCGCGTGGCCCCCTAGTCTTGGCGGGGTAGTGCAAGCTCGACGGCTGGGCTGCCGTCTAATATCAACGCTCCAGTTGCCTGTTCCCACACTTGAGCAGCACACAAGACACAAACTGAAGGTGGAAAGCCTTTAATCAGGGGTATACGAGGAACTGTATGTCCACTTATAAATCAAATTTCTATCGTATGAGGCTCTGAAATCAAGATAAAATGCTCACCAGAGAGCCCAAAAAATTTGAAACAAGACACTAGGCACCTCGGCTCACTAGGGAGCAATAAAATGAACATTGAAACAGAGGACATACAGCGAACTTTGTAATCAATTGGCAATCAACAGTGAATGACAATGAAAATATGCACACTAGAGTGTCAAAATCATAAGAGTCATAACCGTGATAAAAGAATTGCATGCGCTGTAATTGTTTTTAACTTCACTTGACACTGAGCACTAAATGTATATCACTTTAAATATACCTTAGAACTTCATTGACCACAATGCATTTGAGAAAATTACAGGAAGTGAATGCGTGCTAAACCTAAAAGAAGTAAGTTTGTCAGGTCACCTCATCCCGTGATCAAGCCTTTGGAAGAGGTGAAACGCATTGGGACTGGCAAGAAAATAAAGCCGCTCTAAGCTTTTGAAAAAAGACACGAGTGAGTGTGTTCTTATTTTAGTCCCAATGGCTAAATTCTGTGCATATATATCGGCTGGATCCCGCCAAAGAGATACGCACCGCGCTATATTGGGGAGCGCCGACATCGTAATGGATCAAACTGCGCTTTGAATTCTCAAGAAGACGTGTGGCAGCCTTCGCTCTAAGGAAAAAAAGCACTTGGGAACTGATAAAGCGGACAGCGTGCGAGCAGGTTTTGCAACCCTCTGCAGATCCCTTAAACTCAGCTGAAAGATATAAATCTAACCCGGAGAGCGGGGCAACGCCGCTGAGACAGACCGGGTAAGAGAGCAAACCGCTTGCATGCTGCATAATTGTCCTCGATGAAAGAGCAAGAAACAAGTGCTTACGAGCGAGTAACAGCGCCCCAGTGAAACAGTGTAACAACACCATTCTGTCCCCACGATAATTCAAAAACACATATTGAATAACGAGACAAAACGGTACATGTGTATAAACAACTTGGAATAGTGAAAACCATCACGGTGAATAGTGGGGGCTTCTGGGACTCGTAGTCAATACAGCGTACAATAAAGTGTAAATAATACTTGCCATGGAAGGAAGAGAAGCCAAACGCATTGCAGAAATGCCAAATTTGTTCACAGCTATAGTCAAACCTCTTTTGGAAAGGGGACAAATAACAGCATCTAACAACAATAAAGACAAATTAAGATATTGGGAACGATTATCGAAAAAATGAATAAATAAGTGGTGGGAGCTGCTAACCCTGCAAAAATACGTGGAAGTGAAGAGAATTCCAAGGGGCCTCCCCCTAACACTAATTCCAAGCCATCAAGATACCAGTGGTAACCTCTTACGGGAATGGGGGGAACACTTACTAGATTCCCCAATAGGCCTGATGCTCTTTCTCATCAAACATATTGATAAAGCATTGAAGGTGATAAGAAGAGAATTACAAAGTGTGGAAGAAGAGATAGAAAAACTAACTCTGACAGAGGAACAACAAAAACTAAAATCAGACATCCTTAAAAAGCGGTATAAACACGAGGAAAGAGTAAACTTGAGAAAACAAGTCAAATTTCAAAGGGATAAAGCAGATTTTGAAGAGGGAAGACTCTTCACCTTCGGCAAACAATATGAGATGAGGAAAAATAAATCACAGAGCGAGCCAACCACACAAGAAACATCTAGCTTTGACTCATTATCAAGCACAGATGTAAGCAAAGTAGAAGACAACACGCCTCAAACCACTGAAATGAGAAAAAAGACCAACTTTTAATGGAAATTTGGATGGCATTGGAGCAACAAAACACAAACAAACAGTCAAAAAGAGGCAGGGGAAGGGGCTTGAACAGAGGAGGAAGAGGAAAACCAGAAGAGGCCAGAGAGGTCAGGGAAGATGTAAAGACCGATACATGGTCAAGAGACAGACTGCGACAACCGCGGAAATAGAAACACAGGACGTGAACGCGCAAGAACTGAACATAATTAATTTATCATCCAGGACCCTGATTCCATCAGAAAATGAAATACTCAAAAAAGGTCTACATTTTTGCCCCACATCACACTTAAATATTGCAGAAACAAGAATTGATCTGTACAAGTACACAAGGAAGCTAAAACTGGCAAAAATATACGCTGAAAAAATAAGAACTGAAGATGCCAGAAACATCAATAAAAAATCAAACCAATTGTTTGCTGAAGATGCAGAAGGATTAGAAACTTTATTAACAATGGGGACTACATCTCATTACCAAGAAGAAGAAGCCATCTCTGAATTGAAAAATACAATACCTACTGAAGGAGCCAGTGAAAGTGGCCTTAAACTGAAATCCAGGTTTTACCCCACTCTACCCCCTGGGAACAAAATAGATCTTTTCCATGAATCAGTTGTGGAAGAACTACACAAAATTACACCGAACACAAGCAAAGACAACTTAAATGCAAACCAAAAGGAGACACTAAAAAAACTACAAGATGACAAAACGATTGAAATAAAGCCAGCCGATAAAGGCGGAAATATAGTTATCCTCGACAAAAAAGTATATACTGAAGAAGCAAAACGCCAATTATCAGATGGGGAATGCTACACACCACTAAATAAAGATCCGACAAAAGAATTAAAAACAAAATAAGTCAACATCTTATTTAATGGCAACAAAAGGGTCTAATTGATGAGGATGAATATAGATATCTTGACACAAAACTTCCAACATTACCAACTTTTTATTGCCTTCCGAAGGTGCATAAAAACCGAGAGAAACCTCCTGGCAGGCCTATAGTCTCTGCTAATAACTCTCTGCTGGAACCAATATCCAATTACATCGATCATTTTTTATCACCCCTAGTTAAAAATCTCACTTCCTACCTAAAGGATACAACAGATTTGCTTATGAAATTAGACAAAGTATCATGGACACCAGGTTACAAACTAATAACCATGGATGTGGTATTGTTATATACCAATATTGAACACTCCATTGGTATTAACGCCTGCAAATATTACCTGGGAAAACGGAACATACAGTACAAGGAACTCAACATAATGTTGAATGAGATGATCTCATTGTGTCTAAATAATAACATCTTCCTATTTAACAAGCAAATCTACAGACAGACAAGGGGATGTGCAATGGGGTTCTCGTTTTCACCTAAGTACGCAAACCTCACTATGGGATGGTTCGAACAGAATTTAGCATGGAACACTGCAAACTATGAGTGGAGAGAGAAGATCATACTATGGCTCAGATTCATAGATGATCTGTTGATCATCTTGAATGGCACGAAAGAGGAATTTAAAACATATTTTGAGAAATTGAACAATTCTCCAGCTAAACTGAAGTTCACGTATGACGTCAGCTCGGAGGGAGTGACGTTTCTGGACACCAAGATATACGTTGATAACAATTCCCTACAAACTACATTGCACAGAAAGAGCACTTCAACTAATGCCACGCTACATGGGGGGAGCTTCCACGATGAAAATCTGAAGTGGAGCTTCCCTTATGGGGAGTTTTTAAGGCTCAAACGGAATTGTTTGAATCACCAACAATTTCTCAGAAACAGTAAAGATGCCATGCCAGCAATCGATTCCTCGCTCAAAAATACCCCAAGAAAGTAGTCGCAAAATATCTAAACAGAATCATGAATCAAGATCGGGGGACGATCATACAACAGAAGAAAAAGGAGAAGAGAAATGACAACAAAATCAGACTCATTACGACATATAGCGCTGAAAATAAGAAACTGATCAAAATCATCAGAAAACATTGGGGCATTTTGAACTTGGACACAGCCATGGCAGAGATCATAGGAGATCATCCAGAGATATCATACAAAAGAGCCAGAAGCATTGGGAATTAAATTGTCCACAGTCACTTTAAAGAAGCTCCTAACAAAACATGGTTACAGAGAGAAGGCTTCTGGCCATACAAACAGTGAAAAGTTTGCAAAATGGCTGCTCCAATGAAGGAAATCACCATCAAAAAGGGCCTGACCTGGAAGATACGGCAACATCTTACGTGCTAAAGTTCTTATGTGATATCCATGATTGAATGTCCCTGTCACAAAAGATATATAGGAAGCACAATCTTTGAAGTAAAAAAACATATCCCAGAACATGTCCGAGCCACAATTCACAAAGACCGAATGAACGTTGTGGCGAAACACATGGAAAAATTCCATAATGGCGATTGAGAGACCCTACAATACTGTGCTTTGGAACAGATACCAACATCAGAAAGAGCGGGAGATCGGCTGTAAACCCTCCGACAAAAAAGAGTCTAAACACATTCCTACCTTCAGAACCCTGGACCCGATGTCATCAGTGATGTCATGAGTGATGTCACTGACTATGTCATGAGTGATGTAATATGTGACGTCATTAGCAGTGCTTTGCGGGCGTGCCAGTTATAGTGAGTACAACTAACTATAACGTGGGAATTTCAATGGTTTTGTATGAGTAAATTGTCCAGCAAACTATAACTGATATAAAACCTATGGTTTTTTCAATGAATTTGCTAGGTTTTTTAAATGCTAATTCCTAACTATAACGTGTGTAAACCCTATGTTTTTTTCAGTGAATTTGCAAGGTTTTTTAAATACTAATTCCTAACTATAACGTGTGTAAAACCTATGTTTTTTTAGTGAATTTGCAAGGTTTTTTAATGCTAACCCCTAAATAAAATATGTGTAAAATTCTTTTTTTTTATTATGAATTTAAATACAACATCAAAACACTGGAAGTGGTTTTTTTTCTCCTTTCTTTATTGCCCTTCCTTTAGTTTTTCAGTCCCCTTAACTCACTCCCCTACCCTTAGTCCCCTTCTTTCAGTTACTCTTCAACTCCTCTTTTGTCACTCACCATACTCCCCTTTTCTCACTCTTTCCCTCAGTCCCTTTTTTCCCTCAGTCATTTCAATCACTCATTTATGCACTACGCTTTCATTCAAAAAAATGAACGACACAGTGTTTAAGAATATAACTCTTTTTAGAGAATTGAATGAGTTCTGAAAAGAACTGTTTTTTTTTCTTTTGTTGTTTTATATATTTTTTTCCTTTTTTTAAAATTTTAAAATTATTTTTTTTTTTGAAGAAAATTCAGGAACTACAACAAGGAAACTGTTTAACCGGAACAAAATAAATGAAAAATAGAAACAAAAATATCTCATTTCAGAGCATTTATGATTCTGAATCATGCGTTCAATTAGATTCAGGCTCTGTTCTCCATAAACAATAATATCAAAACATTTGTTGCACCGCATATGCACATGTGCCAAATATGGCCTAATGTCCATTTCTGCTGTTGCTGGCGATGGAGGTGGAGCTGTAGATGTGCTGGCCACAGCTGGTGGAATCTGCTGGGCCAGAGCTCTTGTGGCTGTTTGGGCATATTGCACAGGGTGCACATTTTTTACATGTCTTACCATGGTATGGATAGAAAAAGAGTATTTTTTAAGAGGGTTTCCCCTTGAAAGAACAGTACCACAAAGGGTACACGTTACTTTAGGGGCATTTACCTTTTTTTGATGCTCAGGAAAAGTAAAAAACTTCCAAATAAAAGAAGATTTCCCTTTCTTAGCTGGCTGGCGATATTCCATGTGGGAGTCAGATGAAGAAGATGATGTTTCTTGTCTTTCTGCCATCCTGTTCTTTTTTCTGCTTCCAGCTCCAAAAAGGGTCCTTCTTCCAGGAGAATAAAGCAAATAGTCAGGGAAATGGGTGGGGTTTTGAAGATTCTAGATCTGAAACTACTATGAACCAATGAAAAATGTTGTTTTTGAGTCACATGACTTGACTTTTTTTTTTAATTCAATTGTGAGGTGCGCGACCGGGTGCGCACCCCGCAAAATTTCTTTTTAAAAAAAAAAAAGGTTTTTTTGCCCGTCGGAGTTGTTTTGGGACCCCCTGAGAAACTCTAGGGGGTCAGAGACTGACTATCTTTCCTCCTTTTCACATTTTGCAACTTTTATGTAAATCGGGTAAAACGCCATTTTATTCCGACGTGGGCGACCGGGTGCGCGCACCCCGCAACTTTTTAGTAAAAAAATAAAGGATTTTCGGGACCTTGGGGGTCCTTAATGGACCCCCTGAGAATACCTAGGGGGTCAGGGAGTGTTTACCAAGCCTCCGTCTCACGTTTTGAAACTTTTATGTAAATCGAGTTAAACGCCATTTTGAGACGGGGTGCGCGACCGGGTGCGTGTACCCCGCTATTTTTCAACAAAAAAAAACGTTTTTTTGGCCCGTCGAGATTCTTCTGGGACCCCTTGAGACGGTCTAGGAGGTCAGGGTGTCTCTACCTTGCAGGTGGCCCTTGCAGGTGGCCCTTGCAGGTGACAACGCTAAATGGGCAGAATATATAGTTGTGTGGCGTCGTTACATTGACAACGATCTTTATTTCATCACACTCCTGCCTGCCCATTATAAAACGAACTTTGATTGAAAATACACCCATGAACATACTCACCTGCATTGAGGACTCCAAGCCCCACAAATCACCGAGGCAAGTGTAACGAGGACACGCCCATGGGCAGGCAGGAGTGTGATGAAATAAAGATCGGAAAAGAGAAATGCAGGCTTTGTATGTGTGTATCTTTGCCCAGGAAGAAGGGGCTGGAAGCCCCGAAACGCGTTGGCTACATTAATTGGCACACAGGGTGAGCGAACAGGCTGCATGGTACTGCTGGATGGCGGAGCAATGCGTGTGCCTTCCGAATGCTTAAGGCAATTTGTAGGACAAAATTATCGCACGGCGGCCTGGCCGTGGGAAGAGCACCGTCGGCAGTTGGAGGAAACGAAAAGCACCAGCTGTCAGAGGCTGTATCTCTGAACACTTCAGGTACTAAACAGCACGTTGCTCGAATATGCGAAACTAGCCTGTTTCAAAGCCCTGTGACTCACTTAGAGATAAAACGAACTTTGATTGAAAATACACCCATGAACATACTCACCTGCATTGAGGACTCCAAGCCCCACAAATCACAGAGGCAAGTGTAACGAGGACACGCCCATGGGCAGGCAGGAGTGTGATGAAATAAAGATCGGAAAAGAGAAATGCAGGCTTTGTACGTGTGTATCTTTGCCCAGGAAGAAGGGGCTGGAAGCCCCGAAACGCGCTGGCTACATTAATTGGCACACAGGGTGAGCGAACAGGCTGCATGGTACTGCTGGATGGCGGAGCAATGCGTGTGCCTTCCGAATGCTTAAGGCAATTTGTAGGACAAAAATATATATATATATATATATTACCTACTGGCGGTCGCCAGTAGGTATATATAGTTAGGATTTTTTCTCTATGGGATTTTTGAAAATTCTATGTCTAATAACTTTGGCGTTTGTGGACAGAATTGGCTGGAATTTTCAGGAAAATGGAACATTCTGAGCAGCCCCTGAAAATTTGGGGGGGTTTCGTCAAGGGGGGGCCGAGAAAAAAGGGGGGTCCCAAACGCGTTTTTCCCATGTTAATTTCCATAGGGCGGTTGGCCTCACTTTTAGCTCGAACGGCTGAATGGATTTGCACGAAACTTGGCAAAATTGTAGGGACTGGTAGCCCAATGTGCCTTTGCTAGGTCTCAATATATGTGCTCCAGTGGATTTTGATAAATTAACGTTAAAAAAAATATATATATCTGTAACAGCGCTCCGGGTAGCGCTCCGGTTCGCGTACTTGACGCGTAACGGAACTTCGCGAAGCTGATTGGCTCTCCGATGTCTGTCAACATTCTAAACAGTCCGGAGCGGCCGCCATCTTGTCTCTCGGTAGGATCGAGAGACAAGAGGAGGCCAAAACAAAGGGGGAAATGACCATAAGGGGGCATAGTAGATCCTCCCTGACCCCCTAGGTTTGATGTGGAGGCTTTAAAAGGGCCCGCGGGGCAAAAAAAAAAATCGTTTTTTTTGTGTGGGGAGCGCCCGGTACGCTTTTGTGCAATGGCCGGTGGTAATCTAAATGATGAGGGGGGGGCAGCGTTCAAAGCACATCAGCGTGCATAAACACGAAAATGTTTTTATCTACCACGTACTTGACTTATCTCTCTGAGATGCATTCCCTTGTGTTTCGGCAATGGTAGTCTGTTCATTACATAGATCGCCCAAGGGCGGTAGTACAGACCGCGCGTAGGAAAGGGTCAAAAGCCAGGGGTATAGAAGTATGTAACAAGCAAGCCATTTAATTGAAAAAACTAAACGTGACAAACGGTTGCAGGATCAGTGAAGGTTGATTTTATAATTGAAAGTATAACAGGATCAGTTACAATAAAATCGTCCATACGCACACCATGGGCGAGTATCATGGATAACATTATTTCGAAGCTTTATTAATACAATAATCAATAATGAAAAATCGACATCAATAGGGTTGTCCGTATTCCTAGTCAGTACCCTTCCCCGCCCGCCATGTGCACAAAGACCGCATACATCCCCCATAACGTCAAGGCTAAGTAACTAGAACGTCATAAGGAGTTGCAAGTCGCTCCCATACTGGCGCCATTTTGGTCGAGGCCAGGCAGGTCCAGAGTATAGTTCAATGTCTCCAATAAGTAGCGGCAGGAGCAGAATCCCTTTCGGCAGTTCTGGCTTCGTCATTACGAGCACTAGAAAACAAGACATTCTGGGCAATACCACCCTTGACGCAGCCCTTTATGCTACAAGATGGTGTCTTCCATTCAGAAAATATTGTTGGCAGCATTTTGAAAGGAAAGATAAACGGCCGTCTCACATTGTTACATTTATGAAGAATGTTGAAGAGTAGTATGTTGAAAATCTGAAGCCATCGTTCTACAAACTCTCAACCAGCCTTGGATGGAAAAATCCTGAAGAATGTACAAACTGAAAACCAGTTTTTGTCTGCATAGCATCAGCAGCAACACTTGATTCAGCTTTGTGTGAAGCCGCCATCTTGATCCAATCAATACCGTCCCCCTGCACACATTCAGGGACCAGGCTGCATTGCGAGGGCACCGCAAGACGTGTCTTCAGGTCAAACGGATTGTGGGACAAGGTCCAGAATGAAGAGTCACCAAAAGGCAAAAAGTTCCACAGGACCCCGGGAGCCGGCCGCCTATGTCGGGGGCGATCTCAGGCCACACCAGGGCAACAAGACTTGGGGAGGGGGCAGGAGCCAAGCGCCCCCTTCCAGTCCGCGCCACCACACCGCCCCTCGGGGGCCTCCGTCAAGCGGTTCAGGGAGGCACCGCAGGCAGCGGTTCTTCAGATCAGTGGCTCTCACCGGCAAGGCTTCCCTCCGTCAGCAGCGATCGTTGGCGCTGTGGTTGCGGCCGGAGGCCCCGCCTAGTCAACGCCCCGGCCTCTCCATGTCGTAGGCCGCAAGAGTGGGCGCAACTCAGCTGGATGGCGGGTGAGACGCTGTAGCCGCAAGAGCAGGCGAAACTCAACCGGCCGAGTGAGGCACTGTGCCGCAAGAGCGGGCGGAACTCAGCTGGCCGAGCGAGACTTGGGGAGGGGGCAGGAGCCAAGCGCCCCCTCCCAGTCCGCGCCACCACACCGCCCCTCGGGGGCCTCCGTCATGCGGTTCAGGGAGGCACCGCAGGCAGCGGTTCTTCAGATCAGTGGCTCTCACAGGCAAGGATCCCCTCCGTCAGCAGCGATCGTTGGCGCTGTGGTTGCGGCCGGAGGCCCCGCCTAGTCAACGCCCCGGCCTCTCCATGTCGTAGGCCGCAAGAGTGGGCGCAACTCAGCTGGATGGCGGGTGAGACGCTGTAGCCGCAAGAGCAGGCGAAACTCAACCGGCCGAGTGAGGCACTGTGCCGCAAGAGCGGGCGGAACTCAGCTGGCAGAGCGAGACTTGGGGAGGGGGCAGGAGCCAAGCGCCCCCTCCCAGTCCGCGCCACCACACCGCGCCTCGGGGGCCTCCGTCAAGCGGTTCAGGGAGGCACCGCAGGCAGCGGTTCTTCAGATCAGTGGCTCTCACCGGCAAGGCTCCCCTCCGTCAGCAGCGATCGTTGGCGCTGTGGTTGCGGCCGGAGGCCCCGCCTAGTCAACGCCCCGGCCTCTCCATGTCGTAGGCCGCAAGAGTGGGCGCAACTCAGCTGGATGGCGGGTGAGACGCTGTAGCCGCAAGAGCAGGCGAAACTCAACCGGCCGAGTGAGGCACTGTGCCGCAAGAGCGGGCGCAACTCAGCTGGCCGAGCGAGACTTGGGGAGGGGGCAGGAGCCAAGCGCCCCCTCCCAGTCCGCGCCACCACACCGCCCCTCGGGGGCCTCCGTCAAGCGGTTCAGGGAGGCACCGCAGGCAGCGGTTCTTCAGATCAGTGGCTCTCACCGGCAAGGCTCCCCTCCGTCAGCAGCGATCGTTGGCGCTGTGGTTGCGGCCGGAGGCCCCGCCTAGTCAACACCCCGGCCTCTCCATGTCGTAGGCCGCAAGAGTGGGCGCAACTCAGCTGGATGGCGGGTGAGACGCTGTAGCCGCAAGAGCAGGCGAAACTCAACCGGCCGAGTGAGGCACTGTGCCGCAAGAGCGGGCGCAACTCAGCTGGCCGAGCGAGACTTGGGGAGGGGGCAGGAGCCAAGCGCCCCCTCCCAGTCAGCACCACCACACCGCCCCTCGGGGGCCTCCGTCAAGCGGTTCAGGGAGGCACCGCAGGCAGCGGTTCTTCAGATCAGTGGCTCTCACCGGCAAGGCTCCCCTCCGTCAGCAGTGATCGTTGGCGCTGTGGTTGCGGCCGGAGGCCCCGCCTAGTCAACACCCGGCCTCTCCATGTCGTAGGCCGCAAGAGTGGGCGCAACTCAGCTGGCCGAGCGAGACTTGGGGAGGGGGCAGGAGCCAAGCGCCCCCTCCCAGTCCGCGCCACCACACCGCCCCTCGGGGGCCTCCGTCAAGTGGTTCTGGGAGGCACCGCAGGCAGCGGTTCTTCAGATCACAACAGAGTCTCATGCTTGATCGATTGAGCTGGCCGAATCAGGCAACAAGAAGGTGGGGGGGGGCACCTCTTGCTCAACTACCACTTGAGGAGGTGGTACTCTCTTCCTAGGAGGTGGTGGTGGTGGTGGGGATGCACCAGCTGAAGCTACAACACTTGCCATTGCTAAGTGATGAAAAAAGGTCTTCCTCTCACAAAGATGAAAGTCAGAGTGAGGAAACAAGGAGGGGTTTTCATCATTTGGGACAAAAAATAGTTCTAAACCAATGAAAAGTGTTATTTTTACTTCACATGACCTAGCCTTACATCATTAGGAACCCGAAAGTGAAATGAACCAATGAAAAGTTTTATTAACAAGTCACATGACCTGTTATGCTTACGTTACGCGCTCCGCGCCGCGCCCCGGATCGCTTCCGGGAAGCTGCGCTTCGCGCCTCGCGCACCGGAGCACTTCCGGGTGCGCTAACGCGGCTCGTCATATGACGCATTACGCGACAACGCGATATGTCGCGGTTACGCGACGCGTCAGGATGTTGTTTTCTAACGCGGCAGTTGCGCAAACAGAACGTTTATCGGCCGTGCATATGGAATACATACACATTCATACCATACAATCAGGGCATGTACGCTCAGTCACACCATACAATTTTTCACGTTCACAGTGATGGTCTGCACTCCATGCAATATCTCACAGCGCTTGTCTATGTCTTTCCCTACATGGAGCACGGTGCGGTCCATGTCCACTACATTCTTCAGTCGGAACTCCGATGTAACCTACAGAGGAGAAAAGAAAGGGGGGGGATACAGCATTCAGAGGATGTCAGCGCGCGCAAACATGAAAAAGCTTCTACTTACCATGTATCAGACTAGCTGCAGGAACGTGTGATACAACAGATCTTGGCTATCCCTTTCGCATTATTTTTCTGTGTAACATATCCTCCCCTTCTTATGATGCCAAAAAATGTTTCATTTTGTTTGTCTCTAAATTCGAGTTCCCTCTTCATGTATTTGTTTCTCAATTAGTCTTATTTTATGGGACAAAATACCACACCTTACATTCGGCAGATACCTTAAGCTACGGTCGACCATTTTCTAACAATTCTGGAAAAAGGGCAGGTTTGACGGATACAAATTTCAATCAATCCAAAATTCAGGCAAAGGGTCTGCATTATCTGTCTTCTATTGTTTGGGAATAACAGCCATTATTCTAAAATCCTACCAACCTAGACGATTGGTATGACGCTGATTCCATACTTCCTTCGAAAACTTTTTTTTTTTGCAAAAATGTCAGTATACAAATACGGGCCTACAACCACGTGGGCCGGCCACGGAGCAAACTGGAATCGTATATGATGAGGGGACCTTTACACTGTAGAAAAACGTAACGGGCGGGCCATTAGGTTGCAGGAATTAAGGTGTCTAACAGTTGCGGAATCGGTGGACGTTAATTTTATAATGAAAGTACGACAGGACCAGTTACAATGAAATTATCTAGATATACATTTGCGGGCAAGTACCATGAGTAACGTTAATTCCAACTTTCAATAGTACAGTAATGAATAATACATCAGAACTTAATATCAATAGGGATGTGCAAATGTTCAATCAGTACCCGTCCCCGCCCGCCATGTGCTCCAAAACTGCATACATATCTCGTGATATCAAGGCTGAGCAACCAGTACACATCAAGGAGTTGCGAGTCTCATTTATACCGACGCCATTTTGGGCGAGGCCGGGCAGGTCCAGAATATAGTCAAAATGTCTCCACCAACCAGCGGTCGGAACAGAACCCCTTTCAGCAGTCCAAAAAGTTCCATTAAATGACAACAGAAGGGACAGGCAACAAGAACCATCAGTCAAAGAGGGGAGGGCAAGTTCTTCTCTGCCGGGTCACGTTGGGGCTCCACCGGAACTGATCGAATTGGTAGTCTACAGTGTTTCTGGATGTTTCAGACTGAAGCTGGCGTCAGCATGAGAGCACCCCGTGGCTACGTCGTGGCCATTCCGCGGGCAATCATGGCAGTCGCTCCCCACCGGAAGTCTGCGCGAGTCGGGGGCCCCGGTGACTCTTGTAGAATCTTCAAGGCTGAGGGGACACTTTTGGGAATGGGGCCCATGCCCTAGCAGTCAAGCGTCCGAGTTCCAGGGTTGCCCAGAGCCATCCTTGCAGGCCAGGCCCAAGTCTGTGGAGCCGACCGCCATTTCGTGAGCTCCGTGGCAGCCGCCTGTCGCTGTACCACAAGAGTGGGTGCAATTCAGCCGGATGGCGGGTGAGACGCTGTAATAGCAAGAGCAGGCGCAACTCAGGTGGCCGAGCGAGGCACTGTGCCGCAAGAGCGGGCGCAATTCAGCTGGCCGAGTGAAGCGCTGGGGTGCAGCTGAGAAACCTCCACCTGGGGAGGTGGGGGAGGCTCGTTCGTGCCGCCTCTCCCTTCCAGTGCACCCCACGCCGTCTCCTGGCGCAGGTATATGTGATGGTCGGACCAGGGCACCGCAGGACGTGTCTTCAGGTCAAACGGATTGTGGGACAAGGTCCAGAATGGAAGAGTCACCAAAAGGCAAAAAGTTCCGCCGGACCCCGGGAGCCGGCCGCCTATGTCGGGGGCGATCTCAGGCCACACCAGGGCAACAAGACTTGGGGAGGGGGCAGGAGCCAAGTGCCCCCTCCGAGTCCGTGCCACCACACCGCCCCTCGGGGGCCTCCGTCAAGCGGCTCAGGGAGGCACCGCAGGCAGCGGTTCTTCAGATCAGTGGTCTCACCGGCAAGGCTCCCCTCCGTCAGCAGCGATCGTTGGCGCTGTGGTTGCGGCCGGAGGCCCCGCCTAGTCAACGCCCGGCCTCTCCATCTCGTAGGTCGCAGAGTAGTCGGGGAGAAATCCCGGGAACGGCGGCATGTATTTGGATCGATGTTGCAGCAGGCTGCCATGTAAATAGTTATTTAATAAAACGTTTTACCCTGTTACTTTGCTGGTGTGTTGTATATATTTATAATATTTGCATAGGGTTTGTCGTTATTTTGGGCGGGGTGGGCGGCGGAGCTGAGCTGTCTTGCAGCCATCATGGCGTCGAGCTCGGTTCCTCTCACTAGTTTCATATTTCTCATGAGGGGTTGTTCCTAATGTTTCTATTTTAGCGAGGCCAAAAAGAGATCCCATTAGTGGCCTACTGATTTTGCTTGATTCCTTTTGTTTTTTTCTAACGATTTTTCACTATCTGCAAAGACTAAACAGAGTATTGCGACTCTGTGCTTGTTTGTAAATAGAGAATGAACCAAAGAGAAGCAATTCCAAAACAGTAAATGCTTGGATAACAATCAATCAAATGGAGAGGGAAGCAGGCACGACGGATTACAACGGGGGCAAAGGCCTGCGTTACCTACCCTTCACTATCTGCAAAGAGAGAATACTGCTAAAAGAAAAGAGGGGGGAGGGGCAGCGTTCAAAGCACATCAGCGTGCATAAACACGAAAATGTTTTTACCTACCACGTACTTGAGATTTTAAAGCTTTTGATATTTGCTAATAAAAAAACATTGAAATTCACTGAAAAAACCATAGGTTATAGACCATATATAGTTAGGAATTAGCATTTACAAAACCTTGAAAATTCACTGAAAAAACCATGGGTTATAGACCATATATAGTTAGGAATTAGCATTTACAAAACCTTATTTTACTCACACAAAACCATTGAAATTCCATATATAGTTAGTTGCACTAACTATATATCGCGCACCCGCAATCCACTGCTGATGATGTCACATATTACATCATTCATGACATGGTCAGTGACATCACTGATGACATCTCAAATGACATCACTGATGACATCACTGATGACATCTCAAATGACATCACTGATGACATCATCCAGTGACTGTGTGTTTCTGTAAAGTTTAAATATGTTTTACATATTGAAGAATGAGTAGATGTAGAAGTGGCGCGAAACGCAGCTCCCCGGAAGCGATCCGCGGCGCGTCGCGAAAGCGCGACGTATCGCGTTGCCGCGTAATGCGTCTTGTGACGTACCGCGTTAGCGCACCCGGAAGTGCTCCGGGGCGCGGACCGAGGCGCGAAGCGCAGCGACCCGGAAGCTAACCGGGGCGCGTTCCGCAGCGCGTAACATGAGCGTGAGAGGTCATGTGACTTGTTAATAAAACTTTTCATTGGTTCATTTCACTTTTGGTTTCATAATCATGTAAGGCTAGGTCAGGTGACCTAAAAATAACACTTTTCATTGGTTGAGAACTATTGTTTTTCCCAAATGATGAAAACCCCTCCTTCTTTCCTCACTCTGACTTTCATCATTGTGAGAGGAAGACCTTTATTAATACTTCAGAAATGGCTTCAGTAGTTGCTTCAGCTGGTGCACCCCCACCACCACCTCCACCTCCTCATGGGAAGAGAGGACCACCTCCCCAGGTCATGACCAACACAGAGGAGGAAGAGGAAGAAATGGAGGAAGAGGAGGGAGAAGAACCACAGTTCTTGGAAGAGGTGCCCCGGGTTTCCCATAGGAAAGCCAGTTTCATCTGGCAGTTTTATTCAATCCCTCCAGGCCAAAAAAAAGTGAATGCGAGGTATGTCACCTGCCTCATCTGCAAAGATAAATTATCAAGAGGGACTGATAAGAAGTATAGTTATGGGAACTATACCATGCATAGGCATATGACCAGGAAGCATCCACTTAATTACAGCCGGGCGGAAATACGGGATTTGGAAGAAAATCCAACATCAACTCCTGTGGCCAGATCAAGATCGTCAATATCATTGACACCAGCAGAGGCACGGGAAACTGTGCCAAACATACAAGAGAATTTTGGCCACATGAAACATACTTGTATGCACTGTGGTGCGTTGATAGCATGTGGTAATATGAGTATAAATGCTATCAACCTGGCTTATGAACATCATAATTGCCCTAACCGCCCCCAGTAATTTTTTTTTTGCTCCTGTTGAGCCCTTTTCAATGCCTGTTTTTTGTTGTTTCCCCCCCCCCAAAAAACAAAAAAAATATAAAATCGTTCAAAAAATACAAAAAAAACAAAAAATGTTAAAAAAAAAAATATATATATATAAAACAACAAAAATATAAAAAAAAAAAGTTCTTTTCAGAACTACCTCCCCTTTCAAAAAAAATTGCTAGAATGTTTAGCACTCTGGCAAGCTCTATTTCTTTTGGTTCGCTTCCCGGTTAGCTTCCCGGTACGCGGACCGGGAGCTAACCAAAAATAAAAAAAAATAAAAAAAAGAGTAAGTATAAGGAAAGTAAACAGAGAGTGATGTTAAAAGAAAGACAGCTATAGGGAGTAAAGAAGAGATACTGTTTAATAGATCTATTTACCGAAGAAAAGACGGAAGAGGGTATAATTGTGAAAAACAAAATAGATAAGGAAGTGAAAGAAAAAAAAAGAGAGTATAACATTAACAAAGAAGAGTTTCTTGGAGAATGTGAGTGAATGTTCAAAATAAGATTAAAACATGGGGAATAACAGAGAGAAAAAATAGAAAACAGAAAACAAAAAATAACAGAAAAAGATTAATTGAAACAGCAAAAAAATGTAAGTAACATAGAGCCATATCATCAACATAGGCAATAAAAGTTTTGCAGCTTTTATTGGCAGAAATGTGTCGCTAGAGCCGCTTTTGCGGCAGAAAACTGCCGCTAAAACCACTTTTGCACCAGTTTTCTGCCAATAAAAACAGCAATAATTTTATTGGCTGTGTTCATAATATGCCCCTTAGTGTGCTTCAACTACACAGAGAAAGCATTATGAACAAATAGTGATAGAGTGATCAGTCAAAGACACTAAGAGTAATAGAGACGGAGTGAGTGAACAAGAGTGAGGAACTATGAGAAGAGAGGGACTGAGAAAAAGAGTGGAAGGAGTTGAGTAAGTAGGTAATAGAGAAAGGAATGAGGGAAGTAGCAAAGGCAGGAAACTGAGGGTTAAAGAAATGAAGCAGTGGAACTAATAGAAGTTAAATGTGATAGAAATGTAACGAAAAGAGTACAAAACATTTACCTTATAATTGTCGTTAAATTACTCACTTTTTGTTTTTATACTTTCAATCTGTGAAAGAGAGAACAAACATTTGAAAAATATTAAAACATGTATTTAAAAATTACAAAAGACAAGGGAAAAGATTGAAGGACAAACAGTTTTTCAACAACTTTGACACTTACAGAAGCTTCTGCTTCTCCAGGCCCCCTACACAGTCCTAAAGATATACATTTTAAACTAACAGTATCTTGATGCAGATGAAGTGAGGCCTATCTTAAAACATGGTGCATCTTTTGCATTGCTGTTGTCTCAGAAAAGTGTCGCAAGACACTAACATTTTAAATGATTGCTTCAGGATGCCAATAAGATGTGTCCTATCCAGAGGTTTGTTTGAGGTGAGGCCTACCCAGGGTTGCAGATGAAATTTCGAGTTGTTGAAGAGAATAGAGGACATAATACATGTGAAGGTCTACCAATGAAGTGAGTCATGTCCACTGCACTCTTGAACAAAGGCCAAACCTCCTCTGTTTCCCTGGACAGACCTAAACTTGATCTGCACAATGTGATTCGTAATGATAGGAAACACAGGTGATGTAATTGAAATACGTGCAATTTCTTTTGCTCATTTCACAATCACATCACTTGTGTTTCCTTTGCTTAGGTATCTCATTGTGCAGATGTAGTCCAGCATATGAAAGAGTACGCAGAAGTGCAGCACTGCATGCAACAACTTTGACACTTACAGAAGCCTCACCTTCTCCATGCCTCCTACACAGTTCTACATATACATCATAAATGCAAACAGTACAGAATTAATTATACATGTTAAATGGTTTATTTTTGCTGTTCTCAGAATGTATCAAAATTCACTAAAAACAGTGACTTGAAGGTATTCATCATATAACAGCGGGGAAAAAAAAACACAATCAAAATGATTGTGTTTAAAAAACCCATACAACATAGCAAATCAGAATTCAGAACTCCTTAAAGTTAACTTACTTTCCATGACGTCAAAGGATGTCCTATGAACAGCTTACACTCTGTTGTGCTGTTATTACTTTCAGCCCGCCACTTTCTGAAAGAAAACCTCCATCGTTTTTAAAAACATGTTACATGCAATAAATGACTTCTTGCTCTCTACCACAAGTTTCCACAAAGCCAAATCTTGTCAGAGCCATTTATAACTCTTGGATTTCTTGTAAGCCAATCCCGTCATTTGGCATTTCTGCAACTTTCAGAATTAAAATGTTGAAGATCATTTTCACAATCCTGGAATAGTAATATCTTCCCCTTCTTGCTCAGTCATGTTCTACATTTCCTATGACACTGATACTGCTTACTATGAAGCAGACTTACACTACCTCTATGACTACTACAATTATTTAATTCTCTACATCACTTTTAATCACAAAGCAATGTAAAACAGTAGACAGCATTGCAGACTTACATTCCCTCTACTCTATGTTTTGATTGGCTGCTTCAATTAGCTTATAAAAAGAAATAGTTTTTCTGAACTCATTCAAAGTGCACTTATTTCTCCATGACGTCCAGTCTTATGGTTAGAAGTTATGTCTCTGAACTACACTTATCCTCAAGGCCAAATCATGTAGGAGCCATTAGAACTTCTTGAAATTCCACAGAGCACATCCCGAGATTCTTTCCCTAAAATTTTGGTTTTAAAAACACCAGGTAAGAGTTTTTAAGGTCATACGGCAATTTTTTTTTGAAAATTAAAACAGAATCATTGCAAAATGACCAGCCATTTCTAGACTTTAAATAAGCTGTGTAATGTCCTGATGTTATTGAAGGACCGTCATGATATATAATTGCTGCAGTTACAAAAGTCCTTCCTGATATTGACAACTGCGAAGCCACAAAATTTTTTATTAAAGTTGTCAATTTTGTTCCATCAGGCCTACATCGTTGGAACATTAAAATGACATACTGGCCATATGTTCGTATAAATAATGTGGACATCATTTCAGATTTACATTGGCTACACTCCATGTTGTGATCAGCTGCTTTTACTAGCTTATTAAAGGAGACTGATTTACTGTCTGGCAAAGTTAAATATATAAATCTTTCTGAGTCTACACTAGTAGTACTTGATACCATACAGTTCTCGCAGTCATGCTGCCATTGATAAGAAAGCCCAGACAGCTGATCTACATCTACACCTTCAGCATGCAATACATCAAGCATATACATTAAAAACTCCTGACAATCTTGCTGAATATTTTGAGAGAATTGTGTTTGGCCTGAACATCTGTCTAACAGATTTCGAATTTCAGACACACTTTCTATGTTTGTTCTATCAGTGCTACATTTCTCTAACACAGAATTTAACAAACTGCAAAATCTTTGATCAGAATTGACCACAATCTCTTCTTTTACATTTTCTAGAGAAAACAAAACATTAACCACTACATTAGCATAGCAGTTGACACCAGAACTGTTTTCAAATTGAAAACCAACAACATCTTCAACAGAATTCTTTTTGTTTCTGCTTATAATTTCAGGTTCATCGACTTTTCGTCTTTTTGCTACAACCTCCCCAGTATTGGTTACATTTCTTCGTTTCCGGCCTACCACACGTTTCTCAAACAAAGGATATTGAGGCAAATGTGGTGCATACTCTCTTCTTAACCTATTGTATTCCTTAACACAATCTAGATCCGCACAAATGCTTGTGACATCACACTCAATCAAGTACAATCCCGATAAAGTTCTAACTCGTGACAATGCCACATATGCCATACCCTCCTTGAACACAGAACTGCCAATATTCACCAATGCACTGTCTACACTTAAACCTTGCGATTTATGGATTGTCACCGCATATGCCAAGCAAACAGGAAACTGCTTACGGCGAACATATAAGTCTTTTACAAGCAAAAATCTAGCAGAGCAACGACCAATTAGCTGTACTTCCTCAATGCCATCAAATTTAATTTTTAAAAATTCAATTCCATCTCTATTTCTGTATTTTACAAAATCAACAACATTACCCATTGATCCATTTACCAGACCTCTTTCAACATGTAAATTCCTTCTTAAAATTATACGGCAGTTCAAGCACACATTCAGAGTCTTTTCAAAACCTGCAGTTTTAGATATACTCTTCTCTAATGAATCCAATTTTGTTTTCAGATTCTCAGACAAAATAATTGTTGATCCCATATGCTCTACTCTGTCAATAGCTTCCAGTTTCACAATCTCTTGCTTTTCTAAATGCAACATTTTGTTGTTGAATTTGGCACATTCTGCAAGAGTTGGCATCAAACATATTCCAGATTTCTTCTCAGTAATTTTCTGAAAAATATTCTCAGGCACAACATCTTGTTCTGGATATAAATTTGACAGTAATCGTGCATGTAAAGCTTCTTTCCCATGCTCGGTCACTTTTCCAATTCTAACATCTTGTAGAATAGTCTTGTAAACTTCATCCTTCGCCTGACGCATATTTTCATGCAGTTCAGCATAATTGAAGTTTAACCATATATTGACGTTGCCAATGCTGCCTAGGCACTTCCTGGTATCTTCATGCGTGAGCATTTTGAACACAGGTTGCCCTTTCACTGGTGTCAGCTGCAGAAGATCTCCGAAAACAATGATGTGTTTGCCACCAAATAACACATCATACTCTGTTTTGAGAACTTCTTGCATTCTAAAATGCACAAAGGCAAGCATGACATTGGAAACCATGCTTACTTCGTCAACGTTGAGTTGTCTTTCCAACTCTTCTAAGTTAACCGCATCCTCCTGAGCATGTGCCATGGCTCTTTCCACTTCATTCATAGCAGTGGCAGCTTCATTTTCGATAACAGGTCCTCCTAGTGGATCCTGACTCAATGAAGCAGAACTCTGACTGTCCTGAGAACTGTCTCTGGCAATCTCGGCTGCAATCATTGCTTCCTGCTCAATTTCCGCATTCAACATTTGTACATATTTGGGAAAAGCAGGACATTCTATGGTCTCCTTGGCGGCATTGAAAGAGTCTTCGTAACAGAGAAAATCTCCAAGCAGTTCCTCTTCTGCACGCCAAGGCTTGAAAAGTTGCAAAAGTGCTAAATAGAAAAACTCCTTTTTTTCAGGAGATTCGCCACTCAATTTTCGATGGTTTACCAAGTGGCATTTTCTTTGCTTGACCAGACATCCCTCACTTCCTATTACAGCATACACTCCTTTCTCAGTATCTTCTTTGATGTTCCTCTTGAATATGTAATTTTGAAGAACCTCATACAGACAAACATTCTCGAGGTGAATGCTTCGATTTGGATAATATGTATCCAACATGTTGGTCTTCAAAATGTTTGTACTGTTTGGCTCCTTTTCCGCCAAATACTCAATTTCCCGCACAGGTTTGAGAACTCGATTATGCGTTGCAGCAAGACCAAGACTCGCCCAAATGATACTCCTGGACTTGGCATAGAGACTTGCTGAAGACAACCGGTCAGAACATTCGTACGCTCCGATTTCTCGATGCGACAACATCTTCAGACTGAAACTGTACAACTTCTTGCTGAGGCTCTTTTCATGGGAAATGTCCTCCCACATATCCTTCAATTCTGTCTTCTCTTTTTTGGTGATGTAAGACGTCACATACCGAGCCACAGCCATACAGTTATCAGCCACAAACTGTATATCCATGTTAGCATTCCACATGGACAAAATCACCGGGTTGTAGTTGTTGATGTACTTGGACTCTTCGTTCCTCTTCAAATTGTATGTGTTTTTAGGTGATTTCTTCATCACATTATGTCGCAGCGAAGACATCAAACTGTTTACTCTTCCTTTAGAAATCACCGGTCGTGGAAAGCCGAAACGACATTTGGTGTAGAACTTGTCCTTGTTTCGGAATTTACGACAACAGTACTTTCCACATCGATGGCTTTGGAAACGCAGAAATTTTTCTCTTAGGCTTTTCTTCTCCTTTGCGTTTGGAACAGCACACGTAGAATACTGTTGTATAAAACTCATCACTGAGTCTTCTGGATCCGTTCCAAATTTAGGTGCATCCTTGATCCACAGCAACATATGTATATGAGGAGCACCTCTTGCTTGGTACTCCTTTCTCCAGAAGAAATCCAACACCTCTCCAAGAGGTGGATTCTTCTTATTCATGATGAAAGACATCATAGCTTCAAATCTATGATTGAAGTACCTACATACATTGACTGGATCCAAAGAGCACAGTTCTCCGGGTGTCTTGAATTCGATGTTTTCTACGTTAGCATTTGCCTCTCGTAGAAATTCAAGTAAGTCTTCCCAGCCATACTCGGCACAGCTCAGAGTGAGGAACCATGTGGGAGTACCTAAGTTCCTCAGCATACATTTTAAATCACCATGACGACGGTACCAGTACTCATTAGTACCACGCTGACACACCATGAGATTAATCAGGTGAGAATCCAAAATACTGTCTTGGACATTGACTTTATCCATAAAGTCACTTGCCGAGATGTTTTGCATGTGTATACCACTTTTCAAGATGTGGTTCACTGCATATGACAGTCCAGACAGATCGCTTTCAAACAGGAGATGAAACAAATAAGGAATGCATTGTCGAAACCTAGCATCTCCTGCATACAATCGCAAAGTCCGGTATTCAGAAGCAGGAATTTGATGAGGTCGCCCATCATATCTTCCTCCCTGACCTGTTGGAAAAAGCTGTGGGAAACACCGAGCTTCCAAACTTTCCTCCCAAACACTAATGGGACTCCCTTTGGCTTGTTTCATTTGAAACAACTCAATAGCATTCCCCATGACTTCCTTGGAATGCAAAGGATGAACACTATAATGTTCATATATTTCTTCACTAGTAGAAGTTTCTACTTTCTCAATTTGACCAGCACACAAATCGCTATCCTCTTCCTCACTTACTTCCTCTTCTGCAACATATACATTCTTATAGTATTTATTATTTTTTTTCAAATACAATGTTGCCTTTTTAACTTTCCTAACATCTACTAAATCTTGCCATGTTTTCATATTCTTTGTCGGAACCCCATTAACTAAGATAACCAGAGGTTCCTCGTCCACATTTTCTACTCCAATTGTGTTAATGTTTTTCTTCAAATCTAGAGGCAAATAAACAACTCTTCCCTTTAATCCTCTCTGTAAATCTGATGGAGGCAATTTCCCTGTCTTTGGCTCCATTCTTACAATAGCCTGAAAGGGATGGATACTTTGAATCAAAATAGATTCATAAGTATTTAAATCCTTCAATTCAGAAGGAATCTCAACCAATTCCAGATTATTATGAACTGCTCTAGCAGGCATCTGGTTTTGATTTAATTTGCAACAACAATAAGTACACACACGTTGATCCAATCCCAAATCAAAACAATTTTCTACCATCAAGTATGTTGCGAAATCCTTCCATTCACTATTATTTTCCCTTTCACTTTTTGCATATAAATCCACTAACTTAGTCTGATTCTTATAATAAGTGCGTCGACAACACACACAAGTGAAATTTGGCCTCTCACTTGATTTGACCTGAAACGTGGCAATTTCCCTCTGGAAATTATCTGTACTGGAAACCTGTACACTATCTTCCACATTACCCGCTTCTTCTTGGTCAATTTCAACATTCTCCTCTTTACTTCCAAAGTAACAAAACTCAATTTCTTCACATATATTCTTCACATCTATTTCAGAACCATGCAAAAGAGCAGCACATAATTTTTTAAGCATAATTGCTGGACTCTTAGCATAATACAACATTCTAACTAATTTCCTCACTTTATTATGATGCACTGCTAGCATCCTGAAATGATGAAAAACACTCTGGCATACTCTCCTGGAAAGACAAGCCAGTGAATGACCATGCAAACCTGTCACTTCTCTCACTCTGCAAGGATCTAATTCTTGCAACAACCTTATTTTCTGCTTCAAACTTTTCTTATTAAATGACCGTACAAAATCACAAAGCAAATTGATGGAATCCTGTCGCACACTGCAAATACTACTACACTTCCAGGTGTACACAGGACCCTTAGCACGTCTTCCTAAAACCTCATTACCTAACACCTCTTCTGCCTCTGTTGTCACAAGTTTTTCTTTTTCAACTGGACAACCATCTTTCACTTCATAAGCACGACCACTGGTGTCAACTGCATGCACCAAATCATTATCCTGGAAATAACTCTCCTCATTAAAAAATGCCTCACAGCTTGAACTATGCATCCATTCTCCAGAAAAAACTTCACAAAAATTACTACGATTAACTATTCTCTTCCATCTACTATTTCTTTTGAAATCATAAATTGCCTTGTTTAGCTTCCTAATTCTATTGATTATCAAAATAAATAACTTACGTTTAATTTCAAATGCCTGATCAATAACTTTCTCAACTTTTTTTTTTCTCTTATAAAAAACCACTTTCTGTTGACCTTTCTTAATATTTTTTAACAAATTGCCAATTATCCTGTTGCGGAACATTCGTTTACGAATGTCCCTAAACTGTTGTTTCCTTCTACTATCATGCACAGAGTTATCTCTTGCTCTAGCAGTAACATTTTTGATTGGCCTTTCCTTTCCATTTGAATTGCTTCTCTTTTTCTGGACTGAAACATTTTCTGTAGTAATATTTTTTTTACTGCAAATATTTCTTATGAATGTTTTTGTACTCTTACCCGGTGCTTTCTTGTTGACTTGACAAATCTTTTTGTTAGAGGACTGCTGCTTTTTTTCAATCACCTGCTGTCTTTGACGTTTTGCAGCCTTTCTCAGTCTTTCTTTCGTTGGCATGGTGAAATGTTGAAATGATCTGCAGTTGAATCTGTGGTAAAATATATTAAAAAATGTTATTAACCACTATTACCCAACAGTACATCAATAACAGTAATCAAAAACTTAAAACACTACTTTACATTTTTACATATAAGATTTTTTAGTGCATGGCAATTTTAGAATACAGAAATAGCAGAAAAGAAATGGAATTTATATTCATGTTACCTGTGCTATCTTATATGTGAATCTGATCTAATTTTATGAGCATATTTTAATATTTTATTGAAGACACTACACATAACCTGTTTTTGAAGGTGTCTTTATTTTTAAATTAAACGGTTTACATTTTTACTTTTTATTTATTATAAATTTTAAAAATAATTGTTTATAGTTCCATAGCATCAAGCAGGTCAGCTTCCCACCCTATGTCATATAATTCGGACAAATCTGCATCCTCATCACGTTCTTCTTCATCCTCAGGATTTAAATCATCCAAGGGATCAACATCCACTGATGTTTCAATTACAAGTTCAATGATGAGGTCAAAATCAACTGATTGCAGATTATCGCTCATGTTGATGTTGTCTTTATCTTTAAAGAAAGATAACAACAATGAGATGTTGCAGAGTAAGAGACAAATCTCAGAGATTATAATAGTAAAATTGTTTAACAAGAGTAACATTTTGCAGCTATTATTTAGCCATGTCCAGCGATGCTGAGCAGGTGAAGCCTATGTCTAATTTTTCAGTGAACAGGACTCATCTCTTCTTAACCTTGGATAAGCCTCACCGACTCTGTGTACCCTGCACATACTTAAATGTAAAGGGGCAGATTTATGTTAAATGGCACATCCCCAGGCATGCACCAGTTAACGTGCACCGCTGCTCTGCCACCCATGGTGTGCCGCATTTACAATCAGATAGGAGAAAGCTGCGTCAAAACCCTGCGCCTGCTTTAAGCAGGCATAGGTCTTGACGCAACATTGTGGAGATGGGGCACCCCTGAGCCTTGCTGGAGCTGCATCGCACTTGCGATACAACTCCAGCAATGCGCCACCTTTACAGCACAGATACGTCACGCATCTGTGCCATTTTTGCCCCATGCTGCGCCGCATTGTAAATGCAGCACACCATGGGTGGCGGAACAGCGGCGCAGGATGACTGGCACATCCCTGGTGATGCGCCAGTCATCATAAATCTATCCCTAAGCTTCTTATCTTGTTACAGATGAACCGCCATATGTATCATCAAACTATTTTGCATTTCCTAAATAGCGAATTTTAAGGAATAAATAGCAATTCTTTACCATTCCTAATTTGCAATGAGCAAATTGCTAATTGCAAATTACCCATTCATTTCCATGGGCTAGGAGGCTCATAAGAATGAAGGTGCAATTTGCGATTAGCAATTAGCTCATCGCAAATTAGGAATTTTTCCAAGGGTGCAGGGGTGTCTCAAGAACACCCTGCTGCACCCCTGAAAAAGAAATTTGGGGGCATATGGCGCACATACATGCCCTAAGGGCATGTATTGGCGTCATATGGCACCTTTTGTTTTTTGGAAAAAAAGCTTTTTGAAAAGAATTCGCAAATTACCACCAACTAGAAGTTGGTGGTAGTTTCCAAATCCTTAATGTCATTTTTTACATATTTTTTGTTTGATACATTGCATTTAAGGAATCGCAAAATTTGCAAATCCTTCAGTGCAATCGCAAAATAAGGAATAGCAAATATTGCTATTCCTTATTTTGCATCAAACTTGTTTGATACATACCATTTGTCTAATTAGCATTCGCAAAGGCCGAAATTTGCAGAATTTTGATCTTTGCGAATGCTAATTAGCTTGATACATATGGCCCCAAGTGAGGCCTGTCTTGCAACATGGTGCATCTTTTGCATCACTGCTGCATCGGTTTCATGTGGCACGTTTTTTTTACACCATGACACATCTGCCTAAATGCATCAATTTGTAATTTTGTCGCCTCATAGCAAATCTTTTGCACCGCCGCTGCATCATAAAAGTGACGCACAGTGGCGCAAAAGAGGCATACACCTATCATAAATCTGTCCCTAGCATTTTAAATGATTAATCCAGGATGACGATAAGGTGTGGCCTATCCAGAGGTTTGTTTAAGGTGAGGCCTACTCAGGATTGCAGATTAAAGTTACGCTTGATGAAGAATACAGAGGAGGTAATACATGTAAAGGCCTACCAATGAAGTAAGTAATGTCCACTTTATTGCTCCAGTCATCATAAATGTATCCCTAAGCTTCTTATCTTGTTACAGATGAACCGCCATATGTATCATCAAACTATTTTGCATTTCCTAAATAGCGAATTTTAAGGAATAAATAGCAATTCTTTACCATTCCTAATTTGCAATGAGCAAATTGCTAATTGCAAATTACCCATTCATTTCCATGGGCTAGGAGGCTCATAGGAATGAAGGTGCAATTTGCGATTAGCAATTAGCTCATCGCAAATTAGGAATTTTTTCAAGGGTGCAGGGGTGTCTCAAGAACACCCTGCTGCACCCCTGAAAAAGAAATTTGGGGGCATATGGCGCACATACATGCCCTAAGGGCATGTATTGGCGTCATATGGCACCTTTTGTTTTTTGGAAAAAAAGCTTTTTGAAAAGAATTCACAAATTACCACCAACTAGAAGTTGGTGGTAGTTTCCAAATCCTTAATGTCATTTTTTACATATTTTTTGTTTGATACATTGCATTTAAGGAATCGCAAAATTTGCAAATCCTTCAGTGCAATCGCAAAATAAGGAATAGCAAATATTGCTATTCCTTATTTTGCATCAAACTTGTTTGATACATACCATTTGTCTAATTAGCATTCGCAAAGGCCGAAATTTGCAGAATTTTGATCTTTGCGAATGCTAATTAGCTTGATACATATGGCCCCAAGTGAGGCCTGTCTTGCAACATGGTGCATCTTTTGCATCACTGCTGCATCGGTTTCATGTGGCACGTTTTTTTTACACCATGACACATCTGCCTAAATGCATCAATTTGTAATTTTGTCGCCTCATAGCAAATCTTTTGCACCGCCGCTGCATCATAAAAGTGACGCACAGTGGCGCAAAAGAGGCATACACCTATCATAAATCTGTCCCTAGCATTTTAAATGATTAATCCAGGATGACGATAAGGTGTGGCCTATCCAGAGGTTTGTTTAAGGTGAGGCCTACTCAGGATTGCAGATTAAAGTTACGCTTGATGAAGAATACAGAGGAGATAATACATGTAAAGGCCTACCAATGAAGTAAGTAATGTCCACTTTATTGCGCCAGTCATCATAAATGTATCCCTAAGCTTCTTATCTTGTTACAGATGAACCGCCATATGTATCATCAAACTATTTTGCATTTCCTAAATAGCGAATTTTAAGGAATAAATAGCAATTCTTTACCATTCCTAATTTGCAATGAGCAAATTGCTAATTGCAAATTACCCATTCATTTCCATGGGCTAGGAGGCTCATAGGAATGAAGGTGCAATTTGCGATTGGCAATTAGCTCATCGCAAATTAGGAATTTTTTCAAGGGTGCAGGTGTGTCTCAAGAACACCCTGCTGCACCCCTGAAAAAGAAATTTGGGGGCATATGGCGCACATACATGCCCTAAGGGCATGTATTGGCGTCATATGGCACCTTTTGTTTTTTGGAAAAAAAGCTTTTTGAAAAGAATTCGCAAATTACCACAAACTAGAAGTTGGTGGTAGTTTCCAAATCCTTAATGTCATTTTTTACATATTTTTTGTTTGATACATTGCATTTAAGGAATCGCAAAATTTGCAAATCCTTCAGTGCAATCGCAAAATAAGGAATAGCAAATTTTGAATTAAGGACATTTTAAGTCATTTCCACATGTGCAGTGTTTTCAAATTTTGATTTGAAAATCGTTTTTAGGGAAAAGGAATGGTTTGTAAATTTATGACAAGGACATAATGGTGTATGCTTCTTTATAAGGCATTTCACTGTCTCTGATGTCATTTTTCCCATATTACATTATAAGACCTTTCCCCATGGAGCACATTCCTTGTAAATATGCTCCCACCTGTGCATGGTGAATTTAGATTTTGACTGTTTGAGTCACATAGCCATGTTAAAAGTGACCCAAAAAAATTGCAAAGGCTTTAAAAAAACACTTTCATGTGTCTTAAGGACATTTTAAGTCATTTCCCCATGGGCAGTGTTTTGTAAGTGGCGCAAAAGAGGCATACACCTATCATAAATCTGTCCCTAGCATTTTAAATGATTAACTCATGATGACGATAAGGTGTGGCCTATCCAGAGGTTTGTTTAAGGTGAGGCCTACTCAGGATTGCAGATTAAAGTTACGCTTGATGAAGAATACAGAGGAGATAATACATGTAAAGCTCTACCAATGAAGTAAGTGATGTCCACTTCATTGCGCCAGTCATCATAAATGTATCCCTAAGCTTCTTATCTTGTTAGAGATCAACCGCCATATGTATCATCAAACTATTTTGCATTTCCAAAATAGCGAATTTTAAAGAATAAATAGCGATTCTTTACCATTCCTAATTTGTGATGAGCAAATTGCTAATTGCAAATTACCCATTCATTTCCATGGGCCAGGATGCCCATAGGAATGAAGGTGCAATTTGCGATTAGCAATTAGCTCATCGCAAATTAGGAATTTTTCCAAAGGTGCAGGGGTGTCTCAAGAACACCCTGCTGCACCCCTGAAAAAGAAATTTGGGGGCATATGGCGCACATAAAAATTAACAACATTCCTTTACCTCAAAAACGATTTTCAATTCATAATTTGAAAACACTGCCCACAGGGAAATGACTTAAAATGTCCTTAAGACACATGAAAGTGTTTTTTGAAAGCCTTTGCAATTTTTTTGGGTCACTTTTAACATGGTTATGTAACTCAAACAGTCAAAATCTAAATTTACCATGCACAAGTGTAACCATATTTACAAGGAATGTGCCCCACGGAGAAAGGTCTTTTAATGTAATATGGGAAAAATGACATCAAATGTCCTTAAGACACATAAAAGCGTTTTTTGATTGCCTTTGCAGCATGTTTGTATCACTTTTAACATGGCTATGTAACACAAACATTCAAAATCTAAATTTGCCATGCACAGGTGGGAGCATATTTACAAGCAATTTGAGCCACACAGAAAGGTCTTACATTGAAATGGGAAAAATAACATCAGAGACAGTCAATTGCCTTATAAAGAAGCATACACCATTATGTCCTTGTCATAAATTTAAAAACAATTCCTTTTCCCCAAAAACGATTTTCAAATCATAATTTCAAAACACTGCACATGGGAAAATTACTTAAAATGTCCTTAAGACACATAAAAGCATTTTTTGATTGCCTTTGCAGCATGTTTGTATCACTTTTAACATGGCTATGTAACACAAACATTCAAAATCTAAATTTGCCATGCACAGGTGGGAGCATATTTACAAGCAATTTGCGCCACAGAGAAAGGTCTTACATTAAAATGGGAAAAATAACATCAGAGACAGTCAATTGCATTATAAAGAAGCATACACCATTATGTCCTTGTCAGAAATATTATAACCATTCATTTTCCTCAAAAACGATTTTCAAATCATAATTTGAAAAGACTCCACAGCTCCTATGCAGAAAAACACCCTGTCAGTACTAATACTTCACATTTTCTCCAATTACATTTTCTCAAAGAAACAACATCTATTTGTAAAACACTTGAGACAAAGCAACATTTGAAAAACACAACTTTCTTCATAATTTTCTCCTTAAAGCACACTATTCTCTATCTAAATTAAGGAAATATTTTCTCACCTTAGCAAATACTTTGAGTTTGAAAACAGTCTCAGAAACACACCAATTTGTCTTCAGCAGAGCAAAAGGTATGCACTCCAGAGTCTGCAGCTATCAAAAGCACAGAAATGCTGTAATTCTTCACACATATCTCTCATGTCACCCAATCAAAACTCTTCCCTCACTTTTTTCAAATGAAAACCCTTCCCCCCTCTGCCATTTCATGCCTTTTCTGCATGGCAACCACCTCTTGGAAGACCTCTGGTGTTTGCAAGTTCACACAACAATGTTGCAATTGAACTCTGAACTCTCAGTGCACCTGCGTATCCACTGCAATCTTTCATTTAATGATTTTTTATTGACCATTCAAAATACATCTTTCAAAGAACTCATCCATGCACCCTAACTTTCTGTTTTCAGCAATCAAAATCCACCAATCACTGTTACTGCTTCATTAACACAGAAACTCCACAGTTTTTTTCATTTTAAACTCTCATTTTTTCAACTGCCATTTCATTGCCACACTTCATCTGACTGCAGCAGAACCTTCTCTCACCATGTTTTCTGTCTGGATTGTTGGACATAGTTATATCCACTGGGCTCACAGGTATGCTAAGAACAGAAATTTACCTAACCTCAATTTACAAGATGTGGAAATTAAGTGGTTTGGCCACAGAGGATTAAAATGTCACCAATTGATACCATTGGTGAAAACCTTTATGCATTTGCCAAAACCTGACCTGTTAATTGTGCACTGTGGAGGTAATGATTTGGGCACTTTGACTGGGGTAGGTCTGGAAATGCTTTTAAAGGACACCTTTGAGCAATTGATGGCACTTTTTCCTCAAACTGCCTTGCTATATTCAAATATATGCCAAAGACAGAAATGGAGGTGGTCAAACCAATTTTGTCCACAAATTGAGAAGTCGAGGAAGCATGTAAACAAATCTGTTTCAGCTTACATGAGAGACCATGGAATGGGCTCCATGTACAACAATAACTTGCGTTACTACATGCAAGATATCTACAGAGGAGATGGAGTTCACTTCTCAGATGAGGGCAACAGAATTTTCATTCTGAATTTAAGACTGTGCATTGGTACCTACTTATAAGTACCTAAATGTACCATAAACCCAAAAGCTCTTCTCAGAGCTACCCTACATCTGATCACTCACAATTATTATTTTACTCTAACATTTTTCACTAATTTTCAAAAAAGTACGCTCCCTGGGGCGCTACCCGGTACGCGAACCGGGAGCTAACCTCGCTAAATTTAAAAAAAAATGTTTTTTTTTCGCACATATGGGCCTCCTCAGCCACCCTCAGAAAACCTAGGGGGTCAAGATAAGTCTACCGTGCCCCCTTCTACCCATTCTGAACATTATTTGCCCTCCATCTTGTATCTTAATTCGACCGAAACACAAAATGGTGGACTCCCGTAACGCTTAAGGTTCGCGAACCGGGGCGCTCAACAGTTCGCGTACCGGGTCGCTCCCTGGGAAGCGCACCATCAAAAAAGGTGGGAAAGTAGTTTACACAAAAGCGACTGGAGACAATTTCACCAAATATAGATTAGCTCATACTACATACCAATCCCTACCATTTTCACACATTTGATTGGAATTCCATTTAACCATTTAGCCTGTAGACCTCTCTAAATACCCTGAGGTAAATTACTTCTCAAAACACATCTGAAGTGTTGGAATTGACAACCAATTAAAATGTTACTTTCATTTTCTACTTTTTTTACCTGACATTTGATTGGTTATGTACCTGAATATATATAAAGAAAGAGAGAGAAACACAGCCATTTTGACTACTACTTCCTGAATTACATTGCAAGATCATTTTCACTCACAACTTAAACTTGTTTTTAGAAGGTGAGATATTATTTTATAAATTTGAAAACATTTTCAGATAGTTATATACTATCCCTCTGTAAGAGTTAGACATTGAGAAAGGCTTCTTTATTATAATTATGGATTGATTTAGGTTTCTGTGGTATAATTATGAATTTACTTCTTCACAGGCACTTTTTAATAGTACTACTTCACGCCTGAAACCATACAGTGCCCATAGATTACTTCTCTGTTATAAACTCACAAGTACCTGTCTGAACTTAAACCCAACAGTGCCCTATCACTACTGATATATTTATTTTTTATGCAAATTACAGCAATAAAATGGAAGGTGAGCAGAATGTTTCCTTCGAAATTGTTCTGGACAGCAACAATGAACAAGTTATGGAACCCATTGATGACTTAGAATTCAAGGATGAGTCACGGGACTATGAATTACTTCAATGTGTAGAATCTGTCGATCATTTACTCCATTATGATGACGGTCAAATGTGGGAACTTATGTTCACTCAACAAGAGGACATATCGGACAGTCAAATGCTAGACGTTCTATTAAATTTTGAAGAACAATCTGAAAAATAAAATTGTATGTAAAATAAAAAAATTGTTTGAGTCTTTAATCATTTTTATATGTAATTCATAAACTAGTTAAATGTTAGAAATGTTATTAAATTTTGAAACACAATCACAATAATAAATAATTGCTTAAAAAATAAAAAAATAAAAAAATAATCAACAAAACCAACAATCAATTAACATACAGTATTTGAAAAGTCTATCATTCATTTTTCATTATAGTACGCTGCCCAGAACGCTTCCCGGTTCGCGAACCGGGCGCTACCCACGCAAAAAAACAAACAAAAAATTTTTTTTTTTTTGCCCCGCGGGGCCCTTTTAAAGCCTCCACATTAAACCTAGGGGGTCAGGGAGGATATACTATGCCCCCTTATGGTCATTTCCCCCTTTGTTTTGGCCTCCTCTTGTCTCTCAATCCTACCGAGAGACAAGATGGCGGCCGCTCCGGACTGTTTAGAATGTTGACAGACACCGGAGAGCCAATCAGCTTCGCTACGCGAAGTTCCGGTACGCGTAAAGTCCGCGAACCGGAGCGCTGCCCGGTCCGCTGTTACAGATATATATCTTTTTTTGAACATTAATTTCTCAAAATCCACTGAAGCACATATATTGAGACCTAGCAAAGGCACATCGGGCTACCAGTCCCTACAATTTTGCCAAGTTTCGTGCAAATCCATTCAGCCGTTCGGGCTAAAAGTGAGGCCAACCGCCCTATGGAAAACTCAATGTTAAAAACACATTTTGGGACCCCCCTTTTTTCTCGGCCCCCCCTTGACGACCCCCCCCCCCCAATTTCCAAAGGCTGCTCAGAAACAAAATGTTCCATTTTCCAGAAAGTTTCAGCCAATTCCGTCCACAAACGCCAAAGTTATTAGACATAGAATTTTCAAAAATCCCATAGGGAAAAAATCCTAACTATATATACCTACTGGCGACCGCCAGTAGGTAATATATATATATATATATATGTTACCTACTGGTGGTCGCTAGCAGGTAGTTATAGTTAAAACCTAGTTTCCATAGGAAATCCGCAACATTCTATTTGGAATAACTTTGGCGCCGGTGGACGAATGATCGCGAATTTCTCCAAGAAGATCGCCTGCTCCGCTCCGCTCCTTCCCTGAAAGTTTGGGGGTGATTTGTGAAGCGGGGGACAAGAAAAAAGGGGGGTCCCAAAACGTGTTTTCCCCATGCAATTTCCCATAGGACCTTTAGCCGGGACTACAGCCCGAACGGCTGAAAGGAATTACACCAAACTTGGCAAAAAGGTAGAGTTCTGTTCTCAGATGGGCCTTTTTGTTAAATGGTGTAAATCCGTTCAGTAGTTCATGAGAAAATCAAAAGTAAATCATAGATATATATTGGAGGTGTTACGGTACGAGTACCCGTACGCGTACAGTCCGCGTACCTTCCCGAGCACAAGCTGTATGCTGATTGGATGTCAACTGTCTGTCAACACTCCAAACCAGGAAGAGTTGGCAGCCATCTTGTTCCTCGGTAGAACCGAGGCACAAGAAAACAGAGAAACAAATGCGCAAAACACACAAAGGGGGCAGGGTAGGCACACCCTGACCCGCTAGGCCTGCTCAGGGGGTCCCACAAGGATCCCCATGGCCCCAAAAATTTTTTTTTTAAATTGCTGGGTACGCGTATGTACGTGTACCCCGTGAAAAAACAAAAGAAACTCGGTCTGTTTTTTTGAAAATTAGCCCCCAGGGAGACCAAATCCCGGGGGCAAAGTTTGGAAAGAAAGTGTGTGGGGGGGGGTTCAAACCCCCCCACAGAGCCCCGTGGACTGCCACCCCCGGGGCTTTTCTATGTTGGGAGGGGGGCCGCGTGGCCCCCCTCCTGGAGCCTTTGATGGCCCTGGGGTTCGCCACCTCCCCAGGGCCGGCTCCTGCAGTGTCCGGGGTTCCTACCCCCGGGACACTGCTGTTTGCTATGGTAGGGTTGGAGCCTCGCGGCTCCCACCCTACCATAGCAAATTGCTTTTCGTCAGAGAGCAGCATGTCAGCTGCTCTCTCTGACGAAAAGCAATGCCGGCTCACAAAGGACGTGGGGAGCCGTCTGGGACCGTGGGGGCATTGGGGCTCCCCCCACGGTCCCCAACGTTTTTTTTTAGCCCCGCGGGATGGAATCCACAGGAGTTATAAAAAATTTGTAATAGATGCTATATTTTTTTACGATAGATTTACCGTACGCGTACCATGCTCGTACGTACGACGTACCATGTGAAGTCTGTAAGTCGTCCCGTAAGCGAACCAAACCAAGTAAAAATCAATTTTAAAAATACATTTTACAGATATCTTTCAATTTTATATGTCGATGTGTTGGTTGGTTCTAATGAAACCTTTTCTGTTTATTAGTACTTGTAAGTAAATACTTAACCATAGTCTAAAGTTATTGAGGAGCAGTGTTTTACAGTGTGCTGAACTTTTAACCTCTGTTGACAGTTGACTTTTGCATTATCTGTTGGGGGTAGGGTGGAAAGTTATGTCACTTGGAAAGGTTTGAATTATTGAACCAATAGAAATGTGTGTTTGGTTTTGAATTATTGTGTGACGGAATTTGATTTGTTAATAATGTGTATATATGTGTAAATTGAGAGGGAAAATGTGCCATTTGTTGGTTCCTGCTGCAAGCACTAAAGCAGAAAGATTCTGTGTGAGACTATCGGCTGTGTGAGTGGCATTCTTCTTAATCTTCCAAACAATTTGAAAGGTGAGTTGATGACTTCAAAGGGATTGTATTTGGTGCATTTTATTTTTAGTAAGAGTAATGAGTTTATCCTTGTAAAGTTTGTAGAATCATATTCTGAGTTTGTCTGCTTTTGGATAACTATTGTGGTAAAATCATTTGGTAAGTTAATGTGTTCAGTTAGGCAGCTTTGTGGAATAAAGTGCAGTACTAAAACATGTAGAATGTGTGCAGTCGCTTATATAATGCCTCAGTCAGTATACACAGACTGCTGCATACAGTCTTGTGTAAATGAAAGAATTATATTTGCACCTTTTTCTATAATCTCACCTGTCCTCACAGTCTACCTCTCTCTTACTATCCTCTTTCTTCTGATATTGGGTCTCATGTTTGGATTTAATGCTGGCAAAAAAGTAATGCTGCAAATTGGAAATGTATTTTGAAAATGATTCAAGTTTCTGCACTGTAATGTAGTGCTCATATACATGGGCTGTGTTCTGTCTCGTAAACGTTTTAGTGTGGTAAAGGTGTTTTGGTAAAATGTATGGTTTTAAATTTTTTGTCCAGGATCACACTGAGTGTCTGTGTAAATTAAAGAATTATATTTGCACCTTTTTCTATAATGTCACCTGTCTCTCCTCACAGTCTACCTCTAACTGCTTATACTGTCCTCTTTCTTCTGATATTGTGTCTCATGTTTGGATGTAATGGTGGCAAAAAGTAATGCTGCAAATTGGAAATGTATTTTGAAAATGATTCAGGTTTCTGCACTGTAATGTAGTGCTCATATACATGGGCAGTGTTCTGTCTCTTAAACGTTTTAGTGTGGTAAATGTGTTTTGGTAAAATGTATGGTTTTAAAAATTTTGTCCAGGATCACACTGAGTGTCTGTGTAAATGAAAGAATTATATTTGCACCTTTTTCTGTAATCTCACCTGTCTGTCCTCACAGTCTACCTCTCTCTGCTTATACTGTCCTCTCTTTTCTGATATTTCCACTCTTTCCTTATTTTCACTTGTCTTTCTTGATAGTGAAGTTTCTTTTCAAACTGCCTCCTGTGTTCTTAGTCTCCCTCTGTTGTCATGGTCTTTCCTGTCCACTAATGTTCCCCCTTCTTTTTATACTCCCTCCTCTGCCCTCTTAATTCTCTCTGTTTTATCATACCTCCTCTTAGCAATGCCCCACTCAATATAGAAAGAGTGCTGCATACACTCTTGGGCAGATTTACAAGCACCTTGGGCCTCTTTCTTCCTGTATTGTGTCTCATGTTTGGATGTAATGCTGGCAAAAAATATAATGCTGCATATTGGAAATGTATTTTGAAAATGAGTCAGGTTTCTGCACTGTAATGTAGTGCCCATATACATGGGCTGTGTTCTGTCTCATAAACGATTTAGTGTGGTAAATGTGTTTTGGTAAAATGTATGGTTTTACACTTTTTGTCCAGAATCACACTGAGGGGTCGATTCCGATTTGAGAAAAAACGCTCCGAATAGCCTTCGGGGCGTTTTTCCCGTACGAATTGTACCCTGCAACGTCCCCCGTACGTACGACGAAGTACGATTCGTACCAGGAGCTGGACTCCGTACGAATCGTACAGAGACCGTACGACTCCAATCTCCGTACGATTCTCCCTCGGAACCCGCTGTACGTGACATTTGTATGGTTCACGGCTGTTTTCTATGACCCAGCAAGTACGATACGTGTCGAGTACGCACCGTACGACCCTTTTTCTACGGCACCTGAAAACAGCTGTAAAAGCAGAGTTCGCGCCGAAACAGGTACGCAACGCCCCCCCGGGTACGGTGCGTACCCCCCATGATAGCAGGGGTACGCACCGTACCCCTGCGATCATGAGGGGTACGCACCTTACCCCGCGATCATGGGGTGTACGCACCGTATCCCATGTTTGCTGGGTGTACGGTGCGTACACCCCATGATCGCGGGGTACGGAGCGTACCCCCCATGATCGCAGGGGTACGGAGCGTACCCCTGCGATCATGGGGGGTACGCACTGTACGGTGTGTATGTGAATGTGTGCTTTTCCGTACGAATCGCACTTACCTGACGTGGACCGTACGAATCGCGTCCTGATACCCTGGTCCGGATCATACTCGTCGGGTCGTACGGCGTCTGTACGAGTCGTACAGAGAGGGCTCCGGATACGAATCCTATGGACGGATTTTCTCCAGGATCGGAATCGACCCCTGAGTGTCTGTGTAAATTAAAGAATTATATTTGCACCTTTTTCTATAATCTCCCCTGTCTCTCCTCACAGCCTACCTCTCTCTGTTTATACTGTCCTCTCTTTTCTGATATTTCCACTCTTTCCTTATTTTCACTTGTCTTTCTTGATAGTGCTGTTTCTTTTCAAACTGCCTCCTGTGTTCTTAGTCTCCCTCTGTCGTCATTATCTTTCCTGTCCCCTAATGTTCCCCTTTTTCTTTATACTCCCTCCTCTGCCCTCTTAATTCTCTCTGTTTTATCATACCTCCTCTTAGCAATGCCCCACTCAATATAGATAGAGTGCTGCATACACTCTTGGGCAGATTTACAAGCACCTTGGGCCTCTTTCTTCCTGTATTGTGTCTCATGTTTGGATGTAATGCTGGCAAAAAACTAATGCTGCATATTGGAAATGTATTTTGAAAATGAGTCAGGTTTCTGCACTGTAATGTAGTGCTCATATACTTGCGCTGTGCTCTGCCTAATAAACGTTTTAGTGTGGTGAATGTGTTATTTGTTAAAATGTATGGTTTTAAACTTTTTGTCCAGAATCACACTGAGTGTCTGTGTAAATTAAAGAATTATATTTGCACCTTTTTCTATAATGTCCCCTGTCTCTCCTCACAGTCTACCTCTCTCTGCTTATACTGTCCTCTCTTTTCTGATATTTCCACTCTTTCCTTATTTTCACTTGTCTTTCTTGATAGTGCGGTTTCTTTTCAAACTGCCTCCTGTGTTCTTGGTCTCACTCTGTCGTTATGGTCTTTCCTGTCCCCTAATGTTCCCCCTTCTTTTTATACTCCCTCCTCTCCCCTCTTAATTCTCTCTGTTTTATCATACCTCATCTTAGCAATGCCACACTCAATATAGATAGAGTGCTGCATACACTCTTGGGCAGATTTACAAGCACCTTGGGCCTCTTCCTTCTTGTATTGTGTCTCATGTTTGGATGTAATGCTGGCAAAAAAATAATGCTTCATATTGGAAATGTATTTTGAAAATGAGTCAGGTTTCTGCACTGTAATGTAGTGCTCATATACATGGGCTGTGTTCTGTCTCTTAAACGTTTTAGTGTAGTCTAATCTCTGCTCTATTCTTAAGAGTAATATAATAGTGTGTTTTATACATTTATTTTTCAAAACTGATATATCTTTTTTATACTAGATTTTTTCCATCACTACTAAAAAAGTCATCATGCCTAGTAAGGCTGAGAAGACGAAACAGTGAAAGAAAGCAGGTTATTTAAAGAGAAGTCATCTACAAGATTTACCTCAAGAAAAATGTATAAAGAAGATGCAAAAATGTCCTGGTAAGAGAACTGAAATTTTTCTACGAAGATTGCTATACAGTAAGAGTAGTGTGTACAAAGAAAAAAAATTATCAGTGTTTCTGCAAGCAAGAGAAAAAGACAAGAACCGTGTAGTATTATGTTCTGAAAAAAATGAGTGTAGTACAAGGAGGAAAAATCTATACATGGAGCTAAGGAAGAAGATGTACTATAATCGAGTTGTGTCAAATTTGACTAAGATTGTAAAGAATTGTAAAAGAAAAAAAGCATTTCACAAAAACAAAAACATATAGAAAATTTAATTGAGAAAGCTTTTGAATTGAAAAAACTACTTTTTATTTTAGTAATCAATAGAATTCGATCATTAGATAAGACAATCCATTTTATGAAGGCCAAAAGTAAGGGGAAAAGATTAATTAACAAAAGTAATTTTTCAGAGGTTTTTCTGGGTGAATGGAAACATATTCAAGTTCTGAGCCTTTTTTTAATGAAGAAAGTTGGTAGGGAGACAAAATATCGAAATTAAAATATCGATATACAATAATAACGATGTTTTAATTTCGATGGTATAGAATATCAATGTGCAATAATATCGATGGACAGTATATTGATTTTAAGGTATTTATATTACTAATATCGAAATGTTGTTTAGTGTTATGTATTTTAATATGTATTTTATATGTTTGTTAAACATATTTTTAATGTATTTTTAGAAATTAGTAATTTTGTTTACAATTTGCGTTTTAGTATCTGAGCGGGTTGTGGGTTTATAGGGGAATAGGGTGGGAAGTAATTTAATTAATATTATATTTTTTATATATTTTTAATTAATAATTATTTGTTAATTTATAATTAATTGGTAATTAATTATTATAAATTAGTAAATTAAATTAATTAGAGTTAATGTAGTAATATTGTTTTATTTTTTGTTATTGTTATTTAATAATTAATTGGTAATTAATTATTATTAAGTGATTAAATGATAATTACATTTGTTTGTGATTTATTTATGTGGAGTGGGTTGTGTGTTTATAGGGGAATAGGGTGTGAAATAATTAAATTAAATTAATTAAAGAGATTGTATTTATTTATTGGTATTTATTATTGATTAATTGTTAATTAATTAATTGGTAATTAGTTTTTTTTAATTATTGTATAATAATAATTATAAATAATTCATTAATAAAAAAATGTATTCTTGTAAATATCGTGTTAATTATTTATTAATTGGTAATTAATTATTACTTGGTAGTTAATATTTGTCAATTAGTTAATTTATAATTACATCAATTTAATAATATTAATTGTTATTTATTGATTAATTGATATTTATATTAATTGTGTTTTTTTATGTATAGTGTGTTGTGTGTTAAAGGGGGAGTAGCGTGGGAAGTAATTTTTTGTTATTTAAGTAAATATTAATTATAAATATTTGGTATTTAGTAATATATTTTTGTAAATAAAATATAATATCTTTTATTTTGTTAAAAAAAATATCGAATTGATAAGTTTGTTAATATAACGCTTATGCTATCCTGCGCTTTTGCTACTATTGCACCTCTGGAGTGGGAATAGTATTTTTTACCCCTACGCTATCCAGCGCATTCCCTACTGTTGCACCCTCTGGAGTGGGAATAGTAATTTTTACCCCTACGCTATCCAACGCTTTCCCTACTGTTGCACCCTTTGGAGTGGGAATAGTAATTTTTACCCCTACGCTATCCAACGCTTTCCCTACTGTTGCATCCTTTGGAGTGGGAATAGTAATTTTTACCCCTACGCTATCCAGCGCTTTCCCTAGTGTTGCACCCTCTGGAGTGGGAATAGTAATTTTTTCCCCTAGGCTATCCAACGCTTTCACTACTGATGCAAAATGTAGAGTAAGTATATGTATTAATTTATATGTAGAGTTTTTATTTTATTTTAAATGTATATGTATTAGTTATTATTTTTTAAATATGTTTTAATGTTTGTATCTATAATCTGTTAAATTATATGTATTTTTTAATTATTTTGATATTATTATTAATACATTTAAAAAAATGATATTTTTTACTTCGATATTTTTGTACTACAATATTTTTTCTCTCTCTATTTTTGTACTTACCTTTATGTAGATAGAACTTCGATATTTTTGATGTCGATATTTTTGCTTCGATATTTTTGTATGTCTATATTCTGTCTGTCGATATTATGTCATAGATCCGTTGTCCTTTTGAGAAAGAGAAAATTGTTATAGAAATGAGGAACAGTTGTTAGCTGATGAAGTTTTAGAGAGACGTCCTAAACTCCAGTGTACACTTGGAATTGCAGTAGTATTTGTAGTGTACGGCAGGAGTCTATTGATTTTTTACACAATTTCTTAGGTAACTATACTAAGAAAACTGTTAAACAAAAGATTAAGGGCCAGATGTAGGTGGCCATTTACCGGCCGGTAATGGCCGATTTCGGCCGTTACCGACCGGTAAATGGGTTATTGGGATGTAGGGGGGCAATTTTACCGATTCGGTAAATTTACCGAATCGGTAAAATACCGAATCAGTATTTTTACCGATTCGGTAACTTCTAGATGTAGGTGGGACTCTTCTGAGTCCCAAAGGCCTTTCAGATTCGGTATTTTACCACCCAATCCAATTGGGTGGTAAAATACTGAATCCAGGTGTGCATGCACATGTGTGCATGCACACCTATGCCATGTGACAGACAGACATGCCCTTAGGGCATGTCTGGGTGCCACATGGCACACATGCCTGTATTTGGGGTGCTAGAGGGTGTCAAAGTGACACCCCCTGCACCCTTGCTGGAATCGGTATTTACCGAATCGGTATTTACCGATTTGGTAATGCCCATTGATTCCCATGGGCTTCAATGCCCATAGGAATCAATGGGCATTACCGAATCGGAATTTACAGAATTGGTAAATACCGAATCTTAACAATTCAGTATTTACCGATTCTGTAATACCTACACCCCCGCCCCTCTATTTTACCACTTCTTAAATACCGAATCGGTAAAATTCGGTATTTAAGAAGTGGTAAAATGAAATTACCTACATCTAGGCCTAAGATGTTGCAAGGATTAGACCCTTGCAGAGTGGGAAAAATTACTGGATTGCAAGGACATTCTTTAGCTTGTCTTTCTAAAAAAGTGTGTTGGAGTGTTTTTCACCATTTCAGGATGTTAGCAGTGCATCATACTCAAATGAGGAAATTAGTGAGAAGGTTGTATTATGCAAATAGTCCAGCATTAATGGTAAAAAAGTTGAACAGTGCTCTTTTGCATGGATCTGTATCAGATGTAATAAAGGTTTGTGATGAAATTGAGGTTAGTTATTTTGGTCCTCAAGAACACTGTGCAGAAATTGATCCGTTAATAGATGGAAATGTAGAAGAGAATGTACAGCATTGTAGTACAGAAAAATTTGAGCAAGAAATGACTAACTTTGAGGTAATCTCTGGTGAAAGGCCAAATTATTCTTGTATCTGTTGTCGACGTACTCATTATAAAAATCAGACTAGGACTGTTGATCTGTATGTAAAAAGTGAAAAAGAAAATAATAATGAGTGAAAGGGTTTTGCAACTTATTGGTTGGTAGAGAATTGTTTTGATTTGGGTTCTGATCAGCGTATTTGTAAATATTGTTATAATAAATTAGATGAGAATAAAATGCCTGCTAGAGCTGTGTATAATAATCTTGAGTTGGTAAATATTCCTTCTGAATTGATGGATTTAAATACTTATGAGTCTATTCGTATTCAACGTGTTCATCCATTTCAAGCTATTGTTCGTATGGAGCCTAAGACGGGGAAATTGCCTCCTTCAGATTTACAGAGAGGGTTAAAGGGAAGACTTGTATATTTGCCTCTAGATTTAAAGAAAAACTTTGAAACAATTGGTGTAGAAAATGTAGAAGATGAACCTTTAGTTATTTTAGTTAATGGTGTTCCTAGTAAGAGTAAGAAAATCTGGCAGGAATTAGTGGATGTTAGGAAAGTTAAAACGGCAACGTTGTATCTGATAAAACACCATCAATATTATGAAAATGTGTTTCTGAGAGAAGAAGAAATAACTGTAGAAGAAGACAGTGACTTGCCATCTGGACAAATTGAAAAAGTGGATGTGTCCAGAACAGAAGAAATCTATGAACATTATAGTGTTCATCCACTTCATTCTAAAGAAGTGATGGGGGATACTATAGAGTTGTTCCAAATGAAAGAAGCAAAGGGAAATCACATTAGTGTATGGGAAAAAAGCTTGGAAGCTCACTGCTTTCCTCAGTTGGTTCCAACAGGAAAAGGTGGACGATATGATGACCGACCTGTGCAGATTTCTGCATCTGAATACCGGACATCAAGATTGTATGCTGAAGATCCAAGATTTCGACAATGTATTCCATATTTGTTTCATCTGTTATTTGAGAGTAACTTGTCTGGACTTTCTTATGCAGTAAATCATATATTGAAAACAGGTGTACATCTGCAAAATGTTTCAGCAAAGGAATTTATGGATAAAGTACACTTGAAAGATAATGTTTTGGAATCTCATCTGATTAATCTCATGGCATGTCAGTGTGGTACTAATGAGTACTGGTACCGTCATCATGGAGAACTTAAATGTATGCTAAGGAACTTAAGAACTACTACATGGTTCCTTACTCTAAGCTGTGCTGAATATGCTTGGGATGATTTACTTCAATTTCTTCGAGAGGCAAATGCAAATATAGTAAATATTGAATACAAGACACCTGGAGAATTGTGTTCTTAGGATCCAGTTAATGTATGCAGGTATTTCAATCATAGATTTGAAGCTATGATGTCTTATCACCAATAACAAAAATCCACCTCTTGGAGAGGTTTTGGATTTCTTTTGGAGAAAGGAGCATCAAGCAAGAGGTGCTCCTCACATACATATGTTAATATGTATGAAAGAGGCTCCCAAATTTGGAACAGACTCAGATGACACGGTATTGTCTTTCATTGAAGAATATGCAACATGTGATATACCGAAAAGTACAAAAGATAAGGACTTAAGAGAAAAAGTCTTACGATTTCAAAGTCATTGTTGTGGCAAATACTGTCGACGAAAGTACAAATCAAAGGATAAATTCTATACCAAATGTCGTTTTGGATTCCTACGTCCTGTAATATCGAAAGGAAGAGTGAACAATTTTATGTCATCTCTGCGACATAGTATCAGAAGAAAGTCTCCAAAAAACACCTACAACTTAAGAAGAAATGAAGAGTAAAAATATATGAATGATTACAACCCAGTAATTTTGTCCATGTTGAATGCTAACATGGATATTCAATACGTTGCGGACAATTCCATAGCTGTAGCTCAATATGTAACATCTTACATAACCAAATCAGAAAAGACAGAATTGAAGGAAATGTGGGAAGAGATTTCTCACGAGAAGAGTCTAAGGGGCCCATTACGATGTCGGGCGGATTTGCCCGCCAGGCTGGTGGTAGCCACCGCCGGCATGGCGGAGGCAATCCGCCCGACATCCACACTAGTTTCCCCCCCGCCATATTAGTATCCACCGAGGGATGGAAAGACCGTCCGCCGCTTTTCCACCCCGGTCGCCTTGCGGCCGGGGCGGAAAAGGAATATTATGGTGGCGGTGTCTATCAGACACCGCCAGCCATATTATGATGTGCATTTTTTAATGCCTTTCCATGGCGGCAATGCCGCCACGGAAAGGCATATGGAGAACACTGTGGGGGCACGTTGCGGGCCCCCAGGGACTCCTGGGGGTGAGGGGGTGCACATGGGGGGTACCTATGGTACCCCCCAGCAGTTCCATGCACAGCATGGCAGGCACCGCGCGGTGCCTGCCATGCTGTGCATGGAAGTGCACAGCATGCTTTCCTGCCATTGTGGCGGGCGGTGCTGAGTGCACCGTCCGCCACAATGGGAGGAATACGGGATGCGCCCGCCACTGTGGTGGGCGCATCCTAATGCTGGTGATGGGACCCCGCCCTTACGGTGGCCGGTCCCTATCACCACGAGGATGGCGGGCGGGCAAAGTCCGCCCTCCATCCTAATGAACCCCTAAGTAAGAAATGATATACTTACAGTTTGAAGATGTTATCTCATCGAGAAATTGGAGCGTATGAATGTTCGGATCGCTTATCATCTGCAAGTCTTTACTCCAAATCTAGAAGAATCATTTGAGTGAGTCTTGGTCTTTCTGCAACATGAAACCGAGTAATTAAATCTGTACAAGAAATTGAATATGTAGCTGAAAAGGAGCCAGAAAGTACAGATATTGTGAAAACAAATATGTTGGATACATATTATCCAAATAGAAGTCATCATCTTGAGAACATTTGTCTGTATGAAGTGTTGCAAAACTATATTTTTAAACGGAATATTACAGAAAACATCAATAATAGAATATATGCCGTGATTGGTTCTGAAGGATGTCTGGTGAAACAAAGAAAAGGACATTTGATTAATCATTGTAAACTGAGTTGCGAAACACCTGACAAAAGGGAATTTTACTATTTAGCTCTTTTGCAACTATTCAAGCCATGGCGTTCAGAATTAGAATTACTTGGAGATTTCGAGAGCTATGAAGATTCCTTCAATGCTACTAAAGACAATATAGAATATCCTGTTTTTGCTAATTATGTGAAGAAGTTGAATGATGAAATTGAGCAAGAAGCTGCAATTGCAGCTGAGATTGCTAGAGACAGTTCTCAGGATAGTCAAACTTCTGCTTCATTAAGTCAGGATCCATTAGGAGAACCAATTATTCAAAATGAAGCAGCAACTGCTATAGAAGAGGCGGAAACAGCAATGTGTCAAACTCTAGAAGATGTAAGAAACTTAGGAAGTTTGGAAGAACAACTAAATGTTGAACAGAAAGAAATATATGAGCAAGTGAAAGAACAGATTAACCATGGATTACTTCTTGAAAAGAAAGAATGCTCTTGCTCATCATTTGAACCTATCCGATTGTACGTGAGTGGACAAGCTGGAACAGGAAAAAGTTTTTAATAAAAGTAATTTCAACTTATCTACACAAAATAACTGACTCATATTTGTCTTGTGTTGTCACTGCTCCAACTGGGTTGGCGGCACACAATATTAAAGGAATTACTTTACATCGTTTATAAATGCTACCAGTAGAGCATGACAACAAATTGGAATACCACAAGCTATCTGGAGAAGCTTGTTTTGAAGTTTCAAGAGTCTTGAAGAAAATTAATGTTCTCATTATTGATGAGGTAAGCATGGTATCAAACGTAATGCTTGCCTTTGTGCATTTAAGAATGCAGCAAGTTCTTAAAACAGACTATGACATAATATTTGGAGGAAAACACGTCATAGTTTTGGGAGATCTACTACAACTTACTCCAGTAAAAGGACAACCAGTGTTTAAAACACTGACACATGAAGATACCAAAAAGTCATGTGGAAGTATTGGAAATGTTAACATTTGGTCATATTTTCAATATAAGGAACTTATTACAAATGTGCGTCAGGCAAATGATGCAGATTATGGAAAAATTCTTCAAGATATAGGGATTGGAAAACTAACAGAACATGGCAAACAAGCTTTACAGAGACGATTACTTCCCAATTTGTTTCCAAATGAAAATATTTTTCCTGAGAAAATATATATGAAATTTTCAGAAAACAACTCTGTAATCTGTTTAATGCCAACACTATGTGAATGTTCTATATTTAATGAAGAAATGTTAAAATTAGAAAATGAACAAATTATAGGAAATTAGATTCTTTAGAGAAATCGATAAGTACAACTGCTGGGTTAGAAAAGAATTTATATGTATGTAAAAACTGTAGGGTAATTTTACGACGTAATTTGAATGTGGAAAAAGGTTTAGTAAATGGAGCAATGGGTAAAATTGTTGATTTTGTTAATTATGTAAATAGAGATGGGATTGAATTTTTGAAAATCAAATTTGATTAAATTGCTGAAGTACAACAACTTAGTCGTTGTCCGGCTTGTTTTTTGCTTGTAAAAGATTTTGTATGTACGCAGAAAACAGTTTCCTATTTGTTTGGCATATGCGGTGACCATTTATAAATCTCAAGGTTTAAGTGTAGATAGTGCTTTAGTGAATATTGGAAGTACCGTGTTTAAAGAGGGTATGGCATATGTTGCTTTGTCCCGAGTGAGAACTTTATCTGGATTGTATTTGATTGATTTTGATGAGACAAAGGCTAGTGCAGATGCAAATTGTGTGAAAGAGTATAATAGATTAAGAAGAGAATATGCACCCAATTCAGGTCAATATCCAGTGTTGGAAAAGCGTGTGGTAGGTAGAAAAAGAAGATTAGAGAATATCTGTAGTGAAACTGTAGAGAAAGGAAAAAAACAAGATGAAGTTGCGCCTGCAAGCAAAAACAAAAAGGATAGTGTTGAAGAAAATGTTGGATATCGGTTTGAAAATAGGTGTGGTGTCAACTGCTATGCTAATGTAGTTGTTAATGTTGTTTTTCTTCTTCAAAGTTTGCAACAGCAAATTGCTGAACATCGGGAGAAAAGATTCTCTTCATTGTTGTATTCTATTTATGAGAAATGTAGTAGTGATAGAACTAAAATACAAAGTGTTTCTGATATTCGAAATCTTTTGGACATATGTTCTGGTTCTACTCAATTTACGCAAAATATACAGCAAGAGTGTCAGGAATTTTTAATGTTTATGCTTGGTGTTTTGGAAGATGAAGGTATAGATATTGAAACCCTTTTTAGCCTTTCTTATAAATGGGAACATGAGTGTCAAAATTGTTTGTTTACATGTACCACTGACATAGACACATAGGGCCCGATGTAGGACACCAAATACCGGTAGGTAACGGCCGATTTCGGCCGTTACTGACCGGTATTTGGTTTTTGACATGTAGGGGGCCCAAATAATAACGAATCTTTAAATTTACTGATTCGGTAAAATACCGAATCGGTAAATTTACCCGAATCGGTAAATGAAGATGTAGGTGGCACTTGAAATAGTGCCACAGGCCCTTAACAATATGTTATTTACCATGAAATACTATTTCATGGTAAATAACGAATTTCTGTGTACATGCACATCTGTGCATGTACACCTGTGCCATGTGACACACACACATGCCCTTAGGGCATGTATGTGTGCCACATGGCACACAAGCCAGTATCAGGGGTGCAACAGGGTGTCAAAGTGACACCCTGTCCCCCATGTCAATTCGATAAATTTACCGAATCGGTATTTACCGATTCGGTAATTGACATTGATTCCTATGGGCCTCAAGGCTCATAGGAATCAATGGCAATTACCGAATCGGTAAATACCGATTCGGTAAATACCAGATTCGGTATTTTTTACAGATTATTTACCTACATTGGATTTACCGAATCATAAACACTGAATCGGTAAAATTCAGTATTTATGAATTGGTAAATCCAATTTCCATACAGCTAGCCCTGAAAGATTTATATATTTGACTTTACCTGACTGTGAATCAGTGTCTTTTAATAATCTAGTTAGAGGAGCAACTCAAAACATGGAGTGTAGCAAATGTAAATCAGAAATGTCATCAACATTATTTATACATAGTTATGGACAGTATGTTATTTTAATGCTGCAACGTTGTAGAGCTGATGGAAGAAAATTGGAAACTTTAATTAAAAACGTTGTAGCTACTCAAGTATCAATATCAGGAAGAACTTTTGTAGCTGTTGCAATTATTTTTCATGATGGACCTTCTACAACATCTGGACACTACACTGTTTATTTAAGATGTCTGAAAGGTTGGATACATTGCAATGATACTCAATTAGTTTTTAAGCAACGTTTGCCTAAAGAGTTACCAAATTCTTACCTAATATTTTTAAAGCCAAAATTTTAAGAGCTAAAATTTAGCCTTTCATGATTACTGTTGTTAAGGTAGATTGGTTTGGTGTTGTAGAGTATTTTGTAAGGGAGGGTGAGGAGTTTGAAGGATAATCCTCATGTTAATGTTGAAGCAGTGTAGGTGTATGAGGTCGTGAGCGATGTGGCTGCAGCAGAGGATATTGAAGATCAGTCAGTAGAGGTGTTTTGGATTTGTTTTAGTCATTGTAGGTGTTTGCTTGATATTCCTATGTAGAGTGTGTTGCCAAGGTGTAGTGTGTTGTTAATGAGGGCCTGTGTCACTGTTCTTCTTCTTTTAGTTAGGCTGCACTTGTAAATGTTGCAGAGCATGTGGTGGGTGTTATAGCAATATGAGGAGATGCTGTAGACTTGCTTACACATGCAGAGGGAGGAGTTAAGGATGAATCATAGGTTGTGTACATGGTCAGTAGGTGTTGGTACTGTTTATACTGTAGTTGGCCAGCAGAAGTCATCTGAAGCTGAGTAGGTGGGTTTGAGGATGAGTATCTTCATGTTGTGTAAGTTCAGATTTAGAGAGCTACTCTTATCCACTTGGTGACATCTTTAATTACGTTGTGGAGGTTGTTTTTTATGGTATGTGGGTTCTTGCTGAGGAAGAGGATGTGCTGGGTATTGTCGACGTAAGAGATAATGTTGTGGTTGAGATGGCGGGCCACTTATGTGAGGGTGGCTATGAAGATGTTGAATAGCGTTGGAATGACAGATCAGCACTGGGGGACGGTGCAAATTATATCAATGGTTTTAGATCAAAACACAGGAAGACAACGGTTTAGAGTTTCTATTGAACAACTGTCAAAGTAAGAATTTCACACATACTATTTGGCCATGGGGAAAAGTTTGTGAAACCTTTAATAACTTTTTTTCAAGTTTTGTCATGGAATAAAATTAATGATGGTGTTTTGTTATTTCAGGATTGTTTGACATACCTCGTAGTTACGTAAGAAATTGGTCTTAGAAAAAACCATTTAAGATATGTTTTATTTCTATTTTTTAGATTCTTAATGAGATTGTTGTTTGTTTTTTTTTTAAGATAATCTTTTTGATTGTCTTTTTTTTGCCCGCTGTTATGTGATGAGTACTATTGAACTCACTGTTTCTAGTGAAATTCAATATATTCTGAGAACAGCAAAAAAGGCAAATGAAATGCTTTAGAAATGATTTTGTGTTGTAAAAGATACATTGTAACTGTATTTTTTCTTTGTCTTCTACAGATGCTAAATTTGAAATAATACTTTTTTTTTATTTACTATTTTGAAGGTAAGTATAACTGAGTATCAAAAATGATTGATGGGATGTACCTCTACAAAAGTGAAGTAATACAACAATGTCTATGGTGTACAAAAGTTTGTAAAGACGGTTTGTATCTTTGAAACACATTTGAATTTTTTTTAAATATACATAGTGAGTGTACCTATATTCTTTGTATTCTACTACAACACATCAACTGCTTTGGAACTGGTAAGCTGAATAGATATTTTTTACTTTTTTTAGTACTGCATTTTATTATAATAGCCTTAGTTTATTTCTATAATGATAAACAGTGACTGGTTTGAAAATGTAAGGATATTTTATTACCAAAAATTCATATAAGCAAATTTAATTGATATAATCATATAAAGTACTTGAGAAAGGTTTTTGCATAATAATTTTTTAAAGGGCAAACTAGTTGATAAAGCTAGTTTTGTATTATGTTTTAGGGAAAATGATAAAATGAAGTGTTTATGTTTTTCTGCAAGGAACAACAACATAATAAAATTCAAAATGGAAGAAGAACAGAAGAATATGGAAGAGAGTTATGAAATTACTGAAGTCTGACAGAGGAGTTTAATATACGTTTCGTAGACAGCGAGAATGAAGAAGAAAGTATTGGTGCAGGAGATAGTACCTGTGATTTTTTAGATCAAAGTTTGGACAATGAGCTTAGTGAAGCATTAGACGACGTTGAGTTTCATAACATGACTTTTGGAATTCATGATGAAGAGAACGAAATTTCGAAGTGATGCTGGAAGTTCTATTAAATTATGAATTGTTAGAAGAAAACATTTATGATTAAAAATTAAAAATGGTTTGGGGACTCTTCTTGTAGAATTGTAATCATTCAGCAAGTATCCAAGTTCTCATGGAACAAAATGGGTCTTAGGGCATGGAGTACTTCAAACCTTTATAAATTATTAATGCAATGTTCTATGCACCAGCAAAGTTCTGTTTTATAGTTTTTATTTCCAGGTGTGTATCCTTTGACTTCCAGCAAAGTCTCTGTGATTGCTGACAGAGTATTAAACAGAGCTATTCAACAGAATATCCTTCTGTATGTAGTGTGCTAAAAATTAGGCTATTTAAAATTCAGTAGGCAGTTTGCTTGCAGAACCGTAATCATCTAGTCAGTATCTTTTCTATATTGAATTCTTCAGTGTACATTATCACACTTTCAGCAATCATTCTCACTGTACTGTTTCAGTATTGTATTGAGCCATACAGCAGTATCTGCTTATCTATAAACAATTAGAACATTGGAATATTGGGAGCTCCATTGATAAAAATGGAGTGCTCCGGGCTTATAATGGCTGGTATAAGCTTGGAGCTCCAACATTTCAATGTTCCTTTGTTCACTGTTCTGGCTGTGAATAAAGGCTTCAGGGAGTCTGAGGGGATTCCAATCCCCTCGCACTTCCTGAAGGCTTTGTTCTTTTTTGTTAGGACATTTTGCATTCTAATGACAGAATGTTCTCATAGCCTTATAGCCCTTCATAGCTGGGCTATACCGGCTATTAAAGTCCCTTTCCCTTGTTAAAAGTCCTTGCCTTCGACTCGGGCATTTAATGCTGGAGAGGGTCTTTAATAGCCGGTACAGTCCTCTACGGCGAGCTATAAGGCTATATTCTAAAAGTGAAGCTGCTATCCATTCAACCAAATAGTTTCCTTGCAGGTTTCTAATCTTCCAGCCAGTACGAAAGTACTTATGAGGTAAAGTGGTCTTAGGGCATGGACTGTTTCAAACCTCTTTTGACTATGCATGCACTGTTGTATGTACCAGCAAATTTGTGGTTTACCCCCCAACTGTGCAGGAAAGCCTCCTTTTGACGCACGCCTTTACAATGTGACACACCTTCCAATTACGTCAGATTGTAAATAGCATACATCATGGTACATCTTTTGCACCACCACTGCATCACAAATGTGATGCAATGGTTGTGTAAAAGAGACACAAGGGAATTGTAAAACCGCCCTTAATACATACAAATTCATCCACGCAGTTTCACTAATAGTGCAAATTGAAGCATAGACTTGTAACATATTTATATACATATGTTACATTCAAGTGCTTCAGAGGTACTACAGTATACTATAGGTAAACACCCTATAGATGTATGCTGTAGCACATCCTTATAGTTTTGTACTTTCATATTCATTCATCCATTTATGAAGTACACATTTTTTCTGACCAACTTTTACAGACAAACATAGAAATATCGTTTTTTTTTTGACCAGTAGAGGTAGTTCTAAAAAGAACAATTTTTTTTCTTTTTTCTTTTGTACTTTTTTATAGTTTTTTCAACAATTTTGAGGTTTTCTTTGTTTGTTTTTTGTAGAAACAAAAACTAGAAAAATAGAACTTTTAAAAACAAAAACCTGTGGACCTGAAACAGAAATTCCATTAAAAAACATCAGTTTCTGGGGCATTGGTGCCGCTCCTGCCTCCTAACAATGAGGTCCACTGACTGCTCCCCATAACATAAAAGTTCATTGCAATATATGCACAGGAACTTTATTTTGGAAAATTGAGAAACAATCCCATCAGTTGGAGTGGTTCCAGATGGTGGTGGCGGAGCACTTGAGGTGCTTGGCACTGCCATTGGTGGAGCATCCTGCAGGCTGCGGGTTTTCTCCCTTGCATAATTATTGGGATGCAAGTTGTTAACATGTCTGTCCATGCTTGCTGTTCCAAATGAATATTTCTTTGTTGGGTCCCCGCGAGATAGAAATACATCACAAAGTTTGCAGGACACCTTTGGAGCGTTCACTTTCTTTCGGCCCTCAGGAATAGAATTTTTTTTCCAGATGAAAGCCTCCTTTTTTTTCTTCTGAGGAAGTTCTGCTAGGAAGGAGTTCTCATCAGTAGAATGCTCAGAAGGTGTTGTAGACCGAGCAGCAAATAATAATCAAATAAAGTTCCAAAGGACTTCAGCTGTAAACAAAAGGCCCTACTCCTCAAAAAGTCAAAGTAGAATGAACAAAATGGAAGGGGTCTTTCAATAATTGGAGTAGGAAGTATTTGGAACCAATGAAATCTCTTTTTTTAAAGTCACATGACCGTACGTACTCTTACGGTGCGCTTACGGAGCTCTTACGTTGCGCTTACGATGCTCTTACGGTGCGTATACGCTGAACATACAATCGCGATGTTCGTAATTTATAAAGTATTACACTGTTCTTAAAAGTAAAAAAAATAAATTCTTGATTATCCCAGATAATGTGTACCTTTAAAATGTACGGTGCGACAAAAAAAAAAAAAGGAATAATATCAAATTTAATTTTTATGTTTGTAAAAAAAAAATGTATACAAAAAAATATTTTTATATTTAGTTGTATTATTATTTCACAATACAATATGCAATATAAATAAAACAAAATATTATGTAAATATTTATTACAAAAATGAGGAAAATTAGTAACAAAATAATTTTTTTAGTAATTAATACATTTAAGAATTATGATTTACAAAACCTTTGAAATTCACTGAAAAAAACATAGGTTTCACCCACGTTATAGTTAAAAATTAGCATTTTTTTTTTTTTTAAATTTTTTATTTGCATCAAATGGGCACATAAAACAAATCGACCAAAAAAACATTTCGATTTACAAAAAGTATAAAGCAACTCTCAATAGCTTCAGTAAGCAATTATAAGACATAACCTAGGCCATAGCAAATAAATAGGTCATACAAACATAAATTTGAAGGAGACAATTATTAAGACATAAATGAGCCCCAAATTCTATCAATTTTTCGTTTGGCCTGTAGACCCCTTGAATCCGCAATAGCAGTCTCCATATTATATGTTTCCTTAACTAGGCTCCACCATTCCAAAGCTATTGGTGGTTTTTTTTTAATCCAGGCTCTAGCAGTAATTAATCTTGCACATGTAATTAGAATATTCAACAGATCTCTGAACGCACTGTTACCCGCATTAATACCCACCAACACATCAATATATGAAAATGAAATGGATTGTTCAAGTCTATCAGCAATCACCTTAATTATTCCTTCCCAATATTCACTAAGACGTGGGCAAGAGAAAAACATGTGGGTAATATCCGCGCCACTCAGGTCACATTTAGGGCATTTCGTGCGATCAGAATAATTATTATTCGTTGCCCATTTAAGGATCCTCTCAGGAGTATGGTATAATTGACAAACAGTTTTAAACATTTGCAGTTTTAAACTAGAAGATTGAACAGATAAATTTAGGCTTTTAAGAGATGTAGTAATTAGATCAGTTGGTACAGTCAAAGCAAGTTTTCTATTTCAGAAAGAAGCTTGTATCCTAAGCTAATCATGGATTTGTCTACATCTCTGTAAATACAATCCCATAACTCGGAATCTAATACCGTAGTAAGTTCTAGTTTCTTCACAAAAAAGTCTTTAATCTGATAGCATTTAAACCTTGCCAGTTCAGATAAATTATAACAGTGTTTCATTTTATCAAATGCCATAAAACCCTGATGGTCATATAAATCTCCCAAAAATCTAATACCAGAATCGGACAATAATCGGCAGGTTGAATCATGAAAAATTAAAGGGAAACCCGGATTGCCCCATAGAGGTGTTTTACAATGTAAAAAAGAAGTATTGCATTTAGCCATAATAGATCGCCAAATACTCACGGTATCACGTATAGTCTTAAATTTAACCCTTTTGAAGTAATTAGGGTCATTCAGCCTATAAAGAAACATATTAGCATCCGGTCCTAGTAGAAACCTATGAAAATACAAACATTTATCAATGACAGTCAAGCAACGTAGCCAAATCAAAAACGCTGACCAGTAATAGAATTTGAAGTCCGGGAGCGCCAGTCCCCCTTGACTAAAGGGGAGTTTAAGTGATGATACGGCGCGTCGGGCTTTTTTATATCCCCATACAAAGCTGCTAATAATACCTTCTAATCTAAGAAAAAAAGAATTGTTAACCCGTAAGGGAATCGCTCGAAACAAATATAAAAACTTAGGCAAAATTTTCATCTTAATTAAATTTATTCGGCCAATCATGCTAATTGGCAATTTATGCCATTTCTTAAGTTGCATAGCGGTCTCTTTTAATAAAGGTTCGTAGTTTAATGTAGTAATAGAGTCAATATCAGAAGAGATTTTGACGCCTAGATAGGATGCGGCGCAGCACGTTCCAGAGATAGGGGCAGTTGACTGATAATTCATAACAACTTGAGTTTTTGTAGTATTAAGTCTGTAGCCAGAAACAGAACCGTATATACCTGCTTCTATTATAATACCTTTCATAGTTTTAGAGACATCTGGTGAAAAAACTGCAATGTCGTCAGCGTATACAGTAATATCTAATTTATTTGAGCCATTAATAAAAGGACAAATTAAAGCTTGCCGTTGAAGAGCGATTAAAAAAGGTTCTATCCCTAAAGCAAAAAGCAGGGGTGATAAAGGACACCCCTGTCTTGTCCCCCTTTTAATTGGGAACATAGTAGAGCATTTCCCCATATATGAGATCTTACCCATGGGGTTATCATATATCGATTGGATCCATCGTAAAAGTTGACCATTGATGCCGAATGCCTGTAAGACTGCCCACAAGAAACCCCATTCCACCCGGTCGAATGCTTTTTCTGCATCTAACAAGATCATACCGAGTGGGGCGGGTTTAGTCCGTGCAGCATCAAAGGCGGATATGGCCATGTTGATATGCGCTGTAGTGTCTCGCTTGGGAATAAAACCGTGCTGTTGGGGAGCGACAAGCTGGGACATGAGTGGCGCTAGCCTAGTAGCCAGTATTTTGGCAAACATTTTTGCATCACTATTGATGAGTGAGATTGGCCTATATGATCCTCTCTCTTGGGGTGCCTTGCCTTTTTTTAAAAAGAAAATAATTTGTGTTAAATTCCAAGATCTGGGTGCTTGTTGCCCTTTACCTATAGCACAAATCACGTCAGTAAATAATGGTATCAGTTCCTCAATACAGTGTTTATAGAGTTCCAAAGGAATAAGATCTTCCCCTACAGCTTTGCCCATCGCTAAAGATTTGATGGCGTCCCTAATTTCTATCACTGTTATGTCGGCCGCTAATTGAGCAGATTGTTCCGGCTTTAAGTTTTTGACTTTATTTAAGTTTATATAATTATTAATGCTATCATCTGAAATTGCAACTTCTGGTGTGTATAAAACTTGATAGAAGGAAGCAAATTGTTGTAAAATCGATTTTGAGTCACAAAATAATTGATTATTATCCCCTTTAATTTCTTTAACCATATTTTGAGATCGATCTTCAGCAACTTTGTAAGCCAGTAGTTTACCACTTTTATCACCATTCTCATACTGATCTAGTTGATATTTTTTTAATTTGTTGATACTTTTACCCCTAAGAAGATCTTTCAATGCAGCTTTAAGCTCAATTAGTTTGAAATTTAGTACATCTAAGTTTAAAGTGCCATTACAGATGGCGTCAGATATTTGAAGTTCGATATCACGAATTTCAGTAAGCCTTCGCTCATTTAGATTTCGAAGTTCTTTATTTTGTCGCCAAATGTATTGTTGAGTGAATCCACGTATACTTGCTTTGCAAGAGTCCCATACTATCCAGGGTAAGCTGGATTTTATGTTTATATCGATAAACACTTTTATATGCTCTTTAAGTTGAGTTACAAACACCATATCAGAAAACAAATATCGAGGAAATGAGAAGAGACGAGGGGCAAAGTCTTCAGTTGCTATTACAAATGTTAAAGAAATCGGATTATGATCCGAGGTTACTCTTGGGTGTATAGCCATTGAACAGCTACCAAGAATCAAGTCTGAAGCCCATATCATATCTATGCGTGAACATACTTTATGCGCAGCAGAGTAAAATGTGTAGCCAGCTACTTCAGGATTTAAACATCTCCATACATCTTTTAAAAGATGTATAGTTGCTAAATCGAAAATTGCAGCTCTAGTTTTCCTCATTCTCTGAAAATAATTTTTCCTAGTAATGTCCAAGTTGTAGTTCATTATACAATTAAAATCACCCAACACAATATATTCCCCCTCCCAACCAAGTAATTCCATATTAATCTGATCAAAAATTATAGGCTCATCTTGATTTGATGCATAAACTCCGCATATTGTATATTTATGGCTTTCTAGCTTTATCTGTACCATCGCCCATCTGCCAGCTTTATCAGTTAATGTCTTGATTATCTCACACTTTAAGCCTTTATGTTTTAAGATTGCTACCCCCCGAATTGAAGCGTTAAAGTCAGTACAAACTAAAGTATCGTATCCTAGTTGTTTAAGCAGGTGTTTATCTATATAAGCAATATGAGTTTCAGTAAGAACCACTATTTGAGGGTTATACATCCTAAGCTCCTCATATACCAGACGCCGCTTTATTTTATTATTTAAACCTGACACGTTCCAGGTTAGGAATTTTATTAGATGCATTTCAATTTACGTATATCGCTATCTATATGACCTCTATAATAAATCATAACAGCCTTGTAATTCCGCTTAGTTTTTTTGTCATTATTGTGTCCCTTGATGCATTTTTTACCCCAAACCATTTCTTCCCCTTGCCCACCCCACACTGTGCTCCACCCCCCCACCCCACAATTGCCTGCAGGTCCCCCCCTAAATTTGGCTGCCGCTCTAATGGCAACCAGCTAGCGGTTTTAGCCGCCTGTAGGGTCCGGGCGCACAAAAATCAAAAGAAAAACCGTGCTTAAAGACATCAGTGACCAATATATAATAAAAAGAGCATAACAGTAGTCAATATTGTCTTCATTTTTCCAGTCTCCACTTAGCAATAGCAGATTCAACCTCGTTCTCTTCCAGAAAATAGTAAGAGCGACCATTTCTAAATACTTTCAGTTTTGCTGGTTCTTGCAAAAACACTTGGTAACCCATCTCCTTAATTGGATCGATAAATTGTTTCAGTTTCCAGCGGCGTTCCAAAGAAAGTTTACTTAAATCAGATCGAACAAAAAATTTAACTGAATCACTGGTAACTGGATTATTTGGTCGAGCTTTTATTGATATGGCTTGTCGAAGCAGATAGTTGCCAAGACATATCAGAATTGGACGCGGAGATGTATCGCTCTTGTTCCTTTGAAATAAGGGAAGCCGATGGGCGCGTTGGATCTGAGAATCCCAATCCCAATCTGCTAAATCAGGAAAAGCATTCTGGAACAGTCGGACAATAAATGCCCTAGGGTCAGCTCCCTCGACTCCCTCCGCAATACCAAAAACGCGTAGGTTTTGTCTCCGCTGTCTATTTTCTAAATCTTCGAGTTAGATTGCATCTGAAGAAGTTGAGAAGAATGTTTATTTACAGCACTCTCTGACCGGTGTGATTTTTCCTCTGTTAGAACCACTCTCTGCTGTAATTCCTCCACCTCTTGGGATACAGCGCCCAGTTAACATGACAGTTCTTGCAAAGAAGCCTGGGTTTTGTTGCTGTCTTCCCTCATCTGTTGATAGTGAATCTTGGCTTCTTGTTTCTGTTCATTAAGTAACTGAAGTATTGTCTGAAATGAAGCGGACACCTCCCCTTGAAGGGTCCAATCGGCTGATAAAATAGGCGGTTGAGCCGGTCCTTCTGAATTGTTCTCTTTAGATAGCTCTATCGCTGGAGTCGATGCGTTACCCCCTTTTGATGCTCTTCCTGTGCTAGTTGTGTCCTCTGCTGAGGTGTTATTGTTAGATGAGAGTGACAAAGTATCATGCAGAGTTGTTAATGGAGAAGAGGAAAGTTCCTCTTCCGTTATGTGAGCCTCCACTTCTACGATTTGACCATTAGTGGGTATTACATTTGGTCGTTGGCTAGAACCACTTGGTCCGGGCACGTTGATCACTGCTATAGAGGAATTAGCATCATTAGCATCATTAGCATCATTGTTTATCATACTTCCATCGGTGGGACTGTTACCTGATAATCTCAATGCCATTGATTTAACACCGCCTTTAGCTTGCACCCATTGTCTGATAGGGCTATTTTCTATGATAGCTTTCATAGTGTTTGGTTTGGATTTGCTAATAGCCTTTTTGGTTTTATTCTTAGTCTTTCCTCTAAGTTTTTGGGAATTGGTAATTTTATCTTTAATCAATCCTGAAGGCGTGTTATTCCCATGTTCATAAAGATCAAGATACTCCTCATCCGTTTTAATACTTTCAGCATTGTCACCGCCTTCAGCCCCTATTTCAACTGTGTTAGCAGTTAGGACAGTAGGCAGGTTGTTAGGTAGTACTTGAATAATTGGTGCATTTTCCATACTTAAAGAATCAGGCTGTGGTGGGGCTGTGCCAGTATCAATTATTAAACGGTTATCTTGACTAACCAAAGCAGGAGAGCCCATATTAGCCTCGACAAGGGAGACTGTAGCAGCCCTGGAGATTGTAGCAGTGTCTTGGATGACCTGATTATTTACATCATTATCGTTGCACGTGGACTCAGATAGGACTGGCTGAGCACCCACCTTTAATACCATTGTATCAGCTTTTACGCCTCCCACAAGTACCCCCGGCTTCTCTTGCCTGCCAGAAATTTGTTTGCTCACCTCCAGCGTGGTAGCCAATAGATTATTAGCAGGGCCCCCCAGAGAGGCTGGATTGCTGGAATTGGAAGTCGTTGGGAGTGACACTGGCATTTGTTTCCCCGTTCCTGCTGTAGTTCCTGCTGTAGTACGAGTGTTCCTTACTGGGGGTTTCGGTGCCATCGCTAAACACTCTGCCTCCGTGGGCGTAGAGGAAAATTGCCGATAGATCCGCAGACCAAGCCAGCTAACCGCCGACCAGCCCCTCGTGTTCTCAGAGGCCAGACGCGGTAGTCGAGCGGAGCGCAGCAGGCTCCGTACTCCGCTCCTAATCAGCCGTAGTCTTAACATTCAGCAGTGTTCAGCAGTGTTCCACCGTTTTCCACGATCTCCAAAATGTACTTATGCCTCAGCCCCAGCACAGTTTTCAAAAAAGTGCTTTTATGTCCAACCGCTGTCACATGCGCCCGCTCCGATGCAAGTATAGCTCCGAAGGTCAGACGCGGAGGCAGCTCACCAACAGCCGTAACTTCACCTTCAGCGTTTTTTCAGCGTTTCAAGGTAAGCGGTAGACAGCATGCAGCGCTCTCGGCACCCCTTTGTAGCACCCAAGTATAATCCTTGTAGCTTTTGAAGTCACACGAGTTTGCTGTAGAGTTTACATTAAAGCCTGTCACCCAGCGTAGCATAAGCATGGCTAAACAAAGGAGTCATTAGCCCGGCCCGGACCCGAGCAGCGTTCCTCCGCTTGGCGGTGTCAATCCGCCATCTTGGACCCCCGTTGATTGTTGAACCCCCGTTGATTGTTTAACTATAACATGGCTGAAACCTATGGGTTTTTCAGTGAATTGCTAAGGTTTTTTAAATGCTAAAAATTAGCATTTAAAAAACCTTAGCAATTCACTGAAAAACCCATAGGTTTCAGCCATGTTATAGTTAAAAATTAGCATTTAAAAAACCTTAGAAATTCATTTGAGATGTCATCAGTGATGTCATGAGTGATGTCACTGACCATGTCATGAGTGATATAATATGTGACGTCATCAGAAGTGCATTGCGGGCGCGCGAGTTATAGTTAACTATAACGGGGGAATTTCAATGGTTTTGTATGAGTGAAATGTCCAGTTAACTATAACGCAGGTGAAACCTATGGTTTTTTCAGTGAAAAGAAACTGCGCATGTTTACCATCAGCGTCCACCTTATAAGGTGAGGCTGCTGTGACTCCGCTCGTGTAAGGGGCATGTGACTGGTTACACTTCAACACATGTGTGTGCTCAAGTGGGAGGCCTGCACATGTGAGACTATTGTTGTGCGCAAGCGGCAACTGTAAAGAGGTAGCTGATGCAGAGGGGATTCTGCAGGATTAGAACCTGAGCTAGGGTAGGCTTTATAATGTTAGTGTACACTCATAGGGAAAGTCAGCGTGGATTACTGCTTTCTCTGTAGTAACACTTTATTATACACATAGGGGGAAAATTTCCTTAGAGTGCAGTATTACTTCCCTTGGCATAGGAAAAGGCCAGTGACAAATCAAAATGTGGTGGCACATGTGAGCGAAAATCATATCTTAGAGTTTCAAGAGGATATGTGAACAACTTATGGATCATCCAGGATTGCCATATTTCTCTGGCTCAGCTCAGGAACAGAGTCCAAGCGTTTTGTCACCCTGCTGTGCCAAGTTAATTACATTTCTCTCCACCAGCAGGAACAAACGCAGCCGCACACAAAAGAAGTAATTACAAGTGGTCACCTCAGCTCCTGAGCAGGAAACAGTGGGGGATAAAAAAAATCTGTATTTGTAAATTGCCTGCCACACTGAACGAGGGCTGGTAACAGCCCAGACTCACTAAACAAATGGGGAAGCCCAGACAACTGGACCCAACACAGGAGGGGGCTTCTCTTTTAACGTTTCATGGGAAATGCCATGACAAGGATGTCAGTGAGGGGCAGAGCTGAGACCCCAAGAGCAGATGTCACCAGTGACTCCTGAATGATGCCATCTTGAACTGTCCCAGCATGCTGTGCAGTTGGAGAGGTGATGTGGCACCTTAGGATTGGCGAGGGAAGTGTTAGGCTTCTAGAAACTTCTACCTCCCCGTTTAAAAACTATTGCACAAAGGGAAGACTCTGTCCTGTTTGTGCTTCTTGCTGCTCAATCTTGGGACTGTGGCAGCCATGGACAACTGGAAGGAGGAACCCCCGATGCCCAACTCTAAGGAGTCTACCCCAGTCGGCCCCAGGTCCACTCGGTCCCTTCAAGAGCTGTTGATGCTGGCCCCCTTACATCCCGTCAGGACCAGTTGGGGGAAAGTCTTAGATATCTGCACCCAGTGCCAAAGACCATGAGGAAAGCTGGCACAGGGACCTAGCACAACCAGCTCCGTGTAGATTACACCACTTTGGTGTTGAATAGGTCTTCTACGACTGCTTCTGGTTGCTTGAGCTCATCACCAGAAGTAAAAGGAGCGTACAACCATCCAAATCCGAGTTTTGGCACTTTTAATGTCCACAATGTGTCCGAGTAACGGAGTGCGTCGGGCTCAACCGCCTGCTGCAATTCTATCCCCAGGGTGGGCCTGGGTCCAAGGACTGGTGCGAGAATTTATTAATTCTTTTCCAGGAGGGGTCCCTCCCCATTTTAACTCCTTCTGTGCCGTTGGTGCGATCCGAATGTTCTCCACTTTTTGACCTCAGCACTTGGTCATGAGCCAGAGAATTGCCCAGAGGTCTCAAGCCTGTCCCACGCAACCTAAGGTGTATCAAAGAATCTGGTCTTATCTGCAGCCACTACACCTAGCCTCGCTGGGAAGAGCATGGAATACTTCAAATTTGTAATGTTCTGAGTTGTTTTACTGCCAAAAAGGAGCTGCGTTGGCATTGTACACCCAGGGTGTAGTCTGGGAAGAACATTACATGTGCGTTATCCAACCTGACATCTTGAAACTTCCTGGCCTCTAGCAATATAGTGCCTCTGTCGCGGTAGTGTAATACCTCGAAGATGAACAGTCGAGGAATGGATCCCGGGCCCGGTGTTTCGAGGGAATGTGAAGTGCCCTATCGATTGTGAAATAAGTTGACAGGGAGGATTCCGGCAGCAATTTCTAGATCCATCTTTCAGTAAATGGGCTGCATCTTGGCCTTACGCCCCCCACAGGAAGCCCAATAAGGTGAATGTTGTTGCCCCTGGACCGGCCTTCTAAATCGTTCACTCTTGATTCCAGGTGTTGGATCCTGCTATTGCATTCCTGCAGTTGCCTTTCCAGCAATTTAATAGCAGGTTGGACCTATTTGTTACAACCGAATTCACCATTGTGAATAAGCCGCTCGCCAAGGAGTTAGTGATCCTGTGCTGTCTATTTGCCGTCTGGAGCCCCGCTGTGGATTGTACTTTGCGTGGGGAGAGACCTGGTGCAGCAGGAGGACGGGACTGCGAGGTCCGGCAGGCTGTGCGTGATCCACCGAGCACACCTGCCGCCTCTTCCCGTGTCTCCGCCCTCTGCCCTGTGCTTTAAAACTCCTCGAGGCCCCCGCTTCGCGGGAGCCGCTCGCCAAGGAGTTAGTGATCCTGTGCTGTCTATTTGCCGTCTGGAGCCCCGCTGTGGATTGTACCTTGCGTGGGGAGAGACCTGGTGCAGCAGGAGGACGGGACTGCGAGGTCCGGCAGGCTGTGCGTGATCCACCGAGCACACCTGCCGCCTCTTCCCGTGTCTCCGCCCTCTGCCCTGTGCTTTAAAACTCCTCGCGGCCCCCGCTTTGCGGGTGCCGCTCGCCAAGGAGTTAGTGATCCTGTGCTGTCTATTTGCCGTCTGGAGCCCCGCTGTGGATTGTACTTTGCGTGGGGAGAGACCTGGTGCAGCAGGAGGACGGGACTGCGAGGTCCGGCAGGCTGTGCGTGATCCACCGAGCACACCTGCCGCCTCTTCCCGTGTCTCCGCCCTCTGCCCTGTGCTTTAAAACTCCTCGCTGCCCCCGCTTCGCGGGTGCCGCTCGCCAAGGAGTTAGTGATCCTGTGCTGTCTATTTGCCGTCTGGAGCCCCGCTGTGGATTGTACTTTGCGTGGGGAGAGACCTGGTGCAGCAGGAGGACGGGACTGCGAGGTCCGGCAGGCTGTGCGTGATCCACCGAGCACACCTGCCGCCTCTTCCCGTGTCTCCGCCCTCTGCCCTGTGCTTTAAAACTCCTCGCTGCCCCCGCTTCGCGGGTGCCGCTCGCCAAGGAGTTAGTGATCCTGTGCTGTCTATTTGCCGTCTGGAGCCCCGCTGTGGATTGTACTTTGCGTGGGGAGAGACCTGGTGCAGCAGGAGGACGGGACTGCGAGGTCCGGCAGGCTGTGCGTGATCCACCGAGCACACCTGCCGCCTCTTCCCGTGACTCCGCCCCCTCTTTTCACAGAAAGGTTAAGACCTGGTGTAAGTACGCGTTAGCGGGACGCGTGTGCGGGACATATCCCGGGACAAAGCCCGGACTAAGGGCGGACCCTCTGAGACCCTCCGAGAACCACTGAGACCGGACTGGACATAACCCCCTGGTATTTACGATTGTGATTCTTTGTTATCATTTCTTCCTGCTCTAGCGTTTTTGTAACCCATTGCTTGTGGTTGTTTAAATTAATTTATTATGTCTGAGAAGCAAGGAGTGCCCCTAAACAAAACTCTTGATGATTATTTTACAAAAACTACTACAGACACCCCACTAGAATCAGTTTTGGCAGAGCGTCGTGCTGACCGCCGCCGCTCTGTGGAAAGCTTAAAAAATCGGCGCTTGTCGCCAATATCTTTACCTCCCTCGAACACTAGTGTAAGTTCCCAGTTAGCTGATGTTATCGTTCACATAACTGATAGCCAACCTGTGGTACCAGCCGTTATCACTTCTTGTACAACGAACTCTCCTCAACTGGACACGATTGGTTCCGATGTTACAATACACACGAGCACTCCCATTATCTTTAAATCTCCCACCCCTATACCATCAAAAAGAGTGTGTAGGAGAGTAAAGAAATCTACCTTAGTCCCAAGGGTTCATGGGCCACCTCCATGTAAAAAAAGGCGACAAGGGGGGGTTCCACCTCAACCAAAAATAAGCCATTCAGATTTTGGGAAAAGGACGAAGTCTCTTGTAGCTAGTAATAATATTACTCCTGTTGCTACCGAAGGGCTTATTACCATTGCATCCCCATTACCATCTGTCATGTCCATAGACATGGAGGATATTGCGGGAGGTTCTGTGACGTCCAAGGTGCCTCTTATAGTTCGTCATCCTGCCACCTTGGACTCCATAGAAAGCTTAATTAACACCTATTCTGCATCCATCTTGGAGAGGCTGATGGAAGTGGAATCAAGATTAAGCTCACTTGAGCGTGCACTGGGAAATAAGGGCGAGTCGAATCTTAAAATATCGAACTCAGTAACGCATAAAACACCTAGCGTGATTAAGCCCAGCCCAGCCGCTCTAGCACCACCAGTTAACTCTACTCTGTCGACGAATCCCTCTACTATGGTGCCCAAAGGGAACACGGCAACAACTGTTCAACCAATTGCACTCCCACAAAATTCCCAGAACAAAACGGCTCCTACGTCACTCGTTGCCATAACCAAATCATCCAATAATTTAGCCAAGATTCCAAATGAAAACCAATCAATGGAGGCGAGGGGACAAAAGCCAAGATGGGGAAGGCCCAAACAGGTCCCAAACCCGGAATTACCACCAGAGGCAGTGCCCTTTGTGGTAGTCTTAACAGGGGTCCCGGTGTTACAAACTAGCAAGCGGGAGGGTTTCATGCAATTAAAAAACAAGATCATGCATTGGTTACGTATGTTCAGGCCAATAGCACCCCATATTAATGGTGAAATTATCCATGTCCGACGCCTGGAATGGCTGGGAAGCAGATCAAAAAATATTGAGGGCGATGTGGTGGTTGTAAACTTTAGGGATCCCAATGCAGTCCAATTTGTATTAAATTGGCCTCCAGGTATTACAAGTAGCTGCATAATACCCAGACCGTTGACATATTTCTATCCTAGGTCTGTGGTTTTCCCCTTCGAGCAACAACCAGCCGCGCATATAACATCACAAAATATACCTAGCTCTTACTCATCAGTTATGCAGAGGGCTGGTAATATACACCAAATGATGCAACCACCAACTAGACCCAATTCTATGGAGCCCTTTTATCCCCTAAACCCTGTACCTGCACCCGATGCCTTTGGTTGGAACTGTGTCCCATATAGGCAAACCAACTTCAATAATAGAAGAATGGACCACCTAACGCCCTTTACCCCCTTAGAAATTTTCAATAGATTTGACATCTTCAGTGGTCTAGATGACTGTGATTGATGCCAATTGTCTAGGGGGTCTGATGGAAATGTGTTGGCGAATGGCAACTTGTTGTGGGGGGGGGAAATAGAAAGTGAACCATGTTTACCGAGAGCTTGTGTTAAAATCAGTGAAACTAAATCTTTGGGGAATGCAAGTTTATCGCCTGTGTCACTAACAATAATTGAGGACAGTACAACATTGAGGGAAAGTGCTGTACTCCAAAATGATTTGATGACTATAGAATCCAATGTTATTAGCCCAGAATGCCATACGACTGTGTCTGGGGAGGGGGGAAATGTACTGATGCAAAGAACTTCGGAAGCCTGCCAATTAATAAAACTGGTTTCCTGGAATATAGCAGGGGTATCGAAAAATTTAAGGGACCCGGAATGGGCAGGCTTCATTGACACCTTTGATTTTTGTATGTTGCAAGAAACTTGGTCGATAGAAATTATACATAGGCTAGGATACAAATCATATGGCATTAGTGCGATTCCCTCTAAGAGTGGTAGGCCCTCGGGAGGGTTGTTGATCTGGGTAAAAGTTAACCTAAGAGTGGATATAGAAGTAATGGATACCAACTCCCCCGACATATTGATTTTGGAAATTACTGCTTGTAAAGGGAAAAAACTCTATTTAGTGAATGTCTATAATAGACCAACACCTCTCACAAGAGAATCCCCTTTACTAATCCATCTAGATCTTCTATTGGGTAAACTGGATACTAGAGAGAATTATGTCATCATGGCAGGTGATTTTAATTGTAATTTTGAGCCCATTATGGGGCTTAGCGATATCTTGTTAGAAGAAGACGAGGCTAATGGGATCTCTGTATTAGATAACATTAAATCAGTTAAATGTTCGCCCCTGGCCCTCCAAATGATGAAACTGTGTGCAGAATATAGCATTAGGGCATGCAATGGTCGGTTACCATCAGACACTGTGAAGAAGCCTACCTTTTACAGAGGGAAATACACAAGCAATATAGATTACATTACTGCCTCGGTGTCATCATGGAGATTTCTCCATGACATGCAGGTAATTGAAAGACTAGAAAGTGATCATTTCCCCCTAGTTCTTCAGATTGAGGACTCCCTATTTGGGGACATAGCTTCTATCCCGATTGGAGAAGTAACCAATGGTGACCACAATGAGATTCATATTAGCAATAATAGACGTTCTCTTAAATGGCCACTAATATTGGATAACGGGGAAATTATAATAGAAATTTACAAGCTCTTTGCTAGCATCTTTGGAGCATATTCAAATAATACCCCAAAGGAGGATAATGGTAGTTATTTCATGAAGTTGCACCAAAATTTTTTCGATGCTTTGAAGCTCCTAGTCACCAAGATGCCGAGGAAAGGGCAGCAGAAGACCCATAATCTGCCACATAGCAAACCTTGGTATAACAAAGAGTGTAGGGAGTCTAAGAGGATCCTTTTAAATGCGATCAAATCAAAGGCACAACCAGATGTCATGGCAGCCAGGAAGAATTACAAACTGATCCAAAAAACATGCAAAATGGCATGGGAGGAAGCAAAATTGGCAGATTTGCTCCATGCAGCAAAAACACGTGATAACATAGCGTTCTGGAGGCTGATAGCGAATGGGAATCATCAAGGTAGAGTGGTTAAGGACGTCTACCTAGACGAACAGACCTGGGTAAACCATTTTTCTAACCTTTATAAGGAATATGGGGAACCCACTACTGATAGAACCCCAATCCATGCTACCCTGAGGGATACTTTGGATTTTACCCTAGGAGAAACAGAATTAGCAATAACACAGATTAAGTCTGGCAAAGCTCCTGGGCTAGATAAGATTCCGGGAGACTTGTATAAACACGAATTAAAAATATGTGCTCCGTATATTAATCATCTGTGCAACGAGTTATCCCGGAACATGGACTTCCCGGAGAGCTGGAAGGGGGCGGAAATCGTTTTAATTTACAAGAAAGGCGATAGAATGGACCCCTCAAATTATCGTCCAATAAGTCTGATGGACATTTTACAAAAAATCTATACAAAACATATCCTATTTCGTGTCAATGATTGGCTGGATGAAGAGGCAATCCTGTCTAGATATCAAGCGGGATTTAGACCTAAAGTTAGTACAATTGACCAAATCTTTCGCTTTTGTTGCCTATATTGGAAATACATCAAGATTAACCAACTTCACGTCGCATTTGTCGACTTAAGGGCGGCGTTTGATTTAGTCCCACGTAACTTATTGTGGGAAACATTAAGTTTAGTAGGGATGCCACCCACTTTGATAGCCCAAATTAAAGAGCTCCATAGAGGTAATTTTGCGAGAGTACGTTGGGGCCCAAAAGGCAAACTAACTCCCAAAATCCCAATTGAACGTGGAGTGCGCCAGGGGTGTGTACTGGCACCCACATTGTTTTCGCTATTTGTAAACGACATTCCTCTATATTTGGAGGGATGTAAAAATGATTCTCCCAAGTTGAATGGCGAAAAAATTACTTCCCTATTGTTTGCGGACGATACCATTCTAATTTCCCAGACGAAAAAAGGTCTCCAAGCACTGTTAAATTCTTTTAACGATTATTGTAATAAGAAAGGACTGGAGATTAACGGGAAAAAGACAAAGTGTATGGTCCTTAACCCAACTAAAACGGACAAGGGCTGTCCAACTTTAAATGGACTAAGACTGGAATCTGTCCCGCATTTTGGTTATTTGGGGGTAACATTAGACTCCAATTTCACATGGAAAGCCCAATTGGAAAAATGTAAGATGGTGTTTAGCCAGAATACAAAACCAATTCTTAGAGAGCAAGGTAAAAGCACCAGTAAGGCCGTGTCCCCTGCAGTTGAACTTTTTAAATTCAAGGTTCAACCGGCAGTGTTATACGGTCCTGAAATCTGGGGCCCATGGTCTAAAGATGCTTTCAGGGTCTTGGACAACAACTTTTTGAGAAGTTTGGTCAGAGTCCCTAAAAGTACCCCTCTGGTCCCACTTCAGCTAGATCTAAATTTTCGTAGAACGGACCATCATATTATTCTACGTCCTCTATTATTCTGAATCAGGCTGTGGCGGGTACCCGAGCTGCAAGTATATAGAGATGGGCTCATAGAAATCCTGGAGCTTGATAGCTTCAAGGTGATACCCTGGTTTAAGCATGTTAAATTTTGGCTTACTTTACTAGGTTTGAAGCAGTATTGGGAACACCCAGATTCACTTCCACCTAATTCAAAAACTATGGTAAAGGAGTGCTTTTGGTCGTACATTAAGGATATGACCAAAAACGCTTCATCTAGTGGGTCACTTGTAACAAGGTTTCTTACATTCAAAGATGATCCATTCTTCGAGACCTTTTTGGATGAAATAGAACCACCCTTAGCAAAGACCTTATTTCTGAAATTTAGATATGGCAATCTCCAAATCGGTTCAATGTTGGTTCGTTGGTCTGGCGGCGCAAACCCGACAAACCACAGAGAAGATGAGTTATGTACCATGTGTGGATGTAACCAAAAAGAAAATGAGTCACATATCCTCTTTCTCTGCCCAGCATATGCTCAGGCTAGAAAAAGATGGATTAAACCTATATGCTTAATACTAGGTGTAAGATCATGTTCCCATGCTTTAAGGATTTTTTTGTCTAACACTAGCCAACCTATTGTATTTAGTGTCAGCAAATTTTTGCATAGCATTTTTTTCTTAAGAAAAAAAATGGGATATAAACTGTAAATGTCAAAATTGTGGCTTATTAATAACAGAAGGATAATTGATGAATTCTCATTCCTGTCGCCTATAATTGTTCTTAACAAATTGTATAGTTTCTATGAATGTTTTAACCCTTTGGATTTTACTCGAGAACCGACATGAAAATCGAATGAACTTATATAGCAAGTGGTGTTTTTTTAAAAGAAATCTTTTATTGTATCTATGTAACTGTTCTTTTATGGTATTCATGCCGAAATAAAGATTTAAATGAGAATGAGAATAAGCCACACTTTTACCAATGAAAGGCACTTATGGTAGGGATTGTAGTTTAGTAGATTTTGATATGGTATAATTTGATACATTTTTGTCTAAATTGAGTGTAACATTTGTAGTACTGTACGTTTGGTTGTGTGTACTGATTTCCACTACCAAGATACATACATGCCAACACACCTGATTCAGGCATTAGACGACTGATTTTCTAAGTCATTTTGTATTTTCTGTCTCCGGGCTAATATTGCCTCCACTTCAAAGCATGTCAATCGAGAAAATACATCCCCTACTTTTTTCAAAATCTCACTCTATCCTGTTTCCAAATGTTGACATGTTGACATCTATGTATGTGAAGAGTAAACATTTACTTACATCTGTTGACATTTATTTTTCATTATTTTCGTTAAATATACTGCAAAGTTGAAAGTTATGTTGGCAAAGCACAAAACATTTAAAATAACCATGCTCCAGAAACATACATCTTAAAATATGTTTATTGTTACCCGTATAATTCACTGCAGATACTTTTGAACTTACCATGAAGTAGGCGGTTTCAGCTTCATTCAATTGTCGGCTGGCAGTTTATTGGTTTACTGAGAGAAGAGCGGATGGGGTTTGAATTGTTTTCCCCTCAGCAAGTGACATCTCACTTAGAATCATTTAGGGCACTCCTGAACCTGACTTTTTCCCAGAAGTGAGTGACCCAATCTGATGTATTCGTTTCTGGGCCTTTATATTTTGAAATCATATTGGCTTTGGCACGAACAGGCAGTAACCTTGGGCATCATTTATGAGAAATGACGCATCGCTGTGTGAAAGCAGCGATGCGTCACTTCTCAGTGCGCACTCCTTGCGACATGATTGATGCGTCACATTTACAGTATGACGCATCATGTCGCAAGGAGTTACAGATACGTCAGTATTTCTGACGTATCTGTAAGCGCAAAAGTCACGCATTGCTGGGGTGTGTCACAAAAGTGACGCAACTCCAGCAATGCGTCCTTTCACATGGGGAAAGCCCCATGTGAAAGGGCTCGCGTCAGTCTTACGCCTGCTGTGAGGCAGGCGCAAGATTTTGAGGCAACAGCGTCCTAAAAGTGACGCAGTGAAATCTCATAGATTTCACTGCGTCACTATTACGAGGCTTTTTGCGGGGGAATGCTCCCTCTGCATACATTATACCTGACGCAGGTATAATGTAGCGCAGGGGTTTACAAAGTGACGCATCTGCTTAGATGCGCCACTTTGTAAATAGTGCGCAACAGGAGGCATGTTTTACGCCCCCGCTGCGTCACAAAAAGTGACGCATTGGAAGCGCAAAACTGACGCAAGGCCTCATAAATGAGGCCCCTTGGATTTTACGACTTGATCTGATTTCCCGCCCGCACGCAAGGCTGGACGAGAAGCCCATCTATATACCCTGATTGTGCTTGTTCCTTCCTACACCACTGAAGGTTGCTCACGGTCCCACACATCATGGTGAAGACCCATTCCACAAGTATTTTTCGTGTTGAAACGTCGATGACACAACCATACACGCTTGAATTGTTTTCTCATTATACTAAAGATAAATGTGCTTTGATTAATCGGTCACTTCTCTCTTGTTTGGATATATTTGTGAATATGCTAGACCTTTCCTGACAGGCTTACCGCAGTGACACCTCCCTCGCCACTGCTCTCGTTTCTGTTTATAACTTTCAAATTCATTTTTTCCTCTTCTTTCACGTTGCTTGAGCACTCATACGAGCACTTTCTCTCTTGCACTTAAAAGAGCAACCTAGAAGCATTGATGAAATATAAATAATTTAATTTATTTTTCATCCTGCAGTGTCTAATTGTTTTCCTCTCTCTATATATATTGTATATCAATTGTGGTTGATGTAAATACAATATTGAGTATTGTTATTTATCCTTTCAACAGGACCAATTGTTTTCTGTATCGTATTACACCCTGGTCCTTTGCCCTAGTTTGGGTTACCCAATTAGTTTGTAATTGTCAGTTTCATTCAATAACACAAGAATAAATCTTATCAGCGTTTTGAAAATTATGGGTAATTGCCAGTCAAACGCATCTGAGTCTAGAATTCGGTGACATCTAAAAGATGTCAAGGAGACTTACACTTTACAACAGTGTCTTACTACAGTCCATAGACAGCTTACAGGCATTGTACGTCTTCATATTTAACTTGTCATGGCTCTGAAGCAAGTAGTGGCGATATTTAGTGACTTAGGCCTAGATGCATCAAACCGAATTGCATTCGCAGACGGTGCGAATCGCATTTTTCGGCCGTTTGCGAATGCAATTCACTACTTTGGAATGCATCATGCATTTCGCAATTTTAGGAATCGCAACTATGTTGCGATTTCTAAAATTGCGATTGCATTTAAGAAATCGCAATTTTAGATTTCTTAAATGCAATGCATGATTATTTTGAAATTGCAAATTCGCAATTTGGAATGGGTAAAATAGCATGAAGTTGAACTTCATGCTAAATTACCGAAAACTTTCAAAGATGCACAAATAGCATTTTTGAAAGTTTAAATTTCCACACACACATGCCCTTGGGGCATGTGTGTGTGTAAATGGATCTTAAAGTTAAATTTCAGGGGTGCAGGGAGGGGTTCTTTGGACCCCCCCTGCACCCTTGAAATTGCATTTACATTTTGCGAATCGCAAAATGAAATTCGCAAAATGTGATTGCCTTCCCATTCATTCCTATGGGCCTTTTGGCCCATAGGAATCAATGGGAAGGGTTTCCTTAATTGCGATTCGCAAATTGTGAATCGCAATTAAGGAAAAATACCGAATCGCAAAAAAAATTGCGAAATTTTCATGCATTGCCATTTGCGATTTCTAAATTGCGATTCCTTAATTTTCGCAATTTAGAAATCGCAAATGGAAACAATGATGCATCTACCCAATATTTACGAGCGGAGCTGCATTGCACTTGCACCACGTAACATGGTGCAAGAGTAATGCAAGTCCAAAATGAGATTTATCAAGCCACACAAGGCCACTTTGCGTGGCCATGAGTGGCTCCATAAATTTGGAGTAAAGCTGAGCAGCACAAACCGCTGCATTGACTTACTCTATGCTAGGGAGGTGTTCCATGTGCATTACGTGGGTGTTCCCTTTTAATTTATTTATTTGTAAAAATATTTTTTATATACATTTGTCAACCAGAGGATATCACAGTTATTCACAGATTTAAAGCATATAAAAGAACAAAATGAAACAAGAAGGGATGTCCATAAGTTGCAGAGGGTTTCACAATAACGGAGGTTAAAATGTCACCGTCTTAAATAATACAACGTTACAGATATAAAGAAAAAGAAAGCAATCATCAATTTTTAGCCTCATTGATATCACCGAAATTAATCAGTAGAATAAGAGCCCCATATAGCATGTAACTTTGTCATAGAGTGAGAACCCCTAGCATTTGCCAAAGCAGCTTCTATTTCATACGGTTCCCTGACTAGCGTCCACCAATCACTTATTGAAGGAGGACAGGGACTAATCCATAGACGGTCAATTGCCAGCCTGGCAGCAACTAGCACAAACGAAAATAGACGAGAAAGTAAATAGACGAGAAAGTCTGTGACTCATATTCTCTGGGCCAATCATAATTTCCCCCGTCGAGAAAGATGGACCTATCCCCAGCCTCTGAGAACATTCTTGGACTACATGCTGCCAGAATGTCCCCAGTTTTGGACATGTTACGAACATGTGCGTGATGTTTGCAGCATATAAATTGCATCTAGGGCATTTTATCCGAGCACTTACTGAGCCTGACAAAGCCCATTTGGATATTTTCTCTGGCGTGTAGTACAGCAAGCAAACAGTGCAAAACTGTTGTAAACGTAAATTAATAGAATTAACTGAATCACCAATGCCACTTAAAGCGTTGCATGGGTGTTCCCATGCAACTCCCATGGTGTTTGACGCATCCCCAGATTTACCATATCTGGGGTTGAACCAAAAAGATACGCCTCCCCAAGAGAGGAGTAATGAGGAGAAATATCTTTATTTCTCCTCATTATTTCCTCTTTCTATGTATGCTGCATTCTGCAGCCCAAATAGAAAATTACATTTGCCTCTCAGGATTTTTTTGAGCAGGAAGGAACCCCTTGATGCACAAAAACAATCCTGCATGCAACACAGGCACCCTTGCACCATGGTGTAAGGGTGCCTGCTTGGGCTAGGCAGCCACAAGGGCGGCAGCGCACGTGAAGAGGGAAGAATGGGCCATAATGCCTTAAATATGGCGCATTCCTGCCCTATCACGCCGTTCAGCGCAACAATGTGACTTTCTGCGCTGCACTGCGTGAAAATCTCTTAAATCCGCCCCGAATGCTTAAATTAACTTTATTTGCACGCCAGTTCATTCGTGGTATGCTTGGGTGTACAGAAAGTCAATCCTTTCGAGTCAGCATTAGATATTACGGCTGCCCCACAGTTATTACATCGAAGCTGTCTCCCTTAGCAGCACAGGCATTCACATTTCTTCTTACCTTGCATTGCTCTCGCCACTGTTGATTGTGTGTTTCCAACATATCATTTAGAAATGACCAGTTATTAAAAGGCGTTCCCCGCCTGACCACCCCTTGTATTCACTTCAGACTGCTGAAGGGACGGAGACAGTGAGAATGACCAGGCTTGGCTGAAGAAGAGTGAACAGCATATACTTTTATGAGGAACCATGAGGGTGACGTATTCTGACTGAAAAGCAGTCTCAGGCAGTCTGTTCTGCATGGTGAACATTGACAAGCTCTTCAGCCGACTACAAAACTGACTGACCTCGCTGGAATCCTTAGGACGCATCATTTTATTACATAGGTTATTACATTAACTTGGATGTACATCAGTGGCAAGAGAAACTGTAGACACAACAGCCATATTGATCTCTGGGGCTATCAAATTAATACTGATTTGGATGTAAGGGTTAAGGTACCAGAGGGAAAAGCCAGGTAAACATCATAGGAATAAAAGTTGGAGAAGAGTAGGTAATCAGGGTGTTTCCTCTCCGCCCAGAGATCGAGTCTGTTCTAGGGTTGGATGAAACTAGAAATACCTTTCATTAAATATTTATAGTAATAAATATTTACAGGAAATTACGCAAAATTACGGGGCATATTAGCAAGAACCTCATTAAAATTATCGCCATTTGGGCGGCAGGAAACTGCCGCTAAAACGGACACAATGGGCTTTGCGATTATGCGTTATAGAATTCCAATAGAAGCCCATGTCAGGTGTCCTGTACATCTAACCTGGGCTTCTATTGGAATTCTATAACGCATATTAGCAAACCCATTATCGCCGTTTTAGTGGCAGTTTCCTGCCGCTAAAACGGCGATAATTTTAACGAGGTTCTTGCTAATATGCCCCTACGTGTTTTAAGCAAAATATTTGGAAGGTATTTTACGTGGAAATGGAAAACAAGGGCGTGCACACGATGAAAAAGTAATGTAAGATATAATCAGAAGACTTGTTCTAGTAGCAACTGTCTCTCTGCCACAGTTTTACTGTTCCTATGAGGCATTTTGTGCTTGAACCAGTCTCCCGTGGCCAAAACCTATGCAAAACGAACAACCGTGTAATGGGAAATAAAATCCTAAAATGAGCACAATGCTAAACAAATACATTTCCCAAGATTTAAAGCAAATGTCTGGTTCTAGGCTCTTTAATTGTTTCAGCATTTTCAAAACGACTCATACTTCTTTTGCAATCCTTATTGGTGTACATAGCTATGGTCCCAGTAAAGATTATTTTTTTTAAGAAAAAGAAGCGGCCTTCAAGGGAAATAAAGTCGTAAACTATTTCCCTAGCAAAAATTAGGCAATTGTGATTAGTCTTGGAAGTAGTGGGGTACTACTGCCAGGTTCAGTACCACCTCCTTGATACTAGGGGGCACTGCCACCCAATTAAGAAAAGTTGCAGTAAATACGTTTTGAGAGTTGAGGATCCAAAGGTCAGTAGAGCAACACCAAGGATAATACTAAATAAAGCCCGCCTTTGGGACTTGCTAATGTACTTCGGTCTCAGGGTTAGAGTGGGCACCGGTGTGACCCTCCCCCCACATATGGATATGTGGCATCTAGGACCTCCCCAGAGCACCTGTCTACATATTAGTAGGGTGTGTTTCCTTGCAAGGGCTGCAGTCCAAGGAGCTAGGTGGCAGATGGGGTAGCTCCCTGTTGGGGAGGTAGCCGGGGCTACCTCTTCTTCTGATTACCTACCACGCTTCTATATATTGTGGGAGTCCTTATTTAGATAAGGAGCCTGGGTGGGAAGACGGTATTCCACTGCTGAACCTGATGTAAAGCAAAACTACCATCCAAGTCAAAACCAGGCTTGCATGGCAGTGTGGGAGGCAGCATTCCCACAAGCTATTTCATTTAATTGCATTACATTCATTGAACACTTTTGCTAAGGAGATGTACACAAATTTAATACAAACGGTACAAGCATAGCAATCTGAAACAACCTAATGCTTTGTGAACAAACGATTTACAAGGCAATGAAACTGGCCACATTGTAGTGTGGGCCTCTCTACTGCCTCTCCTCCACCCAGTCCTGCGTCCTCTTGGAGGAGTCTCACTTTCCAAGGATGCCTGACTTAAGAAACTGAGATCTTGTGGGAGGTGGTAGAAGCAGTTAGGCTATTGCACACGAAGGTGGTGCTGGATAAACTGTTTTGCTGCCTTCGTCTGCTACCATAAATATAGCTGCTACCATGCAAGAGCCTGGATGGGCATAGGAAGGATGTCTTGCTGCAGCTAATGCCGGTAGTTGAGTGAACTATGAATAATGATATTGAGACATGGGAGACAACTTTCAAAGAGGATCACATAAGATTACTAAGGGCAATTTGAATAAAAACACTTGGAAAGGCAGTTAAAGGAAACAGAATAAAAGTACCAATGCCCCTGGGAAATAAATGCCAATGGGCCTGATTACAATGTTGGGCGTAAAGCCTCAGACCTCTGGTCAGAGGTTTTCCGACCAACAAAGTAGGTTTACACTCCGACCCCGGTATTACAATGCTGTTGATCGGAGTGTAAACCGGCCGGGGAAACCGACTTGGTTCCGATGGGCTCAATGAGCCAGTGGGCCTGTCAGAATTGGTTTATAATCCCTTATGGACAGCATTTCCGCCATCAGAATTAAGATGTTGGTTTCTGACAGCCTTTCCCTTTTGGCCTTTCTGACTTGGGGTGGCTGTCTGAAAGCAACTTTGGGGGCCCCTAGCAGGGCACCTTTCTACCTTGGCCCTCCAGTTGTGGCCCTGGGGGGAACCTATGGTGCATCCCTGAAAATCCCTGCACCGTGTTGTGCCTGCCATTCAGTGCAGCGATTTTCACAAGCTCCCATTTCTCAATTGTAGCTTGTGCTGCGGGCGGTTTCCTGATTCGGTGTGCGGAACCGCTGACCTATGGTCAGGGGGTTCCCTCACCGAAACGGTGTCGGCGGACGCAAGTCCAACCAACATCGTAATGAGGGCCACAGTCACAAAATTGCTATGGTAATTCAAGTATGGCCATATTGGGTGATATTTGCTGACTAAAACACACAAACATTGGCATAGCAAACATTTTGTTCTTATTTTAGATGTGTGTTGTTTGTTGTAAGAGCTACAGTAATAGATGCTGTAATAATCCAGCGTACTTTAAAAATCTCAGGTTACACAATTAGCATAACTGCTAAGTACTTTAGTAGCATGTGTGACACCTGCAGGCAGTCCTTAATTGCAGTTCTTTGGCTCTTCACCCCATAAAAATCGGAAAGGAACAACTGCCTACACAGACTCATTCACCCACTGTATCAATGTAGACCTGTGAGGAGGAAATTCTCCCTATATCATGAATGTTGATTCCAGCAAACACTTGTATATTTGTTTGTCATGCTTCTTATATTGCAAACAAGCATTTACTTGATGATTATTGATATAAACATGTTCGTACACTAGTTTTACGGTTATATTATTCAAGACAATAATTCATTTTATGTTTAGAAATTTAAAAATTATTTTCTTATAAAATGCAACTTGAGCTGACGCAATCAGTTGGGATCCAAGATGGCAGCAATAACTTGGAGTTGCACTAGAAGTGTCAGTTTAGGCTGCTTCGAGTAAAGGTCAAAGGTATTTACTGCTATCCATCGTTACCATGTACAAAACCTTATCCTTGCCAGCCATATTACCTCTGTCCTTACCGACTTTACGGAGGTTCATCCCTCTGCGGGTAAAGGTGCTAGACCAAAAATTACATCTCAAGTGGTTTAGGGAAATGGTATGGAGTATCTATATCTAACAGGCATGAGGCACTGGGATAGAAAGGGGACCCTTCAAAGAAAAAAGTTTGCTGAAGGGGCCAAACAGAGATGTGAGACGGCAGAATCTGTGAGTGTCCCATCAGCAACCGGCATGGGTGTGCTACATCTGCCAAAGACCCCTTGAGGTATACAACCAATGTACAAAGCAGCTCTTTGGATCAATTGATAAATCTCCGTATGCAAAGATGTAAGGTCAAGATTCGAGATGGCTGAACAGTGCTAAAATGTGTTATAGAATGCTTGCGCCAACCTGGATCATAAAAAAGTAGATGATGTGGACTGCGAAGCAGGGCCTTGGAACAATAGATGGAAATTTCTCTGAAAATCATAGGAAAGAATACACAAGCTATTATCAGAGTACAGGGGAATAATCCAAAGAGAAGCAAATATATTAAGCCATTTGAAATCAAAGCATTGAAGGAGAACATTCAGAGCAAACGTAGACAAAATTATTTGAAAGCTGAGATTCAAAGGGTCCATGGGGAGACATGGAAGTTGATTCATAACAGGTCGAAGCTTAATAGAACTTTCAAATACACTCCGTGCAGGATAAAATCCTTTTGATAGCTTTAAAATCTAAGGGCCAGATATATCAACCATTTGTTCAGAGGGTGTGGCTTAACGGCTCGAGCGGCCAAATTTGAAGCTGGAGAACCAGGTTCGAGTCTGGTGGAAGGCTCAAACATCCTGTGATTCTGGGCAAATTACTTAATCTCCCTGTGCCTAAAAATGTATTTGTCCGTCTGCAATACAACTGGTGCTCATGATAAGCCCTCTCATACCTTCGGGTCGAGTTCGCACTATATAAAACTGCTAAACAAAAACAAAAACCTGTACATTGTTGTTTGCTACTGCAAAAAATGTTTTTTTACAATCAACAAGTCCCATTTTAGAGTTGGCAACATTTTACAGGCTCTTAAATTAGGATTGTGGCCATATACAGATTCAGTATTTGGAAGGGGCATGTTGTAGGCATCCCTTCTGAACCTCAAATTGGTATAGCATGTATCGGTGTTTTGTGACTAAACTCCAGTTGCAAAACATTAGAAAATTACTGACTTTCGAGTTGGGTACTGATCCATTCACAAAAGGGAAGGGATCCCCTTTGCATCCCTTCCCCCTTTGTGAATGTTAAAACAAAATGTTGGAGAATAATCAGTAGTCCAGGGGTGCACTGCCAATTCTCAAACAAAGTTTTAAAAAAAGTACACTTAGGTTTTAACTGACTGACTTCCCAGGAATCTTTAGGACGCATCAATTTATTACATATGTTATTATGATAGAGCGGTAATTTCTTCTGGTAATTTCTCAATGCAAACCCTCATGCTACCTCTAATTTACCGCTGAAAAAGGTGTTGGGCCCTTCACACCATGTATTACCTTCAAGAGACTTTAAATAATCATATACAGTCAAAAATGCAATTATTATTCAAGCCAATAAAGAGAGTTGTTGAGTATTTTAAAGGGTTTTATTTTCTAGTCAAAAGTTAATTTTTCTCTGACCCTTTATTCATTAGTAAAATATCAATCAGGTTACAGAATTTGGAAAACAGGAAAAATAGCATTAATACAGAACACATTACAGTCTGCATATAAGCATTACATGTAGGAAAGAAAATGTGGCACAAAATATCAGTCAAAATTCTTAAAGAGTTTCTAAGAAAAATAGTCTTGCAAAGCTAATCAATAATTAAATAGTTTGTAGAAAATCTCCCATTAAGAGAAATAAATGCATAAGTCAAATAAATCGTTTCAGACCTAATTAATTAGTTAAAGCATAAACTTAAAGTTTAGCATCTAATTATATCTTAATCAGCTGCACTCTCTGTCTGTCTGTGTCTAAAGAGGAAAACAGCCCCTCCTTCACCAGACCTCAAAGGAATGTGGCCTGCAGTGCCAAAATATGATGTGCCAGGACTTTGGAAGAAAAAATCACCAGGGAACCCCCCACCTGACTCTCCTCGGACGACCAAGGCTGCACCCATAACGATCTCGTACTTAACCCATAGAATGAAGCAAAGCCTAAGCCAAAATGAGCAAGAAGCCAGTTGAGCTAAGAAAGCCAGCCAGTGAGCAAAAAGCTAGCCACGCCTCCAGAGAGGTCATTATTTATACTCTAATTCTTGGCAGTCTACACAAAAATGTTGCATCTTCAGGAAAACCTGTACGTGATTGGTCAGCCACAATGGCATGAGTTCTCACTACCCTGACTCATTCTAAAAACCTGACTATACCAGTTTTAACAAAAGAAGCATACATGAGTAAATACATTTATATTGTTTTTGCAACATGAACTAGGAAAAATGTTTCATTCTAATTCTCTTCCTTCCTTTCACAGCGCAGTAGGACGGATATTTTAACTAACTGGTACATTGGCACAATCACAAGAATGTACAATTCAAAATGTCCTTGACTTCTTCTTGTCATGAGGAAAGCTGGCTCAGTCTGCACATGCACCCTTCTCTTTACAAGTCATAGCCTTGCTGGATTCACAGGCAACCATGTTTTGTGTAGGCCCCAAAAATAAAACAGACACAAAGAGAATATTAATTTCATGTAAATCAGCCCATTATGTTTCCCTCCCTCATACTAATACCCCTTATAAATGTTTACCTAGCCAAGCTATTAGTGAAAAACAGCTTTTCTATTATTTATGACAACATGCAAAATAAATGTGCAATGTGCAACATAGCATTTTCATGCTTTAGTGTAAATTTTAAAAGCACACACAGTTAATACAGCGCACATAGCAACATGCTTTAGTGTTTTAGATAGCTTTTCATGCAACAAAGCATTTAGCACCCTGTGTAGTGTTTGGTGCATTATTAATTCACACACATTATAAAAAGAGGTGTTATTAACTGAAAATGTTTATCAAAATATGCAACAAGTGAAAGTCTTTTAAGACAGAAATAGTGAATTTAGATTACAAGGAATGAGCTGGGAAGAGAGAAACACATTCTATTAATCTTCAAAGCTAAAAAGGCCACTTTTCTCTAGACTGAAAAAAAATATGTTAATTCGGCAAAAGCATTTCAGACTGAATAGGCCTCACTTTCATATTTTTCATGTGCCATGTTTTTAACTTGCACCAAAATGTGCGGGCAATTTAAATGCAGTCTGTCTCAAGCACAAAAAATAAAACAATGCCTGACTGCAGATGAAATCAGCTCCATCAATTACATTAACTTTGATGTACATCAGTGGCAAGAGAAACTGTAGACACAACAGCCATATTGATCTCTGTTGCTATCAAATTAATACTGATTTGGATGTATGGGTTAAGGTACCAGAGGGAAAAACCAGGTGAACATCATAGTAATAAAAGTTGGAGAAGAGTAGGTAATCAGGGTGTTTGCTCTCCGCCCGGAGATCGAGTCTGTTCTAGAGTTGGATGAAACTAGAAATACCTTTCAGGAAATATTTATAGTAATACATTTTTACAGAAAATTACACAAAATTACGTGTTTTGAGCAAAATATTTGGAAGGTATTTTAGGTGAAAATTGAAAACAAGGGTGCGCACACCATGAAAAAGTAATGTAAGATATAATCAGAAGACTGGTCCTAGTAGCAAATGTCTCTCTATCACAGTTTTACTGTTCCTATGAGGCATTTTCTGCTTGAACCAGTCTTCCGTAGCCAAAACATATGCAAAATTACCAACCGTGTAATGGGAAATAAAATCCTAAAATGAGTACAATGCTAAACAAATACATTTCCTAAGATTTAAAGCAAACGTCTGGTTCAAGGTTATTTAATTGTTTCAGCATTTTCAAAATGTCTCATAATTCTTTTGCAATCTTTATTGATATACATAGATAGCTATGGTCCCAGTAAAGATTTTTTTAAAGAAAAAGGTGCGGCTTTAAAGGAAAATAAAGTTGTATACCATTTTCCTAGCAAAAATCAGGCAATTGTGATTATTCTTGGAAGTAGTGGGATACTACTGCCAGGCTCTGTACCACCTCTTTGATACTAGGGGGCACTGCCACCCAATTAACAAAACTAGCAGTAAATGCGTTTTTAGAGTTGTAAATGCAAAGGTCAGTAGAGCAACACTAAGGAAAATACTAAATAAAGCCCTGCTTTGGGACTTGCTAAGGTACTCAGGTAGTCTCAGGGTTAGAGTGGGCACCTGTTTTACCCTCCCCCACATATGGATATGTGACCCTCCCCCCACATACGGATATGTGCCATCTATGACCTCCCCAGAGCACCTGTCTACATATTAGTAGGGTGTGTTTCCTTGCAAGTCCTGCAGTCCAAGAAGCTAGGTGGCATATGGGGTAGCTACCTGTTGGGCTGTTAGCCGGGGCTACTTCGTCTTCTGATTACCTACCACGCTTCTATATATTGTGGGAGTCTTTATTTAGATAAGGAGCCTTGGTGGGAAGAGGGTATTCCACAGCTGAACCTGATGTAAAGCAAAACTACCATCCAAGTCAAAACCAGGCTTGCATGGCAGTGTGGGAGGCAGCATTCCCACAAGCTATTTCATTTAATTGCATTGCATTTATTGAGCAGTTTTGCTAAGGAGATGTACACAAATTTAATACAAACGGTACAAGCATAACAGCCTGAAACAACCTAATGCTTTGTGAACCAACGTTTTACAATGCAATGAAACTGGCCACATTCTAGTGTTGGCCATTCTTCGGCCTCTCCTCTAACCAGTTGTGTGTCCTCTTGGAGGAGTCACACTTTCCAAGGATGCCTGACTTAAGAAACTGAGATCTTGTAGGAGGTGGTAGAAGCAGTTAGGCTATTGCACATGAAGGTGGTGCTGGATAAACTGTTTTGCTGCCTTCGCCTGCTACCATAAATATAGCTACTAGCATGCAAGAGCCTGGATGGGGCATAGTAGTTGAGTGAACTATGAATAATGATACTGAGACATGGGAGACAACTGTCAAAGAGGACCATATAACATTACTAAGGGCAATTTGAATAAAAACACGTGCAAAGGAAGTTAAAGGAAACAGAATAAAAGTACCAATGACCCTGGGAAATAAATGCCAATGGACCTGATTACAAATTTGGTCGTACATCCTCCGACCGCTGGTTTTCTGACCAACAAAGTAGGTTAACACTCCGACCGCGGTATTAGAATGACGGCGGTCGGAGCGTAAACCGGCCGGGGAAACGGACTTGGTTCCGATGGGCTCAATAAGCCTGTGGGCCTGTCAGAATGGGTTTATAATCCCTTAAGGACAGCGTTTCTACTATCAGAATTATGACGTTGGTTTCTGACAGCCTTTCCATGCTGGCCTTTCCGACATGGAGAGGCTGTCAGAAAGCAACTTTGGGTGCCCTTAGCAGGGCACCCTTCTTCCCTGACGCGCCAGTAGTGGCCCTAGGGGGTACCTATGCTGCACCCCTGAAAATCGCTGCACAGTGTAGTGCCTGCCACTCAGTGCAGCGGTTTTCACAAACTCCCTTTTCTCAATGGTAGCTTGTGCTGCAGGCGGTTTCCAGATTCGGTGTGCAGAAGCGCCGACCTACTTTGGGGCGTTCCCTCACCAAAATGGTCAAGTATAACCACAATGGGTGATACATGCTGGCTAAAACACACAAGTATTGGCATAGCCAACATTTTGTGCTTATTTTAGATGTGCGTTGTTTGTTGTAAGTGCTACAGTAATAGATGCTGTAATAATCCAGCGTACTTCAAAAATCTCAGGTTACACAATTAGCATAACTGTTAAGTACTTTAGTAGCATGTGTGACACCTGCAGGCAGTCCTTCATAACAGTTCTTTGGCTCTTCACCCTATATAAATCGGAAAGGAACAACTGCCTACGCAGACTCATTCACCCAATGTAGACCTGTGAGGATTCTCCATATATCATGAATGTAGATTCCAGCAAACACTTGTATATTTGTTTTTCATGCTGCTTATATTGCAAACAAGAGTTTACTTGATTGATGTTTATTGAGATAAGTATGTTTGTACACTAGTTGTAAGGTTATATTATTCAAGACAATAATTTATTTAATGTTTAGAAATGTAAACATTATTTTCTTATAAAATGCAACTTGAGCTGGCGCAGTCAGCTGTCTGAAAGCAACTTTGGGGGCCCCTAGCAGGGCACCTTTCTCCCTTGGCCCTCCAGTTGTGGCCCTGGGGGGAACCTATGGTGCATCCCTGAAAATCCCTGCACCGTGTTGTGCCTGCCATTCAGTGCAGCGATTTTCACAAGCTCCCATTTTTCAATTGTAGCTTGTGCTGCGGGCGCTTTCCTGATTCGGTTTTCGGAACCGCTGACGTATGGTCAGGGGGTTCCCTCACCGAAACGGTGTCGGCGGACGCAAGTCCAACCAACATCGTAATGAGGGCGAAAGTCACAAAATTGCTATGGTAATTCAAGTATGGCCATATTGGGTGATATTTGCTGACTAAAACACACAAACATTGGCATAGCAAACATTTTGTGCTTATTTTAGATGTGCGTTGTTTGTTGTAAGAGCTACAGTAATAGATGCTGTAATAATCCAGCGTTTGTAGTAGTGTGGCTCACTGGTTAGAGGCGGCAGACCCGAGAGCAGAGGACGGCCCGGGACCAGGGTTCGATTCCCGGCGCGGCAGGTTTCTGGACCAGGGTCAGCGGACTCGATAATTCTCTCGCCTCGGTGCCCACTCTGATCAGCGTTCACACTCGGCAACTCTGGGCATTAGCTTGCCTCATCTTCACTAACGGCCCCACCAGACCGCCGGGGATGCCTGGTCTCACCCTGGAGATACCCATTAAGGAACCATCTCTCAGGGAAGCCAGGAAGGGTTTCGCAGCGGTCGAAGCGCCTTGGGACCCTACGGGTAAGTAGTGCGCTATATAAATGCCTATACATTTACATTTACATTTACTTCAAAAATCTCAGGTTACACAATTAGCATAACTGCTAAGTACTTTAGTAGCATGTGTGACACCTGCTGGCAGTCCTTAATTGCAGTTCTTTGGCTCTTCACCCAATATAAATCGGAAAGGAACAACTGCCTACACAGACTCATTCACCCACTGTATCAATGTAGACCTGTGAGGAGGAAATTCTCCCTATATCATGAATGTTGATTCCAGCAAACACTTGTATATTTGTTTGTCATGCTTCTTTTATTGCAAACAAGCATTTACTTGATGATTATTGATATAAACATGTTTGTACACTAGTTTTACGGTTATATTATTCAAGACAATAATTCATTTTATGTTTAGAAATGTAAAAATTCTTTTCTTATAAAATGCAACTTGAGCTGGCACAATCAGTTGGGATCCAAGATGGCAGCAATAACTTGGAGTTGCACTAGATGTGTCAGTTTAGGCTGCTTCAAGTAAAGGTCAAATGTATTTACTGCTATCCATCGTTAAAAAGTACAAAACCTTATCATTGCCAGCCATATTACCTCTGTCCTTACTGACTTTACACAGGTTCATCCCTCTGCTGACCAAAAATTACATCTGAAGTGCTTATTACTCAAGTCAGTGAACAACAGCCTTTAGGGAAATGGTATGGAGTATCTATATCTAACATGCAAGAGGCACTGGGATAGAAAGGGGACCCTTCAAAAGAGAACAGTTTGCTGAAGGGGCCAAACAGAGATGTGAGACGGCAGAATCTGTGAGTGTCCCATCAGCAACCGGCATGGGTGTGCTACATCTGCCATAGACCCCTTGAGGTATACAATCAAATGTAGAAAGTAGCTCTTTGGATCAATTGATAAATCCCCCAAAGCAGAGATATAATGTCAAGGTTCGAGGTGGCTGAACAGTACTAAAATGTGTTACAGCATGCTTGCGCCAACCTGGATCATAAAAACAGTAGATGATGTGGACTGCAGAAGCAAGGCCGAGGAGCAACGGATAGAAATGTCTCTGAAAACATGGGAAAGAATACACAAGCTATTATCAGAGTACAGGGGACTAATCCGAAGACAAGCAAATATATTAAGGCATTTGAAATCAAAGAATTGAAAGAAAACATTCAGAGGAACCACAGACAAAATTATTTGAAAGCTGAGATTCAAAGGGTCCATGGGGAGCCATTTAAGTTGAATCCTAACTGGTCAAAGCCTTATAGAACTTTCAAATACACTCCGTGAAGGATAAAATCCTTTTGATACCTTTAAAATCTAAGGGCCAGATATATCATCCATTTCTTCTGAGGATGTGAAGGTTCAAACATCCTGTGATTCTCTGCAAATTACTTAATCTCCCTGTGCCTAAAAATGTATTTGTCCATCTGTAATACAACTGGTGCTCATGATAAGCGCTCTCATAACTTTGGGTCGAGTTTGCGCTATATAAAACTGCAAAACAAAAACAAAAAACTGTACATTGTTGTTTGCTACTGCAAAAAATGTTTTTTTACAATTAACAAATCTCATTTTAGAGTTGGCAACCTTTTACAGAGTCTTAAAACAGGATTGTGACCATATCCAGATTCAGTATTTGGAAGGGGCATGTTGTAGGCATCCCTTGTGAACCTCAAATTGGTATAGCATATATCAGTGTTTTGTGACTAAACTCCAGTTGCAAAACATTAGAAAATTACTGACTTTCGAGTTGCGTTGTAATCCATTCACAAAAGGGAAGGGATTCCCTTTGCATCCCTTCCCCCTTTGTGAATGTTTAAAAAAAAATTGGGAGAATAATCAATAGTCCAGGGGTGCACTGACAAACTAAAAAAAAAAAAAAGTACACTTAGGTTTTAACTGTACCACAGTTTCCTTTGAGGAAAATTGGCTGCATTAAAAAAAAGTTTATTTTATGGAAAGATGATAACAGACATGATGGCTTATAGACCTTAACAGGACACCATCCCTGTAATGGCCTACAAGTAGTATGAGTCGTAACTTATGACCTACCTCATTAATATTCATATGGTAGGCTAGATTACAAACCTCTTCAAATGGGAATTTTATGAATTGACCTATTAGTACATATATTTGCTTGTAAGATTATTTACTGGTTGCAAGAATACTGCTCACAAATTGCAACCATTAGGAGGCAGGTAGAGGAAGTAGATGAGTTAATTATGAAGATGTGCATTGGACACCTCCAACGGTAAGAAATAGAAGTGCTACAGAGAGACAGGATGAGTTTGCTTCAGGTGTCAGTTTTGACAAGAAGGTTTCCTTTTCTTATCCACTGTAGTAAAAAATATAAATGAAAAAGTTGATCTTTACAGTGCTATACAGTACTAAACATAACAGAGAACAACGGGAAAGGGGAGTTAAAAGGTCTTACTTGGAATGTCAACGTGTTGAGGAAGAGCTCTAAAAGACAAAAGGTTCTCGAGTAATCACCATATCAAAACCTCAACATCATTATGCTTCTAGAGACCCACATTCTGTGGGTAGTAGTCAAGAAATTATTTTAATGGAGATTGGTTAACAGTTAGTCAATCTTGCAGCACTAAAGGTGTAGCAATTTTAGTGTGGGCCAAATGTAGGGCTGTGATGATCGGTTCTATCTCCCATCAATTGGGCAGATGGACAATAATTCACATAAAAGTAGATTGTGCAACATTGCTTCATTTTATGATCCTGACGTGGAAAAACCAGTTATGCTTCACAGATTCCTCAGTGTACTAAATGAATATAAAGCCCCATACCTAATAGCAGGGAATTTCAACATCATTATGAATGAGATCATGGACAGATCCAGAGACAAGAGGATCTGCAAATCTTCGTCCTTGTTGCATAACTTAGTCCATGAATATAATCTGTGTTGTTTGTGAAGAGGTTGCATAATCCATACTAAAAATTGTGGGCACTTTTCCAGGTTAGATTATTATTTAATACAAGAAATATTGCTGAAAGTGGTGAAGGCAATAGAGCATATCATTATTCATATTTTTGACCACTTCGGAGTGAAGTTGTCAGTCAAGGTATAGACCCCGTTATGACAAAATAGATGTCAATTATTTAGATTTTGTAACATTAATTATTGCTTTATGTGTTTAATTATTTTTAAATTAATTTTATTTATTAGTTGTGGGGTTTATTTGGGTATGGGATTGGTAGTATTTTAAATTAAATAAACATTGATGATATTATTTATTATTATATTAAATATGTCATATATTCAATTGGTAATATGTATTTACTATATACTTACTTGTTTTTATTATTTTTAAGATATTTAATTCTGTGTTTATATTTTTAAATGTCTTTTTAATTCAATTATTCAAAAGTTCTATATTCGATTTTAAATACAAGATCTTTAAAGGGACAAATACAGCACAGTACATTACTTTATAATAAAACATTTCAACCTTTAAAAGTCCATGAATAAAGTACATAAGAACCTGCTAATGCAATTACATTCAGGGGGGTCGGGATCTAAAAGATGCATGGTATAACAGTTAAATAAAGTGCATTTTCACAAGCAAGGGACACCTCCATAAATATAAAATACATGTTTCGGTATATAGCATGAAAATGTATTCTCCAGCCTTCCATGGATTTCCTCTTTCTGGCAGCCATCTTAAAAAAGCAACACACACTTCAACAACCGTGCAGGCTGCCTAGCAACTGTAAATAAAATAGAGCATCTTTACATTTTTGAAAGGCAAGAAGTTTCAGGATATGTTTGAGGCAATGTAAAAAGAAAGGTCTATAAAATTTGCAGAAAAACATAAAATACAACTTTTGTTCAGCCACCTCATCTCATGGGCAGGCTGATAATGTGCTCCCCAAATATTTTGAGTCATCAGAGAAACACAAAAGACGCCATACTGTGAAAGAAAAGACCTTTTCCACCGTGAGAGTTCCAAGTGCAAATAGAATGCAATGTCTCCTAAAGTTGAAAAGTTATAGGAATCGACTTGATGACACTTGCTAAAAACCTGTATCTGCATGACGGGACTACACTAGCCCCTTATAAAATTTGTTTAAGTTGCTCGGGACAGTGAACATTTCAGAAACGCGGATGTCGCTAAAAGTCTTTTTTACATACTTCAGCGAGGGAATTAAAAGGCCCTTATCTCAAATAAGGCAGTCCAAAACAACCCCTCTATTGAAACTTAAGCTAGACCTGGGCCATACCCTAACCAACAACAAAAGGGTTGCCAGCTTAACAAAGCCTTGCAACATGGCATAAAGGTGCCTGTGCTGGCGCTAAGCAACTTCTTTAGCGCCATTGCTAGGGGAAATACAGGGGTGCGCTGCATTCTTGTAAATACAGTGCATCCCTGAATTTTGAAACTGACAGAGCACTGCATTAATAATTTTGGCGCAACACCGTGCCCCACCAGTTTCTAGCAAACATGCCCCTTACATTCAATTTTGCCCAAATTGAGAGGCCACCCTCGGCTCTCCCATGGGCGGATGAAATGGCGGGCAGAAGTAGCATGAAACACCCCTTTAGACGAAATAGATGAAGTGGCTGATGTTTCCTACAAGACAACGAAGTCAAACTTAACAATAAAATTCATTCAGCCAGTCTGGAATTGTAATCTTATCTTTAACCCTGCTATATTCCAGCTTGCAAGGGAGAAACAGTTGCTCTGCCTTAAAGGGCCAGCCACAGTCCCCCTCTCTGGGCTATTTCAATATTACTAACCCCCACTGCCTTCTCCAACATCTGGTCGATGAAAGTGCATTTCATGGGGGGAAGTAAGTTGACAATGCTCCAGATGCTTTCCTCTTACCCAAAGTTGGCTTTGCAGTTATAGATCACACCTAAAGGGCCTTAATTATAAGGCAAAATAACTGGGTAAAGGTAAATAAAATGCAGGGAAAGCAGCACAAAGAGAAAAAAGTACCTGCAGAACATTGGGACAAATAGGGTTAGCCTAGCCCAGCCTCCTCCCGGTTGGGACAGGCACAGATGGGCCTGCCCTTGGTCTGGGCTTTGTCTGAGCACAGCCCACATGCATACCACGCAGCGCGCTTTTGTGCAGCACTATAAGAGCTTGGGGGTTGCTCTCATCCCCTCTCAGCTGCTGGTGATTGTGATGGGCGCCTCCAGGCTGAAGAATTGTGGGACAGGTACTCCCTGTAGACAGGCACGAAGCAGCAATGTCCAGCACAGTGTGGTTTGGTGTGGTGCTATAAGCACCTGGGGTTGCTCTCTACCCCCTCTCAGCTGCTGTTGATTGTGACGGGCACCTCCAGACTTGAAGAATTGTGGGACAGGTAGTTCCTGCAGGCAGGCACCGTGCAGCGAGGTCTATACAATTATTTCTATAGTGTTTTGGGATTGTGGAGGTCTATTGGAGGATTGATAGGGCAGTGGTTTAACAAAAATGTAAATCACTACATTTACATTAATTAATATATTAATTATGTTCATTGTTTCGTTTGGTACTTGCTTATTTACTTTTGTAATTCATTTTATGTTATTTAATTCGTTTTTTTATTTTGGGATGTGGACTTTTATTGGGTCATAAGTGAAGAGCTTTTTACTTAAAAGAAATATTAATTGTTATTATATTTGAAAAGATAATTTTGTAGATGAATTTATTTTCTGGTGTGTAATTGTTTTTTAAATTATTATAACCATTCTATTTGTTTTCTCTCCAATCATGCATTCCATATTTCTTAGAGTTTGAGTGGTGGTGTTTTTCAAAACAGATTTTTATTTTTTCATTCAAAATGATTATTCATATTTTAAAGTTTTTCTATTTATCACGTACTTTTTCTCAAAACATTTTTAATGAATATCTTAATTTCATGGGTGTGATATAAGTTTATACTTTTAGTTATTAATTTAAAAATGTATACACATGTAGAATTTGTGATTGTTGTTAACTTTTCACTTTGAATTTATGAAAATATAACCATTTCAGTCAACATTTATATCTTGTAAATAATATTTAAAATTTTAAATCACAAGATTTTACTTTATAGATTGCATTTGTTAATTTATTAAAGTTTTTTGAGTATATGAATATTGAATGTGACGCACCAAACGTAAGACAATGTTTGTTGGGCTGGAGTTAGAATAGTAAATTGACCACCTCACCACCAAATATGTTCTCTTTTCGCAATGTTTGTCAGAGTGAAGTTAGACTAGAAAATATGATCCTTCCTCCTATTACTGCCAAATATATGCATTTACCCCAAGGCTTGTTGGAGTGGTGTTAGAATATCAAATCGTACCTGCAAACATATATATACTTTCCTAGTATTTGTTGGACTGGAATTAGAATAGTAAAACTGACCCTATCATCTATATATGTATTCCTATTAATGTGTGTTGGGATGGAGTTAGAGAAGTGCATTATTTCATATTGATTTTATTATAGATTATGAATGGTGATATTAGAAAATCTTACTTAGTCCGGAATATTTTTTATACATTTACAGTTTGTTAAACGTAACTATATGTAACAATATACTTGTATATTTATTTGATAATTTTCTGTGTGTTATATAAACTTTTTAAACATTTTAATTAATTTAGATATGATATTTTGTCTTATATTTATTAAGAAGTATAATTGTTGATTAAGTTAGGAATAGGTGTTTATATTTATTAATTACATGTATTATTAATTACATGTGATTATACAATTATTTAGTTTTTATTATCATTTCATAACAGTACATTCTTTTTTATTTATATTTGTAAAAGAAATGCAATACAATTTAAATATTGAGGTTAAACATATTTTAATTGATTTTTGAATTGAAAAGAATATTCGTTTACTTTTTAAAATGTATTTTTCATATATTAGTTATGTAAGGAACTGTACGTTGAATGTAAACAATATTATTTAGACATAAACATACATATTTACAAACTTAATATCAATATTTTGGACCACAATATTTTTGTAGTCAATTCTTGGTACTTTACATTATAAGTATGTAAAGGCATATTATTTTATATAGATATTTTGACATTGATGCTTTGCACTACAGTATTTTTGTGTTCGATATTCTGACATTCAACTATTATTATTATTATTATTTAACGATTTGTAGAGCGCCTGGTGACCCGGAGGCATCCCCGCGCTGTAAGGACTTGTGATGACCAAGGGGGGAGAGGAGGTCCTATTTGGGAAAAAGGAGAGTTTTCATTTTTTTCCGGAAACGAAGGTGGCAGGGTTCCAACCGCAAGCAGCGTGGGAGCGAGTTCCAACCTGAGGACGCTTTTACTGCGAAGCGTCGACCGCCAGTGCGCACCTTCCTGAATCTTGGGACGTTGGCCAGACGCTCATTGTCCGAGCGCAGGAGTCTGGGTGCCTTATACGGAGTGACCATGTCTCTCAAGATCGAAGGGCCTAGGCCTTTGAGGAGTTTGTGGGCGATACACATAGCCTTAAATTCTATCCTCTGTCGCACTGGGGGCCAGTGTAGGGCCTTGAACGCTGGTCTGGCAGAGGCTCTGTTGGGAAGACTCATTAGGAGCCGGGCAGCCGCATTTTGAGTGCGCTGAAGTTTTGCCAGAGTAGATTCGGGGGCTCCTAGATAGACGGCGTTACTGTAGTCCAGACGAGCAAGGATCAAGCCTTGGACCAGGAGTTTCCTCGGTGGGGGAGGGAGTAGCGGAAGGATCTTCCGGATGGAACGCATGAGTCCGAAGCAGGTTCCTGCTGTTTTAGCTGCCTGGGTCTTCATGGACAGATCAGGTTCGAGCCAGACTCCCAAAGTCTTGATTTCCTTCTTCGGGGTGGGCACCTCGCCAAAAACATCAGGCCAGACCGATGGAGGAATAGTAGCCCATTTCTTGCCCATAAGCATGACTTCGGTTTTAGATCCGTTGAGCTTAAGTGATGACTCACACATCCAGTGGTGGATTTCCTGGAGGCAGTTCAACAGATTGTCTGGGCGGTGGTCAAGATGTGAGAGTGAGACGACCAATTGCGTGTCGTCCGCATAGCTCACTATCTTGATCCCGAATGGGGCAACTACATCCTCCAGAGGGGCCATATAGGCGTTAAACAAAGTGGGACTTAGCGAAGACCCTTGGGGACTCCGCAGAAAGAGGGAGTGAGGCTGAGCGGGAATTGCCGTCCCAGACCTGGAACGAACGGCCCGATAGAAAAGATTCTATCCAGGCAAGCGCGGTGCCCCCGAGTCCTGCCCTGGCCAGCCGGTGGAGCAGGACACGGTGGTTCACGGTGTCAAAGGCTGCACTAAGGTCCAGGAGGATCACTGCCACTGACCCTCCTGAATCCAAGATGCACCTTGCCTCCTCGATGATGAATATATCCCTTTTTTAACCCCAGATAAGGATCCAACCAAATGTAAATGATGTATTGAACAATATTAGTCCTCATTTATTATGATAAATATTTTTCCAGAATTCCAGCTGGTAGAGAAAACACATGCCTATATGTTATTATCCTTGAAGATCAAAACCTATCTTTTCAGTAGGCAGCTTGGGAACTTCACACACATTAATAAGCACCAGTGATCTTGCAGTGGCTTAGTCATGCCCACTGGCAGAGTTTGCATTCAATACTGCAAAGTTGTTAGATTGGATCAATGGAGTATTTTGTGGGCCAAGCTTACATGTTTTTGTTTTTTAGTAGAGTATGCATCCTTTCAAACTAAGAAAAAGATGCATGACTGCCCATTATCACAAAGATTCTTCATCTTTATTCAGAACCCCTAGTTAAAAACTGAAGGTTACATAGCAGTGCACCACCTTATATGTGTTAGGGTCTTGACACAATGGTAGCCCTTTTTGCTGATGATTTGGCAATATTCACTTCTGATCCAGCTCCAGCTGTCACACTAGTTAAAGATATTATAGAGGAATTTAGTCAGATTTATGGTTTCCTGGTGAATAAGATCAAATCTGATATGATGATCTGAAAGTCAGACTCCGGCTCCCCTCAAATAGTGGAAAGAAATGAGCCAAGTAGGCATTCAGTTTGCAAGGCTTGCACACCATTAGTACCAATTTAACACCCACATTTAGCAATAAGTAACACATGACCATTCTAGGTTTGCAAAGGGCCTTCCACCACGCTGTAACACTTGTCGCTGCATTTTTGGTAATGTTTGACCCGTTTCAGCTAGAAACAAGACATTTTTTGTTCAAATCTGCTAATTAGGGTGCAGATGATGAATTATGTGGCTAATGAAAAAAATGTATAATTGTGCGAAAGTCAGTGCAGCTAAACAGTCACATAATTCCAGTGGCCCTGCTCATACCTCTGACTAGGTCCACAAGTGCTTCTCAGTGATTCCATCTTTTTTTTCTCACTGAGTTCATAGTTGAGATTCTATGGAAATGAGGAAGACTAAACCTGAGGTTAACACTCCACAACACAAAATAACATACCACATAATTACTCTCCATAACACATAATCCCACTCTACATAATTTCCATACACTAAAAACCTCATACTTTCTGTCCACATAATTTCACTGCACAACATAACACATAATTCCAGTACACACAACGTACATCCACTCCACTCCACTTCAAAAAACATTAGTAAAAAAGTTTGCATTTATAACGCCAATAGCTCTAATTCTCGCAAATGCGAAACCTATTACATTGCAAACACTTCTTTAACTAGTAGTCGCGTTTGCAGAGTGATGGAGAAAGGGTGCTGGGCCTCCGACCAGTGCTCAGAAATTCCTGTGTGTAGGGCTTACAGGAGGTACCAGGAGGGCTTCTTGGCTAAGCATGAGCGCAAAATCCGCTCCGATCGCGGATTTTGCGGATTTTCGGTAAATCCGCGATCCGCGAACTCTCGCGAATTTACCGAGAATCCGCAATCCGCGATCGGAGCGGATTTTGCGGTCAAAAGTTCAAGCCTACATCATTTACGATGGCGCCGGCAAGCTGCCAGCGCCATCCTCAAATGGTTACTTAATTAGCTTCAACAGGAAGCTCTAACAGATAAGATAAAGCAGGGCCTCGAGCGCCTGCTTTATTTTATCAGTTGGAGCTTCCTGTTGAAGCTAATTAAGTAACTTTTGCAGGATGGCGCTGGCAGCTTGCCGGCGCCATCGTAAATTATTCAAACGGTGGTGTCTTCTTGAATAAATATGAAGGGCAGGGTTCATTCGGGCACGACGGTCCTGGCACAAAAAATAAACCTCAGCAGGAAACACTGCAATCGTGAGCGTTGTGGGGGCTGGGCAGGTGTGCCTTCTTCCCAAATATACCATCGAAAATCCGCTGTGATGCTCGCCAGAGGCGTTTGCATCTTTGACTTTGACGAGCGGAATCCCCGTGCTGTTCCTGTGACCAGGGGCTTCTGTCTCTTAATCTGCTGCTCTGATCGGTCTCTGACCTTTTATACACACAAGCGGCATGCACCGTCTTCCCGCCATTTACCCACTATGATGGACATTTCACTCAAGGGACCCCTGCGCACTTCGGCGCGATTGCATAGTAACACACACTTGGTCGCTGGAACTAGTTGAAGCGCAAATGCAGTGACTCATTCATCAGCCCTAAAAACAATCGTGAGCGTTGGGAGGCTGGGCAGATGTGCCTTCTTCCCAAATATACCAGGGGCTTCTGTCTCTTAATCTGCTGCTCTGATCGGTCTCTGACCTATTATACACACAAGCGGCATGTGCGCTCGCATGGAAGCCCCGTCCGTTTGGCCCCGCCCACACACTCGAGGAAGCCCCGCCCCCAAATCCGCCGATCTGCATAATCCGCGGATTTTGCGGATCCACGATCCGTGAATCCGCAAATTCGTGAATCGTGGATCCGCAAAATCCGCCCATGCTTATTCTTGGCCCCCAAAGTCTCTCAGGAGTAAATTGGACTTCATCCCCCATCCCGTAGTCTGCAGTAGGCACGTTTGCAGAATGGTGGAGAAAGGGGGGCTTGGCCTCCGAAGACGTCTTAGCAATCCCACTGTGCGGGACTTACTGGAGATAACAAGAGGGGTAGTTGGCCCCCAAGGACATCCTTGGGAGCCAACAACCGCTCCTATTTTCCCCAGTAAGTCCCACACAGCAGTATTGCTCAGTTCGAAGAGCAGGCCACGCCCCCTTTGCCCACCACACTACAAACGCTCTCCCTGGTGCACTCTTGGCTGGGGATTGAAGTCCCCCTCGCTGCTCGGGGTCCTTTAGGGCCAACTAGCCTACCACTTACCTCCAGTAAGCCCCACACAGTGCTGAGAGGTGGACAAAGGCTACGCCCCCTTTCTCCACCACTCTGCAAATGCGCCCGCCCCCTGGTGCGTTCTAAGTTGGGGGATTAAGTCCCCTTGAATACTGAGGGTCCCTCGGGGCCAACTAGCCCACCAGGTACCTCCAGAAAGCACCACACAGCTGCGTTGCAGAGAGGTGGTCTAAGGCCACACCCCTTTTTGCACCTCTCTGCAACGCAGCTCTGTAGCATTTACTGGAGGTACCTGGTGGGCTAGTTGGCCCCCAGGGACCCTCAGAATTCAAGGGGATTTATTCCCCCAACTTAAAACGCACCACAGGATGTGTTTGCACACTTGCCACATCAGGCTCTACCCCTCCCTGCACCAATGTGCAAACGCACCCCCTGGCCCATTTTAAATTGGGGGATTAAGTCCCCTTGAGTCCTGAGGGTCCCTGTGAACCAACTAGCCACCAGCTACCTCCAGTAAGCGACACAGAGCTGCGTTGTAGAGTTGTGTAGAAAGGGGTCATGGCTTTGGACCACCTCTCTGCAATGCAGCTCCCTGGCGCATATTGGAGGTACCTGGTGTGCTAGTTGGCCCCCCGGGACCATCAGTATTCAAGGGAAATTAATTTCCCAACTTTCAAGGGGCCGGGGGGCGTTTGCAAAATGCTGAAGGGAGGGGGCGGGGCCTCCTGCGTGATGCCGGCCCCCAGGGCCTGACCCCTATTTTAAAAAAGGAAGGGGGCCGCGTGGCACCCCCTCCCGAGACCAATTTCTGCCTCAGGGACCCCATCCCCCAAGACATAGCCTTATATATATATATATATATTTTTTACAATATTTTTTTAAGGAGGGGGCTGTGTGGCCCCCCTCCTGAGGCCTCTATTATTCCCGGGGACCCTATCATTATTTTTTTATTGACGTAGGTGGGCCCCATGGTCCCCCTCTCGGGCCACTTCTGGCCCAGGGACCCCATGCCCCGGGGCCTGGTGACACTGTTGGGGACTGTGAGGGGAGCCCCAATGCCTCCAAGGTCCCGCCGGCTCCCCGCATCCTGCTTTGCTTCATTGAAGTGAGATCAGGTTTCCCTGCTCTCGCTTCAATGAAGCAAAACAGAGTTTGCATGGCAGGGCAGGAGCCGCATGGCTCCCCCCCTGCCATTGCAAACAGCAGTGTCCCTGGGGTGGGCACCCTGGGACACTGCAGGAGTCGGCCCTGGGGGGTGGCGGTCCCCAGGACCATCAAGGGCTCCAGGAGGGGGGGTGCACGGCACCCCTCCCATCGTTTAAAGACCCAGGGAGGTGGTGGTCCCCATGGCCCGGGGGTCCGTAACGGACCCCCATATTTAAATACAAAGTGCCCCGGATGGTGGTGGTCCCCAGGGCAGTGTGAGGGGGCTTGATCCCCCCACACTCATTAATTATCACAGCCCCGGGGAGGTGGCCCACGCCAACCCCCCACCCTTATTTAATGAAGCCACGGGAGGTGGCGATCCCCGGGGCAGTGTGTGGGGGGTGGGACCCCCCAGGCATTCTTTTTTTTAAAAGCCCCGGGGAGGTGGTGGTCCCCGGGGCTGCGGGGAGCCGTGTGCCCCCGCACATAATCAGCATAGCCCCAGGGAGGGAATGCTTTTTCGGACCCTGGGGCTCCTAGTGGGACCTCCTGAGCAGGCCTAGGGGATCAGGGTGTTTCTACCCTGCCCCTTTTCTTGTTTTTTATCTTTGTTTCACTGTTTTCTTGTGGCTGCAACAGTTCCTGGTTTGGAGTGTTGGCAGCCAATCAGGGTGAAGCTCGTGCCTGGGAGGATTTGCGAACCCACCGCGCCCACAGATACATACATTTTTTCTTCCTTAAATTTCTCAGCAACTGCTGAACAAATTTACACCATTTAAAAAAAAGGTCTCTTTCTGAACCAAGGGCTACCTTTTTGCTAAATTTGGTGTAATTCCGTTCAGCAGTTCGAGCTTTAGCTTTGTCTAAAGTTTCCTATTGAAATTAACATGGGAAAAGCGTGTTTTGAGACTCCCTTTTTCTCGGCTCCCTCTTGTTAAATCACCCCGAAAACTTTCAAGACAGGAGCTGACCGGAGTGGGCCACTAGTTTTGAGAATTTCGCAAAGATTCATCAAACGACGCTAAAGTTATTGGGAAAGAACTATATCTATTTAGCATTCCGTAAAATTAATGGAATTGCAGGTTCACCTGGTTGATTCCAAAATGTTGGGGGATATGTACAAGAAAATGCCGGCGCGCAGTGTTACGGCAAATTTGGCAACGTCACCTATCGCCAGCGTAGGCACCCTTGCGCCACGTTGCAAGGGCGCCTGCGCTGCAATCAGCTGCAGGAACGATTGAATATAAACAATCAATAATGGTGATTCGCTCTTCCTATGTGTGCTCTAGAATGCAGCATACATAGAAAGAGCAAAGAACAAAGTTAAATTAATAATTTCTCCTCATATCACCATTCTAAGACCACCTATTACCTGGCTGTAGTTGTTGGTGCTTCCCCAGCCTTTCAGTGGGGCAGCATCAAAAAGCAATGGGTGTTGCAGTGGAATGCCAACTGCAACACCCATGTTAAGCCACGTTACGTGGCTTAGCGGGCACCTTGGAAATATGCGGAATGGAGCAACGCCACCGGAGAGTCAGAAAAAGTGATGCTCCGGTGGTGTTAGGGGCTTGTAAATATGCCCCAGTAATTCTCATTTTTAGTATTTCTCATTTTTATCAGAGACTTTAGTATATTTTTTTGATCCATGCTTACTGATCGTCCTGTAGCAGCCCATAACAGCGACATATCATATTGAGGCCCGGGGAGTGAGTTTACCACTCTACAACTTATAAAGATGAATTAACCCAAGTGTGAGTGCAACCCCATCCTATCTTCTGTTCTGAATAGCCAAGCTTGAAGGGTTCATAAATGCAGGTAAACAGCAGTGGTTTCGCCTCCGTAAAGGTTGTATTAACTACGGGGCAGATTTACAAGCCCCTTGCAACACTTTTACGCAGTTGTTGCATCACTTTTGTGACTCAGCAGCGGCGTAAACCATGCACCACGTTGCGACTTATTGACAACTTGAAGCATTTAGGCAGCTGCGTCACGTTGTAAAGCACTGCGCCACATGAAACCTGCGTCTGGTTTTATGTGGGCATTCTGTCGCACGGTGGGCGTTCCCTCGCAGCAAAGCCCCCTAAAACTGACGCAGTGAAATCTACAAGATTTAACTGAGTCAGTTTTATGACGCTCCTGCATCAAATCCTTACACCTGCTTGAAGCAGGCGTAAGGAGTGATGCACCACGTTAAGTATGGGCGGCCCCTGTGCATTGCAAGAGTTGCGTTGTGCTTGTGACGCGACTCCAGCAATGCGCCGCCCGTACGCCACAAGATGCGTCTCGCATCTGCCCCTCCTTGCACCATGGTGCGCCGCATTGTAAAAGCGACGCATCCGTGGTGGCGCAAGGGGGGTATTGCGTGAAGCATCTGTTCTGCCGCATCCCTGCTGACTTGCAGAGATGTGCCAGAAGTTGTAAATCTGCCCCTAAGTGCGTGCTAATGGGTTTAGCCACTCCGGGTCCATTTGTATTTATCGTTTTCCAATTGAAACAGCCTTACACTGAATCTGGTTACGGCATGATTTATTATGTCTGTACCTTAGGGATGGTAGTGATGCGTGGGTATGCATGTATATTGCCCGTAAGTGCCCTGCGAGCGGTGTACAATTTCTCAGAGCATTTGCACCCATAGTATATTGTAAGCGTTTGCTTGTCAGCGTGCTTCTATGATTTGCCTAAGTGTACAAATATGCAGATAGTATATTGTATGGGTACATCTGGATGAGCGCCTAGAGTATATGAAAGAAAAATCTATGGCATTTTTAATTATTGTTTTCTTTGCTTTTGTTAATTATTGTTTTCTTTGCTTCTGTCTGTGGCAGCAACAGTTCTTCTAGTTTGACACTTCTACGTTTCTTGTCTTCTTTCGCCCTCTTGTGGGTAATCGCAGATACTTCACTCTACTGCCGCTATCTCCACACGAAAAAACTCGTCACTCTCCAATCAGATCAGGCTCCCAATAATCAAAGGTCGTAGCCCCGGGCGTAGCTACCCTTGGTGCACTAGGTGCAGTGCACCTGGCCCCAGAGCCGCGAGGGGCCCAGAGGAAGAGGATGTGGCCTTATGCCAGAGCTGCCGACTTTGGGGCTGGGGAACCATGGGGCCTTATTTATGAAGGCCTTGCGCTGCCGGTGCGCCACTTTTAAAATGGGAAAACGTGACGCACCGTCGGCTCCGCATCCTATGATTCTGGGTAAATTACTTAATCTTCCCGTGCCTACCAAAAATGAGTGTGTCCTTATCTAACGTTACTGAAACTCATGTGAAGCGCTCTAATACCTTCTAGACGAGTTTGCGCTATCTAAATCTGCCAAAAAACTAAATAGAGCCCTTATAATTGCTAGATTTTACTTCCCTACCACCAATCAAGGAGGACATTCTCCAGGCTTACACCAGAGCACCCCGCATCCAGTACTACGCTACTGGTTGTAGCGCATGAACATTTGTTATCAAGTGCCAGTGAGCGGCACTACATGCATGCATGAATATATAACTGAATAAATACATGAATCTACAGAATGCCTGAACAAATCAACATGTAAACAAAGGTTAGCAAATTAAATGACCTCATGTCCCTTACTAGTTAATTTCAGGGCAAGACACACTGGCAGCTCCATCATGTGATGATAAATAAGGGATAAAGTACCCCTTGCCGTACTTTATAAGGATATTGCAAGTCCCCAAGGAGTTCCATAGAGAAACGAGACTGAAGGCCGAGTTCCTTTGTAAGGTTATGGAACTCTGAGGTGACTTACAAAATCCATAATATGTATGGCAGGTGGTATTTTATCTCATACATTCATGATCATTCCATCATCTTTCCCACAAACACTAAAAAACTTGGGGGCATATTACCAACAACTAGCGATAATTATCGCTATGTTGGTTTAGCGGCGATATTTTTATCGCCGAGCTGCGGCGATTTTTATCGCTTAGGAGCCTTGATATTATCAAGGTTTATCTCCTAAGCGATAAAAATCGGCCGAAATGCATGAATATCGCTGAAAAGTCAGCGATATTCATGCATTACCGAGCTAATGCTCTTAGCCATGTTATCCACCTACCATTGCATAACATGGCTAAGAACTGCTCAGGGGCAGGTGTTAGCTTTTGGAGATATTCGCGCTTAGCGCGAATATCTCCAAAAGTTGGTAATAGGAGATAGCGATGTTAGCGACTGTTTCCAGTCGCTAACATCTTGGCACGCCCACTTTGCATGTCATTAGTGATAAATATCACTGACGTGCAAAGTGGGGCCCAAGATGGTCGCTATCTCCTACTAGCTGTCGCTAACTGGTGTTAGCGACAGCTAGGTAATAGGGAGATATTTTTATCTCCGCTTTCTTGGCTTTTTAAGCCAAAAAAAGCGGAGATAAACCCCCTTGATAATATGCCCCTTGGTGCGTAGCTCTGTCGTTTGAAAGAGAGAGCATTTTTGCCAACATGAATAATAATAATAGAACATGGAATGCAAAATGAAACACATCAAAAACTTGTTAGATACTTGTTGAAAAAATATATTAGAAACCGTTCAATTTAAGTCGGGTTAAAAATAATGAAATAAAAGCTGCAGTAGCTCAGAATATATAGAAACATTGGGAAAGTTTCTAACTTTTCTATAATTATCCAAGGAGTGCAAAAAAATGTTCTTTCTGCTAGTCACTTCGTTTCCTAGTGGAGATTTTACCTAACAAACTGAACATGTTAAAACCTAAGATAGTAAACAATTGAATGATGAAGTTCCATACAATGAAAAAGTCCTTGTTACAGCTAACTGCTTGGAAGACTAAAGCCATCCAATTAGACACCAAGGACCAGATTTATTTAGCCATTGTGTTCCATTGCATCACAGAGGTAACGAAAGGGCTGAAGTGATATTTACTGGCAACCTTGCATGATTCTGTGTGGCTCAGTAAATCCAGAGTAACGCAAGGCAGCACAGCATCGCAAAGGAAATTGAAATCCCGAAAGGCAATTCCCCCCACTAGCATGCTGAAGGTAACACAGGAGGGAAATCCCTATAAGTCCTCCCTCTAAGGTTAATCTTGTGGCATCTTTTTACTTTAGTTACAAAAAGGATGGTAGCCGATCCCTTAACCCAGATGTGGGTGTGCACACATGTTCTCCACTCTAAGGCACGTGTTTCGGTTACAGCACTTAGCATTGAACATGACGTGCAGCTGGGTTTGCTGTATCAGTGTCAGTTGTTTAAAAAAGCTTAATATGCAAGAGAGCTGAATGGGGCCCACAAATTGAAATGTATTAGGAATAGCACTGCTAAACAGCTTATTTTGAGATTACCCACTCAGAAGATGGGCAAGTCTAAGGAGAAAATATTCAATTTTATTGATAGAATATTATAGAGCCTGTTGCAATACCGTGGTATATGAATCCCACAGTCTGTTTCAGGGCATGCAGAGCTAAACCCTAAATTATTTTCTCTGGTAAGTGTGAAATGTCATATTACTTACCGGTAATCTTCATTACTCCGGGTCCCGTGGTCCTCAACACCTTCATAACTAAGTGAGATAACCCATATCACAGACAGAAAAAAAGAACGAAGGAATGCTGGACCTACCCTCACCCTCCCGCTGGGAGTACATAAGCGTACCGGTCCCAGCATTCCCTCTGAAATACCAAGCCAAGGATGAAGGCCGGCAGATCGGGAGGGAGGGAATCCATGAAGGTGTCGAGGACTACGGGACCCGGAGTAATGAAGATTACCGGTAAGTAATAGGACATTACCCCCAGGTCCCTCCGTCCTCGACACCTTCATAACTAAGTGAGAAATACCAAAGCAAACCCCGGCAATCATCCAAAAACAGAACAAACCACTAGAACAAAAAAGAGCCCAGGGAAACATCGACAAAAACAGAAGAAACCAGGAGCGAACACAGCCAAGCCCAGAACCAGCAGGAAGGAACACAGGACCCGGCAGACCCAGAAGGAAAAAATGCGGCCCAAAGAGACCAGTGGAGGCAACCCCCCGAGGAAGCTCCGGAGCAACAAGAGCCCAGGAGCCAAACAAGAGCGAGAACTCGACCCAAACCAAGAAACAGGGAAGGGGAAAACCCCCAAAGCCCCATAAGACCCCACAGGAAGGAGGCCACCCCAAAACCAAAAGGCAGGGAAAAACAAGGCCGGAGGGGAGCACAGAGCAAACGGGAAACCCAGAAGCCCCAAAAACCAGGCACAGAGGACAGCACCAAGAAGGTGCCCACACGGCACAGGACCGCCCCACCCCCCGCCTGGGCAGGAGCAGCGGACAAAAGAAAGCCCCAGGCGGCACAGCAACCAGGCCACAAGCCCAAGGCCCGAACCCAGCAACACCAGAGAGGAGCCAAGCCAAAAGCCGAAAACAGGGCAAAACATGCCAAAGGAACCAGGCAGCCAGGACCAGAGCCAAGCAACCCGACCACGCAGGAGGACCGACAGGGACAACAACCCAGAAGCAGTCCACGCAGAGGCCAGACCAAAACAAAGGGCAGGAGGAACCGGGAACCACCAGCACCATACCGCAGGACCACACGGAAGGCAAAAACGGAAGCAGAAAGGCAGAGGGCCAAGCACCAGGAAAAACTCCAGGAGGAAGAGGCCCACAGAGGCCAGAGCAACCACAGAACTGCAACCCAACCACAGAGGCGGGGGGGGGGGAGGGAATGGCCACCCAAACAGACCCTCACCAGGAACGAAGCCCGGGGGGCAAGGGAGGCAGAAGCGAGCCAGGACACCAGAACCAAGAAAGAAAAACCCAGGAAACGCCCGGCAAAAACACATCCAACAGTAGCCCGAAAGGGCAGCACAGGCAAAGAACCCAGGAGACCCCGTCCGAGGCCAGCTCAACCAACAGGAGGCCCACAGACCCGGAGCCACAGGACCCCGGAAGGACCCAGGAGGACGCCGCCACAACAGCAGAGGTCCACCCCCACCAGCCAGGACCCAAAAGAGAGCCCAGACAAGGAAACAGAGCCCGACAAGGAGCGGAAAGCCCCAGCAGACACATAGGCACGGGAACCAGCCGAGACCAGAACAACCCGGGGATCAAACACACCCGAGAGCAGACGGAACAAGAGGCCACAGCACCCAGCAGCCCCAGGAGGCCAGGCAGGGACCAACCCAGCCCGACCACCCAAAAAAACCAAGAGCAGACGAAGCCAGGACAGAAAAGTCGGACAGAACCACAGGCCACCAACCTGGAGAACCGTAGAACAGGAAAACCAGGCGGCACGCCAGGACAAGGAAGCCATAAAGACAACCAGGCCCAGAAAAAAACGGCCCGACCCCCAGGGACCAAAAGGCGAACCACCACCGGAAACAAACCCGGGGGAGGGGGGGTGCAGGGCGGCAGGAAAGGAAGACCAGACGCCAAACCACACCCAACCCCAAACCCCCGACAGACACCCACAGGAGGCCCCCCAGCCAGGAACAACCAGGCAGGAACCAAACAGAACCAGGAGGGGCCACCAGGAACACCAGAATCAGGCCAAAGGCAAGCACAGGAAGAGCCAAGAACAAGGCTCGCAGACCCCTGAAGCAACCCAAGCACACAGAAGGCCCAGGGACAAACAACCGAAAACCCAGAATGGAGCGAGGGAGAAAAACCCGGGAAGGAGCAGGAGGAACCAGGCGCAGACCAAAAAGCCAGGAACCAGGAGCCCCAAGACCGAGGGGACCATAAGGCACCGTGAAGGGGAAGAGCCAGCGAGCAGGAGAGCGGTGCCCAAGACCACACGGCCAACCCGACCGAGGTCCAACCAACCAAGCAGAAGCCAGGAAGCGGAGGCCAAGAACCAGGACACACAAGCGGAGCAGAGGCCACAACAGCCAGCTCACAGCGAAAGGAAGGGCACAGAAAGGAAACTGTCCGCAACCGATCAGAGCCCGGACACCCGCAGCCGGGACACCCCGAGAAGCAGGGAAGCAGAGGAGCAGCCAAGGAAGTGGGAAAAAAACGCAGCAGGGCAACAGGAACCCAGGGGAGGCAACAGGAACCCATAGGAGGCACCAGGACCCCCCCCGCGGACCAAGCAGCAAAAAACCGACCCACCACCAGCAGGGGAAGGCAGCTGGGAACACGGAGGAGCCAGAAGCAGAAGGGAACGGAGCCGCACTCCCAACAGGCCGCAGCCGAAGAAGCGCAAGGCAACAACGACACAAGAGCAGCAGAGGGCAAGGCAAAGGCAAGCAGGCAGGGAGACAACAACACAGGGAACCCAAAAGCAAGCACAAGCACAGCCAGCCAAAAATAGGAACCGACCACCAACCAGGCGACCAGAACCCACGCTAAGACCAGGCACGAAGAAGCAACCCCAAAAAGCAGAAGACCCCCAGCACTCCCGAACCCAAGGAACAAAGAGAGAGCAGGGGTGAGCAGGAGGCAAGGCCGCAGGCCATAGAGACCAAGGAAGAGGAGCCCAGGATCCAGTGCCCACGACCAGAACCGAACCCCAAACCACAGCGACCGACTGCAAGGGAAGCCAGAACAGCAGCGCCACACTCCACCACCAGCGAGAGGAGAGCAGACGAGAGCAGGCTCAGGCAGGGTGGCAAGACCGCAGGCTCACGAACAAGAAGCACCCGGAGGCAGAAGGCCTTTCACGGGCAGAGCGGCACCACACGAACCGACGCAACCACCCAAGGTGGAAGGCAGGGCAGAGAGCCCCGAAGAGCACCAGGACGGAGCCCACACAGGAAGCACAGACCCAACCGAAGGGACACACGACCAGGGCAACCAACCCCCGGGAGCAGCGGGGGAATGGAGGTAGCAGCAGGACAAGCAGGAACGGAAACCCCCAGCAAGAGAAAGAAACATCCCCAAACCACACATGAGGGGAAGACGGCCACCGGAGCCCCCGCACACGTCGGCAGACGTCCCAGCCGGAGCGCCACACCAGCACCCCGAACCTGAAACAGAACACCAGGAGGCAGCCGTGGGAGCCGACGCGCCAAGGAGGACAGCAGCGGGGACGTAGCTCAGTGGCAGAGCGCATGCATCATATGCATGAGGCCCTGGGTTCAAATCCCGGCATCCCCAGGAGACCCCCGCGCGCAGCGAGGTACTTGCATAGGGAAGAAACAAACCAACCCATACAAAGCACAGACACATGGCCAGTGCAGCAGGCAAGTGCGAGCCCACAGGGAAATATGGAAAACCGCTGTGCGGTACTCACCACAGGGGCAGGAATGACACCAAGCGACCTGCCCCCAAGAGCCAGCCCAGGCGCCACCCAAGACACCAGCGCCGGGCAGGAAAGAGGACTGCAGCCACCGGAGCAGGAACCAGGGCCAACACCAACCTCCGTCAATCCGGCCCACGAACAGCAGGGGCGAGAGAGGAAGAAGGCCAGCAGCACCTCCATAGAACCGGAGAAGAAGCCCAGCAGGAGAAGGTGGAATAAATCTCTGCAACACCAGGCATCACCACCTCACCCCCCACAAACATTCAGGAAGGGCAGCCAGCATCAGGCCCGAAGCCAAGCAGGGGGACCAGGAGCACCGCCCGGCGCAGCCCCCGGGCCCCCAGAACAGCCGCCATCCACAGAACCGGGGAAGAAGCCCAGCAGGAGAAGGGGCGACAAACCTCGGCAGCACCAGGCATCACCTCCCCATACCCCGGAGCAACCAGGAAGGGCAGCCTGCACCACTCCATGAAGCCAGGCAGGGGGACCAGGAGCACCGCCCGGCGCAGCCCCAGGGCCCCCAGAACAGCCGCCACCGCGCGTCCACCAACAGGCCCGGCCATAGGAAGACGCGCGCAGCAACCCGGAAGGAATCCCGGAGGAGCAGCGCCCCAGCCGCAAAGGGACGGGCGCCCATCAACGCGACTCCCAGCAAGCCCGGCAGGCCAGGAGACGCGGACCAGGAAGAGGAATCCACCGAAGAATCAGGTAAGCAGCAAACACGTCCTATCCTGTCAGAGACAGAAAAAAGAACAGAGGGAATGCTGGGACCGGTACGCTTATGTACTCCCAGCGGGAGGGGCAGGGTAGGTCCAGCATTCCTTCGTTCTTTTTTTCTGTATGTGAGATGGGTTATCTCACTTAGTTATGAAGGTGTCGAGGACGGAGGGACCTGGGGGTAATTGCTGTATACCTGCTTAAAGTACAACCGAAGCCTTGTATAATTGTACACTAACAAGAATTTTAAATGTACTGTCATTTTATATTTCTGTGTTGTACAATGCAAAATTAGTCTGACATCTCGAGTAAGAGAAGCCTTGTTTAGAAACTGACATCGATATGCAATAAACTGCAGAGTTAGTGAACACAGCTTCCTACCATAACCCACTGTAACTAGGTTTCAAGGTCTGCTTGCATTCTCCCCACGAGAAGGGCTAAGCACCTGCTTATTAGCAGCTATTTTTAGTCTGATATTTTAATAAATTTTCGCTCCTCCACTTGGTGAAGGTGCGGTGGCAGTCGGAGACGCACCTGTGGACTGACCATCATATTACAAATACGGCCATTCTACAGGTTTGGGACTGCAGCAACCACCAAGGAGCCACGTTCCCTGGCAGAGGCGCAGCAATCCGGGGCAGCAATATGCTTGCGGTGCCAATGTGCCCCACCAAGCATATTCTGAGTTTCCCCACCACCTGCCTTTTCATGGCTGTGAGCCCACCGTGAAAAGGCTGGCGATGGGGAAACAAAGGAGGCCCTAAAGGGACCCCTAATACCTGTGTACCGTGCGATGCATGCAGGGGGGCATATGGTGTGCCCTCTTGTGTGCATGCATGCCCAATTCCTCCATGCATGGACTAAACATCCATGCCGTTCAGGAACTTTCTTTGGTGTTCCCATTGCGGTGCATTTTTCAAAGGCACCGCTGGGGGAACTCAAAAGGACTGCCCGCTCTTGCACCGCCAAAGTTGTAATCAGCCCCTTAGCATTGTATTTGCCAGCGGATAGGAGGGTGAAGCACTGGTCCAATGAAACTGAGAATTTGCAAATACACTATGAAAATAAAATGCTGCCTGCTATATTTTTGCATTAAATAAACCAAGGGGCACACCCAGTATTCCTAGGAACTCTCATGAGTATAAATGTAAGGGTATACAGTGTTCCTATCAGATTCATTCAAAAACATTCTACTTTTGGGGAGCTTCATTGAGTGCCAATGCAAAGTCTCACATATCAATTAATGAAATATCTGCTGCAGAGTTGACATATGCATTATCGTGGAAAGCAGCTATAAATCAACCTACAGTTCAAATAATAAGCGCTCCTGGTGCAGACAAAGTGCTCGTCAAATAGTGGAGGAATAAAAAGGATACAAGAGATTGTATACATTTAACAATGCTCACACGAAGAACACGAGGCATATAGAAGTTCAGGCTTGTAAAAGTCCATTATGAAGTGAGTGACCTAGTAAAGAAAAATCACTAGGGCCTACTGAGTGATTCTGAGGATTTGGGCTTCTGCATGCCGCATTTCCCGCAGCACTGGACTATTACCTATTCATTTGCCATTTCTGAGGGAATCCATTAATAAATCAATCAATCAATTAATTAAGCAAGCAACTTTATTCAGATAAAAAATCATAAAGGCACACATTTACAAAATTGTAATAAATACAGTATCATGCCTAATGCATCTGGGAGGAAGGCATATTAGTCCTGTTAGACCTGGCACCATTGGCGTGGGTCTCCCTTCAATTTTTTTGCTGTTGCCTCTTGTATTTTTGCTGGTGCTAGATGCTTTGGGCACTGTACCACTGCTGTCCAGTGCCACAGTGCAAGTGCTCCCTATTGTAAATTGATGTATTAATCAGTGGTTCCATGTTTGGCTATTTGGTTTACATTTCAGACCCTAGTCTAGGGCACTGAGTGTGCACAGGATGTGTAAATCGAAATGATGCTGGTGGGCCTGCAGCACTGGTTGTGCCACGCACAGAAGCAGCCTTGTAAAATGTGTATATGGTCTGCCTTTGCAGAGCCTGTGTGCAGTCTGGTACTGTCATTCTGACTGGGGAAGTGCGCCCTCTTGCCAGTCCCTAAACCTTCCCTTTTCTTCATATCAGTCACCCCTATGGTAGGCCCAAGGGAGGGTGCATAGTAAGTGTAAGGTAGGACAATCCCTGGTGTGTGTGGCATGTCCTAATAGTGAATTACAGCCATTTTCGTTTTTCACTATTGCAAGGCTACCTGTTCTCCATAGGCCAGAATGGGCTGTTAGATTATTACATGTTTATAATCCTAACTGTCTCAGAGAACATGGTAGGAATTCGAGTTTAGTATCACTGAACTAAGAATGATAAAATACGTCTTTCAGTGAAGTTGGTTTTAACATTCTGTGTTTGCAAATGCCACTTTTAGAAAGTAGGTATTTGCTTGTCTAACCATTTAAACCTGCCTCTGCTAGGTTGTGTATTCCTTTGTCTGGTTTTGTGAGTGACAGGGCTGGGGGATTCCAAGAGACAGGAGGAGTCAACCCAGTGGTGAATAGAGAGATCTGCATCTAGATGGGAGGTAGGAGTTGCACCTGAAACTTGAATAGGGCTGTGCCTTCCTTCCACAATGCTGGCTCCACCTCCTGGGGAGCGGCTGATGTCTCTGCCTTGCAAACTGAAAGAAGAGAAGGAGTCTTGTAAACAAAGTGCTCCAGGACTGTACTTGCCTTCCACAATGCTGGCTCCACCTCCTGGGGGCGTCTGATGTGCCTGCCCTGAACTGTGAAAGGAAAGGAGAAGTCTGGTAAACGGAGTGCTTCAAAACTGGTTTGGACTGGGCAAATGCCCCTCTCCCCTCAGAGAACAAAGGATTTTGGGGTATAAATATTGGGACCCTGATCCCATGAAAATAGATCACTTTGGACTGCAATAAGAAACCTTTACTTGAGGAGAGGAACCTGAAGAAACTGAGGAGAGACTATTCCCAAGCTGAAGTGCTGCTTTGGGGATTGGCCTGCAGTGGTTGCCTTACTGCCAAAGGAAGGAGAAAGGAACTTTGCGTACTTTGCTTTCAACTTGTGAAGGATCTCCAAGGGCTTGGAATAGAGCTTGCCTCCTGCTGAAGTCTCAGGAACAATAGACTTCAACCCCCAGCTCCCCAGAGTTCTTGTGGAAGTGCCTGCTGCTGTTTTGGTCCTTTATCGAAGAAGAAGCATTACGCCGTCGCGCCTGCTGCCGGCGCATGTGGATGTCGGCACTGTAGTTGTCACACTGCACCGCATCGAGAGAAGCATGCCGCAATGAAGAGAAAGCATGTCGCCATCGCTGCTGCTGCCGTTGCAACTCCGAAGGAGGGTTTTGCCGCTTTAGCTGTTGCATTGCACCAGATCAAGAGAAGAGTTTAGCAATGAGGTCGGAGCGTGTCGCCGGCGCTGTGCCTGCCATCGCAACTCCGAAGGAGGGTGTCGCTGCTGGAACTGTCGCACTGCATCACATCGAAGAAAAGTGCTTCGCATCCCCGAGAAGCGCGCCGCCATCGGAGCTGCTGCCGTCGCATCGTGGATGGCGCCACTGTAGTTGTCGCATTGTACGGAAGCTTCATGAATCGTGGGAGAAGAGTGTCGCAAGTGGAGCTGCTGCTGTCACATCGCGGAACAAGGGTGTCGCCGCTGCAGTCCACGCATCGAACTGAGAACTTCTCGCATCCCCGGAGAAGCGTGAAGCATCTGGAAGATCTTCACGTCTTTATTTCTTTGCACCTGAACTTTGCTGCCTTACCCTCGCTGCGACATTGCTTGTCGTGGAAGCGCAACGCAACCTAAGGTACATTGACGCAAAGTGTCGCAGCTTAAGAACTCAACTGAACTAAGCTAAATCTACCATCTTAAAGTAACAGTTTTGTGTATTTTTGTTGTTTATGGTAACTCTATATAAAGTATACTTATTTTTTATATAAAACCTTGTGTGGTGTCAATCTGTAGTGTTGTCACTGAGTTACTGTATGTGGTCAAAAAATGCTTAACACACTGCCTCTGAGATAAGCCTGTCTGCTCGTGCCAAGCTAACAAGGGGGTGAGCAGGGATTATTTTACGAGTGTAATCCCCTTATCCTGACTAGAGGCAAGGGTCCCTATTTGTCACAAGTACCTACCTGTGCCAACTAGAGACCCCAAAATCTAACAAGTCGATTCTAAGATAATTAGTTGATCACATGATAAAACGTGGATAACTCTTATTAAAATGATCTCTAAAACATTTTCTAAAGTATCATTCATTTGGGCCATGACATTTGTACTCTTGACAATCTCAGTAAGGTTTAACTTAATGGCTTTAACTTTGGGACTTAGTGCAGACATATTAAAAACAATACTAATAAGATGTGAACAGTTTTCTCTGATGGCACACTGTAGATTTTAAAAAAGAGCTTATATACAAATATACAAGAGGTGAGCTGTGTTGCTACAGAAATAGTAGGGCAGGTCTACTAGTGACAAAGCCCAAACCTCTCAAAATGGGAATAAAAAAGCACTTAGTAAATGCGACATAAAATTTACAAAAGAACATAAAGTGCAATAAGCTTTGGCTAGAGGATTCATTGCAGGGGCAAATCCGAATTGACCACCGATTGTACTGCCCCAAAGTAAAACACAAGTAGCATTGTTTAAATCCAAATTTGGTGAGGAGGCTCCTATCCCAGCTGTTGGAAGCCATGCCCAAAGAGGGTTCTACTCCTGTGTTCATACAAATACTAAGATGCTCTCAGTTGGCGCCCTTGGTTAGTTCCACAACCTCCTTCTCTTCTTCTCCCTTCTGAGGGCAAGAAAGTTCGCTTTTAGACAACTTTTATCCTTGGAAGTTAGGTTATGGGTATTTGAGAAAAGTTAGAGTACGCCAGTTTATTGGCTACTGATTGGATATTTGAGAGCCAGGGAATGCAAAGTTCATGATCACAGGACAAACAGTCCACAATTATATCTCTATTTAGGGCTGCCTGCGGATTCCCCCAGATTGAGCGCCATAATAATAAGGGGGCAAGATTGATAAGATCCTCCACATAAGCAAACCCCAAATCCTTATGAATAGCAAAAGGTGGGGAACCTGCAGGTAGACCCAACATGCCATGTTCTTCTCCAGTTGCAAAGATCCAATATTCTTATATCTCCACCCCAAGAACCATATGTTAAGATAGGGAGACATTTTCTGTTGTAAATTTCAAGAAGGGGGATGATCGGTTTACTAGTGACAGAGGAAGCCAGATTAAATAAAAACCCTACAGTATTGTAAAACCTCAGTGTCCTCTTGGATAGGCACGTTCCTTACCTACCTTTGGAGTCATATGTGATGCCTAGATAAGGAAAGTAATGCACCCTAGAAATACATTTTCCATGAAATGCCATGCTGCGGCATTTGAGGTACGTAGGACCTCAGGCCATAACAAAGGTCTTAGAGGAATTTGTTTTGAGATTTAATTTAAACATAAAGTCAATAAAACCATCCAACAAAGTCTTAAGACCATTATGGTTTCTTGCCATTAAAACAGCATCATCGGCATACAACAGGACAGGGACAGCTTTGTTCTTAACCCTGGGCATGTCCCTTCCCTGGTGAGTCTGAGTGACTTCTAAGCCATTTATATACAATAGAAAAAATACAGAGGCAAGCACACACTACTGATGGATTTATAGTCAGATTATTTTCCTCCGCCTAGTGATATGTTTAAATTCAGCTGGTCACGAAGTCTGATCTGAAGTTGTAAAGGGAAATGTGGCATACAGAAGACCATAATCAGTGAATTCCAAGGGGTTCCTAACACTTTTTTTTAAATGCCCTTCTCAATTATCTTTTCAATAATGGATTTCATTCCCTCCTCTGCTTCCAAAGTAAGCTTGTACTGAGGAGCTCAAGGGTGAACTGCATTTGGATTTATTGTGATTTGTTTTTACTGGTTTGGCACTTTGAATTAATGTAATTTCTTTGCTTGTAAAATCCCAACCCATTGTTTTAACATTTGTCTTAAATCAGGAAATAACCTTCTTTTAAAAGAACTGGAAATAAATTGATTTTTAACTCTTGTGATTTTCATTTAAAATCAGAGTCCTCATCTTACATCTGAATTATTATACAATTAATTGTTCAGAGAAGGTTTCTACTTTACACGTTTACAGTACTTATATCACATTTTATGAAACCATAGTCATTTTTGATTGGGCTGTTTTTTACAGGAACATTGTCTGAAAACAAACCAGATTTGTTTTTTGTTTGTTTGATATATCTAAACTTGGACTTCTTTTTCTACAAGGGGTAGATTGGGAACCTCTGTGGATTAAAACAAGGAGTGGGTAGCACCTGTACTGATTAAAAATTATACAGGGTGGCAATTCATCTCACATCAACATCTGAATCACTCTGGCCTACTTCTAGGACTGCACCAAGAATGCAATCTCCTCATGCACGGCCATTGTGACTGATTCAGTCCAGGACATACCGGTTGACACCTGGGCATCTTGGACTCCTGGACCCTCAAAAATCACAGGTACTTCATTCACCAACTTCAGTAGCGTCAGGAGGCTCGGTTACGAAGTGATGCTCCAGAAGGAGCGCGGCCAGCCACGCATTGAAAAGCTCCCACTGTCCTCTCGCACCATAGGACATACTGGCTGACACCGCAGCATTTCATAATCATGGGCCCTCAAAAATCACAAGGGACTTCATTCTCAAACTCCGAACATGGGCCAAGGGTGGACCCGACCTGCGCCTGTCAGTGCCAGGAGGAGGCAGGGAAGGGCCACACCATTTATCAATTGTAATTATCCTCTGGTAGGACACCCACATCTCTCTTTCCACTATCTTTCCTGAGTTTTTGCGCTATGTGATCTGTGAAACGTTTCCCAATGAGAGGTTGAGACGAAGGGGACTTGCTCTGAAACACCCATGAAGCACCAAAAGCTTGAATTTTTGACTTCCAATCTGACATTTCGGTGATTTTGAGTGTATTTGTTCTAAGCTGGTGGCGGCCGAGGCAATTGGGAGCCTCACTACTCCATAAAGTGGGTGCTATCCTTTGGAACTTTTTCCCCAGGCCTTACATTATGAATGTGACATTAAGACTTTGTGACACTGGGCCACTGCTCTTCTAAATGATGACCTAGAGTTCTAGGGGTATCATGTTGCAATTATCTGTTAGAGCTAATGCCCCTCTTTTTGCTGCCTTGTGACATTTCCCTTGCGTGTGTGGGGTGGTATATGCTTCCTATTTTTCGGGTGCCATTTAATACACTTTGGGGAAGACATAGCCTTTTATCTTTGCCTTGTTTCTCTGTTGCATGATATCAGGTGAATCGTAGCTGGTCTAACACAGGGTGAAAACTCTAAAATGGGGAAATTAAAGTCTACTGATGCCCTACCTGGCAAGAAAAATAAAAGCTACAAAGTTGTCTCCAAAGCTCCAGCTGACACGCCCCAGGCCCTGACTACCCTTGAGGACATTAATTATCTGATTGAGGAGGTTGAGACGCTTTTGGGGGGAAATAAGGAAACTAATTGTGGCCCAAGAAACACATGACATAGTGGCTCCTATATTCTTGAGATGTAAAACTCGCCCTTGTGTTTCCAGCCTACCTTCTACTTCATCAGTGGATGCTGCAGGCTTACCCAAGGGGTGGATAGCAACCTCAGTTTCACCAGCCGAAACCTTAGCCACCGAATGTAACGCAACTGTCAAACTGGTTACCCCAATATAGCGCACAAATGGGTTGGCTGCTTTAGAAGCTCTACCAGGTAATCTGGAGGATGGAGGTGCTGTGTCGTCTAGAGAGGATTAGCCAAATTCCTATTTTGTGGCCACTAAGGCCTCGGCTATGAGTAACTCTGCTCTGAATTTGGTTAATGTTCTAGCACTGGTTAACTATCTCCAGGCCGAGGTCAGTTATGTAAAATCTCAAGTATCCCTGTTGAGAGCTGAATTGTGTAAATTGAATCCTCCCGTACCCCAATTCATATTATGCCAAAAACTAATACCTCCTCAATCGTATGCATCCCTCATTGAGGAAAGAAATTTGTGGAAAAATAATAGCAGTGTAAAGCCCCCAATAGTCCTACGATTTCGCTATTGCCCCGACAGAGATGTTCACCTTGTTAGAGCCCCCCGGTGACCCTGTTGCTTTTGACACCGGGCCTAAGGGAAGAGTGAACAATTTACTCCCTCAACAGATATTACCCTCAGCCAGCCTCCTGGGAAACAAGACATTGTTTTTTTGGTGTTTTTGTTTGTCCTCATACGCCATTAAACTATTCAAGAGATATTCGATGTCCACTGTGGCCCCCTGACTAGTTTGCACCACCACCGTATATCCTCTGGTCAAAATTGGGAAGCACTTTACACAGAGCTACTCGGTTTCAGTCTGACCTGCACTACTAACTGGGTGACCATCGGGACTAACCCAAGTAGTGAAGTATTTCATGTAGAGGCTTAATCATTGGACATGATTCTCCATTTGTTATAGATTATCCAACCAGGAATTACATGGTATCCAAAACTGCTTCTTCTTTTCACTCTTATTTATCATCCTAGCTGTATCTAATTTAACTACATATTTAATAGAATGTACCCAATCTACACAGGTAGGAGGTACAGATGTAATCCAACACTTACAAATTTCCCTCTGAGCTGATATAATAAGGTAAAAACACAATATATTTTTATCCAATGCTAATATCTCATAGTTTGGAAGTAAACCAAAAAATATCAATAAGATGCTCACCTCTATTTCGAAACCAAACATTTCTGTCATACCTCTAGTGACTGAACTCCAAAATAAATTCAACGCTGGGTAACTTAAGAACATGTGCTCATCATCTGCTTTATCCAACTGGCACTTTGGTCAGCAGGGAACTGTACCCTTCGCAAACTTAGAAAGCTTGTAGGGTGACCAATACACTCTGTGGAGTCAGAAAATGGGATTTCTTCTTAAATTGGCAGCATATACAGTAGAACATATCAGGTCATAAGATACTCGCCATAATGTCTCTGTGCTGGAAACCTGCAAGCATTCTCCCCACAGTTGTGTTGGAAGGATAAAATCTTCATCTGCCAATTTGATTAAAAGCCAATATAAATTTGTCACTTCTTTCTTATTCCGTTGATTCATTCTTAAAATTTACTCCATCTCATTTGTGTTATGGACTTCAAAGCTGCTTGACTGTGACCTGCTTTTTATTTGTATAAACTTGAATTTACAGAGTTGGTTATTTGTTATGTCCTTAAGAGCTTCCCATGGTAACACACTACCTTCTGGAATGAGTTGGGCCAATGAGTTAAGCCCTGTTGCTTTAAGTGGTGCCACTAATAGATCTTTAGTCCATTCAGGAGACCTTGGTGTGTCCCATATAGGAGCCATTGCACTGAAATAACTTATCTTGAGAAGTTTCCTAACTTTCTACCAGATACTGGCCAAGTCTTTCAAAATCTTTAAACGGACCTTCTTAAAAAAATGTGGATCTCCAAATTTATATAGAAAGGCTTGATCTCCACCCTTTACATCTTGCAACATTGCCTTTAACATGTTGCCTATGTCTGAACGATTTGGTTCCCACATAAGCATTTTCCCTGCTTTTAATAGGAATACTCATGCATAGTATATCCGATCCGGCGCACATAAGCCTCCCTTGTTTTCCTCCGTCGTAGCTTTTTATACAAGATTCTGATTCCTTTCGAAACCCAGATAAAATAATTTATCTTTCCCTGAATTTTCTTCAATCCATTTTATTTAAATGCTAAAGGTATGTTTCGAAAAGGAAAAATACATTTTGGCAGGAGCATCATTTTGACCAGGTTAACCCTACCAATTAATGTCAAAGGTAAGTACGCCCAGATTTTTAAAGATTCAGAAAATTCTTTATCCGCTCTGTGTAAATTTGTATCAGTGAAATCATTGATATTTTGAGTGATCCTGATGCCCAGATATCCTATTTCTTTTTTTAAAGAGTAATTAGTAGGCTGCACATTCACATTCCACGCCATGCATTCAGTTTCAGACTGATTTATCTCGTATCCCGACATCTTCCCAAACTGCTCAGCCAAGTTATATATACAGGGAATGGCCATTTCTAAATCAGATGTAAAAATCAGCATATCATCTGCATATAGGGATACTCCCCCCCCCCAATTTTTACACTTAAAAGGGAGTATGTGGTCATGCCTTCTGATCTTCTCAGCGAACGGATCAATATACAAGTTAAAAAGCAGAGGTGAAAGGGGACAACCCTGCTTTGTCCCTCTTTAAATTGGTATTGGGGAAGAGAGGTTGCTATTTATTAGTATTCTTGCTGTTGGAGTATGATAAATTGAAGAGATTGCCCTTCAAAAGTTTTAACGTAAGTTATGTTTATTTAAAATAATATTTAAATAGGGCCAATTAACCCGGTCGAACGCTTTCAGGCATCAAGCGTAATAATAGCCATCGGAGTTTTATATACAGTTGCCATGTCTATGGCCCCAATTAAATTGTATGTTAAATCTTGAATGCATCTACCTCTCACAAATCCCTTTTGATCTTCCTGTATTAGATCAGTTATGATCCCGTTCAATCTCTCTGCTAAAATCTTAGTGAAGATTTTATAGTCTAGATTCAGCAGAGAGATCAGCCTGTATGAATCACACTGTCGGGGCAACTTAAATGGTTTTAATATTAATGCTACCGATGCCTCATCCCAAGAGGGTGGCAAACTACCCCCTTTTTCAAAGATATGAGAAAATAGACTAACCATTAATGGAACCAGAACCTCTCTTAAGTTTCTATACAATTCTGCTGGGAGACCATCAGGTCCTGCAGCCTTTCCTTTTTCCCGTGAATCGATTGCCATTTTAATTTCAGTTTGACTTATTGGTCTAGTGAGATTATCAGACTTTACATCAGTAATTTTTTTAAAGGGAATATTCTCAAACCATGCATCTATACTATTGGCCTGTAATGTTAAATCCTCCCGATACACTTTATTAAAATGGTCATAAAAGGCTTCTTCAATTTCTTTTGGCATTTTGCATAGTTTGTCAGTATTCCCACAAACTATTTCTTTTATGTTGGCTTTGACCCAATCATTTTTAGTCTTCCAAGCTAGGAGGCAGCCGCAACTTTCTCCGTAATCAAAATTGGCCAGCTTACTTGCTTCCCACCTTTTTCTAAGCCTAGCATCTAGCAGCTCTACCAGCTCTAATCTGTGTGTTTGTAAGTCATCTTCCTGAGGGGTGGCATCGTTCTCTAGATCCAATATTTTACATTCAATATTTTCTATTTCTGCCTTATATTTCTTTTGCCTAGTGATTTGGATGGCAGTTATCCTACCTCTCAAGAAGGCTTTATAAGCATTGCAAACTATTTCAATAGATGCACTTCCCAAGTTAGTCTGGAAGTAGCTTACTGTGTCAGTTGTTAAAATAGTAATTACATCCTGATCTAACAAAATCACACGATCTAGAGTCCACCTCCTATTAATCGGGATACTTGGGAGTTTTAGAGATAATATAACCAGTACATGTTCTTTTACCCATTCTTTCAACTCTGTGTCAATTAAAAATAAATCCAATCTGGATTTATGATTATACTTTTTGTTGTTAAAAGTATAACCCCTCCTGATGCCCATCCTTGCCCTCCATATATCTACCCAGCCTTGATGGTTCATTGTGTTTTTTAGCAACGATCTCATCCCACGATTCTGGGCTGATCTACTATTTATCGACCTATCTAGGACAGGATCTAAAACTAAATTAAAATCGCCCGCCAGAATTAAAGGGTCCTGAAAAGGTAATAATTCAGCTAATAATTCTTTTAGTGGAAATGAATCATCCAAGTTAGGACCATAATACCCCGCAATCGTGAATTTATATGTATGGAATTTTATTCTAGATATGACCCATCTACCCCCTTTATCTGCTTTGAAATTTTCCACTAATAATGCTGGATCTTTAATAAATATAGCCACTCCCTTAGTTGCAGTGTTTTGTGAGGTACATATTACTTCATGAATCCACTTCCTCTTTTTACATAAATCCTTCATTTCCAATTCAGTAAGATGAGTTTCTTGCAGGATAAAAATTTGCTCTACCGCATCCTTAATATATTGAAGTATTCTTTCCATTCTAGGTTTCACCCTAAGACAATTTAAGTTCCAGGACATCACTCTTAAATATCTTACTGCATCAGTTATGGCCATCATTATTATTCCTCATATACCTCAAATACCTATGCTACATCATCTGAAAAATAATATGGCGATTTGGGCAATTTATTTTGGATTTTTTCCCTATGCTCCCCACCCAGTGCAATAACTCTATGCCCCCCTTTTCCTTCGAGTTCTCCCAAGGAGAACCCCCCCCCCACCTTCCCTTATGGCCCTACTCTGGCCTATGAGAACTCCCTTGTGGTCGGGATAATGAAAATTCAAATATATACATCTCTCTGCGTCTGTATATTAGTTATAGTCATTTGATTATTATTCATTGATCATTCATTTTTGAGCCTATGCGAGTTGCCGAGGAACAGATCATGCTCCTTGGTTGGAAATAGACTATAGAAAAGCCTCCGCGTCCTCAACTCTTCTAAAAACATTCATCCTATTATTAACTATCACTTTTAAAGTTGCGGGAAATTTCAGCTGAGCTGTTGCACCTGATTGTTTAAAAAGATCTATTAGCTTCCCCAGCTCCCACTGTTTTGACGCTGTAATAGAGGAGACATCAGATCGAATTTGGAATGAAAATCCTTCTGCACTCAGTGTGTTTACTTTTAGCGCTTTATTCAAAATTTCATCCTTTAAATTACAGGACGAGAAATGAATCAGGATTTTCCTGGGCTTGGTTTTATTTGGGCTAAGTTTAAACGGGTCTCTATGCACCCTCTGAATGTCCGCGGCTAAAGCCTGTTCTGTGCAGTCAATTGTAATTGTTTCTTTAATCAATTTAACTACAAAGTCTTTAATATCAACTCCATCTTCTCCCTCTGGGACTTTAAGTAGTTGCAAATTATTCCTTCGCTGGGAGTTTTTAATAGATTCAAGCTTGTCCTGCGTGCATATGTCTTGTTGTTTTAACTTGGAGAGGTCTCTAGCATTCTCACTGACTTTAACAGTAAGCTCCTCCACTTTGCTTTCCATCACCGTTGTTCTTTCTGTCAGAGAGTCTAGATTATTTTCCATCTTCTCGCATAAGGCTTTAATGTCTGCTTGATTTTGCTCTGACACCTTAAATCTACTACTCATTTGATCCGTTAAGGATCGTAAGAGATCTAAATGTGAAGAGCTTAGTGTATCTTCTGCCAGATCCTTGCCTGATTCCTTCTTAACATACTGACTATCCTCGGATTGAGTGGCATCTGCGGTAGATTTTGACCCATCATCATGGATTATAGTTATGACCTCTTCCGAGCCCTCTTCTGCAGCGATATTTGCTAGAGCTTGATATTTATTAGGGGTTAATATACCCTCTGGAAATTGAGAGGCCGTGTACATACTAGTGCTGCCCTTTTCCATTTCAGTGAGGCTAGATTCTGCCGGTTTTAAAATCAGAGTACTGGGGGTTGTTTTAAAGTAATGTTTTAGTGAGGGTGTAAGTTTCACGTTTAAATGTCTTTGTTACTCTGTTTTTACCTTTCTTTTATATTTTAATTTAACAGCTTTTGTCTGACTTTTAGAGTTCACAACCTCACTCGCTGTGATCTTCTGGTATGTCGGTAAGTCTAACTCAGTAGCCTTAAGAAGATCCGATGGGACCGTGCAAGTACTCCTTAAAGTATCCCGATATTTCAATTTGGGCTCTGAAGGTTCTTTTCTCTTCTTTTTAGAAATCCTATCAACCACGGCAGATAGAGTTGAATGGGTTAAGTGTGCTGATTCCATGCAATCCAGCCTCGTGAGAAAAGGCCCGCATGTACCTAAATGCTTAGTTCTGCTCCGCAACTTTGTATTTTCTACTGCAGAATCAGTGCATTGTGGGTGAGCAAGTTTCTTGTTGCAGCACACTCTGGCAATCCAATTATGCAGAGGAAGCCTTGCCGTGGCCCTTCTCCCTTGTCGGATTCCCAGCGCTGCCCGTGTCCACAATATTACATGGACCTCCTGTTTTTTAAATAGGTTTTTAGATTGTGTCTCCCCATGGCTTATACTCTCAAATGGGGATGCGCATTATCTGTTCTAACACAAGCAATTGACCACAAGCAACGCCCCTGTGCATATTTCCCCGCCACCCTTGACCCGGTAGCCAGAGCACTGCCTGCGTGCTTACGCGCAGTAGCACGCAGGCAGTAGCAGCTGCAGCAGTTTCCATTCGACAGAGCGAGGGAATAGTGCTCTCCAACCCCATCACAGTGCTAGTACCACATGCAGTTGACACATTGCTGAATCAGACTAAGACACAACATTTGACGAGTGCCCGACTGACTGGATACGAACTGACCCTGTTAGCACCACACATTACGCTGAAACGATGTTCCACCCTTAATCCAGCCAAATTGCTGCCTCTCCCTGAAAGCGACCCCACTATGACTTCACTGCACGACTGCATTACACTCACTGATGAACAGACTAAGAGTAGAGTTGACCTCCGAGACACTGCCTTTCCATAACCAGACGGAGAACTATGGGTAGACGGCTCATGTCTCAAACTCCCTGACGGCACTACTCAGCAGCATACGCCGTAACCACAGCCCAAACTGTTGTAGAAACTGCCCGCATCACCCAGCGATCTGCCCAAGCAGCCGAGCTCATTGCTCTCACTCAAGCATGCGTCCTAGCAGCTGGCACGACAGTCAACATATACACCGATAGCCAATATGCCTTTGGAGTAGTTCATCATTTTGGGCTCCTTTGGAGGGAAAGAGGGTTCCTGATGTCACACGGCACACCCATCCTACATGGAGATTTAGTCTCTGCATTGACGGAAGCAGTACTCCTCCCCAAGCAGCTAGCAGTAATAAAGTGCCAGGCTCATAAGAAGGTGACCGACCTTATTGGACAGGGAAACGCTCTAGCAGACATTACCGCTCGAACCACAGCACAAGATAGAACAACGACACGCATGTATGTGACCAGGTCACAAGCAGAACACTGGACTAACACTAGGTCAACTATAAGAGACATACAAATGACAGGCACACAGAGTGAACTGACAGAATGAGCACGGGTGGGACTGAAAGATGAAGAAGGCTGCTGGAGAACAAAAGACGGTGACAAATGGTTGTTACCAAACGCCTATCTGATCCCCATACTGACCATGGCACACCTACCCGCACACATAGGATCTTCCTCCATGATCGAGCTAATCACGAAAGTATGGCACAACAGCAAGATTGCTGACTTGGCAAAACGTTGGGTACAACAATGCATGGTGTGCCTACATCACAACCCAGGGAAGGGGACAGCGGTACCACGGGGAGGATTTGGAGTCCCCGATCACCACTTTGAAGTCCTCCAAATGGACTACATACAGTTAGAGAGGTGCCATGGTCTCAAATACATCCTGGTCATTGTGTGTGCATTTAGCAAATGGGTGGAAGCATACCCCACTCGAGAGAATACTGCTACGGCTACAGCTAAGGTACTGTTGATGGAAATCTTCCCTACATACGGCCTTTGTCTAATTTTATGGAGCGACAATGGCCCCCATTTTGTAGCAGAAGTAATCCAAGGCATCCTGAAGGGCTTAGGGGTGAAACAAAAATCCCACGCTGTCTTTCACCCCCAATCAGCAGGCCTGGTAGAGCGGCACAACGCCACGTTAAAACTGAAACTCGCGAAAATAGTTGCCACCACTGGGTTAAAATGGCCCGACGCACTCTCACTGGCATGGCTATCAATGCGCTCCACCCCAACCAAGCATAGATTGACACCCTACGAAGTGGTATTCGGCCGCCAATGAATATTTGGGCGGCACCGAAACCATCCACCATTAATGATGTCCCGGACATGCTAATGTCTGATTACCTGCATAAGCTTACCACCGAATTAACACATATCCGCCAACAGGTGCTGCATGCCATTCCGGATGTGTCCTGGGGTCCAGGACATGATATCAAACCTGGCAACTTCGTTCTCATAAAGAATTTCCAGAGGTCGGAGAGTCTGCAACCCAGGTGGACGGGCCCCTGGCAGGTCCTCATCACCACCCGAACTGCTCTTCAAGTGGAAGGTAAAAAGAACTGGCTGCACGCCCACCACTGTCGACGGATCTCCCCAAACCTGACAACCAGCGAGCAAGTGGACGACCAAGAAGAACTCCTGATCAAAGACCGATCAGCCTTGAACTGTTACCCACAAAAAGAGACACTCGAACTGGCAGAGTATCCCGACCCTACTATACCATCCAAGAAAGGGTACAACCTGAGGTCGACAAGAGGAGGGCGTCTCGACACAGACCACTAACTAAGTCAAAAATCTCAGTTCGGTAGCCAAACACTATAAAGGCTACCAGGAGATACCCTAGACGAAGTATGTGGTCCTGTGAGTCATCGAGGTGACGGAAGATCCCGGACGACCAATACGACGATGGCAAGGCTGCCAAAGTTCACAGTATAAAGACAATTGCACTCCTAGCAGTATCACTCACAAGCCTCCTGCTAATGGTAACAGTATGGATCATCGAAGAAAGTGCTCCCGCTCATCGAACATTTATGCCCACTGTGCAACCCACCACCGAAAAAGAACACTATCTGGTGCCGCTATCACCACGCCTCCGAGAACGACGCAGAGAGTTCTGGAATAACTCTTTCATCCAACTGCTGCACCAGCGCAATCTTGTTGCAAATGCTATGAACTGTTGGGTCTGTGGACTGCTACCACATGCCACTGAACACTCCATTCCTTTCATTCCTTCACCGTTCTCTGTACATGGGTCCTGCCTTGCCTGGTTAATGCTGCTCCAAGACAGCTACAGAGACAATACCACATCTGATGGAACCATAAGACAATTCTACAATGAGTTCTGGCTGAACAAAATTGGAAGAACAGCTGTTCCCTTTTGTCCCCTCACTTCAAATGCGACCTTCCCAATGGACATTTCTGCAAAAGAACGAGTGGAAATGCAAGTGTTCAATAATCCTGCCAGACCCACCTTCTCCTTTCTAAAGAAAAGAACAGCTGCAACCACAACTGTGGCCCTATCGGTGGTGAACGTGGGCCACAGTACTTGTTGCATCACCAGGGCCCTACATACCACCGACCCCCCTTCATTTGTTGCATCACCCAACATGCACTTCATCTGTGGTACTAAAGCCTACACCTGGCTCCCAAAAGGCAGGGGGGGCACTTGCTACATTGCCTTTGTTCTGCCTCCGACCTACACTGCCCCTGCTGGGCATCACAGAGAAAAGCGGTCCGGAGACCTCGACCAAGCAGACTCGGCTGCATCCCAGTTTCTGGATGCAGTTAAAGGCCTCGTTCCATTTTGGGGTCCGATGGCAAAAAGCCGGGCCATTCGACATCTATCTCAGGCAGTCGAGATAGCTTTGAACGTGACAGCTGGCATCCTCACCAACAACACTGCCGAGCTTCAAGCGGTCCACCTCATGACTTTGCAAAATCATCTTGTATTAGACGTAGTACTGGCAGACCACTGAGGAGCATGCCGCATCATCGGTGCCAGCTGTTTCACCTTCGTTCCTGATAGCTCACCTTCCGTTTATAAGGCAATTTAACATTTGCACAGAATCTCATCAGAGATCCATCAAGAACAAGAGACTTGGACACTTGGAAGCTGGTTTTGGGGATATTAAAAGAGTGGGGATGGAAAGTATTGATGATCCTCTTGATTCCAGTCTTTATAATATGTGCCTGCTGCCTGGGGATACACTGCATACCTCCTCTGTGTTCTCTATGTATGTACTCCTTATGCCCAAAAAATGTAGACTCACACCCAGCCCGAATAAATGTAATACATGATACCGAGATACATGGCATTATGGGGATCGAAATAGACTAGCAAGATGTTGTGGGAATGTTCAAAGAGAGGACTGTTAAAAGTAGAATCGACAAACGTGAACATCAACGGCGCCATCTTGCTTAAACAAGAGCCATCGGCCGCACGTAAACGGCATCCATTTTATGTGCCGCGGCCATCTCACGCTTTGCGAGTCACCTACATGTCTCCCTGACTTCGCAATCATCCCCACGCGCTGCCACCCCCCAAGCACACATGCTAGAGTCATAAAGCATCCTCAGCGTGACCCTGCCCCGGAGCCACTTCCCGTGCCGAACCCACATGCCCTTTCATCCTCCCCGCTCGAGCAGGCCCTTCTGATAACCCCCAACTGCACCTGGTCACTCGATCCGGTCCCAGGCTGTAAACCAAGCCTTGCGGACATACTTTATTGCCCCCACACTGCAGGACGTGTTGCACACACAGAGATGCATGATCTTATCATCTACATAACTCTTAGATCTGACCGATCCCACGCACTTACAGTCCCCATTGGAATGTCCGGCTGTGTGATACCAATCACCAGTCAAGACTCGGGGGTGGGACTACCAACTGTTGGGACTCTGTGGGAACCTGCTGGGGACGGAAATTCCAAGGATGTTTGACTACCAATAAACTTACTGTAAACTGTATATAATGTGGGACCGTGGCGACGTTGTTAGAACACCTCCTGAAGACATTGACTTGTGTCAGGCCTGTTGTGTTCTCTACTGAAGCAATAAACCGTACTTGCTTTCCAGATTTCCAGCGCCTGTCTCTTTATTTGGTAAATATCGATATTGGGATTAAAGGCATCCTACGCCGAACTGCCTTGTTATTCGTTAAAGATTGGCTGTTTTCCCACAGCTGCACAGCTGCGATTTTCCAATTTTCAGGAACTCTCGTTAGCCTAAAGGTGGAATTACTTATCTGGTTAACTGTAGGATTTATGATATCTACCAATGCGGGTAGAACTTTTGGAGGACAGGGATCGAAGGGTGAACCTGACTTACAAGAAAGAATAGCTTGCCTAGATTGGTCCAAATTGACCTCTTTCAAACAGGTGAGTTCACTTTTTTTTCAAAGGGATTGAGTATCGTTGAGCGGGGGGATTACATCCATAAAGTCTTTCCTTTGGTATATGATATTTTTGTCAAAGAACTCAGCAATTTGACCACCTAGAACCTGTGAAGGAGGATTCGTTTGTTCTAGACTTTTTGGATTTGTAAAATATTTCACAATATTAAATACAGTTTTCTGATTGTCAGCCTTGTTGAGTACATTGGAGTAGTATACCTTCTTTTCTACTCTAATTTGCAGGTGACATGATCTACGTGCCAGTTTAAAGGGCCCCAGATCTTCTGATTTATAGTCTTTCCTCCATCGTCTTTCCAGTTTTGTACATTGTCTTTGTTGATTTTTTAGATGGGGGGGGGGGGTGAACCAAGGGGCTAACTCTTTCTTGGTGTTATTTTTTCTTAAAGTGTCTAAAGGTGCCAAAGTGTTTGCCAGAGACAACATCTAGTCATTGAAAAGATCGTTGTCAATTGAAGGATTTCCTGTAAGGATAGGTTTGGTTTCTTGCTTCTGCTGTGCTCTGTAGGTCAGGACTTGAGAGCATGCTATTCCACTTCCGTGTTTGTGCACGTCCCAGTTGACTAAGATATTTTTCTAGCTGCCCATTATTATAGCCGAACTTGAAGGGAAGTAGCTTATGGTCGGACCATGTTATAGTAGCTGGGGGGTCGGTAGTTAGGCTGGCAGTATTAGTGCATAGCCCATCAAGAGTTATGTCCTGCACAATGTGTGGCCCCCTCTATCTGTTATTTTAGCCCCAGCGTATTTATGGTTTCTATAAGAGTTTTAGTATTAGGAGTGTCGCTGCTTCAAGGTGTAGATTAAAATCACCCAGGATTGTGAAATTAGAGTATCTAACAACTAGGAGACTTATACTTTCCCCTAGGGTAGCTATTAAGTTAAGAGCAGATCCTGGGGGCCTATAAATCAAAGCTCCTGCAAACGTTGTGCAACTGTCCAGTTTAAAACCGAAACAGAGACTTTCCGCTTCCTTTAGTTCTGTAATGTTGAAAATAGAGCATTTTAGGTGGTCCTTATATATTATTGCTATGCCTCCTCCTCTTTTCCCTATTCTATCTAATCTAGAAATGGTATAACCATGAGGAAGGGCTTGCACTACCTCAGGATTAGAGCATTCTGTTAGCCAGGTTTCAGTGATAAAGAGGCAATTCAAATTCCCCCAAAAACGTAGGGTAAGCTCTTCTGGGGTCATAGACATAATGACCCAGGAGACTTACAGCGTTTTTTGTTTTAATGTTGCTGGAGGGCCAGTGAACTCCCTGTAGCCCTCCACAACCTTAAAAAATGCTTCATGGTGCCCATGGCTCCTCTAGATAAAATAAAAATGATATATGCTTTTGGTCCCAGTTGTGGTCCCTTTTGGAATCATCTACCAGACCTAGGGGTGTAGTGTATCCCTACCCAGCCCCCAATACTGTTTTATACTTATTTCCAGATTTCCAGGACAGTGGACTGAGTCTCCGAGTCCTAAAATGACAGAAATCACATCTTTGTTGATGTGGCGGCAGCCAATAAGATCTTATCTCTAAATATGTCGGCTCTGTGCATCCTCTGTGGCATGAAATATGCATACATTTTTACCTTATTTTCTCAAAAAGTACTTAACAGATTTCCACCAAATCACAAAAAGTGTGTTTTCTGGAACAAGATCTAGCATTCTGATAAATATGGTGCACTTCTATGAGTTTAGTTAAGTCATTGAAAAATGAGATATCTCAAGATATTTGCTGGACTTGACCTCTCTACAGGGTCATCCCCAAACCTTTTGCCCTCTCCCTCCTGTTTTCTGAACACGTTTTTGGTGACTTTAGGACTCTGTGCACTTTACCTCTGCTAACCAGTGCTAAAGTGCTTTTGTTCTCTCCTTTAAACATGATAATATTGGCTTGCACCCAATAGGCACATTTAATTTACTTCTAGTCCCTAGTAAAGTGGTACTACCTGTACCCAGGGCCTGCAAATTAAATGATAATAGTGGGCCTGAGGCACTATTACCGCCCGCTTAAGCAGCCTTTTGAACATATCTCCGGTATGCCTTTGCATAAACGGCCTATTCGACCTGGCATAATAAACCTTTTGCCAGGCCTAAACCTTCCGTTTTTTTACATGCAAGTCACCCCTAGGGTAGGCCTCTAACATCCCTTATGGCTGTGTGAAGTGTATTTAAAAAGCTGGACATGTACTTTTACGTTTTACATGTCCCAGTAGTGAAAAACTCTTACATTCATTTTTCACTACTGCAAGGTCTACCTCTCCCATGGGATAACATTGTGTTACTTTATTACTTTTATAAAGTGCTTACTTTCAATTGGGATTAAGTAGTAATTCTGAGTTTGGTGTCTAAAGAATTGGAATGATTTTTAATGTTAAATTTGGATTTTAAGTCACAATTCTGAAAATGCCACTTTTAGAAAGTTGTATATTTCTCCTCCTTACCATTTGGTACCTGCAGCCTGTATCCTGGGTCACATGACTAGGTGTAGCTAGCAGTTAGTCTTTGTATATTGCTCCCAGACAGTGAAACAAAGAGAAATATGTATTGGCAGGATGGGCCATCTCTGACTTGATGAGAGGGAGGAGCTGTCCCTTACCACACTTACACATAACAAAGGCTCTGCTTGAGCACGCTCACAAAGGGTTTGACACTAATATTTTGTGACCCCAGTCAAGCAGGGGGCAGGGAGGGAGGAACATCCAAACACCTAGTGGGTGGAAGCCTTCTCTGACTTCAAAGTGAGCACCAGGCATAAATTATGGACCCTCCGACCCAACTCTTCAGTACACCTCTGGACCTGTGGAAGACTCAGAAGGACTACTGTGCTGCTCTGCAAGAAGGATTGCTACTCTGTTGCGCTGCTGCACTTCTGCCCTACTGCCTGAGTTAAAAGGACTTGATCTGCATCTTGATCCCAAGATCACCTGAGTGACTCCAAGGGCAAGTTGGTTGCAGTCCTGACCAGAACATCAGGGACAGAAAAGGCTCCAACCATCTTGATCCCAGCGCTGGTACTCTGTCTGCTGTGAGTCCTACCCCAAAAGTGGTGCCATCTTAGTTTGGACCCTTGGAAGTGGGCCTGAAGGTGCTCTGCCAATCCAGTTGTGGTCCTGTGAGCAGAATCCATACATCACAATGCATCTCCTCCCAGCGGCACCACAACTGCTGCTGCACGATGCATCCCCGATGCAGGACCTCGCATTGCAACTCAGAGCTTCTTCTGAACCACCATTGCACGACGCATATTCAAGGCAGACCACAACATCCCAAGCCCCCCCCACACCCTGTTGATGGCATCCTTGATGATGATGCAGAACCTTTCACCGCAGGCCCACAGCTTTTTCAGAACCGCCACTGCACAACACATCCTTGATGTGGAATCATGCAATGCTCCACAAGCCAGAATTTAGGGTACTGTATTCAGTGGGCCTAACTCGGTCCCTATATCCAGCCCACACTCCATCGCAGTCGGCCTGAACTTGTGAGTTTGTCATGCTCCATTTGTTTATGCTTATAGCCACTATTTTTACTTGAAATGTTGTAATTGCACATCTCCGGTTCTACTGATTGAATTGTTGTCATTTTAGTCTCAAATAATGATTTACTTTTTACTTTATTTTTATAAATTGAATTGGGCATTTTGCTGTTGCTTTTTCACTTTATTACTGTTTGAAGTGCTACATAAACACTTTAGACATAACCTCTAATTAAGCGTTACTTCTTTGTGCCAAGCTACCAGAGGGTTAAGCATAGGCTATTTTGGGGTTTGATTGTGTTTTACCGTGACAGAGATTGTGGTTATTGCTTGAATGGGGGTTCACTCTCCTCAACCAGTAACCCATTTTCTTACAATATTTCTTTTAGGTAATCAAACTCATGATAGCCAGATTACCTAATGTGAGTATGGGAATTGCAAGTGTAAGGCATGGTGCATGGCATGATTTTGGACTAATTTGTTTCTGAAATAGTTGAAGAGCTGAAGCTGTGTTAAGTACCCATAACAGTGAGCAATAGTTGTTGTGTAGTTTAACAGAAGGTCCTGCTTTTGCCAGGAACCCCAGCAGTATTTGTTAAAATCAGTAAACTAACTATATAAGAAAACAGAACACAATTATTGCCCATAAGACAACTATGCAAAACAATCAAGAAAAGAAACATAACAATAAATCAACCACAATTGAGAGCCTTACAACATAACAGCACCATGAGCATCAGTTCCACAGCACAACTCAGTAACACACCGCAGCAACACAAAAGGATAAACAACACAGAACTATCATAACTATATAGACACAATCTTAGGACATCACTCGCCACGAAATACAGTACACACACAACACAATAACGCAAACCAATGCACAACAATAACACATCACAATATCTAAGATTCAACTCACAACATAACAACAAAGATGCATCTCAACACAATTAAATAAGAACAAAAAACAGCACCACACAACAAATCATTATCTTAACAAAAAACACAACACTGTAACTCAACACAGAGACACAACACTGTTTTATTATTGTAATGTGTCATGTTGTGTTTAACGCAGCATAGTTTTGTTTTGGCATGATATTGTGTTGTGTTGTATTGGCATACCGTTGAGTAATTTCGTGCTGTTGTGTTTAAGAATGTTGTATTTTGGTAATTATTATGCTGGTATTTATTTAGGTTGCTGTGTCGTGTTAGCATGTGGTGTTTGTAAGTTATTTTTTTGTTTATGTTCTTCTGTTTATCCTGTGTTATACTTGTGTTATATTGTGCTGGTATATGCTTAGGATTCTGTATCCAAGTACCATACTGTGTTTGTGTGTTGGTGGTCTTTGTTGTCCCTGTGCTGTGTTTTGTATTGTCTTGTGACTGTGTTGTGTTTAAATTCTGTTGTGCTCAATATGGTTGTGTTTTGTATTGTTATTGCATCATTGTACAACAATGCTTAACTATGTGTACATTTTCTTGTCACATACTGTCACCTTGATAGATCTTCTTTCATAATACAATGGTAAACGTTTGCACCAAGCAATGCACTATTTATGCCCAAGGGTATGTATCAATGCTAACCAAAAATGTCTTGTCATTTGGGCCCTAATTTTACATCAATTCGCTCTGCCTCCAAAGTTTTCTTGTTCGTGCTCTGCTCTACCATGTAGAAAATTCCTAGTGTATGCTCCTCTGTCGGTTGGAATTAGTGGGTTTGGGATGGTATAATGAGTGTATTGCATGAACAAAAGCTCTTGGTCAATGCATGTTGCTTATACATAATTCCCCACCTTGGTTTGTGGATGAATGTAGGTAAGTGTGCCTCATCCGAAGGTTCGAGAAACCCGCTTGGGCAAACTATTAAGGGCAAGCAATGCAGTGCACTCCAAGACATACTAGCATGAAAAATACTGATATTTATAAATGCTCTTGACCAGGGAAATATAACACACCACTTGTTTATTCTATAGGAAAACTGATTAATAAGCATACATGTACACAGTCTAGGCTTACAGTCACTGCAACGATTGGGAAAAACAGTTTGGTTTCCATTGCTGGGGCGAAAGTCGTTTGCATAGCTTGGAAAAGTTGTGCCGTTCTGCTTTGGCAGTGTTTTCCTGTTATCCCTGTGTTTTGCATTTGGTGAACTTAACAATCGGGTCCACTAGAGGCTCTACATCTTTCTCTTCAGAATTTCACAGTGGTAACAGTTCCAAGAAGCGCACACAGCAAGTTTAGGAAAGTAAGTCCATACAGTTAGGTTGGTGCTCAAGGTAGATCAGAGCCGGTTACCACGACACCAAAATGAAACCACCAAGGTGGTTTAACCACAATTGCAAATGTTCCACCAAGCACTCCACTTATTAAACACAGTCCAGAAATTGTATTTTCTGTTTTTCTTCATCGTAACCCAAATATCAAAGCAGTGCAACCTCCTTAGGTAATTAACCAGGCATCATTACTTTCTCTTATCACTCCAAACGTCAAAAAGTGTAGAGAACAGATAGGGGTGCTTTACTCTCCTATCACCTCTAATTCAAATATATTACTGTCAACCAGTTTATAGAGAGAATGATGGATAGAAGGTACAGGCAGAAGGAATAGAGGATTAGATACTATTATTTGCATTTACTGGGAATTAAGAAATCGTGCTACAGGACCTTATACATTGGAAATAAGGTGAGCCACAGGAGGTACATAGAGTTGGTGTATTAGGCTGGGTGTACACATAACCTTTGATTTGAGAGAGTAGTTTATGATTGGGGTCGTTTTTTCCTTTTAGTTGTATATTGATGTTGAAGTATTGTGGAGCGGACCTGTTACATAGAAGTAGAATTGGACCTCGTAGGGGTAGGTCAAACATGTTAGTGTTGATTGGCTACACCTTTAACTTTGGGATTCTTACTTTGGTTCTGCCCACTCGGCAACTTTATCATAATACAATGGGGTGATTCTTGTTTTTTCTCTTAGTTCTAGGGTCTTTCAGGTATGTCTTTACTTTGTGCACTGTGATTTCGGTGGTTTCTGATCGCAGTGATTTTGTGATCATTGCAAGAGCTTGTTGTAAATATTGGTAACCGAATTAAGGTTAAAACAACGATTATTGTGATTACTTACAGCCCTGAAGAAGTCTATTTGTCAAAGACTGACTAAGACGAAACACGTTTTGGCTGTTTTGAAAGTGGTATTCTGGAAGAAGGAGGACAAAGAACAAAGAAAAGAAAATTGAAGAAAAACAGAAAATACAATTTGTGGACTGTGTTTAATAAGTGGAGTGCTTGGTGGAACATTTGCAATCTTCCTCTTCAGGTTCATCATCTGGGAAAAGATGCGATGATTGTGTGACACAAATGTTTGACACATTATGACAGAGGATGGCTACATCTCTCCTGACCCATGCTATGCGGTGACAAGCAGATGTAGCACGGAATTTGAAGTTGAAAGGTATAGCAATCTGTTGAGGGAGCCCCTACCAATCATCCCTGCAAAAGACCCATCCAGTCCATATAACTTTCTCCCTTGTGATATATGTGCTGTACAGGTGACTTAGTGAGTTGTGGTATCCATTTGGACCTCTACTGTATGCAAAACAAGATAGTGTTTGTCCTTTGAAAAAGTTGGCTATGTCCAGGACTCACATGCCACCCGGCCACGATATCTTCCAGGTCCCCCTTCCCGAAACCAGTGGTGCCTTGTTTGTTCTGTTTTAGTTCTCTGCTCCCTGAATGAAATCCACCAAAGCGCCTCTTTCTGGGTTGATGCCGTTCCATTAGACCAGCTACTTCATCCCTGGAGGGAGGGTTTCTGGCTAGGAAGAGGTACTGAAACCACACTGTAAGTCGCACTAGATGATCTGAGGAACATAGTGCATGGGAGGCACGGGCGGGTATAATTTTGTCGAGCCTATCTTCTTCAGTTGACATAGTGGATCGCTGATTACCTAAATCTAGGCTTAGGGAAACAGGAATCACAAGTACTGTTGCTGTCTGGTTTTCCTCATTGCTGGCGAATTTCTTTCAATCCTTATTTCTCCCTCTGTTCCGATCTTGTAGCTAGGGTGCAAAATGCAGAGGACTTCAGTGATTCTCACTACCTTTGATGTTACTCAACATCTACATCTAGACTTTGGCCCAGCTGATTAGATCACATGGATGTTTGGCTTTGAAGTATGTTGATGACACCAGGCTAATGGTGTCGACAAGTCTTCTAAGTAATGGTGCAATTCTGGCCTGACACTCAACATTTATGAGAGCAAATCTGAACAAGCATTCAAGATGAATTAGAGATCATTCAAATCGCAACATGCACTAAAGATTACTAAGTGATCATATTCTCATTCATTCTCTCATGCACTCACTCATCCAAATGTTGACTCCTTATGACATTCATACAGTCTCTATACATGGATGATCTCTGGGTTATTTGTGCGCTATACATATCAGTATACCATAACATAACATAACATAACATAACATAACATAACATAACACTCACCCATCCACAACACACAGAAACTTGTGAATCAATCAGGAATAACTTTCACACAAATATCAGCCAAACCTAAAAGCTTTACCAATTCTAGTTCTAATTTCCACAGAAATTAACTTTTCACCTTTCCAGTTTTATACTTCAGTAATGGTAGACTCAATGTTTCCCAAATACATCACTCAAATCAAAAACTATAATTTTCTTTATTATGGTCATGGGATTTATTTTTTTTGTCAGTATTGTTGGATCGTATTCAGGAGGGTGCACTAAAATTGCCTCGCTCAGAACTGCATGGCTCAGACAGCATACAAATATTAATCCGGGAGGGGATGAGATATTCTAGCTCAGACCTGGGAAACATGAGAGCTTTGTGGTGACAATAATATTGCAGGAGGGTGTTCTTCACAGTAGCCCTGGAAGGATGGTCACCATGCCCTTTTGATTTTCTCACTTGTTGGTTGACCTTTGGTTAACTACAGTAACGTTAGACTGTCTCTCAAAGCTGTTAAACCGCTCTATTTAGAAAGGACTCCATTTTCTTTCTTACAGCAACTTAGACATGAGAACCTGGCGAACCTCCTAAGAAGTGAGCAAGATAAAGAAGCGTTGGTACCTGGTGTTTGAGTTTGTGGACCACACAGTCCTAGATGACCTTGAGCAGTTCCCAAATGGACTTGATTTCAGTCGAGTTCGGAAATATTTATTTCAGATTATTAAGGGAATCGGATTTTGCCACAGTCACAATGTAAGTTGTATACAGAGCATGGACGGATGAATGGAGAATCAATCGTAAGAATGTGCTTTGCAAGTATCTTCTTAATATTAATATAGGATATGTGCATGTCGCTATTGTCTGTACTATAAGTTACAATGATTAATATGTGGCTCAATTTTCCAAATGCCCACAATGATTTGGAGACCTGTCTCTACCCAGAGAAATGCCTCTAATCCCCTAAAACATCCTTATATAGTACCAGCACACGTTACATATGAACAGCAGCCAGGACCAATTCATTAATACGTGTGGTGTGAATTTTGCTTGTGAAAATTGGGTTATTGGTTGAAGGGGGATGGGAGCCCTACTTAAGAATAGTCTCAATCCTTGCAAGAGTAAACCACAAAGGTCACTAAGTTAACTTGTGCTTAACTTTCTGGTAGCTTGGCACAAAGCAGTCAGGCTTAACTTCAAGGCAATGTGTAAGTATTTAAGCAGCGCACAAACCGTAATAAAGTGAAAACATAACACAGGAAAAATCTCAAAGCTATTTATAAAAATATAGTTTTTTAAAATAAATAAAATGATACTAGTACGACAAAAAATACAATCAGTCAGTAGAACTGTAGATAATAAATTTGTCAAAAGTAGGTAAAAATAGCATCTAAAAGCAATAAGCACCACTCACTGTCATCTGTTCGGGCTAGACCGGGGAAAAGTCACAAGTTCATGTTCTGGAAAGGCCTTCCCTTGCCCTGTCAAGCCTCCAAGAAGTCTGGGGTGACAAAAGACTAGAGTCAGGTTCCTTTGTGTGTGCAGGAGGTAAAGCCTTTTGAAATATAAGCGGTCCGGGGAAAGCTCCACCCACAACCATCCTGGCAGAAACGCCCATCTGTCCACATCTAATCCCCTCACAGGAATATACAAACCTCAACAACAGAGATAATCACCGTCACGTGACCCAGGACAATGGCAGAAGGCAAAAATGGTTAGGCAAAAAAATGGCAACTTTCTAAAAGTGCCATTCTCAGAGCTGTGACTTAAAATCCGACATCACCATTAAAGATGATTTTACATTACAATTAATTTGAGTGTAAACACCATGGGGCAGATTTACAAGAACTGGCGCATCCCTATATATTAGCAGGGATGCGCCAGTAAAAATGTGACACATAAAAAAACCCTTGCGCCGCACCATGGTGCACGGATAGCCAGATGTGTGACGCATCTGTCAGTGTAAAGGTGACACAGTGCTGGAGTCCTGTCGCAAGTGCGACACAACTCCAGCACTGCTCATGGACGGCCTATACTTGCTGTGCTGTGTCACTCCTTACGCCTGCTTATAGCCCACCAGGTACCTCCAAGTAAGTGCCACAGAGCTGCATTGCAGAGAGGTGTAAAAAGGGGCGTGGCCTGGACCACCTCAATGCAACGCAGGTTTGTGGCGCTTACTGAAGGCACCTGGTGAGCTAGGTGGCCCCCAGGGGCCTCCAGGATTGATGGGGAATTAATTCCCTAACTTCAAACGAGCCACAGGGCATGCTTGCACCCATGTCCCCTCAGGCCCCACCCCCTCCCTTCACCACTGTGCAATCGCGCCCTATGGCGCTTTTTAAGTTTGAGGGTTAAGTCCCCTTGAATCCTGAGGGTCCCTGGTGTCCAACTAGCCCATTAGGTACCTTCAGTAAGTGCCACAGAGCTGCGTTGCAGAGAGGTGAAAAAAGGGGCATGGCCTGGACCACCTCTCTGCAACGCAGCCCTGTGGTGCTTAGTGGAGGTATCTGGTGGGCTAGTGTGCCCCCAGGGACCCCCAGTATTGAAGGGTAATTAATTCCCCAATCTAAAACGCGCCACAGGTTGCATTTGCAGAGTGTCGTTGGGAGGGGGCGGGGCCTCCGGCACAATCGCGTCTTTTCTTGCAATTTTTTTTTAGAAGGGGGCTGTGTGGCCTCCCTTCTTTTTCCTTTCTTTGGGCCATGGGGACCCCAACCCCTAGGGCCTGACCCCTTTAAAAAACAAGAAATATATATATTTATATATATATATATATATATATATATATATATATATATATATATATATATATATATATATATATATATATATATATATATATATATATATCAAAGCTCCAAGGTTCCCACCTGTTGGAGACGCACACTGACATCCACTGCAGCAACCTTCATGAGGTAAAAGCCGGATCGGCGAGCGGATCCAGTTTACAGCATGCCTGTCGATTCACGCCGGACGCGTTTCGTGCTCATTGCACTCTTCAGCGGCGCGACAGTCATTTTGGCATAGAGGCCACACCTCCCACTTAAAAATGTGAGCCCTCCAATGGGCAACTCAAATGAGTCCGCGTTGGTTTGTGGGTCTTGTAGTGAGTGCCTCAGTTATGTGCCGCTGTCTGAGCTGTTTCAAGCCCACCAATGGGCCTCCACGCGCACATCCGGCTTGTTAATCCTCCATGGATGCCTCCACATTGAAACTCTGAGAATCGGAGCTCCGTGGCCCCAAATTTCCGGGTGGTGCATCTCCCGCGGCTGGGAGGCCGCGTAAAAATCAAAGCTCCAAGGTTCCCACCTGTTGGAGACGCACACTGACATCCACTGCAGCAACCTTCATGAGGTAAAAGCCGGATCCGCGAGCGGATCCAGTTAACAGCATGCCTGTCAATTCAAGCCGGATGCGTTTCGTGCTCATTGCACTCTTCAGCGGCGCGACAGTCATTTTGGCATAGAGGCCACACCTCCCACTTAAAAATATGAGCATTCCAATGGGCAACTCAAATGAGTTCGCGTTGGTTTGTGGGTCTTGTAGTGAGTGCCTCAGTTATGTGCCGCTGTCTGAGCTGTTTCAAGCCCACCAATGGGCCTCCACGCGCACATTGGAGGGTTAGAGAAGCCCATTGGAGGGTTAGTTCACCAATCATGTGGGAGTGTCTTAAGTAGCACAAACTCATTGTCGTGCCTCTGAAGAGAGCGGAAGCTCAGAAACGCGTCAGGCTATTATTACCGACACGAGAACTGTAATCAAGCGGGACTGCCCAGTTGTCTTTGACCCGAATAAATGCCTTCTGGTCACCTGCTGCCGTGTGCGTCCTTACCTGTGGGTACTTGGAGCTTGAATGTAAACGCGGCAGGCCAGCCGCGAAGGATTACATCACCCCATGAAGACAGGGGGCCACGGAGCCCGGAATCTTGCCGAGCCCCAAATGTGGAACAGCACGTGAGGGATCTATGGACAACACGCTTCCCGAGGCCCATCAGAGGGCTTCGTATGCCACAGTACAAATAATGTGCATGAAATAAGTACCTAAGACACGGACTATAAGACCCAACATGCATTGCGTTCAACTAATCTGAGAAGCCCATTGGAGGGTTAGTTCACCAATCATGTGGGAGTGTCTTAAGTAGCACAAACTCATTGTCGTGCCTCTGAAGAGAGCGGAAGCTCAGAAACGCGTCAGGCTATTATTACCGACACGAGAACTGTAATCAAGCGGGACTGCCCAGTTGTCTTTTACCCGAATAAATGCCTTCTGGTCACCTGCTGCCGTGTGCGTCCTTACCTGTGGGTACTTGGAGCTTGAATGTAAACGCGGCAGGCCAGCTGCGAAGGATTGCATCACCCCATGAAGACAGGGGGCCACGGAGCCCGGAATCTTGCCGAGCCCCAAATGTGGAACAGCACGTGAGGGATCTATGGACAACACGCTTCCCGAGGCCCATCAGAGGGCTTCGTATGCCACAGTACAAATAATGTGCATGAAATAAGTACCTAAGACACGGACTATAAGACCCAACATGCATTGCGTTCAACTAATCTGAGAAGCCCATTGGAGGGTTAGTTCACCAATCATGTGGGAGTGTCTTAAGTAGCACAAACTCATTGTCGTGCCTCTGAAGAGAGCGGAAGCTCAGAAACGCGCCAGGCTATTATTACCGACACGAGAACTGTAATCAAGCGGGACTGCCCAGTTGTCTTTTACCCGAATAAATGCCTTCTGGTCACCTGCTGCCGTGTGCGTCCTTACCTGTGGGTACTTGGAGCTTGAATGTAAACGCGGCAGGCCAGCCACGAAGGATTGCATCACCCCATGAAGACAGGGGGCTACGGAGCCCGGAATCTTGCCGAGCCCCAAATGTGGAACAGCACGTGAGGGATCTATGGACAACACGCTTCCCGAGGCCCATCAGAGGGCTTCATATGCCACAGTACAAATAATGTGCATGAAATAAGTACCTAAGACACGGACTATAAGACCCAACATGCATTGCGTTCAACTAATCTGAGAAGCCCATTGGAGGGTTAGTTCACCAATCATGTGGGAGTGTCTTAAGTAGCACAAACTCATTGTCGTGCCTCTGAAGAGAGCGGAAGCTCAGAAACGCGTCAGGCTATTATTACCGACACGAGAACTGTAATCAAGCGGGACTGCCCAGTTGTCTTTTACCCGAATAAATGCCTTCTGGTCGCCTGCTGCCATGTGCGTCCTTTCCTGTGGGTACTTGGAGCTTGAATGTAAATGCGGCAGGCCAGCCGCGAAGGATTGCATCACCCCATGAAGACAGGGGGCCACGGAGCCCGGAATCTTGCCGAGCCCCAAATGTGGAACAGCACGTGAGGGATCTATGGACAACACGCTTCCCGAGGCCCATCAGAGGGCTTCGTATGCCACAGTACAAATATTGTGCATGAAATAAGTACCTAAGACACGGACTATAAGACCCAACATGCATTGCGTTCAACTAATCTGAGAAGCCCATTGGAGGGTTAGTTCACCAATCATGTGGGAGTGTCTTAAGTAGCACAAACTCATTGTCGTGCCTCTGAAGAGAGCGGAAGCTCAGAAATGCGTCAGGCTATTATTACCGACACGAGAACTGTAATCAAGCGGGACTGCCCAGTTGTCTTTTACCCGAATAAATGCCTTCTGGTCACCTGCTGCCGTGTGCGTCCTTACCTGTGGGTACTTGGAGCTTGAATGTAAACGCGGCAGGCCAGCCGCGAAGGATTGCATCACCCCATGAAGACAGGGGGCCACGGAGCCCGGAATCTTGCCGAGCCCCAAATGTGGAACAGCACGTGAGGGATCTATGGACAACACGCTTCCCGAGGCCCATCAGAGGGCTTCGTATGCCACAGTACAAATAATGTGCATGAAATAAGTACCTAAGACACGGACTATAAGACCCAACATGCATTGCGTTCAACTAATCTGAGAAGCCCATTGGAGGGTTAGTTCACCAATCATGTGGGAGTGTCTTAAGTAGCACAAACTCATTGTCGTGCCTCTGAAGAGAGCGGAAGCTCAGAAACGCGTCAGGCTATTATTACCGACACGAGAACTGTAATCAAGCGGGACTGCCCAGTTGTCTTTTACCCAAATAAATGCCTTCTGGTCACCTGCTGCCGTGTGCGTCCTTACCTGTGGGTACTTGGAGCTTGAATGTAAACGCGGCAGGCCAGCCGCGAAGGATTGCATCACCCAATGAAGACACGGGGCCACGGAGCCCGGAATCTTGCCGAGCCCCAAATGTGGAACAGCACGTGAGGGATCTATGGACAACACGCTTCCCGAGGCCCATTAGAGGGCTTCGTATGCCACAGTACAAATAATGTGCATGAAATAAGTACCTAAGACACGGACTATAAGACCCAACATGCATTGCTTTCAACTAATCTGAGAAGCCCATTGGAGGGTTAGTTCACCAATCATGTGGGAGTGTCTTAAGTAGCACAAACTCATTGTTGTGCCTCTGAAGAGAGCGGAAGCTCAGAAACGCGTCAGGCTATTATTACCGACACGAGAACTGTAATCAAGCGGGACTGCCCAGTTGTCTTTTACCCGAATAAATGCCTTCTGGTCACCTGCTGCCGTGTGCGTCCTTACCTGTGGGTACTTGGAGCTTGAATGTAAACGCGGCAGGCCAGCCGCGAAGGATTGCATCACCCCATGAAGACAGGGGGCCACGGAGCCCGGAATCTTGCCGAGCCCCAAATGTGGAACAACACGTGAGGGATCTATGGACAACACGCTTCCCGAGGCCCATCAGAGGGCTTCGTATGCCACAGTACAAATAATGTGCATGAAATAAGTACCTAAGACACGGACTATTAGACCCAACATGCATTGCGTTCAACTAATCTGAGAAGCCCATTGGAGGGTTAGTTCACCAATCATGTGGGAGTGTCTTAAGTAGCACAAACTCATTGTCGTGCCTCTGAAGAGAGCGGAAGCTCAGAAACGCGTCAGGCTATTATTACCGACACGAGAACTGTAATCAAGCGGGACTGCCCAGTTGTCTTTTACCCGAATAAATGCCTTCTGGTCACCTGCTGCCGTGTGCGTCCTTACCTGTGGGTACTTGGAGCTTGAATGTAAACGCGGCAGGCCAGCCGCGAAGGATTACATCACCCCATGAAGACAGGGGGCCACGGAGCCCGGAATCTTGCCGAGCCCCAAATGTGGAACAGCACGTGAGGGATCTATGGACAACACGCTTCCTGAGGCCCATCAGAGGGCTTCGTATGCCACAGTACAAATAATGTGCATGAAATAAGTACCTAAGACACGGACTATAAGACCCAACATGCATTGCGTTCAACTAATCTGAGAAGCCCATTGGAGGGTTAGTTCACCAATCATGTGGGAGTGTCTTAAGTAGCACAAACTCATTGTCGTGCCTCTGAAGAGAGCGGAAGCTCAGAAACGCGTCAGGCTATTATTACCGACACGAGAACTGTAATCAAGCGGGACTGCCCAGTTGTCTTTTACCCGAATAAATGCCTTCTGGTCGCCTGCTGCCATGTGCGTCCTTTCCTGTGGGTACTTGGAGCTTGAATGTAAATGCGGCAGGCCAGCCGCGAAGGATTGCATCACCCCATGAAGACAGGGGGCCACGGAGCCCGGAATCTTGCCGAGCCCCAAATGTGGAACAGCACGTGAGGGATCTATGGACAACACGCTTCCCGAGGCCCATCAGAGGGCTTCATATGCCACAGTACAAATAATGTGCATGAAATAAGTACCTAAGACACGGACTATAAGACCCAACGTGCATTGCGTTCAACTAATCTGAGAAGCCCATTGGAGGGTTAGTTCACCAATCATGTGGGAGTGTCTTAAGTAGCACAAACTCATTGTTGTGCCTCTGAAGAGAGCGGAAGCTCAGAAACGCGTCAGGCTATTATTACCGACACGAGAACTGTAATCAAGCGGGACTGCCCAGTTGTCTTTTATCCGAATAAATGCCTTCTGGTCACCTGCTGCCGTGTGCGTCCTTACCTGTGGGTACTTGGAGCTTGAATGTAAACGCGGCAGGCCAGCCGCGAAGGATTGCATCACCCCATGAAGACAGGGGGCCACGGAGCCCGGAATCTTGCCGAGCCCCAAATGTGGAACAGCACGTGAGGGATCTATGGACAACACGCTTCCCGAGGCCCATCAGAGGGCTTCGTATGCCACAGTACAAATAATGTGCATGAAATAAGTACCTAAGACACGGACTATTAGACCCAACATGCATTGCGTTCAACTAATCTGAGAAGCCCATTGGAGGGTTAGTTCACCAATCATGTGGGAGTGTCTTAAGTAGCACAAACTCATTGTCGTGCCTCTGAAGAGAGCGGAAGCTCAGAAACGCGTCAGGCTATTATTACCGACACGAGAACTGTAATCAAGCGGGACTGCCCAGTTGTCTTTTACCCGAATAAATGCCTTCTGGTCACCTGCTGCCGTGTGCGTCCTTACCTGTGGGTACTTGGAGCTTGAATGTAAACGCGGCAGGCCAGCCGCGAAGGATTACATCACCCCATGAAGACAGGGGGCCACGGAGCCCGGAATCTTGCCGAGCCCCAAATGTGGAACAGCACGTGAGGGATCTATGGACAACACGCTTCCTGAGGCCCATCAGAGGGCTTCGTATGCCACAGTACAAATAATGTGCATGAAATAAGTACCTAAGACACGGACTATAAGACCCAACATGCATTGCGTTCAACTAATCTGAGAAGCCCATTGGAGGGTTAGTTCACCAATCATGTGGGAGTGTCTTAAGTAGCACAAACTCATTGTCTTGCCTCTGAAGAGAGCGGAAGCTCAGAAACGCGTCAGGCTATTATTACCGACACGAGAACTGTAATCAAGCGGGACTGCCCAGTTGTCTTTTACCCGAATAAATGCCTTCTGGTCACCTGCTGCCGTGTGCGTCCTTACCTGTGGGTACTTGGAGCTTGAATGTAAACGCGGCAGGCCAGCCGCGAAGGATTGCATCACCCCATGAAGACAGGGGGCCACGGAGCCCGGAATCTTGCCGAGCCCCAAATGTGGAACAGCACGTTAGGGATCTATGGACAACACGCTTCCCGAGGCCCATCAGAGGGCTTCGTATGCCACAGTACAAATAATGTGCATGAAATAAGTACCTAAGACACGGACTATAAGACCCAACATGCATTGCGTTCAACTAATCTGAGAAGCCCATTGGAGGGTTAGTTCACCAATCATGTGGGAGTGTCTTAAGTAGCACAAACTCATTGTCGTGCCTCTGAAGAGAGCGGAAGCTCAGAAACGCGTCAGGCTATTATTACCGACACGAGAACTGTAATCAAGCGGGACTGCTCAGTTGTCTTTTACCCGAATAAATGCCTTCTGGTCACCTGCTGCCATGTGCGTCCTTACCTGTGGGTACTTGGAGCTTGAATATATATATTTATATATATATATATATATATATATATATATATATATTCACTGAAAAAAACCATAGGTTTCAGGAGTTATATAGTTAAGAATTCGTTTTTAAAAAACCTTTGAAATTCACTCAAAAAACTATAAGTTTTAGTGGTGTTATAGTTAGCTGGACATTTTACTCATACAAAACCAATAAAATTGCTCCTATATAGTTAGTTGTACTAACTATATTTCGCGCACCCGCAATCCACTGCTGATGATGTCACATATTAGATCATTCATGACATGGTCAGTGACATCACTGATGCAGTGCCTAATTTGTAAAATATGAAGTGCAGGTGCTCAAATGTTTGTCAGAGGCGACGCCTACTTTTATCTGGCCCCGCCCACTTCACCCACTGGCCCCACCCTCTTACTATATTAGCTCCACCCACATTTTCAACTGGCACTGCTAAAAGTCAGAGGTAATATATATCTGGCTGATCCGAATTTCAGCAAGGGATCCTTCCTCATAGTAAGGTTTTGATAGGCGGTTCCCTTGCCCTGTGAACATTTTGAAAAAGATTAACTCAAAAGTGCATTTAAAGCACAGTTTTGGACTAAATTAGCTAAAATCACTAATGCATTGAAACGGGACAATTTCAGTGCAGTATGTGCTGATTTGGTGAAAGGACAATACTGGGGTAGGGTATGCCATTTTTAACTGGCTGGCTGGCAGGGGTTCTTTATTGAGCTTCCTGCAACAGCTATTATGTCTGTATCATGAATGAGGGATAACTTTACATCTATGTTCGGACTTGAGCACCTGTGCAGACTTATTTATCACATTAAAGTTACACATTTGAAAACGTAAACTTCAATGTAATGACATTTGGGAGTGAGAAACAAAGTCCTAAAATACTCTAGATAATTTGGACTACAGTTTAGTTGCAGGCTACACTAGAGAAATATTTTGTCTCTCGGAGCAAAATACAGTACATTTTCACCAAAACCTTGGTGTCCTAAAAATTAAAAACATTGCTCAAAGTTGTTGAACAATCACCGACGTGTAACACCCTGTTTGGGAGCATTATGTAGCGGAGTACCCAGTTTCTTACATTAATTTAGTTTAATAGCGCCTCTCATACCAGTTTAAGGTGTCAGAGCACTTTGCATCATTCACACATTGCATAAATACAATCCTATGTGTGTAACTCAGTATAGAGGGAATGTTACATCAGACAGGACTACAAGGTATAGGAGTCACATGTCATACATGATTGTCATTGTAGGCACTATAGTTTAGGAGTTCAAAGTCTGAAAAAGCGCAAATGCAGAATTCAAAACATACCAGCATTGTTAGGGGTTCTCTTCAATAAGAAGTGATTTCTACCCACATTGGACCCTTTTTGCAAGATTAGGATCATGAAAGATTAGCCGAAAAAAAACATATAGCTGTAAATATATAACTTGCCGTTTGCATGCAGGTCTATGATGACAGACAGACTAGTTAATAGCTTGCTGTTCTATGGTAGCATTTTAACTTACAAACTGCAAGTAACAAAAGGATCTTTCCGACAGAAGCAGTAACCCCTTATTAGGCAATTCTGGCTCTGAGTCCACTAACTCTCTCTTGTCCCTCCAGCCCCTGTGACCGCCCGGACTCGCTCCTGACCGGTTGCTCCCTCCTTGCTCCTCTCCCAGTACTGCTTCTGTCTTCCTGGGGATCTTTGCACTGCTGACTGACATCACGGTATCGCCTGCATTCAGTAAATTAGCGATATCGCCTGCATTTGGCCAATTTGCGCTGTGTTTTCTGAAACTTATAGCTCATAGTGCATGTGATTGTAGCGCCGCCCGCCCTGCATTGCATGTGATTGTAGCGCCGCCCGCCCTGCACTGCATTTAGCTGTGTTTGCCCACCTGGCAGTAACGTGTATTATTTTGTTAATCTCCTTTTCGCTGTCCCAGGCGACCTACTGCCCCTGCCTCGCCTCCCCTCTGACCTCCATTTTGTTTGCTGTTGTTGTTTTCCCTGCCCCTCCTCCCCGCTACCGCCTCCCAGCTGCTGACCCTCCCACGCTCCGCCCCCTCCACCTTCCATTTATGGCCAATGCCCCCACGCGCAGCGTCCACGCGCTACGGCCTCGCCGAAGGTGCGCCAAAGGTAAGCCCGTCTACGCCCGTCCGCGCCTGGACCGCGCCCAGCGCCAGACCCCCTGCCCCTCGCGCTCCCCAGCCCTCCAGCATTACCTACGATGCCGCCACCCTCCTAGCCCTTAACCCCGGTCGCGCCCCCAACTGCGTCCAATCCGCTCCCGGACACACCCATGGACCTTTCTCTTGCTACTCCTGCAAATTCAGCGGCTCCGTCAACATCTCCGCTACGACCACACCACAGATCCCCGACCCCAACCACCTACAATGCATCCTTCTCAACACCCGATCAGTCCACAGGCACGCCATTGACCTATGGAATCTACTAGACACCATTTCTCCGGACATCGCCTTCCTCACGGAAACATGGATGAACGCTTCCTCCGCACCAGACATCACCATTGCCATCCCTGAAGACTATAAGATCACTCGCAAAGACCGTACCAGCCACACAGGAGGAGGGATCGCTATCGTCCATAAGAAATCAATCCGCATCTCAACCAGCTCTGACGCCAACCTCGCCAACTCCGAACACCTCCACTTCCAAATACACATCGACCCCAAGACCACACTCAGAGGCACCCTCCTCTACAGACCACCAGGACCCCGAGCTAAATTCAGTGAAGACATCACGGACTTCATCACTCCACACACGCTCCCCTCCAAAGACTACATCCTTCTGGGAGACCTCAACTTTCACCTTGAAAAGATCAACGACCGCAACACCGCCACCCTCGTGGACAACCTCGCCAACCTCGGACTTAAACAACTAGTCACTTCCCCCACCCACATCGCAGGTCACACACTCGACCCAATCTTCACCTCCAGCAACCATGTCTCCTTCAGCCACACCACGGACCTCCTCTGGACTGACCACAGCTGCGTTCACTTCACCTACAACAAACCAAAACCCAACATCCACCTCCAACCTACCCTGCAAAGAAACTGGAACAAAATCACCACGGACCAAATCTCCGCATCGCTCCTTCGAAACTCCCCAGCCCTCTCCTCTAACACCAACGAAGCCGCCGCCAACCTCACCCTATGGTTATCCAACACCGCCGACACCTTAGCACCACTGAAAAAACGTCAAAGAAAACCTGGCAGCAAGAAGGCCTCATGGTTCAACGATGATCTCAAAAAGTCCAAGAAACTCTGCCGCTCCCTTGAAAAGGCCTGGAAAAAAGACCCAACCACCAGCACCAAGGACGCCTTCAAAAGCGCCACCCGCACTCACCACCAATTGATCCGAAAAGCCAAGAAAACAGCATTCAAGGATCGACTTGACAACAACGCCCACAACAGCAAGGAACTTTTCAACATCGTCAAGGAATTTTCCAATCCCTCGGCCAACTCCAACGACATCACCCCCTCTCAAATCCTCTGCGACTCCCTAGCCTCATTTTTCCACAACAAGATTGCAGACATCCACAACAGCTTTGACAACCAACCCGGAAACCAACCCACCCTACCATTTGCTGATCATCTTCCCCCCGTGAACACCCTTAACGACTGGAACCCAATCTCCACTGAGGACACCATCCGCCTGATGAATTCCATCCACTCAGGATCCCCCACAGACCCATGTCCTCACCACATCTTCAACAAAGCAGACTCCATCATAGCACCGCACCTCCGAGACGTCATCAACTGCTCCCTCAACTCCGCCACCTTCCCGGAAGACTGGAAACACGCTGAACTCACCGCCCTTCTGAAAAAACCAACAGCAGACCCCACCGAACTCAAAAATTACCGCCCCATCTCGCTTCTTCCATTCCCGGCCAAAGTCATCGAGAAAGCTGTCAACAACCAGCTCGCCGCCTTCCTCGAAGCCAACAAATCCCTCGACCCCTCACAATCTGGCTTCCGAGCAAAACACAGCACTGAGACCGCCCTCATCGCAGCAACAGACGACATTCGAACTCTTCTGGACAATGGAGACACAGTCGCCCTCATCCTCCTTGACCTCTCTGCAGCTTTCGACACAGTCTGCCACAGCACCCTTTTACAACGCCTCAATAACATCGGAATCCAAGGAAAAGCACTTGAATGGATCACCTCGTTCCTCACCGGAAGAACCCAGAGAGTCCGCCTTCCTCCATTCAAGTCCGAGGCCTCTGAAGTCATCTGCGGCGTACCACAAGGATCCTCACTCAGTCCCACCCTCTTCAACGTATACATGAGCCCCCTCGCGGCCATCGCACGCCAACACAACCTCAACATCATCTCTTACGCGGACGACACTCAACTGATCCTCTCCCTCACCAATGACCCCAGCACCGCCAAAACTAACCTACACGAAGGAATGAAAGAAGTTGCCGAATGGATGAAACAAAGCCGTCTGAAACTGAACTCGGACAAAACAGAAGTCCTCATCTTAGGTACATCCCCCTCTGCATGGGACGACTCCTGGTGGCCAGAAGCCCTCGGAAAAGCACCCATCCCGACAGACCACGCACGGAACCTAGGCGTCATCCTGGATTCTTCACTCTCAATGAACAGACAAGTCAGCGCCGTATCCTCTTCCTGCTTCAACATTCTTCGCATGCTCAGAAAAACATTTCGCTGGATCCCCTCCGAAACAAGGAAAACAGTCACCCACGCTCTGGTCACGAGCCGACTGGACTACGGAAACACCCTCTACGCAGGTACTACCGCAAAACTCCAGAAGAAACTCCAACGAATCCAAAACGCCTCAGCCAGGCTCATATTAGACATCCCACGCAACGAACACATCTCTGGTCACCTTAAAGACCTCCACTGGCTTCCCGTCAATAAGAGGATCACTTTCCGTCTGCTTACCCACGCACACAAATCACTCTACGACATCGGACCAGATTGCCTCAACTCACGACTGTCCTTCTACACCCCCTCCCGCCAACTACGTTCTTCCAGCCAAGCCCTCGCCACTGTACCTCGCATCAACAAGACCACCATGGGAGGCAGATCCTTTTCATACCTAGCTGCTAAAACATGGAACTCACTCCCCGCTTACCTTCGCCTTACCCAGAACCACCTAGCATTCAGAAAGCAACTCAAAACATGGATATTTGACAAGTAATCCTCCTCCCCTTCCTAAGCGCCTTGAAACCCTCTGGGTATGTAGTGCGCTATACAAATTCCATGACTTGACTTGACTTGACTTGTAAAAGGCACCTGTATTGACAGGACTGGAGGAGGTCATGGGGGTTATTAGCACCAAAATCGCTTAAACTGAAAGGACACTTTCTCTCAATTCTAGTGTGTCCCTCCCTCCCTAGTTGATGACTACACCTTGCAATATAACAGCGCTGTCGCCACCATTGTTCCTGCCTTCATTGTGTACTTGGTTTGTGTGTCTCTCTCACCTCACGCCATATCCATTGCTTCAGAAAACCCCAGCCCTGCTTTGCAAATGTTAATGATTGTGTAAGAACATTTGCGCACGCTGCTTGCCTGGCACAGCCCCAACCCCCACTGACAGATTTTATGAGCGTGCCCGGCCTGCCCTGAAAACGAAAACGAATCCTGCCCTGGGCCTGCATCCTGTAGTACTGATTCCAGGCAGTCCGGCCCGCAACTGCGCAACAAATAGCCAGTGCACAGACACTGCTGGCAACAAAACATGATCGTGCACATGGTGATGATCAAACTAGGGCATCAGAAACACAGGGACAACATTTAAGCAGTGACGTGACCATGATGAACATAAAAAAGTAAATCTGTTATCTGTAGGCCTCACCTGCGCAGATTTATTAGTTAATTCATGATATGTCTGCAGTGCCGGCCTACGCCGCCTATCCCAGGCCCCAATCATCATGTGATAATAATGATAGATAAAAAACTAAGATAACCTATCAACAATGCTCATTTTTTAAAAACGTAATCCTGGCCTGCCTGCGACCCCCGCCGCCCCCAGGCCCTGCCGGCTGCCCTGCCCTCAGTGCCCTGCCTCGCCTCACCTGCCTGCGCAGCCCAAGGGGTTAGTTGACAGCTACGGTACTTTTATTGATTTGTGGGCGCCGCACTGATAACTTTTAAATCATAAATAGTCTGAATATTATTCCAAGGTTCTCCACGGCCTCGTGTCTTTTTATCATCACACGTTTAGCCGATCCTGGATTTGTGGACAGAAAAAGCACCTTGCCTGGTGAATTATTATAAACCACATTTACTTGGCTATGGACCAAGTCAAAAAACTGCAACGTGTATTTTTTGTCTAAAAAGCCAGGACTGGGACGGGTGCTGCGCGTGATACGGTTCCTTTGCAGCCACTTTAGGCCATAATATGATCCCGCCGGCCTGCCAGTCCTCGGTTAAAACAGGTGGTGTGAGGGGTGGCGCCATGTTCCTGCTCAAAGGTACGTACCATTAATGAGCCTGGGTGCCACAGCCGTGTTCAACTTCTTAGATACCAATCTCGAGGCCCCTGCGGCTCAGAGGGCAGGCCTTTTAATTTATAGGACAGGGTGGGGCTGGGCACCACAGTGCTGCATCCCTTTCATATTCGTAGTGTAAACACTGCTCCGAGAGAGGGGGCGTCGAGGCACTGTGTGAGACCCTCGAGCCGCCCCTTCGTTCCCGCCCCTCCCCAGAGACTAGCCCAGCTCTTGGGTACCGTGAGCTGAATAGAGTGAACGTCTGCTTCCCCAGGGGGGTAAACGTCCGTGTTTTTTTTAAGGGTCCCCTCGCCGGGTACTCATTTACAATTTACATACCTATTCACAAGAATCGATCACCAATCACCTGCAGGTGAGACTGGAGTAGCTCATGATGATAATTTCGGCCGCCGCCGGAGCCGGCCTATCCCCGGGCCATCTTGTCCAGGCAGCAGCGCTGCTGGTAGACCAATCAGGATGATTTTAAAAACCTGACTGACCACCAGTAAATTAATCACAGTAACGCCCTGCCTCGCTCGCGCCTCGCCCTCGGCCTCACCTGCTGTCTATGCGCTCCCAAGTCCCAACTCCGACCGAGTCCAGCAACTTTGAAAGGCGGCCGGCAGAATAACTCCTAGATACTCGGCGAGGTGCGGGTATGCTGGGGCGGGCAGAGAAAATGCACGTGCATGCAATCTGCGCACGCGTCGCTTCCTCTGGCGCGCATAGCCCCAACCCCCGTAGCAAAGCCCTGCCCAGTGCCTGGCCTGGCCCCTGCAACAACACAAACAGTGTCCCGCCCACTGGGGCCCTGATCCGCGCCGAGGCCGGGAAATCTTGACTTGAAGAGAGAGAGTAGAGGAAATGGGAGCAGGCACGTGACGTCACCACCGACAGCAGTAAGTACTGCATGCATCATCGACGACGTCGGACCTGGTCAGTGAGTCAGTCAACAAGTTTGGCACGGTGCACGGCGGTGCACCACAACACTGATAGCACTCTCTGTGTGTGCCAGTCACCAGTGACACACACGCACGAGTCACGGCTTTAAAAAATCTAAATCTAAGGCAGGAGCACAGGTGCACTTAATGCCGCGTGATAGACCCGGCCCCCATACCGGCAAGCTCCGGCTCAAATTAAGCCCTGCACTGATGACATTTCAAATGACATCACTGATGACATCACTGATGACATCATCCAGTGAATGTGGTTAGCTTTGTTATTTAAATATGCATTATATATATAGCAATTTACATTGAATAATGAGTGGATATATATAAATAAATATTTGGATGGAGGATTTAGTAGCAGTGTAATTGACTGTTTACTTGACCAATTTATAATGTCTCACTAAATATAGTGGATAGTGACTAAACTGTGTGAATATCTGTATCACTTTGTCAGTTGTTGTGTAAACTTATTCTACAGTTGGTTACTAGCTATGTGAAAGTCTATATTAGTTATTGATTAGTTAACTGAGTATTTGTATGGGAGTGTGAAAGTGTGTGTGGTTCGGTGGGGGGTGTGTGACTGTCCAAAGATGTGTGAATAGTTGATTCAGTAGATGTATGAAGTTAAAACGACATGTTCTAACAGTTTGGGTGAGGGAATCTCTTTATGGGTGTGGTGATGAGCAAATATATTTCTCAAAGGTACAGGTCCAACAAACTAGAAAAATAATAGGCAGTGTATGTGTCAGTTGCTGTATATAAATAAGTATACATAAGACACAATGATTGTGTGAGTGACTGTATGGATAACTGTATACTTGTAATAATGATTTTATAATTCACTAAGTATGACTTACTATCTAAATGAATAGAAGAAGTGGTGTTTGCATAAGTGTTTTGCTAAGTAAATATGTAAGTATGATCCATTGTTTGCATAAGTGAGTAGGATGACTTCATATGTGAATAGGATGCGTGCTGTTGTTTAATGTCGATATAGATGTATAAGTATTTTTGATAGTGTTCTATTGTTCATTGACAGCATGTATGAGTGAATCCATAGGTAAGTGATTAGATGTGTGTATACATCTATGAATCACTGAGTGGATTTTTAGATACTTGTATTGCTGTGACAATGGATTTAAATATGATACTCTGTATTTTACAAACAGTGATGAAAAATTGTAATAGTGTATGAAAAGGTGTATGTGATTGTCACGTGGATGATGTCATCAGTGATGTAATCAGTGATGTCATTTGAGATATCATCAGTGATGTCACTGACCATGTCATGAATGATCTAATATGTGACATCATCAGCAGTGGATTGCGGGTGCGCGAAATATAGTTAGTACAACTAACTATATAGGAGCAATTTCATTGGTTTTGTATGAGTAAAATGTCCAGCTAACTATAACACCACTAAAACTTATAGTTTTTTGAGTGAATTTCAAAGGTTTTTTTAAAAACTAATTCCTAACTATATAACTCCTGAAACCTATGGTTTTTTCAGAGAATTTCAAAGGTTTTTTTAAATGCTAATTCCTAACTATATAAGGCCTGAAACCTATGGTTTTTTCAGTGAATTTCAAAGGTTTTTTAAATGCTGATTCCTAACTATGTAAGGCCTGAAACCTATGGTTTTTTCAGTGAATTTCAAAGGTTTTTTAAATGCTAATTCCTAACTATATAAGGCCTGAAACCCATGGTTTTTTCAGTGTTTAAAAAAAAAAATTGATTGGTTAACTGGCTTATTAAGTGTATCTTAGTGAATACATATATTAGCGAGTAATGTTTAAATATTTAAATATATGCATGAGTGATGTAATATGTGACGTCATCAGCAGTGCATTGCAGACGTGCAAGTTATAGTGAGTCCAACTAACTATAACGTGGGAATTTCAATAGTTTTATGCGAGTAAAATTTCCAGCTAACTATAACTGGTGTGAAACCTATGGTTTTTTCAGTGAATTTCAAAGGTTTTTTAAATGCTAATTCCTAACTATAACTGGTGTGTAACCTATGGTTTTTTCAGTGAATATATATATATATATAAAATTTCTATGGCAAAATGAAACCCCTCATTTTGTTCCTTTTCAAATTAAATGTATTAAGTGTTACCACTTGATTCCAATCAAGATGACTTCAGGTGTGCCATACTTTTGTCATAAGTAAGACTGTTAGCGTTCCAGTTGTTCTTTAGAACACTCTGTGACATTCTGTCATTAGGCTATAGTTGGGCTACATCTGGCTGATATTTGGGCTACATTTGGGCACTTTTGTCTCTGGTGGCCATCTTGGGAGACTTCATATCAGAATTTTTTTAATGAAATATAAGAGTATTTGAGAAGTCACTCAAAATGTGCCCTAATTTTTCTTTCTTCAGCACTAATCATAATTTCTATGGCAAAATGAACCCCCTCATTTTGTTCCTTTGCAAATTAAATGTTTTAAGTGTTAACACTTTATTACAATCAAGATGACTTCAGGTGTGCCATACTTTTGTCATAAGTAAGACTGTTAGCGCTCTAGTTGTTCTTTAGAACACTCTGGGACATTCTGTCATTGGGCTATAGTTGGGCTACATCTGGCTGATATTTGGGCTACATTTGTTTTTTTTTGTCTCTGGTGGCCATCTTTGGGCTACATTGGGCTACATTGGGCTACATTTGGGCTCTAACATATATATAGCCCAATGTAGCCCAATATATATTTTTTCAAAGTTAATTTTCGTAAAAACCACTGGAGCACATATCTTGAGACATAGCAAAGGCACATCAGGCTACCAGTCCCTACAATTTTGCCAAGTTTGGTGGAAAACCATTCAGCCGTTCGGGCTAAAAGTGAGTCCAACCGCCCTACGGAAATTAACATGGGGAAAACACGTTATGGGATCCCCCTTTTATCTCGGCCCCCGCTTGACGAATCCCCCCAAACTTTCAGGGAAGGAGTGGAGCACCGCGAGGCAAAGTTAAGGAAAATTTCAGGAGGATTCCTCAACCGGCGCCAAAGTTATTCCCAATAGAATGTTGCGATTTCCCTATGGAAAACAATCCTAACTATATATACCTACTGGCTATCGCCAGTAGGTAATATATATATATATATATATATATATATATATATATATATATATATATATATGAACGGGTAGGGGGACGCTTGGGCCCCCCTCCTGTGGCCAATTCCGGCACCTGAGGACCCCATAACCCCATAGCCTGGGGCATGGCCACATCTTTTTTGTTTTTTTTTATGGAGGGGGCTGCGTGGCCCCCTCCTGAGTCCTCTATTGGCCCGGGGACCCCATCTCCCGGGACAGCCTTTTTAAAAAATGTTTTTTATTTTTTGGGGGGGGAGGTGGGCCACTTTTAGCCCGGGGACTCCATTCCCTGGTGCAGGCCCTATCGTTTGGGGACCGTGGGGGGAGCCCCAATGCCCCCACAGTCCCGCCAGCTCCTTGCTTCAATGATGCAAAGCAGTTTGCAATGACAGGGCGGGAGCCGCAAGGTTCCGGCCCTGTCATTGCAAACAGGGACACTGCAGGAGCTGGCCCTGGGGGGGTGGCGGTCCCCAGAGCCATCAAGGGCTCCAGGTGGGGGCCGCGTGGCCCCCCTCCTGTCTAGAGCACAGCCCCGGGGAGGTGGTGGTCCCCGGGGCTTGGGGCCCATAACAGACCCCTGCATTTAAATACTTAGTGCCCTGGGGAGGTGGCAGTAAAAAAAAAAGCCCAGGGGGGTGGCCGTCCCCGGGGATTTGGGGGGCCATGTGCTCCGCACAAATTTTTAAAAAAAGGCCCGGGGTGGCGGTCCCCGGAGCTTGGGGGGCAGTGTGACCCCAAACCCACATTTCAAAAAACAAGCCCCGGGGGATGGCGGTCCCAGGGGCTGCGGGGAACTGTGAGCCCCTCAAATATTTAAGGAAAGCCCCGGTGTAATTCCATTTAGCAGTTCAAGCTTTAATCATGTCTACAGTTTCCTATGGAAAATAACATGGAGAAAACACGTTTTGGGACCGCCCTTTTTTCTCGGCCCGTGCTTGGGGAATCACCCCAAAACTTTCGGGATAGGAGCTGACCGGAACGCCCCACTAGTTTTGAAAATCTTGTGAAGATTCGTCAACCGGCGCCAAAGTTATTGGGAAAAGAAAAAACACTTTTCCTATGGAAACTAGGTCCTAACTATAACTATATACTGGTGACCGCCAGTAGATTATATACATATATATTGAATATTGAGGGGTACCGGTACCCCGTAAACGGACCGCTCCGTTGGACAGCCTCTCGTCTCTACCGGGATCGGTGTTGCATATATATATATATATATATATATATATATATATATATATATATGCAGCTCCAAACATCCTCCAGGATTCCTCCTGTAACAGATTTGCAGCACTCATGGGGGTGGTTTTTCAAGAATGTTTATTCAAAAAACCTTTGGCACATCAAAGACGCGTTTCGGAGTTTTGCCTTCATCAATTTGCTTCACAGTTCGCGCCACGGCCATACGTATATTTTATGCGTCACATGATTTGTTGACATGAACATAGAAAGAGGACTGTTTGAGTTCATTTTCAACATTTTTAACACGCTTTCATATTGCAGTGTCAAATTTATCCTCTGAGACGTGATAAATACCGCAAACTTAAATAATCTCAAAGGCATACAGTAAAATAAAATGCGGTCCAACTCATATTACCATATTTCAACGTCATATTTCCCTGAATGGGCAAATACAGCCCTAGATGGGCAAACTCTACATGCATATGCATTATATGGTACTCGCAATCATGCCCTGGATGGGCTCACTGTAATACAGTAGTACCACTTTATGAACTCAATACTAATTCAAGTCTATTCAAATTCTGTGTTACAATTCATCATGTTCTTGAATACTCATACACATTGTGGAAGAACCAGAACAAAAGGAAAAAGAAAGAGAGCAAACACGTTAGTCACAGAATCTTACTTTTACACTCCTAACCTAGATGAACAGCCAATTCTTCATGAACATTTAGACCATTCGGCATCTTACTTTGTAAGTCAATAATATACCGCGACTCTAGCCCCCTTAGTTTCTGGAGTCGATTACCCCCTCTTATGCTCACGGGGACACTATCTAAGCACATGTATGTCAACAGATCCCTGTTGCCTCCATGTATTTGTCGAAATGTCTCGCGACAGGATAGGTAGCGCCTGCATTATTAATGGCTCGCATATGTTCTAATATGCGAAACTTGACTGGATTGGTAGTGCTCCCAATATACCTCAACCCACAGGGACATGTTAAGCAGTATATTGCATACGGTGTCCTACAGGTCAAGAATTTCTGTATTTTTCTAGGTGTTGTTAAACCTGGGATCTTATAGGATAAAGTGCGTTTACTAAATTTGCACGCTTTGCAGCGGCCGCACGGATAAAACCCATTTAATTGTTTTAATGGTGGTTGTATAGTGTGGTTCTCATGGTGGCTGTGTACTAGGTGATCCTTCAATGCCCTGGCTTTTCTGAATGTGACCAATGGATTTGGTGGCAGATCTTGTCTAATCACATTGTCAGTCATTAGAATGTTCCAATTTGTTCTTAAGATCCTTTTCAGATCACCCGCATTCTCTGAGAATGTCGTAATCAGTCTAAAAGCACTGCTTCCTGCCTCTTTCTTCTTGGTTTTAAGTAGATCACTTCTCTTTATACCATTAACTTTCCTCAGAGCTTGTGCTAGAACCTCGTCGTTATAACCTCTAGCTTTAAATCTAGTTAGGCTTTCTTTTGCTGCCTTTTGAAATTCATGTTAATTATTTGGGGTTGTAAGGAGCACTCCGTTATAAAACTTTGCTTATTCTGTTGTCCACTGGTGCTGCGATTATCAAGGGTTGTCAATCCTTATATTATCAATAGGTTATGATGGGTTGTGGTACCCACCTAATCGTGCACTGTTCACCTGGTGCTCCGCACCTTATATTCTTAATTGTTTTGACCTCTTATCAACCAAATGATTTACCATAGTTCTCAATTTAACTTTTAATCATTATTTTTCTCTTATGCATTTCATCTTGTTATTCATATTCATAACAATTTTCATTCGTACATTACATTATACTGTTATCATACTAATTTTCAGAGCATTTCAACATTATACATAGCATTTTTGATTAGTTATTTCTTGAGGAGCCCAATGCATTTCGGCACCTAGTGGTGCCTTCCTCAGGGGCAATTCTGTAAAGAAATAGAAAGTACATGGTGTAAGTGTTTTTCTAGTGCATGGGGGTTCACGTAAAGTGTAATCTGTTCTATGCGTACCTTATTACTCCTGTCATAGAATGATGATTCTATGTGTATATCCTCCTCAACAGCCAATACTCTGTTGGAACAAAATGAAAACCCAACTGTAATGGATTGTGTGTGACATTATTTGAATCTGATATTTACGTCTTGGTATAATCACGTACCTCGTGCTGATCGTCAATGAAATTTCTGAAATAACAAACATTAACATACTTAATGCTCTACTACTGTCTCCGTTATACACTTCGTTGTTCGCTGATAAGTTCACAACGTACCTTATCTTCGCTATGCTTCGCGTGTCTGTAAAAATCAGAGACCGTACCACGTGATTACTATCATGTCTCTACTGATTCCCGTTTACTTTACTCTTTCTATGTGCTGCCCGTACCTGGTATTCCTTGCTCTTTCCCTTCGACAATAATCCGCAATCCTATGGTCGCTTCTGTTTACCGCCACTCGGCCATCAGGTATTACTTAAACTCCGCGTACTCCGTTTCCTTGCGTGATTGTAAAAACAAAAGACGGATTATCCCGGAATACTGTTGTTACCAACTAGGTTGGCTGGGCGCCATCTTAGTGTGGTGAATATCGTTAGTTTACTCATTGCGTTTGTTGTATTTAAACAACTTGCGTTTCAAATGTTCTGCTATCCGGGTGAATGTATCAATCCGCAGTACATAGCTTGTTGTGATTATTATTTACTGCCACTCTATGTTACCGTACACAAGAACCAGTGTCATATACTTACTCGTCTCAATAAAACTTTTACCTCAATATTCAGAATCTTTTTCCTAGTCTTGCCTATCTGCTGCTTTACCTGTTTGCAATGATTCAGTATGTACCACATTGTGTGCTACTCTTGGATGTTGTTTATATGTGATGTCTTTATATTTTCTATTCGGTTGTGTTTGTTAAATCCAAAATTACATTGATTATTGTCTGATGAAGCGAAACACATCATTATCACATGACATTCAGTTGCTTTGCAAAATAAATCAACATTATCTACAGTACATATTGTGTGTCTATTCACTATCTGTCTGGTTGGTTTCGCCCAGCTCATGTCCATTGCATGCTGCTTCTATGTGTTAGAACGTTACATTCTGACAGTTAATTGCTTGACAAACAGATTGAATGATCATAATAAACTCCTGTCCATTGTTCGCTTGTAATGTTCATAAATAACATGCTAAATCATATTTGTCATTGAGACCTGTTGGTGCCATTGTATTTAGATTTTTAATCCAAAACAATTCTCGCTGCAACAACCTTTGGTGGTTGTCAATTCCTGGTTTGATTTGTACCTGTTCAATGACTAAAAATCTCAACTGGGCAATGCTGTGTTTTTCTTGTTTCCAATGTTGCACCAACGGTGAGGTCATGTTTTCATTGCGAATACGACTTTTGTGTTCTGTTATTCTCGTTTTTATTTTGCGTTCAGTTTTGCCAATATACATTTTTCCGCAAGGACATTTGATGGCATAGACCACATTTTGCGTGTTGCAATCGCTGCTGTGTCTTAACTGCAGTTGTTTTCCTGTGCTTGGGTGAGTGCATTTATTTCCTGTTACGACATTGTTGCAGTTTGTGCAGTTAAAACATCGGGTGGTGCCTTTGTATGTTGTTGTTGGTACTGGTTGTTGCCTGTATTTCAATCTCTCTCTTAAATTTAATCCTCTGGTATATGCATGTAATGGCGGTTCATTGAATAGTCCATTGAAGTCTCGTTCCATGGATAATAATTCCCATCTTTTGTTGATGATATTGTTGATTTTTTGTGATTGAGTTGTGTATTTAGTCACGAATACCATTCTGTTTTGTTTTGTACTCGTCTTCGGTTTTAATAATTCCTTTCTATTCATCTGTGACGCTTTATTCAGTTGTTCCTGTAGGATCTCTGGTGGATATCCTCTGTCCTTGTATTTCTGTACTTGCTTAGTTAGGGCGTTTTCACACTTCAAAGTATCTGAGCAAATGCGTTTTATCCGTATAAATTGTGACAACGGAAGGTTTCTAATGAGATTTCTTGGATGAAAGCTTTTATAATTTAAAGCATTGTTCCGATCAGTTGGTTTTGTGAATAATTCTGTTTCAAATCCACTATCCGTTTTGGTGATCCTCACATCTAAAAAGTCTATGACTTCTTTATTGATTGTGTGGGTGAATTGGATTCTTGCATCAGCTTGATTTAATGTTCTGATTAGTTGTTCAAGTGTTTCTGGAGTGTCATCCCAAATTAAAAAGATGTCATCAATGAATCGACAGTACATTTTCACATGTAACCATTTGTGAGAACTCATCACATTTTGTGCCTCGAAATGAGCCATAAATGTATTAGCGTAGGCAGGGGCCCCTGCAAAGCCCATTGACGTTCCATTGAGTTGTGCATAATATTTGTCATTCCAGGTAAAATAACTGTTGTAAAGGCAGAATTTAAGTAGCTGTATCAGAAAAATTTTGTTGGTAGATAGCTCCTCCATTTTGAGCAATGCCCATTCGACTGATTCCAATCCTGCTTGATGTGGTATAGAGGTATAAAGCGCTACCACATCTATGGTACACATAATCCAATGGTTTTGGAAGCCTACTTGTATCCATGTTAATTGATTTAAGGAGCACCAGGTGAACAGTGCACGATTAGGTGGGTACCACAACCCATCATAACCTTTTGAAATTCATGGTCACGCGAATTGTTCCTTTTAATCCTCAGTAGCTCCCCGTACGGAATACTATTTACCAATTGTTTGGGGTGGCTACTGGTGGCATAAAGTGTCGAGTTGCCCGCAGTGGACTTGCGTAAGAGTTTTGTGTGCATTTTACCGTTCTCTATATACACAGTGAGGTCCAGATAATTTACCTCCGTTTTGCTTATTTCTCCCGAAAATCTCAAGTTTATGTCATTCCTGTTCAGTACTTCGACATATGCTTTAGCTAGTTCGATCGGACCATCTATAATGATAAAGTGGTCGTCTATGTAACGATACCATCCTTTGATTTTCTCATTCCATTCACGGTTGGTCTCTGACCAGGCCACCAGCTCCTCCCACCAGCCTACGAAAAGATTTGCAAAGCTTATAACTTTGTTGTACTCGATAAGCACGACAGTTATGCATTTTACTAGTCCAAGATTTCGCCCAAATTCGGGTCGGATAGTCCGTCTTCTAATACTTGCAGCTTACTTATTTACCGCGAACCCGGAAGACTAAGGTGCCTGCCTGTACTCGGGCGCATGGTGCTGAGACGCGACTGAGAGGCCGGTTACTCGGATTTGGTAAAGGCAAGAGGGCTGCACGTTCCCAATTCCGCACTAACTCTAACCTAGCTTAATAAGGGTTATTTCCTAATTCCCTCTTTGCCCTTACCTTAACAGTTGGCCAAGGCTACTAAATAACGCTGCGATATTGACGTAAATAAATCTGTGGAGAGTCTGGTTTGACTTAGACGAGTTGGACACAGAGAGGAGTGAATTATTTTGGGATTACTAACTTGATTGTCTTTTGGAGGTAAGAGGAGATTCCGACTTGATATATCAGTTTGATCTGGGACTGCTCTTGAATTTTTGGGTTAGTTGGTAATACTGTAAACACTTATGGGAAGCGACTGTGTTTACAACACTGTGCACTTTATTTTTAGACTAAACTCGCCATTTGGATATTGGATTCCATATGAATGCTATATAACTAGAAACTGAATTTTGAACTACTCATTGTGAGGATTTTGTGGACATAACGAACAGCACTAAGCAAACATCTGCAAGGTAGGACTAGTTTTTATACACTTATGTTTCTTTTGTTGATAAGCAGTATATAATAATAATTAAGAAGCCTTGCCTCGCATGATCTGTAAGCACTAAGAGATTCTCCTCTACCCCATTAGCAATCAATACCAGAGAGAAATTAGAGGTACAGGCATCAACCTGGATGCACATTTACTTACCACTTTCACATGAGTTGTGTAAACATAAAAACACATTGGTTAACCAAGGGTCCAGTAGTTGAATGATCATGTTGTCACAATTGAACTAGATGTTAAAGGACCACATGTTCTGCTTTTGCTTTTGTAACTTAAACTATTTACTCATGCTTGGTAATGTATTTTGTTTGGAAGTCCGAAAATAGGACTGCTGCATGATGGCACTTACACTGAATATTTGATTAGTTCCTTTGCACGTGGTTGCAATATTGTGGGCTCTATTGGCACTGACTCACAGTGCCCTTGTGTGTAACTAAAAGTTTACAATCTGTATTATTTCCAGCCCTGACGAAGCCGTAGGTAAACCCTACCATGGCGAAACGCGTTGGCACTAAGGGATTGGAGTGTGGTGAAAATAAAGAAAAGAACAACAAGAGCCCCACTGATATTCTTTGCGGATTTCTTTCTATATCAATGAACTAAGACTTTGACTGTTTTTGTGTGCTCCAAGGAGTATTGTGCAACTGTGATACTCCTTAATTCATGGTAATGATGCTGGATTTTATGGCGAAAGCCACACTGATTGCTTCCGGTCCTCTAAAAAGGATTTGAACTAATTTAGGGCAGACCAAGTAGACACCAGTCCACTCAGTCTCACAGTGAAATGCACTCCTACACACATGTTAGTCCAGGTGGCATACAGTTGAGGTTTTGGATGCTGGCAATGCTACCCTCAGAGGTATAAGAAACGTTGCAAAGGCTTGATCTCCCTGTCATGGCAAAATGTCAGAAGGGTGAAGGCAGCATAGTGATTCTTGCTGATATTAAAGTGGTCTGGATCCCGGCGAGAGATGAAGAAATAGGTTGACTGGCAGACATAATTTGGAAAGAAAAGGTTGTATTCAAGATTTTGAAAGTGATCGGAGTATTTCAGAACAATGGTTATGCAGCCCAACAGTCTGAACTGGGAGTGTCACTCTAAAAGATTCTGAGTGTGTAAACAACAGTTTGCAGTGTCTATGATGTTGGGAACCCTTCAACGGGGATGGCCTTTCTCCCTTGGGTGAGAAGAGAAGTTGTTTTCAGTGGGCCTACCTTGGTGAAGTGAAGAAAATCCGAAATGTCTTTAAAAGCTCTGATGGCATATCATGGATTCTACCTTGACTTTCTGGGCAGCCCACATAATAGCACACTATGTGTTGGTAAATCAGATTTGTGTAGTTTCTCTGACTAAAGTTGGTGCATTGACTGCCATCCCCCTGCAGTTCTGGAGGTCTAACCCATCCCAATAACCTTTCAGACTTCTAGATTTGAAGCACAAGTTAAACCTACATGGCTATTGGGTACCGACTGAGAGGCAAAACATTCTGGGGCATATTTACAACAGAATGGCGAATCGTGGCATTAAGCAACCATTGCTAAAACAACACTTCACCATTCTGAAAATGCAGGGATGAGCCGTATTCACAAGAATGTGGTGCACTCCCTGCATTTCCCCTAGTGCTAGCCCAATATCTAGCTGCCTAGCACCAATGCAGGCACCCTTGCACCATAGTTCAAGGGTGTCTGTATTGGGGGGAATTTTTTTATGTGCAGCAAGGTGTCCCTTCTTCCACATAAACAATCCAGAATCCAGATAAATACCCTTCCTCTTGTCCTGTGGCAGACCTGTGCCTCAGGTTGTTGTTCAACCCACCTTGATAGGCAACTCCTCTCTGATTGGTAACAGGAGGAACACTAATGAAATGACTGCCCTCTGATTTTGGGACTGGCCTATGTTCTTTTGTTGAACCCTACATCAAAGAGAAGTAGATATTTGGTGGGCACACTCACTTCAAACTTCTTTGAACTCAGGACCACCAAGTGTAGCTGCCACCAACTAGAGACACAATGGCACGCCACCAAGAACCCCGCCAACAGAGGAGCTCACAAAACAGTCCTCAGGATATCACCAGTACTTCAAAGAAGCCAAGAAAGCAGTCATCACCACCAGCATCAACTCCGTGGCCAACCACACAAAGGAACTATTCAAAATAGTCAAAGAATTCTCCAACTTGACAGCAATAGAGAACAACATCCACCCCTCCCAGGAACTCTGTGACACCCTCTCAGACTACTTCCACTACAACATCTACAACAATGTCAACCTCCAACCCACCACCCTCAACCCACTGATGTCAACCAGCCACTGAACATCAGCCAAACCATTTCCACCTGGTCTCCACTCACCACTCTGACCACCTCAGCCATCATGTCTTCCATCCACTCCGGTATCCCACCGTCCCCAGCCACCACCACCCTCACAACCTCTCAATGAACCCAATCAGCACGCAACTCACAAGGATCCTCCATCTACACAGTAAATTTCCCGGACAGATGGAAACATGTAGATGTCAGATCCCTCCTAAAGAAAGTCTCAGCCAACCCCAGTGATCTCAACAATTATCGTCCTATCTTCCTACTCCCCTACCAAGCCAAGGTACACGAGAAAGCCATCAACCAGCAGATCACCGAATTCCTGGAACAAAACCACCTACTAAATGCATCACAAACAATCAGGATTACTTGCCAACCACAGCACCAAGACCACGCTGATCACCGCAACAGATGACATCCTAATGCTCCTCGACAATGGAGAAATGGTGGCCCTGATTCTCCTCCGCCTCTCCGCGGAATTCAACACCATCTCCCACAACACCCTCATCAAAAGACTGCACAACATAAGCATACAGCAAGACACCTTCAAGTGTATTGCCTCCTTCCTCACAGGATGCACACAGAGCATCCGACTGCCTCCCTTCACCTCCGCACCCAAAGATATCATATGTAGCGTATTACAAAGATTCAATCAATCAATCAAAAATGCTTTATTCGATTTTAGCAAAGAATAAAATCATAAAAGCAGCAGTTAAAAAGTACAATAAAATAATCAAGTTCATACAATATCATAATTAAAAACAGAGTGTTCCGTACAAATGTAGTGCATTCAGGAAAAATATCTAACACATTATACTGTTCCGCTTCTTCAAGACACTTTTTAAAAAGCCAGTCATGATTCCAATACAGTATTCGTTATCCACTAATTGTAGAAATAAAAAAGCTGGACGGCATTGCCGCCAGTCGCCCTGCTTCAGATACGGCTTAATCCACCTTATGCATTCTCTAGTATAATATTTACAAAATAAAACCACGTGAATGGTAGATTGTGAAACCAAATTATCACAAGGGCAAAACATCAATTCCCTTGACCAGTCATTTTTGTTTGGGAAGGTTACCAGCCAGTGGAAGGTCTCAAACCTGAACCTGGTCAAAACATATCTATCAAAGCCTTTTAGAAAGATACGTAAATAGGGCTGAATGGTAAAACAGGTCAGGATCATTTGATGGCAACACACAGAGGTTTTTATAATTTCCCCAGATATTATAAGTAGTTCAAAATGATTAATACACAGTGTCTTCAATTCTTTTTTGGATATGGAGACTATCATTTCAGGCCTATTATAACATTCTGGTCTATTTAAATCATTCAGAAAATTTCTAACATAATTTAGCCATGGTATCTCACTGGCATGATCCAAAGATTATAACTCAGCCCCATCCTGTACAACTTCTAAATGACTACCCTTGCAGACGTCCCATATACTCAACATAATGTCCTACATTGATGACACTCAACTGATTCTCTGACTCACTGAGTACTCCTCTGACGCCAAAATCAACTTCTGCGACACAATGACCAACATAGTCAAAAGGATTAGAGATAACTGCCTCCAACTCAAATCCGACAAAACTAAAGTACTGATCGTCCGAAAGAACACTTCCGCATGGGACCACTGTCAGTGGCCTGCAGAACTCGGACCTACACCGATCGATCATGCATGTGACCTCAGCATCATCCTTGACTGCTAACTGACCATGAAACGACAAGTCAACATAGACATCTGTTCACAGGCCACATAGACTTGGAGCCCCAACAAACTTGAAAGAAATTATAGGGTTCCTAGATTGTATCAGTTGATGGCCTCTATGAAATAATACTCTGTACATATGTGTATAGTTTTTTCATATTTTAAGTTCATGAAATCTGGATGTATTTTGTTGATCACAAGTTCACTATTCACTAATGCTACATTTTCTTGCACTATATTTGATATATTGACAGTTATTGTATATAATGTACAGAAATGATTTTTTGACTCGGAAAATGGTATAAAGAGATTATAAAGTAATATACAGGATTTCCTTCTACATTCATTGTAAGGAATTGTTTCAATATTTCAGAGGAGTTCTGTTGGTTCTATTAGGAGCTTTTTATAAAGAAACTGTTTGGATAAATTATGGTTGTTTGAAACCCGACAGAACCAATATTTTCTAAATTACGTATTACCCAGGGTCTGAGGGACACAGGGTCAACCCCGTTGGTCTTATAAAAAAAAAACATAGTCCCCTCCTGCGGCTTCCATACACTTTGCATGCTCCGCAGAATCTCCTTCCCAACACCCGAAAGACTGTCACCGAGCGCCTTGTCACCTGCCTCCTTGACTACGGAAATGCCATCTATGCCGACATCTCCACCCAGCTCCTTGGAAGACTCCAGACCATACAGAACGCTGCGGCCAGACTTATCCTGGACCTCACCAAATGATCCCACATTGCACCCCGTCTAAGAGAACTCCCCTGGCTCCCCATCCAGAAGAGATGATGGTTCAAGATCCTCATGTATGCCTACAAAGCCCGCCACAACCTAGGACCTGCCTACATCAACCATTGACTAAACTTCCACCAACCCTCTAGACACCTGAGCTCCTCTTCACTCGCTTCTTACAAAAGAGGAAACAGGCAATAAGGCTACAAACCAGTCGAACCAGTGCTCATCCATATTTTTAGTAATGTGACTATAAACGCTCAACTGATTGTGATCCTACTGTCAAAGAATCACCACATAGAAAAACCTATTAACTAAGATAGAGCAGGGGCGTCTGTTATCTGAGCACATGAAATTCTTAAAGATAAGTATTAGATTATAATAATCAAATCTGTTCCTTGTTCAATATTTCCATCATCCATAACATTGAAACTTAACAATGAGTATCCACAATATCTATAATCAGTCCAACGTGAATCAACGGGAGTCATCATTAGTCATGCACAGGAGTCGTGTGGTTTGTGTTGAACACCCAAAATATGTCCTCCTATAGTATCTTTGAAGATTGGATACGTATGTTTTAACCCTTCTTCGTCCAAAGGTAATATGATTTCTTTACAGAGATCTCAAAATACATTTTTATTTCCATAGAGTGAAAGGGACGACAACCACCATCTTCCAAACTCAGGAGGACATATTTGGATACGATTGTCCAAAGATTTAATTACATGCAGTGCAAGGCATTTTCCAGATAAGCTATACAAGGATCTTGGTGATAAATTACAACCCTGATGAAGCCCGTATATGACAAAACACGTTGGCTGGGCTGAACATTTGTGTGCATCTACAAAAGAATAAACATAAATCAAGAAGTGTTCAACACAAACCACGTGACTCCTGTGCATGACTAATGAGGACTCCCGTTGGTTCGAATTGGACTGATTATAGATATTGTGGATACTAATTGTTATGTTTCGATCTTATGGATGATGGAAATATTGAACAAGGAACAGATTTGATTATTATAATCTAATACTTATTTTTAAGAATATCATGTGCTGAGATAGCACACTTTCCTTCCATCATGGAAGCTGGGAGAGATGCCTGCAGATGGAGGTGGCAGAGGAGTGGTGAATATCCGCTTAAAAGGTAGGTACCTTCACATGCTCTCCAAGGACGCCTTATGACTAGCAGGGGTGAATACCCCATTGTGGTTGTATTTTCATGAAATATACCCTGATGTATTTCTGGGTTGCTGGAATCATAGCACCCAACGATGGTGAACAGCTATGTGTGTGGGAGTGTTTTTTTAATCATATGCCCGGTTTCAGTGTGTGCAATGAGGGGTGGAAATTGAGCAATATGTCAGTATTTTCTCATAGTTTCTTTTAATGTCATTCAACTGTTCTTCTGATATTTAGACAACTGTCTGTTGTTACATTATGGCCTCTAGTGCTTAGTCATACATTGGTCTGCTAAAACTGGTGGTCGATTCACCAGATCCTTGACCCTTGAATATCCATTTGTGCTGCTGAAGGACTGGGTGAAGAGCAACAGGTGGAAACCACAGAAAGTGTACAGTGCTCTGTGAAAGGGTTCTTATTGTTTCTTCACTTGTCTTCAACACCACTGAGGTCAAGGGTGAAGAGGACAGTGCCAGAGATACCAGCAGGCAAAGTGTGGGTGTCAGTTTACAGCAGACAAATTTTAATTGGCAATGAGTAATCTAATATGTTACCTTCTTTTTGTCATGAAATTTAGTTATTTTGGAACTAGCGTGCAAGTAAGTATTCATGCTTTGCTAAAGTGAAATGACTTTTAAAATTTTAAATATGACATTTAATGTGCGCTTCTCTCCCCCAAAAATCTTGAAGCTTTGGTTGATCACAGTCCATTTCATTCAGAAGGTGTCATGTCTCTCCCCCGATACTTATATATGATGTAAGGTGCCAGGGTGTGTTGTCCTTTAATGTATTCTGAGGGGTGTATTCTTGGGGGTCTTCACTGAGAATGTTGGGTGTTTTGTTATTTTTGCACAGGGTGGTGTGACGTGACCGGTGCCACCGCGCCAGGTGCAAAGTGCGAGAGGGCTGGGGGGTGACATTTACACACTGACAGGAGGAGAGGACAAAGCCAACAGGTCAAACATTAAGTTTAGAAAAAAAGCAGCCTGCAGAGATCTTTGCGTATACAGCAGGTATCGTGAAAGTTCTAACTGCACTATAACTCTTGTGGTTAATGTACTTGCTGGAAAGATGTGTATTTTGCTTAGATACAGTTTTGACTCATCATAAAGTAACACAGAGGGTCAAGGTGCCTACTACAAAGCACAACGTGTAAAATACAGATCACAGATTTGTATTTTAAGTAGAGAGCTCAGTGTGTTACCGCTTTTGGCACAGAGATTATTTTGTGCTTGTAGTCCATAAATTACATTCCTTTGAATATAGTGCAGTGAGCATCAAAGAGTTGCATGCAAACAGCACAGCCTAGGCTTAGAACAATATTATTTAGGGGGTCAGGAGTTTGGCTGCCAAAAAAGATGGGCGCCTATTGCTGGAGCTTTAAATTGCTGTAGATTACGGAGAGCCGTTGGTATCATCGGGATGGTATCTGTACATATCATGCCTAGAGGACCAAGACCTTGCCACCATGGGCGGTGCCTGATGTTCCCACAAGCCAAACTTTGAGATCCCGCAGATCATGAGGCTGACATACCCCGGCAGATGTGGCCTAAGTGACTGCACTTCCAGGAGGGAAGAAGGCACAGCTGAAGACTCACCCGATAGGAGGGCTGCTCCCATCCTTCATCTAGTGTTGTTTTCCAGCTCCTCTGGTCACCTCTGGCATTGTGGTGTTTTCACAATGCCCAACACACATCGGGGGGATACTGTGGCCTCCTGCAGCCTAATCTATCAGCCTTTATTGATACAGCAGCAATGATCAGCAGTAAGTGATGTCCCACTGTGAAGGGTGCACAATCTCAGGTGGGGCCCCTTGCAGACTCGCCCCCACCCCGTGTACCGATTAGAGAAGTACCTCCCCAAATATTGCAGATGTTGGCCCGTGGATTGCAGAAATTGATGGCATCGCTTTTGGGCCTGGTAGATTTAATGGGGCCCACCCTTCTGCCCTTGGAGACCAGTCCCCTCAAAGCAGGATACTCCCTTTGGGTCTGGGGGTCCACCCTTGACCACACACTCAGTGGAATGATCTAGATGCTCTGAGTATGCACATGTGTGGTACCTCCCGTGGCCTAAAACCGAGGGATAGACTAAACTGAGCTGAGTGCCGGAGAACAGACAGCCAGCCTACACTGATCGCCTACCTCAGTTCCTTAATCATTTATGGTACATTGTCCAACATGGTGTAGCCCCACCTGCCTGCTATCACCATTCCTGGGTGGCCTTGTGCTGGCTTGCTAACTCTAACTGCCCAGTTGAGACAGTCTACATTTCTCACCCACCAGCTCCAGGGACGTTATCCCGCCCACCCCTGCCTGGCTGGCAGGCTGGACTTCACATATCCTCCGCCATTCCACCAGACACACTCTTCAGCTTGGTATTGGTGGTCCCTTCTGTCTCTTCTGGAATGTGCGGTCTTCCTGCATCTTGCTACTGTGTCCATCTACAATCTTTATCTGGATGGTCTGAGAAGACACCTCCTCCCACCCTTCGCCACTTGGGGAGATCAGATCAAATTCTGCCCACCTGCCGGCTTGCCCTACCAGGGTTCTCTTGGGCTACCCACTGAAGCCCTTACAGGACCAGGCTTACTAAGGGGGACCTTGCAGGGGCAGGATTCTCACCCTTGTCCCACTCTCCTACCCCTGTTCATGTGATCCGGGAAAGAGTCCCAGCAACTGCTTTTCACCGAGGCTGTGGCCCACCACAAAACATCAACATCAGCACTGCCTGGATGCTTGGATGTCCCGATGATTTGCATCCTGCAGGAAATCATTGCGGTATGGCACAAACTCGAAATAATGGATGCCAAGATCACAAATTTCACCACAAATACGAAATCCATTTGGTCGGAAAATGGGGCAATCCAAGGACGACTGACTGGAGTGAAACCCGACCTCACTGCACTGGAGTCACGCGTGACACGCGCAACTGACCTGGATGCTGAACTCCGGGGCCTTTTCAACATAGTTACTGATGTAGCAGATGGGGGCCAGAAGGCTACCATTAGCTGTTTTGGCTTCCCGGAGAAGGTTGAACAGGATGACGTGCGGCACTTTCTATGTGACCTCCTTCCATGCCACATGGAGCTGTCCTTCACCCCACCACTTGAGATCCTGAACAGGATGATGAGGGGGGCTTCCTATGTGACCTCCTTCCATGCCACATGGAGTTGTCCTTCACCCCACCACCTGAGATCCAACGGGCCCACCACATTCATGCCCACAGGCCGGCCAATGCTGGCAAGCCTTGCCTAGCATGCTTTCTGAGGCACCCCAAGTCAGACAAATTTTGACCATAACATGCTCTCATGGACCCTATGACTAAGAAGTGCACAATATCAACATGGCTGGGGATTTGTCCAAGCAACCTAATGACTAACAACTTGCCTTCCTAGTGCTCAGTTCGGCTCAATGAAAATGGGGCATCAAGTACGGACTGCTTGAACCGGCCCACAAGTGGATTACCTTGGATGGCAAGTCCAGAGGCTTCCTAGAACCTGAGGATCTCAGAACATTCTTGGACACCCTGCAGGACCCTACCATAGACATACCCCCCCTCACTGCTAACAATGGGGACACGCTCTAGACTAAGACCCCTGGACAATCCTCGCAATTAGGCAGGTCACAGGAGTGGAGTCTCCCACTCCACGCCCACAGTAGGAAGGAAAGAGCTATCGGGGAGGTGAAGGAACTCACTGAGGAGGTGGGCAGAGACAAGTCCCGCTCATCACTGAAGCCATCCAAGGTCTCTGAATTGGCTGGCAAGGGCCACGAGGCACACCCTCGAAACTCTGAGTCACTAACCAGATGAGTACCTTCAGTTATTTTCTGGTTCCTTTTGCCACCGCATATACGTACCTTTGCCTCCTACTTCAGCTTGTACTCCAGATTGTTCTCTGTTGCCAGCTATGATATGTTGTCATGTGACATGTTCAATGGTATGATATGCTGTTCCTAATTGTTCACACTATTCCTATTATATTACATTGTGTGAAGTGGTCTGTTATGAGGTCCCATTTACCATATGTCCTCCTCCGGTCGTCCAGGCTGGCTGTCCGGTACGCCATTGACCTTAGTTTTGGACCCCTGCCATAGTCGTCTGAGTGGGTCCCACCTACCCAAACTCCTCCCAATGTCCAGTTGCAAACCCCCTCCCCGCTTACCCCCATCTGTCATGGAAATCCGGGTGATCTCTAGTCCACCCTCATTTTGGCACTTGGGCATGGACCCATCCAACTTTCTCTCTGTATCTGGTTGGGGGTCAAGGGTCCCAGGATGTGTGTAGGTTTTACCTTCACTGCCTAAAGAGACATCACTCCCCCTGTCCCCTGCTCCCTACCCTCCTATGCTTCTCCTATAAGAGGGGTACACAACTTTCCCCCCTGCCTGCCTTCCCCACACACTCTTTACCACCCCAAACAACACCCCCCTGTTTTGGTTCCCCACCCTACGTACTCTGTTCCACATTCTACTGATCTCTCATCTGCTAAGGGCACCTATCCTTTCACCTCCAGGTTCTGCCCGCTAATCATGGCATCAACACCCCTGATGATTCTGTCCTGGAAAGTCCACAGCCTAACTCACTACAATAATCGGGAAAAAGTAATTACATACCTTAACGCAAAGCGGGCAGATATTACCTTGTTACAGGAATCTCACCTTATAAGTCCTGAGGCAGATAAATACAAGTGTGACTGGGTAGGCAGAGTTATATATAGTAGCCAAGCCTCACAGCCACTTCCTGGATATGTGCTTCTGCAAATGCTGGGTGGCCATCTTACTATGCAAATCACTCCCATGCACCATTGTTAAGACATGGACAGATCCGGAGGGCAGATATGTCTTTGCTCAACTGAAGGTCCTTCACAGGATCATGAGTTTGGGGTGGATCTATGCCTAAATGGGGACCAATGCAACTTTCCTCCATTGCCTGAACCATATCCTCATTGAATTGGGTTCTACATCGGTTTTACTTAGGGGGGGCTGGAATGTGGTTATGGATGAAGTACTCGACCGGACTGGCTGACTAGACAGAGTTGCCAGTGTGCATTGTGGAGGATCATGCACCTTGATCTGACTGATACGTCCTACACTTACCTGTCGCCGGTACATGCCACCCAGTCTAGGCTGGAATATTTCCTTATCGCCCACTCCCTCATGCTGATGGTGTTAGATGCCCATATCTTAGAAGGCTCACTGACTATTTCCCAACCAGTCTTTTTCTAAATGTAGATCTAATTTGACCAATTTGGAAGCCCTGGAAGTTCAACTCCTCTTATTATAGGTTGCCAAAAGGAACCGTGCCTCCAATTTCAATTTACAACGTATCTCAAAAACATAATAAGGCTTTGAGCGGCAGCGAAGTCCACTGTCAGGGGCCAGCTCATGCAGGACGCAGCCCTCCATAATCAAAGTAGGGTGGGAGAACAGGCCTCCCTGGATCCCTGGAAATGTTTATCTGGGACCTGACTTGACTACATTCCTCACATACCACTGATCATATCCGCCGGCAGCTAGAGAAGGCAAAAATGGACCTTAATGGCCTTTTAACCTTCAAAGCAGAATATGCACTCCCTAAACTCAGATATCATAATTACGAACAGGATGAGACAGGCAGCAGATGCCTTGCAGCTCAGATCTGGCAACGTGAAGCGGTCTCTGCTACCCTTTATTCTCATCTACACCCTGGAGGTTGGTACCAATTAGCCATGCAACAACCTCTTTCTCAGAATAGTCTGTCTCCCTCAGTTGAATGTCGAAGGGAGAACCCTACTTTCGGGAATGTTAACCATAGAGGAAATGGTGCAGGCCATCTCTGCTGCTCTTTACAGCACAGCTCCCAGGGAAGCAGTCTTTCATGAAGAAGAGTGAGCCCTACTCTCAGGAGTTGTAACTAAAGAGGAAATAATACAGGCAATCCCTGCTGTTCCTTACAGCACAGCTCCCAGGAAGATACCTTCCCTTCAGAATTTTGAAGAGGGATCTCCGCTGATGTGGTGGAGTCTCTCGAGGCAGCTTAAAAGGAGGTGACCGGGTAAGGACCTGCTGCCCTATGACAGCTATCACACCATATTTGCTCATGAATGGAGATGTCAAGATTTTGGCCAGCATCCTGGCAACTGAAGTCAAGAAAGTCATACCTACACTAATACACCTCACACAGGTTGGCTTTGTCTGACATTGGACTTCTTGCAATCACCTCAGGACCCTGGCTCATGTCCTTTGGCTGGCTAAGTACCTGCTGGATGAGGCACTGATCCTGTCTCTTGATGTTGAAAAGGCGTTCGACTACATAGAGTGGGGACCTTTTTTGCAGTACTTTGCAGGTTTGATTTAGGTGACGATTTCATAACACAACTCCAATGGCTATATAACACCCCTTGGTACAGGTGAACTGCAGGGGCTTTCTGCCCACCTCATTTCCGGTCCGACGTGGCAGGGTTGCCTACTTTCCGCACACCTTTTCTTGTTAGCCCTAGATCCATCAGCATCGGCTGTACGTCAATCCCTAGAGATTATTGGCAACCCAACCCTGGGGAGGTCCCTTGTCCATCCTCCTTTATGCAGATGACATATTTTGATGCTCACTGACCTCCCTAAATCTTTGCTGGCTCTTCTGGCCATCATAGACAGATTTGCGCAGATAAAGTGATACAGAATCATTTGGGGGAAGAGCGTGGCACTACCCCTCTCTTTATCCACTACGACAGCTGCCGTTCATGGCTACTAATTCTGTTGGACCATGTCCCATCTCAAGCACTAAGATATCTATGTCAGCAGAGGATTGAAACACATGACGAACAACAATATTGAGTCCCTTCTGAAACAGATCCACGTGGACTTTGCCAAATTGACACATATCAATCTCTCACTCTGGGGAATGTACAGGCAGTAAATATGGTTACCCTTCCACTGTTTACGTAAGTACTGGGCATGCTACCACTCCAGATCCTCTTCTCCCCACTTAAATCCATGGATAAACTTGATGAGTGTTTCATATGGGGCCCTGCCAGACTGATGCTGGAGATATCCAAACTGATCAACTATAGAAGCCATGGTGGCCTGGGTCTTCCCTTAGTGGAGCACCACTTTTAGGGGCTCCAGCTTGCACAACTTATCTTCATGCAAAGGGGGACAACCGATCCCACCCCTCTGGGTTCTGATAGATAGGAGCCTATCCAACAGCCCACCCAGCCTCCACCTGCACTACACATACGACACCTTCAAGGTATTTACTGCTAATCCTTTGTTCCGGACAATGGCTCTTGCATGAAGATGGGCACATGTCCTTTTAGTCGGTTGATCTCTGCTACACGACAAGGCCCCGCTTTGGTGGAATACCAGCATCCGCATTAGGGGTGCTATACCCGATGGGCCTATATGGCGGAAGGCAGGTATGGAAACACTTTTCCATATCTTCGACAATGGTTCTCCTAAATCCTTCACGGCACTCACAGATGAATTCCACCTACCTCTACTTCAGCACTGGCGGTACCTGCAACTCCATCAGTATCTCTACAGAAGTCTTGGGGTACCATGGGACTTGTCACCCTCCCCATTGTTACCTATCTACTAGTATGGGCCAATACCACAGAGTGATGTCGGGTCTGTACAATCTTATGATTCAACATACATTTTCCCTATCCAAGTCGCATCTACTACTTACACTATGGCAAACAAATCTGCACATAGGGAACAATAAGGGGGACTGGACTAAGGTCCTGGAAAACCTAGACCATGGTGTACCGGAGTCCAGGATTAAATGATGCATGATTGGTACGAGGACGACGAGGAAACCTTGTCCCCCAATAAAGGCAGGCATTGACGCGCTCCCATGGAGGACCACTGGAGCCCCCTGCACAGGTGTTGCTACAGCTACACTATCCTCCCTGTTAGGCTCATTCCCGCAACCCCACACCAACACCTCCCTTCGCCCAGATTCCCCAGCCAATGCCTTTCTTCCTCTGTTTAGCGAATTATTGGAGTTAGTTTGCTCAGATATTGTTCAGATTACTTCCTGAATACTGTAATTGATATGTTCTACATTATCCCATGGCACTGCATTGCTCAGTTGAGCTTGCATTTTGTACTTTAAATTTTAGAATACAAAATAAAGAATACAAAAAAAGGAGAAAAAAACATAATAGTTTTTTTCCTAATCTTTCAGTATTCTAAGGTTACTAAAAACGTTTTTTTTTGTAGTAATAATTCCTATTTGTAGAGACAACCCCATCCACTGTATTCTACCTTAAATCATCAGTTTATGTTTCTCCAGACCAAGCTCTCTTGACATATAGGAGGATATTTACAAGAAAATGTCAGAGCGTGGTGTTACGCCAAATTTTGGCAACTCTGCGCTACAACATTTTCAAAATGCAGATATGCGCCGCATTAACAAAGATATGGTACACCCCTGCATTTCCCCTAGCGATGGCACTCTGCCACTATGTTACAAAGGTGCCTGCGATGCAGGGGTGATTGTTTATGGGCAGGAAGGGACACCTTCGTGCACATAAACAATCAATAATGGTGATTTTCTCTTGTTATGTGTGCTGCAGAATGCAGCACATATAGAAAGGGCAAAAAAAGAGAAGAAATTAATAATTTCTCCTCGTATTGCCATCCTAAGACCAGATATTACCTGGCTTTAGTATTTGGTGCTGCCCCAGCCTTGTAAATCTGGGGCAGCATCAAAAAGCAATGGGTGTTGGGTGGAACAAAAACAGCAACAACGATTGCCTGCCTCTTTTCACAGCAGATTGCGGTGGAAAGGGGCATAGTTACAAGGCAGCATTAACCACATTAAGTGGCTTAGTGCCACCTTGTAAATATGGGGCATGGCGCAATGCCACCAGAGCATGAGTAAAAGTGATGGCCCAGTGGTGTTAGGATCTTGCAAATATACCCCATAATGTCTACCTTCATAGATGACATGTGACTGCTATTCATAGATATTGCAATCTTATAGACCATTTCCTATACATTGATTTCCACACTTGTATAATTTAACTAGCAGCCCGTCCCGACCTTGTCCGGGTATGAATTAGAATGTGTGTAATGTGTGTATTTGGCAAGGGCAATTTATTTTAAAATCTCGCGTTAGACAACATTTTTTGTTTCATTAGAAAAGGGACAGAGAAGGCCCAGATGCAGCCCTAGTTGATGTTAGCAGGAGCGTGTAATTGGTGTAGTGATCCGCCGCCTGAGTCCGGCTACAGCCCTGGTTGATGTTAGCAGGCGCGTGTAATGTCGTTGAATGAGAGAGTTATCAGCCGCGGGTAAATCTGTTTAATGAGAGAGTTGAGTGACAGCGAGTAGGGGAGGCTGCAGTAATTGTCCCCGTAGACACGCTCATTTGCGTGTTCCCCCGCTTGAGGCCCAGAAGCAGGCCTGTTTGATTTTAGCAGGCGCATGTTCCCCCGCTTGAGGCCCAGCTGCAGCCCCGGTTGATGTTATCAGGCGCATGTAATTAGTGCACTGATCCGCCGCCTGAGCCCGGCTAGAGCCCTGGTTGATGGTAGCAGGCGCGTGTAATTTCGTTGAATGAGAGAGTTCAGTAACAGCACGCAGGAGAGGCTGCAGTAACGTTATTTACCAGGCCTCCAGGTGAACGCGTTTGTCACGTCCCCAGCACATGGCCACAGCAGACGATCTTCTGATTAATGTACAACCCACATGGCATGAAAGGTGGAATGTAGCACATGCCCCCAGCGTTTCTCACGCCCCCAGCGTGCCCCTTGATGCGGTGCAATGGCGTTCACATGGCATGATGGCCGGACATATGCCCCCAGCGTGCCCCTTGATGCTGCGCAGCAACATAATTGGCGCTTGTATATGCGACTCACATGGCATGAAGGGCGGACACACGCCCCCAGCGTTTGTCACGCCCCCAGCATTTGTCACGCCCCCAGCACACGCCCACAGCCCAAGATGTGATGGCCGTACCACACGCCCCCAGCGTTAGTCACGCCCCCAGCCAACGCCCACAGCTCAACGCAGACACGCCCACAAGGGACTACTTTGCTGGCACGGTTCTTTTACCTTTTAAATGTATAGAGGAGTTGGCCTAACGGCTAAGGTGCTCGATCTCGGACCTGGGGATCTGGGTTCGAGTCTTGGTAACGACGCCAAACATCCTGTGATTCTGGGCAAAGCACTTAATCTCCCCGTGCCTAACAAAAATGAATATGTGTCCTGATGTAACGTAACTGGTGCTATGTAAAGCGCTCTGATACCTGATTCAGTTAGGGTCACGTTCGCGCTATAGAAAACATGGTGGCTGTCTGCATAGCCTATGGCCTTCTGCTGCAACTGCCTTTTCCAATGCTGTATTGGGTGTTGTGATTGGTGCTGTGATTACTGAGATTACCCGCCTCAAAGGTTTGGGCTCTCTCTTTATAATATTAGTATGGATTGTCTTTGTATAATATATGTGTGTGATGTAAAGAACTCTGACATATGTGGATGAGCACTATGATAAAAGAAATTGAATAAATGTAAGAAGGGGACTAAGAAGAGATGAGGGGCACCGTTAACTACAAGACTGCCAAGTCATGATTATACCTTATGTCTCCTTCTCCCACCACCCTACACTTCATGTCTCTTTATCTCACTCTTGCAAGTTTTTTTTATAGCAACTTTCTAACCTTGTCTATGTTTTAATATCTTTTCTTCCTTTCTCTTTCGTGGTCTCACCACCCGTAGTCACCATAATAAATTAAGCATTGACGCTACCTGTGTATTATCATATATATATCTCAGTAAGGAAATTACCCTGATGCTGGAGGGTCAGTAAACAGTGGCGGCTAGCTTCAATAAAAAATAGTGCGATGCAAAGCCACTCAACTCCCCATAAACGCGGAGATTGAGCATGAGGCAGCAGCACTTCTCCTAACCTCCTTTCCAAGAGCAGGAAAATGAAGGACTTCCTTCCAGCTTGTGGAATGGAACTCCAACCATTCCTCAAGCTGCATTCATGCTGTGAAAGCAGCTCCAGGATTGGTGGGAGCAGGCTCACTCAGCTCTCGTTTTGAGGCTGGGCTCCTGTGCTAGTAATCCCCTGACTGTTTCACAGTCTTTGGATTGCTGGGTCTATAGTGCACATGTCGGGCTGACCGTCAACAGACGGCCGGACAATCCGACATGCACACTGTAGACCAGTGCGGATATCCTGCATTTGCAGAATTCATCCCTGCCGCAACCCTCGTGCTGTAGACTGCACGAGCCGGGCAGTTACAAATAAATAAAATGACATTGAAAGTCCATTTTATTTATTTGTGTTTTCCTGCTGCACTCGCAGCAGGTGGGGCGACGCTCCTCCTCTCCTGAGGAGGAGCCGCCCCTGTGAATACAACGATAGAAGTTTTCCATTGCTAGCATTGGATAGTTTCGAAAAGCTCCTCATTCATATTTTGCCTGATAAAATGGTACTCATAGATGCTGAACGCCAGACTGTACTTGTACACGACATACAGTTTAGTGACAAGAAAATATATTTATAAAATGGGTTTGTAACAATCAAGAGCATCCCGCTGTACAAGATAGAATAAAAACCGGAGGAACATATGCCATGTATGATTTATTTGAAAATGTCCCCAGAAGCCAGCAGATTTTAAATGTAATATAGCTCACTATAAATATACTAAAGGAACTGTGTTTGTAATCATTAACTAGTCATATTTTCCAAAACACACTTAGATGAATCCACACGGGCAAAAAATTACAACTCCCCTCTGAATCAAACAAGTGAATGGAAGTGCTGAAATAGTGGCCTAACGCCCGGGAAGATATTATTATGTAAGAGTAAATATTTAAAATCCAACAGCTCCCTTGGATCAGACGTCCCTTGTTGTTTATTGATATTTTAAAATAATTTTCTTTGGGCTTAGGGAGTTTTTACACACGCTTAGCATGTGCCCTCTCTTCACCTACCACAGAAAATAGTATTGGATAAAGCATAAGTCGCTTATGTTGGCAACATGTTTGTTGGGGAGAGGAGGCCACAAGGGAGGAACAGCTTTTGAAAGCGTGTAAGGAGGGGAAATAAGAAAATAGGCTGATTTGGCTATCAGAAGATTGGAAAAATGTGCGAATGTTGACGAAGGAGCGAGAGAGAGAGAAACACCTATTTGCAAAAGAGACAAGAGGCTAGGGCTCATAGACTAAGAAAAAATATATATTGGATAACGAGACCTGCAGTGCCAAGAGAAAGTACAGAGGAAACAGAAATTGGGAAAAGGGAGAGCTAGAAAGAGCATAGAGAAGCGAGTAAGATGGGAGAGGGTAGAATAAAAGCAGAGATTGTGTACACAAGAAGTGGAAGTGGTGAGACAATAACTAGGTGAAAGGACAGAAAGAGTTGGCTGGCATTAAGTGGAAACATCAAGAGATGCAGGCAGGCCAGGGCAACCTGAGGTAAAGTGTTTGAAAAAGAGAGGAGGCAGCAGGGGTTTGTCAAGGGCGTTGGAGGGGAAGAGGACAGGGGAGTAAAGTAAAAAAAGAGGAGGTGAGGGGCGAGTCTCCCGTGTGAGGGGGTTTCAAAGGCATTTTACCATGTAAAATGCGACATTGAATGAGCAGGCAACTTGCATAAAAGGTCGAAATTGATTGAATATTCTTGACATATTCCAGATAGTCTTTTTATGTATGGAGAGCCCTGAATGTCTAATGGAAGAAAATATTGGGATCGAAAACCCTATAGATTATGACCCTATGTGGATTATACATAGATACACGTTGGACTGATTCAATAAACCATTTAGCAGATAAACATATGAATGTGCTAATAAAGCTCTGGACATGAACAATATCAGTTTTATACAAACAAATAATGCAATATAGAAGATAAAGTGCAAAGTTCGATATGTTCTTGATGCTTAGCAGAGAAGACGCCGCTGCCTCCCCTTCCATGGTCTCTGTGAAACAGAAGCAAAATACAGAGTTACATCAAGTTGTACAAAGGCAGCAGTTTTCATTTGCACGTTTCTGTAAAATTGACCTTCCCTCGTCTGCCTCCTTGTGACTAGTGGGTGAAATGCCTTGGTATACAGATAGTTCAGCTTTGGAAGGAAATTCACATCTTAGAAAAAGAAAAAAAAAGCTAAACATAGTTTTAGCTCAGATCAATGTCCCTGTAAAATTGTTCACTCGACTATTAAATAAAAAGGCACGTAGCACAGTTTTGAAGAAGGTTGGTATGATAATGTCCAGTGTTCTGCATATCCTCATAGGCCACGTTTACATACAATGAATTTAAAAGGAAATCGTGTATGTCGTTGGAGCTTGCGCTCAAAATCTGGAATGGATCTGGCCCACCAGCACCTATACTTGAAGGACATGAAGTAACACAAATGACTCCAGTCAGTGCGCTCAGCAATCCTAATGACACAGAGACTCTTCTTTTTTATGGGAATTGCTATAATGTCTTGTGTTTTGTAAGCTGCACTCAATGATAAATGTCACGTAGTGCACAAAGATGAATCCCATGTCATTTATATCCTCTAAGAGAAAGGACCGACTCTGCAGGACTCTTCCGAGATAGGAGATTACTTTTTCTCTTGGGCCCTAATCTTGAATTCCGATTGGACGGGAAAAGCGTCAATGTTTTAAAAATATATATATTTATTATTTTGTAGTTGTTTTATAATTAATCGTTTTGGAGGTCCTTAATATTGATCTGATAATTAGATATCTCTCTAATATTTTGAATTTGCAGTGCAGCTTCTTTCCTCCACTTTCAGGGCCTGATTACGATCTTGGTGGACAGGATTACTTAATCACAAACGTGACGGATATCCAATTCGCCAAATTACAATTTCATTATATTCAATGAAACTTGTAATACTGCGGATGGGATATCAGTCACATTTGTACTGGAGTTTCCGATCCGCCAATATTGTAATCAGGTCCTCAGTTTTGCAATGTTAGGGCTTCAACTTGTCCAGGCTTCAACTTGTCCAGTATACCAAAAAAAGTGAACTAAAAAAATACCTTGGAAATTTTTTGAAGGCTTATGCATTATTCAAAGATACTTTTAACCCCTTCGATGCTGATGACGGAGCGGTTCCGTCATCAGCATCGGTTGGGCTGTCCTGATGACGGAACCGCTCCGTCATCAGCACAGCCCCCCTGGGGCATCGATCATTGTGCCTTTACCAGGGGTGGCAGCGGAAGACTTTCCACTGCCACCCCCGGGACCCCCCACGCTTCCTTGTGACGTCAGCGCGCGCCGACGTCATCAGGAAGCGCTGGACGCGCTGGAATCCATTTCTTTCCAGCGCGTCCAGGACAAAGGTTGGTGTTTGGCTCTCCGGTGGGGCGGGTGGGCCGTTTCTCGGTGCCTTGAGGCATCGGGGGGGAGGAAACAGTGTTTCCTCTCCCCTGATGTCCCAATGCAGGGCATTCCTGGTGCACGATCGCGCACAGCATCGCGATCGTGCACCAGGAATGCCCCACTAGACACCAGGGATTGTACATTTGGGCAAGTTTTGTGTGCAGGAAGCGACCCCTTGGGCAAGGGTCGCTTCCTTTTGGGGGCAAAAATATTTACAGACTTTTCTGCCCCCCCCCCGGGGCAGATCAGCTGTTTTTTTGGCCGATCTGCACCCAGAAGGGGGCAGAAAAGCCCACTAGAGCCAGGGATTACTTTCTTTTTCAAAATCGGAAGCGACCCCTTGGGCAAGGGTCGCTTCCTTTAGGGTGCAAAATAATTTTCATACTTTTCTGCCTCCCCTGGGGCAGATCGGCCGTTTTTTTGGCCGATCTGCATCCAGGGGGGGCAGAAAAGCCCACTAGAGCCAGGGATTACTTTTGTTTTCAAAATCGGAAGCGACCCCTTGGGCAAGGGTCGCTTCCTTTAGGGTGCAAATTAATTTTCAGACTTTTCTGCCCCCCTGGGGCAGATCGGCCATTTTTTGGGCTGATCTGCACCCAGGGGGGGGGGCAGAAAAGCCCACTGGAGCCAGGGATTTTCAATTCCTTCAAAATTGGAAGCGACCCCTTGGGCAAGGGTCCCTTCTTAAGGGGGTAAATATTTTTTCAGACTTTTCTGCCCTCCCTAGGGATAGATCGGCCATTTCTGTTGGCCAATTCTGAACCCAGGGGGGGTAGAAAAGCCCACTAGAGCCAGGGAATTTTTTTTTTAGCAAACTTGGAAGCGACCCCTTGGGCAAAGGTCGCTTACTTGGGCCCTTTTTTTTGTAGTATATTCTGCCCCCTCTGGGGGCAGATTGGTTTTTTAATTTTGCCTTTCTGCCCCCAGGAGGGGCAGAAAACTCCACTAGACATCAGGGAATTCTTTTATTTTTAAATGGAAGCGACCCCTTGGGCAAGGGTTGCATCCTGGGGGCCCAATTTGAAAATAAATATTGTGCTTGCTTCCAGGGGACATGTATTTGTTTATGTGTTATCAGCCTTTCTGCCCCCATTTTTTGTAGTGACAGAGCCTGTGACATAGCTTGTTATACTGTGAATTGTTTTTCTTGTAAAGTGTAATGTTTTAATTTCCCCTTTTTTGTTCTTGTTCTAGGCTTTTGCTCTTTAGACTGTTGGAGTGTGCGGTTTTGTTACCGGTGGTTCTGCTGTTTGTGTAGTTGCATTTGTTTGGTAAGAGACCTTTTTTGTGCTATTTCAATGTAAATGTGTTTCTTGCAAAATGTGTAATAATACCAGTACGTTCTGTTTCTTTTTTTTTGTGATTGTAAAACATGGTTTGCATTAGTGCTTGTTGTATATATTTTTTCTGTACATTGTTTTTTTTTCTTCTTTTTAGTGGGATATCGTTGACTATTTGATGTGTCTTTGCAGAGTAGGTGCTGGTGAGTTTGGCTGTATTTTGTAAGTGAATTGTATAGTTATTCAGTTTATAGATCTTTGTGATAAAGGCTTACATTTTTTACCTACTTTGCACAGTGTTGGTTGTTGAGTTGTTTGTGCAGTCTCCTTTCTTTGTGAGGATAATGGCTAGCCGCCGGATTAGTGCTCAGCAAGTTGTTGGAATGCTTTTTGATTCTTCCTCTGACCATGGTCCAGAGACTGATTCTGATTCTGAGCCAGAGGTGGGAGGTGAAGATTCAGGTAGTGAGTTTTCTCTGCACATGGCTTCATCTGATGATGAAGATACTCTGAGTGCTGATGAAGCTACTTTTGGAGTGGATGAAGTGCCTGTGGTTGCGGAGGACATTGCTGTGCCAATAGTGCGGCAAGAGGCATCTGGGCTGCAGCCTGGGGCTGCTAGACTTCCAGTTGGTGTAGTGAGACAAGAGGCAGCTGGTCGGCAGCCTGCGGCTGCAAGACTTGACGTTGAAAGTTCTGACCTCTGGGTTGCACCAGGCATGGTGCAGCCAGCATTGCCTGAATTTATTGGTGTTCCAGGGTGTAGGGTGAACACTGAAAACTTTTTGCCAATTGATTTTTTCGAATTGTTTATGGATGATGTGTTTTTGGCTGAGATTGTAGAGCAGACTAATTTGTATGCTGAAATTTTTTTGAGGGTGAACAGTGCCAGCCTTAAGCCCCACGCTAGAGCTACCCGGTGGACTTCCACAAATTTGGAGGAGATGAAAAAGTTTTTGGTTTTAACTTTTGTGATGGGCTTGCTTAGGAAACCATCAATGGCTTCATATTGGTCTACTAGTCCCTTGATGGCAACAGCTATATTTCCGGCAGTCATGAGTCGTGATAGGTATTTGCTTCTGCTTCAGATGATGCATTTTGTTGACAATTGTTCTGCTTTGGCACGAGATCACCCTGATTGTGACTGTCTTTTCAAGATTCGGCCTGTCATTGATCATTTCGTTGATCGATCTTCTGAAATCTTTTATCCTGGGAAAGAAATTGCAGTGGATGAGTCTTTGCTGTTATTCAAGAGCCGCTTGGTATTTCGGCAATACATTCCTAGTAAGAGGGCACGCTATGGAATTAAGCTTTATATGCTGTGTGACAGTCAGACTGGATATGTCTCTAATTTCAGGGTGTACACCGGTAAGGAATCCAGGATTAACCCCCCTGGTTGGCCGTCGACTTTTGGAGTGACTGAGAAAATTGTTTGGAAACTTGGTCGTGGATTTTTTAACAAAGGCCATCATTTATATGTAGATAACTTCTACACTGGTGTGCGGTTGTTTAGGGAATTGGCAAAAGTGGACACTGTTGCTTGTGGCACAATCCGCTCAAACCGTAAAGGTTTCCCAAAAGAACTTGTTTGTCAAAAGCTTGCTCGGGGACAGTGCAGTGCATTGCGTTGTAAGGAGCTTCTAGCTGTGAAGTTTTCAGACAGGAGAGATGCCTACATGTTGTCTTCCATACATGATGAAAGCACTGAACCGGTGACTGTTTGGGGTCAGGTTGCAGAAGCGCGCAAACCTGTGTGCATAATGGACTATAATAGGCACATGGGTGGTGTTGACAGAGTAGATCAGAGGTTGGAACCGTATGCTGCTCTTCGTAAGGCTTACATTTGGTACAAGAAGTTGGCTATCCATCTTTTCCACTTGGCAACCTTTAATGCTTTTGTTGTGTTCCAGAAATCTTGTCCCCAGTCAAAGATGACTTTTGTAAAGTTTCAGGAGTCTGTAATAGGCAGCCTTGTTTTAGTGGAACAGGCAAGTGTGCCTAGAGTTGGAGTGGTGGAGGATGTTGCCAGATTGAAAGATCGCCACTTTCCTGATCAAACTCCTCCTACAACCTCAAAAGACTTTCCCAGTCGGAGATGTAGAGTCTGTTGGCGAAGAGGTTTGCAGAAGGAGGTTCGTATGTACTGCCCCGACTGCCCTTCAAACCCTGGGCTGTGTGTACCTGCTTGTTTTAGATTGTACCACACGCAAAATAATTTTTGGGAGCATCCATGAGTGGTAAAGTGAACTGGTTGGTCTTTATTCTTTAAAACTTATAGTTCAGTTTCAAAGTTGGCATTTGTGTAGTGTTTTTAGATTTAGTTATTGTGTTAGTAGATTTGCATCAATTTGCAATTTGTTTTTGTTTTTTATTTGTTTTGAAAAAAACCTAAAGTATGATGTTGGTTTGCGTGTAGTGTCAATTGTCTGACGGAGTGCATGGGTTGGCGCTTGGCTGGTGGTGTCTGTGGACTGGTGCTTCTCTGGCGGTGTCTGTGGACTGGTGCTTGGCTGGCGGTGTTCGTGGTATGTTTGGTTGGCGGTGTGCGTGGTCTTGCGCTCGCCTGGTGGTGTGTTGGGATTGGTGCTTGGCTGGTGGTGTGCCTGAGCTGGAGCTTGGCTGGCGGTGTGTGTAGAGTGGCACTTGCCTGGTGGTGTGTGTCGTCTGGTGTTTGGTTGGCGGTATGCATGGTCTTGCGCTTGCCTGTTGGTGTGTTTGGATTGGTGCTTGGCTGGTGGTGTGCCTGGACTGGTGCTTGGCTGGCTGTGTGTGTGGAGTAGTGCTGTCCTGGCGGTGTGTGTGGACTGGTGCTTGCCTGGCGGTGTGTGTGGTCTGGTGTTTGGTTGGCGGTGTGCGTGCTCTTGCGCTTGCCTGGTGTTGTGTTTGGATTGGTGCTTGGCTGGTGGTGTGCCTGGACTGGTGCTTGGCTGGTGGTGTCTGTGGACTGGTGCTTTCCTGGCGGTGTGTGTGTGGACTGGTACTTGGCTGGTGGTGTGCGTCGTCTGGTGCTTGACTGGCGGTGTGTGTGGTCTGGTGCTTGGCTGGTGGTGTGTGTGGACTGGTGCTTGGCTGGTGGTGTGTGGGAAGTGACTTAATGCTGGTTACTACACACAGTGCTAGTTGTGCGCCACTCCATGTAATCCATGAGTTTGTGTAGTTGCTGTGTCAGGAATGTGGGCGTGTGAAAGTGATGGGCCCTTGATTGGTGTTGTCTGCTGGTGGAAGTGTAGTAATGTGATGGGTCCGCTGCTGGCGGTGTGAATGTTTTGTATGTGTCACATGTATGAAAGGTGTATGAATGGCCTGTAAAGCGGTTGGTGCCTTGTCGTGGCTTTACAGCTCACGAGCTGTGAGTCAATGGTTCAGTTTATTGTCCTTTCCATTATTAACAGTGTATTTCATTTTTTGTGAAATCACTTGCTAATCCAATGGTATATACTGAACCATCACTCACCCTCGTGCCAAATCCAACCAGTATGTGTGTGTGTTTCAATACTTGATGTCTGTGTAGTTTTTTTTCTTTTTTTTTTGAAGCAGGACGCACCTTGTCACTTTTTTTGTAAATGTTGTGATGTGTTGCCTTTGTGCCTGGTGGTGTGAATGGTCTTCTGTGTGTCAGGTATGAAAGGTGTGTGAATGGCCTGTAAAGCGGTTGGTGCCTTGAAATGGCTTTACAGCTCACGAGCTGCGAGTCATTGGTTCAGTTTTTTTTGTCCATGAAATTGACAGTGCATTTCATTTTTGTGAAATCTCTTGTTAATAAAATTATATATACTGAACCATCACTCGCCCTCGTGCCAAATCCGACCAGTATGTGTGTGTGTTTGAGGAATAGATGGCTGTGTAGGGATCTTGTTTTTCTTAGTCTCTGTGCCAAGGTGTACATTCCGCTTACGAATAACCTGCCAATTGTAGATATTCTTGAAAACCCATGGGACTACATGGTGATGTCTCTCTGGTGAAATCTAACAATTAATTGTATTTGCAATATCCTGAAAAACTCACAATGTCTGTCATATTTTCCTTGCAATATTGCGCCCAAATTGTCACGCTGCACAAGTAAACAACTAATTTTGTCAAAACTAATTGGTTTAGCTAGGGGGGTCACATGGGTTTTTCACTCCTTCCTCGGTTGTCATCTAGGGAAACCTAGCATACCCACACATTTTTGGAAGTTAGACATCCGGGGGCTTTCAAGGGCCTATGGCTTGCATGGTTCCTCTGACGTTCCTTTTCTCAGAATCCCTTGCGAACTTTAAATGTAGCTGAAATAAAAAAAACATTTCAAACATTTATGTGTTTAAAAGTGTGACATCACTGGGCTCACACAAATTTCCACCCACCCCGCGTTCCCCCAGGTCTCATGAAAAAAATGGTACCTCACTTGCCTGGGTCTGCCTAGTGCCTGCGACAGGAAACAGCGCAAAACGCAACGTGGTCGCACCGGAATTTTCGCAGTGAAAACAGGCCCTTTTGTGGCAAAGTGCCTACCTTTCGTCTTTGAACCCTAGCTCTGCCGGCACCTAGAGAAACCTAGCAAACCTATACATTTCTGAAAACTAGACACCCAGGGGAATTCAGGATGGGGTGACTCAACTGCCTCCCACCAGGTTCTGTTACCCAGAATCCCTTGCAAACCTAAAAAATTGACAAAAAAACAAATTTTCCTCACATTTTTGTTGTGGAAAGTTCTAGAATCTGCGTGGATCAACAAATTTCCACCCACCCCGCGTTCCCCCAGGTCTCCTGAAAAAAATGGTACCTCACTTGCGTGGTTAGGCATAGTGGCTGCAACAGGAAAAGGCCCAAATCGTATGGTGAAGAATGTAAAATAACCTATAGCAAAATGGGGGAGGGGGGCACCTGAGTTTTTGGCTCGGGGCTCGGCGGCAAACTTGTGAAACTACCAAACCCAAACAGTTCTGAAAACTAGACACCCGGGGGAGTCCAGGGAGGTATGGCATGCGTGGGTCCCCCAATGTTTTCCTACCCAGAATTCCTTGCATACTTTAAATTTAGGTAAAAAAATCACTTTTCCAAACTTTTTTGCATGGGATCTCCGTGCCGGCACAAATGTCCTACCACCCAGCATTCCCCTTGATCTCCCGAGTAAAATGATACCTCACTTGTGTGGGTGGGCCAAAGGCCTGTGACTAGGATGACCCCAAAACAGTTGAATTCTCTGTGCTTAATTTGTCAATCCTGAATGCTACAATTTCTTAAAAATAAATTTTTGGCCTGTTCTGCTTTGGCCCACCCACGCAAGTGAGGTATCATTTTACTCGGGAGCACAAGGGGAAGGTTGGGTGGTAGGACATTTGTGCCGTCACGGAGATCCCACGCAAAAAAGTTTGGAAAAGTGATTTTTTACCTAAATTTAAAGTATGCAAGGAATTCTGGGTAGGAAAACATTGGGTGACCCACGCATGCCATACCTCCCTGGACTCCCCCGGGTGTCTAGTTTTCAGAACTGTTTGGGTTTGGTAGTTTCACAAGTTTGCCGCCGAGCCCCGGGCCAAAAACTCAGGTGCCCCCCCAAAAGAAGGTAATTTTGATATAGGTTATTTTACATTCTCCACCGTACGATTTGGGCCTTTTCCCGTTGCAGCCACTATGCCTACCCGCGCAAGTGAGGTACCATTTTTTTCAGAAGACCTGGGGGAACGCGGGGTGGGTGGAAATTGGTTGATCCACGCAGATTCCAGAACTTTCCACCACAGAAATGTGAGGAAAATGCGTTTTTTTGTCAATTTATTAGGTTTGCAAGGGATTCTGGGTAACAGAACCTGGTGGGAGGCAGTTGAGTCACCCCATCTTGAATTCCCCTGGGTGTCTAGTTTTCAAAAATGTATAGGTTTGCTAGGTTTCCCTAGGGGCCGGCCGAGCTACAGTTCAAAAACAAAAGGTAGACACTTTGCCAAAAAAGGGCCTGTTTTCACTGCGAAATTGTGGTGTGAACACATTGCGTTTTGCGCTGTTTCTTGTCGCAGGCACTATGCCTACCCAGGCAAGTGAGGTACCATTATTTCGGGAGACCTGGGGGAACGCGGGGTGGGTAGAAATTTGTTGATCCACGCAGATTCCAGAACTTTCCACCACAGAAATGTGAGGAAAATGCGTTTTTTTGTCAATTTTTTAGGTTTGCAAGGGATTCTGGGTAACAGAACCTGGTGGGAGGCAGTTGAGTCACCCCATCCTGAATTCCCCTGGGTATCTAGTTTTCAAAAATGTATAGGTTTGCTAGGTTTCCCTAGGGGCCGGCCGAGCTACGGTTCAAAAACAAAATGTAGAAACTTTGCCAAAAAAAGGGCCCGTTTTCACTGCGAAATTGCGGTGCGAACACGTTGCGTTTTGCGCTGTTTCCTGTCGCAGGCACTAGGCAGACCCAGGCAAGTGAGGTACCATTTTTTTTCGGGAGACCTGGGGGAACACGGGGTGGGTGAAAATTTGTTGATCTACGATGATTCCAGAACTTTCCACCACAGAAATGTGAGTAAAATCCGTTTTTTGGTCCATTTTTTTGGTTTGCAAGGGATTCTGGGTAACAGAACCTGGTGGGAGGCAGTTGAGTCACCCCATTCCCCTGGGTGTCTAGTTTTCAAAAAAGTATAGGTTTGCTAGGTTTCCCTAGGGGCCGGCCGAGCTACGGTTCAAAAACAAAAGGTAGACACTTTGCCAAAAAAAGGGCCCGTTTTCACTGCGAAATTGCGGTGCGAAAACGTTGCGTTTTGCGCTGTTTCGTGTCGCAGGCACTAGGCAGACCCAGGCAAGTGAGGTACCATTTTTTTGGGAGACCTGGGGGAACACTGGGTGGGTGGAAATTTGTTGATCCACGCAGATTGCAGAACTTTCCACCACAGAAATGTGAGGAAAATGTGTTTTGCTTTGTCAATTTTTTAGGTTTGCAAGGGATTCTGAGTAACAGAACCTGGTGGGAGGCAGTCAAGTCACCCCATCCTGATTTCCCCTGGGTGTCTACTTTTCAAAAATGTATAGGTTTGCTAGGTTTCACCAGGTGCCGGCAGAGCTAGGGTGCAAAAACTACAGCTAGGCACTTTGCCAAAAAAGGGTCAATTTTTAACTGCAAAATTGAGATGTGACCACGTTGCATTTTGCGGCGTTTCCTGTCGCAGGCACAAGTCCGACCCACACAAGTGAGGTACCGTTTTTATTGGGAGACTTAGGGTAATTCAGATTTGTAAATCAACTGTTATTACCTATTGAGTTTTCATGCATTTCACCCTTCCCAATGAAAGACATTGTGTAAAAAAAAATCTTTTTGAAAAATGACCAATAATTCAAATGCTAGTATGAGTATTCCCAATTTTGAAAATGTACAAATATATACTGTTTCTAAACTCTATAATTTGTAGCCAATTCAGAAATACATCGGTGTCTTTCATACCGATTTTTCCATGTATACGTTTTCCAAGAATAAGTGCTCTATACCCAGTAAATAATAAAATACGATTGAAAGTTGCTGCTCAATTTTTGGCTCTGGGTTCGTAGGGTTCGTGGTGAAACTAGAAGTCCTATATATCCCCAGGAATGTCACACGGATGTAACGGTATATTGTTTTCAAAGAGCTGTCAAAATTACAAGAAGTTATAGGTGAAAACGTTGAGTCAAAAGGCTGTTTTTTTTAACTAATTTTATTATTCCAATATTTAAATGTTAGTTTCTATAAAGAAACCTTCATGGATTTAGACAAATGACCCCTTTACGAATTCAGAATGTTGTCTACTTTTCGAAAATGTATAGCTTTTCAGGATCCATTATTGATTTCAAACTCATTTCTACCATTAACTGGAAGGAGGTTGAAAGCTCTAAAAATAGCAAAAATAGGCTATGTCCCAGAAAAATGCCAAAACTGTGTGAAAAATGTTGGCTCTCTGACAAAAGACTGTCATAACCCTAAAAGATTCGAAAATGGAGATTTTAGCCCCACAAACCCTTTTTGATAACATTTGCAGGGAAAAACTCAGAGGCTTTCATTTGCAGCCCGTTTTTTCCATTTTTCTGAAAAAAACTAAAATGTCACTGTATTTTTCCTTAATTTCTGAGACCCCTTCAAGGGAATCCACTAACCCTGGACACCTTTAGAATACACATGATGGAAGAAAAGGACGCAAATTTGGCGTGGATACCTTATGTGGTCAAAAAGTTACAGGGGCCTAAGCGCGCACTACCCCAAATCGCCAAAAAAAGGCTTAGCACAGGCGGTGAAAAGGCCTAGTAGCGAAGGGGTTAACGCCTCCCTCTCTTGTCTACTTTTATTACAACAGTGACTCTCTCTCTCCTTCGGAAGACCACAGTAAAAGTTTAAGCTCTAACACATTTTAAAAACACTTTGGATAAAATACTCAAACATTCTACTTTTGGTCAAAGCATCTTTTCAAAGATGCTGTTTATTTGGTTCACTAAAGTATACAAAAAAGTGGTGGAAGGAATGCTTAAATTAATATCAACCACTGGGAATTACTCGAGGTCGCATTCCAGTCCATCGTTATTTTGCACAACATGCCACCTCGGTTTGGACCCAGCCATATGCAAATCAGTCTTGCCTGTGCTCCAATGGAAAAAGTCCAGCCTAAACTGCCCGGCCAGGACCTCCCTGAACCGGAATGCAAGCAACCTAGGCCTCTTTTTGCCCTAATTAGAACACATCAGCCAGGAATAGCTTGTTTCCAGTTACCCAGTGTGCATGGGACCCCGTTTGGGCTTACCCATCCCACTTAGGGTGACACACTAAAGTATACATAACAGCTATGGATGAAATGCTTGAATTAATGTCAGCCACTGGTAATTACTCAGGGTCGCATCAGAGTCCATCGTTATTTTGCACACCATGTCTCCACTCTTTGGACACAGCCATATGCAAATCAGTCGTGGCCCTGCTCCAATGGGAACAGTCCAGCTCAAACCGCATGGCCAGGTTCTCCCTGAACAGGAACATAAGCAACCTAAGACTAGTTTTGCACTAGGTAGGACCCATCTGCCAGGTATAGCTTGGTTCCAGAAATGCAGTGTGCACAGGATCCATGTCTGGGCATACCCATCCCACTTATGGTGACACACTAAACTATACAAAAAAGTGATGGATGAAATGCTTGGATTAATTTCAGGCACAGGTAACTACTTGGGCTGCATCCCAGTCCATCATTATTTTGCATACCATGCCACTTCATTTTGGACCAAACCATATGCAATTCAGTCTTGACCCTGGTACAATAGGAATAGTCGAGCCTGAAGTGCCAGGCCAGGTCATCCCTGAAGTAGAACACAGGCAACCTAGGACTAGGGCCCATCTGCCAGGTATAGCTTGGTTCGAGTGACACAGTGTCCATGTGACGGATTTAGTGATGGATAGTATTGTTAAATCCATACATATGTGAAAATAATGGTTAATCCGCTGCTTCAGAGACATTTACAGAGAAATCTTCAAACCTGACCAGTGGTTGGAGACCCTGGCCCTAGAGTGGGAGTAGAACTCATAGAAACACAGTTCAAAGGGCAATCAGCTAATATGTTTAAGGGATTTGCTTCCAAGGTGGAAGGTGCCGAATAGGTAGGATGAACTAAGTACCCATGGAATGGAAAAGAGGAGGACAGGAGCACATGAGAGCATGAGAGTGCTGGATTATCATATTCTAGATAAAGGGCCTGTCCTTCCAGCATGCACATCTCCACTGACATGAAACACCAACATTACTTAAAGTCTGCTGTACAGCACCCTGGTATAATTAGGTCCTTATTTAGAGTTTGGCGGAAGGGATACCCCATCACAAACCCTGCAAATGTCACATCCACAATATTACAAGTTCATTATAGCCTCTGGCACTTTCAGTATGATGGACGGTATACCCTTCACATTTTGGTGGTATCTCCCTTCCGGTAAACTCTAAATAAAGCCCATTGAGCTTCAGTCTGACTATCCAGTGTCCTGTGCCAATGATATTTGGTGATCCATCCTGGTAAATCTAATGTCTACACTGACTTGTGCAGTATGGGTACCTGACTCCAATAATTTCCATGGTTGCATTGTGCTCATGCATACTTTTGCCTGTGCCTGGATCCACAGTGACATCTACTAAACACTTGAAACTGCAGCCTGGTGCATTCGAAGCTAGTGCTTGACTACACAGTACCATTTAGCAGTAGCCAGCCCACTGCACAATGCTAAATCCAGTTGTCGCATCTGACTCTATAGGGCATCTAGAAAGGGTTTAACATGCAGCGCCCATGCCTGCAAAGGGCATAGTAATGCAGTGAGAAGACGCCTGAGCTCTGGTAGAGTAAACTTATGTGAATGTTTTCAGCAATGTGTGGGGAGCAGGTTTCAGTGATGCTCCCCTGTCGAAGGTTCACTGGATGAACTACAGGTTTTTTCACTTAGGTTGTATATAGAGTGCCATATGCTGTAATATTGGCATTTCTAATAGTATTTTTTTGATCTGCATAAAATAGATTATATTACATTTCTTTGCTTGTGCAAGGTAAGGTGTAGAGTGGTTTATACCCCCCAAACCCCATAATAGAGAGCACCTTTTTGTGTTGGAGCATTAATTGGAAAATCTCAATCATCAGGGCATTTTCATGGAGGGGATTCTCAGTCACTCACTGACAAACTCTTACCCTGGGTATTTGCCTGATTTCACTCATAGAAGAGAAGAGCATGTCGCAAATGAAGACAAAGAATGAATAGTAAATAACAAAAGCAAATACAAGGACAAATAACACCTGTCCGCATAGCAGATTCTAGGACAAATCATGTGTTTCACAAAACTATTTTAATAAACACCTGCAGCTTTCATCAAAGGCAGAAACATACCTCTAGATTCTATAACTGTCAAATGTCACCCATAACGGCACTGATCTCAAGTTAGCCTTAGTATAAGCTAGCTCTTTTGGGAAATAAATAAGAACACACCATTTTTAAACTTTTTACACCATGTTTTGATATCATTACCTTCATGCTTTTTAATTGTCACCTCTTCTCTCTGTGGTTGTTGGGATTCCCCCACCTCCTGTACCACCTCCTCCACCGCCACCTCCTCCTCCAGCTCCTGCGACCCCTGCTCCTCCGACTTGTGCTGCGGTGCTCGTCGTAGTGGTCGGAGCCGGTGTAGTTGTTGTGGGATTCATGGCCGGTACAAACGGAAATACGGGAAATATTGGAAATACTGGACGCCACGGATAGGGATAAACAGGCACTGGGAAGGGAAATGGCCTGATCCTCACAGGGACCCTGAAGAGAGGCCTTCGCAGATGCAGGACACGCTCATGGGACTGGAAGAGAGAAAGAAATACATTTAATAAATGAAAACACCTTCTTTGAAGCCCAGCACTGATTGTAACTGCTTTAGGTGTATTTGAAGTGACGATATTGTTTAAAGGCTACAGGTTATACTGATTTCTAATTGCCAGACATTTATACTCCCTCTCCTTGGTGAACCAGTGAAAATGGGTGCCCTGTTGTATTATGTTGCTTTTTACATCTCCTCTCACGTGAGAAGCTTTTAAAGATAACTTTGCACCCACCTGCTTTAGCACTAGGTGTCTGCCTATTCTTGCCTGCTCTTTGATGCATCCCTACTCATTCATGGGGAGATAAGCAGATGAATCAACCCACTATTGTTCCCCTTCAGCTTTGAAGGGACGCCATTTTATCATAACTGTAATACTTATCAGTTAATGTAATAAATAACTTTTGCCTTCATTTTTCCCTAATCACTGATTTTTGGTTGTTTAAAAGTTCTTGGGACTTTTTTCCCACTTATTTGACAGCAATCATGCTAATCAGCTATCATGTTAATTTGATGCTGATTAACACAACCTGAAGTTTTTCATTGAGCAGAAATATTTATCGAGCTAAAATCATTTGGCTAATACTTGTAATCGCTAGGAAAATATATTGCCAAACAAAATTTGACTAGGATGATAGGGATAAGTTCCCGAGACTTTTCAAGAATTGTGATGACTGAGCATAAATGGACGAGAGCTTGCCAATCAGATATTGCTGCAAGAGACACAAAATGGTGAGTCAGGAAGAAAACAAAGAAAGGCAGAAACAAAATCAGAATTAGAAATTGCGTTTCAAATGTCCATTTTGATTGGATATAGACTAATAATATGCATTTCACGAAACTTCTTTTTTGATGTTTACTTGGCAATTTTCAGGACATCACATTACAGAAGGCGCGGAATGCATCAACATGATATCAACACGTATTATTGATTGGAAAGTAGAACAACAAAGAAAAACAAGAGCCTTTAAAAATTAAACCACGCTGAGAAATAAAGACCGCTTATAACTTTATTTCTTAATATGAAATGTTTATAAGAGAGGAAAACCATGGGATACAAATAAATACCAAACCATGGATCCAATTTATGTTAAAAGCATTTTTTTACATTTTTGCGGACAAAGGTAGGCAGTGGTAAACAAAATAAATACACAGTGGGAACTGATGGAGACAACTGAGGGGGTGTAGGCTGTGTATAAGATAATGCAGTGAACATTCTGCAGTATTGATTGAACAATATAATGTATAGAGGTTATTACATAGTCACGTAATTCTGAATATCATATAGGATGCCTAGTATAACACTATGATGGGGTGTTTTTTTCGCTCGTTTTTGGTTCCCGTGGGGTCTCTCCCTGCAAGCTCCTAATCACCCCTGGTGGGACGAGGGTCCCAGGGGCCACGCTGAAATGCTGCAACTGCTGCCACCAGTGCCATTCTAAAGCATTCACACTCTGGGGCGGACTTTAATCCCCAGAGTGCAACGCTGCCCTCTACACCTGCTCCACACCTGCTGCGAGTGAGGGGGAGGCGGGGCCAATGCGCTCATAGTGCAAGCTCTCCCACCGCGACGTGGGACGCGTGCGGGACATAGCCCGGACCAAGGGCGGGCCCGTCTGTGCCTGTCAGGGACCGGCAGAGAATGGACTGGGCTACCCCTCTGATATCTGGACACTGATAGCTTGTGTGGTAAGCTTAAATACTAGCATCTAAAGTTGCACTCTTAGAGTGGGTCTTATGAATTATTGAGAAGGTCTTCCCTCCCTATTCATAAAGCTGTGTTGTCGGCTGTTGAAAAAATATGAGCAAAAGCAAGGGCCCTGCTGCTACGTTGGATGCTTTTATCATCAGGGCAGAGTCTTTATTAAATCATGAGATAGAAATTGCAGAAAGGCGCTTATCTCTTGATCCCGTCAACCTCCCCACACACAGGCAATTGTGTTTTCCAAAACTGAGAGATACCCACAACCACTACCGCTAATACCCACGATAACGGTCCTAAATGAGGCGTCCCCACTTAATATTTCTATTACTTCTCCACCCGAGGGACAAGATGAAACAAATAATACAACTAGTCCGAGCATGGTACCCAGACTACGGAAAGAAAGATTGACAGCGGGGATTAAGGGGGATGACCAACGGGCAATAAAGAAAGTTAATCCTGTTACAAGGAAAACTAAGGCAAAGAAAGTAGGGGGGACTACCCAAGTGGGAAAATCAAACTGCAACTTAGATGCGCAAATGGTAATAAAAAATGGGTTTGCACACAGACCGAGGTAAATTACAATCTAAATGACCTACAACCAGAAGCAATTACCAGGGATATGGAGCGAATTATAAAAACGTCCCTAGAATCTGTGAAGGAGGCCATGCTAAATCAGATCGTGGAGCGTATGAGTGAGAAATGTAGGTAATTGGAAGGGAAAATAGAGCAGTTGAATACTGTTATAGGGTACTTGCAGTACAGTAGTGACCCTATCTGCCTCATTGTTTAGGAGGGAGGGCTTCAACTAACACAACACCATCCACCCACACAATTACTACCACAAGTGGAGGGACGGGCTCCATCTGACAAAGGCAATGCATGTATTAGGTGCAATGTGTCTAGGGACGTCCCCATGATAAATTTTCATACCACAACAAACAACAGGGTGGGTAGAACAGAGGGTGGGCCATGGGCCACTGTTGGAAATCGAGGGAGCCCGGCTGGCCAGTCAACATGTACAAATAGTCCCTGATAGACCGGGCACCCATTCTGGAAGGGCAGTGACACATAGCCCAAAATGTACAAATTTAATACAAAATAGCGATGTATTACAATTACCCCCCGCCTCATGCCCCTATGTGCTAATTTTAGCTGGAGTTCCTGTTTTAGGAAGAGACCAGAAAGAGACATGGCACACCTAAGGAACAAAACAGTTGATTGGTTAACAAAGTTTTAACAATTTAATCCATTAAAAACTGAAGATATCCTTATGGTTCGCAGGGAAGGGTGGATAAGAGAATCCAGAAAGAATATAAATGGTGACTGTGTGGTGATAAACTTCAGACGCCCCCAGATGGTTCGGAACTTACTAGACACTAAAGAGGAGAGTTTACCTAGGAATACTCGTGTTTGTTCCTTTCCATTAGGTTATTTCTATAGACCGCCGCCCAGAAATAATGCCAATGATGTAGACATCTTGGTCTCACTTTCAAGTAGATTTGAGGGATTATCATCTCTAGACGATCTAGATTGACAACAAAAGTTTCCCCAACATAGAGTGAATGATTTGGCAATCCCCAGATGAATGACCCTATGGTCCAGCCATTAGTTATAGATGCACATAGAGCAGAAGCTTCTCAGTTTGCTTTATTGATGGTTGGGATTAATGAATCTTCTAACCAGGAGGGAGTAGGGACCACTAACAATTACTTTTGCTGGGAATCCCAGTTGCCCAGTAGCATCTGGACCATGCAAAGCCTTGGCAGGACTAAGTCCCAAAATGTTTCACTGAAGTCTGGAACCCTTAGGTGAAGAGGCAAGAGAAAAAGAGACTGACCCCTGCAAAACGGTGACATACATTTGTTTTACATTTGGGCCAGATGTCCGGCCATATTTTGCAGTCACAAGCGGGAAATTGGCCTGTTTGTGACCGCAAAATTGGTCTGCCCCATGTACAAACCCTATTTTGCGAGTTTGTAACCTTTTACCAACTCGCAAAATAGGGTCTGCAACTTGCACTGTAATGTAAGATTGTTTACCACCAACTTCAAGTAGGTGGTAAGCCACTCGCAAATGGGAAGGGGTCCCCAGGGGACCCTTTCGCTTTGTGAGTGTGTGCAGAAATATTCTTTTTAGAGCAGGCAGTGGTCCCACGGACTACTGCCTACTCTAAAAAGAATGAAGCAGAAACGTTTAATTTTTCTTTTTTAAATGCATCCCATTTTCCTTTAAGGAAAACAGGCTGCATTAATCCAAAACATACTGCCTTATTGAAATCAGTCATAAATATGGTGGTATGCTGAACCCAGCAGGCTACCATCCCTGGGAGTGCTAGCCGTTCTAAATGGGGTCACAAATAGCACTTGCCTCATGAATATTAATGATGCAGTCAATTTGTGACCCTATTAGGAATCTGTGAATTACATTTTGCGAGCTGCAAATTGCGAGTTGGAAAGCGACGCCATTTGCAACTCACAAACTGTAAGGTTCGTACATCTGGCACTCAGTTATCCTGAGGACTGGGACCAACCACCAGTCACAGTCCGCAACCGGTCCATGAACTTACAAACCTGTGCCTACTAAAGTGTGTACTAACCCTATAACTGTGTGGCATATGATTTTTGACCAGATTATTGGTGCCACAAGTGTATTAGTAACAAGTAACTGAACCAGTGACAAAAGACTAACAGTGTTACACGTGTATTATGTAAGAAAGAAATAACAATGCAAAGGTAATTTGCCTTCAGTGTGTTTTTGGAGTTAACAGATCCTATCAATTGAGATTCATGTCTCTCTAAGAGGTTTTGCTAATTCAGAGAAGCTAATCACTAGTCATGATGCAAGAAAGCAGGAGTGCTTTGCATTATTTAACGTTGTGTAACTGTGCTTTGACTCTGCATTACTAGAGTACCCCCATTCAGATTTCTTGTCACAGGTAAGGGATATACATGGTTGAAAAAGAGACACTGTATTGGCTCCACTTGCCCCCATCGTCAGAACCTACGGACTCAACATCGTGTCATATGCAGACGACACCCAGCTCATCCTCTCCCTATCCAACGAGCCCAACACCGCCAGACGCAACTTTCGAGAAGGCATGGAAGCCGTCGCCAAATGGATGAAAAACAGCTGCCTACAACTAAACACCAACAAAACAGAAGTACTCATCATGGGCCCAAACCCCGACGCCTGGAGTGACACCTGGTGGCCCACCGCCCTCGGAAACCCGCCAGCCCCCACAGACCACGCACGCAACCTGGGAATCATCCTGGACTCCGAGCTCAAAATGGACCGCCAGATCACCTCTGTCTCATCTTCCTGCTTCCACACCCTCCGCCTCCTTCGTAAGACCTTCAAATGGATCCCCCTCGAACACTGAAAGACAGTCACTCACGCCCTGGTCACCAGCAGACTCGACTACGGCAACGCACTCTACGCTGGAATAAACAAAAACCTCATCCGCAAGCTACAGAACATCCAGAACGCCGCCGCAAGACTGGTCCTCAACCTGCCAAAACACTGCCACATCTCCCAGCACCTGCGCACACTCCACTGGCTCCCCGTCGAGGCGAGAATCACCTTTAAGATGCTCACCCACGCACACAAGGCCCTCCATGGCACCGGACCAGCATACCTGAACAGCCGACTCAAATTCCACGCACCCCAAAGGACCCTACGATCAGCCCAGCTTTCCTACGCTGTGGTCCCCCGCACCAGAAAGACCAGATCGGGAGGCCGCTCCTTCTCCTTCCTCGCGGCCAAAGCATGGAACGCCCTTCCGCTCCACCTCAGACAGACAACATCGCTCCCCATCTTCGCAAGAAACCTCAAAACCTGGCTCTTCGACAGACCCCCTCCTTGATGGAATGGAACCTGCACCCCCCCAAACCCCCCCCACCCCTAGCGCCTTGAGACCCTTACGGGTGAGTAGTCGCGCTTTAACAAACTCCTGATTGATTGATTGATATATATTAAAAGTTATGTTTGCAACTATACATGAGTCCTACAAGAAATGTGTCAGTTGATGATGTTCATCTAACAAGCATCCCCTTCTCGTTTCAGGTCTCCCTCTCCACAGTACCCTCCCTAAAACCCTTCCCCACGTTTGGCCACTCCGAACCTCTGCTACTTTACGCTACAGAGTCAGTGCTGCTGGAAAGTGGGCATATTGTGGGTACTGTTCCTGAGTAACTAGTATTCCTGACACCACTAAAGTCAATCCAGTCAATGGGCAATCTCCCATGGCTAAAGAAATAGGTTTGAACCTATTGGAGCTTCTCCAGAGCAGCAAATTCATTTTAGCAGGACCTTGGTGAGAAGGTATCTGGCCATTTCAAGCCCCGTTTGGCCACTTCAAGCCCTGTTTGGACAAGAGACTAAGACCCAATGTAGAAATCGGAAATGGGTGAAAATGCCAAAAGAATACAACAGATGCAACAACTTCTCTGGGCACAGAATTCGAACATTTTCCACTCAAAAGCTTTTTTTGTCAGAACCAATGGCTTCAAGGGGACCTCGCTCCATGCCTATCTGACTATGGCGAGGTCTTCTGGGATACAGCATGCTAGCTCGCTCTGCTGAGTGATACTCCCTTCCATTTTACAGACTATGTAAGAAGGAAAAATTCTTGAATGGGCTGTCCCAGTTAGGGTATCCGACCTCAGGGTCCATCATGGTCCACCTCAAAGTGGCCCACCGCAACCATAGACTAGCATGGAGCTTAACACTTTTTGGGGGCATTTGCGCTTCAAATAAATAAAAGAACACACGTGTTTTCTGTTCCCTTTATTGGATGTTTTGTCGTCTTGGTGTCATTTTGTTCATTAAAATGTGCTCTATTCTTCTAATTCAATGTGGGATTTTTATTGTCTGATGCTTTGACTTTATTACTGTTTTGGCACTGAATAAATACTTTACACATTGTCCTAAGTTAAACCTGTCCGCTCTGTACCCTAGCTATCAGGGGGTTTAGATCAGGTTAATATGATGACTTTATGGATCAACCTGACAAGTAACTGTTGCTATTCCCCCTGAGTAATTATCACCTGCCTAACAGTTGGTGACAAGCAAGCCTCCAGGACAGTAACAACAAACTTAAATACACCTCTTCTCCCGTGCTCTTCTTTAGTTAAAAGCCTTTGTAACTCAGAAAAAATCCAACAACAAGCTCTTGCTCACTCTGTTCTTGTGGTTCTGACTCCATGTCTAGTAAATTTAGAACAACAGCATTAAACCTAGAAGCTCCATTGATTTCTCCTGAGGCGCTTGGCGTCGCAACAGATTGCATTTGGATTGAAGTGCTTCGATTATGCATATCAGAAGGTTCCTGTGATATTTTAGATCAATATAATGGCTGAAACTATTCAAAACCCTCTCAGAACTTCATTCGTAAAATTATCTACCTTAACACCAGTTCAGTTTATTCTAGACCCAAGCATTAACCAGTAACCAGACTACCAGATCAATGTGTATCAAACGCTCCTGGGTCACTAAAATTTGGAACAGACAAAAAGATTTAGCAGCATGGTGAATTTTAGTGAAGAATGTAACCAGACGCTACTATTCTGTTATTCTTAAAGCAAGTCGACTACATTTCAACCTGAATCCTAAAAAAACGGCTAGTGTCATAGTGTCTGACAGTTTGAGTGACAGCTTTAAAGGCACAGAGGCACATATTTCAAAAATTAAACTTTGTCATGGGTGATCACTATGAAGGCATATTTTACGATGCGAAGCTAAAGGGGACTATGAACCCAGAGGCACTGTCAATGGCGACTGGGTAAGTTAGTCTTTACTATCAAAGGAGGCGGCTTAATAATGATTATCATATATTAACCTATACTCCAGCTGTTAAGCTGTTAATTTGCTCATGGTCATTACTGATATTGAAAACTAAATAAGCTTTATAAAATTGGTATACAGGAATCATTAAAACTGACTTTCATTTAAATAACTTTATTACTTATAAGAGTTGCCTCTAAAAGTAAATGAAACAAGTCATCATGGCCCTCCTCAGAAACCTTGACTGGCTCTTCCATCCAAGCACTGATTCATTCGTCCATCCATCAACCCTCTGATATCCACCATTTCTCCATTATATTCTACCATTGATACATTCTTTCAACCATCATTCAGCCTTTCACTGTCTGTCTGCCCATCCATATACAAACGTATCCATGGATCTCTATATCTATCCATCTATCTATCTATCTATCTATCTATCTATCTATCTATCTATCTATCTATCTATCTATCTATCTATCTATCTATCTATCTATCTGGCCATCAGCCCTTTCACTATTCCATCTCTCCATCCACCCTTTCACTCATTCATCCTTTCAATCGTTCATCCTTTTGTTCATCTATCATTCAATTTAAGTCTAAAGAAGATTTAATAGTTTAATGTTTTAATTTATAATAGAATGTTTTATTAGATTTTATTTAATTGGTATATATTCATATATATGTTTGTAAATTTGTATATAGTTTTAAAATTATAAAAAATAATAATTAATAGTTTATCAATTGTTTTAAAGTAAATATATATATGTATATTATGATGTGTGTGTGTGTGTAACTATTTAAAATTAATGTTATTTGTTATATTTGTTAAAACGTGTATTAAATCGCCTTTTTAATTATTTAATTATTTAACATATTTCATATTTATTATTTTATTATATTTATATATATATATATATATATATATATATATATATATATATATATATATATATATATATATACATACAAATCGATATTTTGAACAACTGTATTTTTGACATTGATATTTCTAATATATTTTTGTACTTACCTGTTTAAGTATAGGGAGTCGACATTTTTGCATTCTATTTTGTTTCCATGATATTTTTTACATCTACTATTTTTGCATCAATATTCTGTCAGTGAACCCTTTTACCTCGATATTTTTTACATCTATATTTTTTACATCGATATTCTGTCAATGAACCCTTTCATTGATTGCAGTTATAAGTCAAATTTAAGAAACTACACATGTTACAGAGTGAGGAAGTTGATGCCTTCCAAGAGATGGACATATGGCGGCATGTCAGCTCTTGCTGATATGCCAATTAGACACCTCAACCTGTCAACTAACCAAATATTATAGGCTTTGTTGACCAGGAAAAGTCACTAGGCATGATATGTTGCTCCTTCATGCTTATTTCCTTTTATGTGTCCCACAGGCTAACAAAAATATCTGTGTGGTGCAGTTCGCATAGTGCCCACTTTGTGCTTTATCTGAATGAGTAGAACTGAAGCTATATTTCTTAATTACATTTTCATAAGTATTTGTATCAACTTCTCAAATGCAAAAATACAGAAGGTACAACACAGTCCAATGACAACACCAAACCTGCATCTTCGCTGACACTCAGTCATGATTCAAACCCCTGTCCCTCAAAGACTTGACTGACTACCTCAACTCCCTCAAAGCAACAACCTATTAAGATGGGGGCAAATTTATAAAAAATTTCATGAAACGCAGTGGCGCAAGAAACTGTGCTGCACTGCGTTGCGTGACAGAAAGTGTGCACAAATGCACCATATTTAATATTATATTGTGCATTCCTGTCCTCTTTTTGTGCTAGCGCACTATGTGCTACCTAGCACCAATGCAGGACCCCTTGCACCATGGCACAAGGGTGCCTGGATTACGGGCAGTGTTGTTTTTGTGTGGGAAGGGACACCTTCCTGAATAAAAATACTTCTCTGAAGCCTTCTCTTCTTTCTATGTGTGATGAAGAGGAAACAACGAGGAGAAATAAACATAGTTCCTCTCATTATACCTCCCCTGGAAAGCGTAGCAATTTGACGAATTTACAGTTTTTCCACTCATGGAAAATGTGGGAATGCTCCAAAATGCATGGGTAGATGTGTGGGAATACTCACGCTCCAGCCACAGAATGCTTCCCTGGAACAGAGTAACGCAAGGCAAAAATTTGTGCTGCCTTCCGTTACTCCCGATTTACCAAGCCACGCAGGGCCACGCAAGGTGGCCTTGCAGTGCTTGGTAAATTTCATTTTGGTTTTTGCATTGCACAGCGTTCCCTTGTGTGGCATAAGCCCAATGCAAAACGTTTGCCCTCATCCTTCATCAAAGGCTTCTCTGGAGGACCTCTCTCACTCCTACACAAGATAATCAATGCCCAACTCACTGGAGGCATACTCATGAAGCTCTCAAAACTGACCTAATCCTCCCATTTGTGAAAAAACACACACTAGACAATCTTGGCAGCCTTGCCCAAATACAGGTCCATTACTCATCTACTTCTCATCAGCAGGATTGTTGGAAAAAGCATTGAATGCACATCTTGAAGATCACAAATGTGCCAATTATCTCCTGTATGACTATCAATCTTGCCTTAGATAATACTGCTTGAGTGAGTGAGACAGCTACCTTACAGATCACACAATGTCCTCCTGACCAGAGATAAGGATAATCTATGCCTCCTGATATTACTATACTTTTCTGCTGCCTTCACCTTTATCCACAACCTGACGTCTTAAATCGCATTATTTGGAAAGGTCCTTCACTGATTCTTCTACTATTTCTCGATCAGACACCAGCTCATTGATATGGGCACCTCCAGGTTCCAGAATATCTTGATCACCTGTAAAAATTCCCAGGATTCCATCCTTTCCAGCCCATTACTGCACTATTTACAGATAACAATTTCAAAATTCAACAAAATGCCTCTATATTTGAAAGTTTCCTCTCCTACTGATATTTACAAACGCTGTCTGGACCTCATTCACACCTGAATAATCAGTACTCCAGGATTAACCAAATAAAAAAAGAATTCCTACTGTTTGCTAAGAACAGCAAGTCACAAGTAGTCCAAACTCATAACAAAATGATCAGAGGCATTTAAGCATAGCCATGTTTCATCTTGCATCCCTGATGCTAGCCTTCATGCAACAGTACTCTTTCAATTCTTTTGCCCATTGATGATAACTTCGTACGCACTAAAATTAATTGATTATCCTCAGGCTCTCCACTCAACCCTTGCCCAGCCAAATTTCTCAAACTATGGGCACCTGTTGAAGCTCCCCAGTTTACCTACTCATACAATCCACCACATTCCATAAGGCAAGTACCAACATTTTGGGAACACATGCTTGTGATACCCCTACTTAAAAGGTTTCTGCAGACCTCAATAATATTATAAATTATAGACTGATTCATCTGAAACCCACCAATAACTTTGATGCCTGTCAAGCAGGACTTTGTCCTGGTTTCAGAATGGAGTCAGTTCTTGTAGGTGGTCTGAATGAAATCAGCAGTTACCCTAACTATGAAAAGACAGCTATATTGAGTATTTAGGATCTCGCTACCACCTTTGACATGGTCTCCCATCACATCTTAACTACTCATTTAGTTGAAGCGGTAGTGGGACACTGTGCTCTGAACTAGTTTGTCTCTTTTGTATCTAACTACTTTCAGGCAGTCTGTCTTACTCCTTTTTAATCCAGCTCCAAAACCCTCCAATGTGGGGTAACTTAAGGTTCAGCCCTTGGACACACACTTTTTAATCTCTATGGAACAACACCAGCATCCATCCTTAGTTCATTTTGCTTCAGTTTTTTCCAATGTGCTAAGAACGCCTAACTGATATTAAGATTTGAAAGTGTCATTCCATCCCTCCATATTATGTTTAGGCGCATATGTCTACATCTGGAATTCCAAATGGTGGCCAGCTGAGCTCACTCCTGTACCTCTTCCAGCTCTTTTAGCTAGGAACTTACAGATCCCCTTTGATACAAGCCTACCTTTCCAAGAGCATACCTCTAATATCTGTCTCCATTAGTAACTTTCTCCTAAAAGTCCTAGAGAACGTATATCAATTTATATAAATAGACTATCAGAAAACAATAATCCAAGCTCCCATTGTGGCTAAGCACAACAATTGGAACCTCTCTTTGTAGGACTACCAGAAAAGCAGATTTAGCATCTTCTATTCATTCAAAATTCTTTTGTACAACTTCTTTTGGGGATACGTAACCATGAACATATATTCCCTCACCTCTGTGATCTTCCTTGGCTTACCTTTGAAAAGAGATTAATTTTCAAAGCCCTTTGTTTCTGCCATCATGCTATCTAGTTCAGTTTTGTTTCAACCCTCCTTTGTAAATCTTTTGTGCATTCCCTGATCGGGAATAGCTAATTTAGGTGGTCACTCCTTCTACTACCTTACAGCTAAAGCCTGAAACAATCTACCACAGTCTCTAGATACAATCTCATCTCAACTCATTTTTAGGAAACAGATGAAAACCTATGTATTCACATTATAATTTCTTCAGCCATTCCTTTGTACAATTTCCTGGTTAAAGCAGGCTTTAAAAATATTACAATCAGTCAATCAATCAATCAAGTCTATCTTAATAACATGAACCTAGGGGGATCCAGCATTCATACAATGTCAAGTCACTCGGAATTACCCTGGACACTGATATCACACTCAGCGAATACATTGACAACAAAAAATGGATAGCTAGATATCAGCTCACCATTCTTAAGACAGTCAATCTTCCTCCTAGGAAGCAACTTCACAACTGTTGTTCAAGCCCTCATACTCTGACATGGTGGGCATGATCTTCTTCATGGCATTCTGTATTCCAAACAGGCCACCGTTCAGTGCCTCGTACATGGTGAATACACCTCATGAAGTGCCAGAAGCAATTAGGGCCAGATGTAGGTAATTGCATTTTACCGATTCTTAAATACCGAATTTTACCAATTCGGTATTTATGAGTCTGTAAATGCAATGTAGGTAAAAAATCGTTATTTTTTACCGAATCGGTAAAATTCGAAATCGGTCATTCGGTATTTACCGAATCGGTATATACCGATTCGGTAAATACCAAATCGGTAAATACCGATTCTAAAACCAAAGAAAAGTGAAACTGATTCAGGCAGCCAATCAGGTGCCACCACCCTCCACCTCCCTACCAGGAAGTGGCTACACAGGCAGCTGCAACTAATTAGAAGCTTCCGGAGAGGCAGTTGGAGCTGAGCTGAGACCCTGAGCAGCAGAAAGAGTTTTGTGCACTTTTAAATTAGAAAAATGACAAGCAGCACAGACAAAGATCAGCCAGAGAGGAAGAGGAAACTGAAATTCAGCAGCATGGAGCTGCAGGTCCTTGTTGAGGAGGTGGTGAAGGAGTACAGAAAACTGTTTGGCACACAGTCCCTCACTGTGGCTGAGTCTGCAAAAAGGAACATTTGGCTGCACATTCAAGAGAAAGTTATAGCAGTTGGAGGGACTCCTAGAGACATAGAGGACCTTAAAAAGAGGTGGTACGAACTCAGGAGCCTCTGAACACTGAACACCACAAGCAGGCAAGCAAAACTGGTGGAGGGAAGAACCCAGCACCCCCCCTAACTGACCTGGAGGAGATGGTGAGCACAACCATAGAACCTGAAAGCGTCTGCGGACTGGGAGAAGTAGACAGCTCAGCCAGAGCTGCCTGCAGAAAAGGTAAGACGCATGCACAGCAATCCCCCCACACCATCATCCTTCCCTTGACCCTATGTGGCTAAGTGAACCCCAGTCCAGTACAGCTAGCACTACACAGGACCAATGCATTATGGGACATGTATGCAGGAAATGAAAGTCAATGTCATACAGCATAGTAACAAGCAAGTTAGGAAATGATTCCAGACAGAAAGAAGCGCAGGCAACATATACAGTGTTCAAGTGAATTTTTTTTAATTGTAGTGGCTGTGAGGCAGTAGCACTTAGCTAATGTTCTCTCATATGTCCACAGGTGAGACATCTCGCAGGCGTTCCCGAGAGACTGAAAGCACGGCACCTGAGAGGGATGGGGGTCAGGAGTCCGGTCCAAGTGCACAGAATGTATCAGAGGACACAGGTGCACCAAGTACACAGCCACCATCCGAAGACACAGAAATGGATCCAGAGTTGCAGGCGTCCCCAGAACGTACACAATCCCCTCTGTTACTGTGATAACTTGAAATGCCAGCATCACTGCCTGTGACAACACCTGCCGCACAACAGAGCAGGAGGTATGTTGTTTCCCCACTATTGGAAATGGAGTCATCAGCAGGTGACATGGAGGGGGAAGACACGCACACCTTGCCTAGTGAAGGTAGCACTGCCGCACTGCAGTCCAGTGCAGAGGTGTCCCGTAATGTTTCCAGACCCCGCAGGCTCAGAGAAAGCAGTGTAGATGAACGTGTGGAGGGTCCCAGTGTGTTCCGTGGCCTGGAGGGGAGCATGTTGAAGATCCAAAGGATGCAGGGAAAGGCCATCATGTCTGTCCAATGCCAAATGAGGACCCTAAACAACAATATGGAAGACATAGGGAAGGGCATCAGAGAAATAGTTGATGTCAACAAGGATATTGCAGCAGGGATGCATGATATGTCACAATCGATGCAGCTTCTGTGCACCAAACTAGATAGGGAATTCGCATCAAGGCGCAAGGAGAAGCAGCGTGCACAGCAACAAAATAAAGCCATCAACTGCCTGGCCACAGCCACTTCCCTGCTCTGCAGGAGGTGCATTAACATGCAGGAGGGACTCACGCAAAATAGCAATGAGGTAACTTGGGGCATTGCTAGTCTGACCAGTGCCGTTGAGGTGCTGATAAATGCACAAGCAGCACAAACTGCTGCTCTGGATGTGCCAGAGAGTGAAGGGAGCACAAGTAGAAGCAGAATGGCAAGCGCCCTTGTCGTAGAGACACGGAGGAGCAGCAGGCGCCAGGGTGAGGAGCAGCCCAAACGCCAAGTGAAGACAGCCAGCCACAAACATCTGGCACTTGTAGGCGTGGACAAAAATGAGTAAATCACTTAATGGGGAAGTGACCCAGGATTAACATCTTTGAATGTATACTGTTTGCACAATTGTGCTTTTGGAACCTGCGTAGTGACAAAATTAAACTACGTTGGGTGCATACTCCACCTGTCTGTGTCTCTATACTTACTTAAAAGTAGTTGCGTGTGATCTCTTCCCGTCTGTGTCTGCCATCTGTTGGTATTGCAACTCCTGCAGTGTTGGGTTCAGCTTGTTCGTCATCATGGTCCTCATAATCTGATAATTCCACCTTGGTGCCCTTCTTCATGGCAAGGTTGTGTAACATTGCACAGGTTGGAATTATCTTGCAGCAGGTCACTGGTGTGTACTGGCGTGCCCCTCCACTTTTGTGGAGGCAGCGGAACCTGCTTTTCCACAGGCCAAATGTTCGCTCCACAATGTTCCTGGTAGATTTGTGTGCCCTGTTGTATCGCCTCTGGCTGAGGGTTGAAGGGTTGAGGTAGGGTGTTAGGATGAAGGACCGGACGGCATATGCACTATCCCCTATTTAGAAGTGAGAAAAACGTTACCCACATGCACACATTCACATACATCTGAAACATGTATCAAAGGAGTGTCACACACTGTTTTACCTAGCAAGTAGCCTTCGCCAAATTCCCCGCAGTCAGGCGTTTGTAGATCCAACTATTCTGGAAAATGTAGGAGTCGTGGGTACTGCCTGGAAACTTGGCCACTATATCAGTGATGATGTAGTTGGCATCGCAGATAACTTGCACATTTATGGTGTGGGTTGATTTTCAGTTTCTGTAGATGTACTCTGTGTCAGTAGGTGGGCAAATTGGAATGTGGGTGCCATCAATGCAACCGATGACGTTGGGGAAGTGCGGTATTTATAGAACCCAGTCTTTGTCCTGAGCAGTTCAGCGTGCGTTTCAGGAAAGGTAATGTAGTGATGCATTCGCTGAATCATGGCCTCTAGGAACTTCCTAAAGAAGCGGGACAGGCAGCTCTGGGACACCCCACCTACTGCAGCAATGACACTCTGGTAATTGCCAGAGGCAAGCAGGTGTAGGCTACACAGCACCTGCACATGGGGTGGGATGGCGATTGCCCTTGGGGTTGGATGCTCCAAAAGTGGGTGCAGGTCCCTGATCAAGTCCAGGATGGTTTGGGGATGTAGCCTGTACCTTTGTTGTATCTCTGCATCAGTGAGTTGGAATAGGGTAATCCTCTGTCTGTGGACCTGCTCCTCCCTTCTCCAGACCCTCTCTCCTTCTACCTGTAGCCGTAGCCGCCTCGCAATCACATAGAATGCCGCCATTCTGGTGAAACTGTTGCATTATGGGCCCTTTTTTATAGCCTGCACCTGGTTACCACCTCCTTTCAATCCATGGTAAATACAGACTCTTAAATACCGATTGTCATGCAAAATCGATATTTTAGAGGTTACCTACATCTCAAAATGCATTTTTACTATTTCTTATTTACCTATTCGGTATATTTACCGATTCGGTAAAGTTTCCGACTCTGTAAATTTTCCGATTCGGTAAATTTACCGAATCGGTAAATTTACAGAGTCGGTAACATTGCCAAATTGGTAAATTTACCGATTCTGTAGTTTTTTGAGCCCCTACATGTCGAAATGCAAATACCGGTCGGTAACGGACGAAATTCGGTATTTTCGGCCGTTAGCGACCAGTATTTGGCTACCTACATCTGGCCCTTAGTTACATATCATTCTCACTATATTGAAACTCCCCTGGTGCCCCATATCAGCCTTCAAAACCAGCTGCATCCTCTGCAGAGGGATCACAACCACCACCCCAGCCTATCTGGATGACATGCTCACCATCTCTGGTGGCTCTTGTCGCATCTGCAGCCAAGATAAAATCAGATTGGAGAAAAAGAAATGTAAAAAAGAAAATATAAAGCAGCAGGCATTTTCGGTCTGTGCACTCAGGATCTAGAACATTATTCTTGTATCCATCTTGACTTACCAAACCTTGCTCCTATTTACAAAAGTTCTGAAAATTCAACTGTTTAAAGAATAGTGATACATCAACTGCCCACAGACCAGCTACCCCTCCTATCCCACATCACTGTGTATTTGCCTTTGACCATCAACAGGGCTACGCTGCCTTTTGGCCAAGTACGATCTATTTAAATACTATATTCATACATTCAGATACATAGAAGACCTGAGAACAAGGTAATTTCGTCAGCATCTGAAAATGATAGACACCTCAGCCCAAATTTAAAAACATTTAGTGCTGGGTTTGCGCCACAAAAGTGATTCAAACCTATGCAAAATTGTTTTTGGGGGAATCACTTTCCAGTGCGAAAGTAGCCTCAAAGTAACGTAAAGAAGCCAGAAGCTGTGCTTTACATTACTCTGTGTCAATTAAGCTTTCCATTAGTACTACGGGGTGTTCCCAGGCAACCACCAATGCTTTTTTGTGAAAACCTACCTATTAACAATAGTAGACAATGTTTTACTCAAAAAAATAACACCACTTTGAAACAGGCATAAAACTGAGAAATGCTTTTATTTCTCCAAACTTTTCCCACATCACTAGTGTGCTGCACTGATCTGCACACATCCGAAGTGGGAACATTTTAAAAGTTAATCTAAGCATATTATTTTGTACTGGAAGGGTACCCTTTCGGTTAAAAAAAACTATGCTAGACACAGGCACCTTTGAACTATGGTTCAAAGGTGTGTGTGTGGTGCTAGGCAGCCTGACTGTGCGCCAGTGCTAGGAAGACAGCAGCATAGTGCCAGTTCTTAGTAGGCATGACACTTTCCTGCTCTCTAACGCAACCCAGAGCAGCAACTTTCTATGCTGAGCTGCGTTGCCGAGCACCTTTGTAATTATGGCCCTAAATTTAAGAGAGTTCCACTCTAGGGTTAATACATAGGAAATCACAACTCTAGAAACCAATGGTTCTTTTTAATGTTTTAGGGAATACAATTACATGATTTGAATGTAATGAAAAAGAAGCTGTGCAGTCTACTTTTGGTATGAAAAGCAGCACATTGTATTCAATAATTGATTTAATTTAGGGTCAGTTCTTTCATAAGCCGATGTTAGGTATCAGGCTTAGAGTAAATCCTACTGATTGACCTCTGTTACTACAACAGAAAATGGCCTTTTTCAGAGTACAGGAGTGCTCCAGCAGGTAAAACGCTGTTTTGTCTGCATTGCTGTAATTCATTCCAGTGTCCCTCGTTTCATCTTTAGTGATACTGCACTGCTTTCTGATCAGCTGTCGATGTGTGCCAATCAGTTGGGTGTGTTTCAGTAGCTATCCAGTTTGCTTATACAATGTGTAGTACCATTGTAATACTTTTCATCTTTTCTAATAAAAACATATGAAAACAAATACTGTAGATGCACATTTACAAAGATTGGTTATAAACAAAAGAAAATCGGTATACATCAGAAGCCTGTTTTTTCCCAAAAACCAAATCAGCTTATTCCACTAGATTTAAGAAACACACCTTCGTATAGCTACACAATACTAATTTATCCACAGGCGATTTAGACATTGCTTGTGTTCTTGCATCGCATTCATCCTTGCTGATGGTTACTCAGCCTATAAAAAGTTAATATGAGGAACTCCCTGGTGCAAGGGAAACTCTACCTGGCTTCTATAATATTACTCATACTTATTAATAATTGGACAGGATGTTTTCAGCACTGCTGTCTGGGGTTAGAAATGAAGCAACAATAATTACAGCGCGTTGACTCAAACGTTATTTTCCAAACCTGCTTCCGTGACCCACGTCTCGACCACAGAGTACCCGGTTATTAAGCAGGCTTAGTTTGTCTGGGACGTTTATCCATTGCAACTCTGCAAGTTGTACTCTCAGGGCCTCATTCACAAGCTCGTGCTGCTGGTGCATCACTTATTTGGACGCAATGGGCTTGCCCATATTTACAAGGCCACCTAAAGTCACCCGAGTGGCTTTTCATGGCCTTTAAATATGGGCCCCTTTCACACATTACTCTGCATGAAAGGGGCATTCCATGGGTATTGTTGTGGGTGTTCCCACGCAACATCCATGAAACCTGACACATTCCCAGATTTACAACGTTTTGTAAACTAGGAATGCGTCAGAATCCTACGACTCACAAGGGGAGGGGAAGGAGTGGTTCAACGAGGAGAAATACTTTTATTTCTCCTGTTAGAACCGGGGACTCTAGTTGGCCGGAGTATGCACCCCAGTCCAAGTAGGGACCACCGCTTCCGACAGAGTAGCCTGGCGCAGAGCGGGAAGGCTTAACTTTCGAGGCAATGTGTAAAGTATTTGTGCAACACACAACGGTGACGCAGTAAAAACACTCACAAAAGGAACACCACACCAGTTTTATATAAAAAATAAAAATCTCTTTATCTAAAAATCATGCAGGATCCAAAAATAGTGGGGATGCACCATATACCATCAATAGGCGTCAATCAAATAACTTTTGGGTATTGTGGGTGCACAGTTCCTGACTGACTTTTAATGGGCACACATATTAGGGCAACGCAGTTCCTCAGCCACTTAGGGCAGAATTAGCCAGTCTCTGTTCCTTTAGGATAAACAGTTTCTGAGGCGGTAGTGGATTAGACATGGCTCCCAGGCGCTATGAGCATGAGGCACTTTGTGGTCAGAGTAGATCAGCTCTTCAAGGGACGGTAATTAAACCCTGATTGCAGCTTGGGTAAACAAGTGACCCTTTCACCCTGCTAAACGGTGCCCCGAGGTCTCTCCGCTTCCCTCGCAGGCACTGTCCCCTCCGAGTGGGACTCCCAAGGGAATTATGCCCCGTAACCTTTGTGCACTAGGGACATGTGGGACGCTCTGAACAGCAGGGTTGTGAGGCGCTGAGGTGTTCAGAAAAAGGGGTTCCGATCAGGGCCTCATAGACCCCGGCAGTGTGGTGGGGTGAGCATTCAAATGTCTTAGGCTGTTCCCTTAGGCCATCCCGGGCAGCCCGCCGTTGCCAACAAATACCCCCAGGTGAAGCAGCTTGCGCGGACCCGACAATAAAACAGGCGGTCCGCTCGTGAGTTTGTGCCATCCCTGCCTGAACTCGCACTACACTCCACAGATCAGCGTGCAGCGTTACCTAAGGTTGTAGGGCATACCCGGCACCATCGGGGACCTCTCCATTCCTCCGGGGCTCTCGGACCTTGGCACAGCTGCACGGGAGCGGAGCGGGGAAGCCCTTCCTTCTTGTAGCCCCGCCTCGCTGTGTAACGAGCCCCTTGTTGCCAGGCAACACCCCGGGTGGGAACCAATCCCAGTGCGGCCTCTTCCTGACACTGAGGGTGATGCGCTCCAGGCTCCTGAAGCTCCCGGGCCGTGGCGGTGATGATCCGGAGGCAGTGTTAAAGATACTTTACACCGGGGCAAGCGGTGGTGAATTTACTTGTTCAGCTCTCCCTTTTGCAGCACGCCATTCATGGGCACACAACGCTCCTTTGCCCCAGCGCTTCTCCGCAACCAGTGCTCCCTTTCAGTGCCGCCAGGTCAGGGCACACAGCACCTGGCGAAATTGGCAGATACCGCGCAATGTAAGAACTTCGCGCCAGCAGCGGTGATCTGGTCATGTACAGCGCTTCTTCCCCCCAGCGCTTTCCAGTTCAGTTAGGGGTGTTCGAGATAGCCATACACACCCAGGGCTGCAGATTTAGTGCCTTGGGAAGTCCCCAGGCAAGCGAGGTTGCACGCAGGCCGATGCATGCAGGCCCAACGTTACAGGGGCAAGTTTTTCCAATGTTGCAGTTTGGAAAGGCAGTCCTTATGAATTTTTTGTGGAGACACTGTGTCTGTGTTTCTTTAGGTCTTCCTAGCAGGGCAGGATCAGCAGGCAGTAGGGCAGCTCAGCAGGTTGGGGCAGCAGTTCCTTAGAGCAGTCAGCCTCCTCCCCAGTGGCAATCCTTCCTGGCACAGCAGTCCTCACTCCGGCAGGGATTCTTCCAGGTCCAGCAGTGTAACAAGAATGTGCGGCCAGGACCCTTCCTTATATATTCTACCGTCCAGTGGCTAGAAAGTGGTGGAAATCTCTGGAAGGGTCTGGGGGCAGGGGCTTCTGCAAGAGTTCAGAGAGCTCTGGTATGTTCCCTGCCTTCCCTGACCTGGCTGTCACAGTGACGAGAGACACGCCATTAAGGCTACAGTGGGCAGGCCATCACAGCCCATCCCAGGGGAGAAGGTGTGCATCACCACTTCCACCTCCCAACCCAGGCAGTTATCAGTATGCAGAGGGGAGGGGGGAGCCTGTAGTGCCCAATCTAAGTGTAGGCAGGAAAAGGTCCACTTTCTAAAAGTGGGATCCCTAGCGTAGTAGTGCCCAAACCCCATATATCATCGGAAAGGGTTCCTCGCCCCGAGTCCAACAAGACCAAATATGACAGACTTATTAGGTCCCTGTCAGAAATTATCCCATAAGGGAGGTTCCCAATGTTAGCCTATGGAGGATTAAGCCTTACTGCGGTAGCAGGGGCTTGTGGCAGATATGCCAGCGTCATATGGTTTTAAGGGAGAGCACCTGTACCTCAGCACTGTTTAGCAGTGGTGAGGCGCCCAGAGTCCTAAGTCCAACAAAAAGGTACAGTGAAAATGGGAGGCGTAAGGGCAAAAAGGTAGGGGAAGACCACCCTAAGGCTGACAGGTCCAACATCTCCTTATTGCTTCCTCTTTCTATGTGTGCTGCACACATAGAAAGAGGAAAATGCCATTAAGGATTGTTTTTGTGCAGCAAGGTTTGCTCTCCTGCACAAAAACAATCATCCCAACAATGCAGGCACCCTTGCACAATGACGCAAGGATGCCTGCATTAGCGCACAGCTGCTGTTTGTGTGCCGGCGCAGGTGAGAAGGACAGGAATGCACCATATCTTGTAGATACGGCGCATTTCTGCCCTTTTATTTTTGGTGCACGGCTGCGCATAATGAAGGGTTGCTGCACTGTCATGCGTCAAAACATTATAAATGAGAGTCAAAGTTCCCAAAAATTAATTGTTGAACTACAAGGTAGATGCATATTCAGTGTAGTACCCGAAACTGAGAGTGTGATAGTTACATCGGTAACAATTTTAGCCATAAGAGTTAAGAATATTGTTGAGCCAATGTTTGTTTTATCTATCACAAGAAATGCTTAACCTACACTTCAAATTACATTTATAAATATGTCTGTTACATACATTCAGCTTTTAATTTCTGTCAGAAGTTGCAGGCAGCTGCACTTATTTTATGGGGAAAGGGACTTGATATTTATCATTACTCTATCGCCCAAAGAAAGAGAGAGAGGTGCAAGAAAAGTGAGAAGAGAGAGAGAGAAGAGAAAGATATGATACAGTGACATTCAGAGAAAGTAGGAATAAAAAAACTGCAGGAGTGAGACAAAGAGACAAGTAGTGTAGGATGATGGAACCAAAACTAGGCAAGTTCCTGAAAACAATCTTGGGCTACTGCACCTTTTTCTTGTAAATTAAGCCTTGCTTGCACCTAATGCTCACAATTATATGTTTAACAAGAAATGAAAATGTAACAAAATGTATAACTAGTATTAAAAAATGCAAATCAAACATGCACATTAAAAAGTGAAATACTATTAGAAATAGAGCTTAAGAAGGGGAAAAGAATCTAGAAAGTAGTGATCATAAGAGAAATAATCACATTAGTTGGACATCAACGTAGCAATGCACTAGTACAAACATAACTTGATTCAACAATTCCCTTGGAAGCTGCTTTTGCTGATACCTGCCCTCTGCGGATTGTGAAGGAGCGTGGTCTCTTGCCTGCCCTTTGTGGGAAACGGACCTTCTCCACGAGCCGACCAGCACCTCGCCGGACCCGCTTCGCGGGTCCCGCAGCGCGCCATCAGCTGCTGGTGACTGCTGTTTGTCTGCTGTTTGCTTGCTGTTTGCCGAGGAGGAGTGCGGGGAAAGGCAAGCTGACCAGCGGGGCTGCGAGCACAGGCAGGGACTCCAGTATCCAGGAGCCCCTGCGCGCCCAACCTGCAACACCTGGGCTGCTCTCCCCGCTGGCCACGCCCCCCGCCAACTGAGTGAAAACCGGGCTTCACTCTTGCCCCTGTGGGACCCTTGGAAGCTGCTTTTGCTGATACCTGCCCTCTGCGGATTGTGAAGGAGCGTGGTCTCTTGCCTGCCCTTTGTGGGAAACGGACCTTCTCCACGAGCCGACCAGCACCTCGCCGGACCCGCTTCGCGGGTCCCGCAGCGCGCCATCAGCTGCTGGTGACTGCTGTTTGTCTGCTGTTTGCTTGCTGTTTGCCGAGGAGGAGTGCGGGGAAAGGCAAGCTGACCAGCGGGGCTGCGAGCACAGGCAGGGACTCCAGTATCCAGGAGCCCCTGCGCGCCCAACCTGCAACACCTGGGCTGCTCTCCCCGCTGGCCACGCCCCCCGCCAACTGAGTGAAAACCGGGCTTCACTCTTGCCCCTGTGGGACCCTTGGAAGCTGCTTTTGCTGATACCTGCCCTCTGCGGATTGTGAAGGAGCGTGGTCTCTTGCCTGCCCTTTGTGGGAAACGGACCTTCTCCACGAGCCGACCAGCACCTCGCCGGACCCGCTTCGCGGGTCCCGCAGCGCGCCATCAGCTGCTGGTGACTGCTGTTTGTCTGCTGTTTGCTTGCTGTTTGCCGAGGAGGAGTGCGGGGAAAGGCAAGCTGACCAGCGGGGCTGCGAGCACAGGCAGGGACTCCAGTATCCAGGAGCCCCTGCGCGCCCAACCTGCAACACCTGGGCTGCTCTCCCCGCTGGCCACGCCCCCCGCCAACTGAGTGAAAACCGGGCTTCACTCTTGCCCCTGTGGGACCCTTGGAAGCTGCTTTTGCTGATACCTGCCCTCTGCGGATTGTGAAGGAGCGTGGTCTCTTGCCTGCCCTTTGTGGGAAACGGACCTTCTCCACGAGCCGACCAGCACCTCGCCGGACCCGCTTCGCGGGTCCCGCAGCGCGCCATCAGCTGCTGGTGACTGCTGTTTGTCTGCTGTTTGCTTGCTGTTTGCCGAGGAGGAGTGCGGGGAAAGGCAAGCTGACCAGCGGGGCTGCGAGCACAGGCAGGGACTCCAGTATCCAGGAGCCCCTGCGCGCCCAACCTGCAACACCTGGGCTGCTCTCCCCGCTGGCCACGCCCCCCGCCTATCACGTACTGATAGTGCTGTAACTTAAGGACGGAGCCACCCCCGCTACGCGGGAGCGTGCGGGAGCGCGCCGGGAGAAGCCCGGGACAAGGGCGGGACCGTCTGTGGCCGTCCGGGGCCGCAGGAGGCCGGGCTGGGCCACCACCCCTGGTCAGTGTGAAACTCCATTTACCATAGTAAGTGACGAAGCCTTTCTTGTACTGTTTCGCTGTCATAATGGCAACCGCTGTAAACACAAGTCCCGTTGCCAGCCATTTATCGTCTCTTCCCACGGAGTCTGGCCCCTTGGCCATCGGACCTTTAGATAAATTCTTTTTTAATCGCTCACTCGTAATAGACAAGGAACTTACTTTGGCAGAGAAGCGTGCCGAGCGCAGGCTTTCTATTGAAATACTTAAGAACTCTACGGACAAGTTTCCAACTGTAGTCTATCCCACTTTGGTAACCCCTCTATCATCAGTGAGCATTCCGATTACTAATAAACTCTCTGAGGCCTCAGGGGATAAATCTTCCGAGACTGCCATAGCAGTCTTAAACAATACCAGCGGTAGTATATCTGATACACCTTTGCATACTGATGCGGGATCTCACGTGGTATCGTTTAATTCTAAGACTGGGGCTAAAAGGAAATGTCCAGTTACTGTAAAAAGATGTAAAAAAACGGTCCAACCACTACCAAAAATCAGGAAGTTACACAAACTTGTGAGCAGTGGGAATCCAGTCAAAGAACCAGCGCAAAGAACAGGATGTGATACACCAACTATTCCTACTTCCCAGGATATCCAATATAATGTGGACAATTCCTGTTCTGTTCCAAAAGAATCAAGTAATGATAATGTTGTTCTATTGGCAAATGTGCTTCCAGAATTGGAAAAAATGTTTAGACTGGTACTTACTCCCATTGAGGATAGAATTACAAAACTCATAGATAGGTTAAACCACTTTGAGCAATCAACTTTAGATAATTTCTATTCTACTAAATCCCTGATCAAAAAGAGTAGGTTGGAGTTAGGTTCAAATTCCCAGGTTTCAAATATTCCCCATACACAGGATAAGGGCAAAAATACAAGAAATGGCTCACCTTTACCCTCCAAACAAAATAAACATCCAGCTAAAGTCATCACAAATCCACCAGTCAGGATCGAGAAAGTTATTTCAGGTCCTGAATCATCACAGTCCAACTCAACACATTCTGCACAGCCTCCATTACCCCGGCCCCAAAATCAACCAGCCGTTGTTAATGTTGTGGCTACTTCATGCCAACAAGTGGGTAAAGCTTCAGCTCTTGTGAGCACAATTACCAATACATGCAAACCTCCTAACATCACGGGGGTAGGAAATAGGGACAGTGTCAATCAGTTGGCTGCTAAAGCCACCACAGCACCCTTTGTTAATAATAACCTGGTTCAGAAACCAGTCCCCCAACTTCCTCCCCTTGCTCCTAAACCTATCCCAACGCCCTTGCAAAAGCCACCTCATAGAAAACCCCCGATTAATCTTACTCCAGACTCCTTCCCCTACGTGGCAGTTCTCATCAACGTACCATCTTTACCCGCGGGGCAAAGGGAAAATTTCCAGATGCTTAAAAATAAGACCATGCACTGGTTGAAAGAAAATCGTCCTTTGCCGGGTGACATTGATGGGTTAATAATAGGGGCAAGGAGAATAGACTGGATGGGTTATACACCTAAAACCCTGGGGGGAGACTGTATAGTGGTCAATTTTCAAGATCCTAGGGTGGTGGGATGGATAACAAGGCAAGGATGGGGAACGAATAAGGGCGGTATTGGTATTGTGGACCTCACCTTTTTTTACCCCAGATCAACAAGTGTAACCACAAGCTTATTCAACGAGCCAATAGCACCCGCAAAGGCCCAATGGCCAGTGACTACTTTACCGCCTCCTTATGTCAATTCCAATTGTACCCCACATGCATACAATAATCCCCATGTAGGATGGCAGGACCCAGGGTGGGGTTACTGACATACTGGTACCGACAATATAGGTGGACTTGTAAAGGGAGTAGAGGAGCTAGGTGATGTCTGTGGTGACATTATTGCCACAGACATCAAAGAAAATAGCAACGAGGCCGGGTGTGTGGTCAAGGATTGTGGTCTTAGAGTATTAACAGCAAAACCGAATGTCATACACCCTGTAATAGATGATCTAGCTGTGGTCCAAGTAGATAACCCAGAAGGGTTGGCAAACCTAACGGGGATATTGATGTCGTCCCATGAATCTCCACTTGTTAAATCTTGGGACGGGGCAAATGTAGATATTGGTACCTTGTTGTCCTGGAATATCGCCGGACTGGCTAGCAAGTTGGACTCCCAACTTTGGGTGGATTTTATAAGTGGTTTTGACATTTGTTGTTTTCAAGAAACCTGGGCATGTGATCCATTATTTTGCTTAGGTTACTTGAATTACTATATACCTGCCACTAAAGGGGGAAGAGGGAGACCAAAAGGTGGCCTAACTGTGTGGGTTAGACAGGGTTTGTTTACTGACATAAAAATCATAGATAAGGGAAATTGTGATTTACAAGCCCTTAGACTCTTTGTTGTAAATGGTGAACCAATAGATTTATATAATGTTTATGTGAGGGGTGGTAAAGAAGTCAATCTATCTACAATTGAGTTGTTGTCCGATGATATGGAGGTTAATTCCCAGGGTAACTTAAAGATATTGGTCGGGGACCTAAATAGGACCTTTGAACCATTGTCCTGTACAAACGCCCTTATTGAGTGTGAAGAGGATAATTTATGGGGAGTGCCTACTTTAGACTTACAACCTGTGAAGCGATGGACTAAGGAGATTCTCCTATTAAACGGAATATGTTTGGAACATGGTCTAAGAGCCCTCAATGGTAGGACGCCCGGGGATAAGAAGGGCAGTTTTACCTTTGATAATGGTATTAACAGGAGCCGAATTGACTATATATTGTGTAGTCTCCAGCTGTGGAACGGGGTTGTTGACATGATAATCAGGCCCCGGGTTGAAAGTGATCACAACCCCCTTTGCGTGTCGCATAGGTGGTGGAATGTAGGTCCAAAAAATCTGAATGAGACACATAACGCAACTCCCCTGTTAAGCAATGACGAGCGAAGATTAAAATGGCCCAAGGTGATAGCAAATGAAGCCACTATGATATATATAACTAACATGGTTGATTGTGCTATTTCTGCAATTGAAGCAGTGGCCTTAGTAGCTCCTGGGGATAATGTTATCGCAGACATCCACAATAAGTTATTCTCCGCCTTAAGACCATGTTTTTTTATAAAGAAAAGTAAAGGGATGAACACTAAAAAAGTGGGTAGGTGGTTTGATAACCAGTGTAGAGCAGCACGTCTAGACTTGGGGCATGCGATAAAGAATAGGGATTTTCCAGCAGTAAGATTGAACAGGAAACTGTATAAAGCAGCTATATATCGTGCTAAAAAGAACTGGGATGAAGATCACTGGGCCCAACTAAAAGAAGCCTCAGATAATAGAGACCCAATGTTATTTTGGAAAATTATTAAGTGGGGTAGTGGTGCGGGCCCTGCAAAACCCGACAATAATGTACCAGTGGAAGCCTGGGTTGACTATTTTGGGCCTCAGTACGCGGAAAGTAATACGTTTGTGACTGCTGATGATGTAATACCGGTCCACGCAACCGAAGATCTGTTTTCCCTTAGCGAAGTGGTAACTGCCATTAGTTCCGTGAAAAGCGGGAGGGCGCCAGGCCCTGATGGTATCCCCCCTGATATTTTTAAACACGATGTGGCCAGATGGGCGAAATACATCCTCCTTGTAGCAAACGCATTAGCAAAGGGGGCAGTGGTTCCAGATATCTGGAAATGTGCAACCATTATCCCCGTCCACAAGAAGGGTGACCGCTCATTGCCTGCTAACTACAGTGTTAGAAACGGGACCCTGGCCGGCCAAGACTCGCGTCGAGGTCAGTCAGGGATCACCATTTCCAAGGTCAGGGCAAGGGAGTCACACACCAAGATAACCCCCGCTCACCCTCTAGGTAACGTGGCGCGAGCAGCAAGGCTAATCTCAGAGGCGATGTGTAAAGCGTTTGCGCGCGCACCCCAGCGACAACAACCAAAGGCCCACCACAAAGGAAACTCCACACAAGGTTATATCAAAAATAGCCTTTGTATTATAATAATAAAAACACATTAGATAACACACACACTTTACAATGTGCCAACGGGCACGGGCAAGATTTACAAGGGATTATGTACAGGACAGGGCCACCTGGACCACTGTCAGGGGTATGCACTTGTTAGAAATAATACTTGTAGGTATAACACTTTAGCACATAAACATACAATGACTGTAACACAGAAATAGTAAATGTAGCATACAACCAGTAACTACTGGTAAAGAGAAAATACCTCCTACGCCACCCTAGTCTCTGTAGGGAAATCACGCAGGGAGCTAGGACCTATGGAAGGAAAACCTATCACCTACTACGCCACCCTAGTCTCTGTAGGGAAATCACGCAGGGGGAAGGAAACCTATGGAAGGAAAACCTATCACCTCCTACGCCACCCTAGTCTCTGTAGGGAAATCACGCAGGGGGAAGGAAACCTAAAATAATCACCTAGGCAAGTAACATTTAGCAAAGGCAATCAAACATCAACATTCCTCTAAGCAGGTTACTTTTAGCAAAGGGAAATAAAAGAACAAGGCATTACCTAAGCAGGTCACTTTTAGCAAAGGTAATGACACCAACAATCCTCTAAGCAGGTCACTTTTAGCAAAGGGGATAAACACATAAAGAATTACCTAAGCAGGTCACTTTTAGCAAAGGGGAATAAAAGAACAAGAATTGCACATGTAACATTAAAACACATTCAGAGGTGCAGGTTAGAACTTTTGCGCAAGAATCATATAGCAAAGAAATCACAATGCGCAGGGTGCATGTAGCACAACCCTCAAAATGTCCCTCAGGCCAACTGGCCTCGAAAGGGGCGGAATGCCCTGAGTCTCAGTGTCAGGGGGTCTGCGCAGGCAGCACAGACACAAAAGCCTAAACGTAGCAACTGTCCACTAAGTGCTGGACAGTTGTGAATAGCGAGTAGGCAACGTTGGAGCCAGGTGGGCTCAAGAACAATGACTGGCACCCAAGAGCCTCTCTGGGGCTCTAGAACAACTGTGGGCGCTGTGAGCCTTTCTGGCTCTAAATAAATCAACTGCCCCCTCGAGCTTCTCTGAGCTCGCAAAACAAAGTAGGCAATGTAGAGCTCCTGCGCTCTAAATTAATCAAATGCCCCCAGAACCTCCTGTGGGCTCTAACTAAATAGGGGCGAGAGCCTCGTGGGCTCAAAGAACAACTAGGGGCAATGAGCCTCGCCGGGCTCGCAGAACAGAATGCCCCCTCAGAGCCTCATGGCTCTCAAAAACGAATACTGCCCACGTTGGAGCGGCCCTCTGCCAACCGGGGCCGCTCAGAGAACCAAGGTATGCTGCTTTGAAGCCCTCGTGGCTTCACTCCATCAAATGGCGCGAGATCGCGCTACCGGGGGGAGAGGGGGCGGACACCGACAATGTGTCCCGGCGCCCCTCCCTTCTGCCTCACTCACCGGCTATCTCAGGGCGGGCGGGGCTCCTCTCGTCCCGGGGCTCCTCTCTCCACTCGGGGAGCCTCGGGGACACGACCGGCCGCCTCGTTCGTCTCCCGCCTGGCCTTGTCTCCTTTCCCTCCGCCTGACTTCCGCCGGGGCCGCCAATGGCAGCGCGGCCCTGGGGGTCAGGAGGCGGGACTTCCGGGTCGCAACAGGCAGCGGCCCGGCAACGGATTTCAGGGCTCCCGGGCTGCGGCGGTGAACACGGGACAATGCGGCGTGGGCAGCCGCTCTTAAACAAATAAATACCACGGGGCAATGCCGGGTGGCACCGGCCTTCAAAATAAAGGTAAAGCGAGGTAGGCACTCGCTAGGCCAAAAAAACGGCAAAAAGCGCTCCACAGCGCTATAATAGAAATAAAGCGCACCCAGCGCTTAGGGGCTAAAGGAAAGCGCTCCTAGCGCTACAAATATCAGCAAAGCGCTATTGAGCGCTGTGGCACCAGGAAAGCGCTCCTAGCGCTATAAATCAAATAAGAGCGCCCCCAGGCACTCTAAGTCAAAAGCAAAAGCTCCAGCAGGGACTGGAGGCAGGCAGAGGGGCAGGGCAGGGCCAGAGCCAGCACACTGGGTCTCCAGGCAGGGAGACAGCCAAGTGGCGGTCCTCTTGGCCCCAGCAGCAGCAACAGCCCCCTCTGGCAAGGATCCACAAGTAGAACATCCTCTGTGGGGACACAGCCCCATATTTATACAGAGAATTCCTTTGTTAGGAGGTGCAGGGTGGGGGGAAACCAGTTGCAGCTGGCTTGGGAGTACCCTTGATGGCCCAACCACCCCTTTCATTCACTGGGGAGGCTAGGGTCATTAGACAAACCACAGGGGGGCGGAGCCAGCATTGTGTGGGGAAAACCCAGCCCATCCAGGACACAGATCTACTCCTCCCACACATCACTCATGCTGATCTCTCACTCACCACCGGGCAGACCCATCCAGACTTCCTGGAGCCTGGCATGCCAGCCAGCTCCAGCCAATCACGCTCCAGTATCCTCACTGCACACATACATCAATGTCCAGAAGTAGCACTTCCCTTCTAGACACATACAAGCCGCACATACCATTGCGCAGCATTCACTCTCACGAGTTCATACATACTAAACTCGAGCCTGCACTCCCCACACATCAGGAACTACCAGGGCACACACATTCCCCATGCATTCCTATGGGAGAGCAGGCCAGCCATACTACACGCACGCACTTTCACTCTGGGACACAGGGAAAAAGTGCGCCAAGACCCAAAAATCACTACACAGGGTCATAAATAAAGGCAAAAAGATTCGGGGTGAACCTGCCCTAAGGCCCAAGTCTAACACGACCCCCTTCCAGCCAAAACGCAGGGCAGACCAATCACCACCGTGATGGGCTTCCCTGCTTGGGGCGATAAAACAAGGACGCGGGCCCACAACTGCAGGGACACCCTCCTGTTTTACGCCACGGTGAACCCCTAGGGTTCCTTCTAAAACTACTGTAGGGACTAACTGGGGTACCCCACTGGTACTCTCCAGCTGCCCTCGGCCAGGACCAGGCCCTAGGCCATCCAGGTACCACTGGATCCTGCCTACTCACAAAGTGGGGGGTAGTAACCCCTGGCACATAACAGCCATTTTCCACTCTTCCTGTCTGCAAGACAGGGCTAGACTGCCACTGGTTCTCCAGCCTAGGGTCTACAACCTCAGGCGGACCAGGAGTCTCAGGGAAGGCTCTCCTCCCCTTACCTCTTCTCCTAGGGTTCCTCCTCCTCCTGCGAGAGGTACCCTCTAAACAACATTCTCCCAACCTAGGGTTTAACCTCTCAGGTGGTAACGGGGTCAGAGGTGGGCTCTCCCACCCTCTGCACCCCCTTCCAGAGTCCTGCTCCCTCCCAACCGGGGCGGTACCTCTGGAGAAAGAACTGGTTAGGACACTGATTACAGTAGTCCCACCCTTCAGGTCAGGCTGATCCTGAACCTGGCCATCCAACCTCTGGTCTAAAACCTTCGGTGGAACCAATGCCTGGCACTCCAGGACTTCTGGGGACTCACACACCATCCCCCTGAGGCTAGCAAATGACACATATGTTGGGTGACTGTCTGCCTGGCGCAGATCTCCCGCCTCCTGTCCACCTGACAGTGCGCAAAGATCCCCCAGCACAGAAGTGGTGTCACCATGGTCACTACACGGGATCCTAGCCCCACTGGGTAGTCCCTGACCCACTGGTTCTTCCACTGGGGAACTCCCCCAATCACTCCTCACGCTGGACTCCGGTACTCTCCCTACTGGAGCAGTACTGCTAGACTCTATAACCATGGAAGCTCCGCTTACAGATGCTCCAGGTTCTCTACCCACTAGGAGATCTCCCTCAAGTGAACTAACAGGCAAGTCTAGGTTCCCTTCCTGGTGTTCCCTAAAGGAACCATCCAGACTCTGTGACAAGGCTTCGGGCGTTTGGGGACTCTCGGTCACACACTCACTCCCGCTCCACTGAGACAGGCAGTCAGCCCCTACACCCTCCTCACTAACCAAGGACCTAGCTGGGCTACTCTCACCCTCCTCCACCACACTGGGCTGGAAGACACCTGACCCACTATTGTTGGAATCACTCACTAGTGACTCAGAAGAACCTCTCGCACTGTCCCATCGCTCTGCTTCCGCTGCCAGCTCACATGCGCCAGACAATCCACACCCCAACAGGTGTGTGCGCAACCCTGGTGAACAACAACTGAGCAGGTGCTCTTTGACAATCAAATCAAAAAAGATGTCAAAATCATCTTCCGTGTGAACCTTTACCCAATCAAACAGTGTCCCACAACATTCGTCCTCAAAATCTTCCCAAGACTGGTGAGGCAGTTTTCTAAGATTCCTGAATCTCAACCTTAACTCCTCTTCTGGGAAAACAGGCACCATACTCGGGGAACTGAGAGTGGGACTGTCTACACTTATATTTAAAAAGCTGCCACCACTGGACTCCACCCTCTCTGGGGAATCCAGACAATTACAACTGTGCGCAGGGGAGAGTCTATCCTCTAGGGCTGCTCTCTCACGGATGATGGCCCTTCTCTCCACCTCTATCCTCTCCTGCGCTAAGAGTCTTTCGATCTCTAGCTGCGCCATAGCCTGGGCATGCTCTAACATGAGCTGTTCCATCGCTAACTGGTGCTCCCTTTCTTTCTCCCTATCTTCCCACTCTTCTGGGGACAGGACAAGGGATGGGGCGCTGGTACTGACACTGGGCCCAGCAAGGGACTCCCTACCTATGGGGTCCTCACTATCTGCTGGGGCCCAACCACTGTCATCATCCAACTCACATTCTTCATCAGAATCTTCAGGGCTCCCCACAGACTCACCACCCTCATGGCATGTGGCCTGGTCCCTTTCCTCGCTGCGCTCAAGATCCCTTTGATCCTTATACCATTGGATCAGGTGGTTCCTAAGTTGGTTCTCAGTATCTGACTCATCCACCCCTATGTCTCTCTCTCTACAGAACCTTTCCAACTCCTGCATACTGTACCAAACTAGATCACTGAGATCAAAAACAGGCTCCATTTTGGCAGACGTTCTAGAGACGAGATCACACAGGGAACCTGGGGGTCTGAGCTAAACAGGAGTATACAATCAACAAAATTCAGCAAGATTCCTATCTCAGAACTTGCACTCCACTGTCCAGTGTAACACACCACTCATTCACACACACCCTCCCCTCGGACCGGTAAGGCAGTTTCTACCACCCCTGATTATCTCAACCTGACCACTAGCGACACAGGTACCAAACTCTGGGAGCAGGGCGGGGAACAAGGTACTGGACAAAATACAAATGACACCTTTCAGGAGAAGCAAAACTGAACTTCCCTAAAAAACAATAATCCCAAAAATGTGGTTATCTAAAATTGCAGAGTTTTGAAGTGTGGCCCGTCGCCACTGTGGTACAACGCAAACGCAAGTCCAATCCGCACCGCTAGCCACCAATGTTAGAAACGGGACCCTGGCCGGCCAAGACTCGCGTCGAGGTCAGTCAGGGATCACCATTTCCAAGGTCAGGGCAAGGGAGTCACACACCAAGATAACCCCCGCTCACCCTCTAGGTAACGTGGCGCGAGCAGCAAGGCTAATCTCAGAGGCGATGTGTAAAGCGTTTGCGCGCGCACCCCAGCGACAACAACCAAAGGCCCACCACAAAGGAAACTCCACACAAGGTTATATCAAAAATAGCCTTTGTATTATAATAATAAAAACACATTAGATAACACACACACTTTACAATGTGCCAACGGGCACGGGCAAGATTTACAAGGGATTATGTACAGGACAGGGCCACCTGGACCACTGTCAGGGGTATGCACTTGTTAGAAATAATACTTGTAGGTATAACACTTTAGCACATAAACATACAATGACTGTAACACAGAAATAGTAAATGTAGCATACAACCAGTAACTACTGGTAAAGAGAAAATACCTCCTACGCCACCCTAGTCTCTGTAGGGAAATCACGCAGGGAGCTAGGACCTATGGAAGGAAAACCTATCACCTACTACGCCACCCTAGTCTCTGTAGGGAAATCACGCAGGGGGAAGGAAACCTATGGAAGGAAAACCTATCACCTCCTACGCCACCCTAGTCTCTGTAGGGAAATCACGCAGGGGGAAGGAAACCTAAAATAATCACCTAGGCAAGTAACATTTAGCAAAGGCAATCAAACATCAACATTCCTCTAAGCAGGTTACTTTTAGCAAAGGGAAATAAAAGAACAAGGCATTACCTAAGCAGGTCACTTTTAGCAAAGGTAATGACACCAACAATCCTCTAAGCAGGTCACTTTTAGCAAAGGGGATAAACACATAAAGAATTACCTAAGCAGGTCACTTTTAGCAAAGGGGAATAAAAGAACAAGAATTGCACATGTAACATTAAAACACATTCAGAGGTGCAGGTTAGAACTTTTGCGCAAGAATCATATAGCAAAGAAATCACAATGCGCAGGGTGCATGTAGCACAACCCTCAAAATGTCCCTCAGGCCAACTGGCCTCGAAAGGGGCGGAATGCCCTGAGTCTCAGTGTCAGGGGGTCTGCGCAGGCAGCACAGACACAAAAGCCTAAACGTAGCAACTGTCCACTAAGTGCTGGACAGTTGTGAATAGCGAGTAGGCAACGTTGGAGCCAGGTGGGCTCAAGAACAATGACTGGCACCCAAGAGCCTCTCTGGGGCTCTAGAACAACTGTGGGCGCTGTGAGCCTTTCTGGCTCTAAATAAATCAACTGCCCCCTCGAGCTTCTCTGAGCTCGCAAAACAAAGTAGGCAATGTAGAGCTCCTGCGCTCTAAATTAATCAAATGCCCCCAGAACCTCCTGTGGGCTCTAACTAAATAGGGGCGAGAGCCTCGTGGGCTCAAAGAACAACTAGGGGCAATGAGCCTCGCCGGGCTCGCAGAACAGAATGCCCCCTCAGAGCCTCATGGCTCTCAAAAACGAATACTGCCCACGTTGGAGCGGCCCTCTGCCAACCGGGGCCGCTCAGAGAACCAAGGTATGCTGCTTTGAAGCCCTCGTGGCTTCACTCCATCAAATGGCGCGAGATCGCGCTACCGGGGGGAGAGGGGGCGGACACCGACAATGTGTCCCGGCGCCCCTCCCTTCTGCCTCACTCACCGGCTATCTCAGGGCGGGCGGGGCTCCTCTCGTCCCGGGGCTCCTCTCTCCACTCGGGGAGCCTCGGGGACACGACCGGCCGCCTCGTTCGTCTCCCGCCTGGCCTTGTCTCCTTTCCCTCCGCCTGACTTCCGCCGGGGCCGCCAATGGCAGCGCGGCCCTGGGGGTCAGGAGGCGGGACTTCCGGGTCGCAACAGGCAGCGGCCCGGCAACGGATTTCAGGGCTCCCGGGCTGCGGCGGTGAACACGGGACAATGCGGCGTGGGCAGCCGCTCTTAAACAAATAAATACCACGGGGCAATGCCGGGTGGCACCGGCCTTCAAAATAAAGGTAAAGCGAGGTAGGCACTCGCTAGGCCAAAAAAACGGCAAAAAGCGCTCCACAGCGCTATAATAGAAATAAAGCGCACCCAGCGCTTAGGGGCTAAAGGAAAGCGCTCCTAGCGCTACAAATATCAGCAAAGCGCTATTGAGCGCTGTGGCACCAGGAAAGCGCTCCTAGCGCTATAAATCAAATAAGAGCGCCCCCAGGCACTCTAAGTCAAAAGCAAAAGCTCCAGCAGGGACTGGAGGCAGGCAGAGGGGCAGGGCAGGGCCAGAGCCAGCACACTGGGTCTCCAGGCAGGGAGACAGCCAAGTGGCGGTCCTCTTGGCCCCAGCAGCAGCAACAGCCCCCTCTGGCAAGGATCCACAAGTAGAACATCCTCTGTGGGGACACAGCCCCATATTTATACAGAGAATTCCTTTGTTAGGAGGTGCAGGGTGGGGGGAAACCAGTTGCAGCTGGCTTGGGAGTACCCTTGATGGCCCAACCACCCCTTTCATTCACTGGGGAGGCTAGGGTCATTAGACAAACCACAGGGGGGCGGAGCCAGCATTGTGTGGGGAAAACCCAGCCCATCCAGGACACAGATCTACTCCTCCCACACATCACTCATGCTGATCTCTCACTCACCACCGGGCAGACCCATCCAGACTTCCTGGAGCCTGGCATGCCAGCCAGCTCCAGCCAATCACGCTCCAGTATCCTCACTGCACACATACATCAATGTCCAGAAGTAGCACTTCCCTTCTAGACACATACAAGCCGCACATACCATTGCGCAGCATTCACTCTCACGAGTTCATACATACTAAACTCGAGCCTGCACTCCCCACACATCAGGAACTACCAGGGCACACACATTCCCCATGCATTCCTATGGGAGAGCAGGCCAGCCATACTACACGCACGCACTTTCACTCTGGGACACAGGGAAAAAGTGCGCCAAGACCCAAAAATCACTACACAGGGTCATAAATAAAGGCAAAAAGATTCGGGGTGAACCTGCCCTAAGGCCCAAGTCTAACATACAGGCCTATAAGTTTAATAGCCACCGTGCAGAAGATAGTCGGGAGAATGGTAACCAACCAGCTGATGGATTGGGTAGATGACAACAGCGCCCTCTCGCCATACCAGGCGGGATTTAGGCGTGCTACCAGTACCATCGACCAGGTCTTTCGCTTCATAATATTGAGGTGGAAGACCGTGGAGCTGGGGAGGGGCAGCCTGTATGTCGCGTTCGTTGATCTACGGGCTGCGTTTGACCTAGTACCCAGGCACAAACTATGGTCGGTGCTTAAAAAGCTGGGGATTCCTGCAGAACTTCTAACTTTAATCATGCAACTGCACGAATCCAACTATGCTAGAGTCCAATGGGGTGGAAGCAGTGAGACAACGGTGGACTTTCGTGTCGAAAGGGGTGTTAGGCAGGGATGCTCCATGGCCCCTTTACTTTTCTCGTTATTCATTAACGGGATAGTCGAGCGAATGTTGAGGGCCAGTGTTGATGCCCCATCGTTAGCGAACACCAGGGTCCCGATCCTGATGTTCGCTGACGACACTCTTATTTTGTCAAAGACTCCTATGGGGCTACAACGTGCATTAGGCATCTTTGATGCTTTTTGCTTGGAGCACGGGCTAGAGGTAAACGTAGGAAAAACTAAACTAATGGCCTTCTCTGCAGGTCGCGGAAGCGATCCTAAAATTACCCTAAATAACATCCGGCTCGATATAGTCAAGGAATTTACATATTTGGGAGTGCAGATTGCGGGGGGGAAAGGCTGGACGCATCACGTCAATAAAGTAGTCTTAAAGCACCAGCAGTTATCGGGGGCCCTAAGGGGGGAACATCGCAAATCCAAAACTAAACCTATAAAACCCGCTCTGGCGGTGTATGATGCGAAGGTCTTGGGTGCCACTTTATACGGCGCAGAATTATGGGCTTGGAATGGTCTGACTGCTCTTCAGACTTCTGAGAACAAATTCATGCGAGGTATTACAGGACTTCCCCAGAGTACTCCCCTAATCCCATTGTTTCTGGAGCTTGGTACACGCACTATTATCGACAGAGCTCGACTGCGGCCAGTCCTTTACTGGAGGCGTCTTTGGACGACTCCGGAAATAAGGCAGTACGCTGAGAGCTTTCTGTGGATAATCAGGGAAGACATCTTCCACAAAATAAAATGGTTAAAACATCTGAAGACCATGTTGGAAAATCTAGGGTTTTCAAATCTTTGGAATAACCCCGTGGGAGAAACCTTCCCAAGTAAAGAAGCTCTTAAAAATCAATATTGGGATTGGGTGAGTGGCAAGATGCTGAATGAGACTAGGGCAGACTCTATGTCTGGCCGTTTCCTGGAGACCAAAATTTTACCTGTCTTGGAAAACTATTGGGATAACGTTACGGTACCATTTGACAGGAAACTTGTCTTTCAGTTGAGGTCAGGATCTATCCCACTTAAGAAATTGACATCTGGTTGGCACAGACCCACTAACAGTCTATGTCCTGCCTGTGAACACGCTGAGGAGAGCCTTGGCCACTCTCTCTTTTCATGTGAAGCCTATGGGAATCCTAGGAGGAAATGGCTCTCGCCTGTTTGTAAGAATTTGGGGACACGTGATAGTTCAGTGGCTCTGAGAATCCTATGTACAACACAGGAGGACTCGATAGTAATGGGTGTCGCCAAATACATGGGTTGGGCGTGGGCTATAAGACGACGGCTGCTGGGGGATCGTATGTAATTAGGTATTCTTTTATTTCATATTTCTCTGTACTTGGCATTTTATTGTCTTATTCTGTGATTTTGTATGAGCTTATTGTGTTTAATGAATTTCTTATTCTGTATTTATGTATGTTGTAAATATTTTGATTTTATGTGCTTTTATGAGATTTGTCTCGAATAAAGCTTATACAAACAAACATTCAGCTTTTAATTTCTGTCAGAAGTTGCAGGCAGCTGCACTTATTTTATGGGGAAAGGGACTTGATATTTATCATTACTCTATCGCCCAAAGAAAGAGAGAGAGGTGCAAGAAAAGTGAGAAGAGAGAGAGAGAAGAGAAAGATATGATACAGTGACATTCAGAGAAAGTAGGAATAAAAAAACTGCAGGAGTGAGACAAAGAGACAAGTAGTGTAGGATGATGGAACCAAAACTAGGCAAGTTCCTGAAAACAATCTTGGGCTACTGCACCTTTTTCTTGTAAATTAAGCCTTGCTTGCACCTAATGCTCACAATTATATGTTTAACAAGAAATGAAAATGTAACAAAATGTATAACTAGTATTAAAAAATGCAAATCAAACATGCACATTAAAAAGTGAAATACTATTAGAAATAGAGCTTAAGAAGGGGAAAAGAATCTAGAAAGTAGTGATCATAAGAGAAATAATCACATTAGTTGGACATCAACGTAGCAATGCACTAGTACAAACATAACTTGATTCAACAATTCCCAAATTCACCAACTCTAAATCACAATTACAGCAGCAGAACATTTGCCACTATGGGTATTCACAGACATTCCCAATGGCTTTTCAAACCAAATGTACACTTTAGTTGTAAAAACGACTGGAGTAAACGTGGGATCATGATTGGTGAAGTGTTATTTCCACGAGGGAAACCACCATCATTGATTCCAAGTTGATTGTGAGCAGACTTGCAGCCTGTAACTCCACCTCTGTTTCCCTAAAAAGATAATTACCTCTGGTGATCGTTAGAAAAATTTCTGGGTGAAACGGGCCAGTAATCAGGAGAAAACATACGGGAAAGAGCCTGCATCTAAAAAATGTGAGGATAAACCTGGATCAATGTCCTACAGACGGCCAAAAAGAGCTGAGGCTGTATTATACTAATGGTGTATTTCATTGTATGCACTGGGACTATCTTTTAAAAGGTGTGCCCAGCGCAAATAATAAAAATGTGCCATATTACCATGAATGCACTGCCCCCAGGGCAGCCACGAACTCGCTCTGCCCTGGGGGAAGCACTTTCATATGAAATATAGAGTGATTGCTTTGAAGCCACTCCGTGTTTTCAGAGTGCAGGTGGCATCCTCAGACTGCACCCGCCTGCAAGGGGATGTCTGGGGGGTCCATGACATCAACTTTCTCCCCTCCAGAGGGTTGCTCTCGGGGGATGCACTGATAGTATGCAACCTTTTAGTTGGTTGACTTTCGGTGCGCCTCCTGAGAGCTTTTTTGCCTCTGTACCCGTGTCTGTAATATGGCGCGGGCACAGGAGCAAAGGTATACCCTCATTTGCATGGGGAATGACCCATGCAAATGAGAGATTGCCCCCTGAAGATAGCGCTGGTGATTTATGTGCGCCAGGGCTAGCAGTATTACAGAAGGGGCCGAACAAGCATCTGCGCCCTCTTCTGTAATACCAAAGTTCCCCGGGCACACAAATTGGACACAAACGCCTGTTGTGCTCCCAGGGCACTTTCATAATACAGCCCCTGGGGTCTTTGAACAAGACAAAGAGTGGCTGGCAAGATCTGGGCGTTTTGGTCCACAAAATCATCACCAGTGTTTTTAGCATCCAGTTCAGAAACATTTGCTCCCATTCAATCTTTTTACTGGAGGTTACACTACACCATTGAACCCTCTCTGGGCACCGGGACTTGAAGTCCACATCCTCTGAGCAGAATCAAGCATAGACTATAAAAATATTTTATGGAAAACACCAGGGATCCATGAGATAGGACACTTTGAATCCGAAAAGTGGCAATACATACAGAGGCCATGGATCACACATTGTGTGATTACCCACCACGGAAAACCAAAAGCACTCAAAGCTTGGGTCAGATACCTGAGTAAATCTGGGGGCAGATTTCTAAAAAAGCGCACACAACGCAGTGCAGCAAGGCAAGTTTCTGTGCTACGTTGCATAAATGGGAGCGAGCTGTATATCACTATAACTACTAAGATATGGCGCCTGCACTGGCACACGTGAGACTGCCTCGCACCAATGCAGGTGCAAGGGTGCCTGCGTTACAGGCAGTATTGTTTTTGTGCAGGAAGGCTTGCCAGTTTTACAAACATCAGCACATCTGGAATTGCACGAAATCCAAGGGTGGATGCATGTGAGCACCCTTGTTCCACTCATGGAACACTTACCACAAAAAATGTAACAGAAGCAGCACAAGCTGCTGTGTTGCGCTACATTTCTTTACAACGTTACACAAACCAGGCCTTGCATGGATTTGTACATTCTAAGTAAGTGATGGATTTGCCCTTCGTCACTTTGCATGATGCAAGAGTGACACAAAGGCTTAGTAAATGTAGGCCCCGATGTAGAACTAAAGGAGGCCCGATCATGTGGAACTAAACTAAGAGAGCAAGTCCTTGGTGTTAAAAATGGTGACAGATCCAACCTGCAACAAATCCCACCAGAAACCTTTCCTAGGGTTCCATCTCAGGCAGTCACTGTGAACGCCTCCATTCCATGCTGGTGACCAAACTTTGGTTCCTTGCAAGTTATATGGGAGTGGGATATCTAGGTCCATGCAGTCTTCCACTAAAGGGGGCTCCCTCAATCAACTCCAGCTCTCATCTTGAGTTAAGGAGGCCAGCACCAATGTTGCCTTAATTTGCTAAGTGAGACCCAAGTAGGATGGACTCTAGTAAAAGGACAAAGATTAACAGCAGTAGGAAATGGTTCATCACACCGCAGTAGTCACATCAGCCTGTCTCTCCACCTCCACTCCCAAAGAACTAACCATGGCAGAGTGACCTCAAATCTCCAGTGATGTTATTAATCATTCGTTTTTTCAATAGCACTACATATTACACTTCTGCCGTTTCTGGGTAAGTAGCTGTTACTACGCAGATTGTTACATCGGGAGTCATTCCATCTGGGAAGTATGTTAGGAGTGCCTTTACATTCGTTTTTCACAGGTAGATTGATAAGTATTATTTCTAGCTTCTTACACTTGTCCTTCTTTATATGGGTATATACATATATATTAATACACATTTACATAGGTATATGTATACTTAGGTATATATGAATGTGTATATTTGTCTAATCTGTGGAGATGTTTCTATATATATGTACATATATATATATATAATTCAAAACCTTTTATTTATAAAAAATAGTGGTATAGTTTAAAATGTAAATTAAATATAATTATAAAATGACAACAATAGTGGTATTTACAAGTAATTTTAGGTGAGCGACTGTGGTTCTGTGTAGATTACATTATGGTGATTGATTTATGTATACTTTCTAGCCCTGAGAAAGTCTAGGGGATCAGGGAGGAGGTAATATGTGTTCTGATGAATAGAATGGAATAGAGAATATCTGTTGGACGAATCCTGACAAAACTCGGATCTTGTGCTCGGAAGGACTTTAAAACACATCTTATTTTGAATTACTAAGGCACTTTACTGTACTTGCCTTTATGACCTGCTTTTGTTGATGCACTTTACTGTTTTTGATCTATAGTTCCAGGTGAAAGCAAGGTTTTGCATTTAAAGATGTGATCACAGGGGCGCTCTCTAGTAACATATAACATGTTCCTATTTTGTTTTACTACTAATGCGCTTTACTGCAATTACCTTAAATACCTGCCATTTTCTACGCACCTGAGTGCGCTGGTCTTTTTCTTATGTGAAAGCACGGCCATGCATATTAACAATGCCAACACATGTCCAGATTGTCAGTAATATAAGTAGAAATCCATTTTTTTATTACTAATGCACTTTATTGTAATTACTTAAATATACACTACCTTGATGCATTTTAATGTTTCTGCCTTGCATTGTTACATGGAAACAATGTTGATGATGTTAATATATAGCATGATTCCAAATGCTTTTGGCTGTGTGGTACATCATATTCTAAATATGATGTAGATGTGTAGAAATATATTTCTATGCGATTTTTATCGTAGAGATAAATAAATGAATTATAAACAAAATGCATTACAACTCCACATGTAACGCACCAGTCACAAATCACATGTGGTCCGAAGTGTGGCTTTACAATACACATGTGCAATATATTAAATCATAGTTTCAGGACTGTCACTGTAGCTCTGAGTGGTCGTAGACTAAAGTTGCAGCATGTACGTGTCAGGAATAAGCCTTGTTGCTATGTTTAAAAGATCGCCTCCAGCATTAATGAAGCTACATGTAAATTGCACCTTGGTCTCCACATACTAAATTTGAGGTCAGTGTGTATTTGCAACAGTAACATTCACAATTGAACTATTATTGTACAGACTGAAGCAACCTTTCCTATTTGCAGATGCCTCCTGTAAGTATAAGATTCACATATATGACCTGAACTAGGAAACAACTTGAAACTCCATCTGTTAGATCTGAGGGTCTCTAGTTGGCAATGGTATTCACCTTTGTCCAAATAGGGACCCTTACTTCTAAGTCAGGATAAGGGGATTACACTCCTTAATAACCCCTGCTCACCCACTTGGTAGCTTGGCACGAGCAGACAGGCTTATCTCAGAGTCAGTGTGTTAAGCATTTGTGAATATACACAGTAATACTGTGAAAACACTACAGATGGACACAACTCAGGTTTTATAAAAATAAGTATTCTTTACATAGACTTAACACAAGACCACAAACGACTAAAATTCACAATACTACACTTAAAGTTGACTTAAAGATGATAAAAAGTTGCTTAGTTCAAGTTGATGATAAATGCGACAAAGTTCTCCACAAAGTACCTGGATGCGTAACGCAAAGTAAACAAAAGGCACGCAAAAGGGGAGATGCCTCGGTTCCGTGATACAGGGGAGATGATGCGTCGGGCCTCAATGCTTGCGCAGAGTAGGGGGTGCGTCGTGATCCTTACCGGTGCGGAGGTGATGCGTAGATTCTCGGCCTGCAGGTCACTTGTGGTGCGCAAGATGGCGCCTTGATGCAATGCGATGATCCGGTTGCGATGCGAGAAGATGGCGCCCTTGATGCGGCAATGCAATGACGATGCGTAGATGCCCTGGCAGCCTTGCGACGACTCTGTACTTTAGAGTAGCGACAGGCCCTGCGACATGCTTCTCCTGTGATGAGATGGCGACTCTCTCGATGGCGTCACGCTTCTCCGGTGATGCGATAGCAGGCAGCTTCGATGAACACATGCTTTCAGGGAGATGCGGCGAAGGCTCACTTCTCCGGCGATGCGACGATTTTAGCTGCGGCGGCGACACATATCCTCTCCATGCGTCGCACTTCCAGCTCCCAGTGACACGCAAATGTCTGGAGTTGAGAATTCCCAGCAAGGAAAATCAGAGGGGAGCTGGAGGTGAAGTTTTTTGTCCCTGAGACAAAAAAACAATAACGGACCTCTCACCGGTATCTACTTCGGTATTCAATTACTTTTATCAAATGCATAAATCATTATTGTACCAACTCAAAAAATTATTTAGAAAAACATATTTTCATTTATTTATATTTTCTTCATGACATCAATCATAGAACACAAAAACACATTCATATTCAATACATTTGACTTGTATATATAGCCCCAGAAGAAAGAATATTCAAAGACACACAAGAGGAACATACATTCATCTAATCATATATCCACAGATTTGTACTTTCACTCAAACTCACAAACACCACTCCACTCTCATACACAAAATAATTCATCAAAAAGCGACCTTAAAACAAATATACACTATTATATACAATATATACAAAAAGAAAAGAAAGCGCCTTAAAACTTCCTTCTCCTTTCCTTGGCAATGAAGCAACCACTGCAGGCCAATCCTGCAAACAGCACACTGGCAGAGGGGCAGTAAAACTCCTGCAGCTTCCTTGGTTCTTCACCTTGGCAAAAGGTTTCTTGTTCAACAAGTGATCTAATTTCTTGGGATCAGGCTCCCAATATTTATACCCCAAAATCATTTGTTCTCTGAAGGCAGAGAGGCCTCTGCTTAGTCCAAACCAGTTCCTGAGCACTTTGTTTACATGACTCTCTTCTTCCTTTCACTGTGCAGGGCAGAGACATCAGCCGACCCACAGGAGGTGGAGCCAGCACAGGGGAAGGAAGATACCGCTGTGGAGCCCTTTGTTAACATGATTCATCCTCTCCTTTCACAGTGAAGGGCAGAGGCATCAGACAAGGCACAGGAGGTGGAGCCATCATTGTAGAGGGAAGGCCCAGACCTATTCACGTCCCAGGTGCAACTCTTCCCTCCCATCTAGATGCAGATCTCTCTATTCACCACTGGGCTGCCCCAGCCTGTCTCCTGGAATCCCCCAGCCCTGTCACTCACAAACCCAGACAAGGAATACACAACCTAGCAGAGGCATTCCTGGACAGTTAGGCAAGAAAATACCTACTTTCTGAAAGTGGTATTTTCAAACACAGAATATTAAAACCGACTTTACTAAAATATGTATTTTATTATTCTGAGTTCAGGCATATTAAATTCGAATATCTACCATGTTCCCAGAGTCAGTTAGGATTATAAGAATGTAATAATCTAACTGCATATTCTAGCCTATGGAGAACAGGTAGCCTTCAATAGTGAAAACGAAAATGGCTGTAATTCACTATTAGGACATGCTACACACATCAGAGTATGTCCTACCTTATACTTACAATGCACCCTGCCCTTGGGCCTACCATAGGGGTGTCTAACATGAAGCAAAGGGAAGGTTTAGGGACTGGAAAGTGGGTGCACTTGGCCAAGTCGACATGGCAGTGCTAGACTGCACATAGGCCTTGCAATGGCAGGCCTGAGACATATTTTACAAGCTGCTTCTGTGGGTGGCACAACCAGTGCCGCAAGCCCACCAGCAGCATTTGATTTACAAGCCCTGGGCACACATGGTGCACTGTACTAGGGGCTGACAGGTAAATCAAATAACCCAATCATGGAATCACCAATTAGTACACAGCTTTCCAAACTTCTCATGTTGGTGACACACTTTTTAGACATGCATAATTTTTGTGACACGGTAAGGCAGTGTAGCGAACGAGCGGAGCGAGTGAGTCCGAACCCCCTAAGTGGGCAAATGGTGCATTTTCAAGCACATTTGAGAAAGCAGGAAGGTTAATAAACTAATTGTGAATCTGTTCTAACAAAGACAGTGAGTGGCAAAACTGGGTGTGAGGTTAGGTTTGTGCATGAAACAAGAATATAATCATGTACACATTAACACGGATGTATGACATCACTACGCAGGCTTTTATCCCGCATGCCATTACAACGCAGTTTTTACAACGCAAGTCGTTACAACGACTTGCGTTGGGGGCGCTGGATGGTGGAATAGTTTAACTTTCTATTTCAACTCCAGTCCCCGTGGATAGTAGGGAAGGTGTTGGATAGAAAATTAAACTGTTCCCTATCCTACAGCGCCCTCCAGCTCAAGTCGTTGTAACGACTTGCGTTGTAATAGCTGCACCGTAACGTAGTGCGGAGTAAAAGTTGCGTTGTAAAGGATGTTCCCCATTGACACATGCCCCAGTGATTTACGGCACAAAAAGGGCGGGTGCACGCACTGCCAACCCTTTCAACCATGCACAAAGTCTGCGTACTGCCAAGTCCATGAAGGGCCATATATAATTTTACATTTCAGTGTTGAAGACTAAAATTACACGTTTTCACCTTCCAGTACTGCTTGTGAAAATTGTCCATTTTCAAATTTGAAGCATTGGTCTTCTAGGTTTGAGTAGAAATAAAATATGCAAAGGTACATACATTGCATTAACCTTACGAGGGAGCAAAGGTGTGTTACTACTTCTGCTCTTCCAGCTGTTGGGCTAATGCTAGTTCTTATAACTGTTATGGTCTGTTTGGGATGTAACAAATGCATTTGTCCTAAAATATAAAGAATTAAATGATTTCAGGTTGGCGTCACACTTCTCCGGTGATGCAATAGCAGGCAGCTTCAATGAACACATGCTTTCAGGGAGATGCGGCGAAGGCTCGCTTCTCCGGCGATGCGACGATTTTAGCTGCGGCGGCGACACGCATCCTCTCCATGCATCGCGCTTCCAGCTCCCAGTGACACACAAATGTCTGGAGTTGAGAATTCCCAGCAAGGAAATTCAGAGGGGAGCTGGAGGTGAAGTTTTTTGTCCCTGAGACTTCAGCAGGAGGCAATCACAGTTCAAGCCCTTGGAGAATATTCTGTAAATGATGAAAGTCCTTAAAAACGTCCTTCTCCTTTCCTTGGCAATGAAGCAACCACTGCAGGCCAACCCTGCAAACAGGACACTGGCAGAGGGGCAGAAAAACTCCTGCAGCTTCCTTGGTTCTTCACCTTGGCAAAAGGTTTCTTGTTCAACAAGTGATCTAATTTCTTGGGATCAGGGTCCCAATATTTATACCCCAAAGTCATTTGTTCTCTGAAGGCAGAGAGGCCTCTGCCTAGTCCAAACCAGTTCCTGAGCACTTTGTTTACATGACTCTCTTCTTCCTTTCACTGTGAAGGGCAGAGACATCAGCCACCCCACAACTAATTGTGAATCTGTTCTAAGAAAGACAATGAGTGGCAAAACTGGGTGTAAGGTTTGGTTTGTGCATGAAACAAGAATATAATCATGCACACATTGACACATGCCCCAGTGATTTACGGCAAAAAAGGGCGGGTGCACGCACTGCCAACCCTTTCAACCATGCACAAAGTCTGTCTACTGCCAAGTCCATAAAGGGGCGACACAAAAGGGGATACAAAAGGGGATGATGGACGGCCATATATAATTTTACATTTCAGTGTTGAAGATTAAAATTACACGTTTTCACCTTCCAGTACTGCTTGTGAAAATTGTCCATTTTCAAATTTGAAGAATTGTTCTTCTAGGTTTGAGTAGAAATAAAATATGCAAAGGTACATACATTGCATTAACCTTACGAGGGAGCAAAGGTGTGTTACTACTTCTGCTCTTCCAGCTGTTGGGCTAATGCTAGTTCTTATTACTGTTATGGTCTGTTTGGGATGTAACAAATGCATTTGTCCTAAAACGTAAACAAATTAATGATTTCAGGTTGGGTATAGGAAGAGAAGATGTTAGATTTTCTGTGTTGGAATAAGTGGCTTTATTAGTGTTAAACGTTAACAGTTAACATTATTACCTCAAATATTTCATCTGTAATGCAACTGGTACTCCTCTAAAGCTGTACGATACCTTTGGGTCGAGTTTGCGCTATATAAAACTACAACAAAAAAAAGGTTCTTTTATTTTTAGTTTGAAGTGAGATGGTCTTGGTCAGGAGTGATGTTTCGGTTTTGTGTGGATTTGTGTATTTCTGGGAGCAAGGCTTCCTTTGTTCAGTCCCAGATTCTTCATCCTCCTCACGAGGTGAGGGCCATGTTCCTACTGTTGCTCACTAGAAGTAAAAGTGTTGGGCTTCCGTTCATGCTGAGCATGTTCTGTGGAACCTTGGAAAACTCCTGCTAGCGTTGAGAGTCTCCCTTCCCATCTTAGGTTCCTGCTCAGAAGCCCATCCCATTTTAATTGGAGACAGCATCGTTAAACCCATCTTTTCCCTTCAGCACCTTTGGCCCAGGGATGCCGGGAGACCCGCTCTAACTAGAAAACAAACCGCATCCTCTTCATCGAAAGAAACTGCGTTCTTTGGAAATAATGTCTTCACACCTATGCCTGTCTCTCGCTTAAGTTTCCTCTCCCAACATCCTTTCTGTTTTCCCATTTCATTACCCCCCCATGCCTGCCTCTGACCCACTTGTTTTCCCATCTTCCCCTGTCCCGGCCTAAATGAAAACGATTCTCACTCCCTTCTGTCTCTGAGACTCGCCCGCCAAAACCCCACCATACCATGGCATATAATAATGCTGATCGCCTGACTTATAGATTTACAAATATTGCTGAATCTATTCGGATTATTGTTCAATGCTGCCCTTGCTGGCCACATGTTGATGCACCTCGCATTTTTCGAATGTTCAGAGTAAATTTAAATAATTTAAGTGGCGACATTGTTTTTACCTCATGTTTGCAGGAGCACCCGGGCTGCCTCTCCTATCAAAACTGCGCCGTACCGAGTGCAAGAAATGGGGAGCAGAGGTGGCTCTCTGGACTGCCTGCCCATTGGACATGCGCTGCAAAGGGAACAAGGCCACACGCTCGCGTAATGCTGTCCCTCCCCTTCCTCCGGGTACCGTACTGCGGCACTGACATGCTCAGTCCTGCTCAAAAAGTGAATTTTTATGCATCTTGTCGACATCGCGCGACACACCAAGACCTGGCAGGCGACACAGTACAGTGTCGCGACACAGAGTTTGGAAAGCTCTGAATTAGTACATCAATTTAACATAGGGAGCACTTGCACTGAGGCACTGATTAGAAGTGGCACAGTGCCCAAAGCATATAACCAGCAAAAACAGAGGAGGCAATCGTCAAAATGAGAGGGAGACTCACGCCAATGATGCCAGGTCTAACACCATCTTTTTATCATTTTGTTAAATATTGAATCATTGGTGAACTAAATATAAACGTCACAAGGAAAATTTCTAGAAAGTGTGTCTATCTCTCTCACAGAGCAATGACAGCCCCACAATATGGATCTGTCACACTTCCCCTCCTGCAATTACAGCAATTAGAGTCCCCTCCTTCATACATGACCCAAATCAGCTGTCAACGATGCTCCTCTGGACCTTCCTATAGAACAAAGTGCCATCTAGGGCAGCTGCCCTGCCGGCAAGTTTCAAGCAAGAAGACAGAGGAAGTAATTCATTTCCTCGTTTGAGGAATATAAGGGAAGTGAAGATGACTCCAAATAACTATACAAGTACAGATAGGAGATTTGGAAGACATGGGGGGCTTTTGAGGGCCGGTCCAGCTCATAATCTTTGCCCTTCCCCCAAATGACTGGGGCAGTTGACACATTATTGAGATGCAGAAGTTCAGAAGGTGAATGAACATTTAAAATGCCTTTAAATTTTGTTTTGTCTTGTTACATTTGCTGTATGTTCCAAGAAAGTTTAAATGTGCTTATTCTTTTAACCGCTTAACCGTGGTGGCAATTCCACTGCAGTTTAGCGGAGTGAGAGGGTCCGCGTCGGCCAACGAACGTGTGCAGCACTATGAAGGTAGTGCGCTCTATGGCCGTTGGCTGACAGAAGCACGCGAGGGGTTAATGTGGATATGTTTACTTCCCTTTCTTTGACTGCACAGTGATAGGATTTTGTAAAGTGGCCTATGTGACAATCTCTATGGGGTACAGAGGGGCCACTTGAAATATGCAGCAGGGGTGGCCTACACTATGCAGAAATGTTGACTAAATTGTGTGGCAAGAACACACAAGTTATGGGACTTAATGCAGCACATATCGTTATAGTATAATTTAATCATTTTGTTATTTTTATACATTAGCTCTGTCTAGGAAAAGGTTTCATTTCATTAGTACCAGTTCCACATTAAAATATAGCTGTAAGTAACTGAAAGGCGACCAATCAACCTTTGTAAGGGATCTTCCACTTCACTGCAGCTCATGTTGCAGCATTTATAGTAAATGTCGATCTGTTTGAACTAGAAACAAACTTAGTTGTTTTGTTAAAATCTGCAGGTTTTGCAGCAGATGATAGATCATGTGGCAAATGCAGCAAATTCATAACAATGCTGAAAATGCCACAGCCGCAGAATTACGTAATTCACTGACCTTGTATACAAGTAGTGTGAAAAGAAATACAGTAGGATATCAACTTGTTGCTAATTCACAAATATGTAATACCTTTGGTGAACTGTGCAATTATTTCAACATATGCCAGCAGTTATGAAACCACAAATGAAGCACATTTTGTTTTATAATCCTGTTGTGTGATGGAAACAAATATTTGAATAGGATCAAAACAAATATCAGTGGAGCACAAATGATAAATATTGCATTGCAATGCATATTGTATATACCTTACTTTACCTATGTGTGGCGCTGAAGCGCTTACCCATATAGGCAGCATACCACACCACATAGTGTTTTGTGTGGCTGGGGGGTATTGTCTTTGTTTTGTGATCCTATGTGTCAAGCCTTTCCAAGTTGTACGTGATGATCACTGAGGTGACATTATCGTAGCAGTGTAGTGGATGACGAGGTGTGAGAGATATAAAAGGCAACTTTCTGCACAGCTTTGCGTGAAAGGCAGACAGCAGAATTGTGCCATATTTACAAAGATATGATGGATTCCTGATGTCTCCTAGCGCTGGCCGTCTGTGTGCTGCTTAGCGTCAAAAGCAGTCACACTTATGTGATGGTGCAAGGGTTTCTCTGTTGCGAACAGGATTGTTTTTGTCCATGAAGAGACACCATCCTGCACAAAAACAATCCTTAGAGGCATTTTCCTCCTTCTGTTGCATTCTGCAGCACAAAAAGAATGAGGAAGTATCAAGGATAAATAAAGATATTTCTACTTGCTATCACAGCCCTCAATTCACCAGACTGCCAGGGGTAGCTTAAGTGACATCACACACATTTGACCTTTACTGTCACGCACACACACATGCTTACACATATACACACATGCACACACTAACTCCCATAAACACACTCACCAACAAACATGAATACAACATACATTCAAAAGCATTTTTTTTACTAACCTCAGCTGCCAGACAGGGATATATTGCAAGTAATTGTAATAATATTAATCACTTTTTGTGATATATATAAATAACAGAAAACCTGGAATTTAGAGCCCCAAGCTATGACCATTAGGATGAGTTGCTCCTGTGTTCCAGGCACTAACGTTGCCTCCTCTGACGCCAGAAAGGCAATGTCAATGTCAGGGGTCGCAAATGGAAAGTCAGGGGTTGCAGCATGCTTGTTACACCTCACTGGGGAAGCCGTAGCTTTTTGACCCATTCCTAGGTTAACTGGCTTTAGTAAATCTCTAAATCCATTGATGGTTGAATGGGAACGCCCATGTTCTACCCATGGAATCGCTTCTCATTGCAAGGTAATGCAAGGCAGCAATATGCACTGCATTGCTTTACTTTGTATTTATTAAACCATGCAAAAGCCACCCAAAGTGGCTTTGCATGTTTAAGTAAATGCAAACATGATTTTGAACATGGGCTGAGCCACAAAATTGACACAACACTGATGCAAAATCTTAGTAAATATGCCACTTACTGTATAGTTCCGGGTCGTAGATCTTATTGTTGGAGCAAGAAAGAGATGGAGAGATCTGCTGGGATGTGCATTGTTACTATCATCTCATATCTGAAAACCTTTTAAGATGTAAAGAAGTGACCATAGTTCATAGATATTTCGGATCTTCAGTCTTGAACTAGATTAAAACCCTCTGATTGCCCACAACGTGTGACAGATCTCTTTAGTTATTCCATGTCTGTTCATTTAGTGATGGCTGTTTCATTGGCTGCACAGTACTGGGGATGGACAATTCTTGTAGTAGGTATGTGTCATGTGAAGATAAGAGATGTTAGTTACAGTTGGCTGTTGGCTGCTGAGAGTTATGGTATTAGTATTAGTGTGGACCAAAAACATTATGTACGAACTTACAGAACTATTTAATATCCCAGAAAAGCACAGGTTAAAGTAGGTTGCTGGGTCTGTTGTTTCCAATCTTTGATTGTAAGGTAAAGACTGAGCTTGAGGATGCGATTGTGTTTTCAGGTTCTGTTGCCAGAATGTGTGGTTGTCTTGGAAATAGCCATGTTTTCAACTGTCTTCTGAAGTGAATGTGCTCCTACATGCTTTGAATGTTGGATGGTAGTATGTTCCAGAGCTTGGCAGCTTTTGCTGAGAAAGCAGTGGCCTCAAAACTTTCTTATGGTAAGTTGGTATGATGATAAGCAGTGCAAAGCTGGATTGCAGTGTCCTTTTCCTGAGAGGCTTTGTGAACAGTGCAAAGTGCCTTGAACATTGCCCCATGGACATCGGGGGTCGCAGCCGTGACCCTTGACTTGCCCGGTGCAAACCTTGGCATTGCCTTCATGACCCCTAGCCTGAAAGGTGGCATAATCAGTGTCAGGAACACAAGGGCAGCTCGTCTTATGAGTACTGTTGGTGCTGCACGTTTATTGTTTTTTGTCCATTTTGCATTACACTAGTGGTGAATACAATTTTATTATTCACTACTATTAGTGTACTAAGGAACGGTTCACAATTATTGGAATATGACCCTCCCTGGCAGCTGAGGTAAGTATAACATTATATTGAATGTTTTTTGTGTACATGCATGCGAATGAGTGTTAATGTGAAAGCGAGTGTGTGTATGTGTGAATATGTGTGTAAGTGTAAGCATGCGTGTGTTAGAGAAAGTAAAGGTTAAATGGCTTTCACTTCTGCTACCCCAGGCATTTTGGTGAATTGACATTCGTACATTGCTCTTCTTACTATAGGTAGCCAGTGGGGTGATTGCAAGACTGGGGTCATATGTACTCTCATGGGTGAAGGTAAAGAAGATGTCTTACATCAACATTTTGATTGAGTTGTATTTTGCGTATGATGAATGCGGGTGTGCCAAGGTATAGGCTGTTGGCATAGTCAAGCTTGGAGATTACGAGTGTGAGGATGACTTGCAGGTTTTGTTGGCATCCAAGATTAGGAGGATGCAACATAGTGTTTCCATTGCTTAGTAAATACTCTGTTTTAAGTTGTTAACATGTGGTACCAAATATAAATTTGATTCCATGGTGACCTCTAGGTTTCTACCTTCTCTGAATATTGGTAGAGGGGCCTCATGGTCCTTATGTCATGTGGTGGTAGGCATTTTTAAATTGTCTGCAGGTCATAATCTCTGTCTTTGTGGTATTTAGCTTTGGATGGTTCTTCATTATCTATGTATTTATGGCATGAAGGCAGTCATCAATTGTTGAGGTCTTCCAGACCGTTCATTTTTAAAAATGATTTGGGTTTCATCTACATATCAATAGCAGAGTCTACTGCATGTGAAAGGGTAGATAATGTCAATAATTCTGGAAGCGGGGGGCTCTATAGCATCCCTATGGGAGATCCAATTCAAGCAGCATCAAATAGAGAGGTTATCATTGAGCAGGATTCTAGATGCAAACTGTGAAACCACCATTCATAGCCTTAGAGGCAGTGCTGCTGCTGGCCCATACAGAGGTCCTCTAACTGGAGACATAAATAGTATCCTCAGCCTGGCAGCAGCCTTGATGGGTATGCTTCATGCTCTCTGTAAAGTTATTTCAGATTAGTGTTGAGTTAAATTAAAACTTCACTTACAAAGTTAGCTGGAAATAGGAACCTCCTCACTTTATGAAGCACATGAGTTTTCCTAAATTTACATGAGATAAGTTTTATCTCTTTGGGCCTTACTGGTGTGATGATTCCTGATGAAGAATGTCCTAGGTACGACATCCTCCAGTAACAAAAATATTGAGTATGGTGATCCACCACCCGAGGTAAGAGGTTTGGGACGGAGGGATCTGAACTGAGGCCAGCTTACTGTTTTTAAAAGAACCTGATAAGCTTTCCATTGCTGAACAGTTTAGAAAGTACACAAAGTTGTGAGTTACACCTTTCTACATTAAATTCATCCAGATTGACAGAGTTAAAAGTTGGATAGTGAAAAGTTGATTGAGTGTGCTTTAATATTACCTTAAAAATCCACAAGTTCCTTCACATAAAATCACATGGTGTGTACTTGAATATCAATCCAGAATAGTAATGGCACTGTATTGTAGTGTAGTTCCTATATTCCCAATAGGCTCTGCGCATTGGAATAACATAAACAGCAGTTTAGACGTAGGACTGAGGTCATCTAGGTCTCTACTGACTATGTTAGACTTAATTAGTTTTGCCAGCTAGCTCAGGGTCACTAGAAACTTTCTCGAGTGAACAGGAAGGGGTTAACTTTCCTGAATAGACAAGAAGGGATTAGTTTCTGACAACCGGATAAACATGACAACTTTGCTCCCTCAGAATAAAGAGTGTATCTCTAGAGTCGTGTGAAAACAATAGACAGCTATTTCACTCAGTCAATCGTGCATACTTAGTTTCACCAGAGTGCAGAGAAATAGAGAGACGGGCGTTTTCAATAAAAGGTGTTATTTATTGAGCAGTCTTCTTTCTCATGCAAGAGAAGTGATCTGCCACAATTGCAATACTTATCATAAAGTAAAGTGCGTACAGTAAAAGGAGTATTATGAAATAATACTGTAAAAGCATTGATATGGTTTCTTAGCCATATGATACTTTAAAATGGATAAAATATATACATACATAAAAACATTGACTAACGTACTCAACTGGTGCTTCTAAGATACGCCTACCCCGGTGTACCTGACCTAAGCCTAATACGTGGGAAGGAGTAAGTAAGTTGCAGTTTAAGTTAAGTTGGTTTTTGCCAAGAATCTGAATCAAGAATTCTCTTAAGGGTTTAGTCAGCTCCATACCTTGGTAATAGAATGTAGGAGGTCTTGTATCTCTCTCTCAGGACTCGATCTCCCAGCAACCCGCAAGGGTGACTGGAAACTCCGGAGCTGGATTTCTCGGCTTGAGAAAAGACAGCGTCTCTCAGTGCGTCAAATGGGAGGGTGGGCTTCTTTCGGCTCTCGCATCACCTGGGCTTCGGGCAAGTAGATAGCCGCTCTGTTCCAAACCACCGTGTGTTTGCTTAAGGCAACGTTGGTATATTTATACCTGCAAGGTGCCGGGTTTGACGTAAGGTTGGACATAAGACGTCACTAAGAACTAACAGTTCTTTCTGGACTCCAGGAGTTCTTGTGCAAATCAAAACAAAAGCAGGGAGATTTCCCGGGCTGCTGGAGGCTTGGTTTGTTTAAAGAACGTGTTGTACTTTCTAGGAGTCTATGGGAGTAGCCTTGCCGTATTTGGACTGCATGGACTATGACTAGATATGGACATGATTCCTATGCCTTTATAAGGATATGTTTTGTTATAACCGTATAAGGGCATGAATAGGGGATATCTTGATTAGGGTCCTAGATAGATTCACAACACCCACTCCACGTATTAATGTCCATCATTACTTAAATACTAAGCAATACTAAACATATAACGATGCATGTGTTTTCCAACCCACCCCAAAATACATAAATTGCATTTGAAATGGTGTATGGTATATACACGAAAATGAGTATTTATACTGTATGTTTTTCAAGCAGTGCTATCATTCAGGAAATGCATATATAAATATTAGCTGAATGAATTGCGAAAATTACACATGAAATGGCTCTGTATTAAGCATGGGCGTGAAATCCGTTCCGCTCGCGGATTTTGCGGATTTTCGGCAAATTCGCAATCCGCGAACTCTCACGAACTTGCCGAAAATCCGTAAATCCGTGCGAAGCGGATTTTTTGCTTGGTCGCACTTGCCAACTAGAATACTATACAATTTCGCGGGAGTAAACACTTGCGAACACGTAGATGCGGCGGGCAGCGACAAGCTCGCAATTGCGAGATTGCAAAATTTGCAATTTCGCACAAGAAATCCACCAGCAGGCAGCATAAACCTTTAAAATTATGATTTTTATCAGAATAACTCCTCAGGTTGACATTTGCCTGCACTTTTTTTTTGCAAGGAGTCCATTTTGGGGGGGGGGGGGGGGTGGGAGGAAGGAAATGCCCCACAGTCTCCAACTTCCTGATCCTGTCCAGCAGGCTCCTCCCAGTGCTTTCTTCATGTGCTGGTCACTTTGATTTGGATCTTGACCTGGAAGGATTACTTTTTGTGGATGCTGCTGGATATTTGGAATTTTACAAAACTGAAAGCACTCAGCAGGTGCAAAAGTTCAATCTTATCATTAGTAACCATTCCCTGTAGTGCTTCCTGAGGGGCCCCTTCAGAGTTCAGTTGCCTACTCGCAACTATTCTATGACCCTGCTCTGACCCTCACAGCAGGCTCAGAGAATAGCTACAAGTATACAACAAAGGTCCTGTTAAAAAATTACACTGCAACAGAAAGCAATTACAGACAAAACTGAAAGCACTCAGCAGGTGCAAAAGTTCAATCTTATCATTAGTAACCATTCCCTGTAGTGCTTCCTGAGGGGCCCCTTCAGAGTTCAGTTGCCTACTTGCATCTATTCTATGACCCTGCTCTGACCCTCAACAGAAAGCAATTACAGATAAGGAAGCAGGTGCCAGCCTGGAAGTTCAAATTCAGTGACACATTAATCAGCCCCTAATTCATTCATGTCAGTTGAGGCAGGGCAGGTGTGCTTTTCCCCCCATAAACACAGTGATGAACTAGAGGGTGGCATGGGTGAGACCAGAGGGTGGCATGGGTGAGCCAGAGGGTGGCAGTGGTAAAACAGAGGGTGGCAGTGGTGAAACAGAGGGTGCTATGATGAACCAGATGTAGAAACAACATGGTCGCGACCGTTGCTACCCGACAAGTAAGTTCGCGTTTGCGAACTGGTAAAAAACCCTTGCGAAATGGCAGAAACACTTGCGAACACAAACAAAAAGGAATCGGCAAAATTCGCGAGAGTTCGCGGATTTTGCGGATTGCGAATCCGTAAATACGCAATTTCGGCGATTGCCAATTCGCAAAATCCGCCCATGCTTACTCTGTATACAGAAAAGAAGGTCGAGACCATTCCATCACATATTTATACAATACTGTACATGTGCTAGAGGTTGAGGTAAAATATTGTCTCTAGTATTTCTAAAAATAGAAGCTCTGTTCTCTAAGAATAGTTCTACTTTAAGCAGAGTACCATGTGCCAGAAAAAGGTAAATATTATGGAAGTGAAAAAAAATTATTTCGCTTTCAGGGGAAAAAAATAGTTCCAAATGTTTTCAGTAGTTTTGTTTATCAAAAACTGAAGGCCGAATTCAGAGTTCAGGGAACGCTGTGTGCTCGTTGTTTTAAAAGTTATTCTCGTTGTTCAGGGGAGAACATCATTTCAGACAGGCTTGCAAAAAATTGGTCTAGAACATCAGGTGAAAGTTCGACCAAGTTCGAAAAAGTTGAAATTGTGCACATGTGTGAATGATTGCTATCATCGATGTCTGGATCAGCAATGCTCACAGAAGGTTGTACCTGTTTGGTGCTGCTTTCCTCTCGTACTTCACCGCCACCTACTCGTAATGGTGAAGTCTCAACGAATGCCGTCATCAGAATAGGTAGCCGCTGGGGACAACACAATGCATGAGTCGTTACAGGACCTAGCAACGTATCGATATCCATTGGTACTGCTGATGGTAGTGTAAGACAGACGTCCAACACGCATTCATCTCTGCATAGCAGACATCGAAGCACAGGTAAGATGCAATTCTGCCAGATGGGTCTAAATGAAAGAAACCATGTTGTATTCAGATCTCTTAGCCGTGCTAATCCGATGACTTTAGTGATTCGGTCTCGGTAGCGTATTGCTAGGATCATTTCTTCCATCGTAGCTGGAGCTTTTTTCTGTGGCTTGGCATGCCATATCGGAGCAGAAGGATCAAAAATAAAATTCCAGCTACGAGTCCCAAAAGAAGAGGCAGGCCGCTGAAAAGGGAATGGACAAAATTCGGAAAAATGCCCAGAACTGTTTCAAAGGGTGCTAACAGTCCCGAAAAAATTGTCTTAAATACATGTGCGATGCCACTGGTATCAGACATGTTTATGATTTGACCTAACATTTCTACGAAATGCACGGGGATATTTGTTGATAATAGGGAATGTATCTCTGCCGCTGTCCTTGCAACTTGCAGATCATACGTCTCTTTAGATGAGGTTAAAGGCACAGTTGTCTGAAAAATAATAGACTTCATTCTGCTTAAAGTATCAATTCGAATATAAGAGATATTCAAAGAAGGCCATATTGCCGCCTCATGTCTGGATTGCTGTTTGGATACAATACTTGCATACAGCATGTGACCATGGAAGTAACGCTCACGAGATAGGCTTTTCCTGGCACCATGCCACAACAGCTGTGGTCACTTATTGGAACGTAGCTGCCGTTGGAAAGCTGTCTGAAAAATGGCTCTATCTGTGTCGCAGGAGTGCCATGCAGGTGACATGAAAGGGTATTTAATGAACCTTCGCAGGGTCCATGCAAGTTAATACCTTGACACAGAAGTGTACCGCTTAGTGATTTTTTACAATTGTTACCACTAAGAAATACCTCTTTTTTCCCTTCACTATAACATTTGTGTGTATAAGGTAATTTCCATGTTGACTTGATGTATCCTTTACCCAACCTTTCATACAGGCCTGCTGGTATATATTTTTGGCAATACTTAAACTGGAAAGTTGTTATCGGAATTGTAATTGTTCCGTGTATTATCCATTCAATGACAGGTCTCTCTGACATTGTCAATGGTAATCTCTCAAGTTTTTCAATGCTCAGAATCGTATAGTCTGCTCCTTTTTGTGCCAAACTGATGTGTTTATCACTAAGGTTAAAGATAGAAAATAATGACGTGATGTTGATTAGGTGCCATGGCACGTAGCCTGAACGCAGGTTTTGCAACGTCCAGCCAAGTTGTACAATAGAACGTAATTGGGACTGACCATGTTGTAACATTAGTAAGTCCTGCTCTATTACATCATTAGCAGATGATACAATGCTGTCCATAACCCATTGTTCACTACAGAAAGTGATTTTTCCAAATTAATACGATCAATTTCTCGTATTTTTTTCTGCAGTTTCAATTTGTGTTACTTTCCAAGCTTCATTGTAAGCAGCGTATATACCGGCGTATATGAAACATTTTTGACGCTGTTTGCGTGGTCCCAGTATGAAATCACGCAAGTCAGCACCGTCTTTAAGTAAAGATAAGTGTTGCTTAATTTCAGCCAGCGTGGATTTTTGTAGCCATTCGAGGCATAGTTTCCCTACACTGTATGTTGTAACTATCCCTGGATGTTGTCTCTGAGAGTATCTTGGGTCTGGCCTGTTCTGTTTTAACCCATGTAATTTGAGTCAGGAATCTATCTTGACAGTTATCTGTGTCTGTGGGCCAAATCAACCATTTTTTCCAATCAGGATTTGTTCTGTTTTGGTGTAAAATAGGGGATATGTCTATTTCCACATCTGTAGTGCTATTACTATCAGGTATGGGCTTTGAAATAGACGGTTTATTTAAGTCTTTTATCTTGGCTAAACCAAGACAGGTTGTTTGCTGAGAGGTGTCATTCAGGAATATTATCTGTTCTGCGATCATGCAGGCTCTAAATAATGCTTCTAGACCTTGTACCTGCCAGTCTTTTGAACCCCTGGTGGTTTTAGTTTCAATGTTGTTTTTCCAAAATTCTAAACCAAATGTAACCATTTTGTCATAAAAAATTTCTGAATAAATCAATTTAGTATTTGTCAACATTGTTTTCATTCCTGTCTTATTTGACATTTTAAAATAAAACGTTTCTGGATCAGTTGTGTTAAGCCCTGAGAAGTATGGGAATTTCTCATAAAATGTTTTCGAGCTGCCTTTTGGCGGTGTTGCACAATGTTCCCATTGGTTATAATTAAAAACATTTCTAGGATTAGCAGATTTATGCAAATAGTGATGACCATAATGATTATAACAGTACACTTTTTCATATTTTGCTGAACCCTGCAAATAATCTTGTTCTGTGAATTTTGCTGACATTACTAAATCTGACATCATATTATTAATATTTTCAAAGTCCCAATCATCAGAGAAAGTAATTGGTTTTACAAAGTCACTTAATGAAATCTTGAACTGATGTGGATATTTCAGGAGCTCAATCGGGCCATAAATGTCATAATCAGTTTTGTCCCATGCTACCCCACCGGGTATTGGATTGGCTGTGATATTCACTGATGACAGTTCTCTTTTCTCGATGTGTGAGGATTTGTGAGGCTTTAGGACCAAGTTGATGTTCTGACTTGCTGTGTCCATTGTACTATATTTTCCTTCAATGAATTTTCCCAAACATAGAACCATAATGAGCCAAAGTAGGAGGAAAAGTACACCTAACACAATCCAAAATTCAATCCATGGTGAAATCAGATATGTTTCTTTTAGTTGATGAAAAAGTTCAGTCATTTTTTCTTTGAAAGTTTTTGTTGCTGGCGTTTCTTCATGCTCGCTTGGATCATCAGAAAAGTAATCGAAATTGATTAAGTAGCCAGATGCAGTTCTGTCAATTGTTGGAATTGCTTCCGGATTTTCTTTTGTCTTTGAATCTTCTTTTGTTACATCATTATAGTTTGAAGCTACATCATTGTAGACAGGTGTTTCTTGACGAATTGTTGCAATTTGGGTTTCAAGAGGCACAAGTTCCATGGCTTTGTTGCATAGTCCTTTTTTATTCACTGCAGGTTTATCAAATGTGATTAGTCTCTCAGTTTGAACCTCTTGAATTGTAGCAAGATTTGGTCTTCTGCTACTTCTTGGGAGTCCACTGGGCCTACAACTTATTATTGGCCACATGATTGTGGTTTTACCAGGTCGATGGATACAACTCTGTTCTCCTTTTTACCAGCAAGGGGCGGTAGTACTACTGATCATGTTCCGCTGATAGCTAAGACAGGTACTGCTTTTCTGTAAGAAGGCCCAAATTCCTTCTTCACCGCGATCTTTTCTCTGACCAGATCCCCAATCTTTGGAATCCAGACAGGTCTTGCTGGGACAGGTGGTTTTTCTCCAGTGGCTGTTGGCTTTAACTTTGTGTTGCTCAGACTTCTTCTTGTTTCATTTAAGTCCTGTAAAACAGACAAACGCTCTTTGATATCAAAGGATTTTTTATTCACCACTGAAGTCTGACAATCTAGATCCTGGATGTGCATTCTAGTGCTGAACAATGGTTCGTACGGAGTGATACCTTTTAGAGAATTTCTTGGCAGATTGTTAAGACTACGTTGGACACTTGTTAAATGTTTGACCCACCCATCACCCGAACCTAATACCCTCGCCGTTATAGATTGCTTTATGTCACGGTTTTTTCTTTCCACTACCGCATTTCCCTCATGATGGAAGGGAGAAGAGAACCGCAATGCAATGCCCATGCTGGTCATGGCCTCTTTATAAGCTCGAGAGCTAAACGCAGGACCCTGGTCAGAATGTAGCATGCCAATTGCGTATGTGCCGATAAAGACTCGCAAATCTTTTATAACAGTTCTGGCGTCAGCCGAGCGCTGGGGTCTACATCTTAAGTGAATCTAGTCTTAATAATTATGGGAACGCATTTCTCCTGCTGGATTTCTGCGTATAGATAGCCTTATGCTTTCTAATAAGGGTGTCCGAGCAGTAGTCTGGTCCGGTTCACAACTGCGATCTCTGCTGCAGTCTGGACAACCCTTTGCAAATTTGTAATTTTGCAGGCTCCTCCCCGTCCACCAGTATTCTGATTGTAGTTCTTTTAGAGATTTCACGATCTCTTGGTGCCTTAGACCCAATCCCATATGTGCGTCTTCAATCAATAAGATTCTCCGATTCGTGTTTGGAATTACTCCGTCCCCCACTCCAGGGATTTGAGCAAAAGGAACGGAGTTTGCATCAATTATGTATGTATTATTGAGTGGATAGCCGAGAGGTAATGCTGCATAGTGGCCTTTTAAAGACGCTTTTACCGCCAGCATGGTTTCTCCGTTTATTTGTTTTTTAGTATGCTTTTTTGTGACTACGGAAGCCAGTTGAACCGCTGCCGCTGTGGCTCTGTTAGCCAATGAATTCCCTGCAACGTGAACGCCATCACGTTGATGACTCAGTGTATGTATCACGTGAGTCTTTCGTAGTTCTTTCTGTAAAAGAACTACTTGCTCCCAGAGCTTTTTATGCTTTATTGTGGCACCTGTGTCATCTTTGTAACCGTTTTTGATCCATGTCTGCATGTCATTATTGTAAGAACTGACGCAGTAATGCGAATCGCACACTACTAGTGTGGGGAATTCGCGATCGGCATTTTCAAGCGCCATCTTTAAAGATCTTATTTCAGCTCGCTGAGCTGTACAGTTTCGGAGTGATTCAGTTTTGGTTATTATCGGTCTGAATTTACCAAAGCACCAGCGACCTTTAACAATCGCGCACGCTGCATTGGAGGATTTTTTATCCACATCGTAGTGTTGTACAAATCTGTCCATGTAGATTACACAGCTGTATTGTTCGAGAGGCAGAATTTCGATTGACAGAGGGTATTCTCGTTCGTATTCTAGATTTTCTAGTTTTTTCATTTTCGGGTCACAATAGTGTTTCACGTCTTCTGCAGCAAGAGAATTTTCCCATTGTATTCATTTTGGATCTAATGCCACAGTTTTCAGATTGCGTGGACTTGTTAATGCCTCAAGCGCTGATTCTGCTGTTAAAACAGAAATCCTTTTGCCTTGGGTTAGGGCTCTTTCTTTTGCTACAGCAGTTTGAACCGCTATTAGAATCTTTTCAGTAGAACTGAATTTCATTTCAGCTTGTGTGTACAAATGTGATTTGTAAGCTATTGGTACCCTTTCTCCCTCATTAGAGGTCAGGTACGTGAATCCGCATCTTCCTGGGATCACTCGGATTACAAGGTTGCGTACGTTTTCGCGTGTTTGCAGTTTTGTTTTAGTTAACATGTCTGTTTGTAATGATCTTAAAATTTCTGTGTGTTTCTGAGTCCAATTTATTGGTTTGAAATCAGGTTTTATTAATTCATAGAGAGGTTTAACCCTCTCTGCATAATTTAGAATGTATGTGGAGAAGTGTGGCTCACTGGCTAGAGGAGGCAGACCCTGATGCAGAGGTCTGGCCCGGGACCAGGGTTCAATTCCCGACGCGGCAGGGTCTTGAGCTCAAAATGTCCACGGACTCGATAATTCTCACCTCGGTGCCTACTCAAATCATGGGTTCACACTCTGCAACTCTGGGCAATAGTTTGCTTAATCTCCACTATGGCCCCACTGCGATGGGATGCCTGGTCTTCACCTTGGGGATGCCCAGTAGGGGTTATCTCGCAGGGAAAGCCAGGACGGGTTCCCAAAGCAAGCGCTAAGAGACCTGTCGGTGATTTGGCGCTATACAAATCGAAATTAATATAACATATGTTCTTCCGAAATTCAGGAAACCTAGTATTGATTGTAAATTCTTCAGTGTTTTTGGTGCTTGGAGTACAGCACATTTCTCTAAGAAATTGTCTGCTAGGCTTTTGCCTTCACTTGATAATTCATATCCTAAAAACAGGACAGTTAGGTGAGCAATTCGTGACTTTTTAAAGTTGAATTTGTACCCTTCAGCTGCGAACCCAAGTATTATGGTGTTCACTCTTTTCAAGTGTGTCTCCAGGTCATCATCTGTGAGATAGATGTCATCGACATAAGATAATGTCTCATCATCATATATTTTGTAGTAACTCTGTTACCCTTGCTGAGAATAATCCTGGGCTGTTCTTGAATCCCTGTGGGAGTCGACAGAATTGTTTTTGCGACCCCATTGTTGAGAAAGTGGTCAAATACCTGCTTTCAGGTGCAATGTTTTGACAAAAGAATCCATTACAGATATCTAATGTCGTTTTATATTTTTTGCGCACAATTTTATTCATTAGTGCTGCACTGTGTGAGTTTTGTACTGCAAATGTTTTGCAACAGGACTTTATGAATCGTCTGGCTTGGAGACAGGAAACAAAGGATTGTTCATTTGTGAGGTGCATGTTTCAATCACCCCCTGGTATTCAAGTTGATCTAAGATCTCCCTGACTTGCTTTTTAGCTTTTTGCTTAACTGGGTACTGCCTTTGTGCAGTGGGTTGATTTTTTAACTGGATTTTGTGAGGAGGAGAATCCTCATCCCATCCTACATGATTTTTATATAATGCAGGAGCTTGGGCCACTGCCCATTTCCTTGCAAATGTGTATTTTTTATGAATTGGAATATGATTCGAGAAGGCAGGCATAATCATTTCTTCGCCTTGAGGGCACTCCCTGACAAACTCTGGTGGCCAGTCTTTCTCAGCTAACAGGATGTCATGGCCTTTAGATAAGTTATCCCAAAAGAGACCTCGTATTTTCCTAGTTTTGTCCCCCTCTATACGCAATGTTATTTTGTATAATTTATGGGGTTTGCTAACTCTGGTATCTTCAGTTTCCACCTGAATGTATTCATTCATGTCCATTGTCTCCAGAAGATTCATCAGGATCTTGCGAACTATGGTTACTTCTGCTGCGCTGTCTAGCACTGTCTGGGCCCACTCTCCGTTTTTCAGTTGTGTCCTCAGTATCCTCGGCATGTTTTATTTTAATACTGGCTACCTTCTTTCTTGGAAATTGTAATTTTTTACTTTGATGAGCAGGTTCCTTGTCTTTGGACTTGACGTGCTCTTCCTTGTGTTCTGACCGTCCTCTTCTTTCCGATTTCTGTGAGGAATTCTGAAAAGATCGAGAGGGACGTGTATCAATATCTTGATATCTGTCAGGTTTTCTCAATTTATCCCTATCTCTAAGGTTGTATCTTTTCTCAGAGGGCTCCCTTTGGGGAGACTTGTTTCCTCGTTCTGGAGATCTATCTCTCCTTTGAGGAGACCTTCCTCCTTCCTCTGGACTGAAAACGTTTTTCTCTGGGAGTGGATTGTTTATTACCATCCCAACTCTTTTTTGGAGTATTCAGATTATTTTAATAAAAGTTTTTTCAGGACTTTCAATTAGTTGTGGTTTTAGTGGCTTCTCACCCAAACTATCTCTTCCTAGTTCTTCATAGGATTTTTCTATGATTCTGGCAAGTTCAAAAGGTTGTTCTGCTATATCTGTTTCTTTTAGTTTCTGCAGGTATTTTGTATCGTCAATTGTCAATTGAACTAATTCTCTATATGCCTTTGTTAATTCTTTTAGTTTAACCAAAAGTTCTTCGCTTGACATTTTTTCAATGTCGTGTTGTGTTGTGTAGCTGGCTAGAACCGGCCACGTGGCTCCTGGTCTACCTAGTGGACCGAGCCTGGTAATGTGATTTTGATGTTTTAGGGCGCCATTAAACCAGAGCAGGTGCTCTTGGTAAGTTAGTGGAATTTCAACGTCCTCGAAAGGAGCGTATTCATTCGGAGATTCCTCTATTTTGTAATAGTGGAAGTCCTGTGTTACGGTGTTTGCTGCGGGAAAATGTATCCATGAATAGAATACCTCTGTCTGCCGATATTCATGGGCCACTACCACGAATATGACTGTACCACCTCTTGGTGATAGTCCATTTTCTATAAGTTTAAGAGTTATAGTTCTTCTTACATTAACCGGAATGATTATAACATTCGGGTCTTCATTTTGGAGACTTGTGTCTTCCGTTAAAAGTTGAGCTGCTATTCGAGCTCTCTCCCTTTCGTCTTCACTTTCTCCCATTTTACTGACAGAAAGTTTTGTTGCAGATCAAGTTTCAAGGAAACAAAGATTAGGTGCACAATATTTTGGAAGACTGTATCCTTCGACGTTGACTAAACCAAAAACTAATACATAGGAATCTCTTCCTTCTAAGTTCCGGCGGATATTAACCTTTTACCCACTCCAGACGTCTTTTGGAGTTTTTACGGTAAAAGGGGTCTGTGTGAAAAGCACGACTGACTTACTATAATGTCTTGCGTTAGATTATCGCCTTACCAAACGTTGGGCGCCATGTAGTGTAGTTCCTATATTCCCAATAGGCCCTGCGCATTGGAATAACATAAACAGCAGTTTAGACGTAGGACTGAGGTCCTCTAGGTCTCTACTGGCTATGTTAGACTTAATTAGTTTTGCCAGCTAGCTCAGAGGTCACTAGAAACTTTCTCGAGTGAACAGGAAGGGGTTAACTTTCCTGAATAGACAAGAAGGGATTAGTTTCTGACAACCGCAAAAACATGAAAACTTTGCTCCCTCAGAATAAAGAGTGTATCTCTAGAGTCGTGTGAAAACAATAGACAGCTATTTCACTCAGTCAATCGTGCATACTTAGTTTCACCAAAGTGCAGAGAAATAGAGAGACGGGTGTTTTCAATAAAAGGTGTTGTTTATTGAGGAGTCTTCTTTCTCATGCAAGAGAAGTGAGTTGCCACAATTGCAATACTTATCATAAAGTAAAGTGCGTACAGTAAAAGGAGTATTATGAAATAATACTGTAAAAGCATTGATATGGTTTCTTAGCCATATGATACTTTAAAATGGATAAAATATATACATACATAAAAACATTGACTAACGTACTTAACTGGTGCTTCTAAGATACGCCTACCCCGGTGTACCTGACCTAAGCCTAATACGTGGGAAGGAGTAAGTAAGTTGCAGTTTAAGTTAAGTTGGTTTTTGCCAAGAATCTGAATCAAGAATTCTCTTAAGGGTTTAGTCAGCTCCGTACCTTGGTAATAGAAGGTAGGAGGTCTTGTATCTCTCTCTCAGGACTCGATCTCCCAGCAACCCCCAAGGGTGACTGGAAACACCGGAGCTGGATTTCTCGGCTTGAGAAAAGACAGCGTCTCTCAGTGCGTCAAATGGGAGGGTCCGCTTCCTTCGGCTCTCGCATCAGCTGGGCTTCTGGCAAGTAGATAGCCGCTCTGCTCCAAACCACCGTGTGTTTGCTTAAGGCAACGTTGGTATATTCATACCTGGAAGGTGCCGGTTTTGACGTAAGGTTGGACATAAGACGTCACTAAGAACTAACAGTTCTTTCTGGACTCCAGGTGTTCTTGTGCAAATCAAAACAAAAGCAGGGGAATTTCCCGGGCTGCTGGAGGCTTGGTTTGTTTAAAGAACGCGTTGTACTTTCTAGAAGTCTATGGGAGTAGCCTTGCCGTATTTGGACTGCATGGGCTATGACTAGATATGGACATGATTCCTATGCCTTTATAAGGATATGTTTTGTTATAACCATATAAGGGCATGAATCGGGGATATCTTGATTAGGGTCCTAGATAGATTCACAACAGTATATCTAGGACAAAATATTGAATCCAAAATATCGACAGAAAGCAAGTATAGCTTTTCTGTACCGTACTCCACAGATATGTACCAACACAACATATATATCTTCAAGGTATGTAGATGTGAAGTTGGGAATACTAATTCTTTACTTCCCTATATGCAATCCTTGAATACGATGATCACGTTATTTTGGCAGGAGATCTAAACTGTAATTATGAACCAGTCCTGGGGCTCAGTGATATTTTTGAAGATGAGGATCATGCAAACAACATCCCTGCACTAGAGAACGCCAAACCAACTAAATGTTCGACTTTGGCAGTACAAATAACAAACATATGTGCTGAGTATTCTCTCAGGGCCTGTAATGGATGGTTACCGTCTGATATCCTGAAAAAAACAACTTTCAGTAGAAATAATTACAGGAGCAATTTAGACTTTGTAATTGTCTCTATCCCTATCTGTCATTGCATTCTGGACCTTGAGGTAAAGGATAGATTAGAAAGTGATCATTTTCCCCTGAGTCTATTAATTGAAGCTTCGTTGTTTCAGGGTGTTGCGGGTACATCGCTAGCAGACAATGGCGTTAATACGGAGATACATGTTAGTAACAACAGACGAGCCCTCAAATGGCCATTTATATTGGACCATGGCGAGGTCCTGGCGGAAATATACACACTCTTTGCAGGGTCTTTCGTTTCATTTGTAGGTCCCAAAGCTATAGAGGGAAATCCTCTCTATTTTATGTCATTGCACAAAGTTTTTTTTAACGATTTAAAAATGCTTGTAACCAAAATGCCCAAAAAAAACCAACAAAAAAACACAGAATCTGTCCCACAGCAAACCATGGTATGATAGAATCTGTAGGGAATCTAAAAGGGCTCTTATATTAGCTATAAAATCTAACATTATACCTGATATAAAAACTGCAAGGAATAACTATAAGCAAGTACAAAAGGCCTCCAAAAAAGCTTGGGAGGTAGAATTATGGGCCGATATGTTGGTGGCTGTTAAAACTAATGACAATGTAGGCTTCTGGAGGCTGGTAGCCAATGGGAACCATGTAGGGAGAGTGGCAAAAGACGTCCACTTGGACGAGTCAACATGGGTTAACCATTTCACCAACCTCTACAAAAAATACGAGGATATTGGAGCCGATGTGGATGTTCCATGTCTTGAATACCCCACAGATTGCATGGGCTTCACAATAGCCGAAACAGAGTCGGCAATCAATCTAGTAAAGACTGGCAAAGCCCCAGGCTTGGATAAGATCCCTGGTGATCTATACAAACATGATCTAACTGTCTGGGCACCATATATAAACTACTTGTGTAATATGTTATCCCTTTGCTTAGATTTCCCTAAAAGTTGGCGGGGGCAGAAATTGTCTTAATTTACAAAAAAGGGGATCGGATGGACCCCTCCAATTACCGGCCAATCAGCTTGATGGACATCCTCCAGAAAATTTATTCACGACACATACTAACTCGTGTCAGTGACTGGATGGATGAAAACGCAATTTTAACGAAATTCCAAGCTGGGTTCCGTAGTAAAGTAAGCACTATTGACCAGATATTCAGATTCTGCTGTCTCTATTGGAAATATGTACACATTAAAAAGGGCCACCTATACGTTGCTTTCGTCGATTTGAGAGCAGCGTTCGATTTAGTGCCACGCAATCTTCTATGGAAAACACTGAATGCTGTAGGTCTGCCAAACAGCCTATTGGTCCAGATAAAAGAACTGTACGAAAGGAATTTTGCGAAAATTCAATGGGGCCCAAATGGGGAATTAACCCAAAAAATTCCTATCGAGCGTGGAGTTCGCCAAGGCTGTGTTTTGGCCCCTACACTTTTTCACTCTTCGTGAATGACATCCCCAAACATCTAGAAGGATGTACAAATGATTCACCAAAACTGAATGGTGAAAGGGTGACATCATTGTTGTTTGCTGACGACACTATTCAGATTTCCCAAACAAAAAAAGGTCTCCAAGCACTACTCAATTCTTTTAGCAAATATTGTAGTAAGAAAGGCCTGGAGATAAATGGGAATAAGACCAAATGTATGTCCCTTAATCCACAAAAAAAAGCCAAAGGATGTTTAACTTTGGATGGTGCCACTGCTAAACTAGAATCGGTTTCACATTTTTCATACTTGGGGGTTACCTTAGATTCGAATCTTTCCTGGAGAGCCCAAAGGGAAAAAAGTAAATTAGCATTTATTCAGAATGTAAAGTCAATCCTTAGAAAACAAAGTCGGAGCACTAGTAAAGCAGTGTCCCCGGTAGTCGAGCTATTTAAATTCAAGGTCTAACCGGCAGCGCTGTATGGCGCAGAAATTTGGGGGCCAGGGTCAAAAGATTCCTTTCGCGTTTTGGACAACAATTTTATGAGGAGTTTGGTAAGGGTCCCAAGAGGTACCCCCCTAGTTCCTCTTGAATTGGATCTTAACGTCAAAAGAACCAACCATTATACCATAATTCACCCACTGATGCTTTGGGTTAGACTGTGGAGAGTGCCCGAACTGCAGGATTATAGGGATGGTTTAAAGGAAATCATGGAGTATGGCAACTCATTAACTATCCCATGGTTAAAGCATGTTAAAACTTGGCTTACTAAAATAGGTTTAATTCACTTTTGGGAAAATCCGGAACTTTTACCACCTCACGCAAAATTAATATTGAAAAGGGCATTTTGGAGTTCCATGGTCAACAAGGTAACAAATATTTCGGCTGCTGGAACTCTGGTAACAAATTTTCTTAGCTTCAAGGATGAGCCGTTTTTCGAGATTTTTCTCGATGAGATAGAGCCTCCTCTAGCCAAAACCCTTTTTTTAAAACTTAGGTATGGCAATCTGTTGACTAAAACAACCTTAGCACGATGGTCAAGGAGGACAAATGATTCACCCTTGGAGGCTGATGAACTATGTGCCATGTGTGACCGTAACCAGACTTAACCGAGGCTCACATGTTTTTTTTTTGCCCCGCTTATGCATCACCCAGAAAAAGATGGATTAAACCACTATGCTTACTGTTAGGTTTGAGCTCATGTAACCAGGCTCTAAGAATACTCAAAACTAATACTAACCAAGTAATAATATTTAGTGTTAGCCGATTCTTACACTCAATATTTTTCTTAAGGAAAAAAAAGGGACAACAGCTATAAACGAATGTTGTATATTCCCAAAATTAGAACTAGCAGATGACTCTTTATAAAGGGAGGTTATTTGGTATATCTCAAAGGATGTGCTTAGTTTAGTTAAGATATGTATATTTATAGATGTTTAAAAATGTTTTTTATCAATGTAATGTTTTGTGCTTGACTCTTTTATGGCATTTTTGCCGAAATAAAGAAATTTGAATACAATCCTTGAATATTCTGTCTTCTACATTCTTGTAGCACAATATTCTGAGTGTCGTTATTTAGTAGTTCAATCAGTATTTGGGAAAGAATTAACCTATAGAGCACAAATTTAATGATTGGTCATAGCTGAAGGCCAGACCCTCCTAAAAATATACTTCTGGCTACGGTCCTGAGTTAAAGTGAAAACACATTGGTGGAATTGGGTGTGTGGGGTCTATGGTGTGAAGCGCAGGACTTAGTGTGATGACAGTGGGTTATGTTATTACTGGGCGGAGGTTTCTGGTAAGCAGACTCTGTAAGAAATGCATTGTAACAAGTTTGTTTTAGTAGCTGAAAATGAAGAGTTCTAGGGCCTACAGGGGTGCAGCCCTAAGGGAATGATAGGTGCAATTACTTGATGCTCTTAATCCCTTTGTAAATCCTTGTCATATTGATTCTTTAAGCTGTTCAGGCTTTATTTACAGTACCAGCTCTCATGCATCATTTTCACATACCCTTCCAAGGCTAGCTTCAGAAATAGTAAACTTCCAAGCATAATCAATCTAAATGTTTGCCCTTGTTTGTTCCATGAGGCTCCCTTAAGCTCATTGAAATGGAGGCATTAAGATCTGATTTGAAACTCTATTGGTGAATACAAGTTTCCTTGATTGATAAAATACTGATTTAGGAGTTCTTTTATTGGTTAAGATGTGTATGGTTTCACTTCAGTGTCTTAAGCATATTGGAATTGTTAGTTAGAAGTTAAGAAGTTAATTAAAAGTGATTTCTGGACACCTTTTTAGGCCTGGGTTTGGACATTCCAGCTCTCCAATGAGCTGTTTACTAACAACATAGATAGAGAAGGCTGTTGATCTGCCCCTCTACCCATTGGCTTTCTACAACTAGCCTCAAATCAGCCATTGACTTGAGAAATTGTCAATTAAGTCTTGGCTCAGCCAAGTGGAGAATTCATCTCTCACTTAATGTTAACAGCTGCTTAACTGTATTATTCTAATTCCATTTAAGTGATTACATTGAACAGCATGTTGGACTACATTACAGCTGACCGATGTGCTTGCTACTACAATATGCTAATTTTGCTTTTGTAACCACATTAAAACCAGGCTTGTTGGTTTAGCCAATGCTTGTTTAACTATGTTTTATAATTGGCAAGGTTTTTTCTGTAATGTTTACGATGTGTTTCTCAGCTCGAAGCACCACTGATAATATTTCTATTTGCTGATCAACAAAAAGAGAGTCAACAACTGCTGAGCTCCTTACAGAGTGATGTCAGTGTGCTATTGGATAAGGAGGAGTTTGCAGCAAATCTTGCGGAGGCCGGGGCCGGGAGCTGTCAGAGCTACGGAGCTGCAAGCCATTGTTCACCCACAGATACCTACCTCTGACATAGGCAGCATCGTGAGCATTTAAGGAAGCCAGCGAAGTCAGTGGGAGCAGCGGTCTGGAGAGGACTATGAGACTCTGAGACCTCGAGACCCCTGGGTCCAGAGACTTTCCAGCGGAATTGAGTGCAGGGATGGAGGTCCAGAGATGAAGAGGAAACAACCCCTTGGCAGATTCTGGAATGGGGCTGGCCTCAGGTACGGAAGGAGGAGAGCACAGGAGAGAGCAGGTGAAGCAGGACGTTGGAGCAACCGGGGAACTTGCACCCTATCCTGCTCCTACTCCCCACGTGTTATCACCTTGGGGTAGAGTGTTGCAGATAAGTCTTGGCTTCTCTCTAGAACTTCACAGACTATCTTGGAGTAACTGACCCGGAGGTTACGGCGAATGCCGTCAAAAGGGGAAAGATGTGGGGCTAATAAGGGACAGAAAAATGGTCTACTAAAAAAGTGCAAGCAAAAAATGGAACAGCACTGTAAGTCAGCAGATAGTATTACTATTGATCCCCTAGAAGAGAATTAGACTCCTAGAATGCTAGGTATTCTGGTATTCCCTGTGGAAGAAGCAAGTGGAACACCCCTGGGACAATCTATAAAATAATTTGTGGGGAAATATTTTTAAAGGAAACCTGACGCCCGTAAACACCCTTTACTGCCGGGAAATCTTCAAGGTAATGACTTGAAAGAGGGCAAAAAGAGTGTAATGCGTATAGCAAGTGACTCTATAATTCTTGAAACACTGCCAGATTTGGACCAAGTATTGGGGGATGAAGAGGGTATCAATGGCGAGGGGTTGTTTCTATCTGAACCTCGGTTCTCATCGTCACCCTGCCTATCCCCTAGAGGAATTGATAGCCCCATGGAAGACAGAGAAGACTGAGAAGTCCTGCAACAAGCAGTGATTAGGCAAGGAAGGGAGGGAATGGGGAGCAGGGTAAATGACTCACTAGGAGTTACTGGGAAGAGTACCCCTCCGCAAGGTCTTATCCCCCCAATTCCCCACAGTCCTCTTTGGCACTAGACATGACAGCAACCTCAGCCTTGTCATTACCAGAGGCGATGTTTTTAAAGCAAATAACCTTCAGGCAATATTAGAAGACCTAGTCTAGAAGAATGGTATGGGGAAACCCCATAAAAGCTACGGAAGATCGAGGAGAAGCTAAACCAAATTGACAATTGTATGCCTACTCTAGTACACCCATTCATAGAGAGGAGAGATGAGGAGGTATATGCATAACCCTCACTGATGAGGGAGAACACACACAGCCCGAAAATCCCCATATGGATATTTTCCAAAGTGTTCAATGCTGATAATAAAGAGGGGGCAGCACTGGAGAACAAATAGGTGTCTATCCCATTACAAGACAGGAGAAAAAACACAGAAGATGTTAAAAATGAAAGGGGTTCTGAAACAAAACTGTAGAAAAGCATGTTGTGGCCCCAGAACTAGAGACAACAGATAAATGAAACAGGAAGTAAAAAGGAAACTAGGGTGAATTCGATTAGATTAGGAGTAGTAAGCCATGATGAGAGTAACGTCTTGCTTGGAAGTACGCAACTCCAAAGACCTGTAGAAGAGAGAAAAAGGAAAGAGTAGGACTCAAAAAAGTGGGTAGCAGGGTTAATGGTGAGCTGCTGGTATAACAAAATGGGGTGCACCGTCCCCCGATTAACCTGAGAAAACAGAATGCCTAAAGCTGTATAGAGTACCTGCAGATGGGAAGAGTAAACAAAAGTATAATAAAAGGGATAGTCTATGGGTATTTATGAAACCATGGGGAAGGATAGAGAGAAAACGTCAGAGGAAGTTAAAGCCCCTGAATTGCTCACCCCATTACAAAAACTGGTGGTTAAATGTCCTACCCTGGGTGAGGTTATATCAGATGATATAAGACAAATAGGATTTAAAACAAATTTGGAAGGAAATGAGATGACAAAAGTCCTCTTCTATTCCGAATGTGTAAAGCAGAGGCGGTAAGGGCTGAGGAAGAACTGGAAAATTAGGGGATAAGACCCGTGCAAGTTGGCGAATTGGGTACAGAGAGGAATAATACGGGGAGCCTTGGGGCTCTCTCTTACCAAGCAGGACCACACCCTGATGCAATACAATATGGCATACCAGAGGATGAGCACAGAATATTCACTGATAGAAGCAGGGTGTGTCTACAAGTAACCATAGCAAATGGTGTAAAAGGTCCATTATTGAGCAACCAATTTGAATCCCAATTAGACTCAATAGCAAGTTGTGATGATAATATAATGAGAGGGTTGAGTGATCTGGATTAGGAAACAGTGTACTCACACAACCTATGGATACTGACGTGTAAAATAGGGGGATATAAGAGACAGCTAACCCAAGATACCCTCAGAGAGAGGTTGGGAAGGGATGAAAATTAACCCTGGGCGTAGTGTGCGTAGTGGGGCTACGCGAAGCTACGCAAAGTGGGTGAGAAACTACGCCCACCCACGCACTTCACGTAGCCCCACTACGGGCTGCATGCCCCTCTCCCCTACTTACCTAAATTTAGTAAATGGATTATTAAAAAGAAATAAAAGGCACTTACCTTGTCCGCGGCATCCCGGGGCTCCCTCTGCTCGTTCAAGCCGCAGTTTTGATAACCAATGCGCATGCGCGGCCGCCCGCGCATGCGCATTTCTTGCGAGCAATGCGCATGCGCGGGCAGCTGCGCATGCGTATCGGTTATCAAAACTGCGGCGTGAACGAGCAGACGGAGCCCCCGGGACGCCGCGGACAAGGTAAGTGCGTTTTATTTCTTTTTAATTTCCCATTTACTAAATTTAGGTATGTTCGGGAGGGCGGGAGGGAGGCGGGTGGCGGGCAACTTCGCTACGCCCAAAGATTGGGCGTAGTGTTGCCTGCTTCGCCTACTTTTCAAAGGGCGAAGTAGGCAACACTACACCCACTTCGTGGGCGTAGCGAAGTCCTTCGCCCAGGGTTAATGAAAATATGTGCTCACAGGAGTCTTGGCTGTGCAAGGCACCAGAAGCAATATATATTTTTTTTATGCTTACTAAAGAAGCTGTGCGAACAAACCCAGGAGGCCACTCAGGGGTATTTGATTACTTTAATATCATTAAAAATAGCCAATAAAGTAACTAGGATAAAAGTGAAAAGTCGATGGCTATTAGCTATCCAGATAGAATTCTATAGTGGCACTCGGGAAAGAAGACAAATAATCATGGTCAATATATACAGACAGCCAGTGGCAATACCAGATTATGAAGGGCAGTTGGGACTGTTAGAGGAAGATCTGGAGCTCATCTGTAGAGAAAATGCATCGCAGTTGATAATGATCCTAGGGGATTTTAACGATAAATTGGATCCCTCTTTTAGCGATAAATTGTTTATAGATTTATTAACCATGGCACAGGTGCCCTCAGCTATCTTCCGTAGTACAGGTGGTTCTGCTTGAGATTAATCCCAAGCAATTTTCATAGCATCTATAGGGCTATTCTGTGCCGATCGAAGTGTAGATACTGGACGCCCCAAGCAAAGATTGTTCTCATAGGTAACCAGAGCTGCCCAGTTGACTACGCCTTTATAACTGCTTGGCACTTAACTAAAGTAGAAGGGTTTGAAGTGCTGAAACATGAAGGCAGTGATCATTGGCCCTTACAAGTATTACTCAGGATAGAACAAGGGCCGAAAAGAGGTAGCGTGATCCCTCTGCAGATAGAACATCCTCAACGCATAACTACCCGTGTAACCATGGATAGTTTAAAATTGGTTAGTGAGCTGAGTGACTATACGTCTCTTGGTAGACCAGAGGAAAGAGAGAATGTCCTAATATTGTATGATTAAGTGATTGTGCTGGTGGTAAACTATTTAAGGGGACAACTAAAATCTGGATCTGCAATCAAGAAAGGTGGTTACGAGAAGGGGAAGAAAATAAATGGTTGGTTTAAGAATGCGTGTAGGAGCCTAAAATGAGGGTATGGAAATGCGAAATACTGTTTAGAAAAAGACAGGATAAGGTACCAATGTAGTGTCTCTTATTGGTAAAACTTGAGTATAAAACTAAGTTGAAGGAAAGGAAATCGGAATATATGATAAGAAATTGGCAAACAATGTTGGAAGTGATAGGCACAAATAATATAAGATCATTCTGACCATTGGTGCGGCGGGGGAATGTGCAATGGGAAATGTGGTGCTTAGTGGGATTAATTATTGAGCAATCTGTATGAAAGCAACAGGTCAGATGAGAATTAGGGGACGAAATAGAGCTGCATTTCTCTTTCCAAAACATAAAAGAAACAATCCAAGCCCTATGAAAAATAACTAAAGCAGCAAGGCCAGACAATCTACCAGCATATATGTAAAAAATAATGTGGATTGGTGGGATAATTTTTTTAATGTCATCTTCCGAAATGTCTTAACTTCTGGGATTATCCCGGAAAGTTGGAAAGGGGCAATAGTCAGACCACTATATATAAAAAGGAGGATGCCGCATAGCTCCAGAATTATCGCCTTATTAGCTTGATGGATGTGAGGGAGAAAGTATTCTCAAAGATATTGCTAGGTGTAATGAATGCCTGTGTAGAGCAGAATAACTTGATTCCAATAGAGCAAGGTGGCTTTAAAGAAGACCACTCAACAATAGATCATTGCCTTAGCCTATGGGCAATGGCAATAAAGGCAATAGAATTTCGAGGCAGATTGTTCTGCTGCTTTGTAGATTTCTGAGCCACTTTTGATTTGGTTGATCGTAAGTTACTGTGGAATATGTTTGGGCGTATTGGAATTGATAAAGCGATACTCTCAATAATTCCGGAAATGCACTCGCAGAAGGGGGCCAGGGTAATCTTCGATACCCTTTGGACACTATCAAAGAAGCTAAGGATAAAGAATGGATTACGCCAAGGCTGCGTTCTGGCCCACTGTTATTTTCACTGTTTCTGTCGTACTTACCAAATACGTTGCTAATGCCGGTGGTTTAAGCCCTGAGATGTAGTGGACCCATATTCCATGTCTGTAATACGCTGATGATCTAGTGAGTGTATACATGACAGAATCGGGTTTGCTAAAGAAACTGGATATCGTTAATGATTATTGTTTAAAGAAATGCCTTACAGTCAATTTAGAAACAACTTAAATAATGGTGCTTGGGAAAGGAAAGGAAACCTTTAATTGGCAATTGGGAGAGGTCAAAGTTGAGGTGGTAGACAAATATAAATAGTTGGGTATGTGGCTCTATACCAAATTAAATTGGAGGGATCATATAGAATCAGCAAAGGCAATTTCCTTAGTATGGGGCCTAAAACAATTCAGGCGGAAATATGGTGGCCCGTCTCTGTGGCCAATTCTATCAGCCTTTAATGCAATGGTTCACCCACTTTTCCAAAACAGAGTGGATGTTCTATCTTAAGGTGGTAAATTGGATTAGAATTTTGAGGAGGGCACATGTGTGAAACAGCTTCTTGCTCTCCCATCTTCAACTATGATCCAGGCCGTGAGAGCCGAATGCCAACTTAAAGCATGGAACTATCGGGGATTGCAAGCTACATTGAATTTCTAGCAGAAGCTGAGTAAAGAAGGAACCCCCAACAATTCACACCTTTGATAAGGAGAAATAGAGGAACATGAATTGAATTGGGCATCTCAAGTTAGACGTAAACTGGTTGAGATTTGCGTTGAACTATCTCTAGAGCCCGAACAATGTAATTTAGGGCAGAAGATCCGACAACAGGAGCTATACGCTATTATAGCCAAAAAGGCTTGAGAAGAATATTTACTTTATCTGGGGAGCAAACAGTCCACCCAGTTCCTGGTAAAAGGGTCGAGCAATGACCATATGTTCCCTTACATTGAGACCGTGCCAAGTCCTAAGCTTAGAAACTTGGCTCTGAAATTCAGAGTTGGCCTGAACCCATGTAATACAGACAGGAATATAAAAACTGCAATGAGAAATGAACTGAGCTTGTGTACATGTGAGCTAAAGGTAAAATGCAGTGGCCCACATACCTTGCTGGACTGCTTATGGTTCGTAGATGAACGGAAGGAGTTTTCAAAACCTCCTTTTATTACTTTCAAAACGATTAATAGGGATAAAGCTCCTACCCTGTTGATAAATATGAGCCTTTTAAATGTTGTATGTGCATTAGGAAGATTTTTAATTACAATACAGGCGTCTCTAAAGGAATTATTAATATAATTTGAAATGGTCTAGGGGGTTGAAACGAGATTCTTCCCTTTTATGACTTTCTGGAGTCCCATATGTATACAGAAATGTACACTTTACTTCTGTCTAATTCTTCCCATAACTAATCATGAATTAAGACCTATTTGATATAGGGTGGCACTGCTCGAATTGTAAGATATATTGGGTTTTTATTCTGCTTTGTACTATTCTTATGGTCGCACTATTTGTATTACTTGTATTTTTGTTTTAAAGATATTTTATTTGTCAAATTGCACACACGTCACAGGGCTCTGCACTCCAGAGACATCTGCAGAATTAAACCATACATTACCACTGGAGAAACTGACTTTTGTGAGTGACATCAAGATGCGTAATAAAAATAAGCAAAGTAATACAACAAACCACCCCCAACTCCCCCCTCCCTCTCCCCTCCCCCTGAAGTTGCACAGAGTCCACATAGTCCTGGCCACAGCCTTTATACAGAACAAAAGAGTCTTAGCACACTAGCACACACCTTCCTGGATTCCCCCCCTGCCCTGCACCACCACAACCCCATGCACATCAGAAAATACCCCAGTGGATGAGCCTCTACAACAGGTGGTGGCTCCAGCCATAGACCCCGGTAATCCGCCCATCATTTCCATATTTTGTAATGTTTGCGTTGTCATCCCCTGGCTACAAAAACAGGCTAATCTAGCCCCATACAAAAGTCCAAGCCATTCTTCCATGCGGCCCCCGATATCTCGCTTTGCCAATGTGAAGCCTAGTTGCACGAGATGTTGTTTGTAAATATTACCCCTATTCCCTCCATAATGTGGAGCAGAGCCAGCCGCAGCGTACGTGGGAGCTTCCATCCCAGGACCTCTGAGAGGCAGGAGAACACCCCTCTCCAAAAACGGTCCAGGGAAAGGCATAGGATGTATGAATGTGCCCTCCTCCCGACCAATCTAAAACACTCCGGGGAGGCAATCAAACCCGCTCGCCACAGTCGAGCCCGGGTAAAGTAGACCCAGTGTAAATATTCAAACTGGATGAGGCAAAGGCGTATTGCAATGGCCGCTCCCTGTGGGGCCGCCTGGCCTCCCCCCAATCCTCCTCCTCCAGCGTGCCCACATCCTCCTTCCAGTCCCCCCAAAGCTTCTGAAGTGTGGTGGAGCAATGCATGTCTAGGGATTGATAGATCCGGGAGATCTTTTAGGTCTCCAGATCTCCCATAAAGACTTTTGCCTCCTGTGGGCTGAATTCAGGGAGAGATTCCAGGCCTTCCACACAAGGGGACCGAGCATGGCGAAATTGGAGGTACCGGTAGAATTGTGACTGAGGCATAAGAAATGTCCTCTGTACGTCCCGGAAAGACTTGAGTGTCTAGTCCCTCATAACATCCCCCAGAGTTGAAATACCAATATCATCCCATTTCCGGGAGCCCTGCAAGGCCCTGGATTAGGGGATAGCCACCATGAGGGCTGCGTTGTCCGAACAGCCTCTGGTTGACCCCCAGTAACACCAGCCGCCATTCCCGGACCGGTGAATTTGTCAATGGGCCCATGCTTGGTTGAGCCGCTGCCACTCTTGTCTCTCGTCATAGCTGCCCCTGGGATCCTCACGCAGGACCGGGAAGAGCCGGGCCAGGCACAGATGCGGAGATCTTCTTCAGGGTAGGGCCACACAGTCCGATCTGAAACCCCAGTAGGCGCCTATGAGGGTTGCCCCAGTACCAGGGCCTGCGAGCTACCCCCGGGGCCCGGGTCCGACCGACCGCCGACGTTAGCATGCTTTGAGACGATGTAGGGGGCCCAAGTGTGCCCCTGGCTGAATGCCCCAACTGCGGGCCACAGCAATCACCAATCTCAGGGGCCCTGTGGTATGATCGGCCGCCGATGTAGGTGCCCTGTCGGAGGGGTCCTGGCGGGCGGGATGAGAGAGCACCCAGTCTCTCCCCACATGGCCCGGCTATGCCACCGATCCTCTGCTGCCCGGCTGTGCAGCCGATCCCTGGCTCCAGCCCTGGGTATGAGGGGCACCACTGCAACGAGCTGTCCCCTCGCCCACACTAGGGAACTCTACTTCAGGCCGCAGCGCTCGTTTCTTCCCGGCTCTCCTCACCTGCGCGGCCCGGTCCGACCGCCGTGCCTAATCCTCCGGTCCCGCTCAGGCTGCACTACAGAGCTGAGAGGGGGCGGTCAACCCCAGGGGGCGCTGCCACTGTCCCAATATATCTCTGGGGCATCCCGGGAAATTCACCATACTCGCTGGTGAGGGCCAAGATCCAACAGGCCACCACAGAGAGCACCCCGGCAGGGGAGCGCACGGGAAGAAGGGGGCGACCCAGAGCCAAATCACATAGTCTTTCCCCACGTGCCCCCGGTCATGCCGCCGATACCTCACTGTGGCCCCAGGCGGCGGGGGAACCGGCAAGCTGCCCAATCACTCAGGTTACCGGCCTCACTCCCACCGAGGCGGACACCACTGGGAAGCTCCCCGATAATCAGGGGTCTAGATCCCGGCCGCTGCCCCCGCCTCACTACACCTCTCCTCTCCAGCGAGGCCCGGTCCGGCTACCGTCCTTCTCCCTTTAATCTCGCCGCCGGTCTCACTGCAAAGCCGTTGGTCGGCAGGCAATCTCCCAACCCCTGCCGGCATGCCCCGATGACTCTGGGGCACTCAAGATAGTTTACATCACCTACGAGCGGGGCCCAGACCAGTACACGGCTATCAGCGCCCCAAGGAAATCACCACGCAACACCCCGGCTCCTTCGCCGGTAACTAGGCCGTGTCCCACACATGGGGCGATCTCTCCTTCAGTAGCCTTTCTGGGCGCTTCAAAATCACACCGGGCACTCTAGAGGTTTGTCAGCGCTGCAGAGTCGCCTCCTAGATCACTTGGGGGTCGGAGGAATCAGGATAATTTCAGGATAAAAAGCAGGCTGGACGGAGCTCGTTCAGCACACGTCTGCCATGATGGCTTGCTAAGCCACGCCCCGTATTGTATTTTTAACTGTATGTTTTATTGCCATTGCCTTTTATGGTTATATTAGCCAAATAAAGTATATTGAATGAATGGAATGAGTCAACAAATGTAGAAAGAGAGATTTCGGATTTCCTTCCAATACTATTTCATCTAGAAGAGTGGATTATGAATGATTCATGAGTACATTTTTTTATTTTGATGAGCTGAAATAAAGACTGTGCATTCCCTAAATACTGTAAATACTATTTCAAATTTAGACATAACACAAAATAGCAGCTTAGCACAAAGATCAGAAGACAGTTGGAAAGATTATCTTGCTACCCCCCACTCATGGTTGGACTTTACAACTGAAGAACTGATTCACAAATCTTTCTGGCTTAGCTTTGTGCAACTTCTGAATACTGTAACATGGACCTAAGGAAATAATGAACAGACACATTCCATGTTAATGCCTGGTTTCCCTAATCTCCCCTCCTTAGTGCATTGATTCTGCATACTTCTGGCTGGTTTCACAAATACAACTTACACTTCTGAATATGTTAACAGTTTGATATCAACTTTACTGCTTTCGTTATTCACAATCTCTGAGTTTAAACTTACTACAAAACTCTAAGTTACATTTCTCCAGCCCCGAGTAAAGCAATTGACTTACTTTTGTGTGGGTGGTTGACATCACTCCAGCTGCCCCTCCAACCCAAAACCCTCCACGACGCCCTCTTGCTCTTCATAACATACTACAAAGTGCAGTTTGTGAATTGGGCCCAAAGTGTTTTATATATTAAAATGGGAATGCAGTATGACCATTCATGTGAAGGCGTAGAAGTGCAGTTAATTGTTCGAAATATATTTAAAATATTTGAGGACACCAACATATATATACACTGTGTGTTCATCTCATTTGTTTTACACTTCTACCATCATTTATCTGACACTCTGCTGAATGCTCACCTCTACACATCTAAATACAGTCAGAAGTGCTGGAAGCTCCCTGATACTCGAGAATATAGCTTCTTCTCCCCTCACAATCCCGAATAGATTATCTCTTTTTTAGTAAATGCCTATCTCAACAGGTTTCCCATTCCGAAATTGGATCTATTTTAATTTTGGATCATGCCCCAGTTTTTGTAGATTTTGATGTATTAGCCTTCACTCCACATACACGTAGATGAGATTTAATAATGCTTTATTATCTGATCCCACTTTTACAATCCAATTCTCCTCGTTTGCATCTGAATTCTTTTCAATAAATCCTACCCTGAACACTTCTCCTGTTATGATTTAGAGGACTCCTTTAAAGCAGCTGCTAGGGGCTTTATTATGAACTTTGTCTCCCGTAAGAGAAATCCTTTCAGGCTAAAACGTCCCAATTACTTGCTGAGATTAAACAACTTGAATATACTTACTATCATTCAAATTCTGAATCCTCCTTAAAAAAATCTTATTAAAGCAAAATTTAGGTTTAACAAAACATCTACGGAAGCCGACTCTTCATATCTTTTAAAGAGCAGCACGCGTTATTATTGAGGTCAAAATAAAATGGGGAAATTATTGGCAAATTATTTAAAAATACGACGTGATCGGACTAGGATAGAGTCTATTCGGAATAATGCTGTATCTCCTTAGTTAAGGACAACAACATCTTAAATGAGTGTGTTTCCTTTTATAAAACTTTATATACCCCCGAACACCATCCGACCTCAATTGACCTTGCTTCCTATTTTCAATCTATTGATCATCCTCTACCTCCCAATGTTGATTTTACTTCCTTAGATGTAGATATCACCCTTTCTGGAATTATTCATGCAGTTTCAGTATTAAAAAGAGGAAAAGTTCATGTGGGAGGCCCTCAAACCTGTCCTTCAGGGCGTGGACATTGCGTGGTGCGCCGCAAATCGTAGGGCCCGCAGGCTAGAAGTAGAGGAGGCGGCTGCTCAGGTGCGGAGCCAGGAGGCGAGATGCCTGACGGGGGAGAGTGGAGATGCCGTGGACCAGCTACTGCACCTTCAGCGGTCGTACACCTCGTTATTGTTAGACGAAGCCCGACAGGCTTGGCTCGCTACGCAGAGCAGAATCTATCAGTGGGGGACAAATCTAGCACAATGCTATATAGGTTATGTCAAGATACTTATCAAGCCCAGCCCCTGCCGGGTCTCCGAGATGTCGCGGGCGGCCCTATTTCAGCCCCTGAAGTCCTGGCCCAGATGTTTGCCCAATATTACGAGACTCAGTATGCACCCCGGGAATCCCTCCCAGCGGAGGAAATTGACAGATTTCTCGCAGACCTTCCACCCCGGGCGCTCTCGGATGAGGCACGGACCCGACTGGACCTCCCGCTGTCGGCGGAGGAGCTTGGAGAAGCTCTGGGCGGACTGAACACGGGCAAGGCCCCTGGGCCCAACGGGTTCCCCTGCGAATTCATGAAGTTGTTTCATCTCCAATTGGGGATGCGCTATAAGAAGGCACTGGAGGCGGCTCGGGATCATGGCAGACTACCAGCGGACTGGCGACACGCCGAGATCGTGGTTTTCTGCAAACCGGGGAGGCCCCGAGACAGTCCGGAATCTTATCGTCCGATCTCATTGCTGAACTTTGAAGCGAAAATACTGGCGAAGGCATTGGTGAACCGTCTTCTCCCTTACATCACGGACCTGATCCATGCCGACCAGGCGGGCTTCATGCCTCACAGGGCAACGAGACACAATATACGACGCGCTCACCTAGTGGTGGAGGCGGTACGAGCGGCGGGAATTCCAACGGCCCTCCTGCTGGCGGACATGGACCGGGCCTTCGACTCCTTGAGTTGGTCATACCTCCGAGCCCTCCTCCTTCGGCTCAATTTGGGCCCACGTTTTCTGTCATACATTCATTTGTTATATACGGACCTGACGGCAGCGGTCAGAATAGCGGGAGCCACCTCCAGTTCGTTCACCATCGGTCGAGGCACCCGGCAGGGATGCCCTCTTTCACCTTACCTGTTTGCCCTGGCCATGGAGCCGCTTGCGGCCTGGGTGAGGATGGATGCCCAATTGCGCGGTGTAGAGTGGGTAGGGGGCCCGTCTGACAGAATCGCACTCTATGCAGACGACGTCCTATTCTTTCTCACGGACCTCAATAAATCGGGGCCGAGGGTCCTTAAAATAATGCGCATTTTCGGTGAGGTATCGGGTCTTTGGCTTAATACACAGAAGTCGAAATTGTGGGTCCTAGGCGACAGGGGGACTTTGGGTCCCTGGGCCTCGGTCCTCCAGGAGCCAGCGGGATGCCTCAAGTACCTTGGGGTCTTTCTGACTGATGTGCAGGGAGGGTCGTGGTCCCGTAACATAGTGCCTGTTTGGGACAGGATCCGCTCGGATATGCTGATGTGGTCCAGGATGCCCCTGAATGTCTATGGCCGCTCGGCCATTTTTAAGATGGTGGCCCTACCCCGAATTTTATATCAATTGCAGAATTACCCTTACCCAGTTCCGCAGCAGTGGTTTCGACGGGTGAACTCAGCCTTGGGTCGGTTCCTATGGACCGGGGGAGCGATAAGAGTGGCGCTCCGCACCTGCTTCCTGTCGTCCTACTGTGGAGGGCTGGCCACGTCTGATGTCCAGTCCTACTATCAGGCATCGCACTTACTTGTCCTCAACGAATGGTGGTACGGGGATCGCAGTGACCCGACCTATGCCCTGGAGAGGTATATGATGGACCCGCACACGCTCAATACTATTTTATACTCAGCGACTATCCGGAAGAGACTCCCGAGGGTCACCCAAGTAATCTTCAAAGTGTGGCGCGATGCGCTCCGCCGCATGGGATGGTGGAACAGGCTCACGGGCGAAACTCCATTGTGGCATAATGGGAGGCTGCCCGGATTGGCTGCACTCCGGGGCTTCGAGGGCTGGGATGCTATCGGCATTTCGGCGCTGGGCCACGTCCTGAAGGGCACAGTCCTCAAATCGTTTCAGGCGTTGCAGGATGAATACAATATGCCCCGGTCCCAATTCTTCAGGTACTTACAGCTCCGACACGCCCTGGCCCCCGCAATAGCGGGCATGCCGTCCTTGCCGGAGTTTAGTCCCCTAGAAGCAAAAGTCTTTATGGGGGAGTTGGAATCGAAGAAAATCTCAACCATATATCAAACTTTAGTTACACACTGTTCCCCTTCTCTTGATAAGTTGCGGGTGGTCTGGGAGAGTGATCTGGGAGACTTGGAGGAGGAGGACTGGAGAGAAGCCCTGGAGGCCCCTAGGGGAGCAGCAATAACAGTGCACCTGCGCTTTATCCAATTTAAGTACCTTCACAGGACATATTACACGAGGGAACGATTGTGGAAGGCGGGGCTGATAGCCTCCCCGGATTGTTTGAGGTGTGGCAGTGCGGTAGGCTCCTTCTTGCATACAGTATGGGGATGTATACGGCTGCAGAGGTTTTGGACCGGTGTGTGGGACTGTTTGGAGGAAGTGTTGGCATGGGAACTCCCTCGCACGCCGCAGCTGGGCCTTCTTCACGTTATGGAACAAGTGGGGGGTAATCTGTATAAACGGCACTTGCTCCTACTGGGACTTACGGTAGCCAAACGGGATATAGCCCAAGCCTGGAAGGCCCCCAAGGCCCCGTTGGTGGGGGTGTGGAAGCGGGGCATGGACTTTAGTATGGGATTGGAACGCCCGATCTTTGAGGCCAGGGGCTGCCCCAGGAAACATTATAGAATTTGGAAGAAATGGGCAGACTATAGGGGCCTGCTGCTGGACCCCCCGGCGCCACGAACCACTGATATAGACCACGTCTGTACTACCCCCAAGTGAACTGACCACACGCTGCTACCATGATGCTTAGGCTCCTGTTTCTGGACAATGTGAACACCGTGCAGGGTGGGGGGTGGGATCCTGGTGGGAATGTGGGGAGGGGGGAGTTGGGCAATGTTGATTGAATTTCTTGAGCACTATTGCTCTTATATGCTCACTGTCTTTCTGCCACTATGGAAGCAGTGTTTCTTTTGTATTCTATCAACTGCTACAAAACTAATAAAATTTGTTCTGAAAAAAAAAAAGAGGAAAAGTTCCAGGTCCGGATGGATTTACTATTGAATTTTATGCACATTTCGCTAATCCACTCCTCCTACGTCTCTTACTTCTTTGCAATGCTTTTATCACAGTTGGCGCTTCTTCCCGTACCTTTCAAGATCTATGATCGGTCTAATCCCTAAAGAAAATAAAGATCCATCTCTTTGCAAAAATTACCGTCCAATCTCCTTAGTTAACCTTGACTATAAATTATCTGCAAAAATTCTTGCTCTCCGTATCGAGTCTATTTTACCCAATCTCAATGGCCCTGAGCAATTGGGTTTTGTAAAAGGCCAACTATCCTCTGATAATTCCAGAGTCTTCTTTAATATCCTTAGTAAAGCTTCTACTCTTGATTATCCTATTGCAGCAATAGCATTAGATGCAGAGAAAGCAATTGATAGGATTGAATGGGACTTCATGTTTCAAGTACTCAAATGGATAGGGTTTCCTCCTAAACTAATATCCCTTATTCCACTATTGTATTCAGGTCCAACAGCCTCTATTTTTGTTAATGGTAAAGTCTCACACTATTTTCTGCTTCTTAGAGGAGTACGTCAAGGGTGCCCTATATCTTCACTTTTATTTATTATTGCCTGAGAACCTTTCTTATCCAAAATTAGGCAAGACTCTCAGATTACTGGTTTTCAGCTCGCTACCTCTCATGTTAAATTGTCTGTTTACACAGATGACATCCTTTTATACTGCTCTAATCCTTCTTTTTCCATTACATCCTTCATGAAACAGGTTGATGTTTTCTCTCAATTATCTGGCTACCGTCTTAACTCAGACAAATGTGAAGTTTTCCCCCTAAATGTATTGTGCCTTAAGCAGGTTTTCAGTTCTACCGTTTTTTTTGGCAACCATCAAAAATAAAATACTTAGGCCTGGGTTTTCTTCAAACATTCCGGAAACACTTAAATTAAATTTTGACCACATAACTAAGACTCTATCTGACTCTATTGATCGCTGGCATCCACTTTTTCTCTCTTGGTGGGGTCGACTAGACTCCATTAAAATGATGCTTTCTCCCACAATCTTATACATTATCTCTATGATTCCTGTACGTATTCCTGGATCTTATTTTTCAAAAATAGACTCTCGTGTAACAAAATTTCTTTGGAAAAACAAATCTCCAAGTATAGCCCTATCTTCTTTGAAGGCGGACAAAACCGCTGGAGGTCAAAAATTTCCTGATTTCAAAAAATACCATCATGCCTTCTCTTTAAAACAATCTTCCCATTGGCTTTCTCTTGATCATAATATACCTGCCCCCATTTCATTGACTATAGAAAATGATTTTATAGCACCTTTTATATTTGAAGATTCTCTTGCCTTTACCAACAATATTTCTTCTTTTTGAAGCCCATTCATTTCTCATGCTTGTAAAATTCTTGTTCCAATTCTGCCCTCCTCTTATCCTTCTCTTTCCTCGTTAGATCAACAGCCCATTTGGCACAATCCTTTACTCCACATTAAAAACCATACTTTTTACTGGAAAGCTTGGAGAAATAAGGGTTTGCTTTGGATTTCACAGTTATTATTACATAATATCCCTTTATCTTTTCCGGATCTTTAAGCACAATTTGCCTTACCTTCTTCCTATAAAACTCTTTTGTCTTCTTCACTATGTCAATACCTTCGATCCTTACCATCATTGCCTTCCCCCTCACTTAGCTGTTCCACGCTCTTCCCCTTATTGTCGAGTTCTTCCTCTGCTTCATCTTTATATAAGTGCTTATCTCAATCCCCTGATAGGAGCAAAACTAAAGTTGAACTGGCTTGGGAAAGTGATCTCCTGGAATGTTGGACTACTTCCTTTTGGGATAAGCTGTGGCTCAAAATTCATAAAACTTTCAGAGCTGCTAAGACATCTCAAACCCTCTGTTTTGTTTATCAACACCTTTTATTTACTCCCGCAAAGTTAGCCTCCTTCACCACAAATTCTACTCTTATTTGTTGGTCTTGCTCTTGCACAAATGCAGATTTACACCATATGCTTTTTGGTTGCCCCCCTATATATTGTTTTTGGCAATTAGTTTTGTCTCAAATTAACAAAATCTTTAAAACAAAAATTCCCTTCTCCCCCTTAAATGTTTTTCTAGGCTCTTTATCACCTTACTGGCCCCAACCTCCTTCTAGTTCCAAAATCATAGATTTGTTATTGGCAATAGCTCTTCACTTTATTACTTCTAATTGGAAACAAGCTGAAAAAGTCACCTTTAGAGCCTGGTGGAATTCAGTCTGTTTCCATCACAGACCTGACACTAACTACGTTACCCCTATTCCTTTGCCCATCAAAAGAGACCTTTTATGGCTCCCTATATCCTCATACTTAACTCACATTGCCTCACACAGTGCTCCATCAGTCCAAACCCCTGATAAAGTTAAAAAACCTTTATGATATACTTGTTGTTTTCGTTTATTTAAACAAGTTCTCATTAATATTCCCTTAGATATTTGACCCTATTGTAACTTGATACTGCTATTTCCTAACATTATCTTTTATGCATATAAAACTGTTGCATGTGTTATTCCTTTTACTTAAAAAATATTACAGAGTTAAGATTATAACAGTTTGTATATCTTTCCTTTCCCTTGCTCCCATCCCCCCCTGGTTTCTTCTTTGCCCTCCCTCTTCTTCCCTTTCTCTTTTATTATTTTTCATATATCTTATTATTGAAGAATTTCTTTTTCATGTATTGTATTACATTGAACTTTACTAAATAAACTCAGATGCTAAACTTAAAAAGAAGTGCTGGAAGCTATGCATACTTTGGAGAAGTTCCACACAGACAGGTTGCATATCTGGATAATTTACATACCTCGTTCTGATTTTGTGAATGGCCAGCTAGTCAAGCCAAGCCACTTACGAGTCACGGCCTTTCAAAGCTTTATGAATTAGCGTTTCGTTCAGAACCGTTGCTACAAAATCCTAAATGTAATGAATAAACAAAGTTCTAAACATATAATGCAAACATGCAGCGAGTGGGCTCTTACATTGCTGGATGATCGAATTGTTCTGATGTTCCTCCCCAGCTGAAAGGGAAGAAAAACATGACGTTATTCAATTACGTAAATTGTGTGTAATGTATTTCCATAGACTTATCTAGTGTTGAAGGCAGCTAAGCACTCTGAAAGCTGTAGAAGGGTGCAGTCTTAAAACTATTTAACCAAAGTGGTTGTCCAAATTACAATAGGGACCAAAATGGGATCTAGATAGTGAAGACATGGAGGACGTCCCACGGTATTAGTGATATGTCAATGAAACGCCCTTTGAAGGGTAATCTTTGGCGTTTTGCTGGAAAATGAGCCGCGGATGTGCTAGACAACTGCCCATGGTCAAGGTATTTCAGATTACTAATGCTGTAAAGAAGAATGCCTGCTTTGGAGAATTTGCGTTTGGCATATGTACAGTTGGCATAGATGCTTGCCTCTTGTGTAACATGTCTCATGTCATCTGGAGTTTTTCTCTGGAAGTTATTTGCATAATTGGAAATGGATTGACTTCAAAGCAATTACGCAATATTATTCAATGAGACGGGGGTCAATATCAGGCAGTTATTGACTGAAAAGGAGGCAGAGGACCAGGGGAAAAGGGATGTATGACGTTACAACGCATACTTTTACTCCGCATACCATTACAACGCGGTATTTACAACGAATACCGTTACAACGCATAGCGCTTAGAGGTGCTGGATAGTGGTAAGTATAATTTTCTATTCCAACTCCAGTCCCCGTGGACACTAGGGAAGGTGTTGGATAGAAAATTAAACTTATTCCCTATCCTAGAGCGCCCCCCAGCGCAATGCGTTGTAATGGTATGCGGAGTAATGGTCGCGTTGTAGTGGTAGTGCGGAGTAAAAATTGCGTTGTAACAGTTGTATACCGGGGAAAAGTTAAGGTCCCTACTCCTATCAAGTCAGTGCAACTGGGGAGAGCCCTCTCCCTGGGTTAATGGTACTATTTTAAATCAGACCAATAGAATTTGGGGTGTAATTCACCCACTTGTTTGTTAGTTTTTTTCAATAAGGCTGCATAATTTTTTTCAATGAAATACACTGGAGTGAATGCTTGTTTTCGAGAGTTAAAAAAGGGAACTTATAGAAAAGGTATTAACACAATGTCAATTGTTTGTTGGTGGCGCCACACAAATTATAAGGTGGCTTCACTTTGCAGGGTTTTGATGAACCATCCTTGAGAGAAAAGTTTCCACTCTTGAATGTCTCTAGTAAATTATGTTTAGGGGCACAGGAAGTAAAAAAAGGGGGCACATTTTCTGAAAATTAAGAAATATCTTCTGCATCCGCGTGAGAAAGGCATATGATATGCTTGAGTAAAACACACACTACCAAGAGCAGCAGCAGACTGTCAGCTGTCATGTTGTTGGAATATGAGATATTGAATTTAAAACATTTCCTACAGAGCAGGTAGCAGTAGAGGAACAACATGAAGGATTCAATTGCAATACTTATTACTAAAGTAGACATGAAACCATCTGAGAAAAAGTATAAATATTTGCAACATAACATACTTTTGAAGGAATAAAAGGGTACGTTAATAAGAGCTCACCTACATTCAGCATGTCTATGACTTAATATCTCCTTCATTGTTATATAGTAACATCATACTAGCGAAGTAAGGGTTTCTAGTCTTCCATTTTACTACATGCAAATAGATTTTTAGATTGGCAGGAAACTATATGCAGGCAGATCTCCTATTTAAAATGAAGGAACGTTTAAAAATTTTGGCATAAAAAGCAGGCCTCTTTGGAGTTTCGAATTGCCTGTGTTCGCTGGCTTCCGAGCCTTAGTGGGAACAGGCCCATTTGTGGTCTTTGAAGGAGCTCTGACTGATGCAAGCTAAGTGTCCGGAACTAGGGGGCAACTCTTGGGGATCAAGATCTCACTCCAGCAGAGGCCTGCATCAGGGCTCAGGCAGGCCAAGTTGCAGGTCCAGGTAGGTCCAATGCAGCAGGTCAGCAGGAAAGTTGCAGGAAGGTTTCTGAAGCTTGTTGTATCCCTGTAACTCACACAGGCTCTCACAGGACTTCAGCCAACTTGCCCTTGGAGTTACACTGGGTAGACTGGAATAAAGGCAAGCAGGTTTAATCTTCCTACTCAGACAGTAAGGCTGTCCCTCAAGCAGCAAAGCAGTCTTCTGGCAGCGGGACATACCTTCTGTTGTAACTTCCACTGGCCCAGGAGTGATCTGATGAGTGGCTCTGGAGGTTCAATATTTATATCTTTTGCTAGTCTTTGTGTGAGGAGACTCCCTGTCCTACCCCCATATCTGGTTCTAGAAATTCTCCCCCTTCTCCTGTTAAACCTCACAACTGTCTGGGGATGACAAAAGGCAGGGAAGACCCGGTGTCATGTTCCTATGTGCGTGCAGGAGGCATGTCCCTTGAAAGATAAAGAGGCTGGGTGCAGCTCCTCCCCTGTTATCATGCCAGGATGGCCTATCCTGTCCCCCGCTAAGCCTACATTGTGTTACAGTCTGGAAGCAAATATTATAAATGGAGATGCACTCACTTTTATGATGAATTTCCCTTTCCAAATTTTTCAAATGACACTTCTAAATCTTAAATCATAAATTTGTTTGGCGTGCTGCAGAGGTAACACGGTTGTCTGTCCCGTGTCTTTACTTTAACCTCCCTCACTTGAGACCATAGATCTCAACCTCTAGGCACTTTCGCCTATGGATGTACCTCTGTAATTTTCACACTGTGTACACAAATGGTGGTTTGTATTTTATCACATTATAAACATTTATTCAATTGAAATCATTTTCTGCACAAAACATATATGAATTTCATATCTTCTTTTCAAGCATTTGAATTACACAAATTTACAAACACATTTTTTCAAAAATAATTTCCAAAAGATTCTTCTGTTCCAGTTCAGATGCTCTCAGATGCTCAATGCATTTCGGGTCATGCTCGACCCTTCATCAGGAGCTATAAATTTCTACAAAAACAATGCAATACACCCATCAGTAACTTCTTACAGCTGGAGGATACCAGTAACATCAAACATTTAAGTCGTAAAATTCCATAATGTAAAACTTTAAATGACATACAAAACATTCCTGTTCTGTAAACCCTCTAAATGTGTAAAAGAAACTACCACCACACCCATGTGTTCATAAAAAACCTAAACCTACTTACTCTAATCCTTTCACGGAAATGCCTTGTGTATTCTGCAAAGAAAAACAAATGTATCACCTTGTGGAAAAGTAAATTTTGCCATGTTGTATGTGCCTACGTGTTCCCCATCTTATGTTATATGTGCATGATCGATATGCATGTATTCCCCTGTGATCGATTAAAGACGCAATTACAGTTGTGTCCATCTCTAGTATGCCAGTTTCCAGTCCTCGTGAAAACAACGAATATTAGGCCTATGTAAACCTACGTTGCCACATTTCACAGTGTGCACGTTAATTCATTGAATTGTCCCCGTTTCTAGGCCTCGAAAAGGCCCGGACTCAGATTCAGCTCCTGTCTCCTGAACCCTCTCCGAGGAGCGATACAGCCCCCACCTGCATCCCTGACCCTTCGCTTACTTCATGCCTCGCAGTGCCCGGCCCGGCCTGGCTCTGCCTCCCAGTCTGCCAAGAGTATGTTATGTTTCTAGTTATCAGTCCAGCCCTCCTTCTCTGCATTCCTAAGCTACTGAATCGCATCAATAGTTTCCGTCATGGTCTAGCCTTTATGTCTCCATGTAAGAGAAATACTGTATTAATATTCATAGAATATTCCTCGCACACGCAACACATGTAGAATTATGCATGCACCAGTCTTAGTGTCTATTAGCCTTTGCCCTGATAACTTTTGGATTCTATCAATATGTACTCTAAACACCAGATACTAGATATGCCTTGGGTACATGTCGCTCTGACACTCCAGACTTTAGTCTCCTCTTCTAGCGCAGAAGTCATAGCCCCAGTTCTCTCTGGTAACACGTCATTGCCCGTTTGCGCACACCACTAGGTTAGAGGTCCCAGCTGCTCAGGTAGCCCCCTCCATGTTTCCGCCCCGTTTATGACATTTCTGTTACGTTTACATCACATGTCTATGTATACGCCCTGTACACGCCTTCTTGTTACATCATTTTGCCCTTATCTTTCGCGACTGCTACGAGTCACGCCTACTGCTACGCCTACTGTATTGAATGTAATGCAATTGTTTTAAGTATATATATTGTGCACGCATATTAAAAGTTGCTAGCCAATTCCCAGATCCTGCCCCCGGCAGCTGCCTTCATTCTATTCCCGTACAGGCTGTCCTGTTCCTGTCCTTTATGCCTGATTAAAGCCTGTCGACTCAAGATACCTCGAATCCTGACTCCTATTTATTGAGCTACCTGTTTTATTGATTGTAAAGAAAAATAGTACCGGTAATTAATTATTTATTTACCATATAATGGCGCCCGAATAGGGACATGCCCTTTCCCCACGTGCCGGAGAAGCCACGCAGGCCCCCTGATCCTCTGCAGCCGTGACGGAACCATACCGTGCACTTGCAGATATTTCTGCTTCAAGTATCCCTCAGGCCCACGGAGGAGACGGAGGTTGCGGTCCAGTGTCCAGACGAGGCGGTGAGGAACGCGGCGAGTCCCGACCAGAGCCCAAGCCGAGAGTCCAAGGTCCGAGGTATCCGGAGGCCCACCTGTAACTGAAGTCCGAAGTTCGTAGTCCGTCGTCGTAGCAGTCCAGTCCAGTCCGAGGCCTTCCGTTCTTGCTGCCCGGTGAGTACCGTTGCTGGGGTAGTATCTAGACAGGGTCAATTAATTTGTCTCTGGTCCGTGGGTTTGGGTACGCAGATCCAACACGAAGTGTTCACCTAGGTGGACGCGGGTCCTGACGTGTCTCTTTATGGGACCGGTAAGTTTTGTGCTGTTTTAGCAGTGCATCTAGTCATTCTAGTAAGTTCACTTCTCGAAAAATCCATGTGGTCCGTCCGAACTGTTATTTTAAATGTTATTTCATGTGTTTTCAATGTCGTGGTATGAGTGATTTGTTTTTCCAGTTATTATTGTGTTTATCGTGTATTGTATTGTGTCTAGATTCCAGCCTAGAATGCCTCTATTCTCGAAATTACGTCAGTTAAAAACCAGAAAAGGATTGCTCGAGGAAGCAGTTCCTGTCCCGCCTAGGGACAGTCCAGGTCATTTTATGTATCATAAGCATGGCTTAAGTGCCATATTATATCTGGACTTATGGGTGGAGTACACCAAGGAATTAGAAGAGAAATATAGATGGCCCGTATCAGGTACGTGGGATGCCGAGTGCATCATGCGAGTAGAAGAAGTATTATGGAAAAAGAAAGCCAGACAGTCCCAGAAAGATGCCATCGAGTTATGGCGCAAAGAATCTCATAGAAGAACAGAAAAAGAAATCAGAAAAACAGAATTAAGTAGGGAATCCTCAGAAAGAGCCCAAGAAAGGGAATTAATCGAAGTAGGTGAACGAGTTAAAGCCGAACAGTCAGACAGACAGAGAAATGCCCTTATTAAGGGTATGTATCCTCTTCTTGCCGAGGGCTTGCCAAAAGCAACTCCGGAAGCACCATGTAATTTTCCGCCGCCATTAGTTCCGATTAAGCTACGTCACAAACCGACCGCAGCTGATATTTTTCTCTCGTCCTATTTGGACGACACAGTCCCAGAATATGCCAATCCTGTTCCGCCAGCTCCCGTAAATAATGTAATTCCTGTTCCTCCAGCCACCGGGGCAACCGTTGCAGTACCTGTTACGGTACCCCCGGTCCAACCTACAGTACATGTACCCGCTACATCAGTCACTCTCCCAGCACGTACAATACCCGTCGATGCTTCTAGTCTAGGGGCCACGGGGGGAAATCCTCCTGGAACCCCGCCTCGACACAAACGTATGACGTTACTCGAGCTACATGCACGAGCGTTACAGCGTTCACCCAAACTTCAGTCAGTTGCAGATATCAAGCGAGCCCTTACCGAATGCCGCTATGATCCAGTCCCAGGCGATGATGATATGGTCCTGTATTCATTGCGTGTACGACGGGTGACCGAATATTTGGACACCCAACCGAATATGAAAGGTTATCTAGACAGAATATATCGTTTCATCCGTACAGGAGTAGATCCAGGAAGTATTGGCGACGCCATGGCTCAAAGAAAAGTCGAGACTCAGCTCATGCTTTTAAAGTTTCTAATTAATTGTTTAATAAGAGAACAAGATTATCCGGATAAAGATCCGGAAGAAATGAAAGTCCTGACCAGGTGGAGTGACCATATAGCCGAGGGAAGACACAAGACACAGAACTGTATAGAGAGTATGTACAAGAAGATCCGTAGGGAAATAATAAAGTTACACGAGAAACGAGAAACAGCACAAGTAACCGAGAAAGAAGACGCCTCTGATACTGAAGAGGTAGACGACGAGAATCCCTCCAGAATAGCGTATGTAGGTAGAACTAGACTTCCCGACCGACATTCACGCCTAGAACACAAGAAAGTTTTCCCTCCTCCAGCACCAGAACAAGGTTCTCTTGAGCAAGTATTCCAAGCTACCGATCACATTCTGAAATCACGAATCGGTTATAGTGAACTTAGTACCATGCATGAACAAGAACTAGCCCGATCGGCAGTCCGATGGACTACTGATTCTACCACTTTTCCAGACGAAATAGTGGCACAAATGTTTCTGAAACTGCCCCCAGCCGAGCAGCGACTGGTGGGTATGTATATGATCCAGCACCTCATTACACTGTATGAGGGACAGCATTCTGATCCAGGTCCGTTACATGATGTTCTGAACGAGTTACTCCAGTATAGATGGAGAGGTCTAGGTACTGATTTAATTAGTATCATTCTAGAACAGCGCCACAAATATAGAACGTTTCTGAATCCGCATTTTGTTCATGTCTCACCTCCAGAAAGTAAATCATTTTACATAGATAGACAGCATCCGTTACGAGAAGTACACCCAGTTAGGACAACGGGTGGTGATCTAGAACGAGTATTTGTTTACACCCCTATCACAAAGATGGAACTCTTAGAGATGAAAAAGTTAATTCCCTGTCACGACAAAGATCCAGCAGGGTTCCATCGAGAATTAAAAGACATGCTCCGTATGGGAGAATACACGTATCCAGATATCATTAAAATGTTAAAGGTCCTGTTGCCCGCAGGGGTATATGAAAAACTCAAGGAAAAAGAATGGGAGGTGGGAGAGAAAAAGATAGATTGGACAGCTCTAGAAGCTGAAGATAATTCACGAGTACCAGGTACCGGTCTTGGGGGTAAAGTTAAAGAATTGCCCGAGTTATTGATACAGGTTTTGCCAAGGTTACTAGCCACGAAAAAGGAAGATTGGGATGCCATCTCAGCTTGTAAACAGAAACAGGATGAAGACACTAGTGATTTTTATTCTAGATTTGAAAAATGTTTTATTATTAACAGTGGTCTGAAGACAAGTAGTGAATCGTACCCTCATCTTTTTGTTACCAAACTAGTCGAGAATTCAAGTCCACAAGTTAAAAATCGAGTATTGAAAGTCGAAAGTAGTTGGCAAGCTAATACTCCGTCACAAATGTTACAAATGCTCCAGTATCACCAGAACAGAATCAGGGAAGAGCAAGAACACGAAAGGAGACGTATGAAAGATACGAAAATGAAAGTATTAGTTGCACAATCTGTTCCACAAGACAGTCAGAAGAGGGGTCCGAATCAAGCCAGTCATCCTGCAGCTCCCGTTAAAGGGACTTGCAATTACTGTAAACAGCCAGGTCATTTTATAAACGAGTGTGCAGTTCTGAAACACAACATAGCTACTGGTAAGACTAAAGAAAGACCACGTCCGCCTAGACAAGAACAAGTTTCACAGACTTCTCAGCCACCACAGAATGCACAACAGACAGTTTCAGCACCGCAGCCTATCGCTGCAACACAGCATGTTACACAGCAAATGTACCAGTATGCTCAGTAAGAGTATCCAGAGTATCAACAATATTCATGAAACAGCCTAGAGAGGGAGGTAGGCTTGCCTCTCATCGAGATACCTGTAGATCAAGAGGGTCCCTATGTTCACAGTCAAGTATTAGGGAAAGACAGAAAGTTTTTGATTGATACAGGGGCAAGTAGGACTACTATCAGTCATGACGAGGTTCCAGGGGCTCCGCTCTCAGGCTCTAAAAATGTTTCCCTTGGATTTTCAGGAAAGCCGATTGTTAATGAAATTTCGAAACCAGTTACTCTAGAAGTTGGTCCATTGTCCCGAACTACTGATTTGTTACTTACGAAAGCATGTCCAGAAAATTTGTTAGGCATTAAAACGTTAAAAGAATTAGGTGCAGTAATTTGCTGTTCCCCAGAGGGGGTCCGATTGTTTTTACGTGACTTTAAAGGTCATTATGTATTACGTGATTTTGATCCAAGATTATTGAATGTACCACAGCATTTATGGGCGCAAGGTCCAACTGATGTAGGTTGTATGCATATCACACCCCATCGTGTGACTCTCAAACAAGGTATAGTTTTGCCACGAATCAGACAGTACAGATTGCCACCTGAGGCTGTAGCAGCCTTAACCAAAATTATTGACGAACTTATTACTCAAGGAGTGGTTGTAGAAACTGACTCCAATGTATGTAATTCTCCTATCATTCCAGTCTTGAAACGTACTGATCCAAATGCACCTCCAGTATATCGATTAGTGATTGACCTTCGAGAGCTTAACAAATGTATCATACCCCAGTATCCAGTAGTCCCAGATATTTCTTCCCTATTGACAGCCATTGATTCTGAAGCTACATTCTTCACTGTTATCGATCTCAATAACGCATTTTTCAGTGTCCCCATTCATCCAGATAGCCAGTACCTTTTCGTTTTTTGTTTAAATGGAAGGAGCTATAAATTCACACGAGCTCCTCAAGGTTTCACAGAAAGTCCTAGTATTTATAGTCAAGCACTTAAGAGACAACTAGACAATATTCACATGCCAACTGACACTGCCCTGCTCCAGTATGTCGATGATCTACTGATCACAGCCCGTTCTGAACGTGACTGCGAGCGTGCGTCACTCACGGTTCTGTATTTTCTGGCCGAGATGGGGCACAAGGTGTCCCCTTCCAAATTACAATTCTGTGTCCAGCAAGTGGTCTACTTAGGACACTTACTGTCCAAGTGGGGTAGGCAGTTGACACCAGACCGTATCCAGTTAATAGCGAGTCTTCCACAGCCCAAGACACAGAAGGAGGTACGAGCTTTTATTGGCCTCACTTCTTACTGCAGACAATGGATTCCTCAGTATGCATTTCTAGCCAAGCCACTGATACAGTTAACGACACAGGAGGCAGCCGTATCGACTGTCCTCCCTTGGACCCAGGAACATACACTTGTTTTTAATGAATTAAAGAAAGCCTTATGCCAAGCACCTGTTCTAGCTACACCGAACTACAGTAAGCCTTTTACACTTTTTGTCACAGAACGTGATGGTACTGCATTATCTGTTCTCACACAAGATCAAGCAGTACAGTACAAGCCCTGTGCTTATTTTTCGAGCACATTAGATCCAGTAGCCCAGGCTCTGCCTGCGTGCCTCAAGTCAGTTGCAGCCACAGCTCTAGCTATCAGACAAAGTGATTCCATAGTGTTAGGACACTCCCTGACAGTACAAGTTCCACATTCCGTGGAAGTTCTTTTAAACAGAACACAGACTCAGCACTTGACAATTGCACGTTTAACAGGTTATGAACTGACACTGTTCCAGCCACACATAGAAATCAGACGCTGCAACATTCTAAATCCTGCTACACTGTTACCGTCAGTTACTTCGAATCCTGCCACACATGACTGTGTGGAAGTTGTTAACACTATGACAAAGCCAAGACAAGACCTGACAGATATTGCATTACCTAATCCCGACCTGACACTTTATGTGGATGGTTCATGTATGAGAACTAGTACAGGAGAACTAGTAGCCGCGTATGCAGTGACTACTGAAACCGAAGTTATAGAAACACATCGTATTGACACCCTGTCTGCTCAAGCAGCAGAGCTAGTTGCTCTGACCCAAGCCTGCATACGTGCCAAGAACCTGAAAGTAAACATATATACAGATTCACGTTACGCATTCGGAGTCGTACACGACTTTGGAGTGCTCTGGCAGGAGAGAGGTTTCATGACTTCTCATGGAACCAAGATTCAGCATGGTCTCCTCATTCAAGCTCTGTTAGATGCAATACATTTACCAACAGCTATCGCTATCATGAAGTGCAAGGCACTTACGAAAGTTACTGACATCATTTCCCAAGGTAACGATCTAGCAGATCGAACAGCCAAGCTTACAGCTCAGACCCCAGACATTCCAGTTAACACGACACAGACACTCACTCCAGATCCGACTACTTGTATGACAGTCAAGGACCCTACACAAGATGTCATAGACATACAGTTACACGCTACTCCCGAAGAAATCAAGAAATGGTCCGAACAAGGAGGGGTCCAGACAGATCAAGGATGGTTGACGAAGGGAAAAGCCACATGGTTTCTCCCCGACTCTATGGTTCAAGTCATTATTAATACCGCACATAGTCCAGCACATCTAGGAGAAAAAGCTATGTTAGACAGTATTCAGAACCTTTGGTTCAACAAGCACTTACGAGCTGCAGCCAAGCAGAAAGTCCGTACCTGTATGATATGTTGCCAGTTCAATCCAGGTAAAAGTGTCCCGGTGGAACAAGGTGGATTCCAACCTCCTGACCACCCTTTTGAAGTCCTCCAGATGGATTATATTCAGATGGAGCGATGTCGAGGTTTCAAGTATGTCCTCGTAGTTGTATGCGCTTTGTCCAGGTGGACAGAAGCATATCCAGTTCCAGATTACACAGCCGCGACCACTGCCAGGCAGTTGGTTCGTGAATTCTTTCCCCGCTATGGACTTCCTAGGGTCGTGTATTCAGATAACGGCCAGCCATTCTCCTCTGAGCTTATGAAACATGTTTCCCTTCTGTTAGGGTACCAGTGGAAGTTCCATTGTGTGCGCCATCCTGAAGCAGCCGGTCTCGTAGAGAGACATAATCAGACTCTGAAAATCCGCATTGCAAAAATATGTAGAGAAAAAGGTGTAGACTGGCTAGTTGCCCTGCCAGTTGCTTTATTTTATATGAGGATGGTTGCACATTCCAGATCAGGCCTGTCCCCGTATGAGGTCGTATTCGGCCGCCCCCCAAACATGTGGGGTACACCTAGACCCCGCAGTATTACAGATGTTTCCAGTAATATGCTGACAGATTACCTAGCTTCCTTGATGTCTGCCCTACACTCTTGTCGTTCACAGGTTGCCGCCGCATTTCCAGACAACACCGAGGTGAAACCGCATGAGGTCATTCCAGGCGACCTGGTGTTGGTGCGGAATTTTGATCGTTCAAGTCCGCTGGAGCCCCGCTGGAAGGAGCCCCGCCTCGTCTTGCTAACAACAAGGACCGCCGTAAAGCTCGAGGGGAGAAAAGGCTGGGTCCACCTGAGCCACATAAAGAAATTTCATGGACTACGAGAAAAGACTTTTGCTAAGGACTGCCTTATTTCTAAAGACTGCCTGAAAACAGACTCTGAACTCAAAGTTCCCCTGTTAGAGAAAACTCCGCAACAGGAGTATAAACAGAAACTCCGGTCTAGTAAAATAAGTCAGCCAGTTTAATTGTCTAAGTCCCTCTCGGGTGAAACGGTTAGACAGGTTCCTGACATGTATGAGATAGACCCCCATAGTGAGAGAGTTAGTCAAAACTCTATAAGATGTATCATTGTTCTAAGTTTCTTATTATTTTTGAGTCTAATGGTTACCTGCACAAGTTATGCTTTACATTTATGTTTTCCAATTTCACATGTACATAAGTTTTCTAATGCTACAGTAGAGCACACATTTAGTGATTTGCCTCCTCACGAGCTATCCTATCGTCTTGCTATGCGAAATAACACATTCATCAGAATGTTACACTATTCACACCAGACCAGCAATGCCACTAATTGTTGGGTGTGTGGTCGACTCCCCCCTTTCCAGACACCGAAGGGAGTTCTGCCACTCTTTCCTTATCCGTTTTCACATAATGGTTCGTGTGGAGCATGGTCCACTTTAACGTCATCCTCCAATGATATGTCCCTTCTGAATAGAACATGTTTTCCAGACAAGCAAGGTCCCTCCCATAGAACAGGGTTAGATCTAGAAAATGAAGTATATGATTTAGGTAATTATTCTTCGAATTTCATGGTCCTGAATGTTCAGTCTGATACTACTCCAGATTTGCCTGCTATTTCAGTACTACCAGTCAAAGGCGAATTATGTGTCAGAAAGAATGGTTCCGCACATATAGGACATAGTGATTGTACTACTACTGTCGAGTATAGTGACAGTGGGAAATCTATTTTCAAAGCCTCACGTCATTCTTATTTTGTTTGTGGTCAGACCGCATATGTTCGTCTGCCCCTCGATTGGGATGGAACATGTTACATTGCCTTCCTACTGCCACCAGTTTTTCTAGCCCCATCTGATTATCACAGAAACACACATCTAGTACACGTCAGACATAGAAGGGAGATCGAGTCCCCAATTGTCGATCAAACTGAAACTACTCTAGAACAGTATCAAGACTTCAATAAAGGTTTCTTCTTCTTTATAGGACCTATCCAGAATAGTAAGTTAATACGTAGACTAACCAGAACCCTTGAAGCTGTAGTGAATGAGACTACTTCTGCTCTAGGTAACTTAACCGAAGAGCAATCTGCTATGAGATTTGTAGTGCTCCAAAATCGTCTCGTTCTTGACGTCATACTGGCCGATAGAGGAGGAGCATGTAGAGTCATCGGATCTAGTTGCTGCATTTTCATTCCTAATAACGCGCCGTCTGTTTATTCAGCTATAACCAGACTTCACAAAATTGCCCATCAGTTACACCAGAATCCAGGCACCTGGACATGGTCCGGTTGGCTCTGGAGTATTCTCTCTGCCTGGGGATGGAAAGTATTGTCATTCCTAGGTATTGCAGTAATGATTATATTCAGTTGCTGCCTCTGTATACAATGTGACCCTGCGATTTGCGGCATGTGTGCTACCTCTTGTATTCCTAGTCCTAAATCCCGTTCCAAGACAATTCGAGACGAACAGATGATGCTATATGAAATGATAGATGGTATCATGAATATTGATGTTTCCTGATGGAAACGTAGGGCACAAGGAGGGAATGTGGAAAAGTAAATTTTGCCATGTTGTATGTGCCTACGTGTTCCCCATCTTATGTTATATGTGCATGATCGATATGCATGTATTCCCCTGTGATCGATTAAAGACGCAATTACAGTTGTGTCCATCTCTAGTATGCCAGTTTCCAGTCCTCGTGAAAACAACGAATATTAGGCCTATGTAAACCTACGTTGCCACATTTCACAGTGTGCACGTTAATTCATTGAATTGTCCCCGTTTCTAGGCCTCGAAAAGGCCCGGACTCAGATTCAGCTCCTGTCTCCTGAACCCTCTCCGAGGAGCGATACAGCCCCCACCTGCATCCCTGACCCTTCGCTTACTTCATGCCCCGCAGTGCCCGGCCCGGCCTGGCTCTGCCTCCCAGTCTGCCAAGAGTATGTTATGTTTCTAGTTATCAGTCCAGCCCTCCTTCTCTGCATTCCTAAGCTACTGAATCGCATCAATAGTTTCCGTCATGGTCTAGCCTTTATGTCTCCATGTAAGAGAAATACTGTATTAATATTCATAGAATATTCCTCGCACACGCAACACATGTAGAATTATGCATGCACCAGTCTTAGTGTCTATTAGCCTTTGCCCTGATAACTTTTGGATTCTATCAATATGTACTCTAAACACCAGATACTAGATATGCCTTGGGTACATGTCGCTCTGACACTCCAGACTTTAGTCTCCTCTTCTAGCGCAGAAGTCATAGCCCCAGTTCTCTCTGGTAACACGTCATTGCCCGTTTGCGCGCACCACTAGGTTAGAGGTCCCAGCTGCTCAGGTAGCCCCCTCCATGTTTCCGCCCCGTTTATGACATTTCTGTTACGTTTACATCACATGTCTATGTATACGCCCTGTACACGCCTTCTAGTTACATCATTTTGCCCTTATCTTTCGCGACTGCTACGAGTCACGCCTACTGCTACGCCTACTGTATTGAATGTAATGCAATTGTTTTAAGTATATATATTGTGCACGCATATTAAAAGTTGCTAGCCAATTCCCAGATCCTGCCCCCGGCAGCTGCCTTCATTCTATTCCCGTACAGGCTGTCCTGTTCCTGTCCTTTATGCCTGATTAAAGCCTGTCGACTCAAGATACCTCGAATCCTGACTCTTATTTATTGAGCTACCTGTTTTATTGATTGTAAAGAAAAATAGTACCGGTAATTAATTATTTATTTACCACAACCTATCGGACTCAAGCTAAACCCATCGGGTCCTCCACAATGAACAACAAAATGCCACTGAATCTCTTTCTTACCGATTCTGCAATACTCGTGGGCTTAACCTTCTCGATCCACACTTGTGCAGCTACCACATCCAATTTACGCGGGCTCTCACCAATATCTGTTGTAATACAATGACCGCAGTCAATTCCTAATTCAAAACGAATCCCTTCGTCCAAATATTCAACTTATTCTACTATCTACATACCTTGAAAATGACCATCATCATTCCGCCTTCTCTCGCCTCTGTGATCAAGCAGCACCTCTCTTCTCTGTGTTCAATGCTGAAACGCTTTCACCTCGCGGTTCAGAATCAGTGCCGGCAACATCAAAAACGGACTACGGACGACCATCAACACTAAATGGTGACGTAGTGTACTTAAGACTTTCATGTTTTTCAAACCCATGATTCGACAGCGCTTTAATGCCGCAGAATCATGGTTCTATTCAATTCCACAACACTTGTTAATTAAAAGCGCGTACAACAAAACGGGAAACCATCCCTTAGCGGGCGCCATCTTTGAAAGGTGAAAACCTTAAACAAGTTCCACAACAATTGTTAATTTAGACTGCATACAACAAAACGAGAAACCATCCCTTAGCGGGCGCCATCTTAGACAGGTGAAAACCTTGAGCGAATTCCTCCTAACTCTCTAAATAAACGACCTATAAATTCACAAAAGAAAATGAAGTGAAAAAAACAAACGAACATATGTATGTTAGATGAATAAAATTGTCACATAAGTACTTGAAAACACGACTATTCACGAATAACATTCCTACTCTACAAATCTGATTTTACTGAAGCATGTGTACATTTCAACAGCAACATAGGGCCCATATTTACAAAAAACATGAAAAATCTATACGTTCATTTAACCCTTTTGGTTCTTGGGTACCCAATTTTTTAATCCAGAATATTTCTCTCTGAAGGATGGATCGCGTCCGATCCATACCTTCATGAAATAGAACTTGTTCCAACACTGAAAATTGTAATTGCGTTATGCTGTGTCTTTCCTGTGTCCAATGTGAAGCTAAACTGCTTTTCACATTTTTGTTCCTGATCAAGCTTTTGTGTTCTGAAATTCGCACTTTTAGTTTCCTTTCCGTTTTACCTACGTATAATTTTCCGCAGGGACATTTGATGTAGTAGATTATATTCGAAGAATTGCAATCTGAATTGTGAAATAATTTAATTTCTTTCCCAGACAAGGGATGGTGTAAACTTCCTCCAATTATAACATTATTACAGTGTACACAATTGGCGCACTTCCTCATACCTCTGTATGTCATCTGTTGATTTTGTTTAGATGAAGCTTTTAAAATCTCTTTAAGATTTTTTGACCTGGTGAATGCAAACAACGGTCTCATATTATATAATCCTTGAAAGTCCGGTTCATTCTCAAAGAGAATCCAATGCCGATTAATAATATTTTTAATCCTCTGCGTGCTTGTGCTGAATTTAGACACAAAGACATGCCTCTCCTTTTTTTCTTTTGGTTTTTGTTTCAGTAGATTTTGTCGGTCCATTGCTTGGATCCGTGTATTAGCCTGTGCAATTATCTGTTGGGGTATCCACGTTCTTGATACTTCATAGTTTGAATTTTCAATTGTTCTTCTAAATCATTTGCTTCAGTGCAAATCCTCTTTAGTCTCATGAATTGTGAGAAAGGAAGGTTCTTTTTCAAGCTCGGAGGATGAAAACTTTGAAATTGTAAAGCATTGTTTACATCAGTTTCCTTGCGATACACCGTTGTCACAATGTGTTGCCCTTCTAGATTTATTTGTACATCCAAAAATGCTATTTGAGAATCACTTATATTGCGAGTGAATTGAATGTTCTCATTGTGGTGGTTGAGTTGCAACAACTTCTTTTCTAGATTTTGTCTGGTTCCTGTCCATATAATGAAAATGTCATCGATGAACCTACAATATAGTCTCATCGAGGTATTCCATTCATGATCCTTGAAAATATGGTCTGATTCAAATTTCGCCATGAAAGTATTGGCGTATGCCGGAGCCCCGGCAAAGCCCATAGATGTACCCTTCTGTTGAAGAAAAAATTGATTGTCCCAAAAGAAATAACTATGGTAAAGGCAAAAGTGTAATATCTCCAAAATGAATACTTTGTCAGCCTTAAACTCTGGTTGTTGCAATAATGCCCACTCTACAGCTTCAATGCCTGCTTGGTGTGGTATCGATGTGTACAGTGACTTGACGTCCACTGTACACAATAACATATTCTCTGTGAACTCAATCTGACCAATTTTATTGAGAAAGTCTGTGGTGTCTTTCACATATGATGTCCACCCTTGTACAAATGGCTGTAGGAAGGTGTCAATGTATTGGCCTAAAGGTTCAAATAATGTTCCACATCCCGTGACTATAGGCCTCATTGGAGGATTATGTAAATCCTTATGTATTTTAGGAAGCATATACAACTTCGGTTGTCTTGGAAATTCGATGGTAAGAAACTGGCGAGTAGAGGTGGTGATACATCCTGTTTCAAAAGCTTTAGCCAAGATTTCTTGTAATGTCCTTTTAAGTTCCATGATTGGATCATTCTCTAGGCGTATATAGGTAGTTTCATCCAGAACATGCTCATTTACTTTGTCAATGTAAAAAGAGGCGTTCATTACTACTATAGCCCCTCCCTTATCAGCTTTTTGAATCATCATTTGAGGATCATTTTGAAGAGTTTGAAGTATCCGTCTGTCCTGAAATGACAAGTTTTTCTTTGAAGATTTTTGTAAGTTTAATCCTCGAAGATCCCGTAGGACCACATTTTCAAACGCATCTAACACTTTATGAGAGGTGGGAGCTTGAAATTTAGACTTTGGTTTGAATTCTAAGTATTCAGGTTGTGCTCTCTCCGGTTGCGCTGGAACTATATTGTTGAAAAAATGCTTTAGACGCAGAATTCTCATAAATTTGTAAAATGCTACTTCAGTCTCCAAGATGTTGGTATCATACGTTGGTACAAAACTTAATCCCCGATTGAGAATATTAATTTGATTCTTAGTCAAGTTTTTATCTGAAATATTGACAACTAGATTTACCTGTTGCTCCTCAGTCTTCCCTTTACGGTTGCTTCTCCTTGTTGTTCTGTGCTTTTTGTTGTGTTGGGTATTTGACTGACGTCCGTGGCCTGTGGAAAATCCTTAGAGCCTGATGCTCCTTCACCCCCTTTGTCGGTTCCTTCCTTTGTAGTTGTTGTTTTCTCACCCAGTAATGTTTGAACTGGTGGTCTAGTTGTACTGATCTCTGACTCAGATACGCTGCTCTCATCTGATGTTGTGGCTGTTTGTTTCTTTTTGAAATGAGTACGTCTTTGGGCATAAACTTCCGCCCACGTATACACTTCGTTTAGTTTGTAATCCAAAGTGTTTCTTTTGTATTTCCGTAGCTTTCCTTCCTGAAGTTCTTTCGTGTGCTTATCCAGACGTAGGTTGAGTTGTTCCAATTCTTTTTCCCAATCTTTTTTATCCATCCTCTCTCCCAAGTTCTGCTTGATTTCTTCAATTTCAATAGCCAGTTCATGAATTGCTCTTGCCAGTTCTTCCACCAATAATAAAATCAGGTCCAATGAACACTTATTTAAGATGGAGTACCATTTTTCCATAAATTCTTTGTTTAAATGAAATCTGTACAACATTGGTTTTATAGGCATTCTCAAGCCTCGTGGTATTCGTTTGGCTCTATGGTACTGTATCAATGTACTGGCATGCAGTTTTTGACTCAGCTCTCTTTTAACTAGAAACTCCAACTGTTTCAGCTGCTGCATTACTGTATTGCCTTGTGCGTTCGATGTCTTTACTTCGTGAATTAATGCGTAAATATCCGTTGCTTGTTCTGGTGTGTAAGCAAGTGTATTTGCCCTATTATCTGTCATGCTCGTGATGGCATCAACACCCATGTTTCGGTGCTATCTCCTTTGAGACAAAAAACAGAAACTAATATTATAAATGGAGATGCACTCACTTTTATGATGAATTTCCCTTTCCAAATTTTTCAAATGACACTTCTAAATCTTAAATCATAAATTTGTTTGGCGTGCTGCAGAGGTAACACGGTTGTCTGTCCCGTGTCTTTACTTTAACCTCCCTCACTTGAGACCATAGATCTCAACCTCTACGCACTTTCCGCTATGGATGTACCTCTGTAATTTTCACACTGTGTACACAAATGGTGGTTTGTATTTTATCACATTATAAACATTTATTCAATTGAAATCATTTTCTGCACAAAACATATATGAATTTCATATCTTCTTTTCAAGCATTTGAATTACACAAATTTACAAACACATTTTTTCAAAAATAATTTCCAAAAGATTCTTCTGTTCCAGTTCAGATGCTCTCAGATGCTCAATGCATTTCGGGTCATGCTCGACCCTTAATCAGGAGCTATAAATTTCTACAAAAACAATGCAATACACCCATCAGTAACTTCTTACAGCTGGAGGATACCAGTAACATCAAACATTTAAGTCGTAAAATTCCATAATGTAAAACTTTAAATGGCATACAAAACATTCCTGTTCTGTAAACCCTCTAAATGTGTAAAAGAAACTACCACCACACCCATGTGTTCATAAAAAACCTAAACCTACTTACTCTAATCCTTTCATGGAAATGCCTTGTGTATTCTGCAAAGAAAAACGAATGTATCACCTATCGAACTCAAGCTAAACCCATCGGGTCCTTCACAATGAACAACAAAATGCCACTGAATCTCTTTCTTACCGATTCTGCAATACTCGTGGGCTTAACCTTCTCAAGTTTCCAAGACAGCCGAAGTTGTATATGCTTTCTAAAATACATAAGGATTTACATAATCCTCCAATGAGGCCTATAGTCACGGGATGTGGAACATTATTTGAACCTTTAGGCCAATACATTGACACCTTCCTACAGCCATTTGTACAAGGGTGGACATCATATGTGAAAGACACCACAGACTTTCTCAATAAAATTGGTCAGATTGAGTTCACAGAGAATATGTTATTGTGTACAGTGGACGTCAAGTCACTGTACACATCGATACCACACCAAGCAGGCATTGAAGCTGTAGAGTGGGCATTATTGCAACAACCAGAGATTAAGGCTGACAAAGTATTCATTTTGGAGATATTACACTTTTCCCTTTACCATAGTTATTTCTTTTGGGACAATCAATTTTTTCTTCAACAGAAGGGTACATCTATGGGCTTTGCCTTGGGCTCCGGCATACGCCAATACTTTCATGGCAAAATTTGAATCAGACCATATTTCCAAGGATCATGAATGGAATACCGCGATGAGACTATATTGTAGGTTCATCGATGACATTTTCATTATATGGACAGGAACCAGACAAAATCTAGAAAAGAAGTTGTTGCAACTCAACAACCACAATGAGAACATTCAATTCACTCACAATATAAGTGATTCTCAAATAGCATTTTTGGATGTACAAATAAATCTAGAAGGGCAACACATTGTGACAACGGTGTATCGCAAGGAAACTGATGTAAACAACGCTTTACATTTCAAAGTTTTCATCCTCTGAGCTTGAAAAAGAACCTTCCTTTCTCACAATTCATGAGACTAAAGAGGATTTGCACTGAAGCAAATGATTTAGAAGAACAATTGAAAATTCAAACTATGAAGTATCAAGAACGTGGATACCCCAAAGAGATAATTGCACAGGCTAATACACGGATCCAAGCAATGGACCGACAAAATCTACTGAAACAAAAACCAAAAGAAAAAAAGGAGCGGCATGTCTTTGTGTCTGAATTCAGCACAAGCACGCAGAGGATTAAAAATATTATTAATCGCCATCGGATTCTCTTGGAGAATGAACCGGACTTTCAAGGATTATATAATATGAGACCGTTGTTTGCATTCACCAGGTCAAAAAATCTTAAAGAGATTTTAAAAGCTTCATCTAAACAAAATCAACAGATGACATACAGAGGTATGAGGAAGTGCGCCAATTGTGTACACTGTAAAAATGTTATAATTGGAGGAAGTTTACACCATCCCTTGTCTGGGAAAGAAATTAAATAATTTCACAATTCAGATTGCAATTCTTCGAATATAATCTACTACATCAAATGTCCCTGCGGAAAATTATACGTAGGTAAAACGGAAAGGAAACTAAAAGTGCGAATTTCAGAACACAAAAGCTTGATCAGGAACAAAAATGTGAAAAGCAGTTTAGCTTCACATTGGACACAGGAAAGACACAGCATAACGCAATTACAATTTTCAGTGTTGGAACAAGTTCTATTTCATGAAGGTATGGATCGGACGCGATCCATCCTTCAGAGAGAAATATTCTGGATTAAAAAATTGGGTACCCAAGAACCAAAAGGGTTAAATGAACGTATAGATTTTTCATGTTTTTTGTAAATATGGGCCCTATGTTGCTGTTGAAATGTACACATGCTTCAGTAAAATCAGATTTGTAGAGTAGGAATGTTATTCGTGAATAGTCGTGTTTTCAAGTACTTGTGTGACAATTTTATTCATCTAACATACATATGTTCGTTTGTTTTTTTCACTTCATTTTCTTTTTGAATTTATAGGTCGTTTATTTAGAGAGTTGGGAGGAATTCGCTCAAGGTTTTCACCTGTCTAAGATGGCGCCCGCTAAGGGATGGTTTCTCGTTTTGTTGTATGCAGTCTAAATTAACAATTGTTGTGGAACTTGTTTAAGGTTTTCACCTTTCAAAGATGGCGCCCGCTAAGGGATGGTTTCCCGTTTTGTTGTACGCGCTTTTAATTAACAAGTGTTGTGGAATTGAATAAAACCATGATTCTGCGGCATTAAAGCGCTGTCGAATCATGGGTTTGAAAAACATGAAAGTCTTAAGTACACTACGGTCACCATTTAGTGTTGATGGTCGTCCGTAGTCCGTTTTTGATGTTGCCGGCACTGATTCTGAACCGCGAGGTGAAAGCGTTTCAGCATTGAACACAGAGAAGAGAGGTGCTGCTTGATCACAGAGGCGAGAGAAGGCGGAATGATGATGGTCATTTTCAAGGTATGTAGATAGTAGAATAAGTTGAATATTTGGACGAAGGGATTCGTTTTGAATTAGGAATTGACTGCGGTCATTGTATTACAACAGATATTGGTGAGAGCCCGCGTGAATTGGATGTGGTAGCTGCACAAGTGTGGATCGAGAAGGTTAAGCCCACGAGTATTGCAGAATCGGTAAGAAAGAGATTCAGTGGCATTTTGTTGTTCATTGTGGAGGACCCGATGGGTTTAGCTTGAGTTCGATAGGTGATACATTCGTTTTTCTTTGCAGAATACACAAGGCATTTCCGTGAAAGGATTAGAGTAAGTAGGTTTAGTTTTTTTATAAACACATGGGTGTGGTGGTAGTTTCTTTTACACATTTAGAGGGTTTACAGAACAGGAATGTTTTGTATGTCATTTAAAGTTTTACATTATGGAATTTTACGACTTAAATGTTTGATGTTACTGGTATCCTCCAGCTGTAAGAAGTTACTGATGGGTGTATTGCATTGTTTTTGTAGAAATTTATAACTCCTGATGAAGGGTCGAGCATGACCCGAAATGCATTGAGTATCTGAGAGCATCTGAACTGGAACAGAAGAATCTTTTGGAAATTATTTTTGAAAAAATGTGTTTGTAAATTTGTGTAATTCAAATGCTTGAAAAGAAGATATGAAATTCATATATGTTTTGTGCAGAAAATGATTTCAATTGAATAAATGTTTATAATGTGATAAAATACAAACCACCATTTGTGTACACAGTGTGAAAATTACAGAGGTACATCCATAGGCGAAAGTGCGTAGAGGTTGAGATCTATGGTCTCAAGTGAGACAGTCTGGAAGCACACACAAACCCCACTAACAGAGTCATTCCCAATCATGTGACCCATGGCACTGGCAGAAAGTACAGATGGTTGGGACAGGAAAATGTAAACTTTCTAAAATTAAAAAGTACTAACCACAGCCTGCGTGCACTCAAATTAAACTTGTTTACAAACTATATCCAGTTTACAATAATATTTTTACTTGGTGTGCACTCCCTGAGTTGGTTCCACCCTACCACCAATTCAAAGAGACAATACAAACTAGAGCAATATGTACTAGACAGAATGTTCACTACCTAATACACTTGTGCATGAGTATGTATTAACTACTCATCAGAACATAAAATTATTTAATAATGGAAAAACAATGTTGTACACAGTTAACATCATGTTTATGCAATACATGTGTTTAAAATAAACCATCAACCGTATCATCTTGTTGATGTGCTTCTTTTTTTTGGCACATGTGATGTACATCCAAATCAAAAAATGGGTTTCAACAGTCCATAAATCAGATCATGAGCAGTACGGTAGGACTATAGTGATAGCAAAATAATCATGAAATAGGTACTCCTTATTGCGAGGCAAAAATCTAGTCATGAATATGCTAAGTGAATATACCCCCGTATGTGTGGTGTGTCAGGTCAGGGCCTGACATGTGGTATAGGGATGATAATGAGGGGACAGAGACAACAGTTCTGTAGTAGCCGGAAAGACCCCGAGCGGTCTTCCGCGTTCTTTATTTATACCCCGGCGCGAGCCCGCCCCGGGGTATGCGTGAATGCGTGTGTGAATGTTGCAACAAAGTATTGGAGAGCCCCAGTGGCTCTCTACATCCCTCCTTCAATTTAGATCTGTCCTTACAGTGACTCAGGAACTTCTCAGCTCAAGGGGATGTCCAGACAAAGTCTCTCAACTTCTGGCTGGCCTCGGGTTCAACGGCAGGTTGTAGCGTTGGCTGCGTGCAACAGGGGATGTTGCAACCCCGGCCGGAGTTGTCCCTTCACTCTCACTGCTGAGGGTCCCACAGTGGCGACTGTCATCGACAGAGATGTTTTGTTGTGTTGCTCTGGGTGGTTGACTCTCTCCACTCCGCCTGGCTACAGGTGACCCTGGCAATGAACTTCCGAGGTCCAGACCACCATCATCTCCTGCCTCTGGACATTCCATTGTGTCAGGTCTTCCAGATGGTTCTCGTGCTTTCTTAAAGCAGGACACATTGCGGGTCACCACTTGCCCGTTTCGCCTGGCAGTGACCATAGTCCCTTGGATCTTGTCTATTACCCACGTCTCGGGCTCGTAGGGTGTTCGGAATTTCCACCCCGGGTGCCGATCTCGCAGTAATACTGTGTCCCCTTCCTTCAAGGTAGGCTCTTTAGCATGGCGATATTCACTCGCCTTCTGATTGGTGGTTTGTCTCCGAGTTTGAATGGCTTCATCATTCCTGTTGTCAGGCACCCAGGTGCTGTCTGTCGGGATGCTGTCGCGGGGCGCCATCTTGAACAGCGCATGGGCGGGAGCACATTTAGTGGTGCTATGGGGTGTCTGCCGATAGGCCCCTAGGAACTGATCAAGGGCTATTTATGGATCCTCCCCGTTGTCTACGGCAATCCTCAGGGCTCTGTTGAGTGTCCTCATCAGCCTCTCAACTTCCCCGTTTGCCTGGGGCCACAGGGGGGTGATCTTCCGATGCTTGATCCGGAGGCTCTCAAGATAGTTCTGAAATTCTCTTCCTTGAAAGAGGGGCCCGTTGTCTGATCTGATTTCGTCTGGGAGCCCCATAGTGGCGAAAACACGATTCAGCGTTTTCTGTACTTGGGGAAACGCTGATGAGGAGATGATCTCAACTACCGGGAATTTTGAGAACGAGTCAACCAGGACTAAGGTATGTCGACCGTCTGGGAAACTCCCGAAGTCTATGTTGAGATGTGTCCAGGGCGTCTGTGGAGCATCCTCGGTGATCACAAGTACTGGAGACGGATCGCTGCCGGTGATGGTGCAGGCATGGCAGGATCGTACCATTGCATCGACTTGACTGTCCATTGCGGGGAACCATACTTTACTTCTCAGACGGGCTTTCGTCTTGGCCATTCCTTGGTGGCCTACGTGCGCAAGCGCCAGTGTCCTCTGTTGGAGGCTCTCGAGCATTACGATGAGATGCCCTCTGAGGATGACTCCATCGTCTCCCATGCTCAGTTCGCTCCGGATTTGCCACAGCTGCTGGCGCGCGTGGCTGACTTCCAGTCGAAGGCTCGGCGCTCCATCCAGGAAATGGGCCCAGCGATTTCCTTCCAGAGCATGCCGGACTCTAGTTAGCGTCTCATCCTTGGCGGTCGCTTCACCAATTTCTTTCAGTGTCATGTGTTCGGGGCACGCTGCGTGCGAGATCATGTGGACAAATTCATCCGCTTCCGTGCCTTCTTCTTGCGGTGGGTGTTGACCGACGACGTCGGGATGGCGGGATAGATAATCAGCTGGGTTGTGTGCTCCAGGCCGGAACACGATCCTGAAGTTGTATCCCTGTAGCTGAACTGCCCAGCGCTCGATCCGTGGTGGTGCCAGCCAAGATGACACCGCAAACAGCGGCAGCAGTGGCTTGTGATCCGTCACCATGGTGAACTCTTGCCCGCACAGGTATAAGTGGAAATGTTGACACGCCCATTTGATGGCTAGGGCCTCTCTTTCGATCTGGGCATACCTGGTCTCGGTATCCGACAGCGCTTTGCTTACATACGCGACTGGCTTCCACACCTCGGGTCCATGTTCCTGCAGGAGCACTGCACCCAGGCCCACTGGGCTGGCATCGACGATTAGCTCTGTTTTGCGGCGGGGCTGGAAATAGGCCATTACAGTAGTGTCTAGGAGATTGGCCTTGATGTCTTGAAAGGCGTTGTGGGCCGCTACTGTCCATTCCCACTTGTAGTCTACCCGGGTGAGGGCTCTGAGGGGCTCTGCAAGAGCAGCCAGATTGGGTATGAACCGGCCACAATAGGTGGCCATGCCCAAGAAGCTACGCACTTCGGTGGGGTTCCTGGGGGTGCTTGCTGCCTTGATCGCCTCCGCCTTTTTGGGATCAACCTTCAGTCCTTCTCTCGTGAATGTGTAGCCAAAGAAGTCTATTAATTCCTGATAAAACGAACATTTCGACCGGTGGAGGGTCAACCCGCTGTCCACGAGCCTTTGGAGGGTTGCCCTCAGATGTGCGTGGTGTTCTTCAAGGGTCGCAGAGTACACCAGGATGTCGTCGCTGAGGTTGATTACCCCGCTCAGCCCAGAGAGGACTTCACGTATGGCGTTTTGAAACACCTCCGCAGCGGAAGAGACACCAAAGCTCAGCCGTTTGTAGCGACAAAGTCCCACATGGGTGGAAAACGTGGTTATATACCTGCTCGCTGGTTCTAACTCGAGCTGATGGTATCCCGAGTTGAGGTCTAGCTTCGAGAACCATTTTGCCCCGTTCAGGTCAGCCACTATATCATCCATTGTGGGGGTGATGTGCCTCTCTCGTTTGACGACCGCATTGGGCAGCCTCATGTCCACACACAACCTGATCGCCCCAGGTTGTTTTGGTTTGGGCGCGACTACCAACGGGGAAACCCAGGGTGTCGGGCCCGACACCTTCTCTATTACGCCGAGGTCTTCTAGTTTCCGGAGTTCTTCTTCGACCTGTGGTCTCAGGTTGAATGGCACCCGCCTGTGTCGGAGGGCTACCAGTCGCACAGATGTGTCTATATGCAGCTTGAATTTCCGTCCTTTCAGTTTCCCAAGGCCTTGGAACAATGCAGGGAAGTCTTTCAATAGGATATTCGCATGTGCCTGATGCACCTGGTTGGCAAAGAACACGAGTCCCAGGTCTTCCGCCGTGTGGCAGCTTAGGAGGGTGTCCTTCTTTCCTTCCGTGATGTGGAAGCGTGTTTCAGTGGAGTAGTCGCCATTCACGACGGTCGTTTGGATCACTCCTCTTAGCGGTAGCGGCTCAGTGCCACCATAGGTGTAAATCTTCGCGGCGGAAGGTGCAAGAGGAGGCTTGGGAGACATCTTCATATTGCTCTGAGTCCATGACGTTCACGGAGGCCCCCGTGTCTATGAGGGCTGTCATCTCGGTACCTTCTATGGCTATTGAGCACATGGGTGGTGGTCTTCGCTTGGTGGATGCTCTGCTGACGTAGGAGATGACATGTACCTCATCATCCTCATCGACCTCATATCGAGGTCGCCTTTCTTGAGCTTGATGATCCGGAGGGGGTAGTTCCTGGTCGAGCGACAGCTGTCGGACCCATTGCGTCACTGTTCTGGGTCTCGGACCAGCTGGCCTGTACTTTCCTCCTCGGCATACAGCGGCGAAGTGGTTTAGCCGCCCGCATTTCAGACATGTCTTTCCTTTTGCACCACATGTTGCTGTCGCCGGATGATCTTCACCACAGTATCCGCATGGATTCCCTCGGGAGGTGGTGGTTCGTGGACGGTCGGTCATGGGTCGTCTCTGGATGGCGTCGATCCTCTCCTCTTTGATCGGTGTCGTCCTAGCGGCGGTTGAAGTGATAATTGGTGTGCGTAGCGCAACCTCCATTTCTTCCGCCCTTGCATCGGACAGCTCGTGTGACCTGGCTAGAACTAGTATCTCATCCAGCGATATGCCCGGTTGGCGGAGGATGAGCTTCCTCAGTAGTTTCGACCTGCAGCCCACTATGATTTGGTCTCGGATTTCCTCCCGTGGGTTGGTGAAAGGGCAGGTGCTGGCTAGCCGGCGTAGTCTGGCGTAGTACATGTCGACCGATTCAGACTCTGTCTGCCACGCTCTTTTGAATTTAAACTTTTCAAAGTCATTATTGAGTTGCGGATCAAAGTGTGTGTTAAGAGCAGCGACCGCGGCATCATAGTCGTGCTCTTGTCCTGTATTGGGGAGCGTCTCGAATAAGTCATAGATCTCTGACCCGCCATACAGGATGAGGAGTGACCTTTTCACTGTTCCATCTGTCTCTCTGGTGCCTTTAAAGTAGAGGTTTAATCTTCCGACCCACGCCTTCCATCTCGGCGCCGCCGTCGCAGGGTCTGCCGCCTCGCTGAACGGGGGAATTGGTGCTGCGCCCGAGTGTAGGTAGGTGGGCCGCATCGGTGCAGGGGCTCCGGCTTGGTTGGGGCCCGGTGGAGGTGGAGCGACTATCGCAGGTGGCGGGGCGACTGCTGCGGGTGGGTTTTGACCTGCCCCATCTTGGCCAGCTCCTGGCGCTACTACTGACATGGCTCAACTCTTGTGGCCCTCTCGGTGTCTGTTCGCTTGGTCCCTGTGGGGTGAGGCTGCTAGCCTTGGTATTCAGGCTGGCCAAGGCTCGTTGATGGAGTGGGGATTCCTCTGCTGACCCCTTGTGCCCCTCTTGGTGATTGTGGTGTGAAAACACGTGGACTGGAGACCGTGACGTGTCGCTTGAATGGGGCAAGAAGCGTCCCTTCGGCTGATTGGTTTAGCCTGTGCTTGTTTTTTTTGTGTGTAGACCCTGTGCACTAGGGCTTATGTGTCCCAGTCTTCTCTCCCCTCCTCCGATTTCGCCTGCCGAGGTCGGGGGCAGAGGGGGGCGTGCGTTCGGCGTTGGAGCACTCCAGAGGGGATCGTGGCTGCAGCGGTGCTGGGGGGGCGTGTCTTGGGCCTCACTGGGACCACGTGGTGTCGTTGCGCGAGCTGCGCGCTGCTCGTCTTCACCGGCCAGCGTCTCCGGGTTCCAGCACCGCGCTGAGAGGGAGGCAGGAGTACGCAGGGGTGCCGCGCTGGTGGGAAGGGGGTCGGACTCACCCGCACCTTCGTGACAGGACAGGCGCAGACCGACCCTCCGGCGAGCCCCGCCAGCCGAAGGCGCTCCCAGCCGGGAGACGCGTGGGCGGGCCTCAAAGCCGGGGTCGGCTCGGCAACACACGCGGGTGGGCTCCGCTGCAGAACGTGGGCACACCGCGGAGCCACAAACAGAGGCAGCCTGGCACGCGATCAGGTAGGCCGGCCTCGTCGCCAATGTGGTGTGTCAGGTCAGGGCCTGACACGTGGTATAGGGATGATAATGAGGGGACACAGACAACAGTTCTGTAGTAGCCGGAAAGACCCCGAGCGGTCTTCCGCGTTCTTTATTTATACCCCTGCGCGAGCCCGCCCCGGGGTATGCGTGAATGCGTGTGTGAATGTTGCAACAAAGTATTGGAGAGCCCGAGTGGCTCTCTACATCATGGAGGAACATACGGTTATCATTGACTATTTTCCTTGTGACATTCCAGACAAGCCACCAAGGTTCAACCGCCAAACTCTGGGGCTTCCACTTAAAGTGAACTCGGTCACAGCAAATGCAGACACGCTGCGTGCGTGTATGGTAAAACTAGACAAAGGACTCTAAGTAGTTTCTCTCAGAAACGGGTAGCGGCCATGTTAGGAGTATAAAACATACCGAATAGTGCAATGACGGGTGCTCGCTCACAAAATAAACAAGTGTAAATTGGAGTGCACGTAAAAAATAGGGGGGAATATAAACAAAATATAACCAAAATAATTAGAAAGTGCTACCCCGACTACAAGACAATGTGGTGAATGCAAAGAAAATGTGAATATGAAATGCAACACAGTACATCTCATGTTCTTAGTTATCTGACCATATAAAGTAAGACGCTCAATGGTAAAAATGCGTGAGACAGATTTTCACAATCCTATACAGCAATAAGACATCAATACATAGTTATGCCATCAGTGAAACCCCAGCATAAGCCAACAATGTCTGACAATACATACAATGCTTACTTGGAAGTAAAAAAACCTTTGGGGGGCAGAGGCTGCCTCATGAGTGGTCTACACTTCAAAAACATGTTTAAATGCAGCGTAAATCAACATGTCAGGTCCCATGACAAAATCTTGTTTTGAATCGGCACAACCTGTCCTTTACATAAATGTATGCCTCGTTAAAGGATCAATAAGTATAGGAAGCAGCAAAATGCAATGATACATCGTAATGCGATTCAAATATTGAATGTTAAAACAACCTTACGTTGTTGGTTTAAGTACATGCCATGTTAATGATACTGTGATTTAGTTGAAACACAAAATTCATTGATACATAAACAATGGGTACATTTCATATTATGCTGCTATAATGACTAGTGAATCAATGTAAAACTCAATCAGTGAGAAATTAAATGAAAAGTGCTATGGGTTGCTAGTATCACCTTACTTCCTAGATTAACTGTGGATGTTAATAGTCCTATGTTACTAAATGAATCACATTACAAAAAGCATGCTAAATTGACATTTTACATTGTACACGCCCAATTATTTTTTTAAACAATGCACTCTGTCCTGTGAGTGCAGAGCCTACCTTAGGGGCGGCTTTTAAGTATTAAAAAGCAATGTTTAGGACTGGAAAAGGTTCATTTGCCAAGTTAAGATGGCAGTATAAAATTGCACTATAGTCTGCATTGGGAGAACTGAGACATGTTTTTAAAAGGCTTCGTTAATAGCCTTTTGAACACTTCTCAGGCCTGTAACTGCAGCCTGTAGAGCAGTTTAAAACTGCCACTTTGACATGTCAAAATAATCCTTTTGCCAGGTCTAAACCTTCCTTTTCAATATATATAAGTCACTCGTAAGCAGGGCCACTGGAATTATGTGATTCTGTGGCTGTGACTCTTTTTGCATCATTTAGGATTTGCCTCCTAATCTGTAGATATTAACAACAACAAAAATTTGTTTCTAGCTCAAACTGATCAAAACTTAACGCCTTAACGGTGGCCGCGATTTTGCGGCAGTGCGGCAATTCCGCAAAACGGGAGGGGCCGAGTCGGCCATTGGCCGACGGCAGCACTGGGGAGGTAGTGCTGCCATCGGCCAATGGCCGACGGCAGCACGGAACGGGTTAATAAACACATGGAGATAAGTGTTCATGCGCATTGGAAGAACCTTCGCAAAAATTAACTTGACATCTTTCAGTTGTTTTTGGATGTAAACTGGTACTAATGAGGTGAAATATTTGCCCAGATAGCATTAATATGTGTAAAAATAGAAAAACAATGAAGTATTGCAATCAAAAATTGTGCCGCATTATGCCTCATAATTTGCCTTTACTTGCCACATAATTTGGTCAACCATGCCGCATAAATTGCTGCTCCCCTGCTACATAATTCCATTGGCCCTGCCCGTAAGCTAGGTCCTAAACAGCCCCATCTGCCCATGGGGTAGATTTTCCTTTTACAGCAAGAAGAATGGCCATTATTCCAAGATTGATTACCTATTTTTTGATGAGGGGGAAGCTGGCAGAATCATAGATTTAGAGAATCTTCCTATTTCCATCTCTGACCATGCAGCACTATTATTAAAACTCCAAATGCCAGCTAGTCGAACCCTGAGAAGGTGGTCTGTAAACAGAAGACAGTACCTCCAGTTGGTAATTATGAATGAAATAGAGGAAGGTTCAGTTGCAATAGTTACAACAGTTTAAAAAAATGAAATATTGATTTGGCACCCACATATGTGGTCTGGGATGTTTTTAAGGCCTGGGTAAGAGGGGCCTTAAATAATTATTTGGCCGACTAGCTAATGGAGAGAAAAGAGGCAGATGTCAAAGTTGGAAGAGAAGATAGCCTTAGTGGAAAATTATTTGAAGACAAAGCAGGAGAAGTTTCGAATGTGAGCTAGAGGACCTGCAGTTGAAGTTTAAACTTAAGTTGGAGGAGAAAGCACAACAGCGGTGGGATGCAAGTAGACTCAGAGAATACTGGCTGAAAGCTGTGGAAAGCTGCTGGCATGGAAGGCTAGGATCGATAGAACTCTGAATATTATCAGAAAGATTAGGGATGAAGAGAGGGATGAGGTGGAGAGAGGACACAGAAGGGTTAAAACGGGTATTCCAAAAGTATTTCCAAGACTGATGTATAGAAACGCTTGAGGTAGATGAGGAGGAATTGAATAATTGCCTTCCGGGTAAGCTGTTTCTAGAACTTATCTCTGAGCAGCAGCAGTGTCTGTGTACTGAAATTAAAAGAATTAAAACAGGGAAAACAGCAAGCAGGCCCAGATGGGATCCCAAGTGTATTTTATATCTTATTACCAGAAGAAGTAACCCCTATTTGGATTGAGTTAGTTAATGTAGTACTTTTGAAGGGTTCCCCTTTACCAAAGTCCTGGGATGAGGCAGGTATTTCACAGAAGTTAAAACTGGATAAGAACCCTATGCAGTGTCAACCATATCAGCTGATATCTCTGTTGAACTGGGAATATAAGGTGTTCACTAGTAAACTAGTAACTCATTTAGGTAAAGCAGTAGGCAGTTTAATAAATGATGACCAGAGGGGTTTCCTTCCCAGGAGGCCAATGAGGGAACTTACATATTCCCTATTGGGCTCAATAGATCTTGTCACAGCTAGCGGAAGCCCCACTGGCAGTAGTAACTCTGGATGTGGTTAAAGCCTTTGACTGCGCCAATTGGAGGTATTTGGCGGGTGAGCTAAATAGGTTTGGTATTGGGGAAGAGTTTTGGCAAGTGGTAACCAGGATTTATAGTACACTACGAGCTCAGGTAATAGATAATGGCAGTCTCACTTCTCCAGTAAATATAAGCAGAGGGACTAGATAGGGATGTACCCTGTCTCTCATCCTAGTTGATCTGTAAATTGAAACTTTGGTGCAGAGCTTGTGGTAAAATAGTGAAATAAGGCCATTTATGGTGGAAGCATTCTCAAGGAAAATTGCCTTAAATGCTGATGATCTGATGCTGTATACCTCAAATATTTAAAGCTCTTTACCACAATTAATGGCAAAAGTGAGATGTTTTGAAAACCTATCTAGTTATGAAGAAAATCATAGCAAAACAGAGATAATGATGTGGAAGCAGGAACATCAGAGCATTCAGACCTCGAAGGAATTAAAGTATCCGGGGATAACAATCTCACATGAGCTAGAAAAGATACCTGTGCTAAATTTTGATAAGGTGTTTAAGGAGGTAGATATAACCCTAAAAAGGTGGCAAAGTCTGCGACTTAGTCGAGTGAACCTGTTAAAGATATCCATTCTACCAAAGCTCTCATATTTGTTTGATAATATCCCACAACAGTTTGATAAAAAGATTGTGTCAAAATACAGGGGAGAAATACATCTTTTATTTGGGCCAACAAAGGGTTTAGACTCTCTTGGAGGAAGCTGAGGAGGAGGATTGGAAGTGGAGGGCTGGGGCTGTCAGATTTTCAACCGTAATGTTGGGCATATTAGGTCAAGAGCAACAGGATGCTTTTGCTACATCCTGACAGTTCATTAGGGTGTTTCATGTACACCACCATGCTTAACAACATGTCTGAGGTTGGCTTTATAAGTTTGGGGCTTGCAAACTTTTTAAGAAAGTGGATCTGAAGTCTTCGAAGGCAGATGCTAAAACATAGTCTCTTCTCGAGATTCCATATTATAGTAAGTGGTCTCCAGTATGGGAATCACTGGGAACTCAGGAATGCTTGTTGGATAGTTTGGCAAGATCTTTGATGGAGTCCAGAATATTGCATTGCGGCAGATGGTGGAAGCGGGTAAGGGCCTATTTTGGGACACTTCGAAAGAGCGTACCAATGGAGCAATTATCTTCAAAATCTGAAATCATGAAAGAAGGAGGTATCATTTTTTTGTTTGAATATGTTTTATTGAGAGTATAGGAAAGACAGTACAGTGGTAGCACAGATGAAACACATCATATCACTTCCGTAATGTATACATAATCATACAAAATAAGAAGAAAAGTAAAGATATGACAATGGAAAAAAAAAGCACAACATGACAAGGAAGTTATATGCAGCTGTACAAGAATACATCTCCACAACAACAGTTCGCTAAGAATACAGTACTGCCCACTCATGTCCGGCAAAACTAAACTCGTAGGATGGGATACCTGTGGTGTTAAACTGACAGGTGAAAAGGGAGTGGGCGCGCCAGAGGACGTATAAAGTGCATCTAATAGGACAAATGTGGTGCGCCCAGTCAATAAGGAACGTCCCAGCCAAAAAGAGCGTTTCAATAAGGGAGGACAAGACGGCCAAGGTGATACGGTGTGGGAAAACATGTGCATCATTTGTCAATGTCCCTCGTTCCTAGGGTATGTCTCTTACTGGGCACCCACGAGAGTCGTGCTCATCCCATGGAATATCCCCAACTGTGCACTCAATGTCGTCTTGCAGTCTCCAAATAAAGCCCAAGGAAAAAAAGGTCTGATACAAGCAATATTCAACACCTGTTGCACAGAACTGTAAACAGCAAACAGGAACATGTGAAATTAGGGACTGAAAACTGGAAGGAAAAAAGGAGAAAAAAAAATGAAGGGGGGAAGGGGACCTTTTTATACGTATAAAGACTAACGGGACGGGAGTACGGGCAGGGACAGGAGTCTGTATCGTTGTGTCGGCAATGGGTATCATCCAATGCGGTGCGCAGCGGTCGCAGCGGGGGCGGCGGGGGGGAAGTCTTCAACAGAAGCTCCGACCCCGAGGGGGCAGTAGGGAGGAGCAGGTGGAAAAAGGGGGGAGGGGAGTATCCGGGCAATACGTAGAGGAAAGAGCTGTCAAATAATCCCCTCTTGTAGACACCTCTGATGAAAAGCAACTAAGGCGTCGTCCCAGGCCTGAGCTATGGGATACATGCGGAGCCCCGCTGTTTCCTCCCTATGCAGGGCTACGCTTTCTGCCTTCGCCCAATTATCAAATGAAGCACGGCATCACTTAGTCTGGGGAGGTTCGCTATTTTCCAGCGCTTGGTAATAAGCCTCTTTGCCCTTATTAGGCCAAGGTCCCAGAATCTAGCCTGGACTTTCGTCTGCTTCGTCCGCTTATACAGGCCCACCAAACAAGCTTCCCATATGTGCGGCAAGGTTCCCCCCGTCGCTGCCGCTAGAGTAGTCGATACTGCCAACCAGTAATCATGTGGGCGTGAACACGACCAGAGCATATGTAAAAATTCCGCGTCTACTAACCCACACCTGGGGCACGCTGTCGTATCGAAGCCAAAGTAGCGGTCTATTTTATCTGGGGATAAATACGCACGGTGCACAATGTAGTATTGAATAATTTTAAAGCGGGAATTGCGCGGGACATTCAATGCTCCAGCCAACACTATTGCCCATTCTTTATCGGTCCAGTCTTGTCCCCTATCTCCAGCTCATTTGTCGCAAGCGCTGTGGGGAGAACTGAGTATGTGTGTGCAGGGCTTGCACTAGCCAGTGGACGATGTGGGAACCATTCCCCATCACATGCAGGTACTGTATCAACAAGTGGGTAGGCAGTTCTTCCGCAAGGTCACCCCAGGTCTGCGAGAATAAGAGTAGAATTGTCACGTGTGTCAGGAATTGCCCTACGGGTAGCCCCGTGTTGGCCGCCAATGTCTCGAATGGAAGTAAGGCACCATCTGCAAATAGGTCCCCTAGTCCCTTTAATTCAACTCGTGTCCAGCTGCTCAGCGCTGCTTCCGTGAGAGCACCACCTCCCCAGGGTGTCCACAGTAATGGTAAGTTCGGTGCATATATGGTTTAATGGAGCTCGTGAGTTTCAGACTTCTTACATAGCACTTACGCGCTACCGCTAGGTGTATTTGGTCGGGGCAGCGGGCTTTAGCTAAAGGGTGGAACAGTGCATGAACCTGCACCGCCGTCATGACCGCATCATCCGTGGCGGTGTCCCCCAGGTTCTTCCCGCTCAGCCAGTAGGTTACCCACTGTAGCTGGGCAGCCAGGTAATGGAGCTCCTGATTAGGAACCGCTAATCCCCCCTCCGCCGCTGAAGGGTACAGTGTCTTTAGCGCAACCCGGGGCCGCCCCGTATTCCATATCAACCGTCTAGTCAGAACTTCCAATTCTCTGAACATTCTGGTCGGGACATAAATAGGAAGGTTGGCATAAAAGTATAGCAGTTTAGGCAACACAATCATTTTCGACAGCGTAATGCGGCTGGGGACATTAAGAGGTAGGGAGGTCCAAAAAGCTACCTGAGCCGTGAGCGATGTGACCGCCTGCACCAGATTACCGTCCATCAGGTCAGTGGGGTTTCGGTATATATATACTCCCAGGTAGCGGAAAGTGATCGGATACCAAGCAAGACGTTCGCCCAGTACTACAATATCACATTCCGGCGTTTCAGCAGCGAAAGAATATACACCCGATTTTGCCCAATTGACTGTAAGGCCCGATGTCTCTCCGAACACACGGAAGGTATCAGTGATCACCCGTGGGAAACAAGTCAAATCTCTAATGTAAAGAAGCAGATCATCTGCATACAGTGACACCGCATGCAGCCCATCAGCCAGAGGAATGCTCCAGTCCGCGCCAGAAGCACGGAGCTGCGTCGCTAAGGGCTCCATCATGAGAGCGAAGATTAAGGGAGAGAGGGGGCACCCCTTTCTAGTACCTCTGCGCACCCTAATCGGGTCCGAAAACAGTTTGCCCGTACAGACTCGCACTGTGGGTTCCTGGTATAGGAGGTCCACCATTTGGAGAGAGGCATCTCCCAAGTCAAACTTCTCCAGCACCAGCTTCAGGTAGGGCCATTCGACAGAGTCGAATGCCTTCTCAAGGTCGAGGATTAGGTACCCCAAAAAAGGCCATCAGGTTGTAGCTAGACTCTGGACTCTGAACAGGCGTCTGATATTATAAGATGTGCTTCGGGTCGGCACAAAACCGTTCTGGTCAGTATGCACCAAGGCAGGCACCAGCGGAGCCAGCCGTTGGGCCAACGCGGACGCCAGGATTTTATAATCGGTATTAAGGAGGGCTAGTGGTCTGTATGAGCCCAGGTTGAGTCCGCCTCTGCCCGGTTTCAGAAGGGATACTGCAATAGTGCAACTTGGACATGATGTCGTTTGAGATGTGAATATTTTTGGTACCAACGGGAAGGCAGGTGCATACCCCGCACGTTCCAGGCACAGAATTTAAGTGTAGTCATCACATATCCGTTCTCTCATCCCCCCCCCAGCCATCCCCCCCCAGCAACCAACAGACCTGTAAGACAGGACAAATACCCGCCCACTGCATATGAATATGTTCGCACATGCCCGTGTGTCCCAAAGAAAAAAAGGAGGGAAGAGGAGAGAGTCAACCAACCCTGTAAACAAGGGAAACAACAACACAATACCAAAAGGTCGACAGCCAAACATGTTGTCGTCCAAATGCTTCAATGAGCCAAAGAGTCCTTGAGTTCAAGGGGGGGTTGCTGAGCGCCTGGCTCTGGCCTTCCAAGAGCATCTCGTGTTCAGGTTGAGGGTACTTCCCCCCACAGGCAGTCTTTGGAAGCCGGCCCAGTTCCAGCGAGTACTCCCAATGTGCAGGGCCCAGGGGCCCCAGGGTCCAGGGTTCAACCACCCTTCAGTGTCTCAGGTTGGGTCCCAGTTTAGCACTCACCTCCAGGGGTCCGTCCACCCCTACAATGACGACTCATAGCCCAACAACGGTGTGCACATACAGTACATACTCTGATGGGGGAAGCCAAGCTTGCAGCAGCTCCGTTTCTGGGTCCTGCTGCCTCTCCGCAGACTTAGCAAAGGCGGTAGTGTCTCAGCGACAGATCAGCAAAGCAAAAGCCTAGCTGGCAACAAGAGTTCCCAAATCAAACTAGATGAGCCAAGGGGTCAGTGGACAAAATCAGCAGTTTGCGGGGTAACATCTGGAGGGCCTGTCGAGTTTTGTGAGTCTGATATTCCATAAATATGTTCATCGTAACTTGTGACTGCGCGAGGGCTGGCCTCCAAGTCATGATCCACCTCCATCGATCCACTGATTACCGCCACCATTCGAAGAGCCTCCTGCTATTCGCTATGAACGAGTTCGGGTGTAGGGCCCACTTACGTCTCCGTGTTGGTCAATTTTATCGGTGTGGGTCTCCGCCAGCGGCGGCGTCGGGGTCCACGGTTGCGCCGCATCGTTGATGGCCGCACACCAGGTTCCGTGTCAACTCCCGAGTCAAGCCAGGCCTCCACTTTCTCGGGGGTATGGAAGAAATGTGTCTTATTCCCGGGCCACCACCTGTAGGCGTGCCGGAAAGAGAAGGGAGTAGTTCAAATCCAGGCTGCGGAGGCGTTGTTTCACTGCCAGAAAAGAGTGACGCTGACGTTGGACCTGAACTGTTTAATCAGGGAAGAACATGATCTTGGTGTTCTCAACTCTGATGTCCGACAGCTTCCTAGTCTCCCGCAGCACGGCATCACGATCTCGATAGTTCAGGATACGAATAAGCATGGGCCTGGGGTTAGATCCCGCGGGAGGAGGCTGCGTTGGCCCCCGGTGGGCCCGTTCCACCACGAAGTGCCGAGAGAGGGTTCCTTCAGGCAACAAGTCCAAGAGCCAGCGCTCCATGTGTTCCGCCGCTTCCCTGCCTTCCCATCATTCCGGCAGCCCTATGATGCGGCCGTTGTTCCTCCTCGCCCTTTCTTCCGCATCTTCCGCACGATCTTCCAGGAATTCCACCCTGTTGAGGAGGTCTTGTACATGTCGATCCATTTGTTTGATCTTGGGCGTGGTATCGGACATGGCGGCCTCCAAGGCAGTCGTTCGTTCCGACAATTTCTTATGGTCAGCTCGGAGGTGCGTCAAATCTATGGCCACACTATCGATTTTCGTCTCCAGAGACGTTCGAGTCAGTTGCATTGACTCCTCCAGGCGCTCCATCGCCGCTAGCATCGTATCCAATTTGAAGGCAGTCAGGTCAGGCTTGGATGCCTTCGCCATCTTGCCCTTCACTTGTGCGTCGCCAGTACCAGCTCTCGTCTTGGGTCCCCCAGACATGTGCAGAGTAGTTCGGTCGAGCCGTCAGCATCGCCGCAGAGGTCTCTCAAGGTCCGAGAGAGAACACCGCTTGGGGTGAGGCCAAGAGATATCAGCTGCAAGGGGACACAGGGTAACCCCTCCACTGTCTTTTGTAGGCGACTCTACTATCCGCCAGGATTGCAGGCCATAGTTGAGGAGGAGCAGAAAGGGGCAACATGCACAGGCCCAACCTGGAGTCGGTGCCTGCTGGAACGTTCAGGTGGCAGGCAGTACGTCGGCGTGGTGGCCCAGGGCGGGGGTCACAGGCCGGCCACAGCAGTCAACCGCAAGGTAGCCACCCGTGCAGCAGGCGCGTAGCACCACAGCGCGGATGCTAGAGCGGATGGCATCCGCGGTACTACGACACTTCGCCCCACAGCGTCTCCACTAGGCACTCCAGAGGAGAAATGTCTCACCAACTAGGGGGCAATTAGGGCCAAAGTCTCAGCAGGGCAGGCAGCGGCGCCTCCCAACCCACCGCAGGGGCCACAGGCGAGAGACAGGCGGCAGCTGTACGGGGCCTCGTCTCCACGCCCTCCAAGAGTGCTGTCCGGCCGGGAGCAGAGTCCAACGCCCACCGAGCAGGAGGGGGACGGGTTCCTCGAGGGCCCTCCGGAGATATTCGCGTGAGTGCCCAAGTCAAGAGCCTACGAGCGGGAATGCCAGCGGCGGGGCCCCACGGGGGGGTGCACAGAGGTAAGTCCGAGGGGGGGCGCGGCAGGCGACGAATGGCGGCGGGCAGTACTATGGCCTACCGCGTCGCCGGCCAAGTAGGCCGCCAGCTACGCAGCTCACTTCCGGAGTATCTAAGCCAGAAAGGGTCCCCTCTAAACGCATCAGAGTCCGAAGGGGCAAATAAATACGTGGTTCTGCTGCAAAGGTGCCAGGCTCCGTGTTACAAGCATCTCCACCTATGGCCCCTTAGATGCAGCACAGTCCCAGCCGCATCCCGGTTACCACTGCAGTTGCGGGGGGGCAGATATATTAGGGGACGTCGCTCCAGTCAGCCAGTCACCTCCAAAGCGTTTCCCGTGTTATAGGGGCTCAGCTCAAATCCTACCATAGCCGCAGCAGTAGGTAGGGCAGCGCCGCAGGTCCTGAGGCCCGGATATCCCACAAGGTCGCCTTCATCAGTTGGGCCCTGTGGACGCAGCTCGACTCCGGTCTCGCGTTAGCAGATGCGCCGGCCGGGGGAGCTTGCTGGAGGGGGTACCGGGTCTTGGTCGGCTCCGGAGTGGTTGCAGAGTCACTATCCATCCCAAACTTAGGACGAGGGTTGAGGACCGTCAGCAGGAGCCTCGCTGGAGTTGTGTGCCAACAACAGAGAAATGTGGCGGAGAAACGGCCTGCGGTCAGGGAGCTTAGCACGGAGCTCTACCCGGGCATGTCCGCCGCCATTGCGTGCTTAGCCATGCCCATGAAAGAAGGAGGTATCATGCTGGTATGGACATCTGGTGGTGGCTGCTGGGCAAAGCATGAGACACCCTGGTTTTGTATGGAAAGGATACTTGCCGAGCGCAGAGGTAAAAGCGTCATGGCAAGTATTGCTAAGCATGCTTTATTATTTTTTTTTTTATTTTTTTTATTGGTGTAAGATGTTCTTTGCACTTTTCATCGCTCACAGAAAGAAAGAAAAGCATATACAGTGCGTACGCCTACATCCACCAAGGGCCGGCTACACGCATTCGAAAGCAAGATCATCAGCATGAGTTGTACACGGCCCATCAGTCGACATCCAGCGGACCGGCGGCGTGTTGTCTGATAGCACCCACATGTATATCAGTGCAGCACTCGCTTACTTACACATCAGTAATCTTAAATTTTCAAATTTTTACGTAACAGAACCAAACTAAACAGTGTATTCCCCAACTTATAGGTCTCCCCTTGCTATAGTCTCTCTGCGTCACAGCATCCTCCCTCCTCAGTACCATCATTACCGAAATTATTCGCTCCGAGTAGTCACCATCGGACGTAACTTTCAACCTGTCTCCGTCTCTGATTCAGACTCACCATGCGCCAGTAAATATCCCCCTAAGTATCCCCAATAGTCTTTGGCTCTAGAGCTGCCTGGCAGCTCTTCCTCATAGGTGGTGAGCGTGTCTCGACAATATACCATATCCTGTATCCAGTTCTTTACATCAGGGGCCCTCTTGCTGTTCCAGTGTATAGACACCCTTCTCTTAGCCAACAGTAGCGCTATAGCACAAAATTTGCGTTTTAACGCTCTAAGGTGCGGAACAATACCCAACAGACAGATTTTCGCGTCACACAGCATGGAAGTCCCAAGCATCTCGTTCAAAATTTGTACAACTTGTTCCCAATACCCCGCCACCCTACGACAGTGCCACGCTAGATGCATGAAGTCCGCCCCTTCTTGTTTACACCTGCAACATTGTGAATCTTCCCTCAAGCCATATTTATACAATCTCTGTGGCGTGTGGTACACCTGATGTAAATACTTGTAATGTATGATTTTCAAGTTCCCGTTGGATGTTAGCATACCCGTGAGCACACAGGAGGAGTCCCATTCCATTTCTGTGAGGGGTTCTGTCAGCCCAGCGCTCCATTTGTCCCTAGCCTTGTGTGTATTCGCTCCCACTGCTTCCTGCACATTCGCGTATAGTTTGGATACTAGATGAGACGCTGTGGGTGTAGTGAGGAGTAGTTGAAGGGGTGCAAGGGTAGGAGGTTCTTCCGGATGCGTAGGGTAGTGTTCTCGAAGTGCCCTCTGTAGCCTATAGTAGTTGAAACTAAAAAGTGGAGACGGGTTCGTGATGTATTGTAGCTTGTCTAGTGTCAGGAACACCCCACCATCATACAGGTCCCCAAGCTTGTCTATGCCCGCTCGCTTGAACAGATCCATGCCGACCTGCTCCTGCGTTACCGAAAGGGCCGGGTGATGCGCCAGTGGAAGTGTTGGTGCATAGAGCGGTAGGCAGTTTGTTACTTTACCCATCAGCCTCCATGCCTCTGAAGTAGCATTAACCGGGTTAATGTCACGGTCATGAAGTCTAGTGCGTTTGTGTGTCAGTATATTGGCAAGTGGGATTGGGTCAGTGTCACCTGCTTCCACGGCCACATGTGTCAGGAAGGGCACCTCGTGGTACCAGAAATGTGCGTACTGTGCTTGCGCGCATAAATAATATAAGTAGAAGTCTGGTACCTTGAAGCCTCCCCTCGCATACGGCAGCGTCATAGTTCGTAATTCCATCCTCGCTTGCTTCCCCGCCCACAGCAAATTAAGGACCAGCGTCTTTATCTTACGGAATACAACTGCTGGCGGTTTTATTGGGATATTATTAAATAGGTACAGAAACTTTGGCAGAAGCACCATTTTCACAATTGCTGCTCTGTCAGCTAACGATAGGAGAAGTCTGTTCCATCTCTTAATTTTGTCTTCTAGGGATGATATGGTCCGCCCGTAATTCGTCCTTATCACCAATTCCGGGTCCCTGTGGAACCATATACCTAGGTATTTCGTGGGTTCCTCCTGCCATTCTAGCGGATAGTCTAATTTGGTCGGGCAAGTACTGTCTGTTAAGGATAGGACAAGGGATTTATCCCAGTTAATTTGCAACCCGGATTGGTGGCCAAATTTTATGTACTCTCGCAGGAGTGGATTGAGGTGTTGTTCAGGATTCTTTACATAGAGCACCATGTCATCCGCGTATAGCGAGATATGTATGGGCCTGGAGGGCATTTGAATCGCCGAATAGTGGTGATGTTGACGGATTTTACACGCTAGCGGCTCTAACACCAGCGCGAAAAGCATCGGCGAGAGCGGGCACCCTTGTCGAGTGCCTCTGCATATTGGAATGGGTTCTGATATGTACCTGTTCACTCTGATGCGTGCCGTTAAGTTCGAATATAACATCGCTATCCAACCCAGAAATATCAATGGAAATCCCATACGCACCAGTACTGCTTGAATAAAGGGCCAGCCGATTGTGTCAAATGCTTTAGCTGCGTCTAGCAGCACTGCTACAGCCTTTGTCTCCGGTGCCAGGTAATGAGCCAAAGCGAACAGTGTACGGGTGTTATGTGTAGTGGCCCTGTCGGGGATAAATCCAGACTGATCTGGCCTGATCAATAACGGCATAAGTGGTTTTAACCTGTCCGCTAGTAGACTAGCTATGATTTTGGTGTCCAAGTTCAATAATGAAAGGGGGCGGTATGAATCACATTTATCTACCTCCTTACCTGGTTTCAATAATGTGACGAGCAGTGCTTCTCTTAGAGATGCTGGTAGCGTCTGGGCTTCATGCGCCGCCCCGTATAGCCGCACCAAATGCGGAGCGAGCAGGTCGGCGTACTTTTTATAGAATTCTGTTACGAAGCCGTCCGGCCCGGGTGCTTTGTTATTAGGCAATCGCCTAATGGTGTCTGTCACCTCTTCCACTGTAATTGGGCGTTCTAAATATTTCCTGTGCCCTTCAGCCAGCCACGCCAGTTCAATATCCTCCATATATTGCAATAATTCTTCCTGTGTTGGTGTTGGGCGCGCCATATAGAGTGTGCCATATGTGTTCATAAATTCTTGCAATATCCCCTTGGTATCCGTGACCACTTCCCCGGTGTTTGTACATATGGATTCTATGTTTTGAGGGGCTCTACCTGCACATATCTTCGCGGCCAATTCCCTTCCAGGCCTACCTCCCTCCCCATACCTTCTTGCTGTCGCTCGTTTCGTTACATATTTAAGTTCGTCCGTTGCGAACTCATTGTATTCCGTTAATAGCGCTTGAATCTCCCCCAAAACATTGGTGTCTCCTGTCCGGGTGTATGTCTGCTCTAGTGTTTGGATGCCCGTTTCACGGGTGTGCAGTTGTTGTCGGATATCTTTGAGGATGCCTGAGGTAGTACTGATACAGACCCCCCGAATAGTGGCCTTAAATGCTTCCCATAATAAACCAGGGTCCTCTGTAGTCGGGCTGTTGAGATCAAAGTAATCTACTATTGCCTTATGGATGGTGTCAACATATACGGGGTCCTGCAGTGCAGATGCGTTGAAACGCCAAGTGAAGGGTGGTGGGTCATAATATGGTATGGCAATGTCTAACAGTACTGGGCCGTGATCTGATAGTGTTCGTGGTAAGTGTACGATGTCTTTAACCCATGAGAGTACTTCTCGTGTGCCCAGCCAGTAGTCCAGCCTAGACCAACTGTTGTTCGCCGCATTTATATGTGTCGCTATGGTCAACTCTGGGTTGCGTGCCCTCCATAAATCTACCATATGTAGGTCTTCCATGGCGTCCTGCAGCATTAATCTTGCTTTGCCGTGTTGTTCCAGTGTATGTGCTGCCCTGTCTAGAGTGTCACGTAAGGTAACATTGAAATCCCCTCCCCATATTACGTGAGTTGTCTGCATGTCAATGATAGTGTGCCATATTTTACTGAAAAATCCCGGGTCATCCACATTAGGTCCGTATGTGTTTACCAATAGTATCTTCTGCCGTCTAACCGTGCCCGCTATCGCCACGCTCCTCCCGTCTGTATCTCTGTGTATATTTGCAATCTTAAATCCCGTTCCCTTTCTGATCAGTATGCTCACCCCTCTAGAGTAAGATGAGAAGCTCGAGTTGGTGACAGACTCAGCCCACTTAGCACCCAGTGTGGATGTACTATCACGTACCAAGTGCGTTTCCTGTAAAAAAACGATGTTAACTTGTAACCTATCAAAATAAGCAAACAATCGCCTAATCTTTTGCGGATTGCCTAAGCCTCTTACATTCCAAGTTAGAAATTTCAGCGTATTATGACCAGCCATGTGTGTGTACCTGGGGATCATAGATGTACATCTGGCATTGAAACCGTTTTCTGTAGAGTGTGTGTGGATTGATACATTTCACAGCGACTGAAATTGATAGCGGTCTATGTAGCACATAAACATCATTCGCGCCATAAATCACGACCAAGGAGTTCGCCATGCTTCTCAGACACAGAGATTGCAGTTGGATATAATCTGAAGTTCCCACCCTCTCCCCACCCACTTTAGCACCCAAACTTTGCCAAAGCCATCCCTGAACAACCATTAACTGTAATATCGAACATTGAGAGGGGTACACCCTCATGGGGGTGTCACCAGGTTCACACATCTCCATCCACAGAATGGACGTGGACGGTCGCATGCGTACGCTGTATTATAATATACGTGCTGAACTTCCCCCAACCCCTCAATCCCCCCAGAATAAGTAGTCTCGCCGAAGTGGCATGATGACATTTCACCAGTTTCTCCATTATTAGGCGTACTAGTGCATCCGTTAGGCGGAGCCGTGTCATTGGCAATGTCTCTCCTGCCAGCCGAACCATTTAAGTTACATGTTCTTCCAGGATGCCAGCCACTAGCCAGCGGTCTCACATCCCCATCAGCTGGCCAACAAATCTCGCCCCAGATCCCTTTGCACTATTTATACTCACATCCCAATAGTCTCTTCAGTGGCACATCTCCATCAAGGTCCGTACTTACAGTGAGTTCGTAAGTGCCATGCCAGTCCATCATCTGCTACATTTTCGACCGCCAAGTCGTGTCGAAGGATCTACCCACGGTTGCAGTGTCTGCTATCTGCGTCGCACATGTGGGTACCGTAGGTCAGTTCCGCCCGCCTACATTCAAAGTTAGTCATTCCACATCACTCGTAGCCTCGTTCCGATCCTGCTGCTTCCGTCTTTTCAGTTGTTGCCGAACATATTCCTGTGCCGCCTGTACCGTTGGTAGTATGACCGGTTTCCCGCCAGTGAAGATTTTGAGTTTCGCTGGATAGAGCATGGCATACTCTTGACCAAGTTCCCTCAGCTTCTTTTTAACTGGAGCGAATTCCTTTCGAGCCAGTTGCACCGCCACGGTGTGGTCTGGATAGAACTCCAGCGAGTTCCCTTGATGAGTGATTTTGCCCATTTCTCTGGCCAGCCGTAGTATCGTGTCACGGTCCCGGTAGTTCAGCATGCGAGCAATAACCATGCGTGGGGTAGCTCCAGACTTAGGCACTGGCGCTAGTGAACGATGAGCACGTTCAACCAGGAACACAGAGGACAGTTTCTCGGGACCAAAGATCTCTCTCACCAGCGCTTCTATATACGTCTCCATCTTCCCCGTGTTCGTGGATTCCGGCAAACCCGAAATCCGGACGTTATTGCGCCTGGACCTGGCTTCCTGGTCTTCCACCTTGGCGCGCAGGCTCTCGACCGTCTTTTCTAGGCCACCGCAGGACCTGGACATGGCTATGTGGTCATCTTCTACCTGTGAGATTCGTTGTTCAGCTTCTGCTATGCGCCCGTCATGTTGTTCAATTTTCGCCGCCATGTTGTCCACCCTCTGCACCACGTTGTCAAGTTTACCGTTCATTTCCTGCAGGCTCTTCTGGATCGATCGTAGCACTGACTCCATGCCCGCACCTTCTGAGTGCTCTTGGCCCCCTTCCACTTCGAGGTCAGTAGCAGCAGTTTTGCTCTGCTTACGCGCTTCAAATTGGAGCTTGGTTTGTTGCCGATCCGGTTTCCCCATTTCAAGTTGTTGCTTTGGTGTAGTTTGCCCCGACGAATTAGGGCTGCCAGACGTTGTCACACTGGTCGCGGAGTTGGCGCGATGTGCTGTTGCTGCAGCCCCCCCCCGAGCTGTGCGCGTAGTCATTAGCCGGCGACTGCTGTTGTAAATATGGTCGTGTGGTGGCAGTTGGCGTTATCTCCTCAGGACCTCGTGGGGCGCCGCAAAAGTGGTATTTGTGTGCTAGAGAGGCTATGTCCTCCAGATCCGCTATGCAGACGTGTCTTTATGGGCATGACCAGCAGGTCCGTTCCACATGTGTTGACACCGTGCTCCGTGTCCACCTCTTGCCTTCTGAGCTCTACGCTGATTGCCTCATGTCTCCCGCTGGCACCAGGGCTCCACAGCAGAGACACGCAGTGCAGCACTTCGCACGATATTCAGCCGCTTCAGGGGGCCCCACCTTGCCTCAAACTCACCGCGCTGCAGAAGTCCGCCAGGGAGTTATGGGGACCTCCACTCCGTCCGGCGCTTCACTTCAACCGTTGTCCTCCGTCAGTCATGTGCGTTCCACGGGCGCCGCCATCTTGCCGTCAGTGGAACGCACGGCAACTCTCCATGGCCGCAGGTCCCGCGTCGCTCCCCACTGCCGTACAGCCCCAGAGGATGGTCAGCTTCTTTAGTTCTTGCGGCACCGAGGGGGTCCCACTTCCAAATTTACCTGGCAACTGCGGAAATACCTGGTCTTCGATCTCCGCGGGCGGCCATCTTGCGACGTTGTCAGCCAGTCTACGTTATTTCGTTCGGATCTGACACATCATGCCCACATTCCGCCTCTGCTGTGCGGGATAATGTCGGTCCCCGATTCCGATGTCCAGTTCTCTGTCCGTCGCTACTGGAGCTGGGGAACTAAGGGGCTAAAGGCCGCTCGGCGCGCGACCGTCCGGCGGAGCTGACACACTAGCCAGCCATGCCGCAGTGCGCCCTCTAGCGCCCCCCCTAAGCATGCTTTATTATGTGGTTAAATCTGCTGCATTAAGATGAAATCACTTCTTTACTTTACATGGAGTGTACTGGACCTAATGGAAGTAGGCCAAGATAACAGGAGATGGGTAAGGTAAATGTAAGCAGTGTACCACCTCGATAGCAGACAATTTCCATATGTTTGGTACACGCTATGCCCTGGAAGTTTTTTTAAGAAATTTGGTTAAGACACTTTCTGACATCCTGAGACTTGAAGTGGAGGCAAGACCCACCCTTACTGTGTTTGGCATTATACAGCACAGAGCTGCTTCCAGCGGCCCCTCAACACTGCAAAACATGTTGATTTTCTCTTTGATCCTTTTGGGTAGGAGGGAGATTTGTAAAGCGTGGTGGCAACCCACACCTTCAACTTGGCAGCAATGGTGGAATTCTGCGAGATATTTTAGGGAAATAGATGTTACGGTTCGAAAGAATATGAGTGATGCAAAATCTGGGTCGTTATGGAATCTGTTGGAATCGATAGAAGGCCATGATGTCCAATAATTATATCTCTTTGTCACTTCTTTTTGATATTTGGTGCTGGGTGACACCTGGCTCACACACTGACTGAAAATGGACCCCGATATAAGTATGAGGGGTTAACGGTTCAGGTGGGTGCATAGTTACTTGAGTTGATATGATATGAGTTGATATGAGGACAAAAAAAGAGATTGGTTTTCATGGGAAAGTGTTAACCAATAAATCAATTATATATTATTTTTTCTTGAAAATAAATTTAAACAAACAGGTGTATGTCTTTTCAACAAATTTATATTGAAAATCAGAAGCTTAAAATTAGGAGTTCATGAAAAATTATCCACATACATTGATAACAAACACTATCACCCTTATCTATGTTGGCTTGCTAGTCATCAATGTATGTAAACCAACTTCCCAAATTATAACAAATAACTCTGTTTAATACATAGGAACTAAACATCAAACATACATTTAGCAATAACTAAAAGGAAAGTTGAGTTAAGTGTGAACTTTTTGGTCACTATTGTTATATATCCGCGAAACCATCTTCAGGGCTGTATAGTTGTGTGAACATCCAGGACCCTCTTAAAAACATTTTTTAGAAAAAAAGGAGTTACCAAATCATAATTAATGGGAACTATCAGCTAGATGCATCAAACAAAAATCCGCTCGCAAAGGGGCAGATTGACTTTGTGCTTTCTCCTTTTTGCCTGTCTCTCTTTGTAATTGTACCCGTGTTTTTGCTCTCTCCTTCCTGTCTGCCCGCCTACCTCGCCGATCCCCGCTCTCCCTCCCCTCTTCCCGCCACCGCCGCTAAGCCCCGCCCCTTTTGCCTTCTGTATCCCTCCCCGCTCCCGCCTCCCAGCTGCCCCGCCCACCCGCGCACTTGGCCTTATATGGCGACCGTGCGAACGCACAGCGGTCACGCGCAGCGGGCGCGGCGATTGTGCGCCGAAGGCGCGCCAAAGGTAAGCCCGTCTGCGCCCGTCCGCGACCGGATCGCGACCAGCGCCAGGACCCCTGGCCCACGAAGACCTCGACCGACCCGCCTGACGTACTCCGCCGCCACCCTCATCGCACTCAACACCGGCCGACTCCCAGAATGCCACCAAGCCACCCCACGACGCACCCAAGGACCTTTCAGCTGCCACGCCTGCAAGTTCACCTGCATCCGGACCTCCCTCGCACCAGCACCCGCCAAGTCGAACACCAGCAGCACCCACCTCAAGTGCATCCTGCTCAACACCCGCTCCGTCCACAGACACGCCATCGAACTCTGGAACCTCCTAGACGCCACAGCCCCTGACGTTGCCTTCCTCACGGAGACCTGGATGAACGCCTCTTCAGCCCCCGACATCGCCATCGCCATCCCAGAGGGCTACAAGATCGTCCGGAGGGACCGCAACGCCAACCAGATGGGAGGAGGCATCGCCATCATCCACAGGAACACCATCCGTCTCACGACCAGCACCGACAACACCCTGACCAGCGCCGAACACCTGCATTTCCAGATCCACACCAACCCGAACACCACCCTTAGAGGCACCCTGATCTACCGACCTCCGGGACCACGCACACAATTCAGCGAGGACATCGCCGACTTCGTCAGCCCGCATGCCCTCCCCTCCGCTGACTACATCCTCCTGGGGGACCTCAACTTCCATCTGGAGAACAACAACGACCGCAACACCAGCACCCTGCTCGACAACCTCGCCAATCTTGGACTCAAGCAGCTGGTGTCCACCCCCACCCACCTCGCCGGACACACACTCGACGCCGTCTTCTCATCCAGCAAAGACGTCGCCTTCAGCCACGCCACAGAACTCCACTGGACGGACCACAGCTGCGTCCACTTCACCTTCAAGAGAACGACGACCCACCACCACCAGCAACAGGCCGCCCGCAGAAGCTGGAACAAGATCACAGCAGACCAGCACCTCCCTGAGCCAGCACCCTCCTGCCAGCTCAGCGAACCCCAGCCAGGCCGCCGACAACCTCACGAAGTGGATCAGCATCTGCGCGGACGAGCTCGCCCCGCTGAGGACCCCGCCCAGCAGACCCGGCAGCAAGAAAGCCCCGTGGTTCTCCGACGAACTCAAGTGCTCCAAGAAGAACTGCCGAGCCCTCGAGAAAGTCTGGAGAAGGGAACCTACACCGGACAACAGGACCACCCTCAAACTGGCCACTCGGAAGCACCACCAGCTGATCCGCGCCGCCAAGAAAACCGCATTCAAGGACCGGCTGGACAACAATGCACACAACAGCAAGGAACTCTTCAACATCGTGAAAGAGCTATCCAACCCCAGCGCAGGAAACAACGACATCACCCCATCGCAAGACCTCTGCGACTCCCTCGCTTCTTACTTCCACAACAAGATCGCGGACATACACAACAGCTTCAACAAACAACCAACGCACACCATGACCGAACAACCACCCCCCACCACCACCCTCCACGCCTGGACCCCGATCAGCACCGAAGACACCATCCGCACGATGAACTCCATCCACTCCGGATCACCGACCGACCCCTGCCCTCACCACGTCTTCAACAAGGCCGACGCTGTCATCGCACCCCACCTGCGAGACATCATCAACACATCCTTCGACACCGCCACCTTCCCTGAGAGCTGGAAGCACGCCGAACTCAGCGCTCTACTCAAGAAACCAACAGCGGACCCCACCGAACTCAAGAACTACCGCCCCATCTCGCTCCTCCCGTTTCCAGCCAAAGTCATCGAGAAGACCGTCAACAAGCAGCTGGCCGCCTTCCTCGAGACGAATGGATCCCTCGACCCCTCACAGTCCGGCTTCCGAGCCAATCACAGCACCGAGACCGCCCTCATTGCCGCCACCGATGACATCCGAGCCCTGATGGACAACGGAGAAACAGCGGCCCTCATCCTCCTAGACCTCTCCGCGGCATTCGACACTGTCTGCCACCGCACCCTAGTACAGCGCCTCAGCAACGTCGGAATCCAGGACAAGGCGCTGGAATGGATCATCTCCTTCCTCGACGGAAGAACACAGAGAGTCCGCCTACCACCGTACAAGTCAGAGGCCTCCGAAGTCATCTGCGGCGTCCCTCAAGGATCCTCTCTGAGCCCCACCCTCTTCAACGTCTACATGAGCCCCCTCGCGGCCATCGCACGCCAACACAACCTCAGCATAATCTCCTACGCCGACGACACCCAGCTGATCCTCTCCCTGACCAACGACCCCGCCACCGCCAGAGCCAACCTACACGAAGGGATGAAAGAGGTAGCCGAGTGGATGACGACCAGCCGCCTGAAACTGAACTCGGACAAGACGGAGGTCCTCATCCTGGGCTCTTCACCCTCCGCCTGGGACGACTCCTGGTGGCCTCCCGCCCTGGGCACCGCACCCAAACCGACAGACCATGCACGCAACCTGGGCTTCATCCTGGACTCCTCCCTCTCTTTGACCAGGCAAGTCAACAACGTCTCCTCGGCATGCTTCAACATCCTACGCATGCTACAGAAGATCTTCTGGTGGATCCCCACCGAGACCAGGAAGACCGTCACCCAGGCCCTCGTCACTAGCCGACTGGACTACGGCAACACCCTCTACGCCGGTACCACCGCCAAGCTCCAGAAGAGACTCCAGCGGATCCAGAACGCCTCAGCCAGACTCATCCTCGACATCCCACGACACAGCCACATCTCCGGACATCTGAGGGACCTTCACTGGCTCCCCGTCAACAAAAGAATCACCTTCCGCCTCCTCACCCACGCACACAAAGCCCTACACGACCAAGGCCCGAGCTACCTCAACAGCCGGATCAACTTCTACGCTCCCAAACGCCACCTCCGTTCAGCCAACCACGCCCTCGCCGCCGTCCCCCGCATCCGAAGAGCAACTACAGGAGGAAGGTCCTTCTCCTACCTGGCCGCCAAGACCTGGAACTCCCTCCCGACCGACCTGCGCCTGACCCAAGACCACCTCTCCTTCAGGAAGAAGCTGAAGACCTGGCTGTTCGAGCAGTAGCGGCACCCCCCCCCCTCCCCTAAGCGCCTTGAGACCCTACGGGTATGTAGCGCGCTCTATAAGTGTCATTGATTGATTGATAGGAATGAATGGAGAGGTATTCCTTAATTGCGACTCGCAATTTGCGAGTCACAATTAAGGAATTCTAAGAAATCGCTATTTATTTAGTGATTTCTTGATGCATTCCATTTTGCTATTCCTTAATAGCGAATCGGTATTTTTCGCTGTTAAGGAATCGCAAAATGGGTTGTTGATGCATCTGGGGGTATATCACTAGACATACACCCAGAGTGGAGTGACAGACATCGTCTCCAAAAAGTGTGCGGATAGGACACGGTCATCTGTTAACTAGATAGGTAGCATTACCCAAATAAACGTGACTAGGTTATCCTTAAAGAAAAAGAGTTTGTTAATGTGAAGAAAGAATTCAAAAGTGGGAGGAAATATATCCATCACCTAGTTTTGTATACTTTTTTATTAAGGAACATGTAATCTTTGGCTCACTGATTGGTGAGTCAAAAATGTGACTTTGCTTATTAATGTTCTCTTCGTGGAGAGAAAAATCTGTAAGTTGCCAAGGAAATATGTACGTTTCTATATTGGCCAACAATTGTACTTAAATAGAATTGATCATGTATGTCATGCATATGCTAAATAATATTCGTGTATTGTCCCTCCCAATAATGGGGTAGATTGAATATTCAAGATGGGTCCTAAAAGGAGAACAAGAACTTCTTAGTTACCATTTGACCACACTTTGCGGGTCTCTCTATCTCTTTGTTCCCTTGCCCCTGGCCATACCCCTCTTCCTGTCCCTTTTACTGATTCTTCTGCCAGTGATAGTGATATTTTTTACTGGAATTTTAATTTTCTACGTAAAAAGAAATCCCCTCCCATGCCCAAGAAACAGAGGGGCAAATTTACAAGCCCCCTGCGCCACCAGTACGTCACGTACAGGTGGCGCAAGGTACACCTCCATATTTACAAGGACAGGAAAAGCCACCCTGCATGACTTTTCCTCTCCTTGTAAATACAGCTCTTTCACACGCAGCACTTTACGTTGAAGATGCGTTCCATGGGTGTTGCTGTGGGTGTTCCCACACAACACTCATGGAACAAGACACATCTCCAGATTTACAAGAAATCGTAAACCTGGAGATGCGTCTGAATGCTACGCCACGCTAGAGGTGGCATAGCGAGGCGCAACAAGGAGAAATGTTTTGTATGTGTTTTACTAACCTCAGGAATGAGTGCAGTAGAATGAAGCAGGCATTGAAAGAGTAAAAACCGAGGAGAAATAAAAAACATTTCTCCTCGTTGCACCTCGCTATGCTACCTCTAGCATGGCGTAGCATTCACACGCATCTCCAGATTTATGATTTCTTGTAAATCTGGAGATGTGCATTGTTCCATGGGTGTGGAGTGGGAACACCCACAGCAACACCCATGGAACGCATCTTCAATGTAAAGTGCTGCGTGTGAAGGAGCCGTATTTACAAGGAGAGGAAAAGTCATGCAGGGTGTCTTTTTCTGTCCTTGTAAACTTGCAAATATGGAGGTGCACCCTACGCCACCAGTACGTGACGTACTGGTGGCGCAGGGGGCTTGTAAATCTGCCCCTCTGTTCCTTGGGCATGGGGGGGATTTCTTTTTTTACGCAGAAAATTGAAATTCTAGTAAAAAATATCACTATGGCTGGCAGAAGAATCAGTAAAGGGGACAGGTAGAGGAGTATGGCCAGGGGCAAGGGAACAAAGAGATGGAGAGAGTGACTGAGGCACAGAGGCAGGGTCAAAGGGACAGGGAGGCAGGGAGCAAAACTCAGAAACTAAGACAGAGACAGAGGTAGAGAGACAAAGGTAAAGATATAGGGGCATATGTATGAAAAGATTTTTTAGTCGCAAACGATGTGAATCGCAAAAAAGCAGCGTTTGCGCCTAAAAATTCGCAAAACGGAATGTTTTAGGAAAATCGCACTGCAAAATTAAGGAATCGCAAAATTTGCGAGTCCTTAATTTTGCGTAACCATTTAAGGAATCGCAAATTGCAATTCCTTAATTATTGCGTCAGCATTTAAGGAATCGCAATTGCGATTCCTTAAATGCTATGCAACAAGCACTCAAGTTGTGCGATTTCTCCTTAAAAAATCGCAAATTACCACCAACTTCAGGTTGGTGGTAATTTGCGATTTCTTTCACAAATGCACTTTTTGGCATTTGTCAAGGTGCCATGTGGTGCACATACATGCCCTTAGGGCATGTATGTGCGCCATATGCGCACACATGTTAATTTCAGGGGTGCATCAGGGTGTCCTTATGACACCCTTGCACCCTTGAAATTATTCTCAATTTGCAATTCTCAAATTGCGAATCGCAAATTGAGAATGACTTCCCATTCATTGCTATGGGCCTCCTGGCCCATAGAAATGAATGGGAAGGTATTCCTTAATTGCAATTTCGCAATTTGCTAATCGATTTTTTAAATACATCCCGTATTGCGATTCTCAAATAGCCATTCTCAAAAAATCGCTATTTGAGAATCGCAAACACGGATTTTCATACATATGCCCCATAGAGACAGAGGAACAAACATACAGGGCTAAGGACAAAGTCAGAGCAATAGACCATGGTAAAGGATCAAAGAGACAGGGGCAAAGACTGGGGCACCAGGACAGAGGAGCAGGACTTGATGGATGGTACAGAGAGTGCAACAATGACACAGGAGCAGAAAGGAAGGCAGGGTCAGAGGGACAGATACGGGTATAAAATTAAGGGAACAAAGAGAGGCACAGAGAGAGGAACAAAGAAATGTAGAGACAGAGATAGGGGCAGAGACACAGACGAACAGGATAGGAACATAGGAACAAGGTGGACCGTAAAGAACGATGGTTCGGAGACAGTGGAAGAGAGACTGGGAGATGATTTTGTATACAAATGGTATTTTGAAAAACAAATGGTACACTACGAAAGCAATTTCATTACCTCAAATTAAACAATTATATTTGGATGCTGACAAAGAAATATAATCTAATTAAATTACATAAAAATTAACATAACTTAATTACCAGAATGCATTAAAATAAAATGTGTAAGGTACAGGAATTTCATTAGGGTGAGGGTAATGTTAATACGTAATATATTGATCAATCTGAAAAAGAAATCAGAATAATTACAAGAATAAAATGAATAAGCAAAGGTTATAGTTAGGGTTATTGCAAACATTAGCAACAAGTTATGAATCCTTTCATTTATTAGAAATATCAAACATTAAAAATATTTAAAATTGGTTAGAAATTATTACATCCAATAAACAATATTCATATTCATTTATTAGTAAGAGACAATATTAGAGTTAGTGTTAGGAAACAAAGATCTATCAAATATATTAATTTAAGATTTAGTAATACAAACAATGATAAACTCAGAAAATGGTTACAGTAAAGGTTAGTAAAACACATACTTCAAGACTACTTTAAATTATTAAGCCATACAGGCACCCATACTGACAAAATTACCTATCTCATGGACCCTTTTAGGGACCACGGTCATACTCATAACTTAAACTCATATGCCATTGGCACTGAGATGTATCTGCATGTCAGTGTACCACAGGAAAGCTTCACCAATGATGACATCTGGTTAGGCCAAAGCCAAATTCACTAAAGTGATTCCAGCTGGTATGCTAATGAGGCATCATTAGATGCTTGTTACTCCTAAAGCATTACCATCCTGTTTGACCTCCAGCCTTTTCCGCTAGCTCTCCATCTCCCAAACCTATTTTGGCAAGAATGTAAAACAGTCTAGACATAGTCTGGGATCAGGGTTTAAGCTTAAATTTCCAGATCAATGTCAGGGCCAAATTGTGAACTCAAAACAGCGCTGACAACTTTGTCAGACCAGTACACGTGGCATGGGGGGAGGGGGGTGCAAGTGTGAAGCATTGCTGCTTTTGTGACTGGGGGCTGTTATTGCAGCATCGCTGCGAAACCTCCCCCCAGTAATAAAACCATCCCCCACCGCTCCAGCCTCGAGGGAAAAAACACCTGATGCCCGGTACGGCCAATCCAGCCCTGATTTATGTAGTAGCCCACAGGTCTATTTATAAGCTCCTACATCTGAATTTGACTACAAAATATTGTGGGACACTAAAATCATAGACAGAATATCGAGGGACCAAATATCGAAAGGTAAGTATGTACAGAATTTCTGTACCTAACTCTACATATGTGGACCTTTACGATATTTATATTTTCTTCAAGGTACATGCATGTGGAATTAAGAATAGTAAATCTGTACTTCCCTATATTCATTAGATTTTTGTTGTTTTGTCCCTCAATATTGTGTCCACAATATTAGTGTGCCACAATATTCTTGTACTCAATATTCCAGAGTGCAGCCTCAGAGAACATCTTTCATTTGTCTCGAGGAACACTAACCTGTGTTATAGAAATGTTCTTTTGCTGCAGTCATAGCATACAAATTGCAACAACAAAAAGTTGTTTGGAATACAGGAGATCTGCATTTCAGGCTGTAGAAGAGAGGTCATGTGTATGAGGTGTAATGAACCCTTCACTGCCTACCCATGTAGAAGCAGATTACTTTAAGCCTTTTTCATGATATTTGGCCATTCAATTTGGAAGCTGGGCTGGATCCGTAAGAGACTGGTTTTGAATGCCCATGGCCACCCATGGTGCTTCAGTGGTACGAGCTGTAGGTGTCTTTTATCAACATGATTGATTTCATTATGAATTTACATTGTGCTTGTGCAGGGTGTGTACGGGAAGGCATACCAAGGCATAAAGGGTAGTTTTGAATGGCTGAATGGGCATATGTTGTGTGTTAATTTATGATGGAAGGCCTGTGATAATGGCTGCCTGGCTATATATTAATGGCCCTGTGAGCTTATTAATGGTTCGTGTGGTTCTGTTTCTATGTGATGGTGATTTGATGGTGGATGTGTAGCCGTGTAATGATGCTTGTATAAAGGTTTGATTGTGGGTGTGGTCTTATGATGAAGCATGTGTGTTCCTGTGTTGTTAGTTGTGTGGTCTTATAGGATAGTACGTGTGTTATGGTGACTGTGTGGCTGTATGTTGATGTAGTTTCTATGGTCCTATATAATGTTATGCTTTTGCTGATACTCTTATATGAGGGTGGGTTTGTGGTGTGTGAAAGTAGTTGTGTGGTCATATAATGGTGTGTGTTTGGTGGATGGTTGTGGCTATTTTTATGATATCTTATTGTATGTTTGAGTCAATCTCATGATCAGTGTGATGATGGGTGTATTGGCACATGTTATTGGTTTATGATTGTGTATTGTGGTGGATGTGTTACAGCTGCTGTGTCGCTATAGGATGATTTTGTATGTAACTGTATGAGGTTGTTGTAGAGGCCATCAGTGAAGACATAAATTATGTTATTTGTGATTTCATCAGAGACGTCATGGATGAGGCTATGCACAGTGCATGTTGGGAGTGGAAGTCACGGTACTCACAGCATGGTATGAATCTCGAATTTCAGGATTTTGATGTAACTAAACTATAATATCACTTTAACAGTTAGTTTTTTGTGCTGTTCTTTGTATGTATTTTGCTTTGGGAAAGTGAAAAGTGAATACACTATAGGACCCATTACTTACTTTAAACTATAGTTCTCCATTGTTTTTTTAAAGAATCATTTTTAGGAGTGATTTGAAGTTTGTTGTTTGGATGTATGACGGTGGCTGTACTGCTCTACGATGGTGTGCAATTGGGTGTATAAGGGTGTAAATATGTGATAGTGGTTCTGTGGAAATGTATGGTGGTTGTCTTTTTTGATTGATACAAACTTGTACAGTTTTACACTCAAAATTAAACTACAGATCCATGGGTATAGCAGGCTGAGAAAAAAAAGAAAGACAGAAAAACTTCTCCAGGAATTAACTAATTTGTGCATATCACATTGCATTTGCACAATACTCCCTGTGGTTTCTGAATCTAACATGCTAGAGAATATGGATTGCTTGGCATAAGTTGGTTGGTGTATGGACGTAAGAAGGTATGTGTGTGTTTGTATATGGTTGTATGTGTGCCTGCTTGTGATACCTGGATGAAACTTGACATCTGTGCATGAGGTTTAGCTTAATAACTTTGTACCAAATTTCATGCAGATTCATCAATCAGAGCCAAAGATCTTAGTGAATGAAACTTTTGTAGCCTTGCATTTATATTTGACCCCCACTTTGAGCTCAATACTTGCCTTAACAACTGAAAATTAAACCGTAAACATCTTTCAAATTGTGTGGAGATTCATAAAAATTTGCAAACTCTATTATCAAATCAGGAATATTTGACTCCACTTAAAATGTGACCCTTGATGGACCTGCATAAAACGTATAATATACCAAAGCTAGGCATGCTAGGCCTGTGCTAAATTTCATGTGTATCCATAAAAAATGTCAAAAATAATAACACATTAAACATATGTTATCCGCCTCTTATTGGATATACTTGAAACCTGAAATACCTGCACTGGGTGCAACTTGCTAGCCGTCAGCCACATTTCATGCAGATTCATCAAACAGCTCCAATGTTATTAACAAGCTAAACTTTAATTGCCCCCACTTTAACTTGCTCCCCCCTGCAGTATGTATTGGCACAAAGCTAGACATACAAAAACAATTCGAATCCCTCTTATTGTCTGCCAACTTTTGCGTAGATTCTTCCAATGGTGGCAAAGTTATTAGAAAATTAGCACTTTTTTGTCTCTACCCTATTTTTAACTGCCTATCTTTGATGCATGTGCAAGAATTCAAAACTATAAAGCGTAAGATTATTATGCTAAATGCCTACCAAGATTCCTGCACATTCATCAAAGAGTGCTACATTTTAAACAAAACAAAGAAATATTTTTCAACTGTCAATATATTTTTCAAACATTAACATCTCAAAAACGGATCAATGCTTAACGGGGGGAAAGAACACTTTTTAAGAGAATGTCCTGCTTTAATGCCGAATTTAGCATTTTGTTTGCTGCAGTAGAGATCACAATTGCATATGGGAGAGTAAATTGTAAGTACATCTTTTTAACAACCTCACACACTTAACGTATTTCTCCCTGAACAGGTGAGAGCAAAACATTCATGATTTACTTTACACTACATTTAGTAAACTTGCCAACGGATAATCACCCAAAGAAGATACATTAACTATTAAGGTAGCCAAATTGTTATTCAAAATGTACAAATGTACAAAATACAATACCAATTATTCTCATTTGTTCTTTAACAGTAAATAAAAGTATTGTCTGAGTTATAATAGGAAAATAAGAGTGACATTACTTACAGTGGTAGAGAAGCAGACAATGGTGAAAAGGAGATAGAGCACTAACCCGCTGTTCATGCTTTACACAAAACCCTGCAGGAAAATGGATCATTGTCTTTTAGAAAGCAGGCATTCAGTTTTTGTGTGCATTAGATAAACAATACTGTAAACATTGCTTTTAAATACCGGTAATAATATGCAAAAAACATAAATAATTATGCGCACATTTAGATGATTAGTCAATAAAATCAGTTAACTTATTTCAGGTTTCTCCATTATCAATCGGGCCCAAATCTGTAAACTAAATTTTACGGTATACAGCCTTTACAAGGAAACTTTTACAACGAACTACCATTACAACGCAACGTTTACAACGCAAACCATTACAACGCATAGCGCTGGGGGGCGCTCTAGGATAGGGAATAGGTTTAATGTACTATCCAACACCTTCCCTACTATCCACGGGGACTGGAGTTGGAATAGTAAATTAAACTATTCACTATTCAGTATCCAGCACCCAAAAGCATTATGCGTTGTAATGGTATGCGTTGTAAAACTTTCGATTTAAAGGTAGGCGATGTAAAAAGTATGCATTGTAACGTCATACATCCAAATTTTACATAAAACTTCGGTAGGAATAATGACAATCTGAATTAGACATAAATTTTCATGAATATTACTGCTGATTCACACTTAATGTTGTGGATGGAAAATCCACAGCAGCAAGGGTGGCTGTAATGTGCATTGTCACAATAAACATTTTCTAATCCACAGGAAAATATATTTACTGCAACTCCTTTCCAATGGAACTGGTGACAATTATTGTGTGTTTTTGAGTTTTCATTCACAATTTTTACACTTAGCAAGTCCCCATGTTTAAAAGAATAAAAATGTAGATGGTTGACTTCTTATGAAAAACCACTAGTAAGGTTTGTGAATACCTACAGGATTATTATGTAGACAGAGCTCTGTGTTCATCTACCCACCTGTTACCACCCGTCCATCTAAATCCCCACAGAACATCTGCAGAACAGGTGGATTCTTCATGATAGAAAGTTCAACTTGCTGATCTAGAAGTCAGCTGATCCGGTGAAGTGTATTACATTGTAATTGCATTCATGAAGTGTTCATACTTTATCTTCCTCCTAGTTAAATGAGCCCTTTTTCTTCCCTAGTTCTGGGCCCGAGGCAGTGTTTGGAAGGAGGAGGAGTAGCTGGGGCACTCCACAGAGAAAATCAAACAGATCACTGGTGAACATTAATTGACTACCACTGACCTAAGAATGTATTTTTTTACAGGTAGATGATATGCACACACTCAATATACTCCTATAAATATTGTATAGAGCGCTATTCACAAAGGAATATTTATACTTGTAGATTCGCTCACTTTGTAGTAACTTTACAACTTTTCCACTTTGGCCGTTCACTATTTATGTGTGTATAGTTACTCAAAAGTATAGGCTTACATGTCCTCCCTCTGAAAAATGCAAGGAATGGAGCTAAATATAGGCTTGTAAAGTTACTACTTGTAACTTTGTACATGTAGGCAGTGGTATCTCCCATCAGGTGGAGATCTCCCTATGGTAAAATACAGGGAAAAGTAAAAAAAGGTGATCAAACTTTTAAAACAAATGGTAAAAAATGTGAATGTTAAATATTAATGTAAAATAATTTTACATATTTTTTAAAACTAGAACAAATAAATCGATGTGTAGTAGAAAATTAATGAATTGAAATATAGATAATGTATAATAATTTATTGACAGATTTATGAAAAATATGTTTATTTATATTCAACATGTATTAAAAATGAGAAGACAATTGATATGACAGTGAAATGCCCACTGGATAAACACTAAAAGTGCTATCCTTGTATGTTAATGGTTTGGGCAGTAGGATTAAAAGAGGAATGGTTTTGCAGTACCTCAAAAGACCCAGACATTGTCATGGTACTGGAAACCCATCTAAGTTGCAATCTTTGCAAGGTGCTAAATAGATATAGTTACAAGGTGCTAGCACACACGGGGCAGACCTCTGATGATATTTAAAAAATTATCTCCACTTATACCGTAATGGACATAGCTTGACCAGCAGAGTAGATGTGCGATGCAGACGGGCATTGAGAAGGACTCACAATGAACCGCTACTCAGTTTATATCCTACCAAAACTGCATGCATCCACCATTCCAGATATAGGCTATGTGAAACTGCAGTTGCATCCAGGCATTCTTATACTAGGGTTGGTTTGAACGTGGTTGCCAATGAAGAATAGGACAGAGGGACTAAGGATACTCAGGTAACGTTTGACCCAATGCTGTGCTCCCTTGAGGCATTTGGATTGGTGACTTTACGGTGAGCTCATAACCCGCTGTTGAAAAAATACACATATTAAGCAGGGGCTCACAGACGTTTTTCACGTATTGTCTATTTCCTGACACAGAGCCTACACATGGGTAGATTTGTAGGAGGCAATCACCTGTTGATTCGAATCTCGGATCGCTCCCCGTTGTGGCTGAAAATGCGGGGAAGATAAGGGGGGAAAGAAGGTGACTGGACCATGGACAGATAGTAATTTAAAAACAAGGATATAGTGGCAAAACTAAAGCCAGGAACAGATCTACACTCTAAGGAAAATAGTTGAACGGTCGAGTCCGAGATGACCTTATAGGAAGCCTACATGCAATAGTAAAGAGACAACCAAAATCACTGATACTAGGTTGGAAAAAGAAAAAGGGCCTTAAATGGATGAACTTGAAGTGGAAATTCTCAGTAAAGAATGGCTTCATGTATTGCATGGTAGGGAACAACAGCAGCACAGACTAAATCTGAAGCAGCAGAAATATAGATACTTTGCTGAAAACAATGCTTGTAATACATTTCTTTCCTCTCAGTGTAATTGTAATTGTAATTGCATTTAAATAGCGCTTACTACCCCTGACGAGGCGTCAAATCGCTTTTTCGGCGAGTAGCATGCTACTCCGGGACCCAGAGAGGATTAGTGTTGAATTAGTATAGTGAAACATGCAAGTACATTTTAAGTGGTGGATAGGTTAGTCAGTTATTTGGATTTGGAATGAGAGCAGAAGGATAGAGGAGGACAAAGGTTTGTATTTATATAGCACTTGTTGACGCACGCTATTCAAGAAGCCTACAAATGATTAGTGGTGATTTAATATGGTGAAATATGAAGTAATTTCAGTGGTGGATATTAGTCAGTTACTTAGAGTGAGAAGGATAGCGGAGGGATAAAAGGCAAAGAAAGATTGGCATTCATATAGCACTTGTTATCCCTGATGGGTGTTGAATTGCTTTTCTTGCGAGTAGCACGCCAATCCGGAACCCATAAAGGATTAATGTTGAAAATTAGTATAGTGAAAAAATATGAAGTAAGTTGAGTAGTGGATATGTGATTCAGTTATTTGGGTAGTATATTAGTATAGTTTAATATGGAAATTTGAGAGGTGAACATGTTAGTCTGTTAATTTCGATTGAAAAGGATAGTGGAGGGATAAAAGAGTGAAAGATTTTTATTTTTATTTTTTTTAGCAATAGGAAGAGGCTTTTGGATGAGTAAAAATGAGTTTTGGAGGGGAGGACTCAGAGGAAAGAGTTTAGAAAGGTTTGTTTTAGGGGATTGGTATAGTAAAATAGGTGTCTGATGATGCAAGGAGGGGTAGAGTAGGAGAGAGTCTAGAAAGGGTTATTTTGGCAATCATAGTAGTGGTATGGGGTTTGGGATAAATGAGAGAGTGGATGTAGAGGATATATTGATAGATGTATAGGATGAGAGATAGGGTAGTGCATTGGAAGGAGTAGTAGAAGAAGTTTGAGATGAGTCAGAAGGTTGGGCTAGAAGATATATTGAGCAAAGTATAGGCTGAGAAATAGGGTAGTGCATTGGAAATGCTAAATTAGAAGAAAGTGATAAATATATAGATCCTTATTACATTGAAAGTATATAGATACATAAAGGAGGTAAGTATATGTAGATGAAAGATATTGATAGAGGCACAGGATGAGAAATAGGGTAGTGCATTGGATATGCTTTTTCAGGAGAAAAGTAACAGACACACAGATCCAAGAACACGGAAGGTACATAGATGCACAATGGAAGTATGTACATGTAGACCAAAGATGTTTTTTAATTTTTTATTTATTATTATTTTTTCTCTCAACAACACAATTATTTTACATGTTTAGACAAAGTAATACACAAAGATAGGTACATATCTATACTGAGAAAAAATGCTTGTATACAGATTGATATGCTGTAAATTTCTGTTTGCATATGATGCTTATGTGGGGAAGAGCCAAATCTTGAGTAGTTTTCTGAAGATAAGGTGGTTGTCGGTGGACCTTATGTTAGGGGGTAAAGAGTTCCATAGTTTGGCTGCTTGAACAGAGAAGGATGTGCCACCCGTGTTCTTTTTCTTGTATGGTGGGATTTTGAGGCGAGATGCTCCTTTAGAGCGGAGGTTCCTTTGTTGAATGTGTTTGGTGATTTTATTCCTGATGAAGAGCGGTCCCATTCCATGTATTGCTTTGTGGGTGATACAAAGCAGCTTGAACGTGGATCTTCTGGCAACCGGTAACCAATGCAGGGCTTACAAGGCAGGGGAGATGTGGTCTCGCGGTTTGATATGCAAGAGTAGTCTGGCAGCCGAGTTCTGAATCTGTTGTAGTCTTTTTATGGTTGTTAAAGGTGAACCATGGTAGAGGCTATTGGCGTAAACGAGTTTGGACACAACGAGGGAGATGCTAGCTTGGACCTTGTGTGGAAATCCCAAATGAGGGAAAATTTGTCGCAGTGTTTTTATAGTAGCAAAGCTTGATCTTGCTGGCTTATCTACTTGGGCATTCATCGACAGCTTGGAGTCCATGGTCATTCCGAGGTTTCTTACTTCCTTCGATACTTTGGACAGTGATCCCAGTTCATCAGGCCACGCGGCAAGCGGGTTGTAATGTTTCCAATCACCACACGTGAGTATTTCAGTTTTTGAAGCATTCAATTTGAGATGGCTCCAGGTCATCCACTGATCCACGGCTCTGAGACAGCTGAAAATTGGTGATTTTCCAATGTCTTTGGGGCATTCCAGTTGAAGGAGTATTTGCTTGTCATCTGCATAGTTATAGCACGTGAGGTGAAATTTATTGATCAGTACTGGTAATGACTTCATGTAGATGTTGAAAAGCATGGGCGAGATGATAGAACCTTGAGGGACCCCTGCTTTTGTGGAGTATGGTTTGAACAAGAAAGGTGGGGTATGGATGGCATTAGTTCTGTTTTGAAGGTAGGACGCTATCCAGTCTAAAGCAGCTCCGACTATGCCGGTTTAATAGAGTATTTGTTTCAGAGCGTCATGGTCAACCATGTCAAAGGCAGCTGAGAGGTCCAAGAGGAGTAGCGCAGCAACCCCGTTGCGGCCAACTGTATTCTTTAGGTCATCCCAGATGGCAAGCAGGGCAGATTCAGTGCCTCTTCCCGGACGGAATCCTGTTTGGAAGTCTGAAAGTATGTCATTCTCCTCAATGAATTGTGTACTGAAAAACAATGTTCACAAGGAACTAATTTAGAACAACAATAACAAATTTCGCAACTAAAATAATTGCAATGCTTAATCATTCACAATTTATATATATCTCTCCTGGTTAGCTCTTCTATATAATACTGCATTAATCAGATAGTCATATAGATACTTCAGACAAGCTCACAGCAATTTCAAACACTTCTACCTAACTTCAGCCGAAGTAGGCACATTTATTTATACAAAATGGAAAAAACTATTTATTAATATTCTTAATATTTTTACATAAGAAATTTTAGTGCCCCAAGTGTAGTGACCATAACCATATTTACAGTGCAGTAAGTGACATATTCAAGGAAAAAACGGTTATCAATAGGGTTTCAGAAAAGGACAAATTATAAAGATAAAATTTGTGTTTTTCAAGGTTGTCTCTTTTCGAGACGAAATACGAAAGGAGAAACGGTCCATTTGTAATGGGTCTGTGGTTGTCAGGGTTCAGCGGGTCCAAGTTTGTTTTCTTCAGTAAAGGGCGTATGTATGACTTTTTTAGTTCTTCTGGAAATGTTCCAGTAGTTAAGGAATCGTTGATGATTCTTCTTACTGGAGTGGCAGCAGAGGTTGTTAAAAGAATTGACTTGAAAATTTGTGGCGGACAGGCGTCAGAAGGGCTGCCAGCAGGCCTGCTTGCTTTGACCGTGTTCATAAATTCATCGTGTGAGATGTGTTGAAGGAACGGAGAGGCTTAATTAGAGTATTCTTGGATTGTTGTTTTGTACACGGGTTAGTGCTGGTGCTTTGTTTCTGTTTTAAGTACGATTCCAATGTGTCTGCTTTGTCCGTGCAATGATTTGCCAGTTTTTCTGTGAAATCTTGAGTAACAGGATGAGTTCCTTCTAGGCAATTTGGTTTGCGAAATTCATTGAGTATTTTATAGAATTCTTTTTTTGCACATTTAGCGTTTTTAATTCTGTCTGAATAGTACCTTTTCTTAGCTTTTTGGATAGCAGACTTGTATAATCTGTTAATTTTCTGTAGGTGAAGTTTGTCTTGTTTGACGTTTGATTTGAGCCAGGTACATTACAGATTTCTAATTTGATGTTTTATGTCTTTTATTTCTACGTTTCTCCAAGGCACTTTTTTTCTTTTGTTCTGGTGCGTGGTTTTGAGTGGTATCAGGATGTCAAAAGCTTCCTGTAGCCACTCATATAGATTTTGAACAGAATGTATGGTTTCCAGATTTATACTGGATGTTAGTTGTGTTTCCAAGTGTTCCAAGTTGAGTTTGTTCCACGGCCGATAGGTGGATGGATGTAAGGTAGTTTTAGGTGAGTCGCTTAGCGTTGTTTTATGTTGGAAGGCAAGCAAGTGGTGGTCTGACCATGTGACTGGAGTTATAGTTTGAAAGGTAACTAGTTTAGTATTAGCAATAAAGACATCTAGGATATGTCCAGCGGTGTGTGTCGGATTGTGGAAACTCTGATGCAGGCTCAAAGCGTCTAGGCCGGTGATTATAGTTTTTGGATGGGTCGTATTGGGTTTATCAAACCAAATGTTAAGGTCACCTAGAACGCATAGGTTGGAGTGTATTGTTATCAGGTTTGAAACTGTGTCTAGAAGTGTGTCTGGGAATGTTGTCTTGCTAGGTGGAGGTCTGTAAAGGAGCAGGAAGTTACAGGAGGAAGACGGTGTAGGATTGCATCTTGTTAGAAGAGCCTCACAATTATTTTTGGAGATGTTGTCAATTTTAGTCATATGTATTGTTTGCCTGAATACAACAGCTAGACCACCTCCTTTTTTGGCTATACGAGTTTGGGTGATTATTTGATAGCCTATAGGAATGGCTTCATGCAGGACTGGAGCCATATCTTCTCCCAACCATGATTCGGTTATGTATAGTATGTCTGCTTTTGCATCGGTGAGAAGGTCCTAGTTGTGATGCTTGTTTTTAGAGAGGGATCGAGCATTTATTAGTAGACAGTTTAGTGAGTGGCCTTTGGTGATAGTGGGACTTTGTTTGGTAGAAGAGTGATCTGTATTGTGTGGGTTTGTAGCAGGTGTGTTTTTAGTGCTGGTATTAGCTGTATTAGGATAACAATCGTGTAGCTGTTCTATATTATGTTCCTTATCCAGCATTCTAAGAAGGCATTTTGATGGTTCTGCATGTGTATGTGTTGGAGATGGTGTTTGAGAGTGAGTTGGAGTGCTGTGTTGCTTTTATGGTGTAACATTGTTGTGAAGTAGACATGGGGAAGCAAAGTTGTGACGTCTGGCATGTTGCTTATATTTTTTGTGTGTGTTTATGGCGGAAGGTGTATGAGTCAGGGGAGGTGGTGCAGCATGTGGGTCATGTAGTTATGTTATAAATTGTCCAATGGATGAGAAGAGGTTAGAAGAGAGGTGCTGTATTGCTGTATCTGTGTTAGGTGTGGTGGAAGAGTGAAAGCTTGGCATTGGAGTTTGTTCCTTTGTGTGGTTTGAAAGGTGGGTATATGTTTGTATTTTGTGATGGTAAGTATTATGAGGTGCTGCGCTTTGAAGATCTTGTTGTGCTGGTGTTTGTGATATGTTTTGCTTTTGAGGAGTAGTGAAAAAGTGTGCTGATGTATATGTTTCATGCAATGGATTTGGTTGTGTAGTATTGTTTGTGAGAGGAGGATGTGACGTAGAGGGGGTGGTGATGTGTTCATGAGTAGAGTGTAAGTTGTGTGTAGGAGGGAATGAAGTAGAGGTGAGACTGTTTATCTTAGACTGGTTTGTTGCAAGAGTTACAAAGTGTGTTGTGCGTTAGTGTTATTATGGTAGAAGGGAGAGGAGGGTGTTTGTTGGACAACTGATCGAAGGATGATTATACATTTTATAGTGACAAAAGGTGGTCTGTTAGGTGTAATTACAGCAGGGAGAGTGTGTCTGAATGGGATGTAGTTATGTATGGTGTTGATTGGCGTTGTGTTAGTGATGAGTGTATTGATTAGTAGTATAGGATAGAGTTGTGTACTGTTTGTAGGTGAAATCAACCTATAAATTGGGATCTAGAGATTTAAAAAGCTGAAGGGGATTTGGTCTGGGGGAACCCAGAAATTTCAGAGGAATGTGCTGACCAATACACAAAGATGTATGTGTCCTCTGTCATCAAATACTCAGAGGAAATACAAGACTTTCTCAAAGCCATACAGCTTCTCAGGCTCTCAGTGGGAGATAAACAATTCTTAAAGGCTGAGAGTGAAGCTAAAGAGAATGCAGCAGCCATAATAGAAACTTCAATCTGAGAAAGCCCTTGGACCAAATGATATAACTATTGAATTATATAAAAGAGTGACCACCAAGTTGGCAATGCATGTGCTCCACATGCTAATTAAGGCCAGGAACGAGGGTCCACTCCCACTGAATCAAAGACTATCCACCATCGCGTTCTTATGAAAAGAGGGCAAACCCCCTGATGAATGTGCCTCAATTAGGACCATTTAATTGCTAAATATTGAGGCCAATAAACTGCTCAGAATATTGTCAGAGAGGTTAAAACTAGTGATAGTAACATTGTCTCAGACCAATCAGAAAGTATGCCTATTAGAGGACTGGTTAATCATATACAAGAACATGTCTACAAGAATGGAGGGACCGAGGGCTTTTTCACCAGGCCAAGCATACAGGCCAATAACAGTACAAAACAGAAAGATATGCTGTTCCTACAAGACAGTAGGTTTGTGTGAGTGAAGAGAACTACCCTACTTGCTTGATCCAGGAGAAAATGTCCTTCTTTCAGAAAAAGACCCTCACACACCCAGCCAGCTAGGTGTCTTGCTTCAGCATTGGGTCTGCTCCTCATCGAGTCGGCGTTGCAATTGCCGATCGGCACCCATGATGGGGCCCTTTGAATGAGTTCTTTTTTCCTGCCCATTGGGTGCAGTGCGTGTGAGGGGCCTAGTGAGTGTAGATGTGAAAATAGTGAAGTTAAAACAGGAAGTGGAGGTCCACTCAGAACTAATTTAATGAATGTACCCCTTTCTTGGTTAAAACGAGGTGTGGCGCTCTGAGGTCAGGTCAACATGTTTCTTGTCATTATGTCATATAGACGGCAATTCTTCAGGACCGATTCAAAATCTATCTACACTTTTTGGTGTTGGTCCAATGTAGTGAAGGTAAACTACCACCCATACAGCACCCTAAAAAGTGGTACCTGTCAATCTAGACCATCAACCTGTATGGAGAGAGAGGTTATAAAGAGTAAATATATACAACTAGTTCAACATTTGTCACACAATTTAAATTAATGGAGCAACACTCAAATTGTGAGAAAAGCATGCATCAAGCTGGGGTGTTGTGACCATGTGTATGGTGGCTGAATTAAAAACATATGGAATGATACTGTAGAAATCCCAGGGTGGTGAACACGAATAAAGACTCACCCCTTTGGGGTCAACAATTCGTAACAACGTGTTCTGGCAGGTGTAGACACTGAATAGTGCAGTGTCCTACAAAAGTAAAAATAAGGCATGGTATACATGAAAGGTAAAAGGCAGTTGGTATCCCCACCTTCTACAATGGCCCGGGAACCAGCAATGAAGTTTAAAAGCAAGTCCCGGAACGTGGAGTACAGGAGAGCGCTGTGTCAGAGTACTCGGGCAGTGCGGTATGGTGCGGACAAGGTCAGCAACCCAATGACCTGGACCTCTCTGCACCGGGAAGGGATTTGCCTTACACATGATGCTCGCTGGGACCACAGTGGCTAGCGTCGCTCTAAGCACCTCACCGTCATGTCGGTCGACTCATGGACGAACAAGCCCGCTGTCCATAAGCTTGCAAGCATTGAGGGCTCACCTAAAGCGGCACAGCCTGTGTCTTCCCATAATCAGGACGTGAGATACTTACGCGTCTTCTCCGTTAAATGTCGGCAGACCTACCCCTCACTCTGCCAGGACGGGCGGTAATTGCTAACTTTGGCGTGGTGTTGTTATGCTCACGGTCAGCAGTGGAAGAGGGGGCGGGTCTTCCAGCTCCATCGGGGAATGCGCTAGAGCGCTGACCTCACTTATACTATGAGCGACATGTTGGAAAGGTTGGACGGGGCCATTAAACATGTAGTACTAGCCTAATGGGACTCACAGTCCATGTGTCAGCCATGAGTGAGTGTCGACTAAAGAAGAGAGGTTACTAAATACTCAGGAGATGATAGTCTATCTAGTCAGCAGACTCCAAGGAATATCTTCGTTCAATCCGCCTTTATCGGAGGTAAGTCTCAGCACCCATCTTTGTTCAATGCGGAACAGTGTGTCCTTGTTCATCCTATTGTGTGCTTCTAAAACGACCCAACGTAGTTGTTGAAGAATTGGAGATGACAACTTGAAGCTTTAGTAGATTTATTATCAGCAGCACAGCAACATAAACAGCATCCAGCTTCCAGGCATGCAGGAACAGATCTAACTGACCTGAATGCCTAGTAACCAGTTGTGTTCCAAAGAACACTCAAAGGTATACAATAAAGATTTAAAGGTACAGATAGTAAAACATGTGAATGACAGTAAGTGAAGATGTAACACATCTCCCTTCATTAAAATAAACAAGAGAAAACATGAGTTAAGACACATAGTCATCAAATTTTCTGGGAACCAATCTAGGTCGAACAGAAGTCTTGACCCTTGAGGAAATGGAACCTTTATCTGTTTGATGAGAACAAGGATTCATGGATTGAGGAACAGTGGGATATTTAAGAACAGGTTGAAGAAGTGTGGGACACTTAGCGACACGTTTGATATTCCACAACTTACCATCTTGGGTAATAACACTGTTACTAAACACTTTAACAACCTTCATTGGTTTGCCAAATTTATCAGAACACTTCGTTAAAAAACCAGGTCTTTTGATCCTAACATAATCTCCTACTTCAATATCAGGAGTTTTAACATTCCATTTATTGTTATACCACAATTTGGTTTTGGTTTGTTTATTCTCAACTTTTTGAACCACCTGTTCAACCAAATCCCTTGAAAAAGATTTGTTTGAACATTTATCCTGAAACCACCAGGGGCAAATATTTGAGGCTGGATCACGTCCTTTGAGGAGGCGGAAAGGACTAACTAAAGTGGTTGAATGTGGGGTAATTCTATAGGTCCAAAGTTTTTCCCTCAAACAAGTTTTCCAATCACTACCCATCTTACACACCTCAGAAATGAAACCTTTCAAAACTCTATTAAAATTTTCCACTAAACCATTTTCATGTGGTTCGTAAAGAGAAAAAGTTTGATGTTTAATACTATGCAATTTAAGGAAATTTTCCATTTCTAAGGAGGTGAGTTGAACTCCATTATCAGTGACAATGGTCGAAGGACAACCTTCTCTTGAAAAAATCTCTTTAAAAAATTCCACCACCATGTTTGTGGAAGCTGAAGAAACAAACTTAACCTCTGGCCATTTCGAATGGTAGTCTACCAATACAAAAGCATAGCGAGAATCGCTTGGAAGACACAAAAATGGACCAGAAATATCAAAATCTAATTTCTTCCAGGGAACGGTGGGCCAAGATGTTGTCTTCAAAGGAGGAGTACTGACTTTTAACATTTTGTCATTGCCCATGCAAACAGAACACTCTCTTACCTTATGTTCAACTAAACGATCTAAACCCGGCCACCAAAAGTAGTTCCTAATTAACCTTTTCATGGCAGACATCCCTGGATGAGATCTATGAGCCACATCCAAAATTGTATTCTGTAAACCAAAAGGTGGTACACATTTTCCAGCTTTAAAAACCAAATTGTTTTCAACTTCTAATTCATCAGAGACATGGAACATTGACATACAATCCTCTTTTAAACACTTCTTGTCAGGCCAACCCTCTAAAATGTATTTTTTAATAGATTGCAACGTTAAATCTTGGCGATCAGCAGAATCCCACATTTCCTCCGAAATTTCACCAAAAGAAGTAGATAGAACATCTTGTAAACATGTAACAACTTCTGTATCATCCAAATGTTTTGTATCTGAGGTTACACACGGATGACGAGACATAAAATCTGCAACCACATTCTTTTTTCCTGGAACATACTCAGGGGTGAAAGAATATTCTTGGAGTCTAGAGGTTAATCTGGAAATACGTGCAGTAGAATTTAGCCCTCCACCAGGGGAAAGAGTATTAACTAATGGTTTGTGATCTGTTCTCAGTACAAATTTGCTGCCCCAAATAAAATTCCTGAAATGTTCAATCGCCCACACACAAGCTAAAAGCTCTTTTTCTATAACTGCATATCTCCGCTCAGTCTCATTAAGGGTGCGAGATGCAAAACATACATTCCACTCCTCTTTACCTGACATTTGAGACAGCACAGAACCAAGACCATACCTACTGGCATCAACTGTGATAACACACATTTTGTTCAAACAGAAAGGTCTAAGAGTAGGGGCATGTAAAATCTCAGACTTTATAGAATCAAAAGCCAACTGCTGTTCTTTTTCCCAAATAAAAGAATTACCATGCCTAAGAAGTTTCCTGAGGGGTTCCATTTTGGTTGCAAAATTATTGACAAATTTACTATAATACTCGCACATGCCTGCGAAAGATAGTAACTGATCTCTATCAGTGGGAGGAGGAGCCTTACTTATACCATCGACATTTGATTTCTTAGGTACTACACCATCCCCTGACAAGGTGTGACCAAGATATCCAACTGAAGATTGAAATAATTTGCATTTGCTAGCTTTTAACGTCAAACCATTCTCTCTCAATTTCTCACAAACACTACGTAAATGTAGTGAATGTTCCTCATTGCATCTTGAAAAAATTAAGATATCATCTTGAAAACACTTTACAAAATGATCAAGATCTCTGAAAATATTATACATGACTCTCTGAAATACAGAGGCCGCCGAAGCTAAACCAAACGGCATTCTTGTATATTTGAAAAGACCCTGAGGTGTAATGAAACCTGTGAGACACCGAGTCATCTGTGAGGGGAATTTGGTGATAAGCCCATCTTAAATCGAGGGTGGAAAAAACCTTGGCACCTTCTAGCATGGAAACAACCTCATTTATATTGGGAAGGGGATGGCAATCTACAATAATAGCCAAATTAAGGGCCCTGAGGTCCACACACATCCTCAAAGATTTGTCAGGTTTCCTGACTAAAACAATGGGAGAAACCCACTCTGCAGAATCTATGGGTTCAATAATTTTCTCCAACAGCAAATCATCCAACGTTTTTCTCAGATCTTCCCTAACATTAATAGGCACACCTCTAAGTCTTTGTTTAACCGGAATAGCACCAATTTTAAGTTTGATTTTATGTGCAAAATTTCGAACCATACCTAGCTTGTCTGAAAAAACATCCTCAAACTCTGATTTAATCAAGTCAACTCCTTTAGAATCAAGAACAGAAGCAACATTTTCAATTTCAAAATCATCACCAAGCATAACAGGATCTTTAGCACGGGGATTAAGAATAATCCCAAATCTCCATTGATCCCACCAACCAATCACATTCACACCTTTAACTGTAATGTATAATTTAATCTCAATACATCTGGATCTAAAAGGTATTTTGACCGTAAAGTAACCTAACATCTCTACTTTTGAACCATTGAAGCTTAAAGCACAAATTTCAGAGGGAAGAATTTCTGCAAAATTTAACATTTGTCCTAAACGTTCATCAAAGTAATCCTTAGTAATAATCGTCCAGGGAGAACCTGAATCAGCCATTAAGTTAAGAGATACTCCCAAGACAAACATTTCACAAATGGTTTTTTTGATGATTTGACTAACATGTGAATCATTAACCATAGAAATCTCTTCATGTAAGTAAACCACAAACCCTTTGTTATTCATGGAACAACTTTCACCAGTATCATTAGAGCAGTTATAATTTTTTGTGAAATCTTCCGAAACAAAAGCTACTTTGTTCTTGGGATTTTGAACAAATTTCCTTACATCCCTGCATACATTTGAGAAATGTCCTAATCTCCCACATTTCTTGCATTCTTTATTAATGGCAGGACAACCAGAATACGAGGCCAAATGCATCCTACTGCCACATTTATAACAATACGTATTTCTGTCAAACTTTTTAGTACTCATAGGGTTGTTCCACCTATTAACACTAACAGAAGTATGTTGATTGTCATTGATATGAAAATCTTTATGTTTAACTAAACATACTTCATCAGGAGAATCAGATTTGTTAACACTATGTTTCTGAACAGTAAGCATCCATTTCTCAGACTGCTCTAAAGATTTCGCAATAGCAATAGCTTCTGCCAATTTGGGATCTCCAAGTTCGCAAAGTCGTTCTTGCGTCTTTTTGTTTTTGACATGAACAATAATCTGGTCTCTCAACATCTCATCACAAATACTTCCAAAGTTACAATGTAAGGATAATGATCTCAAAGCAGTCATAAACTCATCAAAAGACTCTGTATCTTGCTGCGCACAAGTGTAAAATTTGTATCTATTAAGGGCAATGTTCGAAACAGGTTTAAATCTCTTTTCGATTCTAAGTAGAGCCTCTTTATAGACATTAGTACCTTCCCCTTCTCCCTCTGCAGGTGGAATAGGAGGCAAAGCCCTGAAAACCATTTGTCCTTCGGAGCCTAAACAATGTAAGAGTATACTTTTCTTTCTCTCTGAACCCATACGTTCACCATCAATTGCTTTCATATAGTTGAAAAATTCTTCTTTCCAACGTGTCCATGGAATTGGTGGGTCTCCCTTGTTTTGTAAAAAATTTTCTGGTGGATCAAATTGCATGTTGTATGTAAATAATGAAGATAATTGCAATGTATTCCTCTTTTTAAAAAAAAAATGATGCTATATTCAAATGAAATATGCTCCTTGGACTTGGTAGGGTTGAAGGTAATTTGCAAATTATTTATTGGTAATTGCGTAGTATTTGCAATAGTAACGCTGAATTGGTGAATTTAAACACCAAGTTTCCCAAAACCCTTTTTTTTTTTTAAAGATCGAAAAACGAAAGAAAACTTATTTGTAATCCAAATGGTAGCTGTCTTAGTCTCGTTGTATTTATTTAAAACCAAACTTACTTGTTGAATAAAGTAAAACGAAGCGATGTCTAAATATTCCGTAGTTACCACACTCGGTGTTAAGTTGCCATGGAAATGGCACAAAATGGCTGCCACGTACCGTAATCACGTAATGAACGTGGTGACGTGATGCAACCTTCCGCCCTGCCTCACTACGCTCCTTCCGTGTAGCTGCTCTGTGCCTTCCGTGCAGCTTCCAATGTTTACAGATGACGCTTGAACAATGCAGGTTCCAGACGATGCGCACTTGGAAGGTGATGACGGCAGCCAATATCAGCCGGTACTGGAAAGTAGAAAGCGTGGTGAGTCTCGTGTCTTTGACTCGAGCGGGGATGCAGCCGGTTTCAAAGGTAAATAAACGACAGATTTACCTGAAATCGTTTTAATTCGGTTTCCCTATGTTGGTTGGAGTTATTTTGTCGACGTTTTCCTCATGTATAAGTAGAAATCTTGATGAACACGGTCCTCAAAGTTGTGAAGCAAAATAAGGAAATTTTAAAAATTGAAGAAAAAATAAAAAAAATTCAAAATTAACTCCACTTCTGTGCTGCTGTATCCAGGATTAAAGATGATTTACCCTCGTCGCCAAATTTTGTTGAAGAATTGGAGATGACAACTTGAAGCTTTAGTAGATTTATTATCAGCAGCACAGCAACATAAACAGCATCCAGCTTCCAGGCATGCAGGAACAGATCTAACTGACCTGAATGCCTAGTAACCAGTTGTGTTCCAAAGAACACTCAAAGGTATACAATAAAGATTTAAAGGTACAGATAGTAAAACATGTGAATGACAGTAAGTGAAGATGTAACAGTAGTGAATCAGGTGAGTGCTTGTGGTGCACAAAATGTGTTGTCATCTTATTGTTGGTTTTATGGCATCTAACATTGCTCCTTTGTTCTGTGATGCATGTTCTAATGGACCTGGTGGTCATCCCTATGTATTGGAGTCCACAGGGACAGGTTAGCATGTAAATGCAATTAGACGTGCTGCAGTTTGTATATTTCTTGTGTTCCATTTAAACCCACAGGACCCACAAGGGTGGTGTCCCACAACTGGTGGAAAGTCCCACAAAAATCTTTGCATAGAGGTGTTGTGGACTCTGGGCCTCGTGTGTATAAGTATATCTTTGAGGTTGCTTTTATGTTTAAACGCATACCTTGGAGTGGGAATATTTAGAGTACCTGTATTGAGAATGCCACAGTGTTTTTAATGATGCCCCCTCAAACGATTTGAGTCTGGGGTAAATGTGTTAACACATGTAAGAGCATCGCTGGAGTCTTTTGGTCTTGTTTCCAGGAGTGCTTCTCTGTTGTTCCTGGCCCTTTTAAGTGAGAGCGCAATACTGCATTTCGGGTACTGTCTTTTGCGGAGATCTTCTGCTAGGGTATTAGCCTGCTTTCTGAAATCAGCCATAGAGCTACAGTTCCTTCTGATATGAAGAAACTGGCCCGAAAGGTAGGTGCTCTTTTAGGGCTCTCGGTGGTGGCTGCTGAATAGCAACAGACTGTTCCTGTCAGTGGGCTTACTATATAGAGTAGTGGTGATAAGCCACCTCTCCAACCTGATCATGAGGTCAAGGAAAGGTTTGTTGGTGTCTGAGATGGCGCTTGGGAATTTTAGGTAGGGGTTTAAGGTATTTATCCACTGGCAAAACTCTTTGCATCTAGAACGATGCCCTTTCCACAGAATGAGGATGTCATCAATGAACCTCTTCCATAACAACACATTAGCCAGGTAAGGGTTAGTCGGACTGTGGATCTCCCTCTCCTCGAACGCCGACATGTACAGACATGCCCTGCTCAGCCCAAAGGTGCTGCCCATCGAAGTGCCCTGCGTCTGATGGTAGAGCTGTTTATCATACTTCAAAAGTTTTCCGTTAGTGCCAGGGTGGCACACTCGAGTATAAAGGGCACAGGAGTAAGCAAGTCCCATTCTGTCCTGCTTAGAGCATCCTCTATGACACTTAAAGTAGCCATCTGTGGGATGTTAGTATAGAGGGCCTCAACATCCAGGGTTACTAGGAGGTTAACTTCCTCTGGATGCTGGACCCCCTCAATCAAGCAAAGGATATCAGTGGTGTCTTTCAAGAATGATGGGATGGCTCTCACCAGGAGTTGTAAAAAGTAGTCAGAAAACCTCAACAGTGGTTCGAGAATGGACCGGATACCTGAGACGATGGGCTTCCTGGGAACCGGAGTGACTCCCTTATGAATTTTAGGAAAGATGTAAAAGTATGGAGTCTTAGTGTCCTTAGTGGTGAGAAAATCTGATCCAGCCCTCCGTCTCAGCAGAGAAAACCATGGTGGAGATAATGGTGGCTAATCGAGGAGTAGGGTAATCTCTTATGGAAGAATAATACCTCCGGTTCCTAAGTTGTCCCTAAAACTAAATTCAGGAGGTAGGCCCAGGTTGGGACCAATGGTTCCCTTCCTTGGGTTGGGCACACCCCCTATTATGCCACCCTCTAGTGGGAGTGGGGAATAAGCCTCTCTCTGGTTGACTTTTCACTTGGCTCTGCACCAAAACACACGGCCTGCTATGGCAGTATGTGTGTGTAAGTGTTAAGGTACAGGACCTCTAAGGGTGGCAGAATACGTGTTGTAGCTCTTAGAGGCTGTCCCTGGTCACAGTGCCCTTTGGTACCTATGCTACCTTTTACAAGGGACTTGCATGTGGCAGGAGAGTTGCCAATTGGGTTTGCAACAGTACAGTTTTAGGGAAAGAACATAGGCCTGGGTTAGCTAGTTGGCAGGAACTTTGGGCACACTCAGTCAAAGAGCATAAACTTTAGGGCACTTGTGGTGGGCAACCATGCAAAAAAGGGTACTTTTCTACACAGTCCCCAAACGAAAGAAGATGAAATGATCCTTTCCCTAGAGAGTCTTCATTGTCTAAGTGGAAGAACCTAGAAAGTCCATCTGCATTGGCATGGGCAGTCCCAGGTCTATGTTCCAATGTAAAGTTCATTCCCTGTAGGGAGATGGACTACCTTAAGAGTTTGGGATTTTTACCTTTCATTAGCATTAGCCGTTTGAGAGGTTTGTGGTCAGTTAGAACTGTGAAGTGAGTACCAAACAAGTATGGTTTAAACTTTTTCAGGGACCGAACCACAGCAAAGGCCTCCCTCTCATTGGCACTCCAATGCAGCTCCCTGGGGAGCAACCTCCTGCTTATAAAAACAACAGGCTGGTCTTGGCCATCATTATTGGTCTGTGATAGAACCACTCTTATGCCTAGCTCTGAGGTATCAGTCTGATCAATGAACTGCTTGGTATATTCAGGAGCATTGAGAATTGGTGCTCAGCACATTGCCTCCTTCAAGGTGTCAAAAGCCTTTTGACATCTAACTGTCCAGTATACCTTTTGGGGCATTTTCTTGGAGGTGAGTTCTGTGAGGGGTGTCACAATGGATCCATACCCTTTCACAAACCTCCTGTAGTACCCAGTCAAGCCAAGAAATGCCCTGACTTGTGTCTGGGTTGTTGGAGCTTCCCAGTCCAGGATGGCCTGGATCTTGGGTTGTAAAGGTTGCACTTGGTGTCCACTAACATGGTGGCCCAACTATACAACGCTGCCCTGCCCTATCTTGCACATTGATGCCTTTATAGTTGGGCCTGCAGTTTGCATAGCTTTTAAAACCTTCCCCCAGTGGACCAGGTGATGCAGTCAGGTGGAGCTAAAGACACCAATATCATCAAGATATGCTGCACTAAAGTACTCCAATCCAGCAAGGACTTGATTCACCAACCTTTGGAATGTGGCAGGGTCATTCTTTAAATAAAATGGCATATCTTTAAACTGATAATGCCCATCAGGTGTGGAGAATGCATTTTCTCTTTGGCTCCTGGTGCCATGCCAATCTGCCAGTAGCCTGCAATTTAGTCAAAGGTACTAAGAAATTTGGCTGCACCCAATTTTTTTATCAACTAATCAGCCCAGGGTTTGGGGTGAGCATCACTCTTGGTAAAAAGTTGAGTCCACTGTAGTTCACACAGAACCTCATTTCTCTCTTTCCACCCTGTGGATGAGCTTTAGGGACTAAGACCACTGGGCTGGCCTAGGTGCTCTCAGAGGGCTCAATAACCCCTAACTGCAGCATCTTGCTGACCTCAGCTTTTATGCTCTCCTTAACTTGATCAAATTGTCGATAGATTTTGTTTCTGACAGGTACACTGTCTGCAGTGTATACATCTTGGGTACGCCAGTGGGTCTGACCAGAGGTCAAGGAGAAGAGCTTAGCATACTGCTGTAAGACTTGCTTACAGTAAGCCTGCTGTTGGGCAGTGAGGGTCTCTGAACAGACCACTCCATTCACTACCCCATCTTTTGGCTGTAAGAGAGGCGGTCAGGGAGAGGTTCACTCTCTGACTCCTGATCCTCATCAGTAACAATCAGCATGGTCATGTCAGCCCTGTCATAGAAAAGCTTTAGGCGGTTCACATGGACCACCCTTTTGGTGGTCCTACTTTTACTCAGATTAACAAAGTAGGTGACCTCACTTTTCTTTTCTAAGATGCGGTAAGGGCCACTCCATTTGACCTGGATGGCACTTGGTGCCACAAGATCCAAAGCCCACACCTTTTGCTCTGGTTGGAATTCCACCCCTGCAGCTTTTTGGTCATACCAGTGCTTCTGGAGCTCCTGGCTGGCATCAAGAATCTTGGAAGCTTTTTCCATGTACTCTGCCATTCTAGACCTTAGGCCTAGTACATAGTCCACAATATCCTGTTTAGGTTCTTGGAGAGGCTTCTCCCAACCCTCCTTAACAAGAGAGAGTGGTCCCATAACAGGATGGCCAAACAGAAGTTCAAAGAGGGAAACCTCTACTCTCTTTTGAGGCACCGATCTGTAGACGAAAAGCCTGCATGGCAAAAGGACATCCCATCTCCTCATGAGTTTTTCAGGGAGTTCCATGATCATGCCTTTCAATGTCTTGTTAAACCTTTCAAGAAGACCTACTTCCACCTGAAGATCAAAAACCGCAATGACAACTTCAACAACCATACACCTGACTCCGCAGCCATCCCGACAGCTGGCAATGCCACCCAGCCCACCATATCCTCCTAGACGCTGATCACGACCGAACAGACCACCTCAACCATGAAAGGCATCCACTCAGGGGCCCCCACAGACACGTGCCCACCACATATCTACCACAGAGCCACCCGAAATACAATGCACCATCAACACCACCTTCGAGACCGGCACCTTCCCCGACGACTGGCAAAACAAGCAGAAGTCAGGACCCTGCTCAAAAAGCCCTCTGCAAACCCATCGGATCTTAAGACCTACCGACCCATCTCGCTTCTCCCCTTTGGGGCTAAAGTCACAAAGAAAACCATCAACACAGAACTAACTAGATTCATCGAAGATACAATCATCCTCTAACCTTCCCAGTCTGGATTTTGCAGCAATCACAGCACCAACAGTACCGTATTTGCCACCGCAGATGACATCCGCACTCTCCTAGACCGAGGCCACACCGCAGACCTGATTCTACTCGACCTGTAAGCTAAAATCAACACCGTCTCTTACCGCACACTCACAGCCAGACTACACAACGCTGGCATACAAGGAACCGCCCTCGAATGTATCCAATCCTTCCTCACCGGCAGAAGCCAAAGGATCAGACTGCCACCCTTCCTCTCCGAACCCAAAGAAATCAACTGCGGAGTCCCACAGGGATCATTGCTCAGCCCAACCCTCTTCAACATCTACATGGCACATCTCGCCCCCATCGTCAGACATAACGGCCTTAACATAGTATCCTATGCGGACGACACCCAGCTCATCCTCTCCCTCACCAAGGACCCCACCACCACCAGACTCAACTTCCAGGAAGGAATGCAGGACGTCGCAGCCTTGATGAGCAACAGCTGCCTAAAGCTCAACTCAGAAAAGACAGAAGTGCTCCTCCTCAGAACCACCCCCACGGCATGAAGCAACACATGGTGGCCCACTGCCACGGCAGCCCCCAATCCCCACAGACCACGCTAGAAACCTCAGCATCGTACTCAACTCTTCCCTCTCAATGAACCGCCAGGCCAACACCAATGCCTCCAGCTGCTTCAACACCTTCCGTATCCTCCATAAGAGTCTAACTCCAGGCATAGTGTGCGCATCAGCGCTACGCAGAGGTCAATGGAGTTGAAAACAAACTTATTGGAACTCCGGTCCACTCCGCTACTTCACCCGACTCCACCCCCAATTATAAAAAGTAATTAAACATGAGTAAAAAATGTAATTAAAAAAACACTAATCTGGCATGCAGCATCCCCGGGCTGGGGATTTTAATTTATTTTTAATCATGTTTAATTACTTTTTATAATTGGGGTGGAGGTGGGGGCTACCCAACTCCGCTCCGCTGTGTAGTGTGCGGAGATTTGCGGAGAAGGCAAATCTCTGCACACTCCATGGCCGGAGCGGAGGTCTCTGCCTGGGGTTACATAAGCCCTTCAAATGGAAGGAGTCAAGGAAGACAGTCACCCATGCACTCATCATTAGCAGGTTATAATACGGAAATGCCTTCTATGTCAGGCATAAACAAGTCTCTACTCCGCATGCTCCAGACGATGCAGAACACTGCCAGACTAGTCCTCTGTATCCCTCGACGCAAGCACATCAGCTAACACCTTTGAAAGCTCTACTGACTACCCATCGAGAAGAGAGTCACCTACAAGATACTCATCCATGCCTACAAAGGCATACACAACCCCGGACCTCGATATCTAAACAACAGAATCACCTTCCACATACCCAAAAGGAACCTCCGATCCCCCTACCTCGTCCTTGCCGAAATTCCACGCTTCTACAGAGCCAAAGCAGGGGGAAGATTGTTCTCCCAAATCGCAGCCAAGACCTGGAACAAGCTCCAGGACAACATCAGATGCGTCCCGTCCCTAAACACCTTCAGGAAAGCTCTCAAGACCTGGATCTTTGGCTGAACAGAACTTCGGCTGAACAGAACTGCTGCCCGACCCCCCCCCCCCCCAGCACCTTGAGACCCTACGGGGGTGAGTAGTACAATTCCCTGATTGAATGATTGAATGATAAATTGAGTGATTGGTTTGGGGATGATAGGGTATAGTAAATTTGAACTGCACTCCACACTCATTCCACATGTGCTTAAGGTATGCAGATATGGAGTTTGACCCTCTGTCTGACACCACCTCCTTAGGAATCCCTATCCTGGTGGAGACACCAATGAGGGCCTTGGCTACTGCAGGAGCTATAGTAGTCCTAAGGGGAATGTTTTTAGGATATCTGGTGGCATGATCCACTACCACAAATATACTATTGTTTCCTGCGGCTGTGAGAGGTTCAAGTGGACCCACTATGTCCACACCTACCCTTTCAAAGGGAACCCCAAACACTGGTATTGGAATTAAAGGGGCCTTTGGGTATCGACCTGTTTTGACACTTGCTTGACAGGTGACACAGGAGCTGACAAACTCCTTTACTTTCTGGGACATCTGGGGCCAGTAAAAGTGGCTAACTAGCCTGTCCCAAGTCTTGGTCTGGCCAAGATGCCCAGCTAGGGCGTTGTCATGGGCCAATGTGAGTATAAATTCTCTGTACATCTGAGGCACTGCCACTCTCCTAATACCACCAGGGTTAGGGTTTCTGGCCTCATTATACAGGAGTCCCTCCTCCCTCTGGGCTCTGTGGGGACCACTGGCATCCCCCTTTTCCTGTGCATCAGCTTGCTGCCTCAGTCCTTCAGGAATTGAAATGTTCTGCTGTCCAAGGCACAGCTGTTCCCTAGTGGGTCCTCCTGGACCTCAGAGCACAACCTAATAAGGGTCAAGTTCCATGGGCTCAGTTTCCTCTAGGGTTGACAAGTCCTCTCCCCGGGGAGAGGGGGCCTAAATATTTTGCTGTCCAGAAGCTGGTTCCCCCATCTTCACACCTTTCCTCTTGGAAGGTTGGGCCATACTTCCAGTCTCTAACACTTCTTTTTCACCCTGTGCTCTAGTTTTTACACGCACAATCTCGGGGATGTCCAGCATGGCTGCATGGGTTTTCAATACTTCCTCAGTCCAGGCGAAGGTCTCCAGGTTGTTTCAAAACAGACAGGCACCTGGAAGTTTTGGAGAGACCACTACCAGTTTCAAGCCAGTAACCACCCCCCTCCCCGGTCTAATGTCACCAAAGCCATGGCATGGCTAGTAGTAACACTGTCAGCATTGGTGACTAAAAATTACTTTCCAATCAGGTATTGCTCCAGGGAAAACCAGTGTGTCTCTCACCATGGTGATACTGGCACCTGTATCGCTAAGGGCTTCTATCCTAGTTCCATTTATCCAGGGGTATTGCAAATACTTCATTTAGTTGGGAGCCTACACAGCTAAAGCGGCAAACTTAACTTCAACTTCAGTGACTAAAACAGCTTCAGTGTGAACCCTGATTTGCTCTGGGCAAACTGTTGGTCCCATCAGGAGATTGGCCACACCTGTACTAACTCGATAAGGACTAGGGTGCTTTTTGCTAGGACAGGTAGCATCTCCAGTTAAATGTCCCAACTTCTTTGAAACACCAGGCCTTCTGGGGATCAAAGTTCTTACCTTTGTACCTTCCACTAGACTGAGAAGAGTTGTGGGACCCACCGCCCTGAGCAGGTTTTTGGGGCCCTTTTGAAAAGTCTTGGTTTTTGTCTTTGGTGTTCTCACCCCCTTTCCCATGGGGAAGTTGAGTAACCCCTTTCCTTTGGTCACCCCAGTGGCTGTCTTTGTTAATCTAGTCTTGACCCAGTGGTCTGCCTTATTTTACAATTCTTGGGGAGAAATTAGACCTAGGTCTACCAGATGCTGATGCAACTTCTCATTAGTGTAATTACTCAAAATATGTTCTTATAAAGATTATAAAGTCCATTGAAATAATGCACATTATTTCTAGTTAACCATCCATCTAGTGTCTTAACTGAGTAGTCTACAAAGTCAATCCAGGACAGGTTTTGGGTTTTGTGAGCCCCCCTGAGTCTAATCCTATATTCCTCAATTGCGAGAACAAAGCCCTCAATCAGAGTGTTCTTCATGTGGTCATAAGACCCAGAATCTGCCCCAGTAAGGGTCAGGAGTCTGTCCCTGCAGTTATTAGTGAACAGTTCCCAAAGAACAGTCCCCTACTGTGACTTCCTCACTTTTCTAATTTCACAAGTCCTCTCCAAAGCTGTGAACCATTTGGTGATGTCATCACCTTCCTCACATTTCGGAACAATCCCTTTGGGGATTGTGGGATCATAGGATTGCTAGCTGTCCCTATTTATTAAGTTGCTTCCACCATTGATCCGAACTAAGCACATATCTGTTCTTTCTTTTTCTAGAGCCAGGAGTCTGGTCTCTAGGTCAAATCTTGTGTTCAACCTCACTCTGGGGTTGCTGTTTTCATTAAGGCTGTCCTCAATGGATTCAGAAGCACCTGAACTACCTGAGTGGGATCTAGGTGCTGTGAGTAGTATTCTTGGAGTCACAGGTGCCCTGTTCTCCCTAGGAAGTGGTGGGGGATGGTAGTGATCCTCATCCCCTACATCTTCTTCCCAACCTGAGAGGTCCTCACCCTGCTCAGAGGGATGGTCCTTAGCGTGCCCTGCCAACAGCACCTGGAGCTTTTGTTTGCAGGGATGGGACCCCATGGTAATGTTTTTAAGTTTACATAGAGACCTTAACTCCCTAAATACTAAATGGAGATACAGTGTGAGGTCGAGCTCCTCAACTATATTCTCTCTGTCATTTGTTATGTTTTCACTAACATTTGGGTTCTTGTTATGAGACATTCTAAAATATTCTAACCCCTCTTACCCCTAACTATACAAAGTTTTTATTTTTCTAAAGATTCTAAAGGGACTTAACCAAGGCCCTAACAAGACTTTTAGTAATTTGGACAAATTGTCAATTCGAACAATTCAGAATTCTAAAGTCAATTTAGGAGGTCTGTGGTGTGATCAGGTGTTAACCAAGTCAGTCCAACAAATGCAAAGTTGTAGACCCCACTGCTGATCCACCAATGTTGGAAGCTCACTCTGTATATACTATACCAAAGTAAGGTATAGTGTGAACAGAGTCCAGTGGATCCCCAAAGGTAGTAAGGGGTTAAAGTAGATAAAACCTTACTCTCTATTTGTGGTAGGGCGGGCAAGCAGTAAAGCTTTATCAGAGGGTAGTGTTAAGCATTTATTGTACACACTCAGGCAAGACATGATATCACACACTCAAGGACTGAACTCAGAACACTTTGCTTAGTATAAAAATAATCTTTAGTTGTATTATTGTTTCTAGATCCGATCCAGGCCTCGTACAAGTAAGTGTAGTAGCACTTTGCAAGAATAATGCAGTTGCTTCTAACATAGAGCCACGGTGGCAGGGTGTACACTGCCGCACCACTACCAGTATTGTCCAAAAAATAATACTGGGGAAACCCAATTAAGGTGTACTATAGAGTCTCCAACAAATTGCCCACCTTTACAGACCAGCCACCGTTAATGGTCTTAAATACAACATATATAGGTATAAATAAGAGAGGCACATACACAGAGACAACTGCAAAACAATCCTTGGATTTAGTCCACAACACATGAAAGAGTGACGATGACAGGGATAAGTTTTAACTTGATGTAATAAATCCTTTTATTCATAATTTGTGCAACACAGCCTAAGCTTTTCACACCTGCGGGCTTCTTCAGGGCTACAAATGTAACAAAAGATACACTGTCACAAACTTTGTGCTGGACAACTATTTACAAAAACACAAAGTCATACAATAACACATATATACAACAGATATACAAATAAAGTAAAATGCACATATCTGATTTAAAAACATTTGTCTCAAATAAAAATAAAAAAGATTTTTCTCTCTCAAGACAAATAATAAATATCTTATTTATAATACATTGAGAACTTTCATTTCCAGACACATTAGTGCCACACTAACTTAAATCAGAAAATGTCAAGAGAAAAGGCCTAGACAGAGGCAACAGCCAATGGTACGAAGGAGTTAAAAGCACGAAGGGGGACGTAGATAAAGGATAAGAGGAAAAAAGAGGTAAAAGAATAAAGAGAGAAAAATAAAAGAATGAAAGAAGTGAAGCAAACAAACGGTCACAAGAGAACAAAAGTAAACAATAATCGAAAGCGAGACACAAAAATGATAATAGATAAGTCCTGCTGACATTATACACCCGGGGTAGCAATGGATTTCACCAAAATAAAACTGGAAGTGATGGAATTCTTCCGGAAGATTCGATTAAGATGGTTTTTCAAGGATGCCGCTGAACAAGCCACCACAGAAGCCTCTGGCTTGAAGAACAAATCCTCCTTTTGTCCGCCAAATCACAATACTTCCAAAAACATTCTAGCTTTCGAACGCTCAGTCATGTCATCGCTCAACGCGTTAGAGAATCAACGCCCTTTCGTCCCACAAAACATAACCAAGGAACATAGAGAAGCAATTCAAGAACTCAAGACGCAGAAGGAAGCAGTTATCAGACAAGCTGACAAAGGGGGAGCAGTGGTCCTTTGGTCGAAAGAGTTATACAGGACAGAGGGACGCAATCACGTATACAATCAGGAGTGGTACCGTAAGATCAGCCATGACCCAACTGCCCAAATTCAGGACCAAATAAGAGGATTGGTGAATGCGGCCAAGGAAGCAGGGATCCTTGGACCCAAAGAATCGCAATACCTCATAAAACAACATCCCCGGACTCCACATCTGTTCTGCCTGCCCAAGGTGCACAAAGACCCAGAAATACCACCTGGTCGCCCAATAGTATCTGGGTGCGACTCTGTCCTTGAGCCCATCTCCAAATTCGTGGATGTATTCCTAAAACCCCTTGTTGTCCAGGTGCCATCCTATCTGAGGGATACCATGGACTTTATCAACAAGGTCGAGGGCTTACCATTTGACTCTTCCAGCCAATTGCTAGCCACCATGGATGTATCCTCTCTATATACACAGATACCCCAACAAGACGGATTGGATGTGATGGAACTCTATCTGGAGGGCCGACCACGTCCCCACAGGGTGCCTACAGAACTCATCATCTCTTTAGCAACAGTGGCCCTTAAGAAAAATTTCTTCACTTTCGAGGACGAAATGTTCTTACAGATCAAAGGCTCAGCGATGGGTTGCCCCTTCGCCCCCGAAATGGCCATTTTGTTTATGGGCCAGTTTGAAGAAAAATTTGTTCTGAATAACAACCCCTACAGAGACTCAATTGGACAATGGTTCCGATTTATAGATGACGTATGGTGCGTGTGGAATGGTACATCTATACAATTGGAAGAATTTCATGTGTGGCTGAACAACAGAAGCCCGGACATCAAATTCAGTTTAAGTTACCATGAAAAAACTCTCCCATTTCTGGATGTAGAAATTTCAGTTAAAGACAAAGTGCTGTCATGTTCCCTGTATCAGAAAAAGACGGACAAGAACAATGCTCTTCACTATAAGAGCTACCACCCGCGAAGCCTAAGGGATAATCTCCCTTATGGCCAATACCTCCGTGTGAGACGCAACTGTACTACCATCGAACAGTTTGAACTACATGGACAAGGTTTGACTTCAAAGCTACAGGAACGTGGCTACCCCCGGAAACTCTTGAAACACTCTATGAAAAGAGCAAGATGGACACCTAGGGAACATCTTCTCGAAAAAAGAATCAAACCTGCGACGGACAGGATGGTGTGTGTCTCCACCTATGGCCCCCATACCAACCAACTGCAAAAAATCATTAGGAGAAGTTGGCATCTGGTCAAGGAAATCCTCCCTGACGTAGGTGCACCCCTATTTGCCCTTAAAAAGAACAGGAGCATTGGACAAATGATAACATCCACCAGACCTCCACCAAAAAGGGATCTTCAAAACACCATCTTTGGAGCCAACCCAGTCACGGGCCATCACAAATGTGGGACGTGTTCCGTCTGTGAACTTACAATAGAGGGGTCCCTCTTCACTGATGGTAAGAAGTTTTGGCGTCACAACGAACACACAAACTGTAAAACCAAATACACCGTGTATGCCATCCAGTGCCCATGCAATATGCTGTACATCGGCAAAACCACGCAGGAGGTCCGCCAGCGTATCATCCAACACCGTTCAAGAATAAACAATAAAACGATGACAGCCCCACTGGTATCTCACTTTTCAAAAAAGAACCATTCCAGCCAAGACATCAGATGGACAGTCCTGGCAGTCATCAGGGGTGGCAATGGAGACCCTGATCTCCGCTTGTCCCAAAAAGAAGCGTACTTAATTTTGAAGTTCGACACATCCAATACAGGCTTGAACGAAATGTCTGAGACTTCCAGTCTATGAATCATACTCCAATTGTCTGGCTGAGCTTGGCTTTTCTGCTGTTCTGAATTTTCTCTTTTTCAGAACTAACCTCTTCAGTTCTTTTAACTTTGTGTTCGCACACTGGTTTAAGAGAAAGGGTACATTGTATCACTTATGTAATTCACCATGCATGTACTGTGTTGAGGTTCTAGGCCCAGTGAGTATGTTGTACATATGGTTGCAGCGCTAGCCTTAAGATCCGCGCGATGGCAGAATTGAATTGAGGTTGACAGCGACACCCGCCAGCCCTGAACAAGCGCCACCTATGCCTAATATGACACTCCCGTCGAGGGGCCCCGACTCACTTCAATGTAAAAAACTACATATACCATGATCCCTCTATAACTCCGCCCCCAGACAGCTTGATTGGCTGATAGACCGGGTAGCTTTTAAATATCGAAGCCGAGCATCGTCACACACCCATTGACTGGACGTTGACTCGACGGTTAAGAGATTCACTCCTGCTGAACAAGTAAGTGCACTGCAGGTTTGCTGTAACCCGCGCCTACCGCGATATCGCTGCACCTCCCGCTCAACGGGAACGTGCTTCCCCTGTTTTTTTAAAAACGAACTTGCTTTGTTTACATGTAGATCCCGGGCCTCGGAGAAACCGCCCTCTGGCCCCAAATTGGTGCACGAGACCAGATACCTTTTCACGAAGGTAGGAATTGTCACATAATTGCCATAATCAGTCTAGATTAAGTACCCGGGTAATTCCGCATACTAACTGTTATGTGTCTTCCCCAGCCTTTAAACACAGTGACAATGTGAGCCGTTTCCCCCCCGAGTTTTGCACCGCGCGGGGGGCAACATACCAACACGAATCATACCTGGTGAACCACAGGTATGAGCCACAACTCTGTATGGGTATAAGTGAAATGTGCTAACCCAGATCCCTCTATGGTCCAGTGTGCTAAGCACCTTTTGTATGAATGTCTTTCCAGAACACTCCAACTCTTGGCGAATTACCGACACCGAGGCACACTTCTTGCCACGTGCAGGTAAAAGCCCACCTCTACATGTGGAGTCAATGCGTACTTTTGTTTATTACAAGGCTAAGATATACAATTCTGACACCCTTTCTGTATATTGTTACAGACTTATTGTTCCCAGTCCCCGTCCTGAAGAGAACCCTAAATTCCCGGGTTCGAAACGCGTCGACACCTCCACCCTGCGGTCACTCACAAGGGTGCATCTAGGAAAAGAAATTGTCCATTACCTGAGTTCCTAGCTGTGCAACCCAACATAAACATTGTACCGCAGTGCTGTCAGGCAGGCAGGCGTCCCATTCCACCTATTCCCGCCTGTCCCTTGGTTTTACATCCCCATGGACTGGTTGTCCCTTGTTTATTGCACGAACTTTTTCACTGTTTATGAATTCAATTAATTTGTGAATATTGTATTGATGCATTGCTATTTGTGTGTCAGTTGTGCTTATTTGCTTTCATTAGCTTTGCTTCACTCTTATTATAAATATTGTATATTTGTATTTTTGTATATGTGTAGATACTGTACTCATGTAATCACTGTCGTGACAGTCTTTGGTTTGTCCTTGTGTTTTTGAAATTTTGAAAAACAAAAAAAGAAAATAAATTTGCTTTGGTACTTTTGACTGTGGCTTCGTGGTAAAGCAAATGTGTAAAACAGAGTGCGGCCATGCTCAAATCCGAAGACACGAGCAAGGCACATAATCCCGTATAGTGTGTCATGTCCAAAATTGACAAGACGTGTCACAGTGCAGAACCATTAGCGAAATAAAATAATGTAAAAGAACAACCAGTGTGAACAAGATACAAGCCCCAACTGTCAGGCAAATCAGTCCAAAAAAACACCCAGTGTTAGCAAAAAGAGAACTTGTCACTGAGCCTTCTCTGGTGCTGCCCCTAAAATATGGAACTCTGGGGTTTATTATCAAGGGGTTTATCTCCGCTTTTTTGGCTTTAAAAGCCAAGAAAGCGGAGATAAAATTATCTCCCTATTACCAAGCTGTCGCTAACACCAGTTAGTGACAGCTAATAGGAGATAGCGACCATCTTGGGCCCCGCTTTGCATGTCAGTGATATTTATCACTAATGACATGCAAAGTGGGCGTGCCAAGATGTTAGCGACTGGAAACAGTCGCTAACATCGCTATCTCCTATTACCAACTTTTGGAGATATTCGCGCTAAGCGCGAATATCTCCAAAAGCTAACACCTGCCCTGAGCAGTTCTTCACCATGTTATCCAATGGGAGGTGGATAACATGGCTAAGAGCATTTGCTCGATAATGCATGAATATCGCTGACTTTTCAGCGATATTCATGCATTGCGGCCGTTTTTTATCGCATTTGCGATAAACCTTGCTTTATCTGCGATAAAAATCGCCGATGTGCGGCGATAATTTTTGTCTCTAAACAAGTTAGAGACAAAAATTATCGCTAGTTGTTGGTAATATACCCCTCTCTTCCTCCGGATGTACGCAGACTCTCCTCGACGACGGCTTTCAAACTGGAAGCCAAAAGATTACTAATGAGCAAATTCTTACCATAAGGGGAGGAGGCACTCTTAACGCGGTTGTTTCTTGGTTTCTATCTCCATGGCACAAATAACAGTTCACGGATCGTCTCTTCTGCATAATATTATACCCTATACGTGTACCATTGTGTACTGTTTAGCAGTTGTTTTTAACAATTACTGTGTACATTTCATTTTGTCCTCTCTTCCAACTTATTGTAAGGCACTCTGATATCCTGCGGGATCTTGTTCACGCTATATAAAACTTTATAAATACACAAAACAAACATACATTAAATATGCATACAATGCTATCCACACCAGCAGTAACAGCTTTAAAAAATGCATTTTAAGACACTTCATGCACTGCCCCTTTAGTTCAAACGAATATCATGTGTCATAAATAGTTAATTTGGCGCTACTTGGATGGACAACTCTGTGATCTTATAAAGCGTCTGGTCCTGATGCTTGTCTGTTGCTGAATTTGAAATATAGGCACCTTTTATATTCCTTGAGTGCGATGTTCACAGAGATGACTTATAACACAGTCCTATATACTCTCCACGCTCTTTGGTGTGGAGGTATTCAAAGTTTATACCATACTTATGGACGACGCTTAGGGCCCCATTAGGATGGCAGGCGGATTGCCCCCGCCGGGCCGGCGGTAGTCACTGCCGGCCCGGCGGGGGCAATCCATCCGCCATCCCTGTGAAAAGACCCCCCCGCCATATTATAATGGCTGGGGGGTCCGCCGCTTTTCTGCCCGGTCGACATGTCGACCGGGTGGAAAAGGGTTCAATATGTTGGCGGTGTCTTTCAGACACCGCCAGACATATTAGTACGTGCATTTGTGAATGCCTTTCCGTGGCGGCATTGCCGCCACGGAAAGGCATGCGGAGTCTGCTTGGGGGGGCCCGTTGTGGGACCCCATGGACTCCGAGGGGGTGGGGGGTGCACCTTTCAAAGAACAACATGGCAGGCACAGCGCGGTGCCTGTCACGTTGTGCTTTGGAAAGCACAACATGTATTTTAGCATTGCGGCGGGCGGTGCTTTCAGCACTGCCCGCCTCAATGTTGAAATACGGGATGGTGTATTGTGGTGGGTGCATCCTAATTGCCCCAACGGGACCCCTGCCCTTATGGTGGGGGGTCCCTTTTACCGTGAGGATGTCCGCCCACCATCATAATGATGCCCTTAGTTTGGAATGTAATATTTAAATGTCCTGCTGCTCATAAAATTTGTGGTGCTATATTTGCTTATGTGAAATAGATGTCCTTCCATTTAGTCCAATTGGAAAGCCTTGAATAGTTTCTGACCTATTTGTTATCAGCCTACACTAATGACATGCTTGGCTCTTTTGTTTTGATGATTGCTGAACCAGTCCTGAAACTCGGGGCATGAGTAGCTACTACTATCAGGAACCTGTGGCTTGCATATGGATGCACGAGGTTCAAGACTCTATCTATACAATTTTGGTTTTCAACAAGTTTTTTCACATTTTTCTATTTTATAAAATATATTATTATTGTTATTATTGTGTCTTTTATAAAGCACACAGCTACCCCAACGGGGTGTCCCGGCGCTGATTGAAGGTGAACAGTCTCTGTGGGCGGGGAATTACGAGCAGAACAGAAAAGTTTTCAAGGATTTTTGGAATTCATGTTCCGAGTTACTTCTACGAAGATCTAGGGGCAGTTTATTCCATCTCTGAGCGGCTCCTAGCTCGAAGGTTTTTCCTCTCGCTCAGGCTTTTTTGAATCTTGGGGTGGTCAGCAAAAGTTTGGTGTTGGATCGAAGGGCTCTCGAATTAGAGATCCAAAGCCCTTAGTAGTGCGATAGGCAAGTGTCATTGCCTTGAACTCTATAGGTTTGCTCATGGGGAGCCAGTGCAATTTCCTCAAGTATGGGGAGATATGCTGTCTTTGGGTGAGGCCACCAATTAATCGTGCGGCAGCATTTTGGCCATTTGAAGTTTCTGACAGAGGCTTTTGGTAAGACCTAGATACAGACCATTCGCATAATCAAGATGGGAGATAATGAGGGCGTGGACAATAGTTTTCCTGTTAGCACACGGTAGGTAGTTAATTAATTTTTTTACGGTTCTTATCTTGGAAAAACAGGCAGCTGAGACTATCTGGACCTGATTTCCAAAAGATAGTTTATCATCCCAGTGAACTCCTAAGTTTCTGACAGAGTCCTTTGGGGTAGGGGCTTGGCTCAGATCTTCCGGCCACCACAGGTTTGAGCTAAGTGGAGATGGCTGATTAAAAAAGAGCACCTCCGTTTTACCTGCATTTAATCTTAAAAAGTTAAGGTCCATCCATTTTGCGATGTCTCTCAGGCAGGTTTTGAGGGGGTCCAAGGCACTGGAAGATGGGTTTTTAAACGTAAAGAGCAGCTGAATGTTGTCCGCATAGGACGTCGTTTTTATGCCTGTGAAAGACATCAGTTCTGCCAATGGAGAGAAGTAAACATTAAATAGGAGAGGGCTTAGAGACGAGCCCTGGGGAACCCCCCATTTCAGTGGCTTAGGTGTTGAAGTGTAGGTAGGGGTGTGGACCTGTTGAGTTCGATTAGACAGGAACGAGCCGATCCACTTAAGGACCTTGCCCTGAATTCCAATGGCCCTCAGTCTATTCAGCAGTAAAGAATGTGAGACGGTGTCGAATGCTGCTGATAAATCCAGCAGCACCAACACCGCCCTCGATCCCTGGTCTAAGGTCCAGCGCACAGAATCAGCTATCTCGATGAGGGCCGACTCTGTACTGTAGCCCTTGCGGAAACCATGTTGGGAGTCATGGTAGAGGCCATTGGTCTCGATGTAGCCGGTAAGTTGCTGATGGGCTAGCCTTTCTAAAATTTTGGCCGGGGCTGGGAGGAGGGATATCGGTCTGTAATTGGCCGGATCCTCTGGGTCTGCTTTGACCTTTTTTTAAATGGGGACCAGGAACGCATGTTTCCAAGCCTCCGGGTAAATCCCAGACCTTAAAGAGGAGTTACAAATGGAATTGAGGAAGGGGTTCAGAAAGGAGGCTAGTGCTTTATAGTGTTTAGCAGGCCACGGATCCCCTGGGGAGCCCAACCTGCATCTAAGTAGCTCTTGAAGGGAGGACTCAATTGAGATTTCAGCAAATTCTGTGAGAGCAGGGCCCACAGAGTGGAGCGCTGCCTGTGTCACGGGGAGGTCAGCCTCATCTCTAGTCGGAAAAGATGCATGGATCCGAGCAATCTTATTCTCAAAGAACTCTGAAAGAAGAGTACAGAGTTCCTGAGAAGCAGGTTGCTTACGGATCAGAGCTTGAGGATCAGTAAATGATCTTACTATCGAGAAAATTTCTCTAGAGGCATTACTAGCTCTATCAATCTTCTCGGCTAAGAAGATTCTTTTATGCTTTATGATCTGTTTCCGATATTCCTTGAGGGCTTTACGATAATTAGATTTATTGTCACTGGAGTAATCCAATCTCCAACGCCTCTCCAGCACCTTACAAGCGGACTTTAATTGGCGTAATTCGTCCGAGAACCAAGGGGCAGCTGGGGAGGATCTGAATGTCTTAATCGGCCTGAGGGGTGGCAAGGAGTTGATGGCCTTACAGACCCATTCGTTAAAGTTAAAAATACGTGAATCCGCGTCCACGGCGGGGGGAGGGCGGTCATCTTTAAGATGGACTTCAAGAGCAGATGATGTAATTTTGCTCCAGTTTCTGCCAAATTCCCTAGGGGTGGGAGGGGGTCTGTCCCTGCGAGTCATAAGAGTGGAGAATGGAATTAAAAAATGGTCTGACCATATGACTGGAATAGGGTCTTCAATTCTCATACCTGTGAGATTGGAACAGATTAGGTCCAGTGTGTGTCCGGCTCTATGGGTAGGATGTGTCACTAACTGGGACATGTCGCAGGCGGAAAGGGTAGATAAAACATTGGAGCTCATAGAGCAGGATGGGTCTTCTAAATGCAGATTACAGTCACCAAGGACGGTGTAATTGGCATAGCGGGTACAGGCTAGAGTGATGTATTCTAACAGTGCCTGAAGATGAATGGGGCTGGAATTAGGCGGGCGGTACAACAGCAGGCCCGCAAAAGAGACAGACGCTGAAAGGTTGATACAGAAGGGGAGCCCCTCAATACAGTTAATTGGGTCAAAATGGGGGGAGGTGATGGTCCATTTATTTTTATGAATAATTGCCACTCCACCACCCCTTCTCCCGCTATGGCGATTAGCGCAAATAATACTGAAGCCATCCGGGACCGCCAGAGTGATCGCTGGGTTACATTCCTCGTTTAACCAAGTTTCGGTTAAAAACAAAAAGTCCCAATCATTATCTAAAAGGGATTGCTGTATGTCGAGGGAATGTTTAACCATGGACCTGCAATTTATCAAGGCAGCCTTAATAGGTATTGTCAGGGTAGGGCCACGTGAAAGAGGCAAGGCAAGGGACTTATTGGGCTCCCGTAGATTCATAGAAGAGAACCCACAGTGCCTACAGGTTATGTGTGACCCTCGGGGATTGGCGGGATCAGCTCGGTTGTGAGAGCAGCCCATAGGGAGAAGGGCAAGAATTTCCCACCGAGAATAAGTAAGTATGGTCTGGCTAGTGCAGCGGGGAGCGTGCCCGGCCCCGGCCGTGTTCTGGTCGTGGACAGTGCAGACGGGCTTCCCTTTGGCGCGCCGTCGGCGCGATGCGCGCGTCCGCTGCACGGCCGGGTGGGTGGGACCATTTTATGCTCTGGAGGGCGGGGGAGGTAAACAACTAGACCTCCACCCCCAGCCTACCTCCAATATGGCCGCTGTGCTTCCTCTTCAGAGCCTAGTCGGCTGAGGGGAAGAAGACCTCCAATCAAGTAAGTGTCAAATTGTAGGCAGGCAATGCTAAAAGATTAAAACAATGTGCAAAGTGGCAAGCAATATTTAAAAAAATCGGGTTCCTACGTCTCCGGCTTTCCGCCTCAGAGACTAGTATCACGGGACAATCTGCGCGCGAAAAGCAGATTGCGTCTTTTATGCTCTGGAGGGCGGGGGAGGTAAACAACTAGACCTCCACCCCCAGCCTACCTCCAATATGGCCGCTGTGCTTCCTCTTCAGCGCCTAGTCGGCTGAGGGGAAGAAGACCTCCAATCAAGTAAGCGTCAAATTGTAGGCAGGCAATGCTAAAAGATTAAAACAATGTGCAAAGTGGCAAGCAATATTTAAAAAAATCGGGTTCCTACGTCTCCGGCTTTCCGCCTTAGAGACTAGTATCACGGGACAATATACTACTATTTGGGTTGTTTTATTTTTTCCTTTGCGTTGTTCTCGCTACCTGTTGCCGTGATATTGTGGGATACGTGTTTTTGATGTTTTGCATGTGACGCACAAGATGACTACATTTTACTACAAAGACGGAGGCCTCGGTTTGCGCTCTAGTCATACAAAGGACTGCTTCTAGCACTGCACCTGATGTTACGTCCGACTGTTTGTCAACATCACGTCTGGTTGGCTATTTAATGTTCTATTCATCTGTAATGGCGGGTTCTTTGGAAACAAACATGGAAGGAGTATTTTTGTCTGCCGCATATAAGTGAGTGTCTGCTGGGTCTGCGGGTGCAACGCTTTATTTATCACATAGACCGCTGCAATAACATTTTCTACCTATATATGTTTTATTTTTTAGTTAGGCGGTTTAGCACGACACATGATGCACTTAGGTTCTTGATGCTACTATTCATGAACCTCTACTGTTAGTAACGATTTTTTTAAGCTGTGACTGCTGGCGTGGATAGCATTGTATGCATATTTAAGGTATGCTTGTTTTGTTTGCTACTTCATACGCACATTAGGTGTTTCTTTGCTCTACGCTACCTGACAGTTGGGGCTTGATTCTTGTTCACACTGATTGTTCTTTTACATTATTTTAGTTCGCTAACGGGTTTGCACTATGACACGTCTTGTCAATTTTGGAAGTGACACGCTATACAGGATTATGTGCCTGGCTTGTGTCTTCGGATTAGAGCATGGCGATACATTCCCCATCAGGATGGTATAGAAGCTATTGAACAGGCAATACTTCATACAGACTTGGAGGAAGATTTCAAAGTTTTCCTTATGGAGCTTTTATATTTCACCCTCTACCATAGCTATTTCAGATGGAAGAATAAATATTACTTACAGCAAACTGGCACAGCCATGGGAAATTCGGCAGCGCCAGTATATGCCAATATTTTTATGGAACGTTTTGAAGAAGATCATATTCTGAACAAAGAACCATGGAAGTCACAGACAAAACTCATATTGAGATATATTGATGATATGTTCATCATATGGACCGGCACAGAGGATGTACTACTGGCTGCCATTACTGAATTGAACACAAGAGACGAACGCATACAGTTCACATCAGAAATAAATGATAGAAAAATCACTTTCCTGGATGTGGAAATTCAGAGAATAGGGTCCACTTTTCAAACTGACATTTACTGTAAGCCAACGGATCATAAGAACCTGTTACATCATAATAGTTTTCACCAAGATTCCTTGAAGAAGCATTTCCCTTATTCTCAAATGATAAGAGTAAAAAGAATAGTATCAGTACCAGACAAAGCTGAAACCAGAATTGATGAAATGGAGAACAGATTCAAAGAAAGGGGTTATCCACAAAAAATGTTAGAGAAAGCAAAAATACGTTGTTCACAGAAGGAGAGGAAAGATCTCCTAAAGAAAACAATAAAAAAAGAAACATCAAGAGTAGTAGTTGTGTCAAAATTCTCCACTAAAAGCAAAGTGTTCAAAAGTATCATCAAGAGACACTGGGCGATATTATCACAAGAATCTGATTTTAACAACATATTTCATGAGATGCCTCTATTTGCCTATCAAAGAGCAAGAAACCTAGGAAGTTTTTTAAAACCAATGGAATCACAATCCTGTGAGATATTTCAGGGGACATTATCCTGCTATAATTGTAGCCACTGTAATAATATCATCAGAGTGAATTTTGTGACAGATCCTAGTAAGGGACATAAGATTAAATTGCGATTAACAGCTACGTGTGACACATCAAATGTCATCTATCCATTAAAATGTCCCTGCGGCCAGGGGTACGTGGGTTAGACTGAAAGGAAAAGGAAGATAAGACTTAATGAACACAAATCAAATATTCATACTAAATCCTTAAAATCCACTGTTGCCACTCATTTCTGTGAAGCCAAACACAACATAAGTCAGCTGAGATATACCATTTTGGAAATTGTGATAAAAAAAGAAGGCTGTGACAACTATAAAAGGTTATTACAACGTGAGAACTATTGGATCTTCAAATTAGAAACCTTAAAACCAACCGGAATGAACGACCGGGTTGAGCACAGCTGTTACTTGTAAAGACTTTACCATCGTCATTGATTCTTGAACTTTGCTATTTTTTGGTGAGAAATAACTTTATTGTTTTTTTTAATGCATTTGTATTTTGAAACGTACTTGCTTACATTCTCTGATTTGATGTCGCTTTTTAAACATCAATTTTACTGATTACTGACCATACACTTGTTTCTTCTAATTCCACTTTTAATTTCTACTTAACCTTACTTTTATTCTCTCCTTCTAAGTAACTTCACTGCTCCGATATAATTACACGTTTTAAGATGGCCGCCACCAGAATTGAGAAACGTTAGTCCCATTTCTATGACTATATACACACATAACATCACGGCGTTTAGTTATCACACGCTTCTGGAGAACGGAGCACGGTAACCGTGTTAGACGCGGGTACATTGAAGTTCCATTACGTAAGTGAAGCTATATCTTTGAAATATTAAAGCGGTTCACTCGTGTTCACCTGCATGACAATGAGCACATAATTTTGAAACGCGCATCACAAATTCATTTATTTGAACAGGCACAGTCTATTTGACTATTTTCACCATTCGTCTCGGTTCGTCTATTTCTTATTTTTACTTACTTTTGTAGTTTACTTCTTTAGTTCACGTTGGCTAACTTCACTTTCACATTCAGAATCGGACGTTCGACTGATCAGTTAGATACTATTGCTTACCGACAGGATTACACTTCATTTAATTTATTTTATTTCACTTTTGTTTTTTTATGGCACTCCCTTTTGGGCATTCACATAAGTTATGGATTGTCACTTATGAATAATTTTGAATTATTTCCACCTATCCTCATGTATAATATACTTGATTCACAGAACCCAGTCCCTGATGAAGGCTTTCAATAGCCGAAATGCATTGGATAATATACTGGGATTAAGAATGGATTGTTTCTTTTGAAGAATTGTTTCTTTTGAAGAATTCTGAAACTAACCATGAATATAGGTTGATACCTAATGGATTGACACAATAAAGTCATCTGGAAAACAGAACACTATATTGTTTTGGTTTTGAAAATTTGCAACCAAGTTAAGGGATTACGTTGTGACTAGGGGACGTCACCCAATTTAGGGGCACGCTATTGGTACTCTGTTTTACACATTTGCTTTATCTTTCCTAGTTTTTCACTGATGTACCTTTGTCGGGTGTTTTCAGGTGTTTAATTTTCGTAACATCTTCTGCTCCTACTTTTTATTCAGTGCACGGGTGCCTAATTGTGGCATGCATCTCCATGCATCTCCCAATTATTTATGGTGTTATTGCAGTAGTTCTGTTCTTTGTAGTCTTATTTTCTGTAGATTTGTGCTAGGACCTCGCACAAAGTTTCATCTACCAACCTGGGCGAATACCCCGCAATATCTTTCATTGTTGGATCACTTTTTGGTGGGTATCAAGCGTGAGACAATACTATGTGGGCTGGTTTTGCCTATTTCTTTAAAAAGGTTTTTATGCCATTAACCTAGGTGTGGTCTTTTAACATGCAGTGGAACTATATGCACTTCCATTGTTTGTTAGTGCGCTAGCTAACTATTAATAGTTATTCTGAGTTGGTCGATTTAACTTCCTTAGAGCACTAGAACGGTAAAGGCACTGCCTTAGAGTATAGTTCCTGTCCGTTTATAATGTCAGAAGGACTTATCTATTATCATTTTTGTGTCTCGCTTTGGTTTATTGTTTACTTTTGTTCTCTTGTGACCGTTGTTTGCTTCACTTCTTTCATTCTTTTATTTTTCTCTCTTTTTTCTTTTACCTCTTTTTTCTCCTATCCTTTTTCTCCATCCCCCTTCATGCTTTTAACTCCTTCATACCCTTTGCTGTTGCCTCTGTCTAGGCCTTTTCTCTTGCCATTTTTTGATTTAAGATGGTGCGGCACTAATGTGTCTGGAAATGAAAGTTCCAATGTATTATGTATAAGATATTTATTATATGTCTTGAGAGAGAATTTTTTTTGTTGATTTGAGACAAATGTTTTTAAATCAGATGTGTGCACTTTCCTTTATTTGTCTACTAGCAGCCCGTCCCGACGTTGTCCGGGAGCAATCAGGCTTCTCGGCCCCCGCCCGCCCCGATGTTGTCTCAGGCTTCAGGGCCCCACCCGCCCCGACGTTGTCCGTGGGTCCCCCGGAGCGCATCTGCCACTTTCAGGGCCCCCAATGAGCCGCACGCAGGCCGCTTCACCTACCTCAGCCGCCGCTCCTCCCCGGCTGTCCGCCACCCCTCACCGCCTGTCTGCCGCTCCTCACCGCTCCTCCCTGCCTGTCCGCCGCTCCTCCCCGCGCTCATGTCCGCCGCTCCTCTTCGCGCTCCTGTACGCCGCTCCTCCCCGTGCTCCTGATGTCAGCACGCAAGTCGCGGCCGGCGCTACTTCCAAGGGACTACTTTTTTTTAATCGTAAATATTTTAAAGAACGTATATTTAATTTTTTTATGTAGCCTATGTCCATCTGCAGACCCTGACAATTACAACGATGTATCGGGTGTTTGGATTGGCGCTGTGGTTCCCAAGTTTACCCGCCTCGAAGGTTCAAAGTTCTCTCTTTATAATAGTAGTATAGATAAGTGTTATTGTATGACTTTGTGTTTTTCTACATAGTTGTCCATGCACAAAGTTTGTGATAGTGTTGTTTTTGTTACATTTCAGCCCTGAAGAAGCCCGCAAGGGTGAAACGCATTGGCTGTGTTGCACAAATTACAAAAATAAGGATTTATTACATCAAGTTAAAACTTGTCCCTGTCATCATCACTCTTTCATGTGTTGCAGACTAAATCCAAGGATTGTATTGTAATTGTCTCTGTACATGTGCCTCTCTTATTTTTGTCTATAAATAATGCAGTTGTATACAACTGAATGCAAGAAGTCACCTGTCCATAAACAGTTGAGATTACTTTTCAGTTACCTTACAGTTACTATGTAGATTACTATTTAAGTTACTGTAGAGTTAAGTAAATCATTTTTTGTAAATATACAGTTTCTTATATTGTCATACAATCTCTCAACATTTTTCAAAAGAAAGCAGTCAATTCTCCTATTGGAGAATATCAGGTTAATGGTTTACAGGTGAATAATCGGTCTTTGGAGTTGGGTTCCTAGGGTTAGAACCAGGGTTACCTCAGGGTCAAGGAAGCACTCTCAAAGCACCCTCAGCAGCACAAAGGTGGCCAGGTGCAGATTGCTGAAGCCCAATGCTTTCCAAGGGAGGATAGGGGGTATCCGGTTGGTGGCAGGACACAAGGTTGTGGGATTAAAGCTCCTGGACTCAAGTTCAGGGCAAAGGGGGGTTCAGGTGAGCACCCATGATGCACTCACAGCGGCACTGAGGTGGCCAGTTGCAGGGTGCTTTTTTGGCTTCTGATTCCCTGTTGTTTTCAATAGGGATTCTACGGCTGCAACAAACACTGCAGGCTTGAGGACGAAGATCTTCTGGAGGTGACCACTGGTTGTTGAGGTAAGTTCGGATGTTGAGGGATGCCCGGACACTGTCGGTTAGGCCACCCAAGGCCATGGGTGTTGGGTGTAGTTGTCTCTTAATTCATCAGGTTTCTCTGACCGGCTCCAGTTGTGTTCGGGGGGATCCTCCAGAAAGGGACTGCAAGTGTTGGCTGGAGACTTGAGGTAGGTCAGGGATCACCAGATCCCATGTCAGGATCACCGGCAGACCTCCTAAAGGTGTTGGTCGATTTGGACTTGGGCCGTGGGCATTGGGTGCAGAGGGGTGCAGACTCGTGGATTTAACCGGAGCCAGAGTCTGTTGGTGAGCAAATCCGGTGCTCAAGGAAGACAATGTCTTCTTGGTGATGGCAGGGCAGGTCCTCTGGGTTCTGTGGAGCTGCTGGCTGCAGGTCATACCGGGGTTGTGCTGGAACAGGTCGAGGTCAGGACAGGCCGGTAGGGCTGGGCAAAGTCACTTGGTGCCCTCCTCTTCTTCCTTCAGCACCGCTCTTTGGCCCTTCTTCTTTTGGTTTCTTCTTGCCTGAGGGGGCAAGGTTTGGGTTGCACCAAATGACTAATTTAGGGACGTTTCAGGTAGGTAAAGGTTGGGACAAATGGGTCCCTTCCTTGAGGTTGGTACACCCCCCTCTAATATGAAATTCTCCATTGGGAGGGGGTGTAATATCCCAGTTTTCTCGGGATCGACTCTAGTGGCAAGAAAACCCCCACGACAGACCATGCAATGTTAGATACTTGTTTAATAGCCACAAGTAGAGATAGGTTTAGGGAAAACAACAATACAGGCGATGTATAGTCTCGCATAAAGAAATCAAGTCATACGTTATCCATCAGTCGTTAGCCCAAGAGTGTTGGAGGGCTCGGTTCCAACCGACCTCTGCATGGGCACCGGTCCTGGTGTCCAGCCAACAGAGGACACTGTGCAGCGTAACGGCCGAAAATGCCGTTCGAAGACGACTGATGGGGCGCACACGCCAAGTGGCGGCAGGGTCTGACACTCTACTCGGGAACACCCAGCCGGGTGCTCCACCGAGGAGTCGGAAGAGACTCTCAAGTTCCTCACCACAGAGGCGCGTCTTCCACCTCCCTTGGTGGGTGTCTCCGTGCCTGTTCGTCACAGGAGCGTTAAGCCTAACGCTATACCCTGACTCCTTGTCTGGATGTTGCAACGAGCAGCCGCTCGCTACCTGCCGCTGAATCCCGAAGGTCCGCAATGCGGGGCTGATACTGGATTCCTTTGCTTCTCACGGCTCCATCGTCCCGGGATCCAAGGTGCATAGGGACTCAACGGACAGCCGGTCAGCGTTCAAAATTATCGACAGCGGCTCATTGTCTATGCGCATTAAATACGCATTTCCGGGTGCGCGTGCGAAGCGCGCTAGGCATGCCGGTCTTTGTAGTCTTTCTGTCTCTGCCCCGTAGATCGTCCATTTCGGCGTTCGCGGACAACGGCGTCCCACCGCTCCCTAGGATCCCGACAGTACATCCTCCCCTCATCCGCTCCCCCCGAACAGGACCCGCGGAGGCCGGGTGAGTCCTGTGAAAAGCAGCAACCAACCTTGGGGCGTGGATGCCCGCCTTGGGCTCCCAAGACTGCTCCTCCGGGCCGTATCCCTTCCAGTCCACCAGATACCAGAGCTTGTTGCCCCTCCATTTGGAGTCCAGGATCCCCGCCACTTCGTACTCTGCGTCGGCTTCCATCGAAATCGGTCTCAAAGGCACCCGACTGCTCCGAGCAGCCGGCTTCAGGAGGGATACGTGGAACACCGGGTGGGTCCTCAGGTGGCCCGGCAAACCCAGGCGCACGGTCACAGGGCCTAGGCGCTTAGTGATGCGGTACGGGCCGATGAACTTAGGATGAAAGACGCTGCGCTTCCGGAACCTCAGATTTCGGGAGGAAACCCAAACGTAATCCCCTGCCTTATACAGAGGACTGGGCCGTCGCTTATTGTCGGCCGTGGCTTTGTACGCAGACTTGGCCGCCTCTAGGCAGGCACGAGATCGAACCAGATTCTCCTTGATGTGAGCTACCCTCTTAGGGGCTTCCGGCACCCGAAGGTCCTTCACAGGGTGAACGAAAGGCAGAAACCTGGGGTGATGGCCGTAGTTGGTGTAAAACGGTGACGACTTGGTTGAGCTGTGGGTGGCGTTGTTGTAAGCGACCTCCGCTAGCCACAGGAGATCCACCCACTCCTCCTTCCCCTGGTCTACGAAACAACGCAGGTACTGTTTGAGGGACTGATTAAGGCGTTCCGTCTGCCCATCCGTCTGCGGGTGGTAGTTCGTCGACAGAGCCGATGTGACGTGTAGCACCGAACACCACTTCCTCCAGAATTGGGCCGTAAACTGTGCGCCCCTGTCAGACACGATAGTGGAGGGCAACCCGTGCAGCCTCACCACGTTCTTCAGGAGGAGCAAGGCCAGCTGGCCCACCGTGGGTACCTGCCTGCAGGCCACGAAGTGCCCCATCTTCGTGAGATAGTCCACCACCACCATAACGGCTGTACAGCCCTGATCCTTCGGCAACCCCACGATGAAATCCACGGATATGCACTCCCAGGGTTTACTGGGCGACGGAAGAGGTTGCAGCAAGCCCTGTGGTTTGCGATGGTCCGATTTCGCGGTGGCGCTGACTGAGCACTCATTCCCCCATCTGCGGACGTCCGAACGCAGCGACGGCCACCAGAAGTGTCTTCCAAGACTGGATACGGTCTTTTCAAACCCCAGATGGCCCGCGCAGGGCGACGTGTGGCACCATTCAAAGGCCTGTTTTCGTAAGCGGGGAGTGGGCACCAACAAACGGCTACCGTGCACCGGCATACCGCCAATCACTCTCCATTCCTTATGACACGAGAGCCACTGTTTCCAGGCGAAAGTTTGAATCCTCTTTTGGATGCCCTTGAGGAACTGGTCCGGCTGCACCGCCCCTGTGTAATATCCCAGTTTTCTCGGGATCAACTCTAGCGGCAAGAAAACCCCCACGACAGACCATGCAATGTTAGATACTTGTTTAATAACCACAAGTAGAGATAGGTTTAGGGAAAACAACAATACAGGCGATGTATAGTCTCGCATAAAGAAATCAAGTCATACGTTACCCATCAGTCGTTAGCCCAAGAGTGTTGGAGGGCTCGCTTCCAACCGTCCTCTGCATGGGCACCGGTCCTGGTGTCCAGCCAACAGAGGACACTGTGCAGCGTAACGGCCGAAAATGCCGTTCGAAGACGACTGATGTGGCGCACACGCCAAGTGGCGGCAGGGTCTGACACTCTACTCGGGAACACCCGGCCGGGTGCTCCACCGAGGAGTCGGAAGAGACTCTCAAGTTCCTCACCACAGAGGCGCGTCTTCCACCTCCCTTGGTGGGCGTCTCTGTGCCTGTTCGTCACGGGAGCGTTAAGCCTAACGCTATACCCTGACTCCTTGTTTGGATGTTGCAACGAGCAGCCGCTCGCTACCTGCCGCTGAATCCCGAAGGTCCGCAATGCGGGGCTGATACTGGATTCCTTTGCTTCTCACGGCTCCGTCGTCCCGGGATCCAAGGTGCATAGGGACTCAACGGACAGCCGGTCAGCGTTCAAAATTATCGACAGCGGCTCATTGTCTATGCGCATTAAATACGCATTTCCGGGTGCGAGCGAAGCACGCTAGGCATGCCGGTCTTTGTAGTCTTTCTGTCTCTGCCCCGTAGATCGTCCGTTTCGGCGTTCGCGGACAACGGCGTCCCACCGCTCCCTAGGATCCCGACAGGGGGCATAAGCCTCACTCGGGTTGTCTGGGTCCCCCATCTTCAAGATGGCAGGGACTGAAAATTGTGCTTCACCTTGGCTCACCCACCTCAGGGGTGGGGTTGGCAAAGGTGGGCACACCTCTCTTCCTGTCTTGGTTTTCCTACAGATTCTCCCACCCAAAGTGGGGGTCAGAACTGGTGGGGGCCAGTTGCTGGGGGCAGCAAATGGCTGGGTTGGCTTACCAAGGTGGCCAGCCTTTGAAGCTTCCCCTTCGTGGACCCTGCTCATCCTGGGGGAGGAGGCTTGGCACCTTCACCCAGGATGTGCTTTGTTTCAGGACCCCGAGCGCAGCAGGCTCTAGACCCAGGGGTCCAGAAACATGTCTGGTGGTGGCACCTAATGAGCAGCAACTCAGCCTGGACACTAGAGTCAGGTCGTTTTTCAGGGGGCATCTCAAAGATGCCCTCTGAGTGAAATTTTTCATTAAATCCCACACTGGCATCAGTGTGGGTTTAATGTGCTGAGAAGTTTGATGTTTACTTCCCAGTTTTCAGTAAAGCCATTATGGTGCTGTGGAGTTTGTGATGACAAACTCTTCGACCATATGCTCTTTATGGCTTTACTGCACTTACAATGTCTAAGAATGGACTTAGACACTGTAGGGGTAGAGGGCTCAAGCACCTCCACCCTCACCATCGGTATATATAACCCAGCTAGAGAGGTGGCTTAACTATGCCATGGCAGTGGACTGTAGTCATGGCACACAGGGATGTGTGCCACGTCGACTCTTCGGTTTGTGCTGCACCAAAACACGCAGCCTGCAATGGCAGTGTGTATGTGTTAAGGTACAGGACCTCTAAGGGGGCACTATAAGCGCTGCAGCCCTTAGAGGATTTCTCTGGTCACAGAGCCCATTAGTACCTATGGTATCTTTTACTAGAGACTTACATGTGGCAGAGAGTTGTCAATTGGGTTTGCAACAGTACAGTTTTAGGGAAAGAACATAGACCCTGGGTAGCTATTTTGCAGGAACCTAGGGCATACTCAGTCAAAGAGCATCAACATTAGACAAAACGTGGGGGGCAACCATGCAAAAAGGGGTACTTTCCTACAATATGTGATCTGAGAGGGTGTGTTACTGTAACCATGTGTGAGTGGCTGTATGGGTGTATGAGTGAGTGTGTGAATGGATGTATGTATGGGTGTGTGAGTGGGTGTGTGAGTGGATCTATGGGTGAATAAGTGGGTGTGTGAGGAGCTGCATGGGTGAGTGGATGGCTAAGTGAGTGCATGTATTGGTGACTGAGTGGGTGTATGAGTGCCTGCATGGGTGTGTGAGTGGCTCTATGAGTGGCTGTATGGGTGAGAGAAGGTGTTTGAGTGGGTACTTGGTTAACTGAGTGGGTGTATGAGTGGCTGTATTGGAGAATGAGTTTCTGCGTATACTGCAGTTCACAGCACAGAACGGCCCAGCGGCTGTATGGGTGAGTGAGTGTTTGTATGGATGTGTGAATGGGTATATAAGTAGTTGTATGGATGTGTGAGTGGCTGTGCAAGTTGTATGGGTTAGTGAGTGGCTCTGTTGAGAGGCTCTATGGGTGAGTGAGTGGGGGTATGAGTGTCTGTATGGCTGAATAAGTAGGTGTGTGAGTAGCTGTATGGGTGAGTGAGTGGCTGTGTGAGTATGGGTATGTGAGTGGCTGTGTGAGTGGTTGTACGAGTGAGTGAATGAGTATCTGTATGGATGAGTGAGTAGGTTTGTGAGCAGTTATATGGGCATGTGAGTGGGTGTATGAATGGCTGTGGGAGTGTGTGAGTAGATCTGTGAATAGTTCCGTGGATGATGTCATCAGTAATGTCACTGACTGTGTAATCAGTGATGCAGTATGTGAGATCACAAGCAGTCCATTGTGGGGGTATAAGTTATATTTAGCTAAAGTAACTATAACTGCAGAATTTCACTGGTTTTTGTACCAGTGAAATTTGAGATCTACGGTTTAAAAAACATCTATTTCCTAACTATATCATCCGTGTAACCTTTGAATTTTTTCAGTGAATGTCAAAGGTTTTTTCAAATTCCATTTCTAAAGTATTATGTCCCTCTAATGTTTAGCTTTTTTAGTGAATTTGAAGGGTTTATTTTTAATACTAAGGGGGCAATTACAATGTGTCAGTTGGTTGGACCGTCGGTTGGATCCTTTCCGACTGCATCATAATATGCCAGTCGGATTCCTTTCCAACCGCCTCATTATAATGGAGGCGGTCAGAAAAGAATACTAACGGCCATTTCGATTGGCTCCGACAGTCTCGGAGAGCCCATCTGCCAATCGGAATGCAGCCAGTAATCCCAAGTATGGCCCATTCCGCCCTTGAGATTACGATGTAGATTTTTGGCTGCCTTTGCGTGATGGCCTTTCTGACACAGAAAGGCTGTCAGAACTCAACTTTGGGGGCCCCCAGTAGGGTCCCCTTGTGTGCAAGGCTCCGGTTGGATGCCGAGGGGGCACCTATGGTACCCCACTGTTGATCCCTGCTACCGTGGCAGGCACCTTAAGGTGCATGCCACGGGGTGCAGTGATGAACTGCACCTCTTTTTCTAACAATGGGAGCATACATTCCATTTGGTTTATGGCCAGAATACAAGCTCCTATCGTAAAGTATAGGAATGCAACCGAATAGAGTTTGGCCTCATCCTAATTAGTCAGTCGGGACCGCCGACCGGGTTTTGGTTAGTCCCATGACTAAGACGATATCGAGCAGAGGAAACTCCGCCCAACATCGTAATCGGCCCCTAAGTGTTTTACAATTTATTTTGATTTTTAATTTAGTATTTTTGGACTGTAGACATTCTTTTTTTTATAAATATAGATATAGTTTATAGACGTTTAAAAACATAAACATCACATATGTACAGTTTGTGAAGTATTTGAAGTTTTTTAAATTTAATTAAACAAATGTAATTTTTCCAAATTTATTTTGGATGCCCACGGAACCTTCACAGGTTTGTAAACATAGACAGACTACTATCCGTGATCGGAACAAATTCGCAAGCCGGCATCCACAGATTCGCTGAAAAGTGTATAAATTACTGAAAATATAAACACCCCTCCATTGTCATTAATGACATCAGTGTGAATGTATTTACAAGTACATATAAACCTCCTTATAGGCGTTTTTCAACAAATTTACCCATTTTACGAGTTTTGCAAACCTGCAAATCTACACATGGTATTTGCGAATTCGCTCAAAAACACACCCAGGCCTTATCTTCTGATTAGATATATTAGTACCCATCAACGTGCATGGAAAACCACACCCGAAGGCAATTACTTCTTCAGTGAAGTCTCCAGGAGGCAGATTGAGAACCAGTGGTACTCTGCTTTTACAGAATGGCTGAAGCTACATCGTTCACCCCAGATCAGCACCCACAAACTGTTGAGGATGAGGAGGAAGGCACACCATCTCTCAGAAAAGAAAGTGATGTGTGGAAGCACTTTAGTATACCTTCTGGGGAAACGAAGGTAACAGGAAAATATGTGCAGTGCAATATTTGCGGCAAGCAGTCAGCCAAAGGCATTGCAAAGATGTATTCACATGAGACAAGTTCCATGTGCAAGCAAGTAAAAACAATAAATGAAAGGGTCCACATCTGGATGATGTGGGAGAAAGCATGTGCCAGAGGACAGTTGACCTCCACAACAGCCTCTGGAGAAACATCATCAGCAGCAGTCATGACAATACAAGCTGCCTGCAAAGAATTGAGTGACATGGTTATTAACTGCACCAAATGCCACATTCTTGTCACTGTAAAAATGTTTTCTGTGAGTGCATGCTTAGATACGGTGAAGAAGCATCACTGTTAGTTATTTATTTTTTTAGTCCAGTGACCACATAATGTTTTTTTAAGATAAAGCCAGTTGCTACTTTGCATTTCTCCATCCTTATTGCTTTCACAACCCAGTTTACTTTTTCAAAAAATAAAAAACTGTTAAATAGCACCTTCAAGAAAAAAATGGTTGTTAGTACCACCACCTAGTCAAACAAGGTGCTGACTCTGAGTTTTTAATGTGGCAGTGAATGTATGAGCGTGAGAGTGGGTGTGTCAGCGTGTGCATCAGTTTATGCCTGGGTGTGTTAATGGATGCATTATTGTTTGGCTGGGTGTGTCAGTGTATGCTTTGGTGTATGTCTTGGTGTGTCATTATCTGCATTAGTATTTCCCTGAGTGTGTCGATGTATGCATCAGTGTGTGCCTGAGTGTGTTATTGCATGCATTAGTGTATGGCTTGGTGTGGCCATTTCTGCTTTGCTGTATACCTGGGTGTGTCAGTGTCTGCATCAGTGTTTGCGTCAATGTGTCAGCGTATGCATCAGTATGTGCCTACGTGTGTTATTGGGTGCATTAGTGTTTGGCTAGGTGTGTCAGTGTCTGCATTGCTGTATGCCTGAGTGTGTCAGTCTATGTATTGATGTATACCTGGGTGTCTCATTGTGTGCATGCCTGGTTGTGTTATTGGGCGCATTAGTGTTTGACTGGGTGTATCAGTGTCTGCATTGCTGTATGCCTGGGTGTGTCCGTGTCTGCACTGGTGTGTCCCTGTGTGTTCAGTGTATGCATCAGCGTGTGCCTGGGTGTTTCATTTGTCTGCATGAGTGTGTGCCTGGGTGTGCTAGTGTATGCATTAGTGTATGCCTGGCTGTATCAGTGTATGCATCAGTGTCTGCCTGGGTATGAGTATATGCATTTGTGTGTGACAGAGTAATGTTATTCTATGAATGAGTGTCTGGCTGTCTGAGTGTATGCATTAGTGCATGGGTGTATTATTGGGTGCATTATTGCCTTGGGAACCCGTCCTGGTATTCCCCTGTGAGATAGCCCCGGCAGGGTATCCACAAGGTGAAAGCCAGGCATCCCGCCGCGAGGGGCCGTAGTGGAGATTAAGCAAGCTATTGCCCAGAGTCGCAGAGTGTGAACCCGTGAGTCAAGTAGGCACCGGAACGAGAATTATCGAGTCCGTGGAATTTTTGAGCCCAAGACCCTCCGAGGCGGGGAATTGAACCCTGGTCCAGGATAGATCTCAGCTTCCGGGTCTGCCGCCTCTAACCCCTGAGCCACACTTCTCATTATTGTTTGGCTGAGTGTCTCAGTGTCTGCCTTGGTATATGCCTAGCTGTGTCAGTGTCTACATTGGTGTATGACTGTGTTTGTCACTGTATGCACAAATGTGTGTCTGGGTGTATTACTGGATACATTAATGTTTGGATGTCTGTGTTAGTGTCTGTATTAGTGTGTGCGTGGGTGTGCAACTAGCTGTATCCGTATGTATGTGGGGGTTTGAGATGCTGTATCAATGTTTAGCTGAACGGCTAAATGGCTGTATAAATATGTGACTGGGACTTCATTGCCTGTATGAGTATATGCCTTGGTGTGTCTGTTTCTGTATCCTGGGAACTGGTATAGGTTGGAGAGGTGGGAGGAGAATCGAAAAGCAAGAAGTGGGGATGCGGAGGCAGCTGAGGAAGCGGCGGTACACCTGTGGCCGGTCGTACTGTGCTGGGCCGTTCTGTGCTGTGAACTGCGGTCTGCGTGCCGAGGTCAATTTGGAATCCAGGTCTTTGAGGGCCCGCTCCAGTCCCAGGTACTGGGGCAGGTGCAGCGCAGCGCGGACCACAGTGTTCCTGTGCCCCTGAAAGGGCGAGATTTTTTTGATCGATACCTTATATCTATTGATCCAAACCTCGATCTGGTCGACTGAACCTTTATTGCCTGTCTAGGAGGAAAACAGTACACCCATTTCCAAGCCAGTTCACCCAAGAAAGGACTCTACTCTCAAAGATCACGGACAACTTCTAGTTTTCAAAAGTTTATTGTAAAGATATAATGAGCTGCAAATACAGGCATCTCAGAATGAGATTCACGAGATACACAGGTCCAATTACATACATGTGCTCTCGAAAAGCCCTCAGACGAGCAACAGAAATCACTAACACAAGTTCTAAGAATAGTAAAGCTATCAGCATAGACGCATATCTCTCCTTCATTTAGGTTGGAGGAAAACAAACACAGGTTAGGCGTCCCTACCCTGTTCTAGATGGTATCCCTACTTAACCAAATCCCAACCTAACAAAGGTGTCAGCAGTGAATGACCCCCAAGGGAAGTCACCCACTCTAAGTCTCTTGGTGAAAACCTATAGTTCTCCAGTCATGACCCCTCACTGCCTACCCATCCGCTCTCTAAAGGGTCCTCAGGTCTCTGCTCTAACTCCACCCAGGGGTGCTGTCCCTAATACAAAACAGTCAACAACATTTGAGACGCCCCTTGCGAAACGCCTCTCACGTGGTGCAACTTCAGGCTTTTTCCATGATGCTTTGTACTGGGCCTCAGACGTTAGAGTTGACCTTGCTTCTCAGACTCTTCTCCGGCCCGCTGATACCCCTTAAACATTCCAGAACCCTCCTCCATGTCTGGGCCGTCTACTGAACAGACCTCTATTCATTCATTTATAATTGGATCCCCCCTTTCCTGTTGCAGACAGATATCTGCCGCCAAGAACCCAACTCTCATATACTTCTAAAAAGGCTTGCAACATTTCTCAGCCCAGACATGTACGTGTAAATCAACGTTAAAACATTTCAGGCCTACAATATTTCTCATTATGATTATAACATTCAACTTCTTCATTTAATTAAAGCATGTTAATACTCTTATTCTATTATTAAGTAAACATTTCTATAAATCATGGTCTATTAATGCAATGACCAAAAACGTTAATATAATCTGTGTCGTGAAAAGAACCTTCTTCCCTTTCCCTCCAGCTCTGGCTCTGAGGCCTACCACGTTCCGCTTTTAACCACATACCATCTTATGCTTTAGCAGCTTCACGACATGGATTCAAAAATAATCACGTCTAATAAAGTCACATAATGTCACACATTTCTGTATTAGTTCCACTTCTATTAAATCTCTACATTAGCTATACATTTTTGATATATTTGCAGATACTATTAGCACTCATGGCATTTCTCTTCATGATTTGTGCTTACTACAGGTAAGTGTGATGTACTCATACATTTAAATCAGTTTGCGCTCTCTCAGTTCCCCCCTTTGATGACCTCTCGGGGTCATCACTAACATTTAAACTGCAGTTATTGCTGGCATTCTCTGCGCTTCCAGAGCTCTCAGGCTCCTGTACTGATTATCTTGTATGGCAGCCAATCTCTGCAGCTGCTCTCTTTGGGCCCTTTCTGACCTTCTTGCTCTGTACCATTTGAATACCCTCACCAATCCCCACAATATTATCCCACAGATCAATATTATGATGATAGGCTTTAGGATATACCATACAAAGCTTTTGCCTAAGGCGGAAAACCACCCTCCAACTGTACTCATTCCATGGCCCACCTTTTCCCAGACATTTTCTCTACTCAAGTCTTCGATCTCCTTGTGAATACTAGTTATGTTCTTAATAACTTTCTCAAGGGGCTTCGAATTGTCTGGAATGTAGGTGCAACATTCCTGGACCTTCAAAGCCTTACAGACTCCGCCCTCTTTTGCTAGTAGGACATCTAATGCAAGACGATTTTGAAGAACCATAGCCCTTATCGATTGCATCTCTCCTTCTACCAGCATTAAGGACTGAGCAGTGCTGGCAGACAACCTGTCAACAACTGTTGCCAGTCGTCTAATTTTAACATCATTAAGGATTATTCCCAAAAGAGGAAACATAGCTCCAAAGACATCTCCAACCATTTCGGCATCACCTACATCTCTCCTTCCCCTCGATGATGTCTGACCCTCAATGATCACTAAATCTTGTGCATGATATATTTTGGGGAAGACAATTGCCAAGTAACATGATCCATACCAGTTGTCAGGTAGTCTCACGTAAGCATTTCTTCCACATACAAAATACACATTTGGAATCACTTGCATTCCCTTCAGGAAATCCTTAGTGTAGTACTCTAAATTAAAAGCATGCTCACAGTCAACTTCACCCACGTATACATTTTCATAATACGTTTTGGCTCGGTGAAGACATAACTTTCCTCTCTGCGCTTTATCTAAAGCTATTGGACCACTACTACCCTTTCTCTTGTGTGATTTCTCTTCCTCGGTCCAATCTATTTTCCCTTGTCCTGATTTTTTCAAAATCTTTTGTCTCCTGTAACGATCATCCACCTGCCCTATGAATTTCTTCTCGACTTCTGACACCTTGCATGTCAGGTTATTTCTACGGGCATGTGAAGTATCTAAGGTAATCCAAGGAATGAAGAATTTGGCCAATCTGTCTTCACTCTTCCAGTAATCCCATTTATTCATCTGCTTATAATTCGGGACTTCTGGCAACACTGAATCATAATTAGAGAAATAGTATTCAAAACTATCTCTCTCATAAAATATACTAAGCAATAAGCTACATGTAATGCCATATGTCAGAGGGAGGTGATGATAGCGAATTCCTTCATCTACAGACGCAGGCAACTGCATGCAGACGTAGCAATCCTTAACCTCCATGGCATCCACGTATTCATACAAGAGTTTAGCATAAGCATTTGACCTAAAGTCTCCTTGGGACTCGTCTACATGTAACCTGCGGGCTTCTGCAGCTAATAACGCTTTCTCTTGAGTGTTTTCCCTTTTCTCACCAGCAACAATAGGTGTAAGCGTTACTACAGAATTCGCATCAGTTACCTTTACCTCTTCTTCATTTCCCTTTACATAAGAAATTGTTACCACTAAAGCTATCAATATTATCACTCCTACTATTAGTGTACCTATTATACATTTAGCTCTGCGGTTCGGGGTGCCGGCCTCCATTTCGTCAGACCTTCTAGCTCTCTCTTTATCTTTGCAAAAAGTTCTTTTCCTCTCGTTCCTTTACAGTCTCTTTTCAATCCTTTTGTCTTTAGAATCCACACAACTGGAGGCTGACAACCTTCTTCGCAAAAGTCCTTTAACAGTTCAAAAAGACAACCCTAGCCCTTCTCCATCAACTCAAGGGAAGTTCCCTATAATTCTCTGCTTCCTGGGCTCTAGGTAATCTTCTTTTTCTGCTTGCTTTATTTACAAAAGTCCTTTAACAGTCTACTATCAGATTTGTGGTTGCAGCTTCAATAGCATAGTTCAGTATTTCCAAACGAAGATTGTGCTCTTCATGTGCTGTTATCGTTGTACCAAAGTCGGGGAATTGCAATTCTGTAAGAAACATGTGTTTTAACTTGCTGAGGCGGGGAGGTCTGGGGAGCACGAATGTTAGTGACCCTTCTTGTTCGACACCGGGTACCAACAGTCGTATTTCCACGGTGATAATGGGCTCAGAACTGGACACCACCACCGCTCGGATCCTCCCTGTCTCCGGTTTCACAGACATTTGTCGCCAGATATGTCCACTCAGGTGTGGAGTATCTTCTGTTAGGCACTCGCACTCTTCTTGACCTTCTTCGGTCCGGTGCTTCAGCGCCCTGAGCACCTTCTTCTGGGTCTGAGTCTTCTGATATCGGAGGAAGGGTTAACTCTGGAGTTGACCTCAGGCTAGAGCTCCTTCTTTGCGGCCAATTAGCTTCTCCACGTGCCCTTCTACTCCTTCTCCTTCTGGTCTGTTCTCGCTCTCTTTCAGACCTGTCAGGGTCAGACTCGTACTCCCAGCTACTTTCTCCTTCTGTAGCGTCCTCTGTTTCGCTGTTGTACTGACCGTCCTCAGCTTGGTCAGACTCGTTCCCTGCTTCCGCTGGCACCTCTACAGCTTGGCTAGCCCCCTCTATGGCTTCTCGGTCCTCAGCTGGACGTCTATCCGAGAGAGGAGCTGTTTCCAGAGGTGCTGGAACCCTTTTCGTATGTGACGCGTGGATCCAATTGGGCAGGCCTCCCACCTTTACAGCTGTGTTTGTGATCAGGATGACCTGGAAGGGTCCACGCCAACGAATATCCAGACAGCTTCTTCTCACGTGTTTTCTTACCAGGACCCAGTCCCCAGGGTTCAGGTCATGGCACGGGCCCTGGCACGCTGGAACCTCTGCAGCCTGCACCTGAAGGGACACAGAACGCATGGCGTCAGACAGCCCCTTACAATAGTCCAGGATCATATCATCTGTGATATTTAACAGTGCAGTAGCTGGAATAGATGGCAGCCTCATTGCTCTCCCCATTAACACCTCATGTGGTGACAACCCTGTTCTTCTGTCTGGGGTACTACGAAGGCTCATGAGGACTAATGGCAGGGCATCAGGCCAACTCAGGGTCGTTGAGGAGCACACCTTCGCTATTCTGGCCTTGATTGTTCCATTGATCTGTTCCACAATTCCTGAGGCTTCTGGTCGGTAACTGCAATGCAGCTTTTGGTCAATATTTAGTGCTACACAGATCATCTTCACAAGCTCGCTGTTAAAATGTGTTCCCCTATCTGATTCCAAAAAGGCCGGCACCCCGAAGCGAGGGATGAGTTCTCTAAGCAGTAACTTGGCCACTGTGAGGGTGTCGCACCTACGTGTAGGGTATGCCTCAACCCATCTGGAGAACACACAAACAACCACCAGGACATAGCGGAGGCGGTTGCACCTTGGCATTTCAATGAAGTCTATCTGCATTCTATTGAATGGACCTCCAGACCTTCCTATGTGACTTAGTGCAACTGGTGTTCTTTTCCCTACATTCAGCTGCTGGCAGGTCACACAACGCTGGCACACTGCTTCTGCTGCTATTCTAAACTTAGGATTGTACCAAGTCTGTCTAAACACTCTCAGCATAGCATCTCTCCCTAAGTGTACGGGACCATGTATGAGTCTAGCCATTGGACTCACCATCTCATTGGGCAACACTGCTCTGCCGTCTGCTGAGACCCAAAAATGGGTCTCACCCATTACACATCCTGCCTTTTCCCATGTTTCTTTTTCAGAATCAGGAGCATTTTCTTGCATGGTTGACAATTCATCCCAAGTATCAACAGTTTCCAATATCATGGCTAATTCAGTTCTTACATTTATTCCACCCACATCCACCTCTGTGAAAGAGTAACCTTGTTCCGCGCAATACCGCGCAACTTCATCAGCATATCTATTGCCTTTCGAAACAAAGTCCTCATTTCTGGTATGTGCGATGCACTTTACAACTGCGATACTTGCTGGGCATTGCAATGCTTCTAACAACAGGCGCACAAACTCTCCATTGCGAATGGGAGAGCCTGAAGAGGTCATGAACCCTCTTTGAGACCATAACTGCCCGTAATCATGAACTACCCCATAGCCATACTGGCTGTCGGTGTATATGGTGACTCGAATTTGATTGCCTGCTAAGCAAGCACGTGTCAGGGCAATAATCTCGGCTACCTGAGCGGAGTGTACTCCTTCCAGGCACCCTGCTTCCACAACTCCTTCAATTGTGCAAACAGCATAAGCTGCTCTCAATTGCCCAACTTCGTCTCTTACACATGAGCCATCAACAAAGAAAACTTCGTCTGGGTCGGTCAGTGGCTCATCTACGATGTCGGGTCTGGGTTTGGTGCATAGTTCAGTCACATCGAGACAGTCATGGTCTGTACATTCATCATCATCATCGATATCATTTGGAAGTGGCATCAAGGTAGCAGGGTTCAAAACAGAGCATCTCTTGAGGGTCACGTTCTCTGCAGCAAGAATAACTTGCTCATAGCGCGTGAGCCTGCTGTTGGTCAGATGCTGTGTTTTGGTCCTGGTCATTAACAGTTCAACAGAATGTGGCACGCACACCTCTAACGGGTGCCCCATAACGATATTTTCACATCTTTCAATGCTGACACCCGTTGCAGCAACGGACTTGAGACATCCGGGCAACGCTGCGGCTACTGGGTCTAAAGTAGCCGAGAAATAAGCAACTGGTCTACGGGCATTCCCATGGATTTGGACCAACACAGACAACGCACAACCTTCTCTCTCACAACAGTAAAGAAAAAATTGTTTAGTGTAATCAGGCATTCCCAATGCCGGAGCACGACACAGGTCCTCTCGCAGCTGTAAGAATGCCATCAAACAGTCTTTGTCCCATGGTACCGGATCACTCACCTCTTTGTGCGTCAGTTTTTGCAAGGGCTTTGCTTTCAGTGAAAAGTTCACGATCCACTGTCGGCAATAACCCACCATCCCTAGAAACATCCTGACCTCTCTCTGTGTCTTAGGCGCATTCATTTTCATAATCGCCTCTATCCTGTCTGGTGACACTTTTCGTTTGCCTTTCTCAATTCTGTGTCCTAAGTACTGCACTTCTGTCAGGCAGTACTGCAATTTTCCCGGGGACACCTTATGCCCATTGGCAGCTAGGTGATTTAACAAAGCAATGGAGTCTTCTCTGCAAGCTTCTTCTGTCTCTGACGCCACAAGGAGGTCGTCTATGTACTGGACCAGAACTGACTTCTGGGGCAGCACTAGACTTTCAAGATTTTTCTTCAAAAGCTGGTTAAAGATCGATGGACTCTCTGTATACCCCTGAGGGATACGACACCATGTTAGGACGCGATTTTCCAGCTTAAATGCGAAAAGAAAATGGCTATCTTCGTCCAAAGGGATCGAAAAGAAAGCCTGACAAAGATCGATCACTGTGAACCACTCTGCTTGGAATGGAATCTGAAACAGTATCACTGATGGATTCGGTACCACTGGACAACATGAAACGACTATGTTATTAATCTTTCGCAGGTCCTGTACTATCCGAAATTTCCCATTGGGTTTCTGCAGACCCATAATCGGGGAGTTACATGGACTACCCACGATTTCTTTCAGTATTCCCTGTTTAATCATGGACTCGATCACGGGTTTTATGCCTGCAATCGTTTCTGGAGTCAATTTGTATTGGGGTGTTCTTGGGAACTCAGCATGCGGTTTCACTACTATTTTCACTGGGTCCACCCCTTTGACCAATCCAATCTCTTCCCCAGTGAAATCCCATACTTCTGATGCCACTGTCTCTCTCAAGTCCCAGGGAAGCTCATCCACTGTCAAAGTAGGGTACAATTCCACGCATATTCTAGAGTTTGCAACTTTGAAATCTGCGTCATCATCATTGGTCAATACCTCCACCCCTTGAGGTGTACAATATATAGTACAATTCAATTTACACAACAGGTCTCTTCCTAGCAGACACACAGGGCTTGAATCGCAAACCACAAACTGGTGCTCATCACTGTACTTCCCTATTTTCACCTGCACCGGTTCTGTCAATTGGCTGGTTATTCTCCTGTTTGCGACCCCTACCACCTGTATGGTCTCTCCAGACATGGGCAGGTCTGGAACTGCAGCTGATCTGATCGTGGATCTAGTGGCTCCTGTGTCCACCAGAAATGTCGTAGGGCGCCCTGCTACTTCTGCTTCCACATAGGGTCCCCTCTGATCTACCTCTAAGGCTGCCCCAAGGGTGCAGTCTTCTCTTTCCACTCTCTGTCCGGTTAATGGGTCCACATAATAGCACTCTTCCCCTTCCACGAACAGGGGCATTTGTCTATAGGTCTTACCCATACTCCCTACCCGAGGAGGTTGCGGGAACTGGCCTCGGGGAGGAGCCCCCCCTTTGAGCACCTTTCCTTGGTACGGCGTTACCCCTCTTGTAGGTGCGCTTTGGACCTCTTCCTCCTCTATCTCTTGCTCTCCTATCTCTACATTGTAAGGGCACTCGCGTTTCCAATGCCCCAGCTCGTTACACTGGTGGCACCTAGTCGTTTTCTTCAAGGTAGCTATGTCTATTCTGGGTCTAAAGGTGGAACTCTCCTCATTACCCTTGTTCTGACTGTACTGCTTCTTTCCTCCTGTACCTGTCCCTTGCTGCTGTTGCTGTTGTCCCCCTTTCCCTGCTGCCTGCATCTGTACCACCATCAACTTTTCCTTTAGTTTCTTAGCCTTGGAATCTATCTCATCACAGCAGTACCTTGCATATCTCAGTATTTCATCTAGGGGTTTAGTTTGCCAACAAATCGAGTGTTGCTGAATCATTAAACTAATATCCGGTCTCAGTCCCAGAACGAACTTGGACACGAATTGTCCTATGTCTTTTGGGTCCATTACATCCAAGCCGCTATACTGTTTAAACGCCTTCAGCAATCTCTCGTAATATTCGTGAACTGTCTCTTTGGGTTCCTGTCTTGTTCGGTCTATTCTGACCCAATCTATGTCTTGCATTGGCACCTTCTCTTTCAGCCAAGTCATCACTCTCTCGAATTTTGCCATCACAATCTCGGACGGCCCATTAGTCTTGGCATCTCTCTCTGGCTCCGTTGTGGGCCACTCAGCGCTAACCTTGCATGCTGTCCACAGATCGCCAGGTACTACAATGTCAAACAGCGTGTTCAGATCTATCCAAAGGACCTTTGAGATTTTTACAAATCTCTCCACTTGCTTATACCACTCCACTGGGCTCTCACGTAATTTGGGGAAAGAGGTGGTAAAAGCAGCTAAATCTCCCCTACTCCAAGGGACATGTACATAGTTCCCATTTGCAACTTCCCGCAAAGGGTAAGCTTCTATTCCCTGCTGTCCTGGTGTCATACCAATCATGCTTCTCCTGCCGGTCCCTTTCTTGGACCACCTCTCTTCCCACTTATCTAGTGCCCTCCATGTCCTTATTCCAGTAATCAGTTCCCTTATGTGTGTTTTCAGCCCAATCGTTCTCCTCTCATCTAGGTCTCGATCTGAGTAATGTAGCCTGTGGTTACCCTGTAATGCTTTGGTTCTTGACAAGTCCACCATATATTTGCCTGCTAGTTCGACTAACTTCTCATGGACTGCTCTCGCCTTTCGAGTGATGTCCTTTGCCATATACAGTATTTCATCCTGTTCATACATTTCCATTCTTTCTAAAGGCAGGGTACCATCTACCATGTCATCCAGATCTGACCTTAAGCTGGAGACATCAAGTCTCTTGGCTTTTATCTCAGCTCGCAATATGTCTTTCGAAGGGGGCTCGCTGGTCTCCCTACCATCCCAACTTCGAGCTCTGCGTTTGGGCTCAGGAGAGTTAATGGGCGGCCTCCCTTGCTCCCATCTCTCCAGGTCCCATGCTCGGCCATCCGATCTTGGAAGGTGATGGAACACGGGCCTGTTACCCCTATTCTGGCTCTGCCCATTCTCTTCTTCTTCTCTCCTCTCACTGCACACCTCTCTGTTATTTTCCCTCTGGTCGCTACTCTTCCTTTGCCTCGTATCGCTCAGTATCCGATACGATCCTTCCTGGTTCCCCATATTCCCTGGGCTGCGCTCATTTCTGTCATCACAGGGACTATGGTGCGTCCTCTCACAACTCCCATTCAGTTCTCTGGTACCAGGTACACAGTGTGGACACTTAAAGCTGTTTCTGTACTCTTGTGCTCTCTTCTCCCCTTCACTGAGTATTGGGCGCGCCACCCCTTCACTCCCGGGGCCCCCGTTTTCCAGGTCTGTTCTACCTCCACTCCGGGCCCAATGGGTGACTCCCCTACTCCCTCTACAGTCCCACTCCGGGCTACTCTCCCCAGCCCCGCAGTGAGTCCGTGCTCTGCTGTCCTGACTTTCTCTTTCAGCTTCCGCAGCATTGATGCACTTTTGGGCCTTCACTGCCTCATCCCACTGCTTCATGTACTCATTTAGCTCTTGAAAGGATTTTCGTCCCGATCCCCTCAGATCCATTGGCCATCTAGGGCCCCCAGGATCTCCTCCTGGGTCCCCTGCTGTGTGCATCGGGGTGCTCCACTCTCTGGGTATCGGCATCTGACTTGGGGAATTAGTGGTATCGTTCCTCCTTGCCTCCTCTGCTCTTTCTCTGTCTTTCCGTTTCCGTTCTTCCCCTTTTGCTCTCTCTTGGTCATATATCGATATTATAGGACCTATGGTAACAGGTACCTGTAGTGCATCTGGTAATGGGTAGGATGTGGCGCTTTCCGTTTCCGGCGCTCTTTGTACCACAAACCTACCGACTACCTGTTGCACCTGACTAGGCTGGAACAACTCTTTCTTTGGCTCAGGATCCCACTCTGAACTGGGAAGCGGTCTATGCTCTCCTGCATTGCCCCCCTTTGCTCCTTCAGTATTCTCGACCTCTCCCCCTGCTCTATTATACGGGGGTGGCCTGTCTGTCAGTAATCTGTTTATCAGGCTGTCCTCTGTTTCGCTCTCATCATCTTCTTCCAGGGGACTTTTATTTACTGGCGCCTCTAACACTGGGTACAGTTTATTTATTTCCAAATTATGCACTCTCCATCTTTTAGCATCCGCATCCCACCTGGCATCCTGCACTGCCCTTACCGAGCGTTTCACCCTTTCTTGTCGTCTGTTCATATTCTTTTCATGCGCTGCCCTAATCCATGCTTCAAGAGCTTCAAACTGGGTTGGTCTAGGCAAGGGTCTCTTTGAGGTCATGACTGATTTCAATCTATGTAACACCTCTAATCTGAACGTCCCGTACTTCGGGAACGTCAGTTCCTCATTTCCTTCAGTAATCTTACTCCACTCTGATATCCAAAGGATCGTATGCAACCCAACATTTACTGCCATATAACGAGCTGGCGTACCCTCCGGCGGGGCTTCTTCCCCTTCATACGATCCCCGCTTCTCTTTTTTAAACAGCGCTTTCAACCATTTAAAACACTTCATAATTATGCGCACAAAATCCAGCCTCGCTACTCTGTTTACTTCCTGATGACAATCCACCAATCCTGTCGCGGCTTTGCTAGCTTGGCCTATCACAGCGCGGTCTTTCTCCTGTCGGCCAATCACGTCGCGACCCTGTCTGACGTGTTCGCTAGCTGGCCTATCACAGCGCGGTCTTTCTCCGGTCAGCCAATCACTGCGCGACACCACCTGACGTCACTTTTCTCCGCTTCGCAGCAGCACCCCTCCTTTCTCAACTCGTCTCCCGGTTATGCATGCGTCCCATTCATACACCGAAAAATGACTACTTCCGACCAAGCGGTCACTTCTCTCGACTGTACGTCCACAGTCTATCTGTAATTGTCAACACAACTGACGAGATGTCTATCGTCTCTCTGATAGGTTGCTTACACACACAGTAACTTCCGACCAGCGTCCGTTACTCACGCACTCACTCTTACGTTCCCCCTATCTCGGTCTCTCGGGTGATCAATGGTACCTCATGACCCCCTTCACACTAGTTGACAATTACTCTGGGTGTCCGATACACCCGAACCACTTAAGCTCTCCTTGAACTTAAGATTTCCACCGGTTGCGCGCGCTCACAACCTGTTCCACAGTCACTCTACAGACATTCAACTCCGCCAGACATTACAACATAGATACAATACAAAACACCGCAATCTAACACGCATAACCCTTTATACTCACTCTCGACCGATACTGCTGCTTTTTCTGTCTCACGTCATCCAGATCTTCATCTGCGGGCTGTTCTTCCGATCATCGATTTCTAGGGGCCTTGGGGTAAGCTAACCTGGCCTAGGTCACCGTCCTCAAGAAGGCAACCATCCTCTATAGCTACCAACTGAAAGGGCGAGATTTTTTTGATCGATACCTTATATCTATTGATCCAAACCTCGATCTGGTCGACTGAACCTTTATTGCCTGTCTAGGAGGAAAACAGTACACCCATTTCCAAGCCAGTTCACCCAAGAAAGGACTCTACTCTCAAAGATCACGGACAACTTCTAGTTTTCAAAAGTTTATTGTAAAGATATAATGAGCTGCAAATACAGGCATCTCAGAATGAGATTCACGAGATACACAGGTCCAATTACATACATGTGCTCTCGAAAAGCCCTCAGACGAGCAACAGAAATCACTAACACAAGTTCTAAGAATAGTAAAGCTATCAGCATAGACGCATATCTCTCCTTCATTTAGGTTGGAGGAAAACAAACACAGGTTAGGCGTCCCTACCCTGTTCTAGATGGTATCCCTACTTAACCAAATCCCAACCTAACAAAGGTGTCAGCAGTGAATGACCCCCAAGGGAAGTCACCCACTCTAAGTCTCTTGGTGAAAACCTATAGTTCTCCAGTCATGACCCCTCACTGCCTACCCATCCGCTCTCTAAAGGGTCCTCAGGTCTCTGCTCTAACTCCACCCAGGGGTGCTGTCCCTAATACAAAACAGTCAACAACATTTGAGACGCCCCTTGCGAAACGCCTCTCACGTGGTGCAACTTCAGGCTTTTTCCATGATGCTTTGTACTGGGCCTCAGACGTTAGAGTTGACCTTGCTTCTCAGACTCTTCTCCGGCCCGCTGATACCCCTTAAACATTCCAGAACCCTCCTCCATGTCTGGGCCGTCTACTGAACAGACCTCTATTCATTCATTTATAATTGGATCCCCCCTTTCCTGTTGCAGACAGATATCTGCCGCCAAGAACCCAACTCTCATATACTTCTAAAAAGGCTTGCAACATTTCTCAGCCCAGACATGTACGTGTAAATCAACGTTAAAACATTTCAGGCCTACAATATTTCTCATTATGATTATAACATTCAACTTCTTCATTTAATTAAAGCATGTTAATACTCTTATTCTATTATTAAGTAAACATTTCTATAAATCATGGTCTATTAATGCAATGACCAAAAACGTTAATATAATCTGTGTCGTGAAAAGAACCTTCTTCCCTTTCCCTCCAGCTCTGGCTCTGAGGCCTACCACGTTCCGCTTTTAACCACATACCATCTTATGCTTTAGCAGCTTCACGACATGGATTCAAAAATAATCACGTCTAATAAAGTCACATAATGTCACACATTTCTGTATTAGTTCCACTTCTATTAAATCTCTACATTAGCTATACATTTTTGATATATTTGCAGATACTATTAGCACTCATGGCATTTCTCTTCATGATTTGTGCTTACTACAGGTAAGTGTGATGTACTCATACATTTAAATCAGTTTGCGCTCTCTCACCCCCCTCTTGCAACGCATCTGCCACGCCCGTCATCAGCTCTGCCGGCCTGTTTTCCCCTGTCCCCAGCTGCGGCCCTCCTGCGTCCCTTCAGCCGCCCACATACCCCCGTGTGGTTGGTGGAGTAGGGGGGCTGGACACATACACAATAAGCCCCCGAAGCCTGAAGACAGGGGACTCCATTACAGACAGCGAGGCTCCATTACAGCCAGCTCATCCTACAGGCATCTGAGCACGGTGAGCATTCTCCCCTTGCTGCTCCACTCCATTCACCTGCATCTTTTCTTCGCCACCAGCTCCCAGCCTCAGTCTCAGTACTAGTATTAGTATCTGCACCTGGCTCTGACAAGCTCTGTACCCGGGTAAATATTGTGATCATTGTAATCCACCCTGTAGCCCCCGTACTCAGCTTTTAGCACTCCGGGCGGGGCAAGGCTAAATCCTTAGCCATGGCGACCCACAGAAGCGGCCAGTATCAGAGCAGTACCAGGCCGTAGTGGGTTGCGCTCACCACATCACTACATCAGAGGATCTATGGACCAAAGAAAAAACCTTCACAAGAGCTCCAAAAAAACGAAATCAAATCAATAATGCTTGCTTCATGTATTGTGGATGAAGCTTTATCAAACTACTGTGTTGTTGAACATCGAACTTGGACTGAATCACATCCCTTAACTGAAGTCTAAGGATTAAAAATATACTAGAACACTTACGAATTTGAGACTAGTATTAATAATTGATTACTTTAAGTGTGATCTGAGAGGATTTGCATTGTAAGATTTGTTATCTTCTTTAAAAGGATTGTTGGGGTGGAATTGGCAACCGACCCTTCCTCACCTAGTAGCATCACCATTAATTAGCTTGCTACTTCCACTGTGGAAAAGGGGCGACGAACATGTAATCTGTCGGCTTTGCAAACAACAAAAGGAGGACATAATACACAAATTGTGCCTGTGCTTCTCCCTCCTAGAAGTCAGAAGGGCCTTGATACGCAGGAGTTGGATTGATAATGGCACAAGATCCTGCAGGGAAGCAGTCCTGGCTTGCTTTGATCCATCTAACATCACATTGAACTGCACTTTAGTGAAATATATAAACTATTACTTGAAAAAGTTTGAGCCCTTGGACCATGTGGAAGTGCGGTGATGGGGACAAAATGTTCAATGCAACCAGGATTGAACTTTCTAACCCTCACATTAATCGAATATGCTCTTTCTACATAGATTCCCCATGGCTAAGGAGTCCAGGCACCTAGACGGTGTACCTACTTCTGTTGAGGTGATATGGGTTGAGCCCTGGAGTGCTCCTAAATATTGTCCCTGTTTTAAAGACCTAAAGTTTTAAAGTTATACATTGTAAAGTTTTAAAATCCAGAGTCTGGCATAAGCCCATCCTAACCTACAACCATTGGAACTTATGGCACTACTTTTCAGCCACCTCCTCTGCATTGGTGCTACTAGTTTGGCCCCATCTACTCCCTAATGCAGGCATTGCATAAAGAATCACCACTGTTATAGAAATAGGAAATTCCAGAAATAAGGTCGCCCTTAGTTAAAAGGTTTTTACTTTTCATATGCTTTAAATGTGTTTCATATTAAGAGCTGCTTATGAAATATATAAACATTTGTGCTACAATGCTATGTTTCTCATTGTGCAAAGGTCTTTATTAATCATGCAATAAATACATTAATATTATCAGTATCAGAGTGTTCCTGAGTGTATAAGTAGGTGTATCAGTGTGTGACTGGGTACATCAGTGGATGAATCAGTGTGTCACTAGGTATGTCAGAGGTTTTATCAGTGTAAGCCTGGGTCTGACAGTGGCTGAATAAGTATGTCCCTTGGTGTGTCAGTGGCTGCATTGGACGGTGAATGAATGTATCAGTCTCTGTGTAGGTTTATCAGTGTATGACTGGGTATGAGAGTAGCTGTATTGATGTATGTGTTTGGGTGTGTCAGTAGTGGTATCTGTATGACTGGGTGCATGAGTCACCATATCTGTGTGTGACTTGGCATAAGAGTGACTGTATGAGTGTGTGACTTACTGTATGGGATTTTGAGTGGATGTTTGAGTGTGTGAATGGGTGTGTCAGTACCAGTGTAAATGACTCTATAGGTGTGTGACTTCATGCATGACAACCTGCATGAGTGTGTTTGTGACCTATAACTAAAGTTACTAATATACATATTGTTAACTTTACAAATATATTTTATTAACACATTACAAAACAATTTTAACCAAAAAATAAACAAATGAACATAAATAACTTAGTTAAATATTCACAAACACACTGTTGTGCCAAGTACTTCAGAAAGCACAAAATAAAGAGATATTTTGAAGCATCGTACAATACCACCAAGAGAAAAAAAACGTTACAGATAAATACCTCTACTACAAAGCTGGCAGCAAGCAGTTATACAGGGGCACTACAAAACGTTATTTACATGGGAGAGATTCCATGTGGAAAATCTGAAAAACAATTCCAGAAAGGGGCCACAGCTAAATATTAAGGGACAAACTAGGTGCAGAAGGATATCCCACATGTACAGAATCCTTGGTAGAAACACCATCAGCTGCAATCATTTTAGTCCCACCAATAATAAGACCTAATTAATGATTGTCCAGTCAGCACGTTTTCTTTAGAAAAAAGAGAAGTACATTTATTACACACACTACCAAATATCACACAATCATTTACAAATATGTACATTGGCAGATGCAACATACCATAGAAGACATTGTGTAATCACTAATGACCCCCTAAATGGGTCACCCAAACATGTCAAGTGAATTTGATAATTTTGTTTAGAAATAAAACACATTAAGATACCTTTAGCAAGAATCATTGTCATTACTGCAGTGATCAACAAAGCATTATGAATCATTATAGTGAACCAAAACCATATGTGCAATCATTATAGTGAACCAATAAAGCATGTATGTGGGCCAAGCTCCAATTTAAACAATCAGCACCTAGAGGGCATCACATTGAAATTTGGAATTTAATACCAAGCTGCAATATGAACAAACAGCCCCTAGAGGGCATCACAATGAAATAACATTGCATTGATTTGCAACCAAACAAACAGCCCCTAGAGGGCATAATAACATCAACATTATATTTATGCACTTTTAGGCTTTCCAGTCCCTCATGAATGTCATCCTACACATGGCTCCTTGAGAGTGTAACACTCCTGGCTGCAGAGTAAGTGCTCCAGCCATTGGAATGCTTGAAAATGTGAAGGAAATCCAGGAGAGGTGAACATAGCATAACTGTGTCTGTCAGTAGGTTCATGAATCTCTGAGTGGGTTGGTGAGTCGATGCTTAAGTGTGTGAGTGGGTCTGTGAGTGTGTGTGTGTACAAGTGGGTCTGGCATTGGGTGCGCAGGACAAAAAAGTTGGGGGGCAAACAGGAGCAGGTCCTCAAACTAGCTCCCCATGTGATGGTCTTCCTGCCCAGCTTGCCTGAAGTTCGCTACTCTCTACTGCCTTTGGTTTTGTGCCTCCTCTGCTCATTTTCTCTTCGATTTTCTCCCTCTTCTCTGATTGCTCCTGCCCTATATGTTGTCTCTTTCTGCTTGTTCTGCCCATTATTTTGCCATTATTCTACCTCTTGCTGCTTGTTTCTGACCTCTATTTTGACTCTTTCTGCTCATTCTTCCTGTTATTTTGCCTCTTTCTGCTTACTCCTGAACTTTATTTTTCCTTCTCCTGCTTGTTTCTGACCTTTATTCTGCCATCTTTTGCTGGTTTCTGACACTTATTCAGTCTCTTCTCCCTTCTGACCTTTTTTCTGCCTCTTTCTGCTGCTATCTAATACATTTTTTTGCCTCTCTCTCCTCATTTCTCATCATTTTTTTGCTTCTTCCTGTTGGTTTCTGACCTCTATTTTGCCTCTTTCTGCTCTTTTCGCACCTTTATTCAACCTCTTTCTCATCGTTTTTGGCCTTTTTCAGCTTGTTTCTGACCATTATTCTGTCTCTTTCTACTGGATTCCCTCCTTCATCATGCTTCTTTCTCCTTCTTCCCGGCCATTATTCTGCCTCTTGCTGCTCGTTTCTGACCTCAATTTTTCCACTTTCTGCTTATGTTGCCTATTATTTTGCTTCTTTCTGCTAAATCCTGATCTTTAATTTTCCTCTTTTTGCTCGTTTCTGACCTTAATTCTGCCTTTTTCTGTTCATTTTTTAACCTTTATTCGGCCTCTCTACTAGTTTCTTGCCTTTATTTTGCTTCTTTCTGCTCGTTGCTGACCTTTATCTTGCCTCTTTCTACTCATTTCTCACCTTTATTTTTGCCTCTCCCTATTGGGTTCTGACCTCTATTTTGTGTCTTTCTGCTTGCTTCTGATCTTTATTCTGCCTCTTTCTGCTTGTTTCTGACCTCTATCTTGCCTCTTTTTGCTAGTTTCTCACTTTAATTCTGCCTCTTTCTCCTTGTTTCTCACCTTTATTTTGCTCAAAAGGAACAGCTATGTCTCGGTAGTGGGCCGTGTGGCCCCCTCCGTTAATTTTTAAGAGACTGCCCCGGGGGGGGGGGGGGGTATGATGGTCCCTGGAGCCAAAAACAGCCCAAGAAGAGAGCCATGTGGGCCCTCCCCCATTGTTCATATTGCCTTGTGGAGGTCCCTGGGATCTGGGGGTGGGGTCTGTGGGAAGTCCATTAGGTGTTTTTTAGTCGCAGGTAGGTGCTGGTCCCCCGTGCTTGGAGAGGTCCATGCAGCTCCCCATCAATCTTCCAGTAGCCCAATGGAGGTGGTGGTCCACAGGCCTTCTGGAGCCCATAGAGGGGGAGTCACCCTACTCCTTGTTTTAAATAAATAAAACCCTGGAAAACCCTGGGGGAGGTGGTGGTCCTCAGGGCTCCATTAGATACATTGTGTGCCACCCCCTCTTTTAAACAATGCTCCTACGACCTTGCCCATGTGGGGGATTTTCCACAAACAAGCATAGAGCCTGCATTTGGTTTGTACAAAATTTCCACCAGAGTCGTGGATCCACAGTAAATTTCGGCAAAAAATAAGAAAATAAAAAAAGGTTTTTGCCCTGACAGGGTCAGATCTAAGAGGTCAGGGTATTCCTATCCTGGTCCCTTTTCTTTTTTTTCACCTTTTATCAGGGACTCAGCTGAAGCTGAGTTGCAAGATGGCTGTTAGCACTTCCTGGTTGAAGTATTTGCAGCAAATCAAATCTCCAACGGAGATCGTGAGGGTTTGCGGAGCCTTCACATCCCTAGATATCCACATTTGTTGTTTCCTTAATATCATCCAAACTACTGAACAGATTTGCACCAATTTATGAACAGGTCGCTTTCTGGACCAACAGCTATCTTCCTGGCAAATTTGGTGCAATTCCATTCAGCGTTTTGGGCTGTAGTCTTGTCTAAAATTCCTATGGGAATTAACATGGGAAACACACTTTTTTTAACCCCCTTTTTCTTACCCTCCCCTTTACGGGCACCCGTAAAACTTTCCATGCTCAACTAGAATCACCAGCACACTTTTATGGGAACATTTTGTGAAGATTCATCAAACGGCACAAAAAATATTTACCAATCACAAAACACTTTTTCTATGGAAATATGGTCCTAATCATAACTACATCCGACAATGTCTCAGCAATCTAGCTAACGGTGACTCACTTTCTGGCAACAATAGGGGTACTTGGCCCCCAACGACCCTCATCAGCCAAAGGGACTTTATCCTTGAACCAACAGTGCGCCAGGAAGCCCCTTTGCAGAGTGGTTGAGAAAGGAGGTGGGCCTCCAATGATGTCTCAGCAGTCCCACTGTGGGGACTTACTTATCGCAACAATAGGGGTTTTTGGCCCCCAACAACCTACACCAGCCAAGTGGACTTCATTCCCCAGCTAGTAGTGTGCCAGGAAGCCCCTTTGCAGAGTGGTTGAGAAAAGGGACGGGGTCTTCAATGATGTCACAGCAATCTAGCTGTTGGGGACTTGCTTGTGACAACAATAGGAGTTCTTGGCACCCAACGACCCTCAGCAGACAAAGGGACTTCATCCCAAAACCAGTAGTGCACCAGGATGACCCTTTGCAGAGCAATTGAGAAAGGGGCCGGGGCCTCGGACGACATCTCGCAAATCCGGCTGTGTGGGACTTACCTTTGGCAACGATAGGGGTTCTTAGACTCCTACAACCCTCAGCAGCCAAAGGAGCTTAATTAGGGGTGGCCGAGCAGAATTCTGCAGAGTAAAACTCCACGAGCTCCACCCAGGCCTAATGTTGGGTTGAGATCTGGTTGACTGCCAACACTTCAACCAGGAAGTGTTGGCAGCCATCTTGGGACTCGGCTTCAGCAGAGTCCCTGAAAAAACATAAAAAAAATAAAAATAAAAGTGGGTCATAACAGAGTTCCAATGAATCGAGCAGACTCCAGAGTTTGGTGTGAGGTTTTCGCCATGGGGATGAATGTAGAACGTCATTGTCCAAGCCTCTCAGGGAAGCCAGCCATTCCTGCCAATGCGCAAAGGAGACGTCAGAAGCGCTCTTCCACTTACTCAGGATAATTTTGCACGCTAGTGTGAGCATAAGGTCAAGGAGGTGTCTGTCATGTTTCCTAGGAATATTCGGGTCAATCGCTCCTAGTAGAATATATGTGAGTTCCCTGGGCGGACGGAAGTAGAAGGTGTGTTGGATATAGGCAAAGACCTTGTCTGCACTGCCAAAAATCCAACACGCCACTTCCTGGACGCTGCTGCTATATTGGGCATTACTCCCGATATGCATGACGTATGCCCGGGTACAAGCAGTTTCTTCAAACCTTATTGCTGCTGCTAGATCTCTCTAGTACTCTTCCCTTCTCTCTGTCTAACCTCTTACCCTCTTCTTCCCTCTTTGTCCTCTTTGTCTTTTTAGTTACTCCCGCTCCATGAGACAGAGATTATATGTATGGATATCTGGGACAACGCTATCTCTGCTCCACAAGTATATGGATCAATTGTGTATTTCCCACGAGTGTAATATGTCATTATCATCTTATTATTTCCTGTTGACTGCACTAACTGTATTTATCCATGCATTGCTCAGTGTATCTCTCCTGCGAGCTCATTACTGTATGATTGCCTTTTATTTCTTTGTAATCTTATGTTTTGAAATGTAATAAAAAAGATTTGAAATAAAAAAAAATACAAAAAAAAAAAAGTGGGCAGGTTAGGAATACATTGACCCGTTGGTCCTGGGGTCCCAGACGGACCCCACCTCAGCAGAAAAGCATTTTTTTAAAATTTTAGACGGAAATTGCAGTGGATCTGCGACTCCAGTGAAAATGTAAAAACAAAAACACAAGTGTGTGCTCCTTCATTTTTTGTTTAAAAGCCACCAGGTGAACCAGGTCCTGTGGGCATTATTTGAGAAAAGGAGAGGGGTCACTGAGCCCCCCTCCTGAGCTTCCTAGAAAGCGGAGAACACCACGTCCACGGAGCGTTATATTTTAAAATGAAGAGAGCCATGCAAATCCCCCTCCTGAGCTTCCTAGAAGCCTCGGGGACAATCACCTCCCTGGGACTACAAAAAAAACAGTAATGGGGGCCGCATGGACCCTTGGACCCAAGGGGACACAACCTCCCCGGGGCCATGTATGCAATAACGAGAGTGGGGCTGTGGCCTCCCTCCTGGGCCATATAGCTCCGGGGAACACCACCTCCCCATGACAGCTCCAGCCAAGCAAAACCAAACACTCCAGTTCCAGTAAGCGGGAACTGTCAAAATGCTCCTGCTTGCTGGAAGCAGCTTTCTCTCTTCCCCTGTCCGTAGACATGTGGTCAGAGAAAGAGGTGAAACTATTGCTCTCACACGCAAGGAGATGCATTTCAAGCACCAGGCATTTACCCAGCGAGGTAGCACTTACACAGCTGAAAGTAAATCCGTTGGGCAGGCATTTAGTGCCTAACTGTGGACTCTTCTTGGATAAATTGGCAGGTGCCTTCCATTCTGACTCTGATGCTCATTTCACAAAAATTAAACTTCACCAGGAAGCACTTACAAATATAAATATGGTTGGTGCCCCAGCTGAAGTTCCACTTCTGTAAAGCACAAATAATCCTAGCTTCTTGGGGTTGGCAAAGACAAAGCAAGCGTGTTTACTCTGCAATTCCACTTTGAAAAATCATCTGAAATCCTGGATGGAGGTGAATGTGCCATTAATGTACCAGGATACAATCTTTTCTGTAGTGACTGTGACAAGTGGGTTCTTTCTGTCGTCTCCTGGTGAGAGCAGAGTCCATGGTTCTCTCTTTTAAATACCCTAGGTAATCAAATGTCGCAAATCCATAGCACCACTCACACAGCGCATACAGTCATTCACACACTTACTCTCCAATATAGCCACTCACACACCTACTCACTCAAACAGCCACTCACACACCCATACAGCCCCTTATACACCCAGTCACTCACTCATTCAGCTATTCAGATACCCACTCACTCACTCATAGTCACCCATACACCCACTCACCAGTCGCTCACACACCCACTCCCTCACCCATACAGCCACTGACAACCTTGCACACTCACCAGTACAGCCACTCACACAGCCACTCACTCATCCACACAGCTACTCCCACTCACTCATCCACACAGCTACTCACACACCCACGTCTACACCCATATAGCCACTCACACACCCATACAACCAATCAGACACCCACCCACACATGGACATACACACAGTCACACAGCCACTCACATAATATATGATAGGAGTAGTATCACTCATTAGTAGTACACCTAGTATATTAATTTAACTTTCGTAGTAGCTCAGTTTATATGTTTACCAATCGTTTTCTCTTAGAAAATACTTACACTCACTTGATGATATCATCAGTGATGTGATTTGAGATGTCTTCAGTGACGTCATCAGTGATGTCACTGGCCATGTCATGAGTAATGTAGTGTGTGACGTCATAAACAGTGCATTTCAGGGGCGTATGGTATAGTTAGCTAAGGTAACTATACCTGCTGAATTTCTATGGGTTTGTGTGAGTGAAATCTCAGCCTGACTATAACATCCCTGTAAGCTTTGTTTTTTTCAGTGAATAAATTTGCATGTTTTGGTAATGCAGTTTCAGTGGTGGGCGATGTGTGGTGATTGACCTTCTCCAAGTATGAGCTGGAGTACATTTGCAACTTTTTGGGGACCATTTTGGCTGTAGTAACTGTTAAAGTGCAGTTTGATAACAGCAATGGACTTACTATTTTGCTGGTGGGTGTTTTTTCCTCTTTAACCCTCCCTTAACTCTTCCTTTTAGTATTAAGTATGACCCAATTCCAGCTCAGTCCCACATTTACTACTAAAATGTAGGCTTATGTATGGGATGATCTCCCAAATCAGGACAGAGATTACCACTTAGAAAAGTTAGGAGAAGTTGAGGTCCCTAATGTAGTTCTGTGAATAGAATTTTGCAGTTTGCGAGCAGTAATAATTTAGAACTACTTGAGGCCAGATGTAGGTAAACGTGAAATACCGATTCTTTAATACTGAATTTTATCGATTTGGTATTAAGGAATCGGTATCTCCAATGTACGTAAACATTCGGTAAAATCTACTGTTTCTGTAAAAATCGGTAAAAAATACCGAATCGGAAGCAATCGGTAAAAAAAAATACCGAAACACCAATACCGATTTGTCATTACCGAATCCATTACCGAATCAGTAAATACCGATTCGGTAATTCAAAAATTCGGTTTTTAATGAATCAGCCAATCCTCTGCATCCCAATCACCTCCCAAACAGGAAGTGGCCAGACCCAGGCAGCTGCACTGAACCTGGAGCTGACTGTGAGGCAGGTAGCTGAGCTGAGGATCCAGAAGCAACAGAGCCTCTCATCTTCAAATCAAAAACAACAAACCTTGAAAATGGCAAGCCAGGAGAGAGAGAAGGAGGGATCAGAAAGAAAAAGGAAGCTGAAGTTCAGTGAGAAGGAGCTGGAGGTACTAATCCAAGACGTGAGCAAGGACCATGAGAAGCTTTTTGGAAAGCAGTTCCTCCATGTGCCTGAGTCTCAGAAGAGACAGATCTGGCTTGAGATCCAGAGCAAAATCAGTTCAATTGGGGTCACCCAGCACTCCATAGAGGACATCAAGAAAAGGTGGTACGACCTCAGGAAGACGGCGAAGGCAAGGATGGCTGAGAGGCAGAGGCAGGCCAGCAAAACTGGTGGAGGGAAGAACACAGCACCTGCACCAACATCACTGGAAGTCATGGTAGAGTTCACCCTCCAGCCGGAGAGTGTGAGTGGCGTGGGAGACGCAGACAGCTCTGCCAGAACTGCCAGGAAAAAAGGTAAGATGCATGCCCAGCATGCTGTGCTTCCCCCTCCCCAACCCCAATCCCCATAGAGGCATAGGGGCTCCCACTCCACTCCATGTTTTACTCATTACCTGCAATACATTGTGGGAGATGTAGTCTTAGGGAACAGATGTATAGGACAGTCAGCCTAGCAAACCCAATAGCATGTGAAAGAAATTAGCAAGCAGAGGACAGTCAGTGTGATTGGTAGGCATGATGTTTAATGCCATGCATATGCAGCCAGAGAAGGGAGTATATCTACATTCTGTCGTTACAGGTGAGACATCTTGCAGTGCAGCAGAGGGGAGCAGAGCGAAGGCACCCAGGCCAGAGGGGAGGCAACAGGAGGATGAGAGTTTGCATGCACGGCACACAACCACCGCACCACCACCAACAACTTCTCCTTCCCCACCATCACCACAGCACCAGACAACGCCACCATCTCCCCCAACTCTATCCCCAATGCCACAATCACCACCACCACCACAGTCAGGCAGGAGGCATGCTGTGGCCACCCTCCAGCAGATGGAGGAGTCGGGAGAGGAGGGCACAGGGGGCCAACAGTCTCCAGTCGATGAGGACGGCAACATGGAGAGGGCTGAGACACCATCAGAGCGTGCCCACACATCCTCAAGACGCCGCAGGGCAAGGCCAGCCAGTCCTCAAGTCTCGGAACAGGGTGAAAGTGTCTTCGCTGGACTGGAAGGCAACATGCTTAAGGTCCAATGCCTGCAATGGAGAGAGATGCGGTCATTGCATAGAGAGATGTCTCACATGAACAAGCACATGCACCGAATTGAAAAGGGCATAAGTGCAATGGGCAACAACATGTCTGAGGGCATGAGAGACATTGCGACGTCTGTGAGCATGCTCTGCAGCCAATTGGAGCAGGACCGTCTTTGTAGGCGCAGAGAGAGGCAGAGACTTAAGGCCTATACCAAGGCGGTGAACCGGCTTTCCACTGCTACCTCCCTAATGTGCAGACGGTCAATAGCCATGCAGGAGGAGATGGCACATTGTAGTAGGGATGTGGCTAAGGGGGTGGTGTTAATGACCTCTGCACTGGAACTGCTGCAGAATGAGAAGGTGGCCACTATATAAGTGGGGGGCACAGTGAGGAGGCTACTAGCCGTGGTAGCATTACGCCCTCCCCCACCAAGGGCAGGAGGCGCAGCGAACACCACAGCTCTGCCCAAGAACATACAGGCAGTACAGACAGTGGGGCCAGGGAACGTGGAAATGCAGCACGTGGGCGCAGGAAATAGATCCAACTAGGATTTGGGACTAATTTGATGGGTGATGTAACCCATGTCTGTATGGACACTGATTTTGATCCTGGTGGTGTGCTAATTAAACACCATCACACAAATACAGTAACTGGCTCTGTCTCCTTACTCACTCAGAAATAGTTGCATGTTATCTCAGCCAGTCTGTGTCTCCCATCCTGTTCTGCTGCCACACCAGCTGCGCAGGGCTCTGCCTGGGGATTGTCCTTGCCCTCGTCCTCAGAGTCAGTTAGTTCCATTGCTGTTCCTTTTTTTATGGCAAGGTTATGTAGCATTGCATATGTTGCTCTTATTTTGCAACATTTGATGGGGCTGTACTGACATGCACCTCCAATTTTGTGGAGGCAACGGAACCTGCTTTTTAGTAGTCCAAAGGTGCGCTCCACCACGTTGTGTGTGCCCTTATGTGCCACATTGTATCTCCTCTCCCTTGGGGTGGATGGGTTGAGATATGGGGTGAGTAGGAAAGACCGGAGGGCATATGTGCTGTCACCTAAATGTGAAAGAAAGTGCAATTAATTTGTGTCACCAATAGGTTAATCCAAGGTATACATCAGGGTGTGTGACATTGATTTACCTAGTAGGTAGCCTTCTCCGAATTCACCAGCAGACAGACGTGTGTAGATGCCACTGTTCCTGAATATGTAGGAGTCGTGGGTACTCCCGGGGAATTTGGCAACAATGTCAGTGATGATGAAGTTTTCATCACATATCGCCTGCTCGTTTATGGAGTGAGTGGATTTGCGGTTGTGGTAAATGTATTCTGTTGCTGCTGGTGGGCAGATTGGTATGTGGGTTCCATCGATACAGCCAATTACGTGTGGGAACTGTGCCTTTTGGTAGAAATCCAGCTTGGTCTTCTGCAGCTCCGCCTGGGTGCTGGGGAAGGTTATGTAATGATTCAATCTGTCCATCATGGCGTCCAGGAAGGTGTTGAAAAAATGGGATAGGCAGCTCTGTGACACACCCCCCACTGCGGCTATCACACCCTGGTAACCTCCTGATGCCAGGAGGTGTAGGCAACAGAGCACCTGTACATGGGTGGATATTGCGTGTGCCCTTGGTGTCTGATGCTCAAGATATGGTTTCAGGTCCCGTATCAGGTCAAGGATAGTGTGTGGGTGTAGCCTGTACCTGTCATGGATTTCAGGCTCAGTCAATTGGAACAGTGTGACACGCAGTCTGTACACACGCTCTTCCCGTTTTCAGAACCTCACTCCTGCTGCTCTCAAACGTAGCCATCTTGCTATGAGGTAGAGGCCCACCATTGTGTTCACACTGTTGCATTTTGGGGCTCTTTGTATGCACTGCACCTGATTACCACCTGCTCTGGATCAGTGGTAAATACCGAATCGTTAATACCGAATTTGATCAAATTCGCTGTTACCGAATTTTGCTACATCGCATTTCGGATTTATTACCGATTCATTATTTACCGATTCGGTATTGTTTGTTTCGGTGTTCACCGATTGGTAAATAAGGAATCGGTAACTGTTTCCCTTGGATTTACCGATTCGTTATTACAGAAGGCATTCGGTAAAACGTACATCGCACAGGGCTAAATACCGGTCAGTAAAGCTGAATGTTACCGAATTTCGGCTTTACCAACCGGTATTTGGCCCCCTACATCTGGCCCTAAATGTACTACAAAACACAGTTTGTGAAGAGGCCCGTGTATGTATGGGCTGCTCCAAAAACTTGTCTTCCAGTACAGTACTCATTTCCATTAACAGTTCCCTTCCGGACTTTCTGCAAATTCCATTCCTGGGCCTGCCATCTGGCTGGTCATACAAGAAAAAGGCGTATGCTAGGCTGGCATTCCTTACTGTCCTGCTGTCTTTGAACCCCAGTTTGATTTACGCAAACCATGACCTGGCCTGTTCTCTGCAGCTGCAGAGCTTCCCCATCCGATAACGTCTGCTGGTTGACTTACATGTAAAAATAAGGTAGATTGCCACTTTGGAAGTACCTTTAATTCCAAAGTCCGATGCACATATAATTTACTTTTAAAAACAGACTGCAAAGCAGGGCTGCCTTTAAAAATGAAACCAGCAACACAACAGTACACACTCCAGTGCAAGAAATCTACTGGGCCTCTAAACCACCCTGCACTAATATATACTAGGGACTTATAAGTAGTTTGAATCTGCCTTGCCTTATTATATACTTGGGACTTATAGGGGCCTATCATTGCCAATTGTAATTATATCTCAATTTCCATATACCTTTTTAATCAGAGCACTGACCCTGGGCCTGGTTAGCAGAACCCAGGGAACAGTCAGAGTCAGTTACCACAGTATCAGTCGAAAGAATGGGAGTGATCAGGGCAAAAAAGATGACTTACTCACAAAAGTTTAATCCGGATTTAGCAATATTTTCACAGTGCAGAATACACCCATGTTTCTAAAATAGGCCTGAGGATGTAATTTGCAGTGAGAAAATAGCACTAAATGCTACAGGACATGAACAGCAGTAGGGAGCAGCTGCTCGCTCTCTCTTAGGGCCAGATGTACGACCATTTTTAGCTGTCGCAAATGGAAAATCAGTCAATTTTCGACTGCTAATAAGGGTTAAAGTATGTACAAACCCTATTTTGCAAGTCGATAATCTATTACCGTCTCTCAAAACTGGGTTTGTGAGGTTTTATTAGGAAGGGGCGTGTCAAGGGCGAATTGTGACCAGCCTAATGAATATTCATGAGGCAGGTCATTTTTTACCCCATTGGGAATCGCTAAATGTGTCTGAGATATATTAGTACATTACATTTTGCAAGTTGCAAATTATGAGTCACAAATTTGAGTCGAACAAAATCGCTATTTGAGACTTGCATAACGGAATGGTCATACATCTGGCCCCTAGTTCCTTCTTCCTGTGCTCCTATGGTAGGATTTTTGTCCTAAATTACTCTTAGTTACTCATGCTGCCGTAATCTCGTAATTTTGCATCACAAGAGTAATGCATAAATATTGAAATTACTTCATTTACTCCAACATAATTAAAAATTCGCCAAGACCTTAAAATTTCCTAAGGGAAGTGGATGCATGATGGTTGCGCTGACTACTTAAAGATTACATGGCAGTAATTGTGGTACAAATAATCGGTCAGGGTACACTTTCCATCAACGACACTGTGTCCTCAGTATCTAGGGGGCACTTAAATTATATGTTAAAGCACATGAACTGCTGCAAAAACATAAGTGATGCTTTCTCTGCTCAGTAAGTGCTGTATGTTGAAACCTCAGTAAAACTTCTGGCCCTCCAGTCCTCCAGTGGAGAGCTTGCTTTGGCGATCTGAACTTTAACTACCTTTGGCTTCCAAGTACTGAGCACAGTCAAATGTGTACTCATACCTTGTGACTTGAAGGTCAGACGCCCCCTTTAAACTAGCACATGCTCAACACGTGACTGGATAATATAACATCAGTCAGCCTACCTGCTGGCAAGGGTTGATCTAAAAATATAATTTACAAAAAGTAATGGAAAGAATGCTGGAATTAATCTCACCCACTCATAAAATACTTGGGCCGCATTCCAATTCATCGTTATTTTGCAGACCATGTCACCTTAGTTTGGACCCAGCTTTATGCAAATCAGTCTTGACCCTGCTCCAGTGGTAACAGTCCAACCCAAACTGCCAGGCCAGGTCCTCCCCGACCCAGAAGACACACAACCCAGGACCATTGTTGCTTTTATTCGAGCCCACCAGCCAGGTATAGCTCGGTTTCAATGGCACTGTATGCACCGGACCCATATCTGGGAACATCAGTACCACTTAGGGTGACACTTTATCCCCTTCTACGCTCATGACGAGCTCAGCTCGTCATGAGCGTAACCTGCGCTACGCGGATGACGAGCTGAGCTCGTCACGTAACGCGTTTTTTTTTAAATCGCAGCGCGCAGCGGGAAAACCGCTAGCGCGCATGCGGTTAAAGAGTACAAAAAGTGATGGATAGAATGCTTGAAATAATCTCAGCCACTGGTAATTACTTGGGCCTGCATCCCAGTCCATAGTTATTATCAAAGCCAAATGATAATTAAATGGACAACTAAATGCAAAAAAGACAAATGTAATAAACAAGGGAGTGGATGATAGCGTTAAAGATTACCGAGAGCGCGCAGGCCCATTCCATTGTATATTATAATTCACAGACCGTGCTCTTTACAGCATTGATACTCATTTTGATCACCTTTATCACATGTGTGTATCACATTTCAAAAGGCACAAGCAGGCTTGTCACTAGCACCCACTCCGTTGTTAATTACATGTTTGCTATTTGCATTTTTGGATTTTATTTGTACACTAATTACCATTTGGCTTAGATTATATTTTGCTTGAATTACTCCATTATGGACCATTGTTCATGAACAAAGTTAACAAAGTGGGGCCACACTTATACTACACTCTCTGATTAAAGCACAAAAACCTAACCATAACCTCTTGCGGGTCTAATTCATGAAGAGAGTTACGCACTTGAACTACTCCTGTCGTTAGACTGGACCTTCGGGGCACAAGAAAATGTGGCCCTCGTTCTTAAATATTGAGCAGAGCATGAAACCAGAAGGAATCCTGATCTCATACTTAGGAAATGGGTACAATGGAACTGTAAGTAAGTGAAAAGGTTGTAACTGTGCCTGCAGTGTTGACAATCCTGTCACTGTTCAAGTAGGCTCTCCATGGCAACATTGCTACATACCTATGCAGATTTCCAGAAGGGATTTATTTCCAGATACCGGAGATCGGCCACTCAGACTCAGGCGCGGTTCGTCCTTTGGGGCGTGGGGGCGTAGCCCCCCCTGCCCGAAGCCGCCCGCAGCTCCCTCGGCGTTTTTGAGTTAAGACTGTGACAATCATGTCAATGAATCAACATGGCGTCAGACCGCCGGGCGGGCGTCATGTTGATTGATTGACATGATTGTACAGGCAGCAACACAAGTGCGCATGAGTGGGGACGGAGGGTGAATTTTTACCCGTGCCCACGAATGCGCACTTGTGTTTTTGCGGCGTTGCGCATGCCCATTAGGAGCCCTAATGGGCGTACTGCGGGCGAGAAGGTACCTGTGCCCCTGGCGCCAGGATTGGCCAGGGGCGCTGTGAGCCTGTGACGTGTGGGGAGAAGAGCCCAGAGGTGGCGCGGACCGGGACCGGCAGCAAGGTAAGAGTGTGTGTTTTTCTTTTATTTTAAAGTGTTTGGTGCGAGCGTGCGTGTATGCATGAATGTTTGGTGGAGAGTGTTGTGAATGGATGTGTTTGTGTGTATGCGTGTGTGAATACATTTCTTTGAGTGTTGTGTATGTGGGTCGGCGGGGGTCGCCGCCGGCCTGAGTGGCCTGGGGCCCGCACTCGCAAATCAATTTGCGGCTCACCACTGTAAAATGTCACCAGCCGCCCCTGCTCAGACTCTAATGATTATATACCCACACCAACACAGAAGATATGTTAGTCAGGGCTTGGAAGTCCAAGGCTACAACAACCCTTGTAATAGCTTCTTACAGTGCCAGATTAGAAGATGTATTCAAATTGCACAGACTCCTGAAAACCACATTTATGGTCACTCTTTACCAAACAAGCATTTCTTCTCTCTTTAGTGATTATCCCGCAGAAGATCATTCAGGGTCTCACTCTTTCACCATACACACCGATCTATAGATTCTGAGGCCCTTAGCAGTTGTACTATCCGATGGTGATGTAAGGGCTAAGCCTATCCCACCCGCTAAAAAGAAAAGAATAAGGACACAGGCATGCAACATACATATACTGTCGTGTCCATTACAGTTAAATTACCCGTAAATGTACTGAATCACTAGCCGCTCTGAGGTGGCATTAATCAGCATAAATAGCAAGTAGCTTTAATATTTTTGGGAGTGTTTTGTTCTTAGCCACTGTCCTATGAATTTCAGTTTTAAAGGAATTGGAAGAGGTTACAAACGTCGGATCCATGTTTGAATTTCTTTAAACTAAACACGATTGTTATGTAAACTGAAACTTTCAAATTCACATTTATATATAGGTCCACAAAGTCCTATCAATCACCAGGCATTGTTTTTACATTGCACCTGGATGAGTTGGTCAAGATAATGTTAGAGGTAACTCACAACTTGGTCTGTGCCTTCAAATCCATTACACTGACATCGTTTCCTTTCAGGAAACATAAAATGACGCAGCTGTACTTAGAAGAACAATGGTGCAAAAAAAAAATAGCAATTACAGCGCACCATTGATGATAATTAACACTTTGACAGCCTCAATTCGGGATTCTAAATGTACAGCTCAAGTGGACAAAAGCAAACAGTGGGTTTCCGACAGGCCACCCTAATGTACACACACGCACCTATGAATAAACTAACAGTCCATGAAGAGAGGATAGTAAATCTTCAGAAACTTACGGGTCGGTGTGCCAAGCCTGGCGGATTCTCGACGGCCGTCGGCTCTCTGCAGCTCCCGGTTTGTGGTCTCACAGCCTCTTGCTTGCCAGGCATGGTGCGAGTTTACTGTTTTTTTTTTACGTTTAACCAATTAGGATTTACAACTTTACATGAGTCAGAGGATGGGAGCGCACACACATCTGGGATTGGGATATTTGTTTTTAAGTCAGATGCCGGTCACAACATACGGCGCATAGTTCACTCAGGGACGTAAGTTCGTCACCGCGGCTTTCATACCCACGGCCGGTGTAAATTAGTGAGTCGGAGAGTCGAAGCGACTTTTTTTTTAACATCCCTTCAACCAATTCTGAAAGGGCCCTCGAAATTGTTTTCTACGTCACGTTCACTACTGCATAATACAGAACGGGTAGAAACGGAAGGCATGTTTTTAAGTAAACTGAAAAATCGCCGAGTTCTCACACATTTTCTCACATGTTATTCCCACATTTAACCACAGCCGAAAGCTCACCACAGGTGCAAGTTATTACTGAACGCCTGCTGTCCTCCATCAGCCTTTCTGTGAGCTGACTGAGCTTATCTGTACAGTGTGTAATCGCTCTCTGGGAAAAGCAAGACATAAGCTTAGATTTGTAGTTCAGTTACATTTACACAATTGACGTCATACAGTGCGGTAAGAGTCATTTCTGAATGTAATTTTACCAAGGGAGGAGTTTCCAAGGCTAGTAGCATTCGCAAATGCTGAAATTCCTACAGTGCTACTTTGGCACTCAGAGGAAATTCGCAAAGGGTGAGTATGACTATGCACGTCAAGAGTACTGGGTGGAAGTCTAGGCTCCAGTGCACACACAAAACTAAAATTCTCCAGGTTGTGCAACAACTGTAATGACGGAAGAACATTTCAAATACGGTCTTGAGCGCTGAATAACCTATGGCAATGGTTCTTAACTTTTGGACTTCTGTGGACCCCCACTTAATCATTTATCGAACCCGGGGAGCCCCACTGAATCATTATTAGAACCAGGGACCCACACTAAGTCATCACTGGAAGCTAGACACAGGCCTAAGCATTTGCAGTGCTCTCACAAATCATTTTGAAGACACTAATTTAATTTTTAGCCTCCAATTTCAAATTCCTTCACATTTACAGAACATTTTTACATTTTAAATTGCACATTTTAATTCTTTATTCATATTCACATTATTAATCTGTTAACATTAATTCCTTTTCTAAGCAGTCACGGACCCCTTGAGTACACTTCGTGGACCAGATGCCCCAGGATATCTGGTTAAGAACCATTGACCTATAAAAATCACTTTGTTCATGAAATGTGACCCTCAAACTATATCCCTATTATCAACTGGGCGATCAGGCTAGTGGTGAAAAACGGACTATGCAAGGTTATTTGCCATTTCAGCACCCCTACACATTCTGTGAGTAGGTCAATTGCTTTCCTCCGTATGGTACCATGTATGTATTACGTTTCCTGCACACCTGCTCAGTTTTGGTCCTTTCTAAAATGTTCTTAATTCTTTCCTTCAATTACATCAGTCTATTCATATTGTTAAATTGCACCAGTGAGTGTCTGTCCCTCACTTTAACATTTGTGTTGAAGCTTAGATGAGTGTCTTGTACAAACTGCCTTATTAACAGACCTTGCATGCCGCTGCTACTGTGGATCCTGGCTTTGTTCATAATTCCATTGCACTCTGGATGGATCACCCTAAAGAGAGAAAGTATGGAATTGACAGTTAGTCATTGTGTGACATTCTGCAATTGGTATGATGACATCCATCCACTGTGGAAAAATGGGAGGTTACTTACAAGCTATCCAGTGAATTATATGCAACTCAGCCTTAGTCCAGTCAAGTCCGAAGTGCTAAGCCATATCCCCTCTGAGAATGTAAGTAACCCCACACAGATTTCAGCTCAGTATCATCAGTGACGTTTAGCTTGATGCAGTTACAGGATTGAGCGACAAGACTAAAGCTGATTTACTTATGGCGAATCAGAAAAAAAAAAACAATGGACTAGAAAGAGTGGCCTGGTGCTAGGATCAATTCACTTTGTTTTTCTCAGTGACAGACTGTAAGCTCCATGGGTCCTCCCAGATGTAGCTACCAAAGCTCACTGTGCCTAGGACACAAATGGCACCTCACAGACGAGTCCTAATGACACTGAAATAGTGCAGCGTGAACCACTTAGCCACTTTATGTGTGCAGTATTATAATGGAACTGCAACAGTGAGGAATTCTAATGCTCTCCTTGCAAGTTTCTTGGATACTTAGTCTAGTTCTCCCCTTCCATCTAACACCCCGTCTTCATCATCTTCCCATTCCCCTTATAGAAGTCATTCCCCACACCCATTTTGAATCCCAGTTCTTCAGTTTCTCCATCCTCCCTTGCTGTGCACCCCAAAATGATGGACCTCAAGTTGATTGCGCTCTCCTCTTCACCTATCGCTCAGTATCACTGGACTGCATTGCTCTAGCGCCCTGGCATCTCTGCTCATCATCTGCCCATAGTACATCTGTCTACCACTTTAAAACGTAGTTCTGGGAACTAGTTCACTAGCCCTTCCTCCTCGAGCTTCCTTTGTCTGGAATGCTGCACATTGACATTCACTCTCAATATCTGCCATTTGACAGTGCTTCTTCTAGTTCCAAAATGTTTCCTTCATTACCGAAGATACTTTTTTATCTAATTCTGGCCAGTCTAAAGTGTAGGTGGTGACACCAGGTCTTGCCTTCTACATATCCTGTGAAATCTGGCTACACATTAATGCTGTCCTTTCATTTCGGTTTTTGATCTCTTTTCTTCACATTGTCTATCACAATTTGATATCATGGTTCTGAACCTCTCGTCAGCAGTTCCTCCTGTCATTTCTTGAATATTCACCAATAAAACTAAATGGCGGGTCACATTACTCTGCTTCTGTTCTCCCTTTAGGTCGGCCATGTGTCCTTTGCCTGCCCTAACCTTTCAACTTGCCCCATTGCTGCCAGATATTTCCCCCCTTTTTTCACTATGATCTAATTCTCTACTTCTGGTCTACATCATTCCTTTGGTGTTTCCCTCTCTACACCTCCTACCATTTCTTACCTTTCTGGTGAAGGCCAGGTTGTCTGTCAGAATATCAAGGAAACAAGTATTGTGTAGCCAGAATATCTTGTTAAAATTATCGAGGACCAAAATATCGAGAAGGTAAGTGCAAGTATTACTACTCTTAACTCCACATCTACGTACCTTGAAGATATATATATATATATATATATATATATATATATATATATATATATATATCATCAAAGCAGATATATGTGAAGTTAACTATAGTTAAAGTTTGCTTACCCCTAGAAACTTACCTTCACAAAATGTTTGTTCTCTATATTCTTGAAACAAAGTTTTGTCCACACAATATTTTTTCTCCACTATTTTGTGCAAACACTGAGAGCCATGGCCAACACTGCCGCAGTCCCACTGAGACTTGTCACACTGCAGGTCATTACTGTTTCTTAGGTTATGGTACATCTTGTGCTTAGCCACTGCCCACGCCTTTCTCAGTCTGTTCAGCCACCAGGAGCCTTTCAAGTGCCTTTATGAAGATGAATGCACTCAGAGTCCTACTCCATGCTGGTATACTCTGTGTTCACTAGGGAAGAAAGGAATGCCTTCCTGTCAGTACTAATGGCTCTACATGTCATTTGATCTAATATGAAATCTGATGCCGGGTTGTGATTACATGAACCTAGCATATCTCTACCCTTTCAAAAACAGTCCTCTGGATGAAGGACAACAGCTTGCCCCTCCATCTATCTTCTAAAGCAAAAGTGCATTACACTAGTCGAATGTTATGGGATCAAAGTTAAACCCGATGCTCTAGTGGACTTGCAGTCAGTCAAAAATGTTAAACTGTAAGGGGCCTTGCGCCGCCGTTGTGTCACTTTTAATTTGGAAAAAAGTAATGTACCAGTGGCGCAAGGGACTTGTAAATATGCCTGTTAGTTCTAACTAAACTCCACAGAGGCAAGAGAGGGAAATATGTTCCTAGAGGCTGTGGCTGTGCTCCAGTGGTGTCAGGAGATATTCACTTTTGTATCTGATTAGGAAACTTCTTCAAGTTGGCTTCCACAGGAACAAGAAAGATCACTGAAAAACACAATTTCTTTATACTGTTGTAGGCCGTGGAATGGTTGGGTAGCAAAGCTTCACGAACACAGAGACACACTCTAGGTCACATCTTGGCAAACAACTCTGATGATAAGGAAAATGTATGATTGTTGTTGTGATATTGATGTAGTATGGTATTAAGCATGTGCAATGTGAGAATGTGGAATGGGATGATGCTTCCACCCAAGGGATTGTAAAAGTGTAAGCACCTGGCAAGCACTTGTTGTGCTGAGGTGCAGGGAAGCAGTCGTGGGTCTCTTCTTGGATCAAAGTTAAACTTCGAGTTACTTGGATCTTCGTGTTTTATTCTTACTGGAGTCATTACCACATTTTATTGGGGATGAGCGGTGTTGGATTTGATGCTGTGGACCCACCGACACCTTGTCACTTTTTTGGGATTTCCGTAAATTTTCCACTTCACTTTACATTTTACTGCGTTGGCAGTTGGGACTCTCCTGCCTTTCTACTTAGATATTGCTGCCATCCTGCCTTCCTATCGGTATACGGGTGCTGTTTCTGGTTACATCATATGGTTTCATCGCAACCGTTCATTGGAGCGTTAAGCTCCAGCATCTGTTGAAAATAAACAGAAAGGCTAACTATGGATGTGTGCTAGCGCTTTGTATCCTAGCGCGGCACAAGCTATGACAGTTGGATTCCCGCTGCATCTTGAAGCTCCGGACATGTTTCACTTCTTCCCAGCATATGTGTGCTCGTTGTGACTTGGTTTCATCGCGGCGCATGCAGATGCATTTCCAGGTTCCTCCCACCTCTCAAGGCGTGCTGACTTGCACCGTAGGTGTTGTGTGCTCTACTTCCTTTGGAAAATACATGTTGTTAGAAATGGGGGGCTCTAGTTGACAGAGGTATGTACCTTTGTCCAAACAGGGACCCTTGCTTCTAGTCAGGGTAAGGGGGATACACACTTTAGATAACCCCTGCTCACCCCCTTGGTAGCTTGGCATGAGCAGACAGACTTATCCCAAAAGCAATGTGTAAAGTATTTGCACTCAAAACACACAGTAATAGAGTGATAATACCACAAATGGACACCACACCAGTTTAGAAAAATAAAGTATCTTTATCTAAACTCAACAAGACCAAAACAACAAAAATCCAACATACATGTAATAAGAATGTGGCTTTTCAAAGGTTTGAAACAACTGGGTCCATAGAAAACTAAGAATGTGTGATTTCTCACAAAGTACCTGTAGATGCGTCAAAATTGACAAGGTCAAACAGCCACAGAAATGGGAAGCGTCAAAAAACAAAGAGATGCATCAGTTCCTGAGACCATGGGGAGGCGATGTAACCGTTTTACTGCATGCAGAAGAAGTGATGCATCGAATCCGCTCTGTAGGGCGAAGTGATGCGTCGATTCTGAGATGATTCTGGTCCGTGGGTTATGTGTCGGTAAAATGTGACGCACAGGTATGATGTGTGGAAATCCGGGATGCATTGGCGATCGATGCAGCTGCATTGAGGGGTGCTACGTCGGTTTCTTCAGCTACAATCCCTCGATGCATCGGTTCTTGCAGCGGTGACAGGCACTGCATCAGTTTTGGCAGTGACGCAGTGATGTGTGGAGATTCTTTTCACACTGCATTGGAAAAACAGCCGCAAGAAAAGCAATGCATCAATTTTCGTAGTTCTTCAGGTTCCTGCCAGCTCCCAGCAGCAAGCCCAACCTCCAGAGGCCAAGAACTGGAAAAGGCACCTCCTGGCAGGTCTGAACTCTCAGCAGCAGAGCTCAGGGGAGCTGGGGATGAAGTCTTTGTGGCCCTGGGACTTCAGAACAGAAGGCCAGCACACACAGGCCCTTGGAGATCTTCTTCGAGCAAGTTCAATGCAAAGTTCCAGTCTTTGTCCTTTCCTTGGCAGAAACAGCAACTGCATGCCAACCCCAACACAGCCCACAGCAATGGAGCAGTACTCCTCCTCACAGCTCTTCAGCTCTTCTCCTTTTGAAAAGGTTCCTCTTGAGTCCAGAAGTGTAAGAAGCTGGGTTTCTGTTGCAGTAACCCCCTCCACTTTTTGCCAGACTACTGGTGCACTTTGACTTGATGTGCACTTGGTCCCTGCCAATCAGGTTCCTAGGGCCTGTGTTCTTTGCCAAAAGTGGTACATTTGACCCCCAATTGGCATCTCTCTGGCCACATGTCAGTCTCTTGTGAAAGGTACCATGGGTACGAAGGGCACTGTGGCTAGGGAAGGCCTCTAAGGGCTGCAACACTTATTGTGCCACCCTTAGAGGCCCTGTACCTTTACGCACACACACTGGCATTGCAGGCTGCGTGTTTTGGTGCAGAACAAAGTGAAGAGTCGACATGGCACACATCCCTGTGTGCCATGCCTACAACCCACTGACCTGGTATAGGCATGGACTTCCGCAAAAATTTTACCCCGGGGGGGGGGGGGGTTAACCTGGCAAATGAAGGGGCATGGCTAATGTTAATCAATAGGGGCGGGGCTAAAATGTCAGACAATCAGGATCGGATAGTGCTCAGGCCAAGCTGAGAAAAACAAGCAATGGCATAGCCAGTAGGTCTCGCCTTTGTTATGTTATATGACTTTTATATAGCGAAAATCACCTACAGGTCTCTAAGCGCTTCTAGGGAAGAATGAGCAACTCACTAGGGCAGAAATAGAATGGCAGCGGCGGTGGCAGAAATTACGTGGTTGTTACCGCCTCTCTGAATAGTAAGGTTTTTAAAAGCTTCTTAAAGGTGAGAAGAACCGGTTCCCTGCGTAGGTACTCTGGCAGATCATTCCAGATCTGCGGGAGGAAAACAGACAACGCTCTACCCCCTTTGGAGGTAGAGATGTACCTGGGGGAGCTAACCTGCAGGCCTCAGATGATCGCAGAGTCAGACCAGGAACATATTTCTCCAAGCTATCTTTTATATACTTGGGTGCCTGACCGTAGATTGCCTTGTGGGCAATACATAGACCCTTGAACTGCGCTCTCTGATTGATGGGAAGTCAGTGTAGTTTATGTAACCGAGGGGTAGCACGTGTCTTTCTAGGAAGCCTAAAAATAAACCTAGCCGCATCATTTGCACCACCTGCAATCTCCGGATAAGCTTCTGAGGGAGGCCTTTGAGACCTAAAAAAGTATTTAGTTCTGCAGCAGGTCCCAAAGGCGAGACCTATTGGCTATGCCAATGCCTGTTGTTATATCTGGACATGTTGAGAGGCTAGGGGTCTGGGTCTCGATGTCGGGTTGGGAGCACAGCAGTGACCTACTCAATTTTAATGCGTAGATAATACATCCAAAGGTGTAAAATGAAAGGTTCACTTCCAGGAATAACAGGAAGGTAGAAAGTTAGGCTGGTTAGAAAAGTAAGGAGGGGTAGAGGAAGGCATGGTGGTGAGGGGAGAAACAGATGCATGCTAGGAGAGCGCTGTCAGGGAGGGAGGCGTAATGGGAAGAGGCACTGAAAGGTGGGTCGGGTAATGACCGTAGGGAGGCAAAAAGAAGGGTAGTGAGGGGTGAAGGGTAGACTAAGAAGTGAGTTGTAGAAGGAAAAGATTCAGGAGCATAGACAGGTAAATTAAAGATGGAGAGGGGAGAATAACACGTGAGAGGGCCAGGTAGAGAGAGGGTGAGGTGAGTCAGAGACAGGTAAAGACAGCTGAGGAAGAGGGATAAATAAAGACTGAGGTAGAAAGGTGAGGTGGAGGGGTGCGTTGATATAAAGGAAGTGCAGAGATGTGTCAGAGAAATGTTACTGAAGAGGAAAAGAAGTAGAGGTATTGAGAAAGGAGTAAGGTACTAAAAGAAGTAAGGGGGTGAACAGAGGTAGAACGAGTGGAAGGGGAGAGAACACGTAGAAGATTAATGGCAGGGTAAAGTGAGCGATCAGGCAGTGAGTGTGAGGAGTGTGATACAGAGGGATATGTGGCATTGAGCGTGAGGTGTGGGGTACAGAGGGATATGTTGTGGCAGTGAGCGCGAAGTGTGAGGCACACAGGGACATAAGGCAGTGAGCGCAAGGTGTGGGGTACAGAGGAATATAAGGCAGTGAGCGCGAGGTCTGGGGTACAGAGGGATATGTGACAGTGAGCGTGAGGTGTGGGGTACAGATGGATATGTTGTGGCAGTGAGCGCGAGGTGTGTGGTACAGAGGGATATGTTGTGGCAGTGAGCGCAAGGTGTGGGGTACAGCGGGATATAAGGCAGTGAGCGCAAGGTGTGGGGTACAGATGGATATGTTGTGGCAGTGAGCGCGAGGTGTGTGGTACAGAGGGATATGTTGTGGCAGTGAGGCAATGTGTGGGGTACAGCGGGATATAAGGCTGTGAGCGCAAGGTGTGGGGTACAGAGGGATATTAGGCAGTGAGTGAGAGGTGTGGGGTACAGAAGGACTTTAGGCAGTGAGCGCGGGGAGTGGGGTACAGAGGGATATAAGGCAGTGAAACACAGGGTCGTAACGTCCTGCCGGACATGATAGGGTGCCTACTGGCAGATAGAGATGTTTTTAACACGAGACTGTGCACGTTTTAGTGGGATCTGAAAACCGGGCTATGCTGCAACCTCAATTTTTGACTTGGGAGGATAATGCATCGACCCCTCCCCCGCCCAGAACTTCATTCAGAAGACCCCATGCTCTCAGGCTACACAGTGTTAAAAGGAGGTCTTGGTGTCCAGACCTGGTTTGCCACTTCCCCTTAGAATGCAGCTTGCACTTTCACCTATGGCTGATTAAGGAAAGGACTGCATGAACCAGAATGCCATTGAGCACGAGTTTGAAGGGGGTGGGTGTATTTCCGCACCACCTCTAGCAATGCTGATGTCAAGTGGCACTCGAGGCAGAGCCTGTTCCGTTTCATGGCCTTAGGGAGAAAAACCCGATCATGGCACACACAACACTGCTGTGTGTCCGCTGGTATCGGCAGCGCATACTCAACCCGCTGAGCTGCCTCATTGGTTCAGGGTGGTATGCATGCTTTAGCAGCTCAAACTGGCCATTGCCATTCTGTATGTGATAATCAGCAACAGACAGAATGACAATGGGCGGGAGGGGCTGCGAGGAGACGTGCAAGGCGCCCCATCAGGGAGATGAGGCCTCTGGCAGGGAACAGCTCTGCTCCCTGCAGGGCCCAGAATTACAGACAAAAGGCGTCCGTAAAAGCATGAGTGTCTGCAGGGGGAGCAAGGAGGGGTGCTCCGGGTGGGGGGACAAGTGCCCCTCCTTGCCCCCCCTACAGACGCCCATGGGTATAGGTCAGCCACCCCTCTAGCTGGGTGCACTATACCAGTGGTGAGGGTACAGGTGCACAAGCCCTGTACCCCTACCAACAGTGTCTACGCCAATACTTAGAAATTGAATGTGCAATAATGCCATGAAGAGAATATGGTGCTGGGAGTTTGTCATTAGGAACGCCACAGCACCATAACGGCTTTACTGAAAACTGGGAATTTTGGTATCAAATTGTTCAGCACATTAAATCCACACTGATGCCAGTGTAGGATTTAATGAAAAATGCACTCAGAGGGCATCTCAGAGAAGCCCCCTGAAAAATGACCAGCCTCTGATGGGTTCAATGACTGGTACATACCAGCCTGCCACCACGAGACATGTCTCTTGATCCCTGAGGTGGGAGCCTTCGCTCCCTGAGCCCAGAAACAAAGCCTTCCCTGGGCGGAGGCATTCACACCTCGCTTAGCCAGGAAGAGCCATCTATGGCAGGGGAGCTTTAAAGCCCTTGCAGCCTTTGTAATGCGACCCCCAGCTTCTCTTGCTATTAGGAGCAGGCCCCCTTCTTGTCTCCCCTCCTTTTCGGTGGGAAGACAGGCGTAAATAATTAGCCAGCTCAGAACGTGTGCCCACCTCTGCCAACCCCACCCCTCAGGTGGAGGGGCGAGGTGAAGCCCACTCTTCAGTGCCCGCCATGTTGCAGATGGCAGGCACTCCCCAATCAGGATTTGGGATTGTGCTCACTCCCCCATGTGGGATGAGCACAAAAAGGTTCTAGTCACCCTTAGTTCAGTAGCCCATTTGCCACTGACCTCGAGACCCCGAAAACACCCCCTAAATACAGTATTTTTTGGGGAAACTCCCTGAACCAAGAAATCAGACAAGCAATGACCAAGAAGAAAAGAAGAAGTATAGAACAGCCATGCCGAAGCTAAGAAGAGGAGAACGCCTACTGACTTGGACCCAGCCTTACTGGCCTGTCCCCACCCCAAACCAGCAGAAGCGAAACTCCAGTGTATCCAGCAGCCATCAACCTCAAGAACCCTGTGTACCTGCCCTGCCTTCCAAGGAAAATACTTTGTCTCCTGTGAACACCAGATTTGTTCACCAAACAGACATCAGCTCCGGCAAAATCCGCGAGTTGCACCACTCTGCACCCGACGCCCCCGGCTCGAGTTTGAGTGACCCAACACCATGAGAAGGTCTCCCTGGTGATCCTGACCCAAGATCCAGTAATCCCTGACCAGCCTCAAGCCTCCAGCTGACGCCTGCAGCCTAAATCCGGAGGATCCCCCCAACCGCGACCAGGAGCTGGTAAGAAGATCCGACCCAAAAAGACACCCCAGCACCCGACACCCCACGGTCTTGGGTGGCCCAACTGACGGTGTCTAGTCAAGCCCCAGCATCCCAACTTTCCTCTCCAAGTGGCAGTTGCTCCCAGTAGACCTTAGTCCCCGAGCAGTGGCGTAACGAAACTTGAGGGGGCCCCCCTGCAAAGCACATGGAGGGGGCCCCCCGCGGCACGGCCCACCATGCCTCCTCCCCCCGGCGGCGCGGCCCACCTTGCACTACTTTGCCCTACCTCCCAGAAATCTAGCATATTTTGCTTTGAAACCTCCAACATTTAAATGAAATGCCTCTATATTGTCTTTCTGTAAGTTCTAGTGAGAAAGTGGGAAACACTCTCAACATACACGCTATGCCATTTGCAACAATCCTGTCAAAAGCAGATTTAACTGAGGCAGCAATCAGAACAATGCCAAGGAACAATTCACCCCAGTTACAGATCTGGGTTAAATCCATCATTCTTTTGCTCACCACCCCCAAGTTCGGACCCAGCCATATGCAAATAAGTCTTGACCCTGTGCCTCATGGGAACAGTCGAGCCCGAACTGCCAGGCAGGTCCTCTCAGGACCAGGGACAAGCATCATGGGACCGGTTTCAGGGCATCACTCCTCATTAATGGATTAAACCCAGATCTGTGTCTGGGGGTGAATGTTTGCATTGTTCTGCATTCCATCCATCATTGGTTCTTTTTGATTTTGTTGCCCTAAGTTGGCAGGGCATGCCCAGGCATGGTTCTCATGCCCACTGCGCCACTGGACTCAAGCTAACTTGGCTGATGAAGGGCGGTGCCCCAAACCCGGACCTGTAGTTTCACCCTTCGTTATATGGGTGGGCACACTAAAGGTGGAGCCCATCTCAAGTCCTCCTAGACACATTTTTCAGGGGTCACTTTCATTTAGCAGCACACATTTACTGACCAATGATGCTGGGAGCACAAGAGCCAGCATCAGCCTCAGGCTTCTAAGTGCGTCCTCTAAACTGCAGCATTACAATGTCCAGAGCCTGTCCGTCATGGAAACTTGCTCCTGCCACATACACTTGGTCACTTTGCCATCCATCCATCCATCCATCCATCTATCCCCCACCCATCCACCCACCCATCCATCCATCCACTCATCCATTCACCCACCCACCCCTCCATCCACCCACCCCTCCATCCACCCACCCCTCCATCCATCCACCCCTCCATCCACCCACCCCTCCATTCATCCATCCACCCAACCCTCCATCTATCCACTCATCCATCCACCCACCCCTCCATCCATCCATCCACCCACCCCTCCATCCGTCCATCCACCCACCCCTCCATCCACCCACCCACCCACCCCTCCAGTCACCTACCCTTCCATCCATCCACTCATCCGTCCATCCATCCATCCATCCCCCAATCTTCTCGCTGGTTCACATCCCGTCAGAGCAGGCGATGCAGGTACTGGCTAGTTCCTCATCCTTGTTCAAAGGATCTCGTTTTACACCTATTATTCATCTTTTGTGTTTCGAAGCAGCCAAATGAAATATAATATTATTAGTTATTCAATATGCCTTTAATAATGACAACATTTTATGTTAGCCTGTCACAGAAAGGGTTATTTCACAGCTATTCACTGGCCTCAAGTTAGGGGGGCTGCTTTCAGCCACTCCTGAGTGGTAAGGAAGTTGGTACTTGCAGAATAAAAATAACAGTGTGAAAAGTGAATTTGCAAGGTATATTGGGGGAAAAACAAAACTGGCAACACATCAGTCTAATGAGAAGTAGAGGGTTAAAAGGGTGCACCATGATTGTGGAAAACTCCACTTGAGAAAGTCTAATGCATGGAGAGGGGGATGTTTAACCCCTTCGGGGCTAATGACGAGCTGGGCTCGTCATCGCGCTTACCTGTCCTGCGCGGATGACAAGGCCAGCTCGTCATCAGCCCCACCCTCGGGGGAAGCGCTGGCGCTCCCTCCGAGGCTCTCTGATCTTCGTGTTTGCAATGGGGGCGGCAGCGGAAGAGCTTCCGCTGCCGCCCCCGCCCCCCCGCCCCCCCGCGCGCTGACATCATCAGGGATTCCCAGCGCTCGGGAAGCCATTTGCTTCCTGAGCGCCGGAGAAGAAGGTAGGTGTTCTGGACTTCGGCGGGGGTTTGGGGCAGCGAAGAGGCATCAGGGGAGAGGAAAGAGATTTTCCTTTCCCCTGATGTCTCTTTGCAGGGCATTTCTGCCTCACGATCGCGCACAGCGTCGCGATTGTGCGGCGGAAATGCCCCCACTAGACACCAGGGATATCATTTTAGTTTTTAGGAAGTGACCCCTTGGGCAAGGGTCGCTTCCAGGCTGGCTGGCAATATGTTTTCGTTTTTCTGCCCCCCCTGGGGGGAAATCGGCCCGTTTTTTCGGCCGTTTTGCCCCCAGGGGAGGCAGAAATTCCCCACTAGCACCAGGGATATTGATTATAGCCAAGATGGCGGCCATTGATTTTGTTTACGTTTTTCTGTCCCCCCTGGGGGCAAATCGGCCCGTTTTTTTTTGCCGTTTTGCCCCCAGGGGGGACAGAAAATGCCCACTAGACACCAGGGATGTAATTTTAGTTTTTAGGAAGTGACCCCTTGGGCAAGGGTCGCTTCCAGGCGGGGTCTGAGTATGTTTTCGTTTTTCTGCCCCCCCTGGGGGGAAATCGGCCCGTTTTTCGGCCGTTTTGCCCCCAGGGGGGGCAGAAATTACCCACTAGAACCAGGGATTTTTGTTGGGGCAATGTGTTTGTTTTGGGAAGCGACCCCTTGGGTAAGGGTCGCTTCCAGGTGGACATGATTGTGTTTTTGTTTTTCTGTCCACCCTGGGGGCAAATTGGCCTGTTTTTTTTGCCGTTTTGCCCCCAGGGGGAGCGGAAAATGGCCACTAACACAAAGTTTTTAGGAAGCGACCCCTTGGGCATGTTTGCTGGTGGTGTGTGTGGGGAGTGGTACTTGGCTGGATGGTGTGCGTGGAGCGGTGCTTGGCTGGCGGTGTGTGTGGAGTGGTACTTGGCTGTCGGTGTGCGCTGAGTGGTGTTTGGCTGGCGGTGTGCGTGGAGGGGTACTTGGCTATCTATGCACGGAGTGGTGCTTGGCTGGCGGTGTGTGTGGAGTGGCGCTTGGCTGGTGGTGTGTGTAGAGTGGTACTTGGCTGTCTGTGCACGGAGTGGTGCTTGGCTGGCGGTGTGTGTGGAGTGGCGCTTGGCTGGTGGTGTGCGTGGAGTGCTACTTTGCTGTCTGTGCACAGAGTGCTGCTTGGCTGGTGGTGTGTGTGGAGTGGCGCTTGGCTGGTGGTGTGCGTGGAGTGCTACTTTGCTGTCTGTGCACGGAGTGCTGCTTGGCTGGCGGTGTGTGTGGAGTGGCGCTTGGCTGGTGGTGTGCGTGGAGTGCTACTTTGCTGTGTGCACGGAGAGCTGCTTGGCTGGCGGTGTGTGTGGAGTGGCGCTTGGCTGGTGGTCTGCGTGGAGTGCTACTTTGCTGTCTGTGCACGGAGTGCTGCTTGGCTGGCGGTGTGTGTGGAGTGGCGCTTGGCTGGCGGTGTGTGTGGAGTGGCGCTTGGCTGGATGGTGCTTGGCTGGCGGTGAGTGGTGCTTGGCTGGTGGTGCTTGTGGAGTGGCGCTTGGCAGGTGGTGTGCGTGGAGTGCTACTTTGCTGTCTGTGCACGGAGTGGTGCTTGGCTGGCGGTGTGTGTGGAGTGGCGCTTGGCTGTTAGTGTGCGTGGAGTGCTACTTTGCTGTCTGTGCACGGAGTGCTGCTTGGCTGGCGGTGTGTGTGGAGTGGCGCTTGGCTGGTGGTGTGCGTGGAGTGCTACTTTGCTGTCTGTGCACGGAGTGCTGCTTGGCTGGCGGTGTGTGTGGAGTGGCGCTTGGCTGGTGGTGTGCGTGGAGTGCTACTTTGCTGTCTGTGCACGGAGTGCTGCTTGGCTGGCGGTGTGTGTTGAGTGGCGCTTGGCTGGTGGTGTGCGTGGAGTGCTACTTTGCTGTCTGTGCACGGAGTGCTGCTTGGCTGGCGGTGTGTGTGGAGTGGCGCTTGGCTGGTGGTGTGCGTGGAGTGCTACTTTGCTGTCTGTGCACGGAGTGCTGCTTGGCTGGAGGTGTGTGTTGAGTGGCGCTTGGCTGGTGGTGTGCGTGGAGTGCTACTTTGCTGTCTGTGCACGGAGTGCTGCTTGGCTGGCGGTGTGTGTGGAGTGGCGCTTGGCTGGTGGTGTGCGTGGAGTGCTACTTTGCTGTCTGTGCACGGAGTGCTGCTTGGCTGGAGGTGTGTGTTGAGTGGCGCTTGGCTGGTGGTGTGCGTGGAGTGCTACTTTGCTGTCTGTGCACGGAGTGCTGCTTGGCTGGCGGTGTGTGTGGAGTGGCGCTTGGCTGGTGGTGTGCGTGGAGTGCTACTTTGCTGTCTGTGCACGGAGTGCTGCTTGGCTGGAGGTGTGTGTTGAGTGGCGCTTGGCTGGTGGTGTGCGTGGAGTGCTACTTTGCTGTCTGTGCACGGAGTGCTGCTTGGCTGGCGGTGTGTGTGGAGTGGTGTTTGGCTGGCGGTGTGTGGGGAGTGGTGTTTGGCTGGCGGTGTGTGGGGAGTGGTACTTGGCTGGATGGTGTGCGTGGAGTGGTACTTGGCTGTCGGTGTGCGCTGAGTGGGGTTTGGCTGGCGGTGTGCATGGTCTGGTGCTTGGATGGTGGTGTGGGTGGACTGGAACTCTGCTGGCGGTGTGTGAGTAGTTACTTTCTGTTGGTCACTACACACACTGCTAGTTGAGTGACACTCTACGCAGTCCATCATTTTCTGTAGTTGCTATGTCAGATATGTGGGCGTGTGAAAGTGATGGGCGGCTGGCGGTGTGAATGTTTTGTATGTGTCACACGTACAAAAGGTGTATGAATGTCCTTACTGCCCCCGTGTGATATGGGTACTGGTAGTAGCAAAAGACTGACTGGCACCAAAGTGGTCAGGCACTTTAAAAAAATAAAAAAAATTATCCAGTGTCTTGATGTTAAACCTCATCTAATCTCATTTGGTCTAAGCCCTAATTGATGGCCCATCTGGCCGAATTTTAATTTGGGGGGCAAATTTGTGTGTTGTTTTTTTAATTGTTATATTGTTTGTGAAATGTGGTAGTAATTTTTTTTTCTTCTCTATTTTTGTCTTGTTCCAGGCTTTTGCTGTTTGGATTGTTGTAGGTTGCGTGTCTGTTTGCAGCTTGTGTAGTTGCTTGTGCTTGGTAAGTGAATGTATTTTGTACTACTTCCCCTTGATGTTTGTCTTTTTGAAAAAGGTTGTACTTCTAGCAGTTTGTGTGGCTCTGTGTTTTTTTTTCAGCATTAGTGTTTGATGTGCACTTTGTTTTCTAATGTCATTTCTTTTTTTCTTTCTAGTGGGATTTCATTTCTTTTCGCTGTGTCTCAACAGAGTAGGTGCTGGTGAGTGTAGCTATATTTTGTAAGAGTGAAATTGTTTTGGATTGTATTTATCTTTTAGCCTTACCTTGTTTACTTCTTACTTTGCACAGTGTAGGTTGTTGTTCACTTGTGTGTGCAGTCTTCTTGCTTTGTAAGGATAATGGCTAGTCGCAGGATTACTGCTCAGCAGGTTCTTGGTTTGCTTTTTGAGTCTTCCTCGGACCATGGTTCAGAGTCTGAGTCCGATTCGGACTCCCAGGAAGCGGCAGAAGATTCAGGCAGTGAGTTTTCTCTTCGCATGGAATCATCATCATCGGATGATGACTCTTCTTCTAGTGCTGATGAAGGGCCTATGGTACAGGAGGACATTGTGTTGCCGGTAGTGGGCCAAGAGGCACCTGTGTTGCTGCCTAGGGCTGCAAGGTTTCCTTTCTTTTTACGTCGGCAAGAGGCAAGTGGGCTGGAGCCTGCACCCAAAAGGCTTCACATTGCTGTGGTGCGCAAAGGGGCATCTGGTGCTTTTCGTCTTCCTGCTGGTGTAGTGCAGCAAGAGGCATCTGGGGCTGTTAGGCTTCCCATTGGTGTAGAGCGGCAAGAGGCATCTGGGCCTGCTGGGTTTCCCGGTGGTGTAGTGCAGCAAGAAGCATCTCAGGCTGCTGGGCTTCCCGTTGGTGTAGTGCAGGAAGAGCCCTCTGGGGATGCTACGTCTTCTGTTGGTGTTGTGCAGCCAGAAGTATCTGTGGCTGTTAGGCTTCCCGTTGGAGAACAGCAGCAAGATGTTTCGGTGCTGCAGGCTGGGGTGGCTGCTCCCCCCGTTGATAGGGATGGCCTCTGGGTTCCCCCTGGCTTGGTGCAGCCGGCATTGCCAGAGTTCACTGGTGTTCCTGGGTGTAGAGTGAATACAGAGAATTTTCTACCAATTAATTTTTTTCAGTTGTTTTTTGACGATGTGTTTTTGCAAGAGATTGTTGAGCAAACCAATTTGTATGCAGAACAATATTTGAGGGCCAACAGTGCCAGCCTTAAGCCCTATTGTAGAGCAATCCGGTGGACTACCACCAATGTTGAAGAGATGAAGAAGTTTCTGGGATTAACTTTTTTGATGGGCTTGATAAGGAAGTCATCAATTACTTCATATTGGTCCACTAGTCCCTTGATGGTAACAGCTATATTTCCAGCAGTCATAAGTCGTGATCGGTATACGCTTCTTCTTCGGATGATGCATTTTGCTGATAATAGTTTAGCGTTGTCACGCGATCACCCTGATTGTGACCGTTTGTTTAAAATTCGGCCTGTCCTTGATCACTTTGTTGATCGTTTTTCTGAGATTTTTGTCCCTGGTAAAGAAATTGCAGTGGATGAGTCTTTGGTGTTGTTCAAGGGCCGCTTGGTTTTTAGGCAATACATTCCTAGTAAGAGGTCACGCTATGGAATCAAACTGTATATGCTGTGTGACAGTGAGACTGGATATGTCTACAATTTCAGGGTGTACACTGGTAAGGAGTCCCGCATTAACCCTCCTGGTTGTCCTTCTACTTTTGGAGTAACTGAGAAAATTGTGTGGGAACTAGGTAGAGGATTATTTAACAAAGGCCATCATTTATATGTAGATAACTTCTACACTGGTGTGCAGTTGTTCAAGGAGTTGGCCAAAGTGGGCACTGTTGCTTGTGGCACAATGCGCAGTAACCGTAAAGGTTTCCCAAAGGAACTTGTTTGCAAAAGGCTTGTGCGGGGACAGTCTACGGCATTGCGATGTGGGGAGCTTTTAGCTGTGAAGTATTCAGACAAGAGAGATGTGTACATGCTGACCACTATCCACGATGAAAGTACTGTACCTGTGCCTGTTTGGGGTCAGGGTGCTGAAGTGCGCAAACCTGTGTGCATTCTAGCTTACAATAAGTTCATGGGTGGTGTTGACAGAGTAGATCAGAGGTTGGAACCTTATGCTGCTCTTCGAAAGGCTTACGTTTGGTACAAGAAGTTGGCTATCCATCTGTTCCACTTGGCATCATTTAATGCTTTCGTTGTGAACCAGAAGTCTTGTCCTGAGACGAAGATGACTTTTCTTAAGTTTCAGGAGTCTATAATAGGCAGCCTTGTACTTGTGCAGCAGGCAAGTGTTCCTAGATTTGGAGTGGTGGAGGAAGTGGCTAGATTGCAAGATCGCCACTTTCCTGAATCTATTCCTTCCACTACTGCTAGAGACTTTCCGACTAGAAGATGCAGAGTCTGTTGGCGAAGAGGCGTGCGGAAGGAGTCTCGTATATACTGTCCTGACTGTCCTTCTAAGCCTGCATTGTGTATGTCAGCTTGTTTTAAATCGTACCACACGCAAAAGAACTATTGGGAGTTTGAATGAGCTGTAAAGTGAATTGCCTGGTCTGCATTCTGTAAAACATTTTTAGTTTGTTTCAAGGATTGGCATTAGTGCAAAGTTTTTATTTTAAGAATTTGTGTTACCTGATTTGTAGGTATTTCCATTTGTTTAGTGTTATTTTCAAAAAAAGAATTCTAAATGTGTTTGTGGTGTGTGCCGGCTGGTGCTTGGCTGGCGGTGTGTGTGGAGTTGCGCTTGGCTGGCGGTGTGTGTGGAGTGGTGCTTGGCTGGCGGTGTGTGTGGAGTGGTGCTTGGCTGGCGGTGTGTGTGGAGTGGTGCTTGGCTGTCTGTGCACGGAGTGGTGCTTTGCTGGCGGTGTGTGTGGAGTGGCGCTTGGCTGGTGGTGTTCGTGGAGTGGTACTTGGCTGTCTGTGCATGGAGTGGTGTTTGGCTGATGGTGTGCGTGGAGTGCTACTTTGCTGTCTGTGCACGGAGTGCTGCTTGGCTGGCGGTGTGTGTGGAGTGGTGCTTGGCTGGCGGTGTGTGTGGAGTGGTGCTTGGCTGGCGGTGTGTGTGGAGTGGTGCTTGGCTGGCGGTGTGTGTGGAGTGCTGCTTGGCTGGCGGTGTGTGTGGAGTGGTGCTTGGCTGGCAGTGTGTGTGGAATGGTGCTTGGCTGGCAGTGTGTGTGGAGTGGCGCTTGGCTGGTGGTGTTTGTGGAGTGGTACTTGGCTGGAGGGTGTGCGTGGAGCGGTGTTTAGCTGTCTGTGCACGGAGTGGTGCTTGGCTGGCGGTGTGCGTGGAGAGGCGCTTGGCTGGTGGTGTGCGCTGAGTGTTTGGCTGGCGGTGTGCATGGTCTGGTGCTTGGCTGGTGGTGTGGGTGGACTGGCGCTCGGCTGGCGGTGTGTGAGTAGTTACTTTCTGTTGGTCACTGCACACACTGCTTGTTGAGTGACACTCCACGCAGTCCATCAATTTGTGTAGTTCCAGTGTCAGAAATGTGGGCGTGTGAAAGTGATGGGCCCTTGAATGGCGCTGTTTGCTGGTGTGAGTGTTGAAATGTGATGGGTCCGCGGCTGGCGGTGTGAATGTTTTGAATGTGTCACACGTACGAAAGGTGTATGAATGGCCTGTAAAGAGGTTGGTGCGTTGACGTGGCTTTACAGCTCACGAGCTGTGAGTCAGTGGTTCAGTTTATCATACTTGCAATTATACACAGTGTATTTCATTTTTGTGAAATTACTTGCGTATACAATTGTATGTACTGAATCATCACTCACCCTCGTGCCAAATCCAACCAGTATGTGTGTGTGCTTGCGGATTAGATGGATGTGCAGTAATAATTGTTTTTTTTCTCTTTCTGCATTAGGGTGTACCTTGTCCCTTATTGTGATTGTTGTAATGTGTTGCTTTTATTCCAGATGGTGTCAGTGGTCTTGTTTGTATCAGGTATGAAAGGTGCGTGAATGGCCTGTAAAGCGGTTGGTGCCTTGTCGTGGCTTTACAGCTCACGAGTTGCGAGTCACTGGTTCGGTTTTTATGCATTTATTTATTGACAGAGCATTTCATTTTTTTGAAATATCTTGTTAATAAAATTTTATATACTGAACCATCACTCGCCCTCGTGCCAAATCCAACCTGTATGTGTGTGTCTTTGAGGAATAGATAGCCGTGCTTGAATGTTTGACTTTTGAGTAACTCTGTTAAGGTGAGGTACCCTTTTACTCGGGAGAACAAGGGGAACGCTGGGTGGTAGGACATTTTTGCCGGCACGGCGATCCCACGGCAAAATTTTTGGAAAAGTGCTATTTTTACCTAATTAAGGTTTGCAAGGAGTTCTGGGTAGGAAAACATTGGGGGACCCACGCATGCCATACCTCCCTGGACTCCCCCGGGTGTCTACTTTTCAGAAATGTGTGGGTTTGGTAGGTTTCCCTAGATGGCTGTCTCGCACGGGGCCAGAAACCCAGGTAACCCCTCTTGCAAAAGCTGGAGAATTCATGTCCACCAGCTTTTGCAAGAGGGGTTACCCGGGTTTTTGGCCCCGTGCGAGACAGCCATCTAGGGAAACCTACCAAACCCACACATTTCTGAAAAGTAGACACCCGGGGGCTTCCAAGGAGGTATGGCTTGCGTGGATCCTCCAACGTTCCTTTACCCAGAATCCCTTGCAAACCTCATTTTTTGCTTGGAAAAAATCATTTTTTTTCACACGTTTTAGTGTGGGAAAGCATGGCATCACTGGGCTCACACAAATTACCTCCCACCCAGCGTTCCCCAAGGTCTCCCGATAAAAATGGTACCTCACTTGCGTGGGTAGGCATAGCGGCTGCTTTAGGAAAAGGCCCAATTCATACTGTGGAGACGAAAACATTACCTTTAGCCAAATAATCTTATTTTTTGAGGGGGTCACCTGAGTTTTTGGCCCGGGGCTTGGCAGGCATCTTTGGAAACTACCAAACCCAAACAGTTCTGAGAACTAGACACCCGGGGGAGTCCAGGGTGGTATGGCATGCGTGGGTCCCCCAATGTTTTCCTACCCAGAAACCCCTGCAAACCTGAAATTTTGGTCCAAAAACCAACTTTTCCATACTTTTTTGGGTGGGATCTCGCTGCCGGAACAAATGTCCTACCACCCAGCGTTTCCCTTGTTCTCCCGAGTAAAATGATACCTCACTTGTGTGGGTGGGCCAAAGGCAAGTGACTTAGGCTGGGGTGCTTAATTTGTAAAACGTAAATATGAGTAAAAACTACCTTTTTCAAAATTCATTTTTGGGGTGTTCTGCTTTGGGGCACCCACACAAGTGAGGTATCCTTTTACTCGGGACAACAAGGGGAACGCAGGGTGGTATGACTTTTTTGCCGGCACGGCGATCCCACGCCAAAAAGTTTGGAAAAGTGCAATGTTTACCTAATTTTAAGGTTTGCAGAGAGTTCTGGGTAGGAAAACATTGGGGGACCCATGCATGCCATACCTCCCTGGACTCCCCCGGGTGTCTAGTTTTCAGAACTGTTTGGGTTTGCTACTTTGCAAAGAATACCACCGAGCCCCAGGCCACAAATTCAGACCCCCCCCCCCAAAATCAAGGTAGTTTTGCAATAAAGTAATGTAAATTCACCACCGTACGATTTGAACCGTTTCCTGTTGCAGCCACTATGTCTACCCACGCAAGTGAGGTACCGTTTTTTTCGGGAGACCTGGGGGCACGCTGGGTGGGTGGAAATTTGTTGATCTACGCAGATTCCAGAACTTTCCACCACAGAAATGTGAGGAAAATGTGTTTTTTGGTCACATTTTTATTTTTTCAAGGAGTTCTGGGTAGGAAAACATTGGGGGACCCACGCATGCCATACCTCCCTGGACTCCCCAGGGTGTCTACTTTTCAGAAATGTGTGGGTTTGGTAGGTTTCCCTAGATGGCTGTCTCGCACGTGGCCAGAAACCCAGGTAGCCCCTCTTGCAAAAGCTGGAGAATTCATGTCCACCAGCTTTTGCAAGAGGGGTTACCCGGGTTTTTGGCCCCGTGCGAGACAGCCATCTAGGGAAACCTACCAAACCCACACATTTCTGAAAAGTAGACACCCGGGGGCTTCCAAGGAGGTATGGCTTGCGTGGATCCTCCAACGTTCCTTTACCCAGAATCCCTTGCAAACCTCATTTTTTGCTTGGAAAAAATCATTTTTTTTCACACGTTTTAGTGTGGGAAAGCGTGGCATCACTGGGCTCACACAAATTACCTCCCACCCAGCGTTCCCCAAGGTCTCCCGATAAAAATGGTACCTCACTTGCGTGGGTAGGCATAGCGGCTGCTTTAGGAAAAGGCCCAATTCATACTGTGGAGACGAAAACATTACCTTTAGCCAAATAATCTGATTTTTTGAGGGGGTCACCTGAGCTTTTGGCCCGGGGCTTGGCAGGCATCTTTGGAAACTACCAAACCCAAACAGTTCTGAGAACTAGACACCCGGGGGAGTCCAGGGTGGTATGGCATGCGTGGGTCCCCCAATGTTTTCCTACCCAGAAACCCCTGCAAACCTGAAATTTTGGTCCAAAAACCAACTTTTCCATACTTTTTTGGGTGGGATCTCGCTGCCGGAACAAATGTCCTACCACCCAGCGTTTCCCTTGTTCTCCCGAGTAAAATGATACCTCACTTGTGTGGGTGGGCCAAAGGCAAGTGACTTAGGCTGGGGTGCTTAATTTGTAAAACGTAAATATGAGTAAAAACTACCTTTTTCAAAATTCATTTTTGGGGTGTTCTGCTTTGGGGCACCCACACAAGTGAGGTATCCTTTTACTCAGGAGAACAAGGGGAACGCAGGGTGGTACGACTTTTTTGCCGGCACGGCGATCCCACGCCAAAAAGTTTGGAAAAGTGCAATTTTTACCTAATTTTAAGGTTTGCAGAGAGTTCTGGGTAGGAAAACATTGGGGGACCCATGCATGCCATACCTCCCTGGACTCCCCCGGGTGTCTAGTTTTCAGAACTGTTTGGGTTTGCTACTTTGCAAAGAATACCACCGAGCCCCGGGCCACAAATTCAGATCCCCCCCCCAAAATCAAGGTAGTTTTGCAATAAGGTAATGTAAATTCACCACCGTACGATTTGAACCGTTTCCTGTTGCAGCCACTATGTCTACCCACGCAAGTGAGGTACCGTTTTTTTCGGGAGACCTGGGGGCACGCTGGGTGAGTGGAAATTTGTTGATCCACGCAGATTCCAGAACTTTCCACCACAGAAATGTGAGGAAAATGTGTTTTTTTGGTCAAATTTTTATGTTTTCAAGGGATTCTGGGTAACAAAACCTGGGGGTAGGCAGACGAGTCACCCCATCCTGAATTCCCCTGGGTGTCTAGTTTTCAAAAATGTATAGGTTTGCTAGGTTTCCCTAGGTGGTGGCAGAGCTACGGCGCAAAAACAAAAGGTAGTCTTTTTGTCCGAATCGTGCTAAATTTCACTGGGAAATTGAGGTGCGACCATGCTGCGTTTTGCGCGGTTTCATGTCGCAGCCACTATGCCTACCCACGCAAGTGAGGTACCATTTTTTTCGGGAGACCTGGGGGCACGCTGGGTGGGTGGAAATTTGTTGATCCACGCAGATTCCAGAACTTTCCACCACAGAAATGTGAGGAAAATGTGTTTTTTTGGTCAAATTTTTATGTTTGTAAGGGATTCTGGGTAACAAAACCTGGGGGTAGGCAGACGAGTCACCCCATCCTGAATTGCCCTGGGTGTCTACTTTTCAGAAATGTGTGGGTTTGGTAGGTTTCCCTAGATGGCTGTCTCGCACGTGGCCAGAAACCCAGGTAGCCCCTCTTGCAAAAGCTGGAGAATTCATGTCCACCAGCTTTTGCAAGAGGGGTTACCCGGGTTTTTGGCCCCGTGCGAGACAGCCATCTAGGGAAACCTACCAAACCCACACATTTCTGAAAAGTAGACACCCGGGGGCTTCCAAGGAGGTATGGCTTGCGTGGATCCTCCAACGTTCCTTTACCCAGAATCCCTTGCAAACCTCATTTTTTGCTTGGAAAAAATCATTTTTTTTCACACGTTTTAGTGTGGGAAAGCGTGGCATCACTGGGCTCACACAAATTACCTCCCACCCAGCGTTCCCCAAGGTCTCCCGATAAAAATGGTACCTCACTTGCGTGGGTAGGCATAGCGGCTGCTTTAGGAAAAGGCCCAATTCATACTGTGGAAACGAAAACATTACCTTTAGCCAAATAATCTGATTTTTTGAGGGGGTCACCTGAGCTTTTGGCCCGGGGCTTGGCAGGCATCTTTGGAAACTACCAAACCCAAACAGTTCTGAGAACTAGACACCCGGGGGAGTCCAGGGTGGTATGGCATGCGTGGGTCCCCCAATGTTTTCCTACCCAGAAACCCCTGCAAACCTGAAATTTTGGTCCAAAAACCAACTTTTCCATACTTTTTTGGGTGGGATCTCGCTGCCGGAACAAATGTCCTACCACCCAGCGTTTCCCTTGTTCTCCCGAGTAAAATGATACCTCACTTGTGTGGGTGGGCCAAAGGCAAGTGACTTAGGCTGGGGTGCTTAATTTGTAAAACGTAAATATGAGTAAAAACTACCTTTTTCAAAATTCATTTTTGGGGTGTTCTGCTTTGGGGCACCCACACAAGTGAGGTATCCTTTTACTCAGGAGAACAAGGGGAACGCAGGGTGGTACGACTTTTTTGCCGGCACGGCGATCCCACGCCAAAAAGTTTGGAAAAGTGCAATTTTTACCTAATTTTAAGGTTTGCAGAGAGTTCTGGGTAGGAAAACATTGGGGGACCCATGCATGCCATACCTCCCTGGACTCCCCCGGGTGTCTAGTTTTCAGAACTGTTTGGGTTTGCTACTTTGCAAAGAATACCACCGAGCCCCGGGCCACAAATTCAGATCCCCCCCCCCAAAATCAAGGTAGTTTTGCAATAAGGTAATGTAAATTCACCACCGTACGATTTGAACCGTTTCCTGTTGCAGCCACTATGTCTACCCACGCAAGTGAGGTACCGTTTTTTTCGGGAGACCTGGGGGCACGCTGGGTGAGTGGAAATTTGTTGATCCACGCAGATTCCAGAACTTTCCACCACAGAAATGTGAGGAAAATGTGTTTTTTTGGTCAAATTTTTATGTTTTCAAGGGATTCTGGGTAACAAAACCTGGGGGTAGGCAGACGAGTCACCCCATCCTGAATTCCCCTGGGTGTCTAGTTTTCAAAAATGTATAGGTTTGCTAGGTTTCCCTAGGTGGTGGCAGAGCTACGGCGCAAAAACAAAAGGTAGTCTTTTTGTCCGAATCGTGCTAAATTTCACTGGGAAATTGAGGTGCGACCATGCTGCGTTTTGCGCGGTTTCATGTCGCAGCCACTATGCCTACCCACGCAAGTGAGGTACCATTTTTTTTGGGAGACCTGGGGGCACGCTGGGTGGGTGGAAATTTGTTGATCCACGCAGATTCCAGAACTTTCCACCACAGAAATGTGAGGAAAATGTGTTTTTTTGGTCAAATTTTTATGTTTGTAAGGGATTCTGGGTAACAAAACCTGGGGGTAGGCAGACGAGTCACCCCATCCTGAATTGCCCTGGGTGTCTAGTTTTCAGAAATGTATAGGTTTGCTAGTTTTCCCTAGGTGCTGGCAGAGCTACGGCGTAAAAACAAAAGGTAGTCTTTTTGTCCGAATCGTGCTAAATTTCACTGGGAAATTGAGGTGCGACCATGCTGCGTTTTGCGCGGTTTCATGTCGCAGCCACTATGCCTACCCACGCAAGTGAGGTACCATTTTTTTTGGGAGACCTGGGGGCACGCTGGGTGGGTGGAAATTTGTTGATCCACGCAGATTCCAGAACTTTCCACCACAGAAATGTGAGGAAAATGTGTTTTTTTGGTCAGATTGTTATGTTTGTAAGGGATTCTGGGTAACAAAACCTGGGGGTAGGCAGACGAGTCACCCCATCCTGAATTTCCCTGGGTGTCTAGTTTTCAGAAATGTATAGGTTTGCTAGGTTTCCCTAGGTGCTGGCAGAGCTACGGCGTAAAAACAAAAGGTAGTCTTTTTGTCCGAATCGTGCTAAATTTCACTGGGAAATTGAGGTGCGACCATGCTGCGTTTTGCGCGGTTTCATGTCGCAGCCACTATGCCTACCCACGCAAGTGAGGTACCATTTTTTTTGGGAGACCTGGGGGCACGCTGGGTGGGTGGAAATTTGTTGATCCACGCAGATTCCAGAACTTTCCACCACAGAAATGTGAGGAAAATGTGTTTTTTTGGTCAAATTTTTACGTTTGTAAGGGATTCTGGGTAACAAAACCTGGGGGTAGGCAGACAAGTCCCCCCATCCTGAATTGCCCTGGGTGTCTAGTTTTCAGAAATGTATAGGTTTGCTAGGTTTCCCTAGGTGCTGGCAGAGCTACGGCGCAAAAACAAAAGGTAGTCTTTTTGTCCGAATCGTGCAAAATTTCACTGGGAAATTGAGGTGCGACCATGCTGCGTTTTGCGCTGTTTCATGTCGCAGCCACTATGCCTACCCACGCAAGTGAGGTACCATTTATTTCGGGAGACCTGGGGGCACGCTGGGTGGATGGAAATTTGTTGATCCACGCAGATTCCAGAACTTTCCACCACAGAAATGTGAGGAAAATGTGTTTTTTTGGTCAAACTTTTTTGTTTGAAAGGGATTCTGGGTAACAAAACCTGGGGGTAGGCAGACGAGTCACCCCATCCTGAATTGCCCTGGGTGTCTAGTTTTCAGAAATGTATAGGTTTGCTAGGTTTCCCTAGGTGCTGGCAGAGCTACGGCGCAAAAACAAAAGGTAGTCTTTTTGTCCGAATCGTGCAAAATGTCACTGGGAAATTGAGGTGCGACCATGCTGCGTTTTGCGCTGTTTCATGTCGCAGCCACTATGCCTACCCACGCAAGTGAGGTACCATTTATTTCGGGAGACCTGGGGGCACGCTGGGTGGATGGAAATTTGTTGATCCACGCAGATTCCAGAACTTTCCACCACAGAAATGTGAGGAAAATGTGTTTGTTTGGTCAAATATTTTTGTTTGAAAGGGATTCTGGGTAACAAAACCTGGGGGTAGGCAGACGAGTCACCCCATCCTGTATTGCTCTGGGTGTCTAGTTTTCAGAAATGTATAGGTTTGCTAGGTTTCCCTAGGTGCTGGCAGAGCTACGGCGCAAAAACAAAAGGTAGTCTTTTTGTCTGAATCGTGCTAAATTTCACTGGGAAATTGAGGTGCGACCATGCTGCGTTTTGCGCTGTTTCATGTCGCAGCCACTATGCCTACCCACGCAAGTGAGGTACCATTTTTTTCGGGAGACCTGGGGGCACACTGGATGGATGGAAATTTGTTGATCCATGCAGATTCCAGAACTTTCCACCACATAAATGTGAGGAAAATGTGTTTTTTTGGTCAAATCTTTTTGTTTGAAAGGGATTCTGGGTAACAAAACCTGGGGGTAGGCAGACGAGTCACCCCATCCTGAATTACCCTGGGTGTCTAGTTTTCAGAAATGTATAGGTTTGCTAGGTTTCCCTAGGTGCTGGCAGAGCTACGGCGCAAAAACAAAAGGTAGTCTTTTTGTCCAAATCGTGCAAAATTTCACTGGGAAATTGAGATGCGACCATGCTGCGTTTTGCGCTGTTTCATGTCGCAGCCACTATGCCTACCCACGCAAGTGGGGTACCATTGTTTTCGGGAGACCTGGGGGCACACTGGGTGGATGGAAATTTGTTGATCCACGCAGAATCCAGAACTTTCCACCACAGAAAATTGAGGAAAATGTGTTTTTTTGGTCAAATTGTTTTGTTTGAAAGGGATTCTGGGTAACAAAACCTGGGGGTAGGCAGACGAGTCACCCCATCCTGAATTGCCCTGGGTGTCTAGTTTTCAGAAATGTATAGGTTTGCTAGGTTTCCCTAGGTGCTGGCAGAGCTACGGCGCAAAAACAAAAGGTAGTCTTTTTGTCCGAATCGTGCAAAATTTCACTGGGAAATTGAGGTGCGACCATGCTGCGTTTTGCGCTGTTTCATGTCGCAGCCACTATGCCTACCCACGCAAGTGAGGTACAATTTTTTTCAGGAGGCCTGGGGGCACGCTGGGTGGGTGGAAATTTGTTGATCCACGCAGATTCCAGAACTTTCCACCACAGAAATGTGAGGAAAATGTGTTTTTTTGGTCAAATTTTTTTGTTTGAAAGGGATTCTGGGTAACAAAACCTGGGGGTAGGCAGACGAGTCACCCCATCCTGAATTGCCCTGGTTGACTAGTATTCAAAAATGTATAGGGTTGCTAGGTTTCCCTTGGTGCTGGCAGAGCTACGGCGCAAAAACAAAAGGTAGTCTTTTTGTCCGAATCGTGCTAAATTTCACTGGGAAATTGAGGTGCGACCATGCTGCGTTTTGCGCGGTTTCATGTCGCAGCCACTATGCCTACCCACGCAAGTGAGGTACCATTTTTTTCGGGAGACCTGGGGGCACGCTGGGTGGGTGGAAATTTGTTGATCCACGCAGATTCCAGAACTTTCCACCACAGAAATGTGAGGAAAATGTGTTTTTTTGGTCACATTTTTATGTTTGAAAGGGATTCTGGGTAACAAAACCTGGGGGTAGGCAGACGAGTCACCCCATCCTGAATTGCCCTGGGTGTCTAGTTTTCTAAAATGTATAGGGTTGCTAGGTTTCCCTAGGTGCTGGCAGAGCTACGGCGCAAAAAGAAAAGGTAGTCTTTTTGTCCGAATCGTGCTAAATTTCACTGGGAAATTGAGGTGCGACCATGCTGCGTTTTGCGCTGTTTCATGTCGCAGCCACTATGCCTACCCATGCAAGTGAGGTACCATTTTTTTCGGGAGACCTGCGGGCACGCTGGGTGGGTGGAAATTTGTTGATCCACGCAGATTCCAGAACTTTCCACCACAGAAATGTGAGGAAAATGTTTTTTGTTGGTCAAATGTTTATGTTTGAAAGGGATTCTGGGTAACAAAACCTGGGGGTAGGCAGACGAGTCACCCCATCCTGAATTGCCCTGGGTGTCTAGTTTTCTAAAATGTATAGGGTTGCTAGGTTTCCCTAGGTGCTGGCAGAGCTACAGCGCAAAAACAAAAGGTAGTCTTTTTGTCCGAATCGTGCTAAATTTCACTGGGAAATTGAGGTGCGACCATGCTGCGTTTTGCGCTGTTTCATGTCGCAGCCACTATGCCTACCCACGCAAGTGAGGTACCATTTTTTTCGGGAGACCTGGGGGCACGCTGGGTGTGTGGAAATTTGTTGGTCCACGCAGATTCCAGAACTTTCCACCACAGAATTGTGAGGAAAATGTGTTTTTTTGGTCAAATATTTATGTTTGCAAGGGATTCTGGGTAACAAAACCTGGGGGTAGGCAGACGAGTCACCCCATCCTGAATTGCCCTGGGTGTCTAGTTTCCAAAAATGTATAGGTTTGCTAGGTTTTTCTAGGTGCTGGTTGAGCTACGGCTCAAAAACAAAAGGTAGTCTCTTTGTCCAAAGAGCTTAAGATTTCACTGGGAAATTGAGGAGCGACCACGTTGCATTTTGTGCCGTTTCCCGTCGTAGGCACAAGGCCGACCCACACAAGTGAGGTACCATTTTTTTCGGGAGACCTGGGGGCACGCTGGGTGGGTGGAAATTTGTTGATCCACGCAGATTCCAGAACTTTCCACCACAGAAATGTGAGGAAAATGTGTTTTTTTTGTCAAAATCTGAGCTTTGCAAGGGATTCTGGGTAACAAAACCTGGTGGTAGGCAGTCGAGTCATCCCATCCTGAATTCCCCTGGGTGTCTACTTTTCAAAAATGTATAGGTTTGCTAGGTTTCCCTAGGTGCCGGAAGAACTAGGGTGCAAAAACTACAGGTAGGCACTTTGCCAAAAAAGGGTCAATTTGTAACTGCAAAATTTAGGTGTGACCACGTTGCATTTTGCGCCGTTTCCTGTCGCAGGCACAAGGCCGACCCACACAAGTGAGGTACCGTTTTTATCGGGACACTTGGGGTAATTCAGATTTGTAAATCAACTGTTATTACCAATTGAGCTTTCTTGCATTTCTCCCTTTGAATGAAAGATATTGTGTAGAAAAAAAAACTTTATGAAAAATGACCAATAATTCTCATGCTAGTATGAGTATTCCCAACTTTGAAAATGTGCAATTATATACTGTTTCTGAACTCTATAATTTGTACCCAATTCATACATACATAGGTGTCTTTCATACAGATTATTCCATGTGTACATTTTCCAAGACAAAGTGCACTATACCCAGTAAATGAAAAAATACCATTGCAAGTTGCTGCTCAGTTTTTGGATCTGGGTTCGTCGGGTTCTTGGTGAAACAACAAGTCCCATATATCCCCACAACCAGGAAGGTCTAACGGATGTAACAGTATATTGCTTTCCAAGAGCTGTCAAAATTAGAGAAAGTTATAGGTGAAAACGTTGAGACAAAAGGCTGTTGTTTTCAACAAATTTTCAAATATTCCAATATCTAACTGTTAGTTTCTATAACGAAACCTTCATGGATTTAGACAAATGACCCCTTTCTAAATTCAGAATTTTGTCTATTCTTCGAAAATGTAAAGCTTTCCAGGATCCATTATTGCTTTCAAACTCATTTCTACCATTAACTGGAAGGAGGTGGAAAGCTCTAAAAATAGCAAAAATAGGCTATGTCCCAGAAAAATGCCAAAACTGAGTGAACAATTTCGGTTCTCTGACAAAACACTGTCATTCCCTAAAAGCTGAGAAAATGGAGAATTCAGCCCCACAAACCCTTTTTTGATACCATTTTCAGGGAAAAAGCCAGAGGCTTTCATTTGCAGCCCGTTTTTCCCATTTTTCTGAAAAAAACAAAAAAACACTATATTTTGGTTAATTTCTGGGACCCCTCCAAGGGAATCCACAAACCCTGGGCGCCTTTAGAATCCCCATGATGTTGGAAGAAAAGGACGCAAATTTGGCGCGGATCCCTTATGTGGTCAAAAAGTTACAAGGACCTAAGCGCGCACTACCCCAAAACACCAAAAAAAGCCTTAGCACAGGAGGGGGAAAAGGCCTAGCAGCGAAGGGGTTAAGCTTGGTTTTCCTTGGGAGTTTACGACCACCCACAAATCTGTGAGTTACTTGACATTCACAAACTCGTCTAAGAACCCGTCTGTCTCTGGAAATGGCTGGGGATTTACTCCAGAAAAGGGTAACCTTCCAGGGGGGATGGGCAAGTTAATTACACTCATCCTGAGCACATGGAGGCCCCGATGTTTGTTTGGGAGTCTGGTGAAGAGGAGTCTAAGAAAGGTGACGTCCTCCAAATGAGTGAGAAGTGAGAGCTTTATCTCTGTCCTGTCCATGAAGCCTTGCTGGGGTAGTAAAGAGAAGGGAGATTCACACGAAAAGCTGAAGTAGACTCTCGCCAGAACCGGAAAGAACAGGCCTTGGAAGGTACTCCGAGCTCGAGTGCCCTGTTAACCAATGCCAATATTTTCCTCGAGTTTCCCTCCGTGTGCCATCCCGAGATATTGCAGACAGTAGTGATCTTCTGAGAGCATGTGAACACTTTGCAATGCATAATGCCAGCTGGGTATGCAAACAGACAGTCAGCAAAGCCTCATAGACGTTAACGGCTGTGTGTGATATACACTACGATTGTTACCTACCTTATGTGTCACAAACAGCTCGGGCTAATGGATGGGGAATCCATCCAGTTGCAGTCGGGTTTTGGGCCTGATGATCCTCAGGCCTGAGCGATGAGCGTCCGTCACAGCGTGTGGGCAGGTGAGCGTGGTGGGGCATAAGTTCAGGCTTCCTGCTAATCCTTTCCTTTTGTCTTCTGCTCCGTGCCCCTGATGCATTGCCAGCCACACCTTACACACTAACGGTAACGTGGCCGCGCTTAATTGCGTGTGTCGTCAGGCTGGTCCCTGCGCAATGCGCATGTGTTGTCCCTGCCCCCCTGACATGTTATGAGGCCATGGGTCAGACTCAGTCAACCTGGCCAGTCCCCCCCCCCTCCGCCCAGTGCCCCCGCTGCGCATACGCGCGTCCCGAAAGGCAGCGGAAAGGAAAGTGAAAGTAGGAGTAAACTAAGTAAACAACCCAGCCTGGCTGCCCTGCATGCCGTGCCGCCATTGATCCACACCCACCACCACCATTAAGACTACTCTCACAGTGGCCCCGTGCAGGCCCGCAGTCGCACCATTCCTGCTGCAATGGCTAATGGCATCCAGCCAGCAGTAGTCTCAGTCACACACTCCAGCCTCCGGCCCGGGCCGCCTGACCGGGGCCCCGTCGCCCCCCCTCTCCCCCTCTCCCCATCCAGTTCCTGCCCGAAGGCTCCTGCTTCTCCACTACTACAATATAAATGAACATTTTTATTTGCATTGTGCAGTACTGTCGCGAAACTCGCGATCTCACGCCACCATTCCTGTATGTAACCACTTACCTACTAATAGGTGGTCTTAATTACAGGTGTTGTGGTAGACAGCTAAGGCTGTCTTTTACGTCACACCTTACAAGAGAGTGGAGCAGTTTATATCGTCACTTGCAGTGTATGATCCCATCAAATCATTTGATGCAGGGCATATCACTAAGGTTACTAGAAGCTGCAAATGTGTTTCCTTTGCCGTTTTGTCGGATTTTAAAAACAGAGTCATTTTCTGCGGAATATTGTAATGAGAAATAAAGACCAACTTTTAGCGTGGACGTTTATCACAAACAGAGCAGACAGGAGGAGAACCGCTAGCAATTTATTTTCCAGGAATTATTTATTTTTTCCTGCAAGAGAAGTAAAGTGAACTTGAAGTCGGGAAACGCAGCAAAACTTCCCGCCGCCCCGCACCATTCGTGCTCACCTGACGCTGCTCAGACTGTAGACAGCGGCCTCAGCACTGCAGTGCAGCCGATGCCAGTGCCAGCCACACACGGGCACTGGCCGGGGCCCCACACCATCCTGCTGCCAGCCGGCTCACTCGGCCCCGGGCCCCCACCGGGGCCACCGGGGCCAGTGGCCCGTCCGACGGACGTACTCAACTGCAGCCAGTAACTCTGCTCAGCTCAGCCAGTCAGCCTGCCAGCCTGCCAGCCACACACACGCGGGCCCTGGCCGGGGCCCCGCATCATCGTGCTGCCAGCTTCCAGCCTCACGGCCCGGGCCCTTCTGCTGCCACACTGTCACTGCCACTCTGCCAGCCTGTCTCATGGGCTCCGGCCGGGGCCCCGCACCGCTGCCAGCCTCGCCCTCACGGGGCCCCGGCCGGGACCGTCCATATACACTGCCAGGCTGCCTCATCATGGGCCCCCCGGTCAGGGCCCCGCACAGCTGCTGCCAGCCTCGCCCTCACGCCACGGACGGGTGGGGCCCAGGCCGGGACGTCCATATTTTAAAAATCTATTCTCAATGCATTGCATTCAGTCAGTGAGTGACCCCGGCGGGGCCCCCTGGAGCGCGGGGCCCCCCCGCAACGCGGGGGTTGCGGGGCCTTGTGTTACGCCCCTGTCCCCGAGCCTGCAGTGTGTTTGCAAACCGGAGAATCCCCATTGAAAGTGAGAGCACACCCGATGACAAACCAGCACCCTGCACCCGGCTGCGCTAGTGCTGCTGAGGATGTACCTTTGGTGCTAAATGGAACCCCCATTTGCCCTGAGCGTAAGTCCAGGAGCTTTGGCCTACTCGTAAGCAGCTACAGACCGGAGACCCCCTATCCCCAATTGGATACCATTGGACCTCAGCACTCTGCACCCGCCTGCCCTAGTGCCTCTGAGGGTGCTTTAAGAGAGCATCCTCTACCCTAGGGGTCCCTTGAGTTAACCCCAGAAACCCAACTCCCACAACAAAGTACTTACCTTTAACCAATAACACTATTTTCTCCAGAAGGATAACATTGACTGTTTTCCATGAAAAAGTTTCTAAGTGTGCAGTTGGAAAATCTATAAAATTCTCTCAAACTGCAACCAAATCACCGAAACGCTTTTACTTACCTGTTTACAGGAAATGTCCCAGTGCAGTATCCAGGTATTTTACACTGTGTAAGATAACCTATCTGTAAAGTAATTTACTTGACATCCTTTTGAAAAGTCAATACATAGTATATGTACAATATTTCCAAGTATTGCATTACCGTGATACTACTGTAATCAAACTAAAGTGTGTATATATACAACTGCAATTCAAACTGTATTATTAATGCAGAGTATAAATCATTTACCTGTGCCTGGCTTGCTTGGTTCTAGGAAATAAAATAACTAAAAAATATTTTTATACAAAGCCAATTGGTCCGAAGTTCAGTCTTTGAGTATGTGCAGTCATTTGCTGATTGAGTGTGTACAACAAATGATTAACACCACTCTCTGATAAAGCCTTACTGCTCACCCACACTACCACAAATAGAGAGTAAGGTGCTATCTATTTTTATCTCTGCCTACCTTTGGGGTTTCACTGGACTCTGTGCACACTATACCTCATTTTGATATAGTATATACAGAGCCACCTTCCTACAAGAAGAGAACTGAAGTTCAGGGGTTTTGGGTCTAATACTTATACCCCAAAATGTATTTGTTCTCTATGTGCAAGGGTCCCTGAGCCCATTCCAAACCAGTTCTGTCTTCACTGGTGCAGTATGACCACAGGGGGTGGAGACAGCATTGTGCAAGGGAGACAGGCCATAGGGAAATCTCCTCCCACTACTCTAAATTCAGCTATGGTCTATTCAGCTCAGCTCTGAGTCCTACAGGAAGGGCCAGGCGGACCTCAACCCCCACACCCCCTCCCCCTAGTAGCTGTCTACAGTGAATGGACAGCTCCAGCCCCTGTCACTCCAACACCACAGTCAATACACAAACAGGCAGAGGCACACCGAATGGTTAAACAATAAAATGCCTACTTTCTAAAAGAGGCATTTTCAAACACACAATTTAAAAAACATATTTACTAAAAGATGTTGTTGTGAATGTATCTAGGACCCTATTTAAATATTCCTGATTCATGCCCTTATGTGGTTATAACAAAACATATCCTTATAAAGGCATAAGAATCATATCCATATTTAGTCATAGCCAATGCAGTCCAAATACGGCAAGGCTAATCCCATAGACTCCTAGAAAGTACAACGCGTTCTTTGAACAAACCAAGCCTCCAGCAGCCCGGGAATTCCCCCTGCTTTTGTTTTGATTTGAACAAGAACTCCTGGAGTCCAGAAAGAACTGTAAGTTCTTAGTGACGTCTTATGTCCAACCTTACGTCAAACTCGGCACCTTCCAGGTATAAATATACCAGCATTTGCCTTAAGCAAGCACACGGTGGTTTGGAGCAGAGCGGCTATCTACTTGCCCGACGCCCAGCTGATGCGAGTGCCGAAGGAAGCCGACCCTCCCCTTGACGCACTGAGAGAGACGCTGTCTTTTCTCCTGCCGAGAAATTCCAGCTCCAGTGTTTCCAGTCACCCTTGCGGGTTGCTGGGAGATCGAGTCCTGAGAAAGAGATACAAGACCTCCTTCGTTCTATAACCAAGGTACGGAGCTGATTAGATCCTTAGAGAATTCTTGATTCAGATTCTTGGCAAAAACTAACTTAACTTAAACTGCAGCTCACTTACTCCTTCCCACGTACTAGGCTTAGGTTAGGTACACCGGGGTAGGCGTATCTTAGAAGCACCAGTTGAGTACGTTTAGTCAATGATTTTATGTATGTATATATTTTATCCGTTTTAAGTATCTTATGGCTTAGAAACCATATAAATGCTTTTACAGTATTATTTCATAATACTACTTTTACTGTACGCACTTTACTTCATGATAAGTATTGCAATTGTGGCAATTCACTTCTCTTGCAAGAGAAAGAGGACTGCTCAATAAATAACAACTTTTATTGAAAACGCCCGTCTCTCTATTTCTCTGCACTCCTGGTGAAACTAAGCATGCACGATTGACTGAGTGAAATAGCTGTCTATAGTTTTAACACGACCCTGGAGATATACTCCTTGTTCTGGAAGGAGCAAAGTTGTCATGTTTATGCGGTTGTCAGAAACTAATCCCTTCTTGTCTAATCAGGAAAGTTAACTCCTTCCTGTTCATTCGAGAAAGTTTCTAGTGACCTCTGAGCTAGCTGGCATTCATAATTAAGTCTAACATATTCAGTAGAGACCTAGTTGACCTCAGTCCTACGTCTAAACTATCGTTTATGTTATTCCAATGCGCAGAGCCTATTGGGAATATAGGAACTACACTACAATGTGTTATTAAATTCTGAGTTCAGAGAGCCTAAACGTTATTTCTCTATCTTGTCCCAATGGGAAGTTATACTCGTAAGATGTTACAAAACATTTCCCATTCTATCCAACGAGGCAAGATAGCCTTTTAATAGTGAAAAACAAAATTAGCAGTATTTCACTATCAGGACATGTAACACACACCAGTACATGTCCTACCTTTCACATACACTGCACCCTTTCCAAGGAGGTACCTTGGGCATACCATAGGGGTGCCTTAGTTATAGGTAAAAAATGGGAAGGTTATGGCCTGGCAAGTGGGTGCATTTGTTGGGTCGACATGGCAGTTATCAACTGCGCACAGACACCCCAGTTACGGGTCTGAGATACCTTTTCAGGGCTACTCATGTGGGTGGCACAATCAGTGCTGCAGGCCCACTAGTAGCATTTGATTTACAGGCCCTGGCACACTTCAGGGCAATTTAATAGGGACTTACCAGTAAATCAAATATGCCAATCAGGGAGAACCAATTGTAATCACAATTTACACAGGGAAAACTTTCACTTTGACACTGATCAGCAGTGGGAAAGTGCCCATACATCTGAGCCAGCAAAAACGAAATCCAGCACAGCATCAAAAATACAGTAGGTAAAGGCAAAACGTCAGGGGAAACCAGGCCAAAGACGCCAAGTCTAACAAATGCAAAGAATATTTTTGTGGCCATTTTAAGAGATTGGACTGCTTTGTATGGCTGTGATCCTTTTCCATAGCGTTCTCCATTTAGTTGTGTTCCCTGTTTCGGTGAGAGGCTCACCTCATTTGCCTGTCTTTCTGTGATAGGCACACAGGGAATACTGCAATCTCATCTTAATCTTCTCTGTAACTGGCACACATCTGCTTATTATTCGTGAAAAAGAAGAAAATAACTGTAACTTGTTTATTTATTTTATCGTTTTTCTCTTCTTTTCTCATTGCAGCTTGACTGCTGTCTAATGTATTTTTTCAGCATTAGTTAAGTTAATATTTGGGGTGACTCGTTATACCTCTGCCTTTGCTTAAGCATATCAAGTAGTGCAACCACCACCATTTTTGCAAAATCCTAGTTAACCATCCACGCTTTGGCATAAGTGGCTTAGGATTTTTAACCTTATTTGGTGACTATTGGTGCTTCAAAGTTAATACCATACGTTGTGCTGCCTTTTTGTTCAACCATTTGGGTGAATCCGACCAGCAGGTTTTTGATAATCTTCCGATAGTTGCTGGACCCGATGGTGATAAAGCATGGAATGTTTACGTTGAATCCATTGCCAGAATGTCTAGGCAGTAGAAGAATGAGCTTTCGGTCATTCTAGAAAGGCACAATTTTTTCAAGCATAAACAAATGATTAAAGAGTTTGTGTAAGACTATTTGGCCGCTCTTAGAGTTTTGGCAGCCGTATGTCGATTTGTGTCTAACGTAGACACTTATTTAAGGGTTCAATTGATGTTCAACTGTTATAATAAGAAAATTCAAGAACGTATTTCAACGCGTAAAAATTCTGTCACTTGAGGAGGTAATGGATATTGCTTGCAGTATTGAACGTTCTGTAATATCCTAAAAATTCTGATGGAGGATTTGAGAGGTAAGACTGTAGAGTGTCATGTTGCCATATGTCGATATCAATGCTGTATCCAACAAAAGTAAGGATGAGAAGACAATGGTAAAAAAATATTCGGTGATATGCTACAGATGTGGTTCCAAGTATTACATGGGAAACAGTGGTTCTTGTCTAGCGCAAGGCAAAAAGTGCAACAATTACAAAGAAATTGGCAATTTTTGTACAGTGTGCAAATCTGTCAAACCCAAATTTCAAATGGATCCCCCCCGACACAAGGAAAACCGTCACCCAGGCCCTGGTCATCAGCAGACAGGACTATGGGAACGCCCTCTACGCAGGAACAACAACCAAGCTCCTGAGACGGCTGCAACGCATCCAGAACGCCTCAGCACGACTGATCCTCGATGTTCCCCGACGAAGTCACATCACACCCCACCTGAGATTCCTGCATTGGCTCACCGTCAACAACAGGATCCCCTTCAAACTCCTCATCCACGCACACAAAGCCCTACACAACGCCGGACCATCATACCTCAACAGCCGTCTCAGCTTCCACACACCCACCCACAGCCTCCGCTCTGCCAACCTCGCCCTCGCCACAGTTCCACGTGTCCAAAAAACCACCGCCGGGGGCAGGTCCTTCTCCTACCTCGCCGCCAAGACCTGGAACACTCTCCCTACCAACCTACGTCAGACCCAGGACCTGCTGGCCTTCAGAAGACTTCTCAAGACCTGGCTTTTCGATCAGTAGCTACCCCCTCCCCCCCCCAGCACCTTGAGACCCTCACGGGTATGTAGCGCGCTCTACAAATGTTAATGATTGATTGATTGATTGAAAGCCAAGATAAGCCAGATAGGTGTGGAACAAGACAGTTTGTGTGAGGAGCTGAATAATGTTTTGCTGATGGTGGGTGTCATGGCTGATTCTGGTTTGCCTATCACTATTCTAGCTGAGATCACTTTTGGTAAACTATGGTCTAAAAGTGTTATTACCTCCGGATGTCAATCCTAAGGCATTTAGAGAGTATGACATTGTAATGAAAAGTTACTTCTCTGATGTGATTTGATTCAAAGGAAGGGAGGTTCTCAAAAAAATGTTTGTGGCTAAGAATGGTCGTGATTTGTTAGGATGGCAGGATCAAGCTAAAAATGGTATTGTGCTGAAACCGGGCCTCAAAGAACCTGTGGTTTTAGGGGAAGTACCTATGTTTTCTGTTGTGAATAGCAATTATAAGGAAGGTGTTGATGAGTTAAATGCTGTACTTGACAGGTTTTCTGGTGTGCTTTGTGAGAAGGTGAGTCCTATAAGAGGATTTGAATACACCATTAAGTTGAAAAGCAATGCTTTGCATGCCATCCAAAAAGTTAGACCTGTGCCATTGTCGGTGCGAAAGAATTTACAGATGTACACTTACATTTTGGTCTGGAGGAGGTAACACTTGCTTTGAAACAATTTATTCATTCCTGAGCACCAGGCTATGATGGGGTGCCTATTGACTTCTTTTTAAAAAATTCAAAGCACTGGGCCCCTCTAACTACGAACACACAAAGTAGGCCCGCCCTCCTCCTGAAAAAAAACAATCATAATTCCAATATTTAAAAAATATTTGAAAAAGGGAATAGGTTATTGGCAATAAATTACAGACCAAAATCGTTATTAGATAGCACTGCTAAATTAGTAGGCCACATACTTTTAAATAGGCTTGAATCCTGGGCCCAGGAAAATAACATCCTATCTTGATCCCAATGTGGATTTCGGAACAGAAAAGGGACGATTGAAGAGTGCCTCAATTTAAACTTACTTATTGCCAAATACACAGTGGTCAAGGGAGCCCAATTATACATGGCTTTTATGGACCTGTCCACTGCCTTTGACCTCGTAATTCATTCTAAACTATGGTCAATTATGGAAGTTCTGGGTGTTGAGAAACCTATTATAGATTTTATTAGACAAATTTAAGCAGGTGCTTCGGCCTGCGTTTGGTATGGTAGAGCCGGTGAAACTACTATCTCCTTTGGGATAGCGCATGGGTTCAACAAGGATGCGTGTTTGCCCATTTTCTCTTTTCGCTTTACACTAACAGTGTCGAAGCCACGCTGGTGTTATCTGCCAAAGATGTCACATTAATTAACTCTACTCCAGTGCCATCACTGATGTATGCAGATGATGCGGTCTTTCTGGCTCGGACCAGAAAAGCACTACAGCATCTGATAGAGACGTACACAGGGTTAGTTAACGAAGCTAAATCATTTGTGCTAGTCGAAGGTGAGAGACCAATGAGAATCCCAAGAAGGAATATTAAAGGAAGACAATTGGAATTGGTAGATTCATTTTTCTATCTTGGGGTCCTCTTTGATCACAAAAATACCTGGCAAGCTTTGGTAGATAACAGAAGATTTATGTTGGAAAGAAGTATAGGGGCACTGTCCAGATTCTTGAAAAGATTGGTAACAAGCCCAATAGAGGTATTTAAAAAGATCTACGAAGCAACAGTCACATCTGGTGCAACTTAACGGTCTGCTATTTGGGGAATTGCCAGTACCCAGGCTTTGCAACAAACTGATGACTGTTTCTGGAAGCGCTTGTTGGGCCTCCCGAAGTCTTGTTCTTCATATATCTGTCATCTGGAACTGGACGTTCCTTTCTTATCAGACCTGATCCATATTGCTCCCCCACTTTTGTGGCATTCAGTATGGAGGAGGGAAGATTTAATGTTGACACATGAGATAGTAAATGATTTATTAAAGGTTGATGGCGTAGCTAAAGTTAATGTTTGCAATATATTAAGAATTGTTTTTATTCAGTTGGGCAAGCCAATCTTTTCAATGATCCCCTTGCATGCAGAGCTATATCAAAAAGCAGGTTGAAGGGCCTTCTTTTGGCAAAAGAGAAGAATTTAAGGAATGCCCTTAATGCTAAAAAGCCTAGGGCCAATTTATAGTTTAGCACCTAGACCAAGCATGCAGGATCTGAACTTTGTGGCAAATCTTAAACATAGATTTCTATTAGTCTGGTTTCATATTAACTTTATTTCACTAATCCTGGGCTATCCCCTTAACACATTTTTTATGGAGGCACTCTAATCATGCCCTTGTGACTCTACATTTTTTACTCTTTTATAGATTTTATCGCGAGGAAAGGAAGAGATATACATTGCAACTCTTGCGCAGAATGAATTTCAGACAGTGTTGCCCAGCTTTATATTTTTTTAAAGTCTACCGGATCATTTCAAGTGTTTTTGTCTGGCGCCCTTTATACACTGTGCTCTAAAAAGGAGGATAAGCACTTTGTCATGAAAAACTATTTTGTGCCTGCTCCTAGGGTTTTTACCTGCTTTCTTTTAACTATTTATCTTTTTTTATCATGTAATCTATATCGTATCAATGGATATAATGATCAATGTAATGTTTTTTATCTTGCATTTATGTAGTATACTTTTTATGCCAGCACTCTATTTGTTGGCGAAATAAAGTGAAATTGATTGATTGAGTGATTTAAAAGCATTGTTGGATAATATGTGCACACAGGGTATTATTACTCCTGTCGAGTACTTTGAATGGGTTTCGGCTGCCGTTATAGCCCGTAACAAGGGTGGGCTCATCTGTTTATGTGTGGGTTTAAGAGTCTTGAATTGTAACATTCTAATTTATTGCCATCCCCTTCCCAAGATTTATGATATGCTTGTTAACATAGGATTGAGTAAAGTTTTTTTACACCATTGGCCTACTGTCAGCTTATCACCAGATCCCTTTAACAGAAGAATCTTAAACCCTTATGACTCTTATTTCCCCTTTTGGGGCACATATGTACAGGTGGATGTCATTCAGACTAGCATCTGCTGCAAGTGTGTTCCAAAGATTGATGGATACACATTTTGAAGGGCAAGTTGGTGTTCAAGCATTTCAGGACGATATCCTGATCAACATAGATGATGTTAGTCATCACTTAGAACTTTTGGAGGTGGTAATGCTAAAACTGGGGATGCATGGTATGACTGTTCATAGGGATTACTGCAGATTTATGGACAGGTCAGGTTGGCTAAATGGGCCATAATTTATCGCATGAGGGAATTAAACCCAAGGAGTGCCGTTTTAAGGCAATTAGTGATGCCACATTCCTGATAATAAAAACTCCCTCAGTGAGTTTTTAGGGCGCAGTGAGTATTATGCCAAGTTTATGCAAGGTTATGTAGTCACTGTGCAGCCGTTGAGATTCTTTAAAAGAAAAAAATGAAAAATACATGTGGTCAAAGGAAATTGAACAGGCCTTTGATTGTGTCAAAAACATTATTGTAAATAGTCTAGCTATCAGAACTTTCACTCATGGTGTTAAAGTGTTAGCACAGTGGATGCAACTCCACATGGATTGGAGCAGTATTGAGTCAACTTGTGGGTGGTCAGGAAAGAACAATTGTTTTTTCCTCAAGAACGTTGAGTTTGGCTGAGGCAAAGTACAGTACTATTGAAAGAGGAGCTCTTGCTTGTTCATGGGTTGCCGAAAAGTTTAGGATGTATATTTGGGGACCAAATTCGACTGAGGTACTGACCATAAACCATTGATATTTAAGTTTGGTTATAGTTGTTCAAACAAGGCTACTACCCACTTGATAAAACTCTTATCAAGACTGCTAGAATTTAATTTTTACATTAAATATGTTCCTGGTGGGAAAAACATTACAGCTGACTGCTTTTTGCGTCTTCCAGTTGAGGATGCGGAACATAAGGGTAAGGATGATGATGAATTTGAGTGTGTTATGATGGTGGATGATGCCACGAAGCCATTCGGTATTCCTACAATTTAATGGGTTGACTATTGCAGCAAGGAAGAGTGTTTGGGTTGGTTAAGAAGTATCTGGCAAAAGGATGGCACTGCGACAGGAGTTTGGATGCTGAAATGAGAGCTTTTGCGCAAGTGGCATCAGTTTTGGGGGTAATTAATGGCATTGTTGTGAGGCAGGATGCCTTTGAATCACCTGTAGGGTCACTCGCCAAGATTATTTCCTTAGTGCATATTGGACATCTAGGTTTTTCTGCTACAGTAAACAAAATCAAGCAGTGTTACGGGTGGCCAGGTATCGATGGACTTGTCAGCAAGAATGTTGAGAGTGCTTACGTTCTGATAAGCATTAGAGAAGGCCCACTTCCACTTCCCCTTTGTGTCCTTTTGATTGGTCCAAGGGTCCTTGGGAAACATTGGTATGAATAACACAGGCCCATACAATATTTTGGGTACTGATGTGGCCATGGATTCTTTTTCAAAGTGGTTGTACTTTGCGTTTGTGAGGACAGCTGATTCGAAAAATGTATTAACATTTCTGGAAAATGTGTTTTTTCTGGACGGTAATGTGAAGGAGGAGGTGTCTGATAATGGCGCCTATTTTGTCTCTGAGGAGATGTCTTGGGGGCATATTATCAAGGACAGGCGATACATTATCGCCGCTTTTATCGGCAGGAAACTGCCGATAAAGCGGCGATAATGGCCTTGATAATATGCTCTATGAATTCCAATCGAAGCCCATGTTAGATGTCAACACATCTAACATGGGCTTCGATTGGAATTCATAGAGCATATTATCAAGGCCATTATCGCCGCTTTATCGGCAGTTTCCTGCCGATAAAAGCGGCGATAATGTATCGCCTGTCCTTGATAGTATGCCCCTAGGTTCTTCAGTAAGCACGATATTAAACATAGAAAGGTGCCTTTGGACAGTCCCTCTTTGAATGGTTTGGTGGAAAGGGAAACTCGTGTCCTTAAGGAATGCTATTTTAAAAATAATGAATGTAGAAGGATGTTTGAAAAAAAAGGTATGGAGTTTAAATACCACCCCACATAGTACTACAGGAGTCGCAGTTGAGAGGCAGAAAACCGTTGTTCATGTTAAGTCTAGCCTGGTTGGATGGTAGAGCAGGGAATCGTGAATTAAAAGTGGACTTGGACAAAGTTCGTGAACATGTAAGATCTAAGCAGGAAGACAGTAAGAACTATTTTGACAGTATTACCAGGGTACAAGAGGTATATCTGGTGCTTGGTGATTGGGTTCTTAATAAAAAAAACATGAGAGTTGTGAATGGGGGAATCTAGTTTTTCTGATCCTGTGACAGTCATGAAAGTGTCTAGAATGGCTGCATTGCTGTTCGAGAAAGAGTGTTGAAACAAGAATTCCATGGTCAAAGTGAGCCTGGGGCAGGCAAAAATCATTGTTGAAAGATGTAATTTCAGAGAAGCGAGAGAGCTAAACGGTGATGGTTGGTTTCACTTTGGTACTTTGGGTGATAGGAAGAGTGGTGCTGATGGTGTTCCTTTGCTGGGCAGTGGTGACTGTGATTCAAAGCTTTTGGAGTGAGCAATCCAAGAGTGTTTACTTCTAGTAATGGTGATGCTAGTAGTTTGGTTAGGAGTGATAGGGTGAGATCAGTCCCTGTGAGATTCAAGAGATTATGTTATTTACTAATCTCCACATGCAGATTCTGTTTCTTACTTAGGGTTATGCTGCATTTTTTGTTTTATAGGGTGTTTTTAATGTTTTTTTGGTTCTATTAAAGGAGGGATGGTGTAGTACGGTATTAAGTATGTGTATTGTTAGAATTTGGAATGGGATGATGTTTTCACCAAGGGATTCTAGAGTGTAAGCACCTTGCAAGAATTAGTTGTGCTGCGGTGCAGGGAAGCAATCGTGGGTCTCTTCTTGGATTAAAGTTGAACTTACTGTTACTTGGATCTGTGTGCTTTATTCTTACTGGAGACATTACTACAATTAAGTTGTGGCTTTCAAACAATGGGCACAGAATTTCACCAGAAACAACAATGTTGCAGAAAGAGTAACCTTAGCACGCTCACTGTGCTTCATCCACTTCATTATTGAGGTGCCCCAGTCTTCTTCTATAGGAGCCATCTTCTCCGTTTTGACATACACCGGTAGCATCCGCTTACGAGTTTAAGCTCTTGTACTTTGTGATTATGAGCAATCCAAAACAGCACAAACAGTCAAAGAAACAGCTCCCCAAGGGGCATATCAGCAAGGGCCTGCGATAATTATCGCACAGCGCTTTTAGCGCGAGGATAATTATAGCAGGCTAACGCTGGATTCTATCTTGGAGATAGAGTGCTATCAGCAATGCTTATCTCTCAAGCGATAGGAATCCATGCGTAAGCTGGAAAACAGTGTGATTATTGCTAGAGATCCAGCAATAATCGCACTGCGACCAGCGATACCTAGCTGATAGGGCAGGGTGGTTTTAGCCATGTAATCCACCTCCCATTGGATTACATGGCTAAGTCAGATTACAAGCAGGCGTAAGGAAAGTAGCGATAACTGTGGTTAGCGCTACTTTTCTTATCGCTCTGCTTGTTTGCGTGCAGCTTAATATTCTGAGAAATGTCGGTTAGAGACATTTCTCCGGTTATTTTGGCACGGAACGCCCACTTTGCATCTCATTACAGATGCAAAGCTGGGCGTTGTTGTAAGGGACGCTAAATCAGCAAAACACGCAATAGTGTGTCTTTGCTGATAAAGCGATGAAATTTCGCCGAAAACAGACGCAAAAGCGGCGATAATTTCATAGCGCTGCCTTGCTGATATGCCCACAAGTCTCTTAAATGTTCCAGGTTCAAAAGTTCAGAATACTTTAATGGCAACGGTTAAAGTTTTTTTCACTAGCATTTCTTGTCACCCTGACTGTCTTTTGATGTAATTTTTCGAGCTAATATATGCACTGTGCGTGGACACAACACACAAATTGGGCTCATGATGTTTCTTCTGGGTTGAATTAGTACAGAATTTCAAATTTATTAAGCACATTAGGCAGCAAAAGAGTATGCACCCGGCATGGGTAGGCAGACCAGAGTTATCTTTCTGTGATTGGAGGGATAGAGGAGTGAAGGGCCTATTCCCTTCCGGCATTGACAGAAGTCCACATGTGTGTGCATGGACATATTGAGGAGATTTGTCAACAAAATGACTCGAAGAAGGGCTGGGTGTGCGAAATTACAGTGGACTCATGGGTTGCCTCATCTGTTTCATACCTGCAGGGGCATATCAGCAACTGTACAACTTGGGACTTGGATGCTAGTCCTCGTCGAGGATTTCAATGTAATTTCCATTGAAATCAATGGAAACTCCATGACGAGTTACCCTTGTCATTAACATCCAAGTGGTTACCCCTTCGGTGCTCATGACGAGCTCAGCTCGTCATGAGGTATACCTCTAGGGTGCTCATGACAAGCTGACCACACCCATTTCTATTATGGCCCAGCACAGCAGAGGAACATCTCAAGCAGCCAAGGTGTTAAGAGACATCATGTCAGCAAAAGAGAACAAAAGAAGAAGAAAATATGAAGCAACACATGGCAGTAAATAGACATAAGAGCAGTAGAGGAAAAGGGCCAGCGTGGTCTGAAAATGTAAATGTTTTTTCTCGCACAATTGAGCACCTAGCAAAATCAGATCACTTTCTATTTATCTCTTGATCATGTTGTATGGCACCAAGGGACCCAGGGGGAGTTGTAGTCTTGCTCCTCATGTCCTGGTGACCTGTGGATGTCATGTTTGGGATTTATTCACAAATCCTAGTAATATCAGGGTATTAGGGCTTGTGTTTTTTCTCTTCTGAGGCTTAGAGGTTACTTTGAAATAGGAATGTTTTTAGGTCTCGCGCCTGGCGTTGCAGTACGCAGCAGGACTTCATATAGGGTTTTTTTCAATCTGACCACACGCTTGTGCGTGTGGTTTTGTTATCGTGCAGGCTATTGGGGGTTGCGTGCATCTTTCTAACAAAGACAGCATGCAATTGGGCAAATGTGGGTGCATGTCCCGCATTTGCCCCGCCCATGGCCGATTGGTGCCTGTTACCCACACGGCTGACATCTGTTTTGCATTATCGTGCCCGTCAATGCAAAACAGTTGTCTCGCTGTGGCGCATCCGCGCACCACTTGCGTGCTTGTTCCAGTTTGAGATTTATAAAAGCCGCCTCTGTGCCGTAGGTGACGTTTACACGCACTTAAACCTCTGCTCATTTGCATACACATTCTCAGGCCCTCCACGGAGCCTGGAAATTCTGCAACCGGCACTTTCCCGATGCCCCATCAGCATCAAACCCAAAAGGTACCCACTACGTTTAGTGTTATTGTTAGATCTGGGGGTCTCTAGTTGGCAGAGGTAGGTACCAATGTCCAAATAGGGACCCTTGCTTCTAGTCAGGGTAAGGGGGATACACTCTTCAGATAACCCCTGCTCACTCGCTTGGTAGCTTGGCACGAGCAGACAGGCTTTTCAAAGGCAATGTGTAAAGTATTTGTACCAACACTCACAGTAACACAGTGAAAACCCCACAAATGGACTCCACACCAGTTTAGAAAAATAAAGTATCTTTATCTAAACCACACAAGTCCAAAACGACAAAAATCCATCATACACAGTTCAAGAATATGATATTAAAAGAGTTCTAGGGTTTGCGTTAAAATAATCCACAGTTGCTTCACGTTTGGCCCAAAGTACCTGTATATGCAACAAAAGTTTCAAATGGAAGCTGCAGCATTGAAAAACAAGTGATGCATCACTTCTGAGACCCTGGGGAGGAGATGCGACAGCCCCGCTGGATGCAGTGGGCGTGTTGCGACGAATTCGGTCTGTATGGGGAGGGATGCGATACTTTGTATGGATTCCGGTGGGTAGGTTCGGTAGGAAGCGTCTCGCACAGGCACGATGCGACGATCTCGGAACGGCGATGATCTCAGGTGCAGCGACGATGCGCGGCGCAGCGTCGATCTTCTCCTCTCGTGGCCCCTCGATGTGATGGCTCTGCGACGATGTTCGCAGCAACGTGATGCGGTCTGCAAGCAAGCGGTGCTGCGATCTCAGCCAGCAACGACAGGTTCTGCGACGATACTCCCAGCGACAGGAATCTTCCCGCACCGGGGCGATGCGCTCCACAAACGAACGATTCGTCGGTTCTTGCAGTGGCAGGAGGCACTGCGATGATCTCAAACTTCTCGGCGGCGGGAATTTCCTCACACTGTCGGGGATGCGCCCTGCAAGCGAGCGCTGCGTGAAAATTGCAGCTCTTCTTCTTTTCTCCTTGTCCAGCTCCCCAAACAGCAGGCACAACTTCCAGTGGCCCCACAATTGGATCAAGCACTCTAGGAAGGGTAGAACTCATACAGCAGAGTTGAAGGGGAAGCTGGGGGTGAAGTCCTTTTGTTCCTGGGACTTCTTAACAGGAGGCCAGCTCACCTCAGGCCCTTGGAGATCTCTGCAAGCAAGGGGACACAGCAACAGCAAAGTCCTTCCCCTCTCCTTAGCAGCAACGCAACTGCAGGTCAGCCCACAAACACACAGCAGGACAGTCCTTCCTCTTCAGTCTTCCAGCTTTCTCCTTGGCAGAGGTTCCTTCTTGATTCCAGGATGATCTAATTTTCTGTAGTCTGGGGAGCCCTTTTTATACCAATATTCTCTTCGTTCTCTGAGGGCAGAGAGGCCTTGGCTTAGTCAGAACCAGTTCTGGAAAGTCCTGGAACACTTTGTTCACTTGACTTCTTTCCTTTGAGAGGGGCAGGGTCATCAGCCACCCAGCAGGAGGTGGATCCAGCATTGTGGAGGCAAGCACAGCCCTATTCAGGCCCAGGTGCTATCCCCTCCCAACACTCAAGATGCAGATGGAGCTATTCAGCCCAGGGATGACTCACTCAGCCTCTGGGAGCCACCCCAGCCCCTGTCACTCACAAACCAGACAGTCAATTCACAAACAGGCCAAGGCACACATACAAGAAAACAGTCACTTTCTAAAAGTGTTGCTTTCAAACACAGGATTTAAAAACCATCCTTCCTAAAAGATGTGTTATTAAATTCTGAGTTCAGGGATACCAGACATTTATTTTCCATCTTGCTCCTATGGGAACATATGCAGGTAGACATTATACACAGCATTCCCCATTATAGTCTATGGGCAAGATAGCCTTACAATAGTGAAAAATGTAAATGGCTGTAATTCACTACCAGAGCATGTCACACACCTTAGTACATGCTCTACCTTTCATATACACCCTGCACCCTGCCCAGGGGGGTACCTAGGGTCTTCTGTAGGGGTGCCCGATGTGTACAGAAAGGGAAGGGGTAGGCCTGGCCAGTGTGGTCCACTGGTCAGGTCAGCATGGCAGTTAGTAACTGCACCCAGGCACCGCGGTGGCAGGCCTGAGCCACCATTTTAGGGCTACTATTGTGGGTGGGACATTTAGTGCTGCAGGCCCACTAGTAGCAGTTGAATCACCAGCCCTGGCACACTTAGTGCACTTTACTAGGGACTTCCTGGTAACACAAATATGCCAATCATGGATAACCAATCACAATACCAATTTACTCAGGGAGCACTTGCACTTTGACACTGATCAGCAGTGGCAAACTGCCAAAAGCATCTAAACCAGCAAAAACAAAATCAAGCACAGCGTCAAAAATACAGGAGGTAGAGGCAAAACGTCAGGGAAAAACCATGCCAAAGATGACAGGTCTAACAATTATCAATTAAAAGCTGCGTAATGGCAAACAGAGAACCAGATGATAAAGATTACAACTGTATTAGTACCATTAAATTTCATAATCGAGGGAGAACATAAGTATGAGAGCACAAGGTCACAAGGACCCCAAAAGATAAGCACTGCAATAGTATCAAACAACTAGTTTCCGAAGTTTAAGGCTTCTTGTATCTAATGACATTATTATGAAAAACTTTCATTGTAGAAGCCTTTTTAATGGACATACATTTTGTGTGTATGCAATAATGGTGTATATATTTGTGTATATGTAAATATTTTATCCTGTATATTTCTTTTTTGTATAGCCCTGAAGAAGTCCGATCACGGACGAAACGCGTTGGCTATTGTTATGATTGATTAATAAAGGGACTCTTTTCTGGAAGAAACTGATTCCGCAAGATTCTTGGGAGAACAATTTGATGTTTACAAGTATCATATGATTGATAAGTGATATTGATGTCTGAATATTACAATTAATATTTGAAGGGTGCGGGATCTATCTTTTGTGCAGTATACTGGAGAGACAAGGTTTTGTCCTTCTATCATTGGGATTCAGGGGATTGTGTCCCAGATCACCAGCACCTTCTTTCTTATAAAAATAATGGGAACTTTTTGTTTATAGTGCGGGCAGAGCAGTCTCAATCCCCTTTCTTCCTTTTTCTATATGTAATGGCAAACAGAAAGAGCAACTGAAGGGCAGGCGTTTGCCACATGGCATTTGCTTTAATGGCTCATCGCTTGCATTTTTAATGCTGAAGTGTTTCCACAGAGAGCCATTCAAATATCCTTCAAAGGAGATTATTGCTGCGCAGGAGGATGATCTCCTCGTCTTGTGTTCAAACAAATAAAAAATGCTGTGAGATAACAGGAGCCTTACCCAGTGAGAGGGTAGCCACGTAATCCCTTGCAGCACATTTTTGGCTATTACTAATGCATGGAAATCCCTTCCATATCCGCGCCTCCCTCGTCAATTATCTGCGGGCATGTACCCCTGCTCCTGTCCCTGAACAAGAAGGAGGACTGCCACCTCCAAATCCCCTAAGGACGGTAAGGGTTAACACCAGCTAAATAGAATTTTACACCCTGGAGCGCTCCCCTAAATTCTGACTGGGTTCAGTGACGGGTACCCGCCACTATGCGGCGGCCTAAGGCTTACTTTGATCTGTCGAAGCTCCTGCGCTGTCCACGTGCACCGAGTGTGGCTGAAGCAATGTGCGGCTTTGACTTATTTATGTAATGTAGGGCATTGATCACATACTAGACTGGTTTGAACATCTTTTATTATCCTTTTGAATTTACGTCTTCATTGGTTACAATGTGGTACTATATGAGGAGCGACCCCATCCCCTCTAGTCCTGTTGTTCTGTTTACAGTGCACTGACACCTACTGCGGTGAGTTGCGCTTAATATTGAAAACAAGAAATAAAACCATGTTTCTGAGTGTTCATGGTACAAGTCATTACTATTGGTAGGATTGCATCAGCTGATCAGTGACAAGACTACACCAGATGGCTTCTTAGGTTGCCAACGGTAGGGAGGGGGGTGTGGAAAAGTAAATTTTGCCATGTTATATGTGCCTACGTGTTCCCCATCTTATGCTATATGTGCATGATCGATATGCATGTATCCCCCTATGATCGATTAAAGACGCAATTACAGTTGTGTCCAACTTTAGTATGTCAGTTTCCAGTTCTCGTGAAAGCAACGAGTATTAGGCCTATGTTGCCACATTTTACAGTGTGCACGTTAATTCATTGAATTGTCCCCGTTTCTAGGCCTCAAAAGGGCCCGGACATCAGATTCAGCTCCAGACTTCTGAACCCTCTCCGAGGAGCGATACAGCCCCCACCTGCATCCCTGACCCTTCACTTACTTCCTGCCTCACAGTGCCCGGCCCGGCCTGGCTCTGCCTGCCAGTCTGCCAAGAGTATGTTATGCCTCTAGTTATCAGTCCAGCCCTCCTTCTCTGCATTCCTAAGCTACTGAATCGCATCAACAGTTTCAGCCATGGTCTAGCCTTTCTGTCTCCATGTAAGAGAAATACTGTATTAATATTCATAGAATATTCCTAGCACACGCAATACATGTAGAATTATGCACGCACCAGTTTTAGTGTCAAGTAGCCTTTGCCCTGATAACTTTTGGATTCTATCAACATGTACTCCAAACACCAGATACCAGATATGATATAGGTACATGTCGTTCTGACACTGTAGACTGTAGTCTCCTCTTCTAGCGCAGAAGTAATAGCCCCAGTTCCTCCCTGGTAACACGTCATTGCCCGTTTGCGCGCACCACTAGGTTAAAGGTCCCAGCTGCTCAGGTAGCCCCCTCCATGTTTCCGCCCCATTTATGACACTTCTGTGACGTTTACATCACATGTCTATGTATACGCCCTGTACACGCCTTCTTGTTACTCCCATTTTGTCTTATCTTTCGCGACTGCTACGAGTTACGCCTACTGCTACGCCTACTGTATTGAATGTAATGTAATTGTTTTAGTATATATACTGTGTACTGTTACTGAAAAGTTACCCAGATCCTACCCTTTACCCCTTCCCTGGCAGCTGCCATCAGTCTATTCCCATGCAGGCTATCCCGTTACTGTCCCTTCCCTTATGCCTGATTAAAGCCTGTCAGACTTCGATACCTCGAATCCTGTCTCTTATTTATTGAGCTATCTGTTTTATTCACTGTATTCAAAAATAGTACCGGTAATTAATTATTTATTTACCACATAATGGCGCCCGAATAGGTACTTGCCCTTTCCCCACGCGCCGGTGAAGCCACGCAGGCCCCCTGATCCTCTGCAGCCGCGACGGAACCATACCGTGCACGTGCAGATATTTCTGCTTCAAGTATCCCTCAGGCCCACGGAGGAGATGGAGGTTGCGGTCCAGCATCCAGACGAGGCGGTGAGGAACGCGGCGAGTCCCGACCAGAGCCCAAGCCGAGAGTCCAAGGTCCGAGGTATCCGGAGGCCCACCTGTAACTGAAGTCCGAAGTTCGTAGTCCGACGTCGTAGCAGTCCAGTCCAGTCCAGTCTGAGGCCTTCCGTTCTTGCTGCCCGGTGAGTACCGTTGCTGGGGTAGTATCTAGACAGGGTCAATTAATTTGTCTCTGGTCCAGTGGGTTTGGGTACGCAGATCCAATCCGAAGTGTTCACCTAGGTGGACGCGGGTCCTGACGTGTCTCTTTATGGGACCGGTATGTTTCGTACTGTTTAGCAGTGCATCTAGTAATTCTAGTAAGTTTTGTTCTCGAGAAATTCATGTGTTCTGTTCTCAGTATACCAGGTAATATTCTGTCCAAACTGTTATTCTAAATGTTATTTAATGTGTTTTCAATGTCGTGGTATGAGTGATTCGTTTTTACTGTGTTTATCGTGTATTGTATTGTGTTAGGACTCAAGTTGAGAATGCCTCTATTCTCCAAGTTACGTCAGTTAAAAACCAGAAAAGGGTTACTCGAGGAAGCAGTTCCTGTCCCGCCTAGGGACAGCCCAGGTCATTTTATGTATCACAAGCATGGCTTAGATGCCATAATATATCTAGACTTATGGGCGGACTATACCAAGGAATTAGAACAACAATATAGATGGCCCGTATCAGGTACATGGGATGCCGAGTGCATCATGCGAGTAGAAGAAGCATTATGGAAAAAGAAAGCCAGACAGTCCCAGAAAGATGCCATCGAGTTATGGCGCAAAGAATCTCATAAAAGAACCGAAAAAGAAATCAGAAAAACAGAATTAAGTAGGGAATCCTCAGAAAGAGCCCAAGAAAGGGAATTAATCGAAGTAGGTGAACGAGTTAAAGCAGAACAGTCAGACAGACAGAGAAATGCCCTTATCAAGGGTATGTATCCTCTTCTTGCCGAGGGCTTGCCAAAAGCAACCCCGGAAGCACCATGTAATTTTCCGCCGCCATTAGTCCCGATTAAGCTACGTCACAAACCGACGGCAGCTGATATTTTTCTCTCGTCCTATTTGGACGATACAGTCCCAGAATATGCAAACCCTGTTCCGCCAGCTCCCGTAAATAATGTAGTTCCTGTTCCTCCAGTCACCGGGGCCGTGGGTACAGTCCACGTTACCGCACCCGTTACAGCATCTGTTACAGCACCCCCGGCCCAGCCTACAGTACATGTACCAGCTACATCAGTCACTCTGCCAGCACGTACAGTACCCACCGACGATTCCAGTTTAGGAGCCGTGGGGGGAAGTCCTCCTGGTACCCCGCCTCAACACAGACGTATGACGCTACATGAACTAGCGTTACAGCGTACGCCAAAAGTTCATACCTTCACAGATATCAAGCGAGCACTTACCGAATGTCGTTATGATCCAGTTCCAGGCGATGGTACTATGGTCATATATTCATTACGTTTAAGACGGGTGACCGACTATTTGGACACCCTGCCCAATATGAAAGAACATCTAGACAGAATATATCGTTTTATCCGTACAGGAGTGTATCCAGAAAGTATTTGCGAAGCCATGGTTCAGAGAAAAGTCGAGACTCAGCTCATGCTTTTAAAGTTTTTAATTAACTGTTTAATAAGAGAACAAGATTATCCGGACAAAGATCAAGAAGAAATGAAAGTCTTGACCAGGTGGAGTGACCATATAGCCGAGGGAAGACACAAGACACAAAACTGTATAGAGAGTATGTACAAGAAAATTCGTAGGGAAATAATAAAGTTACACGAGAAACGAGAAGCAGCACAAGTAACCGAGAAAGAAGACGACTCTCCTACTGAAGAGGTAGACGACGAGAATCCCTCCAGAATAGCGTATGTAGGTAGAACTAGACTTCCCGACCGACATTCACGCCTAGATCACAAGAAAGTTTTCCCTCCTCCCGTACCAGAACAGGGTTCTCTTGAACAAGGATTCCAGGCTACCGATCACATTCTGAAATCACGGATAGGTTATAGTGAGCTTAGTACAATGCATGAACAAGAACTAGCCCGATCAGCAGTCCGGTGGACTACTGATTCTACCACTTTTCCAGATGAAATAGTGGCACAAATGTTTCTGAAACTGCCCCCAGCCGAGCAGCGACTGGTGGGAATGTATATGATTCAGCACCTCATTACACTGTATGAGGGACAGCATTCTGATCCAGGTCCTCTACATGATGTCTTGAACGAGTTACTCCAGTACAGATGGAGAGGTCTAGGTACTGATTTAATTAGTATTATTCTAGAACAGCGCCACAAATATCGAACGTTTCTGAATCCGCATTTTGTTCACGTCTCACCCCCAGAAAGTAAATCATTTTACATAGATAGACAGAATCCGTTACGAGAAGTACACCCAGTTAGAGGAACGGGTGGTGACCTAGAACGAGTATTTGTTTACACCCCCATCACGAAAATGGAACTCTTAGAGATGAAAAAGCTAATTCCCTGTCACGATAAAGATCCAGCAGGGTTCCACCGTGAATTAAAAGACATGCTCCGTATGGGAGAATACACGTATCCTGATATCATTAAAATGTTAAAGGTCCTGTTGCCTGCGGGTGTATATGAAAAACTCAAGGAAAAAGAATGGGAGGTGGGAGAGAAAAAGATAGATTGGACAGCTCTAGAAGCTGAAGACAATTTACGAGTACCAGGTACTGGTCTTGGGGAAAAAGCTAAAGATTTGCCCGAGTTATTGATACAAGTTTTGCCAAGATTACTAGCCACGAAAAAGGAAGATTGGGATGCCATCTCAGCTTGTAAACAGAAACAAGATGAAGACACTAGTGATTTCTATTCTAGATTTGAAAAATGTTTTATTATTAACAGTGGTCTGAAAACAAGTAGTGAATCGTACCCTCATCTTTTTGTTACCAAACTAGTCGAAAATTCAAGTCCACAAGTTAAAAATCGAGTATTGAAAGTTGAAAGTACCTGGCAAGCTAATACTCCATCACAAATGTTACAAATGCTCCAGTATCACCAGAACAGAATCAGGGAAGAGCAGGAACACGAAAGGAGACGTATGAAAGACACGAAAATGAAAGTATTAGTTGCACAGTCTGTTCCACAAGACAGTCAGAAGAGGGGTCCGAATAAAGCCAGTCATCCTACAGCTCCCGTTAAAGGGACCTGCAATTACTGTAAACAGCCAGGTCATTTTATAAACGATTGTGCAGTTCTGAAACACAACATAGCTACTGGTAAAACTAAAGAAAGACCACGTCCGCCAAGACAAGAACAAGTCTCACAGACTTCTCAGCCACCACAGAATGCACAACAGTCAGTTACAGCACCGCAGCCTATCGCTGCAACACAGCATGTTACACAGCAGATGTACCAGTATGCCCAGACAGAGTATCCAGATTATCAGCCATATTCATGAAACAGCCTAGAGAGGGAGGTAGGCTTGCCTCTCATCGAGATACCTGTAGATCAAGAGGGTCCCTATGTACACAGTCAAGTATTAGGGAAAGACAGAAAGTTTCTGATTGATACAGGGGCAAGTAGGACTACTATCAGTCATGACGAGGTTCCAGGGGCTCCGCTCTCAGGCTCTAGAAATGTTTCCCTTGGATTTTCAGGAAAGCCGATTGTTAATGAGATATCGAAACCAGTTACTCTAGAAGTCGGTCCATGGTCCCGAACTACTGATTTGTTACTCACGAAATCTTGTCCAGAAAATTTGTTAGGCATTAAGACATTGAAAGAATTAGGAGCAGTAATTTGTTGTTCCCCAGAGGGGGTCCGCCTGTTTTTGAGAGACTTCAAAGGTCATTATGTATTACGTGATTTTGATCCAAGATTATTGAATGTACCACAGCATTTATGGGCGCAAGGTCCAACTGATGTAGGTTGTATGCATATCACACCCCATTGTGTGACTCTAAAGCAAGGTGTGGTTTTACCACGAATCAGACAGTACAAATTGCCACCTGAGGCTGTAGCAGCCTTATCCAAAATTATTGACGAGCTTATTGCTCAAGGAGTGGTTGTAGAAACTGACTCCAATGTATGTAATTCTCCTATCATTCCAGTCCTGAAACGTACTGATCCAAATGCACCTCCAGTATATCGATTAGTGATTGGTCTTCGAGAACTTAATAAATGTATCATACCCCAGTACCCAGTAGTCCCAGATATTTCATCCCTATTGACAGCCATTGATTCTGAAACTACGTTCTTCACAGTTATCGATCTCAAGAACGCATTCTTCAGTGTCCCCATTCATCCAGATAGCCAGTACCTTTTCGGTTTCTGTTTAAATGGAAGAAGCTATAAATTCACACGAGCTCCTCAAGGTTTTACAGAAAGTCCTAGCATTTACAGTCAAGCACTTAAGAGACAACTAGACAATATTCACAAGCCAACTGACACTGCCCTGCTCCAGTATGTCGATGATCTACTAATCACAGCCCGTTCTGAACGTGACTGCGAGCGAGCGTCACTCACAGTTCTGTATTTTCTGGCTGAGATGGGGCACAAGGTGTCCCCTTCCAAATTACAATTCTGTGTCCAGCAAGTGGTATACTTGGGACACTTACTGTCCAAGTGGGGTAGGCAGTTGACACCTGAACGTATCCAGTTAATAGCACGTCTTCCACAGCCCAAGACACAGAAGGAGGTACGAGCTTTTATCGGCCTCACTTCTTACTGCAGACAATGGATTCCTCAGTATGCATTTCTAGCCAAGCCACTGATACAGTTAACGACGCAGGAGGCAGCCGTATCGACTGTCCTCCCTTGGACCCAGGAACATACACTTGTTTTTAATGAGTTAAAGAAAGCCTTATGCCAAGCACCAGTTCTAGCAATACCAAACTACAGTAAGCCTTTAACACTTTTTGTCACAGAACGTGATGGTACTGCATTATCTGTTCTCACACAAGATCATGCAGGACAATACAAGCCCTGTGCTTATTTTTCGAGCACATTAGATCCAGTGGCCCAGGCTCTGCCTGCGTGCCTCAAGTCAGTTGCAGCCACAGCTCTAGCTATCAGACAAAGTGATTCCATAGTGTTAGGACATTCCCTGACAGTACAAGTTCCACACTCCGTGGAAGTTCTTTTAAACAGAACCCAGACTCAGCACTTGACAATTGCACGTTTAACAGGTTATGAATTGACACTGTTTCAGCCACACATAGAAATCAGACGCTGCAACATTCTAAATCCTGCTACACTGTTACCGTCAGTTACTTCAAATCCTGCCACACATGACTGTGTGGAAGTTGTTAACACTATGACAAAGCCAAGACAAGATTTGACAGATATTGCATTACTTAATCCAGACCTGACACTTTATGTGGATGGTTCATGTATGAGAACAAGTACAGGAGAACTAGTAGCCGCGTATGCAGTGACTACTGAAACCGAAGTTATAGAAACACATCGTATTGACACCCTGTCTGCTCAAGCAGCAGAGCTAGTCGCTCTGACCCAAGCCTGCATACGTGCCAAGAACCAGAAAGTAAACATATATACAGATTCACGTTATGCATTCGGAGTCGTACACGACTTTGGAGTGCTCTGGCAAGAAAGAGGTTTTATGACTTCTCATGGAACCAAGATCCAGCATGGTCTTCTCATTCAAGCTCTGTTAGATGCAATACATTTACCGACAGCTATTGCTATCATGAAGTGCAAGGCACATACGAAAGTCACTGACATCATTTCCCAAGGTAACGATCTAGCAGATCGAACAGCCAAGCTTACAGCCCAGACTCCAGACATTCCAGTTAACACGACACAGACACTCACTCCAGATCAGACTACTTGTATGACAGTTAAGGACCCTACACAAGATGTCATAGACATACAGTCACATGCTACTCCCGAAGAAATCAAGAAATGGTCAGAACAAGGAGGGGTCCAGACAGATCAAGGATGGTTGACGAGGGGAAAAGCCACATGGTTTCTCCCCGACTCTATGGTTCAAGTCATTATTAATACCGCACATAGTCCAGCACATCTAGGATAAAAAGCTATGTTAGACAGTATTCAGAACCTTTGGTTCAACAAGCATTTACGAGCTGCAGCCAAGCAGAAAGTCCGTACCTGTATGATATGTTGTCAGTTCAATCCAGGTAAAAGTGTTCCGGTGGAACAAGGGGGATTCCAACCTCCTGACCACCCTTTTGGAAGTCCTCCAGATGGATTATATTCAGATGGAGCGATGTCGAGGTTTCAAATATGTCCTCGTAGTTGTATGCGCTTTGTCCAGGTGGACAGAAGCATATCCAGTCCCTGATTACACAGCTGCGACCACTGCCAGGCAGTTGGTTCGTGAGTACTTTCCCCGCTATGGATTGCCTAGGGTCGTGTATTCAGATAACGGCCAGCCATTCTCATCCGAGCTCATGAAACATGTTTCCCTTCTGTTAGGGTACCAGTGGAAGTTCCATTGTGTGCGCCATCCTGAAGCAGCCGGTCTCGTAGAGAGACATAACCAGACTTTGAAAATCCGCATTGCTAAAGTGTGTACGGAGAAAGGTGTAGACTGGCTAGTAGCTCTGCCAGTTGCTCTGTTCTACATGAGAATGGTTGCACATTCCAGATCAGGTCTGTCCCCGTATGAGGTCGTATTCGGCCGCCCTCCAAACATGTGGGGTACACCTAGACCCCGTAGCATTACAGATGTTTCCAGTAATATGCTGACAGATTACCTAGCTTCCTTGATGTCTGCCCTACACTCTTGTCGTTCACAGGTTGCCGCTGCATTTCCAGACAACACTGAGGTGAAACCGCATGAAGTCGTTCCGGGAGAATATGTCCTGGTGCGAAATTTTGATCGTTCAAGTCCGCTGGAGCCCCGTTGGAAAGAGCCCCAGCTGGTATTATTGACAACAAGGACTGCGGTCAAGCTTGAAGGCCGCAAGGGATGGGTCCACACCAGTCACATCAAAAAGTTCCATGGACTACGACAAAAGACATTTATTAAGGACTGCCCTATTTCTAAAGACTGCCTAAAAACAGACTCTGAATTCAAACTTCCACTGTTAGAGAAAACTCCGCAGCAGGAGTATAAAACCAAACTCCGGTCTAGTAAAATAAGTCAGCCAGTTTAATTGTCTAAGTCCCTCTCGGGTGAAACGGTTAGACAGGTTCCTGACATGTATGAGACAGACCCACACAGTGAGAGAGTTAGTCAAAACTCTAAAAGATGTATTATCGTTCTATTCTTCTTGTTATTTTTTAGTCTTATGATTACATGCATAAGTTATGCTTTACATTTATGTTTTCCAATTTCACATGTACATATGTTTTCTAATGCTACAGTAGAGCACACATTTAGTGATCTGCCTCCTCACGAGCTACCCTATCGTCTTGCTATGCGTAACAATACATTCATCCGAATGTTGCACTATTCACACCAGACCAGCAATGCCACTAATTGTTGGGTGTGTGGTCGACTCCCCCTTTCCAGACACCGAAGGGAGTTCTGCCACTCTTTCCTTATCCGTTTTCACATAATGGTTCGTGTGGGGCATGGTCCACGTTAACATCATCCTCCACTGATATGTCCCTTCTGAATCGAACATGTTTCCCAGACAAGCAAGGTCTTTCCCATAGAACAGGGTTAGATCTAGAAAATGAAGTATATGATTTAGGTAATTATTCTTCGACTTTCATGGTCCTGAATGTTCAGTCCGACACTACTCTAGATTTGCCTGCTATTTCAGTACTACCAGTCAAAGGCGAATTATGTGTCAGGAAGAATGGTTCCGCACATGTAGGACATAGTGATTGTACTACTACTGTCGAGTATAGTGACAGTGGGAAATCCGTTTTCAAAGCCTCACGTCATTCTTATTTTGTTTGTGGTCAGACCGCATATGTTCGTCTGCCCCTCGATTGGGATGGAACATGTTATATTGCCTTCCTACTGCCACCAGTTTTTCTAGCCCCATCTGATTATCACAGAAACACACATCTAGTACACGTCAGACATAGAAGGGAGTCCCCAATTGTCGATCAAACTGAAACTACTCTAGAACAATATCAAGACTTCAATAAAGGTTTCTTTTTCTTTATAGGTCCTATCCAGAATAGTAAGTTAATACGTAGGTTAACCAGAACCCTTGAAGCAGTAGTGAATGAGACTACTTCCGCTCTAGGTAATTTAACCGAAGAGCAATCTGCTATGAGATTTGTCGTGCTCCAAAATCGTCTCGTTCTTGACGTCATACTGGCCGATAGAGGAGGAGCTTGTAGAGTCATCGGATCTAGTTGCTGCATTTTCATTCCTAATAATGCGCCGTCTGTTTATTCAGCTATAACCAGACTTCATAAAATTGCCCATCAGTTACACCAGAATCCAGGCACCTGGACATGGTCCGGTTGGCTCTGGAGTATTATATCTGCCTGGGGATGGAAAGTATTGTCATTCCTGGGTATTGCAGTAATGATCATATTCAGTTGCTGCCTCTGTATACAATGTGGCCCTGCGATTTGCGGCATGTGTGCTACCTCTTGTATTCCTAGTCCTAAATCCCGTTCCAAGACAATCCGAGACGAGAAAATGATGCTATATGAACAGATAGATGGTATCATGAATATTGATGTTTCCTGATGGAAACGTAGGGCACAAGGAGGGAATGTGGAAAAGTAAATTTTGCCATGTTATATGTGCCTACGTGTTACCCATCTTATGCTATATGTGCATGATCGATATGCATGTATCCCCCTATGATCGATTAAAGACGCAATTACAGTTGTGTCCAACTTTAGTATGTCAGTTTCCAGTTCTCGTGAAAGCAACGAGTATTAGGCCTATGTTGCCACATTTTACAGTGTGTACGTTAATTCATTGAATTGTCCCCGTTTCTAGGCCTCAAAAGGGCCCGGACATCAGATTCAGCTCCAGACTTCTGAACCCTCTCCGAGGAGCGATACAGCCCCCACCTGCATCCCTGACCCTTCACTTACTTCCTGCCTCACAGTGCCCGGCCCGGCCTGGCTCTGCCTGCCAGTCTGCCAAGAGTATGTTATGCCTCTAGTTATCAGTCCAGCCCTCCTTCTCTGCATTCCTAAGCTACTGAATCGCATCAACAGTTTCAGCCATGGTCTAGCCTTTCTGTCTCCATGTAAGAGAAATACTGTATTAATATTCATAGAATATTCCTAGCACACGCAATACATGTAGAATTATGCACGCACCAGTTTTAGTGTCAAGTAGCCTTTGCCCTGATAACTTTTGGATTCTATCAACATGTACTCCAAACACCAGATACCAGATATGATATAGGTACATGTCGTTCTGACACTGTAGACTGTAGTCTCCTCTTCTAGCGCAGAAGTCATAGCCCCAGTTCCTCCCTGGTAACACGTCATTGCCCGTTTGCGCGCACCACTAGGTTAAAGGTCCCAGCTGCTCAGGTAGCCCCCTCCATGTTTCCGCCCCATTTATGACACTTCTGTGACGTTTACATCACATGTCTATGTATACGCCCTGTACACGCCTTCTTGTTACTCCCATTTTGTCTTATCTTTCGCGACTGCTACGAGTTACGCCTACTGCTACGCCTACTGTATTGAATGTAATGTAATTGTTTTAGTATATATACTGTGTACTGTTACTGAAAAGTTACCCAGATCCTACCCTTTACCCCTTCCCTGGCAGCTGCCATCAGTCTATTCCCATGCAGGCTATCCCGTTCCTGTCCCTTCCCTTATGCCTGATTAAAGCCTGTCAGACTTCGATACCTCGAATCCTGTCTCTTATTTATTGAGCTATCTGTTTTATTCACTGTATTCAAAAATAGTACCGGTAATTAATTATTTATTTACCACAGGGGAGTGGGAGAGATGGGATGTCATACTAGTAAATTGCCATATAATCTAGTAAACATTACCGTGTCTAGGAGGACAATGTACTAAATCTAATGATCGTTGTCTGTAGGTCTTAAAGTCAAATATGGTAGGTCCAATGCAGATTTGCACCCTGCTGAGGTCAAGAAAACCAGTGCCAGTGTCCATTGGTTTGTTATGTATGGCTCTGGTAGAGAGGCACTAGAAAACCAGTAGCTCATGGTTATGACTGTATCAACAGTGTTAACACCAGCATTTGCAATGTAATAGGTCTCGCATTTACGAGAGTTTGAGCTATTGGCATGTAAATGACAATAGCTTAAACTCTTGCAAATGCGAGACCTATTGCATTGCAAATACTTTTTGGGTAAAAATGCCCATGCAGCAGTTTCACGTTAATAGAGGCCACGCCCCTTTCTTTAGACAAGCGGATTAAAGAAAGGTCTGCTGCAGCTATTAAAGTGAAACCTCAGAATGGGGCGCTTTTACAAAAAAAAGCATTTGTTTGTCAAGTTTACAAACACATTTTTTTTTGTAAAAGCGCCCCATGCCACAGTTTCACTTTAATAGATGCTGCAGATATTTCTTTCAACGCAGCTCAGCATGGCCTCAATTTCAGTGAAATCGCGGCATTGAGCGATTCTAAACAAAACAAGAAACGGGGAAAAAAACATGCAGCTTCGTTCGGGCCACAAATAAAACAAAGGCCCGGCAGCCACTGTGGCGTGCCGTGCTATTAAAACAAGCATTTGTAATGAAATAAGTCTCGCATTTGCGAGATTTTGAGCTATTGGCATTGTAAATGGCAATGCTTATTAATTATGTGTTTGAAAACCTACAAGCGGTGCGTAAACACACACTTTCTACTTATGGTTCTTGCTTACGAGAAGCAAATCTGGCAGTAACTGCGCCTCTTTTACTGCCAGCATTGCTTCTTGTAAGCAAGGACTAGTAGGAAATGTGCATGTTTACACACCACTTGCAGGTTTTCAAAACATATAAATAAAAGGCATTGTTATTTACAATACTAATAGCTCAAACGTTAGCAAATGCGAGACCTATTGCATGTGCAATGCAATAGGTTTCGCATTCGCAAGATTTTGAGCTATTGGCATTGTAAATGGCAATGCTTATTAATTATGTGTTTGAAAACCTACAAGCGGTGCGCAAATATGCACTTTCTACTTATGGTCCTTGCTAACGAGAAGCAAAGCTGGCAGTAACTGCGCCTCTTTTACTGCCAGCATTGCTTCTTTTAAGCAAGGACTAGTAGGAAATTTGGATGTTTACGCACCGCTTGCAGGTTTTCAAAACATATAAATAAAAGGCATTGTTATTTACAATACCAATAGCTCAAACGCTAGCAAATGAGAGACCTATTGCATTGCAAATGCTTGTTAACCTCAACTTTAAGCATGTTGACATAGCCTTACTCCAGGAGATGCATCTCACTAGCATAGAGGTGGAGAAGCTTGGGCAGGACTGGGTTAGTAGGGAGATCCATAGCTGCTGCCCTTCACCACTGGTCGGTGTGACGTGGCCATCCTGATTCATAGGACTCTACAGGACAGGATGCTAAATTCCTGGATACACTCAGTGGGTCGCTATGTATTTTCCAAGCTGTGGCCACTGTTTACCCTCATCAGCCAAGATAGCTTGACTCTAGTGGCATGGAGAGCACGGGACCCACGTCTGGGCATACCCGTCCAACTTGGGGTGACAAAGGCAAAAAGAACAATTGATCAACAGAATGCAGAACAATGTCATACATTCACCCCAGTACAGAGATCCGGGCCTAAATCCATTATTTCTTTGCTCACCATGCCAATCCAGTTTGGACTCAGCCATATGCAAATCAGTCTTGACCTTGCACCCAATTGGAACAGTCTAGCCCGAACTGCCAGTCCAGGTCCTCCCTTGACTGGCAGTTCGGACAATTCGGTCAATTTCCTTTCTTGAGGGAGGGCTAATGCTTGAGGTCGTGTAATTCATCGCTTGCAGTTTGAGGGCACCCTTCTTCTCCCCCTCCACTGGGGGATGTCTTCTCCTTTACTCCCTCTCTGCGGATCCCTCTTTCTTTCCCTCTCCCTCTAGCCCCTTCCTCCCTCTCCTTCACTTCTCTCCCCCTTGAGGATCCCTTCACCCCCCTCTCTTCTTCTCTTCATTTCCCTCTCCCTTCTGCACTACTCCCCCGTGGATCCACCCCTCCTCCTATCCCCTGTTCTCCTACATAGACGCATGCCTATGCTGCTTTTCTCCCCTCCCTTCCCCAGCCCGCCCTCTTTAAAGATGCTTTCCTGCTTTTCTATTTCTTTACTTTTCTGCTCCTTGTGGTCGCTCAACTTAGTCGTTATTTCCTTGTAAGATGGCGTTATCCCTTATGGAGCTCTTGTGTTATCATTGATGGTCATTCATACAAGGTGTATTTCTGACTCTTTGGATGGCTGTAACTATACTGTGTGTTTTGCATTGCTCGTCTCTTGCTGTTTCAATAAAAAATTTACAACACAAAAAAAAATAAAGACATCAGCATTAACCCCACTTTTTCTAGGAATCCCACAAGGCTCTGTCCTCAGCCCTGTGACAAGAGCTAGATGGCTGCCCTTGGTGATACTATCTAATGATTATGGGGCATATTTACAAGCAAGAGATAGGTTATCTCTAAAATTGCTAACACCACGCTCCGTCACTTTAGAAACGCAAGGCTGTGCCATATTTACAATAATAAGGCTCACACCTGAGTTTATCCCTCCGCTGGCACTAAAATCCGCAAGGGTGCCAGCATTGAGGGAATGATTGTTTATGTGCAGGAAGGGACACCTTCCTGCACATAAACAATCCAGAATGGTGATTTTTGACTTCTATGTCTGCTGCATTGTGGAGCACACATAGAAGTTGCAAATCGTAATTTTTTCAAATGATTGTTTATGTACAGGAAGGGATACCTTCCTGCACATAAAGAATCACTCATGGTGTTGTGCTGTTTCTATGTGTGCTGCACAATGCAGCACACATACAAACAGCAAACAAGAGGAGAAATAAACCATTTCTCCTCATTTCACCATATTAAGACCAGGTTTTCTGCGGTCTTAATTTTCACACTGCCTCCTATTTTCGCCACCCTTGTAAAGGGGGCAGTGTCAAAATCAATGGGTGTTGCGGTGGAATGATCCTTGGCCATCCCTGCTACTTTAAAGTGTAGCATTAAAGGGGGCTGCTAAGGCAGCGTTAAGCCATGTTAAGTGGCTTAACACTGTTTTGTAAATAAGGTGAAGCCCCCATCGCCCAAGAACGTCACTTTTAACAACATTTCCATGGCGATAGGGGCTTAGCCTTATGTGCAAGGGTAGGTGGTAAATATGCCCCTTAGTTTCCCTGACCATCTCTGTGCTAATGATACACAAATCTTTTTCTCCTTATCTTCTTTCTTTCCCGACCACTAGTCACGTATCTCTTACTGCCTCACTTCCTTAGGCACTGGATGACATTTTGGTCGCTAATGCTTTAGTTCTCTGACACTGCAATCTTATACTTTCCCTCGTTAACAGCACCCAACTCCCTCGCTGCCCCAATCCACTTTCACACTGCCTCTCTAAAATTCCCCTCTTCAGCCAGAATCCAGTGCAGTCAATGTTGCATGTTTTCAAGTAATGAACATTGGTAGGATTTGATCACATTTACCATTCAATTCAGACAAAAAGCTCATTAACTCCTTAGCATTCAGTTGACAGAAATACTGCAATAGATTTCAGTAGGCCTTTCTATTACTCCTTTGCAATCACAGACAAAAGTGTAGCCCGAAATCTGTATAGTGTAGCTAGACATACCCTGCCCCTCAGTTTAACGCTATCAAGCCTTTTGGCTCCCTGTTAACAACCAGGGGCGGCTCTTGATTATGGTGGAGGAGTGTCGCCTCACTGGAAAATAGAATGATAGTAAAACCTTTTTATCATAATTTTATGTTTCTTGCTGTGCTGATTGCCAGCCTTAGGGCAGGGAAGGGGGCCATGCTGAGGGAGAGTCACTGAGGGTGGAGGAGAGTTGTGCACTGTAAGTGCGCATGTCGATTTGGCCGGCTGTCTTAGGATGGCCAAACCGACATGTTCACTTACATACCTCCACCCGACTGTGTTGCACAGCCTGGTGGAGAAAAGGCACAGACTCCCTGTGCCTGGGCGAGTGTTAGTTCAGCACGGTCAGGCCAATGGCGCGCTGCTCTCCTGCTCGTATTACCAGCAGGCGAGGAGCAGCCTGACTGGCCCCTGGGAGACTGTGCACAGCAGCAGGAGAGGAGCACTGTGGCAGAGTCTGCTGCGGCAGGTAAGTGCCATTGGCGGATCGTATAGGGCGTGCTGCGGGGCGTTGAGGCGAGGCAGGTATGCGCCCCGCCACTGGTAAGTGCTTTTAACGTATTATTTCCCCTTCAGCCCGCCTCCTCCCAGCGTTTCTGTTGCCCAAACAACAGGGATATATCCAAGCTACTGGCACTGATGTTCCTAGCAGTAAATGAATTGCCCACTAACTACCTCTTTGACATTTTACCCAGTTTCATACGTAGTAGAAACCTAAGATCCACCAACTATAACCTCTTGTTTAGACCCAAGCCACTTTGTGCTGCCTCCAAATTCCGGTCATTCTTCCTTTAATCCCCCATTTAATCGAAGTCTCCAACACAAACACTTGCTTTTAAAATCACTTTGAAAGGCCTTCTGATGCATCTCGAAATATTGGGACAATTACTCCCCAATTCCTCTCTAAATATGCCTCAATCATGCTATATGTTCCTTTAGTTACACTCATATAGGTGACGTAGATATGTGCATATGGGGAAACATCCTTTACAACGCAACTTTTACCACGCAGTGCCTTTACGATGCAACTTTTACAACGCAAACCATTACAGCGCATTGCGCTGGGGGGCGCTCTAGGATAGGCAATACGTTTAATTTACTGTCCAACACCTTCCCTAGTGTCCACGGGGACTGGAGTTGGAATAGTAAATTAAACTATTCACTATCCACCGCCCCAAAGCACTATGCGTTGTAATGGTATTCGTTGTAAATACCGCGTTGTAAAGGCATGCGATGTAAAAGTATGCGTTGTAACGTCATACATCCGTGTATATATTCATCAAAAATAATTACACAATTGGCAAAACCAATCCACAATTGCCCTTTCTCCACATTAGTCTTACAACTCCACCTTCATTAATCTTTGTACCGTCCATATTTCAATGTAAATGGTTCGACATAACAAATATTGAAGGCATAACATTCCAGACCAGGCCTCCAGAGTGGACACAACATGGGAGGGTTGGCCTCAAGAACTGATCTGCGGAATGTAGTAGCTGTTCTGGGTCTTGCTGAACCGGGAGAGTTGGGCCAAAATGTTCGGAATCAGCAGACAGCATATTGCCATATTTGTCAACTCTTTCAGTCGGCAAGGAGGGTGAGAAGCAGTGGAGATTAAACATTTTTGAGGCGGGAGAGGAAGTGTTTGAGGGTGGATGATTGCACTGAAATCTGTGAGGGGCATTTCTCTTGTTTGAAAGGTGTAGAGGAGTCCATAAAGCGTGGCACCTTACAAAGGAGGGTGGGTTGGGAGGGATGATGTGCACCAGGTCCTGTGATCTTGAATCTGGTCCTCCATTTCCATTTTCAGCTCTACTGCCTGTGTTCTGTCCCTCTTCGGTGCCAACATCACCTAGCAATCCAGAGGTGGTGAATGAGGATTTAATGCTCTCTCTCACTGTAGGATTACCTCTTCCATCTCTGTCTTTAACTCCTCATTACCAGCTAATCTCTTTCTTCCTTTGCCTCTCTTGCCAGTTTCACATGGCTTGCATTTCTTGCCAGGGGAATGCTAGGAATTTAAAATGAGGTCATATTTTTCCACCACATATAATCCCTGGCATCAAAACACCTGTATTTTATGCATCACAACCAACTTGAGTTATTTTGTGGTATGACTCCCATATTTGAAGAAATAGGCGAGGAAGCAAGATAGTCCGGTGACTTCATTTCGGGCGGAACTGTGTTGATTTATTCACTTTACTCTGTGGTAGCTACCAATAGTGCAGCATATACTGTGTGTTAGGGGCCCACTTCACCCCGATTATGGCTGTCTTTTACTACCCAATCAGGTGTGGAGGGAATGCTTACTTGCTTCCCTGTGGACCTTTGGCCTACATCATTTCTGCTACAGGAACGTGACAAAGGCATCTACAGCGCTTGCAGTGCAAGGTGTCACCAACCCATCAGAGACCCCCCTTTCTGCCAAACGCTCGTGAATATCTGTGAGATATGGTAGACTCAGTGATTCATTAACACATTCTGCAGGTGGGGCTACATCATTTTGTGTTACACCACTGTTCGGCTACGTCGCTGTTTAGGCATTGGCCGTATAACCAACATTATTTGGTTCTGGTGCACAAATAGAAAGAAAAGAAGCTTTTCTCTAAATTCTAGGGGCAAATGGCACAGGGATGCATCATATCTACAATGATATGATGGATCCCTATGCTCTTCTCTGCGCTGGTGCACAATTAGCTGCCATGCACCGATGCAGGCACCCTTGCACTATCGTGAAAGGGTGCTTGCGTTGAGGGGAATGATTGTTTATGTGCAGGAACTGCTTAATGCAGCACACATAGAAGTTGCAAAACTTATGTTTTTTTTGTAATGATAGTTAATGTGCAGGAAGGGACACCTTCCTGACATAAACAATTACAAGAGGTGATTTCCTTGTTCTATGTGTGCTGCAGAAATCAGCATGCATAGAAAAAGGAAAAGAACAAAGAGAAATTAAAAATTTCTCTTTTCGTTTCCCTACGCCTCCCTTGGGGAGGTGTAACATTCTGACGCATTTCCAATTTGACCATTTCTCATGAATCTGGAAATGTGGCAAGAGCCATGGGTGTTTGGTGGGAATACCCACAGTGTTAGACCTGGCATCCTTGGCATGGTTTCCCCCTATCTTTCTGCCTCTACCTCCTGTATTTTTGATGCTGTGCTGGATTTTGTTTCTGCTGGTTTAGATGCTTTGGGCACTTTGCCACTTCTGATCAGTGTCAAAGTGCAAGTGCTCCCTGTATAAATTGTTATTGTGATTGGTTATCCATGATTGGCATATTTGTATTATGGAGAAGTCCCTAGTAAAGTCCCTAGTAAAGTGCACAGAGAGTGCCAGGGCTGGTGATTCAAATGCTACTAGTGGGCCTGCAGCACTGATTGTGCCACCCACACGAGTAGCCCTAAAATGGTGTCTCAGGCCTGCCACCGCAGTGCCTGTGTGCAGTCTGTGAACTGCCATGTCCTCCTGGTCAGTGTCCCCACTGACCAGGCCTAACCATTCCCTTTCTGTGCACATTGGTCACCCCTATGGAAGGCCCAAGGTACCCCCTTGGACAGGGTGCAGTGTGTGTGAAAGGTAGAGCATGTACTCGTGCAGGTGACATGCTCTGGTAGTGAATTACAGCCATTTTCATTTTTCACTATTGTAAGGCTATCTTGCCCCATAGGCTATCATGGGGAATGCTGGCTACAGTGACTACCAGCATATCTTCCCATAGGAGCAAGATAGGACTTAAAAGTCTGGTATCCCTGAACTCAGAATTTAATAACACATCTTTTAGGAAAGGTTGTTTATTAAATCCTGTGTTTGAGAACAGCACTTTTAGAAAGTGGATGTTCTCTTGTCTGACCTTTCTGTGTGTCTTGGCCTGTTTGTGAATTGACTGTCTGGTTTGTGAGTGACAGGGGCTGGGTGGCTCCCAGAGGCTGAGTGGGCCATCCCTGGGCTGAATAGCTCCATCTGCATCTAGAGTGGTGGGAGGGGATAGCACCTTGGCCTGAATAGGGCTGTGCCTGCCTTCCACAATGCTGTCTCCACCTCCTGCTGGGCGGCTGGCGACCCTGCCCCTCACTCTGAAAGGAAAGGAGAAGCCAGGAAAACAAAGTGCTCAAGGAACACCCAGAACTGGTTCAGACCGGGCTAAGAGCCCTCCTGCACAATGGGAACAAAGACTTTCTAGGGGTATAAGTGCAGGACCCCTGACTACAGAAAATTTGATCATCCTGGAATCAAGAAGGAACCTCTGCCAAGGAGAAAGCTGGAAGACTGAAGAAGGAAGACTGTCCTGCTGTTGCTTTGCTGGACTGACCTGCAGTTGCTTTGCTGCCAAGGAGAGGGGAAGGACGTTGTTGTTGCTTTGTCCCCTTGCTTGAAGATATCTCCAAGGGCCTGTTGTGAGCTGGCCTCCTGTTAAGAAGTCCCAGGAACAAAAGGACTTCACCCCCAGCTTTCCCTGCGCTCTGCTGAGAGAGTTCTGCCCTTCCTGAGCGCTTAATCCAACTGAGGGGCATCTGGAAGTTGTGGCCTGCTGTTTGGAAAGCTCGAGAACAAGAAACTAAGACTATCTGCAAATTTTCATGCATCGCTCGCTTTCGGAGCGCATCCCCGTCAGTGCGAGAAAATTCCTGGTGCCGCGAAGATCGAGATCGTCGCAGCGCCGGTTGCCGCTGCAAGAACTGACGCATCCTTCGCTTGCGGAATGCATCACTCCGGTGCAGGAAAAGTATTGTCGCAGAGCCTGTCCTCGCTGGGTGAGATCGCCGCACCGCTTGCTTGCGGACCGCATCACGTGGCTGCGAGTATCGGTGCAGAGCCATCGTATCGAGGGGCCGCGAGAGGAGAAGATTGACGATGTGCCGTGCCGCGCATCGCCGCCGCACCTGAGATCGTCGCCGCCCCGAAGATCGTTTCATCGTGCCTTTGCGAGACGCTTCCTACGGAACCTACGCACCGGAATCCATACAAGGTATCGCCTCCCTCCTCATACAGACCGGATTTGTTGCAACACACCCGCTGCATCCAGCGGGGCTGTTACATCGCCTACCCAGGGTCTCAGGAGTGACGAATTGCTTGTTTTCCACTGTACCAGCATCTGTTTTGGAACTTTGTCGCATCTAAAAGTACAGTTGGCTAAACCTGACGCAACTGTGCACTATATTCACGCAACTGTGGATTATTTTAACGCAACCTTAAGAGCTCCTTTGAAGCCATATTCTTAAACTGTGTATGTTGGATTTTTCTCGTTTTGGTCTTGTTTAGTTTAGATTAAATATTTCTATTTTTCTAAAATGTTGTGGAGTCCATTTGTGGTGTTTTCACTGTGTTACTGTGAGTTTTGTCTAATACTTTACACATTGCCCTTGATAAGCCTGACTGCTCGTGCCAAGCTACCAAGGGGGTGAGCAGGAGTTATCTAAAGAGTGGTTCCTCCTTACCCTGACTAGAAGCAAAGGTCCCTATTTGGACAGTGGTACCTACCTCTGCCAACTAGAGACCCCCAGTTCTGACATTGTTGGTCAGCGGTGGGATTCAGAACTTGTATTTGTACTAGACCCACAGTGATTGGTGTACATCACTAGTGAGTGCAGACCACTACGCCACCGCATACTACATTTTGTTTTTTGATTCTATTCCTGAGTAACTCTTCAAAGCATCATGTCTCTGAATGGGAAGGCACCAAGTGTGGAGGCAGAATTGGAGTTTTGCATTGAGGATTTGTATTCCTACAAAGTTGAGCAGTTCAGACAATTCTGCAAAAAGTTTGATTGCCCCACCAAGAGCGGCTACCGGAAGGAGGAGCTGCAGAGAATCTTGAAGGCTCACTGGGAGGCACAAGAAGAAAATGATGCAAGTGGAAGGATAGGTTTTCAACCCCAAGATCTGCCTGTGAGCAGACCAGGCTCAAGGCCTGTCAGCAACCATTCCAAAAGGGGTTTCACCCCAGGAAGAGTTAGAGGAGAATCAAAGAGTGAGGAATCATGAGTTGGAACTTTTGAAAATGAAAATGGAGAAAGAGGCAGAAGAGAGCAAGAATGCTCGTGCCCTAGAAGAAAGGAAATTGCTTTTGACTCATGAGTTGAGCCTGAGGGAACTGGAGATCAAGGCCAAGCAGGTGAATTCCAGTTCAAATGGCGGCAGTGCACAGCCAGTGCAGGGTGGTAAAGTATATATCCTCAAGGATTTGGCACAGAATTACAATAGGAGTGAGGATATCTCTGCCTGGTTTACCTCTTATGAGATTGCATTGAGGATGAATGGTGTGCCTGAACAGCATTGGGGGGCGGGTCTGTGGAAACATTTTGAGGCTTCTGGGAGGAGTGCTCTAGACCCCTTAGAATTAGCAGGTACCATGACCTATCCCAAAATGAAGGAGGCCCTATGTCTCAAGTATGGACTTAATCCAGAGCAGTACAGACTGCAATTTAGGAACTCCAGAAAGAAAGAGTCTGAGACTTGGATGGAGTGTGTAAATCTATATTCACGTGCACTGGAAGGTTGGATGAAGGGCAGCAAAGTAAATGATTATAAGGGGTTATTGCATTTAATTAGTTGGGAGCACTTGAGTAGTCTATGTGTTCCAGAGCTGCGCCAGCATCTTTTAGACAGCAAGACAGCAAGCTGACAGACCCCATTGAGCTTGTTAAGGAGACGGACTGCTGGACCAGTACAAGGGTCCACAGAGGAATGGTGGATACCACAGCCAAAGGTGGGTAGGGTCCCCAGCAGAAGAGTGGGGAGGACAAGGGTAACCAAAAGGAGTTCTCTGAAGGGCCCCAAAACAGTTCCCAGGGAAAGGAGTCCCAACCCCCCAAACCTAAGCCAACCTGGCCCCCTAAGGGCAGGCGGGACAACAGGGGCCCCCCTACCTGCTATCACTGCAATAAGGTGGGCCACTTTTCCTCTAGGTGTCCCAAGAAAAATCCAGCACCCACTGGTGCTCCCACCGCGGGTTTAGCGAGTGTAGCTTTGGGAGGGGATTTGATTTCCAGTGGGGAGGTGGGACTAGCAGTAATGACCCTTGTCTCTTTAGGAGACAAAGAGATGGCCCAGGACACCCCTCTGCCCCAGAACACTAAGAAATACGGGCAGTGGGTGACCATCAATGGGAAGAGGGTGGAGGCTCTGAGAGACACATGAGCCAGCGTGACATCCATGAGGTGTCAGTGGGTGTCTGAACAGCAGGTCATTCCCAATGCACTCCACCCAGCAGTTGCAGCTGACAGCTCAGTGCGCCTCTGCAAAGTGGCGCGGGTTCCCTTTGAGTGGAGGGGGGTCTCAGGTCTCTTGGAGGTTGTTGTAAGTCAAGCCTTGCCTGTAGACTGTCTGCTAGGTAATGACCTGGAAAGTTCTCCATGGAAGGATGTGGAACACCAGACTCATCTGGAGATGTTGGGTTTGCCTGCGGTGATCTGCGTGACCACACGGGCTATGGCAGCCAGTAAGGGTGATTCAGCAGACCTGGAGCCTGAAACAGTGGCCCAGGAGACTGCCAAGAAGAGAAAAGGAAGGGGGCGTGGGTAACCAGCCCCAGCCATTCCCACTGTCCAGGAAGGAGCAGAACCTGAGGGGGATTCCCTGGAACCCACAGGGGAACAAGTGGCCAAACTGGGGAACCTACCTGAGCTGACCCATTGGCAGCAAGAAGGTGGCCCCTCCAGGGAGGAATTCTGCAAGGCACAGAAGGAGTGCCCTTCTCTCATTGGTGTGCGGCAACAGGCTGCAGACTAGGCAGCAGGTGGAGTCCAAGGATCATCTCATTTACTGGGAAGATGAGTTGTTGTATAGTGAGCCTAAGTTCGCTGAGCCCGGTGCAGCCCATGTGCTGGTGGTACCGTAGCGCTTCAGGAACTTCCTAATGGGTCTGGCTTATGACGTGCCTCTCGCAGGACATCTGGGGCAAGATAAGACCTTCCAAAGGCTTGTCACCCACTTCTACTGGCCCCAGATGAAGAAGCACGCTGGTACCTTTTGCAGATCTTGCCAAACATGTCAGACCTGTGGCAAGAGTGGAGGGAAGTGCAAGGCACCCCTCCAACCATTTCCTGTGGTGAGCACCCCTTTCGAGCGGGTAGGCATTGACATTGTGGGGCCCCTGGACCCCAAGACAGCCTTAGGCAACTGGTTCATCCTGGTCTTGGTGGACCATTCCACCCGGTACCCGGGAGCTGTCCCTCTCAGGACAATCACAGCCCGTGGTGGGCCGTGCATTGATGGGCATCTTTTCCCGAGTGGGGTTCCCCAGAGAGGTGGTCTCCGACCGGGGTACCAACTTCATCTCTAGGTACATGAAGTCTCTGTGGGAGGAGTGTGGGGTAACCTATAAGTTCACCACTCCTTACCACCCTCAAGGAAATGGGTTGGTTGAAAGGTTCAACCGCACCCTGAAAGGTATGATTATGGGCCTAGCGGAGCCCATGAGACGGAAGTGGGTCGTCTTTCTACCATGCCTGTTGTTTTCAAAGTGCAAGTGCTCCCTGTATAAATTGTTATTGTGATTGGTTATCCATGATTGGTATATTTGTATTACAGAGAAGTCCCTACTAAAGTGCACTGAGAGTGCCAGGGCTGATGATTCAAATGCTACTAGTGGGCCTGCAGCACTGATTGTGCCACCCACATGAGTAGCCCTAAAATGTAACCCTGGGCGAAGCACTACGCTACGCTCGTGTAGTTCGTGAAGTTTGCGCAACTTCGCACTACGCGAGCGGCACGTAGCACAGTGCGAACACGCGTAGTGCAGCGTAGCGTAGTGCAGAGGTCATTTTTTGCTTGTTCGCGGTCCTCAACGTCATGTTTGCGACCGCGAGCAAGCAAAATGACATCCCGGTGAGATTCTCAACGCGGGGAGGCCAGGTTTCCTATTGCGAGTGGTTGCGCATTCTCGCGACCGTTTGCGATGAGAAACTACCAGTTCGCGTTGAGAAAGCTGCTGCTCGAGTAAAAATCTACTCGAGCAGCAGAAAACGACAGCTCGCACTGTGCAAGATGCTGTTTTCAATGATTGCACAGTGCCGGATGCTTGTCCGCACTGTGCAATCATTGAAAACGCATCTTGCACAGTGCGAACATGCTACTACGCAGCTGGCGTAGTGCTACGTGAAGTTCGCGTAGTGCGAAGTGCACTTCGCTTGACTTCGCGTAGTGCTACTTCGCGAACTACGCCCACCCTTACTAAAATGGTGTCCCAGGCCTGCCACCGCAGTGCCTGTGTGCAGTCTGTGAACTGAACGTACCCCCTTGTGTAAGGTGCAGTGTATGTGAAAGGTAGAGCATGTACTAGTGCAGGTGACATGCTCTGGTAGTGAATTACAGCCATTTTCGTTTTTCACTATTGTAGGGCTATCTTGCCCCATAGGCTATCGTGGGGAATGCTGGCTACAGTGGCTACCAGCATATTTTCCCATAGGAGAAAGACAGGACATAAAAGTCTGGTATCCCTGAACTCAGAATTTAATAACACATCTTTTAGGAAAGGTTGTTTTTAAATCCTGTGTTTGAGAACAGCACTTTTAGAAAGTGGCTGTTCTCTTGTCTGACCTTTCTGTGTGCCTTGGCCTGTTTGTGAATTGACTGTCTGGTTTGTGAGTGACAGGGGCTGGGTGGCTCCCAGAGCCGCTCGTAGTGGGAACTTGTGCCTGTGTGAGAACATTGCTCTTTGGCTCTCGAGGAACTATCTTCTCTGACTTAGGCGAGTAACGCTGATTTGTGGGGTGTAACGCTGATTTGGTGAGCCTATTTACGAAGCGGGACTGCGACGACCACTGTGCCTTGCGTCTGAGCAACCTGCCGCACCTGTGGTGTCTTCCCGCCTCCTCCCGCTGGTGTCCAAGAAGCGACTCGCGGCCCCCGCTCCACGGGGGCCGCTCCGCGGGGGCCGCTCCGCGGGGGTTGCTCCGCGGGGGACGCTCCACGGGGGCCGCTCGTAGTGGGAACTTGTTGTGCCTGTGTGAGAACATTGCTCTTTGGCTCTCGAGGAACTATCTACTCTGACTGTGGCGAGTAACGCAGATTTGCGGGGTGTAACGCTGATTTGGTGAGCCTATTTACTCAGCGGGACTGCGACGACCACTGTGCCTTGCGGCTGAGCAACCTGCTGCACCTGTGGTGGCTTCCCGCCTCCTCCCGCTGGTGTTCAAGAAGCGACTCGCGGCCCCAGCTCCGCGGGAGCCGCTCGTAGTGGGAACTTGTGCCTGTGTGAGAACATTGCTCTTTGGCTCTCGAGGAACTATCTACTCTGACTGTGGCGAGTAACGCTGATTTGCGGGGTGTAACGCTGATTTGGTGAGCCTATTTACTCACCGGGACTGCGACGACGACTGTGCCTTGCGGCTGAGCAACCTGCCGCACCTGTGGTGTCTTCCCGCCCCCTCCTATTAAAGCCTTCTAGGGCCTGCGCACGCGTAACGCGTGCGGACTGTCGTCGGGCGAAGCCCGGGCCAAGGGCGGGCCCGTTTAAGCCCGTTCAAGATCGTTCAAGGGCAGGGCGGGCCACCCCCTTTACATCTTATCATCTGGTGGGTTTTATTGTTTGTACAGTGTACCCCTGTAATTGTATTACTGTTGTGACTCATTTGTAAATGGCAGCTAAGGAAGTTAGCAGTAAGACGGCCAGTGTAAACTTAATAGGTTCCATGGACAAATTCATCACTAGGATGAATACAGCCATTGATCAGAGTATTACAATCATGGAGAGGAGGGTTTCCCAGGATCTGGCACTTGCCAGAAGATCCTCAATGGGTCCAATAGCCAATGCAAGGACTCCGGCCAATCATTACAGTCCTTCTAATCCTGATGCACTTCCCTCCCTGGAGTCTTTAATTTCCGACCCACTGGTTTGTGATATTGAAAATCTTTCTGAAGGGAACCAAACCACGTCCTCTGATTTACTTCCGATTACCCCCCATGAACTCCCAACAGAGCCAAGTCCTGTCAAGGAGCATAATACCAGACAACTTCGGGAAAGGCGCCAAGAGGCCATTCCAAAAACTACACAGGGTCTGGTCACTTCGAATGGTGAACAGCCTTTACAACGAAACTTTTACAACGCACTACCATTACGACGCAACTTTTACAACGCAAACCATTACAACGCATTGCGCTGGGGGGCGCTCTAGGATAGGGAATAGGTTTAATGTACTATCCAACACCTTCCCTACTATCCACGGGGACTGGAGTTGGAATAGTAAATTAAACTATTCACTATCCAGCGCCCAAAAGCATTATGCGTTGTAATGGTATGCGTTGTAAAACTTGCGATGTAAAGGTAGGCGTTGTAAAAGTATGCGTTGTAACGTCATACATCCCCTTCGAATGTTCAAAAGTTGGGAAAAGTCACCAAACGCCAGGGAAAAGCTCCAATCGACAAAGGGCAGGCCTCTGAGACTACCAAGGCAATCGTACACATTTCTAAAGTAATCACGACCCCTGTGAGATTGTCCCCGGAGGCTAATGGGTTAGAAAGTCAGGTACTTACCGGGTTGGATGTGGAGGACCCCTTGATTAATAAGATAGGAGACCTTTTCAGACTTCTTCTCCTCCCAGTCCTAGAGAGGTTAACCAAGATCGAGGAAAAACTAGATAGGATTGGTATTGTGTCTTCTGGTAAGGCTAACTCGCGGAAAAAGGTGAAAGAATTTAGGGCTGAGGTCCCCCCCTCTAATATATCGGGAGTGAGGGCCGTTAATGACGCTATAATTCCACCACCCAAGCCCTTGGACATACCGGTTGCAGCCGCTCCCTCTCTCAATTTACAGGCAAAGGCCCCAGGTACAACACTGAGTAAAATGTCTCGAACAAATTTGGGTGACGGGTCCCCCAAGAAACTTTCTTCCAGTGAAGGAATTAACATCGACCTTCCGCCGGATGTAAGTCCCTATCTGGTAGTCTTGGCAGGAATACCAGTTTTGAAAAAAGGTGTCCATGAATCATATGCATCTTTACGCAATAAGGTTGTGGCCTCGCTTAATCAATTTAGACTACTACCTATGCATATTGTGAGTAGAATATTGATGGTCAAAAGGGTTTCATGGGTGGGCCACTCAGACAAGGACATCAGGGGAGACTGTATTTTAGTGAATTTTGACGACCCCGGGACAGTGAGATACATTTGCAACTGGAAAAGTCAGGGTCCAGGAACTTCCATTCTAGCACTCCCACTGTCCTATTTTTATCCCTCCGGTTTTCCTCCACCTACTGACGATGGTTGGACTTTAATACAACGGAGAGCTGGGAGATTTAACCCTGGAGGTAACCGGAACTATGGAGGTTGGTTAGGCCCCCAGTTTTTTCCATCTTCTATCCCTTGCCAAAACCGGTACAGCGAATTGGAAGCTGTTTACTGACAGGTAGGGGTTTCTCGGGCTTCTCCTGTCTCATTTGTCCCTTCCAAAACTATCAATAATAGGCCCCCTAGGTCACCAGAACTTTATGACAGTCCACCCACAACCTCGGCCACTATGATATATGGGGGTAAAAGGGATAGTGTCCAAGGCTTAGATCTCCCTTTGGGCCTGACGACCTATCTGGACTACACCGCCCTGGCAGGAAATGGTAATCATGGGCAAACTGAGTCCACAGTGCCTGTAAAGACTTGCCATCGGAGCCCAACTGAGGGTAGTGACAAAGGCTCCGACCAGGGGTTAGTCTCGCTACACGTTGATGGTCACAACGGCAACCTTAACATCATTTCATGGAACGTAGCGGGCTTGCGTAAAAAAGTACTACTTCCTGATTGGAATAACCTCATTGATAAATGTGACCTGTGCATTTTTCAGGAAACTTGGTGTCTCGAACCAATGTATAAGTCTGGCTATTCTTCCTTTCATGTTCCAGCTATCTCTTCTGGGCGGGGTCGCCCGTCGGGCGGTCTGTTAATTTGGGTCAAAATTGCATTAAATTGTAAAATTACCCACCACCATAGTACATCAGTGGACTTGATGAGGCTAACAATTAGGGATCCTCAGGCTACAGTGACTCTGGAGCTTTTTAACATTTATGCCAGAGGATTGCAAGGGGGGGCTGAATCTCCGACTATCTCTGCGTTAGCAGACTCACTCCTAAGTAGCCCCACTGATTCTCTGTCCATAATTGCCAGCGATTTTAACTGTACCTTCGAACCGCTGGCTGCGGATGGAGCTGGAGGTTTTCTTGATGAGGATGCGAGATGGGGCATACCGCAACTGACGATCGCGCCAATTAAAAAATGGACACCGATTGTCATTCAAATGAATGCCCTGTTATTGGAGCATGACCTGGTAGCTTTTAACGGGCGTACGCCATCAGATTTCTCTGGAGCCCATACCTACAATAGGGTTACCTGCCCTATCAGAATAGATTACATTTTGGTTGACAAGAGGCTATGGAAACATGTGAGTGACATGACTGTCATCCCATCTATCCATAGCGACCATAACCCCTTGTCCCTTTGTATGCGGGACCAGCTGTTTAATGGGAAGCCTCAGGCTAGTAGTAGACCGAGGATGGTGACTAGGGAAATAATACCCTCAAATTGTAGAAGATGCATCAAATGGCAAAAATTCATCTTAGATGAACATAAAACCAGCGCCCTTGGGGAGATTGTAAGAGACCAGACCGAGAATCTCTCTGCAATTTGTATTAACGATTTGGGATTTGCCCAGCCTGAGGTGATTTATGCCAAAACAATTGATTTGATGGGCGCTCTTTTCCTTGACACTCGGTCTACAAGCCAACTAAAGAGTAGGAAACCTGCAGCCAAGTGGTATGATCAGGACTGTAGGGGGGCAAAATCCAAATTGATATCTGCCGTTAAAACTCGCGATGCTGCTGAGGTCCGCTAAGCCCGATCCCAGTATAGGCGAGTATTACTGGTGGCAAAGAGGGCTTGGAATGACTCCCATTGGGAGGAGCTGAAGCTGGCTAGTCAGTCCAAAAATGGCGAGCGGTTTTGGGCTTTGGTTAGAAGCTCAAATGGTGGCGACACAGAACCAATACCCAACCATATCACTGATGGGGAATGGTTTGATCACTTCAGGAGTTTCTATGTAGGGGTAGGGATAACAGATAACAGTGGGCCCCCTGGACACGACACAATCACCCATGATAGATACTTTGTCCCTCATCGATCCTGTAGGGCAAAAAGAGGTTGAGATAGCCATCAATAAAATTGTACCAGGGAAGGCACCGGGCCAGGATGGCATTCCAGGCGATCTATTTCGTGCCAACATCGAGCAATGGGCTAAGTTCTTCTCCCTTTTGATTAATGCCCTTCTTCAGGGGTCTCCGGTTCCGAGTTCTTGGAAAGGGGCCGAGGTGATCCCGATTTATAAGAAGGGACCAAGGGGAGACCCTGCCAACTATCATCCAATCAGCCTCATTGATGCTGGCCAGAAGGTGGTTGGCACGGTCCTTCTGGAGAGGATCCTTTCATGGGTGGAGGAGAATAACATCATCTCCCAATTCCAGGCAGGTTTTAGGACGTACACTAGCACTGTTGACCAGGCATTTAGGCTGGTTTTGCTGCACTGGAAGATAGTAACCATTGGCAAGGGCGGTCTGTACTTGGCCTTTATTGATTTAAAATCCGCGTTTGACCTGGTTCCCCGAGAGCGGCTGTGGACGGTTTTGCGGGAGATGGGGTTCCCCTTGCCCATCCTGAATTTGATGGCCCGTATGCACGATGGAAATTATGCTTGTATCCGGTGGGGCACTCAGGAGCAGAAAACCGACAAAATCCCGGTAAATAGAGGCGTCCGCCAAAGATGCGTCCTGGCACCGACCCTCTTTTCATTGTTTGTAAATGGGGTTGTTTCATTTCTGTCTGACATTGATGCCGATGCCCCTACCCTGGCTGGTGTCAAAGTCCCCGCCATGCTTTTTTCGGATGATACGCTATTGATTTCTAAAACACCTATGGGGCTCCAGAAGCTTTTGGACCGGTTCTGCACATTTTGTAACTTATGGGGCTTGGTCATAAATACAACAAAAACCAAGCTCCTTTATTTTAACCCTAGTAAGAAAGCCAACTGTACGCTTTCACTCGATGAGGTGCCCTTAGAGCGTGTTAAAACATTTGATTACCTAGGGATAAGGATATCTGACCAATTGAAATGGCACCCACATATTGAGAAAATGGCCCTGAATTACAAACGTGTCCTGGGAGTCATTGGGAGGGAACATAGAGCCTCAATATCCAGACCCATAGCACCTGCACTGGAGATTTACTCTGCAAAAGCTATAGGTAGTGCATTGTATGGAGCTGAGCTCTGGGGCTTCAAAAATGTTGATCCCCTTGTTATGGCTAAAAACAGGTTTTTTAGGGAGCTCGTTTCTTTACCTAGGGGTACTCCAAGCAAACCACTCCAATATGACCTTGGACGCCGATCAATCAAAGATCTTATTATCTTGCACCCGCTTCTCTATTGGGCTCGTTTGTGGCGTACACTTGAGCTATCTAGCTACGCAGATGGCCTTCGAGAAGTCATGAATATGCAGGGGACCCATAAAATTTTTGGCTTACCAGGGTAAAGAAGTTTTTATTGGCTATTGGTTTTAATATTACATGGGAGACAGGTGTATCGGTGTCTAAACTGGAGATCAAGAGAGCTTATTGGCTACGGGTTGATGCCCAAGATTTTAGAGATACCAACCTGGGCAGGTTGACTGATGAGTTCCGTCTACCCAAGACAGTTCATCATCTTGAACACTATCTGGATTTCATTAGGAAACCCAGAGATAGGGCCCTATACATTCAGTTTAGACTGGGAACTCTTCCGGTTCGCGAACGTACCTGTAAGTGGAAACCCCCCAACCAAACACCTGCCAATTGCCCGTTTTGTACTGATGCACCTGAAACCATCCCACATTTTTTCTTTGTATGTCGCGCTTACAATAAACCTAGGTCGAAATGGTTAAAACCTGTTTGCCGCCAGCTTGAGACCAAGAATCATGCCTCTGCCCATAGAATCTTGCAGACAGATCCCAACACCACCCTAGCTTGTGGGTTTGCCAAATTTCTTAGTTGGGCGTGGGTGATCAGACTGAAAGACCTAAGATAATTTTATAAGGCGACTACTTTTTAATTAAGTTCAAAGCTGTAATTGGTTTAATGATTTTTTACTGTTGTATTCCTGCTTAAGTGCTTATTTAATGTTATTTATAAATGAATTGTATTTTAATTGCCATGTGCTTTTTAAGATATTTCATATCGAACTAAAGCTTTGTACTACTACTACTACTACTCCCAGAGGCTGAGTAGGCCATCCCTGGGCTGAATAGCTCCATCTGCATCTAGAGTGGTGGGAGGGGATAGCACCTGGGCCTGAATAGGGCTGTGCCTGCCTTCCACAATGCTAGCTCCACCCCCTGCTGGGCGGCTGATGACCCTGCCCCTCACTCTGAAAGGAAAGAAGACGCCAGGAAAACAAAGTGCTCAAGGAGCACTCAGAACTGGTTCAGACCGGGCTCAGAGCCCTCCTGCACAAAGGGAACAAAGACGTTTATGGGTATAAGTACAGGACCCCCGACTACAGAAAATTAGATCATCCTGGAATCAAGAAGGAACCTCTGCCAAGGAGAAAGCTGGAAGACTGAAGAAGGAAGACTATCCTGCTGTTGCTTTGCTGGACTGACCTGCATTTGCTTTGCCGCCAAGGAGAGTGGAAGGACTTTGTTGTTGCTTTTTTCCCCTTGCTTGAAGAGATCTCCAAGGGCCTGTTGTGAGCTGGCCTCCTGTTAAGAAGTCCCAGGAGCAAAATGACTTCACCCCCAGCTTTCCCTGAGCTCTGCTGAGAGAGTTCTGCCCTTCCTGAGTGCTGAATCCGACTGAGGGGCATCTGGAAGTTGTGGCCTGCTGTTTGGAAAGCTGGAGAACAAGAAACAAACCTGATTCATGAAGCAAAATTGCACTCGCAAAGGGCAAGATTCTCAGAATCTTGCCTTTTGCGAGTGCAATTTTGGCATTTGGGATTCACAATCCCAAATGCAAAATTCGCTAGTGAGGAATTAGCAAATATGCGAGGATTAGCATTTAAGGAATCTCTATTAGAGATTCCTTAAATGCTATTCATGACACTTGCACAAATTGCGATTTAGCAAAATTGGGCCGCTATTTACCGAGAGGTCAGACCTCTCGGTAAATAGCAAAAACATAGAAAAATGCTTTTAAAAGCATTTTTCTAAGTTGCATGTTGCACACACACATGTCCTTTGGACATGTGTGTGCGCAACACCTGTTCAAATGTGCATTTTAGGGGTGCTACAGGGTGTCCTTTGGACACCCCTGGCACCCTTAAAATCGCTATCTGATTTGCGAGTAGCAAATTGCTACTCGCAAATAAGGGATACTCCCCATTCATTCCTATGGGCCTTTTGGCCCATAGGAATGAATGGGGAGTTATTCCTTTTTTTGCGAGTAGCAAATTGCTACTCGCAAATAGAGAACATGTAGGAATCGCTATTGATTTAGCAATTCCTACATGAATGCCGTTTTGCGTGTCCTCAATAGCGAGTCGCTATGATTCGCTATTAGGGCCACGCAAAACGGCCCGTACATGAATCAGGCTGTAAGACTATCTGCAAATTTTCGCACATCGCTCGCTTGCAGAGCGCATCCGCGTCAGTGCGAGGAAATTCCCGCCGCTGTGAAGATCGAGATCGTCGCAGCGCCTGTTGCCGCTGCAAGAACCGATGCATCCTTCGCGTGCGGAACACATCGCCCCGGGAAAAGTACCATAGCTGCAAGTATTGTTGCAGAGCCTGTCCTCGCTGCGTGTGGACTGCATCACCTCGTTGCGAGTATCATCGCAGAGCCATCGTATCGAGGGGTCGCGAGAGGAGAAGACCGCCGCTGCGCCTCTAAACCTGAGATCGATGCTGTCCCAAAGATCGTCGCATCGTGCCTTTTGCGAGACGCTCCCTACGGAACCTACGCACCGGAATCCATACAAGGTATCACCTCCGTTCTCATACAGACCAAATTCATCGCCTCCCCAGGGTCTCAGGAGTGACACATCACTTGTTTTCCACTCCTTGTTTTCTGTTTTGGAACTTTGTCTCATCTAAAGGTACTGTTGGATAAACGTGATGCAACTGTGAACTATTTTCACGCAACTGTGGATTATTTTAACACAACCTTAAGAGCTCCTTTGAAGCCATATTCTTAAACTGTGTATGTTGGATTTTTGTTGTTTTGGTCTTGTTTAGTTGAGATTAAATATGTTTTTTTTCTAAACTGTTGTGGAGTCCATTTGTGGTGTTTTCACTGTGTTACTGTGAGTGTTTGTACATATACTTTACACATTGCCTTTGATAAGCCTGACTGCTTGTGCCAAGCCACCAAGGGGGTTAGCAGGGGTTATCTAAAGAGTGGTTCCTCCTTACCCTGACTAGAAGCAAGGGTCCCTATTTGGACAGTAGTACCTACCTCTGCCAACTAGAGACCCCCAGTTCTAACACACAGCAATACCCATGGCATGCCCCTTTCACACAAAGTGGTGTATGTAAAGGGGCCATATTTACAAGGACACGAAGAGCCACGCAGGGTGGCTTTACATGTCCTTGTATATATGGGCATCCGGTTGTGCCGCTGGTGCATCACAAAAGGTGACACACCGGCAGTGCAAGGGATTTGCTAATAAGCCTCTACCTCCCTAAACCCAAACGTAAGTGCTGCTGGTCCCCACTTCAGTGACCTATTCAAATTGAGCACTGTAGTATGCCAAGAGAGGGGTTAAATATCACAAAGTACTGTGGGCCTTATTTACAAGGAATTAACGCTGAGCTGTGCCGCAAGCTGTTTGACTGTGCTATGCTGCGTTAATTCCGAAGCAAAGGGATGCGTCATATCTACAATGATATGACGGATCCCTTTAATTCCCCCGGCGCTGGTGCACAATTAGCTGCCATGCGCCGACGCAGGCATCCTTGCACCATGGTGCAAGGGTGCCTGCATCATGGGGATTATTGTTTTTGTGCAGGAAGGGACACCTTCCTTCACAAAAACAATCACAAGAGGTGATTTCCTCTTCCTATGTGTGTTGCAGAATACGGCACACATAGAGGAAAAAAACAAGGAAAACCTTGTTGTGCCTCACTACGCCTCCCCTGGGGAGGCGTAGCATTCTGACGCATTTCCACATTTACGATTTCTCGTGAATTTGGAAATGCAACAGAAGCCATGGGTGTTGTGTGGGAAGACCCCACCCCTTTTACACATAGTGTTGCGTGTAAAGGAGGCCATATTTACAAGGACATGAAACGCCGCACAGGATGGCTTTATGTGCCCTTATACATATGGGGCAGCTGGTTACGCCGCCGGTTCATCACAAACAGCGTCACAAAAAGTGACAAGCCCCACAGCAAGATTCTTTACAGAGCATTGCCCTGCCATAGGAATCATTATCAGTGTTTATAAAAGGAACTGAAACTGCAGACAGAAGTAATAGACACTCATGCTACTGAGGGAGGGGGACACACTTTTCCACCCTCTACACATAACTGTTATCCAAACAGATGACAAATGTCCTCTGGAGATTTTTTGAGACACATTCGGAAGGATTTGTTGGCCTATGTGTCCTCTTTACTATTCCCCTCTTGCTAGAAACGCAAGGGGGAGGAAGCATCAGGGTATATGAAGAGAAATTCTGGAAGGAATGTTCCTTTTTCTGGTCGCCTTTCAATTGTTTCTTACTTGGTTAAAAACATACAAATGTCCTGATGAATGTGGAACGCTTTTTTTTACTGAAAGGGTGCAGAATCTAGTGGACTTAAGTCACCGATACGACACATAGAGTCTATAAAAAGACTATTAAAATGTTTTTAATTTTGCCATCAAATAAAGGTTGAAAAAAATGTGGATGTCCTGAAGTGGATGCCAAACTTTTAAAGTAATGTTTGGGTGGTGCAGACCTTGAAAATATTTCAGACACACCACAGACATAAATCACATGTTGATTGTTTGTGCTCCACGTGAGATAAGGGACCCCAAATTGATGGACACCAATACACCAAGATTGGAGGGACACAAGTTGACTACATTTCAGTGGGTCCAACAGTGAATCTTTCTTATGGTGGGAGCAGAATAATACATGAAAATCAAAAGCCAGTCACAGAATGTTTTGCCTAAATTCCTCAAGGATTCTGCCTAAAGATATTTTTAAAACAAGGGGCATATTTGACTGGAGTATGACTATGGATACTCATGCCCCAAGTATTAGCTCAAATTACTAAGAAAAGTTTGCACTCTGAGATCCGATAGATCCACTGCAGCTAGAACGATAATTAGAGCAAAAATGGACTACTGTATCTCCCTCGCTCTAGTAAGCAATAAGTGGAATGTCAGCTGCATGTGCTGCAGAACTCTGTAGCAATAGCTCCAAGCTGCACTTCACACCAGATGCTAGGATGCCGATTGTTTGGAATTAACTTTCAGTCTAAGCAAGAGTTAAATTGGAAGCTTTGACTTTGTTTCTTAAGTCGTTGTTTGGTTTGACCTCTACATGCATAGAGACTGCAACAAAGCAGACACTAAGATCAAGTGACAAAAACAAACAAACTACAAATCCCCAAGACTCACAGATCAAGGGTAGGTATTGCCTTCTTTGGGTAAGTGTTTTCGAATGAAGGCGCATACCAACCTTTGGTGAAGTTTGAAGTGGAGGTGGTTATACTCTTCTTTAAGGCTTTGAAAACACACCTGTCCTGAGAATCTCTAGTTATGATATTACTTCTTTAACAGTTGCGGACTTAGTGTATTGCATGTTTATGACTATTAAAGTGGCAATAGGTACTATACATATTAAACCACAGAGGCTTTGTTCTAAAGCTGAAGGCACTGCTTAAATTGGGCCTGTGGTTGCCGGTGTGCCATTTCCCCACAGCATGAGAGAGAAAAGCACTACAGGGAATGAAGGAGGAAGATAAACACTGGAAAACCACCACAAAGGGAGAATTCAGCCCCTGCAAGAGTGAGATAAAGGGCCCTAGAGTGTATGGTAGTGGGTTAAAGAGACATGAGATAGAATTAGGACTACACAGCCTTAATATTTGGGGTGCCAACATTTAATAGCATAGGACGCGGCTTCTGAGCAGCGCTTTGAGCACCAGCATTAATTCTGTTACAAATTAAGCACATGGAAGGTGAATGGAAGGTAATCTCTGTAAGCCAGATGGGAGGCACACAGTGATCTTTTGCTGCTTGTTTCTCTTTTTTGAAGTGGAAAAGAGAGGTAGCTCCCATTGGAGCCAAAAGCATGTAACTCTGATGAGGATTCGTTCTAAGAAGTAGAGCAAGTCAGAGTCTAAAGAGCTGACAAAATATTTAGGAGAACACACACAAACTCTTGAAAGTGTACCCACTGACTGCTCAGCTTTTACAGCAAGTGAAAGCAGTGTGAATGGCATTTTGTATTCACGATGGCGCCTCCCATTGGGAAAATAACAAGTTCAAAAGAATTATTCATAGATAGGAGGAACACAAAAGCAGAAGCTGGATGATATTGAGTGGTGTGAACAATCTTTGAAAGAACATAAATAATTTGATAGCATTTAACCCGTTTACCGCGGCGATTATTTCGCTGCAGTGCGGGCGTTCCACAGAGTGGGCGGGGCCGCGTCGGCCGTGGCCGTTCGCAGCACCAGCCAGTTAGTGCTCGCTACGGCCAACGGCCGACTGGAGCACGGAAGGTGTTATTAGAAGGGTGCTAATCCTTCATGTATGTGTTGAGAGAATGTCATCTGTGCAGAAGCATAGTATTTACTATATGATACCTATGTACTATATGTTGCCTCATGTGCTGCAGCCATCTTGTTTGTACTTCCCTGCCACCGCTAGACAGAACAATGTGCCCAAGCAAGTGATTCTCTGAACCATCTGTGTGATCCTCCCATTCAGCGCTAGGCCTTTCTAGACAACCCAACAGTGCATGGCGTAGTAACCAAATTGCATTTATATAGTGCATCATATACCTGAAAAGATGACGAAGTACATTAGTGTATGGGTAGCGCACTACACTGTAAAGAGTGCTTGGTTGGAAAAGTGTTGAATAACAGTATGGGCTATGTGTGGAGGGTTTTACTCTTGTGCTAGAGTAGTGTTTTTAATCTGTCTTTGGGTGTAGCCTCTACGCATGTAGTAGGAAGGAGAGGAGTAAGAAGTAGAACATGTGCACATTACATTAGCTGATTGATGTGAATGACTGAGTTGGACGCTCAACGATCTAGCCAGGAGTGACAGAGAAACAGCCTAGCGCTTGAATAAAACACTGACAGCCATGACAGGTGCTGCATGCAATGCATGGAACACTGGATGAGGACCTACAAGCATGTGTTGGATAATGACCCAAAGGAGTATATTAGTTACAGACAAATAGAGCAAATCTCTATAGGGGGCGTCAGAAGCATGGAGAGAGTATCTCATGGGTATGAACAGGATACAGTTTGAGATGCTATGCGGCCCAGGGTCCCCCGGACTCGTGGAGATCGGTAATAATAGTCCCTATATTTAACAAGCATTGGAAATGCAATAGGTCTCGCAGCATTAGAGTTAGTGCATTTAGAATTGTTTATGGGTTTTTTGTTGTAAATCTTTTGCATTTTTATTTTTTTTTGCCAATGCTAAAGAATTACAAATCAAAAAAGCAATAAACAATTGTAAAAGCTGTAACTAAAAATCCTACGAGACCTATTGCACTGTGTGAGGGTGAGGTGTTGAGGGTGAGTGAGGGTGGGGATGAGTGAGGAGTTGAGTGTGAGTGAGGTGTTGAGGGTGAGTGAGGTGTTGAGGGTGAGTGAGAGTGAGAGTGAGTGAGGGTGAGGGTGAGGGAGGGTTATTGCGAGTTAGGATGAGGGGTTGAGGGTGGGTGATGGTGAGGGTGAGGTGTTGAGGGTGAGTGAGGATGAGTGAGGGTGAATGAGGAGTTGAGGGTGAGTGAGGGTGAGTGAGGGTGAGTGAGGGTGAGTGAGGGTGACTGAGTGTGAGTGAGTGTGAGTGAGGGTGAGTGAGGGTGAGTGAGAGTGAGTGAGGGTGAGGTGTTGAGGGTGAGTTGTTGAGGTTGAGGTTTTGAAGGTGAGGTGTTGAGGGTGAGGTGTTGAGGGTGAGGTGTTGAGGGTGAGGTGTTGAGGGTGATTGAGTGTGAGTTAGTGAGGGTGAGGTGTTGAGTGTTAGTGATGGTGAGGTGTTGAGGGTGAGTGAGGGTGAGGGTGAGTGAGGGGGAGGGGGAGGCGTTGAGGATGAGTGACGTGTTTAGGGTGAAGTGTTGAGGGTGTGGGTGAGGAATTGAGGGTGAGGGAGGGTGAGTGTGGGTGAATTGTTGAGGGTGAGTGATTGAGGGTGAGGTGTTGAGGCTGATGTTTTGTGGGTGAGTGAGGGTGAGATGTTGATGGTGAGTGAAGGTGAGGTGTTGGGTGAGGCGTTGAGGGTCATTGAAGTTGAGGGTGGTTGAGTGAGGATGAGTGAGAATGAGGGTGAGTGAGGAGTTGAGGGTGAGTGAGGGTGAGGTGTTGAGGGTGAGTGAGGGTGAGTGAGTGTGTGATGTTGAGGGTGATTGAGGATGAGTGAGAGTGAGGGTGAGTGAGGATTTGAGGGTGAGGCGTTGAGGGTGAGGTGTTGCTGGTGAGTGAGGGTGAGAGTGATTGAGTGTGAGTGAGTGTCAGTGGGTGAGTGGCGTTGCGTGGGTGAGTGGCGTTGCGTGGCTGAGTGGCGTTGCGTGGGTGAGTGGCGTTGCGTGGCTGAGTGGCGTTGCGTGGCTGAGTGGCGTTGCGTGGCTGAGTGGCGTTGCGTGGCTGAGTGGCGTTGCGTGGGTGAGTGGCGTTGCGTGTGAGTGGCGTTGCGTGTGTGAGTGGCGTTGCGTGGGTGAGTGGCGTTGCGTGGCTGAGTGGCGTTGCGTGGCTGAGTGGCGTTGCGTGGCTGAGTGGCGTTGCGTGGGTGAGTGGCGTTGCGTGGGTGAGTGGCGTTGTGTGGGTGAGTGGCGTTGCGTGGGTGAGTGGCGTTGCGTGGGTGAGTGGCGTTGCGTGCCAGAGTGGCGTTGCGTGCCAGAGTGGCATTGCGTGGGTGAGTGGCGTTGCGTGGGTGAGTGGCGTTGCGTGGGTGAGTGGCGTTGCGTGTGTGAGTGGCGTTGCGTGTGAGTGGCGTTGCGTGTGTGAGTGGCGTTGCGTGGCTGAGTGGCGTTGCGTGGCTGAGTGGCGTTGCGTGGCAGAGTGGCAGTGCGTGGCTGAGTGGCGTTGCATGTGTGCGTGGCGTTGCGTGTGTGAGTGGCGTGTGTGAGTGGCGTTGCGTGGCTGAGTGGCGTTGCGTGGGTGAGTGGCGTTGCGTGGGTGAGTGGCGTTGCGTGAGTGAGTGGCGTTGCGTGGGTGAGTGGCGTTGCGTGGGTGAGTGGCGTTGCGTGGCTGAGTGGCGTTGCGTGGCTGAGTGGCGTTGCGTGGCTGAGTGGCGTTGCGTGGGTGAGTGGCGTTGCGTGGGTGAGTGGCGTTGCGTGGGTGAGTGGCGTTGCGTGGGTGAGTGGCGTTGCGTGGGTGAGTGGCGTTGCGTGGCTGAGTGGCGTTGCGTGGGTGAGTGGCGTTGCGTGGGTGAGTGGCGTTGCATGGGTGAGTGGCGTTGCGTGGCTGAGTGGCGTTGCGTGGCTGAGTGGCGTTGCGTGGCAGAGTGGCAGTGAGTGGCTGAGTGGCGTTGCATGTGTGCGTGGCGTTGCGTGTGTGAGTGGCGTGCATGAGTGGCGTTGCGTGGGTGAGTGGCGTTGCGTGGGTGAGTGGCGTTGCGTGGCTGAGTGGCGTTGCGTGGGTGAGTGGCGTTGCGTGGCTGAGTGGCGTTGCGTGGCTGAGTGGCGTTGCGTGCGTGAGTGGCGTTGCGTGCCTGAGTGGCGTTGCGTGGTTGTTTTAGCGTTACTGAGCGTGTGTGAAAGAGTGTGATAGTTTTGTTGTGTGAGGGTGATGTTAAGAGTGTGTGTATATGTTAACCACTTCAGCGCTAATGACAAGGGTAACTCGTCATGGACTTTCCATTGATTTCAATGGAAAGTCAATGGAAGATCATCAGGTGCCTTAGCAGCCAAGTGGTTAATAATAATTAAGTAATGTGTTGTTTGTAACTAAAGGTGTCCCCTTTGTATTACTTCAGTCTTATGTGTATATTAGTATGTAATTTTAAATGTGTATGTATTGTACTAACTATGTGTATGTTTTGTAACATGTTTGTGTAGTCTCGTTTTTTTTTTTTTTTTTAAATGGCCGACGTATAGCGTCACGTCGACGTCTGCTATGTTTAGCGGTCTAGTTTATTTTTGAGTTGTGTGTGTTTTTTGTTTACGTATTTTTCTAGCCAATCGGAGCGCGACGTTTTTGACGTAGCGTTCCGATTTGCATACGTCAACCGTTGAATTCCCCATTGATCGAGAATGTTGGTGTGCGGAAGGCGTGTTCTTGTCCCGGTGGTGTTGCTGCGTCGTTTGACAGGTAAGAATGTATTCCTAAGTTTATTTTAATGTAATGTAATGTAGTATATATACTATGTAAAATTTAAATACTTGCTAAATTTATTTAATTCACTCGTAATATTTGTAAATGTTTGTAATGTAACATAAAGTAGTGTTTTTTATTGGCGATGTGTAATGCATATGTTTTGTTAAACTGTAATGTAATGTATTAATGTCCTTTTTTTGGTAATTTGACATACAAAAGGGGTTTGTTTCATTTCGAAGTGGTAAATGTGTTGTAATATATTGATGTAAGTTGTTTTTTTATTATTTTTTTGTGTGATGCTGAAGTAGTCGGATAATTTGTTATTGACGTACTTGAAGTATGAAATGAAACTTTGTGTCTTTGCTGACTGTAGTATTTTTAGCAATGTATGAACGACATGTACAGTGAACTAATGTATTTTTCGTTAGATTTTTGTGACTGACTCTTTCTATGTTCGTAATATGTTTTATTGTATTTGAACTAATTCCGTCTGGATAAATGCTATTGTGTTAAGCGTTTCTTTTTTTTGTGTAAATCTCGACTATTGTATTCAATGCGTCCCATTTTCCGGATGAATCGTTCTTGTTTATTTCCCTCTGAAAAATTTGATTGTTTCTGAATTTTTGTTTATTTCGTCATATTTGCTTTATATTAGACGGAATTCCGTGAGAAGAAGTGCTATTGTTGTATGCGTCCGGTTTTTTGTGTAACTGTTGACTACTGTCTTTAAACCGTCCCATTCTCCGGATGAATAGTGCTTGTTTATTGCCCGGCGAAAAAGTTGCCTGTTTCACTTGTGTCTTTGTATCTCCTCGTCCTCGCTTCCTGCCACATATTTGTATTTGTTTCCTTTGTGTAATATTGTTGTAATATCGTACGAATTAAATTTACTTTTTGGCCCGAAGACTGATTAACATCCTTGCATCCTTTTAGGTCAATGCTGTTAAGTTTTTTTTGTGTCTAACGTATCTGATGCTATACTCCGTCGACCCCCTTGTTTTCCGTCCTGAAATTTCTTTATGTGTAAGAAAATGGCCTAACATTCCTCAAATTGCAGAGTGGGTGAATGCTGCAGAGTGGGTGAATGCTGCAGAGTGGGTGAATGCTGCAGAGTGGGTGAATGCTGCAGAGTGGGTGTATGCTGCAGAGTGGGTGAATGCTGCAGAGTGGGTGAATGCTGCAGAGTGGGTGAATGCTGCAGAGTGGGTGAATGCTGCAGAGTGGGTGAATGCTGCAGAGTGGGTGAATGCTGCAGAGTGGGTGAATGCTGCAGAGTGGGTGAATGCTGCAGAGTGGGTGAATGCTGCAGAGTGGGTGAATGCTGCAGAGTGGGTGAATGCTGCAGAGTGGGTGAATGCTGCAGAGTGGGTGAATGCTGCAGAGTGGGTGAATGCTGCAGATTGGGTGAATGCTGCAGATTGGGTGAATGCTGCAGATTGGGTGAATGCTGCAGATTGGGTGAATGCTGCAGATTGGGTGAATGCTGCAGATTGGGTGAATGCTGCAGATTGGGTGAATGCTGTCTATTGGGTGAATGCTGTCTATTGGGTGAATGCTGTAGATTGGGTGAATGCTGTAGATTGGGTGAATGCTGTAGATTGGGTGAATGATGGAGATTGGGTGAATGATGGAGATTGGGTGAATGATGGTGAGTGGGTGAATGATGCAGAGTTTCTGAAAGATGGATAGTGTGTGAATGATGGATAGAGTGTGAATGATGGAGAGGCAGAGTGCTGTTGCGTTTTTGAGTGTTAGTGTGTGTAACTGAGGGTGAGTCGTTGAGGGTGAGTGAGGGTGATGTTGAGTGAAGGTGAGGGTGAGGTGTTGAATGGTATTGAGGGTGAGGGTGAGGTGTTAAGGGTGAGTGAGTGTGACTTGTTGAGGAAGAGTGAGGGTGAGTGAGGTGTTAAGAGTGAGGTGTTAAGGATGAGATGTTGAGGGTGAGTGATGGTGATGTTGAGTGTAGATGAGGGTGATGTGTTGAGTGTGAGTGAGGGTGAGTGATGGTGAGGGTGAGTGAGGGTGTGGAATTGTGGGTGAGGTGATAAGGGTGAAGTTAGTGAGGGTGAGGTGTTGAGGGTGAGGGTCTGAGGGTATGCTGTGCTGTACCTGCTCCGTGTGTGAGGGAAGCTTGCACTGTTGCCGCCTGTGCTGTACCTGATGTATGTGTGATGAAAGCTTGCACTGCTGCTGTCGGTGCTGTACCTGTTCCATGTGTAAGGGAAGCTTGCACTGCTGTTGGCTGTGCTGTACCTGCTCCGTGTTTGAGTGAAGCTTGCATTGCCGTTGCCTGTGCAGTACCTGCTCCGTGTGTGATGGAAGCTTGCACTGCAGCTGCCTGTGCTGTACCTGATGTATGTGTGAGGGAAGCTTGCACTGCTGCTGTCGGTGCTGTACCTGTTCCATGTGTAAGGGAAGCTTGCACTGCTGTTGCCTGTGCTGTACCTGCTCCGTGTTTGAGTGAAGCTTGCATTGCCGTTGCCTGTGCTATACCTGCTCCGTGTGTGATGGAAGCTTGCACTGCAGCTGCCTGTGCTGTACCTGATGTATGTGTGAGGGAAGCTTGCACTGCTGCTGTCGGTGCTGTACCTGTTCCATGTGTAAGGGAAGCTTGCACTGCTGTTGGCTGTGCTGTACCTGCTCCGTGTTTGAGTGAAGCTTGCATTGCCGTTGCCTGTGCTATACCTGCTCCGTGTGTGATGGAAGCTTGCACTGCTGCTGTCGGTGCTGTACCTGTTGCATGTGTAAGGGAAGCTTGCACTGCTGCCGCCTGTGCTGTACCTGATCTATGTGTGAGGGAAGCTTGCACTGCTGCTGCCTGTGCTGTACCTGCTCTGTGTGTGAGGGAAGCTTGTACTGCTGCCGCCTGTGCTGTACCTGATCTATGTGTGAGGGAAGCTTGCACTGCTGCTGTCGGTGCTGTACCTGTTCCATGTGTAAGGGAAGTTTGCACTGCTGTTGCCTGTGCTGTACCTGCTCCTTGTTTTCGAGTGAAGCTTGCACTGCTTCCGCCTGTGCTGTACGTGATCTATGTGTGAGGGAAGCTTGCACTGCTGCTGTCGGTGCTGTACCTGTTCCATGTGTAAGGGAAGCTTGCACTGCTGTTGGCTGTGCTGTACCTGCTCCGTGTTTGAGTGAAGCTTGCATTGCCGTTGCCTGTGCTATACCTGCTCCGTGTGTGATGGAAGCTTGCACTGCTGCTGTCAGTGCTGTACCTGTTGCATGTGTAAGAGAAGCTTGCACTGCTGCCGCCTGTGCTGTACCTGATCTATGTGTGAGGGAAGCTTGCACTGCTGCTGCCTGTGCTGTACCTGCTCTGTGTGTGAGGGAAGCTTGCACTGCTGCCGGCTGTGCTGTACCTGATGTATGTGTGAGGGAAGATTGCACTGCAGCTCTCGGTGCTGTACCTGTTCCATGTGTAAGGGAATGCTGTTGCCTGTGCTGTACCTGCTCCGTGTTTGAGTGAAGCTTGCATTGCCGTTGCCTGTGCTGGAGCAGCTCCGTGTGTGATGGAAGATTGTGAGATCTGGCATAACGGAAGGATTGGTAGTGCGTGCACAGTTTTTTTTTTTGTTTGTTTATTGTTGTAGTGAAAAGTTTTATGTATGCACTGTGTATGTTCTCTTTGTGTGTTTTCTTTTTTATATTTTCTTTATTTCAGGGAATGAGCTGCTACGATGGACAGGTAATGACAAATTAATTTGCATAATATTAAAGCGTGTCTTTGTGACTTTTATACTTTTGTTTATTGATTTGCTTATTGTAAAGCTAATGTAATTATTTTATTAGGTCTCTCTGCTCGCATGTACTTTCTGCCTGGCTTCTTGCATTTGATTTTTATTTTATCAATGGCTGCTATTTCGGTGTATTTGTTGCCATGGATTGTGTTCCGTTTTGCCGTACGTGTTTTTTGGTCGCACTTGGCTTGTGTATACGTTTCTAAAATTATGTAGTGTATGTAATTAAAAGTTTTTGTTTTTCTGTTCTAGTAAAGGGTATTACGCAATGTATTCCCTTTACGTTTGTGGCGTTGCGTGGGTGAGTGGCGTTGCGTGTGAGTGGCGTTGCGTGTGTGAGTGGCGTTGCGTGGGTGAGTGGCGTTGCGTGGCTGAGTGGCGTTGCGTGCCAGAGTGGCGTTGCGTGGGTGAGTGGCGTTGCGTGGGTGAGTGGCGTTGCGTGGGTGAGTGGCGTTGCGTGGGTGAGTGGCGTTGCGTGGGTGAGTGGCGTTGCGTGGGTGAGTGGCGTTGCATGGGTGAGTGGCGTTGCGTGGCTGAGTGGCGTTGCGTGGCTGAGTGGCGTTGCGTGGCTGAGTGGCGTTGCGTGGGTGAGTGGCGTTGCGTGGGGGAGTGGCGTTGCGTGGGGGAGTGGCGTTGCGTGGGTGAGTGGCGTTGCGTGGGTGAGTGGCGTTGCGTGCCAGAGTGGCGTTGCGTGCCAGAGTGGCGTTGCGTGCCAGAGTGGCGTTGCGTGCCAGAGTGGCGTTGCGTGCCAGAGTGGCGTTGCGTGGGTGAGTGGCGTTGCGTGGGTGAGTGGCGTTGCGTGGGTGAGTGGCGTTGCGTGGGTGAGTGGCGTTGCGTGGGTGAGTGGCGTTGCGTGGCTGAGTGGCGTTGCGTGGGTGAGTGGCGTTGCGTGGCTGAGTGGCGTTGCGTGGCTGAGTGGCGTTGCGTGGGTGAGTGGCGTTGCGTGCCAGAGTGGCGTTGCGTGCCAGAGTGGCGTTGCGTGCCAGAGTGGCGTTGCGTGCCAGAGTGGCGTTGCGTGGGTGAGTGGCGTTGCGTGGGTGAGTGGCGTTGCGTGGGTGAGTGGCGTTGCGTGGGTGAGTGGCGTTGCGTGGGTGAGTGGCGTTGCGTGGGTGAGTGGCGTTGCGTGGCTGAGTGGCGTTGCGTGGCTGAGTGGCGTTGCGTGGCTGAGTGGCGTTGCGTGGCTGAGTGGCGTTGCGTGGCTGAGTGGCGTTGCGTGGCTGAGTGGCGTTGCGTGGCAGAGTGGCAGTGAGTGGCTGAGTGGCGTTGCATGTGTGCGTGGCGTTGCGTGCCAGAGTGGCGTTGCGTGCCAGAGTGGCGTTGCGTGCCAGAGTGGCGTTGCGTGCCAGAGTGGCGTTGCGTGCCAGAGTGGCGTTGCGTGCCAGAGTGGCGTTGCGTGGGTGAGTGGCGTTGCGTGGGTGAGTGGCGTTGCGTGGGTGAGTGGCGTTGCGTGGGTGAGTGGCGTTGCGTGGCTGAGTGGCGTTGCGTGGCTGAGTGGCGTTGCGTGGCTGAGTGGCGTTGCGTGGCTGAGTGGCGTTGCGTGGGTGAGTGGCGTTGCGTGCCAGAGTGGCGTTGCGTGCCAGAGTGGCGTTGCGTGCCAGAGTGGCGTTGCGTGCCAGAGTGGCGTTGCGTGCCAGAGTGGCGTTGCGTGGGTGAGTGGCGTTGCGTGGGTGAGTGGCGTTGCGTGGGTGAGTGGCGTTGCGTGGGTGAGTGGCGTTGCGTGGGTGAGTGGCGTTGCGTGGGTGAGTGGCGTTGCGTGGCTGAGTGGCGTTGCGTGGCTGAGTGGCGTTGCGTGGCTGAGTGGCGTTGCGTGGGTGAGTGGCGTTGCGTGCCAGAGTGGCGTTGCGTGCCAGAGTGGCGTTGCGTGCCAGAGTGGCGTTGCGTGCCAGAGTGGCGTTGCGTGCCAGAGTGGCGTTGCGTGGGTGAGTGGCGTTGCGTGGGTGAGTGGCGTTGCGTGGGTGAGTGGCGTTGCGTGGGTGAGTGGCGTTGCGTGGGTGAGTGGCGTTGCGTGGGTGAGTGGCGTTGCGTGGGTGAGTGGCGTTGCGTGGGTGAGTGGCGTTGCGTGGGTGAGTGGCGTTGCGTGGCTGAGTGGCGTTGCGTGGCTGAGTGGCGTTGCGTGGCTGAGTGGCGTTGCGTGGCTGAGTGGCGTTGCGTGGCTGAGTGGCGTTGCGTGGCTGAGTGGCGTTGCGTGGCAGAGTGGCAGTGAGTGGCTGAGTGGCGTTGCATGTGTGCGTGGCGTTGCGTGTGTGAGTGGCGTGCATGAGTGGCGTTGCGTGGGTGAGTGGCGTTGCGTGGGTGAGTGGCGTTGCGTGGCTGAGTGGCGTTGCGTGGGTGAGTGGCGTTGCGTGGGTGAGTGGCGTTGCGTGGCTGAGTGGCGTTGCGTGCGTGAGTGGCGTTGCGTGCCTGAGTGGCGTTGCGTGGCTGAGTGAAACAGGCAGAAACGTAAATGGAGAGGGGGGTGAGAGTTAAAAGAGAGAGTAAAACAGGCAGAAACGTGGAGAGTTAAAAAAAAAAGCAAATGAATCTAAGCTGCGAGATGTGGCATAACAGAAGGATTGGTACTGCGTGCACCGCTGCTTGGGGTATCTGCGAGATTTGTGTAAGTAAATGGAGAGGGGGGTGAGAGTTGGAAGAGAGAGTGAAACAGGCAGAAACGTGGGGAGTTAAAAGAAAGAGGGAATGAATCTAAGCTGCGAGATGTGGCATAACAGAAGGATTGGTACTGCGTGCACCGCTGCTTGGGGTATCTGCGAGATTTGTGTAAGTAAATGGAGAGGGGGGTGAGAGTTAAAAGAGAGAGTGAAACAGGCAGAAACGTGGAGAGTTAAAAGAAAGAGCGAAAGAATCTAAGCTGCGAGATGTGGCATAACAGAAGGATTGGTACTGCGTGCACCGCTGCTTGGGGTATCTGCGAGATTTGTGTAAGTAAATGGAGAGGGGGGTGAGAGTTGGAAGAGAGAGTGAAACAGGCAGAAACGTGAATCTAAGCTGCGAGACGGAGAGGGAGGGAGAGAGGAGGAAAAAGAGAGGGGGAGTGAGACAGAGGGAGGAACACAGTTAGAGTGAGACAGAGGAAGACAGGAGAGAGGGAGGGGGAGCTATAGATGTAGGGAGAGCGCGAGAGAAAGAGAGCGATAAAATTATGTGTATGCCGGGAGGGCTCAGTGCACGAAGCCTTCGGCTGCAGGGTCCTGTGATTAACTTCATGGTCAGTTTTATGTTGTTGCTCTCCCTCCAAGCGCAATGCCGCTGCCAGCAATACCAGCATCAAAGAAAACAAGACGGAGGGAAGAGAGGGGAGAGGGGAGAGGGGAGGGGGGAGGAGAAATGCGACACGGCGGGAAGGGGCAGGCAGGATGACTCAGGGGAGGGGGCGGAGCGGGGCAGAGCGGCATGTGGGTGTGAACAAGCCGGGCCTTTGAAGTGAAGCTAAGTTTCACTTCAAAGGTGTCGGAGGAATGCGGGCGGCTGTGCACGCGCTTTTAAGCTCAATGCACATGCGCATTGAGCTTAAAAGTCACGGGCACTGCAAGGAATCGCCACGATTCCTTGAAAGTTAGATAAAGTCTGGATGAGCCCCTATAGTCTCGCTTGCTCGATGCGCATGCGCATCGACAGGCGAGACCTAAAAAGGGAGACAGGTCAGACCCTAAATCTTTAATCGACTGCTATTGCAAGATTATGGGACGAGTAATATTAGAGAGGTTGGAGACCTGGATAGCAGAAAATGGGAAATTCTCCAATGTTCAATGTGGCTTAGGAAAGGCTTGGGCACTGTAAAACAGTGCCTTAATCTGCACCTGATCATTGGCAAATATACCATGGCTAAGTCAGTGTCTTTATACCTTGTGTTTATGGACTTGACCTCCACCTTTGAATGGGTGCAGAGGGGGAGGCTCTGGGAGAAAATGCTGCTTATGGGTATTGAACCACCCATAGTCCACTTTGTATCAGCCATGCACCAGGGAGTCACAGGGAGAGTGCGATATGGAGCTGATGGCGAACTCACCTCTCCAATAAAGATGGACTGTGGGGTCCGCCAGGGATGTGTACTTGCGCCTTTTTTATTTTGTTTATATATAAATGATTTAGATAGCCACATCAGAACTGAAAACATAGATGCACCTTCGATAGGCCATAGATCCCTTCCAGCATTATTATATATTACATATTATTGATGATTGTGTTTTAATGTCGAGAAGAGGGGTGGGACTGCAAAGGCTTTTAATCAGTTTGAATAATTTTATGAGCGACCTTGGGCTAAAATCGAATGTTGCTAAACCACATGTAATGGTGGTGGGCAAACTTCCCTCAAAAACAAAAAACTTTTATATAAAGAAAGAAAAATTCCTTCAGGTGCCAACCTTTTCTTATCTAGGTATTCTTTTTAATGAAAAAAATACCTGGTCTCGCCTAGTTGACGCAAGGATTGGAGGTGTTAATGAAAACCTGGAGGCCATTTCTAGATGTATAAAAAAACTCGGCTCTCTCCCCATAGAAGCCAATATAAATATTTCCAAAGCACATACGTGCGCCGTCACCTTGTATGGTGCCGGGGTCTGGGGTTGTTGCAACACTTTAGGTCTTCAGAATGCAGAACACATGATTTTAAAACACGTGTTGACAGCACCCAAAAGCACTCCTGCTATTATCTGTCACAATGAACTGGGTCTAATACCATTATCCTTTTGTACTCAACTAGCACCCTTGCTGTTATGGCATAACATCTGGGTAAAAGAGGAACCAGTTTTAAATCGAGATATAATTACGATTTTTTGAATCTGGATCATGTAAAAATATACCCTGGTTGTCTTATATACAAGAACAATTGGAGAAGCTGAGACTGAAGGATGGTTTTGACACTCCCGGTAATATATCCACAATCTCAAGAGCCAAGCTGAAAAGAGATTTTCTTTCCCATTTAAAGCTTACCTTAGATAGACAAGAGATGGTCAAAAAAAGGGTCGTAGAGCACTCATTGTTAGTAAACTCACCAGGAATCGAATACTACCTCTCTTTTTATTTCAACCATGCCAAAATGTTTTATCTGATTAGGTTTAGGATGTTCATTTCTCATCTCTTAGTCTCATATCCACGTGATACATACTGCGATGCCAAACTTGAACTGTGTCCATGTGATTTGGCATCTACACAGAGCACTTTGCACTTTATGTTTTTCTGCAAACTTTATCTTAAACCAAGACTCGCTTTTTGAAAACCATTGTTAAGATTTTTAAATATAAGAAAGTGTCGGCCCGCATTAAACTATTTGCTTCTTTTAAACAATGAATTTACCTGTTTAATGATTTATAAGTATATCTCCGCTGCAGTACGACTTCGTAATATTGCGGAAAATTCGTATATTTTTTTCTCTGTGTATTGATCGTGTCAGCTAAATTTCAATTGTATTGCGTTAATTGCTCTGAAACATTGTTCTTTTATGTGTTCTTTTATGGCTGGTACACGGCCGAATAAAGATTTTGATTGACTGACTGAATTGGAGACAGTCTACTCAAAATCACTGGAGTAGCAACCCATGACATGCACTACACATAGCCATCATGGCACCTGGGTGGACCTATGTGGTCATGCACTGCTTACATGCAACCATTGTAATTTGGAAAAGGAGTCGACAACAGGTACGACAAAAAGTAGTCTAGAGGCAGGCCTACTGGCAAATGCAGACATGTGCAGGACAAATACAACAAGATAGAGCACAGTTAATGCTATTTAGAGGCTATCCAGAAGCGACAGGTGGGCTGATTCCAGGCAGCTACTGGTCACAGGTACCCCAGACCCCAAGGATACAAGTGCGTGAAGAGAATAATCTATTTCGATGGCAAAATTACAGAAGCTGTTTTGTGGATAAAGCAGACATTATTTAAGGCCAATACTTCTAGATTTACCCATTCAATATACAAGTGGTTTTGAAGGAACTTTTACAAGTTCCCAGTTCCTCACATTAGATTTGGGGGGGAGGACTGCCTCTTCACCAGTTCCACTCGTCAGTTTCGAACTCAGTCTCTCCACCGGCTCCCTTGTTCCCAAGGATCCTTCTTTTAGGATTCTTTCAATGTTCTTTCTAGTAGGCTGTTCCAAGGAGCAGGGAGTGTTTTTATGTATTTAGGAAGACATCTCTGAACGGGCCAGATGGGTAGGGTGACTAGAATTTTAAAACAAAAAAACAGTACATTTCACAAAATTAGAAGAAGGACTATAATTTTACGTCAAGCGAACGTACAGAAAGACAGCGCTCTACAGCAGAGAATTACAAAACAGGCAGTAAGAACATACATAAGATGCTATTTTTAAACCCAGTAGCTGGCCTGGGAATTAATTTGTTTTATTGGAACAACTGCAAACTATCCCGCTTTGTAAAACATAAAAAACACCTCCCCACGTTTTTAGTCGGCCCTCTCCAAAAACCGGGACAGGAGCTACATTTCCTGAAATCTGCCAGGACAGCAGGTGAAAAACGGGGACCATCCTGGCAAACTTGGGACGCCTGATCACCCTATATATGTGCGTTAGAGGAGCAGCACAAGGCATGCACTTGTCAGTGGCAGCCAGCATAAATGCCCTATGTTGCCCCAAGGTCGAAGTGGTGGAAAAAAAGTTGGGGAACTGTGGGCGGAGAATCAGAGGGCCAGAATAACCTGTGGGTTGGGTCAGTGGGCGGAGTCAGAGGTGTGGCAGAAAAAGGAAAATATCCCAATTTTTAGTATTTGTTTCCCATTTCACTAACCGGTTACAGCTTATTAAGGTATTTAATATAACCAATGGATACACATGTTTATTTACGGTGTAATATCAATTATTGACATAAAATACATTCACAAAGTGGGATTAGTTTCCAATTACAGAATGTCCCAAATATCCTTAAAAGTGGAATCGCGAGCCATTTGTCTCCCAGCCATGGAGTTTCTGTCATCAGCACTTCTCCTACCTTTTTCCACAAGAGCAAACATGAATGGAAAAATATCCTAGTTTGCAAATGTTTCCCACATAATTATGACTCTGCCATATTTGCCACATAATACATCATCTGCTGCATAATCTGATGATGTTAACTAATAAATTGTTTATAGCTCAAATGGATCAAAGGTTACAAAAAAATGTGACTTGTGCGGCTGTGAAGTGGAAGGCCCTTTCTCACTGCTGCTTTTGTATGTTCCACTGGTACTGATAAGGAAACATCTTGGCAGAGACTATTAGCATGTTTAAAAATGTCAAAATAATAAAGTATCAGAAAATATACAGCACCACTAATACCAGTGTAGGGTGTCAGAGCACTTTACATTACACATATTACACAGAGACAATCAATCATGCGTGTGTCAATCTCTGTCTAGGAAATGTTACATATGAAAAAGGACTACAAGGTGTAGGAGTCGAGTCACATGACAACCATATTAGTAGGCAGCATTGTGTAATAGTGATTGGTCTGGAGAAACACAAACTCAGAATTTAAAATGTAACACCATGGTTGGGGGTTCTCTGTAATAATCAGAATGGAATTCTATCCAAATGAACGCTTTTTGCAACATTAGGATAATCAAAGACTGGGAAAAAACCATAATGCTCTAATTTATACCTTGCAGTTTGCATGCAGCTCCTACATGACAGTGAATAGCTCACTGTTCTAGGTGAGGATTTTAACTTATTAACTGCAAGTAACAATAGTGTCTCTCTGACAAAATCAGTAACCCACTGACCTATTTACATTATGTGCACTTTGTGATCTGCATGGCACATGTTCTTAGTAGCAGGCACATTAACCTGTTCTTCCTTTCCATGAGTTAAAACTTCCACTAGACAAAACTCCATCTCTCTCTACTAATACCATTAATCACTGGAGTTATCAAGGCATTTTTATTATTGCCAAAAATTGTTGGAGGCCAGAAAGGAGGCAGCAAGTGCGTTTAAAAACATATTATACTTGCAAACACGACACCCCCACCTGAAGTCAGCAGCTGGTGCAGTCGCACTGCCCTAGAGCCACCCTGCTTAATGGTCCTGTGACCTCATTGACAGAGTCACTGTCACTCCATTGTGTGATTCAGAATGAATTGTGGCGGACAGGTTAACCCACATTTTCCACTGCTAGGGTCCACCTGCTGGTGCTAATGCACCTGGGCTTTTAAGATATTTCGGGCATTCTAAGGTCTAGTATGGGAATGTGGTCTGTCAGGGGGAGTGGCATGGTAGACTGGTCATGAAGGCTGAACCTGGTTCCCCAGTTCCAAATGCAGAAGCTCTGACCATAGTGCCACATCCTCACCCCCACTAAACACCATACTGCCCCACTGAGAGAAACTTGCACTGCACTGACCTGCTATAAATACCTGGATGTGACTCAAATTACGCACTAGACAAGAGCAATATGCTGCCTAAAAAAAATTGAACAGCATCCTAGAAAAAGCAAACACTCATAGGGGAATGCAAGATTAAGTAAAGCATGTGAAACATAAGCAGGAACAACATGGTTACCTTTTTCCTTTTACAACTCATTATTCAGAAATTAGTGAGTGTTTTTGCCTGAAAAGTTAAGGTCATGACTACAGGGTCCAGAAGGGACCCGTTTCAATGCCCATTGCTTACAAAACGAAGACAATAGGGTATATAAAGAACACATTCGTGATCGCACAGCCGCTGTACACATTTTGTTTTCCAATTCACCCATCAAGAGGGTATTTCAATACCACCAGCATTAGTGCATTTTCCCACCTAGGGAAAACAATGCTGTTCAAAGAGAGAGGAGAAAACAAAAGTAGCTCTTCACTGGCAAACACTGTAAAGTGGTGCTAATGTGTTTAGGTGTGAAGAAATACATCTGGCTACCTTGCAACCACTGTTTTGCTTTATTTATTTATTTTTCAAATTTAAAATGTTTTATTTCTCTCCACCCCGTGGCTGCACTTAGAAATTGAAAAATATCAGAAAAATACATTTCCAGCAAAAGTGTTTTTCTTTTTTCGATCCACATGGGAGCAAACAAGCATTTGCAATGCAATAGGTCTCGCATTTACGCAAGTTTAAGCTATTGGCATTATAAATGACAATGCCTTTTATTTATGTTTTTAAAAACCACAGCATAAATAAAATGCATTGCCATTTACAATGCCAATAGCTCAAACCTATTGCATTGCAAATGCTTGTTGTAATTGTGTGAGCATGGTTGTGTAAAGCGGTGACAAGAACTTCATACCTTGATACTTGCTCATAAAGCACTCATGTCACACAAATGGAATGGTAATGTGCTGGGCAAATTGAATTCGTTTTTGCAGTTGCAATGGGCTACGCGTGGTTTATGTGGCTTCATGATGTATTGGAATTATGTTCTAAAGCTTCCCTTATTAACCATGCGGAATACATGCTAAATGTGTGGTAAAGCAATAAAATATCCATGGTTGATTTACATTTTAACTACATTTGTCTTTCGTTAGGTTGGCACAGCACCCAGGATAATGTGCTGCATGGCTAAAAACTTTTACGGTCCCAAAAGAGAGACTTTTTTACTATGCCAATGCTTGTTTGGGGTCTGTCCTGACACAGTCCCTGGCCTGAGCCTATTGCTGGTCCTTTCTCTGGCCCTGTTATTGGTTCTGTCTGAGATTCTGTCTCTTCTCGTGTCACTGGTGCTATGTTCCAGTGACAGAATCTAAGATTGCGCCTCGAGCCCTCGGCCCGTCCACTGTTCCCTCAAGCTCACCAATTGCTTATGTTCCAGTTAGGAATAAAGAGCCCTGTGACTGGCCCTATTCCTGGCTTGTCCAGGATTCTATCTGGGGGTACGGAGGCTGTGCTAGCGCCTTTTCTGTCCCTATCCATCTACCCTTGCTCCTGTTCTCTTGCCTTGCTCAGAATGATGCAAGCCTATTGATAGGGGTTGCTCTCGTTAAACCATTTCCAGAGACATGGTATGGCTCTGAGAAATTGTAAGGGGAGATATGGGTGAGGGAAGTAGGCATATGCAGGCTAGGGATGGACGAGAGTAGGAAGGGTGGATTGGGATGGGGGATAGAGAGAACAGCATGGGATGAACAGAAAAAGATGAGACGGGTAGAAGAGGAAGGAGCAATGGAGGAAAGAGGGAGAGATTGTTGCACTAATAGAGAGAGTGGTTAGAGGAAGATATGGAAGGCAAGAAAGAGTTGATGGGTGGAAATGAAAAGGGTAATATAGCGAAGAAATGAGGTAGAGTCATGGGGTGACAGAGGGATGGAGAAGGGAGGAAGGTAAAGGGAGTGGAGGGAGTGATTTGAAGACAGGGGCAAGGATAGGTATACATGGGTAGTGGAGCAGGTGAAGGAACGGGGGTGGGGGTTGCATAATCAATCAAAATAACTGAGATGGTTAAAAATAGGAACAGAGAGGGTAGGCTACATAGTTCAGCAGATAGTGACGGCTGGGGTACAGGAACTTCCTGAAAGAGGGAGAGGAGAGTGTCGAAGCCGGAGAGGAAGTGGTGTCTTGGGGGCGTGGCATGGTTCCTCACCGCGCTAATGATTCGGGTCACAGTCTGTGGCTGCCGATGAGACCTCGCAGTCCTTCACTCCGACTTTTACACAGCAACGCACATCAGTTGCCACCAATGTGGATATGAGCATTCAATACACAGATGTGCAATGCTCTTCAGATACAAAGACATCTATCGACAACTAAGGCCAAATTTTGGGGGGTCTAAGAAAAAATGTCGGGGGCTGACTCTTTAAGCAATAGGCAGAGTGGAGCTGCAGGGTCTCTTAGAAGGGGGTAAAACAACAACAAAGCCTCGTTAACATGCAAATGGTCTTTTAGAGACCTGTGAAGTGCTCTGGTGCAGCTGTGTGTGTGCCTGGGAAGCTGTCTCATCCCGGGCTGCACACATGATGGGGGGGGGCCTGAAGCCCCGTGAGTCCAATCTGTGTTGCGCGCCTGCATTGGGGCCATATGCAAAAATACACACGGACAGCATCATTGTCATGACTGACATTGACGAGAAATCACAGGGTTATAGAGCAATTAGAGCAAGTCATTTTCACTCAATAGCTACAGTCAGATTTCCAGCACTCCACATTCATACTGAATGTGGGACATATGGGATAAAACTACAAATGTTTCAAAAAGCAAGACAAGCACGCAGAGTGTATTCCAAAAATCAGAACTAATGCTAGGAAACACACTCTTGTGCCCGTAAGACAAATTGGAAGGGGTAGTATGCCTGGGTGGGATACCGTTAACTTCCACCCAATTATAACCTTCTCCCGGGTTTCCCAGGTGTGAAGTTTGAAGTTTATTTTTATTTTGCATAGTAAATTAAAACCATTGCAATAAATATTACAAGATTCTAGAAGCATCATTGTTTAAAACCGTTATTGAAAATTAAGAAGTACAATTAAAAATGATAGTTCAATAAAGCTGATTAAGACCCACTTTTATACACTAACTGCTGGAAAGTGCTGATCCCCGTTTTCACTTGCTCTCATCCAGTTCAGCCATATGCTATGTTTACCACGTGGACTCTCCTTACACAAAATTGTCCCCCTGGGGCTAAATGGACATATTTAATAAGGTATTGCTAAGTCCTATTGTCCATCTGCTGGTCAGCCTGGGTCTGTAGGTCTTCTAGAGCATTTGTCACCATTGTTGCAATTCTCTGTTCGACCACCGTCAGAAATGTCACAAATCTGCAATTTAGTTTGGTGTTTGACGAATTCAGGCAGTGCTTGCCTTCTGGTGCAAATCCCTTTTTGCTTGAATTGATCTTTAAGGAGCAGTTGCTGTGCTTGGTGCAGCTCTTCACATAAATAGATTACATGAAGGATGTCGCCATTGTTGGAGTTGCACAGCCTGCAGGTCTCTTGTCCGTTTTTCCTCATCCATGGTGGTAGGTGCCCTGTACATGGAAGAATCCCTAGTCTGTGCTTTAAAAGGTTAACTTTTATAGCTTTGGGGTAACCCTGATTGAAGTATATTTGTGCAGTTAATAATTTATAAGATTTTAGAGTCATCCATGCGTGAGATCTTTTTGAGAAGGATGCCTTGTCCTCCAATAAGGAGAGTGATTTTACATTTTTGCAAACTAGTTTTTTTAAATTGCTGTGACCGAATTGTAAGTCCCAAAGCTCTGAGAGTTTAGTGACTTCCAAGGCTAGCTGAAGATGATGTCCCACCTCAGAAACGTCCCTGTGTTGTATGTCGTGCCATAGCAAATAGTTTAGTGTATTGGTAGTTGCGCTTCTTAGTTTGTGCCAACAGATGATATATGCCCCGTACCTGGCTGAAACTTGTTTTTGCAGGCCAAACCCCAGTCTTATTTGAGACGGAGATGTGTAAAGCAGGAGGGAGAACATTGTTCTAGAGGCTTTAACCTGTGTACTATCCAGGTCTTTGGCGTCTCTTTCCCACATTGCCTCACTACTGTAGGTAATCGAAGCGAGCAGTTTGGCCTGAATTACCTTAAAAAACGGGGTCATAGTCGGACCCATCAGTTGGGTTGCCAGGTTTTTCATTGTCATGGCAATCAATAAGCCTCTCCTTCTTATTTCCTGTTTCTGATGCACAAAGGATCCTTCTTTATCAAATGTGACTCCCAAATATTTGTACTCACAAGCTGGATCAATTTTTGTACCGCCGATAAACCAAATCTTCTTTTGCATTTTGTTGTTATTTATTGACATTGTTCGTGTCTTTCTGAGGTTTATTTTTAAGTTATTTTCTGTGGCGTTTTCCCGAATTTCAGTCAGTAGTCGTTGAAGTCCAATGTAAGTATGACTGAGTAGCACTACGTCGTCTGCATACATAAGATTGGTCAGGGTTTTCCCACCTACCCTTGGTGAGTGGGAGTTGCAGGCATCGAGCACTTTTGGGACGTCCGCCATGAAAAGATTAAACAAGGTTGGCGCAAGCATACACCCTTGTTTCAAACCTTTTAGAGTTGGTACTTTTGAGGAAAGGTGAGTGCCACTTCCTAGTTTCACCTGCACCCAGGTGTCCATGTGTAGGTGCATCAGCATGTTTAGGGTAGACTGTGGTATGCCCCATTGCACCAGTTTCCCACACAGTCTGCCTCTCTCAATATTGTCAAATGCAGCGCTGAAATCGATGTAACACAGATGTAGAGGAATCTTAGATGATTTTGCTTCCTCAATTATTAAAGAGATGGCGAGAATGTTTGTTGATGTTCCAGTCGTTTTTCAGAAACCTGTCTGATTCAGCGGTATTATCAGGTTTGACTCAGCCCAAAGTGTAAGCTCCTCTAGTAAGGTGCCTGCAAAGTACTTAGCCTTGTTATCAATAAGAGGTATTAGGCAGTAGTTGTTTGGGTCAGCCTTGTCTCCTTTTTTGTAAATTGGGACTATTGTTTTCTGTTTAACAACCCGATTTCCAAGAATAAAGGTTGCAAAATATCCGCCCACTCTTTGTTCTTTGCTTTATAAAGGGCAGGTGGAATGCCATTTGGTCCAGGGGCACCTTCTTTCCTGCCTTTGACTATTTGATTTTTAATTGTCTAACTGCTGGCACCTCAATGTCTCTGAAAGATTGATGTTTATGTCTGAATAGGCCTGTTCCCATATCTCTGACGTGCTTGTTTCCCGTTTTCTCATTGGAATCCTGCTAATCACCATTTGGACTCCTACATATTCTGTGTGGTCGTTGAAATGGCTGGAGAGATATTTTATCCAAATCTCTTCAGGGAAGTGAGACCCTATTTCTTGGTATTGCTGCCGCATGATCTCATTTACTGTTTTCCAAAAGCGGTTTCCCAGGTGTATGAACACCGGAACTGATTTTACTTGCTGGTAAAATTGCACGAGGGTTAGGCTGCAAGCCCAATCTGGCCTCGGCTCCTGGCCCCCGCCTGACGCTCCCCAAGCCTTCTTTCATGCCACAGGACACCAAGGAACGCTCACCACTGCCAGCATACAGGCCTTTTTGTGTCCTTACACCATCCCCACCTTAGCTTCTCAGAGCAGTTGGTTAAAATAAGCACATTTGTGCCCCCCTCATCTCCCCCACCCCCATTGTGTGTGTCAGCCCGGGCTGAGACAGCTTCCCGGGCTAGCGTCTATCTTATTGCAGCTGCACCCAAGTACCTCACAAGTCTTTAAAAGACTATTCACTTTTTTAACATGGCTTTATTGTGTGGGGACAAAGAGAGGGGGTGGGGGCAACTACCAGCCGCAGGAGAACTGGACACTGTCCTTGTCTTCTACGGGCACGGAGGAAAAGACAGAGCCATTTTCCTTCTCTGCCTGCTCCGCCCATCCCCAAAAGCCGAGCGTTAACTATCGGCTTTGGCATTTCTGCAGTCCGGGACGCATGCTTAAAAGAAGAAAGTATGGGAACGGAATCTATAAAATTCAAGAAGTAGGGGCACGCCGTGCTCTGCCGATCCCGCCCACTTCGACCACTGGCTGTCCCTCCAAGGGTGACAGAAGAACAACAAGCAGCATGCAATGTTATAGACAGCCTACTAAATGCCTTTTAAGGTCCATAAAGGGTGACAGAGGAGCAGGAAGCAGGAGCATAGGTTTTCCACAGGAAAGAGGCATTAAGAACGCTCTGCTAGAAGAGCTGTAGAAAACAATTCACTGGTGGCCCAAAACTGCATATGATTGTCTTATCGACCAGTGCACAAATCAGTGATTGCAGTTGTAAGCATGAAAAGAGACTGCATAGAAAAATTATAAAGAGACCTATAGGAGCCATGGAGGCTGCAGGAAGCAGTATGGACAACATTAATGGAGCTCAAGTTGAGCTTGTGACCACCACGATTACAAATTTTACGCGGCCACCTTGATTGTTATTTTGCAACTGGTCACACTATGACCTCTCACTGCTGTTGCTGAAAAATTGACAGAGCCATAACTCTGCTAACCTTTGAAATGCATGTGTCATGGGGCCTAGAGTCATGGGGCTGTTTGCGGTGTGACTCACCCTCTTATTCTTGGCTTGGTAGTTGAGTGTAGGGGCCCGAGTCGAGTCACGCCTCTGTCAGGGTTTCTTTCTGTGAGCTAAGAATAAAAGATAAAACATGATGACCTTTGATGTATGTGGAAGAGAAAGAGACAGAGAGAGCCATGTGGCTGAATTTCAAAGTGTGAAACCATATAACCTGGAATCAGTAATGGCTTCCATGATTGTTCAAACTGTGTGAACAAAGGCACAATTTTTATATAACAGAGCCTCCTTTTTTATTTATTACCACATATGAGCGTACTTTTTAAATACTTGAAGTCAGGATGTGCGCTGAACAAGCACCTCTTTCATTTGATTTAAAAGACTGTCATTTTGCTCCATCTATAATATGAATGTACCTCAAATTTAGGGTTCGCATGACTACTGAATTACCTCTTAGTTCACTGATGGCATTGCAATTGAGGGGGCGAGTCATGAATGGTTCTAAAAACTACCACTTTTATTAAATGTCTGTCTATGCAGTTATATAGACTAATGTACTAAGGTGAAAGACTTTCAAATGTTGAAGAAATACTCTTTTTTAAATTTTGAAGAGATTGTATCGTATTTTTGCATTAAATTCATTGCAAGATATGCATTCAAAACATTTTCATTGCATGGCTCGTGCACAGACACTTAGGGGCATATTATCAAGGGGGTTTATCTCCGCTTTTGTGGCTTTAAAAGCCAAGAAAGCTGAGATAAAATTATCTCCCTATTACCTAGCTGTCGCTAACACCAGATAGCGACAGCTAGTAGGAGATAGCGACCATCTTGGGCCCCATTTTGCATGTCAGTGATATTTATCATTAATGACATGCAAAGTGGGCGTGCCAAGATGTTAGCGACTGGAAACAGTCGCTAACAACGCTATCTCCTATTACCAACTTTTGGAGATATTCGCGCTAAGCGCGAATATCTCCAAAAGCTAACACCTGCCCTGAGCAGTTCTTAGCCATGTTATCCAATGGGAGGTGGATAACATGGCTAAGAGCATTAGCTCGGTAATGCATGAATATCGCTGACTTTTCAGCGATATTCATGCATTGCGGCCGTTTTTTATCGCATTTGCGATAAACCTTGGTAATACCAAGGTTTATCTGCGATAAAAATCGCCGCAGCTCAGCGGTAAATTTTTGTCTCTAACCAAGCAATAGCGATAATTATCGCTATTGCTTGGTAATATGCCCCTTAGAGCTCAGCCAGACACAAGGGTTGACTCAGCTTGTCCTATTAATTTGCCTGTGACTCAGGCTTAGTACAGGGGCCATCAATCACTTGATAAAATGATTTGTAAAAGACGAGGAATAGAAACGTGGACCCCTTCTCATATACACCAATCTGACAACTCTACCATAAAGGCTTCTTGTAGCACAAACAGAAAAGAGTGAGTGCAGTGAAAATACATTTAAAATAGGTGATCCCAGGGCAGGGACTCTAGGCCATTGTTTTGTATGTGACCATAGTCATGAGTTCTCTGTGAGAATTACCAGGCCCATGACGGGGCAGGCATGGGTGTAGCTTCTACAGGGATGTTTTAGGTGTGACAACCCTCAAATACATTCTAGGATTGGAAGTTAAGTCTAGGTCCTGAGTCGCATCTGCTATGTCTGTGTTATTTTTTCTCATTTTTCTAATTTCACTAAGTTGTTGTAACTTGCTCATTTGAATCAGGGTCTTAAAAATATATAGTGACTGAAAAAGGAGCCGCATCAAGCCTTTTTTGCCTGCTGCTGACACCAAGACTGCCAGAACGGCCCTCACCTGTGCACCTAGCGGGGGCTACAAAACAGTGCGCCGCTCACGCTACGAGGAACTTGCACGGGTTGCTCGCCGGGCGAAGCCCGGGCCAAGGGCGGGCCCGTCTGAGCCCGTCCGAGACCGGAAGAGGCCGGGCTGGACCACCTCTTTTGGTTTATCGCTAGGGATATCGAATGGTCTTCAAATGAGGTGTTGCTAACTGGACATTGAGACTTGCCCCGTGTATGGAGGTAGGCTGAACTTGAAACAACCTTTATTACACAGACTTTGTTGAACACAGTGAGGAATTTTAACACGTGGTGCTTGGCGCTTGGCATCGGCTGTGAACTTACTGCTGGGAGGAAAAGCTTTTTTTGAACTAAGTGTTGGGGGCATCTCTGAGTGTATAAACTGGAACAAGAAGTATCTCTCTTGTACTTGAATATTCCCTAGATATCATATTTTCCTTTCTTTTGTTCTTATATCTTTGTGTTTGCCGGTTCACGTGTTGTGGCAAAATCAAAGTTTACCAACGGCATGGGGAGGAGAAAGGTTCAGACGGGAGCCATTGGGACCAAATCGGTGGCAAGCTCTTCTTCCACTGTTTCTACCGTTACTACAATGGACTCTCTCTTGCAGAGAGCAGCTGCTGTCATCGATAAAGAGATAGAACTTGTGCATAGGCGTCTTTCCAGATCACCCACCAACAGTCTGGGTCCGCCCCTATTTAGCCCCAGTTTGCTTCAGACTGACCTGTCATCAGCCTGTTCTGATAGCTGCCAAGGGTCGCCTGTAGTTATTGCCATCACCGTAGGCTTATTGCCTGTTAATGAAGCTCCCCCCTCAGTGCTTCCCCAGACATCACACAGACCTCTCTCCCCAGCTATCATTATCGATAGAATAGGAAGCATTGTTTTAACTCATGGGAAGGATAGCTCCAACACATTAAGCCCTACAACAACTCACCCGCTCTTCCAGCCCAGTCAACCTACCATCTAGGGGAGTACCAAACGTAAACTCCAAACTATTGGGAGTAAATCTAAATGAACTAAGCTGGCCCCAGCCCCCAAGCCTCCAAATAAACCTCTGGTGTCCAAATCAATAGCCCTAAATTTAAACTCAAAGGCTACCAAGGCTCTTAATGATATAATGGCCACCCTATTGGACATTAAATTGAGTCCAATTTTGGAGAGGCTGTCAACAATTGAGAGTAGTCTTGCTGGGGGGGCCATCTGGACTGTTGTAAAAAGAAATCGTATGGTTGTATGTGTACAAGATCTTGAAGCCAATTTGAGTACAAGCACTTCAAGAAACTTAACTAAAATTCATGCAGATATGCCACATGCACAGTGTCAAGCAGTGCAGCCAGCCAATAGGGAGGTCAATGGCCCACGGGGCGCCCCAATACCCAGTGGTCCCCAGGTAGATGCTTTGTATAAGCAGGCCACTAGTAGTGTAGTAGGTCAGTCGGATGGCAATGATGTGCCATCTGGGGAAGCCTGTCAGAACCTTCCGACTATTCATCTCCCACCGGAATCTACACCATATGTAGTTGTTTTGGGTAACGTCCCACCTCTTCGCCCTGGTATGCCTGAAGACTACAACAATTTGAAGAATAAGGTACTTTACTGGCTATCAAATATTACCTCAGCGGGTCCTAGTGTAGACCGAAGCATCATTATGGTGCGTCGAGTGGCATGGGTTGGCAGCTCCACCAAGGTGGGTGGTGGTGATTGTGTCATAGTTAACTTCAATAGGGCAGCTGTTGCAGAAAGAATTTAATCAGGCGTTGTTCAAGCAGGCCTACAGCTCATGGGTCTTTAATACAGGTTTTATCCCTGGTTTTTTTTCCACCGAGTGGAATGCTACATGGTTAATAGGGGGGAAAATAGATAGAGAACCTTTACAAGATAGATGGCAACACAAAATCGCCGCAGGTAATAAGTATGGATATTTAAAACCACTTCGCAAGACAAGTAATCCATGGGTTCCCCACCCAAACTTTGTTGTGCCTCCCCCTCTAGCATTAATCAATAGGTTTTCTATGCTATCGGGGTTGGAGGATTGTGATTGACTGGATACCTTGGATGTGCCTGCAGTAGAGCCAAGGTACCAACAGAAGGCTAATTTGAGCATGACGACTGAGTCAGAGTCTACCCTCCCGATTTCCCCCTTCTCACAACAAACTGAGTTAACAACCCCTAAGGTGGCTAGAAATATCATATCCTGGAACATAGCAGATTTGGCAGAAAAGATTTATGACCCTTGGTGGCATAAGTTTATTAGGAAATTCTCTGTAATTTACCTGCAAGGGACCTGATTAGTGGATTGTAACCAGCTCTTGGAAGGCTTTAAAGGATTTTTGTCCCTGTAACCCCCTCAACCAGTGGCAGAGCCAAAGGAGGTTTGGTCATCTATATCTCCCTGACTATTGATTGCCTGGTACACATTTGCCCTATGGTCGAACAGGACATACAGGCTATCACGCTTAAGAAGGGGAATAAGAGAATGACCATGATCAACTTTTACAACCCACCAAATGGAAAAAGGGAGGGCAGTATTATTCAATTGAGTCATTACTTAGGGAAGTTATGTGATTTAAGTTTATATTCAATGATGGTACTGGGAGATTTTAATATCCACCCGTGTGGCGATCCTAAGATCACTAACATGGGCGATATGGGATGTCACAGAATTGGCGGGTTTCATTATGAACATTCTTTACAGGGGGGCAAATTGAATAACTTAGTTAACGAATTTGACCTGCGTTTACTGATGTCCCTTTCTGCCCCAAACAGTACAACTCTGATTCCCACCTTTAAAGGGAGAGGCACTGGGTCCTTCATAGACCACATTTTAGTCTCCTCACTTTCTCAATCCCTTTTTAAGAGGTTCGCTATCAAAGATACAGGCTATAGTGACCATAATCCTCTTAGTGTACACTTTTGTGGCGTGCAGGAAAGCCTAGGGTGGGGGAAAGGGAAAAATGAGACCTACAGACGGTGGGCGCCGTCTAAAATGGTCCCAGATTGATCCAGATGCTTTTTATAGGGAGGTAAGAGACACATGTGCAGCTGAACTTGCCCTCTGTGTTCATCCGGGGAGCTTGCCAGGGAATGTTCTCAGTGCCTTTAGCTCAATCACTTGCAAAGCAGGGGAACTATTGAGGGCTCCCTCTCGTAGGGTTTCCAATCCTAATTCGAGATGGTTTGATTCCTCTTGTTCGTATGAGGCATGTAAGTTAAGGGAGGCTTTGAAAAACGTGCCTAGGAACTCTACTCACATACAGGCCTGTCGAACAGGATTTAAAAAGGCCCTAGCTAAACATAAAGGTGTAATCAAGGAGGAGACATGGAGGGAGTTGGTGGAGTCTAGTACTCTGAGGAATGGCTCACATTTCTGGGGCATTGTTAATAGACTATTGTTCTCTGAAGATCCAAGTAACACTCTTGGCTCCCATATTACAGAAGAGGAATGAGTGGCTCATTTTCAACTCATGTTCAAGGGCCCAATGGGTAATCTTGATCCACCATCTTATTCACCTACTACTGATTCCATGGTTTTTGAGAGGATAGAGATAGAGTCGGGAATTGCAGGTTTATCGAGTAACAAGGCTCCTGGCCTGGACGGACTTCCGCCAGACCTTTTCAAATCGGATCCCTCATTTTGGGCACCGATCCTGACTGCTGTATTGAATGCAGCCGCAAGGGACGGAAGCCCTGCTGCTTGGGCAATCTCTACTATCGTCCCAGTATTTAAAAAGGGGGATCGCAATAGTACACATCGTTACCAGCCTATCTCCCTCATTGATTCTGTGGCTAAGGTGTTGGGAGGGGTCTTACTGCAGAGACTATCTTCATGGGCAGAGGAAGGTAACATCATTTCCGATACCCAATATGGGTTTAGGGCAGGAAAGTCAACGGTGGCCCAATGTTTAAATCTGTATTTGATCCATGGTAAGTACACAATGGCCCGCCCAGGTACAATCTACATGGCCTTCATGGACTTATCGTCCGCGTTTGACTGTGTCAACCGGGTCAAACTGTGGCAGTCCATGAGGGCCATGGAGGTGGAGGCCCCTATCGTGGACTTCCTGATGGATTTGCATAGGGAAACCAAAGCAAATATTCGATATGCGCAGGACCTCCGGGTCTCTAGTAAATTCGATATCGAGAGAGGGGTGAGGCAGGGTTGCATTTTGGCACCCTTCCTGTTCAATCTATATATCAGTGACCTGGAGGGAGCACTGGTATCGACGGGGCTGATTTTGCGTATGTGGGCTGTCGGGGTCTCCCTGTCCTCCTATATGCGGACGATGCTGTCCTGATATCAAGAACTGGCAGAGGTTTGCAATGTCTATTAGATGCCTTTTTTAATTTTATGGGGTTCCGTGATTTAAAGATTAATAACGCAAAATCATATATTATTCAGGTGGGGCTACGACAAAAGAAAAAGTATTGTTTCTCAGTAGGTTCCGAGAAGATTCCCACAATGCCTGTTTTCTCATATTTGGGGGTAGTGCTGGATGAGCGCCTGAAGTGGGGTCCTCTTATTCAAAGGAAGAAGGGGGAGCTCAGACGAACAGTTGCCGCAACTTTCAGCTTTGCTGCTAAGTTGGGCAAGCACCCAATCACAGCGATGCTGAAAATCTACCAGGCAAAGGGTGTATCGATTGCAAGTTATGGAGGCGAAGTGTGGGGGTCCCCCCCAACAGATTCGTTGTAGGTGGTCGAAAATAATTTTTTGAAGCGCCTGCTGGGAATGCCAACTGGCTTATCGAATCTAATAGCCCATGAAGAAATAGAGATCCCCTTTTTATGTGATACCGTTGCTTTGTGCCCTCTAGTGTTCTGGCTCAAGTGCTGGCTCAACAAAGAATTAAAACTAACCCAGCAGATCATGATGGACTGTATGTCCCTGGATCATATGTCCAGAATTCCCTGGCTGAGGTACAATAAAGGTCACTTCTCAGAGCTGGGCCTCCCCTAACTCTTCCTAAAACCCTCAACCGTTACAAAAAAGGATGTTGATTTTGTAAAAGATGCTTTGATCTCTAGAAGGAAGTTGGAAAGAGATGACCAGGTACTGTGCAAACCTAGTGTTCACAAATTTCTGACCATAAAAACTCATCCATTAACAGAACCATATCTTCTGGGGACAGTGACTACCTATGAGCGGTTTTTATTGACTAGGTTCCGACTTGACTTTTTTCATCTTTTAATTGCGGTGCCAAAAGGGCGTTGCAGAGGTCAGGTTTTAGCACCCTGTGGCTGCGACAACCTGTCTCCACAGGGTCTGCTTCACTTTGTGTTCCTCTGGAAACATTATGATGTGCCCCGGAGATATTTTTTACTCCCCCTTTAAACAGGCTTTATTTTAACCAGGTGCGCCCAGCACTCTTGTACCTTCAGTTGTTGAAACCCGATTGTATAATCTTTATTGTAGGGTACCTGAAATCACTGATGAGAACTAGGGCTTGCCTTGAATATTAGTCGTTTATGGAGAACTGGCACCAATAGTTTTAGGTAATGTTATCACGTGCCTTTTTGGTGAAACTATGTCATTTAACTACTGCATTTGTAGTACTTATTATATGTTTTAAAGACTTGAATTTTATAATGTATGCATCTAAGGATTGTGTTTATTTATTGTGACTTTTATGGTTTACACGATGTATACCCGAATGAAGTTTATTATGATGATGATGACCGAAAAAGTAGTAAATCTGCATCCATAGAAGTACTCCTTGAATGGGCTCAATTTTACTACTTATTGGAATTCACATGTATTGGCAGTAGTAGGTTTGAAAAGCTATGCCAGTTTCAGGTTTCCAGGCATACTACTGGCAATAAAACACCTAAAAGGTGATGGGATGAATGCTTGGAAATAGCTCAACCTGTGACAATCACTCAGGACAGCCACCTGTCAAGGGGCCCTCTGGTTAACCTTTCAGAACAGACCCACACCATCTAGACTTATAAAATAACCAGACCAGTTTATGTACTTACCATATTTTTTTTGTCAGCTGAGGCAATTCAGCCTGCCCCACCTCTATCTGAAAGGTAGAGAGAGGTAAAGAAAATACCTATTTGAATCTGGCTTTATTCAGCAAGCATCTAACCTTTTAAAGAGCATGACCCGGCCGCACAGACTTTATTCAGCAAGTGCAACTTACCGTGCAGTAAATATTGACATTGGTTATGTCTGCATTACCCTTGTGGGGCTGCTGGCAGGCAGTGCGGTCCCAGCTGCTTTTCCCTGAGTCCAAATACTTGTTGCTAGCAGCACAGTCAGTGCAGTAAACGAAAGCACCCATCAGTACCGCATGCCTGAAAGGTTCAGGGGGTCTCACAGGCTAGCTACGGTATAACAACATAGGGGCAGATTTACAATAACTGGCGCATCCCCAGGGATGCGCCAGTTATTGTGCGCTGCAGCTCCGCCACCCATGGTGCGCCGCATTTACAATGCGGCGCACCATGGGGCAAAAACGGCACAGATGCGTGACGCATCTGTGCCGTAAAGGCGGCGCATTGCTGGAGTTGCTTCGCAAGCACGACGCAGCTCCAGCAATGCTCTGGGGGGCCCTATCTGTCCAATGCTGCGTCAAGCCTTACGCCTGCTTCAAGCAGGCGCAGGGTTTTGACGCGGCATTGGCCTAAAAGTGCCTGCGTGAAATCTTGTAGATTTCACGCAGGCACTTTTGCGAGGCGCACCTGCCCCGGAACGCCCACCCTGCGCCGGAACACCCACATGTAGCGCAGGGCTTTACAACGTCACGCATCTGCCTAGATGCGTCACGTTGTAAATGGGTCGCAGGGATGCGCCACATTTACGCTGCCGTTGCGTGACGCAACGGCGGCGTAAACGTGGCGCAAGTCCGACATAAATCTGCCCCATAGATTGTGAGTCGAAGGCTTCTCCGACCACTAGTCTTTCTGCTTCTCTGAGATGTAGACCGTGTGTCAATGTGTAGTGCAGAGAGCTATTATACGATCCTCCATGACTGCACTATCTATGTGAAGCCGGTGCTGTTCCTCAAAAAAATGACGTGACGTGCAGTAAAAAAAAGGTACCCTCTCCATGCACAGGCCCAAAAGATGAACCACCACTCCACAGCAACACTTGCAGCAGGCTTGTTCGGGCTGCTGGCCTTTCTATTGGTGCCGGACATCCATAGAGAGACTGTTTACTCCATGGTTGGACCCAGATGTAGGCTGGCCAAGGAAGGGCGTTATCAATAATCCAACCAAAGTCACCGAGGGCGTCAACGAGCCGAAAATGTATTAAAAAAATTCAGAGTTAGTCTGAGCAAAAGGCCCCAAATTATGTTTGATCCACGGTCCCCAAGATCCTTAAGATGTCAATGACGCCCCTGACTAGTCGTGGGAACCAATCAGCGGGGAGAGCCTCCAGCAGGCCAGGTCAGCAATGCCATGTGCATAAGAGATCATAGTCTGGAATAATCTCTGAATCTGCTGTACGGAAGCCTGCAGCTGGGGTTTCGAGGGACTTTGATCGAGAGTGAACCAGCTTCGAGGACTTTGCTCTCTAACACATACCATTCAGCAAACACTAGAAACGTATATACACATTTAATTTAGTCATAGGCAAGAAATTAAAGCACTAGTCGTACTTTTATCACTCTGGCATATGGGGGGGGGGGGGAAGCCAACAAATCTAGCTGTAAATAAATTAGGAATCTATCAAGTTATCAGGTTATTCTTGCTTAACGTGATCATGCTTTAAAAGGGCGAACCAACATTTGCTGAAATTTACCTTGAGGAAGACTGCATATTTATTTGTCGCAACAACCCATTTTTGTACAAATACAAGTGCATTTTATAGTTACTTTAGAAAAGTTACCCATTTGTGACACACATCGATCAATACAAACATAGGCCACTAGATGGAGCAAAATACCAGGTTTTAATTGAAGGATGCAAATAGTTTGAAAATGTCTGTAGTTACACATTGTAAAATTGTTTATTCCCTTAAGTGGCAAGGGCCTCCTTCCCCGTCTGTAAAAACTAGAAGGTTTTGTGAATTACTTCGTATAGCTAAGGGAGGCAAAATGTGATAAAAGTGGAACGGATCACACAACACTTTTGAGTGGCACTAATGCACTTTCCTGGTGGTAAGTAATGGAGTGCTTGTTCCAAACACCTTTTGCTGATGTATTATGAAAGTAGACCTGCGAAGGCAATAATGTGCGGCAAGTTTATCTGTGGATGTTTGGGGGCAGATTTATCATTGAGTTGCTCCCCCTACTGACTACCAAGTCAAACTTATGTGGCCCTGCATAGCTTAGTACAGCTAGAGTAAGGCAAAGCAACACAAATCATTGCACTGCATTACTCTGCTGCTGGGAGGCGCTGCATGCATGGAGTCTGGGTGTTCCCACGCATCCACCTATGGATTTTGGCACATTCCCAGATTTACCGATATTAGTAGACCTGGGAATGCGTCAAAACTCTAAGCTTCCCCAGGTGAGCTGTAACGAGGAGAAATGTCTTTATTTCTCCTCTTTGTTTCCTCTTTCTATGTGTGCAGCATATTGCAGCACACATAGAAAGAGGACTTAGAGGATTGTCTTTGTGTAGGAATGTGCCATTGTGCTAAAAAACAATCTGCAATGCAGGCACCCTTGCACCACGGCGCAGGGTGCCTGTGTTGGCGATCTTCACCACATTGTGCGCCAGCACAAGGAAAAGACAGGAGTGCGCCGTGTCACATTAAATATGGTGCATTCTTGCCCTTTCATGCAGCGCAGCAAGGTGGCTTGCTGCAATGTGTGAAATGATGATGAATCTGTCCTTTGTTTTGTTGCATTGTTGAGGTAGTGATGTGTTTTCCTTTTGTGCTGCCTAATCGCATTGTATTATTGTTGTGCTGTGCTAGCACTTGCAGTGCTCACTTTACATAAAATGCCCAGATGTGTCCAAGAGCTCGGTAAAGGTTTATGCGTTTTTCTAATTTTGTTAAATCACAATTTGGGATATTATTGGTAGTCAGGCTCGAAGGTGTGATCTTGTGGACCAAGCAACATGGCCATAGAGGCTCTGTTGCATTTACATGAATATGTCGTATGCTATGGTGTTTTTTTAAGTTATGACCTGCCTATTGTGACATTTACACTATATGTAATGCCATATTTCAGTAGGAACGCAGTGTGTCTATTTCTTTCTATGATAAGTAAAGCTTTAATGAATTGTTGAGCATTGGGTCATGTAACAGGGTAGGTGTGAGCTGTAATAAATCATTCAGAATTGATGATTAATAATAGTTACACCCCTGCCCGTCTGAGAAGCTTGTATTATAAATTTCACGTGCACAGCTAGGGGCATTTGGATATCGATGTACAAATCCACCGGTGAATGCTTTTTTTGATTTGTGTTTAGAGGGTCTTCGTTTGATTTTCCTATTGATTCTGTACAGTTTACTGTATCAATATAATTATTGCACTCAATTACTTCTTGGTATGGCGTTAGCCAAGGCCTTTTGATTGTAATAAATTTACAGCTTTTAGATAGCCATCATCCATTGGTCTGTTGTTTGTGTCCTTCACATTTTTTTCCACCCACTACAGCATACAGCATACATCTTGAAGCAAAACATTTGCCCAATTCAGCAATTGGCTAAATTTAGTGTGAGTGGCAGTAGTCCATGCTTTTTGAGACCCATGTGAGGCCTGTGAGGACGCCACCATCACCCCAGAGATAGGGGAGCTGCTCTGGAAGATGTACCCAGACTGTGTCCTACCACTACGCCAGTGGTGGCCAATAAACTAAATCCCCTTCTCTAAGCTATCATCTCCACTAGGGACTCTCTGGAATCCAAGATTGACACATTGGTAAGCAGCATCAGTCTCCAGAGTGACGACCATAAAAAAATTCTCTAATATGCTCCTTGTGATGTCCGCTTATTAGCAACAACTAAGTGACATGACTGTGCACTTGAAGATGTTACAGGACAGACTTGAGGACAAGGAAGGACACGCAAGGTGCAAAAACATCAGTGTGGTGGGGCTGCCAGAACATGTAGAGGGCAACTCTATGGCTACTTATCTGAAAGACTGGCTTCAAGATGTGGTGGCACCAAAAGGTTTATTGAAATGCTATGCACTGGAATGGGTGCAGAGGGTTCCTGCCCATTCCCTTGACCTGGTGTACCCCCGAGATTGGTGGTAGCGCAACTGCTGCACTTCAGGGAAGGAGACTACATCATGCGTTAAGCCCGCACTACCCGTTCCCATTCATTGTTGATAATGTCCTGGTCTAAATTTTACAGAATATACAGTTTGGAGTTCCAAAGCAGGGGGCATCTTTTGTGAGCACTCTAGTTTGTGAGATTTAGACATACAGTATGCCTTATTGTTCTGAGTATGCTTGAGAATTCAAACTGAGGAGAAAACATTGTTTTTGACAGAGCCCACCATGGTAAATGACTGGCTGGATTATGTACGAGGTGCACTTCCCTATCCTCCTGTACCAGTGAGACAGCATGTCCGGAAGCACAGATGCACAGAACCACAACTTGGATTTTGCCCCTCCAAAACCAGCAGACTAAAATAGAAAGAGAGCATGTGACAGTGGCGGTTACTGGACTGGGAAGCCCTGAAAAGTCATTTGAATTGACTTTGTCTCTGGGTAAAGATTTACGGTCAGAGGCAGCTAGCCATATAGGTTCTAATGACAACAGACCCCCCCACCCCCGCCCCAAAGGTGGCCCTGGCACCGCAGAAAAATACAAATAACTTCAGGAGTTTGTACATGGTGGTTACATCCCTGTTATTATGATCTGCCTTGATAGGCCTAGTTCCTTCTGTATCTCCTTTGTGTTATTGGGACAGCAGGGGTCAATAGGAGGTAGTTAATGTGTTTGGTCTTTTGCTCTTGTGCTTCTCCCCCCTTGGCATTCTTCGGCTAACTAGGGCTCTGGTCTACCATATGAATGCCTACATGTCAAAATGTTTTACCAGTTTGGACACCACACTACAATTTGTTTGTTCTGGGTGTAGAGTGCTGAGGATGTTACCTTTGCAACTGTTATTTTTCTTTTTTATTATTATCTGGGAAAGGAGTCGATTTTCCTCAATATGTGTGTGTTGTATACCTGGGAATTGGTGTGGGGTGCGCATGATGTATTACTTCTGCCATTATGCCTGTTGTGACCTGGAATGGAGGGAACATCAAATTACTCCAATGGAATGTCTTGGGCTTACATTCCCTCAGTAAGCGCTACAATGAGCAGGCGGCATATGTTAAGTGTTGTGCTGCACCAATAGCCTTTTTACAGGAGACCCACCTCACAGAGAAGAAGGGGCAAGCACTGTGGAGAAAGTTACATGGGCTTGTGTTTCATCTTAAAGGCCCTTGTCCAAGTGTAACAAGGATTACAAGGTAATCTTGTCCACCCAGATCAAACCGACTTTATTCCCAGAGGTAGCACTACATCAAAAATTAGGCAGCTAATACAGGTAGTTGGTGGCCCCCCACAAGACTGTCCAAAGGCCTTGGTCCTCTCCATTAGTATTGAAAAAGTATTTGACTCCCTTAGATTTGACTTTTTACATGCCACAATGAAAGTTTTGGGTCTGATAGTGGATTTGAGAACTGGACCTGTTTGTTATATGCAAAGCCCATTGCCCAAATCAAGACAGCCACTCTTATCTGGGATTCATGTGCTCCTAGTAGGGGTACTAGGCAAGGGTGTCCCCTCTCCCTGTTACTCTTTGCCTTTGCAGTGGAATTGCTTGCTCTGACGATCTGTGGGAGGGAGGAGTTTAAGGACCTGTACACTAGGCCTAAACGCATTTTTTAATTCCGCTCATGAAATTGGAGGAGTATGCCAACTCTGGGTCACTCTTTTGAGGCAGAATTCTGGCCGAATCACTCCAATCACAGTGTGGCAGTTTTTTTTTCACATGCGAGCAAAGCAATGACAATGGGAACAACACAAGACTCCAGCAAGTAGATGGCCAACCTGACTGAGATTTGGCATCCCCTAGCATGATCTAGGAAGCTTTGGGCCAATTTTCTAAAATGTGCAGCTACAGTAAGAAGACTGCTTCTCGAGTAGATTTTCCACTGGAGCAGCAGCAAAATTATTTTGAATGGCTGTGTGGTCTTTCTCACCCCACTCTGATTTGGAAATTCTGCGAGTTCCACCCACCCCTACTTTACACTTCTGGCATAACTTTGTATATATCCTTATATGTAGATGACATGCTTCTGTACCTACAAGGATCTAGGGAGGATATTGCAGGATCTGTTTGCGTGAAAGATGAATATTGCAAAATTTCAAGTCTGTGCATCAACTGGAGGAAATCGTGATGATATGCTCTACAGACCTTGAGGGGCGACATAGAAGACTTAGGACCTGAGATCACTCTCAGATGGGAACAGACCACTCTGCATTACTTCGGAGTCAAAATCTATTGATCAGAATGTCATTTGTTGGAAGGGAAAGTATTAGCTACTTTAACCTCCTTGATACACATGATCTGGTTCTGAAATACACTTCCCATATTGGTTATGGAGAAAGTAGCTCCATCAAAAATGATAATCCTCCCCAGATTGCTTTACTTTTTTGCATCACTGCCCATACACATTCCCAAAAAGTTTTTTTGAGTGAAATAGACCACGTTTTAGTAACTCTGGTTTAGGACATTCAGCCCTGTACACTGGCTCTGACCAAGCTGGAACTGCCGGCAGAAAAGAACGGATTAGCTGTCCCTTATTTTGAGCTCTATTATAATCGCTGGACAGCTGCAATGGGTAGCCAGGAGGAGAACAGAATGCTGGGGGGAAGTAAATGAGGTGGACAAGGAAGTGCCCCAAAAGAGACTCCTGACTCAGCTACTGTTTAACCCCTTCAGTGTTCTATTGTTAAACCTAATGGCATAGCTCAGAGGACCTTTTGTTATGTTTGGGCCAGAGCTCTCCAAAGAACTCACACAAGGGTGCCATACATGAGGGATATTCCCCTGGCTTTGCTGGCATGTCTGACAGACACTAGGTAGTCAATATGAGAAAGGCACACCCGTGATGTTTCAGAATCTACAATTGAAATTCTATCTGCCACCAAAGCATTTTCTTCTTCACAATGCCTTACTGACATCAGTGTGTCATCGATGGCATTGTGGTGCAGTGGAACCACCAGTACATGAATGTTTTAGAAACATATTAACTCTTGGTGGATCTTATTTAGGGCTCAAAGAGTGAGCTGGGAACATCTCAGGACAAATGGGCTATAAACATACGTACCCCTGTTATTGATTGTGACTGGAACAAAGTGCTACAGGCATGCTCTGGTGTTTCTAGAATCTCCAGATTCAAATTATATTATAGTAATAGTATGACTATCTCCACCGGGTCTACTTTACACACGAAAGGACCGATGATTTGTATCCAGCTGCAGCGAGCCCCAGATGTGGCAAAGTGGGGACGGACTGCTTTCATATGGTTTGGTCTTTCACCTCAATTGCAATGTGATGATGAACAGTCTTACAATATGTCTCCCTTTGCATGGAACGTGCCCTTTCTCCTACACCACCTATTAGGTTTTTTCCCTAGACCATAACTACCAAATATCTGGCAAATGTATAGATCTGGTGCTGGTACTGGCCAAGCTACAGATTTCTATGACTTTAAAGTGCCCAAGTGACCTTGAGATACTATGCTGGCTGGCCAAACTTATTAAATGATCCAATTAGTACCTGATAGCTCTACAAAAAAAAGTGCACAGGGGACTAGGCTTTCCTAAACCTCTGCAAGCTTTGTTGGCCATAATAGCATTCTGATCCACTGTGGATAAAGGTCAACTTCTTTGCAACAAGGAGACAGAACCTCTTGGAGGGCCTATATTTCTTTCAACATTGAATATATCCTAAATGTTTAGTCAAAAGATGCCAAAAAAAGATCTTTGAAATGTTATTCAAACATGGAACATTTTTATTAGACTATTTTGTCATTTTTTTTATAATAAAATTTTTTTTTTTTTTTTTTAAAGACTCATATATAAAAAATACATTGCATTATCATTTCACAAATCAACATTTTACATACATTTGGTGATAGTCCTATCATACCAAAAATGCCCTCTAGTAACAATTGATCCTATTGATCAGAGACACAAAAACACACATTTGTCACACAATATCAAAATATAATAATGAACATACCTAACAAATACAGCTAAACAAAATTATACAAGACATTGACTAACATAAGTGGTAGCTCTAAGGTGTATTTGAGAGGGTACGTATAGGAACCTAGATGGAGTGGTTCTGTTGGTTATGATGTACTTGACCAAAGCGTATCCAAGACAGGGGTGTTGGGCCGACGTACGTTTCGGTGGAAAGCCACCTTCCTCAGGGCCAAAGACAAAAGACTAACAGGCAAGTGACACAAAATCTTTAAAATATGAGGGCAACATACAAAATTCTGAAAAAACAAAAAATAGGAAAAATATATAAGTATCATGAACTCTTTTACTTTTTACATTTTTACATCTTAGTTTTTGGCATCATGTAAATACACACATATGCTTTACATATTTTAGGAGTTTGCTGAAAACTCATAGCTAGCTAGCACTCTTGCTAAGTATGGTTAGGTAGACCTAAGAACAAGGTTAGTCCACATAATAAGAGGATAGAAGAAAGAGAAGAAATCAGAAACAATGAACCCACTAGGTCTAAAGCACCTAGAGTGATTGGCAAAATGCCTAAAGCATGCAGTGCTTTTAGGGTCTGTGGTAGTGCGCTGTTACCCTTATTTGAGAAATATATATATATATAAGTATAGGGGTTACCTATGTTTTGAAGAGGCTGCATATATAAATGTTTAAGATTCTTGCTGGACTTTTTTGAAGTGTGTGCTGAAAGTTAAAGTACAGAGAGTTTCTGTAGTTTTATGGGCCAAAGGGTGTTATATTAATAATGCTGGTTTAATTATTTGTCAATTACCTCAGAATGAGAGGCCCATGCCTCAAGATTTCCTTAATTTTTTGGAGCCACCCGGGGCGTTTTCTCAGGGCAGTTAGGTAGTTTCTGTACAGATGCAAAAAATGTAGGTGAGCAATGGGCTGGAACCGTGCTTAACGTGAAATTATACTAAATTGTGATTGCATTACCTGTTAGGAAGTACACGATGTATTGTCAGTAAAACCTTAGGGAGCTTCGTTTAGGGCGCCATGATCTGTATAATAAGGTAGTCAAATATATAAAAAAAGAGATTTTGAAGCACACCATGTTGATCTTAATTCATTTAAGCTACTCTAGTGTGGAAAGACTAAACGATAGAAAATGCTTGTGATATTTAGCTAGTTTTCTACATTGGAAGCTAAGCGTTGTTTATAGCTGACTCCGCTACCCAGTGAAACATTGTAGCTGACTTTCTACATCGGAGGCTGAGCGTTATTTATAGCTGACTCCGCTACACAGTGAAACATTGTTGCATTAGCATGGAGATATGGCTGTAGCTTTTCGAGTAAGTGCAGCGTTTGATGAAAAAGGACACTTTCAGAAAAGGACAGAAGCTGAGCGCTCGTTAAAGAAATAACAGCTTCACATTCAAGCATTGTCTCATCATTTTAAGCTGACCTAGCAGAAGAGATAAAAATGCTAGTATCAAATGCTTTTGAAGAAGGGTTCATTTGCCAAAAAGAAATGGACTACCTGATTAACACCTATCCAGTGGTCCCTGCTATCTATGGTGTCCCGAAGACACATAAGAACATTCAGGATCCACCCCTGAGACCCATAGTAGCCTCAATAAATTCAAGCACGGAACCACTCTCAAAGTATCTGGACACCTTCTTATGCCCCTTAACCACCACGTATGCTTCGTACATCAAGGATACAGGGCATATGATTAAAGTTCTTGAAAACTCTCCATTCAATAATGTTACACAATTACTAGTGACTTGTGACATAGAATCACTATATACAAACATTCCTCAAGACAAAGCGATGGAATCTGTTGCAGCACTCTTAGCAAGAACTCCAGGATCCAGACCTGACACCTTTATTTTACAATGCCTGAGAATGGTCTTACAAAATAACTTTTTTGAATTCGGAGATGAGGTATACCATCAGATAAAAGGTGTTAGTATGGGGGCCTCTTGTGCCCCCAGTATAGCGAACATCTACATGGGGGAATTTGAACGTAAAAACATCTACAATGAAATTGCGCCGTTTTTTGAAAACATCAGCAGATGGCACAGATTTATAGATGATGTGTTTTTTATCTGGTCGGGGACAGAAGATCTTTTAAAGGAATTCATGGAATGGCTGAACTTAGCCGATAAAAATCTGAAATTCACCCACAATTTTTCCCCAGACCAAGTGGAATTCCTGGACATTTGGGTGCGACATACAGATGGCAAACTGACAGTCGATCTATACCGTAAACCCACTGCCAAAAACACCATCCTTGAACATGGCAGCTATCACCCTAACTGCCAAAAAGATTCCATTCCGTTTGGCGAGTTCTTGCGAATAAAAAGAAACTGCACATCTATAAAAGATTTCATGATTCATGCCAACCAACTCACGGAACGTCTACTAGCAAGAGGATACCCCAAACGTCTTGTACGTAGCTCTATGAAAAGAGCAAAATATTATAACAGAGATGCCCTACTAAACCCAACTCCAAAACCTCAAGACCAGAAATTGGTCTGTGTTCTGAATCATTCCACTATTAACAACAAAATAAGGAAGGTCATCTACAACAATTGGAAGATACTGAACACAAATGATCAGGAAAGCAGATTAAGTAAACCTATCCTGGCATTTAGAAGAAATCAAAATCTCTGCGGCAAACTGGTACACAGTAGGTGGAAAGGCCAAATAAAAGACAAACAGCAGACCATGGATGGAAACCCTCTGCCAAAGGGCAATCACAGATGTGGTAACTGCCACGCATGTGACCAAGTAATTCCCGGCGAGAAATGGACCTATGGACAAAAACAAGGAAATCTAAAGGAAATGACAAATTGCAGAACTAAAAATGTCATATATCTTATTATATGTCCGTGTGACATAGGATATATAGGGGAAACATCACGAGAGTTCCGCATCAGACTCTCGGAACACAAATCTGCAATTAGAACTCAAAAAATCAATGCCCCTATGGTGTCCCACTTTGTCCAGTATGATCACAAGGAAAAAGACCTACGATGGCAAATTTTAGAGCGTGTTCATGCCCCTCCTGGCAAAGACCCATCGATTTATCGCAAAAAACGCGAAACCTTCTGGATACATCATCTGGATACAGTTCGCTTTGGGCACAACGAAGAAATCTCGTGGATAGTCACACTATAAAAAATATGGCCACATCTGTAACTAACACCCCTGCCATCCATATATGTTCTCTCAGCTATTTCCATCTAGCTCCGCCACATGAGATGCTTGCAAAGTCTTACAAATGATACCCTGTGTCAAACATTATGTAAATCGTGGTATAATCCGCCACAATTTGGTACCTTACTGTATAATTCTCCCAAGTTCAGTCGTCGTACATATTCTCTCTCCACTATAAGATGGCTGCCAGTGAGCATACTATCTGACCTTTAGTCCTACCACTATGTTTCGCCAAACAACACAGCATTAGTCTTATCTTAGTGTTTATGATTCTCCACCTGGCTCTAGTTGCGATATTATATTTAAATCGCCACACATGCCTGTTCCAGCCTCACAGCGGAACTTTTTCCACAGAACCCCCGGTCGTGGCAGTAGCTCGTTTAGAAGAAGGTAAGAACCGCTCCCCCAGCTCTAGCCTGTTACTGCTGTTGCAAGTATCTCGTCTTTCTTAACTGCACCACCGGCGAATTTCAAATCACCCTCTCTGACGGCACATAAAGCCTTGCTTAAACAGCCCGTGCATATTTCTGACCGACATGTCTTTTTAACTTCAGACACGGTCATCCACCTATTGAAGAACTGAACCCTTGGAAGCGCTGCATGCAAGAAACACAACGTTACTAATCAGGTACGACAATCTGCCCGTAAGCCCCATTTAGCATGTCACAAAAGTGTTTCACTTATCTAACAAGCTATAGCTTAAAATGATGAGACAATGCTTGAATGTGAAGCTGTTATTTCTTTAACGAGCGCTCAGCTTCTGTCCTTTTCTGAAAGTGTCCTTTTTCATCAAACGCTGCACTTACTCGAAAAGCTACAGCCATATCTCCATGCTAATGCAACAATGTTTCACTGTGTAGCGGAGTCAGCTATAAATAACGCTCAGCCTCCGATGTAGAAAGTCAGCTACAATGTTTCACTGGGTAGCGGAGTCAGCTATAAACAACGCTTAGCTTCCAATGTAGAAAACTAGCTAAATATCACAAGCATTTTCTATCGTTTAGTCTTTCCACACTAGAGTAGCTTAAATGAATTAAGATCAACATGGTGTGCTTCAAAATCTCTTTTTTTATATATTTGACTACCTTATTATACAGATCATGGCGCCCTAAACGAAGCTCCCTAAGGTTTTACTGACAATACATCGTGTACTTCCTAACAGGTAATGCAATCACAATTTAGTATAATTTCACGTTAAGCACGGTTCCAGCCCATTGTTCACCTACATTTTTTGCATCTGTACAGAAACTACCTAACTGCCCTGAGAAAACGCCCCGGGTGGCTCCAAAAAATTAAGGAAATCTTGAGGCATGGGCCTCTCATTCTGAGGTAATTGACAAATAATTAAACCAGCATTATTAATATAACACCCTTTGGCCCATAAAACTACAGAAACTCTCTGTACTTTAACTTTCAGCACACACTTCAAAAAAGTCCAGCAAGAATCTTAAACATTTATATATGCAGCCTCTTCAAAACATAGGTAACCCCTATACTTATATATATATATATTTCTCAAATAAGGGTAACAGCGCACTACCACAGACCCTAAAAGCACTGCATGCTTTAGGCATTTTGCCAATCACTCTAGGTGCTTTAGACCTAGTGGGTTCATTGTTTCTGATTTCTTCTCTTTCTTCTATCCTCTTATTATGTGGACTAACCTTGTTCTTAGGTCTACCTAACCATACTTAGCAAGAGTGCTAGCTAGCTATGAGTTTTCAGCAAACTCCTAAAATATGTAAAGCATATGTGTGTATTTACATGATGCCAAAAACTAAGATGTAAAAATGTAAAAAGTAAAAGAGTTCATGATACTTATATATTTTTCCTATTTTTTGTTTTTTCAGAATTTTGTATGTTGCCCTCATATTTTAAAGATTTTGTGTCACTTGCCTGTTAGTCTTTTGTCTTTGGCCCTGAGGAAGGTGGCTTTCCACCGAAACGTACGTCGGCCCAACACCCCTGTCTTGGATACGCTTTGGTCAAGTACATCATAACCAACAGAACCACTCCATCTAGGTTCCTATACGTACCCTCTCAAATACACCTTAGAGCTACCACTTATGTTAGTCAATGTCTTGTATAATTTTGTTTAGCTGTATTTGTTAGGTATGTTCATTATTATATTTTGATATTGTGTGACAAATGTGTGTTTTTGTGTCTCTGATCAATAGGATCAATTGTTACTAGAGGGCATTTTTGGTATGATAGGACTATCACCAAATGTATGTAAAATGTTGATTTGTGAAATGATAATGCAATGTATTTTTTATATATGAGTCTTTAAAAAAAAAAAAAAAAAAATTTTATTATAAAAAAAATGACAAAATAGTCTAATAAAAATGTTCCATGTTTGAATAACATTTCAAAGATCTTTTTTTGGCATCTTTTGACTAAACATTTAGGATATATTCAATGTTGAAAGAAATATAGGCCCTCCAAGAGGTTCTGTCTCCTTGTTGCATGGTTTGTCTCCCCCCTCTGGGCCTCAAAATATTTGGGAGTACTCTCTCTTTTTTCATAAAGGTCAACTTCTTTCCAGCAATGCTTTGTCTGAAGAGTCCCCTCTCAGACTCTAGGTGCAACACTGCCCTGTTGTGCCCTGCCATGCCACACCTGGACCCTATTGGATATCTTTTGCTTCAATTGGCATAGTTGCGTGCACGCTATTATTCGTGAATTAAAAAGAAATGAGCAAAGGCTTTGTCCGTTTCTAGCTTGGCATGGATGGCACAGTGCTAATCCTATGCCTAATAACTTTGCTAGAAAACGGATATCTGAGATGAGCAAATTCAGAGTGTTGATGGTGTTGTAGGGTGCTCCATATAAAGAAGTTACTCTCCTCCGAAACTTGGGAACTACCCAGGGTAGCGATCCTAACTATAACTACCCAGTGGCAACATATATATTTATATTTATATATAATGTGGGTGCATGTATACGTGTGTGTGTGTATGTGTATATATATATATATATATATATATATCTTGTTTTATATACATATACACATATGTGTATATACTTATATATTATTTTTTTACGTACATATAGATATATGTTTCTAGGGTTTGGCTCAACTTTCACTGATTTCTCGGCGCTCTCAAATGGTGCGAAATCCTTCGGCAGAGCCCATCCTCAATACATCCACAAATCCTCCCACGAGAGTTTGGATCGCAATCACGAAAGGTGATAACCCAATTCTTTATTTTATTTTCATTTAAAAGATAAAAGCAACATCTACGCATTTCGGTCTCCCCTGAAACCTTGTGCACAATGGTTTTGGCGATGTATATACATGTCATTAAATGCATTATGTAGTGATTAGATAATTTCCTGTTTTTTCTAACATTGCAATGCATTTTGGAAAATGTAGTCTACCCCAGCCCCTTTCCATAATGTTGCAAGTGCAAAATGTGCAATTTGTGCCCAAAATTTTGACAAATCCAATAACAAGTTTCAAATCATTAAATGATATTTCATCTACTGCAATTATACGAATTATTGAAAATGTTTTGAGAGCTTAGGGTTATCCGATAAAGTGCATCGTACCAGTACCCCTCTAATTTATTTTACTAATTTCGCCCTCAAGTGGGTAATTACAATCTTAGTGCAATAAAGAATTTTACGCACATAATATCCGAGGTTTTAAGAGCTTAAGGTTATCAGATAAAGTGCATCATGCTTTGTTATTACAGTACCATCCTAATTCATCATTCTAATTTCGCCCTCTAGTGGGTAATTATGTTCTCAGTGTCATAATAATATCCTGTATCTAATAAAATTATATTATTTTTGAGTTATTGAGTAAAGTGCACCATACTTCATTTTGTATTGATACGATTGTGATTCAACATACGAATTCCGCCCTCTAGTGGGCAATTTTTAATTCCGATACAATTAGGGACCTTTCACATGTAAGGTACTTTTTTTTACAACCGTTTTTTTGCAATTTTCACAATTCACAGTCATTGTAAAAAGTATCTAAGTTCATTTCTTTTAGCCCAAAACATTGATCATGTATATGAAACTTCTCTAAAAAGTGTCATAAAAGTGCTATAGTGAAAGGTGCTTCTAGTGATTTAAAATTATTATATACTGAGAAGCAAGATTTGAGCATAAATGTACAAATGTACATACGATTCTACACTTTGGTTCAGTCCATATTGAGTAAATGACGGTAAATTGAAAATTTGTCTTGATTCTCTTTGGCGTAGTTTTTTCTCCCTATTGCCTCCTCGTTCATTTTGTGCAACAGTTTCAATGGCATACAATTGTAAGAGTTTCCAATTACCACCAAGATGATACTCCATATGCTCTGCCACAGCATTACTGCGATCTTTATTAATAGTTGCCCAAACATGTTCTAGGATTCGTTTTTTCAACTCACAGATTTCAACAGACACGGGCATTCATTTACATAAACTGCAAATTGGCTTTTGCATGTAATTCGTTTTATGATTTTCGATAGTTTATTGTTTGTCAATTTTATTTCCGTTGTGTTTATTGCTATTTGGCAAACTTTGCAGTTGTGATATTTTGTGAAACCTTTAGTACTTAGCCAATGGCCATGTTTGTTGGTCTTCTTTTGAAAGTGACTATGGACAAACTGGTCTTTTAAGTTTCTCGCTCGCCTCTAAGTTGCATTTGAATGGGTACCCATGATTTTGCCTACTGTGGGATCTAGTTGGAGTATTTTCAAAATGTTTCTCAAACTAGCTTTTATTTGTTTGGATCATTTGAGTAGCCTGTGATTAGTCTAATCTTTTGAGGGTCTGTACGTGTCTCCAGATTTTAGATTTTTAATGTTTCTTCTCTTTCCCTTGGGTTTGCTTTCTCCCAACATTTCTTTATTGTGCCTTTTTTGTAGCCTCTTTGCTTAAATCTTCGAGATGTGGCTATACTATGTTGGGTCCAATCTTCACTTTCTGAGCATATTCACCGAAATTCACCATAAGGTATTTTATGAATTAGTGTTTGTTGATGAAAACTGTCTTGCATGAAGTGTGGCATTTATCATGGTCAGTTTGCGATGTAAAGTAGTGTGGGTTTGATTATCTTTGATGTAAAATTCTGTGTCAAGGAAAGTCACACTTTTTTCACTGATGTCGTAAGTGAATTTAAGATTCGCTTCTGTTGCATTTAAGATGGTAAAATATTCCTGAAATTTCATTTCTGTGCCATCCCAGATAATCAGAAGGTAATCGATAAATCAAAGCCACATACTAGTTTTTTCTACATAGTCATCATTTTCTGGGAGCCAGGCTAGTTTTGTTCCCACCAGCCCATTACAAGGCAGGCATAACTGGGGCTAAAAGAAAACACCATCACTGTTCCTTTTGTTTGTTTATAGATATCATCTCTGTTGGAACCTAATGTTGTCAGGTCACCTAGGGTAGCCTGGCCTAGGGTAAGACAATCTCTAATAGAGGCACATGTGTGAAGGTTGCATACCACCCAGCAGTAACTCAATAAAATTCCACTCAATAATGACACTACACCAGTCCTTGTGTAAAAATACGAGCTGTTTTATAAAAATATTTCTCTTGTTTACTCTCTCTCTCTTAGTAGTTTACAATTGGAAACTCTGTGCAGTTTTTATCAGATCTTCCCACATTTCAATAACATTAGGAGAACCCAATCCGGCAGTGTTTAATCCTTCCACATTTCAAATAACATTTATGCATATACCTTTTCCCAGTTTAAGAAGATACAGTTAAACAGGTTCAATGACAGAATGTATGTTATTAGAATTTCCCAGTGAGATTTTCACCTTGACCAAAGGGCTTCCTACCACCTTTTCTCTAGACAACTGTCACAGATCTTGATTCCTCTAGACATTAGCGGATAACCCTTTCTCTATCACCTAGTTTGCACCTTATTCATTTCTCCAGAAGGAACTTGGCATGAAAAAGTTCCTCTTCCAACTGTTCCTTCTCCCTCAGGTCGCCTGCTCAACTCAGCCTGAGGTTTCTCCAGTACGTTTCACCCCCAGGCCCAGTTAGAGACTATCCTAGGGCCCGTGATGCAATTGGGGGTCTATTGAGCAGTTGACCCCTTTCTTGTCACTTCAGTGCACTGTTAAACTGTCACACCCCCACCGGGACTCTCTCAGACTTCTCGGCAGTTCACGCTTCTGTGGGGGGGGGGGAAAGAGCGCTGCACGCTCTGTCCGGAGCCAGGCTCCGCTAGGCACTCACCACAAGTCCCCGCCGATCAGCACTCCGATCGGGTGCAGTCTCACAGGACAGCCGCCTATGCCGAGACCGCCCCGCCCTTCTCACCTCGGCGCTCCGTAGGGACAGGGGTCTCTCAGCTCCGTCTGATGCCTTCCTCACGAACGACTCCAGCAGACCTGCGCACTGATCCAGGGCACTGAAGCTCCGCCTCCGACGCTCCGCCACACAGCGGTTGGAACTGCACACGCCCCGTTAGGGAGACACTGCTCCCGACGTGCCCCCACAGCTACTGGGCCTGCGCTCTACTCGCCGTGAAGACACTTCCTCAGACGCTCCTCTCCGGGCAGCTTCCTCCACAGGGCTCTCACTTCCTGATGAACCGGCCTCTTTTGACAAGCCTCCTCAGACGTCGCTTCCCCCCGTCCTTGGCCATACACAAGACACTTAGCGCCAGGCCGAGCGCTCGCGAGTACACTAGTCCCCCGTCACAGGAAAACCACAGCGAGAGTCCAGACTGCTGCAGACCACGAGATGGGGTTCAATTGAGGCCCGCCGCTTTCAGGTTTGGTCCTGCAGGATTGTCGGGGTTGGGGGGAAAAAGGGTTCCTCTTCCCCTCGAAGATGACACTTCAGTCACAGTTACCTGGGCCAATTACCTTAGATTCTCTAAGGGGTTATTCAAGAGTCTTCAGATGGGGACTTTTATGGCAGGGATCGGTCAGCACTGGATAGGGATGGGTCAGTACAGGAGATCAGCTGGCCCACAAGTCAATCCTACTCTCTGTAAGCTCAATCCTCCACCTCAGATTTGCCTCACTCCACACCAGTCCCACCTCATAGAACACTGGATACCAACAACAAAATGGCTGTCTAGCATTCCGCCTTTTATAGGCTGACCCTCTAAGGTCCAGAAGGGGCCAGAAGGTTCTGGAATGCTCCTATTCTAACATATGGGACAGGACTAGGCAGTGGCAGTTGTTAACCACCATTTTGTGGATCTGGATGAATTCCTGACAGGAAAGGCGCCTAGGCCTAAGGTGAAGAACTATGAGGGAAAAAGAGCACCTATCCCCCAGACCAACACCAAAAAAAAAAACCTAGTGGACTCAAAAAGATACAAAGGTTTGAGGGGCAAAAAGGGGACAAAATAAATAAATAAGTGGAGGAGCTACGCAAAAGGCCAGACAGGTCTAACACGCGTCCCCCCCAGCTGAAAGTGGGGAGAGCTACCCAACCCCTTTGGAGTCCTCATCACTAAGGCGGAAATACCTAGAGAGACCGTCTGCATTGGCGTGGTCTACTCCAGGCCGATGTTCCACCCGGAAGTCCATTCCCTGTAGGGAGATAGACCATCTCAGCAACTTGGGATTCTCCCCCTTCACCTGCATTAGCCAGCGAAGGGGTCGGTGATCAGTCTGAACCAGGAAGTGCGAGCCAAACAGGTATGGTCGCAGCTTCTTCAGAGCCCACACCACCGCAAAACCTTCCCTCTCAATGGCACTCCACTTCTGTTCCCGGGGATGCAGTCTCCTGGATAGGAAAACTACAGGCTGATCCAGGCCCTCTTCATTCAGTTGCGATAACACTGCCCCAATGCCATGTTCTGATACATCCGTCTGGACAATGAACTCCTTGGAGAAGTCTGGGGCCCTCAGGACCGGTGCGGCACACATTGCCTGCTTCAACTTTTCAAAGGCTTGCTGACAAGCCTCTGTACAAACTACCCGTCGAGGTTGTTTCTTTGAGGTAAGCTCTGTGAGGGGCGCTACAATAGTGCCATACCCCTTCACAAAGCGACGGTAGTAGCCTGTGAGGCCCAGGAAAGCTCGGACCTCAGTCTGGGTCTTGGGGGGTTCCCAGGCCATGATTGCCTCAATCTTTGCCTGAAGGGGCTGCACTGTTCCCCTACCCACCAAGTGTCCAAGGTATACAACCGACCCCTGCCCAATCTGACATTTGCTGGCCTTGATTGTTAATCCAGCATGTTTCAGGGCCTGGAGAACTGCTTGCAAATGTTGCAAATGGTCCTCCCAACTGCTACTGAAGACAGCAATGTCATCCAGATAAGCAGCAGAGAAACCCTCCATTCCGGAAAGGACCTGATTCACCAGCCGCTGAAACGTGGCAGGGGCATTCTTGAGCCCGAAGGGCATCACACAAAATTGGAAGTGTCCCTCAGGCGTGGAGAAGGCTGAGCTTTCCTTGGCTCCATCTGTCAAGGAGATCTGCCAGTACCCTGAAGTGAGGTCAAAGGTACTGAGATATTGGGCAGCTCCTAGCCGGTCAATTAATTCATCCGCCCTAGGGATCGGATGAGCATCAGTTTTTGTAACTGAGTTCAGGCCCCGGTAATCCACACAGAACCTCAGTTCTGGAGTGGTGCCTGGTGTAGCGGCTTTTGGCACTAGAACCACCGGACTGGACCAGGGGCTGTTGGAAGGTCCTATAACTCCTAGCTCTAGCATCTTGGCAACCTCTCCATGGATGCTAGCCTTCACCTTGTCGGACAGCCGGTAGGTCTTTGACTTCACTGGTGGGCTGTCCCCTGTGTCCACATCATGGGTACACAGGTGAGTCCTTCCCGGGACAAGGGAGAACAACGTAGAGTACTGCTCCAGTATCTGGCGGCAGTCCTCCCGCTGTTCAGGAGTTAGGGATGGGGAGAGAATCACTCCCTCCACCGACCCATCCTTTTCTTGAGACGAGAACAAATCTGGGAGAGGTTCGCTTTCCGCTTCTTCTCCCCCATCAGTTACCATCATTAAGATGACCTCGGGCCTCTCATGGTGGGGTTTGAGATGGTTGGCATGAAGCACCCGTAGGGGCTGTCGTGGGGTCTTAAGGTCCACCAGGTATGTGGCCTTACCCTTCTTCTCCAACACCTCAAAGGGGCCTGTCCAGCGATCCTGGAGGGCACTAAGCTCTCCAGGCTCCTTCACCCACACTTTCTGGCCAGGCTCCAATTCCACCTGGTGAGCATTGTGGTCATACCACTCCTTCATCACTGCCTGGCTGGCCTCCAAGTTGTCAGAAGCTTGCTTCCACAACTTCGCCATTTGGCTCCTGAAGGCCAGCATGTAGCTCACCACATCCTGAGGGGGTTTCCTGGGAGACTTTTCCCATCCATCCTTCACCAGGCTGAGAGGACCGCGTACAGGGTGCCCATACAGAAGCTCAAAGGGGCTGAAGCCCACTCCCTTCTGTGGCACTTCCCTGTAGGAAAATAGCAAACAGGGTAGGAGGATGTCCCACTTCCTCCGCAGGCTTTCAGGCAGACTTCTGATCATGCCCTTCAAGGTCTTGTTGAACCTTTCTACCAGTCCATTGGACTGGGGGTGATAGGGAGTGGTGAACCGGTAGGTCACTCCACACTCCTTCCACATTGCCCGCATGTATGCTGACATAAAGTTGGTCCCCCTGTCGGACACAACTTCCTTGGGGAATCCCACTCGGGTAAAGATCCCCATCAGGGCCCTAGCCACCACAGGTGCAGTGACAGTCCTCAGAGGAATTGCCTCTGGGTACCGTGTGGCATGATCCACCAGAACCAGGATGAACCTGTGACCAGCTGTTGTTGGTGGATCCAATGGCCCTACAATGTCGATGCCCACCCTTTCAAAGGGGGTGCTAACGACAGGAAGTGATTCCAGGGGAGCTTTCAGCTTCACCCCTGTTTTCCCACTGGCTTGGCAGGTTACACACGTCCGACAGTAGGTGTTAGACGCCACTTTCATCTGAGGCCAGTAAAAGTGGGGACAAGCCGAGCAAAGGTCTTGTCCTGACCTAAGTGTCCTGCCAAGGGAATTTCATGAGCCAATTCCAGCAGAAAGTCTCGGTACCGTTGCGGGACTACCAAGGCCCTTGATGAACCAGGTAAGGGTACCTTGGGTTCACTGTAGAGGAGTCCATCCTCCCAGTAAATGTGGTAGTGTCCCACAACGTCCCCTGCTGCCTGGGCTTCAGCCTGTCGCCTCAGTCCCTCAAGGGTAGGGCACTCCTTCTGGCCCTTACAGAACTCTTCTCTGGTAGGCCCTCCCTCCACATGCCACTCAGCAGGGATGGGCAGGTCCTCCAGAGAAACTACTTCCCCCTCCACGGACTCCTGGTCCACCACCGCAGGTGGCCGATCTGTCGCATGAGGTGTAGAAGCCGAAGCAGGCTTCTCCTGTCTTCGGGTCTGTCCCTTTTTGGCAGCGGGTTGGGCCATTGTTCCAGGCTCCAACCCAGGCGAACTCCCTTTCCGGGCAGTCACAGACCTTGTTCTTACACAGGCCCAGTCAGGTGTACCTAGCATCGCTGAATGCGTCTGGTATTCCACCTCTCTCCAAGCATTGTGCTCCAAGTCATTCCCCATCAGACAATCAACTGGCACGGCAGGGCTTACGGCAACTCGAAGTGAACCTGCAACCCCTTCCCACTCAAAGGGAACCTCGGCCACGGGGTAGTGGCCCATTCTGCCGTTAGCCATCGCGGTGGGGTGGAGTACATTGGGAATCACCTGCTCTGGAGACACCAGATGACTTCTCACCATAGTCATACTGGCCCCTGTATCTCTCAGAGCCTCCCCTCTCTGGCCATTGATGGTGATCCATTGCCCATACTTGGTAGTATTTGGGGGCACCTGAATCTTAGGAACCATCTCCCGTTCTCCCAGGGACACTAAGGTGACACCCGCCCACTTACCCCCCTTATCTAAGGGCAACTCCTCCCCGAGCGCTACACTAGCTACTCCCGGGGTTCTGCCTCCGGTGGGAGGGGGTGGTCTCTTTGGGCATCTGACATCTCCCTTATAATGTCCAACACCACCACATTCGAAACAGTGGACAACACTTGGCTGCTGGCTTTGGCCAGGATGAGGGTTTCTGGGCGGGTTAACCTTAGGGGTGAAACCCGTTCCCTTTCCCTGGAAACTGTTTTGGGGACCTTTAGAGAACTCCCGCTTTTTATCTCCCCCCTCCTTCTTCAGGGGCGCCCTGTCCGGCCTTTTGGGAATCCCCTCCAGTCCCCTTTGAGGACACCCGGGTACTCGCCCAGATGTCCGCCTCCTCAGCAAGCTTCCGGGGGTTAGTCAGCTTGCTGTCCACCAGGTGTTGGCGCAGCTCGGGAAAACATTTCTCGAGTATATGCTCTTTCAAAAAAAGATCATACAACCCCTCATATCCCTTCACCTCACTGCCCTGTACCCAGCCCTCCAATGCCTTCCTTGCATAATCTAGGAAGTCCACCCAGTTCTGTGTGCTTAACTTGTGGCTCCCCCTGAACTTCTGGCGATACTTTTCTGGGGTTAACCCAAACTTCCTGATCAATGCTAGCTTCATTGTGGGGTAGTTAGTCTGCTCCTCTGGCTCTAAGGCTAACAAGGTGTCTCGACCAGTGGGGGGCATATACTTATACAACCCACCACCCCAGTGCTTTTCCTGGATCCCATGGGCTCTTAAGGAGACCTCATAGGCAGCCAGCCATTTGGCTATATCATCCCCCTGACTATAGCTGGCAACTATGTCCTTAGGCAAATAGGGTCTGGACTCCCTGGTTGGTTCTCTGGTTTCGCTGCCACCATTTGGAGAGTTGGCGAGTCCTAACTGTAGAGCCTTGAATTCTAGCTCTTTTAGTCTAAGCTCATGAGCCATCCTCTGTTCCTCCTTCCCCTGTTCTAACCTGGCTAACTCCCACTTCAGCTTCCTTTTTTCCCTCCTGTCTGTGAGCTCCGCTTCGGTCAAGCTTCCCTCGGAGACACTACTGCCCCTCCTAGAGGAGGTCATTGGTTCGGGGAGTAGGTTTCCCACCTCTGGATGGAACAATCCCTCTACCCCTATGACCGTGCCCCGGTCTGTCTCCTCATCCTCCTCCTTCTCTTCTCTGCGCGCTTCCACCCAAGCCCATAAACTGGTCTGGAGTTCCCCCTTCTTGGCACCACTCTTAAAGAACACTCCCATTTGTTGACAGAAGTCTTTTAGCTGGGCCACTGAATAAGTGTCCAGTTTTTCCAGTGCAAATTCCATTTTGCTAAAGGCAATTCGAGGTCAAGCACACAAAAAGGATAGAGTTGCAAGGGCAACCTGAAGCTACCTCCACCCCACCACCAGGAATAAATTTGGAAAAAGCAAAAGTAAAAATTAGGAAGGCCGCCAGGAGAAAACTCCAGGTGTAGGTTAGTGGATTACACTTAGTTACTGCAGAGTAGTCGCAACCACAGTCAAGATCCCACCGCTAGACACCAACTTGTTGGAACCTAATGTTGTCAGGTCACCTAGGGTAGCCTGGCCTAGGGTAAGACAATCTCTAATAGAGGCACATGTGTGAAGGTTGCATACCACCCAGCAGTAACTCAATAAAATTCCACTCAATAATGACACTACACCAGTCCTTGTGTAAAAATACGAGCTGTTTTATAAAAATATTTCTCTTGTTTACTCTCTCTCTTAGTAGTTTACAATTGGATACTCTGTGCAGTTTTTATCAGATCTTCCCACATTTCAATAACATTAGGAGAACCCAATCCGGCAGTGTTTAATCCTTCCACATTTCAAATAACATTTATGCATATACCTTTTCCCAGTTTAAGAAGATACAGTTAAACAGGTTCAATGACAGAATGTATGTTATTAGAATTTCCCAGTAAGATTTTCACCTTGACCAAAGGGCTTCCTACCACCTTTTCTCTAGACAACTGTCACAGATCTTGATTCCTCTAGACATTAGCGGATAACCCTTTCTCTATCACCTAGTTTGCACCTTATTCGTTTCTCCAGAAGGAACTTGGCATGAAAAAGTTCCTCTTCCAACTGTTCCTTCTCCCTCAGGTCGCCTGCTCAACTCAGCCTGAGGTTTCTCCAGTACGTTTCACCCCCAGGCCCAGTTAGAGACTATCCTAGGGCCCGTGATGCAATTGGGGGTCTATTGAGCAGTTGACCCCTTTCTTGTCACTTCAGTGCACTGTTAAACTGTCACACCCCCACCGGGACTCTCTCAGACTTCTCGGCAGTTCACGCTTCTGTTGGGGGGGGGAAAGAGCGCTGCACGCTCTGTCCGGAGCCAGGCTCCGCTAGGCACTCACCACAAGTCCCCGCCGATCAGCACTCCGATCGGGTGCAGTCTCACAGGACAGCCGCCTATGCCGAGACCGCCCCGCCCTTCTCACCTCGGCGCTCCGTAGGGACAGGGGTCTCTCAGCTCCGTCTGATGCCTTCCTCACGAACGACTCCAGCAGACCTGCGCACTGATCCAGGGCACTGAAGCTCCGCCTCCGACGCTCCGCCACACAGCGGTTGGAACTGCACACGCCCCGTTAGGGAGACACTGCTCCCGACGTGCCCCCGCAGCTACTGGGCCTGCGCTCTACTCGCCGTGAAGACACTTCCTCAGACGCTCCTCTCCGGGCAGCTTCCTCCACGGGGCTCCCACTTCCTGATGAACCGGCCTCTTTTGACAAGCCTCCTCAGACGTCGCTTCCCCCCGTCCTTGGCCATACACAAGACACTTAGCGCCAGGCCGAGCGCTCGCGAGTACACTAGTCCCCCGTCACAGGGAAACCACAGCGAGAGTCCAGACTGCTGCAGACCACGAGATGGGGTTCAATTGAGGCCCGCCGCTTTCAGGTTTGGTCCTGCAGGATTGTCGGGGTTGGGGGGAAAAAGGGTTCCTCTTCCCCTCGAAGATGACACTTCAGTCACAGTTACCTGGGCCAATTACCTTAGATTCTCTAAGGGGTTATTCAAGAGTCTTCAGATGGGGACTTTTATGGCAGGGATCGGTCAGCACTGGATAGGGATGGGTCAGTACAGGAGATCAGCTGGCCAACATGTCAATCCTATTCTCTGTAAGCTCAATCCTCCACCTCAGATTTGCCTCACTCCACACCAGTCCCACCTCATAGAACACTGGATACCAACAACAAAATGGCTGTCTAGCATTCCGCCTTTTATAGGCTGACCCTCTAAGGTCCAGAAGGGGCCAGAAGGTTCTGGAATGCTCCTATTCTAACATATGGGACAGGACTAGGCAGTGGCAGTTGTTAACCACCATTTTGTGGATCTGGATGAATTCCTGACAGGAAAGGCGCCTAGGCCTAAGGTGAAGAACTATGAAGGAAAAAGAGCACCTATCCCCCAGACCAATACCAAAAAATAAAAACCTAGTGGACTCAAAAAGATACAACGGTTTGAGGGGCAAAAAGGGGACAAAATAAATAAATAAGTGGAGGAGCTACGCAAAAGGCCAGACAGGTCTAACAATCTCCAAATAGACAAATGTTTTTAATGCGGCACATTCTTATCATCTCAATTAACAGTTGATTGTGCTGAGTATAATGTATGTTTCTCTCTTTGAGTAAGAATTCACACGCCTTGATTCCTATTGCATTTTCTATTTTGCTATATAATGATACCACATCCATTGAAATGAGCTTGTATCCTGTTTGCCACAGTATCCCTTGTAAGTGTCTCAGTAAGTCACTAGTATCTATTATATATGAATTCAAACTGAGGACAAACGGCAATAATAAATGGTCAATATAGTTAGCGATGGGTTCTAAAAGTGGTCCTTTTGCCAATATGATCAGTCGGTCTGGCAGTTTTAAAGGGTCTTTATAGATCTTAGGTAAGAAATATATTGCTGCTGTTATTGGAAAGTCTGTGGTCAGATATTTCCGTCTGTCTGCATCTAATTTTCTGATGACCATTCTGCCAGTTTCCCATCTAGATACATTTTTAGTTTTGCAGTTGGGTTAATTTTCTGCTTTTGATAGTATTCACTATCACTTAATTGTCGAGGTGCTTCCTCAATGTAATCTTTTTGATCCCAGATGATGATGTTTCCGCCTTTGTCGGCTATCTTAACCCCTTAACCGCAGCACAAATTCCGCCGCTGCAGGAGTTCTATTGAGTGGGCAGGGTCGCGTCGGCCAAGAGACGCGCGCAGCACTACCGAGGTAGTGCTCTCAATAGCCGTTGGCCGACGCGCGCACGCAAGGGGTTAATTACAATTTGTTTATACTGGGTTAAGGAAGTCAATGCCTCTCTTTCTTCTTTTGTAAGATTATCAGAGTATCTTGTTCTATTCAGTTTGTATATATCCTGGATCACAGCTTCGTGAAAAATTTCTATTTTATTACCCGATGGAAAAGGGGGGTAAACACGTGATTTGATTTTTTTCCACTTAGACCAGCACCCATTGGTGGGCAAGCAGTTTTCAAGCTGACATTTTCACTTTCTTGTGTTGCATCCAAGTTTATTAGTGTTAGTAGATCATTTGATTATTTTGCTGCAAGAGTGGAGATTGGTGTTTCTATGGTGTTTTTATGATCTTTCATTTCCTTATTTCCTTATTTTCAGTGAACATTTGTGCCAATTTAATTTTTCTCACATATTTATATATGTCGATCGTAATTTGAGCCATATCCATTTTTTCTGTAGGACAAAAGTTAATGCCATGTTTTAATAACAATATTTCTGCCTCCAACATTACTCTTCTGGATAGATTTTCTATTTCTAGTTCTTCCATTTGATCTAGAATATTTTCTTTTGATGCATACTTTTATTTGTCGCCCCAATTTTTTCAGTGGTGCCACTTGCTCTTTTTTCCTCTTCTTGTTGGTTTCTGTGGCCTTGTTGGCATCCTCTTCCTCTGTGTCCATGTTGAATGTTTCTGTTCTGTTTCCAATCTCGTTGTAAAATGAGTCGCATGTCAGCTAAAAAAGTGAGTTTGGTTATTTCTCCTGTTGTTTCTATTTCACCTTCACTCGCATCTGTTGAAGTGAGTGATGACATGCTGCTTGCAGTGTGGGTAACACTAGCCTTTCTATCCTGCGATTTACAGGGATCAAACTTTCTTGCATATGTAAATATTCTGCCTTCCGCATAATCAGCTTTATCACGTTCAAATTTCCTCATGTTTTTCTATCGGTCATTCCCACTAGAGGGCAAAATTAGAATGATGAATTAGGATGGTACTGTAATAACAAAGCATGATGCACTTTATCTGATAAGCTTAAGCTCCTAAAACCTCAGAAATTATGTGTGGAAAATTCTTTATTGCACTAAGATTGTAGTTACCCACTAGAGGGCGAAATTATTAAGATACATTAGAGAGGAACTGCTATGAAATAATGTACGATGCACTTTATCGGATAACCCTAAGCTTTCCAAAAAATTTCAAGAATTTGTATAATTGCAGTAGATGAAATATCATGTAATGTATTTGAAACTTGTTATTGGTTTTGTCAAAATGTTGGGCACAAATTGCACATTACAGAAAGGGACCTGAGTAGCCTACATTTTCCAACATGCATTTGCGATGTTAGAAAAAACAGGAAATGATGTAATCATGACAGAATGCATTTAACTGCATGCGTATACATCGCCAAAACCATTGTGAACATGGTCTCAGGGTAGACTGAAACGCGTAGATGTTGCTTTCATCCTTTAATTGAAAATAAAATAAAGAATTGATTCATCACTTTTCGTGAGTACAATCCAAATTCTTGTGGAAGGACTTGTGGAGATAGATATATGTGTATACTCATGTGTGTGTATATATAGATAGATAGATATACATATTATATGTATATATATATATATATATATATCATCACACAAAAGTTGCCACAAAGGGAGAGCCGCCAGGTAAGTTCGTATTGCACAAATTTAATGAAATGCAGCAGTCAGATTTTGGGACAAAACTGGCTTCAATTTCTCTTCGCCAGACGCGTTTCAGGTTTTGCCCTTTTCTCAATGGCGTTTGATTCATGCAAAGTCGAGGCAGAATGTGCTGCTAATTATACTTCTGGATCTGCCCCCATTGGGCGTGGCCACTCCTGTGGCCTTATGGTCCGTGTAGTAGCACTTAGTTTTCCTCATGTGAGGCTGCCTTGAGTTAGCACTTTTGAAATCTTTGATCAGCATTCCCAAGTGGGTGAAAACAGTCCTGCTCCAAAAGCGCTGCTAAATTATGCACAACATTAGGCATTACCTCCCGTTTACATCGATGACTTCTTTTGAAATCAGCGCGGGTCCGCTCCTGCAGTGTGTCTCTCCCGCGGCTAGGCAAGCCGCTAATTATCATCACACAAAAGTTGCCACAAAGGGAGAGCCGCCAGGTAAGTTTGTATTGCACAAATTTAATTAAATGCAGCAGTCAGATTTTGGGACAAAACTGGCTTCAATGTCTCTTCGCCAGACGCGTTTCAGGTTTTGCCCTTTTCTCAATGGCGTTTGATTCATGCAAAGTCGAGGCAGAATGTGCTGCTAATTATACTTCTGGATCTGCCCCCATTGGGCGTGGCCACTCCTGTGGCCTTATGGTCCGTGCAGTAGCACTTAGTTTTCCTCATGTGAGGCTGCCTTGAGTTAGCACTTTTGAAATCTTTGATCAGCATTCCCAAGTGGGATCAAAGATTTCAAAAGTGCTAACTCAAGGCAGCCTCACATGAGGAAAACTAAGTGCTACTACACGGACCATAAGGCCACAGGAGTGGCCACTCCCAATGGGGGCAGATCCAGAAGTATAATTAGCAGCACATTCTGCCTCGACTTTGCATGAATCAAACGCCATTGAGAAAAGGGCAAAACCTGAAACGCATCTGGCGAAGAGACATTGAAGCCAGTTTTGTCCCAAAATCTGACTGCTGCATTTCATTAAATTTGTGCAATACGAACTTACCTGGCGGCTCTCCCTCTGTGGCAACTTTTGTGTGATGCTATATATATATATATATATATATATATATATGTATATATATATATATATATATATATATATATATATATATATATATATATATATATATATATATATATATATATATATATATATATATATATATATATATATATATATATATATATATATATATATATATATATATATATATATATATATATATATATATATTCATTAAACCACAGATTTCAGAGACATTATAGTTAGTTGGACATTTCACTCATACAAAACTAGAGAAATTCGGCCGCTATAGTTTGTTCAGCTAACTATAACTCGCGCCCTCGCAATGCATTGCTGATGACGTCACATATTACATCATTCGTGACATGGCCAGTGACATCACTGATGATCACTGATGACATCATCCAGTGACTGTGAGTTTCTGTAAAGTTTAAATATGTTTTATATATATATATAGATATACATATTACCTACTGCCGGTCGCCAGTAGGTATATATAGTTAGGATTTTTTCCCTATGGGATTTTTGAAAATTCTATGTCTAATAACTTTGGCGTTTGTGGACGGAATTGGCTGAAATTTTCTGGAAAATGGAACATTTTGTTTCTGAGCAGCCCCTGAAAATTTGGGGGGGGTTCGTCCAGGGGGGGCCGAGAAAAAAGGGGGGTCCCAAAACGTGTTTTTAACATTGAGTTTTCCATAGGGCGGTTGGCCTCACTTTTAGCCCGAACGGCTGAATGGATTTGCACGAAACTTGGCAAAATTGTAGGGACTGGTAGCCCGATGTGCCTTTTGTAGGTCTCAATATATTTGCTTCAGTGGATTTTGAGAAATTAACGTTTAAAAAAAGATATATATCTGTAACAGCGGACCGGGCAGCGCTCCGGTTCGCGGACTTTTCGCGTAACGGAACTTCGCGTAGCGAAGCTGATTGGCTCTCCGGTGTCTGTCAACATTCTAAACAGTCCGGAGCGGCCGCCATCTTGTCTCTCGGTAGGATTGAGAGACAAGAGGAGGCCAAAACAAAGGTGGAAATAACCATAAGGGGGCATAGTAGATCCTCCCTGATCCCCTAGGTTTAATGTGGAGGCTTTAAAAGGGCACCGCGGGGCAAAAAAAAAAATATTTTTTTTTTGTTTTTTTTCGTGGGTAGCGCCCGGTCCGCGAACCGGGAAGCGTTCTGGGCAGCGTACTGCAATGAAAAATGAATGAGAGACTTTTCAAATGCAGTATGTTAATTGATTGTTGGTTTTGTTGATTATTTTTAATTTTTTTTATTTTTTAAGCAATTATTTATTATTGTGATTGTGTTTGAAAATGTAATAACATTTCTAACATTTAACTAGTTTATGAATTACATATAAAAATGATTAAAGACTCAAACAATTTTTTAATATTACATACAATTTTATTTTTCGGATTGTTTTTCAAAATTTAATAGAACGTCTAGCATTTGACTGTCCGGTATGTCCTCTTGTTGAGTGAACATAAGTTCCCACATTTGATCGTCATCATAATGAAGTAAATGATCCACAGATTCTACACATTGAACTAATTCATGGTCCCGTGATTCATCCATGAAATCTGAGTCATCATTGTCCTCAATATCTTTTTCTGTGTTGTTCTCCAGAACAATTTCGAAGGAAACATTCTGCTCACCTTCCATTTTATTGCTGTAATTTGCATAAAAAATAAATATATCAGTAGAGATAGGGCACTGTTGGGTTTAAGTTCAGACAGGTACTTGTGAGTTTATAACAGAGAAGTAATCTATGGTCACTGTATGGTTTCAGGCGTGAAGTAGTACTATTAAAAAGTGCCTGTGAAGAAGCCTAAGTAAATTCATAATTATACCACAGAAACCTAAATCAATCCATAATTAAAATAAAGAAGCCTTTCTCAATATCTAACTCTTACAGAGGGATAGTATATAACTATCTGAAAATGTTTTCAAATTTATAAAATAATATCTCACCTTCTAAAAACAAGTTTAAGTTGTGAGTGAAAATGATCTTGCAATGTAGTTCAGGAAGTAGTAGTCAAAATGGCTGTGTTTCTCTCTCTTCCTTTATATATATTCAGGTACATAACCAATCAAATGTCAGGTAAAAAAAGTAGAAAATGAAAGTAACATTTTCATTGGTTGTCAATTCCAACACTTCAGATGTGTTTTGTGAAGTAATTTACCTCAGGGTATTTAGAGAGGTCTACAGGCTAAATGACTAAATGGAATTCCAATCAAATTTGTGAAAATGGTAGGGATTGGTATGTAGTATGAGCTAATCTATATTTGGTGAAATTGTCTCCAGTGGCTTTTCTGTGAACTACTTTCCCACCTTTTTTGATGGTGCGCTTTCCAGGGAGCGACCCGGTACGCGAACCGTTGAGCGCCTCGGTTCGCGGACCTTAAGCGTTCCGGGAGTCCACCATTTTGTGTTTCGGTCGAATTAAGATACAAGATGGAGGGCAAAAAATGTTCAGAATGGGTAGAAGGGGGCACGGTAGAGTTATCTTGACCCCCTAGGTTTTGTGAGGGTGGCTGAGGAGGCTTATATGTGCGAAAAAAAAACATTTTTTTTAAAAATTTCGCGAGGTTAGCTCCCGGTTCGCGTACCGGGTAGCGCCCCAGGGAGCGTACTTTGTTGAAAATTAGTGAAAAATGTTAGAGTAAAATAATAATTGTGAGTGATTAGATGTAGGGTAGCTCTGAGAAGAGCTTTTGGGTTTATGGTACATTTAGGTACTTATAAGTAGGTACCAATGCACATTCTTAAATTCAGAGTGAAAATTCTGTTGCCCTCATCTGAGAAGTGAACTCCATCTCCTCTGTAGATATCTTGCATGTAGTAACGCAAGTTATTGTTGTACAGGGAGCCCATTCCCTGGTCTCTCATGTAAGCTGAAACAGATTTGTTTACATGCTTCCTCGACTTCTCAATTTGTGGACAAAATTGCTTGGACCACCTCCATTTCTGTCTTTGGCATATATTTGAATATACCAAGGCAGTCTGAGGAAAAAGTGCCATTAATTGCTCAAAGGTGTCCTTTAAAAGCATTTCCAGACCTACACCAGTCAAAGTGCCCAAGTCATTACCTCCACAGTGCACAATTAACAGGTCAGGTTTGGGCAAATGCATAAAGGTTTTCACCAATGGTATCAATTGGTGACATTTTAATCCTCTGTGGCCAAACCACTTAATTTCCACATCTTGTAAATTGAGGTTAGGTAAATTCCTGTTTTCAACGTACCTTTGAGCCCAGTGAATATAACTATGTCCAACAATCCAGACAGAAAACATGGTGAGAGAAGGTTCTCCTGCAGTCAGATGAAGTGTGGCAATGAAATGGCAGTTGAAAAAATGAGAGTGTAAAATGAAAAAAAACTGTGGAGTTTCTGTGTTCATGAAGCAGTAACAGTGATTGGTGGATTTTGATTGCTGAAAACAGAAAGTTAGGGTGCACAGATGTGTTCTTTGAAAGATGTATTTTGAGTGGTCAATAAAAAATCATTAAATGAAAGAATGCACTGGATATGCAGGTGCACTGAGAGTTCAGAGTTCAATTGCAACATTGTTGTGTGAACTTGCAAACAACAGAGGTCTTCCAAGAGGTGGTTGCCATGCAGATAAGGCAGAAATGGCAGAGGGGGGATGGGTTTTCATTTGAAAAAAAGTGAGGGAAGACTTTTGATTGGGTGACATGAGAGATATGTGTGAAGAATTACAGCATTTCTGTGCTTTTGATAGCTGCAGACTCTGGAGTGCATACCTTTTGCTCAGCTGAAGACAAATTGGTGTGTTTCTGAGACTGTTTTCAAACTCAAAGTATTTGCTAAGGTGAGAAAATATTTCTTTAATTTAGATAGAGAATAGTGTGCTTTAAGGAGAAAATTATGAATTATGTGGCGCAAATTGCTTGTAAATATGCTCCCACCTGTGCATGGAAAATTTAGATTTTGAATGTTTGTGTTACATAGCCATGTTAAAAGTGATACAAACATGCTGCAAAGGCAATCAAAAAACGCTTTCATGTGTCTTAAGGACATTTTAAGTCATTTTCCCATGTGCAGTGTTTTGAAATTATGATTTGAAAATCGTTTTTGGGGAAAAGGAATTGTTTTTAAATTTATGAGAAGGACATAATGGTGTATGCTTCTTTATAAGGCAATTGACTGTCCCTGATGGTATTATTCCCATTTTAATGTAAGACCTTTCTTTGTGGCGCAAATTGCTTGTAAATATGCTCCCACCTGTGCATGGTAAATTTAGATTTTAAATGTTTGTGTTACATAGCCATGTTAAAAGTGACCCAACCATGCTGGAAAGGTAATCAAAAAACGCTTTCATGTGTCTTAAGGACATTTTAAGTCATTTTCCCATGTGCAGTGTTTTGAAATTATGATTTGAAAATCGTTTTTGAGGAAAATGAATTGTTTTTAAATTTATGAGAAGGACATAATGGTGTATGCTTCTTTATAAGGCAATTGACTGTCCCTGATGGTATTATTCCCATTTTAATGTAAGACCTTTCTCTGTGGCGCAAATTGCTTGTAAATATGCTCCCATCTGTGCATGGCAAATTTAGATTTTAAATGTTTGTGTTACATAGCCATGTTAAAAGTGACCCAACCATGCTGGAAAGGTAATCAAAAAACGCTTTCATGTGTCTTAAGGACATTTTAAGTCATTTTCCCATGTGCAGTGTTTTGAAATTATGATTTGAAAATCGTTTTTGAGGAAAATGAATTGTTTTTAAATTTATGAGAAGGACATAATGGTGTATGCTTCTTTATAAGGCAATTGACTGTCCCTGATGGTATTATTCCCATTTTAATGTAAGACCTTTCTCTGTGGCGCAAATTGCTTGTAAATATGCTCCCATCTGTGCATGGCAAATTTAGATTTTGAATGTTTGTGTTACATAGCCATGTTAAAAGTGATACAAACATGCTGCAAAGGCAATCAAAAAACGCTTTTATGTGTCTTAAGGACATTTTAAGTAATTTTCCCATGTGCAGTGTTTTGAAATTATGATTTGAAAATCGTTTTTGAGGTAAAGGAATGTTGTTAAAATTTATGTGCGCCATATGCCCCCAAATTTCTTTTTCAGCGGTGCAGCAGGGTGTTATTGAGACACCCCTGCACCTTTGGAAAAATTCCTATTTTGTGATGAGCTAATTGCTAATCGCAAATTGCAACCTTCATTCCTATGAGCGTCCTAGCCCATGGAAATGAATGGGTAATTTGCAATTAGCAATTTGCTCATCGCAAATTTGGAATGGTAAAGAATCGCTATTTATTCCTTAAAATTCGCTATTTTGGAAATGCAAAATAGTTATATGATACATATGGCGGTTGATGTCTAACAAGATAAGAAGCTTAGGGATACATTTATGATGACTGGCGCAATGAAGTGGACATCACTTACTTCATTGGTAGAGCTTTACATGTATTATCTCCTCTGTATTCTTCATCAAGCGTAACTTTAATCTGCAATCCTGAGTAGGCCTCACCTTAAACAAACCTCTGGTTAGGCCACATCTTATTGTCATCCTGAATTAATCATTTAAAATGCTAGGGACAGATTTATGATAGGTGTATGCCTCTTTTGCGCTACTTAGAAAACACTGTCCATGGGGAAATGACTTAAAATGTCCTTAAGACACATGAATGTGTTTTTTTAAAACGTTTGCAATTTTTTTGGGTCACTTTTAACATGGCTATGTGACTCAAACAGTCAAAATCTAAATTCGCCATGCACAGGTGGGAGCATATTTACAAGGAATGTGCTCCATGGGGAAAGGTCTTATAATGTAATATGGGAAAAATGACATCAGAGACACTGAAATGCCTTATAGAGAAGCATACACCATTATGTCCTTGTCATAAATTTGCAAACCATTACTTTTCCCCAAAAACGATTTTCAAATCATAATTTGAAAACACTGCACATGTGGAAATGACTTAAAATGTCCTTAATTCAAAATTTGCTATTCCTTATTTTGCAATTGCACTGAAGGATTTGCAAATTTTGCGATTCCTTAAATGCAATGTATCAAACAAAAAATATGTAAAAAATTATATTAAGGATTTGGAAACTACCACCAACTTCTAGTTTGTGGTAATTTGCGAATTCTTTTCAAAAAGCATTTTTTTCTAAAAAACAAAAGGTCCCATATGACGCCCATACATGCCCTTAGGGCATGTATGTGTGCCATATGCCCCCAAATTTCTTTTTCAGGGGTGCAGCAGGGTGTTCTTGAGATACCCCTGCACGCTTGAAAAAATTCCTATTTTGTGATGAGCTAATTGCTAATCGCAAATTGCAACCTTCATTCCTATGAGCCTCCTAGGCCATGGAAATGAATGGGTAATTTGCAATTAGCAATTTGCTCATTGCAAATTAGGAATGGTAAAGAATTGCTATTTATTCCTTAAAATTTGCTATTTAGGAAATGCAAAATAGTTTGATGGTACATATGGTGGTTCATCTGTAACAAGATAAGAAGCTTAGGGATACATTTATGATGACTGGCGCAATAAAGTGGACATTACTTACTTCATTGGTAGGCCTTTACATGTATTATCTCCTCTGTATTCTTCATCAAGCGTAACTTTAATCTGCAATCCTGAGTAGGCCTCAACTTAAACAAACCTTTGGATAGGCCACACCTTATTGTCATCCTGGATTAATCATTTAAAATGCTAGGGACAGATTTATGATAGGTGTATGCCTCTTTTGTGCCACTGTGCGTCACTTTTATGATGCAGCGGCGGTGCAAAAGATTTGCTATGAGGCGACAAAATTACAAATTGATGCATTTAGGCAGATGTGTCATGGTGTAAAAAAAACGTACCACATGAAACCAATGCAGCAGTGATGCAAAAGATGCACCATGTCGCAAGACAGGCCTCACTTGGGGCCATATGTATCAAGCTAATTAGCATTCGCAAAGATCAAAATTCTACGAATTTCGGCCTTTGCAAATGTAAATTAGACAAATGGTATGTATCAAACAAGTTTGATGCAAAATAAGGAGTAGCAAAATTTGCTATTCCTTATTTTGCAATTGCACTGAAGGATTTGCAAATTTTGTGACTACTTAAATGCAATGTATCAAACAAAAAATATGTAAAAATGACATTAAGGATTTGGAAACTATTGTGGTAAATTGGTGGTAATTTGTGAATTCTTTTCAAAAAGCTTTTTTTAAAAAAAACAAAAGGTCCCATATGACGCCAACACATGCCCTTAGGGCATGTATGTGTGCCATATGCCCCCAAATTTCTTTTTCAGGGGTGCAGCAGGGTGTTCTTGAGACACCCCTGCACCCTTGGAAAAATTCCTAATTTGTGATGAGCAAATTGCTAATCGCAAATTAAACCTTCATTCCTATGAGCCTCCTAGCCCATGGAAATGAATGGGTAACTTGCAATTAGCAATTTGCTCATCGCAAATTAGGAATGGTAAAGAATCGCTATTTATTCCTTAAAATTCGCTATTTAGGAAATGCAAAATATTTTGATGATACATATGGCAGTTCATCTCTAACAAGATAAGAAGCTTAGGGATAGATTTATGATGACTGGCGCATCACTAGGGATGTGCCAGTCATCCTGCGCCGCTGTTCCGCCACCCATGGTGTGCTGCATTTACAATGCGGCGCAGCATGGGGCAAAAATAGCACAGATACGTGACGCATCTGTGCCGTTAAGGTGGCGCATTGCTGGAGTTGTATCGCAAGTGCGATGCAGCTCCAGCAACACTCAGGGGTGCACCATCTCCACAATGTTGCGTCAAGACCTATGCCTGCTTCAAGCAGGCGCAGGGTTTTGACGCAGGTTTCTACTATCTGATTGTAAATGCGGCACACCATGGGTGGCAGAGCAGTGGTGCACGTTAACTGGTGCATGCCTGGGGATGTGCCATTTAACATAAATCTGCCCCTTTACATTTAAGTATGTGCAGGGGACACAGAGTCGGTGAGGCTTATCCAAGGTTAAGAAGAGATGAGTCCTGTTCAGTGAAAAATTAGACATAGGCTTCACCTGCTCAGCATCGCTGGATATGGCTAAATAATAACTGCAAAATGTTACTCTTGTTAAACAATTTTACTATTATAATCTCTGAGATTTGTCTCTTACTCTGCAACATCTCATTGTTGTTATCTTTCTTTAAAGATAAAGACAACCTCAACATGAGCGACAATCTGCAATCAGTTGATTTTGACCTCATCATTGAACTTGTAATTGAAACATCAGTGGATGTTGATCCCTTGGATGATTTAAATCCTGAGGATGAAGAAGAGCGTGATGAGGATGCAGATTTGTCCGATTTATATGACATAGGATGGGAAGCTGACCTGCTTGAGCCTATGGAAATATAAACATTTATTTTTAAAATTTATAATTAATAAAAAGTAAAAAGGTAAACCGTTTAATTTAAAAATAAAGACACCTTCAAAAGCAGGTTATGTGTAGTGTCTTCAATAAAATATTAAAATATGCTCATAAAATTAGATCAGATTCACATATAAAATAGCATAGGTAACATAAATATAAATGTCATTTCTTTTCTGGTATTTCTGTATTGTAAATTTGCAAGGACTAAAAAATCTTCTATTTAAAATGTCAAGTAGTGTGTTAAGTTTTTGATCACTTTTATTGTTTTACTGTTTGGTAATACTGGTTAATAACATTTTTTATTATATTTTACCACAGATTCAACTGCAGATCATTTCAAGATTTCACCATGCCTACAATAGAAAGACAGAGAAAGGCTGCAAAACGTCAAAGACAGCAGGTGAAAAAAAATGAGCAGCAGTCCTCTAACAAAAAGATTTGTCAAGTCACGAAGAAAGCACCGGGTAAGAGCACAAAACAATTCATAAGAAATATGTGTAGTAAAAAAAATATTACTACAGAAAATGTTTCAGTCCATAAAACGAGAAGGAATTCAAATGGAAAGGAAAGGCCAATGAAAAATGTTACTGCTAGAGCAAGAGATAACTCTGTGCATGATAGTAGAAGGAAACAACAGTTTAGGGAGATTCGTAAACGAATGTTCCGCAACAGGATAATTGGCAATTTGTTAAAAAATATTAAGAAACGTCAACATAAACTGGTTTTTTATAAGAGAAAAAAAAAAGTTGAGAAAGTTATTGATCAGGCATTTGAAATTAAACGTAAGTTATTAATTTTGATAATCAATAGAATTAGGAAGCTAAACAAGGCAATTTATGATTTCAAAAGAAATAGTAGATGGAAGAGAATAGTTAATCGTAGTAATTTTTGTGAAGTTTTTTCTGGAGAATGGATGCATAGTTCAAGCTGTGAGGCATTTTTTAATGAGGAGAGTTATTTCCAGGATAATGATTTGGTGCATGCAGTTGACACCAGTGGTCGTGCTTATGAAGTGAAAGATGGTTGTCCAGTTGAAAAAGAAAAACTTGTGACAACAGAGGCAGAAGAGGTGTTAGGTAATGAGGTTTTAGGAAGACGTGCTAAGGGTCCTGTGTACACCTGGAAGTGTAGTAGTATTTGCAGTGTGCGACAGGATTCCATCAATTTGCTTTGTGATTTTGTACGGTCATTTAATAAGAAAAGTTTGAAGCAGAAAATAAGGTTGTTGCAAGAATTAGATCCTTGCAGAGTAAGAGAAGTGACAGGTTTGCATGGTCATTCACTGGCTTGTCTTTCCAGGAGAGTATGCCAGAGTGTTTTTCATCATTTCAGGATGCTAGCAGTGCATCATAATAAAGTGAGGAAATTAGTTAGAATGTTGTATTATGCTAAGAGTCCAGCAATTATGCTTAAAAAATTATGCGCTGCTCTTTTGCATGGTTCTGAAATAGATGTGAAGAATATATGTGAAGAAATTGAGTTTTGTTACTTTGGAAGTAAAGAGGAGAATGTTGAAATTGAGCAAGAAGAAGAGGGTCATGTGGAAGATAGTGTACAGGTTTCCAGTACAGATAATTTCCAGAGGGAAATTGCGACGTTTGAGGTGAAATCAAGTGAGAGGCCTAATTTCACTTGTGTGTGTTTTCAACGCACTTATTATAAGAATCAGACTAAGTTAGTGGATTTATATGCAAAAAGTGAAAGGGAAAATAATAGTGAATAGAAGGATTTTGCAAGATACTTGATGGTAGAAAATTGTTTTGATTTGGGATTGGATCAACGTGTGTGTACTTATTGTTGTTGCAAATTAAATCAAAACCAGATGCCTGCTAGAGCAGTTCATAATAATCTGGAATTGGTTGAGATTCCTTCTGAATTGAAGGATTTAAATACTTATGAATCTATTTTGATTCAAAGTATCAATCCCTTTCAGGCTATTGTAAGAATGGAGCCAAAGACAGGGAAATTGCCTCCATCAGATTTACAGAGAGGATTAAAGGGAAGAGTTGTTTATTTGCCTCTAGATTTGAAGAAAAACATTAACACAATTGGAGTAGAAAAAGTGGAAGAGGAACCTCTGGTTATCTTAGTTAATGGGGTTCCGACAAAGAATAAGAAAATATGGCAAGATTTAGTAGATGTTAGGAAAGTTAAAAAGGCAACATTGTATTTGAAAAAAAATAATAAATACTATAAGAATGTATATGTTGCAGAAGAGGAAGTAAGTGAGGAAGAGGATAGCGATTTGTGTGCTGGTCAAATTGAGAAAGTAGAACCCTCTACTAGTGAAGAAATATATGAACATTATAGTGTTCATCCTTTGCATTCCAAGGAAGTCATGGGGAATGCTATTGAGTTGTTTCAAATGAAACAAGCCAAAGGGAGTCCCATTAGTGTTTGGGAGGAAAGTTTGGAAGCTCGGTGTTTCCCACAGCTTTTTCCAACAGGTCAGGGAGGAAGATATGATGAGCGACCTCATCAAATTCCTGCTTCTGAATACCGGACTTTGCGATTGTATGCAGGAGATGCTAGGTTTCGACAATGCATTCCTTATTTGTTTCATCTCCTGTTTGAAAGCGATCTGTCTGGACTGTCATATGCAGTGAACCACATCTTGAAAAGTGGTATACACATGCAAAACATCTCGGCAAGTGACTTTATGGATAAAGTCAATGTCCAAGACAGTATTTTGGATTCTCACCTAATTAATCTCATGGCGTGTCAGCGTGGTACTAATGAGTACTGGTACCGTCGTCATGGTGATTTAAAATGTATGCTGAGGAACTTAGGTACTCTCACATGGTTCCTCACTCTGAGCTGTGCCGAGTATGGCTGGGAAGACTTACTTGAATTTCTACGAGAGGCAAATGCTAACGTAGATAACATCGAATTCAAGACACCCGGAGAACTGTGCTCTTTGGATCCAGTCAATGTATGTAGGTACTTCAATCATAGATTTGAAGCTATGATGTCTTTCATCATGAATAAGAAGAATCCACCTCTTGGAGAGGTGTTGGATTTCTTCTGGAGAAAGGAGTACCAAGCAAGAGGTGCTCCTCATATACATATGTTGCTGTGGATCAAGGATGCACCTAAATTTGGAACGGATCCAGAAGACTCAGTGATGAGTTTCATCCAACAGTATTCTACGTGTGCTGTTCCAAACGCAAAGGAGAAGAAAAGCCTAAGAGAAAAAGTTCTGCGTTTCCAAAGCCATCGATGTGGAAAGTACTGCCGTCGTAAATTCCGAAACAAGGACAAGTTCTACACTAAATGTCGTTTCGGCTTTCCACGACCGGTGATTTCTAAAGGAAGAGTAAACAGTTTGATGTCTTCGCTGCGACACAATGTCATGAAGAAATCACCTAAAAACACTTACAATTTGAAGAGGAACGAAGAGTCCAAGTACATCAACGACTACAACCCGGTGATTTTGTCCATGTGGAATGCTAACATGGATATACAGTTTGTGGCTGATAACTGTATGGCTGTGGCTCGGTATGTGACGTCTTACATCACCAAAAAAGAGAAGACAGAATTGAAGGATATGTGGGAGGACATTTCCCATGAAAAGAGCCTCAGCAAGAAGTTGTACAGTTTCAGTCTGAAGATGTTGTCGCATCGAGAAATCGGAGCGTACGAATGTTCTGACCGGTTGTCTTCAGCAAGTCTCTATGCCAGGTCCAGGAGTATTATTTGGGCGAGTCTTGGTCTTGCAGCAACGCGTAATCGAGTTCTCAAACCTGTGCGGGAAATTGAGTATTTGGCGGAAAAGGAGCCAAACAGTACCGACATTTTGAAGACAAACATGTTGGATACATATTATCCAAATAGAAGCAGTCACCTCGAGAAGGTTTGTCTGTATGAGGTTCTGCAAAATTACATATTCAAGAGGAACATCAAAGAAGATACTGAGAAAGGAGTGTATGCTGTAATAGGAAGTGAGGGATGTCTGGTCAAGCAAAGAAAATGCCACTTGGTAAACCATCGAAAATTGAGTGGCGAATCTCCTGAAAAAAAGGAGTTTTTCTATTTAGCACTTTTGCAACTTTTCAAGCCTTGGCGTGCAGAAGAGGAACTGCTTCGAGATTTCCTCTGTTACGAAGACTCTTTCAATGCCGCCAAGGAGACCATAGAATGTCCTGCTTTTCCCAAATATGTAGAAATGTTGAATGCGGAAATTGAGCAGGAAGCAACGATTGCAGCCGAGATTGCCACAGACAGTTCTCAGGACAGTCAGAGTTCTGCTTCATTGAGTCAGGATCCACTAGGAGTACCTGTTATCGAAAATGAAGCTGCCACTGCTATGAATGAAGTGGAAAGAGCCATGGCACATGCTCAAGAGGATGCGGTTAACTTAGAAGAGTTGGAAAGACAACTCAACGTTGAGCAGAGGAAAATATATGACGAAGTTACCATGCAAATTGATCATGGATTAAGTCATGATAAGAAAGAGTGCTCATGTACGTCGTTGAAGCCTGTCCGACTGTACGTGAGTGGAGAAGCGGGAACTGGAAAAAGTTTCCTCATTAAAGCAATTTCATGCTATTTGCAGGAAAGGACAGAGTCATCGCTGTCTTGTGTTGTCACTGCTCCAACTGGACTGGCAGCACATAATATTAAAGGGATTACTTTACATTGTTTACTGATGCTGCCAGTGGAGCATGACAACAAATTACAATATCACAAGCTATCTGGAGATGCTTGTTTTGAAGTTTCAAGAATCTTGAGGAAAATGAAACTTCTTATCATTGACGAAGTAAGCATGGTTTCCAATGTCATGCTTGCCTTTGTGCATTTGAGGATGCAAGAAGTTCTCAAAACAGAGTATGATGTGTTATTTGGTGGCAAACACATCATTGTTTTCGGAGATCTTCTGCAGCTGACACCAGTGAAAGGGCAACCTGTGTTCAAAATGCTCACGCATGAAGATACCAGGAAGTGCCTAGGCAGCATTGGCAACGTCAATATATGGTTAAACTTCAATTATGCTGAACTGCATGAAAATATGCGTCAGGCGAAGGATGAAGTTTACAAGACTATTCTACAAGATGTTAGAATTGGAAAAGTGACCGAGCATGGGAAAGAACCTTTACATGCACGATTACTGTCAAATTTATATCCAGAACAAGATGTTGTGCCTGAGAATATTTTTCAGAAAATTACTGAGAAGAAATCTGGAATATGTTTGATGCCAACTCTTGCAGAATGTGCCAAATTTAACAACAAAATGTTGCATTTAGAAAAGCAAGAGATTGTGAAACTGGAAGCTATTGATAGAGTAGAGCATATGGGATCAACAATTATTTTGTCTGAGAATCTGAAAACAAAATTGGATTCATTAGAGAAGAGTATATCTAAAACTGCAGGTTTTGAAAAGACTCTGAATGTGTGCTTGAACTGCCGTATAATTTTAAGAAGGAATTTACATGTTGAAAGAGGTCTGGTAAATGGATCAATGGGTAATGTTGTTGATTTTGTGAAATACAGAAATAGAGATGGAATTGAATTTTTAAAAATTAAATTTGATGGCATTGAGGAAGTACAGCTAATTGGTCGTTGTTCTGCTAGATTTTTGCTTGTAAAAGACTTATATGTTCGCCGTAAGCAGTTTCCTGTTTGCTTGGCATATGCGGTGACAATCCATAAATCGCAAGGTTTAAGTGTAGACAGTGCATTGGTGAATATTGGCAGTTCTGTGTTCAAGGAGGGTATGGCATATGTGGCATTGTCACGAGTTAGAACTTTATCGGGATTGTACTTGATTGAGTGTGATGTCACAAACATTTGTGCGGATCTAGATTGTGTTAAGGAATACAATAGGTTAAGAAGAGAGTATGCGCCACATTTGCCTCAGTATCCTTTGTTTGAGAAACGTGTGGTAGGCCGGAAACGAAGAAATGAGAACAATACTGGGGAGGTTGTAGCAAAAAGACAAAAAGTCAATGAACCTAAAATTACAAGCAGAAACAAAAAGGATTCTGTTGAAGATGTTGTTGGTTTTCAGTTTGAAAACAGTTCTGGTGTCAACTGCTATGCTAATGTAGTGGTTAATGTTTTGTTTTCTCTAAAAAATGTAAAAGAAGAGATTGTGGTCAATTCTGATCAAAGATTTTGCAGTTTGTTAAATTCTGTGTTAGAGAAATGTAGCACTGATAGAAGAAACATAGAAAGTGTGTCTGAAATTCGAAATCTGTTAGACAGATGTTCAGGCCAAACACAATTCTCTCAAAATATTCAGCAAGATTGTCAGGAGTTTTTAATGTATATGCTTGATGTATTGCATGCTGAAGGTGTAGATGTAGATCACCTGTTTGGGCTTTCTTATCAATGGCAGCATGACTGCGAGAACTGTATGGTATCAAGTACTACTAGTTTAGACTCAGAAAGATTTATATATTTAACTTTGCCAGACAGTAAATCAGTCTCCTTTAATAAGCTAGTAAAAGCAGCTGATCACAACATGGAGTGTAGCCAATGTAAATCTGAAATGATGTCCACATTATTTATACGAACATATGGCCAGTATGTCATTTTAATGTTCCAACGATGTAGGCCTGATGGAACAAAATTGACAACTTTAATAAAAAAATTTGTAGCTTCGCAGTTGTCAATATCAGGAAGGACTTTTGTAACTGCAGCAATTATATATCATGACGGCCCTTCAATAACATCAGGACATTACACAGCTTATTTAAAGTGTAGAAATGGCTGGTCATTCTGCAATGATTCTGTTTTAATTTTCAAAAAAAAATTGCCGTATGACCTTAAAAACTCTTACCTGGTGTTTTTAAAACCAAAATTTTAGGGAAATAATCTCGGGATGTGCTCTGTGGAATTTCAAGAAGTTCTAATGGCTCCTACACAATTTGGCCTTGAGGATAAGTGTAGTTCAGAGACATAACTTCTAACCATAGGACTGGACGTCATGAAGAAATATGTGCACTTTCAATGAGTTCTGAAAAACTGTTTCTTTTTATAAGCTAATTGAAGCAGCCAATCAAAACATGGAGTAGAGGGAATGTAAGTCTGCAATGCTGTCTACTGTTTTACATTGCTTTGTGATTAAAAGTGATGTAGAGAATTAAATAATTGTAGTAGTCATAGAGGTAGTGTAAGTCTGCTTCATAGTAAGCAGTATCAGTGTCATAGGAAATGTAGAACATGACTGAGCAAGAAGGGGAAGATATTACTATTCCAGGATTGTGAAAATGATCTTCAACATTTTAATTCTGAAAGTTGCGGAAATGCCAAATGACGGGATTGGCTTACAAGAAATCCAAGAGTTATAAATGGCTCTGACCAGATTTGGCCTTGTGGAAAATTGTGGTAGAGAGCAAGAAGTCATTTATTGCATGTAACGTGTTTTTAAAAACGATGGAGATTTTCTTTCAGAAAGTGGCGGGCTGAAAGTAATAACAGCACAAAAGAGTGTAAGCTGTTCATAGGACATCCTTGGACGTCATGGAAAGTAAGTTAACTTTAAGGAGTTCTGAATTTTGATTTCTGATGTTGTATGGGTTTTTTAAACACAATCATTTTGATTGTGTTTTTTTTTCCCCGCTGTTACATGATGAATACCTTCAAGTCACTGTTTTTAGTGAAATTTGATACATTCTGAGAACAGCAAAAATAAACCATTTAACATGTATAATTAATGTTCTACTTTTTGTACTTATGATATACATTTAGAAATGTGAGGTAGATATGGAGAAACTGAGGCTTCTGTAAGTGTCAAAGTTAATGCTTACAGTGCTGCACTTCTGGGTACTGGTTTTTTTTTGAAAACTGAATAGGCCTCACCTTAAAGAAACCTCTTGAAAGGACACATCTTATTTGTATCCTGAAAGAATCATTTAAAATGTTAGACACAATTTTATGATGGCTTTACATCTTTTTTGCGCTGCTATTGCATCACTATTGTGAGACATCAGCAGTGCAAAAGATGCACCATGTTCCAAAATAGGCCTCACTTCATCAGCATCAAGATACTGTTTGTTTAAAATATATATCTTTAGCATTGTGTAGGGGACGTATAGCAGCAGAGGCTTCTGTAAATCTCAAAGTTTTTGAAAAACTGTTTCTTCTTGAACCTTTTCCCTTGTCTTTTCAAATTTTTAAATACATGTTTTAATATTTTTGAAATGTTTCTTCTCTCTTTTACAGAGTGAAAGTATGAAAAAATATTTGAAAAAGTTAACAAGAATTATAAGGTAAATGTTTTCTACTCTTTTAACTCACAATCCACTGCTGATGATGTCACTGACTATGTCATGAATGATGTAATAAGTGGACATGACTTACTTCATTGGTAGGCCTTCACATGTATTAATGCATACACTGCTGCACTTCTGTGTACTGTTTCATATGCTGAACTACATCTGCACTATGAGATACCTAAGCAAAGGCAACACAGGTGATGTGATTTTGAAATGAGCAAAAGAAACTCCACGTTTTTCAATTACATTACTTGTGTTTTCTAAGTTTACGGATGACATTGTGCAGATGAACTTTAGGTCTGTCTATGGACACAGAAGAGGTCTGGCCGTTGTTCAAGAGTGAAGTGGACATGTTTTACTTCAATGGTAGGCCTTCACATGTATTATCTCCTCTGTATTCTCAAACAAGCATAAATTTGATATGCAACCCTAAGTAGGCCTCATCTTAAACAAAATTTTGGAGAGGACACACCTTATCGTCATACTGAATCAATCATTTAATCTATCACATTTAACATCTATTAGTTCTACTGCTTCATTTCTTTAATCCTTACTTTCCTGCGTTTGCTACTTCTCTCATTCCTTTCTCTATTACTTAATTATTCTACTCCTTCCAGTATTTTTCTCAGTCCCTCTCTTCTCATACTTCTTCATTATTATTCACTCATTCTGTCTCTATTAATGTTACTGTTTCTGAATGATCTCAAAAAAATTTTAAAACAAGAACTGTAAGTATAAGGATAGGAAACAGACATTTATGTTACAAGAAAGACAGCTATAGGAAGTAAACAAAAGATACTGTTACTTGCAATCCACTGCTGATGATGTCACTGACCATGTCAAGAATGATATAATATGTGACATGATCAGAAGTGGATTGCAGGTAACAGTATGTTTTCTTTACTCCCTGTAGCTGTCTTTCTTTTAACATAACTGTCTGTTTCCTTCCCTTATACTTACTGTTCTTTTTTTAAAAATTTTTTTTTTGGTTCGCTCCTGGTTCGCGTACCGGAGTGCGAACTGGAAGCGAACTATAAGAAATAGAGATTGGCAGAGTTTCAAAAATTCTACCAATTTTTTTTTATAATGGGGAGGTAGTTCTGAAAAGAACTTTTTTTTTGGTTTTTGTTGTTTTAAATTTTTTTAATTATTTTTCTGAACATTTTTTATATTTTTTTTGTTTTTTCTGAACATTTTGTAATTTTTTTGTTTTTTTGGGGGGGAGGGGGGAAACAAAAATGATTCATTGAGAAGGGCTCAACAGGAGCAACGAAAAAAAGAAGAATTAATTTTTTGGGGCGTTTCGGGCAATCATGATTTCTGATAGCTCTCATTATAAGAATAATGCTTCTTTCTCCGTTGCAAAGTGTTTGGCCGCACCACACGCACACTTGCCTTACATCCCCCATCTCTATTTGAATGTTCGGGATCACCTCCCTCGCCTCTGGTCCCGATATTTCTTTCACAGCAGATGTTCTCACCATTGCCAGGGGATTTTGTTGTTCATCACGAAGCTGGGCAGCACTATAATTATTTGGGTGCCACCTACTCATATGCCTGTGCATCGTATAATTGCCGAAGCTGTACTTCTTGTCAGTGCCCCTTGACAGTCGATCTTTGCAAATACGGCAAAACACATATCTTGCGTTAACTTTTTTTTGCCCTGCTGGAAATGTAAAAAATTGCCAGATGTAATTTTCTTTTCTATTGTACCTCCTGGGCTCCTCTGGCAAAAACTCAGGCTCTTCCTCCTCTTCCTCCTCTTCTTGATCTTCCTCAAACATTGGTTGAGCAGGTGGTCCTTTCTTCCCTTGAGGAGGTGGGGGTGGTGGTGGGGGAACACTACCTGAAGCAACAATGGAAGCCATTTCTCAATAAAGTAAAAGGGTCTTTCTCTCACCAAGATGAAAGTCAGAGTGAGGAAAGAAGGAGGGGTTTTCATCATTTGGGAAAAGCAAAAGTTCTCAACCAATGAAAAGTGTTATTTTTAGGTCACCTGACCTAGCCTTCCATTATTATGAAACCAAAAGTGAAATGAACCAATGAAAAGTTTTATTACCAAGTCACATGACCTCTCACGCTCATGTTACGCGCTGCGGAACGCTCCCCGGTTAGCTTCCGGTTCGCTGCGCTTCGCGCCTCGGTCCGCGCCCCGGGACACTTCCGGGTGCGCTAACGCGATACGTCACAAGACGCATTACGCGGCAACGCCATACGTCGCGCTTTCGCGACGCGCCGCGAATCGCTTCCGGGTCGCTGCGCTTCGCGCCTCGGTCCGCGCCCCGGGGCACTTCCGGGTGCGCTAACGCGATACGTCACAAGACGCATTTCGCGGCAACGCGATACCGTCACTATGTTGATTTCTTACTGGTTCGCGGACCGGGTCGCGGCATCTATTTGAGCTAACGGAAAGCTTCCCGGTTCGCGGACCGGGAGCGAAACAAAAAAAATATTTAAAAAAATTTATTAATAAACATATAAAATATATTTTTATATTTAAAGAAGAATACATTTTACAGCTATAGATATTAGCTTTTAAAAAACCAATGAAATTCATTGAAAAAACCATAGGTTATAGACCATATATAGTTAGGAATTTGCATTTACAAAACCTTGAAAATTCACTGAAAAAACCATAGGTTATACACCATATATAGTTAGGAATTAGCATTTATAAAACCTTATTTTACTCACACAAAACCAATGAAATTCCATATATAGTTAGTGGTACTAACTATATATCACGCACCCGCAATCCACTGCTGATCATGTCACATATGACATCATTCATGACATGGTCAGTGACATCACTGATGACATTACTGATGACATCTCAAATGACATCACTGATGACATCACTGATGACATCTCAAATGACATCACTGATGACATCACTGATGACAACATCCAGTGACTGTATTTTTCTGTAAAGTTAAAATATGTCTTACATATTTAAGAATGAGTGGATGTATAAGTGTCTGGATGAAGGATTTAGTAGGGGCATGACTGACTGTATGAGTGACTGATTAAATGTGTCTCACTGAGTGCATGGGTTAGTGACTAAACTGTCTTAATTTGTGCATCATTATGTCTGTTGTTCTGTAAACTGCTGCATGTGTTGATCAGTAGCTATATGATTAACTATATGGGTTATTGATTGGTTGCCCAAGCATTTTTATGGGAGACTGAGTGTGTGTGTGGGTGGCTGGGAGGTGTATGACTCTGTGCATAGATGTGTGAGCAGTTGATTCACTAGATGTATGGGTTCAAAAGTGCATGTGGAAACAGCTGTATGGGCGGTTGACTGTGTGCATGAGTGTATTGGTGAGTGAATGGCTATCTCAGTGCTACATGTCAAAGTAAGTACATATGTAAAATACAGTACATGTGAGAGTTGACATATATAAATAACTGTGCATAAGAGCCAGTGAATGTGTGAGTGGCTGTATGGATCATTGTGAACTTGTATCCAGGATTGTATAAGTGAGTAAATATGTTTTAGTATATGTTTGAATAAGTAAGGTGTGTATAACTGTATAGTTGAGGAAATGGAGGTGTGATTGATTCTTTGCATGACTGACTATGTGTGTGAGCACATGAATGATGTCATCAGTGATGTGATCAGTAATGTCAAATGAGATGTCATCAGTGATGTCATTTGAGATGTCATTTGAGATGTCATCAGTGATGTCATCAGTGATGTCATTAGTGATGTCATTTGAGATGACATCAGTGATGTCATCAGTGATGTCATCAGTGATGTCATTTGAGATGTCATCAGTGATGTCATCAGTGATGTCATTTGAGATGTCATCAGTGATGTCATCAGTGATGTCATTTGAGATGTCATCAGTGATGTCATCAGTGATGTCACTGACCATGTCATGAATGATGTCATATGTGACATGATCAGCAGTGGATTGCGGGTGCGTGATATATAGTTAGTACCACTAACTATATATGGAATTTCATTGGTTTTGTGTGAGTAAAATAAGGTTTTATAAATGCTAATTCCTAACTATATATGGTGTATAACCTATGGTTTTTTCAGTGAATTTTCAAGGTTTTGTAAATGCAAATTCCTAACTATATATGGTCTATAACCTATGGTTTTTTCAATGAATATATATATATATATATTCCAAGGTGTATTGAAGAATAAGTGTATGTATAAGTGTCTGAATAGATGATATAGTAGGTGCGTGACTGACTTGTGGTAGTTTAGCAATTATTAGGTTAAGCATTAGCAGAAGACATCCGGTATTTAGAGACTATCTTACCTGTTTAAGGAATCCATTTTGTATTTCTGTCGGCCATTTTGTATGCCATGTGCTCTGTCCTACCTTTCTGTTAACTGCTCATGAATTCTTCTTAGAGACAGATTATATTTAGCTTCTGCCACTCCACGCATGCTCAGTTGAGCTTGCAGCTGTCCCTAGCATGTAACTTCCAGGATGTGTTTACTCCAACTAGCTAACTGTTAGCTCCTCCCACTTGTCGACTGCGCATTTTCTGTATGACCTTGTATGTGCCTAAGAACAGCAGCTTGTACTTGTACCGCCTTCCTTTCAGCCCCTGTGTGGGTATAAAAGGGCCAAGCTCCTTCTAGTGTGCTACCTCATACTATACCAAAGGGTGTTGTGTGAATGTAGTTCCACCTCATGAGGTTTAATAAACTCTGTTTTTTCTATTCCAGTTTCTGTGCCAACTTCTTACTATTGGTCTAAGGATTCTGAGCAGAGAAGGGCGAATCCTTTGCACTAGTAGGCCTGGCTGAGGCTTGCTACCACAGACTGTATAAGTGTGGCTTAGTGACTAAACTGTGTGAATGTCTGTATCAGTGTGTCAGTTGGTGTGTAAGAGGATGCATGGGTTGTGAGTAGCTACATGAGTGTCTATATGAGTTATAGATTGGTTGTCTGTTTATCTGTGTGGGTGCCTGAGTGTCTGTGTGGGTGGGGGGTGACTCTGTGCATAGATGTGTGAGTGGGGGATTCACTGGGTATATGGGTTCAAGAGTGCATCTGTGAAGGGCAGCATGGGTTGGTGAGTGTTTGTATAGGTGTTTTGGTGAGTGTATGGATGTCTCAGTGGTATATGTGTGAGTAACTACATATGTGAAAGGCAGAATATGTGAGTGTTCTAGTATATAAATGACTATATGTGAGAGTGAGTAATTGTGAGAGTGGGTGTATGGATGAGTGTGTGCTTGTATCAGTGATTGTAAAAGAGAGTAAGTATGAGTTAGTATCTGTATCAATAAGTTAGGTGGTGTGTGTATAACTATATAGGTGAGTAAATGGGAGTGTGATTGATTCTTTGCATGACTGACTAGGTGTGTGAGTAACTCTATGGATGAGTGGTGGTGTGTGAGTGTCTGTATAGGTGTATGAGTGAATATGATAGTGCTGTATTGATGAGTGACTGCATGTATGAGTGACTGGATGGGTAAGTGAGTGGATGTGTGTGTAGACCTAGGAATCAGTGAGTGGGTATGTAGTAACTGGTATTGGTATGTCTATGGTTTCATAAAAGGTAGTCTGTATTTTAGAGTGGGTGTTAGTATAGGTTATATTAGGGTGTGAGGAGGTGCATCAGATTATCACATGGATGATTTCATCAGTGATGTCATCAGTGATGTCACTGGCCATGTCGTGAATGATGTAATATGTGACGTCATCAGCAGTGCATTGCAGAGGCGTGAGTTATAGTTAGCTGAACTAACTATAATGGCCGAATTTCTCTGGTTTTGTATCAGTGAAATGTCCAACTAACTATAACATCCCTGAAACTTATGGCTTTTTCAGCGAACTCCAAAGTTTTCCAAATGCTAATTTCTAAGTATAACATGTCTGAAACCTAAGGTTTTTCAGTGAATTTCTAAGGGTTTTGAAATGCTAATTTCTAACTATGCCTACAGAGGTAGGACATGTGCAGAAAGAGGGAGAAAGGCGCAGAAAGAAGCAAGAGAAATACAGAAAGAGGCAACAGAAGTCTAGAAAGACAAAGAAAGGTGACTAAAGAAGCAAAAGATATGCAGAAAGATGCAACAGAAGTCAAGAAAGACAAAGGAAAGTGCAGAAAGAAGCAAGAGATATGCAGAAAGAACCAAAAGAGGTGCAGAAAGAGCCCTTGTTGCAAAGTCATCCTGTGCCCCCAACTTTTTGCTGACGGGTACTGGTGGTAATTATTCTGACTAACCAGGCCTAGAGCCAGTGCTATGCTAAAAGACACTTAGAATACAGTGAAAACACCTACATACACTAGGGAACACCATGCGATGGGGTACCCCTATGATTGGCATGACCTCCTCTGTAAGGCCCTAGTACATAGTAGGGCACAGGGATTAACACTACCCCTAAGTCGGAGGTTCAGAAAGATGCTTCTTTAAATAGTAGTCATGTTTGCAGAGTGGGAGAGAAAGGGTGCTGGGCCTCCGACCAGTGCTCAGGAAGTAAACTGCGTAGGACTTACAGGAGGTACCACGAGGGCTTCTTGGCCCCCAAAGTCCCTCAGGAATAAAGTGGACTTCATCCCCATCCCGTAGTCTGCCATGAGGCAAGCTGGCAGAGTGGCAGAAAGGGGGCGTGGCCTTCAAAGACGTCTTAGCAATCCTACTGTGTGGGACTTACTGGAGGTAACAAGAGGGGTAGATGCCCAGAAGGACATCCTTGGGGACCAACTACCCCATCTATTGCCTCCAGTAAGTACCACACAGCAGGATTGCTAAGTTCTCATAACAGGCCATGCCCCCTTTGCTCACCACTCTGCCAACGCCCTCCCTGGCACGCTCTTGGATGGGGCTTAAAGTCCCCTTTACTGCTGGGCGTCCTTAGGGGCAAACTAGCCTACCTCTTACCTCCAGTAAGCCCCACACAGATAGCCTGCTGAGAGTGGTCTGAGGCCACGCCCCTTTTTTATACCACTCTGCTAATGCGCCGCCGTGCGCACTGCTGCTCAGGGGATGAAGTCCACTTGTGTCCTGAGGTCCTCAGGACACAAGAGGACCTCATCGCCCCATTAGCAGTACACCAAGAGGCAAGTTTGCAGAGTGGTGTTAAAATCGGCGTGGCCTCAGACCACCTCTCTGCAATCCAGCTGGAGGTACCAGGTGGGCTAGTTGCCCCCCAGGGACCCTCAGTATTCAAGGGGACTTAATTCCTCCACTTAGCATGCACCAGGGGTGCACTTGCAGAGTGGTGCAGGAAAGGTGCGGGGCTCCGTCGAGATGCCAGCTTTTCCTTTTTTTAAATATTTGTAGGAGGGGGGATGTGTGGCCCCATTCTTTTAGTATGTACTGAGCATATACAGAGCGTTTACTTTTACTGAGCATTTAAAAAAAAAATGGGAAGGGGTCTGTGTGTCCTCCCTCTCTGGGCCGCTATTGGCCCTGGGGACCCCATCCTCCGAGTCTGGCCAGCATTTATTAAAATGACAATTTTGGAGGGAGGCCGCGTGGCCCCCCTCCTGAGGCCTATAAGGCCCCGGGGACCCCATCCCCCAGGGCATTGCCTTGTTTAAAAAGAAAAAATGATACGGGAGGGGTGCCGTGTGGCCCCCCTTCCCTTGGCCACTTCTGGCTCCGGGGACCTAATCGGTTCGGTTCAAAAACTTTATTCGATTCAAACAAAGAATCATAAAAGTGTACATTTTAAAAAACATGATTACAGTTTTAAAACGAACCATCTACAATTACACATTAAGAAAGTTAAAACATAAACTGATACATTCCACAGATCATTTGACAAAATAAAAACAAACAAACAATAGGGCTCATACTAATCGCCCTAAGTCAGCGAGTGTTATTACACACAATAGTTATAATTGAGTGACCCTCATACAGCAACAAGTAAATACAGGTTCCCACAACAATGTATTAGTCTAAGGCCAAATTAGCCATACCGTTTCCTAATCTGGAGTGACACTCGTATAAAATTTAACATGGCGGAACATACTCCAGAAGATGATAGCGATAATAAGTAGTCAAAACCTTCTTTATAATTACAAGGTTGCCGCCCCTTCAGGATAGGCTTGATAAATCTACTCCTTGGTTCCTGATATAAAGAACAAAAGAGGACAACATGTATGGTGTTCTGACTAACTCTGTTATTGCAAGGGCAAGGGGGCAGCCTCCCACACCAACCCCCTTGTTTTGGAAAGGCGAAAAGAAAATGAAGAATGTTTAGCCTAAACCTTGTGAGATAAAACCGCCATTGTACATGGGTTGTGAAAGTTAAATAAAACTGGTGCTGTAGTTTAACCACACAACCTGTTGGCCTAACCGGACATAGTGTGTTTAAGGATTTCCGGTAACTTGTTTTAATTTGGGCTTTAATGTCTCCCTGGATATTTTCAGGGTTGTCATAAACATGGCCCAAACCTATTTTATGCAACATATCACTGACATATGACAACCAAGGAATCTGCTTTGCATTGTCAAGACTCTTACAGTCTAGGAGAATATCTCTGGAAAGCTGGAGGTCCTCAGATAGCCATATTTTACCCCATAATAATAAAGGCGAGAAACGAATGATATCAGTCACATAACTCATTCCCATTTCGTCATGGCAGAAATTATTTGATGTACCCGATGGAACTGATAATACGCGTTTTAAAAATTTGTTTTCCATGACCTGTATCGTGGCAGGACTTTCAGTCCCCCATACCCCTGCCCCATAAGTGGCCACAGATAGACATTTAGATCTATACAGGGTTTTTAGGTGCGCCACCGGTTTTTGACCAAGTTTACCACAAAAGCGAAACAGGCCCTCTATGGATCGACTGGCACTCTGAGCTCGAGCCTTCATTAATGGGGCCCAGCTCAGTTTGTTATTAAAGAGATTTCCCAGGTAATTAAAGTTATCTACCTTTTCAATGGTAAAGTCATTTACCATGAGCTTCCTGGATTTTGACCCTTTTGGACCACAGACCATTGCAAAAGATTTAGCAAAATTTACCTTCAGATCCAGGTCCAGCATGAAGGTATTAAAGGCATCAAGACAAATCTGCATACTATTTCCTGTAAGGGTCATCAGTACCGTGTCGTCGGCATAAGAAAGCATGGGAATACTCTTACTGTTTATCTTTGGAAAGTCACAGCAGTGATCCAACAAATACTTCTCCAGGCCGTTTGTATATACTAAAAACAAGAAAGGCGCTAAAATGCAACCTTGTCGCACACCCTCGGTTGAGGGAATAGATTTTGTTTCCCCCCCCCGGAACGAACCTTATAGCCACAGTTGTTGCTTCATGCAATCTGCGGAGCAATGTAACCAAAGGTTCCTCAAAACCCATGTCATCCATCATTTGCCACAGCTTGCTTCTACAGACAGTGTCAAAAGCACTTGACAAGTCCATGAAGGCAAGGTGTATGGAGGAATTCCTTGCCTTCATGTACTTGCCTATAATTAGTGCCAGATTCAGACACTGTTCGACCGTCCCCTTTCCTCTTCTGAATCAGTATTGGGAGTTCACAATAAGGCCCACAGAGTCTGCCCATGTTTCCAGTCTGGCCAGAATAACCCTTCCCAATAATTTGCATGATGCATCAATTAATGATATAGGGCGATAGCATCGGGGATCACATCTATCACCCTTCTTAAAAATCGGGACAACCACTGCCTCCTTCCATGATGCAGGCATACGGCCAATAACAACTGCCCTAAACACATTCAGTAACAATGGTGCCCATACATCAATATTATGCCTAAAAAAGTCCAGGGGCACAGCATCCGGACCAGGAGCTTTTAATAGTATACCTTTCCTCAAGGCCTCCTCCACCTCTTGCAATGTAATCGAGGAACTTAGGGAAAAAGCTGTGGATGAGGCCACCAACTCCCTAGTGTCATCCAGCAAGCCCCGAGGTGATATTGCATTTGGGTTAAAGATTTTTCCAAAATGGGCTTCCCACGATTCACCAGTAATCTGCATCACTATATTATCTTTACTATTGCTCGTAAAAAGGGGACGATTCACTACTTCCCAAAAAAGCCTACTGTCTTTTAGCTCTGAGGCCTTCTCTAGGTCTTCCCAGGCAAGGTTTTTTAGCTCCTGCTTTCTTTTTCTAATAGCCTCTTTATAGGCCATTCTAGTTGATCTGACCAACTCTTTATTCCTTGGTTTTTGTTGTAGGGCCATTTTTAGGGATTTGTGCAATGCAGAGCACACAGCGTCAAACCATCTAAAACCCTTTGGGTTATTTTTCCCAATTGGTTTTCTAAGATGCTCAGCCACATGGCCACATAAGGTTTCAAAATTCTTAATGACCTTTTCAGGATCGGATGTTGGCGCTAGGCATGACTCAAATTCAGAGCTATGGGCGTTTAAGATCTCTGCCTCTAAGCCTACAGCATCTATTTTCCCCCACTTCAAAATGACACCTTGGTTCCTGTTATATTTTATGGGTTGCTCCCAAACTGGATGTTTTGTAGTAACAGGACAACACAAAGATAACATTAGGGGGTTGTGATCACTTGCAGCGTTTGCAATTACCTCAAGCTTGTCAACATAATGGAAGTAGCTACTAGACACAATGGCTAAATCAATGACACTCATCGAACCTCTAGTTCCCTGAAAGGTTGGTATTGGTGATAAATTAGGGGCAACCCAAGGCTCCACTATGCATAGATCATTTAAAACAATGATGTTATTAAGTGCGTTCCCCTGTGGTGTGTGCTTAAAGTGTATCAGGGGTTGTTCATTTAGATCCTCCAAACCACACACATTTGAACCACCAAATTTACACAGCGAACAGTTGAAGTCACCAACCCAAATGACGAATAATAGAGGCCGATCACTGCGTGCCTTACATATTACTTCCTCCAGGCTCATAATTATGGATATCTCATTTACATCAAAAACATTGTGATACCAATTGATCAGTAACAGCGGCTCAGGGAACAGATTATCCAACAAAAGCAATTGGTACCATGGAGTATCCACTATCTTAGAAGTTGCCAAATTGTTCAATTTAAGGGAAATTGCTGTCATTATCCCGCCCCTTGCCCTCCCTGCTGGTGATGGCACCGCCAGAACATTAAACGGATGAAAGCCATCAATGTCCTGGGCCGATCGGCTCCATGTCTCCTGAAAACATAGGATATCATGACCGCCCACAAAATCCAACCAAGCCTCATCCTCTAATCTACCTGCAAGACCTGCGATATTCCATGAGATTAGGCGCAGCCTTGGTTCCCCCAAGTTGTCACCCACAAGTTCTGGTCGAGTTGCCAAAACTTGTCCTGGGACAGATACATTCGGCTCACATTCTGAAGTAATAAGAACCTCTGGCTCCAATGAGTTAATAATCAGGCTGAGACATCCTCCACAAAGGTATCCTTCCATCTTACACCCTCAACTTCAATTCCAACTCTCCTCTAAGGGATACATTCTCCTTTTGGCTGACTGATGGTCAATCTAACCCCTCCATTCCCACTAGTGGATCAAAACGGTTTCTTAGGGGAATATTATTACTTGGAGTCCACCCTAAATATTCCTCTCCCGGGGGATGGAATAGATTGGATAATGGTATGTCCCAGTAGTCCCTGGGGTTATTAATGTAAAGATGATTATTATCAACCGAAGGTTGTTGTGGATTTGGATACAAGGGTTGGAAAAAAGAATTATCGTTCTTACTGTGATATCTTTGGGCAGCCGGGTTCGGGGTGAAATTTCGTCCATGTATTGGATCAGGTCTACGCATCAAAGAAGGATGATTGGTGGACATGGGTTGGTGAAAAGGGGTATCATGCTCGCTGTAATATCTATGTACAGCCTGATTCCGGGTTGTATTAGTTCTATATGATACATCAGATCTATGCTTCATTGGGGGATGGTTCTTAGGTAGCGTTAGCGGATTGTTTAGGGGCGTCATCAGAACTTCTGGGTAGAAGTAACTCAGGTTCCGCGTTGAAATGCCTCCCTCGCATCTCCCGGGAAACCAGTCACTAATATACGTGACCAGTCTATGGTCTTTAAAATTGACTATTATCACGTCCCCTTCGATATCCTTGGATCGTGAGCCTACCCAGTTACAGCGTCTCACTGACACTATGTCTCCATTTAGGTGCGGGGGGAGTGGTCTATTCTTACGCAGCCAGTGGATGACTTTGTTTTTAAGACTAGAATTATATTCTATATTTCCAACTGACATTGCCGGAACACCTGTAAGAATAATGACATAGTTTAAAGATTCCGGGGGTAAGTCTGCTACAGTACTAGGTTTAGTTCTGGTTATATTGGTAGCCTTTCTAGGGAAATCCTTTGTGCTTTGGCCTCTTTTTGATACACTTATATGGGCTTTTTCTTTGTTTATTTTTTCAGTGACTGTGGCAATTTTAAGGCCCGCTGATTCATTTGATTTTATAGCAGCTGGCGTGTTGCTGGTTATGGTTGAATCAGGTTGTTGCCTAGGTGGGTATTTGGAATGCTGTTTAACTGCAGAAAGCATTTTACTTTGGTTAGTAGATAAATGATGATCCGTCCCACTTTTCTCTGGCAGGATCTGATCCATTTTCTCCCCCAACCTTTTGACTCTTTCGATTAGAGGAAGTATTAATGCTTTTAGGATGCGTTCAATATCCTCTAAAAGCCCTTTATAGTTAGGTGCAAGTTTCGAAGTAACAGTTGGATGCCCTATAGAATCTGCCTTCCGTGCATCTTTAATTGTCTTGTGTGGGGAATACATGTTACTAGTAGCCATGGGGAGAAATCTATCCACCTTTCTGACTCCTCCCTTTCTTCTCTTCTTTCTCGGCGGGGAGTGAAAAGCGCTATTAGTCCTCCTAGTAAGAGGTTTTTTGGACTTTTTATCAGATGCAATAATCGATTGTGAGTCTAAAGCTAAAGGTGTAAACACAGGAGAAGGTACATTTATATTATGAAGGGGAACCACATCAATAGGTAGAGGTGTACTAAGGTCAATTAGAGAATTGGATATTTGGGTTGACTCAATAATATTGGAATCAGAAAGAGCTATAATAGCGTCTGGAACTGATTGGATCTCTTGAAATATTAGTGGTATGTTTTCTGTGCTGAATAAATCAGCATCAATTTCTTTATGTGTAGCTAAGTCTGATAAAGAACATGTGTCAACCTTCTGAAAGGCAGGGAGTGGTTGTTTTTTAAGGAGTTCAATAGAGAGGCGGCGCTCGGCACGCTTCTCTGCCAGCGTGATCTCTCTATCAACCTCACTTTTAACTCTTGCAAAATATTTATCCAATGGACCAAGGATAGATACTCCCACAGTGTTAGATAAAGGGTTCAAATCCAATAAAGACATCTTAGGTATGGGGAAGTCCTTAAGAGATGTAAATTACAAATCACAATAAACGCGGTTATACGATACGAAGCATATATCGCACAACTTACGTTAGTGTGAAAAGGTAAATGGCTGTAAACAATGTTAGGGTACGATACCACAGACCCGATGTCCAAATATCAAGGGGGTGGCCCAGCCCGGCCTCCTTCGGCCCCGGACGGCCACAGGCGGTCCCGCCCTTGTCCCGGGCTTCTCCCGGTCGCTCCCGCGCAGCGGGACTGATCTACTGTGTTTATTAGTTCAGTGTGGAGGAGGGAGGAGCCTGCAGGGAGAGTGGCTCAGGTGGTTTCAATAGAGGCTGGCGGGCGCTCCTGGGACTAGTAGTCCTGCGCACACGCTCACTCGCAGCCCTGCAACCCCAAACACCAACAAACACCACCACAGGCGTAGCGTTTGTCACTCCTCACCAGGTGTCACGAAAGATACAGTCACCAAGACCCCACACGAAGCGGGACCCGCGGACCGGGTTCCGCGAGCAGTCAATGGAGGCACAGGGAATTTCTGCTGCTGGCCGTAAGAACGAGGTACAAAGTCTCCCAGTGAAGATCCAGGTACGAAAGCTTATCAGTTCACTTGCGTAGGGAGGGAGGAGCCTGCATGGAGAGTGGCTCAGGTGGTTTCAAAAGAGGCTGGCGGGCGCTCCTGGGACTAGTAGTCCTGCGCCCATGCTCACTCGCAGCCCTGCAACCCCAAACACCAACAAACACCACCACAGGCGTAGCGTTTGTCACTCCTCACCAGGCGTCACGAAAGATACCGTCACCAAGACCCCACACGAAGCGGGACCCGCGGAGCGTGTTCCGCGAGCAGTCAATGGAGGCACAGGGAAATTCTGCTGCTGGCCGTAAGAACGAGGTACAAAGTCTCCCCCAGCTCCGGGGGACCTAATCCCCCGGAGCTGGCCTTCATTAAAAAAAAATATATAATAATAAATAAAAGGAAGGGGGCCATATGGCTCCCCTCCTGGGCCACTTCTGACCCCAGGGACCCCTTTGCCCATGGCTGGCCCTCAATTTGGGGACCGTGGGGGGAGCCCCACTACCCCCACGGTCCTGTCAGCTCCCCGCCTTCTGCGAAAGCTGGCATTGCTTTTGCACAAGGGGAGCTGTTGACATGCCGCTCCCATTATGCAAAAGCAATCTGCCCCTACGTCCAAAAACCAAAGGATAGTTTGCTATGACAGGGAGGGTGCCGTGTTCCCACCCTGCCATAGCAAACAGCAATGTCCCGTGGGTGGGTACCCGGGACATTGTAGTAGCCAGCCACGGGTGAGTGGTGGTCCCCAGGGCCTTCAAGGGCTCCTGGAGGGGGCTGCTCGCCCCCCATCATTTGTAAAGTGCTGGGGAGGTGGTGGTCCCCGACGGTCTGTAATGCACCCCCCTATTTCCATAATCTATGCCCCGGGGAGGTGGTGGTCACTGTGGCACTGTGGAGGGGCGCGAGCCCCCACACTAATTATTTTCAAAGCCCTGGGGATGTGGCAGTCCCTGGGGCTGCAGGGGCCCACTCGTGACCCCGCAACATATTTTAGGATGCGCCTGGGACCTTGCCCACCCGGTGGCTTAAGTACAAAGAAGCACTGGAGCTCAAGCTTCATTCTTTTTTAATAATTTCAGCTTGATTCGTGGACCCAGCACGAATTCGGCTGAAATGATAACAAAAATGCTTTTTTTGGCCCTGGGGTCCTTGTGGGACCCCCTGAGCAGGCACAGGTGGTCAAGGTGTTTCTACCCTGCCCTCTTTTCTTGTTTTTTGTAACATTTATTTTACTGTTTTCTTGTGACTCGGTTACCAAGCCACTAGATGGCTGACAACACATTCTGGTTCAGGGTGTTGACAGCCAATTAGAGGAAAGCTTGTGCTCGGGAGTGTTCGCAAATCCTCCTCGGTGCTCAGATATCGATATTTTTTTTTTTTTACTTTTTCAGCAACTACTGAACGGATTTAAACCTTTTAACAAAAAGAGTGCTTTCTCAACCAAGAGCTACGGTTTTGCCAAATTTGGTGTAATTCTGTTCAGCAGTTCGGGCTGTAGACGTGTCTAAAGTTCCCATGGAAATTAACATGGGAAAAACACGTTTTGGAACCCTCCTTTTGTCTCGGCCCCCGCTTGACGAATCACCCTCAAACTTTCCGGACAGGAGCTGACCTGAGTGAACCATTAGTTCTGAACATTTTGCAAAGATTCGTCAAACGGTGCCAAAGATATTGGCAAAAGAAAAAACGCTTTTTGTATAGAAACAAGGTCCTAACTATAACTACCTACCGGCAGTTGACAGTTGACAGTTATAGTTAGGAGCTAGTTTTGATAGGAAAAGCATTTTTGGTGTACCTATAACTTTCGTACAGTGTGAGGAATCTTCACAAAATATTCCTAAAAAAGTAGCCCAGTTTGTCTAGTTCTGCCTGGAAAGTTTTGGATTGATCCGTCAAGCTGGGCCCAAGTAAAAGGGGGGGCTCAAAAAATTTGTGTTTCCCATGCAATTTCTCACAGGGATTTTGAAGACAAGTACAGCCCGAACTGCTAGTCAGAATTACACCAAATTTGGCAGATGTGTAGCTCTTGGTCCAGAAAGAACCATTTTTGTTAATTGGTGTAAATTTGTTTAGTAGTTGCTGAGATATTATAGGGAAAGCAAAAGTGTAAATCTAGGGAAGCAGATCCTCTGCTGATCCCCTACAGTGGATCCGCGAAGACCTTCGCCACCGGCAATGCCATGATTGGCTGACTGCAACCTGGCGGGGAGATTGCGGCCACCATTTTAAGTATTGGGGAAGGGTCTTACTGATTTAAAATGTCGCCAACAAATTATTAAAGGGGTCAGGGTAGATGTACCATGACACTATGAGTGTGTTAGAGGAGTGTCAGAGGAACCTATGTGGGGTGGGAAATTGAGTTAAACGGTTTATTTTTTCCACTTCAGGAATCTGCTGAATCACAGCGAGGCTCAGCATGGCCCCCTGTGTAAATGCACGATGGAGTCACAAATCTTGATGCACCTTGGGAATAGAACACTTTCAGACACACTCAGACACCCACACACTCTCCTACCTTTTTACATACTCACACAGGCAATAAAACACCCACTCACAGATCCACACTGCCACTAAAACACCCACTCAGAGACACACACAGGTACTTACAGACCCACACAGCAACTGACACATCCATTGACCTACCAAATGAAGGCACTCAAACTCCATTCATAGACTCATACAGGTACTCACTCACCCACTCACTGATCCACTGAGGCACATTCAAACAAGCACTATTACACACATTCACAGACACATACAGCTACTTACACACCCTCTCACAGACCCACACAGACACTCACACACCAACTCACATACCCATAGAACTACTCACACACCCACACAGGTACTCACACAGTCACTGCCAATGTCATGAGTGATGTAATATATGAGATCATAAGCAGTGCGCTGCGGGCGTAGGTTATAATTAGTTCAGATAACTATAACTGCTGAATATAAATACATAAATAAATATATATATATATATATATATTTTTTTTTTCTGTAGTAGAAACAATTATATCATTATTAAAAAATGTGTCTTATTTTTATAATTTAATAAGCTTGATTTAAAATTTAAATTACATGTTGAAACGTTTGTTAAAAATTCAAAATAACTAATTTGAAATAATTCAACACATACCTTTTAAAAAAATGTAATACTTATTAAATAATAAATAAAATGTTACTGTGGTTTGTTTAGTTTCTAATTATTCTTTGAGAAATATTATTCATAAATTAAATCAATTTAAACTAATTCATTATTTACTACAAAATTAACTGAATTGGCTATGGTGCTGCAACATGGTATTGTATTATATAAATGTTAATAATGAATATTTTTAATTCTTTTATATTTACAGTTTATGTTAAAATATTGTTTGCATTTTTTCTAAAGAATAATAAAGTTTAATATTTTTCTGTACTTAACAATATAGCCATCTCCACCACAGTGACAGCAATCTCTACCTACATGTGAAAATGTACTAGTAGTATATTTACACTCAAAGACATGTAAGTCTACACTAAGGAGTAAATCCACACTCATAATGGTGAATAGCATATTTGAGTGTAGATTTAATCATAAGTGCAAGAGTAAACTTACATGTGAGTAGATCTACATGTGTACATTGACGATGTAAATAGGGCCCTCTGGGCCTCATTATGACAGAACCATAATTCTCGTGGTAGCTTACCCCCCTAGAGTTACCACTTCAGGGGGTATTGGTATCTTCATGGACATGCAAAGTAGGCATTCTTGAGTAAAACAGAGTGGGAGAACTCGCTAACACGGCTTCGCGATATTATCAAGCCGGCAGCAGACCCGCGAAGCGCTGATAATAATCGCGCTAAGCTCCCTTATCGCAGGAATTTACTCCTGCTATAAAGTTGACTTAGCCATCTTAATAATGGGAGGTGGATTGCAAGGCTAAGGCCACAGGGGTGTATCAACTAGATTTTCATTATCGCTCAAAAAATATCACAGCATTTCCCGAGAATGTATGTCATTACATTGCATATTAATACTACGCATGCCATTACAACGCGGGTATTACTACGTCATGTCAATGACAACGACATGCCATTACATTCCAAACTATTACCACAACTATGCCTTTACCACACATGCCATTACAACGCAAAGGCACGAGTGGTTAAGCTATACTCGTGGTTAAACTTTGCAAGGTAAGTGACTAGCCTACCCCTACAAACCCTCCCCCGACACCCAGTTCTCTCCCTACAATAACACTACTCTACCCTGCACGACCCAATGACACTACCCTAAAACACTACACTACACACACACTACAACACTACCCTAAACCCTAATGCACTACACTACACAAACACTACAACAGTACCCTAAATCCTAAAACAATACACTACACAAACACAACAACACTACCCTAAACCCCAAAACACTACACAAACACTGCAACACTACTCTAACCCCTAACACATCCTACAACACTACCCTAATGCACTACACTACACAAACACTACAACCATACCCTAAATCCTAAAACACTACACTACACAAACACTACAACTCTACCCTTAACCCTAAAACACTACACTAGCCAAACACTACAACACTACCCTAAACCCTAATGTACTACACTACTCAAACACTACAACACTACCCTAAACCCTAAAACACTACACTACTCAAACACTACAACACTACCCTAAACCCTAAAGCACTACACTACACAAACACTACAACACTACCCTAAACCCTAAAACACTACACTACACTACAAAAACACTACAACACTACCCTAAACTCAAAAAGACTACACAAACACTACCACACTACCCTAAACCCTAAAACACTACACTACAGAAACACTGCAACATTACCCTAAACCCTAAAACACTACACAAACATCACACCACTACCCTAAACCCTAAAACACTACAATACGCAAACACTACAACACTACCCTAAACCCTAAAACACTACACTACACAAACACTACAACACTACTCTAAACTCTAAAACACTACACTACACAAACACTACAACACTACACTAAACCCTAAAACACTGACACTACCCTAAAACACTACACTACACAAACGCTACAACACTACACTAAACCCTAACACACTGACACTACCCTAATACACTACACTACACAAACACTACAACACTACCCTAAACCCTAAAACACTACACTACACAAACACTACAACACTACCCTACACCCTAAAACACTACACTAGACAAACACTACAACACTACCCTAAACACTAAAACACTACACTACACAAACACTACAACACTACACTAAACCCGAACACACTGACACTACCCTAATACACTACACTACACAAACACTACACTAAACCCTAAAACACTGACACTACCCTAAAACACTACACTACACAAACACTAATACACTACTCTAAACCCTAAAACACTGACACTACCTTAAAACACTACACTACACTACACAACAGTTTTACAATACCCTAAAATGTAAAACACAACCCCACACAACACAAACATTACAACACTATTTTGACACTACCCTAAACCCAATAAAAATAACCCCAAGCACAAACCCCCTTACCTCTCTTTCCTCGTGGTTCCTCTCCAGCCTCACTGTCTCTGCTCCCGGTTCCTGCTTCCTGCTTCGAGGGGCGGTGCACGTTGTTGTGAGGAAACAGCATCAGTTTCCTAACAAGGACTTGGATAGCCATTACAATGCATGCGATGTAATAGCAACACATAGTAAAAGTTGCGTTGAAATGGCTGTTCCCCATCTCCTGCACTATTCCTGCATTTTGCTGCTATCGCTGGATTTCATATCGCCTTTGAGATATGCGTTGATAATACCACGCTAACTTGGCAATGAAATCCAGCAATAGATAAAAACACGCTAAGCGCACTCTGCTATAATTATCGCAGTTTGTTGATAATATGCCCCTGAGATTTACAAGGAGAACCAGCAATTCTGCTGCTGATTTCCTGTTAACTCCTGATTTTGCCTCAGAGTTTCAGACTGAGAATTTGGCTGTTTTTAACATATCGGTGGTGTTTCTGTCGATCTCATAATTCTAATGGGGCACGTGTCTTGTTACTGGCTCCATGTGAGTTACATAAGTTCCCCATATGAGGCCAAAAGCTGAGGCCCGTAGAGGAGAGGGAAACAAACATTCAGGTACTGAAATCACAAAATACCCATATTGGCTTGACTCCTAACCCTATTTACAAAGTCTCAACTCTTAATTAGAGTATTTTGCAAAATAGGAGGTCATTCAGAGTTTGACAAGAGCAATACATAATCTTGCCTCACCAAACTTGTGGTTACCCAGCTACATTGAGAGTCTGGGAAACACTGGTTTTACACTGGCAGTGCTTCAGCTGGTTCAGACGCTCTCTACCCAGAACCACTTTACAGCAGATAACACATATCCTTACTTAAGGAGGTTGAATTTCACCTTTTTAGGTCTCGGACCGACGGCTGGCTTGCCAGCCGGAAGTCGGAGAATTAATGTCTTTCAGTGGGTGCTTTAAACCTGCCTCTCTCCTCGTCTCTCCTCCATTGGCTGGCTTCCTAAACGGAGGCCAGCCATTGGAGGAGAGAGGCGTCCCTCGAAAAAAGCTCCGTCTCTTTCGGATTTGGGGGCGTGTTGGTGCTGTTCTTTCCACTTTTAAGCCCTGCCCCTTTTGGGGACGGCTAAACACGCCCCCGAATCCGAAAATTTTTCAAGTTGCGGCCTCCATTTTTTTTTTACTGATGTCGGCCTCTTAGAGCTGTGCATCTACCAGCTGCGCTTTCCATCGCTTTGGAAATCTATGGACCGTACGCCTCCCAAAGCTGTGTGTACCTCTAAGGCATGTGTGCCTAGAAGCGTGTGTTCTGGTGGACGCGAGGTTCCCAGTGGCAGCACCTTCCAACGTGCGGTTACCTACCTCCCAGAGAAGTATGAAAAGAGCTGATTTCATCCTCTGAGAGTTGGGTTTCTGCCAGACTCCTACAGCTCTGTGTTTTCCACGTCTGTGTATCTCCAAGGGCAGTGTGCCTAGAGCAGGGTTAGCAGAGCTGTGTGTCTTCCAGGGCTGTGTATAGAATGTCTGTCTCCAACGATCGGGTGCCACACATGCTGTTCACTTTCAAAGTGTGTGCCTAGAGCTGTGTGCCTTGCAGCGCTGCGAACTACTGCGAGCTGCCCTGCCCGCTCCCCCAATCCCTGGCAGACGGTGCAGAGCAGCGGCCTCCCCGCAGCAGGCTGTAATAGAGGACGGATGTAATAACATGCCAGCGGTGATAAATCAGGTGGCCCCTCCCCCGGAGGAAGGTCTTCAGAGCCCTGCACGGCCCCTCACTCAGAGCACAGCTGCCCTGCTAGAGATCACACTGTGCACCTACGACCACCATGGACGCGCGAGCCCTGGCCCTGCTGAGCCTGCTGCTGGCCGCCGTCTGCCTCTCAGAAGGTGACTCCCAGCGCGGCGCAGATGCCAGGCTGCTCTTGGGCACATCCAGTTAACTACCACAGGAAAGGGAATTTAGGTGTGCACTCACAATGGTCTGTGCACTTTGTCACCTCAAGTCCAGCTCGAGAGGGGGGCGGTGTAATGGCTCTCTGAAGATGCAAACCTCCCCGTGCCCCCAGCCCAGTGTACTGACGGTGAGTTATTCCATGCCAGCCTCTGGCACTGCACGAAGCATCAATGGCTGCCACACACGGGACGGGGCACCACTGACTGCTTCCTGCCCAGCGCCGCTCCCTGGGAGGGGGCAGCGCACCACAGATCACGCGATAGGTGAGAACCCCACAGCCAAGGAAGCTCATGCTTAAAAGACACCGACGTCGCAGACTCACTGAGGTCTGTCAAATTGACGTTTCTCTCAAATTGCCCTTTCCACTGAAGACAACACAATACCATTTCCTCGACTCTGTGTATTTCAGGACAGCTGCCTCCCCACAACTGGCCCGCGTGCAAAGGGGAAGCTGAAGCCGGCCCCGTAAAATCTCCCAATGCGGGCCCCTAAAGAGTAGGAGATACAGTTTGGCATGGGACATAGTATAAAACTAACATAACACAGAGAATGCTAAGGGTCTGAAAGGAAAACTACACCTAACTTACTACTTCAGGAGTGTGAATATGGGGCCATACGAAGACCAATGACACCCAACTATTACCGCTGACAGCCAATTGGTTCCTTCTCACAACCAGAAGTCATAAGGTGGAACATCTGGTCTTTACTAGTCAGAAAGGAAGTATGGTAAACTCTCCTTTAACTCGTATATATTCTCGTATATAATCTCACTGGGCAAAGGGTTTGGCTGGAGTGGAGGGATATATTGCACCACTGGTTTAATCGCCAATTGGTTCCTTCTCACAACCGGAAGTCATAAGGTGGAATAACCGATCTTTAATAGTAAAAAAGGAAGTGTAAACTGTCCTTTCAATCGTGTATATTCTCGTATATAATCTGACTGGGCAAAGGGTTTAACTAATAATCTGTCTGGGCCAAGAGTTTAGCTAGCGTGGAAGGATATATTACACCACTGGTTTGGTCGCCCGGCATCAGTATTCATTAAAGTGTCGATTTCTCTGAAAAATTGCCTGTCTCTCTAAAAGGGGGGAAGGTTATATCCATAAAACTACGAACCTGTTTGAATATACATATTCAGTCAATAAGAAATTATCTTTCATCTGTATAAATGGAGGGTGCCTAGGTAGATCTGTGGAGAGGTCAGAAGTTGGTACCCCCTATAAGATGTCTATTCATGTTCATAATTCTCCATCAAGGTATTCAGGCAACTGATTGATGTAAAACATGTGGTGTTAGAGCTGAATCCATGGTATATCGTCATTCAGTCCCACCGTGTCGCATTTCAACTTATAAATCCATTTCTGGGACATAGTATAGCCTGAAAAATGTGCCCTTCCCTCAAGCAACACTGAGCATTAAACACGGAGCTTCTCTCATCCTTCTTGTGAAAGGACCCCAGCCTGGGATTTCCCAGCACACAAAGCTCATGCGGGCAAACAGCAGATGCACCATTTGCGATTACACCGCAGCGCTGCAACACCTTTGCAATGCTATTGCCGGATTGCAAAATGCACCTTTTTATTCCCCAGAGTACCGCCCCCACCTCAAACACACCAAATCCACACAGACGTTAAAAGAGTACAAAAAAAAACAGAGCAGAGTTGCGAACTGTTTGCAGAACAGCGTGCTTGAAAATGTCTGGTTTCAGTCAGATTGACCCCTGACGGATGTAGCGCCCCACGTCTTAAACAGAGACTTAGGGTACTTCATGCCATGTGCCCCATCTCCAGGAAGGTCCCCCCTAGACCACAGAACACTCGAATTTATAGCTCATTGCGATTGCTTGTAACCGGTATGAATATCACACCTGCATCAGTCCTGTGTCTCATCACATTCTACCCTCCCCTCGCCGTTATGCTCCATACTACTGCAGGGGGCGCTCGGGCACACAGTAAACGAGTTTCAAATGAACTGCACTGCCCCATGTCCTCTTAGCCACAAAACCACACTTCCCTCACCTCCGCTATGTCAAGCGGAAGCGCGCAGGCCCTCTGCAAGACAATACAGCCACGGAACACAAACACTAGCTTTCATACCGCCACTCACACTTTATTTGTCAAGTAATTTCAGGGATAAATTCCTTTCCAGGGTGGGGTCAGAATACCCCAAAATTAGTGGAGATACGGGTGAAGGGTCTTTAATAAAAAAAAAGGGCAATTGTAATGTAAAAGGGCTTCTTGGCGCTGTGCAGTGCATTCACTGAGGTTCTGTGTCTGGTGAGTGCACGACAACCACGGGGGGCTCTGAACCTCTGTCACTGCCCTTTTGTTTCTGTTGTCGCTGATGCAGGGCTCGCCTGACACGGGAGGCTTGTATGGTAGAGTGCAATCCTATGACTGTGGGGGTATCTATAGTGCAGTGCACTTCAGTCACTTGGGGGCAAGAGTTTATTTGGCTGTGGTACACTGAGGTGCTGTCTCTGGTGCTGTGCAGGACAACCACTAAGGGGGGGTGGATTATCTCGGATATAGTGCTCGACTGTCAATGATGATCTTTTATCGTGCAGTGCATGCCCGTGCTCGAGGCTTGCCTCTAGTGAACATCACGACTGACACTGGGGAAGGGGGGATTATTTTTATTGCAGTGTCCCGTGCACGCCAGTAAGCTGGGTGCTGCTTATATTGCAGTGCTCTCCTGTCACTGATGTGCTGGTGCTGTGAACTGGTAACGGAGGTTGTCTCTTATGCAGTGCACTCCTGTCACTAGGGTTTTCTTACTGCTTCTGGTGCTCTGCACGCACATCACTGACATGCTGCTGTTGGTGCCTGCACGACGGGTATGTGTGTATGTGGGGGGGCAGGGCTCACCTGACACGAGAAAGCTTGTGCAGAATAGTGCACACTTGTGACTATGGGGTCGTCTCTAGTGCAGTGCACGTTATTCGTTGGTGACAGTGTTCCTGAATTCTACAGCAGGGGGCACTGGTGGTGCATACAGTAGCCAGATGATGGCTGGAATGGGTATGTTTCAGTACTCAACATGTACGATACGCTAGTACTGTACAGTACAATGCTTTGCTGCACTTGAAATTCCCCAGTTGCATTCTGCGTGCCTGCATGTTGAATGGAAAGGTGCTCCAGATGCGGCATGTATCATTGATCTACTGCAGGATGAGACAGTTTGTGGCTGTGCTCTGTCCGTGCTAATGTATGATAAGTGGAAAGGCTTTGTGTTAGCTAGAGGTGTTTAAGTGTGTGTGTGACTCTGTGTGTGTGGGTGGCTCTGCGTGTGGGTGGGTGGCTCTGTGTGTGGCTGGGTGGCTCTGTGTGTGGTTGGGTGGCTCTGTGTGTGGCTGGGTGGCTCTGTGTGCGGCTGGGTGGCTGTGTGGGTGGGTGGCTGTGTGTGTGGGTGGCTGTGTGTGGGTGGCTCTGTGTGTGGGTGGCTGTGTGTGGGTGGCTCTCTGTGTGTGGGTGGCTCTCTGTGTGTGGGTGGCTCTCTGTGTGTGGGTGTCTCTCTGTGTGTGGGTGGCTCTGTGTGTGTGTGTGGCTGTGTGTGGGTGGCTGTGTGTGTGGGTGGCTCTGTGTGTGTGTGGGTAGCTCTGTGTGTGTGTGTGGGTGGCTCTGTGTCTGTGTGTGGGTGGGTCTGTGTGTGTGTGTGGGTAGCTCTCTGTCGGTGGCTCTCTGTGTGTGGGTGGCTCTCTGTGTGTGGGTGGCTCTCTGTGTGTGGGTGTCTCTCTGTGTGTGGGTGGCTCTGTGTGTGTGGGTGGCTGTGTGTGGGTGGCTGTGTGTGTGGGTGGCTCTGTGTGTGTGTGTGTGTGGGTAGCTCTGTGTGTGTGCGTGGGTGGCTCTGTGTCTGTGTGTGGGTGGGTCTGTGTGTGTGTGTGGGTAGCTCTCTGTCGGTGGCTCTCTGTGTGTGTGGGTGGCTCTCTGTGTGTGTGTGTGTGTGTGTGTGTGGAGCTCTGTGTGTGTGTGTGTGTGGTTCTGTGAATACTCTCTACTACACTCTAATGCTCACCTATTGCCGTTGTAAATGACAATACCATTTATTTATGTTTTAAAAAAAATGAAGAAAAATGTCATGAGCAATGCCAATAGCTCTACCTTTAATAATGCCGAGACCATTGCATTGTAAATAATAATAAGTGTGTGTGTGTAAATATGTGTGTGTGTGGCTCTGTGTGTGTGTGTATTTGTGTCTCTGTGTGTGTGTGGCTGTGTGTGTGTGTGTGTGTGTGCGTGTGTGTGTAGCTATGTGTGTTTGCCTCTATGTGTGTCGCTGTGTGTATGTGACTGTGGCTCTGTGTAGATAGCTTTTATTGTAGGTGGCTCTATATGTGGATGGATCTGTCTGTGTGAGTGTGGCTTTGTGTAGGTAGCTCTATGTAAATGCTCTATGTAGGTGGCTTTGTGTGGGTAGCTCTGTGTGGATGTAAATGCAAAAAGTAATGCATTTGCAAAGAATAAAGCTATTAGCATTGTATATGGCAATGCCATTTCTTTAACGATTAAGCTATTGCCTATGTAAATAACAAGGCCATTTATTAATAAAAACAAAAAAAATAAAGAGCAATGCCAATAGCTCTACCTTTAATAATGCCGAGACCATTGCATTGTAAATGCTTGTTTCTCTACCCGTGTGTTTGGCAATTAATGTGGTGGTCCCAGGTTTGAAATAGCCCACCAGGGCACAGCAGAACTCTACACATTAGGGACATTGTTGTCTTATTTCTGAAAACAAACTCCCGATTTGTGAGTCTGCTATCATAAGTCAGTTGGTGCCCACTCTGTAAAGTTCAATGTCTTCTCTGAAGCCACTTAGCTCCACTGAAAGCATCAAGACCTCCACTTGCCTGGTGGGCATTTTTTAAATCTAGCTGGAGGTCCTCCACAAGGATAGCAAAGGCCATACCATCCGCTGACCTGGCAGGTTGCCCTCTAGATTCTAAATGAGAGCCTAAATGAAAATAAGGTGACAGGTATATTAATGAAAGTTAAAAGTAGGGTATAATATTCTCCGTTTCTGCTTTACACGGCTTGCATGTTCTTATTGTGAACTCGAGGCACCAGGACCATCAGGCCGGTATCTATCAGTAACGCGTTTTAAATTTTAGTTACAATGGGCTAATGCGTTTAAAACTGGATGGATTGCAAAGTTCGACTCGGGTTTGAGATGTGATGTCTTCCTACCCATTGAGAAGAAAAATAATTGATGGGGCGTGTGAGGCTAATACTACATTCTTCAGAGGTAACATTCTGAGGAGGTTTGGTTCATTGGAGAAGACATGTAGGAGGAGCAGGATGCTCAGTCTTGCTGTTTAGCAAGGGCACAGTCAAAGGGTTTGCATTTCCAAAACGACATGCTAAAGCTGAGAACCCATGTCACTGCAGCCAAATGGGGTGGAAATACATCCAAGTGGAGCGGCATGAAGGAGAGAGAGGGGCCGAAGCTGTCTCCTTCCTAAAGAAACGTCATGAGTCAGGAGGACCCAGGAGGAGGTCAACCATGGAGAAGAGGGCATGGGCAAAAACTATTGAGGTTCACACAGTTTGGTTAATTTGTTTGTTTTGCCTTCTGCTCACTTCTAGGGTGGTTAATCCTGACTGAGTATTATTGATCTAAAACAATTGATGGACCACTGATAGAGTCACATTTGCCTACCATGATGACATGCACCCCTCGGTATCCCTTTTAGAGGGCCTAGAATGATAAGGAAATCTGAAAATCTGAGTAGAAAACTTTCTATGGATGTTACGGATACTTCATGAATACCTCTCCTTCTCACCTCCTTATCTACATACCCTTTGAGGCCCCACGCCTGTGTTATACCCCCCACCTTGACACCCAGGATTACCCTCCCATTTTCAGTCAATCACCATTGAGTCCGCTCACCGTATACATCTAGGGATAAAGGCCCATAGTGATTCTTCCCTTTTTGATTCTTACCCTCACAGTCTTTTTTGCTGCTTTATTATTCCTCACTGGTTCTGTTGACTTCTCTTCTGAGGCCGGTCATGGTTCCTTGACACTGTCCCATATATGAAAGTACAGAGGCTCCAAAAAGGCTCCGAAAGGGCAACAGAAGGATATGTCCACAGACCCTATATCTGGCAGCGGTGATCTTCTCAAGGTTTACTTAATTAAACTGAGAACGGCACAGTGTTAACAAATACTCATGATTATTTAAATTTTTAGTACAATTTGTATTGTATGACGTGAAATAAAAATAAAGCTAGAACAAAACAGACAGAAGGCCTGATTTAGAGTTTGTGGGATGCAGTACTTCACCACAAACATGGCAGAGTATCCTGTCCACCAAACTAATTGTTTGCCTGCTCTACACTGATGTCCTGACAGAACTACGGTCATTGGTGTAGGCGCTTCAGAACGTCCACCCTATTTAGAGCGGAATGTCGGATGTACTTTTTTTTCCTTCTAATTTAGGACCGCCGGTGAAATCTTGCAGCATGTCAGAGATATATTTTTTTTGTTGTTCAAAATAAAACTCCAATTTTCGAAGTTAGGGGGCATATTATCAAGGACCTGTGTTAAAATTATCGCTGTTTTATCGGCAGGAGACTGCCGATGAAACGGCGATAATGGGCTTGATAATACACCCTTGTTAATTCCCATAGAAGCCCAGGTTCTGATGTTAACATGGGCTTCTATGGGAATTAACAAGGGCATATTATCAAGTCCATTATCAGCGTTTTATCGGCAGTTTCCGGCCGATAAAATGGCGATAATTTTAACACCGGTCCTTGATAATATGCCCCTTAGTTTTTAAAAACACAAACATGTTTGCTCATTAAACTTTTAGTGTCTTCAAAGGAGCTGCTGTGGTAGCGACCACTCTGAAGGTACAGCTATCACAACAGGGACAGCGGAAATATCTTAACATGTTGGACCACATTCCAGCAAGGTTGGCGGAGATTGTTACCTTCTACCACCCTGATGGACGGTTGGCCACTGGCCTCAGTCTACATGAGGTCCAGAGGCAGTAGAGTAATTTTTCACTCGACCTCTTCAAATGGAAGTTCTGCTGGTGGGCTGCCACATCTCCTCTTGTTTCCAGATAGCTGGTCTTATTCTACGGTAAACATGTTAATAAAAGCGTCTGGAAATTATGATTCACATTATGACCAATGAGCATTATAAAGGGAACGACCCTCCTTCCTGTTACAGTAGCTCACTCCTCACAGACCTCTGAGATACCTCTTATTCAAGAGTCCAAAAATAAGAGCAGCATCGACTCTGGATATGTATGAAATACTGCATTGCTCATTGATTTGTTTCGCCTTCTGTGCAAGTTGCACTTGTGTTTTTTTTTGCTTCCTTACAGGTTATGATCTTTGCACAGTACTAAATGTATATCTTCATGCATTGCTTTGCATGCGTTTGTTTCGGGGTCATACTACGTATTCTGTAATTTCATAATATCATCAACAGAAGATTATTATTTTTTCTTCACACTATAAAACCATATTGATAAAATGCATAGCTTTCACACTTATTAGAAACTGTTCTGTGCAGCAGTTTTATTTCATTTTGGTAACAGGTAATGCATACGCATCACACTGACAGAGTTGCTCTAGCCTATTTAAGGTGTTATTAAAATGTCTCAATTCAAAAATGTAAAAATAGTTTCTTGTAACAACACTACACCTAACAAAACACAGTTTTTTGACAACAATCTCAGTACAATCTTAGGTGTGAAGGGTGATTAAGCAGCAGCCTTTATTCCAAATTAGGGAGAGACTTAAACCACCTACGCGACCAATTTGTCTGTGATTTGATTGATGCTGTCATTGTAATACAACACTCATCCTGCTTCCAGAGTGTGTGATCATGTCATGATAACGCGGACTGGACAATTTTGCCAATGTGGCACTTTACAGGCTCGTGCTACTGTCAGAGGTGGCATTGGCTGCCTTGAGACAGCCATGCCCCCATGCCTCCCTTCTTGCCCTAGTCTCCTGTAGAGTGGGCAGGGTTGAACATTTTTGCCAAGAATAATTTTGGTTTCCGGTGTGGCCTGATGATAAGCTCATAATTTCATGATAGCTTCTGAGTCACTGTTTCCTTCTTTTAAAACACAGCTGTTTGTGACCAGTGCAGGCAGGTTCAACTTTCAAGCTCCTTCTTCCACTGAAGGGGAATCTTTTTGCTGGTATCCCCTTTGGCCAATTGAAGTCATTATTTTATTATGCTTATTTTATTAATGAAAAAACCCCTTCTGATTTTCTACTGATGTGCTTGATGAGGAAGGGGTAGAATGAAGGAAATGTCTTTGTTTCCTTTAAACATTTGGGGGCAGATTTACAAGAAAGTGTCTCATCTGTAGAGACTTTCCCTGTGCCACCTTGAGAAACCCTTACACCACCATGGATGCGGCATGTTTCAAATACAGCGCACCATGGCGTAAGAATTGACTGATACGTCAGAAATTCTGACACATCTGTTGGGGCAAAAGTCACACATTGGTGGAGTCGTGTTGCAAGCATGACACAACTCCAGCAATGCATTTTGAGGTCTATTCCCACTACACTGCATCACTCCTTATGCCTGCATCAAGCAGGGGTAAGGTTTTGACGCAGTGGCGTCCTAGAAGTGATGCAGTGAAATCTTGTAGATTCCACTGCGTCTCTTTTACAAGGCTTTCCTACATGGGAACGCCCACCCTGCATACATTATACCTGATGCAGGTATAATGTGACGCAGGGCTTTACAACGTGACACATCTCCCTAGATGTGTCATGTTTTAAACTGGCTGCATTTTTGAAGTTGCTGCTGCTTCACAAAAGTGACACAAAGGCGGCGCTAAAGTGTTGCAAGGGGCTTGTAAATCTGCCCCAAGATTTGGTGGACTAGGTCCTTCCCTAGGCCAGGCAAAGATTATTCAATGGTGACTGCATATGTACAGTGGGCCTCCCTGACCCTAACGCTGCCCTCTCTGAAGCTAGGCGGTTTGGAAAATCCTCTCCGCTCCACCACGCCAAGTTACCATGAATGTTTTTTTCTGAGCTGGGTTTAGTTGAAGGGAAAGGCTGTAAATTTGGGCTCTGAATTTCTATGCGAGTTTTGAGGTTTCTCATAACACTCAATTTCCAACACTGGTCTTGATCTGCACAAGTCACGTGCCACTCCACTGCAATCAGGTGTTTGTTGCTGCTTCTCGCTGGATATGGAAACGTAAAGGTTTTGTTCTTTTACCATGACTGCAGCCACATGCAACCTTACTGCCTTGTCCGCTACGGCTCATATGGAAACATCAACCTCCGTCTCCCTCCTATCAGAGATTATCTAATAATCAGCCTGCCTGCTGTCCCTAGTGGCAAAGGACTAGTAAGACTTCTCCTCATTTGACTGGGTACCCTAAGGTGATGGAAGTCCCCTCAGAAGATATGTACCATGCTCCTTTTTTTAAAGTTTTGTTTTTTGTAAAGAAAAACAAGAAAAAGAACAGCAATGAAATGGGTAAAACAAATCCTATTTAACGTGACATTTTTGGAAGAAAAGCAATAACATGTAAGGAAGGAACTGTCAAGCTGCATACAAAGAGCATGGGAAGGGGAGCATTGTATAATTAATACAAAACCATTTAGAGCAAAATATATGAGACAAATACTTTTAAAATTGTAAGCGTATGTAAATTATATTTATGTGACTTAATAAAAACATACAAGGTTGAACACCTACTAATTATCTAAGGGTATAAAGGCAAAGGGAGAAATTAAGTTGGTTTCCATACTTCATCTGATAAGTTTGCATTTTTAGCAGCAGAAGAAGCAGACAAAGATAAATAAGTTGTTAATAGGAGCCATTAAAGATCTCTTTTAATTGCTAGAGATATAGGAGAGACATAATTAGTATCTAGTCAGTGATGAAAGCAAACAGCATTCCACCAGGATCGAGACGTGACTTTATCTGCCTGTTTCCAATTTGAGGTTATTAGATGAAAAGCAATAGCTAACAATAACTCTAAAAGTTTAAAATTCATTAGTGAAGAGGGCCACTGGGGTGAAAGAGTGCCTAAAAAAAAATTTGTTAGTGAAAAAGGGACCTGAACTTTAAAAATTGTCTTAATTTGGGACCAGACCAATTGCCAACATTGTTGGATCGAGGGGCATTCAAACAACATGTGCTTTAAGTCGGCAGAAGGACAGGGGCAGGACCAACAAGTAGAAGACATGTCTGGAGAAAAGAATGTTACTCTCACTGGGGAAAATAAAACCCGTTGATAAATGAAATAAAGGGTTTGTGTAGTATTCGCAGTGCAGGAAGTTCTATGAAGCTTAGACCATAATTTGTACAATGTAGTGATTGGCCAGGTTTATGCTAGATCCTCTTCCCAAGCCAATTCAACTTTAAATTTGAGTCTGTCCGGAAGCATCTGCAAAGATTTATATATAGTGGACCCAGAGGGGAAGGTGTCCAATATTGAAGATACATTTTTGTAATTTGTAGAAAAATTAGGAGAACGTGGTAAAGTAACGAGATATTGATTGAGTGAAGGACAAAGAGGTTATATTGCAGTCTAGACGACCCTGGTAAAGAAGATTTTGTTTTTAGGTCAGAAAAACAGAGGGGTAGATGATTAATTAAAAGCTGAGATATCCAACTTAAGCCTTTAGAGCGCCACGTTTTGCAGTATATAGAGTGGTTATGAATTTGTAGTAATTTATTATGCCAAATAAGTTGTTGTTGATAGGAGTTATTTGAGCGATATGATGAAGGTAAGAGAGGAACCGAACATTTACGAGAGGGGGAAATGACGGGAGAACGTAAGGATGAAATAGTAGTAGTAAAAGCAAGGACTTCCTGGAAATCGAAAAGGGCCATAAACATTCCTCTATTTCCAGCCACAAGGGAGGCTATATAGGGAGATCCAAAGAGAGCCAACTGGCAGATTGCTTTAGGGAAAAAGCAGAGTGATAAGTTTTCAAATCAGGGAACCTTAGACCTCCATTAGGTCTGTCCTTTTTTCAAGAAGATAAAGATATACGAGAGGGCTTGCCTTTCCATAAAAATTTAGTTAAGATAGAATCAATTTTCTTAAAGTAATATCTAGGAATATGTATTGGAATCATGGAGATAATATATAAAATAAGAGGAGAGAGCATCATTTTTATCAAGTCTAATCGACCCCACCAGGAAAGAAATAGGGGATGCCAATGTGTAATAGCATCATTCATTTTTTGGTGATGTAATCAAAGTTTAGCTTCAGTGTTTCAGAAATTGACGGGGTGAACCACAAGCTTAAATATTGTATTTTAGATGACTGTCATAAAAACCAGAATGAACAAAGAAATGTTTTTGACATAAAACATTTAGAGGTAAGTCTTCACATTTGTTGGTGTTAAGACGATACCCAGAGAGCTGAGAAAAAGACTTCACTTGTTAAAGGAAAGGTGGAAGAGAGGTTGCAGGATTAGAACAATACAGTAGAATGTCATCAGCGTATACTGACATTTTGACCTGTTGAGTACCGAATTGAAATCCTGAAATAAGATCATCTTGCCTAATCTTAGTTAGAAAAGGTTCTAACGCTATGACAAATAATAGCAGAGATAAGGGACACCCTTGATGCACACCTCTAAGCAAAGGGAAATAGTCAGAACTTTTACCGTTGACAAATATTGAGACTTTGGGACATGAGTATAGTATGGAAAGCCAGCCCATTTTAATGCATGAAACATAAAATCCCAATCAATCCTATTGAAGGCCTTTCCTGCGTCTAAGGCAATAGCGCCACTAGGTAGTCTAAGGATGAGGCTTTGCTTAAGACATTAAAGAAGATCCAAATATTGTCAGAAGCTAATATTCCTTTAACTAAACCAGATTGTTCCGGGCCAATCAGAAAAGGTAAAGCAGGATCAATACCAAGAGCCACAATCTTTGCAAAGATCTCGTAATCAGTATTGACAAGAGAAATGGGTCGATAATTCTTACAGTAGGAGTGATCATTTACTTCCTCAGGAATTAAGCAGATCAAGGCCTCCCGAAATGTGCCTTGAGACTACCCTTTATCAAAGAAAGATTTAAATAAAAGTAAAAGATTGGGTAAAAGAAGTTGTGCCAAATGACCATAAAACTCGATAGTAAAGCCGTCTGGAGCGGGCGCTTTGCCGCGATGCAGCACCAAGATTGCATGGGAAATTTCTGCTAGAGAAATATCTAACTCCAAGGGCTCAAAATCAATCTATTGTGAAGGAGGAGAAGCAATAGATTTAAACTAAGTAGTAAGATTAGACTGATCTGGAGGGAAATCAGGCGTATATAAATCCCTATAAAATTAAACAAATTCATTTAAAATGTCAGTATCTTAAAAAAAGTAGTACCTGTAGGGCCTTGTAAAGATTCTATTCTAGTACTTTCCTTTCTTACTTTTAAGTAATTAGCCAGTAGTTCCCCATTTTGTTCTGACCAACCATTATATTGAGAACTACTTTTCAATAAATAATAGTAAGCAGCATCTGTGGAAAGTCTGTTAAAAGTGTTTAGCATCTATAAGATACTTCAGGGCAGACTCATTGTTAGATTGATAATAAGTACATTCCAATTGTTTAATGTTATTAAGTAATTGAATTGATTGGACCTCTAGGGACTTTTTCTTTTGTGATACATAATTTATAATAAAACCTCTGGCGGCTGTTTTAAAGGAGTCCCATATCATAACAAACGAAGATTCTGGGGTTCAGTTAATAATAGAAAATTCTGAAGCAAAGGAATTAAATTGTTGACAGCAATTAGGATCTAAAAGTAATTAATTATTAAAGCGCCTTCTCCCTGGGAGTGGAGAGAAAGGGATAAGGTATATACCAACATGAATAGGAGCATTACCTGAGATTAAAATTGAGCCAATTTCAGATTGAATGGCATGTTGGGCCAAAGATTTACTCAGCAAAAGGTAATTAGTACGGGATTGTGAATGATATGAGGCTGTATAAAAATGATATTCTCTAAGATCAGGGTGACAAAGTTACCAAATATCCACCAACGATTTGTGTCCTATTGAGGAAGTAAATTGCAAATGCATTTTAGAGGGGACAAACTTAACTTTTGAATGTCTATCTAATATGGGATCATTGATTTGATTACGGTCCCCACCAAATATAATATAACCATCATCATATAAAAGCAATTTGTCAGAAATGTTAGTCCAGAAAACCTTATCAACTGAGGTAGGACCATGTACATTAAAAATAACTAAAGGAATCTTATCTATAAGAAGTTTACCAATAATCCAATGACCTTCAGTATCAAATTCTTGCTGAACAACAGAGACATGCAGTATTTTATGACATAAGATCAAGAATCCATTTTTCTTACCCAAAGCTTGAGAATTAAATACATGACCCACCCAACAACTCTTCAGTTTGGAAGCTTCACCATCAGAAATATGAGATTCTTGAAGTAAGGCAATATCAGTCGTCAATTTTGCTAGATGAGATAATACCCGTTGCCTTTTAATGGGATTGCTAAATCCTATAGTGTTCCAGGTAGTCCCCCAAAATGTAACTTAATAATGAAAGCATAAAGAGACAATATGCTTACAAGAGTAAGGTTAAAGATAGAATTTAATAATTATGAGGAAGAAAAGTTAAAGAAGTGAAACATTTGGAATATGAAGGGAAGTAAAAGGAAGAAAGAAATAGAATAGGAAAAATGAAGAAGATGATAAGAGAAAACTGTAGAGAAGAATACCAAGGAAAAAAGAATAAGACAGGGAACAAAAAGACAGTACAAGCCATACACCTGATGACTGAAAACCATACCTACAAACACAACATGAAGTGGGCATGGCAACATCAAAAGAGGACAGCACTGGAACTCCAACAAACCCCAGGAGAACCATGAATAGGAGTGTCAACGTACATGGGAGACCATATGGAAAACGAGCAGTGGCAAAAAATACACCTGTATAAGGAGGAAAGAAAATATTATGAAGATGAAGACCTGGTAAAAAGGGATAAGAGAGAAAATAAAGACGACTTAATACTTTACATTGGAACATACAGCAAAAACAACAATTAGGGAATTACATGGACAAGAAAACAATCAAAAGGCGAAGCAAAGCAATGAATCAAGTAGATTTTGAGGTATCATTGACATCGGCTCCATGTTGACGAAGAAATTCCTGCAAATCAGTCGGCTCTTCAAATGTAGTAGTCTTTTCCTTATAGGTGACTTTGAACAAGCAAGGATGGATTGGTCCAAATCTGGTACTGATAGATCGTAGTTGAGGACGAAGATGAAGAAATTTTTTCCAACAATCTGCGGTAACTTTAGCCACATTCTGAGCGAAAAATGGACGATGACCTTCCCAAATAATTTGCTTTTTAGATTTGAGAGCAGATAGAACTTGCAGGAGATCAGTATATTGCAGAAAGACTATGATGACTCCACATGGCTTTGCAATGATCTTGGGACAAAGTCTATGAGCCCTTTGAATATTAAGTGGAGAGGTAGCGGTAATCTCCGGGGCGTAGGCAAAAATCTCTGAAAAAAGACGGTTGTTTTGGAACCCTCAACATTTTCAGGAAGTAAATTCTGAGGTTATTCTTGCGATTTCGATTTCCTAAATCTTCGGTGTGTTTTTTGAGGAGAGATATTTCAGATTCTAGAGATGAGATGCACAAGCTTAAGGACTGGAGAAGATCTGTCTTATGTTCGACAACAAGTACACGTGATTCTAGAGAAGACCACTTGCCATCCAGGTGTTGAAGCGTTCCCTGGAGACGGGGGGTCTTTTTTCGGTCGTTTGGTAGAAATCACAGATATTTTGCTTGGAAGCTGTGTTTTTGGAATAGCGCCGGGTCGATGATTGGACCTCTGAGAAGAAATGTCCTCCATTTCATTCTGTCCAGGGAGACACGGCCTTAGGACACTTGACAGCTAACTTCCTAAGGATTAAAGACGAGTATCCAACCGAGTCCTTTCTGGATGATATTCAACCCACCTCTGCGAGGAAACTATACATCCAGTACAGACTAGGGTCCTTGCTGCTTTGTGCTTTTACCAACAAATGGTCAAAAGCCATTCCCCTCGGATGCCCAGCTTTCAACTGTGGGGATGAGTCAGAGCTCCATGTTTTCTTTTTTTTCGTCCTGGCTATAAATCAGCCAGATAGCGCCAGCTCGTCACACTCTGTCGGAACCTAGGATTCATGCACTGTGTGGCAGCGTTTAGAGTCCTGAAATATGACTTCCACCCACCCATTGTCTTTGCCCTATCCTGTTTTTAAAATTCAATATGGCACACCCATAGGAGGTTGGTAAACATGGCACCACATTGATAAAAAACCCATAGTGCATGCAGCCTCCCTTCTTTTTAACTTTACATTTTTTGCAACTTTTCTCTATGTTTTTACTATCAAGAATAGTGATGAATTGTAAATATGTACTGATAAGACTGTATATGCGTAGGTAGTGTTTTTGGCCCTAGTGGCTTTATGCAGGGCAATTGACAGGGCAGCTGGGTGAGGGTGGGGTGAAGCCCTGGATCCCTCGATCCTCCCACCCTGTGCTTATTATGATGTATTTTAATACCGCCAAATTTACAATCTCCACATGTGTGTTTTACCTGTATTTTTCTTTGATATGTATTTCTATCCGTGCAAATCGTTTTTTTTTATCTTGTACGTTGTATGGTCTACATTGAACAAAATAAAGTTTTCTGGAATGGAATGGAAATCATACAAGTAGGGATTTAAGGAAAACTTAAGTTCAAATTACAAAAATATTTCCTATTGCAAGAAAATAAAAAAAAATTGTAATAATTTAACATAATGAAAACAAATAGCTGGATTTAGTATTTAATGGGTGGTACTCTGTCTATCAGGGAGGATTTTCATATACTTAAAAAACGAAGGTTAAAGTGATTTCAAAGTTAGGTGAATATTTCAGTGACAAAATTAAGTTTTTGAGCCAAATGAATGCAGAAAATCACCAGTAGAAACTGTCTGTGGTAGGGCATTAGTTACGTAACAGAAGTTGAGTGTGTGGAGGAACTTGGGGCATATTTACTTGGAAGTGACGAAGTGCGGCTTTAGCCACCTTGGCTTAACACCACGCTCCGCCACTTCCAAAACGCAGGGCTTCACTGTATTTACAAGGATACGGTGCAGCCATACGTGTTCCCCTGCGCTGGTGCTCATTTTAGCTGCCTAGCACCAAATCAGGCACTATTGCACCATAGTACAAGAGTGCCTGCATTGTAGGAGAACAATCTGAAATGGCATTTTGAAACTTCCAAGTGTGCTGCTTAATGCAGCACAGTTAGAAGTTGCAAAATGTCATTTTTCAGAATTGATTGTTTATGTGCAGGAAGGGTCACCTTCCTGCACATAAACAATCAATGGCCTTTCCTGTTTCTGTACTGCACAATGCAGCACACATAGAAACAACAAAAACAAGGATGAATGAAAAATGTCTCCTTGTTGCGCCTGTTTAAGACCAGGTTTAACTTTTTCTTAATGTTGGTGCTGCCCCATATTTATGCTGCCCATGTAAATAAGGGACAGCATCAAAATCAATGAGGGTTGAGGTGGAATGCCCCCCACAACACCCATTGACCGCCGCTTTCAAGCTACGAATAGCGTGAAAGGGGCCTTATTTTCAAGGCAACGTTAAGCCATTTTAAGTGGCTTAATGCTGCCTTGTAAAAAAGGCACAGCCCATATCGCCACTGGAATGTCACTAAAAGTGATTTTCCTGTGACAATAGGGGCTTGTAAATATGCCCCTTGATTTTCTGTGAACAGTATACAGATTGAACACCGTCTGCAGTAGGAGTTGCTCTTCTATCTGTGGTTGATAATCAACAGGAACTTGTAGGATTCAGCAGCAATGTTGTGCACATAACACAAGCTTGGGTCACCTAAGGGGGTTCTTTGCATGATGGCATTAATTATGCTTCATATTATTATGATCAATGTCGTACTTACTTACAGGCCTCTAATGTCAAACTCATGGAGCAATGTGTGCAAAAGAAACTTGTTGATGTCAACAGTGATGCCATCAATTATATAATTTGCGATGTAGTGAGTGATGTCATAAATGATGTCCTAGAACGTCATGAGTGATAAAATATGTGTTGGTCATAAGCAGTGCATGGTGCCCTCTGGGCTGCTTAGGCTTGTGGAGGGGGGCCATCCCCTTTCAGTTTATTTGAATGGGGCCACAAGGGATAGGATCCCCAGGACCTTGTTAGGTGCGGGGAGGGGGACCTTTGCCTTCCTCCCCTTAATTCATAAATTGGGCTCGGAGGATGGAGTCCCTGGGACCAAAAATGGCTTAGGATTTGGCCCTGGGGGGATCCCTCTTGGTCCCCCCGCCACAGGGCCTAGAGATAAGGGTATTCCTACCCTTCCCTCTTAGGTTTTTATATTTTTAAGCTTCAGGACAAGGGACTACGTCTCTTAGTCCTGTAATGGCTGCATGCAACATTTTTGTCATGTTGTTGACAGCCAATCAGAATACTTGGTCCCATTTTTAAAAACTGTGGACATATTTACAAGAAATTGACACATCCGTAGAGATGCTTCAGTGTCCCTGCACCTCCATGTGATAGCCTTGCGCCACCATGGATGAAACTGTTGGTGCAAAAGTCACGCATTGCTGGAGTTGTGTCGCAAGCACAATGCAATTCCAGCAATGTATGTGAGGCCTATACTTATTGTACTGCGTAACTCCTTACCTGTGCTTCAAGCAGGCATCAGGTTTTGATGCAGTGGCATCCTGAAAGTGGCGCATTGAATCTTTTAAATTTCACTATGTCACTTCTATGAGGCTTTCCTGCATCGGAACACCCTCTCTGCATACATTATACCTGACGAAGGTATAATGTGGCACAGGGCTTTACAAGGTGGCGCATCTCCTGAGATGCGGCGCGTTGTAAATGGGCCGCAATATGGCGCATTGTTTATGCAGCCACTGTGTCACATAAAGTGACGCAACAACGGTGCAAAAGTGATGCACGGGGCTTGTAAATCTGCCCATGGATTTGGGGGACTCAAACCCAACCGTCAAGATATACAAATATTTTTTAATCCCCATCTCTCAGAAACTACTGACTGGATTTACACAAAATCACAAAAAGCACAATCAACAAATCAAGATCTAGCTTCCTGTCAAATTTAGTTTTAATTCTGGACAGCATATTTTGCAGTAGCGCTGCCTAAAGAAGGCTATGGAAAGTGCATGGGGAAACTTGCTTTTTTGACCCCTGTTTTTTTCAGCCTCTGCATGACGGATCACCCTGAAACTTTCCAAGAAGGAGCTGAGGTGAATTTACTTTTTTCCTAAAGATTCATCCAACAGCACAAAGTTATTATCAAAACAAAAAAGTGCCTTGTGTATTGAAAAGCAATCCTAACTATAACTACCCACTGGCGAGTTTCATGAATAACTTTGTCGCCAGTTTAAGAATATTCACAAAACTTTTTTTAAAAGTACATTCACCTTAGCTTCTTTCCTGTAAGTGTTAGGGTGATCTACCAGGCAGGGGCCGGGGAAAATGTGGATTCCCAAAGCAAGCTTTCTCTATGCATTTTCCCTCGAAGTTATAGAAAGCGATACAACAAAAATAGCTGAACAAAATTACAACAAATTTGACAGGACTCTAGATCTTTACCCAGAAAGGGTGAGTTTTGTGACTTGATGAAAATCTATTCAGTTGTTTTAGAGAAATTATTGAAAACAAAACATAGATAGCCATCACTAAGGTGCTCACTCTGGACCACAAGTTCAAAAGATAATGGGCCATATGTATCAAAAAAGAGTTTTGCGATTCTCAAATTGCGATTTTTAGCGAATCACAAAATACAATGCATGTAGGATTAGCTAAAAATGTTGTGAATCCTACATATTCCTTAATTGCAAATTGCAAATTGAGATTCAAAATTAAGGAATACCTTCCCATTCATTCCTATCGGCTACGAGGCCCATAGGAATGAATGGGAAGACATTCTCAATTTGCAATTAGAGAATCGCAAATTGAGAATGCAATTTCAAGGGTGGCAAAAGGACACCCGGTGGCACCCCTGAAATATGCAAGTGTGCACAGGTTGCGCACATACATGCCCCAATGGGCATGTATGTGTGCCATATGGCGCTTTGAAAAAAGCAAAAAAGTGCTTTTTTTCTAGAAACTCGCATATTACCACCAACTTGAAGTTGGTGGTAATATGCGATTTCTTAAGGCCAAATAGCAAATGTCTGGTGCTTCCAGAATTGCATTTAAGGATTCGCAATTTGCAATTCCTTAATTGCATTGGCAAAATAGAGAATCGCAAATTTTGCGATTCTCTATTTTGTGATGGCCTTTTGGGATGATTCATCCCAAAATGCTTTTCCCAATTCGCAAACGGGCAGATTCTGAGAATCAGCCCATTTGCAAATGGGAAAAAGGCTTGATACATATGGCTCAATGTTCGGATTCTCTGGCATCAACATCGACAGAGATATTCTGCTGCCATTTCTAAGCTGGGTACTCAGTCCCTGTGTCCTTATGAATAAATGAGGAGAACATACTGGGGAAGGGTACGGAATTCTCTGACCTCCTAGTCCTTGTGGGGAAGGTCTGAAAGGGTAGACAGGGGAGTGCACTGCCGGCGCCCTGCTTGCTCCCTGCTCCCTAAAGCATTTTGGGTGTGGCACAGAGGCACCGGAACTCCTTCTGCTGCTCCCTCAGGATGATTAACTTTTCTCTTGCTGCAGCTGCAGCATGTCCACCAAACCTTCAGTCCTTCAGCCTCATCTAGGGATGGCTGTACCTTAGGCTTTCTTTCGACTAAATTCTGTTGATGGAAAGTTTCCTCCTCTAGGCTGAAGGAGTTGGGTCAGCTGGAGGAAGGATATTACACTGCCCGCCCTATTTAGGGTGGATTGTGTAATGTTATTTTTTTCTGTCCTTGACTGCCAGGAAAAGTCTGGTGAGGAGGGACAAAAATTAGAAAAAAATGACTCCCACGCCATGTAAAAAATATCCATGGGTAGAAATGATTTAAAAAGCATCTATTAAGTATAACTTTTCCCAAGGCCCACCCATGAGGTCCTATTCAGTCTTTCATTCATATTACATTTAGTACGCATTTGTCCCACAATGAAGGTTTATCATTGTGAGTGACATTAGTTATGAGAAGTTTGAAACAATTCTTTCCTAAATTTAAAAGCATACAGACTGACAGACCCCTCAAATAGGATAGTTTGTTTAGATTTGTTTTAGTTTTTAAAAAGCTTCCACGCATGATGGTGATTTAATATTTATTTAGCAAAAAGAGAGTTTGCTCTGCAAAGTTTACTAATAGGAAAAGATTCTCAAGCTACACGTGTTTTCCTCCATTAGACAAAAATCATCATTGAAATATTAGCTTACAAAACCTTTGATTTCTATTTGCAATGGACAGTGGATACCATGACTTACCAGACTTATTTTGTTCGCCTATTTGGGGATATTTATTTCTGTCTCAATGTTGAAACTTGTTTTTTCGGTGTTTGTCATAAAACAACAGATAACACCCTTCAATAGTTTCTTCAAAGTATTAATTACCTCTATGCTGTTTTCAAGCCATCAGGAGGCGGCAGTCCTTAAGCACACACCTTTTATTGGTGTTTATAGGATTATAAGCCTATATGCAGTCACTTCTAGGAAGCCTCGCCTGTGACTCTTGGGGTTGTCTCACCCACGCCACAGACACCAATGCATTATCGGATTAGACCAGTATCAGTTTCTTGCAGCAGTTCATACACTATAAAAGTTTGAATGGTGCCTTTTCACTATCACACGACTTCAGCAGACAAAAAACGTCACCAGCTGTGTCAATTAAGGTAAATCTATATTTCTTGCTTTGCTCTGTTTGAGTGTAACAAAATGCATCTTCAACAATAATTGTATGGCCCGAGATCTAGTTTAACCATTCAACTATTGTCTTCAAGCAAATAATAGCAGCGGTGGTAATTTTTGTAAAGGTAGTCCATTATGAATTGTGCTCTCATGTTTACATATTTGCTCATTTGATAAAAATGATAGAAGGAAAACAATATTTAATAGGAGTTCTTATATTGGGCTTTGGAGGGAAACAGTGGAATGATATGGACCTTGAGAGTCCATCTTCACCAAAAGTGAGCAGGAGCAGATAGGGTCTCTCTCCTACAGGTGACAGAAGTAAGAGGTGTCTGCTCTCACAACCTGTGTTGGCACCTTCTGACAACCTCTGCTCAGCTGGACTCCTACCCACACACACACCGCTTATGCAGAACCGAGGGGAATATTACCAACAAGTAGCGATATTTATCGCTAAATAGGCTTAGTGACGATTTTTTTATCGTTGAGCATCGCCGGAATTCATCGCTGAGATAACTTGCTATTAGCAACGTTTATCTCCAAAGCGATAAATGTTCCGGGCAATAGCGGCGAAATGCGTGAATATCGCTGAGAATACAGCGATATTCACGCATTAGCGATGAAATGCTCTTAGCCATGTTATCCACCTCCCATTGGATAACATGGCTAAGAACTGGTCTGGGCAGGTGTTAGTTTTTGGAGATATTCGCGCTTAGCCCGAATATTTCCATCGCTACTCCTGCCTTGCTAATAGGCGATAGCGACGTTAGTGACTGCTTTCAGTCGCTAACAGGTTGGGTACGCCCACTTTGCATGTCATTAGCGATAAGCATTGCTGACATGCAAAGCGCTCGCTATCGCCTACAAGCTGTCGCTAACTGCTGTTAGCGACAGCTTGCTAATAGGGCGATAGAATTATCGCCGCTTAGCGGCCGAAAACGGACGCTAAAGCGGCGATAAGTCACTATCGCCACCCTTGATAATATGCCCACAGATCCGGCGATCTTGCCTTCGCCTAAATCACTCCTAAAGTGTGGAACGACCTTTCTCTGCACATCAGAGCCTCCGTGTCAGTTCTCGAATACCACAAGAAACTGAAGACCTTGCTCCCAACTAGCCCTGACCCCGCCTCGGCCCCATACAGCTCCTGCTTCAGTGCCTGGATACCCTTCTGGGTAAGGTGTGCGCTATATAAATTCACATAACATTATATATAAAAGCACTGAGTTGTGAGTGTGCACTCCCCCATACATATTCTGAAATACTGCTCCAGGCATGGTTCTAAAACTGAGACAAGGGCATGGGTCGTACAATGGACGCAATGGGATGCTCACTGCTGCTTCCACTTTAGGGCACCATGTATCTGTACGATGCAACGTGGAACACTGGGGTGGCCCACAGTTCACTCTTCTTCCAAGTAACATTCTTGGTCGTTCTTTAGAGTACTCTGTCTAAGGGTCGATATGGTACTTAGCTAAAAAAAACAAGGGGCAGATTTACAAGCCCCTTGCGCCACTTCTGTGTGACTTTTTCCATGTTAAAAGTGACGCAAAAGTGGCGCAAGGGGCTTGTAAATCTGCCCCCAGGAGTTTAGTTGGAAGAGCACATTTTCATGTCGCTTGACACAGAGGACGTTTACGTGACATTTCATATATGTGTTTCATTGAAAGGTAGAGCTTTCTTTCCAAAATAGGTGCTGTGGGGGGAGCGTTTAGTTCACTTTATAATATGTAATTCTCTAACCTACATCACATGGTGTTGCTCTATAAACCGATTTTCCAAAGTTTTAGGAGCTTCAGGGCATAAAAATGAGCGAGAGCGAATATACCTAACAAACACATACCACTGCTATAATATTATTGCCCTTAACATACACACTGTCCTGACCTCAGTGTAACGTTTGTTGACCTATAAGCAGTATTCTCTGATCTCTTTATCATATTCACCGTTACATTTTCCACTGCGTTTTCCCTTTGGGGTTTGTCTATTATTTTCTAAATGCGGGAGTCTTTTCTTATTCAAGGGAGTTGTATCTATTAGCAGACTCAGTGATAATAAATGCTGAGCCATTAGCCTAATCACATTGTGGCTAGAACCTAGATTTCACGTTGCACCAGATTTGTAAACTCCCGCGTTGACTTGAAGTTTCTTTCTTAGAACCAAACCTTGTGAATATTAAAATATGGAAATGCCCTTCTCCTTTGAATGACAGAGACTTGTTTGTGCTTCCAGAAGCTGATACGTCTAATGTGCACACCCTCCTTCAGGAAATATAACCCTGGTTTAGTTCCGCTTCCACACAGTATGAACGAGCTATTTACGTGCAGCTGGCTCGAGCTCGGATACCTTATAGGACACCGTCTTAGACTGAGCCTGTAATGGAGGTATACCACTGACGTCACAAGTACCTGTTCACGCATATCTGCTTGAGAAAAGATACAAGCTCACAGTTGCAGTATGCACTCGGCAAGCTCAGCAGTGAGTCACTGGTCCATAGGAGTCCTGCTGTCCGCGGCAGGCGCTTCCGCTAAGGAAAAATAAAAAGATAATAACATATTGTTACTGTTATTATCATTTTATTTCTCTGCAGGGAGCCAGGTTGGGACGGGGTGGGGCTGGGCTGGTTCACAGGAGGAGGAGCGGTATGGGCACTACTAAGTGTGTAGGACGGTTAGGCCCACGTCTTGGGCAGGCCAAACCATCATGCGAACTAAGCGTTTCTCCACCAGGCTGGGTTGCAAAGCCAGTTAGAGAACTGTCCCACTGCTCCCAGGTAATGTCTGAGCTACCAAACAGGCAACTCAGACCAATCATGACACTGCTGTTATGCTTGTGACAAATGCAAAAAGAACAGTTGATGGACAGACTGCAGAATAATGTCATATTTGCATATGGCTGGGTCCAAACTGGGGTGGCGTAGTGGGCAAAAGTACGATGGATTTAACCCAGATCTCTTGACTGGGGGAGAATGTTTGAATCATTCAGCATTCCGTCCATCATTTGTTGCAGTTACACTTTTTGCCCTAAGTGGGGTGGGTATGCCCAGACGTGGGTCCTTTGCTCACTGTGCCACTAGAATCAAGCTAGCCTAGCTGATGAAGGGTGACATACCCTGAAACCAATCCTAGGACGCTTGTTTCCCGTCCAACGTCCAAGTAGGACCTGGCTTGGCAGTTCGGGCTGGACTGTTCCCATGAGACACAGGGTAAAGACTGATTTGCATATGGCCGGGTCCAAATTGGAGTGGTGTAGTTTTCAAAATGCGATGCAGCACACGCAACACAATTCATTTTATTGATTTAATTGTCAACTTACCTGCATTCATCCATATTCCGGTATTTACTACCCCCCCCTGCCCTGCCTCACATATCCGCCGGTAGCACTCTCACCAGGAGCCGCTACTGCTTCTTAGTGCACACTATCCCTCACAGACAACTCCCATCTTGAAATTGGCTGCTATCTGACGAAGGAAGTAACCAGCTTTTAATTCTTTGCTTTGAGCTGCTGAGGAGGACAAGAGAGGGGTTTACATGCCATTCCATCCGGGCCTCTTTAAACAGAGATGCCCCCTTAAAAGATCATGGAAACACAGAATTGTGAAAGTAAAAATAATGTTAACTTTATGTTTTTTTCCTTTTTTAGACTAAAGCTGCACAATGAATTCTATTCTTCTGCTCTCTTGTCTTCTAGTGATGGCAGTTTATTTATCGGTAAGATGCTGCGCCTACTGTATTTTAAAATGGGGACTTCCTTGATTGAGGGTCTGATTCACAAAGAAAGTAGTAAATCTACACTGGTAGATTTACACCTACTTCGATTGTAGATTAACTACTATTATTCAAAAAGAATCCCAGGAATCCACATGGAAGACTGTGCCAAGTGCAGATTTCCAGGCAGATTTGTGGAAAAGTCATGCACTATTACAACCAGTATCCCGTTTCTGGCTGTACGGAGTTCTCAATAGTGGAGTACTCCACATAGAGGAAATAGGACCTGTATGCAAATGTCACATAGCTTTTTTTTTCTCCACACTGAAAATATTTTTCCCTGCTGAGAAACCCATCCCCTACACCCCCACCAAATCTAGGGGAGATTCATTCCCGATCTCACCCTGGAAAGAGATATACACCACCCCTTAATTGGGAATTATCATTGAGGATGACTTTGCACTCATGGTAGAGATCTACACACCCATAAATGGGTTTCTGGCTGCAGGAATCACTTTGTAAATTACTGGTAGGCCTAAGTAAGGCATATATGGAGGTAAACTTACATTTTAGACCACCTTTACCTTTTTTATAGGCTCTAAATCATTTTGGGCTAAAAAACAATTTTTTTTGTTCATGTGGAAAAAATGTATTGTGGATCTTCTGGTTCGAAAGAATGTCTCTTATCCCATGCCTCAGGTGTGAAGACGGTCGAAAATAGCCACTATAATACGTTCAGTTCTTCCTTGCCACAAGGGTGAGATTCGGTGGGCATGCCAAATAAGATACATTTGAGATTAAATTAAATCCTCAAGATAAAAACTGCATTTGCAAAGTTAGAAAAATGTAAAATAAAAGCTACAAAGAATTTGTCAAAGACATGGTTTGCAAAGGCCAATGGAAACCAACAGATATGAATACAAGTCTATTAAGAGTGATTCTAAACACTGAATAAAATACATATTAATTTGAAGTAAGAAAGCTAATGTTTGTCTACGGTACTGTAAAACTCCCCTCTTTTCTTCAAGCATTGCATGTATAAATACTTCTTTTTCCATCAATTCCAGGTTGCAGAGGAGCATGAAAGAGAGGCTAGGAGTTCCAATGTGAGTGACTTCAATTTTTATATCATATGTGCACATTTACAAACTCAGGAAATATAGAGTTTTCAAATTTATTTGACCCCTAGGACTAAGGTCCTGATCTAGAGTGTGGGTGACAGGCTATGCCATTACATACACGACGGATATCCCATCCGCATTATTACAAGTGCATCATGTCTTATGCAGGATATCTACTATGGTTGCAACAGAGTAATCCAGCCGCAAACCCCCAAAACAGGCCCTTAGACTACAGGACAAGAATTACTTTATTGCTGATTTGGGGGGGAAAAGCAGTTTTCACCCGATTCACCCAAATTGGTTTTTCAAGTCCTGCTATACTATCATATGTATATATCATATATCAAGTTCAGCACGGCAGTCAGAGACAGGAGAAATAATTAATAGCCTTCACTCATAGAAAGAAAACTCCCCGTGTGTCGTGCTCAATGATATTCTGTCTTGCAGTACTAAATTCCTGCTTTGGGTTATTTATTCAGCACCAACACAATGACAGCTGGATGTAATTTGACAAAAATGGATCCCCACTATGTTCAAGGCAGCAGTTTTGCCAAAACCATGCCGACCTTTATGGCAAGGAATGACTCGATTGTGGTGAGCACCCTTCAGCTGGATGGATGAAGGCAAGGTGGCGTTGCTCTAGCAGCCCTGCACATGATACTGCATTCTTATCTAGGACGGATCCAAACTCATGGAGACTAGCATTTGGGTCTGAGACTTTGCATTACTTATCATTTGTGCAGTCTCACTACAGAACCCTTTAAGTAACAGACAGCATTGTAAGCAATTTTCTTCTGTATACTAAGAGTGGGCTTGAGGTCTCTCCATTGCTCATGATTTGACTGATTTCTTGTCTATTCCAATTGCCTGCTTCTGATTCAGTGGTTTTCTTCCCTGTACTTGTGTTTGTCCTACTCCTGGAACATTTAAATTGTACCCTGGTTTTTGATTGGTTGGTGTCTCAATACACTGCTGCCACCAGGGGAACAACTTTTCTTTCTGCTTGTATTGCATGGCATTTGTGATTTAGTCTTTTATGGAAATTTATGTACTGCTCCTTTCTCGCTCTCTGTTTCACTCTCAGTTTGATGTGTTATGTGCTCCCTTTACCTCTCTTAACCCCACCAAAGTCTCTCTCTCTCCCCTACCCCAGTCATCATCTTCTGTTCCCTTTCTCCCAGCTACCTCATTATTCTCTCCACCTCACTTAATCCCCAACATTGAGCACTTATCAGTGTCCCTCTGTGCTTGCATTTCAAGGCCAATAACAAAGACTGGCCATCTTCTTGTAATATTAACTTCTATGTTTCCAAAATGGCCCATCACGTTGCGTGTGGCACCATGAGAAGGTCATCTTGGAAGCATTGAAAATAATATTAAAAAACGTTCTCTTGACCAATGTATTTCTGCAAGAATTAGCAAGTCCAATAAGTCAGACTGGACATCTTGAACATTGTTTTCTATGCTATCTATGTGGCCGCCACAAATCGTGAAGATGCAACTTGGCTGCCATGTTGGCAATATACAAATATGATTCAAAGAAGGCCATCCTCACTGTTCCCTATTTCATTGTTTGCACTGAATTAACAAAATCAAAACAAGCAACTACTAGCATTGGTATAGGAAGACCAATTGGCTATGCCAATGCCTGCTACTGCTTAATTTTAAAATGAATCTACTTGCAAAGGTGCATATAATAAAACAGAGCTGACTACATTGCTGTTTTTCTGAAGATTAGATAGTATTTTAATACACATGCAGTCAAGATAAGAGAAGGCTAAGTTTATTTCACAAGTGTTCTGTTTGGCATAGTTCCTTCTATGTCTTGCAAGAGATTTACAGAGCCTTATTTATGAAGGCTTGCAACACTTTTATGCCACCCTTGTGTCACTTTTTGTGACACAGTGGCAGTGTAAATAATGCACCATGTTGCGCCATATTTGTGAAGTATCTAAGCAGATGCGTCACTTTATAAATGCCTGCCCTACATTGTACCTGTGTCGGGTATATTGTATGCACATGAAAAAGCCTAGTAGAAGTGGGGTAGTGGAATCTATCATTCACTGCGGCACTTCTAGGATGCTACTACTCCGTCACTACCTTACACCTGCCCCCCACCAGGCGTTAGGGTGATGCAGTGCAATAGGAATAGGCCTCCCTCATCTATTGCTGGAGTTGCATCATGCTTACGACACAACTCCAGCCATGTGTGGGTTTTGCGCCAACAGATACGTCAGAATTCCTCACGTACATGTCATTCCTTGAGACATGGTGCAATTATAATAAATATGGCGCATCCATCATGTCGCAAGGAGGGTGTACTGTCATAAATGAGGCCCACAGTTTTTAGATGAGAATGTGCTACATGTTGTATTTGACCATGAGCACAGGGCCTGTCACTGATTTGTTGCCACCTATGACTACTAGCATGTGTGTGATGCTGTAACTGATGATTTGCTGGGGCTGGACTCGAGGCTGAAATCCACCACAAGAAAAGACTAACACGTTTCAAATTTATTAAGGAGTGGGAAGTTGGTATTATTTCCAGATACCTTCACTGATGACTGGTCTTGCTAATCTAAAGAGGGTTACCTGTCAAAAAGAGTAGATGAGGAAAGGGGGCTTATCCCACCTTTCTTTCAGCTACCTTCTTCATTATAGAGTAGTACTGTCAATGTTGGTTAAAAAAGGAGACAAATGAGGTAAAATTTAATTACATCTCTTTTGCATGTTTGCTTTAATGGGAGGGGGTATTGAGAGACAGCTACTAGAGAAAGCGGAAAGGCACACTGTGAAATCTTGATGTCGGTCATTGATAAATCAATCAGTAATTTGAACGCTTTAATCCCCCCCTTAGGCATCGATGGGCTACTCTAATGAGTATATGGTAAATAGAGTTGTTTTACAAATTTTCTAAATGGACATGCCATGGAGACTTAGGGCCTCATTAGGATGGCGGGCGGACTTTGTCCGCCCGCCATCTCAACGTAAAACGGGACCGCCCGCCATTAGGGCGGCGGTCCGGTGGGGGCCATTAGGATGCGCCCGCCACACTGGCCGGCGCATCCCGCATTTTTAGCATTGCGGCAATGCTAAAAATGCACATTGCGCACTTCAATGCACATCATGACAGGCAACATGCGGTGCCTGCCACATTGTACAGTGAGGTGCAGGGGTACCCCATGTGCACCCCCCATCCCTCGGAGTCCCTGGGGGCCAGCAACAGGTCCCCACAAGACATTCCCGCATGCCTTTCCGTGGTGGCAATGCCGCCACGAAAAAGCATGTTCCTGCCCACATCCTAATATGGATAGGGTGTCTAACAGACACCGCCACCATATGAAACCCTTTTCCGCCCGGTCCACTCGTGGACCGGGCGGAAAAGTGACGGATGGTCTTTCCGTCCGCCGCGGCCCCCACTGCTATAGTAATATGGCAGGGGGGAAATGGGTGGTGGGCGGGGAAGAATGTCGGGCGGATTGCCACTGCCCGCATGGCGGTGACGATCCGCCCGACATCCTAATGGGGCCCTTAATGTCCTTACGAAGTGGGGAGGGCCAAGCTCAGAATGGGTATGACAAACCTATCTATGTCCATAAATGAGTTAAATTTGTGAGGTAACTGTTTGTTTTCCAATAGGCGGGGGAATAGCAAATGGTCTTCAGAGGGTAGAAGACAATGTCCCAGTCAGAAAACAATCACTGGAAGGGATGAGACTAAAGTAAGGAAACCAGCAGAAGTCAGAGAACCAGGGACTGCAGCTATTCACCTCCATGTTGTCATGAGGTAGTTGCTAGACTTGTATTTCCCAACATTTTTGCAGGTCACCATGGCACTTACAGGCTTTCTCAAGAGTCTCAGCTTAGCTGTCAGTATTGGAGTGACAGTGTGAGGGGTAAATAAGATAATTACCATGTTGCCTAGGCTTGTTTTTTCTAAGCTTTCATCCAGCCTTCCATATATGAACTCTGGACCTTCTATTTTCTCCCCTCTATGCTAATGAAGGGTCGATGTGAGCTTGAATTGGGCTTCTTACTGTAGTCCAAGATCTTTCACAAATGTAGGTGTGAGGCAGAGAGATCTGTGAGGGATGAAAGGTACAAGGAATTCGCCAGCCCACATCCCTTGCTTCTCATTATTGCTTACCCACACCTGATGTCCGCTGTTATTTACCAATCCCCCAAGCTTTATGTTCCTTGCTCTACCCTACTGAGCATTGCATGCTGGGGATTTCTTCAATATATGGGGCACTTAAGGTGTTTTTTTTCAATATGGAAATGTGAGAGGGCTCTGCTCCTCCAATAATCCTACTTCCACAACTACTGTGTTATGGTCATAAAGCACTATTATGCGGCCAAAAGTGCAAACATCACAAAAACAGTACAAAATAGGCATATGGGGTGGTAGAGTAAAGCATACTATGGTAGGAATTGTAAAGTGATTGGTGGGACAGTGGACAATGTAGCACAGGGCTAAAAAAGAGACTATGGATCTAAACAGAGGCTAAAATGGGGAATTAGCCTCTGGCAGAAGAAAAAGAGTGTAAGCTGCATCTAAACTCCTCTGTATGTTTCCCTGCAGCCACTGCTCCCGAGTGGACACTTCTCACCATCTAACACCTCTAAAATAAAGGTGGCCGACATTGGGCAACACTAGTGTAGATTACTCATATTTACTGCCAATTTGAATTTCCAGCGTGACTTATTTTTTGAGCCTCACATCATCCACTGTTGATTTTCGGGTTCTCCATGATCCATGCTGTGGTAGAGTTGAAGGACAGTTGTTCCCTTACACCAAGCGCATGTGAGATGGGAGCAACACAAGTCAAATCCATTCCCAGGGGCAGCCCATGTTGTGACATCCCCCTCACTGTCTTTTACTAACACAACTAATTAAACCATTTAATCAGAATCCTAGTACTTTATTGGAAGCCTGCAATTCTGCCTTTGAAATGTAATTAAAGCTATGTTGAATGTTACTCATCCTTCTTAACTTTCTGTTTGCAGTGGAAAAAAAGAGGTGGCTATGGAAGATACCCTCCAATTTATTACCCGCAGGTACCGCAATATGGATTCCGTCCCTTTTATTATCCTTTTTACTACCCTATCCCAACAACTACAACAGCTACGACCACAACAACGCCAACAACCACTCCAACGACTACAACCACTGCAACCACTACAACTAAAGCCCCCACCCAGGGAGGCTAACTCATGACAAAAGGTATGAAGGTTTGTAACTCAAGGACATGCTGAACATGTTTTCAAATGCTTTATTCAAGCAAGTCTTATGATTTGGGTCCATAATGAAGTTCTCTGTGTTTTTTTTGAAGAATGGAGACATCATGTTCTCTTAACACTAAATTAGAATATGCATAAAAAAAATCAATTTGCTAAAGCCGATAGGCTGGTGCCATAGTCCAGGTTTGCTCACTTACGCTCTTGTGGATAGTGATCTTTCAGATGCTAACTTTCCCTTGCTTGCATAGAAAGTAAGTACCTATTTTCTAAAGCTGTGCACCCACAATCCAAAGGATGAACCACAACACAAAAGATAGAACCAATTTACTAAGTATTAAAAGCCTACGTGCGCACCACCACCACTTAAGTGTATGTGGCCAGGGTTGTGGACCATATCAAGGGGAGCAGAGAGGCATTATTACTAAGACCCCATTCTTTTTCATGGCCCAATGACCATGCTGCAAAATATTTTTCTAGATTTTAAATCAATCATGCTCTGTTTATTAAAAACAGCTCCCATGCTTTCTTTATTGGTGTATTTTAAAATATAGAAACAGATTCTTTAGGCTTGTGGGACCCATAACATCTTTTCACATTTCTGTTGCGTTGGGCGAGCACTCACGGCCTCACCTTTTAATTAATAACCATTCAAATGTCACCTTATCAAGCAAACGTCCATCTAATAGCTGATAGGAACAGAGTTGATCTGCTGTCAACAGGATTTCATTATATTTGTATTAGTAAGTCCACCTTCTGCTGCCCTGTGTTTTTACACAGATCTTCCCATTGCTCTGATTGACATTTATTCACACTGTGGTTGTTTTCACGTGTGAAACATTTTTGTATGTGTTCTAAATATGAATGAATTCCCATATGCCGCAGGTGTAGCCCAGTTTGTGGTTACTTGGCCATCTGCTAGGGCCTGAGGCTTTCTGATCAGGTGTTGTTGTCTACAGGCTTGCTTCAAAGAACTTACCCTTTACCTCATCTGTGCAACCTCTATTAACTTAAAACTGAGCTGCATTTGGCAGTTTAGCAAGCTATCACTACAAGGTGTAACTTGGTAAATACCTGGGCAATAAAAAGTGGCTATTGTCAACGTTTTTGAAAGAATTGGAGTGCATGCAATGTCTTCTTGCTTTCCCCAGACATCTTCTCCCCATAGCCAACCATTGACTCATGGGGCATGTGCCAATGGCAATTTCGCTAACAGGTGATCTTCTGCCAACCACAATGTTGCTAGGACATATATGCCAACACCTACACCTCTCCTAAAGTAATATTCCCAATTTCTAGTACGTTGTGACTGGTGGCAAAAATGTGATTTATTTGTGGAAGCATTGTGTCAATTGAAATGGAACTCCAAAATGTGAGAATATATTAGGAATATCTTAACTGGGATCAAAACTAAAATGTTACTCAAGTTTACCTTTTAGTATAATCATTACTCCCTGCTGAGGCACAAACTTTAAAAGGTTGTGTAAGAGTTTTTAGAAATGTTATAAAAGTAGCTTCTAGTTTTTTGTTTTCTAAAAAAGAAGTCCTCAATTTTTAAAGGTTAAAATAGGATGTAAGAGCTATTTGTTTTTTAAAAGACAGAACAACAAAGACATTTAAATACGCTGAACAATGCTTTCAAGAATGATGGCATTGAAGATCATTTTTTTCTACTTCGTGTGTGTGTATGTGGGAGAGAAGGAAGTGGTAGGGGAATCTCAGCTGGATGACATTTTGAACGTTCATTAACAGCAGATGAGAAATTCAACCCTGCATCCAGGATATGCCTTTGTGTTCTACATATGTGACAATTTGTTATTCATTAGAAGATGATGAGTGGACATAAGAAGCAAATTTGTGGTTGCATTATTAACTTAACTCATCTCATACATCTACCATAATTACACAGAGGGTTTTTTGAGCATTTTAGAAACTCTGCTCTTGTACATGTCATTGTAAGAATAGGGAATGAAAGTCTTTTGAGAACTCTAAAATGTGTACTTGGATTGCTATATTGTAGTATTTGATAACCTCACTTGAACATTAAAAAACTCCTGTACCACTATGGCTCTTGTTTCTCAAAATGTTTTTGTCACTTGGCAGTATTGCACATATGCTTGTGAGGAAATGCATAAAATGTGCTAGACCTATTCGCAATGTGCAGTAGTGTATAGATGTATTGCCCACCATCAGGGTCTGACTGGGACAGATAATAGGCCTGGGGATCAAAATAAAAGCGCCCTCTCTTAGGACCCAATTATAAGTCTGGCGTTCTGAGGAGCACCACACTTATGGCGGTGCAGCAGTGGTGGTCCAGCCACCGCCGCACCATCGGCCCAACGTCCCATTATAACTTGGGTGGTCAGACCGCCATGGGACTGCCGCCAGGGAACCGCGCTCCCTGGAGGTAGCGCGGTGGTCCAGAGCTGCAATATGCTTGGCAGGATTGCCATTATCCCACCAAGCATATTACGAGTTTCCTCTCCCTTACGGTGTTCATGGTGGATCCACTGCCATTGAAACCGTGGTGAATATGAAACAAAGGCGGCTCTACAGGGCCCCCTGGTGCCTCAGGCAATGTGGATACCCACAGGGGGGCACACCATGTGCCCCCCTGTGTGCATGCACACTTCCTGCATGGATGTTAGTCCATGCTGTGCAGGAACCTTTTGTGGCGTTCCCATTGCGGTGCCTTTTTCAAAGGCACCGCCACCTTTGAAAGAGGCAGCACAGCGGGAAATAGACTGCCTGCTTTTAAGTTGTAATCTCGCCCGCCTTGCAAAAAGTTATAATCGGGCTCTAAGTAAATTAGATATCTAAAAAAGTGGCCTATGTTTGCGAAATGGGGCAGTTTTGAACTTGACAGGTTGTATACATTTTTTATAGTGTATGGAAGACTGCCTAGATTTGACTTTGCTGCATTCCATGTTTGTTTTAATACCAGGGAAATTAACAGTAAAAACGGAACCAGCAAACAATACAATTAGCCCATAAAGACCCCAAAAAGGCAGCTACACACTGACCTGTCACCCCAGCCCACCAGGCCCATTGCTCTATAGGCCAGTCTGACCTTGTCCACCATGTGCATAAGGGGCTTGTTCATAAAGCGATTTCACATTTTAGGTTTTGAAGCATGGGTATGGCCGGCACATTTGTGCGTGTGGCATCCTTTTAACCCCTCCCATGCTCGTGACGGAACCGCTCCGTCACGAGCCTCGGGTGGGCTGTGCTGGTGACGGAGCGGTTCCGTCACGCCCCGCTCGCCGCTCCTGCGCGGCGCTGATTTCGTGCCTGCGCGGCGCTGATTTCGCGCCTGCGCGGCGCTGATTTCGCGCCTGCGCGGCGCGTTCTATTGAGCGGGCGGGGCCATGACGGAACCGCTCCGTCACAAGCACAGCCCACCCGAGGCTCGTGATGGATCGGTTCCGTCACGAGTACTGCAGCGCCGCGCGGCCCCCTCCCCCCTAGCGCTGCGACGGAATTGCCGCCGCAGCCAAGGGGTTAAGTAAAGTGATGTACACAATAATTTTCTTTTACCTGGCCTGTCTTCTATGTTGTTTGATCTGACCATATGCAAGTCATAAACAGACAGGACTGGCTCTCATAGAAAACATATTGCAGAGAGACATTTTCTGCTCGAATCAGTCTCCCGCTAGTAACTTTTGAGACTGTTTTTGACACAAGTTGCATATTTGCTAAAAAACAGTCACGAAATTGCATAAAGTGAAATTTTGCGAAAAGTCATCAATTTTGCATGAAACTAAATTTGAGAATTTCTGCAAATGTTGCCAGCGTAATTAAAATGTTGCAGAGGCATACTGTACTGCTGGGCTTTTGTACTGCATGAGCAGAGCTACTTTCTGCCGAACCATTCTTCTATTAGGTGGGATATGAAAACATTATTTTCAGATAATGTGTGCTTAAGGACAATCTACGGGGGTATGCTCACACCAGTCTCTGAGAAGCCATTTTGTAGCATGATGGGTACCTGTACCATGTGAAGGACTTACATCCTTCGCAACTAATAACCCAGTTCTCTACACATATTAATTGCATATTGTACACTATTCAAGTGCTAACTAACAACACCTCAAGTGAAGCATGCAGGCGGAGGACGAGGGACCTTCCAATTGCAAAAGTTCCTTGACCTTTCACATGTGTGGTGATGGAAACAATGAATTACTAAATACCGAACATGTACACAATACTTAGGGCCAGATGTACTGTGAACGTGATTGAAAAAAGCAAGTCACAAATTGAATAGTGACTTTTTGCTGTTATTAAATTTCGCAATCTGACCTAGGTACTATATGGCAGAGATACCCGCCACCCCCTCTCAACACAATCCCCAAGGATGGGAAACCGAAACGGTTCTGGACTTTTGGAAGGCGGGAGGGAGTGACCCTACCGGCCGTATTTATTAAAATATGAAACAAAATCAAAACATTAAAATACAGTTTCATATTATGTACAATTTCATTTCCACATTACGATGTTTGGCTAACCTTAACAGATCTCTGATACAAAGATTCTCCTAGCCGATCCAACATCCTACAAAACATTTGACTTGAAATTGTACATCCTAACGTTAAGGGCCAACGGCAAGGTCGTAACCGGTGTCAGATCCCTAAACCGTAAATACAACCCTCACTTGTGAGAGGACCAACCGCACAGAGGCGTACCTCAAGTGCATCTACCAATTTCCCTTGGACTTGACGGGGGCCCCAATGAACTCGACGCCATTTAACGGTCGTCCGAGGACTCGTGTGAGGTGTCTAAGAGGTAGCGTAAACCCCCTCCCGAACCCCACACAACTTACCCATCTGCCGTCGCAGATGTCCTGGCCCCGGGAAATTCCCCAGGAGGGCCCGTAGCCCCTCCTATCCAGGAAGGGGCCTTGACCACCTTTCCTTTCCTTCCGGCGGCCTATCCTTAGACGGAACCGCCTCCCCGTTGAGGGGCCAATGGCCACCTCCCCCGAGCGCTCCCATCCGTAATGGGTGACGCCCCCCCATAGGGATCTTCCAATTACTGCTCACCGATCATGACCTTACCGCCTGACAATAAATACGACAAATCTACCTAAATTACTAAATCACGAAAGAATTATAACCTATTAAAAGCATGATTACTGATCAACACCACTGCAAAATCCTTTATTTGCACAACATACTGAAAGTGACCATCTTTATTGCATACTCAAAAAATTATCACGACAATCCTCACAACCTGTAAGAAAATAGGGTTACCCCATCCAAAAAATTTTATTTTTAAAACAAATAGCTGTCCTCAGCGGCTGGTGGGTGGGTCAAAATTGGCTCTTCGTTCCGTCCCGAGCTCACGTGCAGTGGGGAGGTGCAGCTTCAGAGCACAGGAACAAGAGGATGTTTCTTGGCTTGTTGCTTCTTTTATCCGTCTTCGGGGCGGGCGTCAACCCGCCCCCGCCCGCCTCTGTGGGCGTGGCCGAGTGCCTCAGTGTCTAGGCCAACCCACTCCAGGGCGGGAAAAGGCGCGCCCCGGCTACGCCGCTTCGGGCATACCAGCCGAGACTCGCCTCCCGCCCAAGTTGGCTTCCCGGGGGGATCGTGGTACTCCACCATACGTTCGGGGGGACCGAATGGTCGCCCCTTTCCATATGGCAGAGATACCCGCCACCCCCTCTCAACACAATCCCCAAGGATGGGAAACCGAAACGGTTCTGGACTTTTGGAAGGCGGGAGGGAGTGACCCTCCCAGCCGTATTTATTAAAATATGAAACAAAATCAAAACATTAAAATACAGTTTCATATTATGTACAATTTCATTTCCACATTACGATGTTTGGCTAACCTTAACAGATCTCTAATACAAAGATTCTCCTAGCCGATCCAACATCCTACAAAACATTTGACTTGAAATTGTACATCCTAACGTTAAGGGCCAACGGCAAGGTCGTAACCGGTGTCAGATCCCTAAACCGTAAATACAACCCTCACTTGTGAGAGGACCAACCGCACAGAGGCGTACCTCAAGTGCATCTACCAATTTCCCTTGGACTTGACGGGGGCCCCAATGAACTCGACGCCATTTAACGGTCGTCCGAGGACTCGTGTGAGGTGTCTAAGAGGTAGCGTAAACCCCCTCCCGAACCCCACACAACTTACCCATCTGCCGTCGAAGATGTCCTGGCCCCGGGAAATTCCCCAGGAGGGCCCGTAGCCCCTCCTATCCAGGAAGGGGCCTTGACCACCTTTCCTTTCCTTCCGGCGGCCTATCCTTAGACGGGACCGCCTCCCCGTTGAGGGGCCAATGGCCACCTCCCCCGAGCGCTCCCATCCGTAATGGGTGACGCCCCCCCATAGGGATCTTCCAATTACTGCTCACCGATCATGACCTTACCGCCACAGGCCGGATAGTTGACCGGCTATCCGGACCCCCCACAACAACTCCTGCCTAAAGGTCATGTTATAAACTCTTCAACCAGGCTATGAGGTCTCCTATGAGTAACTCATTCCCCACCCGGGACAAATGAACACCGTCCCCCAAATACATACTGTCCCCTCTGATACAACCATGCGAGACAGAATGCAGAGAACTTGAACGAAACAATCTACTCACTTTGTTATTTATTTTCCTTACTGAATGGTTCAGAGAAGAAACAGAAATAGCCCCCCGCCACACTTTTCGTGGGATCATGTGGGACCATGCAATTGTGCACCCTGGAACTCTCCTTGCCAACCAACTTACTGTGGAAAGCATTGCCTCAAGAAGAAGTCGTCTACCAGTGGCCACCATATCGTTGCCCCCAAGATGGACTATGATTATAGACGGCGGTGACCTTGTCCGCCCTAACAAACCCTCGAAAAAGGATTGAAACTGGTCAATACAGAGCCCGCCCTTTCCGTAGAAGGACACACTGTACCCGTATTCCCCAGCCACGTGAATCATGTCACCTGCTTTGAATACGTCCGCGGCACGCCTCACGTATGAGTGGCCCACGACCCACACCTCCTTTTTCCCAGCCGGTGATGTCTGACCGCTGGTCCCCATGTGTCGGGTCGACTGCACAGTCCGCCCCGCCTCGTAGGCTTGCGCAACTGAAAACCAAACAAAACAAGAAGCGTGAGTACATCATTACAGCTTCATAACATGTGCAAGCGCACATACCTTTTATAACAGTTCGAGGACCAGCGCCCTACACGTTTAACTTCTTCTACACTCAGACCCCTGGCTGTAGCCTCTGTAGCAGCCCCTATCCGAAAAGAGTGGGTCCCAAACTCGCCGGGGTTCAAGCCCGCGGCCGAAATCGACATCGCAAGCACCCGCTGGAACTGAAACCTTGTCAGTGGGGTGGTGTCAGCGTGTCTCAACAAGGTCCCCCCCCATGATGCCACTCTCTGCGCTAAATATTCCTCTACGCAAACCACAGGGCACATGGGGGACCCGGGAATCCTCTGTATGATTATGCAGTCCCCAAACACACCCTGATCGGTTTTGGACCTGACAAACGAGACAGTCATTGTCTCCCCCTTGACCTGAACGTGCTCTTGGCACAATCCCCCCATTGTATCCCGCTTGTTCCTCGCCACTAGTTCGCTTACCCGCATAGCCCCATGGAATGCTAGCGCAAAAGCGGCTCGGAATAACACTGTCTCATACTGTGATGAACACGTTGCCGGGAGTACGGAAAATAACAGGGCCAACCTATCCAGACCTATCGGGCGCCTCTCATCTGCTTTGCGACCCTCCAGGCGTTGCCACCCCCGTAGCGCTTTCTGGACTACGAAAGACGCTGTCGGGTCCTGGATCCCATGAGCCCTTGCCATAAAGGAAATGGCGGCCCGATGCCTCTGGGCCGTAGCTACTGATTTGCCTGCCTGATGTAAAGACAGCAAAAATTTAACGACAAGCTCCTCCTGGCCCCAAAGCTCCCCCCTAGCAGAACCCAAAAAGGACCAGTAGGAACGGAACGCCCCTTCGTATGCCTTCCTTGTCCTGGGCGCTAAACTCTCTCCCACGAGGTTTTGTAGTTCGGGGCACCGAGAGACCAGAGAGCTTCGGGAAAGGGTGCTGCCACCGGGTCCGCTGCGGGCAGAAAACCCCAGAAGGCCTGCATATGGAAACGAGAAAGCGCATCAGCCGCTTGGTTCAATACCCCCGGGACATGTCTTGCCCTAAAGAGCACATTCAACTGCATGCACAATAGCACAATTTCTTTAAGCAGTCTCAGCATCCATTTGCAACGTGCTGCCTGATTATTGATACACTCTACCACGGTCATGTTGTCAGACCAAAACACCACCGACTGATCCCGGAACCCCTCAGGCCAAGTTTTCAGGGCCACCAAAATAGGGAAAAGTTCGAGAAAAGCAATGTTCCTCGTCAATCCGCACTCATGCCACCATGAAGGCCATTTTTGAGCCGTCCATTGTGTGCCGAATATGGCGCCAAAACCTATACTCCCCGCCGAATCTGTCCACAGCCCCAGCTCCTCAGAGGACACCGCCGGTTTTATCCAGACTATTCGACCATTGAAATCCGCCAGAAATGCCAACCAAATGCGCATGTCCTGGCGAACCTCTGCCGAAAGCCTTGTGCGCTGATGACCCTCCTTCAGGCCGACCATGGCTTGTGCAATCGAGCGGGAAAAGGGGCGGGCCATCGGCATTACTCTCAGGGCAAAATTCAACTGGCCCACCACTTGTTGTAATTGATGCAGTTTTACTTTAGTCTCACTGATACATGTTTCAAGGGATGCCCTGAACTTCAAAACCTTTTCTCTTGGTAGTCGAAAACAACCCTCTACCGAGTCGAGCTCGATCCCCAGAAACTCGAGGGAAGTGGAGGGACCCACGGTCTTACCTGGCGCCAATGGCACACCAAATTGGTTCATCAAGACACAAAATTCATTTAAAGCCTGTCCACATTCTGGATCCCCGGCTGCCCCCAAGAACAAAAAATCATCGAGATAATGCATAACATGTTGAAAACCCGTCTTCTTTGTGAAGACCCATTGCAAAAAACAACTGAACATTTCAAAATAGGCACAAGATATAGAACATCCCATTGGCATACATCTGTCCATGTAATAGCGACCCTGAAACCTAAAACCGAGGAGACGCTGATCGTCTGGGTGTACCGGGAGCAACCGGAACGCTGACTCTATATCTGATTTTGCCATCAGCGCCCCGGGCCCCAGGCGATGCAACATGGCGACGGCCTCATCGAAAGATGCGTACCGCACCGAACACACCTCCGGGTCTATCGCATCATTCACGGAAAGACCACGTGGGGCTGACAAGTTATGTATCAGCCGAAACTCACCCGGGTCCTTCTTGGGGACCACCCCTAGAGGGGAACAAACAAAATTATCCACCGGTGGCAAGTCAAATGGACCGGCGACACGACCTCGAGTCACCTCCTTCCCAATCTTTGCCTGTACCACAGCCGAATGCTGTAAGACCGATAGTTGATTCGTACAGTTAGCTACACCCTGAAAATCCCCCACTGGGATGCGGAAACCATATGAAAACCCGTTCCGCAACACCCCAGCGGAAGCATGATCCGGGTATTCACTGAGCCAAGGAATCATTGCCATGGTATCAATCGGAGTAGGTAAAGTCGCCCCTCGGACTATTTCAGACCTGTTTGGCGCTTCCCTTACCACCGTTATCACCCGTTTTGGCTCTGCACATGGACTCAGGATGGGATGGCTGCCCACACCCCCCACATTCATGTCTGAACTTGCATGACCCCTGGGGCCTCGAACATTTACCTCTGTTAAAATTCCAACAGATCCCCCTTTTACCTGCGTTGCCACTTGTCTTCGAGTGGTACTCGCTACCTGCACCCGTCCCAAAGGATGTCCCAGAGTATTGGCGGGAAGATTCACCCCCGCTACTCCCTGACAATGGTATTTTTAACATTCCAGTACTCTCCATTTTTTGCCATGACACGGAGTCGTAACAATCCCAAGTCAAAACTGGGTCATGTTCCTTAGCTTTTCTAAAAATATTGTCATAGCAGAACCACTGATTGCCCCCATACGCTACGGAGTACTCCATGATACGCGATTGATAAATAGGCAACTCGGTCAGCAACTCGGGCCTGCGCTCACCCATGATGGAGGTAAAAATGCCCCACGCTCTGCCCCAAGTACCAATGTTTTCGTCGACCTTAAAGGCGGCCATTTTTGCGCGCCAAACACTCGGATGCATGAGCTCCTTTTGGCTCTTAACATGCTCCATCTCGTAATGGTCGGTAAGCAAAGAAAAAATATTAACATACTTATTCGCCCAAATCTTTTCCTTAAGTTCCAGTGGAACATGCTGAGCCACCTTCTCCCTTCGTGAAGGTACGGACCCTTCCCCCGCAATCGGCAATGGCCGCTTACCTGAATCAGAAGCTGCATTTGCCGCCGAAACTGGGCCCGTTGCATTTTCCGCCGCCGTCACTGGCGGGGTAACAGAAGCTGGTGTCTTCGCAGCCTCCCTAGATTCCCGCAGTTGTCTCATTACTGCCCGGGCGTCGTCAGCCGTGGTGCCCTCGTTATCTTTTCCCAACCACGCTGCCAATTGTGCCGCTAACTCAGGAGGCATATCTTCTTTGTTCACGGGGGTGACCACCACGGGGATCGGATTCCCCCCCTTCGGCACCGGGGTTGGCTCCTCAAGTGGGGTATCAGGGACCGGAGTTTCACCCCCAAGCGCCCCCTTTCTGGACCTCTTGCCTCTCCCACCGGGGACTACTCCCGGCAAAGGCCGTTTCGGTCCTCCCTCCCCGTTCTTAGTCGCCATCTGCTTCTTCAAATCGGCTACCTCCTTCATGAGCATGCGGAGCATCTGATCGGTACTGACCCGCTTTTCGACTTTCTTAGGCATTCCCAGACGAGATATCTGTAAAACAAAAAGAAAGATTACAACACTCAAAATTGGCTCTTCGTTCCGTCCCGAGCTCACGTGCAGTGGGGAGGTGCAGCTTCAGAGCACAGGAACAAGAGGATGTTTCTTGGCTTGTTGCTTCTTTTATCCGTCTTCGGGGCGGGCGTCAACCCGCCCCCGCCCGCCTCCGTGGGCGTGGCCGAGTGCCTCAGTGTCTAGGCCAACCCACTCCAGGGCGGGAAAAGGCGCGCCCCGGCTACGCCGCTTCGGGCATACCAGCCGAGACTCGCCTCCCGCCCAAGATGGCTTCCCGGGGGGATCGTGGTACTCCACCATACGTTCGGGGGGACCGAATGGTCGCCCCTTTCCAAAAGGTCAGTTCACAAAATACCAACTCACAGGGGTTGCAGAGCAACCTGCCTAATTAATATTCATTGGGCAGGTTGGAATTTGCGACCTTTTGTGATTGGCTACATACACAAGTATGGTGGCCTGCAAGGAACAGCAGACCGCTATTGCCATGATTGCATTCCAAAATGGAAAACCTTTTTCGTAAAGTGACCATGGATGCTCTCACTGAAGCCCCCTGGACCACTACCTACTCCCCTGAATATGCATCCCAAAGGAGACTCCTTCTCCTTTGTGAATCAATTACAACCCCAGCTTGGGAGTTGGTAACAGATCAATGGTTTGCAACCAGAATTATAGTTGTAAGCCTCTAATACACCCGTTAGTACATTTCATTTTGGGAGCAATGCCCCATCAAGCCTCTTCCAAATTTCAATTTTGTAATGATTTCTACATATGTTGATTCACAATAAATTGTTTTTGAATAATTTAATGAGGTTAGTAAATGTGCAAAATATTTTTGGGAGGCTGAAACCCCTGTATTTTACCAAACTAGAGGTTTTGCTCCTGCAAAAGCCCTTTATAGATCTGGTCCTACGTTGTTCATGAAAGGCCCAGCAGCACAATATTCGTGCTAACTACCCAGCACCCCAAACCTTTTTTAGAATTGGGGAACATGTTTCTTGGCAGCACAATTGACACACTGTACAGGATAAATGTAAATTGCAGAGTGCAACCAGCCAACTTAAAAATCTGGAGTTATGATTCTGTGTACCTAATTACGACTCAGACAGAGTGTTATCTCTCTGATTAAAGGAAATAGCTCTGTGATTACAAGTTGCACTGGCTGCCAATTGGCACCAGATATACCACTCAGCGTTTCCAGGGATTTTCCGTTTATTTATGTAGAAGAAATTTGGAAACATAGCATCAATTAAAAAAAAACATACAGGAATGGGCCTGGTAAATCCAGGTCCAGTATGGTATTTTTTCATTTAGGACAGAAAAACGAGGACCATCATCGCCCGGGGAAGGAATTAATTCTAGCTCCAGTAATTCTAGCTCCTGTACTTCACCGCTTATAATTGGGACCGCTGCAGGAGACTTAATTGCTCAAATTAATTTACACGATCTAAGGTTCAATTTGTTTAAGATAAGAATTCATTTCAATAAGAAGTCACAGTAAAAGCCGATTGTAATTTATTGTTTTTTATTACAGATCATGGACAATTTATAATGAAGACTTCCTTGGAAAAATGTTCACCATCGTGGGTACAAGTGGATCATAATATGACATTCTCTGCAGCTCTGCCCTATGAGTCCTGGTTCCTTTATTGCCTCGACTAGGCCAGGATTAAACCCTCAGCAAACATGATGTAAAATTATTGCCTTTTTTCTTTTTTAACCTTCAATGCTCTCTTGTTAAAGAGTTCCATAGAAGGTGAACAAATCTCTTTTCTTGGCATAAATGGAAATTATTCGATTGACTGCTTTTAGGCTCTGTACACAATAAATCCCAAACTAATACAATTATTGGTATTTTTGTTGTCTTTATTTTTTATAAAGGCGTGACATTATCAGCTCAACTTTGTTGGAAAAAAAACAATTCATCAAAACAAATATACATTGTTTTCAAAATTGTTGTTGCTTGCTGTCAATCATGAATGAAGAAAGAAACAAGAAGGCTAGGTTCTCTGAGGATGTTGCTACAGGGGCTAGCTGGCTGGGTCCACAATTACAGATAGCTCTACAATCAAACTTACATGTAAAGTAATTGTAATATGCAATTTGTGAGGCTGTAAACTACTTTTCTTGAGTGATTATTTTCTTCATTGTGGTAGTAAATTGGAATTTGACCTTTGCACTGTAATAATACATATGTGAATGTCTGTTTTGAGTACAGTTGCACTAAATAATGGTGTTTTTTGCCCTCCTTTATTTCATTGTCCTAGCATAAATATATTCATGAAGTAGTGCAAATATGTGATGTATGATATACCTAAGTAAAAAACAGACAGCCTGATTTAGATTTTGGCGGATGGGTTACTCGATCACAATGGTGACGAGTATCACGTCCGCCGAAGTATAAATTCCATATTATCTTATGGGGTTTATATTTCTGTGGATGGGATATCCATTACCGTTGTGACGGAGTAGCCTGTCCACTAAAATCTAAATCAGGCCCAGAATACTAAACACCATGACAATACCGAATGACACACTGTACCATAGAAATAGACACCAATCCCTGTATGAGAATGGTAATCTTATGTGGGGCACCCTGATGCATTCAATGTGTATGTAAAAGCATTATGTAGTATTAGAACATTGGAATGTTGGGAGCTCCATTGAAAACAATGGAGTGCTCCGGGCTTATAATGGCTGGTATAAGCCTGGAGCTCCAACATTCCAATGCTTCTTTGTTCACAGCTCTGGCTGTGAACAAAGGCTTCAGGGAGCCTGAGGGGATTCCAATCCCCTCACGCTTCCAAAAGGCTTTGTTTTTTTCGTTACAACAATCTGTCCTCTAGTGACAGAATTTTCTAATAGCCTTATAGCCCTTCGTAGATGGGCTATACCGCTATTAAAGTCCCTCTCCCTTGTTAAAGGCCCTGGCCTTCGGCTCGGGGCCTTTAACGCTGGAGAGGGCCTTTAATAGCCAGTATAGCCCTCTACGGTGGGCTATAAGGCTATATTAAAATCAGGGCATTTGGCTAAACAGTTTACAATGGTTGTGAACACCTAGAGGCCGAATACGATGCTGGATGTACCCGAGTCCATTGGGCATTGTTCTGGAACTGTAACTGAACGACCTCCTGTCGTCGATTCCAGCCCAGGAATTAGGATGCGACTGAGCCCTCTTCACTCGCAATCCTATACTTTGCTATGGGAGCGTGCATTCCAAATGAACTGGATGCTCTCAAAGAAAAATGCTAAGGTGCAGTTCATCCCTCCACCCCGAGGCAGGCACCTCAAGGTTCCTTCCACTGGTTGCAGGGATCAACAGGGGGGCACCATAGGTGCACCCAAGGCCACCATTCGGCGGTTGTGCACCCGAGGGAGCCCTGCTAGGGGCCCTCAAAGGTGTTTCCCAATGCCTTCTTGAGCCAGAGAGGCCAGCACAAAAAGGCAGTGGGAAAGTGCCATCGTAATCCCTCAGTTGTTCATAAGACTGATTTGGATTCCCTTCTGAGCAAGCCCATCAAAATGGCTCGCTCAGAAGGGATTCCGAAGCAGTGACCCTGCCCGCATCGTAATCGGGCCCTAGTGTTTGTAAAGCAAAAACGTGAAGGAGAGAACATTGTCACCACAAGGCAGAAGGCTTATTTGTCACATTTCCATAGTTTCACCGTTGGTAGGATTGCAATCTATTGCCAATTATGTGAAAGTAAAACTAGGCAATTACGTTTATTTAAAGAGATACATATTAGAACTCATCCTCTTTTGAGCAATGAGAAGCTTTGGAAAAGGTCTTGAAACGTCTGGAACACCCCTGAAATGCGCAATTATGCACCTAATTTCCCTGTCTATTTTATCTACTGGAAACAATTATGGGCTCTTGATGTTAATCAATAAGCAAGTCTTTGACTAGCAGTACTTTATTTTTTCATCTTGTATAACCATATGCATATAGATACACAGCTAAATAGAAAAAGTGACTTAGCTACAATATGTTCTTGAATCACAAATATTCAATGTGCTGTTAAACTCAATAAATAAAGTATAGGCACACCAGATTAAGTTCAACATTCTCTCCATTGGAGAGAATAGCAAATAAGAACACACACTGGACGCAACAACCCTGTAAGAGCATTCACAGAATGGTGTGATAAAAGTTCCAGACGACAGTTGCATGCTCCTAGAGTATGTTATTACATAAGGGTTTTGCACACTTCAAATCTCAGATTACATTATTTATAAAGTAACGTTTAAGGCTAACATTTTAATGTGTTCTTGTATGTGACCTGCTGTGCTCTCACGTGACAGTAAAGAATAGTTATAATATGCACCACCATGATCTCTGTTCATTTGAAACATTAATATAGAAGACAGGGTTCTAGTTAATGTTTGACTGGATCAAAATGTGGTTATATATATATATATATTCACTGAAAAAACCATAGGTTATAGACCATATATAGTTAGGAATTAGCATTTACAAAACCTTGAAAATTCACTGAAAAAACCATAGGTTATAGACCATATATAGTTAGGAATTAGCATTTAGAAAACCTTATTTTACTCACACAAAACCATTGAAATTCCATATATAGTTAGTTGCACTAACTATATATCGCGCACCCGCAATCCACTGCTGATGATGTCACATATTACATCATTCATGACATGGTCAGTGACATCACTGATGACATCACTGATGACATCTCAAATGACATCACTGATGACATCATCTAGTGTCTGTGTGTTTTTGTAAAGTTTAAATACGTTTTACATATTGAAGAATGACTGGATGTATGGAAGACTGAGTGTGTGTGTGGCTGGCTGGGAGGTGTGTGACTCTGTGCATATCAATGTGTACTTGTATCAGTGATTGTATAAGAGAGTAAGTATGTGTTAGTATATGTGTGAAAAGTATGGTGTTCTGTGTTTAACTATAGATGAGGAAATCGAAGAGTGATTGATTCTTCACAGGACTGACTTGGTGTATGAGTGCATATGATAGTGTTCTAATAATAACTGACTGTATGTATGAGTAATTGTATGGGTGAATGAGTGAATGTGTGTGTAGACGTACGAATCAGTGAGTGCGTATGTAGTAACTGGTATTGGTGTGTCATGATGTCATCAGTGATGTCATTTGAGATGTCATCGGTGATGTCATTTCAGATGTCATTAGTGATGTCATCAGTGATGTCACTGAAGTATGGTGTTCTGTGTTTAACTGTATAGATGAAGAAATGGAAGTGTGATTGATTCTTTACAGGACTGACTTGGTGTGTGAGTAACTCCATGGATGAGTGGCAGTGTGTGACTGTCTGCATAGGTGTATGAGTGCATATGATAGTGTTGTAATAATAAGTGACTGTATGTATGAGTCATTGTATGGGTGAATGAGTGAATGTGTGTGTAGACGTAGGAATCAGTGAGTGCGTATGTAGTAACTGGTATTGGTGTGTCATGATGTCATCAGTGATGTCATTTGAGATGTCATCAGTGATGTCATCAGTGATGTCATTTGAGATGTCATCAGTGATGTCATCAGTGATGTCACTGACCATGTCATGAATGATGTAATATGTGACATCATCAGCAGTGGATTGCGGGTGCGCGTTATATAGTTAGTGCAACTAACTATATATGGAATTTCAATGGTTTTGTGTGAGTAAAATAAGGTTTTCTAAATGCTAATTCCTAACTATATATGGTCTATAACCTATGGTTTTTTCAGTGAATTTTCAAGGTTTTGTAAATGCTAATTCCTAACTATATATGGTCTATAACCTATGGTTTTTTCAGTGAATTTCATTGGTTTTTTAACAGCTAATATCTGTAGCTGTAATATGTATTCTTCTTTAAATCCAAAAATATATTTTATATGTTTATGAATAATTTTTTTTTTAAATATTTTTTTTTCTTCGTTCCCGCTTCGCGAATCGGGAAGCTTCCCGTTAGCTGACCTTGATGCCGCGAAATAGACCGCGAGCCGGTAAACGTTTCTTTACCGCAAGTGCCGCGTTAGAAAACAACATCGTGACGCCTCCCGTCCGCATGACGTTTCACGTTGTCGCGTGATACGTCATATGACGTGCTACGTTAGCGAACTGGTACGCGAAGCGAGTCGCAAAGCGCAGGTTTCTGGAAGCAAACCGGGAGGCCCTGCAAAGCGCTTAACGTAAACACAGCAAGTCATGTGACTTGGTAATAAGACTTTTCATTGGTTCATTTCACTTTTGGTTTCCTAATGATGTAAGACTAGGTCATATAATCTAAAATGAACACTTTTCATTGGTTGAGAACTATTGTTTTTCCCAAATGATGAAAATCCCTCCTTCTTTCCTCACTCTGACTTTCATCATTGTGAGAGAAAGACCCTTTGTGATCACTGAGCAATGGCTTCTTTAGTAGCTTTAGCTGGTGCTTCCCCACCACCTCCACCACATCCAAGGAAGAGTGGACCACCTGCTCAAGTTATAATTCAGCAAGAAGAGGAAGAAGAGGAAGACGAGGAAGAGCAGGAAGAGAGGCAGTTTTTGCCTGAGGAACCCAGGACGTCTCACCGGAAAGAAAACTTCATTTGGCAATTTTTTAAAATTCCCAAAGGTCAGAAAAAAGTAAATGCAAGATACGTAACTTGCCTTATATGTCAAGATAGACTGTCCAGAGGAACCGAGAAAAAATACAGTTTCGGAAACTACACAATGCATCGCCATATGACTAGGTGGCATCCTAACAACTACAGTGCTGCACAGTTTCGGAACGACCTAGATAATCTCCCTATTATGGCCAGAAGATCTGTTGTACCGGAAGTAACGGGACCAGAGGGCAGGGAGATGGTGCCAAATATACAAATGAGATTTGGTGAAGTAAAACACATCTGCGTATTTTGCGATGGATTCATTTGCTACGGAGAAAGAAGCATCACTCTGATCAACAGAGCTATTGACTATCATATGCAAGTTTGTACGAAACGCCCAAAATAATAAATACTTTTTTTTTGTTTTGTTGCTCCTGTTGAGCCCTTTACAATGAATCGTTTTCATTGCCCCCTCCAAGAAAAACCCCCAAAAATATAAAACTGTTCAGAAAAATTCAAAAAAAGTAAAAAAATGTTCTGAAAAATAATAAAAAAAATATAAAACAACAAAAACAATAAAAAAAAAGTTCTTTTCAGAACTACCTCCCCGTTATTAAAAAATTGGTACAATATTTGGAACTGTGCCAACCTCTATTTCTCTTAGTTCGCTTCCCAGTTCGCTCGCCGGTACGCGAACCGGAAGCGAACCAAAAACAGTAAGTATAAGGGAAGGAAACAGACACTTATGTTAAAAGAAAGACAGCTATAGGGGAGTAAACTAGAGATACTATTACCCGTAATCCACTGCTGATGATGTCACATATTACATCATTCATGACATGCTCAGTGACATCATCAGCAGAGGATTGCGGGTTTTTTGGCAACGTGCCTTATCCACGGTTTAATAACGCTGCCTTTTGCTTTATATAAGTTTTCAAATTGTATGAAATATATACCAATAGGTCGTTATGAACCTTTAGGTAGTGCTTTTCTTCATGAGGTCTGGTCGCTTCCATACACATACAGATGTTTCAAAGATGATCAAGAAGTTTATCTGAATGGAGAGGAATGCACTGAGACGCCAGATCATTCACTAATGTGTAGGCACATACAGTTACACGGTTCATGCAACAAACACCGACCAAATATGGCTTGCGTGTTGCAAGGCACGCCAGTTCCTGCTATCATCCCCACGTTCAAGTTGTTGGAAAATGGTAGTTATTTGATGCTCAATAATGAAGATTGTTCTGAGTTAATTAAAAGTATTCCTTTTATCGTAACAGTAAGTGAACGGGTTATTTGCTGCAGAAATGTTCTATTTCCTCCCACACATGAACATAGGGAGTTTTCAATCTGGCCACAAATACCAACCTTGGGAGAGATTTCAACGGCATGGCAAGAATAAGAGCTCTTTTGTCTCAGAGAGAGGTGGCCTTGAGTTCGGCCCGTGAAACTTTCGTGCTTCACATAGCGAACACCCGTACAGAGGTGCAGACCCTTTTCAATTCAGATTTGCCTTTCAATTTCAGCAAGATGGTTCGGACTATCTTTAACGCATCCTCCACAAAGGCCCTGGCGCACTTTTTTAAAGTTGTTACCAGTGGTCTCGTGACTTCATTTGAGAAAATCTTTGGAGTCATCCCTGCTTTCTTTCATTCTATTTTCTCCACTCTGCTTCGTGGATTGGCATTTTTACTTGCATTACCAGCGGACGCTTTGTGCTTTTTTACATTTTTAAATATGGATGTCCCTCCTATGCAACCTCCCACCCTGCAGCTGCTGACACTGTTCCGCAATCGCATGCTAGAATATTATGGCACAATGCCGTTGGCGATATTAAGCACGGCATATGGATTATCTTTTCGATTCTCCTACTTCACCTGTGTCCAGCCTGTATTTCACTGCCTGACCTGTGATTTCGATTGGGCCATTGATTTGTGTCTCTGCGGACCGGTTTCTCCTGATGTCGACTTTAATCAGCTGATGACTCCTATCATTACTCACGAGTTGGTTTGTCCTGGCGAAAGGATTATGGCTGTGGCATTGATGCATGGACTAATTGGTCCCTGGAATTTACTGGCGGCAGCACAGTCTTTCTTGGAACAGAGCTTTCTTGAAAACCCACCGAGCTGTCCTCTGATGGTGATAGAGGATCCGGTGCTGGGAGAGCACGTATGTTCTTTTCCGCTTTTAAATTGGATGGCTGAACTGTTTTCGGATGAAGACGGTGACTTCCTATTGGAGGCTGTTGCAGCTTATTTTGCATACACAGTTATGTCATAGACCTTTTTCATGTTTGATATGCTGAGTACTAGCATTTCATTGACAATTCATTGACTTATTTGTCAAGTTTTTATTATTTACCTTGCCTATTGGCTTAAGACTCGATAAAGTACTTGGCTGTTTTATTTTTCTTTAGCATTAAATTTTCCTAGTTTTTAATGCTTTACCTTGCGGACCGTCCACATATAAACTTGCAATCTGCTCTCATGAGATGGCACTTCTATTATCTTATTCAGTTCGTTTCCGGATCATGGGGATGTGTCATCTAGGTCCTGGATATCTTTACACCGTGTTAAGTTAGCATGGGCTCATTACCGGTTTAAACGCCATTTTTCCTTTTTTGCAACTTCTGCACACGACACTTAGTTGTTGCTTTAGCTTTCCACCTAGTAGTTCATCGTGGTTTACATGAGAATAATATGTTATTGCTCTACTATCTGCTTTGCTTGTTAAACTATATCTGTACAGCGAGTGCTAAAGTTTCAAGAACAACACGATACAGAATTGTTATGAGGTCTGATCTCCACGACTTCATACTCATAACATAAGTGCAACTTCTGCCAATTCTGGGCATGAGGCGGGTTTTATATTGCTTTGCCGAACACACATACACAACAGTTGATGCGGTTCACATGAAGAGAGAGCTGGTGTATGCTGATGTGATTCCTTCAAATCTAAGACACTAAAGTATGGGCACGCCCTAAACCAACACAAAGAGACCTTCTTAGCAAATAATATAATATGTGTATTAGGGAGGGTGAGATATAAGCAGCCGCGGGCCGTGGAGGGAGTTACGGTGAGGCAGGGAGGCGGGGAGGGGGAGAAGCAGGGTGGAGCCCTCTCTACCCTGCCCCTCCCCCTCCCCGCCTCCCTGCCCCACCGTAACTCCCTCCACGGCCCGCGGCTGCTTATAAGTGTTGCTAACTCTTATTCATTTACAGCATGTTAACATACTGTCACCATTCGCTTTTTATGTACTAGTAACTATGCTGGTAATTTTGCTACTGATAATATGTGTACTTGTATTCTCCACCCTGCTTCTCCCCCTCCCCGCCTCCCTGCCTCACCGTAACTCCCTCCACGGCCCGCGGCTGCTTATAAGTGTTGCTAACTCTTATTCATTTACAGCATGTTAACATACTATCACCATTCGCTTTTTATGTACTAGTAACTATGCTGGTAATTTTGCTACTGATAATATGTGTACTTGTATTATCTAAGATACTACGCCTGAGAAGACGGCATTAGTAAATAAACATTTCAAATACACGTGTTCTTCTTAACTCCATGTTCTGGTTTCTAAGAAATATATAACGACCGACTGTTCATGAGTTCCACGTATCCTGAGGTACTATAAGTTCATATTCTGGATTGTCTAAACATTGAGAGTTTGTTATATCCAATGTGACACTGTACCTAGCTTGCTAAGGAGTTTTTGATTACTAACGTGAGTTTTGGGACACCCTAATTCGCCGAGGTTCCAATCCTCTGTCCACAGTTCTGTGTGAGAACAGAAACCCTGCGACAGGGGCACCCCCGACCCTTGCTGGAGCTTCATCACACTTGCGATACAACTCCAGCAATGCGCCACCTTTACGGCACAGATACATCACGCATCTGTGCTGTTTTTGCCCCATGATGCGCCGCATTGTAAATGCAGCACACCATAGGTGACGGAACAGCGGCACAGAATGACTAACACATCCCTGGTGATGCGCCAGTCATCATAAATGTATCCCTATGCTTCTTATCTTGTTAGAGATGAACCGCCATATGTATCATCAAAGTTTTTTGCATTTCCTAAATAGCGAACTTTAAGGAATAAATAGCGATTCTTTACCATTCCTAGTTTGCGATTAGCTATTTGCTAATTACAAATTACCCATTCATTTCCTTCATTTCCATAGGGCGGTTGGACTCACTTTTAGCTCGAACGGCTGAATGGATTTCCACGAAACTTGGCAAAATTGTAGGGACTGGTAGCCCGATGTGCCTTTGCTATGTCTCAAGATATATGCTCCAGTGGTTTTTACGAAAATTAACTTTGAAAAATATATATTGGGCTACATTGGCCTATATATATGTTGGAGCCCAAATGTAGCCCAATGTAGCCCAATGAAGCCCAATGTAGCCCAATGTAGCCCAAAGATGGCTGCCAGACACACAAAAAAACAAATGTAGCCCAAATATCAGCCAGATGTAGCCCAACTATAGCCCAGTGACAGAATGACCAATCAGCTTCGCAAACCTCCGTTACGCGAAGCGGAGCGCTGTTACAGATATATATCTTTTTTTGAACGTTAATTTCTCAAAATCCACTGGAGCACATATATCGCTAATTGACTGCCTGGTGATTGTTCCCCTGTCCGAGGATTCAGCGCGACTGGAGTCGCTGACCACCTTGCCCTGCACAGCGGAACCGGCTGGGAGTTAGCCAAGACCTCGTGGCCGCAGAGGAGGGTGAGGCGCCGGCCCCGGGACTGCGAGGACCAGCATTCACCAACCCCAGCTGGTCCTCTTCCCGTGTGTAGCCGCGCCCCCTCCCAGTGCCGCGCCTCCAGCCGAGCCCCTTAACTTCTCGCGGCACCCGCTTCGCGGGTGCCACTCGCTAATTGACTGCCTGGTGATTGTTCCCCTGTCCGAGGATTCAGCGCGACTGGAGTCGCTGACCACCTTGCCCTGCACAGCGGAACCGGCTGGGAGTTAGCCAAGACCTCGTGGCCGCAGAGGAGGGTGAGGCGCCGGCCCCGGGACTGCGAGGACCAGCATTCACCAACCCCAGCTGGTCCTCTTCCCGTGTGTAGCCGCGCCCCCTCCCAGTGCCGCGCCTCCAGCCGAGCCCCTTAACTTCTCGCGGCACCCGCTTCGCGGGTGCCACTCGCTAATTGACTGCCTGGTGATTGTTCCCCTGTCCGAGGATTCAGCGCGACTGGAGTCGCTGACCACCTTGCCCTGCACAGCGGAACCGGCTGGGAGTTAGCCAAGACCTCGTGGCCGCAGAGGAGGGTGAGGCGCCGGCCCCGGGACTGCGAGGACCAGCATTCACCAACCCCAGCTGGTCCTCTTCCCGTGTGTAGCCGCGCCCCCTCCCAGTGCCGCGCCTCCAGCCGAGCCCCTTAACTTCTCGCGGCACCCGCTTCGCGGGTGCCACTCGCTAATTGACTGCCTGGTGATTGTTCCCCTGTCCGAGGATTCAGCGCGACTGGAGTCGCTGACCACCTTGCCCTGCACAGCGGAACCGGCTGGGAGTTAGCCAAGACCTCGTGGCCGCAGAGGAGGGTGAGGCGCCGGCCCCGGGACTGCGAGGACCAGCATTCACCAACCCCAGCTGGTCCTCTTCCCGTGTGTAGCCGCGCCCCCTCCCAGTGCCGCGCCTCCAGCCGAGCCCCTTAACTTCTCGCGGCACCCGCTTCGCGGGTGCCACTCGCTAATTGACTGCCTGGTGATTGTTCCCCTGTCCGAGGATTCAGCGCGACTGGAGTCGCTGACCACCTTGCCCTGCACAGCGGAACCGGCTGGGAGTTAGCCAAGACCTCGTGGCCGCAGAGGAGGGTGAGGCGCCGGCCCCGGGACTGCGAGGACCAGCATTCACCAACCCCAGCTGGTCCTCTTCCCGTGTGTAGCCGCGCCCCCTCCCAGTGCCACGCCTCCAATCACAGCCGCACCTCATAAACAGACCCAGGACACGCGCCTCGCGGGACGCGCGCGGGTCGGAGTCCGGGGCGAAGACCGGGCAAAGAGCGGGCCGTTTGAGGCCGTTCGAGAACGTGAGAGCCCGGTCCGGGCCACCCCCCTAACTTCAACTCTTTGGTCGTCTCAATACAGGTACTACCTACTTTCTGTTGACTTTCCTGCTATTGATAGCTAACACAAAAGAGCTGCCAACGTTTACCTATTGGATAATGACCACAAAAATGAATACAAGATCTACTAAGCTGAAAAAACCCAACAAGAAAGATATAGGAGAAACATTACTGGGCCCTATGGATGACTTCTTAGCCAAAGCGAACACATTTATCGACCAAAGCATAAGCTTAATCGAGAGGAGGGTCTCAACGGAACTTGAAATCGCACGTCGATCCTCACTGGGATTATTGGCAACTGCAAAAACCCCAGAAATTCAGCCAGCACCTAGTCAAATTGTGGCAAATGCAAATAGACTTAGCCTTCCAAATAATGTTGATCTTTCAGCAACACAAATTTCAGTGATTTTTTCAGAAAGTGATCTGGAAAAAACTCCTGATATTTTTCCAGACCCCACGCCGGAAGAAACAGAACAAATGAAAGGGAGGCGGGAGGGAGCTATAAGGAAAAGGAACGTAAGAAAATCCCCTGAGCACATCGTAAATACCAAAGTAGTTATTCACCCAATTTTGGTCGATGACACAAACTTTCCAACACTATCACAGCACTCTGCTCCCCCAACAATTAATCCTGTTATAGTACATCATCTACCACACGATTTACAAGATTCACTAATTTCAGAATCCGGAACCCCACAGAAACCAGGTAGGGAGCGGGAACTAGCGAGACTAATGAAGGAGATAGCTTCTCTCCTAAATTCTTACATTCGCCCGCTAGAATCCAGACTCATTAACATTGAGAGTCAAGTAACGAAAATCTTAGGCTCTCTAAAATTTACTCCCCCACAATCTCACCCAAAACCACCCCAATGTGCCCCGATTACTCTTCCCGTAACAAAAAAATCAGTCACCCTACCTGCCGCACAGACTAAAACGCAATCTATAACAACCTCTTCAAAAGTAGTTACCCTCCCGGATGTACAAAAACCAACTCCCAAGTCATTGATTAGTTCTCTACAAACTAATTCCCAATTAACCCCAACAGTAACTACCCCAACCACAATTCTACCTGTCCCTAGTACCCCTGCTGTAACAAACACAAACACAAACCCCCCAAATAGTGCCCCAGGAAGGCCGATAGATCAAAGACCTACCTTAAATATGCCACCTGAGGCATCTCCATACGTGGTAGTCATGACAGGGGTACCAGAACTTACAGGTGAGGGAATAGAGCCCAACTGGTCTCTACAGAATAAGGTTCAGCATTGGTTGAATACAAATCGCCCTGCGCCGCCCCACTGGAACAGCAAAATAGCCTCAGTTTGTCGGACCCCGTGGGTAGGCTATAGGAAAAAAACCCTTCGAGGTGATTGCGTTGTAGTTACGTTTGAGGATCCCAGTATGGTGGAATACCTCTGCTCCCGGGAATTTAATATCACCCCGGGAGGGATTGCAACTAGATCACTGTCCTACTTCTACCCAAAAAGGTACAACAATCATAACCACACCCGCCACACTGATAACTTTTGGCGTAACCCGATCCCGCAACCGTGGGAGCTAGAGGCTGTAGGACCAAGGATATCATCGCATCACGGATATAACGATGATTCTTGGTGGTTAGCAAACCGAAATCCCCACCAGAGAGAAGCCCCTTGGCAGGTTGTGGGCCCACATAACAGATCCAGAATCTGGGAGCAGTGGGAGAGGCCACACTTTCAACCATTTGGGTCTACCCATAGAGATAACATCAACGGACAAAATTGGCGAGGTATCTCGACCACAAACAGGTTCAGTGGATTAGAAATGGTCGATTGACAAAAAATTGAAAGTCCGGAGGCCCCTCGAATAACCCCGGATTTGTGTACTTCCCCTCCCGCCCTCCCACAAATGGAAAAAATTGCCCCAGATAATACATCTACTCAGATTTCGATAGTTTTCTGGAATGTGGCGGGGCTTAGAAAGAAAATTGAGGATGGGTCTGTTGCCGGCTTCCTGAGGTACACACAAATTATATGCCTTCAGGAGACTTGGGCAAGGACCCCCCTCCATCTCGTAGGGTATAGGACATTTACATCTCCTGCCCTCCCTAGTACTTCAGGTAGACCCAAAGGGGGATTGGTAATCTACCTGGCAAATACAATTGCTGACTTAAAGATCTACAAGGCTGAGCTATTACCGAATTTTCAGATCATCACTATCACAATTGGCAAAAATTCTCCCATTACGCTAATTAATATATATAACAATCTAGAGGAAGATGCATTTTTAGCTGTTCTCTCACGAATTAAAGAAAAAATAGTCGAACACCGTTATCCCAAACAGAATAAAGTAAATTCCCATTTAATCTGGGGAGGAGATTATAACCTGCACCCTTGCGAAAACAATGCCAACTGTGGATTGGTAGACGAACACAATAATCCTTTGGTCCACTTCACACACTCAGTAGTGGGGCTCGCCATGAATAGAACACTCTCTGACCTGGACCTGCAAATTATAAACCCCACAGAAGAGCTTAACAACAGGCTGGAACCCACCTATAGAGGAAGGGGCCACGAAACCACTGTGGACTATGTAATTGTGTCAGAAGGATTGAAAGACCAAATCAATAGCATGTTAATCCTGGAAAACAATCTCAGCGATCATTCTGCACTAAGTTTAAAAATCCAAATAATTCGACAAAGGGCACCGATGGCAACTATAGCAAATATGCTAAACCAGAACAGGCTCCAACTGAGTAAAACAAACGGACTTACGATAAAATGGGAAAAAGTGGACCCTAACATTCTTACAAAGCGGCTAGTAACAACTACTTATAGCAATATCTTGATCTGTCTTGATCCAACCACAGAGCCTAAGCAAATCTTGGAAAACTTCAACCAAATAATAGAACAAGTTAATAAACTGCTAACCAACACACCCATACAAAATAAGAATACCTCTACAGGCTGGTTCAATCGAGATTGCACCAAAGCACAGACCAATTTGAGGAAAGCACTCAGAAATCCAACCAGAGATAAAATCACTATCCAAGCTCTTCGACATGAGTACAACTCAGCTAGAAGCTTAAGGAAAAAAGATCTAAAACAATCCTTATGGAAGGCTCTGCATTTGAGTGCAGTCCAGAAAGACAGTCAGGCTTTCTGGAAAATAGTCAAAACTCCTCTGCTAGCAGATTCTAACGCGCCAAAAATTGATGTAGCTATTGATGAGGATACGTGGGTGAACCATTTCTCTAAAATCTTCAAACAACATTCTAACACCGAAGATCTTGAGCCCACTTTTAACCCAGTTATCTATCCCATTCAATTGGAGGTAGACCTGCAGGACTTTGAAATGGCGCTTTCCTCAAGCAAATCCGGAAAAGCACCCGGCCCCGATGGGGTTCCAGTTGATTTATTTAAGTATCTTCCTGAACTCTGGACACCGATAATTACAAGAGTTTGTATAGCAACATCGAAACTCGGCCTGCTAGATTCGTGGACCTCTTCCATCATGGTCCCAATCTATAAGAAGGGAGATCGACAAGACCCGAAGTGCTATCGCCCAATCTCCCTTCTTGACTCTTTGGGCAAACTAGTCGGCAGAGTTCTTCTCGGAAAGCTACAACAGTGGGTAGAAGACAAAAACATCCTTTCGCACTTACAGTTTGGCTTTAGGGAGGGCTTTGGAACCATCGAGCAGGCCCTAAACCTAAGCCTGCTAACGTCTAAGTACACCCATGCTAAATCTGGCGCCATTTACATGGTATATGTGGACTTGTCTTCCGCCTTCGATTGCGTCTCACACGCAAAGCTTTGGTCACTGCTGAGCACCATGGGGGTTGATCCCCCCCTTTTGGATTTTTTAAGGGAGCTCTACAGCAAAGCTACCGCGAGAGTGAGGTACGGGACAAGAGGAGAACTGACGGCACAATTCAGCGTAGAGCGAGGAGTGAGGCAAGGTTGTGTCCTTGCCCCCTTCCTCTTCTCACTTTATACCAACGGATTAGAAGAGGCTATGATGAGAGGGGGGAAGGACCTTCCAAGAGCAAAAGATCGCTTGATCCCAGCGCTACTCTACGCTGACGATGCAGTCATCTTAGCACGAACACCCATCGAACTGCAGAAATCTCTGTCTAAATATACAGATTTCATGGGTGCCTTGGATTTGCACGTTAACATCAAAAAAACTTTTGTTATGGTAGTTGGTGGACCAAAAAAAGTATCCAAGTCCATCTTTCTGAATAAACAAAAAATCGGAAAAACCTCACAATACCCCTACCTAGGTGTAATGATAGATGACGCCCTGAATTGGAAAGCCGCAGTTGAGGCCAGGAGACACCTATTCAAACGTGCAATTATGGCACTGATTAAATTCTCTAACAAGCTTGGAAAAAGACCGCCAGCAGAACTATTACAGATATATGCTGCCAAATGTCAATCCATAGCATTATATGGTGCAGGGATCTGGGGTCACACTTCCATCGGCTCCATACAAAAAGAAGAAAATATTTTCTTAAGATTCCTTTTATCAACACCACGGGGCACTTCCATCTATGCCTCACATATGGAACTGGGAATCTCATATATCGAAGATCTAATTAAAATTCAACCATTAATGTTGTGGAGGCGAGTATGGTTGTCGGAAAAAAATAGTTTGACCAAAAGCATCTTACAGGACACCATGGGTTTGGACCATGCCAATAAAATAGTTTGGCTGTCTTATGTAAGACATTTTTTTACCGACTTAGGGTTACCACAATACTACCATGAACCAGAAAACCTAAAAAACATCTCCAAAAAAGATCTGAAGCAAACTGCGTTGAGCCACCTGGAATCCCTGAGACTGTCTGCATCAATTGCAAAAAAATCTGTGATGCACGCAATTATGACACAGCAGGCCCCAAAAATGCAGCTATATTTGACTCTAGAGATCACAACATACGAAAAGATGCTCCTCACCAGGTTCAGAATGAACCTTTTTTTCAGGCTAGTGACATTTCCGGAAAAAAACAACTGGAATGCACAGATGGACTTGTGCCCATGTGATGGTCTTTCCTCACAGTCCACCATTCATACAATACTGTTCTGTAAGTTTTTCCATCCCCATCGAAAAATATGGCTTATCCCCCTATTAAAAAAATGGGGTTATAGACAATGCCGCCCAGCAATGTTGGCATTACAACATTTGGACTCTGAATCCACTGTGTATCACGTACTAAATTTTCTTAAATGTATTATAAGACACAGAAATAACCTTTAAAAACGTAGTGTCTATTCAAATTTTATGTAAATCACTGATATTTTTTATCTTACATTTTTTTTAAGAAACTGTATAAATATATTGTGTTCTTTCTTCTTCATGACTGTTTGTATTGCTATGTCATCTTTTATGGTTTTTGCAATGCTAAAAAAACCGAATAAAGATTATATTATTATTATATTATTACATATATTGAGACCTAGCAAAGGCACATCGGGCTACCAGTCCCTAATATTTTGCCAAGTTTCGTGCAAATCCATTCAGCCGTTCGATTATTATTATTATTATTTTTTTTGCCCCGCGGGGCCCTTTTAAAACCTCCACATCAAACCTAGGGGGTCAGCGAGGATCTACTATGCCCCCTTATGGTTATTTCCCCCTTTGTTTTGGCCTCCTCTTGTCTCTCGATCCTACCGAGAGACAAGATGGCGGCCGCTACGGACTTTTTGGAATGTTGACAGACGCCAGAGAACCAATCAGCTTCGCTTCACAAAGCTCCGTTGCGCGAAAAGTACGCGTCCTGGGACGCTGCCCGGTCCGCTGTTACAGATATATATCTTTTTTTAAACGTTAATTTCTCAAAATCCACTGGAGCACATATATTGAGACCTACAAAAGGCACATCGGGCTACCAGTCCCTACAATTTTGCCAAGTTTCGTGCAAATCCATTCAGCCGTTCGGGCTAAAAGTGAGGCCAACCGCCCTATGGAAAACTCAATGTTAAAAACACGTTTTGGGACCCCCCTTTTTTCTCGGCCCCCCCTTGACGAACCCCCCCCAAATTTTCAAGGGCTGCTCAGAAACAAAATGTGCCATTTTCCTGAAAATTTCAGCCAATTCCGTCCACAAACGCCAAAGTTATTAGACATAGAATTTTCAAAAATCCCATAGAGCAAAAATCCTAACTATATATACCTACTGGCGACCGCCAGTAGGTAATATATATATATATATTCACTGAAAAAACCATAGGTTTCAAACCAGTTATAGTTAGGTGGAAATTTTACTTGCATAAAACCATTGAAATTCCCACGTTATAGTTAGTTGTACTCACTATAACTTGCGCGTGCAATGCACTGCTGATGACGTCACATATTACATCACTCATGACATGGTCAGTGACATCACTCATGACATCACTGATGTCTTGGAGATACCGTGGTCTGAGAAAAGTAAACAATTTTTCATGAATGCAAGATTTGGAATCTTGCCAGGCCTCAGTCACGCTCTGCCATGGAAAAGATTTAACTCCAGTTTATTGTGTATACTTTGCAAAGGTGGAGAAGAAAATATTGTCCATCTCCTATGTATCTGTCCTGGCCTTAGCAGGGAAAGATGTGCATTACTTAAACCTCATTTTAATCTTCGGGCCACAAGAACATGCAGGCAGGCATTGAAAATTTGTCTTGATCCAAATGATATAGTTATGAACGTTGCCTTTGTAAAAATTTAAAAAATTATAACTACCGAATTAGAAAAGTAGATGAGGAAAAAAGCTTTTATGAAATCATAAACAGATAAATAGATAATAAAAAAAAAAAAAAATTACTATATTTTTATTTAAGTCCAATCATCTCAATTTTAAGGATAAAAGAAATGCTTTCTCTTTTTATTGTATTGTATTGTATTACATAAATTGAAAATGTTTTTGTAATGGAAGTATTGTAAGATTTTAATTAATCAAACAATAAAGAATTACCTACCTCATCAGTGATGTCATTTGAGATGTCATCAGTGATGTCATCAGTGATGTCATTTGAGATGTCATCAGTGATGTCATCAGTGATGTCACTGACCATGTCATGAATGATGTAATATGTGACATCATCAGAGGTGGATTGCGGGTGCGCGAAATATATAGTTAGTGCAACTAACTATATATGGAATTTCATTGGATTTGTATGATTAAAATATTCACCTAACTATATATGGTCTCAAACCTATGGTTTTTTCATTGAATTTTCAAGGTTTTGTAAATGCAAATACCTAACTATATATGGTCTGGTGGCCATCTTGGGAGACTGCATATCAGAATTTTTTTTATGAAATATAAGAGGATTTGAGAAGTCACTCAAAATGTGCCCTAATTTTTCTTTCTTCAGCACTAATCATAATTTCTATGGCAAAATGAACCCCCTCATTTTGTTCCTTTGCAAATACATGTTTTAAGTGTTAACACTTTATTCCAATCAAGATGACTTCAGGTGTGCCATACTTTTGTCATAAGTAAGACTGTTAGCGCTCTAGTTGTTCTTTAGAACACTCTGGGACATTCTGTCATTGGGCTATAGTTGGGCTACATCTGGCTGATATTTGGGCTACATTTGTTTTTTTTTGTCTCAGGTGGCCATCTTTGGGCTACATTGGGCTACATTGGGCTACATTTGGGCTCTAACATGTATATAGCCCAATGCAGCCCAATATATATTTTTTCAAAGTTAATTTTTGTAAAAACCACTGGAGCATATATCTTGAGACATAGCAAAGGCACATCGGGGTACCAATCCCTACAATTTTGCCAAGTTTGGTGGAAATCCATTCAGCCATTCGGGCTAAAAGTGAGTCCAACCGCCCTATGGAAATTAACATGGGGAAAACATGTTTTGGGACCCCCCTTTTAATCTCGGCCCCCGCTTGATGGATCCCCCCGAAACTTTCAGGGAAGGAGCGGAGCGCAGCGAGGCAAAGTTAAGGAAAATTACAGGCAGAGACCTGATTCGGCGCCAAAGTTATTCCCAATAGAATGTTGCCGATTTCCTATGGAAAACGATCCTAACTATAACTACCTACTGGCGACCGCCAGTAGGTAATATTACCTACTGGCGGTCGCCAGTAGGTAGTTATAGTTAGGACCTAGTTTCCATAGGAAATCCTCAACATTCTATTTGGAATAACTTTGGCGCCGGTGGACGAATTTTCGCGAATGTCTCGAATTAGATGGCCCGCTCCGCTCTGCTCCTTCCCTGAAAGTTTGGGGGGGATTCGTCAAGCGGGTGCCGAGATAAACGGGGGGTCCCAAAACGTGTTTTCTCCATGTTAATTTCCATAGGGCGGTTGGACTCACTTTTAGCCCGAACGGCTGAATGGATTCCCACCAAACATGGCAAAATTGTAGGGACTGGTAGCCCGATGTGCCTTTGCTATGTCTCAAGATATGTGCTCCAGAGGATTTTGAGTAATTTAGGTTCAAAAAAATATATATATCTATAAGGGCGCCCCGGTACGCGCACCGGGGCGCGTACCAGCGCACTACACGAGTACCCGAGCGGAAAGCTGATTGGCTCTCGGGTGTCTGTCAACATTCCAAACAGTCTGGAGCGGCCGCCATCTTGTGTCTCGGTAGGATCGAGACACAAGAGGTGGCAACAACAAAGGGGGAAATGACCAAAAGGGGGCAGGGTAGACCCCCCCTGATCCCCTAGGTTTGATGTGGGGGCTATAAAAGGGCCCCGCGGAAAAAAAAAATATGAAAACACATTTTTCGATTTTCGCGGGGGGAGCGCCCGGTACGCGCACCGGGGAGCGTACCGGGGAGCGTACCCTGGAGAAAAAAGAATGACAGAGTTTTTAAAAAATTTAGCATTTTTTTATAAATTGGAGGTAGTTCTAAAAAGAACTGTTTTTTTTTCTTCTTTTTGTTGTTTTATATTTTTTGTATTGTTTTTTTGAACATTTTTTACTTTTTTTGGCTTTTATGAACAATTTTATATTTTTTTGGTAATTTTTATGGGGACAAACAAAAAACAGGGAATTGTAAACGGCTCAACTGGAGCAAAAAAAAACAAGAAAAAATTAAGGTTTCTTTGGGCACTTGTGGTTGTCACCAGCATGGTTGATGAGATTAATACTTTGCTCACCATAGGTAATTGTTTTTCCACAAAATATACAAACGATTTTGTATCCACCAAACTTGGTTTGGATGTTTGGGACCATCTCCCTTGTCTCTGGACCCGATGGAGTGGGTTGTTTACTTTGGGAGGTGCTGGGAGAAGATTGGGAAAGGTTTCTGGTCAGTTCTCTGACCTCTGGCGCAGCATAGTTGTTTGGATGCTGGCGTTCCATGTGGCAAATCATGGTGTTGTTGCCAAAAGAGTATTTTTTGGCAGGGTTCCCCCTGGAAAGTACAGTGCCACAGATCAGACAAGTAACCTTTGGCGCATTAACTTTCTTTTGGTCCTTTGGGATTTTAAAAAACTCCCAGACAATGTGCACCTTTGGCTTATAGGGGGTAGTATGTTCAGGCAGGAACTGCTGCCTCTCCTCCTCCTCCTCCTCCTCCTCTTCTTCATCTCCACCACTGTGGTGTTGTGGTGGTCCTTGTGGTGGTGGTGGTGGTGGTGGTGGTGGTGCAGATGCTCCTGCTGCTGATGCTACTGTAGACATTTTTCAGTACAAATAGGTACAAATAGATCTGTAAACAGGTCTTCCTCAATCAAAGTACAAAGTGAGAATGAGGAAAAAAGGTGGGGGCTTTCATCATTTGGAAAACAAAACTGTCCTGAACCAATGAAAAGTGTTATTTTCAGGTCACATGACTCGGGCTTTCATCATTTGGAAACCAAAACTGTTCTGAACCAATGAAAAGTGTTATTTTCAGGTCACATGACCCGACGCGCTTACGCTACGCGCCCCGGGGCGCTTCCGGATGCGCTTACGCCGTGCGTCATAAGACGCATCACGCGGCTACGCGATACGTCACGATGATGTTTTGTTCACGGAAATAGCGCTAATGGGACGCTCACCGGTACGCGCACCGCAACACTGCGCTTACCGGTGCGCTCACCGGTACGCGCACCGGGAGCGATCCAGGGCAAAAAAAAAATATATAGTATTACATAAATATACAATATAGGATTCATTATAAAATAGAAATTAGCTATTAAAAAACCTATGAAATTCACTGAAAAAACCATAGGTTTCACACCAGTTATAGTTAGGAATTAGCATTTAAAAAACCTATTAAATTCACTGAAAAAACCATAGGTTTCACACCAGTTATAGTTAGCGGAAATTTTACTCGCATAAAACCATTGAAATTCCCACGTTATAGTTAGTTGGACTCACTATAACTTGCGCGTGCAATGCACTGCTGATGACGTCACATATTACATCACTCATGACATGGTCAGTGACATCACTCATGACATCACTGATGACACCATCCTTGTGACAGAGTGACAGACCTCCTTTCACTGTAATGTAACCCTTGAAACACATATTCAAAAATAGAAACTAAAATTAAAAAAAAATGGAGATACCCATACCAGTTACAACAACCAATTCAATAATTCCACCATCTATATACACATCCACTCATTCACCAACAGTTCTATATAGTCACTCATACATATACTCACTCATCGGATGTACGACATTACAACGCATGCTTTTACATCGCATGCTTTTACAACGCGAGTTTTACAACGCATACCATTACAACGCATAGCGCTTTGGGGTGCTGGATAGTGAATAGTTTAATTTACTATTCCAACTCCAGTCCCCGTGGACACTAGGGAAGGTGTTGGACAGTAAATTAAACTTATTCCCTATCCTACAGCACCTCCCAGCGCAATGCTTTGTAATGGTTTGCGTTGTAAAAGCTGCGATGTAAAAGCATTGCGTGGTAAAAGTTGCGTTGTAAGTGATGTTTCCCTCACTCATCATATGTAGTGATACACCTATACATCCTCTTACACACCGACAGTCATCCAAAAGATACTCTCACACATACTCACACATGCAAATAAACTATTGAACATCCATTTATTTGCATATACAGCTATACACACACTACCACTTTACTTCTAAGGAAACTTACACATACTTACTCTCTTAAACAATCACTTATAGAAACACATACTAATTTAAACAGGATCTCTTACAATCCCTCACTCTACCATATACTCACTTATATACATCAATATTCGCATATACTAGATTAAAACATATGTAGTTACTGATAAAGACACTAGTGAGACAGTCATTCACTCACTAACACACACATATACACACTCATCCACCCATACAGTCCTGCACATATGCTGTCTTCAAAACACATACAAAGAGAGAGTCAGTCATTCATGCATGTATGTGCTAAGTAATACCCCCACCAAACCATACAAACACTCATACAGATACTAAGAAAAACATCTAATAACCCATATACATACACATGTAGCTACTCACCAACCCATGCAGCCACTTATACACAAAGTGAAACACTGATACATATATTTAAATATTTAAACATTACTGTCTAATATATGTATTCACTAAGATACACTTAATAAACCAGTTAACCAATCAATTTGTTTTTTTAAAAACATCCATGTAAACACTTATTTAAACATGTATTCTTCCATCAACTTTTACATATACATATATAACACATATTTATTTTTCAGAAAGACACACATTCACTGGATGGTGTCATCAGTGATGTCATGAGTGATGTAATATGTGACGTCATCAGCAGTGCATTGCACGCGCAAGTTATAGTGAGTCCAACTAACTATAACGTGGGAATTTCAATGGTTTTATGCGAGTAAAATTTCCTGCTAACTATAACTGGTGTGAAACCTATGGTTTTTTCAGTGAATAAATATATATATATATATATATATATATATATATATATATATATATATATATATATATATATATATATATATATATATATATATATATATATATATATATATATATATATATATTTATTCTAACAATACATTTTCCTCATTGCACTGCCATGGGGTGTTATGAATAAGAGTTTCGCTCCTTTTGAAAGAAGGTAGAACATGCTCCTTTGAATGCAAATATCTTTTATTTTTTTTTATTTTAATTTTTTTAAAGTTTTTTTTTTTTTAAAACATGAGCAGGGCACAATTGGATTCAAGGTAATAAAGCGCGCATTCATATATATACAATGGGAATATATAAAAAAAAAGAAAAAAGTATACATGTACAATACCAAAACATACAGGATTATACCGAAATAGACCATATACACAATAGACACAAAGAATGCTGTACACCAGAATCTCGATTCCCCCCCCTCCCAACAAACAATAATCAAGGATCAGGACCTTGCTTCCATCGAATAAGGGGTACCCATATTTGCAAACCAAGTTTCTTACCTTTTTTCCCCTTCCTTGCATATATGGCGGATTCTAATTTTTGAATTGATAATACCTTACCCAGCCATTGATGATATGTGGGAGGATTAGGGTCAAGCCAAGCCGAAGCCACTAGCAGTCTAAAGATAGCCATTACAACAAATACAAAGTTTTCATTATTCACGTGGCTCTCCGGGTTGACCCCTAGTAGCATTACAGCTGGGTTTAATTCTATTGTAGTTGACAATACATTCTGAAAAAAGTTCCCAATGTCCTGTTTTATACTATCTAGTTGTGGGCAAAGTGAAAAAATGTGCATTATATCCGCTTCTGCACTACCACACCTAAAACAGGTAGTTCCCGAGAGACCCCCCCATTGAGCAATTTTCGCCGGTGTGTAGTACAGATGATATAAAATCTTATAATGTTGAGCTTGTAGAGATGATGAGCACAACAGTTTGATTCCCATCTCTAGCGACTCCGAAAAAATTTCCCTGGTTGTATCCAGATCTTCAGACCACTTATTGACCCATTGATCCATATCATCGTTCTTTAAAGATGTCATCTCAAAGTAAAGTCTTTTTATAGAACAATCAGAACCTGCCTCTATAAGATCCATCAGTACATTTGTTTCGAAACCCAGAGGGCCTCCTTTTCTATTTGTTAAACAACTTCTTATTTGGAGATATTTAAAAAAATGCTTTGTATCTAAAGTATATCTATTCTGTAATTCTACAAATTGTAGTATACCATGAGGTCCCTGGATATCTCCAATCTTTCTTATCCCCCGCCTCTCCCAATCTTGAAATACAGCACCTGAAAAAACCATGCGAGGCAGGGAGGGGTTATTTTTAAATCTGGTGTAAGCATTATATTTTCCAATTCCTATCTTTTTCGATATTCCCTTCCATATATTATAAGCAGCCATAATGGTCTTAAACCGCGTTCTTTTATAATAACTTTCCTCAGTGAATCGTAAAAAAATATTTTCCGCATTTTTACCCAAAATCAAACCAAATATAGCAAGTGAACCAATATTATCCCATCCATCCGTCTCTGCCCCCCCAACCAATCCCAACATATTTTGGAATGCAGCAGCCCAATAATACAGTTTTAGATCTGGTAAAGACCAACCACCGCGCTCCCGTGGGAGTGACATATATCTCAAAGCCCTGCGTGTCTTTCCTCTGGCCCATATAAACCGGTTAATCATTTGCTCACAAACTTTAAACCATTTATTATCAAATAAAAGTGGCACTGCCCTAAAGATATACAAAAATGTTGGCAACACCATCATTTTGATGATATTGACTCGGCCTACTAACGATAGGTGTAGATTTTCATACCGATCCAAATCTTTCTTTGTTTTATTTATTATTGGAACGATATTATTTTCCACCAAATTATTTAAGTCGGCTGAAATACTTATTCCTAAATAAGTCCCTGCCTGGACAACTCGATTATCTTCACACATGGTCGCTGAATTTTTAATGATCTGTGTCTTCGAGGCATTCAGGGCGTATCCCGAAATCTGACCAAATCTATGAGCCTCTTCTTCTATAAATACAGTTGCCTCCGTAGGGTTTGGTGTTATCACTGCTACATCATCAGCATAGGCCAATATCTTACATGGTCCCACTAGTGTTGGTAATGGTGTTATCTCCGGACATAGATCTAACTTACGAATCAGTGGATCCATATACATGGCAAACAGTAAGGGGGAACATGGACACCCCTGCCGTGTTCCTCTTTTAATCATGAATTGACCCGTAACACCCCCATTAACTCTGAGGGCCGCGATCGGTTCTTTGTACAAAGTCTGTAGAGCTTTTATAAAACCACCCCTAAATCCAGCTCTTACTAAAGTGTGCCACAGATATTCCCAGGAGACCCGATCGAATGCTTTCTCAGCATCTAGCAACATTACTGCCATCGGATCTCCTGTGACCTCAGCGGCGTCGAACAGCGTTATAACTTTCCTGGTGTGATGAGTTGTTCCTCTACCAGGAATAAATCCGTGCTGGCTATAACTTACTAAAGCGCTTATAACCCCAGCAAATCTCCTTGCCAGAGCTTTTGAATATATTTTGGTGTCATTATTCATTAATGTAATGGGGCGATATGACCCAGGTTCAGTCGGCGGCTTTCCTTTTTTTAAAATTAACACAATATCTGCACCCCCCCAAGACTTTGGGATAGACTTGCCCGACTGAGCAGCTTGAATCATTTTGGTTAGCTCTTGGGCGAGCATTCCCCAGAAGGTTTTATAAAATTCTAAGGGTATCTGGTCCGGGCCAGCAGCTTTTCCTGAAGGGAGGTTACACATAGCATCTTTAATCTCTTCAGCATCTAACTGACTTTCCAGTCTATCTGCATCTTCGTCCAGAACCCTCACCACTGGGATATTCTCAAGATAATCCCTAATCTCATCACTCCCACACGGATATTGGTGATCATATAAATTCTGATAGAATTTCCTGAAAACTTCCCTGATTTCTTCCGGATCTTTTTGCAGATTACCATTTTCATCCCTAATTTCTCTAACTGTTCCTTCTGCCGCTATCTGCCTTGTGCGCATGGCGAGTACATGCCCGACTTTTTCATTATATTCATAACACCTCTCCCTTCTAATTGTATAATATACTGCCGCTTTTTTCGCCAATTCATCTTCAGCTTCACTTTTTACTTTTATAAGATCTAAGATAGATTGCTCTACTGGTTCCCCTCTAATAACACAGTTGTTGAGTTGTTCTTCTGCCTCTAACACAGCTTTCTCTAATTCGCTTTGCCGAAGCCCTACTAATTTACGTTTATAACTGCTATAGCTACATGTTTCGCCACGGACACCCGCCTTGAAAGCATCCCAGATAACTCCAACCGAGGCACTTCCTCTATTGTTATCGAAAAACTCCGTGATCCATTTTGACATATGCAATATGTAATCATCCTCTAAAAGGAGCCTTCTTTCGAATGTCCATACCCGATTAGTTCTTATTCCCCCTTCTAACTTCATCGTCAACAGTACTGGGTTATGATCACTGAGGATTCTTGGGAGCCTATCTATCTTAACCCGTGACATTATATTATTAGAAATCATAAAGTAATCCAATCTGACACAAACTTGATGTGGTGCAGAATAATATGTGTATCCTTTTTGTGCTGATCTGATTGTACCCCAGACATCAATCAGGTTATTATTAATCAAAAGATCCACAAGGGCCTTATGGACTCTTTTCTTTCGTCCTTTATAACATCTAGTCTGTCCTATTCCCAATCCTTCTGCCCCATTAATGTTCAGGTCTCCCCCTATGATGACCTGGGGGGGCCAAATGGCCAATTCAGAGTCTAGAAACTGTAATACCTCCGGGTCATCCTGCGTAGAACCATAAATTGCGATCAACGTTGTCCAAACACCTTCTATCATAATCTCCGCTATCGCCCACCTTCCCCATTTATCCTCTAATTTTCTCCCAATTGTCAAATTTTTACTCCTTGACAAGATAGCGACCCCTCTATTTTTTGCACCTTGTTTAGAACTTGCTATTAAGTGGAAGCCCAACTGATTGAGACAATACTCTTGCGTGTTCATTATATGTGTCTCTTGCAGGAAAATAAAATCTACATTCAACTGACGTAATCGGATACCAATCTTTTGCCTTTTTTGGACATCATTTAGGCCACAAACATTCCATGTTAGAAATCTAAGTGTCATAATTAAGTTTTCCGAAACCATTAACTACCTGTTCACTTGTATTTCTTATTTTAATGGGTTTGATCTCTGCTACATCTAATACATAAAACACATAATTCTTAGTTTTTATACTCTCTTCCTTCCTCACTTCTTCCTTACAGCCATACTGCTCATGCGCCTGTTTCGGAATGCATCCTTCATGATACCCATAAGTTTCAATACCATTGTGCCCTGCCCTTGTGCTCCTTCTCCCCCCCCCCCAGAGACCCCTCCCTCAGGAACCCTCCCCCCCTACGGGCAAATAGGTCCGTGAGACCTATATTTGACCGACGCTTGCCACCGGGATGTCTCACCCCCTCCCCCCTGACTTTCCTAGTTCTTGCTTGTCATTTGAAGTGCTCACCTACAAAGGAGTAAGAGAAAAAAAAAAAATCATTTTAGACTCTATCTATCAAGTCCTATCTCATACTGCCTGATTAAACAGAAATATAACAACATATCAATAATTTTAAACAAATTAAGCTTGCCCAAAATCTTCACAGTGAATACAATAAGAAAAAAATAACATGCACATGCGAAAACATAGTCTATCCTTAGATTCCCTATAAAGTTCCTAACTCTAACTGGTGAGTTGAAAAACTGCTATTCCATAGCGTTATTACTCTGACCTCTACTCTTTACTTTTTACGAGGTATATTTCTGACAACCCCACCTTTGAATGCCAATATCAATGAATTCTGTCTCAAGGGAATGCCAAACTACATCCATTCTATATGTCACAACCTCAGCATTAGCACATTTTATGTTGATTGCAGCACAATTTCTGACCTCAAATTTGGTGTTAAACTACTCCGCACTTTTAAGTCCATGTCATTGTTTCTCAGAGTAGATGAATCCCTTGCATGAATGAACATGTCATCATGATCTGGGGGACATTTATACTTTGCTCTATTCTGCTCAAAACAAAATTACCAGTGTTCCATACAGCTTTTAAGATGCTTGTAAATAAAAGCACTAGTGCACACAATTGAGTGCTCTTCAGCATCGACTCTTAATTTAGGCAGCAATAGCACACATCGAAAAACATGTTTTTATGATGCTCTACATTTTTCCTTATATTTCTTTAGGGTCATACTAGACATTGCAGCAGACAACAAGCAATGGACGGAGCATAACACGGCCTCTAACCTTTAAATGTAAAATATAGAATCCTGTTCTTTATCCAGTGTTTTTCTGTACTCCGAAATTTGAATAATTATTAACTGGACGCACAGGATAAGAGAAATGCCCAGGAACACACAATGCTGTACGGTGTTGGAGCCAGTATCAAAATATTTGTCTCTGGAGTCAACATAGTGGATTGTGGAAATTTCATCACATTTATGCCTAAATACCACAGGAAACATTGGAAAACTGTTTTCGCTGTGCACTCACATAAACAAAATACCTCAAAACTCACAACTGACAGCATACCTGGGTTGACGAACAGTTAAAGAACAAGGAACAACCAATGAAAACATATTATGCTTATTTGTCAACATATTGTAAATCATATCATCTAATTTAACCGCTGTTGGACTGTTCTGTTTGCATCCAGGCCAGGTCAAATTTACTTCTACAATACTCTACTCCAGATTACTTATCACTAGATTTCAATTGGCTAGTGACAACCTTTCACTTTATGGCATTCATAGCTAAAGTGGAGGGATCACTGTTATCGGTATCAGATATTATTCTGTGAAAACAGTGAAGAGAAAGAAACTAAAATATGTCCAACATTCTACATGCATGCCCAACATGGATAATGCATGCTTTAGCCAAACTTTTCTGGTCCCGTTGAAGCCATATAGCCTTGAAACTGCAGCCTCCTAACTGTTATGGCCTAGAAATTCTTGTTGTCAGTCTCATTTGTCTAAGAGCTCTTTTCACTTCTTTTAATCCAAAAATGATGCTATATCCTCAATATTTACAATGGTATTTGGCCTAACAATGCCTGTCGCTTCAAGGAAGTCAGATTTCTTTGGCATTCACACAGCCATTGTGCTTTTACTCTCTGCTGGCAACAAGATAGATAGAACCTACTCACTTACACACATTTACCTGTAGAAATGGCACAAAAATGATACTTTAAAGATGAGGATTTACATCATGTCTAGGAAGTCCTTGATTCTGTTCGGCAATGCAGTCTACAGTGACTGGTCCACTTTGGTGTAGGCCTGAAAAGTTGGAGGAGGTCACATGCACTGTGTCTTGAGGCAAATGTCTAAAGAAAACACAAATCTGTAATTACTTTTACAGAAAGTATTATGCTTTAAACACACTTTACCTGATGCCCCATCAGTCTTCTAATATCGAGAAGAATTCACTTCCATCAACACATTATCATTTCAACATGGGATGTCAGTAAACGGAATTCAAGCAAGAGATCGTGGGAGATATGGGGGGCATAAACTAAACAAGAAAAGCACTGGATGGCTGAATGAAAATGGAAAAGACAAAGCCAGATCTGTATTTTACAGCCTGAGGACAGAGCCACAACTCTCCTTCCGACTGGACTTTTGACAGAGAGAATAAGAGCAGTTAGTATGACACTCTCTGGGAAATAACACCCATAATACAGTCACAATTCAGCCATAATGCACACACCAGATAGTTACTGTGCAAGTTGGCACTCGGTGTGCATAAAACAGTGCCTGCAGGCACTGAAGGATTGTCTGTGTAACTAAAGCATTGTGCTGTTGTGCCATGAGAAAGCAGGCACCATGTGTGATCCATTCAACTAATCCTGGTGACTTTGTTTAGCCAATAACACATTGCATTCTGTGACTTGTTTTCTTTATTGGCTGTTTTGCAAATAAGCATAGATTTGCCAAAGTTATCTTTATGGTCGTTTCAGCCTTTGCAATCTAGTACGGCAATTAAATGTTTAAACGTGGAGAAGAGTTTGCAATTCTAGGAAATGCAAGCAGATGCTTATAAACTGTTAAAACACTGGCATCGCCATTATAGTGATTCACTTATTGCCAACAATTCGACGTTTTCATAATTTAGCATGGTTGTATTGTTAATAATATATGTACTTTAAGTCATCAATCACATATAACATTTAAACCTTCATTATTTCAAATACAGCATCAGCACTGACAGAAAAAAAACTATAATAATTTATAAAAGCAGTATCATGATAGTTCATCACATTGTAAGTTAATCACTTCGGGAAAAGTCATAGAGAAACACCAACAATTTAGTGTTTGCAGTGACATGACTGGTAAGGTTGTCTGACACTACAGTCAGTGTATCTGAGATATCCAAGGACAAAACCTTCAGTCCTTTACATCGTACACCACCCAACAATCTGAGGGCTTCATTGACTGGTATCTCTGTATAGCTTGTTTCACAAACTGGTCCATCATCCCAAGAAAGGCACCCTTCTTGGACTTCTTGCCACCTGAGACTTCTGCTCACTCATGGGCAATGACATTCTGCCACCTTCTACCAATTCAAGGCCCTTGCCAAGATGCCCCCACAGTCAACACCCTTCATGGGCCCCTCCACATTAGTGAGCTTAGCACTTACTTACTGAGTGTAAATCAATATCTATACTGTGCATATAGAGAATGAGGAACTGAAACTGTGCTCACTGACAAATTTTACGTGTTATCATATGACACAGGTAAGTAGGGATCCGATAGCAGAAGGAAACTGCATTATCATGGAGACAGAAAAAACGTGTCATCATATCCAATGGAAATGTATTGTCTGGACAAGTGTTATGGAACTGATAATTCTATGATGCGCATTTGTGACATCACATGGCACAGGGTTAGGCAAACAAATGACATTGAAATGGTTATTACATTCAACATTGCCTCATGCACTCATGTAACACTGTGAAACATACCATGATAAGCTGACCAAATTTTCTAAATCAATAAATCAAGCACAGAAACATGACAATAATTTGGGAATGCCTAGGTGCATAGAAATAGATAACAGCATGTCCTGACAAAGGACTATAATAACATGACTCACCAACTTTTAGATAATACTGACTGTACAATAAATATTAGACAAGTATATTTTAGCTAATAAGACAAGGAAAATGAGATGCAAATGTTATTGTCTGTATTAAACTTTGCATATTGAAGAGTCAATGTTGGGGTTTTGAACGTGTGTCGTAGAATCCTGGAGGGCTAGTGTTGGGCCCAACTGTTCTATGGATCGCAAATAAAGAAAATTGGGATGTGTACATGTCACAAGTGTTTATTGTGCTGTGTAACACAACACATAGCCTACTCAACAGTTATACCTTGCCTCCGATGAGGGGGAGTGAAAGCAGCCACTGTTCAGATTCTTGCCATAACCAGGGACTAAATGACCACACTTAATCATAGCAATAGGGAGGAGATCTGCAGAAGAAGTAGGCATAGGTTCTCCAGTGTCTTTGGAGTATGTAATGAAGAGTCTGTTCGGATGTTTTTCTTGGAGGACAAAATATGATGACGAGGAAGAGGGGGGGTTGAAACTTTGACTGTGGGGAAGTATTAGATGTGACTGGTGGTAGTATAGTAGGAAGGGGGTTGCGCAAGTGATTACTGGCATTGTGCCAGACAGGAATCATCCAGGGAGTGTATGATGTAGTGGTTAGTGAAAATATATATTAGTAGTAGATATTGAGGTAGGCACACTGTCCACCTTACTGAAGGATTTGTGATTATTAAGGGTAGCTGAAGAGGTAGGAAGTAGTGCATGTTTGATAAGGGTGGTGGGGGAGTGGAGAAAATGGGAATGGTTGTGCCTGGGCAATAATGAGTGATAAAGCAATGGGGAAGGAGATGTCGACAAAGTGGGCAAACATCGAGAAGACACTAACCCTCATTTGGCATCAAGCAGAAATTGGAATTGGGATTCCAATAATTTCTGGTATTCATCAGGTGCCTCGATCCAAGTTTTAAAAAATCAAGATAGTGATAATTGAAAATTGGGCAGGAGGAAAAAATTAGCGTAAGGACATAAGGGATTATAGAGGTGCATGAAACTGGTTGGCCTTTGGGAAAACATATAATCAAATTTGCTGGAGGACAAAATAAGCTTATGTTTTCTAACTACTGTTTCAATGAGTAATGAGCTGCTCATGGTGGTATCTGAGCAGTCAGTGTTTGAAAGTGTTGTCAGCATTATTAGTGAGCTCTGGGTGAACGTTGTTTTAAAATAGTAGCTAAATCTCTTGAGAATGTTAAAACTGAAAGATATGTTTGTAGAGACAGTAATAGTGACAAATTGGGTAAGGAATAGAACTATTGGAAAGAACATTGATTGTATGCATTCAGTCAGCAAGGGTGAAGTGTATATAAGAGAATGATTATAGATATACTGCTGGTTCACACTATAGAGCATATTTGCCCTAACAAGCAAATTAGTTGTTCCACAGTGAGAGTAACTTAGTTGGAATTTTAGTTCACTGAGAACCTCCTACAGAGCACACAAGTTGGACCACTTAGAAGTATAAATCCAACACAGGGCTAGGAAGTCCTAAATTGAAATTATGTCGCACATTAAATTGTTACAACATAGGAATAGTTCATTTGCATCCCATCAAGACAACGAGAAAAGCGTTTCTTATATTCATCCTCACTTATGGTGATTCTAGTCACATTATCAGGGATTAAAATGCTCAAAACTATTTGGGTTCATAATGAGAGAAGAGCTTATTGACTAAGGGCCCAGAGTGTCAGGGTCAATTGTATTTTATTTTCTAAAAATAAACTCCCAATTTGGGAGTTTGTTTTTGAAAAACAAAAAAGTGTGGGGAGTGGCAACTTGAAACATGGTAGTTTCTCACCCAATTTCCACTTTTTTCACAGGAGGCATAGAGATCACTGCATATCGGGTTCTAATCTCAAGATATGGTGGGAAGTACCCCATCATAGTGGCAGACATATTTTCCTCCGCTACCCTGAACGTATGCCACGCTCTAAATCAATCCCTTAGTCTTAATGAAACCATGGCCCATCTAAAAGGGATTCCAGGTCACTTCAACTGTAGCACGAAGGCTAAACTAGTAGAAAAAGTGATTGGTGTCTCTTAAACCTGGCTTTTTCTGCGGTTCACTGACAGAATATTGAATCCTAAAATATCCCCATATCGCAAAATTGAGTTATAAATATCAATATCAAAAATATCGACATTGGTATATTTATGATGGTAAGTACAAAAATATCAGAAAAACAATATTGATGTCATAAATATAGTTGTACAATATATCATTTTTATATATATATTTTAAAATAAAGTAATAAATACTAATTATCTTTAATATTAAAATTATTAAAAATAAATAATTTAGATGTAAATATAACAAATAAAAGTAATTTAAAAAAGTTAAACACACATATATATTAATTAATATATTTATAATGTATTAATTTACTTTAAAACAATTATTAAAGGAATAATTTAAATGGATTTTATAATTTTTAAATTATATATAAAAATATAACAAATAAATATACATATACATATACTAATAACATAAAATCTATGGACAAAACATTCTAATTAAATTAAAATATTAAACTATTTAAAATCCTTTAAACTTAGTAAAAATTATTTTCCAATTAACAAATATTAATATTTTAAAATATTATAATTTAAAATAAATAAAACATGATAATATAAATGATAAAAATATAAAATAATAACATTTAATACACATACTATTCCCACTACATTTTAAACAAAACTACGCAAACTATTAAAGTCAATACGTAAACAAGTTATCACTTCCATTTAGCACAACACATAAATATTATTACTGGATACAAATACAATTTTCAACTCTCCCTCCAATAAATGCAACATAAGTAAAAGAGGTAAATTACACATAGAAAATGTTTACTATACCTATGCCAGCCAATACAACACCAAGCAAACTGTTGAAGAGCAGAGGGGTAACATTTAATATTCCCACTCCAGTCAGTGCAACCGGAGGGAAAGTGTTGGATTGTGGAGTGGTTAAAATTACTATTTCCACTCCAATGAGCGCAACAGTAGGGAAAGTGTTAGATTGCAGAGAGGTAAAATGTACCATTCCCACTCCAGTTAAAGATTAAAACAAACAAAATATCTTCAACAAAAAAAAGATATACTTTTTTATAAGCAAAAAAATATCTAATTATGTTAAAATTCAAAATATGATTTTTATTAAAAATTAAAAAATAAACACAAATTATAATGTTAAATACATGTCACAAATAAGTACAAACATCTATATATATAAAAACAAATGTGTGTCTGTCTGTCTGTTTGTCATTTATGCACTACTACACCATTCATCTGATCGCCATGAAACTTTAGGAAGTTGTTGAGTACACTCCAGTGAAGGTTTCTAGCATAATTTTTTTTTTAAATATCGCCCCCCCAGGGCCCTCATAATCTTTCGAATACTGATGTACGCACCAGTCGGAAAAACAACAAATCGTGTATCCACAAGCACTCGAATAAATAAATAGAATTAAAACACCATTCATCTGATCGCCATGAAACTTTGGGAAGTTGTTTAGTACACTCCCGCAAAGGTTTCTGGCATACATTTCTTTTAAATATCGCCCCCCCAGGGCCCTCATAATCTTTCGAATAATGATGTACGCACAAGACGGAAAAACAAAAAATCGTGTATCCACAAGCACTTGAATAAATAAATAGAATTAAAACAGCATTCATCCGATCGCCATGAAACTTTGGGAAGTTGTTGAGTACACTCCCGCGAAGGTTTCTGGCATAAATATTTTTTAAATATTGAACCCCCAAGGCCCTTATAATCTTTCGAATAATGATGTACGCACAAGACGGAAAAACAAAAAATTGTGTATCCACAAGCACTCGAATAAATAAATAGAATCAAAACGACACTTTGAAATGTTTTCCATATTAAAATGAATAAGTTTCAAAAAAAATGACACAATGTAAATTGAATGTTATCATAACTAGTTTCCTTGAATTTCCTTTCGTCGGAGATCGCAGCAACGCGCGACTGGTAAGCTAGTATTAAATAAAATTCAAAAATTATTTTCAAACAAATAAACCTATTAATTTCGAAATCATTTATTTACAAAAACATTAACTATTACATGAATGTAGTTTATTTTCTTCCTACTTTATAATACCACACAACTCACAACCCACATCAACAAATGTATTTCCATAAATAACATAGTTAATTATCAATTAAACAAATACTATTAACAAAACAAAAATTAAAACACATACAAATCAATGAACTTCCCACCCTTTACCCCTATACTCACCACAACCTACACATATTTAAACAACAACCCTAATTAATTTTCAATTAATTAATTCATAATAATTATCAACTAATTATTAATTAATTAAAAATAAATTACTTCCCAACCTTTACCCCTAAAAACCCCACAACCCACACCTAAAAATAAGTACACAATTTCCACATTTAATTGTAAATGAATTCATTATTATTAATCAACTAATTATTACTTTATTAAAAATAAATTACTTCCGGCCCTTTACCCTTATAAACCCCACAACCTGCACCAAAAATCAATTACAGAAGTGCCATAAATGAATTATCAATTAATTAATTAATTAATTATAATTACCTACTATTTGATAGTTAATAAAAAATAAATTACTTCCCACCTTAAACCCCTATAAACCGAACAACCCACACATACAATTTACCAAACAAAATTAAAAACACAATTATCATTATAAAACGTAAATTAAATAAATATTGATAAATAAAAAATATTCATTAATTTATTATAATTAAATTACTTCCTACCATATTTCCTTCAAACCCACAACCCGCTACAGAACTAAAAAAGGCAAAATCTAATTAAAATAAAATGAATAACTATTAACCTTTAACACATATAATAAATAACATAAACAATACTTATGCAAAACAAATAGATATCATACATTCAAAATATATAGTATAATACATAACATTAATTCAAAAATCAATATTTTAAACAACTATAGTTTTGCAAACGATATTAATGACTTCTATATTTTTAAAATTGATCATTCTTACCTTAAATTCGATATTCTTGACCATGATATTGTTGCTGCCAATATTTTCATGTCACGATATTTAAAACTCCATATTTGTGTAAGTCAACATCTCCAACTCGATATTTTGACAGAATAGCTTTTTCTGCAGGGTCAACCCTAAACCTTTTGCCTTCTGTCCTCCATTTACGCTGAGTTAATTTTTGTAGGTCTTAGGACCCTGTGCACTCTAACACTGCTAAATAGTGCAAAGGTTCTTGTGCTTTCTACTTTAAACTTGAAGGAATTGGCTTACACCCAGTTGGTATATTTAATTTACCAGTGTGCCTGCAGCACTTACGTGCCACCCACTTAAGTAGCCCTTGAAGCATGGCTCAGACATGCCATTGCAGAGCCAGTGTTGCGTTTTAAACTGCCTTTATGACTGGCAAAATATACTTTTTGCCAGGCCGAAACATTCCTTTTTTATATATATGATTCACCCTTAAAGGTAGCCCTGGACAGCACCAAGGGCAGGATGCAGTGTATTTAAAAATCTGGACATGTACGTTCAAGTTTTACCTGTCCTAGTAGTGAAAAACTCTTAAATTCATTTTTCACTACTGCAAAGCCTATCTCTCCCATAAGATAACGTTGGAGTTGCCTTATTACATTTTATAAGTGGAGTTTTCAAATGGGAATTACAATTCTGAAAATGCCACTGAAAGTTGGAATTTTCCTGCCTGAGCAATTTGCCCATGACTGGGTGTAGTTGGGCTTTGTGTATTTCTCCTAGACAGCCACACACATTGGGAGTTTAGGTGTGACTGGCTGGGCAATCAATAGCAGGATAGGAGAGAGGAGCTGGGCCCACCTTCACTTATACCTAAATAGGCAGTGTCCTGTCTCCACACTAAGGGCAGAATACTACCTATAGTTTGTCTGGAACCAGGACAGGGAAGGCAAGGCCTATATAAACTTTTAAGCATAAAGCTTCACCTGACTACAGAGGCACAACTGTGTATAAAAGAATGACGTTTGACACCACCACTTCAGTACACTTATGGACCAGTGGAAACTATGCCAGGAAAGAAGGACTGCTGTGCTGCTACGAGGTCTGATACTCTGATGGACTGCTGCTCTACAAGAAAACTGCTGCCCTGCTGTGATGATTCCCCCCTTCTTGCCAGGGGAAGAATAACTGAACCTGTATCTCCATCGTGAACTCAAGGGGCTAATCTGCTGGCTCCTGATCTTAGCCTTAGGGACATAACAGCTCCCCAACAGCTCCTGGACCCATCTTCAGTGATTATCTGACCCCCAAGAGATGGCCCTTATATCCTGAACCCTTGGTGTGGCTCTTGAGATCCTAAATTCAATCTTTTGGGCTCTTTGCAATAGTGAACGGGAGTGTTCACACCAGTATTGTTCCGCTTGCACCTAAAATCAGTGCAAGCTGCCTCCAGCCTGTCTCGTCGCACAGCAGCATCGTCAGCTTGTAGGGGACCACCAGCGTGAAGTTGCAGCCTGCCCGTCTGCGATGTCTGTCCTGCTTTTTGCACCACGCTGACTTTCGCCCACAATACCCTCCTTGCTCCCGGAAACTCTCTCCAATGCAAATGTGGCTCTTGGTGCAAACTTGAGGAGGAAACACATTTTTTTTTTTTAAAGACACCTTTATTTGCAAACTTGAGGTCATACACAGCTTGCAGCCCACAACCCCAAGGGCCGGCAGCGCAATACCTAAGAGGCCGGGCTGCGGAGCAGTCCACTATTACACAGCCAATATGCCGACAACCCTGAGGTCCGGCGGCGTTCCACAACCTGTTCCATAAGTAAGCGTGTCACAACAGATACAGTTCTGTAATGATGAACAACTGTGTGACAGATAAACCAAAGGACCTGAACCTCGTGTAGTGTGGACTGGGAGAATGATAGCTACGGTGCCTGTATTTCCTCTTTTGTGTTAAACCGTGTCAACCCTATCTGTGTATACCCAACTGGAACTGTCCCACCCCACCCTGAACGGAAGAAAGAAAACAACCCCCCCTCCCGTAATCTACCCCTGCTTGATTATCTAGTTCCTAAGTTGCCTGCCTACCACTAGTCCAGCTGCCTGACCTGTCAACCCCGTGGTCCCAGCCTCTATTGTGTGCCCGCCCGGCTGGAGCAAGAATGTGTCACCTCAACCCAGCCCACCCAGACCCGGGGTACTGCAAACCCGCCTGTGTTGTCTAGCTTCGGGATCATTCTGTTGAGAGAGGAGTATAGTCAGTAATTTGTGCCGTATCTACTCTGTACTGTCCTGTCCAGAAGCCTGTGTGCTAGTAGCACCCTCCCCAGCATTCCTGAAAACCCGATATAAACTCCAGAAATTCTTCGGGTGACTCGTAGGGGGGAGCAACTCACTATAGTGCTCCGTTTGCGTGCAGCAATACAACATGTCTCGTGCCCATCATCTCTTCGTGGGCAGTGGGCCCCTCATCCAACATTGCGCCACCGTTCGGCGAGCTATCAACATGCCCATGTCTGTCAATCGTCTCACTGCTCCCGGTAGATTCCTGGAGTGTCTAATCAGCTCAAGGGCCGGGTCCATTGGCAATTCTGTTTCAAGAATTTCGTCCATCTCCGCAAAAACCTCCTCCCAGAATGTACGTATTCTAGGGCAACCCCACGCCAAGTGTATGAAGTCTGCGTTAGGCGAATGGCATCTCTCACACTCCGAAGTTTGCCTAAGACCATATCGATGTAGTCGTTCCGGAGTGTAGTACACTCTTTGCAGAAAGTTAAAGTGGATCAGACGGTGTCTACCATTCAATGATAGCCTCTTGGTGCTCGTGCAGCAGTATTGCCACATAACGTCATCTATTGTGATCGCCAAATCTCTCTGCCATGCAGACCTAGCTTTCGAGGGTGCCTGGCCTCTGTGCGAAGCGATCGCTTTATATAGGTGGGTCACCAGTTTCTGCGATTGTGTTGTTTTGACGACGAGAGTGAGTTCCGGCAGCTCCGGGGGTTCTGCCAAATCTGGACCTAAAACCTCTTTCAGCGCACTGCGAACCCTATGGAATTGAAAGCGCTGTAGTGGCGATGCCACCTCTGGCACATGGGACAGTTGCTCCCAGGTTTTCGCTTTCCCATCCACAAATAGCTCGCCAGCGGTCCTGATGCCCAGCACATGCAGTGCCTGCACCACACCCTTCTCAACAATAGGCGGTATCCACTGCGCCCATTCTACGGCCATCAAGGGGGAGTATATATAGGTACAATCCCTGGTCTTTAGCAGCGCATTCCACGCATGTTGCGTAGCAGTGATTGAGTCTAAGGTTCCGGTTCTACGGTCTACAGTAGTGCATATCGTGGCCGGCAGCGGGAGTGGGTCAGCAAACAGCCGTTCCATGCTCATGTGAGGTATGCTCTCTGCTCCGTGAACTCAAGTATGGAGGTGGGCTGCCTGTGCCACTCTGTAATAGCGCTCCCGTTCCGGGGCACCCAGACCTCCCAACTCATATGGGAGCGTGAGGGTAGACCACTGTACCCTGGGCTGCTTTCCACCCCATGCCAGGCGAATCATAAGTTTAGTCAGGTTCACGAAGAAAGCCTTGGACAGTACTATGGGCAAGTTGTTAAAGAGAAATAGGAACCTAGGTAGTACCACCATTTTCATAATGGCGATGCGGCCCATCAATGACAGCGGGAGTTTGCACCATTTGTTTATGTCATCTTCAAGTCTACTGTACGCTACTCCGTAATTCTCACTGAACAGAACTTCAGCGTCAGTGTGCACCATAATGTCTAGATAGCGCACTGGGTCCGTCGACCAAAGCAGTGGATATTCCATTTCGAAACGTTTTGTCGCTGGAACGCCACCGATTTAGTTCAGTTTATTTTAAGCCCGGACAGCGCGCCAAATCGGACTACCTCCCTCAGCACTGGAGTTAGGTTCACCTCCGGGTTGCGCACATAGAGTAAGGTGTCGTCCGCGTAGGTTGAGATTACTATTTTGTACGTTGGAAAGCTTATCCCCCGGTGCCAGTGATACTCTCTTAGCGCGCAGGCCAGAGGTTCAGCCACCAACGCGTACAGTAGGGGAGAGAGGGGGCATCCCTGTCTTGTGCCCCTGCTAATCTCGAAGGAGTCAGAGACCTGGTCACCCAGACGCAGTCTAGCCGTTGGCTTCCAATACAACGCCCCAATTATTTGTAGGAACGGTTCACCCAGGCCTAATCGTCTAAGGACACGCAACATGAATGGCCTCTCCACTGAATCGAAAGCCTTCTCCATGTCCAGGAAGATGGCCACGGCCCTTACATAAGATTCCGCGCGGAGATACCCCTTCGGGGCTGATTCAGGCGCGCTATAAGACTATAAATAAATAAATAAATAAAATTCCTCCCTGGCACAAAGCCTGCCTGCTCCGGGGCTACCAGATCAGGGGCCAATAACGCCAGACGTGTAGCGAGAACCTTGGCATAAATTTTAGCGTCAACGTTCAAGAGAGTTTATGGTCTGTACGACCCACAAGCATTGGGGGTTTGCCGGGTTTTAATATGGTAACAATTAGGGCTTCTCGCATCGACTGAGGCATGCTACCTTCCACACAAACATCATCAAAGAGTGCAGAGAGGTGGGGAATCAGTTTATCTTTGAACGCCTTGTAGAAGCCCACCGTCAGGCCATCCGCTCCAGGAGCACTGTGCGCGCGCATACTGGCCAGGGCGTCCGATATCTCATCTTTTTGTATTGGGGACATTAAGAACTCACGCTGTGCATTTGTTAAAAAGGGTAGCTGTACATGTTCTAGATAATCTTCCATATCGGCCTCCAGGTTCTCAGTCCTTGACTTATACAGCCCTGAATAGAAGTCCTGGAACTCTGACAAGATCTCATCCTCCGTTGTGACAGTGTCCCCACTAGACGCTACCAGCTCAGATACTCTCGGGGAACACCTGCTGTTACGCAGCATCCTAGCTAAAAGGGAGCTAGGACGTTCGCTCTCTCCATATGTTCTCGCTGTCGCGTACTTTCCCATATGGCACACCTCCCTGTCTGCTTCCTCATTAAATTCTGCAATAAGGATCTTAATGTTTTCCGCTATCGAGGGACTAGGGCCGCTAATCTGTTGCTTCTCTAGTTCGGCCAGCTGTGACTCTAAGTACTTCAAGCGCTGTCGTATCGATAACAGCACACTGGAGTGCTTCGACATGGCTACACCACGTATAAATACTTTGAACGTCTCCCAAACTGTTTGGAAGCTATCCACCGATCCTATGTTTGTCTCAAAAAAGGAATCGATCTCATCGGCTAGCTCCCCTCTAAAGGTCTCATCGAGTAGCGAGTACGGAGGAAAGCGCCACGTGAAAGGTGGAATGCGACATACCGGGGTCTCCAATTCCAAGAGGAGTGGAGAGTGATCGGAAAGGGTACGAGTCAGCACCGTACAAGATAAAATATGTCTGGAGAGTAAAAAAGAGGCTAGCCAGTAGTCTATCCTGGTGTGGATGTCATGGTCAGCTGAGTAATGCGTGAACCCCCCTTTGCCGGTGTTCCTACCCCTCCACACATCGACCAGGTCCAGCGTTAATAACTCAGTTTGTAGTGCCATAGCGGCGGCAGAGGGTCTACGCTGGGGGTCTGAAGATCTATCCAAGTCCGGGTCCAGCACCAGGTTAAAGTCACCACCCCAGATCATCTGCGCTGTGGAGAAGCTCGGCAACATCTCGCTAATGCCTCATAAAAGTCTGGAGAGTCGTAGTTTGGCCCATACACGTTTACCACAATGAAGTCATGCCCCTTCCCCTTACATCTCGAAATGAGATACCTGCCATCTGAGTCCGCTCGTATCAAACCCATTTCTAACTTAGATCTAGGATTAACCCACGTCAGGACCCCTCTGGAATGTGTTGTGAACCCTGCCACTGTTATGTTACATGTCAAGCCCCTTGAGAGAAGTAATTTGCTGCCGAGTGGAAGATGCGTTTCTTGGATAAGAGCTAAGTCAATGCAGTGTCTCTGCAAGTAATTCAGCACTTTTCTGAGTTTCCGATGATCATTTAACCCCCTCACATTCCAAGTGAGCACCCTAAGGGTGTCCCTGGGATCTCCGGTGAGCATTTCCGATGTACTAGCCATCTGCGCCAAGGGGACAATCAATTGTACACGCAGTCACAATGCAGCAAGCAGGTACCACACTAGCAGGAGGAACCAACCACAGGCGTTTAAACTGTTGCTCAACTCCCCCCTCCCCCACCCACAGCAGACCGCCCCCAACCTGGTCTATCAGAAAGCTGACCCCGCCCCCCCCGCCCGCAATCAAAACCCCCCCAACATTGTGTAACATCTCCATACCCATGCTTATCGCGCTGGGGCCAAGGTAGCCACGTAACATAGTCCCTACCCGAGATGAAAGTTCTCGTACCACTCTTCACCTGCGTCCGCCATGCGCAGTTTGTGTAATCAGAGCAACACTTTTGTCTCTTTAAAGCCATGGCAATAGCATCCCTAAAACTCCCGTCTGCACTTACAGTGCTGCATTACCAATTACATTGTACGGAGAAAGTGCTTGTAAAGTGTCACGAACAGGGAGCTATAAACACTAATAAGAAAAATATAGTCCCAAAGTGTCTAGTAGTTCAACCCTCCCTCTCCTCCCTCCCCTCCCCTAAGCACTTATCTTTAGTAGTTTTAATTTCCCCGGTTCCCGGCCACTATCTTCAGTCTTCTTGCCGCATAACCTGGACAGGACCGCTGCTGCGGTCTGCAGCATCGTAGGGCGGTCAATGTAGTACTCTAGGAATTCTCAGTCCTGGTCGTCCATACTGTTTTCGCGTGCACCAACGTCCGGCTCGTCCGAGTTGACCGAGTTCTTGTCCCGGGACCATCGCTTCATAGCCTGTTGTAGTTCTTTAGGGTCCGTAAAGATGTGTGAGTAGCCACCTCTGTTGACACGCAATTTGGCTGGGTATAAGAGAGCATAATCCAAACCCATCTCCCTGAGACGCTTTTTGTGAGGGATAAACTGTTTGCGTTCCTCTTGAACCTTTGCCGTGAACTCTGGGTACAGAGATATGGCTGATCCTTCATATTGTAGTCCTTACTTGGATCTCGCCAGCCGTAGGGCAGTATCTCTGTCTCTATAATTGAGGAGTTTGCAATTATGGGACGAGGGGCCGCTCCTGGTTTGGGGCGCGGGCAAGGGACCTGTGCGCCCGCTCTACTATGAACATGTCCGAGAACACATCTTCTCCGAGGAGAGTTTTGAGCAGTTTCTCCACAAATTGTTCCATCGGGCCCGTATGGGTACTTTCCGGAAGGGCCGTGATGCGGAGGTTACTCCGACGCGACCTTGCCTCCAAATCCTCAGTCTTGTCCTGTATAACTTGCATCATCCTCTCCATCTTCTTCTGCGTCGTAGCTAGGACCGTTTGCGCCTCCTCCGCTTCCGTCACCCTTCTCTCCGTCATATCATGTCTTTCTGCATGTTTGTTCAGGCGCTCCGTCATTCTGTCCATCCTGTACGTCATAGCATCTAGTTTAGTGCCTAACGCCGAGATACTAGCCTGGAGGCTCTGTTCCATAGACAGCAGCAGATCCTTGATGTCTGAGCTCGTCTCTCGTGGGTTCTCTGGCGTCGCTTCTACTCTGTTCTATGCTGTTGCAATCTTCTTTGCGCGAAGGGCAGTCTGCTCTGCGTCTTGTCGCCTTTGCCCATCTTGGGTCCAGTGGACCGAACACCGCCTGCGGAGCCCCTTGTTCTTCACTCCGTACTTGGAAATGCCACTATCTCCCTGTCGTAACTTCCTGCTGCACTGCGGCCCAGGGCCCAGCGCTCCGCACACCAATCCGCAGTTCAGCGGTATTATTCAGGATCCTCAACCACTCCTGGGGCAGCCTCCCCCACCGTGAGACACAGTGCAGTCTCAGAGCAGGTTACTCCTCCGGGCGGCCTCCCTCCCCCGTCCGCTCACTCCGTGCGACACCCTCGCAAGCCAGGGAAAACAACACCTCCTTACCCTCCAATGTAGTCATGCGCTGGAGTGTCTGGCGCCAGGCCCCAGCTCGACGATAGTATTCAACCACAGCTGCAGGTTCCACACCTCACCTATCACCAGTTGTCTCTGCCAGGTGGCGTTCCCTGCAGGGGGGAATAGGCATCCGACCCCCCTGGTTCCTTGGGGCAGGAAAGAAGGTCTACCGCATCAGATATGCAGGGGGGTTGTCAGCAATCAGCGCAGCTCTAGCGGCAACCCTCGTGTGCCGTCCGGACCACCAACACTCAATGTGCGGGCCGCTCTCCTGCCACTCTCCCCAACCGCCTTCCAAGCACCAAACAGGGGGGAGGGAGAGGTGTCCCAGTCTCCACGCTATCGGCGGCGTGTGGCTCACCGTATCCAAGACCTCCCGCTATCTGCTCCGATCGCCGAGGGGCCAGACACCAGGATCTTACCAGCCCCCTGCAGCCGCCTCTACACTCCAGCTGTCGGAGGTCCGCTCCGGCTCCAGGAGGGCCCTCGGCTCCCCAGCAGTCGAAGGGCTGACAGGAGAGGGCTCCGCCCGGGCAGGGCGACCCTCCGACCTTGCCACTTGTCGCGTCTCGTGTCCTCTCCTTCGGCAGCCCGATCCGCCTCCGGTCACCTGGACACCTCTTCGAGCGGTGACCGCACATAGCGCGACGTCATCAGGACAAGGGCCTCACTCCAGCCCGCGGCTTTGCGGCCTGCTCGGGCCGAGGATTCACCGGATCGTTGCTTCTTTTTGGGCCAGTTTCGCCGGGTTTTCGGGGAGCCGCCCGTCGGGACTGCCTCTGGGCGGCGGAAGAGGGGGAAAGTGGGGCTTAGATGCCGCTCAGTAAGGATATTTAGAGGATTCTCTGCCTGCGCACGACGGAACTCGGTTTCAAGCAGCCATTTCGCTTGCTGGCTAGCTCCGCCCCCCCTTGAGAAGGTAACACTTCCGCAGGACTAATTTGGGACTCTATTTGACACGCGCTCCCGCGGTGCCTGCTGCTCTGTTCACGCAAATGTAGGGGGGTACCATAGGTACCCCCCATGTGCACCCTCCACACCCCCCTTCACCCAGGGGGCCCGTAACGGGCCTCCAAAGTGAAGGTCCGTATGCTTTTCCACGGCGGAAAAGCCGCCGCGGAAAAGCATACATTTTACACCATCCTAATATTGCTGGCGGTGTCTGATAGACACCGCCAGCCATTTTAGAGCTTTTCCGCCACGGTTGTAAGCCAACCGCAGCGGAAAAGCGGCGGACTGAAACCAGGACCCTCCAACCATCCTAATGTGTCGGTGGTTCTTTGGTGGGTCCGCAGAGGATTTTCCGCATCCGCCGGGCCGGCGGTGGCTTCCGCCGGCCCGGAGGACGCGGAAAATCCTCCATCATAATGTGCCCCTTGGTGTGGGATCTTTTTGTATTGTGGTTTTACTGTTTGAAGTATTGTGCAAATGCTGTATGCCTCTAAGTTAAGCCTAACTGCTCTTTGCCAAACTGCCAGGGGTTTCAGCACAGGTTAATTTGGGGCTTGCTTGTGCCTTATCCTGACTATGATTGTGGCGCCGCTTGACCCGGGCTTACCCCCAATCAACCAGTAGCCCAATTGTTAACAGTGCCATAAAGCTGTGCTGACACCCCTAGATGCTCTGGGTTGCTCAAAGGATGGCACTGCAGGAGATACTTATCTAATTATCATGTAATGCTAATTGGTTCAGGGATGGGCCATCTACCTTTCAGCAACCTCCTTTCATGTAGATGTTGCTATACGTTGGGTTACAGGTACCATTCCATACAGGATTTTTTGCATAGGTTAAAATCATGTCTAAAAAATACTGCCATTACTTTTGTATGTTTCAGAACGGACTCTATAAATGTATAAATGGTTAAGCTAAATAGGACCTTTAAATCCAATTGAGGGAACCATTTTAGGAGTGGAAGTTTCTTTAAAAAATCTATAATATTTTCAATGAAAAAGTCTGTAATAGCTCAAGCACAAATTAATCTAATTAACCATTTAGGAGTAGAATTTGGCTTTGGGGCTAGAGTGTCACCATATGTTTTGCACCAAAATTATCACAAAGATAGAAGCAGAGCTAAGGAGAGAAGTGTTAAATGTGTTCACAATGTCTACTTTAAATATAGTAATTGTATTTAGATTGCATTACTACTCCTAACAAGGTGTCAAAGTGCTTTTTGGGGTGTAGCACCCTACTCTGGAACCCAAAAAGGACTAGTGGTGGATTAGTGTAGGGAAATATTGGTTAATTTGAGCAGTGGCCATGCAAGTCTGTTAATTGGATTGACTATGATAATGGGGGGATAGAAGAAGGAGGAGTCTAGAAAGTGTTATTTGGGAGATCATAGTAGTAACATGATATTTGGGATGCGTAAAAGGAGAGCTAAGTAGACAATACGTCTTTTGCAGGCAGACAGCTGTCCTGTTTGTTAAGCTCTGACCAAAAAATGAACACACAGTACTCAACAGAATATAAAAGTATACGCTAACATGCATAATGGCCATCCAGCACTTTGACAAGTGTATCAACATTCCTAGAAATAAGTTATCACAGTATCACTTCTGAGCTCTGAGCACTTTGCTCACCAATACTAAATGACAGTCTTTATTACTTTATGTTTATAATAAATGTGTCACCAAAAAAAAAACCTTCCATATAATTTACATCTAGGGCTCCCCACTGCCCGGTTATGAGTTGGGTGGTGGGACCACCACAACCACGCAGCAGCTGCCAGGAAACAGCCGTTCCCAGGTGGTGCTAAAGTGGAGTAGAGACATCAACATGCTTGGCGGGACCGCCACGTTCCAACCTAGCATATTATGAGTTTCCTCTCACCCAGGGCTTTCATTAGGGGTGGGCGGTCAGTCAGCGGAGTTTGCAGGGTTTTACAACTCTGCAGTGTATCTGAAACCTGAAGTTTGGGAAACAATTTGCACCGACAGTGGAGCGAAGCTTATTAGCACCATCCTCAATCAAAATAATGCATTTTGCCTGGAATCTCCTCAGTATAAGCTTGTGTTTAACGCAGATTGACATGCGCAGTTCTTGCCATCAGCTGCACTGACAGAGGCGTCTCAATAGAGTCAGCACAGTGTGCAGCGGGAGGATGGCAGAGGAGGCTAAGGGTCTGGCGGGCTGTGCTGTAATGGATACCCAGTCCTACCTGAAGGTAAGGTAAGTTAATCTGCATAAACGCTGGGGTTGCACTTGTGAGCACACTTCTTGCACATGAGCAGCTGGTGCATGCTGCACTCATATTGGTGGCATCTTCAGCCTTGTGCAGAATTGTGTGTGTGTGGCTTGTTCTCATGCTCACAGCCCCAGTCCCTTCTCTGAAGCATGTTTGAAAGATACCAAACCATGCACAGTGAACTTGGACCAATGTTTCTGGACACAGAAATATTAGTTCTGAAGCCATGGGGCTACTTGTAATGGGCGTAATGGTCTCCACGCTTCATGTGGGATATCACAACCGTTAATGAGAGATGAGAAGCACAGTTGGAGGGTGATAGTGGGGGAATCATTAAAGAACCCCCAGAAAGACTTTTGTATTCTGGTGCATAGTTAGGTCTTCATTTACTATTCTTTAAAAGCTAATACAATTCAATATATAATGATAAATGTGTTGTAGACTGCACCATTGTTTCCTTAATTTCTTAGGGGGAGAGCCTCCCAAAGCCCCCTTTGTAGTGGTCAGACTCACTCACTGCACTTGGTGTGCACCGTATGGGGACTGGTCTGAAATCATTTGCCAGGGCTGGTTTGGGTTTCCAGTCTGGCCTTGGCAGGAGCCTCGTACTGCGAAATAAAACCAACCATTGAAAAGTTAGTCACAGAGATGCAGCACCAACCTTCCCATTAACTTTTTTCATTTTCTTGCAAATTCTTTCAATATAAAATACAACAGAAGTGGCAGAGAGTGTTGTTAGCCTCCTTGGCTTCAAAACACACTCCGCCACTTCAGAAACGCAGGGCTGCACCATATGTACAAGAATATGGTGCAACCCTGCATTTCCCCTGCGCTGGCGCTACACTTAACAGGGGAAGATTGTTTCTGTACAGGAAGGTCCCCCTTCCTGCACATAAACAATCTTGAAATGTCATTTTGTCACTTCTATATGTGCTGCTTAATGCAGCAGACATGGAAGTTACAAAATGTCAATTTTTTTTAAAGATTGTTGATGTGCGGGAAGGGTCACCTTCCTAAACATAAACAATCCAAGGCGTTTTGCAAAAACTAGGAGAAATGAAGCATTTCACCTTGTTTTGCCAAGTTAAGACCAGGTTTTCCCAGGTCTTAATATTGGCGCTGCATCCCATTACGCTGCCCTTGTAAAAAGGGGGCAGCGTCAAAATCAATGGGTGTTGCAGGGGAAACGCCCACCACAACAACCACTGCCCAACCTTTTCACGCTAAGCATTGGGTGAAAGGGAGTCTTATTTACAAGGCACCGTTAAGCCACGTTAAGTGGCTTAACGTTGCGTTGTAAATAAGGCGAAGTCCCTATCGCCACGGGAACGTCTCAAAAAGTGATGTTCCCATGGTGATAGGGGCTTGTATATATGCCCCTAAAATCATTAGTAATTTGAGTATTTGTTTTGTGTGCACATGTGAATTCATTTTTTTTTTAATTACTGTTTTAATTTTTGAAATTTAGATCCTACAAATTGCTTGGGGTCCCCGGCTTCCAGTGGTGACTTAATGGGGGTCCTCATGAGTCAAAAATTTGGGAACCACTGATGTACAGTATTTACTGTGTCATCCGTATTTTGGTGTGTTAAATACTAAAATCCGAATGTTATTCCACACAAGCTTGTAATAAAAGCTATTTATCACACCCTATACATAACGGATGCTGTAGTAGCATGATTTATCAGGTACACTAAATAGCACTTATCCTTGTAATCAGGACCACAGTGTCTTATTTTGTCATACATTTTCTGGGGAGGCTTACAGATTTTACAATAATTAAATGCCAGTAACAATTAAATCCAATTATATTTAGGCAAATCAATATTTGTTAATTTCATATATTTCACGAAGTACTAACATAATATTGAATCGCCAAGTTCAGTCACCCTTCGCCCAGGCAACAGTTTTCATTCAGCTCTTAAAGAAAACTCTTTTGCTGTTGATGAATGAATAGAGACAGAGATGCATAATACCAAGTAGGTACTGTGACTCTGTGGAGGCTTCCTTCTGAAGAATTTCCTGGAACCAAGAAAAATCCTTTGTCTAATATCTGACCAGATATATTATATACAAAATTGCCATTCAGACAACGCCTGAGTTAAGGATTAAAGTCCTGCCTGAAGCTGACAATATTCCCTGCAAATCCCCACCTACCTCCCTAACTGACAAGGCCAGAGATTTTGCAACAATTCATGTAATTTGAGTAGACAACAAAACAAGACACAGACTCATCAAGAATGGATTATTTCACACCCACTTTACAGGTGTGTCACAAGGTGTCATAATCTGGGAATGCCAGGCTCTCAAGGAAAACTATAAATATCACACCCACTTTTACAGGTGTGTCGTAAGGTGCCCACTCTTGGTAAAACTAAGCTCTTAAAGGAAAACAATAAATGTAGAATAATGTTAATTACAATTAACATTTCACTCACAAAATAACCAGACAACGGCCCTTGTAAATGCTCTAATAATGTACTGTTTGCTTGTTAATATATGGAGTGCTTAATATGTGATCAGGAAATACATGTTTTAAGTAATATTGGGTATACTCATTTTTGTGTTGTTTGCTCAGAGCAATGACTGAGGCGACAGATACTTGTGCATCCTACTGACCATATTACTGCTTTGCAAGCATATTTTATCACATCATTTTGCATGTTGAAGATTCAGTGTCCACCCCACTCTATTTCTTTTAGGTTCTGAAATATTGCAGATGAAAACTTGTTTGGACCCATATAACACAATTTACAATTACATGTAAAAAGCCTTCAGTGTATTTGTTTTATCATGAGCATGTGTGTTTGTTTTATCATGTGCATGTCTTTTATCATGTGCATCATGCGCCCCTAATATTCTATTTTTGCTCACCTTACACATCATAGATGGTGCCCTTTTGACAAGCAGGCTTTTTCCATATATGCACCCAGGATCAGGAACAACATCAATGTATCTGCCCCAATGTTGGTCCATTTTAGGAATTAATTGAATATGCACCTCTTTAAAGTACACTACATCACAATGCAGTAACTGGCACTCCTACTAGAAACCAGCTACCATTCCTGTCATCCATTGACTCAATACTTGTCTTTGACCATGTATAGCACTCCACTGCCTACAGCCTAGCTTCACGCAATAGACATACCGTCTGCATCCATACATAAATAATTAAAACCCTGGGTTTACGTTGTTGTCATATGCAGACGACACTCAGCTCATGCTTTTCCTTTCAGATAATAACTTATCAGACCCGGCCAACTTTCAGACGGGAATATCCACCATTGCAGAGTAGATGAATACTAATTGCATATGTATGAATGCAAACAAAACTGAAAGTCTCCTCTTAGGGAAAGACACTCACTTCTTTTGGTGACCTCTGATGGCCTTCTTCCTTGATGAAAGTCTTAGGAAGAGTAGGGGGCTTTACCACACTGTTCCCAAGACTGCAATCAAAAGCCTATTAGGCTGCATGTATATTACTCTATCTTTTAAAGCACAGACTAAATCAGGGGCAGGCATGTGTTTCAGACTTTTAAGAGGGCTTAAACCTAATCTGTTTTTTTCACTCCTGTCATTTGTCAAACTATTATTCAGGCAGTTATCCTATCTCGACTAGATTACTGCAGTGGCGTCACTGGGGTTAGTGTCACCCGGTGCGGGTAACTCATGGTGTCACCCCCTCACGACTTACCGCATGGACCATCTCTGTCGGAAATGTATGGCGCGAGGTACTGTCTTACTCCCTCTAGCTCCCTCTCTCTGTCTTACTCCCTCTAGGTCCCTCTCCCTCTGTCTTACTCCCTCTAGCTCCCTCTCTCTGTCTTGCTCCCTCTAGCTCCATCTCTTACTCCTTCTAGCTCCCTCTCTCTCTGTCTTACTCCCTCTAGCTCCCTCTCTCTCTGTCTGACTCCCTCTAGCTCCCTCTCTCTGTCTTACTCCCTCTAGCTCCCGCTCTCTCTCTCTTACTCCCTCTAGCTCCCGCTCTCTCTCTCTTACTCCCTCTAGCTCCCGCTCTCTCTCTTACTCCCTCTAGCTCCCTCTCTCTGTCTTACTCCCTCTAGCTCCCTCTCTCTCCGTCTTACTCCCTCTAGTTCCCTCTCTCTGTCTTGCTCCCTCTAGCTCCCTCTCTCTCTCTTACTCCCTCTAGCTCCCTCTCTCTCTGTCTTGCTCCCTCTAGCTTCCTCTCTCTGTTTTACTCCCTCTAGCTCCCTCTCTATCTCTGTCTTGCTCCCTCTAGCTCCCTCTCTCTGTCTTACTCCCTCTAGCTCCCTCTCTCTCCGTCTTACTCCCTCTAGTTCCCTCTCTCTGTCTTGCTCCCTCTAGCTCCCTCTCTCTCTCTTACTCCCTCTAGCTCCCTCTCTCTCTGTCTTGCTCCCTCTAGCTTCCTCTCTCTGTTTTACTCCCTCTAGCTCCCTCTCTATCTCTGTCTTGCTCCCTCTAGCTCCCTCTCTGTCTTACTCCCTCTAGCTTCCTCTCTCTCTGTCTTCCTCCCTCTAGCCCCCTCTCTCTTACTCCCTCTAGCCCCCTCTCTCTCTCTTACTCCCTCTAGTCCCCTCTCTCTCTGTCTTGCTCACTCTAGCTCTCTCTCTCTCTGTCTTACTCCCTCTAGCTCCCTCTCACTCTGTCTTGCTCCCTCTAGCTCCCTCTCTCTCTTACTCCCTCTAGCCCCCTCTCTCTGTCTAGTGCCCTCTAGCTCACTCTATCTCTGTCTTATTCCCTCTAGCTCCCTCTCTCTGTCTAGCTCCCTCTCTCTCTGTCTTGCTCCCTCTAGCTCCCTCTGTCTCCCTCTCTCTGTCTTACTCCCTTTAGCTCCCTCTCTCTCTGTCTTACTCCCTTTAGCTCCCTCTCTCTCTGTCTTACTCCCTCTAGCTCCCTCTCTCTGTCTAGCTCCCTCTAGCTCCCTCTCTCTGTCTTACTCCCTAGCACCCTCTGGTTCCCTCTCTCTCTGTCTTACTCCCTCTAGCTCCCTCTCTCTTTGACTTACTCCCTCTAGCTCCCTCTCCCTCTGTCTTACTCCCTCTAGCTCCCTCTCTCTGTCTTGCTCCCTCTAGCTCCCTCTCTTACTCCTTCTAGCTCCCTCTCTCCCTGTCTTACTCCCTCTAGCTCCCTCTCTGTCTTACTCCCTCTAGCTCCCACTCTCTCTCTCTTACTCCCTCTAGCTCCCGCTCTCTCTCTTACACCCTCTAGCTCCCTCTCTCTCTCTTACTCCCTCTAGCTCCCTCTCTCTCTTACTCCCTCTAGCTCCCTCTCTCTCTGTCTTGCTCCCTCTAGCTCCCTCTCTCTGTTTTACTCCCTCTAGCTCCCTCTCTCTCTTGCTCCCTCTAGCTCCCTCTCTCTGTCTTACTCCCTCTAGCTTCCTCTCTCTCTGTCTTACTACCTCTAGCCCCCTCTCTTACTCCCTCTAGCTCCCTCTCTTACTCCCTCTAACCCCCTCTCTCTCTGTCTTGCTCCCTCTAGCTCTCTCTCTCTGTCTTGCTCCCTCTAGCTCTCTCTCTCTGTCTTGCTCCCTCTAGCTCCCTCTCTCTCTCTTACTCCCTCTAGCTTCCTCTCTCTGTCTAGTGCTCTGTCTTACTCCCTCTAGCTCCCTCTCTCTGTCTAGCTCCCTCTCTCTCTGTCTTGCTCCCTCTAGCTCCCTCTGTCTCCCTCTCTCTGTCTTACTCCCTCTAGCTCCCCCTCTCTGTCTTACTCCCTCTAGCTCCCTCTCTCTGTCTAGCTCTCTCTCTCTCTCTCTCTAACTCCCTCTAGCTCCCTCTCCCTCTGTCTTGCTCCCTCTAGCTCCCTCTCTCTCTATCTTAATCCCTCTAGCTCCCTCTCTCTGTCTAGCTCCCTCTCTCCCTCTCTTACTCCCTCTAGCTCCCTCTGTCTCCCTCTCTGTCTTACTCCCTCTAGCTCCCTCTCTCTCTCTTACTCCCTCTTGCTCCCTCTCTCTCTGTCTTACTCCCTCTAGCTCCCTCTCTTTGTCTTACTCCCTCTAGCTCCCTCTCTCTCTGTCTTACTCCCTCTAGCTCCCTCTCTCTTACTCCCTCTAGCTCCCTCTCTGTCTTGCTCCCTCTAGCTCCTTCTCTCTCTGTCTTGCTCCATCTAGCTCCCTCTCTCTGTCTTACTCCCTCTAGCTCCCTCTCTCTCCGTCTTACTCCCTCTAGCTCCCTCTCTCTGTCTTGCTCCCTCTAGCTCCCTCTCTCTCTCTCTTACTCCCTCTAGCTCCCTCTCTCTCTGTCTTGCTCGCTCTAGCTCCCTCTCTCTCTATCTTACTCCCTCTAGCTCCCTCTCTCTGTCTAGCTCCCTCTCTCACTGTCTTACTCCCTCTAGCTCCCTCTGTCTCCCTCGCTCTGTCTTAGTCTCTCTAGCTCCCTCTCTCTCTGTCTTACTTCCTCTAGCTACCTCTGGCTCCCTCTCTCTGTCTTACTCCCTCTAGCTCCCTCTCTCTCTGTCTTACTCTCTCTAGCTCCCTCTCTCTCTTTGTTACTCCCTCTTGCTCCCGCTCTCTCTGTCTTGCTCTCTCTAGCTCCCTCTCTCTGTATTACTCCCTCTAGCTCCCTCTGTCTCCCTCTCTCTTTGTCTTACTCCCTCTGTCTCCCCCTCGCTCTGTATTACTCCCTCTAGCTCCCTCTGTCTCCCTCTCTCTCTTACTCCATCTGTCTTCCCTGGATTTGTATAAACAAGAGTGCGAGCAACAGCTGGCACTGTAGTGAAGAGCAAGCTGAAATTTGGAACTGGTTCACTGGAAAACTGAAGACTGCAAGATACTGAAAAATAGGAAACCATGCACCCTCAGATGAGCTAGGCTGCTATAGAGTTGCCATTGAGCAAAGAAAATTGCAGTCAAGCATTGCAGATCTCCTGCGAGACGCTGGCGAGTGTGAACAGCATGAGGAACAAGCTTGCACAGGGAGCGACAGTAAAGGTGAGAGCAGAGGCGAGGCTGCAGTGCAGATTGGTGTCACCCCATGGGTTGGTGTCACCCGGTGCGGGCCGCACCCCCCGCACCCCCCTAGTGACGCCACTGGATTACTGCAACATTCTTTACCTGGAAGTCAATAAATTAGTCATGAGCAGTCGTCAGCTGGTACAAAATGCTGCAGCGAAGTTGCTGTTTTCCTTTCCTGAACTTTGCTAAGCTTCTGGTCTTCTTTGCAGGCTTCCAGTGGCTAGGTGTGTACATTTCAAGGCTGTGTGTACGGGAAACATCCTTTACGACGCAACTTTTACCACGCAGTGCCTTTACAACGCAGGTTTTTCAACGCAAGTCATTACAACGCATTGCGCTGGGGGGCGCTCTAGGATAGGTAATAGTTTCATTTACTATCCAACACCTTCCCTACTATCCACGGGGACTGGAGTTGGAATAGTAAATTAAACTATTCACTATCCAGCACCCCCCAACGCAAGTCGTTGTAACAACTTGCGTTGAAAAACCTGCGTTGTAAAGGCATGCGTAGTAACAGCATGCGTTGTAACAACGTACATCCGTGTACAACCCATAAGATCTTGCATTCCCAGGGAGCTCCTTTTTTGGCCAATTTGGTATTCCCGTACTGCCCTCTTCGTCCTTTGCGTTCTGCAAATTTTAATTTGGCAATGATCCCCTGGGTCAAGAGAGTTAGAGCAGGAAGGTGCTCCTTCTGCTCGAGGCCCCTGCTCTCTAGAATGTGCTTCCACTCGACATCAGTAGTCTCCAGAACCACTTGCAGTTTAGGAAGTCGTTGAAGAGGTTGACTTTTCTCTATGAAGGTTCTCTCCCCTAAATATGGTTTCCACCATTTTTCTGCAGTTGTTTTCATATTGGACTAGCGCTGTGAAGCCCCATTGTATGGGCAGCTATGCACTTTACAAGCTCTCATCACATACCTATCAGGACCGGGTAACATTTCTGATACGGAGGCGTAATCTTGTATTATTTTGCAAATTTCAAAATTAGCTTGTATTGGGCCTGAGCCTCTCTGCAGTGTCACCCTGGATTTTTGCCTTTCTTTCCTAAACCTGTTTTTTTGGCTTTAAGACTGTGCACTCTTCCCTGCTACCAGTGGCAAATTGTGTGTGCTCTCTCTTTTAAGCATGGTAAAGTCGACCCACACTTGATTGGAATTTTTAATGTACTTGTTATTCCCTAGTAAATGGCCCTACATATACCTAGGGTCTATAAATAACATGCTGCTAGTGGACATAAGCACTCTTTGTGCCACCCACTAAAGTAGCCCTGTAAAACATGTCTGTAGGGCAGATTGAAATTGCCATTTCGACTGGCAAGATAGACATTTGCCAGACCTAAACCTTACTTTTTAATACACATAAGCCATCCCTAACATGGGCCCTAAATGCTCATTTAACAGGGTACATGGTATTTAAATAGTAGGTCATGTGTACTTAGGTTTTACCTCTCTTGACAAAGAAAAACTCATAGAGTGATTTTTGAGTTGTAAGGCTATCCCTCCCATGGAATAATCAGTGATGACTTCAGTTTGTGAACAGATGGAGAAATGCTTCCACCATTTAAATGAATTACAATCTAAAATCATCTTTATTGGTAAAGTTAGTATTTAGGTGAATATTCTGCAAATGTCACTTTTAGAACATTGGTGCTCAAACCAACTGTTTCTTTCTGCCAGTGTCCTGGGTCACATGTCTTTGAATGTCTCTCTTGTTGTGCTTTGTGTATTCTTTCTAGACATGGGGACAAAAGAGCCGTAGGATTGAGGGGGTGGATCTTCCTGACAATATGACCAGGGAGGAGCTGTATCCTGCCCTGGTTGCACTTCAAAGGGTCCTGACTTTATCCCACACAAAGTAACCTGACACCAGACTTGCCCTTTCTTTTATAACCCTGCACGGTTTGGAGCCAGGACCATGGCCAGGGGATGAAATGACCAGAACCAGTTTTTGGGGTAGGCCAGGGAATTCCACCACACAAAGGCTGTTACCAGGTATAAAAGTGGCACTTTCAGAACCTCTCATGAGAACACTCCTTTACCTGTGGAAGATTCAGCTGAAGGGCTTCCCTGCTGTCTGACAAGATAAAGATACTGAAGATTTGGGCTCCCTGTGACTTTCAAGCGGCCTCTTTGTGCCAAGAACTGACCACACGAAACAACTGCCAATGTGATCCTCTAGCGGGACCTGTACTTGACGGTGACAGCAACTGTCCACAGTGACTTTCAATGCAAAACTCCAGCGAAACCTTCACTTAGAGCCGACAGCAATAGCATACGCCGACCGCCAACGGGAGGCTTCAGCGATGACCGACTCTTCGCATCTATACAGCGATCATCCAAGACAGCAGACCTGCTCCTCATGTCGTAAATGACATCCTCGCCACCCCTCACCAATGAGAATGACAGCTCCTTGTGCAAACATAAGAAGGTAACCCTTCAGCAGGATGAACCTGGTCCCGGTATCTAGGGTGCGCTCAATCGCAAACTTTACCCTGGGACAGCATGACCAGATAACCACGGGTGGTACTTTGTGCTATTTGGTGCTATTTTCACCAAAACTTTAAAAAGGAATATCTCCAGTTCTACTGATTGGATTTTTGGCATTTAGGTGTAATTTGATTTATTAAACTTGTACTCTATTTTTCTAAATTGTTTTGGATTTTATGTGTCGTGTTTTTACCTTATTACTCTTTAACTGCTGTACAAATACTTGACACATTTCCTCTAAGTTAAGTCTGACTGCGTTTGTGCCAAGTCACAATAGGGTTAAACACAGGTATATTTAGTGACTTTTGTGGTTCACCTTGACACGATTGTATTATTTGTGTGGGGTCTCCACCCTCTCAGTTACTTAATGTCTTAAAAAATTTACACAACTACACCATGCAGCACAAGAGCACAGGAACAACATTTACAACCAGAATGCGAGTGGCTTTTGTTTGCACCATTTATGTTTTTTGCATTATTTGTTCGCGTGAAATCCTGCTAAATTCCAGTTATGTATTTTGTGTAATTACAGAAAAACAAATAACTTAAACTTAGCAAACATTTAGGGCCCTATTATGATGGCGGACGGACTTGCGTCCGTCCTCCACCCCTGAGTAAGAGGGACCGTCCGCATGGGCAGCGGCGGTCCCTCCATGGCAATTAGGATGCGACGGCCAGGGTGGCGGTCACATCCTCAATGTTTAACATTGTGGCAGATGCCGCTTCAAGCTGCACCTGCGGCAAGGTGAAAAATGCATGCAACACATTTGCATGCACAAAGCGGCAGGCACCGCGTGGTGCCTGCTGCTTTGTGCACGCAAATGCAGGGGGGTACCATAGGTACCCCCCATGTGCACCCCCCACCCCTCATCTCACCCAGGGGGCCCACAAATAGACACCGCCAGCCATGTTACAGCTTTTCCCCCGCGGTCGGAAGGCGACCGCGGTGGAAAAGCTGCGGACGGAATTCAAGACCCACCAGCCATCCTAATTTGGCGGTGGGTCTTTCGAGGCTCCGCAGCTGTTTTCCCGCATCCTCCGGGCCGGCGGTGGCTTCCGCCGGCCCGGAGGATGCGGGAAAACCGCGATCATAATCGGCCCCTTAATGTTGCAAACACACACACATAAATACACACATGTACATTTGAAGGGAGGTTGAAAACCCCTGAAACACATGTCTTTGTGGTCAGATTCATTAACAAATGGAAAAATAAGGACTAGAATGGTGCCAATCGATTCACTCCTCAAACAAAACAACTGACAGTAATGGCATATTTTCTTTTTTCAAGATTAAAAACATTACATATCTTTTCATTGAACCCAATGTAAACCGATACAATTTTTTTAAATTAAAACTGCATTCCTGATTGGGAAATTATTTTGGACAGAATTCCTCTGAATCACATGAACAGAAAGATGTTAGACACTTGCCATCAACATGTCACATTTACATGCCACCAGATGTCTGACATATGCAAAACTCATTCATATTCTTAATTTGATTTCAGGATTCTTCACATAATTTACAGGAAATCATGCAAGATACACAAATCTTTGAAATAGTACATCTGCACACACAATTTATGTGGATTTCAGTGAGTCTGCTTATTTTTGAAAATTGGCAACAACATCACATATGAAAATCCGAAAACGGGGAAAGGAGCATACTGCCTGGTATAACTGGACACAATTTGCTTAGATATTTTTGCGGTAAATGCAGTGCATGGTAACCCTCACTTTAGTTGAAGGTCTTTAGTATTGAAAATTGTTTGTGCAGACAGTACTAGCAATTTCTAAACATATATTTCAGGATATTTGTCCTTCTTCACTAGAGAGTAACACCTTGAATGTTGGGGTGCTGGCAGTGCTGCCTATAGTCTTCCCAGGTTCATTTACCACTCCCAGAGTACACAGAGTACAGATGCATATTACAATCTACCCATGTCATAGCTTTCCTTAGCCACACTTATTCCTAAACCTGCAGTTTACAGTTGAATTTAAGGTTCAAAAGTATTTTAACTTATTTTCTATTTTTCTCAACAAGGATTTTGTTTAACCTTGTAAAGAAAATCTTTTCCCAACAGCTGCACAAAATGTAGATATGTTTAGGAGCCCTCCACACCCAACTTACTCACTTAACAACTGCCTTTTCTGTCACTGAGTAAGAAGAACATCAAAAAGGTTTGCAAATACCCTCACATTTACATTATTGTGATAATGTATAGACTTCCCAATGGCAGAACCGTGCTCTTCTTCTAGAAAGCAAACTATTACCTTCCTTGAATGTAATCGTGATTATGTAGTAGAGCTTTTATACTCATGGACTTTTTAACGGTTCTAAGTACCATCTGTGGGTTTAATTTGTCCAGGTCCCTGATCAGTGCACTATATTTGAGGTTTGGTTCACAAATAAAAGTTGCTAATTTTAAAGATTGGGCCCTCGAAATTTCGGACTAATTCAACATCTAAAAATACCATGTTATTACTTAAGACCAAATCATGGGCTTGGTATTGGCGAATTGTGTTCAGTACCTTTAGAATTATTGTTGTATTTAATGAAATCTTACTGTCTGTGGGAAGATGTAATTGAAGATTCTCAACCAATTTCATCAAGGAAAAACAGACTATATAAAGGCAAAACAGAACACAATTAAACTTGTAGTTCTCATCCTTGATATTGACCATTCACAATGGGACCCAAATGACATTTTTGAAGAATGACATTAAAAATTACTCCTGCATGACCCCAAATGAATGGACTAGAGTATGGTCTAGTGTATACTGAAACTAGGATTAGTTTTGCTTTTGTCTGAATAAATTCTGCGAGTCACACGTTAACCACCACAAAATGGTTAAGGGGTTATTATCACTCTACATAGTTTGAGCAGTCTGCCATGAACTAATGATGTATTGTTGTAATGAAATGCCATTTAATGTGATAAACTCAGAGATCCTAACTGCATCACGAGGCACTCCATGACTGGGAGTGATATAATGCTTTTGCATTTGAAAGAAAATATTGAAAGGACCAGTATGTATACTAAATAGTTTGTTGATCCATAGCAGCAGTGGTTTCTTTCTCATATGCTTATACTGGGTAGGACAGCAGCCCAACCTTCGGGGAATTTCCAGTACAATGGTCACCTCAATTCAGATCCCATCACCAGAAGGCCCAAAAGTTGCCATGAGAAGGAGATTACAAGCTGAGTGACTAATGTGGTGGGAGCTCACGAAGCAATATACAAAATGGCTGCTTGTAGAAGGAAGATAATGCTTAGAAGTGAAATGACTTTCCTTTTGCTGCAATTTGCCCGGGGTTCGATGTTGAAGTGTTTGGTCCACACGTATGTGGTGATGTCACATATGTGTGGACCAAAGACTTTAACATCAAACCCTGGGCAAATTTCAGGAAAAGGAAAGTCATTTAGCTTGTAAGTATTATCTTCTTTCTACAAGCAGCCATTTTGTATATTGCTTTGTCAGCTTTTTGAATGGGTGGCACAATCTGTTTTTTATTGGCACAATCTCACTTGTTTCATACTGACTAAACCATTTGCACAATTGAATCACAAACTTCACAATTCTCAGGTAGAAAAAAAAGCAGTACAATGGAGAAATAATCTAAAGCAGCAATTCTGATTGAATGATTTATAATTGCATCATTTGAAAGTCTTCCTTTTATGGATTGATAATAAAAGCAATCATTGTTTACGGGAAGGGGTAGATTCACCTACTCTTTAGGGGAATCCTTTGTGTAACAATTGTATCAGATGGTCTTGGGCCATTTTTGGGCTGATGGGCCAAACTACAATGATGGTCAACGTTCTGCTATGAGTTTGCCATTACACTAGGGAATGTCACAAAAGTATTTAAAAAAAACTAAGAAATCACCAAAACACCACAAATTGCCAGATTTTGCTTAATACTAATGGGATAATTTACAAAGATGTCACACAGCACCAACAACAAAGTTGCTGTGCTGCATTGCATGAGAGGGAGAGAAAAAGAAAGCACCATATTTACTATTATATGGCACTATCTGGGAACAAGATTCAGAGCCAAGAACAGCATGGAATGCACTCTCCTTGCTGTTCTGGATAACATTAGATTTGAAGTAGATCAGGGCAAGGCTGTTGCCCTGATTCTACTAGACCTCGCAGCGGCATTTAACACATTCTCACACAGCCAAGTGATCAGAAAACTCGATGAGATAGGGCGTCATTCGTCCACCATTCAATGGTTTGGATTTTTTTTGTGCAAAAGAAATCAGCCTGTTCAGTTGAACATGGTCCGTTCAACCCCCGAGTAGAAAATGTGATGTACCACAAGGCTTTTTGCTGAGCCCGACACTTATTAGCATGAGCATCTCATCTCTTGCCGAATTGGTAAATAAGTATTAATTTGACACATGCTCTTGTGCAGATGATACCCAACTGGTCATCATGATAGGAGAGAAGAGACTACGAAAACCTTGCTGGTAGTCTCTCAGAGGTTGCCAGTTGGATGATGGCCTACTGCTTAATACTAAACACAAAAAAATCTGAGATTGTTTGTTGGGACCGACCATGTTGGGACGATGTTTGCCTGTGACCCTGGGCACTACGCCTGAACCCAAAAAGTAGCAAAATATTTAGAGGTCCTTATTGATTGGTCATTATCCATGCAGGACCAGTTCAATACCACATGTGGCAAATGTTTAAAGCCTACTCATACTTTTCAGGGAATTTTTCCTTTGGTTTCCAATCGACTGGCATAGAACCGTGAGCCAAGCTTTATTTGCCAGTGGATTGGATTACAGAAAGGGCATATATATGGTGATGGCTGATTATCTCATCACCCGTTTGCAGGTGTACCAAAATGTGGCCGCACTGGTTGCCCATATGAAAGACAACAAAATTCAAGCAAGCTTCTCTACCATGATCACAGGGTCGTTCATGATTCCGGTCCTTTGATTCTCAGATCCAAAGTAGAATTTTATTAGCCCATTAGAAATCTGAGATCTGCAAATCTAGCTTTAGTAATAACAAAACACATCATGAAAGTTAGAGCTGGAGGCCGCTCTTTTACTTATCTGGCTACAGCCCGATGGAATTTACTTCATCTGGATATCTGCCTTACTGATGATTATATTAGATTCAGGAAAAAACTTAAAACATGGCTTTTCCCAGAGTAATGGACCTTTGTCAACTCTCTGTTCTTTCCCCAGTATATTAGCTCATTAAATGTATGGCAGTATAAGATTCATGATATCCCTCCGGGGATGAGTGTTTGCGCTGTATAAATACAGCAATGATAAAAATATCCTGATCTCATCCTATGGCTTGCGCACTATTAGGGTGCTTAGCACCACACCTTTGCACCATAGTGCAAATGTGTTTGCATGTGTGTTATCTCTGTTTCAGGGTGAGAAATTACTGCCAAAAGCCTTGTCATTGACCAAGATAGGGCAGCCACATCCCATCACTGTGAGGACATTTGCTTATGTTTTTATTATGCCATGTTGATGCTGTTTTTGTATGAGTTGAATAATTTACAAATGAAAATGAAAGTGTTGTGGATCACAAGTCTGGATTTGCCCTTTTGAATGATGCTATATGCATATCTATGTCGGAATTACAAGCACATAAATCTAATGCTGGGTCAAAATTGTAAGCAATATATAATGTACTTGCCCGAGTTAAGGTCTTTTATTAACCTGAGTGGAGTAGAGTGAAGCTCTGTGTGTTGAGTTTTGCTGTGTTTACAGTCAATGAATTAGAACACAATTAGCAAACCATATATTGTGTTTTATTCTCAGCTGCACTGCTGACATTTAACCCATATTCGGGGATGTGCTATTTCCTTCTTTCCAGGGAGCCCACGTTGGAACCAGACTTTCCCTGCTATTTATGTTTGTGCGGATAAATGATGAACTTATTTTTGAGGATTGAGGGCCAGAAGCAAATACTCTTCCAATTTGCTAGTTGCACATTGCATAGTTTTGTGACTCGCAATTTGCGACTTGCAAATTGGAATTTACAAAAGTGTTTCAGACACTGTTTGCAACTCCTAATGGGGTCAAAAATATCCTGCCTCTTGAATATCCATGAGGCAGGTGCAATTTGTGACCCCTTTGGGAATGGCTAGCACTCCTAGGTATGGTGGCCTGCTGAGGTCATCATGTCTGTGACTGTTTTTTAAATAAAGCAGTATTTCTTTTTTTAAATGCGGCCCATTTTCCTTAAAGGAAAACTGGATGCACTTAAAAAAGATAAATGAAACGTTTCTGTTTCATATTGTAAGCGTAGGCCCGCATCTCTGCCCTGAAGTGTGCTGTCACGGAGCTGTTTGCTGCCACAGGAGGGGTCTTTTAAAGCTCACTGCCTAACAGAGCTATTTGCCACCCCAGGAGGAGTATCTTCGCAGGGGTAACTTTTGCCGACTATTGCACGGGACTCCATTGACCAGGAGCCCGTGCGATCTACACCTGAGCCTGAGCGGAGGACCGCCCTCGCAGCTGCCGTCACTATTTGATGTCTACCATATCCCGAAGCGCAGGACCGCGCGCGGATCTGCCCCGGGCTAAGCCGGGCAAAGGGCGGACCGTTTACGGCCGTTCAGGGTCGGATAAGGCCGGGCCGGGCCACGGCTCTGACATCTCCAACTCTTGACAAATCGTGGTAAGACTTATATCATTATCTGGTTATTGGTATTCTGGGAAGTGACTAAATATGGCTGAAACCCCAGCAAGAGGGGGGAAACGCACTGCTTCTGCATCTAAGGGGAGTCTAAACGGAACATTGGATGACTTTTTTATAAGAGCTACCGGCGTTCTTGAAAGAGAGATTGCACTGACAGAAAAACGCCTCTCACAGGAACTAACTTTTGCAAAACGCTCCTTGTTAGGCGACCTTAAAAATGCAGTGACGCCGGTTCATGACAAACCACGAAGTTTAGTAGTGTTAAATTATGGCGAGAGTGATATGGACGCTGACTCGCTAACTCTGGATGTTTCGTCATGCAGTAGTCTTTCCTCAGGGGTTTTTCAACCGATAGTAGCTAGGAAGAGCGTACAGGCCACCGACTTACAAATTATAGAACCCCCATGTACTAGGCAAGTAGGCAAAAGAAAGAGGGGAGGGGGCCGCCAACTGGGCAGGAAATCAAAAATTGCTAAATTGGTAAGCAAAGTACGCAAAACCAGTCCTAGAAAAGCCACCAACAGACTCAATAAGCATAACTTACCACCAAAAGGCCTGACTACTCCAGTTATCCTGGGCCCAGAACCAAAGTGTGCACTGGTGAAAGAAAAGGAGCTAGAAATTACTTACTCCAACATGACACACCTCCTAAGATCCTTTACTCTTCCCTTGATAGAAAGACTAAGAGTGATTAACGGGAAATTAGATGTTTTGTGCGAGGTAACCATTGAAAATACACGCAGGTTGGACATCTTAGTTCCCCCAATATTTAGTAAGGATTGTGTGCCCGAGGGTACCAATATGGCAACAATTAAACCAAAGCTACCCATATGCACAACCAGCAAACCTGTAACAACAAAGCAAAATAATGCTGACACCCTACTGAAAAGTGTAGATAATGTAACTAAAGACACTGGCACACATAAAAACCCGATAGTAAAATCAGCGGAGGATGGGGGGACTGATGGTCAACAGGAAGACCGGGTTCCTTTGCCAGTAATTAATTTACCGCCAGAGTCTTCACCCCTAGTACTAGTCTTGGTGAATGTACCAGTATTAAACAATGGCGTAAGGGAGAACCACGGTCAACTTAAAAATAAGGTGGCCCACTGGATTGCTAATAACACCATAGCGGGTAGCAATACTTGGCACTCTATTATAATGGTACGAAGGGTGTCATGGGTGGGTAAGACAAGGAAGAACAGAAATGGGGATTGTGTCATAGTCAATTTTAATACCCCAGAATCAGTGAAGAGAATTCTTGGTGATGCAAATTTCCAAATAGGGCCCCGGAGGCAGGGTATTGAGATTCTCCCTCTGGAGTTCTTCTATAGAGAATTGAATAGAGTAAATCCTAATAGAGGTAAAGGATGGGGATACAATAGGATACCGCACCCACAAGCAAGCCAGGGATGGGAATATCCCAGAAGAAGTTATCAAAGTTACCCACATCGGATACACCAGGGAACTCTGGGCTTAGTGCGAAACTTTGAAGGACCAAATCAGTTTGCAGTCCTTTCTGGCCTAAATGACTGCGACTGACTGGGTGGTAAAGAAGGTATAGAAACTCAGGCACCCACTAATGTAGCGCAGATGGGGAAGCCTCCTACCCAACTTTCCCCCTCTTTGAACATGAAACCGAGTGTAATGAAACAACAGGGGTTTTCTCTCGCTGCCTTATACTATTAGTCAGGAAAACGACGATATTACTGTAAATCCTCTAATTAACAAAGTAATCACGGGCACACCCACTGGAGGGGATGGTAAGGGTATAGCGCCCATGATGGCCGGAAACAATAAATATAATGATGATCAAGTTGTTATGGGGCCTGTGTCAACGACCAACTTGTCGCAGGTGACCGCGGTCAAGGAGAAGTTATGTACAAACCGGAACTCTTCCAGGCAGTGGGGTGGCCAAGTGAGGATTACTACCTGGAATGTGTGTGGGCTAGAGAGCAAACTACATAATATAGTTTGGGGAGAGTGTGCAGAATATTGACATCTTATGCATACAGGAAACTTGGCTTATCAAAGAGAAACATCTTGATGGCTTTAAAACTTACCATGTCCAGGCAGTGCGCTCTCTGTTTGGTAGGCATAAAGGAGGGTTATGCATATATGTGTCCAATTTGTTAAAAGTTGTTAAGATCACCATCAGAAATTGCACGCACTACTTCCAAATGGTCTCTGTTACCTTAAAACACGAGGTGGAATTATTAATTGTTAATTTTTATAATAATATAAAGAAGGAGGATTTTAAAGAGGTCCTATCTAAACTGAAAGTAGAATTAGATGGGTATGACTCACTAAAGGGGGGAAATAAAATCCTGATATGGCTAGGGGATTTTAATATGACTATTTGTGACCGAGTAACATGTGGGTTTGAGGAATACGGAAGGGGGGAGAACGTGGATAGGTGTCATTTCACACATTCTGAAAGAGGAGACATAATAAATAGCATGATGGCAAATTTCGATCTTGGTTTTGCTAATTTTCTTTGTTCACCAAAGGTTGAATTCAGTGCCACCTTTTTAGCTAGGGGGCTCCATTCTGTTATAGACTTCATTAATATGCCAAATAGATTTTCCAACTGCATTGAAGACTTCGAGATACCCAATATTGGTTTAAGTGACCACCTCCCACTTAGTTTGAATATAAGCACCACAGAGTTCTCTAGTGCTTCCACCATTGAGTGCCTAACCTGGACACAGAATATTGCAATAGCACGCCAAAATGGATTGGCTCTAAAATGGAGCATAGTAGACCCGCTTAAAAAGTCTAAAGAAATTATAACTACTGCTCTTACGCATATTATGGTATGTTTGGGCGAGAACACTTCTGATGAAAAAGATCACTAATATTATTCAAAATAAATTATCTAGGGTGCAGCGAAATAAGTCAAACAAAGGGGGGGTTGGTTTGATACACGGTGCACGAAGGCATACACTGCACTTAAGGCTGCCTTAAGCAATAAACCAAGGGATCATGACGAAATAAAAAAGTATAGGAAGGAGTACACCTTGGCCAGGAACCAACAGAAAAAGGATATAAAGGAATTAGCATGGCAGAATCTGCTGAGTGCATCCCAGTGCAGAGACTCCAGGTCTTTTTGGCAGGCAGTCAATGCACCTTTTTTCACTAAAAAGGAAGCAGCAAGGCTAGAAATAGCAATAGATGATCAAACCTGGGTCGAATTCTTCTCAAAGGTATACAGTAATTCGCAGGAGGTTCCTGCGCTTGAGGATGGTGAAACTGGTCTCTTAAAAGAGGGGGTGACCATCAGCAAATAAAAATGGATATTACCTTGGAAGAAGTATATGCAGCTCTGCAGGCCAGTAAAAATAATAAAGCCCCGGGGCCGGATGGGATCCCCAATCACATCTATAAACTAAATACTGACCTGTGGGTACCACTTTGCACACGGGTCCTTCGGGCATGTTGTGCAAAAGGCTTTATTGGTACATGGGCAGAATCGGTTAATATACCGATATATAAAAAGGGGGATAGGGAGAGTCCTTCCATTTATAGACCCATATCACTATTAGACTCCCTCATGAAAATGGTAGGGAGAGTGGTCTTAAATAAAATGCAATTATGAGCGGAGGAACATGGCATCTTATGTCATGTTCAGCATGGCTTCCGGGAAGGGATGGGCACCGTTGAGCAGGTCCTGAATTTTGTCTTACTCCAAGCTAAATACACCAGGGCTAAAGAGGGCTATTTCTATGCAATCTTTGTTGATTTATCAGCTCCCTTTGATTCTGTAATACATTCTAAATTGTGGCAAGTACTAGAGGAGATGAAAGTTGAGCCTGCCATTGTCTTATTTTTAAGGCAGCTCTATTCTGGGGCTACGGCCAAAGTAAGATATGGGCTGAGGGGGGAGTGCACTGGATCCTTTAGTATAGAAAAAGGCGTAAGACAGGGTTGCGTGTTGGCCCCCTTTCTTTTTTCCCTCTATACGAACAACCTTGAGGTAGAATTGGGGGCCAGTAAAATCGACTCCCCGAGGTATGGCAATAAGCAAATAGCTTCACTACTGTACGCGGATGACGCGGTATTGATGGCAAGAACGAAGGTGGGAGCCAAGAAGGCCCTAACCAAATACCTTGATTTTATTAAAGTTAGGGGCCTCAGCATCAATGCCAAGAAATCTTACGTGATGCAGTGTGGTAAAGGCCGGGGAACCTGCAAAACTCTTAAAGTTCCTGGCCTAGAAATTGACCATACTAAAACCTTCCCATATTTGGGGGTCTTAATTGACGGCTCAGGCTCTTGGGGTCCAGAAGTCAAGAACAGGACCTTATCTTTTAAACGCTCTATTGGAGCGCTGAAAAATTTATCCTCCAAGTTGGGTAAACGACCCCCGGAAATTATGTTACAGATCTATGTAGCTAAATGCCGTAGTACCGCACTGTACGGGGCAGGGATTTGGGGATACCAGGACACAACAGAATTACAAATAGAAGTAAATACATTTTTCAGATACCTTCTAGCTCTCCCGAGGGGTACTTCAGTTTTTAATTGCCATGAGGAACTAGGGATGGACCATATTACAGACCTGATTAAACTGCAGCCCATATTGCTCTGGCGAAGAGTGTAGGTTTCAGAAGCTCTGGGTTTAAATCAGGACATAATAAAGGATGTCATGGGCTTAGATAATGCCAAGCGTATCGCATGGCTAGAATATGTTAAGAAAACCTTAAATGACCTCCAATGCCCTGATTTTTTTACTAACCCGGATTCAATCAGGAATGTCTCGAAAAAAGAACTTAAGAATTTATGTATGGCCCATTTCAACTTACTTAGAAGCTCAGGGGAAATTACCAAGAAAACGGTAATTGAACATCAATTGTCATTGAGCACTTTTAAAATACAGCCATATTTAACCTTGTGTAACCTGGGCTTTGACCGGTTCATTTTGACCAGATTTAGGTTTAACCTATTCCATCGGCTGGTCACATATCCGATTAAAAATGACTGGTCTAGAACGCTTGCCTATTGCCCATGTGATAATATATCGTCGCAATCCACCTTTCACATAGTACTGTTTTGCAAATTCTATGTGAAAGAACGAAAAAGATGGATTCAACAGTACTTGAGGCAAGGTGCCTGGCGGCAATGCAGACCCGCGTATCTTAGTTTGCAGCAATTGGGTAATATTACATGTGTCATGGTAATGATTGGATTTCTAAAAAACGTTTTAAGAAACCGTTCTTCGATGATTAGCTGATTCATCCTATTAATTTAATTCCATTTTAATAGATGTTATTTATTATGAAACGAAATGTAATGAAATGTATTGGTACTTATTTATGTATTGTTGCTTTTATGATTTTCATACTGCAAAATCAAATAAAGCTAATCAAAAAAAAAAAAAATGTAAGAGTAGGCAGTGTTCCGAGGGACCATTGCCTGCTCTTAAAAAAATATTTTCACTGCCAGTCACAAAGGGGAAGAGGTCCCTTGGTGGCCCCTTCCAGTTGAAATGGGTGGTAAACTGTGACTGTTTTGCAGCCACAATTGCAGCCGCAAAACAATCTTACATTGAAGAATGACTTCTATTAGAAAGGGAATACCTTGGCATGGCCGTTCCTAATAGCGAGTCACAAACCCTATTTTGCGAGCTGGTAATAGGTTACTGACTTGCAAAATAGGGTTCGTACATACGGCAGACCTATTTTGTGGTGGCAAATGTGTCGAATTCCCATTTAGGACCGCAGAAAACAGTCATACATCAGGCGCTATGTCCAGTAATTTAACGCAGTTCATGATTTTGGGCTTGCATTGTGTCATTCAGGGATGAACTGTACCTAGGGTAGAAGATGGGGATTTTGTGTCATTAGGAGGGGGACTTGCAGTAATCACAGAGTAAAGTTGCCATACTTGTACTAGGGGTTGCCCTTCACAATTATACAATTGCTCAAATGTCCTTCATCGACAGGAAGAAAACTATCAGGAGGTAGGGACATTGGGGTTTCATTCTCTAACTATTGAGTCATGGTTTGTAATGCGCCCTAAAAAAAGGAAAAATAGCTTACTGGCTGGTGTGGCACACTAAAAGGCACTTTCTGTTCCTTTTTATCACAGAAGCTTCAGACATAAAGGTAGGAGCTGATTCAGTGAAAAAAAACAATTACATATTTTGAGCTAACCAACAGAGGCGGATCTTCCACTGACCTACTCAGGTGGCAGCCTGCTGGCCACATTCTAAATTACTCCTTAGGTCAACAATATGTTCAAGACATTGATTGAAGAGTATTATGGCCAGTATGGATCCATGGGGTAAAACATAGGTGAGGGGTACTTGGCTGTGGAGTGAGTTTAATATTTTAATCTTTGGAATATGGAGCTGCAGTTTAGAAAAGAACCAGCTATGGACATCATATTCCCTACCCATGTGTTTCTTCAGTGTTTGTGACTGTCAATGTTAAAGGCTACAGATTCAGATCAACTGACAGGAGTCATCTGAGTCATACTCACAGGGCATCCATTATCTAGTGCATGGTTGTATCAGTACAAATCTATTCTGAGCACTGGATGGAGATCAGGCAGTAGGATGTGTTTAGTGATAAACTACTTGAGTTATATTGTCAGGCAATTGTAAAAGTCCTTTGCTATGCGAGTCAGGCCTGATATAGGACAAACATTGTGAAGATCATCTGGTTCTGTAAAGACATTTTGCAGTAGGAGTTTGTTGGCCCGAACTGAAGCACTTAGGTGACTCGGCTTGGTAGTGGAGTGTATATTGGGTTGGCCCAATAAATAATAAGATTATGTCTTATGTCTTTTGCAAGCCTTTCTCTGCGGTACACTGTTTTGGCAATGCAGCATGCGCTTGGATTGTGGTGCTGGTCCATCGTGTTTTTATTGTGTGGGCAGTATAAGTATCTCTTTATCAAGTTTATGATTCTTTCAAATCTATGCTATAGGTTATTACCATGCAAAGACTTTAGCATCATCTCTCAAAACTCCTGTGGCAGGACTAGTCACTGGAAAAGTGAAATACAGAATTCTGATTTTGCAGGTATTTTGTTGATTCACACATTCTCATGCCCTCGTGATGCATAATGCTGAACGATTACCCTGGGTCCTCTACTTCTTCATGTTGATCCCTCACCAATGCAGCACAGATGTCTTCACAGTACAAACGTGGCACAAATATCGAGTTAAAGTTAGGCAAGTTGCAGTGAGTCTCTAGGAAGCCTGTTGGATAGACATAATCTAGGTTATGGTTGGTTGACTACTGCATGGATAGGCTGCATTTAACTGGCACGCAAACTTCTTTCACTTCTTTTCCTGAAAGGTCCACCATACTGGTTCATGCTCCTTGTAATTACATTATCTTAAGAATGAAATGCAACATTGATGTTGACATCAATGTTGCATTTCATTGGCTGTATTTCATGTGGTTCCAGAAGTTGTTTGCTTACAAGCAAATAAGTAAGTCATCAATGTCCATTGCCATTTGACTTGGCTTCAAAAATATCAGGGAGTTGTCTTATGTCCTGACATGGAACTCTTATGTCCTGATATGGAACTTGGCCATATGGAGTTATTGATGAATTTCTCGGTCAAGGTCCACCTCAAGGTGAGAAACTCAATTTTGTGAACTGTGTACCTACTTCCAGGCCCAATGGACTTCAGCATGTATATTCTACTGTCCTGGTCTCCCATCCCGTCCCCTGTATAGGACATAAACCAAATTCTCAAAATTGGCAGCAGCAAGGACAGGTGCACTAGACAGTCCATTGGTTGTAATAATAATAATAATAATAATAATAGCAGTCATAGATTTTCCTAATCTAATCATGATTTGAGAATCATCTGTGTATGACTGCAAGTTCAGATTGCACTTAATTATGACGGTCATCAGGAGCTTCAAATCTGCATGGCACAAGGAAAGAGAAGAGGTTAAGGTACCAATAAATGCCTTTTGCCGTCTTATTTGGAGAAAGGGAGTGAACCATCTGGAGACCTACATCTACAGCCTCCTGCAGACTCAGGGCCAGATGTAATGGTTCACTGGGCTGAAGGAGGTTGCGAGATCTATGGGAATGGGAAGACAGCAATCTCCTTAATCAATGTTTTCAAATACTTTCCACCACAATGACAATGGCAGCTTCTGTGTTATGTAGCTCTAAATTTAGACAAGATCAGTAGAGAATGGCTGATCTACCAGAGTTCAAAAGACTATTGGACTTTTCCAAAGGATAGCGAACAGTTTTGCTTTCTGATACAGTGGCGAGTAATCCCCCTGAGTAAATTAAATGACAGACTTTCTAAAGTTTGTGAAACAAAGCACAGAGTGTTGACAATAATTGGAAGATGCTCTGAAGTTTCTTTGTGGTATTGGGCCATGGCCAAATCTAGTGTTTTTCCACTTTGGCAGGGATTACTTACTCCTTTTTTTCAGTGATGTGTTCTGTCTACTTGACGATGGAGTTCCCAAACTGTCATCTGTCCAATAAAAACTTTGAGCCTTGTTCTCAAAGGCGACAGCAGGACTTTTTCATCTATGCTCCTAGTATCTGAAACAGCATCTCCATATCCATCAGTACCACCCCAATGCTGCCCCAATTTAGTAAAATATTGAAGACTCACTTCTTTAAAGAATACTACATCATAATGAATTAACTATTCACAACAAAGCTTCCTCTCCTATCCCTTCTTGACTTTAGGCTTGTCATCGACTATGTACAACACTCAGCTGCCTTTTGGCTGGGCTCGGATTATAGAAATACTATATTCATACATGCATGCATACACACATACATACATACATACATACATACATAAATATATGTGATAAAGGACTTTTAACAATCTATGTTCATCCTCCTTCAGCACATTTCTGAACACAAGGATACCATCAAGTTAGATAAGTAGGACATTAACGCTTCATATAGTGACCTCAATGGGTTTCTGGAAGGTATCTGATGCTTCCGAGAATAATTATGTTATGTTTTGCTCATCAGGATCTGGCAAGTCCCCAACCTGACAGGCAGCATAGTGAACCAATATTGCCCACCAAGGCTATCAACAGCATCATTCACTTTCAGCGCAATGTGCTGGTTTAAACATACAATAATTTCTCAAATGAATGATTACTGCTGCTGTGAAGTCTTCCAGCTTTCATTTCACATCTTCAAAATCTAAAGCTGCAGGTTTTGAGAAGAGTTTTTGATTGTGAGGATGTAATGCTTTACTCCCTCTGTTTTCTCACATCCAAATAACATGTGGCTAAGATATCATCCCTCTCAGTCAGCTTGCATCAGAGGCTCTGTTTGGCTTTCTGTGGCTTTAGTAAGTCTGCATATTCAGTAAGGAAGTGTCGAACTTCAACTTTTCTTTAGTCAAGGCGGTTGTCAATGCTACTGTGCTTGACAGGTAGATCTGCATCAAAAGGACAATGGGATGCTGCATATGGTGGGAGATGGACACTAGCAAGTTGGTCAAAGTTGGCCAACAGCATTGTGGGTACAGCAATCTAGAATTTGCCAAAAGTACTGTGGGTAAAGTAATTTCATTTGCAGCATGTCATCTGGTGTGGCTTATTAGTGTTCCATCCTGACTAATCTTTGAGAGGCAACTTAAAATAAAAGGACAATTCCTAGGATTATTTTGCACCCTCCTGTAGAAATGGTCTCTGCTTGTTCTCAGATTAGAATAACTTATCCGAAAGGACTAGCCAAGGTGTGAGTCTGACACATTCCTAGCTAACACCCTCCAGAGTTATGCACAGTGACATATTGGGAATGGCATAATATGGTCCAGCAATGGTGGCAGGCTGCTGTAGGTAGCGAACTGGATGAACATTGAGACTGGCATTTTTCATTCAAAATGGCACCTGCATACGATCCAATATTGTTTTTGGAGATACAAAACAACTGTAGCGGAAGCTCTGATATGCTGGCATTGTTTTTACTATCAGATTCCATATCACTAGTCACCAAGCAGATAAAAAGAATATTTTGCCCTTTTGCCATTCACTTTTGTAAGGGCATCCATTCTCCTTATATGCTGACTAATTCTTGTGAGATGTATGTCAATCACATTGGCATTTGCAAAAGCATATGGTTCAGGTATTCAAGGTTATTTACACCAATAAGAGTGCCTCCCTAACAGAGACTCATATTAATCCCATTGCAACATAACAATATTTGTATGTTTTTCCTCTCAGTGCAACCTCTCGGATGTTGAACCGAAAGCCACGCCCTGCTCTTAGACTGGTCTACAATGCAAAAGAGTGACAACTTTAGACCCACTCTCAGGGCATTATTTTCCTTTTTTTCTTCCGAAATGACTTAGTGATCTATCAAATCACCAGAAATATCAGCAGCCATTGACCAATGTGACATCTGAACTGTATCTTCAAGTAGAAGAAACCTTCTAGTGTCCCTAATCTTCCTAACTGTCTCTGAAAACGCATGATGATCTTACCAGAATAACTAACCCCACAAGACTAAGAAGGTCTGGCAGTCAGTCTGAGTTTCACTTTTCATGCTCAGTCACTTTCTAATGCCAAGCTATCCATTGAGCGTCTATGAAGCTGGAACTCAGTTAGTTTTGTGATCTATATAGAAAAGCAGCCCTGTAGACTGAGATCCCCCTGATCCAAGCAGCTGAGACAAAATTATATTGAGAGATTTTGGAATATGCTCTAAATCCATAGTGCTTGGAACACTGCAGCATAATAAACACTTTATAAACTATTGCCCCGTCAATCCTTTTACTGTTGTTTTTAATGTACTTCATTACTCACAAAACTAACTACTATGCATAAATTGACAAATATATACAAACTGACAGAGTTAATTGTAAAAGATAAGAATAAATACAATGAACATTTTGGGCCAGATGTACTAACATTTTGTGCTGGGTTTGCATCACAAAAACTGATGCAAGTCAGCACAACATTTTTATTTGGATATACTTTCTTCAAATCTGGTGATGCACTGGAAATATTGCATCAAGGGGACATTCCATGGGTGCTACATCGTCCTCCCATTCAACAACCCATGATTTATGATACAAAGACCTCTCTACTAACAATGGTAGACAGGGATTTGAGTCAGGCCTTTGAAAGGAGCAATGATATTATTTCTCTAAACTTTTCAACTTTGCATGTGAGCTGCACTCTGTAGCACATGTCTAGAGTGGGAACATTTGAAATTTTGTCGAGGCATAGTATTTTGCACTGGAAGGGTACCACACCAATGCAAAACCTATACTAGACATCAGAACGACTTCTTTATACCATGGTGCAAAGATATGTGCATGAACACTTGCATTCTGATTGTATGCCAGCACTGGGGAAATTGTAGAGGAGCACTACATCTTACTAGATATGACACTGTCCTGCTGCTTTCTTCCTCTCATGCAATGCAGAACAACTTGTTTGCTGCGCTGAGTTACCTACGTTTTTAGTAAATCTGCCCTACCATTCCGGAGATTTATTTAAACATTAATAAGCTTGCCTAGCAGCCACAGAGGGCCATTTGAGGGGTGCTGGTTGGCAAACTAGTAACACTGGCAATGGAGACCGAGTCTACAAGATTCCAAGGAAGTCCAGAATGGGTCTCTCTACTTCAGACTGGAGTTCATCCACTCAGTGTGTCCTCTTCTGTGGTTCCACTTTTTTCAAAGTCTCCACCTCTGTGCGGGGATTTAAATGCGGGTGTGGAGAGCTCCATAAGATGAGTGTCTCTACACAATCCAGAGATGCCATCCCATACCCTGCTTGTTACTGCCATTTAATGGTAATCACTCACAGGCTGGCCCAAAGGAAATAGCAGAACATCATATGCGAAAAGCTCTTACTTCTGACATCATACATGGATAGTGCCAAAGTCAGTATCTAGCAGGAAACTAAGCAAAAAAATACTAAATATTAATTCCCTCATGACTACAATTTAGGGTCATGTATATTGACACCAAAAATAAATAGATTAGAAAATGTCCCAGCACACAGCTAAATTTCAATAGGTACCTCAAATATCAATGTATGGGAATATTTTAGAAGTGCCAACCACTTCCCCCACAGATCTTCTCGTGCATGCAGTATGTTATATTGGTATGCTTCCCATTCCAGACTGTCAGAAGGTATTTTACAAGTCACACAAAGGTTATCTAGCTTCTGTGACCTTACTGGGTACAATCGTATGTGTTGGCCTTAACTCTGTTGTGTAGTTCTAGTGATCTGGAGGTGCGTCTGTCTGTTCAAACCCATTGCAATGTACTAAGAAATATATAAATAGCTGTGACAAGTATAAACTATACAAAAAGCCAATCACTGCAGGACATTATCCACTTTAATTATATCAATGTGTGATGACATGCATACAATTAAATTCATCACCTTGTAAACAATTTGTTTTTAAGTGACACCCATCCACTGCATAACCTCCTGGAATTTTTAGAGATGACAGATTCACCTTTATTAGATTTATTTCCTTAGCTTGGATCTGCCCCTAACTGATAATGCAAGGCTAGTTTCTTCCCTCCACTTCAAAGGGAACCCCATGTCGAACTGGGTCAGAGTTCTGTCTGTTCCCCTTTTGTACCTGTGAAAAAGACATGCCAAAGTGGGTCAGATTATATCAGCTAATCAGCCTACACAGAGTCTTTTCTGCCCCCTTCCTCTTCTCAGGAGAAGGATAAGCTTCCCAAATGGGCCTATTGTGTAGAGAGAAGCTTGAACTGCCAGCTAGCCAGCTGAGTTACTAACTAGGGACCCTGAGAAACATAGAAAAAGTCACTTCAAAGTATTTTTCCTCATTGAGCCAATCCAAAATTGTGTTTTAAACAGTTTGCACACAAAGGAGTCAATTACGATGTCATTAGGAAAGGCTCCGAACGGCATTCAATTCGGTCAGAACCCTCCTTCCCAACCGACTCAGACACGTTTCCCAACGAGCGATTACGATGACTGGGAAGCGTTCAAACTGTCTAACTCTTTTCCAAAAGGCATTGGAAGTAGCCAAGTCGGACGGAGCAAAATTGTAGCTGTCTACGGACGCGTTTCCAGCCAAGCGATTACGATGTCAGATTCGGACAGCCTTTCCGAAACGGTTGTTCCAAAACAAATCGGCTGTTGGAATCTGATTTTGGGGGCACATAGCAGCCCCTCCTTCACCCGGGGCTCTCTGAATTGGGTCCATGGGGGTACTCATGGAACCCCCCTTTACAACCATCCACAGTGTGGCAGGCACCGTGGGTTGCCCGCCACAGGGTGCACGATTTTCCCCAACCACCCCTTTCCTAAATGGGAGCCTGTGTATTCAGTCGAAACACAGGCTCCCATTAAAGACAATCGGAATCCGACCAAATAAAATCATATTAGCAGGGGACTTCAACACCAACTACCTGGGTCATCATAGCATTGCTGCGCAAAAGTCCAATGTGCAAGTGCAATTTAGTGAACTACTGTCCACATTTGAGCTAACATCTGTAGACCAGACACAGCCGAACGCAGAGATTGTTACCTGCCCTATGTTAAAAAAAAATCAACAATTGATTACATTTTCATGTCAAACTGCTTAATAAGCAATCTTCAGAGTTTTGACATAGTAACACGCGCAGAAAGCAACCACCATCCCCTTGTCATAAGTCTAAACCTAAATCTCCAGAAAGCTGATATTGGCTAGGTGTTAGGTCATTCAACAGAAAATGAATTAAACACCTTAGTTAGGAGAATCAAGTGGCATCCTTATCAATTTCCCCAGTTGGCTAAATGGCTTCAGGATGGGACACTTTGGGCAAAGGAGCAACCAGGGGATCAAATCCTATTAACTTGGGATCACAAGATTAGAACTCTTGTCGCATTTCTCCAGGGACACAAAGGACATTGAAAGCAAAAGCGACAAAATCCTAACCAGCACAACAATCCTCAACACCAACAGAGCATTAACCTTTTGCGGAAGAACCTGAGGAAGAGAACCCGTCTGCTCGAATCCAACCTAACATCCGGAGACTTAGCAGCAGCAAAGAAGGCATGGAAACCACATAAAAAGGAGGAGGAATTGAAAAATATATTTGAAATGCTCAAGGAAGGATCCCTAGCTCTTTTTGGGCAGCATGTGAATAGGCTAAAATCCCCTGGGCCACCAAGGGCAAACTCAGTCTCAGCAACAATGTGGGAGAACCATGTGAGGTGTCAGTTCCTAGCTCACAATCCTTCAGCTACCTCGGAGCCCGCTAGGCCAAAAGCAGAAGAGCACCAAGCTCCAATTTTAGCTAGGGAAATAGTAAAATTAATTAAATCTATATGGGCTCCCTGCTGGGATCTTTCAATCGCCCCAGATAGCTGGGCTGTGCATCTAACTCCACTATTTAACATTGCATACACCCTGGGTAAAACTATTGAATCCTGGAGAGGCTCAATATTATGCCCGATCCACAAAAAAAGGTAACCTCCTGAACCCACAAAATTACTGTTTAATTGCCTTGTTAGACCTGGAGGCAAAAGCACCCCCCCAAATTATACTGGAAGAACTGGAAACCAGGGCAGAAGAAAGGGAGCTGCTGTCTTTTTTTCAAACAGGCTTCCGACGAGGAGCAGATACCACTGACAATATAATAGCCCTATCAGCCCTTATCCACCAAGTCACTCAGATGAACCAACCTTCTCTCTTTTGCAGCTTTGTTGACTTAACAGCAGCTTTTGACAAAGTGGATAGACAAACTCTTTGAAGTAAATTGACAAATTGGGACATTCCATCCTCAATCCTAAAGGGCTATAATATCGCTTTACTCGGACACCTGGGTACGTGTGAAAACAGACCCCCTATCTCTTTCTGCTAAAATCTGCAAGAGAAGGTTGAAGAGAAGGTTGTGCCCTTGCCCTTATACTTTAAAAAAAAAATCTTTGTATTAACAAGTTTGTCATTATACATCGATGCATTGATTTTCATATTCGCTTGTGAACACAACATATCACAAGGTCACGATAGTTTAGCAACATTTAGCACAATTCAAACAATACAGCTTTAGGGTTTTTCTTTTGCACCATGTACCTCACACACTCCAGGGTTCATTGTAACCTGTAACATTATAGACTCTGTAAATAATCATTCACTTTCCTCGGACTGTGATACCTCTCCTGGGGGTTTGCAGATATTGCTTCAGTATCTATTCACCACCCCACACCCAAGACCACTTTTTAGGGCATCTTCTATGTCAGTATACCGATTTTTCGGCCATCATTACACCGTCCATGTAGTTGGGCCATCGTCCTAGGGTCGGGGTCAATCTGGATCCCCAGAGCTGCACTATGTTTCTCTTCGCTATTGTCATCTCCATCGTCACCCAGTCACGAGCCGCTTGATAAAGGTTTGTGGGCTCCCAAATATTAAGGAGACACCTCTTAGGTTCCGGTTTAACTGTCACCCCTGTCACCTTCGATATCATACGCATGATTGCTTCCCAGTACGCCACAATTACTGGGCAGTGCCAGATTGTATGCCAGAACGTGCCAATCCCACCACACGGTTGCAGGCAAAGCGGGTTGTCTATCCTGCCGAGTTTGTGTAGTAGTGTTCTTGTGTAATAGGTGTGGTGTAGCATCTTCAATTGTATTAGTTGCAGCCTAGAAGGGATTGCCACCTCTTTGGGGGAAGCTATCGCTTCCTGCCAGTCCTCTTCATCTAATTCGCCTACATGTGCTTACCATCTTGTTTTAAGAGCCGTTGTGGGGTCTGGTTGTTTATTTATTTTTTTCCTATACGTTGCGAGATGGTTTGTTTCGTCATATGATCTGTGAGTAGTCGGTCCTCCAGGGGTGAAGATTCTGGTACCTGTGTGCCTGTGTGCCTGGCGGGATCAGGGCTTTGAGTGCATGTGTAATCTGTATGTATCTGAATGTTTCCGTTGTTGCCAGGCCATAAGTCGTTTGCAATTGTGTGAATGGAATGATTCCATCCTTCCTCCATAGGTCACCCACCTTTGAAATGCCAATCAAGTCCCATTCCCTGAAAACTTTGGTGTTATGCAGCTTCCCCAACTTTTGCGTGTCCCAGAGTGGCATTGCCTGTGTTGTCACTCCTTCCCATCCCAATGTCCTTTGCGCCTCATGCCATATCCTAATTGTATGTGATGTTGGACCTGTCAGGTTCATTTTCTTGGTACTATTATAGAGTGGCCTCAACATCCCGTCCACTCCCAAAAGGTGTCTATCCATGCGATAAGCTGGTTCCTCCTGCGGCGCGTGTACCCATTGATTTGTGACTGTAAGTTGGGTTGCCCAGTAGTATGCTCTAATAGTAGGTAGTGCGATCCCCCTGTCATACCAACTCCTTATCAATTTACGCAAGCTATACGGGTCGATCTGCCATCCCATAGTAATTTCGTTACCTCAGAGTTTATTGCTACAAAATAGGCCGGGGGGACCGGGAATGGTGTGTTCTGTAAGGCATATAGGAATCTGGAGAGCCCCTTCATCTTAAAGAGGGCCGCCCTGCCCAGCAATGTGAGTGGGAGGGATAGCCAGTGGTGTCGAAAGAGCAACAGGGGTTTTAGAAGATTTTCTTCTGTGAAGTGCTTGTCTTGGTGCGTTATGTATATTCCCAAGTATTTAAACCCTTTGTCAGCTATTTGTAGGTTACAATTACGCAAGAGTTTCGAGGGGGGGGGGGCACGTAGTATAAAAATTAACGATTTCACCCAGTTTATTGTACAACCCGATAACCGGCCATACGATGCACAAATGTATTAGAGGCAATTTAGGGAGCGCGCAGGTGTGGCTAGATATAATAATACGTCATCCACAAAGAGCGAAATGCGATCCTCCCATCCCACAGCCCATTTGAGTCCACGAATTACCGCGTGTTGTCTTATTCACGCCGCCAATGGTTCCATTACTATGGCGAATAGGAGAGGCAACAGTGGGCAGCACGGTCTTGTTACTTTTCCCAAGGGGAAATCAGCTGAGATGCACCCGTTTGCCACTACCTGCACCATGGGTTTAATGTAGAGCAGTTTTAACCATTGACAGAACTTGGGTCCAAATCCTAGGTGGTGTAAGACTGCAAAAAGAAACGGCCACTCGACCATGTCGAACGCCATTCGTGCATCCAGGGACAGAATTATGACGTCATCGTCTACTGTGGAACTCCGTGCCAACACACCGTGGAGCCTCCTCATGTTTAATGCCGTGTTCCGGTGTGGCATAAATCCCGATTGATCTGGATGGATAACCATTTCCAGATACCGTTGTAGTCGTAATGCTAGCGCTTTTGCCAGTATCTTTGCTTCAGCATTTATGAGGGATATCGGTCTGTAAGACATGCAGTCCTGTGGCGGCTTTCCAGGTTTATGTATAGCTACTATCGTGGCCAAAAGCTGGTCTCTCGGAAGTTGCCCCTGTTTTCTACTATACTCGTACATATTAAGTAAGTGTGGTGCAAGAATGGTGGCCACACTTTTATAGAATGTAGTGTATTGATTGCTCGTATGAGCTCCTCCTGGGGCAGGTCTGCTTCTAAAGACTGTGAGACCTCGTGGTTCAGTGTTGCCTTTGCTATCTTTTCCTCTCCTATCCCTTCTTGACTTTATGCTTGTCATCGACTATGTACAACACTCAGCTGCCTTTTGGCTGGGCTCGGACTATAGAAATAATATATTCATACATGCATGCATACACACATACATACATACATACATATATAAATATATGTGATAAAGGACTTTTAACAATCTATGTTCATCCTCCTCCAGCACATTTCTGAACACAAGGATATCATCAAGTTAGATAAGTAGGACATTAACGCTTTATATAGTGACCTCAATGGGTTTCTGGAAGGTATCTGATGCTTCCGAGAATAATTATGTTATGTTTTGCTCATCAGGATCTGGCAAGTCCCAAACCTGACAGGCAGCATAGTGAACCAATATTGCCCACCAAGGCTGTCAACAGCATCATTCACTTTCAGCGCAATGTGCTGGTTTAAACATACAATAATTTCTCAAATGAATGATTCCTGCTGCTGTGAAGTCTTCCAGCTTTCATTTCACATCTTCAAAATCTAAAGCTGCAGGTTTTGAGAAGAGTTTTTGATTGTGAGGATGTAATGCTTTACTTCCTGTGTTTTCTCACATCCAAATAACATGTGGCAAAGATATCCTCCCTCTCAGTCAGCTTGCATAATAGGCTCTGTTTGGCTTTCTGTGGCTTTAGTAAGTCTGCATATTCAGTAAGGTAGTGTTGAACTTCAACTTTTCTTTTGTCAAGGCGGTTGTCAATACTACTGTGATTGACAGGTAGATCTGCATCAAAAGGACAATGGGATGCTGCATCTAGTGGGAGATGGACACTAGCAAGTTGGTCAGAGTTGGCCAACAGCATTGTGGGTAAAGCAATCTAGAGTTTGCCAAAAGTACGTTGGGTAAAGTAATTTTATTTGCAGCATGTTGTCTGGTGTGGCTTATTAGTGTTCCATCCTGACTAATCTTTGAGAGACAACGTAAAATAAAAGGACAATTCCTAGGATTATTTTTCATCCTCCTGTAGGAATGGTCTCTGCTTGTTCTCAGATTAGAATAACTTATCCGAAAGGACTAGCCAAGGTGTGAGTCTGACACATTCCTAGCTAACACCCTCTAGAGTTATGCACAGTGACATATTGGGAATGGCATAATATGGTCCAGCAATGGTGGCAGGCTGCTGTAGGTAGCGAACTGGATGAACATTGAGACTGGCATTTTTCATTCAAAATGGCACCTGCATACAATCCAAATAGTCTTTGGAGATACAAAACAACTGTAGTGGAAGCTCTGATATGCTGGCATTGTTTTTACTATAAGATTCCATATCACTAGCCACCAAGCAGATACAAAGAATATTTTGCCCTTTTGCCATTCACTTTTGTAAGGGCATCCATTCTCCTTATATGCTGACTAATTCTTGTGAGATGTATGTCAATCACAGTGTGCCATTTAGTGCAGAGAAATGCTTATGTATATCACCACATTGGCATTTGCAAAAGCATATGGTTCAGGTATTCAAGGTTATTTACACCAATAAGAGTGCCTCCCTAACAGAGACTCATATTAATCCCAAGGCAACATAAGAATATTTGTGTGTTTTTCCTCTCAGTGCAACCTCTCGGATGTTGAACCGAAAGCCACGCCCTCCTCTTAGACTGGTCTACAACGCAAAAGAGTGACACCTTTAGACCCACTCTCAGGGCATTATTTTCTTTTTTTTCTTCAGAAATGACTTAGTGATCTATCAAATCACTGGGAGCATCAGCAGCCATTGACCAATGTGACATCTGAACTGTATCTTCAAGTAGAAGAAACCTTCTAGTGTCCCTAATCTTCCTAACTGTCTCTGAAAACGCATGATGATCTTACCAGAGTAACTAACCCCACAAGACTAAGAAGGCCAGGTCTGAGTTACACTTTTCATGCTCAGTCACTTTCTCATGCCAAGCTATCCATTGAGCGTCTATGAAGCTGGAACTCAATTAGTTTTGTGATCTATATAGAAAAGCAGCCCTGTAGACTGAGATCCCCCTGATCCAAGCAGCTGAGCCAAAATTATATTAAGAGATTTTGGAATATGCTCCAAATCCATAGTGCTTGGAACACTGCAGCATAATAAACACTTTATAAACTATTGCCCCGTCAATCCTTTTACTATTTTTTTTAATGTACTTCATTACTCACAAAACTAACTACTATGCATAAATTGACAAATATATACAGACTGACAGAGTTAATTGTAACAGATAAGAATAAATACAATGAACATTTTGGGCCAGATGTACTAACATTTTGTGCTGGGTTTGCATCACAAAAACTAATGCAAGTCAGCACAACATTTTTATTTGGATATACTTTCTTCAAATCTGGTGATGCACTTGAAGTATTGCATCAAGGGGACATTCCATGGGTGCTACATCGTCCTCCCATTCAACAACCCATGATTTATGATACAAAGACCTCTCTACTAACAATGGTAGACAGGGATTTGTGTCAGGCCTTTGAAAGGAGCAATGATATTATTTCTCCAAACTTTTCAACTTTGCATGTGAGCTGAACTCTGTAGGACATGTCTAGAGTGGGAACATTTGAAATTTTGTCGAGGCATAGTATTTTGCACTGGAAGGGTACCACTCCAATGCAAAACCTATACTAGACATCATAACGACTTCTTTATACCATGGTGCAAAGATACGTGCATGAACACTTGCATTCTGATTGTATGCCAGCACTAGGGAAATTGTAGAGGAGCACTACATCTTACTAGATATGACACTGTCCTGCTGCTTTCTTCCTCTCATGCAGCCGCGGGCCGTGGAGGGTGTTACGGTGGGGCAGGGAGGCGGGGAGGGGGAGGGGCAGGGTGGAGAGGGCTAAAAACCGGCACATGGATAATTACAGGTAAGTAAACAATTTAATTAATAAAACGAATTTCGCAGCGCGCACTGCATCGCATTTTACGATGCAGTGCGCGCTAGGAAATTCGTTTTATTATTTAAATTGTTTACTTACCTGTAATTATCCATGTGCCGGTTTTTAGCCATCTCCACCCTGCCCCTCCCTCTCCCCGCCTCCCTGCCCCACCGTAACTCCCTCCACGGCCCGCGGCTGCTCTCATGCAATGCAGAACAACTTGTTTGCTGCGCTGAGTTACCTACATATTTAGTAAATCTGCCCTACCATTCCGGAGATTCATTTAAACATTAATAAGCTTGCCTAGCAGCCACAGAGGGCCATTTGAGGGGTGCTGGTTGGCAAACTAGTAACACTGGCAATGGAGACCGAGTCTACAAGATTCCAAGGAAGTCCAGAATGGGTCTCTCTACTTCAGACTGGAGTTCATCCACTCAGTGTTTCCTCTTCTGTGGTTCCACTTTTTTCAAAGTCTCCACCTCTGTGCAGGGATTTAAATGCGGGTGTGGAGAGCTCCATAAGATGAGTGTCTCTACACAATCCAGAGATGCCATCCCATACCTGCTTGTTACTGCCATTTAATGGTAATCACTCACAGGCTGGCCCAAAGGAAATAGCAGAACATCATATGCGAAAAGCTCTTACTTCTGACATCATACATGGATAGTGCCAAAGTCAGTATCTAGCAGGAAACTCTTCCAGCAAAAAAATACTAAAGATTCATTCCCTCATGACTACAATTTAGGGTCATGTATATTGACCACCAAAAATAAATAGATTAGAAAATGTCCCAGCACACAGCTAAATTTCAATAGGTACCTCAAATATCAATGTATGGGAATATTTTAGAAGTGCCAACCACTTCCCCCACAGATCTTCTCGTGCATGCAGTATGTTATATTGGTATGCTTCCCATTCCAGACTGTCAGAAGGTATTTTACAAGTCACACAAAGGTTATCTAGCTTCTGTGACCTTACTGGGTACAATCGTATGTGTTGGCCTTAACTCTGTTGTGTAGTTCTAGTGATCTGGAGGTGCGTCTGTCTGTTCAAACCCATTGCAATGTACTAACAAATATATAAAGAGCTGTGACAAGTATAAACTATACAAAAAGCCAATCACTGCAGGACATTATCCACTTTAATTATATCAATGTGTGATGACATGCATACAATTAAATTCATCACCTTGTAAACAATTTGTTTTTAAGTGACACCCATCCACTGCATAACCTCCTGGAATTTTTAGAGATGACAGACTCACCTTTATTAGATGTATTTCCTTAGCTTGGATCTGCCCCTAACTGATAATGCAAGGCTAGTTTCTTCCCTCCACTTCAAAGGGAACCCCATGTCGAACTGGGTCAGAGTTCTGTCTGTTCCCCTTTTGTACCTGTGAAAAAGACATGCCAAAGTGGGTCAGATTATATCAGCTAATCAGCCTACACAGAGTCTTTTCAGCCCCCTTCCTCTTCTCAGGAGAAGGATAAGCTTCCCGAATGGGCCTATTGTGTAGGGAGAAGCTTGAACTGCCAGCTAGCCAGCTGAGTTACTAACTAGGGACCCTGAGAAACATAGAAAAAGTCACTTCAAAGTATTTTTCCTCATTGAGCCAATCCAAAATTGTGTTTTAAACAGTTTGCACACAAAGGAGTCAATTACGATGTCATTAGGAAAGGCTCCGAACGGCATTCAATTCGGTCAGAACCCTCCTTCCCAACCGACTCAGACACGTTTCCCAACGAGCGATTACGATGACTGGGAAGCGTTCAAACTGTCTAACTCTTTTCCAAAAGGCATTGGAAGTAGCCAAGTCGGACGGAGCAAAATTGTAGCTGTCTACGGACGCGTTTCCAGCCAAGCGATTACGATGTCAGATTCGGACAGCCTTTCCGATACGGTTGTTCCAAAACAAATCGGCTGTTGGAATCTGATTTTGGGGGCACATAGCAGCCCCTCCTTCACCCGGGGCTCTCTGAATTGGGTCCATGGGGGTACTCATGGAACCCCCCTTTACAACCATCCACAGTGTGGCAGGCACCGTGGGTTGCCCGCCACAGGGTGCACGATTTTCCCCAACCACCCCTTTCCTAAATGGGAGCCTGTGTATTCAGTCGAAACACAGGCTCCCATTAAAGACAATCGGAATCCGACCAAATGAAATCATATTAGCAGAGGACTTCAACACCAACTACCTGGGTCATCATAACATTGCTGCGCAAAAGTCCAATGCACAAGTGCAATTTAATGAACTACTGTCCACATTTGAGCTAACATCTGTAGACCAGACACAGCCGAGCGCAGAGATTGTTACCTGCCCTACGTTAAAAAAACATTCAACAATTGATTACATTTTCATGTCAAACTGCTTAATAAGCAATCTCCAGAGTTTTGACATAGTAACACGCGCAGAAAGCAACCACCATCCCCTTGTCATAAGTCTAAACCTAAATCTCCAGAAAGCTGATATTGGCTAGGTGTTAGGTCATTCAACAGAAAATGAATTAAACACCTTAGTTAGGAGAATCAAGTGGCATCCTAATCAATTTCCCCAGTTGGCTAAATGGCTTCAGGATGGGACACTTTGGGCAAAAGAGCAACCAGGGGATCAAATCCTATTAACTTGGGATCACAAGATTAGAACTCTTGTCGCATTTCTCCAGGGACACAAAGGACATTGAAAGCAAAAGCAGCAAAATCCTAACCAGCACAACAATCCTCAACAGCAACAGAGCATTAACCTTTTGCGGAAGAACCTGAGGAAGAGAACCCGTCTGCTCGAATCCAACCTAACATCCGGAGACTTAGCAGCAGCAAAGAAGGCATGAAAACCACATAAAAAGGAGGAGGAATTGAAAAATATATTTGAAATGCTCAAGGAAGGATCCCTAGCTCTTTTTGGGCAGCATGTGAATAGGCTAAAATCCCCTGGGCCACCAAGGGCAACCTCAGTCTCAGCAACAATGTGGGAGAACCAGGGAAACAGTAAAATTAATTAAATCTATATGGGCTCCCTGCTGGGATCTTTCAATCGCCCCAGATAGCTGGGCTGTGCATCTAACTCCACTATTTAACATTGCATACACCCTGGGTAAAACTATTGAATCCTGGAGAGGCTCAATATTATGCCCGATCCACAAAAAAAGGTAACCTCCTGAACCCACAAAATTACTGTTTAATTGCCTTGTTAGACCTGGAGGCAAAAGCACCCCCCTCAAATTATACTGGAAGAACTGGAAACCAGGGAGCTGCTGTCTTTTTTTCAAACAGGCTTCCGACGAGGAGCAGCTACCACTGACAATATGATAGCCCTATCAGCCCTTATCCACCAAGTCACTCAGATGAACCAACCTTCTCTCTTTTGCAGCTTTGTTGACTTAACAGCAGCTTTTGACAAAGTGGATAGACAAACTCTTTGAAGGAAATTGACAAATTGGGACATTCCATCCTCAATCCTAATGGCTATAATATCCCTTTACTCGGACACCTGGGTACGTGTGAAAACAGACCCCCTATCTCTTTCTGCTAAAATCTGCAAGAGAAAGTTGAAGAGAAGGTTGTGCCCTTGCCCTTATACTTTAAAAAAAAAATCTTTGTATTAACAAGTTTGTCATTATACATCGATGCATTGATTCTCATATTCGCTTGTGAACACAACATATCACAAGGTCACGATGGTTTAGCAACATTTAGCACAATTCAAACAATACAGCTTTAGGGTTTTTCTTTTGCACCATGTACCTCACGCACTCCAGGGTTCATTGTAACCTGTAACATTATAAACTCTGTAAATAATCATTCACTTTCCTCGGACTGTGATACCTCTCTTGGGGGTTTGCAGATATTGCTACAGTATCTATTCACCACCCCACACCCAAGACCACTTTTTAGGGCATCTTCTATGTCAGTATACCGATTTTTCGGCCATCATTACACCGTCCATGTCGTTGGGCCATCGTCCTAGGGTCGGGGTCAATCTGGATCCCCAGAGCTGCACTATGTTTCTCTTCGCTATTGTCATCTCCATCGTCACCCAGTCACGAGCCGCTTGATAAAGGTTTGTGGGCTCCCAAATATTAAGGAGACACCTCTTAGGTTCCGGTTTAACTGTCACCCCTGTCACCTTCGATATCATACGCATGATTGCTTCCCTGTACGCCACAATTACTGGGCAGTGCCAGATTGTATGCCAGAACGTGCCAATCCCACCACACTGTTGCAGGCAAAGCGGGCAAAGCGGGTTGTCTATCCTGCCGAGTTTGTGTAGTAGTGTTCTTGTGTAATAGGTGTGGTGTAGCATCTTCAATTGTATTAGTTGCAGCCTAGAAGGGATTGCCACCTCTTTCGGGGAAGCTATCGCTTCCTGCCAGTCCTCTTCATCTAATTCGCCTACATCTGCTTACCATCTTGTTTTAAGAGCCGTTGTGGGGTCTGGTTGTTTATTTATTATTTTCCTATACGTTGCGAGATGGTTTGTTTTGTCATATGATCTGTGAGTAGTCGGTCCTCCAGGGGTGAAGATTCTGGTACCTCTGTGCCTGTGTGCCTGGCGGGATCAGGGCTTTGAGTGCATGTGTAATCTGTATGTATCTGAATGTTTCCGTTGTTGCCAGGCCATAAGTCGTTTGCAATTGTGTGAATGGAATGATTCCATCCTTCCTCCATAGGTCACCCACCTTTGAAATGCCAATCAAGTCCCATTCCCTGAAAACTTTGGTGTTATGCAGCTTCCCCAACTTTTGCGTGTCCCAGAGTGGCATTGACTGTGTTGTCACTCCTTCCCATCCCAATGTCCTTTGCTCCTCATGCCATATCCTAATTGTATGTGATGTTGGACCTGTCAGGTTCATTTTCTTGGTACTCTTATAGAGTGGCCTCAACATCCCATCCACTCCCAAAAGGTGTCTATCCATGCGATAAGCTGGTTCCTCCTGCGGCGCGTGTACCCATTGATTTGTGACTGTAAGTTGGGTTGCCCAGTAGTATGCTCTAATAGTAGGTAGTGCGATCCCCCTGTTATACCAACTCCTTATCAATTTACGCGAGCTATACGGGTCGATCTGCCATCCCTTAGTAATTTCGTTACCTCAGAGTTTATTGCTACAAAATAGGACGGGGGGACCGGGAATGGTGTGTTCTGTAAGGCATATAGGAATCTGGAGAGCCCCTTCATCTTAAAGAGGGCCGCCCTGCCCAGCAATGTGAGTGGGAGGGATAGCCAGTGGTGTCGAAAGCGCAACAGGGGTTTTAGAAGATTTTCTTCTGTGAAGTGCTTGTCTTGGTGCGTTATGTATATTCCCAAGTATTTAAACCCTTTGTCAGCTATTTGTAGGTTACAATTACGCAAGAGTTTCGAGGGGGGGGGCCACGTAGTATAAAAATTAACGATTTCACCCAGTTTATTGTAGAACCCGATAACCGGCCATACGATGCACAAATGTATTAGAGGCAATTTAGGGAGCGCGCAGGTGTGGCTAGATATAATAATACGTCATCCGCAAAGAGCGAAATGCGATCCTCCCATCCCACAGCCCATTTGAGTCCACGAATTACCGTGTGTTGTCTTATTCACGCCGCCAATGGTTCCATTACTATGGCGAATAGGAGAGGCAACAGTGGGCAGCACTGTCTTGTTACTTTTCCCAAGGGGAAATCAGCTGAGATGCACCCGTTTGCCACTACCTGCACCATGGGTTTAATGTAGAGCAGTTTTAACCATTGACAGAACTTGGGTCCAAATCCTAGGTGGTGTATGAATGCAAAAAGAAACGGCCACTCGACCATGTCGAACGCCATTCGTGCATCCAGGGACAGAATTATGACGTCATCGTCTACTGTGGAACTCCATGCCAACACACCGTGGAGCCTCCTCCGGTTTAATGCCGTGTTCCGGTTTGGCATAAATCCCGATTGATCTGGATGGATAACCATTTCCAGATACCGTTGTAGTCGTAATGCTAGCGCTTTTGCCAGTATCTTTGCTTCAGCATTTATGAGGGATATCGGTCTGTAAGACATGCAGTCCTGTGGCGGCTTTCCAGGTTTATGTATAGCTACTATTGTGGCCAAAAGCTGGTCTCTCGGAAGTTCCCCCTGTTTTCTACTATACTCGTACATATTAAGTAAGTGTGGTGCGAGAATGGTGGCCACACTTTTATAGAATGTAGTGTATTGATTGCTCGTATGAGCTCCTCCTGGGGCAGGTCTGCTTCTAAAGACTGTGAGACCTCGTGGTTGAGTGTTGCCATTTTGCTATCTTTTAGAAAGGCTCAATTGTCTTCCAGTGTATTCGTGGCCAATGGTGTATATATTGTCTCGCAATGGGCCGCTAAAGTCTCTACTATTCGCTGGGGATCGGAGGTTGCGCTTCCCTGTTCCATTTGCAGTTGGGCTATCTATCTAGTGGCTCTTTCCCTTTGCTAAAACAACGCCAGGAGTCTGTCTGCCGTATCCCCTTGTTCGTAAACAGTATGTTGCATGTTCGGGAGTTTGGATTTTGTCTCTTCTCAAGTGTAGGCTTTTTATTCTTCTCGGGCTAAATGCAGTCTACGTGTCGTCTCTTCCTTAATAGCCATGGCGTGATCTGCCTCGGCATATGTTAACTGGTGCTCTAACATGTGGATATGATGCTGTTGATCTTTTTTGTGATTTTCCACCAGCAAAATTGCCTGACCACGGAGGACTGTTTTGTATGCCTCCCACAGTATTGTAGGCGTGGGGACCGAGTGGGTGTTCTCAGCAAAATAATGATTGGTAGTAGTAAGCAGGCTCTTCCTAACCACTTTGTTTTTCAAGTAGCCCGGGTAGAGTGGAAGCAGTTTACGCCTTCCTTGGATAAAGGACGTGTATGTGATCCATACTGGTGAGTGGTCTGATAGGCCCCTGGGCAAGTGTATCACCTCTTGTATTCTATCCATCCCTACTGCCAGTATGAATATATCATCTATTCTAGAAAGACTATTGTGTGCCCCAGAATGGAAGGTCTATTTGTGTTCCTCCAAGCGCTTGGCTCTCCAGACATACGTGAGTCTGATCAGGCTTACGAAATCAATCAATTTGTGATCAACTCCAGTAGGGCCTCTGAGGGGTTTTCTATCTATGGTGGCGTTGACTGTAGCGTTAAAATCTCCCCCTATGATAAGTTCTCCTTGAGGGAGCGATAACAAAAATGTTCCCAGTGCTGGGAGGGCAGTTTGATGCAGTGCTGGTGGAATGGAACCCGTGACCATGTTGTAATGCCTCCCTTCCCATTGACATGATATCACAGCAAATCTCCCCTGGTCGTCTGCCCAGGATCCAGTCAGTAGTAGGGGGCAACGCTTTTGAATCAGGATTCCCAGCCCACTGTAGCCGGAAGTGAATTCCGAGTGTATCGCCATTTGTAACCCCATCTGTTCAGTGCTTTACATGCCCGTCAGGTATGTTTCCTGTAGCAGTGCCTCTGATGGTCTCTTTTGTTTGATATACTGCAGAACCATGCTCCTCTTTATCTTATCTCCCACCCCCTTTACAATCCAGGATAGTGCAGTGAGGGGAGCGTGATTTATGTTAGCGTCTGAACATGGATCGCTAGACTGAAAACGTTGCGTATTATATGTGTCGCGTTGACAGGTCGCATGCTGTCAGCCCTTGTCGTGCGCATCGTAATATGATCAAACTCAAACCCCCTAAACTGAACCCTGTCACCCTCCCACCTCCCTGCTTCCCTGCATAGCAGACTTTGAACTACTAGCCTCACCAACTTAGCAGCGTGCTTAAATCCATGTCCACGTCTTGACTCATTATCATTCAGGAACGTTAGTCTCATCAGTCACAGGGACCAGTGGATCTTTACCAATAGCGACCACTACAAATCTTCAATTAGATTTAGTCCTAATTTGAGACTCCTGTCGCTTTTTGCAACACCATCTCCGTAGAGGTCTTCCCTTCTCACGTTTTTGATTCTCCCAAGCTCTTACGGAATTGGCTATGTCTTTGTCCTTTTCTTCTGGGATCTACGGCCTTTCTCCATCCCTCAAGCCAGTCCTGTGCCTCCTACGGTGTTGCAAAGAACCATGTTTTTCCTTCTGCCTCTACTCTCAATTTCGTCGGGAAGAGCATTGCGTATTTTAAGTTGCGACTGCGCAGTTCTTTCTTCATCTCCATGAAGTCTCGCATTTGCCTCGTCACCATCGCCGTGTAATCTGGATGCATCATCACTGTGCTGTTTTCCACCTGTATGGGAGGCGCAATGCTGGCTGCTTGCAGAATTGGATCGCGAACACAAAAATTGAACATGCACGCCAGTATAGGTCTGGGTGGGGCGCCCAGCCTGGCTCATCCGCCAGACACTCTGTGTGCCCGTTCCACTGAGAAAAAACTAGATAATCCACGTGGTTGCAGTTTGGTCTTAATTAGGTCTTCTACAAAGAGGTCAAGGCCTAGCCCCCTCACACTTTCCGGCACACCCACCAGGCAGACATTATTGCGTCGAGAACGGCCTTCCTGATCATCCAACTTGGCTTCCATGTGCTTGTGCGCCTGTTCCAGTTTTCAAACCTGTCATTGTAATGTCACTGTATCAGAGGAAAGCGTTGCCATCCTGGATTCGACCTTGGTAAGTCTGGAACTGATTTTACCTACATCTGCCCTCAGTAGTGAGACGTCCGTGGAGATATTGCCAATCGTGGCCTGCATCTGGGTCAGTGTAAGCATAATGTCTTGTAAAGTTATTTCCTTTGTGGCAGCAGAGTGGAGGCTTTCGTTGGTCTCCTTTTGAGATCCAGCATCAGGGAGCTGTTTGCTTTGGAAGGCATATTTTTCCAGTTTGTTCTGTTGCGTCTTGCGTTGCCCTCTCCCTCCCATGATGTAGTTATGTGGTATGCCTCTCAGTGCTTTTTCTGGGCAGGTGGTACTCGCCGCTGCCTGACTGTGTTAAGAACGTCCACGAAGGCCTTTTGGTCCCCCCCCCCCCCTTCCTATGGCTAATGGGATTTTGGGGTCCGTGATGTATCTTAACCACCTTGACTTTTTTTAGGGTCGTATGTTAATCTTTGAGAATGAAGCTTCTTCGTGTTTCTCACCGATCAGACTTTGGCTCCACTCAGTCTGTCCTGTTACCTTATGGCGCCGGGTTCGTCTGCTGCACCCCCAAGAATGCGCTGATTGACTTTGCGCAAAGCTTAAAAGCTCCCCAGTAGGACGTCAGCTGTTACCAAATGGTCCACCGTGACCCGACCCTGTTTGTACTGTCAACGCACTCAGGCGGTCCCGGAATGCCACAGAGTTTAATATGTCCCCGCAGTCATTCAGGCTCCCTACACTTCCATCAGTGCACCAGGTTTTCGGTCCGAGTCTGTGCCTCCACAGCGCCACTCCCTCTCACAGGCCACCGGCGCGTTCTTCATGCGTGCAGTGGTATATCCCCACTGTGTCTGGCTTTCCGAAGTTCGTGGCGCTGTGCTTTTTGTTTTGTCTCAGCTCCTCATTTCCACTGCGGCCCCTCCGAGCTCCAATCAGGCCTCCGTTGACTCACTGCCGCTGCTTCTCTTTACACCCTTATCCTTGCTGCCGTCTACCGGAGCTCTGCACTCCTCTTTCCACAGTCTGTCGGTTACGTGCGCGGCATCAAAAAGGGCAAGGCACCGGGACCCCAGCAACTATCTACCCTGCAGGTCTTCCGTTTCCACTGAGCACAGCATCTCATCCACGACAGGTCCTGGCTTGTGATTTGCATACAGGCCCGTACTCACCACACAGTGTTTCTTCCTTCCGGTTTCCCCTTGTTAGCTGAAACTTGCAGCGACTATCACCCCAGCAGTCCGGAGCTTGTTTCCCAGTTCGGGTAGCGACGTGCATGCGGATTTGTAGTAAGATTGATGGGGAGAGACGTGACCGGCCTCAGAGCTCTCTCAGGCTGCGGCCATCTTCGTTGGCTGCTAGCCATGCCCCGCCCCTTTACTTTTTATTCTGTACACAGTGGACCTGGGCAAAGCTCTTTCCAGCAGCCGCCTGGTCCCTCCTCAACTAGGCACCGTTCCTTACATTTTCTTTAATATGTGGATGACATTGTCATCATGGATCACACCAAAGTAGGACTGCATTGCACACTGACCAGCCTACACATGTACTGTATCTCAAACCACTTAATCGTCAATTCAGAAAAAAACAAGATTCTTGTACTTGGAAGACAAAAACACAAAAAGCAAATTACTTGCCACACTAACGCTACAACTATCACCTCAGCCCCAAAATACAAATACTTGGGGTCTGGTTTACAGAAACCACTCAGCCCTCTGCTCACAAAAATGATCAGATCAAGAAATCAACGGCTATTACTTTCGGGGGTAATCAAACTAAACAACAAGCTAAAAAGCCCATCAGCAGAGGGCATAGGAAAAGTAACGCAAGCTTCCATCTTACCAGCACTTTCATATGGTCATCATGCGTTCCTGGGCACTTGCTTGGGTATCCTGGAGCGAGCTCAGTGCCTGTGCTACAAAAAGTTTTTTCAACTTCCAAAACATCTTTTCAGGGCGAGATTCAGAGTGGACCTTGGATTGACCCAAACATCTCTAACTCTTGATACTGACCTATTAAAATATTACATTCGAATTCTGAAAGCCCTGGAGAAATCTCCAAGGATTTGCCTTAAAGATACATTCGAAAAAGCTGGATTCTTGTGGCACACTCAGCTTGCGAAAGCCCTCGCCACCACAGAAATAAACAAAGCAGCCCTTGCCTTGCCTATTATCTCATATGCCACCTGGAAAAAGAGCATTAACAAGCAAGTGCAATTAATTTCATTCCGGCTAGACCAGGAAACAATAAAAAGCATCTCCTTTCCTGACCCCGATCAACGCATCATATCTGGTATCCAAACTCTAGCCTTACCTCTTTGCTGCTCTCAACCCCCAAAGAAGAAGAGAGATCCTATGCGTGCGACTGTTGGACTTGCCGATAACAGAATTTAGCCTGGCTTGGGTGAACAAAAAATCAGGAGGATAAGCTGTCTATGTGCTTAGAAACGAGAATCATAGTTGCACCTACTGTGTTGTTGCCCAGCTATAGCTAACGAAATAAGAGCCCTTCTTAGGGAACTATACCTGAACGAAAAAGCAAATATATTCTTAGAGGCTTCGGCAATGTGTTTTATTCAAAAGTAACCCTACATCCTGGCTCACTGCAGGCGATTTATACAAACAATCAGGGACACTCTCCAGCCTCACTCTGGGCCCAACTTCATCCTCGAATAGTTCAAAAGGTGATCCTGGATTACTTTAAAGGGAAGCCAGCATGAATCCTAGACAAGAACAGATCAAAGGAACACTTTTACCTACCTTCTCAATGATACAACAGTAGTCGGAGCACTCAGCATTATGACAGAACTCTGTCCCTGCCCTGGACAAAGGAACTAAGACTGGAGTCTTACAAAAAATACTACTCATCAAAAGGTTCCTACAAACTTAGACTAAATCGCAACACACAGGCAATTTACCTAGGATTTTGTTTCAAGTATGGATCGCAAGGAATTCAAGGGGTATGGGAGGAAAGTAAGACAAGGAACTTGGAGAGGCAGTTGAGCATTAGGGGCCAGTCAGAGCACAAGACAAATGTAAACACGAAAATAAGCTCTGAGTCAAACGAAGGCATTTAATATTTGCACTTTATTAGAACTTTTAATCTTTGCATTTGGGCATGTTCAGGACTATGGCTTTCCTTTTTATAATGTTTTTAATTTTACTACCTTTATTACCATATTGCAATGGTTTTAATTAACTTATGCAACTAAATAAATACATATAATTCATATCCGGAAGCATCCAGATGCATCACAATCGCTCGGTCAGACTCCCAGTATCGGAGTTGATCAGAAAGCATTCTGGAACCGATTAGGTTGGAATGCTTTCCTAATGACATCATAATCTACCCCAAAACGTAAATATACTTAGGCACTAAAGACATACACTTCGATCTAATGAGGGGGTATTTCCTTTTGGGTTTCCAATTAAATTAAAAGTCGTTCAGAATCCATAAACAATTCATTGTCTGTTATAGGGATACCAGTGCACAAGTTCTAGGATGACCTAGAGAAAAGGTTTCACTGCTCCGACAGCGCACATGTGCACAAGATCTTTTGCCCCATATGTACACAAACACACCTAATTTTACTCTGTGTGCATTGGTGGTTGCAGCTCAAATCCATTTTGATAGATTCTCACAGTGAGTGAGACTCCATTAGGGGTCCCGCTCACAGCAGAGATCGAAAAACAGGCAATACAAAATCAAAAAAACTGAGGAGGGATTGGGTAAGAACCCACATCTTCATTGCACGTCAATCTGCGCTTCTAGGAAGGAGGTCTTTGCTTCAAAACTGTTTTTTTTTATCTTTTGCTTTAGAACACATGCACATTTTCATAAATAATAATTTCTGGATAAAATATTTCCTGATTTATATTGATATTATCCTTTAGGATGTGAATATTACATGTTACAAAAGAGTTAGCAGAATGTTTTAAATGAAAAATGTTCTACCATGGTTTACATTAATTGCATATAACAATTCTTTGCCTAAGTGTGTTGAAAATACATTCATTGCATATAATATTTCTTTGCCTAAGTGTGTTGAAAATCCCTTTTCAAAGCTGAGTTGGATTCCATTTTTTCAGTAGCTATCTATGTTTGTAGGCCCTGAAGTTTAAAGTTTTTTCGTTCCAAGAAAGCATGAGTCAGTGTTATTTTCTGAGGCCTTGCTGGTTGTGACCACAATGTAGTTTGAGTTTTGAGAAAAAAATACCTTAAACTGGATTGTATTATTACTATGTGTATTTTTTAACAGACTTCAGTTTCTTTAATTCATGCATGTGTGGGGGGCGTGGCTTGCACGCCGCTGCGAGATGGCGGATCGTGCTTGAGCTCCGGGGCATTCAACGGCTGTCAGGAGGTTTCGTCTCCCCACAGAAGGCGTCTTTGTCTCGGAATCTTTTATTTACAACAAGGGGTGGTGAGGGACAGAGTCTCTGAATTAAGCAGAATACTCTCACCCAGTCAAAAGATCAGGGCTAGATCCAACACCGTTTTTTAGCTCATTGCACCATCCCAGTTTCAGAACCTGACTATATGCAAATTAGTCTGTTCCTGTCCCAGTGCATGATGGGAACAGGGCAAACCAAACTACAAAAGCCAATTCTTACACTGGGAAGGAAACAAGCTTCCGGGGACCGGTTTCTGGCATTACAGCCGTCTTCGGCCCGGCTTGCTTGAATCCTGATGGTGCAATGAGCAAGGGACTCACATCTGAGTATACCCTTCCACGCTTAGGGTGGACAAAAATATTTACAACAAGGGGTGGTGATGGACAGAGCCTCTGAATTAAGCAGAATACTCTCACCCAGTCAAGAGATCAGGGCTAGATCCAACACCGTTTTTTAGCTCATTGCACCATCCCAGTTTCAGAACCTGGCTGTATGCAAATTAGTCTGTCCCTGGCCCAGTGCATCATGGGAACAGGGCAGACCAGACTACAAAAGCCAATTCTTACACTGGGAAGGAAACAAGCTTCCGGGGACCGGTTTCTGGCATTTCAGCCGTCTTCGGCCCGGCTTGCTTGAATCCTGATGGTGCAATGAGCAAGGGAATCACATCTGAGTATACCCTTCCACGCTTAGGGTGGACAAAAATATTTACAACAAGGGGTGCTGATGGACAGAGTCTCTGAATTAAGCAGAATACTCTCACCCAGTCAAGAGATCAGGGCTAGATCCAACACCGTTTTTTAGCTCATTGCACCATCCCAGTTTCAGAACCTGGCTGTATGCAAATTAGTCTGTCCCTGGCCCAGTGCATCATGGGAACAGGGCAGACCAGACTACAAAAGCCAATTCTTACACTGGGAAGGAAACAAGCTTCCGGGGACCGGTTTCTGGCATTTCAGCCGTCTTCGGCCCGGCTTGCTTGAATCCTGATGGTGCAATGAGCAAGGGACTCACATCTGAGTATACCCTTCCACGCTTAGGGTGGACAAAAATATTTACAACAAGGGGTGGTGATGGACAGAGTCTCTGAATCAAGCAGAATACTCTCACCCAGTCAAGAGATCAGGGCTAGATCCAACACTGTTTTTTAGCTCATTGCACCATCCCAGTTTCAGAACCTGGCTGTATGCAAATTAGTCTGTCCCTGGCCCAGTGCATCATGGGAACAGGGCAGACCAGACTACAAAAGCCAATTCTTACACTGGGAAGGAAACAAGCTTCCGGGGACCGGTTTCTGGCATTTCAGCCGTCTTCGGCCCGGCTTGCTTGAATCCTGATGGTGCAATGAGCAAGGGACTCACATCTGAGTATACCCTTCCACGCTTAGGGTGGACAAAAATATTTACAACAAGGGGTGGTGATGGACAGAGTCTCTGAATTAAGCAGAATACCCTCACCCAGTCAAGAGATCAGGGCTAGATCCAACACCGTTTTTTAGCTCATTGCACCATCCCAGTTTCAGAACCTGGCTGTATGCAAATTAGTCTGTCCCTGGCCCAGTGCGTCATGGGAACAGGGCAGACCAGACTACAAAAGCCAATTCTTACACTGGGAAGGAAACAAGCTTCCGGGGACCAGTTTCTGGCATTTCAGCCGTCTTCGGCCCGGCTTGCTTGAATCCTGATGGTGCAATGAGCAAGGGACTCACATCTGAGTATACCCTTCCACGCTTAGGGTGGACAAAAATATTTACAACAAGGGGTGGTGATGGACAGAGTCTCTGAATTAAGCAGAATACTCTCACCCAGTCAAGAGATCAGGGCTAGATCCAACACCGTTTTTTAGCTCATTGCACCATCCCAGTTTCAGAACCTGGCTGTATGCAAATTAGTCTGTCCCTGGCCCAGTGCATCATGGGAACAGGGCAGACCAGACTACAAAAGCCAATTCTTACACTGGGAAGGAAACAAGCTTCCGGGGACCGGTTTCTGGCATTTCAGCCGTCTTCGGCCCGGCTTGCTTGAATCCTGATGGTGCAATGAGCAAGGGACTCACATCTGAGTATACCCTTCCACGCTTAGGGTGGACAAAAATATTTACAACAAGGGGTGGTGATGGACAGAGTCTCTGAATTAAGCAGAATACTCTCACCCAGTCAAGAGATCAGGGCTAGATCCAACACCGTTTTTTAGCTCATTGCACCATCCCAGTTTCAGAACCTGGCTGTATGCAAATTAGTCTGTCCCTGGCCCAGTGCATCATGGGAACAGGGCAGACCAGACTACAAAAGCCAATTCTTACACTGGGAAGGAAACAAGCGTCCGGGGACCGGTTTCTGGCATTTCAGCCGTCTTCGGCCCGGCTTGCTTGAATCCTGATGGTGCAATGAGCAAGGGACTCACATCTGAGTATACCCTTCCACGCTTAGGGTGGACAAAAATATTTACAACAAGGGGTGGTGATGGACAGAGTCTCTGAATTAAGCAGAATACTCTCACCCAGTCAAGAGATCAGGGCTAGATCCAACACCGTTTTTTAGCTCATTGCACCATCCCAGTTTCAGAACCTGGCTGTATGCAAATTAGTCTGTCCCTGGCCCAGTGCATCACCCCTTGTTGTAAATATTTTTGTCCACCCTAAGCGTGGAAGGGTATACTCAGACATGAGTCCCTTGCTCATTGCACCATCAGGATTCAAGCAAGCCGGGCCGAAGACGGCTGTAATGCCAGAAACCGGTCCCCGGAAGCTTGTTTCCTTCCCAGTGTAAGAATTGGCTTTTGTAGTTTGGTTTGCCCTGTTCCCATCATGCACTGGGACAGGAACAGACTAATTTGCATATAGTCAGGTTCTGAAACTGGGATGGTGCAATGAGCTAAAAAACGGTGTTGGATCTAGCCCTGATCTTTTGACTGGGTGAGAGTATTCTGCTTAATTCAGAGACTCTGTCCCTCACCACCCCTTGTTGTAAATATTTTTGTCCACCCTAAGCGTGGAAGGGTATACTCAGACATGAGTCCCTTGCTCATTGCACCATCAGGATTCAAGCAAGCCGGGCCGAAGACGGCTGTAATGCCAGAAACCGGTCCCCGGAAGCTTGTTTCCTTCCCAGTGTAAGAATTGGCTTTTGTAGTTTGGTTTGCCCTGTTCCCATCATGCACTGGGACAGGAACAGACTAATTTTCATATAGTCAGGTTCTGAAACTGGGATGGTGCAATGAGCTAAAAAACGGTGTTGGATCTAGCCCTGATCTTTTGACTGGGTGAGAGTATTCTGCTTAATTCAGAGACTCTGTCCCTCACCACCCCTTGTTGTAAATATTTTTGTCTCGGAATCGGCGTTTTCGATTTGGGATTAAGCCGTGAACATTCCGACGTGCTTTTTATACCTCTACTACAGCTGTATCCTGACTTTTGCAGCCTTGAAGCTTGGCTCCTGGATCTTCGCGAGCGTCCGCCATTTTGTTTTGGTGGTGTCGATCGCGTTTTCTCCTCAGGAATCTGCGACATCACACAGGAATTGGTCGTATATGCTGGATACAAGGTGCTGTTGGCCACACTTGTCTACGTATCAGCTCCAATGATGCTTTTTCCTGTTTTTCGCTCCTATCTGGGGACCTTTGTGATTCTTGGTCTTCATTGCTGACTCCTTATACCTCAGTTTGATGATAACTGATAGGAGCTGGATCAAATTTGCGATTTGAGATGCCGCCCTTGCTTTACTTGTCATTGGAGGCTTGTTAATCTGCTTTTTCACCATTTTCTTCACCTGTCAGATGGTTTTCTTTGCTCCCTCTGCACATGCCCACCATTTTGTTTCTCAATGCTTTAACCTATAGCTATTGCATTCCTTCTATTGTTTCTCTGAAGATATTGCTTGTCTTTTTGAGATTTTGTCCTTTTTTGTCCTTCGTTATAAGCATTTTTCTGGAGTGATTTTTTTTTTTTCCCGTGGCTGTGTGCCTTATGGCTGCCAACATGGGTCTGTCACCGAATGCTAAAGACTCAAAGGACTCGAAAGGTTCTCTAAAGAGGTCCAAACAAGTCTCCCCTACTCCTGAGTCATCTCAAAAGGACACAAGTTCCACTCTGGAAACTATTTTGGCACGTTTGAATGCTGTTCATGATATTGCGCAATCTACTAAAACAAATACTGAATTACTACAGGTTGAGGTGGCAGCTATCAGGAATGATTTTAAAGCACTATCCCTTCGTGTTTCCACTGCAGAGACACGTATTAGTGGTGTGGAGGACAATGCGCAACAGCACGCTAGGTCTTTATTACAGATGGAGAGTTCAATGGCGGCGTTGCGGAGAGACCTCACAGAGCAAGAAGATCGCAATCGTAGAACCAATCTGCACATTTTTGGTCTACATGAGGATAAGGAAAAATCAGCTCCTTCGATGATAGACTTTCTATATCAATGGCTTCCATCTACTCTGCAGATTTCGTTTCAGAGAGATTTTGAAATTGAGCGGGCCCATCGTGTACCTACCTTTAGACCTAAGTCCTCGACTCATCCAAGGGCGATAAATTTTAAGCGATTAAGACATCAACATATGGAACAAATTTTGGCTCATATGAGGAAGGTTAAAGCAGTTCATTGGGAAGGTAATCGGATTTCAATATCCCAAGACTTTGAGAGGGATACGGTCATCAGAAGGAAAGGATTTCTTAACCTATGGAAACGTCTCACTGATATGAACATCCCCTTTTCCTTTGCTGGTCCTTCGAAATTCCGTATCACCTTTAAGGGTCGCTCCAGAATCTTCGATGAGCCTACTGACCTTTCTTCCTTCCTAGATAATCAGATGGACTCTCAGATGGACTCTTCGCCTGCTCCTGGCCCTTCTGGTTATTGATATATTTTGCTGTTTCTGTGGTGATTTTTCTTACTTAGGTCTAGTTATCCCTTATGGTCATAGGGCTGCTTGTTAGATTTTATATTCTTCTAGCTGCAGGAAGAGTTTCTATCAGTTTTACAGTTGGCATGTTGTAATTAGTCGTAGTTAGGTCTTTTGGTTGCTTGTTTTTTTCTTTACATCTTTTTCCTCTTATGTTTTACTGATTTCTGTTTTTCTTTCTTTTCTCTCATAACCATCTTGTTGGTGAAAAACGTGGCCTTTGTTGTACTCTTTTTTAGTCATATTTGTTATTGTTACGTTATGCTGTCCTTTGGATTTTTTGTTCTTCTTTCTGTTATTTCTCCCTTTCACTGTCTATCGTTTCTGTTTCTGGTGAATATTACTTTTCATTGTTGTCCTCTGGAGCTCCGAAGTTTGTTCTTCTTCTCTTTCTGTTAGTGTTTTTCTCTTAGTTTGTTTCTTGTTGTTATATATACGTAGCGATTACGTCGAAGATGTTTGTTGGTGCTTGATGCTCTGTTTTCCTAGGTGTGTTGGATCCTGGTAGTTCTTCTACCGTATATATAGATAAGGTATATGTTAGAAGTTATTTGAGATTGATGTATTTTGTCTGTATATTTATTTCTTTATATTGCTTACTTATTTAATTCCTCCTATTTATTTTGCCTGCTGATATATTGTTAATTATCTGGTTGTACATATTTGGATGCTTATTTTATTCCGTGTAATGAAATTTGCAAGTATTGATGTATTTTTATTGTTCTTCTTGATTCATGATGTCCTTTGCCTATATTACTCATTATGTTTTCATTCTTTGATTTTTAGCTAAGATTTAGTATTTTTGAGCATTGCTTATCAGTTTGTGCTTATTCTTCTTCTAATTTTTCCTCATATATATTTATAATGTTTTTTTCTCCTTAATGTCTCATGTATTGCCTCCTATATTTTGGTGACTTATATTATGCTAAGTTATGGGTGTTTATATCTCTATTACCGGTATCCCTCCTGGTAGTTCCCTTGCTTGCCTCTCCATGTCCCCCCTGGTATGAATTTGGTCATTTACAGACCTCCCCTGGTGGGTCTCTTTCTTCTTATTTCTCTACTTTCCTTGTTCTTTGTCTCCCTTCTCTTTCTTCTTTCACTTTTCTCTTTTCTCCCTTCTTCTTTCTTTTCCCGGATCTCTTGTTGGGGCTCTTCTTTTGTGGTGTTTCTAATGGGTCGTTGGATGCCTTATTTTGTCTTTGTATTCTCTTTTTTGCTATCTATGTATTATGATTTCTCTTTTTTAGTAGGATTATGCCTGGCTTGAATGTTTTGTCCCTTAATGTTAGAGGATTGAATCATCCGGTGAAGAGATCAAAAATGTTTGATTATTGTAAATCCTTATCTTCAGACTTGGTACTTTTACAGGAAATGAAAGTTTCCTCCAAGGAGGCTTTGTTTCTGAAGAAAGAATGGGTCCTTGATGTTGCCTGCTCTGATGTCTTGGGCAAAAAGAATGGTGTGATAATGCTAATTTCTAAGAATTCTGGGTTATCTGTGATCTCCGTTCAACATGATTCATAGGGCCGGTGGTTATTATCCAGACTCTCTGATGGTACTGATGATCTTTATGTTCTGAATATCTATGCTCCAAACAGTGATGACCCCTCATTTTGGCGAACGATTACTAAAAATTTTGTTGCAGGCTCAAATTGAGCACGGGGTATCGACGGAGAGCCCCAACTCATTTAGGAGACAAAAACAAAACTGAACACACCAGCCTGATGAACCCACGGTGGTGAGACTCCGGCGCATAAAACTGACCAGCCCCATCGGTGGAGCGGGGGCTTGACACAAAGCATTTCGAATCACCTCAACACCTTCCAGGCTGTCAGGCAGGGTGTACCGCGCCGGTCTCCCTCAGCCGTTGTTCCTGGAGCAGCCACCGAGATGGGGGGACCGAGAGGGTTGAAAAACTACCCTTCCCAGCTGCCCCGTGACCAGGAAGAGACCGCGGACCAGAGAGCGCGCCTGCCGGCGCATAAAACTGACCAGCCCCATCGGTGGAGCGGGGGCTTGACACAAAGAATTTCGAATCACCTCAACACCTTCCAGGCTGTCAGGCTTGGTGCTGCTGGAGGCGGAGCCCTTGCGGGTGTACCGCGCCGGTCTCCCTCAGCCTTTGTTCCTGGAGCAGCCGCCGAGAGGGGGGGACCGAGAGGGTTGAAAAACTACCCTTCCCAGCTGCCCCGTGACCAGGAAGAGACCGCGGGACCAGAGAGAGCGCCTGTCGGCGCATAAAACTGACCGGCCCCACCCGCGTCGCGGGAGCGCCGGGCGAAGCCCGGGCAAAGGGCGGGCACTCTACAGCCCTCCAAGGCTGGGCTGGACCATATCACTAACCTCCACCGCGCTGCTACGATTCACCACATTTAAGGTACTGCTGGGGATATTATAACGTATATTTGGATACGGCAATGGTATTGCCCCTTGCTCCCTACCTCTACTGCTAGAAATCCATCTGTGACTACTAGGTTTATATAGTAGAGGGCTGTGATCCGTGTTCACTGTCGACCGACTGCTAAATCATGAGGAGGGGGACCAAAACAAACAGAATGCCTACGTTAAGATCCAACACTAGACAGAAAGTTGATTCACCACAGGTGCAGCCCCTACCAACTTTAACGGCAATAGAAAAAATGTTGCAACAGACCATCGGGGTCGTGGCAACCGCCATTGAAAACACTGAAAAGCGACAATAGCTATTCATGACACGGAGGAGGGTCCTGTGATAACTTTAATAGACGAACCGGACATTAGCTTCTCGTTAACAGCCTCTTATGCAGAGCTTCCATGTGCACAGCCAACCACAGACACACCTAAAAATATAGCTAGAGGTCCAGATTCTATCAACCGAGAGCAGACACCCCGGGCTATCCCCCACACTAGAAACCCAGTTAAAACTGTCCAGAGATCTAGGAAGAACAGTGCTGCCAAGCGGAACAATAAAAAGGGGGGGGAGAGACAATTCAAAGCCGAATCACAATTTGGTAACCCCAATGGCCAACACCACATCGGGCATACCCTGCTGGGTAGCTAATATGGTGTCAGACCTTCAGGCAGAATTGGAGGAGACCATCAGTGCGCACCTCAAGCCCCTAATGTCCAAGCTGGATAGATTAACGTATGTAATAAATAACAGAGTGATAGGACCAACCAGACTAGTGACACAAGTGTCAACTCCAGCACTAGGTAATCAGGACACGGGTAGACCAGGGGTCGAAAAGACTATAAATCTATAAATAATGGCAAGGTAGCGCCTGATAGAAATTCTGATAAACAAAAAAAAAGCGCCGAACCGCCAAGTAAAACTCCGGCTAAAACCCATGTCCCACAACCCCCTAGTGCCAATGGCACCGTCCCGCAGGCAAGCAACAATCAAGGGAAGAGCTTCACGTCATTAGGCAAGGTCACTGAAAGTAACACCAAGTTGGGGAACCCCACCCAAGCGAAAACTACCACCCCAATAGTTGCAGCAAGGGCCAAAACGGGAGTGCGGTTCCAGTCAAATAATCTACCACCGGAAGCACTACCCTATGTAGTTGTGCTAACAGGTGTACCGTCCCTAAAGGAGGGCAAAAGAGAAAATGAAGTGGAGTTGAGGAACAAATGTGTACAATGGCTAAGATCTAACAAGCCATTACCTTTACACATGTCTGGGGAAATATTTTCTGTCAGAAGGGGACAATGGATAGGAAATGGTGCAACAACTATTGCGGGGGATGTTATTGCAATAAATTTCAGGGATACCTCTGTAGTTACTCACATATGTAACTCCCCATCGTTGGGATCACAAACTAACATATACCCCTTACCTTTATCCTATTTTTACCGCTTACCCCCTCACATAGACAAACACAACCAAACAGGGGTCGGGCAAACAGGGCTCCACACCCGGTGGAGTTATATAGAGCAGATAATTGGCAGACTCCCTGGCAGGCATTCCCCCTTAATGATCCTGTAGCTGCAATGCACGCACACTGGAACAGGTTCTGTGCCTTGGACAATGTCGACTGACTCGAAGGGAACAGAAAGTGCCAACCCCAGCTTATTGAGGGCAGAGCAGGGAAGAGATCTCGACAAACAGGGTGTCTGTCACTTACCGCCTCGGTAGAGACTGGTAGTGCCTTGACGGTACCCACTCACGAACCTAGAGAAGCTGACCCGTATGACACACTAATGGCCGGGCAGGCAGCCGAGCCAAGAGGAGGACCCTCACCAGATAAGTTGGATATCCCAGTGGCAACGGGGGAGCCATTAGCTAGCAGTCCTAGGGCGGCTGGCGCAAACGAGGGTGAGACTCAGTCAGGCATAAGAGTTATATCCTGGAACATTGCAGTGGTAGCAGCCAAATATAATGTGAAGGAGTGGAGAGATTTTATAACTGGCTTCCACATCATCTGCCTCTAGGAGACCTGGGCTGTTAAACCCGATCAATATACACTAGAAGGGTTCAAAAGTTTTGTGGTCCCCGCAGTAAGGGCACCATCGGGAAGAGCCATTGGTGGACTTATTACATATGTAGATCTTCGCATTCAGGGGCGTTGGCTAAACTTGAGCTGGGACTCCACAAACATGCAAGCGATCGGCTTTCGCCACAAGGGATTAAAACTCACACTTATAAACTGGAACAATGCAGTGGGTTTATGTGGCAGAAATAATACCATAAGAGAACTGGATGACCGTTTTAAAACCATGTCTTCAACCATTCAATCCAAGGGGTCACAATATACCATCCTAGTTGGAGACTTTAATTGCCATCTTTGTGAAAAATTAAGACCAAAATTGGTCACGGTGCTCGGAGGAAAAAGGACCACATTTTGCTCACACCACTGATGGCAAGGAGATGGAGAAATTTATAAAGAGGCATAATATATAATTCGTAATGGACCTAATAAAGATAGGCAACATGAGGGAACCTAACCCAACGTATAAAGGAAGGGGTTGCCACTCCTACATAGACTTTGTTATGGTGTCCCCAACACTTAGAAAATGGATTAAAAATTTTGAAATTGCACATAGTCCCTTTAGTGATCACAACCCGCTGGCATTGGATCTTAAAGGTATGAACCTCAGAACAGCAGAGGGTATACCCGATGCCATAGAACAGGCGACAGCACAAGGGAGAAGACTTAAATGGGCCAAGATCAATGGAGAAACATTCTATCTCAAACTTGTAACGAATGCCCAAAAACAAATACAAGTGTGCTTGGATGAAAATATGGGTGGACAAACTGTGGTAAGAGCCTTTGAAGAAATCGCCCAACTTGTAGATACCTTCTTGAGATCCTCTACCCGAACAGGAACCACACGGCACCAGACTCCACGTTGGTTTGATCATGTTTGCACTAATATTTAACAACAAGGGGTGGTGATGGACAGAGTTTCTGAATTAAGCAGAATACTCTTACCCAGTCAAGAGATCAGGGCTAGATCCAACACCGTTTTTTAGCTCACTGCACCATCCCAGTTCAGAACCTGGCTATATGCAAATTAGCCTGTTCCTATCCCAGTGCATGATGGGAGCAGGGCAAACCAAACTACCAAGCCAATTCTTACACTGGGAAGGAAACAAGCTTCCGGGGAACGGTTTCTGGCATTTCAGCCGTCGTCGGCCCGGCTTGCTTGAATCCTGATGGTGCAATGAGCAAGGGACTCACATCTGAGTATACCCTTCCACGCTTAGGGTGGACAAAATATTTAACAACAAGGGGTGGTGATGGACAGAGTTTCTGAATTAAGCAGAATACTCTCACCCAGTCAAGAGATCAGGGCTAGATCCAACACCATTTTTTAGCTCACTGCACCATCCCAGTTCAGAACCTGGCTATATGCAAATTAGTCTGTTCCTGTCCCAGTGCATGATGGGAACAGGGCAAACCAAACTACCAAGCCAATTCTTACACTGGGAAGGAAACAAGCTTCCGGGGACCGGTTTCTGGCATTTCAGCAGTCGTCGGCCCGGCTTGCTTGAATCCTGATGATGCAATGAGCAAGGGACTCACATCTGAGTATACCCTTCCACGCTTAGGGTGGACAAAATATTTAACAACAAGGGGTGGTGATGGACAGAGTTTCTGAATTAAGCAGAATACTCTCACCCAGTCAAGAGATCAGGGCTAGATCCAACACCGTTTTTTTAGCTCACTGCACCATCCCAGTTCAGAACCTGGCTATATGCAAATTAGTCTGTTCCTGTCCCAGTGCATGATGGGAACAGGGCAAACCAAACTACCAAGCCAAGTCTTACACTGGGAAGGAAACAAGCTTCCGGGGAACGGTTTCTGGCATTTCAGCCGTCGTCGGCCCGGCTTGCTTGAATCCTGATGGTGCAATGAGCAAGGGACTCACATCTGAGTATACCCTTCCACGCTTAGGGTGGACAAAATATTTAACAACAAGGGGTGGTGATGGACAGAGTTTCTGAATTAAGCAGAATACTCTCACCCAGTCAAGAGATCAGGGCTAGATCCAACACCGTTTTTTAGCTCACTGCACCATCCCAGTTCAGAACCTGGCTATATGCAAATTAGTCTGTTCCTGTCCCAGTGCATGATGGGAACAGGGCAAACCAAACTACCAAGCCAATTCTTACACTGGGAAGGAAACAAGCTTCCGGGGACCGGTTTCTGGCATTTCAGCCGTCGTCGGCCCGGCTTGCTTGAATCCTGATGGATTCAAGCAAGCCGGGACGACGACGGCTGAAATGCCAGAAACCGGTCTCCGGAAGCTTGTCTCCTTTCTGGTGAAGAATTGGCTTGGTAGTTTGGTCTGCCCTGTTCCCATGATGCACTGGGCCAGGGACAGACTAATTAGCATATAGCCAGGTTCTGAGCTGGGATGGGACAGTGAGCTAAATAACGGTGATGGATCAAGCCTTGATCTTTGGACTGGGTAAGAGTGGTCTGCTTAATTCAGACACTCTGTTCATCACCACCCCCTTTTCTGAATCGTTTTTGGCCACTATAGGTGTGGCAGGGTATACTCAGACATGAGTCCCTTGCTCACTGCTCCATCAGGATTCAAGCAAGCCGGGCCGACGACGGCTGAAATGCCAGAAACCGGTCCCCGGGAGCTTGTCTCCTTTCTGGTGAAGAATTGGCTTGGTAGTTTGGTCTGCCCTGTTCCCATGATACACTGGGCCAGGGACAGACTAATTTGCATATAGCCAGGTTCTGAGCTGGGATGGGGCAGTGAGCTAAATAACGGTGATGGATCAAGCCCTGATCTTTGGACTGGGTAAGAGTGGTCTGCTTAATTCAGACACTCTGTTCATCACCACCCCCTTTTCTGAATCATGTTTGCACTAAGGCACTGAAAGATCTTAAAAAATGCCTCACTGATCACCCAAAGGATAAAGTCAAAATAGCAGGGAGCAGATCCATTTACAAAAAAGCCCTGAAAATGCGCAAAAGAACCCTACAGAATCAAGCATGGGAGGATCTAAGGGAAGCAGCAGAGAGGGGCGATATGACGGCTTTTTGGAGAGTTATAAATGACTACACACAAAAGAAGGTCCCAGGGAAAGTTTAAAGACCCTAACTGCTAAACCCCTGTATCTACATAACTCCAACAAAAATTAGCAGTGAGTCTAAGTAAACCAAATATGTACCCGAATAGACACCAAAAATATAAGGGAAGGGTTACCACTTGAAACGAGTTCCCATCAGTTCACCATCGAGACCGCCCTTCATCATCTGGGATCTCTTGTGGTTCAAGATTCTGCGGAAACCTCTAATGACCTGGACGATGATGATATAACCAGGTCAGTGGGAATCCTAGCTCTTATACCACAGAAGTGAAGATGGTGTGTATTGTGCGGAACTGAATAGCAGTGCTTTAGAAAAAGGTGTAAGTGAAAAAGGATAAGAAAAAGTTCTAAAATGAGGTCGTGATCAGGGAAAAAGAACAACTTTAATATATGCCCTAACACTCCTAAATCAATAAAAACAGTGCAATTAGCAGTGTAACAAATGACCGCTAAACTTAAGATGTAAGGTCGACATGTTTCTTCAGTCACTGGAGCAAATGAGTTATAAATGACCCATGTTTTAAAGACCCAAGGGGGCCAGTCATAGTGAATGCTATTCTCCCTGATCAATGGTACAATCACTATCGTGGCCTTTATAATCACACTGGGATGGCACTGCAAGAAGAAGGCGCAAAAACAGCAGCATCCGTAAGCTTAGAATTTTCGCTGGGAGAAGTAAAATCAGCTATTCAAGGGCTCTCAAAAAATAAAGCGCCAGGCCCAGACGGTATTCCCCCTGACCTTTATCTGAGCAACATTGACTTATGGGCACCTATCCTCACTAGGGTCTTGAACGAGGCAGTAGTGGCAGGACTGCCTCGCTCTTGGTCCTCTGCAATCATTGTCCCAATTCACAAAAAGGGTAGCAGGGACGATCCTCAATGTTACCGTCCTATTTCATTAATAGACGTTACGGCTAAAGTTCTGGGACGAGTGATTTTAAATCGCCTACAAATCTGGGCAGAGGTCAATCATATTTTAACAGATGTACAATATGGGTTTAGAGAAGGGAGATTCACAACAGACCAATGCTTAAATTTGTATCTCCTCACCGTTAAATACACTATCGCCGCCAAGGGGACTATCCATATGGGGTTTATGGATCTCTCAGCGGCCTTTGATCGTGTTAATAGACAGAAGCTATGGGCCCTGATGACCTCCCTGGGGGTGGATCAAGGGTTAGTGAACACCTTGAAGGCATTACACTGGGAGACCACAGCGGCAGTTCGTTATAATAAAGAAGGAATGAATACAGAGCCATTTCCATGCACAAGTGGTGTGCGGCAGGGCTGCATTTTAGCTCCTTTTTTATTTTCACTGTATATTAACAATTTGGACCGCGAACTTATGAAGCTGGGAGTGGACTCCCCTAAGATTGGCCAGGGTCCGGTACCTGTCCTCTTGTATGCGGACGACGCAGTGTTGCTAGCCCGCACCCCATTGGGTTTACAAAAGTTAATCGATGGTTTAGTAAATTTCATGAACTTATTGGACCTCTCAGCAAACCTGGATAAGTCTTTTGTTATGTCCACAGACACAAACCCAAAAAAGACCTTTTCGCATAGCATAGGCTCACACAGGCTAGGAAGAGTTAAGTCTTTCTCTTACCTAGGCGTACTCTTTGATGAGAAATTGGAATTTAAAAACCTGGCTGAAAAACACGCAACTAAACTGGTGGCCTCAACGGGTGCTATAATGGCTTACGGAAGGAGGTTAGGCAGATGGTCACCGGAACAGATTCTGAATCTTTACAGAGCGGTCGCCTGCGCCAAGGTGTCATATGGGGCAGAAGTTTGGGGTTGCAAAACTTATCAAGTACAGCAGATACAAGCTGAGGAAAATACATTTTTAAGAAAAACTAATAAAGGTTCCTCAGAGCACCCCCTCATACATAACACACATGGAATTGGGCGAGCCATATATTGAGGACAGAATTATGGTTCGACCCATCCTGGCCTGGATCAAGATCTGGACCAACCCAGAGGCTGACTTCAGCAGACAGATTATTAAGGATTGCCTGAGCCGGGACAGAGGGGGACAGATTCCATGGCTCAAATACGTAAAGAACACCATGGAATGTATTGGTTGCATGAATCTGTTCTCTTAGCCGGAGTCGATGACCGCCCAGAACAAAACCCTGGCCAAAAATCTTTTTAGTGCATGGGCAACAGCTAGAAGGGCCCACGCGGAAAACAGGAAAATATCCGTTGTGGCCCACGGCTCATTAATAACTACAACGCCTGGAATGGAACCATACCTAGCGGTAATGTACAACGCGCAGGAAAGATTCTACATGACTAGGTTCCGATTGAATCTCCTTCACCATTTATTGGCTGTTCCCGCAGGATTCACACGTTCGGTAGAGTTGAAGGGTACCTGCGGCTGCGACACTAGGTCTCCGCAGGATACCCTTCACTTTGTTTTATGATGTCCTTTTTACCTAGAGCCGAGAAGGAAGTTTTTAGTAAGGATATTGAAAAATAAAAGACTGAGACATGCCAAAGCAGCCCTCCTTTTTTTACAAAAAGCCTTAGACCCATATACTCTGTTATGTGTAATAAGCTTTATTAAGGTCGCCATAAGACTGAGGAATACTAGGGAAACATCTGCCCCGACCATCACTACATAGATTGAATCAATGGCAGTATGAGACTCCCAACGATCTATTGCCCTTTTCCCACTGTTTTTGTAGATCTATTTTAATTGTAATTTTTTAACAAATGTTATTTAAAATGCTTTTTAACCCTGTATGTTTGTATCTTCATGTTCTTTTATGGTATCTTTTTAAGTACCGAATAAAGAAAAATTTGAATTTGAATTTGAATTTTACTAAAAAGTTAGCTGACACACCGCATAAAGGTAATCTAATTGTGGGTGGTGATTTCAATTTACCAATGGATCCCTTGTTAGATAGGAATTCTGCTTTTAATTTCCGTCCTCCTAAAGCACATAAGCAGATGACAAATATGTGTTCCTCTGCTCATCTTCAGGATATTTGGCGTCTCCATAATCCTACGGGTAGTGACTTTTCTTTCTTTTCTTCTCCCCATTCTAGTTTCTCTCATATTGATTATCTTTTGGTCCATTCGTCTCTTGTACAATCTTCTTCTTCCCCGTACATTCATCCTATTCTCGTCTCTGATCACGCGGCTGTTTACTTTACACTTTTGACCTTTGCTCCTAAAACAGGTCCTCGCTCTTGGAGATTAAATACAGAGCTTTTACATGATGACTCTCAGGTTCTGGCTCTGTCCAAAGAAATTGAAACTTTTTTCGCTGATAATGAAGGTTAAGTTAGCTCTCCAATAGTCTTGTAGGATGCTTTTAAATGCACTCTTCGTGGTCAAATTATTAAATGTATGGCGAAGAGGAATGCTGACATCAAAAAGGAACTTGCAGATTTAGCAGATAAGATCAAGCAACAAGAATCTCTCTATCGTAGTTCTAAGGACAAAAATTGTTTACAAACCATTAAGAATTTAAAGTATTCCTATAACACTATTGTTACCAAGAGAGCTCATATAGGGGTACAGGCTCAGAAATCTAAACGACTGCTATTAAAAAATCGAGCAGGTAAAATTTTGGCGGCGACGTTGAAATTTCAGGAATCTTCTTTTAGGTCTTCTCAAATTTCCTCTATTAATGATAGCTCTGGTGTTAAAAAATTCAGACCACAGAGATTCTCGACGTATTTCGAGACTTTTATAGTAAGCTTTATACTCCCACCACTCAATCCTCCTTTGACCAATGTCAAGATTTTTTGAAGACAAAACCTATACAATCTGTGTCTGTGGAAGATAGTAACAAATTGGGTGGCGCGATTACTTCTGAGGAAATTATAACTGCAATTAAAGCTACACGATCTGGAAAAGCTCCTGGTCCTGATGGTTTCCCCATTTTGTTTTATAAGACCTTTCTTCCTTCTGTTGTTCCTCGTCTTAAGTCTGTTTTTGAGGCTTTCATTCAAGGGGGGGTCGGTTTTGGGTTCGGCAGCTGACACCACTATTGTGGTGATTCCAAAAGAGGGTAAGGATCATTCCGATCCCCAAAATTTCCGCCCTATTTTCCTTCTTAATATGGAGGCAAAGATTTTTGCCAAGATTCTGGCCAGGCACTTGGAATCTTATATTCCTAAGCTTGTCCACCCATCTCAGACGGGTTTCGTTAAGGGTAGACTTGCTAGGGACAACATTTGTGCCTTTTGCCATATTTTCAGTTCAGCTAAACGTTCTAACCTTACGGCTGCTGCTTTGGCCCTTGACGCCGAAAAGGCCTTTGACAAGGTCTCTTGGCCTTTTTTGCGTGCTGTTCTTTGTGCACATAATCTTGGGGACTCTTTTGTTCATATGGTTATGTCTCTATATGCTCAGTCTAGAGCCAATATTAGAGTGAATGGGGCTACGTCTTCGTTTTTTAATCTTTGCCAAGGCACCAGACAAGGCTGTCCCTTATCCCCGCTTTTGTTTTTACTATCTATTGACCCACTCCTTAGACTGATTGATCTCCACCCAGATATTAAAGGTTTTAATTTTGGTTCCCATTGCATAAAGACGGCTGCTTATGCGGAGGATGTTCTTATTTTCTCTGATTACATAGCGCTAGCTATTCCCGCCATTTCGGACACCATCTCTCTTTTTTCTAAGATATCGGGTTATACCCTTAATAGAGATGAGACAGAGATGTTCCCCTTGAATGCATATTGTTTCCCAGCGCATATGGGTTCCGCAGGCTTTAAATGGCAATCTAAACAGCTCAAATATTTAGGGATTTGGTTCTGTAGTACCCTTTATGATACTGTGGCTTACAATGAAGCCCAGACTATAATCAAAGTGCGACATCTTTTAGACACCTGGTCTCCTAAACATATTTCATGGTGGGGTCGTCTCCAAACTCTGAACACCTATCATTCATTTTGTATCCTCTATGCTTCCTGTGAAATTATCCTCTTCTTTTTTTCATGAGATGGATGTCCTTACTTCTAAATTTCTCTGGAATGACAAGAGAGCTAGAATTGCAGATAAGTTTTTAAGAAAACCTTATGATATGGGTGGTTGTAATTTTCCTGATTGGGAGAAATACCAAGTTGCCTTTTTAGCCTCTCAAGGGGCTCTTTGGTTTTCCTCTGTCCCTGGTCATATGCCTTCTTGGCTGTTGACTGAGCAGGAGCTTTCTTCCCCTTTGCCAACTTCTTCTTTTTTAACCACATCCACCTTATCTATTCCGTTCTCTCGTTCGATCATCTTAGATACCATTGGAGCAGTTCGGTTGGTCGACAAGAGAGCTGCTATTCCAATACACAAATCGAGATGGTCCTCACTTTGGCGTAACTCTAAGACTAAAATTATTATTGATCCTACTTTGATGTCTTATTGGGCTACTAAAGGGATTTTGCTTGTGCGTCATCTTTATGATTCAAATAATGATCCGTTACCCTTTTCATCCTTAGCTCAACAATTTTCTCCCACTAACTTAGACTTCTACACATTTTTTTTAATTAAAATTGCTCTTGCTAAGTTGCGATTAGATCCCAATTCTCCTACTGTTACATTATTTCACTTGTGGCTTAGATCTGGTCATGTGGCTTCCAAAATTTATAAATTTCTGTCTTCCACTTCCTCTGTCCAGCCTACTGTTACCCAACAAAAATGGTTGCGCCACTTTGATCATGATCTCACAGAACATATTTCACCAGATTCCTGGCAGTTGATTGGGAAGCTTTCTCTTCGCAATAAAATTGCCCCCTCTTTGATTCAGTCTAAGTTCTTTTCTATCAATCTTCTTCATTGGACTCCAGTACGTTTACAATCTGAAGGAGAATGACCTTTGTTGGAGTTGCGGTTTATTGGCTGGTAATTATCCACATATGTTTTTTGAGTGTTCGCTTCTTCAATCCTCTTGGGATTTGATACATAAACACCTTATGTTCATTTTTGATATTCAATTCCAGCTTTCCTTTCTCATGATTATGTTGGGCCCATTGGCGTCTCCAGTCCCTCTGCCCTTAGATTCCTTGGAATTACAATTAATGGATCTTCTATTGACTGTTGCTGTCAAATTGATTCTTATGGAGTAGAAGTCTTTTTCCTCAGTCTCATACCATACCTGGTGGGCATGGGTTTCCTTTTTGAGAAGTGCACACACTTCGGTTGATGAGGCCCATCTCTCCGCTTCGATCTCTAGTGGCGTTTGGAGAGCTTTGGATGCATATATGGAGTTGGCCTCGAAAGGTTTGGTTGATCAATATCCCTTTGTGTTGCCTGATTGAGTGGTGTTTGTTTGTATGTGTAGCCTCACGGGAGATCGTTTCTCTCTTTTCTTTCTTTCTTCTTTTCTTCTTTCCCCTCTTTCTTCCTCCTTTTCTCTATATTCTCTTTCTTCTTCTCTCTTTTCTCTCTTTTTATATCTTCTTTATCTCACAGTGATACTTTTGATGCTCTTTATGACTCAGTTTTCTAATTGTTTCGTATTTTACAACATACATATGGAATCTATCAGATGAAATATTTGTAATCTAGTCATACTCGTTATATTCTTCTTCTTCAATGCTCATCAATTGTATCACTTTTTCTTGTATTTTACTATTTATTTGCTCCTTTAAAATTAATAAAACTTTTGAACTTAAAAAAATAATAATAATGCATGTGTGGGTTCAAGTGTTTGCTTAGTTCATAGGGGCTAAATTAGCTATGTCTTGTATATAACTTTTTGTGTATGAAATACAGCAATGTTTTTTAATTGTTTATGAATTGTAGTATGTATCAAACTACCAGCAACTTATTGCAATTGTTTGCGGTCCCAGTTTGAGCCTTTATCATCGAGAAGCTTTCTGCTGTTCTGAACAAGGTCAATATTTGGTAGGAAAGAGATACATGTAAATCTAGAAACATAATGTTGTCAGTCTAATGTATGATGAACTAAGGTAAATGAAGAAACATGTACTGGTAGATAGAATCAACAGAGTGAACTTAGGCCTGAGTAAAGTTTTTAATATGCAAGAAAATGTGTTTTTATGTGTCATGCATATTTCACATAATTCTTCCATCCTTACCAGTTCTGAGTTTTTGTGTAATTTTCACTCTTGGGAGACTGGCTTGGACAGAAAATGTCTTGCATTTACTATGACATATATGTGTGCCACATCTGCAAGGCATGTATCGATATTAGGAATAGCGAATACCTATTTGCTATTTTCTGTGAATCCCAATTAGGAAATTGCTATTCCTAGTATATGAAACTCATTAAGTTTCACTTAGCTTTTCTTAGTGGGTCACAAGTCGACCTGCTTCATGAATAAAATGAGGCAGGTCCCAATTTGCGACCCATTGCGAATCGCAGCCATCACGAAGATGGTGGCCTGCTGCGGTCAGCAGACCAACATATTTGTGACTCTATTTTAAAAAGAAAAATGTAATGTTTCAAAATCATTTTTTATGAGTAGACAGTGGTCCTTGGGACCGCAGTCTGGTCTTAATTTTTCCCCCGCACATTCTCAAAGGGGAAGTGGTTCCTAATGGATGCCTTCCCATTTTCGAATGGGTTACAAACAGCTTTAAGTTAGTGGTAAAGTGCAAACCACATTTCAGTTGTAAAACATTTATAAATCTCATTCTGATTCAGTGTTTGTAAGGGACTTCCTAAACTCGCCCCATCCAAATACTGAATCAGTATGTGTTTGCAATTCCAAATTGCAATTTAAAAACATACCAAATTGCAGTTTGGAATTAATAGACCCCAAAAAGCATATTTGCGGTTGCCAATGGTCTGATTTTACGAATTGGGCCCTTTTTGAAGGCAAAATACTTTGAACATCTTGCCCTTTGTGCTCAATCAGTCTTTTGCTGGTTTCTCAAGGGACGTTTTATGCAAGGCATGTCTTTATGAACAATTTGCATTCAGATGACCCTAAAAATGGGTTATGTTTAATGTAGGTAATTTACCCAAAATATCGGATTTCACCTGCCCCTGGTGATATTATGCCCAATGCGCCTCTCAACATATGTAAAGTGCTCTCCTGATAGATGGAAAATGACATTAATCCTTTAGGTGAGTGTGTCAGCCAATGACCAACACCTGCAATCCCTACGCAGTGAGTCTTCTGCCATTGGCCAGCACTGGGGAGGGTTTTAAAAGAATCTGTATTGCTTACACTGAGGGATTCCTTTTTTTTCAAGGGCGGCGGTGAAACAGAATCGGTACCCCTTCAGCCCGACCCCCTTCACTGCCTATCTGTGGCATCACAGATGTGCACAGGAGTCAGAGGAGTCAGCATGTGAGTGATTTCTCCATGATCTGGTGAGATTTAGGGAGCCCCAAAGCATCCCCAGTTTTCAGGGAGGCATTGTTAGAAAGTTGAGAGTCTCCCTTTTCCAACAACACCTTCCTCAAGTAGTTTCCTGGCTGTGGATCACAGTCATGCTGCAGTCCATAATCAGGAAACATAGTAAGTGACCAGGAACCTGTATTTGGGAGGTGGTCCCTCATGGTGAATGGGGAGACTGCCCCTGGGGACTGGGATCTTTTTTTTAATGAAAGTGATTTTCCCCTCAGGGAGCTTTATGTTGCACCATTACAAAAGTGAAGTATTGGGAAAATGACCGGGGTGGAGCTGCCATAACATATACCTTTCAATGTCTGGGATTTGAGGCAGTCTTCCCAAGCATGTTTGCCTTAGTTTCATAGGTACATATGTTCTCTCAGTTCGAGGAATGTGGGAATCCACGTGCTGGAAGAAGTTGGATTTAGCACATTGAGTGCAGTAACAGCGCCCGAAAGATATGTTTTCCTGAGCCTCATATGGTTTGTCATTGGGAGCCTTTAGTATATGGTCACTAGGCATGTATTTGGTAATGCTCAGAATGTCAATGGAGGTGGATACTTGACAGACAGCAAAACCGTAGGCAAACTTTTTTTCATACATGAAGGTTGTTGACGCATCATCCATTAAAATGTCTGCACAGACGTGTCTAGGGGTTTGCTTGTGGTATGCTTGAATGCAAGCTGGTTTATCCCTGGGTGAGAGTTGGTATGTTTCAAGATTCCGTCCTGTGGTGTATAAATATGATGGTCACTTGAATGGTGCTGTATGTTGATGTGAGTGCGCTAATATGTTGGATTGGGCCTGTGGCTTGCAGTATGAAAGTCTTGTGAATGGTGTAAAAATGGCATATGAATGGCTGATAAACTGGATGGTGCCTGTGCTGATTTTATCGCTCACCTTCAGTAATCTTGGTTTCAATATTCAAATATCTCTTCTTGTCCAAGGTTGTATACCTTGCATTGTGCCCACTCACTTTCCCACAATGCCGTGTAAAACGTGAACATTTGCGTAAATGGCTAAGCTCACTTCTTTATTTACATTTTGTGATGGATATTTCTGAAATCTATTGTGATCCACGAATTGCACACCCACCCAGCATTTTCACATGTCTTCACTTCAAAATGGAACCCAATTTTTCTCGGCGGTCATAGTACCCATGATTGGAAAGTGCTAAAAACACAACATTGACTCATCACATTTTTCAAGTGAAATCACCCCGTTTTTGCAATATGGGTAGCTGTGGACTTTAGGACTTCTCTGTGCCATCACCAAGGGAAACTACTAAACCCACAGATTTCTGAAAGCTAGATAACCAGCAGAATCCAAGGCTGCATGACATGCATGGCTCTCACTAGGTAAGTTTAGCCAGAAGCGGGGCGCTAGGTGGTGCACACGCAAGATGGTCGCACAATCGTGAGGCTCCTGCAGCCTGGCATGCAAATCCGTCATTTATCCTGCTCTGCGGCCCGGCTGATGTTTTTCAAATACAGCCTGATGTTGCTCCTGACCCACTAAGGACCTGCTGAAAGAATCGGCCGATTTGGATCAGCCCTGCTCCTGCCAAGACAACGATAATTTCCTGCCAAGCTGAAGTGCGGAACAGCTTGGAGCCCCATAGCGATCTCGAACACTACGCAAGCCCGTGGCTTGCCGCTAAGTGCCTGGGCCCTGTGACGCGGCCTGACTGACGGTGCTGGGGACAAAGGCCCGGATCGCTGCACCACTAATCACATCGGATCTCAGCGTGAGGTGAGAAGATCCTGTTTACCAGCTGCCTTGGGCGAGCAGCGCCAACTTTGGTGATATTGGTTGTGGTGGAAGCAGTGCGGTGCGCGCTCTGTGCTGCTGCTGCCCTGGGATCCTTGGCGACTGCAAGTGTATAACCCCCTCCATTCTGGTATGACTTAATACGCCCAGAGACTTCCCAGTGACATCGCGCCAAACTGGACACTGGTGACCAAGTGCTGGGCCGCACACAGGTAAGTCCTGCTGCCCTGACATACTATCCCACACCGGCGGCACCCAGATGCGATTGCACTGCCATTATACTGCACAGTTGCCTTCTGCTGCGGCTGCGGCATGGGGAGAGATTCGCTTCGGGAGCGGCACGACCCGGGGGTTCAGCTCTCTACTTATACTTGTCCCCTGGCATTGGTGAGGGACCGGGAGGACATATTCATCATTTACTGGTACCCTTGCGCTGGCTGCTTGTGGATGTCTGGGACCCCTGTGTTGGCTCCGGCTTATAATCGGAGGTCATTGACCACCATCTTGCATGGCGAGACGCCGAGTGCGTAGTAAGATACTTGTTCCGGATGCAATGACTGCTGCCCTGGGATATTGCTATTGACCTTGGGGGTGCTTGCAGGTGTGGGACCCCCACCGTGGCTTGGACCTACGAGTAGGGCTCTGGCTTGCTCAAATCATTGCCTGTTTACTTTGTGGATCTCGCCCCGGCGGCAAATTGAGTGATCCTTTGAGCTAAGGCTCTGCGGTGCGGCTGTATTGCAACTCACTGCCCCCTGCGTGCCTATCACAACGGCTTGCTCTCATCTGGGAGTACCCTCACGCTTTGGAGTGGGAGGATCTGGTCGCATTGTACAGCTCACAACCGGCAACTTAGAGAGGCTGCGGCCTACCTGTTGTGCACCATTGCGCCTCCTCGCACCGCTGTCTCTTCTGCATTTGACCACCAAACAAAACTGTGTGCCTCATCGCCTATACCCATCAGGCACATATAGCGGCGCTGAGGGTGCGCAGATGGACTGTGACCTAGACCCACCATGGGCAAGCCAGATACCAGACAACCTAAACTGAACTTTGAGGCGGCGAATCAGAGCGCCCGAAGCCTGCAGGATGACCAGGATCTCGACAAGAGGGATGAGGCCCAGGGAAGAGCAGCCGCACAGACGGCTGATGTGCAGAGTATCCTCCAAGAGGTCCGACAAAGATTCGCCACCATCGTGGACAATCTGGACAGAATGTCGTCACGTATGGACGCCACTGCACGTAAGTTGGAGGGGCATGAAGATTAAATAAAAGAGGCAAAACGGCGCATCTCCGACACCGAGGACACGACATCCAGAGCCACAACGCAAATTGCCCACATGGATAAACTTCTGAAACTCATCGCTGCAAAGAATGAGGACTTAGAAGCGCGCAGCAGGTGCAATATTATTCGCATTTTAGGTATTCCTGAATCGACTAATACGGGCAAAATGGAGGAGTACATTGAACAACTGTTGTTGTCCTCGATTGGAGCGTAGTCTTTCGCCAATCAGTTCATAGTGGAGCGGCCTCACTGAACCCTGGGACCACGCCCGCCACCTGGCAGCATGTCCCTGCCCCATAAAAGCGAGACTTTTGAACTATAGGGATTGGGATGTGGTGCTACGTGTCGCAAGGAGTAAACAACAACTATCCTATGATGGAAATACATTCTCCATTTATCCGGATTTTACCCCTACAGTCCAGGAAGGCAAATTTACAGACGTTAAAAACAAGTTGCGGCTGGCCCAAATTGATTATGCGCTATTATATCCTGCGCGCCTCAGAGTCACTCACCAGGGTAGACAACGCTTTTTCACCAAGCCACAGAAAGTGGAGGAGTTCCGAAAGCATGTGAAACGCACAAATTGCCATAATGGAACCATGGCAGCGTCACAACAATCCTCTTCAACGGGAGCAGAAGATGACTCACAATGAACAATACACTGTTGTTCATGGATAAATGAGATATGGATTAGGATGTGATCACCGCCTGACAGCTGGAACTACTTCAAGGGTCAAGTAACCTGTTCAGTTGGTAGGCCACTCCGAGGTATTTCTATTGTACACCAGGCACCCTCCGCCCCCGAGAGCCCAGTTGTATCATCTGAGGTGGACTCTATTGGCGAGGTCTACCTGTGCTGTCACCTAGGGTTGGCCCCCAATGGGTATTCCCCTGTTGTTGTTCACTGCATAACAATTGCAGAGATTTTTTTAGTTTTTTTGTTTATGATGGGGTCAGGGGAGGGAGGGTGGGCGATCATTCCTGGCAAGGTGGGGCTGCTTCAGTGGGTGGGGGTGGGGACACGGGGGAATGTTTTGTTTAATGCATGGCTCTCACACAACAGGATGCCTTCTTTAACAGTTCAATATGGACAGCATGCAAATTTGAATTTGAGAATTCAGCATGCAGTATGGATTTACACTATGTACCTACACATGGACTAGGCTGTATTTTTCGGGTGCAGAACTCATTATTAGCAGATGTACAAGTACATGGCTGACACTGATTCAGAGAAACTAAATATTATCACGTGGAACATCAGGGGCTTGGGGGACCCGTGGAAAAAGCGACACATACTAGCTTATTTGGACAGACATCAAGTACACATAGCTATGCTACAGAAAACACATTTTACTCCTCAGAAACTCAATAACTTTGCGTGTAAATGGGCGGAACACAGAATCGTTTCCTCTTATTCACCTTATGCAAGGGGAACGGCCATACTGATACCCTTCCACCTAGCTGGAGCTACCTGGGGCACACAGGGAAGATACTGTCTGGCATGGGTGCGACTGGGGTCTGAGTCAGTCACTCTGGCCTGCTGCTACGGGCCGAATGTAGACACCCCGGATTTTTATACCTCATTATGGGCTAAGATATTTGATATAGGCTTTTATCACATCTTCGGGGGCAGGGACTTCAATGTCACATATAACCGGAGCATGGACATGTCCCACCCTGCTCCCCATCACTGCACTAAAGCACATGCTGTTATACAGGACAGGCTAGCCACTTATTAATTGATTGATGCCTGGAGACATACCCATCCTTATAAACAGGAGGGAACGCATTACACTGCACAAGTGGCATCAATGGATGCGACTGGAGAACTGGTTTCGGTCCTGGGGGCTGAGCCCAGCTATATTTAAGGTACAGCATCTGGCTAGAAGTTACTCGGATCACGCTCCGGTCACACTCACTTTGTCCTCATCTGACTTTGGCCCTCTGTGCAGTACTTGGAGATTAGATGCTCCTATTTTATTACATACGGTTTTCCAGGAAGAACTGCGGGAAGAGGTACAGACCTTTTTATACGGAATAAGGGCACGGTAGAGAGTGTAGAATCACTAATACACTGCGCAAACTGGAAACAGAGCTTAAGGCACTGGAAGCGAAATTAGCCCTGGGCCCGGACAGTCTCACCCAACTTAAATTCAGAGAGACACTCACAGATTACATGGACACGGCACAAAGAGAAATACGATTCAGGGGCAGATACTGGGTAGCCCGTCGTTACGGGGAGGGTGAACAGCCCGGTAAAGCATTGACAGACACGATTAGGAAAACGTGCTATTCCAACTATGTATTCGAACTTGAGGGCCCAGAAGAGACAGTCTACCGTGACACTGCCAATATTCTCAATGGTTTAACACGCCATTACACTCAGCTATATACCACGAATAGGAAGGATGGCCTGGATTTAGAGAACTATTTGGAAGATGCTGCAACGAGAATTTTTATGTGCCCCGTTTGAGCTAGATGAGGTCAGGGACGCCATCATGCACATGCAATCAGGGAAAGCTACCGGCACGGACGGTATTCCTATAGATTTTTACAAAACATACATAGATCTGAAGTCCCCTATTCTGCGCGAGGTGTACAAAGAGTCACTGGACATTGGCTGCCTCCCATCATCCATGAGAGAGGCTCTCATCATTTCACTCTTGAAACCAGGGAAATCGCCCCGGCAGTGTGACTCCTATAGGCCATTGTCCCTCCTTAATTGTGATGCAAAAATACTAGCCAAGCTTATGGCTACTCTGCTTAGCCTATTGCTGGAAAATTTGTTTCTTCCTGATCAGTCGGGTTTTGTGCCCGGAAGAGCTACCTCCCATAATTTGAGAACCCTTTTCGCCATTTTAAATAATGTTTCCCCCCACTTACCCTTAGCAGCTGTTTTTTTAGATGCCACTAAGGCATTTGATTCAATTGAGTGAGACTATATTTTCGGGGTAACGCTGCGAATGAGGTTCCCGCACCTCTTCCTCTCCTGGATTTGCCTATTATACCACTTACTGGTTGCTAAGGTGCTCATAAATGGGCATACATCCCAGACAATCCATATCACTAGAGGCACCCGACAGGGGTGCCCTTTATCCCCCTTGCTTTTTGCACATGCAGTGGAACCATTGGCGGCAAAGTTGAGGCAATACCTCAAAGATAAGGCCCTGCGGTGTAATATGAGGCAGATACTTATATCTCTATCTGCCGATGGTATTACCCTGTATATTTGTGACCAGCAACACAATTTAAATCCACTACTCCGAGAATTCATTGTCTTTGGGAAACTCTCGGGGATCCAAATTAATTAGAGGAAGTCCTGTATTTTTCCGTTGACAACGGCAACAATACGCTTTCCGTTGCATTATCCCTTAGAATGGTGTGATGAGGATCTGTGTTATTTAGGCATTCGTATCACCAAAGAGAGAGACTAACTGATGCTCCTTAATTATGGCACTGCGTTGACTCGCATAATAGACTACGTTGCTCGCTGGATTACATTACCCCTTTCTATGGCGGGACGGGCATCCTCAATTAAAATGGTGATACTTCCCCAATTGCTCTATTTCTTTTTAAATATGGCATTTTATCCAGGGGAATATATTTTTTAAAACATTCAGGTCAGAACGGACACGTCTGGTGTGGGGGGGGGGTAAACAACCGAGGCTACAGTGGAATGTACTCACTAGGACATACTCACAAGGAGGGTTCAGAGTACCAAATTTTGAAATATATTATATTAGTGCACAAGCCCTCTATGCATACTTCTGGGTGAATCAGCCACGATATATGTCACAAGTGGCGGCGGAGCACTGGTTTGCATACCCCATTCCGATAGATGGAGCGTTGTATGACATGACTAGCATCAGGGAAAATACACCGAACACTGTCACTTCTACGATCATAGCGTGGCAGCGCATATGTCGCATGTTGAACGCTCCCATGCTTTATTCCCTGCTAATACCTTTCATATAACATCCGAGCATGCCCCTTCTCCAAGAAACACTGTTTCACAACTTTTGAGAAGCGGACGCAAAGTAACACTTGGGGAGACTTATACCACAATGATCAATTCCGCAAAGCTGAGCATGTCATTCAGGACCTGCAGAAAACTCCACTTGACATTTTTTATATATATACGACTTAGACAGGGAGTTTGTTCTCTCACTCCGTAGTTCCCAGCTGAGCCCCTGGCGCTTGCTCCGCTACAACTGATTCTTAAAAACGCGTTGTCTCCCTGATATACCGCACAGTGCACACACAAAGAGAAGTGCCAGCTACACCGTCCCATACACGATGGGGTGAGGAACTGGGTATTGCCCTGACAGATGACCAATGGGAATACTGCTGTTCACAGACTGAGCGAGTCTCGGCCAGCAGCAGGCTACACATAATACACTACAAGTTTCTCCATGGATTGTATTACACCCCAGCCAAGATGCACAGATATCATTTGCGACATGCAGACAGGTGCGACAGATGTCAAGCTCCTGGAGCAGACTTTCTACATCTGGCCTGGGAGTGCCCGGGAGTGAATTTTGGGGGCAAGTCTTTGAGGCCTTGGACTTGATGACGAACACACACGTTGAACCTACACCACTGATGGCCCTGCTAGGTTACGTCAAACATGTACAGGTAACACATCACAAATATGTGGCCCTCGCACTACTCATGGTAAGAGGCGGGTGGCCTGCCGATGGGGCAGGGGAAGGATACTCAAATTCAAGGTCTGGCTTGATGACTTGGTATTTTGTCAGGAACAACTCGCCACTTATGCAGAACTGCTGCAGAGTACCTCCAGGCCCAGAGATATTTGGTCCCCCTAACATGTTACCCGCGTGACTCTCTAACATCTGAAACAGAGATACCTATACCCTAGAGTGTCCCAAGTGCATACACAAATACCATGTGTGTCCTCCCTTGTGAGCGATGGTGATGTTGGCCCTGAACTACATGTATTACATTCTGGTATAGTCGGACTTACCATCCGCACATGTAAATGTACGCCAATGGTATAATTGAATTATAGCTTTTATTTGATAAACTGTGTAATGCCCTAATGTAATGCCCCTTACTCCTTGACATTTTTGTAGATATCATGTTCTGCCTTGATGTGTCACGTGATCTAGTCCAGCACTATGTGAACTTGTGGTCCTAATGCACTGATAATGTGTCGAATGCTGTAAGTATTGATTCTTCCACTGTATTGTTTGTTTGAAAACAATAATTAATTTAAAAAAAAATGTTTTGCCAGAAGCCCTTGCAAACCTCAAACTTCTAGAGACTGCCACACAAGAGCCCTAAAGCGCTACCTTGAGAGATAGGCTGGAATGGATTAAACCAAGAGCAATGGGCGTCCCCTTGCGAGGACTCCCATTGACCTTGGTTTCATCCATTCCTGCAACAAGTACTAGGCACAGCTACACAAATGGGGCAGCATTGTATCACCACATTAGAGTAACACTGGGTAATGTAGTGGATGTTCTGGAAGTTTCTATCACACTAATGTAAGGAAATGCATAATTTCAGGAACAGTTTAAGGTTTGTGAAGCATTGTGGGTAGGAAAACCTTGTGGGATCCACTCAAGTCACACCACCCTGGAGTCTCCTTGGTGTTTACATTTAAAAAATGTGTATGGTTTGTAGGTTTTCTTGGGTGGTATCAAGCATGGACCCGAATACTTTAGCTACTCTAATTGCTGATCTCTCCACACAGCTATCTAGTGCCTTTTGTGTGGTGGTGCGCAAGTTTGCTAGGTTTCCCTAAGTGCCGGCTGAGCTAGGAACCAAAATCAAAAGCTACCCACATTGGGAAAAAGGTCCATTTTAAATGTAAAAATGTGATGTGTGTATGTTGCATTTGGGGCCCTTTTTTGTTGTGGGCACTAGGCCTAACAACACAATTGAGGCACCACTTTTATCAGGAGACTTTGGGAAATTTGTGTATCATTCCAGAAGTTTTCCACAGCGATGCGACACTTTTCACTGCGCTCTCCCTGCGACATGATTGATGCGTCATATTTATAATATGACGCATCATGTCGCAAAGAGTTACAGATACATCAGTATTTCTGACGTATCTGTAGGCGCAAAAGTGACGCATTGCTGGAGTGTGTCACAAAAGTGACGCAACTCCAGCAATGCTTCCTTTCACATGGGGAAAGCCCCATGTGAAAGGGCTTGCGTCAGTCTTACGCCTGCTGTGAGGCAGTTGCAAGATTTTGACGCAACAGCATCCTAAAAGTGACGCAGTGAAATGTCATAGATTTCCCTGCGTCACTATTACGAGGCTTTTTGCGGGTGAACGCCCCCTCTGCATATATTATACCTGACGCAGGTATAATGTAGCGCAGGGATTTACAAAGTGACGCATCTGCTTAGATGCGTCACTTTGTAAATAGTGCGCATCAGGAGGCATGTTTTACGCCGCCGATGCGTCACAAAAAGTAATGCATCGGAAGCGCAAAACTCACGCACGGCCTCATAAATGAGGCCCCATGTTTTTAGTCAAAGTTTGAGGTTTTCAAGGGCTTCTGGGTAAGGCATGTACCCATGGACTCCCTTGGTTCTTTAGTTTTCACAAAATCTACATGTTTTCCAGATTTCCCTAGGTGCCGCCTGACCTATGGTCCAAAATCCACAGCTATCCCTATTACAGAAAGGGGTCCATTTTCAGTGCAAAAAATGTAATGTGTTCATGTTGCTTTTTGGCCCATTTTCTGTTGAGGGCATTAGACCCAACCACGCAAGTGAGGTACCGTTTTTATTGGAAGGCATGTGGGAACCTAGAATAGTAGAACATGTGCTATTACCATTTGGAATTCACTGCATTTTTTCAAATGTAAGCCAATGTGTAAGAAAGTAGACATTTTGAAAGTGTCCTCGGAATCACTTGCTTTTATGGGTACCCACAAATTTAGAGATGTACAAATACCCACTGCTCCTATACTCCCTGGTGCCCCTATCAGAAATCATAGGCTTTCTTGATGCCCATGTTTCTCTCAACATATTTCACCATATGAGTTGGTCTATTATCGGTAATCAATGAAAAATTGCATGGTACAGCTCAAATGTGGGCTCTGGGTGCCTCGGGTTCTTGGATAACCTACAAAGCCAGTATATCAACGCAACTGGAAAAGCCTAGCAGATGCAATGGTATGTTGCTTTTTAAATCGGCCTTAGTAACAAAAAGTCACAGATGAAAACATTGTCACAAATACCTTTTTTCCTACTCATTTTCAATATTTCTTTATTTCAACAGTTGATTTATTTAATAAACCCTTAAGGTATCTACACATATGCCCCTTTGCTGAATTCAGAATTCTGTCTACATTTCATAACCCCATGGCTGTCCTGGATCACCCATGGTTCACCCCGGTTTCCACCACAAAATGGAAGTAAGTTGAAAGCACAAAAAATAGAAAAAATGGCCTACATCTGAGAAACATGACAAAACTGTGATAAAAAACATAGGTATCTGATTCAACTCTGCATGTTCCTGAAAGCTGAGGAGATGTTGACTTTAGCGTAGCAAACCTTTGATTGTTGACATATTTAGAAAAAACAAAATAGACACTTTTTTACGGAGCACTTTTTCCTATTTTGCCTATTTACTCGCCCCTCCAGGGAAATCTACAAACTCTGAGTAAATCTAGAGTCCCTAAGATTCTAAAGGTATTCAAATTTGGCATGGATATCTTATGTGGAAAAGTTATGGAGGCCTAAGCTCAAAGTACCCCAAATAGCCCAAAGAGGGGCTTGGCACTGGGATGAAGAGCCTAAACGCTTAAAGGGTGCATTTTTGTGGTTTATTATTGGTAACATTTGAGTTCCATTACCATGCATTGGAACGTGGAGCAAAATCAATTGAGAATGTGCTTGCTTCCAAGGAAGTCTCTGACCTTCAGGGCAACCCCATCACCAATTCTTTCTTCCTGGTCTTGGTGAATAATACAGGAGGTCCACCATAGTTTACAAAGTTTCATCTGACCTTGCCTCTGGTGTTATTTAAGGTCCCAGTTGCTAAATGTAGGTAGTGCTGGCCATATATAGACTATGTTTGACAGCCACCCTACAATTGAACAGGAGGAATTAAAGAAAGAAGAAACTTTCATTCCAATGGATATGAGTGGGGTTGGGGCTCATTGGATATGAATCAAATTGTTATTCTCAATCTTCCTCAAGTGAAGAAAAGTATGAAGATCCATTGACTGAAACAAGGGGACCCTGCACATCAAGAGAGAAATCAAGATATAATTTAAAGTGGACTTGTTTAGGATGCATCCAAGGCCTACCTGCTAGAAATGAGGTTAAAGTAGAACTGCTTCACATGCCTGAAAATAGTGTTCAAGTTTATAGGGAGACAGCAGAAATCTGATGACATAGTGGTCATTTTGAATGCCAAATCTGTGGTTCCCTGACTCATTTGTACTTGGGGGAACCATTAAGTTTCAATGTGACAAGCCTTAGCTGACGCTGCCGTTGGAGCCTTGTGACCACTGTAAGACATAGGGTTGTTGGTTGACTAAGGTGTGAGCCCTGTTCAAGCAGCAACCACAATTCTAAGGTACAGGCTAACCCCAAATTAACCAGTGCTCATCCCCTTGGTAGCTTCACGCAGAGCAGTAAGGCTTAACTCAGAGTACATGTTGTTATAATTATTATGTCATAAATGTTATAGAGCGTATAGCTAACCCAGCAGTGGGGAGTCCGAGCACCAGTTCCACAATCTAAACATGCTGCAACAATTACCACGGAGACAGAATGCCCAAGGAAAATTGGAGAAAAGCCAGGTCTTCAGAAGTTTCCCAAAAGATAAGTGGTTCTCGCCGTTTCTGACAGGAGCAGGAAGTGCATTTCTAGAGAACTGGGACTTTTGTGCGAAACGAGCGGCCTCCCACTCTTACTCTCTTAACACGAGAAACAGTGACCAACTTAAGGATTGCTGAGTGAGGGGGCAATGAAGGTTGATACAGGGATAGCAAACTGGACAAAATAGGGGGTCCCTGGGAGAGTAAGATCTTATGGCCGGTACACAAGTTCTTTAAGTGCACAAGCTTCTCCACAGGAAGTCAGTGCACTTTGTGAAGGAGGCCGGAAGCAGGTCAGCATTTTGGAAGGGAGAACAGAAGCCAAGCTGTGGTGTTTTGAGCCCTCTGGAGTCTTGCAATCACTGACCTGTTGACTCCTAGGTATAGAATGTTGCAGTAGTCTCAGCAGACAAGATACGTCTGTTCTGTTGGATCCACAGGGGCTGGCAAGCACCTTAGGCCCACTTTCAAAGATCCAGGACTGGGGTGGCACCACTTGGCTGAGTAGACTCACAGATATCAGAGTTCACATATAGGTTGTTGGAAACCTGTTATGTCCCTGAGGCTTCTGATCAGGAGACCAGCCAACGAGCCCTTGGAGTCACTCTTGATCTGGGGTTAAAAGATGCAGTTCCAGACCTTTTCACTCATGCAAGAGGGCAGCAGGTGGCAGATCAGTACAGCAATGCAAGAGTCCAGCAAAGTGCAGTCCAGTAGAGTGACAGTCCTTCAGCAGGACAGCAGTACTTTTTCCTGGCAGAGTATCCACAGGCCCAGATGTATATTAAAGAGTTGGTGTTTGAGGTTCTATTTTTATACCCCGGTGCCCAGGTTCTGGAAGGTGGAAATAGCTTCTAGACCAGAGGTCTTCAAACTTTTGTGGGCTGAGCCCCCCCATCTAAAACCTTTTACATGTCGAGCCCCCCCACCATCACCACCACCTGACAAAAAAGTTCTGGAAGCTGGTACTCTGCATCATTGATGGCCATTTCCTCCTGCAGAGCCCAGGTTGTGTATGGCAAATAATATTAAATAAGTTAAGAGTGTTTAGTAAACTGAAGTTTTTTTAGTGCTTGTGATTATTCCAAAGTTCAAATGAAAAGTCTACAAGAAGAAATTAGCACATAAATTGACATTGGTGATTTACTTTTCAAATCAAACACAACATTTAGGATAGATTAGCAAAAAAACTCCCAAAACACAGGTGTGGGGTGTGCCTGTTTTTCTCCACATAGACAGTCAATGTGTGGAAGGAATCTTGCTTCTGCCATCCTTTGGTTGTGCTCCACTTCCACTCTTGAGCAGTATCTGGAAATGGGAGTGCTCACAACATTTTGTATATATTTTTTTACGTTTTATATTGTGCGAACATGACCCAAAGGTAGTAGAGCGCTTACAGGAGCATCTTTTACATTACACAAGCACACATTCATTTTTTGTAAACACAGGGAGATTAAGTAATTTGCCCAGAATCACAGGATTTTGAGCAGACACCAAGAATTTAACCTGGTTCCCCAGCTCTACAGTCATCAGCACTGGCTCTTGTGCCACATCCTTAACACTTAACAAGATATCAGAAAAAGGGGTGCCACTAAACATGCTGACACGAGTGAAAAATCCATGATTATGTGGAGTATGGCCAGGTGTTGCCATGTCAGTGGGAGGCCAGCCACAGTTTTCCAAGAAGGCCAAGGGGACACTTACATCATGTACATGTGATATAAGTGATTCAAGAGAATAGATACATCTTTATTCTCTAGCAGCATCAAGAGTCAATTTGTTGGTATAGTTGGCTACTACAGAAGATCGCCTACCAAAGCTTCATAAATAGCTGCACAATATTTTTTTTTAATTTGGTCTATGAAAGAAGTGAAGACAGATGGTAGGCATACTTTACAATAATTATTATATTAGGCTTGTGGACTCAGCTCTAGGGATTGGAACATGTCATACAAGCACCAGCGACTATAATCAAGGTCAAATTCATTTTTCGTAAGTCATTGGTAAATTAAATGATTTTGCCCTGGATCACATGATGTTGAGCTGCTACCAGGACTCGAACCGGGGTGCCCAGAACCAAAGTCAGCACCTATGGCATTAATGCCAAATCCGCTCCTCTTTTTAAAATCCAACGTTCCCACTCGTAGTGGGATAAAGGGGAAAGGAGCGAGGCTTTACAAAATATTACAAAAAGCTTTTCACTCTTACCTGCCAGAGAATTAAATCTTCCGGAAGGATACAACAATTGTAAATTCCTTGCAGTGTAACGTACTTCCAACGTGAGAAGCAACATGAGGTGCAACTAGACCCAAACTTTCGGGGGGGACTAAGACTCCCAGCCAGGGCTGGCCCTAACACTGATCACACACCTGAGGGGGACAGGTGAGTGAAGTGTCACATGAGCAGGGTGAGTAGTGTGCTTGTGTGACGGCTGGGTGCGGTACAGGGTGAACTCGTGTGACTGCAGAGTGAGGTACAGGGTGAATAGCGCAAGAGCATTGTGAGTGCAGAGTGATCGCTGAGAGTGCACAGTGTGTGGTGTGCTCAAGTGACCACAAGTAAGTGTAGGGAGAATGGTGTGAGTTCATGGTGAGTGCCATAAGTGCAGTGTGGTCACTGTGAGTGCAGGGTGAGCGAGTGGTATGAGTGCATGGTGATCAGTGTGAATACATTGTGATCCCTGCGACTGCAGGGTGAGTGTGAAAAAGAAGAGCGAGAATGAGGTAGTGTCTGAATGCAGGGTGCATTTCCAGACACAGTTGAAGTTACTCAGCATGTTATTGAGGCTTGGCATAAGGGTTGAGATATAAGTTAAACTATTGCTTTTATGGCATTATTCAGACTCCAGGGATCGAGGGTGGAGGAAATAAATATTGTGCTTATCCTGCACCAAACTTCCAGTCTTGCGATTAGCATTGCCAGCTCTTTATATTGATGCCCCAGATGGTACAAAAATAAGCAGTCACCTAAAGCCTATTTTCAGCACTTATCTGTGCATACCTGGACAGCAAAAATAAATAGAAAGCATTTTTAATTGTGTTCTAAGGCTGCATGAATGATCCATGACTGAAAATTAAAGGGAACAGATATTGAAAAGTCACCTTACAAATGAATACATACTATTTTATTTATAACCCTATTTAGTATCAAGACAAGGCCTTTGCAGGTTCTGTAAACAAAACATGGCTGGCATTTTCTTCTGGGAACCCTACTTTATATTCCTATTCATAAAATGTATTCTCACACTAAGGCAGTCAAATCCAAATGCAAGGAATAGGCAGAGTGGAGTCCTAGGGGGTACTGGAACCAGAAAACAAACCTGTGTAATCAGTTTACAAAGGTATGTAAATATACACATGGTCTTTAAGAGGCGTGCAACGCCCATAGGGCTCACAGGGGTTCAGCCACCCCTCCCCCCCCAGATAGCCTTTCTTTAAGTTTCTATGACTTGTGAGATATGTTATGGACACGGATTTTATCATCATGTTAGAACTGACAGTATCTGAATCGGTGGTGGCAGCCATGTCAAATGCCTTAAAAAAATACAGGACCTCCTGTCTGACCGGTTTGGACTTGCAAAGTGTCTCAGTACGGACACACTCTCTGGGTGCAGGAGGGTCCCCAAAGTGTGGATCAGAGATGAGATAATCGGTGCAAAGGCATACTCTTGACAAGTTTGCGAAAACACCCTCCAAATACTCCCACTTGTATTTCCATTTTTGTTTGAGACAGGCCACCGTTACTAATATGGGGTCAGTCCGCCACTACATGTGTGCAGTTGCATGTTTGCCAATTGCTGCACCCTCCTGTTTGTTCCAGCCTTCCGGAAGGTAATAAAATAGCATTGAGCCTTTATCTATGTTAGTTCTGTTGAAGTAAATTTTGCACAGGCCGGCTAACGAGGCCTGCAGTCACGGTCTCAGCTCACCGCCACTGCAGGAGCACACTGCCTGATCCACCCCTCTGAAGAGCCTGGGTCACAGTGCCTACTTCCAATTCGAGGGACACCTGCACAGTGAGTCCGACTACTTCACTACATGCAGCACGGATCAGGCAGGAGAGCATAAATAACATGATCTGCTTTTATTATTTACTGTTGAACTCTACCCAAAGGTATTGGTGTTTTACATGAGCACCAGTAACATTGGAAAGGGGCGACCGCTCGGTCCCCCCGAACGTATGGATGGGTGCCCCGAACCCCCCGGGAAACCAGTTTTGGCGGGGTGGGCGTAGCCCGGCTGGTATGCCCAAAGCGGCGTAGCCGGGGCGCGCCTTCCCCCGCCCAAGAGGGGTTGTCCTAGACACCTTGATGGAAGACCACGCCCAGTAGGCGTATCGGGGACGGGTACACACCCTCCCGCAGAAGGATAAAGGAGCGGGAATCCAGAAGATCGTCCTCTTGTTCCTCGGATCGGAAGGCTGCACCCACTCGTTGCTCGTGAGCCTTCGACGGAACAAGCAGCAATTTTGAATGTGGTAATCTTGTTTTTTTTCTCTTTCAGTTTCGAGGGCCCACAGATTTCAGGACCTCGTGGATCGACCAAGGGCGGAAGACTCGAAACCATGCCTAGCAAGAAAGCAGGAAAGGGTTCCGAGACAGAGAGGATGTTACGCCTGTTGTCGAATCGGATGGCTTGTATGGACCGAAAGCTCGGACAAGTCCAATCGCTCGGGAGAGGTTTAGCGGAGGTAAAGAAACAATTGGCCGCATTGAACGACCCAGGTCAGCCTAAAAAGGTTATAGGCCCGGCTTTGCCGGGGATAGTCCCCGGGGGAAGAGGGAAGCGGGTCAAGGAAAGGGCGGTTTCGGGGGGGGGTCCCAGTTCCAGAGGTACCTCTCATCGCCCCCCTCGTACCGGTCGATAACCCGGTTCAGAACCTAGATGTAGGCCAGCCTATCCCGGTGGTGATCACCTCTGTCGAGGACGATGAAATACCCCCAGAATTGGCCGCACAGTTGACGGCATGGCTCAAAACAAAGGTGGGGGGCACAGCGACCCCGGGAGATCCAGCCGAAGAAGCCAGAGTGTTAATGAAGCAGTTGCGGCAATCGAGAGATGTCGCGAAGGCGAGTGTTCCTCTTGTTCCCCCACAGGTGGCGCCGGGAGTACCAGCAGCTGGTCAAGAAAAGACGGCGGCAACAACAGCCGATCCGGGTAAGCTCGCATTGCCGATGGTGGGGGAGGGCTCGATACCCTCAAGGCGGGAAAAGGTTGCACAGCACATTCCCTTGGCCACGAAAGAGTTAATATGGGGAGACAAGTATGTCACCATGTTTTCATTGTTAACGGACCATCGTGAGATGGAGTATGCTAAAACGCAGAAAGATTTGTGGCACCCTAGTGTCTGGCGCGCCAAGATGGCCGAGTTCAGGGTGGAAGAGACAGTGACGAACTAGGTTAAGGCCTTCTCTATATTTACCGCAGTTATGGGTGAACGTAAACCTGAGGTTATGACTGAGTTGGTTTGCTATCAGAATCGCATTATGGATTTTTATTCAATGTATGAGGGGGAAGAATGGAAAGGCTATGACATGAAGTTCCGTAAAGCAAAAGAATATGATGCTTCTTTGTCTTGGGATTGTTTGGACTCGGTGTCATGGCACAAGCAACTCTTGCCAGGGGCGACAGGTACGTCCTCGCCAGGCGGGAGCGGGTCCGGAGTGGTCCGCCAAAAGCCTGGGGTGCCCTTTCGAGCAGGCACAGGTGGGGGCTATCAGCCTAGAGTTGGCGGGAATGGCGGAAAAGGAGGGGTCTGTTGGGGCTTCAATCGAGGCAATTGTAACAGACCGCAGGGGACATGCAAGTTTAAGCATGTGTGTGCCGGCTGTGGGAATTCCTCACACCCGGAAAGTGCATGTAGATCAAAAAATGGCGGGACGGGAGGAAAAGGTGGACCTAAGCAGGAGTGAGGTAGACCTTTGTAACCGATTGCCTACACCCGTTGATCTCATGGTTATGATTCCGTGGTTAAACAAATACCCTGATCATGTATCCGCTGGGGTGTTGAGGAAGGGATTCTTACATGGCTTCCACATCCCGGCGGGGGAAGTTCGGGGGAACTCCTTTTGTAGAAACCAGTTATCGGTACGGCACAACCCAGGCGTGGCAGAAAAGAGAATAGCAAAAGAGGTCAGTTTAGGACGAGTGGCTGGCCCCTTTTCCTGCCCGCCGGTGGCCGAGTTCATCTGTTCCCCGTTAGGGGTTGTCCCGAAGAAAGATCCGGGGGAGTTTAGACTCATACATAACCTTTCTGCTCCTAGGGGTTCCTCGGTGAATGATGCCATTGACCCAGAAGTTTGTTCGGTACGATACGCATCGTTCGGCGATGCCGTGGCCATATTGAACCACCTAGGCCCTGGGGCGCTGATGGCGAAATGTGATATCGAATCAGCATTCCGGTTGCTTCCGGTGCACCCGCAGGGTCAGCGCCTGCTAGGTTTTGCATTTCAGGGAAGTTATTACATGGATAAATGCATGCCCATGGGTTGCTCCATTTCATGTGCATATTTTGAGATGTTTAGCTGTTTTTTGGAATGGGCATTTACCGAGGCTACAGGGCATAGACATGTTATGCATTATCTGGATGACTTTCTGTTTTTGGGGGCAGCCGGTGATACGAACTGCGCACAGGCGCTGTATGATTTCTGCATCCTCATGAATGAATTTGGTGTCCCAGTGGCACCAGGTAAGACGGTCGGACCATCTACTTCACTGGAGTTTCTGGGAATTGAGCTCGATTCTGTGGAGGGGTGTTTGCGACTACCAGTAGACAAAGTGATCAAGTTCCAGGCTTCCTTGATGCAATGCCTGGGTGGGGAGAAAGTGACCCTGCACCAGTTACAACAAACAGTGGGTCAGCTTAATTTTGCCTTGAGGGTGATTCCTATGGCCCGCCCGTTTTCGCGCTCTATCGCGCAAGCTATGGGTGGTCTCAAAGAGGCTCACCACCGTACGAGACTGTCTGGAGAGGTTCGCCAGGATATGCGTATTTGGTTGGCATTTCTGGCGGACTTCAACGGTCAAGTCGTCTGGAACTCCCCGCCAGAGTATTCGGAGGAATTAGGTCTATGGACCGACTCGGCAGGGAGCGTGGGTTTTGGCGCCATCTTAGGTGATCGATGGTCGGCACAAACATGGCCAACATGGTGGCACTCCAACGGTCTCACAGGTAACATTGGGTTCCTCGAGTTATTCCCCATCTGGGTTGCTCTGATGACATGGGCTGACGACTTCAGGGGCCGCTCAGTGGTTTTTTGGTCCGACAATATGACTGTTGTCGATTGCATTAACCAACAGGCAGCACGCTGCAAAATGATCTTGAGATTGTTGAAAGAGATTGTACTGCTTTGCATGAGATTGAATGTACTGTTCAGGGCGAAACATGTGCCAGGTGTACTGAATCATGCGGCTGATGCAGTAGTGTGTAGTGTGGCTCACTGGTTAGAGGCGGCAGACCCGAGAGCAGAGGACGGCCCGGGACCAGGGTTCGATTCCCGGTGCGGCAGGTTTCTGGACCAGGGTCAGCGGACTCGATAATTCTCTCGCCTCGGTGCCCACTCTGATCAGCGTTCACACTCGGCAACTCTGGGCATTAGCTTGCCTCATCTTCACTAACGGCCCCACCAGACCGCCGGGGATGCCTGGTCTCACCCTGGAGCTACCCATTAAGGGACCATCTCTCCGGGAAGCCAGGAAGGGTTTCGCAGCGGTCGAAGCGCCTTGGGACCCTACGGGTAAGTAGTGCGCTATATAAATGCCTATACATTTACATTTACATTTACATGCACTCTCTCGTTCACATATACAGGCATTCAGGGGTTATCTGCCCACAGCAGACCTAGAGGCAGCACCATTCCCAGAAGCAATGTGGCTAATCGGTGCCTCGGATTACACGACCTTGTGGCAGCGAGTCTAGCCCCCAGGACAAGGAAAGCATACGAAGGAGCGTTTCGTTCCTATTGCACATATTTAGGTCCCACGGGGAGTCAGAATTGGGGTCAGGAGGAATCCTTCCTGGGGTACCTGGTTGCACTACACAGGGAGGGCCGATCAGTGGCAACGGCCGGTAGGCATAGGGCGGCCATTTCCTTCATGGCCCAGGTACACGGCATAAAAGACCCTACAGGTTCTTTTTTGGTGAAGAAAGCCCTTCACGGCTGGCAGCGCCTTGAGGGTTGCAAGAAAGATACGAGGCACCCGATTGGCTTAGACAGACTGTCTCTGCTTTTAGCAAAGCTGGATGAGACGTGTTCCTCCCATTACGAAGCAGTTCTGTTCCGGGCAGCGTTCACATTGGCATTCCATGGGGCCATGAGGGTGAGCGAACTTGTCGCAAGGAACAAGAGACAAATGGAGGGAGGCTTGTGCAGGGATCACATCCAAATAAGGGGTGATTCAATGGTAATCACGATAGCCAGGTCCAAGACTGACCAGGGGGCTATGGGAGATAGTGTTGTCGTGCAGCGCAGACGTGGGTCCCCCGTTTGCCCGTTGAGGGGTGTGGAAGACTATTTGGCACTGAGAGCGGCCGCATGGGGGGGGAGTTTGCTCCGACACAAGGATGGCACCCCACTGACGAGATTTCAGTTTCAGAGGGTGCTAGCACTGGCAATCGCTGACGCGGGCATGGACCCGTGCGATTTTGGGACCCACTCTTTTAGGATAGGGGCTGCTACTGAGGCTACAGCCAGGGGTCAGAGTGCTGAGGAAGTGAAACAATTGGGCCGTTGGTCCTCGAATTGCTTCAAGAGGTATGTGCGCTTGCACATGTTGTAAGTGATCAATTGACATGCACTCACGTTTTCTGTCTTTTGTTTACTTTGCAGTTTCGCGAGCCTGCCACGCAGGGCGGAATTGGAGGTCGACCCTGCATCAAGAGACCAGCGGTCAGAGGTCACCGACTGGAGAGAGGATGGTATGGGTCGTGGGCCACTCATACGTGAGGCGCGCCGGTGACGTATTCAAGGAAGGTGACGCGATTCACGCACCTGGGGAATACGGGTTCAGAGTGGCCTTCAATGGGAAAGGTGGGCTCGTTTTTGACAAATTTGAGTCATTTTTCGAGGGACTTTTAGGGTGACACAGGTCAGCGCCATCTGTAGTCATAGTACACCTGGGAGGCAACGACTTGGTGACACTGGGTAGACGAGTGTTACTTGAACGAGTCTTGTCGGCTGTTAGCTGGTTGGCTAAAAGAGTCCCGGGGTGCACGATTGCCTGGTCCCACATGATTCCTAGAAGGAGGTGGCAGGGGGGCCTTTCGGTGTCAGCTCTGAACCATTCGGTTAAACGGGTCAATAATAAGATTAGTAGATTGTTCCGTTCTGCACAGTTGCATGTCATTCCTCATGGGTGTATCCGGGGTGACCATATGTATCTGAACGATGGGGTTCACCTGTCCAGGGAGGGGAATGATTTACTCATAGGAGACTTTGTTGCATGGCTAAGAGTTTTGAGGAAGCATGACCTATAGGAGGAGTTGGGGGGGACCGGATCGTCGGTCAACTATCCGGTCTGTGGCGGTAAGGTCATGATCGTGAGCAGTAATTTCAAGGTCCCTAGAGTGGGGCGCCACCCACAATGGATGGGAGCGCCCGGGGGAAGACGGCCATTGGCCCCTTCCACGGGGAGGCGGCACCCACTAACGATGGGGCGCCTAGGGGGAGATGGCCATGGGCCCCTCCCAGGGGGGGAGGCGGTTATATGCCCCTCCTTACTAATTTCCCGGGGGCCGGATATCCGCGACGGCGGATAGAGAGTGTGGGGTTGGGGGGGAGAGTCCACGCTGTCCTTCCTACAGAGACCTCATACGGGAACTCGGACGACCCTTAAGATGGCATCGAGTAGAATGGGGGCCCCCACCACGACAAGGGAAGCTACAGTTGGCAATGAGGGTAGAGCCCTCTGCGCATGCGCCGCTCACACAGTGAGGGCGGGAGTTTGGTAGTAGGGATCTGACACCGGTTAGGACCTTGCCGTTGGCCCTTAACGCTAGGATGTACAATTTGAATTAGAGTATATGCATTTTCAGGATGTTAGCCAAAAGTACATGACTGCATCGAAATGTAATAAAATGACAAATTGTACATAATGCATAATGATGAAACTTTTATTTAATGTTTTAAATTTGTTTCATATTTTAATAAATACGGCCGGGAGGGTGACTCCCTCCCGTCTTCCAAAAGTTCAACTATTGTCCGACTTCCCATCCTTGGGGATATGTGTTGGGAGGGGGTGGCGGGCATCCCGGCCATATGGAAAGGGACGACCGCTCGGTCCCCCCGAACGTATGGATGGGTGCCCCGAACCCCCCGGGAAACCAGTTTTGGCGGGGTGGGCGTAGCCCGGCTGGTATGCCCAAAGCGGCGTAGCCGGGGCGTGCCTTCCCCCGCCCAAGAGGGGTTGTCCTAGACACCTTGATGGAAGACCACGCCCAGTAGGCGTATCGGGGACGGGTACACGCCCTCCCGCAGAAGGATAAAGGAGCGGGAATCCAGAAGATCGTCCTCTTGTTCCTCGGTTCGGAAGGCTGCACCCACTCGTTGCTCGTGAGCCTTCGACGGAACAAGCAGCAATTTTGACCCACCCACCAGCCCCTGATAGCAAATGTTTGAAGGAAAATAAAGTTTTTCTGAGTGATGAAAGTTTAGACCTTTTTTCCTTGCTACAGTGTATGAAGGAACTTTGAGAATAAAGATTTGGTTTGCATTAGAGAAATGTCTTCTTGCAGGAAAGATCAGTGATAACAGTAAGATGATGTAAAAAAAATTCTTTTCATAAGTAAAACAACTGTCGTATTTATTTGTTGGGCGGTAAGGTCATGATCGGTGAGCAGTAATTTCAAGGTCCCTAGAGTGGGGCGCCACCCACAATGGATGGGAGCGCCCGGGGGAAGACGGCCATTGGCCCCTTCCACGGGGAGGCGGCACCCACTAACGATGGGGCGCCTAGGGGGAGATGGCCATGAGCCCCTCCCAGGGGGGGAGGCGGTTATATGCCCCTTCTTACTAATTTCCCGGGGGCCGGATATCCGCGACAGCGGATAGAGAGTGTGGGGTTGGGGGGGGAGAGTCCACGCTGTCCTTCCTACAGAGACCTCATACGGGAACTCGGACGACCCTTAAGATGGCGTCGAGTAGAAAGGGGGCCCCCACCACGACAAGGGAAGTTACAGGTGGCAATGAGGGTAGAGCCCTCTGCGCATGCGCCGCTCACACAGTGAGGGCGGGAGTTTGGTAGTAGGGATCTGACACCAGTTAGGACCTTGCCGTTGGCCCTTAACGCTAGGATGTACAATTTGAATTAGAGTATATGCATTTTCAGGATGTTAGCCAAAAGTACATGACTGCATCGAAATGTAATAAAATGACAAATTGTACATAATGCATAATGGTGAAACTTTTATTTAATGTTTTAAATTTGTTTCATATTTTAATAAATACGGCCGGGAGGGTGACTCCCTCCCGTCTTCCAAAAGTTCAACTATTGTCCGACTTCCCATCCTTGGGGATATGTGTTGGGAGGGGGTGGCGGGCATCCCGGCCATATAGACATGCACGCATTATTTTCTTGGTAGGCACGGGAAAATTGTGATTTGCACATAAGTCGAAGCCGAGTCTCAAACCCCAACTCCAAAGTCGGCAGAGATGTAAGGGCAGTGACGTAGTGTAAGAAATAAATCTACACTGCTGTGTTTTTGTTGCTGGTATGCCACAAAAACATGGCAATGTAGTTTTCATTTCTTGCAGAGATGTAAGCACAGTAACGTAGTGCAAGAAATTAAATCATCATCGCTGTGTTTTTGTTGTTGGTATGCCACAAAAACACGGCATTGTAGTTTTAATTTCTTGCAGACTTTTTTTTAACAGTAGATAGAACATTGTCCATGGAATGCGGATGTACTACACATAGAGAAGAGAAGCCATTGAGAGAGAGGGGAAATTGAATGCGTTTCCTCGATTACTAAAGAACAAGCTACTTACTCTTTCTGGTGGATTCAAATTTAACAGCTGATTCCTCGCCTTTAGATGGCACTGCTTGGCTTTGTGACCACTCTATGCCGCACCAGAAGAGCCTTTTAGAGCCTCACATTAATGCAATCACATGCGGTGATGTCAGTTACTTAATATTGTTTCTACACTGCTTTCAGGTGTGAAGCATTTAGCACAGATTCCAGGTAGCAGTGTGTCGAAATCGAATTTGGAAACCTATTAAAATGATTGAGTCTGTTCCACAGAACAGGGAGGTGGTAGGGCAGTGGGTAGTCTGCGGTTAGATAGAGCATTCATCGTACCCCCTCTTCCCCCATCGTCGTGTGTGTCAGCCTGGGCTGAGACAGCTTCCAGGCACACACACATAGACAGTTTTTGTGCTGCCAGCCGCACCCGAGTACTTCACAGGTCTTTAAAAGGCCATTCATGTGTTAACGAGGCTTTGTAGTTTTTTTCACCTCTTAGCGCCCCTGCATCTCCACTCTGACTATGGCTGAGACACACAACTGGCGCCTGGAGGCAACATTGGAAGATGAAGTGGTGGTGTGGAGTGCGCGCCCCCCCTGAGGGGATGCTGTGCCCCCCCCAGGGGGGGGCGCCCCACAGTTTAAAGACCTATGTTCTAGACAGTGTCTTTGAAGTGCAAGTAATTTCTTACCTCCCCTATTCTGGCAGGGGAAGTGACAATGCAGGGTGGTTAGGCCCTTTCGAAACAGGATACATCCCAATGAGGTGTAAGTGAGGCTGTATCCAGCTCCTCCCAACCATCCTGGCAGTGATGGCCCACCAAGTCACAACTAAGCTCCCATTATGTGTGACTGTCTAGGAGGAATACACAAAAGCCCAACTGCCAACTACACCCAGTCATGTGAGCAGAGACAGGTTGCAACCACCAAATGGCTAAGGAAAGACAATGCCAGTTTTCTAAAAGTGGCATTTTCAGAATTGTAATTTAACATTTTACTTAACCCTAAGTTAGGTTTTTAAATTAGGATTCCAGAGACACTAAACTTGAACAGGTCATCTCTTCCCATTTGAAAATGTCACTTATAAAATGCAATAAGGTAACTCTAAAGTTATCCTTTGGAAGAGATTGGCCTCGCAGAACTGAAAAACAAATTTAAGAGTTTGTCACTAGCAAGACATGTACAACTTAAAAGTACATGTCCTACTTTTTGAATACATTGCACCCTGCCCATTGGGCTGTCCAGGGCCTACCCTAGGAGGGACTTATATGTATGAAAATGGAAGGTTTGGGCATATCAAAAGGTTTATTTTGCTAGGTCAAAATGGCAGTTGAAACTGCAGACAGAGGCTATGCATTGACAGGCTTGAAACATGTTTAAAGGGCTACTTCAGTGGGTGGCAGAATCAATGCTGCAGGCCCACTAGTAGCATTGGTAAACAGTCAAAATATCGAGTAAAAAATATCGAATGGACATAATATCGAGTTTAAAATATAGAATGGACAAAATATCGAATGGACAGAATATAGACATCAAATATCGAAGCATATAATATAGGTTATTAAAATTATCGAACTTTTAATAATATCGAATTTTTTATAGTATTTTGTATGTTATTATATGTGTGAAAAGTGTGTATTTATGTTATAATTAATTTTAATTAATGAATTGTGTTTTTTAAATTTTTGCTTAACTTAATTCTGTAGCGGGTTGTGGGTTTATAGGGGAATAGGGTGGGAAGTAATTTCATTATAATTAATTAAATATGTAAATGTATTTATTGGCATTCATTTTTTATTAATTGTTAATTAATTTATATTTGGTAATTAATTAAATTTTAATTGGCATTTAATTTTAATTAATTGATTAATTGCTAATTATGTTAATTGTACTAATTTATTTTCTGTAGCGGGTTGTGGGTTTATAGGGGAATTGGGTGGGAAGTAATTTATTCATAATTAATTACATAATTCAATTTATTTAATTGTATTTAATTTGAATTAATTGTTAATTAATTTTTAATTGTTAATTAATTAAATGTTAATTTGTAATTAATTTGGATTAATAGGTAACTAATAGTAAAAATGAATTTTAATTTGTAATTTTAATTGATTCATTATTATATTATATTAAATTGGTAATTACTTTTAATTAATTTTTTATAGATATTAATTTATATTTTTTTAAATAATATATGAAGTATTTACTTTCCCTACTGTTGCACTCTCTGGAGTGGGAATAGTAATTGTTACCCCTACGCTATCCAACGCTTTCCCTACTGTTGCACTTTTTGGAGTGGGAATAGTAATTTTAAACCCTATGCTATCCAACGCTTTCCCTACTGTTGCACTCACGGGAGTGGGAATAGTAATTTTTACCCCTACGCTATCCAACGCTTTCCCTACTGTTGCACTCACTGGAGTGGGAATAGTAATTTTTACCCCTACGCTATCCAACGCTTTCCCTACTGTTGCACCCACTGGAGTGGGAATAGTAATTTTTACCTCTACGCTATCCAACGCTTTCCCTACTGTTGCACTCACTGGAGTGGGAATAGTAATTTTTACCCCTACGCTATCCAACGCTTTCCCTACTGTTGCACTCTTTGGAGTGGAAATAGTAATTTGAACCCCTACGCTATCCAACGCTTTCCCTACTGTTGCACTCTTTGGAGTGGGAATAGTAATTTTTACCCCTACGCTATCCAACGCTTTCCCTACTGTTGCACTCACTGGAGTGGGAATGGTAATTTTTACCCCTACGCTATCCAACGCTTTCCCTACTGTTGCACCCACTGGAGTAGGAATAGTAATTTTTACCTCTACGCTATCCAACGCTTTCCCTACTGTTGCACTCACTGGAGTGGGAATAGTAATTATTACCCCTACGCTATCCAACGCTTTCCCTACTGTTGCACCCGCTGGAGTGGGAATAGTAATTTTTACCTCTACGCCATCCAACGCTTTCCCTACTGTTGCACTCTTTGGAGTGGGAATAATAATTGTAACCCCTACGCTATCCAACGCTTTCCCTACTGTTGTACTCTTTGGAGTGGGAATAGTAATTTTTACCCCTACGCTATCCAACGCTTTCCCTACTGTTGCACTCTTTGGAGTTGGAATAGTAATTTTTACTCCTATGCTATCCAACGCTTTCCCTACTGTTGCACCCACTGGAGTGGGAATAGTAATTTCTACCCCTACGCTATCCAACCCTTTCTCTACTGTTGCACTCACTGGAGTGGGAATAGTAATTTTTACCCCTACGCTATCCAACGCTTTCCCTACTGTTGCACTCTTTGGAGTGGGAATAGTAATTTTTACCCCTACGCTATCCAACGCTTTCCCTACTGTTACACTCACTGGAGTGGGAATAGTAATTTTTAATCCTACGCTATCCAACGCTTTCTCTACTGTTGCACTCACTGGAGTGGGAATAGTAATTTTTACCCCTACGCTATCCAATGCTTTCCCTACTGTTGCACTCACTGGAGTGGGAATAGTAATTTGTACCGCTACGCTATCCAACGCTTTCTCTACTGTTGCACTCACTGGAGTGGGAATAGTAATTTTTACCCCTACGCTATCCAATGCTTTCCCTACTGTTGCACTCACTGGAGTGGGAATAGTCATTTTTACCTCTACGCTATCCAACGCTTTCCCTACTGTTGCACTCATTGGAGTGGGAATAGTAATTTTAACACTCTTGCTATGCTACAGTAATAATATTGTATATTTTTTCATATTATTATGTTAATATATATATATGTTTTAAGAAATAAAATTGTATTTTTTTATAACTTATATTAATTATTTAATAATTTAAAGGTTATTTAGGTATTTTTAAGTATATTTTCGTTATTTAAATTTAATATTTTTTAAATGTTACATTAATTTTAATAAATTCGATATTTTTACAAAGTACATATTTTTAAACGATATTTTTGACTCGATATTTGTGCACTTACCTGTTTGTAGATAGGACTTCGATATTTTTGTAGTCGATATTTTGTAGTCGATATTTTAAATGCCTATATTTTTGTAGTCGATATTATGTCACTGATCCAGTAGCATTTGATTTACAGGCACTGGGCACATATAATAACACTCTACTAGGGCCTTATACGCACATTAAATATGCCAGTTAAGTATCAGCCAATTTTTATATTTTTAGAGTAGAGAGCACATGCACTTTAGCACTGTTTAGCAGTGGGATGTGCTCAGAGTTCTATGGCCAGCAAAAATGAGATCGGAAAAAAATGGAGGAGGGAGGCAAAATGTTGGGGAAGGGGCAGCCTAAGGATGACAGGTCTAACAACCATGCATCAACTGGCCACAAATCTGATAGGTCAGTGCATAGGTAGTCCTGACCTATTTTGGGGCTGGTAGATAGACAGCTGCCTACATTGCCTGGATGAATTATTCTGAAAGAAACAATATTGATGTTTCCTCATTGCATTTGTGGCCTTTCTTGGCCAGGGTGATGGGCTGATCCATACACATGGGGGACCATTTTTATTGGAAGAAGTGCTGGGCAATATAAGGTAGGAATTGTGTTGCTCGCTGCAGATTCTGGGACATTCCCTCAAGTAAGTGTGAGGAAAATATGTGATTATATTCACAGTTTGACATCTGCATGACATTCTGATTAAGGAAATGTGGTTGAATCCATGCAACCCCACCATCCTTGACAACCCTTGTCTGCTTTTCGGAAACATCTAAGTTTGGTAGGTCTCCGTGTATGCCAGCCAAGCCCAGGCTCGACTTTTCATTTACCTATAGTGCCAGAATGAGTGAATTTCAAAGGAAATATCCTAATGTTTCCCCGTTTCATTTTTGAAACTTCCCTATTGCAGGAAATAGGCTCACCGTCACAAATTGAGTACTGTTTTTATATGGGGAAGTGTGAAACATAGAGTAGTAGAACATTTGTTATTAGTAATAGAATTTTTCTCCATTTGTGGCTTCCAAATATAAGCAATATTGCAAATAAGAGTACATTTAACAAAATGTCTTCTGACTCACATGGTATTATGATTAGTCTCAAATACAGATTTGTAAAAATAACCATTATTCATATATATTCATTATGAGGCATATTTGCCCTTTGCCATGCCATTGTTGTCAATGGAGGTCCAGATATTTCAATGTTCTGAAAAAACTTTCAGTCCTTAAGCATTCCAACATTATCAGGTTTGTTCTGAAACACTTTCATTCATTGGGTACTTTTCCTGTCTTGCATATTTAGGTTTTTGTTTACATTTATCTCAAAAGTAAAAAGCCTGCTTCTCTAATGTATTTCGGGCAAATTTTCACATCTTCATTTATAGCATTGTCTTCTTCCCGTTGTTTAAATAACCTTTGTATAAGGCTTGGATCTATCCAAATGTTGATTTTGTTTTCATAAAAATTATTATTTTTACTATATTTCACCACTCAACTGCTTGCGGTTTTAACTACTTTTCCATTTCAATCAATCAATCAATCAATCAAAGCATTTGTAAAGCGCGCTACTCACCCGGAGGGTCTCAAGGCGCTTGGGGAGGGGGGGTCCGCTACTGCTCGAACAGCCAGGTCTTGAGCTGCTTCCTGAAGGCGAGGTGGTCCTGGCGTGCGATGACTGCGAGGGGACTCATGTAGACGTTGAAGAGGGTTGGGCTGAGTGAGGAGCCTTGAGGAACGCCGCAGATGACTTTGGTGGCTTCTGATCTGAACGGGGGGAGGCGGACTCTCTGTGGCCTTCCGGAGAGGAAGGAGATGGTCCACTCCAGTGCCTTCTCCTGGATTCCGACGTTGCTGAGGCGCTGTACTAGGGTACGGTGGCAGACGGTGTCGAAGGCTGCAGGGAGGTCTAGGAGGATGAGGGCCGCTGTTTCTCCGTTGTCGAGCAGAGCTCGGATGTCATCGGTGGCTGCGATCAGGGCGGTCTCGGTGCTGTGGTTGGCCCGGAAGCCAGACTGCGAGAGGCCGAGGGATCCGTTCGTCTCGAGGAAGGCGGCCAGCTGCTTGTTGACGGTCTTCTCGATGACTTTAGCGGGGAACGGGAGCAGAGAGATGGGTCGGTAGTTCTTGAGGTCGGTGGGGTCGGCTGATGGCTTCTTTAGTAGGGCACTGAGTTCGGCGTGCTTCCAGTTCTCCCGGAAGGTAGCGGTGTTGAAGGAGGTGTTGATGATGTCACGCAGGTGGGGTGCGATGACAGCGTCGGCCTTGTTGAAGACGTGGTGAGGGCAAGGGTCGGTCGGAGATCCGGAGTGGATGGAGTTCATCGTGCGGACGGTGTCTTCGGTGCTGATCGGGGTCCAGGCGCAGAGGGTGGTGGTGGGGGGCGGTGGTTTGGTCGTGACGTGCGTCGGTTGAGTGCTGAAGCTGTTGTGTATGTCCGCGATCTTGTTGTGGAAGTAGGAGGCGAGGGAGTTGCAGAGGTCTTGCGAAGGGGTGATGTCGTTGTTTCTGGCGATGGGGTTGGAGAGCTCTTTAACGATGTTGAAGAGTTCCTTGCTGTTGTGTGCGTTGTTGTCCAGACGTTCCTTGAATGCAGTTTTCTTGGTGGTGTGGATCAGTTGGTGGTGTTTTCGGGTGGCGAGCTTGAGGGCAGTCATGTTGTCCGGTGTTGGGTCTCTGCGCCAGGCTTTCTCAAGGGCTCTGCAGTTCTTCTTCGAGTTCTTGAGTTCGTCGGTGAACCATGGGGCTTTCTTGCTGCCGGGTCTGCTAGGCGGGGTCCTCATGGGGGCGAGGTCATCTGCGCAGTCGCTGATCCACTTCGTGAGGTTGGTGGCCGCTTGGCTGCGGTTCGTAGCGCTGGTGGGTGGGTTCTTGCTCAGGGAGGTTGCGAGCTGGTCGGCTGTGATCCCTTTCCAGCTTCTGCGTGCAACCTGTTGCTGTTGGTGGTGGTTCATGGTCCTTTTGAAGCTGAAGTGGACGCAGCTGTGGTCCGTCCAGTGGAGTCCGGTGGCGTGGCTGAAGGCGATGTCCTTGCTGGAGGAGAAGACGGGGTCGAGTGTGTGTCCGGCGTAGTGGGTGGGGGTGGTCACCAGTTGCTTGAGTCCGAGGTTTGCGAGGTTGTCCAGCAGGGTGGTGGTGTTGCGGTCGTTGTTGTTCTCCAGGTGGAAGTTGAGGTCCCCGAGGAGGATGTAGTCAACGGAGGGGAGGGCATGCAGGCTGGCGAAGTCGGCGATGTCTTCGCTGAATTGTGTGCGTGGTCCCGGGGGCCTGTAGATGAGCGTGCCTCTGAGGGTGGTCTTGGGGTTGATGTGGATCTGAAGTGCAGGTGCTCGGCGGGTGCGAGGGTGTCGTCGGTGTTGGTCGTGATGCGGATGGAGTTCCTGTGGATGATGGCGATGCCTCCTCCTGTCTGGTTGACGCGGTCCCTCCGGATGATCTTGTAGCCGTCCGGGGTGGCGATGGCGATGTCGGGCGCTGAGGAGGCGTTCATCCAGGTTTCCGTGAGGAAGGCGACGTCGGGGGCTGTGGTATCGAGCAGGTTCCAGAGCTCGACGGCGTGTCTGTGGAATGAGCGGGTGTTGAGCAGGATGCACTTCAGGTGGCTGCTGCTGTTGCTCGTCGAGGTCTTGGGCACTGCTGGAGTGGTGCAGGTCTGGATGCAGGTGAACTTGCAGGAGTTGCAGCAGAAGGGTCAGTGGGTGCGTCTCGGGGTGGCTCGGCAGCAGCCCGGGAGTCTGCCGGCTTTGAGTGCGATGAGGTTGGTGGCGTCGTAGGACAGTCGGGTCGTCTTCCGTCGGTGGGGGCCAGGGGACCGGGCCCTGGGCGCGGTCCAGGCGCGGACGGGCGCAGACGGGCTTACCTTTGGCGCGCCTTTGGCGCACAATCGGCGCGCCCGCTGCGCTTGCACGCGTGGACTCCGCCATAAATGGCGTAGTGGGGGGGCGGAGCGAGGGAGGGGCAGCTGGGAGGCGGGAGCGTGGAGGACACAGAAAGGAAGAGGGCGTGGCCACGAAAACGGCAGCGGGAAGCGGGGAGCTGGGCGGGGAGGGCACAGGGGGTACAAGCACAAGAAAAACGCGAAAAACAAACAGATTAAGTACAGCGGTCACAAAACAAAACAACAGTGCTAAATGCAAAACCGGGCAACAGAGTGCTACCTGGTCCGGCGTTGCCGAGTCAGGGGGGGAGAGCGCTCACAGTGCGAGCGTTGCCTAGCAGCAGAGCACGCCGCAGAGGAAGGCGGGCCTGATGGGCAGAGGGCTGAGCGAGGCTGCGAGCAGCAGTGAGGGGAGAGGGCACCGGCACAGCTGGTGGCCGTGCGGCGCTGGAGTGTCCTAGAGTGTCCTCACAATCATTTCTATCCAGCATTGCAATATGAAGTGGATTGTTTTTTTAAACTCTCTTTAAATTAAAATGCCTCAGAAAAATATTATTAAAAAATTAATGTGTTTGAAACATAATAATAATGCATTGTAACATTCAATAAAATCTAACTCTAGAGAATTGACACAAGGGGCCCCATTAAGATGGCGGGCAGACTACAGTCTGCCCGCCACCATAGCGGTACTGGGACCGGCCACCAGCGGTGCAGCGGTCCCGCACCGCCAATTAGGATGCGACCACCACCCTGGTGGTCGCATTCCTCATCTACAGCATTGTGGCGGGGGCTGCTGTAAGCAGCACCCAACCCAAGGCCAAAGAGGCATGCTATGCATTGCCATGCACAACGTGCAGACACCGTACGGTGCATGCCAACTTGTGCATGACAATGAAAGCTGGTACCCAAGTGCAGACCTAAACCCCCAACCTCCTTGGGGGCCCGCAACAGGCCCCAAAAATCTATTCCCGCCACCATAATATGCTTGAGTTCCACCCAGTCGCCAATCGTGACGATTGCCGACCTGCGGAAAAGTGGCAGACGGACTTTCTGCCTACCGCGGTACCCCCCACCATGGTAATATGGCAGGGGGTAAAAGTGGAAGTGATGACGGGCGGATCTACAATGCCGGCCGGGCGGTGGCGATCTGCCCGCCATCATAATCCCCCCCTAGGAGAGGAATTTTTTGTTATATTTTTCTGAACTGATATTTTTGCTAATTTCCTCCATGGCACCGAGTTCTGACCCACAGGTACCTAGCTGGAGTTTAAATTCAGTTCATAATTGCCCTACCGTCACGGCAACTGACAGAACTGTATGCGGTGAGCAAGAAGCAGGAACAATACAAAGGGATCAATCGTTCTAATACTGTGTAGGTTTCAACACCTAATTCCTAGAATCAAAAAAGCCACCTGTCTCAAAATGCGAAAGGCATTATTGAACTCACAACTATCATACAACGCCTGAATTGTGGTTTGAATGGCCACTGAAACTTTGACAGCTCGATTGGGGAGTTTCGTCTCCCTACCTAGTTTATTTACCAAGACCACAGTTTTTACAAAATATTGCACTTAAAACTTAAAAGCTGCAGCAAAGGAAACTAGAGTAGGAGTCATCAAGGGTGGATTATTTACCACCCACTGTAATGTGTGTGACACAATCACCTCTAATCCTGCTAGAGCCGGGACCTTAAACGAATACTATAAATGTGCAGACATTGTAACACCAAACACCACTTCACCCACAAAAGCATCAGAAGACAATCCTTGAAGGAGCTCCTTCTGGTAAGTTATTGCTTTTAACTTTCAGATTGCTTTTCAGAACTGAATAAAAAAAGGGTAGCCAGTCGAGTCAAATTAGGTTTTGATCATTTCTATATTATTTCAAGGTAAACTTGATTGGACATTAATGAAACAGTTTATGATTACATTTAAAAAGCCCACACTGATGCAAACTTAGGAGTAAGGTGGGCATCCAGGTGTTTAATTTTCAAGCATAATCCATGTCAGTCATAGTATTTATATGCTTTAGACTTTCTGTGTAAAAAACACACAATGCATATTTAATTATTGGTCTCGATGTAAAATGATGTAAAGCTGTTAAAATTAAAATTGTATATTTTTTAGATGAAATATTCATTTGGACATGATTCGTTTAAACTTTGAGCTTGCAGAGGGGTATTTAAGTCTCTTGCTCATCCATATGTTACATTGACAAGAAAATCCCCTTGCTGACTGATATACGGATATTCTGTTCATATCTTCAATTTTAAAACGGGATTCTGGGGTTGAGTCTTAAAAAAAGGCAGGTTGGAATCTATGAACTGTTGGATTTACTTGTATGATTAACATAGATTTCGAAATGTCAATAGTCAGGGAATTCACAAAAATCTGCAGGACTTTACATGGAAATCCATATAAATCGTAGATTTCCATGCTTATATTTAACCTTAAACAGCCCGATTTCCACTACTGGAACTCCGATGGTTTACAGTACTATTTAAGTAGTTGCCTCTAGAAGGAGCACTCCCTATCTGCTTTATAGAGCATAAATATATTAGGCCAGGTTTTGATGGCCCTAAATTAGGTTCCTAGAATTGGTGAAAAAAACACTCAGGGCCCGATTCACGAAGGTAAACTTACACTTCAGGTCTAAGTTTACCTTTGTGAATTGAGCCTTTAGACTTCAGGCCTATAGTTTGACTCCAGGTGTAGAGTTAGTCTTCTGGTCAGAATTTAGACTTCAGGTCTAAGTTTACCTTTGTGAAACGAACCCTCAGAATGTTTATGAATGCCTTCTTGAATTTTATTAATTTTGTTTAAAAAAAACACAATCTGGTTAAAGCGTTGTGGAAAACAAAACAAAAGGTAAACAGTTGATCTAACAAAAGGGTAAACATATTTGTCGGTTTGTTATATTTGTCTATTTTGCCTCAACCTATTAAATGGCACTAGCTATTAATTGTGCATAATCATATGCAAAATTCAATTAAAGGGATTTCCAACTATAAGGAAAACCTGCATCACTATAGGCAGGGCCTGTAGAAAAAATGATTACATAACAGCATTTCAGCAGAAATATTTCTTAGCTGCTCCAGCCACCTAGTTTGCCAAAAGTTGAATGATTTGAAGATTACAAAAATAGTTTCTGTCTCCTACAGATGAAAAGTTATTAAAATGCAGCATACAGTGGTGCAACATAATGATTCACAGTTATTGCACCAAGGGGTAACTTTTTGGCCTTTGAATGTTGTATCACGCATGCAAACAGGGGAAAAGTTTGGACAGATTCTGGAAATACCTTCTATAGTTAGGCTGGCAGAATGTATTTTTTCTGTTGGCAGGGGGATTTTTGCTACTGAATAGATATGTCACAAGAGGCCCTACTCCGTGAAATAGAGCAAGCACAAAACTGAAGAAAAGTTGTAAAACATATCTGTGAGGTACTGAATAAGTGAGGCACACCTTTCATTGCAGAAAATCTGTATAGATAAGCTTGTTTTCTACATGGTACCCCACTATATCTGTTTCACACAGTGCCTTACTCTGGGTGGTGTGGAGGTAAATGTTAATATAATTGAGCACTTGTGCTTATACACACAATTTTTTTTAATTCTTCGTGAATCACCTTTTGAAACGTACTCTTTATTAACTTCATTTTTTTCACATTTCCTTGTAGATACCATTTATAAAAGATGAGGACCTTAGTTGTGGTGTCCTGCCTTCTGGCCTTAGCTGTTTGCATTGCGGTGAGTGATGAAGTGTGGGACATTAGCAAACATGTAGGGCTTTGTTAGTATCACTCAACAATGCTTCAAGTGAAAATATCTTTTGTGCTTCTGTTGATAAGTAGATATTCCCACGTTCATGTATGCGGTAGTCCTTTCCCTAAAACGGAAATTTTAAACATGTCCTACTGCACTCTTATGGCTCAAATGGTGCTTTTGGATTTTCTGGGTGTTTGAAGCATTTCAAAATGTGTCTGTTTGTTGGTACAACTCAAAATACTCCATCGAGTATATTACACCAGAACCACCCTACACAAGATACGACGAGCGACACACCCCTTCTGCCTTAGAGGTTGCGGGGAGGAAGGCACACTTTTCCACACCCTGTGGGACTGTCCAGTGATAACCGAATACTGGCGACAGGTACTGCGTACTATGACACAGACGTTAGATGTCTCTCTCTTGCCTGAACCACAAAGGTGTATTCTGAATATATGGGACCCCACTGACCTCAATCGCCAGGGACAAACCTGGGCTACACTCGGCTTCATAGTAGCTAAGAGAGACATTGCGCAGAAATGGGGAGCGGCAGACCCCCCCCCCTCGCTAGCATTATGGTGTAGAAATATGGATCTGATCATGGTGACAGAGCGCACAGTTTATAAGAACAGGGGAAGCCCGTGCAAATGGAACAAAATTTGGGCGCCGTGGAATAATTACAGGGGGAACCTCTGTGAGATGCTACCAGAGGAAGATCTAGATAGTTCAGATGACGAAGACGTAGAGGCGTAATGGGGCAACGCGTTGGACGACCTGCTTATTTAATAGTACACTGTACGATATGGCGACTGTCTTATGCCTTGTAAAACTGTATACGCATTGCTGATTTAATATAACTGCTGTCAAACGAATTATGGGATCACATGAGAAATACTAATGAAGCTTATCTGCATATATGACCACTGTCATGTTTACAACTGTTTTATTCTTCAATAAAAACATTTAAAAAAAATGTGTCTGTTCTTGAAAATGACATTAAGGGCCCCATTAAGATGTCGGGCGGATCGCCACCGCCATGCTGGTGGTGGGGATCCTCCCGACATCCTTCCCTGCCCGCCACACATTTCCCCTACCATATTACTATGGCAGGGGTACACGCGGCGGATGGAAAGACCGTCCGCACTTTTCCGCCCGGTCAACGAATTGACCGGGTGGAAAAGGATTTCATATGGTGGCGGTGTCTGTTGGACACCGCCATCCATATTAGGATGTTGGCGGGAACATGCGCCATGGAAAGGCATGCAGGAATGTCTTTTGGGGGCCTGTTGCGGGCCCCCAGGGACTCCGGGAGGGTGGGGGGTGCACATGGGGGTACCTATGGTACCCCCCTGCACTTAACTGTACAATGTGGCAGGCACCGCCCGGTGCGTGTCACGATGTGCATTGAAGTGGGCAATGTTAAAAATGCCGGATGCGATCCCCAGTGTGGCGGGTGCATCCTAGTGGCCCCCACGGAACCGCCGCCCTTATGGCGGGCGGTCCCGTTTTACGTCGGGATGGCGGGCAGATATCAGTGTTCGGAAAAACCAGTCTGAAAAATCCATGGCTAACATAAATGATATCACTGTACTGGATGTTAAAACCTCTACTTTGTGGTGTGTACTGATAAGGGGAGAGAAGGAATTAAACTAGCAGTGTGTCCACAGAAGATTCTTTTAGAACAAACCTAGAATTAAGGACAAACACTGTTTATTAAAAGGGGAAACAAACAGTGTAATATAAAGGATACGTTACCCTCTGCCGAACGTTATAAGGATGTTGCAAGTCATTGAGGAATTCCATAACCATATAGAGGAATGAGTCTGAAGGCAGAGTTCTTTTATAAGGATATCGAGCATTATAATCTGGCAACCCACTGAAGTCCTGATCAGAAGAAAATGGAAAAGGCCAGGGTAATTTTTGATCTTCAGGGATTAAAAATAAAAAAAATATGGCGTGCATGGGATGTCTCTTTCGGTTCTCAAACATGTAGTGAGCACTCCTAGGTAATGGAACCAGTTTTAGCACATTTGCAGCTCAACCTTCAGCGATGGTCCATTTTCCTGTAGAAGGAAAGCCAGTGTTAAAGCAATTTCTCTGCCTCTGGGCTCTTGGTCAAATGCAATTCGCTGCTAAAATGTGTTTTCTACTTTTTTAATGGGCAGTATGTAACCACTGGCTGTATTTGCAATTTATCATATAACATTACCATGTTTTCCAGAATAAAACTCCTACAATGCACTGTTGATAACATCACGCTCCCGGAATCTAAGTGAATGCACACAACATAATTTACCTCATTTTGGCCCTGCTTTGCAGCAGATCTAAATAACAAAGGGCTAATTGTCAAAGGAGTGGCATCTGAGATGATGGTCAGGATGACGATTGAAACATAGTGTATAGTAGCAGCTGGAATCAGCGTGGGAGCTAATGGAGGGAACAGCGTTCTTATGCCATTGAGGCAGGTTTAGAGGGTAGCTGAATGGTTCAGTTACAAGTGGTAAAGGTAACTTTAGGTTAATGGCTGAATACAGTGTCACTTTTGCATTGCATTGCACCCCAACTACACCTGGCTAAGAATTTTTTTTTTCTTCTAAATCTTCATTTTCCCTCCTTTCCAGGCCTTTGAGCGGGATGAGAGGAGTGCAAGGGACAGTGGTGTAAGTATGAGACATTCTGCAATAGTTTCTTACATCCTGCAGTTAACAAGGCATTCAACCTTTGTATGTTAAGTTGTCTTATTGGTTCATTGTATCTGATTTCCCGGTCTTTATAAAATATTTTTTTGGACTCTCTCTGGATAATATTCGGGCTTCTGTGATTGAATGATCTTAGAGTCTAGATCACCTGGACCATGAATAAGGCACTTAGATAAGATAAAAGGAAGGAAACAATTCAATTTGAATCAATGGTACTTACTTTGTTTAGTATTCCATTCCATGTTTGCTAGGACTAAAAGAACCATTAACCAACGATATCTACATTATTTGTGACATGCTTTAAGATAGAACGGTACATATCCACTGCTAATCCTCTGAAAAAGAACACAAAAAATCCCATATGGGCAAGATAAACTGTGTCTGACTCAATGTTCGATCTTTAACATTTCACTTTCTTACTTTTTCTTTACATTATTCCTAGATATATTGGCCAGATATGTAACATATCAGCAATTCATGTATAATTAAGTCTTAATGTGTTTTCCTGTAGAGTCTGGCTATATGGGTCAAATTCAAAAGGTGAGGCGTAGAGTGCAGGACATGTTTTATGCACCTATCGGGCATAAAGTGAATAGATTTAACTCAATATTTCACTGAGTTAGATAGTAATTTTCAGACAACACATATCAGAAATTTAAAGAGGCAAACCTTGCTTACTGTTTCTGAGTAGTTATGTCGGAAAATAAGCAGTAACTCAAATAAATTGACTTTACTTCTTGCAGGCACAACATATATGCACTATGCTTTGACCTGCTCAATAAAAGACCATCATGATATGGCCCATGGAGTCCTTTTCAATATGTTCCCATAAATAGCTCATGTAGTAAAAGCTTGAAGCATATGAACTACTTCACAATTGTGCTCTAATGTCCTGGGGCAAGCTAAGCAGTCAAACTGTAATAGTTATACGTGTGTATTGTGTTTCACTACTCAATCCTGGATGAGTGAATCCTTTCAGTGTATGTAGATGTAAATCAGGTCCAAGAGGACGGATAAAACAAAAGTTATAAATCATAGTTCCTTTCATTAATGGATTTGATGTTTGAGCCTTCAAACTGTCTTGTTTTTAGACTGAAATCCTCAGACTCTCATTTGTACAGGCCTATGTGTAGGGAATAGGCAACTGTAATGAGTGAGTGTGTCACTGATGATGGGATGAATAAATGGAGAGCAGTCACTTTCTGCTGCAAGAAACGTGTGATGGTGGACTCCAAAAATGGACCCTTTTCTAGTGTAGGTCTTACTTATATTAACAATTGTAAACTAGAGTTTGGTATTCTGAAATCCTGAAGTTACACTCATAAAGGGATTTACACATGCATACTATTGTCCCACATTTGTTAATACTACACAATATAATCCTCCAGGGACAGGGAGTGAATACTCCAGCAAAAGGATGCCCTGAAATCCTAGGACCAACCCACATTACAATGATTTTCTGAATATGGTAATATTCACATTCACATACTTGTGACCTATTGCAATCTTAGACATGCTCAGAGATTTAATCCTGTGAAAAGAATGAGTAAATCCCATTCTCAAGTGTGAATGGGAACTCAACAGCCCCAAAACTAATGGAAGAGGAGGAGATCTTTATCACTTGTGCGAAATAATTTCCTTTGGAAACAGCAAAAATGTGATTGTATGCATGGGAGGGTATTGACCCATGTGCACTGGTAAACTAAGAACATTACATAGGTGGAAAGCATTTCACATTTATTTCAGTAGCGATTAACATATAGAATTATAGATAGGTAACATTGAACATTAGGGATGTTTTTCACCAAGAGGTTCTGAGTAACATCAAATAAATAACAAGAGCAATGATTGTGATGTGTACGATGTCAGTAAGAACCTCTGGATGAAAAACATCAGATTTATTTACTCTTTATTTTTAGGTTATGTGTGGTCTCCAAAATCATCTGCTCCAGTTGCTGAATGACAGAGGGGTAATAGGGCGCCATACATAAGATGGCCCCACTCCCGGATGTATGACATTACAACGCATGCTTTTACCACGCATGCTGTTACAACGCAGTTTTTACAATGCATGCTGTTACAGCGCATAGCGCTTTGGGGTGCTGGATAGTGAATAGTTTTATTTACTATTCCAACTCCAGTCCCCGTGGATAGTAAGGAAGGTGTTGGATAGTAAATTAAAACTATTCCCTATCCTAGAGCGCCCCCCAGTGCAATGCGTTGTAATGGTTTTCGTTGTAAAACCAGCGTTGTAAAAGCACTGCGTGGTAAAGGATGTTTCCCCCCCACTCCCTGTTTCATAGGTACTAAGAAAAACCTGGCTTCCTGCTTCCCACCAACCTCAGACAACTTCCTCCCATATCATATATGGAATTATAGATGGCAGATGGGTAACTTCCTCATAATTCACTTTTAACCCAGCTGTAGTTTTATATTATTTATGGCCTCTAAATACATCTGCCCCTGCTTTCAACTGCTAAACAGAAAAAGAGGACTAATGAGGAAGCAATAGGATCTCTTCCCCGTCCCAAATTTGAAAACAAATTATATGGCTTCATGCCACCCATCCTTAAGAACTCTCTGTACCTTCCCTTCCATCCCTGGAAGATGAAGTACACACGAGGCTCCTACATTCTGTGCTAACATAATGTGGTGGAAAGCAGCAGCTCATCTCATAAGAGTTCACAATTAGGTCACTTTGTGGTCAGAATACTTTGAAAGTCTATGTTTCCCATTTCAGTTGTTACAAAATTTAACATTTCAACACACACTTTCATACTTACAGTCCTTGAATTTATGTTTTATTGTGGAAAAATATGAATGGTTCCAGATAAAACCATAAACAGTCAAATCTATGCATCAGAAAGGGCAATTACCTGCAGCAAATGTGTTTTTGATCTTTAAACATTTGCTGGTGTTTGATGGCCCTGGAAATATACCTTTTTTGGAATGTTCTGCTTTGTGGACCTGTGGTGAGCAAAAACATTGATATATTTCTCCAAAGATTATGGTGTGATCTTTTGTTATGTACATCTGTATTATAATGTATTAGAGTGTATCTTATTTTTATTGTGTGTTCTCTATTTTCCAGTCACATGAAAATAAAGGGCACAAGAAGAACCATCATTATCACCGTCGTACAACAACTCCAACCACTACTACTCCGACCACTACTACTCCGACCACTACCACTCCGACCACTACTACTCCACCCACTACCACTCCGACCACTACTACTCCAACCACTACTACACCAACAACTACTACTCCCACTACAACCACGGCTTCCACGGCTCAAGGTTAAATATTAAATCAGGTATGTGATGCATGCAACAATAAAGATTATACAAATATTTATTCATTTTTGTGTGGGCATTGCTCTTTCAGAATCTATATTTTCTAAACAACAAGAGGCCAACAATCAGAAATCATAACAACCACACTCTTTTTTCACTTTTGTACAAATTTTTAGCATTGATAAATAGAAGGACAAAGAAAAATAAAAAAGTTCTTCAAGGTGGTTAGGAAAACAAACATGCTCACTCAAATATGTGTTCATCGCTCCAGCCTCAAGGACAGATGTACAAATATACCTAGCAGCTCTACACTTTTGTTACAACACAATATTGTTCACAGTCCTACCACGTTGCTTCCCTAGCACTGTCAGTGTCACAATATAAGTTCTGACAATCCCACCCTCCCAAACAAGCATAAGAACAAAATAGTTATTCACATGCTCATTTGAACACTAGGCCATTGATAAGAGAAATAATTAGATACAGAAAGGCAATGAGGCATCAAGCACATTCCACCACTACATTTGAACAAATCCAATATAATTACAACATTTAAGCAATTTATTTTCATGCCAGCATTTCTCAAAAAATCTCAATTTAAACAGTGGGCAGCAAATGAAGAGACAATATATTATGATCTGTAAAAACACCTACAGGCTCATTTTGAGTGACCCATAATCTCGATTCTGGAACAAACTCCAGTTTGTGGCAGAATTAGGATTATCAGCAGTAGATAGATTTCATGCTCTTTTAGCAGCACGATGAAGAGATTGGCACAATTATTGGAGATTAAAACAACAATGTAAAGAGTTTTGCAGCTTGGAACACTGGAGAAAATGTAGTATCGCCTAGCTATCCACCATTCTGAGCTGCAAAGTGTTATGATATGGAAACATTGTACTGGGCATAAAAGAACCCAGTGGCAGCTGTATTTCCACTGCCCATGTGGCATATTGCATAAGGTCTTTTCTTGACTTACTGTACAAATATATACAACAGGCTGACATTTTATAGCTGGAGGATCTCAATCTGAACTAAACTGAATGATAATTAAGTTTTGCTTAAAGCGAAATTTCACTAAAAGAAAGGCATGTATGACAACAGTCCTCTCATCTGGGAATTTGCAGTGTGAGGTGGCCACCAATCACAGCCTGGTCATTGCTTGTAAATAAAAAGCCCACAGTGGGGAAGAAATGCCACCTCGTTTTCAAAATGTAGTGCTGCTGCAGCCAAGTGGACCAAAAGAGTCAACAGGAAGCCCTTAGCAAATTTTGTTAAAAAGAAACTTGAACATATATTTTATGTCCCTTTAGTAAACATTTCCTTCCTACCTTAAGCAAACATATTTTATATTGCATTGAGCAAACTTATAGACAATTTAAAATGGGTTGCATATTAATTTGTTTATAGCCACAATCATTCTGATTTTGCACTCACAAAACTCTTTTGCACAACTGCTCCTTCAAAATGTTCATATTGCACTGCCACGGGAAACCAAGCGATGGAAGAAAATCATCTGTAGCAGCACTTCTTATTTGGGTGTTCACAATTTATGAATCTTGGGCATTAAAGACTTCTTTTTATATTTTAGCTTGTGATATGTCGAGTGGAAAGATGCACCTCCTCTCACCCAGAATTCACAGCACCCACTGGCTGACAAGAAATACCTTAATTAAAATTTTTATTCGAAGCCCCCCCTCAAGCCCCCAGTCATTCCTAGGGATGATCCTCTCAAACACACTTATGCTTAGCTGTGCGATTTATAATTTGGTCTTTGCCACTTTTATTGATTTATTTATATTGCTTCCACCAACGGTTTTCAAACAGTTTTCTGATTTCAATAATAGATTTATTTAAATAATATATTCAGCAAGAATAATAAGCATTTTGACAAGCAATTCTGTACATAGCAAAATAATCTGTCTATAAAAGGTTAAATACAGTTTGGCTGAATTGGCTGCATGGTAACTGTTGATTGAGAGTCGAAGCACAGACTAGACAACCTACTATACTTATATATATAGATCTCTACAAATTCACACTAAGGGGAAACGGGAGGGAATGAGGGTGCAAGAGAATGAATTCTGACCAACATCAAGCAAAGAATCATTTTAACAGTGGGAAGAGAGTAGATGAAGTTCTGTCCCAATAGGAGTCTAGTCCCTGGATATGATCTGAGTGGCTTGAATGAACAGAATCGTGAAGCAGCACTAGGAGATTAGGGGAAAACAAAAAGGTTAAGATTAGTCGAGTGAAAGGTGCAAGAAGGAGCATACAGTTTTAGCATTTTACATTGGCTTCTAGAACACAGATCATTTATAGCTTTAAAAAACAGAGTCACAAGTTAATAAATAATATTGGGTTCCACAATTTACATCTCTGTGATGCTGACATTGCTCTGGGTGCTGTGCAAAAATAATTTAAATCAACACTACATCCCCAATACACTATAACCTAATATGACTTTCTTTCTTTACAGAAAGAGAAAATCAGCTCATCTGAAGTGAAAAGAAATGTTTGCCCTTTATTATAAGAAAGAAGACATCCTTTTTGGAATACGTGAAAGTTTACCCTCCTAAAGAATGTAAAAAGCTGTATCTTATGTTCAAACTGTTCTTTTCATTAAGATTTTATTTCAATGAATCAATTCGTCAAAACAATATTGTGACTCGATGTGTTTTCTTTTTCTTCTTAGAAAAGCATCTGCAAGTAGATGCTTCAGATATACTTAATTTACATTTTATTAGCAACAACCCAACCAGGGTGCACTGCATTATGGGGCTTTAGGCACAATCTTTCTGCCACTGGCTTTTAAGATATCTTGAATAAAATAACCACCACATTTGGTATGGCATACAAACACAGGAAAAGAGCACTGGACCCAAGATAGCTGTTTTTCTGGATCTTAGTTGCCCAGTTCTGCTCACAGGAGAATCAAACATCCAAATAATGATAGTAATTCACATTTTCTTTCTTCTTTGCCTTACCTCTGACTCCTACTGCAAATATGAATTGAATCCCAATATGCCCTCCATGTGAAACATCTTTGACCACTGTCTCCCATCAGGTTTCAAGGACGATTTCTTGTACCAGGCAACACTTTTGAATGTATTCCCACTACATAATTTGAGCAGATCGTTGCAGGTGGGGGCTACCGGCACTCGTGTTTATGGATTGGCACTTATGTTTCTCATCAGAATTTAACCAAGTGCAAGGGAGAAGAGAAAGAAGGGAACACCATGACAAAGGGAGAAAGCAGGAAAAATATTAACCTGCAAGAGTGAAATAATGGGGCAGGGTGTGTCTGCCAGTGTATTAAAGAGGCATTATGTGGAAGCAAGACTTCAGAGCATTAGCATTCGGCACAATGAAATTTAAGAGACCGGCTTATGACCAAAACTTTGGGCCCTTGCACTTCTTCTTTTATGATTAAGCACTGTGTAATCTTTCATTACACAAACTCAGGGAAGGCCCATGAGAACAGCAAGTTATAAGGTTTTTTTGGTTCTATTCTTTGCTGAAATTTCTCATTTCCTACTCCTGTTGTGAAATGTACTATCTTCACAGTGACTATTAGGACAAGGCTTTAGTCTCATAGTGTATTTGAAAGTACCAGAAAGATTTAAACGCCCAATCCTTATCCACCTGTTTTCAGTCTCCAGCACATGAAGAAACTATGGAGCGTGCAACAATTCACAGTTTCAAACAGATGCTGCCCGCTCATCCTTTTAGACCTATCAGGGGCCCCATAACCTATTTTTGAAATCCCTGCAACAGAGAATCGAAGCTGACTGTACAGTTCTGCAGTGGTTCACCTAGATTCTCCACAACCCCTTCCAACTAACAAAAATAAACAACTTGACATCCAACATCTCTGCCATCACCCGAGATGACCCTCAAGGCTCAGTACTCTTGCTGACACTCTTCAAAATCTAAATGGAGCCCTCACTGCAATACACAGACAAGCAAACATTGCCAACCACCTTTATGTGGACAACATCCAGATTTACCTGGAAATATCCTCTTTGCACAACATTTGCAGGTGCAATGCCACACTACTAAAAGTTCAGGACTGGTTATCTCTCAACCACCTCAAACTCAACCACGAAAAGACAAAAATGTTAGTTTTGTCCAATCATGATCAATAACCACAAATCCATAAATGGCTAAACAACCTAGACTCTCTGAACTGCAAGCTGACTCTGACAGACTCTGCCAAATTACTGGGGATCTTCCTGGACTCAAACCTGAACATGATCTCACACACTAGGTCCACAGTGAAAGGTGTCTTGTATAACCTAAAACTCCTCAACAAAATTGACCCTTTCATTCCACCAAATGACCTACAAATCACCATGCAAGCACTAGTACTATCCTGATTAGACTATGGGAATGCCAGCCTCATAGTTGCACAGAAGGCACACCTAGCCCCCCTGAAAGCCAGTCTAAATTCAGCGGCCAGGATGGCCACTGGAGTAAAGAGATACGATCACATCTCCCCTTTCCTGAAAAATCTAAAGGCCTCATTTATGAAAAGTGTTGCATGGCTGCATAAAAACAGTGATGCAACACATTTCAGTGCGCCCTCCTTGCGACACCTTGGATGCGCCTTATTTACTGTATGGCGTACCATGTTGCAAGGATTTACAGATACATCAGTATTCCTGATGTATCTTTAAGTGCAAAATTGATGCATTGCTGGAGTGTGTCTGAAAATAGACGCAACCCCAGCAATGTGTGCTTTTACATAGGCCAAGCCCCATTCGAAAGGGACCGCATCAGTCATACGCCTACTGTGAGGCAGGTGTAATGATTTGACACAGTGGCGTCCAAGAGGTACAGGGGTGAATTCTGATAGATTTCACTGCGCCACTTCTACGACCCTTTTTTACAGGGGAACACCCACCCTGCATACAATATACCTTACGTAGGTATAATGTAGTGCAAGGGTTTGCAAAGTGACGCATCTGCTTAGATGCGTTACCTTGTACATATGTTGCAGTTTGTCACATATTTTACTCTGCACAAAAAGTGACGCACTGGCGGCGGAAGGGGCTCATAAATAAGCCCCAAAGTGGCTACCAATCAAAGCACGCTACTGCTTCAAAACCACTTGTCTCACCTGTAAAGCTCTGCATAATGGCAAACCAGACTACCTTGCATCTGAACTCACAAAAGCAGGCAAATCAAGAAATCTAAAAAGCACAAAATTACTTATTCTTAATCTCTCGAAAAACATAATCAAAAAGCTCTCTCTCGTTCTTTCTCGGGCAATGCACCCAAAATATGGACTTCTGTCTCAATACATATCAGAACTAACCCCTCCATTGTGAGTTTCAAGAGACGATTAAAAGAATTGCTCCTAAATCAGCACCTTATCCCTCAGGGAAATTACTCTAAACGCACAATAGAATAATACCACGTTATACACATATCCCTCTCAAGGTCCTTACAATGTTTCGACACTCGTCAAAGAAATTGTACTGTACTGTAATTGATTGATTATGATTGGACTCTTGACACTACAATCATACTGTATTGAGAATTACTGTTAATGACTTACAATGCTGTAAAGCACTCCAACTCCCTGGGGTTTCCAGCGCTATATAATACTCTTGAATAAATAAACAAGAAGGCTCTGAAAAATCTTGCATCAGGTCACCTGACCAGTAAACAAACATTTACAGTGGGCTTAAGAACATTACAAACATATTTATCTGCTCTTTACCACTTTAAAGTCCTTTATTCCTGTAAACTTTAGTTCCTTTGCATTTAACACCTATGAGCCTATTTACAAACTGCATTCCATAATACGTAAAGTAGAACTACAGTAATATTACTAGGGTTGTACAAAGTTTGCATAGTTCACTTTCATGTAATTACGCAAAATTTAAGTGAAATCATACGAAATTTAGTGTGATTAGGTGAAATGAAAATCTGCCCTTTCATACTGTAGTTTATCAAGAAACGCAACAGTTGCTTGTGTTCTGTTGTTCCAGTGCATTTGCCATAAAGCATTGCTCCAAATATCAAGTTGGCTTTAAATGTTATCCAGCAAGTTACATCATATTACACGAAGTGGCGTAATATTGTATTAAGAGTAATACAAAATGTCCCAATTATACACCCACGTTTATATATTACTCATGTACCTAAAAATAAATGTCACAAACCTACAGCTGGAGGCTTCTGCCTCCACCTCTTCTTTTCTCTGTTATCTCCACACAGGTAGGAATATGTTAATTAGTAAGTAGTACATCTAGGAGGAACCAGAGAGCGTGGTGGGAAAATGGGTAACTCTATAGTTAGAGTTAGGATACCAAGAGATAGGAATTCCTTGGATTTTTGATTGGTAATTGCTTTGCACCATTTGACGAATCTCCACAAAACTTTGCAGACCTATTCCTTTTTCTACATTGGCTCATGATGCAAAGTTTTGTGGTGATTAGTTAATGGGGTGCCAAGAAAAAAGGAGGGTCCCAAACCACATTTTTCCACCAATGCATTTTCCATCGACTTTTTAGACAGACGTATCGGCAAAATTACTGAACGTATTATCATGAAATGTGGCAGGAATATTGAATATAGTGTGGAAAGGGTCCTTTTTGCAATTTTATGTAAATTGGTTCAGGGGGTTGGTAGTATTGGGAGAGAAAATCTTAGTGATATATTGGGCCATAATATTTTCACAGTATACCACAGTACATATCAATGACAAAACACAATATAATTTGTTAATGATAGCCCTTACAAAATAAAATGGAAGCTGTTAGACCTGTCATCCTTTAGGGTATTCTTCCCCCAAACCTTTTGCCTGCTTACCTCCTCCTTTTTGCTTTATGTTTTTGTTGGCCTTAAGACTCTGATCACTTTAACACCGCTGACCAATGCTAAAGTGCATGTGCTTCTCCCCTAAACATGATGATATTGCTGTATAGACGATTGGCATATTTAGTTTACTTGTAAGTCGCTTGTACAGAGGGCCTATAAATTACACAGGGCCTATAAATTAAATGCTACTAGTGGGCCTGGGCAAAAGAAACAAATGATGGACGGAATGCTGAACAATGCAAACATTTACCCCCTCACACAAAACTGAGTTTAATCCATCTAGCTTTTGCTCCCCACACCACCCCAGTTTGGACCCACCCATATGCAAATCAGTCCTTACCCTGTTCCTCATACGAGCAGTCCAGCTCGAACTGTGAAGCCAGATTCTCCCTGGGCCAGAAACAAGCATCCTCAGACCAGTTACAGGGCATCACCCTCATCTGCCAGGCTAGCTTAAATCCAGTTGCGCATTGAGCAATGGAACGTCATCTAGGCATACCCATCCCACTTAGGGTGACAAAAGCATAAGAAACAAATGAAGGCCAGAATGCTGAAAAATGCAAACATTGACCCCTATTCACACAGATCTGGATTTAATCCATAGTTCTTTTGCCCACTACACAACTCCAGTTTGGACACACTCATATGCAAATAAGTCTTGACCCTGTACCTGATGGGAACCACCCAGCCCGAACTGTCAAGCCAGGTCCTCCCAGGACCAGAAACAAGCATCCTGAGACCAGTTTCAAAGCATCACCCCAAATTAGGCAGGCTAGCTTGAATCCAGTGGCACAGTGAGCATGGGACCTATGTCTGGACATATCCATCCCACTTAGGGCTGCAAACGTAAAAGAGACCAATGATGGACAGAATGCTGAACAATATAAACATTCACCCCCAGTCACACAGATCTAGGTTTAATCCATCGTTCCTTTGCTCACCAATCCACCCCAGTTTGGACCCAGCCATATGTAAATCAGTCTAGACCCTGTTCCTCATGGGAACAGTTCAGCCCGTACTAGCAAGCCAGGTTCTCCCTGGACCAGAAACAAACATCATGGGACCGGTTCCTGGGCATAACCCTCATCAGCCAGGCTAGCTTGAATCCAATGGTGCAGTGGGCACGGAACCCACATCTGGGCATACTCTTTCCACTTGGGGTGACAAAATCAAAAGAAACAAATGATGGATGGAATGCTTAACATTGCAAACATTGACCCCCAGTAACACAGATTTGGGTTTAATCCATTGTTCTTTTGCTCACCTCTCCACCCCAGTTTGAACCCAGCCATATGCAAATCAGTCTTTAGCCTGTTCCTCATGGGAATAGTCCAGCTCGAACTGCCAAGCCAGGTCCTCCCTGGATCAGAAACAAGCATCCTGGGACCAGTTTTGGGCACCACTTCTCATCAGCCAGATTAGCTTGAAACTAGTGGCTCAGTGAGCACGGAAAGCACGTCTGGACATACCCTTCTCACTTAGGGTCACACTAATGTCCTTTCCTTTAGAGACTCTGTCTAAATGATGTCCAGGAGTAGCTGTCATGCCATCTGTATTGGTGTCCTAACTTACCTTTTAGTTTTAGTACTGTCTCAATATTGCATAGCGCTCATGTGATGTCCATCTCCTCCTTGTGTCTCCATAATTTCTCTTCGACATTTTTAATTCCCATATATACCTAATAGTTTCCACTCACCATTAGGTCAAATCTCCCCCATCCTCAAAAACCCCACCGCTGACCCTAATGATTTGAACAATCTACATCCTATCTCGAATCTTCCCTTCCTCTCCATAGCCCTTGAAAAATGTGTACTATCCCAGTTAGACAAACATATCACTTCCTTTAATCTCCTCGAAGTTTTCCAATCTGGTTTTAGAAAAGGATGCCGCACTGAAACTGCTATGCTCAGTATCACTGATGATATTCATCGCTCTCTTGACAAAGGCGAATCCTCCCTCCTTATCCTCCTTGACCTCTCCGCAGCGTTTGATACTGTCCACCATCCCACCCTTATTAATACTCTCAAAGACCGCTTTGGGTTTGAGGGTATTATTCACTAATGGTTCACCTCATATCTCCAAAATAGATCCCAACAAATTAAACTCAGTCAGTGCCTCTCCAAACCCCAACCGGTCTCACTTGGGGTCCCACAAGGCTCTATCCTTTCCCCAACCCTATGTAATCCATTCATGGAACCACTCACCTTTATTCTCAAACATGCTAATATCAGTTACCACCTCTACGCGGACGACACACAACTATATTACAAGATCAAGTCCCACCATGACATTCTTCTCCTCAATGATACCTTGAGTAAAGTCCAAGCCTGGTTCCATCTTAATAATCTCAAACTGAATCCCAAAAAAACTGAAATCATCCTTTTCACTCCCAAAAACTGTTCTCTGCCTATTCAACTCTGGATCAATGATATCAAAGCACTCAACTGCTCCCTCTCCACCTCCAACTCTGTCAAATCCCTGGGCATCAGCATCAATAAGAATCTTACTCTCATCCCTCACATTAAAAATGCTGCAAAAGGTGCTCTTTTCTCCCTTCTCCACCTTAAAAAAATCAAACCTTTCATTCCAGCGGATGACTTCAAAATCGTTGTCCAATCTCTTGTACTTTCCAGAATTGACTATGGCAACGTCACGCTTTTAGGCGCCCCAAAAATCCACCTTGCCCCGATCTGTTCTCAACCTGGCTGCCAGACTTATCTCTGATTGTAAACAATTTGATCACATTTCTCCTATCCTCAAAAACCTCAACTGGCTCCCGATTGTAGGTAGATCCACCTTCAAGATGGCATGTATTACTCACAAAGCCCTTCACCAAAACACCCCCTCTTACCTCTCTGACAAACTACAAAAAGCTGGTTGCTCCAGGTCCTTGAGAAGCACTAACGCCCTTGTCCTCATCTCCCCGAGACTCAAATGTAAAAAGACTCAATCACGTGCTTTCTCTGGGAATGCCCCTACGATTTGAAACTCTCTCCCCAAAGATCTCCGCTGCAACCCCTCCTACCCTTTCTTCAAAAAAAGACTAAAGGTGCTTCTTCTCAACAAATATTGGGGTACCTAACGTCAGTTTAATGATTCAGTCCTCTTTTTATTCTCCGCATCCCACCCCTTTTCTCTCCGTTTCCTAATGTCTCTCATCCTCTCCCTCTACCCTTTTCACTCCTATCTTTCAACCGTTCCCTATCTCCCTTAACTATCCCTTAATTACTCTCTTTCCTCAGTTCCCTCGTCTAACTGAAATGCATTATCCCATGCTAGTTTTTTATTCACTTTGTAATTTTGTTTCAGGAGGTTTTACCTGTCTGTAAAGCGCTCTGATACTCCTGGGTCCAGTAGCGCTGTATAAAACCTTTTTAAATACATAATACATAAATAAAAAAATGACAGTTAAAGCTTCCCATTATGTCTCCCTGTTCAAGACCACAATTCTCATCAAAATATTCAGTGATTTTGTTTTTGATTGTTGTTTGAAATGTCTCGCTCTGTGGCAGCTCAATTCTAAGGCTCAAGTGGGAATATTGGGGCTGTTTCTATACCTGATGTAAGTCAATATCAATGGGGAGTTGTTTTACAATATTCAACCCATCAAATAATTCCCATTTATGAAAAAAGTAGTCGAATCTTTTATATGAAATCACAAGGGTACTAAATGGGCTACGCCAAGCCTTTACGGACAACACTTTCACCATACATTACCAGATTTAGTGGTGTTACAGTATTTACTAATTGTGTAGTGAGTTTATTGACAGCGCTTATTTCAGAAGAATTTCTATAATTTTCAGCAGACATTATACAGTTATAATTGCCTACCAAAGCATTGTTTTTCCTATCCATGGAATTGTCAAGCCTAGAATTTTAGGGGAATAACCATCTTCATTACATTTGGGGTCTATAGGGTTATTTACTTTACAAAACAGAGTTCTGGCCCATCCAACTCCACACCATTAAGTACCTTTTTTCTGTGTCCCTGTTTCAAAGTTGCCCTAAATGGAAACTGTTACGAAATCAAATTTCCACACACCTTAAAAAAAGGTAGAGTAGGAAGATACATATATATTCTATCCTTTGCAAAAGATGTCACACAGTTATAATTTCCTGCTCAAATCATCAGTGTTCCTATCCATAAAATTGTCAAGCCTTGCATCTTTTGAACAATAGTATGTAGATGATATTTGGGGTATCTAGGCTTGTAAAGTAAAAATCAACTCCCCAGAAATTGCTATCCCCCTCGAAATGTCTGAGTAGAAAATCACATTCTTGACCAAGGGTTATGTTTTATGACTCTAATGTGTGTTTCTTGCAAGAAAGCAATTCTTACAATCAATCTTCTTGGTAACGGTAGTATTCAATGGAATTTGCGCTAGTTGTAGATGCCTCAAATGTTCCAGATAATTTTTATTCAGCCTACCATGCTAACCAACTTGCAGTTTTAATGCTTATTGCGTAGGTTCCAGTGCACCCTGTTGACTATCTTTTTTCTGACACATTGACATCACTAAAGTCAACTCATTGTAGCACCATACCAAAATCACAAAAATCAACAACTCAATAATCCAAACCAATCCCCCTACCAAGGTTATAGACTTTTAAATCTCACAGATCTAATTCATAAAACCTAAACCTATTTCCCACAAATCCTCACAATTAATCTTATTGGCAGATATCCAGGCAACTACTTCTCAAACATTTGTTTTTCCAAACCTCATACCACCCTTAACCCAACCAAACATCAGCAAACAAAGAAAGAAATAGCGTTTGTGGAGCACTTGAGGTCTGATCTCCCCACCCGATGTTCTATGCCTGTATAATCAGGCATCTAAGGTCCCAGCACAGTACGCAGCATAATTCAGGCAGGAAGAAAGGGGACAAGATAGGGGGGCCCAGTGGCAATCTACAGTTATATCTGTCTCATCTGAGTGCGCCCACCAAGAACTTTTCAGTGCAATCAGAAGGTTCAAGTGCAATGCATACCCCCTTTGAACATTACTGTGTATACACACATTTAAAGTCATGACTTGTATCAGGTTCACCCAGCCACACCAAGAGTTCCATGTGAATTCATCAGGATTCTGTGCAGTGAGCTGGGAGCAGACTTGTGTCATTTGGTTTTATTAGTTCTATTGTAAGTGGAAGTGAGGGCCCAGTCTCCATTTGTTAGTAAATTCCTGTCCCTCTCATTCCTTTTTGAACCTTTCAGTCCTCAAGCCAACCTCACCTGCCTCTGGAGAGTTGCAAAAGTGTGTTCTGCCAACTTTGATCCCTCTCAGCTTTGTGTGGGAAAACGTATTTGGAGCAGAAAACATGATTACAGCGGCTAGAAAGTGGGAGTAGTAGTAGGATCAGTCACACAGTCATAATTCCATATTTGTGCTGACTAGAATGTTTCTGGAGCAATCACAGGGCTACACATCAAAAGAGCAACATCCAAGTTATTACTCTGAGGGGGAACTTACAAGGATGAGCCACAACCTGCAGCCAGTGCTGGGGATGAGATGGAAATTGTATAGATTCTGAAACCTAGGCATACGTGTCACTCAATCCCATGTGTGCTTTTGATCCTGATAAGTCAGGAGATCTCAGGAATCCTCTGCATCCTGGTTGTCACTAGATCCCAACTGGGCCCTGTACAATATAGATTAAAAGCTATTATTGTGAGACCCGTGATTAGATCCAAGTTGTGCTCCCTTTGTGATATCCATTGATAGATCCTAATCAGATATCAAGCACTAGATCTCTGTTATCCTACCATTTTCATACTTTCCTCTACATCACACATGATCTCTCTATCTGATACCTGCTGCTAGGTCCTTTTTATTTTTTTAAACAATCTTAATTTTCAAATTATAATCCCCAGACGCCCCACCCTCACACAACATTCTTACATAAAATGCCATATGTTTATCTTATCACATGCGAAATAAAGTGACATGTGCAGTATCTTTCCCTTATACAAATTGAAAGAGAATAGACAAACAATATTCTTCTTTGCAGCCCACAGTACACTTTCCTTCTATCTTACTTAACAAACCATACCTTTAGCTACACAGTGGGGTAAGTGTTCTTTTTTCATCCTTCCACTCTTTGGAATTGACTACAAACAAGTAAGGGGGACCACATTTTCAATCCTCTTCTACGCAACTTACTACCTTTTCGTTTGTAAATAGCCATTTCTAGATTAAACATTGCTAACAGCCTGGCAGCCATTGATGGAACGTTGGTGTGTTAGTGTCCAACCAGGAAGATTAAATACACATTCTTAAAACTGCCATAGCTTAAAAAATCAATTTATGTCCCGTTCCTACACATTTGGATTCAGCAACCCCTAACAAAATAACATAATTGATTAGAAATATTTAAGTTTTTAACACTTCAGTTAAAAAAAATTCGATATCTTTCTTTAATATTTTTTAAGCAATACAAAATGGGATGATGGACGGAGTGCTTAAGCAAATCAAACACTCACCCCCAGGCAACTGATCTGGGTTTAATCCATCACCATTCTTTAGCTCACTCTGCCACCCCAGTTCAGATATGGCCATATGCAAATCAGTCTGACCCTGTGCCTGATGGGAACAGTCCAGCCCGAACTGCCAAGCCATGTCTTCCCTGGACCGGAAACAAGCATCCTGGGACCGGTTTCGGATTCATAATTCTTATCAGCCAGGCTATATTAAATCCAGTGGCAAAGTGAACAAGGGACTCACGTCTGAGCATTCCCTGCCAACTTAGGGCGAACATATTGCTTTGTTCGCCCTAAGTTGGCAGGGTATGCTCAGACGTGAGTCCCTTGCTCACTGCCACTGGATTCAAGATAGCCTGGCTGATGAGGATTATGAATCCGAAACCGGTCCCAGGATGCTTGTTTCCGGTCCAGGGAAGACATGGCTTGGCAGTTCGGGCTGGACTGTTCCCAAATATTTTTTCTTTTCACACAATACAAAACATGCAATTATTTACTATGACATACAAAGAAGAGAATTCACAATCTAATATTTCTCCATACCTAAATATTTGTATAGATTAGCGGCCCCCTCAAACAAAGAACATAGCAAAAATGGAATCAAACTCATTCTTTCATACAGCCTTTCTCACCACTCATTCCTCTCAGGCATCCTAACTCACACACTGTGCAAATATGTTCACAAAGCAGAAGAAACTGAAAAAACTCATCTGAGACAATGGTCAATTTGTCTTATCTAAATACATTCAAAAAGGACACAAGTCCATTGTTTTTGTTTTCAGAAAAATCCTTTCTTTGGTATTGTTCTTGGGATGGGATTTTCAGATGTGTGTAGCTGGCCTACCTACGTTTCGGTGAAAGCAAGATGTTATCACCTTCATCAGCGTCGACAATACAATTTCCTTGGAATAAAAACGGGGGTTCTAGGTATATGTTTAGAGCAAAGGAATTTTTGGTAGGCGTAGTTTGTTTGGCACCCAGTCAGAGGAAGTCTGTCGTATTAGCAAACAATAAAGTTGTAGAAGGAGGACGTTTTCTCCAATATAATAGTGGTGTGTCTATCTTGGATGTGGAAGGCGTAATTTAGGGATTTGATAAGGCATTCCAAACTGGCCTATTTTAGTTTCAGGATTATTTATTGAATGCACTACTGTGTTTGCGTTCTTCATGAGGATCAATCTGCCAAATTTGGTTCTAAGCAGCAAATCTGAGTATCGCTGTTAACGTCTCCTCATGTTAGCTACCATCTCACGGGGGCCCGTTCAGCAAAACTTGGCGTGGGAGCTGGGTCATGGACTGCTAAGCCAGGACCTCTTGCACTGCTCGTGTTAATAGGGTTATAGGGTGGGAAGGGAACCTTTGGTGCAGGAGCTGGGGGTCCCCCGTTGGGGGTCTCCTGATCTATGCACCACAACAGATGCTCCTTGTTTTTGGCAGTGTCAGGTGGGGGGTGGGGAAGGTCTATTTGGGAAAAGTAGTTTTATTATGTTAATGTGTTTCAGTTACATGCAGAAAGGGCTTTACGATGAAGATCTCCTTGCTCTATCAATTTCCCACTTAGAAATTAATGGTACCCGGTGATGTGACCCCCCCCTTGGTGACCTAACAGTGGTCTCGTGGAATGTTCGGGGTCTTTTAAATAAGGTGCAACGAGGTGCAGTTTTACGTCAGGCGTAGAGGTATCTTGCTTTTACAAGAGACCCATTTATTAGGTACAAAAGTCCCTTGCTTTGCTCGATTTGGCTTTCATCATATTTATCATGCAGGGTTTACCAGGGGTTCCAGGAGTGGCTGTTCTTTTTCACCGCAGGGTTCAATTACAACATACGGCACATAGGGCGGATCCAGGGGGCCGTTTTCTCTTTGTCACAGGAACAATGTATGGGGAACACGTTTCCATTGGCAGTGTTTATGCCCCTCCCCCATTTGGGACTGCATTTATCGATAAACTCTTGGGTGTATAGGGAACTATTCCTACAGGCCTGACCCTTCTAGGGGGCGACTGGAACAACACTATGGGCCCCTTAGACCAACAACGCAACCTAGACACTCCACAATCATCAGGCCCAACTAAACTACATACATTAGCTTCGACCTTGGGATGGGCTGACATATGGCACAAATTTCACCCTACAGAGCATAATTATACATATATATCGGAAGTCCATGGGTCACAGTCCCGACTAGATTATTTTTTTGTCCCTCGGGTATTACTACATAGATTCTCGCAGGTAATACACCAACCCCGTGGTTCTCAGACCATTCCCCAGTCACCATGCAATTTCATACATGCTCCCGTAAGCCCCCATTCTATTGGCGGATGTTTCCTTGGCATCTCCACAGTCCTGCCTATCAAGACATGCTCACCACGGCGATCACTACTTATTTAGCAGACAACTGTCCCTCTTGCCATGGAAAGGCATTGGTAAATGGCCACTGTAATATGGCTGGCGGTGTCTGATAGACACCGCCACCATATGAACCCTTTTCCGCCCCGTAATATGGCAGGGGGTCATTCCAGCGTGGATGGCGGGCGGATCGCCACCCCCAGGCCGGCGTGGCTACCGCCGGCCAGGCGGGGGCGATCCACCTGCCATCCTAATGGACCCCATAGTCTTTGAACTGCTTGGATAAAGCCATCCCCTATTCTGACCTTAGACATGATAGCCCATAAATATTGCCAGGAGACCCTATCAAAGGCTTTTTCAGCATCCAGCAAAACCAGACCCATAGGGTCTCCTATAACATTGGTGACGTCAAACAGTAAAATTACTCTTTGAATATGGTCTAAAGTAGATCTCCCCATAAAGAATCCATGCTGACGCTCAGAAATAACTTTATGGATAATCGGTGCTATTCTGGTAGCTAACAACTTTGAGTATATTTTTGAGTCGCCATTAATTAATGTGATAGGGCGGTATGATCTCAATTCATATATATATATATATATATACATATATATATATATATATATATATATATATATATATATTACCTACTGGCGGTCGCCAGTAGGTATATATAGTTAGGATTTTTTCTCTATGGGATTTTTGAAAATTCTATGTCTAATAACTTTGGCGTTTGTGGACGGAATTGGCTGAAATTTTCTGGAAAATGGAACATTTTGTTTCTGAGCAGCCCCTGGAAATTTGGGGGGGGGTTCGTCAAGGGGGGGCCGAGAAAAAAGGGGGGTCCCAAAACGTGTTTTTAACATTGAGTTTTCCATAGGGCGGTTGGCCTCACTTTTAGGCCGAACGGCTGAATGGATTTCCACGAAACTTGGCAAAATTGTAGGGACTGGTAGCCCGATGTGCCTTTGCTAGGTCTCAATATATGTGCTTCAGTGGATTTTGAGAAATAAACGTTCAAAAAAAGATATATATCTGTAACAGCGGACCAGGCAGCGCTCCGGTTCGCGGACTTTACGCGTTACGGAGCTTTGTGAAGCGAAGCTGATTGGTTCTCCGGCGTCTGTAAACATTCCAAACAGTCCGTAGCGGCCGCCATCTTGTCTCTCGGTAGGATCGAGAGACAAGAGGAGGCCAAAGCGAAGGGGCAAATGACCATAAGGGGGCATAGTAGATCCTCCCTGACCCTCTAGGTTTGATGTGGAGGTTTTAAAAGGGCCCCGCGGGGCAAAAAAAAAAAAAATTATAATAATCGAACGGCTGAATGGATTTGCACGAAACTTGGCAAATTTGTAGGGACTGGTAGCCCGATGTGCCTTTGCTAGGTCTCAATATATGTGCTTCAGTGGATTTTGAGAAATTAACGTTCAAAAAAAGATATATATCTGTAACAGCGCTCCGCTTCGCGTACTTTTCGCGTTACGGAGCTTTGCGAAGCTGATTGGTTCTCCGGCGTCTGTAAACATTGCAAACAGTCCGTAGCGGCCGCCATCTTGTCTCTCGGTAGGATCGAGAGACAAGAGGAGGCCAAAGCGAAGGGGCAAATGACCATAAGGGGGCATAGTAGATCCTCCTTGACCTCTTAGGTTTGATGTGGAGGTTTTAAAAGGGCCCCGCGGGGCAAAAAAAAAAATAATAATAATAATCGAACGGCTGAATGGATTTGCACGAAACTTGGCAAAATTGTAGGGACTGGTAGCTCGATGTGCCTTTGCTAGGTCTCAATATATGTGCTTCAGTGGATTTTGAGAAATTAACGTTCAAAAAAAGATATATATCTGTAACAGCGCTCCGCTTCGCGGAGATAAAATTATCTCTGTATTACCTAGCTGTTGCTAACACCAGTTAGCGACCGCTAGTAGGAGATAGCGACCATCTTGGGCCCCACTTTGCATGTGAGTGATATTTATCACTAATGACATGCAAAGTGGGCATGCTAAGATGTTAGCGACTGGAAACAGTCGCTAACATCGCTATCTCCTATTACCAACTTTTGGAAATATTCGCGATAAGCGCGAATATCTCCAAAAGCTACCACCTGCCCTGAGCAGTTCTTAGCCATGTTATCCAATGGGAGGTGGATAACATGGCTAAGAGCATTAGCTCGGTAATGCATGAATATCGCTGAGTTTTCAGCGATATTAATGCATTGCGGTCATTTTTTATCGTATTTGCGATAAACCTTGATAATAGCAAGGTTTATCTGCGATAATTTCTGACGATGCTTAGCGGTAAAAAATTCGTTGCTAAGCATCGTTAGGGATAAATATCGCTTAACTTTGGTAATATGCCCCAACGTCTGTTAACGTTCGATTCGAAGGAAATCAGGAAGTGTTGAAAAACATTGTCTGCGCCATCTTGCCTTTTTTCAAATGCCACACTTTTGTCGTGCACGGCAGTCATTTTAGATGCCTTGACCAGACCCACTCTCTGCACGCTGTCGATCCTTAGCATGGCTCCCCACCCTCGCAAGCATCTCCCCCAGTCACTGGTCACCCCCGCTCTCTGTCTTATGCATGGGTAATAAACCTCCCCCCATCTGCGCTGCTCTTCCCTGAGAATCACACCCTGTGCCCGCCCGACACCTCCCTTTGGCCCTATTCACTACCGCACCCTCTGACACTCCTTTTCCTCTGTGTCCGATTGTCCAGGCCGGTCCTAGGCTATCAGCTAGCCCTGCAGATGTAGTTTATGGCCCCAGCTGTAAAGAATCACCCCTCTTCCAAGGAGTTATAGTAGATCAAGGCCCACACTCGATGAGATCCGTCACAGCACACGCGTTCCTATTATCTGAAAACCATCCTGTATTGTGATTGGGGAGGGGACCGAGCCTGAAGCGGAAGATTCCAGGGATAACTCTTTGTACATCAAAGTTTTTACAATTATGTGTCACATTAAAAATATATAGCACTCCAACAAAGTAGTAAGATTATAAAACTTTAATAACTTATAAATATATACAACAAAACAAAAACAGTAATAACATATAAAAAAATTTAGGGAAAAACAACGAAGTAGCGGTCGGCTGTGCGAATAGTCCCAACGCAGCACAACGTCCAGATTTCTGGACGGCACCCAGGTGATGTTGCCTGGGTGCCGCACTGATTTCGGCATCCGGCGTGGGGCGTCGCGGGGGGTGGGTCATCAGTAGCAAACTGTTGTGCGAATAGTTCCAAGGCAGCAGAACGATGGCACCAAGGTGATGTCCAGTAAGTTGCCGCACTGGTTTTGGTATCCTACAATGCTGCTCCGAATAACGGCGTGGGGCGCCCCGGGGGGGGGGGGGGAGGCGGCGTGAACGGGCCTCTCCAGGTGGAGTCTCGTCTGTTGTAATGGGGCGCCTCTTTACCGTTTCAGTTGCCATTCCGTCCGCTTTTGGTCCACTGTGTCAAAAGCCGCAATTCAGCTGAATTGCGCCCACTCTTGCGGTGCAGCGATAGGCGGCTGTCACAGGACTCTCAAAATGGCGGCAGGCTGTTTCCTTTTTGGGCCTGGTCCACTGAAATGGCCCTGGGACACCTTGGAAATCGGACGTGTCTGCTAGGTCTTGGACCCCATTCTCGAAAGCGTCCCCTCCGCCTTAAGGATTCATCAAAAGTTTTGGGGGCCCCCGACTCCTGCAGGCTTCTGGTGGGGAGCGGCTGCCATGATTGCTCGCGGAATGACCACGACGGAGCCACGAGATGGTGGTGCTTTCATGGTGACGCCAGCTTCAGTCTGAAACATCCAGAAACAAGGTGGGGCTTTCATCGTTTGGGAAAAAAAAAAAGTTTTCATCCAATGAAAAGTGTTATTTTTAGGTCATATGATCAAGCCTTCCATCATTAGGAAACCAAAAGTAAAATGAACCAATGAAAAGTTTTATAAACAAGTCACATGACCTGTTATGCGGCATAGGGTATAAAATGCGGAGAAAATACGTTGGCACGTGAGGCGGCGTCAGTAGCGGACCGATGTGCGAATAGGCCGAAGGCAACACAACGCGCCAAGATCCGGATGGCACCGAGGTGGTGTCCAGCAAGTTGCAGCACTGGTGTGGCCATCCTACAATGCTGAAAGTCGTCGTGGGGCGCCCCGTTGGCCTGTGAGTTCGCGTCAGTAGCGGACCGATGTGCGAATAGGCCGAAGGCAGCACAACGCGCCAAGATCCGGATGGCACCGAGGTGGTGTCTAGTAAGTTGCCGCACTGGTGTGGCCATCCTACAATGTTGAAAGTCGGCGTGGGGCGCCCCGTTGGCCTGTGAGATGGCGTCGGTAGCGGACCGATGTGCGAATGGGGCCAAAGGCAGCGCAACAATATTTTCTGAATAGAAGACACCACAAGGCGCTGAGATGCCAAGATACGGATGGCACCGAGGTGGTGTCTAGCAAGTTGTGGCGCTGGTGTGGCCATCCTACAATGGTAAAAGTCGGCGTGGGGTGCCCTGTTGGCCTGTGAGATGGTGTCAGTAGCGGACCGATGTGCGAATGGGGCCAAAGGCAGCGCAACAATATTTTCTGACTAGAAGACACCACAAGGCGCTGAGATGCCAAGATCCGGATGGCACCGAGGTGATGTCTAGCAAGTTGCTGTACTGGTGTGGCCATCCTACAATGCTGAAACTCGGCGTGGGGCGCCCCATTAGCCTGTGAGATGGCGTCAGTAGCGGACCGATGTGCGAATGGGGCCAAAGGCAGCGCAACAATATTTTCTGAAGAGAAGACACCACAAGGCGCTGAGATTCGGTTACCACCGAGGTGATGTCTAGCAAGTTGCCGCACTGGTGTGGCCATCCTACAATACTGCTCCGAATAACGGCGTGGGGTGCCCGAAGGGGGGGCGAGGCGGCGTGAATGGGCCTTCCTAGGTGGAGGCTCGTCTGCTGTAGTGGGGCGCCCCTTTACCGTTTCAGTTGCCATTCAGCTGAGTTTCGGCTGCTCTTGATGCTACAGCGACAGGCGGCTGCAACAGGACTCTCAAAATGGCGGCCTGTTCTTTGGATTTGGGCCTGGTCCACTAAAATGGCCCTGGGACACCTTAGAACTCGGACGCTCGATTTTTTTTTCCTTTCCTCTACATGCAAAAAAAGGTAAATGCCCGGTACGTTACACGCTTCATCTGCCACGATGTACTCTCCAGAGGAACCGAAATAAAATATAGTTATGGTAACTATACCATGCATCGTCATATGGAGAGGTGGCACCAATTAATTATAGTGCTGCATAAAAGAGAGATTTGGAGGAGAACCCCCGAACTGCCAGTACATTCATCAAAGAAGTGGCACTGACAGCATCAGAGGCAAGGGAAACGGTCCCAAATATTTAGAAGAACTTTGGAAAGATTAAAATGACATGTTTAGATTGTGGCAAATTAATTTCATGTGGACAGATGAGTGTTACTCTAATAAATACAGCATATGAACATCATCATAGTCGATGGTTGGTAGAGACATTTTGACTATATCCTGGACCTGCCCGTCCTCGCCCAAAATGGCGCCGGAATAAATGGGAATCCTAACTCCTTGTTGTGTACTGGTTGCAGAACCTTGAAATCACGAGATACGTATGCAGTTTTGAAGCACATGGCGGGCGGGGACGAGAATTGATTGAATATTTCGACATCCCTATTGATATTAAGTTCTGATGTGTTATTGATTACTGTACTATTGAAAGTTCGAATTAACGTCACCCATGGTACTTGCCCGCAAATGTATATCTAGATAATTTTATTGTAACTGGCCCTGTCGTATTTTAATTATAAAATGTACGTCCACCAATTCCGCAACTGTTAGACACCTTAGTTCTTGCAACCTAATGGCCCGCCCGTTACGTTCCTCTACAGTGTAAATGTCTACTCATCATATACGATTACAGTTTGCTCCGTGGCCGGCCCACGTGGTTATAGGCTCGTATTTGTATAATGAAATTTTCACAATAAAGGTTTTTAAAAGAAAACATGGTAGTAGTATATACATTGGTAAAGTTTTTAATAATAGTCACTGTTTTAGAATCATTAAAAGGCAAGTGAAATAAAGCAGACCAATTACATGAAGGGTAAAAGGTATAATACGCAGGAACGCAGTAAAGATAAATGGTCAAGGGCTGTTGTGTTTTCTACTCCTGCAACATAAAGTGATCGATAAGAATCTCATATTCAGGCGTATCGGCGACTAAGACAGCAGGTCGACCCTCTTTTGCTCAACGGCTCCATCATGGGACGAAGAAACGCTCTTTTTCTCGAAAAAAGAATATATTTTACTTGCAGGACAGTTGTAAATTTTCCGGGAAAGTACATTAGCCTGGAACATTATAACATATATTTAAGAAAAAATAATGTTCGGAAGTAATAAAAAGCGTAATTTTTAGGTCATATGACCAAGCCTTTCATCATTAGAATAAGAAAAGTAAAATGAACCAATGAAAAGTTTTATTAACAAGTCACATGACTTGTTATGCTTACGTTACGCGCTGCGCGTCGCGCCCCGGATGATTTCCGGATGCGCTAACGCGGCGCGTCATATGACGCATTACGCGACAACGCAGGTCCAGAATATAGTCAAAATTTATCCACCAACCAGCGGTCGGAACACAACCCCTTTCAGCAGGCTAAATAGTTCTGTTAAATGACAACAGAAGGGACAGGCAACAAGAACCATCAGTCAAAGAGGGGAGGGCTAGTTCTTCTCTACCGGGTTACATTGGGGCGCTACCGGAACTGATCGAATTGGTAGTCTACAGTGTTTCTGGATGTTTCAGACTGAAGATGGGGTTAGCATGAGAGCACCACCATTTCGTAGCTCCGTCGTGGCCATTCCGCAACCAATCATGGCAGCCGCTCTTTATCGTTATTTTGGGCGGGGTGGGTGGCGGAGCCGAGCTGTATTGCAGCCATCATTGTGTGGAGTTCAGTTCATCTCACTAGTTTCGTATTTGTCATGAGGGGTTGTTCCTAATGTTTCTATTTTAGCGAGGTCAAAAAGAGATCCCATTAGTGGCCTACTGATTTTTCTCGATTCCTTTTGTTTTTTTACACGATTTTTCGTTATCTGCAAAGACTAAACAGAGTATTGCGACTCTGTGTTTGTTTGTAAATAGAGAATGAACCAAAGAGAACCAATTCTAAAACAGTAAATGCTTGGATAACAATCAATCAAATGGAGAGAGAAGCAGGCACGACGTATTACAACGGGGGCAAAGGCCTGCGTTAACTACCTTTCACTATCTGCAAAGAGAGAGTACTCCTAATAGAAATGAGGGGGGGGGGCAGCATTCAAAGCAGATCAGTGTGCATAAACACGAAAATGTTTTTACTTACCACGTACTTGACATTCGACAGCTTATGATATTTGCTATTAAAAAACCATTGAAATTCACTGAAAAAACCATAGGTTATAGACCATATATAGTTAGGAATTAGCATTTACAAAACCTTGAAAATTCACTGAAAAAACCATAGGTTATAGACCATATATAGTTAGGAATTAGCATTTACAAAACCTTGAAAATTCACTGAAAAAACCATAGGTTATAGACCATATATCGTTAGGAATTAGCATTTAAAAAACCTTATTTTACCCACACAAAACCATTGAAATTCCATATATAGTTAGTTGCACTAACTATATATCGCGCACCCGCAATCCACTGCTGATGATGTCACATATTACATCATTCATGACATGGTCAGTGACATCACTGATGACATCACTGATGACATCACTGATGACATCTCATTTGACATCAATGACCACATCACTGATGATATAATTCATGTGACAATACAATGCATCTCCTCACATTTTAATATAACCTCTGTTTCACCCAGTGTTAAATACAGAGTATAATTTTTAAAACCATTGACACACCAATACTAGTTACTACATACGCACTCACTGATTCCTACGTCTACACACACCTTCACTCATTCACCCATACAATCGTTCATACATACAATCACTCATCTTTACAACACTATCATATGCACTCATACACCTATACAGACACTCACAGTCTGCCACTCATCCATGGAGTTACTCACTCACCTAGTCAGTCATGTAAAGAATCAATGACACTTCCATTTTCTTGTCTATACAGTTAAACATAGAGCACCTTACATTTTCAAACATATACTAACACATACTTACCTTCTTATACAATCATTGATACAAGTACACATTGATCTGCACAGAGTCACACATCTCCCAGCCAGCCACACACACACTCAGTCTCCCATACAAATACTTGGGCAATCAATCAATAACCCATATAGTTACTCATATAGCTACTGATCAACACATGCAGCAGTTTACAGAACAACAGACATAATGATGCACAAATTAAGACAGTTTAGTCACTAACCCATGCACTCAGTGAGACACATTTAATGACTCACTCATACAGTCAGTCATGCACCTACTAAATCCTTCGTCCAGACACTTACACATCCACTCAATCTTCAATATGTAAGACATATTTAAACTTTACAGAAACAAAAAATCACTGGATGTTGTTATCAGTCATGTCATCAGTGATGTCATTTGAGATGTCATCAGTGATGTCATCAGTGATGTCACTGACCATGTCATGAATGATGTAATATGTGACATCATCAGCAGTGGATTGCGGGTGCACGATATATAGTTAGTGCAACTAACTATATATGGAATTTCAATGGTTTTGTGTGGGTAAAATAAGGTTTTTTAAATGCTAATTCCTAACGATATATGGTCTATAACCTATGGTTTTTTCAGTGAATTTTCAAGGTTTTGTAAATGCTAATTCCTAACTATATATGGTCTATAACCTATGGTTTTTTCAGTGAATATATATATATATATATATATGCTACCAATGGACCACTTCACTTGAAAGAGATCAGAGGCCACAGCGGGGAACTTCTGGAGGAATCTTTAATATGACCAATTGCATAGCGTAATGCATTTCGGCAAATGTGCCTTCATCGGACGCTGGAGCAAAACTGCAAGCACCACCAAGCCCCTCCTTTTGTTCTCCTGTGGTCCTCCCCCGAGGGGAAAGTCAGCTAACCCCACCACGTCACTGGTAGCTGCTGTCAGAGTACTGGAGACTGCAGCTCCCATCATGCACCAAGGTAAGTGCACTGGCAGAGTTCTCTCTTAATGCACGCTGAAATACCAAGCAAAAGCGGGGGGATGAAATGTCTCTTGGCAGCACTTGTATATTTCTTGTCAGTTCCTCCTCCTGTCCCCAACATTCTGCCTGGGAACACACATGTCGGGTAGGGCTGAAGGCGTGGATTTTAGAGACCCCACCTTCATCTGCAATGTCGAGCTGCTTTCATCAGTAGCCACTCTCCCAAGTTGGTGTCGAAGGCTGTTCTGCAGAATCGATACCTCAAGGATTCATAGAAAGTGTTGCCACTTATGTCAGCAAAGCCGCAAAACACATTGAGAGTGGGGCCCCTTTCACGCGCTGCCGACAAGCACGTATAATTGCTACCAATGGACCGCTTCACTTGAAAGAGATCAGAGGCAACAGCGGGGAACTTCTGGAGGAATCTTTAATATGACCAATTGCATAGCGTAATGCGTTTCGGCGAATGTGCCTTCATCGGACGCTGGAGCAAAACTGCAAGCACCACCAAGCCCCTCCTTTTGTTCTCCTGTGGTCCTCCCCCGAGGGGAAAGTCAGCTGACCCACCACATCACTGGTAGCGGATGTATGACGTTATAACGCATACTATTACTCCGCATACCATTACAACGCGACTTTTACTCCGCATACCGTTACAACGCATAGCGCCTTGGGGCGCTGGATAGTGGTAAGTATAATTTACTATTCTAACTCCAGTCCCCGTGGACCCTAGGGAAGGTGTTGGATAGTAAATTATACTTATTCCCTATCCTAGAGCGCCCCCCAGCGCAATGCGTTGTAATGGTATGAGGAGTAAAAGTCGCGTTGTAATGGTAGTGCGGAGTAAAAGATGCGTTGTAATGGGTGTATACCCTGGTAGCTGCTGTCAGAGTACTGGAGACTGCAGCTCCCATCATGCACCAAGGTAAGTGCACTGGCGGAGTTCTCTCTTAATGCACGCTGAAATACCAAGCAAAAGCGGGGGGATGAAATGTCTCTTGGCAGCACCTGTATATTTCTTGTCTGTTCCTCCTCCTGTCCCCAACACTCTGCCTGGGAACACACATGTCGGGTAGGGCTGAAGGCGTGGATTTAAGTGACCCCACCTTCATCTGCAATGTCGAGCTGCTTTCAGCAGTAGCCACTTGCCCAAGTTGGTGTCGAAGGCTGTTCTGCAGAATCCGATACCTCGGGGATTCAAAGAAAGTGTTGCCACTTATGTCAGCAAAGCCGCAGAACACGTTGAGAGTGGGGCCCCTTTCACGCGCTGCCGAAAAGCGCGTATAATTGCTACCAATGGACCGCTTCACTTGAAAGAGATCAGAGGCCACAGCGGGGAACTTCTGGAGGAATCTTTAATATGACCAATTGCATAGCGTAATGCATTTCGGCGAATGTGCCTTCATCGGACGCTGGAGCAAAACTGCAAGCACCACCAAGCCCCTCCTTTTGTTCTCCTGTGGTCCTCCCCCGAGGGGAAATTCAGCTGACCCCACCACGTCACTGGTAGCTGCTGTCAGAGTACTGAAGACTGCAGCTCCCATCAAGCACCAAGGTAAGTGCACTGGCGGAGTTCTCTCTTAATGCACGCTGAAATACCAAGCAAAAGCTGGGGGATGAAATGTCTCTTGGCAGCACCTGTATATTTCTTGTCAGTTCCTCCTCCTGTCCCCAATATATATATTAATAATTGCCGCCTTTGCAATTGCGACCTGCCGCTGTAGATCCTCTAGATCCTGGTTTACACTAAAATCCCTCACCAATTCCTTTTCTGCCGCCCCCAGATTATCCTGCAATATCTTCATCGATGGCCTGGCTTGTTTATTAAGATTTAGGGAATACCGTAGTGTTTCATCCCTAAGTCCAGTCTTCCATGCATCCCATACTATTTTCATTGTGCTACTTCCTAAGTTATCTTCCAAAAACCTTGGGATCCATTGTCTCATATATGTGCACTATCCTAAAACTTAAAGCAGAGATCTATCAAATGTCCAAGACCTTATATTAGAGTTGGCTGTTTCTATTTCTAGACTACATATTACTGGATTACGGTCCGACAAGACCCGTGGTAGTTTCTCTATTTGGCATTTTGATTTTAAAGTGTTAGAAATGAGCCCATAGTCTAATCTGGCATGGGTGAGGTGTGGGTTTCAAAAATATGTATACCCCGGATCAGTTGACTTTCCGACCTGCCACCCGTCAACTAACCCATGAGTCTGACACAAATTCTTTAGCACTCTAAATACCTTTTGCTTTCTACCCACATATTGACACCCCTCCTCCATAGACCAGTCACTAGGTAAATTGATATTAAAATCACCACAAACAATGAGCGAAAGAGGCCAATGAGCAAGTTCACTTGAGATATCATCCATCACGACTGGATCATCACAGTTGCTTCCATATACTGTACAAAGCGTTAATTTCTGCCAGCACCATATTGACATTCAGTGACTGCCCAGCAGCCATATTTCTGTCTGAGTTTCCTCGGCAAAACAGCAGCCTACCTCCTTTGGCTAAAATCACTACCCTCTGAACCCTACCGCCCTGTGTATTCGCACTTATCACCCTATACCCCAGTGTCTTCAAAACATGTATTACTGCGCCATCTATATGTGTCTCTTGGAGGCATACAATATTAGCATAGAGAGTGAGGGACTGAAACTGTGCTCGCTGACAAATTAGACATGTGTTATCATATGATACAGGTAAGTAGGCATCCAATAGCACAAGGAAACTGCATTGTCATTGAGACAGTAAAAACATGTCATCATATCCAATGGAATTATATTGTATGGACAAGTGTTATGGAACTGATAATTCTATGATGCGCATTTGTGACATCACATGGCACAGGGTTATGCAAACAAATGACATTGAAATGGTTATTACATTCAAAATGTGCCTCATGCACACAGCCAACACTGGGAAACATATCATGATAAGCTGACCACATTTTCAAAACCAATAAAAGAGGAACACATCCAGCACAGAAACAAGACAATAATTTGAGAATGCCTTTGTGCATTGAAATAGATAACAGCATGTTCTGACACAGGACCATACTAACATAACTCACCAACATTTAGATCATTTTGACCATACAATAAATATTAGACAAGTATTTTTGTAGCTAATAAGACAAAGAAAATGTGATGCAAATTGTATTGTCATTATTAAACGTCGCATATTGAAGAGACAATGTTGGGGTTTTGAATGTGTGTCGTAGAATCCTGCAGGGTTAGTGTTGGTCCCAACTGGTCTATGGAGCTCAAACTTTTGGGACCTTTTGGGAGGTGTCCATGCCACAAATGTTTACTGTGCTGTGTAACATAACACGTAAAATACTCAACTGTTATACCTTGTCTCCGATGAGGGGGAGAGAAAGCAGCCACTGTTCAGATTCTTTCCATAACCAGGGATTAAATGACCACACTTAATCATAGCAACGGGGAGGTAGATCTGCAGAGGAATTGGGCATGGGTTCCCCAGTGTCTTTGGAGAATGTAATGAAGGGTCTGTTTGGATGTGTTTCTCGGAGGACGAAATATGATGATAAGGAAGGGGGGGTTGAAACTTTTGCTTAGGGGGAAGTCTTAGATGTGCTTGGCGGTAGTTTAGTAGATAGGGGTTGGCCAAGTGATTACTGGCATTGTGTCAGACAGGAATCAGCCAGGGGGTGTATGATGTAGCGGTTAGAAAAAATATATATTTGCTAGTAGATATTGAAGAAAGCACACTATCATCCTAACTGAAGGATTTGTGATTATTAAGGGTAGCTTAAGAGGTAGGAAGTAGTGCATGTGGTGAGTTAGATAAGAGTGCTGGAGGAGTGGAGAACAGGCGAATGGTTGTGCCTGGGCAATAATGGGTGATAAAGCAATGGGGAAAGAGATGTTGACGTAGTGGGCAAACATTGAGAATAAGACAAAATCCCTCTTTTGGCATCAAGCAGAATTGGAATTGGGATTCCAATAATTTCTGGTATTCATCAGGTACCTCAATCAAAGTTTTCAAAAATCAAGATAGTGATAATTGAAATTTGGGCAGGAGGAAATAATTTGCATAAGGGCATAAAGGATTTTAGAGTTGCATGAAACTGGTGGCGTTTGAGAAAACATATAATGAAATTTGCTGGAGGACAAAATCAACTCAATTCTTTATAACTATTGTTTCATTGACAAATGAAATTAGTCTGCAATGAGCGTCTCATGGTGCTATCTGAGCAGTCAGTGTTTGAAAGTATTGTCAGCATTATTAATGAGCTCTGGGTGCAGGTTGTTTTAAAAGGGTAGTAGCTACATTTCTTGAGAATGTTAAAACTGTAAGATATGCTTGGAGAGACAGTAATAGTGACATATTAGGGGTAAGGAATAGAACTGTTGGAACGAACAGTGATTGTATGCATTCAGTCAGCAAAGGCGAAGTGTATATAAGAGAGTGCCTATAGATATACTGCTGGTTCACAATATAGAGTATATTGTGCCCCAACAAGCAAATTACTGGTTTCACAGTAAGAGTAACTTAGGGGTCTACTGGGATGGTGGGCAGATGGCTTCCGCTGGGCTGGTGGTAGCAACCGCCAGACGGGCGGCAGACATCCGCCCGCAATCGCAACCCAGAAAACAGCCGGTCCCATCAGCATGGGGGTGACGACCGTGGCGGTGAGATTTACGGCCCGCCACTTTTCCACCGGTAGCAACCTGCTGTGTAGTGGGCGGAACTGGACCGCTACAATGGTTCCGGTGCACCCAGGCTCCGCCGGCATGATTATGATGCCGGCGGTAGCCTACCTTTCCGCGGCTGTGGGACTGCCATGGAAAGGCATGCGAAGAATGTCTCCGAGGTCCCATTGCATTTGGTTCATAGCCACTTAGATCCAGTGGTGAAAACGAAGGGAACACTGAAAGATGCCAAAGGATTTTTTCCTTGTGGACGTTGCAAGGCATGTGCTTTTAGCAAACGTGTCTTGTCATATGATGTTTGAGGGGTCAAGGGAGGCAAAAGATTGACTAAATTCATGTCCTGCCATACTGGATATGCAGTGTATTGTTTGAGCTGCCCATGCAAAGTTAGATATGTGGGCAGCACAATCAATCCAGTCAAGTTACGAATTTTGGAACATATGAGGGCGATTGCAAATGAAGACTTTTCTTACCCCGTTGCTTGTCACTTTGCTATAAAACATCAGAGCAATAGGGATCTCCTACAATATTTCTGTCTGGACCATGTGCCGGAACACATTAGGGGGGGTAATCGACTCCTTAAACTGAGGAGATTGGAGTCACATTACATCGTAGACTTAGAAACGAAGGCCCCGGGAGGCTTTAATATCGGGGAAGAAATGTCTGCACATTTGGGATAAGATAGAATCATATAGCCCAAGTCTGTAAATATGCAACACTATGGAATTATTGGTACGTGTTACTGATCTGAATTAACGTACAATGTTTCCTCCCTTCTTTTTTCCGTCTTTACTGAAAAATGTATTGCATGAGTGTGCAAATGAACTGTGATGATTAGGTTATTTTGGAAATATGTTATTTTATTGTGCGGGAAGAATTGAGTTGTATAAGATATAGTAAATATTATTGAAGTGGTTTTGTATGTGGGCAACCATTGGGTTGCCATTGCCGATCCACGGCTAGATCTTAACAAGTTCGAAGTAATATGAACTATGGCCTTTCAAATAGAAGAAATTGGTCCAATTCGACACATAAATGTGAAGATGAATGAACACAATTCCCTGAGATAATTAGTATTAGGTTTGTGTCATTAACCACTTGGATGCTAATGACAAGGGTAACTCGTCATGGAGTGCCCATTCATTTTCAATGGAAATTACATTGAAGTGCCAGAAGATGCTTAGCATCCAAGTGGTTAATGTAACTTTACCACTTCAATATACTGTGCATTACTATGTGACCGGAAGACACATTTGTAAACTAGGACAGGATGCAACATGATCGAGTGTTGCAATTGCCGATCCACGGCAAGATTCTATTATTTGGGAATTCTGTGCAATATTGTTGACTCATACCCTTTGAATTTATTACAATGCAGTATGTAACTGTGTTAGGAGAAGAAAAACATGTTCTAAGATGGCGCCCGTATGAGAATACGTGGCTTGGTCCTTTGTTTGTGTCAATTCCTGACAACTCATGCACTTTTAAAAATGGTGCCGCGAAATGCATTCTCTATGACACTGACGAAGGGAGTCTTTCCCGAAACGCGTTTGTCTGAATAAAGTTTGGCGTTCAACGCTTTTTGACCCCGCGAGTGCTGCGTGTCTTTTTGGGCAGGATTCACAAGACACGACTTGGAGCTTTAATATATATATATATATATATATATATATATATATATATATATATATACATATACCAATAACATAAAATATATGGAAAAATACATTCTAATGAAATTAAAATGTTAAAATATTTTAAAATCTTTAAACTAAGTTAAAATATTATATATTGTAACAATATAAAATTAATGATAACATTTAATACACACACTATTCTCACTACAATTTTGGGAAAACAACGCTAACTAGTAAAGTCAATACATAAACAATGCATTACTCCCATTTAGCACAACACATAAATATTAATACTGGATCAAAATAAAATTTACAACTCTCCCTCCAATAAATGCAACTGTAGTAATAGAGATAAATTACACATAGAAAATCTTTACTACCCATTCCAGCCAATACAACACCAAGGAAACATTTGAAGAGCAGAGGGGTAACATTTAATATGCTCACTCCAGTCAGTGCAACAGTTGGGAAAGTGTTGGGTTGTGGAGGGGTAAAAATGACTACTCCCACTCCAATGAACGCAACAGTAGGGAAAGTTTTGGAGTGCAAAGGGTTAAAATTACTATTCCCACTCCAATAAGTGCAATAGTAGGGGAATTGTTAGATAGCGGAGGGGTCAAATTTACTATTCCCACTTCAGTGAGAGAATCAATAGGGAAAGTGTTGGATTGCAGAGAGGTAACATTTACAATTCCCACTCCAGTCTGTTAAAAATTAAAAACAAACAAAATATCAACAAAATAAAAACATATATTTTTTTAAAGCAAAAAATATCTAAATATTTTAAAAATAAAAATATCTTTATTTTTGAAAAATAAAATATAAAAACGTATTATAATGTTACATTTATGTCACAAATACCTACAAATATTACATTAAAGAAAATAAAAAAATTATTGTCAAACAAATAAATATTTTTATTTAGAAATGATGTATTAACAAAAACATTAACTATTACTTATATGTAGTTTATTCTCTTCCTACCCTATAACACCACACAACCCACATCAAAAAATGTATTTCCATAATTAACATAGTTAATTATCAATTAAACAAATACTATTAACAAAACAAACTTTAAAAAACATACAAATTAATTAACTTCCCACCCTTTACCCCTATACTCCCCAGAACTTACACACACAAAAATAATTAAACAACTACCCTAATCAATTTTCAATTGATTAATTGATATTAATTATCAACTAATTATTAATTAATTTAAAAGAAAAATCTCCACCCTTTATCCCTAAAAACTCCACAACCCACAACTAAAATTAAGTACACAATTTCTATATTTAATTCTCAATTAATGAATTATTATTAATTAACAACTAATTATTAGTAAATTAAAAATAGAGAACTTCCCTATAAGCCCAAAACCCATACCCCCAAAAATATATTTAAACAATTAACAAAATTAATTATGAATTATTTATTAATAATTATAAACAAATTATTACTTAATTAAAAATAAATGACTTCTCACCCTTTACCATTATCAACCCCACAACCTGCATCTAAAATTACTTACACAATTACCATAATTATTATCAATGAATTAAATAATTATAAATAAGTAATAATTGATAATTAATTAAAAATAAATTACAACCCACCTTAAACCCCTATAAACCTCACAACCCACACATAAAATGTACCAAACAAAATTAAAAACACGATTATCATTATAAAATTTAAATTAAATAAATAATAATAAATGGAAAAAAATAATTTATTTATTATAATTAAATTACTTACTACCATATTCCGCTTTAAAACTACAACCTGTTACAGAACTAAAAAATGCAAAATCTAATTAAAATAAAATTAATACTCACTAAAAATGTAACACCTATATTAAAAAACATAAACAATACTTATACAAAACAAAAACATCTCATACATTTAACCTCTTCCATGCTCATGACGGCTCCTGGCCATCATGAGTCACGGTGGGCGTGTGCTGATGACGGCCGGGAGCCGTCATGACCACGCCCGCGATTGGAATGTTCAGCACTGCGGCGGAATTCACGCCACAGTGATGAGGTTAAAATATATAGTATAATACATAACACTAATTCAAAAATCAATATTTTAAACAACTAAGGGCATCATTAGGATGCCATCCTGATGGTAAAAGGGACCGCCTGCCATATGTGCGGGGTCCCATGGGTGACATTAGGATGCGCCCGTCACACTGGCAGGCACATCCTTCATTTTAAACACTGCAGCAGGTCGTGCTTTCAGCATCACCCGCCGCAATGCCAAAATTGGATGTCGTGCATGTGCATGCACAACGTGGTAGGCTCCCCGCGGTGCCTGCCATGTCGTGCATGTACATGTAGGGGGTTACCATAGGTACCCCCCATGTGCCCCCTCCACCCCCTAACATCCCGGTGGCCCGCAACGGGCCCCCAACCTAGAAGACCGCATGCCTTGCCACCACGGAAAGGCTCCCTCCCGCCTGCATCCTGATATGGATTGCCACCATATGAAACCCTTTAAAGCGGCGGAAGGGGGAAATGGGTGGTGGGCGGGCTAGGATGTTGGGTGGATGGCCTCTGCCCACATGGCAGTGGAGAGCCGCCCTACATCCAAATGGGTCCCTATATTTTTTTTAACGATATTAATGATTTCTATATAGTTAAAATCGCTATTTCTTACCTTAAATTTTATATTCTTGACCATGATATTCTTGCTGTCAATATTTTCGTATCACGATATTCAAAACTCAATATTTGTGTAAGTCGGCATTTCCAACTCGATATTTTGACTGAGCACCTTTTTCTGCAGGGTCATCACCAAACCTTTTGCCTTCTGTCCTCCATTTTTTGCTAAGTTCATTTTTGTAGGCCTTAGGACCCTGTGCACTCAAACACTGCTAATCAGTGCAAAGGGGCTTGTGCTTTCTACTCTAAACTTGATGAAATCGGATTACGCCCAGTTGGCATATTTACTTTACTCGTGTGTCTGCAGCACTTAAGAGCCACCCAGACAGACAGACAGAATATGCTTTATTCGATTGAAAAATTGTTAAACCATAAAGCATAAAACATAATAAGGAATAAAACATACATTTCATGTATATGTACAAAATAAAAATTCAAGTGATGTTTTAGTAAAAAATAGGACCATCCATTGACAGCCGTTGTCTAACCACCCCTTTCAAGTATTTAACAATGTGATCAGTCACAGATCTGTCATTCAGATATTACAGCTTTAGAAAAGCGGGGTGACATTTTCTCAGGCCATAACTCATTAAAATTGGTAATATCCATTTTTTCCTGGCCATAGAATAAAGCTTGCAAAAAAAAATTACATGGATTGTCGACTGAACAGAGATATTGTCACACGGGCATAAACATAAGGTGCAGGACCAGTCATTGATTTTTGGGAAGGTAACCCTGGTGTGAAAAATGGCAAGACATAGACAGGTCAATAACAAATCTATCATAGGCTCCTGCAGTGTTCAGTAAGTATGGTTGTATCCTGGTTGACTCAAGAGTAGTTGGTGTGTACTCACTGTCGGTTTTACAATGCTAGTGGATAGGTTAATGAACTCCAAATAGTCCAGACATAATGATTTTAAATTATTTCTAGTAACATTGTTCAAACTCTCAGGGTTAGAGAAGTATTCCAGACGTCCTAAACTCTCTAAGAATTTTTTGACATAAGTCAACCAGGAAATACGGTCAACCCCGTCAAGGGACAAACAATCATTAATCAGGTCCCTGTTCAAACCAGTAGAGATACCAGTCCAAAACTTTATGCCATAGCAAGATGGGCTGTAATTTAATCAAGTCTCGAATATAAGGCAACTTCAACTCAGTGTGGCATACGAATGCAGCTGTGATACTGGGTACAGCTAAAAGATATCTCAGGAACCTGTTTTCAACTATTTGCAGGCACTCGGTTTTGGCATACTCCCAGATGCCTGCTTCATACATAGCAACAGGATTGTATTTAGATTTATAGATTGTTAACAGGTCTACAACAGGGCGCCTCCCCAATTTCCTTGCAAAGTTGATTATTGCACCAGTGGCTTTACAAAATAATAATTTCCTGGATTCAATAGCTTTAGCCCATACACCCCTTTTTTCAAATACAATGCCCAAGTAAGAAAAATGAGCCGTGAGTTCGAGTTTCCTATATTCGATTACGAATTCTCTGCACTTGGCACTGGGCTTACAACATTTCATTGTAAATGTTTTAGTTTTATTGACATGAAGATCAAGATCTAGCATATAGGCAGAAAAGCTGGTAATAACATTTTGTAATCCAATGGGGTACGAGCCAATAGGACGGCATCATCAGCATATCATTAAGCTCCTATTGGAGGTCCATTTATGCATGGCAAATCTTGACAATCTTTGCCTAATTTTGCTCCCAGGCTATTAATATAAAGAGTAAACAACAGGGGTGCCAAAACGCACCCCTGCCTCACCCCCTTCTTTACCGGTAGGGTCTTACTGAGTTCACCACCCCTTCCATAGCGCACCCGGGCCCTAGCATCTAAATAAGACTGTTTTAAAAAATTAAGAATGGGTGGATCAACCGCCATGATGTCTAAAAGGCTCCATAGCTTCTGATGGTTAACACAGTCAAAGGTTGAACTCAAATCAACAAAACATTAAAAAAATTCCCCTTTTTAGCCTTTAAATACTTTCCTACCAGTAAGTTCAGATTCAGACATTGTTCGATGGTTCCCACACCTTGGCGGAAGCCATACTGTAATTCAGAAACTATACAGTTTTCGTCTGCCTATAACTGGAGGCGGTTTAAAACGACGCGCCCAGCCACCTTTGCAAAAGAGTCTAATAATGATATTGGTCTGTAACAGGATGGATCGTCCTGATTACGCTTCTTGTAAATAGAGTCAAGTATCGATTCGGTCCAAGTGGCTGTAAATCCCAGGGAAAAACAAGCTTTTAAAACCAGGGCTAGCAGGGGTCCCCTTAGCAATGGATCTGATTTAAATAAGTCCACTGGTATGCTGTTGGGGCCCAGGGCTTTACCCCCCTTACTTTCATTAATGGCCAAGATCACATCCTGGACGTCAAAGTCAATTTCAATAGGAAGATGGTTTGGAGGATTTAAACATATGGACACCTCATTTTGGGGGTCCACCTGATTATTATAAAGGCCAAAAAAATGGGACACCCATTTATCTCTCCTATTGCTATTTCGATACTAGGCAGGTTACCTGGGGTGAGGAAAGGGGCAATCACTGCCTTCCAGAAATCTTTCGAATCTTTCAAGGCTGATGCTCGTTTTAGATCTTGCCAAAGTTCAGACTTTATGATCGCCTTGCGTTCCTTAAGAGACGTCTTATAGGCCAATCTTGCCCTTTTATATCTGCTCGAACTTTTATGGGCTTATGTAAGGCGGTTATCAAAGCTGTATGGGTTTACGAGCATTTGGAATCAAACCAACCGCGTCTCTTATCAGCCCCTTTCTTGCTTTTTGCCCGTAGTCTGTTTTGTATAGACTGAGTTATTTTCCCAAAGGAGCTAAGAATATGTATTTTGTTTGTATTTTCATCGAGACAGGCTGTAAAATCATCTTTGCAAACAGTCAAAAGGTGCTTACAAAGTTCAAGTTGATTTACACCCGCCCATTTGACTGTGTAACCATTTCATCTATTGATAGCAATATCTCCCACCGGGTAAGGTGCCGATTTCTTACTTGTTAATACTTTGGCCACCCACTTAAGTAGCCCTTGAAGAATGGCTCAGGTATACTATTGCTGAGCCTGTGTTACAGTTTAAACTGCCATTTAGACTGGCAGAATATACTTTTTGCCAGGCCCAAATCTTTCTTTTATATATATATATATGGTTTACCATTAAAGGGGGCCCTGGACAGCCCCAAGGCAGGATGTAGTGTATTTAAACATTTGGACATGTATGTTCAAGTTTAACCTGCCCTAGTAGTGAAAAACTCTTAAATTCGTTTTTCACTACTGCAAGGCCTATCTCTCCCATAAGATAATGTTGGAGTTGCCTTATTACATTTTATAAGTGGAATTTTCATATGGGAAGAGATAACAGATTCATGTTTGGTGTCTCTTAAAGCCTAATTTAAAATCCTAATTTATAGTGAAGTCAGCTTTTAAATTACAATTCTGAAAATACCACTGAAAGTTCACATTTTTCTGCCTTAGCAATTTGCTCATGACTGGGTGTAGTTGGGCTTTCTGTATTTCTCCTAAACAGCCACACACAGTGGGAGCTTAGGTGTGACTGGCTGGGCAATCACTGGCAGGATAGGAGAGAGGAGCTGGGCTGACCCTCACTTATACCTAAATAGGCAGTGTCCTGTCTCCACACTAAGGGCAGAATACTACCTGAAGTTTGTCTAGAACCAGGACAGGGGAAGCAGGTCATGTATGAACTTTTAAGCATGCCTCCAGAAGCTTCTCCTGACTACAAAGGCACAACTGTGTATAAAAGAATGACCTTTGACACCACCTCTTCAGTACACTTATGGACCTGTGGAAACTATGCCAGGAAAGAAGGACTGCTGTTGTACTACAAGGTCTGCCACACTGATGGACTGCTGCTCTACAAGGAACTGCTGCCCTGCTGTGCTGATTCCCTACTCCCCTTCTTGCCAGGGGAAGAAGAACTGAACCTGTATCTCCATCTTTAACCCAGGACCACAAAGTGACTCAAAGGGCTAATCTGCTGGCTTCCTGATCCTAGCCTTAGGGACATAACAGGTTCCCCACAGCTCCTGGAACCATCTTCAGTGATTATCTGACCCCCAAGAGGTGCCCCTCATATCCTGAACCCTTGGTGTTGCTCTTGAGCTCCTAAATTACATGTTCTGGTCTCCTTGGAACAGTGAACGGGAGTGCTCACACCAGTATTGTGCCGCTTGCACCTAAAATCAGTGCGAGCTGCCTCCAGTCTATGTCTTGGCACAGCAGCATCGTCAGCTTGTGAGAGATCGCAGCGTGAAGTTCCAGCCTGCCCGTCTGTGATGCCTGGCCTGCTTTTCGCACCACGCCGACTGTCGCCCGCAATACCCTCCTTGCTCTTGGAAACTCTCTCTCATGCAAATGTGGCTCTTGGCACAAAACTTGAGAAATTAACATTTCAGCAGGACTAATTAGGGACTATATTGGACCCACGCTCCATGCAGTGCACCTAAACTTTTGACTTTGACACGGTCCAGAATGACCAGATTGCAACAGTTTGCGCTTGATGCTTTTGGGCACTAGATTGCAGTTTATTCTTCAAAAATTCATAACTCCATTTCTACTGATTGGATTGTTGTTGTTTTGGTCTTATTTTATTTCTACAATTTTGTTTTATTTTTCTAACTTGGTGTGGGATCTTTTTGTATTGTGTTTTTACTGTTTGAAGTGTTGCTGAAATGCTTTACACTTTGCCGCTAAGGTAAGCCTAACAGTTCTGTGCCAAGCTACCAGGGGGTTCAGCACAGGTTAATTTGGGGTTTGCTTGTGCCTTATCCTGACTATGATTGTGGCTGCCGCTTGTCAAGGGCTCACACCCCAATCAACCAGTAGCCCAATTGTTGACAATGCCATAAAGCTGTGCTGACACCCCTAGAGGCTTTGTTTTGCTCAAAGGTTGGCACTGCAGGAGATACTTAACTAATTATCATGTCATGCTAATTGGTTCAGGGCGGGCCATCTACCTTTCGGCAACCTCCTTTTATGTAGATGTTGCTATGCGTTGGGTTACAGGTACCATTCCATAAAGGATTTTTTGCATAGGGTAAAGTCATGTCCAAAAGATACTGCCATTACTTTTGTATGTTTCAGAACAGAATTCATAAATGTATAAAAGGTTAAGCTAAATAGGACCTTTAAATCAAATTGAGGTAATCATTTTTGGTGTGGAAGTTTCTTTGAAAAATCTGTATTATTTTCAATGATCAAGTCTGTAATAGCTCAATCATGAATTCATCTAATTAACCACTTAGGAGTAGAATTTGGCTTTAGGGCTAGAGTGTCACCATATGCTTTGTAACAAAACTAGCACATAGGTAAAAGCAGGGCTAAGGAGAGAAGTGCTAAGTGTGCTCACAATGTCCACTTTAAATATAGTAAATGAATTTAGATTGCGTTACTACTCCTAACGAGGCGTCAAAGTGCTTTTTGGTGTGTAGCACCCTACTCTGGAACCCAAAAAGGATTAGTGGTGGATTAGTGTAAGGAAATAGGAGTTAATTGGAGCAGTGGGCATGCAAGTCTGCTAGTTGGATTGAAGGAGGAGTCTAGAAATTGTTATTTGGGAGATCATAGTAGTAAGATGGGTTTTGGGATGAGTAAAAGGAGAGGTAGGTAGACAATACGTCTTTGCAGCGAGACAGCTGTCCTGCTTGTTAGGCTTCAACCAAACAATTACAACACAGTACTCAATAGAATATAAAAGTATACGCTAACATGCATAGAGGCCATCCAGCAGTTTGACAAGCGTATCAATGTTCCTGGAAAAAAGTTATCACCGTATCACTTCTGAGCACTGAGCACCTTGCTCACCAATACTAAATGACAGTCTTTCTTACTTCATGTTTATAATAAATGTGTCATCAATAACAAAAACTTCCATATAATTTACATCTAGGGCTCACACACAAGTATGGCAGTTCTAGGACAGCCAGACTCGTCAGGGCGTGGCTGTGGGGGTTTCCCCACCGCCCGATTATGAGTTGGGCGGTGAGACCACGCAGCAGCTGCCAGGAAACTGCCATTCCCTGGTGGTGTTTAAGTGGTGTAGAGCCATCAATATGCTTGGTGGAACAGCCACGGTTCAGCATATCATATTATGAGTTTCGTCTCCCCCAGGGCTTTCATTAGCGGTGGGTGTTCGGCCAGCGGAGTTTGCAAGGTTTTACAACTCTGTGCTCTGATTGAAACCTGAAGTTTGGCAAAGATGTTGCACCCACAGTGGAGCAGAGTTTATTAGCATCATCTTCGTTCAAAATAATGCATTTTGCTTGGGATCTCCTCGGGACAGGCCTTGCGTCAGTTTTGCGCTTCCGATGCGTCACTTTTGTGACGCATCGGCGGCGTAAAACATGCCTCCTGTTGCGTACTATTTACAAAGTGACGCATCTGAGCAGATGCGTCACTTTGTAAACCCCTGCGCTACATTATACATGCGTCAGGTATAATGTATGCAGAGGGGGCGTTCCCCCGCAAAAAGCCTCGTAATAGTGACGCAGTGAAATCTATGAGATTTCACTGCGTCACTTTTAGGACACTGTTGCGTCAAAATCTTGCGCCTGCCTCACAGCAGGCGTAAGACTGACGCAAGCCCTTTCACATGGGGCTTTCCCCATGTGAAAGGACGCATTGCTGGAGTTGCGTCACTTTTGTGACACATTCCAGCAATACGTGACTTTTGCGCTTACAGATACGTCAGAAATACTGACGTATCTGTAACTCCTTGCGCCATGATGCGTCATATCATTGGTCTCGCAAGGAGGACAAAGTGAAAAGTGACGCATTGCTGTTTTCACGCAGCGATGCGTCACTTTTCATAAATGAGGCCCTTGGTCTTCACGTAGATCGACTTTCGCAGTTCTTGCCATCAGCTGCACTTCAGACTCCCAGCCAGAGGCGTCTCAGCAGAGTCAGCGCAGTGTGCAGCAGTAGGATGGCAGAGGAGGTGGCGAAGAGGCTAAGGGGCAGATTTATGAAGGCCTTGCGCCGCCGGTGCGTCACTTTTTCCCATGTTAAAAATGACGCACCGGCGGCTCAAGGCCTTCATAAATCTGCCCCTAAGAGTCTGGCGGGCTGCGCCGCCATGGATAACCAGTCTCACATGAAGGTAAGGTAATCTGCATACACTGGGGCTGCACTTGTGAGCACACTTCTTGCACATGAGCAGCTGGTGCATGCTGCACTCATATCGGGGGTATCTTCAGAATTGTGCAGAATTGTGTGTGTTTGGCTTGTTCTATTGCTCGCAGCCCCTGTCCCTTCTCTGTAGCATTTTTGCCAGATACCAAACCATGCAGAGTGAACTCGGACCAATGTCTTCAGACACAGAAATATTAGTTCTGAAGCCATGGGGCTACTTGTAATTGGCAGAACGGTCTTCACGCTTCACGTGGGATATCACAACCGGTAAAGAGGGCCTAAGCAGGGAAGTACAGGATTGATTTGGCCTAGCCTATTTTAATCCTGTAACAAAGACATGCCTAATGCTTTCAGTTGGTGCCTTTATTATATGAAATATGTTGTTCCTGAAGAAGTCTCTAAAGTTTCAAATTCCAATTCGTTTTTATCCTCTTTCAAGTGCAACTGTTTTATTGGGAATATTCACACAGTGCAGCTGAGGAGAGTACACTACGTTTAACCCAAATGTAGTTGCAACTCGTTGACTGATCCAACCTGCCATACATCACACACACTGTTTTTGCTGTGTGCACTTTACCTAAAAGCACTCCTTAAGGAGCCACTGGGAATGCTATTGCATGCTCTGTGTCGACATGAGGGAATTGTGGGTCGTTTACGACCCTCTATTAGGCATAGTGAACTTATGCCACTCGAAAATGTTTTCGAGTTTGGTGCTGGCAACAAGCCATTTTTATATGACAAAATTAGAGTCTTTCATTTCACTTTTGGCTGTCCGCCAATCCATAGTAGTCTTATTCACGAAATTTTCACTCAAGTAAATATATGTGTAGGTCCTGTAGACGCATTTGCCCAGAAGTGACGCACCTGTGCCACACATTGCTGAAGTAGTACTGGCTGGCCTGGGATAATACCTCTGTGCCATGTTTTTGAACACAGGCCCTCGCCACTGATATATTTTTCATTTACTAAACCATGCCTCTTTATTTTCTTATAATCAAATGACATTTAGAAAATGAGAAGCAAATATATGGAATAAAATGTAATCAGGCTAAATATGAGTTTATATTCAGGTGATGATCGGTGAAAGTAAAATGCAGAAAATTGCTTTTAAGAATTAATTACTCAATTCATTCATTTTTAGTGCAGTTGCACCATCTACTGGCAACAGGTAGTGCAGAATAGCTCCTATCTCACATAGCCAATATTTAACGAGCAAAGACTGCATCAATTCAAGTTAGGTCTGCAATTGTCAATTTACTCCGCCAGATGGCAGAACTCTGCGGAAAGTTATTCGGTAACTCCGCAGAATTCCCCAGAATGAAACTCCACACGCTACTCCCATCCCTTCTTTTCATGGCAGTACCTCCTCTCTGAAAACCCTGGCAGGGAGGAAACAAAGGTAGCCCTACCGGGCCCCCTGTGTCTCTGCTGCCTGTGGATGCACACAGGGGTGCACACATGTGCCCCCCGTGTGCAGGCACACTAGTTCCTGCACTGCATGGACATTTCAGTCTATGCCGTGCAGGGACAGATTTTGGCATTGCGATGCCTGCCATGGGAATGCCAAAAAAGCCGCCAGATATGAGTCACACTCGTAATCCGGCGGGCGGCCTCATCATAGGGTTGGCGGTGAGGCGGCGGGGCGGACCCGGCACTGCACTGCCAAACTCGGAATTAGGCCCTTATTCTATATTAAGTACTTATTCTATACACAATATTAGGGACCACCGTCTTCTTTTGTAACTCTTAAATACCCCAGTCCCATTTTTGGATCATAGGGTTATTCCTTGTTTTCTTAACATTCCAATGAATACACACCACTCTGAGTGGATGGCTATTTTCATGCCTTATGGCAGCTACAAAAGCGTATTGTGACACTGTTGAAAACATAGCAATAAAACACAATAAAGGGAATCAGAATAGACATTTGGACACTATAAACATTGGGCATCGAAGGATTTGAGCACAGCAGTAAGCTAAGGACATATACTTCACACATTACTACGACTAGATCCACATCTACCAACACTCATATTTGACGAAACAACAACTTTGATACAGTGGCTGCAAGCGCTATACAAGTGGCCACAACACAACATAACATTAACTTGTTTTTATATTCCATTCATGTGCTGACCGACAGAGCTGTGCACAGGCCATGCCCTCAGTTTAATCTAGATTTTAATTGATGTTCTGATTCCACAGGAGATCAATTACAGACAGAGGGCCTCATTTATGAGGTTTTGCCGTAGGGAAGAGCAGCAGGCCTTCCTGCTGCGCTTCCCTACGGCAAAAGAAAAGGGCAGGAATGCGCCGTATCTATAAGATTCCTGTCCTTTTCCCTTGCGCTGGTGCACAAGGGCTGCCTGCGCCAGCGCATTCACCCTTGCACAATGGTGCAAGGGTGCCGGCCTTGCAGGGATGATTGTTTTTGTACAGGAAGGGAAACCTCTCAGTAAAACAAAAATCACACTGCAGAATGCAGCACACATAGAAAAAGAAAAAAACAAGGAGAAATAAAGCTTTTTCTCCCCCTTGCGCCTGAGGAGGCGTAAGCTTTTGGCACTGCCTTGTCAAAAGGCCATGGATGTTGCTGGGAACACCCCCAGCAACACCCATTGCACACCCCGTTAACGCAGAATACTGCGTTCAAGGGACTGATATTTATCAGGCAGCAGTACACCAAAAAAAGTGGCTTAGTGCTGCCTGATAAATATCACGCAGGCTTCTGCGACATGAAACTTCACAAAAAGTAAAGTTCCAATGGCCCAAGAGATCTCATAAATGAGGCCCAGAGTGTCTTGCTCCAAGCCATCTTTGCACTCCTTGCAAGAAAAAATGCTCATAGAAGCCTTACTGTCACGAAGATTATGCTGGGCTGGTGCCCAAGTGTGAGCGGGTGAAATGTAAGAATCTGACACACCCTTTTCTATAGAAAATAAGGGACAGCGGCAGGTTTCAGCATGATCAACTCCTATGCTCACCCCTGCTTCCTCGGTCCTTGTACATGAAGTAAAATACAACTTTTCCATGAAGTCTTGAAACTTTCTCACTGAAATTACACCTGGACAGAAGGCAGTAGCATACATATCAGTACACCTTGTTGAAAGGAATAACTGGGACTCTGCTCAATAGGATCCATCATCAATCAATCATTCACTCAGGGTTTGTGAAGCCGGCTACTCACCTGTGGGGGTCTCAAGGTGCTGGGAATTTGTTTAGATTGTATAGTTCAACATATGGATATTCCACAATCTCACAAGAAGGTGTCGAGGACCAGCAATAATGGAAATCTGAAAGAAAACTAAAGTTCATGATATTTCTTACTGGTCTAATGAAAGAGAGATGGCTCTTTCATCTAGGAGAAGGTGTCGAGGACCAGCAATAATGGAAATCTGAAAGAAAACTAAAGTTCATGATATTTCTTACTGGTCTAATGAAAGAGAGATGGCTCTTTCATCTAGGAGAGCAAGCACCTGAATACATTTAAAAACAAATTTAAAATAATTTGTAGCTCTTTTATGCAGTATGATCTGGCAAGGTAGGAGGTAGAATTTGGGATGGCTTCACAGAGGTTAAAAAGTATGCAGGTTGTGAAGCTGAGGTCCCTGTCTAGGCAAAGAAATGAGCAAGAGGTGAGACCTAGGCTTACAAATGTAAAGTATTCAACTTTGCTGATCAAATACATGGTTGAATGAATAGTCAGGTAGGTATTTTGATTTTTCTGCAGATTGAGATGGGCAGCAGTGTATGTGAATGATTGCTACAAAGGAGAAGAGTTGTAAACTTGTTGTTGACCTGAATTACAAGCCCATTCACAGAGGTGGACTTGGCAATGATGTCAGGGTGGAAATAAATAAAGTAGGGATTAGATCTGGGAACAGTTAAAAATTGAAGTACAAAATATTTGTAGTTGGTTGGTTGATTTTCTGGCAGAAGACAGCTACTCCATGCCAAATGGAAGAGAGGAAGTTAATGAATAGGGCAGGCTAAATGGCGAGCTTTGTGTGTCATTGGCAAGGAAGTGATATGAAATCAGAATGATAAAATATCCAAAACACAAGATAAAGTACAGTACAAAGAGGATATATCCAAGGATGGAGCCATGAGGGTTGCTACAAGAAGAGTGGTTATGGTAAACAATGAGATTGAGTCATATTTTTTAAAGGAAAAGTGCTTCAGGTAAGAGCTAAGTCAATGATACCTAGGCTAGTAACAGTCGATACAAGGATGCCATTTTTCACCAATTCAAATGCTGACCAGAGATCAAGAGTGGGAAACATTGATGAGTTGGTTTTGTTGGGAAGTGATAAGGAATCAGGCAACATGCTAACAGAGTACCTCAATAGCTTTGAGATTGATGTACACCGCTTATAAATGGGATCTTTCAAAGTAGAAATTGCATTGAATTGAAATGCATTTACAGTTCTTTTTTGGCCTGTGTTTCTGACCTCTATTTTAACAGATCTTTAATTGTGACACATTTGTTAGATTGAAAATCCTCAGAAAAACAAAAAAAAAACGCAAAGTCTGATTATGAGTGGGTCAGTAAATTCTGACCTGTGCGTAAACCCATGTTTTTCCACTGATCGGAATTAAAAGGTATTTAACACACACAATATCAGATGCGTTTAATACTTCAGGTCTCATTTACAAGTATGCCGCCGGTGAGTGTTTTTTTGTTATGCCAAGCAGTGCAATGGGCTTGCCCATATTTACAAGGCCACATAAAGGGTGTAGCACGGTTACAACGAATTTTTTACAACGCACTACCATTACATCACAACTTTTACCACGCAAACCATTACAACGCAATGCGCTGGGGGGCGCTCTAGGATAGGGAATGTATTTAATATACTATCCAACACCTTCCCTGCTATCCACGGGGACTGGAGTTGGAATAGTAAATTAAATAATTCACTATCCAGCGCCTAAAAGCATTATGCGTTGTAATGGACTGCGTGGTAAAAACCGCGTTGTAAAGGCATGCGTGGTAAAAGCATGCATTGTAGTGACACCAATCCCACATAAAGTCACCCTGTGTGACTTTTCATGGCCTTGTAAATATGGGGAACATCCTTTACAACGCAACTTTTACCACGCAGTGCCTTTACGACGCAACTATTACAACGCATGTCATTACAACGCATTGCGCTGGGGGGGCGCTCTAAGATAGGGAATAGATTTAATTTACTATCCAACACCTTCCCTACTATCCACGGGGACAGGAGTTGGAATGGAAAATTAAACTATATACTATCCAGCACCCCTTAGCGCTATGCGTTGTAACAGCATGCGTTGTAAAAACTGCGATGTAAAGGCATGCGTGGTAAAAGCATGCGTTGTAATGTCATACATCCTGTAAATATGGGTCCCTTTAATGCATTACTCTGTGTGAAAGGGGCCTTCCATGGGTGTTGCTAATGGTGTTCCAATGCAACATCAATGGAACCTGACACATTCCCAGATTGACAATGTTTTGTAAAGATGGGAACTTGTCAGAATCCTACGGCTCCCCAAGGGAGGCATAGGAGTGGTGCAACGAGGCAAAATACTTTTATTTCTCCTTGTTTTTCCTCTTTCTATGCAAGCTGCGTTATGCAGCATGCATAGAAAGATGAAGATGCCATCAATTGTTGTTTTTGTGCAGGAAGGTGACCCTTCCTGCACAAAAATATTCATCCCCAACACAGCTACCCTTGCAACATGACACAAGGTTGTCTGCATTGTGGCATGGCTGCTCTTTGTGTGCCGGCGTAGGGGAGAAGTACAGGAATACGCCAGACCTTGTAGATGCAGGCTATTCCTGCCCTTTTATTTTAACCCAGGGCATTGCAGCAAGAAGGCTTGCTGTGCTGCTATGAGCCAAAATATAGTAAATGAGGCTCTTCATGTTTCATTACATTTTAGCAGGTCAAATATGCTGAAATTTAACAGTGGAAATGTGTACAGTATTTACTGTGTCATTCGGATTTTGGTGTGTTAAACACTAAAACCCGGATGCTATTCCCCACAAGCTTGTAATAGGAGCTATCACACCCTATAATTACCGGTGCCGTAGTAGCGTTATTTATCAGGTACACTAAATAGCACCTATTCTTGTACTCAGGCCCGCAGTGTCTTATTTTGTGATACCTTTTCTGGGGAGGCTTAACATTTTTACAACAATTAAATGCCAGTTCGAATTAAATCCAATGAAATTTAGGCAAATCAATATTTGTTGATTTCATATATTTCACAAAGCACTAACATGATATTGAATCATCAAGTTCAGTCACCCTTCGACCAGGCAACAGTTTCCATTCAGCTCATAAAGAAAACTCTTTTGCTGTTGATGAATGGATAGAGACAGATATGCATAATACCAAGTAGTGACTATGACTCTGTGGAGGCTTCTTTCTGAAGAATTTCCTGGAACCAAGAAAAATCCCTTGTCTAATATCTGACCATAAATATTATATTCAAAATTACCATTCAGACAATGCCTGAGTTAAGGATTAAAGTCCTGCCTGAAGCTTACAATTTTCCCAGCAAAGCCCCACCTACCTCCCTAACTGACAAGGCCAGAGATTTTGCAACAATTCATGTCATTTGAGTAGACAACGAAACAAGACACAGACTCATCAAGAATGGATTATTTCACACCCACTTTACAGGTGTGTCACAAGGTGTCATAATCTGGGTAAACCAGACTCTTAAGGAAAACTATGAATAGCAAACCCACTTTTACAGGTGTGTCGTAAGGTGCCCACTCTTGGTAAAACTAAGCTCTTAAAGGAAAACAATACATGGAGAATAATGTTATTGACAATTAATATTTCACTCACAAAAGCACCAGACAACGGTCCTTGTAAATGCTCCAATAATGTACAGTTTGCTTGTTAATATATGGAGTGCTTAATATGTGATCAGGATATACATGTTTTAAGGAATAATATTGGTTACACTCATTTTTGTGTTGTTTGCTCAGAGCAATGACTGGGGAGACAGATACTTGTGCATCCTACTGACCATATTACTGCTTTGCAAGCATATTTTCTCACATTATTTTGCATGTTGAAGATTCAGTGTCCACCCCACTCTATTTCCTTTTAGTTCTGAAATATTGCAGACGATACCTTGTTTAGACCCATATAAAAACAATTCACAATTACATGTAAAATCCTTCAGTGTATTTGTTTTATCATGCACATGTGTTTTAGCATGTGCATTATGCGTCCATAATATTCTGTCTTTGCTCATTTGGCTCACTTTATACATCATGGATTGTGCCCTTTTGACAAACAGGCGTTTTCCGTATATGCACACAGGATCAGGAACAACATCCACGTAACTGCCCCAATGTTGCTCCATTTAAGGAAAGAGTTGAATATGCACCTGTTTAAAGTACACTACTTCACAATGCAGTAACAGACACTTCTCCTAGAAACCAGTAACCATTCCTTTCATCTATTGACTCTATATTTGTCTTTGACCATGTATAGCACTCCATTGCCTTTTGACTAGCTTCATGCAATAGACATACCGTGTGCATCCAGACATAAATAATTAAAACCCCAGGTTTACATTGTTGTCATATGCAGATAACACTCAGCTCATGCTTTTCCTTTCTGATAATAACTTATCAGACCCGGCCAACTTTCAGAAGTTAATATCCACCATCGCAGAGTAGATGAATACATATTGCATATGTATGAACGCAAGCAAAACTGAAATTCTCCTCTTAGAGAAAGACACTCACTTGTGGGGCGACCACAGGTGGCCTTCTTCCTTGATGGCAGTCTTAGGAATAGTATGGGGACTTTACCCTACTGTTCCAAAGACTGCCATTAAAAGACTATGAGGCTGGGTGTATAGTAGTCTATCTTTTGAAGCACATGGGGGCTGGCATGTGTTTCAGGCTTTTGAGAGGGCTTAAACCTACTCTAGTTTTTTTCCGCTCCTGACATTCGTCAAAGTAGAATTCAGGCAGTTATCCTATCTCGACTAGTTTACTGCAACATTCTTTACCTGCGAGTCAATAAATTAGTTATGAACAGACTTCAGCAGGTGCAAAATGCTGCAGCCAAGTTGCTGTTTTCCTTTCCTAAACTTTGCTGAGCTTCCGGTCTTCTTCACAGGTTGCACTGGCTCAGCGTGTACATTTCAAGGCCGTGCGAACGACCCATAAGATCTTGAATTCCCAGGGAGCTCCTATTTTGGGAAATTTGGTATTTCCGTACTGCCCTCTACATTATTTGCATTCTGCAAATCTGAATTTGGCCAAGACCCCCGGAAGTCGCTCCTTCTGCGCGAGGCCCCTGCTTTTTCGGAATGCGCTTCCAATCCACATCAGTATCCTCCAGAATATCCCTGGGCATAGTTTGAATAGTAGCGCTACGCCAAGGGCACTTCGTACTACGCACGCTATGCTTAGCTACACGAACTGCGTTGTGCAGTAGAGAAATGCTGTTCGCACTGATTGCACAGTGCCGGATGCTTGTCCGCACTGTGCAATCATTTCAAATGGCATCTTGCACAGTGCAAGCAGTCGTTTTGTGCTGCTCAAGTGGATTTGTAGATTTGGGGAGAGGTGTGGCACCGTGGCCAGGGCAACTGACGCTGGACGCTGGGGATCACAGTTTGATCCCCGGCTCTGGCAGCCGGGGTCTGCCCAGCAACATGCGACTCTGGGCAATAGCTCCCTTAATCTTCCCAACGGCCCCCAGTGCCGAGATACCCCTTTAGGGGTGATTTGTGCGCTATGCAAGTACTGGATTTACATTTTTACATTTACTCGAGCGGCAGCTTCCTAAACGCGGACTGGTAGTTTCTCATAGTGAGCGGTCGCAAGCACATGGGACCACTCGCAATGAGAAACCTGACTTCCCTGTATTGAGAATCTCGCCGGGAGGTCTATTTTCTACACTTGTGATCGGAAACTTGATGTTGCTGATCGTTAACGAGAAAAAACTCTTGCCAGGATGTTGATTTTGCTCGCTCGCAGTCGCCAACTTGATGTAGAGGACCGCAAGCAAGCAAAAAATGCCCGCTACGCTATGCGTTTTTGCACTGTGCTACATGCAATTCGCGTAGTGCTTAGTACCGTAAACTACGCAAGCTATGCGAGCGTAGCATTGTCCTATGCCCAGGGTTACTCCAGAACCGCTTGCAGTTTAGGAAGTCATTGAAGAGCTTGGCTTTTCTTTATGTAGGTTCTCTCCCCTAAATATGGTTTCTGCCATTTTTCTGCAGTTGTTATCATATTGGACTAGCGCTGGGAAGCCCTATTGTATGGGCAGCTATGCACTTTACAAAATCTCATAACACCACATACCTACTAGGACCAGGTAAAATATCTGATACACCGACATAATCTTGTATTATTTTGCATATTTCTTAATTAGCTTGTGTTGGACCTGGGTCTCTCTGCAGTGTCACCCTTGATTTTTGCCTTTCTTTCCTGAACCTGTTTTTGTTGGCTTTAAGACTGTACGCTTTTCCCTGCTACCAGTGGCAAAGTGTGTGTGCTAAAGTGTGTGTGCTGTCTCTTTTAAGCATGGTAAAATCTCCCTACATTTGATTGGAATTTTTAATTTACTTTCTAGTAATTGACACTACATATACCTAGGGCCTATAAATTAAATGCTACTAGTGGGCATAAGCAGCTTCCCTTTGTGCCACCCACTAAAGTAGGCCATTAACCCCTTCCACGCTCATGACGAGCTGGGCTCGTCATGAGGTAGCCTCCTCGCACGCTCATGACGAGCCCAGCTCGTCATGAAACATGGGAATAAGTAAATCTCAGCACAGGAGGGGAAAATACATAGCATCGATGTGGTTAAAACATGTCACAGGGCTGCCACTTCAGCCTGTAGGGCCATATGAAACTGCCATTTCGACTGGCAAGATAAACCTTTGCCAGACTTAAACCTTCCTGTTTAACACACATAGGCCATCCCTAACATAGTCCCTAAAGGCTCATGGTATTTAAATAGTGGTACTTAGGTTTTGCCTCTCTTGACAAAGAAAAACTCATAAAGTACTTTTTCAGTTGTAAGGCTATCCCTTCCATAGACTAAGGAGCCCATTAGGATGGCGGGCTGATTACACTTCAAAGGGTCAAGCCTTCATCCCACACAAAGGAACCTGACACCAGACTTGCCCTTGCTTTTGTCACCCTAGACGGTTTACAGCCACGACCAGGGCCAGGGGATGAAATGGCCATAACTAGTTTTGGGGATAGGCCAAGGAATTCCACCACACAAAGGCTGTTACCAGGTATAAAAGTGACACCTTCAGAATCTCTCATGAGAACACTCCTTTACCTGTGGAAGGTTCAGTAGAAGGGCTTCCCTGCAGTCTGAAAAACGAAGACTGGAACTGCTTACCTTAAACCCATGGTCCCCAGAAGTGATTCTAATGGTCAGTTGGCGGACCTCCTGTTGAGCTACAGGAGCACAACAAGCTTCCAGCAACTGCCCAGGTGACCAACCCTAACTGGATCTGCCTGAGTCCTGCTGCTGTCCTCTGCTGTAGGTAGTTCTGATCCCCAAGAAGTGCCCCCATGTCTTGCACCTTGGCTGGCATCAAAGTGTACTACTCCTGAAGAAAAGTTGAAGATACTGAGGCTTTGGGCTCATTGTGACTGCCAAGCAACCTCTTTGTGCCAAGAATTGACCACACGCAACAACTGCCAATGCGATGCTCCAGCAGGACCTGAACTTTACGCCGACAGCAACTGTCCGCAATGACTTTCAGTGCAAAACTCTAGCCAGACCTTCACTTTGAGCAACAGCATGTAAGGACCGCCAACAGGAGTCTTCAGCGATGACCATCCACTACAGCAGACCTGCTCCTCATGGCGAAAAAGACCTCCTTGCCACCCCTCACCAATGGGAATGACAGCTCCTTGTGTAAACATAAGAAGGTAACCCTTCAGAAGGATGACCCTGGTCCCTGTATCCAGGGTGCGCACAATCACAAACTTTACCCTGCGACAGACAACCATGGGTGGTACTTTGTGCGTTTTGGTGCTAATTTCACCAAAACTTCAAAAAGGAATATTTTCAGTTCTACTGATTGAACTTTTGACATTTAGGTGTAATTTTATTTATTAATATCGTACTCTATTTTTCTAAATTGGTTTGGAATTTGTTGTGTTGTGTTTTTCCTTTATTATGGTTTAAATGCTGTAAAAATACTTAACACATTTCCTCTAAGTTAAATCTGACTGTGTTTGTGCCAAGTCACAAGAGGGTTAAACACTGGTATATTTAGTGACTTTTGTGGTACACCTTGACGAGGATTGTATTATTTGTGTGGGGTCTCCACCCTCTCAGTTACTCAATGTCTTAAAGATTTTTAGGTGAAATTTGAAAAATTACACAACTACACCATGCAGCACAGGAGCACAGGAAGAATATTAACAACCAGAATGCGAGAGGCTGTTATTTGCACCACTTATGTTTTTTCCTTTATTTGTTTGCCTGAAATCCTGCTAAATGCCGGTTTTGTATTTTGTGTATTTACAGAAAAACAAAATATTTAAACTTGGCAAACATTTAATGTTGCAAACACACATATATAAATACACACATGCACATAGCAGGAAGGCAGCAAACCCCTGAAACACGTAGCTCATTCCAGGTTTTGGCTGCGATGTAGGAGAAAGCTCTCCCACCCGTACTGCTTCTGCAGATGTGGGGAACCTCTGCCAGGGCGAGGTCGGTGGAGCCGAGGTTCCTCTTGTGTGCTTGGAAACATACTCGGTTGTTGAGGGATTTGTAGGCGTGGGTGAGGAGTTTGTGGGTGACTCTCTTCTCGAAAGGGAGCCAGTGGAGGTTTTGCAGGTGTTGGGTCATATGTTTGTGGCGCGGTGTCCCTAGGACGAACCTGGCGGCAGCGCTCTGGATGGTTTGGAGCTTGCTTAGAAGAGTTTTGTTGATTCCAGTGTAGAGGGTGTTGCCGTAGTCAAGTCTGCTGGTGAGGATTGCATGGGTGATGGTCTTTCTGCAGTCGGGGGGATCCATTTGAAAGTCTTACGCAGGATGCGGAGGCAGTTGAAGCTGGTGGAGGACATCGCGTTGATTTGGCGGTTCACGGAGAGGGAGGAGTCGAGGATTATGCCAAGGTTCTGAGCATGGTCTGTTGGGTGGGTGGGCTCCCGAGGGGTGCGGGCCACCAGGTGTTGTCCCAGGCGGAGGTGCAGGGTCCGAGGATGAGGACCTCGGTCTGCTCTGAGTTGATCTTTAGGCAGCTGTTCTTTGCCAAACTGCTGCTTTTTTCATTCCTTCCTTGAAGCTGAGTCTGGTGATTTCTGGGTTCTTGGTGAGCGAGAGGATGAGTTGGGTGTCGTCAGCATAGGATACGATGCTAAGACCATGCTGTCTGACGATGGCGGTGATGGGCAGGGCCGGACTGGGAACCACAACCGGCCCTTGCAAAGTGCTCGGCCGGCGCTCCCCCTCCCCACTCAGGGAGGGGGGGTGGAGTTGCCGCCGAGCTCTTTGCCGGGCCGGTTTTCTGCTGATTTTAGTACAGGGCCGATTTTGCAGCTATGCTGGAAAAACGGCCCTGTAACAAAAATGGCCCCCAGGGGCCCAAAAATGGCCCCTACCCGTGCGGCGCACCGGGGGATTGCCCGGTGCCCGCTATGGCCAGTCCGGCCCTGGCGATGGGGGCCATGTAGATGTTGAAGAGCATCGGGCTTAGTGAAGATCCTTGGGGTACTCCGCAGAGGATGTCAGTGGGGTCGAAAAGGAAGGGGGGAGTCTAACCCCCCGGGTTCTGCCAGAGAGGAAGGATTGGATCCAGTAGAGGGCTGATCTCTCTATTTCTGTGTTGAGGAGTCTGGCGGCTAGTCTGCGATGTGAGACGGTGTCGAATGCTGCGGAGAGATCTAGGAGGATGGGGGCTGCAGTGTGTCCCTGGTCGAGCAGCATGCGGATGTCATCAGTGGCAGCGAGAAGGGTGGTCTCAGTGCTGTGGTTGCTGGGGAAGCCGGACCGGGAATTGTCTAGGATGCAGTTTTTTCCGATGAAGGCGGGCAGCTGGGCGTGCACAAGTCTTTCAGTGACTTAGGCTGCGAAAGGGAGGAGAGAAGTATGCTGGTAGTTCTTCAGGTCAGTAGGGTCGGCCGTAGGTTTCTCGAGGAGTGGTTTCACCTCGGCACGTTTCCTGTTGTCAGGGCAGGTGGGGATGTGAGGGAGGAGTTGATAGTATGTCCTAGTTCCGGAGCGATGGCAGTAGCCTCCCACTCTTACTCTCTTAACACGAGAAACAGTGACCAACTTAAGGATTCCTGAGTGAAGAGGCAATGAAGATAGATACAGAGATAGCAAACTGGGCAAAATAGGGGGTCCCTGACAGAGTAAGATCTTATGGGCATTACACAAGGTGTTGAAGTGCACACGCTTCTCCACAGGAAGTCAGTGCAGTTTGTGAAGGAGGCCGGAAGAAGGTCAGCATTTCGGAACGGAGAACAACAGTCAAGATGTGGCGTTTAGAGCCCACTGGAGTCTTGCAATCACTGGTCTGTTGACTCCAAAGTATTGAATTTTGCAGTAGTCTAGCTGAGATACGATTGCTGTCTGAATGATGGTCTGTCGGTGCACAAACCGAAAAATCCAGGAATGGATTTGAGACCTCACAGGAGCCCGAAACATGTGGCTGCTACCGAATCAGCCTGCGCTTCAAAGTTCAAGATGCCGTCCACTCAGACACCTAGATTTTTAACAGTTGTTCTGGGTTGGGGGAATGTGTAATGTATTTGTACAACACCTAAACAGTAAAACAGTGAGAACACCACACCAGGTTAGAGAAATAGAACTTAATTTAATAAATAAAACCAGGCCAAATGAAAAAGATCCAATTAGTAGAACTGGAGATATTCAATATTTAAGGTTTCAGTGTAAATAGCTCCAAAAAGCACAAAGCGCCAATTGTGGATATCTGGTCGTGCCGAACTGGGACAAAGTCACAAGTTCAGGTCAACTGGGCCAGCTACAGGGATCCAGTTACATCTGCTAAAAAAGTACCTTAAATCCTGGTTGCGGAGCATTGCGAGGGTCCGTGTCAAAGATGATTGCACAGCCAAAGCGATGAGGTGAGGCTGCGGTGTGAAATCCGATGTCTGGGATGCGGCGTACGGTCAGGGGGATTCGTTGGTTTCTAAGACCTACGAGGACTAAATACGGAGTCCATCGTCATCATTGATGCTGCCACTGCCAAGAGATGCAAGGGCCTGTGCCAATGGGGCGTCGTGCAGCAGCGTTTCCAAAAGTAGTGCATACTGAGGTCAAGATGTGAGTCCTTGAGATGGGGGCAATCCATGCAGCAGCAGCAATATGCCCATTCTGCTTGCGGATGCAGCACCCAGTAGAGAAGATGTGTCGGTTTTGATGGGGCATCAGCTACTCAACAGACAAGATATGAAAGTTCCGTTGGATCCACAGGGGCTAATAATTGTGTATTGGACAGGATCGATACCCTTGTACTTGAGTGCGAAGACTTCTTAAGCACCGAGATACCCGCACCGACTAGTATTGCCCAATAGCCACCTCGCACCCCCACCACACAAGTCAAGTCCACTATCCCTTCGATGTTCTCCAGACAGCCCTTGGGTAAAGCAACAAAGCATACTAATGAAACATTGCATGCACCCAAGCAGGTACAAACATTGGAACCACAGACTATAGATACAACTCCCCCTCAGGAAAAAGCCTCACCCATAGCTAATCTACCTGAAACTTTAATACATTGCGCAAACAGGTTCGCAGTGTTGGCTGATATTTCCAATAGTTTGGAGATCGATTCTGCTGCAATATTGTCTGGTCCTGGAAGTGAAAGTAAGAAGGAGGCGGATAGTTCGCCCAAGGGTCTGTACCAGCTGGTTGTCCTGCTTAGACAAGACATAGGGGCCTTGAGAGCAAAGATTGATGAACTGTTTGTTGAGATTAAAACCTTGACTCCGAGCGTAACAGCTCATAATCAGGCTTCGTGCACTCTGGTAGAAGAGCGCATACGCTCGCAGCGACCCCCCCCTCCCAACCACGATCACAGTACTCAAACATGTGGGCGCCTATCTGCTCCCTTAGCTTCAAAGAGGGATATAGCACCTCCTCTTTTACACAATAGACAGCACAAGTCCCCAAACTTGCATCCCCAGAACCTAGTATTGCAGCAAATCCCTGTACCTCGTATGACAACTAATAACACACAAGCATCATTAACAACCTCTGAAATAGTGACAGGTAATCACCGCCAGCTAACACCCCATTCAGAAGGGAATAAAGTTTACATGGTGAATGTTCCAAAACTGGGTATTGCATCAGGCTACGAAAGTGAGGAGTCTTTGATAAATAAGTCAACACATTGGATTCGTCATGTTAGGGGGTGTCGTTCACTAATTAGGGAGGATTTTGTTAGGGCAAGTAGGTATACGGCACACACACAACCACAAGATTATATTGAGTTGACTCTAGCTAGTACCTTCCTGGCAGAGAATCTTGTTTCACTTGAGTTTCGTACCTGCTCCCCTGACTCATCAACGTACCGGATCGTGCAATACAGGCAGTCTTTTGCACATTGGGAGGATCTTGACATATTATCATAAAACTCTTGCTCACTGCCTCAACCGCTTGATTTTCTTGCGAAACTATTTTGTATTATCATATCTAATATCCCTTGAAATTGGGGACAAAGCCTTGAAAAGTCACATGATGTGACGAAACACGTGTCGGCTGTTGCTTATTGTGGACCAAGATGAAGAGGATAGAACTACCATTCTTAGTCTTTTGACTAGTTCTCAAAATTAGGGGACATTTGCCCTCTTTTGGTCTATGTATCTGAACTCTTTTGGAAAATGTACTCTTTGTGTGTTTCAAAAAAATCCTTTTTTTGTGAATTACCATGATTCAAAAATATTTATGAATTAAAAACTCATTTGTTTCTGAGAACCGAAACTTGTCTGTTGCCAGTGGTATTTGGGTTAATATATAGAATTTTTCGCTTTGACTACATACACAGAATATAAATTACTTCAGAGTGCCTGGGTATCCGTACATAATAAATGAGGGTAACTATGCTCAGATTAGGTGGGGGTCACAGGGACAGCTTACTGGCAGGATTCCAGTAAACAGGGGAGTTCGACAGGGTTGTGTGATGGCACCCACCCTGTTCTCATTATATGTCAACGGGTGGTTAAATTCCTGCAAGAAACACCGGCAGATGCCCTGACCCTGGCAGGCAATAAGGTGCCAACTCTCCTGTTTGCTGACGACACGCTCTTGATCTCGAAGACACCAGCAGGCCTCCAGAAGCTTCTGAACAGGTTCCAGCTCTTTTGCAGGACTCGGGGTTTAGTCATAAATATGTCTAAAACAAAGTTTATGACCTTCAACCCCCATAAATCCTTTAAGAGCAACATCACCTTAGAGGGAGTCTGTTTCGAGAGAGTTAAGTCTTTGGCTATCTTGGGATACGCCTCTCCGATAAAGCCCAGTGGAAATTTCATTTGGACACAATGCTCCTGAATCATAAGCGCGTGGCTGGAGTGATAAGTAAGGAAAATCGCTTGCCATATTGCAGGCCTATTGCTCCAGCCCTCGTTGTGTATGAGGCTAAGGCAGTTAGTTCGGCTCTTTATGGCGCCAAACTATGGGGTTTTAACAATCTTGATGACCTTGGTGGTTCAGAAAATAAGTTCCTTAGGGAGCTTCTTATGCTACCCCAGGGAACACCTTTCACCCCCCTGTTGTATGACTTGGGTAGGCGTCACATTAAAGATCTGGCCAAACGTCGCCCTCTGTTGTATTGGGCATGCCTTAGGCATTCCTCAGAACTTGCAAACGATCCTAACGCTTTCACTGAGGTAATGACAATAGACACTGGTAAAAACATAAAATCTTTTTATTTTTATTTTATTTTGAATCTCAAGGCTCTAGTGCTAACCTTGGGTCTTAAAGAGTCATGGGTCTCTCAAAACCCCCGACAAAAAACGAGCTTAAACGTATCTAGTGGGAGTGGATAGGTGCTAGAGATCATAGTAATGCAAATCTAGGTAGTCTCACAGAGGAGTTTTTATATCACAAACCATCTAGAGCATTTGAACCATACCTAGATGTGATACAGATCCCTAGAGACAGGACTCTATACATTCAATTTAGATTTGGCACAATCCCAGTAGCCGAATTTACTATGAAGTGGCGTTCTTGTAACCAGACCACAGCAGAATGTCCGTCTTGCTGGAATCCTAATGAGAATATTGCACATCTCATGTTTGCCTGCCCTGCTTACGCCAGCATTAGGTCTAGTTGGCTTGCGCCCATTTGCAAACAGCTAGGCACCACTAACCATTGTGATGCCCTTCGCATATTGAGAACAGACCCAAGATCTTTATATGTCTGTGCTGTTGCAAAGTTCTTGGGACGAGCCTGGTCAATCAGGCACAGGGCCATTCACAGGGCTTCCAAAAAATCAATATAATGGTCATAAGCACGCAGATTGTAAGATTGAAGTTTTCTATGCTGCTCCACGTTTTAGACAGTGAATTTTTATATCTTAAATTGCCTTTTCTGTTTTAAATTGTTTATTTTAATCATGCTGATTAATCTTAACATTTGTCACAAGCTTTATCTTTTATTAATTTTGTGAGAATTTTGTTGTAGGTTTTTATCTATTCGATTATTTATGTTTTAATGAGCTACACATTTTATCGAACAAGAGAAAACTGTGCTGCACGTTGTTTATCTATTTATGCATTTCTCCCTCGCATTGAAATTGTAGTTGCTTTTATGATATTTATATCGAAATAAAGCTTGATTGATTGATTGATTGAATACTGTCAGAGGAGAGAGCACATGCACTTTAGCACTGGTTAGCAGTGGAAAAGTGCTCAGAGTTCTAAGGCAAGCAAAAATTAGATCAGAAAAAAATGGAGGAGGGAGGTAAAAAGTTGGGCGAGGGCAGCCTAAGGCTAACAGGTCTAACAACCATGCATCACCTGGCAACAAATTTGATGGGTCAGTGCATAGGTAGACCTGACCTATTCGGGGGTTGGTAGATAGACAGCTGCCTACATTGCCTGGATGAATTTTTCTGAATGAATCAATCTTGATGTTTCCTCATTGCAATTGTGGCCTTTCCGGCACAGGGTGATGGGCCTATCCATACACATGGGGTATCATTTTTACTGGGAGAAGTGTTGGGGCATTGTAAGGTAGGATTTGTGTTGCTCGCTGCAGATTCGGGGACATTCTCTAACGTAAATGTGAGGAAAATCTGTGATTATATTGATAGTTTGACATTTGCATGACATTCTGATTAAGGAAATGTGGTGGAATCCATTCAACCCCACCATCATTGACAACCCTTGCCTACTTTTCAGAAATATCTGAGTTTGGTAGGTCTCCATGTGTGCCGGCCAAGCCCAGGCTCGACTTCTCATTTACCTATAGTACCAGAATGAGTGAATTTCAAAGGAAATATCCTGATGTTTCCCTGTCGCATTCATGAGACTTCCCTATTGCAGGAAATAGGCTCACCATCACAAATAGGGTACTGTTTTTATATGGAGAAGTGTGAAACATAGAGTAGTAAATCATTTGTTATTAGTAATAGAATTTTTCTCCATTTGTGGCTTCCAAATGTAAGCAAGATTGCAAAAAAGAACACATTTAACAAAATGTCTTCTGACTCACATGGAATTATGGTTAATCCCAAATACATATTTGTAAAAATACCGATTAATCATATATTCATAATGAGGCATATTTGCCCTCTGCCATGCCATTGTTGTCAGTGGATGTCCAGGTACTTCAATGTTCTGAAAAAACTTTCAGTCCTTTAGCATTTCAACATTATAAGGTTTGTTCTGAAACACTTTCATTCATTGGGTACTTTTCTTGTCTTGCATATTTAGGTTTTTGTCTATGTTTTTTTTACATTTATCTCAAAAGTAATGTGTTTTTTGGCAAATTTTCACATCTTCATTTATAGCAATGTCATCTTCCCATTGTTTAAATAACCTTTGTAGAAGACTTGGATCTATCCAAATGTTAATTTTGTTTTCATAAAAATTATTATTTTTACTATATTTCACCACTCATCTGCTTGCGGTTTTAACACATTTTCCATTTTGTTTTAATTTCTATTCAACATTGTAATATGAAGTTGATGGTTTTTTGAAACACTCTTTAAATTAAAAGACCTCAGAAAAATATTGATGAAGGACAGTGCCATATTTTAGAATTAATTTCCTCAATTAATTTGTTTAAAACGTAATAATAATGAATTGTAATGTTCAATAAAATCTAACTCTAGAAAATTGACACTAAGAAAGGAATTATTTGTTATATTTTGCTGGACTGATATTTTTGCTAATTTCCACCATGGCAACGAGTTGCAAATTCTGACCCACAGGTACCTAGCTGGAGTTTAAATTCAGTTCATATTTACCCTGCCTGTCACAGCGACAGACAGAGCTGTAAGCGGTAAGCAAGAAGCAGGAACAATATAAAGGGATCAATCATTCCAATACTGTCTAGGTTTCAACACCTAATTCCAAGAATCAAAAAAGCCACCTGTCTCAAAATGTGAAAGGCATTAATGAATTCATAATCATCAGAAAACGCCTGAATTGTGGTTTGAATGGCCACTCAAACTTCGACAACTCGATTGTGGAGTTTCGTCTCCCTACCTAGTTTATTTACCAAGACCACGGTTTTTACAAAATATTGCAGCAGCAAAGGAAACTAGAGCAGGAGTCATCAAGGGTGGATTATTTACCACCCACTGCAATGTGTGTGACACAATCACCTCTAATCCTGCTAGAGCCAGGCCCTTAAACGAACACTATAAATGTGCAGGCATTGTAACACCAAACACCACTTCACCCACAAAAGCATCAGAAGACAATCCTTGTAGGAGCTCCTTCTGGTAAGTTTTTGTTTTTAACTTTTAGATTGCTTTTCAGAGCTGAATAAAAAAAAGGGTAACCAGTCGAGTCAAATTAGGTTTTGATCATTTCTATATTATTTCAAGGTAAACTTGATTGGACATTAATGAAACAGTTTATGATTACATTTAAAAAGCCCATACTGATGCAAACCTAGGAGTAAGGTGGGCATCCAGCTGTTTAATTTTCAAGCATAATCCCTGTCAGTCATAGTATTTATATGCTTTAGACTTTCTCTGTAAAAAACACACAATGCATATTTAATCATTGGTCTCGATGTAAAATGATGTAAAGCTGTTAAAATTAAAATGGTATATTTTTTAGATGAAATATTCATTTGGACATGATTCGTTTAAACTTTGAGCTTGCAGAAGGTTATTTAAGTCTCTTGCTTATCCATATATTACATTGACAAGAAAATCCCCTTGCTGACTGACATAAGGATATTCTGTTCATATCTTCAATTTTAATACGGGATTCTGGGGTTGAGTCTTAAAAAAAGGCAGGTTGGAATATATGAACTGTTGGATTTACTTGTATGATTAACATAGATTTCGAAATGTCAAAAGTCAGGGAATTCACAAAAATCCGCAGGACTTCACATGGAAATCCATATAAATCGTAGATTTCCATGCCTATATTTAACCTTCAACAGCCTGCTTTCCACTACTGGAACTCCGATGGTTTGCAGTACTATTTAAGTAGTTGCCTCTAGAAGGAGCACTCCCTATCTGCTTTATAGAGCATCAATATATTAGGCCAGGTTTTGATGGCCCTAAATTAGGTTCCTAGAATTGATGAAAAAAACACTCAAGGCCCGATTCCCAAAGGTAAACTTACACTTCAGGTCTAAGTTTACCTTTGTGAATTGGGCCTTTAGACTTCAGGCCTATAGTTTGACTCCAGGTGTAGAGTTAGACTTTTGGTCTGAATTTAGACTTCAGGTCTAAGTTTACCTTTGTGAAACGGACCCTCAGAATGTTTGTGAATGCCTTCATAAATTTTATTAATTTTGTTTACAAAAAACACAATCTGGTTAAAGCGTTGTGGAAAACAAAACAAAAGGTAAACAGTTGAGCTAGCGAAAGGGTAAACATATTTGTCGGTTTGTTATATTTGTCTATTTTGCCTCAACCTATTAAATGGCACTAGCTATTAATTGTGCACAATCATATGCAAAATTCAATTAAAGGGATTTCCAATTATAAGGAAAACCTGCATCACTATAGGCAGGGCCTGTAGGAAAAATTATTACACACCAGCATTTCAGCAGAAATATTTCTTAGCTGCTCCAGCCACCTAGTTCGCCAAAAGTTGAATGATTTGAAGATTACAAAAATAGTTTCTGTCTTCTACAGATGAAAAGTTATTAAAATGCAGCATATAGTGGTGCAACATAATGATTCACAGTTAGTGCGCTAAGGGGTAACTTTTTGGCCTTTGAATGTTGTATCACGAATGCAAACAGGTGAAATGTTTGGACAGATTCTGGAAATACCTTCTATAGTTAGGCTGGCAGAAGGTATTTTGTCTGTTGGCAGGGGGATTTTTGCTACTGAATAGATATGTCACAAGAGGCCCTACTCCGTGAAATGGAGCAAGCACAAAACTGAAGAAAAGTTGTAAAACATATCTGTGAGGTACTGAATAAGTGAGGCACACCTTTCATTGCAGAAAATCTGTATAGATAAGCTTGTTTTCTACATGGTACCCCACTATATCTGTTTCACACAGTGCCTTACTCTGGGTGGTGTGGAGGTAAATGTTAATATAATTGAGCACCTGTGCTTATACACACAATTTTTTTTAATTCTTCGTGAATAACCTTTTGAAACGTACTCATTATTAACTTCATTTTTTTCACATTTCCTTGTAGATACCATTTATAAAAGATGAGGACCTTAGTTGTGGTGTCCTGCCTTCTGGCCTTAGCTGTTTGCATTGCGGTGAGTGATGATGTGTGGGACTTAGCAAACATGTAGGGCTTTGTTAGTATCACTCAACAATGCTTCAAGTGAAAATATCTTTTGTGCTTCTGTTGATAAGTAGATATTCCCACGTTCATGTATGCGGTAGTCCTTTCCCTAAAACGGGAATTTTAAACATGTCCTACTGCACTCTTATGGCTCAAATGGTGCTTTTGGATTTTCTGGGTGTCTGAAGCATTTCAAAATGTGTCTGTTCGTTGGTACAACTCAAAATACTCCATCGAGTATATTACACCAGAACCACCCTACACAAGATACGACGAGCGACACACCCCTTCTGCCTTAGAGGTTGCGGGGAGGAAGGCACACTTTTCCACACCCTGTGGGACTGTCCAGTGATAACCAAATACTGGCGACAGGTACTGCGTACTATGACACAGACGTTAGATGTCTCTCTCTTGCCTGAACCACAAAGGTGTATTCTGAATATATGGGACCCCACTGACCTCAATCGCCAGGGACAAACCTGGGCTACACTCGGCTTCATAGAGGCTAAGAGAGACATTGCGCAGAAATGGGGAGCGGAAGACCCCCCCTCGCAAGCATTATGGAGTAGAAATATGGATCTGATCATGGTGACAGAGCGCACAGTTTATAAGAACAGGGGAAGCCCGCGCAAATGGAACAAAATTTGGGCGCCGTGGAATAATTACAGGGGGAACCTCTGTGAGATGCTACCAGAGGAAGATCTAGATAGTTCAGATGACGAAGACGTAGAGTCGTAATGAGGCAACGCGTTGGACGACCTGCTTATTTAATAGTACACTGTACGATATGGCGACTGTCTTATGCCTTGTAAAACTGTATACGCATTGCTGATTTAATATAACTGCTGTCAAACGAATTATGGGATCACATGAGAAATACTAATGAAGCTTATCTGCATATATGGTCACTGTCATGTTTACAACTGTTTTATTCTTCAATAAAAACATTTAAAAAAAGAAAATGTGTCTGTTCTTGAAAATGACATTAAGGGCCCCATTAGGATGTCGGGCGGATCGCCACCGCCATGCTGGTGGTGGCGATCCTCCCAACATCCTTCCCTGCCCGCCACACATTTCCCCCACCATATTACTATGGCAGGGGTACATGCGGCGGACGGAAAGACCGTCCGCAGCTTTTCCGCCCGGTCAACGAATTGACCGGGTGGAAAAGGATTTCATATGGTGGCGGTGTCTGTTAGACACCGCCATCCATATAAGGATGTGGGCGGGAACATGCGCCATGGAAAGGCATGCAGGAATGTCTTTTGGGGGCCTGTTGCGGGCCCCCAGGGACTCCGGGGGGGTGGGGGGTGCACATGGGGGTACCTATGGTACCCCCCTGCACTTCACTGTACAATGTGGCAGGCACCGCCCGGTGCCTGTCACGTTGTGCATTGAAGTGGGCAATGTTAAAAATGCCGAATGTGATCCCCAGTGTGGCGGGTGCATCCTAGTGGCCCCCACGGAACCGCCGCCCTTATGGCGGGCGGTCCCGTTTTACGTCGGGATGGCGGGCAGATATCAGTGTTCGGAAAAAACAGTCTGAAAAATCCACGGCTAACATAAATGATATCACTGTACTGGATGTTAAAACCTCTACTTTGCGGTGTGGACTGATAAGGGGAGAGAAGGAATTAAACTAGCAGTGTGTCCTCATAAGATTCTTTTAGAACAAACCTAGAATTAAGGACAAAACACTGTTTATTAAAATGGGAAACAAACAGTGTAATATAAAGGATACGTTACCCTCTGCCGAACGTTATAAGGATGTTGCAAGTCACTGAGGAATTCCATAACCATATAGAGGAATGAGTCTGAAGGCAGAGTTCTTTTATAAGGATATCGAGCATTATAATCTGGCAACCCACTGAAGTCCTGATCAGAAGAAAATGGAAAAGGCCAGGGTAATTTTTGATCTTCAGGGATTAAAAATAAAAAAGATGGCGTGCATGGGATGTCTCTTTCGGTTCTCAAACATGTAGTGAGCACTCCTAGGTAATGGAACCAGTTTTAGCACATTTGCAGCTCAACCTTCAGCGATGGTCCATTTTCCTGTAGAAGGAAAGCCAGTGTTAAAGCAATTTATCTGCCTCTGGGCTCTTGGTCAAATGCAATTCGCTGCTAAAATGTGTTTTCTACTTTTTTAATGGGCAGTATGTAACCACTGGCTGTATTCGCAATTTATCATATAACATTACCATGTTTTCCAGAATAAAACTCCTACAATGCACTGTTGATAACATCACGCTCCCGGAATCTAAGTGAATGCACACAACATAATTTACCTCATTTTGGCCCTGCTTTGCAGCAGATCTAAATAACAAAGGGCTTATTGTCAAAGGAGTGGCATCTGAGATGATGGTCAGGATGACGATTGAAACATAGTGTATAGTAGCAGCTGGAATCAGCGTGGGAGCTAATGGAGGGAACAGCGTTCTTATGCCATTGAGGCAGGTTTAGAGGGTAGCTGAATGGTTCAGTTACAAGTGGTAAAGGTAACTTTAGGTTAATGGCTGAATTCAGTGTCACTTTTGCATTGCATTGCACCCCAACTACACCTGGCCAAGAAATGTTTTTTTCTTCTAAATCTTTATTTTCCCTCCTTTCCAGGCCTTTGAGCGGGATGAGAGGAGTGCAAGTGACAGTGGTGTAAGTATGAGACATTCTTAAATAGTTTCTTACATCCTGCAGTTAACAAGGCATTCAACCTTTGTATGTTAAGTTGTCTTATTGGTTCATTGTATCTGATTTCCCGGTCTTTATAAAATATTTTTTTGGACTCTCTCTGGATAATATTCGGGCTTCTGTGATTGAATGATCTTAGAGTCTAGATCACCTGGACCATGAATAAGGAACTTAGATAAGATAAAAGGAACGAAACAATTCAATTTGAATCAATGGTACTTACTTTGTTTAGTATTCCATTCCATGTTTGCCAGGACTAATAGAACCATTGACCAACGATATCTACATTATTTGTGACATGCTTTAAGATAGAACGGTACATATCCACTGCTAATCCTCTGAAAAAGAACACAAAAAATCCCATATGGGCAAGATAAACTGTGTCTGACTCAATGTTTGATCTTTAACATTTCACTTTCTTACTTTTTCTTTACATTATTCCTAGATATATTGGCCAGATATGTAACATATCAGCAATTCATGTATAATTAAGTCCTAATGTGTTTTCCTGTAGAGTCTGGCTATATGGGTCAAATTCAAAAGGTGAAGGGTAGAGTGCAGCAAATGTTTTATGCACCTATCGGGCATAAAGTGAATAGATTTAACTCAATACTTCACTGAGTTAGATAGTAATTTTCAGACAACACATATCAGAGGCAAACCTTGCTTACTGTTTCTGAGTAGTTATGTCGGAAAATAAGCAGTAACTCAAATAAATTGACTTTACTTCTTGCAGGCACAACATATATGCACTATGCTTTGACCTGTTCAATTAAAGACCATCATGATATGGCCCATGGAGTCCTTTTCAATATGTTCCCATAAATAGCTCATGTAGTAAAAGCTTGAAGCATATGAACTACTTCACAATTGTGCTCTAATGTCCTGGGGCAAGCTAAGCAGTCAAACTGTAATAGTTATACGTGTGTATTGTGTTTCACTACTCAATCCTGGCTGAGTGAATCCTTTCAGTGTATGTGGATGGAAATCAGGTCCAAGAGGACGGATAAAACAAAGTTATAAATCATAGTTCCTTTCATTAATGGATTTGATGTTCGAGCCTTCAAACTGTCTTGTTTTTAGACTGAAATCTTCAGACTCTCATTTGTACAGGCCTATGTGTGGGGAATAGGCAACTGTAATGAGTGAGTGTGGTCACTGATGATGGGATGAATAAATGGAGAGCAGTCACTTTCTGCTGCAAGAAACGTGTGAGGGTGGACTCCAAAAATTGACCCTTTTCTAGTGTAGGTCTTACTTATATTAACAATTGTAAACTAGAGTTTGGTATTCTGAAATCCTGAAGTTACACTCATAAAGGGATTTACACATGCATACTATTGTCCCACGTTTGTTAATACTACACAACATAATCCTCCAGGGACAGGGAGTGAATACTCCAGCAAAAGGATGCCCTGAAATCCTAGGAACAACCCACATTACAATGATTTTCTGAATATGGTAATATTCACATTCACATACTTGTGACCTATTGCAATCTTAGACATGCTCAGAGATTTAATCCTGTGAAAAGAATGAGTAAATCCCATTCTCAAGTGTGAATGGGAACTCAACAGCCCCAAAAATAATGGAAGAGAGAAGATCTTTATCACTGGTGCGAAATAATTTCCTTTGGAAACAGCAAAAATGTGATTGTATGCATGGGAGGGTATTGACCCATGTGCACTGGTACACTAAGAAAATTACATAGGTGGAAAGCATTTCACATTTATTTAAGTAGCGATTAACATATAGAATTATAGATAGGTAAAATTGAACATTAGGGATGTTTTTCACCAAGAGGTTCTGAGTAACATCAAATAAATACCAAGAGCAATGATTGTGATGTGTACGATGTCAGTAAGAACCTCTGGATGAAAAACATCAGCTTTATTTACTCTTTATTTTTAGGTTATTTGTGGTCTCCAAAATCATCTGCTCCAGTTGCTGAATGACAGAGGGGTAATAGGGAGCCATACATAAGATAGCCCCACTCCCTGTTTCATAGGTACTAAGAAAAACCTGGCTTCCTGCTTCCCACAAATCTCCTCCCATATCATATATGGAATTATAGATGGCAGATGGGTAGCTTCCTCATAATTCACTTTTAACCCAGCTGTAATTTTATATTATGTATGGCCTCTGAATACATATGCCCCTGCTTTCAACTGCTAAACAGAAAAAGAGGACTAATGAGGAAGCAATAGGATCTCTTCCTCGTCCTAAATTTGAAAACAAATTATATGGCTTCATGCCACCCATCCCTAAGAACTCTCTGTACCTTCCCTTCCATCCCTTGAAGATGAAGTACACACGAGGCTCCTACATTCTGTGCTAACATAATGTGGTGGAAAGCAGCAGCTCATCTCATAAGAGTTCACAATTAGGTCACTTTGTGGTCAGAATACTTTGAAAGTCTATGTTTCCCATTTCAGTTGTTACAAAATTTAACATTTCAACACACACTTTCATACTTACAGTCCTTGAATTTTTGTTTTATTGTGGAAAAATATGAATGGTTCCAGATAAAACCATAAACAGTCAAATCTATGCATCAGAAAGGGCAACTACCTGCAGCAAATGTGTTTTTGATCTTTAAACATTTGCTGGTGTTTGATGGCCCTGGAAATATACCTTTGTTGGAATGTTCTGCGTTGTGGACCTGTGGTGAGCAAAAACATTGATATATTTCTCCAAAGATTATGGTGTGATGTTTTGTTATGTACATCTGTATTATAATGTATTAGAGTGTATCTTATTTTTAATGTGTGTTCTCTATTTTCCAGTCACATGAAAATAAAGGGCACAAGAAGAACCATCATTATCACCGTCGTACAACAACTCCAACCACTACTACTCCGACCACTACTACTCCGACCACTACCACTCCGACCACTACTACTCCAACCACTACTACACCAACAACTACTACTCCCACTACAACCACCGCTTCCACGGCTCAAGGTTAAATATTAAATCAGGTATGTGATGCATGCAACAGTAAAGATTATACAAATATTTATTTATTTTTGTGTGGACATTGCTCTTTCAGAATCTATATTTTATAAACAACAAGAGGCCAACAATCAGAAATCACAACAACCACACTCTTTTTTCACTTTTGTACTAATTTTTATCATTGATAAATATAAGGACAAAGAAAAATAAAAAAGTTCTTCAAGGTGGTTAGGAAAACAAACATGCTCACTTAAATATGTGTTCATCGCTCTAGCCTCAAGGGCAGATGTACAAATATACCTAGCAGCTCTACACTTTTGTTACAACACAATATTGTACACAGTCCTACCACGTTGCTTCCCTAGCACTGTCAGTGTCACAATACAAGTTCTGACAATCCCACCCTCCCAAACAAGCATAAGAGCAAAATAGTTATTCACATGCTCATTTGAACACTAGGCCATTGATAGGAGAAATAATTAGATACAGAAAGGCAATGATGCATCAAGCACATTCCATCACTACATTTGAACAAATCCCATATAATTACAACATTTAAGCAATTTATTTTCATGCCAGCATTTCTCAAAAAATCTCAATTTAAACAGTGGGCTGCAAATGAAGAGACAATATATTATGATCTGTAAAACACCTACAGGCTCATTTTGAGTGACCCATAATCTCGATTCTGGAACAAACTCCAGTTTGTGGCAGAATTAGGATTATCAGCAGTAGATAGATTTCATGCTCTTTTAGCAGCACGATGAAGAGATTGGCACAATTATTGGAGATTAAAACAACAATGTAAAGAGTTTTGCAGCTTGGAACACTGGAGAAAATGTAGTATCGCCTGGCTATCCACCATTCTGAGATGCAAAGTGAAATGATATGGAAACATTGTACTGGGCATAAAAGAACCCAGTGGCAGCTGTATTTCCACTGCCCATGTGGCATATTGCATAAGGTCTTTTCTTGACTTACTGTACAAATATATACAACAGGCTGACATTTTATAGCTGGAGGATCTCAATCTGAACTAAACTGAATGATAAATAAGTATTGCTTAAAGCGAAATTTCACTAAAAGAAAGGCATGTATGACAACAGTCCTCTCATCTGGGAATTTGCAGTGTGAGGTGGCCACCAATCACAGCCTGGTCATTGCTTGTAAATAAAAAGCCCACAGTGGGGAAGAAATGCCACCTCGTTTTCAAAATGTAGTGCTGCTGCAGCCAAGTGGACCAAAAGAGTCAACAGGAAGCCTTTAGCAAATTTTGTGAAAAAGAAACTTGAACATATATTTTATGTCCCTTTAGTAAACATTACCTTCCTACCTTAAGCAAACATATTTTATATTGCATTGAGCAAACTTATAGACAATTTAAAATGGGTTGCATATTAATTTGTTTATTGACACAATCGTTCTACTTTTGCACTCACAAAACTCTTTTGCACAACTGCTCCTTCAAAATGTTCATGTTGCACTGCCACGGGAAACCAAGCGATGGGAAGAAAATCATCTGTAGCAGTACTTCTTATTTGGGTGTTCACAATTTATGAATCTTGGACATTAAAGACTTCTTTTTATATTTTAGCTTGTGATATGTCGAGTGGAAAGATGCACCTCCTCTCACCCAGAATTCACAGCACCCACTGGCTGACAAGAAATACCTTAATTAAAAATTTTAATCGAAGCCCCCCCCCCCCACAAGCCCCCCAGTCATTCCTAGGGATGATCCTCTCAAACACACTTATGCTTAGCTGTGCGATTTATAATTTGGTCTTTGCCACTTTTATTGATTTATTTATATTGCTTCCACCAACGGTTTTCAAACAGTTTTCTCATTTCAATAATAGATGTATTTAATTAATATATTCAGCAAGAATAATAATCATTTTGACAAGAAATTCTGTACATAGCAAAATAATCTGTGTATAAAAGGTTAAATACAGTTTGGCTGAATTGGCTGCATGGTAACTGTTGATTGGGAGTCGAAGCACAGACTAGACAACCTACTATACTTACATATATGGATCTCTACAAAATCACACTAAGGGGAAATGGGAGGGAATGGAGGTGCAAGAGAATTAATTGTGACCAACATCAAGCAAAGAATCATTTTGACAGTGGGAAGAGAGTAGATGAAGTTCTGTCCCAATAGGAGTCTAGTCCCTGGATATGATCTGAGTGGCTTGAATGAACAGAATCGTGAAGCAGCACAGGGAGATTAGGGGAAAACAAAAAGGTTAAGATTAGTCGAGTGAAAGGTGCAAGAAGGAGCATACCGTTTTAGCATTTTACATTGGCTTCTAGAACACAGATCATTTATAGCTTTAAAAAACAGAGTCACAAGTTAATAAATAATATTGGGTTGCACAATTTACATCTCTGTGATGCTGACATTGCTCTGGGTGCTGTGCAAAAATAATTTAAATCAACACTACATCCCCAATACACTATAACCTAATATGACTTTATTTCTTTACAGAAAGAGAAAATCAGCTCATCTGAAGTGAAAAGAAATGTTTGCTCTTTATTATAAGAAAGAAGACATGCTTTTTGGAATACGTGAAAGTTTACCCTCCTAAAGAATGTAAAAAGCTGTATCTTATGTTCAAACTGTTCTTTTCATTAAGATTTTATTTCAATGAATCAATTCGTCAAAACAATATTGTGACTCGATGAGTTTTCTTTTTCTTCTTAGAAAAGCATCTGCAAGTAGATGCTTCGGATATACTTAATTTACATTTCATTAGCAACAACCCAACCAGGGTGCACTGCATTATGGGGCTTTAGGCACAATCTTTCTGCCACTGGCTTTTAAGATATCTTGAATAAAATAACCACCACATTTGGTATGGCATACAAACACAGGAAAAGAGCACTGGACCCAAGATAGCTGTATTTCTGGATCTTAGTTGCCCATTTCTGTTCACAGGAGAATCAAACATCCAAATAATGATAGCAATTCACATTTTCTTTCTTCTTTGCCTTACCTCTGACTCCTACTGCAAATATGAGTTGAATCCCAATATGCCCTCCATGTGAAACATCTTTGACCACTGTCTCCCATCAGGTTTTAAGGACGATTTCTTGTACCAGGCAACACTTTTGAAAGTATTCCCACTGCATAATTTGAGCCAATTGTTGCAGGTGGGGGCTACCGTCACTCGCGTTTATGGATTGGCACTTATGTTTCTCATCAGAATTTAACCAAGAGCAAGGGAGAAGAGAAAGAAGGGAAAACCATGACAAAGGGAGAAAGCAGAAAAAATATTTACCTGCAAGAGTGAAATAAAGGGGCAGGATGTGTCTGCCAGTGTATTAAAGAGGCACTATGTGGAAGCAAGACTTCAGAGCATTAGCATTCGGCACAATGAAATTCAAGAGACCGGCTTATGACCAAAACTTTGGGCCCTTGCACTTCTTCTTTTATGATTAAGCACTGTGTAATCTTTCATTACACAAACTCAGGGAAGGCCCATGAGGACAGCAAGTTATAAGGTTTTTTTGGTTCTATTCTTTGCTGAAATTTCTCATTTCCTACTCCTGTTGTGAAATGTACTATCTTCACAGTGACTATTAGGACAAGGCTTTAGTCTCTTACACCCACATGCATCAAGCGAGTTTGGATTAGCAAACGGTGCGAATCGGAAAATTCGGCCGTTTGCGATTCCAAAATCACTTATTGGGATGCATTAAACAATTTGTAAAAAATCGCAATTTTTTACAATTCCTAAAAATGCGATTGCATTTAAGGAATCGCATTTGTGCGATTCCTTAAATGCAATTCATGAATGTTTAAAAAAATGCGAATTCACAAATAGGAGGAGCAAATTAACACGAGGTTGACCCTCGTGTTAATTTGCGAAATCTTTCAAAAATGCTCAAAATAGCTTTTTTAAAAGTGTCATGTTACACACACACATGTCCTTTGGACATGTGTGTGTGAAACTTGCACTTAAAAAAACATGGCAAGGGTGCCGGGGGGGGGGGTCCTTTGGACCCCCCTCAGCACCCTTGAAATGCATCAACAAATTGTGATTCGCAAAAAAAATTCGCAAAAAGTTAATGCCTTTCCATTAATTTCTATGGGCCTCTAGGCCCATAGGAATCAATGTAATGCCATTCCTTAATTGCGATTCGCAATTAAGGAATTGCAAATACAGAAAATTAAGAAATCTCTAAAACTAGTGAGATTTCTTGATGCATAGGATTTTGCAATTCCTAAATTGCGATTCCTTAATTTTCGCAATTTAGGAATCGCAAAATCCTACAATGATGCATGTGGCCGATAGTGTATTTGAAAGTACCAGAAAGGTTCAAACCCCCAATCTTCATCCACCTGTTTTCAGATACGGTCAGTCTCCAGCACATGAAGAAACTATGGAGCGTGCAACAATTCACAGTTTCAAACAGATGCTGCCCGCTCATCCTTTTAGGTTTAAAGTATTTTATTCAAGACAACACGTAAGGACAGACAAACATTTCAAGAGAATATAGCAGGGCAGAAAAGCAAGTGTCCAAGAGTGCCGTTAAGGAATGGTCATCCGTTGACTCCGCCTGCACTGTGATAGAAGGCACCTGTTGCCTCAACATGTTATGACATTTCCCAGGAAACCCCCCCACCCAACATGCCCCCCCAACACCCAAACTCCCATCCCCCCCTCCCAATCCCACCCCCCGTCCAGTGCACAGTCTCTAAGCGCAACACACATCAGTGCTACAATACTAAGGAGAGAAACCTACAGGAAGATCAAGGGGCAGGCCCCATCCGGGCCGGAAGCCTCAAAAGGCGGAGATATTTGGGACAGGTAAGTTCCTTAAATTCGGTAAGCAAAAGGGAGTGAAATGGTTGCCAGAGCTCCCTAAACTGATCCACATCCCCCGCCACCGTGAGGGATAGCTTCTCCATACCCAGCACGTGCCACAACCTGTGGAGCCAGCCAGTGATAGACGGTACTGCAGCAGTGTGCCAATGAATCAGGATGTTCTGAACCGCGGAGCCCAGAGCTATAGCTATTTGTCTTCCTCTACGGGAACGAAGGGGATACATCAGATCATTCGGAAGTCCCAGCAAGGTATAGGCAGGGAAACGTGGCAATTCAATCTCAAAAGCAGAATCAATTTCATCCAACACTTCCGTCCAGTAAAGTTCTAGGAGCGGGCAATCCCACAGTATATGCGTAAGAGTACCCTTATGTCCACACCCCCGCCAACATGCATCCGCTTTACTACGGTCAAACTCATGCACTCGTTCCGGTGTGTAATACCAATAGGTAGAGATTTTAGTCAGTGTATCAGTGAGTCCCATGTGGTAGGCCGAGTGCCGCGCTCTATAGGCTATGTGTTCCCATTCCTTATGGCTCAGTGTCCTCCCCAGCTCCCTCTCCCAACGCTCTCTCCCAGGGTGATAAAGGTGTGTTGCCGGGGGCTGCAGCAGCTTGTACAAATCAGTAATCAGTTTGGAGTCCGAAGTCCGTGTCATGAGCCAGTGCTCATAAGGGAGAAAAGGCCGATCGGCCGTCTCTCTCACTTGCGGGTGGAGGGCCCAGTGGCGGGCCTGCATGTAATGAAGTCGCTCCGTCTCTGGAAGTGAAAACTCCTGGCGAAGGTGGGGAAAAGGAACCACCCCGTCCGGCCCATAAAGATGACACAAGGCTCTGCACCCCGCCTGTTGCCACCTCGCAAACGCTCCCCTCTCCATCCCTGGGGTGAAGTCTGGATTATCTACCAGCGGAGTAAGCGGTGACGGGAACGTGGTGAGGCCACGTAGAACGCTCGTAGCATCCCACACCCACAGTGGCACCCTCGTAACAAAGGAGGCATAGAGATTTCTGGGCCGATGAGGGCGACGCAGGAAGGGGATTTCCTGCAGCGGTCTCCCCGCCACCGCCTGATCCTGGAAGAGCCAGTGCTTATCAGACTCCCACCTACTCCATTCCACCAGGTAACGCAGCTGTGCCGCCTGGAAGTATTTGCGAAAGTCTGGGATACCCAGTCCACCTGCTTCCGGGGCCAGCAGCGAGAGGGCCCTACGCAATCTAGGCTTCTTCCCCTGCCAGACAAACCGAGAAACATCTGCCTGCAGTTGCGAGATCCATCCCCCGGGCGGTTGGAGCGGCAAGGCCCGAAAGAGGTACAACACCTGAGGTAGAATCGTCATTTTGACAGCAGCTATCCTGCCAAGCCAGGAAAAAGCGCCCCGATTCCATCGGCTCAGTTCCTCCTTGATCTTGGCCCCCAGGGCCCGATAGTTTGCCGACACCATCGCCGCCACGGTAGGTGCAATCTGGATGCCCAAATAGGGCACTGCTCCCGAAGACCATAGCATGGGAAACCGCTGCTGCAAACAGGCCCTAGTGACCGGGTCAAGGGAGATATCCAGCGCCACCGATTTCCCCATGTTCATCCGAAATCCAGACACCGCGCCAAAAGAGGACAGTTCCTCCATGCACGCCGGGAGAGCTCCGGCGGGTTTGTCAATGGACAAAATTACATCATCAGCGTAAAGGCTGACCGTGTGTGTAAAGGCTCCCATCCGGATGCCGGTCACTCGCGGGTTATCTCGCACCCGCTGGGCAAAGGGCTCCATGTAGAGCGCGAAAAGCAAAGGTGAAAGCGGGCAACCCTGCCTGGTGCCTCGTTCAATGTCGAAGGAGGTAGAAGCGTGCCCATTAACGCGGACCACCGCCGACGGACGAATGTAGCAATTAAGGATCATGGTGCGAATTTCTCACCTATACCCGCTTTCATAAGCACCCGCTCCAGGTAAGGCCAGTGGACTCGGTCAAACGCTTTCTCTGCGTCCACCGCCAACATCATTCGCTCCCCCGGAATCCGGGAAGCCTTTTCCAGCAAATGAACAATTCGTTTCGTATTGTCCACCGTCTGCCGTCCCGGGACAAAACCCGCCTGGTCAGGATCGATAAGGCCGGGCAAATGGAGAGCTAGTCTAGCAGCGAGGATCCCCGTATACAGTTTTAAATCAATATTCAGAAGGGAGATCGGCCGGTATGATCCACATTGCTTTGGATCCTTACCTGGCTTAGGGATAACCGAGATCGAGGCCCTGAGCAGATCAGGCGGAATGGCCCCGGGCTCCGCAAAGGAGTTGAAGAGGCGCGTCAGAATGGGTGCCAGCGTCATGCAAAATGTTTTATAAAACAGCGCAATGTAGCCGTCCGGGCCTGGTGCCTTGCCGTGTTTGAGTCGGGCAATGGCGGAAACTACTTCCTCAATCCTAATGTCCCTGTCCAGAGAATCCGCCTGCATAGGTTCCAGAGAGGGAAGTGTGGTTGAGGTCAGATAAGTGTCCATCGCCTCCTCATCCGGGGGGTCCCCGGTATAGAGGTCTTTGTAAAAGCCCCGAAAGACGGCTGCTATTCGCTCGTCCTCAGTTTCCGGCATGCCCATCGGGCCAGAGATCTCCTTGACCAGCTGGCTCTGCCGCGCCACGCGTAGCCTGTTCGCCAACAACTTGCCACAGCGGTCCCCTCCAGTATAAAAGGCGTGTCGCAGCCGCAAAGCGGCGTACTCCGCCCGGTCAAGGTCAAGGGCCGCCAGGAGCTTCCTGGCTTCCTTGAGCTGCCGCCCAATTCGGGGGGCCCCGGTTCTGCGATGGATCTGTTCCAGTTCCCGAACACGATCTGTAAGTTCATCTCTCTTGGACTGCCGCTCCCTATTGTCCGCCGAGGAAATCGCTATAAATTCCCCCCTGATGACTGCCTTCAATGCCGCCCATTGCGTGGCCCGACTGGTATCTGCATTATCGTTATGGGATTGAAATTCCTGAATCGACTTTTCAATGCGAGCCACCACTTCCGCCCTGTGCAGCAGCGTATCACGGAGGCGCCACGTCCGCGGGCGGAGCGCCGTCGGGGGCATAGTTAACAGGACCTCGACCGGGGCATGGTCCGAGAGGGAGATCACACCCATTTCTGACCCAGAGGCTAACGCTTTCACTGGGGAGGTAACCAACAGGTGATCTAACCGTGCGTACGTTTTGTGTGCATGAGAATAGTACGAGTAGTCCCTATCCGTCGGGTGCAGATGTCGCCATATATCAAGGAGGTCCACCTCGTCCAGCTGAGCCTTACGGTCCGCCGAGAGTTCTCCAACCTGAGGGGAGCGCTGCGCCGACCTATCCAGTGCGGAGTCGAAGACAATATTGAAGTCTCCCCCGAGTATGACATGTCTATCCTGGGAAGATGTGACCTCCTCGATCGCCGCCTGAAGAAAGCGGTCCTGTCGTTCATTAGGACTATAGAGAGACCCTATCGTAAAGACGAGACCCCCGATCCGAAACCGATAAGCCAGTAACCTACCCTTTTGTTCAGCAAATTTGTGGAGAACCTCCCCCCGGAAATGCCGCGCTACCAGAATCGCCACCCCAGCTGTTTTAGTGGTGCATGAGGAAAAGAATTGTGAGGGGAACTTGTGTGAGCGGAGCCTGTGTGTGTCCTGTGACAGTAAGTGCGTCTCCTGGAGGAGACAGATATCTGCCTGTGTGTTCTCTAAAAGCGAAAGGACGGCCCGCCTCTTCACAGGATTATTCAGACCTCGGACATTCAGGGTCACTACCTTACATGTATTTGGAGGCATGAGTGGTGGTGTAGTAGAAAGCAACAAGGACCCACCGCAAAAACGGGAGGACAAGAGCGTCATTCAGCCTGTGGTGCAGCAGAGTACTATGCAGAGAGCATTGACACAAAAAGCAGACAGTTCCAAGCAAACCATTAAGCAGGCTACCCAACCAGCAGCTCACCGCTCTCAATAAGCATCCGGCGACCCCTCCCGCCTCCCCCCAACGTCCATGCCAGGCAGAGAGGCAGAGCGCACCGCTGAAGCCACAGCCAAATAGAAGCAGAGCAAAAAGCACAGACAATTTCAAAATGACCAGAAACCCCCGTGTGCACTGGACGACCCTCCCTCCCCATTCCAAACCCCCAAACCCCATCCTCCACTCCACTCCCCAACTCCCCATGCCCCCCCCAACCATTCCCCGTTCTCCCCGCCCACCCTCTCGCATCCCGTCCCCACCCACAACTGGGACCAGATCAACAACTTCAAACACCCCCCTCTCTACCCCCCCAAAAACTTGTAGGCCCATTGTCCCAGTCCGGTCCTAATCGGACAAGCCTGCGGAAAGTAAAAAATAGTGGACGTCCAGCCACTTCGCACCCCTCCGCTCCCCCCACCCCCCCAGACCCTCAAACCTGCAGCTCCACCACAGCGATGCCGATCTCCCCCCGGAGTTCACTTAAGCTGTCAGCGCCACCCCAGTTGCAGTAGCAGCTCCAGTTCCCTCCTGCACCGCTGTGTCCGACTCCGCCCGAGCCATAGGAGAGTCCGGCCGTGACAAGGGAGCAGAAGATCGCCGGCCAGGGATTGTCTGCCATCCGTCTCTGGTAATACGGCTCCGGTGCGGTGTGTGAGCTCCGTCCTCAGTGGCAGTGATCCCCAGCACTCCACACGTGTCCTGCAGAGAACGCAACTGGTGCAGGGTTCCGTTCCACCTGAAAATGAGCCGGAAGGGATGTCCCCAGGAATATTGAGTGCCATGCTCCCTGAGAAAGTCAGTCGCAATTTTAAAAGCTTTGCGTTTTTGCAGAGTAGATGCGGCCAGGTCCTGATAGAGAGCTATCCGGTGGCCTCTGAATTCCAGGGAGGGTCTCCTCCGAGCCTCCCTCAGTATCCGCTCCTTCAAGGGATAGTCTGGCAGGAAAGCCAAGATGTCAGGAGGAGGCGCTGAATTTCGACGTTGCAGGCCCACCCTGTGCGCCCTGTCAATCCGAATGGCGAAGTCAGCCGGTTCCCCCAGCACCTCTCTGAACAGCTCCCCGAGGTAGGCCGCCACATCTTCCCCCTCTTCCCGGGACGGAACGCCCCGGACGCGGATGTTGTTTCTCCTGGAGCGATTCTCGAGGTCCTCCGTGTGCGTCTGCAGGTCAAGGTGCTGTTCCCGGAGTCGGATGACCTCCTGCTGCAGCCGTGTGATTTCCTCGTCCCTAGCATGGCCCGCTTCCTCCACCGTGGACACTCTGTCACCGAGACCGTCCAGCTCCCTCCGTATCTCCCGGACCTCACCTGCGACCTCCTGCTTAAGCGTCTGAAAATCGTCCCTCAATGAGCTGAAGAGGGACTCTAGGAAGGACCTCGTAACTGGGGGTTCTCCTCCACCCGCTCCCTGGGCACCACTCGAGTGGGGTGGGGATGGTTGACCTCGGTCCTGCCTCGCAGTGCTCCGGTGCAGCATCTCTGGCAGTGTGCGGTCCCCCTTCCGGGACCCTTTGTTGTTCGACATGGCGGCTACAGAGGTGTTCCCCTGAAAAGTCAACTGCCCAATCCCTGTTGCAACTTCGGAACCGAGCTGCCTGATTCCCACCAGTGGTCCGTTCCCTTGACGACAGGCCACTCTCCCGGGCCCTCAGCACCAATCCGCCCGTCGCTGCTCTCTTCTCTCGGTGCACAAGCCCCGTGGCCTCGGGCTCGGAGTCACCTACGCCACTGAGGGATCGCCCATCAAGCTAGGCCACAGCAGACCCTCAGGGCCCACGTGGGGGTTGCAGTAATGTCCGGGCGTCTCCCTCCTTCTCCCACGGTCAGGCCCAGAATGCCGCCAGAGGTCCGCTTGAGGAAGGGTCCGTCCCGGTTCTATACCGGTGGCCAAGTGTAAGGGCGGACAGAACCACCGGAGCCCAACTCCCGGTCTCCCGTGGCCCCCAGGGGTGACGGCCGCCACAGTCCTCACTGTTGTCCCCCAGCTGTGTGACTCACCACAGGGTTCTGCGTCTGCCCAGGAGCGCCGCTCCGTGCTCCGCAATGTCTACCGGAGGGCCGGGGGGCCACCTCCGTGCAGCGTCTCTGAGGCCCGGGGCACAGGCCGAAGCCGCGGCCTCGCGTAGCAGGGTGCCCCGAGTCCGGGACCTCTCCTTCCTCACCTCCGCTCCAGCCGGTCCACGCTCCGACGGGGTGACACAGGACCAGGCAGGTCCGTCCGGGTCCGGCAGGCAGGGCCCACAGTGCTCGCTGACCCGCTCAGAGGCCGTCAAGGTAGTCGAGGCCTAGGACCCAGGCCCGAGCCCCGGCCTTGCGTGAAGTCCGACGCCGGCCCGGCGTCGGAGTCTCTATGGTTCCGGGTCCGGCAGCCCAGACCCCCGGCCCCCGCGGCAATGAGAGGCTCAGAAATCCGGGGCAGGCGGGCAGGGCCGGCGAATCCGCAGGAATCACCCGGGCTTACGTCTATGGCCGGCAGGGTCCGTCTCTGCACTAGGTCGTGTGCTAGGCCCCGCTCGCCCTCCGCAGTGGTGTCCCATCTGGCGTCAGCCCAGCTCCCCGAGGGGGGGTCCGGCGATCTCACAGATGCTCCTCCGGTGTTATGGGCCCCCGCTCTATGTAATGCAGCGTCCCGGGGGGAGAATCAGCGCATTTACAGCAGGATCAGGGTCTCGGGATGGCGGAGCTCACTTAGAGTGCGACCACTCAGCCCGCCATCTTGGCCACGCCCCCCCGCTCATCCTTTTAGACCTATCAGGGGCCCCTTAGCCTATTTTTGAAATCCCTGCAACAGAGAATTGGAGCTGACAGAACAGTTCTGCAGTGGTTCACCTAGATTCTCCACAACCCCTTCCAACTAACAAAAATAAACAACTTAACATCCAACATCTCTGCCATCACCCGAGGTGACCCTCAAGGCTCAGTACTCTTGCTGACACTCTTCAACATCTACATGGAGCCCCTCACTGCAATACTCAGACAAGCAAACATTGCCTACCACCTTTATGTGGACAACATCCAGATTTACCTGGAAATATCCTCTTTGCCCAACATTTGCAGGTGCAATGCCACACTCAAACAAGTTCAGGACTGGTTATCTCTCAACCACCTCAAACTCAACCAAGAAAAGACAGAAATTTTAGTTTTGTCCAATCATGGTCAACAACCGCAAGTCCATACATATTTACAACAAGGGGTGGTGAGGGACAGAGTCTCTGAATTAAGCAGAATACTCTCACCCAGTCAAGAGATCAGGGCTAGATCCAACACCGTTTTTTAGCTCATTGCACCATCCCAGTTTCAGAACCTGGCTGTATGCAAATTAGTCTGTCCCTGGCCCAGTGCATCATGGGAACAGGGCAGACCAGACTACAAAAGCCAATTCTTACACTGGGAAGGAAACAAGCTTCCGGGGACCGGTTTCTGGCATTACAGCCGTCTTCGGCCCGGCTTGCTTGAATCCTGATGGTGCAATGAGCAAGGGACTCATGTCTGAGTATACCCTTCCACGCTTAGGGTGGACAAAAATATTTACAACAAGGGGTGGTGAGGGACAGAGTCTCTGAATTAAGCAGAATACTCTCACCCAGTCAAGAGATCAGGGCTAGATCCAACACTGTTTTTTAGCTCATTGCACCATCCCAGTTTCAGAACCTGGCTGTATGCAAATTAGTCTGTCCCTGGCCCAGTGCATCATGGGAACAGGGCAGACCAGACTACAAAAGCCAATTCTTACACTGGGAAGGAAACAAGCTTCCGGGGACCGGTTTCTGGCATTACAGCCGTCTTCGGCCCGGCTTGCTTGAATCCTGATGGTGCAATGAGCAAGGGACTCATGTCTGAGTATACCCTTCCACGCTTAGGGTGGACAAAAATATTTACAACAAGGGGTGGTGAGGGACAGAGTCTCTGAATTAAGCAGAATACTCTCACCCAGTCAAGAGATCAGGGCTAGATCCAACACCGTTTTTTAGCTCATTGCACCATCCCAGTTTCAGAACCTGGCTGTATGCAAATTAGTCTGTCCCTGGCCCAGTGCATCATGGGAACAGGGCAGACCAGACTACAAAAGCCAATTCTTACACTGGGAAGGAAACAAGCTTCCGGGGACCGGTTTCTGGCATTACAGCCGTCTTCGGCCCGGCTTGCTTGAATCCTGATGGTGCAATGAGCAAGGGACTCATGTCTGAGTATACCCTTCCACGCTTAGGGTGGACAAAAATATTTACAACAAGGGGTGGTGAGGGACAGAGTCTCTGAATTAAGCAGAATACTCTCACCCAGTCAAGAGATCAGGGCTAGATCCAACACCGTTTTTTAGCTCATTGCACCATCCCAGTTTCCCTTGACTGGGTGAGAGTACTCTGCTTAATTCAGAGACTCTGTCCATCACCACCCCTTGTTGTAAATAATTTTGTCCACCCTAAGCGTGGAAGGGTATACTCAGATGTGAGTCCCTTGCTCATTGCACCATCAGGATTCAAGCAAGCCGGGCCGAAGACGGCTGCAATGCCAGAAACCGGTCCCCGGAAGCTTGTTTCCTTCCCAGTGTAAGAATTGGCTTTTGTAGTCTGGTCTGCCCTGTTCCCATGATGCACTGGGCCAGGGACAGACTAATTTGCATACAGCCAGGTTCTGAAACTGGGATGGTGCAATGAGCTAAAAAACGGTGTTGGATCTAGCCCTGATCTCTTGACTGGGTGAGAGTACTCTGCTTAATTCAGAGACTCTGTCCATCACCACCCCTTGTTGTAAATAATTTTGTCCACCCTAAGCGTGGAAGGGTATACTCAGATGTGAGTCCCTTGCTCATTGCACCATCAGGATTCAAGCAAGCCGGGCCGAAGACGGCTGCAATGCCAGAAACCGGTCCCCGGAAGCTTGTTTCCTTCCCAGTGTAAGAATTGGCTTTTGTAGTCTGGTCTGCCCTGTTCCTATGATGCACTGGGCCAGGGACAGACTAATTTGCATACAGCCAGGTTCTGAAACTGGGATGGTGCAATGAGCTAAAAAACGGTGTTGGATCTAGCCCTGATCTCTTGACTGGGTGAGAGTACTCTGCTTAATTCAGAGACTCTGTCCATCACCACCCCTTGTTGTAAATAAGCAAGTCCATACATGGCTAAATTACCTAGACTCTCTGAACGGCAAGCTGACTCTGCCAAATCACTGGGGATCTTCCTGGACTCAAACCTGAACATGATCTCACACACTAGGTCCACAGTGAAAGGTGTCTTGTATAACCTAAAACTCCTCAACAAAATTAAGCCTTTCCTTCCACCAAATGACCTACAAATCACCATGCAAGCACTAGTACTATCCAGATTAGACTATGGGAATGCCAGCCTCATAGTTGCACAGAAGGCACACTTAGCCCCCCTGAAAGCCAGTCTAAATTCAGCGGCAAGGATGGCCACTGGAGTAAAGAGATACGATCACAGCTCCCCTTTCCTGAAAAATCTAAAGGCCTCATTTATGAAAAGTGTTGCATGGCTGCGTAAAAACAGTGATGCAACACATTTCAGTGTACCCTCCTTGCGACACCTTGGATGTGCCTTATTTACTGTACGGCGTACCATGTTGCAAGGATTTACAGATACATCAGTAATCCTGATGTATCTTTAAGTGCAAAATTGATGCATTGCTGGAGTGTGTCTGAAAATAGACACAACCCCAGCAATGTGTGCTTTTACATGGGCCAAGCCCCATGTGAAAGGGCCTGCATCAGTCATACGCCTACTGTGAGGCAGGAGTAATGATTTGACACAGTGGCGTCCAAGAGGTAGAGGGGTGAATTCTGATAGATTTCACTGCGCCACTTCTACGACCCTTTTTTACAGGGGAACACCCACCCTGCATACAATATACCTTACGCAGGTAGAATGTAGTGCAAGGGTTTACAAAGTGACGCATCTGCTTAGATGCGTTACCTTGTACATATGTTGCAGTTTGTCGCATATTTTACTCTGCCGGTGCGACACAAAAAGTGACGCCATGGCGGCAGAAGGGGCTCATAAATAAGCCCCAAAGTGGCTACCAATCGAAGCACGCTACTGCTTCAAAACCACTTGTCTCATCCGTAAAGCTCTGCATAATGGCAAACCAGACTACCTTGCATCTGAACTCACAAAAGCAGGCCAATCGAGAAATCTAAAAAGCACAAAATTACTTCTTCTTAATCTCTCGAAAAACATAATCAAAAAGCTCTCTCTCGTTCTTTCTCGGGCCATGCACCCAAAATATGGACTTCTGTCTCAATACATATCAGAACAAACCCCTCCATTTTGAGTTTCAAGAGACGATTAAAAGAATTGCTCCTAAACGCACAATAGAATAATACCACGTTATACATATATCCCTCTCAAGGTCCTTACAATGCTTCGACACTCGTCACTAAAATTGTACTGTACTTCTAATTGATTGATTATGATTGGACTCTTGACGCTACAATCATACTGTATTGAGAATGAATGTTAATGAATGAATGAATGAATGAAGTGGGATTTACACATGCGCAACTTAGCCCCATGGGCGTCAAGGCGCCTAACATTAATCTGGCTGAGTCAGAGGATGGATAGAGCTTACTGATATGCATTAACAAAGCACCAAGTTTTCAGAGCCTTCCTAAAAAGATCCAATCAGGGTTGTGACTTAATCTCTAGGGGAAGTGAGTTCCATAATTGGGGTGCCAAGATGGAAAAGGCCTTACTCCCCCATCTCACCTTCATGGAGCGAGGAACTAACAGTTGATTAAGCTCTGAGGAGCGTAAGCACCTACTCAGAACATATCGAGTGAGCCGAGATCCAAGAGCATCAGCAGGGCCAGCCATGAGGGCACGATATGTGAGGCAAAGGAGTTTAAAAGATACTCTTGAGATGATGGGGAGCCAATGAAGACTCTTCCTTGCCATAGTCGCTGACGACAGCCAGGGCAGGGCCAAGACAAACCGTGCCGCCGCATTCTGTACGACCTGCAAGCGCTGCAGAAGGCCCTTGTTGGCTCCGGCATAAAGGGAGTTACAGTAGTCAAGCCTTGAGCCAACAAGGGCGACTACAACCTGCTTGCGTGCCTGTGGGGGGAGGTAATGACGGATTCTCTTCAGAGTCCTAATAACACCCCAACAGGTGGCCACAGTTTTGTTAACCTGGTCTTCCATAGACAGCCGAGTATCATAAATGACCCCAAGGTTCCTAGCAGATTGAGTGGGAATAGAGCAGTTGCCTAAAGATGGAGGCCACCAGTCACCAGACCATATGTCCTGGTCTTTGCCGAAGACCAGGACCTCTGTTTTGTCACCGTTCAACTTTAGAGAGTTGAAGATCATCCACTCTGCAACAAGTTGCATACAGGACCTAAAGTTAGAAGCGGTGACAGTCACAGAGTGGGTCAGAGACACCATGATCTGCGTGTCATCAGCGTAATGACTTACAATGCTGTAAAGCACTCAAACTCCCTGGGGTCTTTCTAGCGCTGTATAAAACTCTTGAATAAATAAACAAGAAGGCTCTGAAAAATCTTGCATCAGGTCACACTTACCAGTAAACAAACATTTACAGCGTGCTTATGAACATTACAAACATATTTATCTGCTCTTTACCACTTTAAAGTCCTTTATTCCTGTAAACTTCAGTTCCTTTGCATTTAACACCTATGAGCCTATTAACAAACTGCATTCCATAATACGTAAAGTAGAACTACAGTAATATTACTAGGGTTGTACAAAGTTTGTATAGTTCGATTTCATGTAATTACGCAAAATTTAAGTGAAATCATACTAAATTTAGTGTGATTAGGTGAAATGAAAATCTGCCCTTTCATACCGTATTTTATCATGAAACGCAACAGCTGCTTGTGTTTTGTTGTTCCAGTACATTTGCCATAAAGCTTTACTCCAAATATGACGTTTGCTTTAAATTTTATCCAGTAAGTTACATCTAATTACACGAAGTGGCGTAATATTGTATTAAGAGTAATACAAAATGTCCCAATTATACACCCAGGTTTACATATTATTCATATACCTAAAAATACATTTCACAAACCTTCAGCTGGAGGGTTCTGCCTCCGCCTCTTCTTTTCTCTGTTATCTCCACACAGGTAGAAATATGGTAATTAGAAAGTAGTCCATCTAGGAGGAACCAAAGAGCTTGGTGGGAAAATGGGGAACTCTATAGTTAGAGTTAGGATACCAAGAGATTGGAATTCCTTGGATTTTTGATTGGTAATTACTTTGCACCATTTGATGAATCTCCACAAAACTTTGCAGACCTATTCCTTTTTCTACATTGGCTCATGGTGCAATGTTTTGTGGTGATTAGTTAATGGGGTGCAAAGAAAAAGGAGGGTCCCAAACCACATTTTTCCACCAATGCATTTTCCATCGACTTTTTAGACAAACGTAGCGGCAAAATTACTGACCATATCATCATGAAATGTGGCAGGAATATAGAATATAGTTTGGAAAGGGTCCTTTTTGCAATTTTATGTAAATTGGTTCAGGAGTTTGTAAGTATTGCGAGAGAAAATCTTAGTGATATATTGGGCCATAATATTTTCACAGTATACCACAGTACATATCAATGACAAAACACAATATAATTTGTTAATGATAGCCCTTACAAAATAAAAAGGAAGCTGTTAGACCTGTCATCCCTAGGGTGATCTTCCCCCAAACCTTTTGCCTGCTTACCTCCTACTTTTTGCTTTACGTTTTTGTTGGCCTTAAGCCTCTGATCACTTTACCACCGCTGACCAATGCTAAAGTGCATGTGCTTCTCCCCTAAACATGGTGATATTGCTGTATACATGATTAGCATATTTAGTTTACTTGTAAGTCGCTTGTACAGTTGTATACCATATACACAGGGCCTGTAAATGTAATGCTACTAGTGGGCCTGGGCAAAAGAAACAAATGATGGATGGAATGCTGAACAATGCAAACATTAACCCCCTCACACAAAACTGAGTTTAATCCATCTAGCTTTTGCTCCCCACACCACCCCAGTTTGGACCCACCCATATGCAAATCAGACCTTACCCTGTTCCTCATACGAGCAGTCCAGCCCGAACTGTGAAGTCAGATCCTCCCTGGGTCAGAAACAAGCATCCTCAGACCGGTTACAGGGCATCACCCCTCATCTGCCAAGCTAGCTTGAATCCAGTTGCGCATTGAGCAATGGAACGTCATCTGGGCATACCCTTCCCACTTAGGGTGACAAAAGCATAAGAAACAAATGAAGGCCAGAATGCTGAAAAATGCAAACATTGACCCCCATTCACACAGATCTGGATTAAATCCATAGTTCTTTTGCTCACTACACCACTCCAGTTTGGACACAGTCATATGCAAATAAGTCTTGACCCTGTACCTCATGGGAACCACCCAGCCCGAACTGCCAAGCCAGGTCCTCCCTGGACCAGAAACAAGCATCCTGAGACCAGTTTCGAGGCATCACCCCAAATCAGCCAGGCTAGTTTGAATCCAGTGGCGCAGTGAGCATGGGAGCTATGTCTGGACATACCTATCCCACTTGGGGCTACAAACGTAAAAGAGAGCAATGATGGACAGAATGCTGAACAATATAAACATTCACCCCCAGTCACATAGATCTAGGTTTAATCCATCGTTCCTTTGCTCACCAATCCACCCTTAGCTTGAAACCAGTGGCGCAGTGAGCACGGAAAGCACGTCTGGACATACCCTTCTCACTTAGGGTCACATTAATGTTCTTTCCTTTAGAGACTCTGTCTACATTATGTCCATGAATCGCTGTCATGCCATCTGTATTGGTGTCCTATGGCTCAAGTGGGAATATTGGGGCTCTTTCTATACCTGATGTAAGTCAATATCAATAGGGAGTTGTTTTACAATATTCAACCCATCAAATAATTCCCACCTATGAAAAAAAGTAGTCAGATCTTTTCTATGAACTCACAAGGGGTACTAAATGGGCTACGCCAAGCCTTACGGACATCACTTTCACCACTTTCACCAGGTGGTGATAGCTACAGTTCTATCCCACCTGGACTATGCCAATTCCCTATATCTTGGCATACCTCTTTATTTACTGAAGCGACTACAGATGGTCCAGAACTATACAGCCAGATTGATTTTGAGCCAACCTAGATGGCAACCTGCCACCCCACTGCTTAGGAAACTACACTGGCTACCTGTGTCCCAATGGTGCACCTTCAAAACAGGCTGCTTGATTTTCAAATCCCAGCACTGTAAAAGTCCCAAATTTATAGACAAATTGATAATTAGGTACACCCCCACCCGTAACCTGCGCTCAGCACATCTTTCACTTTTGCACACCCCCCCTTCAGACGGAAGCGCACAGGCGGCTGTCGATTTGCGACACTCGCCCCTCGCCTCTGGACCTCTTTCCCTCTCGAGATTCGAGTCTGCTCGGACCTCATGAAATTCAGAGGAGCACTTAAGACCTGGCTCTATAAGCAAGCATACAAGTAAAAGCAAGTACACAACCATAAGCTCTGCTGCGTTCGTACTCTCTCCTCTCTACAGTGCCATGAGACCAATCGGTGTAAGCGCGCTCTACAAGTATTTTTTTAACTTTAACATTAACATTAACATTAACATTAACATTAACCATACATTACCAGATTTAGTGGTGTTACAGTATTTACTAATTTTGTAGTGAGTTTATTGACAGCGCTTATTTCAGAAGAATTTCTATATTTGCAGCAGACATTACACAGTTATAATTGCCTAACAAAGCATTGTTTTTCCTATCCATGGAATTGTCAAGTCTAGAATTTTTGGGGAAAAACCATATTCATTACATTTGGGGTATATTGGGGTATTTACTTTACAAAACAGAGTTCTTGCCCATCCAACCCCACACCATTAGGCACCTTTTTTCTGAGTCCCCCTGTTTCAAAGTTGCCCTAAATGGAGACTATTACAAAATCAAATTTCCACACACCTTAGAAAAGGTAGAGTAGGAAGATAAATATATATTCTATCCTTTGCAACAGATGTCACAGTTATATTTCCTGCTCAAATCATCAGTGTTCCTAACCAATAAAATTGTCAAGCCTTGCATCTTTTGAACAATAGCACGTGGATGATATTTGGGGGATCTAGGCTTGTAAAGTAAAAATCAACTCCCCAGAAATTGCTATCCCCCTCGAAATGTCTGAGTAAAAAATTACATTCTTGACCAAGGGTTGTGTTTTATGACTCTAATGTGTGTTTCTTGCAAGAAAGCAATTCTTACAATCAATATTCTTGTTAATTGTAGCATTCAATGGAATTTAGCTAGTTGTAGAGGCCTCAAATGTTCCTGATAATTTTTATTCAGCCTACCATGCTAACCAACTTGCAGTTTTAATGCTTATTGCGTAGGTTCCAGTTCACCCTGTTGACTATGTTTTTTCTGACACATTGACATCACTAAAGTCAACTCATTGTAGCACCATACCAAAATCACACAAATCAACAACTCAATAATCCAAACCAATCCCCCTACCAAGGATATAGACTTTTAAATCTCACAGATCTAATTCATTAAACCTAAACTTATTTCCCACAAATCCCCACAATTAATCTTATTGGCAGATATCCAGGCAACTATTTCTCAAGCATTTGTTTTTCCAAACCTCATCCCACCCTTAACCCACCAAATATCAGCAAACAAAGAAAGAAATAGCGTTTGTGGAGCACTTGAGGTCTGATCTCCCCGCCCGATGTTCTATGCCAGTATAATCAGGCATCTGAGATCCCAGCTCAGTACTCAGCTTAGTTCAGGCAGGAAGAAAGGGGACAAGATAGGGGGGCCCAGTGGCAATATACAGTTATATCTGTCTCATCTTAGTGCGCCCACCAAGAACTTTTCAGTGCAATCATAAGGTTCAAGTGCAATTAATACCCCCTTTGAACATTACTGCGTATACACACATTTAAAGTCATGACTTGTATCAGGTTCACCCAGCCACACCAAGAGTTCCATGTGAATTCATCAGGATTCTGTGCAGTGACATTTGGTTTTATTAGTTCTATTGTAAGTGGAAGTGAGGGCCCAGTCTCCATTTGTTAGTAAATTCCTGCCCCTCTCATTCTTTTTTGCACCTTTCAGTCCTCAAGCCAACCCCACTTGCCTCTGCAGAGTTGAAAAAGTGTGTTCTGCCAACTTTGATCCCTCTCAGCTTTGTGTGAAAAAACGTATTTGGACCAGAAGACATGATTACAGCGGCTAGAAAGTGGGGGTAGTAGTAGGATCAGTCACACAGTCATAATTCCATATTTGTGCTGACTAGAATGTTTCTGGAGCAATCACAGGGCCACACATCAACTGAGTAACATCCAAGTTATTACTCTGATGGGGGACTTACAAGGATGAGCCACGACCTGCATCCAGTGCTGGGGATGAGAAGGAAATTGCATAGATTCTGAAACTTAGGCATATGTGTCACTCAATCCCATGTTTGCTCTTGATCCTGATAAGTCAGGAGATCTCAGGAATCCTCTGCATCCTGGTTGTCACTAGATCCCAACTGGGCCCTGCACAATATAGATTAAAAGCTCTATTTGTGACACCCGTGATCAGATTCAAGTTGTGCTCCCTTCGTGATATCCATTGATAGATCCTAATCAGATATCAACCACTAGATCTCTGTTATCCTACCATTTTCATACTTTCACACATGATCTCTCACTCTGATACCTGCTGCTAGATCCTTTTTTATTTTTTAAACAATCTTAATTTTCCAATTATAATCCCCATACCCCCACCCTCCCCATCAGACAGATATGATCAAACAAGTTCACAACAGTCTTACATAAAATGCCATATGTTTACCTTATCACAAGCGAAATAAAGTGACATGTGCAGTATCTTTCCCTTATACAAATTGAAAGAGAATAGACAAACAATTTCTTCTTTGCAGCCCACAGTACAAGTTCTTTCTATCTTACTTAACAAACCATACCTTTAGCTACACAGTGGGGTAGGTGTTCTTTTTTCATAATTCCACTCTTTGGAATTGACTACAAACAAGTAAGGGGGACCACATTTTCAATCCTCTTCTACGCAACTTACTACCATTTCGTTTGTGAATAGCCATTTCTAGATTAAACATTGCTAACAGCCTGGCAAGCCACTTGATGGAACGTTGGTGCATTAGTGTCCAACCAGGAAGATTAAATACACATTCTTAAAACTGCCATATCTTCAAAAATCAATTTAGGTCCCGTTCCTACACATTTGGATTCAGCAACCCCTAACAAAATAACATCATTGGTTAGAATTATTTCAGTTTTTAACACTTCAGTTAAAAAAATTCGATATCTTTCTTCAATATTTTTTAACCCATTACATGATGCAAAGATATGAACACCATCTGCATTAAACATTGTTCATCTTGGGCAAAATGTTCCCTTTCCACTCCCCACTTGGCAATTTTATCCGGAGTGTAATACAAAAAGAAGCAAAAATACAAAACGAAGCAGGTTTTAAAAAATTGTGCCTGTAATCTGGTAGACATTAAAATAGTCTGTGACATTTCATATACATATGTAAATGCCTCATTTGATATCCCTACTTTCACCTGCCCCTTCTGTGCATATTTATCCAAATCATCTGGGAATGCTGAATTAATAAGTATGTATACCTCACCAATAGAACTTGCTTTATTCTGAAGTACGCATTCAATAATTCCATCTTTCTTGAATTTAACCCGTCCCCCCCTTCCATAACAAAAAATCTCTAATCTGGAGGAATAAAAAAAAAATCCTCCAGTCAAGAGTAAAATCTTTTTTTAGTTCTTTAAAACAGCCAATCCAAACAATTCCGCCACTTTTCCATTTCCTCATACATGATTCTTTAAAAATCTCCAGGAGATTATGATTGTCCGCTAATGGCATATAAAAAGTTAATCTGCCAATACCGAACACTCTCCTTATGGCACTCCATGCTTTAAAAAACACTAAAAAGAGTTTTAAACTGGATTTGTTTGTAGTAACTGTCGCTAGTTTCATTCCCCAACACAAGTTCAAAAATAGATGGAAGCGGGGGTGGCTTGGTGAGCCATCATGGCGGACGTTGCCTGATTGAGCTCTGTCCACCCACGCCGAAATCCACCTAATATCCTCTACTGATCCTGCCCAGAGACGACTTACCTTGTCACAGCAGAAGCCCCTACTTCCAAGGAGTGTGGGGATCCCTTCGCTGTGGCGGTTCCGTAACAGCAGTTCCCCGGTGCCTTTGATTCGGCGTGACGGGAGCCGATTCTATCTCTACGACCCGACCGGAGCCTGTGCAGAGGTATTGCAGTATCAGGTCCTGATCGAGGTTGGGTGAAACGGCGAGGAGGCCCGCCACTGAACGTCTTGAGCCCCCCGTGAGGAGCATCGCCAGAGGGTCGCATATGGTGTGGAGGGTCCGCTGCCCTTCCCTCTCACTCCAAGATCCACTATCTTACCTGGCGCAGAGCCGGGAGTGCGACGGCACCAGTCCTGGGGTGCAACCCGGGCCTCGAGCATCGGAGCCCTGCCAGAGGGGCCGCGGTCCGGCCGGCACCACCTGCGACAATGGGGGCGGCCTTGCCTGTGTGGATGGCGTGATTGGGCCCCGGAGGATCAGGCTGCGTGCAGCTGAGGTTGGTGGCACCGAGGCCGAGTCACGGACTGAAGAGGTGAGCACGGTGCCCGCATCCACGCCTGCGCGGCTCTCTGATGCTGGCACTCCTGCCCCTCTCCCCCCCCTCTGTCGCCAGGGGAATTGTGCTGCCAGGGGCTCCAGACTGACAGTGCTGGGACCCTCGAGGTGCCCCGCGGATCGGCCTGGATTGCCCCTTCGAACGACTGTGTAGGCAGGGCCCTGACTGTTCTGCCCTGGGGGTGCAGTGACTATGTGAAGGCGGCGATCTGTGTGGGCCCCCACTGGATATCCGGCCCTGCTGATGATGGCCAAGCGATGCCCCACATGAGAGGTAATTCACATTCCAACACCGTTGAACGCTTACATCTTGCTGGTGTTGGCTTGTCCAACTGACATCCCCTCGGTGGGCTCCCCGGTACTTGGCTGCCTGGCCCGGTGCAGCGTACCGTGGTTACTGCTCTTCCAGTAGTCCGCTCCTGACTGGATAGGGGGCTCCTCTGTTCACGCCTGGCGCTGCCTTAGAAACCGGGCCTGAACGCAGTTCGCCATCCTCTTCTCCATTCCTGCGAGGAGACTACCTACCTCGATGGCTCGGGCACGGTATCTCTTTTGTGCGGCTGCACCGCCCCAGTTATTCCCTCCAGATGGGCAAGGACAGACTGGGCGAGACCGGCCAGAAACAGGGCACCATCGACCAATTTACCACATCTGCTGGAGGTGCCAAGGGCAGAGACGGGAGTTGCTCAGCTCCGGATGATGCAGCCCTCCTGGCGGCATTTACTAGTGCCCTGGACACACTGGACGCAAAGATCGGCGCAGTAGGGTCCGAGGTCTCCTTTTTGCGCCAGAACCTCCGCAAGGCAGTTGATCGAATTACAGATGTGGTAACGAGGGTCTCGACGGTTGAGGATACTGTTATCTCCCTTCAAAAGAAAGTGAACAAGCTCAAGGAGGTACTGGTATCTAGGGTGGAAGAAGTGGAGGGCTGTGCCCGATGGAACAACCTATGATTCACAGGCCTGCCAGAGGGCTGCAAAGGGGTTTCCATGAAGGGACTCATCACTAAGTGGCTCACGGATCTCCTACCGAACGATCTCCTCTCTTCAGCCTTCGTGGTGGAGTGCGCAGACAGGGCCCTGTCACAGAAGCCCCCTCCAGGCAAGGCCCCCAGGTCGGTCATTGCAAAGATCCTGAATTATGGCGACCGAGACGCTATTCTACGATATGCCAGGACTCATAAGGACAGTTTTAGACATGAATCCAGATCTATCATGGTATTTCCAGATTACACGTGCCTGGTCCAACAACAACGCTAATCATTCAAGGCTGCGAAGCGCAGACTCAGAGAATTGAATGTGCAATATATGCTGCTATATCCAGCCAGGATGCGTGCAATTTTTTAATCCAAGTCCTTTTTTTTCGACTCAGATCGAATTCTCCACCTGCTATAGACTCGGACTCCTCTTGTGGCTCAAGAAGTCAACGGCTGCGACACAATAAGTCCCAAAAATGGCAAGGCTTGGGATCGGACCGGATATTGGCAAGCCCAGAGCGACCGCCCGGAATGTTCCAAGGCCCTACCGGTGAACAAACAGCAAGTTACTGGGCACTGTAATTGTTTGAAGATTATATCTGCATTGTTTTCTCTGGGTTGGCGTGGGAGCTGGTATGAAGCCAAGGTACCCCCTTAATTATTTAAGGTCCAAGAGGAGGGGGAATAAGGAAAAACAAACTGAAACAACCTCTTGTCAAACCTATCTAATTTAAATGTTGGCAATAGCTCCACTTGTAATAATTCAGCATACGTCACAGATACAAAGCATAAGAGTGAGAATTAACTTTCATTTTAGCTTTTGTTTTATTTATCAAAAAGACATTTTTTTCTCCTTTTTTAATATATATTACTTTTTTTGTATAAAAATATTTTTTCTTGTCACACAATGCAAAACATGTCATTATTTACTATGACATGCAAAGAAGAGAATTCACAATCTAATATTTCTCCATACCTAAATATTTGTATAGGTTAGCGACCCCCTAAAACAAAGACCATAGCAAAAATGGAATCAAACTCATTCTCTTATAGAGCCTTTCTCACCACTCATTCCTCTCAGACATCCTAACTCTCATACTGTGCAAATATGTTCACAAAGCAAAGGAAACTCAAAAAAACACATCTGAGACAATGGTCAATTTGTCTTATCTAAATACATTCAAAAAGGACATCAGTCCATTGTTTTGGTTTTCAGAAAAATCCTTTCTTTGGTATTGTTCTTGGGATGGGATTTTCAGATGTGTGTAGCTGGCCTATGTACGTTTCGGTGAAAGCAAGATGTTATCACCTTCATCAGGGGCGACAATACAATTTCCTTGGAATAAAAACGGGGGTTCTAGGTATATGTTTAGAGCAAAGGAATTTTTGGTAGGCGTAGTTTGTTTGGCACCCAGTCAGAGGAAGGCCGTCGTATTAGCAAACAATAAAGTTGTAGAAGGAGGAAGTTTTCTCCAATATAATAGTGGCGTGTCTATCTTGGATGTGAAGACGTAATTTAGGGATTTGATAAGGCATTTCTAACTGGGCTATTTTAGTTTCAGGATTATTTATTGAATGCACTACTGTGTTTGTGTTATTTATGAGCATCAATCTGCCAATTTTGGTTCTAAGCAGCAAATCTGAGTATCGCTGTTAACGTCTCCTCATGTTAGCTACCGTCTCACAGGTGCCCGTTCAGCAAAACTTGGCTTGGGAGCTGGGTCATGGACTGCTAAGCCAGGATCTCTTGCACCGCTCTTGTTTATAGGGTTATAGGGTGGGAAGGGAACCTTTTGGTGCAGAAGCTAGGGGTCCCCCGTTGGGGGTCTCCTGATCTATGCACCATAACAAATGCTCCTTGTTTTTGGCAGTGTCATGTGGGGGGTGGGGAAGGTCTATTTGGGGAAAGTAGTTTTATTATGTTAATGTGTTTCAGTTACATGCAGAAAGGGCTTTACGATTAAGATCTCCTCGCTCTATCCATTTCCCACTTAGACAATAATGGTACCCGGTGATGTGACCCCCCTTGGTGACGTAACAGTGGTCTCGTGGAATGTTCGGGGTCCTTTAAATAAGGTGCAACGAGGTGCAGTTTTACGTCAGGCAAAGAGGTATCTTGATTTTACAAGAGACCCATTTATTAGGTACAAAAGTACCTTGCTTTGCTCGATTTGGCTTTCATCATATTTATCATGCTGGGTTTACCAGGGGTTCCAGGGGAGTGGCTGTTCTTTTTCACCGCAGGGTTCAAATACAACATACGGCACATAGGGCGGACCCAGGGGGCAGTTTTCTCTTTGTCACGGGAACAATGTATGGGGAACACGTTACCATTGGCGGTGTTTATGCTCCTCCCCCATTAGAGACTACATTTATCGATAAACTCTTGGGTGCTTGGGGAACTATTCCTACAGGCCTGACCCTGCTAGGGGGCGACTGGAACAACACTATGGGGCCCTTAAACCAACAACGCAACCTAGACACTCCACAATCATCAGGCCCAACTAAACGACATACATTAGCTTCGACCTTGAGATGGGCTGACATATGGCACGAATTTCACCCTCCAGAGCGTAATTATACATATATATGGGCAGTCCATGGGTCACAGTCCCGACTAGATTTTTTTTTTTGTCCCTCGGGTATTACTACATAGATTCTCGCAGGTAATACACCAACCCCGTGATACTCAGACCATTCCCCAGTCACCATGCAATTTCATCCGTCATAAAAGATTCCCTTTGGGACCTAATTTTCAAGACACCAGTAGTTTCATCCACTTAGACAAATATTATTATAACAAAACAACCTATCAATTGAAGCAATGCAAAAAGTATTATAAAAAAAACTATAAACACTAATATATTCAGCCTGCACAGTTTATTCACATTAAAAAACAATAAAATTGAGACATAATTAAAATTGGGAACACAGACAATATAGAAAAGGAACAAATTATATACAGACAATCATAAACATTTCCTATTACTAAAAAAAGGAGGTACACAAATAAGGAATAGATTCCGCGCCAGTCAGAATTATCCTAGATCAATATGAATTGTACTTCTCCCTTTGTTTCTCAACGCGTTTCGACGGACACTTAATGTACAGCTGCCTTCATCAGGAATATATTAACTGTCTTCCCAAGAAATTTCAGAAATTCAAACAGAATTTAATTTAAAATCCAGAAAGCATCAAATTACAAAACTACGCACATGAACAGCTGAAAACTATGAGTAAATTATCTTTACATTGCTTTTAAGGTTGGCATATTACACAGTTAATCACGAACAGACATATTGACTGCACATATATCGACATTTCTACATATACTTTTTTAACACAAAGGATTGCAAAAGATCAACACCAAACGGAACCAAGTCTCAGTATGTCACTGTAAATCTAGTAACCATAAGGATTTAAAGCCTTCTACACATTTCATTAGAACATGGTTATATTGAACCAGTAATGGGGGTCCCTCTCTCTTTTATTAGAGACCATGCAATTTGATACATGCTCCCGTAAGCCCCCATTTCATTGGCGGATGTCTCCTTGGCATCTCCGCAGTCCTGCCTATCAAGACATTCTCACTGCGGCGATCACTACTTATTTAGCAGACAACTGTCCCTCTGCCCCTTCTCGTAGCATTCTCTGGGAGGCCATTAAGCCGACCATCCGTGGCACCGAAATCAGCACCGCAGCAAGGAGAAACGTGCACGCCGTGAGCCGTTTGAGACCCTAGAGGCACGCCAGGTGACCCTGTCTTCCAAACTCAGCGCAAACCCTAGCCCCATTCTTCGTCGTTATCTGATGCTTGCACAGCAGGAGCTGCGCCAGTACCTACTGGACAAAGCCAAAGAGATCTCGGAGTCGTCACAACATCGGATATATCAGAAGGGTGATAAATCCAGCAAAATGCTCCACAGATTGTGCCAAGCAGATAGCTCCCCAGCTGTTACACCCGCTATTCGTGGTCCAGATGGGTCCATATATATGACACTGGAGGGCATTGCTGGAGAGTTTGCGAGGCACTTCACATCCCTGTATGCCCTGTATGCCTGAAAAGAGCAGATCTCAGCCAAACACATTACGGAGTTCCTGGTGGACATTCTGCCTAGACGGCTCCCCGACTCTCTCCGAGAAAAATTAGAGACTCCAATCACGTTGGATGAATTAACTGGGGCCCTCAATGTGCTACACCCTGGCCGTGCCCCAGGCCCAAACGGGTTCCCTATGGAATTCCTTCGACCACACATGCACCTCCTACGGGCCACATTTGTTGGTGACCATCAAGAAAGCCACAGAACTGGCTAGTCTGCCGGAGGACTGGTGACACGCAGAAATTGTGCTCTTTTTCAAACCCTGTTATCCCTCTAGACGACCCCTCTTCTTATCACCCCATCTCCCTTATTCATTTTGAACCCAAATTGCTAGGCAAAGTCCTGGTGGATTGCCTTCAAAAAGGTATCGCGGACCTGATCCACCCCATCAGTCGGGTTTTATGCCACAGAGAGCCACCCGACACAACATCCGGCGAGTCCATAATGCCATAGCTGTTGCTCCTGCGTTAGGCCGACCTGCTGCCCTGCAATTAGCCAATATCGATAAAGCATTTGACTCTGAGCTGGGTGTATCTCTTTCAGCTGCTTGAGGTGATCAATTTTGGACCCCGCTTCCTGACATATATACGACTGTTATATATTGACTTTACGGCATCGGTTAGTATCGCGAGACATCGATCATGCTCTTTCCCAATTAAGAGGGGTTCCTGACAGGGCTGCCCTCTGTCCCCCATTGTTGTTCGCCCTAGCGGTCGAGCCTCTGGTGGCTTGGGTCAGAAGCGACCCGGTGCTTAGGGGTTCGATTGGTCTCGGTCGGATCACATAGCGTTATAGGCAGATGATGTTCTCTTCTACATGACAGACACTTGGTACTCTGGGCCCCGTATACTAGAAATCCTTAGGGTATATGGGGGCACCACGGGCCTTCACGCCAATCCCGCTAAATCCATATTATTCCCAGTGTGTGGTCATCAAGGCAGCGATTCATGGGCCACACAGCTCTCCCAAGCTACAGATGGGTTCAAACATCTCAGGATCTATGTCCCCTATGCCTCAAGGTTTCCTGGGTGACCAATATCTTCCCACTGTTAATAGGCCTTAAGAATGAAACAGCGATATGGTCCTCTCTTCCCCTCTCCCTATGCGGGTGTTCAGCTATCTTCAAGATGGTTTACCTGCCTCGGATCCTATACCACCTTCAAAATCTTCCATATCCTCTCCCTCACGCATGGTTTGCACAAGTCAATGCCATACAAAACAAATTCCTCTGGGGCGGCGGGCTGTTCGTGTGGCACTCCGTACCTGTGCACAATCCACGTACTGTGGAGGGAAAGCGGCAGCTGATATTTTCTCCTACCATGTCACGTCTCACATGCTTGTAGTGAACGAATGGTGGTATAACTCCCCCACAGATCCGGCCTATGCCATAGAGCATGCCGCAATAGAGCAGGTCCTTCCTCTTCACTTAGCATTTAGTTCCACATGTTTAGAGCATTTCCCCCTGGCAGACAGAGTGGTCATACAGTTGTGGAGGGCCAAGACCAGACAAATGGGGTGGAAGGGGAAACTTACTCAGTAAACTCCCCTGTGGCAGGGTACACACCTTCGATCAGCCACCACCCTGGGCGGGTTTCGGGGATGGGACCTTGTGGGGATCTCGACCCTTGGGGACGTGCTACGGGGCACCACACTAAACTCATTCCAACAACTACAGGCTGACTTCGGCCGCCATAAGTCACAATTTTACAAATTTCTTCAGCTTTGCCATGCACTCACCCCCCAGATTCGCAACTTGGAGAAGCTCCCTGAGTTCCAGCCCTTGGAGGGCCGCCTTTTAATGGGTGACCTTGGTCTACACAAGATTAGACAAATATATCAGACACTGACAACACACACACCCACCACCCTTGACAAGACTTGCCTGGCAGGCTGACATTCCAGAATTAACTGAAAATGACTGGGCTGAAGCGATCACCAACCCGAGGGGTGTGGCAGTCTCTACACGCTACCGGCTCATTCAGTTAAAATATCTACACAGAAAATATTACACTAGGGTGCTGCTATGGCGGATGGATGTCATCTAGTCCCCTACCTGTTTGAGGTGTGGCAGAGAGGAGGGGTCATTCCTACAAATAGTTTGGACCTGCACAGCTTTGCAGCCCTTTTGGAGTAGGGTTCGGTCATGTCTTAATGAAGTGCTGGCATGGGTGCTACCACTTGATCCCCAGCTTTTCTTATTACATTCCACGAAGGATATTGGGGGGAACTGGTATAAACAGCATTTGTTGTTTATGGCCCTTACTATCACCAAAAGGGATATTGCGCAGGGGTGGAAGACGACATCTCCCCCGACCATAGGCAAATGGAAGAATGAGCTAGATAAATGTATGGGGGCCGAGATTGCTGTCTTTGAGGCCAGGGGCTGCCCCATGAAATATCGTATGATTTAGACCCAGTGGGTGCCGTATCGAGGAATCAACCTCCCCCCCTGTCTAAGGTGGATCCATAAGTGGCACCCCTTGAGACCTGATATGTGTCACCCTATGTTGTATCGATATGTAATACTGATGCTCTGCTATGATGTATATTTTGAATCCGGTGTATCATATGTCTTACTGGGGAGATTGAAAACTGTCTCCATAATGTTCGTATTGTTTTACCTGAATGTTTGGCAAGTATTGTTTATTATCATAAAAGTGGTTACCAATGCAAATATTATCATTTCATCCATAGAGGTCACTGCAGGGCTTCTGCCCCTCATAATGCATAATAACCTAATAAAATTTGTTATAAAAAAAAAAGAATAGATGGAATTATATCTGTCCGGATGTCGTCCCTTTAATCTGCAGTACCTCTCTGCCATACATTAGTATGGAAGCCCAGTAGTATAATTTTAGGTTTGGGAGTGCCATCCCTTCCCTGTCCCTAGATAAGATGAGAAATGTATAGGCACGTCGAGGTTGTGAATAAGCCCAGATGAATCTAGAGAATATCTGCTCTATTACTTTAAACCACTGTGATGTGAATTCCAGACATATACTCCTAAAAAGATGTGAAATCTTTAGAAAAAAAGCATCTTATTAATGTTACATGTTCCTATAATAGATAGGTGTTGAATATCTTTTTGGATAGTATCCATAAGGGTTTTCAAATTAAGCTTAACCACACTATCTAACCTAGATGAAATACAGATACCTAGATAGGTGGCTTTTTTAACTACACGTTTATCAGTCATTTTTGCCTTGTCGTCAAGGAAAATCTGAGATTTATACTTGTTAGGTGCATAACCAGAGATTTGTCCAAAACGTCCTGCCTCGTCTTCGCTGGCTATTATGGCGGCGTTTGGGTTAGCCGTCACCAAAGCAATGTCATCTGCATAGGCCATGGCCTTAGTAGGCCAATTCTGTGACCATATTGCTGGTTTTTGGGTGTTATCTTCTCATCTACTAATAAATGGGTCAATGTAGATCGCAAATAAGAGCGGGGAGCAGGGGCTTGCCTGCCTCGTACCTCGGGATGTTGGAAATTCTTTGGACAATTTGTCATTTACCATCACAGCTGCTGTTGGTTCAACATATAGGCCCCCACTAGGATGGCGGGCGGACTTTGTGAAATGCAGGGGGGTACCATAGGTACCCCCATGTGCACCCCCAGCCCCTCGGAGTCTCTGGGGGCCTGCAACAGGCCCCCAGAGCAGAATCTGCATGCCTTTCCGTGGCGGCATTGCCGACAAAGAAAGGCATTGGTAAATGCCCACTATAATATGGCTCACGGTGTCTGATAGACACCGCCTCCAAATGAACCCTTTTCCGCCCCGGTCGCCTTGCGACCGGGGCGGACAAGCGGCGGACGGTCTTTCCGTCTGCCGTGGACCCCCCAGCCATGCTAATATGGCGGGGTGTCATTCCGGCATGGATGGTGGGTGGATCGCCACCGCCAGGCCGGCGTGGCTACCGCCGGCCTGGCGGGGCGATCCACCCGCCATCCTAATGGGCCCCATAGTCTTTGAACTGCTTGAATAAAGCCATCCCCTATTCCGTCCCTAGACTTTATAGCCCATAAATATTGCCAGGAGACCCTATCAAAGGCTTTTTCAGCATCCAGCAAAACCAGAGCCATAGGGTCTCCTGCAACATTGGTGATGTCAAACAGTAAAAGGACTCTGTGAATATGGTCTAAAGTAGATCTCCCCGGAAAAAATCCATGCTGACGCTCAGAAATAACTTTATGGATAATCGGTTCTATTCTGGTAGCTAACAATTTGGAGTATATTTTGAGACGCCATTGATTAATGTGATAGGGCGGTATGACCTCAATAGTACTGCGGTTTGTTTTTCTTCAAACAAATTGCAATTATTGCACTTGACCATGATCTCGGGGGTCACCCGCCATTGAATATATGCACCATTAGGTCAGTGAGAATGTTTTCAAATGATCAGCAAAAAAAGCATAGAATTTGGTCGGAATACAGTCTGTTCCTGTCGCTTTCCCTTTTGCTAGACCCTTAATAGTCAATAATATTTCCTCCATGTCAGGTGGACATTCTAGACCTTCCTGATCATCTTCCTCAAATTTTTTATGTGGTATGAGATGTAAATACCTTTCAATATCACTCTGCCCACTCCCTGCGATTGATGTATATCAATGATAGAACCTCCCAAAGGCCTCCCTTATAAGTTCTAGGTTAGGGGTCTGGCCCAACACAGGGTCATTAATCTCTCGGATTAGATTTAGCGAGGCCTGCTGTCTAGTATGGACAGCCAGCTGGTAAGCAATGTGTTCATTGAACTCATAGACCACTTCTTTCTGGGCTACAACTTTATTCATGGCTTTATCAGTAAATATATTAAGAATTACCGCCTTTGCAATTGCGACCTGCCGCTGTAGATCCTCTAGATACTGGTTTTCACTAAAATCCTTCACCAATTCCTCATCTGCCGCCCCCAGATTATCCTGCAATATCTTCATCGATTGCCTGGCTTGTTTATTAAGATTTCGGGAATACCGTAGTGTTTCATCCCTAATTCCAGTCTGCAATGCATCCCATACTATTTTGATTGTGGTAATTCCTAAATTATCTTCCTAAAAACCTTGGGATCCATTGTCTCATTTATGTGCACTATCCTAAAACTTAAAGCAGAGATCTATCAAATGTCCAAGACCTTATATTAGGGTTGGCTGTCTCTATTTCTAGACTACATATTACTGGATTACGGTCCGACAAGACCCGTGGTAGTTTCTCTATTTGGCATTTTGATTTTAAAGAGTTAGAAATGAGTACATAGTCTAATCTGGCATGGGTGTGGTGTGGGTTTGAAAAATATGTATACCCCGGATCATTTGAATTTCCGATCTGCCACCCGTCAACTAACCCATAAGTCTGACACAAATTCTTTAGCACCCTAAATACCTTTGGCTTTCTACCCACATATCGACACCCCTCCTCCATAGACCAGTCACTAGGTAAATTAATATTAAAATCATCACAAACAATGAGCGAAAGAGGCCAATGAGCAAGTTCACTTGAGATATCACCCATCACGACTGGATCATCACAGTTGCTTCCAGTTGTGAATAAGCCCAGATGAATCTAGAGAATATCTGATCTATTGCTTTAAACCACTGTGATGTGAATTCCAGACATATACTCCTAAAAAGATATAAAATCTTTAGAAAAAAAGCATCTTAATAATGTTACATCTTCCTATAATAGATAGGTGTAAATTATTAAGGCGTTGAAGATCTTTTTGGATAGTATCCATAAGGGTTTTCAAATTAAGCTTAACCACACTATCAAACCTAGATGAAATACAGATACCTAGATAGGTGGCTTTTTCAACTAGACGTTTATCAGTCATTTTTGCTTTGTCGTCAAGGAAAATCTGAGATTTATACTTGTTAGGTGCATTTGAATTTCCGATCTGCCACCCGTCAACTAACCCATAAGTCTGACACAAATTCTTTAGCACCCTAAATACCTTTGGCTTTCTACCCACATATCGACACCCCTCCTCCATAGGCCAGTCACTAGGTAAATTAATATTAAAATCATCACAAACAATGAGCGAAAGAGGCCAATGAGCAAGTTCACTTGAGATATCACCCATCACGACTGGATCATCACAGTTGCTTCCATATACTGTACAAAGTTTTAATTTCTGCCAGCACCATATTGACATTCAGTGACTGCCCAGCAGCCATATTTGTCCGAGTTTCCTTGGCAAAACAGCAGCCTGCCTCCTTTGGCTAAAATCACTACCCTCTGAACCCTACCGCCCTGTGTATTCGCACTTATCACCCTATACCCCAGAGTCTTCAAAACATGTATTTGTGCACCATCTTTATGTATCTCTTGGAGGCATACAATATTAGCATAGAGAGTGAGGGACTGAAACTGTGCTCGCTGACAAATTAGACATGTGTTATCATATGATACAGGTAAGTAGGCATCCGATAGCACAGCTAAACTGCATTATCTTTGAGACAGTAAAAACATGTCATCATATCCAATGGAATTATGTTGTCTGGACAAATGTTATGGAACTGATAATTCTATGATGCGCATTTGTGACATCACATGGCACAGGGTTATGCAAACAAATGACATTGAAATGGTATTACATTCAACATGTGCCTCATGCACACAGCCAACACTGAGAAACATATCATGATAAGCTGACCAAATTTTCAAAACCAATAAAAGAGGAACAAATCCAGCACAGAAACAAGACAATAATTTGAGAATGCCTTTGTGCATAGAAATAGATAACAGCATGTTCTGACACAGGACCATACTAACATAACTCACCAAAATTTAGATAATTTTGACCATACAATAAATAGGAGACAAGTATTTTTGCAGCTAAAAAAACAAAGAAAATGTGATGCAAATGTTATTGTCATTATTAAACTTTGCATATTGAAGAGACAATATTGGGGTTTTGAACGTGTGTCGTAGAATCCTGCAGGGTTAGTGTTGGTCCCAACTGGTCTATGGATCTCAAACTTTTGGAACTTTTTATGTCCATGCCACAAATGTTTACTGTGCTGTGTAACATAACACATAACATACTCGACGGGTATACCTTGTCTCCAATGAGGGGGAGAGAAAGCAGCCACTGTTCAGATTCTTTCCATAACCAGGGACTAAATGACCACACTTAATCATAGCAACGAGGAGGTAGATCTGCAGAGAAATTGGGCCTAGGTTCCCCAGTGTCTTTGGAGAATCTAATGAAGGGCCTGTTTGGATGTGTTTCTCGGAGGACAAAATATGATAATAAGGAAGGGGGGTTTCAAACATTTTCCTGGGGGGAAGTCTTAGATGTGCCTGGTGGTAGTATAGTAGATAGGGGGTTGGCCAAGTGATTACTGGCATTTTGTCAGACAGGAATCAGCCGGGGGATGTATGATGTAGTGGTTAGAAAAAACATATTTTGCTAGTAGATATTGAGGAAAGCACACCATCATCCTAACTGAAGGATTTGTGATTATTGAGGGTTGCTTAAGAGGTAGGAAGTAGTGCATGTGGTGAGTTAGCTAAGAGTGCTGGAGGAGTGGAGAAAAGAGGGATGGTTGTACCTGGGCAATAATGGGTGATGAAGCAATGGGGAAAGAGATGTTGACGTAGTGGGCAAACGTTGAGAATAAGACAAAATCCCTCTTTTGGCATCAAGCAGAATTGGAATTGGGACTCCAATAATTTCTGGTATTTCATCAAGTGCCTCAATCAAAGTTTTCAAAAATCAAGATAGTGATAATTGAAATTTGGGCAGGAGGAAATAATTAGCATAAGGGCATAAAGGATTTTAGAGTTGCATGAAACTCGTTGGCCTTTGAGAAAAAATATAATGAAATTTGCTGGAGGACAAAATCAACTCAATTCTTTCTAACTACTGTTTCATTGACAAATGAAATTAGTCTGCAATGAGCGTCTCATGGTGCTATCTGAGCAGTCAGTGTTTGAAAGTGCTGTCAGCATTATTGAGCTCCGGGTGCAGGTTGTTTTAAAAGGATAGTAGCTACATTTCTTGAGAATGTTAAAACTGTAAGATATGCTTGGAGAGACAGTAATAGTGACATATTAGGGGTAAGGAATAGAACAGTTGGAACGAACAGGGATTGTATGCATTCAATCAGCAAGGGTGAAGTGTATATAATAGAGTGCCTATAAATATACTGCTGGTTCACAATACAGAGTATAATGTGCCCTAACAAGCAAATTACCGGTTCCACAGTGAGAGTAACTTAGGGGTCTACTGGGATGGCGGGCAGATGACTGCAGCTGGGCCGGTGGTAGCAACCACCGGACTGGTGGCAGACATCCGCCTGCGATCGCAACCCAGAAAACAGCCGGTCCCATTAGCATGGGGGTGACGACCGCGGCAGTGAAATTTACCGCCTGCCACTTTTCCACCTGTAGCAACCTACACGGCTGTGTATTGGGCAGAACTGGACCGCTACAATGGTTCCGGTGCACACAGGCTCCGCCGGCATGATTATGATGCCGGCAGTAGCCTACCTTTCCGCGGCGGTGGGACCGCCATGGAAAGGCATGCGAAGAATGTCTCTGGGGGCTCATTGCGGTCCCCCAAATATGTTGGGGAGGTGTGTGGGTACACTGGGGGAGTAACATGTCCCCGAACCAGGTGGCAGGCTCTGTGCAGTGCCTTCCACGCAGTGCAGGGACATGCAGGACATGACTTTTTGGATGCAGCAACCGCCGCAATGTTAAATGTCGCGATCCGACCGCCTCAGTCCGATTTCGACTGCGGAGCATACTTATTGGACCGGTGGTTTCCCCGCTGTCCTAGCAAGCAGTTTTTTCCCGCTACCATGGCAGTCGGAGTGATTTTCCAACTTCCATCCTAATAGACCCCTTAGTTAGCATTTTAGTGCACGCAGAACCTTCTACAGAGCACACAAGTTGGGCCACTTAGAAGCATGAATCCAACACAGGGCTTGGAAGTCTTAAATGGAAATTATCTTGCAGCTAAATTGTTACAACATAGGAAGAGTTAATCAGCATCCCATCAAGACAACGAGAAAAGCGTTTCTAATATTTATCCTCTCTTATGGTGATTCTAGTCACGTTAGCAGAGATTAAAATGCACAAAAGCATTTGGGATCATGATGAGAGGAGAGCTTATTCACTAAGGGGCCAGAGTTTCAGGGTCATTTGTATTTTGTTTTCTAAAAATATACTCCCACTTTGGATGTTTGTTTTTGACAAACAAAAAAGTGTGGGGGGGTGGCAACCTGATACATGATAGTTTCTCACTCAATTTCCACTTCTTTCACAGGAGATGGAATGGTGATTCCTCCTGTGAAGGCACAGAGAACACTGCAAATCGGGTGCTAATCTCTAGATATGGCGGGCAATACTCCATCATAGCGTCAGACATATTTTCCTCCACTACCCTGAACATACGCCATGCTCTAACTCAAGCCCTTAGTCTTAATGAAACCATGGCCTTTCTAAAAGGGATTCCAGGTCACTTTTACTGAAGCAGGAAGGCTAAACTAGTAGAAAAAGGTATTGGTGTCTCTGGAACCTGGCTTTTTCTGCGGTTCACTGACAGAATATCGACACCTAAAAATATCGAGTTATAAATACCGATGTCAAAAATATAGACATTGTATATTTATAATGTTAAGTACAAAAAGATCAGAAAAAATACCGATGTCATAAATATAGTTGTACAATATATTGTTTTTATATATATTTAAAATAAAATTGCATATTAACTATAGTAAATAATAAAATGAAGAAAAATAAAGTAGATGGGAATATAACAAATAAAAGTAATTTAAAAAAGTTAAACACACATATATATTAATTAATATATAGATAATGTATATATATATATATATATTTACTTTAAAACAATTATTAAACTACTCACTTAAATGTATTTTATCATTTAAAAATTATATATAAAAAATATAACACATAAATATACCTATATATGTATACATATACCATTAACATCAAAGGGTCGATTCCGATTCGGGAAAAGCCACTCTGAATAGCCGTACGGAGCGTTTTATCCATACGAATCGTACCCTGCAACGTCCCCCGTACGTACGACGAAGTACGATTTGTACCAGGAGCTGGACTCCATACGAATCGTACAGAGACCGTACAAATCTAATCCCCGTACGAATTTCCCTCGGAATCCGCTGTACGTGACATCCGTACGGTTTGCGGCTGGTTTTTCCGACCCAGCAAGTACGATTTGTGTCGGGTACGCACCGTACAAAGCTTTTTCTACGGGAGCCGAAAACATCCGGAGAAGCAGATTTTGCCTCGAAACAGGTACGCCCCCCCCTGCGATCATGAGGTATACGCACCATACCCCGCGATCTTGGGGTGTACGCACGGTACCCCATGTTCGCTGGGTGTACAGTGCGTACACCCTGAGATCGCGGGGTACGGTCCATACACCCTATGATCGCAGGGGTACGCACCCTACCCCTGCGATCATGGGATGTACGCACCGTACGATGTGTATGTGATTGTGTGCTCTTCCGTACGAATCGCCCTTACCTGACGTGGACCGTACGAATCGCGCACTCATACCCCGGTCTGGATCGTACTCATTGGGTCGTACGGCATGTTTACGATTCGTACGGAGAGGGCTCCGGATACGAATGGTACGGACGTTTTTTTTCCAGGATCGGAATCGACCCCCAAATCTATGGAAAAATACATTCTAATGAAATTAAAATGTTATATTATTTTAAAAATTTTAAGCTAAGTAAAAAAAAATCCAATTAACAAATACTAATCATTTAAAATATTATATAATTTAAAATAAATAAAACATAATAATATATATTGTAACAATATAAAATTAATGATAGCATTTAATACACAACGCTAACTATTAAAGTCAATACATAAACAATGCATCACTCCCATTTAGCACAACACATAAATATTAATACTGGATCAAAATAAAATTTACAAATCTCCCTCCAATAAATGCAACTGTAGTATTAGAGATACATTACACATAGAAAATGTTTACTACACCCATTGCAGCCAATACAACACCAAGGAAACATTTGAAGAGCAGAAGGGTAACATTTAATATTCCCAGTCCAGTCAGTGCAACAGTTGGGAAAGTGTTGGATTGTGGAAGGGTAAAAATGACTACTCCCACTCCAATGAGCGCAACAGTAGGGAAAGTTTTGGAGTGCAAAGGGTTAAAATTACTATTCCCACTCCAATAAGCGCAACAGTAGGGAAAGTTTTAGATAGCGGAGCGGTCAAATTTACTATTCCCACTTCAGTGAGTGAATCAATAGGGAAAGTGTTGGATTGCAGAGGGGTAACATTTACAATTCCCACTCCAGTCCGTTAAAAATTAAAAACAAACAAAATATCATCAACAAAATAAAAATATTTTTTTAAAGCAAAAAATATCTAAATATTTTTAAAATAAAAATATATTTAATATAAAAAATAAAGCATAAAAACGTATTATAATGTTACATTTATGTCTCAAATGCCTACAAATATTACATTAAATAAAATAAAAAAATATTATCAAACAAATAAATATTTTTATTTAGAAATGATTTATTAACATAAACATTACCTATTACTTATATGTAGTTTATTCTCTTCCTACCCTATAACACCACACAACCCACATAAAAAAATGCATTTCCATAATTAACATAGTTAATTATCAATTAAACAAATACTATTAACAAAACAAAAATTACAAAAACACACAAATTATTTACCTTACCACCCTTTACCCCTATACTCCCCAGAACCTACACACACAATTAATTAATTATCAACTAATTATTAATCAATAAAAAATAAAAAAATTCCCACCCTTTATCCCTAAAAACTCCACAACCCACAACTAAAATTAAGTACACAATTTCTATATATAATTGTCAATTAATTAATTATTATTAATTAACGACTAATTATTAGTTAATTAAAAATAGAGAACTTCCCACCTTTTGCCACTATAAGCCCAAAACCCACACCCTCCAAAATATATTTAAACAATTAACAACATTAATTATGAATTATTTATTATTAATTATAAACAAATTATTACTTAATTAAAAATAAATGACTTCTCACCCTTTAACATTATCAATCCTACAAACTGCATCCAAAATTAATGACACAATTACCATAATTATTATTAATTAATTAAATAATTATAATTAAGTAATAATTATTAATTAATTAAAAATAAATCACTACCCACCTTAAACCCCTATAAACCTCACAACCCACACATAAAATGTACCAAACAAAATTAAAAACACGATTATCATTATACAATTTAAATTAAATAAATATTAATAAATGAAAAAAATTAATTAATTTATTATAATTAAATTACTTCCTACCATATTCGACTGTAACAGAACTAAACAATGCAAAATCTAATTAAAATAAAATTAATTCTCACTAAAATGTAACACATATATTAAAAAAAACATAAACAATACTTATACAAAACAAAAACATCTCATACATTTAAAATATATAGTATAATACATAACACAAATTCAGAAATCAATATTTTAAACAACTAAGGGCATCATTAGGATGTCATCCTGATGGTAAAAGGGACCGACTGCCATTTGTGTGGGGGTCCCATGGGTGACAGTAGGATGCGCCCGTAACACTGGCAGGCATATCCTGCATTTTAAACATTGCAGCAGGTCGTGCTTTCAGCACCACCCGCCGCAATGCCAAAATTGCATGTTGTGCATGTGCATGCACACCGTGGTAGGCTCCGCGCGGTGCCTGCCATGTTGTGCATGTACATGTAGAGGGGTTACCATAGGTACCCCCCATGTGCCCCTCCACCCCCCTAACATCCTGGGGGCCCACAATGGGCCCCCAACCTAGAAGACCGCATGCCTTGCCGCCACGGAAAGACTCCCTCCCTCCTGAATTCTGATATGGATGCCACCATATGAAACCCTTTAAAGCGGCGGAAGGTCTTCTCGTCCGCCGCGCTCCCCCACCATACTAATATGGCAGGGGGGAAATGGGTGGGGGCGGGCTAGGATGTTGGGTGGATGGCCACTGCCCACATGGTGGTGGAGAGCCGCCCTACATCCTAATGGGTCCCTATATTTTTTCAAACGATATTAATGATTTCTATATTTTTAAAATCGATATTTCTTACCTTAAATTTTATATTCTTGACCATGATATTCTTGCTGTCAATAATTTCGACTAACAATATTTAAAACTCAATATTTGTGTAAGTCGACATTTCCAACTCGATATTTTGACTGAGCACCTTTTTCTGCAGGGTCATCACCAAACCTTTTGCCTTTTGTCCTCCATTTTTGCTGAGTTCATTTTTGTAGCCCTTAGGACCCTGTGCACTCAAACACTGCTAATCAGTGCAAAGGGGTTTGTGCTTTCTACTCTAAACTTGATGAAATTGGCTTACGCCCAGTTGGCATATTTATTTTACTAGTGTGTCTGCAGCACTTAAGAGCCAACCAGACAGACAGACAGAATACGCTTTATTCGATTTAAAAATTGTTAAACCATAAAGCATAAAACATAATAAAGAATGAAAACATACATTTCATTTATAAATACAAAATAAAAATTCAAGCGATGTTTTAGTAAAAAATAGGACCATCCATTGACAGCCATTGTCTAACCACCCCTTTCAAGTATTTAACAATGTGATCAGTCACGGATCTGTCATTCAGATATTACAGCTTTAGAAAAGTGGGGCAACATTGTCTCAGGCCATAACTCATTAAAATTGGTAATATCCATTTTTTCCTGGCCGTATAATAAAACTTGCAAAAAAACATTACATGGATTGTCGACTGAACAGAGATATTGTCACACGGGCATAAACATAAGGTGCGGGACCAGTCATTGATTTTTGGGAAGGTAACCCTGGTGTGAAAAATGCCAAGAAGTAGACGGGTCAATAACAATCTATCATAGGCTCCTGCAGTGTTCAGTAAGTATGGTTGTATCCCTGGTTGAGTCAAGAGTAGTTGGCGTGTACTCACTGTCGGTTTTACAATGTTACTGGTTAGGTTAATGAACTCCAAATAGTCCAGACATAATGATTTTAAATTATTTCTAGTAACATTGTTCAAACTCTCAGGATTAGAGAAGTATTCTAGATGTCCTAAACTCTCGAAGAATTTTTTGACATAAGTCAACCAGGAAATACGGTCAACCCCGTCAAGGGACAAACAATCATTAATCAGGTCCCCGTTCAAACCAGTAGAGATACCAGCCCAAACGTTATGCCATAGCAAGATGGGCTGTAATTAATTCAAGTCTCGTAGATAAGGCAACCTCAACTCAGCGCGGCATACAAATGCAGCTGTGCTACTGGGTACAGCTAAAGGATATCTCAGGAACCTGTTTTCAACTATTTGCAGGCACTCGGCATTGGCATACCCCCAGATGCCTGCTTCATACATAGCAACAGGAATGCATTACGATTTATAGATTGTTATTAAGTCTACAACAGGGCGCCTCCCCAATTTCCTTGCAAAATTGATTATTGCACCAGTGGCTTTACAAAATAATAATTTCCTGGATTCAATAGCTTTAGCCCATAGACCCCTTTTTCCAAATACAATGCCCAAGTGAGAAAAATGAGCCTTGAGTTTAAGTTTTCTATTTTCGATTACGAATTCTCTTCACTTGATAATGGGCTTACAACATTTCATTGTAAATGTTTTAGTTATATTGACATGAAGATCAAGATCTAGCATATAGGCAGAAAAGCTGGTAATAAAATGTTGTAAGCCAATGGGGTACAAGTCAATAAGACGGCATCATCAGCATATAACAAAGCTCCTATTGGCGGTCCATTTATGCATGGCAAATCTTGACAATCTTTGCCTAATTTTGCTCCCAGGCTATTAATATAAAGAGTGAACAACCTCGCCCCCTTCTTTACCGGTAGGGTCTTACTGAGTTCACCACCCCTTCCATAGCGCACCCCTTCCATAGCATCTAAATAAAAATGTTTTAAAAAACTTAAGAATGGGTGGATCAACCCCCATGATGTCTAAAATGCTCCATAGCTTCGGATGGTTAACACAGTCAAAGGCTGAATTCAAATCAACAAAACATAAAAATAAATTCCCCTTTTTAGCCTTTAAATACTTTCCTACCAGTAAGTTCAGATTCAGACATTGTTTGATGGTTCCAACACCTTGGCGGAAGCCATACTGTAATTCAGAAACTATACAGTTTTCGTCTGCCCATAACTGGAGGCGGTTTAAAACGACGCGCCCAGCCACCTTTGCAAAAGAGTCTAATAATGAAATTGGCCTGTAACAGGACGGATCGTCCTGATTACGCTTCTTGTAAATAGGGACAGGTATTGATTCCGTCCAAGTGGCTGTAAATCCCAGGGAAAAACAATCTTTTAAAACCAGGGCTAGCAGGGGTCCCCTTAGCAATGGATCTGATTTAAATAAGTCCACTGGTATGCTGTCGGGACCCGGGGCTTTACCCCCCTTACTTTCATTAATGGCCAAGATCACATCCTGGACGTCAAAGTCAATTTCAATAGGAAGATGGTTTGGAGGATTTAAACATATGGACACCTCATTTTGGGGGTCCACCTGATTAATATAAAGGCCCAAAAAATACGACACCCATTTATCCTTCCCTATTGCTATTTCGATACTAGGCAGGTTACCTGGGGCGAGGAAAGGGCATTCACTGCCTTCCAGAAACCTTTTGTATCTTTCAAGGCTGATGCTTTTTTTAAATCTTGACAAAGTTCAGACTTTATGATTGCCTTTCGTTCCTTAAGAGACGTCTTATAGGCTAATCTTGTCCTTTTTATATCTGCTCGAACTTGTATGGGCTTACCTAAGGCAGTTATCAAAGCTGTATGGGTTTAGGAGCATTTGGAATCAAACCAACCGGGTCTCTTATCAGCCCCTTTCTTGCTTTTTGCCAGTAGTCTGTTTTGTATAGACTGAGTTATTTTCCCAAAGGAGCTAAGAATACCTGTTTTGTTTGTATTTTCATCGAGACAGGCTGTAAAATCATCTTTGCAAACAGTCAAAAGGTGCTTACAAAGTTCAAATTGATTTACACCCGCCCATTTGACTGTGTAACCATTTCATCTATCGATAGCAATATCTCCCGCCGGGTAAGGTGCCGATGTCTTACTTGTTAATACTTTGGCCAACCACTTAAGTAGCCCTTGAAGAATGGCTCAGGTATACCATTGCAGAGCCCATGTTGCAGTTTAAACTGCCATTTTGATTTGATTTGATTTGATTTATAATTTTGTAGAGCGTGCGAATGCCCATGGGCGTCTTGGCGCTATGACAAATCAGAGAACTCCAGGTCGACAGTAAAGAGTCGAACAGGCAGAAAAGAGCCATGTTTTCACTGCTTTTCTGAAGGAGAGCAGGGATGGACTGTCTTTAATTGAGATTGGGAGAAGGTTCCATACCATTGCTGTTTGTAATAAAAAACGTCTTCCTCCCCATCTGGCCAGTCTGTGTTTAGGAACCTGAATTAAATTGGCCTGGAAGGTTCGTACAGTTTAAGATGGGTTTTTAAAAACTGCGAGCCGGATCCGTGAAGCGCCTTGTAAGCTAGGCATAGCGATTTAAACTGCACTCATTTGGTGATGGGGAGCCAATGAAGCGTTCTTAATTTATGGGCAATTAGTTCATGTTTGGGAATGTCCAGCACCAGCCTTGCGGCTGCATTCTGCAGGCGTTGTAATTTTGTTAGAATTTGGACCTTGGCTCCCACGTACAAGGCATTCCCATTCTATATCCTAGACAAGGCCAGGGCAGTCACCACCGCTTTCCAAGCGTCTGCTGGAATGTAAGGCAGAAGTTTCCTAATCATTTTCAGTATGAACCAGACTGATGAAGCCAGTTTGCTGGCCTGAGCATCAAATGAGAGTTTGATGTCTAGCGTCATACCCAGGTTTTTCACCTTTTCTACTGGAGCTGGACAGTTGCCACGGCTGTCTGGCCACCACTCCGGGGACCATGCATTAGGATCAGCCCCTAGCACCAGTACCTCACTTTTATCCCCATTTAGCTTCAAGCAGTTTTTAAGCATCCATTGTTTGACTTGTGTCATACATGATCTGAATGTATTCGCTGTCTCTTTAACATCCTTGCTAATAGACACCACTATCTGGGTGTCGTCGGCATAGGAAACTGGAATGAAACCACTTTCCCTTATGATTCCTGCTAATGGAGCTACATACAAATTAAAAAGGGTTGGGCTTAATGATGACCCCTGGGGCACCCCACACGGTGACCTAAATGATTTGTATCTTGCCTCCCCCAACTCTACCAAGAAAATTCTGTTACATAAATAGGATGCCAATAGAGAGCGCGCCGAGCTATGAACTCCGACTTCAGCCAGACGGGTCAAGAGTGTCTCATGGCTAACCGTATCGAAGGCCGCCGAGAGGTCCAAAAGAACCAATGCAGCCTTCCCTCCGTCATCCAGAACACTCCTGAGTTCTTCCACCGCCGTTAGCAGTGCAGTTTCTGTCCCATGTCCCTCTCGGAAGCCAAATTGTGAGTGGTCTAATATGTTTCCATCCGAGAAGAATTGGGACAGCTGCCTGTTTAGAAGTTTCCCCAAAATTTTTGCGGCGAAGGGTATCCTGGCAATAGGTCTGTAATTGCCCAGTTCTTCGGGGTCTAAATTCGATTTTTTTAACAATGGCATCACCGTGGTGGTTTTCCATGCGTCTGGAAAGATCTCAGACTTTAGTATTTGTATGAACAGTTTCTCTAGTTGTGTACTTAGCAGCTCAGGAAAAATCTGCTTCAATTTAGGTGGACAAGGGTCCATTGGGCTACCTCATCTGGTGGTCTTCACTGCTTGCAGAATCTGATCTGCTGAGGGTGGTACGAATTGAAACCATGGGCCCTGGGATATCCTCGAGGGTTCTTTGTTTGGTTCTAAGGTTGCCTGAGCGGGTGTACCTTTATCGATTTTTTTAAAGGAGTCAGATACCGATGATAATTTATTGACGAAGAATTCGCCTAGAGTATTGCAAAAATCCGAGGTCATTGCTACCGTACTACTGTTATCTATTTTTGTTAGTTTTTTTACTGTGGCAAAAAGAGCTCTGCTGGAGTTTTTTGTCTCGTTAATTTTTCGTGTAAAGTAACTGCTTTTTTCTACAATAATCAGATTTTTATAAACGACCAATGAAGCTTTGTAATCTTCTTTTAGCCCTGGATCACAATTGGTCCTCCATCTTTTCTCAGCTCTTCTACAATTCTACTTTTGTGACCTAAGAGCTTCCGAGAACCATGGCTGAGAAGGAGTTTTCCTCTTGAAAGTGACTTTTCTTTGCGGGGCTGCAACATTTACTGCAGCATTTATCCAATCAGTGATTTGATCATTGGCTGTATTGCTGTCTGGGGCAAGTACGGGACATGATGACTGTAGTTTATCTAGAAGAGTCTGTGTATTGGTCTTCGACCAATCCCGATATGTGACAATCCTAGGTGAACCAGTGAGTCTACTTAGCTCTTCCTTCACTTCCAAGGAGAAGGTAATCACTTTGTGGTCTGACCAGGGGACTTGTAAAGTATCCACTTTTTTTTATGCCCCCACGGGACGTAAAGATCCTATCAAGAGTGTGACCAGCTCTATGACTATCTTGAAGAACCCTCTGTTCCATGGCAAAATTGGCCAGTGCGTCCCTGAATGTTGATACCGTAGTGTCAGAAATTTTTTCAAAGTGTAGATTGAAATCTCCCAAGATGGTATAATCGGGACCTTTCACGCTTGATTCCAAGAACGGACTGAGTAAATGGATCAGCGGTGTTTTAGCTCTGGGTGGCCTGTATATTAGAAGGCCATTAAAGGTGTAGTTGTTAGTGACCTTAATCTTGAAGGATAAAGTCTCACATTCCAGACTGCTGCGCTTATCTGAGTTCTTGACCCTAAATTTGTCTCTAAATATAAGTGCTAGTCCTCCCCCTCGTTTCTCTTTCCTGTCCACTCTGCAGATGGAAAACCCCTCTGGAATAGCAACGGCCAAATCTATGTCCGAGGCCTTGTCTGCCCAAGTTTCTGTGATAAATATAAGATCTAAGTTTTGGCTTTCTATTAGCTCCGCCATGTGGATGTTATGTTTCACCATGAACCTGGCGTTAATTAGTCCGGCCTTGTTGATGTTTAGTTTTATCTCTAATCTGTTGGGCTGTGAGTAGAGTGTGGCCAATCCTTCGATAAGAGAAAAAATTAAGGTATGAGAACAAACTGGACATAGTTTGGTTTCTGAGTGCATCTCTATTATGGGACAGCTGGCGCTAGTTCTAAGTAAGTGAAGTGCTTGACTAGAATGTCTAAGCCTCACAGGCCCTCCTAAAATTTGTGCAGGGATTGTTGCCCTGGGCCCGGTCCCGGAGCGGACGGGCGCAGACAGGCTTGCCTTAGGCGCGCCTTCGGCACGCCCTTGGCGTGCCCGCTGTGTGCGTCCGCTGCGCCTCCGGTCTGGCATTGCTTTAAATAGTGATGTGCGGTGGAACTCTAGAGCGCGTAGCGTAGCACCGGAAATGCCCCCAGGCAGGAAGTGTAAAGAACGGCTCTGACCCCCTGGGGCACCCTCCGTTCAAGCGGCACGTGCCGTGATGGACCGGGGTGCCTGGGGCGAGCGAGCAAGGAAATGTGCAAATGAGCCAAGTAAGTCTTTTTTGTGCAAAGTAGGCAAATAGGCAATTTAAAAGCTTAGCCACATCGCTGCTTAAGAGTTTCCCCTGCTGTGCTGGACAGCAACAAAAATGGGTGTGGTCATGACGAGCTGAGCTCGTCATGAGCACCTGAGAGGTATATGCCATGAGGAGCTGAGCTCGTCATGAGCATGGACGGGATTAAAAAGTAAATACACACAGCCTAGACCTGGCCGAGCCGCGTCGTCTCTGTCATCAGACTAGGGTCGCTTTGCCCCAAGCCTTTTAACAGCAGTGTGCGGTGGAACACTAGAGCGCGTAGCGTAGCGCCGGAAATGCCCCCAGGCAGGAAGTGTAAAGAACGGGTCTGACCCCCTGGGGCACCCTCTGTTCAAGCGGCACTAGCCGTGACGGACCGGGGTGCCTGGGGCGAGCGAGCAAGGAAATGTGCAAATGAGTGAAGTAAGTCTTTTTTGTGCAAATTAGGCAAATAGGCAATTCAAAAGCTTAACAAGTATATACACACAGCCTAGACCTGGCAGAGCCGCATCGTCTCTGTCATCAGACTAGCGTCGCTCTGCCCCAAGCCTTTTAACAGCAGTGTGCGGTGGAACACTAGAGCGCGTAGCGTAGCGCCGGAAATGCCGCCAGGCAGGAAGTGTAAAGAACGGCTCTGACCCCCTGGGGCACCCTCCGTTCAAGCGGCACTTGCCATGACGGACCGGGGTGCCTGGGGCGAGCGAGCAAGGAAATGTGCAAATGAGCGAAGTAAGTCTTTTTCGTGCAAAGTAGGCAAATAGGCAATTTAAAAGCGTATAAAGTAAATACACACAGCCTAGACCTGGCCGAGCCGCGTTGTCTCTGTCATAATTTTGACTGGCAGAATATACTTTTTGCCAGGGCCAAATCTTTCTGTTTTATATATATGATTTACCATTAAAGGGGGCCCTGGACAGCCCCAAGGCAGGATGTAGTGTATTTTAAAATTTAGACATGTATGTTCAAGTTTAACCTGCCCTAGTAGTGAAAACCGTCTGTGATGCCTGGCCTGCTTTTCGCACCACACCGACTGTCGCCCGCAATACCCTCCTTGCTCTTGGAAACTCTCTCTCATGCAAATGTGGCTCTTGGCACAAAACTTGAGAAAGTAACATTTCAGCAGGACTAATTAGGTACTATATTGGACCCACGCTCAATCGTAGTGCACCTAAACATTTGACTTTGACACGGTCCAGAATGACCAGATTGCAACAGTTGGCGCTTGATGCTTTTGGGTGCTAGATTGCAGTTTATTCTTCAAAAATTCATAACTCCAATTCTACTGATTGGATTGTTGTTGTTTTGGTCTTATTGTATTTCTAAAATTTTGTTTTATTTTTCCAACTCGGTGTGGGATCTTTTTGTATTGTGTTTTTACTGTTTGAAGTGTTGCTGAAATGCTTTACACTTTGCCACTAAGTTAAACCTAACAGCTCTGTGCCAAGCTACCAGGGGGTTCAGCACAGGTTAATTTGGGGTTTGCTTGTGCCTTATCCTGACTATGATTGTTTCTGCCGCTTGTCAAGAGCTCATACCCCAATCAACCAGTAGCCCAATTGTTAACAGTGCCATAAAGCTGTGCTGACACCCCTAGATGCTCTGGGTTGCTAAAAGGATGGCACTGCAGGAGATACTTAACTAATTATCATGTCATGCTAATTGGTTCAGGGCTGGGCCATCTACCTTTCGGCAACCTCCTTTTATGTAGATGTTGCTATGCGTTGGGTTACAGGTACCAATCCATAAAGGATTTTTTGCATAGGTTAAAGTCATGTCCAAAAGATACTGCCATTACTTTTGAATGTTTCAGAACAGACTCTATAAATGCATAAAAGGTTAAGCTAAATAGGACCTTTAAATTCAATTGAGGTAATCATTTTTGTTGTGGAAGTTTCTTTGACAAATCTATATTATTTTCAATGATGAAGTCTGTAATAGCTCAATCATAAATTCATCTAATTAACCATTTAGGAGTAGAATTTGGCTTTAGGGCTAGAGTGTCACCATATGCTTTGTAACAAAACTAGCACATAGGTAAAAGCAGGGCTAAGGAGAGAAGTGCTAAGTGTGCTCACAATGTCCACTTTAAATATAGTAAATGAATTTAGATTGCGTTACTACTCCTAACAAGGCGTCAAAGTGCTTTTCGGTGTGTAGCACCCTACTCTGGAACCCAAAAAGGATTAGTGATGGATTAGTGTAAGGAAATAGGAGTTAATTGGAGCAGTGGGCATGCAAGTCTGCTAGTTGGATTGACTATGATAATGGAGGGATAGAAGAAGGAGTAGTCTAGAAATTGTTATTTGTGAGATGATAGTAGTAAGATGGAGTTTTGGGATGAGTAAAAGGAGAGGTAGGTAGACAATACGTCTTTGCAGCCAGACAGCTGTCCTGCTTGTTAGGCTTTGACCCAAAAATTACCACACAGTACTCAACAGAATATAAAAGTATACGCTAACATGCATAGAGGCCATCCAGCAGTTTGACAAGCGTATCAATGTTCCTGGAAAAAAGGTATCACCGTATCACTTCTGAGCACATGGGGCCATATTATCAAGCATGGGCAATACATTATCACCGCTTTTATCGGCAGGAAACTGCCGCTAAAGCGGCGATAATGGGCTTGATAATAGGTTTTCAAAGCTTTATTCGAGCAAATACTCATAAAAGCACAACATACATTAAAAGAAAAGAATATACAACACTTAAAATTGATCATTATTATACATCAATTGTTAAAAACCGTTGTGACAGCTTTGACACTAAAGAATAAAAGCAATTAAATGCACATTTACACACAGAAAAATCATTTTTCGTTAAGAGAAGTACCCTTCCGCCTAATTGACCAAGCCCACCCCAAGTATTTTGCTGTTCCAAGAACAATTGGCAGATCAGCAGACGTGCAGATCACTCTTAGCGCCTCAACTCCACTGGATGTCCCTAAATTCCTACAGATTGGTACCAGCCATACTCTTCGGGGGATTATATGTGCCTTACAGAGAAATAAAAAATGACCTATGGTTTCCTTGGCTGCTCCACACACCGGGCAGCTCGAAGTGGTCACACTCCTCCAACTACCCGTCAAAGACCCCAAAGGGAGGGAACCAGATCTCAACTGGAACATTAGTTTCCTGTCTCCTGGGACGGTAATTGTGTCCCAATAAAGTTCTAACAGTGGACACTGTTTAAATTCCAGAAAACGCCCCCCCATCGTATCGGCTCTCGTTCTGGTCCAGAGTCTATTGTCAATCCTACCCCAGTATAAACTTTTGATGGTATTTTTGGTGGGGAAGACTTCCTCCGAAGGGTTGTTCCAGAGATTAGAAAGGCCAAGTTCACCTAAAGCAGCCCTAAGGTGTTTAAGCCAAGCTATTTTATGGAAAACATCCATTTTTATTACTGCTAGGAATCCCTCAGCATAATGCCGTATCTCTGGAGTGGTCCAAATGCGTAACCAATAAAGGATAGGACGCAGTCTTACTCGGTCACTGACCGATCTTCTCCCTAAGTCAAGACCAAGCGGAATTAATGGGGCGCTCTGGGGGAGACCCGTTATGCCCCGAATAAACCTATTCTCTGATAGCTGCAAGGAAGAAACATTATTATAGCCCCATAGTTCCGCCCCATATAGGGCAGACCCTATGGCCTTAGCATCATAAACAGCCAAGACTGGTTTAATAGGTTTTGTTTTTGATTTTTTATGTTCCGCCCTTAATGCTCCCGCGATCTGTTGGTGTTTAAGGGTCGCCTTGTCTAAATGTTGGGACCACTTTGAGTCATTAGAGATCTGGACCCCAAGGTAGGTAAATACGCTAACTACCTCCAACACACTATTGTTCAGGATTATTTTTGGGCTGGCTCTACGCTTAGGCGAGAAGACCATCAGCTTGGTTTTACCAACGTTCACTTCCAAGCCACGTTCTCCGCAAAAGCGGTCAAAGATGTGGAGGGCGCGCTGCAGGCCTCCAGGTGTCTTGGACAAAATCAATTTGTCGTCGGCGAACATCAGGATCGGAATCCTGAGGCCCGCCAACGAGGGTGCATCCACAGGGACATCCAACATCCGAGCCACAATTCCGTTAATAAATAGCGAAAAGAGCAAGGGTGCCATCGCGCATCCCTGTCGAACACCACGTTTAACTGGGAAATCGGTGGAAGATTCTCCACGTGTGCCCCAATTGGACCCTGGCAAAATTGGCCTCATGGAGCCTCATGATCAGAGTGAGCAACTCAGCCGGGAGGCCAACTTCACACAGGACTTCCCAGAGCTTTCCCCTTGGGACCAGGTCGAAGGCAGCCCGCAAGTCGACAAAAGCGACATACAGGCTGCCCTCGCCTAGCACCACCGTTCCCCATTGAAGTAAAGCAAACCGAAACACCTGGTCTATCGTACTTGTAGCCCGTCTGAAACCTGAGTGGTAAGGGGACAATGCACTATTCTCCTCAACCCAATTCATCAGCTTGTTTACCACCATTCTTCCTACCACCTTTTGAATGGTGGCAATCAAGCTTATTGGCCTGTAATTGGCCGGGAGGGACCTGTCACCTTTTTTATATATAGGTACAATGATCGCCCCCCTCCATGCTTCAGGGACTTCAGCTCCTTTGGCGATGGAGTTTCCCAAGAGGGAAACATAACTAACCCACCGAACCATGTCATTTTTAAAGACATCAGATGGAATCCCGTCAAGACCCGGGGCCCTACCCCCTTGGGCAGCACATATTGCAACTTCTGATTCCTTGAGGGAGAATAAATCATCCCTTGCGAATACTGCTGGAACAATTCTTGCAGACCCATCCTCCGTGGACTCTGCATATTGGGGTTTAAAATATTCTACCCAGGCGCCCTCTGCGACATTATTGTCTGGTTTGTCTGGATTCCCACCTCTTCCCCACTTTAGTAGCCTCCAAAATAACCTGGAGTCCTTGGCCCCCGATGCTTCCTTCAATTCTACCCAGTACTCTTCATCCCATCGTTTTTTCGCAAGCAGTATGCTGGCCTTATAATTCTTCCTAGCCTTGCTTATGGCTTCCCTATCCCTATTCCTGATAGCATTGCCCAGGGCTAGCCTTGCTGTCCTACACTGCTGGTTAAACCACTTGGCTAATCTGGGAGGATTTTTCCTATTGGGCTTGCGGGCTCTCAAAAAATGAGGTCTTATATGGGCAAAAAATTCATTGTGTATATCCGTTATTTCCCTGGACCCTGGGTTAACGGAATTGACGGATTCCATTGCAGCAATTGCAACATCCAGCTCAGAGTTTATATAATCCATAGAACCCACATTCGCCATGACACTTGGCCAGTGAAGTCTACGCATGTCATTCGTCATTGTGGGCATTAGTTCTTCATTCCCCTGCTGACTGCCAGACTCAACTGACCACCAATTATGGGTCACGCAGAGGGGATTGTGGTTGCTTTCCAATCTACCCTCAACTTTCATGTCCCCAACCCACTGCCATAGACTAAGGCTGCAGATGACATAGTCTATCCTGCTATGGTTTAGGCCATTATCAAAAGTGCACGCGCCCTCCCTATCGCCTTTTGTTCTTCCATTGAGAGCTCTCAACCCGTGTTCCAAGCAAATGGCGTTCATTAACAGAATGTCTTTCGTCCATCGTTTGACGGGAACCAGGGTCAAGGTCGGGACGCCCCAATGTGAGTCCTCATCCTGCCCCACGGGATCATCTGTAGTATCAAGTGGCTCGTAAGTCCTATTCAGGTCTCCCGCTATTATAATCTTGTTCCCCAGAGACTGTGAGTCTAGGAAGGTAGACAGGGCTTCTAGAGTGGGAGAGCTTCCTATGTTAGTACCCCTAGCATATATGTTATAGATATTTAACCCCCCCCTTTTCTGGGGTTAATCTTAACATTAGGATATCCTTACAGCCCAAATTGACCATTTTTACTTTGATATGTGAGCATTGTTTCACCCAAATAGTGAGGCCACCCTTCGGACGACCCCTTGCACCTTTACTTGCCGGGATTGAAAAATTCAAACAGCCATGGTGGAAGATAGGGTCGCATGCCCATGTCTCCTGGAATAAACAAACTTCATAACCATCAATAAAATCAATCCAATCCTGAGACATCACTTTACCGGCCAGCCCAGCAATGTTCCATGAGAGAAACTTCCCTACACTTGTGCCATCCATGGACACTAGTCCTACGGGTTCTAGTTTATTAGTCTCAACCGGTAGATCATCATGGGTATTTAAAGTGTTTTGCTCCTCAGTCCCTGAAGTTTCATTACATTCTCCACTTATATGCTCCAGAGCCACTAACCCAGAATAGATGTTCATGCTATTTACTTCCACATTTGAGACTGTAACAGTTTTATTGGAACCACCACCTTTGGTTTCATTGCTGTTACCAGCTTCTACATTTGCACAGTTATCAAACATTTGTCAATATTACCTCCCCATGTTCCTCAAGAGTCCGAAACAATTAATGTTTGTACCACCATGATGGCAACTCAGTTGAAGTGGTACAGCAGGGGGAACAAACCCCAGATGGGGGACACTAGTTAAGGGTTTTGGATACATTGTCATAATAGATTCAACACCTGCTGGTCTTGGATAAAAAAAGGTTAAATCTACAATACCAATTCCCCCAAAACCAGAACCCCCCTCCTGTTTCGTTATCAAATTTACCACCCTAGGATCTTGGAAATTAATAACTATACAATCACCCCCCACTTTCTTAGAAGTACAACCAATCCACTCAGTCCTTCGTACTCCAATGATCAAGCCATCCACTCCCCCTGGTAATGGTCTATTGACCCTTAGCCAATGCATAACCTTATTTTTTAGCATTTGAAACGTTTCCTTTTGTTCGGCTGGCAATGATGGGACATTTATAAGGACAGCTACGTAGGGAAAAGAGTCAGGGGTAAGATTCATGTGTGGTATCCTACGTGGCCCCTTCACTAATGGTTGTTTGGGCATGCTATTGGCAGATCTAGAGGGGGTAGTGGGAGGGTGGGGGATATCATGTGGTGGTGGTGTTTGAGGTTTTTTATTCTCCAAGATGTTTCTACTACTGCTGGCTGCAGTAGTATGACAAGATCTTGGGTTATTAGATGAGACTTGGGAGATATTGGGTCGGGGATTCGCTATGCTAGAGGGGTCTTTTGAACCCGTGGCAACCAAAGCAGGAAGATTTCCCTCTATAGCAATCTTGCTACTAGGTTTATTAATTGTCTCTGCATTAGCTTTTTTTCATTTTACCTTTTACCTGTGGCCTTGTTGGGGTACTGTCCGCCAATGTGGGAGATACAACAACCGAAGCATCTTTCACTTGCCCACCATGTTGTTGATGATTAGTGGACTCCCCTGTCTTTTTATGGGACTTGATCAATGCTTTCGTAGAGTAAAAAATATCCAGGGTTACCTGCTAAAAAAAAAATAGCCTATCTGTTAATTTCTTTACTTGATCCTCGAGCGGGGTCAATAAAGACCTCCTCAGCTTCTCCAACTTGAGTAACAAAGTAGGGGTAATAAGTGTGAACTCACCATGTCCTATTTGAGTTCTTGGACTAGGATCAAGTGGGGCAGTACCCTCCACAAGAGACAGAACCAATGGTGCGGGTGGGAGCTCTAGCAATCCCATAACTGGTGGGTGGGTATTAATCGAGGGAGGGCTAACCACCTCAGGAGCGGCCCCCTCCTTATATATTATGTTCCCACTGGGACCAGCTCCATTACGTTCCTGCAGGGTGCATGCCGCCACTTTCTTTGATTTTTTTGAAGGTTTGGGCTGATAACACTTTCTAGGAGGAGGACACCTCTTCCTCTTAGATGATGATTTTACTCCTACCACTTGATCTGACACGCAGTATCGAGTCGGATCTAGATGTTCTATTGGATCGGTAAGTGAGGGAAGTGCACTTGCAGGGGAAGAGCAGAGATTAGTAATCTCAAGCGGGTCAGGGAGCAAGACTGTAGTTGGGGGGAAAGGGTAGGGCGTTTCTTCAGCCATTGGCAGATTTACAGATGATCGGGGAGGAACCAATGCCGAAAATATCTGAGGTTGTCTTTTGTCCATGGGTATTTTAAGAAGTTCAATGGACAGCCTACGCTCAGCGCGTCTCTCCGCCAGGGCAATTTCCTTGTCGATGTCATTGGAAACCCGACAAAAATATTTATCCAAAGGGCCCAGGGTGGCTGCCCCGACCTCGACCGGATAAGGGGTACCGGGGGTGCCGGCTATAGATGTCATATTTAGCAATCTTAGTATACAGTATTTGTACTATGTTATACAGTTGGTAATACCTACAATCAATACAAGAGTAACCCTAATACCACAATTGCAAGATGACAGAGGGGGGGCCCGACCCGGCCTCAGTCGGCCCCTGACGGCCAAAGACGGTCCCGCCCTTGTCCCGGGCTTCTCCCGGTCGCTCCCGCGCAGCGGGACTGGTCAGTTCAGTTTATAGGTCCGTGGTAAAGGGGAGGGGCCAGCAGGGAGAGCAGCACAGGTGCTGTAAATCTGGGCGGCGGGCGCTTCTGGGGAAGGTAGTCCCAGACCCGCGCTCTGCTCGCAGCCCTGCAGCTCCCACCTCACAGATGACAAGCAGTAATCCTCGAGTGACAGCAGCCAATCCCGGCGAAGCGGGACCCGCGGAGCGGGTTCCGCGAGGAGTAGGCAGAAAGCAGGAGTGTTCCCTGTACACACAGCTCGGCACACTCCAAGTGTCCACAGCGTAGCGTCCCACAGGTGAGCCGAAGGCAAGGGCTTTTCAAACAGATGGGGAGGGGCCAGCAGGGAGAGCAGCCCAGGTGCTGTAAATCTGGGCGGCGGGCGCTTCTGGGGAAGGTAGTCCCAGACCCGCGCTCTGCTCGCAGCCCTGCAGCTCCCACCTCACAGATGACAAGCAGTAATCCTCGAGTGACAGCAGCCAATCCCGGCGAAGCGGGACCCGCGGAGCGGGTTCCGCGAGGAGTAGGCAGAAAGCAGGAGAGTTCCCTGTACACACAGCCCGGCACACTCCAAGTGTCCACAGCGTAGCGTCCCACAGGTGAGCCGAAGGCAAGGGCTTTTCAAACAGATGGGGAGGGGCCAGCAGGGAGAGCAGCCCAGGTGCTGTAAATCTGGGCGGCGGGCGCTTCTGGGGAAGGTAGTCCCAGACCCGCGCTCTGCTCGCAGCCCTGCAGCTCCCACCTCACAGATGACAAGCAGTAATCCTCGAGTGACAGCAGCCAATCCCGGCGAAGCGGGACCCGCGGAGCGGGTTCCGCGAGGAGTAGGCAGAAAGCAGGAGAGTTCCCTGTACACACAGCCCGGCACACTCCAAGTGTCCACAGCGTAGCGTCCCACAGGTGAGCCGAAGGCAAGGGCTTTTCAAACAGATGGGGAGGGGCCAGCAGGGAGAGCAGCCCAGGTGCTGTAAATCTGGGTGGCTGGCGCTTCTGGGGAAGGTAGTCCCAGACCCGCGCTCTGCTCGCAGCCCTGCAGCTCCCACCTCACAGATGACAAGCAGTAATCCTCGAGTGACAGCAGCCAATCCCGGCGAAGCGGGACCCGCGGAGCGGGTTCCGCGAGGAGTAGGCAGAAAGCAGGAGAGTTCCCTGTACACACAGCCCGGCACACTCCAAGTGTCCACAGCGTAGCGTCCCCAGGGCCATATTATCAAGCATGGGGGATACATTATCGCCGCTTTTATCGGCAGGAAACTGCAGCTAAAGCGGCGATAATGGGCTTGATAATTTGCCCTTGTGAATTCCCATAGCAGCGCAGGTTAACACCAGAACCTGGGCTTCTACGGGAATTCACAAGGGCATATTATCAAGCCCATTATCGCCGCTTTAGCTGCATTTTCCTGCCGATAAAAGCAGCGATAATGTATCCCCCATGCTTGATAATATGGCCCTGAGTACCTTGCTCACCAATACTAAATGACAGTCTTTATTACTTCATGTTTATAATAAATGTGTCATCGAAAACAAAAACTTCAATATAATTTACATCTAGGGCTCACACACAAGTATGGCAGTTCTAGGACAGCCAGACTCGTCAGGGCGTGGCAGTGGGGGTTTCCCCACCGCCCGATTATGAGTTGGGCGGTGGGACCACGCAGCAGCTGCCAGGAAACTGCCATTCCCTGGTGGTGTTGAAGTGGTGTAGAGCCATCAATATGCTTGGTGGGACCGCCACGGTTCGGCCTAGCATAATATGAGTTTCGTCTCCCCCAGGGCTTTCATTAGCGGTGGGCGGTCGGCCAGCGGAGTTTGCAAGGTTTTACAACTCTGCGCTCTGATTGAAACTCGAAGTTTGGCAAAGAGTTTGCACCCACATTGGAGCAGAGCTTATTAGCACCATCCTCAATCAAACTCCTCAGTACAGGCTTGGTCTTCGCGCAGATTGACATGCGCAGTTCTTGCCATCTGCTGCACTTCAGACTCTGAGCCAGAGGCATCTCAGCAGAGTCAGCGCAGTGTGCAGCGGTCGGATGGCAGAGGAGGTGTCGAGGAGGCTAAGAGTCTGGCGGGCTGCACCGGCATGGATAACCAGTCCCACGTGAAGGTAAGGTAATCTGCATAAACGCTGGGGTTGCACTTGTGAGCACACTTCTTGCACATGAGCAGCTGGTGCATGCTGCACTCATATCAGGGGTATCTTCAGCATTGAGCAGAATTGTGTGTGTTTGGCTTGTTTTCGTGCTGGCAGCCCCTGTCCCTTCTCTGCAGCATGTTTGCCAGATACCAAACCATGCAGAGTGAACTCGGATCAAAGTTGCTGGTCACAGAAATATTAGTTCTGAAGCCATGGGGGTACTTGTAATGGCCGGAACGGTCTCAACGCTTCACGTGGGATATTACAACCGTTAATGAGACCCTCAATGTATTGGGTTAAGTAGGGAAGTCCAGGATTGATTTGGCCTAGCCTATTTTAATCCTGTATCAAAGACATGCCTAATGCTTTCAGTAGGTGTCTTTATTATATTAAATATGTTATTCCTGAAGAAGTCTCTAAAGTTTCAAATTCAAATTAGTTTTTATCCTCTTTCAAGTGCAACTGTTTTATTGGGAATATTCACACAGTGCCTCTGAGGAGAGCACACTACGTTTAATCCCACAGTAGTTGCAAGTTGTCGACTCATCCAACCTGCCTTACATCACACACACTGTTCTTCGATTTATGCTGTGTGCACTTTACCTAGAAGCACTTCTTAAGGAGCCATTGGGAATGCTATTGCATGCTCAGTGTCGACATGAGGGAATTGTGGGTCGTTTAAGACCCTCTATTAGGCATAGTGAACTTATGCCCCTCGAAAATATGTTTTCGAGTTTGGTGCTGGCACAAGCCATTTTTATATGACAAAAGTAGAGTCTTTCATTTCACTTTTGGCTGTCCGCCAATCCATATTAGTCTTATTCACGAAATTGTCACTCAAGCAAACATTTGGGCAGGTGCCATAGAGGCATTTGCCCAGAAGTGACGCACCTGTGTCACAGATTGCTGAAGTAGTACTGGCTGGCCTGGGATAATAACTCTGTGCCATGTTTTTAAACACAGGCCCTCGCCACTGACATATTTTTTATTTACTAAAGCATGCCTCTTTATTTTCTTATAATCTAATGACATTTAGACAAATGCTGCAGCAAATATGTGAAAAAAAATAATCAGGTTAAATATGAGTTTATATTGAGGGGATGATCGGTGAAAGTGAAATGCAGATGATTGCTTTTAAGAAGTAATTACTCAATTCATTCTTAGTTCGGTTGCACCATCTACTGGCAACAGGTAGTGCAGAATAGCTCTTCTTTCACAGAGTCAATATTTTACGAGCAAAGACTGCATTAATTCAAGGAAGGTCTGCATCTGTCAAGTTACTCCGCCAGGTGGCAGAACTCTGAGGAATCTCGCAAAGTTTTTCAGTAACTCAGAAGAATTCCACAAGCCACTCCCATCCCTTGTTTTCATGGCAGTTCCTCCTCCCTGAAAACCCTGGCAGGGAGGAAACAAAGGTGGCCCTACAGTGCCTCCTGTGTCTCTGCTGCCTGTGGATGCACACAGCGGGGGCTACTAGTTCCTGCACGGCATGGACATTTCAGTCTATGCCGTACAGGAACAGATTTTTGCATTCTAATTTCGGTGCCTGTTTTTAAAGGCAACACCATGGGAATGCCCAAAAAATCGGCCAAGATGTTAGCGACTGGAAACAGTCGCTAACATCGCTATCTCCTATTACCTACTTTTGGAAATAATTGCGCTAAGCGCGATTATCTCCTAAAGCTAACGCCTGCCCAGAGCAGTTCTTAGCCATGTTATCCAATGGTAGGTGGATAACATGGCTAAGAGCATTAGCTCGGTAATGCATGAATATCGCTGACTTTACAGCGATATTCATGCATTTCGGACGATTTTTATCGCTTAGGAGATAAACTTTGATAATTGCAAGGTTTCTAAGCGATAAAAATAGGCAAAGCACGGCGATAAAATTATTGCCTCTAGCCAAGTGGAGTGGTGTGGCTCACTGGTTAGAGGTGGCAGACCCGGAAGCAGAGAACGGCCAGGGTTCAATTCCCGATGCGGCAGGGTCGTGGACCACGGTCAGCGGACTCGATAATTCTCGCCTCGGTGCCTACTCTAACTAGGGATCACACTCGGCAACTCTGGGCATTAGCTTGCCTCATCTCTACAACGGCCCCCCACATTCGCCGGGGATGCCTGGTCTCACCTTGGAGATACCCAGTAGAGACCATCTCACAGGGATAGCCAGGACGGTTTCCCCAGCGGTCTACAGCGCCACGACGCCTCAAGGCAGCAGTGCCCTTTACAAGACACATACATTTACATTTACATTTACCAAGCTTAGCGATAATTATAGCTTATTCTTGCTAATATGCCCCCTTGTATTTTATACTGCTCCAACGTAATGCCTTATGGCAACGTCAAAAGCGTATTGTGACACTGTTGAAAACATATAAATAAAAACGCAATAAAGGGAATCAGAATAGACATTTGGGCACTATAAACATTGGGCATAGAAGGATTTGAGCAGAGCAGTAAGCTAAGGACATATACTTCACACATTACTCCGATTAGAACCACATCTACCAACACTCATATTTGACGAAACAACAATTTTGATACAGTGTCTACAAGCGCTATACAAGTGGCCACAACATAACATAACAATAACTTGTTTTTATATTCCATTCATGTGCTGACCGACAGAGTTGTGCACTGGGCATGCCTTCAGTTTAATCCAGATTTTAATTGCTGCAATGAGTCCACAAGAGGTCAATTACAGACAGAGGGCCCCGCTCAGTGCCCTCTTTGCACTCCCTGAAAGCAAAAACGCTCATAGAAGCCTCACTGGCTGGTTCCAAAAGTGTGAACGGGGGAAATGTAAGAATGTGATTTACCCAAATCTTCAGAGAAGTTAACAAGTATGCAGGTTGCGAAGCTGAGGTCCCTTTCTAGGCAAAGAAATGAGCAAGAGGTGAGACCTGGGCTTACAAATGTAAAGTACTCAACTTTGCTGATCAAATACATGGTTGAATGAAGAGTCGGGTAGGAATTTAGATTTTTCTGCAGATTGAGAAGGGCAGCAGTGTATGTGAATGAATGCTACAAAGGAGAAGAGTTGTAAACTTGTTGACCTGAATTACAAGCCCATTCATAGAGGTGAACTTGGCAATGTTGTCAGGGTGGAAATAAATAAAGTAGGGATTAGATCTGGGAACCATTAAAAATGAAAATCCAAATTATTTGTAGTTGGTTGGTTGATTTTCTGGCAGAAGACAGCTACTCCGTGCCAAATGGAAGAGAGAAAGTTAATGAAAATAGGGCAGGCTGAATGATGAGCTTTGTGTGTCATTGGCAAAGAGGTGATATGAAATCTGAACCGCCGCCACCGCCGAGAGTCATATTTACTTACCTCCTGTACTGCCAGAGGAAGGCAGAGGCCATTGCCCACGCCGCCGCCACCGCCAAGAGTCAAGGGACAGCTGACTCCGCGCCGCCGCTCCGGGAGACTCCAAATCCCGGCGGGCACCGCGGCGGCGCGTCTGAGTGACGCGGCAGCGCAGAGGGAGCGCTATCAGAGGCGCACAAAAGGAGGAGCACCCCGGCAGAGCGGGGGGACCACTTCTGAACCGCCGCCACCGCCGAGAGTCATATTTACTTACCTCCTGTACTGCCAGAGGAAGGCAGAGGCCATTGCCCACGCCGCCGCCACCGCCAAGAGTCAAGGGACAGCTGACTCCGCGCCGCCGCTCCGGGAGACTCCAAATCCCGGCGGGCACCGCGGCGGCGCGTCTGAGTGACGCGGCAGCGCAGAGGGAGCGCTATCAGAGGCGCACAAAAGGAGGAGCACCCCGGCAGAGCGGGGGGACCACTTCTGAACCGCCGCCACCGCCGAGAGTCATATTTACTTACCTCCTGTACTGCCAGAGGAAGGCAGAGGCCATTGCCCACGCCGCCGCCACCGCCAAGAGTCAAGGGACAGCTGACTCCGCGCCGCCGCTCCGGGAGACTCCAAATCCCGGCGGGCACCGCGGCGGCGCGTCTGAGTGACGCGGCAGCGCAGAGGGAGCGCTATCAGAGGCGCACAAAAGGAGGAGCACCCCGGCAGAGCGGGGGGACCACTTCTGAACCGCCGCCACCGCCGAGAGTCATATTTACTTACCTCCTGTACTGCCAGAGGAAGGCAGAGGCCATTGCCCACGCCGCCGCCACCGCCAAGAGTCAAGGGACAGCTGACTCCGCGCCGTCGCTCCGGGAGACTCCAAATCCCGGCGGGCACCGCGGCGGCGCGTCTGAGTGACGCGGCAGCGCAGAGGGAGCGCTATCAGAGGCGCACAAAAGGAGGAGCACCCCGGCAGAGCGGGGGGACCACTTCTGAACCGCCGCCACCGCCGAGAGTCATATTTACTTACCTCCTGTACTGCCAGAGGAAGGCAGAGGCCATTGCCCACGCCGCCGCCACCGCCAAGAGTCAAGGGACAGCTGACTCCGCGCCGCCGCTCCGGGAGACTCCAAATCCCGGCGGGCACCGCGTCTGAGTGACGCGGCAGCGCAGAGGGAGCGCTATCAGAGGCGCACAAAAGGAGGAGCACCCCCGCGTCGCGGGACGCGAGCGGGACGCCCGGGGCTAAGCCCGGGCAAAGGGCGGGCCCTCTGAGGCCCTCAGAGGTCAACAGTGGTCGGGCGGGCCACCCCACCAACATTTTCAATAAGGTTAGTTACCTAATAAGCTGTCCATAATGGCTAATTGCACCACCACAAGTGATAATGTTGATATCCTGACTCAGGACGCAGAGTCCCCTGTAATACTGCTAACATCGTTTGAGACATTAATAGATACTGCGTTTAACGAGATAGTTGAGACTGAAAGGAGATTTTCAATGGGCCCGACGAGTATTAATTTATTACATGCCACTGCCACTCTCAGTGGTAATGGCAATACCCATATAACTCCTGAAATAATTGTTGTAAAATCCTCACATCCCGATACAGAAGTACCAATTGTCCTAGACGATGATGACACTGTAACATATATAGCATCAGAAGTGACCCCAGGCCATGCCTCAGTAAAAACATCGACAGAGGCTGGAAATAAGGGAACTGATAAAGTTGCAGCCAAGAGAAAGAGGGGCCCTGCAAAAATAACTTACAACAAACGGAAGCAGCCACTAAGGACTGTTAACCAACCTACCCCACAAAGTATGTGGAATAAGGGGAAGAGACAAAAGTTGGTCCAGCATATAGTACCCACACAGGATCAACCGCATCTGGGTGATATGGTCGTTATAAACAACGAGGTGTCAAATAATGTATCTATCTCCACCCAGACTGAGCCCCTCCACGAAATTGACAAATCCAGTCATTATTCCAAGTCAGAGGGGAACCTTATTGAGACTGTTGTTGATACAATTTTTAAAAATTTGGAAGGTCAAATGATCAAACAATTTAATAATATTTTTAAAAGACTTGACAAATTGGAGAATATAATTAAAAACGAGGATGCTAAGAGAAAAGGTATAGCAAACTTGGACAAAATGAGAGTAGAACGATTGCTAAAAGACCTTGAGACTACTACCCATGTCATTATTTCAGGTGATCACGGTAATACAAGGACAGTGGAACAACAAGCTGTAACTAATCCAATACAGTCAGATACACCAAAGGCATCTAAAAATAAGGGCACCACAGGCAGCAACTCGTCTGCTTGTCAAACCAACACCCCCTTACCCCCATGTAACCCTATACATGGATATGCTGCTTCGACTAAATCCTCTGTTCCCGCTAATGATGTAAGCGGATCATTAACTGATTCTATTCGAAAGAGTAATGTAGCGAAGCAGACCACCTTAGCCCAGAAGGGTCCTGTTAATCACAACCAGCACGACAAAAAGAATATGCATGAGGACAACAGGCCCATCAAACATCAAGGCCCGGCCCTACATCTTCCACCTGAGGCTTGTCCTTATGTTTTAGTTCTGGCTGGAATCCCACCGCTTAAGGAAGGTCAAGGAGAATCATGGGTTCAACTTCACAATAAGTGCATAGATTGGCTAACAAAGCATAAGGGGGTGGGTTATGATATAGCTAAAGAAATCATAACTACAAGGCGAGTAACCTGGGTCGGTCCTCTTTATAAAAACATCAATGGGGACTGCATTGTAATTAACTTTAGAAATCCGGGTACAGCGAAATATCTGCTGAATACTAATCCTGGCCGTTATGGACCTTCTACTGTGGTGACCCCACTTCCCTTAAAATATTTCTACCGTCCTCCCAACAAGTTGATGCAACCGCCACCAGTTTTTCCGTTACAGAATAGGTTTGGAATATTCCAGGATCTGGACTGTTTGGACTGACTGCCCACTGAAACCACTAAACCACTTCTTGTGTGTTTTGAGGCAGCACAGTCAGAGGAACCACCCCTAGAGGAGACCCTGCCAACATTAGAGATTTCTCCATCTAGTTTACTAAGTATTCAACAAAGTGTGGTTATACCTAAAACTGCCCCAAGTACCAACCAGGGTGCATGTTCGAGGAACAATATAAACAATAATCTAACAATTCTTAGTTGGAACATTGCGGGTTTGAAGTCCAAAATGGGAATTCCTTCATGGAGGGATTGTGTCAATCGTTATGATATAATGATGTTCCAAGAAACTTGGTGTGTTGAGGACCTATTGTTTGAAGGGTATAGTTGCCATAATAGGACTGCTTTGGCCCCTCTGGTTGGACGCCCAAGTGGTGGATTGTCCATTTGGATAAAAATTACTGCTGAAGTGAAGATTGACGAACTACAAACAAATTGTCCTAGTTTCATGGCACTTTCGTATACTCAGAGGATAAAACTGTGTTTAATCAATTTCTATAACAATGATTTTCTGTCCCAACCTAATCCTAATTTTATTTCTTTATTTGATTTTATTAATGTAATCATGGATGGCCAAGTGTATGGAAAATTTGATGGCATATGTTTAGGGGGAGATTTTAACGCACATGTACATTCAAGAAACCCCCCATGTAAAAGAGGTATAGAACTGTTAGATTTTATCTCTTCTAATGAACTTGTTAATTGCATGGAGCATGCAGGTATGGAAAACCATGCATCCCCATTCCCCACCTTTATTGGTCACGGGGGTGGCACGACGATTGATTATGTTTTTGTTTCCCATGCCATTGCAAAGGCATTAATAAGGGCAGAAGTAGTGTGTGAAATTTACAGCGACCACTACCCAATTGCCATCCATTTATCACTACCAAGGGGTAAGTGTCCAAAACGTGAAATAGGCGCAAGGGGTCTGGAAATCTCGACAGACAAGTTGAGGGTAATCTGGAAGGGTGCAGACAATAAGGGAATCCTGGCTGAAGTATGTAAGAAACATCCATCTTTGATTAAAGATTGTCTTACCACAGAGGACCAAGGGATAAATGTGGTTAAAGCGTTTTCTGAACTCTGCAACATAATTAAAGGTGACATTTCTAGACCAGCCTCTAGTAAGGCCGAGGAAACACCTAGGTGGTTCGATGCCCCATGCTCAAAAGCGAATAGGATGCTTAGAGCTGCCCTAAAAGCTGAACCAAGGGACACACTGAGGGTAAGGCTGCTTAGAACAGAGTATAAGCTCGCTTTACGCACTAGATCAAATGATTTACTGAAAACCCACTGGGATTCCCTGGCACGATCTGCTGACCTAAAAGATACCACTGGATTTTGGAGGGAGGTAAAGGAAATAAGATCTATTGGCTCAAATCTGACGGAAATTAACTGTAACATCACTGGCCCGATCTGGGTTGCGCACTTTGGTAAAATTTACGCAACACCAGACAATACTCCTTTGATGCTACCCCCTCCACACCCAATGTCTATTTCCACGCTTGAGGTTTTCGATGCAATTTTAGAAAGCGCCGGGAACAAAGCACCCGGATCTGATGGGCTCTCCATAGACCAACTAAAATGTGAACCAGAGTTTTGGGCTCCTTTGCTATGCAATGTTTTCAATAATTTAACTGAAGGAGAGATTCCGGAAACATGGTCACGTAGCATTATTGTTCCCATTTTTAAAAAGGGCGATAGGCTGGATCCTGGGTGTTACCGCCCAATTTCTTTAATAGATAACACCTTAAAAGTCTTGGGACGGATCTTATTTAAAAGGATAAGAACATGGACAGATGAGAATAACATCCTACATCCTAGCCAGTTTGGGTTCCGCAGTAGCGTCGGAACAGTGGAACAATGCTTGAATCTGAATTTGATCATGGGAAAATATAACATTGCAAAGAAATCCCCTTTATATTTTGGTTTTATGGATCTGAGCTCGGCTTTTGATTTTGTTAATCGCTCCCGGCTTTGGTCTACCCTTCTCGAATATGGTTTGGATGACCATCTGGTACATTTTTTAGCTTTTTTACACCGTGATCTTAAAGCTTGTGTACGTGTGAATCAAATGGGTGAAGTTTCCAACGATATTAACATTGGTAGGGGGGTGAGACAAGGGTGTGTGCTGGCCCCTCTCCTTTTTATTTTGTATATTAATAAACTAAGCGGCACTTTGAGCACCCTAACTAGTGATGTGCCTTACATTAACGGAGTCCCAATACCCACCCTTCTTTACGCAGATGACGCGGTCCTGATGGGCCGTACTCCGAAGGCACTGCGTATTTTAATTTCAGGGTTTGTCCTTTTTATGGCCAATTTAGGCTTAACAACCAATTTTAAAAAATCACTGATTATGAGCTGTGGGCCAAAAAGTCACAAAATTCCCCAGATTATTTCAGGGTCAAATGTTTTAAAAAGTACCAACACTTTCCCCTATTTAGGGCTCTTATTCTCAAATAGTGGTACGTGGCATGCCCATGTTTCTTATGCCAGGAATAAGCTGGGCAAGGCCATTAATTGTGTAACCTCGTTGAGGCAGCCCACCCAAGCTGATGTGATAACCCCCCTGGTGAAGATATACCAAACCCAATGCATGCCAACTGGCACCTACGGCGCTGAGGTTTGGGGCTACACTAAGTGTTCCTCCATTCAAACAGAAGAAAATAGATTCTGTCGTAAGGTATTGGGGGGGGTCATCTGTTCTCCAACCTATGTATGTCATAATGAATTAAATATTGCCTACATAGAGGATTTTGTGAGATCAAGACCAGCATTGTTCTGGATAAAGTTATGGAACAATACGGCTGCTACATTGACCCGTGACATTATTTTGGATTGTCTAAAATGTGACAGGGGACATCATATTCCATGGCTGAAATCAGTAAAAGAGTGCCTCGCAAGCGTGGGTTTGGCATCCTTGTTCACATCACCGCACCTAATAAATCGCTCCCATAAGACCATTATCTTAAGGGCATTGTATGATTTATATAGTGAAGAGCGGGACAGAAAGAATCAGATCAAATGCACGGTTGTAAAATATATGGCCTGTTCTGAACCACACATTAAAAAACCTGGCCTACCGTACAGATATTTGCGTTTGCATCTTGGTAGATGGGTAAGGGGTTTATTGTTTCGTTTCCGAGAGGGGAGTATAGTTAATTTACTGAACTTCCCCCTGGGATATAATAAACATCTTGAAACTTTAAATTGCCCCTGTAACCCTTGCATGAAACAAAGTCTCATGCATTTCCTGTTCTTCTGTGGTTTTTATAAAAAAATTACTGTACATTATTTAATGCCCTATTGCAAGAAAAATGAACTGACTAATTTTAAATCGGCACTTCGGTCCTTTTTGGTATTGGGATCAGACGAAGTTATTTTTAGGATGAGTTGTTTTCTCAAAGCTGCCGTTAGATCGAGAGCCACCCTTATTATTGATGTTTAACCATAGCACACTGCACTTTTTATTCTGTATTTTTATGATAAAGGAATTTTTTACACTTACTATTTTAATCTCTAGTATTTATGTGTAATCAGATAATATTATAATAATGTGATGTTTGTCTTTTTAAGAAAGGTTTTTAAAATTGTGTTTTTTAACAAACTTCTTTTACTTCGATTATTGGGGAAGGACAAATTTGGTACAGTTGTGAAACTATCATTATTGTAATAGATTATGATTCGATTTAGATTCGATTGTGCTCGTTTTATCCTGCATTATTCTCCAATTGTCATTATTGAATTGAATGTTGATATGTGTTTTTTGTTTGTACTTTTATGGATGTTTTTTATTCCGAATAAAGATCTTTTGACTTGACTTGAAATCAGAATGATAAAATATCCAAAACACAAGATAGAGTGCATTACAAAGAGGATATAGCCAAGGATGGAGCCATGAGGGTTGCTACAAGAAGAGTGGTTATGGTAAAAAATGAAATTGAGTCATATTTTTGAAAGGGAAAGAGCTTCAGGTAACAGCTAAGTCAATGATACCTAGGCTAGTCACAGTCGATACAAGGATCCATTCTTCACCAATTCAAATGCTGACCAGAGATCAAGAGTGGGAAACACATGACTGAAAGAACTTAGTAAGTTGAGAGGCTTCCGGGGTTGGTACGACATAGGTATTTCCTCCCTAGGAGATGTAGTCAAGAGCGGGACTTTGAAATCATTTCAATCACAACAGGCAGAATTTGGGCTACATCGCTCCCAGTTTTTCAAATATATACAATTTAGTCATGCATGGCGGGCGGAAAGGGCACTACAGGAGGCACTCCCTGAATATGCTACACTGGAAGGCCGCTTGCTGCAGGGAAAGATCCCTGAAAAGGCTGTATCCCTGACATATAAGTCAATCATGAATAATAAACGGAACAGGCTGGAGGGCCTCCGGGCCGTTTGGGAGAGAGAAGTAGGGGAGATGGATGATGTAGATTGGGGGGTAGTACTGATGCACCCTAGGGAGGTAGCGATTAAGTCGCGACTCAGTTTAATACAATTTAAGATCCTACAGAGGGTGTACTTTGACAGAGTACGGCTCTTTAAGATGGGGAGAGTATCTGGCCCTAGCTGCTTGTGGAGTGGAGATTTCTTACATATAGTGTGGTCGTGCCCGCATATACAGGCCTACTGGGGCGAGGTCACCGCTGAACTGGGTGAGGTGCTAGAGGTAGACATCCCACTGGACCCGAAGCTCATTCTTCTAGGGATGTCCAACGATGTGGACCTGGCTCGTCCACTACTGATATTTTTAGTTCTAGCACTGGTGGTAGCCAAAAGGGACATAGCCAGGAAATGGGGGGCGCCAGATACACCCCAGGTAGGGGAATGGAGGAGGGGCATGGACATATATATGGCGGCTGAAAGGGTCATGAATAAGGCGAGAGGATGTCCGAAGAAATTCTGTAAAGTGTGGGGCAAATGGAGACATTACCATGGTTTGGATGGAGGACTGTGAGGGATGCCGTATGTACGTAACTATGATGGAGGCTGCTCGAGATCAAGGGACTGTACCTCACGGAACAGGTGAATTGCTATCAATGTATGAGTATCTGAATAATAATGTGGGGGACTTGAATTTTGATGGAATGAGGAGGGGGGGTGGGGGGGGGGTGCCCGGGGCCATGGCTTGACAGTGACATGCTTGTTCTGTACTTTTTCTTTGCTGAAAAATAATAAAAATGTTTTTTAATAAAAAGAGTGGGAAACACTGATGAGTTGGTTTTGTTGGGCAGTTGTAAGGAATTAGGCAACACGCTAACAGAGTACCTCAATAGCTTTGTGATCGATGTACACCGTTTATAAATGGGATCTTTAAAAGTAGAAATTGCATTTAATTGAAATGCATTTACAGTTGTTTTTTGGCCTGCATATCTGACCTCTATTTTGACAGGTCTTTAATTGTGACACATTAAGTTGAAAATCCTCAGAAAAACATATAAAAAACGAAGAGCCTGATTATGAGTGGGTCAGTAAATTCTGACCTGTGCGTAAACCCATGTTTATGCACTGATCGGAATTAAAAGGTATTTAACACACACAATACTTATCAGATGTGTTAAATACTTCAGGCCTCATTTACAAGTATGCCGCCGGTGAGTCGCTTTTTTTTACGCCCAGCAGTGCAATGGGCTTACCCATATTTACAAGCTCATATAAAGTCACTTTACATGGTTTTTTAAATATGGGCCCCTTTCATGCATTACTCTGTGTGAAAGGGGTCTTCCAAGGGTGTTGCTGTTTGTGTTCCAAAGCAACATCCATGGAACCTGACACATTCCCAGATTTACAATGTTTTGTAAAGATGGGAACTTGTCAGAATCCTACGCCTCCCCAAGGGAGGTGTAGGAGTGGTGCAACGAGGCAAACTACTTTTATTTTTCCTTGTTTTTTGCATTATGCAGCATGCATTGAAAGATGAAAATGCCATCAATTATTATTTATGTGCTGAAAGGTGACCATTCATACCGCAACTCAGCTACCTTTGCAACATGACACAAGGGTGTCTGCATTGAGGCATGGCTGCTGTTTGTGTGCCGGTGTAGGGGAGAAGTACATGAATGCACTATATCTTGTAGATGCAGGCCATTCCTGCCCTTCTATTTTGACCCACGGTATTGCAGCAAGAAGGCTTGCTGTGCTGCCATGCACCAACATATAGTAAATGAGGCTTTTCATGTTTCATTACATTTTGGCAGGTCAAATATGCTGAAATTTAACAGGGGAAATGTGTATGGTATTTACTGTGTCATCCGTATTTTGGTGTGTTAAATACTAAAACCCGAATGCTATTCCCCACAAGCTTGTAATAGGAGCTATTTATCACACCCTATAAATAACGGGTGCTGTGGTAGCAGGATTTATCAGGTGCACTAAATAGCACCTATCCTTGTAATCAGGACCGCACTGTCTTATTTTGTCATACATTTTGTGGAGAGGCTTAAAAATTTTACAATAATGAAATGCCAATTCCAATTAAATCCAATTATATTTAGGCAAATCAATATTTGTTGATTTCATATATTTCACGAAGTACTAACATGATATTGAATCATCAAGTTCAGTCACCCTTCGCCCAGGCAACAGTTTCCATTCAGCTCATGAAGAAAACTCTTTTGCAGTTGATGAATGGATAGAGACAGAGATGCATAATACCAAGTAGTGACTGTGACTCTGTGGAGGCTTCTTTCTGAAGAATTTCCTGGAACCAAGAAAAATCCCTTGTCTAATATCTGACCAGAGATATTATATTCCAAATTACCATTCAGACAATGCCTGAGTTAAGGATTAAAGTCCTGCCTGAAGCTTACAATTTTCCCCGCAAAGCCCCACCTACCTCCCTAACTGACAAGGCCAGAGATTTTGCAACAATTCATGTAATTTGAGTAGACAACGAAACAAGACACAGACTCATCAAAAATTGATTATTTCACACCCACTTTACAGGTGTGTCACAAGGTGTCATAATCTGGGTAAACCAGACTCTTAAGGAAAACTATGAATAGCAAACCCACTTTTACAGGTGTGTCGTAAGGTGCCCACTCTTGGTAAAACTAAGCTCTTAAAGGAAAACAATAAATGTTGAATAATGTTATTGACAATTAACATTTCACTCACAAAAGCACCAGACAATGGTCCTTGTCAGTGCTCCAATAATGTACCGTTTGCTTATTAATATATAGAGTGCCTAATATGTAATCAGTAAATACACGTTTCAAGTAATAATATTGGTTACACTCATTTTTGTGTTGTTTGCTCAGAGCAATGACCGGGGCAACAGATACTTGTGCATTCCACCGACCAATATGACTGCTTTGCAAGCATATTTTATTACATCATTTTGCATGTTGAAGATTCAGTGTCCACCCCACTCTATTTCTTTTTAGTTCTGAAATATTGCAGATGATAACTTGTTTGGACCCATATAAAAACAATTCACAATTACATGTAAAAGCCTTTAGGGAATTTGTGTTATCATAAGCATGTGTGTTTGTTTTTATCATGCACATGTGTTTTTTCATGTGCATTATGCGTCCATAATATTCTGTCTTTGCTCACTTGGCTCACTTTATACATCATGGATTGTGCCCTTTTGACAAGCAGGCTTTTTCCATATATGCACACAGGATCAGGAACAACATGCACGTATCTGCCCCAATGTTGCTCCATTTTAGGAAAGAGTTGAATATGCACCTCTTTAAAGTACACTACTTCACAATGCAGTAACAGACACTTCTCGCAGAAACCAGCTACCATTCCTTTCATCCATTGACTCTATATTTGTCTTTGACCATGTATAGCACTCCACAGCCTTTTGACTAGCTTCATGCAATAAATAATTAAAACCCCGGGTTTACGCTGTTGTCATATGCCTACGACACTCAGCTCATTCTATTGCTTTCTGATGATCACTTATCAGACCTGGCCATCTTTCAGAAGGTAATATCCACCGTCGCAGAGTAGATGAATACTAATTGCATATGTATGAATGCAAGCAAAACTGAAATCCTCGTATTATGGAAGGACACTCATTTGTGGGGCGACCACTGGTGGCCTTCTTTCTTGATGGCAGTCTTAGGAACAGTAGGGGACTCTACCCTACTGTTCTAAAGACTGCCATCAAAGGCCTATGAGGCTGGGTGAATAGTAGTCTATATTTTGAAGCACAGACTGAAACAGGGGCAGGCATGTGTTTCAGGCTTTTGAGAGGGCTTAAACCTATTCTAGGTTTTTTCGCTCCTGACATTCGTCAAACTAGTATTCAGGCAGTTATCCTATCTCGACTAGTTTACTGCAACATTCTTTACCAGGGAGTCAATAAATTAGTCATGAGCAGACTTCAGCAGTTGCAAAATGCTGCAGCCAAGTTGCTGTTTTCCTTTCCTAAACTTTGCTGAGCTTCCGGTCTTCTTCACAGGTTGCACTGGCTCAGGATGTATGACATGGCAACGAATGCTTTTACCACGCATGCCTTTACAACGCGGTTTTTACAACGCATGCCTTTACAACGCATAGTGCTTTGGGGCGCTGGATAGTGAATAGTTTAATTTACTATTCCAACTCCAGTCCCCGTGGATAGTAGGGAAGGTGTTGGATAGTAAATTAAACCTATTCCCTATCCTAGAGCGCCCCCTAGCGCAATGCATTGTAATGGTTTGCGTTGTAAAAGTTGCGTCGTAAAGGCAATGCGTGGTAAAAGTTGCGTTGTAAAGGATGTTTCCCACTGGCTCAGCATGTACATTTCAAGGCCGTATGTACGACCCATAAGATCTTGAATTCCCTGGGAACTCCTATTTCAGCCAATTTGGTATTTCCATACTGCCCTCTACATTATTTGTATTCTGCAAATTTGAATTTGGCCATGACCCCGGGTCAAGAGATTTAGAGCAGGAAGTTGTTCCTTCTGCCCCTACTTTCTGGAACGCTTCCAATCCACATCAGTATTCTCCAGAACCACTTGCAGTTTAGGAAGTCATTGAAGTGCTTGGCTTTTCTCTATGTAGGTTCTCTTCCGTAAATATGGTTTCTGCCATTTTTCTGCAGTTGTTTTCATATTGGACTAGCGCTGGGAAGCCCCATTGTATGGGCAGTTATGCACTTTACAAAATCTCATAACATAACATACCTACTAGGACCGGGTAAAATTTCTGATACGCTGACACAATCTTGTATTATTTTACATATTTCTTACATATTTCTTAATTAGCTTGTGTTGGACCTGGGCCACTCTGCAGTGTCACCCTGGATTTTTGCCTTTCTTTCCTGAACCTGTTTTTTCTTGGCTTTAAGACTGTGCGCTTTTCCCTGCTACCAGTAGCAACGTATGTGTGCTCTCTCTTTTATGCATGGTAAAATCGACCTACACTTGATTGGAATTTTTCATTTACTTGTTAGTTTCTAGTATGACACTACATATACTTAGGGCCTATAAATTAAATGCTACTAGTGGGCAGGAGGAGCTTCTCTTTGTGCCACCCACTAAAGTAGGCCATTAAAACATGTCACAGGCCTGCCACTTCAGCCTGTAGGGAAATTTGAAACTGCCATTTTGACTGTCAAGATAAACCTTTGCCAGACCTAAACCTTCCTGTTTAATACACATAAGCCATCCCTAACATAGGCCCTAAAGGCTCATGAAACAGGGTACATGGTATTTAAATAGTAGGTCATGTGTACTTAGGTTTTACCTCTCTTGACAAAGAAAAACTCATAAAGTAATTTTTAAGTTGTAAAGCTATCCTTTCCATAGACTAACAGTCTACCTCATCACACTTAATCAGTGATAACTTCAGTTTGGGGACGGATGCAGAAATGCTTCCACCATTTAAATAAATGACAATGTAAAATCATCTTTTATGGTAAAGTTAGTATTTATTTTAATATTCTGCAAAAGTCACTTTTAGAACATTGACATTTTTCTGCTCAAACCAACTGTGTCTTTCTACCAGTACCCTGGGTCACATGTCTGTAAACGTCTCTCTTGTTTTGCGTCGTGTATTCTTTCCATACATTGGGACAAAAGAGGCTTAGGACTGAAGGGTTGGGTCTTTTTGACAATATGACCAGGGAGGAGGTATCTCCTGCCCTGATTGCACTTCAAAGGGTCCTGCCTTCATCCCACACAAAGTAACCTGACAGCAGACGTGCCCTTGCTTTTGTCACCCTAGATGGTTAGGAGCCAGGACCAGGGCCAGGGGATGAAATGGCCAGAACCAGTTTTGGGGTTAGGCCTGGTAATTCCTCCACACAAAGGCTGTTACCAGGTCTAAAAGTGGCACGTTCAGAATCTCTCATGAGAACACTTCTTTACCTGATGAAGATTCAGTAGAAGGGCTTCCCTGCAGTCTGAAAAATGAAGACTGGACCTGCTTACCTTGGATCCAGGGCCCCCAGAAGTGATTCCAATGGTCAGTTGGCTGACCTCCTGTTTGAGCTACAGGGGCACAACAAGCTTCCTGAGGCCTTCCTGGAACTGCCACGGTGACCAACCCTAACTGGACCTGCCTGAGCCCCGCTGCTGTCCTCTGCTGTAGGGAATTCTGATCCCCAAGAAGTGCCCCCATGTCCTGCACCTTGGCTGGCATCAAAGTGTTCTGCTCCTGAGGAAAAGTTGAAGAGACTGAGGCTTTGGGCTCATTGTGACTGCCAAGCAGCCTCTTTGTGCTAAGAACTGACCACACGCAGCAACTGCCAATGCGATGCTCCAGCGGGACCTGAACTTCACGCCAACAGCAACTGTCCACAGTGACTTTCAATGCAAAACTCCAGCGAGACATTCACTTTGAGCCAACAGCAGCAGCATGCGATGACTGCCAATGGGAGGCTTCAGCGATGACCAGCTCTTCGCATCTATACAGCGATCATCCAAGACAGCAGACCTGCTCCTCCTGGCATAAATGACCTCCTCGCCACCCCTCACCAATGAGAATGACAGCTCCTTGTGCATACATAAGAAGGTAACCCTTCATCAGGATGAACCTGGTCCCTGTATCCAGGGTGCACTGAATCAGAATCACTAACTTTAACCTAGGACAGCATGACCAGATAACTACAGGTGCTATTTTCACCAAAACTTTAAAAAGGAATATTTCCAGTTCTACTGATTGGATTTTGGACATTTAGGTGTAATTTTATTTATTAAAATCGTACTCTATTTTTCTAAATTGATTTGGGATTTGTTGTATTGTGTTTTTCCTTTATTATTGTTTAAATGCTGTATAAATAGATAACACATTTCCTCTAAGTTAAGTCTGACTTCATTTGTGCCAAGTCACAAGAGGGTTAAAACACCGGTACATTTAGTGACTTTTGTGGTTCACCTTGACAAGGATTGTCTTATTTGTGTGGGGTCTCCACACTATCATTTACTCAATGTTTTAAAGATTTTTATGTGAAATTTGAAAAATTACACAACTACACCTTGCAGCACAGAAGCACAGGAAGAACATTAGCAACCAGATTGTGAGTGGCTATTGTTTGCACCACTTATGTTTCTTTGCATTATTGGTTTGCCTGAAATCCCGCTAAATGCCGTTTTTGTATTTTATGTAATTACAGAAAAACAAATTACTTAAATTTGACAAACATTTAATGTTGCAAACACACATACATAAATACATACATGTACATAGCAGGAAGGCAGAAAACCCCTGAAACACATGTCTCCGGGGTCAGATCCATTGCCAAAGGCAACAATAAGGAATAGAACGCTGCCAATCGATACACTCTTCAAACAAAACAACTGACGGTACTGGAATTTTTTCTTTTTTCAATCTTGAAAACATTACATGTCTTTTTTATTAGACCCAATGTAAATTGATAACAATAAAAAAAAATTAAAAAAAATGCATTCCTGAATGGGAAATTATTTTGGATAGAATTCCTCTGAATCACATGGACGGAAAGATGTTAGTCACTTGCCATCAATATGTCACATTTACATGACACCAGGTGTCTGACATATGCAAAGCTCATTCATATCCTTAATTTGATTTCAGGAATCTGCACATGATTCACAGGAAATCATGCAAAATACACAAATCTTTGAAATAGTATATCTGCACACACAGGGGTCGATTCCGATCCGGTAAAAAGCGCTCCGAATTGCCGTTCGGAGCGTTTTTCCCGTACAAATCGTACCCTGCAACGTCCCCAGTACGTACGACGAAGTACGATCCGTACCAGGAGCTGGACTCCGTACGAATCGTACAGGGACCGTACGAATCAAATCCCCGTACGAATCTCCCTCGGAACCCACTGTACGCGACATCTGTACGGTTCGCGGCTGCTTTTTCCGAACCGGCAAGTACGATTTGTGTTGGGTATGCACCGTACAACCCTTTTTCTTATGGAGCTGAAAACAACCGTAAAAGCAGAGTTCGCCCTGAAACAGGTACAGAACGCCCCCCCCGGGTACGGTGCGTACCCCCCATGATTGCAGCGGTACGGTGTGTACCCCTGCGATCATGGGGTATACGCACCGTACCCCGCGATCTTGGGGTGTCCGCTGGGTGTACGGTGCGTACCACCCATGATCGCAGGGGTACGGTGCGTAACCCTGTGATCATGGAGGGGTACGCACCGTATGGTGTGTATGTGAATGTGCGCTTTTCCGTACGAATCACCCTTACCTGACGTGGACCGTACGAATCGCGTCCTGATACCCCGGTCCGGATCGTACTCGTTGAGTCGTACGGTGTGTGTACGAGTCGTATGGAAACTGCTCCGGATGCGAATCGTACGGACGAGAATTTTACCAGATCGGAATCGGCCCCACAATGTAGGTGGATTTCAGTGAGTTTGAGGATTTATGAAAACTGGCAACATCACATATAAAAAGCTGAAAACGGGGAAAGGAGTATACTGCCTGGTATATCTGCACACAATTTGCCCACAAACTGAAGGGGAAGAAATTTCTTTATCATTAATATATTGTTCTATTATGTCTCACCGGGTTGAAACCAGAGAGGAGAGTCAAAGAGTGCAAAACGTATGCCGTAAATTGCAAAACTCGGTTAGACGCATGGTCAAATCCCACGCTGACTTTATTTCTAGGTTCAATGAAGCCGAAACTCGAATTTCCAATTTAGAGGATAAACCTGCTCAACAGAAGGTCGCCACTGATCTGATTCAGGCTACTAGGGAGGACACTCAATGGAAGTTGGCGGCCATAGAGAACTGGGCACGTAGAAACAATCTGAGAGTACTTCAGATACCGGAGGGGGCAGATTCACGTAGATTTATTGTAGATTTGTTTAAAAAAGCTTTTCTTGAGGTGACCAGGTGGGATTGCGACAGAGAGATCGAACGTGCTCACAGGTTCCCATTCAATATTCGTCTTAGAGCTGGTCAGGGGGATCCCAAACCCAGAGCCATCCTAATTTCCTTCAATAGCTTTTTAGCCCGAGAGGAGGTGTTTCAGTTAGCACGACCGGATAAAAAAGAAGAGTAGGGGGAGATTCTGATTTTTTTGTGAGGCCGGACCTTTTCCAACACTCTGTTGAGCTTCGCTGGCAACTTCATCAGCTAATCACACAATTTCAATCTAAGGGGGCTCAAGCTTAGTTTTTGTTTCTCTGTTACACTCACTTTCTTCCTCAGCGCTCTGGGTTATGATAAACATATTATCTTTTCTACTCCATATATTTTTTTTAAAGTGATAGTTTGCTGCTTTCTTCCTCTTATGCAATGCAGACAAACTTGTGGGCTGCGCTGAGTTACATAGGTTTTTAGTAAATCTGCCCTATCATTCCGGAGATTCATTTAAACATTAAAAAGCTTGCCTAGCAGCCACAGAGGGCCATTTGAGGGGGTGCTGGTTGGCAAACTAGTAACACTGGCTATGGAGACCATACAAGATTCCAAGGAAGTCCAGAATGGGTCCCTCCACTTCAGACTGGAGTTCATCCACTCAGTGTGTCCTCTTCTGTGGTTCCACTTTTTTCAAAGTCTCCACCACTGTGAAGGGATTTAAATGTGGGTGTGGAGAGCTCCAAAATATGAGTGTCTCTACAGAATCCAGAGATGCCATCCCATCCCCTGCTTCTTACTGCCATTTAATGGTAACCGCCCACAGGCTGGCCCAAAGGAAAATGCAGATCATCGTATGGGAAAATCTCTTACTTCTGACAGCATGCATGGACAGTGCCAAAGTCAGTATATAGCAAGAAACTCTTTCAATGAAAAAATACTAAATATTCATTCCCTCATGACTACAATTTAGGGTCATGTATTTTGATCCCCAAAAAATACAAACATAAAACAGATTAGAAAATATACCAACACACAGCAAAATTGCAATAGGCCCCTCAAATATCCATGTATGGGAATATTTTAGAAGTGCCAACCACTTTCCCCACAGATCTTTTCATACAGGCAGTAATGTTATATTGGTATACTTCGCATTCCAGACTGTCAGAAGGTATTTTACAAGTCGCACAAATTTTATCTAGCTCTTACGACCTCACTGGGTACAATCGTATGTGTTGACCTTAACTCTGTTGTGTTGTGCTAGTGATCTGGAATGCGACTGTTTGTTCAAACCCATTGCAATGTACAAACAAATATATAAAGAGCTCAGACAAGTATAAGCTATACAAAAGCCAATCACTGTAGGACATTACCCACTTTTAATATATAAATGGGTGATGACATGCATAAAATCAAATTCATCGGTCTTGGTGAATAATGGAGGAGGTCCACCATAGTTTACAAAGTTTCATCTGACCTTGCCTCTGGTGGTATTGTAGTGCCCAGTTGCTGAATTTTGATAGTGTTTGACAGCCACCCTGCAGTTGAACAGGAGGAATTAAAGACAGAAGAAACTTTCATTCCAACAGATATGGGTGGGGTTTTGGCCCACTGGATATGAATCAAATTGGTATTCTCAATCTTCCTCGAGTGAAGTATGACCTGTTTAGGATGCTTCCATGGCCCACCTGCCAGATATGAGGTTAAAGTATAACTGCTTCACATGCCTGAAATTAGTGTTCAAGTTTCTAGGGAGACAGCAGAAATCTGATGACATAGTGGTAATTTTGAAATTGCAAAATCTGTGGGTCCCTGACTCATTTGTAGTTGGGGAACCATTAACTTTCATATGACAATCCTTAGGTGATGCTGCTGTTGGAAACCTGTGACCACTGTAAGATATGAGGTTGTTGGTTGACTAGGGTGTGAGCCCTGGTCAAGCAGCAACCACAATTCTAAGATACAGGCAAAAACCGAATTAACCTGTGCTCACCCCCTTGGTAGCTTCACACAGAGCAGTCAGGCTTAACTCAGAGTAGATGTTGTTATAATTGTTATGTCATAGATTTTATAGAGCCTGTAGCTACTCCAGCAGCGGGGAGTCCCAGCACTAGTTCCACAATCTAAACCTGCTGCAACAATAGCCACGGAGACAGAATGCCCAAGGAAATTCTAAGTGGGGAAAAGCCAGGTCTTCAGAAGTTTCCTGTAAGAAAGTGGCTCTTTACATACTGGACCAAAGTAAGGTACAGGGTGCACAGAGTCCACAATCCCCAGAGGTTTAGCAGAGGTTAACGTTTAATATAACCTTACTCTCTAAAGTGGTAGCGTGGTCGAGCAGTAAGGTGGTATCAGAGGACAGTGTAAACCATTTGTTGTACACACTCAGTCAGCAAATGGTATCACACACTCAAGAACTGAACTCAAGGCCAATTGTTTTGTATCAAAATATATAGTTGTTTTATTTTAGAACCATCAAGGTATCAAAATATACTTTCTCAGAATGAGTTACTTTAGTTAAATACTTTTCAAATAGGGAATAGTCTTTTTGATTACAATAGTTACAGTTGTTGCAATAGACAACACAATTTCAAACACAATGGTACATTGAGCTCAATGGGAATTTCTAGTTGAATGCAATTAGTTACTTTATGGATTACTTTTCTAACCACAGGACTCGATCCTAGATTCAGTCCTGGGACATCTCCTGTAAACAGTTAAGCGTTAAGCGTTTTGGTTACAGTAGTGATTTTGAAGGACTAATATTGTATTTTAAAAGTTGGCACTTAGAAACGTTTTCACATAGAATCATCAATGTTATCCTATGGGAGGAAATTCACTTAGCAGGTAAGTAATGTTATTGTTACTTTTTCTTACTCAGTGTCCAGCACGGGTATATCTCCTGTAAACAATTGAAAGAATGCCTTTAGGTCATACAGGCGATTTTGTAAGGAATATTTGTAGTTTTTTAAAATTGACACTTAGAAACTATTCTGGTGAAAACCAGACAATGGATTCCTAAGGAGGAAAATGGAGTTAACAGTAAATTACGATTATAGTTACTTTTCAGGTTCAGTGCTGAATGAATGAATGAATGTTTCAACAATTTTTTGGGGTATCCCCTTTGTGCGACGAAACGCCCTTTAGACATTGAAAAGATTTTATTACAAAAAGAGGCGTATCTGATTTTGAAATTGAATAGTGTTCAGACAGGACTGAATTCACTGTATGCAATATCAAGAGTGTAGGGCATATTGGCCTAATTTGACTAAAAGAACTCAGTTTCCCATAATGCAACTCTCTGGGTTGTTTGAAGTCGCCGTGCAAGAATGGAACTGTGTTTCCCAGAATTCATTTTTATAAATAGAAAAGGGAATGGGAGTCCCGCCCTAAAGATGTCTGCTAGAATCTTTTGAGAAGCTGACAACGGCCCCTCAGAGCGATGTGCAGGTAATTAATATTGCTTCGACTTAGCTATATGCAAGCTAACTGTTTGTTGAGCGACAAACTGAATAAACTTATTTTCTGCTTCAGGAATTGAAGTACAAAAGAATTTATGAGCTACGAGCTCCATTGTTGTTTTCGAAACTTTCCCGTGAGGGTACGCGGTAAAAACTGAATCCGTGCTTCTTTGGAAAACGTTAACAGAAACTAACGCTGGCTTAAAAGAGACTCGCCAGGTATGTGACACGCTGCTTCTAGAAATGATAGAACGCGTTATAGAGTTTCGTTAACTAAAACAAACCTATCTGTATGGTTTTTATAGTGATATAGAAAACTCGTGACTGCGACATTTCAAGAAAAAAATACAGAAATTCTGCATACCAGAAAAGGTGACAATAAATCTGAGGTAGGCACATTTTTAAACAATGTTTTAAATGATGTAGTCAATAAGACTTAATACTACTGATGCAGGCCCACTTTTAAATAGTCTGTTTTGCATTCAGGAATATGCATTAAGTTTAATGGAGTGAGATTAGTGTGTATTGAAAACGAGGAAGCTATTCAAACAAGTAAAATCTCTTCTGTGTTTATACATTCTGTACAGAAAATCAAGAAAGCCCTGATGAGAATCTGGGTATTAATTCCCCTGGATTCGAAATGCGTTGGCATAACAAAGGCATAACAAAGGAGCAGGATAATTTAGAGAAACCAAATACTTGTTTTCTGATAGTCTAAATTTATTTGTGCTATCAAAGAAATTTGTCATTTATTTGTGGTGATTGCTCAATTGTTGCCTTATATTTGGATATCGATTTATTCATTTGCAATCCAAGAAAGGTCATAAATGTTTGTTTTTTCTTGTGTAAAGATTTTTTCTTGTGTAAAGTTTTGTATTTTGAATGTAGTATGTTAAGTTTGTCTTATTGATAATGTGGACTTGTATTGGTGTTGTAAATATTGATATATGTGGTTGTAAATAGTGTACACAATAGATCATAATTCTCCTTTTCATACAAAAAATGTGTTTGATGGAAAGTAAAATTTGAAATCAAAAGGTATAAATTAATACTGGTGCAAACAATAAGTTATGTGTGTTTGACCAATAAGTGAGAATAACGACAGCTTAGAAAACAGTGTGGTATAGGCATTTGTGTTGTTTATTACTTGGGCTAAAAGATACAGCACTGGGTTCTCCCCTGGTAACAGGTGAGTAAATCGGAATTCGTTATTAGGCTGATTTTAGATGAATATTTTAAAGATTCTAAACTCCACACTTGGAAGAATTTCCAAGTGAAACCAGTCTATGTTACCTTATGGAAGAAAAGTGAGTTATCGGCTTTTGGGTAAGTACTCGATTAGCAGAGTTAAGGTTCTGGGCATAGACTCAGGGGTGTCCCAGGATCAGATAGGTACAGTTGTTACACCCTCAGCGGCACAGGGGCAGCCGGGTGCAGAGGTAGTAGGCCCAATGTTATCCAGAGGGAGGATAGGTGGCCTTCGGTTGGTGGCTGCTAGCAGGCAGGCCACGCGGCTGTGGGAGCTCGGCTCCTGGTCACTTGCTCAGGGCAAATGGGGAAGTAGGTTAGGGCAAAAGTTGCACTCCCATGGGCATTCGGGCGGCTGGGTGCAGGGTGCTTTTGAGTCGTCGGGCGCTCAATGTTATTTAATGGGAGTCTTGGAAGTTAAACAAAGGCTGCAGGCTTGGGGACGGAGATTCTTCAGGTGCGACCACCACTTCGAGAGGTAAGTTGGGATCTTGGAGGATAGGTAGACACCCAGGAGTTGGGCACAGGGGGCCGTGGTGCACCGGGTGCAGGGGTGTCTTTGGACGTTGGGAAATCTTACCCTCAGCTGGTCGTGGTTGGAGGGGTCCCTGGTTGTGAGGCTGCAGGCGTCGTCAGTGTCGTCGAGGAGGGTCTTTGGGCACTGGATTCTGTGTCACAGTCGCCGGGGGGAAGTCCTTGTCTTCTTGGTCCACTCAGGCACGGGCCGGGCTCGGCGGGTCCCTGAGTGTGCTGGATTCGCGGTTCCTGGCTGGCACCAGGGGTTGTTGCTGGTGAACCACTGCCCATGGAAGTCCCAGTCTTTAGATGAGCAAGGCAGGCAGGTTCTTCAGGGTTTTCAAGGTTGCAGTCCGCAGGAGACGCCGGGGTTAAGCAGGAGCAGGTTCAAGGACCAACAGGCCTGAAGGGTTCTGGGGCCAAGTTAGTTGGTGTTGTCCTCTTGTTAGCAGCTGCACGGCAGGTCTTCTTGTTTCTTGTTATTCTTCTTATTTTCAAATTGGGTTCTGAGGAAGGAAGGTTCAGGGCGCCCCTAAAAACTAAATTCAGGGGCGTTACAGGTAGGGCAAGTGCAGGGACCAATGGGTCCCTGTCCTGGAGTGAGTACACCCCCTTTCCTGCTCCTTCCCTGTGGGAGGGGGTAGGGGCCTAGCTCTGATTGGGTAAGGCTCCCCATCGTCAAGATGGCGGGTAGCCCGGAAATGTGCTTCACCTCGCCTCTCCCACCTGAGAGGTGGAGTTGGCTCAGGCTGGCACACCCCCTTTCCTCCCTTAGGGTTTCCCGCCTGTCTTCCCGCCAGAGTGGGGGGCAGAACCGGTGGGGGCCAGTTGCTGAGTACAGCATTCGGCCTGGGGAAGCTCACAAAAGGCGGCATCCCTTTGAAGCTTCCCCTGCCCATCCTGGGGGAGGAGGCTTGGCCCCTCATCCCAGGATGTGCATTGTTTCAGGCCCCGGAGAGCGACGAGCTCTCGACCCAGGGGTCCAGAAACATGTCTGGTGATGGCCGCCTCGGAAGTCACACAGTCAGGACACTGGGAGTTAGTTAGCTTTCAGGGGCCATCTCTAAGAGGCCCTCTGTAGTGCATTTGGCATTAAATCCAGTGTGGGTTTAACGTGCTGAGAAATTTGATATCAAACTTGTCAGTCTTCAGTGTAGCCGTTATGGTGCCGTGGAGTTTGTAATGACAACCTCCCAGCACCATATACTATTAATTGCATCCCAGCACTTTCAGAGCCCAGGAATGGCCCTGGGTATTGTAGGGGAACAGGGATCATGCGCCTGTGCCCACACCACTGGCATAGTGCACCCAGCTAGAGGGGTGACTGAGGTATGCCATGGCAGTGTGTTTGTGGGCATGGCACACAGAGATGTGTGCCATGTCGACTCTTTGTTTAGTTTTGCACCAAGACACTCAGCCTGCAAAGGCAGTGTGTGTGTGTCAGGGTACAGGGCCCCTAAGGGTGGCACAATAAGTGCTGCAGCCCTTAGGGGTCTTCTCTGGTCACAGTGCCCTGGGTACCTAGGATACCATTTACCAGGGGCTAACCTGTGACCAGCGATGCCAATTTGGTTTGTTTTTAGGGAAGGAACACAGGCACTGGGAACCTGATTGGCAGGGACCAAGGACACACCAAGGAAAAGTGCATCAGATATCAGGCAAAAAGTGGGAGGTTACTGCAACAGAAACCCACTTCCTTACATTTCACAAAGGATAAGTTGTTCTCGCCGTTCATGATAGCAGGAGGAAGTGAATTTCTAGAGAACTGCGACTTTTGCACAAAACAAGTGGCCCCCCACTCTTACTCTCTTAACACGAGAAACAGTGACCAACTTAAGGATTTCCGAGTGAAGGGGCAATGAAGGTAGATACAGGGATAGCAAACTGGACAAAATAGGGGGTCCCTGAGAGAGTAAGATCTTATGGGCGGTACACAAGGTCTTGTAGTGCACATGCTTCTACACAGGAAGACAGTGCAGTTTGTGAAGGAGGCCTGAAGAAGGTCAGCACTTCGGAAGGGTGAACAGAAGCCAAGCTGTGGCGTTTTGAGCCCACTGGAGTCTTGCAATCACTGACCTGTTGACTCCTAGGTATAGAATGTTGCCGTAGTCTAGCTGGGATACGATTGCTGTCTTAATGATGGTCTGTCGGTGCACAAACCAAAAAATCAGGGAATAGATTTGAGACCTTGCAGCAGCCCGAAACATGTGCCTGCTACTGATTCCGCCTCCGCTTCAAAGTGCAAGATGCTGTCCACTCAGACACCTAGATTTTTTAATAGTGGTTTTCGGTTGGGGGAATATGTAAAGTATTTGTGCAACACTTCAAACAGTAAAACAGTGAGAACACCATACCAGGTTAGAAAAATAGAACTTAATTTAATAAATAAAACCAGGCCAAATTAAAAAGATCCAATTAGTAGAGCTGGACATATTCAATTTTTATGGTTTCAGTGAAAATAGCTCCAAAAAGTACAAAGAGCCAATTGTGGATATTTGGTCGCGCTGAACCGGGTCAAAGTCACAAGTTCAGGCCAACCGGGCCAGCTACAGGGATCCAGTTACGTCTGCTAAAAAAAAATACCTTTAATCCTGGTTGCAGAGCATTGCGAGGGTCCGTGTCGAAGATTGCTGCACAGCCAAAGCAATGAGGCTAGGCTGCAGTGCAAGGTCCTGTTGCATCGTGATCAAGGATCCCATCGACGGGGCTTGCGATGCAAAATCCGATGTCTGGGATGCGGTGTGCAGTCAGGGCAATTTGTTGGTTTCTAAGACCTATGAGGATTTAATACGGAGTCCATCATCATCATTGAAGCTGCCACTGCCAAGAGATTCAAGGTCCTGTGCCGATGGTCCCTCATGCAGCAGCGCTTCTAAAAGCGGCGTGGGCTGAGGTGAAGATGTGAGTCCTTGAGATGGGTGCAATCCATGCAGCAGCGGCAATATGTCCATTCTGTTCAGAGAATGCCACGCTCAGTAGAGAAGATGTGTCTGTTCTGAAGGGGGATGGGCTACTTTGCAGACAAGATACGTCAGTTCCATTGGATCCACAGGGGCACCTTAGGCCCACTTGCAAGGATCCAGGACTGGGGTGGCAGGCACCACTTGGTAGAGTAGACTTACCGATATTAGAGTCCAGGTACAAGTTGTTGGAAACCTGTTATGTCCCTGAGGCATCTGATCAGGAAACCAGCCAACGAGACCTTGGAGTTCCTCTGGATCTGGGGTTAAAAGATGCTGTTCCAGCCCTTTTCACTCGTGCAAGAGGGCAGCAGGTGGCAGGTCAGCACAGCAATGCCAGAGTCCAGCAAAGTGCAGTCCAGTAGAGTGACAGTCTTTCAGCAGCACAGCAGTACTTTTTCCTTGTAAAGTATCCACAGGCCCAGAAGTATATTGACGAGTTGGTGTTTGAGGTTCTATTTTTATACCCTGGTGCCCAGGTTCTGGAAGGTGGGAAAAGCTTATTGACAGTGTCTTTGAAGTGCAAGGAATTTCTTACCTCCTCTACCCTTGCTGGGGAAGTGACAATGCAGGGTGGTTAGGTCCTTTCGAGACAGGATACAGCCTATTGAGGTGTAAGTGAGGTTGGATCCAGCTCCTCCCCGCATCCTGCCAGTGATGGCTCACCAAGTCACACCTAAGCTCCCATTATGTGTGACTGTATAGGAGGAATACACGAAAGCCCAACTACACCCAGTCATGTGAGCAGAGACAGGCTGCAGCCACCAAATGGCTAAGGCAAGACAATGCCAATTTTCTAAAAGTGGCATTTTTAGAATTGAAATTTAACATTTTACTTAACCATAAGTTAGGGTTTTAAATTAGGACTCCAGAGACACCAAACTTGATCAGTTCATCTCTTCCCATTTGGAAATGTCACTTATAAAATGCAATAAGGCAACTCTAAAGTTATCCTATGGGAAAGATTGCCCTTGCAGTAGTGAAAAACAAATTTAAGAGTTTGTCACTAGCAAGACGTGTACAACTTAAAAGTACATGTCCTACCTTTTAAATACATTGCACCCTGCCCATTGGGCTGTCCAGGGCCTACCCTAGGGGTGATTTATATGTATTAAAATGGAAGGTTTGGGCATGTCAAAGGGTTTACTTTTTTAGGTCAAAATGGCAGTTTAAACTGCAGACAGAGACTAGCATTGACAGGCTTGAGACATATTTAAAGGGCTACTTCAGTGGGTGGCAGAATCAATGCTGCAGGCCCATTAGTAGCATTTAATTTACAGGCACTGGGCACATATAATAAGACTCTACTAGGGACTTAAAAGTACATTAAATATACCAGTTAGATATGAGCCAATTGTAAAATTTTTGAGGAGAGAGCACATGAACTTTAGCACTGGTTAGCAGTGGAAAAGTGCTCAGAGTTCTAAGGCCATCAAAAATGAGATCAGAAAAAATGGAGAAGGGAGGCAAAAAGTTGGGGGGGGGCAGCCTAAGGCGGGGAGGTCTAACAACCATTCATCAACTGGCCACAAATCTGATGGGTCAGTGCATAGGTAGGCCTAACCTATTTTGTGGTTGGTATATAGACAGCTGCCTACATTAACTGGATGATTTATCCTGAAAGAAACTATCTTGATGTTTCCTCATTGCATTTGTGGCCTTTCTTGCCCAGGGTGATGGGCCAATCCATACACATGGGGTACCATTTTTATTGGGAGAAGTGTTGGGGCATTGTAAGGTAGGAATTGTGTTGCTCGCCGCAGATTGCGGGACATTCCTGCATGTAAATGTGGGAAAAATATGTGATTATTTTCACAGTTTGACATTTTCATGACATTCTGATTAAGGAAATGTGGTGGAATCCATTTGACCTCGCCATCCTTGACATCCCTTGTCTACTTTTCGGAAATATCTAAGTTTGGTAGGTCTCCATGTGTGCCGGCCAAGCCTAGGATTGACTTCTCATTTACCTATGGCGCCAGAATGACTGAATTTCAAAGGAAATATCCTGATGTGTCCCTGTCACATTTTTGAGACTTCACTATTGCAGGAAATAGGCTCACCATCACAAATCGAGTACTGTTTTTATATGGAGAAGTGTGAAACATAGAGTAGTAGAACATTTGTTATTAGTGATAGAACTTTTTCTCCATTTGTGGCTTCCAAATGTAAGCAAGATTGCAAAAAAGAATAAATTAAACAAAATGTCTTCTGACTCACATGGTATTATGATTAATCCCAAATACAGATTTGTAAAAATTGCCATTATTCATATATTCATTACGAGGCATTTTTGCCCTCTGCCATGCCATTTTTGTCAATGGAGGTCCAGATATTTCAATGTTCTGAAAAAACTTTCAGTCCTTTAGCATTCTGACATTATCAGGTTTGTTCTGAAACACTTTCATTCATTGGGTACGTTTCTTGTCTTGCATATTTCGGTTTTTGTCTATGTTTTTATGTACATTTATCTCAAAAGTAAAAAGCCTGCTTCGCTAATGTGTTTTGGGGAAATCTTCACATCTTCATTTATAGCATCGTCTTCTTCCCATTGTTTAAATAACCTTTGTAGAAGACTTAGATGTATCCAAATGTTGATTTTGTTTTCATAACATTTTTTATTTTTACTATATTTCACCACTCATTTGCTTGCGGTTTTAACTACTTTTAATTTCACTATAATTTCTATTCAGCATTGTAATATGAAGTGGATGTTTTTTTTAAACACTCTTTAAATTAAAATGCCTAGGAAAAATATTGATAAAGGACAGTGTAATATTTTGGAATTCATGTTCTCAATTAATTAGTTTAAAACGTAATAATAATGAATTGTAATGTTCAATAAAATCTAACTCTAGAGAATTGACACTAAGAGAGGAATTATTTGTTATATTTTGCTGGACTGATATTTTTGCTAATTTCCCCCATGGCAACGAGTTGCAAATTCTGACCCACAGGTACCTAGCTAGAGTTTAAATTCAGTTCATAATTGCCCTGCCTGCCACAGCGACAGACAGAACTGTATGCGGTGAGCAAGTAGCAGGACAATATAAAGGGATCAATCATTCTAATACTGTCTAGGTTTCAACACCTAATTCCTAGAATCAAAAAAGCCACCTGTCTCAAAATGTGTAAGGCACTATTGAACTCACAATTATCAGACAACGCCTGAATTGTGGTTTGAATAGCCACTGAAACTTTGACAGTTCGATTGTGGAGTTTCGTCCCCCTACCTAGTTTATTTACCAAGACCACAGGTTTTACAAAATATTGCACTTAAAAGCTGCAGCAAAGGAAACTAGAGCAGGAGTCATCAAGGGTGGATTATTTACCACCCACTGCAATGTGTGTGACACAATCACCTCTAATCCTGCTAGAGCCAGGCCCTTAAACGAACACTATAAATGTGCAGGCATTGTAACACCAAACACCACTTCACCCACAAAAGCATCAGAAGACAATCCTTGAAGGAGCTCCTTCTGGTAAGTTATTGCTTTTAACTTTCAGATTGCTTTTCAGAGCTGAATGAAAGGGTAACCAGTCGAGTCGATTTAAGTTTTGATCATTTCTATATTATTTCAAGGTAAACTTGATTGGACAATAATGAAACAGTTTATAATTACATTTAAAAAGCCCAGACTGATGCAAACCTAGGAGTAAGGTGGGCATCCAGCTGTTCAATTCTCAAGCATAAGCCCGGTCAGTCATAGTATTTCTATGCTTTAGACTTTCTGTGTAAAAACCACACAATGCATATCTAATTATTGGTCTCGATTTAAAATGATGTAAAGCTGTTAAAATTAAAATGGTATATTTTTTAGATGAAATATTCATGTGGACATGATTCCTTTAAAGTTTGAGTTTGAGTTTGCAGAAGGTTATATAAGTTTCTTGCTTATCCATATATTACATTGACAAGCAAAGCCCCTTGCTCACTGACATATGGAATTTCTGTTCATATCTTCGATTTGAAAACGGGATTCTGGGCTTAAGTTTAAAAAAAAGGCAGGTTGGAATCTATGAACAGTTGGATTTACTTGTATGATTTACATAGATTTCGAAATGTCAAAAGTCAAGGAATTCACAAAAATCCGCAGGACTTTACATGGAAATCCATATAAATCGTAGATGTCCATGCCTATATTTAACCTTAAACAGCCTGATTTCCACTACTGGAACTCCGATGGTTTACAGTACTATTTAAGTAGTTGCCTCTGGAAGGAGCACTCCCTATCTTCTTTATAGAGCATAAATATATTAGGTCAAGTTTTGATGGCCCTAAATTAGGTTCCTAGAATTGGTAAAAAAAAACACTCAGGGCCTGATTCACAAAGGTAAACATAAACTTCAGGTCTAAGTTTACCATTGTGAATTGGGCCTTTAGACTTCAGGCCTATAGTTTGACTCCAGGTGTGAAGTTAGTCTTCTGGTCTGAATTTAGACTTCAGGTCTAAGTTCACCTTTGTGAATCGGACCCTAAGAATGTCTGTGAATGCCTTCATAAATTTTAATAATTTTGGGGCATATTACAAAGATTAAGCGATAATTATCGCTTAACACGGTTAGCGGCAATATTATTATCGCCAAGCTCCGCTGATTTGTATCGCAGATAAACCTTGCTATTATCAAGGTTTATCTCAAAAGCGATAAAAATCGGCCAAAATGCATGAATATCGCAAAAAAGTCAGCGATATTCATGCATTACCGAGCTAATGCTCTTAGCCATGTTATCCACCTACCATTGGATAACATGGCTAAGAACTGCTCTGGGCAGGCGTTAGCTTTTGGATGGAGATATTCGCGCTTAGCGCGAATATTTACAAAAGTACGCCTTTGTAGGTAATAGGAGATAGCGATCTAACATCTTGGCATGCCCACTTTGCATGTCATTAGCGATAAATATCGCTGACATGCAAAGAGGGCCCCAAGATGAACGCTATCTCCTACTAGCTGTCGCTAACTGGTGTTAGCGACAGCTAGGTAATAGGGCGATAAAATTATCGCCACTTTAGCGGGAAAAATTCCCGCTAAAGCGGTGATAAGGCCCTTGGTAATATGCCCCTTTGTTTAAAAAAAACACAATAATGCCTTCATACATTTTTATAATTTTGTTTACAAAAAACACAATCTGGTTAAAGCATAGTGAAAAAGAAAACAAAAGGTAAATAGTTCAGCTAACAAAAGGGTAAACATATTTGTTGGTTTGTTATATTTGTCAATTATGCCTCAACCTATTAAATGGCAATAGCTCATATTAATTGTGCACAATCATATGCAAAATTCAATGAAAGGGATTTCCAACTATAAGGAAAACCTGCATCACCATAGGCAGGGCCTGTAGAAAAAATGATTACATAACAGCATTTCAGCAGAAATATTTCTTAACTGCTCCAGCCACGTAGTTTGCCAAAAGTTAAATGATTTGAAGATTAAAAAAAAATGTTTCTGTCTCTAACAGATGAAAAGTTATTAAAATGCAGCATATAGTTGTGCAACACAATGATTTACAGTTATTGCGCTAAGGGGTCACTTTTCGGCCTTTGAATGTTGTATCACGCATGCAAACAGGTGAAAAGTTTGGACATATACTGGAAACACCTTCTATAGTTAGGCTTGCAGAAGGTATTTTGTCTGTTTGCAGGGGTTTTTTGTTAATGAATAGAGATGTTACAAGAGGTCCTACTGCGTGAAATGGAGCAAGCACAAAACTGAAGAAAAGTTGTAAAACATATCTGTGAGGTACTGAATATTTTTATCCTTTGTGGATTTAAGCTCTGCTTTTGATTGCGTGAGTCACAACAAACTATGGAGAATACTAAAGGAAATGTGCGTGGAAACATCTCTTATATCTTTTATAAGGGTGCTGGTGCTAGAGTTCGCTATGGTAGGCAGGGTGAATGCACAGCCAAATTTCCTATTAGTAAAGGTGTAAGGTAGGGCTGTGTGCTTGCCCCCTTACTTTTTAGTTTGTACATAAATGACTTAGGATATTTTTTAGCTGAAAAATGCCAGGACATCCCCATCATTAATAAACAAACTGTGCCGGCATTGTTGTATGCGGATGACGCGGTTTTGATGGCGCGTACCAAATTAGGCCTACAGAGAGTTTTACCGAATTTTACATTATTTATGGGTGCAAGGGGTTTGAAAGTAAATACCTCAAAAACATATATCATGAAATGTGGTAAAAATAGTGCAAGGTGCCGCAACATTTTTATTGATAATACAAAAGTAGACTGTATTAATAGCTCCCCATACCTTGGAATTCAATTTGATTACCGAGGGACCTGGCGACCTGCAGTGCAGGCAAGAAAATTGATGTTTATTTAGACAATTGGTGCGTTGACTAATTTTGCTAAAAGGCTAGGTAGAAGACCAATCCCAGAACTAATATTGATATATAAAGCTAAGGGCCTATCTACAGCTATGTATGGAGCAGGCATTTGGGGCTACAAAGTCGTGAACCCTATCCAACTAATAGTAAATGCATTTACAAAGTATTTACTGGCCATCCCTTCCAGCACGGCAAACTTTGTTTGTCACTCTGAACCTGGGCTGACTTATATAGCAGATCTGGCCAAAATCAAAACGATTTTACTGTGGCACAAGGTTTGGGCTACCGAGGAGACTAATTTTAACCATGAGGTGATTAGGTATTGCTTGAGCATGGAGAGGGGGTCCTCTATCCCGTGGCTAAATTACATCAAAAAGTTCACGTGTGATATTAGCCGCCCAGAATATTTTGAAGATCCAGATAGTATCATCAAATGGTTGAGAAAGTCTTTAAAAACACTTTGCCTAGCACATTTACAAATGAATAGACTCACCACTGAGATTGTTAAACAATCAGTCATGGAGAACCAATTAATGCTATAATGTTATGCTATCCAACCATACCTAGTTTGTGTCCCTGGGCCCGATGAGAGGATGCTTTTAACACGAATTTGTTTGGGGATCATACATAGATTGGTGAGTTTCCCCATTACTAAGGATTGGTCGAAAACAGTAGGTGCCTGCCCATGTGACGCTATATCACAACAATGTACATTACACATCACCCTATTCTGTAATTTTTATTTGCACCCAGGAAAAAGATTTTTAAAGCCAGTTTTAAAAAAGATGGGGCTGAGACATTGCCATATAGCGTTTTTAGCGATGCAAAGTTTAGATGATGAACTGACTATTTTAGCTGTTGTCTCTTTTCTGAAATTTTTTATAAACTATAGACATTTTTTATGAAAATAGCTGATGTCTGACTATTTTTAATTATCATGAAATCATTTCCTTGTAAAAATGTGTTTTTAGAATGAATGTCTATTATAGTGCTTTTATGATTTAAAAACGAAATCAAATAAAGCTATCGGGCCCGTCTGAGCCCGTCTGAGACCGGTAGAGGCTGGGCTGGGCCGCCTCTTTTGGTTTATCGCTAAGGATATCGAATGGTCTTTAAATGAGTTGTTGCTAACCGGACATTGAGACGTGCCCCGTGTATGGAGGTAGGCTGAACCTGAAACAACCTCTATTACACAGACTTTGTTGAAGACAGTAAGGAATTTTAACACGTGGTGCTTGGCGCTTGGCATCGGCTGTGAACTTATTGTTGGGAGTAAAGGCCTTTTTTGAACCAAGTGTTTGGGGCATCTCTGAGCGTATAAACTGAAGCAAAAAGTATCCCTCTTGTACATGAATATTGTCTAGATATTATATTTTCCTTTCTTTTGTTCTTATATCTTTGTGTTTGCCGGTGCACGTGTTGTGGCAACATCAAAGTTTACCAACGGCATGGGGAGGAGAAAGGTTCAGACTGGAGCCATTGGGACCAATTCGGTGGCAAGCTCTTCTTCCACTGTTTCTACCGTTACTACAATGGACTCTTTCTTGCAAAGAGCAGCTGCTGTCATCGATAAAGAGATAGAACTTGTGCACAGGTGTCTTTCCAGATCACCCACCAACGGTATGGGTACGCCCCTATTTAGACCTAGCGTGCTTCAGACTGTCCTTTCATCAGTCTGTTATGATAGCAGCCAGGGGTCGCCTTTAGTTCTTGCCGTCACCAAAGGCTTATCGCCTGTTAATGAAGTTCCCCCCTCAGTGCTTCCCCAGACCTCACATAGACCTCTCTCCCTAGCTATCAATATCGATAGAAGAGGAAGCATTGTTTTAACTCAAGGGAAGGATAGCTCCAACTTATTGAGCCCTACAACAACTCACCCGCTCGTCCAGCCCAGTCAACCTACCATCCAGGGGAGTACCAAACGTAAACTCCAAACTATTGGGAGTAAAGCTAAAAGAACTAAGCTGAACCCAGCCCCCAAGCCTCTAAATAAACCTCTGGTGTCCAAATCGGTAGCCTTAAATTTAGACTAAAGGCTACCAAGACTCTTAATGATATAATGGCCACCCTATTGGATATTAAATTGAGTCCTATTTTGGAGAGGCTGTCAGCAATAGAGAGTAGTCTTGCTGGGGGGGCATCTGGACTGTTGTAAAAAACAAATGTATGGTCGTATGTGTACAAGATCCTGAAGCCAATTTGAGTACAAGCACTTCTAGAAACTTAACTAAAATTCACGCAGATATGCCACATGCACAGTGTCAAGCAGTGCAGCCAGCCAATAGGGAGATCAATGGCCCACGGGGCGCCCCAATACCCAGTGGGCCCCAGGTGGACTCTTTGTATAAACAGGCCACTCGTAGTGCAGTAGGTCAGTCGGATGGCAATGATGTGCCATCTGGGGAAGCATGTCAGAACGTTCCGACTATTCATCTCCCACAGGAATCTACACCATACGTAGTTGTTTTGGGTAACGTCTCGCCTCTTCACCCTGGTATGTATGAAGACTACAACAATTTGAAGAATAAGGTACTTCACTGGCTATCAAATAATACCTCCGCGGGCCCTGGTGTAGACCGAAGCATCATTATGGTGCGTCAAGTGGCATGGGTTGGAAGTTCCAGTAAGGTGGGTGGTGGTGATAGTGTCTTAGTTAACTTCAATAGGGCAGCTGTTGCAGAAAGAATTTTATCAGGCGTTATTCAAGCAGGCCAATCAACTCATGGGTCTTTAATACAGGCTTTATCCCTGTGTTTTTTCTTCAGAGTGGAATGCCACAGGGTTAATAGGGGGAATATCGATAGGGAACCTTCACAAGATAGATGGCAACACAGAATTGCCGCAGGTAATAATTATGGATATTTACAACCACTTCGCAAGACAAGTAATCCATGGGATCCCCACCCAAATTTTGTTGCACCTCCCCCCCTAGCATTAGTCCATCGGTTTTCTATGCTATCGAGGTTGGAGGATTGTGATTGACTGGATACCTTGAATGTGCCTGCAGTAGAGCCAAGGTACCAACGGAAGGCTAACATGAGCATGACGACTGAGTCAGAGTCTACCCTCTCGATTCCCCCCTTCTCACAACAAACTGAGTTATCAACCCCTGAGGTGGCAAGAAATATCATATCCTGGAACATAGCAGGTTTGGCAGACAAGTTTCATGACCCTTTGTGGCATCAGTTTATTAGGCAATTCTCTGTAATTTGCCTGCAAGAGACCTGGTTAGTGGATTGTAACCTGCTCTTGGAAGGCCTTAAAGGATTTTTTGTTCCTGCAATCCCCTCAACCAGTGGCAGAGCCAAAGGAGGTTTGGTCCTATATATCTCCCTGGCTATTGATTGCCTGGTACAAATTTGCCCTATCGCCGAACAGGACATACAGGCTATCACGCTTAAGAAGGGGAATAAGAGAATGACCCTGATCAACTTTTACAACCCACCAAATGGAAAAAAGGAGGGCAGTATTATTCAATTGAGTCATTACTTAGGGAAGTTATGTGATTTAAGTTTATATTCAATGATGGTATTGGGAGATTTTAATATCCACCCGTGTGGGGATCCTAAGATCACTAACATATGGGATGTCACAGAATGGGCAGGTTTCACTATGAACATTCTTTACAGGGAGACAAATTAAATAACTTAGTTGATGAATTTCACCTGCGTTCACTGATGTCCCTTTCTGCCCCAAACAGTACAACCCTGATTCCCACCTTGAAAGGGAGAGGCACTGGGTCTTTCATAGACCATATTTTAGTCTTCTCACTTTCTCAATCCCTTTTTAAGAGGTTCGCTATCAAAGATACAGTCTATAGTGACCACAATCCTCTTTGTGTACACTTTTGTGGCATGCTTCTGTCCTACAAGCCCAGTGTGGGGAGAAAGGGAAAAATGAGACCTGTAGACAGTGGGTGCCGTCTAAAAATGGTCCCAGATTGATCCAGATGCTTTTTATAGGGAGTTAAGAGACAAATGTGCAGCTAAACTTGCCCTCTGTGTTTATCCGGAGAGCTTGCCAGGGAATGTTCTCAGTGCCTTTAGCTCAATCACTTGTAAAGCAAGGGCTATATTGAGGGCTCCAGCTTGTAGGGTTTCCAATTTTAATCCGGGATGGTTTGATTCCTCTTGTTCCTATGCAGCACGTAAGTTAAGGGAGGCTTTGAAAACCGTGCCTAGGAATTCTACTCACATACAGGCCTGTCGAACAGGATATAAAAAGGCCCTAGCTAAACGTAAAGGTGTAATTAAGGAGGAGACATGGAGCGAGTTGGTGGAGTCTAGTACTCTGAGGAATGGCTCACGATTCTGGGGCATTGTTAATAGACCTCTCTAGGCTCTCATATTACAGAAGAGGAATGGGTGGCCCATTTTCAACTCATGTTCAAGGGCCCAATTGGTAATCTTGATCCACCATCTTATTCACCTACTGCTGAGTCCATGGTTTTCGAGAGGACAGAGATAGAGTCGGGAATTGTAGGTTTATCGAGTAACAAGGCTCCAGGCCCGGACGGACTTCCGCTGGACGTTTTCAAATCGAATCCCTCATTTTGGGCACCAACCCTGACTGTTGTATTGAATGCAGCAGCCAAGGATGAAAGCCCTGCTGCTTGGGCAATCTCTACTATCGTCCCAGTATTTAAAAAGAGGGATCATAATAGTACACATTGTTACTGGCCTATCTCGCTCATTGATTATTTGGCTAAGGTGTTGGGAGGGGTCTTACTGCAGAGAGTATCTTCATGGGCAGAGGAAGGTAACATCATTTTTGATACCCAATATGGGTTTAGGGCAGAAAAGTCAATGGTGGCCCAATGTTTAAATCCGTATTTGATCCTTGGTAAGTACACGATGGACCGCCCGGGTACGATCAACATGGCCTTCATGGACTTATCATCCACGTTTGACTGTGTCAACTGGGTCAAACTGTGGCAGTCCATGAGGGCCATGGGCGTGGAAGCCGATATCGTGGACTTCCTGATGGATTTGCATAGGGAAACCGAAGCAAATATTCGATATAAGAAGCACCTCCGGGTCTCCAGGGAATTCGATATCAAGGGAGGGGTGTGGCAGGGTTGCATTTTGGCACACTTCCTGTTCAACCTATATATCAATGACCTGGAGGGAGCACTGGTATCGACGGGGGCTGACTTTCCCTATGTGGGCTGTCGGGGTCTCCCTGTCCTCCCATATGCGGACAATGCTGTCCTGATAGAAAGAACTGCCAGAGGTTTGCAATGCCTATTAGATGCCTTTTTGAATTGTATGGGGTCCCGTAATCTAAAGATTAATAACGCAAAATCATGTATTATGCAGGTGGGGCTACGACAAAAGAAAAAGTATTGTTTCTCAGTAGGTCCTGAGAAGATCCCCACAACGCCTGTTTTCTCATATTTGGGGGTAGTGCTGGACGAGCGCCTGAAGTGGGGGCCTCTTATTCAAAGGAAGAAGGGGGAGCTCACACGAACAGTTGCCGCAACTTTCCGCTTTGCTGCTAAGATGGGCAAGTGCCCAATCTCAGCGATGCTGAAAATCTACCAGGCAAAGGGTGTATCGATTGCAAGTTATGGAGGCGAAGTGTGGGGGTACACCCCGGCAGATTCGTTGCAGGTGGTAAAAAATAATTTTTTGAAGCTCCTGCTGGGAATGCCAACTGGCTTATTGAATCTGATAGCCCATGAAGAACTGGGGATCCCCTTTTTATGTGATACTGTTGCTTTGCACCCTCTAGTGTTGTGGCTCAAGTGCTGGCTCAACAAAGAATTAAAACTAACCCAGCAGATCATGATGGACTGTATGTCCCTGGATCATATGTCCAGAATTCCCTGGCTGAGGTACATTACAGGTCACTTCTCAGAGCTGGGCTGCCCTGACCTTTTCCTAAAACCCTCAACTGTTACAAAAAGGATGTTGATTTTGTTAAAGATGCTTTTATCTCTAGAAGGAAGTTGGAAAGAGATGACCAGGAACTGTGCAAATCTAGTGTTCGCAAATTTCTGACCATAAAAACTCATCCATTAACAGAACCATATCTTCTGGGGACATTGACTACCTATGAGTGGTTTTTATTGACTAGGTTCCGACTTGACTTTTGTCATCTTTTAATTGCGGTGCCAATAGGGTGTTGCAGAGGTCAGATGTTAGCACACTGAGGCTGCGACAACCTCTCTCCACAGGATCTGCTTCACTTTATGTTCCTCTGCAAACATTATGATGTGCCCCGGAGTCATTTTTTACTCCCCCTTTTAAAGAGGCTTAATTTTAACCAGGTGCGCCCAGCACTCTTGTACCTTCAGTTGTTGAAACCCGATTGCATAATCTTTATTGTAGGGTACCTGAAATCACTGATGAGAAATAGGGCTTGCCTTGAATATTAGCTGTTTATGGGGAAGTGGCACCTATAGTTTTAGGTATGTCATCACCTGCCTTTTATGTGAAACTATGTCATTTAAGTACTGCATTCGTAGTACTTTATATGTTTTAAAGACTTGAATTATATAATGTATGTATCTAAGGATTGTGTTCATTTATTGTGACTTTTATGGTTTACACGATGTAAAACCGAATGAAGTTTAATATGATGATGATGATGATTGATTGATTGAAGTGAGACACACCTTTCATCGCAGAAAATCTATATAGATAAACTTGTTTTCTACATAGTGCCCCACTACATCTCTTTCACACAGTGCCTTACTCCTGTGCTTATAGTATACACACTTTTTTTTTTATTTCTTCCTGAAAAACCTTTTGAAATGTACTCTTTAATAACTTCTTTGTTTTTACATTCCCTTGTAGATACCATTTACAAAAGATGAGGACCTTAGTTGTGGTGTCCTGCCTTCTGGCCTTAGCTGTTTGCATTGCGGTGAGTGATGTGTGCGGTGAGTGATGTGTGGGACATGAGCAGACATGTATTACCTTGTTAGTATCCCTCAACAATGCTTCTAGTGAAAATATCTTTTGTGCTTCTGTTGATAAGTAGATATTCCCACTTTCATGTATGCGGTAGTCCTTTCCCTAAAAGGGGAATTGGAAACATGTCCTACTGCATTCTTATGGCTCAAATGGTGCTTTTGGATCTTCTGGGTGTTTGAAGCATTTCAAAATGTGTCTGTTCTTGAAATTGACATTAAATAATGAGCAGTCTTGAAGTGATGATAAAGCATGCGCAGTGTGTAATATTTTGTTTTGAAATCCCATAAGCTGCAGGCAGACAACATCAGTTTATATCAGTGTTCGGAAAAACTACTCTGACAAATCCATGACTAACATAAGTGATATTACTGTTACGGATGTTAAAGCCTCTACTTTGCAGTGTGGACTGATAAGGGTAGAGAAGGCATTAAACTAGCAGAGCGCCTAGAATTAAGGACAAAACACTATTTATTAAAAGGGGAAACAAACAGTGTAATATAAGGGATACAGTACCCTCTGCCGTACATTATAAGGTTGTTGCAAGTCACTGAGGAATCCCATAACCATATAGAGGTATGAGGCTGAGGGCAGAGTTCTTTTATAAGGTTATTGAACATTATAACCTGGCAACCCACTGAAGTCCTGATCAGAAGAAAATGGAAAAGGCCAGGGTTCGATCTTCAGGGATTAAAAATAAAATATATGGCGTGCATGGGGTGTCTCTTTCAGCTCTCAAACATGTAGTGAGCACTCCTAGGTACTGGCATTAGTTTTAGCACATTTGCAGCTCAACCTTCAGCGATGGTCCAGTTTCCTGTAGATGGAAAGCCTGTGTTAAAGCAATTTCTCTGCCTCTGGGCACTTGGTCAAATGCAATTCGCTGCTAAAGTCTGTTTTCTACTTTTCTAATGGGCAGTATGTCACCAGTGGTGGTATTTGCCATTTATTGTATAACATTAGCATGTTTTTCAGAATAAAACTCCTATAATGCACTGTTGATAACATCAATCTCCCAGAATCTTAGGGAATGAATGAGCTGTGTGTGGAATGCACATAGCAGATTCTACCTCATTTTGGCCCTGCTTTGCAGCTGATGTAAATAACAAAGGGCTCATTGTCAAAGGAGTGGCATCTGATATGATGGAGGGAAATGCGTTCTTATGCCATTGAGGCTGGTTGAGAGGGTAGCTGAATGGTTCAGTTACAAGTGGTAAAGTTAACGTTAAGTTAATGGTTGAATTCAGTGTCACTTTTGCATTGCATTGCACCCCAACTACACCTGGCTAAGAATGTGCTTTCTTCTAAATCGTTCTTTTCCCTCCTTTCCAGGCCTTTGAACGGGATGAGAGGAGTGCAAGTGACAGTGGTGTAAGTATGAGACATTCTGCAATAGTTTCTTACATCCTGCAGTTAACAAGGCATTCTACCTTTGTATGGTAATTTGTCTTATTGGTTCATTGTATCCAATTTCCCGGTCTTTATAAAATATTTTTCTGGACTCTCTGTGGATAATATTCGGGCTTCTGGGATTGAATGATGTTAGAGTCTACACCACCTGGACCATGAATAAAGCACTTAGATAAAATAAAAGGAAGGAAACAATTCAATTTGAATCAATGGTACTTACTTTGTTAAGTATTCCATTCCATGTTTCCAGGACAAATATAACCATGGACCAACCATATCTACATTATTTTTTGGCATTGTTTAAGATAGAACAGTACACCTCCACTGCTAATTCTCTGGAAAAGAACACAAGAAATCCCAAATAGACAACATAGCTTTTTCTTTACATTATTCCTAGATACATTGGCCAAAGAGGCAACATATCAGCAATTCATGTATAATTAAGTCTTGGCGTGTTTTCCTGTAGAAGCTGGCTATATGGGTCAAATTCAAAGGTGAAGAGCAGAGTCCAGCACCTGTTTTATGCACCTATGGGACATAAAGTGAATTCATTTAACTCGATACTTCTCTTAGTTACTTGGTATTTTTCAGACATTACAGATCAGAAATTTAAAGAGGCAAACCTTGCTTACTGTTTCTGAGTAGTTCTGTCAGGAAATAAAGCAGTAACTCAGAAAAATATCAGGTCAAATAAATTGACTTTACTTCTTGCAGGCACATAATATATGCACTAGGCTTTGACCTGTTCAATTAAAGACCATCATGATATGGCCCGTGGAGTCCTTTTTGATATGTTCCAATAAATAGCTCATGTAGTTAAAGCTTGAAGCGTATGATCTACTTCACAAGTGTGCTCTAATGTACTGGGGCAAAGTAAGCAGTCAAACTGTAATATTTCTACATGAGTATTGTGTTTCACTACTCAATCCTGGATGAGTGAATCCTTTCAGTGCGTGTAGATGGAAATGAGGTTCATGATGAAAGATAAAATAAAAGTTATAAATCAAAGTTCCTTTCATTAGTGGATTTGAAGTCAGATGCTTCAAACTGTCTTGTTTTTAGACTGAAATCTTCAGACAATTATTTGTACAGGCCTACGAGTGGGAAAAAGAATACTGTAATGAGTGAATGCGGTCACTGATGATTGGATGAATACATGGAGAGCAGTCACATTCTGCTGCAAGAAAACGTTTGATTGTGGACTCCAAAAATTGACCCTTTTTTGAGTGTAGGTCTTACTTCTATTAAAATTGTAAATTTGAGTTTGGTAGTCCGAAATCCTGAAGTTACACGTATAAAGTGATTTACATATGCATGATATTGTCCCAAATGTGTTAATACTAAACAATATAATCCTCCAAGGACAGGGCGTGAACACTCCAGCAAAAGGATGCCCTGAAATCCTAGGAACAACCCACATACCAATGATTTCGGAATACGGCAATGTTCACATTCACATACTAGTGACCTCTTGCAATCTTAGAAATGCTCAGAGATTTATTCCTGTGAAAAGAATGAGTAAATCCCATTCTTGAGTGTGAATGGGAAATCAACACACCCACAACTAATGGAAAAGGCGAAGATCTTTATCACTTGTGGAAAATAATGTCCTTTTGAAACAGCAAAAATGTGATTGCAAGCATGGAAGGGTATTGTCCCATGTGCACTGGTACACTAAGAAAATGACATAGGTGGAGAGCATTTCACATTTATGTAAGTAGCGATTAACATATAGAATTTTAGATAGGTAACATTGAACATCAGGGTTGTCATTCACCAAGAGGTTCTGAGCAACATCAAATAAATAACAAGAGCAACGATTGTGATGTTTATGATGTCAGTGAGTACATCTAGATCAAAAACATCAGTTTTATCTACTCTTTATTTTTAGATTATGTATGGTCCCCAAACTCATTTGCTCCAGTTGCTCAAGGACAGAGGAGTTATAGGGAGCCATACATAAGATGGCCCCACTCCCTGTCCCAAAGGTACTAAGAAAAATCTGTCTTCCTGCTTCCCACCAACTTCAGACAGCTTCTCCCATATCAAATAAGGAATTATAGATGGCAGATGGGTAAAATCCTCATAATTCACTTTTAACCCAGCTATAATTTTAAATTATGCATGGCCTCTAAATACATCTGCCCCTGCTTTCAACTGCTAAACAGAAAAAGAGGATTAATGAGGGCCATAGGATCTCTTCCATGTCCCAAATTTGAAAACAAAATATATATCTTCATGCCACCCATTCCTAAGAACTCTCTGTACCTTCCCTTCCATCCCCTGAAGAAAGTGTACACAGGGATCTCCAGTGCTGCTTTGGCAGGCTCTTAGAGAGCCCAGACAAGGAGGCTATAATTCTTTTATGATGTACCAACTGTGGTTAACAAGTTCTGTTACCCATTGTTTATATGTCTTAGTAGTGAATTACTGGATTTAGAATCCTGCTGTTTATGCCAAAGGCTCTCTATAGGCGCCATAAATAACATGTAGCTTTATAGATGGTTATGTGGATGGTTTATCAGTAAGGTGTTTAGAGGGATTTCAAATAGACAATGAGAGCAACGCTCAAGCAGTCTATAATGTCACTTAGGACTTCAAGGTGAAGAAACATCACTGTAATCCACTTTTTATCCATCTATAATTGTATGTAATATATGGCCCTAAAATCACCTGCCGCTGCTTTCAACTGCTATGCAGGGACAGAGAAGTAACACGGACCCATACAAAATGTGGCCTGTCCTCCCTGTCCAATTCTTTTTATCAAAATGTGGCATCTTGCCATCTAACCCCTCTTCTGTGTACCTTCCCTCTCTTCCTGAAGCTGTGCTCCTTGCTTTCCAGCACTGCTCTGTCAGGCTCTCTCAGTACTCAGCTGGAGCAGCCTGGAATTTCTTTATGATGTAGCAACAGTGTTTAACACGTTCTGTTACCCACTATTGTTTTATCATAGCAATTAATTATTAGATTTACAGTCCAGTCATCTATGCTAATGGCTCTCTATACGAGCGAAACATAGTTCAAGTTCAAGTTCAGAAATTTGTATAGCGCACTACTCACCCAGAGGGTCTCAAGGCGCTTGGGGGAGGGGGGGGGGTCATTTACTTATCAAATATCCAAGTTTTTAGTTGCTTTCTGAAGGAGAGGTGGTTCTGTACAAGGCGGAGGTGGGTGGGGAGAGAATTCCAGGTTTTGGCCGCTAAGTAGGAGAAGGTTCTTTCCCCCATGGTGGATCTATGGATGCGCGGAATTGCGGCGAGGGCTTGATTGGTTGATCGTTGTTGGCGGGTGGGGGTGTAGAAGGACAGTCGCGTGTTGAGGCATTCGGGTCCTAGGTCATAGAGGGCTTTGTGTGCGTGGGTGAGGAGACGGAACGTTATTCTCTTGTTGACGGGGAGCCAGTGGAGGTCTTCCAGGTGACCGGAGATGTGAGCTTGACGGGGGATGTCCAGAATGAGTCTAGCTGAGGCGTTTTGGATGCGTTGGAGTTTTTCTGTAGTTTGGTTGTGGTTCCGGCGTAAAGGGTGTTTCCGTAATCCAGTCGGCTTGTGACCAGTGCGTGGGTGACCGTCTTTCTTGTTTCGGTGGGGATCCAGCGGAAGATTTTTTTGAGCATGCGTAGGATGTTGAAGCATGAGGATGAGACGGCGTTGACTTGTTTGGTCATCGAGAGGGAGGAGTCCAGGATGAAGCCCAGGTTACGTGCGTGGTCCGTAGGTATGGGTGCGGTTCCCAGGGCCGGTGGCCACCATGAGTCGTCCCAGGCGGAGGGGGATGATCCTAAGATGAGGACTTCCGTTTTGTCCGAGTTCAGTTTTAGACGGCTATTCTTCATCCATTAGGCTACTTCTTTCATTCCTTCGTGTAAGTTGGTTTTGGCGGTGTTTGGGTCTTTGGTGAGGGAGAGGATCAGCTGGGTGTCGTCTGCGTAGAAGATGATGTTGAGGTTGTGTTGGCATGCGATGGATGCGAGGGGACTCATGTATACGTTGAAGAGGGTGGGACTGAGTGATGATCCTTGTGGTACGCCGCAGATGACTTCGGTGGCCTCTGATCTGAAAGGGGGGAGGTGGACTCTCTGGGTTCTTCCGGCGAGGAACGAGATGATCCAGTCCAATGCTTTTCCTTGTATTCCGACGTTGCTGAGGTGTTGTATGAGGGTGCTATGACAGACTGTGTCGAAGGCAGCGGAGAGGTCTAATAGGATGAGGGCAGCTGTTTCTCCGTTGTCCGGTAGAGTTCGAATGTCGTCTGTTGCTGCGATGAGGGCGGTTTCGGTGCTGTGTTTGGCTCGGAAGCCGGACTGTGAGGGGCCGAGGAATTTGTTGGATTCGAGGAAGGCGGCGAGCTGACTGTTGACGGCTTTCTCAATACCTTTGGCAGGGAATGGGAGGAGCGATATGGGGCGGTAGTTCTTAAGTTCAGTGGGGTCTGCTGTGGGTTTCTTCAGAAGGGCGCTGAGTTCTGCATGTTTCCAGCTTTCCGGGAAGGTAGCGGAGTTGAGGGAGCAGTTGATGACGTCTCGGAGATGGGGTGCGATAATGGAGTCTGCTTTGTTGAAGATGTGGTGGGGACATGGGTCGGTTGGCGATCCTGAGTGGATGGAGTTCATCAGGCGGATGGTGTCTTCAGTGGTGATTGTATTCCAGGCGCAAAGGTTGATAGAGGGGGGTTTTGGTTCGGAGGTGGGTGGAGTGGACTGATCTCCGGACTGGTGTTCAAAGCTGTTATGTATGTCGGCGAGTTTGTTGTAGAAGAAAGAGGCTAGGGAGTCGCAGAGGTCTTGGGAGGGAGTGATGTCGTTGGTGCCGGCGGTGGGGTTGGTAAATTCTTTGACGATGTTGAATAGTTCCTTGCTGTTGTGGGCGTTGTTGTCAAGTCGATCCTTGAATGCTGATTTCTTGGCGGATCGGATCAGTTGGTGGTGTTTGCTGGTGGCGTTCTTGAAGGTGGTCAGGTTGTCAGTGGTTGGGTTTTTTCTCCAGGCTTTCTCGAGGGTGCGTCATAACTTCTTGGATTTCTTAAGGTTATCGTTGAACCAGGGGGATTTTTTGTTAACTTGCTTGATTTGATGGTTTTTCAGGAGTGCTAGTTCGTCGGCGCTGTGGGTGATCGATTGTGTGAGGTTGGTGGCTGCTTGTTTTGGGTCCGATGATTTCGCAGGAGGGTTTTGGTGAAGCGATGTGAAGAGCTGGTCGGTAGTAATTTTGTTCCAGTTTCTTCGGGGAATAGGTTGTGGGGGGTTGTGGGTCGTGGTCTTTTTTTAGTTGAAGTGAACGCAGCTGTGGTCCGTCCAGTGGAGAGCTGTGGTGTGATTGAAGGAGATGTGCTTGCTGGAGGTGAAGATTGGGTCGAGCGTGTGTCCGGCATAGTGGGTGGGGGTGTTGACAAGTTGTTTGAGTCCGAGGTTGGCCAGGTTGTCCAAAAGGATGGTGGTGTTGCAGTTGTTTTTCTTTTCCAGGTGGTAGTTGAGGTCTCCCAGTAGAATGTAGTCCTCGGAGGGAAGGGCGTGTGGGCTGATGAAGTCAGTGATGTCATCGCTGAATTGTGTGCGGGGTCCTGGTGGTCTGTAGATGAGGGTGCCTCTGAGTGTGGTCTTGGGGTCGGTGTGGATCTGGAAGTGAAGGTGTTCGGCGGTAGCGAGGTAGTCGTCGGAACTGGACGTGATGCGGATGGTGTTCTTATGGACGACGGCGATGCCTCCTCCTGTTTGGTTGGTGCGGTCCTTGCGGATGATCTTGTAGCCGTCCGGGATGGCTGTGGCGATGTCGGGTGCTGATGAGGCATTCATCCAGGTTTCTGTAAGGAAGGCGACATCCGGCGATGTAGTGTCGAGTAGGTTCCAGAGTTCAATGGCGTGTCTGTGGACCGAGCGGGTGTTGAGCAGGATGCACTTTAGGTGGTTAGTGACGGAGCTCTGTTTGGAGTCTTTGGATTTGGTGTGGGTCCTGATGCAGTCGAGCTTGCAGGAGTGGCAGGTGAAGGGTCCATGGGTGTGTCCTGGGGCGGCTTGGTAGCAGTTTGGTGGGCGGCCGGGGTTAAGGGCTGAGAGGGTTGCGGCGTCGTATGTTATGCGGGCGGGGTGGATTTTGCGGGGGCCAGGGGGTCTGGTGCTGGGCGCGGTCCAGGTGCGGACGGGCGTAGGCGGGCTTACCTTTGGCGCGACTTCGGCGCGCATGGGGCGCCACCGCTGCGCGTGAACGCTGCGCGCAAAAGCATCTGTCATAAGTGGTTAGTGGAGGGGGTGGGGCGAGGGAGGAGCAGCTGGGAGGCGGGAGCGGGGTGGAGAGCCGGGCTGGGAGGCACAACAACAAACAACAAAATGGCAGCAAGCCAAAAGCGAAACAGGACGAGATTGGGGCACAACCTTAGTTAATTAAGCGCTATGAACTGGGCAGCACAGTCAGGCAACAATTATCAGAGCAGGCAAAGCGAGTGGCACAGTAAATAACAATGGCACAGTAAATAGCAAAGCACGGTCTAATGGTGAAGCGCTACGATCACTTAATACTCAGCAGTGCGAGCAAGTCTGGCAATAAGCGCTACGATGACAAACAAATTCTAGCAGTGCGAGCAATGCGTCCAATGCGTGGCAATCAGAGCGCTACGATACCAGGTGGAAGCAGGGAACAGCGAGGGGAGTGACCGCTTCTGAGAAGCTCAGGACGGTCACAGCGCTATTGCAGGACGGGTAGAGCTTACACTCTCTGTGGGAGGGAGGAGCAGCTGGGAGGCGGGAAAGGGGTGGAGAGCCGGGCTGGGAGGCACATCAACAAACAACAAAATGGCAGCAAGTCAAAAGCGAAACAGGACAAATTGGGGCACGACCTTAGTTAATTAAGCGCTATGAACTGGGCAGCACAGTCAGGCAACAATTATCAGAGCAGGCAAAGCGAGTGGCACAGTAAATAACAATGGCACAGTAAATAGCAAAGCACGGTCTAATGGTAAAGCGCTACGATCACTTAATATTCAGCAGTGCGAGCAAGTCTGGCAATAAGCGCTACGATGACAAACAAATTCTAGCAGTGCGAGCAATGCGTCCAATGCGTGGCAATCAGAGCGCTACGATACCAGGTGGAAGCAGGGAGCAGCGAGGGGAGCGACCGCTTCTGAGAAGCTCAGGAAGGTCACAGCGCTATTGCAGGACGGGTAGAGCTTACACTCTCTGTGGGAGGGAGGAGCAGCTGGGAGGCGGGAGCGGGGTGGAGAGCCGGGCTGGGAGGCACAACAACAAACAACAAAATGACAGCAAGTCAAAAGCGAAACAGGATGAGATTGGGGCACGACCTTAGTTAATTAAGCGCTATGAACTGGGCAGCACAGTCAGGCAACAATTATCAGAGCAGGCAAAGCGAGTGGCACAGTAAATAACAATGGCACAGTGAATAGCAAAGCACGGTCTAATGGTGAAGCGCTACGATCACTTAATATTCAGCAGTGCAAGCAAGTCTGGCAATAAGCGCTACGATGACAAACAAATTCTAGCAGTGTGAGCAATGCGTCCAATGCGTGGCAATCAGAGCGCTACGATACCAGGTGGAAGCAGGGAGCAGCGAGGGGAGCGACCGCTTCTGAGAAGCTCAGGACGGTCACATACCAAACCTTTTTCAGGAATACCTTTATAAAGATTTGTGAATTTCTGAAATTCAGAAATCTACATCCATGTAAAGGAGTCAACCTGCAGTACAAATTTTTATTTAATTTTTTTAAAAAGGCTCCTACATTCTGTGCTATCGTAATGTGGGGGAAAAGCAGCAGCTCATCTCATAAGCGTTCACGATTAGGTCACTTTGTGGTCAGAATATTTTGAAGGCCTATGTTTCCCATTTCAGTTGTTACAAACTCAACATTTCAACACACACTTTCATACTTGCAGTCCTTGAATTTTTGTTTTATTGGGGGAAAATGTGAATGGTTCCAGATAAAACAATAAACAGCCATATTTCTGCATCAGAAAGGGCAATTACCTGCAGTGAATGTGCTTTAGATCCTAAAACGTATTCTGGTGTTTGATGGCCCTAGAAATAAAGCTTTGTTGGAATGTTCTGCTTCGGTACCTGTAGTGAGCAAAAACATTGTGGTGTGGTGTTTTATGTACATCTGTATTATAATGTATTAGAGTGTATCATATTTTTCTTGTGTGTTCTCTATTTTCCAGTCACAAGAAAAAAAAGGGCACAAGAAGAAGCATCATTATCATCATCTTACAACAACTGCGACCACTACTACTCCAACCACTACTACTCCGACCACTACCACTCCGACCACTACTACTCCAACCACTACTACACCACCAACTACTACTCCCACTACAACCAGTGCTTCCACGGCTCAAGGTTGAATATTAAATCAGGTATGTGATGCATGCAACAGTAAACATTATACAAATATTTATTCATTTTTGTGTGGACATTGCTCTTTCAGAATCTATATTTTCTAGACAACAAGAGGCCAACAATCAGAAATCACAACAACCACACTCTTTTTTCACTTTTGTCCTCATTTTTAGCATTGATAATTATAGGAACAATGAAAGATAAAAGAGTTTTTTGTGGTGGTTAGGAAAACAAACATGTTGACTCAAATATGTGTTGATAGCTCCAGCCTCAAGGACAGGTGTACAAATATACCTAGCAGCTCTACACATTTGTTGCAACACAATATTGTACACAGTCCTACCACGTTGCTTCACTAGCACTGTTAGTGTCACAATATCAGTTCTGATAATCCCACCCTCCCAAACATGCATAAGAGCAAAATAGTTATTCACATGCTCATTTGAACACGAGGACACTTAAAGGAGAAATAATTAGATACAGAAAGGCAATGATGCATCAAACACATTCCATCACTGCATTTCAACAAATCCAATATAATTACAACATTTAAGCAATTTATTTTGATGCCAGCATTTCTCAAAAAATCTCAATTTAAACAGTGGGACGCAAATGAAGAGACAATATATCATGATCTGTAGAAACACCTACTGCCTCATTTTGAGTGACCCATAATCTCGATTCTGGAACATACTCCACTTTGTGGCAGTATTAGGGTTATAAGCAGTAGATAGATTTCATGCTCTTTTACCCCCACTAGGAAGAGATTGGCACAATTATTGGAGATTAAAACAACAATGTACAGAGTTTTGCAGCTTGGAAAATTGGAGAAAATGTAGTATCGCCTAGCTATCCACCATTCTGAGCTGGAAAGTGTAATGATATAGAAACATTGTACTGGCCAGAAAAGAACCCAGTGTCATCTATATTTCCACTGCCTGTGTGGCATATTGCATAAGGTCTTTTCTTGACGTACTGTACAACTATATATGACAGGCTGAAATTTTGTAGCTGGAGGGTCTGAAGAAATCTGAACATCATTGAATGATAAGTATTGCTTAAAGAGAAATTTCACTAAAAGAAAGGCATGTATGAAAACAGCCCTCTCTTCTAGGAATTTGCAGTGTGAGGTGGCCACCAATCACAACCCGGTCATTGCTTGTAAATAAAAGCCAACAGTAGGGAAGAAATGCCACCTCATTTTCAAATTTAGTGATGCTGCAGCCAAGTGGATCAAAAGAGTCAACAGGGAGTCCTTGGCAAATTATGTGAAAAGGGAATTTGCACATATATATTGTGTCCCATTAGTAAACATTACCTTCCTACCTTAAGCAAACATATTTTATATTGCATTGAACAAATGTATAGCCAATTTACAATGGGTTGCAATCTAATTTGTTTATAGCCACAATCATTCTGATTTTGCACTCACAAAACTCTTTTGCACAACTGCTCCTTCAAAATGTTCATGTTGCACTGCCACGGGAAACCAAGCGATGGGAAGAAAATAATCTGTAGCAGCACTTCTTATTTTTCTTCTTATGTATGAACCTTGGACATTAAAGACTTCTTTTTATATTTTAGCTTGTGATATGTCGAGTGGAAAGATGCACCTCCTCTCACCCAGAATTCACAGCACCCACTGGGTGACAAGAAATACCTTAATTAACAATTTTAATCGAAGCCCCCCCCTCAAACCCCCGAGTCATTCCTAGGGATGATCCTCTCAAACACACTTATGCTTAGCTGTTCGATTTATAATTTGGTCACAGCCACTTTTATTGATTTATTTATATTGCTTCCACCAACGGTTTTCAAACAGTGTTTTCTCATTTCAATATTAGATTTATTTAATTAATATATTCAGCAAGAATAATAAACATTTTGACAAGAAATTCTGTACATAGCAAAATAATCTGTGTATAAAACGTTAAATACAGTTTGGCTGAATTGGGTGCCTGATAACGGTTGATTGAGAGCCCAAGCACAGACTAGACAACCTACTATACTTACATATATAGATCTCTACAAATTCACACTAAGGGGAAATGGGAGGGAATGGGGGTACAAGAGAATTAATTGTGACCAACATCAAGCAAAGAATCATTTTGACAGTGGGAAGAGTAGATGAAGTTCTGTCCAAATAGGAGTCTAGTCCCTGGATATGATCTGAGTGGCTTGAATGAACAGAATCGTGAAGCAGCACAGGGAGATTAGGGGAAAACAAAAAGGTTAAGATTAGTCGAGTGAAAGGTGCAAGAAGGCGCATACAGTTTTAGTATTTTACATTGGCTTCTAGAACACAGATCATTTATAGCTTTAAAAAACAGAGTCACAAGTTAATAAATAATATTGGGTTGCACAATTTACATCTCTGTGATGCTGACATTGCTCTGGGTTGTGTGCAAAAATAATTTAAATCACTACATCCCCAATACACTATAACCTAATATGACTGTGTTTCTTTACAGAAAGAGAAAAGCAGCTCATCTGAAGTGAAAAGAAATGTTTGCTCTTTACCATAGGAAAGAAGACATCCTTTTTGGAATACGTGAAAGTTTACCCTCCTAAGGAATGTAAAAAGCTGTATCTTATGTTCAAACTGTTCTTTTCATTAAGATTTTCTTTCAATGAATCAATTTGTCAAAACAATATTGTGACTCGATGTGTATTCTTTTTACTCTTCCGAAAAAAGCATCTGCAAGTAGATGCTTCAGATATACTTAATTTACATTTTATTAGCAACAACCCAACCAGGGTGCACTGCATTATGGGGCTTTAGGCACAATCTTTCTGCCACTGGCTTTTAAGATATCTTGAATAAACTAACCACCACATTTGGTATGGCATACAAACACAGGAAGAGAGCACTGGACCCAAGATATCTTTTTTTCGGGATCTTAGTTGCCCAGTTCTGTTCACAGGAGAATCAAACATCCAAATAAGGATAGTAATTCACATTTTCTTTCTTCTTTGAAAGACTCTGACTCCTACTGCAAATATGAGTTGAATCCCAATATGCCCTCCATGTGACAAATCTTTGACCACTGTCTCCCATCAGGTTTCAAGGACGATTTCTTGTACCAGGCAACACTTTTGAATGTATTCCCACTGCATAATTTGAGCCGATCGTTGCAGGTGGGGGCAACCGGCACTCGTGTTTATGGATTGGCACTTATGTTTCTCACCAGAATTTAACCAAGTGCAAGGGAGAAGGGAAAGAAGGGAACACCATGGCAATGGGAGAAAGCAGAAAAAATATTAAGCTGGAAGAGTGAAATAAAGGGGCAGGGTGTGTCTGCCAGTGTATTAAAGAGGCATTATGTGGAAGCAAGACTTCACAGTATTAGCATTCGACACAATGAAATTCAAGAGACCGGCTTATGACCAAAACTTTGGGCCCTTGCACTTCTTCTTTTATGACTAAGCACTGTGTAATCTTTCATTACAAAAACTCAGGGAAGGCCCATGAGAACAGCAAGTTATAAGGTTTTATTGGTTCTATTCTTTGCTGAAATTTCTCATTTCCTACTCCTGTTGTGAAATGTACTATCTTCACAGTGACTATTAGGACAAGGCTTTAGTCTCATAGTGTATTTGAAAGTACCAGAAAGGTTTGAACCCCCAATCCTTATCCAGCTGTTTTCAGATACGGCCAGTCTCCAGCACATGAAGAAACTATGGAGTGTGCAACAATTCACAGTTTTAAACAGATGCTGCCCGCTCATCCTTTTAGACCTATCAGGGGCCTTCGACACAGTCAACCATAACCTGTTTTTGAAATCCCTGCAACAGAGAATCAGAGCTGACAGAACAGTACTGCAGTGGTTTACCTCGATTCTGCACAACCCCTTCCAACTAACAAAAATTAACAACTTAACATCCAACATCTCTGCCATCACCCGAGGTGACCCTCAAGGCTCAGTACTCTTGCTGACACTCTTCAACATCTACATGGAGCCCCTCACTGCAATACTCAGACAAGCAAACATTGCCCACCACCTTTATGTGGGCAACATCCAGATTTACCTGGAAATATCCTCTTTGCACAACATTTGCAGGTGCAATGCCACACTCAAACAAGTTCAGGACTGGTTATCTCTCAACCACCTCAAACTCAACCAAGAAAAGACAGAAATTTTAGTTTTGTCCAATCATGGTCAACAACCACAAATCCATACATGGCTAAATAACCTAGACTCTCTGAACTGCAAGCTGACTCTGACAGACTCTGCCAAATCACTGGGGATCTTCCTGGACTCAAACCTGAACATGATTTCACACACTAGGTCCACAGTGAAAGGTGTCTTGTATAACCTAAAACTCCTCAACAAAATTAAGCCTTTCCTTCCACCAAATGACCTACAAATCACCATGCAAGCACTAGTACTATCCAGATTAGACTATGGGAATGCCAGCCTCATAGTTGCACAGAAGGCACACTTAGCCCCCCTGAAAGCCAGTCTAAATTCAGCGGCAAGGATGGCCACTGGAGTAAAGAGATACGATCACATCTCCCCTTTCCAGAAAATCTAAAGGCCTCATTTATGAAAAGTGTTGCATGGCTGTGTAAAAACAGCGATGCAACACATTTCAGTGCGCCCTCCTTGCGACACCTTGGATGCGCCTTATTTACTGTACGGCGTACCATGTTGCAAGGATTTACAGATACATCAGTATTCCTGATGTATCTTTAAGTGCAAAATTGATGCATTGCAGAAGTGTGTCTGAAAATGGACGCAACTGCAGCAATGTGTGCTTTTACATGGACCAAGCCCCATGTGAAAGGGCCTGCATCAGGCATACGTCTACTGTGAGGCAGGTGTAATGATTTGACACAGTGGCGTCCAAAAGGTAGAGGGGTGAGTTCTGATAGATTTCACTGCGCCACTTCTACGACCCTTTTTTACAGGGGAACACCCACCCTGCATACAATATACCTTACGCAAGCATAATGTAGTGCAAGGGTTTACAAAGTGACGCATCTGCTTAGATGCGTTACCTTGTACATATGTTGCAGTTTGTCGCATATTTTACTCTGCCGGTGCGACACAAAAAGTGACGCACTGCCGGCTGGAGGTGCTCATAAATAAGCCCCAAAGTGGCTACCAATCAAAGCACGCTACTGCTTCAAAACCACTTGTCGCACCCGTAAAGCTCTGCATAATGGCAAACCAGACTACCTTGCATCTGAACTCACAAAAGCAGGCCAATCGAGAAATCTTAAAAAGCACAAAACTACTTCTTCTTAATCTCTCGAAAAACATAATCAAAAAGCTCTCTCGTTCTTTGTCGGGCAATGAACCCAAAATATGGACTTCTGTCTCAATACATATCAGAACTAACCCCTCCATTGTGAGTTTCAAGAGACGATTAAAAGAATTGCTCCTAAATCAGCACCTTAACCCTCAGGGAAATTACTCTAAACGCACAATAGACTAATACCACGTTATACACATATCCTTCTCAAGCTCCTTACAATGTTTCGACACTCGTCACTAAAATTGTACTGTACTGTAATTGATTGATCATGATTGGACTCTTGACGCTACAATCATACTGTATTGAGAATGACTGTTAATGACTTAAAAATCTGTAAAGCGCTCCAACTCCCTGGGGTCTTTCCAGCGCTGTATAAAACTCTTGAATAAATAAACAAGAAGGTTCTGAAAAATCTTGCATCAGGTCACCTGACCAGTAAACAAACATTTACAGTGTGCTTATGAACATTACAAACATATTTATCTGCTCTTTACCACTTTAAAGTCCTTTATTCCTGTAAACTACAGTTCCTTTGCATTTAACACCTATGAGCCTATTTACAAACTGCATTCCATAATACGTAAAGTAGAACTACAGTACTAGGGTTGTACAAAGTTTGCATAGTTCACTTTCATGTAATTACGCAAAATTTAAGTGAAATCATACGAAATTTAGTGTGATTAGGTGAAATGAAAATCTGCCCTTTCATACTGTATTTTATCATGAAACGCAACAGCTGCTTGTGTTTTGTTGTTCCAGTCCATTTGCCATAAAGCTTTACTCCAAATATCACGTTTGCTTTAAATTTTATCCAGTAAGTTAAATCTAATTACGCGAAGTGGCGTAATATTGTATTAAGAGTAATACAAGATGTCCCAATTATACACCCAGGTTTACATATTACTCATATACCTAAAAATACATTTCACAAACCTTCAGCTGGAGGGTTCTGCCTCCGCCTCTTCTTTTCTCTGTTATCTCCACACAGGTAGAAATATGTTAATTAGTAAGTAGTCCGTCTAGGAGGAACCAGAGAGCGTGGTGGGAAAATGGGGAACTCTATAGTTAGAGTTAGGATACCAAGAGATTGGAATTCCTTGGATTTTTGATTGGTAATTGCTTTGCACCATTTGATGAATCTCCACAAAACGTTGCAGACCTATTCCTTTTTCTACATTGGCTCATGATGCAATGTTTTGTGGTGATTAGTTCATGGGGTGCAAAGAAAAAAGGAGGGTCCCAAACCACATTTTCCACCAATGCATTTTCCATCTACTTTTTAGACAGATGTAGCGGCAAAATTACTGAACATATCATCATGAAAAGTGGCAGGAATATAGAATATAGTGTGGAAAGGGTCCTTTTTGCAATTGTATGTAAATTGGTTCAGGAGTTTGTAAGTATTGCGAGAGAAAATCTTAGTGATATATTGGGCCATATCATTTTCACAGTATACCACAGTACATATCAATGACAAAACACAATATAATTTGTTAATGATAGCCCTTACAAAATAAAAAGGAAGCTGTTAGACCTGTCATCCTTAGGGTGACCTTCCCCCAAACCTTTTGCCTGCTTACCTCCTACTTTTTGCTTTACGTTTTTGTTGGCCTTAAGACTCTGATCACTTTACCACCGCTGACCAATGCTAAAGTGCATGTGCTTCTCCCCTAAACATGGTGATATTGCTGTATACATGATTGGCATATTTAGTTTACTTGTAAGTCGCTTGTACAGTGGTATACCATATACACAGGGCCTGTAAATTAAATGCTACTAGTGGGCCTGGGCAAAAGAAACAAATGATGGACGGAATGCTGAACAATGCAAACATTGACCCCCTCACACAAAACTGAGTTTAATCCATCTAGCTTTTGCTCCCCACACCACCCCAGTTTGGACCCACCCATATGCAAATCAGTCCTTACCCTGTTCCTCATACGAGCAGTCCAGCCCGAACTGTGAAGCCAGATACTCCCTGGGCCAGAAACAAGCATCCTCAGACGCGTTACAGGGCATCACCCCACATCTGCCAAGCTATCTTGAATCCAGTTGCGCATTGAGCAATGGAACGTCATCTGGGCATACCCTTCCCACTTAGGGTGACAAAAGCATAAGAAACAAATGAAGGCCAGAATTCTGAAAAATGCAAACATTGACCCCCATTCACACAGATCTGGATTTAATCCATAGTTCTTTTGCTCACTACACCACTCCAGTTTGGACACAGTCATATGCAAATAAGTCTTGACCCTGTGACCTCATGGGAACCACCCAGCCCGAACTGCCAAGCCAGGTCCTCCCTGGACCAGAAACAAGCATCCTGAGACCAGTTTCGAGGCATCACCCCAAATCAGCCAGGGTAGCTTGAATCCAGTGGCGAAGTGAGCATGGGACATATGTCTGGACATACCCATCCCACTTAGGGCTACAAACCTAAAAGAGACCAATCATGGACAGAATGCTGAACAATATGAACATTCACCCCCAGTCACACAGATCTAGGTTTAATCCATCGTTCCTTTGCTCACCAATCCACCCTTAGCTTGAAACCAGTGGCGCAGTGAGCACGGAAAGCACGTCTCGACATACGCTTCTCACGTAGGGTCACATTAATGTTCTTTCCTTTAGAGACTCTGTCTACATGATGTCCATGAGTAGCTGTCATGCCATCTGTATTGGTGTCCTATGGCTCAAGTGGGAATATTGGGGCTCTTTCTATACCTGATGTAAGTCAATATCAATGGGGAGTTGTTTTACAATATTCAACCCATCAAATAATTCCCATCTATGAAAAAAGTAGTCCGATCTTTTCTATGAACTCACAAGGGGTACTAAATGGGCTACGCCAAGCCTTACGGACATCACTTTCACCACTTTCACCAGGTGGTGATAGCTACGGTTCTATCCCACCTGGACTATGCCAATTCCCTATATCTTGGCATACCTCTTTATTTACTGAAGCGACTACAGATGGTCCAGAACTATGCAGCCAGATTGATTTTGAGCCAACCTAGATGGCAACCTGCCACCCCACTGCTTATGAAACTACACTGGCTACCTGTGTCCCAATGGTGCACCTTCAAAACATGCTGCTTGATTTTCAAATCCCTGTACTGTAAAAGTCCCAAATTTATAGGCAAATTGATAATTAGGCACACCCCCACCCGTAACCGGCGCTCAGCACATCTTTCACTTTTGCACCCCCCCTTCAGACGGAAGCGCACAGGCGGCTGTCGATTTGCGACACTCGCCCCTCACCTCTGGACCTCTTTCCCTCTAGAGATTCGAGTCTGCTCGGACCTCATGAAATTCAAAGGAGCACTTAAGACCTGGCTCTATAAGCAAGCATACAAGTAAAAGCAAGTACACAACCATAAGCTCTGCTGCGTTCGTACTCTCTCCTCTCTACAGCGCCATGAGACCAATCAGTGTAAGCGCGCTCTACAAGTATTTTTTTAACTTTAACATTAACATTTACATTAACATTAACCATACATTACCAGATTTAGTGGTGTTACAGTATTTACTAATTGTGTAGTGAGTTTATTGACAGCGCTTATTTCAGAAGAATTTCTATAATTTGCAGCAGACATTACACAGTTATAATTGCCTAACAAAGCATTGTTTTTCCTATCCATGGAATTGTCAAGTCTAGAATTAATTTTTGGGGAAAAACCATATTCATTACATTTGGGGTATATTGGGGTATTTACTTTACAAAACAGAGTTCTTGCCCATCCAACCCCACACCATTAAGCACCTTTTTTCTGTGTCCCCCTGTTTCAAAGTTGCCCTAAATGGAGACTATTACGAAATCAAATTTCCACACACCTTAAAAAAGGTAGAGTAGGAAGATAAATTTATATTCTATCCTTTGCAACAGATGTCACGCAGTTATATTTCCTGCTCAAATCATCAGTGTTCCTAACCAATAAAATTGTCAAGCCTTGCATCTTTTGAACAATAGCATGTGGATGATATTTGGGGTATCTAGGCTTGTAAAGTAAAAATCAACTCCCCAGAAATTGCTATCCCCCTCGAAATGTCTGAGTAGAAAATCAAATTCTTAACCAAGGGTTATGTTTTATGACTCTAATGTGTGTTTCTTGCAAGAAAGCAATTCTTACAATCAATATTCTTGTTAATGGTAGCATTCAATGGAATTTAGCTAGTTGTAGAGTCCTCAAATGTTCCTGATAATTTTTATTTAGCCTACCATGCTAACCAACTTGCAGTTTTAATGCTTATTGCGTACGTTCCAGTTCACCCTGTTGACTATGTTTTTTCTGACACATTGACATCACTAAAGTCAACTCATTGTAGCACCATACCAAAATCACAAAAATCAACAACTCAATAATCCAAACCAATCCCCCTACTAAGGATATATACTTTTAAATCTCACAGATCTTATTCATAAAACCTAAACCTATTTCCCACAAATCCCCACAATTAATCTTATTGGCAGATATCCAGGCAACTATTTCTCAAACATTTGTTTTTCCAAACCTCATCCCACCCGTAACCCACCAAACATCAGCAAACAAAGAAAGAAATAGCGTTTGTGGAGCACTTGAGGTCTGATCTCCCCGCCCGATGTTCTATGCCAGTATAATCAGGCATCTAAGGTCCCAGCATAGCACTCAGCATAGTTCAGGCAGGAAGAAAGGGGACAAGATAGGGGGGCCCAGTGGCAATCTACAGTTATATCTGTCTCATCTTAGTGCGCCCACCAAGAACTTTTCAATTCAATCATAAGGTTCAAGTGCAATTATTACCCCCTTTGAACATTACTGCGCATACACACATTTAAAGTCATGACTTGTATCAGGTTCACCCAGCCACACCAAGAGTTCCATGTGAATTCATCAGGATTCTGTGCAGTGAGCTGGGAGCAGACTTGTGTCATTTGGTTTTACTAGTTTTATTGTAAGTGGAAGTGAGGGCCCAGTCTCCATCTGTTAGTAAATTCCTGCCCCTCTCATTCTTTTTTGCACCTTTCAGTCCTCAAGCCAACCCCACCTGCCTCTGCAGAGTTGAAAAAGTGTGTTCTGCCAACTTTGATCCCTCTCAGCTTTGTGTGAAAAAACGTATTTGGACCAGAAGACATGATTACAGCGGCTAGAAAGTGGGGGTAGTAGTAGGATCAGTAACACAGTCATAATTCCATATTTGTGCTGACTAGAATGTTTCTGGAGCAATCACAGGGCTACACATCAACTGAGTAACATCCAAGTTATTACTCTGATGGGGGACTTACAAGGATGAGCCACGGCCTGCATCCAGTGCTGGGGATGAGATGGAAATTGCATAGATTCTGAAACCTAGGCATACGTGTCACTCAATCCCATGTTTGCTCTTGATCCTGATAAGTCAGGAGATCTCAGGAATCTTATGCATCCTGGTTGTCACTAGAGCCCAACTGGGCCCTGCACAATATAGATTAAAAGCTCTCATTGTGAGACCCGTGATTAGATCCAAGTTGTGCTCCCTTGGTGATATCCATTGATAGATCCTAATCAGATATCAACCACTAGATCTCTGTTATCCTACCATTTTCATACTTTCCTCTACATCACACATAATCTCTCACTCTGATACCTGCTGCTAGATCCTTTTTTATTTTTTTGAACAATCTTAATTTTCCAATTATAATCCCCATACCCCCACCCTCCCCATCAGACAGATATGATCAAACAAGTTCACAACAGTCTTACATAAAATGCCATATGTTTACCTTATCACAAGCGAAATAAAGTGACATGTGCAGTATCTTTCCCTTATATAAATTGAAAGAGAAGAGACAAACAATTTCTTCTTTGCAGCCCACAGTACAAGTTCTTTCTATCTTACTTAACAAACCATACCTTTAGCTACACAGTGGGGTAGGTGTTCTTTTTTCATCATTCCACTCTTTGGAATTGACTACAAACAAGTAAGGGGGACCACATTTTCAATCCTCTTCTACGCAACTTACTACCATTTCGTTTGTAAATAGCCATTACTAGATTAAACATTGCTAACAGCCTGGCAAGCCATTGATGGAACGTTGTCGCATTAGTGTCCAACCAGGAAGATTAAATACACATTCTTAAAACTGCCATAGCTTCAAAAATCAATTTATGTCCCGTTCCTACACATTTGGATTCAGCAACCCCTAACAAAATAACATAATTGGTTAGAATTATTTCAGTTTTTAACACTTCAGTTAAAAGAAATTTGATATCTTTCTTCAATATTTTTTAACCCATTACATGATGCAAAGATATGAACACCATCTGCATTAAACATTGTTCATCTCGGGCAAAATGTTCCCTTTCCACTCCCCACTTGGCAATTTTATCCGGAGTGTAATACAAAAAGAAGCAAAAATACAAAATGAAGCAGGTTTTAAAAAATTGTGCCTGTAATCTGGTAGACATTAAAATAGTCTGTGACATTTCATAGACATATTTAAATGCCTCATTTGATATCCCTACTTTTACCTGCCCCTTCTGTGCATATTTATCCAAATCATCTGGGAATGCTGAATTAATAAGTATGTATACCTCACCAATAGAACTTGCTTTATCCTGAAGTACGCGTTCAATAATTCCGTCTTTCTCGAATTTAACCCGTCCCCCCCTTCCATAACAAAAAATCTCTAATCTGGAGGAATAAAAAAAAAATCCTCCAGTCAAGAGTAAAATCTTTTTTTAGTTCTTTAAAACAGCCAATCCAAACAATTCCGCCACTTTTCCATTTCCTCATACATGATTCTTTTAAAATCTCCAGGAGATTAGGATTGTCCGCTAATGGCATATAAAAAGTTAATCTGCCAATACCGAACACTCTCCTTATGGCACTCCATGCTTTAAAAAACACTAAAAAGAGTTTTAAACTGGATTTGTTTGTAGTAACTGTCATTTAGTTGATGCCACATACAGCCACTAGTTTCATTCCCCAACACAAGTTCAAAAATAGATGGAAGCGGGGGTGGCTTGGTGAGCCATCATGGCGGACGTAGCCTGATTGAGCTCTGTCCACCCACGCCAAAATCCACCTAATATCCTCTACTGATCCTGCCCAGAGACGACTTACCTTGTCACAGCAGAAGCCCCTAATTCCAAGGAGTGTGGGGATCCCTTCGCTGTGGCGGTTCCGTAACAGCAGTTCCCCGGTGCCTTTGATTCGGCGTGACGGGAGCCGACTCTATCTCTACGACCCGACCGGAGCCTGTGCAGAGGTATTGCAGGATCAGGTCCTGATCGGGGTTGGGTGAAACGGCGAGGAGGCCCGCCGCTGAACGCCTTTAGCCCCCCGTGAGGAGCACCGCCAGAGGGTCGGATATGGCGTGGAGGTGCCACTGCCCTTCCCTCTCACTCCAAGATCCACCATCTTACCTGGCGCAGAGCCGGGAGTGCGACAGCACCGGTCCTGGGGTGCCACCCGGGCCTCGGCATCGGAGCCCTGCCAGAGGGGCGGCAGTCCGGCCGGCACCACCGGCGACAATGGGGGCGGCCTTGCCTGTGTGGATGGCGTGATTGGGCCCCGGAGGATCGGGCTGCGTGCAGCCGAGGTTGGTGGCACCGAGGCCTGGTCACGGACTGAAGAGGTGAGCACGGTGCCCGCATCCACGCCTGCGCGGCGCTCTGATGCTGGCACTCCTGCCCCTCTCCCCCCCTCTGTCGCCAGGGGCATTGTGCTGCCAGGGGCTCCAGACTGACAGTGCTGGGACCCTCGAGGTGCCCCGCTGATCGGCCTGGATTGCCCCTTCGAACAACTGTGTAGGCAGGGCCCTGACTGTTCTGCCCTCGGGGTACAGTGACTATGTGAAGGTGGCGATCTGTGTGGGCCCCCACTGGATATCCGGTCCTGCTGATGATGGCCAAGCGATGCCCCACATGAGAGGTAATTCACATTCCAACACCGTTGAACGCTTACATCTGGCTGGTGTTGGCTTGTCCAACTGACATCCCCTCAGTGGGCTCCCTGGTACTTGGCTGCCTGGCCCGGCGCAGTGTACCGTGGTTACTACTCTTCCAGTAGCCCGCTCCTGACTGGATAGGGGGCTCCTCTGTTCACGCCTGGCGCTGCCTTAGAAACCCGGCCTGCACGCACTTAGCCATCCCCTTCTCCATTCTGCGAGGAGACTACCTACCTCGATGGCTCGGGTGGGGTATCCCGGCTGCCTGACCTCTCTCTTTTGCGGCTGCACTGCCCCAGTTATTCCCCCCAGATGGGCAAGGACAGACCGGGTGAGACCGGCCAGAAACAGGGCACCATCGACCAATTTACCACATCTGCTGGAGCTGCCAAGGGCAGAGACGGGAGTTGCTCAGCTCCGGATGATGCAGCGCTCCTGGCGGCATTTACTAGTGCCCTGGACACACTGGACGCAAAGATCAGCGCAGTATGGTCCGAGGTCTCCTTTTTGCGCCTGGACCTCCGCAAGGCAGTTGATCGAATTACAGAGGCGCTAACGAGGGTCTCGACGGTTGAGGATACTATTATCTCCCTTCAAAAGAAAGTGAACAAGCTCAAGGAGGTACTGGTATCTAGGGTGGAAGAAGTGGAGGGCCGTGCCCGATGGAACAATCTACGATTCACAGGCCTGCCAGAGGGCTGCAAAGGGGTTTCCATGAAGGGCGTCATCACTAAGTGGCTCACGGATCTCCTACCGAACGATCTCCTCTCTTCAGCCTTCGTGGTGGAGTGCGCAGACAGGGCCCTGTCACAGAAGCCCCCTCCAGGCAAGGCCCCCAGGCCGGTCATTGCAAAGATCCTGAATTATGGCGACCGAGACGTTATTCTACGATATGCCAGGACTCATAAGGACAGTTTTAGACATGAATCCAGATCTATCATGGTATTTCCAGATTACACGTGCCTGGTCCAACAACAACGCTAATCATTCAAGGCTGCGAAGCACAGACTCAGAGAATTGAATGTGCAATATATGCTGCTATATCCAGCCAGGATGCGTGCAATTTTTAATTCCAAGTCCTTTTTCTTCGACTCAGATCGAATTCTCCACCTGCTATAGACTCGGACTCCTCTTGTGGCTCAAGAAGTCAACGGCTGCGACGCAATAAGTCCCAAAAATGGCAAGGCTTGGGATCGGACCGGATATTGGCAAGCCCAGAGCGACCGCCCTGAATGTTCCAGGGCCCTACCGGTGAACAAACAGCAAGTTACTGGGCACTGTAATTGTTTGAAGATTATATCTGCATTGTTTTCTCTGGGTTGGCGTGGGATCTGGTATGAAGCCAAGGTACCCCCTTAATTATTTAAGGTCCACGAGGAGGGGGAATAAGGAAAAACAAACTGAAACAACCTCTTTTCGAACCTATCTAATTTAAATGTTGGCAATAGCTCTACTTGTAATAGTTCAGCATACGTCACAGATACAAAGCATAAGAGTGAGAATTAACTTTCATTTTAGCTTTTGTTGTATTTATAAAAAAGACTTTCTTTTTCTCCTTTTTTAATATATATTACTTTTGTATAAAAATATTTTTTCTTGTCACACAATGCAAAACATGTCATTATTTACTATGACATGCAAAGAAGAGAATTCACAATCTAATATTTCTCCATACCTAAATATTTGTATAGGTTAGCGACCCCCTCAAACAAAGAACATAGCAAAAATGGAATCAAACTCATTCTCTCATAGACCCTTTCTCATCACTCATTCCTCCCAGACATCCTAACTCTCATACTGTGCAAATATGTTCACAAAGCAGAAGAAACTCAAAAAAACACATCTGAGACAATGGTCAATTTGTCTTATCTAAATACATTCAAAAAGGGCATCAGTCCATTGTTTTGGTTTTCAGAAAAATCCTTTCTTTGGTATTACTCTTGGGATGGGATTTTCAGATGTGTGTAGCTGGCCTATGTACGTTTCGGTGAAAGCAAGATGTTATCACCTTCATCAGGGGCGACAATACAATTTCCTTGGAATAAAAACGGGGATTCTAGGTATATGTTTAGAGCAAAGGAATTTTTGGTAGGCGTAGTTTGTTTGGCACCCAGTCAGAGGAAGGCCGTCGTATTAGCAAACAATAAAGTTGTAGAAGGAGGAAGTTTTCTCCAATATAATAGTGGCGTGTCTATCTTGGATGTGGAAGACGTAATTTAAGGATTTGATAAGGCATTTCTAACTGGGCTATTTTAGTTTCAGGATTATTTATTGAATGCACTACTGTGTTTGTGTTCTTTATGAGCATCAATCTGCCAATTTTGGTTCTAAGCAGCAAATCTGAGTATCGATGTTAACGTCTCCTCATGTTAGCTACCATCTCACAGGGGCCCGTTCAGCAAAACTTGGCTTGGGAGCTGGGTCATGGACTGCTAAGCCAGGACCTCTTGCACCGCTCGTGTTAATAGGGTTTTAGGGTGGGAAGGGAACCTTTGGTGCAGAAGCTAGGGGTCCCCTGTTGGGGGTCTCCTGATCTATGCACCACAACAGATGCTCCTTGTTTTTGGCAGGGTCATGTGGGGGGTGGGGAAGGTCTATTTGGGGAAAGTAGTTTTATTATGTTAATGTGTTTCAGTTACATGCAGAAAGGGCTTTACGATTAAGATCTCCTCGCTCTGTCCATTTCCCACTTAGAAATTAATGGTACCCGGTGATGTGACCCCCCCCTTGGTGACCTAACAGTGGTCTCGTGGAATGTTCGGGGTCCTTTAAATAAGGTGCAACGAGGTGCAGTTTTACGTCAGGCAAAGAGGTATCTTGCTTTTACAAGAGACCGATTTATTAGGTACAAAAGTACCTTGCTTTGCTCGATTTGGCTTTCATCATATTTATCATGCAGGGTTTACCAGGGGTTCCAGGGGAGTGGCTGTTTTTTTTCACCGCAGGGTTCAATTAGAACATACGGCACATAGGGCGGATCCATGGGGCAGTTTTCTCTTTGTCACGGGAACAATGTATGGGGAACACGTTACCATTGGCGGTGTTTATGCTCCTCCCCCATTAGGGACTACATTTATCGATAAACTCTTGGGTGCTTGGGGAACTATTCCTACAGGCCTGACCCTGCTAGGGGGCGACTGGAACAACACTATGGGGCCCTTAGACGAACAACGCAACCTAGACACTCCACAATCATCGGGCCCAACTAAACGACATACATTAGCTTAGACCTTGGGATGGGCTGACATATGGTACGAATTTCAACCTACAGAGAGTAATTATACATATATATGGGCAGTCCATGGGTCACAGTCCCGACTAGAATATTTTTTGTCCCTCGGGTATTACTACATGGATTCTCGCAGGTAATACACCAACCCCGTGATACTCAGACCATTCCCCAGTCACCATGCAATTTTATACATGCTCCCGTAAGCCCCCATTCCATTGGCGGATGTCTCCTTGGCATCTCCGCAGTCCTGCCTATCAAGACATTCGCACTACGGCGATCACTACTTATTTAGCAGACAACTGTCCCTCGGCCCCTTCTTGTAGCATTCTCTGGGAGGCCATTAAGCCGACCATCCGTGGCACCGAAATCAGCACCGCAACAAGGAGAAACGTGCACGCTGTGAGCCGTTTGAGACCCTAGAGGCACGCCAGGTGACCCAGTCTTCCCAACTCAGCGCAAACCCTAGCCCCATTCTTCGTTGTTATCTGATGCTTGCACAGCAGGAGCTGCACCAGTACCTACTGGACAAAGCCAAAGAGATCTGGGAGTCGTCACAAGATCGGATATATCAGAAGGGTGATAAATCCAGCAAAATGCTCCACAGATTGTGCCAAGCAGATAGCTGCCCAGCTGTTACACCCGCTATTCGTGGTCCAGATGGGTCCATATATATGACACTGGAGGGCATTGCTGGAGAGTTTGCAAAGCACTTCACATCCCTGTATGCCCTGTATGCCTGAAAAGAGCAGATCTCAGCCAAACACATTACGGAGTTCCTAGTGGACATTCTGCCTAGACGGCTCCCTGACTCTCTCCGAGAACAATTAGAGACTCCAATCACGTTGGATGAATTAACTGGGGCCCTCAATGCGCTATACCCTGGCCGTGCCCCAGGCCCAAACGGGTTCCCTATGGAATTCCTTCGACCACACATGCACCTCCTGGGGCCTTATTTGTTGGTGACCATCAAGAAAGCCACAGAACTGGCTAGTCCGCCGGAGGACTGGTGACACGCAGAAATTGTGCTGTTTCTCAAACCCTGTTATCCCCCTAGACGACCCCTCTTCTTATCGCCCCATCTCCCTTATTAATTTTGAACCCAAATTGCTAGGAAAAGTCCTGGTGGATCGCCTTCAAAAATGTATCGCGGGCCTGATCCACCCCATCAGTCGGGTTTCATGCCACAGAGAGCCACCTGACACAACATCCGGCAAGTCCATAATGCCATAGCTGTTGCTCCTGCATTAGGCCGACCTGCTGCCCTGCTATTAGCCAATATCGATAAAGCATTTGACTCTTTGAGCTGGGTGTATCTCTTTCAGTTGTTTGAGGTGATCAATTTTGGACCCCGCTTCCTGACATATATACGACTGTTATATACTGACTTTACGGCATCGGTTAGTATCGCGAGACATCGATCACGCTCGTTCCCAATTCAGAGGGGTACCCGACAGGGCTGCCCTCTGTCCCCCATTGTTGTTCGCCCTTGCGGTCGAGCCTCTGGCGGCTTGGGTCAGAAGCGACCCGGTGCTTAGGGGTTCGATTGGTCTCGGTCGGATCACATAGCGTTATAGGCAGATGATGTTCTCTTCTACATGACAGACCCTTGGTACTCTGGGCTCCGTATACTAGAAATCCTTAGGGTATATGGGGGCACCACGGGCCTTCACACCAATCCCGCTAAATCCATATTATTCCCAGTTTGTGGTCATCAAGGCAGCGATTCATGGGCCACACAGCTCTCCCAAGCTACAGATGGGTTCAAACATCTCAGGATCTATGTCCCACATGCCTCAAGGTTTCCTGGGTGACCAATATCTCCCCACTGTTAACAGGCCTTAAGAATGAAACAGCGATATGGTCCTCTCTTCCCCTCTCCCTATATGGGTGTTCAGCTATCTTCAAGATGGTGTACCTGCCTCGGATCCTATACCGCCTTCAAAATCTTCCATAGTCAATGCCATACAAAACAAATTCCTCAGGGGCGGCGGGCTGTTCGTGTGGCACTCCGTACCTGTGCACAATCTACGTACTGTGGAGGGAAAGCGGCAGCTGATATTTTCTCCTACCATGTCACGTCTCACATGCTTGTAGTGAACGAATGGTGGTATAACTCCCCCACAGATCCGGCCTATGCCATAGAGCACGCCGCAATAGAGAAGGTCCTTCTTCTTCACTTAGTATTTAGTTCCACATGTTTAGAGCATTTCTCCCTGGCAGACAGAGTGGTCATACAGTTGTGGAGGGCCAAGACCAGACAAATGGGGTAGAAGGGGAAACTTACTCAGCAAACTCCCTGTGGCAGGGTACACACCTTCGATCAGTGACCACCCTGGGCGGGTTTCGGGGATGGGACCTTGTGGGGATCTCGACCCTTGGGGACGTGCTACGGGGCACCACACTAAACTCATTCCAATAACTACAGGCTGACTTCGGCCGCCATAAGTCACAATTTTACAAATTTCTTCAGCTTCGCTGTTGGAACCGGAGGCCTCTGGTTGGCACAGGTATGCACTTGTGACAAGCAGGGACCCTCAGATCCACGTCAGGGCAAGGGAACTACTCCTTCGAATAACCCCTGCTCACCCTCTAGGTAGTGTGGCGCGAGCAGACAAGGCTAATCCTCAGGGCGATAGTAAGTTAAGCATTCATGATCACACACAGTGAACCCACTGACCCACCACAAATGGACACCAGTCGTGTAGTTGTATCAAAAATACGTATATTTTATATAAAAGATAGATTCAAGCGGGATTATCACAAGACCGTATAACGTTTAGCCATTCGAGGCCACCAGATTATAATAGGCAAGATTTAGTCTTTCAATGTTCGTTGTTCAGCAAGGTACGATGACAGGGAAATAAGAACGTTGCGGACCCTGGATCCGATGTGAACTCGGGACGGAGTTTACGTGTACCTTGCTTGGGAAAGTCCGAGGCGTTTCAGGCGCGGCTGGTGAGGGTGGACTCCGAACGAGGCCGACGGTTCTCCAGAGGATCTCTCCGGCTCAGGTCCTCCTCGAGGTGCGAGGTGGAGGAGCAGGACTGTGGAGGGTTGCGGCGATCCGGGGTCGATGCAGCTCACGGGGCGAGGCGCCGTTCAGGCCTGCGGGGCGTACTACTTCTTAGCATGCTGGGTCGTACTCGTGGATCTGTGAGGGGCGTCGCGTTCTACGGCAGACGGGTGCAACACCAGGCTTCCGGTACCACTGTACGGGGAGGCCTTTCTTGAGGTGCGGCATGGGTCTTGCTATGCAGGAGGGCAAAGCGAGACAGTCGGGTACGTTACGACGTACGGACCGTCCGAGGCTATGGAATGCGCTCCGTGCAGATTCCGGCGGGAGAAGATGAGAGATGCACAACGCGCTCCGTTAGCGGCGAGGTGGCAGGAGAGCGGGCGGCCCGGCACTGAAGCGGCGAGCGACTCAGGGATGAGCGGGCTCTCTACGGCGGGGCGACCAGGCTCCGAGCTGTCACAACCTGGGAGGGGGCGAAGGCACTCGAGTCACAACTCCGGCGAGGGAATAAGAACTAAAGCCCAAAAGCAGACGGGCACAAGCAGATAGAACCCAATGGTCCTGGGGTTCCGTTCAGGGGGCAAGCTCTCAATCAAGCCCTTGGAGATCGTTTCAGGAACAAGTCTACAAAGTCCTTTCTTGTCCTTTCCTCTCCGTTCTCAGCAAGGCACCACTGCAGGCCAGTCTTACAGGATTCAGACCGGTTTCCGTCCTTCAGCTTCTCTTGGTCCTTCTAGTCAGGCAGAGGTTCGTCGTGGTCAAAACTGGATCTGATTTGTAAGGAGCGGAGCTCCTATATTTATACTGCGATTCTTTTGTCTTTGCAGGCCAGAGGGCCTGAGCCTAGTTCAACCCGGTTCTGGAGTACTCTGTTTACAGGGAGTTGCCGTCTTCTTTCAGAGTGCGGGCAGGGACATCAGACGCTCCGCAGGGGGGTGGAGCCAGCATTGTGGTGGTGGAGCATAACCCTACTCAGAGTCAAGGACTACTCCGCCTACCCATCCTGGTGCAAGCACCCTATTCACCACCTGGGGGTTCCAACTGTCCCCGGGAATCTCCCAGCCCTGTCACTCACACAAACCCAGACAACCGATACACATCCTGGCAGAGGCGGGCTAAATAGTTAGGCGTGCAAAGGCTATCTTTCTAAAAGTAGCATTTGCAAACACAGGATATTAAAATAAACCTTACTAAAGGAAATATTTTATTATCCTGAGTTCAGGCATACTAAACTCGACCTGCTACCGTGTTCCCTGAGTCTGCCGGGACTGTAGCGTGTAATAGTTCCGACAGCTCATCTTGGCCTAAGAGAACCGGTAGCCCTTCCATAGTGAAGAACGAAAAGGGCGGCAATTCACTATGAGGACATGCCACACTCTAGGCTTGTCCTACCTTACGCTTCAATGCACCCTGCCCGTAGGCCTACCATAGGGGCGACTGATATGGAGGTTAGGGAAGGTTCGGGGACTAGCAAGGGTGGGCACTTGCGCAGTCAGCGTGACAGTGAGGGACTGTACGCGGGGTCTGCAATGGTGGACCCGAGTCATGTCTTACGAGGCCGCTTCTGTGGGTGGCGCAACCAGCGCTGCAGACCCACTAGCAGCATTTGTATCTACAAGCCCCGGCACTCCTCGTGCACGATACTGGGGACTGACAGTAAACCAAGTAAGCCAATCGTGGAAATCAATTGTACATACACTTTACATTGGGAGCACTTGCACTGCGGCATGGATTGGCCATGGCGCAGTGCCCTGAGCATCGAACACCAGCAAAACATCTGAGGCACATCAACAAAAAGTGGAAGGGAGACTCACGCCAAGGTGCCAGGTCTAACATTCGCCATGCACTCACCCCCCAGATCCGCAACTTGGAGAAGCTCCCTGAGTTCCAGCCCTTGGAGGGCCGCCTTTTAATGGGTGACCTTGGTCTACACAAGATTAGACAAATATATCAGACACTGACAACACACACACCCACCACCCTTGACAAGACTTGCCTGGCAGGCTGACATTCCAGAATTAACTGATGATGACTGGGCTGAAGCGATCACCAGCCCGAGGGGTGCGGCAGTCTCTACATGCTACCGGCTCATTCAGTTAAAATATCTACACAGAAAATATTACACTAGGGTGCTGCTATGGTGGATGGATGTCATCTAGTCCCCTACCTGTTTGAGGTGCGGCAGAGAGGAGGGGTCATTCCTACAAATAGTTTGGACCTGCACAGCTTTGCAGCCCTTTTGGAGTAGGGTTCGGTCATGTCTTAATGAAGTGCTGGCATGGGTGCTACCACTTGATCCGCAGCTTTTCTTATTACATTCCACAAAGGATATTGGGGGGAACTGGTATAAACAGCATTTGTTGTTTATGGCCCTTACTATCACCAAAAGGGATATTGCGCAGGGGTGGAAGACGACATCTCCCCCGACCATAGGCAAATGGAAGAATGAGCTAGATAAATGTATGGGGGGCCGAGATTGCTGTCTTTGAGGCCAGGGGCTGCCCCATGAAACATCGTAGGGTTTAGACCCAGTGGGTGACGTATCGAGGAATCAACCTGCCCCCCCTGTCTAAGGTGGATCCATAAGTGGCACCCCTTGAGCCCTGATATGTGTCACCCTATGTTGTATCGATATGTAATACTGATGCTCTCCTATGATGTATATTTTGAATCCGGTGTATCATATGTCTTACTGGGGAGATCGAAAACTGTCTGCATAATGTTCATATTGTTTTACCTGCATGTTTGGCAAGTATTGTTTATTATCATAAAAGTGGTTACCAATGCAAATATTATCATTTCATCCATAGAGGTCACTGCAGGGCTTGTGCCCCTCATAATGCAAAATAACCTAATAAAATTTGTTGTTAAAAAAAAGAATAGATGGAATCATATCTGTCCGGATGTCGTCCCTTCAATCTGCAGTACCTCTCTGCCATACATTAGTATGGAAGCCCAGTAGTATAATTCTAGGTTTGGGAGTGCCATCCCTCCCCTGTCCCTAGCTAAGATGAGAAATGTATAGGCACGTCGAGGTTGTGAATAAGCCCAGATGAATCTAGAGAATATCTGCTCTATTGCTTTAAACCACTGTGATGTGAATTCCAGACATATACTCCTAAAAAGTTATAAAATCTTTAGAAAAAAAGCATCTTAATATTGTTACATGTTCCTATAATAGATAGGTGTAAATTATTAAGGCGTTGAAGATCTTTTTGGATAGTATCCATAAGGGTTTTCAAATTAAGCTTAACCACACTATCTAACCTAGATGAAATACAGATACCTAGATAGGTGGCTTTTTCAACTACACGTTTATCAGTCATTTTTGCTTTGTCGTCAAGGAAAATCTGAGATTTATACTTGTTAGGTGCATAACCAGAGATTTGTCCAAAACGTCCTGCCTCGTCTTCGCTGGCTATTATGGCGGCGTTTGGGTTAGCCGTCACCAAAGCAATGTCATCTGCATAGGCCATGGCCTTAGTAGGCCAATTATGTGACCATATTGCTGGATTTTGGGTGTTATCTTCTCATCTACTAATAAATGGGTCAATGTAGATCGCACATAGGAGCGGGGAGCAGGGGCTTCCCTGCCTCGTACCTCGGGATATTGGAAATTCTTTGGACAATTTGTCATTTACCATCACAGCTGCTGTTGGTTCAACATATAGGCCCCCATTAGGATGGCGGGCGGACTTTGTCCAACCACCATACTCCCAGTACAAGGGACCACCCGCCATAAGGGCGGGGTTTAGTGGCAGGCGCATCCTGTATTTTTACCATTGCGGAGGGCGGTGCTTTCAGCACCGCCCGCCGCAATGATAAAAAAACATGTTGTGCATTTCAAAGCACAACGTGACAGGCACCATGCGGTGCCTGCCATGTTGTACTTTGAAATGCAGGTTGGTACCATAGGTACCCCCCATGTGCACCCCCAGCCCCTCGGAGTCTCTGGGGGCCTGCAACAGGCCCACAGAGCAGACTCTGCATGCCTTTCCGTGGCGGCATTGCCGACACGGAAAGGCATTGGTAAATGCCCACTGTAATATGGCTCACGGCGTCTGATAGACACCGCCTCCAAATGAACCCTTTTCCGCCCCGGTCGCCTTGCGACCGGGGCGGACAAGCGGCGGACGGTCTTTCCGTCCGCCGCGGACCCCCCAGCCATGCTAATATGGCGGGGTTTCATTCCGGCATGGATGGCGGGTGGATCGCCACCGCCAGGCTGGCGTGGCTACCGCCGGCCTGGCGGGGCGATCCACCCACCAACCTAATGGGCCCCATAGTCTTTGAACTGCTTGGATAAAGCCATCCCCTATTCCGTCCCTAGACATTATAGCCCTTAAATATTGCCAGGAGACCCTATCAAAGGCTTTTTCAGCATCCAGCAAAACCAGCGCTATAGGGTCTCCTGCAAAATTGGTGATGTCAAACAGTAAAAGGACTCTTTGAATATGGTCTAAAGTAGATCTCCCCAGAAAAAATTCATGCTGACGCTCAGAAATAACTTTATGGATAATCGGTGCTATTCTGGTAGCTAACAATTTGGAGTATATTTTTTAACCGCCATTGATTAATGTGATAGGGCGGTATGACCTCAATAGTACTGCGGTTTTTCTTCAAACAAATTACAATTATTGCACTTGACCATGATCTCGGGGGTCACCCGCCATTGAATATATGCACCATTAGGTCAGTGAGAATGTTTTCAACTGATCAGCAAAAAAAGCATAGAATTCGGTCGGAATACAGTCTGTTCCTGTCACTTTCCCTTTTGCTAGACCCTTAATAGTCAATAATATTTCCTCCATGTCAGGTGGACATTCTAGACCTTCCTGATCATCTTCCTCAAATTTTTTATGTGGTGTGAGATCTAAACACCTTTCAATATCACTCTGCCCACTCCCTGCGATTGATGTATATAAATGATAGAACCTCCCAAAGGCCTCCCTTATAAGTTCTAGGTTAGTGGTCTGGCCCAACACAGGGTCATTAATCTCTCGGATTAGATATAGCGAGGCCTGTTGTCTAGTAAGGACAGCCAGCTGGTAAGCAATGTGTTCATTGAACTCCTAGACCACTTCTTTCTGGGCTTCCACTTTATACATGGCTTTATCAGTAAATATATTAAGAATTACCGCCTTTGCAATTGCAACCTGCCGCTGTAGATCCTCTAGATACTGGTTTACACTAAAATCCTTCACCAATTCCTCATCTGCCGCCCCCAGATTATCCTGCAATATCTTCATCGATTGCCTGGCTTGTTTATTAAGATTTAGGGAATACCGTAGTGTTTCATCCCTAATTCCAGTCTTCAATGCATCCCATACTATTATGATTGTGGTACTTCCTAAGTTATCTTCCAAAAACCTTGGGATCCATTGTCTCATATATGTGCACTATCCTAAAACTTAAAGCAGAGATCTATCAAATGTCCAAGACCTTATATTAGGGTTGGCTGTCTCTATTTCTAGACTACATATTACTGGATTACGGTCCGACAAGACCTGTGGTAGTTTCTCTATTTGGCATTTTGATTTTAAAGAGTTAGAAATGAGTACATAGTCTAATCTGGCATGGGTGTGGTGTGGGTTTGAAAAATATGTATACCCCGGATCATTTGAATTTCCGATCTGCCACCTGTCAACTAACCCATAAGTCTGACACAAATTCTTTACACCCTAAATACCTTTGGCTTTCTACCCACATATCGACACCCCTCCTCCATAGACCAGTAACTAGGTAAATTAATATTAAAATCACCACAAACAATGAGCGAAAGAGGCCAATGAGCAAGTTCACTTGAGATATCACCCATCACGACTGGATCATCACAGTTGCTTCCATATACTGTACAAAGTTTTAAATTCTGCCAGCACCATATTGACATTCAGTGACTGCCCAGCAGCCATATTTGTCCGAGTTTCCTTGGCAAAACAGCAGCCTGCCTCCTTTGTCTAAAATCACTACTCTCTGAACCCTACCGCCCTGTGTATTCGCATTTATCACCCTATAGCCCAGTGTCTTCAAAACATGTATTTGTGCACCATCTTTATGTGTCTCTTGGAGGCATACAATATTAGCATAGAGAGTGAGGGACTGAAACTGTGCTCGCTGACAAATTAGACATGTGTTATCATATGATACAGGTAAGTAGGCATCCGATAGCACAACTAAACTGCATTATCATTGAGACAGTAAAAACATGTCATCATATCCAATGGAATTATGTTGTCTGGACAAATGTTATGGAACTGATAATTCTATGATGCGCATTTGTGACATCACATGGCACAGGGTTATGCAAACAAATGACATTGAAATGGTATTACATTCAACATGTGCCTCATGCACACAGCCAACACTGGGAAACATATCATGAAAAGCTGACCACATTTTCAAACCCAATAAAAGAGGAACACATCCAGCACAGAAACTAGACAATAATTGGAGAATGCCTTTGTGCATAGAAATAGATAACAGCATGTTCTGACACAGGACCATACTAACATAACACACCAAAATTTAGATCATTTTGACCATACAATAAATATTAGACAAGTATTTTTGCAGCTAATAAGACAAAGAAAATGTGAGGCAAACTTTATTGTCATTATTAAACTTTGCATATTGAAGAGACAATGTTGGGGTTTTGAACGTGTGTCTTAGAATCCTGCAGGGTTAGTGTTGGTCCCAACTTGTCTATGAATCTCAAACTTTTGGAACCTTTTGGGATGTGTCAATGCCACAAATGTTTACAGTGCTGTGTAACATAACACATAACATACTCGACTGGTATACCTTGTCTCCAATGAGGGGGAGAGAAAGCAGCCAGCAGTTCAGATTCTTTCCATAACCAGGGACTAAATGACCACACTTAATCATAGCAACGGGGAGGTAGATCTGCAGAGAAATTGGGCATAGGTTCCCCAGTGTCTTTGGAGAATGTAATGAAGGGCCTGTTTGGATGTGTTTCTCGGAGGACAAAATATGATGATAAGGAAGGGGGGGGGGGTTGAAACATTTTCCTGGGGGGAAGTCTTAGATGTGCCTGGCGGTAGTATAGTAGATAGGGGGTTGGCCAAGTGATTACTGGCATTGTGTCAGACAGGAATCAGCCAGGGGATGTATGATGTAGTGGTTAGAAAAAACATATTTTGCTAGTAGATATTGAGGAAACCACACCATCATCCTAACTGAAGGATTTGTGATTATTAAGGGTTGCTTAAGAGGTAGGAAGTAGTGCATGTGGTGAGTTAGCTAAGAGTGCTGGAGGAGTGGAGAAAAGAGGGAGTGTTGTGCCTGGGCAATAATGGGTCATGAAACAATGGGGAAAGAGCTGTTGACGTAGTGGGCAAACATTGAGAATAAGACAAAATCCCTCTGTTGGCATCAAGCAGAATTGGAATTGGGATTCCAATCATTTCTGGTATTCATCAGGTGCCTCTATCAAAGTTTTCAAAAATCAAGATAGTGATAATTGAAATTTGGGCAGGAGGAAATAATTAGCATAAGGGCATAAAGGATTTTAGAGTTGCATGAAACTAGTTGGCCTTTGAGAAAAAATATAATGAAATTTGCTGGACGTCAAAATCAACTCAATTCTTTCTAACTACTGTTTCATTGACAAATGAAATTAGTCTGCAATGAGCGTCTCATGGTGCTATCTGAGCAGTCAGTGTTTGAAAGTGCTGTCAGCATTATTAATGAGCTCTGGGTGCAGGTTGTTTTAAAAGGGTAGTAGCTAAATTTCTTGAGAATGTTAAAACTGTAAGATATGCTGGGAGAGACAGTAATAGTGACATATTAGGGGTAAGGAATAGAACTGTGTGAACGAACAGTGATTGTATGCATTCAATCAGCAAGGGTGAAGTGTATATAAGAGAGTGCCTATAGATATAATGCTGGTTCACAATACAGAGTATAATGTGCCCTAACAAGCAAATTACTGGTTCCACAGTGAGAGTAACTTAGGGGTCTACTGGGATGGCGGGCAGATGACTGCCGCCGGGCCGGTGGTAGCAACCACCGGACTGGCGGCGGACATCCGCCTGGGATCGCAACCCAGAAAACAGCCGGTCCCATTAGCATGGGGGTGACAACCACGGCAGTGAAATTTACCGCCCGCCACTTTTCCACCGGTAGCAACCTGCACGGCTGTGTAGTGGGCGGAACTGGACCGCTACAATGGTTCCAGTGCACCCAGGCTCCGCCGGCATGATTATGGTGCCGCGGTAGCCTACCTTTCCGCGGCGGTGGGACCGCCATGGAAAGGCATGCGAAGAATGTCTCCGGGGGCCCATTGTGGTCCCCCAAATATGTTGGGGAGGTGTGTGGGTACACTGGGGGAGTAACATGTCCCTGAACCAGGTGGCAGGCACTGTGCAGTGCCTTCCACGCAGTGCAGGGACATGCAGGACATGATTTTTTGGATGCAGCAACCGCCGCAATGTTAAATGCTGCAATCCGACCACCTCAGTCCGATTTCGACTGAGGAGCATACTAATTGGACCGGTGGTTTCCCCGCTGTCCTAGCAGTCAGTTTTTTCCCGCTACCATGGCAGTCGGAGTGATTTTCCGACTTCCATCCTTAGTTGGCATTTTAGTGCACGCAGAACCTTCTACAGAGCACACAAGTTGCGCCACTTAGAAGCATGAATCCAACACAGGGCTTGGAAGTCTTAAATGGAAATTATCTTGCAGCTAAATTGGTACAACATAGGAAGAGTTAATCAGCATCCCATCAAGACAACGAGAAAAGTGTTTCTAATATTTATCCTCACTTATGGTGATTCTAGTCACGTTAGCAGAGATTAAAATGCACAAAAGCATTTGGGGTCATGATGAGAGGAGAGCTTATTCACTAAGGGGCCAGAGTTTCAGGGTCATTTGTATTTTGTTTTCTAAAAATATACTCTCACTTTGGATGTTTGTGTTTGACAAACAAAAACGTGTGGGGGGTGGCAACCTGATACATGGTAGTTTCTCACTCAATTTCCACTTCTTTCACAGGAGATGCAATGGTGATTCCTCCTGTGAAGGCACAGAGAACACTGCCAATCGGGTGCTAATCTCTAGATATGGCGGGCAATACTCCATCATAGCGTCAGACATATTTTCCTCCACTACCCTGAACATACGCCATGCTCTAACTCAAGCCCTTAGTCAGTTCAGTTCAGTTCATTTAGTCTTTATTTCGAATAAAATTCATAAAAGACCACAGAGTAAAAACATTTGCGAAATATCAACATTATTACATTTTACAATGGAATCACAGATTTAAAAAAGAGTTTGCCCTTGAGCAACATACAAACATTAAGAACAAGTTAATCAAAGCAGGGTTACAAGTTCTTTGTGCGTATCAGCCACATCCACCCCAAAAATTTAGCAACACAGATCACCGATTTTTCGGTACGCATGTCACGTAATTTCAACAGGGCTGTACGATTCCCCACACAATGTAAGGTTTTACAAATTGGTTTCAACCATTTTAGTCGGGGCAATCGATATGCTGGGCAAGCAAAAAACAGATGGCCAATACTTTCGACCAGATCAAGGCAATAGGGGCATTTGGTGGTTGGAATGTTAGCCCATTTTGCAGTAAAGGAATTGATCGGCAGAGTACCCACCCGAAACTGATGATACAGCTTACGGTCGAGGGTTTTGCATATCAAATCCCAATAGGGCTCAAGGGATGGTGTTAACTTGTGTGTTAAAAACACTCCCGTTAAGCTATTTTCTGATGAAAGTGAGACCAGTGCAGATTTCTTTGTAGCCCAAAATAACTCTTTAAATTCCACTTTGGAAGGGAACCTAGAACATTCGGGATGTAGCCATAATTCGGAGAGGCCCATAGAGTGCAAAATTTGTTTGACCTCCCGCAACCAAGGGATTTTCTGGGCACCCCGCAGTGATCTGATCTCACACAATTCGTGAGCAAAAAGACTAAGCTCTTGGGTCGTCCAAAGGCGTCGCCAAAGAGCAACAAGACGATACTGTGCCATCTCATCCAAGGGTCTACAGCCTAAATCCAAAAGCAATGGTTTAATGGGTGTCGAAAGAACCTGTTCTGCTCTATGGTTAGTGCTGACAAGCCTTTGTAGCCCCATATGTCCGCGCCATACAGGGTAGCTGCATTGACCTTGGCCTCATAGATTTTTAACGCTGGTGTAATGCGTTTGGTCAGGGTTTTTTTTTGTTCTTTTAGCAAGCATCCTGTGAGGCGAACAAATTTCAGAATTAAAACCTCCAACTGGGGATTCCAAGTAAGTTGATGGTCAAGAGTCACGCCCAAGTAGGTCATGACTTTGACCTGTTCAATTGGGACACCTCCTAATAAAAATGAACTTTTGATTTGTTTATTTTTATTAAAAACCATAAATTTAGTTTTTTCAGCATTAATCTGAAGGTCATTTTCTGTGCAAAATTCTGCAAATCTGTTTAAAGCTGCTTGTAGGCCACTCCGGGTCTTAGAAAGGAGCTGGGTATCATCGGCAAATATTAGCATGGGGTACTTGGACCCCCCCAGGGTGGGAGCGTCAGTTTGTGTTTCACTAAAGAAAGCAACCACCCGATTAATAAACAGGAGAAACAGGGTGGGTGCCAACACGCAACCCTGCCGGACCCCACGTTCGACAGGGAAGTTAGCGGTCACCTGACCCTGTTTCCCCCATCTTACACGTGCAAAGTTATCTTCGTGTAAGCGCCTAACCAGCTCTAGTAGTTCAGGTGGAAGGCCCATGAGTCTAAGGGCATCCCAAAGCTTAGCCCTGGGAACCAAGTCGAAAGCCGACCTGAGATCGACAAAGGCGGCGTAGATGACTCCTCCGCCCAAAAGAACCACCTTCCAATACAACATGGTTAGGCGAAACACCTGATCTAGGGTGCTGGTACCTGATCTGAACCCTGCTTGCATGGGGGAGAGTATATTGTTCTGCTCAATCCACCCCTGTATTCTAGCTAAGGCCATTCTTGATACCACTTTCTGAATGGTATCAATCAAGCTAATGGGGCGATAGTTTTTCTGTAAAGATCGATCCCCTTTCTTATAGACCGGAAGTATTTCAGCCCCTTTCCAGGATTGTGGTACCCTTGCCCCTGCTGCAATAGAATTTGCTAAAGTTGTTATGTAAGGGACCCACAATTCTAAATTTAATTTAAAAAGGTCTGCTGGAACAGCATCTATACCAGGGGCTTTCCCAGACTGGATAAGGCCTAAGGCATGTTCAGTGTCCGAGGTACAAAAATTAAGCCTATCCCCATAAATTACTGGTGTAGTCCCCGCACCGGGCTCATCTGCCAGTTGAACAATATTAGGGTCTTTAAATTGAGAGGAAAAAAATTCCACCCAGTCCATGGAGGAAACATAATTTTCCGGTGTAAGTGAATCAGAACCCCTACCCCACCTGACTAACTCCCAAAACTTAATTTGGTTGGACGATTCACAGGCTTTAAGGAGTTCAAGCCAATATGAGTCATCCCATTCCCTTTTGGCTTCCCAAATGATATGTTTGTAGGCCTGTCTCGCTGTCCTAATGTCTGGAGTGTTTCTAGATTTAACAGCAGCAATTAAGATGCTGTGGGCTTCTCTACAATTTTTATTGTACCAACCTTTAGGTTGCTTCACTTCCTGTTTTCTACATGGCCTAGTGAGCAATTCTCTAATGGCCACAAAACATGCCTCATGAAGATCAACAATAATGGGCTTTGCCCTGTCGTTAGGTGATAATGCACTCATCTTATCTCTGGTTTCAAGGACCAGTTCTTCTATTTGACGGACAAGCTCCTGATCAGCTATGACCCTCGACCATTTAACCCGTCTTCTGTTATCACTCACAACTAGGTCTGATGTGATACAAGCTGTTTCTACCAGGGGGAGCCCTAGACCCAGGACCTTAAATACAAATGAGAGTGGGTTGTGGTCGCTCTCTGGCCTTGTTACAATTGACATATCCACTACGACATCCCAGGAGTCAATATTGACCAATATGTAGTCAATGCGACTCGCACTAGACCCATTGTTAAAAGTTGGTTTGCCCACCTTGTCAGATAGGCTACGCCCGTTCACCGCCCGGAACCCCCATTCCAGGCAGAGTCCAAGCCAATGGAGAGCAGCCTCCGTACCCCTGACTCCCTTAGATATTGCTAGTGGGGGAATGTTCCAGACAATATCATCTTCCATCCCTACATCCTCGACAAAGTTCAAGATGGGTTCAAATGAGCAGTTCAGGTCACCGGCCACTAAAACGAGCTGGTCGCTTTTCTGCTCATTTAGGAGGTCTTCCAAGTCATTGAGGATGGGTTGTTTTTTGCCACCCTGGCAACCTCGGGCATAGATATTAATTAGAACAATATCCTTACAATTCTCTTTGCTTAAGAATAAACAAAGGAGATCGGGGTTCTTCACCAGGATTTCCCTCACGCTGAAACCAAGTGAGTTTTTTATCCATATGGTTAAACCACCCGATGCCCTACCCCTGGGGCCCTGCAATGCAGGTTTATAAAAATTTAGAAAACCTACTCTATACAGGGGATCAACTGACCAGGTTTCCTGGAAAGCGATGATATCGTGAGTAGTGATGTAATCAACCCAATCATCGTTATCCAGGCGACCCCTTAAACCTGCTATGTTCCAAGAGGCCATTTTAATTTCGTTAACTGGATTACTATGGCTAGGAGTCTCAATGTGACCCAGAACTCCTAACTCAGCCGAGATTCGATCACAAACAGTGTCCAGTGTTAATCGTGGGCCCGAAGGCAACATGGAACATGCCGTACTGGGTGGTGCCTGGGAGGGCGAGATGAAATCTACTGGATGTTTTAAAGCATCCACTCCCCCATGTCAATCGACCTCATCCAAGCAGCCAAACATATTAGATGTAGGCACACCTTGCCACCTGGTGCTCTGGGTGGGCCCACCATTTCCAAATCCTCTGTGCCTGGGCTTTTGGATTGTCGTCCAAGACCCTCCCAGGCCAAACTGCCGTTGAGGAGGATAGAAAAAAGTGAGGGGTCTAACAACGACTGAATGGTCATCTTCACAAGGGGCCCATGAACAAAGGTGCTGTGCTGTATGGGGATCAGCAAATGACACCACTATACAGTCACCAGTAATGGATTTGTGGGTGCGTCCAACCCAAGGTACTCTTCGTACCATTAAGACCTGACTTCTTGGGTGACTAGGTAGCTGTCTATTCTTATTAAGCCAATGAATGACCTTATTTTTAAGAGACCAGAGGTTCTCTTTTGTTTGTGGGTCAAGAGTAGGTACACCAGCTAATACGATGACATATGGACTGGCCTCTGGAGGCAGATCGATATAACCACCACGAAAATTCGGTCGGCTAGATTCTAAGGATGGCAGGTTCTTATTAGTCAATTGATTAGGCTGTTGTACAACAGATTGTGGCCTGGATTTAAGACATGTTACGTTCTGTTGTGAGCTAGTTTGAGCCCTCGCATTAGATGGTGTTATATTTTTGGCTGGGCAAGCTTGTTGTCTGGGTTTGGGTGGTATTGAATCCTGGGGCAGGGGACAAACACTAGGATTGGGAGGAGTAATAGCGCTATCCCCAACTATTGTGCGAGGTTTTGGTACAGGTTTAGATCTTGGGGGTGGGGGGGCCGTGGGATCTGACTCTAGTGGCTGGGAAATGAAACCCTCATCCTGTGAAAGCCTAGCTTCCATTTGCTTAAGACTAAAGCTAGCCAGTGTAACTATAGTCCTATCCATTTCTAGCAAATGGTTTTCCATACGGGAAAGTCTAAGTTCCAGGGGGGCGAGTAACTTTTTAAGTGTATCCCAAACAGTTTGTAAGAATTCCTCGTCCCTCCTCCTATCCCCCTCAACCCCGCTCAGTCTACCCACATTTGGTCCTTCTTTATTCTTATCCTGGGAAATTTCCACTAAGGGATCAAACTCAACACCACTTGGAACAAGGCTGATGTCACTGCCTGGTAAAGCTGAGGTAGTTTTATCTTTAGCTTCCCCAAACCCAGATGTACCCAATGGTCGTCGACTATTAAATAACTGGGAACGGGCAATCTTTGCCTTTTTACGAGCAAAGATAGACCTTGCCAGACTTTTTTTCCGCTGTAGGGCAACCTTTCTAGCATTAGCAGCGATCTTGGGCATGACAATTTTTACTGGTGATCTTTTTTCAGCCACATAAGTGGGCGGTGCAGGCTCCTCCAAAGGGGATGGGATAGAGTCCTTAACTTGCTTGAGAGGAGATATAGGTGGAGGGTGGTGTATATCAGCCACTGTAAGCAAGGGGCGAGGACCAGATGTGCGCTCGGGGGTTATCGCTAGGGCCAGATTTCCTAGGGATGATTTCTTGGAAAAAGCGATGTCTAGAGACAATTTACGCGCAGCATCTAGTTCAAGAGAAACCCTATGCTGCATTTTATTTATTTCCGCATCAATGGCCAAATTGGTCTTCGTGAGGAAGTCATCCAGGGTCCCACTAGGTTTTTTAAGACCCATGGCAGTTTTGCTACGACTGCCCCGTGAACACATTATGAAAACAACAGGGAACAAGGGCACAGAAAATATTTGGCACAAGTAAAAACAAAGCTGATTAAAACCCAAGGGGGATGGCCCAGCCCAGACCTCTCAGACCTCGAGCGGCCTCAAACGGCCCGCTCTTAGCCCGGTCTTTGCCCCGGGCTGCGTCCCGCGCTGCGGGAGTGATGTTCCTAGATATAGAGACCGTAAAGGGCAGTGGGCGGGCCAACGGGGAGAGCGGACCGGAAGGTCTGCAGGGGTCACGCAGGGACTCCTGGGCAATGGAGTCCCTGTCCACGCTCGCAGCCCCGCTGTGCCTCTCACCCAGCCCGGGTCCTTGCTACCGCCAGGAACAGCAACAGAGACAAGCCCCCAGCAAGGGACGACGAAGCGGCACCCGCGGAGCGGGTGCGGCGAGCTTCCACAGGAGGCAGGCAGGCGTCCAGCAACCAAGTCCCAACAGCTAACGCCAGGTATGAGCGCTAAGCAGAGTTTAAAGTGTCCCACAGCAAAGACGGAAAGAGGAGATAAAATACCCTCCAAAGGGCAGTGGGCGGGCCAACGGGGAGAGCGGACCGGAAGGTCTGCAGGGGTCACGCAGGGACTCCTGGGCAATGGAGTCCCTGTCCACGCTCGCAGCCCCGCTGTGCCTCTCACCCAGCCCGGGTCCTTGCTACCGCCAGGAACAGCAACAGAGACAAGCCCCCAGCAAGGGACGACGAAGCGGCACCCGCGGAGCGGGTGCGGCGAGCTTCCACAGGAGGCAGGCAGGCATCCAGCAACCAAGTCCCAACAGCTAACGCCAGGTATGAGCGCTAAGCAGAGTTTAAAGTGTCACACAGCAAAGACGGAAAGAGGAGATAAAATACCCTCCAAAGGGCAGTGGGCGGGCCAACGGGGAGAGCGGACCGGAAGGTCTGCAGGGGTCACGCAGGGACTCCTGGGCAATGGAGTCCCTGTCCACGCTCGCAGCCCCGCTGTGCCTCTCACCCAGCCCGGGTCCTTGCTACCGCCAGGAACAGCAACAGAGACAAGCCCCCAGCAAGGGACGACGAAGCGGCACCCGCGGAGCGGGTGCGGCGAGCTTCCACAGGAGGCAGGCAGGCAGGCAGGCAGGCAGGCAGGCAGGCAGGCAGGCAGGCAGGCAGGCGTCCAGCAACCAAGTCCCAACAGCTAACGCCAGGTATGAGCGCTAAGCAGAGTTTAAAGTGTCCCCTTAGTCTTAATGAAACCATGGCCCTTCTAAAAGGGATTCCAGGTCAATTTTACTGAAGCAGGAAGGCTAAACTAGTAGAAAAAGGTATTGGTGTCTCTGGAACCTTGCTTTTTCTGCGGTTCACTGACAGAATATCGACACCTAAAAATATCGAGTTATAAATACGGATGTCAAAAATATTGACATTGTATATTTATAATGTTAAGTACAAAAAGATCAGAAAAAATATCGATGTCATAAATATAGTTGTACAATATATTGTTTTTATATATATTTAAAATAAAATTGCATATTAACTATATTAAATAATAAAATGAATAAAAATAAAGTATATGTGAATATAACAAATAAAAGTAATTAAAAAACAGTTAAACACACATATATATTAATTAATATATAGATAATGTATATATATATATATATATATTTACTTTAAAACAATTATTAAACTACTAACTTAAATGTATTTTATCATTTAAAAATTATATATAAAAAATATAACACATAAATATACATATATATGCATACATATACCATTAACATCAAGGGGTCGATTCCGATTCGGGAAAAAACACTCTGAATAGCCGTACGGAGCGTTTTTCCCATACGAATCGTACCCTGCAACGTCCCCCGTACGTACGACGAAGTACGATTCGTACCAGGAGCTGGACTCCGTACGAATCATACAGAGACCGTACAAATCTAATCCCCGTATGAATCTCCCTCGGAATCCGCTGTACGTGACATCCATATGGTGCGCGGCTGGTTTTTCCGACCCAGCAAGTACGATTCGTGTCGGGTACGCACCGTACAAAGCTTTTTCTACGGGAGCCGGAAACATTCGGAGAAGCAGAGTTTGCCTCGAAACAGGTACGGCCCCCCTCCGGGTACGGTGCATACACCCCATGATCGCAGGGGTACGGTGTGTACCCCTGCGATCATGGGGTATACGCACCATACCCCGCGATCATGGCGTGTACGCACCGTACCCCATGTTAGCTGGGTGTACGGTGCGTACACCCTGCGATCGTGAGGTACGGTCCATACACCCCATGATCGCAGGGGTATGCACCGTACCCCTGCGATCATGGGGTGTACGCACCATACGATGTGTATGTGATTGTGTGCTCTTCCGTACGAATCGCCCTTACCTGACGTGGACCGTACGAATCTCGCACTTATACCCCGGTCTGGATCGTACTCGTTGGGTCGTACGGCATGTTTACGATTCGTACGGAGAGGGCTCCGGATACGAATCGTACGGACGTTTCTTTTCCAGGATCGGTATCGACCCCCAAATCTATGGAAAAATACATTCTAATGAAATTAAAATGTTATATTATTTTAAAATCTTTAAACTAAGTAAAAAAAGAAATCCAATTAACAAATATTAATCATTTAAAATATTATATAATTTAAAATAAATAAAACATAATATTATATATTGTAACAATATAAAATTAATGATAGCATTTAATACACAACGCTAACTATTAAAGTCAATACATAAACAATGCATCACTCCCATTTAGCACAACACATAAATATTAATACTGGATCAAAATAAAATTTACAAATCTCCCTCCAATAAATGCAACTGTAGTATTAGAGATACATTACACATAGAAAAGGTTTACTACACCCATTCCAGCTAATACAACACCAAGGAAACATTTGAGGAGCAGAAGGGTAACATTTAATATTCCCAGTCCAGTCAGTGCAACAGTTGGGAAAGTGTTGGATTGTGGAGGGGTAAAAATTACTACTCCCACTCCAATGAGCGCAACAGTAGGGAAAGTTTTGGAGTGAAAAGGGTTAAAATTACTATTCCAACTCCAATAAGCGCAACAGTAGGGAAAGTGTTAGATAGCGGATTGCAGAGGGGTAACATTTACAATTCCCACTCCAGTCCGTTAAAAATTAAAAACAAACAAAATACCATCAACAAAATAAAAATATTTTTTTTAAAGCAAAAAATATCTAAATATTCTTAAAATAAAAATATATTTAATATGAAAAATAAAACATAACAACGTATTATAATGTTACATTTATGTCTCAAATACCTACAAATATTACATTAAATAAAATAAAAAAATATTATCAAACAAATAAATATTTTTATTTAGAAATGATTTATTAACAAAAACATTACCTATTACTTATATGTAGTTTATTCTCTTCCTACCCTATAACACCACACAACCCACATCAAAAAATATATTTCCATAATTAACATAGTTAATTATCAATTAAACAAATACTATTAACAAAACAAAAATTAAAAAAACATACAAATTAATTAACTTCCCACCCATTACCCCTATACTCCCCAGTACCAACACACACAAAAAATATTTAAACAACTACCCTAATTAATGTTCAATTAATTACTTATCAACTAATTATTAATTAATTAAAAATAAAAATTTTCCCACCTTTTATCCCTAAAAACTTCACAACCCACAACTAAAATTAAGTACACAATTTCTATATTTAATTGTTAATTAATTAAATATTATTAATAAACGACTACTTATTAGTTAATTAAAAATAGAGAACTTCCCACCTTTTGCCACTATAAGCCCAAAACCCACACCCTCAAAAATATATTTAAACAATTAACAACATTAATTATGAATTATTTATTATTAATTATAAACAAATTATTACTTAATTAAAAATAAATGACTTCTCACCCTTTACCATTATCAATCCCACAACCTGCATCCAAAATTAATGACACAATTACCATAATTATTATCAATTAATTAAATAATTATAATTAAGTATAATTGATAATTAATTAAAAATAAATTACTACCCACTTTAAACCCCTATAAACCTCACAACCCACACATAAAATGTACCAAACAAAATTAAAAACACGATTATCATTATACAATTTAAATTAAATAAATATTAATAAATGGAAAAAGAATTAATTTATTATAATTAAATTACTTCCTACCATATTCCCCTTTAAAACAACAACCTTTAACAGAACTAAACAATGAAAAGAAGTAGACGGGTCAATAACAATCTATCATAGGCTCCTGCAGTGTTCAGTAAGTATGGTTGTATCCCTGGTTGAGTCAAGAGTAGTTGGTGTGTACTCACTGGCGGTTTTACAATGTTACTGGTTAGGTGAATGAACTCCAAATAGTCCAAACATTTTGATTTTAAATTATTTCTAGTAACATTGTTCAAACTCTCAGGATTAGAGAAGTATTCCGGATGTCCTAAACTCTCTAAGAATTTTTTGACATAAGTCAACCAGGAAATACGGTCAACCCCGTCAAGGGACAAACAATCATTAATCAGGTCCCTGTTCAAACCAGTAGAGATACCAGCCCAAACTTTATGCCATAGCAAGATGGGCTGTAATTAATTCAAGTCTCGAAGATAAGGCAACCCCAACTCAGCGTGGCATACAAATGCAGCTGTGCTACTGGGTACAGCTAAAAGATATCTCAGGAACCTGTTTTCAACTATTTGCAGGCACTCGGCATTGGCATACCCCCAGATGCCTGCTTCATACATAGCAACAGGAATGCATTAAGATTTATAGATTGTTATTAAGTCTACAACAGGGCGCCTCCCCAATTTCCTTGCAAAATTGATTATTGCACCAGTGGCTTTACAAAATAATAATTTCCTGGATTCAATAGCTTTAGCCCATAGACCCCTTTTTCCAAATACAATGCCCAAGTAAGAAAAATGAGCCGTGAGTTTGAGTTTTCTATTTTCGATGACACATTCTCGGCACTTGATAATGGGCTTACAACATTTCATCGTAAATGTTTTAGTTATATTGACATGAAGATCAAGATCTAGCATATAGGCAGAAAAGCTGGTAATAAAATGTTGTGAGCCAATGGGGTACGAGCCAATAAGACGGCATCATCAGCATATAATAAAGCTCCTATTGGCGGTCCATTTATGCATGGCAAATCTTGACAATCTTTGCCTAATTTTGCTCCCAGGCTAATAATATAAAGAGTGAACAACCTCACCCCCTTCTTTACCGGTAGGGTCTTACTGAGTTCACCACCCCTTCCATAGTGCACCCGGGCCCTAGCATCTAAATAAAAATGTTTAAAAAAATTAAGAATGGGTGGATCAACCCCTGTGATGTCTAAAATGCTCCATAGCTTCTGATGGTTAACACAGTCAAAGGCTGAACTCAAATCAACAAAACATAAAAATAAATTCCCCTTTTTAGCCTTTAAATACTTTCCTACCAGTAAGTTCAGATTCAGACATTGTTTGATGGTTCCCACACCTTGGCGGAAGCCATACTGTAATTCAGAAACTATACAGTTTTCGTCTGCCCATAACTGGAGGCGGTTTAAAACGACGCGCCCAGCCACCTTTGCAAAAGAGTCTAATAATGATATTGGTCTGTAACAGGACGGATCGTCCTGATTACGCTTCTTGTAAATAGGGACAAGTATCGATTCTGTCCAAGTGGCTGTAAATCCCAGGGAAAAACAATCTTTTAAAACCAGGGCTAGCAGGGGTCCCCTTAGCAATGGATCTGATTTAAATAAGTCCACTGGCATGCTGTCGGGACCCGGCGCTTTACCCCCCTTACTTTCGTTAATGGCCAAGATCACATCCTGGACGTCAAAGTCAATTTCAATAGGAAGATGGATTGGAGGATTTAAACATATGGACACCTCATTTCGGGGGTCCACCTGATTAGTATAAAGGCCCAAAAAATGAGACACCCATTTATCCTTCCCTATTGCTATTTCGATACTAGGCAGGTTACCTGGGGCGAGGAAAGGGGCATTCACTGCCTTCCAGAAACCTTTTGTATCTTTCCAGGCTGATGCTCGTTTTAGATCTTGCCTAAGTTCAGACCTTATGATCGCCTTTCGTTCCTTAAGAGACGTCTTATAGGCTAATCTTTCCCTTTTTATATCTGCTCGAACTTTTATGGGCTTACGTAAGGCAGTTATCAAAGCTGTATGGGTTTAGGAGCATTTGGAATCAAACCAACCGCGTCTCTTATCAGCCCCTTTCTTGCTTTTTGCCCGTAGTCTGTATTGTATAGACTGAGTTATTTTCCCAAAGGAGCTAAGAATACCTGTTTTGTTTGTATTTTCATCGAGACAGGCTGTAAAATCATCTTTGCAAACTGTCAAAAGGTGCTTACAAAGTTCAAGTTGATTTACACCCGCCCATTTGACTGTGTAACCATTTCGTCTATCGATAGCAATATCTCCCGCCGGGTAAGGTGCCGATGTCTTACTTGTTAATACTTTGGCCAACCACTTAAGTAGCCCTTGAAGAATGGCTCAGGTATACCATTGCAGAGCCTATGTTGCAGTTTAAACTGCCATTTTGATTTGATTTGATTTGATTTATAATTTTATAGAGCGCACGAATGCCCATGGGCGTCTTGGCGCTATGACAAATCAGAGAACTCCGGGTCGACAGTACAGAGTCTAACAGGCAGAAAAGAGCCATGTTTTCACTGCTTTTCTGAAGGAGAGCAGGGATGGACTGTCTTTAATAGAGATTGGGAGAAGGTTCCATACCGTTGCTGTTTGTAATAAAAAACTTCTTCCTCCCCATCTGGCCCGTCTGTGTTTAGGAACCTGAATTAAATTGGCCTGGAAGGTTCGTACAGTTTAAGATGGGTTTTTAAAAACTGCGAGCTGGATCCGTGAAGCCCCTTGTAAGCTAGGCATAGCGGTTTAAACTGCACTCTTTTGGTGATGGGGAGCCAATGAAGGGTTCTTAATTTATGGGCAATTGGTTCATGTTTGGGAATGTCCAGCACCAGCCTTGCGGCTGCATTCTGCAGGCGTTGTAATTTTGCTAGAATTTGGACCTTGGCCCCCGCGTACAAGGCATTCCCATAGTCTATCCTAGACAAGGCCAGGGCAGTCACCACCATTTTCCAAGTGTCTGCTGGAATGTAAGGCAGAGGTTTCCTAATCATTTCCAGTATGAACCAGACTGATGAAGCCAGTTTGCTGTCCTGAGCATCAGATGAGAGTTTGATGTCTAGCGTCATACCCAGGTTTTTCACCTTTTCTACTGGAGCTGGACAGTTGCCAAGGCTGTCTGGCCACCACTCCGGGGACCATGTATTAGGATCAACCCCCAGCACCAGTACCTCACTTTTATCCCCATTTTGCTTCAAGCAGTTATTCAGCATCCATTGTTTGACTTGTGTCATACATGATCTGAATTTATTCGCTGTCTCTTTAACATCCTTGCTAATAGACACCACTATCTGGGTGTCGTCGGCATAGGAAACTGGAATGAAACCACTTTCCCTTATGATTCCTGCTAATGGAGCTACATACAAATTAAAAAGGGTAGGGCTTAATGATGACCCCTGGGGCACCCCACACGGTGACCTAAATGATTTGGATCTTGCCTCCCCCAACTCTACCGAGAAAGTTCTGTTACATAAATAGGATGCCAATAGAGAGCCCGCCGAGCTATGAACTCTGACTTCAGCCAGACGGGTCAAGAGTATCTCATGGCTAACCGTATCGAAGGCCGCCGAGAGGTCCAAAAGAACCAAGGCGGCCTTCCCTCCATCATCCAGAACACTCCTGAGTTCTTCCACCGCCGTTAGCAGTGCAGTTTCTGTCCCATGTCCCTCTCGGAAGCCAAATTGTGAGTGGTCTAATATGTTTCCATCCGAGAAGAATTGGGACAGCTGCCTGTTCAGAAGTTTCTCCAAAGTTTTTGCGGCGAAGTGTATCCTGGCAATAGGTCTGTAATTGCCCAGTTCTTCAGGGTCTAAATTCGATTTTTTTAACAATGGCATCACCGAGGTGGTTTTCCATGCGTCTGGAAAGATCTCAGACTTTAGTATTTGTATGAACAGTTTCTCTAGTTGTGTACTTAGCAGCTCGGGAAAAATCTGCATCAATTTAGGTGGACAAGGGTCCATTGGGCTACCTGATCTGGTGGGTTCTCACTGCTTGCAGAATCTGATCTGCTGAGGGTGGTACGAATTGAAACCATGGGCCCTGGGATATCCTCGAGGGTTCTTTTTTTGGTTCTAAGGTTGCCTGAGCGGGTGTACCTTTATCGATTTTTTTAAAGGAGTCATATACCGATGATACTTTATTGATGAAGAATTCGCCTAGAGTATTGCAAAAATCCAAGGTCATTGCTACCTTACTACTGTTATCTATTTTTGTTAGTTTTTTTACTGTGGCAAAAAGAGCTCTGCTGGAGTTTTTTGTCTCGTTAATTTTTCGTGTAAAGTAACTGCTTTTTTCTACAATAATCAGATTTCTATAAACGACCAATGAAGCTTTGTAATCTTCTTTTAGCCCTGGATCATAATTGGTCCTCCATCTTTTCTCAGCTCTTCTACAATTCTTCTTTTGTGACCTAAGAGCTTCCGAGTACCATGGCTGAGAATGAATTTTCCTCTTGAAAGTTGCGGGGCTGCAACATTTACTGCAGCATTTATCCAATCAGTGATTTGATCATTGGCTGTATTGCTGTCTGGGGCAAGTACGGGACATGATGACTGTAGTTTATCTAGAAGAGTCTGTGTATTGGTCCTCGACCAATCCCGATATGTGACAATCCTAGGTGAGCCAGTGAGTCTACTTAGCTCTTCGTTCACTTCCAAGGAGTAGGTAATCACCTTGTGGTCTGACCAGGGGACTTGTAAAGTATCCACTTTTTTTATGCCCCCACAGGATGTAAAGATCCTATCAAGAGTGTGACCAGCTCTATGAGTATCTTGAAGAACCCTCTGTTCCAGGGCAAAATTGTTCAAAAGGGGGTGGTGATGGACAGAGTATCTGAGTTAATCAGAACACTCCTACCCAGTCAACAGATCGGGGCTTGATCCATCACCATTTTTTAGCTCACTGCACCATCCCAGTTCAGAACCTGGCTATATGCAAATTAGTCTGTCCCTGGCCCAGTGCATCATGGGAACAGGGCAGACCAAACTACCAAGCCAATTCTTCACTGGAAAGGAAACAAGCTTCCGGGGACCGGTTTCTGGCATTACAGCCGTCTTCGGCCCGGCTTGCTTGAATCCTGATGGTGCAGTGAGCAAGGGACTCATGTCTGAGCATACCCTTCCACACTTGTGGTGGCCAAAATATTTCAAAAGGGGGTGGTGATGGACAGAGTATCTGAGTTAATCAGAACACTCCTACCCAGTCAACAGATCAGGGCTTGATCCATCACCGTTTTTTAGCTCACTGCACCATCCCAGTTCAGAACCTGGCTATATGCAAATTAGTCTGTCCCTGGCCCAGTGCATCATGGGAACAGGGCAGACCAAACTACCAAGCCAATTCTTCACTGGAAAGGAAACAAGCTTCCGGGGACCGGTTTCTGGCATTACAGCCGTCTTCGGCCCGGCTTGCTTGAATCCTGATGGTGCAGTGAGCAAGGGACTCATATCTGAGCATACCCTTCCACACTTGTGGTGGCCAAAATATTTCAAAAGGGGGTGGTGATGGACAGAGTATCTGAGTTAATCAGAACACTCCTACCCAGTCAACAGATCAGGGCTTGATCCATCACCGTTTTTTAGCTCACTGCACCATCCCAGTTCAGAACCTGGCTATATGCAAATTAGTCTGTCCCTGGCCCAGTGCATCATGGGAACAGGGCAGACCAAACTACCAAGCCAATTCTTCACTGGAAAGGAAACAAGCTTCCGGGGACCGGTTTCTGGTATTACAGCCGTCTTCGGCCCGGCTTGCTTTTATGCCCCCACAGGATGTAAAGATCCTATCAAGAGTGTGACCAGCTCTATGAGTATCTTGAAGAACCCTCTGTTCCAGGGCAAAATTGGCCAGTGCGTCCCTGAATGTTGATACCGTAGTGTCAGAACTTTTTTCTGAGTGTAGATTGAAATCTCCCAAGATGGTATAATCGGGACCTTTCACGCTTGATTCCAAGAACGGACTGAGTAAATGGATCAGCGGTGTTTTGGCTCTGGGTGGCCTGTATATTAAAAGGCCATTAAAGGTGTAGTCGTTAGTGACCTTAATCTGGAAGGATAAAGTCTCACAATCCAGACTGCTGCGCTTATCTGAGCTCTTGACCCTAAATTTGTCTCTAAATATAATTGCTAGTCCTCCCCCTCGTTTTTCTTTCCTGTCCACTCTGCCGATGGAAAACCCCTCTGGAATAGCAACGGCCAAATCTATGTCCGAGGCCTTGTCTGCCCAAGTTTCTGTGATAAATATAAGATCTAAGTTTTGGCTTTCTAGTAGCTCCGCCATGTGGATGTTATGTTTCACCATGAACCTGGTGTTAATTAGTCCGGCCTTGTGATGTTTCGTTTTATCTCTGATCTCTTGGGCTGTGAGTAGAGTTTGGCCAATCCTTCGATAATAGAAAAAATGAAGGTATGAGAACAAACTGGACATAGTTTGGTTTCTGAGTGCATCTCTATTATGGGACAGCTGGCGCTAGTTCTAAGTAAGTGAAGTGCTTGACTAGAATATCTAAGCCTCACAGGCCCTCCTAAAATTTGTGCAGGGATTGTTGCCCTGGGCCCTGTCCCGGAGCGGACGGGCGCAGACAGGCTTGCCTTAGGTGCGCCTTCGGCGCGCCCGCTGCGTGCGTCCGCTGCGCCTCCGGTCTGGCATTGATTTAAATAGTGATGTGCGGTGGAACACTAGAGCGCGTAGCATAGCGTCGGTAATGCCCCCAGGCAGGAAGTGTAAAAACGGCTCTGACCCCCTGGGGCACCCTCCGTTCAAGCGGCACTTCCCGTGATGGACCGGGGTGCCTGGGGCGAGCGAGCAAGGAAATGTGCAAATGAGCGAAGTAAGTCTTTTTTGTGCAAAGTAGGCAAATAAGTAATTTAAAAGCTTAGCCACATTGCTGCTTAAGAGTTTCCCCATCTGTGCTGGACAGCAACGAAAACGGGTGTGGTCATGACGAGCTCAGCTCGTCATGAGCACCTGAGAGGTATATGCCATGACGAGCTGAGCTCGTCATGAGCATGGAAGGGGTTAAAAAGTAAATACACACAGCCTAGACCTGGCCGAGCCGCGTCGTCTCTGTCATCAGACTAGCGTCGCTCTGCCCCAAGCCTTTTAACAGCAGTGTGTGGTGGAACACTAGAGCGCGTAGCGTAGCGCCGGAAATACCCCCAGGCAGGAAGTGTAAAGAATGGCTCTGACCCCCTGGGGCACCCTCCGTTCAAGCGGCACTAGCCGTGACGGACCGGGGTGCCTGGGGCGAGCGAGCAAGGAAATGTGCAAATGAGTGAAGTAAGTCTTTTTTGTGCAAAGTAGGCAAATAGGCAATTTAAAAGCTTAAAAAGTAAATACACACAGCCTAGACCTGGCCGAGCCGCGTCGTCTCTGTCATCATTTTGACTGGCAGAATATACTTTTTGCCAGGCCCAAATCTTTCTTTTTTATATATATGATTTACCATTAAAGGGGGCCCTGGACAGCCCCAAGGCAGGATGTAGTGTATTTTAAAATTTAGACATGTATGTTCAAGTTTAACCTGCCCTAGTAGTGAAAACCTCTTAAATTTGTTTTTCACTACTGCAAAGCTTATCTCTCCCATAAGATGTTGGAGTTGCCTTATTACATTTTATAAGTGGAATTTTCAAATGGGAAGAGATAACGGATTCATGGTCGGTGTCTCTTGAAGTCTAATTTAAAATCCTAATTTTTTAGTGAAGTCAGATTTTAAATTACAATTCTGAAAATGCCACTGAAAGTTCAAATTTTTCTGCCTTAGCAATTTGCTCATGACTGGGTGTAGTTGGGCTTTCTGTGTTTCTCCTAAACAGCCACACACAGTGGGAGCTTAGGTGTGACTGGCTGAGCAATCACTGGCAGGATGGGAGGGAGGAGCTGGGCCCACCCTCACTTATACCTAAATAGGCAGTGTCCTGTCTCCATACTAAGGGCAGAAAACTACCTGTAGTTTGTCTAGAACCAGGACAGGGGAAGCAGGGCATGTATGCACTTTTAAGCATGCCTCCATAAGCTTTTCCTGACTACAAAGGCACAACTGTGTATAAAAGAATGACCTTTGACACCACCACTTCAGTACACTTATGGAACTGTGGAAACTATGCCAGGAAAGAAGGACTGCTGTGGTACTACAAGGTCTGCCACGCTGATGGACTGCTGCTCTACAAGGAACTGCTGCCCTGCTGTGCTGATTCCCCCCTCCCCTTCTTGCCAGGGGAAGAAGAACTGAACCTGTATCTCCATCTTTAACCCAGGACCACAGAGTGACTCAAAGGGCTAATCTTCTGGCTTCCTGATCCTAGCCTTAGGGACATAATAGGCTCCCTAACAGCTCCTGGAATCTTCAGTGATTATCTGACCCCCAAGAGGTGCCCCTCATATCCTGTACCCTTGGTGTCGCTCTTGAGCTCCTAAATTACATTTTCTGGGCTCTTTGGAACAGTGAACGGGAGTGCTCACACCAGTATTGTGCCGCTTGCACCTAAAATCAGTGCAAGCTGCCTCCAGTCTATCTCTTTGCACAGCAGCATCGTCAGCTTGTGGGAGATCGCCAGCGTGAAGTTCCAGCCTGCCTTGGCCTGCTTTTCGCACCACGCCGAATGTAGCCCGCAATACCCTCCTTGCTCTGGGAAACTCTCTCTCATGCAAATGTGGCTATTGGCACAAAACTTGAGAAAGTAACATTTCAGCAGGACTAATTAGGTACTATATTGGACCCACGCTCTATCGCAGTGCACCTAAACATTTGACTTTGACACGGTCCAGAATGACCAGATTGCAACAGTTGGCGCTTGATGCTTTTGGGCGCTAGATTGCAGTTTATTCTTCAAAAATTCACAACTCCAATTCTACTGATTGGATTGTTGTTGTTTTGGTCTTATTTTATTTCTAAAATTTTGTTTTATTTTACTAACTTGGTGTGGGATCTTTTTGTATTGTGTTTTTACTGTTTGAAGTGTTGCTGAAATGCTTTACCCTTTGCCACTAAGTTAAGCCTAACAGCTCTGTGCCAAGCTACCAGGGGGTTCAGCACAGGTTAATTTGGGGTTTGCTTGTGCCTTATCCTGACTATGACTGTTTCTGCCGCTTGTCAAGAGCTCATACCCCAATCAACCAGTAGCTCAATTGTTAACAGTGCCATAAAGCTGTGCTGACAACCCTAGATGCTCTCGGTTGCTCAAAGGATGGCACTGCAGGAGATACTTAACTAATTATCATGTCATGCTAATTGGTTCAGGGCTGGGCCATCTACCTTTCGGCAACCTCCTTTTATGTAGATGTTGCTATGCGTTGGGTTACAGGTACCATTCCATAAAGGATTTTTTGCATAGGTTAAAGTCATGTCCAAAAGATACTGCCATTACTTTTGAATGTTTCAGAACAGACTCTATAAATGCATAAAAGGTTAAGCTAAATAGGACCTTTAAATCCAATTGAGGTAATCATTTTTGTTGTGGAAGTTTCTTTGAAAAATCTATATTATTTTCAATGATGAAGTCTGTAATAGCTCAATCATAAATTCATCTAATTAACCATTTAGGAGTAGAATTTGGCTTTAGGGCTAGAGTGTCACCATATGCTTTGTAACAAAACTAGCACATAGGTAAACGCAGGGCTAAGGAGAGAAGTGCTAAGTGTGCTCACAATGTCCACTTTAAATATAGTGAATGAATTTAGATTGCGTTACTACTCCTAACAAGGCGTCAAAGTGCTTTTCGGTGTGTAGCACCCTACTCTGGAACCCAAAAAGGATTAGTGGTGGATTAGTGTAAGGAAATAGGAGTTAATTGGAGCAGTGGGCATGCAAGTCTGCTAGTTGGATTGACTATAATAATGGAGGGATAGAAGAAGGAGTAGTCTAGAAATTGTTATTTGTGAGATCATAGTAGTAAGATGGGTTTTGGGATGAGTAAAAGGAGAGGTAGGTAGACATTACGTCTTTGCAGCCAGACAGCTGTCCTGCTTGTTAGGCTTCGACACAAAAATTACCACACAGTACTCAACAGAATATAAAAGTATACGCTAACATGCATAGAGGCCATCCAGCAGTTTGACAAGCGTATCAATGTTCCTGGAAAAAAATTATCACCGTATCACTTCTGAGCACATGGGGCCATATTATCAAGCATGGGCAATACATTATCGCCGCTTTTATCGACAGGAAACTGCCCCTAAAGTGGCGATAATGGGCTTGATAATATGCCCTTGTGAATTCCCATAGCAGCGCAGGTTAACACCAGAACCTGGGCTTCTATGGGAATTCGCAAGGGCATATTATCAAGCCCATTATCGCCGCTTTAGCTGCAGTTTCCTGCCGATAAAAGCAGCGATAATGTATCGCCAATGCTTGATAATATGGCCCTGAGTACCTTGCTCACCAATACTAAATGACAGTCTTTATTACTTCATGTTTATAATAAATGTGTCATCGAAAACAAAAACTTCCATATAATTTACATCTAGGGCTCACACACAAGTATGGCAGTTCTAGGACAGCCAGACTCGTCAGGGCGTGGCAGTGGGGGTTTCCCCACCGCCCGATTATGAGTTGGGCGGTGGGACCAGCAGCAGCTGCCAGGAAACTGCCAATCCCTGGTGGTGTTGAAGTGGTGTAGAGCCATCAATATGCTTGGTGGGACCGCCACGGTTCGGCCTAGCATAATATGAGTTTCGTCTCCCCCAGGGCTTTCATTAGCGGTGGGCGGTCGGCCAGCGGAGTTTGCAAGGTTTTACAACTCTGCGCTCTGATTGAAACTCGAAGTTTGGCAAAGAGTTTGCACCCACATTGGAGCAGAGCTTATTAGCACCATCCTCAATCAAACTCCTCAGTACAGGCTTGGTCTTCGCGCAGATTGACATGCGCAGTTCTTGCCATCTGCTGCACTTCAGACTCTGAGCCAGAGGCATCTCAGCAGAGTCAGCGCAGTGTGCAGCGGTCAGATGGCAGAGGAGGTGGCGAGGAGGCTAAGAGTCTGGCGGGCTGCGCCGCCATTGATAACCAGTCTCACGTGAAGGTAAGGTAATCTGCATAAACGCTGGGGTTGCACTTGTGAGCACACTTCTTGCACATGACCAGCTGGTGCATGCTGCACTCATATCAGGGGTATCTTCAGCATTGAGCAGAATTGTGTGTGTTTGGCTTGTTTTCGTGCTCGCAGCCCCTGTCCCTTCTCTGCTTCATTTTTGCCATATACCAAACCATGCAGAGTGAACTCGGATCAATATTTCTGGTCACAGAAATACTAGTTCTGAAGCCATGGGGCTACTTATAATGGGCAGAACAATCTCCACGCTTCACGTGGGATATTACAACTGTTAATGAGGGCCTCATGTATTGGGTTAAGCAGAGAAGACCAGGATTGATTTGGCCTAGCCTATTGTAATCCTGTATCAAAGACATGCCTAATGCTTTCAGTTGGTGTCTTTATTATATTAAACATATTATTCATGAGGAAGTCTCTACAGTTTTAAATTCCAATTCGTTTTTATTCTCTTTCAAGTGCAACTGTCTTATTGGGAATATTTCCACAGTGCAGCTGAGGATAGTACACTACCTTTAATCCCACTGTAGTTGCAAGTTGTCGACTCATCCAACCTGCCTTACATCACACACACTGTTCTTCGATTTTTGCTGTGTGCACTTTACCTAGAAGCACTCCTTAAGGCACAGCTTTCCAAACTTTTCATGTTGGGGACACACTTTTTGGAGATGCATCATTTTGGGACACAGTAAGGCAGTGTAGCGAGCGAGCGTAGCGAGCCCGAAACACCTAAGGGGAGTTCAAGGGGTTTTCACTCACTCTGTCTGTCTCCCTCTCTCTGTCTCCCTCTGTCTCCCTTAGTCTGTCTCTGTCTGTCTTGCTGTGTCTTTCTTCCTCATTCTGTCTCTCTCTGTCTGTCTCCCTCCCTCTGTTGCCCTCCTCCCTCTGTCTGTCTCCCTCCCTCTGTCGCCTGCCTCCCTCTGTCTGTCTCCCTCCCTCTGTTGCCCTGCTCCCTCTGTCTGTCTCCCTCTCTCTGTCCGTCTCCCTCTGTCTCCCTCTCTCTGTCTCCCGCTCTCTGTCTCGCGCTCTCTGTCTCCCGCTCTCTGTCACCCTCTGTTTCTGTCCCTCTGACTCCCTCCCTCTGCTGTCTCCCTCCCTCTGTCTCTTTCTCTCTGTCTCCCTCTGTCTCCCTCCCTCTGTCTCCCTCCCTCTGTCTCCCGCTCTCTGTCTCTCTCTGTCTCCCTCCCTCTGTCTGTCTCCCTCTTCTTTCCTCTGTCTGTCTCCCTCTTCTTTCCTCTGTCTCTCCCTGACTGTCTCCCTCTGCCTCCCTCCCTCTGTCTCCCTCCCTCTCTGTCTCCCTCCCTTTCTCCCCTCTGTCACCCGCTGTCTCCCTCTCTCTCTCTCTCCCCCTCTGTCTCTGTCTCCCTCTCCCTCTCTGTCTCCCTCTCCCTCTCTGTCTCCCTCTCCCTCTCTGTCTCCCTCTCCCTCTCTGTCTCAGTCTCTGCCTCTATCTGTCTGTCTGTCCCTGTCTGTCTGTCCCTGTCTCCCTCTCTCTGTCTCTATTTGTCTTTGTCTGTCCCTGTCTCTGTCTGTCTCTGTCTCTGTCTCCCTCCATCTCTATGTCTCCCTCACTCTCTCGCTGTCTTCCTCCCTCTCTCTGTCTCTATCCCTCCTTCTCCCTCCCTCTGTCTCACTCACTCTGTCTGTCTCCCTCTCTCTCTCTCTGTCTATCTCTCTCTGTCTTCCTCTCTCAATCTCTATCTACCTCTCTTTGTCTCCCTTCCTCTCTCTCTCTCTCCCTCTGTCTCCCTCCATCGCTTTGCCTCTGTGTTCCTCCCTCTTGTATGTCTCTCTCTTGTCTGTCTCCCCCTTGTCTGTCTCCCTCCCTCTGTCTCCCTCAATCTATCTCCCTCTATCTGTCTCCCTCCCTCTGTCTCTATCCCTCTGTCGCCCTTCTCCTTCTATCTGTCTCCCTCCCTCTGTCTCCCTCACTCTGTCTCCCGCTCTCTGTCTCCCTCTGTCTCCCTCTCTCTGTCTGCCCCTCGCTCTGTCTCCCCCTCTCTCTGTCTTCCTCCCTCTATCTCCCTCTGTCTCCCTCCCTCTACCTGTCACCCTCTGTCACCGTACCCCAGCTTACAGGGTACATATTTATATCATAGACTACTTTGACTCCAAATTCTCCTCTTCAAAACTCGTTCACTCACCCACCCTCTTCTGAGACCCGACAAGCATCCCTCAAGTGCATTTCTAGGTAAATAAAGACCCCCAGCAAATTCATATTTTAGTGCTTCACCACTGATATGGCACCTTTCTCAAGGACCTGGATTCCAACTTTATAACAGACCCCTCTCATCCTCCCCATATTGTGTTTGGTGACTTCATCTTGGATCGTAACAGATCACACTATTCATCTACTCTTACTGGACAACTCAATATCCAGAACACACAGGCTGCCCTCACATTTTCAAGGTAATATTTTCAATATCATACTAATCCTTAATCCACCCCCTCACCCAATATAAAGTCCTCTCATCTGACCACTCCTTAACTCACATGCTTTATGCTTGTGAACATATGCACCCGAGTATTTCGCAGGTCTTTAAAAGACCATTTACATGTTAATGGGGCTTTGTTGTGAATCGTCGGCCCCCATAGAACAGAGTGTCTCGGAGTCCGCGCTGCTGCGGCAGACTCCGAGACACTCTTTCAAAGGAATGCCTTAGCAGCAGTTATGTGCTAAGTGCCCTGTCATCCTGCGACACACCCACCACTTGCAGGCGACACAGTACTGTGTCGGGACACACAGTTTGGAAAGCTCTGCCTTAAGGAGCCACTGGGAATGCTATTGTATGCTCTGTGTCGGGATGTATGACATTACAACGCATGCTTTTACATCGCATGCCTTTACAACGCGGTTTTTACATCGCAAACCTTTACAACACATAGCGCTTTGGGGTGCTGGATAGTGAAAAGTTTAATTTACTATTCCAACTCCAGTCCCCGTGGTCACTAGGGAAGGTGTTGGATAGTAAATTAAACTTATTCCCTATCCTAGAGCGCCCCCCAGCGCAATGCGTTGTAATGGTTTGCGTTGTAAAAGTTGCGTCGTAAAGGCACTGCGTGGTAAAAGTTGCGTTGTAAAGGATGTTTCCCTCTGTGTCGACATGAGGGAATTGTGGGTCGTTTAAGACCCTCTATTAGGCATAGTGAACTTATGCCCTTCGAAAATATGTTTTCAAGTTCGGTGCTGGCAACAAGCCATTTTTATATGACAAAATTAGAGTCTTTCATTTCACTTTTGGCTGTCCGCCAATCCATATTAGTCTTATTCACGAAATTTTCACTCAAGTAAATATATGTGTAGGTCCTGTAGAGGCATTTGCCCAGAAGTGACGCACCTGTGCCACAGATTGCTGAAGTAGTACTGGCTGCCCTGGGATAATAACTCTGTGCCATGTTTTTAAACACAGGCCCTCGCAACTGATATATTTTTCATTTACTAAACCATGCCTCTTTATTTTCTTATAATCAAATGACATTTAGAGAAATGCAGCAGCATATATATTGAAAAAAATGTAATCAGGCTAAATATGAGTTTATATTCAGGTGATGATCGGGGAAAGTAAAATGCAGATAATTGCTTTTAAGAAGTTATTACTCAATTCATTCTTAGTGCAGTTGCACCATCTACTGGCAACAGGTAGTGCAGAATAGCTCTTATCTCACATAGCCAATATTTAACGAGCAAAGACTGCATCAATTCAAGGAAGGTCTGCAATTGTCAAGTTACTCTGCCAGATTGCAGAACTCTGTGGAATCTCACAAAGTTTTTCGGTAACTCCGCAGAATTCCGCAGAATGAAACACCACAAGCTACTCCCATCCCTTGTTTTCATGGCAGTACCTCCTTTCTGAAAACCCTGGCAGGGAGAAAACAAAGGTAGCCCTACCGGGCCCCCTGTGTCTCTGCTGCCTGTGGATGCACACGGGGGCATGTGTGCAGGCACACTAGTTCCTGCACTGAATGGACATTAAAGTCATGGGAATGCCAGAAAAAGCCGCCAGATATGAGTCATACTCGTAATCTGGCGGGCGGCCTCACCACAGGGTTGGCGGTGAGGCAGTGAGGCGGTGAGGCGGCGGGGCGGATCCGGCGCTGCATTGCCAAACTCCGAATCAGGCCCTTATTGTATATTAAGTACTTATTCTATACACAATATTAGGGACCACTGTCTTGTTTTGTAACTCTTAAATCCCCGGTCCCATTTTTGGATCATAGGGTTATTCCTTGTTTTCTTAATATTCCTAGAATGAATACACACCACTGGATGGCTATTTTCATGCCTTATGGCAGCTTCAAAAGCGTATTGTGACACTGTTGAAAACATATAAATAAAAACACAATAAAGGGAATCAGAATAGACATTTGGGCACTATAAACATTGGGCTTCGAAGGATTCGAGCACAGCAGTAAGCTAAGGACATAGAGGCATATTATCAAGGGGGTTTATCTCTGCTTTTTTGGCTTTAAAAGCCAAGAAAGCGGAGATAAAATTATCTCCCTATTACCTAGCTGTCGCTAACACCAGTTAGCGACAGCTAGTAGGAGATAGCGACCATCTTGGGCCCCACTTTGCATGTCAGTGATATTTATCACTAATGACATGCAAAGTGGGCGTGCCAAGATGTTAGCGACTGGAAACAGTCGCTAACATCGCTATCTCCTATTACCAACTTATGGAGATATTCGCGCTAAGAGCGAATATCTCCAAAAGCTAACACCTGCCCTGAGCAGTTCTTAGCCATGTTATCCAATGGGAGGTGGATAACATGGCTAAGTGCATTAGCTCGGTAATGCATGAATATCGCTGACTTTTCAGCAATATTCATGCATTGCAGCCGATTTTTATCGCATTTGCGATAAACCTTGGTAATACCAAGGTTTATTTGCGATAAAAATCGCCGCAGCTCAGCGGTAAATTTTTGTCTCTAACCAAGCAATAGCGATAATTATCGCTATTGCTTGGTAATATGCCCCATATACTTCACACATTACTATGACTAGATCTACCAACACTCATATTTGACGAAACAACAACTTTGATACAGTGGCTGCAAGCGCCATACAAGTGGCCTCAACACAACATAACATTAACTTGTTTTTATATTCCATTCATGTGCTGACCGACAGAGCTGTGCACAGGGCATGCCCTCAGTTTAATCTAGATTTTAATTGATGCTCTGATTCCACAGGAGGTCAATTACAGACAGAGGGCCTCATTTATGAGGTTTTGCCGTAGGGAAGCGCAGCAGGCCTTCCCTTCAGGTAAAAGCTAAGTCAATGATACCTAGGCTAGTCACAGTCGATACAAGGATGCCATTTTTCACCAATTCAAATGCTGACCAGAGATCAAGAGTGGGAAACATCGATGAGTTGGTTTTGTTGGGAAGTGATAAGGAATCAGGCAACATGCTAACAGAGTACCTCAATAGCTTTGTGATTGATGTACACCGCTTATAAATGGGATCTTTAGTAAAGTCCACATTTGTAAAGCGCACAATCCCCCGCAAGGGTCTCTAGGCGCTGGGGGCCGTCGGGAAGATTAAGCGAGATATTGCCCAGCGTCACATGGTGCTGGGCTAACCTGCCGCCGGAGCCGGGGATCGAACCGTAGTCCCCAGATTGCAGCGTCAGTCGCCCTGGCCGTGGCGCCACACCTCTCCCATCTTTCAAAGTAGAAATTGCATTGAATTGAAATGCATTTACAGTTCTTTTTTGGCCTGTGTTTCCGACCTCTATTTTACCAGATCTTTAATTGTGACACATTTTTTAGATTGAAAATCCTCAGAAAAACATATAAAAACGTAAAGTCTGATTATGAGTGGGTCAGTAAATTCTGACCTGGGCCTAAACCCATGTTTTGCACTGATCGGAATTAAAAGGTATTTAACACACACAATATCATCATCATCATCATCAAAGCTTTATTTCGATATACAGGATATCATAAAAGCACTTAAAAATGTAGAATCACAATTCATAAAAATTACATTTAAAAAAAAAAAAGTAAGTTACAATAAAACCATACGTATTACACTTCATAAATCTTGTTTTAGACTTCGTTCCTGTGGGTGCGCAGGAGCTGCCATCCAGGAGTACAGCTGATTGTCGTTTTTCCAGGGTGCCATTAAATAGCTCGCCGGACCCGCTTCGCGGGTCCCGCATCGTGGCATCGCGGCGAGAGGAGGAGAAACTTGTTCTTGTGCATCGAGCGTGAGGGGCGAGGACTTGCCCTGCAGCGGGGCTGCGAGTTGTGTAGCAGGGACTCCAAATCCCAGGAGTCCCTGCGTGACCTGATTGCCACACCTGGTCCACTCTCCCTGCTGCTTGCCACGCCCCCCTGAACCTACTCCACCGTATATAACTGGACTAGTACACCGCTGCGCGGGAGCGTCCCGGGAGAAGCCCGGGCAAAGGGCGGGCCGTCTGTGGCCATCAAGGGACGGAAGAGGACGGGACGGGACACCCCCCTTTCTCCATCTACTGAAGATCACAAAGGTACGGTCTCCATTTGGATAAAACCGACTTATATTCTATTTGCATAGTGCCTTATCAGCGTAGCAGGAGACTCTGAGGAGGGGCGCTCGATCATTAGACATATTCCAGCAGCTACTGATCTTGAAACATCCCACTTCCAAAATGAATAAACGGGGAACTAAAACTATAACCCCTGCGACACGATCACACACCAAGCTGCTGGCAGCCGATCCACAACCTCTACCAACCCTGACAGCCATCGATAAAATGCTGCAACAGACCATCGGTGTAGTGGTAAATGCGATTGAGAATACAGAGAGGAGGCTATCGATAACCCCAACGCTAGGCATGCAAACCCTGGGAAAAGACACCTCAGCTACCACGATTGATGTCTTGGACACTAACTCATTTCTGGCTCCATCATTTGTAGACTTTCCCTGCAGCCAGTTGCCCGTTGAGACCCCTACAGTTGTCCAGGAGCAACCAATCATCCTTTCGCCCCCTTCCCCGGAGAAAAGGACAGCTGTACGTGAGTGAGAAAAAAGAGAGGTAATATTCTAAATAAAATGGGTAATAATAAATTGTCAAACCATGACTTGGTGACACCGATCACCACTACAAATGGCCCAACATTAGGAATACCATGCTGGGTCACAAACATGGTCACCGACCTACAAGCTTCCTTGGAGCGGACTATTGTTGCCCAGCTCAAGCCTCTGGTTTCAAAACTTGATAAACTTATTGCTGCCACTAACTCAAAAGGGGGTGGGCCAATTGAGACAGCAAAACAAGTGAGAAACTCTGTACCCCAAGTTATTGATACACCGTCCCAAAGCGCCCCAAGAAATAGAGTAGTGGGAAGCAAAAATACCCCAGTACAGACCATCAACGCTGCAGCTACACCAATTTCCCAGAAGTCCACGCACGTCCCGCCCCAAAACCTGCCAAGGGCCAACCCTCAAAAACAGCCTTCTCAAGCAGCAGGAAACATGCCAAAATCTAATGAGAAAGATAACCCAAAGACAAAAGAGGGTGTCAAGGGGATGAATAGCACTAGTTCGCCACCAAAACAAAGCCAACCATCTAGAACCTTTCCCCGACAACCACCAACAATTAATCTACCCCACGTAGGAGTTCCACCGTTAACCAAGGGGAAAAGAGAAAGTGAGACTGAGCTGAAAAATAAGTGCATACAGTGGCTTAGAGTTAATAGACCCCTTCCGGGGAATGTCTCAGGGGAAATCCTGTCAGCTAGAAGAGTGGGCTGGATTGGGAGGAGCCCAAAGACAGTAGCCGGTGACGTGATAATTCTGAATTTCAGGGATGTCTCTGCTGTAGGGTATATCTGTAATGCCCCGCACTATAGTTCAGACACGCAAATATGTCCTCTGCACCTCTCGTACTTCTACCCCACTCCTAGCCTGGAACCATGTCGCACAAGACCCCCACATTAATAGGGGGGGCTTTCCCATGCTACATAGAACTGCAAATGGGGAGGTATACAGGGAGGGTATGTCTTCCTATGGTCCACTACTCCCGATACAGCCACATTGGAATAGGTTCAGCGCCCTGGAAGATGTAGATTGACTTACTCAAGGTGAAACCCCACCCCTAGAGGCCACAAATGTAGAACATAGAAGCCCAGGGGTACCAAGTGAGAAACTCTGTACCCCAAGTTATTGATACACCGTCCCAAAGCGCCCCAAGAAATAGAGTAGTGGGAAGCAAAAATACCCCAGTACAGACCATCAACGCTGCAGCTACACCAATTTCCCAGAAGTCCACGCACGTCCCGCCCCAACACCTGCCAAGGGCCAACCCTCAAAAACAGCCTTCTCAAGCAGCAGGAAACATGCCAAAATCTAATGAGAAAGATAACCCAAAGACAAAAGAGGGTGTCAAGGGGATGAATAGCACTAGTTCGCCACCAAAACAAAGCCAACCATCTAGAACCTTTCCCCGACAACCACCAACAATTAATCTACCCCGCGAAGCCCAATCCTATGTGGTGGCACTCGTAGGAGTTCCACCGTTAACCAAGGGGAAAAGAGAAAGGGAGACTGAGCTGAAAAATAAGTGCATACAGTGGCTTAGAGTTAATAGACCCCTTCCGGGGAATGTCTCAGGGGAAATCCTGTCAGCTAGAAGAGTGGGCTGGATTGGGAGGAGCCCAAAGACAGTAGCCGGTGACGTGATAATTCTGAATTTCAGGGATGTCTCTGCTGTAGGGTATATCTGTAATGCCCCGCACTATAGTTCAGACACGCAAATATGTCCTCTGCACCTCTCGTACTTCTACCCCACTCCTAGCCTGGAACCATGTCGCACAAGACCCCCACATTAATAGGGGGGGCTTTCCCATGCTACATAGAACTGCAAATGGGGAGGTATACAGGGAGGGTATGTCTTCCTATGGTCCACTACTCCCGATACAGCCACATTGGAATAGGTTCAGCGCCCTGGAAGATGTAGATTGACTTACTCGAGGTGAAACCCCACCCCTAGAGGCCACAAATGTAGAACATAGAAGCCCAGGGGTACCAAAGGAGAACATTCTGCCTCAAATCCTGAAGGAAGCTCCAGAAGCTGTTAACTTAGTAAGGAAAAGGACTAGCACCAGGGAGACTAGGGAAGTCGAAGGACGAGATAGTACAGAGGAAGGATGCCTGTAGGTAGTCTCCTGGAATATTGCCGGGTTAAAAAATAAGCTGCTTACCCCCGAGTGGGCTACCTTCATGGCAGCATATGACATCTGCCTGATGCAAGAGACCTGGGCATTAGAAGAGAGCTCGAGCCCGACCTTTGCAACGTTTGATACCTTGGCAGTATCTACAGGCAGAGGCCGCCCATCTGGCGGGCTATCCATCTGGATAGGAACTCACCTGGGAATCCAAGCGACCAAGATCCAAACAAACTCCCCGGATATTCAGTGTATCCTAATAGAACCCCCAGGCCAACCCCAAGTAGCAATAATAAACACCTATTCGAGGCCATCCAGGAATGGCCCGGAATCGGCTACATTTAGAGCCCTGAACTCTTTCATCCAAGGGCTAGACCCCTCTATTTCAATAATCCTTGGACAGGATTTTAACTGCCAATTTGAACCTTTGGGCAGTCTAGAACTGGGTGATCAAGATGAGGTAGATGCATTATGGCATATCCCGGATCCGAACATTGCCCCTGTCAGGGCGTGGACACCTCTTGTGCTCCAAATAAAAAGCTTCTCCCTTGTGACATCCTTGCGGGCGTGCAATGGGAGACTGGACCCTGACCGCCCAGCAATGACAACTTTTAATCGGGCAAATAAAACAACCATCATTGATTACCTAATGGTGGATGCTAAAAACTGGGACAAGCTGAAAGAATTCAGGGTCATCCAAAGACAGGACAGTGATCACAATGCCCTGGTAGTAACTTTTAAACCAGGGTCATTTGGATTAACCACTTCTGATCACATACCTGCCTTGACGTCACTTCCTCTCACGCTGACCAACAATAGAAGGAGGGTTAAGTGGCCCCACCTTGCAGACTCAACCTCGAAGCTTGCCAAAATCTACGAACTCGCTATCCCTTTTATAGAGCAGATGGGTGTCTCGCCTAGTTGGCAGCAGGCGTTAGATACGCACAAACAGTTGGTTGAGGCACTAGGGGACGTGTTCTACCCTATAAGCAGAATTAAGAAGTATATTCCAAAAACACACCCCTGGTTCAACGATGCGTGCAGGAACTCGAAAAAGGAGCTCCTTGCGGCGATTAAGGTTAAAGATAGAGAGAATATTAGGGCAGCTAGACAGATCTACAAAAAGGAGCTGATCAGGGGTAAAAGAGAGTGGGAAGAAGATAGGTGGGAAGAACTCAGAGGTGCCCTTGCGACTAAAGATGCTAAACTATTCTGGGCATTAGTAAATTCTGGTGCAAACGCTGGTGGGGGGACCCTTCTACCAAATATCCCCCCTCAATGTGGGAGGCGCATTTCTCTGCACTCTACACTGGCCCTGTGATTGGTCATAGTGACCATCTAGATAGGTCTGGGACCCCAGAGCCTGAAGGTCCCTCCTGGAACTCTCCTGCCCAAGACCCCCAGCATGAGTGTCGACTGCGGGGGGCCTCGGGCACGGGATACCAGTTAGAACATAGGGACACCGAGATGAGGATGGCCATGAGAAGTGGTGAGAGTATCTCAGCCAAGGAGGTGGAGACTGCGATTACTAGACAACTTCCTAATAAAGCACCAGGACTCGACAGGGTACCAGGTGATCTCTTCCGCTCTCAGCCAAAGATCTGGGCTCCATACTTAACTGTATTATTTAATGCAGTCCTACTGGGGGCAAAGATACCTGACACTTGGGCGGGGGCCGAAATTGTCCCCATCTTTAAGAAGGGGTCCCCTTTGGAGCCATCAAATTATAGACCCATAAGTCTCCTGGACACTGCCCAGAAACTGATGGGCCGGATACTCCTGGATAGAATACTGGGATGGGCGGAGGAACATGAAGTAATGACTACCCTTCAGGCCGGCTTTAGATCTGGGATTTTGACCATGGACCAACTTTTCAGGCTGCAGGTCCTCTATTGGAAGACCATAAGTATCGAGGGTGGCAGCCTCTACTTGGTCTTCGTTGACTTGCGGGCCGCTTTCGACCTTGTGCCGAGGGAGAGTTTATGGAGGGTCTTAAAAGATCTTGGCCTTCCTCTCTACCTTTTGGAGGTCCTGAAGCGGTTTCATGAAGGGAACTATGCCCGGGTGAGGTGCGGGAAGAACGGGGAACTATCTGCCTGTTTCCCAGTATCTAGAGGCGTACGCCAGGGCTGTGCCCTGGCTCCCACGCTCTTTAGTCTTTATATAAATGGTTTGGTGGGGGAACTAAATAGAGTCAGGGATAGCGACGCCCCTTGGTTGGCGTCGGGTCGGGTGCCTGCTCTGATGTTCGCAGACGACACCTTATTGTTGTCGCGAACATCAACAGGCATCCAGCGGGTTTTGGGCGGTTTTGTCTCATTCTGCGCCTCGCGGGGACTCGAGATTAATTTAGAAAAAACTAAATTCATGATCTTCGGTCCCCCGAAACGCACCCGCCCTAGCCCTACGTTAAACGGCACCCCGCTCGAAAGGGTGAGAACTTTTGTATACCTGGGGGTTACCTTGACTGAGGACTTTGGTTGGGGCCTCCAGGTAGCCAAATCCACCCTAAAGCTCGCACAGATATCAGGGGGCATTGGTAAGTTCCACCGAACAACGCATTTTAAGCCAGTCTCCCCAGTGCTTGAAATTTACAGTGCTCAAGCTAGACCTGCTGTAACCTACGGTGCAGAACTTTGGGGACATTCAAGTATAACACGCCTTCTCAGGGTTGAACGGGCCTTCATGAGAAATACGATTGGTCTACCCCAAAGTACCCCGCTCTTACCCTTGATATTCGACTTAGGTGTGGAGCCCATCTCTGAACTAGTAGCGGCCCGACCCCTCCTGTATTGGAGAAGGCTCTGGACAGTACCTGAGCTTGTGGACTACAGAGCTGAGTTCCCTGCTGTCTGGGGGTCGCTTAGGAGTAAGAAAATACCCTGGCTGCTCCACATTAAATCTATTGCCTATCGAATAGGAATGCCCCAAATATGGGAGTCCCCGGCGGAGAGTTGCCTAGTGGTGCGGATAACTGAGCTGCTGGCCTGTCTGAGGCACTATAACCTAAGTCTGCTGCATCGCCTGCCAAGTATGGGCAGGATGTCCTTGGAATTATTGCAGGTAAAACTTGTGCCCAGAAGGGAGGAATTCCTGGACCAAATTGAACCTCCCTTAGCAAGAAAACTATACACACAATTAAGGCACGGCTGCCTACCACTTGGGTCACTGACCTGCAAATGGGCAGGTCAAGAGGAGGGAACTTGCTCTGTCTGCAATAATAGCAAAGAAGACACTGCCCATGTTTTGTTTTTCTGCCCCGCCTATAGCGCAATTCGGAGAGCTTGGCTGGTACCACTATGCAGAAATCTGGGACTAAAACATTGTGCCCAAGCCGTTAGAATTTTAAAATATGATACATCCCCCGTAATTGTGTTTTCGGTCTCCCGCTTTTTGTACGGTATGTGGCGGAGAAGGTCCACCTTGATTAATTGAAGTTAATTCCAATGAAGATCACTTTCTTGATAACTGACTGTTTAATAATGTTTTAACTACTGGTTCTTAATTATTTATGTATTTTATTGTATGTACATATTTTATTGTGCTTTTATGGTCATTGACCGAAATAAAGTTATCAATTGACAATTCATAAAAATTACATTTAAAAAAAAAAAAGTAAGTTACAATAAAACCATACGTATTACAATAAATAATTTTTAAAACATATTAAACATTAACAGCTTTGTGAGTATTAAGAAGATTCAGCTAAAACTAAGGTCATCTAGTAGCCTTCAATCTAATCAGCCAGGCCCAGCTCAGAAATTTGGCAACCCCACACACTAAGGTTGTACTAGTGTCAGCCTTGAGTATTCTGAGTGCAGAGGAATGATCCCTGGTTCCAAGCAGTAAACACACAGGTTTAAGCCATTTCTGTCTGGGTTTTACATAGGCTGGGCATATAAAGAAGACATGGGCGATATTTTCAGTGACACCTTCACAGATTGGGCAGTCAGATGAGGTTTGGTACGGATGCTTCCACTTACAGGTATAATCACGGAGGGGGAGATTTCCCAGTCTATACTGAATGAAGAGGGATCTATCTCTTGGTCTTTTAATAAAATCCAAGTAAGGCTCCAAGCAAGGCTTTGGTTTATGCTGTTTAAACGCTTCAGTCAGCCTGCCTTGGTTTGGGTCACTTAGTTCTTGATCATCAACCCAAGTCCAGTAGGCTCTCTTAATTTCAGCCTTGGATAAAGAGACCCCAGGTTCCCAATCGGTTGGCAAGCCGGATTCGTGCAAAAGCTTTTTAATAATGCGATATCAGATGCGTTTAATACTTCAGGTCTCATTTACAAGTATGCCGCCGGTGAGTGGTTTTTTGTTATGCCCAGCAGTGCAATGGGCTTGCCCATATTTACAAGGCCACATAAAGTCACCCTGTGTGACTTTTCATGGCCTTGTAAATATGGGGAACATCCTTTACAACGCAACTTTTACCACGCAGTGCCTTTACGACGCAACTATTATAACGCATGTCATTACAACGCATTGCGCTGGGGCGGCGCTCTAAGATAGGGAATAGATTTAATTTACTATCCAACACCTTCCCTACTATCCACGGGGACTGGAGTTGGAATAGTAAATTAAACTATTCACTATCCAGCACCCCTTAGCGCTATGCGTTGTAACAGCATGCGTTGTAAAAACTGCGATGTAAAGGCATGCGTGGTAAAAGCATGCGTTGTAATGTCATACATCCTGTAAATATGGGTCCCTTTAATGCATTACACTGTGTGAAAGGGGCATTCCATGGGTGTTGCTAATGGTGTTCCAATGCAACATCAATGGAACCTGATACATTCCCAGATTGAGAATGTTTTGTAAAGATGGGAACTTGTCAGAATCCTACGGCTCCCCAAGGGAGGCATAGGAGTGTTGCAACGAGGTAAAATACTTTTATTTCTCCTTGTTTTTCCTCTTTCTATGCAAGCTGCGTTATGCAGCATGCATAGAAAGATGAAGATGCCATCAATTGTTGTTTTTGTGCAGGAAGGTGATCCTTCCTGCACAAAAATATTCATCCCCCAACACAGCTACCCTTGCAACATGACACAAGGTTGTCTGCATTGAGGCATGGCTGCTGTTTTGTGCCGGCGTAGGGGAGAAGTACAGGAATACGCCAGACCTTGTAGATGCAGGCTATTCCTGCCCTTTTATTTTGACCCAGGGCATTGCAGCAAGAAGGCTTGCTGTGCTGCCATGAGCCAAAATATAGTAAATGAGGCTCTTCGTGTTTCATTACATTTTAGCAGGTCAAATATGCTGAAATTTAACAGTGGAAATGTGTATGGTATTTACTGTGTCATTCAGATTTTGGTGTGTTAAACACTAAAACCCGGATGCTATTCCCCACAAGCTTGTAATAGGAGCTATTTATCACACCCTATAATTAACGTGTGCCGTGGTAGCGTTATATATCAGGTACACTAAATAGCACCTATTCTTGTAATCAGGCCCGCAGTGTCTTATTTTGTGATACCTTTTCTGGGGAGGCTTTACATTTTTACAATAATTAAATGCCAGTTCGAATTAAATCCAATGAAATTTAGGCAAATCAATATTTGTTGATTTCATATATTTCGCGAAGCACTAACATGATACTGAATCATCAAGTTCAGTCACCCTTCGCCCAGGCAACAGTTTCCATTCAGCTCATAAAGAAAACTCTTTTGCAGTTGATGAATGAATAGAGACAGAGATGCATAATACCAAGTAGTTACTGTGACTCTGTGGAGGCTTCTTTCTGAAGAATTTCCAGGAACCAAGAAAAATCCCTTGTCTAATATCTGACCATAAATAATATATTCAAAATTACCATCCAGACAACTCCTGAGTTAAGAATTAAAGTCCTGCCTGAAGCTGACAATTTTACCAGCAAATCCCCACCTACCTCCCTAACTGACAAGGCCAGAGATTTTGCAACAATTCATGTAATTTGAGTAGACAACGAAACAAGACACAGACTCATCAAGAATGGATTATTTCACACCCACTTTACAGGTGTGTCACAAGGTGTCATAATCTGGGTAAACCAGACTCTTAAGGAAAACTATGAATAGCAAACCCACTTTTACAGGTGTGTCGTAAGGTGCCCACTCTTGGTAAAACTAAGCTCTTAAAGGAAAACAATAAATGGAGAATAAAATCACCGGACAACGGTCCTTGTCAGTGCTCCAATAATGTACTGTTTGCTTGTTAAGATATGGAGTGCTTAATATGTGATCAGGAAATACATGTTTTAAGGAATAATATTGGTTACACTCATTTTTGTGTTGTTTGCTCAGAGCAATGACTGGGGAGACAGATACTTGTGCATCCTACTGACCATATTACTGCTTTGCAAGCATATTTTCTCACATCATTTTGCATGTTGAAGATTCAGTGTCCACCCCACTCTATTTCCTTTTAGTTCTGAAATATTGCAGACGATACCTTGTTTAGACCCATATAAAAACAATTCACAATTACATGTAAAATCCTTCAGTGTATTTGTTTTATCATGCACATGTGTTTTATCATGTGCATTATGCGTCCATAATATTCTATCTTTGCTCACTTGGCTCACTTTATACATCATGGATTGTGCCCTTTTGACAAACAGGCTTTTTCCATATATGCACACAGGATCAGGAACAACATCCACGTAACTGCCCCAATGTTGCTCCATTTTAGGAAAGAGTTAAATATGCACTTCTTTAAAGTACACTACATCACAATGCAGTAACAGACACTTCTCCTAGAAACCAGTTACCATTCCTTTCATATATTGACTCTATATTTGTCTTTGACCATGTATAGCACTCCACTGCCTTTTGACTAGCTTCATGCAATAGACATACCGTGTGCATCCATACATAAATAATTAAAACCCCAGGGGGCATATTACCAAGGGCCTTATTGCTGCTTTAGCGGGAATTTTTCCAGCTAAAGCGGCGATAATTTTATCGCCCTATTACCTAGCTGTCGCTAACACCAGTTAGTGACAGCTAGTAGGAGATAGCGAGCTTCTGGGGGCCCACTTTGCATGTCAGCGATAATTATCGCTAATGACATGCAAAGTGGGCATGCCAAGATGTTAGCGACTGGATACAGTCGCTAACATCGCTATCTCCTATTACCTACTTTTGGAAATAATCGCGCTAAGCGCGATTGTCTCCAAAAGCTAACGCCTGCCCAGAGCAGTTCTTAGCCATGTTATCCAATGGAAGGTGGATAACATGGCTAAGAGCATTGTCACGATAATGCATGAATATCGCTGATTTTTCAGCGATATTCATGCATTTCCCACGATTTTTACCGCTTTTGAGATAAACCTTGATAATATCAAGGTATCTCAGCGGTAAAAATCGTCGGTGCGCGGCGATATTATTATGCCCGCTAACCAAGCTTAGCGATAATTATCGCTATTGCTTGGTAATATGCCTCCAGGTTTACATTGTTGTCATATGCAGATGACACTCAACTCATGCTTTTCCTTTCTGAGAATAACTTATGAAACCCGGCCAACTTTCAGAAGTTAATATCCACCCATCGCAGAGTAGATGAATACATATTGCATATGTATGAATGCAAGCAAAACTGAAATCCTCCTCTTAGAGAAAGACACCCACTTGTGGGGCGACCACTGGTGGCCTTCTTCATTGATGGCAGTCTTATGAATAGTAGGGGACTTTACCCTACTGTTCCAAAGACTGCCATTAAAAGACTATGAGGCTGGGTGTATAGTAGTCTATCTTTTGAAGCACACGGGGGCAGGCATGTGTTTCAGGCTTTTGAGAGGGCTTAAACCTATTCTAGGTTTTTTTCGCTCTTGACATTTGTCAAAGTAGTATTCAGGTAGTTATCCTTTCTCGACTAGTTTACTGCAACATTCTTTACCTGCGAGTCAATAAATTAGTCATGAGCAGACTTCAGCAGGTGCAAAATGCTGCAGCCAAGTTGCTGTTGTCCTTTCCTAAACTTTGCTGAGCTTCCGGTCTTCTTCACAGGTTGCACTGGCTCAGCGTGTACATTTCAAGGCCGTGCGCACGACCCATAAGATCTTGAATTCCCGGGAAGCTCCTATTTCAGGAAATTTGGTATTTCCGTACTGCCCTCTACATTATTTGCGTTCTGCAAATCTTCATATGGCCATGACCCCCGGAAGTCGCTCCTTCTGCGCGAGGCCCCTGCTTTCTGGAATGCGCTTCCAATCCACATCGGTATCCTCCAGAATATCCCTGGGCGTAGTTTGAATAGTAGCGCTACGCATAGGTATGCCAAGGGCACTTCATACTATGCACGCTATGCTTAGCTACGCGAACTGCGTTGTGCAGTAGAGAAATGCTGTTCGCACTGATTGCACAGTGCCGGATGCTTGTCCACACTGTGCAATCATTTCAAATGGCATCTTGCATAGTGCAAGCAGTCGTTTTGTGCTGCTCAAGTGGATTTTTAGAATTGGGGAGAGGTGTGGCGCCGTGGCCAGGGCAACTGACGCTGGACGCTGGGGATCACAGTTTGATCCCCGGCTCTGGCGGCAGGGGTCTGCCCAACAACAGGCGACTCCGGACAATAGCTCGCTTAATCTTCCCAACGGCCCCCAGTGCCGAGATACCCCTTTGGAGGTGATTTGTGCGCTATACAAGTACTGGATTTACATTTTTACATTTACTCTTCCTTAACGCGGACTGGTAGTTTCTCATAGTGAGCGGTCGCAAGCATATGTGACCACTCGCAATGAGAAACCTGACTTCCCTGTATTGAGAATCTCGCCGGGAGGTCTATTTTCCACACTTGTGATCGGCAATTTGATGTTGCTGATCGTTAACGAGGAAAAAGTCTTGCAAGGATGTTGATTTTGCTCGATCGCGGTCGCCAACTTGATGTTGAGGACCGCAAGCAAGCAAAAAAAGCCCGCTACGCTATGCGTTTTTGCACTGTGCTACATGCAATTCGCGTAGTGCCTAGTACCGCAAACTACGCAAGCTCTGCGAGCGTAGCATTGTCCTATACCCAGGGTTACTCCAGAACCACTTGCAGTTTAGGAAGTCATTGAAGAGCTTGGCTTTTCTTTATGTAGGTTCTCTCCCGTAAATATGGTTTCTGACATTTTTCTGCTGTTGTTTTCATATTGGACTAGCGCTGGGCAGCCCTATTGTATGGGCAGCTATGCACTTTACAAAATCTCATAACACCACATACCTACTAGGACCGGGCACAATTTCTGATACACCGACATAATCTTGTATTATTTTGCATATTTCTTAATTAGCTTGTGTTGGACCTGGGTCTCTCTGCAGTGTCACCCTTGATTTTTGCCTTTCTTTCCTGAACCTGTTTTTGTTGGCTTTAAGACTGTACGCTTTTCCCTGCTACCAGTGGCAAAGTGTGTGTGCTCTCTCTTTTAAGCATGGTAAAATCTCCCTACATTTGATTGGAATTTTTAATTTACTTTCTAGTAATTTACACTACATACACCTAGGGCCTATAAATTAAATGCTACGAGTGGGCATATGCAGCTTCCCTTTGTGCCACCCACTAAAGTAGGCCATTAAAACATGTCACAGGGCTGCCACTTCAGCCTGTAGGGCAATATGAAACTGCCATTTCGACTGGCGAGATAAACCTTTGCCAGACCTAAACCTTCCTGTTTAACACACATAAGCCATTCCTAACATAGGCCCTAAAGGCTCATGGTATTTAAATAGTAGATCATGTGTACTTAGGTTTTACCTCTCTTGACAAAGAAAAACTCATAAAGTAATTTTTCAGTTGTAAGGCTATCCCTTGTCGTGTATTTCTATAGGTTCTGAATCGATCCCCCTATTCCTGACCCTATTCTGGTTAAACTAACTATCAAGTTAACTAACAGTCAGCCCATGAGGCAAGAAATCCCCCATGATGCAGATACCGTTATCTGACGCAGTCACACTACGGCACAGGAACGTGTTATCTGATTAGGTCATAACGCTTGGGATCTAATTAGACAAGCGACATTCCTCCAGCCCCTGATAAGGCATACGACGTTCTCATAACAAATCAAACCTATGACAACCTGGAAAATCCGTGCGGACATTGTTTTGATTTCACAGAGAACTTTTGCAAAAGAATGTGCTAACGAGCAAGTCGTATGACATCTTTATTGACGTACCTATGTCCATCCTTACGTCAATCTCGGCACCTTTAAGGTATAAATATTGCCGACCTTGCCCTATGCAAAGACACGCGTGGTGACAAGACGGAGCAGCCATACTTGCCGAAGCCGAGAGCAGAAGCAGACCCCGCTGGCAGCAGCCCCGCCTTCCTGACGCGCTGAGAGACGCGCTGCTATCTCAAGCCGAGAGACCCAGCACCGGCGCTTCTGGGCAGCCCTCGCAGGCAGCCTGGAATATCGAGAGCAGAGAAAGAGATACCATTCCTCATTCATCCTAACTTCCAGGTACAGAACTGAATAACCCCTCACAGAGAATTCTTTAGTTATTCACTTGGCAAAAACAAACTTAACTTAAACTGTAACTTTCTATTCCCGCCCACGCATTAGACTTAGGTCAGGTACACGGGGTAGGGGTATTTAGAAACACCAGTTGAGTACGTTTAGTCAAATGTATATGTGTATGTAAATATATTTTAATCATTTTAAACATCCTATGGCTCAGAAACCATATCAATGTTTTTACAGTATTATTTTATACTATTGCTTTTAATGTATGCACTTTACTTAACTATAAGTATTGCAATAATATCGATCCATTTCTCTTGTACGAGAAAAGAGACTGATCAATAAATAACACCTTTTTATTGAACACGCCCGTCTCTCTTCCTTTTCTCTACATTCTGATGAGACTAAGAATGCACGTACTGACTGAGTAAAATAATTGCCTTGTGCTCACACGACTCTTGAGATTGACTCTTGATTAGGGGAGAGCAAAGTTGTCATGTTCTATGGTTGTCAGAAACTAAATCCCTTCTTGTCTAATCAGGGGAGGTAATTCTTTCCTGAACATTCGAGAAAGTTTCTAGCGAACTCTGAGCTTAGCTGGCAAACCCAAAAATTAAGTCTAGTATCGACAGTAGTAGACCTAGTTAACGTCTGGTCTAGGACTTTACTGCTGTAGGTATTATTCCAATGCGCAGAGCCTATTGGGAAAATAGGAGCTACACTACATGGCGCCCAACGCGTTTGGAAAGGGCGATAAAACTAACGTAAGACATTTAGAGTTACTCAGTCGTGCTTTCTCACTCAGACCCCTTTTCCCGAATACTCCAAAGACGTCTGGAGTGGGTGAAAGGTTATATCCTCCAAAACCTCGCAGGAGGGAACTCCTATGTATGGTTCTTGGTCGAGTCAACGTTGAAGGATAAACAGTTCCAAAATATTGTACATCTAATCTCTGTTTCCATAAAGAAACCTGATCTGCAAATAAACATAATACCATCCTGTCAGTAAAATGGACAGCGATGAAGAAAGAGAGGCTACTAGATTAGCAGCTGAAATGGCAGCAGCTGATACTACAGCACTCGAGGCAGACCCGGATATAATACTCATCCAGGTCGCCAAAAGGAGATCTATAACCTTAAAACTTATAGAAAATGGACTGACACCTAGAGGTGGCACAGTCATATTCGTAATCGAGGCACACGAATATCGGCAGACAGAGGTATACTATACATGGATACATTTTCCAGCAGCAAATGCTGTAACAAAGTACTTCCACTATTACAAAGTAGAGGAACCTCCTGAAACGTACACTCCTTTCGAGGAGGTGGAAGTACCACTCAAATTCCAAGAGCATTTGCTCATATTTGATGGCGCCCTAAAACATAACAATCACATTACAAGGCTCGGTCCTTTAGGTAGACCAGGAGCAACGTGGCCGGTCTTAGCCGGATACACACCACATCCAGACATCGATAGGATGCCTGCAGCAGAGCTGTTAATACAGCTAAAACAACTACTAAAAATTCACAGACAATTAGTTCAGTATGTAATGCGGACTTCAACAATTCAGCCAGCGATTAAACTTCCACAGCTGACCCCTCACCAGGGGAACACAAATAAAATTACACCACAGAACATCCAATCCTGCCTAGGTAAAGTTCCAGCTAAACGGGAACAGATACCATTCTGGTTGGCACAGAAAATTACCCAAATAGAGGCGGTGTTTCCTGACACCACCCCATTAGAAAAACACAGGATTCTGACTATATGTCTCCCAATGGGAATCGCACCACACATTGAGGACTGTGACACTTGGGGTACAGTCTTTGCTTCCATCTACACAAAAACGCATGGTGTCCCATCCATTTCGGTGATACCAGATGTGCTAAAACAAATTCAAGATGAATACGGTCCAGAACCTGCTTTAACTCTTGGTATGAAATTACTAAAAGACTTCAAACAGGTTTCGGCTATATTACTAGCCAACATAAAAGGTGAAGCAGCAAACGTGGCGATCCGCCAGAGGTTAAAAGAGACAGATATAGCAGACCAACCAGCTGAAATTGCCAGAATCATAGAAAAATCCTATGAAGAACTAGGCAGAGATAGTCTAGGTGGAATACCAGTAAAACCGCAACTGACTACAAGTCCAGAAAAAATATTTTTTAATAATAATAATTCACCAAAAAAGAACTGGGATGGAAATAAACAATCCAATCCTAAAGAAAAGAAATTCCAGTCCAGAGGAAGGTCTCCAAGGCGAAGAGAGAAATCTCCAAACCTAAGACAGAGGTAACCGCAGAGTGACCCCTCTGGGAATAGATATAACCTTAGAAATAGGGATAATATTAAAAAACCTGATAGATATCAAGACATTGATACGCATCCCTCTCAATCTTTTCAGAATTCCTCGCAGAAATCGGAAAGAAGAGGACGATCAGAAGAGCACGCCAAGTCCAAAGACAAGGAACCTGCTCAACTAAAAAAGAAATTACAATTTCCAAAAAAGAAGGTAGCCAGTATCAAGGTAGTTAACAATGCCGAGAATACTGAGGACACAACTGAAAAACGGAGAATGGGCTCAGACAATGCTAGACAGCGCAGCAGAGGTGAGCATAGCTCGCAAAGTCCTTATGAATCATCTGGAGACAGTGGACACGAATGAATACCTTCAAGTGGAAACTGCAGATACCAGAGTTAGCAAGCCCCACAAGATATACGAGATAACATTACGTATAGAGGGAGATAAGACTAGGAAAATAAGGGGACTATTTTGGGATAACCTCTCCAAAGGCTATGACATCCTTCTAGCTGAAAAAGACTGGCCACCAGAGTTTGTCAGGGAGTGCCCTCATGGCGAAGAAGTAATTATGCCTGCCTTCTCGAATCAAATCCCGATTCATAAAAAATATACACTTGCTAGAAAGTGGGCAGTGGCCTTAGCACCTGCTTTATATAAAAATCATGTAGGATGGGATGAGGACTCCCCTCCTCACAAAATCCAGTTAAAATCACAACCAACTGCACAAAGGCAGTACCCAAATAAGCAAGAAGCTAAAAACAAGTAAATGAAATACTAGATCAGCTAGAATACCAGGGGGTGATTGAAACTTGCACCTCACAAATGAACAATCCTTTGTTTCCGGTCTCCAAACCAGACAATTCGTACCGTCTAGTTTTGGATTACCGACACCTTAACACATGTTGCAAAACTTTTGCAGTGCAAAACTCACACAGTGCTGCACTAATGAATAACATAGTGCGCAAAAAATACAAAACAACCTTGGACATCTCCAATGGATTCTTTTGTCAAAACATAGCACCAGAAAGCAGATATTTAACTGCATTCTCAGTAAATGGCACTCAAAAACAATTCTGTCGGTTAGCCCAGGGGTACAAGAACAGCCCGGGGGTATTCTCAGCGAGAGTAACAGAATTACTACAACTATATGATGATGAAGCATTATCTTATGTCGATGACATTTACTTAACATATGATGACTTGGAGACTCACTTGAAAAGAGTGAACACCATAATACTTGGTTTCGCTGCAGAGGGTTACAAATTCAACTTCAAAAAGTCCAGAATTGCCCATATGACAGTCCTATTCCTAGGATATGAGTTATCAAGTGAAGGCAAAAGCCTGGCAGACAATTTCCTAGAGAAATGTGCCGTAATCCAAGCTCCTAAAACACTAAAAAACCTACAGTCAATTCTAGGCTTCCTAAATTTCGGAAGAACATACATTGCAAATTACGCAGAAAGGGTCAAACCCCTTTATGATCTAATTAAACCAGACTTTAAAAGATCCAGTTGGACTCAAACACACACAGAAATTTTGAGATCCTTACAAACAGACATGCTAATTAAAACAAAATTAGAAACCCGTGATAATACACGCAACCTTGTGATCCGAGTCATCCCAGGGAGATGCGGATTCACATACCTAACCTCTAATGAGGGGGATAAGGTACCAATTGCATTCAAATCACACATGTACACAGAAGCTGAACAGAAATTCAGTAATACAGAAAAAATTATTCGTGCAGTTCAAACCGCAATAGCTAGAGAAAAAGACATAGCTGATGGTAGACATATCACAGTCAGAACAGCAGAATCAGCCTTTGAGGCACTAACAACACCGTGTAATTTACCAACAACAACATTGAATCCGGAATGGATACAATGGGTGAATTCAATCACAACGGACAAAGTATACTACTACTTTGATCCAGAACTAGAAGAATTGAAAAATCTAAAATATGAAAAGACGTATCCTCTGCCAATCGACATTCTGCCTCTACGACATTACGCCTGTGTAATCTATACAGACGGACATGCTCAACCCTCCGTTTGGGGAGAACAAGCATACAACCCCACATGTGAGATTACAAAAGAAGTGTGGCGCGGAGGTAAATTAAAACCTCTATTAACAAAATCACACTCAGTAGAAACTAATTCAGAACAACAAACTGAAATAATCGCATTGAAAATGGCGCTTGATAATGCGGATCGCGAATTCCCGACACTTATAGTGTCAGATTCATATTACTGCGTCAAATCATATAACAGCGATTTGCAGACATGGATTCAGAACGGTTACAAAGATGACACAGATGCACCAATAAAGCAGAGACTGCTCTGGGAACAAGTAGCTCTTTTGAAAAAAGAACTACCAAAGACTCACGTGACTCACTCACTGAGTCATCAACGTGATGGCGTTCACGTTGTAGGGAATTCATTGGTTGAAGCAGCCGCAGCGGCAGCCACTAAATCGGCTCCCGTAGATCGAAAAAAGCGTACATTAAAATACATTGACGGTGAAACATGGCTGGCGGTGAAAACGTCATCAAAAGGCGACTGCTCAGCGTTACCGATCAACTATCCACTCAATTACACATACATAATCGATGCAAACTCCGTCCCTTTTGCTCGAATCCCTGGAGTGGGGGATAGAGTGATTCCAAACATGGACAGGAGAAGCTTGTTAATCGCAGACGCACATATGGGTGAGGGTCTTGGACACCTCAAACTAAAAGATTCTCTGGAAGATTTACAATCACGGTACTGGTGGCCAGGCATGAGCCTACATCATACCATGTTTGTAAAAAACTGCCCAAACTGCAACAGAAATCGCAGTGGGGAGAGAAAAAATAAAATACGGTGGAATCTGACTGCAGATAACATCACCACTAAAAAGAATGGCTTGCGATTAACATATACAGGCTAGTTCCCACTTATAATGTAGATCCACAGCACTCGGCTGACGTCCGGACTGTTATACAAGATTTGCGAGTCTAAATGGCATATACGCTAAGAGCATGCTACGTTCGACCATTGTTTTCACTCAGGCAATCCAGCCTGGGGGGGAAACATGGCCAAATGAGCACAGCCCAGCGGGAATCTTCTCACTTCCTTCCTGAGGGTACGGGATGGTGTAAAGAAAAAACCAAGGCAGAAAGCAATCTATAATGGAAAGGATATTAGGTTCGGGAGCTGGGTGGGTCAAACATCTAATAAGTGTCCAACGTAGTCTAAATAACTTGCCAAGAAATTCTCTGAAGGGATTCAGTCCGTACGAATTATTATTCGGAACTAGGATGTTGATCTCTGACCTTGATAGTCAGACTTCAGTGGTAATAGAAAAAACCTTTGATGTCAAAGACCGTTTGGCTATTTTGCAGGACTTAAACAAAACAAGAAAAGACCTGAGCAACATACAGTTGAAACAACAGCCAACGACCACTGAAGAATCACCACCTGTCCCAGCAAGACCTGTCTGGATTCCAAAAGTCGGGGATCTAGTCAGGGAGAAGATCGCGGTAAAGAAGGAATTTGGGCCTTCTTACAGAAAAGCAGTTCCTGTCTTGTCTGTCAACGGGACAAGATCAGTTGTACTACCGCCACTTGCTGGAAAAAAGGAGAACCGAGTTGTATCCATCGACCTGGTAAAACCACAACATGTGGCCGATAACAAACAGTAGGCCAAGTGGACTCCCAATAAGTAGCAGAACACCAAGGTTTGCTACCAGCACAGAGGTCCTAACAAAAAGGCTCATCACATTCGAAACGCCTAAAGAAAAACAAAAAGGACTATGCAACAATGCAATAGAACTCAGACCTCTGAAAACCCAAATAAAGACATTTAGCAGAGACACACCAATCTATACTGAAGTACCAAGTGACAATGCAAAAAACAAAAATCCTGAACCAATTGGAACAATTGACAGAACTGCATCTGGTTACTTAATCAACTTCGATGATTCCTCTGACGGCTTCAGTGAATCAAAGACACAGTCATCATCAAAATCCTTTAAAGACAAAGCTAAGGAACTATTGAAACAACTGAAAGAAACATATCTGGTTTCTCCATGGATTGAATTTTGGGTGGGTTTTGGTGCATTTATCCTCATACTTTGGCTCATCATGGTATTTACTTTGGGACGCTTCATTGAGGGAAAATATGCTAAAATGGACACAGCAAGTCAGAACATCAACTTGGTCCTCAAACCACACACATCTTCGCACGTCGAGAAAAGAGAACTTTCTTCAGAACTTTCTTCAGCCAACTTCACAGCCAATCCGATACCTGGTGGGGTAGCCTGGGACAACACTGACTATGAAATTTATGGTCCGGTCGAGATCCTGAAATATCCACACCAAATCAAGATCTCCTTGAGTGACTTTGCAAAACCAAACTCATTTGCTGATGATTGGGACTTTGAAAGTATTAACAATATGATGTCTGACTTAGTAATGTCTGCTAAATTTACAAAACATGATTATTTGCAAGGTTCTACAAATTATGATAGTATGTATTGCTATAACCATTATGGTAACCATTTTTTGCATAAATCTGCACAACCTAGAAATGTTTTAAATTATAATCAATGGGAACATTGTGCTACGCCTCCAAAAGGAAGCTCTAGAACCGTTTACGACAAATATTCATATTTTTCAGGTTTTAACACAAGTAATGCTGAAACATTTTATTTTAAATTGTCAAACAAGACAGGGATGAAAACCATGATAACCAACACAAAATTGATATATTCAGATTCATTCTTTGAAAAAATGAATACTTTTGGATTTGATTATTGGTACAAAAATGTTGATTTGAAAAGTGTTTAAGGTACAAAAGAATGGCAAGTACAGGGTTTAGAAGCTTTGTTTAGAGCCTGCATGATCCCAGAACAAATGATATTTTTAAATGACACTGTTCAACAAACCACCTGTCTTGGCTTAGCCAAAATCAAAGATTTAAATAATCCGTCTATTCCAAAGCCAACAATGTTTAGCAATAGCTCTGATACAGATGAAGAGATAGACGTAAACCATATACTTAACCAAAACAGAACACATCCTGATTGGAAACAATGGTTGATCTGGCCCACAGATACAAATAACTGTCAAGATAGATTCCTGAATAAAACACAGGGTTTCAAAATGACCAGGCCAGACCCTAGATATCCCCAAAGACATCACCCAGGGATAATAACAACCTAAAGTGTGGGCAAATTATGCCTTCAATGGCTACAGTCTTCCACACTGCCTGAAATTAAGCAACACCTAACTTTACTTACTGATGGTGCTGACTTGCGTGATTTCATACTGGGACCACGCAAACAGCGTCAAAAGCGTTTCATAGCAGCCTCTGTATATGCAGCATACAATGAGGCCTGGAAGGTTACTCAAATTGAGACAGCAGAAAGAATACGGGAAATTGACCGTATCAATTTGGAAAAATCACTTTCTGTAGTGGACAATGGGTTAATGACTCTGTCCTCCAGAATTTTTTCATTGGACAGCATTGTGTCTTCAGCATTCGATATATTATCGCAAGACTTACTGTTATTACAACATGGTCAGTCACAATTGCGTTCCATTGTACAGCTTGGCTGGACGTTACAAAATCTGCGTTCAGGCTATGTGCCTTGGCGTTTAATCAACACAACGTCACTATTCCAAATCTTTAACCTTACTGATAGACAAATCGGTATGGCGCAAAAGGGTGCTGATTATACAATCTTGAGCATTGAAAAACTAGAAAGATTACCAATGACAATGTCAGAACGACCTGTCAGTGAATGGATAATCCACGGAATCATAAATATTCCAATCTCAACCTTCAGGTTTCAATACTGCCAAAAATATATACAGGCTGGCATGTACGAGAAATTGGGAAAGGGGTACCTTAAAACAACTTGGAACCTGCCCTATTCACATGCATGTGTCAGTAATAAAGGACAGAAAGTGTTTCTTAGTGGCAACAATTGTGCTATGTCACTAAGCGGCACGCTTCTGTGTAACGGAATTAGTTTGCACGGAGCCTGTGAAGGGAATTCATACAACCTTTCATGTCACCAGCAAGGCGCACCTGCAACTGAAATAGAACCATTCTTTCAAAGACTCTATAATGGGAGTTACATTCTTATTGTAGACCGCAGATGTTGCAGTCTTATGCCCGGGACTCCTTATCTAGTAACTACAACAGCGAAGGTCAAGTGCTGTGGACGTTCTTTGTTCCCCAGCTCCTTTCCAGACAGGGAGGCAAGGGCATGGCCCAGTTTGAAAATTACTTCTATTCGAATAGACACTTTAAGCAGAATGAAAACAGTGCTTCTTCAGACGCCTACAAGGCTCACGTCATCAAAAGAAACGTATGATCTACAAGTCGCAAGGACGACTGCAGAGATACATACATTATTATCAACTAATTCCCCCGTACATTTCGCGGAAATACTGAGCGAAATCTTAAATATTTCTGATACCACTGGGGTCTCAAAGGTATTTAAGACAGTATTTTCGATGGCATTAACACCATTCAAAGCCATACTGGGTATTTTTCCAGATTTCGTCCATTCGATTTTTGGCGGACTTCCCCTGATCCTGGGACTAATTGCAGGAATCCTATTCCTAGTCCTTATTTTTCGTTATGGCAACCCATGTCACAGATCAAACTCTCGCGACAATGGAAGATACGATCCTAGCCATTGGATACCGGGACCGGATATCAAAAATCCTGGGACTCTCCCAGCTTAGAGACCTGAACATGACTTGGTTTCTATCATTTCGACCAATGTGGCAAAGGTGTGTTTTACCTGTACTAAGGTGTCTGCTATGCGGAGAAGAATGCGTGTTAGACACCTGTCTGACGCTACAATCGGATGCGCCAGTGGATGCAGATACACTGTTGGTTCCTACCAAGGTTCACGCTTTGTGCTGCCCTCAAAGGCTGCCAATCCTGATGACGGCATTCCTGGAATCTTCACCACTACGATTGAAGGGTAGTGAAGTTCAAGATGAAAGCAGCATCGAACAGGTACGACCTTCTGTCAGCAATGCGAATCAGAATGTCAATGGAGACAATCATGCGCACTAATGCATGGTTACCCCTATTTCCGACTTAGTGGAACTTTCCCATGAAGCTGTTGACAGTTTTTTTCGAAAGCCTGAATGATATGATGTTCTCTCCGGAACAGAAATAGAGACTTTTGAGTAAACTCGCACACGGCGTTCCCTGAATTCGGCCTTCAACTTTAAAAATAAAGTCACATGAACAATTACAATCCAGTTCACGGACAGCAATTTTTTCAGCATGCCCCTTAAAATATTTTTCTACATATTTTTTCCCGGGACACTGATCTTCTGCTTAAAGTAAGAAACTATTCCTAGAGAACTAAGATTTCTATTTTTAGACACTTTATATAGACTTTAGCTGCCCGCTGGTAGGTTCACAAATATTTTATTATGTGATGAAATGGTCTCGGACTTCCTTTCTGTATAGCCATATTAAGAGCCATTTCATGTGTATTTCTCATATACCAAAAAGCAATAATGCATAACAATGCGTGTTTACTTTTGCATTTAATTCATAGCTTAAGTGCATACAATATATATGACTGCAATTTTTCAGTATATTTGAAAATTTCGAAATGCATTTATGTATTTTGGGGTGGTAAGGTATACACTATATTCTATAGTATGTTGTACTATGTTATACTATGCATAGATTAGTAGATATGACCATAGTTAGCGTGGAGTGGGTGTCGTGTATTTCTATAGGTTCTGAATCGATCCCCCTATTCCTGACCCTATTCTGGTTAAACTAACTATCAAGTTAACTAACAGTCAGCCCATGAGGCAAGAAATCCCCCATGATGCAGATACCGTTATCTGACGCAGTCACACTACGGCACAGGAACGTGTTATCTGATTAGGTCATAACGCTTGAGATCTAATTAGACAAGCGACATTCCTCCAGCCCCTGATAAGGCATACGACGTTCTCATAACAAATCAAACCTATGACAACCTGGAAAATCTGTGCGGCCATTGTTTTGATTTCACAGAGAACTTTTGCAAAAGAATGTGCTAACGAGCAAGTCGTATGACATCTTTATTGACGTACCTATGTCCATCCTTACGTCAATCTCGGCACCTTTAAGGTATAAATATTGCCGACCTTGCCCTATGCAAAGACACGCGTGGTGACAAGACGGAGCATCCATACTTGCCGAAGCCGAGAGCAGAAGCAGACCCCGCTGGCAGCAGCCCCGCCTTCCTGACGCGCTGAGAGACGCGCTGCTATCTCAAGCCGAGAGACCCAGCACCGGCGCTTCTGGGCAGCCCTCGCAGGCAGCCTGGAATATCGAGAGCAGAGAAAGAGATACCATTCCTCATTCATCCTAACTTCCAGGTACAGAACTGAATAACCCCTCACAGAGAATTCTTTAGTTATTCACTTGGCAAAAACAAACTTAACTTAAACTGTAACTTTCTATTCCCGCCCACGCATTAGACTTAGGTCAGGTACACGGGGTAGGCGTATTTAGAAACACCAGTTGAGTACGTTTAGTCAAATGTATATGTGTATGTAAATATATTTTAATCATTTTAAACATCATATGGCTCAGAAACCATATCAATGTTTTTACAGTATTATTTTATACTATTGCTTTTAATGTATGCACTTTACTTAACTATAAGTATTGCAATAATATCGATCCATTTCTCTTGTACGAGAAAAGAGACTGATCAATAAATAACACCTTTTTATTGAACACGCCCGTCTCTCTTCCTTTTCTCTACATTCTGATGAGACTAAGAATGCACGTACTGACTGAGTAAAATAATTGCCTTGTGCTCACACGACTCTTGAGATTGACTCTTGATTAGGGGAGAGCAAAGTTGTCATGTTCTATGGTTGTCAGAAACTAAATCCCTTCTTGTCTAATCAGGGGAGGTAATTCTTTCCTGAACATTCGAGAAAGTTTCTAGCGAACTCTGAGCTTAGCTGGCAAACCCAAAAATTAAGTCTAGTATCGACAGTAGTAGACCTAGTTAACGTCTGGTCTAGGCCTTTACTGCTGTAGGTATTATTCCAATGCGCAGAGCCTATTGGGAAAATAGGAGCTACACTACACCCTTCCATAGACTAAGGTGCCCATTAGGATGGCGGGCTGACGGAAGTCAGCCCGCCACCCTAGCGGTGCTGGGACTGGCCGCCAGGGGTTCAGCGGTCCCGCCCCGACGATTAGGATACCACCGCCACCATGGCGGTGGCATCCTCCATTCCCAGCATTGTGGCAGGCGGTGCTCACAGCACCGCCGTCACAATGCTGGGAATGCACTGCGTGCATTGTCATGCACAAGGGGCCCCAAAAGCAGAATTTGCATGCCTTTCCATGGTGGCAACGCCGCCCCGAAAGGCATGTTTCCTACCCCATACTAATATAGATGGTGGTGTCTGCTAGACACCGCCAACATATTAAACCCTTTTCCGCCCGGTCGACTTGTCGACTGGGCGAAAATGCGGCGGACGGTCTTCCCGTCCGCTGCTGTAGTCCCCGCCATACTAATATGGCGGGGGGTAAATGGGTGGTGGGCAGGTAAGGATGTAGGGTGGATTGCCACCGCCATGCGGGCAGTAGCAATCCGCCCTGCATCCTAATGACCCCCTGCCAGTCTACCTCATCGCAATTAATCAGTGATAACTTCAGTTTGGGGACAGATACAGAAATGCTTCCACCATTTAAATGAATTACAAAGTAAAATCATCTTTAATGGTAAAGTTAGTATTTAAGTTTATATTCTGCAAACTATTAGAACATTTGCATTTTTCTGCTCAAACCAACTGTGTCTTTCTGCCAGTGCCATGAGTCACATGTCTGTGAACATCTTTCTTGTTGTGCGTTGTGTATTCTTTCCAGACATTGGGACAAAAGAGGCTCAGGAGTGAGGGAGTGGGTCTTCTTGACAATATGACCGGGGATGAGCTATCTCCTGCCCTGATTGCACTTCAAAGGGTCAAGCCTTCATCCCACACAAAGGAACCTGACACCAGACTTGCCCTTGCTTTTGTCACCCTAGACGGTTTAGAGCCATGACCAGGGCCAGGGGATGAAATGGCCATAACTAGTGTTGGGGTTAGGCCAGGGAATTCCACCACACAATGGCTGTTACCAGGTATAAAAGTGACACCTTCAGAATCTCTCATGAGAACACACCTTTACCTGTGGAAGATTCAGTAGAAGGGCTTCCTTGCAGTCTGAAAAAGGAAGACTGGAACTGCTTACCTTGAAACCATGGTCCCCAGAAGTGATTCCAATGGTCAGTTGGCTGACCTCCTGTTGGGCTACAGGAGCACAACAAGCTTCCTGCAACTGCCCAGGTGACCAACCCTAACTGGATCTGCCTGAGCCCTGCTGCTGTCCTCTGCTGTAGGTAGTTCTGATCCCCAAGAAGTGCCCCCATGTCTTGCACCTTGGCTGGCATCAAAGTGTACTACTTCTTAAGAAAAGTTGAAGATACTGAGGCTTTGGGCTCATTGGGACTGCCAAGCAGCCTCTTTGTGCCAAGAATTGACCACACGCAACAACTGCCAATGCGATGCTCCAGCGGGACCTGAACTTTATGCCGACAGCAACTGTCCGCAATGACTTTCAGTGCAAAACTCCAGCAAGACCTTCACCTTGAGCAAACAGCAACAGCATGTAAGGACCGCCAACAGGAGGCTTCAGCGATGACCATCCACTACAGCAGATCTGCTCCTCATGGCGAAAAAGACCTCCTTGCCACCCCTCACCAATGGGAATGACAGATCCTTGTGGAAACATAAGAAGGTAACCCTTCAGAAGGATGAACCAGGTCCCTGTATCCAGGGTGTGCTCAATCACAAACTTTACCCTGCGACAGCATGACCAGATAACCATTGGTGGTACTTTGTGCGTTTTGGTGCTCATTGCACCAAAACTTTAAAAAGGAATATTTCCAGCTCTACTGATTGAATTTTTGACATTTAGGTGTAATTTTATTTATTAATATCGTACTCTATTTTTCTAAATTGGTTTGGGATTTGTTGTGTTGTGTTTTTCCTTTATTATGGTTTAAATGCTGTATAAATACTTAACACATTTCCTTTATGTTAAATCTGACTGCGTTTGTGCCAAGTTACAAGAGGGTTAAACTCCGGTATATTTAGTGACTTTTGTGGTACACCTTGACAAGGATTGTATTATTTGTGTGGGGTCTCCACCCTCTCAGTTACTCAATGTCTTAAAGATTTTTATGTGAAATTTGAAAAATTACACAACTACACCATGCAGCACAGGAGCACAGGAAGAATATTAACAACCAGAATGCGAGAGGCTGTTATTTGCACCACTTATGTTTTTTCCATTATTTGTTTGCCTGAAATCCTGCTAAATGCCGGTTTTGTATTTTGTGTATTTACAGAAAAACAAAATATTGAAACTTGGCAAACATTTAATGTTGCAAACACACATATATAAATACACACATGCACATAGCAGGAAGGCAGAAAACCCCTGAAACACGGAGCTCATTCCAGGTTTTGGCTGCGATGTAGGAGAAAGCTCTCCCACCCATACTGCTTGTGCAGATGTGGGGAACCTCTGCCAGGGCGAGGTTGGTGGAGCCGAGGCTACTCTTGGGTGCGTGGAAACATACTCGGTTGTTGAGGGATTTGTAGGCGTGGGTGAGGAGTTTGTAGGTGACTCTCTTCTCGATAGGGAGCCAGTGGAGGTTTTGCAGGTGTTGGGTCATATGTTTGTGGCGGGGTGTCCCTAGGACGAACCGGGCGGCAGCGCTCTGGATGGTTTGGAGCTTGCTTAGAAGAGGTTTGTTGATTCCGGTGTAGAGGGTGTTGCCGTAGTCAAGTCTGCTGGTAAGGATTGCATGGGTGATGGTCTTTCTGCAGTCGAGGGGGGATCCATTTGAAAGTCTTACGGAGGATGCGGAGGCAGTTGAAGCTGGTGGAGGAGATGGCGTTGATTTGGCGGTTCATGGAGAGGTGGAGTCGAGGATTATGCCAAGGTTCCGAGCATGGGTGTTGGATGGGTGGGCTCCCGAGGTGTTGTCACAGGCGGAGGTGCAGGGTCTGAGGATGAGGACCTCGGTCTGCTCTGAGTTGATCTTTAGGCAGCTGTTCTTCATCCAGGCTGCTACATTTCTCATTCCTTCCTTGAAGCTGAGTCTGGTGATTTCTGGGTTCTTGGTGAGCGAGAGGATGAGTTGGGTGTCGTCAGCGTAGGATACGATGCTAAGACCATGCTCTCTGACGATGGCGGCGATGGGCAGGGCCGGACTGGGAACCACAACCCACCCTTGCAAAGTGCTCGGCCGGCGCTCCCCCTCCCCACTCGGGGAGGGGGGTGGAGTTGCCGCCAAGTTCTTTGCCGGGCCCGTTTTCTGCTGATTTTGGTACAGGGCCGATTTTGCAGCTATGCTGGAAAAAACGGCCCTGTAACAAAAACGGCCCCTACCCGTGCGGCGCACCAGGGGATTGCCCGGTGCCCGCTATGGCCAGTCCGGCCCTGGCGATGGGGGCCATGTAGATGTTGAAGAGCGTTGGGCTTAGTGAAGATCCTTGGGGAACTCCACAGATGATGTCAGTGGGGTCAGAAAGGAAGGGGGGAGTCTAACCCCCTGGGTTCTGCCGGAGAGGAAGGATTGGATCCATTAGAGGGCTGATCCCTCTATTCCTGCGTTGTGGAGTCTGGCGGCTAGTCTGCGATGTGAGACGGTGTCGAAGGCTGCGGATAGGTCTAGGAGAATGGGGGCTGCAGTGTGTCCCTGGTCGAGCAGCATGCGGATGTCGTCAGTGGCAGCGAGAAGGGCGGTCTCAGTGCTGTGGTTGCTGGGGAAGCTGACTGGGAATTGTCTATGATGCAGTTTTTTTCCATGAAGGCCGGCAGCTGGGCGTGCACAAGTGTTTCAGTGACTTTGGCTGTGAAAGGGAGGAGAGAAGTAGGCTGGTAGTTCTTCAGGTCAGTAGGGTCGGCCGTAGGTTTCTCGAGGAGTGGTTTCATCTCTGCACTTTTCCTGTTGTCAGGGCAGGTGGGGATATGAGGGAGGAGTTGATAGTATGTCCTAGTTCCTGGAGCGATGGCAGTGGCCTCCCACTCTTACTCTCTTAACATGAGAAACAGTGACCAACTTAAGGATTCCTGAGTGAAGAGGCAAGGAAGGTAGATACAGAGATAGCAAACTGGACAAAATAGGGGGTCCCTGACAGAGTAAGATCTTATGGGCATTACACAAGGTCTTGAAGTGCACACGCTTCTCCACAGGAAGTCAGTGCAGTTTGTGAAGGAGGCCGGAAGAAGGTCAGCATTTCGGAAGGGAGAACAACAGTCAAGCTGTGGCGTTTAGAGCCCACTGGAGTCTTGCAATCACTGATCTGTTGACTCCTAGGTATAGAATTTTGCAGTAGTCTAGCTGATATACGATTGCTGTCTCAATGATGGTCTGTCGGTGCACTAACCGAAAAATCCAGGAATGGATTTGAGACCTCACAGGAGCCCGAAACATGTGGCTTCAACGGAGTCCGCCTGCGCTTCAAAGTTCAAGATGCTGTCCACTCAGACACCTAGATTTTTAACAGTGGTTTTGGTTTGGGGAAATGTGTAAAGTATTTGTACAACACTTAAACAGTAAAACAGTGAGAACACCACAACAGGTTAGAGAAATAGAACTTAATTTCATAAATAAAACCATGCCAAATGAAAAAGATCCAATTAGTAGAACTGGAGATATTCAATATTTAAGGTTTCAGTGAAAATAGCTCCAAAAAGCACAAAGCGCCAATTGTGGATATCTGGTCGTGCCGAACTAGGACAAAGTCACAAGTTCAGGCCAACTGGGCCAGCTACAGGGATCCAGTTACATCTGCTAAAAAAAGTTCCTTAAATCCTGGTTGTGGAACATTGCGAGGTCAAAGATGTTTGCAAAGCCAAAGCGATGAGGTGAGGCTGCGGTGTGAAATCCGATGTCTGGGATGCGGCGTGCAGTCTGGGGGATTCGTTGGTTTCTAAGACCTACGAGGACTCAATACGGAGTCCATCGTCTTCATTGATGCTGCCACTGCCAAGAGATGCAAGGGCCTGTGCCGATGGTGCGTCGTGCAGCAGCGTTTCCAAAAGTAGTGCATACTGAGGTCAAGATGTGAGTCCTGGAGATGGGGGCAATCCATGCAGCAGCAGCAATATGCCCATTCTGCTCACGGATGCAGCGCCCAGTAGAGAAGATGTGTCAGTTCTGATGGGGAATCAGCTACTCAGCAGACAAGATATGTCAGTTCCGAGCCCCTTTATGGTCGCGCGTTTAATGTTCACTTATTAGAGCGATACCTTGCCTTGATATCCTGATCGCCTCCCTCTCGGCAGTGCCCCTAACATTAGACCTCTCCCCTCAGCACTGCCGCGTCCTTTTGATGAAAAATAAGGAAAGGCCATTGGCAACACACGCGCTGCGTGTTATCGTTGCCTAGCGCCTTTCCTCAAACTCGATGCTCACAATGAGCGTATCCAAGCAACGGGCTGATCGCGCACAGGGACACTGTGAGTTTTCCGACGCGATCAGCCAATTTACACTCAATTATCGTTTTTCCTTTGCTTTCTTCGAAATTTCATCCATTTTGAGCCATATTTTCTAATATATATCGAAAACGACTCATAACCATAGTCTAATCTCTCTCTCTCTACATAAAAAAAGGGGGAATTACTCTTTATTTGATCATACACTTATGTTATAAAAAAAAAAAAGGGGTAAGAGAAAAGTCCTTATTTATTTATTAATTATACCATTTATCATGTCTGACTCAGATTCAGACCAAAACGATCTTTCTCTCCCCAACATTGAAAATGAGGCATTTAAATCTTTAATACATAAAGAAATGAGGTCTTGTATGTTTTCTACACTTTCTAAAGTCATGGCATCTAAAAGACCCTTTTCTCCCGAAGAGGAGGATGAATTTCAATATAGATTTGAAAATGTTAATGACCTCACTGAATTAAGGGGTAAAAAAACTAAAAAAATTAAAAATATTGATTGTACCCCTAAGAGCACTATTTCAGGTCCTAGTACCTCGGGTGTCCCTAGCGGCACAACATCTACAGGTGTCCCCCGCGGCACAAATTATAAAGGTGTCCTCAGCGGCACAACTTATCCAAGTGCTCAGAGTAATGAATTCATCCGCCATGATGATTTTAACAACTTTGACAATGATGATTATAATGACACTGCCTCAGAATTCCCCGACGAATACATCCTTGACTTGGATGAAGATAACCAGGATTTTGAATCCTATGACGATAATTTACCTTCCTCCTCAAAGGATAGCATTCTTGACCCTCTAGGTGAGGAGATGTTTTCACCTCTGAACATCAGACATCCTAGAAGTTCTGAATGGGTTCCTCTGGACCATGTTAGCAAATTTATTACCAAATGGACCAGGAACCCTCTAGAGAGGGACACTCGTAATCTCTTATGAGCTGAATGTTCAAGACCTTCTATCGAAGGTAAAGTCTGCCAAACTCCTAATCTTGATCCCGAGCTGATAAAATATATTTTCAAACTCGGTAGGGATCCCAGGAAAGGTATAGAGAGATCCCTTAAAATCTGTCAAGACAGACTTCTTGATATTTTAGGTCCCCTCACTAAAATTATTGATGCCACTGAAAATAGTCATATCAACGGTTTCACCCTAGACACTAACCTTATCCGTGGTTGGAGTCAAAGGGCACTAGTTCGTTTAGGAAACGCCAATGCCAGTCTCAACTCTGAAAGAAGGAGAGTCGTTCTGACTAAGATTAGCCCAAAGTTGAGCGACTTAGCCGATAAAGAGCCTTCACTTAATCCTAAAGGCCTACTTTTTGGCGAAGACCTAATCAAAACATTAGGTAAATACGTGTCCACCTTTGCAGCCCTGGATAAAGCACACCAAAGTATGAAAAAGGTTTTCAACGTCAACAACAATAACCTTTTTGGCAGGGCCGGAAGAAGGGGCCAATCTTTCGGCCGTTTTAATCGTAGGCCCTTCGGTAGATTCAGAGGTTATAATGCAAGAGGCGACTACCAGTCCTCCTACCAACCTCAATTTTACCCTTCAAGAGGAAGAGGCTTCCGTTCGAGAGGTTCGAGACCAAGAAGGGGATCTAACGACGCCAACCCACAAAGTAAGTCCTTTGATTCCTTTGATTCCTCTTTCCCCTCCCACGAAAGTGGGAGGCAGATTAAAATTCTTTCTCCAGAACTGGAAACTAATTACTCAAGATCCTTGGGTTCTGAACACTGTTACTGGTTTTACAATAGATTTCATCGATACTCCGATTCAGGTTTCTTTCCCAAGAGTAATGTCTCTCTCCCAAGATCAAGAGAAGATTATAGAATAGGAGATCTCTTCAATGCTCCTGAAAGGTGCAATCATAGAAGTCCCTATGGAATTTCTGAGGTTTGTAAGTACTCTTTTTCTTGTAGAAAAAAGGACAAAGGTTGGAGACCCGTCATAAATCTCAGGGAACTCAACAAATACCTTGTTTACAGACATTTCAAGATGGAAGGTATCCATCTTCTGAGAGATCTCTTGTTAGAAGGAGACTGGTTGGTCAAACTAGATCTCAAAGACGCCTATTTTACCATCCCTATGGCCAAGAAAGATCAACCCTTCCTACAATTTATTTGGAAGAATCAACTTTATCAATTCCAAGCTCTCCCTTTCGGACTGTCATCAGCCCCTTGGTGTTTCACCAAAATAATGAGAGCAGTTGCCTCATCTCTAAGAGAGAAGGGTATTCGTATGATTATATATCTAGACGATATCCTTATTATGTCTCAAGATTATACTCAAATTCTTCAAGATCTCAAAACTGTTATGGATATTTTAGAAAACCTAGGATTTATTGTAAACAAAGAAAAATCAATACTGTCCCCCTCAACGTCCATGGAATTCCTAGGTTTCACCGTAGACACCACCAATTGTCTTCTCCTTCTTCCTCAGAAGAAGATTTCCAAAATCAAAAAAGAGATAAGACATGTCCTCAAACATCAAAATCTTTCCTTAAGAGAACTAGCCAGACTTCTAGGTCTTCTCTCGTCCTCCATTCAAGCTATCTTTCCAGGCCCTCTAAATTATCGAGCCCTTCAAAGGATAAAGGGAAAAGCTTTAGGATCAGGTCTCTGGTACGGAGACCGTGTTTCCCTGAACCAAGAATCCATTTCAGAACTAACCTGGTGGTTGGAGAACTTGGATGCTTGGAATGGCAGAGCAATATTTGGTTCAACACCAGATTTTATTTTGGAATCAGATGCCAGCCTTCATGGCTGGGGTGCCTGTCTCCTAGATCGAAATACTGGTGGAGTTTGGTCTCAAGAGGAGTCTTCTCACCATATAAACTACCTAGAACTAACTGCAGGCCTTTATGCTCTAATGAGCTTCAAACACTCTCTTCAAGGCAGATCAGTTGTTTTAAAAATGGACAATATGTCCGCTGTTGCCTACATAAACCGTCTGGGTGGAACAAAGTCGGAAGACTTGTCAAATTTAGCCAAAAAACTTTGGATCTTTTGTCTGGAACACAAAATTTCTCTAAGAGCAGAATACCTTCCAGGGGAATCCAACCTCTCTGCAGATTGGAACTCAAGATTCCTCTTGGATCATTCCGATTGGAAACTCAACACCTTAGTATTCAATTCCCTCAACTACTGCTGGGGTCCCTTTCAAATAGACCTTTTTGCGAGCAGGTTAACCTTTCAAATGGAACCTTATTACAGCTGGATGCCCGACCCGGGTGCTCTAGCAGTCAACGCTTTTCTCCAATCATGGGTCGGAGTCAACGCTTATGCCTTCACTCCCTTTGGAATGATCCAGAGGGTCCTCCAGAAAATAAGACATCAACATGCTTCCATTGTCCTGATAACTCCCTTTTGGCCTTCCCAAGCCTGGTTCCCAACTACTCTGGAGATGTCTTACGATCTTCCTTTTCAGATTCCTTCTCTCAACGACCTTCTCACCGACATAGACTTTCTAATTCACCCTCTTGTTCAAACAGGGAAGTTGAACCTTCTTGCCTGGAGAGTGTCAGGAGATCCAATGATCTCTCAAGACTCTCGTCAACAGCTTTAACTCTCCTTGGAGAATCTTGGGCCCCGGGAACACACTACCGGTATAACAACATTTGGAAAGTGTGGTTACGTTGGTGCTTGGAAAGGGACTTGGATCCCGTGGAAGCACCTATCGTTGATATAGTCAATTTCCTTGGAGAACAATTTGATAGAGGTCTAAGTTATAGATCCATCAATTGCTATAGATCAGCTATTTCTGCTGGTCATTCCTTGGTCAACAGTAATACGGTAGGTAAAAATCCTATTATTTGTAGAATCCTTAAAAGTATAAGACTTAGAAGACCTCCAAAACCTAGATATCAATCTCTGTGGGATGCTAAATTAATTCTTGACCATTTCTGTAGTTGGCCAGATAACTCACTTTTGAACAGAGAGAACCTTTCTATCAAACTAGCTACACTTCTTTGTTTAATTTCATGTCGTAGAGTTTCTGATGTTAGAGCTCTAGTTATTTCCTATAGGTCTTATGATATGTTTAGTGTTAAATTTGAACTCCACAGAAGGACTAAAACTATGTCTGATTCTATTTTCTATCCTCGTTTTGATATTTGTAAAAAACTTTGTGTTGTGGATTGTATGAAACAATATGAATTGAGAATGCATGCTCTTCGCCCTTCTGGTGTTAATCAGTTGCTTATATCCTTTGTTAAACCTCATAAGGATATCTCCTCTGCCTCTATTGCAAGATGGGTAAAAATTGCTATGAAGTTTGCTGGTGTTGATCTTAATATCTTCAAACCACATTCTATCAGAGGTGCTATGGCCAGTAAGTCCTTTTGGTCAGGAGGTAAGTTGGATGATATTCTTAAAGCTGCTGATTGGTCGAATTCTAGAACTTTTGCTCATCATTATTGTAAACCAATCACTTATATGTCTGATGTTGTCTTACATGGCTACCAACATGCATGATGGTAGCCTCCGGTCTTGTAATGAAATTGCGATTCTCCTATTAACATGACTAGAGAATCTGGATTTCATTAAAGACACGGAGGCTAGCATTATCCCTCCCACCCTTCCCTGGGTGGTTGATGGTTGTTCTTTTGCTTACTGTTTACTTCTGGTAAAATGTTCATAATTGCAATGGTGTACTTGCTATGACAATAAACATATTTTAATGAATGTAATATTTTATTTGAATTCTTATTGTTCCTTATCAGGATTAATCTTTCTTTAATTTCTGAATTTATATACACTTCTTTTCTTTTCAGATAACCTCTCGTGAACTCATGTTCCTGATTCTTTCTCTTCGGATCCTGGAGATTTCGTTTGTCCTCCATCTACCTTGATTTTATGAAGTCTCATCGTTGAAGTTTCTCATTGGGACATTTTCTTTCTCTCCTTTACTCCTTATTTAAAAGAGGCTGTTTGCCTAGTGCTTACTGGAATTGTTTTGTTAAGAATGTTCCATTAGAACTATTGCTTTGTGACAACTGTTTGGAGTCTGCATTAAAAGTTATATGCATAATGCTAGCCTCCGTGTCTTTAATGAAATCCAGATTCTCTAGTCATGTTAATAGGAGAATCGCAATTCAACAGACACCAAACTTGAACAGGTCATCTCTTCCCATTTAGAAATTTCACTTATATTTCTAAAGTCATCCTATGGGAGAGATTGGTCATGCAGTAGGGAAAAACAAATTTAAGAGTTTGTCACTAGCAGGACATGTACAACTTAAAAATACATGTCCTACTTTTTAAATACATTGCACCCTGACCATTGGGCTGTCCAAAGAAGGGTTTGGCCTGTCAAAAGGTTTATTGTGCCAGGTCAAAACGGCAGTTTAAACTGCAGACAGAGGCTATGTATTGACAGGCTTGAGACATGTTTAAAGGGCTACTGCAATGGGTAGTAGAATCAATGCTGCAGGCCCACTAGTAGCATTTAATTTACAGGCACTGGGCACATATAATAACGTTCTACTAGGGACTTATAGGTACATTAAATTTGTCAGTTCGGTACAAGCCAATTTTAATATTGTCAGAGCGACGGGCCCGTGGAACAGGAGGGTCTCCTTCTTCGAGTCGACTTTCTTGTGGCTCAGCGAAACATTGCAGGTGAGCGCGAGGCATTCGCCTGACACATGAGATGACTGACCGCTCAACGGACGCTGGAGGTGAGCTCGAGGCATCGCCTGTTGCACGAAGCGGCTGATAGGCTTCATCGCTTCAGTGTGCTTTGCGAGAGCAGTGAGGCGTCCTCAGTGAGAGCGAAGTGGCGCAGTTTGTCCCGCGTGAGCTGAGGTGGGGTGGATCTGGGCTATTCTCTCTGCAGTTCCCCCTGCAGTCCCGGCATCCGGATGTTTGGCTGTATAGAGGTGAAAAAGAGGCAATAGATAGTGAGTAGTGGGGGTACTCCCTGAACCGCAATTGGGATGCTCTCACCAGTTTTTGCCCTCTGATTCTTCTTGCTGGTGCCGCCATTGCCGTGTTGCCCGGGGACCCCTGTGGAGAGCCTGATTCACTGCCATCCTTGCTCTACGCTCCAGGGCGCAGACTGCCCACTGCCGGGGACTACACCCCGCAGAATGCAGTGCGATCTCGCGGGAAGAGCTGCGAGAGGACCCGGGCCAGCCAGCCAGCCACTCGGGTGATAAATCCATCATTGAAGTCCTTGCGCCGGCTCAAAGAACTTAGGGGTATATTATCAAGGGGTTTATCTCCGCTTTTTTGGCTTTAAAAGCCAAGAAAGCGGAGATAAAATTATCTCCCTATTACCAAGCTGTCGCTAGCACCAGTTAGTGACAGCTAATAGGAGATAGCGACCATCTTGGGCCCCGCTTTGCATGTCAGTGATATTTATCACTAATGACATGCAAAGTGGGCGTGCCAAGATGTTAGCGACTGGAAACAGTCGCTAACATCGCTATCTCCTATTACCAACTTTTGGAGATATTCGCGCTAAGCGCGAATATCTCCAAAAGCTAACACCTGCCCTGAGCAGTTCTTCACCATGTTATCCAGAGCGAGGTGGATAACATGGCTAAGAGCATTTGCTCGATAATGCATGAATATCGCTGACTTTTCAGCGATATTCATGCATTGCGGCCGTTTTTTATCGCATTTGCGATAAACCTTGCTAATAGCAAGGTTTATCTGCGATAAAAATCGCCGATGTGCGGCGATAATTTTTGTCTCTAAACAAGTTAGAGACAAAAATTATCGCTAGTTGTTGGTAATATGCCCCTAAGGGGCATATTACCAACCAATAGAGATAATTTTTGTCTCTAACTTGTTTAGAGACAAAAATTATCGCCGCAAATCGGCGATTTTTATCGCAGATAAACCTTGCTATTAGCAAGGTTTATCGCAAATGCGATAAAAAACGGCCGCAATGCATGAATATCTCTGAAAAGTCCGCGATATTCATGCATTATCGAGCAAATGCTCTTAGCCATGTTATCCACCTCCCATTGGATAACATGGCTAAGAACTGCTCCTGGGCAAGTGTTAGCTTTTGGAGATATTCGCGCTTAGCGCGAATATCTCCAAAAGTTGGTAATAGGAGATAGCGATGTTAGCGACTGTTTTCAGTCGCTAACATCTTGGCACGCCCACTTTGCATGTCATTAGTGATAAATATCACTGACATGCAAAGCGGGGCCCAAGATGGTCACTATCTCCTATTAGCTGTCGCTAACTGGTGTTAGCGACAGCTTGGTAATAGGGAGATAATTTTATCTCCGCTTTCTTGGCTTTTAAAACCAAAAAAGCGGAGATAAAGCCCCTTGATAATATACCCCTAAAGGTACTGTGCCCTACTACCATATCCCACCTCCGCGCTCCCTCTGATCCATCTAATCTTTCCCTTGCTTTCTTGCGAGCTACAGTGATTCCAATTTGTTTGCATTATGGGCAAAAGAAAGACAATGGAGGGGTTGGGTGCAAACAGTGGTTCACAGCTGGGGACAGGGGGTGGGAAGAAAATTAAAAATCAAATAAATGGGCTAAAAATAATTGTGTAATGGACAGGATCGATACTCTTGTACTCGAGTGAGAAGACTTCTTAAGCACCGAGATACCCGCACCGAGTAGTATTGCCCAATCGCCACCTCGCACCCCCACCACACAAGTCCACTATCCCTTCGAAGTTTTCCAGACAGCCCATGGGTAAAGCAACAAAGCATACTAATGAAACATTGCATGCACCCAACCACAGACTATAGATACAACTCCTCCTCAGGAAAAAGCCTCACCCATAGCTAATCTACCTGAAACTTTAATACATTGCGCAAACAGGTTTGCAGTGTTGGCTGATATTTCCGATAGTTCGGAGATCAATGCTGCTGCAATATTGTCTGGTCCTGGAAGTGAAAGCAATAAGGAGGCGGATAGTTCGCCCCAGGGTCTGTACCAGCTTGTTGTCCTGCTTAGACAAGACATAGGGTCCTTGAGAGCAAAGATTGATGAACTGTTTGTTGAGATTAAAACCTTGACTCCGAGCCTAACAGCTCATAATCAAGCTTCGTGCACTCTGGTAGAAGAGCGCATACGCTCGCAGCGACCTCCCCCTCCCAAACACGATCAAAGTACTCAAACATGTGGACGACTATCCGCTCCCTTAGCTTCAAAGAGGGATATAGCACCTCCTCCTTTACACAATAGACAGCACAGGTCCTCAAACTTGCATCCCCAGAACCTAGTATTGCAGCAAATCCCTGTACCTCGTATGACAACTAATAACAAACAAGCATCATTAACAACCTCTGAAATAGTGACAGGTAATCACCGCCAGCTAACACCCCATTCAGAAGGGAATAAAGTTTACATGGTGAATGTTCCAAAACTGGGTATTGCATCAGGCTACGAAAGTGAGGAGTCTTTGATAAATAAGTCAACACATTGGATTCGTCATGTTAGGGGGTGTCGTTCACTAATTAAGGAGGTTATTGTTAGGGCAAGTAGGTATACGGCACACACACAACCACAAGATTATATTGAGTTGACTCTAGCTAGTACCTTCCTGGCAGTGAATCTTGTTTCACTTGAGTTCCGTACCTGCTCCCCTGACTCATCATTAATACAGCTCACGCAATTTCCATTATTTGCATTCATAGGAAGAGCTACTGATCGATATCCGGTAGGGCTGACAAGTGGATCCTCGTCTTTCGAAGCCAATGATTGACCACCAATTGAGCTCCAGTTATCGCAGCAACCGCAGACATCCCTATCACCCATGTATATAGCTCTCCCAATTGACCCAGATTTACAGCAGGTACCTACTACACCCATAACTTATGGGACGTGTACTAATTGCCTGTTAAAATATTATCATGGAATATACCTGGCCTTTGTAATAAGCTGTCCTTACCCCATTGGAATGACTTGGTAGGGGGTTATGACATTTGCGCCTTCCAAGAAACTTGGAGCATGGTTCCTTTGTACAAATCGGGATATAGCTGCTTCTGTATACCTGCTAGCACCAAAGGGAGGTGTCGCCCTTCAGGAGGGCTGATTATATGGGTTAGCATTGCCCTCAATTGTTCTATACTCAAATGCCATCCTCTGGGCCCTGATATTATGAAACTCACCATCAAGTGTGCAGGAGGGGGCACGGTACTGTATCTCTTTAATGTTTACATAAGGGGGGTAAGAAGGGGCAACAAATCACCTGCTCTTATGGTACTTGAACAGGGCCTATCAGATTGCTCGCCCAATTCCAGATATTTAGTAGTTGGCGATTTTAATGCTACTTTGAGCCACTTAGTGCAGGGGCTATAGTCGGGATAGAGGAGAAAGACGATGGTTGGGGTGTACCACCTTTGTCCATAGCCCCTGTAAAGCAATGGACTCAGGTGGCCATCCAATTATATGCACTCACTGTGGAATACGGTCTAAGGGCAGCAAATGGTAGGACTCGATCTGATGCCCAGGGGCATTTACTTATAAATGGGCATCTAGTCCATCCCGAATTGACTATATACTAGTGGATGTTAGGCTGTGGAGAAGTGTCCCAGATATGATGGTGGGCAACACAACCGACAGTGATCATAATCCTCTTTGTTTGTCATTGAGATCCCCCATTAACTCCATCGTTGGACTCATGGAAGGGAGCTGAGGTAGTCCCAATTTACAAAAAGGCGGTCAGAGAGGACCCCTCCAAATATAGGCCAATTTGCCTCATAGATGCAATGCAGAAGCTAGTTGGCAGGGTAATATTACAGAGAATTCAACTATGGGCAGAGGAAGAAGACATTCTCTCAAAATTTCAAGCGGGTTTTTGGACCAAGATAGGAACGGTGGACCAGGTCTTCAGGCTTCTTAGGATTTATTGGAAAGTGGTGACACTTGGAGGGGGCAGTCTCTACGTTGCCTTCATCGACCTGAAGACTGCCTTCGACCGGGTCCCTCGAGATAAGTTATGGCTTGTATTGAAGGGCATGGGTATCCCTACAATAATTCTTAATTTACTCATAAGGCTACATGAGGGTAACTATTTATACAAAACTTCCTGGTAGTAATGTAAAGGAGGCGCACCTCACGTACAAATGACAACAGATGGGGTCAAGCAAATATGATGTATAGCAATTTCAATGAAACTAAGAATAACCATTTGGGGTTGGTGCCACTCAGGATAAATATGCACCCTACTACCTAGATGCTAAAGTTCATAGATATAAAACTTCTTTCCACTAGTCCCACTCATCAACAAGGACATCTCTTAGACCCGATTTTTGCAAATTGGGAGGGAATTAAGACCTCTCCCCCGATTCCTTTAATTTGGTCTGACCACAGCATGGTACCTTTTGAAATAATAAGAGAACCCACAAAAACCATATATACAAAACTCTCTTCTCTTAAGCGCCGAAATTGGAAAAAATTCACCCCGGAACTCTTCAAAAGCATGCTAGCTGAGCAACTCCCTACCATAGGTCACTCCTTGCAAGAGGTATGGGACAACTACGAACTATGGATAAGAAAAGCACTAGATAGAATCGCTCCATGGACCACTAAACCTCCAGCTAGACAATCAAAAAACGCTCCATGGTTTTCAGAGAAACTCAAAATAGCAAAAGCCCAATGCAAATCAACAGAGCGTAAATGGAGGAAAAATTATGCACCTGAACTTAAGGAAAGCTACAGAACTGAGCTAAAAAAATATCAAAAAATGGTTAGAGTAGAGAAAAGTCATCATTTCAAAAACAGAATTGAGGAAGCAGACAATCCTACGAAGGAGTTGTTTTGCGTCTATAAAGAACTCACAACCTCCACTCGATTAGATACTCAAGATACGTATTCTACTGAAATATGTGAACAAATCGCTGACTTTTTCGTAGAAAAAGTGGAAAAAATTCATGCCACTTTTACAAACTCCACAATTCCTGTAAACAGCAATGTAGAAAAGAAAGCCTTCCCAACGCACAAATCTTTACTCACCACGTTCACTACGCCAGATAAACAAGATCTACTGAACATTATCAATGGAATACATTCAGGTTCCCCCATCGATGTGTGCCCACAGGAAAAAAGTAAGGAAATTATGGAAAACACACTAATTGATCAAATCAGTTACATGATCACTCTATCCTTCCAGGAATGTTACGTTCCAGAAGCTTGGAAAAATGCTCAAGTGATGCCTTTAAAAAAGAAACCCAACATTCCTATCTCCCAACTCCAAAATTTAAGGCCAATTTCACTTCTTCCGCTCTGTGCCAAAATCATAGAAAAGGTAGCAAACAAACAACTTATGGAGTTTCTGGAGAAAGAAGCCCTCCTTCACCCCTCCCAATCGGGATTAAGACCAGGCCATTCTACCGAATCGGCAGTCCTATATTCCACTGAATGTATTCGGAGGATGGTGGACGAAGGCGAGACAGCAGCGTTGGTCCTATTGGACCTCAGTGCAGCATTCAACACCGTGCTGCACTCAACGCTGTTGTCTCGTCTCTCGGACATGGGAGTAAAGGGCCCAGCACTTGCCTGGCTTCAATCCTTCCTAACCAAGAGATCGTTCCAGCTACACTGCCCACCCTTCAGATCATCGCCTCGCAAGGTGAGCCATGGGGTTCCACAGGGCTCTAGTCTGAGCCCTACGTTATTCAACATCTACATGGAACCCTGGCACGCATTGTAGAGAATTTTGGGGTGGGCATTGTCAGCTACGCTGACGACACACAGTTGATGTTTAAGCTAACTCCGGATAGTAGAGAACACGCCACCAATTTTTCAAACTGTATGTCGGCAGTAGCCACCTGGATGGACAATAACTGTCTCCGCTTAAATGGAGACAAGACAGAAGTACTGGTGGTGGGGAAAGAAATCTCCGCATGGTCTCAGGCATAGTGGCCCAGTGAACTGGGAAAGCTGCCCAGTCCCGTAGAGACGGTTAGAAATCTAGGTGTCATGCTGGACTCAGACCTCTCCGGTAAGACCCAAGTTAATAAAATAACATGAAAGTGCTTTGGCATATTAAAAGTTCTCCGAAAGGTACTTGATCTTCTTCCCATCGATGCTAGAAAAACAATAGTCCATGCCTTGATAACACCTCACTTGGACTATGGAAATGCCCTCCTGATAGGTCTCAGCCAGAAGGGCCTTCACCAGCTTCAATGTGTACAAAACACAGCTGCCCGACTGGTGCCTGGTCTCTCAAGAAAAACATCGACCAAAGCAGCCTTATCAAAACTTCATTGGCTCCCGATTAAGGAGAGAATTAGATTCAAGACCCTTTGCTATGCCCACCGTATAGCTCACAACAAGGGCCCCAACTACCTGAAAAATCTTCTTACCATTCATCGTCCGATTAGAGACTTAAGATCATCAGGCATGATGTTATTTAAACTTCCCCGAATCACAAGAGCTAAAATGGGAGGTAAATCCTTCCGTTATTTGGCCACAAAATATTGTAATGCCCTTCCACTCCATCTACGGATGGAACCTTCTGAAATGAGATTCAGGGCAAAATTAAAAACTCATTTGTTCCCTAGTTAGTAAGTTGTCTGATATGCTCTTTGACATTACTCCTCTGGAGTTGATTTGTTTTAGCAGTTAGCGCGGGGACACACAGTTTTGTGCAGCCAGGCGCTTTACAAACATTTTATTATTCATAGTAAATGGCAAGCACTTACTATGAAACACAATTTTTATGTACGGATACCCGGCACTCCGAAGTAATTTACATTCTGTGTATTTAGTCTAAGCGAAAAATTCTAAATATTAACCCAAATACCACCGGCAACAGACAAGTTTCGGTTCTCAGAAACTAATGAGTTTTTAATTCATAAATATTTTTGAATCATGGTAATTCACAAAAAAAGGATTTTTTTGAAACACACAAAGAGTACATTTTCCAAAAGAGTTCAGATACATAGACCAAAAGAGGGAAAATGTCCCCTAATTTTGAGAACTAGTCAAAAGACTATGAATGGTAGTTATATCCTCTTCATCTTGGTCCGCAATAAGCAACAGCCGACACGTGTTTCATCACGTCATGTGACTTTCTCAAGGCTTTGTCCCCAATTTCAAGGGATATTAGATACGATAATACAAAATAGTTTCGCAAGAAAATCAAGCGGTTGAGGCAGTGAGCAAGAGTTTTGTGATAGTATGTCAAGATCCTCCCAATTTTCAAAAGACTGCCTGTATTGCACGATCCGGTACGTTTCACACCAGAAAGTTTGTCAGTTAGCACATTGGTCAAAAAAAGTGGAGAGAACGTAGTAGAACCAAAATACAAAGGGTATTTCAGTATGTCGCTGTAAGTCCTGTTTTGAGCGAGTTATTCCACAGTTGTGGAGAGAATAATTTTTTAAATAAAACATTTTCCTGCGTGTGGAGCGACAAAGAAGGGTATGATATGCCTCTGGTCTATTCTGTTCGACGTAAGAGCAGCGTGGACTCCACCGTCCGAGTCCCACACGATAGAAAAAAGAATTATTCTGGTGTGAAACCTACCGGATCGTGCAATACGCACCCACCCTGTTCTCATTATATGTGAACGGGGTGGTTAAATTCCTGCAAGAAACACCGGCAGATGCTCGACCCTGGAAGACAATAAGGTGCCAACTCTCCTGTTTGCTGATGACACGCTCTTGATCTCGAAGACACCAGCAAGCCTCCAGAAGCTTCTGAACAGGTTCCAGCTCTTTTGCAGTACTCGGGGTTTAGTCATAAATATGTCTAAAACAAAGTTTATGACCTTCAACCCCCATAAATCCTTTAAGAGCAACATCACCTTAGAGGGAGTCAGTTTCGAGAAAGTTAAGTCTTTTGACTATCTTGGGATACGCCTCTCTGATAAAGCCCAGTGGAAATTTCATTTGGACAAAATGCTCCTGAATCACAAGCGCGTGGCTGGAGTGATAAGTAAGGAACATCGCTTGCCATATTGCAGGCCTATTGCTCCAGCCCTCGTTGTGTATGAGGCTAAGGCAGTTAGTTTGGCTCTTTATGGTGCCTAACTATGGGGTTTTAACAATCTTGATGACCTTGGTGGTTCAGAAAATAAGTTCCTTAGGGACCTTCTTATGCTACCCCAGGGAACACCTTTCACCCCCCTGTTGTATGACTTGGGTGGGCGTCACATTAAAGATCTGGCCAAACTTTGCCCTCTGTTGTATTGGGCACGCCTTAGGCATACCTCAGAACTTGCAAACTATCCTAACGCTTTCACTGAGGTAATGAGAATAGACACTGGTAAAACATAAAATGGATTTCGAATCTCAAGGCTCTAGTGCTAACCTTGGGTCTTAAAGAGTCATGGGCCTCCCAAAACCCCTCGACATAAAACGACCTTAAACGTATCTACTGGGAGTGGATAGGTGCTAGAGATCATAGTAATGCAAATCTAGGTAGTCTCACAGAGGAGTTTTTATATCACAAACCATCTAGAGCATTTGAACCGTACCTAGATGTGATTCAGATCCCTAGAGACAGGACTCTATACATATAATTTAGATTTGGCACAATCCCAGTAGCCGAATTTACTATGAAGTGGCGTTCTTGTAACCAGTTAAATAAACAAAGAGAGGAGTACCACCATCGAGAAATAAAAGATTTCCTAATGGGGCGTTTAGACTGGCAAAAGGAAGGAATTTATCCTTTTGTAAGAAACCCCTCACTCACCAGCCTGGTGGTGACATGCTTCATCATCGGGGGCCTAGTGTCACCAGGGTATGCTACAACACCTGAAATACAGTGGAGCAGGTTGTGAGTGTAAGTGCAAAAAAAGGTGTTAAAAATTGTCCTGGTTTAACTTAAGGAAGATACATTTTATTTTTAAGCAACTGGACAATGTTAAAATGGGGGTGGCGAGATACTTAAGAGGGTAGTTACGGCCAAAAGTATCTCTATATGTGTGCTGGTCTACATGTTTCTACCTTACATGGAATGTGCCAGGTATTCGTCAGGACCGAAAAACAAGGAAGTGGGCGGAATGTGCCCCCTAAAAGGCACACCCAATCCTAATTCCTCGTTGACCTATTAGCAAAAATCTCTAAAGGTGAAATGCTCAAGCAACAGTGTGCGAGCATGTGTAATAAAAATCAAAAGACTCCTATTCTAGTGTCATTTGCATCAGAGGGGGGGGGTAGGCTCATCACTTGGTGAAACGTATTAGTTTCGTCATGAAGGAAGAGGCCAAATACCTACAACTCTATCCCGCTGCCCTGCTTCTTGTAACCAGACCACAGCAGATTGTCCGTCTTGCTGGAATCCTAATGAGAATACTGCACATCTCATGTTTGCCTGCCCTGCTTACGCCAGCATTAGGTCTAGTTGGCTTGCGCCCATTTGCAAACAGCTAGGCACCACTAATCATCGTGATGCCCTTCGCATATTGAGAACAGACCCAAGATCTTTATATGTCTGTGCTGTTGCAAAGTTCTTGGGACGAGCCTGGTCAATCAGGCACAGGGCCATTCACAGGGCTTCCAAACAATCAATATAATGGTCATAAGCACGCAGATTGTAAGATTGAAGTTTTCTATGCTGCTCCACGATTTAGACAATGAAATTTTTATATCTTCATTTGCCTTTTCTGTTTTAAATTGTTTATTTTAATCATGCTGATTAATCATTACATTTGTCAAAAGCTTTACCTTTTATTGATTTAGTGAGAATTTTGTTGTAGGTTTTTATCTATTCGATTATTTATGTTTTAATGAGCTACACATTTTATCGAACAAGAGAGAACTGTGCTGCATGTTTTTTATCTATTTATGCATTTCTCCCTCGCATTGAAATTGTAGTTGCTTTTATGATATTTATATCAAAATAAAGCTTGATTGATTGATTGATTGAATACTGTCAGAGGAGAGAGCACATGCACTTTAGCACTGGTTAGCAGTGGAAAAGTGCTCAGAGTTCTAAGGCAAGCAAAAATTAGATCAGAAAAAAATGGAGGAGGGAGGCAAAAAGTTGGGTGAGGGCAGCTTAAGGCTGACAGGTCTAGCAACCATGCATCACCTGGCAACAAATTTGATGGGTCAGTGCATAGGTAGGCCTGACCTATTTGGGGGTGGTAGATAGACAGCTGCCTACATTGCCTGGATGAATTTTTCTGAAAGAATCAATCTTGATGTTTCCTCATTGCATTTGTGGCCTTTCCGGCCCAGGGTGATGGGCCTATCCATACACATGGGGTATCATTTTTACTGGGAGAAGTGTTGGGGCATTGTAAGGTAGGATTTGTGTTGCTCGCTGCAGATTCGGGGACATTCTCTAACGTAAATGTGAGGAAAATCTGTGATTATATTGATAGTTTGACATTTGCATGACATTCTGATTAAGGAAATGTGGTGGAATCCATGCAACCCCACCATCCTTGACAACCCTTGCCTACTTTTCAGAAATATCTGAGTTTGGTAGGTCTCGATGTGTGCCGGCCAAGCCCAGGCTCGACTTCTCATTTACCTATAGCGCCAGAATGAGTGAATTTCAAAGGAAATATCCTGATGTTTCCCTGTCGCTTTCATGAGACTTCCCTATTGCAGGAAATAGGCTCACCATCACAAATAGGGTACTGTTTTTATATGGAGAAGTGTGAAACATAGAGTAGTAAATCATTTGTTACTAGTAATAGAGTTTTTCTCCATTTGTGGCTTCCACATGTAAGCAAGATTGCAAAAAAGAACACATTTAACAAAATGTCTTCTGACTCACATGGTATTATGGTTAATCCCAAATACAGATTTGTAAAAATACCCATTAATCATATATTCATTAGGAGGCATATTTGCCCTCTGCCATGCCATTGTTGTCAGTGGAGGTCCAGGTACTTCAATGTTCTGAAAAAAACTTTCAGTCCTTTAGCATTCCAACATTATCAGGTTTGTTCTGAAACACTTTCATTCATTGGGTACTTTTCTTGTGTTGCATATTTAGGTTTTTGTCTATTTTTTTTTACATTTATCTCAAAAGTAAAAAGCCTGCTTCATTAATGTGTTTTGGGCAAATTTTCACATCTTCATTTATAGCAATGTCATCTTCCCATTGTTTAAATAACCTTTGTAGAAGACTTGGATCTATCCAAATGTTAATTTTGTTTTTATAAAAATTATTATTTTTACTATATTTCACCACTCATCTGCTTGCGGTTTTAACTAATTTTCCATTTTGTTATCATTTCTATTCAGCATTGTAATATGAAGTTGATGTTTTTTTGAAACACTCTTTAAATTGAAAGACCTCAGAAAAATATTGATGAAGGACAGTGCCATATTTTAGAATTAATTTCCTCAATTAATTTGTTTAAAACGTAATAATAATGAATTGTAATGTTCAATAAAATCTAACTCTAGAAAATTGACACTAAGAGAGGAATTATTTGTTATATTTTGCTGGACTGATATCTTTGCTAATTTCCCCCATAGCAACGAGTTGCAAATTCTGACCCACAGGTACCTAGCTAGAGTTTAAATTCAGTTCATAATTGCCCTGCCTCTCACAGCGACAGACAGAGCTGTATTCGGTAAGCAAGAAGGAGGACAATATAAAGGGATCAATCATTCTAATACTGTCTAGGTTTCAACACCTAATTCCTAGAATCAAAAAAGCCACCTGTCTCAAAATGTGTAAGGCACTATTGAACTCACAATTATCAGACAACGCCTGAGTTGTGGTTTGAATAGCCACTCAAACTTCGACAACTCGATTGTGAAGTTTCGTCTCCCTACCTAGTTTATTTACCAAGACCACAGGTTTTACAAAATATTGCACTTAAAAGCTGCAGCAAAGGAAACTAGAGCAGGAGTCATCAAGGGTGGATTATTTACCACCCACTGCAATGTGTGTGACACAATCACCTCTAATCCTGCTAGAGCCGGGCCCTTAAACGAATACTATAAATGTGCAGGCATTGTAACACCAAACACCACTTCACCCACAAAAGCATCAGAAGACAATCTTTGAAGGAGCTCCTTCTGGTAAGTTATTGCTTTTAACTTTCAGATTGCCTTTCAGAGCTGAATAAAAAAAAGGGTAACCAGTCGAGTCGATTTAGGTTTTGATCATTTCTATATTATTTCAAGGTAAACTTGGTTGGACATTAATGAAACAGTTTATATTTACATTTAAAAAGCCCACACTAATGCAAACCTAGGAGTAAGGTGGGCATCCAGCTGTTCAATTTTCAAGCATAATCCCTGTCAGTCATAGTATTTATCAGCCTGATTCATCAAGCCGAAATCGGCTCGCAAAGGGCCAGATTCTGAGAATCTGGCCCTTTGCGAGCGCTATTTTTGCATTTGGGATTCATCATCCCAAAAGCAAAAATCGGTAAGAGCGATTTTGCTATTTTGCGAGGAATTACATTTAAGGAATCTCTATTTGAGATTCCTTAAATGCAATTCATCATCCATTTAAAAATTGCGAATTCGCAATTTCGGCCCGCTATTTACCGCGAGGTCAAACCTCGTGGTAAATAGCGAAAACTTAGAAAAATGCTTTTAAAAGCATTTTTCTAAGTTGCATGTTGCACACACACATGTCCTTTGGACATGTGTGTGCGCAACACCTGTTTCAATTTGCATTTAAGGGGTGCTACAGGGTGTCCGTTGGACACCCCTGGCACCCTTTAAATCGCTATCTAATTTGCGATTACCAAATTGCTAATCGCAAATAAGGAATGTGTAGGAATCGCATTTCTTTATGCAATTTCTACATGAATCCCGTTTTGGAAGTCCTTAATAGCGATTCGTTATGAATCGCTATTAGGGGCTCGCAAAACGGGAGAATGATGAATCAGGCAGTATATGCTTTAGACTTTCTGTGTAAAAAACACACAATTCATATCTAATTATTGGTCTCGATTTAAAATAATGTAAAGCTGTTAATATTAAAATTGTATATTTTTTAGATGAAATATTCATTTGGTAATGATTCCTTTAAAGTTTGAGTTTGCAGAAGGTTATTTAAGGCTCTTGCTTATCCATATGTTACATTGACAAGCAAAGCCCCTTGCTGACTGACATATGGAAATGCTGTTCATATCTTCAATTTTAAAACGGGATTCTAGGCTTAAGTCTAAAAAAAAGTCAGGTTGGAATCTATGAATTGTTGGATTTACTTGTATGATTTACATAGATTTCAAAATGCCAAAAGTCAGGGAATTCACAAAAATCCACAGGACTTTACATGGAAATCTATATAAATCGTACATTTCCATACCTATATTTAACCTTAAACAGCCCGATTTCCACTACTGGAACTCCGATGGTTTACAGTACTATTTAAGTAGTTGCCTCTAGAAGGAGCACTCCCTATCTGCTTTACAGAGCATAAATATATTAGGCCAGGCTTTGATGGCCCTAAATTAGGTTCTTAGAATTGGTCAAAAAAACACTCAAGGCCCGATTCACAAAGGTAAACTTACACTTCAGGTCTAAGTTTACCTTTGTGAATTGGGCCTTTAGACTTCAAGCCTATAGTTTGACTCCAGGTGTAGAGTTAGTCTTCTGGTCTGAATTTAGACTTCTCGTCTAAGTTTACCTGTAAATCGGAACCTCAGAATGTTTGTGAATGCCTTCATAAATGTTATTAATTTTGTAAAAAACAACACAATCTGATTAAATCGTAGTGAAAAAGAAAACAAAAGGTAAACAGTTCAGCTAACAAATGGGTAAACAGCCTCAACCTACTAAATGGCACTAGCTCATATTAATTGTGCACAATCATATGCAAAATTCAATGAAAGGGGTTTCCAACTATAAGGGAAACCTGCATCACTATGGGCAGGGTCTATAGAAAAAATTATGACATAACAGTATTTCAGCAGAAATATTACTTAGGTGCTCCAGCCACATAGTTCGCCAAAAGCTGAATTATTTGAAGATTAAAAAAATTGTTTCTGTCTCTAACAGATGAAAAGTTATTAAAATGCAGCAAATAGTGGTGCAACACAATAATTCACATTTATTGCGCTAAGGGATCACTTTTCGGCCTTTGAATGTTGTATCACGCATGCAAACAGATGAAAATGTTGGACAGTTACTGGAAACACCTTCTATACTTAGGCTGGCAGAAGGTATTTTGTCTGTTTGCAGGGGGATTTTTGGTAATGAGTAGAGAAGTTACAAGAGGTCCTACTGCATGAAATGGATTAAGCACAAAACTGAAGAAAAGTTGTAAAACATATCTGTGAGGTACTGAATACGTGAGGTACACCTTTCATTGCAGAAAATCTGTATAGATAAGCTTGTTTTCACATGGTGCCCCACTACATCTGTTTCACACAGATCCTTACTCTGGGTGGTGGAGAGGTGAATTTTAATACAATTCAGCATCTGTGCTTATACACAAGATTTTTTTTAATTCTTCGTGAAAAACCTTTTTGAAATGTACTCTTTATTAATGTTTTTTCATATTTCCTTGTAGATACCATTTATAAAAGATGAGGACCTTAGTTGTGGTGTCCTGCCTTCTGGCCTTAGCTGTTTGCATTGCGGTGAGTGATGATGTGTGGGACATTAGCAGACATTTAGGGCCATATTACCAAGACGAGGCGATAAAATGACTGCTGCTTTATCGTCAGGAAACTGCCACTAAAGCGGTGATAATGGTCTTGATAATATGCTCTATACATCTAACCTGGGCTTCAATGGGAAATCTCTAGGGCATATTATCAAGCCCCTTATCGCCACTTTAGCGGCAGTTTCCTGCCGATAAAGAGGCGATAATTTTATCGCCCCATCTTGATAATATGCCCCTTTGTACTTTGGTAGTCTCACTCAACAATGCTTCTAGTGAAAATATCTTTTGTGCTTCTGTTGATAAGTAGATATTCCCACTTTCATGTATGTGGTAGTTCTTTCCCTAAAACGGGAATTGGAAACACGTCCATCTGCACTCTTATGTCTCAAAGGGTGCTTTTGGATTTTCTGGGTGTTGGAAGCATTTCAAAATGTGTCTGTTCTTGAAGATTACATTAAATATTGAGCAGTTTTGAAGTGATGATAAGGCATGCACAGTGTGTAATATTTTGTTTTGAAATTCCAAAAGCTGCAGGCGGACAACATCAGTTTATATCTGTGTTCGGAAAAACCACTCTGAAAAATTCATGGCTAACATAAGTGATATTGCTGTACTGGATGATAAAGCCTCTACTTTGCAGTGCCGACTGATAAGGGAAGAGAAGGTATTAAGCTAGCAGTGTGCCCTTGATCCAGCGCTCTCACCAAAATATTTCACAAATGACACTATCTACTACCAACAAAACTTACACTACAACACTAGGCCCATAACAACAATAGAGCGCTTGAATCATGAGGCGATAAGATCTAAATATAGTTGTTTAAACCATCTGCAATAATCAAGACCAGCTTGTCATTTTTAGAAAGTTTATTTTAACACATCTAGAAAAACTTAGGTTTTGGTATTTTATTAAACAAGCATTAGAAAATGTCATAAGGAAAGATTTATTCAGTATTAATAAAAAGAGCATAAATCAAGAATTATTATTAATTAGCAGGAATAAGTAAAATTAAGCATTTTCCAAAATCCTAACTATATCTCTGTCTCTACCCTCATCACCTAGTAATAAAGTAATTAATAAAAACTCCTGTCCTCACGTGTAAAGTCCATCAGCATAACATCGTCCTCCAGAATTTCTCGAGCGTAAGCCAACTATGTGTTCTCTGAACCTATTCTTATACCCTAATTTTAGCTGAGCTAACTATTTTTCACATTCCAGCAGACGAATTCTAGTTCTCCATTGGCTGAGCCACCTCGTACCACAGTAAACTGTGACACCTCCTTCTTACATGCCCGGGCAAATTCACTAGTCCATTGTTCATTTAGAAGTCTTGGCAGTTCTTCCTTAGGCTGCTACATTTTGTAGCGACAGCTTCCTTTTAACCTTGAGCCTGTCAGCTCTGAACTCCCGTGGCACGTTAGCAAACGTTAACAATTTTCTCCAAAAAGTCATCTTTTTAGCAGTTCAATCCAAAACCTTTCAAAGTAAAAGTTCAGAGGCCTTTTCCATCCTTTCAGAATTATTTTCACTTGAGCCATTTTCATCATTAGGCCTCTTTCAGAAAGCGTCAATTTTCTGCGCCACTGTCCCTGCGCCACTTTTAAAAGGGTACTATTTTCCTGCAGCCATCTCTAAGCTTCCTTTGTAAAACTATTATATAAACAAACACAAAGAATAATTAATGAAAGAAATATAGTTTGTTCTGTTGCCTCCCATCATTGCTAATAATTAACCCATTAGTCTAAATTACCTAGCAGTAAAGCACAAATAAAGCAGCATTTTATATTTACCAGTCTTCATAAATCCATAAAACCTTATGTGCACCTAGAATAGTAGAAATGACATCACATAGACAAGGGAAGCAAAATAAGCACATGCCATTATTTCAAAAACAGCTGCTATTAGTTATGACATGACAATAGACAAGATTAATTTATTATTTTCCACATACATAAGAATGCAACATAATGCACATTTATGAGCACACATGTTAGTTTCCCGCGTGTTCTGTGAAAATGCAACTTTAAACTAGGTTGAATTATTATACACACAGCACAAGTTGTTAGCATTATTAATTTATTTATGGAAGTGTGACTTCACGGGTTTAAACAGATTTCTGTTTTCTATCCCGCTCCATTAACTCCCTCATCTGGCGATTAACAATTAACAAATCACCACACCACCACCCAATATTTTAGCAAAGATTTTATCTAAGATGAACACGATTCAATTTCACCTGTGTTAGTATTTCTAAAGACTTATCTCATCAGTTTATCTGCAATTATCATATTGAGTTTTAAGAAACCCCTCTAGTTCTATTTCTTTCTCTTGAGTAACATATAACTAAACTTCAATAAAAGTGATGCAAAAACTATAACTAATAAAATGTCAGTATTATACTATGTTTGTCTTGACTAGCTGAAACTTTGCTTGTCCTATTGATCTTAAACTTCTCTTTGTTAATTTCTAAAAGAACAATAACCTAAATTAACCAAAGCAGAATTATGTTTTCATTAAGCTTGCAAAGAAAAATAAAACAAATTTTTTTTTAAATGTTACCTAAATTTTCTAAAAATTTCTAACACCCCCCTTTTTCAATTTTTTTTTTTTTTTTTATACTGTTTAAACCTTCTAACAGTTTTTCTTCGACCTAATGTCACAAATTAATTTTGCAGCCAACAGAATTTCTTCGACCTTGTGTCATCTAACAAGATTTCTTCAGCCTTATGCCAAAAACAGAAAACCTAAAATTTAACAGGTATGTACTTCAATCATTGTCACTTTTGATTTCAATCTCTTTCTGACTCTCATCATTTACCTCCACTACAGGTATCACTTCTATTTTCTTTCCCGCCTTACTTTTCTTTTCACAATCTTTTTGACTTGATATCTCATCAATCTGTTTCTTTGATCTGTATCTCAATTTGAATTTTAGGCCTTCATTTTCTTCTGGCCAGTTATCACTTTTTCTTAGTAATTTCTTCTTTTGCTTGGAAATCACCACACCACCACCCAATATTTTAGCAAAGATTTTATCTAAGATGAACATGATTCAATTTCACCTGTGTTAGTATTTCTAAAGACTTATCTCATCAGTTTATCTACAATTCTCATATTTAGTTTTAAGAAACCCCTCTAGTTCTATTTCTTTCTCTTGTGTAACATACAACTGAGCTTCAATAAAAGTGTTGCAAAAAACTATAATTAATAAAATGTCAGTATCTTGCTTGTCATATTAGCCTTAAACTTCTCTTTGTTAATTTCTAAAGAAAAAGTAACCTAAATTAACCAAAGCAGAATTATATTTGCATTAAGCTTGCAAAGAAAAATAAAACAAAAATTTTAAAAATTTTACCTAAATTTTCTAAAAATTTCTAACACCCCCCTTTTTCAATTTTTTTTTTTTTTATACTCTTTAAACCTTCTAACAGTTTTTCTTCGACCTAATGTCACAAATTAATTTTTCAGCTAACAGAATTTCTTCGACCTTGTGTCATCTAACAAGATTTCTTCAGCCTTATGCCAAAAACAGAAACCTAAAATTTAACAGGTATGTACTTCAATCATTGTCACTTTTCATTTCAATCTCTTTCTGACTCTCATCATTTACCTCCACTACAGGTATCACTTCTATTTTCTTTCCCGCCTTACTTTTCTTTTCACAATCTTTTTGACTTGATATCTCATCAATCTGTTCCTTTGATCTGTGTCTCAATTTGAATTTTAGGCCTTCATTTTCTTCTGGCCAGTTATCACTTTTTCTTAGTAATTTCTTCTTTTGCTTGGTCACATTACATTCTGTTCTCCAAGCTCCTTTTCTGAATTTTCTTATTTGAGAATCTTCATCATTCTCATCAGTTTCAGTGTCAGATATTTCAACTTCAGACTCAGGCACTTCTTTACTCGGCAGCTTCACTCCGTTAGGAACGTCATCTTTGTAGCTGGTACTTGGCAATTCATCTTCTTGTCGATCTTCAAGATCTGGATTCTCTTCAGGTTCTTTTTCAGAATCTGAATCATCAATTGTGACACTATCCTCATCAGGATTTTCAGGTGTAGATACAGGAAAAGTATGGCCAGTGTCAATCCACCTCTTCAGTCTTTTGCACTTCTCTGCATTTGTTGTGACAAGACTGACTGACCTCCTTTTCTGCCACCTTGGCACTAGAGAATTTCTTTTTAGACGAACCTTTTTCCTGATTCTTTTTCCTGGTAACAATTCAAATACTTCCTCTTTTTCTCTTGTTTGCACTTCAGTTTCATCTTCATCAAACACAGAAATCATTTCATCTGATAAATTCCTGAAATTCTCTAAATTGATGCTATTATTGATAGTCATCATTCTTTTCTCTGGTATAAATGTCTGTCTCATGACCTTGTCCATCATAATCTCACGTGGACTTAAATCTGTCTTTTTATCAGTAGTGTTTCTCAGAAACATCAAAACAAGTGGAAGAATATCTGTCCACTTTGTACCTGCAGCTAGGCACATTTTTGCATCTCTGTCTTTTATAGTAACATCCTCATGCTCCTCAACATCTGAAATTTCTAGTTTATCTGCACAATGAAACAGTCTGTTTTCAATATGTCTTTTACCATCTGATAATTTTTCAACAGTAATTTCATCATCATGTCGCATCTGAAATGTTTCAACCCATTTTGTAATCAAACAGATAATCACAAAAATGTAGCACAGTTTTTCATGTAGTGACATCTCACAGAAATCCATTTGTAATCTGGTCAATGAATCACTCTCCTGTAATTCTGTTCCCAATCTCACAATTGTTCTCTTAATTGTGTTCACTTGCTGACAAGTCAGACACCTCTGGTAAAGAAATTCTGCAATTTTATGGCACATTCTGTCCATGTCAGTAATTATGCTATTTAGTAAAACTACTCTGTCATCTTTGTGTGACAAAATCTCATCCTCATCTCGCTGTCTAAAATCTGTTCTCAACCATGTGTTTCTCAACCATGTGTTTTTCTCCTCATGAGTTGCATCATCTTGTAAGTCTTTGACTCCTTGCCATGTTTCAACTACAGATGTTAGTATTAGTGAACTCAAAGCATGTTCATCATTCATTTTGTATGCTGCACATATCACGACAGCAAACCTTTCTGCCAATTGAATGTTATCAATCAATCCTTTAATTAAATTTGTATTTCTGAAAAGTGAACCTGCAGAAGTCAAAGTTTCAATCTGTTGATCAATTGTGTCCTTTACTTTGATGTCTTCACTCAAAAGAACATTATTTTCATTCCAACATTCTGGAAGTGCATTTAATCTTTTTGGACTGTTTTCCTGTTCTTTATTTAATCCTGTATCTGTATTCTCTGTCTGTTCATTAACAAAAATTTGCAATGGCGATAAAGCCATGTCAATCTCTTGAATCATTACCTGTCGCTGTATTTGTAGCTGTTCATTCAGCTCATTTATCTCAGTTTCCTTTTCATTTGACCATAATTTTGACTCGTCTGACTGTGTCAATTTAATCAGGTCAATGTCAGACTTCTCACTTACCAGAACTGAAGTCATCTCTGTTTCTTGCTGAGTTGTAGTCCCTACTAGTTCAATTTCAAGTACAATAGAATAAACCTTTTCAGTTAATGGGACCTTTAAATTTGCGGAATTAATTTCATCCTTTCCCAGCACAGGGACTATCTCTGTTTCCATAATTTTCATGGACTCTTTTAAATCATTTGATGAATTTACATGATCAGGAATATTAATTCCAGAAGTACCAAGCATTTCATCATGCTTTTCTGTTGCATCATTTTTAGAAGAAGTCTGAACTGGTACTATGTCAATCTGATCTTGGACTTTTGGCGTTACATCAATCTGCTCTAGGGGTCTCCTTGGATTCCTGTTCTGATCCATATTCACAACATCAATTTTACATTGATCAATATTTTCTACTCTGACACCTTTATTATTTAATTTCACTAATTTGGGAATTTTTAATTTACTCTCGCATTTGGCAACAACCTTTTTCATTTTCTTGTACAAGGAAGACATTTTATTTAATTAATTTGATAAATATACTCTTTAAATTTGCCTTGCGGCGTTTGCTGATCAATTAATTAATTAATTCAACACTATCAGGTGTATAAAACTTTATAATTTGGTCAATCTAATATATCTCCTAATTTACCTGTATCACTAATTATAATTAACCTGTAAAGAAAATTATCAATTTGCAAAAACAATAGCAACGCAAATTTTTTTTTTTATATCAATACCAACATATAATCACATGTGTTTTAAATGTACTTATTTTTCACTTACACACCTTCTGCAACATATACCTGTGAAAAAGAAAACCTAATCTATTTGCTTTTAATTTAAATAAAAATGTTTTGCTTGTAAATAACCTTTAGACTCCTTTTATTAATTTCTTTAAACCGATAATTTAATTTGACTTGTAAATCAAAAATCACCAATTTTGATACAATGTTACTGTTTGAAGACAATTTAACTGTTATTACTGCTATAAATTTTATTTAATTTACAATTCAAATAGTAACTTTTTATTATTTGCCTTTTATTTACCAGGTTCTAATCACCCTTACTGCTATTGTTAATTAATCAGGATAACTAGTTACATATAATATTCAATGTTTTATAAAATTCCACTTTTTAATGTTAATTAGTTATTAAAATACATTTCTGGGCATTACTAGCATAGGGTTTGATAGGAAATAAACAATGTGTATTAGCACAACAGGTGTTTTAATCAATCAGCTTGTGATTACCACAATGCTCAGCTGACCAGACTGTTGCTAAGGCCATGAATCGCTACCGCTTCTGTCCCACTCGCCTCACGTTCAAGCCTCTGCACTAAATCAAATCGGGGACATTTCAAAAACCCTTCAACATACTATAGCGCTTCATCCAATCACAGCGCGACTTTGCTGTGACACCTAGAGAGCCACAGCGAATCACAGCGCAGCTCTGCTGTGACGCTGGGGCACTCCAAACCAATCAAGGCACAGCTTCCTAATGACGCGACGGGACTGCCACAAATAGAAGTGCAGTTCCTTCGTGAAGATACTGCTTTGGTTATGACGCGACGGCGTCCTAACGAATGGGAGTGCAGCTTTGGCTATGACGCGACGGAGTTTCAGCCAATGACAGCGCGGCGGCAGACACCGCAGCTGCTCTCTCTCCCTTCTCAATCCCGTGCCCGCTCTCCCAATATACACAACCCTCGTTGACCCTATAACAATTTATCAGTTGTCACACAAATTTGCCTTTGAAATGACAGTGCATCCAACATTAATCAAAAACGGGGACAATTGAAAATAATACGGCAGCTCCAACCAATCAGAGAGCTGCTTTTTTGATGACGCTCCGTTACTTCACCCAATTAGAGCGCGGCGGTCTCCACACACACGAGCGCTGCAGCTCCAGCTCTCTCCTCCCGCGCCTTAAACAATCTCTTCTTAAAAACACTCTGAGACTGAAACACAATGTCTAGCGCTCTCCATACACACTAGTTGCAACGCCCTTTCCCTTCTAAATCAATAGCGCCTATTAAGGAAGAAATCAAAGCGGGATTTTAATTTTAATTTTGGATGAGCTAGTCGACAACACTTATTTACTATTCTTTAACTCATCCTCAAACCTTGGGACAAATATAAATTGACGGGCAATCGTTTTTAATAATAAAACGCTGTTAACCAATTACAGCGCTGCCATGTTATGACACGGCGGCATCCTAACCAATCAGGACACAGCTTTGTCTTAAAGCTACGATAATTTGACCAATGAGAGCGCGGCGGCTGACGTAGACAGCCGCTGCTGCTGGCAGCTCTCTCCTTCACTTTTTACTCGAATAAACCGCCCCTCCCTTACTAAATTTAATTTTAATACAGTGCGCTATGCTTTCCTTTTTAAATAATAACGTGGTGAAAATGAAATTAAAACTAAAAACGGACATTTATTTCGAGACGATTGCTAAGACTAAAATTCTCGGTAGAAGACACTCCATTCACTTCAATTAATCGGAGTGATATCTTATTATGACGCTTTGGGTATTTAACAGCTGTTTTTATTCTTTAAACAGCGCGCTTATTACACGCATCTGTTTTTAATTCAGCAGTATTATTGAAATAAAGAGAACAAAGTGGAGGCTTAGCTAGTTATAACATAGCGACGCCTCAGCCAATCAGGGGGCATCTTTTCATTATCAATGCTGACGCTCTAGCCAATCCGAGCGCGGCAATTCTGACGTAAGCAGCTGCTGCAGCTTCAGTCTCTCCTCACACGGTCTCACTCGTAAAACAGCCCCTCCCTTACAATTTTCGATCGGGGCACTTTTAAATGATTTAAAATAGCGCGCAGTGCTTTTAAGTTTATTTAAACAACGCGCAACACTTTATAAAGTCTTAGAATGGTATAGACTTTACCTAGAACATTCCTAAGTACCTTAGAATTACTTTTGGTACATTTTAGTGAATATATAAAACGAAACTCATCTGTCTGCTTCTCTAATTAGGATAGTTTACATACATTCAAGTATCCACACTTCGGAATAGTCGGCGCTATTCACACTAAGGATAATTTACATTTGCCAGTAGAGCAACTCTTACCCTACCCTTCTAACACGTAAGAATATGAACTCATTTTCCTCTGAACGCACCGCGAAGTGACAGTATCTAAGAGTTCCACTTGAACATACCTTACAAAACAATCACGCACTTTCACACTGAAAATTCCCTAACTTCAGTCACACATGAAATCCGTACAGGACTCTCACCTGTTTATAGAAATCATGCACCGTTAGCAAAATAACACCGTTATCCGTACAGGGCTCTCACCTGTTTATAGATATAAAACATGTACCCGTACAGGACTCTAACCTGTTTATAGATAATCATGCACCGACATTACCCTGCCCTTCACTCAAGCTCGAATATAACTAATACTCTTATCACAGTGAGTTTTATGGAAGGCGCTTTGTCCCTATTCTCATGCTGCCCTAATTTCTTAGAAAACCCTCACTATACAAGATTCACACCTAGCCCTAAAACTGTGTTGCACGGCGACAACACTGTATTGCACGGCGACAATACTTCTGGTACACGGCGATACCAACAGTGATACTCGGCGATATCACAGAAACAGATCAGATATTCTGCATGACTACTTTCTCATCACACAGTTTTTGTACAGGTACACACATAGCACAAAATTAAACAAACTCAACATGTGTTAAAACTTAATCCTATGAATTTACCAACATATATGTATCATGCATGTAACATGTATGTCAAAAACAACATATATAAACCGTCCGATGGCTACCAGAAATTGATCCAGCGCTCTCACCAAAATATTTCACAAATGACACTATCTACTACCAACAAAACTTACACTACAACACTAGGCCCATAACAACAATAGAGCGCTTGAATCATGAGGCGATAAGATCTAAATATAGTTGTTTAAACCATCTGCAATAATCAAGACCAGCTTGTCATTTTTAGAAAGTTTATTTTAACACATCTAGAAAAACTTAGGTTTTGGTATTTTATTAAACAAGCGTTAGAAAATGTCATAAGGAAAGATTTATTCAGTATTAATAAAAAGAGCATAAATCAAGAATTATTATTAATTAGCAGGAATAAGTAAAATTAAGCATTTTCCAAAATCCTAACTATATCTCTGTCTCTACCCTCATCACCTAGTAATAAAGTAATTAATAAAAACTCCTGTCCTCACGTGTAAAGTCCATCAGCATAACATCGTCCTCCAGAATTTCTCGAGCGTAAGCCAACTATGTGTTCTCTGAACCTATTCTTATACCCTAATTTTAGCTGAGCTAACTATTTTTCACATTCCAGCAGACGAATTCTAGTTCTCCATTGGCTGAGCCACCTCGTACCACAGTAAACTGTGACACCTCCTTCTTACATGCCCGGGCAAATTCACTAGTCCATTGTTCATTTAGAAGTCTTGGCAGTTCTTCCTTAGGCTGCTACATTTTGTAGCGACAGCTTCCTTTTAACCTTGAGCCTGTCAGCTCTGAACTCCCGTGGCACGTTAGCAAACGTTAACAATTTTCTCCAAAAAGTCATCTTTTTAGCAGTTCAATCCAAAACCTTTCAAAGTAAAAGTTCAGAGGCCTTTTCCATCCTTTCAGAATTATTTTCACTTGAGCCATTTTCATCATTAGGCCTCTTTCAGAAAGCGTCAATTTTCTGCGCCACTGTCCCTGCGCCACTTTTAAAAGGGTACTATTTTCCTGCAGCCATCTCTAAGCTTCCTTTGTAAAACTATTATATAAACAAACACAAAGAATAATTAATGAAAGAAATATAGATTGTTCTGTTGCCTCCCATCATTGCTAATAATTAACCCATTAGTCTAAATTACCTAGCAGTAAAGCACAAATAAAGCAGCATTTTATATTTACCAGTCTTCATAAATCCATAAAACCTTATGTGCACCTAGAATAGTAGAAATGACATCACATAGACAAGGGAAGCAAAATAAGCACATGCCATTATTTCAAAAACAGCTGCTATTAGTTATGACATGACAATAGACAAGATTAATTTATTATTTTCCACATACATAAGAATGCAACATAATGCACATTTATGAGCACACATATTAGTTTCCCGCGTGTTCTGTGAAAATGCAACTTTAAACTAGGTTGAATTATTATACACACAGCACAAGTTGTTAGCATTATTAATTTATTTATGGAAGTGTGACTTCACGGGTTTAAACAGATTTCTGTTTTCTATCCCGCTCCATTACCCTCAGAAGATTCTTTTAGAACACACCTAGAATTAAGAACAGAACACTATTTATTAAAAGGGGAAATAAACAGTGTAATATAAGGAATATAGTACCCTCTGCTGTACATTATAAGGATATTGCAAGTCACTGAGGAATTCCATAACCATATAGAGGAATGAGGCGGAAGGCCGATTTCTTTCATAAGGTTATTGAACATTATAATCTGCCAACCCACTGAAGTCCCGATCAGAAGAAAATGCAAAAGGCCAGGGAAATGTCTGATCTTCAGAGATTAAAAATAAAAAAATATGGCGTGCATGGGTTGTCTCTTTCAGTTCTCAACTATGTAGTGAGCACTCCTAGATGATGGCACCAGTTTTAGCACATTTACAGCGCAACCTTTAGCAATGATCCAGTTTTCTGTAGATGGAAAGCCAGTTTTAAAGCAATTTCTCTGCCTCTGGGCACTTGGTCAAACACAATTTGCTGCTAAAATGTGTTTTCTACTTTTTTAATGGGCCGTATGTAACCACTGGCGGTATTCGCCATATAACATTACCATGTTTTCCAGAATAACACTGTTGATAACATCAAGCTCCCAGAATCTTAGTGAATGAATGAGCTGTGTGTGGAATGTACATAGCTAATTTTACCTCATTTTGATCCTCATCCCTCCCACTAAACCCGAGACGGAAGCCGGGTGCGGGCGAGCGGGTGAAATTGCGCTGAACATCAGCTGATTTAAAAAAAAATAGTGTTGTTTGCTATCGCTGACTACTAGCGTTTTAACTGTGTTTTTACTGTGTTTTGTTCTACTGCTATATTTCACGCTCCTCTCTCTCTTTCGAGGCACCTGAGGCGGAAAGCCGGGTGGCTCTAGGACTCCCTCTCACTATTAGTATCTCCATCTTCCATTAACCCTTCGCATCCCTACTACCTCTGCCGCGCTGCTCAGCCTTCATTGTCCGTCACCCACTCAGACGAATAGGTGCTGAAGGGACTTGGAGGCCTCGCACTGTTGCGGCCATCTTGGGGGGAGGCAGGCGCGCTGGGCGGCAGACTAGTGTTGCTGCCTGCGCCGGCAATGCCTTAAAACTCCTCCAGAGGGATGCCCGGGTTAGATCCTCATCCCTCCCACTAAACCCGAGACGGAAGCCGGGTGCGGGGGAGCGGGTGAAATTGCGCTGAACATCAGCTGATTTAAAAAAAATAGTGTTGTTTGCTATCGCTGACTACTAGCGTTTTAACTGTGTTTTGTTCTACTGCTATATTTCACGCTCCTCTCGCTCTTTCGAGTCACCTGAGGCGGAAAGCCGGGTGACTCTAGGACTCCCTCTCACTATTAGTATCTCCATCTTCCATTAACCCTTCGCATCCCTACTACCTCTGCCGCTCTGCTCAGCCTTCATTGTCCGTCACCCACTCAGACGAATAGGTGCTGAAGGGTGTTCTGGGACTTGGAGGCCTCGCCCTGTTGCGGCCATCTTGGGGGGAGGCAGGCGCGCTGGGCGGCAGACTAGTGTTGCTGCCTGCACCGGCGACGCCTTAAAACTAGGTCCCTTCACCTCCGCGCAGCGGACGTGAGCAGCGGACGCGCCTAAGGAGCGCCAAAGGAAAGCCCTCTGCGCCCGTCAGCGTCCCGGAGGCGGACGGGAGCAGACGAGGTCGGGTGAGGCGATCTTGTCCGGGGGGGAAAATATTATTATACACCAGCGATTAACTCTTGGCGCTTAGGGACAAGGGGAAAGATTGTTGTATTGTATTTCCCAAATATCGTAGGGTCAAAGGGTGTTGTCCCAACTGTGGATGGCTACCAAGTAAGGGCTCCATTTCCACTCCTAAATCCATTCCCAACAAGAGTACTTGTTTACTCCTAAATACTAGGTCTCTAGGAAAGCATGCTTTAGACATCTACAACCTGCTGTCTGACATCAAGCCCACCTGTCTTTTCCTGACTGAGACGTGGCTAGGGGAATGTTCGGGCCCTGACATAGCCTTGGCGTTCCCTCCTGACTATGTGATCTTGAGGAAGGACAGAACCAAAGGCAGGGGCGGGGGTGTTGCGTTGGTAGTGGATAAGCGCTTTGCGTGCTCTATCATTCCTACCAACGACATTCAGGGGTGCGAAACCCTGGGTTTTTCGCTGACACTGTCCCCTTATCAATCTTGCTCGGGGCTTTTGGTCTACCGACCTCCAGGTCCCATAGGTCGTTTCCATGAAGAGCTCCACTCAGTGGTCTCTGCTCTATGCGTTAGAACACAGCATGGTCTGCTTCTAGGTGATTTTAATATCCATATGGATAAGGAGGAGGAGGCAGACACTATTAAACTCAGTGATACTACCACGTTGCTGGGACTCTCTCCGTGTCTTGCTGCCCCTACCCACATTAAGGGCCATATGCTTGACCAAGTGTTCTCTACTGTTCCATTAGACACCCCCCTCCCTTACCTGTTCTGTGGTCTGACCACTTCTTAGTGAATTTTCAAATCACCCACGTTGATAGGGCACCTCGGAGTGGGTTGTTTCGTCAGGGGCAGAACTCCAGAGCTCTCCACCTGGTCTCTCCTGACATGCAGGCACAAGCTCTATTTACTTATCCCTGCCAGCGGTCAGGCTCACTTGAGACTGATCTGAAACATCTGCAGACATGGCTTGCTCAACGATTAGACGAACTTGCCCCGGTCCGTGCGGACCATAAGAACTCGTCTCGGGCATCTGCCCCTTGGTTTTCTCCTGCCTTGGCGGAGAAGCGGCGGCAGTGCAAAAAAGTTGAAAGAGCGTGGCGTCAACACTACGATCTGGCTTCTGAGGAGGAATATAGGGAATCCATCAAGGAATACCATCGCGATATCATCTTGGAAAAAAAATCCTATTTTGCAAGAAGAATCAAGGAAGCAACTAACTCTTGTAAAGAAATTTTCCTGATAGTTAAGGAATTTACCTCTCCTTCTCTATGTATGCCGAAGAGCTCTCACTCTGAAAGCTGGGTTTCTGAGCTAGCGGACTTTTTCGCAAGCAAAATAAAAACCATCCAGGCTTCCTTCTCATCACTGGATGCGGCGGCTGCTCAGGATGCGGCGCCGCCCCCACCGATTCCAATTGAGGAGAACCCGACTCTCTCATGTTTCCCTCCCCTCTCCCCACAAGCCTCTTTGGATCTCCTCACGCAACTAAAGTCTGGTTCCCCTTTGGATCCTTGTCCGGCGAAATTCTGCGCCAAAGTCGCACAAGTAATCAACCCCTTAGTTAACCCGGTGCTTAACCTATCCCTTAGTATAGGGGTGGTCCCTCAGGCCTGGAAACAGGCCTTATCGTGCCACTCCTGAAGAAGCCCAATCTGGACCCCATGGCCCATGCCAACTATAGGCCTATCTCCCTTTTGCCGGCTTTCGCAAAGATTGCTGAGAAACACGCTCACCGGACTCTCTCAAATTTCCTAGAGGCTAATAACCTCCTGCACCAGTCACAGTCGGGCTTCCGGTCCAATATGAGTACTGAGACAGCGTTGCTGGAAGTCACGGAGTCCATCAAAGAAATCTTGGACTCTGGGGGCAAGGCAATGCTGGTCATGTTAGATCTGTCAGCAGCTTTTGACACCGTCCCCCACGGCCGTCTCCTTTTAAGACTCCGGTAGATTGGTCTTAGGGGGACGGTGTATAGTTGGTTTGAGTCTTTTTTAGCTGACCGCCAACAAACGGTCTGGACCCCACCTTTCTCAGCCATAGTGGCGTCATTGGAGGTAGGAGTTCCCAAGGGCTCAATTTTGAGCCAGACTCTTTTTAACATCTATATGGCCCCTCTGGCGGCACTGGCAGAGTCCCTTGGAGACCGGATCGTGTCATACGCTGACGACACCCAGCTCCTCTTCGCTTGTGACAGAAACTCTGACTTTGATGGGAAGAGCATCCGTGGTGGTCTTGAGGCTGTATTCCAATGGTTTCAACAGAACAGCCTTAAGTGCAATTCCGACAAGTCGGAGGTGCTTTTCTTTGGGTGTCCTCCGGGCCCGAATTCGAAGTCTTGGTGGCCGGCGGACATGTTCCACCCCTCCGTAACCTCACTGATCTTTCCCTGAAACCACAGGTGCTTGGCCTAGTGGGTAAATGCTTTGGCCTCCTGAAAATGCTCAGGAAATTCCTGCCCCTTCTGTCTCTGGACCATAGAAGAATTACTGTACAGGCACTGATAGGCTCCCGGTTGGACTACGCCAACGTGCTTCACCTTGGCCTCCCGGACTTCCTCCTAACGCGTCTGCAAATTGTCCAAAACTCTGCAGCGCGTGCAATATTTGGCCTCCATAGGAGATCGAGTGCCAGTGACCTTTTAAAATCCCTGCACTAACTGCCAATCAGAAAGCGCATTACCTTCAAAGCGCTCACTTTGGCTTTCAAGGCACTTCATGACACTGGCGCCCAGTACATCAGCAAACGGATGGGGTTCTACGAGCCATCTAGGGCACACAGGTCAGCTTCTCTGGCCTTGGCTGTTGTTCCAGTTATCAGGCGGGCCCGGTATGGCGGCAGCTCTTTCAAACGTTTGGCGCCACAGTTGTGGAATGCTCTGCCTCTGTCTCTGAGGACTAATGTCAACCTTTTGGCATTTAGGAAGAATCTCAAATCATGGCTGTTTGTTCAGTAGTTTTCTTTTCGGCCTGGCTCTTCCGCTCCACACCGCTTTGGGTTTTTCTAGCACCGGGACACTCCTCGGAGTAGCTGAGCGCTATATAAAACAAATTTTAACATAACATAACATAACTTTGCAGCAGATGTAAATAACAAAGGGCTTATTGTCAAAGGAGTGGAATCTGAGATGATGGTCAGGATGGAGATTCAAAGTTATTCTATAGTAGCAGCTGGATTCAGCATGGGAGCTGATGGAGGGAACAGCATTCTTATGCCATTAGGGCAGGTTTAGAGGGTAGCTGAATGGTTCAGTTACAAGTGGTAAAGTTAACCTTAAGTTAATGGTTGAATACGGTGTCACTTTTGCATTGCATTGCACCCCAACTACACCTGGCTAACAATTTTGTTTTCTTCTAAATCTTTATTTTCCCTCCTTTCCAGGCCTTTGAACAGGATGAGAGGAGTGCAAGTGACAGTGGTGTAAGTATGAGACATTCTGCCATAGTTTCTTACATCCTGCAGTTAACAAGGCATTCTTCATTTGTATGTTAATTTGTCTTATTGGTTCTTTATAAAATATTTCTCTGGACTCTCTCTGGATAATATTCGGGCTTCTGTGATTGAATGATCTTAGAGTCTACACCACCTGGACCATGAATAAGGCACTTAGATACAATAAAAGGAAGGAAACAATTAAATTTGAATCAATGGTACTTACTTTGTGTAGTATTCCATTCCATGTTTGCCAAGACTAATAGAACCATGGTCCAACCATATCTACATTGTTTGTGACATTCTTTAAGATAGAACAGAACTTCTCCACTGCTAATTCTCTGGAAAAGAACACATAAAATCACAATGGGCAGGAAAGACTGTGTCTGACTCAATGTTTGATCTTTAACATTTCACTTTCTTGCTTTTTCTTTACAATATTCCTAGATATATTGGCAGATATGCAACCTACCAGCAATTCATGTATAATTAAGTCATAATGGGGACATTTGAAGCAGGGTCTTACCTGCCACGCTGCTCCAGTTGCTCCTGGGTGCCCAACGCTGCGGGTCTCCCGGCCGCCGCCGCCAGTTACATCCCGCGGCTGCCGAGGAGGAGACCACAGCTCCCAGGCTGTTGTGCGTCAGCCCCGCCCACTACCACGCATTTCGTGCACCCGGAGGCGCTTTAACGCGCGCGGGGGCGGACGGCGCCGGGCAAAGCCCGGGACAAGGGCGGGACCATCTAAGGCCATCTTAGGCCAGAGGAGGCCGGGTCGGGCCACCCCCCTTGGCCTTGCAACAAAAGGAGGTAAAGAGACCCGAAGACTATCCATAGGCTCGTTCCGGCCCTCCCCAAGGGAAACCATACTGTGATGCACGAACATTCTAGGTGCATCTAGGTGTTTGTTGCTGTTCCCGTGCTAAATACACAAAAGCCAGTTACATTATGACATGCAAGGGGGTGCCCAAAAATACTATCCTCCAGAGGGACTCGGCCAAGGGGGCGTTGGACCGTCATCTAAATAGGGCAACATCACCCATTGTTCGAGAACTAGAGAGAACAGAACGACGTCTGTCTACAGATAACACTTTCAGTAAGCGATCTCCCTCACAGACAGTTGACGTAGCAAAAAACTCATCATTGTTGGAGGAACTAAATAAATTATGTAAATCTACGTATGCTCCTGTGGAATTGAAATCTAGTGCTCCTACCTGCCCCACAATAAGCACAAGTCCCCAGTCTAGTACACTATCCCAACTAAATGATAGTTTGCTGGGTACTCCCCTTTTACTACCAGCAAAAGTTAACACGCAATCTATAGTGTTCCCTCAGGTGCCCTCTGTTAAAAGAAGCGAAATGGGAATAAACACACGGGGAGTCAAGCAAAACAACAAAAACTGTACTTAAGCCCTCCATTGCCCATCACCATCACCCCTAAAGCATGCAAGGTATTTGCGAAACGGAAAACTTCTGCATCCTCCACCCGGGCAACTCTATTGGCCCAGATGGCAACCATGATCAACTCTATAATATCCCCCTTGATAGAAAGAATGAATAACTTAGGGGATAGGCTTACGGGTATAGAGGAAATGACTAAGGCAAACTCGCTACTTTAAAAAAGTATGGCAGGACCCAACCAAACACAGTTTTTAGCTGCCACTGAAGTGCCCATAACAACTGCACAAAGTAACATTGTCCAAAATCAACCAGTAGCCTCACATATGTCATCTTCAAACACTCCGAAAGTAACCACCAAATCCATAATAGCACAGAGCTCTTCCTCTAGTGTAGGGCTGAACAAAGAACCCGCATTCCATAAGGAGACAGTTCCTAACCACGGGAATATGTCACAAAAAACTAACCACATATATTTACCGCCGGAGGCTGCTCCGTTTGTGTGCGTCCTCTCTGGAGTGCCAGCACTTACAAACGGAAAATTTGAAAGACAACAGGACTTAAGAAATAAGGTTGTGTTCTGGTTAACAAAAAATAGACCCTTGCCACCTAATATTGATGGAAGAATACGAAATGTTAGAAGGGTGGCCTGGCTAGGTCCCCTTCGAAAATATATACCTGGTATTAATAAATTTCAGAAATAAACACGTCGTCCCACATCTTCAAACCTGGCAGCCACAAATAGGAGACGGCCCTATACACACCTGGGAACTGTGTGACTTTTACCCTAGAGCATCATACCTCCCCCAACCAAGATCAAATGCAGAGAGTAACCTTTCGATGGGCAGAAACGGCCTCGGATTGAGTGGCTATAATATTCAGACTTCCAATCGATTTGACTTACTGTGTAACAAATTATAATCTATGCCACCCAGCCCTCTCAGACCCATAAAGATTCAACATAATTTTATCTGTTGTAGCAATTTTCTACCACTTTTCTGTTTTTATATTATGTATTAAGTAAATTAATCAGCTTGGTCGTTTTGAACAGCTTGTTTATAAGGGAAACATGTTTTATATTGAAATTGTCCATGTGAATGGAATTTTTTATGTTTTATGCTTTTATGGTTATATCCTAACCAAATAAAGTACTTTGAACTGAAAGTCATAATGTGTTTTCCTGTAGAATCTGGCTATATGGGTCAAATTCAAAGGTTAAGCGTAGAGTGCAGCACCTGTTTTCTGCATCTATGGGGCATAAAGTGAATTAATTTAACTTGATACTTCTCGGAGTTAGTTGGTAATTTTCAGACAACGCATATCAGAAATGTTAAGAGGCAAACCTTGTTTCTGAGTAGTTCTGTCAGAAAATAAAGCAGTAACTCAGGTCAAATAAATTGACTTTACTTCTTGCAGGCACATAATATATGCACTAGGCTTTGACCTGCTCAATTAAAGACCACCATGATATGGCCCACTAGTCCTTTTAGATGTGTTCCCATAAATAGCTCATGTAGTAAAAGCTTGAAGCATATGATCTACTTCACAATTGTGCTCTAATGTACTGGAGAAAGCTACGCATTCAAACTGTAATATTTCTACATGCCTATTGTGTTTCACTACTCAATCCTGGATGAGTGAATCCTTTCAGTGCATGTAGATGGAAATCAGGTTCACGATGAAGGATAAAACAAAAGTTATAAATCAAAGTTCCTTTCATTAATGGATTTGATGTCCGATGCTTCAAACTGTCTTGTTTTTAGACTGAAATCATCTCATATGTACAGGCCTATGCGTGGGAAATAGGCAACTGTAATGAGTGGGTGTGGTCAATGATGATGGGATGATTAAATGGAGAGCAGTCACTGTCTGCTGCAAGAAAACGTTTGATGGTGGACTCCAAAAAAGTACCCTTTTTTGAGTGTAGGTCTTAATCATATAAACAATTGTAAACTTGAGTTTGGTATTCTGAAATCCTGAAGTTACACTCATAAAGGGATATACACATGCATAATGTTGTCCTAAATTTGTTAATACTACACAATATAATTCCCCAGGGCCAGGGAGTGGACACCCCAGCAATACGATGCCCTGGAATCCTAGGAACAACCCACATACCAATTATTTTCTGAATATGGTAATATTCACATTCACAAACGTGTGACCTATTGCAATCTTAGAAATGATCAGAGATTTAATCCTGTGAAAAGAATGAGTAAATCCCACTCTTGAGTGTGAATGGGAACTCAACATCCCCAAAACTAATGGAAAAGGAGAAGATCTTTATCACTTGTGCAAAATAATTTCCTTTGGAAACAGCAAAAATGTGATTGTATGCATGGGAGGGTATTGTGCCATGTGTACTGGTACACTAGGAAAATTACATAGAAATCTGCATTCACGTAAAGGAGTCAACCTGCAAGTGCAAATTTTTGTTTCCTTTTTTAATCAAGGCTCCTACATTCTGTGCTAACATAATGTGGTGGAAAGCAGCAGCACCTCTCATAAGCGTTCACAATTAAGTCACTTTGTGGTCAGAATACTTTGAAAGTCTATGTTTCCCATTTCAGTTGTTACAAACTTAACATGTCAACACACACGTTCATACTGTCCTTGAACTTTAGTTTTAGTGGGGAAAAATGTGAATGGTTCCAGATAAAACCATAAACAGTCATATTTATGCATCAGAAAGTGCAACTACCTGCAGCAAATGTGTTTTGGATCTTAAAACATTGGCTGGTGTTTGATGGCCCAGGAAATATACCTTTGTTGAAATGTTCTGCTTTGTGGACCTGCAGTGAGCAAAAACATTGATATATTTCTCAAAAGATTATGGTGTGATGTTTTGTTATGTACATCTGTATTATAATGTATTAGAGTGTATCTTATTTGTATTGTGTGTTCTCTATTTTCCAGTCACATGAAAATAAAGGGCACAAGAAGAACCATCATTATCATCGTCGTACAACAACTCCAACCACTACTACTCCGACCACTACTACTCCGACCACTACTACTCCAACCACTACTACACCAACAACTACTACTCCCACTACAACCACGGCTTCCACGGCTCAAGGTTAAATATTAAATCAGGTATGTGATGCATGCTACAGTAAACATTATACAAATATTTATTCATTTTTGTCTGGACATTGCTCTTTCAGAATCTATAGTTTCTAAACAACAAAATGCCAACAATCAGAAATCACAACAACCACACTTTTTTCACTTTTGTACTAATTTTTAGCATTGATAACTATAAGGGCAAAGAAAGATAAATGAGTTCTTCATGGTGGTTAGGAAAACAAACATGATCACTTAAATATGTGTTGATCGCTCCAGCCTCAAGGACAGATGTACAAATATACCTAGCTGCTCTACACTTTTGTTACAACACAATATTGTACACAGTCCTACCACGTTGCTTCCCTAGTACTGTCAGTGTCACAATACAAGTTCTGATAATCCCACCCTCCCAAACATGCATAAGAGCAAAATAATTACTCACATGCTCATTTGAACACGAGGACATTGAACGTAGAAATAATTAGATACAGAAAGGCAATGATGCATAAAGCACATTCCATCACTGCATTTCAAGAAAGCCAATATAATTACAACCTTTAAGCAGTTTAGTTACATGCCAGCATTTTTATAAAAAATCTCAATTTAAACAGTGGAAAGCAAATGAAGAGACAAAATATCGTGATCCGTAGAAACACCTACTGCCTCAATTTGAGTGACCCATAACCTCGATTCTGGAACAAACTCCAGTTTGTGGCAGAATTAGGATTATCAGCAGTAGATAGATTTCATGCTCAATGAAATGCTCAACAATTTACAGAGTTTTACAGCTTGGAACATAGGAGAATATGTAGTATCGCCTAGCTATCCACTATACTGAGCTGCAAAGTGTAATGATATGGAAACATTGTACTGGGCAGAAAAGATCCCAGTGGCATCTATATTTCCACTGCCTGTGTGGCATGTTGCGTAAGGTCTTTTCTTGACTTACTGTACAACTATATACAACAGGCTGACATTTTATAGCTGGAGGATCTCAATCTGAACTAAACTGAATGATAAATAAGTATTGCTTAAAGCGAAATTTCACTAAAAGAAAGGCATGTATGACAACAGTCCTCTCTTCTGGGAATTTGCAGTGTGAGGTGGCCACCAATCCCAGCCTGGTCATTGCTTGTAAATAAAAGCCAACAGTAGGGAAGAAATGTCACCTCGTTTTCAAAATGTAATGATGCTGCAGCCAAGTGGACCAAAAGAGTCAACAAGGAGTCCTTGCCAAATTATTTGAAAAGGCAACTTTTACCTATATATTATGTCCCTTTATTAAACATTACCTTCCCACCTTAAGCAATGATATTTTATATTGCATTGAAGAAATGTATAGCCAATTTAAAATGGGTTGCATATTCATTTGTTTATAGACACAATCGTTCTGATTTTGCACTCACAAAACTCTTTTGCACAACTGCTCCTTCAAAATGTTCATGTTGCACTGCCAGGGGAAATCAAGAGATGGGAAGAAAATAATCAGTAGCAGCACTTCTTATTTGGGTGTTCACATTTTATGAATCTTGGACATTAAAGACTTCTTTTTATATTTTAGCTTGTGATATGTCGAGTGGAAAGATGCACTTCCTCTTACCCAGAATTCACAGCACCCACTGGGTGACAAGAAATACCTTAATCAACAATTTTAATCCCCCTCAGTCATTCCCAGGGATGATCCTCTCAAACATGGTTATGCTTAGCTGTGCGTTTTATAATTTGGTATTTGCCAATTTTATTGATTTATTTATATTACTTCCACCAACGGTTTTCAAACAGTGTTTTATCATTTCAATAATAGATTTATTTCATTAGTATATTCAGCAAGAATATAAAACATTTTGGCAATAAATTTTGTACATAGCATAACAATCTGTGTATAAAAGGTTAAATACAGTTTGGCTGAATTGGCTGCATGATAACGGTTGATTGAGAGTCGAAGCACAGACTAGACAAGCTACTATATTTACATATAGAGATATCTACAAATTCACACTAAAGGGAAATGGGAGGGAATGGGGAAGCAAGAGAATTAATTTTGACCAACATTAAGCAAAGAATCATTTTGACAGTGGGAAGAGAGTAGATAAAGTCCTGTCCAAATAGGAGTCAAGTCCCTGGATATGATCTGAGTGGCTTGAATGAACAGAACCGTGAAGCAGCACAGGGAGATTAGGGGAAAACAAAAAGGTTAGGATTAGTCGAGTGAAAGGTGCAAAAAGGCGCATACAGTTTTAGCATTTTACATTGGGTCCTAGAACTCAGCTCATTTATAGCTTTAAAAAACAAAGTTACAAGTTATTAAATAGTATTGGGTTGCACAATTTGCATCTCTGCTATGCTGACATTACTCTGGGTGCTGTGCAAAAATAGTCTTAAATCAACACTATATCCCCAATACACTATAACCTCATATGACTTTGTTTCTTTACAGAAAGAGAAAAGCAGCTCATCTGAAGTGAAAAGAAATGCCTGCTCTTTACTATAAGAAAGAAGACATCCTTTTTGGAATACGTGAAAGTTTACCCTCCTAAAGAATGTAAAAAGCTGTACCTTATGTTCAAACTGTTCTTTTCATTAAAATGTTCTTTCAATGAATTAATTTGTCAAAACAATATTGTGACTCGATGTGTTTTCTTATTACTCTTCTTTGAAAAGCATCTCAAGTAGATGCTTCGGATATACTTAATTTACATTTTATTAGCAACAACTCAGCCAGGGCTCACTGCAATATGGGGCTTTAGGCACAGCCTTTTAAAACAGGCTTTTAAGATCTCTTGAATACAATAACCACCACATTTGGCAGGGTATACAAACACAGGTAAAGAGCACTGGACCCAAGATAGCTGTTTTTCTGGATCTTAGTTGCCCAGTTCTGTTAACAAGAGAAACAAATCTCCAAATAATGACAGCAATTCACATTTTCTTTCTTCTTTGTCTTACCTCTGACTCCTACTGCAAATATAAGTTGAATCCCAATATGCCCTCCACCTAAAAAATCTTTTACCACTGTCTCCCATCAGGTTTCAAGAATGATTTATTGTACCAGGCAACACTTTTGAATGTATTCCCAGTGCCTAATTTGAGCCAATGGTTGCAGGTGGAGGTGTTTCTCATCAGAATTTGAGCAAGTACAAGGGGGAAGGGAAATACGGGAAAACCATAACAAAGGGAGAAAGCAGAGGAAATATTAACCTGCAAGAGTGAGATAAAGGGGCAGGGTGTGTCTGCCATTGTATTAAAGAGGCATTATGTGGAAGCAAGACTTCCCAGCCTTGGCATTCGGCACAATGTAATTCAAGAGACCGGCTTATGAGCAAGACTTTGGCCCCCTGCACTTCTTCTTTTATGATTAAGCACTGTGTGATCTTTCATTACACAAACTCAGGGAAGGCCCATGAGCAGAGACCTTTTAAGGCACGGGCAAAGTGGGCTCTGGCCCAGGACCCCGGCCTTTCAGGGGGCCCCCCGATAAAGCAAGCTCTAGTCTACAGAGAGTCTTGCCCTGATGACCTTGAGTAATTCATAAACAGATTGTTTTAAATACTGTTTCCCTTTGATTTATTTTTAATGTGAGTGATGTGTTAAACTCTATTTTGCAGAGAAATGTTGTGTTTATGTTTCATGCAACATCCGTAAAAAAAGTTTCTTTAGGATCAAAACAGGACCTCACATATAAGAAATGGGAGAGTGTCAGGGAGATTAGTTACAGTAATATTAGTGAGCTCCTGATGTGTTACAATATTGCAAACACAAGTCACTATCCCTGTATATTAGATATAACAACTTTAGAATTTCGAAGAGTGCACCTGCGCTCTGTCAGTGACCTCACCAAAAATGGCATTAAATATCTGAAATTGGATCGTAAATCCAAAGCTGCTCCAAACATGGGCCCCCAAAATACATCTGGCCCAGGGACCCCAAAATCCTTAAGATGTCCCTGCCTTTGAGAACAGCAAGCTTTTCTGGTTGTATTCTTTGCTGGAATTTCTCATTTCCTACTCCTGTTGTAAAATGTACTTTCTTCACAGTAACCATTAGGACAAGGCTTTAGTCTAATAGTTTATTTGAAACTACCAGAAAGGTTTAACCCCCCAATCCTTATCCAGCTGTTTTCAGATACGGCCAGTCTCCAGCACATGAAGGCACACAGAAGGCACACTTAGCCCCCTGAAAGCCACTCTAAAATCAGCAGCAAGGATGGTCATCTGAGGAAAGAGATACAATCACAGCTCCCCCTCCCTGAAAAGGCCTCATTTATGAAAAGTGTTGCAGGGCTGCGTGAAAACAGCGATGCAACACTTTTCAGTGCACCCTCCTTGTGACACCATGGATGTTGCGTATTTACTATACAGCGTTCCATGTTGCAAGGATTTACAGATACGTCAGTGCTCCTGACGTATCTGTAGGTGTAAAATTGATGCATTGCTGGAGTGTGTCTGAAAATAGACTCAACTCCAGCAATGTGTGCTTTTACATGGCCCAAACCCCATGGGAAAGGGCCTGCATCAGTCATACGCCTACTGTGAGGCAGGTGTAAGGATTTGATATAGTGGCGTCCAAGAAGTGGTGAATCCTGATAGATTTCACTGCGCCACTTCTATGACCATTTTTTGTGGGGGAACACCCACCCTGCAGGTATACTGTAGTGCAGGGGTTTACAAAGTGACGCGTCTGCTTAGATACGTTACCTTGTACATATGTTGCAGTTTGGTGCATAATTGACTCCGCCGGTGCTTCACAAAAAGTGACGCACCGGCGGCGGAAGGGGTTCATAAATAATCCCCAAACTGGCTACCAATTGAAGCACGCTACTGCTTCAAAACCACTTGTCTCACTCGTAAAGCTCTGCACACTGGCAAACCAGACTACCTTGCATCTAATCTCACAAAAGCAGGCCAATTGAGAAATCTAAAAAGCACCAAATTACTTCTTCTGACTCTCTCAAAAAACATAAGCAAAGAGCCCTCTCTCGCTCTTTCTCGAGCAATGCACCCAAAATATGGACCTCTGTCCCAATACAATCAGAACTAACCCCTGCATTGTCAGCTTCAAGAGACGATTAAAAGAATTGCTCCAAAATCAGCACCTTAACCCTCTGGGAAATCACTCTTAATTCACAACAGAATAACACTACGTTATACGCATATCCCTCTCAAGGTCCTTACAATGTGTTGGCACTCGTCGCTACAATTGTACTGTACTGTAATTGATTGATTATGATTGGACTCTTGACACTACAATCATACTGTATTGTGATTGACTGTTAATGACTTACAATGCTGTAAAGTGCTCCATCAACCTGGGGCCTTGCCAGCGCTATATACCACTCTAAAATAAATAAACAGGAAGGCTCAGAAAAATCTTGCATCCAGTCACCTGACCAGTAAACAAACATTTACAGTGGGCTTATGAACATTACAAACATATTTATCTGCTCTTTACCACTGTAAAGTCCTTTATTCCTTTAAACTTCAGTTCCTTTGCATTTAACACCTATGAGCCTATTTACAAACTGCATTGCATAATGCGTAAAGTAGAACCACAGTATTATTACTAGGGTTATACAAAATTTGCATAGTTCACTTTCATGTAACGACGCAAAATTTCAGTGAAATCATACAAAATTTAGTGTGATTAGGTAAAATGAAAATCTGACATTTCAAACTGTATTTTAGCATGAAATGTACCTTTGCATAACTTTTTTATGCCAGGGCACCTTTTTGCACTAAAATAGTGCAAAAAAACAAAACAATAACAAACAACAGCTGCTTGTGTTCTGTTTTTCCAGTGCATTTGCCATAAAGCTTTACTCCAAATGTCATGTTTGCTTTACATTTTTACAGCGAGTTTCATCTAATTGCATAAAGTGGCGTAATATTATATTAAGAGTAATACAATATGTCCCAATTATGTGAATTTTGCTGCCATAATTTAAATTACACCCAGGTTTACATATTACTCATGTACTTAAAAATACATTTTACAAACCTACAGCTGGAGACATCTGCCTCCACCTCTTCTTTCCTCTGTTATCTCCACACAGGTAGAAATATGTTAATTAGTAAGTAGTAATTCTGGGAGGAACGTGGTAGGAAAATAGGGTCCTCTAGAGTTAGAGTTAGGATTCCAAGAGATAGGAATCCTTGGATTTTTGATTAGTAATAGCTTTGCACGGTTTGATGAACCTCGACAAAACTTTGCAGACTTATTCCTTTTTCTACATTGACTCATGATGCAAAGTTTTGGGGAGATTAGTTAATGGGGTGCAAAGAAAAAAGGAGGGCCCCAAAACATTTTTTTCCACCAATTCCTTTTTCCATCGACTTTTTGGACAGAAGTAACAGCAAAATGGCCGAACGGATTATCATATGTGGCAGAAATATAGAATATAGTGTGGAAAGGGTCCTTTTTGCAATTTTATCTACATTGGTTCAGGAGTTTTTAAGTATTGAGAGAGAAAATCTTAGTGATATATTGGGCCATACTAATTTCACAGTATACCACAGTACATATCAGTGACAAAAAACAATATTATTTGTTAATGAAAGCCCTTACAAAATAAAAAGGAAGCTGTTAGACGTGTCATCCTTAGGGTGATCTTCCCCCAAACCTTTTGCCTCCTTACCTTCTCATTTTTGCATTATGTTTTTGTTGGCTATAAGACTCTGATCACTTTACCAACGCTGACCAATGCTAAAGTGCATGTGCTTCTCCCCTAAACAGGTTGACATTGCTGTATACATGATTGGCATATTTAGTTTAGTTGTACGTCCCTTGTGCAGTGGTATACGATATACACAGGGCCTGTAAATTAAATGCTACTAGTGGGCCTGGGCATAAGAAACAAATGATGGACGGAATGCTGAACAATGGAAACGTTCACCCCTTCACACAGAACTGAGTTTAAACCATCTTTCTTTTGTTCACCAAACCATCCCAGTTTGGACCCACCCATATGCAATTCAGTCCTTACCCAGTTCCACATGCGAGCAGTCTAGCACGAACTGCCAAGCCAGATCCTCCCAGAGCCAGAAACAAGCATCCTAGGACCGGTTTGGGGGCATCACCCCTTATCAGCCAGGCTAGCTTGAATCCAGTTGTGCATTGAGGAATAGAACCTCATCTTGGCCTACCCATTCAACTTAAAGAGACAAAGCATAATAAACAAATGAACGCCGGAATGCTGAACAATGCAAACATTGACACCCAGTCACACAGATCTGGGTTTAATCCATCGTTCTCTTGCTCACCACGCCACTCCAGTTTGGACACAGTCATATGCACATAAGTCTTGACCCTGTTCCTCACGGCCACCCTCCTGCCCGAACTGCCAAGCCAGTTCCTCCCTGGACCAGAAACAAGCATCATGAGACCAGTTTCGAGGCATTACCCTAAATCAGGCAGGCTAGCTTGAATCACGTGGCGCAGTGAGCATGGGACCTATGTCTGGACATACCCATCCCACTTAGGGCTACAAACATAAAAGAGACAAATGATAGACAGAATGCTGAACAATGCAAATATTTACCCCCAGTCACACCAATCTGGATTTTATCCACCGTTCTTTTGCTCACCAACCCACCCCAGTTTAGACCCAACCATATGTAAATCAATCTTGACCCTGTTCCTCATGGGAACAGTTCAGCCCGTACTACCAAGCCAGGTTCTCCCTGGACCGGAAACAAGCATCCTGGGACCAGTTTCCAGGCATAGGCTTCATTAGCCAGGCTAGCTTGAATTCAGTGGCGCAGTGGGCACAGGACCCACTTCTGGTCATACCCTTTCCACTTGGAGGGACAAAAGCAAATGAAACAAATGATGGATGGAATGCTGAACAATGCAAACATTCACCCCCTGTCACCCATATCTGGGTTTAATCCATCGTTCTTTTAGTCACCACGCCACCCCAGTTTGGAAACAGCCTTATGCAAATCAGTCTCATGGGAACAGTCCAGCTTGAACTGCCAAGCGAGGTCCTCCCTGGACCGGAAAGAAGCATCATGGGACCGGTTTCGGGGTATCCCACTCATCAATCAGGCTAGCTTGAATCCAGTGGCGCAGTGAGCATGAGGCCCACGTCTGGACATACCCTTTCCAGTTAGGGTGACAACATCAAAAGAAACAAATTATGGATGGAATGCGGTTCAATGCAAATATTGACCCCCAGTCACACAGATCTGGGTTTAATCCATTGTTATTTTGCTCACCACTCCACCCCAGTTTGAATCCCACCATATGCAAATCAGTCTTGAGCATGTTCCTCATAGGAACAGTCATGCCCTAACTGCAAGCCAGGTCCTCCCTGGATTAGAAACAAGCATCCCGGGACCACTTTCAAGCATCACCCCTCATCACCCAGATTAGCTTGAAACCAGTGGCGCAGTGAGCATGAAAAGCACATCTGGACATATGCTTCCCACTTGGGTCACACTAATCTCCTTTCCTTTAGAGACTCTGACTACATGATGTCCTTGATTAGCTGTCATGCCATCTGTATTAGTCTACTAACTTACCTTTAAGTTTTAGTGCTGTCTTAGTATTGCATAGCACTCATGTGATGTCCATCTCCTCCTTCTGTCTCCATAATTTTTATTTATAATTTTTAATTCCTATTTATACCTTACCAATAGCTTCTCCTCATCAATACATTTAAAGCTCCTCATTCTGTCGCCCTGTTCAAGATCACAATTCTCATCAAAATATTCTGTGATTTTGTTTTTGATTGTTGTTTGAAATGTTTTATTCTGTGGCAGCGCAATTCTAAGGCTCAAGTGGGAATATTGGGGCTGTTTCTATACCTGATGTAAGTCAATATCAATCGGGGGGTGTTTTACAATATTCAGTCCATAATCTCTATCCCCATGCAACCATCAAATAATTCTCATCTATGAACAAGGTAGTCCGATCTTTGACATGAACTCACTGGGGGTACTAAATGAACTACACCAAGCCTTACGTACATCACTCTCACCATTCAATACCAGATTTAGTAGTGCTAAAGTATTTACTAATTGTGCAGTGAGTTTATTGACAGCGTTTATTTCAGAAGAATTTCTATAATTTGCAGACATTACACAGTTATAATTGCCTACCAAAATCATCAGTTTTCTTATCCACGGAATTGTCAAGCCGAGAATTTTAGGGAAAAAATATTCATTACCTTTGGGGAATATTCGGGTATTTACTTGACAAAACAGAGTTCTTGCCCATTCAACTCCACACCATTAAGTAGCTTTTTTTCGGTGTCCCTCTGTTTCAAAGTTGCCCTAAATGGAAACTATTACGAAATCAAATTTCCACACACCTTGAAAAGGTAGAGTAGGCAGATAAATGTATTTTCTATCCTTTGCAACAGATGTCATGCAGTTATAATTTCCTGCTCAAATCATCAGTGTTCCTATCCGTAAAATTGTCAAACCTTGCATCTTTTGAAAAATGGGTGATATTTGGGGCATATAGGCTTACAAAGTAAAAAATCAACTCCCGAGAAATTGCTATCCCCCTCGAAATGTCTGAGTAGAAAATCACATTCTAGACCAAGGTTTATGTTTTATGACTCTAATGTGTGTTTCTTGCAAGAAAGCAGTTCTTACAATCATTCTTCTTGTAAATGGTAGTTTTCCACGGGTGTTACGCTAGTTGTAGAGGCCTCGAATGTTCCTGATAATTTTTAGACTGCCTACCATGCTAACCGACTTGCAGTTTTAATGCTTATTGCATAGATTACAGTTGACCCTGTCTACTATCTTATTTCTGAACCATTTACATCACTATAGTTAACTCATTGTAGCACCATACCAAAATCACAAAAATCAACAACTCAATAACCCAAATTAATCCCTCTACCAATGATATAGACTGTCACATCTCATTCAGAAAACTTAAACCTATTATCCACAAATCCCCACAATTAATCTTATTGGCAGATATCCAGGCAAATATTCCTCAAACGTCTGTTTTTCCAAACCTCATCCCACCCTTAACCCAACCAAACATCAGCAAACAAAGAGAGAAATAACGTTTGTGTGATCTCCCCGCCAGATGTTCTATGCCCGTTAATCAGGCATCTAAGGTCCCAGCACAGTACTCATCATAGCTCAGGCAGAGAAAAGGGGACCAAATAGGGGTGCACAGTGGCAATATACGGGTATTTCTGTTTCATCTCAGTGCCCCGACCAACAACTTTTTAGTGCAATCATGTGGGTCAAGAGCAATGCATAAACCCTTTTAACATTACTGCGTATACACTCATTATAAGTCATGACTTGTATCAGGTTCAACCAGCCACACCAAGAGTTCCATGTGAACTCACTAGGATTCTATGCAGTGAGTTGGGAGCAGTCTTTTGTCATTTAATTTTAATTAGTTCTATTGAAATTGTAAGTGAGGGCCCAGCCACCATTTCTTAGTAAATTCATTCCCCTCTCATTCTTTTTTGCACCTTCCAGTCCTCAAGCCAACCTCGGCCTGCCTCTGGAGCGTTGAAAAAGTGTGTTCTGCCAGCTTTGATCACTCTCAGCTTTGTGTGGAGAAACGTATTTGGACCAGAGGACATGATTACAACGGCTAGAAAGTGGGATAGTAGTAGGATCAGTCACCCAGCCATAATTCCATATTTGTAGTGACTGGAAGGTTTCTAGAGCAATCACTGTGCTACACATCAACTGGGTAACATTCAAGTTATTCCTCTTAGAGGGGAATTACAAGGATGAGCCAGGACCTGCGTCCAGTCCTGGGGATGAGATGGAAATTACATAGATTCTGAAAACTAGGCATACGTGTCACTCAATCTCATGTTTGCTCTTGCACCTGATAAGTTTGGAGATCTCAGGAATCCTCTGCATCCTGGTTGTCACTAGATCCCAACTGGGCCCGCACAATATGGATTAAAAGCTCTCATTGTGAGACCCGTGATTAGATCCAAGTTGTGCTCCCTTTGTTATATCCATTGATAGATCCTAATCAGATATCAACCACTAGATCTCTGCTATCCTACCATTTTCATTCCCTACATTACACATGATCTCTCACTCTGATATCTGCTTGTAGATCCTTTTTATTTTTTAAACAATATAAATGTTCCAATTCTAATCCCCATATCCACCCACCCTCCCCTCATCAGACAGGTATGATCAAGCAAGTTCATTACATTCTTACATAAAATGCCATACGTTTACCTTATCACCTGCGAAATAAAGTTACATGTGCAGTATCTTTCCCTTATACAAATTGAAGGAGACTAGACAAACAATAGTCTTCTTTGCAGCCCACAGTAAACGTTCTTACTATCTTACTTAACAAACCATACCTTTAACTACACAGTGGGGTAAGTGTTCTTTTTTCATTATTCCACTCTTTGGGATTGACTCCAAACAAGTAAGGGGGGCCAAATTTTCAATCTTCTTCTACGCAACTTACTACCTTTTCGTTTGTAAATAGCCATTTCTAGATTAAACATTGCTAACAGCCTGGCAAGCAATTGATGGAACGTTGGTGCATTAGAATCCAACCAGGCAGATGAAATACACATTCTTAAAACTGCCATATCCGCAAAACTCAATTCATGTCCCATTGGTACAGAATTGGATTCAGCAACCCCTAACAAAATAAAATCCTTGGTCAGGATTATTTCAGTTTTAACACTTCAGTTAAAAACATTTCAATATCTTTCTTCAATTTTTTTTTAAACCATTACATGATGCAAAGTTTGAACACTATCTGCATTAAACATTGTGCATCTCGGGCAAAATGTTCCCTTTCCACTCCCCCACTTGGCAATTTTATCCAGCATGTAATACAAAAAGAATGCATGTTTTAAAAAATTGTGCCTTTAATCTGGTAGACATTAAAATAGTCTGTGACATTTCATATGCATACGTAAATACCTCATTTGATATCCTACTTTCACCTGCCACTTCTGTGCATATTTATCCAAATCATCTGGGAATGCTGCATTAATAAGTGTGTATACCTCAACAATGGATGTACGTCACTACAATGCATGCCATTACGATGCAGGTTTTACAACGCAAGTCGTTACAACGACTTGCGTTGGGGGCGCGGGATAGTGAATAGTTTAATTTACTATTCCAACTCCAGTCCCCGTGGATAGTAGGGAAGGTAGTTGATAGTAATTAAACTATTCCCTATCCTAGAGAGCCCTCCAGCGCAATTCGTTGTAATGACTTGCGTTGTAAAAGTTGCGTCGTAATGGTAGTGCGTTGTAAAAGTTGCGTTGTAAAGGATGTTTCCCCTCAACAATAGAGCTTGCTTTATCCTGACTTTTCAAATTGAACCCATCCCCCCCTTTCGCAACAAAAAATCGCTAATCTGGAGGAATTTTAAAAAATAGCCCCTGTTAAGAGTAAAGTCTTTTTTAGTTCTTCAAAAGATCGGAAACCTGTGGGGGAAAAAAACAGCCAATCCAAACAATTCTGTCACTCTTCTATTTCCTCATACATGATTCTCTGAACATTTCCGGGCGATTATAATTGTCAACTAATGGCATATAAAAAGATAATCTGCCAATATTGAACACTCTCCTTATGGTACACCATGCTTTAAAAACACTAAAAAGACTTTTAAACCAGACTTTTTGTAGTAGCTGCCATGTAGGTGATGCCACAGATAGCCGCTTCATTCTCCAACGCATGTTCAAAAATAGATGGAGTTATATCTGTCCGTATGTCGTTCCTTTTAATCTGCAGTAGCTCTCTGCTAAATATTAGTATGGAAGCCCAGTAGCATCATTTTAGGGTAGGGAGTGCCATCTCTCCTCTGTCCCCAGATAAGGTGAGAAATTTATAGGCAGGTCGAGGTCGTGAAAAAGCCCAGATGAATCTAGAGAATATCTGCTTTATTTTTTTAAACCACTGTGATGTGGAATGTAAATGTAAATGTAGTTGAGCTTATATAGCGCACAGCTACCCGCAGTGGGTTTCCCGGCGCTTGCTTAGGGAACCCTTCCTGATATTCCCCTATGAGATAGCAGGGTATCCACAAGGTGAATGTCAGGCATCCCGCCGCAAGGGGCTGTTGTGGAGATTAAGCAAGCTATTGCCCAGAGTCGCAGAGTGTGAACCCGTGAGTCGAGGAGGAACCGGGGCGAGAATTATCGAGTCCATGGAATTTTTAGCCCAAGACCCGCCGAGGCAGGGAATTGAACCCTGGTCCAGTACCGATCTCAGCTTCCGGGTCTGCCGCCTCTAACCCCTGAGCCACACTTCTCCACTTCTCTGGAAGGCTGATATCTACCCATAAAAAGATATACATCTTTGGAAAAAAAGCATCTTAATAACGTGACATCTTCCTATAATAGATAGGTGTAAATTATTAAGGCATTGGAGATCTTTTTTAATTGTATCCATAAGGGGTTTCAAATTAAGCTTAACCATATTATATAACCTAGATGAAATACAGATACCTAGATAGGTGGATTTTTCTACTACACGTATATCGGTCATCTTTGCTTTGTCGTTATGGACAATCTGAGTTTTATCCTTGTTAAGAGCATAATCAGAGATGTGTCCAAAACATCCTGCCTCATCTTCAAATGCTATTATGATGGCATTTGGGTCAGCCGTCACCAAAGCAATGTCATCTGCATAGGCCAAGGTCTTAGTAGGCCAATTCTGTGACCATATTTCTGTTATTTGGGTGTTATCTTCTAATCTACTAATAAATGGATCAATATAGATCGCAAATAAGAGTGGGGAGCAGGGGCATCCCTTCCTAGTACCTCGGGATATTGGAAATTCTTTGGACAATTTGCCATTTACCATCAAAGCTGCTGTTGGTTCAACATATAGACTTTGAACTGCTTGGATAAAGCCATCCCCTATGATAGCCCATAAATATTGCCAGAAGACCCTATCAAACACTTTTTCAGCATCTAGCAAAACCAGAGCCATAGGGTCTCCTGCGACATTGGTGATGTCAAACAGTGTGATGATTCTTTGAATATGGTCTGTAGTAGAGCTCCGCGGAACAAAACCATGTTGACGCTCAGAAATAACTTCATGTATAATAGGTGCTATTCTGTTAGCTAACAATTTTGTGTATATTTTTGAGTCACCATTGATTAATGTGATAGGGTGGTATGATCCCAATTGTACTGGTAGTATGTTTTTCTTTAAAAAAATTACACTTTTTGCACTTGACCATGATCTTGGCTGTTGCCTGCCATTGAATATATGCACCATTAGGTAAGTGAGAATGTTTTTCGACTGATCCACAAAAACAGCATAGAATTTGGTCCTGTCACTTTCCCTTTTACCAAACCTTCAATAGTAAATAATATTTCCTCCATGTCAGGTGGACATTCCAGACCTTCCTTATCCTCTTCCTCAAATGTTTTATGTGGTATGAGATCTGGCTATCCTTCAATATCAGTCTGCCCACTCCCTGCGTTTGCTGTATATAAATTATGATAGAACCTCGCAAAGGTCTCCCTTATAAATTCTGGGTTAGTGGTCTGGCCTAACACAGGGTCATTAATCTCTTGGATTAGATTTTTTGAGGTCTGCTGTCTAGTACGGACAGCCAGCTGGTGACCAATTTGTTCATTAAGCTCAAAGACCTCTTCTTTCTGGGCTACATCGTTATTCACAGCTTTATCGGTAAATATATTAATAATTGCTGCTTTTGCAATTGCGACCTGCTGCTGTAGAACCCCTAGATCCTTGTTTGCACTAACAACCCTCACCAATTCCTCTTCTGCCACCCCCAGATTATCCTGCAATATCTTCGTCGATTGCCTGGCTTGTTTATTAAAATGTAGGAAATACCATAGTGTTTCACCCCTAATTCCAGCCTTCAGTGCTTCCCATACTGTTTCGATTGTGGTACTTCCTAGGTTATGTTCCAAAAACCTTTGAATCCATTGTCACATATATGTGCAATATCCTACATCTAAAAGCAGGGATCTCTCAAATGTCCAAGACCTTATAGTAGGGCTGGTTGTCCCTATTTCTAGACTACACATTAGTGGATTATGGTCCGACAAGACACTGTCATAGTTTCTCTATTTGGCATTTTGATTTTAAAGCGATAGAAATGAACACATAGTCTAATCTGTCATGGGTGAGGTGTGGGTTAAAAAAATATGTATAGAACGGATCGGTTGATTTTCCGACCTGCCAACTGTCTACTAACTTATGAGTCTGGCACAAATTCTTTAGCAAATTCTTTAGCAAATTAATAGGAATGGGGACCCCCACCCAAATATACTTAAAGGTCAGAGAGTAGAGGGGAAAGACAACTAGAAGCAAAAAAGAACTCCCTCTTGACCGATAATCACTTTGCTACTGGTAATAACCTTTAATGTCACAGGCATACATAAACTACGTATTCATCTTTTTTTGTTTGTTTTCTTCGTTTTTATTTTTAAAGTCTTTTGATCATTTCTTAAATCATTTTTTTCTTTTTTTGGAAACAGATAATTATTCACTGTGTTTCATATAATTTTCTTTAACCCCTTCCATGCTGCTGACGGCCATTGGCCGACGGCAGCGCTACCTCGCTGTTGCAGCCGTCGGCCAATGGCCGTTTTTTAAAACGGCCGCACTGCCGCGAAATCGCGGAAGCAGCCAACGGGTTAAATACATATACAAAAGTTCATTTTATAGTTCCATTGTCTGAAGAAAAATACACATCTCTTTAAAAAACAAGACAGTTATTCTGGCCCAGGTCGAGAACCATAAACACATCTGCTCACTCACACATCCTAATCATACATAACTCCACTACAACCAAAAAAGATCCTGTTGTTTTACAGCAGTTGTCCACTATACAAACAGAAGGTTGGATCTAAGTAAAGGAATTGCCGACGTGTTTCGGTGGAAGAACTGCAATGAAGACCACCTTCATCAGGACCAGCCAGGGGCAATTCAACAGTGTGTCTCGCAACCTGGAGTTAGTGTCTGTAAAAAATATATATACAAAAATAATTTTATAAATATGCCCAGATTAATTTACAAAACTTTTTGAGACAACAGTGATGTGGACCAAGCACACCAAGCTAACATTCTATACACAATGTGCCACCTTATACCCCCAAGTACGTGAAAATACACATAAGAATATACTCAGGATTTGTTAAGACAAAAAATAACAGAAAGAAAGGTGAGTGGGGGTAGGGATTTTCTGGCCACAGAATCTTATAGGCGGCCCAATTAGCGCCAAATTTATTGGTATCTACCTCTTTGTTAAAATGTACTATATCAAACTGCTAGTACGAGCCTTCTTCACACCTCGACTACCAGTCAGAGGTTTAAACCATTTCAATTTGGTGACCTAGGATAAAATATTATCCACCATCCTGCAAAAGTAAGGATTCACACTGTTCAATATATCAAGTAACTACAAGGATAAAATGAACATAAGATGCATTACGCTCCCAGTTACCTCTACAATCCCAATCAGAGAAGGAATCAGTCAAGAAGGTACTCGACTCCTGTTGTATGTCGCCTTGGGAAGATTTTGACAGAATGCACTGCAAAGAGTGTAATGACAATACTGTTGTTTGTACCCTACAGATGTTCTATTCTGCAATATGCAAAAGATAGTAAAACTCATCCTTAATATGCAACCTAATTTTCGATTACCTTGCTCATTCATCCAGAATCACCTTCATAAATGCTATTAGGTAGATCCCGATTTCCTTCTTTACTCCTGTTCACCGAATCTGTAATGGGGCAGAAACATACTGTTCTAGTCCTCCCCAGATACTGTAAAAAATCAGGGACCTAATTCCACAATAACCAGAAAACACTTACTTTATATTATTCTGCATGGATCCTATAATTATCTGGTACTCTTCTTTAGACGCAGTAGCTCTGGTAACATTTTATAGTGTATTCATCTGATGGGATGCCTATCAAATAAAAACATACCCAATATTTTATCTACCATAGGACCATTTAATCAAGCCAACATTCCTCATTATGCCTACTGATGCCCACTAGTAGTATTTTGACTCTATATTATCAATGCTCCTTACAGCATGTGAAAAAATTTCACAAGCGAAATACAAACAACCACTCGTATTCATATTAGCACAGGCAAGCCAAGGACAAATTATGCACTGATGGAAAACAAAGGAGGTTTTTTCTCGTGGGCTTGTGATTACGGGCTTGCATTCATTTATTTATCACTTCCACCTACCAATGTCCGCTTTTTACAATGCACCAAGAACAATTGTACCAAAAGGCGTATCAACTCCAATACGTCTACACATATTATCTTTGACCGACAACATACGGCATCGCTACACGGCATTCTACCACTAGGTACTCTTCCCCCAATTAAAACAACCAGGCAGAGGCTATCTTCCAAAGGAAAAACATTTTGTACAAAAGCAAACACACAGCACGTTTCCCAATGTCATAATGAGGCATGTAAAGTGCCCGCTCGGTCCAGATACCCCTCGTTGTAGCTACACAAAAGCAGGCTGCACTTCGAGGCTTACCGAGTTACAAGGGTCTGCATACGTCCCAGAGCTCCGCCGGCATACCAGCTATATTTTATTACCGCAGTGAAAATCTGCGATAAGACGCCGTTTTTAAATACTAGCGACTTCCTGCTTTAATCACTAACACCTGGATGGCAATTACCTCTCGACCTCTCGTGTGTTACCGGTACTAATGCATCCGGGTTCCGCCAACAAACAAGACGACGGACTAAGTCGCCGCCATATTAAAGGTAGACATTCTTCGATGTAAGACAAAGTCAATAGAATAGCCAGCCCACTGATCACGCAACCTCCAAGGGCATAGAAAGCGGACTGTTGATGTTACCGGCTTTATACACAGCTATTTTACTTGCCAGTTTATAAAATCTTTATTTGCCAAGATACAAATCGCTCTTTCTGTCTAACTTTCAACACTTTATTTGGACCTTTACCATGTTTCATCTGAATGTATTGAAAGTGCCCATATAAAGGACAGACTGGTAAAAAATTGCAAAGTTATTATATGTCTATGACAAATATCGATTGCATATAGATATGGAAAAATTATTGCCGGCCCACCACAATGATCTACTAGGACGCAATAAAAAGCCGCAGATGCTAAGGCCGGTCATAGTATATCAAGTGAATAACCAATGCCAATATGTATATTTAAACCCCACCATGAGGGCCCTATAGCAAGAGGTCTCATAGTTATAGATGCTGCGATAGAAAGGCAAGGGTGCTGACAGTAGCAGGAAATAAGATATACGTTTCCTCAGACGAAGAAAGATCACATACCTGCCACGATGTCCAGAAAGGAGCACATATTTAAAATGTTCCATCTAATGATCATATAACAACTCACTGACAAGCACACATAGTCACCAGTTTTTCAAAGAATGATCAGAACTTCACACAATAATGATACATATCACTCCTCAAAACCTAGACATATCAGCCACCACCTCTCTTACTTGTAGATCTATTGTCCAATTAATACCTTACAGATCAGAACAATTACCAAGGATTAGTGATCATCCATTGGATTTCTTCATTTAATCCCTGCTTTAATGAATCCAGAAAAAAATTCTTTCGCGCCCTAAATACCTTTGGCTTTCTACCCACATATCACCACCCCTCCTCCATAGACCAGTCACTGGGTAAATTAATGTTAAAATCACCACAAACAATGAGCGGAAGAGGCCAATGAGCAAATTCACTTGAGATATCATCCATCACAACCGGATCATCACAGTTGCTTCCATATACTATACAACGCATACATTTCTGCCCAGCATCATATTAACATTCAGTGACTGCCCAGCGGCCATATTTGTCAGAGTTTACTCGGTTAAACAGCAGCCTGCTTCCTTTGGCCAAAATCGCAACCCTAGCGCCCTGTGTTGTCGCACTTATCACCCTAAACCCCAGTGTCTTCAAAACATGTATTGATGTGCCATCTATATGTGTCTCTTGGAGGCATAACATATTAGCACCCTTCGATTCTAACCCAACCACTACTTTCTGCCTTTTTTAACATCATTCAAGCCGGATATGTTAATAGATGTATTTTTAATACCCCCATGCGATTGAGCACCATATTCCTGACACAGATGCCCAATAATCATAAAAAATACACATACTTTGCCCATCAGACATCACTATTCTTTTTATACACAAGGCTACACTACTGTTTCTAGTCTCTACAGAACTACGTGAATCTGTCATAACCCTGCTTATCAACTGTCTGAAAATCCACTCCCCTCCCTCTCCCACCCATTCTCCCCCCACCAATAACTAGGCTGCCAAGCTCAACCATTAGCCTGTGTTAATATGTCCGAATCCTTCCACCTCACTTCTCCCCTACTACAGTTAAAATTACACCTAAATATACGCCTATCCCAGGTGTACTAGATATCAGCCTTCAGCTGCTCCATTGTTTTTATTTGCTGTCTATTTTCATGATTTAGTACCCATAGTCCCTGCTGTAATGTCATCCAACATCTTCTGGGCTTGTTCATCTGAATTAAAGCTAAAATTCTGACCTTTACAAATCACCTTGAGCCTGGCCGGATTATGCAAAAATACCAGGGCTCCTGCCGCTTGAAATGGAGTAATTAATTGCCTAAGCCGCCATCTACGCTCCACTGTGGCATGAGCAAAATCTGGCTTGGCAAAAAAGAAAAATCCTTTAAACTGTCACCTCCCGTTGGGTCTAGCTAGATCGTGCACAGCCTGTCGAAGAAAGAAGTTGCCAAAATAGATCAATATGGCATGGGGAATGCTTTTCCTTCTGAGGGATGTTTTGATGGAGTTAATGGAAATCAGTGAGCCCTTTGAACTTCTTTATCCCAGTCCCAAGATGAAAGTTTGGGTAGGGATTCTTTTAGTATATTTCCTCGTGTCGTTGCCCTCAAGGATCTCAGGCACCACAAGCAGCCTCAGATTATTCAGACGTTGCATGTTCTCATAGTCCTCTAGTTTCCACATGACATCCTTGAGAACTTTGTCCTGAGAAATAGATTGTACCTGCAGGGTTTCCACTGTATTTTCCAGCACTTCTGTGCGTGACTCCACCACATCCATCCGTTCCGCGATGTCTGAGCAGATTTTCCCCACTTTCCGCACTGAGCCTTGCAATGTCTTAACAGCTAGCCTTGCTTGTCGATTATCTGCTTTAATTTCATCTTAGAGATTTCAGAATCAGAGCTAAAGAGGGTTTTGGACGAGTTCCCTTTCTTAGTATAAGTCCCCCCCTAGGCAATTGATTGTTTCCCATCTTCATTTGGCATCTCTGTAGACACCAATAATGTTGCTGAGTAGTCCCACCCATCTCTTCCACCAATTCTTGTTCCTCAGTGGTCTTTCGCCGGGACCTTCTCCCTGATATCCATTTAGATTTTTTTTTTAGTAGTGATGAGCTTTTCGGCTGAGGTGCTGTTATCTGAGGATGAGCCCGCATCAGCATCGCTGCTGATAGGAAAACTGGTATCTGACACCTCAGACACCTCAGTCAGAGAGAAGAACCTTTCCCCTGTCACATCAGGGGATTGACAGCATTGTTCTGTGACCCTTTTTACAATTGCGCACGTGGGGGGTAATACATTGCCCAATGTATCTGCTATTCCATCATTATGCAAAAACAACAGTTGATGAACAGAATGCAGAACAATGTCATACATTCACCCCAGTACAGAGATCTGGGCCTAAATCCATAGTTTTTTTGTTCACCATGCCATTCCAGTTTGAACTCAGCCATATGCAAATCAGTCTTGACCCTGTGCCCCATGGGAACAGTCCAGCCCAAACAGGTCCTCACTGCACTGGAAACAAGCATCCTAGGACCGGTTTCGGGCTTTCAGCCCTCATCAGCCAGGAGAAGCTTGGAACCAGTGGCATTGAGAGCACACTTTGTTTGCCCTGAGTTGGCATTGTATGCCCAGACATGGGTCCCTTGCTCACTCTGCCACTGGATTCAAAATAGCCTGGATGATGAGGGTTATGAACCTAAAACCGGTCCCAGGATGCTTGTTTCCGGTCCAGAAAAGACATGGCTTGGTAGTTTGGGCTGGACTGCTCCCATGAGGCACAGGGTCAGATTGATTTGCATATGGCCATGTCTGAACAGGGGTGGTGGAGTGAGCTAAAGAAGGATGATGGATTAAACCCAGATCAGTTGACTGGGGGTGAGTGTTTGATTTGCTCAAACGTTCCGTCCATCGTCCCCTTTGGTATCACTTTGTTTGCCCTGAGGTGGCAGGGTATGCCCAGACAGGGGTCCCTTGTTCACTCTGCCACTGGATTCAAAATATCCTGGCTTATGAGGGCTATGAACATGAAACCGGCTCCAGGATGCTTGTTTCCAGTCCAGGGAAGAGATGGCTTGGCAGTTCGGGCTGGACTGTTCCCATGAGGCACAGGGTCAGACTGATTTGCATATGGCCATGTCTGAACTGGGGGTGGTGGAGTGAGCCAAAGAAGGATTATGGATTAAACCCAGATCAGTTGACTGGGGGTGAGTTTTTGATTTGCTCAAATGCTCCGTCCATCACCCCCTTTGGTATCGCTTTGTTCTACCTAATTTGGCAGGGTCTGCCCAGACGTGGGTCCCTTGCTCACTCTGCCACTGGATTCAAGATAGCCTGGCTTATGAGGGTTGTGAACCCGAAACTGGTCCCAGTATGCTTGTTTCCGGTCCAGGGAAGACATGGCTTGGCAGTTTGGGTTGGACTGTTCCTATAAGTCACAGGGTCAGACTGATTTGCATATGATCATGTCTGAACTGGGGTGGTGGAGTGAGCTAAAGAAGGATGATGGATTAACCCCAGATCAGTTGACTGGGGGTGAGTGTTTGATTTGCTCAAACGCTCTGTCCATCGTCCCCTTTGGTATTGCTTTGTTCCGCCTTAGTCGGCAGGGTATGCCCAGACGTGGGTCCCTTGCTCACTCTGCCACTGGATTCAAGATAGCCTGGCTGATGAGGGTTATGAACCCAAAACCAGTCCCAGGATGTTTGTTCCTGGTCCAGGGAAGACATGGCTTGGCAGTTCGGGCTGGACAATTCCCATGAGGCACAGGGTCAGACTGATTTGCATATGGCCTTGTCTGAACTGGGGTGGTGGAGTGAACTAAAGAAGGATGATGGATTAAACCCAGATCAGTTGACTGGGGGTGAGTGTTTGATTTGCTCAAACGTTCCGTCCATCGTCTCCTTTGGTATCGCTTCCATCATTATGAGCTTTTTTTCCCCAATTTTAGCTTATCTGTTTCAGCCCCAAGGGCCTGTCCATCCTTCATTTGTGTGCTCCCATCCTGTTTGCTACACGGGGTAAGCGCCAGTTCTTCTATCGTAGCCTTCACAGATATACTTGTTCCGATAGCCATGTTCCCCCCTTCTGGACCCTCTGCCATACTAGTGGAGGTTGCCATCTGCGCTGCCTCCAGTAATGAATAATTTATTTTGTTATCTATTTCACCTTCATGATTATCATTGCCCGCTTTTTTCTTTTGGCTTTCTGTCTTGGGGTCACCTAAGGGTGGAAATATACTTGAAATGGGAGATTGTGTGTTTCCCTATATCATGGAATGGTTTTATTCGGCGACTATATGACTTCCCTGGATCCTCATTTTTCTCCAGTTCTACTTTTCCTTGTTTATCACCTTTAATAGCCCGTAGATCTCCTTTCTTACTGTCAATTTTTGGGTCTGACCCCTCTTGCCGCAATGATGCAGCTGCTGTTACTCGCGGCTTTCCTCTCCCCCAAGCTGCCATCGTAGCCGTCACTTCCAGTGCCTCTTCAAGGAACGTGTTGCGGTTTCCAGGCAACCCGCTCGAGACATGAGCATGCCCGGCCCCAGCAACCGCCGTCAGGAGAAGTCTCGCCAGAACCTCCCAGCGCCCTTCACTGGAGCCCCCGCAAATGTGCATTCTATGCCCGATCAAAGCCGAAGTCAGTCGGGGCCACTCAAGGGCACAATGAACCCCTTTGATGTCCGCCAGCCCTCCACACATACCAGCGGTGACAGCACAGGACGATACTAGGTAGGTGATGGTCTCTAGTCAGACGCCATCTTGCCACCCCTCCATCCCCCCTACTGCTAGATCCTAATCCTTTGAGACCAATCAATAGATCCCCAAGCCTAATACTCATTATGAGATACCAGAAAGAACCCCATCCTGATAAGTAACTGGATTCCACATGTGTTCACATCCAGTATGTCAACATATGCTACATATGATCATATCTTTTACTAGATCCCAGGGGTGCACAACCCTGATATCTCTGACTAAATGCAGCTCACTGTCTGTTACGAGTTACCAAGTATACTCTAAAAAGGCTCAGTGCTACATTAACGCCACTAAGGACAGCTGCCTCACAGAGATACCCCAAATCGATGACAGATTGCAACGGATGGCTTCAAAAATAACCTTGCAGTCCAGAACTCACCAAATGGCAAATTCACATTTAGCCAGAGACTGCTACATTCTTGGAGCTGAATCCCATCCTGATATAATTTACTAGACTCCACTCTGAGTAGAGCCCTAATGTGGTATCCTCGGGTTTCTCACACCTGCATGTGTCATTACATTAAAGCCGGCTTCCACATTCTCTCTGCTGCTTGCAGACTATCGACAAATTGACCTAAAAGCAGTGCTGGTGGATCCTGGTGGAAGTGCCGATTGGAGTGCTGATGGTAGTGCTAAAAGCGCTCATAGATTCACGTTTGTTGGTCCTGAGAGTTATAATCTCAACAAGAAGAGTATGCTGTTCCTATGCAGTTGAGAGACAAAGAATACAGGGAATTATAGACTAACCTGACCTCTGGGGTTCAAAGCTGGGAATCCATTGTCTTAGATTGTAATGCCCTCACACACCCTGTCAGGTGTCATGCTTCATCATTGGGCTGCTCCTCGTCGGGTCGGCGGTGCAATACCCGGTGGGCTCCCTATAGTAGGGGCACTTTATCGGAGATCTTTTTCCAATAGCCGTTTGGTGAAGTGGGGGTGGGGTCCCTTGTGTATGATAGATGTGTGAAAATATTGTATATAACTATAAAATAGGGTTGAGAGTACCTAAGAACACAATTTTAATCAAGGGGTCTCCTACCCTAAGTAAATACTAAATTCTTAGGCGCAAAACTGAGGTAATGTCCCAGGTTGTGGCATCCTTATAAGTAATGGTTCAACATGTTTCTGGCCAAAATGAAAATTCTGCAGGTGATTCGTCAGGACCAAAAGGGAAAAAAACTATCTACATCTAAAAATTAAAGGACTCGTGTTGTGTCTGCACACTCACAACAACAAAAGGAATAAATAGTCGAATACCTGGTCGAACTGGAACTACCCAGACTAATGTGCTAACCAGGCGTCACAGTACCCGGTAGGTTTCAAACCACACAAGGGGTTCCTCATGTAGGTTGTGCTAGTTGCACAAAACTGCCGACCTACCCACTCCTACCGGGCCCACACAACCTACATGAGGAACCCCTTCCGTGGTTTGAAACCTACCTGGTACTGTGACATTAGTCTGGGTAGTTCCAGTTCTACCAGGCACTCGACTATTTAGTCCTTTTGTTGTTGTGAGTGTGCAGACACAACACAAGTCCTTTAATTTTTAGATGTAGATAGTTTTTTTTCCCTTTTGGTCCTGACGAATTGCCTGCAGAATATTCATTTTGGCGAGAAACATGTTGAACCATTGCTTATAAGGACGCATGCGTCAATTGCCCCTATGCCAGAGTTCTTCAAACATTTTGATGCCGAGACCCCCTTGTCAAAAGTTTTTAGGTGTAAGGACCCCCTCCTGACAAAAATTTCTAAAACCTGTTACTCATCATCATCAATAACCATAAACGCCCACAATTCCCCTGGCAAATCATTTTTACAGTGGGGAAATAACATTAAACAGTGTATTCTGTAAATATTTTAGGTTTTCCACCGCCAGGTAGATACGTACAAAAATAACGGGTAGCTTAAATGAAAAATAAATGTTAAAAGTTGTTACTCAGTGGAAAATGCACAATAGTACATTGTGAAACATTTATTAGTTTAATGCACTGCAGAGGTCTATGTGTAACCAGGGACCCACAGAATTAACTCTTTGATGGTGCAGTGGAGAATATTAACGTGCATGTTCTGTGCTAGAAGGCTACAGCTTGTGACAGAAAGCACTGTGAATATGTAAGTCATTATTTAAAACTTGCATTTTAGTAATACCCAGATTGTACCTATTTTTTGTTTTATGAAACTGTCTCTTCAACACCTCCTGCAGTAGTAAGCGTTATACAAATCCAATTACAATTGAAAACACACACTTTAGAGCTCAATTGTTCTCTTTGCACTACCACTCAAAAATAATGCACCTTTGTCATCACAAAGATTTGAGTGACTCGATCAATTAAAACCAGTACCTGCTTTCAAGCACCCTTTATTTACATTTGCAGATTAACTCCTAGCACACATTTGTATTTCTTTCAGGCAAGTGCTGCACCCTGCCCTGACAGTTATCTGTCTGCCCTGCTTCCGTTTCACAGCACATGACACTCCTTCAATTATACTCCAGCTGAAGCATATTAACTATCAAAATTAAAGGTCCCAGGAGGGTTGTCTTTTTCCCGAAAGTACGGGAATGGCTATTTAAATATGTTTGTGAGTGCTTTCACTGCGGAAACCATCTTCATCACATGAAGGGTCGTGCAATTGCACTTTATAAATATAATATTTGGAAGAATTATGCCTCAATGAGAGCAAGGAATTAAAAAAACTTGAAAGTTAATTGACATAAATCTTCAAAATAATCTAGAAACTATTATTTAAAAGGAAATATAAATATTAGCACCAAATGTCAATAAGCCTTTCCAGTACAAAGATTTTTTATGCACTACAATAAAAAAATGGAAAATGTTAAATCACTTGTTAATACAAGAGCCCTTTACAATATGCTTTATAAAAGTACTTGTGTAGACTATGTGGAAAAAACAGGAAAAATGACAAATTTCAAGATAGCAGAAGGTAAGGAAAATTCGTAGTTGGGTGGTTCTGACCTCTGACTTTCATCCCATTTTTCCCTCGGTGAGAACGGCCCCCTAACACCCCCCTTCCCCGCCCGCCCCCCCTGGGGTGACTGTAAAAGGGGCATGGCCTTTGTAATCAAGGGTGTGGATTGAATGCCAAAACTAAATTTCATTTATTTCCATCATTGGCACCACATTAGACATGCCGGAAACCAGCCAGGACTATTGGCTTTGTTAGTGATGGTTATCTTTTTAAGATGAATGTATATGAACAATGATTTTATAAATAATATTGAATATGTTTACAGTCTGAACATATGAGACTGTAAACAAACATTACTGAAGCAGGAGGAATGGGTAATAGTGTTCAGTGTCTCAATCACACCTCTAATTTTCACTCTATAATAAACACCTACGCTCTTTCTCGCTGCATCTTTCATCTGAATATCTGACATCTATTCTCTTTCTTCTTCAGCACTGTCTTTTTAGTCACTCTGGAATGCACTTTTTCATATCTCCTTTACGTCGTAACCCATCACAAAAACACTATGAATTCATTCGACTGTAAGCAGTACATTTCCTTTGACTACCCTGTGTCAATATTTAGGCAACTGTTTACCTCCTTCACACGCTCACACTATAACTTTTGTTCTTCAGAGAGGCCAAGGACTGGATGGTCATGTATTCTGAACACCTTCATGACCCCACTGACGGCCACTGTGAGAAACTCGCACTGCTTTGAACAAGGAACTCCAGGAGAAATGAATAGCTGGTGGTGACAGAAGACACACTGCAGTGAGGTTACTCGTCTGTTGGAATAATACTGAGAAGCTACGCAGGGCTGGCAGTATTAAACTAGGGACTATTTTGTATAAAAGTCAAGTGTAATTTACAGCAGAGGGTTCGTTGGTGAAACTTTGGTCTTATTTTCTAGTAAGCGTAACACTTAGGGAATAATAGGTTCTCCCGAGCTTGAAGGAAGAGTAAACAGGGGTTTTTACTCACAGTCAGAGAAGGAGCAATTCTGAGACTCAAGAAAAGATTGGAAGTCTATCCTTTGTTTTAGTGGAACAGGCAAAGAAACTAATGTTTTATGTTGTTACTAACGGATTTTATTTTAAAGGAAAGTAAAGAAATACGTTTTCATGTTACCTTTTGGAGGGAGGGTCAGTCGCTGGAGTTGTGCTGACGTCACAGGGAGCCGTGCTGGGATTAGTTGAAACAGCGGGCGTGAGACAGAAGCATATTGTAAAGGAGGGGCCAGTAGTAGGGAGCAAAACTGATGTCACAAAAGGCTGCGCTGGCATTGGTCAGACCACGGACGTGAGCATGAGTCTGGTTGATTGTTAGATAGGAGCCGCGCTAGTATTGACTAAATAAACAGTGCAAGACTACGTTTTAATTGGTCATTAGATAGAAGCTTTGTTAGCATTGGTTAAGAAGAAAATTGTATGTTAGATTCTGATTTGACTGCGGGTGTGAGTCGCACTGACAGAAGACTTCAAGGGTTTGCGGAATATTGAATCCAGTACTTAGTAGTCAAGATGCATGGTTTATGGGTGAATTTTTCTTAACAATGAAATCAATAAATATAGTCAAGGCACACAAGAATAATTTAACATGTATATTATGTGAAGAAGAGAAAGTGTTTTTGAATTTAGTTGAGGAAAGGAGAGAGGATTTCCAAAATAAAGCTGCTGAACAGAAAACCCATGTTCCTCCATGGGCTGGGAAAGAGGGAATGTATGCAAATGGCAATGCTCATGCTGCGATGTCCCTGGACTTTGAGAAGGAAGGGAAACACTGCCTCCATAGGTCAAAGACAGATTATAATAACGCATTTATTGGTTCCAGTGAATGTGAAAAAAGTCCTAATTTTGACAGGTTGGGGACTAAAAGGGGGAACTGATCCAGTATTTCCTGGGGTTTACTATGTGTGTGGGAATAATGCTTATTATCAGCTGCCTGGACGGTAGTATGTAAGCTGCTATTTTGTTTGGGATAGTATTTCTGAAAATATCCCAGGTAAAAAGAATCACTTGAAGCAATGAAAACACTAATGAACTAACATGAAGAAAGAGAGCTTGTTTTTCAGAAATAGTAGGTGACATATTTGGTGCATTGATACCTTCAGTGGGAGTCATTTTGAATTCACATAGAATTCCTAAATTGTCAACAGAGGTTAATTGACTCTCGACTGATACTGCTGGAGGATTCTTGATGATAAACACAGAAATGGTTGCAATTAGGTCTATGGTTTTACAAAATCGACTTGCTCTTGATATTTTATCGGAAAAAGAGGGCAGAGTCTGTAGAATGTTGAAAGTTAAACATTGTGGCACATACATTTCTGACAAAAGTAAGGAAAGTAGAGGGTATATAAAGAATATTACAAAACTTCAAGAAGATTTGAAACCACTGGAGGTTGACAGTGTATGGGAAAGACTAACAAAAAATATTTCTTCAATAGGGACTTGGTTTTCTGATTTAGAGAAAAGTATTTTAGGTCAACTTGTTCTTCCATTAGTTGGTACAACAATAATCGTTTTAACAATAATGATTTGGTGCAAATGTTGCAGAAACAAAGTAAAGGGAAGATATGAAGTGAATGGAAAAGGAAAGAAAATAACGTATAGGGAAATTCAGCTGGACTAAATAAAAGGAAGGATATACAAAAAGATGAAAGATTTAGAAAACAAAGATGAAAAAAGAAGGGAAAAGAGGAGGAATGAGAAAAGCTGAAAGTTGGCATCTGATTGGGATGGGTAATTTTGTAATGGCTGAAAATGCCATCAGAGAGGGGATTGATGGAGCAAGGACTCGTAGAAAAGAGACTTTCTCTGAAGCAATCCGCTCCTGTAACTCACTAACAAGTTTGTGTAAAATGAATGTGCACCATACCAACATGCGGGATAGTGAAGCTTGCTTATGTGTTTAGTAACGGTAATAGCATGAACGAAGGACTAAACTGCATCTGCTTGCTTGAACTAAGTGATTTTTACTAATTCTAACACAGGGATTAGTCAAATAAATAAACTGGGATAGAGTAGAGATGGGTGTTATACAGTGAAACCATTTATTTTTTAAAGTAACATCTGTCTTTCTGACTTTAATCACAAGTGTGTATTTGGGCCTCTTATATATGGGTGGAGTGGGCTAAGCCATGTGACAGTCGCGCATGGGCACTGCAAGCTAATCCGCAATGATGACACAAAGGTTGGAAGAAGGGCAAGGTCGCAGAGTGCCTGAGCCTGAGAACGGTTGGCGAAAAGTTCAACTGAATGGACCTGCATGTTAGAGTTTAAACAAATGTTGCAATGAAACATGAATGCGGGTGGGAAATAAAAGTTGTGAATACAAATTAAGGGGATGGGTATGCGAACAATGTGGTTATTGAATTAAATGACATATAAAAATTGTATGATTATCTTCCCCTTAGCCTGACCAATCATATTTAGTATTTTTATGATATTGACTCTTTAATGCGTGGTACATGAAGAACAAAAGGTATAATTGCGTTACCTTTTAGTTAGTTAGTCAGATGGAGATTTGCTGAATGTTGGAGAAGTTCGGGAGACACAGATGCTGTGAACAAGGGATGCTGTTGCTGGGAGAGAGATGCTGTGAGATGCTGATGAAGAATCGAATGCAGAGCCTTCTAGCCTAATTCATTAGGATTAGACAGAAGAGGGGAGTAGATTCTCGAGGAGGAAGAGAGTGTCAGAGAGGGGTGCGACGTAGTTGTCTGTAGTTAGAGAGGTCATCTATCCTGTCCTTATTCCTGTCCTGAAGCTTTTGTCGCCTGATCTATCTCAGGGGGCCCTTACCAGCCCTTTGACGATCACTTTTCTATGTAGAAACCACAAGCCATTAAAGCCTACTTAGGTATCACACACTGGTTTTAATCTTGTCTTATTGCTCCGCATTAAATTTTAGGGAGAACAATAAAGACATTTTTAAACTCACCTTTCACTCACCTGCACTATCATTGCGAAAACCCAGCTTCATTGTAAATCAGGTGTTGAAGCTCACCCGGGTAACATTTGATTACTCAGGTGGGACCCCTATGATGAAGCATGTCACCAACTAGGTTGGTGAGTTAGGGGTCTTTTTAAAAAAGGAAGATTTTTTCCTTTTCTTCACACTCATGGTATCTTGTCGATTTTATAGCTGATTGCAAACATTTAGAGACCATCTCTGCACAGTGCAGGTACAAAGACAAGCACATGTCAAACATGGATCTATGCGAAAATTATGAAAATTATGAATGATATAATAAAGCATACAATGCAACTAGAATGTTGACTCATAATGAATATCAGAGAATGCCATAAGGATCAAAATCTAAATCTAAACCTGAACCTAGGTATAGCCCTTGCTGCACTTTCAAACATTATAATTAGGGGTTTATTATTACATTTTATAAATATCGAACAATTGAACTTCAATGTTCTTTACTTTTTTTTATATATTCATGTAAACTAAATCTTGTTCATATTTCTTCATTTTGGATTAGTTATTACTTATCCATATTCGCATCTTTATTTTCATACTAGCAGCCCGTCCCGACGTTGTCTAGGAGCAATCAGGCTTCTGGGCCCCCGCCCGCCCCGACGTTGTCTCAGGCTTCAGGGCCCCCGCCCGCCCCGACGTTGTCCGTGGGTCCCCCGGAGCGCACCCGCCACTTTCATGGCCCCCAATGAGCCGCACACGGGCCGCTTCACCTACCTCAGCCACCGCTCCTCCCCGCCTGTCCGCCGCTCCTCACCGCCTGTCCGCCGCTCCTCACCGCTCCTCCTCGCCTGTCTGCCGCTCCTCCCCGCTCTCATGTCCGCCGCTCCTCCTCGCGCTCCTGTACGCCACTCCTCCCAGCGCTCCTGATGTCAGCACGCACGTCGCGGCCGGCGCTACTTCCAAGGGACTACTTATTTTTTTAATCGTAAATATTTTAAAGAACGTATATTTTATTTTTTTATATAGCCTATGTCCATCTGCAGACCCTGACAATTACAACGATGTATCGGGTGTTTGGATTGGTGCTGTGGTTCCTGAGTTTACCCGCCTCAAAGGTTCAAAGTTCTCTCTTTATAATAGTAGTATAGATATATATAAAGTCTAAACAGAAATCCCCAAATTAAAGCAAAGCCACACGAAGTTCAGATCATCACGTTTATTTGCATCCATTTCACTGCTCGCTCCTTGACAGCTTTCAGAGCAATCTTTGAACATGTAAAGCCTGACGTGTTTCAGGAAATAATCCTTTCTTCAGAGGCATTGTTCATGAAGGGCTGGAAGAGCAGTTTTTGGCCGCGTCTGCTCATATAATCACTGGCACCTGCCACAGTGGGCGTGGCTAAATCGCAAAGTCTTTTGTGCCTTGTAGTACGCTGGCCCTCTTCCCACAGTGGGGCCACTCAACAGTCCTTGCAATTTGAACCAAGTATTCACCAAGTGGAGTAAAGTAAAGCGCTGTAAGCCCTCAGATTGCGCTTTGCAGCAGTGAATTCGTGCTCAAGGCAGCACCACCTGCATTGGAGCTGCTCTTGTCTTCGTTCCGTCTTTGCAAGCCCCTTCTCATAGCCTGCACGAACCCTTCATAAGGTGGGCCTCGCTTCTCGACTGGGCAAACAGTCGATATCCATATAGTCTAAACAGGAAGCCCCAAATTAAAGCAAAGCCACACGAAGTTCAGATCAGCACGTTTATTTGCATCCATTTCACTGCTCGCTCCTTGACAGCTTTCAGAGTAATCTGCGGCCGGCGCTACTTCCAAGGGACTACTTTTTTTTTAATCGTAAATATTTTAAAGAACGTATATTTTAATTTTTTATATAGCCTATGTCCATATGCAGACCCTGACAATTACAACGACGTATCGGGTGTTTGGATTGGTGCTGTGGTTCCTGAGTTTACCCGCCTCAAAGGTTCAAAGTTCTCTCTTTATAATAGTAGTATAGATAATGCTGTCTGTCTTATCTGAAGACAGCACGGCAGGTGTTACTCTTTCAAGAGCAAACAAGATAAGGAGCAATCTAATTTTGATTAGATGCAAAAATTCAACCTATTTGAAAACAATTGAACAAAAATAAAATAACAATAACTGCTTGTGTGCACCCCACATACATATTTTGTCTTATTTTGATATAATATCATATGTCACAGATTTGATTTCCAGAATCAAATTTTCAAGTGCTGTATTTTGCCAGCTGAGATTTGTCAGATTCCATTGTTGAAAAGTACCAGTTTGAACAGGTGCTCATCTATACATAAAAGTACATAAACAAAACAAGAAAAAATGCATGGTGTGAATGCCCTACCTCTGATTATCAGTCCCTCTGTGAAACTCACTTCTGGGCTCTGCCTTCAATGGCTGCGTATCACTCATTGCTGTTGCCATAAATTGGAATAAGCGGCAGAAAGACCTACAGGAGACCAACGAGACTTTGGCTCTGTTTACCCTATCAAAGGCCGAACAGAGATCCATGAAGGCCATTTGTTAAAGACCCTTTCTAAGCCACTGTTTATTTGTTGATGATCAATGAAGATTTAAACAGTTGTCCACCCAGATGCCTAGATTTTTAACAGTGGTCTTGGGTTGGGGAAATGTGCAAAGTATTAGTGCAACACTTCAAATAGCACAACAGTGAGAACACCACACCAGGTTAGAAAAATAGAGCTGACTTTAATACATAAAACAAGGGTAAATTACAAAAATCAAATTAGTAGAACTGAACATTTTTAAGGTTTCAGTGAAAATTGCCCCAAAAAGTACAAAGTGCCAATTTTGGAATCTGGTCACCGAACCGGGACAAAGTCACATGTTCAGGCCAACTGGGCCAGCTACAGGGACCCAGTTAGGTTTGCTGAAAAATTACCTTAAATCCTGGTTGCGGAGCGCTGCGAGGGTCCGTGTCGAGGATGCGTTGCACAGCCGAAGCGATGAGGCGATTCTGCAGTGCGAGGTCCTGTTGCATCCTGGTCAAGGATCCCATTGCCGGAGTTTGCAATGTGAACAATGTCAGGAATGTAGAGTGCAGTGAGGGCGAGTCGTCAGTTTCGAAGACCTGCGAGGATGCAACACGGAGTACATCATCGTCATCGATGCTGCCACTGCTGAGAGATGCAAGGGTCTGCGCCAATAGTGCTCCGTGCAACAGTGATTCCAAAAGAGGTGCAGGCTGAGGCAAAGATGCGAGTTTTTGCAATGGGTCCAAACCATGAGGCAGCGGCAACATGTCCATTCTGCTCACGAATGCGGTTTTCAGTAAAGAAGATGTGTCGGTTCTGCTGGGGATGGGCCACTAAGCAGACAAGATACATCAGTTCTGCTAGATTCACAGGGGCTGGAAAGCACCTTAGGCCCCCTTGCCAGGGTTCAGGACTGTGGTGAACCACTTGGCAGGGCAGACTCGCAGTTGTCGGAGTCCAGGTGCAGGTGCAGGTACGATGTTGTTGGAAACCTGTTATGTCCCTGAGGCTTCTGTTCACGAGGCCAGCCAACTAGCCCTTGATGTCACTCTGGGTCTGGGGTTAAATGATTAAGGTTCGGCCCTTTCATTCATGCAAGAGGGTATCAGGTCACAGGTCAGCACAGCAATGCAAGAGTCCAGCAAAGTGCAGTCCACAGAGTGACAGTCCTTCAGCAGCACAGCAGTACTTCTTCCTGGCAAAGTATCCACAGGTCCAGAAGTATATTGAAGAGTTAGTGTTTGAGGTCCTATTTTTATACAGTGGTACCCTGATTCTGACGGTGGGAAAAGCTTCTAGACAGTGTCTTTGAAGTGCAAGGAATTCCCTACCTCCCCTACCCTGGCTGGGAAAGAGACAATCCGGGGTTGTTAGGCCCATTGGAGACGGGGCACAGCCTATTAAGGTGTAAGTGAGGCTGGATCCAGCTCCTCCCTACCATCCTACCAGTGATGGCCTTCCAAGTCACACCTAAGCTCCCATTGTGTTTGACTGTCTAGGAGGAATACACTAAAGACCAAGTGCCAACTACACCTTGTCAAGTGAGCAGAGACAGGAGGCAGACACCAAATGGCTAAGGCAAGACAATGCCAATTTTCTAAAAGTATTCACTAGAGTAGGGATGCACACCTTTTTTTTCTTTTTCTACTTTTCAAGTTTTATACATATGCGTCTCTGTGAAGCGTGCCATTTGGCATGGCACCATGTCCACACGGTGCCTGGGTTAATGTATTTCAAAAGGTGGGGGCTCATTGCTGCCCCCGCCAAACGCACAACTGAAGTAGCCTAGTGCAGGCAGTAATCCAACTGTTCATAATAAATCCATGTATTATATTATAATCCAATTGATACACATTTCCATACTGCACTATCAACACGGTTTTCTCACGCATATACATATCTCCTTATTCACCCATATCTAATGTATCATGCCAACTCTCACACCATAACTGTCAACATTCACACAAATTACCTGGTTCCCCTATTCCCTACAAAATTAGCTTGCGCCCAAACACACATAATCTCACTCGCAAATCATTCCGCCTAACTCCTTGACACAATTACGTCGCTCCGCTGCGAACTCATATCCGCACTACTGTTCAATCACACTCCTCACATCTTTAAACTGTCTCATGCAGCAAAAAGTCAATCCTTCTATTTAGTAGCAGACGGGTAACATACCTGCCACTGCCCTTACGGGACATCCAACTTAGTTTTTTTGCTGACCGATGTGTTTTCCCTCCCTCTTCTATATGCGTGAGAAAACCGTGTTGATAGTGCAGTATGGGAATGTGGTCGAGAAGGAGGGAGTAATAGGAACAATCGGCGCGGGTGCCTGAGCAGTGTTGATTCTTTGAAGCCGGGTTAAGCCATAGAGGAATAAGGTCGGGTGGGAGGGTGATTTCGGAAGAAGTAAATTATGGCAGGATGTGGGGCAGTTAAATACGGGGACTGTATGTTAATCCCGTTATTATTAAGCATAACCATGACTACAGATGATAAGTTTGACCAATGATATGGTGTTTTGAAAATGAATTGAGAATTAATGCATATGTTTGATGATTTTGTAAACTTTGAATGGTAACAGTCGTTATTTCATTTGTTATTCCAGTGACCCCTGATGAAGGGCACGAGATGCCCGAAATGCATTGGGTATTTTAAATAAACTCCACTGTCTGATGAAAATGGCTCTACTCGTATTTTGTGCAAGAGGTTCGGATGGGTCAGCCTTAACATGTGAAATTCTGTAAATTGGCAAATCCACTCCACGTGTGGGAGAAGAAGTTTGAAACATTGGATAACAGTGTGTATCAATTGGATTATAATATAATACATGGATTTATTCTGAACAGTTGGATTACTGCCTGCACTAGGCTACTTCAGTTGTGCGTTTGGCGGGGGCAGCAATTTTCTAAAAGTGGCATTTTCAGAATTGCTATTTAAAATGTGACTTCACCATAAGTTAGGGTTTTAAATTAGGATTCCAGAGACACCAAACTTGAACAGGTCATCTCTTCGCATTTGAAAATTTCACTTTTATAATTCATTAAGGCAACTCCAAAGTTATCCAATGGGAGAGATTGGCCTTGCAATAGTGCAAAACAAATGTAAGAGTGTGTTACTAGCAGGACATGCACAACTTAAAGTACATGTCCTACTTTTTAAAAACATTGCACCCTGCCGATTGGACTGTCCGAGCCTACCATAGGAGTGGCTTATATGTAGGAAAAAGATAGGTTTGGGCCTGTCAAAAGGTTTATTTTGCCAGCTCAAAATAGCTGTTTAAACTGCACACAGAGGCTATGCAATAGCAGGCTTGAGACGTGTTTAAAGGGATACTTAAGTGGGTGGCAGAATCAGTACTGCAAGCCCACTAGTAGCATTTAATTTACAGTTTACTTTGCAGGCACTGGGCATCTATAATACCACTCTACTAGGAACTTAAAAGTACATTAAATATGCCAGTTAGGTATGAGCCAATTTTAATATTTTTAGAGGTGAGAGCACATGCACTTCAGCACTGGTTAGCAGTGGAAACTTGCTCAGAGGTCTAAGGCCAGCAAAAATTAGATTAGGAAAAAGTGGAGGAGGGAGGCAAAACGTCGGGGGGAGGTAACCAGCCTAAGGCTAACAGGTCTAACAACCATGCATCCAACTGGCCACAAATCTAATGGGTCAATACCTAAGATGGCCTCACCTATTTTGGGTTTGGAAGATAGACAGCTGCCTACATTGCCTGGATGAATTATTCTGAAAGAAACAATCTTGATGTTTCCTCATTGCATTTGTGGCCTTTGCTGGCCAAGGTGATGGGCCCATCCATACACTTGGGTTACCATTTTTATTGGGAGAAGTGTTGGGACATTGTATGGTAGGAAATTGTGGCTTGCTACAGATTCAGGGACATTCCTTCATGTAAATGTGAAGAAAATCTGCGATTATATTCAAAGTTTGATGTTTGCATGCCGTTCTGGTAAAGGAAATGTGGTGGAATCCATGCAGCCACACCAACCTTGACGACCCTTGTCTACGTTTCAGAAATATCTGAGTTTGGTAGGTATCCATGGGTGCCGGCCAAGCCCAGACTCGACTCCTCACTTACATACATTGTCAGAATTTGTGAATTTCAAAGAAAATATCCTGATGTTTCCCTGTCGCACTTTTAGGACTTCCCTACTGCAGAAAATAGGCTCACCCTCACAAATAGGGTGCTGTTTTTATCTGGAGAAGTGTGAAACTTAGAGTAGTAGAACATTTGTTATTAGTAATGGAATTTTTCTCAATTTGTGGCTTCCAAATGTCAGCAAGATTGCAAAAATGAATGTTTCAACAAAATGTCCTCTGACTCACATGGTATTATGGTTAACCCCAAATACAGATTTGTACAAATAGCCATTATTTATATACTTATTATCAGGCATATTTGCCCCCTGCCATGCAATTGTTGTCAATGGAGGTCCAAAAATGTCAATGTTCTGAAAAAAACTTTCAGTCCTTTAGCATTCTACCATTATCGGGTTTGTTCTAAAACACTTTCATTCATTGGGTACTTTTCTTGTCCTGCATATTTAGGATTTTTATTTCTCCAATGTGTTTTTTGCGAATTTTTCCATCTTTATTATAGCATCTTCTTCTTCCCATTTTTTAAATTACCTTTGTAGAAGACTTGGATTTATCCAAATGTTAATTTTTACTATATTTCACCACTCATCTGCTTGCTGTTTTAACTACTTTTCCAATTCACCGAAATTTATATTCCAGCATTGTATTATGAAGTTGATGGTTTTGTGCAACGCTCTTTAAACTGAAATCCTCACAAAAATATTAATGGAGAAAAGTGTCATTTTTTGGAATTAATTGCCTCAATTAATTTGTTTAAAACTTCATAATAATGAATTGTAGCGTTCAATGATATCCACAGTAACTCTAGAGAATTGAAACTAAAGAGGAATTATTTGTTACATTTAACTACATTTTTTTTCCCTAATTTCCCAAATGGCAACGAGTTGCAAATTCTGACCCACAGGTACCTAGCTAGATGTTCCATACAGTTCATAGTCACCTAGTCTGTCACGGCGACAGACAGAGCCGTATGCGGTGAGCAAGAAGCAGGAACAATACAAAGGGATCAACCATTCTAATATTGTATAGGTTTCTGCACCCAATTCTTAGAATCAAAAATGCCACCTGTCTCAAAATGTTAAAAAAGGCATTATTGAACTCACAAATACCAGACAACGCCTGAATTGCTGTTTGAATGACCAGTGAAACGTCAACAACTCAAGTGTGGAGTTTCGTATACCTACCTAGTTTCTTTACCACGACAACAGTTTTTACAAAATATTGCATTGTAAAGCAGCAGCCAAGTAAACCAGACCAGGATCCATCAAGGGTGGATTATTTACCACCCACTGTATAGTGTGTGACACAATGAACCCTAATCCTGATAAAACCAGGCTTTTAAATGAACACTATGGGGCCAATGCCGATTTGGTAAAATCCCTTACAAATAGCCGTACGGAGCATATTTCCCGTACGAATCGTACCATTAAACGTTCCCGTACGTACGATGAAGAACGATTCGGACCCAAAGCAGATCTCTATACGAATCGTATGAAAGACCATACGACTAAAAAATCCGTACGAATCGCATTTGGAACACGCAGTACTCGACGTCCGTACGCATGGAAGCATCATTTTCTGACCCAGCAAGTACGATTCGTTTCGTCAACACTCCGTACGACACTTTTTGTACGGGAGCTCAAAGCAGAAAAGCAGATGTCTACTCGAACGCGTACGAAATGGACCCCCCCCGGGTATGGTGCGTACACCCCATGATTGCAGAGGTACGGTGCGTACACCCCATGATTGCAGGGGTACGGTGCGTACACCCCATGATCATAGGGGTACAGTGCGTACACCCCATGATCGTAGCGGTACAGTGCGTAGGGGTACGGTGCATACACCCCATGATTGCAGGGGTAGGGTGCTTATGTGATTGTGTGGCTCTCCGTATGAATCGCTCATACAAGACATTTTCCGTACGAATCGCGTTCTCATTCCCCGGTCCGGATCATACTTGTCGGGTAGAACAGCATGTTTACGATTCGTACGGTTCACTGTGAGGGTCCGTGTCATATGTATTTTCCCTCGCTTTTCGTACGGTTCACAACTATTGGGTCGTATATTTTTCAAACGAATCGTACTATGCGATTCGGATGGAATTGTACGAGTCGTACGGAAAGGGCTATGGATTCGATTCGGTCGTACGATTGGTTTACCGAATCGGAATCGGCCCCTATATATGTGCAGGCATTGTAACACCAAACACCGCTTCACCCGCAAAAGCACAAGAAGACAATCCTTGTATGGGCTCCTCCTGGTAAGTTATTGCTTTTAAACTTCAGATCGCTTGTCAGAGCTGGATGAAAGGTTGAGTGGATTTAGCTTTTGATCATTTCTATATTATTTCAATGTAAACTTGATTGGACATTAATAAAACCGTTTGTAATTACATTAAAAAACCCCACACAAATGTACTTTATTACCCACATACAAAACCTGGAATCAATCCATATAATGCATGTCTTTCTGGACCAAATGATCCACAAATGCAAACCTAGGGTAAGTTTGGCATCCAGCTGTTCAATTTTCAAACATAATCCCTGTCAGTCATAGTATCCATATATTTTTTTTTTAAAGAGTTTTCTATAGCGCGAACATGACCCTTGGGTATCAGAGCGCTTCACATTACATGAGGTAGTTATAGTCAAGCATTGTTATAGTAAACTTTCACAGTATTATGAGGTAGGTACATATACAGCAATAGAATGATAATATCAATTACATTTATACAAAGAATATATATAGGGAGTATGACATAGGTTTAGTATATAGCTAAATATAATGTGTAACAGAATCGATCGATCCTAAGTGTCTATTTCCTGTGCATATTTCAGTTCCAGTCCTTGATCATGCATTCTGTCATCCAGAGCCTTGCCTATGGAAGGAACTTACTCATTAGGTAGATCTTAGTTTCCCTCTTAAAGGATGCTGTGTCTGGAATCTTTCTAATGTTTGGAGGAAGTGAATTCCAGATTCTGGGGGCTGCTCCTGAGAAAGCTCTATCGTAAGTTTTCTTCTTCCGGAAGATGGCTGGTCTCAACACCAGCTCCTTTGCACTCCTGGCCGGTCTGTTCCCTCCAGATAGTTTAATTTTCTGAGCAAGGTAACTAGGTGTATTGTAGTGGAGTGCTTTGTGGGTTATGCATGCCATTTTTAGCTGGATTCTGGCTTCGTAAGGTAGCCAGTTTAATGCTTTCAGGTGTGGTGATATGTGGTCAAATTTCCTTGATCCGGTGATCAGTCTTACAGCTGCATTGAGACATGCCTTCAGTGGTGCTGTTGAAATTTTTGGTAGACCTGCTAGCGTTGAACATCCATATTCAATCCTCGCGATAACTAGTGACTGAACTGCCAATTTGAGATCCGCCTTAGATATGAATGGTTTCACTTTTCTGATGTAGTTCAGATGATAGCGGGCGCTTTTTTGCCATTGAATTGATATGGGCTTTCATGTCTAGGTTCTCATCTAGTGTGATTCCTAGTGATTTCGCTAAGCCAACTAGGGTAGGGGTGCAGTTTAATGCTGTGATCATATTGGACCATTCATTCACTTCTGTGTCTTTCTTTGGTGGTGATATTAGTAATAATTCAGTTTTTTGTGCGTTTAGTTTCAGATGATTGTCAGTTAGCCATTGTAATGCCATTTTTAAGGCCTCATTCATTCTCTTGATGTCTTCCATAGATGTGATCTTGATGTAAATCTGCGTGTCATCCGCATACATGTGATAGGATATTTTAGACTTTCGAAGGATTTCTGTGAGAGGTTCGATGTAAAGGTTGAACAGTCATGGCGATAATGTAGAACCATGTGGGACTCCAATTGAGTTAGGGCATGCTGGTGAGAGTGATTGGTTGACCAGAAATCTTTGCGTTCTATTCTGAAGGAATGATTCAAACCATTTTAGCACATTTCCAGACAGTCCCATCCTGTCATTAAGCCTGTTCAGTAATTTTTCATGATTTACTGTGCCAAATGCTGATGATAGATCAAGGAGGATAAGTAGACATGTCTGATTAAGGTTTAATGCCTGTAGTGCATCATTGACAATATGTAGGATCGCTGTTTCTGTGCTGTGTCCTGTTCTGAATCCTGATTGGCAGTCGTCTCGTAGCGAGAAGTTAGCAATGTGTTGGCTTAGTTGGTTTTGTACACATTTCTCTATTAGTTTGGCAAGGATAGGGATGTTGGTCACTGGGCGAAAGTTATTTGGATCTGCTGGGTCCGCTGAAGGTTTTTTGATGATGGGGACGACTTGACCTGTTTTTAGGCAATCTGGCCAAAAAGGTATCGATATCTTCTTCTGATTTTATCCCTTCTTCTGAGTATAAATTTTGATAATATTGTTTAAATTGTAGGATAATATCAGTCGGTTGGACGTAAGTCCGTCCACCATCTACTATAGTGGTAATATTCTTGAAAGCATTTTTCTGACGTGTTCGTAATGCCAATTGTTTGCCTATTTTTTCCCCATTTTCGTAAACTTTCTGTCTATAGGCTCTATAAGTTTGAGCAGCTTTTTGACTTAAATCAGTATTGAGTTCGGCTTTTAAGACCGCAACTCGAAGCCATTGATTATTAGAATCCTTGCCCTGTTCAATCAAGGAGGTGTGTTCTACTTCAGCTTTAGTCAGTTCCGACAGCTTTATATCATAGAAATTTCTAGTTTTAGTTCGTGCGGCGTATTGAAAACTGGAAATCTCTCCTCTTAAGGCAGATTTGTATGCATCCCAGACTATGTTTCTAGATGCGCTGAAGCGATTTATATTAAAAAACTCTTCAGTCCATTTTTTAATATGTAAAATAAATTCATTATTGGAGAGTAATTTCCTGTCAAATGACCAAGATCGTTGTTGAGTATACAGAGGAATAGTTGTGACTGCGAGGATTAATGCATTATGGCCTGAAATCATTCTTGGATTTTTTTTTATATCTGATTGTGAAATTAGCTCTCTGGTGGCAAATATGTAATAAATTCGAACTTGTTTTTGATGCGGATGAGAGAAGTAGGTAAATCCCAGATCATATGGATTGTTGTGTACCCACATATCAGTTAGGCCAAGATTAGCTGTAAGTCTCCTAAGGGCTTTGTAAACTCTAGGCTTACGTCCTCGGTATTTTGTTGTGGAGGAGGTATTCGGTAATGGGGGGTTAATGAAATAATAAAATCGCCACACAAAACTAACGGACCCTGCCATGTGGGCAGTTCGATCTCTAATTCTTCAAAGATTGTGGGATCGTCTTGATTTGAACCATAAATCGTACATATGGTTATGCCGGATATAAGTTTAGCAATAGCCCATCTGCCGTGGGGGTCTGAGAGATGTCGTACACTAGGTCCGAGACTATTTTTCCCAAGAATTGCTACCCCCCTTATATTCGAGGATTGTGTGGAGACAGCTAATAGATTATATCTATTCATATTTAACCATGATTTTTTACTCCATGGTACATGGGTTTCTTGAAGGCATAATATATCTACTGGAGTTAGCTTAAACAACTCAGCATCATCGACAATATGTAGGATCGCTGTTTCTGTGCTGTGTCCTGTTCTGAATCCTGATTGGCAGTCGTCTAGTAGCGAGAAGTTAGCAATGTGTTGGCTTAGTTGGTTTTGTACACATTTCTCTATTAGTTTGGCAAGGATAGGGATGTTGGTCACTGGGCGAAAGTTATTTGGATCTGCTGGGTCCGCTGAAGGTTTTTTGATGATGGGGACGACTTGACCTGTTTTTAGGCAATCTGGAAGGATCCCTTGGGATAGGGAGGCGTTTATTATTTTCGTCTAAATGGGAATCACAATATGGTTTATTTCTTTGAGGCATTTTGAGGGTAGTGGGTCACTATAGTGGTTGTTAGGTTTGATGTCTGATAGTGTTTTGGCGACGGTATTTTGGTCAAGTAGTTTGAAGTTAACCCATTGTGCTTTGTTTTTTGTCCTATTGTGGGTGTTTTCCAAGGTGATATTGGATGTTTGGTTGTCCGTATTGCCAATGTTGTCAGCCTCTTTCCTAAGCTCTCTTTCCAGCGTGTTGGCCTTGTCTGTGAAGAATGTTGAGAACTCTTCACAACTTATTTGCGTTTCTGTAGTTTCTTGGGTGGTTTTAGCCAATTTATTGGATTGCTGTTTTAGAATCTCGAATAATTTCCGAGGTCTGTTTTTGGCGTTATCTAGTTCAGATCTGATAAATTCTTTTTGGGAATTTAGTATCTTTTTGTTGTATTCGCTCCTGATTCTTCTGAGGGATTTCAGTTCGGGAGATGATGGGTGTTGCCTCCATTTTCTTTCCGCTAGTCTTAGTTTCCTCCTTTCTTCATTCAGTGTTTCACTGAACCATGGATTTTTCACCTTCTCTGTGACACTTTTCAGTTTTAGTGGCATCGTGGTGTTGACTATATTCGTTTTTGTTTTAGTGTAATGATCTGTAAGATCCTCCACATTTTGCAAGCTGTTTGGTGGATTCAGTTTCTTCTCACAGCTTTCTACTAGTAATACCATATTCGGATCTTTAGTATCTCACATCCATTTCGTGTGTCTGGTAGGTTGTATGGTCTTGTTCTTTTTCATATTGTTTATCAGGAAGGTTATGGCATGGTGATCTGACCAGTCGCACGGCTCAATTGATAGAATTGAGGTATTGTTGGTTTTTGAGATTATCCAGTCTAACGTGGCTCCTTTCGCGTGTGTTGGCTGTGTGCATGCTTGGTTAAGGTTTAACTCCATTAGAAGGTCTTTCAGAGCGTTAACCTGTTTGTCATCGTTGTCATTCCAGTGTAAGTTAAAGTCCCCCAGAACAATGTTATTAGTTTCAGTATTGGCGTTGGTGGTGATGATTTCCATTAACTGGTCTATGAAAGTAATATTATTACCTGGAGGGTGGTAAAGCGCATGCAGATTGCATCTTTGATTATCTGCTGATCTTATCTTGCGACTTAGGTGTTTGCAGGATTCGAGTGGTTCTGATGGATCTTGGTAGACCTCTATATCCGATCGGTAAATGAAGGCAACCCCACCCCTGTCTTTTTTAGTCTGTCAAGTCTCACAATACTATACTGTGGAGGTACTAGTAGGTCCATACAAGGAGACGAGGATTCCGATAGCCACGTTTCTGTCAGGATTGTCACATCAATTTCTTTGTTCATGATGAGGTCAACTATGTCTGATGCATGTTTTGCTGCGGACTGACAGTTAAGAAGTAGGCATTTCAGAGGTTTCCCTGTGTTCCTTGTGTTCATGTTCTGTGAGTCGGAGATTAGTTGGACTTGCTGTAAGTTGTTAAGATTGGTTTTCCTTTCATTTTGTCTTGATGTTCTATTAGCATCGATCTGGACTGTTCTAATTTTTTCACCTCTAGCGAGGTCTGTAGGCTCATACTCCCATAGTAAGGCTAGCGTTTCTTCTTCCGATAGGTAATTAAGGTTCCTATCAGGTCGATTTTGCCTGTTTGATAAGGGCAATGCCATCTTATTGCCCTCTCTTTGAGATTTAAGTAGAACTTCTCGGATGTGCTCGACTTTGGTGTGGGTGCTTACTGTGATTTCAATCACCTTCTTCATTGCTTGTAACGTGCTTAGAATATTGTCCACTTGTGTTTGAAGCTCTTTGATTTCTCTTAGAGTCTGGGATGAGGTATTAAGTGCGCTCATCTTCCTATTTCTATATCCTTGTTTTGCGTTCCCATGTTTGAGTTTTGTCCTCTTCATCGGACATCTTCTCTTTTTGTCATTAGTTTGGTTGTCTGCTCAGCCTCTGTTCAAGCCGCTCTCTCTGCTTAGTGCTCTTAATACCATGTTTGGGGGAAAACTCTTTTGTGACTTTCTAGCTGACCTTTGTGTTGTGGTAGCGTGGGGTGAGGAAGTCGTGTTATCTTCTATATCAGTTGTTTCCATGTTCTCATTTGGTGCCTTACTCGTCGGCGATGACCTGTCCATGTTGAGAGGTGTCGAATCTTCCCTCTGAGAAGGTTTCAGGATGACATTCGCATATCGTGTATCCAATTCAATTCTTCCTGTATCCTTTTTGTTATTTTGGAGTTGTGTTGAATCTTCCTTCTGAGAGATTTCCCGGGCTATGTTTGAATATTGTGTGTCCAATTCGGTTCTTACTGTGTCATTCCCCGATTGCGATCCTCCTATTCCGATTATGTCTCCTTGATGTGTTGGATGTACTGGATCCTGAAGGTTTATGTTTGGTATGCAGTCTGAGTTGGTAGTACTGTAAGGGTCTATGGTGTCATCTTGTGTAGTCTGGTGTAGTTGAGATCTTGAGTTTTTTACGTATCCTTTTAAGGTTGAGAACAGGTTGTCGAATTTTTCTAATTCGCTGTCACCTGCTTGCATGAGCACTAAACCGTTCTTATACATAGTTATGCATAGGTCCGCTCTACACCTTGGTGATGGTTGGCTCATAAGTTTTGTGCCATGTGGGATGTTGGTTATACTTTTTATGTTAAGCATTTCTGTAATGGTATTGCGCCAGATCGCCGTTCTTCTAGTGAAGAATATCAAGTCATTCACAGATAATACCTTTATCTGTGCTAAAAGAGGGGTCCAAGATTAGCATGTCCGGTTTTTTCCTCAGTAGATTATGTTTGAATTTTTTGGCTGCGTTCTTGGATAATTTGGATGGGTATTTATTGACATGAGCGTTCGTGCCCTCCCGCTCTAAGTAATGGTCCGTCATAATTGTTGACTGGTATGGAGTATGTTTAATTATATATATATATATATATTTTTTTTAATTTTTGTCTAATTACTTAGTCTGCGTTGTCCTTTTAGTGTTCTCCAGTCTTTCTTACAATATCTGTTTTTGTTTATGGTTATTTCAAGATGGCCGCCTGTTATCTGGCTTGTCTGATGGCTGTATGCCCTTCTCACTTTTTTCCAGTTAAGAGTTTAAAAGTACTTTCAAGATGTCCACCAAAGTAGCAGTCTTTTTGTGGGCTGATGTGCCTTTCTCTCTTTCTATTGTAACACTTGTCCTCTTTCCCTTGTCTGTAACGCTCCTTTTTCCATTTCTACTTTCTGCTTGTCCTTTTTTCATTTCCGATGTTTCTTTCTGCCATTTTTTGGGTATGTTTTCCTATGATGATGTTTTCCTCTAAGATGGCCCGCGTTTTACACCACTAAATGTCTTTTGCGGCCTCTTTTTTGAGGTCAGGCAGGCCGGTTTGTGAGCTCCGATTCCCCACGTCTAAGTTTAATGATTCCACTCTCCTGCTTTCCAACATATGTTGCACATGGATAGGCAGCATGTAGCATGGGCAGCGTGATTCCGCTTGTGATGCAGTCCCACTTCTTGTTATGCGGGCGCATCGGTCTCTCACCTCCTTTCCAGACGTACTCCGTTAAGAGGCATCCCCGCTTCCTGGTAGCACCGCGGACAGACGCCTCGGCTCCTCTCCTCCGCTCCCTGCTGCATCGCTGGCGCGCTCTGAGACCTCATCGCGCCTCAAGTCTCATCATTCCGCTCTCCTGCTCTCCCGGATACCGCAGCCTCACAGTGCCCTTGATTCAAACCTGCTGCCCCTGCAGACTCGCCGGTGTTAATCCAGTCGGGGTTGGTGATGCTCGCGAAGGCGAAGATGTCGGCGGCTAGAAAAAGACATCCTGAGATGATGGTCAGTTTATCCATATCTTGCTCACCGCGGCCTCAGCTCGCCCCGCCACCGCCGCCACTGGGCCTCAGAGCGGGGAGCCATATGCTTTATACTTTCTATGTTAAAAAACACACAATGCATATCTGATTATTGGTCTTGATTTAAGATGCTGTATAGCTATTACAATTAAAACTGCATATTTCTTGGATGAACTATCCATTTGGATATGATTTCTCAAACGTTTGAGCTCGCAGAAAGATTATTTAAGTCTCTTGCTTATCCATATGTCACATTTACAAGCAAAGCCCCTTGCTGACTGACATATGGAAATTCTGCTCATATCTTCAATTTAAAAATGGGATTTTGTTCTTGAGTCTCAAAAAAAGGCAGGTTGGAATCTACAAAACTATAGGCAGGGCCTGTAGAAAATAAATGATGGCATAGCAACAACATTTGAGCAGAAATATTAATTAGCTGCTCCAGCTAAGCAGTTCACCAAAAACTGAATAATTTGAAGATTATAAAAATAATTTTTGTCTCTAACAGATGAAAAGTTAGAAAAACGCATCAAAGGGGCGTGGCCAGGCAAGATGGCCGGGTGGACGCGATTCATCTCAGCTCTGGAGCCTCATGGTTGTGTGTGTGTGCTAACCAAGGTGAAGAGTGGCCAAACTACATTCAACGGGCGTCTGAGGCACCGTGATACCGGCGCAGCTAAGCAGGAGTGCTAACGCAAGCAGACAAAGACAAAATGGAAGCGCCGATCGGAGAAACAGTATCTCCTCGTCTTCATGAAGAGGAGCCCTGGAGACCGCTGCGGAACCCAGGTCCAGGTTTTACTGAGGGCTAATGAGAGAAGAGTGGCACGCTCAGATGAGATTCCCAGCGTAAAGCGATGCTGCCACAGTCTTTAGGACCGCGCCCACCATCTTCACCCTGACGATTGGCGGTAAGAGGGGAGACGGGCGGTGTCACCGGGGACCCCAATGAGAAACGGGTGTCCTGGACTGCAGACCCCACAAGCATTTGGGTGGTTTGGTGGAGATTTGCATGGTTGGGGGCAGCCGTGCTCTGCCGGATTTTAAGATGGCACCGTTGCCGACTCCCACCGGGATCCTCAGGTGACTTTAGATGGAGGCCCTCTATAAAGCACAGAGAGTAAGCACCAGCTACTATAAGGTGGCGTCCAAGAGTGAGCACCAGCACAGAGAAGCACTGCCCTAACATTGAACCCAATATGGGATGCTGAACCTAACTGTGACCCTTTGGAGACCAAGGAGATACCCTAATATACCTCTGGGAGAGGGGCTGTTTAAGCTATTACCTGAAAGAGAGGTTACATCCTCGAGCTCACGCAGGCTGACACAGGAGGGGATAAGGCCGACTTTGGGGCGTAACAGCAACTGGTGAAGGCTGCTCATCCACAAAGAGAGGGGGGCTGAGCCGCATCTATGCCACCGAAGAAAGGGACAGCCAAGGTATTCAGCTACTTTACCCCCACTGAGAAGAGACAGACACAGGATCAAGGGGGAGAGACCACCACCATGTCGCTCATCAAGGACGATCTAATGGCCTCTCTTATGGAAGTTAGAGCGAAACTCCGCTCTAAAATAGAAGTCAACTTTAAGTCTTCCATGGATGAACTTAAAGCTGACCTCTCCAACAGGACTTAGACTCTATAGGCATTCGAGTGCTGGAGGGGGAATCCTAGGCACAGGAACTAGACAAACGAGCAACGGCTACACAAGACAAGGTAGAAGACCTCCGCACGCAACTGCAGCTGGCCTTGGAAAACAGATCAAGAAGAAATAGACTTCGAGGAAGGAGCAGAAGGACCAGACTTGGAAGCGTTTGTCAAAGGCCTTTTGCAGAAATACTGGGGCCACGTCAGTTGACAATCAGGATTGTGAGGGCACACTGCGTGGGGAATGAGCCGGCGGGGGAATATCAAAGCACCTACAAAATTCTTGTCAAGCTTCTCTCCTTTAAAGTAAAGGAGGCAATTCTGCAAGCAGCCAGGAAAAAAGACGAGATTTCATTCCAGGGCTCCCGATGTGGGCTGTATCAAGATTTGGCACCCTCTACGCTAAAGTGGAGACAGCCATTCAGACCCATCACTACGAAGCTGAGGACAGAAAATATTAAATACAGGTGAACATATCCCTTCGGTCTGGTCTTTGAACTCAACAACAAAGTTTGGCACATCATGGACCTTGAGGAGGGGCTGAGAATCTTGGGACTGCTCCCCACTGCAGAGGAGTGCTCCGGTGGATCTTCGAGGGAGAAAAAAGGTAATAAACCATCACAATGGAACACGAGCTCCAGAGGTCTACACTCCAAAGACTAACATGCCTTCTATAGCGGATAATGGTGCTATGAGGGCCCAGCGGATGGGGTGGCCTCAGACAAGAGAAGCAGCAGGGGAGTGAGATCATCCAGGAAAGTCAGAATGGGTTATGATACCAGTAAGTGAGCACTCTCGCTTACTCTCGGCCCCTGGTGACATATGGTATGTTTTGGCCATCTATATTCTTTAAGAGAGGCAGCCTAGGCTACGGACACTGGCAGGGTGCCCCACAACACAAACCCTACCTTCAAGGATGCGATAACTGGGGGCACACTCGCTGCCCGGCGCAGGTTTTGTTTGAACAGTTGTTTTCAATGTTTCAAGAGGGAGGGTGTTAAGGGGCCCTGGGGTGGTTATATACAGGAAATAGGCTTGCAACATCACTGGTCCATAGAGGACATCAAGGAGTCAGAAGACCATCGGAGTTCCACATGACAGAAGAGAGGGGAGGTTGAGGTGAGTTAACATGACGAGGTCCATTAGCAGGGGGGAGACCACGGCTAGAACCATGCTGATTTCCATAGCCTCATGGAATGTCAAAGGGTTGAACTCATCTCTCAAGAGGCATAAAATCTGGAATTATTTGACAGATCATCACTTTAAGGTGGTGGTTCTTCAAGAAACGCACCTGAAACACTCAGAGGAGCTCCAGCTGCGACATGAAAGCTACTCACTGATTTCTAGGTCATCGGCGGGCACAAAGCAGAGGGGAGTGGCCTTATCATTTCAGAATTCTACAAAATTCCATCCAGAAGCCATAAAACCAGACAGGGAGGATAAGATCATTATGGTGAAGGGGAAACTATAGGGTTGACTTTCCACATTCATTTCGGCGTATGCCCCCAACACAGGGCAAACTGCATTCCTATCCTCGCTGCTCAATATGATAGCCGGATTTGCTGATGGCCCTACAGTCCTAAAGGGGGACTTCAATCTCACATTGCATGCAGCAATAGATAGCACCCATTCCCACAGAACCACCACGGGCAGCTTCCCCAACGTTTTTATCAATCCCTACACACCCTTGGGCTTATAGATGCATGACATATGCTCTACCCTAATACCAAAGATTACATACATTACATACTTTTCCCACATGCAACAAGCACATTCAAGGCTTGACTATATCTTTAGGAGTCAGAACCTACTGGGGTCCCTTCAAGCTGCGAAAATTCTTCCGATTACCATATCTGATCACAGCCTCCTCACGATCTGTCTAGCTTGGGGGGTGGAGCTGGACCCAAGATGCCAAGATGGCATTTCCCTGTCTCCCTGATGAGAGATAAAATGTTAAGAGATGAATTATGGTGGGCCATTAAAGAACTTTTCTAAATAAATCAGCCTCAGGATACCAATCCCCTGAATAACTGGGACACATTCAAATCGTTCTTGTGGGAAAAGTGCTTGGAGATTAATGCAGCATTAAATGAACAGAGAGCTAAAGAGAGGGAAATCCTGGAGGTAGAAGTGGAGATAACTGAAAAGGAACACAAAAAGAACCCCTCGCGGACGCTGAAACATAAACTGAGCACCTTAAAAGGGAAAATTACAGAAATCTATTACAATAGGGCAGAATACACTCTCTTGTCGCTATGCCAAATCTCATACGCACCGGGGAACAAGCTAGGAACCCACTTAGCCAGATAGCTGTGGAAAAAAAGGGAAAAAGAACACACCGGAGGCATATGCGATACAAAGTGCAATGTAACACGTTCAAATACCGACAAGGTGAATTTATTTGGGGAGTTTTACGAGGAGCTCTATACCAGTGAAGATACCAACACAGCAGCACAACACAACTATTTACAATCACTGAATCTGCCACAGGTCTCACAGGCCTGGGTCAATGTACTCAACGCACCCATTACCGACGGGGAGGTAGGAAAAGCTATCGCAACATTTAAAACCCAACAAGTCCCCTGGGCCTGATGACTTGACGACCCACTTTTATAAAACATATCCTCCTGATATCATTCCACACCTCATGCATTTATTTAACGTGATGGAGGAGGGACCCACAATATCACAGTCAATGGTGGAAGCTGTGATAACTGTCATCCACAAACCTAGGAAAACCAGCAGAAATGTGCCTCCCATAGGCCAATAGCACTCCTAAACCTGGACGCCAAACTATATTTCGCAATAATAGCAGCGAGACTGGAAGATCTGATGCCAATTCTAATCCACCCTGATCAATTGGGTGTCATAAAGGGGAGGCAGACCCACGACAATATCCATAGGACCTTACATTTGATAGAAAAAGTAACTATAAACACAAGATTCCGGCAATACTCCTGGGTCTGGGTGTATAAAAGGCCTTCGACAAAGTGGATTGGTCTTTTCTTTTCCTCACGCTCAAATACTTCGTCTTCAGGAAGGCGTTTATTGATATGATCAAGGCTAACTATTCGCAACCTCACTCTAGAGTTCAGGTCAACGGGACCTGTTCAGCTCTGTTCTCATTGGAAAGAGAGACGAGAAAGAGTTGTCCACTCTCGCCTCTACTATTCACCCTAAGCATAGAACCACTGGCGATACGGATGTGGATGACCGCAGGGATTTGGGGTATTTGTTTTGGGAGAGAGGAACATACATTATCATTATTCGCGGATGACTTCCTGATGATGCTCACTACTCCTGACCACTCGCTGCTGGCCACACATTCAGAACTCTGGGAATTTGAAGAGGTGGCGGGCTTTAGGGTTAATCTGGCTAAATCATCCATCCTAAATCGCATGATGGTGGAGGAAGAGGTCAGCCGGCTATGTGGGCATACCTCCTTTCAGTGGGCCAAGCACATCCTTCAGTATCTGGGCATCTAACTAACATCAAGGCTAGAGGCCCTTTTTTAGGCCAACTACCCCCCACTTATGCTTAAAATCCAGCAGGATCTCAAACGCTGGAAGCCTCTATTTATCTCTTGGTTGGGGCGTATGCACGTGATAAATATTACTGTGCTACCCAAATTCCTATATTTGTTTCATGCCCTGCCAATAGAACTGCATAGGGACTTCCTATCTAGGTTGCGCTCCTTTGTTACTCGATACATCTGGCAGACGGCAGGGCCCGTCTTCCCTTCCATACCTTAAGACGCACTAGGAATGAGGGGGGGGTGGCTCTACCTGACTTTAACTTATACTATAAAGCCGCCCAACTGAGGATTCTTGCAGAATGGTCCAAGAGAGAATCAGATAAGCACTTGTTGCACATGGATAGGGCGATAATGGGGAGAACAATTTGAGATGTGGTTTAGAAGCCTAAGAAAGGCAGGCCTGCAAACGCCTACATTAGTACACCTACACCGACCGCCCTTAGGGTATGGGATGAGGTGTCCAGGGGGCTGGGCTGGACTACATTCCCATCACCCTACACTCAGATTCACTATAATCCGGAATTCCACCACGTTACGCGCAGGCCTGTTCGACGCCTGGAAGGAGGCGCGATGTCTGATGCTCTCAGACCTATTTCATAACCACGACATACTCACCTTTGAAAGCTGTCTCCTCTAGTGAGCACTTCCACTACATTCAACTTAAACATTGGGCCCTGCAGCAACAGGTTAGGGATGCAACAACATGGGAGCGAACACCAATAGAACATTTTGTGCAACGGGTAGGCTCGATGTGGAGAGTGATCTCCTATCTATACTGCCTATTGCTTTCCACTTCACACGCACCGAGGCACTGATACATGAGCACATGGGAACATATGACAGGAGGGGACATTTCAGAAGAGGAATGGAAGCACTTAAGGAGGGATATTGTGAAAGGACAAACACTCCCTAGATCTGAGGGACGCCCACTATATGATTATTTTCGATTGGTACTTCTACCCAATGAAACTCAAAAAGAAATTCCCAGAGATCCCCGATCAGTGCTGGAGGGGGTGTGGTCTCCTAGGGGACTTGCGTCATATGTGGTCGGACTGCCCCACGATTAAAACATTCTGGGAGGAAATCTGAGCTCATATGAAGGATATCCTTGGGTACCCCATTCCATCCTCCATGGAGGGTGCCCTCCTAGGGATAAGAGACCCAGAGCTAGAACATCAAATGAAAGCGGAGAGCCATGAAGTGGACATGTCTAGGGGCCATCAAAACCACAATTGCAGCGGCAGGGAAAAAGAAGGCGGCACCGTTGCTCTCCCAGTGGCACTCGTGCCTCTGGAGGCTACTCATCATGGAAAGGATGGCAGATATCTTTAGACACAATTACAAAACCTTTGAATATAAATGGGGTCCTCCCATCGCATACCTTATGCGAGGCCTCCCCTTGCAAGTCTGCCCACCCTCATTACGGGATATGCACTTATTCCAGTTCTAGACTATGGGGATCCCCCTTCCTTGATCAGCTGACCCGACACCAGGGTTTCATAGGATGCTTTCAAACATTCATAATAGACTCAGAGACCAGTGTACGTACCATCCAGCCACCGCCACCCTCGCTCTTTCGTTATTTGGGGGAGAGGGGTTGATGGTGGGGGAGGGATAGTTGGGGGGTTATAAAGTTCCATGTCTTATGATGCTTAACGTACAAGAATAATGGGGTTGGCTGGTCACCAATACGAGGCTAACGATAATGACCCCCTCAAAATAGGACCCTGTACCCTCAATAGCATGTTTAACAATTTTGGGGAGTGTTGTTTCCTTTTTATCTTTACTGTAATCCCATCCTGCATACTGCTTTTGTCTAATAAAAAGAATTTTGACAAAAACACAATGCATCAAACAGCGGTGCAACAAAATGATACACATTTTATTGCACTAATGGGTCACTTTTCGGTCCCTGAATGCTGTATCACGCATGCAAACAGGTGAACATTTTAGCCAGATACTGGAAACACCTTCTATAATTGGGCTGACAGAATGGATTTAGTCTGTTTTCAGGGGGGATTTCTGTTAATGAATAGAGATGTACAGGAGGTCCTACTGTGTAAATTGGAGAAAAAGAAAAACTGAAGAAAAGATGTAAAACATATCTGTGAGGTACTGAATAAGTGAGACACACCATTCATCACAGAAAATCTTTATGGATAAGCTTGTTTTATGCACGGTGCCCCACTACATCTGTTTCACACAAGTGCATTACTCCGGGTGGTAGAGTGACAAATGTTAATAAAATTGAGCATCTGTGCTTATACACAAGATTTTATTTTAATTCTTCGTGAAAAACCTTTTTGAATATCATGTGCTAAATATATCTAGTTTATTTTAAAACAAGAAACCAATGTTTTTGCACTGGGATCCATTTGATATGAAAGTGTATTAAATGTTAAAAAAGCTGCATTATATTACCACAAAGTGTGCCCCATAGTAACATTTTATTGTTTCAATGCCACAACATTAACTGTTCCCTGCCACATAATTTTCTTTTCGCTACTGTATAGTTTAGTCCTCCGTTGCTGCACAACTCCAGTGGTGTTGAATATAGGTCACATTTATAAATATGGAGGCAATTCTAACTTTCAACAAAACGAAACGTAGATGCCAGTGTTCTGCAATCACCATCGGAGATCATGGCTGAAACTTCAGAAATGGACTCTTTATCAACTATTGATTGTTTTCAAATTTCCTTGTAGATATCATGTATAAACGGTGAGGATCTTGGTTGTAGTGTCTTGCCTTCTGGCCTTAGCCGTTTGCATTGCGGTGAGTGATGATGTGTGGGATATATAGTGTTGTGGGGCTGATCCTTGCATTCACACAGTGTTAGGTTGACATGAACTTATTAGAGGTTTAAATGCAATTTTTCCTTTCTGCTGCCTTTTGCACAGTGTACACACGTTATTAATTGTTTAGAGTTTAGCAGAGTGTTTTGCTTCACACAAGAATAACATGTTTTCTACATTAGTAGCCTTGCTTGGTAAGCTTAGTCTGAACAGTGAGTGCCGAGGCCTTCAAGGTTATTTCAACACTGTGGTTGTTGTTCAGACTAATCAGCGCACGTTCTAGACATAACACATATGCAGCTGTGGCCTCCTCTGATATTGGCGTGATTAATAATGCACTGCGTAGGCATGATCACACACACTTGGAGAACATTCGTATGCTGAGAGCTTGTGCAGAATTTGATGTGATCCACTTCTGCTAAATACCAGAGGTATGGAGCCGCCTATGTAATCCCAAGAGACCTTATGTAGTTATAAAATAACCTACTAGCAAGGGAGGGTGAAATATAGGTATATTTTAAACCTGTTTCCATTTAGCATTATAACATGCTTTCTCCCTTTGTATTTTATGGAATAGTAACTATGCTGACAATCTTGTTTCTAATAATATGTCTGCTTGTATTAGCTAAGGTGCTGCGCATGAGAACACGGCGTTAGAAATAAATATTTCAAACTTGCTCGTGTCTTTTTTTACTCCCTGTTTTGGACTGGTATGAGAGTATAACGAAAGAGTGTTCTTGTTTTCCACATTGCCTGAGGTAACCTAAGTCGCATGTTCTGGGTTGTCTAATCATTGATTTCTTTGTTATAGGATTAAGAGCTAATGAGACACTAATGCTAGTCTGGTAGGGGATTTTGGGTACTAAGGTGAGTTTTGGCACACCCTAATTCACTGAGGTCCCAAGTCTCTGTTCACAGTTCTGTGAAGGAGTAGAATCCCTGCAACATGGCGCCCTAATGATGGTGGTCTTCTTACATGATGCTTGAGTAGTACTTATATAAGTCCTTAACCCCTTCACTATTGTTTCCGGTTAACAGTGGTGACGGATAAACCTACCTATAGTTACACAGGCCTTTTCAACCTTGAATCTTTCAAAATGGTTTCCTATTGAATTACTACCCAGTTGTGCTACATTGTTTTACATTGTACCTCAAATTCTCTGTGTCGCTATGGCTAACGTTGACATACCACAGCATACTCGCATTGCGGTCCGCAATAATTTGCAGGCTTATAATGTTTGCTTGGAGTGCATAGCAGTTATTCTGGTAGTGAGTGCTGAGGTTGCTTACCCGTTTGAGATTTTCTACTCATGAGTGGCGTTTCCTCCAGTGGATGCGGCTACTCGGGTGTTTCACACTTATACTCACACAACCCTGCCCTTGGAATATGTTCTTTATAGGACACAGGAAATTCCTATTTTTGCATGGCAGCACCATGTTTGGTTTGATGGTGCCCTTCCCCACAGTGTAACAGTGATTAGATTGGGTCCTTTGTCCATTCCAGGTGCTTCTTGGCCTGTTTTGGCTGGATTTACCCTGCATCCTCGTGCAGGGGTAGTCCCCGTTGCTGAATTGCGGCCCCTATATAACTCTGCAATCAGTGTTATCAGGGCCCTAGTTCAATATATCTCCCGCAATTTCCAGGGCGGGGCCCCTGGTGTTGTGACGCTTCTAGCAAGGAGGCAGTTTTTTCCTAATTCGACTCCCGTGGAAAAACACAGGATTCTTACAATTAGTTTACCCAAGGACTTGGTACCGGAAGCAGGTGACTGTGAGTCATGGGGTAGAATTTTTGCGGCAGTGTACACGAGGCGCTTCGGCACTCCGTCACTGGCTGTCCTTCTGACGGTCATTAAGCGTGTTCAGGATGAACACGGACCTGAGGCTGCGGTTGAATTGGGAATGAGACTCGTTGGCCCATTTGACGTAGTTTCCGATACTGTCCTTTCTTTCCTATAAAGGGAGATGCGGTGAACTTCCAAGTGGCAAATGACTTGCGCGATGTTCCCGATGCCGACAAACCCCAACAGTTACCAAGAATTATCACGGCGGCTTATAAGACCATTGGCCGTAATAGTTTAGGTGTCAAGCCCTTTTCTGCCAAAGATGAAAAATAACCTCAGGGTTCGAAGTCTGAAAAAGACATTTCACCCAAAGCTCCAAAGCAAAATTGTAACAAAAATAAAAAACAGGGAAAACAACAGAAACAGTAGTCCCGTCCCGCGTCACCCGTGCCTGCGTCTACTGAGCGTTCTTATGACTTGCACTACCGCTCTACGATTAAGTCAACTGATCGATTCAGTTTCCTGATCAACATTCTCCTCGTTCTTTGCAGGACACATTGGCCTCGTCGTCCGGTGGTGGAGGCGGCAGCAGAGGTCGGGGTGGCCAGCAGAGTCGTAACCAGCCCTGCCCGAAAGACAGAAAAGGCAGGCAGGATGATTCTTCACAGAAAAGACCCCAGTTTCAGAAAAATAAAGTTGCCACAGCGAGATATGCCACAGATAGTGAGAACGCAGCTTCGGAATCTGACATGGGCGCTGACGTTGTTGGACAGCGGGGCGGAGATTACCATTGTCCGCGAGGCCCTGCGTCCACTACTGAAGGTGACAGCGACTGAACAATTCATTGTTGTTGAGACAGCTGATACTAGAGTAGCTCCCCCTGGTAGGCTTTTTGAAATTGACCTTTTGATTGAAGGTGCCATACAACGTACCATAAAAGGGGGATTTTGGGAAAATCTTACAACTACCTATGACATTTTGTTAGCGGAGGCTGACTGGCCCTCCACCTTTTGTTCTCGCAGCTCCGAGAGGAGAGGAGGTAATCCTCCCTAGTTTCGCGCACACAGTGCCTAAGGAGCATGCGCTGAATTTTGCAGAAGAGTGGGCTAAGGTCCTTGCGCCGGATTTGTACCATACTCACTGTGGTTGGGATAAATTCTCCCCCCACCAAGACATTACCTTACGGTCTATGCCACAGCCTCAACCTCAATATCCCATGCGGCGTGAAGCGAAAGCTTCCGTGCCAGAAATCCTTGAGCAATTGGAATATCAAGGAGTAATTGAAACTTGTGTGTCTCCGATGAATAACCCACTTTTTACTGTAACCTAGCTTGATGGTTCGTACCATTTGGTTTTGGATTACCGGCATTTAAACTCGCATTGCCGTACCTGTGCAGTACAGAATACCCATGGCTCTGATCTGGTGGATGGTCTTGTGCGAAAACGGTTTAAAACCACACTTGACATATCCAATGTTTTTTTGCCCACAACCTTTCTGGTTTAAGTAGTCAATGGACCAGTTTTACCAGTGGTGCCAAACAACGCCAATTTAAACACCTGGCCATGGGCTATAAGAATAGTCCTGGTGTGTTTGCTACGCGTATCGTATCTCTACTAGAGAGACGACCCAGATGCGTGTTCGTATGTGGATGACATTTATCTAACAGACGACGAAATATGGACGCATCTGTGCTGAGTTGACCGTATAATTTGCAATTTTGCGGACTTCGGTTACAAATTTAACTTTGCAAAGTCACACATTGCAGGGTACACAGTGTTGTTCCTGGGCTATGAGTTCAACAATGAAGGTAGAGGATTGGCTCTTCACTTCTTGGAGAAATGTGCACATCTGCGCGCTCCTACAACACTGAAAAAATTACAATCCTTGCTGGGATTTTTGAATTTTGGGCGTACATACATTCCCAAATATGCCCAGCGTATCAAGCCATTGTAATATTGATACAACCTACTTTTACCAAATTGTGCTGGCTGCCTGAACATTCAGCCATTTTGCAATCTTTGCAGGCTGATTTGCTAGAATCTAAATTCTAACGGACTCGTGATAACCACAACAACCTGGTGATAAGAATCATCCCTGGGGCGGTGGGTTTCACATATCTTACTTTTAACGAAGACACAGTACCTATCACTTACAAGTCACACTTGTACACTTTGGCTGAAATGCAGTTTTCCACTGTGGAAAAAGTTTTGACAGCAAATGGCAATTCTAAAGGAACGCGCACTGTCGCAGGGAAAACGCATGTTGGTTGTTACCCCGTATCCTGCCTTGGAGGCAGTGACGAAAGTCAGTGTACCTAATTCTAAAGCTTTGCACCCTTGGTGGATACAATGGGCATCATCATTGACGTCTCCGAATGTCACGTTCCTTTTTGATGCCTCCTTACAGTCGCAGGAGTTTTTGTAATATGAATTTGTTCATCCTGCCCCATTGACTATGCGGCCTTTGGAGGATTTCCATTGTATCATTTACACTGATGGTTCAGCGCAAGTTGCGAATGGGTCTAAGCACGCATACGTCTCAGCTTGCGCCATTGTGGTTGGTACCATGGTGAATGGTGAATTCAAGTCCGATGTCGTACATACGCAGACATTCGGGGACTGCACCGCGCAATTGGCAGAGCTACGTGCTCTGATGCTTGCATTAGAGTATGCTGATCCTGGTGTGACTTCACTCATTGTGAGTGACTCTTACTACTGTGTCCAGTCTTGCAATGAAAACCTGTTCTTTTGGACTCAAAATGACTTTCGTGATTCCAAAGGTAGCACAATAAACCATAAAATGATCTGGGTCGGAGTGGCTGAACTTAAAGAGCAGCTGCCACTCATACCCTTGTTCATCAGCGTCTGGGAGTTCACGCTGTTGGCAATAGTTTGGCCGATGAGACCACGAAGACAGCAGTTTCGACATATTTGGTTGCAGCAGTTACACGTTCCAAAAGTAAGATTGATGATCGGTGATGGAAAACATGGCGGCCGCTAGCTAGTGCGGCGCGCTCGTCCCGACGGAGTATCTAGCTGAGATGCCCCGACCGAATAAGTAAACGTATCGGTCGTAGTGTACCTGTTTAAGGAGACTTCTGGTGGCTTGTAGGAGACGGAATCAGAGCTGTGTGAGGAAACTCTGTTGCTGATCGGCGTATCGGCGGCTTGGCAGCCCAGAGACGCCGGCATACACCAGAACGCCGCGGCCGGAGCAGCCGATGTGTTGGGGGCGGGTTCTCCTTCCTGCGCCCTACCGCTGGAGAGAGGCAGCCGTGGAGCTGCGAAGAAGTCGGAGGGCTGCCACACACAGCGTTTCTTCGAGGAGAGTAACCTCGCCAGCAGCGAATACATGGTGTGGTAAGGAGGTTCACCAGGGAGGGAGCCAGTTGAAGGGAGAAAAACATCCTACACTAGATTCAGGTATTGTTGATAATCAGGACTCTAGCTCTAGGCAGAATATTGAAAAAGGTTTTCACCCAGTCCCTACTCCAAATTTGTTTCGTTTTAAGGGAAATTTGCAAGCTCTCCCCTGTGTAGCTCCTGCCCAGGAAAACAGCAAAGTACTGCCTCAGGAAAAGAATTTATGAGCAAAGAAGGGATTTACCGCTGGAAACCTGGGGAAACGAAAGGCGAAGGGAAAAGGGAAAGGGAGTAACAAAGATAAAGATCTAGGAGGCTTTACGAAAATTGGGGATACAGGCCAGTCGCAAGAACTTGAAAGAACACCTGGGAAACAAACTGTCACAGAGTCAGAGACAGAAACTGAGCTAGAATCAACACAATCTCTGGCCCTAAGAGCGCCGAGGAGAAGCAAGAGACATCAGCCACTGTACACTAGCCCGAAGGAATTACCCCATAAGGAGAGTCAGAATAAGGGCAACTCCAAAAAGATCAAAGCCTCCCGGATTACACCCTCATTGAAGTCCTACTTTAAGGTCCTGCCTCAGGTTCTTAACATAAATCAAGAATCTCAAGAATCTCAAGGACTGTATAATACGCAAAACACACTTACCCCAACTGAAGTTTCTGATTCAACACTTCTACTTAGCAACCTCGGGGAGACAGCAGTGGAGGCAACGGTGATGGCGGAGCAGGCAGGTGGCGTAAAGATGGGCGATCTAGCAAAGCAGGCTACAAATATGACGCCCCCAGTAGACCACCCAGTCGCTAACCTAGTTGAGACAGGAAGCGCAGCAAAAGACCCAGATCCATGCTCAGGGGGCAATGAAGAAGATGATGGTGATGACACCCTCCAAAATATACTTCTTAGTATGAGGAAGGAGATTAGGAACGGGTTTGAGGAGTCAAAAAAATGCTTTGAGGAATCAAGACAAAATCAGTCTGAGATCCGGACTATGTGTGAGAATCTGGAGACCAAAGTAGACGGGCTCTTTCTGAGAACTGGGAGCCTAGAGAATACTGTTGGCGAACTCAAAGCAAAACTGGATCATGCAGAAGCTAAGATCTTGACTCTACGGAGAGAGGGAAAGGCAGTTAAAGAAAGGGTTGAGTCCCTTGAAAATTTTTCAAGAAGGAACAACCTGAGGGGTAAACAACCTTTACCACAAAGTTTTTACCACGCGGTACCTTTACCACGCGGCCGTTACAACGCAAGTCGTTACCACGACTTGCGCTGGAGGGCGCTGTGGGATAAGGAATTTTATAAATTTATATTCCAACACCTTCCCTACTGTTACGGGGACTGGTGTTGGAATATAAAATTATAAAAATCCTAAATCCGCGCCCTCCAACGCAAGTCGTGGTAACGACTTGCGTTGTAGCGGCCGCGTGGTAAAGGTAGGCGTTGTTACAACCTGCCTTGTAACAACGTGCATCCAACCTGAGGTTGCTAAAAATCCCGGAGGGGAAAGAGGGAGGGGATATCAAGAACTTTGTGGCAACCATACTTAAGGACTCCCTTAATTTGGAGGAATCTGTGTCAGAACTGGAGTCTGATATACAGAGGGTACACCGAGACCCCTTCCGTCTCAACCCTAGCAGAGTCAAACCTAGAAAGATTCTGGTAAACTTTCTAACATATACATTGAAGGAAAAGATACTGAACTTAGCACTTAAAATCAAGACCCTGAAAACTTCAGACTTCCCCTTCGAAGTTAGATTGGACCTATCCAAAACTACATTGGATAGGCAATGGGAACTCGGTCAGCGGATGGAGAAGTTTAGAGAACTGGGAGCTACTGCACAGATGCGATTCCCCGCCTTCTTGAAGATAATGTTCAATAACAAAATGTACAACATCAAGTCTCCTCTCGAGGCGGATGAGCTACTAGTCTCCATCAGTGAATCTGCAAAAACCCCTTGACACCTAGTAGTAGCTAGCAAAAAATAAAGAAAAAAATATAAAGAAAAGAGGCGGAGCTAGGAAAGGTAGAACCCATGATCCATGATTAGAAATAAAAAAAAAAAAGGAAGGGAAAAAAGGGAAGGAAAGGAAAGGGATGGGGGAAACAAATATATAAAATAGGGTAAAAACGGAGTCAAGGAAAATAAAATAAAACAAATAAAACATTAAGGAAAAAAAAAACCACTATAAAAAGGGAGAAGTAAATGAGTATTCGACAGGAAAAAAAAAAAAGGGAAAAATAAGAAAGTTAACTGTTAAAGGAAAATGAAGGGAAAATGGGAAAGAGGGGAAAGAAAAAAGGAAAAAGAAAGAAAGGAAGGAAGAGAGAAAAGAAGGGAAAAAAAGGAAGGAAAAAAAAAAAGAAATCCCACTATCTCTTCCTCCCTTCTCCCTTAAATCATCTTTGACAAGAAGACCCGATCAAGACCAACTCTTTCTATGATCTATGCCTCATCACTCGGCACTTTTTGTAATCTAAGGGAGATTAATAACAATAACATATTTAACATAAAATAGAATCAAATACTCATCACCAATATAATATTGAGTATATTGACCGATAAATGAGATAACGAGGGCACCAGACAGGAGCACGTCGGGGGACGATAAACTGGCAAGACATCTAGCCAGAGTAAGTTGGGGGGGTTTCCAGGGGTGGGAGGGGGGAAAAGCACAAAAAAAAAGGTCCTCATATGCTAAATTTTAAATTCTTAAATAACATTGATCGAAAGGCGCGATACAATAAATGTTTGGTTAAAACAGAAAATGATAGGCAGATAACCAGCAGGACAGCAGTAGAGCAGTTGGATGGCAAAATTAAATGATAGATATTAGATTTTTATTCTGGAACGTTAATGGTCTGCGAGTTAGGGCGAGAAGACATAAAATCATGCAGTACCTTAGAGACTCACCCGCGCAGATCATGGCGATCCAGGAGACACATCTAAATAAACAGGAGATTACGGACGTACTAAAAAAATTGAAATGGGTGGATACATTTATAAGTACAGACCACAACGCCAGTATTCGTAGGACTGCCATTATTTTCAAAAAGGGAGTAAGGGCTCAGATCGCGGACTGGAAAACGGATGAGAGCGGTAGATGGCTGATAGCTAATGTCCAACTAGACTCAAGGTGTCTTACTCTTGTTAGTTATTACTGCCGTAATCAGGATGACTCCTCTTATCTAAACATATTACAGAACCATCTGATTACCAGCTCGGACCCTATAATATGGATGGGAGATTTTAATCTAGTGCTAGATCCAAAATTGGATAAATCTCGCCGTTCCAGGGCTGTAGTGCAAAATAACATGAGGGATACGCTCCGGAGCTGCATGTCAAACCTGGGGCTAAACGATCTTTGGAGGCAAAGAGCCGGGAAAACCATGGGAGTCTCCTTCCATAATTATAAGTACAAACATACATCGCGAATTGATTATGCCTTGTTTAGCCTCTCTCTAAAAGACCATATTAAAAATCTAATATACCTACCTCAGCATCTATCAGACCACTCAGCTATCCTCTTCTCGCTAATACTAGAGCAGGAACCTATTCATGCATCATGGTCCTTTGACCGAACTATATTATTAGAGGAAGAAGAAAGAGAACACCTCATATCTGAAACCGCCTCCTTTCTTGAGTGGAATTTAGGCTCTGCCTCTCTGGTAAGTGTATGGGAGGCCTGGAAAGCTTATATGAGGGGCTGTATTACCAACAGGGCTTCTTATAGGAAAAAGAAATACAGAGAGGAGATCTTAACAATAGAGCAAGATTTGACTCGCTTGGAGTCGGCAGATCAAGTTCCCTCAGCTAATCAAGAGGAGAAAAGAGAATTAAAAGGTAAATTAGAAACGCTATTGCAAGAGAGACTGAATAAACGATGGTAGGCCAGTAAACTCTAGCACTTTGAATACGGCGAATCCGCTGGGAAATTGCTAGCCTGGAAAATAAATGCCGACCAGAATAGGAATTATATTAAAGAAGTGAGAGCGACTGGAGAAACGGTCAATAGGAAGACCGACTTTGACATCGGTGAAGCCTTCAGTGATTTTTTTCGAAACATCTACACAGAAGAGATCAATACTAACTCTGAGGAAAGTTTGGAATGGCTGGATAAGGTACCTCTCCCAAAGCTAAACAGGCCCCAAAGGGAAAACCTCGATAAAGAAATAACAGAGACAGAAGTTAAAAATGTTATTAAACAGCTAAAACAGGGTTTTCGACCGGATGGTCTTCCGGGGGAATTATACCGGGCACTTAACTCTACCCTCACCCCGGTTCTAACGATCCTATTTAATAATATATTAATAAGAGGCGAGACACCACCTAGCTCCTGGGGAGAAGCAAATATAGCCCTAATACTAAAAGCAGGTAAAGACCCAGCAGAGTGCGGATCATATCGTCCAATCTCGCTTCTCAATAATGATTATAAAATCTTTGCGTCAATTTTGGCCGCACGATTGGGTAGCCTCAACTTTTTCTCTACCCCTTGCAACCATGACACTTGACGCTACAAAAGCTTTTGATAGGGTCTATTGGTCCTATCTAAATGCAACAATGGATACATTTCAACTTGGTCCTAAATTTTGCAGAGCGATAGGCCTACTATATAAAAACCCTAGAGCCTGTCTGTTAGTCAATGGCTCGCGAACAAATCCCTTTAAAATTAGCAGAGGGACAAGGCAGGGGTGCCCCCTCTCCCCCCTCCTTTTCAATTTGTACGTGGAGCCATTCGCTCAGTCCATAAGAGAAGATATTAACATCCCACACTTCTCTTTTTCTGGATGGGAGAAGAAAGTTGGACTATATGCCGACGACATCCTCATCTACACAACGGACCCGGCCCTGGCATTTCCAACGGTTATAAAGAAGGCGGAGGAATTTGGGAAACTCTCTGGGTATGAAATAAACGCCGGGAAGACAGAAATAATGGCCTGGAATATTACAAATCTTCAACTTTCGGTAAAACCCTCAATGAGATACTTGGGAATAACAATCACAAAAGATTTAAATCTTCTGGCTCAAAATAACTTAGACCGGATTACCCGTGAATCTAAAATCTTGATGAAATCCTGGTCCTTTCTCCCGCTCACCATCTATGGGAGAACCAGTCTGGTTAAAATGAGCATTCTCCCCAAATATACATTCATTTTTAATACCATCCCACTAACTTTTGAAACCAAACAACTTACAAAATGCCAACAAAATATTAACTCATTTATCTGGGGCTACAAGTCAAGCAGACTGGCGTGGAAGAAACTGAGAAGGAGAAGAGAAAAGGGGGGGCTCGCCTTGCCAGACCTGGAATGCTACGCTTGGGCGTTCCATCTGACTCACTCCAGGATGCTACTTAAGATTCCGTCAGACAATGCAAATGGCAATATGTTTAAGGCAATGCTATTGGGTTCGGACCTTCCACTGAATGGCTTCTTGTTTAAGTTTGGCCATCAGAAATTCTTTAAAAAAGTTAGGCTAAAGTCACTACTGGGCCCCATAAAAGAATGGACACAAATTAAATCCAAGGCTGGGATAGGGTATTTCTCCGACTACGCACCGATTTGGGAGTTACCTGGGTTCTCACCACAATATACTGAGACAGTCAAAATGGTCCTACTGGACGCAGGTATAACACGGTGGGGGGAGTTAGTGGTAGAAGGATCCCTCATGAAATGGGAAACATTTATGGTCAGGGTAACAACATCACTCTCCTGGCTTGTATATATACAACTGGCCAGCTGGCAGCGAACTCAAACTAAGAAAAAAACAACAATGGGTGAATACAGCTCCCTAGAAAACAACTTAGTGGAGAAACCCGCGGGAGGCAAGGAAGTTGCACTCTCTGTGCCTGAGTCGTGCCAGAGTCCTGCCCGTCTGCGCCCGTCAGCGTTCCGGCAGCAGACGGGGCAGGACGGCTGGCTGGCTCTTTTCTTTGGCTGGTATTTTATTTTTATTAGTTTTAATAATGTGTTACTTTTATTCATCAGAGACCCTTTCCAATCTCCGTCCTCCGGTAGGTCGCTGCCACTCTGTTTTTCCGGGCCGTCGTGTCCTTAGAAAAGGTTGTCAGGTTTGTGGTTGGCGGGCCCCTATATATAATAAACCAAAACATACTCATCCTTCGACTACTATCACTTGCCTACTTCTTAATACACGTTCTCTAGGCTGCCATGCGCTAGATATATGGAATTTGCTCGATAATTCCGATATATCCTGCCTTTTTTCTCACCGAGACATGGCTGAGTGATACCTCGGCCCCTGACTTAGCCAACGCCATCCCACCTAATTATTCTATCATCAGGAGGGATAGAACATCTGGGCGCGGGGGCGGTGTAGCTATTATAGTTAACAACCAGTTGCACTGCACTACCTTCCCGGTAGACAATATTCAGGACACCGAGGCGCTCGGATTCACTCTTCATTTGTCTCCTCATCAAGCTTGTACCGGTATTCTGGCATATCGAACCCCTGGTCCTTTAGGCTCTTTTTTGGATGAACTACAGGTAGCACTTTCTGTCCCATGTCTTAAATCTGAACATTGTCTATTTTTGGGCGACTTAAACATACATATGGACGAGGCTACAAATCCTGACACTATGAAACTCATGGAGGTTACAGCAACATTAGGACTTACTCCTTTCATTCATGATTCCACACACAATAAGGGCCATATTTTGGACCAAGTTTTTTCCACCGTTCCGATTAACGCACTTGTCCCTCAACCGGTATTATGGTCGGATCATTTCTTAATCACTTTTAGTCTTTCAAGTGTCCCTCCCTCTAGATTTAATCCCACTACCTTTGCTAAACGTTTTTCCAGGCCTTTTCATCTGTTATCTAATGAGACGTTACTTCAGGCCTTGGCACGTTCACCTTGCACTTTATCTGGTAATGTGGAAATCGACCTACCTCTTTACATGGAGTGGCTCACAACCATATTGGCGGATCTCGTGCCTGAGAAAGCCTATAAACCCGGAAATAAACGTCCTTCCGCTCCTTGGTTTTCATCTCAGCTTAGAGAAGCTCGTCAAAACTGCAAGAGAGCAGAAAGAACCTGGAGGAAAGACTACAATCCTCTTGAGAGAGAAAAGTTTAAAAACTTAACTAGATCCTATCACAAGATGATTTGGAGTGGGAAAAAATCCTATCTTGAACGTCGGATAGACGAATCTGATAATTCCTGTAAGGAGATTTTTAAAATTGTTAAGGACTTCACTTCTCCATCTTTAGGCATCTCTGCTCAGTCTCATTCAGAACCTTGGCTGAATGAACTTGCACATTATTTTGTAGACAAAATAACCTCTATCCAAGCCGCTCTTGCGACTCATTCCAAACAGCCTCTGAGTGCTGATCTTGATGCCTTCTCCTCGGTAAATCCCACCCTCTGGGAATTCCCGCAGTTAAGTCTTGCTGCCTCATTAGACTATTTGACAGGCTTGAAATCGGGCTCCCCTCTAGATCCCTGCCCGGTCTCTTGTCTCAACAAAATAGCCCCTGTGCTAAATAGTCCCATTAATTCCATTCTTAATTCCTCATTGTCTTCTGGCATAGTCCCTCAGGCTTGGAAGAGCGCTCTTATTCTTCCACTAATAAAAAAAACAACTTTGGATCCCATCATACATGCCAACTATAGGCCTATTTCTCTCCTCCCCGCTCTGGCGAAGGTGGCGGAAAGACATGTGCACCGATCTATCTCTGACTTCATCGAGAATAACAACTTGTTGCACAGTACTCAATCTGGGTTTCGTGCGAACTACAGCACAGAGACCGCATTACTTGAAGTCACCACCGCCATCAGAGAGGTTTTAGATTCGGGAGGTCAGGCCATGTTGGTCATGTTAGACTTGTCGGCGGCGTTCGACACCGTTCCCCATGATACCCTCCTAACTCGACTCTGGGATTGTGGTCTTAGGGGGACGGTGTGGAACTGGCTCAAATCATTTCTAGCCAGCCGTCGACAAACGATCTGGGCGCCACCTCACTCCGCAGCTATGGCAACCCTGGAAGTGGGGGGTCCCTCAGGGGTCTATTCTTAGCCCCCTGCTTTTTAACATCTTTATGGCCCCCCTTGCAGAGGTTGCGGAGTCGTTTGGCGCTCAGATCGTGTCTTACGCTGATGACACCCAGCTCTTGTTTACTCAGAACAAGAACGAGGTGTTTGATGGGACCCGTATCAGAGGCTGCTTAGAAGCAGTCTTTGATTGGTTCAAAAGACACGGCCTGAAATGCAACTCCGATAAATCGGAGCTGCTTTTTTTTGGGTGTGTCTCTGAGCCAAACTGGAAAAGTTGGTGGCCACAGGATTTGTTCCCTCCTGCTAATGCTAGTACCAAGGCTAAAAACCTTGGTATCATTGTTGACAATGAGTTGACTTTTGGACCTCAAATAGCCTGTCTTGCGGGGAAATGTTTTGGAATCCTGCGGATGCTCAGGAAATTTCTCCCCTTGATTTCTGTGAACCATCGAAGGGTTATTGTCCAAGCACTTGTTGGGTCGCGCCTGGACTATGTCAATGCCCTCTATTTAGGTCTCCCTAAATATCTTGTAAGGAGACTCCAGGTTGTCCAAAATTCAGCTGCTAGGGCTATCTATGGACTCCCTAGACGAGCTAGTGCCTCTAACTTGCTGAAGGAATTGCACTGGCTCCCCATAGCCAAGAGGGTTCTGTTTAAAAGTCTGACGCTAACCTACAAGGCCCTTCAGAACTCGGGTCCTAGGTATATTAGAAAGCGTCTTGCTCTCTATAAACCGAGCAGAGCTTTGCGATCTGCCTCCTTGTCTAAAATGGTCGTTCCATCCATCAAACGAACCAGACAAGGGGGGCGTTCTTTCCATTACCTGGCCCCGCGCGCTTGGAATGAACTTCCTATTGTTCTTAGACAGGCCCCCAGTCTGATGTCTTTCAGAAAGGCATTAAAAACTTGGCTTTTTACTAGTGAATTGTGATGTTCTTTATTTGCAGTTATGTTTCCTTTCCATTAAAGGTCCTCTTCGCCAAAGCGCCGGGACACTCCTATGCGAGTAGCCGTTGCGCTATAGAAGAACCCAATTAACATAACATAACATAACATACTATTGGAACATCATAGATGATGGAGAGGGCGAGCTCAACCTTCCGGTAAAACTGTGGGGAGGAGAGGGAGAACTCCAGGCAGAGGACAGATGGGTAGAATCCTTTACCCTTCTCTACAAAATCATAAAGCCAGCATGGCTGAGGCGCAATCAATTCTTTACATTACATCGGGCGTATTACTCCCCCAAGAAACTCTCGAAATTCCAACCCGGGAAATGCTGCAGTAAATGCTCTTTCCCAGCAGCCTCAGACCTACATATGTTTTGGGAGTGTCCGAACATCGCTACTTATTGGCAAGAAATCAAGATATCGCTCGAATCAATTCTCAGAATCTCTATCCCATTTTTATGGTTTTAATCATCTTTGGCCTAAACGAGAACATTAAGGGATTAGAAAGAGAATTTCTATACTATTCTATTCTACTAGCAAGAAGAGAAATCTGTAAAAACTGGGTTAGTACGAACTCCCCGACACATGCAGAGTGGCTGTCTTCATTATATGCAACATCGAAGTTAGATCTAGCTAGAATATGTAGTCCTCGTTCTGTGAGATTCTGGGACTTATTGATTGAGTGGAGACGGAATAATTAGCCAACCCGGGTTTTTTTTTTTTTTTTTCCTCCGGGTCCGATGATTAGGCCCAAATCTCCTTGTCCAATGGGAGGCACCCCATGCCATATTGCTGTCGGACTACCTGCCAATAAATGGCCCGAATGGAGATAGTTTGTGCAGGGTTCTTCATTGCCTGAGACATCTTGTCTGCCTCCCTGTGTATTAGGAGATCACTTTTTGGTCTCTTGGTGATACAGAGGTGATCGGGTCTCGTGGTTGGAGCGCCCCTGGATCGACTACGTGGCTAATGAGGACACAAAACCAAAAAAAAACAACAAAAAAAAGTAAGATTGATGATGACATTTTGGCAACAATTACCCTACTGAGAAGAGAAGTACACATCCTACTGGATTTCCTTCAAAGTATTCTTATAGTTTAAGTCCTGATAAAGTTCCTTATGTGAACATACCGGACGTTGGTGACAGATTGATTCCCAACGCAGACCGCAGGTCCACACTGATTACAGCTGCCCACAAAGGTGTTACGTCTGCGCATGCAGGCGTTTCGGCTACTGTATCTTAGTTACAAAAACGTTTCTGGTGGCGGGGACTGTACAAACAGACGCGTGATTATGTCCTTCAATGTGACATTTGTCAGCAGATTAAACCTTCAACTGCTGATCGTCCGCCCCAGACACCGTTTCTAATAGACCACTTGGTTGTGTTTATTTAGATCACTGTGGTCCTTTTTCATCTTATACTGCGTATAACTACATCTTAGTTGCAGTTGATTCTTGCCCGCGCTTTGTATGGGTGTGGCTGCACCGCAGTGCTGATTCACGTACTGTCATAAGAGATTTGCATGTCTTTGTGGGAATTTTTGCGTGTGGCACCTTCCATTCGGATCAGGGTCCAGCGTTCGCCTCTAAGGCGTACAAGGATGTCATGGGTTCATTGGGTGTCCATGTCAAATTTTCGTCTCCATACAGACCTGAGGGTAATAGTGTTGTGGAACGAATGAACCAAGACTTAAAGAAGTCATTGACAGCCCGAGTTATAGGTACTGGTCGGAACTGGGTAGCCCATCTCAATAGCGTACAGCGTGCACTTAATAATCTCCCTAGAAGGTCTCTGGGTGGTCGGACCCCATACGAGATGCTCTTTGGTATCAAAATGTTCGGCCCGGACCGTGAAGGTCTAGACCAGGTGGCACGGCTGCCCCCTTTGACGTAGATGAACATTGTCATGTTTTACAGAATCTACAAGAGACGAGAGACAGTCTTGCAAAGGAACACTTGCCCTCCACATCAGATGCTGCGTTGCAGATTCCAGTAGTTGGCTGGCTACTCCGAGTTGGAGAACTGGTTTGAGAGAAGATTGAGAACAAGAAAGAATTTGGTCCCTCATATCGAGCTCCAGTTCCTGTACTTGGCGTGCAGGGCACAAGAACAGTCATTTTACCTCCACTTCCAGGTCGTAAGGAAAAAAGATACATCTTCATTGACAATGTCAAATTAAACAGAGTGGCCGATTCTTCTTAGTATGACACCTGTGGTCTCTTGTCCACCTATACTGAGACATTCTGTTTTGGCTCCGGCTCCGAACACCAGGCCTGACATTGCCATCGAGATGCCTGCTGTTTCAAGTCCTTTATTGAGTATCCCACCTGATGATCATGAGTATACTTACCCCACAGACTTATCGATGCCTAATCTACAAACACGTTTGGCAACTGAGTCCAGATTTTCATTTGACACTAACTCTACCATATCAAAGTCCCCTTCAAAAATCTCTGTTTTTGCTAGTGTTTAAAAAAAAAAATTTTTATTCCTCCTTGGACTTACATTTAGTTGGTGCTTTTTTCAATTTTTTTGTTCATGTCAGTTGGATTTGTGGTGTATTTTTTCTGTCTTGTAAACGGATACTACGTTGAAGAGAGAACGTCTATTCGACACATTAATGGAACATTGGCACCCCATTCCTCATCACACCGATTGAAGAGGGCCCTGACTTTTGTAAACATTACTGCTTGGCCCGTCTTAGATGGGATTGTATGGGATGCTGTTAGATAAGTATGGGCGAAATGCGCAAATTTGCGGTACGCAAATTCGCGTTCCGCATAATCCGCGAATTCGTGCAAATTTGCGGATTTTTTTTGCGTGTTCGCGGGGCTTTTAGCATGTTCGCGGGCCGCTTGCAGCGCATCGACCGCGAAGTTACCCATGCGGTCGTACATGGGTGCGGCCATCTTGTCCGCGTTGCGTATTTCCATTTCCGGGCGCTATTTGCATGCTTGCGTTGTGCGCGGGGAGCGACTATGTGTTCGCGTGCGTTTTTGCGTGCTCGCGGGGGAAATATCGTGCAAATTTACCAGCGGTCCTCAATGGGTGCGGCCATCTTGTTTTTCATTCATTGCTATGGTTCTGGGCATGCTTTTTCAATCCTCCCCTAATCTTTGCAATCCTTTGTTTCTTTGAACTTTTTTTTGACATTTTTTACTCATTATCTATCCCTCTTTTTTTCTACATCTATATTTTGTGTTTTTTTCCACTTTTGGTTACTTTAAAGCTACTTTTTTTAACTCTTTTCTTTTCATTACTTTTTCCCTATTCTTTCCTATTTTTTTTTCCAGCTGTCCAGGACCATGGCAAAGGGAGCCTGGAAGAGCAAGGGGAAGGGTCCCGCACCCCGTACCCGGCTCCCATGCGGGCGCTTAAGGGGGGAAGCAGTAATAGCCCAGGAGATTTTCAGCGCGGTGGAGGTGGCCGCACTGATTTTCTCCGTTCAGCGCCACCTACCCAAAACCGTCGCGGCAGGCGGCATGCTCGGTGCCGGATACGGGCTCCGGGAGCGTCAAAGGCTATGGGGGAAGGTGTGCCGGGCCATGTATCGTGAGTCTGGGGTCCGACGCACCTACAGCCAGGCGTCGCACCGGTGGTCCGATGTCCTGGACCAGGAACACGACCTGCTCGGCCTGCTAGGTGTCGAGATCCCTTGGCTTGGTGAGTAGTAGTAGCTATTTAATCACTACTCTGTTTTCTCCTGCTCTATGTTATCATTTTGCAAATGTTTGTTTTTTCCGAAGAGCAAAAATGCTGCCGATTACATTGCAGGTAAATTATGTTTCAAAAGCTTCTGTGATTGCAGGTGCGGGCCTGCTCACTGGCGGTGCTACTATGCTTACTTGTTTTCAATTTTGCCATGTAAACACATACTGTAAAAATGATCTAAAATGTTTGAAAAAAGCACAAGATATGGAACACCTCATAGGTAATGCATTGTCAATTAAAAATTGTCCTTTATACTGAATTCCCAATAGCAGAAAACCAATCTTATGCGCCGGAAACAGCGAAAAGGCTGATTTTATGTCACAATTTGCCATGTGTACAACCTGTTCCACTCTTTCAACCAGTGCCCTGGCTACATCCACAGTTGAATATGACACTGATGTTAATTCCTATGATATAAAATTGCTGACGGAAGCTCCTTCCAGCCAATACAAGTGTTGTATCAATGCGAACTGACCAGATTCCTTCTTCAGTACCACCCCAATGGGTGAAATGATCAAATCTGTCATCGGCCATGTATTGAATGGTGCCTCCATTCTCCTCTCCTGCACTTTATTTTAGCAGTTTTCTCGCACCACTGGCTTATGTGAATGAAGTTCTCTGCCCACCTGCTGAACCTCGGTCCCTCATACCCTAATCTGAAACCCTCCCAAAAACCCTGTCTTAACAAGATTGCCTCCTCACTGCAGGGTTAGTGTGCTAGCCATGCTTCCAGACACTGCACTTTAATTGGGTATGAGCCTTTGCCCATGTTCCCTTTTGCTCCACGCCCTTCCCTGCACCATGTTGTCTGATTCCGTTGCTGTCCATTGAACATGGTTTTTGCAGATTCCATTGCCCTGCCTGGTGTCCCTGACAGATATTCCTCACTCCAAAGCATTGTATGAGTGGATGTCATCCCGCACACTTAGAGCACACATGTCAGAATCTACAGTATCTACAGAATCTACAGTATTCTTGCATGCAGAGACCTTTGCTAAAATCCCAACAGGACTCTGCAGTCCTCCCTGATTTTTTGTTCCAGTTCCCCCCACCCCTGGGTGGGGCGATTTTGAAAGGGCCGGTCACTAGCGGGAGCCCAATTGCTGTAAAAGTGATCTTTCCAAACTTCACTGAACCCATAGTTTGCTGGTAGAGATCTGTATCAATGTACTCCCATTTCAACTCTGTGTCCAAAGCTAACCGTGTGCTGAATTCCTCATCATAATGGGACTAGGCGTATCCTTCATATGTAATCTTCACTCTCCTGATCACATCCATGGGGCAGATCTACAAGGAAGTGCTGCAGCGTGGCACCACAAGCCCTTTGGCTGCGCCACCCTGCAGCACTTCCGAAGCACAGGGATGCAACAGATTTACAAGAATATGTTGCATCTCTGTGCTTCCCCCTGCGCTGGCGCACAAACTGCAGCCATGCTCTGGCACAGGCAACCTTGCACCATGGTGCAAGGATGTCTGCATCGTGGGGAGATTGTTTTTGTGCAGGAAGGGGCACCTTCCTGCACAAAAACAATCACTACAGGCATTTTCCTCTTTCAATGCGTGCTGTAGTACAACGAGGAGCAATGAACATTTCTTCTTGTTGCGCCTTGCTACTCCACCTCTCTTTCCATATGTTCTATTTTGGTAGTTAACATAAAGTGGGCTCCCATATAAGGTAATTTTTGATTTTACTTTCTTTACATTATTTTGTCTCAGTCACCCCTGTTTTGATCTGCTCGTCCCCTTTCTCACCGTTTTTGTTATGTTGAGCCTGTTTTCCCTTGTCCCCTTTGTTCTCTCTCAGTACCTGTGGTGTCCCCCGTCTCCTTTGTGCTTTGTCGGTTCCATGTTTAAATATCTAAAACAAAAATATAGTCAACAAAAATATCGATATAAAAATATTGATTAGAAAAATATTGACTCCCTATACTTAAACAGATAAGTACAAGTTAAAAATAAAAATAAACACATATATAAATAATTTAAAATAAAATTAAATATTCTATATTTAATTAACACATTAAAATATAAAAAAATAATACATACATTTAATAACAAAATAAAAACATTAGTAGTTAAAACATTGGATAGCGGGAGGGTAAAAATTACTATTCCCACTCCTGTTAGTGCAACAGTAGGGAAAGCGCTGGATAGCGTAGGGGTAAAAATTACTATTCCCACTCCAGTGAGTGCAACAGTAGGGAAAGCACTGGATAGCGTAGGGGTAAAAATTACTATTCCCACTCCAGAGAGTGCAACAGTAGGGAAAGCCCTGGATAGCGTAGGGGTAAAAAATACTATTCCCACTCCAGTGAGTGCAACAGTAGGGAAAGCGCAGGATACCAAAATAATAAAAAACAAAACTATCAACATTTTAATTAAATTGAATTTCCAATTTTAAAATAATTAATATATAAATGTAAATATATTATATTAACAAGGATAATACAAAAATATTAATTACACATTATTTAGCACTATAATATCCACAACACACACCTAAAATTAATTACGCAATTACATTTAATATTTACTAATTAATTCATGAAAACTAATTTATTAATATTTATTAATTAAAAAATAAAAAATTAATTACTTACCCGCTTTCACACCATTTACACATATAAACACCACAACATACACCTAAAATGAATTACACAATTACAATTAATAATGACTAAATATTTTATAGTAATTAATTTTAAAATATGTAATAATTCATCAATAAAAATTAATTACTTACCACCTGTCACCCCCTTTACACATATAACCACCACAACACATACCTAAAATTAATTAAACAATTCACATAATTAATTATTAATTGACTAATTGAAATTAATTAGCAACTAATTGTTAAACTATTATTAATTAATAAATTAACACATTAATTAATCAATTAATTTGATATAATTAAATTACTTCCCATCCTATTCCCCTATAAACCCACAATCCGCTACAGAACTAATAACGCAAAATTAAACTTAAAATAAAGCAATAACTAGAAAAATTCTAAAAGATATATTAAAATGACAAACAATTCTTATTAAAAACACTAAAATACATAACATTATTAATAAATCAATCTTTTTGTCAGCTATATTTTTGTAAACAATATTTATTACAAATATATTTTTGTAATCGATATTACTTACCTTTGAGTCGATATTTTTGTCAACTATATTTTTGTTGTCAATATTTCTTCCAAACGATATTTCTGCGGTGATATTAATGTCCCACGATATTTCTCCGTCGATATTCCTGCTCTGCACCATCTCCATTCTTATCATCACCTCCTTCGGTAACCCCCCACTGATAATTTTTCCTTCGTGTGACCCCCGAACTCCACAACCCACTCTGCCCTTACCTGGCGTCAAGGTCAGCCTGTGCAAGAAATCCATCTTCCTCCCGTCTATCCTTCTACAGACTATGCACAAGAGCATACCTGGGAACCCCACCATGTGCACTATGTGATCACCACCCTTCAACCTCTATTTTGCCCTCTTCCAGGCTCTTTTCATCAAAGTCCAACTAGGTCATGCTCTCCCTACTTCCCATGACTCCATATGCACCTCTTCCAGTGTCTCTACACTTTCTTGCCCTTTCTGTCCTGATCCTTTACCTGCAGACTGATAGAATCAGGCCACATTACGCCCTCCTGGACAAGTGCTTCTCTCCTGTTGCACTGTCATTCTTCCTGTTGACCAAGAGGCCGCATTGAGCCATCCAGGTTGGTGCACTGCCAAGGCAACCCTAGACTTTCGTGTTGGCAGCGCTGTAGCCATCCCTCGTCTACATCCAGCTGTCTGTCCTAGACCTTGCCATCACTTCCTCTTGGGGTCTGTGAGCAGCATATGACTCTCCTGAGTCTGCCTGGCCATGTACCTGATGCTCCTGAAATGCAAAAGTAAAGTCCATCAAGCCGGGATTAGTATCCCTACCTGGCGGCCCCTGCCCTTCTGCAGGTGTCCATTGTGAGCAGACTCCACTGCCCTGTTCCTCTCCCACTGATCCCTTCCCACTCGCTTACCTGGTGAAAAAATGCTGTAGTATGAATACCCCCTTTGCCTCCCTGCTCCCGCTGAGTGACCCCCCCTTTGCACTGGACCCGCCCCTGTAACCTCTCTCTGGAGCGTATGAACTTTGGCTGTGGGCTTGAACTCCCTGTTTGGCTCTCCTCATCTCCCCTTCCCTGTTTCTCCTCCTCACTACGGTCCAACATTGCTGCCACTATTAATACACTGGGCCTCTCTTCTGGCCTTGCTCTATGTCTGTCCTTGTTCTTTGTCCTCCACCCTCCCTTCTTGCCCCCCCACCCATAGTCCAGTAGTTTGCTTCTGGGGGTGACTCCTGTCTCCACCCCACTTCTTCAGATCGCCTAGACCTGAGGCCCCAGGGGGCCACGTCCACTCACCCTCCCAAGTCCAGCAAGATGTGGGGCACTCTAGGGACCTGCCTCCTGTACCGCACTGTCCTCCACCTCTCCCCACCTCATCTTTTGCTTCCCCTCCCTACCTCCTCTGGCCCCCGCCTTCCCTGTCTCTGTGTGACCCAGTAATTATCCCTGGGCCTTCAACATTATCCTTACTTACTCTGACCCCCCTGGGGCTTGCTCCCCCGCCTCTGACTAGCTCCCCTCACCCCTTCTCCCACCTTTGCTCCTCACGTTGTGTGCCAAAAGTCCAGTTGCCTATAATGCCTAAACTGGCTCAGGCCACGTCACTCTCGACCTCCATTCTGCTTATTCCACTGTGCGTCTCCCCCCAACCCGGCGCCTCGCTGTCCATGTGTGTCTCTTCCAGGGCTGCACTGGCCATAGCGGGCACCGGGCAATCCACCGGTGCGCCGCACGGGTGGGGGCCAATTTTGGGTCCCTGGGGGCCGTTTTTGTTACAGGGCCGTTTTTGCAGCATAGCTGCAAAATCTGCCCTGTACCAAAATCGACCGAAAACCGGCCTCGGCAAAGAGCTCGGCGGCACCCCCAACCCACCGTGGAGGGGGAGGGGAGGGGGGCAGCCAAGCACTTTGCCAGGGCTGGTTGTGGTTCCCAGTCTGGCCCTGGTCGCTCCTCGGGCTCTTTTATTGGGAATACTGGAGCCTGCAGCACTCACGACCTCCGTTTTTCTCCCGCATCTCAGGCATGTGCCGTGTAATGGTTCTAGCCTCTACCTTTTCCATGAATTAAAGAGCGGGATGCCGCGCGGCACTCAGGGGCAGCTCCCTTCCCTCTCTGGCACCCCCTGCTTCGTACCTGAACTGCCATCTACTGTGCGGCCCACAGCGATAAACACGGCCACGTCACCAAAGCCACACCACTGGTTGCCTGCTGTGACAGACGGGTGACACACGCGCCCCTGGGGTATTAAGTCTATGAGTCCTGCTTCTGCAAGCAGGCGCATGGCTTCTACTACTCACTAATCCATGCTGGTGCACTTCAAAAAACCTTTTTGCTCCCACAATAGCAGACTGTCATGTCACCTTACTAAAATGAGGACAAGGGGATAAAATGGCAATATAAAAGCAAAAAAAGAAGGCCAAAAGTTAGAAGACTAAAAAGAGCCCAATTGGGCCCGGTCTACCCCATTGGCCCAAAAGCCTGGGGGAGGATTGATGAAGCCAATAACAGACAAGACCTTGGCCCCATTAGGATGGCGGGCGGATCGCCCCTGCCAGGCCGGCGGTAGCCTCCGCCGGCCTGGCGGGGGTGATCCGCCCTACATCCGTGCCGGAATGGCTGGGGGGTCCGCGGCGGACGGAAAGACCGTCCGCTGCTTTTCCGCCCGGTCGAAATGTCGACTGGGCAGAACAGGATTCTAGCTGGTGGTGAGAATGTGCTATTGTGAATGCCATTCGGAATGGCATGCGGAGTCTGCTTTAGGGGCCCCCAGCGGGCCCCCATGGACTCCGGGGAGGTGGGGGGCCACAGGGTGTACCACCCCCTGCCTTTCAAAGAACAACATGCAGGCACCGCGCGGTGCTTGTCACGTTGTGCTTTGGAAAGCACAACATGTATTTTTTGCATTTTCAGCACCGCCCGCCGCAATGTTAAAAATACGGGATGCGCCCGCCACTTTGGCCGGCGCATCCTAATTGCCCCCACGGGACCCCCGCCCTTATGGCGGGCGGTCCCTTTCACTGTGAGGATGGCGGGCGGACTTAATGGGGCCCCTATTGTCTTTGCCAATAGTTCTTTGGAGTGCGTGTTTGATAAAGCAAAATATTTCAAAATCAAAATCAAACAAAGCGCACTTAATAGACCCCCTCCCGATCTGTTTCAACAGAGTCTCATTTGTTATCATGAACTACACATGGTTGTATAGCACATTTAATTTCCATATAAAAACATACAAAAAAAGAACTTTACCAAAAAAAGGAGATCCAATGACGATTCTTCGTTATGCAAAAGCCCTCCATGTGACATACGAGATGCAAATTTTATAATATTGTTTAGAGCTTTTGTTTAAATATGACAGTTTCTTTCTGGTATTTTTAACTTTGGAGTTTTCATTTATCGATTTGAAAGTCTTAATAGAACTTACTAAAACATTTTACAGTTACGATAGTTTATGCTTTGAATGTTGGATAGGTGGCAAGACAAAATTAACTTTTCTAAATGCAGTTGAGAAGACAAAGAAGCACAAATATAATAAACATAAACCTAAACCCATCGACTAAATCATTGTCAAACCAATTAGCTCAAGAATACGGCACTGACTGAGTCTAAGACAGCCGTCAGTCGGAATTGTTGAGCTCAGAGGAAAGTGTTACTCCCAGCTTTTAAATTTGAAAGCATAGCGTTGAAGCCATGACTGATAATATCCAAGGGTTGTGGCCTGATAAGGACTCAGGGGATTCTTAGCACTTGCAGGATCCTGTGTATTGTGTTATTCCATTCAGATGAAACTGATTATTTTTCTTTCTAGAATAATTTATAATATTCCAACACACAAGCAATACTTCGCTGCTGTAGGCCAAATGGCTTGACGGCCTTTTTCCTTGGAAACTCGGCAAACTCCTCTGCGCCATCTGCTTCTTGTTCTCAAATGTAAACATTCACGATCGGCTTTCTATCAATTTATGGAAGCATACTGGAGCTGTGATTGGCCTACTGAATACAGAGATAAAGCACTGTCGACCAGACGTTTCAATCAGCTCTTATGGGACACTGTGCTATAATTGCTCAGTGTCACACTGCAGTGTGGCCGATGATTGATGTAAAAAATGACAGCGTTAGTGGAACGGAGATCACACATCCTTTGAACTTTGAATACTGGGAAGTGATGCTACATGACCTTGATCCTGACAACGTCACAATATCTATATATATGAAGAAAGGCAACACATGCCTGAAACGCGTCGGGACTTTTTGGCATTAACTGTACTGTACCTACCACTCTGTGACTGAATGCTGCCTTGCCGAATAAAGAAAACGTGCTGAGAGAGGGCCTACAAGCGTCTGGTACTTTTGTGTGGAATATATATATATATATATATATATATATATATATATATATATATATATATTACCTACTGGCGGTCGCCAGTAGGTATATATAGTTAGGATTTTTTCTCTATGGGATTTTTGAAAATTCTATGTCTAATAACTTTGGCGTTTGTGGACGGAATTGGCTGAAATTTTCAGGAAAATAGAACATTTTGTTTCTGAGCAGCCCCTGAAAATTTGGGGGGGGTTCGTCAAGGGGGGGCAGAGAAAAAAGGGGGGTCCCAAAACGCGTTTTTCCCATGTTAATTTCCATAGGGCGGTTGGCCTCACTTTTAGCCCGAACGGCTGAATGGATTTGCACGAAACTTGGCAAAATTGTAGGGACTGTTAGCCCGATGTGCCTTTGCTAGGTCTCAATATATGTGCTCCAGTGGATTTTGAGAAATTAATGTTCAAAAAAATATATATATCTGTAAGCGCGCTCCGGGCAGCGCCCCGGTTCGTGTACCTGACGCGTAACGGAACTTCGCGAAGCGAAGCTGATTGGCTCTCCGGTGTCTGGCAACATTCTAAACAGTCCGGAGCGGCCGCCATCTTGTCTCTCGGTAGGATCGAGAGACAAGAGGAGGCCAAAACAAAGGGGGAAATGACCATAAGGGGGCATAGTAGATCCTCCCTGACCCCCTAGGTTTGATGTGGAGGCTTTAAAAGGGCCCCGCGGGGCAAAAAAGAAAAAATGTTTTTGTTTTTTTTGCGTGGGGAGCGCCCGGTACGCGCACCGGGAAGCGGTCTGGGGAGCGTACTAGAAGGAAAAAAGAATGATAGACTATGATATTTTGAAATATTGTATGTTTATTGATTGTTCTTTTTGTTGGTTTTTTTTGTTTTTTTTATTTAAGTAGCAGTATTTATGATTATTAAATATAAATTTATTTTTGGGATTGTGCACAGTATACTATAAGTCTGACTTTACATTATAATCAATTTGGTACTAGTTTATGAATTACATATAAAAATGATTAAAGACTCAAACAATTTTTTAATATTAAATATAATTTTATTTTTCTGATTCTTTTTCAAAATTTAATAGAACGTCTAACATTTGACTGTCCGATAGGTCTTCTTTTTGACTGAACATAACTTCCCACATTTGACCGTCCTCATATTGAAGTAAGAAATCCACAGATTCTACACATTGTAGAAGTTCATGGTCTCGTGATTCATCCATGAATTCCAAGTCAATGGGTTCAATGATTTCCTCATTGTTCATGTCTAGGACAATTTCAAAGGAAACGTTCTGTTCTCCTTCCATTTTTGTGCTGAAATTTGCATAAAAAATAAATATATCAGTAGAGATAGGGCACTGTTGGGTTTAAGTTCAGACAGGTACTTTTGAGGCGTGAAGTAGTACTATTAAAAAGTGCCTGTGAAAAAGCCTAAGTAAATTCATAATTATACCACAGAAACCTAAATCAATCCATAATTATAATAAACAAGCCTTTCTCAATGTCTAACTCTTACAGAGGGATAGTATATAACTATCTGAAAATGTTTTCAAATTTATAAAATAACATCTTACCTTTTAAAAACAAGTTTAAGTTGTGAGTGAAAATTATCTTGCAATGTAGTTCAGGAAGTAGTAGTCAAAATGGCTGTGTTTCTCTCTCTTTCTTTATATATATTCAGGTACATAACCAATCAAATGTCAGGTAAAAAAAGTAGAAAATGAAAGTAACATTTTAATTGGCTGTCAATTCCAACACTTCAGATGTGTTTTGTGAAGTAATTTACCTCAGGGTATTTAGAGAGGTCTACAGGCTAAATGGAATTTCAATCAAATTTGTGAAAATGGTAGGGATTGGTATGTAGTATGAGCTAATCTATATTTGGTGAAAGTGTCTCCAGTCGTTTTTCTGTAAATTACTTTCCCACCTTTTTTAATTGAGCGCTTCCCGGTGAGCGCCCCGGTACGCGAACCGGCAGCATTACGGGGGTCCTCCATTTTGTGTTTCGGTAGAATTGAGATACAAGATGGAGGGCAAATAATGTTCAGAATGGGTAGAAGGGGGCACGGTAGACGTATCCTGACCCCCTAGGTTTTCTGAGGGTGGCTGGGAAGGTCCATATGTGCGAAAAAAAAACATTTTTTTAAAAATTTTGTGTGGTTAGCGTCCAGTGCGCGTACCGGGTAGCGCTCCGGAAAGCGTAAATTGTGAAAATTAGTAAAAAAAAAGTTACTTTTAAAATTTGTTTATGGTGATCATAGTTAGGGTAGCTCTGAGAAGAGCTTTTGGGTTTGTGGTAGATGTAGGTACTTATAAGTAGGTACCAATGCACAGTCTTAAATTCAGGATGAAAATTCTGTTCCCCTCATCTGAGAAGTGAACTCCATCTCCTCTGTAGATATCTTGCATGTAGTAACGCAAGTTATTGTTGTACATGGAGCCCATTCCATGGTCTCTCATGTAAGCTGAAACAGACTTATATACATGCTTCCTCGATTTCTCAATTTGTGGACAAAATTGGTTCGACCACCTCCATTTCTGTCTTTGGCATATATTTGAATATACCAAGGCAGTTTGAGGAAAAAGTGCCATCAATTGGTCAAAGGTGTCCTTTTAAAGCATTTCCAGACCTACCCCAGTCAAAGTGCCCAAGTCATTTCCTCCACAGTGCACAATTAACAGGTCAGGTTTTGGCAAATGCAAAAAGGTTTTCACCAATGGTATCAATTGGTGACATTTTAATCCTCTGTGGCCAATCCACTTGATTTCTACATTTTGTAAATTGAGGTTAGGTAAATTTCTGTTATCAGCATACCTTTGAGCCCAGTAGATGTAACTATGTCCAACAATCCAGACAGAAAACATGGTGAGAGAAGGTTCTGCTGCAGTCAGATGAAGTGTGGCAATGAAATGGCAGTTGAAAAAATAAGCGTTTATAATGAAAAAAACTGTGGAGCTTCTGTGCTAATGAATCAGTAGCAGTGATTGGTGGATTTTGATTGCTGGAAACAGAAAGTTAGGGTGCATGGATGAGTTCTTTGAAAGATGTAATTTGAATGGTCAAGAAAAAATCATTTTATGAAAGATTGCACTGGATACGCAGGTGTACTGAGAGTTCAGAGTTCAATTGAAACATTGTGTGAAGTTGCAAACATGAGAGGTCTTTCAGGAGGTGGTTGCTATGCAAAAAAGGCAGCAAGGGCAGAAGGGTGTTGATTTGAAAAAAGTGAGGGAAGAGTTTTGATTGGGTGACATGAGAGATATGTGTGATGAATTACAGCATTTCTGTGCTTTTTTTGGCTGCAGCCTTTGGAGTGCATACCCTTTGTTCTGCTGAAGACAAATTGGTGTGTGTCTGAGACTGTTTTGAAACTCATAAAGTATTTGCTAAGGTGAGAAAAGATTCATTTAATTTATATAGAGAATAGTATGCTTTAGGGAGAAAATTATGAAGAAAGTTGTGTATTTAAAATGTTGCTTGGTGTCAAGTGTTTTACAAATAGATTTTGTTTCTTTGAGTTACATAGCCATGTTAAAAGTGACGCAAAAATGGTGCAAGGGTCTTAAAAAAATGCTTTCATGTGTCTTAGGGCATTTTAACTCACTACCCCATGAATGTGGTTGAATAAGTGCTTTACATGATGTGTTTAAAAACGTTTTTTGAAATCAATTAGATTTCTTGATATGTACTGCTAGAGTTTCATAGGTTGCTTGGGGCATATTTACAAGGCTTTTGAGTTCCTTTGACGTAATTTTTCCCATTTTAATTTAAGACATTTCCTTGTGGTGCAAGGTCCTTGTAAATACGCCCCCATGTGTGGTTGGCAAATTTAGATTTTGATTCTTTGATTTACATAGCCATGTTAAAAGTAACGCAAAAATGGTGCAAGGGCCTTAAAAAACCGCTTTCATGTGTCTTAGGGCATTTTAAGTCACTTCCCGATGAATGTAGGTATATAATTGGTTTACATGATGTGTTTAAAAACGTTTTTTGAAATCAATTAGATTTCTTGATATGTACTGCTAGAGTTTCATAGGTTGCTTGGGGCATATTTATAAGGCCTTTGAGTCTCTCTGATGTTATTTTTCCCATTTTAATTTAAGACATTTCCCCGTGGTGCAAGGTCCTTGTAAATACGTCCCCATCTGTGCTTGGCAAATTTAGATTTTGATTCTTTGAGTTACATAGCCATGTTCCATACAGTGCTCACCTTCTGCGTAGTCTTTGATATGCTAGACTCCATCTGCACAATGAGATATCTAAGCAAGGTCCTTGTAAATACGCCCCCATCTGTGCTTGGCAAATTTAGATTTTGACTCTTTGAGTTACATAGCCATGTTAAAAGTGACGCAAAAATGGTGCAAGGGCCTTAAAAAACGCTTTCATGTGTCTTAGGGCATTTTAAGTCATTTCCCCTTGAATGTAGGTATATAATTGATTTACATGATGTGTTTAAAAACTTTTTTGAAATCAATTAGGTTTCTTGATATGTACTGCTAGAGTTTCATAGGTTGCTTGGGGTATATTTAAAAGGCATTTGAGTCCCTTTGATGTTATTTTTCCCATTTTAATTAAAGACCTTTCCCCGTGGTGGAAGGTCCTTGTAAATACGCCCCCATGTGTGCTTGGCAAATTTAGATTTTCATTCTTTGAGTTACATAGCCATGTTAAAAGTGACGCAAAAATGGTGCAAGGGCCTTAAAAAAACGCTTTTATGTGTCTTAGAGCATTTTAAGTCACTTCCCCATGATAGAGCGCGCGAGGTCACCCAGCCAATGATTCCGCCGTTTCCGGCTTCAGGGCCCATATACTTTCAATTCACACTATTCATTGACCAGGCGACTTCACGGGCTGCTACCAATTGTGTGTGTTCCCTACTTGTTATGACTCAGTGTACCCGACTTACCATCCACCGACACGGGTACCTATGACTTCAATGGATCAGGGGCCTAGCTGTAAAAGGAAAGGCAGCAAATGCAATTTCAAAATGACATTCAGTGTTGTTTAAATGACCACGGACAACTGGAAGTTTTAAAACGTTTATCTAAAGTTCGTTATCATCTAACATCAGATATACAAGAATGAGGCAATCAATAACCAAGATAATGTAAATTATATAGCTATAGAGAAATAACGACAGGGTAACCATTCAAATGCAATATGGAATGCAAATGGGAAAAATACTATATAATCTCAGAAATGTTTTAGCATGGACAGACTATGCATGGGTAACTATAGGAGAGCCTATAAAGAGTAACACGCTAAACTTAAAGTGAAGGGACCTTTAAACAGTCTAGGTAAGGAGGTTCTAGACCATATCAGAAAATGACAAACTGCAATGCAAAATATAATCTCTAAAAGGTAGGGTGACATGGGAACATATCATGAAAAATATGCAAATGACTTTACATTTCAATAGTTTGCGGCAAAAGCATGGAAAATCAACATATGCAAAGGTGTCACTTTATTGTAGCAAAAGGTAGAAATATAGAAAGGTGCAAGTTTTAAAGAACTTAGAGCAGTATTTACCTAGACTGGTGTGGAAACCAAACCCTGGCCACGGGTCAGTTAAGGACAGGAAACCCTCAAGGAAGGATACCCCTCAAAGGACAGCAGGTGCAGAATGGACACCCCGGACAGGACAGGATACCCTCAGATTAGGAATCAGGACAGGACCTCAGGACTGGACAGCAAACCCTCAAGACAGGACCGCTCAGGACAGGACCGCACCCGCAGTTTGGAAGCAACGCCTGCGCTCCACCCTCTCTGCAGCTATCGATCAAGACCCCGATTGGGTCAACGAACTCCCAGCAAAGTGCTCCGCCAGCACTTTAAGGTTCAGTAGAACCTCAGTCTATGGTCAATTTCGGACAGAGTGCTCCGCAGCTCTCTGTATCTTCAGTCACCTATTGAGTACGATGGGTCAGTGACAGGTCAGCTAAACCAGACAAGTCGGACAATTCCCTAGGTGAACCCAGGGTAGATATACTCTTTTGGGACGGTGTACCACCCCCCAATGTTGCAAAGTGTCAGAATCCCTCAATTTGGATTGGTCCTAAGGTAGGATTTGGGTAACACACCAATCAGAATACAAGATTTGTATGCCTACTTTACATATTTGGGTACCGCCTAGCAAGATTGGGGTTCCCATGAGAGACTGTGCAGAAATACGAGTGACAATTAACATTGTAACACATGAGGAGCAACATTCTCCGTTCTCGTAGCGCAGAGGTGGCTTTCCCAGGCACATCTTGACTGTGGCTGCCAGCTGGCTGAGTTCCACTGTCCAAAGTTGCCACCTTTCAGTATTCTCTGGGCATGCGCAGAAGAGACCGTCAATATGGCTCCCAATCAGTTCGGACCCCCATTCCCCGCGGTACATGAAAAGTAAGCGAGAACAAATTAATACACAAACATAACGTTATGAAATCACATCACAGGATTGTACTTTCAACTTATCATCATAAAATATACTTATGCAGTCTAAATGTTAGCTACATGGATACAGGCACAAGAGCAGTGGCACGAGCAGTACCACATGATGGGCACAGCTATGTATTACGCATGCGCATAAATTTCCCTCCACTTCTGCAGACGCGTCAGGACACGTGAGTGTGGCTGACGCATGCGCAGTAACTAAATACAAGCGGCGGCCATTTTATAAACACGGATTAAAGTAGTTAGGAATACACATAGGCAAGCGTCTCAACCCTTATTCAAACTTAATATAAACATTAGTAAGACGTACACTTATTACTTTGTTACACATGAACGAGGTTCTTGAATACAGCAAGGTCGCAAATATGCGAAGCTTTGCTTCATCAATCCCCTCTTTGATGATATTTACTATCATCACAAAATATATGGAACCAGATGCCAACTTTCTTTCACACTTTATACAGTTCTATCTCTTCCAGCAATCGCTCCAACTTCTCTCTTTCAGTTCTGGTAGGGTGAGAAGTCTTCACCTTTTTGTATATCTGATCATTCACTTCCTCCAATTCGATCTCATCCACACTCCGTTTCAACCCTCTTGCATTTACCTCGTGCTTTTTGGTGCGCTTGCGGCATTTACAACAGATAAAAATGAGAAATATGATAAGACCTATAATTCCAATTGGCATCAGTATCTTGAACAATAAGCTTTTACCTACGCTAGCAAGCCAATGACCTACATTTGAGAGACCGTCTACCAGTCTCTTCCAGGCACTATCAACCTTGAGTGGTCTGAGTTCCTTTGCCAAATTAGTAATATTTTTCACATATCTTTTGATCTGTACACTTTTATCCGGAATATAAGTGCAACAATGTTGCGCCTTCAACATCCGGCAGACTCCGCCCTCTTTCGCTAATAAGGTGTCAAGAGCAAGTCGATTCTGCAAAACCATTGATCTGATCGCAACCATTTCGGTATTGACCAGCAGAAATCCATGAGCTGTCTCAGTGGACAATACATCCACTATAGTAGACAATTTACAAATTCTGTGAGTGTTCAGAACCACTCCCACTCCAGGTATCAGTGCACTGAAAATACTACCCATAATTTCACCTATACTTTCTCTTTTACTACGCACTAAGCCATTAGTATTTTCATTGCTTCCAGCTTTCCCATTCACATGGTATATTTTCGGGAAGACAATGCCAAAATAGCAACTTCCATACCAGTGATCCGGCAATTTGAAATAAGCCTTGTCCCCACAAATATAATAAATTCCAGGAAACACAGGCTCTGACCCATTTTTGAAACCCCAACCTCCAATTACCTTGTAATTATGTTCGCATTCACTGGAACCAATGAAAACATTATTATAGTAGCTAGTCTTCTCGCGATGAAGACATAACTTTCCTTTCTTTTCAAAATCCAGCAACAGAGCAGGTCCCGCCCCACCATTTGAGGTGCCTTCCATGTTCTCAGCCCACTTTGGCCTTTTCTGACTTTCGTCATTAGCCTTCTTTTGTATTTTAATTCTTCTTTTCTCTGCCATGTTCAGGAACATCTTTTCCTGTTCACGCAAAGAACAAGTCAAGTTATCTCTGTGTGCGTCCGCTATGTCAATGTTACCTATAGTCAGGAAGTAGTCTCCCATATATCTAATTGTGTCACTTCTGGTATGTACAGGATTCAAGTTCCCACGTATAGGAAGCTCAGAAAAGATCACGTCATTATTAGAGTAATAGTACTGTAACGGTCCTCTTTTGTAAAATAAACTAGCTAAAATGCTACAGGAGATTCCATATGTCAGCGGCAAGTGATGGTATGTCACGCCTTCAGCTACAGAAGTGGGTAGCTTCATGCAGACATAGCAATCTTCAATTTCCATAGTCTCTACATAGTGTATTAATAAGTTTGCGAAAACATTTAAGTGTGTCTTGTTCTTAACTCCATGATAATGTAGTCCTCCCTCATCTGATGCTTCTAAGTCTTGTTTTGTTTGTCTCAGTGCTCTCTCATGTCTTGCTACATTCTGTGTTGTCAGCTCCTCACTGTCAGTATTTACAATTTCAGTAGGGACAAGGTTAGTATCTTTACTCACAGCAAAGGGTATAAAGATTGTTAGTCCTATCCAGAGTAATATCAAGACAACTACACTACAGACACATACCTTGCAGCATGTTTTGCAACCGCTGCGACTAGGTCTACCACTCACGTTTGAATCAGACATTTTGGCTCAGAAGAAGTTTCTCGACCCCTCTTTGTGACTTTACACGAGTATCTTACTTTGTGCAAATTCACGGTGGCTCGTCTTCTTCTTCGTCAGAGTACTCAGGGACGGGCTCTCCGTCGCTTACGTCAGTTATATCAAGATCTTCAAGTTCTTCCAACACCAGAGTCCATTCAGGTGACTTGTACTTTTTGTTTTGTCTTTTTATTCGATCACTCCTTCTGTTGGAAGTATCTTCTTGTTGTTTAGCTATGCGTGCACTTCTCCTTTCTTCTGTACGTTTTTCTTCTACCGTCTTTATCCTTAGTCTTAGCTTCTTTACGAATCTTGGTTCAAGATGCTTTCTTTTCTTAAGTCTTTTAGTTGGTACCTGGACTTCGTTTTCTTCTCTTGCCCTTTTGTTTTCATTTACTGTTGGAAATTCTGTTTCAGTTTCTTCTTCTTCTACCTGACTAATACCAGGACTCGCATCTATTTCTTCTGCCTGGTTACTAATCTGGCCTTGTTCAGGTAAATTAGGTGTTTGCTCTGCAAGTGTCTCTGATTCTGTTTCCTGAACACGTTCTTCTAATCCTATCTGATCCTGTTCAAGCACTTCGATCTCTGGACTTTCTTCTGCTCGAACTATTACACTATGTCTAGTCTGTCCCTTCCCGATATCAGGAGTCAGTGGAGGAGTATCAAACACTTGCTCTGTCTCCTGCACTTGTTCAGTATCGGGCACTTGTTCAGTCTTATTCACTTGTTCTGTATCAATCACGTGCTCTGTCCCTGTCTGACCTTCTCCTTCCTCAGTTTTGATGTGAATATCAAGATTCTGAGGTTCTTCGCCTGTGCCTTGCTTTTCCTCACTAGTCCACTCTCTACCTTCCTGTAGTCGCTCCCTTGTTCGAATGGGATCTTCAGTGAGATCAATTAATGGAATCCACTCTTCTGGCCATATGCTTGGCAGCTCGTCTTCAGCTACTCCTGGCTCAGCTTCTTGGACCCCTTCAGCAGGCTGGACTCTTGGTAGTTCGTCATCAACTATTCTTGGGCCAACATCTGCTGATTCTACAGCTCGACTGGTACTGGGCTGTACGTCGTCAGCTACTTCCGGTCTGGCTCCTGCAGAGTCCTCTGCTGGACGTACTTCTGTTTCAGGCTCCTCGTCTGGTGGTACCTTCTGGGTGTGGCTGGCGTGTACCCAGCGTGGAACTCCAGCACACTTTACTGCTGTGGTAGTTACCAAGATCACCTGCCGTTTTTCTCCCCACCTTGGCTCCAGGCAGGTCTTCCGAGTGTGCTTCTTTATCTTCACCCAGTCCCCTGGGACCAGTTTGTGGAGAGGAGTCGTTGGATTGAGGATGGCGTCTTCTCCGATCTGGCGAGAGATAGAACGCACTTGGTCACCCAATCTCTTGCAGTATTCAAGCACCAAATCATCAGTAATACTCAACAGTTTGCTTCCTGGTACCCATGCTTGTCTCATCACTCTTCCCATAATGATTTCATGGGGACTTAGGCCTGTTTTGCGATCAGGAGCACTTCTCAGTCCCATCAGGACCAGGGGCAGGGCCTTCACCCAGGTCATTTTAGATGCATCACACAGTTTTGCTAGTCTGTTTTTGATAGTTCCATTTATTTGTTCCACTACTCCAGAAGCCTCTGGACGGTAGGCACAGTGAAGCTTTTGGGCAATTCCAAAGGCCTTACAGAGTTCGTCGATCACTGCATTCTGAAAATGTGAGCCTTGATCTGATTCAATAGTGACTGGCACCCCGAACCTAGGTATCAGTTCTTTTAGTAAACACTTAGCTACTGTCTTTGCGTCATTTTGGGGAGTAGGGAAAGCTTCCACCCACTTGGAAAATAAACAGACCATGACAAGGACATATCTTTTCCCTTCACAACGGGGCATGGTGATGAAATCAACCTGTATTCTTACAAAGGGACCCCCGGACCTCCCAATTTTTCCCAGTTCCACTACAGTCTTCTTCCCTGGGTTCATCTTTTGACATGACAGGCACCTCTGGCAGAGGGACTCTGCCACTTTCCTGAACTTTTTACTGTACCAAGTCTGTTGGAATACTAGAATCATGGCATCCCTACCAATGTGTGACCCTTCATGTATCAACCTCGCCATTGTGCTAAGTAAGTGTCTAGGTAACACAGGCATACCAGTAGGACCTAAGATGACACCATCCACACGCCTTGGTCGACACCCATCGTCCTTCCACTTCTCTCTTTCTTGCCAAGGTGCCGCCTGCTGCCACTCTTTCACTTCATCCCATGTGGGCACTTCTTCAAACACCTGAAGTTGGCAGCTGGTTCCTGGCCCCCCTCGTTTCGGATTTACGATATACCGATCTCTGGCGCACCATTGGGCCACTCGATCAGCATAATCGTTTCCCAGTGATACCTTGTCCATGCTCTTCTTATGAGCAGCACATTTTACCACTGCCAGTTCCTTTGGTAACTGGATTGCCTCTAAAAGGTCCTGAACCACCTTTCCATTGCGAATAGGGGTACCTGATGAAGTCAGGAACTCCCTCTGTAGCCACAATTGGCCAAAGTCATGCACGACCCCATAACAGTACTGACTGTCAGTATACACTGTTATGCGTAGGTTCTTCCCAATTTGGCAAGCTTTTATCATAGCAATCAATTCGGCTACTTGTGCAGACTTGATGTGATATAGATAACCTGCTTCTTCAATTTTCTCTAGGGACACTACTGCATAGGCAGCACTCAGGCCTCCTAGTTCATGCCTTAGACATGAACCATCTACAAATAGTTCTTTATCATGCACAGGCAAAGGCGTTTCTTTTATGTCTGGGCGTGGCTTGGTATTGAATTCTGTCAGATCAATACAATCATGTTCATCATCCACCCCCCCTTCCATATCCTTTGGGTCGGGGAGTAAGGTGGCTGGGTTCAGAATACTGCACCTGCACCTAACAATGTTTGCAGCACCCACAAGAATCCTCTCATATTTAGTCAGCCGACTAGGGGTGAGATACTGAGTTTTTGTTCTGGTCAACAAAATTACCACTCCATGTGGGACATACACAGTTACCGGATGTCCCATGACAATTGACTCACTCTGTTCTAAACTGGCACAGGTAGCAGCTACTGCTTTCAGACAACCAGGTAATCCAGCAGCCACTGGATCCAAGGTGGCAGAGAAATATGCCACAGGCCTTCTGGTTGTGCCATGTTCTTGAGTTAGGACAGACAATGCGCAATTATCGCGAGTGTCACAGAATAGGGCAAACTCTTTGGAATAGTCTGGCATTCCCAATGCAGGGGCTGTGCACAGACAATTTTTCAGTTTGGTGAAGGCCATTAGGCTTTCATCATCCCATTCTACAATATCTGGCATTCCTCTCTTGGTCATTTTTATCAAAGACCTGGCTAGGACTGCAAATCCCAGAATCCACTGCCTGCAGTATCCTAGTACACCCAGGAACATTCTGATCTCTTTTTGAGTACGGGGCAACTGCATCTTTTGAATTATCCTCACTCTTTCCGATGTCACTTTTCTGACACCTTTCTCTATCTGGTGCCCCAGATATTTCACCGATTTTGCACAGAACTGTAACTTGTCAGGGGACACTTTATGTCCCTTTTCACACAAGTGATTCAGCAAGGCAATGGTGTCAATCACACAATCCTTATGACTTTTAGACGCCACCAAGAGGTCGTCTATGTATTGCACTAAGACAGAGTTCCCAGGTAAGACCAAAGTTTCCAAACATTTTTTCAAGATCTGATTAAAGATAGAGGGGCTCTCTGTATACCCTTGAGGGACCCGGTTCCAGCAATACACGTGACCTTCGAAGGCAAATGAGAAAAGAAATTTGCTATCTGGATGCAAAGGAATGGAAAAGAATGCATGACACAAGTCTATCACAGTGAACCACTCAGCATCCCAGGGAATCTGATACAGAATCACTGCTGGGTTCGGGACAATAGGGCAACAGGGAACTACTATTTTGTTGACTTTTCGTAGATCCTGTACTACTCTGTACTTGCCACTAGGCTTCTTGATGCCCATAATCGGGGAGTTACATGGGCTACTCATTACCTCCTGTATGATGTTCCCTTCTAGCAATTTCTGTATTTCCACAGTAACACCAGCTTTCACTTCTGCATTCATTCTGTAGGGTTTAGTATTGGGGTATACTGCATTGTCTTTTATTGCTATCTGTATGGGGTCCACGTTTTTCATTAACCCTACATCTTTCCCAGTAAAATCCCACACCTCTGGCTTCACTGCTTCTTGGAGTTCTTGGGGTAAATCCTGCATGGTCATTCGTTTAATTTCCGAGTCAGGGCGGACTAACATTAATTTATAAATGCCGTCTTCATCTGGGGTCTGAATTTCAACACCCTTTGGTGTGCAAAAGATGGTACAGTTCATTTTGCACAGCAAATCACGTCCCAGTAAGTTTACTGGACTGGTGTCGCAAACGACAAATCTATGCATTTCCTTAAAGTTTCCAATTGAGATCTCCATGGGCTTGGTAACAGGAGTACTAATCAATTGATTAGACACACCCACTACTTGGATGGCTTCTCCCGAGAGGGGTAGGTTTGGAACGTCCACTGTTCTCACAGTAGAACGGGTAGCGCCAGTGTCCAACAGGAAGGTGACATCATTTCCGTCAACCTTTCCTTCAATGTATGGTCCAGACTGGTCTACCGGCAAGGAGGCGCCAAGTACGCACTCCTCGTCCTCCCCTCTCAGGCCCCGTCAGTACTGGTCATCACAAAGGAAGGTATCATTTAAAAGATACTGCGAAGTTGCTGCATTTCTGTTCTCATTGCTTTCCCATACTTCTATCTCATCTCCCTCTGCCTGTTTTCCCCTGTACACTTGCTTTGGTGCTCGGGGCACCTGAACTGTTTTTACCTGTGGTTGAGTCTTTCTCGGTCTCTCTTTCTGCGTCTGTGGAGTTAAATCAGGAGTTTTAGGGTTATCTTCGGGCAAGTAAGGACACTCGTTACGCCAGTGCCCAATTTCGCCGCACTGATGGCAGGGAAATTTTTTCATAGCCTCTTCCCTGCTCATTTTGGGCCGGGGCTTGCCCCCTCCCCCTTCCCCAGGGCCTTTGTTCTTAGCATTTTTGACCATGTTACTCAACTGCTTTTCCTGCTGTTCTGCGAGCTTCACCTGAGCCCACATCACTTTCTCCTTTAGAGCTTTTTTCTTTTCTGCCATCTCGTCCTCGCAGTACTTTGCGTACCGCAGGACCTCGTCTACCTTTTTGGAGTGCCAACAGATCTTGTTATCTTTTATCCACTGACAAATTTCAGGTCTTAAACCGTTTACAAACCTGTAAATGAAGTGCGTCATGTCCTTCATCTCGATGTTATCTATACCACTGTATGTTTTAAACACCTGTAACAGCCTTTCATAATAGGAGTGCACTGTCTCCTCTCTTTCCTGCGTTGTTCTATCTATCCTGGTCCAATCAGTTTCCTTAGCTGGCACTTTTAGTTTCAGATGCTGAATTACTTGCTCATATTTTCTCATTACTTCTTTCGATGGTTCCCCAGTTTTCTCATCTCTCGGGTATTCCTCACTAGGCCAGGCTATGGCTATTTTACACTCGGTCCATAGATCGACCGGGACCACAATGTCGAAAAACCCATCCAGGTCTTTCCACAGGCATTTCTGCACCTTCACAAACCTTTCCACTTGCCGGTACCATTCAACTGGCTTCTCACGCAGTTTCGGGAAATCGTTAGTAAAGGACACAATATCCTGTCTGGACCATGGAACGTGCACATACCTCCCACCGGGTACCTCGCGCATGGGGCATAAAGTTTCGGTCTTGTCTACCTCTCTCAAAGGGAACTCAGGGGTTGCTTGTCTGGATCGGGCCTCCTCTTTCTTATGTGCCCACCTCGTTTTCCATTTTTCCACGTCTCCCCATTTTTGCAAAACTGCAAGCAACTCTTTAATCTGCAACTTTCTCCCTGACACATTCAAGTTCTCTAAATCTTTATCTGAGAACTCAGCTCGGTATGGTTTCTGCAAGGGCTTCGATCTGGATATATCTATCCCCATACTAGCTGCGGTGTCGGTCAGTTTTTCGTGGAGCACCCTAGTACTCCGGGTAAGGCTTTTACACATAAACAGCAATTCTTCCTCAGAATAAGTATTCAATCTGTCTAGCCCCACATTTCCTGCCATTAATTCCTCTATTTCTACTCTCAGTTTGTAGAGGTCTAAAGGTTTCGTTTGCGGAGCCTGTTTTTCTAATTCACGACTCCAATTTTGAATTTCTTCTGGCGTTACCAAAGAGACACTCCTAGTACCTGTTGCTGACTCTAATTTAATTTCTTTCGTATCAAAAGGATTATGCCTCTTCTGCACTCCCTTCCCTGTTTGTTTGTTTGGCAGGTCCAAGAACACAACTTCGGACTCGCACTCACTGGACTGATCGTCTATCAATAGGGGCTCTTGCCTTGGCGGGGCCATCACTGGGTTCATAACCGGAGGGTTTAGACTTCCTTGACTATTCCCGTACAATGGAACCACTGGTCCGATTGTTACCGGAATAGTCAAAGCTTCAGGACTGGTATTTAACTGGGAAATTTTCTGAAATATTTCTGACCTCTGCCTAGCTATGGCCTCTTGCTCCCTTTCGTCTAATACTCTTCCTAAGGTTCGGTCAGGTATTATCTGTGGGGTCAGTTGAGGCGTAAAACTCGGGGCAGTAGGATGCGTCTCACTTGGTCCCCCACTATAATTTGGTTTCGGGAACAAAGTTCCTGTCCCAAATGACCTGCGCTCCTCCCCATATGGAGGCTGCAAAAAGGGCACTCCTGAACTTAAGGGCTTCTCTTCGTTTTCATAAAAAGGTCTGGGGTAAAAGAGCTTTTCACGGGAATATTTTTCCTCCGGGATCCCGGACATACTGGGATATATATTTCGTACCTCCGGGGGCTCGGGCTTCTCAAAATAGGGCAGTACCTGTCCCCCTCCCCCTCTACATATGGATCTGTCCTCCTCCTTAATAGATGGACGTTGGGCAATTTCTCCTGTACTGGAAGGTCGGGCTCCCTCATTATAAGGTGGCGGACTTCTCGTAAAAATGTCATCTAAAAATTCATCGTCTGACTCCCCAGGTGCTCCCCAATGCTTACTCTTTTCTGTCCTTTTCTCTCCCCCAGAAGGGTTACCTGCTGGCATCATGGGAAACAGACCCTCAACAATCATGCTCTGCCTCCACTGTTTCATCCTCTTATCCCTGGTCTCTTGTTTCAGCCTGGGGTACCACTTGGTCAGACCTTTGTCCATACGGGGTTTCTCTCTTTCAAAAGCCTCAATCTCCCATTCCTCTAATGCCTCATACTGCGTTAGTCTCGGTCTGGGATGTAATTCATTCATGCGGGTTCTCAAATTAAATAAAATCCTGCCATTGAAAGTACCGTCTATCGGAAAAGCCAATACTCCGTCATCTTTTGTGTACTTTACCCAATTCTCCAACCACACACAGGTATTGTACCCTCGATCAAACATCATGAATGAGGCGGGAGTATTCGGTGGCGGGATAGTAACGCCCTCCCTAGACTTAATCGGTTTGTCCGTTTTGAAATAATTCTTTACCCTACTTACAAGGGACATCTTTCTCTTAGCTCCGTACATGATATCGTATCTATTAGCTTTCCACTGATCCCTTTCGAACCCTTGGTTTCTTGGATCGGGTCTAGTCTCTGGACAATACGAGTGCCACATACGATTTCTACGCTTAACTTTGTTTACAAAGCTACCTCCAATCAGAACGCGCCTTGCAAATCTGTGCGACCAATGAGGTGCACGCGTTCAAATAGTTTCAACCAATGGGTGCGCGGCCCCTTCGTGAGACAGTTCCCACTCCTCGGCGCTTCACCCCTCCTTTACAATTCCAGCCCCGCTACCCGCCCGCTGCTTCTACCAATCCCAGCGCGGCACGGAGTGACGTCAGAGACGCTTCGCGACTGATTCCCTCCCTTCACAAGGTAACGGAAACTTTCTTTCTTTCTAAAGTGCTCAGTGCTTGGTTATTTAACAACGAATACACATTCGCCACAGTGCTCAAGTGTCTAGACAGAAAGATTTCTTTTACTGCAAGTAAACTACTTCCATTTACTTTTCACGCGCTGCGGGCAGATCTCTTCCGCCTACCCTTCACTCTAGCATCAGTGAACCTGTTATTCCCCTAAACTCATCCACTTCTTTCCGGGATATATTTCGAGTTTTAAGGTTTCTCAGCGGACCCCTCTGCTTTCACCCTAGCTCCGAGGAACCTGCTACTTTTCCGATGTGACCCTTACTAGGTTACGCCACTATGGGAATTTTGCCAATGAACCTCGTTACTGACATTTATTCACACATGTATTCAGAAAAACCCTAGTTAGTGCTTCCCGGTTATCCTAACCTGCACCTAACTTTCCTTTAAGCCTGTGACCTTAGGACAATGGATTCTATTCACCACTTGCCCTTTCAATTCCCCGGGGAGTTCGGACAACACAATACGAGACGGTTTACAAATGCATGGATTAATACGTATAGCAATATAAGAACAAGAATAATAACAATACAACAATTCATGAATTTCAGCAGCGTATTCACAAGAGAATGATCAGCTCTCTCAGAACAGCCGCTCTTATAGCAGCATTAATGTACTAGCAGCTTCCGACTCAACTAGTCTAACTAATCCTGCCTAACCTTTAACTAGTCCCTAACCATCCTCTGCTCTACCAGAAAACTGATAGAGCGCGCGAGGTCACCCAGCCAATGATTCCGCCGTTTCCGGCTTCAGGGCCCATATACTTTCAATTCACACTATTCATTGACCAGGCGACTTCACGGGCTGCTACCAATTGTGTGTGTTCCCTACTTGTTATGACTCAGTGTACCCGACTTACCATCCACCGACACGGGTACCTATGACTTCAATGGATCAGGGGCCTAGCTGTAAAAGGAAAGGCAGCAAATGCAATTTCAAAATGACATTCAGTGTTGTTTAAATGACCACGGACAACTGGAAGTTTTAAAACGTTTATCTAAAGTTCGTTATCATCTAACATCAGATATACAAGAATGAGGCAATCAATAACCAAGATAATGTAAATTATATAGCTATAGAGAAATAACGACAGGGTAACCATTCAAATGCAATATGGAATGCAAATGGGAAAAATACTATATAATCTCAGAAATGTTTTAGCATGGACAGACTATGCATGGGTAACTATAGGAGAGCCTATAAAGAGTAACACGCTAAACTTAAAGTGAAGGGACCTTTAAACAGTCTAGGTAAGGAGGTTCTAGACCATATCAGAAAATGACAAACTGCAATGCAAAATATAATCTCTAAAAGGTAGGGTGACATGGGAACATATCATGAAAAATATGCAAATGACTTTACATTTCAATAGTTTGCGGCAAAAGCATGGAAAATCAACATATGCAAAGGTGTCACTTTATTGTAGCAAAAGGTAGAAATATAGAAAGGTGCAAGTTTTAAAGAACTTAGAGCAGTATTTACCTAGACTGGTGTGGAAACCAAACCCTGGCCACGGGTCAGTTAAGGACAGGAAACCCTCAAGGAAGGATACCCCTCAAAGGACAGCAGGTGCAGAATGGACACCCCGGACAGGACAGGATACCCTCAGATTAGGAATCAGGACAGGACCTCAGGACTGGACAGCAAACCCTCAAGACAGGACCGCTCAGGACAGGACCGCACCCGCAGTTTGGAAGCAACGCCTGCGCTCCACCCTCTCTGCAGCTATCGATCAAGACCCCGATTGGGTCAACGAACTCCCAGCAAAGTGCTCCGCCAGCACTTTAAGGTTCAGTAGAACCTCAGTCTATGGTCAATTTCGGACAGAGTGCTCCGCAGCTCTCTGTATCTTCAGTCACCTATTGAGTACGATGGGTCAGTGACAGGTCAGCTAAACCAGACAAGTCGGACAATTCCCTAGGTGAACCCAGGGTAGATATACTCTTTTGGGACGGTGTACCACCCCCCAATGTTGCAAAGTGTCAGAATCCCTCAATTTGGATTGGTCCTAAGGTAGGATTTGGGTAACACACCAATCAGAATACAAGATTTGTATGCCTACTTTACATATTTGGGCACCGCCTAGCAAGATTGGGGTTCCCATGAGAAACTGTGCAGAAATACGAGTGACAATTAACATTGTAACACATGAGGAGCAACATTCTCCGTTCTCGTAGCGCAGAGGTGGCTTTCCCAGGCACATCTTGACTGTGGCTGCCAGCTGGCTGAGTTCCACTGTCCAAAGTTGCCACCTTTCAGTATTCTCTGGGCATGCGCAGAAGAGACCGTCAATATGGCTCCCAATCAGTTCGGACCCCCATTCCCCGCGGTACATGAAAAGTAAGCGAGAACAAATTAATACACAAACATAACGTTATGAAATCACATCACAGGATTGTACTTTCAACTTATCATCATAAAATATACTTATGCAGTCTAAATGTTAGCTACATGGATACAGGCACAAGAGCAGTGGCACGAGCAGTACCACATGATGGGCACAGCTATGTATTACGCATGCGCATAAATTTCCCTCCACTTCTGCAGACGCGTCAGGACACGTGAGTGTGGCTGACGCATGCGCAGTAACTAAATACAAGCGGCGGCCATTTTATAAACACGGATTAAAGTAGTTAGGAATACACATAGGCAAGCGTCTCAACCCTTATTCAAACTTAATATAAACATTAGTAAGACGTACACTTATTACTTTGTTACACATGAACGAGGTTCTTGAATACAGCAAGGTCGCAAATATGCGAAGCTTTGCTTCATCACCCATGAATGTAGGTATATATTTGCTTTACATCATTTGTTTAAAAACGTTTTTTGAAATAAATTAGGTTTCTTGATATGTACTGCTAGAGTTTCATAGGTTGCTTGGGGCATATTTACAAGGCCTTTGAGTCCCTTTGATGTTATTTTTCCCATTTTAATTTAAGACATTTCCCCGTGGTGCAAGGTCCTTGTAAATACGTCCCCATCTGTGCTTGGCAAATTTAGATTTTGATTCTTTGAGTTACATAGCCATGTTCCATACAGTGCTCACCTTCTGCGTAGTCTTTGATATGCTAGACTCCATCTGCACAATGAGATATCTAAGCAAAGGAAACACAGGTGATGTGATTGTGAAATGAGCAAAAGAAATTCCACATTTTTCAATTACATCACCTGTGTTTCCTAACTTTACGAATCACATTGTGCAGATGAGGTTTAGGCCTGTCCACGGACACAGAAGAGGTCTGGCCTTTGTTCAAGAGTGAAGTGGACATGACTTACTTCATTGGTAGGCCTGCACATGTATTATCTCCTCGGTACTCTTCAACAACCTTAAATTTCATCTGCAACCCTGAGTAGGCCTCACCTCAAACAAACCTCTGAATAGGCCACACCTTATCGTCATCCTGAATCAATCATTTAAAATGTTAGGGACAGATTTATGATAGCCGTGTGCCTTTTTTTGCGCCACTGTGCGTCACTTTTGTGACGCAGCGGCGGTGCAAAAGATTTGCTATGTGGCGACATATTTACAACCTGATGCATCTAGGCAGATGTGTCATGCTGTAAAGTCCTGTGCCACATGAAACCGATGCAGCAGTGATGCAAAAGATGCACCATGTTGCAAGACAGGCCTCACTTCATCTCCAACAAGATACCGTCAGTTTAAACTGTAAACATTTAGGACTGTGTAGGGGGTATGGAGAAGCTGAATCTTCTGTAAATGTCAAAATTGTTGTATACAGTGCTCAACTTCTGTGTACTCTTTGATATGCCAGACTCCATCTGCACAATGAGATACCTAAGCAAAGGAAACACAGGTGATGTGATTGTGAAATGAGGAAAAGAAATTCCACATTTTTCAATTACATCACCTGTGTTTCCTAACTTTACGAATGACATTGTGCAGAAGAGGTTTAGGCCTGTCCACAGACACAGAAGAGGTCTGGCCTTTGTTCAAGAGTGAAGTGGACATGACTCACTTCATTGGTAGGCCTGCACATGTATTATCTCCTCTGTACTCTTCAACAAGCCTAAATTTCATCTGCAACCCTGAGTAGGCCTCACCTCAAACAAACCTCCGGATAGGCCACACCTTATCGTCATCCTGAATCAATCATTTAAAATGTTAGGGACAGATTTATGATAGCCGTGTGCCTCTTTTGCGCCGCTGTGCATCACTTTTGTGACGCAGCGGCGGTGCAAAAGATTTGCTATGTTGCGACATATTTACAACTTGATGCATCTAGGCAGATGTGTCATGCTGTAAAGTCCTGTGCCACATGAAACCAATGCAGCAGTGATGCAAAAGATGCACCATGTTGCAAGACAGGCCTCACTTCATCTCCAACAACATACCGTCCGTTTAAACGGTAAACATTTAGGACTGTGTAGGGGGCATGGAGAAGCTGAATCTTCTGTAAATGTCAAAATTGTTGTATACAGTGCTCAACTTCTGTGTACTCTTTGATATGCTAGACTCCATCTGCACAATGAGATACCTAAGCAAAGGAAACACAGGTGATGTGATTGTGAAATGAGGAAAAGAAATTCCACATTTTTCAATTACATCACCTGTGTTTCCTAACTTTACGAATCACATTGTGCAGATGAGGTTTAGGCCTGTTCACGGACACGGAAGAGGTCTGACCTTTGTTCAAGAGTGCAGTGGACATGACTCACTTCATTGGTAGGCCTGCACATGTATTATCTCCTCTGTATTCTTCAACAAGCCTAAATTTCATCTGCAACCCTGAGTAGGCCTCACCTCAAACAAACCTCTGGATAGGCCACACCTTATTGTCATCCTGAATCAATCATTTAAAATGTTAGGGACAGATTTATGATAGCCGTGTGCCTCTTTTGCGCCGCTGTGCGTCACTTTTGTGACGCAGTGGCGGCGCAAAAGATGCGCTATGTTGCGACATATTTACAACTTGATGCATCTAGGCAGATGTGTCACGGTGTAAAGTCCTGTGCCACATGAAACCTGCGTCAGGTTTCATATAGGCGTTTTGTTGCAGGGTGGGCATTCATTTGCATGAAAGCCCTGTAAAACTAACACAGTGAAATTTAGAAGATTTCACTGAGTCAGCTTTATGGCATTGCTGAATCAAATCCTTACGCCTGTTTGAAACAGGCATAAGGAGTGATGCACCATGCAATGTGTGGCTTGCCCCTGTGCATTGCAGTAGACATGTCGCGCTTACGACGTGATTCCTGCAATGTGCCGCTTTTGCGGCACAGATGCGTGACGCATCTGTGCTGTTTTTGCTCAATGGTGCTCCACATTGTAAATGCGGCACACCATGGGTGGCAGAGCAGCGGTGCACGTTAACTGGTGCATCCCTGGGGATGCGCCAGTTAACATAAATCTGCCCCTTTACATTTAAGTATGAGCAGGGGACACAGAGTCGGTGAGGCTTATCCAAGTTTAAGAAGAGATGAGTCCTGTTCACTGAAAACTTGGACATAGGCCTCACCTCCTCAGCATCGCTGGACATGGCTAAATAATATCTGCAAAATGTTACTCTTGTTAAACAATTTTACTATTATAGTCTCTGAGATTTGTCTCTTACTCTGCAACATCTCATTGTTGTTCTCTTTCTTTAAAGATAACGACAACATCAACCATGAGTGATAATGAGCAATCCGTTGATCTCGATCTTATCATTGAACTTGTCATTGAAACGTCAGTGGAAGTAGATCCCTTGGATGATTTAAATCCTGAGGATGATGAAGAACATGATGAGGATGCCGATTTGTCAGAATTGTATGACATTGGGTGGGAAGCTGACCTGCTTGAGCCTATGGAACTATAAACATTTATTTTTAAAAGTTACTGGAAATGAAAAGTAAACATGTAACCGTTTCATTTAAAATTAAACACAACTTCAAAAACAGGTTGTGTGTAGTGTCTTTAATAAAATAGTCAAATATGCTCATAAAATTAGTTCAGATTCACATATAAAACAGCACAGGTCAAATGTAGAAGCATTCCATTTCTTTGCTACTATTTGTGACTACTAAATTTGCCAATGCACTAAAAATTATTGTATGTAAAAACGACAAGTAGTGTGTTAAATTTTTGACGACTGTTATTGATTTACTGTTTGCTAATAGTGGTTAATAACATTTGTAATTATATTTTACCACAGATTCAACTGCAGATCATTTCAAAAGTACATAATGCCATCTAAACAACGAAACCGAAAGGCTACAAAACGTCAAAGACAGCAGCTTACTAAATTCTTGCAGCAGTCCTCTACAATAAAAACTCGTCAAGTCACCAAGAAAGCTCCGGGTAAGACAACGAAATCTTTCATAAGAAACATTTGTAGAAAAAAAAGTAGTACTACAGAAAATGTTTTAGTCCAGAAAAAGAGAACCAATTTAAACGGAAAGGAAAGGCCAATCAAAAATGTTACTGCTAGAGCAGGAGATAACTCTGTGCATGGTAGTAGAAGGAAAAATCAGTTTAGGGACATTCGTAGACGAATGTTCCGCAACAGGATAATTGGCAATTTGTTAAAAAATATTAAGAAAGGTCAACAGAAAGTGGTTTTTTATAAGAGAAAAAAAAAAGTTGAGAAAATTATTGATCAGGCATTTGAAAGTAAGCGAAAGTTATTTATTTTGATAATCAATAGAATTAGGAAGCTAAACAAGGCAATTTATGATTTCAAAAGAAATAGTAGATGGAAGAGAACAGTTAATCGTAGTAATTTTTGTGAAGTTTTTTCAGGAGAATGGATGCATAGTTCAAGTTGTGAGGCATTTTTTAATGAGGAGAGTTATTTCCAGGATAATGATTTGGTGCATGCAGTTGACACCAGTGGTCGAGATTATGAGGTGAAAGATGGTTGTCCAGTTGAAAAAGAAAAACTTGTGACAACAGAGGCAGAAGAGGTGTTAGGTAATGAGGTTTTAGGAAGACGTCCTAAGGGACCAGTGTATATCTGGAAGTGTAGTAGTATTTGCAGTGTGCGACAGGATTCCATCAATTTGCTTTGTGATTTTGTACGGACATTTAATAAGAAAAGTTTAAAACAGAAAATGAAGTTGTTGCAAGAATTAGATCCTTGCAGAGTGAGAGAAGTGACAGGTTTGCATGGTCATTCACTGGCTTGTCTTTCCAGGAGAGTATGCCAAAGTGTTTTTCATCATTTCAGGATGCTAGCAGTGCATCATAATAAAGTGAGGAAATTAGTTAGAATGTTGTATTATGCTAAGAGTCCAGCAATTATGCTTAAACAATTATGCACTGCTCTTTTGCATGGTTCTGAAATAGATGTGAAGAATATTTGTGAAGAAATTGAGTTTTGTTACTTTGCAAGTAAAGAGGAGAATGTTGAAATTGACCCAGAAGAAGAGGGTAATGTGGAAGATAGTGTACAGGTTTCCAGTACAGATAATTTTCAGAAGGAAATTGCCACGTTTCAGGTGAAATCAAGTGAGAGGCCTAATTTCACTTGTGTGTGTTGTCGACGCACTTATTATAAGAATCAGACTAAGTTAGTGGATTTATATGCGAAAAGTGAAAGGGAAAATAATAGTGAATGGAAGGATTTCGCAACATACTTGATGGTAGAAAATGTTTTTGATTTGGGATTGGATCAACGTGTGTGTACCTATTGTTGTAACAAATTAAATCAAAACCGGATGCCTGCTAGAGCGGTTCATAATAATCTGGAATTGGTTGAGATTCCTTCTGAATTGAAGGATTTAAATACTTATGAATCTATTTTGATTCAAAGTATCCATCCCTTTCAGGCTATTGTAAGAATGGAGCCAAAGACAGGGAAATTGCCTCCATCAGATTTACACAGAGGATTAAAGGGAAGAGTTGTTTATTTGCCTCTAGATTTGAAGAAAAACATTAATACAATTGGAGTAGAAAAAGTCGAAGAGGAACCTCTGGTTATCTTAGTTAATGGGGTTCCGACAAAGAGTAAGAAAATATGGCAAGATTTAGTGGATGTTAGGAAAGTCAAAAAGGCAACATTGTATTTGAAAAAAAACAATAAGTACTACAAGAATGTATATGTTGCAGAAGAGGAAGTAAGTGAAGAAGAGGATAGCGATTTGTGTGCTGGTCAAATTGAGAAAGTAGAACCCTCTAAAAATGAAGAAATATATGAACATTATAGTGTTCATCCTTTGCATTCCAAGGAAGTCATGGGGAATGCTATTGAGTTGTTTCAAATGAAACAAGCCAAAGGGAGTCCCATTAGTGTTTGGGAGGAAAGTTTGGAAGCTCGGTGTTTCCCACAGCTATTTCCAACAGGTCAAGGAGGAAGATATGATGAGCGACCTCATCAAATTCCTGCTTCTGAATACCGGACTTTACGATTGTATGCAGAAGATCCTAGGTTTCGTCAATGCATTCCTTATTTGTTTCATCTCCTGTTTGAAAGCGATCTGTCTGGACTGTCATATGCAGTGAACCACATCTTGAAAAGTGGTGTGCAGATGCAAAACATCTCGGCAAGTGACTTTATGGATAAAGTCAATGTGCAAGACAGTATTTTGGATTCTCACCTGATTAATCTCATGGCGTGTCAGCGTGGTACTAATGAGTACTGGTACCGTCGTCATGGTGATTTAAAATGTATGCTGAGGAACTTAGGAACTCCCACATGGTTCCTCACTCTCAGCTGTGCCGAGTATGGCTGGGAAGACTTACTTGAATTTCTACGAGAGGCAAATGGAAACATTGAAAATATCGAATTCAAGATACCCGGAGAACTGTGCTCTTTGGATCCAGTGAATGTATGCAGGTACTTCAATCATAGATTTGAAGCTATGATGTCTTTCATCATGAACAAGAAAAATCCACCTCTTGGAGAGGTGTTGGATTTCTTCTGGAGAAAGGAGTACCAAGCAAGAGGTGCTCCTCATATACATATGCTGCTGTGGATCAAGGATGCACCTAAATTTGGAACAGATCCAGAAGACTTAGTGATGAGTTTCATAGAACAGTATTCTACATGTGCTGTTCCAAACGCAAAGGAAGACAAAAGCCTAAGAGAACAAGTTTTATGCTTCCAAAGCCATCGTTGTGGAAAGTACTGTCGTCGTAAATTCAGAAACAAGGACAAGTTCTACACCAAATGTCGTTTCGCCTTTCCACGACCGGTGATTTCTAAAGGAAGAGTGAACAGTTTGATGTCTTCGCTGCGACATAATGTGATGAAGAAATCACCTAAAAACACATACAATTTGAAAAGGAACGAAGAGTCCAAGTACATCAACGACTACAACCCAGTGATTTTGTCCATGTGGAATGCTAACATGGATATACAGTTTGTGGCTGATAACTGTATGGCTGTGGCTCGGTATGTGACATCTTACATCAACAAAAAAGAAAAGACAGAATTGAAGGATATGTGGGAGGACATTTCCCATGAAAAGAGCCTCAGTAAGAAGTTGTACAGTTTCAGTCCAACTGCATCTAAACCCATCACCAAGAACATGGGGCAGACTCTCGGACTCTTGGGCAGAGAAACACACGCCGTGAGGGGAACGGCAGCCCGTGGTGCAATCCTCTCCTTCCAAGCGCCGTGAGGGCAACGGCTGGTCTAGCGAGGCTCCCTGAAGCTCCCCGAGGGACTGCACATCCCAGGTGCCCCGGAGGCAAGCGGCGCACCTGGAGCGTCATCACCAGCGCCCGGAGGCGCTATTTAACTGCGGAGTGCCTCTCGCCCCGCGAGTCGCGCGCGGGAGCGCCCGAGCGAAGCCCGGGCAAAGGGCGGGCCCTCTGTGGCCCTCAGAGGCCTGAGGAGTCTGGGCTGGGCACCACCCCCTGGCCAATTTCCCTGCGAACTTCAAGGTAACAACGCTTTGTGATTAATATATTGCTAATGGCTCCAACTGCATCTAAACCCATCACCAAGAACATGGGGCAGACTCTCGGACTCTTGGGCAGAGAAACACACGCCGTGAGGGGAACGGCAGCCCGTGGTGCAATCCTCTCCTTCCAAGCGCCGTGAGGGCAACGGCTGGTCTAGCGAGGCTCCCTGAAGCTCCCCGAGGGACTGCACATCCCAGGTGCCCCGGAGGCAAGCGGCGCACCTGGAGCGTCATCACCAGCGCCCGGAGGCGCGATTTAACTGCGGAGTGCCTCTCGCCCCGCGAGTCGCGCGCGGGAGCGCCCGAGCGAAGCCCGGGCAAAGGGCGGGCCCTCTGTGGCCCTCAGAGGCCTGAGGAGTCTGGGCTGGGCACCACCCCCTGGCCAATTTCCCTGCGAACTTCAAGGTAACAACGCTTTGTGATTAATATATTGCTAATGGCTCCAACTGCATCTAAACCCATCACCAAGAACATGGGGCAGACTCTCGGACTCTTGGGCAGAGAAACACACGCCGTGAGGGGAACGGCAGCCCGTGGTGCAATCCTCTCCTTCCAAGCGCCGTGAGGGCAACGGCTGGTCTAGCGAGGCTCCCTGAAGCTCCCCGAGGGACTGCACATCCCAGGTGCCCCGGAGGCAAGCGGCGCACCTGGAGCGTCATCACCAGCGCCCGGAGGCGCGATTTAACTGCGGAGTGCCTCTCGCCCCGCGAGTCGCGCGCGGGAGCGCCCGAGCGAAGCCCGGGCAAAGGGCGGGCCCTCTGTGGCCCTCAGAGGCCTGAGGAGTCTGGGCTGGGCACCACCCCCTGGCCAATTTCCCTGCGAACTTCAAGGTAACAACGCTTTGTGATTAATATATTGCTAATGGCTCCAACTGCATCTAAACCCATCACCAAGAACATGGGGCAGACTCTCGGACTCTTGGGCAGAGAAACACACGCCGTGAGGGGAACGGCAGCCCGTGGTGCAATCCTCTCCTTCCAAGCGCCGTGAGGGCAACGGCTGGTCTAGCGAGGCTCCCTGAAGCTCCCCGAGGGACTGCACATCCCAGGTGCCCCGGAGGCAAGCGGCGCACCTGGAGCGTCATCACCAGCGCCCGGAGGCGCGATTTAACTGCGGAGTGCCTCTCGCCCCGCGAGTCGCGCGCGGGAGCGCCCGAGCGAAGCCCGGGCAAAGGGCGGGCCCTCTGTGGCCCTCAGAGGCCTGAGGAGTCTGGGCTGGGCACCACCCCCTGGCCAATTTCCCTGCGAACTTCAAGGTAACAACGCTTTGTGATTAATATATTGCTAATGGCTCCAACTGCATCTAAACCCATCACCAAGAACATGGGGCAGACTCTCGGACTCTTGGGCAGAGAAACACACGCCGTGAGGGGAACGGCAGCCCGTGGTGCAATCCTCTCCTTCCAAGCGCCGTGAGGGCAACGGCTGGTCTAGCGAGGCTCCCTGAAGCTCCCCGAGGGACTGCACATCCCAGGTGCCCCGGAGGCAAGCGGCGCACCTGGAGCGTCATCACCAGCGCCCGGAGGCGCGATTTAACTGCGGAGTGCCTCTCGCCCCGCGAGTCGCGCGCGGGAGCGCCCGAGCGAAGCCCGGGCAAAGGGCGGGCCCTCTGTGGCCCTCAGAGGCCTGAGGAGTCTGGGCTGGGCACCACCCCCTGGCCAATTTCCCTGCGAACTTCAAGGTAACAACGCTTTGTGATTAATATATTGCTAATGGCTCCAACTGCATCTAAACCCATCACCAAGAACATGGGGCAGACTCTCGGACTCTTGGGCAGAGAAACACACGCCGTGAGGGGAACGGCAGCCCGTGGTGCAATCCTCTCCTTCCAAGCGCCGTGAGGGCAACGGCTGGTCTAGCGAGGCTCCCTGAAGCTCCCCGAGGGACTGCACATCCCAGGTGCCCCGGAGGCAAGCGGCGCACCTGGAGCGTCATCACCAGCGCCCGGAGGCGCGATTTAACTGCGGAGTGCCTCTCGCCCCGCGAGTCGCGCGCGGGAGCGCCCGAGCGAAGCCCGGGCAAAGGGCGGGCCCTCTGTGGCCCTCAGAGGCCTGAGGAGTCTGGGCTGGGCACCACCCCCTGGCCAATTTCCCTGCGAACTTCAAGGTAACAACGCTTTGTGATTAATATATTGCTAATGGCTCCAACTGCATCTAAACCCATCACCAAGAACATGGGGCAGACTCTCGGACTCTTGGGCAGAGAAACACACGCCGTGAGGGGAACGGCAGCCCGTGGTGCAATCCTCTCCTTCCAAGCGCCGTGAGGGCAACGGCTGGTCTAGCGAGGCTCCCTGAAGCTCCCCGAGGGACTGCACATCCCAGGTGCCCCGGAGGCAAGCGGCGCACCTGGAGCGTCATCACCAGCGCCCGGAGGCGCGATTTAACTGCGGAGCGCCGAGCGCTCAGTGGGGGCAGACTCTCGGACTCTTGGGCAGAGAAACACACGCCGTGAGGGGAACGGCAGCCCGTGGTGCAATCCTCTCCTTCCAAGCGCCGTGAGGGCAACGGCTGGTCTAGCGAGGCTCCCTGAAGCTCCCCGAGGGACTGCACATCCCAGGTGCCCCGGAGGCAAGCGGCGCACCTGGAGCGTCATCACCAGCGCCCGGAGGCGCGATTTAACTGCGGAGCGCCGAGCGCTCAGTGGGGGCAGACTCTCGGACTCTTGGGCAGAGAAACACACGCCGTGAGGGGAACGGCAGCCCGTGGTGCAATCCTCTCCTTCCAAGCGCCGTGAGGGCAACGGCTGGTCTAGCGAGGCTCCCTGAAGCTCCCCGAGGGACTGCACATCCCAGGTGCCCCGGAGGCAAGCGGCGCACCTGGAGCGTCATCACCAGCGCCCGGAGGCGCGATTTAACTGCGGAGTGCCTCTCGCCCCGCGAGTCGCGCGCGGGAGCGCCCGAGCGAAGCCCGGGCAAAGGGCGGGCCCTCTGTGGCCCTCAGAGGCCTGAGGAGTCTGGGCTGGGCACCACCCCCTGGCCAATTTCCCTGCGAACTTCAAGGTAACAACGCTTTGTGATTAATATATTGCTAATGGCTCCAACTGCATCTAAACCCATCACCAAGAACATGGTTAAAAAAAACCCTATTACTACACGCTCTGTTGCAAGGACCGCTGTCCAAACTAAGACACCATTACCAACGTTAACTGCCATTGACCTCATGCTCCAACAGACAATTGTAGTGGTAGCAAATGCCATCGAAAACACTGAGAAACGTTTGTCTCTACCTCCTAGTGCCTGCCTAATCCACCGCACTCCACAACCTGTTGATAGCACTGTATATAATATCAATATGACAGCATTATCCAACGATTCCATGCTTATGCAATCTTATACAGGTCTCCCGGGTACTGTGCCTCCACCCACAGTAGACTTCCCTACATCTCCCATACAACTCCAAGATAGGGACAGCCGTCTATCCATAACTCCTAACTTACAGATTGATGTTCCACCACCTGAGGAATCGGGTCCCAGTGCTGCCCTTAGCGTATCATTGATTACCTGCGATACTGCAGATACTATGCCTACAATAGACCTAGTCAACAATAGCAGCGACAGTAGTAAGATCAACCAGGGTATCGCCCATCGCAGAACCAGACGCATTTACACCAGGAAACCACATGCTTTCTTAAGGGGATGTATGAAACTAAAGGGCAAAAGAAAGAAGACCATCTTACCCACACCCCCCATAGATCCATCTAATGGAATTGCAAGATTGATGCCTAATACAGGACCGGAAGTTAATATGGAGTCAATACTGGTCCAAATTACGGATGCCATGAAGCACCTTATTGCTCCCCTAAATGATAAACTCGAGCAAATAGGTAAAAAGGTGGAAAACCTAGAAAAATTGGGCCTAGCCAAATTAGACATCCTTGAAAACTTAGGCCCACAAACTATACAAACTACACAAACCACTCAACCCATCTCCAATGTATCTATCAGGAATAAGGCTATAACAACTGCCCATATTGTATCTAAACCACAGGTTCCATCAGTGAGTAATACAAATCCACCAGCACCTACCTGTAAAACCGTAATCTTACAAAGTAACACCCATAACGGCCCATCTCCTTCCACCTCTCACAGAGCAACTGGGGTGGTGCTTAAGGACTACACCCCAGCAAGCAGGAACCCACCGGCGCGTAGTTATTATAACAATATCATCCCCGCTGTGATCAATCTTCCACCAGAAAGTAGGCCTCTGGTAGCAATCCTTGCTAATGTACCGAAACTCAAACCCTCCCAATTTGAAAACAGTGAAACTCTTAAAAATAAAATTTTACACTGGCTGGTCCACAACTGTGGCTTCCCCTTAAGTGGTGCAGGCCAGATTATTTCAACCCAAAGGGTAGGGTGGGTGGGTCCAAGCAAAAAGGACATAAACGGGGACTGCGTAATTATAAATTACAAAACCACTGAATGGGCACGTGACTCCATCTTGAACGCACCCATCCCCTCTGATAAAGAATATAACACAACCCTGTTCCCTTTGGATTATTTTTATAGAAACCTGGTGGGGTTCAAGACACCCGTGCAGAATTTTAAACATCCTAGAGCAACTAATACACCTTACCCATCTGCATTGCAGGCACCTGTACAATTAGCTGGGCATTTTTCCCATTCTTTGTACCCCACGACCACTCATGTATTTAATAATCAGCATGTTCCACAACCACCTATGGAATTGTACAGAATGCCTAATCCCAATTATCTTAATTATCACAATACAATTGGGTCTGGAAGTAACATCTATGGACAATTCGCTGTTCCAACATCTAATAGATTCGAGATGTTCAATTCTCTTGATGAAAACGATTGACTGCCAGATATACCCACTGGAGAAAGTGTAATACATATAAACACCTCTGCTCTAAGTTTAAATAATCCAACCACGATAGCCGACCACAACCGTACATGCCCGCCTAAAATCCCCCCTGCAAATGAACCCTCCATAGAGAACCCGACAATCATCCCTAACGACATGGCAATGATAGATAACAGCACCTGCACGGTGGTAAACCATCTAGGCGATCAAATGCCATCTATAGTAACAACAGAAATGATTCCATCCCATGTATCCAGGGAAAGTTCACTGAGGGTTATCACATGGAATGTAGCGGGCCTAGCTTCCAAGGTAAATACACCTGTATGGGATGGCTTTCTTAAGCAAGGCTATGACATCATATGCCTCCAAGAAACGTGGGATAGAGCAGAAGTCCATGTTGAGGGATATTCCTCCTTTAGCGTGCTGGCCGTGGCTTCGCAGGCTGGCCGCGCCAAGGGGGGGTTAGTGACCCTGCTATCTACAACATTGACTGAGTTTTGGGTCAGTAGCCATGTAGTCTTGGGAGATCATGCATCCGTTTTGCGCGTGACCCACAGTGGTTCTAAAGATCTAATAATTGTGAACTTTTACAATAACATCGCTAGCCACAGCCAGGGGTTGTTCATCTCTGACATCGACCAGGCTGTCGATGCAATGTTATCAAGCTCCCCTAAACCAGCGGTAATCTTGTGGGCCGGAGATTTTAATATCAAAACGTGCTCTTATGCACTCAAGGGGGCTTGTGGCCACAGGGAAGAATATTCTGGAAGGGAAACTACCAGCATCTTCAACCACTTCCCGCATAACATCCTAGGAAGTGCCTTGAATAACCTACTGGCCAAATATGATTTAGAACTTCTTGAATGCAATACGAATGCCAACAATGTTAGATGCCCGACATTCCACGGAAGGAATAGCCATTCATTTATAGATCACATTATTGTCTCCAGCTCTGCAATGTATATAAATGTGTGGGTAATCGAACAAACGGTCAGTGACCACAACAGTGTATCTGTCGAATTACTGGACTGGCCGTCAAAAAGGAACTCTCACGGCCAACCTATCCAGGACATTTCCGTAGGAAGACCAAATGGGATGAGGGTGAAATGGATAAAAGTCGACCCTACCAAAATTGTCACCAACATAATCACTAATTGCTACGGAGAATTGGAATACTGTTTATCCCCAACACCATGCCCAGAAATCTTGCTGTCTAAATTTCTAATCATCACACAAACTGTTGAGAAATTATTGACAAGCAAATCAAGGGAGCGCAGAAAAGTTAAGACGGCGTGGTTTGATGATAACTGTGCCCAGTCACTAAAAAGGCTAAAAACCTCATTAGATATAAAACCGAGAGACCACTGCAAGATAAGGGAAGACCGTCATAACTACAAAATCGCCCTGGCTACTCGGAAGAGTGAACTACAGGATGAGGCATGGGTTAAATTAGATCGGGCAGCGGAAACAAAAGATCACAAACTCTTCTGGGACACTGTAAACAGTCCGTACTTAAAGAATGACAACATCCCCGAACTTACCTCGCATGTCAGCTGTCAAGATTGGATTATACATTTTACTGGGATTTTTAACTCTGATTGTTCAGATCCTAATGTTTTAACTGGAATGCCAATTAATTTTAAATGGGAGAAATTATTGTTTACAGTATCTTTAAATGAGGTGCAGGATGCTATAGAGAAAAGTAAGGGGGGGAAAGCCCCGGGCCCAGATGGGGTCCCTGTGGACTTTTTTAAATTTAAGATTGACATTTGGGCGCCTATTTTAACACGTTACTTCAATGCTGCTATTGTGAATGAACTACCTACCTCATGGGGTCAATCCATTTTGGTGCCTCTTTTTAAAAAAGGTTCAAGGGCTGAAGCACGTAATTATCGTCCAATTTCTCTTTTGGACTCGTCATTAAAAATATTGAGTCGCGTGCTTCTGGGAAGATTAGAGTCCTGGGTTGAGGACAATAAGGTCCTATCACCCATCCAGTACGGGTTCCGTAGGGGTATAGGAACCATGGAGCAGTGTGTGAACCTTGAGCTTATTATCGGCAAGTACACGAGAGCAAAGGAAGGGCATTTGTTCATGTGTTTTGCCGATCTAAGCTCGGCGTTCGACCTTGTGGAACACACACTGCTCTGGCCAACACTACTCGCTATGGGCGCACCCCCCGAAATAATTCACCTGCTGGCTAGAATGTACAGTAGCCTATCAAGCAAAGTTAGATTTGGACCAAATGGAGAGTGTACCCCCTTTTTTAAAATAGGTAGAGGGATTAGGCAAGGGTGCGTTCTCGCACCCTTGCTGTTTTCCCTTTTTATAAACCAGGTCGATCAGTCCCTACAAGAGTCCCATGCAGATGCCCCTATGATAAATGGCAAACAAGTACCCGTCCTCTTATACGCGGACGACGCGGTCCTGATTTCCAGGACCGCGAATGGGCTCCAAAAGTTAATTGACAAATTTAATGTTTTTATTAAAGGCAGAATGCTTAAAATTAATAAGGGTAAGACTATGACTATGACCTGTGGGAAGAAATTGAAGAAAAGTAAGTCATTTTTCCTTGATGGGGATAAACTTGAGGCTGTGCAACATTTCTGTTATTTAGGCATTACATTCTCTGGGGACGGGAGATGGGCAAACGAGCAATCTTGTATAGGTATGAAGATGATTAGAAACACAAACTGCATCTTCAGATTCGCCTCCAAATTAGGGGGGCGTAGAATAAGGGAGATGATTACCATTTATAACTCCAGGTGCATGTCCTCTGCCCTTTATGGAGCAGGGATATGGGGATATAATTCCCAGATTGCCCTCTCCATTCAGCAGGAAGAAAATAGGTATCTTAAACGCCTATTATGTCTTCCTGCTTCAGCTTCCAACGAAATTACACATAGGGAGCTGGGCATACACCATGCTACAGACTTGATTGCACTACGTCCCCTCTCCCTTTGGCGTTCTATCTGGGCCAAAGATGAAACCAAGTTTACCCAGGAATTAATTCTAGACTGTTTTAAACTGGACCAGCACTTAAAAATCCCCTGGCTAAAACATATTTTTCACTGGTATAATTCCCTTTTTGGCCAGGATATTTTTAAGGATACCCCAACAGAATTAGTTTTAACGAAGCGTGACCTTAAAACCACCTATATGGATCATGCTGAAGGGATTAGAATGAAGGGGTGCGCTACACAAAGTACCCTCAAACTGTACCTGGAATACAATTTAAATACAGGATTCCCATTATACCTTACATTTGTCAGTATTAACTCCCATCGTTTTGTTTTGGCACGCCTGAGGCTGGGTATAGTCCACCATTTGGTGGCCTTCCCTACTATAAAGAAGCCGGGGTCCTGCCCGTGCCCATGCGATGGAAAATCGAAACAGAGTATCTGCCACTTTTTACTTTTTTGCAATTTTTATACCGGTTTTAGAAAATTTTATCTAAAACAATTATTTTTAGAATACAGTACGTATGATATAAGAGCTGCAATGCAATTATTGTTTGACCTGTCGTCCCCTAACATATGTTATCGTGTAGCCACTTATGTTCTTAAATGTATTAGGCACAGGAAATCAATTATCATATGATCTCCGTTGGAAAAGACACCTATGATCAATTGTGAGCTACTGTCAAACCTTATGCATTTCTCTTATACGTGACCTCTGGTTTTTATCATGATTTTAGACCTTGTATTGACTGCTCTTCTGGCCTGTACCCCCCTGGACTTATACCTTTTAAATTTTTTTTGTATATAATTGTTGATGAATATGTAATAGACTTTTACAGTTAATGCACTTTAGTTACTCTGGCATATTTTTGCACATACTATTGCACTTTATGCCCAGTTCAGGTTCTTCTTTGTTTGTATACAATTGCTGCTTAAATACGTGAGAAAAGTTGTAGACATTGCACTTTAGTTATCCCTTGCACAATTTGCACACACTACTGCACTTTATGATCAGTCTAAGCCTTCTCCTGACTGGTACTACCTTATCCAGCAAGTTTTGCACTACACTTTAATAATTGCTGCTAAATATAAACGTCCCCCTTTTCTTTGCATATTTTGCACATGTTATTGCACTTTAGACCTGGAATAGGTCTCTTGTTTAAAGTACCACCTATCTGCATGTTGTACTAAATGTAAAAAAAGGGCTGCTATTTACAAGTGATTACTCTATGGTATATTGATGTGATATGTTTTGCATTAATTTGCTGATTGTCGTTAAGTGCTATGTCCAATCCTTGCCTATTTTGCACACATTACTGCACTTTTCGCCCTGTGTAGGTCTCTTATTTAGTATTATCCCCCCCGGCATGCCTTGCATAAAACGTGTAAACTGACGCTATATTTAGTGATTATTTTCTCTTTTAGATTTTATTTTTGCCTGTATTAATGCAATTGTTTTAGTAGTTTCATCATTCTTTATAAAAGTGACTTCAATTGTATTTATGAATGTTGCTATATGGTTGTATCTATACAAACCGAATAAAGCATTTTGAAACTGAAACTCAGTCTGAAGATGTTGTCACATCGAGAAATCGGAGCTTACGTATGTTCTGACCGGTTGTCTTCAGCAAGTCTCTATGCCAAATCCAGGAGTATCGTTTGGGCGAGTCTTGGTCTTGCTGCAACGCGTAATCGAGTTCTGAAACCTGTGCGGGAAATTGAGTATTTGGCGGAAAAGGAGCAAAACAGTACCGATATTTTGAAGACCAACATGTTGGATACATATTATCCAAATAGAAGCAGTCACCTCGAGAATGTTTGTCTGTATGAGGTTCTACAAAATTACATATTCAAGAGGAACATCAAAGAAGATATTGATAAAGGAGTGTATGCTGTAATTGGAAGTGAGGGATGTCTGGTCAAGCGAAGAAAATGCCACTTGGTAAACCATCGAAAATTGAGTGGCGAATCTCCTGAAAAAAAAGAGTTTTTCTATTTAGCACTTTTGCAACTTTTCAAGCCTTGGCGTGCAGAAGAGGAACTGCTTGGAGATTTCCTCTGTTACGAAGACTCTTTCAATGCCGCCAAGGAGACCATAGAATGTCCTGTTTTTCCCAAATATCTAGAAATGTTGAATGCGGAAATCGAGCAGGAAGCAACAATTGCAGCCGAAATTGCTAGAGACAGTTCTCAGGACAGTCAGAGTTCTGTTTCATTGAGTCAGGATCCACTAGGAGGACCAGTTATCGAAAATGAAGCTGCTACTGCCATGATTGAAGTGGAAAGAGCCATGGCACATGCTCAGGAGGATGCGGTTAACTTAGAAGACTTGGAAAGACAACTCAACGTTGAGCAGAGGAAAATATATGACGAAGTTACCAACCAAATTGATCATAGATTAAGTCATGAGAAGAAAGAGTGCTCATGTACGTCGTTGAAGCCTGTCCGACTGTACGTGAGTGGAGAAGCGGGAACTGGAAAAAGTTTCCTCATTAAAGCAATTTCATGTTATTTGCAGAAAAGGACTGAGTCATCGCTGTCTTGTGTTGTCACCGCTCCAACTGGACTGGCAGCACATAACATTAAAGGTATTACTTTGCATCGTCTACTGATGCTGCCAGTGGAGCATGATAACAAATTACAATACCACAAGTTATCTGGAGATGCTTGTTGTGAAGTTTCAAGAGTCTTGAGGAAAATGAAACTTCTTATCATTGACGAAGTAAGCATGGTTTCCAATGTCATGCTTGCCTTTGTGCATTTGAGAATGCAAGAAGTTCTTAAAACAGAGTATGATGTGTTGTTTGGTGGCAAACACATCATTGTTTTCGGTGATCTTCTGCAGCTGACACCAGTGAAAGGACAACCCGTGTTCAAAATGCTCACGCATGAAGATACCAGGAAGTGCCTAGGGAGTATTGGCAACGTCAATATATGGTTAAACTTCAATTATGCTGAACTGCGTGAAAATATGCGTCAAGCGAAGGATGAAGATTATAAGAATATTCTACAAGATGTTAGAATCGGAAAAGTGACCGAGCATGGGAAAGAAGCTTTACATGCACGATTACTGTCAAATTTGTATCCAGAAGAAGACGTTGTGCCTGAGAATATTTTTCAGAAAATTACTGAGAAGAAATCTGGAATATGTTTGATGCCAACTCTTGCAGAATGTGCCACCTTCAACAACAAAATGTTGCATTTAGAAAACCAAGAGATTGTGAAGCTGGAAGCTATTGACAGAGTAGAGCATATGGGAGCAACAATTATTTTGTCTGAGAATTTGAAATCAAAATTGGATTCATTAGAGAAGACTATATCTAAAACTGCTGGTTTTGAAAAGACTCTGAATGTGTGCTTAAATTGCCGTATAATTTTAAGAAGGAATTTACATGTTGAATGAGGTCTGGTAAATGGATCAATGGGTAATGTTGTTGATTTTGAGAAATACAGAAATAGAGATGGAATTGAATTTTTAAAAATTAAATTTGATGGCATTGAGGAAGTACAGCTAATTGGTCGTTGCTCTCTAGGTTTTTGCTTGTAAAAGACTTATATGTTCGCCGTAAGCAGTTTCCTGTTTACTTGGCATATGCGGTGACAATCCATAAATCACAAGGTTTAAGTGTAGACAGTGCATTGGTGAATATTGGCAGTTCTGTGTTCAAGGAGGGTATGGCATATGTGGCATTGTCACGAGTCAGAACTTTATCGGGATTGTACTTGATTGAGTGTGATGTCACAAACATTTGTGCGGATCTAGATTGTGTTAAGGAATGCAATAGGTTAAGAAGAGAGTATGCGCCACATTTGCCTCAATATCCTTTGTTTGAGAAACGTGTGGTAGGCCGGAAACGAAGAAATGTGACCAATAGTAGAGAGGTTGTAGCAAAAAGATGAAAAGTCGATGAACCAGAAATTATAAGCAGAAAGAAAAAGGATTTTGTTGAAGATGTTGTTGGTTTTCAATTTGAAAACAGTTCTGGTGTCAACTGCTATGCTAATGTAGTGGTTAATGTTTTGTTTTCTCTAGAAAATGTAAAAGAAGAGATTGTGGTCAATTCGGATCAAAGATTTTGCAGTTTGTTGAATTCTGTGTTAGAGAAATGTAGCACTGATAGAAAAAAATAGAAAGTGTGTCTGAAATTCGAAATCTGTTAGACAAATGTTCAGGTCAAACACAATTCTCTCAAAATATTCAGCAAGATTGTCAGGAGTTTTTAATGTACATGCTTGATGTATTGCAAGACGGAGGTGTAGATGTAGATCACCTGTTTGGGCTTTCTTATCAATGGCAGCATGACTGCGAGAACTGTAGGGTATCAAGTACTACTAGTGTAGACTCCGAAAAATTTATATATTTAACTTTGCCAGACAGTAAATCAGTGTCCTTTAATAAGCTAGTAAAAGCAGCTGATCACAACATGGAGTGTAGCCAATGTAAGTCTGAAATGTTGTCCACATTATTTATACGAACATATGGCCAGTATGTAATTTTAATGTTCCAACGATGTAGGCCTGATGGAACAAAATTGACAACTTTAATTAAAAATGTTGTGGCTTCGCAGTTGTCAATATCAGGAAGGACTTTTGTAACTGCAGCAATTATATATCATGACGGTCCTTCAACAACATCAGGACATTACACAGCTTATTTGAAGTCTAGAAACGGCTGGTCATTCTGCAATGATTCTGTTTTAACTTTAAAAAAAAATTGCCTTTTGACCTTAAAAATTCTTACCTGGTGTTTTTACAACCAAAATTTTAGGGAAAGAATCTCGGGATTTGCTCTGAGGAATTGCAAGAGGTTCTAATGGCTCCTACACTATTTGGCCTTGAGGACAAGTGTAGTACAGAGTCAAAATTTATTTTTGAGTTTTAAGTAGTTACTGAAAAAAAAAAGGTTTTCTTACAGAAAGTGGTGGGCACGGATTAGTTAAATGACAACAGAGTATTTCCCAAAGCAAACGGTGTTCTTACCATAACACTTGATGTCATGGAAAAATAACTGCACTTTGAATGAGTTCAGAAAAACCGTTTCTTTTAATAAGCTAATTCAAGCAGCCAATCAAAACATGGAGTAGAGGTAATGTAAGTCTGCAATGCTGTCAACATATTTTGAACAAACTTTTGGTTATAATGTCATTTAAAAATTCCAACTATATAAACCTGATGAAAATAAGTTTTCAACTTTAATTACAAATGTTGTGGCTACACAGTTGTTGATTTTAGGAAGAACATTTCTAACTGCAGGTATTATATGACATTATGGTCCTTTGACAACATCCACTGTGATCAAGAGAATTAAATAATTGTAGTAGTCATAGAGGTAGTGTAATGTGCCTCATAGTAAGCAGTATCAGTGTCATAGGAAATGTGGAACATGAGTGAGCAAGAAGGGTGAGATATTACTAGTACAGAATTGTGAAAGTGATCTTGAACGTTTTCTTTCTGAAAGTTGCGGAAATACAAAATGACGGGATTTGCTTAGAAGAATTCCAAGAGTTATAAATGGCTCTTACACGATTTGGCCTTGTGGAAAAGTGCGGTAGAGAGCGAGAAGTCATTTATTGTATGTAACATATTTGTCAAAATGATGGAGCTTTTCTTTCAGAAAGTGGCGGGCTGAAAATAATAACAGCACAACAGAGTGTAAGCTGTTCATAGGATATCCTTCGACGTCATGGAAAGTAAGTTACTTTTCAGGAGTTCTGATTTCTGATTGGTTATGTTATATGGGTTTTTTAAACACAATCATTTTGATTGTGTTTTTTTCCCCGCTGTTATATGATGAATACCTTCAAGTCACTGTTTTTAGTGAAATTTGATAAATTCTGAGAACAGCAAAAATAAACCATTTAGCATGTATAATTAATTCTGTACTTTTTGTATTTATGATATTTATTTAGAACTGTGTAGTAGGCATGGAGAAGCTGAGGCTTCTGTAAGTGTCAAAGTTGTTGCATACAGTGCTCACATTCTACGTAGTCTTTCATATGATAGACTACATCTGCACAATGAGATACCTAAGCAAAGGAAACACAGGTGATGTGATTGTGGAATGAGCAAAAAAAATTGCACGTTTTTCAATTACATTACCTGTGTTTCCTAACATTACACATCACATTGTGTAGATGAGGTTTAGGCCTGTTCCAGGAGACAGAGGAGGTCTGACATTTGTTCAAGAGTGCAGTGGACATGATTCACTTCGTTGGTAGGCCTGCACATGTATTATCTCCTCTGTACTCTTCAACAAGCCTAAATTTCATCTGCAACCCTGAGTAGGACTCACCTGAAACAAATCTGTGGATAGGCCACACCTTATCAGCATCTAGAAACAATCATTTAAAATGTTAAGGGCAGATTTATGATGGCCGTGCGCCTCTTTTGCGACGCTGTTCCGTCACTTTTGTGACACAGCAGCAGTGTAAAAGATGCACCATGTTGCAAGATAGGCCTCAGTTCATCTCCAGCAAGATACCGTCAGTTTAAAATGTATATAATTAGGACTGTGTAGGGGGCATGCAGAAGCTGAGGCTTCAGTAAGTGTCAAAGTTGTTGCATGCAGTGCTGCACTTCTGCGTACTCTTTCATATGCTGGACTACATCTGCACAATGAGATACCTAAGCAAAGGAAACACAAGTGATGTCATTGATGTCATTTGAGATGTCATCAGTGATGTCATCAGTGATGTCACTGACCATGTCATGAATGATGTAATATGTGACATGATCAGCAGTGGATTGCGGGTGCGCGATATATAGTTAGTGCAACTAACTATATATGGAATTTCAATGGTTTTGTGTGAGTAAAATAAGGTTTTGTAAATGCTAATTCCTAACTATATATGGTCTATAACCTATGGTTTTTTCAGTGAATATATATATATATATATATATATATATATATATATATATATATATATATAATGCTCCATGGGGTTGTCCAAGTAGCGGGTAGCACCCGAGCCTGCGTGCGCCTTCCCCAAAGCGTTAGTTGGTATGGGCAGTTGCGTGTTTGAAATAGGCCCGACGCGTTTCGGAAATTTATTTTCCTCATCAGGGGCCAGCAGTACAGTGCACGACGTCTACCATCTCCCTGTATGAAAACACATATTGTGCTTGTGGGAGATGTAGTCCATATATCCTGGATGGATGCACTTTCAAATTACTGCTCGTTCCAAAGGCTCTACCATGAGCCCCAAACATCACTCCTGTCCTCATCCATCGCGCAGCTCCACATACGAGACTCCTTGGATAGCGAGTCTCGTGGCCCCCGTTTCTTCGGGGTGGTGCAACCCAGCGGCAGGACCGCCGCTAATGTATTATGCTCCATGGGGTTGTCCAAGTAGCGGGTAGCAACCGAGCCTGCGTGTGCCTTCCCCAAAGCGTTAGTTGGTATGGGCAGTTGCGTGTTTGAAATAGGCCCGACGCGTTTCGGAAATTTATTTTCCTCATCAGGGGCCAGCAGTAAAGTGCACGACGTCTACCATCTCCCTGTATGAAAACACATATTGTGCTTGTGGGAGATGTAGTCCATATATCCTGGATGGATGCACTTTCAAATTACTGCTCGTTCCAAAGGCTCTACCATGAGCCCCAAACATCACTCCTGTCCTCATCCATCGCGCAGCTCCACATACGAGACTCCTTGGATAGCGAGTCTCGTGGCCCCCGTTTCTTCGGGGTGGTGCAACCAAGCGGCAGGACCGCCGCTAATGTATTATGCTCCATGGGGTTGTCCAAGTAGCGGGTAGCACCCGAGCCCGCGTGCGCCTTCCCCAAAGCGTTAGTTGGTATGGGCAGTTGCGTGTTTGAAATAGGCCCGACGCGTTTCGGAAATTTATTTTCCTCATCAGGGGCCAGCAGTAAAGTGCACGACGTCTACCATCTCCCTGTATGAAAACACATATTGTGCTTGTGGGAGATGTAGTCCATATATCCTGGATGGATGCACTTTCAAATTACTGCTCGTTCCAAAGGCTCTACCATGAGCCCCAAACATCACTCCTGTCCTCATCCATCGCGCAGCTCCACATACGAGACTCCTTGGATAGCGAGTCTCGTGGCCCCCGTTTCTTCGGGGTGGTGCAACCCAGCGGCAGGACCGCCGCTAATGTATTATGCTCCATGGGGTTCCAAGTAGCGGGTAGCTACCATCCAGTGAATGTGTGTCTTTCTGAAAAATAAATATGTTTTATATATGTATATGTAAAGGTCGATGGAAGAATAAATGTTTAAATAAGTGTCTAAAAGGATGTTTTAAAAAAAAAATTGATTGGTTAACTGGCTTATTAAGTGTATCTTAGTGAATACATATATTAGCGAGTAATGTTTAAATATTTAAATATATGTATCAGTGTTTCACTTTGTGTATAAGTGGCTGCATGGGTTGGTGAGTAGCTACATGTGTGTGTATATGGGTTATTAGATTTTTTTAGTATCAGTATCTGTATGGTTTGGTGGGGGTATTACTTAGCACATAGATGCATCAATGACTGACTCACTGTTTGTATGTGTTTTGAAGACAGCATATGTGCAGGACTGTATGGGTGGATGAGTGTGTATATGTGTGTGTTAGTGAGTGAATGACTGTCTCACTAGTGTCTTTATCAGTAACGACATATGTTTTAATCTAGTATATGTGAGTATTGATGTATATAAGTGAGTATATGTGAGAGTGAGAGATTGTAAGAGTTCCTGTTTAAATAAGTATGTGTTTCTATAAGTGATTGTTTAAGAGAGTAAGTATGTGTAAGTTTCCTTAGAAGTAAGGTGGTAGTGTGTGTATAGTTGTATATGCAAATAAATGGATGTTCAATAGTTTATTTGCATGTGTGAGTATGTGTGTGAGTAACTTTTGGATGACTGTCGGTGTGTAACAGGATGTATAGGTGTATCACTACATATGATGAGTGAGTATATGTATGAGTGACTATATAGAACTGTTGGTGAATGAGTGGATGTGTATATAGATGGTGGAATTACTGAATTGGTTGTTGTAACTGGTATGGGTATCTCCATTTTTTTGAAAATGTTAGTTTCTATTTTTGAATATGTGTTTCAAGGGTTACATTTCACTGAAAGGAGGTCTGTCACTCTGTCACAAGGATGGTGTCATCAGTGATGTCATGAGTGATGTCACTGACCATATCATGAGTGATTTAATATGTGACATCATCAGCAGTGCATTGCAGGCGCGCAAGTTATAGTGAGTCCAACTAACTATAACGTGGGAATTTCAATGGTTTTATGTCAGTAAAATTTCCAGCTAACTATAACTGGTGTCAAACCTATGTTTTTTTCAGTGAATTTCATAGGTTTTTTAAATGCTAATTCCTAACTATATATAGGGCCTCAAACCTATGTTTTTTTCAGTGAATTTCAAAGGTTTTTTAATAGCAAATTTCTATAGCTATGAAATGTAATATTTTTTATAATGAATCCTATATTGTATATTTATGTAATACTATTTTCTTTATGTATATTGTTCATGTTTTTTTTGGTTTTTTTTGCAGTCATGCGGCGCGCCCCGGTGCGCATACCGGTGAGTATCCCGTTAGCGCTATTGCCGCGAACGAAAACATCATCGTGACGTATCGCGTAGCCGTGTCCGCGTGATACGCACGGCGTAAGCGCACCCGGAAGCACTCGAGCGCATACGATCGCGCTACGTAAGCGCCCCCGGGCGCGCCCCGGGGCGCACCCCGGGGCGCGTAGCGTAAGCGCGTCGGGTCATGTGTTCAGGACAGTTTTGGTTTCCATATGATAAAGCCAGTGTCATGTGACCTGAAAATAACACTTTTCATTGCTTCAGGACAGTTTTGTTTTCCAAAAGATGAAACCCCCCACCTTTTTTCCTCATTCTCACTTTTTACTTTGACTGAGGAAGACCTGTTTGCAGACCTATTTGTACTGAGAAATGGCTACAGTAGCAGCAGCAGCAGGAGCATCTCAACCACCACCACCACCACCACCACCACAAGGACCACCACAACACCACAGTGGTGGAGAAGAAGAAGAGGAGGAGGAGGAGGAGAAGGAGGGGGAGGAGGAGGAGAGGCGGTACCTGCCTGAAGATACTACCACCTATAAGCCAAGGAGCACATTGTCTGGGAGTTTTTTAAAATCCCAAGGGGCCTCAAGAAAGTTAATGCGCCAAAGGTTCCTTGTCTGATCTGTGGCACTGTACTTTCCAGGGGGAACCCTGCCAAAAAGTATTCTTTTGGCAACAACACCATGATTCGCCACATGCAACGCCGGCACCCAAACAACTATACTGCGGCAGAGGTCAGAGAACTGACCAGAAACCCTCCCCAATCTTCACCCAGCACCTCCCAAAGTAAGCAACCCACTCCATCGGGTCCAGAGACAAGTGAGATGGTCCCAAACATCCAAACCCAGTTTGGAGATTTCAAAATTGTTTGCAAATTTTGTGGAAGGACAATTTGCTATGGAGAGCAAAGTATTAAACTGATTAACCACGCCCCTTTTTACACCTCTCCGCAACGCAGCCCCCGTGCATGTTTGAAGAGGGGGAACTAATTCCCCTTGCATACTGGGGCCCCTGGGGGCTAACTAGCCCACCAGGAGCCTCCAGTATGCGCCAGGGGGCTGCATTGCAGAGAGGTGTAATGAGGCCACACCCTTTTTTACACCTTTCTGCAACGCAGCCCCGTGCATGGTTGAAGAGGGGGAACTAATTCCCCTTGCATACTAGGGGTCCCTGGGGGCCAACTAGCCCACCTTGGACCTCCAGTATGCGCCAGGGGGCTGCATTGCACAAAGGTGTAATGAGGCTATGCCCCTTTTTACACCTCTCTGCAACGCAGGCCACTGGCGCGTTTGCAGAGGGGGGACTAATTCCCCTTGCATACTGGGGGTCCCTGGGTCATATCTGCCCAATCACCGATATTCCGAACGATTGAAAATGACTTTTCTTGAGAAACATTCGGATCTGGATTATCAAGTCCTATACTTTGGAATTTTTTAAAGACTGACTTTGAGGATGCTATAAATTACTCAAGTCTGCCCGAATTGTGTGGGTAAAATTGATACCTAGTCACTTTGAATAAGAATGTACTTACGTCTCGTCTAACATTTGGAAGCAATATCTAGTTATATGACAACAGGATACCGACATAACTTGAAGGAAATAAGAACGCCCTGAAGAAGTTCTGTTGTACAGAACGAAACGTTTCGGCTGGCTGTGGTACATAAACTTAAGGAAAATAAAAGCATTTGAATATACACCAAGATTCAGCGCTTCAATAAGGACTCTAAGTGATATGATTTGATTGGACTTATTGTGCAAGTGGTGCTGTGCCAAACGTTGGAATATTCTCCACCACTCTCTACTACTTACTCTCTCCTACTTCACTACTCTCAAATACTCACTCTCTACTACTCATTCTCTACTACTCTACTACTCTCTACTACTCTCTCTCCACTACTCACTCCCTACTACTCACTATCTACTACTCTCTACTACTCACTCTCTACTACTCTCTCTCTACTACTCACTCTCTACTACTCACTCTCTACTTCTCACTCTCTACTACTCTCTACTACTCACTCCCTACTACTCACTCTCTACTACTCACTCTCTACTACTCACTCTACTACTCACTCTCTACTACTCTCTACTACTCACTCTCTACTACTCTCTCTCTACTAGTCTCTACTACTCACTCTACTACTCACTCTCTACTACTCCCTACTACTCACTCTCTACTACTCACTCTCTACTACGCTCTACTACTCACTCTTTACTACTCTCTACTACTCACTCTCTACTGCTCTCTACTACTCGCTCTACTACTTACTCTCTACTACTCTCTACTACTCACTCTCTACTACTCACTCTCTACTACTCTCTACTACTCACTCTACTATTCACTCTACTACTCTCTACTACTCACTCTCTGCTACTCTCTATACTGCTCTCTACTACTCTCTACTACTCACTCTCTACTCTCTATTACTCACTCTCTACTCTCTACCTCTCTCTACTTCTCTCTCTACTAGTCTCTACCTCTCTACCGCTACCTCTCTACCTCTGCCTCTCTACCTCTACACCTCTACCTCTCTACCTCTCTCTACACGCACACATATACACATATATATATGCATATATATGCATATGCTTTTATATATATGTATGTGTATGTATATATATATATATATTTATGCATACATATATAAACATATATAATCTGTATATCTATATAAATACAAATATAAATGCATGCATACATATACATATATGCATAGAGATGCATGTTATTTACATGAAAGTTTAAAAAACACTAATAAAAGCAAAGCTAGAAAGACACCTCATTGCAAACAGAATGGCTTTAACTTAAACGGGGGCGAGATCTATTGCATTTTCAATGCTTGTTTACATCAAGAAGGCATTCAGATGTGTCACATATTTGCCATAATTTCTGAATGTTAGCACTCTAGTTGCTCATTAGATCACTGTAGTAAAGCTAGTGCTCACCAGGGAAGTCTGCTGCTGGTATTCAAAGTGCATGTTTCAGTCTGCATGTCAGAATTATTTTATGAAATGGAAGAGGATTTGAGAAGTCACTCAAAATGTGCCCTAATTTTTCTTTCTGCAGCACTAATCATACTTTCTATGGCAAAATATACCCCCTCATTTTGTTCCTTTTTAAATTAAATGTTTTAAGAGTTACCACTTTATTCCAATCAAGATGGCTTCAGGTGTACCATACCTTTGTAATAAGTAGGACTGTTAGCGCTCTAGTTGTTCTTTAGAACACTCTGGGACATTCTGTCATTGGGCTATACTTGGGCTACATCTGGGTGATATTTGGGCTACATTTAGGCTCTTTTGTCTCTGGTGGCCATCTTGGGAGACTGCATGTCAGAATGTTTTAATGAAATAGAAGAGGATTTGAGAAGTCACTCAAAATGTGCCCTAATTTTTCATTCTGCAGCACTAATAATAATTTCTATGGCATAACATACCCCCTCATTTTGTTCCTTTTTAAATTAAATGTTTTAAGAGTTACCACTTTATTCCCATCACAATGGCTTCAGGTGTGCTATACCTTTGTAATAAGTAGGACTGTTAGCGCTCTAGTTGTTCTTTAGAACACTCTAGTAGGCTGCAGTAGAACACAAAGGAATCAACTGACAGTCTCTGTCGTTGTTGGATGTACATGTTTTACTGAGAATGTCAGACTTCATTCTCACATGACTGAGAAAGATAATGTGAATTTACAGAAAATATGCTTTCAGTTTAGCTTATAGATCCCCTTCCAAACCACTGTGGGAAAATCATGAGATATTAGTTTTCTTTCAAACATGATTCATGATATCACAGCAGAAGGCTTTTTCACATGGTAAAATCACCTTAGAACACACCACAATTCCTAAAATGAGTATGGTACCATCAACAAATGATTTATAATGTAACTAAAGTCCTAAAACCCTCTATTAACTACAATGCTTTTTAATGAGGTGCTATCATGTATATTGGTCCCAAGATGGATGCCAACACTTCTTGGATGAAGTGCTGACAGCCAATCAGATCAGATGTGTGGTTAGGCTCCGCCCAGATATATATATATTTTTTAACCTAAATTACTCAAAATCCACTGGAGCACATATCTTGAGACATAGCAAAGGCACATCGGGCTACCAGTCCCTACAATTTTGCCAAGTTTTGTGGAAATCCATTCAGCCGTTCGGGCTAAAAGTGAGTCCAACCGCCCTATGGAAATTAACATGGGGAAAACACGTTTTGGGACCCCCCTTTATCTCGGCCCCCGCTTGACGAATCCCCCCCAAACTTTCAGGGAATGAGCGGAGCGCAGCGAGGCAAATTAAAAAAAATTACAGGCAGATTCCTCAACCAGCGCCAAAGTTATTCCCTATAGAATGTTGCGGATTTCCTATAGAAAACAATCCTAACTATAACTACCTACTGGCGACCGCCAGTAGGTAATATCCAAACATCACAAGGTTGCCCTGCGTAGAAATGCCAAACACGAAAGTAGGTATCCCTTTCTTTATCGCAGGCAGCAGGCAGAATGCGGACAACATTTACAGCAAAGCACCAAACGTTTCGGGCTCCATGCCCTTGTTCACTGGCGTGTGTGGAATCGAGGACGGGCCCACTTGTGGAGTCCATACAGGACTTGATTGTGTGCTTCCCGGACCACACTTCCCAGAATGCACAGTCTCATTTGAGCCTCCCATCGGTCGGTGTGTTATATATAAAATGGGGAAGTGGGTCGGCGGTTGCGCACACCGCTTCCGTTAAAGCCCCTGAAGAGAAGCACATGGAGCTTCGAAAAGCGTCGGGCAGATCCCGTACGGAGCGGCGTCTACGAGTGGATCCCCGTCCTCACCTATACATAAACCAAGCTGCTGTTCGCGTGCTACTCAATGGTGGACACCTTCGAGCATTGATATATATATATATATATATATATATATATATATATATATATATATATTCTGCAAGTTGTCGCTTCCGGTGAACAGACGTGCACCGATAGTGTCCCGCAACAAAGAGTCGACCCAAAGGATGCTGGTGCAAGGTGATATTTATTCTTGTAAAGCCAGCGCTGCCGCCATGACGCGTTTCGCCTCCAGGGAGGCTTGATCACATGACAAACTACACATGCTTTGCAAAGCTATTTAAAGTGACAGTGCAATCAATTAGACCATAGGCATGGACGAAATACTATACAATAAAACGCTACCTATGTGCAAATATTCAAAGAATGCCTAAAATAAAGCAAATATTTCAATGAAAGAGAGCACAAACCATGAAATCATATAAAACTGATTTCATAGTAAAGAGAGCTTATTTACAAGGCAAAGAGGGACATGATGAAAAAAAAACAACCGAAGTATATACATGACAATTGGTATTCTCTATGTACAAAAGGTATATTTCTCATAATCATGTCATGCCTCATACGAAAACAGCTCAATATATAAGTTTTAGCAGCGTATATCCAAAGCCATATGGTCTTAAATCCCAAGAATAAAGCCCAAGTGGGCAAGTCACAATGGAAGACTAAATAGCCAAGAAAAAGTGCATGAAGAAATAGTGCAAATATATCAATAAAGTGCATTACAGTTAGATAAATTCTCAAATGTTAAAATTAGTGCCACAATATCAAGAAATATATAAAAAAATCATTTCATCAGTATATACAGTTACATAGTACGGAAAAAACCTTTTATATTAAGAACAACGAATATTACTGCTTCCGGACAGGTCTTAAAAATAAGAAACTCCTAATTCCTAAAGGCAGGTGTATAAATCCTCTCTATCATTAAGGCCATTAGGGTTCTTAGTGTTGAGCTCCAAGATGTATCTTGTCTCAAGGAGGCGGAGTTTGGCCTCACGGTCACCTCCCCTCCTTGACGGCTCAACACAATCAATCAAAAAGAATTGGAGTTTATCAGGGATACCTAGATGTTTCTCCTGAAAATGCCTGGCAACCGGATAGTTCTGATCATGCCCCGTTATTGCCCGTATGTGTTGAAGTATTCGCTTGTGGGCAGGCAGCTTAGTGCTGCCCACATATTGGAGTCCACATGGACATTCCAACACATAAATGGCATACTCAGTTTTACAGTTTAGCCATTTGGAGATGGCAGTAGGATGTTGTTGAAAGGGGCTTTGGAAGTGGGTTCTGCTGGAACCCTGTCGGCAGGCTTTGCATTGTGGGCAAGTTTTGAAGCCCTTCTTCAGTGCTCCCCAGGTTGCAGAAATCTTGGGTTCTAAGGTGTTGCTAACCAAGATTTTGGACATTGAAGGGGACTTCCTAAAGGTCAAAATGGGTTTGGTACCTATCCTGTGACCAATCACTGGGTCACTGCGGACCAAATTCCAGTTTTTATTTACGATTTTACGTAAGGCCCCATGGTGACGATTGAATGTCAAAATGAGTCGTGGAGAACTCATTTGTCCCTCTCCTGTTGTTGGAATCACCAAATTGGTTTTCTTGGATTTGGGGATTAATGCCTCTTGCCTGCTTACTGCATTAGAGCGCCTGATCGCTTTCATAATGATTTCTGAGGAATAACCCCTATCAAGGAAGCGCACTCTACATGCCTCATGTGCAGCCGCACATTCGGCATCCGAGCTGCAAATTCTCCTGATCCGGAGCATCTCCCCAAATGGAATACTCCGAATCAGATGGGCAGGATGTTGGCTGTTAGAGTGCAGTATGGTATTACCAGCACTGGGCTTCCGATAAAGGCGTGTACTCAGGGCGGAGTCCTTCACAAATACTTCCACATCCAAAAAACAAATCAATTCAGAACTTAGATTAGCAGTAAAATTAAGATTAACGTTGTTCAAATTAATCAAATTGACAAAGGCCCTGGCACTATCCTGGTTGCCTCTCCAAATAATAAAGACATCATCAATGTAACGTAAGTATAAGGCAATGTTGTTACACACAAACTCATGGTGCTGGGTAGCGAGGACCTGCTCCTCCCACAGCCCAACGTGTAAACACGCGTAGCTGGGTGAGAAGCAGGCCCCCATCGCCACACCCCTTATCTGGTGATATATGACGCCATTGAAAATGAAAAAGTTCTGTTCAAGGCACATTTTGGTCATTTCGACCAGCATTTTGTTATGTGCTGTTGGATGAGGCAAATCTTTGTTAAGGTAGTAGTCCAAGGCCTTGAGACCATCTCCATGCCTAATCGAAGTGTAGAGGGATGAAACATCCAAAGTCATAAGCACCATATTTTCTTCCCAATTGAATTCTGCAATTTTACTGAGAAAATCAAAGGAATCCTTGACATATGAACCAAGGTTCTTAACATGATGCTGTAAAAAGAAGTCAATGTATTTGGAAACATGTTCCAAAGAGCTGTCTATCGCTGAGATGATGGGGCGTCCCGGTGGTATAGCAATGTCCTTATGAACTTTGGGAAGCATGTAAAAGGAGGGGATAACCGGATGTTCTTTTTTAAGGTATCAAAACTCCTCATGCGATAAAAGCCCTGCGCTTCGCAAGATTTGAAGCTTCTGATGTTGCTCGATCCATGTATTTTTCACAATTTGAATGTTACTCCTGCGGTAGCATGATATATCATTAAGTTGCAGTTCCGCTTGTTCAAGGTACATGTTTTTCGGCCAAAGGACCACGTTGCCGCCATTATCGGCCTCCTTTACAATGATGTTGTGGTCTGATTTGAGTTTTGTGACCAATTGGTAGTAACATTGATTCTGTTTTGAGATGTAGAATTTCTTTTTGTTAATGGCAGTATACAGATGTTTCATATCTTGCACAACAATCTCCTGAAAAGAATCCAAATTGTCATGAGCCATGATTGGCTGAAGGATCGATTTAGGCTTAAAAGGTGTGATCTGTCGCCCAGAATGTTCAAGTGGAACTTCCCTCAGGTTGCCCGTTGAGGATTGGTTTTGTAAATCCCAAATGGCATTGAAGGTCGTCTGGCTTTGGCTGCTTGAAAAGGTTGGACTGGATACTGTTTCTGGTGGATTGGATTTCTTTGGATGTAATTCAAAGAATTTTTTAAGTTTTAATTTTCTTGTAAATCTGTAAAGATCCATACGAGTATCCGCATAATTCATGTTGCATGGCGGGCAATATGAAAGTCCTAGACTTAATACAGCAGTTTCAGCTGATGTTAGTTCCAAGTTTGTGAGGTTGATTACTGATTTTGTTTGGTTTTGCGATTTCTTCTTTGGTTGCGTTTCCAATGACTCTGTTTGCCCTGATTGTTGCCGTTTGATGTTCCTGGAACGGCATTTCCGGCGTTGCCAACGTTTGTGGTTTGCCCGCTGTTTTTTGGTGCGCGGGCTTTGTGCTATCGTAGAGTTTCGCGTCGATCCTGACACAGGCAATCCACCTCCTGTGCCAAGGAGAGCTTGGTAAACCCCGAAGCTGCATCACGGCTGGGGTCCGTCTCAAGATCACTTTCCACCGCCGAACTCAAGCTCGAAAAAGAAGTTGCAGGGAGCAAGGTTTCTTCCCTTGCTTGTGGTCATATTGGAACGCGCTTTAGCTTTTACTGCATCATATTTTTTAGCAAATGTAAAAACCTGTCTATATATATACTTGCTCCAAAACATCACCAGCCTGCTGCACTCTCGAGCGGGTGCTTTCAAACGCGGGGGTGGACCCGCTGCAATATCGCTGCTCCCAGATTTAAAAGTAATGGTGGCGCGTCTGTACCACGCAATTGACAAAGGCGAAGTGCCGAAACGCGTCTTGTCCGTGCTGGGGTAACCAAATAAAGTTTTTCTTTGGTACGATTACCCCCCCTGAGAGTGCTTTGTCCGGTTCTTTACGAACTTTGTGGATATCTGGGAGCAGCGATATATATATATATATATATATATATATATATATATACATATATATATATATATATATATATATATATATATATATATATATATATATATATATTCCACACAAAAGTACCAGACGCTTGGAGGCCCTCTCTCAGCACGTTTTCCTTATTCGGCAAGGCAGCATTCAGCCACAGAGTGGTAGGTACAGTACAGTTAATGCCAAAAAGTCCCGACGCGTTTCAGGCATGTGTTGCCTTTCTTCATGGGGATGGCTCTAAGGAAAGAGCAGCTTGCAGGTATTTTCCGTTTATGTAACAGTTGATTGGTCCCGCCCTCTGGGCGTGTGCTGGCAATGCACTCTGGTATTTGAAGTCTTCGCTATGTTTATCTATAGTAGAAAGAGCTGCTATGCTTTCTTACGTGTGCTTCTCATACCACAGTGGGTTACTGCATCACATCAGACTGTGGAAATGCCGTTTAGACCCCTTGCTCGAACCATGATGCTCAATCTTGCTCCGTATTCGTTACGGCGCTTTGACCTGCTCATCCGCAGGGAGGGGCTCTCCGCGACCGTGGCAGGCCGCAATATGTTCCACACAAAAGTACCAGACGCTTGGAGGCCCTCTCTCAGCACGTTTTCTTTATTCGGCAAGGCAGCATTCAGTCACAGAGTGGTAGGTACAGTACAGTTAATGCTAAAAAGTCCCGACGCGTTTCAGGCATGTGTTGCCTTTCTTCATGGGGATGGCTCTAAGGAAAGAGAAGCTTGCAGGTATTTTCCGTTTATGTAACAGTTGATTGGTCCCGCCCTCTGGGCGTGTGCTGGCAATGCACTCTAGTCTTTGAAGTCTTTGCCATGTTTATCTATAGTAGAAAGAGCTGCTATGCTTTCTTACGTGTGCTTCTCATACCACAGTGGGTTACTGCATCACATCAGACTGTGGAAATGCCGTTTAGACCCCTTGCTCGAACCGTGATGCTCAATCTTGCTCCGTATTCGTGACGGCGCTTTGACCTGCTCATCCGCAGGGAGGGGCTCTCCGCGACCGTGGCAGGCCGCAATATGTTTCACACAAAAGTACCAGATGCTTGGAGGCCCTCTCTCAGCACTGTACCTACCACTCTGTGGCTGAATGCTGCCTTGCCGAATAAAGAAAACGTGCTGCGAGAGGGCCTCCAAGCGTCTGGTACTTTTGTGTGGAATATATATATATATATATATATCTATATATATATATATATATATATATATATATATATATATATATATATATATATATATATATATATATATTATTGTTGTTTTTGGCATTTCAGTACAATGCAACAAACATTGCAAAGGAAAAGGAAAAAACAAACTAGCCAGTACAGACACATTACCTGAATGATCATATTACACGTAGTGTGACAATAACAAATATGCTGTTTGCGTGCTCTGTTCACAGTTCTATAGGGAAGAAAATTAGGATTAGTCAGAATACAGGTGTTCATATTCATTAACCAAAGACCAAACAATCGCATTACATGGGAATCTTTATCTACCCCATCCATGCTACACATACCCTGTGAAGCCCGATATATGGAAGTGGCCATAACTTTGTCCTCCAACTCCCTCGCACCAGTATCCACTTGCAAGGATAGAAACTCTGTCTACGTCACCCATTCCATATCACATCGGTTCAGCACCTCCTTCAACACTACGCTCGTGGGCCCATGTTACAAACGGTTCCCAGATATCCCTATGTCTGGATGTGGAAGGCAAAGTTCCCAGAAGGTGGACAGCTGTGAATGGCCATATGTAACATCCCTAATCCAATCATTTAGAGAAGGGATCTTTTTCCACCCACAGTGTATGGCGATTTGGCATTTAGCAAACAATAGGAGCATAGCATGCAACTTTCGGACCATGACCGTGGTATCCTTCAGATATCCCTGCATACCCAGTAGAGGATCAGGATCAGCAAGAGTGGCTATTATCTGATGGATAGTAGTGAAGACACTGGACCAGTATGATGACAGTCAGGGACAGCTCCAGGCTATGTGCAGAAAGGTGGCTGCGGGAGTGCCACATTTCCAGCAGCTGTCATCGTCTTTCAATCCCATGCGGTGCAACCCCAAAGGCGTTCTGTAAAATCTATGCAGAAATTTAAAGTGTATTACCCGAAGTTTGTAGCTAGGGGACAATGCAGTGAGATGTCCACAGCAATAGGTCCATTGTTCATCTGTAAGTGGACAAGAGAGGTCTGCATTCCAAGCCTGGAGCGCCCGGGGATGTGTCACAGGTGCCGAGTTCTGCATATGTGTACAGATACATGTGATCAGTCTCCTAGAGGAGGCTATTTTAAGCACGTTTTCTAGTGCAGGTAATGTTTTCAGGCGGTTTGGGAAAGTGGCATGTAAGGAGTGGCAGCTGGTGCAGAGTTTATAGTATTTAAAAAGGTCAGAGAATGGCACTGTTTCTCCTTCCTCTGGAACCGGTGACGGCCGGAACATCTCTCCGGGGTATAGATCCGCAAACGTGTGCAATTGTAGTCTTTGTGCTACAGGCTTACTAATGCCATTGCCAACGTTGGGCAGCATGGGATTTTAACCAGTCCAATTCTCCCAGCCAGGGAGAGCGGGAGTTTAGCCCACACTAACACTTTCTCCTCGAATCAGGTTGCGGCACGGCCGTAAATCATATCCCACACTTCCTGCATATTTCTGCTAGTCCAAACCCCCAGGTATTTAACCAGTTCATGTGCCCATTTGAGGGGGAACTCAGAAGGGACTGGGGTAGTGGCATCTGTCAAAGGAAAAATGGTCGATTTGGCCCAATTAATGCAGATGCCGGAGAGTCTACCAAATTTAATGAATTCACGGAGGGGTGTATCGAGGTGCGTTGCCGGTTCTGTGACATACAGAGTGACGCCATTGGCATATAAAGAAATCAAGAGGCTCCTAGAGTGGAACCCAATCCCCCTGGTGGTGTGATGCTGCCGGATACAAGCGGCCAATGGTTCCATCGTTATGTGAACAGCAATGGGGACAGTGGACATCCCTGTCTCATGCCACGTGAAATTGCAAATGGTGCAGAAAGGAGTGCATTTACCTGGAGTCGAGCTGAGGGCCGCGTGTAAACCAGCCGATTCAGATTATTGAACAGCGGGCTAAATTCCATGCGACCAAAAAAGGCAAATTGATAAGGCCATTCCAGCGTATCGAACGCCTTCGTGGCATCGAGAAACACCTCAGCAGCCTGCAAGTCGAGGTGAAGATAATGGAGCACTGAGAAAAAAGTCCGAAGATTATGGGAGGTCGATCGTCCAGGGATAAAGCCTGATTGGTCTAGGCGGGCAACCAAGGCGAGCAGCCACTGTAATCGATTTGTAATCAACTTAGCCAGAATTTTCACGTCCACGTTTATTAATGACAATGGACAAGATGAGTCCAATTCGTTTTCCGGTTTTCCTGGTTTCAGAAGAGTTATGATAATAGCTTCCCGCATAGATGGAGGCAATACACCCAATGATTGGGCCTCTTCGAATAATGCCAATAGGTGCGGCGCCAGCTCCTCCACATATGTCTTGTAGAAGGCTGTGGTCAGACCATCTGACCCTGGGGCTTTGTCAAGTGGCAAACTCTTTATCACCTGAGCGACGTCCTCCACTGAAAAGGGGAAATCTAAATAATCCCTATATCTCTGACTCCATAATAGTTCCAGAGAGTTTAGAAAAGACAGCAGGCTCTCCGGCTCCGACTCTTGGGTAGCAGTGTAAAGTTCTGAATAGAATCAGTGAAATTCATGTAAGATCTCTGCCTGGCCTCTGATGACGGCTCCCTGGGAGCCACACAATTCGGATACGTAGGCTGTGGAGCGGGATGGTCGGATCATTGCTGCAAGAGTCCTCCCTGGCCTGTCCCCCTCCCCATATTTCCAAGCCTGGGCGCATTGTCCCAGAAATATAACCTCCTGCTGTGGCTCTTTGTCAAATTCCAACAGCTTCTCTTTTAAGGGGGCTAGGGTCTGTGAATCGTCAGAGGTAAAGAATTTGGTTTCGACTTCCTTGATCTGTATTTCGAGAGGCCAGTGTGCCACATATAGCCTTTAGCACTCCCACTTGCTTGGCTATGCATTTACCTCTAATCACAACCTTAAATGCCTCCCAGAGAGAAACCTCTTTGTCGACTGAGCCAGTGTTTAGAGTAAAATAGTCAGTGATGTCTACTCTGATCTCTTCTTTAAATGCCTTGTCTAAACGTGCATGGGGGGAAGCCTCCAAGTGAAAAATCATGGAGTTGAGCTGGGAAGTACTATCCGCAAAAGGCATGGTGCATGGTCCAATAGGGACCTTGGGAGGTGTGTGGCCTCTAAAGCCCAGCTGGCCACATCCTGTGAAATCAATCAGAAATCCAAGCCTGACCAAGCCCTGTGATATTCAGATATACAAGTACCCTCCCTAGTCATTGAGTGAAAGTTCCTCCAAACGTCCACTAAGTTCCCATCTATGATAATTGCACGTAGTGTTGCTCTGGCAGAGGGGTGAAGCGTACAGGATGTTCCTTTCCTATCTAGCTCATCATGTAAAATGGCATTAAAGTCTCCCCCCCAGATGATGGTGTCACAGTTCAGCGCTTTGGTTCTGGCACAGATGTCCTGGAAAAAACTAGGAGACTCAACATTAGGACCATATATCGCCACTATTACCATTGGGAGCCCATCCAAAGTTCCCATGAGTATAATAAATCTCCATTCCGGGTCAGTCTGCGCCATCCCCTCCTTCCAACCTACTCACTTCCTAAATAGTACAGCGACTCCCCAGGAATAGTTCGAGTATATGGAAAAGTACACTGTGCCCCACCTAGGGTGTCCCAGTCTGGGGGAGGGAATGACATTAAGGTGCGTTTCCTGTAATACACAGATGTCCACTTGGTGTCTTAGCAGGTAGGCATGAATGAGTCTGGACTTTCTCCCATCATTTAGACCACAAATGTTCTAGGTTAGCAATGCATCTCAGTCAATGCCATACAATTATGAACAATACATCTACATTGTGATATCCTGGCTTGAAACAATTGAACAGTGCCCCACTCCTACCCGCCTCCCACACCAACCCCCAATCAGGTTGTAGTAGTACCATTTCCAACAATAAAAGAGCAATGAAATCAGAAGGGAAGCCTCCCGTAGAGGTGTAGTACCATCAGCGTGCTCCCCTGCAGTCACAGGGTGGCCAAGATAACTGCAAAGCGCTGTGCCAGCTGTTTAGCAATAAAAAAAAGATGTAGCCCATCATTTCGAGCAACCTGGGAAAAAAATCTATATGTATGCCAGAACATCATATAAAAAGCAAATCAGAGAAAGCTGGCTTGCTCCACATATACCCCTGCAACAAATTAAGCATCTTAGTCCAACCAGTTGGTGCCCAAAATTGGCATACCCCACAAAACAGAGAAGACCCAATGCTTCTACTTGGAAAAACCATTCCCGGTTTTGCATCAAGAATGACCCACAAGACCCCACCACAATTTAAGACATAATAAAACAAGGCAAAGTAAGGGAGTTGGGCTGCAACAAGTTAGTCATTATCGCCCCCTCTGTCCTCCGGACGGTCTGCTGACCCGGCACCTTGTTAGGGCTTCTTCCCACCCACATGTTTGGCGAATTTTAAGCCGGACTTGGCATCTGTAAAATAGTGGTCAGTTCCATAAAATGTGACTTTGAGTTTCGCAGGCTATAAAAGTGAGTAAAGGATTTGGCCCTGCAGCAGGAGACGTTTGGCAGGCAGGAATGCCCGTCTCGCCGATTGCACTGCAGGCGTAAAGTCAGGGTAAAAGGAGATCTGATTACCTTTGTGAGTGATATGTCCCTTCTCAATGCCAGGCAAAGGATAAGATCTTGGTCCTGATAGTTAAAGATCTTAGCCAGGATGGGTCTAGGCATCGCTCCAACCGGAGGTTTTGGGCCCAGGGTGCGGTGTGCTCTTTCCACGGCGAATACTGCAGAGTTGGCCCTCGAAGAGTTCGCAGGAGAGGTCAGACCCAAAGGTCTCCACCTCGTTTATGGCTGTCATCTCTGGTATGCCTGTAATCCGCAGGTTGTTGCGGTGCCACCTGGCCTCCAAATCCTCATTCTTAGCCCAACACCTTATCCATATGCAACAGTTGTTCCTTGGTGTCCACTTGGAATTTGTGAAAGCCGGAGGCCCTATTTTATTTTCGAGTGCATCCAGTTGGGGCTCATTCGAACCCACCTGTGTCTTTACGGCATTAAGTTGGGAAGTCAGTGTATCCAGCTTAGTGTCAATATTCTGCAGACTGGATCTCATTTCAAGCATCAGAGTTCCCAAATCTTCACTGCGGTCTTCCCCCTGGGAGTCCGATGGCCTCTCCGCAGTCGCTTCGGGTCTGACTCTGTGAGCCTGGTGGTTCGCCTCTGATCAAAAGTAAGCTTGGGTTGCTTTGCATTTTGTTTCCCCATGGTGTGGTCAGATGTGTTATATCGTGCATGCACAAAACAGCAGCTTGTTGTGGAGCCCCGAACCTGTGCAATTTTGGGTCTATGCAGAGCTTGGAGACTCAAAGGATGCCACAATCCCAGCCCTGCCGGCTTTAGTGCAATATCGCCACAGACATCACCTCAGATGTAAGTCTCGCTACTGAGTGTCTAGCCCTCCGGTGCCCAAGGAGAGGACCACATGCAACCAGCAGATAGCACACGCCACCAACCAGCGTAAGCTGCAAATAAGGTTCAAACAAAAATAGAGAGGGTTTTCCAAGATACCCGCACATACACACCTGCTAGCCTCTTGCCAGTCCTACAGATTACTTCATTGGCAAAACTCCCCAGAGTCAGTGTCGGATCACCTGCACTTTTGTCTGGGTTCCAACTCACATGCCACAGAATGGGCAAATGTTGTCCTGCCTCCACATGAGAAACTACCCTCCCGTCCGCTAGGCTTTGCAGGGATGTCTCAGTCTCGGGCCGTGCCGTCAATATCCACACGTTAAGCGGCCCGGCGCTAAATGACTCCCGCCTCCAATGTCCGAGCCGGCAATGTTTTCCCTTTAATATGGCGCAGCTGCGCCGGGTCCGCACAGTAACAATGAGGTGCAGTGGCCGCTCAGTAGGCAAATATGGGCTCACTACTCACCTGAGCAGTCTCAGGCATCCTGCGGCTGACCCCTCTGCTTCCACGGTCCACAACGGGTGCCCACACCGGGCGTGGCCTTTACCACGTAGCGCGCTGTGGGCTTGAATGCCCGAGCGATCTGTCCGCCCACCAGCAGGGTGATCGAGCAAGGCCAGGTCTGTCTCCACTCGGGCCTAGATCTCCCTGCCGGCGCCTTGCACAGGGAAGCAGGTCAGCTGAAACAATACACCTCCTTTCCAGGAGTACTCGGGCTGCAATCCTTTCGGCAACAGTACTCTAATGTCCAGGATAATTGCAGGATTAAGTCTCGGCCGGCGGAGCTCGCTCACAGAGCAGCCATTCCTCACCTCAGCAGGCCACACCCCACAACGTCACAATAATTTTTTTTATTTTATTTTTTTTATTTATTTTTTAAATCTTTTTATTATTTTAAAACAGGGAAAAAGGAATAGACATATCCGGTGCCATACATACATACATTGATAATAGGGTGAACAGGTGTAATAGCAGGATAGACGTGGAGCAACAGAAGAATCACTGAGAGGCCCGCGCTAATGAGTACGAAGTAAGACGTGCAACATTACAATCGATAAACAGTTTAAATGCAGACCCTCAAGACCCTCCCACCCATAAAATTAAAGCAGCAGAAGAATCATGGCAACCAGACACTAGAATTTAAAAACAAAATCAGGATATTTCGCCAATATTACTAGTAAAGGAAAAACTAACAAGAGATTGAAAAAAAGAAAACCATGTGAGCGATAACAGAAAGAAAACAATAAACCCATCCCCCCACCCTGCACCCCTGCATACGGCTATCGCCTCACCCCTACTAGAAGTGTGCCTGTCGCCCCAACTAACTAGGTTTTAAAAGTAGAAAAGAGAAAAAGTGGGGGAGGGCATTGCGGTATGGGGTCCCGGTCCCCTTCCCCCCGCCAGAGACCAGCACCCCCTACGATGAAAAGTCAATAGTATCAGAAATCACAAAAAAATTAATTAGGGGGAGCCGTGATGCACCGCCCAACCTCCCGTGAGACCAACAGCCACGAATTCTACATCCATTAAGGCCATAGTACCAACTACAGTCAATCAATCTCAGCCCTGTCCCTTCCGAACCATTATGTGAACCCCTCCCGGTGGGACCATTACTTCTGCAGGAGAATCAAAGTGCAAAAAGGGTCCGAGTAAATGCAGTACAAACACCGATCATGTTCACTTCCCCCGGAGAGCCCGGTTTCTCCGGGGGGATCAGACAGGAGCGGAACGGGCGGCGTCGGAGGGTGACTGATCGGTTTCTGCTGCAACAATCTGTATCTTGCTTCCACGAGCGAAGACCCCGACCCGCCGAACCCCGGCGGGACAAAACCAGGTCCGCGGGTCAGGGACCTCCACCCCCGGCCACTGTCGTGCCACGTCACTCCTCCCTCGATGTTGGTCAAGCAAAATGAGCGCCGTCAAGATCGGGCAAAGAAAAAACCTCCATTGCGGTAGACCGGACCCTGATTGGTTATCACGGCCGATGTTGTTCAACTACGACACGGCCGGATCAAAACTCGAGGCCCCAGCTCTCCTGCTGGATTAGGCCTCAAACTTCAACTCGACGCAGCTCCGTCATCCAAGCAGATTAAGTTTTCGGGATTGCACCATCGGAGTGTGCATCAGTTCATCTACACAGAGGTCAGGCATTAAATCAGGATTATCGACAGGATCATCTGGCAGGATACGGAGGTCGGCGGAGCCGGGAGCCTAAGCGGCCATCTTGGTTGCTAGCGTAGCTCCTCCTCAACGTCACAATAATTGATGTCACTGAAGCCAAGGGAAATGCGCTGATAAGTTACTGGGAAATTTACAAGAAAGAGAACTAAAACACACAATTGTGGTCATTTCACCCTGTATTCAGGGTTCGACTGGCATATGGAGCAATCATGCGGTGCCAGAAAGGCTGGTTTAACTGGTCGGTGTGTGGGCTGTTTCTTTGGCAGTTTGTAGGTCCATTTTATAGTCTGTTGATCCGGTTTTTACTGTTATTTTTCTGATATTACCACAAACACTGCCTTCAGCAAACATAAAATGAATGCAGTCTTCCATTCCTTGCAAAACAAATATACAGCATATCTTTACAAGTTCAAAACTGCCTGAAGGCATGGGGTTGTTTTTTTAGCCATCTCATTTCCTAATATAACCACTTTCATTTTGGTGCCCAGGCTTATTTTCTCTCCCAGTACAACCCTGCCTGTATTAAACCATATGGATCATATATGCTAAGATATGAACCTGGTTATAGGCTTTATTTATTCTGTATTATCCTTTATTAGTGTTAACAAGTTTTGATTTATGATCCCTTGCATAAAAGAGACTGTTGAAATACATATTTAGGTGAAGGCTAGAGACAGTTTTAGCTGTTTCATACCCTCATACCAAAAATGTAACCCTAACTAGAAAAAGCAAAATAATACATGCATAAATGGCCTTTGGGTCAACTTTTTTCATCCAAGGGTCTGTTCAACAGTCATTCACATTTTGCTTCTGGCCCCTTCAAAGTACAGCATGGAGCCAATGGTCAGCCGACTTCATCTGTTGGCTGCTGTGTCCAGCGAGTGCATTTCTTCTGACCCTACATGCACATTTGTCAGTCCCAGAGAAAGTGACCCAATACTATACTTGTATACAATACATGTATACTATACTATACAATACTATACTATACTATACTATACTAGACTATACTAGACTATACTAGACTAGACTAGACTGGACTACACTAGACGATACTATTCAAGACTATACTATACTATACTATACAATCCAATACAATACGATTCTATACTATACTATTCTATACTACACTATAATATTCTATACTCATCCTTGTGTGTTTTAACTATGTCTTCAGGTTACAATAATTCAGAGCCAACAGCAGGTTTTATTATTGATCCAATTACACTTGCCTGCTAGTCAGAACACATAATTTTCTATTAAACCTCTCTACATTGTTTGGTTTAAAATTGTTATTATACGCATATTGCCCCAGGTTCAGGCATTATTTTTTTCTTTTTGTGGCATATTCGCGGAATAATAAAAAATAAATAAACACTTGACCAGTTTACCAAGGCTGGCCTCTTAGCTTTGACAATGCTGTTTGTCACGTATTCACTATAACGAAGCACAGCAACACTTTAAAAACGGTGCATTTCTTCATATGTTTCCTTTTAAGATGCATTCTAAAGCATACTGCAATGATGAATGCATTTATTTTACCAAACAGAAAGTGTAATGTCCCTGTGGGAGTACAGAATTTAAACAGATCACTGTTCACCTATCGTTCTTGGCACTGCTTTTGTCTCCTCTGATCTAAGGATGGCAAAGGAAGTAGTAGAAGTAACAAAGAAAAAGCCAGGGATCCATGAATGACGAACATGGTGCCATTCCATTGCCCTGGAACAATGGGCCTCATTTATGAGGCCGTGCGTCACTTTTACGCCGCCGATGCGTCACTTTTTGTGACGCACCAGCAGCGTAAATATTGTGCCTTGTTGCACCATATTTATAAAGTGACGCATCTAGGTAGATGCGTCACTTTGTAAACCCCTGCGCCACATTATACCTGCGCCAGGTATAATGAATGCAAGGGGGGCGTATTGACGCAAGGAAGGGTCGTAGAAGTGACGCAGTGAAATCTATGAGATTTCACTGCGTCACCTTTAGAACCCCGTTGCGTCAAAATCTTGTGCCTGCCTCACAGCAGGTGTAAGACTGACGCAGGCCCTTTCACATAGGGATTGCCCCATGTGAAAGGGCGCATTGCTGGAGTTGCGTCACTTTTGTGACACACTCCAGCAATGTGTCACTTTTGCGCTTACAGATACGTCAGAAACACTGACGTATCTGTAACTCCTTGCGACATGATGCGTCATACATTAAATATGATATGACGCATCATTGGTGTCGCAAGGAGTGCGCAGTAAAGTGACGCATCGCTGTTTTCACGCAGCGATGCGTCACTTTTCATAAATGAGGCCCAATATATTTATGGTGATAAAGTGTTAGTGAGCAATAAAGCATATGTGACGTTCCTCGTGAATATTGATTGAGTCGGTTTCTGCTCTCGATCTAACTTCACACCGATGCATAAGCAGTAACAGAGGCATGTAAGGGAAAGAAGACCTCTATCTCTGTTTTCACTTTTACAATATATCAGCAATGGTACCGCTGTCCTATTGAGAGACAAATCATCACATTGCCAAATGAACAAAGCATTATGAAAATCCCATTGAGGAAGCAGCCAAGGGTGCCTTTTGAGATGGTGTCCTCTTCCACAATGCGGCCATCAACCGTGCCATCCTAATAAATGGTTGCTGTAACCTTTGTATACGAGAAGCAGCAAACTACAGCTACATTAACTATGAGTCACATGTAGGGCGGCACCCTACATTGAAGTCCCATTTTCCTTGTGAATGGGCCCTGTTCCTTTTGCAGTACTAATTTCACATCGCAAAACACACATTTTGGGAGGTGGATTGGAATTATGCAGTCACAAAAAAATCAACTTTACCCAGCCATGGCTTTCAAAATGCAAAAAGAGTTGTTGTAGCTAGATCTCTACATGCACGGTTCATGCCACAAGCAGGAGAGTGCCACCCCAAAAAATGTGTCCCTGCTGTTCACCTTGCTGCTAAGAGCACTTTTTCAATAGACAAGCACCCAGAAATAGCTGCCAGGTCAATTAATATTCATAAATGTATTATTGTCTGCAGGTGAAGTTTATACCCCTCAAGTGTTTTTAGAAACTGGAGCAGTTGTATTTCCCAGATTATAGTCTAGGAGTTTGCCAATATAGATTTAAGTCCTTCAGCAAAACAAATGCACCACCCTTCATGCAAGAACATTTCTTCTCAATGATAGAATTCAAGTAGTTTATTTAACTCTCCTAATGAGCTGCGTGGCAAACTAATCATATACTTGAATCCTTTCCTCCATTAGAAAAGTGACATCTGTTTCTGGCGTGGTACCTGCATTCCATGGAAGTTAAACCCTGAATGCACTCCAAATTAAAACAGGAGGTTCCCCCTGCTATGCTTTCACTGAGTACGAAGTCTGAAATACATGAACCTCAATCATCATATTCTCAGTCAAGTAAAAAAAAAAAAAATCTATGCATTATGCCCCAAAACATATAGATTTATGTTGATTAGTCTAATCTTAACCAACAGCTTAAAGACAACACGTATCATCACTAAGGAGAAAACAAATTCTTCATTTGGTTTTCAGCAGACACCCCTATTCCATTAGAGAGTTGACATTAATCTTTGTGTTCACCTGTAACACTAGTAATTCATGTCTCTCATACACTCAAGTTTCTCCCTCTCACATACTCAGTTTCCTTCACAGAATACTACTGAGTAAGGGAACACAGAATTGGCGGAGTTTCAATAGTACATGCAGCATGGAAACAGCCATCATAGCCACTGAATGTCCAACAAGGAGAAGTCTTCCACAACCTTTTATTTATCTTAACCTCAAAGGTAAAAATGTCAATATTTATGCAATACAAGTTCAATAGAAGAACAAGATTGAGATATATCTACAGACATTAAAGCAAAGGAACGATCCTGCACATCAGTAGCCTCGGCAGGTTACATATGTGCGGAACACAAGCAGGGGCGTAAAAAACGCCCCCGCAGCCCCCGTGGTGCGGGGGGGGGCACTCTCTTCAGTAAATGAAGGGGCCCCCCTCAGCTCTTCAGTGAGAGAGGCTTGCGCTAAAGCAAGCCTCTCTTCCTCTAAAGCAGCTGCAGTCTGTGGTGTACCTGCTCTGAGCCCCTCCCGCTGACTGAAGAGAAACAATGTTTCAACTTACATTGTTTCTCTTCAGTCAGAGCCAGGCCCGGAACAAGGGTGGGGGTGGGGGGCCGCAGAGACAGCATTCCCCACAGTGCTCTGCTCCTCTGAGAAGTATCAGCTACTCCCTCTTCCCACCAGTGCCAGTCTTACACTGTCACCAGTGCCAGCTCCTCCCACTTCCCACCAGTGCCAGCCACTCACTCTGCCACCAGTGCCAGCCACTCACTCTGCCACCAGTGTCTGCCACTCAGTCTGCCACCAGTGCCAGCCTCTCACTCTGCCACCAGTGCCAGCCTCTCACACAGCCACCAGTGCCTGCCGCTCAGTCTGCCACCAGTGCCAGCCTCTCACTCTGCCACCAGTGCCAGCCCCTCACCCAGCCACCAGTGCCAGCTTCTCACTCTGCACCAGTGCCAGCCTCTCACTCTGCCACCAGTGCCAGCCTCTCACACGCCACCAGTGCCAGCTGCTCATTCTGCACCAGTGCCAGCCTCTCACATTCCCACCATTGGCAGTCTCTCACTCTACCACCAGTGCCAACCTCTCACTCTGCCACCAGTGCAAACCTCTCGTTCTGCCACCAGTGCCAGCCTCTCACTCTGCCACCAGTGCCAGCTTCAGCCATTGCCCACTAGTGCCAGCTTTAGCCATTACCCATCAGTGCCAGTCTCTCACACTCCCGCCATTGACAGCTGCTAACTCTGCCACCAGTGCCAGTCTCTCACACTGCCACCAGTGCCAGCCTCTCACACTGCCACCAGTGCCTGCCGCTCACCTGCCACCACTGCGAGCTTCAGCCACTACCCACCAGTGCCAGCCTCTCACACTCCCGCCATTGTCAGCTGCTAACTCTGCCACCTGTGCCAGCCTCTCACACTGCCACCGGTGGCAGCTGAGCTCCTCCGACTATCCACGAGTGCCAGCTTCAGTCACTGTCCACTCGTACCAGCCTCACACTCTGCCACCAGTGCCAGCCTCTTACACCATCAGTGCCAGCTGCTCACACTGCTCATGTTTGCTACATTCCTGCCCAGTGCCAGTTCCTGTACAGTGATGGCACCTATACCACACTGTGCACCAATGCCCAGCAGTGCCAGCTCCGTGCACTGCCCTCATGTGTACGTCAGTCCCTCTCAGGTAGTTGATGGAAAGGTTTAGACTCCTTGGCCAGAACTAATATTTGTTCACTGTCTCGCAGCTTATCTTTTTTAGCCTACGTTTTCACATGAAATCCTCTTAACTCCGTGCCCAGAATGCATTAGAAAAGGTACAGTCAATGCGCTATATATTAAGATGCCTACTTCATTCCATAAACTTCTCACTACACAAAAGCCAAAGCAATTATCTCCATTAAGTAGCGTTCGATGAAGCAGTTGGAGCAATTAAGACAATTAGGCACGAGGCTGTGAAATTCATTGGGGCCTCTTCGCAAAGGTAAGTTTACACATGTACATTTACTCAGAGCACAAGTCCTAAAAAAAAGAAGAGGGGGGGGGGCGCTGTCGTCACGAAAGGAAGTGACGTCACGAAAGGTGGCTTGTACCATCAGACTCATTGTCTCCCCTCGCTCACCCCTTAGATGGGATTGCATCAGAGAAGCCAGCGCTTGAGCAGCCTTCTGAATGAGCTTCGATCTTGCCCCAGAGAGGCCAAAGAGTGAATGTGTGGCTCCATTTGCTCCAGTTATCGAGATCCCGGTAAAATAAGTAGGGGGACGCCGTCCACCTGCGTGGTACCCCGACTCGAGTCCTGCATTTACTCCTGTAAACCCCTGCACCTAGGTGTAAATCTAAACCTTTTTGCCGTCCAGCATTTCCTACTGTAGATTTACACCTAAGTGTAAACTTACATGTTCCCACCCACTAGTGGACTTTCCTTCAATAGGATTTAAGAGTCTAAAATAACTACAAGTAACTTTTCGCTCGTAGGTAGTGATTTCCACCACTGTAGTGGAGATCTCCCCATGAGGTAGTATAGGGAAATTATTAAAGCTTATTTTTAATTTAAAAAAAAAAAAATGAAAATATTGAAATATAAAATATAAATGTAATTCATTTAGGATATTTATTATAATAGCTGTAATAAAATAAAATGATGCTGGTGGAGAGACAGTGGAGAGACAGTGGAGAGAGACAGTGGGGAGAGAGTGGAGAGGGAGAGAGTGGAGAGAGAGAGTGGAGAGAGAGTAGAGAGAGAGAGTAGAGAGAGAGACAGTGGAGAGAGAGTAGAGGGAGTGGAGGGAGACAGTGGAGAAAGAGTGGAGAGGGAGAGAGAGAGAGTGGAGAGAGAGAGACAGTGGAGAGAGAGTGGAGAGACTGGAGAGAGAGAGAGTGGAGAGAGAGAGTAGAGCAAGAGTGGAGAGAGAGACAGTGGAGAGAGAGTAGCGAGAGTGGAGGGAGACAGTGGAGAGAGAGTGGAGAGAGAGTGGAGAGAGAGAGTGGAGAGAGAGAGACAGTGGAGAGAGAGTGGAGAGAGAGAGACAGTGGAGATAGAGTGGACAGAGTTGAGAGAGACAATGGAGAGAGAGAGAGAGAGAGAGAGAGAGAGAGAGAGGAGAGAGAGTAGAGACTGACTGACTAACTTAAAGACTGAATACTGACTGACCGAGAGACTGACTGACTGAGAAACTGACTGAGAGAGAAAGACTAGCTGACTGAGAGAGTGACTGACTGACTGACAGAGAGAGAGAGACTGATTGAGAGTGACACTGACTGACAGAGAGAGAGACTGACTGACTGACAGAGACTGACTGACTGAGGTAGAGAGATACTGACTGACAGAGAGACAGACTGGCTGACAGAGAGAGAGAGAGACTGAGAGAGAGAGGCAGAGACTGACTGATGAAGAGAGATAGACTGACTGCGAGAGAGACTGACTGACTGAGAGAGAGACTGACAGAGAGAGAGACTGACAGGGAGAGACTGACAGAGAGAGAGAGTGACTGATGTAGAGAGAGAATGACTGACTGGGAGAGACTGACTGACTGGGAGAGAGAGAGACTGACTGGGAGAGAGAGAGAGACTGACTGACAGAGAGAGAGACTAAGCGAGAGAGAGAGACTAAGAGACTGACTGGATGAGAGAGAGACTGGCAGAGAGAGAGAGACTGACAGAGAGAGAGAGACTGACTGAGAGAGAGACTGACAGACTGACAGAGAAAGAGAGACTGACAGACAGAGAGAGAGACTGACTGACAGAGAGACTGACTTACAGAGAGAGACTGACTGAGAGAGAGACTCACAGAGAGAGACTGACTGACAGAGAGAGAGACTGACTGACAGAGAGAGAGAGAGACTGACAGAGAGTGTCACAGACTGAGAGAGAGAGAGACTGACTGAGAGAGACTAGCTGACTGCGAGAGAGAGAGAATGACTGACTGAGAGAGACTGACAGAGGGAGAGAGAGACTGTCTGGAAGACTGACTGACTGAGAGAGAGCGACTGAAAGATAGAGGCTGAGAGAGGGAGACTGACAGAGAGATTGACAGAGAGAGGGACTGACAGAGAGAGAGACTGACTAAGAGAGAGACTGACTAAGAGAGAGAGACTGACTGACTGAGAGAGCCTGAGAGAGAGACTGACTGAGAGAGAGACTGACAGAGAGAGACTGACCGAGAGAGAGAGACTGGGACTTTTACAGAGAGAGAGTGACTGACTGACAGAGAGAGAGACTGACTGACAGAGAGAGAGAGAGACTGGCTGAGAGAGAGAGGCTGGCTGACTGAGCGAGAGAGACTGGCTGACTGAGAGAGAGAGAGAGAGAGAGAGACTGACTTACTGAGAGAAACTGACAGAGAGAGACTGTGAGAGACTGACTGACAGAAAGGGAGAGACTGACTGACAGAGAGAGGGAGACTGACTGAGAGAGAGACTGACTGACTGAGAGAGACTGACAGAAAGAGAGAGATAGAGAGACTGACAGAGAGAGAGAGAGACTGAGAGAGAGACTGACAGACAGAGGAACTGACAGGGAGAGAGACTGACAGAGAGAGAGACCGAGAGAGAGACTGACAGAGAGAGGGACTCACTAAGAGAGACTGACAGAGAGAGAGAGACTGACTGACTGACAGACTGACAGAGAGAGAGAGAGAGACTGACTGATTGACAGACTGACTGACTGAGAGAGACTGACTGACTGAGAGAGACTGAATGACAGAGAGAGATAGACTGACTGACTGACAGAGAGAGAGACTGACTGACTGAAAGAGAGAGACTGACTGACTGAGAGAGAGAGAGAGAGAGAGAGAGAGAGAGAGAGAGAGAGACTGTGATGGAATTGGGGTCAAAGTGTGTATAAAGTTAAGCAATGCCTCTTAAGATTGCTAATGTCTACTAATAAAAATGTATTATCAAAATGTGCTCTTTGTAGTTACATCTGCTTTTGAAATATTGCATTGTCGCATTGTCTAATGTTTTAAAACGGAAACGAGAAGGATCAGTGGATGCACTTTTGTCAAAATTGAACGATGAGTGGGCCCGATGTTGTATATCATGACAGGAGTCTGCATCAGGAAACCCACCTAAAATTGGGCAAACTTCCCGGCCTACTGACGGCTGGGACCCTATAATGAATGGACCACCACTTATGATAGCCTGCGGGCAGACTAAGTCCAACCTTTAAATTGACCATCCAGTATAACGGCTGTATTGATGACAGTGGTGTAACAATAGCCCCGCATCCCCTGCAGTATGGTGGGTCGCTGGCCTGAGAGCCCTAGACTGGCACGGAGAATGGGGGGGGGGCTCCATGTAGTTTGCAGGGGGGCCCCCTCAAGTTTCGTTACGCCACTGAACACTATTCCAATTAGAAGAGGCCAACACTTCGTGATAACTTCATGGTGTGAGGTGGTGTTGCAGTTGCTACCCACCTGTCTTTTACTTATGCCATTTTGGGACTTTTCAAGCTAATGGAATATACTGGTAACGGTAAATGACCAGATATGATTTGCAACATCAGTCAAATCAGGGACACATACGCTCTGCCACTTCTAAATATGGTTTGGCTAGGTGTCTGTTGCTAAGCTAGCATTATGTGCTGTCTGGCTGTGGCTCTTGAGCAAGCCTTGCGTTGCATGACAGCTCACTTCCAGCAACTGCAGAATGTTTTATCGAAGTCCTTTCTGTGCATGTTCTACAGGCCTTTTAAGTATTTAATTGGTATCAAAAAGCAGGCAGCCCATTTAAGTCAGAAAATATTGATCAGAAACGGCTTCCACAATGTCTCTAAAACACACGTTTCTCCCTTTCATATAGTCGGTTTCTTTAGGTGGTGAACTCCGGTCCGCCGGCAAAGTTCACAGGGTTTTTGTCATTCCACGCTCCAAGCAAAACAACTCAGTTGACCATCAGCAGGGTGGAGTTTACCAACCATTCGCTCAGGGCTAGGCATTTTTTATTAAAATAGTCTGCCACAAACCATCTAAGGAAAAAACATCAAGGGTTTGGCTTAGACGCAGCAAGGCCACGCCATACTATGAATAAACAGAACTAATGCTAATGCTGCTACGTTATTTTGCGAATCCTGAAAAGCAATGAGTGAAACAATTGCCCTCAAAAAACCACCTTTTCCGTTTTGGGAAAAAATCCAAAGTATTTTATTTGATTTAGTTATTTTTCTTTTTTCTTTGAAACTTCGTTTTTTATGAAATTTTAAATCATTCAAGTAACAACACAATATATAGCTTTTTATATTTTAGAAGCCCCTTAGCGAACTACATGCCCCTTCACTCACACAAGTCTCAAAAGTCTATATACACCATACATACCGTGTCAGAGTCATTCTCCTAATCGCCTTAACCTCACATCCATCCATACAACATGTCACACTACATTCAACCAAAGCCCACCCTGGTGCCTCTTTTTTATAGGACCCTTCTAATTTGAGGTGAGGCCTACACTAACTAAACACAGTCTGCAAAGTCTATGTACAAAACAAAAACGGCCATCTGAACATTGTACTATATTTCACAATGTCATCGATAATTTCTAACAATACAGAATAGCCTACAGCACAAAAAGCGGTCTACGCATTTCGAATCACCCTTATTTTGGGGATTCTCTTCAGGACCACGAAAACTTTCTGAAAGACAAAAAATTGGAAGTATGTCTTAATCTCCAAATACAAAGTAACCTAAAACCACTATTCAGTTCAGCCACCAGTAGGCTCTTACCTTCTTATTCGCATATGAACACACTGTCAAAGTCTGTAAGTAAAAAATCAGGTAAGACAACTGTATGATACCAACTTGATACACCTAAAGTTATAGCGCCGTGAATCCCCAAAATAAGGGCGATTCGAAACGCGTAGACCGCTTTTTGTGCTGTAGGCTATTTTGTACTGTTAGAAATTATCGGGAGCGCAAACAACTGGGGGCAATTATCGGACGACCGTGAGGGGAACGATCTAACGCTTACCTCTCCTGCCGGCGCTACAGGGCCAGAGGGCATATTTCTCTGATGCGCCGTGAGGGAAACGGCCAGCGGGGGGACTCCAACTCCCAGCACCACTCCCGGCGCCTAGAGCCAGCATCAGAGCTCGGCGCCGCTGTCAGCCGCAAGCCTTCAAAAGTGCACCGCGCCTCCAGCAGCGCGGGACGAGCGCGGGCAGCGCCCGGGTGATGCCTGGGCCAAGGGCGGGCCCGTCCTTGCCCGTCATAGCCCGGAAGAGACTGGGCTGGGCCACCCCCCTGTTGCCTGCATTCAGAATACTGGACTCGTCCACCTATGATGTGGTAAAGGTACTCTTAATACGATCTATAGGATATTTCCGGCACTTGGCCGTATTGTTGGAACTTTGCCCATTGACTTTGCTTGACTTAGAACATATTTGTACCCGTTAAGGGGTGGGAGTTTGTTTGTTTTGGGCTTACTTCTATTCTCTAGTAATTAGTAAACATGGGCAAAAGGAAACTTGTGGATCCTGCAGGCGGGACAGTTGCGGGAAATGGGGGGGCCGCTAAAAGGAAAAAAGCAAGGAAGGCTTCCAAAAACCCCTGCATTTCACAGTCACTTGAAAGAATTGAGACTTTAGTAGCTGAATGTGGGGATATCCTGTCTTTGGATCCTACCGTGCCCTCCGCCCTTGCGAGTAAATCTACCTTATGTAGCCCCCCGAATACAAGTCCTATTCGAGCAGTTACTGTATCCTCGATGTTTCAAAAACCTCCAGCCAAACATATCGAACCTAGGAATGAGTATACATCAACTTCTAATCATGTACCTCTGGAACTATTGTAATTTCCTGCTCTAACCGCTTTTCGGTATTAGCTGAATCCATAGATCTACTTGAAGAGGCAGGGAAGGAAGCAGCTCCTAGAAACTGTATGACGATGGGACCCCGGGGTAACACCGTATGTGGGAAGTTTACATGATGTTGTCCAATCAATTGCCTCTCTTAGAGCAGAAATAGGAGAACTAAAGCGGATAATGCATGAACTACTGGGTGTTGTAAAAAAATATCCTACTGGACCCTCAGTTAGGGGTATCGACCGTAAAGTTCATAGAGAAGCGGGGTGGGACAAAGATAAGTTAATCCCTAACAGAAATAACGTCAAAACCCAGAGTGTAATGATTAAACATACGATAGACAGCACCACTAGACAGAAGAATAGACAAGTGGATCATAATATATTCAAATCACCACAACAGCCCTCTGCTGAGAACGTTTCCTGCTCCTCTAGTGTTGGTCTTGCCCCCAATCCAGCATATATTAGACCTGGTCCTGATCAATTACTCCAACCATTGTATAATCCAGGAATCGGGGCTAAGTCTACCCAACCTAGAGTCTACATGGTTAATGTCCCTAAAACATGTTCCCTAAAAGATGAGGGCTCTCTGATCAATAAGGCAACACATTGGATTCGTCACGTAAGTGGGTGCCGGTCCTTGATAAGGGAGGACATAATCAGGGCACGTAGAAGTAGCTCCAGGGATAATTAAACAGATACCATTGAGCTAACTCTCACAAATCATGTGCTCGCCGAGGGCCATCTAGCACTGGACTTTAGAACCTTTCCCCCAGGCCAATCCGCCATACAGTTCAGGCGGTCCCCCAGCATGGAATCCATGAAGTATTGTAGTCCTGTCTCTGTTTCATCTATAGTGGGTCAGTCCGCACTTGATGCTAATGATTGACTTCCTACTAACACTAATTCTGTTAATACTAGCATCAGTACAGCCCCTATTGCATACACAATATCTCCTATCCTGGTTGACCATCAACAAGACGATCTTATGTTCTCTACCACAACTAATAAGAGTGACCCTGCCTCAGACGGTGCCTTGTCCTTCCATATCTTGGCCCCTAGAAGCTGTGCGAACACCCAAAGGGCAATATTTGCGAATATTAAAATAATCTCTTGGAACATAGCCGGTCTTCAAAGTAAATTATCATTGCCAGACTGCAACAGTCTCATAGATGGCTATGATCTATGTATCTTCCAGGAGACGTGGAGCTTAGTACCACTGTATAAACACGGCTACTCGTGTTTTTTTATACCTGCTATTACCCAAGGGCGTGGTCGTCCGTCAGGGGGGCTTATGGTCTGGGTGAACATTGTTCTTAATTGTAGGGTCGCCCATCATATCTGTACCATACCGGACTTAATGAGATTAACCCTGAGGGGGCCCAATGGAGGCATTACCATCAAACTTTTTAATGTTTATGCCAGAGGCACGAGGGGAGGAGCTAAGTCACCAATTATTTCTACACTATCTAATGAACTTCTTTCATGTCCGACTAGTGCCCACGTTATGGTGGCCGGTGACCTTAATTGCACCTTCGAACCTTTGGCCTCTGATGATTTCATTGGGACGGAGGAGGAAGATGCGGGATGGGGCATACCCCCACTAACACTTCCGCCAGTCAAGCGATGGTCACCGTTGGCCATCCAACTAATAGGGGTTCATCCCCCTCCAGATTCGATCACATATTGGTCGACAAGAGACTCTGGAGTCAAGTGGTTGATATGATTGTTATTCCGTCAATTGATAGTGACCATAACCTACTTTCTTTCGAAATGATGGATGTCTGGCCTAGCGAGGCATCCCGTTCTAACAGTGGCCACTTGATGTTAACCAAAGAAGTTATATCATCTAACTGTAAGCGGTTTCTCAAATGGCCAAAAGTTGCCATAAATGAGCGGAAAATGTTGGCCCTTGGTGACATTTTGAGCGCCCAGACCCCCAAACTGATTAAAGCATGCAGAGAAAAGGAAGGGGCTCAAACTGTAGGGGATGTTTACACCAATACCATTGACAAGTTAAGCTCCCTTTTTCTGGAACCATTCGCATCTAACAACAAATCCATGACCCGTAAGTCACCACAAGTATGGTACAATAGGGAGTGTAGACTAAAGAAGTCCTTTCTGATCTCCGCAATTAAGAACCACAACACTAGGGAGGTCCAACGGCTTAGAAAGGATTATAGACGAACCATGGTTGATGCGAAGAGGGTGTGGGAGGAATCCCATTGGTCGGAACTGAAGGCGGCTAGCCTATCCAAAAATGGTGATTTGTTCTGGAATTTGGTCAGGAGATCTAATGGCCATGATCCTGACCAGACCCCGAACCACATCACCAATCAGGAATGGTATGAACACTTTAGAAAATTGTATGAAGGAGATAGTAATCCAGGGTACCAAGAGTACTCTTGTTGTGAACTGTCTCTCCTTCCCCCTGAGCCGTTCCAACCAATAGCGGTTAGTGAGGTCGAGAGAGCTATAGATAAAATCACCCCGGCAAAGGCCCCGGGCCAGGATGGCATACCAGGTGACCTATACCATGCTAGCCCAAGAGAATGGGCCATATATTTTGCCCTCTTGATCAACGCCCTCCTGGCGGGGGCAACTGTCCCCGCCTCCTGGAAGGGGGCTGAGGTAATCCCCATCTTTAAGAAGGGTTCTAGGGGTGACCCTCCAAACTACTGCCCGATCAGTCTTATAGATGTCGGTCAGAAGGTGGTTGGCCGGGTCCTCCTGGAGAGGATCCTCTCCTGGGTTGGGGAGAATAATATTTTGTCAGACTATCAGGCAGGGTTCAGGGCCTGTACAAGTACGATCGACCAGGCCTTTAGGTTGGCCCTGTTACATTGGAAGGTGGTGACCATTGGCAAGGGCAGTCTTTACCTCGCTTTTATCGACCTAAAGACTGCCTTTGACCTGGTCTCACGAGACCGCCTTTGGCTGGTTTTACATGAGATGGGGATACCCCCGCCGATACTGAACCTTTTGGTGCATATGCATGAGGGCAATTATGCCCGAATTAGGTGGGATACACAGGGCCAAAAAACTGAGAAAATCCCAATTGAGAGAGGTGTCCGTCAGGGCTGTGTTATGGCCCCAACCCTTTTTTCTCTTTTTGTGAATGGGGTTATCTCTTATCTCCTAGAAATAAATGCAGATGCCCCATTCCTGGCGGGAAATAAAGTGCCCGCTTTACTTTTTGAGGACGGCACCTTACTAATCTCTAAAACTCCCGTAGGCCTGCAGAAATTGTTAAATAGGTTTTACTCATTTTGTAATTTGAGGGGCCGGGTAATTAACACAACAAAGACCAAACTTCTCTTTTTTAACCCCAGTAGACAGTCAAAGTCTATCCTTACACTAGATGGGGTGCCTTTAGAGTACATCAAAACATTCTATTACTTGGGCATCAGAATTTCAGATAAATTGTCCTGGAAACCTCATATTGATAAAATGGCTGTGAACCACAAGAGGGTCGTTGGAGCCATAGGTAGAGAGCATCGCTCCTCAAGTTCCAGGCCAATTGCTCCTGCGCTTGTGATCTATGCTGCTAAGGCCGTAGGCTCAGCACTTTATGGTGCTGAGATCTGGGGCTTTGATAAAGTTGACGACATGGTTAAGGCAGGAAATACATTTTTTAGAGAGCTGGCCTCTTTGCCGCAAGGAACCCCAATTAAGCCTTTGCTGAGCGACTTGGGACGTCGCTCATTGAAAGACCTTGCCATTTTACGTCCTCTCCTCTATTGTGCTCATCTGCGGCGTACACCTGAGTTATCTAAATACGCCGACGGCCTAAGAGAAGTGATACACCTGGAGGGATCCCACAAAATCAGTTGTCTCTCGAACATAAAAAAAATTCTCATAGAACTGGGTTTTAGAGAAGCTTAGGACTCAGAGTCTTTATTGAGTAAGTCAGACATCAAGAGTGCCTACTGGGCTTGGGTTGATAGTCAGGAGTCCAGAAACCATAGGCTAGGTAGGCTGACTGATGATTTTCGCCGTCAGACCACACTGCTAAGGAGCTAACAGATGATCTTGGAGCTCTTCAACTGGCCCAATTGGTCACAGCCCGACCCATGGAAAAGGCAACCTTCTAGACCCTATCTTTAGCAACTGCTCAGATCTAATTGTTGACAACCCACTCCCCTCCCATGGTCGGACCATTTTTTGGTCCCGTTTACCTGGGTCACCCATAAAGCCCCCCAACTACCCCCTCAAACTACAACTAGGAGAAACTGGTCAAAACTCCCCGTGGAATCCTGGATGCGTGATCTTGACTCCACCCGTCCGCCACCCTGCCCAGACCCCAATATGGCAAACGGAAACTATGTAGGCTGGATCACGAAATCCTTGGATCCGCTCCTCCCTCTTCGCAGATCGTCCTCAAAGAGAATGCAGAAATCAGCTCCTTGGTTCTCCGACTCGCTAAGAGAGCTAAAACGCCTTTGCAGGCAACGAGAGAGAGCCTGGCGTTTAGACTTTCTCCCGGATAAAAAGGCATCCTATAAAGAGGCGATCAAAGCTTACAGAGAAGGGGTTAGGTCAGCCCAGGCAACCTACTACTCCGACAAAATCTTGGAAGCCAAATCAAAGCCCAAGGAAATCTTTTGCATAATAAAACAATGCTCCAGTGTCATCACTGCCCCCCACCCGATCAAAACTCAAGAGCAATGCAATGAGCTGGCAGAATTCTTTCACAATAAGGTGTTAAACATTTACTCCTCCTTTCCAACTACGGCCTCAAACCGTGAGGCGACTGATCCACTTCACCCGAAAAATTCCCCCCCCCCCCCCCCCAGACCAGCCTATTCTTGATCACTTTCTTCTCCTGGACCTTGACACCTTAGAGAAAGTGGCACGCCAAGTCAAGTCGGGCTCCCCACGTGACCCAGCTCCTCCGGAAATCTTGATGCAGGCAGGCGAAGCCATCCTGCCTGTAATCCTGGAACTGCTAAACTCGTCCATTTCTACATGCGCAGTCCCCATCGCCTGGAAGCAAGCCATGGTACGGGCGCTGCTAAAAAAAAACAACCTAGACCCTGATGATCACTCCAACTACCGCCCCATCTCACTCCTTCCGTGGGCTAGCAAGGTACTGGAGAAATGCATAAATGCCCAGTTGGTCCAGTTTCTGGAGAACCACTCCCTACTACACACGTCCCAGACAGGCTTCAGACCAAAGCATGGGACTGAAACCGCCTTATTAGCAGTCACCGAAGAATCTCGAAGGATACTGGATCAGGGAGGATTAGTGGCAGTGATCCTCCTTGATCTAAGTGCTGCCTTCGATACGGTCAGCTATGCCACCCTGCTGAACCGTCTCCAGAACATCGGAGTCTCGGGTGACGCATTAAGGTGGTTCAACTCCTTCCTAACTGATAGATCTTTTCAGATCTTTGACGGCGACACAACATCATCCAGCAGGCCTCTCAGCTGCGGAGTACCGCAGGGCTCTTCTCTGAGCCCTGTATTATTTAATGTATACATGAAACCACTGGCTGGGGTAGTCGAACCGTACGGCATCAAAATCGTGTCGTACGCTGACGACACCCAGCTAGTGGTTTCATTGGCCCAAGGGAACAACAGGCAATCCTCGGCTGGTCTGTTGAATTGTTTGGAGAACGTGAGGGAGTGGATGACCAACTCCTCCCTCAAACTGAACGGAGGAAAAACAGAGCTCATGCTCCTAGGCCCTGCTTCGCCAGTACCTTTCACCTCCTTGTGGCCCTGCGGTTTAGGTGTTTCCCCCACCTCCAAGGACAGTGTTGAGAGCCTGGGAGTATGGTTAGATAAAAAGCTCTCCTTCTCCACCCAGGCCACCAAGCTGTCCGCCACTTGTTTTGGCCTACTCAGAACCTTGAGGAAGGTCCTTCCACTTTTGCCTCTAGATGCCAAAAAGGTGGCAGTACAAGGCCTCATCCAGTCCCGTTTGGACTCAAACAATGCCCTTTACCTAGGGACACCTGAGATGACCCTCCGGAGGCTGCAGGTGGTACAAAACTGCGCTGCACGCACCCTACTCCAGATTCCACGAACCCAGTCAGCTAGACCTGGACTGAAGAGCCTGCACTGGTTGCCAGTGAGGCAAAGAGTGGCATTCAAGGCGCTGTGCATTGCGCATCTGGCCTTTTGAAGGACCGGATCAGCAATCAACAACAACCTTGTTATCCCCTACCACCCTAACAGGAACCTCCGTTCTATGGATGCTTTTCTGGCAGTTGTTCCCAGAGTGAAGAGAGCCAGGTCAGGGGGTAGGCTGTTCTCGCTGAATGCCGCCAAGCTTTGGAATGCCCTCCCCCTCTCTCTTCGGTCCACACCCGACCTGCTCTCATTCCGTAAAAAGTTGAAAACAGCACTATTCGCCAAACCCCTCTAATCCCTATCTCCCTGCTCCGTCACTTCTCTGCTTAAACTTAGCGCTTGGACGCCCCTGGGCAGCAACCGCGCTTAACAAATCCATAAATAATAATAATAATAATAAAAAAGAAAAATAACTAAATCAAATAAAATACTTTGGATTTTTTCCCAAAACGGAAAAGGTGGTTTTTTTAGGGCAATTGTTTCACTCATTGCTTTTCACAAACCGTCTAAGGCTTGGCTGACAGGCACTAGCAAGCAGAAACACCCTGACGGTGTGTTTACACAAAAGTTTCATCTCTTACTGCCAGCTCGTTGATGACACAGACATTTCGTATTTCACCGGATGCTTGCATTTTTTTACTCGCCAAGCTCAAATGTGAGCTAGTTGAGCCTGACTCTGTCACCATGACGTAACGTGTGAAATATATTTTGATACCATCTTGATTGGCCAGTGAGATTTCTCTCACTCTCTGAAGCCATTTTGCTGCTGGGTACTGGTAGGCGTTTGGATGGAGGATTGTGGGTATTGTGTGTCTGGGTTTCTCTACAATAATGGCAAGAAGGGAAGCAAGAACTTCGCATCCCAAAGGGCGGACCTACAGGAGGATTGCCAACGTCAGGACGCGGGTGTGGGGGACAGGTTCCCACAATTCTTGCTGTTGTTTTATCCGAAGGCAGAGGGGAATGATTGAGTAGAAGGACACTCTACCACTAACAACTACGCCGGGAGTCCCGGGTTACCATTCTCAACCATATCCTTTTGTTTCCTTTGAAAATGTAAAACGTTAAGGGGTATATTATCAACAACTAGCGATAATTTTTGTCTCTAACTTGTTTAGAGACAAAAATTATCGCCGCACATCGGCGATTTTTATCGCAGATAAACCTTGCTATTAGCAAGGTTTATCGCAAATGCGATAAAAAACGCCCGCAATGCATGAATATCGCTGAAAAGTCAGCGATATTCATGCATTATCGAGCAAATGCTCTTAGCCATGTTATCCACCTCCCATTGGATAACATGGCTAAGAACTGCTCAGGGCAGGTGTTAGCTTTTGGAGATATTCGCCCTTAGCGCAAATATCTCCAAAAGTTGGTAATAGGAGATAGCGATGTTAGCGACTGTTTCCAGTCGCTAACATCTTGTCACGCCCACTTTGCATATCATTAGTGATAAATATCACTGACATGCAAAGTGGGGCCCATGATGGTCGCTATCTCCTATTAGCTGTCGCTAACTGGTGTTAGCGACAGCTTGGTAATAGGGAGATAATTTTATCTCCGCTTTCTTGGCTTTTAAAGCCAAAAAAGCGGAGATAAACCCCCTTGATAATATACCCCTTAGTGCGCAGAAGGGAAATTCAGTGTCACTGTAAATTATGCCCTGGCAGTTGACCCTTGGACCTCCTGCATTGCAGGTGAAAATGTGAAAGGATAAAGGTTAGATTAGTCATAATCCAAAGCAACTGTGGCCTAATTTGTTATGATACAAGGATGGTCAGCAGAAAGAGCAAGATTGTGGAATTGTTTCCGGATGAATGAGATAAGGCTCGACTTGGACCTCAATGCTATTAAACCACCAAATATGTAAATGGGGGCATACTGCTAGCAGTTGCTTCTTCCCTGTCAATAATTGCACAGATAGTCTAAAAACAATTGCATTGAATGTGCCATTGTTATCATATTGACAGATGGATTGAGTCTAGCGTTGCAGTCCATCTCATTTCATTTTTGTAGTCTATGCCACCTTCGAGGTTTGGAGTTGCACAATGTGTGCCAATGGTATTCGTCCAGTGCCACGAGGCAGCATCTTTGCTGGACTGTGCTATTCCAAAAGCCAATTATTATAGTATAACTGACATCCACGTCGAGTCTATCTCAGCAATGACGCGTTGCTGTAACATGTTTGTTCTATGGTTTAAAAAACATGCCAAAGCGCCCTGAGGCTGACCATTGATTTCAAGAGGCGCAGCGCCTTGCAAGCCCTCATGACTCATCACATCTTGCTGGACGTGCTTTCTCTGTGCTCTGTAGCACAACAGGAAGGTCGCAGGGTGTATATGAACAGAATGTATTAGTTAAATTAAGTTAACTTCAGTGATATCCCTTCTCGATGCAGAGCCTGCTTGCCCAGTCTTCGGTGCACTACACTGCCTTCGTTAATTATAATGACTCCGCCCGCTCATGGAGCTCCGCGGAATTTGGAGACGTTTTCTGATAACTCTGTGGAATTTTGCATAGTGAAACTCTGTGAGCTCCGCCCACCCCTGGGGCCTCATTTATGAAAAGTGACGCATCGCTGCGTGAAAACAGCGATGCGTCACTTTTCACTGTGCTCTCCCTGCGACACTAACGATGCGTCGTATTTACAGTATGACGCATCATGTCGCAAGGAGTTACAGATACGTCAGTATTTCTGACGTATCTGTAGGCGCAAAAGTGACGCATTGCTGGAGTGTATCACAAAAGTGACACAACTCCTGCAATGTGTACTTTTACATGGGCAAGTCCCATGTTGTTAGTGCCTGCGTCAATCTTACGCCTGCCATGAGGCAGGCGTAAGATTTTGACGCATTAGCATCCCAGAAATGGCGCAGTGAAATGTTATAGATTTCACTGCATCACTTCTGTGAATCTTTCTTGCGTCAATACGCCCCCCTTGCATACATTATACCTGGCGCAGGTATAATGTGGCGCAGGGGTTTACAAAGTGACACATCTACCTAGATGCGTCACTTTACAAATATGGTGCAACAAGGCACATTTTTTTACTCTGCTGGTGCGTCACAAAAAGTGAGGCACCAGCGGCGTAAAAGTGACGCAAGGGGTCATAAATGAGCCCCCTGGTTTTCTTCACTGAATACTACTGTGTAAGAGAGGGCGGAATGGGCGGAGTTTCATTCTGCAGAATTCTGCGGTTACATACAAAATCTGTGAGATTCCACAGAATTCCACAAAGGGGCAGACTAGGCACAGCAGTGTGCAGTGGATACCTCTTGGTGCCCTTATGTAAGTAGGGCACCAATGGGCATCCACACCAGTGCATACCGCTCAGCGCCCTTACATACTTTTGTAAGGGCACCAAGGGGTATCGACTAAAGTGCAGTGCATACCCCTCAGTGTCCTTATATAAGTCTGTAAGGGCACCGAGCCGTAGTAACTCCAGTTCAGTGCATACCCCTCAGTGCCCTTACATCATTCTGTGAGGGCACAAGGGTTATGCAGTGCAGTGCATACTCCTCCGTGCCCTTACATTAGTCTGCAAAGGTACCAAGGGGTATCCACTCTGGTGAAGTGCATACCCCTCAGTGTCCTTACCTGCTTATGTAAGGTAAACAAGGGGTATGCGCTGCACTGCAGTGCAGTGCTTATCCAACGAGGGATATGCGCTGCACTGCTGTGCAGTGCATACCCATTGGAGCTCTTATATAAGTATGTATGGGCACCGAGGGTTATGCACTGCACTGCAGCCGTTTATGCGGGGCTGGAAGAGGGAGAAGTCCCTCTAAGTTTAAATATCTGCAGTAGATTTTAAACATAGAGTGACGGCTCTCTCCTCCAGCCCTGTTTAAAAACAAATTACAGGCGGAGCATAAGTTACATACTTAGCATAAGTAGGGTGGAATTACCAAATTCCTCTGGTTCTGCCAGTGGAGTGATAAATTACGCCCACCCCTACTAGCTGGAATCCCTCAGGTTTCTGTTCCCTGCTACTCAAGGATAGTGCCCCTTGTAAAAACAAGAGACATGGGCTATCTCTGCCATTTTTCTGCCCCTGGTTGAAAATGTGATCAGAGCTGCTCTCTGCTTTCCTGCTCCTCTGCAACTCAAATCAAAAGTGGCCTCCAGTAGGCACAGTGTCAAACTTCAATGTAAATGCCTCTCAGAACCCATTCAGAATTCACTTGCTGTGGCAATGCACATGCATTCCACATGCTGTTTGCCACCATGAAGTCAGAATGGTGTGTATTATGGTCATGTGCATGAAGGGACATCTCCATTCTAACCTTTTTAACAACGAGGCCCATATCTTGCCTGCACAACCTTCCTTTTATGGTATTACTGTGCTCTAAAAAGGCAAGGGGCTACCTAGACAGGCCACATGCAAGACGGACTTAAGTGTTGTCATTCATTTTCTGAGACGGACAAAATGAGTACTTTTTACGTCAATGTCATTTAGTCCTACTCTTCAGTCCCTTGCTTCTGTGAGACGCACCCAACTCACTGAACAGACACACCATTGTTTAAACACCACAACCACACTTCAGAATTGCACACAGGGCCTCCTGTTTTTTGTCTGTCTCACAGCAGATAGTCTGACCATGAATGTGCTAATGCTATCTGAAAAACAGGCGAGTGCCTCTTGCTAGCCATTGATGCCCTTAGCTGAACACCAAAAAGAGAGCCGTGGCAGATGTAGGGCTTGGATGCACATTGAAGGACTAACAGTCAGTTATCTGGCGCTAGCAGCGGTGGTCTGCTTTATTTAATTCATTTTTTTAAAATGCAGATTTATATCGCGCAAACTCGAGCCAAAGTTATTGGAGCGTTTTACATGAGCACCAGTTACATTATACAAGGACACATTCAGGCACGGGAAGATTTAGGGGCATATTATCAAGGACGGCGTTAAAATTATCGCCGGTTTAGCTGCAGAAAACTGCAGCTAAAGCGGCGATAATGGGCTTGATAATATGCCCTACAGAATTTCAATAGAAGCCCATCTTCCCACCAGAACATGGACTTCTTTTGGAATTCTAAAGGGCATATTATCAAGCCCATTATCGCCGCTTTAGCAATAGTTTTCTGCCGCTAAACCAGCGATAATTTTTAACACCGTTCTTGATAATATGCCCCTAAGTGATTTGCCCAGAATCACAGGACGTGAACGCAACCCAGAGGATCTAACCTGGCCCCAAGTAGCAGAGATTAATTCAAACATCACACCCATCACTTTGTGTATTCCTCAGTTCCTTCATAAGGAACATAGTAGAGCCAGGCTGGGAAAACAGTAGCCCCATTTGCGTGGATTAAACTTCATGCCCATCAGGACCATCATTATTTTGCATGCTGGAAATAAAGCCAAGCTTTGGGAATTTTCTTCTGAAAAGTAAAAATGAAATGCATGCTCAGAATTTCAATTAATTCCTTACCAAAATGTATTAATTAGAAATGTCCCAAATAGTACATCTTTTATTAGAGAGCACTCTCCCTGAACTGTCTGGTGGCAGTTTCAATTTCTAAAACGTAATCTCTTTGGATCGAATACAGGCATCTTGTCTTGCTGGTCTAGACACACACCATCAGTAAAATACGAATTAAAAATTAAACCTTTAAATACAATATGAGTTTTTTTCAGTGTATGTTTCAGTGGTAAACATCCTTTACCACGCGGATTGTACTCCGCATGGCTTTTACAACGCGTCCCTTACAACGCAAGTCGTAACCACGACTTGCGCTGGAGGGCGCTAGAAGATTAAGAATAGTATATTTACTATTCCAACACCTACCCTAGTGTCCACGGGGACTGGTGTTAAAATAGTAAATTATAATATTCTCAATCCGCGCCCCCAATGCAAGTCGTGGTAACGACTTTCGTTGTAAGGACGCGTTGTAAAAGCACGCGTTGTGACGGTACGCGTTGTACCATCATACATCCGTTTCAGTGCATGTAACTGATATTTCTGTATATGTCTATTTAATCAGCGGCTGTTTGTCTCTGCATTTTTTGGTGAATATGTTCAGATGTGTGTGTGTGTGATTATGCGTCTGGTTGTGTAGGTGGGTTTCTTTACCTTGTGCATTCATTATATGTTTACAGCTCTTCATAAGGATAAAATACTCATCTGGACTGCATATTTTTCAGCACCTTATCATCCCATATACAGCCTCCAGAGTATTAAGATCAAACAACCGCTCCCTTCTTGCTGTCCCTAGAATCAAGAGGGCGAGAAGTAGGGGGCGCTCATTTGCTTACCTGACCACCAAGCTATGGAATTCTCTCCCTGACCAGCTCAGATCAAACAACAACTAAAGTTTCAGGAAGCAATTAAAAATGTATCTTTCTAGATAATTCTGTGCATTGTCTCTCTCATCCTGTTAGCGCCAGGAAGGCTGTGCTGGGGTACCGCACTCTCTATAAAAATGGCTAACATAACATAACACGAGTGTCTCTACAGTGATGCCTCTATCCGTAGCTATATTAGTTGTCTGCCTGATTAACATATATGTTGGGTGTTTGTGTCCTTCCATGCAATGGTGTAGTAAGCCTGGGCGGAGTTCGTGTAGACAAAATGGCGGTGTGCATTAGGGTGATGCCGTTCGCTGTGATTTTGAGCACCGGGTGTTTGTCCCGTGCTGTAAAATCATTGTGAACTGCACCATGCACAGTACAAGAGGGCGCAGCTTCCTTTCTGCTGCTAGAGTAGATTTTTTACTCGAGGGGCATGTTTCTCAACGCAAACTGAAGGTTGCTCAATGTGAATGGGCGCAACCTGCCGTGACCACTCGTATGGAGAAATCCGACCACCTGCGTTGAGAAATCTCATCAGGAGGTTCATTTTCCTTACTTGCACTCGCTAACTAGACCTTGGCAAGTGTGAGCAAGGAAACATTTCACTAGGAGGTGGATTTTCCTCACTCGTGCTTACCAATTTGATGTTGACGATTGTGAGCGAGGAAAAACACTCCGCTCACCTCCACGGAAAAGAGTTTTTGGGAACTCTGCATACTCTGCAGAGTGTGGAAAACTCCACAAACTCCACGAACAGAGCAGAGTTCCCCGCCCTGGGTTTGGGTGTATTCCCAAGATGGTTTGTCTATGCCTGGGTGCAAGTATGTTAATGGCTGCTTCTGTCTGTGTGTGTGAATGTTTATTTATATGTGTGCATGTGTCCCTGTATATGTATGTGTATGTGGGAGCTCCATGAAGCTGTATTTTATTAATATAAGATTTTGTCTGACTAATTTTTTAAAGCTTTTTTATATCTGTCTGTGTCTACATGACCATTTGTCTGTATAGTTTTTATTGCTTGCTTCAGCATACCAGCCCCGCAATTAGGGGTTACGTAGATTCTGCATGTTTGTCTACTCAGTACACCACACCACATTTCTCTTTTTAAATACCCCGGTAAATGATGTTTGCAGATTGGAAGTTGCTGCATTCCTGTCTGTGCAAGTATGTCTCTTTTATAAAACACAATTTTATGCAAAGAAGGAGTCATTATAGTGAACTGAAGTGGTCCTTTTCTCTCTTAGCTCAGTAGACCACATGCAGCAAAGGTATTTACTGTAGGTCATGTAGCTGGCACCTTCGGAAGGAAATCCGTTATTTTGTGAGCTAAAGCAGGTACAGCTATGCAAACACTGAAACTTCAATGACAGTCTCTCACTTGTATCAAAATGTTGTCTGAGCTTGAAACGGTGCAAGTCTTTGGTAAGTGCACATTCATGCAGGCTTCAGGCAAAAAGAATCCCCTTGGAGGAAGCAAGCTAATTCGCATAATGGTGTGTGTGTGCGTGTGTGTGTGTGTGTGTGTGTTTGTATGTGTGTGTGTCTGTATGTGTGTGTGTCTGTATGTTTGCGTGTGACTGCATGCATGCATGTGTGCGCACTGTATTTTGGATGGGTAAACTAGTGAATGCAATATGAGCCAAAAGGTTTATGAATGGATGCTTCAATCCATAAACTCAAACACAACTCATCCATGCACTTGTTCATAAATTCTACACTTATGCATCTAATCATCCACCCATTGAATAATTCTTGCATTCACCCACCTGCCCAGCACAATTTCACAGATCAGTTCACTAACCCAAGAAGAGCCTCCTTCACTTATTAGCCAGGTGTATTAACTTTTTAATGATGTTTTTAATTGTGTTAGTTTATAGTTAATGTTGCCTCTAACATAGGAAATGCCAGCTATGGATTTCTCCACTATAGCAAATGAGAATTCGAGAGATATGCTTATCTCCTTGAAATAACTGTTGTGCTTTACTAATAAGTTTTAAGTTACATATTTGGAGCTGATCACATTGTTTGAGGAGGCTAGTTGTTTGACAGACATATGCAGGAAAGTCATGTATCATAACATAGGAGTTAATAAAGTAACGTTATTGCAATTAAAGACAGTACACACCATCATTATTATGTAGGTGCATAATTTAGATATAAGCAGGTGTGAATCAATTAATGAATTTGTCAAAGTATTCAAGTGTCATAGATGGCTTCATGAAAATATTCAACAGTAGGTATGGCCTACTATCACATTTGCAAAGTGTATGCATGTAATTTATAGGTATATATATATTTTTAATTTTCGCTCTAAAATATATGACTCTATTAATATACAGATTCACTGTGGAAAGTTTCATCTTTCTAACTAGTTGCATAAACATTTTGCACCAACTTTTCAATGTCAATTGTACATCACAATGAGAGTAAAAAAAGATGGTCTCTTAAGCCATTATAAATTCACAATCAGTATGTAAATCCGTTTAAATGCAATGGAAGCTCATCAATGCATGTATATTCAGTTGCCATATATTAATTTCTTGTTTTTCTAGCTAATTCTATAATTGCTGAAAAATACATTTTTGTGAAATCTTATATGAAAATCAATTGTTAGGTAAGTTTGACACACAGTATATGATATTCTACTATTTCTACAAATGTAACCATCTTTTACAGTGTTTGCACTATACGTTTTCTCATAATCATGGCCATTCTCTGAAATGTATGCGAGGTGCACATTCCTTTATATATGTTTTTCATTCTCGTATTTAGTTTTCGTGTCATGTAAAGAATAACCAACTTTTAAGCAGGATGAAGAGTACTATCCGCACGGCTAGGACAAGAGAACTGTGCTAATGTTTGCAGTCCAGTGGGGACATTGTATTCTGAGAATTAGTCTTATCTTTTGATAAATGCACCTGGTTCAATGAGGTAGGAGTTTGACATTTCTGCTTTGGATTACGATTTGTACAGTCATGTTAATATGTACCGGTAGATATTTTGAATTTAGTACTTGTACGCTGAGTGCATTGTCACTGATTCAGATAAGTAATTGTATAAATGTTTGTGGAGAGGATGAAGGGTGAGGTTATGCATTTGTTTGGAACGCTTAAAGTATATTTTGATTATGACTAGAGATTTGTTTGAAGTGGGAGAGAATCTGACTACACCACTTAGGTATATTTTTCAGATCTCAAAAAAGATTATATGAGTGTGATTTTACATTCTCTGTGGTTTCATCTTGGTGATGTGTATACTTTTGCATATCATTTTAGGCTTGTGTTTGAAAAATTGAACTGATTCTTATTGTAATATTGTATGGATTCATGTGAAATGTAATTATTAATTGTTTTTAGGACACATGTGGAAAATATGTGCAATATATGAGGTACGTTCCAAATAATTTCATGTTATTGGATTTGCGTATTTGAGGGCCCACATAGCTGTGGTGAAATATATATATATATATATATATATATATATATATATATTCACTGAAAAAACCATAGGTTATAGACCATATATAGTTAGGAATTAGCATTTACAAAACCTTGAAAATTCACTGAAAAAACCATAGGTTATAGACCATATATCGTTAGGAATTAGCATTTAAAAAACCTTATTTTACTCACACAAAACCATTGAAATTTCATATATAGTTAGTTGCACTAACTATATATCGCGCACCCGCAATCCACTGCTGATGATGTCACATATTACATCATTCATGACATGGTCAGTGCCATCACTGATGACATCACTGATGACATCTCAAATGACATCACTGATGACATAACTGATAACAACATCCAGTGATTTTTTGTTTCTGTAAAGTTTAAATATGTCTTACATATTGAAGAATGAGTGGATGTGTAAGTGTCTGGACGAAGGATTTAGTAGATGCATGACTGACTGTATGACTGAGTGATTAAATGTGTCTCACTGAATGCATGGGTTAGAGACTAAACTGTCTTAATTTGTGCATCATTGTGTCTGTTGTTCTGTAAACTGCTGCATGTGTTGATCAGTAGCTATATGAGTAACTATATGGGTTATTGATTGATTGCCCAAGTATTTGTATGAGAGACTGAGTGTGTGTGTGGCTGGCTGGGAGGTGTATGACTCTGTGCAGATCAATGTGTACTTGTATCAATGATTGTATAAGAAGGTAAGTATGTGTTAGTATATGTTTGAAAATGTAAGGTGCTCTATGTTTAACTGTATAGACAAGAAAATGGAAGTGTCATTGATTCTTTTCAGGACTGACTAGGTGTGTGAGTAACTCCATGGATGAGTGGCAGACTGTGAGTGTCTGTATAGGTGTATGACTGCATATGATAGTGTTGTAAAGATGAGTGATTGTATGTATGAATGATTGTATGGGTGAATGAGTGAAGGTGTGTGTAGACGTAGGAATCAGTGAGTGCGTATGTAGTAACTAGTATTGGTGTGTCAATGGTTTCAAAAATTATACTCTGTATTTAATACTGGGTGAAACAGAGGTTATATTAAAATGTGAGGAGATGCATTGTATTGTCACATGAATGATATCATCAGTGATGTGGTCATTGATGTCAAATGAGATGTCATCAGTGATGTCATCAGTGATGTCATTTGAGATGTCATCAGTGATGTCATCAGTGATGTCACTGACCATGTCATGAATGATGTAATATGTGACATCATCAGCAGTGGATTGCGGGTGCGCGATATATAGTTAGTGCAACTAACTATATATGGAATTTCAATGGTTTTGTGTGAGTAAAATAAGGTTTTTTAAATGCTAATTCCTAACGATATATGGTCTATAACCTATGGTTTTTTCAGTGAATTTTCAAGGTTTTGTAAATGCTAATTCCTAACTATATATGGTCTATAACCTATGGTTTTTTCAGTGAATTTTCAAGGTTTTGTAAATGCTAATTCCTAACTATATATGGTCTATAACCTATGGTTTTTTCAGTGAATTTCAATGGTTTTTTAATAGCAAATATCATAAGCTGTCGAATGTCAAGTACGTGGTAAGTAAAAACATTTTCGTGTTTATGCACACTGATCTGCTTTGAATGCTGCCCCCCCCCTCATTTCTATTAGGAGTACTCTCTCTTTGCAGATAGTGAAAGGTAGTTAACGCAGGCCTTTGCCCCGTTGTAATACGTCGTGCCTGCTTCTCTCTCCATTTGATTGATTGTTATCCAAGCATTTACTGTTTTAGAATTGGTTCTCTTTGGTTCATTCTCTATTTACAAACAAACACAGAGTCGTAATACTCTGTTTAGTCTTTGCAGATAACGAAAAATCGTGTAAAAAAACAAAAGGAATCGAGCAAAATCAGTAGGCCACTAATGGGATCTCTTTTTGACCTCGCTAAAATAGAAACATTAAGAACAACCCCTCATGACAAATACGAAACTAGTGAGATGAACTGAACTCCACACCATGATGGCTGCAATACAGCTCGGCTCCGCCACCCACCCCGCCCAAAATAACGATAAAGAGCGGCTGCCATGATTGCTCGCGGAATGGCCACGACGGAGCTACGAAATGGTGGTGCTCTCATGCTAACGCCAGCTTCAGTCTGAAAAATCCAGAAACACTGTAGACTACCAATTCGATCAGTTCCGGTAGCGCCCCAATGTAACCCGGTAGAGAAGAACTAGCCCTCCCCTCTTTGACTGATGGTTCTTGTTGCCTGTCCCTTCTGTTGTCATTTAACAGAACTATTTAGCCTGCTGAAAGGGGTTGTGTTCCGACCGCTAGTTGGTGGAGACATTTTGACTATATTCTGGACCTGCGTTGTCGCGTAATGCGTCATATGACGCGCCGCGTTAGCGCATCCGGAAGTCATCCGGGGCGCGACGTGCAGCGCGTAACGTAAGCATAACAGGTCATGTGACTTGTTAATAAAACTTTTCATTGGTTCATTTTACTTTTCTTATTCTAATGATGAAAGGCTTGGTCATATGACCTAAAAATTACGCTTTTTATTACTTCCGAACATTATTTTTTCTTAAATATATGTTATAATGTTCCAGGCTAATGTACTTTCCCGGAAAATTTACAACTGTCCTGCAAGTAAAATATATTCTTTTTTTGAGAAAAAGGGCGTTTCTTCGTCCCATGACGGAGCCGTTGAGCAAAAGAGGGTCGACCTGCTGTCTTAGTCGCCGATACGCCTGAATATGAGATTCTTATCGATCACTTTATGTTGCAGGAGTAGAAAACACAACAGCCCTTGACCATTTATCTTTACTGCGTTCCTGCGTATTATACCTTTTACCCTTCATGTAATTGGTCTGCTTTATTTCACTTGCCTTTTAATGATTCTAAAACAGTGACTATTATTAAAAACTTTACCAATGTATATACTACTACCATGTTTTCTTTTAAAAACCTTTATTGTGAAAATTTAATTATACAAATACGAGCCTATAACCACGTGGGCCGGCCACGGAGCAAACTATAATCGTATATGATGAGTAGACATTTACACTGTAGAGGAACGTAACGGGCGGGCCATTAGGTTGCAAGAACTAAGGTGTCTAACAGTTGCGGAATCGGTGGACGTACATTTTATAATTAAAATACGACAGGGCCAGTTACAATAAAATTATCTAGATATACATTTGCGGGCAAGTACCATGCGTGACGTTAATTCCAACTTTCAATAGTACAGTAATCAATAACACATCAGAACTTAATATCAATAGGGATGTCGAAATACTCAATCAATTCTCGTCCCCGCCCGCCATGTGCTTCAAAACTGCATACGTATCTCGTGATTTCAAGGTTCTGCAACCAGTACACAACAAGGAGTTACGAGTCCCATTTATTCCGGCGCCATTTTGGGCGAGGACGGGCAGGTCCAGGATATAGTCAAAATGTCTCTACCAACCATCGACTATGATGATGTTCATATGCTGTATTTATAGAGTAACACTCATCTGTCCACATGAAATTAATTTGCCACAATCTAAACATGTCATTTTAATCTTTCCAAAGTTCTTCTAAATATTTGGGACCGTTTCCCTTGCCTCTGATGCTCTCAGTGCCACTTCTTTGATGAATGTACTGGCAGGTCGGGGGTTCTCCTCCAAATCTCTCTTTTATGCAGCACTATAATTAATTGGTGCCACCTCTCCATATGACGATGCATGGTATAGTTACCATAACTATATTTTTTTTCGGTTCCTCTGGAGAGTACATCGTGGCAGATGAAGCGTATAACGTACCGGGCATTTACCTTTTTTTGCATGTAGAGGAAAGGAAAAAAAAATCGAGCGTCCGAGTTCTAAGGTGTCCCAGGGCCATTTTAGTGGACCAGGTCCAAATCCAAAGAACAGGCCGCCATTTTGAGAGTCCTGTTGCAGCCGCCTGTCGCTGTAGCATCAAGAGCGGCCAAAACTCAGCTGAATGGCAACTGAAACGGTAAAGGGGCGCCCCACTACAGCAGACGAGCCTCCACCTAGGAAGGCCCGTTCACGCCGCCTCCCCCCCTTCGGGCACCCCACGCCGTTATTCGGAGCAGTATTGTAGGATGGCCACACCAGTGCAGCAACTTGCTAGACACCACCTCGGTGGTAACCGAATCTCAGCGCCTTGTGGTGTCTTCTATTCAGAAAACATTGTTGTGCTGCCTTCGACCTATTCGCCGCAAGTGCGCACGCAACTCAGCTGCATAGCTTGCTAGACACCACCTCGGTGCTAACCGAATCTCAGCGCCTTGTGGTGTCTTCTATTCCAAAAATATTGTTGCGCTGCCTTTGGCCCCATTCGCACATCGGTCCGCTACTGCCGCCATCTCACAGGCCAACGGGGCGCCCCACGCCGACTTTCAGCATTGTAGGATGGCCACACCAGTGCCACAACTTGCTAGACACCACCTCGGTGCCATCCGGATCTTGGCATCTCAGCGCCTTGTGGTGTCTTCTATTCAGAAAATATTGTTGCGCTGCCTTTGGCCCCATTCGCACATCGGTCCGCTACTGACGCCATCTCACAGGCCAACGGGGCGCCCCACGCCGACTTTCAGCATTGTAGGATGGCCACACCAGTGCACCTTACTAGACACCACCTCGATGCCATCCGGATCTTGGCGCGTAGTGAAGCTGCAGCAGCTGCAAATAAGCTTGAGACAGTGTTACAACCGCTGCTCAGAACTCTCAACTATGACACCACCTCGGTGCCATCCGAATCTTGGCGCGTTGCGCTGCCTTTGGCCCCATTCGCACATCGGTCCGCTACTGACGCCATCTCACAGGCCAACGGGGCGCCCCACGCCGACTTTCAACATTGTAGGATGGCCACACCAGTGCAGCAACTTACTAGACACCACCTCGGTGCCATCCGGATCTTGGCGCGTTGTGCTGCCTTCGGCCTATTCGCACATCGGTCCGCTACTGACGCGAACTCACAGGCCAACGGGGCGCCCCACGCCGACTTTCGGCGCAGCATTGTAGGATGGCCACACCAGTGCTGCAACTTGCTGGACACCACCTCGGTGCCATCCGGATCTTGGCGCGTTGTGCTGCCTTCGGCCTATTCGCACATCGGTCCGCTACTGACGCGAACTCACAGGCCAACGGGGCGCCCCACGCCGACTTTCGGCGCAGCATTGTAGGATGGCCACACCAGTGCTGCAACTTTCTGGACACCACCTCGGTGCCATCCGGATCTTGGCGCGTTGTGCTGCCTTCGGCCTATTCGCACATCGGTCCGCTACTGACGCCCCCTCACGTGCCAACGTATTTTCTCCGCATTTTATACCCTATGCCGCATAACAGGTCATGTGACTTGTTTATAAAACTTTTCATTGGTTCATTTTACTTTTGGTTTCGTAATGATGGAAGGCTTGATCATATGACCTAAAAATAACACTTTTCATTGGATGAAAACTTTTTTTTTCCCAAACGATGAAAGCCCCACCTTGTTTCTGGATGTTTCAGACTGAAGCTGGCGTCAGAATGAAAGCACCACCATCTCGTGGCTCCGTCGTGGTCATTCCGCGAGCAATCATGGCAGCCGCTCCCCACCAGAAGCCTGCAGGAGTCGGGGGCCCCCAAAACTTTTGTTGAATCCTCAAGGCGGAGGGGACGCTTTCGAGAATGGGGTCCAAGACCTAGCAGACAGTCGTCCGATTTCCAAGGTGTCCCAGGGCCATTTCAGTGGACCAGGCCCAAAAAGAAAAGAGCCTGCCGCCATTTTGAGAGTCCTGTGGCAGCCGCCTATCGCTGCACCGCAAGAGTGGGCGCAACTCAGCTGAATTGCGGCTTTTGACACAGTGGACCAAAAGCGGACGGAATGGCAACTGAAACGGTAAAGGGGCGCCCCACTACAACAGACGAGACTCCACCTGGAGAGGCCCGTTCACGCCGCCTCCCCCCCCCCCCCGGGGCGCCCCACGCCGTTATTCGGAGCAGCATTGTAGGATACCAAAACCAGTGCGGCAACTTACTGGACATCACCTTGGTGCCATCGTTCTGCTGCCTTGGAACTATTCGCACAACAGTTTGCTACTGATGACCCACCCCCCGCGACGCCCCACGCCGGATGCCGAAATCAGTGCGGCACCCAGGCAACATCACCTGGGTGCCGTCCAGAAATCTGGACGTTGTGCTGCGTTGGGACTATTTGCACAGCCGACCGCTACTTCGTTGTTTTTCCCTAAAAATGTTTATATCTTCTTACTGTTTTTGTTTTGTTGTATATATTTATAAGTTATTAAAGTTTTATAATCTTACTACTTTGTTGGAGTGCTATATATTTTTAATGTGACACATAATTGTAAAAACTTTGATGTACAAAGAGTCATCCCTGGAATCTTCCGCTTCAGGCTCGGTCCCCTCCCCAATCACAACAGAGGATGGTTTTCAGATAGTAGGAACGCGTGTGCTGTGACGGATCTCATCGAGTGTGGGCCTTGATCTACTATAACTCCTTTGAAGAGGGGTGATTCTTTACAGCTGGGGCCATAAACTACATCTGCAGGGCTAGCTGATAGCCTAGGACCGGCCTGGACAATCGGACACAGAGGAAAAGGAGTGTCAGAGGGTGCGGTAGTGAATAGGGCGAAAGGGAGGTGTCGGGCGGGCACAGGGTGTGATTCTCAGGGAAGAGCAGCGCAGATGGGGGGAGGTTTATTACCCATGCATAAGACAGAGAGCGGGGGTGACCAGTGCCTGGGGAGATGCTTGCGAGGGTGGGGAGCCATGCTAAGGATCTACAGCGTGCAGAGAGTGGGTCTGGTCAAGGCATCTAAAATGACTGCCGTGCACGACAAAAGTGTGGCATTTGAAAAAAGGCAAGATGGCGCAGACAATGTTTTTCAACACTTCCTGATTTCCTTCGAATCGAACGTTAACAGACGTTGGGGCATATTACCAAAGTTAAGCGATATTTATCCCTAACGATGCTTAGCAACGAATTTTTTACCGCTAAGCATCGTCAGAAATTATCGCAGATAAACCTTGCTATTATCAAGGTTTATCGCAAATGCCATAAAAAACGACCGCAATGCATTAATATCGCTGAAAACTCAGCGATATTCATGCATTACCGAGCTAATGCTCTTAGCCATGTTATCCACCTCCCATTGGATAACATGGCTAAGAACTGCTCAGGGCAGGTGGTAGCTTTTGGAGATATTCGCGCTTAGCGCGAATATCTCCAAAAGTTGGTAATAGGAGATAGCGATGTTAGCGACTGTTTCAAGTCGCTAACATCTTGGCATGCCCACTTTGCATGTCATTAGTGATAAATATCACTGACATGCAAAGTGGGGCCCAAGATGGTCGCTATCTCCTACTAGCGGTCGCTAACTGGTGTTAGCAACAGCTAGGTAATACAGAGATAATTTTATCTCCGCGAAGCGGAGCGCTGTTACAGATATATATCTTTTTTTGAACGTTAATTTCTCAAAATCCACTGAAGCACATATATTGAGACCTAGCAAAGGCACATCGAGCTACCAGTCCCTACAATTTTGCCAAGTTTCGTGCAAATCCATTCAACCGTTCGATTATTATTATTTTTTTTTTTTTTTGCCCCGCGGGGCCCTTTTAAAACCTCCACATCAAACCTAGGGGGTCAGGGAGGATCTACTATGCCCCCTTATGGTCATTTGCCCCTTCGCTTTGGCCTCCTCTTGTCTCTCGATCCTACCGAGAGACAAGATGGCGGCCGCTACGGACTGTTTGGAATGTTTACAGACGCCGGAGAACCAATCAGCTTCGCAAAGCTCCGTTACGCGAAAAGTACGCGAAGCGGAGCGCTGTTACAGATATATATCTTTTTTTGAACGTTAATTTCTCAAAATCCACTGGAGCACATATATTGAGACCTAGCAAAGGCACATCGAGCTACCAGTCCCTACAATTTTGCCAAGTTTCGTGCAAATCCATTCAGCCGTTCGATTATTATTATTTTATTTTTTTTTGCCCCGCGGGGCCCTTTTAAAACCTCCACATCAAACCTAGAGGGTCAGGGAGGATCTACTATGCCCCCTTATGGTCATTTGCCCCTTCGCTTTGGCCTCCTCTTGTCTCTCGATCCTACCGAGAGACAAGATGGCGGCCGCTACGGACTGTTTGGAATGTTTACAGACGCCGGAGAACCAATCAGCTTCGCTTCACAAAGCTCCGTAACGCGTAAAGTCCGCGAACCGGAGCGCTGCCTGGTCCGCTGTTACAGATATATATCTTTTTTTGAACGTTAATTTCTCAAAATCCACTGGAGCACATATATTGAGACCTAGCAAAGGCACATCGGGCTACCAGTCCCTACAATTTTGCCAAGTTTCGTGCAAATCCATTCAGCCGTTCGGGCTAAAAGTGAGGCCAACCGCCCTATGGAAAACTCAATGTTAAAAACACGTTTTGTGACCCCCCTTTTTTCTCGGCCCCCCCTTGACGAACCCCCCCCAAATTTTCAGGGGCTGCTCAGAAACAAAATGTTCCATTTTCCTGAAAATTTCAGCCAATTCCGTCCACAAACGCCAAAGTTATTAGACATAGAATTTTCAAAAATCCCATAGAGAAAAAATCCTAACTATATATACCTACTGGCGGTCGCATACATATATATATCGAACTCCACAGTCCTGCAGTACAAGGATCCAAACAAACACCAGCACAAACAGATACAGACCACAGCGATGGATGAAAAAAAGAGTGCTTTATTCCAAGATGGGTAGCATATATATATATACATATATATATATGTGTGTGTGCCTGTGTATATATATATATGTGTGTGTCTGTATATATATATATATATATATATATATATATATATATATATTCACTAAAAAACATACGTTTCAGGGACGTCATAGTTAGTTGGACATTTCACTCATACAAAACGATAGAAATTTCCCTGTTGTAGTTAGTTGAGCTAACTAGAAACTCACGCTCCCGCAATGCACGTCTCAAATGACATCACTGATAATATCATCCAGTGACTATGTGTTTCTATAAAATGTAAATATGTTTTATATATATATGCCAAGGTGTATTGAAGAATGAATGGGTGTATAAGAGTCAGGATGGATGATTAAGTAGGTGTGTGACTGACTGTATAACTGAGTGATTACTTATGTCTTGCTTAATACATGTGTTACCAACTGATACAGACATTCACACAGTTTAGGTTGTCAGTTGGTGTGTAAGCGGTTGCATGGTTTGGTTAGCAGCTAAATGAGGATCTATATGACCTATTGATTGCTTGTCTGAGTATCTGCATGGGTGCCTGAGTGTCTGTGTGAGTGGGTGAGGGATGTGACTCTGTGCATAGATGTGAGAGTGGATAATTCACTGGGTATATGTGTTCAAGTCCATATCTGTGAAGGGCTCTATGGCTGGGTGATTGTGTGTATGAGTGTCTTGGTGAGTGAATGGATGCCTCAGTGGTACATGTGTGAGTAACTGCATATGTAAAAGGCAGTACATATGAGTGTTGGAGTGTATACATGACTATATGTGAGATCGAGTGATTGTGAGAGTGCCTGTATGGATCAGTGTGTGCTTGTATTAGTTATTGTATTAGAGTGTAAGTATGTGTTAGTATATGTTTAAATAGGTGAGGTGGAATGCATATAACTGTATAAGTGAGTAAATGAAAGTGTGATTGATTATTTCTAGTACTGACTAGGTGTGTGAATAACTATCAATGAGAGGCGGTGTGTGAGTATCTGTAAAGATATGTGACTGTACATGATAATACTGTATTGATGGCTGACTGTATGTATGAGTGACTGTATGGGTGAACATGTGGGTGTGTGTATAGACCTACAAATTAGTGAGTGGATATGTACTAACTGATATTGGTGTGTTAATGGTTTCGAAAATTATAGTCTGTATTTTAGAGTAGGTGTATCAAGTGTTATATTAGGGTCTGATCAGGTGCATCAGATTTTTACATGGATGATGTCATCAGTGATGTCATTTGAGGTGTCATCAGTGATGTCATCAGTGATGTCACTGACCATGTCATGAATGATGTAATATGTGACGTCATCAGCAGTGCATTGCGGGGGCGCGAGTTATAGTTAGCTCAACTAACTCTAACAGGGGAATTTCTATTGTTTTGTATGAGCGAAATGTCCAAATAACTATAATGTCCCTGAAACCTATGGTTTTTTCAGAGTATTTCTAATGTTTTTTAAATGCATAATTTCTAACTATAACGTCCTTGAAACCTATGGTTTTTTCAGTGAATTTCAATGGTTTCTTAAATGCTAATTTCTAACTATACTGTGCCTGAAACCTATGGTTTTTTCAGTGAATTTTAAAGGTTTTTTAAATGCTAATTTCCAATTATAATGTTTATTAAACCTATTTTTTTGTGTTTTTAAATTATCATCCCATTCTCAACCTGGTGAATACTGCAAATCCCACCAGTTTTCCATCTATACCTTTCGCCCAAAAAAACTCGCCGCAAACGAGACCCACATCTAACGTTAATGATATGCAAAGTAAGCGTTCCCTTGGAAACTAAAAACTAAAACACCACTTCCCTATATTTTCAACGACCAGCCAAATCTGCAATGCGATCCAAAAACAGGCGATAGGCCGAGTTACCAGTAATAAATTAACATCAACCTTTAACTGGTGTAAGGAGGTCGACTATCTACAGCGGGAATTGGACCCAAGTCACAGCCACATCTAAAGACCAACACGTGATACAGCTACTGATCATGCAGCTCCAACACCCAACAAGGCAGCAACACCCAGTACCACCACCACCAGAACCTCCCCCTGGACCCCTCCTACTACCACTGAGGCAGTGCAAAACAGGACAACAGACCTTCCCAAAATGCCATGGACCCTCAGCCGCACAATAGCTGAATGTTGGGAGATGTGGCAACCAAGTATGTGTGAAGAAGGCAAGTCACCCATCAATAATAATGCACACAATGCCAAGTGAACTGGTGATGTGCTGCACAGACCTCACTATGCAAAGCAAAAACCTCTCCATGTGGAGATATACTATTGATACTTGTAGTGTAGTGCACAGTGGATGCAACCATGTTACCTCACACAATGAGGAAGATCTCGGTCATGTAGCTGTGTTGTCCCCCCCTGGAAACGGAAGCACAGTGGGCTGGTCCAACGTATGCCACTTCAGCGTAGGAGTATGAATAAATAGGCCAGTCCATGGGCGTGGTTCACTTGTGGGAAGACCAACGACTCTGCAGAGCGGCGGCCCTCACCCTGCCACGTGGCTGCCGCCATGAGCGCGGGCCTCCTCGACACAGGCCTCCTCTGAACCCAGCAGCACAGCTCCGCAGACTTATGTCTGTACCGACTACTGCGTTCGATCTACACTGCGGACAGCAGGGCTCACAATTTAGATGCAGTGGCAATTACAGAAGACGCAGTCCAGTACTCAAGACACGTTGCTCCCAGTGCGGCCTGCACAGACCACTCATGATCGCAGGCTGTGTACACGCTGTGTGGCTCAGGGGCCACTAACTCACTGCACCACAAGTCATCGCAACAAGCCTTATTAAGGCAGATTTCATTAGACAAAAGACATTGGTCCCAGTGTGACCCGTCTTGACCACGCATCATCGCAGGCTGCACACACACTGTTTGATTCAGGTGATACTAACTCACTGCACCATAAGTCATCACCACATACCCTTATTAGGACAGAATTTATTAAACAGAAGACATTGCTCCCAGTGTGGCCCACCGGGGCCACGTATCATCGCAGGGTGCGCACACGCTGAATGCTTCTTGTGCCACTAATTGTGCAGCTCAACTCAACGCCACGTGGCTGTGTGCCCATCCTGACTGCTGCCTCTGCTCTACACTGGGGTTACACAGATCACAATTCAAGATTAGTAGCAACGCAAATTGTGTAAGACACTATAATGGGTTAAGAAGACCAAATGTTCCCAATCTGTGCAGCTCAAGCCAACGTCACGTGCCTGTGGGCGTTTGCTGACCGCTGCCCCCGGCCTGCACTGTGGAAGACCAGCGACACGTGGTGCCAATTAACCCCGTTCAACACAAGCCGATCCCACATGTGTAATTGGTTCTTGAGTCCTGAATGGCAGCGACCCCAACTTCATGGCAGCGACCATAGCACCAGACTCCCTTCGATCAGTGAGGGGTATTTGCATATGGAAGGCCGGCGACACGTGGTGCCACCAAACCTGCACTACGCAGGCTGGTGGGGCCACCAACGTATGCATGTGGCTGTGGGCCCTTGCTCACCGCTACCTCTGGCCTACACTGGGAAGACCGGCGACACATGGTGCCACTAACCGTCTTCAACACAAGCCAATCCCACATGTGGAACTGTGTCCTGAGTCCTGAATGGCAGTGACCCCAACTCCATGAGACAACCACAGCAGCAGACTCCCTTCGATAAGTGAGGCATGTTTCCATCTGGAAGGCCGGCGACACGTGCTGCCACTAACTCTGTTCAATACAAGCCGATCCCACATGTGTAACTCTGTCCTGAATGGCAGTGACCCCAAGTCTGTGGCAGCAACCACAGCACCAGACTCCCTCTGATCAGTGAGGCATATTTCCATATGCAACGGCGGCGACACGTGGTGCCACTAACCCTCTTTAACACAAGCCGATCCCACATGTGTAACTGTGTCCTGAATCCTGAATAGCAGTGACCCCAAATCCGTGGCAGCTACCTCAGCACAAGACTCCCTTTGATCAGTGAGGCTTATTTCGATATGCAAGACCAGCGACACGTGGTGCCACTTACTCTGTTCAACTCAAGCTGATCCCACATGTGTAACTGTGTCCTAAGTCCTGAATGGCAGTGACTCAAGTCTGTGGCAGCGACCACAGCACCAGACTCCCTTCGATCAGTGAGAGTTATTTCAATATGCAAGACCGGCGACACATGGTGCCACTAACTCTGTTCAACTCAAGATGATCCCACATGTGTAACTGTGTCCTGAGTCCTGAATGGCAGTGACCCCAAGTCCGTGGCACCGCCCACAGCACCACACTCCCTTTGATCAGTGAGGCATATTTCCATGTGCAAGGCAGGCGACACGTAGTCCCACAAACCCTCTTTAACACAAGCTGATCCCACATTTGTAACTGTGTCCTGAGTCCTGAATGGCAGTGACCCAAAACTTCATGGCAGCGACCACAGAACCAGATTATTGAGGAGTATTTTCATATTGAAGGCTGGCGACAAGTGGTGCCACTGAACCTGCACTATGCAGGCCGGTGGGGCCACCAACGTATGCACGTGGCTGTGGGCCCTTCCTCATTGCTACCTCTAGCCTACACTATGGTCACCACGCCTCACAATTCAGATAGAGTCCTGATTCCACATGACACAGTCCAGTAGGCAAGACACATTGCTCCCAGTGCGGCCCGTCCACGCTAAGCACCATCACAGGCTCATACAGTCTCAATTCCTCTGGTGCCACTAACCCTCTTTAACACAAGCCGATCCCACATGTGTAACTGCGTCCTGAATGGCAGTGACCCCAACTTCGTGGCAGCGACCACAGCACCAGCCTCCCATCAGTCTTATTTGTTGTTCTTTTCTTTAAATCATTTTATTTATATTTATATGTAAACCTATATATGACTAAGAATCTTCTTTGTCCAACAGTACAGGGACCCTTCTGGGCCTAAGAAGGTTGTTGGGGGTATGTTGGTAATGTAGGAAGAGGGCATTACCTGATAATGTGGAGAAAGGGAGCGTCAAAGAGGTATCTCTCACAGAAAGAACTCCAATATGTTTTCACAAAGGCCTCGGACAGATGCCAGCTAACTAACTAAATCACAAAATGATTCTTCATTACTTATGTAGTATAAGTTATGAACAGTTTGCACCCAGGCTCACAGAGGGACAGCTGTGGCCCGTCCCCTCAACTCACAGATGCAGTACTACGAGCCCTCCGCGTCATTGTGGCTATCCCTGCCCTGTTCCGTCGTACGCCACGCCACGCCACTCCGATTATGTTCGGATGTTGGCCCCACATAGCTACCTGTCACAGGCATACTCGCTGTTGGTGTGCAGGTCAGTGGTCTAGCTCTCAACATCTCACGGCCACTCCCTGAGGGCAGGTTTGCACACACACCACACGCATCAGGCACATGCGTCACAGGCCATGTGACCACGCAAATATGATGGATTGACAACGTCACATCTTTTATTGCCAGTGCTGACTGGCTGGCGGACGCTCCACGGGTCTCAACCATAAAGAGTCCATGAAAAGTTGCGCAGAAGATTAGTTGCATCCTCAGCTGTATGGCTGTCAGGGGCCTACCATCCCCTGGCATGAACTTGAGTTCCACAGGAATAGCGGCACCAAAGCCTGAGGGGGTCTCCACCATTGTTGACGCAGGACTCAGCGACATCTGTGAGATCTGCCGGGCCGCGGAGAAGCTGATGTGGTCTTCGCCATTCAAGACTCAGCGACATCTGTGACATCCGCAGACAAGCTCATGTGGTCTCCGCCATTCATGACCCAAGACTCAGCGACATCTGTGAGATTCGCGGAGAATCTGATGTGGTCCCTGCCATTCATGACACAGGACTCAGCAACACCTATGAGATCAGTGGGATTTTGATGGGGACGTGGAGTCCCCCCATTGCTGCACACTCCGATGGCACCAGGTAATTATTTGCTCATGGATGCGCAGAGGCAACAATCTCTCTCTCTCTCTCTCTCTCTCTCTCTCTCTCTCTCTCTCTCTCTCTCTCTTTCTCTCTCCGTCTCTCACTTCCCTCTCTTCACTCTCTTTCTCACTCTCTTCATTCCTTTCTTTCTATCTCTCTCTCCCTTCTCCCTTTCTCACTCCCTTTCTTTCCTTCCCTCTCTTTTCGTCTCCGGCTTGTTTTTCCTTCTCTGTTTCTCTCTCTCAGTCCTTTGATATGCGCATTTCACACATACTTATTTTGTGCTTTATTTTCCAGGCTCTGTCATCGACATCCATGGTCCCCACAGGAGTCTTCCGCCTTGTTGTAGTCTATTATTTTTGTTAAATATTGTTTATTCATTTATTATATAAATATATATATATATATATATATATTAATCCAATGTGGCAGAGGTCTGGACTACCGAGCGCTCTCAGGCCCTGCGTTCTGAGCGTAGCAGAGCCTCGCTGACAATAATCATTTCCCAATTTGCCAAGGCAGTTTCTCGCGCACTCTTGGCTTCCTTTCAATGACGGCCAACAAATCCATGCATTTCACGTTGTTTTATTTCATAACTGCTTTTACCAGCAGCACTTCACTACGCATTTCGGTCTCCCCGAGACCTTGTTCACGAGACTACAATCAACTGGTGATTCCTACAAATATGTTTAAATAAAGTGAGAAAAAAAAAACAAGTGACATAATTTCCTTTTTGGCAGCAGCTAAGCATTCTGGTACTGGTAGTGCTCATTTTCACGTTATTTGAAATGCATTTAATTATGTATTAAAAAATTTAAACACTTTTTCGTTAATTAATTTTGCACATGTGTCAAGCTTTCAGAGCTCATGATTACGCTTTTACCCTCCAGTGGGTTATTGTAATTCCAAACTATTGATCTACCCATACTGGGGTTATTCTTTTCTCATCATTCTTCCCTCCAGTGTGTTATAATTTCTGATAAGCCTGTGCAATGTTGGAAATGAATGCATATATTTTTTTTTCGCAATTGTACGCCGCATATTCCAAAATAGTATAGCACCCAAAATGTAAGTGAAAAAATTGTGACTATAAATGAGTTTTTTTTAAAACAATACAGAACTTTTTTTGACTCAGCACTGGGTTGCTCATGCACTCTATACTCCTCAATCATCGGTTACGAAAGGTGTTGCAGTTCTAATTAGACAAGGGCTCAATTTCTCAGTGGAGGGTAAAATCGCTGATGTTAGAGGTAGATGGTTGATTGTGAAACTAAGGATGACAGGACAAATGTATACCATAATTGGTTATTATGGCCCGAATAATGATGATGTGGGTCCTTTAGATGAGCTGGCTAGGGAAACAATCATGGCAGGCGATTTTAACACAGTGTTGGACCATGAGCTAGATCGGTCAGAAAAGAGTAGAGCTATGGTAAACACTAAAAGGTCGAACCCAGTTAAGATGATGATGGCTCAGGCAGGTTTGTGTGACATTTGGAGATTGAGGTTCGGCCAGCAACCAGGGTATACATTCTACAATAAAAAATACAGCCATAAATCCCGTATTGACTATTTTTTGATTGATTCTAGACTGATTGATTCCGTGGTTCAGGTGGGCCATGTTGGTGTACATCTTTTGGATCATTCAGCTATTACATTGTCATTAAAATTGGAGGACGGCTCATCGGGTTCAACATGGAGGTTAGATCGTACGGTCCTCTATGATCAGGATGCTGTAACTAGTTTGAGCAAGGAGATTGAAGTTTTCTTGGACAAAAATATGGGATCAGCTAGGATCAAGATTGTTTGGGATACATGCAAGGCTTTCCTGCGAGGGAGATTAGGTGCCATGGGAGCTAAGAAGAGGAGATTATACTACAATAAAGTTGCTGAGTTGGAGAAAGAAATTCGTCAGCGGGAGGCAGATATTGTAAATCTGGGCGGACCTGAGGTGGGTGAAAGGGTATTGCATGAGTTAGCTGAGTTAAAAGTAGATTTGGTGGGAGTTTTGAGTCAAAGAGTTAAGGGGAAATGGGACGCCCGCCAACTTGCGCACTTTGAATATGGTGAGGGGAGCAGCAAATTGCTAGCCTGGAAGGCGAAAAAGGACCAAGTTCGTAATCTGATAAAAGAAGGAAGAGTGGTGGAGTCAGGTCTGACGGTTACAGACAGTAAAGGAATAGCGGATGCTTTTTACGGTTTTATTATTTTGTGAAAGTCTATAACGATGATCTTACACCTGAAGACCAGGCGATAGAGCGTTGGTTAGAGTTTGTGAAGCTGCTATCTGATGATCTTCAGGAGGTATTAAATCAAGAAATATCTCAGGCAGTGGTTGATGGGGTGATTAAAGTGGGAAAATGGGGCAAGGCACCGGGGCCTGATGGGCTTCCTGCCGAAGTTTAAGTCAATGATAGGCATTCTTTCACCAAATATTTGTCAGTTATTCAATGAGGTTTTTTAGGGAATGGCTTCTCTGCCCCCTTCATGGAACGAGGCAAACATTATATTAATACCAAAGCCAGGGAAGTCGCCAAAGTATATGGATTCATATAGGCCTATATCACTACTTAATTGTGACTATAAACTGTTTGCAAAAATGATGGCCGATAGGTTGAGTATAGTCATTCCACAGTTAATCCATGAAAACCAAAAAGGTTTTATAAAGGCCAGATACTTGAAAGAATTAACCTTCTCTCTTATTGGTGCCATGGATGTGGCCTCCGCTTACGATCTTCCCTTGGCGGTTATCGCACTGGATGCCGCCAAGGAGTTTGACCGTGTATACTGTGTATATCTACAGGCCCTGATTAAGCACCTTAAGCTAGGTCCAAATTTCAGCAGTTCTCTCACATCTTTATATCATTCTCCTACGTCCAGAGTGCTAGTTAATGGGATATTAACTCAGCCACTTCCGATCATGCGAGGGACCAGACAAGGGTGTCCTCTCTCACCACTTTTATTCGATCTATATATTAAGCCCCTAGCCTGTAAGATTAGAGCGGCAGAGAGGATTGCTCCGTTTGAATTTGAGGGTTGGTCCAGAAAGATTGGGTTAAATGCCGACGACATAATTATTTATACCCCTAAGCTACACCAGTCAATGGAATGCCTCTTAGAATTAACTAAGGAGTTTGGGGCTGTTTCAGGCTACCTTATAAACGAAGATAAAACGGAGATTGTGTCCTGGAACTCGAATGTTGAGGGTCTAGTCTGTAAATCTGAGATGAGATACCTGGGGGTGAGGATAACCCACGATATACGGGATCTCACCAAAGTTAATTTTTTCATACTAAAGAAGGAGATAACTGCTACTCTTCGAGGCTGGGCACATTTGCTCCTCTCTCTGTTTGGGCGCGTGAACTTGGTGAAGATGATGATTTTACCAAAGATAACTTTTTTGTTTGAGTCATTGCCGTTAATGTTTAAAAAATAGACTGGTTTGCAAGGTTACAGAGCGAGATTTGCTCTTTTATATTGGCTTCAAAAGGGTCTCACCTCTTTCGGAAGAAGCGCAGGAGGAAACTTGTGAAGGGAGGGCTGGCGGTTCCAGACTTTCAAATTTATTCATGGGCCTTCCTGCTAAAAAACTGCAGAATCTTGCTAGCTACCCCGGCGATCTCAGGGAAATTGCTGGCTGCGCTGCTTAGAAAGGCCAACTATAACGAGCATGGCTTTTTGTATAAATTTGCAGATCCGAAGTTTTTTAAAAAGATTAGGTTAAAGGTTCTAAGAAACTTAGCAGAGTCCTGGTTCAAAATCAGGAGGTCATTAAAAATTCCATATCATAGTTATATGGCTCCAATTTGGGATGCACCAGGATCCCCTCTCTGGTCAAAGGATGCTCTGTCCAGACTACTAAGAGAGGTTGGACCTCAGAAATGGAAAGATTTATCTCCGGATGGCAAGTTGATCACGTGGGGTTTTTGTGAACAGGAATGGGGTCAGAGCTTCTCCAGGTTTAAATATTTGCAGATACAGAGTAGGGCAACCGGAAAGGGAAACCTAATTAGGCTTCACAATGATCTTGAAGAGAAGCTTCTCTCGGAAGTCGTGTTTAAAAAAGAAGTTGCATTGCGGTATTGGCTGATACTTGAGATGGAATATGGTCCCTTTACGCTGCCTGAGACACTGTGGGGAGAGTGCTTGCCGGAGATTGCTACAGAAGACCAATGGCAAGTAACAATGTCTATGCTATATAAAATAGTCAAACCTGCAAATTTAAGGAGGAATCATTTGTTTACGATTCACAGGGCATACTGGTCTCCTTGAAGACTTTCTAAATTCAACTCCGGCAGTGTGGTGGTGTGCCCTAAATGCAAGAGTCCCAACAAAGAGGATCTGCACATGTTCGTGTTTTGTCCAAAGATAAAAGAATTCTGGGAGGCTGTAAGTAGCTGCTTGTTAAAAACCTTAGGCCTGCACATCAAGGTAAGCCCTGAACTAGTTATGACGGGGAGATTGGACCTGCAAGGTAAGGGCACGGATGATAATGGCAAACTCCTGTTTTATGCTATATTGTTGGATCTGAGAGAGATATGTAAATTATGGGTTTCTTTGGTACCTCCAACAGAACTGGACTGGCTAAGAACCATGAGAGCCATTGCCAAGTTAGATATTTCGGATCAGGCTAAAAAAAGATACAGATTCTGGACTTCATTTTTGTTATGTTTTGGGTGAGGGGGAAGGATGTTGTTTGATTTTCTGCTAAAATTATAAATCCCATGATTAAGCCTTCTCTCATCTCAGTCGGTTTTAAGTCTTCCCTGGTCAGGTGAAGACCTGAGGATAGGGTTGTCAAGCTTTGGAGGAAGACCCTCTGTCCCACCAACTTAAGGGGCTATGCCCGGAGGAGGGTTCTGACTTTAAGCAGCGCTGCATAAGCCCATTCCCTGTATAGCCGGCATATGAGATAAAACAGCCCAAGGGTGGTTTCGTCGAGTAAAGGGCAGTGAGAAGGCCAATGAGGATTAAAAAAACAAAAAAACAATACAGTTCTTGGGGAGGCAAAATTCATTTTCAGTGGGGGGTACAATAGTTCAATTGGGGAAATTTAAAGGTGGTAATGTAATTCCTCATCCTGATTAAGTCCATGCGGAGTCAAGGTTCGAAAGTTCAGGATAAGCTTGGACTCCTTCTGTCTGAGGACTTTTTCGTGGATGAATACCAACTGTCTCTACCGCATAAAATTTCAAATCTTTCCAGTTTCCTCTATGTGCCTTTTCCATGTGTTTGGCAACAGCGTTGCTGCGATCATTGTTCACCGTGGCTCTCACATGCTCCAAGATTCATTTTTTTAACTCGCACTTCGTGCTACCCACATATTTTAATGGCATTAAATGATATATATATATATGGCATATTCACTCTTGCAGTTTATAAGTTGTTGGATTTTCAATAGAAGCTTATTAGCCATCATAATCTCTTTTGTATAGAGATTATGAGGGCTAATAAGCGTCTATGGAAAATCCAACAAGCATGTGAGAGCCACGGTGAACAATGATCGCAGCAACTTCCTTGATTCTTTTAGGTTTCAAAATTTCTCTCTATTAGTTTCTTTTTAATTTTCCATATAAACAGTTTTTATCATACTAAACAACACATAGAAGTCAGCAGTCCAACGTATTCTTTCAAGACACTTTCCAGAACATTCTACAACACATGCAGGTTAAAAGTTAATCAATTTTTTTAAACCTAACGATATTTTTTTGCAACATTTTCTCGAACATTTAACAGCATGTGCAGGTTAAAATCTCACGATTGTTTTAAGTTCGAACAGTGCCTTCCAAATGCAAGTAGAAGGTGTGGTTGAGTTAACCAAAGTTTAACCTATGATATGTACTCCAAGATGAAACTGCTTTTTCTTAACCAATCACAAAGATGCTTTTCCACAAAATTAATGTGCACCCTACTTTTAAAAATACAATGCTTTTCATCTCCCAATCAGGTATCGTTTTGTATGGCAAAAAAAAGTAGTTCCCCATCTTTAAACATATCTCTTATTCTACGAATGAACTGCATGAGCTACAGACATCTTTCCATACCTTCCAGCCATACCTTCATAATGCTAGTGTGGATCGTAGGACATAGCTATATTTTCTCATGCAAGTGGTAGGCAGAACAGAGACGTATTGACTTAGACCTAGGTTTATAAAATGTGGACAATAAATGGTTTGGACAGAGAGGATTGAACTGGCACCAATTGTTGCCTTTGGTTAAAACCTGTTTGCATCTCCAACACCCTGACCTCATGATGGTGCACTGTGGTGGAAACGACCTAGGCACATTGACTGGGGTAAGTTTGGAAATGCTTATAAAGTACACCTTTGGACAATTGATTTTACTTTTGCCTCAAACTGTCTTTGTATATTCCAATTTATGCCAAAGACAGAAGTGGAAATGGTCAAAACAATGTTGTCCTCAGATTGAAAAATCTAGGAAGGAAGTCAACAAAGCTGTGTCTGCATACCTCAGAGACCACAAAATGGGGTCCATCTACAACAACAACATATGTTTTGATATGGCTGTTATCTACAGAAGTGATGGAGTACACTTCACAGATCATGGAAATCATCTTTTCCTGAATAACTTGAAGCTGTGCATCCGCACTTATATGTAGCTCCAACTAATCAACACAAGGGCTCTTTTTAGAGCCATCCTATAACTGACAGTAGTTTGTGCTTTACAAATACTGTATTGATTTACCTTCAAAATCCCTTTACAACACTACCTAAGCACCATATACAAGTTGGACAAGTGTGGCACAGTGCCCAGAGCACATGACTTCACTGCAGAGCACACACAGTTTGGGCTCACGGTTTCATCCCCGAGTCCAGCAGCAGCTCAATTTAGCAGCATAACACTCTAGGCAATACCTCACTTAATTCCCGTACCCAGCACTTTCAGACCAGTAGGGGTCAGTAGTTCAGTGGCTTTACCCCGAGGCCGTCAGCAGCTCAGCTTATGCCCCCAGCGCCATCAGACCCATAGGAGTGAGTAGTTTGCACTTTACAAATACTGACTTGATTTGATACGCTCAAATTTACCTTCACACTCCCTGTAAAACACCTCCTAAGCACCATGCACAAGTTACAATGTTCAAACAAAAGTTCCTCTGAGTAGGTATAACTACATGCTGACACTACTTGGACAGATGTGGCACAGCGACCAGAGAACATGACTTCACAGCATATGACACACAGTTTGGGCTCACGCTTTCACCTCGAGTCTGGCAGCAGCTCAGCCTAGCACCATGACACTCTAGACAATTCCTCACATATTTTCCATATCCAAGGACTTTCAGACCAGTACGGGTCAGTAGTTTGTCCTAGTAGGTATAAACACATGCTGATACTACTTCCACAGCTGTAGTGCAGCGGCCACGGCACATCACTTCACAGCATAAGACACACAATTTGAGCTCACGCTTTAATCCTCGAGTCCCGCACCAGCTCACCTTAGCAGCATCAGACTTAGGCAATACCTCACTTAATTTCCGTAGCCCAGCACTTTCACACCAGTAGGGGGGAATACTTCATTTCACACCCCCTCTATGGTACACCCTAAACACTCCACAGAGGTTACAGTGCTCCTACCCTCCTCTTTCCCATTTTATTCGCCCTTTTTTCCCCTTACTAGCTTCAACTGAATCACAAAATGGCCGCCAACACTTCCTAGTTGCAACTGCTTGCAGCGCTCGCAACCAATAAGCAGCAAGCTCGTGCTCGTAACACCTCAGCCAATCAGATGGCAGAATTCCCTGAAATATTTGTAATTATTATTTTTTTGTATTTTAATATATTTATATAATTTTCTTTTTTAATGTTTTTTTCAATTTTTGGGAGGGAGTTGCGCACCCAAAGCGTACCTCCTGCAGCATTCCGCGTATTCTAGCTGCCATTTTGGAAAAGTCGTGAAGGATCCGTGTATAGTGAGCGACGAGTGCGTGTTTTTTTTCAGTTACGTCATATACGTTCAATGTTACGTTGTGTGCGCGACTGGTATGCGACCGGCCCACGACTCCTGCTCCTGTGCATTCACGACACATGCGTATTATGGTACGCGACGGTTGCGAAGTGGCGGGCCCCATATCACGTCATATACGTGCTGGTGCGCGCTAGGTGGGCGACTCCTGTGAATTTTTTTATGTTTTAAAATGATATGTACGTGTCTTTAATGTACATAGGGCAAAAGATTATCTAAGGTATTCATGAAAATAATATATTTCTACTTGTAATAAACTTATATTATTTTTAAATAAATTGTCGCAAATCCGCATCGGGTGCGCACTTTGTGAGCGCACGGTGCGCGGATCCCATGTGACCTCAAAAAAAAAGTTTTGATTGGTTCATAACATTTCCCACTGTAACTATTGAAGGACCCAGCCCATTTTAATTATTCTGTTTGGAGCAGTTGATGAGAGACATCTCTTCTTGTTCCAAAACTGGTTTTGAATTTTTTTTTGTGTTTTTAAAAAATTGCATTGGAGAAATGGCCTCTGGTTCGCAAGCTCCTCATCATTCTTCAGATGAAGATATCTTGGAGGAAGATCCACCCAAGCAGAGGCCTGAATCAGTGGTATGGAAAATGTTCACCTTTCCTGCCGGAGAAAAAAAGCTCAATGCAATAAAAGTCACATGCTTGCTGTGTGACAGGGTCCTGTCACTAGGCAGTGACAAGAAATACTCCTGTGGAACAGCGTTGTATAAACATCTGCGGACCATTAACCCGAAGAATCTGGCACAAGAAGAAATGAGGCGTGCAGCAAAAAATCCACCACCAGGCATTGCTAGCACCTCCGGAGCGTCCACTTCAGCACCACCAGTAGACATTCACCCAGAATTTGCTTTTCTTCAGCAGTACTGCACTAAGTGCAAAACCATCATCAGTTATGGTGAACAGTCAGTAGACGCTATTTGTGCAGCTCAACGGAACCACAAATGCAATTTTTTTTGTTTTTTTGTATTTGGAATGATGTTGAATTCCAAAAGCTAACTGTTTACTTAGTTCCTTTTTTGTTCAATTTCTAGAAAACACCAAAAAAAGTACAAAATTGTTAAAGAACTACAATAAAAATAGAAAACCAAAACCAGAAGAAAAAAAAATACGTTTAGAACTACCTTATCTGGTTTAAAAAAAAAGAACTATAATTGCATGGTAATGTCTAAAAGTTTGGTTGAATGTATTTGTAGAGAATGATTGAATGAAAGAATGCATTAGTACTGTATGGTGAATTTATAGGGGCAGATCTATGAGGAAGTGCTGCAGCGTGACATTGCAAGCCCTTTAGCTGCACCGGGCTGCAGCACTTCTGAAGCACAGGGATGTGAAATATTTACATGAATATGTCGCAATTCTGTGCTCCCTCTGCACTAGCACACAAACTGCAGCCTTGCAGTGATGCAGGCACCCTTGCACCATGGTGTAAGGATATCTGTGTTGTGGGGAGATTGTTTTTGTGCAGGAAGGGACTACTTCCTGCATAAAAACAATCACTAAAGGCATTTTCCTCCTTCAATTTGTGCCGTGGAATGCAACATGCATTGAAAGAGGTAAAACAAGGAGAAATGAAACATTTCTCCTTGTTATGCCTTGCTACACCACCTCTAGGGTGGCGCACCATTCACACGTATCTACAGATTTACACTTTCTCGTAAGTCTTGAGATGTGTTATTCCATGGGTGTTGTGTGGGTACAGACACAGCAACACCCATGGAACGCCCCTTCAAAGCAAAGTGCTGCATTTGAATGGGTCGTATTTTCAAGGTGAGGAAAAGCCACGCAGGGTGGCTTTTCCTCTCCTTGTAAATATGGATGAGTCCCCCGCGCCATCACTACTTTACAAAAAGTAATGTACTGGTGGCGCAGGGGGCTTGTAAATCTGCCCCATAAGTGCTTAGGTATTGGCAGAGTGACACAATAAGAACATAGTGCTGGACGGCTGATTGACGAACTGCAGGAGGTAGCCTAGGCTGCATGAGTACTACGTCAGTATTTAGTGGAGTGTACCAATAGTATGTATCCGCTATGAGGTTTGTGGGAATTGTGCGCAGAATATTGTACGTGTACGTGTGTTGGTGCCTAGTTCATTGTATAAGCGCATCACTAGTAACTAGAATGATGACAGTGCTGCAAACAGAGTGCACAGTTAATTTATAAGTGCTTAGGTATTGTCTCAATGCCTAAGTCATTGTGCAAGTGCATACACAGTGACTGGGTTCCGAGAGTGCTAGTAGTTGACAGCAGGATAGGTTTATAAGCAGTTATGTTTCAGGAGAATATTTAGATAAGGACATGCTTCTGTCAGGATGATTGTAGGAGTGGACACAGACTCACAGTGTGATTCCAGGCAAGCATGATTATTACCTGGACTTTTGCAGGACTGACTCAGTAGTCTGCAAGGTGTTAAGGGACCGCATATCTTGTGAATATTTGACGTACCACTGCTTGTCTCAATGCCTGAGTCATTCTGCAAGTGCAAAGAAAGAGACTGGGTTCCTAGAGTGCTAGTAGTTGACAGCAGGATAAGGTTATAAGCGCTTATGTTTCAGCAAAGTGATTAGGTAAGGACATGCTTATGCCAGGATGATTGTAGGAGTGAGCACAGACTCACAGTGTGATTCCAGACAAGCATGACTATTACCTGGACTTTTGCAGGACTGACTCAGTAGTCTGCAAGGGTTTAAGGGACCGCATACATTGCGAACATTTGACTGTAACACGGCTTGTCTCAATGCCTGATTCATTCTGCAAGTGCATAGACAGTGAATAGATTCCTAGAGTGCTAGTAGGTAACAGCAGGATAAGTTTATAAGGACTTATGTTTCAGCAGAGTGATTAGATAAGGACATACTTCTGTCAGGATGATTGTAGGAATGGACACAGACTCACAGTGTGATTCCAGACAAGCTTGACTATTACCTGGACTTTTGCAGGACTGACTCAGTAGTCTGCAAGGGGTTAAGGGACCGCATATATTGTGCACATTTGACTATATCACTGCTTGTCTCAATGCCTGAATCATTCTGCAAGTGCATAGACAGTGACTGGGTCCCAGACTGCTAGTAATTGACAGCAGGATAAGTTTATAAGCACTTATGTTTCAGCAGAGTGATTAGATAAGAACATGCTTCTGTCCGGATTATTGTAGGAGTGGACACAGACTCACAGTGTGATTCCAGAAAAGCATGACTATTACCTGGACTTTTGCAGGACTGACTCAGTAGTCTGCAAGAAGTTAAGGGGCCGGATATATTGTGCACATTTGACTGAGTCATTCTGCAAGTGCACAGACAGTGAGTATGTTCCTAGAGTCCTAGTAGTTGACAGCAGGATACTTTTATACATGCTTATGTTTCAGCAGAGTGATTAGATAAGGACACGCTTCTTTCAGGATGATTGTAGGAATGGACACACACTCACAGTGGGATTTCAGACAAGCATTGCTATTACCTGGCTTTCAAAGGACTGACTCAGTAGTCTGCAAGGGGTTAAGGGACCGCGTACATTGTGCACATTTGACTGTACCACTGCTTGTCTCAATGCCTTAGTCATTCTGCAACTGCATAGACAGTGACTGGGTTCCTAGGGTGCTAGTTATTGACAGTAAGATCAGTTTATAAGCACTTATGTTTCAGCAGAGAGATTAGATAAGGACAAGCTTCTGTCAGGATGATTGTAGGAGTGGACACAGACTCACAGTGTGATTCCAGACAAGCATGACTATTACCTGGACTTTTGCAGGACTGACTCAGTAGTCTGCAAGGGGTTAAGGGACCGCATACATTGTGCACATTTCACTGTACCACTGCTTGTCTCAATGCCTGAGTCATGCTGCAGGTGCATAGACAGTGACTGGGTTCCTAGAGTGCTAGTATTTGACAGCACGATACGTTTATAAGCGCTTATGTTTCAGCAGAGTGATTAGATAAGAACATGCTTCTGTTGGGATTATTGTAGGACTGGACACAGACTCACAGTGTGATTCCAAAAAAGCATGAATATTACCTGGACTTTTGCAGGACTGACTCAGTAGTCTGCAAGGGGTTAAGGGACCCCATATATTGTGCACATTTGACTGTACCACTGCTTGTCTCAATGCTTGAGCCATCCTACAAGTGCATAGACAGTGACTGGGTACCTAGAGTGCTAGTAGTTGACAGCAGGATACGTTTATAAGCACTTATGTTTCAGCAGAGTGATTAGATAAGGACATGCTTCTGTCAGGATGATTGTAGGAGTGGACACAGACTCACAGTGTGATTCCAGACAAGCATGACTATTACCTGGACTTTTGCAAGGCTCACTCATTAGGCTGCAAGGGGTTACATTGTGCACATCTGACTGTACCACTGCTTGTCTCAATGCCGGAGTCTTTCTGCAAGTGCATAGATAGTGACTAGGTTCCTAGAGTGCAAGTAGTTGACAGCAGGATATGTTTATAAGGACTTATGTTTCAACAGAGGGATTAGATAAGGACATACTTCTGTCAGGATGATTGTAGGAGTGGACACAGACTCACAGTGTAATTCCAGACAAGCATGACTATTACCTGGACTTTTGCAGCACTGACTCAGTAGTCTGCAAGGGGTTAAGGGACCGCATACATTGTGCACATTTGACTGCACCACTGCTTGTCTCAATGCCTGAGTCATTCTGCAAGTGCATAGACAGTGACTGGGTTCCTAGAGTGCTAGTATTTGACAGCACGATACGTTTATAAGCGCTTATGTTTCAGCAGAGTGATTAGATAAGAACATGCTTCTGTTGGGATTATTGTAGGACTGGACACAGACTCACAGTGTGATTCCAGACAAGCATGACTATTACCTGGACTTTTGCAGGACGACTCAGTAGTCTGCAAGGGGTTAAGGGACCCCATATATTGTGCACATTTGACTGTACCACTGCTTGTCTCAATGCTTGAGTCAATCTGCAAGTGCATAGGCAGTGACTGGGTACCTAGAGTGCTAGTAGTTGACAGCAGGATAAGCTTATAAGCGCTTATGTTTCAGCAGAGTGATTAGGTAAGGACATGCTTCTGTCAGGATGATTGTAGGAGTGGACACAGACTCACAGTGTGATTCCAGACAAGCATGACTATTACCTAGACTTTTGCAGAACGTACTCAGTAGTCTGCAAGGGGTTAAGGCACTGCATACATTATGCACATTTGACTGTACCACTGCTTGTTTCAATGCTTGAGTCATTCTTCAAGAGCATAGACACCGACTGGTTTCCTAGAGTGCTGGTAGTTGACAGCAGGATAGCTTTATAAGCACTTATGTTTCAGCAGAGTGATTAGATAAGGACACGCTTCTTTCAGGATGATTGTAGGAATGGACACACACTCACAGTGGGATTTCAGACAAGCATTGCTATTACCTGGCTTTCACAGGACTGACTCAGTAGTCTGCAAGGGGTTAAGGGACCGCATACATTGTGCACATTTGACTGTACCACTGCTTGTCTCAATGCCTTAGTCATTCTGCAACTGCATAGACAGTGACTGGGTTCCTAGGGTGCTAGTTATTGACAGTAAGATCAGTTTATAAGCACTTATGTTTCAGCAGAGAGATTAGATAATGACAAGCTTCTGTCAGGATGATTGTAGGAGTGGACACAGACTCACAGTGTGATTCCAGACAAGCATGACTATTACCTGGACTTTTGCAGGACTGACTCAGTAGTCTGCAAGGGGTTAAGGGACCGCATACATTGTGCACATTTCACTGTACCACTGCTTGTCTCAATGCCTGAGTCATGCTGCAGGTGCATAGACAGTGACTGGGTTCCTAGAGTGCTAGTATTTGACAGCACGATACGTTTATAAGCGCTTATGTTTCAGCAGAGTGATTAGATAAGAACATGCTTCTGTTGGGATTATTGTAGGACTGGACACAGACTCACAGTGTGATTCCAAAAAAGCATGAATATTACCTGGACTTTTGCAGGACTGACTCAGTAGTCTGCAAGGGGTTAAGGGACCCCATATATTGTGCACATTTGACTGTACCACTGCTTGTCTCAATGCTTGAGCCATCCTACAAGTGCATAGACAGTGACTGGGTACCTAGAGTGCTAGTAGTTGACAGCAGGATACGTTTATAAGCACTTATGTTTCAGCAGAGTGATTAGATAAGGACATGCTTCTGTCAGGATGATTGTAGGAGTGGACACAGAGTCACAGTGTGATTCCAGACAAGCATGACTATTACCTATACTTTTGCAGAATGTATTCAGTAGTCTGCAAGGGGTTAAGGCACTGCATACATTGTGCACATTTGACTGTACCACTGCTTGTTTTAATGCCTGAGTCATTCTGCAAGAGCATAGACACCGACTGATTTCCTACAGTGCTGGTAGTTGACAGCAGGATACTTTTATAAGCACTTATGTTGCAGCAGAGTGATTAGATAAGGACATGCTTCTGTCAGGATGATTGTAGGAGTGGACACAGACTCACAGTGTGATTCCAGACAAGCATGACTATTACCTGGACTTTTGCAAGGCTCACTCATTAGGCTGCAAGGGGTTACATTGTGCACATCTGACTGTACCACTGCTTGTCTCAATGCCGGAGTCTTTCTGCAAGTGCATAGATAGTGACTAGGTTCCTAGAGTGCAAGTAGTTGACAGCAGGATATGTTTATAAGGACTTATGTTTCAACAGAGGGATTAGATAAGGACATACTTCTGTCAGGATGATTGTAGGACTGGACACAGACTCACAGTGTAATTCCAGACAAGCATGACTATTACCTGGACTTTTGCAGCACTGACTCAGTAGTCTGCAAGGGGTTAAGGGACCGCATACATTGTGCACATTTGACTGCACCACTGCTTGTCTCAATGCCTGAGTCATTCTGCAAGTGCATAGACAGTGACTGGGTTCCTAGAGTGCTAGTAGTTGACAGCAGGATAAGTTTATAAGCGCTTATGTTTCAGCAGATTGATTAGATAAGAACATGCTTCTGTTGGGATTATTGTAGGACTGGACACAGACTCACAGTGTGATTCCAGACAAGCATGACTATTACCTGGACTTTTGCAGGACTGACTCAGTAGTCTGCAAGGGGTTAAGGGACCCCATATATTGTGCACATTTGACTGTACCACTGCTTGTCTCAATGCTTGAGTCAATCTGCAAGTGCATAGGCAGTGACTGGGTTCATAGAGTGCTAGTAGTTGACAGCAGGATAAGCTTATAAGCGCTTATGTTTCAGCAGAGTGATTAGGTAAGGACATGCTTCTGTCAGGATGATTGTAGGAGTGGACACAGACTCACAGTGTGATTCCAGACAAGCATGACTATTACCTAGACTTTTGCAGAACGTACTCAGTAGTCTGCAAGGGGTTAAGGCACTGCATACATTGTGCACATTTGACTGTACCACTGCTTGTTTCAATGCTTGAGTCATTCTTCAAGAGCATAGACACCGACTGGTTTCCTAGAGTGCTGGTAGTTGACAGCAGGATAACTTTATAAGCACTTACGTTTCAGCAGAGTGATTAGATAAGGACACGCTTCTTTCAGGATGATTGTAGGAATGGACACACACTCACAGTGGGATTGCAGACAAGCATTGCTATTACCTGGCTTTCACAGGACTGACTCAGTAGTCTGCAAGGGGTTAAGGGACCGCATACACTGTGCACATTTGACTGTACCACTGCTTGTCTCAATGCCTTAGTCATTCTGCAACTGCATAGACAGTGACTGGGTTCCTAGGGTGCTAGTTTTTGACAGTAAGATCAGTTTATAAGCACTTATGTTTCAGCAGAGAGATTAGATAAGGACAAGCTTCTGTCAGGATGATTGTAGGAGTGGACACAGACTCACAGTGTGATTCCAGACAAGCATGACTATTACCTGGACTTTTGCAGGACTGACTCAGTAGTCTGCAAGGGGTTAAGGGAGTGCATACATTGTGCACATTTCACTGTACCACTGCTTGTCTCAATGCCTGAGTCATGCTGCAGGTGCATAGACAGTGACTGGGTTCCTAGAGTGCTAGTATTTGACAGCACGATACGTTTATAAGCGCTTATGTTTCAGCAGAGTGATTAGATAAGAACATGCTTCTGTTGGGATTATTGTAGGAGTGGACACAGAGTCACAGTGTGATTCCAGACAAGCATGACTATTACCTATACTTTTGCAGAATGTATTCAGTAGTCTGCAAGGGGTTAAGGCACTGCATACATTGTGCACATTTGACTGTACCACTGCTTGTTTTAATGCCTGAGTCATTCTGCAAGAGCATAGACACCGACTGGTTTCCTACAGTGCTGGTAGTTGACAGCAGGATACTTTTATAAGCACTTATGTTGCAGCAGAGTGATTAGATAAGGACATGCTTCTGTCAGGATGATTGTAGGAGTGGACACAGACTCACAGTGTGATTCCAGACAAGCATGACTATTACCTGGACTTTTGCAAGGCTCACTCATTAGGCTGCAAGGGGTTACATTGTGCACATTTGACTGTACCACTGCTTGTCTCAATGCCGGAGTCTTTCTGCAAGTGCATAGACAGTGACTGGGTACCTAGAGTGCTAGTAGTTGACAGCAGGATACGTTTATAAGCACTTATGTTTCAGCAGAGTGATTAGATAAGGACATGCTTCTGTCAGGATGATTGTAGGAGTGGACACAGACTCACAGTGTGATTCCAGACAAGCATGACTATTACCTGGACTTTTGCAAGGCTCACTCATTAGGCTGCAAGGGGTTACATTGTGCACATTTGACTGTACCACTGCTTGTCTCAATGCCGGAGTCTTTCTGCAAGTGCATAGACAGTGACTGGGTTCCTAGAGTGCAAGTAGTTGACAGCAGGATATGTTTATAAGGACTTATGTTTCAACAGAGTGATTAGATAAGGACATGCTTCTGTCAGGATGATTGTAGGAGTGGACACAGACTCACAGTGTAATTCCAGACAAGCATGACTATTACCTGGACTTTTGCAGCACTGACTCAGTAGTCTGCAAGGGGTTAAGGGACCGCATACATTGTGCACATTTGACTGCACCACTGCTTGTCTCAATGCCTGAGTCATTCTGCAAGTGCATAGACAGTGACTGGGTTCCTAGAGTGCTAGTATTTGACAGCACGATACGTTTATAAGCGCTTATGTTTCAGCAGAGTGATTAGATAAGAACATGCTTCTGTTGGGATTATTGTAGGACTGGACACAGACTCACAGTGTGATTCCAGACAAGCATGACTATTACCTGGACTTTTGCAGCACTGACTCAGTAGTCTGCAAGGGGTTAAGGGACCCCATATATTGTGCACATTTGACTGTACCACTGCTTGTCTCAATGCTTGAGTCAATCTGCAAGTGCATAGGCAGTGACTGGGTACCTAGAGTGCTAGTAGTTGACAGCAGGATACGTTTATAAGCACTTATGTTTCAGCAGAGTGATTAGATAAGAACATGCTTCTGTTGGGATTATTGTAGGACTGGACACAGACTCACAGTGTGATTCCAGACAAGCATGACTATTACCTGGACTTTTGCAGCACTGACTCAGTAGTCTGCCAGGGGTTAAGGGACCCCATATATTGTGCACATTTGACTGTACCACTGCTTTTCTCAATGCTTGAGTCAATCTGCAAGTGCATAGGCAGTGACTGGGTACCTAGAGTGCTAGTAGTTGACAGCAGGATAAGCTTATAAGCGCTTCTGTTTCAGCAGAGTGATTAGGTAAGGACATGCTTCTGTCAGGATGATTGTAGGAGTGGACACAGACTCACAGTGTGATTCCAGACAAGCATGACTATTACCTATACTTTTGCAGAATGTACTCAGTAGTCTGCAAGGGGTTAAGGCACTGCATACATTGTGCACATTTGACTGTACCACTGCTTGTTTCAATGCTTGAGTCATTCTTCAAGAGCATAGACACCGACTGGTTTCCTAGAGTGCTGGTAGTTGACAGCAGGATAACTTTATAAGCACTTATGTTTCAGCAGAGTGATTAGATAAGGAAATGCTTCTGTCAGGATGATTGTAGGAGTGGACACCGTCTCACAGTGTGATTCCAGACAAGCATGACTATTACCTGGACTTTTGCAGGACTCACTCAGTAGGCTGCAAGGGGTTAAGGGAGTGCATACATTGTGCACATTTGACTGTACCACTGCTTGTCTCAATGCGGGAGTAATTCTGCAAGTGCATAGATAGTGACTAGGTTCCTAGAGTGCAAGTAGTTGACAGCAGGATATGTATATAAGGACATGTTTCAGCAGAGGGATTAGATAAGGATATACTTCTGTCAGGATGATTGTATGAGTGGACACAGACTCACAGTGTGATTCCAGACAAGCATGACTATTACCTGGACTTTTGCAGGACTGACTCAGTAGTCTGCAAGGGGTTAGGGGACAGCATATATCGTGCACATTTGACTGCACCACTGCTTGTCTCAATGCCTGAGTCATTCTGCAAGTGCATAGACAGTGACTGGGTTCCTAGAGTGCCAGTAGTTGACAACAGGATACGTTTATAAGTGCTTATGTTTTAGGAAAGTGATTAGATAAGGAAATGCTTCTGCCTGGATGATTGTAGGAGTGGACAGAGCTGCTTTAGAGCCAGAGAACCAGGTCAGCAGAGCCGTTGTAGAGCCAGAGAACCAGGTCAGCAGAGCTGCTCTAGAGCCTAAGAAGCAGGTCAGCAGAGCTGCTCTAGAACCAGAGACCCAGGTCAGCAGAGGTGCTCTAGAGCAAGAAACCCAGGTCAGCAAAGCTGCTCTAGAGGCCGAGAACCAGGTCAGCACAGCTTCTGTAGAGCCAGAGAAACCAGGTCAGCAGAGCTGCTTTAGAGCGAGAGAACCAGGTCAGCAGAATTGCTTTAGAGCCAGAGAACCAGGTGAGCATAGCTCTTTAGAGGGAGAAAACCAGGTCAGCAGAGTTGCTTTAGAGCCAGGGAACCAGGTCAGCAGAGCTGCTCTAGAGCCAGAGAACCAGGTCCGCAGAGCTTGTTTAGAGCCATAGAACCAGGTCAACGGACATGCTTTAGAGACAGAGAACCAGGTCAGCAGAGCTGCTTTAGAGGGAGAGAACCAGGTCAGCAGAGCTGCCTTAGAGCCAGAGAACCAGGTCAGCAGAGCTGCTCTAGAGCCAAAGAACCAGGTCAACAGAGCTGCTCTAGGGCCAGAGAAACCAGGTCAGCAGAGCTACTTTATAGCGAGAGAACCAGGTCAGCAGAGCTGCTTTAGATGGAGAGAACCAGGTCAGCAGAGCTGCTTTAGAGGCAATGGACCAGGTCAGCACACCTGCTCTAGAGCCAGAGAACCAGGTCAGCAGAACTGCTTTAGAGCCATAGAACCGGGTGAACAGAGCTGCTTTAGAGCCAGAGAACCAGGTCAGAAGAGCTGTTGTAGAGCCAGAGAACGAGGTCAGCAGAGCTGCTCTAGAGCCTAAGAACGAGGTCAGCAGAGCTGCTCTAGAGACAGATAACGAGGTCAGCAGAGCTGCTGTAGAGCCAGGTTAAACCAGGTCAACAGAGCTGCTTTAGAGGGAGAGAACCAAGTCAGCAGAGCTTCTTTAGAGCCAGAGAACCAGGTCAGCAGAGCTTCTCTAGAGACAGAGAACCAAGTCAGCAGAGCTGCGTTATAGCCATAGAACCAGGTCAGCAGAGCTGCTTTAAAGCCAGAGAACCAGGTCAGCAGAGCTGTTCCAGAGCCTAGGATCCAGGTCAGCAGAGCTGCTCTAGAGCCAGAGAACCAGGCCAGCAGAGCTGCTGTAGAGCCAGAGAAACCAGGTCAGTAAAGCTGCTTTAGAGGGAGAGAACCAGGTCAGCTGAGCTGCTCTAGAGCCAGAGAACCATGTCAGCAGAACTGCTTTAGAGCCATAGAACCGGATAAGCAGAGCTTCTTTAGAGCCAGAGATCCAGGTCAGCAGAGCTGTTGTAGAGCCAGAGAACCAGATCAGCAGAGCTGCTCTATAGCCTAAAAACTAGGTCAGTAGAGCTGCTCTAGAGCCAAGTAACCAGTCCAGCAGACCTGCTCTAGAGCCAGAGAAACCAGGTCAGCAGAGCTGCTTTAGAGGGAGAGAACCAGGTCAGCAGACCTGCTTTAGAGCCAGAGAACTAGGTCAGCAGAGCTGCTTTAGAGCCAGAGAACCAGGTCAGCAGAGCTGCTCTAGCTGACACTGACTGACTGACACTGACTCATTGACACTGACTGACACTGATTGACTGACACTGACTGACTGACACTGACTGACACTGATTGGCTGACACTGACTTACTGACACTGACTGTAACTGATTGACTGACACTGACTGACACTGATTGACTGACACTGACTGACTGACACTGACTGACTGACTGACACTGACACTGATTGACACTGACTGACTACTCTCTACTACTCACTCTCTACTACTCTCTACTACTGTCTCTCTACTACTCACTCTCTGCTCCTCACGCTCTACTACTCTCTATTACTCACTCTATACTACTCACTCTCTAATGCTCACTCTCTGCTTCTCTACTGCTATCTACTACTCACTCTCTACTACTACTCTCTACTACTATCTTTCTACTACTCACTCTCTACTACTCACTTGCTACTACTCTCTACTGCTCACTCTCTACTACCCACTCTCTACTACTCTCTCTCCACTACTCTCCACTACTACTCTCTACTACTCACTCTTTCCTACTCTCTGCTACTCACTCTACTACTCTCTGCTACTCTCTACCACTCACTCTCTACTATTCTACCACTCACTCTCTACTACTCTCTACTACTCACTCTCTACTACTCTCTCTCAACTATTCACTCTCTACTACTCACTCTCTACTACTCACTCTTTACTACTCACTCTCTACTACTCTCTGCTACTCACTCTCCACTACTCAGACTCTACTACTCACTTTCTACTACTCTACTATGGTCTCTACTACTCACTCTCTACTACTCACTCTCTACTACTCTACTACTCTCTCTACTACTCTCTGCTACTCACTCTCCACTACTCACACTCTACTACTCACTTTCTACTACTCTACTATGCTCTCTACTACTCACTCTCTACTACTCACTCTCTACTACTCTACTACTCTCTACTACTCTCTCTACTACTCACTCTCTACTACTCTCTACTACTCACTCTCTACTACTTGCTGTCTACTACTCGCTCTCTACTACTCTCTACTACACACTCTACTACTCACTCTCTACTACTCTACTACTCTCTACTACTCTCTCTACTTCTCACTCTCTACTACTCTCTCTACTACTCACTCTCTACTACTCTCTACTACTCACTCTATACTACTTGCTGTCTACTACTCGCTCTCTACTACTCTCTACTACTCACTCTACTACTCACTCTCTACTACTCTCTACTACTCACTTTACTACTCACTCTCTACTACACTCTACTACTCTCTCTCTACTACTCACTCTCTACTACTCACTCTACTACTCTCTACTACTCACTCTCTACTACTCTCTCTCAACTATTCACGCTCTACTACTCACTCTCTACTACTCACTCTCTACTACTCGCTCTCTACTACTCTCTGCTACTCACTCTCCACTACTCACACTCTACTACTCACTTTCTACTACTCTACTATGCTCTCTACTACTCACTCTCTACTACTCTACTACTCTCTACTACTCTCTCTACTACTCACTCTCTACTACTCTCTACTACCCACTTCACTACTCTCTACCACTCACTCTCTACTACTCTACTACTCACTCTCTACTATTCTCTCTACTACTCACTCTCTACTACTTTCTACTACTCACTCTCTACTACTTGATGTCTACTACTCACTCTCTACTACTCTACTACTCTCTGCTACTCTCTCTACTTCTCACTCTCTACTTCTCTCTACTACTCACTCTCTACTACTCTCTACTACTCACTCTCTACTACTTGCTGTCTAATACTCGCTCTCTACTACTTTCTACTACTCACTCTACTACTCACTCTCTACAACTCTCTATTACTCACTCTACTACTCACTCTCTACTACACTCTACTACTCACTCTCTACTACTCTCTACTACTCACTTTCTACTACTCACTCTACTACTCACTCTACTACTCACTCTACTACTCTTTCTCTACTACTCACTCGCTACTACTCTCTCTCTACTACTCACTCTACTTCACACTCTCTACTACTCTCTCACTGCTACTCTGTACTACTCACTCTCTACTACTTACTCTCGACTACTCTCTACTACTCACTCTCTACTAATGTCTCCTACTCACTCTCTACTAGTCTCTACTACTCACTCTACTCCTCACTCTCTACTACTCTCTCACTCTCTACTACTCTCTACTAATCTCTACTACTCACTCTGTACTACTCTCTTCTACTCACTCTCTACTACTCTCTACTGCTCTCTCTCTACTACTCTCTACTACTCACTCTCTACTACTCACTCTACTACTCTCTACTACTCACTCTCTGCTACTCTCTCTACTACTCTCTCCTACTCTCTACTACTCACTCTCTACTCTCTATTACTAACTCTCTACTCTCTACCTCTCTACCTCTCTCTCTCTACTTCTACCTCTCTACCTCTACACCTCTACCGCTTTCTACCTCTCTCTAAACGCACGCATATGCACATATATATATCCATATATATGCATTTATATATATGTATGTGTGTATATATATATACATACATATAAAACCATATATATAATCTGCATATCTATATAAATACAAATATAAATGCATGCATACGTATACATATACATATATGCATACATATGCATGGTATGTACACGAAAGTTTGAAAAACACGAATAAAAGAAAAGCTAAAAAGCCATCTAATCACAAACCGAATTGCTTTACCTTAAACGAGGGCGAGGCCTAATGCATTTTCAATGCTTGTTTACTTTGGTTCCATCAAGAGGGCATTCAGATGTGTCTAACATTTGCCATGTTTTCTGAATGTTAGCACTCTAGTTGCTCATTAGATCACTGTAGTAAAGCTACTGCTCACCAGGGAAGTCTGCTGCTGGTTTTCAAAGTGCATGTTTCAGTGTGCATGTTAGAATTTTTTTAGTGAAATGGAAGAGGATTTGAGAAGTCAAAATGTGCCCTAATTTTTTTTTCTGCAGCACAAATCATAATTTCTATGCCAAAAGGAAGCCCCTCATTTTGTTCCTTTGCAAATTAAATGTTTGAAGTGTTACCACTTTATTCCAATCAAACTGGCTTCAGGTGTTCCATACTTTTGTCATAAGTAAGACTGTTAGCGCTCTCGTTGTTCTTTACAACACTCTGGGACATTCTTTCATTGGGCTATACTTGGGCTACATCTGGGTGATATTTGTGCTACATTTGGGCTCTTTTGTCTCTGGCGGCCATCTTGGGAGACTTATTTGTTATGAAGTTTCCTAATTTCCTCATTTACTACAGTCTCCTCCGTAGGAAATACTTTCAGTGTTAGACTTTGGTTCCATCAAGAAGGCATTCTGCTCACCAGGGAAGTGTGCTGCTGATATTGAAAGTATATGTTTCAGTCTGCATGTCAGATTTTTAATGAAGTAGAAGAGTGTAGGAGAGTAGGGTCTGCTATCCTATGGTCACCCCAAATTTGTGCTTTTTGCTTCACTGGTTTTCGACTACTGAGGCTGTGGGCCTGCTGATCAGACCCCCAGCCTGCTGTTCTCTCACTAAATTGAACATACATGTGCTATAGGCACATACCACAATTGGAAATGGACTCCTTGTCAGCCCCTGTATAATGCACTATAGGTGCCCAGGGCATAGGGGCCACCAAGGCCTACCAGGGGCTGCAGCATATCTTTTGCCACCCCTGGCTGGTTCTTAAATTGACACAACTGGCTGATCACTCAGCTGGGGTAAGGTGGTGTAACCACCCCTTGCTTAGATATAGTATACCTATATCTAAACCTATATCTGGACACATATAAACCTGTGAGCCACTCCTATGGAAGGCCTCATCAATCCTGGAGGCAGATTGCGTGGTTTAATGTGAGATGGAGCTCTATCATGAGCTGAGCCTGTCTGCAGCTGTCGGGAACAACTCCCTAAGCTGTTTCAGGATAATGCCATAACATATACTCTTAAGTGCATTATAATCCTCGCGGTTATATAGCAACTTTGGTTTGGCTTTATCAAAACATGTCGTGTAAGGTGTCATACGATTTGGAATACTATCCCCTCGCCAGTTCTGGCGACGGGGATAGCATTCCACCCCTCTAGAGGGGTAAGACATGTTACTTTACTTAAATGCGGTTAATTTCTAAAAGGACCTTGGATCCACAAAATGGATGCCTCTGCCACAGACACGAGTCTGACCCCCTGAAGCTGACCGAAACTCAGCCAAATGGGGCCTGGACAAAGGGTTTCCTGTCGCAGGGAGGTGTTACACCCCCCCAGACAGGAGATAGTGGATTGTAGCAGGGAGGTTTGAAAGAAACCAGACACTGCATGGGGAGCACAAGGCTGCCCCTTGCATAATCCGGCCAAACCGGTTCTGGGGCACTCCAGCCCTCGTGCCAGGGCGGCCTGGATCAAAGGAAGGGGGTGTATCCACCCACTTCCTGGGTCCCACCCATAGGAGGGGACCTAGCAGGTAATCCAGCCCCCAAAATTAGTATAAGACTGGGAGCAGTGCCAATGCACTTCAGATTATCCTGATGAAACATAAGAAATGAAACTCTGGACCCTTCGACATCCTACTCGACGTAGAAGCCCGAAGAATCTCCCTTGTGGTCAAGGAGTGACCACCCTGTGCAAACAGGCACCACCCAGCCATCGACGTCTGCTTTGTTGCAGTTCCCGCCGGAACTCGAGCGACAGAGATCGACGAGATCAAGCTTGCCTGCCTTCCTACAGCCCGATCCAGCACGCCATCTTGGAAAGATCACGAGACGCTGACCGTGCAGCCCACGAGTGACCCTCGAAGCTGTACACCGGGGTTTGAGAAGCCTCAACCCTGAGCCACTCTTGCACCGAAGTTCAGCCCTCCACACTCGATGAGTGCTGCGTGTGGCCCTTCTGCTTCTTTTGGCTCAACGCGTTGGCCCGGTCACTTGCCAGCTGGCTTGTGGCCCCTGTGCCGACGAAACTTGAAATTCGACTTGCGATTCTGGTTGCTCCAGATTTGCACCAGCTCCCCTGAAAAGGAGCCCCCACTCTGACCCTCCTGGTTCGAGTGAGAAGCAATCTCCCGGTTCCGTGTGGATTGCTTTTGCCAAGTGTTGTTTGCTCCAATCTTGAAGCCGACAGCGCCGACGGCGAGAGCCTGCGTGGGACAGATCGTGACCTGCTCCTGGACTTTGTAGATGCCCCAGAGCCTACGTGACAGCGGAGAGAAGCTCCTCGACAACCACCTGATTGCGCCCGACATTGCCTGGTTCCGTCCTGGTTCCACCCTGGTCACTGCTGAGTGACCCAGACTCTGTCCCCTCTGCTTTCAGGTACTTTTCGACTTGAGTCCACCCTTGGACTCCACCGGACACTTCTCTTTCACCCTGCCTGCAGCCCTTTCAGCTCCAAGCACCAAGACCCTGTGTGACGAAACCCGACTCAACTTCGACCCTGTGCACCCGCTTCCTGTGGGTGAGGTAACATTGCAACGCCAGTGTTCCCACACTGGTACACACCTCTAGGGTCTGTGTCTTAAGTTTTGTTCCTCTAGGTTCAGCGGAAGTGTCCTTAAACTTTAACTTTGTAACTTTTACGCACCATTGGTTAACATTGGTGCATGCGTGCACTTTCTGCACTGCACCCGAATCCCGCGGGCTTTTCCCGACTTCAGCATTGCTTGTCCCGACTGCTCCCAGCGATTCCCTAGGCCCTAGGCCTAACCACTGTTCGATTGGTATCTCTTATACCACTTGTTTAGTATATGGTCTGAGTGGCCCCTCACCCTCATCCATATTTGTGCAACTTTGTATGTTATACTGTGCTTTTGATTTAACGCTTGTGCCCCTTTATTCATAAAGAATACTGGGGATTGTTTTTAGTAATAAATACATATATTTTTACAATATATACTTGTGTGGTGTCCTTTCATTTGATATTACAGGATTGTAGGTGGTAAAACAGCTCGCTTAACACGACCTCTTAAGTTAAGCCTTTAGGCTGCTTAGTCCATGCTACCCCTAGGATAGCTTGTCTAATAAGGTTGACTTACAACCAGACACCATAAGGGATTGTTTGGTCTGATAACCGGTGGTTGCAGAATTGGAAACATCACCTATCAGGCCAACTTCTCACAAAGAGGATTTGAGAAGTCACTCAAAATGTGCCCTAGCTTTTCTTTCTGCAGCACTAATCACACTCTCTATGGCAAAATGAACCCCCTCATTTTGTTCCTTTTTAAATTAAATGTTTTAAAAGTTACCACTTTATTCCAATCACAATGGTTTCTGGTGTGCTATACTTTTGTCATAAGTAAGGCTGTTAGCACTCTAGTTGTTGTTTAGAACATTCTGGGAAGCTGCAGTAGAACACAAAGGAATCAACTGACAGTCTCTGCCCTTGTTGGATGCACATGTTTTACTGAGAATGTCAGACTTCATTCTCACAAGACTGAGAAAGATAATGAGAATTTACAGAAAATATGCTCTCAGTTTAGCTTATAGATCACCTTCCAAACCTCTGAGGGGAAAGCATGAGACAATAGTTTTCTCTCAAACATGATTCATGATATCCCAGCAGAAGGCTTTTTCACATGGTAAAATCACCTTAGAACACTCCACAATTCCTAAAATGTGTATGGTACCATCAACAAATGATTTATAATGTAACTAAAGTCCTAAAACCTTCTTTTAACTGCAATGCTTTTTAATGAGGTGCTATCATGTATATTGGTCCCAAGATGGATGAAGTGCTGACAGCCGATCAGATCTCACGATGAGATGTGTTGTTAGGCTCCGCCCAGATATATATTTTTTTCCTTTAATATCTAAAAAACTACTGAACAGATTTACACCATTTAACCAAAAGGTACGAGTGTTAACCAAGGACTACCGCTTTGCCAAATTTGTTGTAATTGCATTCAGTAGTCCGGGCTGTAGCTGCGATTAAAGGTTCCTATGGAAAATTGCAAGGGGAAAAGACGTTTTGGGGCCCCCCTTTTTTCTCGACCCCCGCTTGACGAATCATCAGGAGACTTTCAGGATAGGAGTGGACCGGAGCTGACCATAAGTTCTGAAAATTATTTCGTGAAGATTCTTCGACCGGCGCCAAAGCTATGGAAAATAGGTCCTAACTATACCTACCTACTGGCGACCGCCAATAGGTAAGATATATGTGTATATATACATATATATATATATATATATATATAAATATGTGTGTGTGTATATATATATATTACCTACTGGCGGTCGCCAGTAGGTAGTTATATTTAGGACCTAGTTTCCATCGGAAATCCGCAACATTCTATTGGGAATAACTTTGGCGCCGGTTGAGGAATTTGCTTGTAATTTTCCAAAATTTTGGCCAGCTCCGTTGCGCTCCTTCCCTGAAAGTCTCGGGTAGATTTGTCAAGCGGGGGCCAAGAAAAAAGGGGGGTCCCAAATTGTGTTTTCCCCATGTTAATTTCCATAGGACCTTTAGACACGGCTACAGCCCGAACCGCTGAACGGAATTACACCAAACTTGGCAAAATGGTAGAGTCTGGTACGCAGATCACGCTTTTGGTTAAATAGTGTAAATCCCTCCAGTAGTTCCTGAGAAAATTAAAGATGAAATCAATTATATATCTATAAGCGCGCACCGTGCGCGCACCGTGCGCGCACCGTGCGCGCACCGTGCGCGCACCGTGCTGTGCACGAGCTTCATGCTGATTGGCTGCCACTGTCTGTCAACACTCCAAAACAGAAATGGATGGCAGCCATCTTGTGCCTCAGTAGACTGAGGCACAAGAAAGCAGAAAAAAAGTGTAGAACACAAAAAGGGGGCAGGGTAGAAGCACCCTGACCCCCTAGGCCTGCTCATGGGGTCCCACAAGGACCCCCAAGGCCAAAAATGTTTTTTTTTAAAAACCCGGTATGTTTATTTAAAAATTACCCCCCAGGGGGACCAAATTGTGGGGGCATAGTGATAAAGAAGTGTGAGGGGTGCCCAATCCCCCCGACCGCCGCCCTCCGGGGCAAAGCAACGCAGCCCCCTGGCGCATACTAGAGGCTCCTGGTGGGCTAGTTGCCTCTCAGGGAATTAGTTCCCCCTCTGCAAACGCGCCCGTGGGCTGCGCTGCAGAGAGGTGTAAAAAAGGGTGTGGCCTCATTACACCTCTCTGCAATGCAGCCCCCTGGGAAATACTGGAGGTTCCTGGTGGGCTAGTTGGCCCCCAGAGACCCCCAGTATGCAAGGGGAATTAGTTCCCCCTCTGCAAACGCGTCAGGGGGCTGCATTGCAGAGAGGTGTACAAACATTTTTTATCAATTTATATTAAAAATATGTAATGTAATTTAAAAAATAATATATCTAAAAATAAAAAAATTATAATAATATGTAAATCAGTATAAAAAATATAACAATTATTACATTACAAAATTTTCATTTACAATACCATTGAAATTCACTGAAAAAACCATAGGCTACAGCCACGTTATAGTTAGGAATTAGCATTTAAAAAACCGTTGAAATTCACTGAAAAAACCGTAGGTTTTACACACATTATAGTTAGGAATTAGTATTTAAAAAACCTTCGAAATTCACTGAAAAAAACGTAGGTTTTACACACGTTATAGTTAGGAAGTAGCATTTACAAAACCTTTGAAATTCACTGAAAAAAAACGTAGGTTTGACACATGTTATAGTTAGCTGGACATTTCACTCATATAAAACCATTGAAATTCCCCTGTTATAGTTAGTTCAGCTAACTATAACTCGGGCGCCCGCAATGCACTGCTGATGACGTCACATATTACATCACTCATGACATGGTCAGTGACATCACTCATGACATCTCAAATGACATCACTGATGACATCCACCCGTGGCTTTGAACAGGTGGGAGGGGGGCAGCGCGGCCCCCCTACTGGAGCCCTTGATGGCCCTGGGGACCGCCACCCCCCCAGGGCCGGCTCCTGCAGTGTCCCGGGGTGCCTACCCCCAGACACTCCTGTTTGCACTCCTGTTTGCTATGGTAGGCCTCCTGGCTCCTGGAGCCCTTGATGGCCCTGGGGACCGCCACCCCCCAGGGCCGGCTCCTGCAGTGTCCCGGGGTGCCTACCCCCAGACGCTCCTGTTTGCACTCCTGTTTGCAATGGTAGGGCAGGAGCCTCGCGGCTCCCACCCTATTTTATTTATTTATTTATTTTTTAAACTTATATGGCGCAAACAGCTACCCAAAAAGGGTTTCCCGGCACCCTACCATAGCAAACTGCTTTGATTTTTGAAAGAAAGAGCAGGAAACCTGCTCTCTCTTTCAAAAATCAAAGCGTATTGCTTTTCTGCATGGGGAGCAGCATGTTAGCTGCTCCCCAAGCAGAAAACAATGCCGGCTCCCGCAGGATGCAGGGAGCCGGCAGGGACCGTTGGGGGCTTGGGGACCCCCCACGGTCCCCAACGGAGAGGGCAGGCCCCGGGGGATGGGGTCCCCGGAGCCATATGTTGCCCAGGAGGTTGGCCACACGCCACCCTCCATTATTTTAAAAAAATAAATAAATAAAAGGCAGGCCACGGGGGATGGGGTCCCCGGGGCCTTAAGGGGGCATAGGAGGGAGGCCCCCCTCCACAAAAAAATCAAATAAAAGTTGGCCGTGCCCCGGGGGATGTGGTCCCCGGGGCCGGAATTGGACACGGGAAGGGGGGCCACGCGGCCCCCTTCCCGTAAAAATAGAAAAAAAAAAGAATTGGGGCAGGCCCTGTGGATGGGGTCCCCAGGACCAAAAAAAAGAAAAATAACGGGGGCTACACAGCCCCTCTTCTTAAAAGTATTTTTTTTTAAAAAACATGATCGGGAGGATGCCACGCCCCCTCCCTGCACCTCTCTGCAAATGCGCCCCCTGGCGCGTTTGCAGAGGTGGAACTAATTCCCCTTGCATACTGGCGGTCCCTGGGGGCCAACTAGCCCACCAGGAGCCTCCAGTATGGGCCAGGGGGCTCCCTTGCAGAGAGGTGTAATGAGGCCACGCCCCTTTTTACACCTCTCTGCAACGCAGCCCCCTGGCGCATACTAGAGGTTGCTGGTGGGCTAATTGGCCCCCAGGGACCCCCAGTGTGCAAGGGGAATTAGTTCCCCCTCTGGAAAAGCGCCAGGGGGCTGCATTTCAAAGAGGTGTAAAAAGGGGCGTGGTCTCATTACACCTCTCTGCAACGCAGCCCCCTGGCGAATACTGGAGGTTCCTGGTGGGCTAGTTGGCCCCCAGGGACCCCCATTATGTAAGGGGAATTAGTTCCCCCTCTGCAAACGCGCCAGGGGGCTGTGTTGCAGAGAGGTGTAAAAAGGAGCGTGGCCTCATTACACCTCTCTGCAACGCAGCCCCCTGGTGCATACTGGAGGTTCCTGGTGGGCTAGTTGGCCCCCAGGGACCCCCAGTATGGAAGTGGAATTAGTTCCCCCTCTGCAAATGCGCCAGGGGGCTGCATTGCAGAGAGGTGTTCTGAGGCCACACCCCTTTTTACACCACTCTGCAACGCACCCCCTGGGGCATACTGGAGGTACCTGGTGGGCTAGTTAGCTCACAGGTGACCTCAGGATTTACACAGTGGTGAAGGTAGGGGGCGGGGCTTGAGGTGACATGTGTGCAAACACGCCCTGTGGCGTGTTTTAGGTTGGGGAATATATTCCTCTTCAATCCAGAGGTCCCCTAGGGGCTAACTAGTCCAACAGGTACCTCCAGTAAGCGCCACGGAGCTGCATTGCAGAGTGTTGTAAAAAGGGGGCGTGCCCTTTGAACACCTCTCTGCAACGCAGCTCCCTGGCGCATACTGGAGGTACCTGGTGGGCTAGTTGGCTCACAGGTGACCTCAGGATTGAAGAGGAATATATTCCCCAACCTAAAACGCGCCACAGGGCGTGTTTGCACACATGCCACCTCAGGCCTCTCCCCCTTCCTTCACTATTGAGCAAAATATTCCTCTAAAATCAGCCGAAGTACGAATTCCGATTTACTCACCTGTTATCACGAGAGACATCAGTGCTGCACCTTTGAGCCCAGGACGGACCCTGAAAAGAAAATGTAACCATACTTACAGTAACTTGAATTTCCTTCTATAGGCTAACATTCACTGGTTTCATTTGGAAATTTTTCTAGGTGTGGAGTTTTGGAAGTTTAAAAAATTCCTCAAAAATCAGCCGAACTACAAATTCTGATTTACTCATCTGGTATCAGGAGCGACCTCAGTGCTGCATCTTTCAGCCCACTACTGAACCTGAAAAGTAATTCTAATGGTAGTTACATGTAACTTGAATTTCCTTCCATAGGCTAACATTGACTGGTTTTACTTAACCCCTTGCATGCTGATGACGGCCCCCAGCCGTCATGCACTACAGTGCTCGTGTGCTGATGACAGCTGGGGGCCGTCATGACCGCACCCGCGCTGAAATCTGCAGCACAGGAGCAGAATCGGCCCAGCATGGAAGGGGTTAAAAAAAATTCTAAGTGTGGAGTTTTGGAAGTTTAGAAAATTCCTCAAAAATCAGACGAACTACGATTTCTGATTTACTCACCTGTTGTGAGGAGAGACCTCAGTGCTGCATCTTTCAGCCCACTACTGATCCTGAAAAGTAATTCTAATCGTAGTTACAGTAACTTGAATTTCCTTCCATAGGATATCATTGCCTGCGATATAAAATATATATAAATTATAAAAATATTTAAAAAAATATATATTACAATTTCATTATTTTTAAAAACATTTATTTTTTAATTTATATAAAAATATGTAATGTAATTCAAAAAATAAAATCTAAAAATAAATAATTTAAAATAATGTAGTAAATCAGTATAAAAAAATATAACAATTAATACATTTACAAAATTATCATTTACAAAACCTTTGAAATTCACTGGAAAAAACGTAGGTTTCAGCCACGTTATAGTTAGGAATTAGCATTTAAAAAACCTTAGAAATTCACTGAAAAAAACATAGGTATCAGCCACATTATAGATAGGAATTAGCATTTAAAAAACCTTAGAAATTCACTGAAAAAAACATAGGTTTCACACACGTTATAGTTAGGATTTAGCTTTTAAAAAACCTTAGAAATTCACTAAAAAACCATAGGTTTCACACATGTTATAGTTAGCTGGACATTTCACCAATAGAAAACCATTGAAATTCCCCCGTTATAGTTAGTTCAGCTAACTATAACTCGCGCGCCCGCAATACACTGCTGATTTCGTCACATATTACATCACTCATGACATGGTCAGTGACATCACTCATGACATCACTGATGACATCTCAAATAACATCACTGATGACATCACTGATGACATCACCGATGACATCATCCAGTGAATGTGTGTTTTTCTGAAATTTAAATATGTTTTATATATGTATATCTCAAGGTCGATGGAAGAATAAATGGGTATATAAGTGTCTAAATGGATGGTTTTTTAAATGCTAATTCCTAACTATAACGTGTGAAACCTATGGCTTTTTCAGTGAATATATATATATATATATATATATATATATATATAGGTTCACTGTCCGTCTACTCCCCTTCACTCGCGGCCGGGTGCTGTAACAGCGGGTGACGGCACCACGCGGGTCAAAATAAGACCAAAGCTCCGTTGCACAAGAAGTTCAAAGCACTCATGGGGACAAGTCCAATAGATGTATTGGGCAAACACTCTCTCACAGAGGCGTTATGGCAACTGCCTTTCTCAGTTAGAGGCTGGCGCCACCATCAGGCAGAGTTTAAATAATCCAATCCACAAAAATAAAGAAAGGACATCATATGCAAAACAAACCACCATTACTAAGTGGTATAAATCCAGTTGAAATCACTGTCATAATTACGACCTGGATGGGCAAACATAATCAGTAATGCGCAGGATTAATCATAATCTGCAAAACAATTTAGCCCTGAATGGGCATACACACAGAAATGAAGTAGCGCATTGTTATATAAACCATACAGTATTAAGGAAAATCAGTTTCAGAACAAAATCATAAATGGACTATTAGCTCCTCCCCAGCATTAAGGCCACCCGGTTTTTTGGTTTGGTTCTCGATTATGTGACGAGATTCCAACCTTCGTAGCTGCAGCAACCTGTTCCCTCCCCTTATGTCTGCAGGCACCTGATCCATGCAGTAAAAGCTAAGGAGTTCTCTCTTGTTTTGGTGAAACACTCCCAAGTGTCTCGCCACTGGGGTATGTAGGATCCTTTTTCTGTATAGCCCTCAGGTGTTCCAAGATCCTAATCTTGGTTAGGTGAGTTGAACTCCCAATGTAGCGCAAGCCACATGGACATACAAGACAGTACACCGTGTGGCTTGTGTTACAATTCATTAGACTAGTGATCTTTTTTGGCTCTTTCATCCCAGGTACTTGTAACTGGTCACCTTATTACTATTCTTGCAAGCTTTGCATTTGAGGCAAGGGTAAAACCCTGCCAATTTACCAAATGGCGAGGGTTTTTCCTCTTTTCTACAGTGGCTTTGCACAACACTGGGGCCCAATGACCTCGCTCTCCTGAAAGTTATTAATGGAGACTTAGGTAAATCCTTTCCGATAATCGGATCAGATTTAAGTATGTGCCAATTCTTCATGCACTTCTTTCTAATTTCATGGGCATCACTAGAATAGTTTATGATCAGTCTCAAACTGTTTTTGTTGGCCATTCATTTTTTAGATACCACTGTGCTGTTTTTAGAAATTAGTCCAGATCTCAACTTTTTGTCAGCTTTCAACTTTGCCTCGTGTAGTGTCTCATTGTTATATCCTCTCACTTGGAACCTCATTGTACTCTCCCTGGCCGCTATCTCATAATCCTTCTGTCGTGTACAATTCCTTTTTATTCTCAGTAATTCGCCATACGGTATACTGGATATAGTTTTCCCTGGATGGCAGCTACTCGCGTGAAGCATAGAGTTTCCCGCTGTTGGTTTCCTGTGTAATGCAGTACAGATCTTCCCTTCAGCTATGAACACCTTAAGGTCCAAAAAGTTGACTGTCTCTGTACTAATTTAGCCAGTGAATTTGAGATTGAGATTGTTCTTATTCAGTACCTCGACATATGCCTCAGCACACTCTTTTGAACCTCAATAGATGATAAACAGATCATCTATGTATCGGTTCCAGGATACCACTCTCCCTGTCCATACGGCATTCTCTACTGCCCAGGCCACCTGCTCCTCACACCAGCCGACGAAGAGATTCGCGTAGCTGGGGGCGAAGCAGGTGCCCATGGCGGTGCCACACATCTGTTTGTAAAATTGATCCTGGAACAAGAATATATTGTTACTTAAGCAAAAAATTATAAACTCTAGTAACATTTCATTGTGTGCCGTGAGGTTGATGGGCCTTTTCTCCAAGTACCATTTTATTGCTTCTACCCCTTGGAGATGATCTATACTTGTATAGAGGCTCGAAATGTCAAGTGTCATCATGTTAGAACTGGCTATTTCTGGTAGGCTAAGGCTGACGCCGAAGCCAGGCAGAAACCACCAGTCTAGTCAGGGCAAGGGAGTCACACGCCAAGATAACCCCTGCTCACCCCCTTGGTAGCTTGGCACGAGCAGTAAGGCTATACTCGGAGGCAATGTGTAAAGCATTTGAGCAAGCACACAACAGCAACAACATCCTAGGCACACCACAAAAGGAACTCCACACAAGGGGATATAAAAATAACTTCTGTATTGTTATCGTTCCCCTATCTGGGCGTAACCTTTGATGAAAAGGGCACCTGGGGCCCACAGATGAAGATAAAAAAGCTGGCCATGACCAGAGCCGCCTCAGTTCCCGTAGGGTTTGCAAACAGGCTGGTAGGCAGACCAATGGAGGCCATTTTAAAAATATATAACGCGAAATGTATTGCTATAGCCACATATGGCGCGCCCCTATGGGGGTACCTGTCTAATGATCTACTACAAAGGGCCGAAAATAAATTCCTTCGTCGATTACTTTCTGTTCCTCAATCAACACCGACTTTTTCATTGCATGCAGAGTTGGGTCTAGATTATATCTCTGACAAGTTGAAATTGGCTCCCTTAACGTGTTGGTTAAAGTTATGGTTGAATGAAGAATTATCCCTCAATCATGTTATTTTGAAAGACGTCATGTCCCTTGATCAAAGGAAGAAAATTCCCTGGTTAGAATACGTGCGCCTGGCGTTTGAAAAACTTGGACGCCCAGGCCTTTTTAATCTGCCATCTTCTATCAGGGTTGAAGATATTAAATGGGCTAAAAAATATTTTATGGAGAATGCAAGGTTAGCCCGGGAGGAAGACGAGCTGACTAAAAAATCAGTAAGATCACATTATATGTTGCTATCCACCCCTTACATAGCGCCTTATCTTACCTTTGTTAGCAAACCATTACACAGACATCTTCTTATTAAATTTAGATTTAACCAGATTCCCTACGTGCTGGGCTGCTTCCACCTTTGGAGCACGCCAGAATCTGGAGCCCCATGTAAATGTGATGAATTTTCAACACAGGACACGTTGCACTTTATAATGTTTTGCAGTTTTTTCAGGAAGCCAAGAAATAAATATTTAGTACCTGTTTTAAAGGATGCCAGTTTTATACAAGTTAGACCTGCCATGTTGTACTTACAGTCTTTAGGTAATATCTTCATCACATATTATGTAGCTAGCTTTTTAGTCGCTGCATTTAGAATCAAGTCGAGATCTAAAAAGGGTAACGTTGTAACTTGATTGTTGATATTTCTGTTCCGTTATTCATGACTGTCTAAAGTGTTGCACATCCTGAAGATCTGTATGTACTTTTTAAAATTGTAAATATTACTGTGTTTTTATTGGCTTTTATGATTTTAACCAAATCGAATAAAGTGTATTTTGAACTTGAACTTGAACTTCTGTATTGTCAAAACACATCAGATAGAAATCACACATGTACATTGTGCCAACTGGCACGGGCAATATTCACAAGGGATTATTTACAAGACAGGGCCACATGGGCCACTGTCATAATCAGCACTTAGTAGAAATAACACTTCTAGAACATTGAATATAGGATATAAAATCACTGTAGCACAAATTAGCAAGTATAGCACACAACCAGTAACTACTGGTAAAGGTAAGTACCACCTACGCAACCCTAACCACCTTAGGAGAATGTCACGCAGGGGACCAAGACCTCACTAGGACCACCTGTACTGGAAAGAACAACCACCTAAGAATAAAATACATTTAGGGGTATCAGCAAGAACACATTACACATGATGCATCAAAACACATTCAGAGGTGCAGGGAAGGAAAACACATGATGCCTAAAACATTCAGAGGTGTAAGGAAAGAAAACACATGATGCATAAAAATACATTCAGCGGTGTGAGAACAAGGCACATGATGCATCAAAACACATTCAGAGGTGCAAGGACAAGGAAGACACATGATGCATGAAAACATTCAGAGGTGTAATAAAACCACACAATTGCGCAAAAACTTACATAAGCCACCACCTGTGGCAGTCCCTAGGCCAACTGGCCTTGTTGGGGCTAGGACGCCCTGTGTCCCAATGTCAGGGGCCTAAACGTGGCAGCTGCCCACAAAGTGCTGGGCAGCTGTAGATGATAGGGCCAACGTTGGAGCCTCATGGGCTCAAGAACCAAACAGAAGGGCATTCAAGAGCCTCTCTGGGGCTCTAAAACAAATATGGGTGGTGAGCCTCTCTAGAACAAAAGAACTGGCCCTCAAGCCTCTCTGGGCTCGTAGAAATCAAGGTGCCCCCTCGAGCCTTCTCTGGGCTCGCAAAACCAACTAAGGGCGTGGAGCCTTGAGGGCTCGGAAACGGAATGGCACCTCAGAGCCTCGGGGCTCTGCAACAACTATGGGCGGGAGCCTCTCGGGGCGCGTAAATCACAAATTGCCCCCAGGAGCCTCGGGGCTCCAATCACCAATATGCGGGCGTTGTTGGATTCCTTTGTGGACTCGGAATACACTTGTGCACGTTGGAGCGGCCCGCTGCCTTTCGGGGTCGCTCTGTCACCTGGAAGGCCTGGAGCCTCTCGGGGCTCAAAGAAACAATGGGGGCCGCCCGGGAGGACAAACAGGGCCCGCCTCACTTACCGGCTCACTTGCTACGGACTTCGCTGGAGGCGGGCGGGACTCCAATGCGGTCTCCCAGCTCCTCTGAGACTCCGGGGCTCTCCTACAATCACAGTGCGGCACCGCCAGCCGAGCCCCTCCTTACACGGCAGCTCCTGTGTCTTCCGGCGAGGTTCTCGAGGCACAGACCAATGAGGTCACGGCTCCTCAGACGAGCCCCGGGAGTCAGCCAATGGCAGTGCGGCTCCCGGGACAAGCCCTTAACCATGCAGACGCCGGTAGCCAATCAGGACGCGGCCTCGGTGATGACGCGGCGGCGCTAGGCCAATCCTAGCGCGGCGTTCACTGAGGGGGCTCGTTCTCTTTGGCCAATGAGAGTGCGGCGGCTTCGTTCTTCGTCTCCGCAGCCCCCACCAAGAACGGCAAACTTCTGAGGGTGTTTCTGGCCCCGGGCAGCGGGGGTGAAACGGCGGCAAGTGATTTTCAGGGCCACAGGTCGTAACTAGACCGCCCACAAGCCCACCAGTTCGTGGAGGGTGATTCTTGACGCAGGGAGGCCACACGATCCTCCGGTCACCCCTGACGATGTGCCGATGAGCATATCGATCTTCTCCCACGGCCAGCAGTCAGAAACACAAGCTGGGGCAAGGCACCACACAATCTTTTACAGCAGCTGGGAAACACTTGGGAACCTTTTAACCCTGGGTTCCAGGACAGGAGGCCAGCTCTTCTCAGGCCCTTGGAGATTCAGTTAGAAGGCACAGCACACAGCAAAGTCTCTGTAGGTCAAGCAGGCAGGGTCACAGCATACAGCAAAGTCCCTCTTCTCCTCAGCTTCAGATGAATAGCAGAACAGGTCAGCCCTTAGAGCACACAGCAAGGCAATCTTACTTCAGTTCTCCAGTGGTCCTTCTTCCAGCAGAGGTTTCTCTTGATTGTAGAATCTCCTTTTCTGTTGTCAGGGGTCCTACTCTTATACACCTAAAAGTCTTTGAAGTCTTTGTGCAAGTGGGCCCTAAGCCCGGTCTAAACCAGTTCTGGGTGTTGCTGGAGCACTTGGGCTTCCTGGCTTCCTTCTTCCTTTCAGTGTGAGGGGCAGAGGTGACAGTCGCCCAGCGGGAGGTGGAGCCAGCATTGTGGCAAGCAGGCACAGCCCTATTCACTCCCAGGTGCTATCTCCTCCCACTTCCCTAGTTGCAGATGCAGTCATTCAACCAAGGGCTGACTCAGACAACCTCCTGGGGGCTCCCCAGCCCCTGTCATCCTCAAACCAGACAGTCAATCCACAAGCAGGCCCAGGCACACTCCTGGAGCCAGGCTCCAGCCAATCACACGCCAGGCACAAATTACACAAATATGCAAACTTCTAAAAGTGGCCCTTCTACACTAGACACAATCATGCCGCATATATCATTGCGCAGCATTTAATCTCACGAGTTCGCACATACCAAACTCGACCCTGCACTCCCCACACATCAGGAACTACCATGGGCATACATATTCCCCTTTCATTCCTATGGGAGGGCAGGGCACTCTCACCACACACAAAGAGAGCTCACGCACTTTACACTGTACTACAGTGAAAAAGTGCGCAGAGGCCTAAAATCACCAACACCAGGTCACAGAAACAGGCTAGGAAAAAGCAAAAAGTTTTGGGGTGAACCTGCCAGAAAAGGGCCAGGTCCAACACATCATTACCAATTCATTAGTCCAGTTCAGTTCTTCAATTTTGAGGAGTAAGTCAGTTGTGTCCTTTATATATGATTTCAACATTTTCACAAAATCGTAGAGAAAATAGTCCACAAACCTCGACAGGTATATATATATATTCACAGAAAAAACCATAGGTTTCACAAACGTTATAGTTAGGAATTAGCATTTAAAAAACCTTTGAAATTCACTGAAAAAACCATAGGTTTCACAATCGTTATAGTTAGGAATTAACATTTAAAAAACCTTTGAAATTCACTGAAAAAAACATATGTTTCACAATCGTTATAGTTAGGAATTAGCATTTAAAAAACCTTTGAAATTCATTGAAAAAAACATAGGTTTCACACCAGTTATAGTTAGCTGAACATTTTACTCATACAAAACCATTGAAATTCCCACGTTATAGTTAGTTGGACTCACTATAACTCACGCGCCCGCAATCCACTGCTGATGATGTCACATATTACATCATTCATGACATGGTCAGTGACATCACTGATGACATCACTGATGACATCTCAAATGACATCACTGATGACATCACTGATGACATCATCCAGTGAATGTGTGTTCCTAAAAAGTTAAAATATGTTTTACATGTTGAAGAATGAGTGTATGCATGAGTGTCTGCATGAAGGATTTAGTAGGTGCGTAACTGACTGTATGAGTGAATGATTAAATGTGTCTTACTGAATGCATAGGTTAGTGACTAAACTGTCTGAATGTGTGCATCATTATGTCTGTTGTTGTGTAAGCTGCTACATGTGTTTATTAGTAGCTATATGACTGGCTATATGGGTTATTGATTGGTTGCCCAAGTATTTGTATGTGAGAGTGAGTGTGTGTGGTAGTGGCTGGGAGGTGTGTGACTCTGTGCATAGATGTGTGAGCAGTTGATTCACTTGGTGTTTGGGTTCAAGAGTACATGTGGAAACAGCTGTATGCGCGGTTGATTGTGTGCATGGGTGTGTTGGTGAGTGAATAGATTTCTCAGTGCTACATGTCCAAGCAAGTACATATGTAAAAAACAGTGCATGTGAGATTTGGCATATATCAATGACTATACATGAGAGCCAGTGACTGTATGGATCAATGTGTACTTGTATCAGTGATTGTAAAAGAGAGTAAGTATGTGTTAGTATATGTTTGAATAAGTAAGGTTATGTGTGTATAACTGTATAGATGAGGAAATGGGAGTGTGATTGAATCTTTTCATTACTGAGCAGATTAGAGAGTAACTCACTGGATGAGTGGCACTGTGTGAATGTCTGTATAGGTGTATGAGTGCATAGGATAGCGTTGTATTGATGAGTGACTGTATGTATGAATGATTGTATGGGTGAATGAGTGGATGTGTGGGTAGACTTATGAATCAGTGAGTGTGTATGTAGTAAGTGGTATTGCTGTGTCAATGGTTTCAGGAATGGTAGTCTGTATTGAACACTGGATGTATAAAAGGTTAGATTAGAGTGTGAGGAGGTGCATTGTATTATCACATGGATGATGTCATCAGTGATGTCATCAGTGATGTCATTTGAGATGTCATCAGTGATGTCATCAGTGATATCACTGACCATGTCATGAATGATGTAATATGTGACATCCTCAGCAGTGGATTGCGGGCACGCGAGTTATAGGGAGTCCAACTAACTATAACGTGGGAATTTCAATGGTTTTGTATGAGTAAAATGTTCAGCTAACTATAACTGGTGTGAAACCTATGTTTTTTTCAGTGAATTTCAAAGGTTTTTTAAATGCTAATTCCTAACTATAACGATTGTGAAACCTATGGTTCTTTCAGTGAATTTCAAAGGTTTTTTAAATGCTAATTCCTAACTATAATGATCGTGAATTCTATGGTTTTTTTCAGTGAATTTCAAAGGTTTTTTAAATGCTAATTCCTAACTATAACGTTTGTGAAACCTATGTTTTTTTCTGTGAATTTCATAGTTTTTTTTAAAAGTGAATTCCTTTGTATATCGACTTTGTTACCTACAATTTTTTTTATTAGCTGTTTTTTATAACTATTAATTATAATAATTTTTTTTTTTTTATTATTTGTTCACTGTATTTTTCTTCTTTTTTTTATCATTTTCTCCTGGTGCGCTTAGGGTGCTCGCACCGGTAAGCTTACCCGTATCATTTTAACTTGGAGCGCTCAGGGTGCGCGCACCGGTAAGCTCTCCCGAGAGCGCATCGAGAGCGCTATTTCTGCGTTTGTAAAAAAAAATATGTATGAAAACTAAATAATAATGCAAGACATTCAGTACCATGCTTATAAAACTGGTATTTTTGATTTTCCGAATGAAAATTATTTTGCATTTTATGTAAAGCTACCAAAACATCACTCAGGCGCGCCGCGTAAGCGCTCCCGGAAGCGCCTACGTTCGCGCCGCGTAAGCGCCCCCGGAAGCGCTCCGGTGCGCGCAGCGTAAGCGTGTCAAGTCATGTGACCTTAAAATAACTCTTTTCATTGGTTGTTAACAGTTTTTTTTACAACTAATCAATCAATCAATCAATCAATCACAGCATTTATATAGCGCGCTACTCACCCGGAGGGTCTCAAGGCGCTTGGGGAGGGGGGTCCGCTACTGCTCGAACAGCCAGGTCTTGAGCTGCTTCCTGAAGGCGAGGTGGTCTTGGGTCAGGCGGAGGTGGGTCAGGAGGGAGTTCCACGTCTTGGCGGCCAGGTAGGAGAAGGACCTTCCTCCTGTGGTGGCTCTTCGGATGCGGGGGGCGGCAGCGAGGGCGTGGTTGGTCGATCGAAGCTGGCGTGTGGGAGTGTAGAAATTGAGGCGGTTGTTGAGGTATCTTGGGCCTTGGTTGTGTAGGGCTTTGTGTGCGTGGGTGAGGAGTCGGAACGTGATTCTCTTGTTTACCGGGAGCCAGTGCAGGTCTCTCAGGTGTCCGGAGATGTGGCTGTGTCGGGGGATGTCCAGGATGAGTCTTGCTGAGGCGTTCTGGATCCACTGGAGTCTCTTCTGGAGTTTGGCGGTGGTTCCGGCGTAGAGGGAGTTGCCGTAGTCCAATCGGCTGGTGACGAGGGCCTGGGTGACCGTCTTCCTGGTCTCGATGGGGATCCACCGGAAGATCTTACATAGCATGCGCAGGATGTTGAAGCACGACGAGGAGACGGCGTTGACTTGTCTGGTCATGGAGAGGGAGGAGTCCAGGATGAAGCCGAGGTTGCGTGCGTGGTCTGTTGGTTTGGGTGCGCTGCCCAGGGCAGGGGGCCACCAGGAGTCGTCCCAGGCGGAGGGCGAAAATCCCAGGATGAGGACTTCCGTCTTGTCTGAGTTCAGTTTTAGGCGGCTGTTCATCATCCACTCGGCTACGTCTTTCATCCCTTCGTGTAGGTTGGCTCTGGCGGTGGCGGGGTCGTTGGTGAGGGAGAGGATCAGCTGGGTGTCGTCGGCGTAGGAGATGATGTTGAGGTTGTGTTGGCGTGCGATGGCCGCAAGGGGGCTCATGTAGACGTTGAAGAGGGTGGGGCTGAGCGAGGAACCTTGAGGGACTCCGCAGATGACTTCGGTGGCTTCTGATCTGAACGGGGGGAGGCAGACTCTCTGTGTCCTTCCGGCGAGGAAGGAGATGATCCATTCTAGTGCCTTCTCTTGGATTCCGACGTTGCTGAGTCGCTGCACTAGGGTGCGGTGGCAGACAGTGTCGAATGCCGCGGAGTGGTCCAGGAGGATGAGGGCCGCTGTTTCTCCGTTGTCGAGCAGGGCTCGGATGTCGTCGGTGGCTGCAATGAGGGCGGTCTCTGTGCTGTGGTTGGCCCGGAAGCCAGACTGTGAGAGGTCGAGGGATCCGTTCGTGTCAAGGAAGGCGGCGAGCTGCTTGTTGTCGGTCTTCTCGATGACTTTGGCCGGAAACGGGAGGAGCGAGATGGGTCGGTAGTTTTTGAGTTCGGTGGGGTCCGCGGAGGGTTTCTTCAGTAGAGCGCTGAGTTCGGCGTGCTTCCAACTCTCCAGGAAGGTGGCGGTGTCAAAGGAGGTGTTGATGATGTCCCGCAGGTGGGGCGCGATGACAGCGTCGGCCTTGTTGAAGACGTGGTGAGGGCAGGGGTCGGTTGGAGATCCGGAGTGGATGGAGTTCATTGTGCGTAGGGTTTCTTCGGTGGTGATCTGGGTCCAGGCTCGAAGGGTGGTTGTGGGCGGTGCAGGTGCGGTTGTGGGGTGCGTCGGCTGTGTGCTGAAGCTGTTGTGTATGTCTGCGATCTTGTTGTGGAAGTAGGAGGCGAGGGAGTTGCAGAGGTCTTGCGATGGGGTGATGTCGTTGTTTTCGGCGCTGGGGTTGGAGAGCTCCTTGACGATGTTGAAGAGTTCCTTGCTGTTGTGGGCGTTGTTGTCCAGTCGTTCCTTGAATGCGGTTTTCTTGGTGGCGTGGATCAGTTGGTGGTGTTTTCGAGTGGCGAGCTTGAGGGTGGTCATGTTGTCTGCTGTTGGGTGTCTGCGCCAGGCTCTCTCGAGGGCTCGGCAGTTCTTTTTGGAGCTCTTGACTTCGTCGGTGAACCATGGTGCTTTCTTGCTGCCGGGTCTGCTGGGCGGGGTCCTCAGTGGGGCGAGGTCGTCTGCGCAGTTGCTGATCCACTTCGAGAGGTTGTTGGTGGCCTGGCTGGGGTTCACTGAGCTGGCGGGGGTTCCCGGCTCAGGGATGCGGCGATCAGGTCGGCAGTAATGTAAATGTAAATGTAAATGTATTGCGACTTATATAGCGCACGTATCACCCGAAGGTATCAAGGCGCTGGCTTAGGGAACCCGTCCTGGTATTCCCCTGTGAGATACCCCGGCAGGGTATCCACAAGGTGAAAGCCAGGCATCCCGCTGCGAGGGGCCGTAGTGGAGATTAAGCAAGCTATTGCCCAGAGTCGCAGAGTGTGACCCCGTGAGTCGAGTAGGCACCGGAGCGAGAATTGTCGAGTCCGTGTAATTTTTAGCCCGAGACCCGCCGAGGTGGGGAATCGAACCCTGGTCCACGGCCGATCTCAGCTTCCGGGTCTGCCGCCTCTAACCACTGAGCCACGCTTCTCCACCTCTCTTGTTCTAATCTTGTTCCAGCTTCTGCGTGCGACCTGATGCTGGTGGTGGTGGATCGTGTTCTTTCTGAAGCTGAAATGGACGCAGCTGTGGTCCGTCCAGTGGAGTCCGGTGGTGTGGCTGAAGGCGATGTCCTTGCTGGAGGAGAAGACGGGGTCGAGTGTGTGTCCGGCGCGGTGGGTGGGGGTGGTCACCAGCTGCTTGAGGCCAAGGATGGCGAGGTTGTCCAGCAGGGTGGTTGTGTTGCGGTCGTTGTTGTTCTCCAGGTGGAAGCTGAGGTCCCCGAGGAGGATGTAATCAGCGGAGGGGAGGGCGTGCGGGCTGATGAAGTCGGCGATGTTTTCGCTTAATTGTGTGCGTGGTCCCGGGGGTCTGTAGATGAGGGTGCCTCTGAGGGTGGACTTGGGGTCGGTGTGGATCTGGAAGTGCAGGTGTTTGGCGGTTGTGAGGGTGTCGACGGTGTTGGTCGTGATGCGGATGGTGTTCCTGTGGATGATGGCGATGCCTCCTCCGGTCTGGTTGCCGCGGTCCCTCCGGGAGATCTTGTATCCGTCCGGGATGGCGATAGCGATGTCGGGTGCTGAGGAGGCGTTCATCCAGGTTTCCGTGAGGAAGGCGACTTCTGGTGATGTTGTGTCGAGCAGGTTCCAGAGCTCCACGGCGTGTCTGTGGACGGAGCGGGTGTTGAGCAGGATGCACTTCAGGTGGTTGGTGCTGGTTCTCGGCTTGGAGGGTGTGGTTGCCGTGCAGGTCCGGATGCAGGAGAACTTGCAGGAGAGGCAGCTGAAGGGCCCGTGGGTGCTTCTCGGGGTGGCTCGGTAGCACCCAGGGATCCGGCCGGTGTTCAGTGCGTTGAGTTCGGTAACGTTGTAGGTCCGGCGGGTGGGCTAATGTCTTCGGGGGCCAGGGGTTCGGGTGAATGAAAACCCCACCCTTTTCCTTCACTTCTTCTTTCACTTTGGTGAGAGCAAGACCTCTTTTTTTCTGTGCTAACAATTTGTGAATAGAATGGCTGCCAGACCATCCAGCAGCAGTGAGGATTCAGATGGTTTCATTGATGAAGAGCCTCCTCAGCCGAAGGTGAAAGAACATTTTATTTGGAATTTTTTTTCTATACCTGAGGGAAATAAAAAAGTAAATGCACCAAAAGTTGAATGCTTAATCTGCCATACTGCACTTTCCTGAGGAGACCCCACAAGGAAGTACAGTTTCGGAAATTCAACTATGATTCGCCATGTTCAACGCCGGCATCCCCAGAACTATGCCCGGGAGAGTGTCAGGGCTCTGGCACGAGAGGCACCAAGGGATGGTGCTTCTACTTCAACTGGAGGAGCAACTGTATCGGTGAGGGGGCGACCAGAACAGCTGATCCCAAATATTCAGCCTGTTTTTAATGAAGCCACAATCAAATGCAAACATTGTGATCAACTACTTTGCTATGGGGAACAAAGTGTTATGATCATTGTTCGAGCAATAGAGAACCACCGCTGCCGTCCCCAGCCCTAATTTTGATTTTTTTTTTTGCTCCTGTTGAGCAGTTTGCCATTCCCTGTTTTTGTTTTTGTTGAAAAAAACGAAAAAAGAAGAAAAAAAAAAGTTCTTTTTAGAACTACCTCCAATTCTCAAAAAAGAGCTGTATTCTTAAAAAAAGAAAAAGAGGAACTGAAGTGGAGTGCAGTGAGAGAGGAGAGGAAAATGAGTGAGAAAGCAAATAAAGGGACGAGAGGGGAAGGGAAGTGAAGTAGGGGGACTGAAAGAAGGTGAGTGTGGGGAAGGAGAGTGAGGAGAAGGAGAGTGAACATGGGGAATGAGGATAAGTGAAGAAAGTGTAGTAAAGGAACGGGGTGTGGAAGGGTAAGAAAAGAGCAGTGATGTTTAGGAAAGAGTGGAGATACAGACTGGATAAAGACAATTGAGTGTGAGACAAGGTGAGTAAGGGAGTGAAGAGACAGAGAAAGTGAAAGAAAAAGTGAGAGTAGAAGACTGAAGGCCTCATTTATGAGGCCATGCGTCACTTTTACGCCGCTGGTGCATCACTTTTTGTGACGCACCAGTGCTGTAAAAAATGCACCTTGTTGAGTCATATTTACAAAGTGACGCATCTAGGTAGATGCGTCACTTTGTAAACCCCTGCGCCACATTATACCTGCGCCAGGTGTAATGTATGCAAAGGGGGAGTATTGACGCAAGGAAGGGTCGTAGAAGTGACGCAGTGAAATCTATGAGATTTCACTGCGTCACTTTTAGGACACCGTTGCGTCAAAATCTTGCGCCTGCCTCACAGCAGGCGTAAGACTGACGCAGGCCCTTTCACATGGGGCTGGCCCCATGTGAAAGGATGCACTGCTGGAGTTGCGTCACTTTTGTGACACACTCCAGCAATGCATCATTTTTGCGCTTACAGATACGTCAGAAAAACTGACGTATCTGTAACTCCTTGCAACATAATGCGTCATACATTAAATATGACGCAGCAGGAATGTCGCAAGGAGAGCGCACTGAGAAGTGATGCATCGCTGCTTTCACGCAGTGATGCGTCATTTCTCACAAATGAGGCCCTGAGTGAGAGAGGAAAGAAACGTAAGTGAGGGAGTGTGGCTGTGTTATAGGGAGTGAGTGTGACAGAAGAGGAGTGACAGACTAAGTGGTCAGAGAGAATGAGGCTAACAGAGAGAATGAGGTAAGAGGAGTGTAGAAGTAAGAGGACAGAGCGAGTAAGAGAAGGAGTTAATGAAGTGGAGTAAGAAACTGCACATTTTAATTGGTTGTACTTTTGAACACTTTGAAAGTCACATAACATTCACCCATCCCCCAGTGCTCATTCCCCTGTTACCATGGTAACTCCCTCCTCACCCAGCACACAGTTCAGAAGTTCATCATACAATGTTGCAAAAAAAAGCAGCAAGGGTGTTTGACCACTCAATGTACCAGCTAATCATGTGCAATGTTTCTTGAAATGACTTTTCCCCAACCATTGAAATGACTTCTTTCAAAAAACAAAAGCATGCACCCTATTTTTCAGTGGAGAATGTTAAGAAAGCACCAATAATTTTTTGTTTTTCAAGTGCACTGACTCTCAACCACTTTTTTACATAACTCCTACTTTCAAACTGCCATTTCATTTCCACAACTCATCTGAATACAAGCACATCTACCTTCAAGATGCCAAAAGTCTGGTTTGTGGGCCATAGCTTTGTCCACTGGAGTAAAAAATACGCAGCTAACAGAGGTATTTACAACCTTGATTCACCAAATGTGGACATTGTATGGATTGGACAGAGAGGATTAAGATGCCACCAATTGATACCATTGGTAAAATCCTTTATGCATCTTCCACACTCTGACCTTATAATTGTGCACTGTGGTGGAAATGACCTAGGCACTTTGACTGGGGTAGGTCTGGAAATGCTTTTAAAGGACACCTTTGGGCAATTGATGTCACTTTTTCCAAAAACTGCCTTGGTATTTTCTAATATATGCCAAAGGCAAAAATGGAACTGGTCCAACCAATTTTGTCCACGGATTGAGAAAGCAAGGAAACATGTAAATAAATCTGTTTCTGCTTTCCTCAGAGACTATGGTATGGGTTCCATTTACCACAACAACTTGCGTTACAACATGCAAGACATCTATAGGAGAGATGGTGTGCATTTTACAGATGAGGGGAATAGTGTTTTCCTCTTGAATATAAGACTCTGCATTGGTACCTCCTTGTAGGTACAAAAAACACCCACATAACACAACAGCTCTTTTCAGAGCTACCCTACTTCTAAGCACTCAAAATTATTTTTTTACTCTATTTTCTTACACTGTTTTTCCCCGTGGTGCGCTCAGGGTGCGCGTACCGGAGAGCGCACCTGGGAACGCACCCAGCGTTTACCCCGTGAAAATTTAAAAAAAGATTTTTTGCCCTTCAGGGTCCTTCTAGGCCCCCCTCAGAAAACCTAGGGGGTCAGGGGATGTCTACCCTACCCCCTTTTAACTATTTCCCCCTTTCTTTTTCACCTCTTGTGTCTCGATTCTACCGAGACACAAGATGGTGGACTCTCCGGACTGTTTATAATGTTGACAGACACCCGAGAGCCAATCAGCTTTCCGCTCGCACACTCCCGTAGCGCGCCGGGTGCGCTCCCCGGTACACGCAACTGTGAGCGCTCGGAGAGCGCCTATAGATATATATGTTTTTTTAAATTTAATTTTCAAAAAAACCACTGGAGCAATTTTCACCAAATATAGCAAAGGCACATCTGCGTACCAGTCCCTACAATTTTGCCAAGTTTGGTGTAATTCCGTTCAGCCGTTCGGGCTGTAGACTTGTCAGACCGTCCTATGGAAATTAACATGGGGAAAACACGTTTTGGGACCCCCCTTTTTTCTCAGCCCGCACTTCACGAATCCCCCCAAAACTTTCAGGGAAGGAGCGGAGCGAAGCAGGCCAAAATTTTGAAAAATTACACGCAAATTTCTCAAGCGGCGCCAGAGTTATTCCCAATAGAATGTTGCAGATTTCCTATGGTAGCCAATCCTAACTATAACTACCTACTGGCGACCGCCAGTAGGTAATATATATATATATATATATATATATATATATATGAATATATATATATATATATATATATATATATATATATATATATATATATATGTATCAAGCAGAAACACGCGCAGATACCAGCAACGTGAGACCGGCCACACCAGCGTACTTTAAAGGACTTTATTTTCGGCAAAAACAGCATGACGCGTTTCGAGGTAGAATCCCTCTTAATCATATGCTTTCAATTAATGGTGGGTTCGTTAGTTTATTTAAAACGTGGCTTGGGCATTGAAGAAGGACTAACGTCCAATATTTTTAAAGAGGCAGTCCGTTATTCTGTGCATTTCATCAAATAAGTTCGTTCAGTTAAGGTTTAAAGTACTTTCTTAATTCTTTTATCATGTTAAATACACAGGTCTCATTGGTATCATTTTGTTCACCTTAACTTCCTGGCGTTTCACAGTTCCATTTCATCCCCGGACTTCAAGTCCCACAGTGCCTCTTGCCGGTATCCAACTTCCAATTTTTCTCCAATGCTGCTCTTGGCAAACTTCCCAGGTGTTACCCCAACACTCCAAAAGCCTTCACAGGTTTAGTACCATTTTGCGGCTACTTCCGATGGTCAGGGTGACATTGGTGAATTCTGCAACCACCGTTGTTCGTTCTTCCTTGCCTTATGAAGTTATTCGGTACGACGTGCTTAGGGAAGATCCCTATTGGCAAACTCTGGCATATTCAAAATGTTCACATCAAAGGTGAGGCGGGCCGAACCTGTGGCCCTTCCTTTCAGCTTCTTCTGTGGCAAATATCTTCTGCCGGAGGGCGCTCCTTACATTTGTTTAACACAAAGTCTCCAAAGACCTGACAAATGAAGCGCCTCTTCCTTCGAGTCGGAGCCGGTCACAGGTGTGTCAGACACCTCGTAAATCAAGCAGAAACACGCGCAGATACCAGCAACGTGAGACCGGCCACACCAGCGTACTTTAAAGGACTTTATTTTCGGCAAAAACAGCATGACGCGTTTCGAGGTAGAATCCCTCTTAATCATATGCTTTCAATTAATGGTGGGTTCGTTAGTTTATTTAAAACGTGGCTTGGGCATTGAAGAAGGACTAACGTCCAATATTTTTAAAGAGGCAGTCCGTTATTCTGTGCATTTCATCAAATAAGTTCGTTCAGTTAAGGTTTAAAGTACTTTCTTAATTCTTTTATCATGTTAAATACACAGGTCTCATTGGTATCATTTTGTTCACCTTAACTTCCTGGCGTTTCACAGTTCCATTTCATCCCCGGACTTCAAGTCCCACAGTGCCTCTTGCCGGTATCCAACTTCCAATTTTTCTCCAATGCTGCTCTTGGCAAACTTCCCAGGTGTTACCCCAACACTCCAAAAGCCTTCACAGGTTTAGTACCATTTTGCGGCTACTTCCGATGGTCAGGGTGACATTGGTGAATTCTGCAACCACCGTTGTTCGTTCTTCCTTGCCTTATGAAGTTATTCGGTACGACGTGCTTAGGGAAGATCCCTATTGGCAAACTCTGGCATATTCAAAATGTTCACATCAAAGGTGAGGCGGGCCGAACCTGTGGCCCTTCCTTTCAGCTTCTTCTGTGGCAAATATCTTCTGCCGGAGGGCGCTCCTTACATTTGTTTAACACAAAGTCTCCAAAGACCTGACAAATGAAGCGCCTCTTCCTTCGAGTCGGAGCCGGTCACAGGTGTGTCAGACACCTCGTAAATCAAGCAGAAACACGCGCAGATACCAGCAACGTGAGACCGGCCACACCAGCGTACTTTAAAGGACTTTATTTTCGGCAAAAACAGCATGACGCGTTTCGAGGTAGAATCCCTCTTAATCATATGCTTTCAATTAATGGTGGGTTCGTTAGTTTATTTAAAACGTGGCTTGGGCATTGAAGAAGGACTAACGTCCAATATTTTTAAAGAGGCAGTCCGTTATTCTGTGCATTTCATCAAATAAGTTCGTTCAGTTAAGGTTTAAAGTACTTTCTTAATTCTTTTATCATGTTAAATACACAGGTCTCATTGGTATCATTTTGTTCACCTTAACTTCCTGGCGTTTCACAGTTCCATTTCATCCCCGGACTTCAAGTCCCACAGTGCCTCTTGCCGGTATCCAACTTCCAATTTTTCTCCAATGCTGCTCTTGGCAAACTTCCCAGGTGTTACCCCAACACTCCAAAAGCCTTCACAGGTTTAGTACCATTTTGCGGCTACTTCCGATGGTCAGGGTGACATTGGTGAATTCTGCAAATATAGCAAAGGCACATCTGCGTACCAGTCCCTACAATTTTGCCAAGTTTGGTGTAATTCCGTTCAGCCGTTCGGGCTGTAGACTTGTCAGACCGTCCTATGGAAATTAACGTGGGGAAAACACGTTTTGGGACCCCCCTTTTTTCTCAGCCCGCACTTCACGAATCCCCCCAAAACTTTCAGGGAAGGAGCGGAGCGAAGCAGGCCAAAATTTTGAAAAATTACACGCAAATTTCTCAAGCGGCGCCAGAGTTATTCCCAATAGAATGTTGCAGATTTCCTATGGTAGCCAATCCTAACTATAACTACCTACTGGCGACCGCCAGTAGGTAATATATATATATATATATATATATATATATATATGAATATATATATATATATATATATATATATATATATATATATATATATATATATATATATGTATATATATATATATATATATATATATATATATATATATATATATATATATATATATATATATATATTCACTGAAAAAACCATAGGTTATAGACCATATATAGTTAGGAATTAGCATTTACAAAACCTTGAAAATTCACTGAAAAAACCATAGGTTATAGACCATATATAGTTAGGAATTAGCATTTAAAAAACCTTATTTTACTCACACAAAACCATTGAAATTCCATATATAGTTAGTTGCACTAACTATATATCGCGCACCCGCAATCCACTGCTGATGATGTCACATATTGCATCATTCATGACATGGTCAGTGACATCACTGATGACATCACTGATGACATCTTATTATTATTATTATTCTGAGTTTTGTATAGCGCCTGGTTACCAAATAGGCATCCCAGCGCTCGCCAGATAATAACGCTACCAAAGAATAATGCAGGGTTAAACAGAAAACAGGAACGTCTTTAAAAGTTTGCGGAACCGGAGAAGACTAGCTTCCGAGCGAAGTTGTAGGGGCAGTGAATTCCACAAAGTGGCCACATTTATCGAAAACCTTCTGCCACCGGTTCTAGCCCTCTTCACCCTCCCGACCTGAAGAAGATGTTGATGGTCGGAGCGAAGAGAGCGAGAGGCCTTGTAAGGCTGAACCATCTCCCCCAGAATAGGTGGGCCTACCCCATGCAGAACTTTATGGGCTATACAGAGTGATTTGAATTTCACCCTGTCCCTAATAGGGAGCCAATGCAGAGCCCTCAGCGCCAGGCGAGCAGACTGGCGCCTGGGGAGACCCGTCAAGAGCCTGGCGGCCGCATTCTGCACTTGCTACAGTTTGTTCAGGGTAGATTCGGGTGCACCCAGGAATAACGCGTTGCTGAAATCCAGCCGCGAGATGATCAATCCCTGGATGAGGAGCCTCCTAGTGGACGCTGGTAGCAAAGGTAAGATCTTCCGGGCTGAGTGGAGCAGGCCAAAACACACGCCAGCAGTCTTTTTAGCATGAGTTTTAAACGAGAGGCCCTGCTCCAGCCACACCCCCAAGCTCTTGATCTCCTGCTTGGGGGTGGGTACCGGGCCCAGACAGTCAGGCCAGCTGCTGGGGGACAAAGATGGAGATGAGTTCCCCAGCAGCATGAGTTCCGTCTTGGAGCCATTTAACTTTAGCGCTGAGCTGCACATCCACGTGTAGATCTTCTGCAGACACGAGTGCAGCCGGTCGGGATGATGCGCCGACTGGGAGAGGCCAACCACCAGCTGGGTATCATCAGCATAGCTGATGATTTTAATACCCAGCGGCAGTACCACACTCTCCAGGGGGGCCATATAGATGTTGAATAAGGTAGGGCTCAATGAAGAGCCCTGTGGCACCCCACACTGGAGAGGGATTGTAGATGATTTTTCATGGCCTTCCCACACCTCAAATGTCCGACCTTCCAAGAAGGAAGCAAACCATTTGAGAGCCACACCAGTGACCCCCACCCCCGACAGCCGTTGGAGAAGCACCTGATGGTCTACGGTATCAAAAGCAGCACTGAGGTCCAGGAGGATCACTGCCACTGATCCCCCCGAATCCAGAATGCTCCTTGCATTCTCCACGACCGCCAGCAGGGCGGTGTCAGTCCCCTGACCGGGACGAAAACCCGTTTGGGAATCGCCCAGGAGGGAGTTAGCTTCCAGGAAGTCCGACAGGCGACTGTTTACCAACTTCTCGGCCACCTTACTAATACCCGGCAGCAAGGAGATCGGCCTAAAGTTGGCGAGGTCGGCGGGGTCCAGGTTAGGCTTTTTCAGAAGAGCCTTAACCACCGCCCCTTTCCAACTGGGGGGGACTATCCCTTGAGTGAGGGACAAGTTAACAAGGTCCGTCACTGGGCCACCGATGGTAGAAGCCACCTGTTTAAGATATTTAATAGGTGCTGGGTCTTTCGGGGAGCCACTCTTCATGGTCCTCAAAACCGAAAGAACTTCCTCCATCGTGACCGGACCAAGAGAGGCCAACTCCACTGATCGCATCCTAAGTTGGGAACTGAAGTTGTCCTCCAAGGAAGAAACCACATCTCAAATTACATCACTGATGACATCACTGATGACATCATCCAGTGACTGTGTGTTTCTGTAAAGTTTAAATATGTTTTACATATTGAAGAATGAGTAGATGTATAAGTGTCTGGACGAAGGATTTAGTAGGTGCATGACTGAATGTATGAGTGAGTGATTAAATGTGTCTCACTGAGTGCATGGGTTAGTGACTAAACTGTCTTAATTTGTGCATCATTATGTCTGTTGTTCTGTAAACTGCTGCATGTGTTGATCAGTAGCTATATGATTAACTATATGGGTTATTGATTGATTGTCCAAGTATTTGTATGGGAGACTGAGTGTGTGTGTGGCTGGCTGGGAGGTGTGTGACTCTGTGCAGAGCAATGTGTACTTGTATCAATGATTGTATAAGAAAGTAAGTATGTGTTAGTATATGTTTGAAAATGTAAGGTGCTCTATGTTTAACTGTATAGACAAGAAAATGGAAGTGTGATTGATTCTTTACAGGACTGACTAGGTGTGTGAGTAACTCCATGGATGAGTGGCAGAGTGTGAGTGTCTGTATAGGTGTATGAGTGCATATGATAGTGTTGTAAAGATGAGTGATTGTATGTATGAATGATTGTATGGGTGAATGAGTGAATGTGTGTGTAGACGTAGGAATCAGTGAGTACGTATGTAGTAACTAGTATTGGTGTGTCAATGGTTTCAAAAATTATACTCTGTATTTAACACTGGGTGAAACAGAGGTTATATTAAAATGTGAGGAGATGCATTGTATTGTCACATGAATGATATCATCAGTGATGTGGTCATTGATGTCAAATGAGATGTCATCAGTGATGTCACCAGTGATGTCATTTGAGATGTCATCAGTGATGTCATCAGTGATGTCACTGACCATGTCATGAATGATGTAATATGTGACATCATCAGCAGTGGATTGCGGGTGCGCGATATATAGTTAGTGCAACTAACTATATATGGAATTTCAATGGTTTTGTGTGAGTAAAATAAGGTTTTTTAAATGCTAATTCCTAACTATATATGGTCTATAACCTATGGTTTTTTCAGTGAATTTTCAAGGTTTTGTAAATGCTAATTCCTAACTATATATGGTCTATAACCTATGGTTTTTTCAGTGAATTTCAATGGTTTTTTAATAGCAAATATCATAAGCTGTCGAATGTCAAGTACGTGGTAAGTGAAAACATTTTCGTGTTTATGCACACTGATCTGCTTTGAATGGTGCCCCCCCCCTCATTTCTATTAGGAGTACTCTCTCTTTGCACATAGTGAAGGGTAGTTAACGCAGGCCTTTGCCCCCGTTGTAATACGTCGTGCCTGCTTCTCTCTCCATTTGATTGATTGTTATCCAAGTATTTACTGTTTTAGAATTGGTTCTCTTTGGTTCATTCTCTATTTACAAACAAACACAGAGTCGCAATACTCTGTTTAGTCTTTGCAGATAACGAAAAATCGTGTAAAAAAAAAAGAAAAGGAATCGAGCAAAATCAGTAGGCCACTAATGGGATCTCTTTTTGACCTCGCTAAAATAGAAACATTAGGAACAACCCCTCATGACAAATACAAAACTAGTGAGATGAACTGAACTCCACACAATGATGGCTGCAAAACAGCTCGGCTCCGCCACCCACCCCGCCCAAAATAACGATAAAGAGCGGCTGCCATGATTGGTTGCGGAATGGCCACGACGGAGCTACGAAATGGTGCTGCTCTCATGCTAACCCCAGCTTCAGTCTGAAACATCCAGAAACACTGTAGACTACCAATTCGATCAGTTCCGGTAGCGCCCCAATGTAACCCGGTAGAGAAGAACTAGCCCTCCCCTCTTTGACTGATGGTTCTTGTTGCCTGTCCCTTCTGTTGTCATTTAACAGAACTATTTAGCCTGCTGAAAGGGGTTGTGTTCCGACCGCTGGTTGGTGGAGACATTTTGACTATATTCTGGACCTGCGTTGTCGCGTAATGCGTCATATGACGCGCCGCGTTAGCGCATCCGGAAGTCATCCGGGGCGCGCAGCGCGTAACGTAAGCATAACAAGTCATGTGATTTGTTAATAAAACTTTTCATTGGTTCATTTTACTTTTCTTATTCTAATGATGAAAGGCTTGGTCATATGACCTAAAAATTACGCTTTTTATTACTTCCGAACATTATTTTTTCTTAAATATATGTTATAATGTTCCAGGCTAATGTACTTTCCCGGAAAATTTACAACTGTCCTGCAAGTAAAATATATTCTTTTTTCGAGAAAAAGAGCGTTTCTTCGTCCCATGACGGAGCCTTTGAGCAAAAGAGGGTCGACCTGCTGTCTTAGTCGCCGATACGCCTGAATATGAGATTCTTATCGATCACTTTATGTTGCAGGAGTAGAAAACACAACAGCCCTTGACCATTTATCTTTACTGCGTTCCTTCGTATTATACCTTTTACCCTTCATGTAATTGGTCTGCTTTATTTCACTTGCCTTTTAATGATTCTAAAACAGTGACTATTATTAAAAACTTTACCAATGTATATACTACTACCATGTTTTCTTTTAAAAACCTTTATTGTGAAAATTTCATTATACAAATACGAGCCTATAACCACGTGGGCCGGCCACGGAGCAAACTGTAATCGTATATGATGAGTAGACATTTACACTGTAGAGGAACGTAACGGGCGGGCCATTAGGTTGCAAGAACTAAGGTGTCTAACAGTTACGGAATCGGTGGACGTACATTTTATAATTAAAATACGACAGGGCCAGTTACAATAAAATTATCTAGATATACATTTGCGGGCAAGTACCATGGGTGACGTTAATTCGAACTTTCAATAGTACAGTAATCAATAACACATCAGAACTTAATATCAATAGGGATGTCGAAATATTCAATCAATTCTCGTCCCCGCCCGCCATGTGCTTCAAAACTGCATACGTATCTCGTGATTTCAAGGTTCTGCAACCAGTACACAACAAGGAGTTACGAGTCCCATTTATTCCGGCGCCATTTTGGGCGAGGACGGGCAGGTCCAGGATATAGTCAAAATGTCTCTACCAACCATCGACTATGATGATGTTCATATGCTGTATTTATTAGAGTAACACTCATCTGTCCACATGAAATTAATTTGCCACAATCTAAACATGTCATTTTAATCTTTCCAAAGTTCTTCTAAATATTTGGGACCGTTTCCCTTGCCTCTGATGCTGTCAGTGCCACTTCTTTGATGAATGTACTACCAGGTCAGGGGTTCTCCTCTAAATCTCTCTTTTATGCAGCACTATAATTAATTGGTGCCACCTCTCCATATGACGATGCATGGTATAGTTACCATAACTATATATTTTTTCGGTTCCTCTGGAGAGTTCATCGTGGCAGATGAAGCGTGTAACGTACCGGGCATTTACCTTTTTTTGCATGTACAGGAAAGGAAAAAAAAATCGAGCGTCCGAGTTCTAAGGTGTCCCAGGGCCATTTTAGTGGACCAGGCCCAAATCCAAAGAACAGGCCGCCATTTTGAGAGTCCTGTTGCAGCCACCTGTCGCTGTAGCATCAAGAGCAGCCGAAACTCAGCTGAATGGCAACTGAAACGGTAAAGGGGCGCCCCACTACAGCAGACGAGCCTCCACCTAGGAAGGCCCGTTCACGCCGCCTTCCCCCCCCCCCCTTCGGGCACCCCACGCCGTTATTCGGAGCAGTATTGTAGGATGGCCACACCAGTGCAGCAACTTGCTAGACACCACCTCGGTGGTAACCGAATCTCAGCGCCTTGTGGTGTCTTCTATTCAGAAAACATTGTTGTGCTGCCTTCGACCTATTCGCCGCAAGTGCGCACGCAACTCAGCTGCATAGCTTGCTAGACACCACCTCGGTGCTAACCGAATCTCAGCGCCTTGTGGTGTCTTCTATTCCAAAAATATTCTTGCGCTACCTTTGCCCCATTCACACATCGGTCCGCTACTGACGCCATCTCACAGGCTAATGGGGCGCCCCACGCCGAGTTTCAGCATTGTAGGATGACCACACCAGTACAGCAACTTGCTAGACATCACCTCGGTGCCATCCGGATCTCGGTGCCCCACTGCAGATGAAGTGCCTCTCAACTATGAAACCACCACGGTGACATCCGGATCTTGGCGCCTTGTGCTGGTTCCGGCCTATTCACACATCGGTCCGCTACTGACGCCATCTCACAGGCGAATGGGGCGCCCCACGCCGAGTTTCAGCATTGTAGGATGACCACACCAGTACAGCAACTTGCTAGACATCACCTCGGTGCCATCCGGATCTTGGCATCTCAACGCCTAGTGGTATCTTCCATACAGAAAATATTGTTGCGCTGCCTTTGGCCCCATTCGCACATCGGTCCGCAACTGACACCATCTCACAGGCCAACAGGGCGCCCCACGCCGACTTTTACCATTGTAGGATGGCCACACCAGTACCACAACTTGCTAGACACCACCTCGGTGCCATCCGAATCTTGGCATCTCAGCGCCTTGTGGTGTCTTCTAGTCAGAAAATATTGTTGCGCTGCCTTTGGCCCCATTCGCACATCGGTCCGCTACTGACGCCATCTCACAGGCCAACGGGGCGCCCCACGCCGACTTTCAACATTGTAGGATGGCCACACCAGTGCGGCAACTTACTAGACACCACCTCGGTGCCATCCGGATCTTGGCGCGTTGTGCTGCCTTCGGCCTATTCGCACATCGGTCCGCTACTGACGCAAACTCACAGGCCAACGGGGCGCCCCACGCCGACTTTCAGCATTGTAGGATGGCCACACCAGTGCTGCAACTTGCTAGACACCACCTCGGTGCCATCCGGATCTTGGCATCTCAGCGCCTTGTGGTGTCTTCTATTCAGAAAACATTGTTGCGCTGCCTTTGGCCCCATTCGCACATCGGTCCGCTACTGACGCCATCTCACAGGCCAACGGGGCGCCCCATGCCGTCTTTCAACATTGTAGGATGGCCACACCAGTGCACCTTACTAGACACCACCTCGGTGCCATCCGGATCTTGGCGCGTTGTGCTGCCTTCGGCCTATTCGCACATCGGTCCGCTACTGACGCGAACTCACAGGCCAACAGGGCGCCCCACGCCGACTTTCAGCATTGTAGGATGGCCACACCAGTGCTGCAACTTGCTGGACACCACCTCGGTGCCATCCGGATCTTGGCGCGTTGTGTTGCCTTCGGCCTATTCGCACATCGGTCCGCTACTGACGCCGCCTCACGTGCCAACGTATTTTCTCCGCATTTTATACCCTATGCCGCATAACAGGTCATGTGACTTGTTTATAAAACTTTTCATTGGTTCATTTTACTTTTGGTTTCCTAATGATGGAAGGCTTGATGATATGACCTAAAAACAACACTTTTCATTGGATGAAAACTTTTTTTTTTTCCCAAACGATGAAAGCCCCACCTTGTTTCTGGATGTTTCAGACTGAAGCTGGCGTCACCATGAAAGCACCACCATCTCGTGGCTCCGTCGTAGTCATTCCGCGAGCAATCATGGCAGCCGCTCCCCACCAGAAGCCTACAGGAGTCGGGGGCCCCCAAAACTTTTGATGAATCCTCAAGGCGGAGGGGACGCTTTCGAGAATGGGGTCCAAGACCTAGCAGACAAGCGTCCGATTTCCAAGGTGTCCCAGGGCCATTTCAGTGGACCAGGCCCAAAAAGGAAACAGCCTGCCGCCATTTTGAGAGTCCTGTGACAGCCGCCTATCGCTGCACCGCAAGAGTGGGCGCAACTCAGCTGAATTGCGGCTTTTGACACAGTGGACCAAAAGCGGACGGAATGGCAACTGAAACGGTAAAGTGGCGCCCCACTACAACAGACGAGACTCCACCTGGAGAGGCCCGTTCACGCCGCCTCCCCCGGGGCGCCCCACGCCGTTATTCGGAGCAGCATTGTAGGATACCAAAACCAGTGCGGCAACTTACTGGACATCACCTTGGTGCCATCGTTCTGCTGCCTTGGAACTATTCGCACAACAGTTTGCTACTGATGACCCACCCCCCGCGACGCCCCACGCCAGAAATCTGGACGTTGTGCTGCGTTGGGACTATTCGCACAGCCGACCGCTACTTCGTTGTTTTTCCCTAAAAATGTTTATATGTTATTACTGTTTTTGTTTTCTTGTATATATTTATAAGTTATTAAAGTTTTATAATCTTACTACTTTGTTGGAGTGCTATATATTTTTAATGTGACACATAACTGTAAAAACTTTGATGTACAAAGAGTCATCCCTGGAATCTTCCGCTTCAGGCTCGGTCCCCTCCCCAATCACAATACAGGATGGTTTTCAGATAATAGGAACGCGTCTGCTGTGACGGATCTCATCGAGTGTGGGCCTTGATCTACTATAACTCCTTTGAAGAGGGGTGATTCTTTACAGCTGGGGCCATAAACTACATCTGCAGGGCTAGCTGATACCCTAGGACCGGCCTGGACAATCGGACACAGAGGAAAAGGAGTGTCAGAGGGTGCGGTAGTGAATACGGCGAAAGGGAGGTGTCGAGCGGGCACAGGGTGTGATTCTCAGGGAAGAGCAGCGCAGATGGGGGGTGGTTTATTACCCATGCATAAGACAGAGAGCGGGGGTGACCACTGCCTGGGGGAGATGCTTGCGAGGGTGGGGAGCCATGCTAAGGATCGACAGCGTGCACAGAGTGGGTCTGGTCAAGGCATCTAAAATGACTGCCGTGCACGACAAAAGTGTGGCATTTGAAAAAAGGCAAGATGGCGCAGACAATGTTTTTCAACACTTCCTGATTTCCTTCGAATCGAACGTTAACAGACGTTGGGGCATATTACCAAAGTTAAGCGATATTTATCCCTAACGATGCTTAGCAACGATTTTTTTACCGCTAAGCATCGTCAGAAATTATCGCAGATAAACCTTGCTATTATCAAGGTTTATCGCAAATACGATAAAAAACGACCGCAATGCATTAATATCGCTGAAAACTCAGCGATATTCATGCATTACCGAGCTAATGCTCTTAGCCATGTTATCCACCTCCCATTGGATAACATGGCTAAGAACTGCTCAGGGCAGGTGTTAGTTTTTGGAGATATTCGCGCTTATCGCGAATATTTCCAAAAGTTGATAATAGGAGATAGCGATGTTAGCAACTGTTTCCAGTCGCTAACATCTTGGCATGCCCACTTTGCATGTCATTAGTGATAAATATCACTCACATGCAAAGTGGAGCCCAAGATGGTCGCTATCTCCTACTAGCCGTCGCTAACTGGTGTTAGCAACAGCTAGGTAATACAGATATAATTTTATCTCCGCGAAGCGGAGCGCTGTTACAGATATATATCTTGTTTTTGAACGTTAATTTCTCAAAATCCACTGAAGCACATATATTGAGACCTAGCAAAGGCACATCGAGCTACCAGTCCCTACAATTTTGCCAAGTTTCGTGCAAATCCATTCAGCCGTTCGATTATTATTATTATTTTTTTTTTGCCCCGCGGGGCCCTTTTAAAACCTCCACAGCAAACCTAAGAGGTCAAGGAGGATCTACTATGCCCCCTTATGGTCATTTGCCCCTTCGCTTTGGCCTCCTCTTGTCTCTCGATCCTACCGAGAGACAAGATGGCGGCCGCTACGGACTGTTTGCAATGTTTACAGACGCCGGAGAACCAATCAGCTTCGCAAACCTCCGTTACGCGAAGCGGAGCGCTGTTACAGATATATATCTTTTTTTGAACGTTAATTTCTCAAAATCCACTGGAGCACATATATTGAGACCTAGCAAAGGCACATCGGGCTACCAGTCCCTAATATTTTACCAAGTTTCGTGCAAATCCATTCAGCCGTTCGATTATTATTATTATTTTTTTTTTTTGCCCCGCGGGGCCCTTTTAAAACCTCCACATCAAACCTAGGGGGTCAGCGAGGATCTACTATGCCCCCTTATGGTCATTTGCCCCTTCGCTTTGGCCTCCTCTTGTCTCTCGATCCTACCGAGAGACAAGATGGCGGCCGCTACGGACTGTTTGGAATGTTCACAGACGCCGGAGAACCAATCAGCTTCGCTTCACAAAGCTCCGTACCGCGAAAAGTCCGCGAACCGGAGCGCTGCCCGGTCCGCTGTTACAGATATATATCTTTTTTTGAACGTTAATTTCTCAAAATCCACTGGAGCACATATATTGAGACCTACAAAAGGCACATCGGGCTACCAGTCCCTACAATTTTGCCAAGTTTCGTGCAAATCCATTCAGCCGTTCGGGCTAAAAGTGAGGCCAACCGCCCTATGGAAAACTCAATGTTAAAAACACGTTTTGGGACCCCCCTTTTTTCTCGGCCCCCCCTTGACGAACCCCCCCCAAATTTTTAAGGGCTGCTCAGAAACAAAATGTGCCATTTTCCTGAAAATTTCAGCCAATTCCGTCCACAAACACCAAAGTTATTAGACATAGAATTTTCAAAAAACCCATAGAGAAAAAATCCTAACTATATATACCTACTGGCGACCGCCAGTAGGTAATATATATATATATATATATATATATTCGGTAATGGAGAGGTTATTTTTAATAGGTCACAAATAGGTGTGTGAAATCTAAGATTGTGAACACTATTATTATGTAATGAATTTGCAATATTAAAATGTTATACAACATTGTTTTTGATTTTGTTCAGATCACTTCAGGGCTTCACCAGGATTAACATGTCTTACTAAATTATTATTTTGAGTAACTTGGTGAAGATTTTTAATGAGTACTTTTGATTGGATTTATTGAGTTAATGTGATTCATACAAATATATTTCTATCTTTGTTACCTTTAGCACTGATTAAGTTGAAGGCATAACACCAGTGCAACAAAACACCTGTTAGCTTGAGGCGTCAAGATTAGAAATAAAGAATCACAAGAGTGGATAATATGTGCAGGGAATATTGGTTTTGTGTGCTCAAATTTGTCTTTGGATTACAGAGCTGTTTGGCTTTTAAAGAAGGTATGGTGTTCTCCTTTCCATTTTGGAGCACCAAAGTATGGATGAGATAGAGGTAAAATAATGTTTATGTGATTGTAGGTGTGTACCCACAAACACCCTTTTTTTTTATCCTCATTTTGCGATTGTGTAGTTGTGTAGATAAGGAGGTTTCTGGAGTCTGAAGATCTTTTTAGAGTCTTTGCCTTTACAGCCCCATCACTTTCCGAGATTGCCTTTTGGGGGTTATCCCTTTCGTTGTTTGATCCATCAGTTTTTCTCCACTTACCCTTTATCATTTCCAATAATATCATTGGTTGGTGGGGGGGGCTAGCCAATTTGACTACTCGGCAAAAATCATTTCTCCCTGGTATTATGGTTTATCGCGTTAATCATTGGATTTGTTGTTCATGACCCGGTAAGTGGTATTAATTACTTTGAAAATACTGCTCCCAAATTTCCCAGAAATTTGTTCTCTTCGTGTATCCCCTGTTTCTATCAAGGTTGTTGATTTTAATGGTATAATTTAACCAGTTTGTGTAACTTGGAGCGGCCGGTTTAACCCAGTTAATGCAGATTTCTCTCCGAGCTAATAGCATTAATACAAAGAGTAAACTTTCCAGTTTTTTATTTAACTTATTTCTATCAGCACCTGTGTTTCTGTGTATCCCAAAAAATATTAGAGAAGTACTTACAGTTATGTTGGTTTCTAGTATCGTATTCACTGTCTTACCAATCTCTTCCCAATAGTTGGTTATTGCGGGACATTTTTGAAACATATGTATGTCATCCGCTCTTGCTTCTCCGCACTTGGGGCATAGCTTAACGTTGGATCCTTTCAATTTAGACAGTTTCTTTGGGGGCCAGTACGCCCGATGAACTGTAAACAGGTGATTCCTCCTTAATGGTGCTGATTTTATACAGGACCAGCATTTCCCCATAGATTCTTGCCATATCAGTTGTAAATCTATCTCTTGATCCGGTATGTCTTTTCTCCAAATTTTTTCCGGGGTTGTAAAGTCTTCCTCTCCTGATTCAATAAGTGTCCAATACCACTTTGATATTTCTTTTCTTATTACTGTGGTTCCTATAATTTCGCTTTCAAGTGTTTCATTTCCGGTATTTTTCTCTTGTAGCGACTTGGCCCAATTTGATAGCTGGTAATATTTAAATTTTGATATCTTACCATCTGTAAGTTCATATAGCAAGTTCCATGGGATTATCTCATTTCCTTTTAGAATTTGTCCCCATAGTACTATTCCTGCTGTTTTAAGTGGCACTGCTAAAGAGTCTTTTAAGCATTCTGGTGACCCTGGTGAGTCCCATATTGGTGCTTTTTTACTGTAATACGGTATGTTTACTGAGCTTCTTATTTGGAACCACAGTTTAGGGGCGTTATATAAAATCTTCAGTTTTATTTTTTTGAAAAATTTTGGGTGTCCGAATTTAAACAAGAAGTGGTCTGTTTGTTCAGTCATGTTTTGCAGGAAACTTGGGTAGTCTTGTTACTTCCTCAATAGTAATCTAAAATTCTTGAATTGGAAGGATCTGTAATACTCAAATAAATCAGGACTAGCTATCCCTCCTTGATCTTTCTTCCTCTTGAGTTTACTCCAGGCTATTCTCGTGCTTTTGGAGGCCCAAATAAAGCTTGCGATTTCACCCTGAATCTTCTTCATGAGTTCTTTTTTAAAATCCAATGGTATGGTATTGAAAAGGTATGTGAACTTTGGGATAATAGACATTTTTATTACGTTGGATCTTCACAGAAAAGTTAATGGTAGGCTTGACCATGTTTTAAGTAGTCTTCTCATTTCTTTAGCGATTATCGTTAAATTTAGTTGCGGGACTTTCTCCATTTCTTTTACCAGGGTGATTCCTAGATATTTTAACTTATCTCTACTATACGGTGTAGGAGGGTTACAGTTCCAGCTCATTGCTTCAGTTTTTTCTTTGTTTGTTAAATAACCTGAGACTTTACCAAAGTCATTCATCATCTCATCCAATGCTTGATAGGCACTTTCATAGCTTGTTGTAAATACCATTAAGTCATCAGCATATAATGCTACTATCTTTGACCAGTTTTGATATTTAAAAGCAGAGATCTGTGTATGGTTCCTGATCAGAGTGGCCAGTGGTTCGATATAAAGATTAAAAAGTAACGGCGACAACGAGCAACCTTGCCTTGTACCGCGTTGTATTTTAATGTTGTCACTCAGGTTGCCGTTGACTATTATTCTAGCCCTTTGATTCTTGTATATTTCTTTTACCGCATGGGCGACACTTTCCCCCAGATCATAGTTTCCTATCGCTTCGTTTAGAAAAGCCCAATTTACCCTATCAAATGCTTTGGCGGCGTCGTAGGTAATTATAGTGAGGGGGAGTTTTTTAGAGGTGGCGATATCAATTGCTGCAAATAGCTCATGAGTAATTTCATGAATGTGCCGCCCTTTTATAAATCCCTTCTGATCTAAATTAATCAAACCAGGCATAACCTTTGCGAGTCGTTTTGCTATAACTTATGTGAAGATTTTATAATCGCAGTTAAGTAGCGATATTAGTCTATATGACTCACATGTTTTGGGATTTTTCCCGGGCTTTAAAATAATACTAATTGTCGCATCGTTCCAGGTATCTGGAATTTTTTCGTGATCTATATATATGTTGTTCATTAGGTCTGTTAATTTATTGATTAGGTGGTCTTTTAGTGTTATATAGAATTCATTTGGAAGAGCATCTGGCCCAGCGGCTTTTCCTCTTTTTAAATTGCTTATCGCTTCTCTGACTTCCTCCGGTTTAATCCTTTGATTTAACTCTGTCTTTTCTTCGTTTGTTAGTTTTGGGAGGTGAACAGCTTCTAAGTATTTACCGATTTGTTCTTTGGTTGGGTTTATATCTTCTTTATATATGCCAGAGTAAAATTTTGAGAACTCCTTTCTTATTATATCATCTTCAAAAGTTTCTAGTGATTGTTCTGATGTCTGGATGCATGGTATATTATTCCTAGATTGTTCACATTTTGTTTTCCATGCCAATAATTCCTGCACCCTTACCCATATTCATAATTTGCTAGTTTACTGTTTTCCCATTTTTCTCTCACGATGTTTTCTATGTAGTTTGCTAGCTTTTCTTTTAATTCTCGATGTTTTTTTCTCTAACTCTTCTTTTTTACCTGGGGAGGTTTCGTTCTCTAGTTGTAACTCTGCATTTTTGATGTTTAATTCCATCTTTTTAATTTCTAGTTTCTTAGCTTTTACTTTATGTGCTCCTAAGCTAAGTAGTTTACCCCTTATCACGGCTTTGTAAGCGTCCCAAGTTGTTTGTTTTGAGGTGCCTGTTGCATTGTCTTCGAAATAGAGTAATGAAGTAATTTCTAGCTGGCTGATGTATTGTTGGTTATTTAGTAAAGATCGATCTACTGTCCATCTAGAAGGAGTTATTTTCTTAGGTAAAAGTAAAGTTAGTTTTACCGCTGAGTGGTCAGATAAGTGTGCAGGAAGGTGTTCAATACTGTTAACTATATTTTGTAAAGATCTGTTTAGAAGAAAAAAGTCTATCCTTGATTTGTGTCCTAGTTTTTTATTGTGGAAGGTAAAGGGATATACTTTATCTCCTTTTTGTGACCACATATCTTCCAAGTCTAAGTCTTTTTTGTATATGCTTAGCCATCCCCTCAGCTTGGGTAGGTTGAGGTGTTTGTTTGGGGGTGATCTATATTTTTTTGGATCCAGTATTATATTATAGTCTCCTCCTATTATTATGGGATCAGATGTTGAAAGAAGTTCCGAGTATAGATTTTGGAGAGGTGTAGGGTCATCTATATTTGGGCCATAGTATCCTGCTATGTTGAGTAAGTTGTCTTCTATTCTTATTTTCGCTACAGCCCATCTTCCTTTATTGTCTACTGTCTTACTTATGACTTTTGCCTTTAAAGATTTTTTTAAGATAATTGCTACCCCCTTCACATTACAGTCTTGGGTAGTATATATTCAAGTCTCCACCCAGTTTAATCTTTTTATTATCTGTTCCCACTCAGCACTAACAAGGTGAGTTTCTTGGAGTATAATAATCTCACTATCCGTCTCCTTTATATATTCCAAAATTTTTCTCCTTCTATTGGGAGTTCTTAGTCCATTAACGTTCCATGAGAGAACGTTTACTATTTTTTCTTTCGTCATTTCTTTTTTAAGAGTTTTATAGAGAGGACTGTGTTAAGGCATTCTTGTGTGTACTTGCTTGACATCCTTTTAACTCCAGTTTTTGATTTATGAGGATATGTTTTTCTAATTTTTTTCCCTAGTTTGCTTCCCACCCGTGTATTTCTTTTTACATTATAGTGTTTCTGCGAGGTTCGTTTCTCCCCCCCCCCCAGAGGAAGCCTCCCTTCTTCTTTTGGATGGAATTTTCCACCCGATTCGAGCTCCGGTTCACCATTTTCTTGCTTAAACTTGTTTTAAGATTTTCTTTCCTTCTTTCCTTCTTCGATTACATTTTTCTGGAGGGGTATCTCTCATGATTAAATTAATTTGTTTTTTCCCTTTGAATCTGATCTTTTATCTGAGTTATGAGGTCTTCTACTTCTTGAGGTTCTCTAATATTGTGCATTTTGTTTCGCCACATAATTCTTAATGCTGCTGGAAACTTCATCTGGACAGTGGCCCCCAAGGTTTTCAACTCCTGCATAAATTGTCCCAATTCCCACTGCCTATCTTGTGTGGCTTTACATATATCTGAGCGGATTTTGAAAGACCAATTGTCTTTGTTTAGTGTTCCATTTTTTAAACCCTCACTCAGTATTTTTTCTTTTAGGGTGTAGGTCATAAAATTGACCAAACTTTTTCTTGGATTTTTCTTTTCTTTACTTTTCCTGAAAGGATCCCTATGGACCCTCTGAATGTCCTCCATCAAGTCGCAGCTTTTGGCCCACGGGGAAAATTCTTAAAGAAGAGAGACAATGAATGATTTTATATCTGATCCTTCCATATTTTCCGGTACATTCAAAATCCTAAGGTTATTTTTTCTCCCTTGGTTTTCCAGTGATTCCAGCTTATCTTTATTTGTTCTCTCGCTGTCTCTGAGTTTTTGAATTTCTTTTTGATTCGTGCTAACCTTTTTACTAAGGGTTTCCACTGCTGTTTCTACTGCGGTAACTCTCTCTTACAAAACATTTATTTTTTGATCCAGACCTTCACATACTTCACGTATTTTGTTTTGGTTCTCCTCAGAGACTGAGAATTTTTCTGTCATTGCTGCCATTATTTTTTCAGCAAACACCTCCATGACTTTTTCTGCTGTGGCTGCTGTGGCTGCTTCTTGCACTGTTGCTGTTACTATTGTTTCTTGTTCTTGTTCTATAGGTCTCTCTGTGGGTTTAGTTTGTGATGGTAGTAGTGTTTCCTCCATTAAATGTGCAGTTGTCAGGATTGCGTCAACTGGGATAGTTGGCCTTTCTCTTCCAGTAATCTTCGAAGTCACCTCACCACTCGCATTACCTAAATCCTTCTTATGTGTAGGTGATCTGTTTAGGTGAACTCCGGTGCTTAATGAGGGTTCAAAAAGCTCGCTCTGTATAGAAAAATGTCCGCCTCTTACTTGCACTGATTGTTGAACCTTAAAATAGGGAATTCCCTTGAGAAGAACTCAATAAAATACAATAAAAAATCAAAACTAATAACAAGATATACGTATATAAAATGAATACATACAATTTATTGCAAATACAAGCATTAAAAACATAAAACGAGTGGACCCGTGTGAGGCCACTCAACACAGTTAAGAATAAAAGAAAAAGAATTTTTAAGCATTCAATATTGACCAGCAATTGAAATACAGAGACAGAAAGGCTGTTAGACTTAGAATTAGTACAATACTGGTTGTATATTCAGACTCCAAAATACAGTATATCAACAAAGATGTCTGGGTCGTGAATTATACTAGGAGGTGCGTCGACGCGTTTCGGTGGTTTTTCTCAATTTTGTCCACCTTTGTCAAGACTACGTTTGATATCTGTCGTGGTGCAGGGGTCAGTTATAATCACCCTAGAGAAATGGACATACAATAGGTTGTAGTGAGTAACTATTCATTTATGTTTGACATAAACAGCTTTTTGTTTTAGTACTCTGTAATGCATTGCATGGTGATATCACTTGAAAATACATATCTGGAAAATTGCTCTGATGTACAGGAGTTATTTGATTACATCTGATGGTGAAGGTGCTGAATAAGAAAAATCTTACCAATACTGCATTTTCTAGTGTAACAGAACATTCATCTCAAATACATGAATATCAATAACTCACTATTTTCACTTAGTGTATCATCATTGCATACCCCTTTTCAAAAAACAAATCACAGTAGTTATGTATACCACTCGTTTGGGGAGGAGCTGTTATCTTAAAGTAACCAAATTTTATGTAAAGGAAACACATATAGATTGGACAGATAATATCTGCCAACTGTGCTGGGTAGGTAAACGTATGCCAGATTAAGAAACTCTTAAAATATTTTGGCTTGGTAATATTTCTAGTTGTCTGAAGAGAATTTGCTAGTTCATCATTTTTAGAAAAAAATTCTATTATTGTGTTATTTTCAACAAGTTACTTGTCCTAATGATTTTTATATTAGGCGAAGGAATTTTTACCTTAAAGGATATTTTTCAAATGGGCCTTTTTTCTTTGTTTGTTTAAAAGCCAGAGGTATATAAGTTTCGTCCTTGCACTGTGAACTCTTGTTACACTAGGTAGGTAGGGAGGAAAAAGAAAAAGGGACGTTGAAGGAACTTTAAAAGTAGAGCGTTTTTAACCTAAATTTCTACATTATCAAACGTGCCCATTTCCTTACCTAGTCAGGTGCCCGGGACTATGTATTTCTCTGGTTGCTTAAAGCCCTTTAGTTAAAAATCCAGGGGCGCTTACGTCATGTCCCTGCGTTTTGGAATTATTTCCCTAAAGATCGATACCGGGAAAAGGGAAACAAATGCTGCGGTTAGAAGTGACCCGCTTCTGTTGTGGTCCTCGCCTACTCTATTTTCTATACTACTGTGGCGGCTTACCTGGTAGAATGCGAAGGACTGCCTGCTTCTTTGGATACACCCTTTAGTTAAAAATCCAGGGGCGCTTACGTCATGTCCTTGCGTTTTGGAATTATTTCCCTAAAGGTCGGTACCGGGAAAAGGGAAACAAATGCTGCGGTTAGAAGTAACCCGCTTTTGTTGTGGTCCTCGCCTGCTCTATTTCCTATACTGCTGTGGCGCCTTACCTGGTATAGCGCGAAGGACTGCCTGCTTCTCTGGATACTTGGAATGAGCCTGAGAGAGAGACACGTCCTGTTAAATAAGCAGGTCTAGCATTAGATTGGTCTAATTCCTGGCCTATCAAACTGGTCCATTTGGAGCTCCGAAATTTGCATATTCAGGCTTGAAATGCTGTCTTCTAATTGGTCGAAATACCGGCCTGTAGTATAGAGCCTACCTTGACATCTTCAGGCTTATAATGCTGTCTTCTAATTGGTCGAGAAACCGGCCTATAATATAGAGCCTGTTCTGGCTGAGCTGCCCGTTATTTTATTTTGTTTTATTTTGTTTTTGGCAATCGTGGTTTTGCATAACAGAAAGGCAAATCAAATTAATAAAGAGTGGTTTACCTGGAATCTATCTAGTGCCACCGAGATTAGTGTAATAAACCCTATTTTCTGGTGGGAAGGTAACAAACGGGTTTTATCTGTGTCATGTGTTAACCCTATTTGCTGGTAGTTCTATGTAACCGGGGTGGGGGCGGGATTGTATAGGACCTCGATATTTCTATGTAGTATATTGTAGATCTGAAGGTTCCTATTTACCGGAATGTTGGGCTCATATACTAGGTGATACAGTGTGTTTTTTTAGGCGTAATGGGTTTTATTGGCGATATTAGTTAAAATTACGCAACGGCTGGTGTGTGGTTAAGAAAGGCAAATTTACTAGAATTGGACCTTCACGATTTTCGTAACTACGGAACCGCGGCGAGGGTGGTTACTACTCATTCATGTATTTTAGAAGACACATGCCAAAATACAGTGGTATGTATGAAACAGACAATGTTAAGAGGCACAGGGATTAGAGTTCATAGTCATTTTTATTGCTGAAGGACTGGGGATCGAATACGCATGACAAAAAGTTAAATAATTCCTACCATATGAGAGTGGTATATTGTATAGTATATAGGCATTATCTTTATTGTCTGCTGGGCTTTTCTATTGGAGTGTTAGAATTCCTTAGGGGAACACAAAACCTGAAGTTTAAATGCATTTTGTCCAGTCTTCTCTGGTGTTAAGGCCTTTAGTAATGGTATCTAAAAAGCAGAAATACCATTGTTCTCTGGTTTTTCTTAGTTTGTCTATATCACCGCCTCGTCTGGTAGTTCTGATCTTTTCCAGGATGTACCAACGCAGATCATCACAAGTGTGGTTCTGCTGTTTGTAATGCTCTGTTAGGGGTGCATTGCATTTGTTGGTGCGTATGGCCGATTTGTGCTCCGCCTAAAAATCCACACTGTATCACCTAGTATATGAGCCCAACATTCCGGTAAATAGGAACCTTAAGATCTACAATATACTACATATAAATATCGAGGTCCTATACAAACCCGCCCCACCCGGGTTACATAGAACTACCAGCAAATAGGGTTAACACACGACACAGATAAAACCCGTTTGTTACCTTCACACCAGAAAATAGGGTTTATTACACTAATCTCGGTGGCACTAGATAGATTCCAGGTAAACCACTCTATAATAATTTGATTTGCCTTTCTGTTATGCAAAACCACGATTGCCAAAAACAAAATAAAACAAAATAAAATAACGGGCAGCTCAGCCAGAACAGGCGCTATATTATAGGCCGGTTTCTCGACCAATTAGAAGACAGCATTATAAGCCTGAAGATGTCAAGGTAGGCTCCATACTACAGGCCGGTATTTCGACCAATTAGAAGACAGCATTTCAAGCCTGAATATGCAAATTTCGGAGCTCCAAATGGACCAGTTTGATAGGCCAGGAAATAGACCAATCTAATGCTAGACCCGCTTATTTAACAGGACGTGTCTCACTCTCAGGCTCATTCCGAGTATCCAGAGAAGCAGGCAGTCCTTCGCGCTATACCAGGTAAGCCGCCACAGCAGTATAGGAAATAGAGCAGGCGAGGACCACAACAAAAGCGGGTTACTTCTAACCGCAGCATTTGTTTCCCTTTTCCCGGTACAGACCTTTACGGAAATAATTCCAAAACGCAAGGACATGACGTGAGCGCCCCTGGATTTTTAACTAAAGGGTGTATCCAGAGAAGCAGGCAGTCCTTCGCATTCTACCAGGTAAGCCGCCACAGTAGTATAGAAAATAGAGTAGGCGAGGACCACAACAAAAGCGGGTCACTTCTAACCGCAGCATTTGTTTCCCTTTTCCCGGTATCGATCTTTAGGGAAATAATTCCAAAACGCAAGGACATGACGTAAGCGCCCCTGGATTTTTAACTAAAGGGCTTTAAGCAACCAGAGAAATACATAGTCCCGGGCACCTGACTAGGTAAGGAAATGGGCACGTTTGATAGTGTAGAAATTTAGGTTAAAAACGCTCTACTTTTAAAGTTCCTTCAACGTCACTTTTTTCTTTTTCCTCCCTACCTACCTAGTGTAACAAGAGTTCACAGTGCAAGAACAAAACTTAGATACCTCTGGCTTTTAAACAAACAAAGAAAAAAGGCCCATTTGAAAAATATCCTTTAAGGTAAAAATTCCTTCGCCTAATATAAAAATCATTAGGACAAGTAACTTGTTGAAAATAACACAATAATAGAATTTTTTTCTCAAAATGATGAACTAGCAAATTCTCTTCAGTCAACTAGAAATATTACCAAGCCAAAATATTTTAAGAGTTTCTTAATCTGGCATACGTTTACCTACCCAGCACAGTTGGCAGATATTATCTGTCCAATCTATATGTGTTTCCTTTACATAAAATTTGGTTACTTTAAGATAACAGCTCCTCCCCAAACGAGTGGTATACATAACTACTGTGATTCGTTTTTTGAAAAGGGGTATGCAATGATGATACACTAAGTGAAAATAGTGAGTTATTGATATTCATGTATTTGAGATGAATGTTCTGTTACACTAGAAAATGCAGTATTGGTAAGATTTTTCTTATTCAGCACCTTCACCAAAAGATGTAATCAAATAACTCCTGTTCATCAGAGCAATTTTCCAGATATGTATTTTCAAGTGATATCACCATGCAATGCATTACAGAGTACTAAAACAAAAAGCTGTTTATGTCAATCATAAATGAATAGTTACTCACTACAACCTATTGTGTGTCATTTCTCTAGGGTGATTATAACTGACCCCTGCACCACGACAGATATCAAACGTAGTCTTGACAAAGGTGGACAAAATTGAGAAAAACCACCGAAACGCGTCGACCCACCTCCTAGTATAATTCACGACCCAGACACCTTTGTTGATATACTGTTTTTTGGTGTACATAACCCAGGTGTCAGAAATAGAGTCTGAATATACAACCAGTATTGTACTAATTCTAAGTCTTACAGCCTTTCTGTCTCTGTATTTCAATTTTGCTGGTCAATATTGAATGCTTAAAAATTATTTTTCTTTTATTCTTAACTGTGTTGAGTGGCCTCACACGGGTCCACTCGTTTTATGTTTTTAATGCTTGTATTTGCAATAAATTGTATGAATTCATTTTATGTACGTATATCTTGTTATTAGTTTTGATTTTTTATTGTATTTTATTGAGTTCTTCTCAAGGGAATTTCCTTGTTTCATTGGTTGTCTAACCCTATTTCCCTTGATTGCTGTTAAGGGGTACCTCTCATATTTACTCCCGAACCTTAAAATAGGACCGCAATGAAGGAGTAACTTAAACTTTTCGATTCGTGGAGAGCTTTGTTCTCGCAGATCTTAATTTAACATTTTCAGACAGTTCTGCTAATTTAGGTAACACTCTCTGTTTTCGTTTAGTTGTTCTTGGAGATACACCTTTTTTTAGTGGTTCAAACTGCGGTACTAAGTTGCGATTCCTTAGGCAATAAGAAGACTTTCCCCCTCCTTCCAGATCTTTGTCTTTCCCTATCTCAGTTATTGCACTTGTTTCGGGGTCTCTTTCTATTTTTCTGGATCTTGTATTATACACCCTCGTTTTAAGCTGTGCTTGGGTGTGCCCCTCCTCTTTGCTTTTTTCAATATCTTCTTGATTAAAACAGCCTGCAATTAAATCTGGCGCTATTCTCTCCAATCTGTCCGCCCCACCGCTAGGTAAGTTTTTATTTATAATATCCTCTGACTTTGTCAGGATTTCTGAAATTCCCTGGTCCCTGTTGACCTGTGGGACCGAGGGCAATGCTTTTCCCTCAATAATCAGTAGCGTAGTATCCTTCTTAGAGTTCATTAGCCAGAGATGTTCTAATTTTACAGCTTGCAGGTTGATGTTAATGGTATGCTTTTTAGTTTTCCCCTTCAGCCCCCTTACTTTTTGATTTCGATTCCAAGTCTTAATCTGCTCAAACGGCACGCTCGGCACACTAGGCTCACTGTTCTGTGTGTCACTCTGTCTATCAATTTCTCCCCCGCTGACCCTGCCGCTTGTGCCCCGGAACTGGAAAGAGACTCTCTGGAACGCCCTCCGGCAGTTCCACGTCGCTCTTCCTGCACTCACCCAGGCTCCAGCGTTCGGGAGAAACTGCTGCGGGGGTCCCAGCTTCATCGGTGTGCTCGAGTTCAGCTGGTAATTGTTTACCATAACTCTCCGTGTTTTTCTGTTTAAGGGGCCGTTCAAACGTTGTTTTTTTCTCTTTTCAAGTCCTTCTGTCTGGGTTTTTTCCAGTTGCTTCATCCCCCCCTTCAAGAGTCCATAAAGACAACTTATGGAAAGATTAATCTTCGGGTTTCATTTGGGTGGTGAGTCGGAGCTCCCGACCGAGCGTGTTAGCCGGCCGCCATCTTCCTCGACTCATTATTTAGTGCAGGGACCCCACAAACACCCTTGCTGTACATTTTGTTAATTGACTTAAGTTATGAAATATTTTATGGCTTATCTGAGGACTGAAATTCTTAGGCTCTCCATAGCAAAGCTGTATTTAAGGTATTCGGGTGAGATCGGGACCATGGCAAAGCTGTTATTTAAGGTATTCGGAGTGAGATCTGGTCCAGTTTCCATGGAAGACTTTCAGGCTCTTGTGTGGCATGGTGCTGAGCACTGATAAAAAGCATTTGGTGAATTGTCAATTATGGAGTATAGGGAAATGAATTCAAATACTGCGGGATGTTTTAGCTGTACCGCAGAGTGTTCCAACTTATATTTGCCATATGGAGCTGGGTCAACCCCACGTATCAGACTTAATTAGAATACAGCCAATTCTCTTGTGGCACAGGGTATGGACTACTAATGAATGTGTAGTTAATCAGGCTGTGATACAGGATATATTGAATATGGAAAATACGGGCACTGTCGAATGGCTAGCATACATTAAGCAATTTATGTTTGATATTGGACACTGCGAATATTATGAGGATCCATTATCTATGGGAACTATACCCAGAAGATCTTTGAAAAAATTGAGTTTGGAATACCTCGAGGATAAAAGAAGAAGAGCAGAAGCCAGTAAAAAGACAGTTACTTCGCATAATTTAATATTTACTGGAGTAAAAGTACAGCCCTATTTGACCCTGTTGATGTCAAATTATGATCGATTTCTTTTAACCCGCTTTAGATTGGATCTTGTTTTTAGACTTCTGTCCTTCCCAAAAATGAACTTATGGTCGCAAAATTTATCAACCTGCCCCTGTGATGATTCCTCGTCCCAATACGATATTCACATTTTATTCTTTTGTAAATTCTATATTACTCCTCGCCGAAAATTCTTAATCCCCTTTCTTAAAGACATGAATTTAAACAGATGCCGTCTAGCTTTCCTAGAATGTCAGAGAATGGATACTGTTTTTACTGTTGTGGTACTTTTAAGCTATTTTAAACATGTTCTGAAATTACGGAAAACTATTACTGTAAATGAAATATAATGATAATGTGTGTTTTAAGTTACCTTTTGTATATAGTGTATTGTTCATGTTGTTACTTTCATGGTTAATGATTTTTAACCGAATAAAGTACTTTCTGATTCTGATTCTGAATTCAAATACCAACTTAAAACATTTGTTGTGGAGCACATTCTGTTCCAAAACACCTTAGGTCAAGAGTAGCATTTTGTTAGACTTTGGTGACAGTTGCCCTTGCTTGTTTGTTTTTAGTTTTATTTTTTCACATTAGTTCTTTGTTAATGTTTCACCAATATCTACAGATAAGGAAATAATCTAACAGTTACGCCTTTTCTGCCAATGTCCACGTTATCAAACATCAGTTGGGTGTAAAAAAGTTTGGAAAATCAAATATTGAAGAGACTGACTGACATGCACTGTTGATGAAGAAGTTCAGGTTCCCTTCATAATTTTCCATGTAAAAGTTACCTCGCCTATGCATCCTTTAAAGAGGGGATCCAAAGTTCCAATTGGCAAATTTTAATATTGATCTTGTACATTGTTGGGGACTTAAGGAGAGGAGATTATAGAATAAATGTTGCAATAAATCTCTTTTTATATCACCCAGTATGCGCATATCAATTGAACTTAGCTATCAACAACTTTGTCCCTTATACTAAAGTAGAAAGGGTGTTTCCTCTGAGATAATCATCCTGTGCTTCTGGAAGGTGCATCCATAGTCACACACGTTGAAAGATCACTGAACCCAGCTCAGTCCCGAGTATCTATCACTTGCATTATTTGATAGAGGTGGGAATTGGCAATCACCACTGCCCTAAGTGAATCTTTTAAGTACTGGTCGATGAGATAAGGCCATCAAATTCTATAAAATATTATGAATTTGTCAGCCATTTGTGAAGTAATTCATCTGTAGATATGTCTATACCTTCCCCCGTGCAAAGGCGCAGCTCCCCAGGCAATACAGTTTGGCGAAACCTCCCGACTTGGGGAGGCGATAGTCCAATACCTGGGAATCCACCTCTGTCACTCACAACTTGACTCATTTGAGGGCAACCTGAAGCAGGCACTCACTGCCCTAAAATCTCAAACCCGATTCTGGAAGCGTCAACCTCTAGCCCTAACTGGCAGGATCACTTTATCTAAAATGGTCATCCTCCTCCAGCTGTTATGCCATTTCGTCAATACCCCGATCCTAGGAAACCAACTCCTTCTTATGGGAATTGGATTTAATGCTATGAAATGAATAAAAACTTATATAGCGCAACTTTGCCCGAAGGCATCAAGGCGCCTATCAAAAAGAATCATAAAAGGCAGATCCCAAAACTAAGGGTAAGCTTTGGCAAAGAGCCATGTCTTCAGGGCCTTTCTAAAAGCTTCCATCGATGGCAGGGACCTAATTTCACAAGGCAAAGTATTCCACCATCTAGGAGCAAGGCTGGAAAAAGCCCTGCCTCCCCCCTTAGCTCTTCGGACTCAGGGGACTGATAAGAAAAAAATCTTGGAAGAACGGAGGTTTCTAGAAGGAGCATATGGAACCAACAGATCTTTTATTCCTCCCATCTCTTTTTTGGTCAAGGCCCCATAAACCAGACAAGTAAGTAAATTCTTTATTGTTTGATTATTTAAAATCTTTCAATATTTCCAGTACAAAGACATATTCAATAAATACAAGACAATAAAAGCAATTATATCCTAAGAAGTTTCTTTAAAAAAGTTTTGTAGATGCTATCTTTAAAATTTTTACAAAGGCAGCGTTCATGACTATATCATTCGAATGCAGACAGACTTTCAATGCCTGTCTACATGTCCGTGTTCCACGCATATTAAAATGGGGTTTAAGTATTGCACCTCTTTCGTTACGGAGTCCGGGACAAATACATACAAGGTGAATAATATTCTGTTCTCCACCTTTACAAAGTCTACACAAAGTGCTGCTGTTGGTTTTTTTCCATGGCGGGGCGTGACTAAGGTCTGGCAGGATTCCAAATCTTGCTCTCACAAGACATTGTTTACTTTTTTCAGACCAGGGTATCTCCAAATATTCTTGTACTTTCTTTTTTTCGTATTCATTTATTACGGACCACGAATGTTTTCTTTTAGCCAGCGTATCTTTGTCGTTTACAAGTGATAGGTGGTTTGCTGTTCGGTTTACTATTTTTTTAAAAGATCCGTTGCTTATCACATTGTTCCAGATTGGCATTAGTGCAAACTCTTCTAATGCATCATTGAGATATTTCCAAGCAACTGATCTTGTGTTCTTACTTATTTCTTGCCACAGTAGCTGAGATATATGATTGTCATGGTCATTTTTGATCCTATACCATGTTTTGATAAATTGGCCTTTTCTTGCAAGAACTTGATTGTTTAACCCGAACTCCAGCCTAATTTGTGCTGGGGAGGCATTCTTTGGGAGATGGAAGAGAGTTTTATATGTTTTGGAAAGGACCTTGTTTATCAACTCTGCATCTGTTCCCATTAGTGCCTCACTACCATATGTTATTGTTGGGAGCAATTTAGCCCCTATAACTTTCAAAAGTGGCCGGTAGGACAGATTTCCGAGTGATTTCTGTGCTATCTTGAATGCTGCAGTTAGTGAGTTAGCTTTTCTTTGTATGTCCAGTTTTTGTAGTTGATAGTTTCCTTTCTGGTCAAATAGTACACCCAAGTACTTGTACACTTCAATTTGTTCCAGTTGGGTGTTTTCCATATACAATTTATTTTTTTGTCTCAGTTTTATGTTCCTGGTGACAACCATGATTTTTGTTTTGGTTTCATTTATTACCATTCCATTTTCCTGAGCATACAAAACCGTTCTGTTAATTAAGCGCCGAAGACCGATTTTAGTGTGGCTTAGAAGGATGGCGTCGTCTGCATACATTAAGTTTGTTATCATTTTATCCCCTAACTTCGGAGGATGTGCATTAAGTTCGTCAAGGTTCCCTGATAGATCTCCTAGGAATAGATTGAAAAGGAGGGGGGCCAACACACACCCCTGCTTTAGCCCTTCTGTTGCTGGAATCTCCTTTGTTAATGATCTGCCGTCCCCCATCCTTACTCTTACCCAGGTTTTACTGTGTAACAATTGAATCAGTCTTAATAGTTTAATTGGAATGTCTTTTTCAATAAGTTTCCATAAACCAGACAAAGAACCTTAAAGGAGATCCTGGCTTCAATCGGAAGCCAGTGCAAAGATTTCCTGGCGGCAGTGGCTGATGACCTCCTAGGCATGCCCAGCACAAACTTAGCCGCGGCATTCTGCACCGTTTGTAATCGCTGTAGTAAGCACTTATTTATTCCTGCTGGGGGAATTGCTCCTGGATGACAAATGACACTGCATATCCCTCTGCAAACTACAACTGCCTGTGGTTGATTGGGTGCCCCCTCATTCAAATCCTAGTATCTCGCTGCCCAGTTCCAATGGGTACCACATTGGCTGGCAGTTAAGAATCTCTATGACACCAGCATGGAAGAGGGCTCCCATCCACTTGACACTATTCGTCAGCTTCTACCACTTTCTGTTAACCTACACACTCCTGGTCTCTAAATGTCCGGGTGGCCTGGAAGTGCCTTTCCCAGTTGTTTCAACTGATGCACCAAACACTACCCAATGTCCCTGGCATTCCTATAGAAGGACTGCGAAAGTTCCCCGTATCCTTCACAGCAGACAAGCTCACGGACTGGCATGATTAAAATGGGCACAGTGGGCTCCCTCTTTCAAGACCGCCAGCTACTTTCATTTGACCAGCTCTATCCAGATTACGCACTCCCCCAGGTCAGTTCCTCGAGCATAGACAGTTACTAGCTGCATTACAACTCCTGTGGTACACAGTGAATGAGGAACCCCCCCACTCACGGTATAAAATCATGTGCCGCATTCGGACGCGCAGCGGACGGGCGCAGCGGGCGCGCCGTCAACGCGCCGAAGGCGCGCCAAAGGCAAGCCCGTCTGGGCCCGTCCGGGCCCAGCCGGACCCGGGCCCAGTTACTCTGCCCATTTCTGTCACGAAATGCCCGAACTACACCCGGGACAGGCTCCTGGCCCTGAACACACAAAAACACCCCCTCTGCAATTACACCTATTCGGGCGACAATCCTTTTACCGGCTGCAGTTTCTGCAACCCTCCTGGCACAGACTCGGCACCAGGCGGACTACAACTAGGCCTCCTCAACTGCAGATTGCTCGCTAAACATGCGCATGAAATTAACCTCTTGATTCTAAACCACGCTATGGACATTCTGTTTCTCACTGAAACATGGCTTACTCACAACAATGGCCCTGATATAGTCCTAGCACTCCCTCCGGGCTATCAAATCTGCTCATTGAATAGACCAGTTGGTAGAGGAGGCGGCCTAGCCATAATATCTAAGGACGTGTTCTCCTGTAGAATCTCGGATGGTAACATCAAAGGTTGTGAAAGCTGCCACTTCTCCATCCAAATCTCCCCAGTAACATCCCTGTCGGGAATGCTTGTATATCGCCCCCCTGGCCAACTCACCGATTTTCCTAGCAAACTCACTGACCACATCACCATGGATTGCACGACTTCCTCCAACTATCTCCTACTGGGGGACCTCAATATCCACTTCCTGGACCCGGTCGACAAACAGGCTGTAGAACTCCTACAAGATCTTTCCTCTATGGGCCTCGGCCTAAAAAACGCACAGGCGACTCACGACAAAGGACAGCTACTCGATCCCATATTCACTAACATCCAAGATCTGAGCACTCGCCCCCACGTCCCCCTCCCTTGGACCGACCACTTCCTGGTCCCCTTCGAATAGCACATTAACATCCCTCCACCTCAACCTCCTAAATTCAGAACCCTTATTAGACGCTGGCATAAACTGGTCCCAGAGGAATGGGCAGCTAAACTAAGTGAAGATACCCCTCCCCCCTCTCAAGACACTATCACTGCTGACACCAAATTTAACACATGGATCTCCCAATCTCTGGACGACATCCTCCCGAAATCCAGCACCCTCAAACGTACCAAGAGAGTCACCCCTTCCCCCTGGTACACCCCCGAATTAAACTTACTACGGAAGGAATGTAAGAGGAACGAACGCTTATGGAGGAAAGATAAAAAGGCAGACAAAAAAGATATATTTCGGGCCTCTTTAAAATCCTATAAAACGGAACTCCTCAATACTAAAAGCGCCTTCTACGAAGATAGAATTAAAAACGCCTCCTGCTCGGCACATGAAACCTTTGCCGTCCTTAAGGAACTCCTCCAGGCCCCAGACCCCCCAGTAAAACCTCTGGACCCCAAAGCAGCGGAAAGCAAATGCATTAAACTTTCCACCTTCTTCGACGAGAAAATCCAAAAAATTCTCGCGGACCTACCCCCAATCACGGCTGACAACCTGGGCGGGGATCCTTCTAAATCTCCCATTTACTGCCCTCACTCCCCTGATGGCAACCTACCCTTTCTGGACACCTTTGGCCCAGTGTCTACGGAAGAGGTAGCCGCGACATTGGCTACAATTAAAAGTGGCTCTCCTCGCGATCCCGCCCCCCTCCGTTTTCTGAAAAAAGTGTCTAGCACCATCCTCCCCCCCCTCACGTCCCTCATTAATTCCTCCCTCTCGCAGGGTCTAGTCCCTCCTAGCTGGAAGGCGGCAGTGGTCAAAGGCCTTTTAAAGAAACCCTCTCTAGACCCCCTGGACCTAGCCAACTACAGACCTATCTCCCTCCTCCCAGGAAATAGCAAGATCACGGAGAAGCTAGTGAATAAAAAACTATCACTATTCCTTGAGAGCAACAACCTACTCGGGACCTCCCAGACAGGGTTTCGTCCAGGACAGGGCACTGACACAGCTCTCCTGGCAGCAGTGGAGAAGGCCAGAAGCATTCTGGACACGGGAGGATCAGTGGCAGTGATCCTCCTGGACCTCAGTGCGGCCTTCGACACTGTGAGCCACCACACCCTAATCCAACGACTGGGAGACATCGGAGTAAGGGGCACGGCCTTGAAGTGGCTAAAATCTTTCCTAGACGGACGCTCCTTCCAAGTCTGGGAGAATGACAGCCACTCCCCCGCAATCCCCCTCCGTTGTGGAGTACCGCAGGGCTCATCCCTTAGCCCTACGTTATTTAACGTGTATATGTCCCCGCTGGAGAAACTGGTCAACCCGTTCGGCGTCTCGATTATCAACTACGCCGACGACACCCAGCTGGTGGTAACCCTCTCACACCCGCACCAATCCCCACCCGACCTTCACAGCTGTCTCTCGGAAATTCATAACTGGATGAACTCCTCGGCACTGAAACTGAACGGGTCCAAGACCGAGATCCTGCTGCTCGGACATAAAGAGCCCTCCCTGCCGCCTGACATCTGGCCCGTCTGTCTAGGTGACCCCCCTACACCGAAGGAGGAGGTCAAGAGCCTGGGCGTATGGCTCGAAAAGGACCTGAGCTTCAGATCACAGGCCAAAAAAACGGCAGGAATCTGCTTTGGACTCCTTAGGGCCTGCAGAAAGGTCTTCCCCCTGCTCCCCGCTACCTCCAAGAAACTCCTGATTCAGGGCCTCATTATGGCGAGGCTGGACTACTGCAACGCAATCTACCTGGGTGCCCCCGAAGCCACCCTCAATACCCTGCAGAAAGTCCAAAACGCCGCGGCCCGCCTACTTACCGACACCCCCGCCAGATCCTCGGCAAAGCCAGCCTTGAAGCTCCTGCATTGGCTCCCAGTCAGAGAAAGGGTGGCTTTCAAGGCCCTCTGTCTGGCCCATAAGACCCTCCATGACAAAGGCCCACCCATCCTCAAGGATTTCATCATCCCTTACAATGCGAGTAGGGTCCTCCGCTCAGGCGGAGAGAACTTCATCACTGTTCCCAGAGTCAAAAAGGCCCGGTCCGGAGGACGCCGCTTCTCGGTCCACATGGCCAAACACTGGAACAACCTTCCTCGGAGACTGAGAACTGAACCTAATCTTCTCCAATTCAGGAAGGCCTTGAAAACCTTTCTCTTTCCTTAAATCCCCCCCCTTCGATTCTGACCTCTCCTGAGTTCTGGTTCTAGCGCTGGGATGCTCTAGGGTTACTAAGCGCTCTATAAAACCTTAAAATAAATAAAATAAATAAATACTCACACCATCATGCATATGTTACATACCATGGGTGCTGGGCAACACTTAATCATATGGCTCTATAGAACCACCAGAGTACATGTGGGGGCCTCAATAGAACCCCTTTGCCAGACATGGGAAGAAGACTTCACACACCTCATCCTCGACATAGAGTGGAAAAAGGTCCTGCAGTCTCCGCAAATGATCTCAAGCAATGCACAATGTAAAAACTTTCACTCCATGATTCTCCACAGGGCTTACCAAATGCCAACCAGGCTGAACCACATCTTCCCTGTAAGCGCATCTCACTTATTACATATATCAATCTGCTGTAGTTGACCAACAGCATATGCTATGGTCCTGCCCCTTCCACACTCACTTCCTGCACACTATGCACGATATTCTGGCCACAATTACTGAACTCCCTACACTTGATACATGGAGGGCAACTGCCCTGGGGATTTACAAGTACGGGAAAAATAACAAGGTACGAGCGAAGTTTGCAAACCTGTCCCTCCTAATGGTCAAACGGACTCTCACAATGTATTGGGAAACAAGCCAACCTCCGGCTGCCTCCCAATGGCCAAGGGCACACAAAGAAGCCCATTGGTTTAGCACACGACTTATAGCATCGGCCTGGGACACAATGCTAGCTCAGTTCCGGGAACTAGTGCACAGAGAGGACCTCCATGCCAGGGCTCGCAACCTGTGTAATTACCCTTCTCATCCCTGACCCATGAGCATCTCCTGTTGGTTCATAGTACAACTAAATTCCTCTCCTCATTACCACCTTCACAGCATCAGATATTACAACGCGAGCAACTGCGGCAGACACCACCAGACCTGACACAACACCCACCCAGAAGAGACTCCCCTGCAACCTTCTCTTGGTCCATGCTCATGCTGTTATTTAGTTGACCCCCCACCCTGTGATCCCTCCTTCTTGTGTTTCCCTGACCCCTCTCTCTCCCCAGTTCTTGCACAGAAGATTTGCATTCTTCATTACAAGTCTCAAGGAGTTTCAAGTTACCTCAGTCATGGAGTTACCACTTACAGTCATCACTTCCATCTGCTAGGGCACATCATATAAAACTCTGCTACCCCTTTGTACTCTGCCACGGCTCCACTGAATCATACATCAGAGAGCAGCTGCTGGTCCAGTCTCCTGAACCGAGCGTGTACCATAGGCTGCTGTATGTTGCCTATATCACTCTAGATATGTTTATTGTACGCGTGTCATTGCTTTTGTAAAATAATATAGGGAAATGTAACTAGTATGAAAAATAACATAAAAAGAAAGAGTTTGCACAAAAAAATCGATGGTGTAATGCAAAATAGCCAGGTGTGCAGATGGGTGTGTGCTAAGATTGCCTAGGTCTGCAGCCCGACCTCATTCCCATATGTTTGTATAGATTTGCACTCCCATAGCATGTGCAGAATATCGCACCCTTCCCCGTTGCACCTCCAACAGCTAGAGGTTTTTTTAGAAGACCCATCTTATATAGTTTTAGTGGTTTCCAATACCGGTTGTTTCATATTTTGATGTATAAAAACTTCAAATTGAACTCTATCATTTCTTTGTCCTGTTCTCCTAGAACTGATGACCAGTACTCAGGACTATAGTCACTTTGCATTAGTGTATATATTAGTTTTTGCCTGTACATCCTAGAATTGCAATGGATGGATTTGGAATAGAGGTTTGAGATTGAAAGTACTGTATATACCCAATTCAACTCCATGGCACTGCCATAATATAATATTGCTTGACAGGGGAGTCTCACAGCGAGGTTGCTGAAGACACCAGGCTGTATCTCAGAAAATGCTTAATGGGATTGTATACCAGAGGATTGAACTGTCTAGGTTTTATTCTGTATTTATGGCTGCAAATGGTTTGGGCATGTATTCATGAAATAATTGATCTATGGTTTGGACCCCGTTCTAGGAACCTTCACCTGAGGGAATTGTCTTCCATCCTATTTGTATGCCAACATAATGCCAGATGGTTGCCAGTCAATGTAGCAGAGGGTGCATTTCAACTGATATCGCCCATTGCAGGGTTTTTTTGTGTATGCAATGAGCGCACCATTCTGAGCTACAGGCTTCAGAATGTGAAATAACATAGTCATAGATGCATCAAGCTAAACCCCGCTCGCAAAGGGGCAGATTCTCAGAATCTGCCCCTTTGCGACCGGTATTTTTGCATTTGGGATGCATCATCCCAAATGCAGAAATCGCAATTTAAGAAATCGCAAAATTGCGATTACTTAAATTGCTATTGCATTTAAGGAATCTCAAGTTGAGATTCCTTTAATGCAATGCATTAAAGTTACAAAATTAGCGATTTCGCTAATAGGGGGAGCAAATTACCATGAAGTTGAACTTCATGGTAATTTGCAAAAACTTTGAAAACTGCACTATAGTGCATTTTTCAAAGTTCCATTTTACACACAAACATGCCCTTAGGGCATGTGTGTGTGCAAGATGTACCCATATGCAGATTTCAGGGGTGCAACAGGGTGTCCTTTTGACACCCTGGCACCCTTGAAATTGCAATCTCAATTTGCGATTCTCTAATTGAGAATCGCAAATTGAGATTGTCTTCCCATTCATTCCTCTGGGCCTCTAGGCCCGTAGGAATGAATGGGGAGGTATTCCTTAATTGCGACTCGCATTTAAGGAATTTTAAGAAATCGCTATTTTTTAAGCGAGTTCTTCATGCATAGCATTTTGCTATTCCTTATTAGCGAATCCTTATTTTTCGCTAATAAGGAATCGCAAAATGGATGCTTGATGAATCTATGGGATAGTCATGATGTGTGTCTTTTTCCATTACCCCGTTAACCAGACTTGTAATGTGTGCTGTTTGCCTGGAAAAAAAATCTCAGTGTTTTAGCCAATGATGTTTCTGCTGAGTCAAAACACAGTGTTCGGAGTTTGTCTCATTCTCAAAACCCCAATTCAGATGCAAACTCCCATAATAGCTGCATCGCGTCAAGCCTGGGACCTGAATTTAGGACCTTAGTGTATATACGTAAAACAAAAATCTGAATATTGTAGAGAACTTTATAATTCAGGTTGAAAAATACATCTGTCTTCCGGATGCAAAAAACTATGGTCTTCAATAAGAATAAAGACAGAAGCAGAAAGAGCTCAACTCCCCACTCATGAGAGGGTATGGTTTGAGGGCATCCAGGGGTATTGTTTTCCTTCCATTTCCTTAATTTTGCATCAATATATTTTTTAATCATCATCATAATAATACGATATCTGAATATATTGTATTCTTGTGGGACCTGCAATACAATGTTGCCCCTTCTATACCATAACTGTAATAAAAATAATAAGAGTAACCTTTTGATGAATAACATATTTCAGAGGTGTAGCGAAAAGAGATACTGTAATGTTTGGAAGTAGTGAAGAAACAGAGTGAGGAACACAGAAGAAAGTGGCTAAAGATGAAGAGGGATAAACAAAAGAAAGTTTTGGGATAGAATCAGAAATACAAGAGAACAAACACCGAAAGAAACAAAATGATGCAAAATCTTTCGGAATAGCAGCTACCACCTGGACAAGACTGAAACATTGTACACCCAAATCTAATACAAATAGAATTTATTGTAGTCCATTACGTTGATTTATAAGGTTTCAAAAACTCATCAGAACACTACAAGCTAAAATAGTTATATTAGATTTGAAAGATTTTATTTTTGCGTTTCTTTGCTACACATTCAGAAACACCAATTTTGGTGGCACGGAAAATATAGGAAATAGCCTCGAAGTTTTTGCACAGGTAGCGTGCGGAATATAAAAACATGCATGCTTTCTTCCAGGAGGAATTGCAGGACCTCTTTAATTTCAATGGCACCACTTTTGATTATTCCTTTTGAACGTCGAGGACGGTGCGAATGCTGTAAACAAAGAGAAGAAAATCAATAGTTGCTTAGCAAGCACTAACCAAATTTACAACTCACTTGATGATAAAAGTTACATATTGTATTGAGAATTTTGGGCTTCCTGACCCAGGAAGGCTCATGTTCTTGGATTGCCTGGAATGAAGGTGCATGTAGAGCGTTCACGTGCTGTAGTTACATTTGGTTGTACATTTGTGCATTTTTATGAAAAACTGTCAGGTGCTTACTTAGCAATTTTCCGCTATAGGTTTTTAGAAATTGGGTTTTTAAACGTGAATTGATTTCCCTTTAACACTGTTATTTAAATGCAGCATGAAAGAATTTGAAGTATTCTATAATGAGTTAAGAATATTACGGGCATATGGGTGCTCATGGGTGCTTTTTCAGAAGCTTGCATTCTTTTGGTCAACAAGAGGATAGCCATGCGGAGAAGACTTAGAGGCATATTATCAAGAACCTGAGCTTCTATGGGAATTCACAAGGGCATAATATCAAGCCCATTATCGTCGCTTTAGCGGCAGTTTCCTGCTGCTAAAGCGGCGATCATTTTAACGCTGTTCTTGATAATATGCCCCAACCTTTCTAAAACTCATCTATTAGATATCTGATCCAGGTTTTTCAATTGATTTTACAACACCCTACTGGAATTTCCTAGGCCAATTATTTTTTTTAAACGTTTTCGAGAAGCATTTGTTGTTTTTGTTTAGAGTGGCTTGATTTATTTGACTAAGTTAGTAGCCAGGGTTCCAAACAATTCACTAAAGAGAGAACATCTTTGGACAATTCACAACAGTATTTATAGACTTAAATTTAAGTATGAAAATATCTCATTTGACATTGACAAATCATGTTTTGTGTTTACAAAATGTGGATTTACACTTGAAATCGCAAAGACAACTTAGTATACACTAACGTTGATGAAAAACATTGCTACCACAGGGCTAAGGTTATATGGAACAATATCTAAATTTGACATTGAGATATCATGTTTTGCATTTACAAATTGTGGATTTACACTTGAAGTGGCATAGAGAAACGTAGTATGTACTAAAGTTGATGTAAAGCTTTATTACAGGCCTTATGGGAAATAGAGTTAATCCAGATGGAGTGTGATGTAGGAGTTTTTGGCCATGGCCTCAGACTGGGTAACAGAATAAGTAATGTAGGGTGTTTATTCCAGAAGGAAATATCGGTATATAAGTTTAGGGGCTTTCCGGTTATATTTTCAACTATCTCCATAAAAAAAGAAATATTTGCCAAGCATTGTTTACCGGCAGACAAGGTGCTGTAAAATGGGCTCACACAAATAAATGCATTGTCTACAGTAGATTTATAAATTTCTTTTCATGAAAACTAGTTTGCCTTCTACAAACTGTGGATTCCAATAGTGAATTATTTTACATTTGTAGGTGTTTTTCAAAAAGTGTTTGGTGTTTCAGCAACTTCTCTCTACATTGCTACAATATTGTTTTTATTTTTTAATCAATAATTTATTCAAGAGTGCTGAAAGATTTTGCTTTCTGATACTTGTAATTTTATTTTCCTACTATGAGTAATGCACTACAAGTATGGGAATGTAAAAAAGAAAACAGGGCGAGTCAGATGTAGCTTTGGACAACTTAAGATTTCTAGTAAGAGCAATTATGCCATTTAAAAATCCGCATTAGTTAGAATAATGATGTGAATTCTTTATAATGTAAATGCCACACGAACAGTGTCTTCTATTTGAGATCACATGAGATTAGAGGGTAAATCAGGAAATAATATTCTTATCACAAAGCACATTAACATGGAATATAACATTTTACTAACACCGACTTCTTTGTGTTGACTATTTCTACCGGAGTATTATTCAAAGGGGTCAAACGTACCTTTTCCCTTCGTGCAGAAGTTTAAATCCATCATTGATTTTCTCAAAAGGCATTGTATGTGTGACAAGCTCTTCCATGTCAAATTTCTTTTTCAGATAGTCCAAAACCAATTGTGGAATGGCAGTTTTGCATTTTAATCCTAAAAGCAAACACATAATTAATTTCAAGAAAACAAATTGGATTGGTAAATGTTCAATATAATCATATACAAAAAAAGGCAGTGGTGCGTAGCAATCGGGAAGCTATAACACTACACACAGTAGGGAATGCAGGGATTCTAGTCCCGAAAATCTCAAACACATTTTGATCATATTGTGTTTTTCACCTATTAATATCAAACTAAATGTGTATCTTTCTTTTTGAGTTTAAATGCATCTATTTCTTCAGTGGTATATTGACATGCAATGGTTTGATTATCTGAGAGGCCTCTGGACGTGAAAGGGGAAAATGTACATTGTGAGGCCTACTTTTTTTTTTTTTTTTTTTCCGGTTAAAAACTTTTATTGAGCAACAAAATAAAATTTACAGAGATGGGCCTACAACCGCACGGGCTGGCCGCTAAAAGCAAAGCACAATGTAATAAAAACAATGAGAGCCTTTCCGGCGGGCGGGCACAAACCGGATACAGGATGTCGCCCACACTATAGAACAGGAGAAGACAATTTTCCATTTTATACACACAAAAACAAACAAACATCTAAAAGGCGAATGCATAATAAACGGAGTCAGCCCAGGATGGGGAGGGGAACCCCACTGATCAGGAATCCAAAGTTACAATCAACAGGATAAGGCAAGGCAGGGGGGGACAGCGGGGAGGTCAATCAAATCAAGGGACAGTATACGAAAGTTCAGGAACGTCGGCCTAGGGAGACAGGATAACATCAGGGGTTTCAACCAAGGGAGGAGCGCAAATATCACCGCGATAGGCGTTCCACTGACTCCAGATCTTCGTCCATGCCCTAGGCCTGCCCCTGGCTGTGTAAACAGTCTTCTCGCGGAACATAGACCAGTCCATGTTGTCTTCCCACACAGAGACACTGGGGGGCCTGTGTGAGCCCCAAAGTTGCGCTATGTCTCGCTTCGCAATCATATATCCCAGGGTCGCCCATCTGGTCTGGGCCACCGAGTAGTCGGTGGGTTCCCACACATTCAACAGGCATCTCCGGGCCTCTGGCGCCAGAGCAATTCCAGTCACATCAGTCATCACCGCAAGCACCTCCGTCCAGTAGGCAGCCACCCTCGGACGCTCCCAGATAATATGAAGAAACGTAGCACTCATCCCACACCCACGCTTGCACAGGCCATCCGGGGAAAAACCCATCACAACCAAACGAGGACCAGTGACGTACACCCGGTGGAGGATCTTAAGCTGAACTAGACGGAGGCGGGCAGGAATGGCGACCTCTTTTGGAGAAGACAGCGCCGACTGCCAATCTTCGTCATCCAATTCCAGCCCGTCGCCGACCCAAGCCTCCCTGAGTCGAACAAGCAAGTCGGCGCGATTGTGAATCAGCTTCTTATAAATCAAGGAGATAGTGCTATCGGGGAGATGGCCGTCCAGGATACGATCCTCGAGGGGGGAGGATTCGGGAAGAGCGGCACCAGAAGTCAGAACAGAAGCGAGAGCATGACGGACCTGCAAATATCTAAAAAATTCCCTATCACTCAGTTCATATTCATTCCGAAGGGTCTCGAAGGACTTCACCGCTCCATTCACACATACATCACCCACTCTACAAATACCAATCGTATCCCAGCGATCAAACCCCTTCGTCGTCCAGAGACATCCCAGACGCTCAGATGCAAAGAGCGGAGTAGCAAGCGTCACTCGGTCGTCCCACCCCAGGCTTACATTCGCAGCGCGCCATACACTAACCGCGATCCTGGTAGGGCCCGTAAGATGGCGCCCAGCCGACCTAGAATAAAGCGCTCTATTAAAGTCCCCACCCGGCAGCTGGAGTCTATCCATGTCAAAGGCCGGGTTCCGACCCGGGGAATACATTGAATGGTTAATGGCAGACAGTTGGGTAGCCCAGTAATATCTCCTGATATCAGGAAGTGCTATGCCCCCATCATACCAAGGGATGGTGAGCTTCGCAAGGGCGAGACGTGGACGCCCGTCCCAAATCAGTTGCCTTTGCAGACTTTCAACCTCTCGGAAATAGGTAGCAGGGATAAGATCATAAGAATTTTGGAGTGCATAAAGGAATCGCGGTAGGGACATCATTTTGAAAAGGGCGGCCCTGCCCAGCGGCGACAACGGTAATCTACGCCAACGGGCCACATCCAGCCTCAGTCTAAGAAGTGGGGGAAGGAGATTACGTTCAAACCGGAGCGACGAATCCAGCGTAATAAAAATCCCCAGATATTTGAACCCGGACTGAACAATCTGGATAGGAACTCTGTTCGGCAATGGGGGCAAATCACCCGAAAGAACATAGACACAGGATTTAGCCCAGTTAATAACCAAACCAGAATTTTTGCCAAACGAGGTGAGAACATCAAATAAAACATTTAAGGATTTACGCGGGGAAGTAAGATAAAGAAGAATGTCGTCCGCGTAAAGTGAAACACGGTCCTCAAGATCCGGGGACCAACGTATACCCTTGATAGAAGGCTCCTAGCGAAGCCACGCAGCCAGCGGTTCCAATGCGAGAGCAAACAGCAGTGGAGACAAGGGGCAGCCCTGTCTGGTACCCCTACCAAGGGAAAAGGGAACCGAAACTCGGCCGTTAACCACAACCTGCGCCAGGGGGTCGGTGTACAGCAGCTTCAGCCATCCAATAAACCCCGGGCCAAAACCAAACTTCTCAAGAGACGCCCAAAGGTAGGGCCACTCTATCGTATCAAAGGCCATCGAGGCGTCCAACGAAGCCAAAATGGCCGGCTCCGTCAGAAGCCCCGCCCTCGCGATGGCTCCGTGGAGGCGACGCAGATTCAGAGCCGTGTTACGGTGCGGGATAAAACCGGACTGATCCGGATGAACCAAGTCACTAATGACCGTTAGGAGGCGAGTAGCCAAGACCTTGGCAAGAACCTTGGGCTTAACATTTAACAGGGAGATGGGTCTATACGACGAACAAAGATCCCGGGGCTTACCGTCCTTAGGAATTACAACAATCGTAGCTTGGCGTTGGTCATAAGGAAGAGCACCCCGTTCACGGGACTCCGAAAACATTGTTCGAAGATAGGGCGCAATCTTATCAGGACACAGTTTGTATAATTCGATTGGCAAACCGTTCGGGCCCAAAGCCTTGCCCGAACGGAGAGAGCGAATCGCAGTCGCTATTTCGTCCGTAGAGAGCGGGGCCTCCATAGAGACCCGCTCCAAGTCAGAGAGGCAGGGCAAAGCTACGTCGCGCAACAAGAGGCGAGAGTCGTCTGTATCCCGCTTCGACACTGGGGAGTAAACCGCACGAAAATAATCAGCAAAGCAATCAACTATTTCAACTGGGTCAGTCACATTCACACCATTCAAAGTCCGAATCACAGGCACGACTCGGTTCGCCCTCTCCTTCTTATCCAACCAGGCAAGCAATTTACCGGCTTTGTCCCCAACATCATACAGACGACCCTGTTGCTCTCGAAACATCATTTTAGCCGCATCTGTGACCAGAGACTTATAGGCAAATTGTTTCAGACCCAGGGCATGGAGCTTGTCATGAGTAACACTCGATTCCAAGTCAGCTTCCAGCTCAAGTATTTCCATTTCAAGACCCACCACCTCCCGATTCCTCGCCTTTTTGGTGTCAGCAATAAGAGATAGGGCCTGCCCACGAATCACTGTCTTAAAAGCCTCCCAAAGGGACACCGCAGAGGAGACAGACCCCTCGTTATCTAGGAAGTAGTTGTCCAGGGACTTAATCAACAGACCACGGGTCACAGGGGAGGTCAGGTACCAAGGGTTGATAGGGGCCACCCGGCCCGCCGCCTCCACCCCCACATCAAAACAAAGCCAGAGCGGAGAATGGTCCGAGATGCCCCGGGGAAGGTGTCTAATCTCCCGGACAGCCGACGATTGTGCAGCTGGCATGAGGAAGTAATCCAGTCTAGACAAACTCCCATGGGCTCCAGAATGAAAGGTGTATTGAAGCTGAGTGGGGTGCATAAGTCTCCAACAGTCCACCAAACCAAAAGTATCCAAAAAGCCACCCAGCCACAATTGGGCCGAAGGAGTATCCCTAGGGGGGTAACGATCATTCAAGCCGGAGAGAACAGCGTTAAAATCACCAGCCATGAAAAGAGCACCATCAGGGAGTCCCAACAGCACTCGGCCCAAATCGGAGAAGGTAGAGGACTGTAGGCCGGGGGGCACATAGACGGTAAACAGGGAAAGGGTTCGGCCCTCGTATCGTCCCACGAGGATGGCGTAACGCCCCCGATCATCGAGGATTACATCATCTATAGCAAGGGGAAGGGAAGTCCGGAGAAGGATGCCCACCCCCCTGGAACCCGTAGTAAATCCTGAATGCGCAACAAGACGATAGCCCCACCTATTCATTGCATGACAAGTATTACCCACTAGATGTGTCTCCTGCAGAAAGACAACATCGGGAGACAAACGTCGCAGGCATCGCAACACCACCCCCCGCTTTATACGATCCCCTAGACCATTGACATTCCATGAAACAAACTTCAACCCGCTACCCCCCATCCCACAAAGTGATGCAGGAACCATCCCCAAATGAGCATGACACTGAAAATTCCATTATCAAGATAGAATCGCCTTGAAAAAACAAAACACGAACCTCAAACACCCCACCAATCCACCCCCCAACATCCAAGAAAACACCCCCCACCCTGCACCCCTGCAATAAGCAAAAAAGCCACCCCAACATGCAGTGTGCCTGTCGCCCAAAAACCCCCGTTCTACAAAAAGACCCCGGAGGAGGAAAAGGCCCCAGTCCCACCCGTGAGGCCTACTTTTAAATTCCACCAAATAAAAAAAAATTATGGGGCATATTATCAACACTGTGCGATAATTATCGCAAATCGCGCATAGTGCGTATTTTCTTATCGCCGTCTATCGCTGGATTACATTGCTGTGTTAGCGGTGTATTAGCAATGCTTTGCTCAGAGGCAATGTAAAATCCAGCGATAGCGGTGATAACCAGCAATAGCGTGAGAAACCCAGTGATAATTTTACTGCACTAATGAAAAGCTTGCTAATAGGCAAGTGTGGACTTAACCTAACAATCCACCTCCCATTGACGGTTAAGTCAAGTTTTTATCAGGTGTTAAATTCCAGCGACAACCGCGGTTAGTGTGACTTTTTTTATCGCTTCACGGGTCCAGGGCTGCATTGATAATAGAGGGAAGTTGTGTTTGCAACTGTTTCCATGTAGTTTTAGTGAGGAATGCCTACTTTGCACGTCAGTAGCGATAAATATCGCTGAAATGCAAAGCGGCAAAAAAAACGGCTGCTATCTCAAGAAAACAAGCACTAAAGCATGTTAGCGAGTCCTTGTAAATTGTGTGATAAGGAGATCGCCGCTTCATCGCAGAAAAGCGCAGCTAAACTGGTGAACATTTACTTGATAATATGCCAATAAGTCTTTTTAAATTGGCAAAGTATTGTAACACTCTTTTATTAATACAAAACACAAATATTCAAAACCCCATTCATTTCTCAGCCTCTTCTTCAACAACTCAATTCTAAAATTGGCGGAGTAAGAGTCCATCTGCATGATGGATACAGTCAGTAACCAGTCCATCGAGGTGCATAAGTGGGTTGAACTGACATTAGTCACAAGTAGGGAAGCCCTGTGATGTCTGTTGACTGAAGTTCTGAAAACCCCCACACTTACTTTCACTTTGTTACCTCTGCACACCGTGCCAAGAAAGGAGTTCAAATACACCTAAAAAAAGGGGCCATGCACTCTTTCTAGTTCAGAAGCTTTTTCTCTGAAATAAGAACTGAATGTTATATGTGTTATTTTTAGCAATGCTTGGAGGGAGTGTGAAAAGCTCTCTGGTAATTTATGAAGTATCAACCAACAGTATGCATTTTCTAACTCTTGTCTAGGCTTTACATTCCATGTAATTGACCTTTTACATTTAATATCTACACATCCTTATGCTTTTATTGATGGAATTATGGCTTTTAGACTTCTCTATGGGAAACATCGTTTACAACTCGGGATTACATCGCAATGCTATTACATCACGGTTCTCACAACGCTAGTCGTTACAACGACTTGCGCTAGTACGACAAGGAATAGTATAATTTACTATCCAACACCTTCCCTACTGTACGTAGACTGGAGTTGGAATACTAAATTATACTACTCCTAAATCCAGCGCCCTCCAACGCAAGTCGTTGTAACGACTTGTGTTGTAAAAACCACGATGTAACGTACCGCGAAGTAAATGTATGCATTGTAACGTCATATGCCCTTCTTCATGGCTATTTTGTTTTTTGTATGGGTTTGATCAATATTACTTTGAATAAATCAGTTTTGATAGCCTAACTGAAAAGACCAACTTAACACTGTTCTTATTTTGGACAGTATATGCTACCATTTTGAGCAAAGTGTTCTTGGAACATGAATTGGAGGCACCAATGCAATTCCGATGGGCCTTTACTAAAGGAATTGTTTCTTCTTATATAGTTTTCAATATTTACTGCTTGGCTGTAGCTACTAAATACTGCTGGTGGTACTCGTCTGGCCTGTTTCATAATTTGTCCCCACGACATGGAAAGAGTGAACCTTAACCTAAGCAAGGAACAAGTCCCCTAGCACTCCTTTTGGTTGGGTAAAGTAGAGATCAATGGCCACCTCACTCTGCTTGCTAGAAATGGGATTTCTGGTTGGCTAGGTTATGCATCTAAGCCAGCCAGAACACACCGGTCTAGTCAGGGTAAGGAGGTTACACACCCAATATAACCCCAGCTTATCCCCTTGGTACTTTTGCAGAGCAGTCAGGCGTATCCCCCAGAGGCAATGTGTAAAGCGTTTGTGCAACACACACAAACTAGTTACACAATGAATACACCACAAAAGAGACTCCACATGGTAGTATATAAAAATAGTTCATACATTGTATATAACACATAGACCACAATCACAATAACCATAAATCACTTTGACAAAAAGGCAATTGTCATAACATCACAGTTAGTGCAATAAAGTAAATACTTATAGGTTGCATACGTCATCAAATCATCCTCACTGCACACATATCTTGTAGCCCTTGAAAGAATATTCATTATCCTGTCAGTATAAAGCATAGGCACACCATAAATCTTCACATCAAGGCATGAATATGAAGCAGTTTATGACCAGTTCTAGGAATCACCAGATGTCACGAAAACATCATGAAAGACCACTTTACTGTGCATATTTATGCTGAGAGATGATATTGTTTCCGCTGTCCTAACCAGTTTAGGATATAAAATGACATATCCCAATATCTTGGCATGAAATGCATCAGAAGCATTGGCCAGAGCTCCTGGTCTCTCTTTACACATCGTATGGTAACCAACACAAGGATATCGGGCGCAACAGCACCTGTGCACCTATAACGGGGATTGTTGTAAATTCTCTCAGGGAATCCAGAGCCTCTGTCGAGATTCTGCCCCTTCCCAACAATCAAGCAACAGTGACCCAGGTATGTGCACGAAAGGAGGGAGGCACCAGCCCTGCCCATGTTTTTGGGGAGACCTCAACTCGCAAAACGCAGGCTGCCTGCTACCGTAACGCGACATGATCCTGCCCCAGTGTCACAAGGTTTCCTGTGGTTAGGGCACCAATATCAGCCTACCAGGGCTTGTTGAAGGGCCACAGCACCCTCTGTGGCAGGGTCCTGGGGAGAAGGGCCCATATTGAGGATACCATGGGGAGACCCTGCCGTGTCCTCCCCTCTCCAACCTTAGTGGCAGCAACTTTCTCTCCCTGAGGCTATTGTTGCTGGCAGTAAAAGGTGGCCGTAACCTTCCTTGCCGGACCCCACCCACAGCAAGATGACAACGGAGATCCTCTGCTTTCTTTTTAGGTAATTCCCTGGGACTTTGCCAGACTCCCTGCACTGCTGTAGCATCCCTCTCTTCTGCTCGGGGGATGCAGCACGAGGGAGCAAGGAATGGAAGGGGAAATCCGAGGCTCTCGGCGGTAGTAGGATCCTCAGGCTCCTGATCCACTCCATCACATGGAGCTACAAGTGGGCCAGTCCGGCTGACTCTGGTGTGCCCAGTGCCCCACACTGGTCCTCTGTTACACATGCAATCTCTCACCCAAAGTGCTCAGCACGCTTTGCTTCAGGGCCACGCAGTATGTATACCATGCATCTTAGGTATATGCTCAAATCATTGGGTGTAATGTTTTATTCTGCATTGTTTTACAACAACATGTAAAAGTACTGTGTAATTTTGAATCATAATGTGTGCCCTGGGCAATTATTACACGTTTTGTAATTGCAATTCTCATAATTGTTTGGTTTTACGATGTCGAGAAAGATAGATTCCATAGATAACATACACGGCTCCACTTAATACACACCCTCTTAGCTCACGAGCGCAGCCCTCACCCAGTACTGCCTGACGAGGTTAGAGACTTCCATCTCTACTCGTCAGGTCTGCGCACGCAGTACACACATTACGGTATATACCGCGAGGACGCTGGCCCCGCACTACCGTTAAGTCTCCAGACGAACTTTGACGTACTGCGAGAAGCGATCGCGCTACTGTGTTCCTGCTCAGGTAGGGTCCGATCTCAGTTCACCCAATATTCTATATGTCCGGACTGTACAGATCCGATTCTAAATAGCCCATTTTTTACATAGGCATTGTTCTGGCTGAAGGTCACTATCCTGCCGGCACCGTCCGCCTTTTACTCGTGACGATCTGTAAAGCTGTTAACTACAGTCCATTATCTAGTCCTATTCACGACGATCGGTGAAGCTGTTAACTACAGACTTCAATATTCAGATTACCACCACAGTGGTAAGTACCATCGACAGCGTGCTAATTCGTACTTGTTGATGCACACCCATAATCAATATTGACCTTACTCACTTTATTTCCCTTAAACAGTACCCGGCTGGGTACAGTGTAAGTTGGTTTTACCTTCCCTTATCACGCATGGGCTGCTAGATGTGTATTTACACACCCTAAGGTAATTAGACATACTTAACAATCTTCTAATTACCTTAAATTGTACATAGTATATGCCCTCACTTACCCCCCTCTCAATTCCCTTAGATGTCCCTCAACGAGCAGTCCTGACGAGACCCCCATTCCTCCGGGTCGAAACGCCGTCGACGCTATTGGGAATGAATCTTGCAAACAGTGCCTATAAACATAGATTGCCACTGTACTAACCATTCATTGTATTATTGCTTTTGGTCAATTTCCCTTTTCCCAGTACATATCCCCAGTAGAAACCTGTATATATTCACTTACTGTCACTGATTTATATGTTGGTTCTCACAAGAAACATTTGGTACACACTGCACTTGTTTCAATTTACTATGTGTATAAATTGTATACTAATGATGAAATCATTGTTTTGAAATACAAAAACCTTGATACAAACAGCCTGTATTTTGAGCCTTGCTTCTCCTCTTGGCATCCCCTGTCAAACCCTCTACTGTCTCTTGAAAATTGCTATTATGCTATGTACTGACTCTGCATTGTACAAATATACCGCAGGAACCATTGTTTTTTTGATAAATTAAGCGCCCTGGTTCCTTTGCGAGTAGGGTTCCCTTGTCCTTCCCCTGTTGCTTCAGGGCCAGGCACAAAAAGAAATAAAGTGCTCATCAGGCAGTAAGTTGTCAAAAACACCGGGCAGGCCACCATACCCTGTGAGATCACTGGGGGCACAAGGGCAGACAACAAGCAGCAAGCCAGCACATCAGGGTCCTTGTAACCAGTGACAGTCCTTCTTGAGACACAAACAGGCTACAAGTCAGCACAGCCAGCAAGTCTGATAGCAGTTCCTCCTGGCAGCATAACAGTTCCCCCTTCCCTTGTGCAGTCTGTAGAACCAGCAGCATCTGCTTACAAGTCTCCCACAGTGCCTAAAATCATGGGGTCACAGTCCATGTACTTACACTCCAAATGTCTTTGTTCTGGAGGTAACTTCAAACAACTTTAGAAGTGCACAACACCCCTAATAAATCCCCAGCGCTAACTCCAGTCCAGACACACTACATGGGGGCAAAAACAGCAATGTGAAGGGCAGACACAGCACTATTCAGGTGCAGGTGACAACTCCTCCCACCACTCTAGCTAAGAGGACATGCAGGGCACACCTCAGCTCCCTTTGTGACTGCAGAAAAGCCCACTTCTAAAAGGGGCATTTCTAAAATAGTAATACAAAACCCACTCACACCAATAAGCAGGATTTATTGCCACTATTTCAAACATGGCAAAGCTACTCCTTCCAGAACAAAAATTACCACTGACACACATATTAGCAAATCCCCAATGTAAACCTATAGGAGGAGCAGTCTCACAGCAATGAGAAACCAAAAAGGATGTTTGTCACTACTAGGACATGCCACACAACAAAGGCACATATGCAACCTTGGATGTATGTCATTACTAAGCATGCATTTACAATGCATGCCTTTACGGTGCAACTTTTACAACGCAAGTCGTTACAACGACTTGCGTTGGGGGGCGCTGGATAGTGAATAGTTTAATTTACTATTCCAACTCCAGTCCCCGTGGATAGTAGGGAAGGAGTTGGATAGTAAATTAAACTATTCCCTATCCTGGAGCGTCCCCCAGCGCAAGTCGTTGTAACGACTTGCGTTATAAAAGTTGCATCGTAAAGGCACAGCGTTGTAAAAGTTGCGTAGTAAACGCTGTTCCCCGCAACCTTTTACCAAAACAGCACTGTGCCCATAGGGCTACCTAGGGTCTACCTTAGGGGTGATCTATATGTAGTAAGAGGGGAGTTTCAGACTTGGCCAACATTTTAAATGCCAAATCACTGTGGCAGTAAAATGTGCGTGCAGGCCCTGCAGTGGCAGAGGACCGAGACAGGTGTGAAAGGTTACTTCTGTGGGTGGCGCAAGCAGCGGTGCAGGCCCCCAGTAGCATTTAATTTACCGGCCCTGGGTATAAGGGATACCACTGTACAAGGGACTTACAGATAAATTAAATATACCAGACATGTGCAGACCAATCTAACCAAGAGTCATAAAACCATCAAAACAGTTCAGAATCAATATAGGAGGGAGACAAAAAGTTTGGGATAACCCTGCAAAAACTGCCCCGGGGTCACTGCATCTGCTGCATAATTGACAGCTGTGCCTCGCCCACGAGACAAACTGGACCTTCTACATTATGAAGACAAGCTGCAAGGCAGAGTTAAACCATCTTACTATAAAGTGCGTATCAGCAAGATATGAAAGTACATCAGAATGTACTTTACTGCAAGATAAGCCTACTTTCAAAGGAAAATAATGCACAAGGTATGTTTTTTTCAAAACTGAACCAGTACAGTGTTCGAAAAGCAGGCACTGGTAATGCCTATCAGGCTCCCTTACCTTTATGTACAACGAAGCCAATTGGAATTTGAAAGGTTTCACCTCATACGTAACCGTTTAACACCTGATCGCAGCAATAAGCACAGAAACGGAACCAGGAAACATTTTCAAGGACTGCCATATGTCTCTTCGTTTTTATTACCTTTTTGATCCATTTGAGCTACAAATATTTTTTGTTAAATTCAGCAGAATATGGAGTGAATGATGGGTTATGTAATGTTGCACACCCAGGTAAAACGCAAAGTCCGTAAAGTGGCATAATTCCAGTGACCCTGGTGTCTGTCAAGATCGATGTTATATCTTCCACATTTATACAGCGGTTTATTCTAGTGGCAACCAGGTGGCACTAAAATCCTATACATTGGTATATAAATGTGGACGAATGACGAACCTAGGGCAGGTTGACCTAAAAGCTCCTGTGTGTGGGTCAAATGCAAAAAAAAGAGGAGAGCCACAAATAAAAGCAGGACAACTGAGACTGACATGAAAGCCATCCAATCCTGAGTAAGGATTGCATCTGTTGAGAATTGCACACAATGCCTTCTGCCACAGACAGCTGGAGCTGTCTATAAGGAGACTGTAAAAAAGTGTTGCAGCCCAACAGAACACTAGGAGAGCACTATGATGAGGAAGCCTGTAGGTGAAAGTCTACTACTAATGTCAGAGACCTACTTGATATTTCACAATAATGACAAATGTAAACCCACTGCTATGTGTTCTGGTATCTTCAACTCTAGCTGACCAGGCACAAACTGTCTCATCCTAGAATCCCAGGATGAGTCAGAGCCACCTACATTCTGGAATACATGACATAGGGCTAATACAATGGGAACGCATGGAAACAAAGGTAGGAATAATTTACAACATGTTCCATTAAAATAGAAGCTCCAGGGACACTCCGAGGGGAGCAGGAAAATGTTGCTGCCTTAACGAAGAATACTAAACAACCGTCCAAATTATTACTGCCATGGGTTGTACCTCGTGGGATTCTGTCTTCTGGAGAAGGAAGGTAATCAGGTAAATCAGGGGGGAGACAGAGGACACCTGTCAATTCACATGAAGGTCAGCCAGTGATACTAGGGTAGCCCGTATGTATTCCAGAAGTAGCAGCTTCTACCCCTGGCTTGTCCTTTCTAAGCCCTGGCACTTGGCTTGCTGCACATGGCTTTCTGGCTCCTGAAAGCATCTGCAGGAACAGCAAGTTAACAGGGCTTCAACATCACTGTTAACAATCTGTAGGTTATATTCTTTGCACTTCCCTCCCTGCTCAGCAACAAATACCAGCTGTTTAGAGACCGAGGGTGGAACAGGGGTTTAAACCTATAAGGTCATGTTGGGTCATAGGGCTCATGATATCACGTTATACTGACGTTTTGGATAATTAACATCTGTGTCTTCCAAACAAAAGTATGAATGGCTGATTCCCTGCCTCTTGGATAATGTGAAACAACTGTGACCTTTTCTAAGTAAGAATTCAATCATACAACAGGAGAAGAGCCAACTTTGAAAACTCGGTGCTTTGTTGGCTGAACTGACGCTTGACTCGTAGAGATCAGGAAATGAAGCCCTCGACTTTGTTTCTTCTCAGACTGCTCAACGCATTCCACTGTTTGAACCTTTTTTTCACGGTTCAGAAAGATGGCGTATTGGCCTTTGTAACAACAGGGCAATTTGTACAGCTCTTCCAATACTTAATTTCAATGTCTGGCTTGACTCAGTCTGTCTTTTCATCAAAGCTGCAAAACTGCCCACATACTCAATCTAATCTATTTAAATTGGTCAAGAAAGATGTCCACCCATCTGCCCCAACAAACAAGAGCTGCGCACAACGCCCATCAATACGTAAGTCATGCTGGAGACAATCTAGGCCACCAGTTCCCTACTCTGGTGGTTATTTGTTTGAAGGCCTCAAACGGGGAACATCCTTTTCAACGCGGATGTTACCCCGCAGTGCTTTTACGACGCGTCCTTTACAATGCAAGTCGTAACCACGGCTTGCGCTGGAGGGCGCTAAAGGATAAAGAATGGTATATTTACTATTCCAACACCTTCCCTACTATCCACGGGGACTGGTGTTAGAATAGTAAATGATATTATTCGCTATCCGAGCCCAACAGCGCAAGTCGTGGTAACGACCTGCGTTGTTAAAGACGCATTGTAAAAGCACGCGTTGAAACGGTACGCGTTGTACCGTCATACATCCCCTTAAACATCCCCCACAATGTCAATTTCTGCTCTCCCAGAGGCAGTAGCTGCTCTATCTTTCAGATGATTGGATACTGTACCTCCAATGAAAGCTCCTTTCACGGTGCGGCCTGTTAGAAGCAGCATGGGATCAAGGGAGATCTTTGCGTCAGAAGCGGCCACTCCAATGATCACACAGACTCCAAACCCATAGTGACAAGACTTGATGGCAGACACCTGACAGGCAACAGGAGGAGAGAAATGGATCCACATCACAAGTCTTAAAAATCGTTTCATTTTTCATCTAATATATATTGATGCTTAATACACGAAATGCTCTTCAAGTCCACTTATTGTTTTTTTAGTTTTTAACCCTTTCCTACTGTTTCTAAATCAGACAACTGTGCCTAGCCCTTTACCATTAACCAAATAATCAGGTACTGACGCTGTAGCACCAAGGGATACTTTAGTGTATTCGTTTTTAATTGTTACAAATATATGTACGCTGCTGTTGCTATGTTGTTGGTCCTTGTAGCATGACTATAAACTTACAACCTAATGATGCCTTGTGTGGCTATTCTAAGCACAATAATAAGAAAAAAAACGACATACCATAGTGTCTACAGTTCCAATGCACTCAAACGAGTAGTCGGCTCCGCCATCAGTCATTTCGGCTATCACCTCGTGGATGGGCTTCTTGCAGTCTTTGGGGTCGATGCAATCGGTGACTCCTAATTTTTTAGCCTTAGCAAATTTATCCTTGTTGGTGTCTACTCCAATGATCCGAGCGGCTCCGTTCACTTTGCAGCCAATGACAGCAGACAAGCCAACTCCTCCCAAGCCATACACAACGCAAGTTGTTCCTGGCTTAACCTATGGGAACATCGAAGCCAACAAATAACGGACAGAAGGTGAGAAGCTATGGTCACTGTTTCATAATCGTTCACAATGGAACGAAATGCATCAATTTAATATAGCATTAAAATGTATTTAATGTTTATATATTTCAAAGTGTAATTTAATTTACTGCAATGGTGTTGATCTCAAAATCATCCCTCATCAGCTACTGCTCACATTATCAATACACGTCAGGTTATTGAGAGCATTTTACCCCATTCTCTATGAACTCAGAAGATAGGACCAGAAAAATGAACAGCAGCTCTGTTTGCAGCTCTTGTAGGTTATCTGCAACCTAAAGGGATCCTATTGATGTCGCAATTTATGGCTCAATAAGGTTAGTGAGCTGAAGGTATGTTGAAAAAAAATATTACTTTGAAAACAGAAATTTTTAAAATCTAAAGCCTGATTCGCAAACAATTTGCAAAGAGTAGCTGTGACTCACTTTTGTTGTACTCAGAGATTGCTGCTTCATTTGATATTGTGCTCTGTTGTATTCACCAAGTATGGCAGCACAGCTGGCACACAGCTTGGCCTATCATTCCAAGGGAAATATGTGATCTTAAAGGGCGCCTATTCACCAATGTGACTTTTTTTTATCTACACACTGATTTCCGGGTGTGCAATTTATTTAATAAAAGAATCTCACCCCGATTTGTGCTGTTTTTTTACTACTAGAAATAGTCTTCCCAGGGAAAAAATAGTCAACCCCCCTAATCCGTACCCTTTCCAGGACCCATTTTCTGGTGGCTCTAATCACTCAGCTCCTCTGTAGTTGTTTTCCTGTAAATAAATGCAACAGGCTGGAATCCCTGTACATTTTTAAAAACATATTTTTTGAATCCTTTACAGAACCTTGCAAATAAGGCTTTAAAGTGGTCAGAGAATCCCTTCAACAGCAATCCTACAAAAAAGAGCATAAAAAAAGAATCTCTTTGACAAGAATGAGAAATCCTGCTTGGTGGACATTATATTGTAATGTTTAGAGCAGAATGTGTTAGAGTACAGTTTATAGCTTGGCTGTGGTGATGCTGGGCAACACAAAGGCATATTATTCTGCTATCAACCCTTCCTACTGCCCCCTGTCACATAGACGAAGGCAGTAGGCGCCAATGTGCACAGTCCCTTATAGTATTCTGACATTAGGAGGTTTATTATTGTTTGAAAGTAACTCCTTCTCTCCATTTCGTAGTCTCCCTTGAGACACCGAGGAATTTCTGAATATCCTCTATCAGACCAACCAGAATTCTAAAAGTTAAACAATCCAGCTTAGCTGGCTCAAAAAGAACCGCAGCTCAATCTCTGGATGCCAGGGAGGTCTACAAAGGGAATAAACAAACTTCTCTTAATTGAAAACATTTATTTCAGGATAAACATGCCAGCCCCACCTGAAGAAAGCTGAGCGCTCGCTCTCAGTTCTCTAGGGGGGGATCTTGATTACCACATCTGGATCAGGATCACTCTACTCGCTCATTAGGCTTGCTCGATCAACATCTGGCTGCTAGGCAGTAGAATGCAGTGTACACATATGAGGAAGGAGGGCGGAGCTAGAAGCAGTTCCTTGCAGGAGCTTTTCATGATTGTTCACATGCATTGATATGTGCTGCCATGTGTTATGCATTCTGGGACATTCCTAGTTTCATTCTTTTATGAACTAATCAGTTCTTCTAAATTTGCCTTTAAGCTATTTGTTTGAAATCCACGTTTGTCTGTCTCAATCATTTTATTTTAAAAAGATGTCTTTACAGAGGGAAAGTCTGGCTAAAGATGTTAATAAATGTTATGCCTTATAGAGGGCCCCAATTAAAAAAAAAAGTTTTTTAATGCAAAGTAGACCTGTACTATTTAAAAGTCATAATGTGGTAATATGTACTTATGCGGAGTAGTACAGGAGGCATGTGAGCATTACTTATACAGGGACTCGAAAAGTGATCGTATCGAGGGGTATCAGAGGAGTAGCATGGGAAATTAAATGGAAATTTAAGGTGTGATTTAGAGTTTGGCAGATGGGAACTCTTTCACAAGAGTAACGTATACATACGCCTTTTTAGAAGTGCAGCGGTAATAAAGAAGATGAAATATCTGTCATATCTGTGTCGAAAAACTCATCCACCAAACTCTAAGTCATGACTCTAGTTACTACCCACAACGGACTAACTTATTGGGCATTCACATGCTTCTTGGTATACCTTTTATTAACTCCTTCCATGCTGCCGTCGGCCATTGGCCGACGGCAGCACTACCTCGCTGGTGCTGCCGTCGGCCAATGGCTGACGCGGCCCCGTCCGTTTTGCGGAAGTGCCGCACTGCTGCAAAATCGGCGGCGTAGCCGAGGGGTTAAGCATCAAATATACACCCAAATGGATCTGGGGTAAGTGCATAGAGTGTGTTAAGATGTGGCAGAATATACAGCTTTTCCAGAGTGTGTATAGTAAAAGGCGCATGTCAATCAACTATATTGTTAAATGAGTTCAAATATATTAAGACAAAAGCATAGTAAACCATGCTCTGATATCCATTCTAGGGGATCATTTAGAGCTATATGTGCACTTTACAGCATGCTTGCTGTGCACATGAATCACAAAAGAATTTACGTGTATAGTTGAAAAGTTGTGAGGTATGCGCAAACACTAATATTATGTGCGTAATGCATGCTTCACACATTAGTAATGACAGCAGTTCCCTAATACTGGTGCACCGGTACTATTTCTGCCATTATACCTGCAAGGTCCCTTGTCGTTTTGGAAACCACATGGGGCCATATTTATTAAAGGATATGCTTCATCCTAGCACCATGCAAGGGGATGCAGGGTGATGCAAAACTTAGAATGAGATTTACCAAGCCAGGCAAGGCCATCTTTGGTAGATCAGGAGTAACGCAAAGCAGCAGAAGTTTCTGCCTTGTATTACTCTACTCCGGGGAGGCGCTCCATGGGTAGAGAATGGGTGTTCCCACACATCCACCTATGGATTTTGGAGCATTCCCACATTTAGCATGAGTGGTAGACCTGGGAATGTGTCAACATGCTACACCTTCCCAGCAGAGGCATACCGAGGAGAAATATCTTTATATCTTTTAAATGTTCCTTTTTTTAATTGCATTTCTATAGCGCTTACTACCCCGATGAGGCGTCTAAGTGCTTTTCGGGGAGTAGCACGCTACTCCGGAACCCAAAAAGCATTAGAGGTGAATTAGTAAAGGTTTGTGATTTAGCCACCTCGAAAATTCAAACTCACATTTCCGGGCTACCAACATATCCAGCTACTTTGAAGAGCACCAAGAAATAGCTTTTTTTTTTTAGTATTTATCACAAGAGTTTAGCATTCTCTTAACTCCTTCTATGTAGGAGACTAGGCCCTAATTAAGAATCGTCTGGTTAATTGAGATGTAATCGCAATTGTAATAGAACTTATATAGGCTGTACCATTCATATCGCAATTATGAGTTTTATGGTAAATAATGACTAGTCAATCCTGTCGATATCTATTGGGGGAGTAATGCTTGATGTGTATTAGAACATGTGGCTCTTGTTTTAATTCCCCCAAAATGTAAGTGGGTGGGAATATTCGCACCTGATAAACCCTGTGCAGTCAGATTCCATTTGTTTCAATACATATCACACTAATTCCCAAGCCACTCATAATGCGGATCAATTACACAGATTTGCAATGACTGGTCCAGGATCAGATAGCCTGGTGACTTGGGCAACATGTGGCATGACCTTTTAATCCCTTGTTCAACAGCTGACCCCTTGAATGCTAGAACACATCCTGCCCCAACAGAGGCTCCTATCATTATATGGAGTTGGGATTTGAATGTAATAGCTTTTATGACACATATGTGGAAGCTGTAGCATAGACAGATCGTGTGCATAGGTGTAAAGAGATATCTCTGTGCTTATAATGAGGAGTAGAAAAGAAAACAAAGAGTGTGACTTCTTACATCAGCAGTGTGAATCGCAGATCCATATCCAGTGGTGAAACCACATCCAATCAGACATGCTCTATTCAGGGGAGCAGCACTATCAATCTTGGCACATGCAATCTCAGCCACAACGGTGAATTCGGTGAAGGTGCTGCTTGTCAAGAAGTTGTGAATCAGTTTCCCCTTGCAGCTGAATCTGCTGGTACCATCCGCCATCAGTCCAATGTATTTCCCACCACTGTGCAAGGGACAAACTCAGAGGTTAGTAAGATCGTTGCTATTCAAATATTTGTTTTGCTATCATCTGATTTAAAGAGGAAATAAGATTCAGATTTAGAAGCAGGTAAATCGTTATATTGTTTGAAAAATAATAGCTTTTTCAGCTTTCCTAATCGGCTGCCCCTTTTTGTTTACTTTCATTCAAACCAACAATAAAACATTATAAAATTCCTTCGACGTTAAATAGTACAGATTGTGATTCTAGTTATAGAACATCTGTATTCATTAATGCATTTTCTCAGTTTAATTAAAAACAATTAAAACATGTTTAGGGATAGGTTGGTCTTGATCCCCATTGTCTCTGTCTTTGGAAAAAGAATCCTTCATAAAGAACGGAAGACTACTAGGCAACTAAAATTGACAGATGTACGAACAATTTTAGCATGCGCAAACGGGTTGGCGACCTGTTCGAGCATGACAAAATTGTCATGGCCATGTACCAACACAATGTTGGGAGTCGCAAATGAATTGCGACTCGCAAAAAAGAGTTTAGAGGCTATCTATTTGGAACGGGCGTTCCCTTCCAAATAGCGAGTCTCAAACCCATGTACTAATGTTTTGCGACCGCAATTGCGGTTGCAAAACACTTGCAATTACCACCTACTTCAAGTAGGTGGTAATGTTTTCGCAAATGGGAAGGGGTTCCCAGGGGACCCCTTCACCTTCACAAATGCATGCAAAATTATTTTTTAAGTGCAGGCTGTGGTCCCAGGGACCACTGCCTACCCTTAAAAAATGAAACAAAGACGTTTAATTTTTAATTTTTTTTAAATGCATCCCGTTTTCCTTTAAGGAAAACGGGCTGCATTTAAAAAAAAAATCTGCTTTATTTAAAAGCAGTTTCAGACATGGTGGTCTGCTGAGCCCAGCAGGCCACCCTCCCCGGGAGGGCCTGTCATACCCAATGAGCTCGCAAATTGCGAGAGGCTCATTAATATTAATGAGCCTCGCAATCTGCGTCCCCATTGAGAATCGTAAACAGGGTTAAACACACTGTTGTACATTTGATTTTGCACCTCACAATTTGTCGCAAATTGTGAGGACCAAAATCCAATGGTTGTATATATGGCCCTAAGGGCCATATTTGTGACCCGGTTTACGTCGCTCTTGCACCATGCAACGTAGTGCTAGAGAGAAACAAACCGTATGACAACATTTTTAAGCCACTTAAAGCCACTTTGCGTGGCATTGGTTGGCTCCAAATATTTGGGGTAACACAGCGCAAATCGCTGCATTCCATTACTCTGCCCTGGGTAGGCATTCCATGGGCATTGAGTGGGTGTTCCCATGCAACTCCCATAGTATTTCACGCAGTCCCAGATTTGCAAAAACTTGTGATCCTGGGAATGCACCAAAAAGATACACACCCCCAGGAGAATATTAACTCTGAAAAATGTCTTTATTTCTCCTTGTTACTTCCTCTTTCAATGTGTGCTGCATTCTGCGGCACACAGAGATAGAGGACTATGCCTCTCAGGATTATTTTTGTGTAGGAAGGTGCCCCTTTCTGCACCAAAACAATCATGCATGCAGCGCAAGCCTTCTTGCACCATGCAAGGGGGCCTGCGTTGGCGCTAGGCAGCCCACTGTGCCCCAGCACAGGGTCCAAGGTCAGGAACATGCCATATGCCTTAAATACAGCACATTCCTGCCCAGTGATCCAGTGTAGCACAGCAAGGTGAGTTGCTGCACAGCATCGCGTCACTATTTCATAAATATGCCCCTTAGGGTGAAAATATTGGAAGGCCTGCAAAATAGCTACATAGGTAAGACATCAAAGCCATATTGAAGGATGCGGCCGGTCATGTTACACATATCTTCTTGCGAATAAAATCTCAGAAATCTCATTAAAAGACATTTGTGCGGGCCCTCAGTTTTAGATTTGAATGAGTCAAAAATGTGTCATCTTTGCTGAGGAAAGAATTCACTGATTTTTAAAGTTCAACTCCAAATGTCATTCCAAATTGGATTCAGCACAGCTGTTGATCTTCTGGACTCGTGAAAAAAACAGCAGTGTGCTGCAAAGTTTGGGTTTTAAAGCCGTAAAACTGCGCAGCAGACTCATTTGGAACACTTCACTTAGTAGTGCAACCTTTTATTGCTTCAGTAACAACATTAAATGATAAAGTACAATGCAATGCTGCTGGTGATATGGTTTTCGATTGCTCCATACTTGTATCATGCTGCTGGCTTAGCAGCACAAAGGCTGAGGAGTCCTATCGAGTAAACATTTGCACAGAGGGAAACTGAGGAGCAAATTACAAGAAATAGAACAAGCAAGGTGTGCCCCTTGCTTACTTGTCTCCATACAATACAAAATATTTTACTCGTGCAAAAAAGGGGAAACAAAAAATTCATAAGTTGTTCTGCTTACACAATACAACTGATACTGGCAGATTGTTGTCCACGTCTCAGAAATATAAGATTAAGCATGAAAGTACTTACTGGCGTATTGCACAACTGGACAGCCGCACATCAGAGCAGCAAAGCAGGTGCTGCACCCTCACCGAGTGGGAAGTCACAGACAAATATTTGACCCCCCTAACCCAGGAAGGGATGGCATGGTTATCTCTGTGAAGTTGGCTGGGGCCTTGATCAGCACGGACATGGTAGTGCCACAAATCAATCTCCCAAATGATGGTTATTTGGCAGTTATCTTCATCATTTTAAGTCATCCTTTTAGGAGCTAGTTTTTTACTTCAATGATGTGGGTCCATGATATTGAAGGCAACATTTTTAGTCCCATCTGCCGACCAAAGTTGGCAAACAGATAATTTGACATAAAATGCAATGTTCCAGATAACTAGCTGCTGCCCGTGTAACTTCCACCAGATGGCATCCATTATCCTCTTAGGAAACAGGATTTAGGAAAAAGGAAGTGCAATTTCCTGTTAAGTTGAAAACCGGATTTCATGTTGAAACTAGTACCCGAACCATGAACATACTGAAATAAGGAGGCCTGCACTGGAGAGTGCCAAACTCCCAAGTAACTTTTCTGACTGGATCAGCAGTTTGAATTTTTCCAAGACTAAGGCCCACATTGCTGGTTGTGTTATTTCACAGTGTTAATTCTGGGCAAAATAACGTAAATTGAAATAACAAAGGGGTATGTTCACAAGTAAATGTCAGAGCAGCGACAAATTTGGCAGCACAGCGCTAAAGCATTTTTAAAACGTAGGGATGCGCCGTGTTCACAAAAATATGGCGCACCCTTTTGTTTCCAACAAAAGCTGCTTGGAGCCAGGGCAGGCACCCTGCCGCCATGTTGCACGGGTGCCTGTGCTGCAGGGACAAATGCTTCTGTGCAGGATGGGACAACTTACTGCACATAAACACTCAATAATGGTGATTTGCACCGTCTATGTGTACTGCAGAATGCGGCACATGTGGAAAGAGCAAAAAACAAGGAGAAATTAATAATTTCTCCTTGTTGTGCCATTCTAACGCCTTGTATTCCATGGTGTTAGTTTTTGGTAAGGCCTCACCCTTGTAAATCTGGGGCAGTGTCTAAAAGAAATGGGTGTTTTGGGGGAACGCCCACTGCAGCACCCATTGAACGCTTCTTTTCCGCAGAGAACTGTGGCTGAAACAGGCATATTTACAAGGTGGGGTCAAACCATGCAAAGTGGCTTAGCATACCTTGTAAATATGGAAAATGGCGCTGCACCACTGGGAGCGTCAAAAACAGTGATGCTCCGGTGGTGCTGAGGGCTTGTACATATGCACCACAGTGTGTCATAACCCAGAAGCATCGTACAATTGATGACAGGGGCAGCAGCATTGCCTGGCCCCAACCTCTCACTGCAGCAGTCTAGGAGAAGCATCCAGTGCTTCCCTCAGACAGATGAAAGCATGCCTGGAACCACTGCATCCCATCCCACCCCTCAGCCCCCACCAGCGGACATGTGCACACTTTCCACCTGGTCTGAGCTGTTGGAAAATAAATGTGTTTTCTTTCCCATGGTAATGGTGAAAAACGGCGCATTAATCTGGATGTTAGCAGTGAACCTCAGTTTTGGAGAAAGTGTGTTGAATGGCTGTACTTTGCAGCAGAGCTATATGCCAGTTCAATTCAATCCAGCTCAAGTATCTCCACATCATGTCAGCACTGAGTGATGGTGCAAAGCAGGCTATCTACAGAGGAGAGGGCGGGATGGTGCTCGACCTAACATGCACTAATAATTAATGAGTGGTGGTGCAAATGTAGTCATGCAGCCAGTATCTCTAGTGATCTTGCAAGTCTGGATTGGTACTCAAGATTTTTGTGTGCAAAGCTGACTGATGTAATGGTGACAATTCTTAGCATTCAGTAGGTACTATTGGCACGTGGGTGCTGCCCATGGTTTAATGATGGCACTAGCCAAAAAATTGTATTTTGTGGATTTTATAACATTTTCTCCACTGTTGCCTAAGACATAAGCTTGTATTGGTAAAACTGTCAACTCCAAATCTAGAATTCATTCATTTATTCATTCATTCAGCCATCCTTTTATGTTCTAAAAAAGTTCAACAATTCATCCATGGACTGACTTATTTAATCATTCATACATGCACTCACTAACCAACTAATTATTCTGCTACTCGGTCACTCACTCATTCATCCATGCGTACCCTGGCCTCTCATCCATCCAACTGTTGACGCCGCATTCTGGCATTCAGCCATTCATCCATCCCCACAACCACAAACTTGGCTGTCAATCACTTTAACTTATAAAATGCCCAGGGCTAATGGCTTTGCCAGCACTTGTTTTATCTGAGCTGGCATACGAAAGCAACAGAAGGAGCAGGTGGTAGTACAAATGCAGAATATCACGCATTTAAATCCAGCAGTTGTATGCGACGGGTGTACATAAGAAGAAAAACCGGAAAACTTACTCAATTCTGTCACAGGTGTTGGCGTCTGGGTGCTTGCAGACTCGGCACACCCCGCACACAGGAAAGCAAAGGGGGATGACTTTGTCCCCTATGAAAACAAGAAGCAGCCAAGAGATTAGAACAACATAAGTCACATTCCTCGTTTGTCTAAACATTGAAATGGTTTATTTTACTGCATACCAGTGTTCAGCTTTCATTCAGTTGTCAAAGAACGCAGTTGAAGACCTGCCAACTTCTAAAGTCCAGTTGAGCTGGGCTCATGACGAGCTGGACTTGTCATGACTCTGCCCACTCCAATAGAATGCCCCCACGGGCATGGAATTAGCCACGAGAGGGAGTGGCGCTGCTATTATGACCAGCCCAGCTCGTCATGAGCACAGCTCCACTGTGCCACTTCACTGTCAGTGACATTCTACCCATTTCCTTCAGTGGAACTCCTATGGTAATTTATGCTTTGTGAGACCAAAAGAATATGTTTTGATTTTGGTCAACATTTCTTTTAGACTGACACGGCCATGCAGTTTCCCCAACAATTTTTTTTTTAATTATACTTCTCTGCTCCCTCCCTCAAGAGCTTTCCAATGGCCACTACTTCTAGAAGCACAGTCTATTGAAAAATACAGACATGTTACAGTAAGTATTTAAGCCACTAGATAATAAAATGGTGTCACCCTTTATCTGCTCTTCCTCGTCTACTTCAAGCAACAGTAGTGCGTTACTACTCATCCCTTCGTCTCAAACATAGCTGAAGACAACATGTATATCATGGGATCTTCTGGGATCGATTCAAAAAGAAGTCTTAAATCTACATCTGGACATGAATCCAATTTACAAGTAGAGTTTTCAGACATGCTGTCTCATTTTCTTGCTCCTGTGGTCCCTCTAGTGCCCGGGCAGCCTGTTAGGGTATCAGCAGTGCTATATACATTTTATTAATTCATTCATTACCATGCGGGTGCCTTTAGAGAAGAGGCGTTACCTAGATAAGTAGTAATTCTGGGCCTGTTAATTCCTCTTTCTTGCCCAAAGTTTCACACTGAATCTCCAGGATAAGCTAAACATATTGGCTGTGGTCTGTAGATTTCATAATCCCAAATGGAGCCCCATTGGAGACGACACCAGGGCCCTTGAGCCCTACTGTCCAAAACTGACTCTGGAAACATGCACAAGAAAAGGCAACTTGTTGCATGCCCAGAATTGGTTGTCACATAAAACCACGATGTTGTTGACAAAAAACAAGTTTTTGACCATTTTCGCTGGAAATTTTTAAGGTTTGAAATTCTCAAATATTCTTGCTGGGGTTTTGGATTAAATTATGTCTACATTCTATGACTTCACACACTTTTTCCCCAATTTCATGTGTATTTTTGGCCTCACATGCCGAACGCCTTTTTAAGGGGTGCTTTGATGCTTTATACATTTTCAACAAGTTCACCTTGAAATGAAACTCCAGTAATATTTCCTCTTCCTAACTTTAAGAGGGTAATTTAGACATGAACACTAAAAATTCCTGTAAGTCATCATCTACATCAGGAAAGAATACAGCACCCTCAACAATTAGGAGATTATGGGGGATATGTACAAGGAAGTGGTGGAGAGAGGCTTTAGCCGTTCTGGCTTAACGCCTCTCTCCTCCACTTCTGAATCACAGGGCTGCACCATATTTACAAAAATGTGGTGCAGTCTTGCATTTCCCTCTGCAATGTCGCTAAGTTTAGCAACTTAGCCCCAACGCACAAGGCAGCACAAATGGAAAAAGCAAAAAACAAGGAGAAATAATGCATTTTTCCTCTTTTCGCCTTGAGACCAGGATTTACCTGGTCTTCATTTTGGCGCTGCCTCCTATGTACGCCACCCTTGTACATAGGGGGCAGCATCAAAATGAATGGGTGTCATGGTGGAAGACCCACCGCAACACCCACTGCCCACCCCTTTCACACTAACAATAGTGTGAAAGAAGGCTTTATGTACAAGGCAGCGTTAAGCCTTGTACGTAAGGCAGAGACCCTATCCCCACCTCCACGTCGGTAAAAGTGATGTTCCTGTAGCGATAGGAGATTTTACATATGCCCCTATGTTTGTCATACTTCAGGAAATAATTTAAAGATTGTCCAATGAGAGATCTCATGTGGGGTCTGTGCATTATACAGGTGGAATTCTGCCTTGAGCTTTTTTTCAGTTGCTCTTGTTGTATTAAATTTATAACAGTGCAAAACAATAAAATGAAACCTTACGCATAATAACCACACTTGAAACATTTAGATAAGTGTAGTCTCTATGCAATAAATATATACGATAATTATGCTATCAAAAGAAATGTAGCTGATTGAATAGTCATTGTAATTTTCGATGTTGCTCAATTATGGGCAAACATTTAAACCTATTGCTTAAAAGATACAAATTTCGAGGAGGGTTGGTAAGGGCAAAGTGGAATAGGATAAGAAAATTCTTGTGACTGGGTCTTCGTAGGTGATGAGACCACACCATCGCGTGGCATTTTTTAGTGATGTCAGTTGGGTCTAGAGAGAATGGAACAAAGGGCATAGTGCTGGTCTGTGCCTGTGGAGTAGGATCATCTTCATCCTGCTGAGAAAACTTACACTACATCTGGGAGAAAACTGCATCCACGAGCTGCAGACTGGGACTTTGTTACCTCTTTGGGTTCTTGGAGGGACTCATTGGGTATCTTGATAAGGGTGTAACCTTTATGGAGGGGCTGGCAGCCCAGCCAGATGATTGTAAGATTGATATCCCAGGTAGAATGTGATGCCAAGAGATTGCGTTTATCTCGTATGTATTGGCTGAAGGAAAATAAGGGCTTGCTCAACAAAGAGGAAAGAAAAGGTAGTAGATGCTGATGCCCCTGAAGACTCCAAGCCCTATCTTCATCATCACAGAGGTTAGTCAATTCAATTCAAATAGTCTTTATTCGGCAAGCATATCATAAAAGACAGCGGGTTTAAAATACTAAACATATTATTGAATAAACACATATCAATTCATCAGTAACAGAACATAGCCTCCAATAAAGTAGTTGATTCTGAGGGTTACTCAATACAATAATCTATAGTACTTTAAAAGGACAAGATAAAACCTTTATAATAATTTAAGTTAAGAAGTCTAAAATCATAGATCGATTAGCATCACAGGATCGGTTATGTACAGAAATTTGAATAAGACCATTTCCGTTTTGGTGTAGCTTTCTCCTCCGAATTGCCCACATCCAGTGTAAACATTTTGCGACAGCGATTGTAATACATTCAGAGGTATCTGTTTGGAATATCCTTAAAGCCTCCACCCCTGTGGTAATGCCCTTTAACAAACATACGGACTTTAGCTACTTGTGCCGAGGATGTTTGTACACGGGGCTGATAAACAAGATATGGGCTATACTTTCCGGCTATACTTTCCGGCTGTAGAGGACAAAATGGGCAAAATATGTTGTTATTAACTTTCCATTTGCCGTTAAAGGAATTAACAGGAAGGGTACCCACCCTATATTGGTGGTACCGTTTCCTGTCTTCGGGAAGTGTAATAAAATCCCAGTAAGCCTCATAAGCAATTTCTTGTTTAAGCTCAAGAAAATTCTTAGACAGTGATGGAACATTAAATGTTCTAAAATTTCTCATTGATACCACAGACCAATAGAGCTCCCTAAAAACCTTTCATGGTGGGAAAGAGTTAGTGGTAGGATTCTCCCACAATGAAGCCAAACCCATGGCGATTAGTCATTTAAACTAGCCTTGACCCGTGAGTCGGTGGTGCTACTAGAGGAGCCAGACAGGTCTTCTTCTAAGGGTGGCTGTGAAGGGAGGAGCAGTGTCTATTTTTAATCGTAAAGATTTTATTTGGCTAGACAACGGGTTGGGGGACTGGGTGATGCACGTGCCCTCACTGTAAGTAAGGAGTGTAAGGAGAAAGAGCATGCAGAGCATCCAGCACGTATTCACAAACACTTAAGAATATTTGGAAAGCTTGACCATACCGTTGTCATATGTTCTCATTTAGATATTGAAAGCTATGAATTGAAAACAGTGTTCTAAGATTTTCCCAAATACCAATTTTATATCAATTAGTTAATTACGCATTCTTTCACGAATAAAACAGTGACTATGGTATTAATTGGTACAAGACGTGATCAGCAATCACTCTTAACTTTTTTGTCTATTTGCAAATGTGGAGTCAGATTTTAGAAAGAGAGGATTTCTTTTGCAACATGCTAATATCACCTTCAATTTGAAATTGACCCCATGTTTACGTTTGCAAATGTAATCTTGGGTTCGTTCAAGTACCTTAATCTAGGTTTGTCAATGGACCGTCTGTAGATAACACTATTTAAGATTGGCAAGTCTGCCTGAATGCACTACATGGAAACATTCACTTTGTTAGGAAACTTAGTAAGTTTCAGGAGAGTGTCACTGCATACGCCAGGATATCTGGTATATGATAAATAATGTATTGAAGCAGCATCCTTTCAGGGATAAGTATTTATTAGAACTTTGGAATGTCATGAGCAGCATTGAATACAACAGGGTCACAGGGTCAATAATGGCTCGTACAGATCACTTCAAAATACCAATGTTTATTTTTGTTTTGTTTGTCTTTCTCCCTGATTAATTTAGAACAGTTTATCCACAGTGACTGGACTGTACTAATTCCTTCATAACACCTCTATGTGTGACTATACTGGTATTTAGACATCCTCACCCTTGTTATTGGCCCTCGCCTATACTGAGCTGAGCTCGTCATGAGCGGGGAAAGGGGTTAACATATCCAGAGCCAACTATCACTGATGTGCTAAATGTGGATGCCCCACAGACAAACAAATGAAACCTCATACATTGGGATGTATTTCCATCCCTACAATTAACAACCGTGTCAGTGGCTATCCCTAAATATCTTAACTTGCAGATATTTCTAGGAGCAAGTGTAGAGATATATGTTGAGAAATGTGTTCCATTAACTGAACTGAACACATCTGAGAAGGCACAGGACTGTAAAGTCATTGCATAAGCATAAACTTCTATGTGAAGCGACAGACTCTATTTATGAAACACAAAAGGCTGGTTAACAAAGCAAAGAAACACCTCATCAAGGGCATCATTTTAGAGCATTCGCACCTAAAACACAGAAACAACATATTTTTTAAGGCCCACGCTTTTGCACCCTTTCAGCTGTTATGGGGATATCAGAAATAATCCATAGATTAATCATTGTCTTGATTAAAATTATAACAAAAGTAACTACGCTTAGTACTCGTCCGTTTCCAGATCTACAGGCGGAAAATATGGATTAGAAGCACATTCATTTAATCCTATCTGAATTTCTTCCCTTAGGTCTTGATTCACAAAGGTAAATTTACATGTTTGTGTAAGTTTACGCTTTTTCAGTATTCACATATCTGCAGTTTAATAGTAAGTTTAGGGGAGCGGAGACCTTGCAGGCAGGGGCGCAGAACACCGCACATATAAACATAGGCCAGGCTCAACGTGTAAGGCAAAAACATGGACTGGCCTAAACGTGTAAATTTACCTTTGTGAGTCCGGCCATTATTTTTTAAGTGAGGTACGCAGCGTGCACCTTTTGTAACATGACTCTCTACTGGAAGGCATGTAACTGAACAAGGGAAATTGATCACATCGGACAGTACTTTAGGTGTTCCGCATTGCAGATCCTATCAAAACGTGTAGGTTGACTTACTGTTTATTTTTAAATTATTGACAGGGACAAAATGGAAGACAAACAAATGGCATCTAATTATTTTACTTTGTTGGGAAGAATTGAGTTGGGTAACATTTTTAAACGATGCTCCCCCACAGCTCTGTTATGCCAGAAAGACCTACAAAAACCTTGAAGCTTGAAACTCCCCCCCCCCCATCCATGCAAAGTAGTTCCTTTTATGATTCGGAAGTTGAAATCAAGATTAGACATTGCTGAAACCAATAGTTCTGGCTTTAGCTGCAGTTTTTATGCCTTTTTCCCCGTGTGTTGGCATATGACTTTTCCAGTGCTTGCTACATTTTCAGCAGATTAAACTGCCATAAACTGCAACATCTTGAGGGACTATATGGACACCAAATACTGTTTGCAAGGCATAATAGGATGAACATAGTCAGATTATTAAGTATGCTGACCTTGTGTGAGTAAAACATATTTACATATTTTCGCTATTGGTTAAATGTTTAGTGAAGCCGTTGAACATGGCTCTCAAGCTGTTCACGGAGACGCTTCGTTCCCAGTCTTTAAGTAAGTTACATCAGATGCTTAAGCTGCGGCACGTTTCTTTAATGTATTGGTTCTCAAATGGGCATTTTGCTCGTGTGCTCAACTTATGATGCATGTTGTCAATATTGTCGACCTTTTTTTGCCACGATACATTTTCTGCCTTTTACTTTGCTGGATAGCCACAAGTTTGTTTTCGGCAGGTTTAGTTCATACACCAAGGGTGTAACTGGTCTATCTTCTGACTTTTTTTTGTATTGAATCCTTTATACTGTGGGTTCTTTTCGGATATCTTCTCATTTCTATTACAGAGAAATAACCAATTTTTTTGTATGACATTACTGTGATTAATTACCGAGAATAACAGATGTGGGTAACTAACGTGGTCCTGTATGATTTCCTTACAGACCCCTGAGGAAGGGTCCTTTTCACTTTGACCCGAAATGCATTGGGTTTTTGGAAGATTGGGAAAAAGAATAAATGATGAAAATATCATAAGATGAACATTATGAATATGTGAACAATGAAAATAAACGTTTAAATCATTGAAAAAGTGGATTATCATTTGGATTACAAATAATTTTGAAATTCGAAGGAATGATCGGTTCCTCACGTTATTGAGCGCACATCTTTGTGAGAAGTGGTCCTTCTCACTCTATGTTACTAAAACATATTTAGGGGCATATTACCAAGCAGGGTGATAGGCAATTATCGCAGCTTTAGCGGACGTTTTCAGCCGCTAAGCGGCGATAATTCTATCGCTCTAAAAGCAAGCTGTCGCTAACAGCAGTTAGCGACAGCTTTAGGCGATAGCGAGCGGTTTGGGTCCCGCTTTGCATGTCAGCGATATTTATCGCTAATGACATGCAAAGTGGGCGTACCCAACCTGTTAGTGACTGAAAGCAGTCGCTAACGTCGCTATCCCCTATTAGCAAGGCAGGCGTAGCAATGGAAATATTCCCGCTATCGCCAAAAACTAACACCTGCTCTGACCAGTTCTTAGCCATGTTATCCAATGGGAGGTGGATAACATGGCTAAGAGCATTTTGTCGCTAATGCGTGAATATCGCTGTTTTCTCAGCGATATTCACGCTATAACCGGAAAATGTAGCGCTTTGGAGATAAACGTTGCTAATAGCACGTTATCTCAGCGATAATTTCCGGCGATGCTTAGCGATAACAAATTCGTTGCTAAGCCTGGTTAGCTATAAATATCGCTAATCGTTGGTAATATGCCCCTTAGTCTGTAACAAGTCTCAGAAATGTCCATATCCGAAGCGTCTAGACTTGTTTCGGGGCTTTCAGGAAGCCCTGCTGGAATGAAACACGAGCACTTATGACACAAGGTTGGACACAAATGTGAAATGTTACTTTTATGAGGGTGTAATAATAGCAGTGTTCAGTGCCTGATACCTACTGCCCTCCCCACGGGCCCTTTCTGATTATCCTGCGTACCGTTTGGTATGGAATGGGCGTTCAATAAACGTATTCAAGCACGAAGAGAGAATGAAAATAATCCTCCCACAATGGACACGTAACTTTTATTTTTTTTATATATTCGGTTGCACTTGGCCTCTGCACAATAGTTTGTTTTCAGCAGTGCGTGGCATGGCTTAACACACCCAGAGTGCACACATACAGAGAACAAACTCTGAACCCTTGAACCAGGCTGGGAGCACCGACTGCCTTTTCATAATGCACCCGTTCAATTAACTTGGCTGTTTTTTATCCTATTTACATTATCTGGAATAGGAATAAATATTTGCATGGCGCTCCACGTTGCTAGGCGACATCCATGGTGCAAAGTGCATTTCATACAGCCTGAAAAAAACTTACTTGACAAAAAGGCCTCCTACATTGAGGACAAATGTCTCTTTCATTAGAAATCCCATGACAAGCCATGAGTTATTTTCAAAAATATAGAACCTTTGAGAGTTAATTTGTTTGTGGTGAGTGGCCCAAGACTAAGGGCCATTCATGCAGTCAGGGCTTACTTGTAAACAAAAAATATGTCCAAAAACAAAAGCTCAAAGTTTCTCTTGGGAGGCCTCCGTGCACTTCCAATACTGGCTCCACCCACTTCCATCACTGACACCACCGCACCCTCTGCCTACATGGACACTACCCATAGTATTTTATTCGGCAGCCCTATCAACTTGAGCACCACCGTGTGACACAGGCTATCAGCTCTTTTCACACGGTGTCCTGGTGAAAGCTTGTATCAGGCGGTGTCCAAAAGAGAGGAGTCCGAAACCCATACACAAAGCAGGTTTCCTGCCCGTGGGCGGTGACTCTGAGATGCTGACATCCATCAGGGATTTTGCAACCTCCTCAGGAGGTCGGTGGTCCTTTTAAATAGATTTTTTATTTGTTTATTGTTCTCATTTAGTGCAGGGTAGAGCCCCGCCACTCTACTTGGCCCCGCCCCAACCATGGTTGGGAAGGAGGTGATGAGCTCAAAGTCCCACTCCCACTTCAAAGGCCACATTACACAAAATGCACATTTTCATTGTTTGCGCCAGGGGCACCTTTAAAATGGAGCGCCCAGCGCAAACAATGAAAATGTGCCCTATCACGATGAATGCGTTGCCCCCATGGCAGCCACGAACTCGCGCAGGGCATCGCATTCAGAGTGAAATACGGAATGGCTGCTTTATAGCCTCGCAGGGCCAGATTCACAGAACTAACTTAAGACAAAATCCTAAACTTAATACCGGAATGAGTAAGTGCCTTTTGTGAATACCAAAATGAGTAAGTGCCTTCTGTGAATACCAAAATGGTAGTAAGTTTAGTATTTTGTCTTAAGTTAGTTCTGTGAATCGGGCCCTTCATGTTTTCACAGTGCAGGCAGCAACCTGACTACACTTTTGAGGGGGATTAGAGATCCCCTTGCAGGCGGCTGCAGTCAGTGACGGGGAGGCCCATGGGACCCGCTTTTGCCTGCCAGAGGGCTGTCATCAGGAAACGCCTCCTGAGGGCTTCTTTACTTCTGCGCCTGCAATGGGGCTCAGACGCAGAGGCAAAGAGATTCCCATGCAAATGAGGGGACCCCCCTCTGTAGGTAGCGCTGGTAATTTAAGTGCGCGAGCGCTACCAGTATTACAGAAGGGGTGCACAAGTTTCTGTGGATACTTCTGTAATACCAAAGTGCCCCGGGGCGCACAAAGCGGGCACAAATGCATGTTGTGGCCCTGGGTCACCCTCTGTAATACAGCCCCAGGACTCGAACCCAGGGGCATATTACCAAGCAATAGCGATAATTATCGCTATTGCTTGGTTAGAGACAAAATGTTACCGCTGAGCTGCGGCGATTTTTATCGCAGATAAACCTTGGTATTACCAAGGTTTATCGCAAATGCGATAAAAAACGGCCGCAATGCATGAATATCGCTGAAAACTCAGCGATATTCATGCATTACCGAGCTAATGCTCTTAGCCATGTTATCCACCTCCCATTGGTTAACATGGCTAAGAACTGCTCAGGGCAGGTGTTAGCTTTTGGAGATATTCGCGCTTAGCGCGAATATCTCCAAAAGTTGGTAATAGGAGATAGCGATGTTAGCGACTGTTTCCAGTCGCTAACATCTTGGCACGCCCACTTTGCATGTCATTAGTGATAAATATCACTGACATGCAAAGTGGGGCCCAAGATGGTCGCTATCTCCTACTAGATGTGGCTAACTGGTGTTAGCTACAGTTTGGTAATAGGGAGATAATTTTATCTCCGCTTTCTTGGCTTTTAAAGCCAAAAAAGCGGAGATAAACCCCCTTGATAATATGCCCCCCAGTTCCACAATTCCCAACTAGGCAGCTCTGGCGTAAGCCCACATATGTCACCACCGACCTTGCTGGATACCGAGTGAAACTGACTTTGGAAGAACGCCAGTATCTACAAGAAACTTCCTTCAGGAAACGAAGTGAAGGAAGCACAGAACACATCGCGCCACTCCAATGACCGAATGCAAATTTGACATTTGTATAATAATGAGGGCAGGGGTGTATAATGCAGAATAAAATACAATTACAGCAGCAAGTGGTTGATGCCATACAGCATGAGAGGGAGAGTGGGTTTGCTGTGGGAGGCAAGGGTTGAGGAAGAAAGCGGAAGAGTAAACAAAGAAATGCATCATTTTCTAAATAACACTGCAATTATGAAACCCATGCTGGGTCGGCTGTCTGTGGGTTTATACTATTTGTTTATGTGCTAAAAAACACTGGGTGTACTAATGGGGCTAATATCTGGATCTAGGGTTCTGCACTAAGTTTGTTTATTAACATGTCAATATTATGTTGTTTTCCTACATTTAATTACGTTTGTTTTTGTCAGCTTCCCGCAGGGGAAAAATATGCATCTTATGCCTCTAATATAAATCAGCAATAGCAATTTTCCCAAATCCTTAGGGGTGGTAGAAATGTCTGCTTATCTTCTTATAACTCATTTCAACCCTTAAGGTCTGTGACTTAAAAGGTGCGTGATGCAATTGATGGGCGAGGACAACTTAATCAAGTCAGAGGTACTACAAATTTGCAATAGACAAAGGCCTTCAGCACAAAAGCGCTGCCTTTACTTGCTCACACATCTGCCAGAAGCTTTTCTGGGATCCCAGTCAAATTGTTTTTTCGGGAAAGCCACTCTGGATTCACTTCACAAACAGAAAAAAATGGTCTCCAGGCAAAAGAAACAACAGTATCAGCTGCCATCCAATGGCGAGGTCGCCTTAGCTGACTTATCATTAGCAAGCATGTTTATGGTCTATCTTGACAGCGCTGATGTTGCCAGGCAATTGTGTGTGTATTACCAGAGAGGGGCTTTGGCTCCACCCACATCTTGGGAGCCAGGGGTACGTTATGATTGGGCAAAAGTTGTGTGCTTTCACAAAACAGCTGTGATCATTGTGTTTAATTATCCAGATGCCTGAGCTTGAACTTTTAGAGGCACACATGTGATATTGCAATGCTGTTAAAATGTCTTAGATAAAAATCTATATTTTTTTCTGGCAGGAGCACAGATAGGAGGAATGCAATCATTACCTTATATGGATTTCTAGGTCTAGCTTGACAGTGCAACTATCACATGACCTTTTAACCTACACCAATATTATTCTACAGGGCGTTACTTTTGCCCAAATACATATTCATTCACATGCTATTTACTTATAATACTTACACTGCCATGCAACATTCTTGTAAAGCCAGACCTATTGTCATTACCAATGCTTGCTTTCAACCAAATCTGTGGTGCCGATGAATTGTTATAGTGCAAGGGGAGGCATAGAGACTGTGCATGAGGACAAGGTGAGCAACAAATCTTATTCAATGCCCTCAATGTTCTTTGTAAATCTTTGGTCATCCATTTGCTTTTAGAGCTGCTTCACAGTACTGAGACATCTTAAGATCCCTCACAGAGCACCTCTACCCTGAACTTCCAAGCACCACCCTTGCAGAATGAGACAATAACAGAGCTCTCACAAAACACCTCTGTCTTGATAGGCACCAGACGGTGAACAACCTTTACAACACAACTTTTACCACGCAGTGCCTTTACGACGCAACTTTTACAACGTAAACCATTACAACGCATTGCGCTGGGGGGCGCTCTAGGATAGGGAATAGGTTTAATGTACTATCCAACACCTTCCCTACTATCCACGGGGACTGGAGTTGGAATAGTAAATTAAACAATTCACTATCCAGCGCCCAGAAGCACTATGCATTGTAAAGGCATGCGTTGTAAAAACCGCGTTGTAAAGGCATGCGATGTAAAAGCATGCGTTGTAATGTCATACATCCCACCAGACACTCTCCTAGTTTTCAGGTAATGAACTACCCACCAGGCTGTACCCCAGTACCAACTTCCTGTATAGATTTTTATTCCAATCCTGAGACAGTCAGCCCATGCCCCACTGATGTTTCTTGCACCGTGCACTTTCATCCTAGTACTGAGATATAGTCAAAGCTCTGATTATTCACCTCTGTTCTGATTTCCCCATGCGCAACTATCCCCATGCTGAGCTATTCACAGGGGTCTCTCAATGCACCCCTATCATGACCTCATCACGCAATATTATTTTTAAGGTAGTTCTGAGAACGCTGCAGACCTACTGCATAATTCCTGGCTGAACCATGTTCTGGCCTCCACCTACAATAGACATCCAAAGGGCTCTTCCAAAGTAATTCTCTCCCCATCTGCAGCATGCCTTCCTGTTTCAGTGTTGACATACCATCATTGGTCTCCCAAAAGCTCTTCTAACCTGACCTGGACAATACACCACTATCAGAGGACTGACACACCCTCAGAGATTTTAGTACTCATTTCTATCTGGATTTTCAGAGTGTCTAGTGTCGGTGTACTAATGCACCCTACAGAGCTCACACAATGTACCTCAGACGTAGTGTGCAATATGCGCTCATATCTCAGGACTGAGGCGGTCACACAACTCCTAAACAAATATTTGGCTCAAAGAATTCGAGTGTGTGGTATTCTATCAGAATGTTGCATTTTAAAATATACCCACTGCAACAATTTGCGAAGGTAAATATATTGTTACCTTCACGTATGTGTACCGCAACAAAATAAGGTGCACTAAGTGTGGAGTTAAGAATAGTACAGCTATACTTACTGCTATACGCTTACCTTAACAGTATTTTGGGAGTTTATATTCCCTGCAGCATTGCTGGGTTAGGACAACATTTTTGTCCTCAACCTTATGACACACAACCCATGGCACTGCTGAAGAAAGTTCCTATTCAGGGCAATATGGCTCAGGGGGCAAAGCTTCTGATGTAGAGATCTGTGTAACCAGCAGGTTTTCAGATTCAAATCCAAGAGGAGTATAAGTGGGTGGAACCATAAGAAACTTGTAATTACCACTCAAAATAATTATTTTCAAATATTTCTACTTTGCCTGCCTCTGCCAATCGCTTATCATAAGGCACTGCTTCAAAGAGTGAGAAACAATGTGATTGAACACTGAATGCAGAAGCCTTAGTCTGGCATGTGAAAGTGTGATTGGATAATGCTTGTGCTGCAGAGATCTGGGTTGTACCTGAAGGCTACGGTTACCAATGGCTGATGGAATATATATATGTGTGTGTGTGTGACGGTGTAGGAAGGGGGATGGGGATTGGGTATGTGCATGTATTTGTGTGTAACAAATCTAAACATGGTGCCTCAGAACAGAAAGGGGGAAAAAGTACGTTTTTTATTTTTTCATAATTTGTTATGTATGTCTGCACTTTACACTATACTAGTAAGTGTGTCAGACTACTAATGCAATTAGTAGCAGCATTAAAAGGTAGGGAAGGAGGGAGAAACGTCATAAGATATATACATTTCAGACATGAACATACACCAACAGATACATACATTTTAGTTTATTACATTTGAAGGATGCCATTTATGGGTATTAGCCATATGTAAGGTGGTAATAAAGGGCCCACTTTTAACAACACAAGTTTTATGTAGCTGGTGACTAATTATGAGTTGGGAAATAGGCTGGAAAGCGATCATCAACCACAAATGCTTCGATAAAATATAAAAGTGTCCTTGCATGAACAAGCTTTTTCCGGAAATCGGTTATTCCTTAACGACCAACTACAAAAAACTGGGGTGCTCTGTATCCTGTATCAACAAAGTAGAACATCAAGCCAGACTTCAATGGGAGAAATTATGCGAAATAACCACTAACCCTTTGGAATAGTGGGCTCAATTCTCACAGCTTCCCTTGGAGAGTCAAGTTGGCTCCCACAGGACAAGAACTACTACAGCCTCGGTTCTATACAGCCCAGGAAAAAATCAGCCCAACTAATAGCGAGAAAGAAGCTTAATCACGCTTTGATGGTGGTGAGATATCAATAAAACTCAAGAATATGCAGTGAGATTTTAACCTAAATTAAGAGTTTTATATAACAGAGCTGCATGGATTTCAGCGAAAACAGAAGTAGACCAAAATTGGTGTAAAATCCTCTTTGCCTCTAAGCGAAAGAATGCCAGAAAAGTTTGAAAATTTGTGAATCCACCTGATAGATCGATGATTTATTTTTCTTCATCAACTATATCAGAAGCTTCTTGGTGAAAATGCTTAGAGGAAGTTTATGGGGTGTGGTCATAACTAAGGATCCCCCAAAAGCTGGTATCCAAAAGTGGAAAGGGGAAGATTCTCTCAAAGTGATTTCATCAGATGAAGTGGAAAAAATTATCTGCAAGTGCAGTCGAGATGGGCCCTAACGCTCTACCACAGTCACTTTATAAGCAGAATCCACTATTTTGGGCAGATTAATTGGTTATTCTATTTGACTACATTCTCCATAACCAAGTAATTTCAGATAGATGGAGGGGATCAATATTGTCCCTAATTTATAAAGCCGCTCACTCCTCCCATCCTTCTAATTACAAGTTGATTGTATTAATGGCCGGAGAGGCAAAGTTTTTTGCAAAATGTCTACAAACGAAATTAACTGGCTGGGTGGAGTCCAACTCCCTGGTGCCGAAACATCAGACAGGCTTTTTTAAGGGAATTGATACATTCACTTACATATAGATGCTGGCTTTAATAATCGAACAAGCAAGGTATCGGTCTGCAAAGCTCCACTTGTGTTATTTAGATTTTTGGTCAGCATTCGATGCAGTGTGGAGAAATATCTTATGGTCAATGTTGAAGAATTTGGGAATTTCTCCTCTCCTCCTTAGAGTGATCCAACTATTTTAAACAGATACTTGGACAAGAGTTAGCCTGGGCAACGGTTCAAAAGTCTCTTTAAACAGTATGAATTCACATTCACTGACAGTGGCTGGTTTTAATGTCTCTCATATGTTGTACGCTGATTACATCATATTGATTAGTTATACAAAGGTGGGGCTTCAGCCCTTAATCAATGCAACCATGCAGTATGCTGCTGATCACAGGTGAAAAGTGAATCCTAATAAAACCAAAACCATGCTACTTTTAAGAGGAAGAGCTTCACTTTCAACATTTTATATAGAAGGGGCAGCCTTGGAATCAGTATCGGAGTATAGATATTTGGGGGTGATTGTTGACTCCAGAGGCTCATTCAAGAATCAGCGTACTGCAATTTTAAGAAGAAATTGTTCATTAGTTGTTGTGTTTGCCTCCCTGCGTAATTCTTTAAAAGCCCTGTCTTTTTAGCCACTCTTCCAAGTAATGGCAGCTCAACATGCCCCTTCTTTAACATATGGGTTTTGAGATATTGAGAGGAAAAGCCGCCAAAATTATAAACGTCATGTTAGCAACTTATTGTCCCCTGTTTAACTTACCTCAGCAGGCTTCACCAGCCCAAATCTGTTTAGAGTTTGGCCTCAGGAGACAGAGGACAAGTAGCCTTGGAGTGTATTTGAAATTTGGTTACAAATTAAAAAATGATACAAGATGTACACTTAGTACAGCTGTATGGTAGGCAATAAGTGACACTAGAAATATTGCGGTACAAAAGGGGGTGGTGATGGACGGAGCATCTGAATCAATCAAACACTCGCACCCAGTCAAAAGATCTGGGTTTAATCCATCACCGTTCTTTAGCCCACTCTGCCACCCCAGTTCAGACATGGCTATATGCAAATCAGTCTGACCCTGTGCCTCATGGGAACATTCCATCCCGAACTGCCAAGCCATGTCTTCCCTGGCTCGGAAACAAGATTCCGAGGACCGGTTTCTGGTATTCCAGCCGTCTTCAGCCCGGCTTGCTTGAATCCAGTGGCAAAGTGAGCAAGGGACTCACGTCTGAGCATACCCTGCCACACTTATGGCGGCCAAAAGCGGTACAAAAGGGGGTGGTAATGGACGGAGCATCTGAATCAATCAAACACTCGCACCCAGTCAAAAGATCTGGGTTTAATCCATCACCGTTCTTTAGCCCACTCTGCCACCCCAGTTCAGACATGGCTATATGCAAATCAGTCTGACCCTGTGCCTCATGGGAACAGTCCAGCCCGAACTGCCAAGCCATTTCTTCCCTGGACCGGAAACAAGCTTCCGAGGACCGGTTTCTGGCATTCCAGCCGTCTTCAGCCCGGCTTGTTGAATCCAGTGGCAAAGTGAGCAAGGGACTCACGTCTGAGCATACCCTGCCACACTTATGGCGGCCAAAAGCGGTACAAAAGGGGGTGGTGATGGACGGAGCATCTGAATCAATCAAACACTCGCACCCAGTCAAAAGATCTGGGTTTAACCTTTCACCGATCTTTAGCCCACTCTGCCACCCCAGTTCAGACATGGCTATATGCAAATCAGTCTGACCCTGTGCCTCATGGGAACAGTCCAGCCCGAACTGCCAAGCCATGTCTTCCCTGGACCGGAAACAAGCTTCCGAGGACCGGTTTCTGGAATTCCAGCCGTCATCAGCCCGGCTTGCTTGAATCCAGTGGCAAAGTGAGCAAGGGACTCACGTCTGAGCATACCATGCCACACTTATGGTGGCCAAAAGCGGTACAAAAGGGGGTGGTGATAGACGGAGCATCTGAATCAATCAAACACTCACACCCAGTCAAAAGATCTGGGTTTAATCCATCACCGTTCTTTAGCCCACTCTGCCACCCCAGTTCAGACATGGCTATATGCAAATCAGTCTGACCCTGTGCCTCATGGGAACAATCCAGCCCGAACTGCCAAGGCATGTCTTCCCTGGACCGGAAACAAGCTTCCGAGAACCGGTTTCTGGCATTCCAGCCGTCTTCAGCCCGGCTTGCTTGAATCCAGTGGCAAAGTGAGCAAGGGACTCACGTCTGAGCATACCCTGCCACACTTATGGCGGCCAAAAGCGGTACAAAAGGGGGTGGCAGGGTATAACCGCCATAAGTGTGGCAGGGTATGCTCAGACGTGAGTCCCTTGCTCACTTTGTCACTGGATTCAAGCAAGCCGGGCTGAAGACGGCTGGAATGCCAGAAACCGGTCCTCGGAAGCTTGTTTCCGGTCCAGGGAAGACATGGCTTGGCAGTTTGGGCTGGATTGTTCCCATGAGGCACAGGGTCAGACTGATTTGCATATAGCCATGTCTGAACTGGGGTGGCAGAGTGGGCTAAAGAACAGTGATGGATTAAACCCAGATCTTTTGACTGGGTGTGAGTGTTTGATTGGTTCAGATGCTCCGTCTATCACCACCCCCTTTTGTACCACTAGAAATATTGCAGCACATGAATATGTTATCCAGGCCCTATCCACTGTTAAGGCAGAGGAACTCTGGGCCCTATCCATTTCTCAAACTGCATTTAATAGTTACCAATCGACATTTCAGGCTTGATTGCAGTTGCCCCACTCCTCCGTTGGATGAGAATTTGGGCTCAAACAACCCCAAACTTAAGTCAATTAATAATTCAGGATTGCTTAGCACTGGATAAGGCACTAAACATCCCATGGCTTAAATATATTAAAGATCAAACGGAGAAGTTAGGTTGCCCTGAATTGTTTGCGTCCCCTACCCCTTTGACTAAGTCCGCAGTTAGCGCTGTTAAGCTGAAAATTTCAGATAGATGTTAAAGCTTGAGGCGGCAAAAGGAACTAATTAAGCCCTCGGTGAGAAAGTATGTCACACTGAGCCTGGGACAGCAGATGCAATCATATTTGACCTACATAAACAAAGCTTTTTATCGCTTTGTCTTAACAAGATTCCGTTTAAATATGGTACCCTGGCTACTGGCCTTTCCGAAAGGTTATTTTAAATCAAACTCACCAAATAGGTGCACTTGTGACAGCTTCTCAGAGCAAGACACTCTACATAATATGTTCTTTTGCTCCCATTATGAACACCTACATAGAAAGTACATCCTCCCGCTGGTAAGGGATCAAAACTTTGTGCAAGTAAGGCAAGCTCTGATCTACTTGCAAATGTTAAGCTCACCTGTAATCTGCTTGGGGGTAGCCAGTTTTTTAATTGGTGCAATTAGATACAGGAATAGGATAAAGCCGAATTAAACATTCTGAACAAGGCTGATAGTATGTTTATGTTGGTCATCATCCAAAGTTACCTAATAGTCATAATTGTGGTTGTTTTTTATTACCTTTTGTATGATGTTTTAATGGATTTTAAATATACCAAGATATGATTTTTTTATGGATTTAAATGATGCTTAAACGATGTCTTTTGCCAATAGATGTTTTATGTTGTACTTTTATGGCTTTAATTTGCCGAATAAAGTTGATTTGACTGACTGACTATTAATGGACATGGCAAAAAGATAAGGGGGCATATTATCAAGGCCAACATTGCCGCTTTAACGGCCATTTTCGGACGAAAAGCGGCAATTGAATTACCTCAGTATTAGCAAGGACACACTAATAGGCATCAGCGCGTGTTTCCTTGTGTCAGCTGCCGTTTCACTAACGCCTCGCATCGGATCTGTAATGAGATGCAAAGTAGGCGTTCCCTCCGAAAACAACAGTGAAAAAGTCGCTAACCGCACATCGCGGTATTTGCAAGCCAGACCCTGACACCCATAGCGATATCAAAATCTACGCTAACCGCGGTTATCGCCGTAAGCTAACGTCTGCTAACTTTCAGTCTTAGCTATATGAATAAAGGGAGGTGAATTGTCAAGCTACGACCACCACGGCGTATCAACAATAAAATCCCTATCGCTGCAGTGTTATCGCTAGATTTTCAGCGATAATCCCACATTTCGCCGCTATCGCTGCATTATTTATCGCCTTGGAGATAAGGGATAATAATAACGCAATATCTCGGCGATGAAATGCAGCGATAACCGGCGATATTTAAAACAGCGCTAAGCGCACTTTTCGATAATTATTGCAGCTCCTTGTTAATATGCCCCTTTATCTTTATAGGATAGAGAAGTGTTAGCTAGAAGAGCCCATACGTGGATGGTTATCAGTTCAAATGGCTCCTTAAAATTTCAGACATATTTAGGAGAGTTAAATAGATGAAATCCAAATTATAACTTCTGATCTTCCGGCTTGGAAACTTGCAAATTTGTTTAATTCCCTGACTTACTTGAGATTGTCTAAAAGACTTAATTTCGTCTTTGTAATTATTATAGGGAAGACATTTGTCACATTGTTTGCTGCTGCCCAGCCCTATTAGAAGAGCGCAAAAGATTCTTAAAACCAGTTTTTTAATCGGAATATTATACTAACATGTTGATGAACAAATAAAGCCTGTCTTTAAGGGGAAGATTTGATATGCTCTGGAATTTTTTTTAAATATATGTCCATTGCTGAGTCTAATCTTGCAAAGTGTGAGCTGTAATGGTCACTGACAGGACTACGCCCAGTGTGTATCAGGTCTACATACATTGTGTTAGTTTTATTCTGAACAATTCATTTTACTGATATTCAACTTGTTAAACAAGATGGGTTTTTTCACTGCAATTATAATTTAGTTTTAGGATGAGATAAGATTTCATCAAAGGAACGTTGTACTTTTCCGACCATTTTTGAACAAATTGTTGTTTTAACCACTAATATTGTTAGTAGTATATTCTAGGTGTAATTGCACTAAGTAAGAGCAATAAGGTTTATGAACTGTAAAAACTGTGGATCAGTGTCCTCCTAATTAGCTCTTACTTTTAAGCTTATGAAAAGAATATTGAGGGTTTTCAAAAGTTTGAAGATGGTTTTTAAAATACTATTTATTTATGATGTGTTATTCAGAGATTAAATTGTGTTATATTGTAAGTTTTAATTAACTGAACGTAAAAATATCATATCATTAACTCTTTATTATAACCTAAAGGTGCAGTTAGTATGGTCGCGCTAATTCTTCCCTTTCCTGTTTCTTGCTCTACTAGAACCAGATATCAAAGATTTGTGAAAGGTGGGAAAAAATAAACGCTCTAGATACTCAGATGACAACCCTGCCCCTCGACTCCACAGCCCTGGTAGTTGTGTCTATGTTTGATAGCCAATGTCTAACTATAACCGTTTCATGATTTTTCTTAATGTGTCAGAACTTTTGTGTTGCTTTCCCTTGCGCTTTACCGAGCTCATGGGGTAAGTGGTGGCATTTGTTTTATGCCAAATCCTGATCAATATTGGCTCTACCCTACAAAGCCTCAGAAGCGATCCACTAGTAAAACTTCTAATAATACATTTTGTTTGACATTAGTTGCGCGATTTATGCACCCTACTGCTGCCATGTTAAATAGAAAAATCTATGCTTTATTGGCTATTAAATATACATGCATATTGGATAGAAGTAGATTATGATGCAAGAGTGCAGTCGGCAACTTGACTCATTGTGGTAGAACAGTACAGTTGAGGCCCCTTACCTGGGTGAATGGAAGTCACACCAGGCCCAACACTCTCCACAATGCCAGCTCCCTCGTGGCCAAGAATCGATGGGTAATTGTAGTTGGTCAGCATACCCTCCATTGGAAGGGTATCTGTATGGCAGATGGCGGTAGAGATGATCTAGGGGGAGAAAAAGCAGAACATAAGTTACATATAACTTGTTAAAGGTTAGAGGGATGAGCTAAGTATTTTCTGAGACTAAGGTCCATGGGGCGTATTAGCAAGAACTTTGTTAAAATTATCGCCGTTTTAGCGGCAGGAAACTGCCGCTAAAACGGCAATAATTTGCTTGCTAATTTGCGTTATAGAATTCCAATAGAAGCCCAGGTTAGATGTGCAGGACATCTTACCTGGGCTTCTATTGGAATTCTATAGCGCATATTAGCAAGCCCATTATCGCTGTTTTAGCTGCAGTTTCCTGCCACTAAAATGGCGATAATTTTAATGGGGTTCTTGCTAATATGCCACCAAACCTTTCTAAGAAGGCTAACACTATTCCACAGGTTTTGCTGCCCATTTAAGTTTGATTAATTGCTGTATTGATAATGGGGCACTGGGTGTGTTCCAGTAGTCCAGTTCAACGTAATATATTGATCTGCCAGAGCAAAACATGTGTCAGCTGTTTTGCAAGAACTGAGGTCAATAAACATTTGTTTCTTGTTCCAAATTGAACCATGATGTCTTCTTGAATATATTTATGATGTTGGGGTGTCACATTGATAAATCTTGTTAAAACATTTTTCGGGACTTAAATCACATAAATAACTCATATTAATAAAGTGTCAGATACAATAGATCTACCTTCCAGATAATTTAAGATTAAACATCCACTGCCTGTCTTTCCAGATTGGCTTGAATATACATTTGTTCTGAAAGTCTTTTAATGGCCTTGTATGCCATTCACACAGTTCTATGTGAACAGCTTAATTGCCCTTGTTGTTAGATTAGTGCTATACTAAAGTATTCTAAATAAAACAAATAAGGAAAATTAGAAGAAAAAAAGTGCATTCTGTTTTAGATTGTGGATGATGAGGTGTGATAAAGGTCATATATCATTACATGGTTTTACATTAGTCTTGCAAAACCAACAGTTGATGGACAGAATGTAGAACAATGTCATACATTCACCCCAGTACAGAGATCTGGACCTAAATCCATCGGTTTTTTTGCACTCCACACCACCCCAGTTCAGACATGGCCATATGCAAATCAGCCTTGACCCTGTGCCTCATGGGAACAGTCCAGCCCGAACTGCCAAGCCATGTCTTTCCTGAACCGGAATCAAGCATCCTAGGACCTGTTTCTGGCTATCAGCCGTCTTCAGCCAGGATAGCTTGACTCCAGTGGTGTGGAGAGCATGGGACTCACGTCTGAGCATACCCATCCCACTCGGGGTGACAAATGCAAAACCAACAGTTGATGGACAGAATGTGGAACAATGTCATACATTCACCCCAGTACGGAGATCTGGGCCTAAATCCATCGTTTTTTTGCACTCCACACCACCCCAGTTCAGACATGGCTATAGGCAAATCAGCCTTGACCCTGTGCCTCTACATTAGTCTTACCTGTGTCGATCATTGAATTATTGAAATATATTGTGTACATAAGCATATATGCCTTCATTACAAATAGTGCAAAGTGTTATTTCCACATGATTTTCAATGGTTATACCAATCCACAGAATGTGTGTTATGTTTGTGGTATTACTAGGAGGTGTTACAATACCTAGTGATACTTACACACTATTGTCTCTTGCTTTCTCGTTCACAAAATCCACCAGCTTAGAGAAGGTTGAATTTGTGAGTGAAACAGGATCAAGAATTCTGTAAAAACGGGAAACGGCCTTTATAATGCAAGCATTACTCTGCAATTCCCTTACTACTTATCATTTACCACGCATTGCCTTTACAATACAATGACAATGACTTTACCATGCATATACCTTACCTTTACACACACATGCCCTTAGGGCATGTGTGCGCGCAAAATATGTGCACAGATACATTTCAGGGGTGCAACAAGGTGTGCTTTTGACACCCTTGCACCCTGAAATTGTATGCTCAATTTCCGAGGACCTATTGGTACTTGCAAATTGCGCATGCAATTTCCCATTTATTTCTATGGGCCTGGAGGTAAGCCATTCCTTATTTGCGACTTGCAACTTGCGAGTCACAAATAAGGAATGTGTAGGAATCGCTATTTTTAGAGCGATTCCTACATGCATAGGCTTTTGTGAGTCCTTAATTGCGATTCCTTAATTATCGTAATTAAGAAATCTCAAAATCCTACCTTGATGCATGAGCCAATTAGTGCACTAAATGAAAAGAATTTTTCATATTTTGCCTTGGCCCTTTGAAGGAATTCTCAACTATCCAATGAAGGGCGTGGATGAGAGGTCCATGGGTCCAGATGACATCCTTCTGGCGACCCGAGTACAACTGTCCTGAATTGACATGTGATTGTTGTTCATGATAGGGATAGAGTGTGGCAGGGACAAACATAGACATTATTGTGTGATTTACAAAAAATTTAGGAGCAATGCAAAAATTAACATTAATTTTCGCGAGAGGTGGGAATCGTTGATTTTATCACATCGACCTTTTAAAAAAATCTTCTCTGGAAATTACCACGTTTCCCTGCTCGATCAACTGCCCTGCATATCCAATCTCTTGAAATTATCGAAGCGTTATCCTATTGGACGACCTAACAGCCCTGCATATCCAGTCTCTTGACACTAGCAATGCACATTCTATGGGACAACTTAACAGCAATGCATGTCCATTCTCTTGAAATTACAGATGCACATCCTATGGGACGACCTAACAGCCCTGCAAAGCCTATCTTTCGAAATTACCAATGCGCATCCTATGGGACGACCTAACAACCCTGCATATTCAATCTCTTGAAATTAAGAATGTGCATCCTATGAGACGACCTAACAGCCCTGCATATCCAGTCTCTTGAAATTACCAATGCGCATCTTATGGGACGACCTAACAGCCCTGTATGTCCAATCTCTTGAAATTACCAATGCACATTACATAGGACGACATAACAACCCTGCATATCCTGTCTCTTGAAATTATCAAAGCGCATCCTATGGGACGACTTAACAGTCCTGCATATCCAGTCTCTTGAAATTACCAATGCTCAACCTATGGGATGACCTAACAGCACTGAATATCCAATCTCTTGAAATTACCAATGCGCATCGTATGGGACGACCTAACAAACCGGCATATCCTGTGTCTTTAAATTACCAATGCACATCCTATGGGATGACCTAACAGCCCTGCATATCCAGTCTCTTGAAATTACTAATGCGCATCCTATGGGATGACCTAACAGCACTGCATATCCTATCTCTTGAAATTACATAAGCGCATCCAATGGGACAACCTAACAGCACTTCATATCCTATCTCTTGAAATTACCAATGCGCATCCAATGGGATGACCCAACAGCGCTGCAAATCCAGTCTCTTGAAATTAACAAAGCACATCCTTTGGGAGGACCTAACAGCACTGCATATCCAATCTCTTGAAATTACCAATGCGCATCCTATGGCACGACCTAACAAGTCCTGCATATCCAGTCTATTGAAATTACCAATGCGCATCCTATGGGATGACCTAACAGCACTGCATATCCAATCTCATGAAATTACCAAAGCGCATCCTACGGGAAGACCTAACAGCCCTGCACATCCTATCTCTTCAAATTACCAAAGCGCATCCTATGGGACGACCTAACAGCCCTGCAATGCCTATCTTTTGAAATTACCAATGCGCATCCTATGGGACGACCTAACAACCCTGCATATTCAATCTGTTGAAATTAACAATGTGCATCCTATGAGACGACCTAACAGCCCTGCATATCCAGTCTCTTGGAATTACCAATGCGCATCTTATGGGACGACCTAACAGCCCTGTATGTCCAATCTCTTGAAATTACCATTGCACATTACATAGGACGACATAACAACCCTGCATATCCTGTCTCTTGAAATTATCAATGGGCATCCTATGGGATGACCTAACAGCCCTGCATATCCATTCTCTTGAAATTATCAAAGTGCATCCTATGGGACGACTTAACAGTCCTGCATATCCAGTCTCTTGAAATTACCAATGCGCAACCTATGGGATGACCTAACAGCACTGTATATCCTATCTCTTGAAATTACCAAAGCGCATCCTATCGGACGACTGAACAGCACTGCATATCCAGTCTCTTGAAATTACCAAAGCACATCCTATGGGACGACCTAACAGCACTGCATATCCAGTCTCTTGAAATTACCAATGCACATCCTATGGGATGACCTAACAGCCCTGCATATCCAGTCTCTTGAAATTACTAATGGGTATCCTATGGGATGAACTAACAGCACTGAATATCCTATCTCTTGAAATTACATAAGCGCATCCAATGGGACAACCTAACAGCACTTCATATCCTATCTCTTGAAATTACCAATGCGCATCCAATGGGATGACCCAACAGCGCTGCAAATCCAGTCTCTTGAAATTAACAAAGCACATCCTTTGGGAGGACCTAACAGCACTGCATATCAAATCTCTTGAAATTACCAATGCGCATCCTATGGGACAAACTAACAAACCTGGATATCCATTCCCTTGAAATTACCAATGCGCATCAAATGGGACGACCTAACAGCCCTGCATATCCTATCTCTTGAAATTACCAAAGCACATCCTATTGGACGACCTAACAGCCCTGCATATCCAATCTCTTGAAATTACCAATGCGCACCCTATAGGACGACTTGACAGCCCTGCATATCCAATCTCTTGAAATTACCAATGCGCATTCTATGGGATGACCTAACATCCCTGCATATCCAGTCTCTTGAAATTACCAATGCGCAACCTATGGGACGAACTAACAGCCCTGCATATCCAGTCTCTTGAAATATCCAATATGCATCATATGGAACGACCTAACAGCCCTGCATATCCTATCTCTTGAAATTACCAATGCGCATCCTATGGCATGACCTAACAAGTCCTGCATATCCAGTCTATTGAAATTACCAATGCGCATCCTATGGGATGACCTAACAGCACTGCATATCCAATCTCATGAAATTACCAAAGCGCATCCTACGGGAAGACCTAACAGCCCTGCACATCCTATCTCTTCAAATTACCAAAGCGCATCCTATGGGACGACCTAACAGCCCTGCATATCCAATGTCTTGAAATTACCAATGCTCATCCTATGGGATGAACTAACAGCACTGCATATCTAGTCTCTTGAAATTACCAGTGCGCATCCTATGGGACGACCTAACAGCCCTGCATATCCAGTCTCTTGAAATTACCAATGCGCAACCTATGGGACGAACTAACAGCCCTGCATATCCAGTCTCTTGAAATATCCAATATGCATCATATGGAACGACCTAACAGCCCTGCATATCCTATCTCTTGAAATTACCAATGCGCATCCTATGGCACGACCTAACAAGTCCTGCATATCCAGTCTATTGAAATTACCAATGCGCATCCTATGGGATGACCTAACAGCACTGCATATCCAATCTCATGAAATTACCAAAGCGCATCCTATGGGAAGACCTAACAGCCCTGCACATCCTATCTCTTCAAATTACCAAAGCGCATCCTATGGGACGACCTAACAGCCCTGCATATCCACTGTCTTGAAATTACCAATGCTCATCCTATGGGATGAACTAACAGCCCTGCATATCCAATCTCTTGAAATTACCAGAGCGCATCCTACGGGACAGCCCAACAGCCCTGCATATCCAGTCTCTTGAAATTACCAATGAACATCCTGCGGGACGACCTAACAGCCCTGCATATCCAGTCTCTTGAAATTACTAATGCGCATCCTATGGGATGACCTAACAGCACTGCATATCCTATCTCTTGAAATTACATAAGCGCATCCAATGGGACAACCTAACAGCACTTCATATCCTATCTCTTGAAATTACCAATGCGCATCCAATGGGATGACCCAACAGCGCTGCAAATCCAGTCTCTTGAAATTAACAAAGCACATCCTTTGGGAGGACCTAACAGCACTGCATATCCAATCTCTTGAAATTACCAATGTGCATCCTATGGCACGACCTAACAAGTCCTGCATATCCAGTCTATTGAAATTACCAATGCGCATCCTATGGGATGACCTAACAGCACTGCATATCCAATCTCATGAAATTACCAAAGCGCATCCTACGGGAAGACCTAACAGCCCTGCACATCCTATCTCTTCAAATTACCAAAGCGCATCCTATGGGACGACCTAACAGCCCTGCAAAGCCTATCTTTTGAAATTACCAATGCGCATCCTATGGGACGACCTAACAACCCTGCATATTCAATCTCTTGAAATTAACAATGTGCATCCTATGAGACGACCTTACAGCCCTGCATATCCAGTCTCTTGAAATTACCAATGCGCATCTTATGGGACGACCTAACAGCCCTGTATGTCCAATCTCTTGAAATTACCAATGCACATTACATAGGACGACATAACAACCCTGCATATCCTGTCTCTTGAAATTATCAATGGGCATCCTATGGGACGACCTAACAGCCCTGCATATCCATTCTCTTGAAATTACCAAAGCGTATCCTATGGGACGACTGAACAGCACTGCATATCCAGTCTCTTGAAATTACCAAAGCACATCCTATGGGACGACCTAACAGCACTGCATATCCAGTCTCTTGAAATTACCAATGAACATCCTGCGGGACGACCTAACAGCCCTGCATATCCAGTCTCTTGAAATTACTAATGCGCATCCTATGGGATGACCTAACAGCACTGCATATCCTATCTCTTGAAATTACATAAGCGCATCCAATGGGACAACCTAACAGCACTTCATATCCTATCTCTTGAAATTACCAATGCGCATCCAATGGGATGACCCAACAGCGCTGCAAATCCAGTCTCTTGAAATTAACAAAGCACATCCTTTGGGAGGACCTAACAGCACTGCATATCCAATCTCTTGAAATTACCAATGTGCATCCTATGGCACGACCTAACAAGTCCTGCATATCCAGTCTATTGAAATTACCAATGCGCATCCTATGGGATGACCTAACAGCACTGCATATCCAATCTCATGAAATTACCAAAGCGCATCCTACGGGAAGACCTAATAGCCCTGCACATCCTATCTCTTCAAATTACCAAAGCGCATCCTATGGGACGACCTAACAGCCCTGCAAAGCCTATCTTTTGAAATTACCAATGCGCATCCTATGGGACGACCTAACAACCCTGCATATTCAATCTCTTGAAATTAACAATGTGCATCCTATGAGACGACCTTACAGCCCTGCATATCCAGTCTCTTGAAATTACCAATGCGCATCTTATGGGACGACCTAACAGCCCTGTATGTCCAATCTCTTGAAATTACCAATGCACATTACATAGGACGACATAACAACCCTGCATATCCTGTCTCTTGAAATTATCAATGGGCATCCTATGGGACGACCTAACAGCCCTGCATATCCATTCTCTTGAAATTACCAAAGCGCATCCTATGGGACGACTGAACAGCACTGCATATCCAGTCTCTTGAAATTACCAAAGCACATCCTATGGGACGACCTAACAGCACTGCATATCCAGTCTCTTGAAATTACCAATGCACATCCTATGGGATGACCTAACAGCCCTGCATATCCAGTCTCTTGAAATTACTAATGGGCATCCTATGGGATGAACTAACAGCACTGCATATCCTATCTCTTGAAATTACATAAGCGCATCCAATGGGACAACCTAACAGCACTTCATATCCTATCTCTTGAAATTACCAATGCGCAGCCAATGGGATGACCCAACAGCGCTGCAAATCCAGTCTCTTGAAATTAACAAAGCACATCCTTTGGGAGGACCTAACAGCACTGCATATCAAATCTCTTGAAATTACCAATGCGCATCCTATGGGACAAACTAACAAACCTGGATATCCATTCCCTTGAAATTACCAATGCGCATCAAATGGGACCACCTAACAGCCCTGCATATCCTATCTCTTGAAATTACCAAAGCACATCCTATTGGATGACCTAACAGCCCTGCATATCCAATCTCTTGAAATTACCAATGCGCACCCTATGGGACGACCTGACAGCCCTGCATATCCAATCTCTTGAAATTACCAATGCGCATTCTATGGGATGACCTAACATCCCTGCATATCCAGTCTCTTGAAATTACCAATGCGCAACCTATGGGACGAACTAACAGCCCTGCATATCCAGTCTCTTGAAATATCCAATATGCATCATATGGAACGACCTAACAGCCCTGCATATCCTATCTCTTGAAATTACCAATGCGCATCCTATGGCACGACCTAACAAGTCCTGCATATCCAGTCTATTGAAATTACCAATGCGCATCCTATGGGATGACCTAACAGCACTGCATATCCAATCTCATGAAATTACCAAAGCGCATCCTACGGGAAGACCTAACAGCCCTGCACATCCTATCTCTTCAAATTACCAAAGCGCATCCTATGGGACGACCTAACAGCCCTGCATATCCAATGTCTTGAAATTACCAATGCTCATCCTATGGGATGAACTAACAGCACTGCATATCTAGTCTCTTGAAATTACCAGTGCGCATCCTATGGGCGACCTAACAGCCCTGCATATCCAATCTCTTGAAATTACCAGAGCGCATCCTATGGGACAGCCCAACAGCCCTGCATATCCAGTCTCTTGAAATTACCAATGAACATCCTGCGGGACGACCAAACAGCCCTGCATATCCTATCTCTTGAAATTAGCAAAGTGCATCCTATGGGACGACCTACCAGCCCTGCTTATCCAGTCTCATGATTATACCAATGCACATCCTATGGGACGACCTAACAGCCTTGCATATCCAATCTTGAAATTACCAATGCACATCCTATGGGACGACCTAACAACCCTGCATATCCAATCTCTTGACATTACCAACGCGCATCCTATAGGATGGCCTAACAGCCCTGCATATCCAGTCTCTTGAAATTACCAAAGCGCATCCTATAGGATGGCCTAACAGCCCTGCATATCCAGTCTCTTGAAATTACCAAAGCGCATCCTATAGGACGACCTAACAACCCTGCATATCCTATCTCTTGAAATTACCAATGCGCATCCTATGGAACAACCTCACAGCCCTGCATATCCTATCTCTTGAAATTACCAAACGTGCATCTTATGGGACAACCTAACAGCCCTGAATATCCAGTCTCTTGAAATTACCAAAGCGCATCCTATGGGATGACCTAACAGCCCTACATATCCAATCTCTTGAAATTACCAAAGCGCATCCTATGGGACGACCTAACAGCCTTGCATATCCAGTCTCTTGAAATTACCAATGCACATCCTGTGGGACGACCTAACAGCCCTGCATATCCTATCTCTTGAAATTGGCAAAGTGCATCCTATGGGACGACCTGACAGTCTTGCATATCCAGTCTTTTGATTTTACCAATGCACATCCTATGGGACGACCTAACAGCCCTGCATATCCAATCTTGAAATTACAAATGCACATACTATGGGACGACCTAACAACCCTCCACATCCAAACTCTTGACATTACCAAAGAGCATCCTATAGGACGGCCTAACAGCCCCGCATATCCAGTCTCTTGAAATTACCAAAGGGCATCCTATAGGACGACCTAACAGCCCTGCATGTCCTATGTCTTGAAATTACCAAAGCGCATCCTATGGGACAAACTAACAGCCCTGCATATCCAATCTTGAAATTACCAATGTGCATCCTATGGGACGACCTAACAACCCTGTATATCCAATATCTTAAAATGACCAATGCGCATCCTATTGGACGAACTAACAGCCCTACATTTCCAATCTCTTGAAATTACCGAAAGCGCATCCTATGGGACGACCTAACAGCCCTGCATATCCAATATCTTGAAATTACCAAAGCGCATCCTATGAGACAAACTAACAGCCATGCATATCCAATCTTGAAATTACCAATGTGCATCCTATGGGACGACCTAACAACCCTGCATATCCAGTCTCTTTAAATTACCAAAGCGTATCCTATGGGACGACCTAACAACACTGCATATCCAGTCTCTTGAAATTACCACAGCACTTCCTATGAGACGAACTAACAGCCCTGCATATCCAATATCTTAAAATTACCAACGGGCATTCTATGGGACGACCTACCAGCACTGCATATCCAATCTCTTGAAATTACCAATGCGCATCCTATGGGACGACCTAACAGCACTGCATATATAGTCTCTTGAAATTACCAGTGCACATCTTATGGGACGACCTAACAACCTTGCATATCCTATCTCTTGAAATTACCAATGCGCATCCTATGGAACAACCTCACAGCCCTGCATATCCTATCTCTTGAAATTACCAAACGTGCATCTTATGGGACAACCTAACAGCCCTGCATATCCTATATCTTGAAATTACCAAAGCGCATCCTATGGGACGACCAAACAGCCCTGAATATCCAGTCTCTTGAAATTACCAAAGCGCATCCTATGGGATGACCTAACAGCCCTACATATCCAATCTCTTAAAATTACCAAAGCGCATCCTATGGGACGACCTAACAGCCTTGCATATCCAGTCTCTTGAAATTACCAATGCACATCCTGTGGGACGACCTAACGGCCCTGCATATGCTATCTCTTGAAATTAGCAAAGTGCATCCTATGGGACGACCTGACAGTCTTGCATATCCAGTCTTTTGATTTTACCAATGCACATCCTATGGGACGACCTAACAGCCCTGCATATCCAATCTTGAAATTACAAATGCACATACTATGGGACGACCTAACAACCCTCCACATCCAAACTCTTGACATTACCAAAGAGCATCCTATAGGACGGCCTAACAGCCCTGCATATCCAGTCTCTTGAAATTACCAAAGGGCATCCTATAGGACGACCTAACAGCCTTGCATGTCCTATGTCTTGAAATTACCAAAGCGCATCCTATGGGACAAACTAACAGCCCTGCATATCCAATCTTGAAATTACCAATGTGCATCCTATGGGACGACCTAACAACCCTGTATATCCAATATCTTAAAATGACCAATGCGCATCCTATTGGACGAACTAACAGCCCTACATTTCCAATCTCATGAAATTACCGAAAGCGCATCCTATGGGACGACCTAACAGCCCTGCATATCCAATATCTTGAAATTACCAAAGCGCATCCTATGGGACAAACTAACAGCCATGCATATCCAATCTTGAAATTACCAATGTGCATCCTATGGGACGTCCTAACAACCCTGCATATCCAGTCTCTTTAAATTACCAAAGCGTATCCTATGGGACGACCTAACAACACTGCATATCCAATCTCTTGAAATTACCACAGCACTTCCTATGAGACGACCTAACAGCCCTGCATATCCAATATCTTAAAATTACCAACGTGCATCCTATGGGACGACCTACCAGCACTGCATATCCAATCTCTTGAAATTACCAATGCGCATCCTATGGGACGACCTAACAACACTGCATATATAGTCTCTTGAAATTACCAGTGCACATCTTATGGGACGACCTAACAACCCTGCACACCCTATCTCTTGAAATTACCAATGCGCATCCTATGGAACAACCTCACAGCCCTGCATATCCTATCTCTTGAAATTACCAAACGTGCATCTTATGGGACAACCTAACAGCCCTGCATATCCTATATCTTGAAATTACCAAAGCGCATCCTATGGGACGACCAAACAGCCCTGAATATCCAGTCTCTTGAAATTACCAAAGCGCATCCTATGGGATGACCTAACAGCCCTACATATCCAATCTCTTGAAATTACCAAAGCGCATCCTATGGGACGACCTAACAGCCTTGCATATCCAGTCTCTTGAAATTACCAATGCACATCCTGTGGGACGACCTAACGGCCCTGCATATGCTATCTCTTGAAATTAGCAAAGTGCATCCTATGGGACGACCTGACAGTCTTGCATATCCAGTCTTTTGATTTTACCAATGCACATCCTATGGGACGACCTAACAGCCCTGCATATCCAATCTTGAAATTACAAATGCACATACTATGGGACGACCTAACAACCCTCCACATCCAAACTCTTGACATTACCAAAGAGCATCCTATAGGACGGCCTAACAGCCCTGCATATCCAGTCTCTTGAAATTACCAAAGGGCATCCTATAGGACGACCTAACAGCCTTGCATGTCCTATGTCTTGAAATTACCAAAGCGCATCCTATGGGACAAACTAACAGCCCTGCATATCCAATCTTGAAATTACCAATGTGCATCCTATGGGACGACCTAACAACCCTGTATATCCAATATCTTAAAATGACCAATGCGCATCCTATTGGACGAACTAACAGCCCAACATTTCCAATCTCATGAAATTACCGAAAGCGCATCCTATGGGACGACCTAACAGCCCTGCATATCCAATATCTTGAAATTACCAAAGCACATCCTATGGGACAAACTAACACCCATGCATATCCAATCTTGAAATTACCAATGTGCATCCTATGGGACGACCTAACAACCCTGCATTTCCAGTCTCTTTAAATTACCAAAGCGTATCCTATGGGACGACCTAACAACACTGCATATCCAGTCTCTTGAAATTACCACAGCACTTCCTATGAGACGACCTAACAGCCCTGCATATCCAATATCTTAAAATTACCAACGTGCATCCTATGGGACGACCTAACAACCCTGCATATCTAGTCTCTTTAAATTACCAAAGCGTATCCTATGGGACGACCTAACAACCCTGCATATCCAGTCTCTTGAAATTACCACAGCACTTCCTATGGGACGACCTAACAGCCCTGCATATCCAATATCTTAAAATTACCAACGTGCATCCTATGGGACGACCTAACAACCCTGTATATCCAGTCTCTTGAAATTACCAAAGCGCATCCTATGGGACGACCTAACAGCCCTGCATATCCAATCTTGAAATTACCAATGCGCAACCTATGGGACGACCTAACAACCCTGCATATCCAGTCTCGTGAAATTACCAAAGTGTATCCTATGGGACGACCTAACAGCCCTGCATATCCAATCTCTTGAAATTACCAAAGCGCATTCTATGGGACGACCTAACAGCCCCGCTTATCCAATCTCTTGAAATTACCAATGCACATTCTATGGGACGACCTAACAGCCCTGCATATCCAAACTTTAAATTACCAATGCACATTCTATGGGACGACCTAACAGCCCTGCATATCCAATCTCTTGAAATTACCAAAGCGCATCCTATGGGACGACCTGACAGCCCTGCATATCCAGTCTCTTCAAATTACCAATGATCCTCACATAGGGCATCTAACAGCCCTGCATATCCTATCCCTGGACCTGGAGCTGCTCCTCGTACAGGACGACCTAACTGCCCTGCTGATCTCACATTGGTAAAAGTGACAGTGGGGCTAAAAAGATCTGCATAGGATATCAACATTAGAGAGACATCAAAAATACGGGTTCAGTTTGCTCCTTCAAAGACTACCTCGTTCCAGGCAATAACTAGTTGATTTTCCTTCAAGATTATTTGTACCTAATCATCAAGTCTCATGAAGGTATCAAGTTACTAATATTTTACTACATAAGCAGTCGTGATTCTTGTACTGCTAATGTGTGAACTGCTATTTTTCATAAGCTGAGTCAGTGATTTCTGTGTGTTAGGAAACTTTAGCTGAGTCATGGTCGGCATCACAGAAAATGGTGGCAATCCACGAAACAATTTAGTGATGGTTTTGCGATTCTTTAGGTTGCATTTGGAATTGGTGCAGTAATACAGTCTTGCAGAGAAACTGTCGCTAACATCTGGAAAGTAAGGGCCTCATTTATGAGGTTTTGCCGTAGGGAAGATAAGATACAGCGCATTCCTGTCCTTTTCCCCAGCGCCGGCGCACAATGGTGCAAGGGTGCCTGCGTTGCGGGGATGATTATTTTTGTACAGTAAGGGACACCTTTCTGTACAAAAATAATCACAAGAGGCTTTTCCTCTTTCTATGTGTGCTTCAGAATGCAGCACACATAGAAAAAGGAAAAATGAGGATAAATAAAGTTATTTCTTCCTGTTGCGCCTCCCTTACGCCTCCCCTGTGGAGCGTAAGCTTTTAGCACTGCCTCAGATTTAGGATTTCTCGTAAATCTGGGGCAGTGTCAAAAGGTCATGGATGTTGCTGGGAATGCCCCAGGCCACACCCATTGCACACCCCTTTTATGCAGAACACTGTGTTAAAGGGACTGATATTTATCAAGCAGCATTAAGCCAAAATAAGTGGCTTAGTGCTGCCTGATAAATATCATGCAGGCTTCTGCGACATGAAACTTCACAAAAAGTGACGTTCTGATGGCGCAAGGGGCCTCATAAATGAGGCCCTAATTTACGCTAACAAGTACTGCGCATGCATCAGATTCTCTGCACTTTGAACCGGTTTCTGGACTTCAGAATTACCTGTTCCAAAGGCGAAGAAAGTCTGTGATATGAATCAAGTTCAAAATATGCCGCCACCAATTTTTTTCAAAACAAAATACATGGAAATTGTAGTTTAATAGAGTTGGTACCTTAATGCGGATTTCATTAGCCTTGGGCGGCGCCACTTCGATCTCCTCTACCTTCAGGGGTTGGTGAGGCCCCCAGCAAATCGCTGCCCGACATTTTATGACCTGTGGAAGTATCAGAGAAATATAACTTCATTAAGGAGAAGCTTGGGCGCGCAGTGAACTTCATTCTCAAAACGCATGTTTTTCCCTGCCATTTACAGCACCCAATTCTCAGGTAGACCAGCTAGCATATACTAGCTCTACAGCCACTGAACCCCTACAAGAGAATCACTCTTCATCTCCCGCGTTTCCTCATCTCAGCTAATGTAATCTCACTCATCCTTCTTTTGGTGGCCAAAGCGGTTCTTGAATGTGGGTTTGTAAAGCGCTAGAATCGACTCCCGAAGGAGTATCTCTGCGCTGTAGACCGCTGGGGAACCCGTCCTAGCTTTCCCTGTGAGATGGTCCCTACTGGGTATCTCCAAGGTGAAGCCAGGCATCCCCGGCGTATGTGGGGGGCCGTTGTGGAGATGAGGCAAGCTAATGCCCAGAGTTGCCTAGTGTGATCCCTAGTTAGAGTAGGCACCGAGGTGAGAATTATCGAGTCCGTTGATCCTGGTCCAAGACCCTGCCACGTCGGGAATTGAACCCTGGTCCCGGCCGTCCTCTGCTCCCGGGTCTGCCACCTCTAACCAGTGAGCCACACCACTCTTCTTAATTTGAGCCCATGGTTTCCGGTGCTGGGCACCACCTCTTAATTGTCAACACCAGTGTTTGTGGCAGTCTGCCACAAGGTGGCACTGTCTGGCTAATTTAGAGATGATCACAACAACAGTTGGTTATTAATGCAATGTACATCAACAATGACCTGCCACCAAAGCCATTCGTATAGCTCTGGGGGCCTGGAATTGACTGAATTGTCAGACTTGTAGGAATGTGATGGTTCGTAGTTGTGTTGTTACTATCATTGGCAGCATGGCAGGGAAAAAGTGTGGTACAAGCTGCAGTGGCATCCGGAGGAGAGACCTGGAACTTTTTCTTTTTTGCAAATTAAACACTGGGACAAAGTCATTACTCTATAATTTACTGACGTAATTGCTTAGTATCACCCCACTACTATGTCCTTAAATCCATTCTAGCACTGTCCCATCACTTTAAACTCCTCTTGGTTTTTAATGTGATTGTTTTTAGGTAGGTTTGTACTATTTAAGCCACATATATATACACTCTCCATCAAAAGACACAGATTTTCTTTCAAGATTTTATAGATTCTGCAAGGACACCCACAGTCCCTTTGCGAAAAGTACTCTGTTTCATATTTTGCAAGAACATTTCAAAGAAAAAAATGAATAAACTCATTGGAAAGCATTTAGTCATTTGTATCACTCACCTCTGTTGACAGTATGCTGAAAGACATAGTTACCTTTCCGGGGTTTGAAAGCAAAGAGGAACAAGCAATGGGAAAGGCAGTGCGTGGTGTGCAGCATGGCTAAAAACTATTTTAAAAAGTGCTACAATGCAGTCAGTGCTTGCTGTGTCATAGCTCTATTTTTTCTTATGGTGGCTGGAGGTGGGCAACTCGGACCAGAGGAGAGAAGGTGGGAAGGAGCGAGCAACACTGACAACAAGAGGAAGGGGGCAAGAAAAAGGGCAACAAGACAAAAAAAGAGCTATGACACCATAGCAGTTTTTTTCTTATAGCAGGTGTGGAAAAGTAATACAAACAACAGGAAGGTGGGGTGTTTGAGGGGAAGAAGAAACATGGGGTGGTAGAGGGAAGATGCAACACATACAGTGGGGTGGTAGGAGATAGAACAGGTATCACAGACAAGGGGGTGTGTGTGGGGGGGGGGAAGAAGCAACATGGCACTGGGGAGGGGAGGGGAAGAAGCCACCCAGACAACAGGGTAGAGGAAGAAACAACATGGGGTGTGGGAGGGAAAAAGGCACCATGGACAAGAATAACAGGGAAAGATAATAAAAAAAAGAAAAATAGTACCTCCGTGATAGCACCAGGAGCAGATGGACCCTAATCAAGGTAAAGCAATCAGTACTTGGTCCATGTTCTACCTGCAGGAACAGGAAGTGAAGCCAGTACGTGCTGGCCAATTAGAAGGTAGCAAATAATAGTGATAATAAAGCCAATCAATGGTAAGCAGTAGGCAGGCTTTAAATCCCATGCTGTGTACAGTATCTCCCGCGAGCGAGAGCCCATGCAATGCATGAGTTGTCAGAGGCAAGACCTACAAAATGATTGCTTCAGCAGGAGGGTCATTAAAATGGACAAACTGCTCATAAGCTTTCTGGAGTTGGGCATCTCCAATGCCTTAACAAGTATATAGTCTAAATGCTGTAATATAACTTATGGTTTGACATCAGGGCCACAACCCGGAGCCAAAGGTCTGGAGGTGGGATGGAGGTTTGATGCTCAATGGGGCGATTTCTAAACACATTTAGTAGAAAGCGACGTAGTATGACAGGAATACACTTTATCTCTTTAGGTACTCTTAGATGGTTTTGGGAATCAGCCTTGAACGTTCAATACCCTAGGAGTAAAACTGTCAAGGAGAAGCAGTCTTTTCTATTTGTCCTAATTGTATCTGAATATGACAAAAATATTTGAATTTTTGACCCATCTTGGATGTTGTTGGCCGATTCTGAAAGGTAATAAGTGTATAGTAAAGAGTACTACAGGAGTACTCTTATAATCTCACATACCTTTGTGAATCAGCCTCTAAAAGATATATTGACATGTCTTTTTGAAGTGGCCCCAAAACACATCAAATAGGATTATTCAGGGAATGTTCATATACACTGAAAACTAATTGAAAGGACTGTGTCCTGTTTGTACTTTTACTAATAGAGACTCAGTGATGTGTAAAGTCATGCAAAGATGTGACTTAAAGACTACAGCGGTCGACTTCGAAGCAGGGAAACCAGGTTCGAGTCTCTGCAGGGGCGCCCAACATCATGTGATTCTTGGCAAATTAACTAATCTCCTGGTGCCTAACAACATAGATTTGTCCGTCTGTAATGCAACTGGTGCTCATGAAAACTGCTCCGATACCTTTGGATACGAGTTTGTGATACAAAATCAAAAAAAGTTTGTAAAAGTACTCTGTAGTACTACTTCCCATACTCATAAATACTTTTGTGAATCATCCCCATTATATATGATGGCCACAGGCATGCAGCCAGTTATACACTAAGGGATGAGTCACACTGGCATGTATTAGCAGGGAAGCCATACTACATGGGTACTCTTGTATGTATTCTCTCATGGTTTGGCGAATCGGACTCAAAATGTCCAACTTCCTTCAAGGAAAAGGTCTAAGAGGGTGCAGTACCTTTTATTTCTACTATCTGTATTTGAATATTACTTTTGGAAATGGACAGGCTGAGATGGATAGAGCCACAGGACCACCTACTGAAATGAATTCTGCTTACTCCTTGGTAGCTTCACTAACACCGGAGCCAGGACAGAGTCTCACTATTAGAAGAAACTTTTCATTCCTGGCGACTAGAGCTCTAAATCCTGAGGATGGGCCATCAAGGATGTCCTTTGCATGACTTCCTTGTCCCCTTTATTCCTACCCCAGACTAATGGATAGCAGTAGGTAGACCATAGGTTCACCTCCCGGGTGACTGGGAAGCAGCACTTCCGTATAAGTAGACATTGACTAGTGTGTGGCATCATTTTTCATTTATTTAACAGGGACCTTCGGGTTGTGCTGGGGCAGCATAGTGAACTGACCCCACTGCTTTTCTGTGGTAGTCGGGGCAGAGCTCCAAGCCCTGTGCAAACGTCATAGGATCACCCAGGACTACTTGCCCATGAACCATTGGCAAAGCTAGGATAAGATGCTTCAGTGTGTCAATGAACTATTCAGTAGTGGTGAATGACAAGGAATAAGAACGAATACAGGTGCATATTATTTGTCACATACTGATTTATATTTACTATATTGTTTTGTAACCTATGAAATTGCCTATCTTTGAACTCCAATAAAAAATGATGACACAAAAAAAACGAATACTGCTGGAGATGGTGAAATAACTATACAAAACTAGCTGAAATTGCTCAAATCTTTCATTGTCGCCTGGAAGGCTGCCATTACTCAGTGAAAAAACATAACTTTGATTTACTTTTTGAGCTTGGCCTACTCACTGCCAGGAACTGCCACTATAATTGAATCTTTACTGACAAATTAAATGCTGTCTTCCTGAATGACTTTTTATCATTTTTCTACCAGTGTAGAATATCTGCCCCCCCTTCTTTCTCCCTGTCTTTTTGTAATATGCCGTAATATATGTGTGGTCATTCTTTGGTTTCCTTTTTATTGTAGCCTCTGTTTTTCTCGAGCTGTTATGGGGTATTTTATTTTAATAGGTATATATTGTTCTTTTATTTGTAGCTTAGTATTTATACAGCAAACTCCTCTTTGTATCTTACGCACTATCTTTATCTGTTTGATGTGTTTCAAATTAAATTACAGAGCATATTTTCAATTAATCCAAGCAATATTATGTAATGAGCCAGCAGCCATAATTTTTATAATTTATTTATTTATTTGCAGGTTTATAGAGTGTGTACAAGATCTAGAGATGACAGATCGCTTTAAAATGTCATAAAAGGAAGTCAAACTAGCCAATAAAACCGGAAAGAATGTGGGATGTGAGAAAGACTAACCAACTCTCAAGAAAAACTCTGGGAATCCCAATCAAGATCTATTTACACCCTACATACTGTAGTGTATAGACGTCATTTAGGGGGCGCAGCTGCTATCCCAGGCTTGCCCTTTGATCCCACTATCACTGCCTTTGTGACCCCGGGCCTCAGAGGTGGCACATAATGTGCCAGGCACACAAGGTCAGCTGAGGCTCCACTCTCTTTTTTACTGTCAATTTTTTATTACACTAGTAGTGAATGCATTAAATATATTATTTACTTATATTGTAATAAAAAATAGAGCACAATAAGCTGGAATATGCCCTTCCATGGCAGCTGTGAAAGTAAAAAATGCTTTTAAATGTATGTTGTGTGCATGCATGCGGGGGACAATGGGCCTCATTTATGAAAAGTGACGCATCGCTGCGTGAAAACAGCGATGCGCCACTTTTCACTTTGCCCTCCTTGCGACACCAATGATGCGTCATATTTACAGTATGACGCATCATGGCGCAAGGAGTTACAGATACGTCAGTATTTCTGACGTATCTGTATGGCGCAAAAGTGACGCATTGCTGAAGTGTGTCACAAAAGTGACGCAACTCCAGCAAGCCCCATGTGAAAGTGCCTGCGTCAGTCTTACGCCTGCTGTGAGACAGGCGTAAGAAATTGACGCATTTGTGTCCTAGAAGTGGCGCAGTGAAATCTTACAGATTTCACTGCGTCACTTCTATGACCCTTTCTTGCGTCAAAACGCCCCCCTTGCATACATTATACCTGGCGCAGGTATAATGTGGTGCAGGGGTTTACAAAGTGACGCATCTACCTAGATGTGTCACTTTGTAAATATGGCGCAACAAGGCACATTTTTACGCCACTGGTGCGACGCACCGGCGGCGTAAAAGTGAGGCACAGCCTCATAAATGAGGCCCAATGTCTTTATGTGTGAGAGAGTGTATATGTGTGAATGTGTGTGTGAGTGAAAGTAGAGGTCAAAGTGCGTGTGATGTCACTTCCACTACCCCTGGCATTTCCTTGAATTGACATCTATGCTGTAGAGCAAATTAATTAGGCAAGTTGCTCTCAAATAGTGTAAAATCAGTTAAGCAAGTATTTCTCAATCAGCAGAGATTTTAAGTTGTTCCTGAAAGAATTGGACGATGGGTTCATGCGTATTACTGGAGGAATCAAGCGCCAGATGTATGACCATTTCATTTTGTGAATCTCTAATTGCGATTTTTTGCAACTCACAATTAGAGACTCGCAAAATGAAATGTACTAATATGTCTCAGACACATTAGCGATTCTCATGGGGCTCGCAATTGCCCTGCCTCATCAATTTCCATGAGGCAGGTTGCAATATCCGACCCATTGGTAATGGGCAGTAACACAGGGGTGGTGGCCTGCTGCGGAGAGCAGGCCACTATGTCTGTGTTTGCTTTCAAATAAAGCAACTTTTTTTTTAATGCAGTCCATTTTCCTTAAAGGAAAATGGGATGCTTTTCAAAAAGAAAAACGAAATGTTTCTGTCTAATTTTTTAAGGGTAGTCTGTGGCATGTGGGTTTTTGCTACCATTCACAAAGGGGAAGGAGTCTTGCTACCGCCTACTTGAAGTACACAGTAAACGGCAATTGTTTCACGACTGGATTGCGGTCGCAAAACAATTGTACTTCCCCATGCGACTCACTATTAGATAGGGACACCCCTGGCACTCCCTTACCTAATACCAACTCGCAAACCCTATTTTACAAGTCAGTAATAGGTTACTGACTCGCAAAATAGGGTTGGTACATAGGAAAATGCAATTTACCGGACGCAAACGAGCCAGATGGGCCATGCGCCTAGTAAAATGCTTCGTACATCTGGCCCAAACTTCCCTATTCCAGATGCCAAGAACAAATGAGATTGGAGGCGCCATCTTTTTGATCCACTTCATAGCTGTATTATGTGGGAAGAAGGATGTAGTCACTGGGAACCAGGTGCTTTTTGTTGTCATTTTTTTTTATAGCGCAAATTAATTGAATTCACATTGAATTATTAAATCCTGGTGGATGTTTCCTTTCTTCCTTCAGTTTGTAGCTGGCCCACCCATGGTCTTGTTGAGGCCTCTACTCAAGTGATAACCTTTCAGGGAGAGGAGTCAGCCCTTCTACCACCTAGGCGTGTCCCCCGTTCACATGAAACATGCCACTGTTTGTGTTTTCATAGTTACCAGATAGGAGGCTTATGTAATGAATGGGGACAGGGCTGAACAAGGTTCCTTTTCAAAGCTGGAGCCAAGTCCACACTCTACAAGTCGTTGCCAGTAGCTGGAATGTGCACAGTAAGAGCAGGAGCGCCTGCAGCGTAGCGGAGCTTTCAGCTCTGAACTAGAGACCGGATTAACTGTACTCTGGAGCTAATCCTTTAATAATGAAAGATGCACCAAAGAGAGAATGCCAACAAGCTTGGCTACACCCACTCTTCATGTATTCACATACATGTTGACTTAAAGCTGGTGGATAAACCAACAAAAAAAACACAGTAGGAATGCCTAAGAATTCAGAAAGGAGATGGTGAGTGAGCAGGCCTAATCTTCGAGCAGCAATTACTGGCAGGCTGCCAGCGGACACTTTCGGCCATTTTGTGAATTTATATTTGTCGCCGGCTAGACCTCCATGAACACCAGCCAGTCTGTCGGTGGGGCTGGGGCCAACTCGACAAGTAAGGGTCCCATTCTGAGTTGAATAGAGCAGAAACCATATTAGGGGATGGGAAGGGTGGGCAGACCACCCAGCCTGCTTCCAAACTTTACCAACTGCAGGAACGCACCCTGTAGAACCAAATGTGTTCACAGGCACAGTTACCTCCTTTTGAAAGCAGGAGGAAAAATGTGTGCTGAAAATTGCTCAGGACGTGAGCAACTGGACCCTTGATTCTGAAGCCATTCTTTTTTTTTTTGGTCTAGAATGGGGAATAACAATTCCCCATTCTAGACCAAAAACAAAACAAGAATGGACGCTAATTGGAGTGGAGATTGGGCTAAAATCAGTATATCCATTTATCAGCCCACTTGCTATGCTATGGATAATGTCTTTTGGCCCAGAGAGTCAGGGTTCCAGCAGTTTAGGTGCCTCTTGGCCCTTTGCCACAGCCTGTAAGCTTACCATGGAGCGCAAGCGAATTCAGGAACTGATAGGCCCTGGAAAAGATTCTATGGTTACATAAATCAAATCCACACGTGCATCATTGTATGGGGATTATAATGATAAATGATGCAAGCCGCTCGCTAATGTTTCTGTAGCACACCATGCCTTAAATAAAGACAGCCATCGCTTGCCTTAGACTCTTTTTTGGAGGCGCCTCCCTGGACTGGCATATACCCCCAGGGCTATACCCGTCCAACTGCTCAGAAATCTGTTTGATTACAAAACAGACTTTTCTGTGCAATAGGTTTGTTATGTAAGCTTTCACTCTGGTTTGGCAAATGGAAAAGCTCGCTGTTACACATTGCGCATTTATTTGCGCCATGTTTGATACAACAAACAGAGCGAAAGGCACATAAAGTCAGACTGGTGTTGAGAATGACAATTTACTTGGGTCGAAGGCAGGAGTAAGTGCCTTTTCGAGGGAAGGGAAGGGAAGGGAAGGGGAGAGGAGGAGAGGGGAGGGAATGGAAGGGGGGAAGGGAGGGGAAGGGAAGGGAAGGACGATCCGGGGTGTGGAGCAAGGGTGCTCTACACAAGGATTTAAAAAAAATAGATAGATGTGCAAATACACAGTTTAGCATCATTTACACAGTAGATGGTCCATCTACAGAATACTTTGTGCAAATACATTTTGCAAAACCAGAATTGTTTTGAAATACTTATCTGTCATAGATGTCCATGTCTTCTATGAATTACGAATCCCATAGAAATTTAAAAAGCACTCTATCTTTTTAAATTGGCCCTCTTGTCGGTAGATCCCCGTAAAAACAGCAACAATTGTCTCTATGTCAAAAGTATGCTGAGGAATTGGGGTGGCAAAATATTTCATTGCCTAGGGTGGCAAAATGTCCTTCACCAGCTGTAAATACCATGATCACCAACCATCTGACACCATGTGAAGCAAATCACGTCTCGGTTTGTATGTGAAGGTAGAAAACACAGGCAATGCTGGTGAATTGAATTATGAAGAGTGCACAAGAAACATAAAACAATGCAAGCATACTTATTGGACCCATCAGTGTACATGGGGTGAAGTGGTGACCTGAGACAATGTCTATTCATTCTTTGGCGCACCATACCCATTACCTTGTAATGAATGTCATTTTGTGTAGACACTTGCCTACTGGGAATGAGGCTGGATCTTAGACCACCACTTCCTTTCATCGAGGCTACCAAAAATATCTACAAATGCCCGAGTGTCAGGATGGTGTCAAGTGTCTTCAGACTCGGGGCACACTAGAACCCCTTAAGCTTTTAGACTTCCTGAATGTCTCCCATTTAGAGAAGTTCCTCTGCTAAGAATAAAGAGGTACCTTTGTTTTTCAATGTTAGCTGTCAGCTCACACTTAGGACAAAATATGATCAAGATTCAGTCTGGAGCTCGAGCTGCGAATACTAAAAAGGTTGTTATATTTCTTTCAAGACATTGTTGCTGATATCGAGTCAGGTTCTGTAGGATGAAATTATTAGAGCATGAAAGATATTGGTCATCCAGTTGTACAAAGGTGACCTGGGAGATGTGGTTTTTAATTGTCCTCAACTAAAATTTTTAAGGAATAACTAATGCATTTTTGAAGAATGTTTGCAGTGCTGCAATATCGGCCCTCAGTAACAAAAGCAGCAGTGCATCCTGATCATCCCTCCCAGCCCAGTGGGAGGGGGGGTCGGGGGGGGGGGGTAGAGGGGCGGGAGGATGCTGGTCTGACAAAAATGCCAGGGCTGCTTTGCGTTCCCAGTCCGGCTCTGATCATAGGTGCTGCCTCGGTCTCCAACCGGAGGCCGTGCACCAAAGGGGGCTCTCCTGGCGGCCCCCTAAAATGCTTTCCGACATGGTTTCCATGTCAGACAGACCGGCATAGAAACTATGCCAGAAAGCGTGGATTGTAATCTCAAGGGATTAAAGAGCCACCCTTGAGATTGTAATTTCAAGGGTTTAAAGAGCCACCCTTGAGATTACAGGCGGCAATCCGACTGGCAGACAGGCACTCCAAGCCTGTCGGAAGCCAGCCGGAATAACCGGCTGATTTCCTTTCTGACTGCCTCCATCATAATGAGGTGGTCGGAAAGGAAACCAACCAGCCTATTACGATGCGGCCCTAAAGGCTCCGACAGAAGATTGGAGCCTTTATGGGCCGTATCGTAAGCAGCCCCCTAGGTTTATTACCGGCCCTTTATAATATTCGGAACATGTTATTGTGAATTATTGTTTTATGATTAATAAAGCAATTTAGGTTTAAAAGAGGAACTTTTGTCAGAAAAGTAAATATATAACATGGGATATATCTGAATTATGGGGGTCATTAGGATGGCGGATTTCCCGCATACTCCTGGCCGGCGGAAGCCACCGCCGGCCCGGAGTATGCGGGAAATCCGCCGAGGAGGCCTGAAAGACCCACCGCCAAATCAGGATGGCTGGTGGGTCTCCCAATCCGTCCGCCGCTTTTCCGCCGCGGTTGGAAGGCGACCACGGCGGAAAAACAATAACATGGCTGGCGGTGTCTATCAGACACCGCCAGCCATATTAGGATGCAGGGTGAGTCATGCTTTTCCGCGGCGGCTTTTCCGCCGTGGAAAAGCATACGGACAGTCACTTTGGGGGCCCGTTGCGGGCCCCCTGGGTGAAGGTTGCGTGGGGGGTGCACATGGGGGGGTACCTATGGTACCGCCCTGCCCTTGCGTGCACAAAGGGGCAGGCACCGCGCGGTGCCTGCCGCTTTGTGCATGCAAATGCACACCTTTCGTTTTTTGCATTGCGGCGGATGCTGCTTCAAGCAGCATCCGCCGCAATGTAAAACATACAGGATGTGACCGCCAGGGTGGCGGTCACATCCTAATTGCTATGGAGGGACCGCCGCTGCCCATGCGGACGGTCCCTCCAACTCAGGGGTGGCGGACGGACGCAAGTCCGTCCGCCATCCTAATCGGCCCCTAAGTTTGGAGGCACTGATTTGCTCCTAATGAACATATCTGAAAGCCTGGGTTACTTTATTGGGTGTGTTATGTTTATACAAAAACAGAGGATTTTGCTGTTCACCTGCAGAGGGGCCGCTGAAAATATGTAAAACACAGAGTAGACTCAAATGCTGTCTCTACATTGGTGGCTGTATCAATGAAATTAGGCAATGAAAGAAATGGTTGATGAAAACTTCAAGCTACGTTTACTGTTAATTTCCTGCTGCAGACACTGGTCAAAATGTAGAGGGAAAACCACCTAGTGGTGTTATGGCGGTGGATAGAAGGGTCATCTGCGGTGCGGTGCAAAGGATTGGCAAGGTAGGATGGTGGTCATGAGTTATGCATTTTAACAGAGGGTCGTGGCCAGCCTGGAGACATGGCTAAGTCAGTGAAATACAGCCTGTGGAAGAAGGAAAACACAACTCAGTGGCACACCACTCATGAATATACAGGGGCAGCCCCCGTGGCACACCACTCATGAATATACAGAGGCAGCCCACAGTGGCACACCACTCAGTGGCACACCACTCATGAATATACAGGGGCAGGCCACAGTGGCACACCACCCATGAATATACAGGAGGAGCAGCCCACAGTGGCACACCACTCAGGAATATACAGAGGCAGCCCACAGTGGCAGCCCACAGTGGCACACCACTCAGTGGCACACCACTCATGAATATAGAGGGGCAGCCCGAGTGGCACACCACCCATGAATATACAGGAGCAACCCACAGTGGCACACCACTCACGAATATACAGAGGCAGCCCACAGTGGCACACCACTCACAAATATACAGGGACAACCCACAGTGGCACGCCACTTATGATTATACAGGGACAACCCACAGTGGCACACCACTCATGAATACACAGAGGCAATGCTCAGTGGCACACCACTCACGAATATACAGGGACAACCCATACTTTAATGCAGTAGGGGTGCGCTGTGTTCACACTCAGGAATAAACCGCACATGAAACAAAAGTAGGCACTGCACATGCATGCACAGGGGCAAACCACAAATGCTACACAGTGGCAACCCATGCGGTCATAGAAAGAGGGACAGTGCAGTCATATACAAGATCATCCAACACATTTATACACTTTGACAATTTACCAGATAATCCACATAGGAGTAATATAAAGGAAAATACTGCGCTTATAAATATGTGCACTCATCAGGTGCATACGCAAGGGTGTACTACACATGACACACAGGGGCAACCTATGTTGTCATAAGCATAGTGACACTTTACATTCAAATACAGGGATATACCACAAAGGCAAACACGGCTTCACAGCTTGCACACACACTGGCCACAAATGTGTGCATAAGGGCAACACATCAAGTAATACGCATAGTGGTGATATACATTCATATATAATTCCATCATTACGCCATAAAACACAGGCTCTTGCCATACAATAAAATCCATTGCATGCCGTGCAGTAGCAAAACACGCATCAATACTTTATTTTTGTTTTTCAGTTATATATGCTTTAAGAACATTATTTTATGTAATCAGCATGGACATGCCACTGGGTATGGTGAGGGCTTCAGGATACATCAGTGAACCAATGAGAAGTAATAATATGTTTTTCTTCCCTGAAGGTTAGTAGAGGTGCTATCAAATATGACACTTTCACAGGAAGCTCTGATGAGTCTTCAGTTCTACCACCACCTAGACTTTCACTGTTATGTGTGTAACAAGCGTGCGTTTGTGTGTGTCGCGAGAGCCCATGAATACCCTACAGCACTGGTCTTCAAACTGGGGAGGTGGGCCCCCCAAAGGGACCCCAAGTGATCCGGGGGTGGGGGGGCGCCAGGCTCTGCCCAAAAGGAGCATTGTGCTGACAACAGTGTTTTGTTTTAAGCTGTTAAAAATTAGCATCACAAAGCCGCACTTTAGTGGCCCATCAATAACATGTTTTTATCATTTATACCCTAGCTGGGAGAAGGTGTCAAAAGGGAAAGGACTCCAAATAGTTTTCAAACCCCTCATCCCCACTTCTAATAGTCACACTGTGGATACTTGTACATGTTAGTATGGCCTGCCTGGCCAGAAAAGTATGTTTGGTAATCATGTATTTGATTGCATTTTTAAAACAGTAACAGAATGTAAACGCCATTTTTAAATATGTATAGACATATTTAAACATTGGCAATTTAATAAAAGAATTTTGAAAATTCTGAGGGGGCCCTGGTAATTATTTTCCCCCACCGGGGGGGCGCGGCATAAAAAAGTTTGAGGACCACTGCCCTACAGTATTGGGGAGCTCAGAAGACCTCCTGGGTTGGACAAAGGTGAGCTGATTGGATCTCAGAGGGTTGTAAGTAGGTGTGCTCAAGATGAAATATAAGAATCTCAGTCGGTAGGATTCATGAGCCACCCTCCTTGATGTATCTAAACAAAAGAGAGGGAGGGACCAGGAGCCAGTTAAGGTCCAGTGCCCGTGCTCATAACGTGAATTGTATTAATCGAAACAGAGGGCACTGTTCCAAATGAGGGGCACAAGTAGTCACCCACTCGATGTAGAGTAAGGAAGAGTAAGTTAGAGGTATAGGTAGTCCTAGGCTTTTTGAGGCCCACGTGTGAGAGGAAAGAGCATGTCTTGTCTCCTTATTGCCCTCACACATCCTGAGGGATGGCCTGCTTCATCATTGGGTGTTTTGCTCCTCGTCGGGCCGGCGCTGCAATGCCCTATGGGTCCCCGAAGGGTCACTTTTGCGGAGATCTTTTGAGACATAACGCCGTATTGGTGCATGCGGGTGTGTGGTGTGGGTCCTCTAAGTGGGTGCAGTGGTGTGTGCAGAGTGAGGCTAAAACTGCCTAAGGGTTTACCAGAATAGAAATTTTTATGAAGAGGGGCACCCTTGGCAGACTTAAAAACCTGTAGGTCAGGTGTTACCTATGTAGTCTTGATGTGCCCTAGGTAACTAAATAGGTCAACATGTTTCCCCCCAGGGTGATCCACACAGATCCGTGGCGCTTCTTCAGGACCAAAACAACAAAATAAGTGAAGTGTGGTGCAAGTGATAGTACTTGAAACCAGGGTCACTGCCCTTAATGGGTATCCGGGCATGCACAGTAACAATGTACCCTTCAGTCTAACTGCTACAACTAGTTAGATGTTAGCCGCTCCTGGATACCACCTAAAAATGAGAGGAGAGTTGCTCCATAGACTAGTAGGAGTCGAGCGCCCGCACCTTACCGGGAGTTTTGCTTGGGTGCTGGCTCTTGTGCACCTACCCCAGGCAGGAGAACGGTTGGGGTAGTTGCACAAGAGCCAGAACCCGAGGAAAACTCCTGGTGGTGGCGCTGGAAAGTCTGAATTGTCACACTTATAGATATGTGATGGTTAGTAGTTGTGTGGGTGCTATCATTGCAGAGCTGGTGGCGGCAATGGGTGGTGCAAGTTGCAGTGGCCTCGTGAAGAGAACAACCTACAGATAAATTCAAACATAAAATATATCAAAGGGAAAATGAATGTCCCTTTGGGTGTGTTAAATGGGCTGCCTCCTCAATTACATTACCATGAATGGTGGGCACGATGCCCATTTCATGCAGTTCTGCACGGAAGGCCAATCATTTGCTTGCATTTTCGTTTGTATTTTTGAGTACAAGTACACTTTGGACCTACTCTACAAAGGATGTCAAACAGCCGAGATTAAATGTTGGTCACTGTTGAACTTTTGATTACCAACTGCAAAAGAGTTTATCTCTAATGAGTGCTGAAGAGGTTTCTTGGCGGGTACACTTTTTCCATTTGGACGGCATCTGTTTCTCTTTGATTGAGACTGTACATGCGCCAAGAAACATAAGAAGTGTATTTCAGCAAAGTGCAGCCTTGTGAAGAGGGCGTTAGGGGAAGGGTACGGGGAGGGGTGAAAGAAACCTGATTGGTTCACAGGGGAACACCCCAGAGGCACACACAGGGTCGCCTCCTTCGCCTGAGTCTTTGCAAACATGGGCAATCGAGACAGGAACACTTTGTATGTGCACACTGGGGCACGCATGGAGGCATGTGAACGGCACGAATGCCTATAAGGAGGGGTGAAACAAAGGCAGGGTTGCGTCAGAAAACATAAACAGAGGCATAGAACAAGTGCTTAATTTGAGCCGGCGGTTTCAGGTGCTGGCACCCGCACGTAATTGTCAGTACCGGCACTCAGTGGTGGCGCTGTTTGTCTGATTTAGCGTGAGCACGGCAGCAGTTGTTTACTAATTCAATACACTTAGAAATGGCTAATACCTGCCGCCCATGCTATTCCTATACCTTTGTGGGCCTGGAATACTCTGAATTATCACAGTTTTCGGAGTGTAATGGTAAGTAGTGGGCGTAGTAATGTCATTGGCAGCACTTGCAGAGGCAAATGGGTGGTGCCAGCTTCAGTGGCCTTCTAAAGACGTTCCTGGCACTTTTTTTTTTACAAATTAAGGACTGTATATGTCTCGTGTGTACTCATGGGTATACAACACAAGCCTACACAGGGGCAACTAACACAGGCATGTCGTGGCATACATGTTTACACTGAGGCACCCATGCCTTCATAAACCAGAATTACACAAGTGCAGACATGGACGGATGATATAAGGGCATACATGAAGTTGCAACTAATGGGTATGCCAGTGGGATGGAACTCCTGAGTACACATGGGTACACCACCCGTCCACACACATGGGCAACCTACACATGCACATCTCATATGTACACTAGAGAATCTTCTTCATTCCCAAACATGGGCAGCACGAATGTATACACTGAGCGATGGATACAAAGGAATAGACAGTTGTACAATGTACAGGCAGACACTGGCGCATACTCTGGAGAATACACAAAGTCGACTGATACAGACACTGATGACTTTTGTGCAGTCAGAGTGGGATACAGGACAAACACATAAACAGAAGGGTGATACATAGCCATGCACAGGGGTCTCCAAGGAGTCATATAAATGGCCCATAGACATGTGCATACTACAGGGGAATACACACGTACAGCTGACACAGGCACACCATACATATATACACAGGTGGACCCCATGCACTCGAACAGCGACAGCACTAATGCTTTCACGAAGGGACTATGCCATTAGAAACACATTGGCATATGCCAGTCAATAATTTAACAATGTGCTCCATGTCTGGTGCCCAGGAGAGTTGCCCACATGACTGAAACTCAGGCAAATCACCATTTGCCTCGTTCCGGAGTGGAAACTCCTACATTGGAAACACGTGCGGCACACTTCCTGCAGTTATGTAAAGGGAGATCCCTCCCACAACAACACAAGTGCGCTCTAGTGAACAAACAGCGTGCAAGCTCATTGCACCGGCATTTGCTGCCTAGCACATTTTATTTTAATGTGCCCACAGAGTTCACCTACGTGTCAAACTTGTAATCCACACATTATTTTTGGCACCTGAACATGATTTTTAACGCAACAGAAAAATCGTACCAAACTGCAAGGTACAGTATTTATTCATCCTGCAGCAGAAGGCACAATATACGTGCATTATGCAATAGTCAGTCCATCTACTGCTATCGTTTATTGCTTGTCCAAGCAATCAGAAAATCATTACATACAATGGTGTGTTATTCACCATACACCATCAATGTGCCCAGCTTTCTAGGGACCCCTTCATCCATGCATTCATCCATCAGTGCATCCACTCATCAACCCTTTCACACTCCCAATCATCCATCTTTCAACCATTCCGTCCGCCCATCCATCCATTCATCCATATATCCAATCCATACACCCACTCATCCACCCATCCCTTCACCCAATTAATCCACTCACTCATCCATCCATCCACTCATCCAATCCATCCACCCACTCATCCAGCCATCCACTCTTCCACTCATCCAATCCATCCACCCACTCATCCATCCATCCACTCATCCAATTCATCCACCCACTCATCCATACATCCACTCATCCATCCATCCACCCATCCATCCAGTCATTCAATCAATCCACTCGTCCATATATCCACACAGTCAGTATATCTCCCATCAATCCATCCATCTGCCGCCTGCTCTTCTATCACCCCAACCAGCCAGTCATCAATTCAAATACCTATTTATTAATCCAAACTCAGATCCATTTGAGCCTCCCTTCGCCTTTCATCCATTCTTTCCCCCACCCACCCTCCATGTATCTGCAGGGACACATAATAGATGTAGCATAATTCATGAACTGCTGCATTTCCAACTCTCTCTTTTCTACATCGCAGATTCGCATTGCCGTATGTTAATTCACCTGAATCTCTGCTTCATTATTTATACTGTGTTTTCTGATAGACTGGTCATTTATGCGCCAAACCAGCGCAGCTCTGCGAGAGCAACTTGACCCGGAATCTGAATTGAAGCAGTCGTGCAGACCAACTATTATGAGTAAACGCTGCCTTTCGACGCCCACTTTGCTGCCTAAAATTAACGAAAATTAAAAGTGCGAGAGAGCCTTCACACGTCATCGCGGACCCTTTTAAATTCTATAGAAATCCGTGGTGAAATAGTAATCCCTTTAAAGTAGTGGATCTGTCTTATTTCAAATGTGCCTCAAGCGTGTGCTTGCAGTGCCAATAGCATCACCGGACCCGCTTCAAATCGAGACAAAAAGTCTTTTGTTCTCTCAATGAATCTTATTCAACCTATGCATGTAAACCTACGGGCATACGGATATTGCTCTATTGCTGCTGCAATTTTGCACCGACATTTGCATCGTCAGACCAGTGCAAAACTCTACATTTTGCACCGATCGTTAGGTCCAAATGTCAGTGCAACTTTCGCTACAAAAGTACCCATCCCTCGTGGCAGCCCGCTGCTGATCAATATTTCAAAGTACCGCCTGGAGCCCTTCCGTCTTACTTTGCCAGCGGTCGCCATGGTGGTGATTGGTCTTCAGAAGACTTCTGGACTCTCTGCCACGCGGCCAGCAGCCTGCAGACTCTTCTGTGCGACGGCCGGGTCCTCCTGCCTGTCAACGAGCAGCACCGCTCACCCCGTATATATACAGCAGAAAGTGCAGTATCACTTCCTGAGCTACACCCCCTCAGACCGAGGGCCCAACCCCTAGCTCCTGGCAAGCGAGGGATGGCAAACGGCCCCTTCGTCAAGTCATCTCCCTAAGTCCCAGTCAAAAGAGTTAAACAAAATATATAAACAAACGCTTGGAACGGGGCCACGTTATGACTGTATTGACATTTTTCTGTCTTTCAAACTTCAGTTGGAAACAAAAGCAGTCCAAACATATTTTCTCATCAGAAAAATTGTGCATTACTGTATTTTTTTAGGTGGGGTTAGCATTGCCATGCAGCCCTTTTGTGGTGGAAAAAAGCGATTCCTTGGCAGGAAAGCAACAATTTTTCTCTCACCCTTGATGCCTTAATTCTGTATACAGAGGACCGAGCCAGAACCGAGTCCCCGGTTGATCCACTTTGAGTGAGCTGGGAGCGGCCTGTTGTTCCTGCCTTGGTACGATGCCCACATTTGATTAAGAGCTAGGCATGATTTTAATGTGGCCAGCAAGCACAGTCGTTTTTCGAGTATTCTTGTAAACACGCTCAATTCAATGTATTTGCACTTGAGTGTGATTTTCAAAATGGCAAACGACTTTTACTAAAGTCCAGTGTCTGTGGTATTTTATTATTGTGTGAAACATTTGGCTCTTGCACCGCCTAAGCGTCTACGTCAATGGAACGTTGGGACAGCAGTGTACAGTGTGTCGGAGAAATCACGATTTTTGTTTTATATTTTTGTAAAGTACTGTCAGTCCAATGTCCAGTTAATGGGTCATGTGAATCTTGCTTTTACCGGAAACCTGATGGTAGCCTGTCGATGGACACAAACCACAAACGGGACTAGAGCTAGGGAACAGCTGCGAAAGGGTAAAGTAAGGACGAGGGGCGGAAAAAGAAAAGTGGTGACTGGGACTCGGGAAAAACTGAAGCAGAGGAAAGAGCGCGGGACGTCACTTGCTCTTGTGGGGTGATGTTCTGTTAGATTTGAGGGTCTCTAGTTGGCACAGGTAGGTACTTGTGAAAAATAGGGACCCTTGCCTCTAGTTAGGGTAAGGGGGTACACTCCTAAAATAACCCCTGCTCACCCCCTTGGTAGCTTGGCAAAGCAGACAGGCTTATCTCAGAGGCAGTGTGTAGAGCATTTGTGACCACATACAGTTACCCAGTGACAACACTACAGATGGACACCAAACAGTTGTATATTAAAAATAAGTATTCTTTATATAGACTTAACACAAGACCACAAACGACAAAAATCCACAATACTATACTTAAAAATGGTAGTGTTAGTTTAGTGCCGTTCAGTTCTTAAGAGGCACCACCTTTGCGTCAATGTACCTTACGATGCATTGCGCTTCCACAACAAAAGTGTTGCAGCGATGGAAATGCGGCAAAGTTCCGGTGCAAAAGAAATAAAGATGGCGCTTTCTCCTTGATGTGACACACTTCCCGGCGATGTGGCGGCGTCTGTTGCGAAGTCGATCCTCTAATCTGCCTATGCGAGGTGCTGTCCTCGATGCTAGCCGCGACAGGCCCTGCGACACACTTCCCAGTGATGCGGCAGCGTCTGCTGCAATGTCAATCCTCTCTCCTGGTGATGCGAGTTGCTTCCACAACGATGCGAGCTGCGACAGGCCCTGCGACACTCTTCTCGAAGATGCGGCAGCGTCTGCTGCGACGTCGATCCTCTTCTCCTGCGATGAGCTGTGACAGGCCCTACGACACGCTTCTCGGAGATGCGGCGGCGTCTGAAGTGACGTCGATCCTCTACTCCTGCGACACGCTTCCCAGTGATGCGGCAGCATCTGCAGCTACGTCTATCCTCTTCTCCGGCGATGCGTGCCGCTTCGTGATGTGAAGCAGCAGCGGCAGTTCAGCGACACACTTCTTGTTCTTGAGTCGCGCTTCCAGCTCCTTGCGACACGCAAGTCCTCAAAAAGTCCAGCACAACTGCAGGCACTTCAGGAAGACTCTTGGGGAGCTGGTGGGTGAAGTCTGTTGTCCCTGAGACTTCAGCAGGAGGCAAGCTCTGTTCCAAGCTCTTGGAGATCCTTCACAAGTTGAAAATAAAGTACACAAAGTTCCTTTCTCCTTCCATTGGCAGTCAGCAACCACTGGAGGCCAATCCCGGAAAGCAGCACTTCAGCTTAGGGATAGTCCCTCCTCAGTTTCTTCAGGTTCCTCTCCTCAGCAAAGGTTTCTGCTTGTAGTCCAAAAGTGATCTAATTTCTTGGGATCAGGGTCCCAATATTTATACCCCAAAATCCTTTGTCCTCTGAGGGCAGAGAGGCCTTTGCCTAGTCCAAACAGTTCTGGAGCACTCTGTTTACATGACTCCTTCTTTTCTTTCACAGTGCAGGGCAGAAACATCAGACGCCCCACAGGAGGTGAAGCCAGCATTGTGGAGGAAAGGCACAACCCTGGAGCACTCTGTTGACATGATTCCTTCTCTCCTTTCACAGTGCAGGGCAGAGACATCAGACACACCACAGGGGGTGGAGCTAGCACTGTGGGGGCAGGCACAGTCCTATTCAGGTCCCAGGTGCAACTCCTCCCTCCCATCTAGATGAAGATCTCTCTATTCATCACTGGTCGGACTCACCCTGTCTCCTCGAATCGCCCAGCCCTGTCACTCAAACTCCAGAAAAGGAATACACAACCTAGCAGAGGCAGACTTCGATAGTTAGACAAGAAAATACCTACTTTCTAAAAGTGGTATTTTCAAACACAGAATGTTAAAACCAACTTCACTAAAATATGGATTTTATCATTCTGAGTACAGGCATACTAAACTCGAATTTCTACCATGTCCCCTGAGTCATTTAGGAATATAAGATGTAATAATCTAACTGCCCATTCTGGCCTATGGAGAACAGGTAGCCTTGCAATAATGAAAAACAAAAATGGCTGTAATTCACTATTAGGACATGCCAAACACACCAGGGCATGTCCTACCTTATACTTACAATGCACCCTGCCCTTGGGCCTACCATAGGGGTATCTGATATGAAGAAAAGGGAAGGTTTAGGGGCTGGCAAGTGGGTGCACGTGCCCAGTCAACATGGCAGTACCAGACTGCACACAGGCTCTGCAATGGCAGTCCTTAGACACATTTTACAAGGATGCTTCTGTGAGTGGCACAACCAGTGCTGCAAGCCCACTAACAGTATTTGGTTTTACAAGCCCTGGGCACTCCTGGTGCACTGCACTAGGGTCTGACAGGTAAACCAAACAAGCCAATCATGGAATCACTAATCCATATATCAATTTACAATAGGGAGAGCATATGCACTTTAGCACTGATCAGCAGTGGTAAAGTGCCCAGAGTCATTAAACCAACAAAACAGGTCAGACAAATTACAAGAGGAAGGCAAAAAGTTCAGGGATGACCCTGCAAAAAAGGGACAAGTCCAATATGTTCCATTTAATTTTGTCCTGGCCCCCCTCCATCAGATGGGATTTCCAGTCTGCAAAAAACAGAGCTGGTCTTTTAGCCTTGGAACAGTAATGTTGTCCCTATTTCCATTTCATGTTTTACTTACTCTTGAATTAATTTTATTTCATCTTTTCAGAATGATTTTTTTTGTAGGTTTGTATGTAACATATTACCCATGTATATTGTGTACTGTGAAAAGAGCTGCCTCTATGTATTTGTGTGGGATCAGGTTGTGGGTTGGTGTATATATAGTGGGCCATGGTTGAGAGCTGCAGAGGTCAGGCAGAAGGCAGAGCAAATTTCGCACAGTGCACGTCAGTTGGTCATAAAGGGGTTCAGAATGCATGTTCATCCAATCCTTTTCCTCTCTGCAGGGAGCATAGGGCAATTGGCAGATGTGCTAGTAATATGATTCTATGTGAAGGAGGTAGGTATACAACCTTTACAATGCAACTTTTACAACGCACTACCATTACAATGAAACTTGTACAACGCAACATCCATTACAACGCATGCATTTACAACGCAGTCATTACAACGCATGACACTACAGCGCACACCACTACAACGCATGCCATTACAACGCAATCATTACAACGCATAGCATTACAACACATAGTACCCTTACACTATCCAACACTTACCCTACTTTTGCACCCCCTGGAGTTAGAATAGTAATTTTTACCCCTACACTATCCAACAATTACCCTACTGTTGCACCCCCTGGAGTTAGAATAGTAATTTTTACCCCTACACTATCCTAAACACTTACCTTACATGCAATGCAATGTAATGCGTTGTAGTGGAATGCGTTGTAAGGGTAGTTTCAAAGAATTCTTTGTAATGGCATGCGTTGTAATGGTGTGCGTTGTAATGGATGTTGCGGTGTAAAAAATGAGTTGTAAAGGTAGGCGTTGTAAAAGTATGCGTTGTAACATCATACATCCAGGAGGTATACAACTGCCAAAATAATGCCAGGGCAGAAGGCAGTGCTTACAGCTCAGTGGATACATTTGTGGGTGTGTGCGAGGGGGAGATGAGGGAGGAGATGCAAGGAAGTGTGTGCGAGGGGGATATGAGGGGAAGAGATGCAAGGAAGTGTGTGCGAGGGGGAGGTGAGGGGAGGAGATGCAAGGAAATGTATGCGATGGGGAGGTGAGGGGAGGAGATGCAAGGAAGTGTGTGCGAAGGGGAGTTGAGGGGAGGAGATGGAAGGTAGTGTGTGCGAAGGAGAGATGAGTGGAGTAGATGCAAGGAAGTATGTGTGAGGAGGAGGTGAGGGGGAGATGCAAGGAAGTGTGTGCGAGGGGGAGATGAGGGGAGGAGATGGAAGGAAGGGTGGGCGAGGGGACGAGATATAAGTAAGTGTGTGCAAAGGGGAGATGAGGGGAGGAGATGCAATGAAGCATGTGCTGGAGAGTCTTCAGGAATAGTTTTTGTACTGGAAGGCTCCCCTTCCAGTACAAAATATATGCTTCAGAGAATGTGCAAACCCTTGCACTATGCCACAAGGGTGTGTGCATAGAAAAATGTACAATATCTTAGTAGATATAATGCATTCTCTCTTTCCCACATATCTATCTATCCATCTATCTATCTATCTATCTATCTATCTATCTATCTATCTATCTATCTATCTATCTATCTATCTATCTATCTATTTATCCACTTTGAATTCGATATAAATAGATATAGATATCTAAATTCACTGAAAAAAACAAAGGTCACAGGGATGTTATAGTTAGGCTGACGTTTCACAGGTACAGAACCATAGAAATTCAGCCATTATAGTTAGTGAGCTAATTATAACTTGTGCCCCCGTGATGCACTACTGATGACCTCACGTACTACATCACTCATGACATGGTCAGTGACATTACTTATCTCCCAATCCAGCAGTGTGCCAAGAGGTGCGTTTGCAGAGTGGTGGGGAAATGGGGCATGGCCTTTGACTACCTCTCAGCAATCCCACTGTGTGGGGCTTACTGTAGGTAAAAGGAGGCCTTGCTGCCCCCTTAGGACCAACCAGCTGTGCACCAAAAGCTGGATTTGCAGAGTGGTAAAGAAAGGGGGCTGGGCCTCCGGTGAGTTGCCAGCTTTATTTTCTTCTATCTGTTAGGAAGGGGGCCCTTGGGACCTCCCTTCCCTGGGCTATTTTAGGCTCCGCAGATCCCTTCCCCCTAGGCCTGCCCCCCCTTTTTTTTTTTTTTTAAATGGAAGGGATGTCACGTGGCCCCCTCTCCCGGGCCGATTTTGGCCCTGGGGATAGCCCATTCACCCAGGCCTTTCTTTTTAAAATTATTTTGCATTTTATTTGGGCCCCGGGCCCCCATCACCTGGGGCCCAGCCTATAGTGTGGGAACTCAAAGCAATGTGGATGTTTCCCTGCTTGCTTCACAGCAGGCAGGGAAACAGACACTGCTCTGCTTTCAGCAAACAAGAGCATTTTCTGTTCTTGCTTGCTGAAAGCAGAGCAGGGTTTGCTTTGCTTGGCGGAAGCGGTGCTCCCAGCAAGCCGTAGCAAACTTCAATGTCCCGGGGGTGGGCATCCCGGGACTTTGCTGGTGCCGGCCTGGGGGGATCCAGAGGGCCTTGTAGAGCTCCTGGAGGGGGGCCCCCTCCTTTGTTGAGTAATCCCAGGGAGGTGGTGGTCTCTGGAGGTCAGTAACAGACCCCCTTCATTATTGTTTGTATGCTGTGGGGAGGTGGCAGTCTCCTGGTCTGTGGGGGAGGCCATAGGTTCACCCCCATATTTTTTGCCAATAATGTACATGCCCTGGGAATGGGGCAGCCCCAGGGGCAGCGGGGAGGCCACAGGGCCTCCCCTGCATTTCTTAAAAAAACAGTATGCCCTGGGAATGTGGCAGTACATGGGGCTGCGGAGGTGCCAGAGACCCCCTTTCCATTAATGATTTTAGCCCCGGGGAGGCGGTGGTCCTTGGGGCTGCGGGGCGGCTGCACTGGACTCCTGCATCATTAAAGTATTAGCCCTGGGGAGGTGGTGGTTACCAGGGCATGGGGGTGGCTGCTAGGGCGACCCCCGCTTAAATATTGAAAGAAGCCTCAGGGAGGTGGTGGTCCCCAGGGCTTTAGGCATTCTAGGAGGAGGGCCCCACCTTTCTATAATGATTAGCCCCAGTGGCGGGCCCTGGGGCTGCGTGGGGGAGGGAGCGCAGGTCCCCTGCATCATTAAAACATTAGCCCGTGGGAGGTGCCGATCCTCAGGGTACAGGGGTTGCTGCTAGGGCAACCTCCGCATAAATATAGAAAGATGCCCTAGGGATGTGGTCGTCCCTGGGGCTTTAGACATTCTAGGAGGGGGCCCCATGAGCCCCCTCCTACTTATTTATACATGCCTCCGGGACCTGGCCCACCCAGGGGCCTCATTTAAAAAAAATAATAATTGCCATGAGACGCGGATCCAACGCGACTCCCGATTCTTTTTTTTAAACATTCCTTTTTGGCCCACTGGGGGTCCCTGTGGGACTCCCCCAAGAGGCCTAGGGGATTAGGGTGTTTCAACCCGGCCCCCTTTATTTTATTTTCAGCTTTTTTTCTTGTGACTCGGTTCTCGGTTGTCCCAAACCGATAATATATTACCTACTGGCGGTTGTCATATATATTACCCACTGGCGGTCGCCAGTAGGTAGTCATAGTTAGGACCTAGTTACAATAGGAAAATCACACCATCCTATTCCCAAGAACTTTGGCGCCGATTGACTAATCTTCGCGAAATTTTCAAAACTCGTGGGGCGTTCCAGTCCACTCCTATCTTAAAAGTTTGGGAGTGATTCGGCCAGTGAGGGCCGAGAAAAAAGGGGGTCCTAAAACGTGTTTTATCCGTGTTATTTTCCATAGGAAACTTTAGCCACGGCTACAGCCCGAAACTGCTGAACGGAATGACACCAAATTTGGCAAAAAGGTAGCCCTTGGTTCAGAAAGAACTCTTTTCGTTAAATGGTGTAAATACGTTCAGTAGTTGCTGAGAAAATAAAAATCAAAACAATATTGATATATAGGGGCGAAAGGGATTCGTGCACCCTGCCGGTCACGAGCTGCATGCTAATTGCCTGTCAACACTTAAAGTCAGGAAGTGTTGGCAGCCATCTTGTGCCTCGGTAGAACTTAGGCAAAAGAAAGAGTAGAAAAATGTGCAAAACACAAAAAGGGGGCAGGGTAGAGGTACCCTGACCCCGTAGGCCTGCTTAGGGGGTCCCACAAGGACCCCCAGTGCCCAAAAAGCATTTTTGTTTTAAAACGCAGGATGTACCCTGGATCCGCGGATCCGGTCGCAAAATAAAAAAAACTGAAGTGCGGGCTACCGCACTTCATTTAAACAAAGCCTCCGGGTGGGCCAGGTCCCGGGGACAGAAAAAAAACATGTGTGGGGGGATCAATCCCCACACTGCCCCGGGGACCGTCCCCTCTGGGCTTTGAACAAAGATTTGCACACAGCCCCCAACAGCCCTACCTCCGGGGCTTTGATTGTTTATGTGGGGGGGGATCCAAGCCCCCAACGCCCGGGGACCGGCACCCCAGGGGCTTTTATTTATAAATTTGTGGACACACGCCCCCGCTGCCCTGGGGACCGCCACCCCCTGGGGCATTTATTTATTAAAATGATTCCTGTGTGGGGGGGCTTGAGCCCCCCACACGCCCCTGGGACTGCAACCTCCCCAGGGCTCTAATTATTAGAATTGGGGGGGTCTGTGAAGAACCCCCAAGGCCCGGGGACCACCACCCCAGGGCTTTGCAAATGGTGGGAGGGGGGCCACGCGGCTCCCCTTCTGGAGCCCTTGATGGCCCTGGGGAACGCCATCCCCCCAGTGTAGGCTCCTGCAGTGTCCATGGGGTGCCCATCCCCGGGACACTGCTGTTTACAATGACATTTCTCAGTGGTACCTCCAGTATGCACAAGGGAGCAGCATTGTAGAGGTGTTCAGAGGCCACGCCCCTTTTTACACCTCTCTGCAACACAGCTCTGTGGCGCTTAATGGAGGTATCTGGTGGGCTAGTTGCACCCCAGGGACCCTCAGGATTTAAGGGGACTTTATCCTCCAACTACAAACGCGCCACAGGGTGCGTTTTTGCTCAGTGGTGAAGGGAGGGGGCGGTGCCTAAGGTGACATGTGTGCAAATACGCCCTGTGGCACATTTTAAGTCGGGGAATTAATTCATCTTCAATCCTGAGGGTCCCTAAGTGCCAACTACCCCACCACTTACCTCCAGTAAGCGCCACTGCACTGCGTAATCAAACATCCATTTACTTGCATATACAGTTATACACACACCACCACACTTACTTCTACAGAAACTTACACATACTTATTCTTTTAAACAATCACTCATAGAAACACATACGTTTTCATACAGGAACACTTGCAATCTCTCACTCTCACATATACTCACTTATATACACCAATACTCACATATACTAGTTTAAAACATGTGTAGTTACTCATAAACACACTATTGAGACAGCCATTCACTCACTAACACACCCATACACACACTCATCCACCTTTACTGGCCTGGACACATACTGTCTTCAACACATACAAACAGTGACTCGCTCATTCATGCATCTAGGCACTAAGTAATACCCCCCACTGAACCATACAGACACTCATACTGATACTCAAAAAACCAAGTAATAACCCATATAGACACTCATGTAGCTACTCACCAACCCATGCAGTCACTTATACACAAAGTGAGAGACTGATACAGATATTTACATATTTAAACATTACTCACTAACCCATGTATTCACTAAGATACACTTAATCAGTCCGTTATACAATCAATTTTACAAAAAAATCATCCATTTAGACACTTATTTACCCATTTATTCTTCCATCAACCTTGAGATATACATATAGAAAACATATTTAATTTTCACAAAAACACTCATTCACTGGCTAATGTCATCAGTGATGTCATTTGAGATGTCATCAGTGATGTCACTGACCATGTCATGAGTGATGTAGTATGTGACGTCATCAGCAGTGCATTGCGGGCGAGCGAGTTATAGTTAGCTGAACTAACTATAACAGGGGAATTTCAATGGTTTTGTATGAGTGAAATGTCCAGCTAACTATAACGCCCTGAAACCTATGTTTTTTTCAGTGAAAATATATCTATATATAAATATTTTTTTTCAATTCAAATTAATTTTTATTTAGCAAGTAATTCACAAAGGACGCTTTTCAGCATACGCGCCTTCTTCCTGCTATATCATTGTGCAAAATGAATAAGTGCCATTTTATTTACAATCTTCACATTATTTCCCGCGCAACCATTAACATAGAAAGCGGACGACGTCTTCACCATCATTTTAGGCGCCATGATGGAGTGCATATTTACAATATTCCTTGTGCTTCTCTTAATTAAATCAGGGAAGAATTCCTCTGAATTAAAAAAAAATATAGAATCACACATTTTTGCACTTTTTTTGAGGAACATAATTGAGCCCTGGATGGGCTATGATCATAATCGTATTCACAGTACTGTCAATACCTTCAGTACCAAATTTCATCAAGCCAATTTACCATGCGGCGCCTATTATTGCATCTAGTCCGACAATCAATATAACGTAGTTTACAGACTTCAAACAAAAATATATACCGTATAACCAATGAAACTCATAAATGCAACTCTGTTTCATAAATGTCTCATATAGCAGCCCAATACCATTGGAATATTGGCAGTATACCTCCAACCCACTTTCAGTAAACACTTATGCAGCCTAGGTGTATGGAAAGTTCTTCCTCCGTGTTGAGGCCGAACGGAAAAAACAGTCCGTAGGTCGACTATATACCTAGACTGGAACCTACGTAGTCTCATATATATATATATATATTCCAAGGATAATCCGGCACGCGCAGGCTTTCTCCAGGCTGCAAGTACAGACACGAACCCAAGTTCAGTGCAAAAAAAGTGATTTATTAGGCTTCGGTGCTCCCAGTCAGCACGACGCGTTTCGCGCTTCACAGATCGCTTGATCACATATATTACGCTCTAACTTTTCGTTTCTTCATAGAAAAGGCACAGCACTCAAGGAGGGTTTATGAAAATCACGATATGATTTATTAGGGGGAACTGCACAGACGCGTTTCGGCGTGCTGCCTTCGTCAGTGTGTCAATTACGACTCAAGATCAACATGTTAATAAAGTTTTCTACAATCATGGACATCAACATACGACTAACCCCTCAAACATCAACATGAGCGCCATATTGGAATGTATTTATCAAACATTATTCCACTTACGAAAAAAGCCCTTAACGTCCACTGATGGACTTCGTATACATGTCGAGAGGGTATGCTGATTACAAAATGTCACAAGATTATGACAGAAAATAAAGCCATGGATCGTCTAATGTCCTATGTTAGGAATGTCCCATCATGATTATATAGCATTCACAACATACTGAAAATAATACCATAGTTCATCAAAAATCGGCATTAATCGAATCAAGATGCTCAAGCATTTTTAAGATACATTGATAATATATATCGTAGGTTAGTTCAATTAATAAATGCAATTTACTCGATTAGGAAAATTTCTCATTTGTGAGATTCAGTACAAATAACAGTAACATAGGCTTTTAAAGTATTTGCTTTTAACCCCTCCCAATAGCATCTAGATTGATGGGAAACAGCTTCAGAGGGACGACCGGTGTACCGACGGAAAGCGCGGTGCACCCACTACCTGAGCTGGCGCCAGGTGAGGTGGGGCTGTTCCTTCCCAACAAATGGTTGGGAGGACGAATACTCTTCTCCACATCAGGTGATATCTTTTACCTTTTTAATAGCAGTAGCACTAATGGTCCTGAGGAAGCAGCAGGAGACCTAGAGGCTCCAGTGACTGCAGAAACATGTCGACCTAATACTCTCCATTAGTAGTCATTTGTTACACTACTACATGCACTGTTTTTATTGATTTGGGAGTGTGTAGGTATATATTAAAAGTTCGTTTCCCACATCACTACCCAATTTTAGAGCCTTTTCTCTTTATTCACTTTATCACTATTCACTTTCAAGCACTGCTACTCAGTTCCTCACTAGGCACACCAATTTCACATCTGGAGCACTCTCCCTTGAGATACCCATGACCAGGTTATCACATCTGCCTGTTTCATGAGGTATTCTACCTCCAAAGAAGTGAGAGATCCCAGATGATGAAGGGCGGTCTCGATAGAGGACTGATGGGAACTCGTCTACTTTGCTAGTATGTCCCTTTTTAGATATATTGTTTTGGATACATAATGGAAGATTGACTCTCTGCTAATTTTCGTTGGTGTTATAAATGCAGGGCAGACCTCAGGAAGAACAAAGGACAAAACAGAAGAAGAAAAAGAAGAAAAAGAAAAACCCTACGGATAAGGACAAAAGATCAATGCCCCTTATCTCTATGCATGTATGTGCCGTACTTCTTGTCTTATCCCTTACCCAGACGGAAATTGGAGATTAGAAATTCAATAAGTCCAGTAATGGCATGGTGGCAGTGGATACTTGTTATACACTCAAAAGGTCCCTAGATAAATGATGATGTAGTTATTACAGTGTCACATTCCTAGGTGAAACGCCATCTCTTCTCCTCTATTGAGTCCTTTAGGATATTTGATGGAGAGGTCTAAGATATACCTCGACTCTAACCTATGGAGTCTTCTCAGGCGATCGCCTCCCCTAACATTGGGTGGGACGATGTCCAACCCAAAGAATTGGAGATTATCACGATCCCTGCCGTGCTCTTCTGCAAAATGCCGGGCAACCGGATAGGCGGGATCTGCCTTTTCGATTGCCCGCAAATGCTCCTGTATCCTCAATTTAAGTTCCTTGATTGTATTGCCGATGTAGCGAAGGCCACAGGGGCAGAGCAAACAGTATACTGCAAATTGGGAGCTACAGGTTATGAATTTCTTAATGGACATTGTTCTCCCTGTGTCGGGTATTGTATATGACAGGACTCTTTTGCTGCCGGCACAGGCTTTACAGCGCCCGCAGGGAAAGAATCCCTTCATCTCTGTTAGAGTGTTGGTTTTGGGTACGGGTTTCTCCAAATGACTGGAGACCAGCATATCTCCCAACGATCTTGCTCTGCTGAATGTTAGCAGAGGATATGCTGGTAGATCTTCCTTCAGTATATTGTCCGTTTGCAATATATGCCAGTTCTTATGTAGCATTGCTCTGAGATCATTGGCACCTGATGAGTAGGGAGTGATCAGCCTAAACTTCCCTTTGTTGGCGACTGCGTTCTTATCGCGGCCACCTCCTTGGGTGTTGGCGGTCAATAGAGTGGCCCTCTGGATCTTTCTTACCTTCTTCAGTGTATTATTTAGGAGTTCCTCACCATAGCCCCTAATTGAAAAGCACGCTAAACATTCTGAGGCAGCCACCTCGAAGTCTGAATCCCTTGAGCAATTCCTTCAGAGCCTGAGAAGTTCTCCGTAAGGAATGCTCCTCACAAGCTGAGGAGGGTGACTGCTGATGGCAAAGAGTGTTGAATTGCCAGCAGTTTCTTTCCTGTAAAGGGCAGTGTGCAGATGGTCCTTCTCGACAAACACCCTCAGGTCCAAGTACTCCGCTGCCACCGGACTAATTGAACCTGAGAAATGTAAGTTTAGGTCATTGTTGTTAAGTACCCTGATGTATTCTACTGCTGTGTTTGTCCCACCGTTCCAGACGATAAATAAATCATCGATGTAACGGTGCCAGCATCCTGCCTCCCCTCTATCTTGCCCAACCATACAGCTCCTGGGCACCTGCTCCTCCCACCAGCCCACGAACAAGTTCGCATAGCTGGGAGCGAAGCAGGTCCTCATCACCGTACCAGACCTTTGTTTGTACAGTTGGTCTTCGAATAAGAAGATATTGTGAGTTAGACAAAATTCTGCGAAGTGAAGAATCATTTCATTGTGTTTAGCAAATCTCATCTGGTGCTGATCTAAGAAATATCTGACTGCCTCCAGGCCATGTCTATGTTCTATGCGAGTATACAAGCTGGTAATTCCAGCACCATCAGCAGATATTGCGGACTCCATGTTAAATTTTGGATCTTGGTTAAGAAGTCCTTAGTGTCCTGGATATAGGAGTCTAGTTTTACCACCAAGGGGAACAGGATATTGTCCACGAAACGGGACATGTTCTCCGTCAGACTGTCAATGGACGAGATAATAGGACGGCCTGGAGGGCAGTCCATATTTTTGTGCAACTTGGGGAGGTGGTAGAAGGTAGGTGTCATGCGATTGTTGTTCCTTAGGAAGAGGTTTTCGTCTTTCCCCAGCATCTGAAGACTGTACCACTTCTGGATGAGTGTCTCATATTGTGTGATACTCTGTTGATATATTGTAGTGGTACACTTCGTATAGAATTTTTCATCTGCAAGTTGCCTCAGTGCTTCTCCTATATATTGGTCGCTACTCATTAGGACCACATTTCCCCTTTGTCCGAGGGCTTGATCACGATGGTTTTGTCACTCATCAGGTTTTTCAAAGCCGTTCGTTGTCGGTCAGTAATGTTATTTCTTTCAGCTCAATGCTCCGCTTTCCTGTATTGCATGAGGTCATTTTTCATGGCCTCCGTAAATACGTCCACAGCATCCCATGGCGATTGTGGTACGAAAACTGAGATGGGTTTAAACGTACTCTCATCCCTCTCCTGCTCTACTCCTTGTAGTATTGCTCGCTGAGCGGTGTTCAGTGGACTGGTGTCAGAGTCCTGTTCCAGTCTTAGATCCTCAAGGGTCTCAATTGCAGGTAAGTCTCTACTACTGAGGGTATCTGTCGCCGTAATCCTTGCACCCCTCGTATTGCGGTCTTTCAGGTGAGGGCGTAATTTGAAATGCTTGTGGAGTTTAGGCTTTCTGGTAAAGCGGAACAAGTCTATCCGTGTTTGCGTGTGTTCTAGATCGTTGGTGGGGCAGAATGTCAAGCCCAAACTCAATACTTGAGTTTCTACATCGGTTAATTTCTTCTCGGTCAGATTAACAACCGTCAAGTTGACCGAGTCACCAGGGCCATCGCACTCACTTGTTATTGTTTTTTGTTCGTGTTGCGATTGGTCCAGCGGGAGGTTTTTGCACTTCCACTGCCTACTCTTCCCGCCGCCTGACCTCCTCGTCCTCCTTGTCCTCCTGATCCCCCTGCTGATGTTACTCCTGCATCCGGTGGTTTGTTCTTCCCATCCCGCAGCCAGGACTTTTTGATGATTTCGAATTCCTCCTGAAAAGGGGTTCTTTTGGGTCGAGCACCCTGGGTGGTTTGGGCGGTGGATTGTTTTCCGGAGCTACCGTGTCCTTGTTGTTCATCACTGGACTCATTTTCGGTGACATCAGAGTCCGAGGTAACAGCCTCTGTTTCTGGTGTTACACTGGCGCCAGTGCCAGTCCCGGTTCCCCTCTGAAAAGTCTTACGTGGAGCATCGTACTTCTTGGCCCGTGAGATAATCGTTGGCATCACGCTCGTATTTCTCTTGTTTACGAAGTCGTATCTTCTGCACATATTTGGTGAGCCGAGCTTTCATTAGGTCTCTCATTTGGGATATCTGCGCTCTTTGTCCCGGGTCCGTCTCCTTCTCCAGCTCTTCGTCAATCAATCTGATCTCGGCCAGCGCCTTCTCCCTGTCACTCCAGGCGTATTTGACCAAGATCTTAAGGGTGCCTTCACAGTAAGATGCTGTGTGCTCGAACCAATCCGTTAGTAGTTGAGGGTCTGGATGTTAGTAAGAGGGCACTGTATGGACCCTTAATCCCCTGGGAACCCTCTGTTCTTCCACATAATTGGTTAGGCTTGTGGCCTCCCACCATTTACGTACTTCACGTTCATGAAGCCTTTCCAGCTTCGTGATGATCTCCTTGAGCTTGTTGCTTTGTGGTACTGCCGTTGATATTGTTCTATATATATATATATATATATATATATATATATTCATTGAAAAAACCATAGGTTATAGACCATATATAGTTAGGAATTAGCATTTACAAAACCTTGAAAATTCACTGAAAAAACCATAGGTTATACACCATATATAGTTAGGAATTAGCATTTAAAAAACCTTATTTTACTCACACAAAACCATTGAAATTCCATATATAGTTAGTTGTACTAACTATATATCGCGCACCCGCAATCCACTGCTGATCATGTCACATATTACATCATTCATGACATGGTCAGTGACATCACTGATGACATCACTGATGACATCTCAAATGACATCACTGATGACATCACTGATGACATCTCAAATGACATCACTGATGACATCACTGATGACATCTCATTTGACATTACTGATCACATCACTGATGACATCATTCATGTGATAATACGATGAAGCTCTTCAGACTCTAATATAACCTTAGATACAGTAAGTGTAAACAGACACTCACAGACTGTCACTCATCCATAGAGTTACACACACACCTAGTCAGTCATGCAAAGAATCAATCACACCTCCATTTTCTCAACTATACAGTTATACACACCTTACTTATTCAAACATATACTAACACATATTTACTCTCTTATACAATCCCTGATACAAGTTCACAATGATCCATACAGCCACTCACACATTCACTGGCTCTTATGCACAGTTATTTATATATGTCAACTCTCACATGTACTGTGTTTGACATATGTACTTACTTTGACATGTAGCACTGAGATATCCATTCACTCAGCAATACACTCATGCACACAGTCAACCGCCCATACAGCTGTTTCCACATGCACTTTTGAACCCATACATCTAGTGAATCAACTGCTCACACATCTATGCACAGAGTCATACACCTCCCAGCCACCCACACACACACTCAGTCTCCCATACAAATACTTGGGCAACCAATCAATAACCCATATAGTTAATCATATAGCTACTGATTAACACATGCTGCAGTTTACAGAACAACAGACATAATGATGCACAAATTAAGACAGTTTAGTCACTAACCCATGCACTCAGTGAGACACATTTAATCACTCACTCATACAGTCAGTCATGCACCTACTAAATCCTTCATCCAGACATTTATACATCCACTCATTCTTAAATATGTAAGACATATTTTAACTTTACAGAAAAATACAGTCACTGGATGTTGTCATCAGTGATGTCATTTGAGATGTCATCAGTGATGTCATCAGTGATGTCATTTGAGATGTCATCAGTGATGTCATCAGTGATGTCATTTGAGATGTCATCAGTGATGTCATCAGTGATGTCACTGACCATGTCATGAATGATGTAATATGTGACATGATCAGCAGTGGATTGCGGGTGCGCGATATATAGTTAGTACAACTAACTATATATGGAATTTCAATGGTTTTGTGTGAGTAAAATAAGGTTTTTTAAATGCTAATTCCTAACTATATATGGTGTATAACCTATGGTTTTTTCAGTGAATTTTCAAGGTTTTGTAAATGCTAATTCCTAACTATATATGGTCTATAACCTATGGTTTTTTCAATGAATTTCATTGGTTTTTTAAAAGCTAATATCTATAGCTGTAAAATTTATTCTTCTTTAAATCCAAAAATATATTTTATATGTTTATTAATAATTTTTTTTAAATATTTTTTTTGTTTCGCTCCCGGTCCGCGAACCGGGAAGCTTCCCGTTAGCTCAATTTGATTCCGCGATCCGGTCCGCGAACCGGTAAGAAATCAACATAGTGACGGTATCGCGTTGCCGCGTAATGCGTCTTATGACGTACTGCGTTAGCGCACCCGGAAGTGCCCCGGGGCGCGGACCGAGGCGCGAAACGCAACTCCCCGGAAGCGATCCGCGGCGCGAAAGCGCGACGTATCGCGTTGCCGCGAAATGCGTCTTGTGACGTATCGCGTTAGCGCACCCGGAAGTGTCCCGGGGCGCGGACCGAGGCACGAAGCGCAGCGAACCGGAAGCTAACCGGGGAGCGTTCCGCAGCGCGTAACATGAGCGTTAGAGGTCATGTGACTTGTTAATAAAACTTTTCATTGGTTCATTTCACTTTTAGTTTCATAATTATGGAAGGCTAGGTCAGGTGACCTAAAAATAACACTTTTCATTGGTTGAGAAGTATTGTTTTTTCCAAATGATGAAAACCACTCCTTCTTTCCTCACTCTGACTTTCATTATTGTGAGAGGAAGACCTATTTTGCTTCTTGGAAGACCTATTTTGCTTGTGTGAAAATGGCTTCATTGATTGCTGCAGCTGGTGCACCCCCACCACCACCTCCACCTCCTCATGGGAAGAGAGGACCACCTCCCCAGGTGGTTACCAACACTGAGGAGGAAGATGAAGAAATGGATGAGGAGGGAGAACAACCACAATTCCTGGAAGAGTTGCCCCGGGTTTCAAGAAAGAAAGCCAGTTTCATCTGGCAGTTTTTTTCCATCCCTCCTGGCCAAAAAAAGGTCAATGCCAGGTACGCAACATGCCTCATATGCAAGGAACAATTGTCCAGAGGGACGGACAAAAATACAGTTATGGTAATCACACCATGCATAGGCACATGACGAGGAAACATCCCCTAAATTACAGCCGGGCGGAATTAAGGGATATGATGGACAATCCTAGACCAACTCCTGTGGCGAGACCAACAACATCGGTTTCTTTAACACCAGAGGAGGCACGGGAAACTGTGCCAAATATCCAACCAAATTTTGGGCATATGATACATTTATGTATGCACTGTCGTGCATTATTAGCTTGTGGCAACATGAGCATCAATGCACTCAACCTTGCATATGAACACCATGATTGCCCTAACCGCCCCCAGTAATTTTTTTTTGCTCCTGTTGAGCCCTTTTCAACGCCTGTTTTTTGTTGTTTCCCCCCCCCCAAAAAACCAAAAAAAATATAAAATCGTTCAAAAAATACAAAAAAAACAAAAAATGTTCAAAAAATACAAAAAAAATATAAAACAAAAATATAAAAAAAAAGTTCTTTTCAGAACTACCTTCCCTTTCAAAAAAAATTGATACAATGTTTAGCACTCTGGCAAGCTCTATTTCTTTTGGTTCGCTCCCGGGTTAGCTTCCCGGTACGCGGACCGGGAGCTAACCCAAAAAAATTAAAAAAAAAAAAAAAAGTGTAAGTATAAGGAAAGTAAACAGAGAGTGATGTTAAAAGAAAGACAGCTATAGGGAGTAAAGAAGAGATACTGTTTAATAGATCTATTTACCGAAGAAAAGACAGAAGAGGGTATAATTGTGAAAAACAAAATAGATAATGAAGTGAAAGAAAAACAAGCATTGGCATAGCCAATAGGTCTCGCCTTTGGGACCTTCTAAGTATTTAGTTATGCAGCATAATATCCTTGGTGCAGCAACATCAACTGTTGCATGGCTAAACACGTATAAGGTCCCAAAGGCGAGACCTATTGTCTATGCCAATGCTTGTTTCTTAAGTAGAATTGCAATACGTCTGACTCTTCCATGTGAAAAGATCTTATCTTGTGCTCTAAAGATTGCTAAAGTCTCGACAGAGAACAGGCTAGGCTGTAAGTAGGGTAAATTGCGCTTGGTGATCTGTTTGAGGGAGCGTCTGCTTTGCCTGGTGTCTTTGGAGAGCAATTTTGATTGTTATACTGGACAATATAGCCCTAATGTAAATAACATAGGGGCATATTATCAACATAGGCAATAAAAGTTTTGCAGCTTTTATCGGCAGAAATGTGTCGCTAAAACTTGACTTGTTAATTGTGCACTGTGGAGGAAATGACTTGGGCACTTTGACTGGTGTAGGTCTGGAAATGCTTTTAAAGGACACCTTTGAGCAATTAATGGCACTTTTTCCTCAGACTGCCTTGGTATATTCAAAGACAGAAATGGAGGTGGTCAAACCAATTTTGTCCACAAATTGAGAAGTCGAGGAAGCATGTAAACAAATCTGTTTCAGCTTACATGAGAGACCATGGAATGGGCTCCCTGTACAACAATAACTTGCATTACTACATGCAAGATATCTACAGAGGAGATGGAGTTCACTTCTCAGATGAGGGCAACAGAATTTTCACTCTGAATTTAAGAATGTGCATTGGTACCTACTTATAAGTACCTAAATGTACCATAAACCCAAAAGCTCTTCTCAGAGCTACCCAACATCTGATCACTCACAATTATTATTTAACTCTAACATTTTTCACTAATTTTCAACAAAGTACGCTACCGGGGCCGCTACCCGGTACGCGAACCGGGAGCTAACCTCGCGAATTTTTTTTTAAAAATGTTTTTTTTTCGCACATATAAGCCTCCTCAGCCACCCTCAGAAAACCTAGGGGGTCAAGATAACTCTACCGTGCCCCCTTCTACCCATTCTGAACATTATTTGCCCTCCATCTTGTATCTTAATTCGACCGAAACACAAAATGGTGGACTCCCGGAACGCTTAAGGTTCGCGAACCGGGGCGCTCAACGGTTCGCGTACCGGGTCGCTCCCTGGGAAGCGCACCATCAAAAAAGGTGGGAAAGTAGTTCACAGAAAAGCCACTGGAGACAATTTCACCAAATATAGATTAGCTCATACTACATACCAATCCCTACCATTTTCACAAATTTGATTGGAATTCCATTTAGCCATTTAGCCTGTAGACCTCTCTAAATACCCTGAGGTAAATTACTTCACAAAACACATCTGAAGTGTTGGAATTGACAACCAATGAAAATGTTACTTTCATTTTCTACTTTTTTTACCTGACATTTGATTGGTTATGTACCTGAATATATATAAAGGAAGAGAGAGAAACACAGCCATTTTTGACTACTACTTCCTGAACTACATTGCAAGATCATTTTCACCCACAACTTAAACTTGATTTTAGAAGGTGAGATATTATTTTATAAATTTGAAAACATTTTCAGATAGTTATATACTATCCCTCTGTAAGAGTTAGACATTGAGAAAGGCTTCTTTATTATAATTATGGATTGATTTAGGTTTCTGTGGTATAATTATGAATTTACTTAGGCTTCTTCACAGGCACTTTTTAATAGTACTACTTCACGCCTGAAACCATACAGTGCCCATAGATTACTTCTCTGTTATAAACTCACAAGTACCTGTCTGAACTTAAACCCAACAGTGCCCTATCTCTACTGATATATTTATTTTTTATGCAAATTACAGCAAGAAAATGGAAGGTGAGCAGAATGTTTCCTTTGAAATTGTTCTGGAGAACAACACAGAAAAAGATATTGAGAACAATGATGACTCTGATTTCATGGATGAATCACGGGACCATGAATTAGTTCAATGTGTAGAATCTGTGGATCATTTACTTCATTATGATGACGGTCAAATGTGGGAACTTATGTTCACTCAACAAGAGGACATATCGGACAGTCAAATGCTAGACGTACTAATAAATTTTGAAAAACAATCCGAAAAATAAAATTGTATGTAATATTAAAAAATTGTTTGAGTCTTTAATCATTTTTATATGTCATTAATAAACTAGTTAAATGTTAGAAATGCTATTAAATTTTCAACCACAATCACAATAATAAATACTTGCTTAAAAAAGTTAAAAAAATAAAAAATAATCAACAAAACCAACAATCAATTAACATACTGCATTTGAAAAGTCTCTCATTCATTTTTCATTGCAGTACGCTGCCCAGAACGCTTCCCGGTTCGCGGACCGGGCGCTACCCACGAAAAAAAACAAAAAAAAAATTATTATTATTTTGCCCCGCGGGGCCCTTTTAAAGCCTCCACATTAAACCTAGGGGGTCACGGAGGATCTACTATGCCCCCTTATGGTTATTTCCCCCTTTGTTTTGGCCTCCTCTTGTCTCTCAATCCTACCGAGAGACAAGATGGCGGCCGCTCCGGACTGTTTAGAATGTTGACAGACACCGGAAAGCCAATCAGCTTCGCTACGCGAAGTTCTGGTACGCTCCCCGGTCCGCGAACCGGGGAGCTGCCCGGTCCGCTGTTACAGATATATATCTTTTTTTAAACGGTAATTTCTCAAAATCCACTGGAGCACATATATTGAGACCTACAAAAGGCACATCGGGCTACCAGTCCCTACAATTTTGCCAAGTTTCGTGCAAATCCATTCAGCCGTTCGGGCTAAAAATGAGGCTAACCGCCCTATGGAAAAATCAATGTTAAAAACACGTTTTGGGACCCCCCTTTTTTCTCGGCCCCCCCTGGACGAACCCCCCCAAATTTTCAGGGGCTGCTCAGAAACAAAATGTTCCATTTTCCAGAAAATTTCAGCCAATTCCGTCCACAAACGCCAAAGTTATTAGACATAGAATTTTCAAAAATCCCATAGGGAAAAAATCCTAACTATATATACCTACTGGCGACCGCCAGTAGGTAATATATATATATATATATATATATATATATATATATATATATATATATATATATATATATATATATATATATATATATATATATATATATATATCTCCAAACAATCACTTCCAACGAAAGCAATTCAGGGACACAGCGGGGATTTTCGAGTGAAGCCCTTTATTCACAGGTTGCAGCGTAGCATAATGCATTTCGGCAAAAGCCTTCCTCAGATGCCGCTGTCAACTCTCAATCAACTTCTCCCTCCTTTTAATCTTCCGTGGCGCTCCCATTCGTGGGAGGTCAGCTGACCCTGCTGCAATCAGGGAAATGTAGTTCAATGTCCGACCACACTTCCCAACATGCACTGATTTGGGTGAGTACCGCAGCAGGATCTGTAAGCGCTGAGTGTGCCTTGAAAAGGGGGGGCCGTGTAGCAGCAGATGATTGCGACCTTTCTGTGTTCAGGTTCCCCTCAAGTCCCCAACGTCCAGCCTCAAATAGGGAGCAAAGCCGGGCCGTAAAGAGAGCTGAAGTCATACTCTCTTCGCCGTGAAGTCACAGTCTGCCAGTGGCAGCAGCCGTATGCAAAGTCCGTTTTCGAGGCGGTCACTGGAAGTACCAATCCCTTGGTGCAAAAACAGTTGTGTGCCAGCTAATTCCAGGACTGCTTGTTGGACGGGTCACCTGTATCGCGCTACTGGCAAGCGCGAAATAACATCTCCAAACAATCACTTCCAACGAAAGCAATTCAGGGACACAGCGGGGATTTTCGAGTGAAGCCCTTTATTCACAGGTTGCAGCGTAGCATAATGCATTTCGGCAAAAGCCTTCCTCAGATGCCGCTGTCAACTCTCAATCAACTTCTCCCTCCTTTTAATCTTCCGTGGCGCTCCCATTCGTGGGAGGTCAGCTGACCCTGCTGCAATCAGGGAAATGTAGTTCAATGTCCGACCACACTTCCCAACATGCACTGATTTGGGTGAGTACCGCAGCAGGATCTGTAAGCGCTGAGTGTGCCTTGAAAAGGGGGGGCCGTGTAGCAGCAGATGATTGCGACCTTTCTGTGTTCAGGTTCCCCTCAAGTCCCCAACGTCCAGCCTCAAATAGGGAGCAAAGCCGGGCCGTAAAGAGAGCTGAAGTCATACTCTCTTCGCCGTGAAGTCACAGTCTGCCAGTGGCAGCAGCCGTATGCAAAGTCCGTTTTCGAGGCGGTCACTGGAAGTACCAATCCCTTGGTGCAAAAACAGTTGTGTGCCAGCTAATTCCAGGACTGCTTGTTGGACGGGTCACCTGTATCGCGCTACTGGCAAGCGCGAAATAACATCTCCAAACAATCACTTCCAACGAAAGCAATTCAGGGACACAGCGGGGATTTTCGAGTGAAGCCCTTTATTCACAGGTTGCAGCGTAGCATAATGCATTTCGGCAAAAGCCTTCCTCAGATGCCGCTGTCAACTCTCAATCAACTTCTCCCTCCTTTTAATCTTCCGTGGCGCTCCCATTCGTGGGAGGTCAGCTGACCCTGCTGCAATCAGGGAAATGTAGTTCAATGTCCGACCACACTTCCCAACATGCACTGATTTGGGTGAGTACCGCAGCAGGATCTGTAAGCGCTGAGTGTGCCTTGAAAAGGGGGGGCCGTGTAGCAGCAGATGATTGCGACCTTTCTGTGTTCAGGTTCCCCTCAAGTCCCCAACGTCCAGCCTCAAATAGGGAGCAAAGCCGGGCCGTAAAGAGATTATTATTATTTTGCCCCGCGGGGCCCTTTTAAAGCCTCCACATTAAACCTAGGGGGTCACGGAGGATCTACTATGCCCCCTTATGGTTATTTCCCCCTTTGTTTTGGCCTCCTCTTGTCTCTCAATCCTACCGAGAGACAAGATGGCGGCCGCTCCGGACTGTTTAGAATGTTGACAGACACCGGAAAGCCAATCAGCTTCGCTACGCGAAGTTCTGGTACGCTCCCCGGTCCGCGAACCGGGGAGCTGCCCGGTCCGCTGTTACAGATATATATCTTTTTTTAAACGGTAATTTCTCAAAATCCACTGGAGCACATATATTGAGACCTACAAAAGGCACATCGGGCTACCAGTCCCTACAATTTTGCCAAGTTTCGTGCAAATCCATTCAGCCGTTCGGGCTAAAAATGAGGCTAACCGCCCTATGGAAAAATCAATGTTAAAAACACGTTTTGGGACCCCCCTTTTTTCTCGGCCCCCCCTGGACGAACCCCCCCAAATTTTCAGGGGCTGCTCAGAAACAAAATGTTCCATTTTCCAGAAAATTTCAGCCAATTCCGTCCACAAACGCCAAAGTTATTAGACATAGAATTTTCAAAAATCCCATAGGGAAAAAATCCTAACTATATATACCTACTGGCGACCGCCAGTAGGTAATATATATATATATATATATATATATATATATATATATATATATATATATATATATATATATATATATATATATATATATATATATATAAATATATATTACCTACTGGCGGTCGCCAGTAGGTAGTTATAGTTAGGACCTAGTTTCCATAGGAAATCCGCAACATTCTATTGGGAATAACTTTGGCCCTGGTGAACGAATGTTTGCGAATTTCTCAAAGAAGATGGCTCGGTCCGCTGCGCTCATTCTGTGAAAGTTTTGGGGGGATTCGTCAAGTGGGGGCTGAGATAAAAGGGGGGTCCCAAAACGTGTTTTTCCCATGTTATTTTCCATAGGACGTTTAGACACGGCTACAGCTCGAACGGCTGAATGGATTTATAAGAAATTTGGTAGAAAGGTAGAGTGTGGGTCGCAGATCACGCTTTTGTTTAAATGGTGTAAATCCGTTCAGTAGTTGCTGAGAAAATTAAAGTTGAAATCAGTTATATATCTGTAAGCGCGCACGGGTGCGCGCACCTATGCTTGTGTGCGCGAGCGGCATTGTGATTTGCTGTTTAAAGTCTGTCAACATTCGATTCGGAGGAAATCAGGAAGTGTTGTCCGCCATTTTGTTAGTGCGAGTGAATATATAATACAGAACAAAGGGTTAGTACATGGAAAGGGGAGAAGGTAGAGATTGTGTGGCCGGGTAGGATTTCTAAGGGGGTGCAGTATGGACCGTGAACGCGAAAAGAACTTTTTTTGTGTGAAAAAAGTTGCGGTGTGTGCGCACTCGGTCGTGTACTCCTATTTACAAGAATGTGAAAAACTATAGTGGAGAGAATGGAAAGTGAGCAGGGTGGAGACTGTTTGATTTCGTAGGTTTCTTGAGGGGTTTATTAAGGATGCCGAAAGTCTAAAAGTAGCTTTTTTTTTGCAAAAAAGTTACGTGGTGCGCGCACCCGGTCACGCACGGCGAACAAAAAACATAAAGAAAGATGGAGATAAATTACAAGTTTGAGTGTTTAGATCTAAGGTGGCTCTTAAAAGAGCCCTTGTGTTAATTGAGTTTTTTCTGCACTTATAAGTAAGTTCGGATGCAGAGTCTCATGTTACAGAGGAAAATTCTATTTCCCTCATCCGTAAAATGAACACCATCTCTCCGATAGATGCCTTCCATGTTGAAACGCAAGTTGTTGTTGTATATAGAACCCATGTTATATTCTCTGAGGAAAGCAGAAACAGATTTATTTACATGTTTCCTTGCTTTCCCAATCTGTGGACAACGTTGATTGGACCAATTCCATTTTTGTCTTTGGCATATATTTGAATACACCAAGACAGTTCGAGGAAAAAGTGACATCAATTGACGAAAGGTGTCTTTTAGAAGCATTTCCAGACCTACCCCTGTTAATGTGCCTAGATCATTCCCACCACATTGCACAATTATCAGGTTAGGTTCAGGGAGATGCATAAAAGTTTTCACCAATGGTATCAATTGGTGACATCTTAATCCTCTTTGGCCAATCCACGTAATTTGCACATTTGGTAAGTCAAGGTTAGAAATTCGTCTGTTTGCAGCATGTTTTTCACTCCAGTGAATATAACTGTGTCCTACAAGCCAAACCTTCATTTTCAAGGCAGATGCAGTAGTACTCCGATGGGTTCTGGAAGTGGAATGGCAAGTAGATGGTGAAAGTCACGATAAAAAAGTGTGTGAGGTTTGGTGTTGATGAAAAACTGAACATGATTGGTTGATTGTTATACCTCAAGATTCAAGACTACGTTGTATGTTACTGTTTTATTAAAACCAAATCTTCTATTGGTCGTGGAAAAAAAGAAATGTAAAACAACAGTGGATAGGCAGGTGTGTTTGGAGGGAAATTACCCTTTTTGCTTTGATTTAGAACATTGAGATATGAACTTTTGACCTGCGCCTTCAGCCAGGTGCAGAATGAGCTGTTACCATGGTAACAGCCAGAGAAGTCAGAGGGTGAAGGGTGACCATTATGTGACTTAGAAAAAATTGAAAGGGATAACCAACTGAAATGTTAATTTGATTATGAAATTGTGCGGGAAGAAATATGATTGGTTGAAGAGACATATATGAGTGTGTATTGACAGAAAATCTATGCCATTATTCTTTGGTTGCAGTGATAGAAGTATTATTGAGAGCTCCGTCAAACGGCTATCGTTTTGCTACTATCATTGTTCTACATCTTATAAAGCATTGGTAAAGGTGAGTGTGTAACTGTTTCTTTTATAATGTACTGTTAAATGTGGTTTGATCACTATATTTGAATATTTGACTTACAGTGTCTAAGGAACCACATTTTTGACTTTGTCACGGTTTTATATGTTTTCGAGTACTATTCCATTTTATTACATCACTCTTTTTAAACATTGTTTCTTTGTAATTATTAGTTTTAAATTACGATTAATAAATTTGATTAAGGTCAGTGGACTTCAGTCATGTTTTTATGCTATCCACTACTGTTAGGTCTTTTAATTAAATGTCAGTTAGAGACTGATCGGCAACGAAATTTGGGGGGGTTGGGGGGAGGAAAAAATTTTTTTTTGCTAGGGGGACATGAATGTTTAATAAGTAGGAAGAGTGAAACTGGAGGGGCTGTTAGAATGGGTAAAACAAGTGCAAGGCGTAATTAACATTCAAATGGTTCTTTATAGAGATGTGAAACGTTCGGGTGCGGCTCTGTGTGTATCTGGGATGTATGTTATCTTGGGCTTCCACACCAGACGTGAGTGAGGGGGGGGAGGGGGCTGAAGTTGTGTGAAGTTAATAGGGGTTGTGCGCCGTTTCTTCACTTTCTTTCAAGTGTGAATTATAGTTTTGGATGTATTTGTGGTATACTGAATAAATGGAATATAAAATATAATAAAATAGTCAGAAATTATTTGAGATTTGGGAGCGTTTCCACATAATTTGTAAAGTTGGTTACAGATCAAAAAAAAGGAATTAGCAGAGGCACAGATAATGGAGGTAGAGAGACAAATGGTAGATTATATGTCATATCGTCGACAAAAAGTGCGAATGCTTTAGGTATTATAAACTTTCAGTTTTAGGAAAAAATTACAGTGTGGTTTGTGGCCGAGGGATGCACTGGTGGGGGTAGGGTGAGAAGGAGAGGTGTCCCAGTACAATCAAATGAAAACTTGTGACCATGAGGTTGTACACAGGTTCGTGGAGTATATGCCTTCATAAATTGATGTAGAAGACCAAATATACATAGAGGTTTCTGTGTTCCGACGTGTGACTCTATTTTCAACTCACTCCTGCTTTCCGTATCAGTTGCTTTGTGCTATTTTAGTGTGTGTGTGTGTGTGTGTGTGTGTGTGCGTTCAGTCTGGGCTGAGGAAGTTTGTTCTGCAGGCAGACATAGATAGTCGCATCAGAGTACTTGGCAGGTTTCGAAAATACTATTTATGTAATTGAGATGGTTTTTGGAAGCGTTAGTCAGTGTATGTCGACTTTCAGAATTACCGCTCGGTCGCCTCCACAGAGCAGAGGGTTTGTCGTATTTCACTTCTTAGTCCGTTTGTTCTTCCACTTTGTTCTCTGATGGCTGGCTAAGAAGTGTTTGTTATAGTGGAGATGAAAGGGTGATAAGTAGTGAAATACGACATAGCGTGTGCTCTGTAGAAGCGGGGGAGCAGTGATTATCAGTCTGAGTGAACCACAACTGCGGCGGTGTTTGGTTACAGTAATAAATTATTTTTTTCCCAGAGGTACGATTGATGCCATGGTTCACAACCCGCAAAGAAAGGTTTGACTGGCTGTCGCAGGCCAGCTTGTTGCACTATGAATAATTCTGGTTGACAAAAGAAAATATGAACTGAGTTCAGCTGAGACTACGTCAAACACATGAATACAGTTTTAGTATACAATAATTTCAGTTGTGAATATGGATTAAAAGAGGGAACGTATATATTTGAAATATTTATTCACTGATGCAGTGCTTTGAAGCGAAGTTTTTTATCTAATACGAGTAAAGATATTATAAAGAAAGTAATGGGCATAGTTACTAGTCCATACAACACAAATGATGGAAATGTAGTATGAAGCAAAATGAATAACGTTTAAAAAACATATTGTACAGACTCGTAATGAAATATATTAAATTATATTGCATGTAAGAAGGTGTGTTTTGATTTTAAGTTCAGTAATTATATATGAAAATGCTAGTGGTTAAACATCATCTCATTAACAATTAGTTCTCTGCATACGAAGCACTATCAAGCTTGTTGTATGGTATTGTGTAAGGAAATAAAAAACGCGCCAAAAGCGAGAACTTGGCTGGAGGTGCATGAATGTTATCTGCAGGGACGTTCAAAAATCAGTATTCAGAACAACAACTGTATTGAGATAATTTTTTTAAAGGTTTCAGTACTCGATGTGACATACAGGTTGATAAGCAAGGGTAATATCAGTGTAATCATATACTTTTCAGTTATGAATCAAAAATATTTCACTAGGCAGAAAACAAAAGCAGCACATATGTGTGTAAGGCGGAAATTGGAGTAGAAAGGGAAAATGGCGATAAACGATATAAAAAGTCATTGTAACTATACACATTTATCAGGGCACATTTAACCATATTTTAACCAGCCTTGCTTCGAGAATATTTCAAATGAGATAAGATAACATAAGCTAGTGATTTGTTGAAAATAGAGCATCATGAAATGTTTTGAACAAAATCGAGAAGGTGAGGAAAAAAAATTAACTCCACATAAAACAAACAAATCTCACCAGCACGAAATTGCAATGTCCACTGTTAGTAAAGCTAATAGGTCTGTTTGTATAAAAATTAAAAATAAAAAAATAATAAGAAAAGTAGGGAGGTGAAAAAACAGTCAAGACGTCAATGGTTTGCATAACAGTCATCCTTCCATTGAGTAGGCAAAGTAAGTGGCAACCGCTTCTAAAAGAAAGTCATTGTTATCGCCCGAAAATAAGTCAGCCATCCAATTGAAAAGAGGAAATGAACATACATGTTCTTTAATTACCGGAGGCTCTAGTACCATCAGAGGACAATTCGGTGAATTTTCAATGTAGCTGTGTGCCAAGAAATCTTGTGCCGCTGCGAATATATTCCAATGACCCAGAACTCCATGTATCGCTGCAAAGGCCATAATCCCTCCGTCGGAACAAAGCTGTTCGTGATCAATTAACGGATTCTTGAGATGATTGTAATTCACTTCAGGAGATACCGAGTTGCAGAGACATAAGTCCAGGGCCCACATGAAATCACAACTCAGGCAATGAAATACAGGCTGCACACAGGTGAAATAGGAAAATCGAAATGATAATCCATATGATGCACTCAAAGTCGCGAGTGGTAGGATGCCATAGTACTCAAGCATTTTGTGGCGAAATAGTTCTAAGTGCTCCGGCTCGTTTGCGAAGACAGGACGGACCTCCATTTTGTAATAAAGAAAATAGGAGCTGAAAAGTAGCAGTTTCTGGTAGTAGATCTGGAAGTTCAGAAACATAGGTCAGAGAATATGGAGTGGAGAGTAGCAGAATGACTTTAAATAATTTGAATGCAAAAAAATCAGCAAACCATTGGTTAGTAGTTGCAAAAAAAATAGCCCAGATGTGAAGTGGAGGAGCGTTAAAAATTAAGGGAGTCACCTCAGAAAATTGTAAAGGAAGGTCACTATTTAATAAGGTATGCAGTTTTGTGTGAGTGTTAGCTAAGTGAATGAGATATGTTTGTGAACAGATGCTCGGGTAGCTTGATTTTGTGACAATAAGGCTGTTGTTCAAGTCTTGGGATGGAACTTTAAGTTCAAGGCCGGATTTCGCGGCCAGAGGGAAACATCAAGGTTCCTATGCGGGGGAGGATAAACTACATTTTTACAGAGGGGTATATGCAGACTGACTATTACAGAGTAAGGCTTGTCGTTTAAAAACTCATAGTAATTCACATTGCTTGAAAATAAATAACCACTGCTGAGTGTTAAGGTAAAATTCGGCATTATAGGAGGTACCGGTGTACCTTTGAAAACACATGCAACATTACAGCGCTTCCTGTTAAATAAGTCATGCAATTGGTAGTGCCTGGATGTGAACGACTAATTCCATGTTTCAGTACGCTGATATGTATACAAATATATTTTTTTGCCGCCTCTAAGGGATTAGTAAGTAAAAGGGAGCAACTTGGTTTTATGTTACTAAGAGTTACTGAGCCGGTGGTATGTATTTTTGTGAAAAAAATATGTGGAATTTAAACATTGAAAAAGCGCGAAATATAGAGTAATTAGTTCAAGGATTAGGCATGTTGGAGGTGCAGCTTCTGACTAAAAAGGGTAAAGTGTCTAGGCGTTGAATGTGGAAAACCGAAAAAGAATCGTTTGTGATGGAAAGGAAACGTGATTTGAATATAAAATTTAAAGGTGGAAAGGGACAGGAGACATGAAGATAGTTTCAGGGCTTTAAGTTTGCCGGGTGTTTTCGGGTGTCAGTAGAGGCAGTTTCTTCAAGTTAGGCTAGGTGTGTTTCGAGGTGCACTTTTGTGCTCTGGCATAGGTAGACTGTTTTTTTGTTGGCCTATCATGACAGCATGGTGTTGCAGTACTTCAAGAAAAACTGGCAGAGTAAAAACATAGGGGCCGATTAGGATGGCGGACGGACCCCTGAGTAGGAGGGACCGTCCGCATGGGCAGCGGCGGTCCCTCCATGGCAATTAGGATGTGACCGCCAGGGTGGCGGTCACATCCTCTATTTTTAACATTGCGGTGGGTGCAGCTTCAAGCTGCACCCGCCGCAATGTTAAAAATGCATGTGTTGCATTTACATGCACAAAGCGGCAGGCACCGCACGGTGCCTGCTGCTTTGTGTACGCAAATGCAGGGGGGTACCATAGGTACCCCCCATGTGCACCCCCCACCCCCCATTCACCCAGGGGGCCCGCAACGGGCCCCCAAAGTGAATGTCCGTATGCTTTTCCATGGCGGAAAAGCCGCCGTGGAAAAGCATATTTACACCAACATCATAATATGGCGGACGGTGTCTCATAGACACCGCCTGCCATGTTATAGCTTTTCCGCCACGGTCGGAAGCCGACCGCGGCGGAAAAGCGGCGGACGGAATTCCAGACCCACCAGCCATCCTAATTTGGCGGTGGGTCTTTGGAGTCTCCGCCGCGGTTTTTCCGCATCCTCCAGGCCGGCGGACACTTCCGCCGGCCCGGAGGATGCGGAAAAACCGCCATCCTAATCAGCCCCATAGAGTGCAGTACAGACACGTTCAGAAAGTACATGTAGATTATGTGCGGTATTGATATTTTTGACACTGTGTACTTATGAGTAGTGGAGAAGTGACGCAATGAGATGATGCTAGGTGAGTGTAGTGTAGTAACGGAACGGAAAACCTTTAAAGAGAGTTACATTTAGTGTGGAATACTTTATATTTTTTATGAAACTTAGGTATGAGAATATTGTTGTAGTGTCAGCCGGACTGTAAGTTGAAGTTCGATAAACATTATTGAGAGGAGTAAATTAAGGTTTCTTTAACTTGTGCAGCTATCAATCTGTGTGAAAGGCAATAGTTCATAGTCTTGTAAATAGGGGTGCGCGACTGAGTGCGCGCACCCCGCAACTTTTTTTAAAGAAAAAAAATGTTGTTTTCGCGTTCAGGGTCTATACTGCACCCCCTGAGAAAACCTACCCGGTTAGACAATCTGTACCTTCTCCCCTTTCCATGTTCTAACCCTTTGTTCTGTACAATATATTCACTCGCACTAACAAAATGGTGGTCAACACTTCCTGATTTCCTCCGATTCGAATGTTGATAGACGTTAAATAACAAATCACAATTCCGCAAACTGTAAATTTTTGCAATTTTGTAAAATAGGCAAAATTACAAAACTTAAAGTCCTGAAACTATCTTCATGTCTCCTCTCCCTTTACACCATTAAATTTGATTTACAAACCACGTTTCCTTTTCATCACACACGATTGTTTCTCGGTTTTCCACATTCAATGCGTAGACACTTTTCCCTTTTTAGTTACTTATGCGGCTGTGCGCGAGCGGCATTGTGATTTGCTGTTTAACGTCTGTAAAGATTTGATTCGGAGGAAATCAGGAAGTGTTGACCGCTATTTTGTTAGAAAACACCCGGCACATAATCTACATGTATTTGGGTAACAAATCTACTAAGTAAGGTTGTGTAGCAGTGCATATCATAAATATTGCATGTAGTATCCTGGCAATGTGTGGTAGAATATACTGTAAATGATGATTGGTTTTTAAAAAAATGTGGGTGAAAAATTTGGTAATTGAATGTGTTTAATAAAGAAATATTAAACTTAGGGTTTAGGATATATATTGGATAGAAAATTAGGGAATGTATCTGTTAGGCATGATATTTGGCACAATGGGTGTATGTTGTCTAATAAATATGTCTGTAATATGTTAACTAAAATTCAGTTGTTTATTTTTTTTTAAGAGTGTTTGGTGCTGAAAAGCAACAACCTGAAGTCAACGTGAGAGTATACAACGACTAAATTCTTCTTTACAGGTGAGTTGAAATTTTTTTAATGACAATTTATTTTTGTGCAGATTATCATAATAAGCAAGATTTTTTTGAATATTTGCACTGCTTCTCTTTTGCAGGAGGATTTTATTTTCTATTTTAAACATGTCTGTACCTGCTTGCACTACATATGTATTTTGAAATACGGTTCCACTGTTTGTTGGTACTATCTTTTTATGGGTCGGGTCCATGTGTTATTTTCTATGCAGTTCGGGTTCATCTATTCTTTGACTGTAAGAGTTTGCTGTTTATGTGGATTAATTCTTGCTAAGTCATCATTATCTCTCTAACGTATGCTGTATCATTTGTGTACAGTCATTTTTCTTGATTTATAGAGTTGTATTATGACATGGCTGTTGGCGTGATGGGCATTTCTGATGCATTTCTGTGATTGTACTATCTATTTGCACCCTATTATATGCATTTGCACAGGTGTATTATGATGTGGTCAGTCGGAGGCCGTGGAGGGACTTACGGTGGGGCAGGGAGGGAGGGAGGGGGAGGTGTAGGGTGGAGAGATCTAAAATCTGGCATATGGATAATTGCAGGTAAGTATACAATTGAATTAATAAAACAAATTTTGTAGTGTACACAGCATCGCATTTTGCAATGCAGTGCGCACTACAAAATTCATTTCAATAATTAAATTATGTATTTACTAGAAATTATCTATATTCTGGTTTTTAGGTCCCTCCACCCTACACCTCCCCCTCCCCATCTCCCTGCCCCACTGTAACTCCCTCCACGAGTCGCGGCTGAATGTGGTTTCATATGGTTATGATGAAATGTTGTACATTAGATGAAATTTACATGTTGAGTATGCTGTTTAAAGGTAAAACCAACTGCCTCTGTGGGAAGTAGCACTCTGTTTAGTGAATGTTTTAATTGGTATATTGTGAGTCACCCCTTCAGTTTGCATACAGTTTGAATCACAGTTTGTAGTGGTGAACTTAGAAAATAGATCCCTACAAATAAATTAGAAAGTGTATAAATAGTTCTACAGCACACAAATCCTGAAAACAAATTTCACACTAAAATGTGTTTTTACAGCACAATTTCAATTAAAAAAATTAAAAGGGATAGTGTTAATGTCTAGGATCATAGTGTCAGTTTCTTTCTAAAATAAAGAGGAAGGTGCTATCTTAATCTATGTAGTTAATGTCTTAAAAAGTATGAAAATTTATGTAGTTTAAAGATTAGTCAAAGTATTTTTTGGTTATCTAATCATGAAAAAGATATAATTTAGTCTTTATATTTTCTTAAAAGGACACAGAAGATAGAAAAGAAGTACTAAAATGGAACATTATTCAGAAAATATAAAAATCCACTTTAAAATTGCAAAAGAACTTATAGAAGATTTATTGGAAGGAATATTTGAAGAGGAAACTGGAACAGAAAATGTGGACTTTTTGGACTGTAGTTTTGATAGTGCATACTTAGAAAAGGTGGAAGGGGAAGAAGAAGACAATATGGAAGAAGAAAATAATATTAATGAAGTATCTGATGAAATGATACTACCAGTGATTTTAGAATACAAATTATTAAATGAATACAATTATTTTTGATTAAAATAAAAATCTAGAAAACATTATTGTTGTATTATTCGTCGGTATTCTCTTTCTTGAGAATGAGAATAAAAGTTTTCATGAGGTTTATAACAGATTAAAGTTAAAAAAATTAAAAGCATTAGGAACACCTACAATGCTTGAAAATTAGTATAGTATTTATATGACTGAAAAATTAGATTCATAAAATACGTGTATAATGATGACACAGGTATGGAGTGTCATAAATTTCGAAACAATATTCACTATAGGATTTCCTACTCTGTCCAGAGACTGTTTCTTTGTCTTTATTCTAGTTATAAAATCAAGCAGTGGTTATAATTTGTATGTTATATGGTAGTAGGGGTCTATAATATTTTTTAACTTTTTTCCAAACAGATTGTCATTTATAATTTATATCACAAACATCAATCACTATGCCGACCAGAAATGAAAAAAGAAGGCTGTATAAAAAGACATACCATTTGAAGAGGAAAGAAGGACAAGATTTACATAATCAACAAAGGACGGAGAAAAACAAGAGTGCTCCTGGTAAGAGCAGCAAGGATTTTTTTAAAAAGTTGTGTCAAAGGAAAAGTCAATTGGATAATGTTCAAAAGGAAAAACAGTTTTCAGTATCTACAAGGAGAAATGGAAGAAAAAAGAAAAATGTGTCTGAAGTCAGTGGTGAGGAAAGTATGTACAATAAAAGACGTACTAATCAGTTTGCGGAAATAAGGAAACGTATGTTTCATAAGAGAGTAGTTTTGAATTTATTAAAAAAGGAAAAAGTTTCTAAAAGGAAATCTGCTTTTTATAAGAAGAAAAAATATATAGAGGAAGTTGTGGATCATGCGTTTGAGACAAAAAAAATTGTTTATTTTAGTACTTAATAGAATAAATACACTAAATAAGGCAATTAGAGTTTTAAAAGCTAAGAGTAAATGGAAGAGACATATAAATAGAAGTAATTTTTGTAAAGTCTTTTCTGGTAAATGGATGCATACTTCAAATTCTGAGCCATTTTTTAATGAAGAGAGTTACTTTCAAAGTAACGATTTGTTGCATGCAGTTGACACCAGTGGTCGAGCGTATGAAGTGAAGGATGGCTGTCCTATGGAGAAAGAGAAAATTGAGGTCAGAAATCCAGAAGGGGAAATAGGTGGAGAAGTTTTACAGGGACGTGTTCATGCTCCTGTTTATAGTTGGAATTGTAGCAGTATTTGCAGTGTACGACAGGATTCAATTGATTTCTTTCACAATTTCTTACGTAAGTACAGTAAGGAAAGTCTAAAAAAAAAAATTGTAATGTTGCAAGAATTAGATCGTTGCAGAGTGAGAGAAAAAACAGGTTTGCAAGGTCATTCTCTGGCTTGTCTTTCTAAAAAAATATGCCAGAGTGTTTTTCATCACTTCAGGATGTTAGCAGTGCATCATACCAAAATGAGAAAATTAGTGAGAAAGTTGTATTATGCAAAAAGTCCAGCACTTAAACTTAAAGAGTTAAATAGTGCTCTTTTGCATGGATGTGCATTAGATGTGAAGAATATTTGTGCAGAAATTGAGGTAAGTTATTTTGGTGGAGATGAAGACAATGTAGAAACTGATATAGTTATAGAAGGAAATGTGTTAGAAAATGTTGGACATTTTAATACTGAAGATTTTTAACAGGAAATAACAAAGTTTAAGGTCATTGCTGGTGAAAAACCAAATTTAACTTGTGTGTGTTGTCGACGCATTCATTACAAAAGTCAAACTAGGTTAGTTGATATATATTTAAAAAGTGAAGATGAAGATAATACTCAGTGGAGAGAGTTTGCGACTTATTTGCTGGTAGAAAACTATTTTGATTTGGGTTTTGAGCAACGTATTTGTAAATATTGTTATAATAAATTAAATGAAAATAGAATGCCTGCTAGAGCTGTATATAATAATCTTGAGTTGATAAATATTCCATTGGAAGTGAAGGATTTAAATACTTATGAGACTATTCTGATTCAATGTGTACATCCTTTTCAGGCTATTGTTCGTATGGAGCCTAAGACTGGGAAATTAAATCCTTCAGATTTATGAAGAGGATTAAAGGGTAGAGTTGTATATTTGCCACTTGATTTAAAAAAATATGGAGACAATTGGTATTAAAAATGTAGAAGAGGAACCTCTAGTTATGCTAGTTAATGGTGTACCTACAAAGAGTAAGAAAATCTGGCAAGATTTAGTGGATGTTAGGAAAGTCAAAAAGGCAACGTTGTATTTAGTCAAAAATAATAAATACTATAAAAATGTGTATGTAGAAGAAGAGGATGTAAGTGAAGAAGAGGATAATGATTTGTCTATTGGACAAATTGAAAAAGTCGACTTGTCCAGAACTGAAGAAATTTATGAACATTACAGTGTTCATCCACTGCATTCGAAAGAAGCAATTGGGAATGCTATTGAGTTATCTCAGAAGAAAAAAGCAGAAGGAAGTCCTATTAGTGTATGGGGAGAAAGTTTGGAAGGTCGTTGTTTCCCACAGGTATTCCCAACAGGTGAAGGTGCGCGATATGATGATCGACCTATGCAGATTCCTGCATCTGAGTACCGGACAACAAGATTATATGCAGAAGATCCCAGATTTCGCCAATGTATTCCATATTTGTTTCATCTTCTGTTTGAGAGTGACTTATCTGGTCTTTCTTATGCAGTAAACCATATCTTAAAAAGTGGAGTGCATCTGCATAATGTTTCAGCAAAGGAATTTATGGATAAAGTGCAACAGAAAGATAGTGTTTTGGATTCTCACCCAATTAATTTAATGGCATGTCAGCGTGGTACTAATGAGTATTGGTACCGTCGTCATGGAGATTTAAAATGCATGCTAAGAAACTTAGGAGCACCAACATGGTTTTTAACTCTAAGCTGTGCAGAGTATGCCTGGGAAGATTTACTTGAATTTCTTCGAGAGGCGAATGCAAATATTGAAAATGTAAACTACAAGACACCAGGAGAATTGTGTTAGTTGGATCCGGTTAATGTATGCAGATATTTTAATCATAGATTTGAAGCTATGATGTCTTTTATTACAAACAAGAAAAATCCACCGCTTGGTGAAGTTTTGGATTTCTTCTGGAGAAAAGAGTATCAAGCAAGAGGTGCTCCTCATATTCATATGCTACTATGGATCAAGGATGCTCCCAAATTTTGAAAAGACTGATGACACTGTACTGTCTTTTATTGAACAATATGCCACTTGTGACATACCTAGCAGTACAACTGATAAGGACTTAAGAGGAAAAGTGTTACGGTTTCAAAGACATCGTTGTGGAAAATATTGTCTGCGAAAATTCAAATCAAAGGATAAATTCTATACTAAATGTCGTTTTGGATTTGCACGACCGGTGCTTTCAAAAGGAAGAGTCAACAATTTGATGTCATCTTTGCGACATAATATCACAAGAAGATCACCCAAAAATACATACAATTTAAGAAGAGGTGAAGAGTCCAAATATATAAATGACTACAACCCTGTCATTTTGACCATGTGGAATGCTAACATGGATATACAATATGTTGCGGATAACTCTATTGCTGTGGCTCGATATGTAACGTCTTACATCACGAAATCTGAAAAGACGGAACTGAAGGAGATGTGGGAAGATATTTCTCATGAAAAGAGCCTAAGCAAGAAATTGTATACATACAGTTTGAAGATGTTATCTCATCGAGAAATTGGAGCATATGAATGTTGTGATCGATTATCATCAGCAAGTCTTTATGCGAAATCTCGAAGTATCCTGTGGGTGAGTTTAGGTCTTGCAGTAACACGAAACCGTGTTTTGAAAACTGTGCAAGAAATTGAAAATTTAGCACTGAAAGAACCAAACAGTACAGACATTCTGAAAACAAATATGTTGGATACATACTATCCAAATAGAAGTACTCTGCTTGAAAACATTTGTCTGTATGAGGTACTTGAAAAATACACTTTTAAAAGGAATATTAGAGAAAATGTTGAAAAAGGTATATACGCTGTAATTGGACAGGAAGGATGTCTGGTGAAACAAAGAAAAGGACACTTGATTAATCACCGAAAACTGAGATGCGAAAATCCAGACAAAAGAGAATTTTACTATTTAGCTCTTTTGCAACTCTTTAAACCACGGCGTACTGAAGAGGAACTACTTGGAGACTTTGTTAGTTATGAAGATTCCTTTATTGCATCTAAAAGTAGTATAGAATGTCCTGTTTTTAGTAATTATCTCAAAATGTTGAACGACGAAATAGAGCAAGAAGCAACAATTGCAGCGGAGATTGCTAGAGAAAGTTCACAAGACACTCAAAGTTCTGCATCGTTGAGTCAGGATCCACTGGGAGAACCAATTATCCGAAATGAAGCAGCCACAGCCATGGATGAGGTGGAAAGAGCAATACAGCAAGCTCAAGAGGATATAATAAACTTAGAAGAATTGGAGAAGGAACTTAATCATTCGCAAAGACAGATATATGACGAAATGACAGAGCAGATTGAGCATGGTTTTCGTCATGACAAAAAAGAATGCTCATGTATGTCATTTGAACCTATTCGACTATATGTAAGTGGAGAAGCTGGAACAGGGAAAAGTTTTCTTATAAAAGGAATTAGTACATATCTACAGCAAAAAACTGAGTCACCACTGTCTTGTGTTGTTACTGCTCCAACTGGATTGGCAGCACATAATATTAAAGGTATTACTTTACATCGTTTACTGATGCTGCCAGTTGAACATGAAAATAAATTACAATATCACAAGCTATCTGGAGACGCTTGTAATGAAGTTTCTAGAGTTCTTAAAGAAATGAAACTTCTCATTATTGATGAGGTAAGCATGGTATCCAATTTAATGCTTGCTTTTGTACATTTAAGAATGCAACAGATACTTAAAACTGACTATGATGTTTTATTTGGAGGGAAACATGTCATAGTTTTTGGAGATCTACTGCAACTAACTCCTGTGAAAGGACAATCTGTATTTGAAACTGTTACACATGAAGACACCAGAAAGTGCCTGGGCAGTATTGGAAATGTTAATATATGGTCACATTTCAAATATACTTAACTGATTCAAAATATGCGACAGGCAAAGGATACTAAATATGGAAATATTCTTCAAGATATAAGGATTGGAAAACTAACTGAAGATGCGAAAGAAACTCTACGAACTTGATTACTTTGTAAGTTGTTTCCCAATGAAGATAATGTACCTGAGAAAATATATAGTAAAGAGGTAGAAGATAAGTCAGTCATATGCTTGATGCCAACACTAAAAGAATGCTCAGTTTTCAATGACAAAATGTTGAAATTGGAAAATCAAGAAATTAAGAAACTGGAAGCTAAAGATAAAATAGAGCATGAAGGAAGTACTATTGTTTTGTCTGAAAAATTAAAGTTAAAATTGGATACTCTTCAGAAATCTATATCTAAAACTGCTGGCTTAGAGAAGAATCTGTATGTAAGATTAAATTGTCGGATTATTTTACGAAGAAATTTACTTGTAGAAAGAGGTTTGGTGAATGGAGCAATGGGTAATATTGTTGGTTTTGTAAATTACCCAAATAGAGATGAGATTGAATTTTTACGAATAAAATTTGATGGAATTGAGGAAGTTCAACAATTTAGTCGCTGTTCAAGTCGTTTTTTACTTGTGAAAGACTTGTATGTCCGTCGGAAACAATTTCAAATTTGTTTGGCATATGCAGTGACTATTCACAAATCTCAAGGTTTAAGTGTAGATTGTGCTTTGGTAAATATTGGAAACAGTGTATTCAAAGAGGGTATGGCATATGTTGCTTTATCACGAGTTAGAACTTTATCTGGACTTTATCTAATTGATTTTGATGAGACAAATATTTGTGCAGATTTAAAATGTGTGAAGGAGTATAATAGGTTAAGAAGAGAATATGCTCCAAGTTTACCTCAATATCCTTTAATTAAAAAGAGTATGGTTGGTCAGAAAAGGAGAAATGAGGAACAATGTAGTGAAGTAGTAGAGAAACGAAGAAAAAAAGATGAGGCTGTCATTGGTAGGAGTAATAAAAAGGTTAGTAGTACAGAGATTGTTGGATTTAAATTTGAAAATAGGTCTGGTGTCAACTGCTATGCAAATGTAGTGGTTAATGTGGTTTTTTTTCTAAAAAGGTTACAGCAACAGATTAGAGATAATCAGGAGCAAACATTTTGTTGTTCCTTAAATTCTGTGTTTGAAAAATGTACCAGTGGTAATAGTGAAGTAGCAAGTGTTTCAGAAGTAAGGAATGTTTTAGACATATGTGCAGGACTAAATCAATTTTCTCATAATATTCAGCAAGATTGTCAGGAATGTATTATGTATATGCTTACAGTTTTGTAAGAAGAAGGTGTAGGTATTGATAGTCATTTTGGCCTTTCTTATAAATGGGAACATATTTGTGATAGTTGTTCATTTTCAAGTAGTACTGACATACACACAGAAAGATTTATATATTTAACATTACCAGATTGTAAAACAGTGTCCTTTAATTAATTAGTTAAAGATGCGTATCAGAACATGGTCTGCTCTCAATGTAATTCAGAAATGTTATCAACGTTATTTATTCATAGATATGGACAGTATGAAATTTTAATGCTTCAACGATGCAGAGCTGATGGAAGTAAATTGTCAACTTCAATTAAAATTTTTGTGGCTTCTCAAATATCTATTTCTAGAAGAACATTTGTAACTGTAGCAATTATTTTTCATGAAGGGCCATCAATATCATCAGGACATTACATAGCTTATTTGAAGTGTCCAACAGGTTGGACGCTCTGCAATGATAGTCAATTAAGTTTTAAGAAACGTTTGCCTTGTGAGTTAACAAATTCTTATCTGATATTTTTGCAACCAAAATTTCAGTAAAATTACTTGGTCTAGTCAGATTAATACTGTAAAGATATGAAACTGTGTTGTTTAGAAATATCATGTGATTGAGGGTTTTCAAATCTAGAAATGAAACTTTTATGTGGCAAAGTGATAGTATCAGGTAAGGTTTCCTTAATGTTTATGGTATAGGACATGTTGGAATTAGCTCATACTATTTGGCCACGAGGAAAAGAATGAGATATCAAAATGTGGACTTGAGATAAATGTTTTTAGAACATACTTACTTGGAAGTTTGCTGAGAGGTACTCAAAAGAAAACAAATTAACTCATACTATTTGGCCATGCGGAAAAGAATGAGATATCAAAATGTGGACTTGAGATAAATGTTTCTAGAACATACTTACTCGCAAGTTTGTTGAGAGGTACTCAAAGAATAACGAATTAACTCATACTATTTGGCCACGCGGAAAAGAATGAGATATCAAAATATTGACTTGAGATAAATGTTTTAAGAACATAGTTGCACGGTTATTTGTTGAGAGGTATTTAAAAGTAACTGGTATACTTTAATTAGTTTGTAAATGTGGAGTATGTGCTGTGCTTACTCAAGAAATTGCGAATTAGAGAAAAACATTTAAGACATGTTTTTTTCTAGGTATTTATATTATGTATAGAGATCTTGTATGGGTTTTTTAAACACAATCATTTTGATTGTGTTTTTTTTTCCCCGCTGTTACATGATGATTACTATTGAAATCACTGTTTATAGTGAAAATCAATTTATCTGAGGACAGCAAAAATATACCATTTAATATGTTGTCTAAGTTATTTTGTTACATTGGAGTTAGAAATATGTATTATAGCAGATTTCTTTATTGTCTTCCACAGATATTACATTTATAAGGTAAGTACAATTAATGATATCTGAGAGTTTCGTGTACCTCTCTCTTATCCTTATTTCTTTCATCCTCTTCCTTTGTTAGTGGTGTTTAAACATGGTTATTCCCTTTAACTCATGCACATTTTGCATTTTTAAATTTTCTATCCTGTTTCTCTTACATCTTTTCTGTTAGTATTCTATTCAGTCTATCTAACTCTTCAGTTTGTTACTTACGTTGTTTTATACTGAGTCACCTTTATTGACCCTGTATCACCTTGGTTTCCTGAATCTTAATTTCTTTGTCTTACTGTACCTTACAATTTGTTCCCTTACTCTGCTTTCATTAATTATGCTCAATTTCCGAACTTAAATGTATAGTTTAGTTCTCTCACCCTACTTCATTTCTCTTTATCTGTCTCTCTTACACTCCATGTCTGTATCTATTCCATTCATCTTCTGTTACTCATCATTTTTCACTCTGTTTCTCTTAGTGTTGTTCCTTTATTTTATCTATCTCTTTAAGACATTTCGGTACTGTTAGTCTGTTTATTTTACAGACTGTTTGTTTCGTGTATTATCACTGATCATACTCTCATTTTGTCTCTCACTTTACTTTCCTTTAGATAGTCATTCTTTGAGTGCTATAATTTCTTTCAATTAATTCTTTTATTTATTGATTTATATACTACATATTCTGTCTCGGTCTCATTCTGTCCCTCAGTCTTCTTTTCTTTCACTTTCTGTTTCAATCACTTCTACTTTGTTTTGTTTTATGAAATGACACTATAACCTTATTTTTACTTTTCTTCCAAAGATACCATGTTTTTAAAAGATTTTAAGTTTTTATTTATTACTATTGCTTAGGTAAGTATAAAAAATAAAAATACTTTTTCATCACTGTGTCATTTCTTTGAGTATCCTGGTCATACCAGTGTCGTGTTTTATGTGAGCACTTCCATGGAGGATTGGCTGCACGGTCACAAGGAGCCTCTAAAAAATTAATTTAAGAAATCAGCAACATTTCAGTGAGTCAGTTCACTAATGCGGATGTGTCAAAACATTGCAGGTAAATGATATGTGTTAAAGAACTTTGGGGCATATTATCAAGGGGGTTTTACTCTGCTTTTTTGCCTTTAAAAGCCAAGAAAGCGGAGATAAAATTATCTCTCTAGTACGTAGCTGATTCTAACACCAGTTAGCGACATCTAATAACAGATAATGACCATCTTGTGACCTGCTTCGTTTGTCTGTGAAATTTATCACTATTGACATGCAAAGTTAGCATTGCAAGATGTTAGTGACTGGAAACAGTTCCTAACATTGCTATCTCCTTTTACCCACTTTTGAACATATTTGTGCTACGGTCGAAAATGTCCAAAACCTAATAGCTGCCCCTGAGCAGTTCTTAGCTATGTCATGTAATGGTAGGTAGATAACATGACTAAGAGCAATACCTCGGTAATGCATGAATATTGCTGACTTCACAACAATATTTACGTATTTGGACCGATTTTTATCACTTAGGACAGTGGTTTGCAAACTTTGTTCACCTGTGGTTTACTTGACCTACTCAGCAGTTTACAGTGGCTCCCCACCATTTTTTTTAACGGTGGGTTGGTGGTATGTACGTCCTGTTATCTTCCTTAAAGTAATTGGGACACATTCTTTCACTCATCCAATCATCCGTTCACTGATCCAGCCATCCGCTCTCTTATCCATCCACTCTTTTACTTCACTGATGTATCCATGCTTTTGTCCATCTACCCCCTTTGTCAGGCGAAGTCTTCCTCAGGATCTGTCGTGAAGTTATAAGGACCCATCTCTCGATACCTCCAATTCCGAATGTAGTAAATACACAGAATCTTGGAGTGATCAAGCGGGGGGGAAAAGGGAATTAGGAAGGGAACAGCAGGGAAGGAGATCTGGAAAGGAAAAGTTAGTAACAAATATCCTAGAATCCAAAGTAATCTAAAGTTCCTTTAAACCAAAGTGAGAATGTTCTGGAACACAAGCCTCTAAAATAACACTCTATGAATCCAATAGACTTCTTGTACTTTTGCATTCATTTACCACACTCTTATTCACAAGGTTGTTTGTTCTCACCTCTTGTGAATTGCGACAGATTCTTCCTTACAGGAAATAACATTACAACTCAGTAAATAACCCCTTTACTTAAGTTCGAAAAGAAGTCTCTGAAAACAATGTGCAGATTTTTACATTAACTTCTGTAACATCTCTTTAGGCCAATTCGCCAAAAGTTTCAACAAAGAATTGCGCCAAAATAACTCTGTAATTGACATAACATGTACGCGCCTTTAATTAGCGTTACTCTTCTCAAAATAAGTTACACAACCTTTTCCATTAATGAGAAAGCCTTGCATAGTTCAAAGCAAAAACACATGAAGAGAATCAGAATTTCTGTGCATTTAAATCATCATTGTAAATAGCAGTTATAATAAATACCTTTTGATAATTTGCGCCATGAACACAGATTTAGAATTCCCTACCTGTAGAGTACGACCTACTCTACTTCACTGAAGGTCAGTACGTCACCTCTGGACTCTCAAAAACGACTCTGCTCGTCAGGAAACCTGTAAGCTGAGGAAGCTGGAACCTGCCACGCCCCCTGGAACGATCTCCGAAAGCCTCCGGAGTATTTACAGCCAAAATACAGGATCTGCCACAAAACAGGATGGGGAGCTAGAAGAATCCACAGCCACACCTAAGAAGCAATCAGAATAGTGAGCACAGGAGACAGGGCGCGGTCGCGTAGGTTAGCGTGCCTACGGCGCTGACGTACGCGACCAGTCTACTAAAGCTCACGCATTAGGCGGACGCTTTCTACATGCCAAACCTCACGCATTAGGCGGAACGCTATTAGGCAGCGTTTTAAGGGAAGGCAATCAATACAGATAGCCTAACAAGGATGCAGGGCAGAAGAACAAGCAGGCCTAGAACACATCAGCCACCAACGCCCTCCCAAGGATGGCAGATGCATCTTGCCACACAGGTAACCCTGAAAGCTGCGTGGGGCGGGCCCTAGACCGCAAGCCACCCGAGCCCTGACACCCTTTCACTTACTAATTAATCTTTATAATCACCCTTTAAATTATCCATTCTTTTACCTTTTCACTTATCAATTTATCTATCCACGCATTCACTTGTCCATCATCTTCCCATTCATTTATTTATCTATCTATCCTTTCACACATCCATCCACTAAATCACTGATCCATCAGGTGCTCTTTTACTCATGCATCCATCCTTTAACATATCTATCCATCCTTCTAGCCATTTATGCACCCTTCCAGCCATACATCCATCTATTTATCTTTTCTCTCATCTATACTTCCACTCATTCATTTATTCATCCATCTTTTTTTTGATTATCTAACTATTCTCTTTCCCTTCATCCATTCATCCTTTCAGTAATCGATCCAGCCATTTAGACATTCCAAACTTATTTACTCACCCAGCTTTGTACTTTATGACCTAAGTCTTTCTCTGCAGAGTTGTAGGGAGAAGAGGCCTGTGAAGAACAAACTACAGCAAGGGGTGGGGTGCGGTGGGGGAGAGTTCACAATGCCTCCGTACATAGCCAGACTGAAAAGGTAGAAGTTATCAGTCATACATGATGTCCAGTAACAGGAAGTGAGGTTACTGTAAAATGGTGTTGTTTGCATGGCTTTAAGCACTGTTAAAAAAAATAGAGGGGTATTTTCAAAGGAGGTGTTGGATGTAATTCCGAGGGCAGTTTAAAACACCTAAGCTACAAATATGCGTCTAGCATAGTGTTGTGCTCGACTGGTGTTATGTTGTATGTGTCATTGCATGCAGATATGTAGAATAGCAACTATCTTTACACCAACAACAAGCAAAGACTATTGGCTTTGACAATAGGTGCTAGTTCCTTTAAGTACAAAAGCAGTAACCATGGCATTGTTGAATATATTAATGAAAATACTGCTCTTCAAAAATGATGAGAGAATGAAAGAATGTTAATCTGTTTTTTTAATTTTCTTTCATAGCCTTCTTTAAAGGAAGTGTTTCTTAATATGGCATGGTGGTGGTTTTACTTTTTTATCTAAGAGAATGCCTTCTGTTCGTTGAGGCAGGAAGAGCGCTATCTGCTTTAAAAACCTTGACTGCAATATTCTCATTCAGTAAGTGCCAATGAGTTCCATGGAGAATTTCCATGGGCGGGAGGGGTGCTCCTGGAGCAGTAAATCCAAGGCCGTTCCAGCAGCGACTGTCAGCCTTCTCACAGGGGAGGAGCGCGCAGCTCTCTGAGATGGATACAGTTACACATAACAGGGTAGTGACGTCTGTAGAATTTACGGACGGTTGGTCACCCTAGTGTGCGCCGTGCCCTTGGCACCTCATTACGGCGCACTGGGGAGCCGCGGTGCACAGTTGGGAATCACAGGTTTTAGAAGTAAACGTTGATAATTGCAAGACTCTTAAGCGATAAAAATGGCCGCAGGTCGGCGAAAAAAATATTGGAACTAAGCCAACATAGTGATAATTATCGCTAGTTGTTTAGGGTAACCAGATTTCTAAAGGCAAAAACCGGAACATTTCAGAAAAATAGAAGAAGGACTATGATTTTACTTCTAGTGATGAGAGTGCTCGTTAGCAGAGAATTACAGAAGAGGCAGTAAGAACATAAATAAAATGTAATTTTTAATCTGTGTACGTTGCCTGTGAATTACATTGCATTGTGGAAACAACAAGTAACTTTAACTACTTTGTAAAACATAAAAAATATTTCTTTCCATTTTCAGTCGACTGTCTCTAAAAACGGGGAGATGAGCCATATTTAATGAAATTTGCTGGGATAGCTGGTTAAAAGAAGGGAAAGCGTCCTGGCAAAACGGGGACGCCTGGTGAATCTATACTTGTTAATATGCCCTGAACATCGTATATTTGACTTTCGCCAGCTATCGCCAGAGTTTTCCGCAGTGTAACTACGTAATTATTCATTTGAATATATATGTGATAGTACCCCTGTAACAGCCAGCGGCAGTTAACATTACCGCATGAAAACAAGCGTTGTTTTTATGCACTAATGTGTGCCTTGTAATTAGGAGAGGGGGTTGATTTAGTTTTATTTTCCACACCTCTATGTTAACGCTGCCAAATGCTTCATCAAAGCAGGCCGTGGCAGTAGTACGATAAACAAGTTTATTTAAACTGTTTTTCTAACAATAGCCATGTTCGTGATAGTATTTTCGCCTGCAAACACATTTTGCTTGTGGTTTAACGAACGCCTACTATGCATGTCATTAACTGTCTGGGCGGCACACATGCAAAGTGCTCTTACGGCAGGCGGTGTTATGACGTTGTCACAAAGGTGTTGAGGAATATTTACAAGGATACGGAAGACATTATCGCCGCCCTTAACGGCAGGAAGTTGCCGATATAGGGGCGAAAACGGCGTTCATAATATGCTCTATGAATTGCAATCGAACGTAATGTTAGATATAAAGACATATAACATACGTTTCGATTGGAATTTGTAGAACATAGAGGCATATTATCAAGGACGGTCGATACATTTTCGCTGCTTTTATCGACAGGAAATTGCCGATAAAGCGGCGATAATGGGCTTGATAATATGCCCTATGGAAATCCTATCGAAGCCCATGTGAGATGTGAAGACATCTAACATGGGCTTCGATAGGAATTCCATAGAGCATATTATCAAGTCTCTTATCGCCGCGTTATCGGCAGTTTCGTGCCGATAAAAGCGGCGATATTGTATCGCCCGTCCTTAAAAATATGGCCCATATTATGAAGGCGATTATCGTCCCTTTTTTAGGAGTGTTCTGCCGATAAAAGCGACGATAAATTATCACGTGTTCTTCATAATATGCCCCAAGTATTGCCGCATTCTTTAATAATTGTTCTGAAAATGCGGCGATACTTTAGCTTATGGAAAGGGGCGACCGCTCGGTCCCCCCGAACGTGTGGATGGGTGCCCGAACCTCCCGGGAAACCATTTTGGGCGGGGTGGGCGTTGCCCGGCTGGTATGCCCAAAGCGGCGTGGCCGGGGCGCGCCTTCCCCCGCCCGAGAGGGGTTGTCCTAGACACCTCGATGGAAGACCACGCCCAGTAGGCGTATCGGGGACGGGTACATGCCCTCCCGCAGAAGGATAAAGGAGCGGGAATCCAGAAGATCGTCCTCTTGTTCCTCGGATCGGAAGGCTGCACCCACTCGTTGCTCGTGAGCCCTCGACGGAACAAGCAGCAATTTTGAACGTGGTAATCCTGTTTTTTCTCTTTCAGTTTCGACACAGATTTCAGGACCTCGTGGATCGACCAAAGGCGGAGGACTCGAAACTATGCCTAGCAAGCAAGCAGGAAAGGGTTCCGAGACGGAGAAGATGTTACGCCTATTGTCGAACCGGATGGCTTGTATGGACCGAAAGCTCGGTCAAGTCCAATCGCTCGGTAGAGGTTTGGCGGAGGTGAAAAAGCAATTGGCCGCACTGAACGACCCAGGTCAGCCGAAAAAGGTAATAGGCCCGGCCTTGCCGGGAGTTGCCCCCAAGGTTGGGGGGATGAGGGTCAAAGAGAGGGCGGTTTCGGGGGGGGTCCCAGTTACAGAGGTACCTCTTTTCGCCCCCCCCGTACCAGTGGATAACCCGGTTCAGACCCCTGATGTAGGCCAGCCGATCCCGGTTGTGATCACCTTTGTCGAGGACAATGAAATACCCCCAGAATTGGCCGCACAATTGACGGCATGGCTCAAAACAAAGGTGGGGGGCACAGCGACCCCGGGGGATCCGGCTGAAGAAGCCAGAGTGTTAATGAGGCAGTTGCGGCAGGCGAGAGATGGCGCGAAGGCGAGTGTTCCTCTTGTTCCCCCACAGGTGGCGCCGGGAGTACCAGCAGCTGGTCAAGAGAAGACGGCGGCAACAACAGCCGATCCGGGTAAGCTCGCATTGCCGATGGTGGGGGAGGGCTCGATACCCTCGAGGCGGGAAAAGGTTGCACAGCACATTCCCTTGGCCACAAAAGAGTTAATATGGGGAGACAAGTATGTCAACATGTTTTCATTGCTAACGGACCATCGTGAGATGGAGTATGCTAAAACGCAGAAAGATTTGTGGCACCCTAGTGTTTGGCGCGCCAAGATGGCCGAGTTCAGGGTGGAAGAGACAGTGACGAACTGGGTTAAGGCCTTCTCTATATTTACCGCAGTTATGGGGGAACGTAAACCTGAGGTTATGACTGAGTTGGTTTGCTATCAGAATCGCATTATGGATTTTTATTCAATGTATGAGGGGGAAGAATGGAAAGGCTATGACATGAAGTTCCGTAAAGCAAAAGAATATGATGCTTCTTTGTCTTGGGATTGTTTGGACTCGGTGTCATGGCACAAACAACTCCTGCCATGGGTGACAGGTACGTCCTCGCCAGGCGGGAGCGGGTCCGGAGGGGTCCGCCAAAAGCCCGGGGTGCCCTTTCGAGCAGGCACAGGTGGGGGCTATCAGCCCAGAGTTGGCAGGAATGGTGGTAAAGGAGGGGTCTGTTGGGGCTTCAATCGAGGCAATTGTAACAGACCGCAGGGGGCATGCAAGTTAAGCATGTGTGTGCCAGCTGTGGGAATTCCTCACACCCGGAGAGTGCATGTAGATCAAAAAATGGCGGGATGGGAGGTAAAGGTGGCCCTAAGCAGGAGTGAGGTGGACCTTTGTGACCGATTGCCTACACCCGTTGATCTCATGGTTATGATTCCGTGGTTAAACAAATATCCTGATCATGTCTCCGCTGGGGTGTTGAGGAAGGGATTCTTACATGGCATCCACATCCCGGCGGGGGAGGTTTGGGGGAACTCCTTTTGTAGATACCAAGTATCGATACGGCACAACCCAGGTGGGGCAGAAAAGAAAATAGCAAAAGCGGTTGGGTTGGGGCGAGTGGCTGGCCCCTTTTCTTGCCCGCCGGTGGCCGAGTTCATCTGTTCCCCGTTAGGGGTTGTCCTGAAGAAAGATCCGGGGGAGTTTAGACTCATACATAACCTTTCTGCTCCTAGAGGTTCATCGGTAAATGATGCCATTGACCCAGAAGTTTGTTCAGTAAGATACGCATCATTCGACGATGCCGTGGCCATGTTGAACCACCTAGGCCCTGGGGCGCTGATGGCGAAATGTGATATCGAATCAGCTTTCCGGTTGCTTCCGGTGCACCCGCAGGATCAGCGCCTGCTAGGTTTTGCATTTCAGGGAAGTTATTACATGGATAAATGCATGCCCATGGGTTGTTCCATTTCATGTGCATATTTTGAGATGTTTAGCTGTTTTTTGGAATGGGCATTTACCGAGGCTACAGGGCATAGACATGTTATGCATTATCTGGATGACTTTTTGTTCTTGGGGACAGCCGGGGATACGATGTGCGCACAGGCGCTGTATGATTTCTGCATCCTCATGAATGAATTTGGTGTCCCGTTGGCACCGGGTAAGACGGTCGGACCATCTACTTCACTGGAGTTTCTGGGAATTGAGCTCGATTCTGTGGAGGGGTGTTTCCGACTACCAGTTGAAAAAGTGATCAAGTTCCAGGCTTCCTTGATGCAATGCCTCGGGGGGGAGAAAGTGACCCTGCACCAGTTACAACAAACAGTGGGTCAGCTTAATTTTGCCTTGACGGTGATTCCTATCCCGTTTTCGCGCTCTATCGCGCAAGCTATGGGTGGTCTTAAAGAGGCTCACCACCGTACGAGACTGTCTGGAGAGGTTCGCCAGGATATGCGTATTTGGTTGGCATTTCTGGCGGACTTCAACGGTCGAGTCGTCTGGACCTCCCCGCCAGAGTCTTCGGAGGAATTAGGTCTATGGACCGACTCGGCAGGGAGCGTGGGTTTTGGCGCCATCTTAGGTGATCGATGGTCAGCACAAACATGGCCGACATGGTGGCACTCCAACGGTCTCACAGGTAACATTGGGTTCCTGGAGTTATTCCCAATTTGGGTTGCTCTGATGACATGGGCTGACGACTTCAGGGGTCGCTCAGTGGTGTTTTGGTCCGACAATATGACGGTTGTTGATTGCATTAACCAACAGGCAGCACGCTGCAAAATGATCCTGAGGTTGTTAAAAGAGATTGTGCTGCTGTGCATGAGACTGAATGTACTGTTCAGGGCAAGACATGTGCCAGGTGTACTGAACCATGCGGCTGATGCACTCTCTCGTTCACATATGCAGGCATTCAGGGGTTATTTGCCCACAGCAGACCCGGAGGCAGCTCCATTCCCAGAAGCAATGTGGTTAATCGGTGCCTCGGATTACAAGACCTTGTGGCAGCGAGTCTAGCCCCCAGGACAAGGAAAGCATACAAAGGAGCGTTTCGTTCCTATTGCACATATTTGGGTCCTGCAGGGAGTCGGAATTGGGGGCAGGAGGAATCCGTCCTGGGGTACCTGGTAGCACTACACAGGGAGGGCCGATCAGTGGCGACGGCCGGTAGGCATAGGGCGGCCATTGCCTTCATGGCCCAGGTACACGGCATAAAAGACCCTACAGGTTCTTTTTTGGTGAAGAAAGCCCTTCGCGGCTGGCAGCGCCTTGAGGGTTGCAAGAAAGATACAAGGCACCCGATTGGCTTAGACAGACTGTCTCGGCTTTTAGCAAAGCTGGATGAGACGTGTTCCTCCCATTACGAAACAGTTCTGTTCTGGGCAGCGTTCACGTTGGCATTCCATGGGGCCATGAGGGTGAGCGAGCTGGTCGCAAGGAACAAGAGAGATATGGAGGGAGGTTTGTGCAGGGATCACATCCAGATAAGGGGTGATTCGATGGTAATCATGATAGCCAGGTCCAAAACTGACCAGGGGGTTATGGGAGATAATGTGGTCGTACAGCGCAAGCGTGGGTCCCCCGTCTGCCCGTTGAAATGTGTGGAAGACTATTTGGCGCTAAGAGCGGCCGCTGGGGGGGGGAGCTTGCTACGACACAAGGATGGCACCCCACTGACGAGATTTCAGTTTCAGAGGGTGTTGGCACTGGCAATCGCTGACGCGGGCATGGACCCGTGCGATTTTGGGACCCACTCCTTCAGAATAGGGGCTGCTACTGAGGCTACAGCCAGGGGTCAGAGTGCTGAGGAAGTGAAATGATTGGGCCGTTGGTCCTCGAATTGCTTCAGGAGGTATGTGCGCTTGCACATGTTGTAAGTGATCAATTGACATGCACTCACGTTTTCTGTCTTTTGTTTACTTTGCAGTTTCGCGGGCCTGCCATGCAGGGCGGAATTGGATGTCGACCCTGCATCGAGAGACCAGCGGTCAGAGATCACCGACTGGGGAGAGGATGGCATGGGTCGTGGGCCACTCATACGTGAGGCGCGCCGGTGACGTATTCAAGGAAGGTGGCGCGATTCACGCACCTGGGGAATACGGGTTCAGAGTGGCTTTCCATGGGAAAGGAGGGCTCGTTTTTGACAAATTTGAGTCATTTTTCGAGGGACTTTTAGGGCGGCATAGGTCACCGCCATCTGTAGTCATAGTACACCTGGGAGGCAACGATTTGGTGACACTGGGTAGACGAGTGTTACTTGAACGAATCTTGTCGGCTGTTAGCTGGTTGGCTAAAAGAGTCCCGGGGTGCACGATTGCCTGGTCCCACATGATTCCTAGAAGGAGGTGGCAGGGGGGCCTTTCGGTGTCTGCTCTGAACCATTCAGTTAAACGGGTCAATAATAAGATTGGTAGATTGTTCCGTTCTGCACAGTTGCATGTCATTCCACATGGGTGTATCCGGGGTGACCAAATGTATCTGAACGATGGGGTTCACCTGTCCAGGGAGGGGAATGATTTACTCATAGGAGACTGGGTTGCATGGCTGAGAGGTTTGAGGAAGCATGACCTATAGGAGGAGTTGGGGGGGACCGGATGGTCGGTCAACCATCCGGTCTGTGGCGGTAAGGTCATGATCGGTGAGCAGTAATTGAAAGGTCCCTAGAGTGGGGCGCCACCCACAATGGATGGGAGCGCCCGGGGGAAGACGGCCATTGGCCCCTTCCACGGGGAGGCGGCACCCACTAAGGATGGTGCGCCTAGGGGGAGATGGCCATGGGCCCCTCCCAGGGGGGGAGGCGGTTATATGCCCCTCCTTACTAATTTCCCGGGGGCCGGATATCCGCGACGGCGGATAGAGAGTGTGGGGTTGGGGGGGAGAGTCCACGCTGTCCTTCCTACAGAGACCTCATACGGGAACTCGGACGACCCTTAAGATGGCGTCGAGTAGAAATGGGGCCCCCACCACGACAAGGGAAGTTACAGTTGGCAATGAGGGTAGAGCCCTCTGCGCATGCGCCGCTCACACAGTGACGGCGGGAGTTTGGTAGTAGGGATCTGACACCGGTTAAGACCTTGCCGTTGGCCCTTAATGCTAGGATGTACAATTTGAATTAGAGTGTATGCATTTTCAGGATATCGAAATGTGATAAATGACAAATTGTACATAATGCATAATGATGAAACTTTTATTTAATGTTTTAAATTTTGTTTCATATTTTAATAAATACGGCCGGGAGGGTGACTCCCTCCCGTCTTCCAAAAGTTCAACTATTGTCCGACTTCCCATCCTTGGGGATATGTGTTGGGAGGGGGTGGCGGCATCCCGGCCATATGGAAAGGGGCGACCGCTCGGTCCCCCCGAACGTATGGATGGGTGCCCAAACCTCCCGGGAAACCATTTTGGGCGGGGTGGGCGTTGCCCGGCTGGTATGCCCAAAGCGGCGTGGCCGGGGCGCGCCTTCCCCCGCCCGAGAGGGGTTGTCCTAGACACCTCGATGGAAGACCACGCCCAGTAGGCGTATCGGGGACGGGTACACGCCCTCCCGCAGAAGGATAAAGGAGCGGGAATCCAGAAGATCGTCCTCTTGTTCCTCGGATCGGAAGGCTGCACCCACTCGTTGCTCGTGAGCCCTCGACGGAACAAGCAGCAATTTTGACCCACCCACCAGCCCCTGATAGCAAAAGTTTGGAGGAAAATAAAGGTTTCTGAGTGATGAAAGTATAGGCCTTTTTTCCTTGGTAGAGTGTATGATGGAACTCTGAGAATAAAGACTTGGTCTGCATTGGAGAAATTTCTTCTTGCAGGAAAAGTTCAGTGATAACAGTAAAATGATGTGAAATTTTTTCTTTTAGTAGGTAAACAACTGTCGTATTTATTTGTCGGGCGGTAAGGTCATGATCGGTGAGCAGTAATTGAAAGGTCCCTAGAGTGGGGCGCCACCCACAATGGATGGGAGCGCCCGGGGGAAGACGGCCATTGGCCCCTTCCACGGGGAGGCGGCACCCACTAAGGATGGTGCGCCTAGGGGGAGATGGCCATGGGCCCCTCCCAGGGGGGGAGGCGGTTATATGCCCCTCCTTACTAATTTCCCGGGGGCCGGATATCCGCGACGGCGGATAGAGAGTGTGGGGTTGGGGGGGAGAGTCCACGCTGTCCTTCCTACAGAGACCTCATACAGGAACTCGGACGACCCTTAAGATGGCGTCGAGTAGAAATGGGGCCCCCACCACGACAAGGGAAGTTACAGTTGGCAATGAGGGTAGAGCCCTCTGCGCATGCGCCGCTCACACAGTGACGGCGGGAGTTTGGTAGTAGGGATCTGACACCGGTTAAGACCTTGCCGTTGGCCCTTAATGCTAGGATGTACAATTTGAATTAGAGTGTATGCATTTTCAGGATATCGAAATGTGATAAATGACAAATTGTACATAATGCATAATGATGAAACTTTTATTTAATGTTTTAAATTTTGTTTCATATTTTAATAAATACGGCCGGGAGGGTGACTCCCTCCCGTCTTCCAAAAGTTCAACTATTGTCCGACTTCCCATCCTTGGGGATATGTGTTGGGAGGGGGTGGCGGCATCCCGGCCATATGAATAGAGCTCTTTTTGGTACAATGAGGTAGTTCTGAGAAGAACTTTTTTTTTGGGAGTTTTGTAGTTTTTTTACTTTTTTCTATTTTTTGACAAATTTTTTATTGTTTATGATTTGTTAAACTGGAGCCGAATTTTTGAACTGTAAAACAGGAACATAAGAAGTTGTTAAAAAATTAGCTACATTCGAAGCTTACATGGTCATTAATTCTTCTTTCTACAAGAGTGAGGCTCTGCTCCCCGTACACAATCAATCCATGACACTTGTTGCATTTGATATGCACTTTCGACAAAAATGGTTTCAACTCCAACTGTGCAGTAGATGGAGATGTAGGTCGTCTTCTCTATGAAGTACTGGCCACAGCTGGTGGTAGTTCTGTTGCCAGAGCTCTTGTCGCTGCCTGTGCATATTGCACAGGATGGACGTGGCTCACATGTCTCTTCATGGAATGAATCGAAAAGGAATACTTTTTGGAAGCATTTCCTCTTGAAAGTACTGCGTCACAAATTGTGCAAGTTACTTTCGGAGCATTTACTTTTTTTTGTTCCTGAGGATAGGTAAAAAATTGCCAGATGAAAGATTCTTTTTTTTTTTTAAAGGTACCCAAAATTTTTCTTAAGATCCGAAGATGAATTGCGTGCGTCAGCCATTTCAGCAAAGTCTGCGGAACGATGAAAGAGGTTCTTCTCCCTTCAGCGCCAAAAAGATAGTGAGGGAAGTTGGTGGTTTCTGGAAAATTGCAGAATAGAAACTACTATGAACCAATAGGAAGTGTTCTTTTCAAGTCACATGATTTGAGATGCGCGTATTAGGACGTATACACGGTGACGGAATCCGGACACGTACGTCATTAGGAAGTATCGGTGTAATTTAATGAAGTTTTAAAATGTGAAAAGGAGGAAAGGTAGACATTCTCTGATGTTGTATACCTTCATATGTGGTCCCAAGAAGAATACTGATAAAGTATAAATCCTTTTTTTAATCTTTAAAAATACCGGGGGGGGCGCACCCCGTCGCGCACGACAGTACAAAACTACGTTTTTTAACATTTAGTGACAAGTCTGAAAACATTAAAAAAAAGGTAAGGTAAAGACTTCGTAAACCTCTAGAGATTTATAAGGAGTCCCTAAACAATTCTGACAGTGAAGAAAACTTTGTAATCCGATGAAAACATTTCTCGAAATTCTATGATAAAACTATAGAATACATTGAAAATATAGTTAATAATTCGCATTTAAAAAAACCTTTGAACTTCACTGAAAAAATTATAAGTTTTAAACAGTTTATAGTTAGGAAGTAGCCTTTAGAAAACCTATGAAATTCACTGAAAAAACCATAGGTTTTACATATGTTATAGTTAGGAAGTAGCCTTTAAAAAACCTATGAAATTCACTGAAAAAACCATAGGTTTTATACACGTTATAGTTAGGAAGTAGCATTTAAAAAACCTATGAAATTCACTGAAAAAACCATAGGTTTTACACACGTTATAGTTAGGAAGTAGCATTTAAAAAACCTATGAAATTCACTGAAAAAACTATAGGTTTTACACCAGTTATAGTTAGCTCGAAGTTTTACTCGCATAAAACCATTGAAATTCCCACGTTATAGTTAGTTGGACTCACTATAACTTGCGCGTGCAATGCACTGCTGATGACGTCACATATTACATCACTCATGACATGGTCAGTGACATCACTCATGACATTTTAAATTAGTGTCAAGTAAAAGTGAAAGTGAAGAATATGGGTGTGCCATGTCTATACTTACCTCAGAAAATCATACACATGTTGGACCTTATTAGGTACACCCATCATCTGAGATAGAAGTCTGAAAGGAGAGGAGAGGTTAGTCCCTTCCCACACACTACTATGTACACCTGTCATCTGAAATAAAGGTATGAAAGGAGTGCTCAGTCCCTCCCCAAACCCCACTATGCACACTCATCATTAAAGAGAGAGGTCTCAGCAGGGGGGAAGTTTCTCCACACACCCTACTATGCACACCTGTCATTTGAGAGAGAGGTATGAAAGGAGAGCCCAGTCACTCCCTACACTCTACTACGCACAGCCATCATTTCAGAGAGAAGTCTCTGCAGAGAGACCAGTCTATCTACACACTCTACTATGCACACCCATCATCTGAGGGAGAGGTCTGAAAGGAGGGCCCATTCCTCTCCGCACCCTCCTACACACATCCATTATCCAAGAGAGAGTTCTGAAAAGGCAGACCAGTCCCTCTTCACACCCTACTATGCTCACCTGTCACCTGAGAGAGGGGTATGAAAGGAGAGGCCAGTCCCTCCCCACACTGTAAAACATACCCCTGTCATTTGAGAGAGGGGTCTCAAAGAAAAGGTCAGTCATCCACACACCCTACTACGCACACCGGTAATAGAGAGAGTAGTCTCAGTGGAGAGGCTAGCCTCTCTTCACACACCCCAGCATGCCCACCTGTTATCTGAATGAAAGGTCTGAAAGGAGAGTCCAGTTCTTCCATACGCACTACTAAGACCACCCATCATCTCAGAGGGAGGTCTAAAGGGAGAGGCCGGTCTCTCCTTGTACACCGCACTATGCACACCCATCATCAGAGAGAGAGGTCTGAAAGGAAAGGCTAGTCAATCCCCACCAACTCCTAAGCACACCCGTCATCTGAGAGAGTGGTCTGAAAAGATGGGCCAGTCCTTCCCTACACCATACTATACACACCTGGTATGTTAAAAAGTGGTTCCCTTTCAAAATAATGTCCTCACACAAGATATATGTTTTAGTTATTCTACCATGCATACACAAAAAAATTATGAATTTCCTGAAAAATGATATAGGTAGGTGTAATAAACATATCTATTTTTGTTTTTAAAAAAAAATAGAAATTCACTAGAAAAACTCAAGGTTAAAGTAACGTATTAGTTAGGTGAATTTCTCAGTGACAGCGTTAGCGTTTTAAACTAAAAAAACACAGAAATTCAGCAGTTATAGTTAGTAGCACTAACTATAACTTGCGCCCCCACCATGCACTGCTTATTACCTCACATATGACATCCCTCATGTTCCATGACATCATTTATGACATCACTGATGAAATCTCAAATTACATCATTTATGAAATCACTGATGACATTATCCAATGAGCACGTTTCTTTGTCTCCTGTTTGGTGGCGGATACCTACCATATTGCTTCTCTACCTAATTTTGAATAGCCAATGTTCAGCTAATCAATGTGAGTGTTTACAAAATGCCTGTTCTCCTAATGCACCCTAGGCGTGTAGAGGTTTTAAACATGTTATAAATGTTTGTATTGAAAAGTATCTCTGTCTACAGGTGACAGTTCAATGTGTTCATTATGTTCCACACAAGTTGTTTGGTAGAAGAAGTTTCCAACATTGCAAAATTCTACATACTACATACATACTAAGTACTGTAAGCAGCCTTAAGTTATTGGACCGAATCGTCTCAGCATAACAATTTCTACTTAACATAGAAGACTGTATGCACCAGTTACTAACCCATGTACATGTGCTATGTTTGCTATACAGAATGGGCTACCTATAAAGTTTTTACCACAGTATGAAGGCTGCAGGTAGTATGATCATTAACTCCCTCAGACCTTGGTTATTTTAAGTGAATAGTGTTTTTTTGGCAAGTGTTGCTTAGAGTGTACACTGATCTTAGTAGATACTTTTTAATACTCAGTGATGCAGTTCTCATGCATGTTTCACTGATTGCAAACAGTGTGCCACAGAGTAAACTGTCTCCATAGAGCAAACTCTGTTACCCATTACCGCATTTCTACTCATATCCACTTCATTTCTCAAAAAAGGTTCTATGACTCTCAGGGGTTTGATACAGGTAAAGACTGTCTGTACAAGGGCATCAATTAAGTAACATGGCTTGAGTATCTGGAAGAAAACTAGATTGCCACTGTCACACAATTTAGTAAAACTGGGAAGCCATGATTGAAACCAAAGGACCCACAACTAGGTTTTGCTCTGTGCTGGAGTTTGTCTCGTTCTCTGTTTTCTACAATCTTTTCTCCAGTACAGTGTTGGTCACATATGTCCACTTTTTTGCCTGATGTTTGTTCAACCTTCATCTGGTTTTGCTTAACATTTGTCCTTTCTCTTTGTGTTTTCTTTTATTGTACATCACTACTTTATTTAACCAAGGGCCCTTATTTTGCACTGTTGCCACTCTCGATAATATCTGATCTTGGACAAATTAGTAAATGCCCTTGTCTCACACCAGTATGCATCCCATTTCCAAGATCTCCCTGCTTATCCAGATGTGGTAACCATAGCAGTACTTCTTTGTTTGAAAAAAATAGGTGTATGGTTCTACAGTTTGTCTTAGGAGCCCACAACAAGGGCTGGCAATTGCCTGCAATTCCAAATGCCGAGGTTGCTTCGTCTTGATTCCGCCTCATGCTCTTTTCTTCTATTGCCCTGCACTCCCTGTTTCTGTATCTTACTCTTGCAGGTTTTTCATTCTTGCTTTCACTTTTGGGTCTTTTTTCACTCTGCTTCTTTTCCTCTTTTTTCTATCTTGGAATGAACCAGTTTTATGATCAAAAATAAGTATGTGTCCTCAAAAAGGAATTCTGATGCCCTCCACACCGCATGCAGTCCTATCATGGTCTCTATGACTTGCTGCTACATCCCCTCTATGTTGATGCAGTGCAATGCAGTGGCAGTCCACCAGCCCTTGCCTGGGTATGTTGATGTCAGAAGCTCTGTCACTGCTGCTGGGTATGTCCACTTCTGAGAACTTTACATTACGATGCCGATGTCAGAAATGGGACTGCCCGATAAAGAGTCAATTCAGGATGCAACTGTCTTCACAGTAGTCAGAAAATGTATCTTTTCTATTGCGGCTTGTGCTGCGGGCTGCAGAACAAGCCACAATAGAAAATATACACTTTTAAACATATATGCACAGTGTGGCAGGCACCATGCAGTGCCTTCCACAGGTTGCATGGAGGTTTCAGGGGGCACCAGGCCACATAGCAGAGGCTGTGGGAGTACTGGGACCCTGCCAGGGACCCCCACATTCTGTTTCGGACAGCCTTTCTATGGTGGTTGGCCCGCCATAGAAACACTCTCGGACACATGCATCGTAATTTCCAGGGCAGTGCCTGAGCAGGCACCGCCTCCATTTTGGGGATTACTATTTGCCCTCTGCCTGATGGGCTCCTTGAGCCTGTCAGAGGCAAGGCCAATGGCCCATATCCTAATACAGGGGTCGGACTGATGACTGAGATGTAGGGAAGAACGCCACCAATGAGCTTTCGGACAGCCTTCTGCCCGACATCATAATGGCAAAAGACACACAATTGATGGACGGAATGCAGAACAAATCAAAACATTCACCCCCAGTCAAGAGATCTGGGTTAAATCCATCATTCGTTTGCTCACCATGCCACCCCAGTTTAGACCTGGCCACATGCAAATCAGTCTTGACCCTGTGCCTCATGGGAACAGTCCAGCCTGAAATGCCAAAACAGGTCCTCCCTGGACCGGAAACAAGCATCCTAAGACCGGTTTCGGGGTTTCACCACTCTTCAGCCAGGATAGCTGGATTCCAGTGTCACAGTGAGCACAGGACCTAAATCTGGGCATACCTGGTGCACTTAGGGCGAGGAAGCAAAAGACACATGATTGATGGACGGAATGCAGAACAAATCAAAACGTTCACCCCCAGTCAAGAGATCTGGGTTAAATCCATCATTCTTTTGCTCACCGTGCCACACCAGTTTAGACCTGGCCATATCAAATCAGACTTGACCCTGTGACTCATGGGAACAGTCCAGCCCGAACTGCCAAGCCAGGTCCTCCCTGGACCGAAATGAAGCATCCTAAGACTGGGTTCGGGTTTTCACCCCCCTTCAGCCAGGTTAGCTTGATTCCAGTGGCACAGTGAGCCCAGGACCCACGTCTGGGCATACTTGGCGCACTTAGGGCGAGGAAGCAAAAGGCACACAATTGATGGATGAGATCGTAATGGGGCCTTTCGAGTTTGCCAGGTTGATTACATTCCCCGCTACTGCAAGGGAAACAGTCCACCCACGCGGATCAAACAATGGCTCATAAAGAGTCTAATATTCTCGATGCACAACATGGAACTCACCAAGGGACGGAAAATGGGTCACGGGGTGAAAAAAATTTCACATTTAAATGTTCAAAATCTTTATTTTGTTTTTTTCATATTTTTGTTTGCACACATTTTATCAAAAACATTAGATAACATGATACATCAATTGATAGATAGATAAAACATACATAAATAAATACACATAATATGAACACCCCACATCAACCTCTCAACATACATACACTCTCTTCTCATTCAGTCCCACACAAACATCCACTAACACACATTCCTCTACGTAATCCCCAGAGTGACACAATAATTGGATCCTGCAGAGTCTTCGTAGCACACTGCCAGAGAGTCCAGATCAATTGGGCAGGATCCAAGAAGCACGTAACGCCAACACGCGTTTTGGTGCAAGGCCCCGATCTACGGGCGCACCTTCATCAGGGCTTTCACGCCGAGGGAGTGGGGAAGACACAGCACATTAGTGATACACCCGTGGCCAATCTCTGACACCGGTTCAATGATCGAAAAAACGCAGCTGGATTGTCACAGCTCAGCCAGGATGACATAGACACCACACTAATCTGGTGGAAACCCAATAAGTAGGTTTATTACACCAGGAGTCTTTCGCAGATTTTCACAAAGATAGAGCCCTCATGTTTCAAACGGCCCCGTGTACGTATGCCATAGGTTGATCAACACGGAGGATAGCCGCAATTTCAGGCCCACGATAAAGAGAGTCACCAGGGACTTCCGCATACAGCTCTAAATGTCCTGTATTCTAAAATGAAATGACTAAAGTGGCGCTCTCCTCATGTCATCGGGTCCTCACGGCAGGTCAGCGAGTTTCAACATTCCCGGCACCAGTGAATCGACAGCAAGTCAAGGCTCAACCACCACTCACCCAGGCATAGAAAACGGGAGTCAGATGAGTAGCTGAGGTAGGCACAAGGCTGTCCATTTGGTCAGGGCAGTGCCACATCACCATGGCTAGGAAACAATCCAATGCTACGCTTCAACATTCAAAAAATATCCAATAATGTACTTGCTGTATTGTCATAGTAGCTCTACTATGCATGGCCTACTCAGGCATAGAACCATCAATAACCCTGTGAGTGATTACATTTCAGTCAATGACTAGAATGAGGTAAATGCTGAGTGTAGGGAGGCAGGACAAGCTGCTCAGCTCTTGGACAGGACAGACAACCAGGTCCATGTTCTCATTTACTGAGGGGAAACTGTCTTCCCTTGGGACAAACTGCAGGGGTCCCAGTCCCCAAAAATTAAGTGCCAGTGGAAACTACTGGAAATCAGTGTCACAAAGCAACCACTGGTTTCATGTCTTTGATCTCAGCAACACTTTGAGAAATTGGCTTGTTGGTTACTGGGATGTGAGCCCTGGTCAAGCATTAGCCACAATTCCTTGCAAGTTGAACAACAAAAAGTCATGAAATGAACTTGTGCTTAACCCTGGAAAGCTTAGCACAAACATAAATCAGGCTTAACTTAGAAGCATTGAGTAAACTATTTATGCAGCACACAAACTGGTACAATGTGATAACACAACACAATAAAAACTCTACACTAATTTAGAAAGATAGAGCACATTTTTGTAAACTATTTGATACCAAAATGAAAAAAAATCCAATCAGTAGAACCAGAGTTAAACATTTTAAAACATTTTATTGAAAATAGCACCAAAAAGCACATAGAGCCATCTATGGATATCTGGTCACGCTGGACCGTGTCATAGTCACATGTTCAGGCCGACCTCAATAGAGTGCAGGCTGGCTACAGTCCACCAGATTAGTGTTACTGGAAGGACGAATCTACTTTGTGGTGGAGGGTGCCACGAGGAGCTGAGAAAGCATTGTGGGAGGCTTCCAGAGCAGCACAAAGAGCAGGTCAGGCATCTCGGATATGTATTCCTGGAGCTTTGCAGTGGTGGTGCCCACAAGTGGTTGAGGCTGTAGCACGAAGAGGTGGCTGCCTAAGCCTTGCGTTGAATGGCAGCCTAGGCAACGGGGTCTTGGCGTGAGCTGGCCCATTTGCAGTCATGAAGAGCTCAAAAACATGTCTGCAGCTCTCTGAGGCCACACAAAGGGTCCAAGCCCTGAGGTGTGATGGGTGTGACCTTCTTGGGCCCACTTTGGTTCTCCCTTTTTAGTTCAAATTTTACATGTTTAGGTGGACTTTGTTTGAGCAATGTTATTTAATTAGTTTAGGGTTGCACAATAATATTTTCGAGAAAACATTGCACATGTTGTTTGTTTTTAGAACACCTTTTCTGCTTCATTGTCTGTACTCTTCATTCAAGGCTAAGAACAGAACAAAATATCCTAGTGTTTGCATTGCCCATTTAGAGAGAGCTTCTAACATCTAAACACATCATTGCATCAGGGCTGTACCTCTAACACAGTGGTTTCATTATATACAACGTCCACTGTCCCTTCACGGGTCACAGGGGGCACTCCAGCCACAACGGTCCTGGAATGACTGCTGTGTTCGACATGCAACTCTGCTTATGCTGATCTTCTACACTGTGTAGACAATTCCTTGGTCCAGTTATCCAGGTATAGGACACAGGCTAACCTAAGAGTTGGGCAGTATATATATATATATACTACTTGGACATCACAGTTTATATTGAGAATAACCAGATCAACACAACACTTTTCAGAAAAAGCACGGCAACAAACAGCATCTTACATGCCGATAGCTTTCACCCAAAATCTGTAATAAATAACATTTCCTTTGGAGAATTTGTTAGGATGAAGAGAAACTGCTCCAAGGAAGAAGAAGCCAACTCTCAGATCACCAAATGTGCATCCAGATTGGAAGCTAGGGGGTACAGAAAAGGAATCTTGCAGAGAAATATGGAAAAAATCCAGCAAAAAACAAGGTCGGAAATTCTAATACAGAAACCTCAAGCCATCAATACTAACAAAACTGAAATACCAAGGCTAATATTGAACTACAGTAAGGAGGCACACAAAATACGAGGTTGTATACAAAAATACTGGCCGCTACTACATCAGGATGCAGATTTAAAGAAAGTATTAGGAAAGGAACCCCAATTAACATTCAGGAGAGTACCCTCTTTGAAAGACATGCTTGTGAGAAGCCATTTTGAAAGCCCAAGTAACAAAACCGATAACTGGCTGGAAAGACAACAAAATGGATTTAATAAATGCGGACGATGCAAAGCCTGCAAAATTGGCAAAAATGTCAAATCCTTCAGAGACCCGGAAGGACGACTTGTGGAGGTAAAGATAACAATAACTTGCACTACGCAATATGTTGTCTATGCAATCCAATGTGACTGCGGACACATGTACATAGGGAGCACAATTTGTACTTTAAAAAAAAGGATGCTTGAGCACATAAGAGCGGTGAAAAACAGAGACCTGACATACGCCACGGCAAAGCACATGCTTGACTGCCAAGCAGGAGACTGGAGAAAGATGTGTTTTTTTGGAATTGACAACATAGAAGCTAATGAAAGACTGGGCGACCGAAAACTAAAACTACGTCAGTTAGAGTCAAGGTACATTATTCGCATGAAAACCAAGACCCCGAAAGGGATGAACCTGGACGAAGAACTTCTTGTACACCTATAAATTGAGAACGGACATTAGCATACTATGTTTTTCTCTGTGTCTTAAGTCATAACAATGATAATGGACATATACACAAAGCACTGCTGGGATTTATGTTTGAATTCGATCCATAATATACACATAGGTTACAAATAAATTGGTACTATACCTAAGAAAGCAAATATCAATAACTGGTATGATTATTGAAATATTAAGTGTAAGTGACAAAGGCTAAATGCTTGCAAGTCTCTGATTTAGAATTATAATTCAGAAAATGCATAAGGTACTATACCTAAAATTTATGTTTGAAATGTAACATAGTGAAATAGCAGTACAATTGCAATCCTGTGTCTGCATTTGTTGAATAATTATTCGTTTTCTGTCACGTAAGGTGTCACTGTAAAGATATATGTTTTTTAAAACTACGTATCCCAGAATTCCATGGGATACATATTGCAATTACATAGCCCTTTAAAAACAGAGGCAAAAGTACTGCCACCCACCGTGAGAAAGGGTGCATGCCCGAAACGCGTCGGTGTGACAGACTGATTGTGGGAGTTTGCTAAATAAATCAGTCATCTGTGATTCCTGAGTGCTGCAAATTATTTTTGTACTAAAAAAGGTTTGGAATCCGCGGTTGATCCCTCGCATGCACCCGCTGCTGAGCGCTCCAGGTCTTACCGTCATTGCATCAAAAAAAAATAAAAAAAAATTATATATATATATATATATATATATATATATATATATATATATATATATATATATATATATATATATATATATATATATATATATATATATATATATTGCCTACTGGCGGTCGCCAGTAGGTAGTTATAGTTAGGACCTAGTTTACATAGGAAATCCCCAACATTCAATTGGGAATAACTTTGGCGCCGGTGGATGAATCTCCGCGAATTTCTCAAAGAAGATGGCCCGCTCCGCTCTGCTCCTTCCCTGAAAGTCTCGGGAAGATTTGTCAAGCGCGGGCGAGAAAAAAGGGGGGGTCCCAAAATGTGTTTTCCCTATGTTAATTTCCATAGGACGATTAGACATGGCTACAGCCTGAACCGCTGAACGGAATTTTACCAAATTTGGGAAAATGGTAGGGTCTGGTACGCAGATCACGCTTTTGTTTAAATTGTGTAAATCCCTCCAGTAGTTGCTGAGAAAATTAAAGTTAAAATCAATTATATATCTATAAGCGCGCACCGTGCGCGCACAGTGCGTGCACCTTGCCGTGCACGAGCTTCATGCTGATTGGCTGCCACTGTCTGTCAACACTCCAAAACAGAAATTGATGGCAGCCATCTTGTCCCTCAGTAGACTGAGGCACAAGAAAGCAGAAAAAAAAGTGTAGAACTCAAAAAGGGGGCAGGGTGCAGGGTAGAAGCACCCTGACCCCCTAGGCGTGCACCCCGCGATTTTTTTTTTTGCCTTGGGGGTCCATGTGGGAACCCCTTAGCAGGCCTAGGGGTCAGGGTGCTTCTACCCTGCCCCCTTTTTGAGTTCTAAAACTTCTCGAGCACAAGATGCATGCTCATTGGCTTTCAACACTTCAAACCAAAGTGGTGTGGTGTGGCTCACTGGTTAGAGGTGGCAGACCCGGAAGCAGAAGTCGGCCCGGGACCAGGGTTCGATTCCCGACGCGGCAGGGTCATGGACCAGGGTCAGCGGACTCGATAATTCTCGCCTCAGTGCCCACTCTAACTAGGGGTCCCACTCGGCAACTCTGGGCATTAGCTTGCCTAATCTCCACAACGGCCCCCCCCCAACGCTGGGGATGCCTGGCTCCACCTTGGGGATTCCCAGCAGGGACCATCCCACAGGGAAAGCCAGGACGGTTCCCCAGCAGTATACAGCGCCAAGATGCCCCCCGGTGATTCACGCGCTTTACAAAAATACATACATAACACAAACCAGGAAGTGTTGGCAGCCATCTTGTGCTCGGTAGACCGAGGCACAAGAAAGCAGAAAAACAAACGTGTAAAACACAAAAAAGGGGGTAGGGTAGAAGCACCCTGACCCCCTAGGCCTGCTCATTGGGTCCACAAGGACCCCCAAGGCCAAAAATGTTTTTAAAAAAAAAAACAGGTATGTTTATTTAAAAATTACCCCCCAGAGGGACCAAATTGTGGGGTCATAGTAATAAAGAAGTGTGGGGGGTGCCCAATCCCCCCCACACTGCCCCAGGGACCGCCGCCCTCCTGGGCAAAGCAACGCAGCCCCCTGGCGCATACTGGAGGCTCCTGGTGGGCTAGTTGCCTCCCACGGACCCCCAGTATGCAAGGGGAATTAGTTCCCCCTCTGCAAACACGCGGGGGCTGCCTTGCAGAGAGGTGTAAAAAGGGGCATAGCCTCATTACACCTCTCTGCAATGCAGCCCCTGGCGCATACTGGAGGTTCCAGGTGGGCTAGTTGGCCCCTAGGGACCCCCAGTATGCAAGGGGAATTAGTTCTCCCTCTGCAAACGCACCCGGGGGCTGCGTTGCAGAGAGGTGTAAAAAAAGGGTGTGGCCTCATTACACCTCTCTGCAATGCAGCCCCCTGGCGCATACTGGAGGTTCCAGGTGGGCTAGTTGGCCCCCAGGGACAACCAATATAAAAGGGGAATTAGTTTCCCTTCTGCAAACGCACCAGGGGGCTGTGTTGCAGAGAGGTGTAAAAACTGGCATAGCCTCATTAAACCTCTCTGCAATGCAGCCCCCTGGCGCATACTGGAGGTACCAGGTGGGCTAGTTGGCCCCCAGGGACCCCCAGTATGCAAGGGGAATTAGTTCCCCCTCTGCAAACGCGCCCATGGGCTGCGCTGCAGAGAAGTGTAAAAAGAGGGTGTGGCCTCATTATACCTCTCTGCAATGCAGCCCCCTGGGGAATACTGGAGGTTCCTGGTGGGCTAGTTGGCCCCCAGGGACCCCAGTATGCAAGTGTAATTAGTTCCCCCTCTGCAAACGCGTCAGGGGGCTGCGTTGCGGAGAGGTCTACAGACATTTTCTATCAATTTATATTAAAAATATGTAATGTAATTTAAAAAATAATATATCTAAAAAAAAAATCTATAATAATGTAGTAAATCAGTATAAAACATATAACAATTATTACATTAAAAATTTTCATTTACAAAACCATTGAAATTCACTGAAAAAACCATAGGTTACAGCCACGTTATAGTTAGGAATTAGCATTTAAAAAACCTTTGAAATTCACTGAAAAAACCATAGGTTTTACACACGTTTTAGTTAGGAATTAGAATTTTAAAAACCTTTGAAATTCACTGAAAAAACCATAGGTTTCTCACCAGTTATAGTTAGCTGGTCATTTTACTCATACAACACCTTTGAAATTCCCCTGTTATAGTTAGGTCAGCTAACTATAACTCGCGTGCCCGCAATGCACTGCTGATGATGTCACATATTACATCACTCATGACATGGTCTTTGACATCACTCATGACATCACTGATGACATCTCAAATGACATCCCTGATGACATCACGGATGACATCATCCTTGTGGCAGACCTCCTCTCCTTTGATACACACGATCAAAACTAGAAAGTAACATTTTCAAAAAAATGGAGATACCAATTCCAGTTAGAACAACCTATTCAGTATTTCAAAAATCTACATACATATCCAGTCATTCACTAACAGTTCTATATAGGCACTCATACATGTACTCACTCATCATATGCACTCATACACCTATACATCTTATTACACACCGACACTCATCTATATTTATTTATTTTAGAAGCTTGTTAAGCGCGGAGCTACCCCCAACGGTGGTGTCCCGGCGCTGAAAACAACATCTAGTGAGGTTCAGTGACGTCCAGGGGGGATAGAGAGTGGGCTAGATCAGAGAGAAAAGCCAGGTATTAAGTTTCTTTCGAAACAGAGGCTCTGATGTCAGAAATCTGAGTTCCAATGGCAGATGATTCCAAAGTCTGGAGGTGGCCACTCCAAAGACCCTCCCTCCCGTACGTGCAAGATGAAATCGGGGGCAGAGCATTAAGCGAAGATGGTTAGATCTGAGATTCCGCGTTGCTTGTGAGATCTTCAGTCTGTGTCTCAAGTAGGCAGGGCCTCGACCATTAAGAGCTCTAAAAGCAAGGGTCAGAGATTTGGACTGAATACGTAGTCTCACTGGGAGTTAGTGAAGTTTGATCAGGTAAGGTGAGATGGAGTGGCGCTAGGGGATATTGCAGATCAACCTGGCCGCTGAATTCTGTACTGTCTGCAATCGATTAATGAGGTACGCCGGGGCTCCAACGTACAGACTATTTGCGTATTCCAAATGGGACGTTATAAGGGCGTGGACTACTATCCTGCGTGAATCAAATGGTAGGAAAGGGATAATTTTTCTGATCATACGAAGTTTTCCGAAACAGGACACCAAAACTTTATTAATTTGGGTTTTGCAGGAGAGGGCTGTGTCAGATTGGAAGCCCAGATTGCGGGCAGCTTGGACAGGTACAGGGAGAGGATCCAATTCAGCCGGCCACCAGAGGCCAGTGGAAATAGGGGATTTCTGATTAAAAAATAAGACTTCCGTCTTATCCGTGTTTAATTTTAAATTGTTTGAGGACATCCAAGAGGCGATATTCACCAAACAGTGGCGAAAAGTTGACAGGGAGCTTTCAGATTGATCTTTAAAGGAGAACACAAGCTGAGTATCGTCAGCATAAAATATCACTCTGACGCCCCATGATTCCACCACCTTCGCCAAAGACTTCAGGTATACGTTGAACAGGAGTGGGCTGAGAGCAGATCCCTGCGGAACCCCCCATGTCAACGGTTTCTTGGTGGAAAAGAAAGAGCCCAGCATCACTTGTTGAAATCGATTCGTCAGGAATGATTTGACCCAGGCCAGTGGGGTCCCACCAACTCCCACCTCCTGAAGACGTGTTAACAGAGTTTCATGGGAGATGGTGTCGAATGCTGCGGATAGGTAGAGGAGGACCAGCATGGCTTCCTCTCCCATATCCGCTCACTCACAAATAGACTCGGATACTTCTAGTCAAGCTGATTCGGTACTGAAGTCCGGCCTGAATCCTGACTGAGCGTCATGGAGCAACAAGTTTGATTCTAGATAGTCGGACAGTTGTTCTTGTACCGCCTTCTCGAGTACTTTAGCTGGCTTGGGAAGGAGTGAGATCGGTCGGTAGTTGCTAAAACACATTGGGTCGACACCAGCTTTTTTTAAAATTGGAATCAGCAATGCGTGTTTCCATAAAGAAGGGACAACCCCCGATTGCAGGGAGGAGTTCCAGATTTCAAGCAGGGGATTAATTACTAACGGGGCAATATCATTCAGGATCAGTGCCGGGGCTGGATCAAGCGGTGAGCCTGATTTACATTTTAGAGTTACTCACACATGCAAATCAAATATCCATTTACTTGCATATACAGCTATACACCTACCACTACACTCATTTCTACAGAATCGTACACATACTTACTCTCTAAAACAATCACTTATAGAAACACATACTTATTTAAACAGAAACTCTTACAATGTTTCGCTCTCACATATACTCATTTATATATATCAATACTTACCTATACTAGTTTAAAACATATGTAGTTACTCATAAAGATACTTTTGAGACAGTCATTCACTCACTAACACACTCACTAACTCACCCATACACACACTCATCCACCTATAAAGTCATGCACACATGCTGTCTTCAAAACACATACGAACAGTGAGTCAGTCATTCATGCATCTGTCCGCTAAGTAATACTCCCCACCGAACCATACAGACACTCATTCTGATACTTAAAAAACAACTAATAACTCATATACACACTCATGTAGCTACTCACCACCCCATGCAGCCACTTATATACAAAGTGAGACACTGATAGAGATATTCAATATTTAAAGATTTAAATATTAATATTTAAAGATTACTCACTAACACACCTATTCACTAAGATATACTTAATAAGTCAGTCATACAATCAATTTTACAAAAAAAAATCCATTTAGAGACTTATTTACCCATTCAATCTTCCATCGACCTTTAGATATACATATATAAAAAATATTTATTTATTTTTCAGAAAGAGAAACATTCACTGGATGATGTCATCAGTGATGTCATCAGGGATGTCATTTGAGATGTCATCAGTGATGTAATGAGTGATGTCACTGACCATGTCATGAGTGATGTAATATGTGACATCATCAGCAGTGCATTGTGGGCGCGCGAGTTATAGTTAGCTGAACTAACTATAACAGGGGAATTTCAAAGGTTTTGTATGAGTAAAATGACCAGCTAACTATAACTGGTGTGAAACCTATGGTTTTTTCAGTGAATTTCAAAGGTTTTTAAAATGCTAATTCCTAACTATAACGTGTGTAAAACCTATGTTTTTTTCAGGGAATTTCAAAGGTTTTTTAAATGCTAATTCCTAACTATAACGTGGCTGTAACCTATGGTTTTTTCAGTGAATATATATATATATATATATATCTTTTTGTGATCCAGGGCTCCAGGGCCCGAAAGGCATCATGGCGATCAGAGGTTGCACTAAATAAAGATTACGCAAAATTACCAGCTTGGGTCCGATTCGTCTTTTGCGTCCAGTGGATGGTGTGTGGATGAAGTTTCTTGTTATATATAGATATATATATATATATATATATATATATATATATATTACCTACTGGCGGTCGCCAGTAGGTATATATAGTTAGGATTTTTTCTCTATGGGTTTTTTGAAAATTCTATGTCTAATAACTTTGGCGTTTGTGGACGGAATCGGCTGAAATTTTCAGGAAAATGGCACATTTTGTTTCTGAGCAGCCCTTGAAAATTTGGGGGGGGTTCGTCCAGTGGGGGCCGAGAAAAAAGGGGGGTCCCAAAACGTGTTTTTAACATTGAGTTTTCCATAGGGCGGTTGGCCTCACTTTTAGCCCGAACGGCTGAATGGATTTGCACGAAACTTGGCAAAATTGTAGGGACTGGTAGCCCGATGTGCCTTTTGTAGGTCTCAATATATGTGCTCCAGTGGATTTTGAGAAATTAACGTTTAAAAAAAGATATATATCTGTAACAGCGGACCGGTTAGCGCTCTGGTTCGCGGACTTTTCGCGCAACGGAGCTTTGTGAAGCGAAGCTGATTGGTTCTCCGGCGTCTGTCAACATTCCAGACAGTCCGTAGCGGCCGCCATCTTGTCTCTCGGTAGGATCGAGAGACAAGAGGAGGTCAAAACAAAGGGGGAAATAACTATAAGGGGGCATAGTAGATCCTCGCTGACCCCCTAGGTTTGATGTGGAGGTTTTAAAAGGGCCCCGCGGGGCAAAAAAAAAACAAAATAATAATAATCGAACGGCTGAATGGATTTGCACGAAACTTGGCAAAATATTAGGGACTGGTAGCCCGATGTGCCTTTGCTAGGTCTCAATATATGTGCTCCAGTGGATTTTGAGAAATTAACGTTGAAAAAAAGATATATATCTGTAACAGCGCTCCGCTTCGCGTACTTTTCGCGTTACGGAGCTTTGCGAAGCTGATTGGTTCTCCGGCGTCTGTCAACATTCCAAACAGTCCGTAGCGGCCGCCATCTTGTCCCTCGGTAGGATTGAGAGACAAGAGGAGGCCAAAGCGAAGGGGGAAATGACCATAAGGGGGCATAGTAGATCCTTCCTGACCTCTTAGGTTTGATGTACCATTTTGCCAAGTTTGGTGTAATTCCGTTCAGCCATTCAGGCTGTAGACGTATGTAAATGTCCTATGGAAAATTGCATGGGGAAAACACATTTGAAAGTGTTGAAATTTAGAACCAATTAAAATGTTACTTTGGTTTTGTATTTGTGTGTGATGAAAGTTAATTGGTTATGTATATATGTCAAATGAGAGGAAACCACAGCCATTTTGTGATACTACTGTCTGAGGTACATTTGTGAGGAATTTTTGGTGGTGAATTTCTGGTGTTTGATTTACACAGTACTAACACTTCTGCTACTTTTAAAAAGGTGAGTTGTTAATTTGTATGGGGAACTATGTTGTACACTTGAAGATAATTTGAAAAAAAAATTCTGTTATTTATTTGCAGTCCTTCTGTTATACTAAATACTTGATAAAGTTAGTTTTATATTATGTATTACTAAAGACGATAAATGAAAGTGATTATTTTTTTCTGCAATTTACAGCAAGCAATTTCAAAATAAAATGGCTCACAATGAAGAGACCGTGGCAATTTCTTTTGAATTGTCCAACACATTGATTGAAATTGAGAGCACCAATAATGAAATATTGTCACAAGGAGGACATGACTTGTATGATTCCATTAGATTGATTGAAATGGACAGCACCAAGAATGAAATATTGTCACAAGGAGATGACTTGAATGATTCCACTACATTGATTGAAATTGAGAGCACCAATAATGAAATATTGTCACAAGGAGGAGATGGCTTGTATGATTCCATTAGATTGATTGAAATGGACAGCACCAATAATGAAATATTGTCACAAGGAGGAGATGACTTGAATGATTCCACTACATTGATTGAAATTGAGAGCACCAATAATGAAATATTGTCACGAGGAGATGACTTGAATGATTCCACTACATTGATTGAAATTGACAGCACCAATAATGAAATATTGTCAGAAGGAGGAGATGACTTGAATGATTTTTTTGATCAATCTCTTGATGGCGAATTTATCGAGTGTTTGGAGACCATAGAGTTACAAGAATCATCATTGCAGACTTTTAATGAGGAGATTCCAGATGAGATGATTGAAGAGGAAATTACTGATGAGGACATGTTACTAGTTCTTTCAAATTTAGAAAATTCTGAAGAATAAATTTATATTTAGAAATCAAAAATTGTTTGAGACATTATTCATTTTTATTTTTAATTTATGAGGTTGTAGCGAAGTGATTGTAGTATAAAATGAGACTTATAGTATAGAGTGCAACATTTTTATGTTACATGGTAAGTTTACTCATATTTACTTCCCTTCTGCCACTATATTATCTCCAATGTGTATTTGACATGTCTTCTTCATCTCCGGCCTCCTTTCTCTCACTGTGTGTCTCCGATGCATCTTATCGCTGGTATTTTGTGTAATTACAGAAGAGAGTAAAATAAAATAGTTCGGAACGTGAAAAGGGGGCAAAGTAGAGTACTCCTCACCCCCTAGGCCTTTTTAGGCGGTCCCAAAAGGATCAGTTTCTGCTTTCCTGAGAGATTATGGTATGAGTTCCATATACCACAATAACTTGCATTACAACATGCAAGATATCTATCTCCTATTACCAACTTTTGGAGATATTCGCGCTAAGCGCGAATATCTCCAAAAAGTAACACCTGCCCTGAGCAGTTCTTAGCCATGTTATCCAATGGGAGGTGGATAACATGGCTAAGAGTATTAGCTCGGTAATGCATGAATATCGCTGAGTTTTTAGCGATATTCATGCATTGCGGCCGTTTATTATCGCATTTGCGATAAACCTTGATAATAGTAAGGTTTATCTTCGATAATTTCTGACGATGCTTAGTGGTAAAAAATTGGTTGGTAAGCATCGTTAGCGATAAATATCGCTTAACTTTGGTAATATGCCCCAACGTCTGTTAACGTTCGATTCGAAGGAAATGAGGAAGTGTTGAAAAACATTGTCTGCGCCATCTTGCCTTTTTTGAAATGCCACACTTTTGTCGTGCACGGCAGCCATTTTAGATGTCTTGACCAGACCCACTCTCTGCACGCTGTCGATTCGTAGCATGGCTCCTCACCCTCGTAAGCATCTCCCCCAGGCACTGGTCACCACCGCTCTCTGTCTTATGCATGGGCAATAAACCTTCCCCCATCTGCGCTGCTCTTCCCTGAGAATCACACTCTGTGCCCGCCCGACACCTCCCTTTCGCCCTATTCACTACCGCACCCTCTGACACTCCTCTTCCTCTGTGTCCGAATGTCCAGGCCGGTCCTAGGCTATCAGCTAGCCCTGCAGATGTAGTTTATGGCCCCAGCTGTAAAGAATCACCCCTCTTCAAAGGAGTTATAGTAGATCAAGGCCCACACCCGATGTGATCCGTCACAGCACACGCGTTCCTACTATCTGAAAACCATCCTGTATTGTGATTGGGGAGGGGACCGAGCCTGAAGCGGAAGATTCCAGGAATGACTCTTTGTACATCAAAGTTTTTACAATTATGTGTCACATTAAAAATATATAGCACTCCAACAAAGTAGTAGGAATATAAAACTTTAATAACATATAAATATATACAACAAAACAAAAACAGTAAAAACATTTAAACAACGAAGAGACCGTGGCAATTTCTTTTTAATTATCCAATAGATTTATTGAAATTGACAGCACCAATAATGAAATATTCTTGTCAGTAGCGGTCTGTTGTGCGAATAGTTCCAAGGCAGCAGAACGCGCTGAAATCTAGATGGCACGAAAGTGATGTCTAGTAAGTTGCCGCCCAGCAAAAAACGGCGTGGGGCGCCGCGGGGGTGAGTGAGTCCAGTAGGCACCACAGCTATTCTTACCGGCATTGCAGAATTACTGCTGGGGACAATGCCTGTGCTGTAGCAGGGTCACAGCAGAAACAAAAAGGATTCTGTTGAAGATGTTGTTGGTTTTCAATTTGAAAACAGTTCTGGTGTCAACTGCTATGCTAATGTAGTGGTTAATGTTTTGTTTTCTCTAGAAAATGTAAAAGAGGGGGAGGCAGTCCAAAGTTCCGTTAAAAGGGCAAAGGAAAGGATCGGTGGTTTGAACTATCAGTCAAAAAGGGGAGGGGGTGCAATAATTTTTCCTACCGGGTCACACTGTGCTTTCACCGGAAGTGAGGTCTGCAGGATTGTAGTAATTCAAAGTGAGGCTGGCGCCAGCATGGGAGCGCCGACGTCCCGCGGATACAGTTTCGTCACTCCACGGGCGATCATGGCAGTCATTCCCCATCGGGGGTCGGAGACTCCCGCGGCTCCTCTAGAATCTTCAAGGTCGTGGAGGACTACGGTGGTGGAGTCAACCAGTGACCGGGCCATTTCTTTATGTTGGGCCCGCTCTTGCCAGGTCGACCGCCATTTTGAGAGTTCGGCAGCTACCGGCGATCGCGGGGTCACATGAGCGGACGGGCTCCACCCTGCCGGGCGAGACGTTGCAGCATGGCCACAGTGGAAGAACCGTTATCTAGGTCGTTCCGAAACTGTGCAGCACTGTAGTTGTTAGGATGCCACCGCCTGGAGCGCTGAGGGTGCAGCTGGGAAGCCTCCACCTGGGGAGGCGGGAGAGGCCTGTTCGCACCGTCACTCCCTCCCAGTGCACCCCACGGCGTCTCGCTTGAGATTTGTTATGGCCGGACCAGGCGATGAGGACGAGGGGGGGGTCGGAGGCATGTGCAAGACATCCCCCTCCAGTGTTGTCGCAGCCATTATAAAAGAAAGAAGTGTCCCGTCCGTCTTCGGGCCGGGCTTCCGGTGGATGTCGGCCGGACGCCCCTGGCTCTGGCCCCATGAACGGGTTTCTTGGTTTATCGGCTGCAGCCGGATCCCGTCGGCCTCGGCCCCCCGACCGTTGGTGGTCGGACCGGAAGAGCATGTGGCGGGACTACCTGCAACTCTCAAGGGCCACCGCGGCCGGACTGGGAGAGAGAGGGGAGGGTCGAGGAGACATTCCCCCCCCCCTGCAACTGTTCAGCGTTGTTAAGGCAATCCCCTGGCCGGGTCCCGCTGGTCTCGGCCTCTCCTCCGGCTACACCCTACGTTAGGATCTCCTGGCCGAGGCGTGGCAGCAGGACCTGCCTTATATGGGCTGCTCCCGGCTGGGCGTAGCCGGAACCCTGCCCCACCTTGGAAGTTTCCAGAGTGGGGGTGGATGTTCTACTGACTTGCATTTTCCCTAGTCTATCGATTTTTTTGGCGTGGCAGGCGGTGGGACAGCGAGGGGTGATTTGGTTTCTCTTACTGTTTTTCTGGTCTCTCACCACTGGCATATTTTAACGTTTTCTTGTTTCTAGGACATTAATAGGTTTTATCATTACGTTATGTTATCGTTTCTTTGTTCGTTGTTTAATAAAAGTTCATGTTCATCAGTGGCCTACTGATTTTCGTTTTCCTATTTTTTTCTTTCCAGGTTGTTTCATGGTAAAGTTTCTGTTAACAGGATACAGTGATCACTTCGTTATTATTGCATATGTCCTTTTCACTAGGGGTGCTCTCTGGTCGGGCCAGATGACGTATCTCTAGTAAATGGTCCGGGTGAAAAAGGTGCATCAATCAGTGGGGAGTAGATAGGCATGACAGATTACAACGGGGGAGAACGGTCCGCATTACGTACCCTTTCACTACTTGCAAAGATTTTCCTACGTTTATTTGCAAACAGGGAATACCTCCAAAAAGAACTAATTCCCAAACAGTCAATGTTCGGACAATCAATCAATCAATGAGGAATGAAATAGGTACGACGTGTTAAAGGCTTGCGTTACCTACCCTTCACTATCTGCAAAGGGAGATAGAATATTCCTATTCTTCCTCGTTTGCAGGTAGAGAAGATCGTTAAGAGAATTAACTTCGAACAATTCAATGCTCGATTGAAACAATCAACAAGGGGTACTGTGAACACAAATGAACGCCGCTTATATACATACGCATTGCTATTTTCAACAGGTTGTTCCTAATGTTTCTATTTTAGCGAGGTCAAAAGAGATCCCATTAGTGGCCTACTGATTTTGCTCGATTCCTTTTGTTTTTTTACACGATTTTTCGCTATCTGCAAAGACTAAACAGAGTATTGCGACTCTGTGCTTGTTTGTAAATAGAGAATGAACCAAAGAGAACAATCAATCAAATGGAGAGAGAAGCAGGCACGACGGATTACAAAGGGGGAAAGGGCTGCGTTAACTACCCTTCACTATCTGCAAAGAGAGAGTACTCCTAATAGAAATGAGGGGTGGGGGGCAGCAATCAAAGCAGATCAGTGTGCATAAACACGAAAAAAAAAATTCTTACCACGTACTTGACATTCGACAGCTTATGATATTTGCTATTAAAAAACCATTGAAATTCACTGAAAAAACCATAGGTTATAGACCATATATAGTTAGGAATTAGCATTTACAAAACCTTGAAAATTCACTGAAAAAACCATAGGTTATAGACCATATATAGTTAGGAATTAGCATTTAAAAAACCTTATTTTACTCACACAAAACCATTGAAATTCCATATATAGTTAGTTGCACTAACTATATATTGCGCACCCGCAATCCACTGCTGATGATGTCACATATTACATCATTCATGACATGGTCAGTGACATCACTGATGACATCACTGATGACATCTCAAATGACATCACTGATGACATCACTGATGACATCTCATTTGACATCAATGACCACATCACTGATGATATCATTCATGTGACAATACAATGCATCTCCTCACATTTTAATATAACCTCTGTTTCACCCAGTGTTAAAAACAGAGTATAATTTTTGAAACCATTGACACACCAATACTAGTTACTACATACGTACTCACTGATTCCTACGTCTACACACACATTCACTCATTCACCCATACAATCATTCATACATACAATCACTCATGTTTACAACACAATCATATGCACTCATACACCTATACAGACACTCACACTCTGCCACTCATCCATGGAGTTACTCACACACCTAGTCAGTCCTGTAAAGAATCAATCACACTTCCATTTTCTACTCTATACAGTTAAACATAGAGCACCTTACGTTTTCAACCATATACTAACACATACTTACTCTCTTATACAATCATTGATACAAGTACACATTGATCTGTACAGAGTCACACACCTCCCATCCAGCCACACACACACTCAGTCTCCCATGCAAATACTTGGGCAATCAATCAATAACCCATATAGTTACTCATATAGCTACTGATCAACACATGCAGCAGTTTACAGAACAACAGACATAATGATGCACAAATTAAGACAGTTTAGTCACTAACCCATGCACTCAGTGAGACACATTTAATCACTCACTCATACATTCAGTCATGCACCTACTAAATCCTTCGTCCAGACACTTATACATCCACTCATTCTTCAATATGTAAGACATATTTTAACTTTACAGAAACATAGTCACTGGATGTTGTCATCAGTGATGTCATCAGTGATGTCATTTGAGATGTCATCAGTGATGTCATCAGTGATGTCACTGACCATGTCATGAATGATGTAATATGTGACATCATCAGCAGTGGATTGCGGGTGCGCAATATATAGTTAGTGCAACTAACTATATATGGAATTTCAATGGTTTTGTGTGAGTAAAATAAGGTTTTTTAAATGCTAATTCCTAACTATATATGGTCTATAACCTATGGTTTTTTCAGTGAATATATATATATATATATATATATATATATTCTCGAAAAACGTCCCAAATGCAGTACGCTCTCAATAATGCAAGAAAAAGCCAGGAATCATTTCAAGGGTGTTTAATCCTCTGACAACATGTTTCGGCACTGAAGCCTTGTTCACGTCAACAGGAATGTGTGTGTAACAAACTAATAAAGCATTCAAGCACTCAGTATTCATTGTCATAAACATAGGACTAGGTCCAACAAAACAGAACCAGATAGCAGCCGCCATCTTGTAATGTGTTTTAACACGGGTAAAATCCATTTTTCTTAACCACCTGACTTGGGGAAATACATTTGATGTGTTCATTCAAATCTCAACTTCCAACAACTTGCGTCCTAAACATGATTGAAATTTACATGTAAATCAGCATTGCTCAACATTCAAAATAACGCTGTTGTCTATCCCATTTCACATTATCCGGATTAAATACATGCTATTACATGATTGAGGAACCTGTATGCACAGCCTATCTAATATAGTTCGTATATTTCATAAATTGGTATATCGGTTACTACCGTATTTTACTGACATTTCCTAGCACATTACATCCGATACATATGGATTACTAGGTTTTCTGGGTCTTGTAGTTCTGTAGCAGTTTGCAGTCTTTCATGTGCAATAGTCAACAGTCTCTAAAGGTGTAGATGGACTTACAGCCTGATTCATGTACGGGCCGTTTTGCGTGGCCCTAATAGCGAATCATAGCGACTCGCTATTGAGGACACGCAAAACGGCATTCATGTAGGAATTGCTAAATCAATAGCGATTCCTACATGTTCTCTATTTGCGAGTAGCAATTTGCTACTCGCAAAAAAAGGAATAACTCCCCATTCATTCCTATGGGCCAAAAGGCCCATAGGAATGAATGGGGAGTATCCCTTATTTGCGAGTAGCAATTTGCTACTCGCAAATCAGATAGCGATTTTAAGGGTGCCAGGGGTGTCCAAAGGACACCCTGTAGCACCCCTAAAATGCACATTTGAACAGGTGTTGCGCACACACATGTCCAAAGGACATGTGTGTGTGCAACATGCAACTTAGAAAAATGCTTTTAAAAGCATTTTTCTATGTTTTTGCTATTTACCGAGAGGTCTGACCTCTCGGTAAATAGCGGCCCAATTTTGCTAAATCGCAATTTTTGCAAGTGTCATGAATAGCATTTAAGGAATCTCTAATAGAGATTCCTTAAATGCTAATCCTCGCATATTTGCTAATTCCTCATTAGCGAATTTTGCATTTGGGATTGTGAATCCCAAATGCCAAAATTGCACTCGCAAAAGGCAAGATTCTGAGAATCTTGCCCTTTGCGAGTGCAATTTTGCTTCATGAATCAGGCTGTTAGTTTCTGTATTCTGACGTCCTAATTCACAGTCCTACCTTTTCTAGTAGGAATTGTATAAAATGGCCCAACCAACATTTTTAGGTCAGGCATTTTTAAAACCGGCCTCCAGAGTCGTTTTTGGGAGAGCTGAAATTACCCTATTCACCTGTAAATAGAGACATCCGTAGTGTTAGGGACAAATCCTCCTCAACATTATAGGGAGCAGCTATTTGTATCTGCAGGTTGTTCGAGCATCAATATTTTAAAGGATACCCCACTATAGTTATTCCCTCTCTGAATTCCATTCATTACAATCACAAACCAAATTAATATTTCTGCTAATTGCAGGCCTACTGTTGAAGCACACTTAACATTACATGGGCTACAAAATGGGGGTGGGGATGTTACCGTTGTGGTTGAAGCTCAGAACAATTATAGAACTGAGATTTTCAACGAATGGGTCACTTTTCCTGCAATAAATGCTAACACATAAATATTTTACTGTTGTGATGAAGCTGTCAATACAGACCTTACCACAACTTAGAAAAACCATTAACAAATCAGGAACACCAAAATTAGTTCTAAGGCACCATACCGCATACATTCAATAATGCTTGACTAGGTTGTTTCAGTAATGACGGGGTTACATGGCCAGCACTAGTTGGCTACACACCATATCCAATATTAGCACCACTCAATAAGGGTGATCTATGCACTCTCTATACTGATCTACTTATATAGACCTTTAATGCAGTTCATTATGCCAGTTTGTTATGCCTACAATGACGACTGCTCCGGTGAGGGCTGTTCAAGCTGTCCAGCCACAGTTAGCTGTGCCAGCGGTTAGTCCTGTAACAATAAAAAGTATTATAGGAAAAGTTCCCACCAGACAGGAGGAAATTCCATTCTGGATTTGCCCAAAAACAAATCAGCTTGAAGCAGTGGTTTCTCTTACAGGTCCCTAGGATAAACATAGAATTCTCACAATGTACTTTCCACTTGGAATGGTTCCCACCATAAATGACTGTGCCACTTGGGGTACCGTTTTTGCTGTAATATATACCGTAACTCATGGTACACCATCATTAGTTGTTTTGCCGGAAGTGCTCAAACAAATTCAAAATTAATAAAGGGGAGCCCCTTTCCTGAATTTAGGGATGAAATTATTTGGAAATTTTACTACAGTATCCTCAGTTTTATTAAGCAATATTAAAGGTAAAGCAGCAGTACTGGTGATATGCCAACACCTCCTGCAAGTTGCGGTAGCAGACAAGGGGAGTGATTTGCCAAAAATGATTGTGGACACCTATACATCTATAGATAGAAATAATTTGAGGGCCAGGCTAAATAAGCCACATCTTAAGGGTAGTTCTGCCAAGGACAGAAGAGTCTTCTAAAAAATGCTGGGAAAAACTAGAAAATGAAGACAAAACAAAATCACGTGGCCGTTCTCCACTACTGGAAACCTCCAATTGACGTTACAATATACGGGATATATTAAAACAGCCTGATAGATATCAGTAAACTGACACACATTCTCCTGGTTCCTATAAGGACTCATCGGACAAACTATCAGAGAGAGGGGTGTATAAGAGCGTAGACAAAATGAGTTTGTGAAACCAGAGACTCACAATGCTCGACTGATGTCAACATAAAAAAACTGAAGAGAAACTTCCACAACAAAAAACTCAATAACTCTTGAAACCTCCTGAGGCACAGCCGGGAGTAGCCAGAAAGATTGAGCATTTCACTGTTTTTAAATTGTAAAATTTAGCATTTTTAAATCTCTCACTCACCCTTCCTGACACACGATTGCAGTGTGCAGGCACCCTTCACGCAGCAAAACAAGCGCTGCTAAGGGCGAAATCGCCGATCTTCCTCAACCGCCATTTCCCACGCCCTGACTGGGACACGCCCGCTCCGAGGCCACGCCCCCTGCAAGCATTACAAAAGGCGCGCTGAATCGCAAGCGCAGCAGATAACTCTTGAAACCTCCTGAGGCACAGCCGGGAGTAGCCAGAAAGATTGAGCATTTCACTGTTTTTAAATTGTAAAATTTAGCATTTTTAAATCTCTCACTCACCCTTCCTGACACACGATTGCAGTGTGCAGGCACCCTTCACACAGCAAAACGAGCGCTGCTAAGGACGAAATCGCCGATCTTCCTCAACCGCCATTCCCCACGCCCTGACTGGGAAACGCCCACTCCGAGGCCACGCCACCTGCAAGCATTACAAAAGGCGCGCTGACTCGCAAGCGCAGCAGATAACTCTTGAAACCTCCTGAGGCACAGCTGGGAGTAGCCAGAAAGATTGAGCATTTCACTGTTTTTAAATTGTAAAATTTAGCATTTTTAAATCTCTCACTCACCCTTCCTGACACACGATTGCAGTGTGCAGGCACCCTTCACGCAGCAAAACGAGCGCTGCTAAGGGCAAAATCGCCGATCTTCCTCAACCGCCATTCCCCACGCCCTGACTGGGACACGCCCACTCCAATGCCACGCCCCCTGCAAGCATTACAAAAGGCGCGCTGACTCGCAAGCACACCAGATAACTCTTGAAACCTCCTGAGGCACAGCCGGGAGTAGCCAGAAAGATTGAGCATTTCACTGTTTTTAAATTGTAAAATTTAGCATTTTTAAATCTCTCACTCACCCTTCCTGACACACGATTGCAGTGTGCAGGCACCCTTCACGCAGCAAAACGAGCGCTGCTAAGGGCAAAATCGCCGATCTTCCTCAACCGCCATTCCCCACGCCCTGACCGGGACACGCCCACTCCGAGGCCACGTCCCCTCCCACCGTCCCCTTACTATAATAATGTGCATGTTCAGGAAGCGCAGCGGACGAGCGCAGCGGGCGCGACGATTGCGCGCCGAAGGCGCGCTTAAGGCAAGCTCGTCTGCGCTCGTCCGCGATCAGGACGCGACCGGGGCCGGTCCCCCTGCCCGACCCACCAGCCATAACATCGCGACTTACACTCGGACTGAGTTGATGTCTTTGAGACCCCCCCTTTGTGTGACCTGCCCATGTCCCACCTTTGTCGCTCGGAGTCTGGACTATGCCTGCACAGTCTGCCATTTCTCCCTTCCTTTTTTAGATCTAACAATCAGTCCTGCCCATGCTCTGAATCCTGCCTCCACCTGCGGAGCTCACCCCTCCCTGACCCTCAGAGCTGCGCTGATTAACTGCAGATCACTGAGCAAACATGCCATTGACATCTGGCAGTCCCTTTGGGACAACAACTGGGATTTGCTCTTTCTAACTGAAACGTGGCTGAACGATACCACGAATCCCGCCATCACCCTTGCCTTACCGGAGGGTTACAGTATTATCTGTGCCAACAGAACCAATGGTAAACCGGGAGGTGGTGTTGCCTTAATCCACAAATCCAAATGGACGGCTACCCTCCCCCCATTCGACCAAATTGAATGTATAGAAGGCCTGCCTTTCAGTGTTCAAATCTCCCCGTCCTCCTCCTGCTCGGGAATACTTATCTACCGCCCCCCTCATTCCAATACTTCACATTTACCGGCTCTGGCGGATTATGTTATTCAGCTTAGCACACGATACGCTAAATTCACCGCTTTAGGAGACTTCAACCTCCACGTTAACAACGAATCCTGTTCACACAGCAAATATTTCATCTCCACGCTAGCGGCCTGCAACCTAGTCCAAATAATAGCCCTACCCATGCATAAAGCGGGTCACACACTGGACCTGATCTGCTCCAACTTACCATCTATTCGGGAAGCCCCCCCACCCCGGGTATTTGGTCGGATCATTTCCTCATCCCTTTTGAGATTGACATTCCCTGCCCCATCAGACCCACTATCACCCCTAAAACATCAGGCAGAAACTGGAGCCGCATCACCCCTGAAACGCTCCTGGAATACCTAAAAAATACCCAACCCAGCCCGTCGTCTGATCCCGACCGGGAGATCAACCACTTGGACGCGTGGATCGATCAGGCCTTAGATGCTCTGGCCCCTCTTAAACCCATCAAAACCCATAGGGCTGCACCTTCAGCACCTTGGTACTCTGACGAGCTTCGGCAGAAAAAGGCCTCTTGTAAATCTCTCGAACGCCTCTGGGGACAGAATTATTCCCCGGATAGCAAAATCACCTATAAAACAGCCCTCAAAGAATACCGGAGAATGATTGAGGAGCATAAACGGGACTTTCTGGCCTCCAGAATCAAACTCGCCAGCAATGGCGCCAGGGAGATTTTCAATATAGTTAGATCCTTCACAGAACCTAATGCGTTGACCCGAACTCAGCCCGCCTCACAGTCGCTATGCGATAAACTCTCACAATTCTTCGAGGACAAAATCGAGTCTATCTACTCCTCCTTCCCCACCCCCAATAGAGAAGGACTGGGAGAGGAATTCACTACTCTTACGCCACCGCCGTCCACCCTGTCCGAATTTGCAGCCATCTCTGAAGCCGACACCATGGCAGAACTACTGAAATGCAAATCTGGCTCTCCAAATAACCCTTGGCCAGCCAAGCAATACAAAAAACTGGCACCCCTGCTCAATCCCTACCTGAACCACATCTGGAATGATTCCCTGAGAACGGGCAGTTTCCCTGCTAAATGGAAACATGCTTCCCTGGTCCCCATCCTGAAGAAGCCCAATCTGGACCCTGACCACCCCAGCAACTATAGGCCTATTTCTCTTCTGCCTGCCCCAGCTAAGATCCTGAAAAATCTGGTACACTCTCAGTTGGCGAATTACATCGAATCCAATGGGCTCCTACATGATTCCCAGCACGGCTTTAGGTCGGGCCACAGCACGGAGTCAGCCCTTATTGAAATGGCGGACTCGGTGAGGAGGACGCTTGACCGGGGGTCGAGTGCGGTGTTAGTGTTGCTGGATGTTTCAGCAGCATTCGACACCGTCTCTCATAAGATCTTGCTGAGAAGTCTGGAGGACTTGGGTTTGGGCGGCACTGTGTTGAAGTGGTTCTCATCTTATCTTTCTGACCGCACACAGCAGGTCTATACCGCTCCCTATACTTCCTCCACCAGACCACTCAAATGGGGAGTCACACAGGGTTCTTCCCTAAGCCCGCTCCTGTTTAATGTTTATTTCACCCCCCTGGCCAAACTGATTGCTCAGACTGGGATTAAATCCACTTCCTATGCTGATGACATTCAGCTACTCTTTACCTTCGATACCCCCTCCGCTTCTGCCTTTGATCCGCTGAAATCCTGCCTTAGGGACATCTTTAGTTGGATGGATGCCAACTCCCTTCGACTCAATGCAGGAAAAACGGAGATCCTTTTCTTCAACTCACCATCCCCTCTGGATTCTAGTCTGTGGTGGCCAGAAGATCTGAGCCAAGCCCCCACGTCCAAAGACTCGGTGAGAAACCTAGGAGTACGTTGGGATAACCACCTCAGTTTTAACACTCAGGTACATACAGTAGCTAGCAGCCTCCTGCTTCGCAAAGATCAGGACTATTAAACGGCTTAATAATTACTTACCGGTGGACTGCCGTAAGACTGTGATCCAGGCATTGATAACATCCCATCTTGACTATGCCAATGCACTATACCTTGGCATCACAGCAGGTCTATGCCATAAACTTCAGACGGTCCAAAACGCCGCCGCTCGGCCGGTGGAGAGAATCCCTGCTAGACATCATATCTCTCCACACCTCCGTAAACTGCACTGGTTGCCCATTGCTAAAAGATGCGTATTCAAGGCCATGACGCTGGCTTTCCGAGCATCAAAAGGCAATGGGTCGGCCCATTTGAAAAGCACCTTGCGACCGTATGTCAACACCAGGACATTACGCTCCAATTCCCTACTTTTCTTGGAAACTCCACGATTTAAACGATCTCGTGCAGGTGGAAAAACCTTTGAGGTCTGCGCCACTCAGCGTTGGAACAAGCTCCCGGTAGCCTTACGCACCTGCCAATTCAGAAAGAAGAAGGTTGTGGAAATTTCAGCTAAATAAGCCACACATACTGAGAAATCTCCTTTTGAACAAGATGTGGGCAGTGACTCTGCTAGATAGCATGGCAGTAGTAACAATAGTTCACCAGAATCTTCAAGAGTTTCTGCATGCGAAAGCAACTGACGACTTCATAAAAGTTGAAATCCCAGACCAACATGTCAGCCCTCCTGACAGACTTTATAACCGAAAGATACAAATTGAAGGTGACATAATGAAGACCATTAGGGTAATATTCTGTAAAAATGTAAAACTTAGTCATGACATTCTCTTAGCTGAGGTTCATTGGCCACCAGAGTTTGTAAGAACAGCCCCACAAGGAGAGGTGGTTTTTACAGTCTTTCTCAGCGCTTCTCCCTGAAGTTGTTAAATTAGCATGTGCCGCAGAATGGACCCTTTCACAGGTCCCGGCATTATACCACAACCATGTAGGTTGGGATAAAGATTTTCCTTATCATATTATACCCATAAAGTCCAGCCCACAAGTGCAACCACAATACCCAATTAAACAATAAAGCAAAAGATCCTGTGGGAGAAAATCTCTCACAGTTCGAGTTCCAGGGCATTGTTGAATCCTGTGTGCCTCCAATTACTCCCTTATGTCCGGTACTGCATAGTTTTAGACTACAGACACGTGCATTCGCAATTTAAAATTCACACAGTACAGCTCTATTGAACAACGTTGTCCATAAGAAAAACAAAACAGCCTTGGATATTTCCAATAGCTTTTTATCCCAAAACATAGCGCCTGAAAGCAAAGATCTGACAGCATTTTCCACACCCAGCTCACAACACCATTTTGCTGACTCTCTCAAGGGTATAAGGTAGGGCTGGACGTAGTTTGCGAAGTAGCGCTACGCGTAGCTACGCAAAGTGCACTTCGCACTACATGAGCTACGCGTAGCACTACGCGAACTTCGTAGTACCCTGTTCGCACTGTGCAAGATGCCGGTTTCAAAGATTTCACAGTGGGGACAAGCATCCGGCACTGTGCAATATTTGAAAACGGCATCTTGCACAGTGTGAGCTGTAGTTTTCTGACGCTCGAGTAGATTTTTACTCGAGCGGCAGCTTTCTCAATGCGGACTGGTAGTCTTTCATCGCGAGCGGTCGCGAGCATACGCGACCACTCCCAATGAGAAACCTGACCTCCCTGAATTGAGAATCTCGGCGGGAGGTTTATTTTCCACGCTCGCGATCAGCAACTTGATGTTGCTGATGGCGAATGAGGAAAAAGTCTCGCCGGGATGTCATTTTACTTGCTTGCGGTCGCCAACTTGACGTTGAGGACCGCTAGCAAGCAAAAAATGACCGCTGTACTACGCTACGCTACACTACGCTATGCGTGTTTGCACTGTTGTACGTGCAGTTCGCGTAGTGCGAAGTACCCCAAACTTCACAAACTATGCGAGCGTAGTGTAGTGCTTTCATCAGGGTTAGCATAAGGACAGTTCTGGACTGTCGGCTGCCAGGGTAACGTCAATTCTACATGATATTGACTAAAAAGCATTGTCCTACGTTGATGATCTATGTCTAAAGGACAAGGTAACAGCACGCGCGCTTCGCTGCTGTATTGTAGGCTGCAGCGCTGACAATTTAAAAAACTTACAGTTTTTCTATTTTATTTGTATTTTATTTCCATTTGCCCTGATTTTAATTCTGGTTGTAGCGCCCACACACTTGCACGATAATTGTGCCCCTCACCGCGTTCTGAGCGGATTTGCGATCTCTCTGCTAGCGTTTTTGGCGCATGGCGGCCATCTTGGGGGTGGCTAGTGGCGAGTGGGCCATTTGGTGAGCGCTCTAGCGCTTTTTACATTCTCAGCTGTGCCCTACTTAAGGTGCGCACTCTCTCAGCTCGCCCTCGGACAAGGTAACAGCACGCGCGCTTCGCTGCTGTATTGTAGGCTGCAGCGCTGACAATTTAAAAAACTTACCGTTTTCTATTTTATTTGTATTTTATTTCCATTTGCCCTGATTTTAATTCTGGTTGTAGCGCCCACACACTTGCACGATAATTGTGCCCCTCACCGCGTTCTGAGCGGATTTGCGATCTCTCTGCTAGCGTTTTGGCGCGTGGCGGCCATCTTGGGGGTGGCTAGTGGCGAGTGGGCCATTTGGTGAGCGCTCTAGCGCTTTTTACATTCTCAGCTGTGCCCTACTTAAGGTGAGCACTCTCTCAGCTCGCCCTCGGACAAGGTAACAGCACGCGCGCTTCGCTGCTGTATTGTAGGCTGCAGCGCTGACAATTTAAAAAACTTACCGTTTTTCTATTTTATTTGTATTTTATTTCCATTTGCCCTGATTTTAATTCTGGTTGTAGCGCCCACACACTTGCACGATAATTGTGCCCCTCACCGCGTTCTGAGCGGATTTGCGATCTCTCTGCTAGCGTTTTTGGCGCGTGGCGGCCATCTTGGGGGTGGCTAGTGGCGAGTGGGCCATTTGGTGAGCGCTCTAGCGCTTTTTACATTCTCAGCTGTGCCCTACTTAAGGTGAGCACTCTCTCAGCTCGCCCTCGGACAAGGTAACAGCACGCGCGCTTCGCTGCTGTATTGTAGGCTGCAGCGCTGACAATTTAAAAAACTTACTGTTTTTCTATTTTATTTGTATTTTATTTCCATTTGCCCTGATTTTAATTCTGGTTGTAGCGCCCACACACTTGCACGATAATTGTGCCCCTCACCGCGTTCTGAGCGGATTTGCGATCTCTCTGCTAGCGTTTTTGGCGCGTGGCGGCCATCTTGGGGGTGGCTAGTGGCGAGTGGGCCATTTGGTGAGCGCTCTAGCGCTTTTTACATTCTCAGCTGTGCCCTACCTAATGCTCGCCTGACCCGCGCAGCGGTGACGCGCAGCGGTAGCGCCTGGTCGGCGCCTGAGTCAAGCCAGAGTCCTGCCCGTCTGCGCCCGTCAGCGATTCGGAGGCGCTCGGGACAGCAGGGCAGGCTCGGCCACTCACTATGTGTCGATCAGGATTTCCGGCGCTACGCTACACTGTCGAGGAGCTCCGTGCTCTCCGCTCTGTCTCCTGTGGCTGCTGTTCTGTCTTCCCGAGGCGCCATCATGGTAAGTCCATCTGCCCCGGCTGTGGTTGGCGTCCCTCCCGTGCTCTGCCACTGCCTTTTGGCTATACCAGTGCCAGTGTGAGATATCCCTGCCTGCTACTAAACACTAGATCGGCTTGCAGACATGATCAAGACATTTTTGAGCTGCTGGACACGGCTAAGCCACTTTGCCTCATGCTCACTGAGACATGGTGGGGAGAATTCTCGAACCCAGATGTTGCCATGGCAATCCCGCCTGATTACAATGTTTTCAGGAAGGACAGAGCTAAGGGAAGGGGCGGTGGAGTGGCGCTGGTGGTGAGGAAAGACACGGCTTGCACTATCTTGCCTGTGGAGGATATTCGCGGATCGGAGGCCCTTGCCTTTTCTATCGTTCTGACCCCATATCAATCAGTGAAGGGGTTATTGGTCTATAGACCGCCTGGTCCACCTGGAATGTTTTTTGAAGATCTTGATGCCGTCTTACTTAGACTGGCCTTGAAAGCAGAGCACTGTATAGTGGCTGGAGATTTTAACTTCCGGATGGATGATCCTTCGGACGCGGCCGCAATTAAACTCCGAGAGGCTATGACACCACTGGGATTGCTCCCTCATGTGCAGGGGCCGACACATGTTAAGGGGCACACTCTGGACCAGGTGTTCTCGACTTCCCTTTTAGAGGAGCCAGAGATTATCCCGGTACTATGGTCAGACCATCTGCTGGTTAAATTTTCCATCAAAGGTACAGCTAAATTGGCTGCTGCCGCCTTACAGCAGCATGGTCGAACACATAGGGCCTATCATCGAGTGACCCCTGAGTTGTTGGCTCAGGCTGCTTTGGATCATCCCTGTCCTCTCTCTGGCGACCTGACGAAGGATCTGGATTCCTTGCAGGAATGGCTGTCTGATAGACTCAACGATCTTGCCCCGGAACTAGTCCCCCGACTTACTCCTAAACGAGTTTCCGCCCCTTGGTTCACCGCAGCACTGTCGGCTAAGCGGCAGCAGTGCAAGGTGGCTGAAAGAGCTTGGCGGGTAAAATATGAGGTGAAGGCTAAGATGATCTATAAGAGCGTGGTTAAAGAGTATCACCAGGACATTCGCATGGGTAAAAAAACCTACCTGGCAGGGAGGATTGAAGCTGCCTCCAACTCCTGTAAGGAGATCTTTTCTATAGTCAGGGAATTTACATCCCCACGGACTAACATCGCTGAGGAGAGGCCCTCTGAATCGTGGGCTGCAGATCTTGCTAGTTTTTTCACTAGCAAGATCCAACTTATTCAGGACTCTTTTCCGGTCGCTACACCCACGGAGCGGATCGATTTTGAGGCCAATCGCTCACCCTCGGCTTCGCCAGGCTTGACATTGGGCGCATTTCCACCGTTATTGGCGCCCGCCTCTTTAGCACTGATGGGCAACTTGAAATCGGGTTCTCCTTTGGACCCCTGCCCTGCTAAAATTCTGGCGAAATTGGCGGAGGTGATTAACCCATTGGCCAACCCGCTAATGAATCTCTCGCTGAGTCAGGGAGTGGTCCCGCAGGCTTGGAAGCAGGCAATGGTCATCCCGCTGCTCAAGAAGCCTGGTCTGGACCCTAAGGCCCCTGTGAACTATCGGCCGATCTCTCTGCTGCCGGCCCTTACGAAGATTGTTGAAAAGCACGTGTAGACGGTGCTTTCCAATTTCCTAGAGTCGAACGAGATTCTGCACGCCACCCAGTCGGGTTTCCGCCCTAATCTCAGCACGGAGACGGCGCTCCTCGAGGTCTCCGAAACAATCAAGGAGACCCTGGATACTGGGGGCAAAGCCATGCTGGTGCTGCTGGATTTGTCGGCGGCTTTTGACACCGTCCCCCATGATGGTCTTCTCACAAGACTCCATGAGATAGGAATACGGGGGACGGTGCTCAGCTGGTTTTCCTCCTTTCTATCTGGCCGCCGGCAAACGGTCTGGGCCTCGCCAGACTCCGCCGTGATGCCGCCTCTGGGAGTTGGGGTCCCTCAGGGCTCTATTTTGAGCCCGACCCTCTTTAATATCTTCATGACCCCATTGGCGGCGCTGGCGGAGTCGTTTGGGGCCCGGATCGTATCGTATGCTGACGACACCCAGCTCCTCTTCTTGTGTAAGAGAGGAGGAGATTTTGAGGGGGAGAGTATCCGGGATTGCCTTGGGGCTGTGTTTCAATGGTTCCAACTGCACAGCCTCAAGTGCAATTCCGATAAATCTGAGGTACTCTTCTTTGGGTGCGATACGGAGCCAGACTGGCGGGTTTGGTGGCCTACCAACATGTTTCCCCCAACGCGTTCCTCCCAAATGGCCAAGAACTTGGGTGTTAAGATGGACAAGGAATTGTCTATGAAGGCCCAGATCCTGGGGGTGTCGGGCATGTGTTTTGGCCTCCTCAGGATGCTACGGAGGTTTCTTCCCCTATTATCGGAGGAGCACAGGAAGCTGACTGTGCAGGCCCTGATAGGCTCCAGGTTGGATTATTCCAACGTTCTATACCTGGGCCTGCCAGAGTACCTGCTACAGCGGCTCCAAGTTGTGCAGAACGCTGCAGCAAGGGCGATTTATGGATTGAACAGACGTGCCAGTGCCACTGGTCTGCTTCGGACCTTGCACTGGCTCCCAATCCGCAAGCGGATCGCCTTTAAGACCTTGACTCTGACGTACAAGGCCCTCCATGCGACGGGAGCCAAGTACCTCCAAAGGAGACTTGCCTTCTATCGACCGGCCCGTTCTCTGAGGTCAGAATCTCTATTTTTGGCGATGGTCCCGCGAGTGAAGAGAGCGCGCCTGGGAGGCCGTTCCTTTGGACTATTGGCCCCCCAGTTATGGAACTCTCTGCCTCTTACCCTTCGGGGAGCCACCAGTTTATTAGTCTTCAGAAAGGATCTTAAAACTTGGTTGTTCACCCAGTAGGCCTTTTGCTCGAGTTCTCTTTCATCTGGTATCCTTTCCTTTTTTAATGTGTTATGTTAGCAGCCTACCTTAAATAAAAGCGCCGGGACACTCTTTTTGAGTAGCCGTGCGCTCTACAAAAACCAATTTAACATAACATAACATAACATAACTTAGCCAGAGTATAATAAATTGTGTTGGGATTTGCTGAGCATGGCTACAAATTCAATTTCAAGAAAACCAAAATTGGTTTACTTAGTGTCCTAATTTTGGGATATGAACTATCAAGTGTGGGTAAGAGCATGGTGTCACATTTACTAGAGGAATGTCCGCTTTTACAATCACCAAACACCAATAACAAATTACAATCTTTACTAGGATTCTTTAACTTTGGCAGAACATACATACCAGATTACGTGCAACACTTTATACAATTTATTTCACCCTGACTTTTACAGTACACATTGGACATCACAACATACACAAATACTCAGATTACTACAGACTAGCATGCTTGTATCAAGACACTAACCTACACTTGTCAACAAAATACATTTTATCATCCAAACAATTGCGAGTGACATTGGTTTCACATATGTCACATTCATTGAAGGTGACACAGTGCTGATTGCACATACATCACATTTATTTTCTAATGCTGAAATGCGTTTTACATCCACTGAGAAAATACTGACTGCAGTACAGATGGCTGTCATTAAGGAAAGACCACTGGCTCAAGGGAAACAAATCATTGTTGTTACTCCCGTCCCAGCCTTAGAAGCTGTTGCAAAGGCTAGTGTTCCTTAATGGAAAACCTTACATCCAAGATCGATACAATGGGCCACTTCCCTGGTGGCTACTGACATAAGCTATGTTTTTGCCCCTACCTTACTCATGAATTTCTACAATATGAACATGAAAACCCCATGCCCAATAACATTTTACTTCTTGATCAATACAAAACATCATATATGTGGATGGTTCAGCTCATCCTGCTGTAGGCAGACAACACCAATGTTGGGCAGCATGTACCGTGGTAGATAGTGTCATGTTGGATGGAAAATTCCATCCTCAATAAACGTACACTGCACTCATAGTTTGTGATTTGTATTACTGTGTCCAGTCTTTTCATGAAAACTTCCTTCATTGGCACCTGGGTGGATTCGGGGACTCACAGGGTAATACTATAAAGCACTTTGGGGAAAGGTGGCACAACTTAAAGACAGTTTGCCATGGACTCATGTGATACAAACATTGAGTCACCAGCATGTTGCAAGACTGCTACAGAAGCTGTGATTACTCATTCTCACACGAGGGTGGATGAAGGTACCATGGCTGCAGTCAATGCTTAATGCAAGGGCACCAGTTTACCTAAGAAAAAGTCCAGCAAAATATTTCTATCTCTTAAGTGCCCAAAATATTCTTGTGCTACCATCCCTGGGGTTGGTGGTCATGTGATTCCCAACCAAGACCGCAGCTAGAATTAATTATAGCTGCCCATGAGGGGGTAGCGTCTGCCCATACTGGAGTGGTAGTCACAATTTCCTTATTACAAAAACACTATTGCTGGTATGGTCTGTACCAACAGATAAAGCAATATGTCCTTAGTTGTGACATCTGCCAACAAATTGAAAACTCCACCACTGCTCACCCACCGTACACACCCCTCCTAGTTTCAAACAAACCTCTCTAATGCATGTACCTAGATCATTGCAGTCCCCTACATTTTGTGGTGGTTGAAATTCATTCTACTTGCCATAGATTCTTGCTCCAGATTCCTGTGAATGTGGCTATAACGATCTGCTAATGCTTGCACTGTTATTAAATATTTGCAAGTCTTCATTGGGACATATGCAGTTGTTGCATTCCACTCCCACCAGGGCCCTGCTTTTGCCTCTTAGGCTTACAGGGATACTGTGGGAACCTGGGGTGTACCTGTGCATTATTCCTCACCCTATCAGCCTGAGGAAAACTCAATAGTGGAGAGTAAAAACCATGACTTAAAGCAATCCTTAATAGCCAGAGTATTGGGTTCAGGTTGGAGTTGGGTCCATTACTTGTATGGGGCCCAGAGACCATTAAATATACTGCCTAGAAGATCTTTGTGTGACCGAACCCTTACAAGGTCCAGTTTGGCTTTCAGATGTGCGGAGATCTTGACAGTCCGGGCGCAATGAAGGCAGGCGCTCCTTTTAACATAAAAGAACATTTCAATGTCCTACAGGAATTGTAAGACTATTGGCACAAGAGGTTTATTGGCATTTAAAAAAAGACTGCCACTGATTAAGTGAAGGAGCAAACAGTACCTTCTGGCTTGAATTTAAAACTTGGGTATTTAGTTTGAAAGAAGATTGCAGTAAAAAAGGATTTTGGCACATCATATCGTACAATGGTGCCAGTCCTTGGCATTCAAGGTAGAAGAACCATGATTTTGCCAACGCTTGCTGGTTGTAAAGACAAATTAGTTGTCCCATTGGTCAAGCAAAATTACATCATGTGGACAGTACTACAGAGTAAGCTACAAGGACTCCTGGGTAGTTCCCTGACTCCTCTCACTACCTTACAGGAATTTGCTTTACAGGTTTTAGGCAATACCAATGTTATTTAATCCCGGATGGGGAAGGCGGTGAATAAACTATTGTTAATTGCTGTTACTGCTACAAATACAAGCCTTATATCAGATGCAAGTATACAGCTATGACTTTTGGAAAGAGACAATTGATTTAAAATCAGTTTGAGGAACAACATTTTGGCAAGTGCAGAGCACAGACACCTTATTAGAGCCTGTTTAGTTCCAAAACACATGATTATTTTAAATACAATAGTACAGCAGACTACTTACTTGGGTAAGCCAAAATTAAAGAAAATAATTTGAACAACATGCCCCCCAATTGCTGGTTTTGAATATTGACAACATTTGGTAAATTACACTGAGGAACAGCTCAATAATATGGTGCAAAAAGGGGTATGCAACTCAACACTTTTAGGTCCAGATGGGTCATGATTGTGGCCATGGGCACAAATGGTTGTCATGCTCATTTTTGTTAACTTTACATGAAGTTTTAAACAAGCTGACCTGACCCTCGTTACATCCAGTCTCAACATTCAGGGTTGATTGCTACCTATTCAGTGGGAAAGTTTTACCAGCAATGTTTGCAACATTTCACTTTGTCTGCAAGAAAGAACATCTGTCTCTCCTTTCGGAGGACATGGATTTTTTGTTGAGCCCTACACCTCCGCGTTCTATAAGATTATTTTAAGCTACCTTTAGCGAAGTTGGGAAACTATCAGAAATGGAGGCTGTTGCATATTTGAGGCAAATTGATTAAGCTAATTTAGAGAAAGCACTTGCTGTTGTTGATAATGGCATGAATACATTATCAACTCTTATTTACAGTTTGAATAACATTGTATCACATGCAATTGACATCATACAGAATGACATGTCTTCACTATAGTATGAGCAGGTCAATATGCAGTTGAGCTGGACATTACAAGTCTTGAAATCTCACCATGTGCTATGGTGCTATTTAAACAGAGCAGAACTGTTTTTTTGTGTTTTAATTGAACACCTGGAAAATATGTCATGGCCAAGAAAGATGCTACATGTACATTGTTAAACATCAAGAAATTCCAACAGCTGCCTTTCACAGTAGCCAAGACATTGTCAGCGATGGGGTTAATACACTGCGTCATCTCATTACCAATTTCAGCGTTTCATTTTAAATCTTGAATGAAACATTTTCCAATAGATAGATATTAATCTTTAGGGAAGAGTTTTGTTCATGAATTGTAGTCCTTGCCCTTCGATTACAAGTGAGTTAGTGGGGAACGAGAGATGTTCCTTAGTGGAAACAACTGTGAATCTTTGCTCAGGCACTCACTCATGTGTCAAGCAGTGGCACTGCATGGGGCATGTAATGCTTCAATGGCCAATTTGGCGTATTATTTCAAGTGTCAACTTCTTTGATTCCTTCAGTTATTAGATTACTTTTGAATGGAGGTTATTTGAGGTTGAACAATCAAAGTTGGTGTGGGATGAGAGCAGGTGTCCCATACATGGTTTCGGTCTCTCAGATAGTCACATGTTGCAATTCTGTGCTATTTACTCCAAACCACAGATACAGCCGTTAACTTATGGCCTTCCATTCCAACCTTGTTGGTTAACTGTGACAAACTGAACCCACTAAAAGCCTTACTGTTTTAGCAGGACATGGCTCTTAGATCTGCTGGTGAAACCTTTGAACTACAAGTAGCAAGATTGTCCTCCGAAATTTAATCGTTACTGTGCACTAACTTGCCTCATCATTTTGGTGAACTTGTGCAACTCATAATTAACTGCCGTAGTTGTGCACTTTTTAAAGTGACTGGGTCTGGCTCAATTAGCACTTTTCAGACCATTTATGGAGTGACACTGTGCTTTATAGATTCTATGTTTTCTAGTGTTTTGGAGGCATATCACTTGTTTTATTTCTCATTTTTGGTATTTTAGTTCTATTTTGTTGGTCCACAATGAATGTTCCATTTTGGGGCAAGGTGGAGAAGGATCTGCACAGGTCCAGTTGTGTCATGAACGCCGGGTACATGTTTTAGGACTGTCCCTGCTTCAGGAACTGAATGATGACTGATTCCTGTCCTTTAGACCAATGTAGTTCACCTGCGTGCTGCCTGTGTTTTGCTGCCTGTGGTGCCCTTTCGAGTGTGCACTTACAATGCAATTGTACAATCTATGGACATGGATCTGCTGATGCATTCAATGAGGACCCATATTTGGAAATATTCCATGAGACTGCCATTGCTCCAGGAAGCTTTGTAAGAGCCACTCTATTCCTTGAATGTGGAAGCTTCGTCTCCTAAGTTGTTGGTTCCTGGCTCTTCTAATTCGGGTGCACTACAGCATGACACAACTTTGGCATCAGCTGAGAGTGCTGACCAAGTTTAATCTTTTAAACTAATCAGCAAAGCCATTGTGGAAATATTGTCTGCAGATGCTGAATTTATTTGGATTCCTGTATCATTGAGAACATGGATAAAATCTTGGGAGCCTCATTTGAATTTTAATTCAAACCCTTGTTTTTAAATTGCTTTTTACAGCTTAGTCCTTTTTAGCGCATTTTTATTGACATGCTTTTAAATGGCTTCTGTTTTGCTGGTTTGGGAATTTGATAATTTTAAATTATGGTTGGATTTTAGTATAGTTTTATTTAGAAATTGAGTTTTCTTCACAGCCGAGGGGGGTGGGGAGTCGGGGTGGAGAGACTGCCATGGTTGGACTGTATGTCTTTTTCACCATGTTCATATCTTTCCTTGTGCATACCATGGGCATGCATAAGAAAACAAGCAAAGGGTTAAGATCTGTTTCCACGATTCCCTTTGGGATCAAAGTGTCATGTTCGAGGTTGCCAAAATCACCTGCCACCCCAGGAAAGTTAGAGGTTTGGGTGAGGCACCGCGTACTAGCTAGGAATTGGGCCAACATTCCCTGATAGTGTAGATGTATTTAGTACCTGTATTCTGAAGTCCTAATATGTAGTCCTAGCTTTTATAGTGGAACCATATAACAGAGTGTGACCACTTGGGGGTCAGGAACTCACTTCAGCTGGGTCCAGGTGGTAGTACGGGATAATGTCCCTTCTATGTCCCTGAGGCTCAGATAAGGAGGCCAGCAAACTAGCCCTCAGAGTCACTCTTGTAGCCTTGGGTGAAAGGTAAAGTTGCAGGTCAAGATCTTCTTCCCCAGGTAAGAGGGCTACAGGGCAGAAAGGCAGCAATTCAGCAAGGAAACAGCAAGTCAGCAGTCCAGTCCAGCAGAGTGCAGTCCTTTGAGCGCACTAGCAGTCCGTCTTCCTGGCAGAGTATCCACATGTCCAGTGAGCAAAGAAATTATGTATTCAGGCCAAGATCTCTGTGCTTCACATTGTTCAACATTCCGTCGATCAATTGCTCTTTTGCATTTTTTACCCCATGTGGGACGGGACTTCTCAGACGTGGATCTCGTGCTCTCCATGCCACTGGATGTTAAGCTATTTAAAAAAAAAAAAATTGTGGTTTTTGTAGAGCGCAACACTCATCCCGAGGGATATCACGGCGCTTATACCAAGCGGACACTACTGAGGACTGAGGCAATAGGACCTAACAATGAATATGAAAGAGGTGGGTTTTCAGCTTTTTCCGAAACAAGAGATAATTTGTGGTGTGTCTGAGGTCATCTGGAAGCTCATTCCACCTCCTGGTAGCCAGATAAGAGAATCAGCGGCCACCTGTTCTAGCTTTATAAATGCGTTTCATCCTAGCTGATGCTGATTGAGCTGATCGTAGGTTCCTGGTTGGGACGTAAAAAATTCAATCTTCCCTGAGAGAATGGTGGGGCCCGTCCTATGCAGGACCCTATGGGCATGGCAAAGTAGTTTGAAAGCATCCCTCTGACGCATTGTAAGCCAATGAAGAGTATTCAGACATTCCGATGCCGAGTCTAGCCTGCCCTTGTCGCAAATAAGTCTCGCAGCCGAGTTCTGCAGTACCTGTAGTCGAGAGAATAGATGTTCATTCATCCCCACAAATAGCGCATTGCCATTGTCCAGGTGGCTAACCAATAGGACCTGTGTTACTGAACGTCTACAGTCCAGGGGTATCCAGGGAAAAAGCCTGGCTAACAGTTTCAAAGTGGCAAAGCCCTTGCCACAGAGGGATCGCACATGTTCTTTCATGGATAATTCATCATCCATGATAATCCCCAAGTTCCTAGCATGTTGTTTAGGAATAGGGGCTGAACCCAACAAGGGCAGCCACCATGAGATGTCCCACACTCGCTTGGCACCACCAAATAAAAGGATCTCAGACTTCCCCGCATTCAGTTTTAAACAGTGGGCATGCATCCATTGGGCCATTTCTGAAAGACAGCCATGAAGTTTGGTCTTGATAATATCCGGCTTCTCATTCAGGGCTACCGTCAACTGCGTGTCATCCGCATTTGAGCAAATGCCCATGCCCCACTTCCTTCCAATGTCGGCTAATGATGACATATATACATTGAAAAGAGTGGGGCTCAGCGAGGCGCCCTGGGGTACTCCGCAGTCAATGGAAGTGGGCCTAGATTGGAACTGACCCATATGGACCACCTGGGTGCGATTACTCAAAAAAGAGTAAAGCAATTTCAAGGCGTTAGATTGGACTCCTTTCTGCCGAAGTATATCCAGCAGACAGTGGTGGGACACCGTGTCAAACGCCGCTAACAGGTCAAGCAGTATCAGTGCCACCGCTCCTCCTCGATCAGTGGAGAATCTGATACTGTCCGACACTGCCAGCAATTGTCTCGTTGCTATTGTTGGCTCTAAAGCCCGTCTGGGAGGGATCCAAGAGAAGATTATCTTCCAGGTATTTTGTCAGCTGGGCATTGACCAATTTCTCCAGGACCTTAGAAAGATAAGGGAGCTGAGAAATGGGTCTGTAGTTCTCTGGATTGAGAATATCGGATCCAGCTTTCTTCAAGAGAGGAATCATAGCAGCATGCTTCCAGGCATCGGGGAAGGTAGCAGTACTGAGCGATTTGTTAAAAAGTTGTGTAATTAAAGGGCAGATTGTAGATGCAGTCTTAGAAAACACAAAATGGGGGCAGGGGTCCAAAGGGGAGCCAGATTTAACTGATAGCATGGCTGTTCGAACATCTTCAGCTGATAGTAGTTCAAAGTCAGCTAGACGGGGTGCAATGCCCTCAGCAGACATACCTGCTGAGGTTTCCGTGTCTAGCAGACTATCAAAGGGTTTGTCAGAATAACTATTAACAGGCTGAGGAGAAAAGGTTGAATAGATTTTCTTAATTTTCTCCGAAAAGAAGGTGCTGATGCGATTGCAAGCTTCAGCCGTGGGGGTAAGTGTTTGTGAAATACTGGTGGGTTTGCTCAGTTCCTTCACTATCTTAAACAGTTCTTTCGCAGAATTACTATTCTCTTGGATACGTTGAGTAAAATGATCCTTCTTAGCATGTTTGATGGCCAGGGTGTATTGTTTTCGGTTCTGGACATAGTTTAATTTAGCAACATGGTCCTTGGACTGTCTCCAAAGATGTTCAAGCCTTTGGCATTCTCTTTTAAGAGTTTTTAAATGAGGAGTATACCATTTCTCCATTGGAGCCTTTATCCTGGATATGCGCATTGGGGCTGACTTATCTAGGGTTTGCAGAATGCCTGCATCTAAAGATGCGACATCTGTACAGATGGAAGAGTCTGGCAGGAATTCAGGTTTGGCCTCCTGGAAGTGTTTGGCAAAGTTAGGCTCCTCAATTAGTCTCCATGCTCGTTTAGATGTTCTGTGACTGATACTTACAGCCTGATTCATGTACATGCCGTTTTGCGTGGCCCTAATAGCGAATCATAGCGACTCGCTATTGAGGACACGCAAAACGGCATTCATGTAGGAATTGCTAATAAAATAGCGATTCCTACATGTTCTTTATTTGCGAGTAGCAAATTGCTACTCGCAAAAACTCCCCATTCATTCCTATGGGCCAAGAGGCCCATAGGAATGAATGGGGAGAATCCCTTATTTGCGAGTAGCAATTTGCTACTCGCAAATAAGATAGCGATTTTAAGGGTGCCAGGGGTGTCCAAAGGACGCCCTGTAGCACCCCTAAAATGCACATTTGAACAGGTGTTGCGCACACACATGTCCAAAGGACATGTGTGTGTGCAACATGCAACTTAGAAAAATGCTTTTAAAAGCATTTTTCTGAGTTTTTGCTATTTACCAACAGGTCTGACCTCTCGGTAAATAGCGGCCCCAAAAGTGCAAAATCGCAATTTCTTGATGTGTCATGAATAGCATTTGAGGAATCTCTATTAGAGATTCCTTAAATGCCATTCCTCGCAAATATGCGAATTCTTAAATAGCGATTTTTGCATTTGGGATTGTGAATACCAAATGCAAAAATCGCACTCGCAAAGGGCCAGATTCTCAGAATCTGGCCCTTTTGCGAGCGCTATTGCCTACATGAATCAGGCTGTTAGTTTCTTAGTTTTATGAGGGAGGTCAAATGAGAAATAAATAAAAAAATGATCCGACCACGATAAGGGCTGGACCTCAGATATATGAGTTGACTCTATGTTTGTAAAAAGTAGGTCCAATGTGTGGCCCGCTATATAAGTAGGGCCTACTACCCACTGTCTGAGATTTAATGTCTCCATGTCGTCTTTTAATTGGGAGGTAGCCAGAGTGTTTATTTTCTCAAAATGGATATTAAAATCGCCAACAATAAGGTAGTTCTTACATTTTAGGCAGAGAGGTAACAGCTGATTGAGTAGTTTAGCGCCAAAATTGGTTTGTAGTCCAGAGGGATTGTAAACTACGGCTCCTGCTAGTATGGTAGAGCCCTCATGGCATACTCTGAAGGCTAGGGTCTGATGTTCACTGTAAGAGACTATTGGTTCCACCTGACATGTCAAGTGCTCCCTGAATATCACAGCTACGCCCCCTCCTCTTTTAACAGATCTGTCTTGTGTAATGATCTTGTAATTACAGGGGAGGGCGTTTGCTAAGTCGGGGGTGTTATTATCAGAGAGCCAGGTTTCGGTAATAAAAACCAGGCCTGGGGATTTAGAGGTAAGTAAATCCCAAACGTCCAGAGCGTGTCTGGGTAGGGATCTAGCATTAAAGTATAGGCAGCTGAGAATCGCGTTATGAGAAATATAAGTCGAGTGAAGGCCCGATGGGAGAGAACCCATGCTACACCAATGACACGCGCGGCAGGAAAAGGGGCCATAAGATAGCCCAGGTTCTGCGTGAAAACAAGCCCTACCAACATTATCTGCATTGTTGTCATTGGCCAGTAACTCGCCTCGGGTGTAGTGAATAGAGGGGGAAGCACACTGGTTGAGACCGGCAGGGGGTGTGGGCCCGGGTCCCGGCCGGTCGCAGACGGGCTTACCTTAGGCGCTCCATCGACGCGCCCGCTGCGCCCGTCCGCTGCGCCTCGGCCAACACATCTGATTAAGTTGGGGGAGGGAAGAGCGGGCTCTTGCCTCCGCCCTCCGGCTCTCAGGGGCTGACCCCTGATTGGTCTGCCGGTCTGCCTAACTGCAGATTGGCAGCTGGTGTTTGTTTGGGGAAAGAGGAGCAGCCTAGCTCGCTGTCATCCTCGAAGGAGAAGTAAGTGTCTAAGAACAAAGAACAGCCTACAATGCTGTTGAAATACAGTTCTGGTCATAGTTTTAAAAATAGCTAAAAACGAGGAGCAGCCTACATCGCTGTCGTCCTCTCCAAGCAAGCACAACACTGATTGAAATGCGGCCAGTGCAATACACGGGGATCGGGGCAGGGATAATTAAAAAAATAAAAATACGGTTACAACAGTGCAAAGTACAAATTTAAGAACAGCACACGCAACGCTGCAGCACCAGTAGCAGAATCGTAATGGTAAGCTGCGCGACTGCTGAGGCTGGTGATTAAGTAGAGGGAAGAGCGGGCTCCTGCCTTCGCCCTCCGGCTCTCAGGGGCTGACCCCTGATTGGTCTGCCGGTCTGCCTAGCTGCAGATTGGCAGCCGGTGTTTGTTTGGGGAAAGAGGAGCAGCCTAGCTCGCTGTCGTCCTCGAAGGAGAAGTAAGTGTCTAAGAACAAAGAACAGCCTACAATGCTGTTGTAATACAGTTCTGGTCACAGTTTTAAAAATAGCTAAAAACGAGGAGCAGCCTACATCGCTGTCGTCCTCTCCAAGCCAGCACATCACTGATTGAAATGCGGCCAGTGCAATACACGGGGATCGGGGGCAGGGATAATTTTAAAAATAAAAATACAGTTACAACAGTGCAAAGTACAAATTTAAGAACAGCACACGCAACGCTGCAGCACCAGTAGCAGAATCATAATGGTAAGCTCAGGGGGAGCTCATTCCACCGCTCCATTCCATCTGCTGCCAGTCCTTGGCCACGGCCATGGTCCCGGATAGGTGGAAACTGGCAGTGGTTACCCCACTGCTAAAAAAGGCCACCTTGGACCCCTTATGTCCGACCAATTACAGGCCCATTTCACTTCTGCCTTTCTCGGTAAAAATCCTAGAGAAATTGGTCACTAGGGTCCTGTCCAGCTTCCTTGAATCTAATGACCTTTTGGACGTGGCCCAATTTGGCTTCAGGCCGGCCCACGGTACGGAGTCTGCCTTGGTGACCGTTTTGGACGACCTGTGTTTGCGTGTCGACATGGGAGGAGCAGCGTTTCTGGTGCTGCTCGACATGTCGGCCTCGTTCGATACGGTTGACCATGCGGTTTTACTTAGCAGGCTCCGGGAGTCCGGGATGACCGGCTTGGCCTGGGACTGGCTGGCCTCGTACCTCTGTAACAGGCAGCAATCTGTAGCCTTGCCACCTTTTCGATCAGCTGTAAGAGATGTAAAACAGGGTGTGCCGCAGGGCTCAGCAATTAGCCCGATCCTCTTTAATTTATATCTTCGCCCTCTAATAAGTTTGATTAAGTCATTCGGCATGTCTGTCATCAATTATGCCGATGACACTCAACTTATTTTTTCCATCGAGGGCAGGGATGCGGTCTCCATGGAATCTTTTCATCGATGCATGACTGCAGCAGCGGATTGGCTGCGTCAGAACTCGCTACAGTTCAATGGAGCAATCACTGAAGTCCTCTACTGTTCAGTAGACCGAACGCCCCGTCCTTTGCCAGAGGGGCTCTGGCCTTCCTCTACCTTAGGCACAGTAGCAGCGGCAGATTCTGTCTGCAACTTAGGTGTCCTGCTCGGGCCTAGTCTCCAGCTGGATGCCTTCGTCAATAAAACCACGGCGACTTGCATGCTGCTGTTACGCATGCTGCAGAAGATCCTTTTGCTACTTCCCCATTCAGCGAGGCCGGAAGCAGTGCGTAGTATCATCCTCAGTAGATTAGACTACTGTAACGCACTGCTTCTGGGGGACCCTAATACCTTGGTCATGAAGTTACAGAGGGTGCAGAACATGGCAGCTAAAGTAGCTCTTTTGCGGCCATGGTCTGCTTCGTCTTCTCTTGCGCTTTCGGACCTGCATTGGCTACCGGTCCAAAAACGGATTTGTTTCAAATCTGCTTGTCTAGTTTTCATAGCCTTACATGGGCTAGGCCCAGTGATGCTGCGAGATTTATTTTCTTGGTACTCTGCTGCCAGACTTTTGAGATCCTCTTCGGCCTTTTTGGTGACAGTTCCCAAGATAAAAAGGGTGAGGATGGGCGGCCGCTCATTCAGCTTCACGGCCGCCAAGCTTTGGAACTCCTTACCTCTATCCCTAAGGTGCAAGCAGGATCTCCTGTCTTTTAAAAAGGATCTTAAAACTTACCTTTTCCCGAGAGCAGTGTAGTGGACATCTGTAGGAATGTTTGTGGTCAAAGCGCCAGGATACCCTTTGGGTGACAGCTGCGCTCTATAAGTATGCCTACAACTACAAATACAAGCTGCGCGACTGCTGAGGCTGGTGATTAAGTAGAGGGAAGAGCGGGCTCCTGCCCCCGCCCTCCGGCTCTCAGGGGCTGACCCCTGATTGGTCTGCCTAACTGCAGATTGGCAGCCGGTGTTTGTTTGGGGAAAGAGGAGCAGCCTAGCTCGCTGTTGTCCTCGAAGGAGAAGTAAGTGTCTAAGAACAAAGAACAGCCTACAATGCTGTTGTAATACAGTTCTGGTCACAGTTTTAAAAATAGCTAAAAACGAGGAGCAGCCTACATCGCTGTCGTCCTCTCCAAGCAAGCACAACACTGATTGAAATGCGGCCAGTGCAATACACGGGGATCGGGGGCAGGGATCATTTTAAAAATAAAAATACGGTCACAACAGTGCAAAGTACAAATTTAAGAACAGCACACGCAGCGCTGCAGCACCAGTAGCAGAATCGTAATGGTAAAAGGTTCAAAAAGGTATCCTCGCTTATGAGGATTGATACTCCAAAACTTGCCTAGGATGCTTTTATCTTGTCCAGGGAGGACCTGGCATGGCAGTTTGGCTGGACTGTTACCATGGAGAGCAGGATCAAGATTGATTTGCATATGGCTAGGTCTAAACTGGGGTGGCCCAGCTAGCTAAAAAAATATGGATTTAGGCCCAATTCTCTGTACTGAGTTTGAGTAATTGACATTGTTCATCAGTCAGTCCATCAATTAATTGTTCTTAATACATTCTAAAAGTAGTATTTTCCCAAAAATTGAAATAAAAAAACTGACTTTACAATTAAATAGGGCTTTTCACTACAATTCCAAAGGCATGAAACATGGCATAGACACCTGCTTCCAATTGGAAATTAGATCGTATTAAACGTAATAAGGAATCACTAATATTATGCAGTAGTGAAAAACGAATGTAGGAGTTTTTCACTATCAGGACATGCACAACATAAATACATGTATCTAACCTTTTAATTGCACATCACCTTGCCCCGTGGTCTACCTAGGGGTTACCTTAGAGGTGCTTTACATTGAATAAAATGTGAGTTTCAAGGCTTGACAAGGGGGTTTAAATGCCAAATTGACATGGCAGCCTAAAACTGTATTCAGCTTCAGTGGCAGTCCTCGGACACATTCTAAAGTGCTACTTAGGTGGTTGGCACAATAAGTGATGCATGCCCACTAATAGCATTTAACTTACAGGCCGTGGGTATACTACTCAACAATGGACTTATAAGTAAATTAAATATGCCAATTGTGTATAAACCAATGTAACCATTTTTAGTGGAGTGAGCACAGCACTTTAACACTGTTTAGCAGTGATAAAATGCACATAGTCCTAAGGCCAATGAAAATAAGTTCAGCTAAATGGAGAATGGTGAGGTAAAAAAAGTTTTGGGGAAGATCACCTAAGGCTGACATGTCTACTAAACACATTGTTCAGTAAAGCTTCCTCACAACAGCAAATGGGGCAGCTGGACTGGAGCAGAGGCCTAAATCAAAACAGGTTCTCTACAAACCAAGCAGAATCTTTTCTGTGTTCTTTTAGGTTACAGCAGCTGAACCTGTGCACAGAGGGTCTGCAAGTTTAATAGTGATTGCTACATTACCCTGCAGACCTAGCTTGCATACAGAAACAGAGTGAGTTGAGCCTACACAATCTGGTCTCTCAGACTCAAACTTGTAATTTGTAATTTTTTTGCAATTTGTAATTGCTACTTATAGAGGGCGTTATCACCATACAGTCTCTAAGCGCTGTGAGATGTAAATGTAAATGTAGGTGTACTTATATAGCGCAAACCTGTCGCCCAAAGGGCATCCTGGCGCTTGCTTAGGGAACCCGTCCTGGTATTCCCCTGTGAGAAACCCCGGCAGGGTGTCCACAAGGTGAAAGTCAGGCATCCCGCCGCGAGGGGCCGTTGTGGAGATTAAGCAAGCTATTGCCCAGAGTCGCAGAGTGTGAACCCGTGAGTCGAGGAGGCACCGGGGCGAGAATTATCGAGTCTGTGGAATTTTTAGCCCAAGACCCGCTGAGGCGGGGAATTGAACCCTGGTCCAGGACTGATCTCAGCTTCCGGGTCTGCCGCCTCTAACCCCTGAGCCACACTTCTCCTTTTTTTTTATTTTTATTTTTTTCTTTGCATCAAAAGTACACAAGAGCCACAAAAAATAATTACAAAATACACAACAGTCATATGTAGGCATTTCAATGATCCCAAATGAAGATACGATCATGTAAAAAAAAAATTAAAAAAAAAAAAGACAATGAAATTGAAAGAGAAGATGCCAATAATTAAGACATAAATGTTCCCCAAATTTGGTCCATTTTTTGTTTAGCCCGAAGGCCCTTGGAATTGGCAAGAGTAGTCTCCATAGCATAGATTTCTTTAACAAAACTCCACCATTCCATCACAGTTGGTGTATTTTTCTGAATCCAAACTCTGGCAATAATAAGTCTGGCACACAAAATTAAAATGTTCAACAAATCATTAGGTTCATTTTGACCTGCGCCTGTACCAATCAATACATCAGTTGAGGAGAAAGAAATTGGTTGATTAAGTCTATCGGAAACCACCTTAAGTATACCACTCCAATATTCTTTAAGCATAGGACAAAGTAGAAACATATGAGTGATATCAGCCCCACTTAGATCGCATTTGGGACATTTCGTACGTTCACTAAAATTTATATTCCTTGTCCATTTAAGAATTCTCTCTGGGGTATGGTACAGTTGGCATATAGATTTAAACATTTGCAACTTAAGGCTAGAAGAGTGAACTGACATATCTAAGCTCCTAAAAGATAATGTGATTAAATCAGGTGGTATATTTGCAGCTAGTCTTGTATTCCATTTCACAGTTAATTTTGTTAAATCGCTAGTATAAAAGCCCGCAAATAATTTGTATCCTATACTGATCAAAGCTTGGTCTGATTCTCTATAAATACAGTCCCAAAAATCTGAATCTATTATCATCTTAAGTTCAAATTTTTTCACTAAATAATCCTTAATTTGCAAATATTTAAACCCGGCCAGTTCAGATAAATTATAACATTGCCTCAATTTTTCAAATGTCATAAACCCTTGATGATCATACAGGTCTCCCAGTGCTCTAATACCAGATTCTGAGTATAGTCTACATATTGATTCATGAAAGATTGACGGGAATCCTGGATTACCCCAAAGAGGTGTTTTATAATGAAAGAAAGAAACATTACATTTCAACATGATGGAGCGGCAAATATTAACAGTGTCTCGTATAGTCTTAAACTTCACCCTTTTGAAATAATTAGGGTCATTTAATCTGTAAATAAACATAGTGGCATCTTGTCCTAACAGAAATTTGTGAAAATACAAACGTTTATCCAGAATTGTTAAACTGCGAAAGCGAGTTAGGAAAGCCGACCAATAATAGAGTTTGAAGTCTGGAAGAGCCAAGCCTCCTTGACTAAAAGGAAACTTAAGTGAGGAAATTGCCCGTCGGGCCTTTTTATATCCCCATATAAAGCTACTAATAATCCCTTCTAGTCTGACAAAAAAAGAGTTATTAACGCGTAGAGGAATTGCCCGAAATAAATATAGATATTTAGGCAAAATTTTCATTTTAATTAGATTAATGCGTCCGATAATATTAAGGGGAAGTTTATGCCATTTCTTAAATTGTATTATAGTCTCTTTTAATAATACTTCGTAGTTTAGAGCCACAACAGAGTCAATATCTGAGGAAATTTTAACACCAAGATATGTTGCGACCTTACAGATACCTGAAATAGAGGTAGGAAGATGATGATTTGCAACAATTTGAGTTTTAATTGCGTTAAGTTTGTAACCAGAAACTGATCCATATATATTTGCTTCAATAAAAATACCTTTCAAAGCTTGAGGTACATCCGCGGAAAACACTGCTACATCATCTGCATATACCGTGATATCCAATTTGTTTAAACCATTAAGAAATGGGTTGATTAAAGGCTGACGTTGGAGAGCAATTAAGAAAGGTTCCATACCCAAAGCGAAAAGCAGGGGTGATAAAGGACACCCCTGTCTTGTCCCCCTCTTGATTGGGAACATAGGAGAGTATTTCCCCATGTAAGATATTTTACCCATTGGGTTGTCATAAAGTGATTGAATCCACCTCAACAATTGACCATTAATGCCAAATGCCTGTAGGGCTGGCCATAGAAAACCCCACCCCACTCGGTCAAATGCTTTTTCTGCATCTAGTAAGATCATACCGAGTGGGGCGGACTGTATCCTTGCAGCATCAAAAGCAGAAATGGTGATATTAATGTGTGCTGTTGTATCTCGTTTGGGTATGAATCCATGTTGTTGGGAAGATACTAATTGAGACATAACTGGTGCAAGCCTAATGGCCAAGATTTTAGCAAAAATGTTGGCGTCGCTATTAATAAGTGAGATTGGTCGGTATGACCCCCTCTAATAAGGTACTTTACCCTTTTTTAAGAAAAAAATGATTTGAGTTAGATTCCAAGATTTAGGTGCTTGTTGTCCATTACCAATTGCCCGGATCACTTCCAGTAATAACGGTATTAATTCCTCAGCACAGCATTTGTATAATTCCAGAGGAATAGAATCCTCCCCTACTGCTTTCCCTGTTGCTAAGGAGTTAATAGCCTCTCTAATTTCTCTTACTGTGATGTCTTCCTCTAGTTGTTTTGTTTGTTGTGGGTTTAGAACATTAACTGTATTGAGTTTTATATACTTTTTAACACTATCTTCCGAGGTTACATATTCCGGAGTATATAAAGCTTGATAGTAAGAAGCAAATTGTAGTAGAATAGATTTAGAATCGCTGACCAGTTGATCATCGTCTCCTTTGATTTCTTTAACTATATTCTGTTCGCGATCTTCGGCAACTCTATAAGCCAGAAGTTTACCAATTTTATCTGCATTTTCATACTGATCAAGCTGATATTTTTTTAATTTATTAATATTTTTAGTTCTAAGAAGATCTTTGAGTGCAACTTTGAGTGCAATTAATTTAAGATTAAGATTAAATATATCTGACATCATTGCCTCATCAGACAAAGCTGTTGATAGCTGAAGTTCAACATCACGTATTTCACCAAGCCTTTTCTCATTCAGAATTTGGTGTTCTTTATTTTGATGCCATATGTATTGCTGTGTAAAACCACGTATGCTAGCTTTACAAGCGTCCCATACTATTAAGGGTTGGCTCGAGTGGATATTTATATCAATAAATTGTTTCAGATGTTCCTTAAGTTGACTCACAAATCCGTTGTTAGAAAATAAAGATCTAGGAAACGAGAAAAGTCGTGGCGAGGAGTCTTCTGGTGTGATCTCAAAAGTAATAGAAATTGGGTTATGATCTGAAGTAACCCTTGGGTAAATTGCCATTGAGCATTTATTGCAATTGAGGATGGAATCTGAAACCCAAATCATGTCTATGCGTGAGCAAAGTTTATGAGGGGCCGAGTAGTAGGAATACCCTGCAAGTTTATAATTTAAGCATCTCCAAAAATCTTTTAAAAAATGATTAGAAGCTAAGTCCAAAATAGCTGCTCTAGTCTTCCTCATTCTTTGAAAGGAATTTTTCCTAGTTGTGTCCAAAGCATAATTCATAATACAGTTGAAATCACCCAAAACAATAAATTCCCCTTCCCATCCAAGCAATTCTGAGCCACACTTCTCCACTGAATGGTACTGCTTTGGCCCTGGTGGGAGTAGAGTAAATTACCATGTGCCCCATGTCTCCTGAAAGAGTATAGTCTTGAGCTTTTTCTGGAACGGAAGCAGGGAGTGTTCCTTTCGTACATTATCAGGCAGCTTGTTCTAGATTGGAGGGATGCTTGTGGAAAATGCTCTTTTTCCCATGGGGGACAGACGGGAGAGGAGGCAGACCAGCAAACTGGCCTCCGATGACCGTAGCGTTCTGCTTGGGTTGTAATTGGCTAGGCTGTTCTTAATGTATCTCGAACTTGGCCATAGATGACTTTGTGTGCAATGCAAAGGTTTTTAAACTTTGTCCTCTGCCTGATTGGGAGCCAATGTAACTGGCTTGATAGAGGCGTGGCTTGCATTTGTCTGGGCGCTCTGAAGATCAGTCTGGCAGCATTGTTCACTATTATCTATTCTGTAGTCTTGCCAGTAGCTTTTCCGGGAGGCCCAGGTAGAGGGAGTTGCCATAATCGAATCTTGATATATTTAGTGCTGATACCACTAGTCTAAGGGTGTCAAAAATGAGAAGGGGGGCCAGTTTGCCCAACTATCTCAGCAAGCCTGTGCATGTGCCCACTATTGCGACACTTGTTGAGTAATCGACAGCTTAGTATCGATCTTAATACCCAGGCTTTTTACCACCAAGGCTGGCTCTGGGTATTGGCCTAGCTCTTGTGGCCAAAAGAGATTGCTCCATAGGTTGGCATCCGTGGTGACGGCCAACACCTCTGTCTTATCTGGGTTGATTTGAAGGAGTTGGCCATCATCGAGTTGACTGTAAATTTAAGGATGTTCTGAACTCTAGCATGGGCAGTTGGAGAATTATCAATCTGAATGATAATCTGGGTGTCATCGGCATAGTTATAGATCTGGCACTCCATCTGATTCAAAGCAGCTATCAAGGGTTGGAGATAGGCATTGAACAGGAGGGTTGACAGTGCCGACCCCTGAGGGAACCCACAGGGAAGTGTGCCTGGCCTGGACACAGCGTCGGTCAGCTGTACTCTCTGGGAGCGGCCCTCCAAAAAGGATGTAAGCAATGCTAGTGCCTTGCCCTGGATCCCTGGATCAGAAATCCACGACAGGAGTAGGTCATGATCGACTCGACCGTGTCAAATGCTGCGGATAGATTTAGCAGGATCAGGGTGCATGGTTTCTTTGTGTCTGCCCTCAGTCTTAATCCATCTAGTACAGATAGCATAGCCAGTTCCGTGCTGTGGTGTGCCCGAAATCCTGCCTGGTTAGTTTGTAAGAGGTGGTTGACTTCCAGATGATGTGAAACTGAGAGTAGCACATGCTGTTCCAGAGTTTTTGAGAGGAATGGGAGTTGGGAGATTGCCCGGTCTTCTTCAGGTTTTTAGTGTCGGCCCCAGATTTTTTCAGGAGTGGAATGACACGTGCCTCCTTGAAGTCCCTAGGGACTAGTCCTATTTCTAGGGAGGTATTGAGGAGTGACATGATCTCGGCTTCTATCCCGGGAAAGCCATCTTGAACATCCTTGGGGGTCAGGGGTCCACAGGCGATCCTAATTTCACATACCCTATTAGTAGGGCCCAAGCTTCAGGCGTGACCGTGGGGAAGGAGGTGAGGGGTTTGTTACAAAGGGGGAGCTGGGGTGTCAGTTCGAGAGGGCATGGGAGCATGGGGGTGTGCTTTATTACAGTAAGGAGATCCTCCACTTTTGAGGTGAAGAACGCTTGAAATATATTGCTATCCTCCCTACTGAAGGAATCTTCTGTTCCTTCACTTGTTTTAGTTCTTTCAAAATTTTGAAAGTCTCTTTCTGTGTGTTAGTAGCGGACGCAATCTTGACTTCATAGAAATTGGGTTTTCTTGTTAGAATAGCTTTTTTGTACGCGGCAAATTTTGCATGATATTCTGATCCACCGTCGGGGTCGTAGGCTTTCCGCCAGGCTCTCTCACTGAACCACGGTACCCCTTTCCCTTTGTCCTTTTTCTTTCCCTACGTACAGGTGCAAGTGTGTTGATGGCGTTATTTAGCCTTTGCGCAAGGGCAGTACTTTGTGCATCGGGTCTCTAAGAGTGGGACTATGGGGGCTTGATTTTCTGAGGATCGAGATAGTTTACCATTCTGGGGGTGGATGGGTTTTCTGCTCTAAAAGTGGGGGAAGGCCACTAATGATATAGTGGTCGGACCATGAGCAGGGCCTGATGACAGGGGGGTCTGTATGTGGCTGGGAGGTCCAAACCAGGTCGAGTGTATGCCCTTTCTCATGGGTAGGGCCTATCACTGTTTGGTGTAATTCCAGTGCGGTCAATGCTTCGTCCATTAGTTTAGCTTGGCTCTCTTCGGGGGATTGCTCCCAATGGAAGTCGAAGTCTCCCATTACTACTAGGAATTGATACCGTGAGTGCATATCGTGAGCCAGTTCCATCAGACATTTGATGAACTTGGGCGGCGTTCTAGGAGGGCGGTACACAATCAGGACGACAACACAAGCTGAAAGAGAGCAAAACTTTGCCCCTAGTACCTCCGCCCCTTCAATGTTCTTGGCAAAGAGCATATCAGCCTTTAGGAACTGTTTGTAAAGAAAAACGACCCCACCCCCTCTAGTACTACCGTGTCTATTATGGTATAGAGCCGCATAGTTTAGAGGCATTGTCCCGAATTGTTTGGGGAAAACAACTGTTCCAAATGGCTTCTTCCCTGTTGGAAGTGTACAGTCCCATTGAAAATAGCTACCAAAGGTGTACTGTTCTCTGCATATTGGTAGACATCTCAAACTGTTCACTTGATCTGTATATTGGGGCCAGACAGCCATTCAACCTATCAGGAGTTATTTTTGGCTCTTGCTTCTTAGGCAGATCAGGATACCAGGTATGAGGTTGGGCAAGCAAAGGTGTTCAAGTGTATAGGGGTGACCATGCCTTTAGTGAAATCCCATATTTCATGGACGTCATTTAGAGGGGCGCCATGGGTCACAGCTGCGACCCATCATGCCCCTTGCAACCTTTGCCACTGCCTTTGCGACATCTGGCCACAGAGGTGGCAGAATCAGTGCCAGGCACACTGGGACAATTTCTCCTTATGGATGTTGATTGGGGCTCCACTTTCCTTGCTTTCTATCCATTTCTTTTATTATGGTGTAGTTCACACAAATCTATTTAGGATCTGCGTGTTTTAGACAACAGATCCTAGGGGACTAGTGTCCAGACTGATTCCAGACACCCCTAAAGAATATGTTAGTCTGTAGACCAGCTAGCTCACAGTGCCACTATGAGCCCCTCTTACCAAGGAGCAAATAGTTTCTGGCAACTATTGAACATAACAACCCTAACCCCTGAGGAATTGTGGAAACAATGCAGTACTTTTTGCTCAGTTACTTGTGCTTGCTTTGTCTCAGAGAGATACACAGAAAAAATGGTGGGGACTTTTTCAATAAGCATTTATTGAACCAGCGCCATTCTAGTGTAAGTACATGTGCCGCAACAACAGTGAGACAGAAACAAATATATACGGTTATAAGCACCAGCAGAGTAAATAAAAGGTAGAATTCTACCATAATGCTAAAACAATTAATATATACAGGCATATAGATAGATTACAGTAATAATATGTACTCCTAAGATGCCAACCCAAACTAGATGTAACTAATTGTACCTAGCATGTATGAAGGTTCGAGCCAAGAATCCCTTTAGGATAAAGCCAATCCCATTACCTGATGTGGGAGAGTGAAGGACCCTGTTGTGGTCTCAAGGAGGACACCCCGCGAGGGATGTCAGACCACTGCGTGCTGGAGTGTCTGCGTGTAGGAACCTCAGCGTCTCGCGTCAGAGTGTCAGCATGGAAGTCTTTTTCTCCTCTGGTTTGTCCAGTGAAGAAGTAGTGCTTATATACCCAAAAGGTACCATCTGGGTTTCTACCTAGCAGGGTACTATGGACATGTCGGGCAAGGGTGACAATAGAGGAGACCCTTATACAGAGTTATTATTTAGAAGATGGTAATCCTACTGTGATACTGAGAATCCTCATGCATAATACATGAGGCTAGTGTTAGGGGAAAGCCACACAACAGCCATGTAGCACCTAACTAGGTAAAAGGTCAGCGCCAGAGGTTGTGCAACTACGTAGGCCTATATTGAGGTACATGGGGTTTATAACATTACTAGAACAATATTATGTGATTCACTATTAGTGTAATAAAATATGGAGTATAATTAGCTGGAATATGACACTTCCTGACAACTGAGGTAAGTAAAAAATGATTTTAAATGTACGGTGTGCTTGTGCTTGCAGGTGAAAGTGTTTTTATGTTAGAGCTAGTGTGTGTATGTTTGAATGTCTATGTGTAAGCTGGTGAGTGAAAGCAATTGCCAAATAGCATCTGATGTCACTGCTGTTACCCCTGGCATTTTGGTGAATTGACGACTATGCCTTTGTTGGGTGTATCATCTCTCAGGTTGCAGCCTGAAGCTGCTGGGAGTAGCAAAATCAAGAAAAGATGATCACAAAGATCTCTTCCTGCTCCAATGAAATGTCCATGAATCCAAACCAGATCAAACACTTTCCTTTAAAGTCACTTCAGTGAGTTTGGAGCTAGTGGGTCATGCACTCAATGGGAGACAGCAAAAGGACCCTACAACGTAGGGGCTATAAACCTACAAGGAAAAACAAATTAGTTGTAGCCCACTCCTGAGGCATCCAAGCACTACTTCACGCATCCCGCTTATGTTCTATTGGAACTGGGTATCCAAGTCATAACAGACTGAGATTCCTTACACAAAACTCAAATCACAATGTGGAAGGATCTTACATTAAATGAGGAATATAACAAGAAAAAATTATAAGGCAGTGTGAATAGTATTTAAAACTAGAACATGTGAATGTTTAATTTTAAAATGTCCTTACAGTGACTAGGATCTCAAAACAATTTTCACAATAGCAAGGCAGGCTGTTTCATAGGAAAACACTGGGATGCAATATTAAAAACTAATACTGTATCTCGGGAATGGGTCTAGCTAGAAAACTAATTTAACAAGTATGTTTAATAGTTATACAACATCCAATTCATTGGTGTAATCATCATATTATTTCTAAATAATATGGAAAAGTAACTTTGAAAAAATAACTTTTGCCCCTCCTGAAATCTCTTGAAGCTATATCTTGATTTTGCTGTCTTTCTTCTGTCCACCAGATAAAAGCATTCCAATAGGCATGAACGAGGTATGAAATTGCTTCCAGGACAAGGACAAAATGCCTTGTGTGTGGGGAGGTGTTGTAGCGCCCTTGACAGGAAGGCCTGTGGCTGGGAACTAGGACCTTATTAACTTAAAAGAGGCCTAGAGTGTCACAAGCAGATGTAGCTAACACCCAGGCCATCACACCTCTTTTGTACTGGACTAGCCCCCATCACAGCACGCCTCTTTCTGACATTACAGCGTCCAAGCCAGTTTGACAGGTAAGCCGGGTTTACATAAATTATTTAGAGCACACTTCATAGGAGAGAAACAGAATACTAAAAACATGTGTGTGTATCTCCTGGTTGCTGAAAATTCCGTTTTTCTCAACCAGACTTCCATCTCTGAGTTTGTTGGGTGTACAGGAGCTGCCTAAAATAGGATTTTAATGTTAGATGTTGGAGGATATTATGATTCCCTAGACCAAAGATACACAGCCAACAGAAATATTCAAACTTACATACCAAAAGGACAGAATGCACACCACTAACACTCAAGGCAAAATGTTACTAGGGATGCTTCCTGAAATGCATTGAGTTTATATGATAACAGATTAAATATAAATTGTTATATACAGAGAATCAAGCTTGACGTGGGGTTTTTCTATGACCTTTGAACACTGGAAACATCAAATTGCTAATAAAATATGGGAGACTAAGAAATCAATTTTTGATTTTTTTTTTAATTGGACTACTATTGATAAATGTGATAAAACCAAGATTGTTGTTGGATTGATAATGGCCCAGAGGCTTGTTGGCTGTGCATCACCAGGTTTGACAAATAGCATTTCAATGTGAGTTTTGGGCAGAGCACGCACCAGGATACCATGTCGAAATTTCAGCCTTACATTGACAACTGAAATCTTGCGAAGGTAAATACATACATATATATATATTCACTGAAAAAACCATAGCTTTCAGGCACATTGTAGTTATGAATTAGCATTTAAAAAACCTTAGAAATTCACTGAAAAACCATACGTTTCAGAGGCGTTATAGTTAGCTGGACATTTTACTCGTACAAAAGCATTGAAATTTCCCCGTTATGGTTAGTTCAGCTAACTATAACTTGCGTGCCCGGAATGCACTGCTGATGACATCACATATTACATCACTCATGATATGGTCAGTGACATCACTCATGACATCACTGATGACATCTCAAACGACATCACTAATGACATCACTGATGATATTATCCAGTGAATGTGTGTTTTTCTGAAAATCAAATTTGTTTTATATATGTATATCAAGGTTGATGGAAGAATAAATGGGTATATGAGTGTCTAAGCGGATGCTTTTTTTGTAAAATTGATTGTATAACTGACTGATTAAGTGTATCTTAGTGAATACATGGGTTAGTGAGTAATGTTTAAATATGTAAATATCTGTATCAGTCTCTCACGTTGTGTATAAGTGGCTGCATGGGCTGGTGGGTAGCTACATGAGTGTCTATATGGGTTATTACTTGGTTTTTCGAGTATCAGTATGAGTGTCTGAGTGTCTGTATAGTTCAGTGGAGGGTATTACTTAGTGCATAGATGCATGAATGAGTGCGTCACTGTATTTGTTGAAAACAGTATGTGTGCAGGACTGAATGGGTGGATGAGTGTGTGTATGGGTGTGTTAGTGAGTGAATGACTGTCTTAATAGCGTCTTTATAAGTAACTACATATGTTTTAAACTAACATATGTCAGTACGGGTGCATATAAGTGAGAATATGTGAGAGTGAGAGATTGGAAGAGTTCATGTATGAATACGTATGTGTTTTTATAAGTGATTGTTTAAAAGAGTAAGTATGTGTAAGTTTCTGTAGAAGTGAGTGTGCTGGTGTGTGTATAATTGTATATGCAAGTAAAGGGATGTTTGAATCTTTATTAGCATGAGTGACTATGTGTGTGAGTAAATCTATGGATGAGTGGGGGTGTGTAACATGATGTATAGGTGTATGTGTATATATGTTAAGTGAGTACATGTATGAGTGACTGTAAAGGACTGTTGGTGAATGAGTGGATGTGTATGAAGATCTTGAAATTACTGAATAGGTTGTTGTAACTGGCATTGGTATATCCATTGTTTTGAAAATGTTAGTTTCTATTTTTGAGTGTGTGTATAAAAGGTTGTATTAGGGTGAGAGGAGGTCTGCCACTTTATCAAAAGGATGATGTCATCAGTGATGTCATTTGAGATGTCATCAGTGATATCATGAGTGATGTCATTGACCATGTCATGAGTGATGTAATATGTGACATCATCAGCAGTGCATTGCGGGCGCGCAAGTTATAGTTAGCTGAACTAACTATAACGGGGGAATTTCAATGGTTTTGTACGAGTGAAATGTCCAGCTAACTAGAACGCCCCTGAAAACGATGTTTTTTTCATTGAATTTCAAAGGTTTTTTAAAAGCTAATTTCTAACTTTAACGTAACTCAAACCTATGTTTTTTTTGAGTGAATTTCAAAGTTTTTTTAAGTACTAGTTTCTAACTATGCCTACAGAGGTAGGACATGTGAAGAAAGAAGAAATAATGCACAGAAAGAAAAAAAAGAAATGCAGAAAGAAGCAACAGTAGTCCTCAAAGACGAAGAAAAGTGCAGGAAGAATCAAGACATTTGCACAAAGAACCAACAGAGGAGCAGAAAGACGCCTTGTTACAAAATCATCCTGTGCCCACAACTCCTTCAGACGGGTACTGGTGTTAACTGACTCTGACAAACCAGGCCTAGAGCCAGTGGTTTGCTAAAAGACACTTAGAATTCAGTGAAAACACCTACATACACTAGGGAACACTATGCGTTGGGGTACCGCTGTGAATAGCAGGACCTCCTCTGTAAGCCCCTAGTACATAATAGGGCAGGGGGATTAAAATTACCTCTTAAAACACGCCACAGTTTGCACACTGATGAAGGGTGGCGGAGAGCCTGAGGTGACATGTGTTCAAATACGCCCTGCGGGTGTTTTAAGTTGGGGGATAAAGTCCATTGAATCCTGTGGGTCCCTGGGGTCCAACTAGCGCACTAGGTACCTCCAGTAAGCACCACAGAGCTGCATTGCAGAGATATGTAAAAAGGGGCACAGCCTAGATCACCTCTCCGTAACGCAGTGCAGTGGCACTTACTGGAAGCACCTGGTGGGCTTGTTGGCCCACAGGGTCCCTCAGGATTGAAGGGGAATTATTTCCCCAACTTAAAACAGGCCACAGGGCGTGTTTGCACAAGTCACGTCAGGCCCCATCCCCTCCCTTCACCACTCTGTAAACACGCCCTGTGGACGTTTTAAGTTGGGAGATTAAGTCCCCTTAAATCGTGAGGGTCCCTAGGGTCCAACTAGCCCAATAGGTACCTCCAGTAAGCACCACAGAGCTGCGTTGCAGAGAGGTGTAAAAAGTGGCACGGATTGGACCACCTCTCTGCAACGCAGCGTAGTTCTAAGTTGAGAGATTAAGTCACCTTGAATCCTAGGGGTCCCTAGGCTCAAACTAGCCCACTTGGTTTCTCCAGTAAATGCCACAGAGGTGCGTTGCAGAGAGGTGTTAAAATGGGCGTGGCCTCTGAACACCTGTCTGCAACGCAGCTCCTTGGCGCATACTGGAGATACCTGTTGGGCTAGTTAGCCCTCAGGGACCCTAAGTATTGAAAGATAATAATTTCCCCAACTTACAACTCGCCACGGGCGCCTTTGCACAATGGTGAAGGAAGGGGGCGTGGCCTGAGATGACATGTCTGTAAACACACCCTGTGGTGCGTTTTAAGTTTGAGAATTAATTCCTCCTCAATCCTGAGGGTCCCTGTGGCCAACTAGCCCACCAGGTACCTCCAGTATGTGCAGCTCCGTGGCGCTTACTGGAGGTAACTGGTGGGCTAGTTGGCCCCCATGGACCCTCAGGATTGAAGAGGTATTAATTCCTCAACTTAAAATGCGCCCCAGGGCGTGTTTGCACACATGTCACCTCAGGCCCTGTCCCCTCTCTTCACCACTTTCCAAACGTGCCTGTGGCGCGTATTAAGTTGGGGATTACCTCCCCTTGAATCCTGAGGGTCCCTGGGGTACAACTAGTCCACCAGCTACAGAGCTGCGTTGCAGAGAGGTGTAAAAAGGGGTATGGCCTCAGAACACCTCCCTGCAACGCAGCCCCTGGCGCATACAGAAGGTTCCTGGTGGGCTAGTTGGCCCCCAGGTACCCCCAGTATTCAAGGGAAATTTGTTCCCCATCTGCAAATGCGCCAGGCGGCGCATTTGCAGAGTGCTGCAAAGAGGGGGCGTAGCCTCCGGTGCGATGACGGTCATTTATTTTTACATTTTTATAGGAAGGGGGCTGTGTCACCCCTCCGAGGCTTTAATCGGTCCGATGGACCCCATGCCCCGAGGCATGGCCTTTAAAAAAAAAATCTTTCCGAGGGGGGCTACGTTGCCCCCCTCCTCAGGCAACTTACGGTCCTGGGGACCCCATTCCCCAGGGCTGGCCTTTGTTTATTTATATTAAAATACTGGGCAGGGGAGTGTGTGGCCCCCCTCCAGCGCCACTTGTAGCCCTGTGGACCCCATCCCCCGAGGCTGGCCCTTTCCGCTGGGGACCGTGGGGGGGTCCCCAATCCCCCCCACGATCCCACCGGCTCCCCGCATCCCTCGGGAGTCGGCATTGCTTTTCCACATGGGGAGCTGCGAAGATGCAGCTCCCTGTGTGGAAAAGCAACCGTCTTTGGTTTTTGAAAGAAAGAGCAGATTTTCTGCTCTCTCTTCCAAAAACCAAAGCAGTTTGCTATGGCGGGAGCCGCGAGGCTCCCGTCCTGCCATATCAAACTACAGTGTCTGGGGGGGCACCCTGGTACACTGCAGGAGGCGGCCCTGGAGTGTGGCGGTCCCTGGGGCCATCAATGGCTCCAGGAGGGGGGCTTCGTGGCCCCCCTCCCAACATTTTCAAAGCCCAGGGGGTGGTGGTCCCTGGGGCTTGGGAGTCCATGCCATGGGCCCTCTGCATATATTGTCATAAATCCCCAGGTGGTGGCGGTCCCAGGGGCTTGGGGGGGTCTTTGAGCCCCCCACCCATGTATTTTGAAGCCCTGGGGGTTACGGTCCCCAAGGCAGGGGGGGCTGTGAGCTCCTCTTCCAATTATGTTAGATAAAGCGATCCCCGGGGCTGGGTGGGCCCGGTGAGCCCCTCATCCCTATACTAATATTGCCCTGGGATTTAGGCCACCGTGGGGCTGAATATTAATGAATCTGTGGGAGCCAGAGCTTCGTTTTGTTTTCTCATCTGGATCAGCGCACCCTGCGCCTATTTGGTGATTTAAAAAACATTAGATATATTTTTTTGGGGCCATGGTATGGGGGTCCTTGTGGGACCCCCTAAGCAGACCTAGTGGGTCAGGGTGTTTCTACCCTGCCCCCTTTTTGAGTTTTGCACACTTTTTTCAATGATTTTTTGTGCCTCGGTTCTACCGAGGACCAAGATGGCTGCCAACACTTCCTGGTTTGGAGTGTTGACAGCCAATTAGCATAAAGCTTGTGATCGGGAGGGTGCGCAGAGCCTGTGCGGCCATAGATATCGAAACTTGTTCATTTTGAATTTCTCAGGAACTACTGAACGGATTGACACCATTTAACAAAAAGGGTTCTTTCTGACCCAAGATCTACCTGTTTGGCAAATTTGGTGTAATTCCGTTCAGCAGTTCGGGCTGTAGCCGTGTCTAAAGTTTCCTATGGGAAATTGCATGGGGAAAACACGTTTTGGAACCCCCCTTTTTTCTCGGCCCCCGCTTGACGAATCACCCTGAAACTTTCAAGATAGGAGCGGACTGATGCGGGCCATAAGTTTTGAAATATTCGTCAATCGGCGCCAAAGTTATTGGGAATAGAATGTTGCGAATTTCCTATGGAAAATAGGTCCTAACTAAAACTACCTACTAGCGACCGCCAGTAAGTAATATATATAAGTAAGTATAGAAAACATTTCAGTGGTTACCATTTTGCACACAATTGCATACACAACAATGTTGGATTTGTTTATTTGAAACTACTTTGTTTTTACATCCAGCTCCACACAACATTATCAAGATGCCTTGAACATCATGTACTAGTCCTCTATACACACTGGGTACAAAGGTTGTCCTATCTTCATCCACAAGGCGACAGAGCTATCCACATATCCATAACATTACTAAGCTAGCGTGCACATCACAAAGGCTGCTTTTTATTATAAATAAAAGACATCCCAATAGATTGGTAGAGGAGGCACTACTGCTGACACTGAAGGTCCGTGCATGCTGAGAATCCACCACGCATCGGTCTTACATTCCGTGAGGGGTGTCCAACTCAAGACCAATAATGGGTCCTTCACTCTATTCACTCAGGTAATGAGGTCAGATCATTCCTTGGGGGATTCTTAGATCTACACCTACATACACTTTAGGTACACTTAGAGTAGGGTTAGCATGGTAGGAGTGTGTTAGATTACCATATTGCATATGCCTGCATATATTCTTTGCTCCTGCACCATGGTAGAAATGTATCTACTGTTCACTCTTTTGGTGCTTGTAATCTCATTTATTTGCTTCTTTCTCCTAATCATTGCAGCACACTTATTTTGTGCACAAAGAACTTTGGTTCACTAAATATTATTGCAACGTCCCACTGTGTATTCTCTGTATATTTCTCTGACAACACGTGAGCACGAGTGACTGAGTGAAAGGTTCTGTACTGTTCCCACTATTCCTGAGGAATCAGGGCTGTCATGTTCAGTGCTTGTCAGAAACTGTTCGCTCCCTGGTAGGTTAGGGGGGCTTACAGTGGCACTGTGAGCTAGCTGGCTTATAGGCCAACATATCCTGCAGGGGTGTATGGTTGGTCAGCATAAAGATTACCTGCTGTCACTGTGTCATTGCCAGATTGGTGAGCAGCACACTTGACCACAGCCACTGTTTCTGGTAATTGGATTGCTTTTAGCAAATCTTTCACATAATTTCCATTTTCAATAGGAGTACCTGATGAAGTCAGAAACTCCCTTTGCAGCCAAGGTTAGCCAAAGTCATGCACAACCCCATAGCCGTACTGGCTATCAGTATAAATTGTTACTTTCCGATTGTTCCCAATTTTGCAAGCCCTTGCCAATGCAATTAATTCAGCTACTTGGGCAGACTTGACTCCAGGTAAATAAGATGCTTCGACTGGACCCCATAAAGTACACACAGCATATGCAGCACTTAATCCTCTTTCCTCATGTTGCATGAATGAACCATCTACAAATAGCCCATGTTCTGAATTCATTAATTGCCAGTACTGTGCAACAATTCAACGATTAACAAGGATAATGAGCTAGAAATTACTCATTCCCATAGACCACTCTTTCAGTCAAAAATCAAATAGAAAATGAATTTATTTTATTTTAAATCATTAGAACGAGATTATTTTATTATTTTATCAAAAATCAAGTTTGAACATTAGCTTTAGTTAAACATAATTAGTTTTTTTGACATAGGGGAGGAATGAAAAATCTTGAGATTTAGGGAGTTTACCATAAGTATTGTATGATTCAGGGGTCAAGACAATTGGGGGAAACACCCTTTTTACACTCTAGACATTTTGTTCGAAACATGAATTTACGACAGACAACATAGAATGGTGATGGGGGTTGGGGGGGAAAATTGAGTGAAAAATGTTCTTGTTTTTTAGACGCATTTTGAATCCTTTTCAAATATAAGGATTCTCGTCAGGACCACACACAATAAATCTGTGTCGCTTTTTGAGGTCTTTTCTTTCAATATGTTGGATGCTTGTTCGAGCATTCCCAACTAAAGCCGTTGAAGTCCGATTATTTAAAGTCCGTCAGGTCGTTGTTCGAAACCTTGCAGTGTCTCATAATTATTTCTTGAACGAAAAACAAGTATCCTCCAATATGCGTCCTTGCAGCCGCTCTCATTCTTGGAGGCGACCCATATTGGAGGATACTTGTTTTTCATTAAAGAAATAATTATGAGACACTGCAAGGTTTCGAACAACGACCTGACGGACTTTAAATAATCGGACTTCAAAGGCTTTAGTTGGGAATGCTCAAACAAGCATCCCAAGGTATTTGATACAGAATCACAGCAGGATTTGCACAACTGGACAACATAGGAAAACAACTGTATTAATTTTGGGGAGGTCTTGTATGACCCTGTACTTTCCGCTCAGTTTCTTTATGCCAATTATGGGTGAATTACATGGACTGCTAATTATTTCTTGCAAAATAACTGCTTCGACTAGACGCTTTATTTCTAATGCAACTCCTGCTTTTATTTCTGGGCTCATTTTGTACTGTCAAATATTTGGGTAAACTGCACCTTCTTTCACTGTCACTGTCACTTTTATTGGGTCGACATTTGCCATTAATCCTACATCCTTTCCTGTGAAATCCCACACATTAGGATTTACCGTATGCTGTAATTCTCTTGGCAAGTCTTCTAGAGTCAACTTTTTATTCTCAGTTTCCTGTTTTGCTAACATTAATTTATAAATTCCATCTTCATCTGGGGTTTGAATTTCAAAACCACTTGGTGTACAAAAGATGGTGCAATTCATTTTACACAGCAAATCTTTACCCAACAGGTTTACTGCACTAGAGTCGCACACAGCAAATTTGTGCATCTCTTTAAAATTGCCTATTCGTACTTCCATTGGCTCTATAATTGGGGTACTAATTTGTTTATTAGAAACGCCCACTACTTGGATCGCTTCTTCCGAGAGGGGTAGGTTTGGAACGTCTGCTGTTCTCACAGTAAAGCGGGTAGTGCCAGTGCCCAATAAAAAGGTAACATAATTCCCTTCTACTTTTCCCACAATGTATGGAACTGACTGACCTACCAGCAAGCATGCGCCATGTACGCACTCCTCGTCCTCCCCTCTCAGGCACCGTCAGAAACTGTCTTCATCAAAGTAGTGTCACTGCTTCTTTTCTAGCACTTCCCTCACAATTTGTGGTATCCACACTGTATGTAACTTGTCTCCCAGGATTTCGCATAGGTGCTAGTGGTAACTGATTCTGTATTACCTGTGGTTGCTGTTTATTCGACACCTCATTCTGCGTCTGTGGATTTAAAGTGTTAGTTTGCACATTACTATTTAATACAGCTTTACACTCGTTTCTCCAATGCCCCAATTTTCCAAACACCCGTGGCATGGAAATGTCTTTTTAGCTTCATCTCAATTGAATTTTCCCCTTGGTTTGCTCCCACTTCCATCTCCTTGAGTCTGATTATTTTTCATTTGGCTCAATTGGAGTTCTTTTTGCTCTGCTAGTTTTACTTGTGCCCACATTACCTTTTCTTCTGAATTCTTTCGTTTATTTTCTATCTCATCTCCACAATATTGTGTATATTTTAAAATTTCATCTATCGGTTTGGCCTGCCAACAGATCTTATGATCTTTAATCATTTGCGAAATTTCTGGTTTTAATCCTGACACAAACCGGTAAATAAAATGTGTCATGTCTTTCATATCAATATTTTCCAAGCCACTGTACTGCTTGAATACCTGTAAAAGGCGTTCATAGTACGCATGTACTGATTCATCTTTATTCTGGGCAGTTCTGTCTATTCTGGTCCAATCGGTTTCTTTTGGGGGTACCTTTCCCTTCAAGTATAGTATTACTTGATTATATTTTTTCATGACCTCATCTGATGGGGCTCCTGTCTTCGTGTCTCTAGGGTACTCATCATTAGGCCAATCAATTGCAATCTTACATTCTGTCCAGAAATCTACAGGAACAACAATGTCAAACAACCCTTCAAAATCTTTTAGCAACACTTTTGAGACTTTTACAAATCTACAGCTTTTCTCGGAAGCAAGATGGAGGACTGAAGACGCCGCCGAGTGGTCACTCCCGCAGGCACCCTGCGCTCTGAAAGAAACTGGCTTTTTTTCACCGATTTAAACCGTTAATAATCGCCCTTTGATTTACGAAGCTTTTGGAGTCTCGGGAGACATTTCTGCATCAATATATGTTCATAACCACAGGGACTGCCGATCTGGGTCGAGGCAAGTGGTGGAGAAACAGGCTCTTCACTTCACTTTCACTGACCTACTGACTCCGCGGCTCCGGTGTGCTCAGGTGGGCTCAGGTGTGCTTCGGTGGGGATCTGTCAGACCGCTGTGCTGTCGCGGCTGTTCCTTTTGCTGCCTGCTCCTATCTTTCTTCATTGCTCTTTTGCTCTGGTCTGCTGAGGCCGCGAGGCTGTGCGAACCCGGGGGCATACTGAGGCAATCAATCGGGCTGACAGGGCTCGGTTGGTGAAGGCTGGCTGCCGTCTGCCGGTGAAGGAAAGAGAGGGTCACCTCTTGCTCATGGAGGAGTAAGCAACAGCACAACTGTGCGGAGGAGAAAAGCCATTTCCCAGATGACACGAAAAAATCCTATGCATCAGAATAGAGTGGCGAAAGATGCCCCCCCAGGGGATAATACAGAAGAAGCGGCTCTGGTTTTCAAACCTATTAAGCCAATATCGCCGGCGGTAGTAGCGAGGATGCCACGCTCTACTTTAAATACTCCTGAGAACTCGGCTGCTGCAGAGAAACGGACCGGTAAGCCACAGCCTGCTCTCTTACACCCTTTTCCTCTCACTACCCCTTCTACACTTTCTAAAGATAAAGCACTTTTGCAAATATCAAAAAACAATGATAAAGAAAAAGAACTAGAATCAGATGGTGCAAGGTGCCCTTTATCTTTGTCTGTTGCTGCTACCGATACAGACACTTATAAAACAATGGAAGCGGCTATATCCTATGAAGCTGTTACATCCAATGAAAATGTAAGTGTGGGATCAGAGGGGCTTGATGTGTTCATAAGGAAGCTGGGTGAACCAGAAAGAGTAAACAGGGCGCTAGCCGTGGAGCAAGGAGACGTGGAAGAGCTGGATATACCTCTAACAAATGGTGTGCCTCAATATATTGAACCTTCTGAACCTACTCAATCCGGCAATATTACTACTACATGTCCTACTATAGGAGCAAACATGGTGGCAGTGACAGTGGCAGTGGCTGCTACTATGGCTATGGCTACGGAAGATAAAACGAAAGCTATAACAGATACAGAAAACACAAATGTAACTACAACTACAACTATTTCCTAAATATTAACTTCTCAATTACAAAAACAAACAAAAACACCAATTGAAGCGCAAGTAAAAGCACCCACACTTACACCAGTACAAATATCAGCATTAGATTTAAGTCTGGGAGAGCAGAGAATCAACAGTGATGGTGCGGAGGTGCCAGAGGAATTACAAATACAAGAGAATGACTCCAATGATGAATACGAGGAGCTTTTTGAGGAAGGGGGAGGGCTCGATAAGAAAGATTATTCTATATCACAATCAGAAGTAAACAACCCCTCGGGCCTCAAGAAATGGGGAATGTTAAGAATTAAAGTAAAGAAAGGTGGGAAAAAACTGAAACCTGCTGTGCTAACTACTACATTAGCATCAACAACCACTGGAGGGAAATTGACAGGAGACCAAACCCCTTTGCTTAAATGGATGCAACCAAAAGGGGGGGTTAAGAATATGTCCCTGTGTTGTTCAGGAACTACCTCTACAGAAACCGATATTTCCAAAAATCTACAATACTCCACCTCCAAAAATGTGGATTTGTTAGACCCAAATGTAGAGTTAGGGTTGTTGGAGACATCTCTGATCAATGCTTCTGCTGACACTGCTGATACTTTACTGCAAACTATACCACTTCCTATATCCCCCAACCCTTCTTAGACAACTTCTGATACCTCCTCCCTGGACTTAATCTTAAAAACATTAATGATACACCGCCAAGAAACACAACAACATTTTCTTCAACTAAGGGAAGATGAGATAATATTAAGGTTCATAATTGTCTGCAGGAAGTAACTAATAAATTGAATGGCGTCACAAAGGAGATCGAAGGATTACAACAAAGGGTGGTCGAAGTAGAGGAGACACTGGCTACTACTTCAGCCCAAACTGGCCAACATAAAGAAGATATAGGATCACTACAGAATAAAGTTGAAGAATTAGAAAATAGACAGAGACGACAGAACTTGAGACTTTTTGGAATACCCGAAGGGTCAGAGGGTTCGGATGCCAGGGCTTATTAAATTTAATTAAATTTCAAATCTTTATTCCGCACTTAAAAAGACACCATAAAAGTACATAAGCAATTACATTTTTTATAAAAAAATACTTTAAAAAAGATTTAAAATAGGTTAAAAAAGCTAAAAAAGCTAAAATTCATTACATGCGAAAAAAGAAAGGGGGATTTCCGTAATAAGTCTCTGTTTATAGGGCGTTGCAATCGGTTATTTCTCTTGTGTTCCTTAACCTCATTGCCACCCTAATAAAACTTACTGTGCAAATCAATGTGTAAGCATCTGAGGCTTCCTGCAGAATCTTTAGGGCCGCTTTTGCTTGTCTGAATTTAGCTTCTTTCAGGATCCCTACTAAAAATGTACGTCTGGGAACAGAATAAAAGGGACATAGCAATACAAAGTGAAGGGTATCCTGCGGAGACCTACCGTCACAGCCGCAGGTACCCTTCGCCTCCAGTGTTAGAGTGAATCCAGAGGGGACAGAGAGTAGATGGTGTAACATGTTAAGTCGTAACCGAGTCATATAAAATCGATCCTGTGCGTTATGCATCAAGGTGAGGTATGGTTCCATTCCATGTTTCTTTGTCAGTGAACAATAGGATAAAACAGTTGGTTTGCACTTTTCCACGTCGGTCCTGTTCGTGAGTGTCCATTCTGTAAAAAGTTTTTTGGCCATTGTTTTATTCTGACTGTTTGAAGATTCAGGTGCGGTGAAAAAGTTTTTGCAGCCGATTGCCTCGAGAGAGTCCTTTACATATTTCAGCCATGGAATGTGGCCCCCTGTATCGCGGTTCAGACAGTCTTTGAGAATTTGTCTGGTGAGGCCCGCTTCTGGATTAGTCCAGATTTTAATCCAGGTAAGAAGTGGTCTGATTTTAATTCGATCTTCGATATAGGGCTCCCTCAGTTCTTCGTGGGTGATATGGGCTGGAGTACTCTGTGGCAATTTCAAAATTCTTTTGAGAAACTTATTTTCCTCCACCTGAATCTGCTGCAATTGTTTATTTGTAAAACCCCACACTTCTCATCCGTAGCCTACTTTAGCACAACAAATTGATCTATACAAATTTAGCATTTGCTCCGGGGACCATCTGCCAAGTCTTCTCCCGTAGCCCATTATGGCCCCTGATGACGCCACCAATGTCGCTGCATGTTTATCCATCAAGGGTTTGAAATTTAAATGTTCATCGAACAACACACCTAGATACGAGAAAGACTTGACCTGGCCTATCTTATGTGACCCAATATTATAAGTGAAGTTCCTTTTTTCTCTGCCTCCCGCTGTCATCACATAGGATTTTTCCAGGTTGGAGGATAGATCACGTTTAGCCATAAAATTAACAAATCCATCAATCAGCTTCTGGAGCCCCAACGGTGTTCTAGCTAGCAGCACCGCGTCGTCCGCATAAAGTAATACGGGCACAGCTCGGTTTCCTATTTGGGACGAATCCACACACAGTTTGAGTAGTTCTTTATCCGAATTATTAATATATATAGAAAACAAAAAAGGCGCTAAAATACAACCCTGCCTCACTCCACTCGTTTATAAAAATTGCTCCGTCCTACTTCCCTCTTGGTTGTATCGAACTGTTGCAGAGGTGTTCCAGTGTAGGGCCTTTAGGAGGTCAACTAGCTTTTGTTCCACTCTTAAGTTTATCAATAGGGCCCATAGTTTTTCTCTGTTTACACGGTCGAAGGCTGCGGAGAGGTCCATAAACCCCATGTATATAGCCCCCTTTCCGGCGATGGTGTACTTGGCTGTCAAGAGGTAAAGATTCAGGCATTGGTCGGTGGTAGATCTGCCCTCCCTGAACCCATATTGAATATCTGTAAGGATTTGGTTCTCATCCGCCCATTAATGTAGTCGATTTAAAATGGCACGGGCCAGCACCTTAGCCGTCACATCTATAAGGGATATAGGGCGGTAACATTGTGGGTCATCCGGATTCCCTTTTTTGTAGATTGGGACAATAGTTGCCGTTGACCAGGAACGAGGCAGCCCTGCCACAACTGCCTCGTTCCTCGTAAGTAATGGAGCCCACAGCTCTATATTGCTCAGGTAGAGGTCAGGGGGTATGCCGTCGGGGCGTATGCCGTCGGGGCCAGGTGCTTTGTTTTTGCTTAGTCCTGAGATTGCCAGTTCCACTTCTGCCAGGGAAAAGTCTAATCGCGTGATCGGGTTTAGCTTTATTCCTTCTTCATGAGTTAGTTGCCCTGTATGATTATAAAGGCTCTGGAAATGGGTATACCATTGCTCTGGTAAGATGGTGTTTATTATTTTGGGCACGCCGGGATCCTGGAAACATGGTGTATTAATGACTTTCCAAAACCCCGACATGTCTCCCCTTTCCGCCGCCTCCCTTAGATCCTCCCACGCTTGTATTTGTAAACTTTTTTTTCGGGATTTCAGGGCCTTTTTATATTCTGATCTGTAGTAAACTATTTTAGGATTGTCCCTGGGACGCGACTTGAGGCTAAGTTTAAGGTTTTTGTGTGCCTTAATGCAGTCTTGGTCAAAAATTGGGGGCTAGTTGGCCCCCAGGTACCCCCAGTATTCAAGGGAAATTTGTTCCCCATCTGCAAATGCGCCAGGCGGCGCGTTTGCAGAGTGCTGCAAAGAGGGGGCGTAGCCTCCGGTGCGATGACGGTCATCTATTTTTAAATTTTTATAGGAAGGGGGCTGTGGCCCCCCTCCGAGGCTTTAATCTGTCCCAAGGACCTCATGCCCCGAGGCATGGCCTTTAAAAAAAAAATCTTTTCTAGGGGGGCTACATTGCCCCCCTCCTCAGGCCACTTATGGTCCTGGGGACCCCATTCCCCAGGGCTGGCCTTTGTTTATTTATACTAAAATTTTGGGCAGGGGAGTGTGTGGCCCCCCTCCAGCGCCACTTGTAGCCCTGGGCACCCCATCCCCCGAGGCTGGCCCTTTCCGCTGGGGATCATGGGGGGTCCCCAATCCCCCCCACGATCCCACCGGCTCCCCGCATCCCTCGGGAGTCGGCATTGCTTTTCCACATGGGGAGCTGCGAAGATGCAGCTCCCTGTGTGAAAAAGCAATCGTCTTTGGTTTTTGAAAGAGAGAGCAGATTTTCTGCTCTCTCTTCCAAAAACTAAAGCAGTTTGCTATGGCATGGCGGGAGCCGCGAGGCTCCCGCCCTGCCATATCAAACTACAGTGTCTGGTGGGGCACCCTGGGACACTGCAGGAGGCGGCCCTGGAGGGTGGAGGTCCCTGGGGCCATCAATGGCTCCAGGAGGGGGGCTTTGTGGCCCCCCTCCCAACATTTTCAAAGCCCAGGGGGTGGTGGTCCCTGGGGCTTGGGGGTCCATGCCATGAGCCCTCCGCATATATTGTCATAAATCCCCAGGTGGTGGCGGTCCCAGGGGCTTGGGGGAGTCTTTGAGCCCCCCCAACCATGTATTTTGAAGCCCTGGGGCTTACGGTCCCCAAGGCTGGGGGGGCTCTGAGCTCCCCTGGCAATTATGTTAGATAAGGCGATCCCCGGGGCTGGGTGGGCCCTGTGAGCCCCCATCCCTATACTAATATTGCCCCAGGGATTTAGCCCACCGTGGGGCTGAATAATAATGAATCTGTGGGAGCCAGTGCTTCGTTTTCTTTTCTCATCTGGATCAGCGCACCCTGCGCCTATTTGGTGATTTTTAAAAATTAGATATATTTTTTGGAGGCCATGGGGGTCCTTGTGGGACCCCCTAAGCAGGCCTAGGGGGTCAGGGTGTTTCTACCCTGCCCCCTTTTTGAGTTTTGCATACCTTTTTCAATGATTTTTTGTGCCTCGGTTCTACCGAGGACCAAGATGGCTGCCAACACTTCCTGGTTTGGAGTGTTGACAGCCAATTAGCATAAAGCTTGTGATAGGGAGGGTGCGCGGAGCCTGTGCGGCCATAGATATCGAAACTTTTTCATTTTGAATTTCCCAGGAACTACTGAACGGATTGACACCATTTAACAAAAAGGTTACTTTCTGACCCAAGATCTACCTTTTTGGCAAATTTGGTGTAATTCCGTTCAGCAGTTCGGGCTGTAGCCGTGTCTAAAGTTTCCTATGGGAAATTTCATGGGGAAAACACGTTTTGGAACCCCCCTTTTTTCTCGGCCCCCGCTTGACGAATCACCCTGAAACTTTCAAGATAGGAGCGGACTGATGCGGGCCATAAGTTTTGAAATATTCGTCAATCGGCGCCAAAGTTATTGGGAATAGAATGTTGCGAATTTCCTATGGAAAATAGGTCCTAACTATAACTACCTACTGGCGACCGCCAGTAAGTAATATATATAAGTAAGTATAGAAAACATTTCAGTGGTGACCATTTTTCACAAAATTGCATACACAACAATGTTGGATGCGTTTATTTGAAACTACTTTGTTTTTACATCCAGCTCCACACAACATTATCAAGATGCCTTGAACATCATGTACTAGTCCTCTATACACTCTGGGTACAAAGGTTGTCCTATCTTCATACACAAGGCGACAGAGATACCACATATCCATAACATTACTAAGCTAGTGTGCACATCACAAAGGCTGCTTTTTATTATAAATAAAAGACATCCCAATAGATTGGTAGAGGAGGCACTACTGCTGACACTGAAGGTCCGTGCATGCTGAGAATCCACCACGCATCGGTCTTACATTCCGTGAGGGGTGTCCAACTCGAGAGCAATAATGGGTCCTTCACTCTATTCACTCAGGTAATGAGGTCAGATCATTCCTTGGGGGATTCTTAGATCTACACCTACACACACTTTAGGTACACTTAGAGTAGGGTTCGCATGGTAGGAGTGTGTTAGATTACCATATTGCATATGCCTGCATATTTCTTTGCTCCTGCACCATGGTAGAAATGTATCTACTGTTCACTCTTTTGGTGCTTGTAATCTCATTTATTTGCTTCTTTCTCCTAATCAGTGCAGCACACTTATTTTGTGCACAAAGAACTTTGGTTCACTAAATATTATTGCAACGTCCCACTGTGTATTCTCTGTATATTTCTCTGACAACACGTGAGCACGAGTGACTGAGTGAAAGGTTCTGTACTGTTCCCACTATTCCTGAGGAATCAGGGTTGTCATGTTCAGTGCTTGTCAGAAACTGTTCGCTCCCTGGTAGGTTAGGGGGGCTTACAGTGGCACTGTGAGCTAGCTGGCTTATAGGCGAACATATCCTGCATGGGTGTATGGTTGGTCAGCATATAGATTACCTGCTGTCCCTGTGTCGTTGCCAGATAGGTGAGCAGCACACTTGACCACAGCCTCTGTTTCTGGTAATTGGATTGCTTTTAGCAAATCTTTCACATCATTTCAATTTTTAATAGGAGTACCTGATGAAGTCAGAAACTCCCTTTGCAGCCAAGGTTGGCCAAAGTCAGGCACAACCCCATAGCCGTACTGGCTATCAGTATAAATTGTTTCTTTCCGATTTTTCCCAATTTTGCAAGCCCTTGCCAATGCAATTAATTCAGCTACTTGTGCAGACTTGACTCCAGGTAAATAAGATGCTTTGACTGGACCCCATAAAGTACACACAGCATATGCAGCACTTAATCCTCCTTCCTCATGTCGCATGCATGAACCATCTACAAATTGCCCATGTTCTGAATTCATTAATGACTCTTCTCTTATGTCTGGGTGAGGTTTTGTACAGTACTCTGTAAGGTTAATACAATTATGTTCGAGTTCATTTTTGACTTCTGCAAAATGTGTTTCATGCAATAATGTTGCTGGGTTCAGAATATTACACCTAGCTATAGTCACTAGAATTCGCTTATACTTAGTCAGCCGACTAGTAGTTAGGTATTGAGTTTTAGTTCTGGTTAACAAAATCACAACTGCATGTGGAACATACACAGTTACTGGATGCCCCATAATAATGGATTCACTTTGCTCAAGACTCATGCAAGTTGCAGCTACTGCTTTCAAACAGCCGGGTAATGCAGATGCCACTGGATCCAGTGTGGAAGAGAAATATGCCACAGGACGTCTCTTCAGACCATGGGTCCAAGTCAGGACTGAAAGTGCACAATTGTCTCATGTATCACAAAGCAATGCAAACTCTTTTGAGTAGACAGGCATACCTAGTGCTGGAGCTGAACACAGACAATCTCGTAATTTTAAGAAAGATGACATGCTTTCATCATCCCATTCTGCTGGGTACTTTGCTCTTTTCTTTGTCATTTATATCAATGGAGTTGCTAGGACTGCAAATCCCACAATCCATTGCCTGCAGTAACCTACAACTCCAAGAAACATTCTGATTTCTTTCCGTATTTGAGGTAGCTCCATATTTCTGATTATTCAGATTCTTTCTGAGGTACCCCTTCTAACACCTCTCTCTATCTGGTGCCCCGGATATTTCACCGATATGGTGCAAAATTGCAGTTTCTCAGGTGATGCTTTGTGTCCTCCTTCACCTAAATGATTTAGTAAAGCAATGGTATCAACAACACAGTCACTTTGGGTTTTAGACGCCACAAGTAGGTCGTCTATATACCGCACGAGGACAGACTGTCCGGGCAGTACCAAATATTCTAGACACTTTTTCAAAATCTGATTAACAATTGATGGGCTTTCTGTGTACCCCTGAGGGACACGGTTCCAAACGTTTACATGGTCATCGAATTTGAACTTTTGCTGTCTGGATGTAATGGAATTGAGAAAAATGCGTGACATAAATCAATTACGATAAACCACCCTGCTGCCCACGGTATTTGATACAGAATCACAGAGGATTTGCACAACTGGACAACATAGGACAACAACTTTATTAATTTTGGGGAGGTCTTGTACGACCCTGTACTTTACGCTCAGTTTCTTTATGCCAATTATGGGTTAATTACATGGACTGCTAATTATTTCTTGCAAAATGTCTTCTTCGACTAGACGCTTTATTTCTAATGCAACTCCTGCTTTTATTTCTGGGCTCATTTTGTACTGTCAAATATTTGGGTAAACTGCACCTTCTTTCACTGTCACTTTTATTGGGTCGACATTTGCCATTAATCCTACATCCTTTCCTGTGAAATCCCACACATTAGGATTTACCGTATGCTGTAATTCTCTTGGCAAGTCTTCTAGAATCAACTTTTTATTCTCAGTTTCCTGTTTTGCTAACATTAATTTATAAATTCCATCTTCATCTGGGGTTTGAATTTCAAAACCACTTGGTGTACAAAAGTTGGTGCAATTCATTTTACCCAGCAAATCTTTACCCAACAGGTTTACTGCACTAGAGTCGCACACAGCAAATTTGTGCATCTCTTTAAAATTGCCTATTCGTACTTCCATTGGCTCTATAATTGGGGTACTAATTTGTTTATTAGAAATGCCCACTACTTGGATCGCTTCTCCCGAGAGGGGTAGGTTTGGAACGTCTGCTGTTCTCACAGTAAAGCGGGTAGCGCCAGTGCCCAATAAAAAGGTGACATAATTCCCTTCTACTTTTCCCACAATGTATTGACCTGACTGAATAACCAGCAAGGATGCGCCATGTACGCACTCCTCGTCCTCCCCTCTCAGGCACCGTCAGAAACTGTCTTCATCAAAGTAGTGTCACTGCTTCTTTTCTAGCACTTCCCTCACAAGTTGTGGTATCCACACTGTATGTAACTTGTCTCCCAGGATTTCGCATAGGTGCTAGTGGTAACTGATTCTGTATTACCTGTGGTTGCTGTTTATTCGACACCTAATTCTGCGTCTGTGGATTTAAAGTGTTAGTTTGCACATTACTATTTAATACAGCTTTATACTCGTTTCTCCAATGCCCCAATTTTCCACACCCGTGACATGGAAATGTCTTTTTAGCTTCATCTCAATTGAATTTTCCCCTTGGTTTGCTCCCACTTCCATCTCCTTGAGTCTGATTATTTTTCATTTGGCTCAATTGGATTTCTTTTTGCTCTGCTATTTTTACTTGCGCCCACATTACCTTTTCTTCTGAATTCTTTTGTTCATTTTCTATCTCATCTCCACAATATTGTGTATATTTTAAAATTTCATCTATCAGTTTGGCCTGCCAACAGATCTTATGATCTTTAATCATTTGCGAAATGTCTGGTTTTAATCCTGACACAAACCGGTAAATAAAATGTGTCATGTCTTTCATATCAATGTTTTCCAAGCCACTGTACTGCTTGAATACCTGTAAAAGGCGTTCATAGTACGCATGTACTGATTCATCTTTATTCTGGGTAGTACTGTCTATTCTGGTCCAATCGGTTTCTTTTGGGGGCACCTTTCCCTTCAAGTATAGTATTACTTGATTATATTTTTTCATGATCTCATCTGATGGGGCTCCTGTCTTCGTGTCTCTGGGGTACTCATCATTAGGCCAATCAATTGCAATCTTACATTCTGTCCAGAAATCTACAGGAACAACAATGTCAAACAACCCTTCAAAATCTTTTAGCAACACTTTTGAGACTTTTACAAATATACAGCTTTTCTCGGAAGCAAGATGGCGGACTGAAAACGCCACCGAGAGGTCACTCCCGCAGGCACCCTGCGCTCTGAAAGAAACTGGTGTCTTCGCCGATTTAAACCGTTAATAATCACCCTTTGATTTACGAAGCTTTCGGAGTCTCGGGAGACATTTCTGCATCAATATATGTTCATAACCACAGGGACTGCCGATCTGGGTCGAGGCAAGTGGTGGAGAAACAGGCTCTTCACTTCACTTTCACTGACCTACTGACTCCGCGGCACGGTGTGCTCAGGTGGGCTCAGGTGTGCTTCGGTGGGGATCTATCAGACCGTTGTGCTGCCGCCGCTGTTCCTTTTGCTGCCTGCTCCTATCTTTCTTCATTGCTCTTTTGCTCTGTTCTGCTGAGGCCACGAGGCTGTGCGTACCCGGGGGCGTACTGAGGCAATCAATCGGGCTGACAGCGCTCGGTTGGTGAAGGCTGGCTGCCGTCTGCCGGTGAAGGAAAGAGAGGGTCACCTCTTGCTCATGGAGGAGTAAGCAACAGCACAACTGTGCGGAGGAGAAAAGCCATTTCCCAGATGACACGAAAAAAATCCTATGCGTCAGAATAGAGTGGCGAAAGATGCCCCCCCAGGGGATAATACAGAAGAAGCGGCTCTGGTTTTCAAACCTATTAAGCCAATATCGCCGGCGGTAGTAGCGAGGATGGCACGCTCTACTTTAAAAACTCCTGAGAACTCGGCTGCTGCAGAGAAACGGACCGGTAAGCCACAGCCTGCTCTCTTACACCCTTTTCCTCTCACTACCCCTTCTACACTTTCTAAAGATAAAGCACTTTTGCAAACCTCAAAAAACAATGATAAAGAAAAAGAACTAGAATCAGATGGTGCAAGGTGCCCTTTATCTTTGTCTGTTGCTGCTACCGATACAGACACTTATAAAACAATGGAAGCGGCTATATCCTATGAAGCTGTTACATCCAATGAAAATGTAAGTGTGGGATCAGAGGGGCTTGATGTGTTCATAGGGAAGCTGGGTGAACCAGAAAGAGTAAACAGGGTGCTAGCCGTGGAGCAAGGAGACGTGGAAGAGCTGGATATACCTCTAACAAATGGTGTTCCTCAATATATGCTACTATGGCTATGGCTACGGAAGATACAACGAAAGCTATAACAGATACAGAAAACACAAATGACACTAAAACTACAACTATTTCCCAAATATTAACTTCTCAATTACAAAAACAAACAAAAACACCAATTGAAGCACAAGTAAAAGCACCCGCACTTACACCAGTACAAATATCAGCATTAGATTTAAGTCTGGGAGAGCAGAGAATCAACAGTGATGGTGCGGAGGTGCCAGAGGAATTACAAATACAAGAGAATGACTCCAATGATGAATATGAGGAGCTTTTTGAGGAAGGGGGAGGGCTCGATAAGAAAGATTATTCTATAACACAATCAGAAGTAAACAACCCCTCGGGCCTCAAGAAATGGGGAAAGTTAAGATTTAAAGTAAAGAAAGGTGGAAAAAAACTGAAACCTGCTGTGCTAACTACTACATTAGCATCAACAACCACTGGAGGGAAATTGACAAGAGACCAAACCCCTTTGCTTAAATGGATGCAACCAAAAGGGGGGGTTAAGAATATGTCCCTGTGTTTTTCAGGAACTACCTCTACAGAAACCGATATTTCCAAAAATCTGCAATACTCCACCTCTGATCAATGCTTCTGCTGACACTGCTGATACTTTACCGCAAACTATACCACTTCCTATATCCCCCAACCCTTCTAAGACACCTTCTGATACCTCCTCCCTGGACTTAATCTTAAAAACATTAATGATACACCGCCAAGAAACACAACAACATTTTCTTCAACTAAGGGAAGATAATATTAAGGTTCATAATTGTCTGCAGGAAGTAACTAATAAATTGAATGGCGTCACAAAGGAGATCGAAGGATTACAACAAAGGGTGGTCGAAGTAGAGGAGACACTGGCTACTACTTCAGCCCAAACTGGCCAACATAAAGAAGATATAGGATCACTACAGAATAAAGTCGAAGAATAAGAAAATAGACAGAGACGACAGAACTTGAGACTTTTTGGAATACCCGAATGGTCAGAGGGTTCGGATGCCAGGGCTTATTAAATTAAATTAAATTTCAAATCTTTATTCCGCACTTAAAAAGACACCATGAAAGTACATAAGCAATTACATTTTTTTATAAAAAAATACTTTTAAAAAGATTTAAAATAGGTTAAAAAAGCTAAAAAATCTAAAATTCATTACATGCGAAAAAAGAAAGGGGGATTTCCGTAATAAGTCTCTGTTTATAGGGCGTTGCAATCGTTTTTTTCTCTTGTGTTCCTTAACCTCATTGCCACCCTAATAAAACTTACTGTGCAAATCAGTGTGTAAGCATCTGAGGCTTCCTGCAGAAACTTTAGGGCCGCTTTTGCTTGTCTGAACTTAGCTTCTTTCAGGATCCCTACTAAAAATTTACGTCTGGGAACAGAATAAAAGGGACATAGCAATACAAAGTGAAGGGTATCCTGCGGAGACCTACCGTCGCAGCCGCAGGTACCCTTCGCCTCCAGTGTTAGAGTGAATCCAGAGGGGACAGAGAGTAGATGGTGTAACATGTTAAGTCTGAACGGAGTCATATAAAATCGATCCTGTGCATTATGCATCACGGTGAGGTATGGTTCCATTCCATGTTTCTTTGTTAGTGAACAATAGGATAAAACAGTAGGTTTGCACTTTTCCACGTCGGCCCTATTCGTGAGTGTCCATTCTGTAAAAAGTTTTTGGGCCATTGTTTTATTCTGACTGTTTAAAGATTCAGGTCCGGTGAAAAAGTTTTTGCAGCCGATTGCCTCGAGAGAGTCCTTTACATATTTCAGCCATGGAATGTGGCCCCCTCTATCGCGGTTCAGACAGTCTTTGAGAATTTGTCTGGTGAGGCCCGCTTCTGAATTAGTCCACGTTTTAATCCAGGTAAGAAGTGGTCTGATTTTAATTCGATCTTCGATATAGGGCTCCCCCAGTTCTTCGTGGGTGATATGGGCTGGAGTACTCTGTGGCAATTTCAAAATTCTTTTGAGAAACTTATTTTCCTCCACCTGAATCTGCTGCAATTGTTTATTTGTAAAACCCCATACTTCTGATCCGTAGGCTACTTTAGCACAACAAATTGATCTATACAAATTTAGCATTTGCTCCGGAGACCATCTGCCAAGTCTTCTCCTGTAGCCCATTATGGCCCCTGATGACGCCATCAATTTCGCTGCATGTTTATCCATCAAGGGTTTGAAATTTAAATGTTCATCGAACAACACACCTAGACACGAGAAAGACTTGACCTGGCCTATCTTATGTGACCCAATCTTATAAGTGAAGTTCCTTTTTTCTCTGCCTCCCGCTGGCATCACATAGGATTTTTCCAGGTTGGCGGATAGATCAAGTTTAGCCATAAAATTAACAAATCCATCAATCAGCTTCTGGAGCCCCAACGCTGTTCTAGCTAGCAGCACCGTGTCGTCCGCATAAAGTAATACGGGCACAGCTCGGTTTCCTATTTGGGGCGAATCCACACACAGTTTGAGTAGTTCTTTATCCAAATTATTAATATATATAGAAAACAAAAAAGGCGCTAAAATACAACCCTGCCTCACTCCACTAGTACATAAAAATTGCTCCGTCCTACTTCCCTCTTGGTTGTATCGAACTGTTGCAGAGGTGTTCCAGTGTAGGGCTTTTAGGAGGTCAACTAGCTTTTGTTCCACTCCTAAGTTTATCAATAGGGCCCATGGTTTTTGCTCTGTTTACACGGTCGAAGTGTGATGTATTCCTATAGGTTCTGTATCGATCTCCCTATTCCTGACCCTGTTCTGGTTAATAATTAATTAGCAGCCATCCCACGGTGTAAAACCGTTATCTGATTAAGCCACACCACGGCACAGGAACGCGTTATCTGATTAGGTCATAACGCATGCCATCTAATTAGGCAAGCAATATTCCTCCAGCCCCTGATAAGGCATACGGAGTTCTCAAAACAAATCAAACCTATGACAACCTGGGAAAATCCCTACAGCCATTGTTTTGATTTCTCCGAGAACTTCAGTAAAGAATGTGCTAACGACCAGTTCGTATAACATCCTGATTGACGTATCTATGTCCATCCTTACGTCAATCTCGGCACCTTACAGGTATAAATATTACCGACATTACCTTAAGCAAACACACGAGGTGGTGACGAGATCGGAGCAGCGAGACTTGCCGAGGAGCCCAGCAGAGAGCGAAGCCCACTGGCGCTGCCCCGCCTTCCTGACGCGCTGAGAACGAGACGCTGCTTTTTCTCCTACCGAGAAATCCAGCTCCGGCGTTTCCAAGCAGCCCTCGCAGGCAGCTGGAATATCAAGACCAGAGACGAGAGATACCAGCCCTCAACCATTCTAGATCTCAGGTACAGAACTGAATAAACCCCTTACAGAGAATTCTTGAGTCAGTCACTTGGCAAACCAACTTAACTTAAACTGCTACTTATCTACTCCAGCCCAAGTATTAGGCTTAGGTCAGGTACACCGGGGTAGGCGTAGTTAGAAGCACCAGTTGAGTACGATTAGTAAAATGTATATATGTATGTATCTATTTTATCCATTTTAAATATCTTATGGCTTAGAAACCATATCAATGCTTTTACAGTATTATTTTATAATTCTGCTTTTATTGTATGCACTTTACTTAACCATAAGTATTGCAATAATATCGATTCATTTCTCTTGTACGAGAAAAGAGACTGATCAATAAATAACATCTTTTATTGAACACGCCCGTCTCTTCCTTTTCTCTACAATCTGGTGAAACTAAGAATGCACTGAACTGACTGAGTAAAATAAGTTGTCTTTTGTTTTCACACGACTCTAGAGATACACTCTTGATCAAGGGAGAGCAAAGTTGTCATGTTCTATGGTTGTCAGAAACTAAATCCCTTCTTGTCTATCCAGGGAGGTTCAACACCTCCTGGCCTATTCGAGAAAGTTTCTAGTGAACTCTGAGCTAGCTGGCAAACCCAAAACTTTAAGTCTAATATCGTCAGTAGAAGACCCAGTTAACCTCCGTCCTAGGTCTATACTATTGAAGGTATTATTCCAATGCGCAGAGCCTATTGGGATAATAGGAACTACACTACATGGCGCCCAACGTTTGGAAAGGCGATAAAACTAACGCAAGACATTAGAGTAACTCAGTCGTGCTTTTTCACTCAGACCCCTTTTTCCCATAATACTCCAAAGACGTCTGGAGTGGGTAAAAGGTCATATCCGCCAAAACCTGGCAGGAGGAGACTCCTATGTATGGTTCTTGGTTTAGTCAACGTTGAAGGATACACTGTTCCAAAATATTGTGCATCTAATCTTTGTTTCCATAAGAAACCTGATCTGCAAACAAACGGAATAACCTTCCTGTCGGTAAAATGGTAGACAGTGATGAAGAAAGAGAGACAGCTAGAATAGCAACTGAACTCATAGCAGCTGATACTACTCTGCGGGAAAATGACCCGGATATAATACTCATCCCGGTCAACATAAGAAAATCTATAACTTTAAAACTTATAGAAAATGGACTGACACCGAGAGGTGGCACAGTCATATTCGTAATAGAGGCACACGAATATCGGCAGACAGAGGTATTCTATTCATGGATAAACTTTCCAGCAGCAAACGCTGTAACAAAGGACTTCCACTATTTCAAAACAGAGGAACCTCCTAATGAGTACACTCCTTTCGAGGAGGTGGAAGTACCACTCAAATTCCAAGAGCACCTGCTCTTGTTTAATGGCGCCCTAAAACATAATATTCACATCACCAGGCTCGGTCCACTAGGTAGACCAGGAGCAACGTGGCCGGTCCTAGCCGGATACACACCACATCCAGACATTGAAGAAATGCCTGCAGCAGAGCTTTTAATACAGCTAAAACAATTAATAAAAATACATAGACAATTAGTCCAATATGTAATGTGGACTTCTACTGTCCAACCAGTAACCAAAATTCCACAGCTGACCCCTCAACAGGGGAACACAAATAAAATTACACCACAGAACATACAGTCCTGCCTAGGTAAAGTACCAGCTAAACGGGAACAAATTCCATTCTGGTTAGCACAAAAAATCACTCAAATAGAGGCGGTGTTTCCGGACACCACTCCTCTTGAGAAACACAGGATTCTGACTATCTGTCTTCCAATGGGAATCGCACCACATGTGGAGGACTGTGACACTTGGGGTACAGTCTTTGCTTCCATTTACACAAAAACACATGGTGTACCATCCATGTCAGTAATACCAGATGTGCTAAAACAAATTCAAGATGAATATGGTCCAGAACCCGCTTTAACTCTTGGTATGAAATTACTGAAAGACTTCAAGCAGGTCTCGGCAATATTACTAGCCAATATAAAGGGAGAAGCAGCGAATGTGGCGATCCGCCAGAGGTTAACAGAGACAAATATAGCAGACCAACCAGCTGAAATTGCCAGAATTATAGAAAAATCCTATGAGGAACTAGGTAGAGATAGTTTGGGTGGAATACCGGTAAAACCCCAACTAATTGAAAGTCCAGAAAAAGTATTTATTAAAAATAATTTAAACACTCAAAAGAAGAGCTGGGATGGAAATAAACAATCCAATCCTAAAGAAAAAAGATTCCAGTCCAGAGGTAGGTCTCCTTGGCGGAGAGAAACAACTCCTGAACAAGGACGCAAGTCTCCTCAAATGGAGCCCTTTGTGAAAAAATACAACCTTAGAAATAGGGATAATATAAAGAAACCTGATAGATATCAAGATAATGATACACGTCCCTCTCAATCTTTTCAGACTTCCTTGCAGAAATCGGAAAGAAGAGGACGATCAGAACACAGGGAAGAGCACGTCGAGTCCAAAGACAAGGAACCTGCTCATCCAAATAAAAAATTAAAATTTCCAAAAAAGAAGGTAGCCAGTATTAAAATAATAAAGAATGCCGAGAATACTGAGGACACAACTGAAAAACAGAGAATGGGCTCAGACGATGCTAGACAGCGCAGCTGAAGTGAGCATAGCTTGCAAAGTCCTTATGAATCATCTGGAGACAGTGGACACGAATGAATACATTCAGGTGGAAACTGCCGACACCAGAATTAGCAAACCTCACAAAATATATGAAATAACATTACGTATAGAGGGGGATAAGACTAGAAAAATAAGGGGTTTATTTTGGGATAATCTTTCCAAGGGCTATGACATCCTTCTAGCTGAACGAGACTGGCCACCCGAGTTTGTCAGGGAGTGCCCTCATGGCGAAGAAATAATTATGCCTGCCTTCTCAAATCATATTCCAATTCATAAAAAATATACACTTGCTCGAAAGTGGGCAGTAGCTCAAGCTCCTGCTTTATATAAAAATCATGTAGGATGGGATGAGGACTCTCCTCCTCACAAAATCCAGTTAAAATCGCAACCTACTGCACAGAGGCAGTACCCAATTAAGCAAGAAGCTAAAAAACTGGTAAAAGAGATCCTAGATCAAACTTGAATACCAAGGGGTGATTGAAACTTGCACCTCACAAATGAACAACCCTTTGTTTCCTGTCGCCAAACCAGACAATTCATATCGTCTTGTTTTGGATTACAGACACCTTAACTCATGTTGCAAAACTTTTGCAGTGCAAAACTCGCATAGTGCTGCACTAATGAATAACATAGTGCGCAAAAAATACAAAACAACATTAGACATCTCTAATGGATTCTATTGTCAGAATATAGCACCAGAGAGCAGACATTTGACCGCGTTCTCAATAAATGGAGCTCAAAAAAGCTTCTGTAGGTTACCGCAAGAGTTCAAGAACAGCCCAGGATTATTCTCAGCAAGAGTAACAGAGTTACTACAAACTTATGATGACGAAGCATTATCTTATGTCGACGACATTTACCTAACAGATGATGACTTGGATACTCACTTGAAGAGAGTGAACACCATAATACTTGGGTTCGCAACAGAGGGTTACAAATTCAACTTTAAAAAATCAAGAATTGCCCATCTGACAGTCCTGTTTTTAGGATATGAATTATCAAGTGAAGGCAAAAGCCTGGCTGACAATTTCCTAGAGAAATGTGCTGTACTCCAAGCACCCAGAACACTAAAAAACTTACAATCAATTCTAGGCTTCCTAAATTTCGGAAGAACATATATTGCAAATTACGCAGAAAGGGTCAAACCCCTTTATGATCTAATAAAACCAGATTTTAAAAAAATCAATTGGACTCAAAAAACACACAGAAATTTTGAGATCTTTACAAACAGACATGTTAATTAAAACTAAATTAGAAACACGTGACAACACACGCAATCTTGTAATTCGAGTCATCCCAGGAAGATGCAGATTCACATACCTGACCTCGAATAAGGGAGAAAAGGTACCAATTGCATATAAATCACACTTGTACACAGAAGCTGAAAAGAAGTTCAGTATTAAAGAAAACATTGTTCATGCACTTCAAACGGCTATAGTAAGAGAAAAAGACAAAGCTGACGGTAGACGTATCACAATAAGAACAGCAGAGTCAGCCTTTGAGGCATTAACAACCCCATGTAATTTACCAACAACAGTGTTGAATCCAGAATGGATACAATGGGTGAATTCAATTACAACGGACAGAGTAAAATACTACTTTGATCCAGAATTAAAAGAATTAAAATATCTAGAATATGAAATGACATACCCTCTGCCAATCGACATTCGTCCCTTACGACAGTACGCCTGTGTAATCTATACAGACGGCCGTGCTCAACCATCAGGGTGGGGAGAACAAGCATATAACCCCACATGTGAAATCACAAAAGAAGTGTGGCATGGAGGGAAACTGAGACCTCTGCTAATAAAAACAAACTCAGTAGAAACTAATTCAGAAGAACAAACTGAAAAAATAGCTTTGAAAATGGCGCTAGATAATGCAGATCGCGAATTCCCGACACTTATAGTGTCCGATTCATATTACTGCGTCAAATCATATAACAACGATTTGCAGAAATGGATTCAAAACGGATACAAAGATGATACAGGTGCAACAATAAAACAACAAGTGCTTTGGAAATAAATAGTTCTTTTACAAAAAGAACTACCAAAAACTCACGTGATACACTCACTGAGTCATCAGCGTGATGGCGTTCACGTTGCAGGGAATTCATTGGCTGAGACAGCCACAACGGTAGCAACTGAATCGGCTTCCGTAGTTAGAAAAAAGCGTGCAGTAAAATACATTGACGGTGAAACAGTGCTGGCGGTGAAAACGTCATCAAAAGGCGACTGCTCAGCGCTACCGATCAACTATCCACTCAAGTATACATACATAATCGATGCAAACTCCGTCCCTTTTGCTCGAATCCCTGGAGTGGGGGATAGAGTAATTCCAAACACGGACAGGAGAGGCTTGTTAATAGCAGACGCACATATGGGTGAGGGTCTCAGACACCTCAAACTAAAAGATTCCCTGGAAGAATTACAATCAGTGTACTGGTGGCCAGGCATGAGCCTGCATCATCACATCTTTGTAAAGAACTGCCCAGACTGCAATAGAGATCGCAGTGGCGAGAGAAACGGTATATTACCATGGCGTTTCACTCCAGAATGGATCAACAATAAGAAATAATGCGTCCAATTAACACATGAAGACTAGTTTCCACTTGTAATGTAGACCCCAGCACTCGGCTGACGTCTGAACTGTTATGTAAAGATTTGAGAGTCTATAATGGCATATACGCTAGAAGCATGCTACGTTAGGCTAATGTTTTTTCCGCGTGCCTTAAATGCGTGTGGAAAAACAAGGCAAAATGAGCATAGTATAGCGGGACTCTTCTCACTTCCTACCTGAGGGAAAGGGATGGTGTAAAGAAAAAACCAAAGGCATAGAGCAATCTATAACAGCGAAGGTATTAGGTTCGGGAGCTGGGTGGGTCAAACATCTAATAAGTGTCCAACGTAGTCTAAACAACCTGCCAAGAAATTCTCTGAGGGGATTCAGTCCGTACGAATTACTGTTTGGGACTAGAATGATGGTCTTAGATCTTGACAGTCAGACTTCAGTGGTTAAAGGAAAAAGCTCTGATATCAAAGATCGTTTGGCTATTTTGCAGGACTTAAACGAAACAAGGAAAGACCTGAGCAACATAAAGTTGAAACAACAGCCAACAACCACTGAAGAAAAACCACCTGTCCCAGCAAGACCTGTCTGGATTCCAAAAGTCAGGGATCTAGTCAGAGAAAAGATCGCGGTAAAGAAGGAATTTGGGCCTTCTTACAGAAAAGCAGTTCCTGTCTTGTCCATCAACGGGACAAGATCAGTAGTACTACCGCCTCTTGCTGGTAAAAAGGAGAACAGAGTTGTATCCATCGACCTGATAAAACCACAATCATGTGGCCGATAACAAACAGTAGGCCAAGTGGACTCCCGATAAGTAGTAGAACACCAAGGTTTGCTACAAATACAGAGGTTCAATCTAAGAGGCTAATCACATTCGAAATGCCTATAGAACAACAACAAGGACTATGCAACAATGCTATGGAACTTAAACCTCTAAAAACCCAAATAAAAACTTTTAGCAGAGACACACCAATCTACAATGAAGTAACTAATGACTATGCTGCTGCAACAAAACACACTGATAAAGCAAACAGTAATCCTGAAGCAATTGGAACAATAGACAGAACGGCATCCGGCTACTTCATCAATTTCGATGATTCGTCCGAAGATCTGAGTGAATCAAAGAAACAGACATCAACAAAAACCTTTAAAGATAAAGCAAAGGAGCTTTTTCAACATCTGAAAGAAACCTATCTGATTTCTCCATGGATTGAATTCTGGGTGGCCTTAGGTGCATTTATCCTTATACTTTGGCTCATCATGGTACTATGCTTGGGACATTTCATTGAAGGACAATATGTTAAAATGGACACAGCAAGCCAGAACATCAACTTGGTCCTCAAACCACACACGTCTTCACACATCGAGAAAAGAGAACTTTCTTCAGTCAACTTCACGGCCAATCCAATACCCGGTGGAGTAGCATGGGAAAATACCGATTATGAAATCTATGGTCCGGTTGAAATCCTGAAATATCCACATCAAATTAAGATCTCATTGAGTGACTTTGTAAAATCAAGCTCATTTGCTGATGATTGGGACTCTGAAAGTATTAATGATATGATGTCTGATCTAGTGATGTCTGCTAAATTTACAAAACATGATTATTTGCAGGGTTCGTCTAATTATGATAAGATGTTCTGCTATAATCACTTTGGTAACCATTATCTGCATAAATCTGCACAACCTAGAAATGTTTTAAATTATAATCAATGGGAACACTGTGCAACCCCTCCAAAAGGTAGCTCAAGAACCTTTTATGACAAATATCCATATTTTTCAGGGTTCAACACGAGTAATGCGGAAACATTTTATTTCAAATTGTCAAATAAGACAGGTTCAAAGACCATGCTTACAAACACTAAATTGATATATTCAGAGTAATTTTTTGAGCAAATGAGTACATTCGGTTTTGATTATTGGGACAAAAATGTTGAAGTGAAAAGTGTTTGGGGTACAAAAGAATGGCAAGTACAAGGTATAGAATCATTGTTTAGAGCTTGTATGATCCCAGAACAAATTATATTTTTGAATGACACTATTCAACAAACTACCTGTCTTGGCCTAGCCAAAATCAAAGACTTAAACAAACCGTCTATTCCAAAGCCAACAACGAACAGTAATAGCTCTATAGATAAGGAGATAGACATAAACCATATATTAAGCAAAAACAGAACACATCCTGATTGGAAACAGTGGTTGATCTGGCCAACAGATACTAATAACTGTCAAGACAGATTCCTGAACAAAATACAGGGGTTCAAATTGACCAGGCCAGACCTTAGATATTCCCAAAGACAACACCCAGGGATAATTACCACGTACAGTGTGGGCAAGCTCTGCCTTCAATGGCTACAAACATCCACACTGGCAGAAATTAAGCAACACCTAACTTTACTTACTGATGGTGCTGACTTGCGTGATTTCATTATGGGACCGCGCAAACAGCGTCAAAAACGCTTCATAGCAGCCTCTGTATATGCAGCTTATAACGAAGCCTGGAAAATAACTCAAATTGAAATATCAGAAAAAATACGGGAAATTGACCGTATTAATTTGGAAAAATCACTTTCTGTAGTGGACAATGGGTTAATGACTCTGTCCTCCAGAATATACTCTTTGGACAGCATTGTGTCTTCAGCAATCAACATAATATCGCAAGACTTACTGTTGTTACAACACGGTCAGTACCAATTGCGTTCTATTGTACAGCTTGACTGGACGTTACAAAATCTACGTTCAGGCTATGTGCCTTGGCGTTTAATCAACACAACGTCACTTTTCAATATCTTTAACCTTACTGATAAACAAATCAGTATGGCACAGAAGGGTGCTGATTATACAATCCTCAGCATTGAGAAACTCGAGAGATTACCTTTGACAATGTCAGAACGACCTGTCATTGAATGGATAATACATGGAATAATTAATATTCCAATATCTACTTTCAGGTTTCAATACTGCCAAAAATATATACAGGCTGGCATGTACGAAAAATTGGGAAAAGGGTACATTAAGTCAACATGGAACCTGCCCTATTCACATGCATGTGTCAGTAATAATGGCCGGAAAGTGTTTCTTAGTGGCAATAATTGTGCGATGTCACTAAGCGGTACACTTCTGTGTAATGGTATTAGTTTACATGGAGCCTGTGAAGGGTCTTCAAATAACCTTTCATGTCACCAGCTAGGCACACCTGCAACACAAATAGAACCATTCTTTAGGAGACAATCGAACGGGAGTTACATTCTGATTGTAGAACGCAGATGTTGTAGTTTACTGCCCGGAATACCTTATCTCATAACCACGACTGGGAAGGTCATGTGCTGTGAACAAGTATTGTTCCCCAGCGCAATGCCAGACAGGGAGGCAAGGTTATGGCCGAATTTGAAATTTACTTCTATTCGAATTGATACTTTAAGCAGAATGAAAACAGTGCTTCTTCAGACGCCGACCAGGCTCACGTCATCAAAAGAAACGTATGATCTCCAAGTTGCAAGGACAACAGCAGAGATTCGTTCATTGTTATCAACTAATTCCCCCATACATTTCGCAGAAATCCTTAACGAAATCTTAAATATTTCTGATACCAGTGGAGTCTCAAATGTATTTAAGACAGTGTTTTCGGGGGCTTTAACACCATTCAAAGCCATTCTGGGTATTTTTGCAGACTTCGTCCATTCCATCTTTGGCGGACTTCCTCTCCTTTTGGGACTAGTGGCAGGAATACTATTTTTGATCCTGTTATTTCGCTATGGCAAACCGTGTCACGGACAAAACACCTGCGACAAGGGAAGAAACAATCCTAGCCATTGGATACCGGGACCGGATATCTAAAATCCTTGGACTATCCCGGCTTAGAGACCTGAACATGACTTGGTTTCTTTCATTTCGACCAATATGGCAACGATGTGTTTTACCTGTATTAAGGTGCATGCTGTGCGGAGAAGAATGCGTGTTGGACACCTGTCTAACACTACAATCGGATGCGCCAATGGATGCAGAAACTTTGTTGGGTCCGGTCACGGCTCATGCATTGTGCTGTCCCCAGCGGCTACCAATCCTGATGACGGCATTCGTGGAAACTTCACCACTACGATTGAGGGGTAGTGAGGTTCAAAGTGAAAGCAGCATCGATCAGGTACAACCTTCTGTCAGCTATGCTGATCAAAACATCAATGAAGGCAATCATGCTCATGAATGCATGGTAACATCATCTTCCGAGTTAGTGGAACTTTCACAGGAAGCTGTTGACAGCTTTTTCGACAGTCTAAATGTTATGATGTTCTCACCAGAGCAGAAATAATGACTTTTTGAGCTAGCTAGCACACGGCGTTCCATTCGCCCTGATTCTGGCCTTCAACCTTGATGATAAAGTAACATGAACAATTTTTCTCCAGTTCACGGACAGCAGATTTTTTTCACAATCCCCAAAATATTTTTATATAGTTTTTCTGGACACTTATCTTCTGCTTAAAGTAGGAACTATTCTTGGAGAACTAAATTTCTATTTTAGGAACTTTAGTGACATTTGCTGCCCTCTGGCATGTTCATGAATATTTTGATTTGTGATGAAATGGTCTCGCATTTTTTCTTCTGTATTTAGAGCCATTTCATGTGTTAATTTTTCAACATTTAATTAATAATGATGTATGAATATGCGTGGTTCTTGGTTTAGTCAACGTTGAAGGATACACTGTTCCAAAATATTGTGCATCTAATCTTTGTTTCCATAAGAAACCTGATCTGCAAACAAACGGAATAACCTTCCTGTCGGTAAAATGGTAGACAGTGATGAAGAAAGAGAGACAGCTAGAATAGCAGCTGAACTCATAGCAGCTGATACTACTCTGCGGGAAAATGACCCGGATATAATACTCATCCCGGTCAACATAAGAAAATCTATAACTTTAAAACTTATAGAAAATGGACTGACACCGAGAGGTGGCACAGTCATATTCGTAATAGAGGCACACGAATATCGGCAGACAGAGGTATTCTATTCATGGATAAACTTTCCAGCAGCAAACGCTGTAACAAAGGACTTCCACTATTTCAAAACAGAGGAACCTCCTAATGAGTACACTCCTTTCGAGGAGGTGGAAGTACCACTCAAATTCCAAGAGCACCTGTTCTTGTTTAATGGCGCCCTAAAACATAATAATCACATCACCAGGCTCGGTCCACTAGGTAGACCAGGAGCAACGTGGCCGGTCCTAGCCGGATACACACCACATCCAGACATTGAAGAAATGCCTGCAGCAGAGCTTTTAATACAGCTAAAACAATTAATAAAAATACATAGACAATTAGTCCAATATGTAATGCGGACTTCTACTGTCCAACCAGTAACCAAAATTCCACAGCTGACCCCTCAACAGGGGAACACAAATAAAATTACAACACAGAACATACAGTCCTGCCTAGGTAAAGTACCAGCTAAACGGGAACAAATTCCATTCTGGTTAGCACAAGAAATCACTCAAATAGAGGCGGTGTTTCCGGACACCACTCCTCTTGAGAAACACAGGATTCTGACTATCTGTCTTCCAATGGGAATCGCACCACATGTGGAGGACTGTGACACTTGGAGTACAGTCTTTGCTTCCATTTACACAAAAATACATGGTATACCATCCATGTCAGTAATACCAGATGTGCTAAAACAAATTAAAGATGAATATGGTCCAGAACCCGCTTTAACTCTTGGTATGAAATTACTGAAAGACTTCAAGCAGGTCTCGGCAATATTACTATACAACATAAAGGGAGAAACAGCGAATGTGGCGAGGTTAAAAGAGACAAATATAGCAGACCAACCAGCTGAAATTGCCAGAATTATAGAAAAATCCTATGAGGAACTAGGTAGAGATAGTTTGGGTGGAATACCGTAAAACCCCAACTAATTGAAAGTCCAGAAAAAGTATTTATTAAAAATAATTTAAACACTCAAAAGAAGAGCTGGGATGGAAACAAACAATCCAATCCTAAAGAAAAAAGATTCCAGTCCAGAGGTAGGTCTCCTTGGCGGAGAGAAAGATATCCTGAACAAGGACGCAAGTCTCCTCAAATGGAGCCCTTTGTGAAAAAATACAACCTTAGAAATAGGGATAATATAAAGAAACCTGATAGATATCAAGATAATGATACACATCCCTCTCAATCTTTTCAGACTTCCTTGCAGAAATCGGAAAGAAGGGACGATCAGAACACAGGGAAGAGCACGTCGAGTCCAAAGACAAGGAACCTGCTCATCCAAATAAAAAATTACAATTTCCAAAAAAGAAGGTAGCCAGTATTAAAATAATAAAGAATGCCGAGAATACTGAGGACACAACTGAAAAACGGAGAATGGGCTCAGACGATGCTAGACAGCGCAGCAGAAGTGAGCATAGCTCGCAAAGTCCTTATGAATCATCTGGAGACAGTGGACACGAATGAATACATTCAGGTGGAAACTGCCGACACCAGAATTAGCAAACCTCACAAAATATATGAAATAACATTACGTATAGAGGGGGATAAGACTAGAAAAATAAGGGGTTTATTTTGGGATAATCTTTCCAAGGGCTATGACATCCTTCTAGCTGAACGAGACTGGCCACCCGAGTTTGTCAGGGAGTGCCCTCATGGCGAAGAAATAATTATGCCTGCCTTCTCAAATCATATTCCAATTCATAAAAAATATACACTTGCTAGAAAGTGGGCAGTAGCTCAAGCTCCTGCTTTATATAAAAATCATGTAGGATGGGATGAGGACTCTCCTCCTCACAAAATCCAGTTAAAATCGCAACCTACTGCACAGAGGCAGTACCCAATTAAGCAAGAAGCTAAAAAACAGGTAAAAGAGATCCTAGATCAAACTTGAATACCAAGGGGTGATTGAAACTTGCACCTCACAAATGAACAACCCTTTGTTTCCTGTCGCCAAACCAGACAATTCATATCGTCTTGTTTTGGATTACAGACACCTTAACTCATGTTGCAAAACTTTTGCAGTGCAAAACTCGCATAGTGCTGCACTAATGAATAACATAGTGCGCAAAAAATACAAAACAACATTAGACATCTCTAATGGAATATTTTGTCAGAATATAGCACCAGAGAGCAGACATTTGACCGCGTTCTCAATAAATGGCGCTCAAAAAAACTTCTGTAGGTTACCGCAAGGGTTCAAGAACAGCCCAGGATTATTCTCAGCAAGAGTAACAGAGTTACTACAAACTTATGATGACGAAGCATTATCTTATGTCGACGACATTTACCTAACAGATGATGACTTGGATGAAGAGAGTGAACACCATAATACTTGGGTTCACAACAGAGGGTTACAAATTCAACTTTAAAAAATCAAGAATTGCCCATCTGACAGTCCTGTTTTTAGGATATGAATTATCAAGTGAAGGCAAAAGCCTGGCTGACAATTTCCTAGAGAAATGTGCTGTACTCCAAGCACCTAGAACACTAAAAAACTTACAATCAATTCTAGGCTTCCTAAATTTCGGAAGAACATATATTGCAAATTACGCAGAAAGGGTCAAACCCCTTTATGATCTAATAAAACCAGATTTTAAAAAAATCAATTGGACTCAAAAAACACACAGAAATTTTGAGATCTTTACAAACAGACATGTTAATTAAAACTAAATTAGAAACACGGGACAACACACGCAATCTTGTGATTCGAGTCATCCCAGGAAGATGCGGATTCACATACCTGACCTCGAATAAGGGAGAAAAGGTACCAATTGCATATAAATCACACTTGTACACAGAAGCTGAAAAGAAGTTCAGTATTAAAGAAAACATTGTTCATGCAGTTCAAACGGCTATAGTAAGAGAAAAAGACAAAGCTGACGGTAGACGTATCACAATAAGAACAGCAGAGTCAGCCTTTGAGGCATTAACAACCACATGTAATTTACCAACAACAGTGTTGAATCCAGAATGGATACAATGGGTGAATTCAATTACAACGGACAGAGTAAAATACTACTTTGATCCAGAATTAAAAGAATTAAAATATCTAGAATATGAAATGACATACCCTCTGCCAATCGACATTCGTCCCTTACGACAGTACGCCTGTGTACTCTATACAGACGGCCGTGCTCAACCATCAGGGTGGGGAGAACAAGCATATAACCCCACATGTGAAATCACAAAAGAAGTGTGGCATGGAGGGAAACTGAGACCTCTGCTAATAAAAACACACTCAGTAGAAACTAATTCAGAAGAACAAACTGAAATAATAGCTTTGAAAATGGCGCTAGATAATGCAGATCGCGAATTCCCGACACTTATAGTGTCCGATTCATATTACTGCGTCAAATCATATAACAACGATTTGCAGAAATGGATTCAAAACGGATACAAAGATGATACAGGTGCAACAATAAAGCAACAAGTGCTTTGGAAACAAATAGTTCTTTTACAAAAAGAACTACCAAAAACTCATGTGATACACTCACTGAGTCATCAGCGTGATGGCGTTCACGTTGCAGGGAATTCATTGGCTGAGACAGCCACAACGGTAGCAACTGAATCGGCTTCCGTAGTTAGAAAAAAGCGTGCAGTAAAATACATTGACGGTGAAACAGTGCTGGCGGTGAAAACGTCATCAAAAGGCGACTGCTCAGCGCTACCGATCAACTATCCACTCAAGTATACATACATAATCGATGCAAACTCCATCCCTTTTGCTCGAATCCCTGGAGTGGGGGATAGAGTAATTCCAAACACGGACAGGAGAGGCTTGTTAATAGCAGACGCACATATGGGTGAGGGTCTCAGACACCTCAAACTAAAAGATTCCCTGGAAGAATTACAATCAGTGTACTGGTGGCCAGGCATGAGCCTGCATCATCACATCTTTGTAAAGAACTGCCCAGACTGCAATAGAGATCGCAGTGGCGAGAGAAATGGTATATTACCATGGCGTTTCACTCCAGAATGGATCAACAATAAGAAATAATGCGTCCAATTAACACATGAAGACTAGTTTCCACTTGTAATGTAGACCCCAGCACTCGGCTGACGTCTGAACTGTTATGTAAAGATTTGCGAGTCTATAATGGCATATACCCTAGAAGCATGCTACGTTAGGCTAATGTTTTTTCTGCGTGCCTTAAATGCGTGTGGAAAAACAAGGCAAAATGAGCATAGTATAGCGGGACTCTTCTCACTTCCTACCTGAGGGAAAGGGATGGTGTAAAGAAAAAACCAAAGGCATAGAGCAATCTATAACAGCGAAGGTATTAGGTTCGGGAGCTGGGTGGGTCAAACATCTAATAAGTGTCCAACGTAGTCTAAACAACCTGCCAAGAAATTCTCTGAGGGGATTCAGTCCGTACGAATTACTGTTTGGGACTAGAATGATGGTCTTAGATCTTGACAGTCAGACTTCAGTGGTTAAAGGAAAAAGCTTTGATATCAAAGATCGTTTGGCTATTTTGCAGGACTTAAACGAAACAAGGAAAGACCTGAGCAACATAAAGTTGAAACAACAGCCAACAACCACTGAAGAAAAACCACCTGTCCCAGCAAGACATGTCTGGATTCCAAAAGTCGGGGATCTAGTCAGAGAAAAGATCGCGGTAAAGAAGGAATTTGGGCCTTCTTACAGAAAAGCAGTTCCTGTCTTGTCCATCAACGGGACAAGATCAGTAGTACTACCGCCTCTTGCTGGTAAAAAGGAGAACAGAGTTGTATCCATCGACCTGATAAAACCACAATCATGTGGCCGATAACAAACAGTAGGCCAAGTGGACTCCCGATAAGTAGTAGAACACCAAGGTTTGCTACAAATACAGAGGTTCAATCTAAGAGGCTAATCACATTCGAAATGCCTATAGAACAACAACAAGGACTATGCAACAATGCTATGGAACTTAAACCTCTAAAAACCCAAATAAAAACTTTTAGCAGAGACACACCAATCTACAATGAAGTAACTAATGACTATGCTGCTGCAACAAAACACACTGATAAAGCAAACAGTAATCCTGAAGCAATTGGAACAATAGACAGAACGGCATCCGGCTACTTCATCAATTTGGATGATTCGTCCGAAGATCTGAGTGAATCAAAGAAACAGACATCAACAAAAACCTTTAAAGATAAAGCAAAGGAGCTTTTTCAACATCTGAAAGAAACGTATCTGATTTCTCCATGGATTGAATTCTGGGTGGCCTTAGGTGCATTTATCCTTATACTTTGGCTCATCATGGTACTATGCTTGGGACATTTCATTGAAGGACAATATGTTAAAATGGACACAGCAAGCCAGAACATCAACTTGGTCCTCAAACCACACACGTCTTCACACATCGAGAAAAGAGAACTTTCTTCAGTCAACTTCACGGCCAATCCAATACCCAGTGGAGTAGCATGGGAAAATACCGATTATGAAATCTATGGTCCAGTTGAAATCCTGAAATATCCACATCAAATTAAGATCTCATTGAGTGACTTTGCAAAATCAAGCTCATTTGCTGATGATTGGGACTTTGAAAGTATTAATGATATGATGTCTGATCTAGTGATGTCTGCTAAATTTACAAAACATGATTATTTGCACGGTTCGTCTAATTATGATAAGATGTTCTGCTATAATCACTTTGGTAACCATTATCTGCATAAATCTGCACAACCTAGAAATGTTTTAAATTATAATCAATGGGAACACTGTGCAACCCCTCCAAAAGGTAGCTCAAGAACCTTTTATGACAAATATCCATATTTTTCAGGGTTCAACACGAATAATGCGGAAACATTTTATTTCAAATTGTCAAATAAGACAGGTTCAAAGACCATGCTTACAAACACTAAATTGATATATTCAGACTCATTTTTTGAGCAAATGAGTACATTCGGTTTTGATTATTGGGACAAAAATGTTGAAGTGAAAAGTATTTGGGGTACAAAAGAATGGCAAGTACAAGGTATAGAATCATTGTTTAGAGCTTGTATGATCCCAGAACAAATTATATTTTTGAATGACACTATTCAACAAACTACCTGTCTTGGCCTAGCCAAAATCAAAGACTTAAACAAACGTCTATTCCAAAGCCAACAACGAACAGTAATAGCTCTATAGATGAGGAGATAGACATAAACCATATATTAAGCAAAAACAGAACACATCCTGATTGGAAACAGTGGTTAATCTGGCCAACAGATACTAATAACTGTCAAGACAGATTCCTGAACAAAATACAGGGGTTCAAATTGACCAGGCCAGACCTTAGATATTCCCAAAGACAACACCCAGGGATAATTACCACGTACAGTGTGGGCAAGCTCTGCCTTCAATGGCTACAAACATCCACACTGGCAGAAATTAAGCAACACCTAACTTTACTTACTGATGGTGCTGACTTGCGTGATTTCATTATGGGACGGCGCAAACAGCGTCAAAAACGCTTCATAGCAGCCTCTGTATATGCAGCTTATAACGAAGCCTGGAAAATAACTCAAATTGAAACATCAGAAAAAATACGGGAAATTGACCGTATTAATTTGGAAAAATCACTTTCTGTAGTGGACAATGGGTTAATGACTTTGTCCTCCAGAATATACTCTTTGGACAGCATTGTGTCTTCAGCAATCGACATAATATCGCAAGACTTACTGTTGTTACAACACGGTCAGTCCCAATTGCGTTCTATTGTACAGCTTGGCTGGACGTTACAAAATCTACGTTCAGGCTATGTGCCTTGGCGTTTAATCAACACAACGTCACTATTCAATATCTTTAACCTTACTGATAAACAAATCAGTATGGCACAGAAGGGTGCTGATTATACAATCCTGAGCATTGAGAAACTCGAGAGATTACCTTTGACAATGTCAGAACGACCTGTCATTGAATGGATAATACATGGAATAATTCATATTCCAATATCTACTTTCAGGTTTCAATACTGCCAAAAATATATACAGGCTGGCATGTACGAAAAATTGGGAAACGGGTACATTAAGTCAACATGGAACCTGCCCTATTCACATGCATGTGTCAGTAATAATGGCCGGAAAGTGTTTCTTAGTGGCAATAATTGTGCGATGTCACTAAGCGGTACACTTCTGTGTAATGAAATTAGTTTACATGGAGCCTGTGAAGGGTCTTCAAATAACCTTTCATGTCACCAGCTAGGCACACCTGCAACACAAATAGAACCATTCCTTAGGAGACTATCGAACGGGAGTTACATTCTGATTGTAGAACGCAGATGTTGTAGTTTACTGCCCGGAATACCTTATCTCATAACCACGACTGGGAAGGTCATGTGCTGTGAACAAGTATTGTTCCCCAGCGCAATGCCAGACAGGGAGGCAAGGTTATGGCCGAATTTGAAATTTACTTCTATTCGAATTGATACTTTATGCAGAATGAAAACAGTGCTTCTTCAGACGCCGACCAGGCTCACGTCATCAAAAGAAACGTATGATCTCCAAGTTGCAAGGACAACAGCAGAGATTCATTCATTGTTATCAACTAATTCCCCCATACATTTCGCAGAAATCCTGAACGAAATCTTAAATATTTCTGATACCAGTGGAGTCTCAAATGTATTTAAGACAGTGTTTTCGGGGGCTTTAACACCATTCAAAGCCATTCTGGGTATTTTTCCAGACTTCGTCCATTCCATCTTTGGCGGACTTCCTCTCCTTTTGGGACTAGTGGCAGGAATCCTATTTTTGATCCTGTTATTTCGCTATGGCAAACCGTGTCACAGACAAAACACCTGCGACAAGGGAAGAAACAATCCTAGCCATTGGATACCGGGACCGGCTATCTAAAATCCTTGGACTATCCCGGCTTAGAGACCTGAACATGACTTGGTTTCTTTCATTTCGACCAATATGGCAACGATGTGTTTTACCTGTATTAAGGTGCATGCTGTGCGGAGAAGAATGCGTGTTGGACACCTGTCTAACACTACAATCGGATGCGCCAATGGATGCAGAAACTTTGTTGGGTCCGGTCACGGCTCATGCATTGTGCTGTCCCCAGCGGCTACCAATCCTGATTACGGCATTCGTGGAAACTTCACCACTACGATTGAGGGGTAGTGAGGTTCAAAGTGAAAGCAGCATCGATCAGGTACAACCTTCTGTCAGCTATGCTGATCAAAACATCAATGAAGGCAATCATGCTCATGAATGCATGGTAACAGCATCTTCCGAGTTAGTGGAACTTTCACAGGAAGCTGTTGACAGCTTTTTCGACAGTCTAAATGTTATGATGTTCTCACCAGAGCAGAAATAATGACTTTTTGAGCTAGCTAGCACACGGCGTTCCAATCGCCCTGATTCTGGCCTTCAACCTTGATGATAAAGTAACATGAACAATTTTTCTCCAGTTCACGGACAGCAGATTTTTTTTCACAATCCCCAAAATATTTTTATATAGTTTTTCGGGACACTTATCTTCTGCTTAAAGTAGGAACTATTCTTGGAGAACTAAATTTCTATTTTAGGAACTTTAGTGACATTTGCTGCCCTCTGGCATGTTCATGAATATTTTGATTTGTGATGAAATGGTCTCGCATTTTTTCTTCTGTATTTAGAGCCATTTCATGTGTTGATTTTTCAACATTTAATTAATAATGATGTATGAATATGCGTGATTAATTTAGCATTGTTCTACTGCATGAGTGAATATAGTGCTTCTGCTTATGCCTATTTTTTCTCGTGTATTACATAATTTCGAAATGCATATGGATGTATTTTGGGTTGGTACAGTATACACATACACTACTGTATATTTACTATGCCTAGATTGTAAATATGGACATAGTCTGCGTGGAGTGGGTGTGATGTATTCCTATAGGTTCTGTATCGATCTCCCTATTCCTGACCCTGTTCTGGTTAATAATTAACTAGCAGCCATCCCACGGTGTAAAACCGTTATCTGATTAAGCCACACCACGGCACAGGAACGGGTTATCTGATTAGGTCATAACGCATGCCATCTAATTAGGCAAGCAATATTCCTCCAGCCCCTGATAAGGCATACGGAGTTCTCAAAACAAATCAAACCTATGACAACCTGGGAAAATCCCTACAGCCATTGTTTTGATTTCTCCGAGAACTTCAGTAAAGAATGTGCTAACGACCAGTTCGTATGACATCCTTATTGACGTATCTATGTCCATCCTTACGTCAATCTCGGCACCTTACAGGTATAAATATTACCGACATTGCCTTAAGCAAACACACGAGGTGGTGACGAGATCGGAGCAGCGAGACTTGCCGAGGAGCCCAGCAGAGAGCGAAGCCCACTGGCGCTGCCCCGCCTTTCTGACGCACTGAGAACGAGACGCTGCTTTTTCTCCTACCGAGAAATCCAGCTCCGGCGTTTCCAAGCAGCCCTCGCAGGCAGCTGGAATATCAAGACCAGAGACGAGAGATACCAGCCCTCAACCATTCTAGATCTCAGGTACAGAACTGAATAAACCCCTTACAGAGAATTCTTGAGTCAGTCACTTGGCAAACCAACTTAACTTAAACTGCTACTTATCTACTCCAGCCCAAGTATTAGGCTTAGGTCAGGTACACCGGGGTAGGCGTAGTTAGAAGCACCAGTTGAGTACGATTAGTAAAATGTATATATGTATGTATCTATTTTATCCATTTTAAATATCTTATGGCTTAGAAACCATATCAATGCTTTTAAAGTATTATTTTATAATTCTGCTTTTATTGTATGGACTTTACTTAACCATAAGTATTGCAATAATATCGATTCATTTCTCTTGTACGAGAAAAGAGACTGATCAATAAATAACATCTTTTATTGAACACGCCCGTCTCTTCCTTTTCTCTACAATCTGGTGAAACTAAGAATGCACTGAACTGACTGAGTAAAATAAGTTGTCTTTTGTTTTCACACGACTCTAGAGATACACTCTTGATCAAGGGAGAGCAAAGTTGTCATGTTCTATGGTTGTCAGAAACTAAATCCCTTCTTGTCTATCCAGGGAGGTTCAACACCTCCTGGCCTATTCGAGAAAGTCTTTAGTGAACTCTGAGCTAGCTGGCAAACCCAAAACTTTAAGTCTAATATCGTCAGTAGAAGACCCAGTTAACCTCCGTCCTAGGTCTATACTATTGAAGGTATTATTCCAATGCGCAGAGCCTATTGGGATAATAGGAACTACACTACAGAAGGCCGCGGAGAGGTCCATAAACCCCATGTATATAGCCCCCTTTCCGGCGATGGTGTACTTGGCTGTCAAGAGGTAAAGATTCAGGCATTGGTCGGTGGTAGATCTGCCCTTTCTGAACCCATATTGAATATCTGTAAGGATTTGGTTCTCATCCGCCCATTCCTGTAGTCGATTTAAAATGGCACGGCCCAGCACCTTAGCCGTCACATCTATAAGGCATATAGGGCGGTAACATTGTGAGTCATCCCGATTCCCTTTTTTGTAGATTGGGACAATAGTTGCCGTTGACCAGGAACGAGGCAGCCCTGCCACAACTGCCTCGTTTAGGACCCTCGTATGTAATGGAGCCCACAGCTCTATATTGCTCAGGTAGAGGTCAGGGGGTATGCCGTCGGGGCCAGGTGCTTTGTTTTTGCTTAGTCCTGAGATTGCCAGTTCCACTTCTGCCAGGGAAAAGTCTAATCGCGTGATCGGGTTTAGCCTTATTCCTTCATCATGAGTTAGTTGCCCTGTATGATTTTAAAGGCTCTGGAAATGGGTATACCATTGCTCTGGTAAGATGGTGTTTATTATTTTGGGCACGCCGGGATCCTGTAAACACGGTGTATTAATGACTTTCCAAAACCCCGACATGTCTCCCCTTTCCGCCACCTCCCTTAGATCCTCCCACGCTTGTATTTGTAAGCTTTTTTTACGGGATTTCAGGGCCTTTTTATATTCTGATCAGTAGTGGACTATTTTAGGATTGTCCCTGGGACGCGACTTGAGGCTAAGTTTAAGGTTTTTGTGTGCCTTAATGCAGTCTTGGTCAAACCAGCGCGGTGTGAGTGCTGTTTTGCTGCCTTTAGTGGTCTTTAATAGACCATCTAAGTGACGTGCAATTTCCTCAAATGCACTGACCACCGTTGCTCCCCCCATGCTGGGATCCAGGCATATATTTATTGCGTTTTGCCCTGCTGTTATTAGGCTTCTATAGAATTTGTCTCCATCGGTCCTGGCCCACTTGATCCTCCTCCCCTGGTCCACCGCCTTTTCTATAATATCTGTTCTATATGACCGTTTCTTGCAATTAATACCTTTTAGTACCAAAACCAGAGGGTTGTGATCACTAAAGATGCTTATGTCAATAGCCATGCTGCTGGTGCTTCTTTTTATTATGGGCGAAACCATAACAAAGTCAATATACGAGTGGCAGCCTCTGCCCTTGAATCTTGGGTTAGGATCTCCATTACTGCCTAACTCTATCAGGTCCATAGTGTGGACCAAATTGTACCTTTTTGTTAACTTCTCTAATTCCCACCTCTCTGTGGTGTATGCAAAATGTGGGCCTTTTAACACAGTGCATCGCGACCAATCCCTATTCAGTGGTCTCAAGTTCTCACAGAGATGACAGTTAAAATCCCCCATGAGTATTATGCTGGGGGAGTTTGTTGTCTTGTTTGATAATATCTGCCCATCTAAACGGGAATCCAGTTCTTTTATTACATTCCCTCTTCCCATCGTGCCCACCGCATTATGCCAATTTAGTAATAGGAAGTTGATCCCTTTAAAGCGGTACCCTATCGCTTGCATGTTTCGTGAATCCCAGTTATAGTTAAACCAGGTCCCTTGAATGAGGAGGTCTACATATATTATTAGTCCTCCGATCGCTCTCCCTGATGATGATCTTAAACATTTATACCCCTCTATGCTGTATTGATTGGGGTCGACCGCCCAGGTCTCTTGCAGGCATATCATTTGGAAATTGTTTATATACTTCCGCCATTCCTGAGAGTCATATTTGGCTGCCAGTCCTGCAATGTTCCAAGATATAATTCTGAGGCTATCCTTGGTATCCCCCATAGGGGGCCCTTTCAGTTCCCTTATTGAACAAGTTTCCTTGTCTTCCCGTGCTGATGTTATCTTAGTGTGGGGTGCAAGTATAATTTCCGTTTTCCGCCTTATTTGATTGGCTGTTGCCATTTGATCTGTGAATTTTGTCCCCCCTTTTTGTTTTTGGGAATTCCTTATGCTAACCCTCCTACCACCGCTTCCTTCTGGGGTAATCGGTGTGCAGCTTCCTATCCCTAGGGACCCTTCCACCACTAATCCCATGTCAGATTGTGAGACACTGATTTCCTCAGGTGCAAGTTAATCCACCTCATCCAGTGCACAGAACCTGTTCCAGTGCGCATACTGGGATAGGAAAGGATCATAAACTGGTGTGCCCTGCCAGGGCGTTTGCCATTGGTGAAATCTGTGCTGGGGTTCTAGCTGGTGGACCCTACTCATAGCTGTCCTGTTCGTCTGCATGGGTCTTTGGGGTGTGATTGGATAGAAATATGATAGGTGTGGATAGATTTGTGTGTTAGTTCTACTATGTGGTGCATTGTGTATATAATTCACTGCAGCAGTGTCTCGGAAATTGATTGTTATAATGTCCCCTGGTATTGTTTTTATTCCTCTCCCTATCCACTCCCTTCTTCTGACCGTGAGTATTTCACCAAAGATATTTAGAGGTAGGGGTCTGTTTGCCTTTAACCATTGCACACATTTCTTTTTTAACTCGAAGTGTGTTTCCTTTTTCCCCTCTTTCAGGGGTGGAACTCCTGTCATTACAACCACGGAAGGCAAAGCTTCCGGTGGAAGGTTAATTGTATGGAAGCGAGCCGATCTTGTTTTTTCGGGTAGATCTTTTGGCAGAGAGGTGTTTATAGTAGTACTCTCCTTTAGGTTTTGGCCCGTTTTATCGTTTGAGACTAAGAGGGTTCCCTTTCCTTGCTTTGATTGAACTTGTGGGGTGGTGCTGGCAGTACAGAGGGTTCAGATGCCAGGGCTTACTTGGTCAAACTTTTCCAAAGAGCATTTCCTGATCTCTCTGATTGGGACTGGGACTCCCAACTCCAACGGGTACACAGCCTGCCTATAACTTTAAGGAATAAAGAGAGCAAATATCCACGACCTATTATAGTTTACTTTGGCAATTACCTGCTAAGACAAGCGGTCTCTATCAAAGCTAGACCGAATACCCCTGTGACATTAGACAATATAACTTTCTTTGTTAAATCTGACCTTAGCAAGATCACTATGGATAAAAGATGGGGATTGCGTAAATTGATTGATCCTTTTAAGTCCCGGGCAGCAATAGTCTACCTTCAAGAACCGGCCCGCCTTAAAGTTATGAAAGCTGGCCATACTTACTTTTTCACTGAGGTAAAGGAGGCGGAGCAACTCCTTGCAAAAATGGACTCAAACACTTAATAAAGAGAGGGGAATGAAAGGAAGAAAAAAGAAAGAAAGAGGGGGAGAGGGGAGGTTGAATGAGGTAGAAAAAGAGACTCAAGTTTAACTATAACTGTCTAGTGTAACTTAATAGGGCACTCGGTTTGTTTTCTGATTTTCTACATATGACAATAATACGGAGTGACAGGGATCCTGGGGAGACCTCTCTGATAGGCTGCTCCTTAAGTGGCAGCAGAAGATAGAGGTAGTCTTCCGGGTAGGTACTGGGGGGGGGTATGGGTTGGAGGGTAGGATGGAAGGGGTAGGAGGGGTTCTGGCCAAGGGTGGGTTAAAAAAAAGGGGGAAGAAGGAATAATGGTTTATTTAAAAGCGAGCTATACCTTACTGACAAATTCTGTGTACAGAGAAAGACCAAATGTATGAATATAAGATATGTTTATGATTAGACTACTTGTTTGGAATGTTGCTGGTCTCAATGGTAAACAGAAGAGGAGATTGGTACAAGAGGAGGTAGATATGTATAAACCTCATTTCGCGCTTATGACAGAAACAAACATTGGCTATCAAGATAGAAAACTGCTGTCTCAAATGGGGTATGAGTTGGTTGTTTGTACAACCTTGGGAGCATCTATTAGGGGGGTGGCTATACTCAAACAGAAGCGATTGGGGATTGAAATGATCAAAACTGCATCAGATGCACGGGGTAGGTGACAAATCGCTGAGGTTCAATTTGAACTCAAGAAACTTGTTCTGTGTTTGGTATATGGGTCTAATACTGATGATCCTAAACTGTATGAGCAGTTAAGAATAGAACTATTGTAGTGGGAGGGGGAGGTATTGGTCATGGGGGATTTTAATTGCGTTATGGATTATAAAATAGATTCTACTGGACTAAGTACGTCAAGGAGGATGCGTAAGGTCAGGGCTGCAATTATTGAGCTCGGTAGACTGTATAACCTGAAGGATATATGGCGCTCAAAATACCCTAATATAGCCGGTTACACATACTATTCAGCGCCCCATAGATCCTGCTCTCGAATTGATATGGTGTGGGCCACTGATCAAATTTTGGGTAATTGTAATATTGAATTATGCCCGATGGTTACATCAGACCACAACCAGATACTATTAGAATTTGAAATTATCGATCAGAGGCGGGTTGCACGGCTTTTCACTTTTCCAAGGTACTTATTTATAGACTCTTATTTTGTCTCATTATTAAAGGAGCATATTAAAGAATATATAGAGCTGAATGTTAATACGGCTACGATTAACGCAGTTTGGGTCACTTGTAAGTGTAGCATAAGGGGCTTTGCCCAACAATATATCTTAAGGAAATATGCTGGATATCGTAGAGATACCAAGATAACCACTTCTAATATCTTGATAATGGAGCAGCAACTAGCAGAGGCGACTAAGCAAGGAAAAACAAATATTAAAGAATTAAGAATGGAGTTGCTAAAACCACAATCATCTATTAAAAAGACTCTAAGAGAAAGATATAGTGCAAAAATACACAAGTACAAATTGGCTCAATATGAAGGAGGGGATAGAATTGGTAAAGTGCTGGCATAGAAGGCGGCTGATAAAAAAGCTAGAACAAAAAGTAAAATAATCAAAGGCTTAGTTCAACGTAACTACGATAAGCCAGAAGAAATTCTAGATCATTTTACTAATTACTATCGAAAATTATACACGCCAGATAACGTTCCAACTAAGGATAAAATATTTCAATATCTTAATAAACATATGCCTATACAAAGAGATATTGAAGCCGTCAAACAACTCAGCTCTAAAATCACATTAACTGAAATAGAAAAGGCAATTTCAGCATTACCTTTGGGAAAGGCGGCTGGAGAAGACTGCATACCCATGGAACTATATAAAATTTGTTCACAGGAACTACTCCCACTCTTAGAGTCAGTAATTGATTCCATAGCGGAGTCAAGAAAGGCTCCCACATCTTGGAAAATAGCCAAAATAGTTTTTTTTCTCAAGAAAAATAAACCCCCTGAGGAATGTGGCTCTTATCGGCCGATTTCTCTGATCAACTCTGACGCAAAAATGTTTGCAAAAATGTTGGCCAATCGCTTAGCCCCTATTATGCCAGATCTTGTCAACATTCAGCAGCATGGGTTCGTGATGGGGAGAGACACTACAGCCCATGTCAATACGGCAATTAAAGCATTCGCCGTAGCCTCAACTACTCTCACCCCACTCGGAATGGTCATGTTAGATGCAGAAAAGGCTTTTGACCGAGTGGGGTGGGAGTATTTGTGGGAAGTGTTGAAGAGGATCGGTATCCAGGGTCAATATATAGACTGGGTACGTTCACTGTATGACAACCCAATGGCCAAGATCAGTTATGGGGGAACTGATTCGGTAAACTTTTTGATAGAGAGGGGAACAAGGCAAGGCTGCCCTTTATCGCCTCTGCTTTTTGCTTTATTTTTGGAGCCATTTTTAAACGCACTCTCCGCTCAAGATAACATCATTCCAACACAACATGGTGGGAAGAGCTTAAAAATACCTGCCTTTGCCGATGATATAGCGGTATTTACTATGGATTTAGTTAGAGCGATTCCAGAAATAATAAAAGAGGCCGCTAATTTTGGAGATGTGTCAGGATACAAACTAAATGTAAGTAAGACGCAGGTTATTGCCAATTATAAACATTTGGAACCTATTCTGGGTCTATGCCAAAGCGCGACTTATATAGGAATTAAGCTGGCAGCTAATATCAACAAGGTAATATCAATTAACTATGACTCATTGCTAAAGGAAACTACTTTAACTTTAAATAAAATTGGCACCAGATACCGCTTAGTTTAGTGGGGCATATAAATTTAGTAACAATGAAGATTTTGCCCAAACTTTTATACTTATTTAGATCTATCCCTCTACAACTTAATAAACTTTTTTTTAAGAAATTGGAAGGTATTTGTAGTAGCTTTGTGTGGGGCTACAAAAAAGCGCGTAGATCTATGAAACTTTTGGAATTACCAATTGAAAAGGGAGGCTTAACGTTTCCTGATTTTAGGCTATATTTTTTTGCTACTTTTTTCCGTCGCATACGAAGTTTGTTGAAAAACGAGAGTTCATTATTCTACCATCAATTTCTATTTTGTGTACACGACCCAAACTACTTCAAAAGAGTAACATTTAAGACAGCTAGGCACATTAAGAAAATTTGGGACCAAATTACGACTAATGACAAGATCTCTTTTTATAACGCTGAGCTTAGAATATGGGACAACCCCGGACTACCTAGTATTTTCTCAGATGGGACAGGTAATCTCTGGGCCAGACATGGCGTTAGCACTTTGGGGGATTTTTATGGTCCAAATGGCTTTCTAGATTTTGTTACTGTAAAACTCTTATTCGAACTAAACGATGATATGTACTTGAAATACATTCAAATACGAGACTTTTTACTTCGTAAGATGAAAATTGGAAAAGTATTTCAATCAGATACACTAGCATGTTTATATTCAGATAAAATAAAATCACTCATAAGCTTGGGTTATGGATATTTGAGCTCAGGTAAAACAGATGATAGTGGGAAAATAGCGGCCAAATGGTCCTCTAGACTGGGAATAAACATAAACCCCATACAGATATCATCTTCATTATGTCAAATAAACCAGGTAGTCCAATCTTCCAATCTGAGGTTGCAGCTATATAGAACAATTACTCAGCTGTACTATACTCCGCAAAGAATATCAAGCTGGACACTAAGAAATCAATTAAATGATCAAACAAAATGCCCGAAATGCAATATGGAAGCAGGAGGCATTGAACATATGTTTTTCTCGTGCCCAGAGTTAACTCTATTTTGGAAGGGAGTAACGGATGTTCTAACTAGGAAACAAATTATCACTCCATCACTTTTGGCACATTTGATCTTATTAGACATTCAAGATGTTCATAGCCAGCATAAAGATTTAATAACTATAGTATATGCCTGTGCTAGGCTAGTCATAGCTAGATCCTGGATATCAAGGGATTCTCCGAAAGTAATTGAATGGTGGATTTTGAGAAACGAAATAAATGTAATGTAACTCTCGTTAGCAAGACTTAGAGGTCCCAAGGCTTTGATAAAAAAGGAAAACATTTTGGGGTACTTCTTTGAACTGTGAAATTCAAGATATAAATGTTAGAAGAAACCAGCTTAATTTTTTTTTTTGTTCGTATCTTCTAAAGTATACTTTTGCAACTTTATAAGGTCTTCCTCTGTCTCAGATAATATTTTGTTAGTCTATATTTGTTTATCTTGTCTGTATTTGCTATACTATGTAAATTCAATGAAGATGTTCTTCTTGCAATAATAAAAACTTTAAAAAAAAAAAAGAGACTTTTACAAATCTTTCGACCTGCCTGTACTATTCTACAGTTTTCTCTTGGAGTTTTGGAAAACCCTTCGTAAATGATAAAATATCCTGTTGGGACCATGGGACATGTACATACTAAGGGTGGGCGTAGTTCGCGAAGTACCGCTACGCGAAGCTACGCGAAGTGCACTTCGCACTACGCGAACTTCACGTAGCACTACGCGAGCTGCGTAGTAGCATGTTCGCACTGTGCAAGATGTGTTTTCAATGATTGCACAGTGCGGGCAAGCATCCGGTACTGTGCAAGCATTGAAAACGGCATCTTGCACAGTGCGAGCTGTAGTTTTCTGCTGCTCGAGGAGATTATTACTCGAGCGGCAGCTTTCTCAACGCGAACAGGTAGTTTCTCATTGAGAGCGGTCGCGAGCATGCGCAAACCACTCACAATGAGAAACCTGACCTCCTCGCGTTGAGAATCTCGCCGGGATGTCATTTTGCTTGCTCGCGGTCGCGAACATGACGTTCAGGACCGCGAACAAGCAAAAAATGAGCGCTGCACTACGCTACGCTGCACTACGCATGTTCGCACTGTGCTACGTGCCGCTCGCGTAGTGCGAAGTTGCAAAAACTTCGCAAACTCCGCGAGCGGAGCGGAGTGCTTCGCCCAGGCCTAGTACATACCCTCCTCCTAGTACTTCTCTCATTGGGCACAACTTTTATAGTTTTTCTGGTTCTTTCAATACATATTCAGATACAGTGCTTTTTGCTTGAGCTTCTTCCTTTTTCTTTATCCATCTAGCTTTCCACCTTTCTAAATCACCCCATTTTTTGCAATAGTGATAGTAATTCTTTAATTTGCAATTTACGTCCTGACACATTCATGTTTTCTAAATATTTGTCAGAAAATTCAGCTGGATAAGGTTCCTGTAACACTTTAGATTTACCAATATCAATTCCCATTTCATTTGCCAAACTCGTTAACTTTTCATGAAATATTTTTCTATTTCGAGTAATACTTCGACATATAAACCACAATTCATCTTCATTTAATGCATTTAATCTATCTAACCCCACATTTCCAGCAAGCAATTCTTCCAATTCGACAATATCCAATGCTTTTGGCTGTGATTTTGGCTTTTCTATTTCTCGGGACTATCTCTCTATTTCTTCCGGGGATACTACAGTAGCACTCCTTGTACCTGAAGATGATTCCATTCGTACCTCTCTGGAACATGCAGGAATAGTTTGCCTGACTGAGCTACTCACCGGTTCTCTTATAGGTAAATCCATCAGAGAAATTTCTGACTCACATTCACTTGCTTGATCATCCACTATTAATGTCTCTTTTCTTGGCTGCACTACAGGAGTAGTCAAAACGGGAATTTTGGAACAGGACTGCTTTTCTCCATATAATGGAACAACAGGAGCTGTAGCTACTGGAATTCTTAAGGCTTCAGGACTTGTATTCAACTGTGAAATTTTCTGAATTAATTCACTTCTCTGTTTATTTATTGCTTCTCATTCTCTATCTTGTAACACTTTTTCTAATGAGGTTTCATGCAAAACTTGCGGAACCAAAGGTGGTGTTAAAAACGGTGCACTAGGATTAACTCTACTTGCTTTCTCATGATAAGGTGGCGGATTTTTCCTTAGCAGATCTTCCAGATAATCATCTTCTGGATCAACACTAGTCATTACATTTTTCATTTTCTCTGTACTTTTACTCCCAGTTTGTTCTTCTAAGGCTTGGGCAGGATATAACCCTTCCACTCGCACTGATTGTCTCCATTGTTTCACTTGCTTATCTCTTGTCTCTTTAGGAAATCTGGGATAGAATTTACTCCAATTTCTGTCACTTCTGGGTCTATCTCGCTCAAAAGCCTCTCTTTCCCATTCTTCTAATGCTTCGTACTGGGTTAATATAGGTCTAGGATCTAATTAATTCATGCGTGTCTTCAAATTATACAAAACTCTACCATTGAAGGTACCATTTTCTGGAAATGCCAAAACACCATAATCTTTTGTGTACTCCACCCAGTTCTCTAACCACAAACATGTGTGATAGCCCCTTTCTACCATCATGTATGATGCGGGCCTATTCAGTGGGGGAATAATAATCCATTCTCTGGTCTGAATCGGTTTATCTTTTTCAAAGAAATTTGTAACTTTTTTAATGAACAACATTTTTCTTTTGTCTCCGTACATAATATGAGGGTTTCCTCTTATATATTGCTCTTGCGCACAACTTAAGTACCTCCTATCAGGTCTATTTGCTATTATTATTGGGTCTAATTGCCACATGTAACTTTATGCCGCTTTCTTTTACAGAGATACTCGATTGTTTTACAAAAAAGACTTTCAATACCTGCACGTTTCTTAATTTTTTCACGTTTCTGTACTCACCCCTCCTTTACAGTATTACCTACTTCTATTCACTCTTAAAATGCTAAATTCATTATTTAACAACGTAAAAACATTTGTCACTGTGCCTGAGTGACTATTTCAAAGGAAAGATGATTTGCACTTACTACGAGTAACTCCCTTCCGTGTCCTCTTCATACACTGCAAGTAGATCCCTTCCGTCTACCTTTCATACAAGCATCGGAAAACCTGTTTCTCCCTCGGGCTTACCCTTTCTAGGTGATATAAGGCCAAAGTTTCACCAGCGAACCCCTTTGCTGTCAATCAAGCTCAGAAGAACCTGCTACTCCTTCAGTGTGACCCTTTGTAGGTGATATTGCGCTAAAGTTTCACTAACGAACTCTTTACTATCAATTATACACACATTTGTACAGAAAAGTCCCTAAATAAAGCTTCCGGTTTTACCTAACCATACACTTACTTCACAGGCAAGTGACCTCACTACAGCATGGCTTCCATTTACCACCTGCTTATTCTGCCCCCCAGGGATTCCAACACAAACATATAACAGGTACAAACAAGTTTGGTTAATAAGTAAATCAAATTCAAAATACAAATCAATAATCATAACATGACTCACTACCTATCCTTAACTAAACCCTAACCACTGCTCTGCTACCAAAATAACTGATAGAGCGCGGGCTCACCTGTCGTTTTACCATACTCGCCTGGGCCCATAATAACATTACACACTTTGAACAGGTAAACCTACGCTTAGTCAGATTGTTCAACCATACAGGACCTATACCATTTGACTTACCAATCAACGGTACCTAAAATCCTAAGGGATCAAGGGTGTTAGCATAATAGGCAGTAAATAAACATTTGCACTCATAAAATAATCACAGACTCGGGAAAGGTTTAACTCTTTATCTATATAAAATTTAAATGCCAATGTCCATGCTACATTAATTGAAACATGATCAATCAACAAGAAATATGATTAAGCAGGATGAAATAAGAAAACTTTCATTTAAGCATTCAAACATAGGAAGGGGAAAAAAGGGGAAACAGTACAAAGACGTACCCACCTGGATTTTTATAGTTACCTAGAATGGTGTGACGACCAACCCTGGCCACGGCCTGGGATAAAGGATAGAAACCCAAAGTGCAGGTGCCTGTAGGAAATAACAGGTGCAGACCAGAAATCAGGACAGGTACGGACCAAATTGAATTCAGGACAGGACCACCACAGGCTAAGACTGGCACCCACAGCTAAAGTGCAATACCAGCATTGCAACCCTCTCTGCAGCTAACAGCCAAACCGTGATTGGGTTATCGAATCTTCTGACAGAGAACTCCGCCAGCACCTCTGCTTTCGATCACCTATTGAGTGTATTGGGTCAGTGACAGGTCAGCTATTCGGACAAGTCCGACAATGTAACTAGTTAAGCCTACCTTAGATATACCATTTTCCAGGGCAGTGTACCACTCCCCAATGTTGCAAGTGTGTGAATCCCACAATTTGATTGGACAAAAGACAAGGAGAGGTCATCACACCATATTGATATGAGGTAACTTGCATTCTATATTCAAATTACGTTTCCTCCCATAACTTTTTTTCCCATGCACTTTTATTCCACCCGGCAGTGAATGTATCAATATCTATAACATTGTAATCATTTTGTACAGTTCAGCTACCTCTGGCAGGGTTAAGGGGTCACGTTCCCAGTGTTTTCACAGTTCAAGTCTGATGCTGGTATAGGTTCAATGCCAATAGTTCAGTAGTTTGAGTTTCTCTGCACAGGTGCAGTTCATCCAAAGATGGAGTTAAGAAGTACATGGCAGGCCCAAAGTACGATACATGCAAAAATAGAAGAGAAACAATTTTAGAACAAGAAATAAATGAATGCACTGTATACCACTTCTCTCTACTCTATTCCCAATATTTTATTTTAACTATAGTGTTAAGGGTTAGGCAGAACAAACAATTTAACAAAAGCAGCGATGCAAGCTTTAGCACATTTAAAACATAGAGAAGCCATCTCAGTTCTAGTGCGCAGAAGCAAAAGTTTCCCACCAAGCGGAGTAATACGTCATGTCACGGTAGTGTGACATATGCATGCGCAGTAGAAATCCCGCCTTGCGGCGGCCATTTTAGTGCTATAGAGTTATTACGGTTAGTGAAAAAAGCACATAAACAAGCTTCCCCATGATACTATAAATGTCGTGTAGTGCAATTATTAGTAAACAAGACATATTAATTAGTATGGACGCGCGCAGCACTGATTTCTCGCGCTAGCTCCTGACAGGTTTTTTAACTTTGCCCTGATTGTTATTTTTTGTGCTATCTCCTACCTGCACCTTGTTGAGCTCCCCCGCACCTCCATTCCTTCAGCCCCTACCCCGGTCCACCACGGGCTTGCCCGATTGATGTGGAGGGTAGTCACGGCAGCCAATCACCACTTCCGGCTTGGGAGGGTGGAGTCAGGGGTCAGTGGCACATAAGGGGATGGCATTTCCTACGCGCAGTGGACGCGCGCAGCACTGATTTCTCGCGCTAGCTGCTGACAAGTTTTTTAACTTTACCCTGATTGTTCGTTTTTAAAACGTATTTTTTGTGCTATCTCCTACCTGCACCTTGATGAGCTCCCCCACACCTCCATACCTTCAGCCCCTACCCTGGTCCACCACGGGCTTGCCTGATTGATATGGAGGGTAGTCAGGGCGGCCAATCACCACTTCCAGCTTGGGAGGGTGGAGTCAGGGGTCAGAGCTCTAGGCACATAAGGGGATGGCATTTCCTACGCGCAGCGGACGCGTGCAGTGGGCGCGATGCTGGCGCGCCAAAGGCACGCCAAAGGCAAGCCCGTCTGCACCCGTCCGCGCCTGTTCCATGAAAAGCGCCAGCTATGCTGCCGGTTGCCCTCCATCTTCTAGATTCTGCTGGTCTAGGTCCCAGCTACTGGTTTTTAGAACAGGGTTATGCAGCTGCCGCACTCATTGCAACCGCTCCTGGCTGTTAACTAACCATTTCAGCTGCAATGACTGTTCATTTTCCCTTAGCCCACCTTCGGTACGGCGTTTTGTACAGGGCAGGGAAGTCTCGCCTAACAATCCTCCGGTTGCTGTCAAGGCCTGTCTCCTTAACTGCCGTTCTCTCCCTCGGCACACCGGCGATATCTGGCTCTCCCTGGTCTCTCACTCCTGGGACCTCATGTTCTTAACAGAGACATGGGTTAAAGATTCATTCAACCCTGACATTGGTCTGGCTATCCTCCCGGACTATCGCTTTGTGGGGATTAATCGTCCTGGCACTAAAATGGGAGGAGGGATCGCTAATATCCTTTGCTCCCACTGGAAAATTACCTCTAGGAAATTGGTGAACACGGGTTCTATTGAAGCTATGTATTTTAGCATCTCGGATGCAAGACACCTTATTTTAGCGGGGTTATGATATATGATCCCCCTGACGCCTCCCCATCCTTTCTTACTGAGCTCTTCGCTACCATTGCGGATCTCTCTTTGAGACATCCGCATTTCACTATACTTGGAGACTTCAATGTGCACGTAGATGATACCTAATGCTCTAAGGCTAGATCCCTGTTAGATACTCTGGTGGGCATGAATTTCTCTCAGCAGGTACAAGGTCCCAACCAAACGAGCGGGCCATACCCTTGACCTCCTATTCACAAATTTCTCTGGCCTATCCACTTTGCCCTCATTACTCCTCACTTGGTCTGACCACTACCTGATCCCTTTTAACCTAGCCATTTCCCTACCGCCGGCTATCCCAACTAAAGCTAGGGATTTTTAGCAGGAAATGGCATAAAGTTACTTGTGTTGCCCTTAAACCTATTCTGGCTAACTCGAGCTTGCAGACCTCTCTGAACGCCGATCTCTCCAATTTTAATACCTACCTCTCTTCTGCCATTGATGTTATTGCCCCAGTGCAACGATTTTTGTCGGCCAGATCTAAACCCTCAGCTCCTTGGTTCTCCCAGGCTCTATGTGAAGAAAGAAGCACATGCAAAAAGCTCGAGCGTGGCTGGCGACTTACCTATGATCCTCTCGCTAAAGCCACTTACAGAGCTGCATTAAAAAAATTCCATAAACGTAAGTGTGCTATAATGAGAGAATACTTTATTAGTAAAATAAATGCAGTGGATAACTCTCCTAAAACTCTATTTAAAATTGTGAAGGATTTTTCTAAACCGGCAGCCCTCGCTTGCTCGATCAGTCTCAGTCAAGATATTTGTGATGGCCTCTCCGATTTCTTTCACAATAAAATCACTGATATCTTTTCCTCCTTCTATCAGGCCTATGTGCCCTGCCCAGGACATTAAGGTCCCCCAAGAGAAGGCGTTTGTCACTTTTGAAGCAATTTCGATGGAAACTGCCTTGTTGCTAATGCGGCTGTGCAAATCTGGGTCACGGTTAGACCCGGTTCCTGCCCAGGTACTTAGCACTCTCGCCCCGGTCATCACGGCCCCTTTAATTTCAATCTGGAACTCCTCCTTATCTCTAGGTCAGTTCCCCACAATGTGGAAACAGGCCATGTTGATCCCCATTTTTAAAAAAGCTGAGGCCGACCCCTCTGTTTTTAGCAATATTGGCCCATATCACTCCTTCCTAAACCAGCCAAAATATTGGAAAAAGTTGTGCAAGAACAACTGGCCGACTACTTGGAGTCTACAGAACTCCTCCACGATTCTCAATCCGGATTTAGATCCGGATCGGATACAGTATGGAGACCGGGCTGTTGGAGGTCACCAAGACCATCCATGAGTGCATGGACAGAGGCGAGGTGCCCAAGTTGGTGCTCCTCAATCTGTCCGCGGCATTCAACACTGTCTCGCATACCATTCTACTCCATAGACTGTACAGTCTTGAGATAAGGGATACTCCCCTAGCATGGATAAGATCGTTTCTGTGTGGCAGAACTCAGCAGGTTGGTTGCCGGTCCATTGTTTCAAAAGAAAAAAAAACACTCAGTTGTTGAGCCCCCTCTTTTTCAACATCTACTTAGCACCTCTGGCTGAGGTAGTTGAAGCCTGCAGGGTCAGAGTGGTCTCTTATGCTGATGACACTCAGCTTGTGTTTTCATTTAGAGATCACTCGGACAGCGGCCTGGCCAACTTTAAATGCTGCCTCTCCAACATTGTATCTTGGATGACCCTCAACACCCTTAAGATTAATACTGACAAAACCGAGGTGCTGTTTTTTAATCAAAGGGCCCCACTCCCGCCTCTTCTGTGGTGGCCTTCAGAGCTCAACCCCCCCCCCCTTCTCCTAATAAATCAGCATGCAATTGAGGCTTCCAAGTTGGCAATGAATTGTCTTGTAAGGCTCAAATCAATAAGGTCACTTCTGCATGCTTTGGCAAACTTCGCATGATTAGCAAAATCTTCCCATTGCTCCCTATGTATTCTAGGAGGACGGTCATCCAAGCCCTTATTACTTCCCACCTGGAATATTCCAACAGCCTTTACGTGGGGGCCCCAGCATATCTGATCAATCGGTTGCAGATTGTTCAGAATGCCGCTGCTAGGCTGATATGTAACATATCGCCACTCAATAACCCCTCATCTGTTGAAACTCCACTGGTTGCCGGTGCCCGTTCGCATCCAGTTCAAGGCCCTGGTCAGGACCTTCAGGGCTCTGAATGGCATGGGACGGCATACCTTAGACGGAGACTGAAGCTGGTGCACTCCTTCCGAGCTCTTAGATCTAATCACCACCGCCTTCTGCTCCCCCCATTTCCAACGTTCTAGAACGGGGTGAAGAGCATTTGCTGTGGTCACGGCTAAGCTCTGGAATAGTTTACCTTTAAGTATACGACTAACTAAAATTGAATCATTGTTCATGTGCAGCTTGAAGACCTAGCTGTTCTCCAACCTCTAGCCTACTAGCTTTCCTTGCTGCGAAGCTGTCTGCAGCGCCGGGGCACCCCCGTCGGGGGTAGCCACGCGCTTTATAAACTTCTTGAATAAATAAAAGAAATAATAAACACGTTAATATTATTTTCGAGAGGGCTGAATACAAACAAGTTGCTTTACGTGCGCAACCTTGCTCCATCAATCCCCTCTTTGATGATATTTTATATCATCACATATTAGTGCAACAGATGCCAAATTTCACATTTCTCCCAACTCAATTTCTTCAAACTTTCTGTTATGTTTCTTTTGATTATTAATGTGAATGTTTTTCACTTTCTTGTACAAATTTCCATTCAACTCTTCTATCTCAATTTCATCAATATTTTTCTTCTTTCCTTTCTTATTTACTGTATATGTCTTCTTGTGCTTACGACATTTGCAACATATTATTATCCCTAATTCCCACCATTGGCATCAGTATTCTACCTACAAACGTTTTTCCTACATTAGAGAACCAACTACCTATAGAGAGACCATCTGAAAGTCTCTTCCATGCACTATCAACCTCCAGTGGTTTGAGTTCCTTTTCCAAATGTGTAATATTCTTTACATACCCCTTAAGTTCAATACTTTTGTCAGGTATGTAAGTGCAACAATGTTGTGCTTTCAACATTCTACAGACTCCGCCCTCTTTTGCTAACAATGTACCAAGAGCAAGTCGATTTTGTAAAACAATTGATCTTATCGCAACCAATTCGGTATTGATCATCAAAAAATCCTATAATAGTGTCAGTCGATCAACGATCCACCACTGTTGACAATTTGCAAATTCTTTGAGTATTCAGAACCACTCCCACTGAAGGTATCAATGCACTAAATATATTGCCTACTATTTCAGAAAAACTAGCTCTTTTACTACGTATAGTCCATTAATTTCTTCTTTTAAAAAAAAAAAAAATGTTGTCCTCATTCGTCGTCTATCTCACTTCAATGTCTACTCCGGGCGTCTGTACTCGCTCTCAACAATGAGGAAGTAGTCTGTTAGAATGAAGCCTCACCTACAAGTACCAGATCTACCCTGGGTATCAAATGAAGGAACCACTGAGAAACCTCTTCTACCGAGCTCCAAAGGCTGGTTGACTTTTGCCGATTATTGGCCATAATATCTGACCTCACACGGCTTAGCCAGAAGAGTATTAAAGGCATAATGCCTTCCCTTTGCTACTTCCCTGTCTGGCTAGATCCAATTTGGAGACTGCAATGACTGATGCCTGCCAGTCCGCAAAAGTAGGAAGACTGGATTCCATCCACTTTTTGCAGATTTGCCTCCTTGGTAACAACACAGAATAAAAAAGCAAAATTCCAACAAGCCCCGTGATGTTTTCTGCAAGACCAAATATTATTAAAGGAAAGTCTAAGTTAATGGCACATGCTAAAACTCTTGTCAAAAAGTCTCCGACCTACTGCCAGAAAGTAGCAAGAGAAGGGCACTCCAGAAACATATGAATATGTGAGGCGGAGACCAAACCACATTTTTTATAGCTGACTGGTAGCCCATCTGAAATTTTAGTCAGTTTATGTGGAGTAAAGTAGGCCCTGTGGATGGTAAACAGGTGATTTCTTTTCAGCCAAGCGGGTTTCACAGCTTCGTATAACATCTTACATGATTTCTGCCATAGCTTAGCACAGTCCAGTGTGGGCAAAAGCCCCCCCACTGCTCCTCGGCTAGCTTGAATTCACCATCTACTTCCTCCAACAGGGTTTGGTACCAAAGGGAGACTTCTTTCTTCACTGGGGGCTTAGTCACTAGCTGGTGTTCTAAAATGTTACCACAACCCAAGGCCTGCTTCCGTGGCTGAGACTGCACCCAGCTTACAAGATTAAAATACTTGAACCGAGAGAGACCTCTCCCAACCCTATCCTGAAGATGTTCCCAAGGGATGAGGGTGCCTCCCACGAAAAGATCTCCCCAAATCACGCAAGGGTTTTGCCAAACTGTCCCTTAAACACTCTTGGGCACCAGGCAAGTTCCAAAGGGGAGCTAAGCTGAAAAAATAGTCTTGCCCCACTGCCCCCCTGATTTGGGCCCAAGTCTTAGCTACCCCCTGAAGAACGTTCAGCTTGATTTTTTTTTTAAATTTTGGATCTCCCAATTTAAACAAAAATCCGGTCTCTGGCAATTTAACAACCCTCAGCATGGCCAAAAACATCCCTCCAGCACCAGTATCAACGGAAATCTTCAATAACTTGCGTGAGTGCGAAAGCTGAAAGGCCCAAGCATATAGCTGGAGATCTGGTAAGGCTAAGCCACCCTTTTCTCTTTTCCGCCTCAGCTTCTTCCAAGCAATCCTAGGTGCCCTAGATGCCCAAATAAAGTAATCGATGTTACTCTGGAGTTTCGCAAACATGGGTCTTTCAAAATAAAGCGGAATACAATTAAAAAGAAAGGAGATCTTTGGGAGTAAGGTCATTTTAACGAGATTGGTTCTTCCCAAGATTGATAATGGGAGAGAGGCCCAAGATTTCATGAGTGTTCTACATTCCCTTGCCACAATGTTCAAATTAATCTCGGCTAACTTTGTGACGCCCTGAACCACCTCCACTTCCAAATATCTCATTTAGGAGCTAGGCTGGTAACCCTGCAGCGAATCCGACAAATTCCAAGTCATGATTTCAGTTTTTGTAGCGTTGATCTCATATCCAGAGACAGTGCCAAACTCCCAGGCTAGACTAATGACTGCTGGGAAAGCTGATTGTAAATCCACGGAGTAAACCAAGATATCATCGGCATACAGGGCTACCTTCCTCTCCCACTCCTCAAACTTAAATGACACTATGTTGGAGTCTGCCCTGAGCCGTTGAGCAAATGGCTCGATATAAAGATCAAATAGAAGAGGGGAGAGTGGGCAGCCCTGTCTGGTTCTTCTTGTGATCTTAAAAGAATCAGTAACGTTCCCGTTAACTAACAGCCTAGCTGTGGGGTTCTGGTAGATCAGCTGGACCATATGGCGAAATCTTTCCCCTATAATAAACTTCTTCAAGGACTCCGACAGGTAAATGCCATTTACTCTGTCGAAGGCCTTGGCAGCGCAGAATGTCATTGCAGCCAGTAGAAGGGAATACGTAGAGGGGAGATCGATAGCGCTAATAAGATCATATGTGAGATCAGAGAGATGCCTATTCCTTACAAAACCTTTCTGATCTAAATGAAGGACATCCCCCTCAATAAGACCCAATCTCACTGCCAAAATAGAAGTGAAAATGTTATAATCAATATTTAGAAGCAAGATCGGTCTGTATCACCCACAATTTGAAGAGGGCTTCCCAGGTTTTAGTATCAAAATGATTTAAGCATCATTCCACAATCCTGGGAGCCCTACATTAGCCTCCAACACATGATTGAACAACTGCGTCAAGACAGGAATGATCTTTTCTCCCAGCATCTTATAAATTTCTGCTGGGAGGCCATTAGGGCCCGCCGATTTTCCCGACTTAGAACGTCGGATGGTCTCTCTAACCTCTGTTTGAGTAAAGGTTTGATCCAAATGTTGCTGTTGCTCCTGTTCTAGAGACAGGAGGGAATATCCCTTAACCAATTTTGAACACTAGCAGCATCCACATTTTTGTCCTCACAGTATATGTCTTGAAAATACCTCTGAAAGGCCTGACTAATACCCCGATCCGTACAAAAAGTCTCATCTCCGCTGGTGATCTCATTAATCTGATTCCTTGCCCTATAAGACTTAGCCTTCCAGGCAAGGAGTTTACCCGCACCTTCACCATATTCAAAATGGGCGATTTTACTAGCCACCCATCTACGTATAAGCCTGCACTGAAGTACACTTTCCAGTAGCCCTTTTAAGTTATCCCTTTTAACTTTCCACTCTTGGTAAGCTTCGGGCGAAGCTGACGGGAATGTGATGGCTTCTAGATCTTTCAACTTCCCCTCGATGGAGGATACTTCCTCCTTATATTTCTTGCTCCTGAAGCTTGCCCTGCAAGTGATCTGACCCCGCAAGAAGGCCTTAAAAGAGTCACACACATTTAATATTGATGTTGATTCTAAGTTTGCTTCAAAGAACCATTCGGTTTCTTGTAGCAAAAAAAACATTTTCTTCCTCCATCAAAAGTAAAGATCGATCAAATGACCATGTCCGAATAGGCACTGCAGGTAGAGCATCCAGGCATAGAAGGACCCCTGAGTGGTCAGAAAGATGGTTAGCCAAGTAAGTGATATTATTAACACTGTCCCTAAGCGAATTACTTATTAAGATATAATCAATTCTAGATTGATGTTGATATTTATAGTTTTTAAATGACGCCCCTTGCTGCAAGCCTGAACTTTCTCTCCATATGTCTAAAAGACCATAATGCTTCATCGAATCTAAGAGAAAAACATGCGATTTTACAGGGACTACTGCTCATCTATTTGGAATTTTGTCCAAATCCGGGTTTAAGACTACATTAAAATCTCCGGCTATAATTATTGGCTCAGGGAAGTCTAGTAAATAGGAGAAGGTGGTCTTAAGTATTGAAGAATCATCTTGGTTAGGTCCGTAGTAGCCGACCAACGTAAACAGGGTCTCCATCATCTTAACTTTAACGATGGCCCATCAGCCACCTGTGTCACCTAATTGTTGTACAACTTGAGCTTGGGATGATTTCTTAAATATTATGAGAACTCCTCTAATGTTAGCTGTCTGGTTCGTGCATATATATGATCTATCCCATCTTTTATTTTTAAGAAGAGAACATATCTCTTCTTTTAAGAGATGTGTTTCCTGAAGGATCAAGATCTGAGCCGAAGAATCTTGAAGATACTGCACTATCCTATCTCTTCTAGGTCTAGTTCGAAGCCCATTAATATTCCAAGACAAGATCTGTATAGAACTCATGTTATATCAATTGAAGAGTACAGCCTAAAACCAGAGGTTTGAATATATAATAACCAATACCAGCGCCTATTCCAGCCTAGCTCCAAAACCCTAAAATGAGTACATCTAACAAAAAATAAAAAGAACAGCGAATGAGGATTTTTTAAAAAACAAATTCCTGCTACACCCTACCTCATCCCCTACACCGTGCACCGACCCCTCCCTCCTCCCCACCTTAGGAACCCATACCTCAATTATCTGGACAAATGGAGTCAAGGCAATTGCATCCCAGAGATATTTGTGCCACCACCACCTTACATAACTCACCTGACACCCAAAATAAGAAAGCTAGGAAGAAGATACAGAGGACAGAGAAAAACAAAGAGGCCATGATTATGCTAAGACAACCAGAAAGGGGGTGCTAGCCATCCCTCCACACAGCCTCTCAAATTTAAAAGATCTCATTGCTATGCACTTCCTTGTGTGGGCGGGGTATCACCTCACTGACTACCCTATACTTTGGGCCCACTATGGACTTCCCTTACTGATGTTGCTCAGCAACTCATCCGCTTCCTGTACCGACCTTATGTTGTACATTTTATTATTATACATCACCTTTAAAAAGGCCGGAAATCTTAATTGTGCTACCGCTCCTAGCCTTTTAAACTCTTCAAGCCTCTTGCCCAACTCCCATTGCCTCTCTCGAGTTTAGGATCTTGTCTTTCAAGGCAAATGTGTGGAAGTTGATGAGGATTTTTCTAGGTTTGTGTCTGTTAGGGTTCCTCCGAAAAGGATCCCTATGTACTCTTTGGACATCTCAGCTATGTTCTTCCTCAGAGAGTTCAAGCTGTAAGGAGGTCTTGAGTAGAGAAACAACGTAAGCCCGAATATCCGATCCTTCGCTTCCTTCAAGTAAATTTTTATAAACGCAAATTATTTCTGCGTGCGTTGTTCTCTAATTTCTCTGCCCTATCTTGAAGATCCTGGTGCTCTGATTTTAAAAGTCCGATTACCGATTTTGCCTCACCCAAATCTTCTTTCATTTCCCCCACTGCATTCTCTAGAGTCATAGTTCTGGAATTTATGGGATCAACTTTTTTTTCCAATGATTCACAATAGTTCCTGATCTCCCCTTGATTTGCTGTTGAGGCGGCAAATCCTTTCTTGATATCCTCCGTTAGTGCAACGAAAAGACTCTCAAAACCTGCAGGCAAAGATAAAGTCGGCTGTACCGGTTGCGCTGGGGGGAGCCGCTTTTTGGGACTTCTACAGTGCCATTGTATAACGCTCCTGAAAGTGATTGTGTTAAACTTGGGGCGCTGAGCAAAGGGTCGTCTCTAGGAGCGCACAGTTTCCCTAAAGACCCCCCAATATCTTCTGTTTGGGCAATCAAACATGTTGTTATTTGGGGGACTTGAGCCACTGGTATGGATGTGTCAGTGTCTGTTGCTTTCCCTAATTTGACCCCAGACTCCATCTCTATACTAGGCATTGTATCTGGAATAGTATCCGATGGCATAGATAGTAGAGTGGAGGGAGTGTAACTTGCTGAACCCTGACCCAATAGTTCAGGGCGTGTATCAATTACCAACACTTCTGGCTGAACTCTGAAGTAGGAGCGTAATGAAGGAGTCACTTTAACCACACTGCTGGCTGCCTTACTTTTTTGCTTCTTAGGTTTAATAGACTTGCCTTTCACCTGATAAACCTGGAAAGCGGAGTCACCACTAGTAGACTTAGATCTTTCTGCTGTTTTCAACTGTGCTTCACGAGAAGGAAAGATCTCAGCTGCAGTGAGGCTTTGTGATACCACTGCCTTAGGTAAATCCTTACCAATATTTATTGTCCCAGCTGCGGGTTTCTTAGTCCTTTTATTAGTTACACAAGCTTTCTTAGAGCCCTTTGTAATCCCCCTCACTGGTTTCTTTTGTTTTACCTCTACTTCTACCTGAGTACTTGCAGGGGCCGGAGAGATAATCTCCTGTATACTAAGGCGACTGACCCCCCCTACACTCAAGAAAGCACCTTCACTGCCTTTCTTTAATATATCAGTAGCCTCCCCTCCGTCCCCCCCCCCCAACCTTACCGGTGACTTCGTCCTCCTCCTACTCTTGCATCTGCTCTTGCAGAAAAAACTGTGATGTTGGCTTTGTTATTCCCCCTAAGGAGCCCCGCGCTACTGCCCTATGCCCCCTCCGGAGCTCCAGCGCGGCCTCCAACAAGCAGGGAGGCGCAGTAAAACTGTTCCCCGCCTACTCTGTACACATCCCTGACTGTCCTGGCCCCCCCCGGCGTCAGACTCACGTGCCTCTCTCTGAAGCCAGCACACCGCATGGGAACAGACTCACCAGACATCGCAAAAGCCGGCCCAAGCCAGGGGAGCAGCAAAGGTCCCAGGCGCTTCCTCCGTCCACACGCGCCTAAGTGCTTCCCTGCCTCGCCGCCCGTGCCCGGGAAAATCACGCCAGCAGCCGGGGGGAGCAGCAAAGGTCCCAGGCCCTCCCTCCGTTCAAACGTGCCTCAACACCTCCCTGCCTCGCCGCCCGTCCTTGGGTAAATCACGCCAGCAGCCAGGGGAAGCAACAAAGGTCCCAGGCGCTCCCTCCGTTCGAACGTGCCTCAGCGCCTCCCTGCCTCGCTGCCTGCCGCCAGGAGGATCACGCCAGCAGAAAACACCAACCGCGGCTAGAAAGCAACAAAAAAATCGACAAGTATGGAGCACTCCAACGTGGCCACTGACAGCAGGTAACGGCCAACAGCTCCCCCGCTCCTCCTCCTCTGTTAGTCAGTGCGCCTTCACTCCCCTGGATCCATAGTGGCAGTAGGCGCAGAACTCCGGATGCTTGCGGCTAACACACCGCCGCTATGTTCCCCGTCCATTAGTCCATTAATTTCTTCATTGCTTCCAATGATTTTGTTTACATGATATACCTTTGGGAATACTATTTCAAAATAGCAACTCCCATACCAATTATCAGTCAGTTTATAATATGCTTTGTTCCCACATATGTAATAAATTCCAGGGAATACTGGTTCAGTTCCATATTTTAAACCCCAACCCCCAAATACCTTATAATTGTGTTCACATTCACTGGAACCAATGAATATATTGTTATAATAACTCGTTCTCTCCCTGTGGAGACAGAGTTTCCCTTTCTTTTCGAAATCCAGCAACATAGCAGTCTTGCCATTTAAGGTGTACTCTTTACTTTCAGCCCATTTAGGAATCTTTCGTTTTTGTTCAGTGGCTTTTCTCTGGAAATCCTCTCTCCTTTTCCTAACTAAGTTTTAAAATATTTTCTCTTTTTCATGTAAAATGCATGTTAAATTATTCTTGTGTGCTTCAGCTATATCTATTGTACCAATTGTTAGAAAATATTCACCCATATAACGAGTTACGTCACTTTTAGTATGTACAGGATTCAGGTTACTACGTATAGGGAGTTCAGAAAAAAATCACATCCGAGTTAGAATAGTAATAGTATAAAGGTCCTTTCTTATAAAATAAACTAGCTAAAATACTACATGAAATACCATATGTCAGAGGTAAATGGTGGCACATAACACTCGGCTACAGATGTAGGTAACTTCGTAGAAACATAGCAATCACTTATTTACATTGCTTCTACATAATGTACTACCAGGTTAGCAAATACGTTCAAGTGTGTTCTATTTCTAACTCTACTATAGTGTAATCCTTCCTCATCTGATGCTTCTAAATCTACCTTATGCTGTCTGAAACTATCTATTCTTTCGTGTGTATTTAACTTTTCAGGAGTATCTACTTTCTCATGTATGTTAGTGTTATTCTTCCTGTTTTTACTCAATAGATAAGAAATAGCTACTGTCAGTCCTAGTCATACTATGAGTACTATCACTATTCTACATGTGCATATTCTACAGCATGTTTTTAGGCAGTTTCTATTCGGTTTACCATTAACAGTATAATCAGCCATTTCTGATTAAGGAGACTTAGCCCCTCTTTGAGACTTTTTCACAGAATTTTAACTTGCAAATCTTTTTCTCAAGTCGGTCTCACTTCTTCATCAGTTGGGTCATCAATCAGTTTGTCATTACTTTCATCACTTAATTCTAAATTTTCGAAATCTTCAAGGATGACATAGGTCCATCAGGGCCTCTGAATTTGTTGTTCAGTCTTTTCAGTCGTGGACCCCTTCTTCTTGGTTGCTCTGGGGAAGGTCCAGCTTGGCTTGTTATTTCATTTACTTGCTCTGCTTCTTCATTTATTGTATGAAGGCGAAATTTCAGTCTTTTGACAAATCATCCTCACTCTGTCTAGCTAGATAGGTTTGACTTTTGGTTCTCACAAAATCTGCAGGAATGTCAATCACTGGAGTCCATTCATCCTGTCACGGGTGTGGAAAATTGGGGCATTGGAGAAACAAGTGTAAAGCTGTATTAAATAGTAATGTGAAAACTAACACTTTGAATCCACAGACGCAGAATGAGGTGTCGAATAAACAGCAACCACAGGTAATACAGAACCAGTTACCACTAGCACCTATGCCAAATCCTGGGAGACAAGTTACATACAGTGTGGATACCACAAATTGTGAGGGAAGTGCTAGAAAAGAAGCAGTGACATTTTATATTTGGCACAATGTTGGGCTAATTGGTCAGCATATCGATTATCTGCTGTCACTTTGTCGTTGCCAGATTACTGAGCAGCACACTTGACCACAGCCACTGTTTCTGGTAATTGGATTGCTTTTAGCAAATCTTTCACATAATTTCCATTTTCAATAGGAGTACCTGATGAAGTCAGAAACTCCCTTTGCAGCCAAGGTTAGCCAAAGTCATGCACAACCCCATAGCCGTACTGGCTATCAGTATAAACTGTTACTTTCAGATTTTTCCCAATTTTGCAAGCCCTTGCCAATGCAATTAATTCAGCTACTTGTGCAGACTTGACTCCAGGTAAATAAGATGCTTGGACTGGACCCCATAAAGTACACACTGCATATGCAGCACTTAATCCTCCTTCCTCATGTTGCATACATGAACCATCTACAAATAGCTCATGTTCTGAATTCATTAATGGCTCTTCTCTTATGTCTAGGTGAGATTTTGTACAGTACTCTGTAAGGTCAATACAATTATGTTCAACTTCATTTTAGATTTGACAAATGTGATTCAGGCAATAATGTTGCTGGGTTCAGAATATTACATCTAACAATAGTCACGTTTGCTGCACCTAGAAGAATTCGCTCATACTTAGTCATCCGACTAGGAGTTAGGTACTGAGTGTTAGTTCTGGTTAACAAAATGATAACTGCATATGAATATACACAGTTACTGGATGTCCCATAATAATGGACTCACTTTGCTCAAGACTTATGCAAGTTGCAGCTACTGCTGCAATGCAGATGCCACTGGATCCAGCGTGGAAGAGAAATATGCCACCGACATCTCATCAGACCATGGGTCTGAGTCAAGACTGAAAGTACACAATTTTCTCGTGTATCACAAAACTATGCAAACTCTTTTGAGTAGTCAGGCACCCCTAGTGCTGGAGCTGAACACATACAATCTCGTAATTTTAAGAAAGATGACATGCTTTCATCATCCCATTCTACTGGGTCCGTTGCTCTTTTCTTTGTCATTTGTATCAATGGTTTTGCTGGGACTGCAAATCCCACAATCCATTGTTTGCAGTAACGTACAACTCCTAGAAACATTCTGATTTCTTTCTGTGTTTGAGGTAGATCCTTGTTTCTGATTATTCTGATTCTTTCTGAGGTAAACCTTCTAACACCTGTCTCTATCTGGTGCCCCAGATATTTCACTGATGTGGTGCAAAATTCCAGTCTCTCAGGTGATACTTTGTGTCCTCCTTCACCTAATGATTCAGTAAAGCAATGGTATCAACAACACAGTCACTTCGGGTTTTAGACGCCCCCAGTAGGTCGTCTATATACTGCACCAGGACAGACTGTCCGTGCAGTACCAAAGATTCAAGACACTTTTTCAAAATCTGATTAATTGATGGGCTTTCTGTGTACCCCTGAGGGACAGGGTTCGAAACGTACACATGGTCGTCGAATTTGAACGAGAAAAGATATTTGCTGTCTGGATGTAATGGAATTGAGAAAAATGCATGACATAAATCAGTTACGGTGAACCACCCTGCTGCCCACGGTATTTGATACAGAATCACAGCAGGATTTGGCAAAAGTGGACAACATGGGACAACAATTTTATTAATTTTGCGGAGGTCTTGTACGACCCTGTACTTTCTGCTCGGTTTCTTTATGCCAAATATGGGTGAATTACATGGACTGTGGTAAATAAATAATTAATTACCGGTTCTATTTTTCAGGATACTCATATAAACAGATAGCTCAATAAATAAGAGACAGGATTCGAGGTATCTTGAGTCTACAGGCTTTAATCAGGCATAAAGGACAGGAACAGGACAGCCTGCATGGGAATAGGATGGCAGCTGCCGGGGGCAGGATCTGGGAATAATGCGCTAACTTTCAGTAACAAAACATTAGTATATATACTTAAACAAATACATTACATTCAATACAGTAGGCGTAGCAGTAGGCGTGACTCGCAGCAGTCGCGAAAGATAAGAGTAAAGAAGGTGTAACAAGAGGCGTGTACAGGGCGTATACATAGACATGTGGTGTGAACGTCACAGAAGTGTCATGAACGGGGCGGAAACATGGAGGGGGCTACCTGAGCAGCTGGGACCTATAACCTAGTGGTGCGCGCAAACGGGCAATGACGTGTTACCAGGGAGAACTGGGGGCTATGACTTCTGCGCTAGAAGAGGAGACTAAAGTCTGGAGTGTCAGAGCGACATGTACCCAGGGCCTATCTGGTATCTGGTGTTTAGAGTACATGTTGATAGAATCCAAAAGTTATCAGGGCAAAGGCTAATAGACTCTAAGACTGGTGTATGCATTATTCTACATGTATTGCGTGTGCGAGGAATATTCTATGAATATTAATACAGTATTTCTCTTACATGGAGACATAAAGGCTAGACCATGACGGAAACTATTGATGCGATTCAGTAGCTTTGGAATGCAGAGAAGGAGGGCTGGACTGATAACTAGAAACATAACATACTCTTGGCAGACTGGGAGGCAGAGCCAGGCCGGGCCGGGCACTGCGAGGCAGGATGTAAGCGAAGGGTCAGGGATACAGGTGGGGGCTGTATCGCTCCTCGGAGAGGGTTCAGGAGACAGGAGCTGAATCTGAGTCCGGGCCCTTTTGAGGCCTAGAAACGGGGACAATTCAATGAATTAACGTGCACACTGTAAAATGTGGCAACGCAGGTTTACATAGGCCTAATATTCGTTGTTTTCACGAAGACTGGAAACTGGCATACTAGAGATGGACACAACTATAATTGCGTCTTTAATCGATCACAGGGGAATACATGCATATCGATCATGCACATATAACATAAGATGGGGAACACGTAGGCACATACAACATGGCAAAATTTACTTTTCCACATTCCCTCCTTGTGCCCTACGTTTCCATCAGGAAACATCAATATTCATGATACCATCTATCATTTCATACAGTATCATCTGTTCGTCTCGAATTGTCTTGGAACGGAACTTAGGACTAGGAATACAGGATGTAGCACAAATGCCGCAAATCGCAGGGCCACATTGTATACAGAGGCAGCAACTGAATATGATCATTACTGCAATACCTAGGAATGACAATACTTTCCATCCCCAGGCAGATATGATACTCCAGAGCCAACCGGACCATGTCCAGGTGCCTGGATTCTGGTGTAACTGATGGGCAATTTTATGAAGTCTGGTTATAGCTGAATAAACAGACGGCGCGTTATTAGGAATGAAAATGCAGCAACTAGATCCGATGACTCTACATGCTGCTCCTCTATCGGCCAGTATGACGTCAAGAACGAGACGATTTTGGAGCACGACAAATCTCATAGCAGATTGCTCTTCAGTTAAGTTACCTAGAGCAGAAGTAGTCTCATTCACTACTGCTTCAAGGGTTCTGGTTAACCTACGTATTAGCTTACTATTCTGGACAGGTCCTATAAAGAAAAAGAAACCTTTATTGAAGTCTTGATATTGTTCTAGAGCAGTTTCAGTTTGATCGACAATTGGGGACTCGATCTCCCTTCTATGTCTGACGTGTACTAGATGTGTGTTTCTGTGATAATCAGATGGGGCTAGAAAAACTGGTGGCAGTAGGAAGGCAATGTAACATGTTCCATCCCAATCGAGGGGCAGACGAACATATGCGGTCTGACCACAAACAAAATAAGAATGACGTGAGGCTTTGAAAATAGATTTCCCACTGTCACTATACTTGACAATAGTAGTACAATCACTATGTCCTACATGTGCGGAACCATTCTTTCTGACACATAATTCGCCTTTGACTGGTAGTACTGAAATAGCAGGCAAATCTGGAGTAGTATCGGACTGAACATTCAGGACCATAAAATTTGAAGAATAATTACCTAAATCATATACTTCATTTTCTAGATCTAACCCTGTTCTATGGGAGAGACCTTGCTTGTCTGGAAAACATGTTCTATTCAGAAGGGACATATCATTGGAGGATGACGTTAACGTGGACCATGCTCCACATGAACCATTATGTGAAAACGGATAAGGAAAGAGTGGCAGAACCCCCTTCGGTGTCTGGAAAGGGGGGAGTCGACCACACACCCAACAATTAGTGGCATTGCTGGTCTGGTGTGAATAGTGCAACATTCTGATGAATGTATTATTTCGCATAGCAAGACGATAGGATAGCTCGTGAGGAGGCAGATCACTAAATGTGTGCTCTACTGTAGTATTAGAAAACTTATGTACATGTGAAACTGGAAAACATAAATGTAAAGCATAACTTGTGCAGGTAACCATAAGACTCAAAAATAACAAAAAACTTAGAACAATGATACATTTTATAGAGTTTTGACTAACTCTCTCACTATGGGGGTCTATCTCATACATGTCAGGAACCTGTCTAACCGTTTCACCCGAGAGGGACTTAGACAATTAAACTGGCTGACTTATTTTACTAGACCGAAGTTTCTCTTTATACTCCTGTTGCGGAGTTTTCTCTAACAGGGGAACTTTGAGTTCAGAGTCTGTTTTTAGGCAGTCTTTAGGAATGAGGTAGTCCTTAGCAAAAGTCTTTTCTGATAGTCCATGGAATTTCTTAATATGGCTCAGATGGACCCAGCCTTTTCTGCCCTCCAGTTTGGCCGCGGTCCTTGTTGTTAGTAGTACTAGGCGGGGCTCCTTCCAACGGGGCTCCAGCGGACTTGAACGATCAAAATTCCGCACCAACACCAGGTTGCCTGGAATGACCTCATGCGGTTTCACCTCGGTGTTGTCTGGAAATGCAGCGGCAACCTGTGAACGACAAGCGTGTAGGGCAGACATCAAGGAAGCTAGGTAATCTGTCAGCATATTACTGGAAACGTCTGTAATACTGCGGGGTCTAGGTGTACCCCACATGTTTGGGGGGCGGCCGAATACGACCTCATACGGGGACAGACCTGATCTGGAATGTGCAACCATCCTCATGTAAAATAAAGCAACTGGCAGGGCAACTAGCCAGTCTACACCTTTTTCTCTAGATACTTTTGCAATGCGGATTTTCAGAGTCTGATTATGTCTCTCTACGAGACCGGCTGCTTCAGGATGGCGCACACAATGGAACTTCCACTGGTATCCTAACAGAAGGGAAACATGTTTCATAAGCTCGGATGAGAATGGCTGGCCGTTATCTGAATACACGACCCTAGGGAGTCCACAACGGGGAAAGAATTCACGAACCAACTGCCTGGCAGTGGTCGCGGCTGTGTAATCTGGGACTGGATATGCTTCTGTCCACCTGGACAAAGCGCATACTACTACGAGGACATACTTGAAACCTCGACATCGCTCCATCTGAATGTAATCCATCTGGAGGACTTCAAAAGGGTGGTCAGGAGGTTGGAATCCACCTTGTTCCACCGGGACACTTTTACCTGGATTGAACTGACAACATATCATACAGGTACGGACTTTCTGCTTGGCTGCAGCTCGTAAATGCTTGTTGAACCAAAGGTTCTGAATACTGTCTAACATAGCTTTTTCTCCTAGATGTGCTGGACTATGTGCGGTATTAATAATGACTTGAACCATAGAGTCGGGGAGAAACCATGTGGCTTTTCCCTTCGTCACCCATCCTTGATCTGTCTGGACCCCTCCTTGTTCAGACCATTTCTTGATTTCTTCGGGAGTAGCATGTAACTGTATGTCTATGACATCTTGTGTAGGGTCCTTAACTGTCATACATGTAGTCTGTTCTGGAGTGAGTGTCTGTGTCGTGTTAACTGGAATGTCTGGGGTCTGAGCTGTAAGCTTGGCTGTTCGATCTGCTAGATCGTTACCTTGGGAAATGATGTCAGTAACTTTCGTATGTGCCTTGCACTTCATGATAGCGATAGCTGTCGGTAAATGTATTGCATCTAACAGAGCTTGAATGAGGAGACCATGCTGAATCTTGGTTCCATGAGAAGTCATGAAACCTCTCTCCTGCCAGAGCACTCCAAAGTCGTGTACGACTCCGAATGCATAACGTGAATCTGTATATATGTTTACTTTCAGGTTCTTGGCACGTATGCAGGCTTGGGTCAGAGCGACTAGCTCTGCTGCTTGAGCAGACAAGGTATCAATACGGTGTGTTTCTATAACTTCGGTCTCAGTAGTCACTGCATACGCGGCTACTAGTTCTCCTGTACTTGTTCTCATACATGAACCATCCACATAAAGTGTCAGGTCTGGATCAGTTAATGCAATATCTGTCAGGTCTTGTCTTGGCTTTGTCATAGTGTTAACTACTTCCACACAATCATGTGTGGCAGGATTTGAAGTAACTGAGGGTAACAGTGTAGCTGGATTTAGAACGTTGCAGCGTCTGATTTCTATGTGTGGCTGGAATAGTGTCAGTTCATAACCTGTTAAACGTGCAATTGTCAAGTGCTGAGTCTGGGTTCGGTTTAAAAGAACTTCCACGGAGTGTGGAACTTGTACTGTCAGGGAGTGTCCTAACACTATGGAATCACTTTGCCTGATTGCTAGAGCTGTGGCTGCAACTGACTTGAGGCACGCAGGCAGAGCCTGGGCTACTGGATCTAATGTGCTCGAAAAATAAGCACAGGGCTTGTATTGTCCTGCTTGATCTTGTGTGAGAACAGATAATGCTGTACCATCACGTTCTGTAACAAAAAGTGTAAAAGACTTACTGCAGTTCGGTGTTGCTAGAACAGGTGCTTGGCATAAGGCTTTCTTTAATTCATTGAAAGCGAGTGTATGTTCCTGGGTCCAAGGGAGGACAGTCGATACGGCTGCCTCCTGTGTCGTTAACTGTATCAGTGGCTTGGCTAGAAATGCATACTGGGGAATCCAATGTCTGCAATAAGAAGTGAGGCCAATAAAAGCTCGTACCTCCTTCTGAGTCTTGGGCTGTGGAAGATGTGCTATTAACTGGATACGGTCAGGTGTCAACTGCCTACCCCTCTTGGACAGTAAGTGTCCTAAGTAGACCACTTGCTGGACACAGAATTGAAGCTTTGAAGGGGACACCTTGTGCCCCATCTCGGCTAGGAAATACAGAACTGTAAGTGACGCTCGCTCGCAGTCACGTTCAGAACGGGCTGTGATCAGTAGATCATCGACATACTGGAGCAGGGCAGTGTCAGTTGGCATGTGAATATTGTCTAGTTGTCTTTTAAGTGCTTGACTGTAAATGCTAGGGCTTTCTGTGAAACCTTGAGGAGCTCGTGTAAATTTATAGCTCCTTCCATTTAAACAGAAACCGAAAAGGAACTGGCTGTCTGGATGAATGGGGACACTGAAAAATGCGTTCTTGAGATCGATAACTGTGAAGAACGTAGCTTCAGAATCAATGGATGTCAATAGGGATGAAATATCTGGAACTACTGGGTACTGGGGTATGATACATTTATTAAGTTCTCGAAGGTCAATCACTAATCGATATACTGGAGGTGCATTTGGATCAGTACGTTTCATGACTGGAATGATAGGAGAATTACATACATTGGAGTCAGTTTCTACAACTATTCCTTGAGCTATGAGCTCGTCAATAATTTTGGATAAGGCTGCTACAGCCTCAGGTGGCAATCTGTACTGTCTGATTCGTGGCAAAACTATACCTTGCTTGAGAGTCACACGATGGGGTGTGATATGCATACACCCCACATCAGTTGGACCTTGCGCCCATAAATGCTGTGGTACATTCAATAATCTTGGATCAAAATCACGTAATACATAATGACCCTTAAAATCTCTGAGAAACAAACGTACGCCTTCTGGGGAGCAGCAAATTACTGCACCTAATTCCTTTAATGTCTTGATGCCTAATAAATTTTCTGGACAAGATTTCGTGAGTAACAAATCTGTAGTTCGGGACAATGGACCAACTTCTAGAGTAACTGGTTTCGAAATTTCATTAACAATCGGTTTTCCTGAAAATCCAAGGGAAACATTTCTAGAGCCTGAGAGCGGAGCCCCTGGAACCTCGTCATGACTGATGGTAGTCCTACTTGCCCCTGTATCAATCAGAAACTTTCTGTCTTTCCCTAATACTTGACTGTGTACATAAGGACCCTCTTGGTCTACAGGTATCTCGATGAGAGGCAAGCCTACCTCCCTCTCTAGGCTATTTCATGAATATGGCTGATAATCTGGATACTCTGACTGTGCGTACTGGTACATCTGTTGTGTAACATGCTGTGTTGCAGCTATAGGCTGCGGTGCTGTGACTGTCTGTTGTGCATTCTGTGGTGGCTGAGAAGTCTGTGAGACTTGTTCTTGTCTAGGCGGACGGGGTCTTTCTTTAGTTTTACCAGTAGCTATGTTGTGTTTCAGAACTGCACACTCGTTTATAAAATGACCTGGCTGTTTACAATAATTGCAAGTCCCTTTAACGGGAGCTGCAGGATGACTGGCTTGATTCGGACCCCTCTTCTGACTGTCTTGTGGAACAGATTGTGCAACTAATACTTTCATTTTCGTGTCTTTCATACGTCTTCTTTCGTGTTCCTGCTCTTCCCTGATTCTATTCTGGTGATACTGGAGCATCTGTAACATTTGTGACGGAGTATTAGCTTGCCAACTACTTTCGACTTTCAATACTCGATTTTTAACTTGTGGACTTGAATTCTCGACTAATTTGGTAACAAAAAGATGAGGGTATGATTCGCTACCTGTTTTCAGACCACTGTTAATAATAAAACATTTTTCAAATCTAGAATAAAAATCACTAGTGTCTTCATCTTGTTTCTGTTTACAAGCTGAGATTGCATCCCAATCTTCCTTTTTCGTGGCTAGTAATCTTGGCAAAACCTGTATCAATAACTCGGGCAATTCTTTAACTTTACCCCCTAGACAGGTACCTGGTACTCGTGAATTATCTTCAGCTTCTAGAGCTGTCCAATCTATCTTTTTCTCTCCCACCTCCCATTCTTTTTCCTTGAGTTTTTCATATACCCCTGCGGGCAACAGGACCTTTAGCATTTTAATGATATCAGGATATGTGTATTCTCCCATACGGAGCATGTCCTTTAATTCTCGATGGAACCCTGCTGGATCTTTGTCGTGACAGGGAATTAACTTCTTCATCTCTAAGAGTTCCATCTTGGTGATAGGGGTGTAAACAAATACTCGTTCTAGATCACCACCCGTTGTCCTAACTGGGTGTACTTCTCGTAACGGATGCTGTCTATCTATGTAGAATGATTTACTTTCTGGGGGTGAGACATGAACAAAATGCGGATTCAGAAACGTTCTATATTTGTGGCGCTGTTCTAATATGACACTAATTAAATCGGTACCTAGACCTTTCCATCTGTACTGGAGTAACTCGTTCAATACATCGTGTAGAGGACCTGGATCAGAATGTTGTTCCTCATACAGTGTAATGAGGTGCTGGATCATATACATACCCACCAGTCGCTGCTCGGCTGGGGGCAGTTTCAGAAACATTTGTGCCACTATTTCGTCTGGAAAAGTGGTAGAATCAGTAGTCCATCGGACTGCTGATCGGGCTAGTTCTTGTTCATGCATGGTACTAAGTTCCCTATAACCGATTCGTGATTTCAGAATGTGATCGGTACCTTGAAATACTTGCTCAAGAGAACCTTGTTCTGGTGCTGGAGAAGGGAAAACTTTCTTGTGTTCTAGGCGTGAATGTCGGTCGGGAAGTCTAGTTCTACCTACATACGCTATTCTGGAGGGATTCTCGCTGTCTACCTCTTCAGTAGAAGAGTCATTTTCCTTCTCGGTTACTGGTGCTGCTTTTCGTTTCTCGTGTAACTTTATTATTTCTCTACGGATTTTCTTGTACATACTCTCTATACAGTTCTGTGTCTTGTGTCTTCCCTCGGCTATATGGTCACTCCACCTGGTCAGGACTTTCATTTCTTCTGGATCTTTATCTGGATAATCTTGTTCTCTTATTAAACAATTAATTAGAAACTTTAAAAGCATGAGCTGAATCTCGACTTTTCTTTGAACCATGGCGTCGCCAATACTTTCTGGATCTGCTCCTGTACGGATGAAACGATATATTCTGTCTAGATATTCTTTCATATTGGGCAGGGTGTCCAAGTATTCGGTCACCCGTCTTACACGCAATGAATACAGGACCATATCATCATCACCTGGGACTGGATCATAACGGCATTCGGTAAGGGCTCGCTTGATATCTGCAACTGACTGAAGTTTGGGCGAACGCTGTAACGCTCGTTCATGTAGCTCGAGTAACGTTAGACGTCTGTGTTGAGGCGGGGTACCAGGAGGACTTCCCCCCGTGGCCCCTTGACTAGAATCGTCGATTGGTATTGTACGGGCTTGGAGAGTGACTGGTAAAACTGGTACATGTACTGTAGGCTGGACTGGGGGCACCGTAACAGGTGCTGCCACGTTAACTGGACCCACGGGACCAGTGGCTGGAAGAACAGGAATCACATTATTTACGGGAGCAGGTGGAGCAGGATTTGCATATTCTGGGACTGTGTCGTCCAAATAGGACGAAAGAAAAATATCAGCTGCGGTAGGTTTATGACATAGCTTAGTCGGAACTAATGATGGCGGAAAATTACTGGATGCTTCCGGGGTTGCCTTTGGCAAGCCCTCGGCAAGAAGAGGATACATACCCTTAATAAGGGCATTTCTCTGTCTGTCTGACTGTTCTGTTTTAACTCGTTCACCTATTTCGATTAATTCCCTTTCTTGGGCTCTTTCTGAGGATTCCCTACTTAATTCTGTTTTTCTGAATTCTTTTTCGGTTCTTCTATGAGATTCTTTGCGCCATAACTCGATGGCATCTTTCTGGGACTGTCTGGATTTCTTTTTCCATAATGCTTCTTCTACTCGCATGATGCACTCGGCATCCCATGTACCTGACATGGGCCATCTATATTTCTCTTCTAATTCCTTGGTGTAATCCACCCATAAGTCTAGATATAATATGGCACTTAGGCCATGCTTATGATACATAAAATGACCTGGACTGTCCCTAGGCGGGACAGGAACTGCTTCCTCTAGTAATCCTTTTCTGGTTTTTAACTGACGTAATTTCGAGAATAGAGGCATGACTTAGACTGGAATCTGGACACAAATACAATACACGGTAAACACAATAATAACTGGAAAAAAACAAATCACTCATACCACGACATTGAAAACACATGAAATAACATTTAAAATAACGGTTCGGACAAAATACTACCTGGAATACTGAGAACAGAACACATGAATTTCTCGAGAACAGAACTTAATTTCTCGAGAACAGAACTTACTGGAATGACTAGATGCACTGCTAAAACAGTACGAAACATACCGGTCCCTTAAAGAGACACGTCAGGACCCGCATCCACCTAGGTGGACACTTCGTGTTGGATCTGTGTACCCAAACCCACGGACCAGAGACAAATTAATTGACCCTGTCTAGATACTACCCCAGCAACGGTTCTCACCGGGCAGCAAGAACGGAAGGCCTCGGACTGGACTGGACTGCTACGACGACGGACTACGAACTTCGGACTTCAGTTACAGGTGGGCCTCCGGATACCTCGGACCTTGGACTCTTGGCTTGGGCTCTGGTCGGGACTCGCCGCGTTCCTCCACCGCCTCGTCTGGACGCTGGACCGCAACCTCCGTCTCCTCCGCGGGCCTGAGGGATACTTGAAGCAGAAATATCTGCACGTGCACGGTATGGTTCCGTCACGGCTGCAGAGGATCAGGGGGCCTGCGTGGCTTCTCCGGCGCGTGGGGAAAGGGCAAGTCCCTATTCGGGCGCCATTATGTGGTAAATAAATAATTAATTACCGGTTCTATTTTTCAGGATACTCATATAAACAGATAGCTCAATAAATAAGAGACAGGATTCGAGGTATCTTGAGTCTACAGGCTTTAATCAGGCATAAAGGACAGGAACAGGACAGCCTGCATGGGAATAGGATGGCAGCTGCCGGGGGCAGGATCTGGGAATAATGCGCTAACTTTCAGTAACAAAACATTAGTATATATGCTTAAACAAATACATTACATTCAATACAGTAGGCGTAGCAGTAGGCGTGACTCGCAGCAGTCGCGAAAGATAAGAGTAAAGAAGGTGTAACAAGAGGCGTGTACAGGGCGTATACACAGACATGTGGTGTGAACGTCACAGAAGTGTCATGAACGGGGCGGAAACATGGAGGGGGCTACCTGAGCAGCTGGGACCTCTAACCTAGTGGTGCGCGCAAACGGGCAATGATGTGTTACCAGGGAGAACTGGGGGCTATGACTTCTGCGCTAGAAGAGGAGACTAAAGTCTGGAGTGTCAGAGCGACATGTACCCAGGGCCTATCTGGTATCTGGTGTTTAGAGTACATGTTGATAGAATCCAAAAGTTATCAGGGCAAAGGCTAATAGACTCTAAGACTGGTGTATGCATTATTCTACATGTATTGCGTGTGCGAGGAATATTCTATGAATATTAATACAGTATTTCTCTTACATGGAGACATAAAGGCTAGACCATGACGGAAACTATTGATGCGATTCAGTAGCTTTGGAATGCAGAGAAGGAGGGCTGGACTGATAACTAGAAACATAACATACTCTTGGCAGACTGGGAGGCAGAGCCAGGCCGGGCCGGGCACTGCGAGGCAGGATGTAAGCGAAGGGTCAGGGATACAGGTGGGGGCTGTATCGCTCCTCGGAGAGGGTTCAGGAGACAGGAGCTGAATCTGAGTCCGGGCCCTTTTGAGGCCTAGAAACGGGGACAATTCAATGAATTAACGTGCACACTGTAAAATGTGGCAACGCAGGTTTACATAGGCCTAATATTCGTTGTTTTCACGAAGACTGGAAACTGGCATACTAGAGATGGACACAACTATAATTGCATCTTTAATCGATCAGAGGGGAATACATGCATATCGATCATGCACATATAACATAAGATGGGGAACACGTAGGCACATACAACATGGCAACATTTACTTTTCCACAGGACTGCTCATTACTTCTTGCAAAATGTCTGCTTCGACTAGATGCTTTATTTCTAATGCAACTCCTTCTTTTATTTCTGGGCTTATTTTGTACTGTCGAATATTTGGGTAAACTGCACCTTCTTTCTCTGTCACTTTTATTGGGTCGACATTTGCCATTAATCCTACATCCTTTCCTGTGAAATCCCACACATTAGGATTGACTGTATGCTGTAATTCTCTTGGCAAGTCTTCTAGAGTCAACTTTTTATTATCAGTTTCCTTTTTTGCTAACATTAATTTATAAATTCCATCTTCATCTGGGGTTTGAATTTCAACACCACTTGGTGTACAAAAGATGGTGCAATTCATTTTACACAGCAAATCTCTACCTAAGAGGTTTACTGGACTGGAGTCGCACACAACATACTTGGGCATCTCTTCAAATTGCCTATTCTGACTTCCATTGGCTCTGTAATTGGGGTACTAATATGTTTATTAGAAATGCCCACTACTTGGATCGCTTCTCCCGAGAGGGGTATTTTTGGAACGTCTACTGTTCTCAAAGTAGAACGGGTTGCGCCAGTGTCCAATAAAAAGGTGACATCATTTCCTTCTACTTTTCCCTCAATGTATGGACCTGACGGATCTACGGGCAAGGATGCGCCAAGGACAGACTCCTCGTGCCCCCCTCTCATGCACCGTCAGAAACTGTCCTCATCAAAGTAAGTGTCACTCAAAAGAAATTGTGGTGTCACTGCTTCTTTCCTAGCACTTCCCTCACAATTTGTGGTATCCACACTGTATGTAACTTGTCTCCCAGGATTTGGCATAGGTGCTAGTGGTAACTGGTTCTGTATTACCTGTGGTTGCTGTTTATTCGACACCTCATTCTGCGTCTGTGGATTCAAAGTGTTAGTTTTCACATTAATATTTAATACAGCTTTACACTTGTTTGTCCAATGCCCCAATTTTCCACACCCGTGACATGGAAATGTCTTTTTAGCTTCATCTCTATTGAATTTTCCCCTTGGTTTGCTCTTACTTCCATCTCCTTGAGTCTGATTATTTTTCATTTGGCTCAATTGGTGTTCTTGTTGCTCTGCTAGTTTTACTTGTGCCCACATTACCTTTTCTTCTAAATTCTTTCATTTATTGTCTATCTCGTCTCCACAATATTTTGCATATTTTAAAATGTCATCTATCGGTTTGGCCTGCCAACAGATCTTATGATCTTTAATCATTTGCGAAATTCCTGGTTTTAATCCTGACACAAACCGGTAAATAAAATGTGTCATGTCTTTTATATCAATATTTTCCAAGTCACTGTGCTGCTTGAATACCTGTAAAAGACGTTCATAGTACGCATGTACTGATTCATCTTTATTCTGGGTAGTTCTGTCTATTCTGGTCTAATCGGTTTTTTTGGGGGGTACCTTTCCCTTCAAGTATAGTATTACTTGATTATATTTTTTCATGACCTCATCTGATGGGGCTCCTGTCTTCATGTCTCTAGGGTACTCATCATTAGGCCAATCAATTGCAATCTTACATTCTGTCCATAAATCTACAGGAACAACAATCTCAAACAACCCATCCAAATCTTTTAGTAACACTTTTGAGACTTTTACAAATCTTTCGACCTGCCTGTACCATTCTACAGGTTTCTCTCGGAGTTTTGGAAAATCATTCGTAAATGATAAAATATCCTGTCGGGACCATGGACATGTACATAACCTCCTCCTGGTACATCTCTCATTGGGCACAACTTTTCTACTTTTTCTGGTTCTTTCAATACATATCCAGATACAGTGCTTTTCGCCTGAGCTTCTTCCTTTTTCTTTATCCATCTAGCTTTTCACCTTTCTAAATCACCCCATTTTTGCAATAGTGATAGTAATTCTTTAATCTGTAATTTACGTCCTAACACATTCATGTTTTCTAAATCTATGTCATAAAATTCAGCTCGATAAGGTTTCTATAACACTTTAGATTTACTAATATCAATTCCCATTTCATTTGCCAAACTCGTTAACTTTTCATGAAATGTTTTTGTATTTCGAGTAATACTTCAACATATAAACAATACATCTTCATTTAATGCATTTAATCTATCTAACCCCACATTTCCAGCAAGTATTTCTTCCAATTTGACTCTTAATTTGAAAATATCCAATGCTTTTGGCTGTGATTTTGGCTTTTCTATTTCTCTGGACCATCTCTCTATTTCTTCTGGGGGTACTACCGTAGCACTCCTTATACCTGAAGGTGTTTCCATTCGTACCTCTCTGGAACTTGCGGGAGTAGTTTTCCTGACTGAGCTACTTACCGGTTCTCTTATTTTTTTTTTGAAAATTTCTTTATTTGCAATCTAAGTCACTTCACAGTTTACAGGCAGTCGTATTGTACATCTCCTCATCGTGACATGTATCTCAAAATGCATTGCAATATTAACGTTTTCGATTTCTATAGATAGTAACATCCCTTACCTCCCAACACCCTCCCACTTCCCACCCTGCCCAGCACCTACTCAATCCGTATGCCAGCATTACAATGATGTGGTTTTACTGTTCATGTTACAGTCGGTATCTGTCGGGTTTACCTGACTCCGCAATTACACCAAATATATTCAACATTTGATATTATGTGGTCCTGCATCTTGGTTTGTGGGTTTTATATTCAGACATGTTCACGTGTCCCTCTCATAATGCACGATAGGCTCGTACTAGTCCTCTTGTTCCAGTACGCCTTGTTCTAACGCTATAATTAAGGCATTCCATTCCATTGAAATGGGATGCTTCCTTAGTTCTTCCCTACTCAGTTCCTGCCCTTCAGCTTTTCCCCATCTGATCACCTCCCCGCTCCAGGTCTCTACCTCCGGCGGCCTGGCCGATTTCCACCTCATCGCCACTGACCTCTTCACTAGCAGTAGTGCCAAGTCTATAAATCTGGATGTCACACTTCGTTTTCTTCCTTTGTGTCCTATCCCCAGCATGCAATAAGCAGCGGACGCGTAAGGTCTACCTGGTGCTAAGGCACTCAGAATGCGGTGTATCGTACTCCAATAGCGCCCCAGCTTAGGACACCCCAAAACATGTGCATCATACCTGCATCTTCCAGTTGGCATCTTGGACAATTGTCAGCCACTGCCGGGAACATTGTGTGCAACTTGTGAGGGGTCAAATATGCCCTATGTATGATCATCAACTGTATAAATTTAAACCTAGGGTTTCGGGACACTTTTCTTGGTAATCTCAGCACCTTCTCCCATTCCTTGTCATTCAACTCCTGTCCCAGATCCGCCTCCCAACGCAACTTCAGAGGCTGTAGGGGGTCAGCTCTGCCCTCCCGTATTCCGGCAGTCAGCCACTTAGTCAGATGACTACCCTGTCCCATGAGATATTGCATAGTGATCAATGTGTTGGTGGCAGGCTCCGCTCCACCCTCCAGCCAGTGGGCGCTTATATAGTGAGTTAGTTGTGCATGTTGTAGGAAGAGCGCCCTCGGTGTTCGATGGAGCCTGGTGAATTCCTCGTAGGGCAGTAGTCTGGTATCTGAGAAAAAATCCCCAATTTGTGTTATTCCCGCTCCCTGCCATGCCTGCAGTCTCCGTTCCGTCATCGGGCCTGTCCCCAGTGGGATGCCCAATAGCGGTATCGAAGGTGAATAGTTCGAGCGCCTATTGGTGTATCTAATCGCCCTCTTCCAGTATGTAAGGGCCAATTTGAGGAGGGGTGGAGTCGTTGGCGGCGGTTTGGCCCCTGGTAGCAACAAGTGGTGTATAATCCCCCGATTCCTATCACCCTCCGTCATGTTCAGTTCATGTAAATTGTGACCTGCTAGCCAATAAGCCAGCCATTGCAGGTGGCACGCACAGCTATAAGCGAACAAGTCAGGCACCCCCAGGCCACCCTTATCAGTGGGTAGTTGCAGTTTGGCCATGCTTATACGTCGTCTGCCCTTTCCCCATATTAGGTCGAGTAGTAGAGTATTCATTTTCTTAAAAAAGGGCATAGGGATATAGAGTGGTAAATTCGTAAAGAAGTACAACAAACGCGGCAATACCACCATTTTTGAAATGGCCACCCTTCCTGCCACCGACAGTGGCAGGGTATTCCAGAATTGCACCTGCGTAGTCAGGTTGGTCAGGGCTCGTCCCAGATTACCATCCAGTAAGTCCTGCGGTTGTCGGTACATCTGGATACCCAGGTACCTAAATGTCACGGGTGCCACCTGAAAACAGTGTGGTGGAAACTGAATTCGCGTTCCCGCTACCGGGCCCCGGAAACCAAACCCATACGACTTTGTCTCATTAATGGCGAGTCCCAATAACTCACGGAAGACCTCGAAGATTCGCGGTAGTGGTGTCTCTGGGTTATTCACGTCTCGTAGGAACAGCAGTATGTCTTCGGCGTACGCCGATATGACATGATAAGTGGTAAGCCTATGTATCCCCACTGCAGCCGCCGCTGATCGCACTTTCAGCATTAAGGGTTCCAGGGCGAGTATAAATAACAAGGGCGAGAGTGGGCAGCCCTGCCGTGTGCCTCTCGCCACCTCGATCCGATCAGAGATACATCTGTTGGTCCGTACCCGTGCCGTGGGTTTCCGGTATAACAGGGATACCCAGGCTATAAATCCGGCCGGTAACCCAAATTTGGTCATGACCGCAAACATGTAGTCCCATCTGAGGGTGTCAAATGCCTGTCGTAGGTCGAGTGAGATACAACCCTCGGTGTCGCTCCCCCCCATATCGGGAGACATTAGTTGGCTGAGTCTACGTAAATTTAGCGCCGTACTCCTACCCGGTACAAACCCACATTGATCGGGGTGTATCATGTCCGGGATATGTTGGGAGAGGCGCACCGCCAGTATCTTGCTGAGAATTTTGGAGTCTGTATTCAGAAGGGACAGCGGTCTGTAGTTGTCTAGAGGCAGAGCGTCCCTCCCTGGTTTCAAAAGGGAAACAATCAGAGCCTGTAATGTCGTGTCAGGCAGTCCGTCTCCCCTCAGTGCCTCGCTGTACAGCTCCCGAAGGCGGGGGGCCAGTATGTCTATGTATGTTAAGTAAAACTCCGCCGGGAGCCCGTCTGTCCCAGGTGCCTTGTTTCTATGTAGAGCCCGAATGGCCATCCTAATTTCCGCAATCGTTATGGGTTTCGCCTGGTCCGCACCGTGTGATGCACTCAGTTGAGGAACACGTATGTCAGAGAAAAAGTCCTCTAATGCCGGTTCCGAGAACGGAGCTTGTGGACCGTATAGAGTAGCATAGTAATGCCGGAATGTCATGTTAAGCTCCCGTTGTCCCTGGATCAAGTCCCCAGAGGAGCCCTGTATCTCCATGATAGGGGTGGTGGCCGGCGCGTCCCTAGTCATACGCGCCAGAAGCGCACCCGCCCTGTCCGGCTGCGCGTGCTGCCGTGCGGTGTATTCCCTATGGTCTAGGACCCCTAGGTCCTCCAGGAGTTCCGCATATCGTATATTGGCCTCTTGTAATTGCGTGAGGGCTCCGCCCGTGCCTGCAGCTTCAGTTTCCAGAGCCGCTAGACTGTCCTCTACTTCTCGCAACTCCACCAGTATCTGGTGTTTGACGCCCACTTTGGCGCCCATGGCCACTCCGCGAATGGTAGCCTTGTAGGCGTCCCATTCTACCTGTCTGGAGCTCGCCGTGCCCGCGTTCTCGGCGAAGTAGTGTGCGGTAGCGTCCGACAGTATGGACTTAAAAACCGGGTCTTCCATCAGGCTTGGGGTCAGGCGCCAAGTCGGTATAGGGGTGGGTAATCTTCCCCATTGCAGAGACAATTCCACCGGATTGTGATCCGATAGCGTCTTTCCCATGTGTCCCACTTTCACAATGGACGGCGTGAGTGTCTTGGAGCAAAAGATGCGATCTATCCTGGTGTGGAGTTTGTGTGGAGGGGAGTAGAACGTGTATTCCCTATGGGATGCATGGAGCGCCCGCCATGTGTCAACTAAGTCCCAACCCTCAGCCCAGTGTGCCAGCGCTTCCGCCTGTCTCCGACTCTCTGTCGCGTGTAAAGGGGGGTGTGATCTGTCTAGCGCGAGATCTAGTACCGCGTTACAGTCTCCACCTATAATCCAATCATACTCCACCCAATCCGCTAGCGCCCTACCTAGTCCCGCAAAAAACTGCGCCTGCTCCACATTCGGGGCATATAAACAACCAAGCACTACACATACACCATTCAGCAGTCCCTTGGCAAGCACATATCGGCCTTCCCTGTCTACTTTAGATTCGGCGAGCTTAAACGGAACCGAGTTACTAATCCAAATAGCCGCCCCCCGGGAGAATGCAGAGTATGTAGTGGCGTATAACTGGCCCTTCCATTTTCGTAACATCTTGGCACCCTCAGAGTCATTCAAGTGTGTCTCCTGGAGGTAAGCTATATGTACCCGCCTCCTATGCAGTTGAGCTAAAACCCTGTGTCGCTTGTGTACCGAGCCCAATCCCCGTACATTCCAAGTGCAGACCACGTAATCATTAGAGGACGTCATTACCCCGGATACCTCTGATATAGCCCATAACCTTCGACCTCAGCAATATCGACCACAAACTGGAAAATTTCAGTGCTACAGATGCAAACATTGCCCCAATTTGTAGGTCCCCCTCTACAAACATAGAGGACCAAACCATAACACCCAACATGGGTATGAGAATACTATAACCGTGTCTAGGCTAGGGGGTGTGAGCCCAGTCAAACTTTCACAACAGTTCGCTTCCAAAAGTCTCGTAACCATCGTCCCCTATGGACAGAAGTATTCCAAGTTCTCGACCCCCTCCCTCAAACAGAGCAGAACATCCGCTACCTTACCAGACTGTCGCCACAGTGATTAAGATCACATGTCCGCCGCCATCTGTGCTGTAATTCGGGGAAATAACGGTATGCTGCCTTCCGTGTCCGAGGCCGCTGTATGGGAACTTGTCTGGCTCGCTGGTGTTGACCCAATGTGCGCATCGTGTTCCGCCAGTGCGTTGGTGGTTAGTCGCGCTATTGCCGCCGAGCCGTCATCTTCCTCCCGGTCTTGTTTGTCAGTGTGAGACCCCGCCGCGTCCTGATGTCCAGGGTGGTCCTGAGATTCCGTCCGGTCGCCCGACCCCTGTGTCTCCGGTACCTCCCGTACTTCGTGTGCGGACCGCAGCGGGGCGAGTGTAACTTCCAGCCACTCCGTGGCTTCCTCCGGATTGTAGTATTGAAGTAAGTTTTGTGATCGTGAATGACCCTAAGGTGCGCTGGGTAAAACAAGGCATATTTCACTTTGCGTTCCCTGAGCTCTCTTTTCACACCCCAGATGGACGCCCTGGCCCTCTGCACCGATTGCGTAAAGTCTGGGTAAATGGATACCAAGTGGTTCTCATATTTTATGGGGCCTTTCTCCCTTGCGGCCTTCAGGACGGCGTCTCTGTCCTTGAAGTGCAGTAGACGTGCTATCAAGGGGCGAGGTGGAGCTCTCGGTTTCGGTGGCCTAGGAGGGACCCTGTGTGCTCTCTCCACGCTGTACATCTGGGTTAGGTCTGCCGGGTCTGTCACAGTCTTCAGCCATTCCTCCACAAATCGGGTCGGATTAGTCCCCTCGCTGCATTCCGGCACGCCCAAAATGCGTACATTGTTGCGCCTCGAGCGCCCTTCGGCATCGTCGACCCTGTCTCTCAGGTGTTGCATTTGCTTCTCCAGGTGTTCAAGTCTCGTGGAGTGTTCCGCTTGTTGGGGTATCAAATCGGCGATTGCAAGTTTCTGCTCCGACACTCTTTCCGCCAGCTTCTTATGGTCATCTTTGAGGAGAGATAGGCCCGTGGACATTGTATCCATCCGAATTTCAAGTGCCTCTCTGGACGCCCTTATCTCCGATAGTATGAGGTCCAGTTTATCCTCTTGAGTGGTGGTTCCCGTGGGCGGAATCACGTCCTCGGAGGAAGAAGCCAAGGGGTCGTCCGAGCCAGAGGCATGCGCGCCACCACGGGGGAGTCTGTTCCTGCCCATCTTGCACCTCCACAGCGCCCCCCTGAGTAATACGCGGGTGTCCTGGTCACTGTTCTCCGTCGCCTCCGGTCGCTCACCTCCAGATCGGGCCAGATATGAGTGGTGTCGTGCAACTGAGCACCCTGCGATTGGACTGGTACTTCAGTAGTCTGCACGGTTAGGGATTCTAGACACTGCCACAGTCAGGACTGGGTTCTTGGCTCCTCCCCCGTGCAAATCAGAGTGTTGGCACGTTCTCGTGAACCCAAAACCGTGGGTGGGCCTGCAATGGTCATCCGGTGTGATGGGTGAGCGACACAGCGCACACGGCTGCAAGCCCCCTGCATCCACAGGTCGTGGCGCACCTCTTCCCACGTCTCCGTGGCACTGCAGTAGCGCTCAGCGTCCCTCAGGGGGGGGGGGCGCCGCTGTGTAAGGCCGCTCGGCGCCTCCTCCTCAAGTCTTTGCTCGCAAACCCAGCACCTCGGTTAATGCCCCCAGGCTTTCATCGTTACAGCACGAGCCCTTTCAGTGCCAGAGTCTCCGCCTGCTGCCCAATCCTGGGGGAGTCTCGAGGCTCACCTTCAAATGTCAGGTTCTGGCCACAGCGAGTTGGCAAGCCTCCTCCGCAAATCCGGGTCCCGCCTCTGTCAGGCCGCCGACCTTCAGGATGTGTCCCAGGGTAGTGCACAACTCTGTGCCTCGAGCGTCTCACACCGCACCGTGTCCCTGGGCCCAGGCGCCAGATATCCCGGGGCTTCGGTGGTTCCCAGCGAGCTCCGACGTTCTGATCTCGCCCCGCAGTTGCAGTCGCAGTAGGGGGGCCAGCGGCGCTGCTCCGGCAGCTCCAGATCACCCAGGGCCGCTCCGCCGCGCACAATGGTCTCCACTGATCCGGGCGCGGGTCACTTCCGGTCCGCCCGGCAGCTCACTGTGGGCCACGGTCGCCTCGCTGGTAGCAGGCCCTCCTTCCTGTGTGTGTGGCGTCTCCGTTTGGCGCTGCGTAGCAGGGTTCACGGTGCCGCCAGCCAGGCATCGGCCGTGCGGAGCAGTCCACGATACTTTGCAGGCGAGGGAGTAGGGGTCAAATCCCTCGGTTACAGGATGTTTTACAGGATTTTAGGGGAAAGGAGGACGGAGCGGTTCTAGCTCACGTCCACCATGTTTGGCTGTTGGCCACGCCCCCCACCTTACCAGTTCTCTTATAGGTAAATCCATCAGAGAAATTTCTGACTCACATTCACTTGCTTGATCATCCACTATTAATGTCTCTTTTCTTGGCTGCACTACAGGAGTAGTCAAAACGGGAATTTTGGAACAGGACTGCTTTTCTCCATTTAAAGGAACAACAGGACCTTTAGTTACTGGAATTGTTAAGGCTTGAGAACTTGTATTCAACTGTGAAATTTTCTGAATTAGTTCACTTCTCTGTTTATTTATTGCTTCTCGATCTCTATCTTGTAACACTTTTTCTAATGAGGTTTCATGCAAAACTTGCGGAACCAAAGGTGGTGTTAAAAATGGTGCACTAGGATTAACTCTACTTGCTTCCTCATGATAAGGTGGCTGATTTTTCATTAGCAGATCTTCCAGATAATCATCTTCTGAATCAACACTAGTCATTATATTTTTCGTTTTCTCTGTACTCTTACTCCCAGTTTGTTCATCTAAGGCTCGGACAGGATATAACCCTTCCACTAGCATTGATTGTCTCCATTGTTTCATTTGCTTATCTCTTGTCTCTTTATGAAATCTGGGATAGAATTTACTCCAATTTCTGTCACTTCTGGGTCTATCTCGTTCAAAAGCCTCTGTTTCCTATTCTTCTAATGCTTTGTACTGGGTTAATCTAGGTCTTGGATCTAATTCCTTCATGCGTTTCCTCAAAATATACAAAACTCTATCATTGAAGGTACCATTTCCTGGAAATACCAAAACACCATCATCTTTTGTGTACTCCACCCAGTTCTCTGACCACACACATGTATGATAGCCCCTTTCTACCATCATGTATGATGCGGGCGTATTCGGTGGTGGAATAATAATCCCTTCTCTGGTCTTAATCGGTTTATCTTTTTTAAAGAAATTTTCAACTTTCTTAATGAACGACATTTTTCTTTTGTCTCCGTACATGATATGAGGTCTTCATCTTATATATTGCTCTTGCGCAAAACATAAGTACCTCCTATCGGGTCTATTTCCTATTATTGCTGGGTCTAATTGCCACATGTAATTTTATGCCGCTTTGTTTTACAGAGATACTCGATTGCTTTACAAAAAAGACTTTCAATACCAGCACGTTTCTTAATTTTCAATGACCAATCGACAATTAGAATTCAAATAAATCCAACCAATAGTTGCGCGGCTTTTCCCATGAGACAAGTTCTCACGCTCCTGTACTCACCCATCCTTTACAGTATTACCTCAGCTACACACCCGCTGCCTCAACCAATACCAGCGCGGCTTTAAGTGACGTCAGAGCAGCTCTGCAAATGACTCCCTTTTTGCAAGGTAATACGAGAGCTTACTTCTATTCACTCTTAAAATGATAAATTCATTATTTAACAACGTAAAAACATTTGCCACTGTGCCTGAGTGACTATTTCAAAGGAAAGATGATTGCACTTACTACGAGTAACTCCCTTCTGTTTACTCTTCATACACTGCAAGTAGATCCCTTCCGTCTACCTTTCATACAAGCATCAGAGAACCTGTTACTCCCTCGGGCTTACCCTTTATAGGTGATATAAGGCCAAAGTTTAACCAGCAAACGCCTTTGCTGTCAATCAAGCTCAGAAGAACCTGCTACTGCTTCAGTGTGACTCTTTCTAGGTGATATGGCACTAAAGTTTTACTAGCAAATTCTTTCCTATCAATTATACACACATTTATACAGAAAAGTCCCTAAATAGTGCTTCCGGTTTCACCTAACCATACACTTACTTCCACAGGCAAGTGACCTCACTATAGCGTGGCTTCCATTTACCACTTGCTAGTTCTGCCCCCGGGGATTCCAACTCAAACATATAAGAGGTACAAACAAGTTTGGTTAATACTTAAATCTTTAACTAAACCCTAACCACTGCTCTGCTACCAAAATAACTGATAGAGCGCCTGCTCACCTGCTCATTTTACCATACTCACCTGGGCCCAAATAACATTACACACTTTGAACAGGTAAACCTACGCTTAGTCAGATTGTTCAACCATACAGGACCTATACCATTTGACTTACCAATCCTAGTCACCGGTACCTAAAATCCTAAGGGATCAAGAGTGTTAGCATAACAGGCAGTAAATCAACATTTGCACTCATAAAATAACCGCAAACTCTGGAAAGGTTGAACTCTTTATCTATGTAAAATTTAAATGTCAATGTCCATACTACATTAATTGAAACATGATCAATCAACAAGAAATATGATTAAGCAGGATGAAATAGGAAAACTTTCATTTCAGCATTGAAACATAGGAATGGTAGAAAAGGGGAAACAGTACAAAGACGTCCCCACATGGATTTTTATAGTTCCCTAGAATGGTGTGAAGACCAACCCTGACCAAGGGCTGGGATAAAGGATAGACGCCCAAAGTGCAGGTGCCAGTAGGAAATAACAGGTGCAGACCAGAAATCAGGACAGGTACGGACCAAATTAAATTCAGGACAGGACCACCACAGGCTAAGACCGACACCCACAGCTTAAGTGCAACACCAGCGTTGCAACTCTCTCTGCAGCTAACAGCCAAACCCAGATTGGGTTATCGAATCTTCTGACAAAGTGCTCCGCCAGCACCTCTGCTCTAGATCACCTACTGAGTGTGTTGGGTCAGTGACAGGTCAGCTATTTGGACAAGTCGGACAATCTAACTAGCTAAGCCTACCTTAGATATACGATTTTCCAGGCAGTGTACCATCCCCCCAATGTTGTAAGTGTGTGAATCCCACAATTTTATTGGACAAAATACGAGGAGAGGTCATCACACCATATTGATATGAGGTAACTTGCATTCTGTATTCAAATTATGTTCCCTCCCATAACTTTATTTTCCCATGCACTTTTATTCCACCCGGCAGTGAATGTATCAATATCTATATCGTTGTAATAATTTTGTACAGTTCAGCTTCCTCTGGCAGGGTTAAGGTGTCACGTTCCCAGAGTTTTCAAAGTTCAGGTCTGATGCTGGCATAGGTTCAATGCCAATGATTCAGTAGTTTGAGTATCTCTGCACACGCGCAGTTCCTCCAAAGATGGAGTTCAGAAGTACATGTCAGGCCCAAAGTACGATACATGCAAAAATAGAAGAGAAACAATTTTAGAACAAGAAATAAATGCATGCACTATATACCAATTATCTCTACTATATTCCCATTATTTTATTTTAACTATAGCGTTAAGGGTCAGGCAGAACAAACAATTTAACACAAGCAGCGATGCAAGCTTTAGCACATTTAAAACATAGAGAAGCCATTTTAGTTCTAGTGCGCAGAAGCAAAAGTTTCCCACCAAGCGGAGTAATACGTCATGTCACTTGAGTGTGACATATGCATGCGTAGTAGAAATCCCGCGTTTTGGCGGCTATTTTAGTGCTATAGAGTTACGGTTAGTAAAAAAAAGCACATAAACAAGCTTCCCCTAGATACTATAAATGTCGTGTAGTGCAATTAATGGTGAACAAAACATATAAATTAGTACGTTAATATTATTTTCGAGAGGGCTGAATACAAACAAGTCGCTTTACGTGCGCAACCTTGCTCCATCAGTACCGTTATAGACACCAAGCCCTCAGTTTATGTTGTCCAAACAATGCACAGATCCTACGGATTAGTAGGAACTACATGACATGACGCTGCCAACATTGGGTAGAAATTTATTTAAAGGTCAAAGATGAGTAGTTCAGTCATTCTTTCACCCCTACTCACACTAATCCGGAAATGTCCTTTGAGGAAAAAGGGAATCCTTCTTAGATGAGTAGGTACGTCCTGTGTATTGGCTGTAGATTCTATCAAGCTTGAAGGATTACAAAAATATTCCCATATTGTACAAACAGAATATCAATAAATACATTTTTATAACACATCTTTTTCACTTTTACAATGTCTTAACATAGAGTCGGCGTTGGAGTACAAGAAGATAATCTTAATATGTCAGAAAATTGCAGACAGGCAGTCACTATGAAATTATTAAATCATGGCCTCTCGGTAACAGGTGGAGATGTTACCGTCATGGTTGAGTCACAAGAAAACAAGGGAAACCCACCCACTTAGGAACCAGGGTTCGTATTTTATATCAAAGAAACAATGGTTCCAGTGGAACAATACGTATATATTCGATGAAAACACAACAATGTGTAATAATGGTGTGAAGGCTACCGAGGATGTCAGAAGGAAAAACAAAACTCATGACCCAAATTGAGCACCATCATTTGTTATTTTTGCGAGAAAAAATATTCAATTATTTACATGTAATGATTCACATATCATATAACAGTGTGAAAACATTTAGAAAAAGTGTCCCAAGTGTAAAGTGTGAACCGAGGAGTGATCTGAACACATATTAAAGTGACAGCAGTGACAATTATGTACACGGTTTCAACAGGGGTGTATTTACAAGGAAATGGGAAATGACCATATAAACAGTATTCAATAATATATACAATGGCTATTTAATTCATAGACATTGATTAAAAGGTTCGTTCCCAAGAAGCGTCGTCGAATATTTTTTTTCGCAAAAATAACAAATGATGGTACTCAATTTGGGTTATGAGTTTTGTTTTTCCTTCTGACATCCTCGGTAGCCTTCACACCATTATTATACATTGTTGTGTTTTCATCGAATATATACGTATTGTTCCACTGGAACCACCGTCATGGTTGAGGCACACAAGCATTCAGGACAGGGGTATTTTATTTTTGGATTACATTCCCAGCTGCAGACGCACACACACACGCATGGAATTTTTCACACTTACATTGAAGATGAGACACCAGATGAATACTTTCCATTCATGGACATAGATGTCCCGTTAACTTACCAAGAGTATACATTGGTTTAAAGGCGTCTTCTTACACACCGTAGAAAAAGTGAGACTCGGTTCACTCGGTATAGAAGGAGCGACCTGGTCGGTCTTAGCTTCTTATACACCGCACCCTGAAATTCACAGGTTAGGAGCAACAGAAGTACACACACTATACGAAGAATTAGTACAAATTTACAGAAATCTTACAAAATACATAATGTAAACACTTATAGTTCAACCTGTGAGAGCTACTCAGGCTGTAAACCTCATTTGAATACTACGGGTATCAGCCGTCAAACGCTGGATGCCGTAATGGGAAGAATTACCACCAGTTTGGACCAAGTACTGTTGTGGATAGATCAAGAAATAGCACAGCTTGAAGCGTTTTTCCCTAAGCGGGCCCACAGGACAAACACAAAAATTCTAACAATTTGATTCTCAATGGGGATGGCTGGCCCGATAGAATATTTTCCCACTTGGGCTACAGTCTTTGCTGCTGTTTACACTAGAAATCCTGGTACCCCTTCAATAGCGGTAATACCAGATGTATTGAAACAAATACAGAATGAGTACGGGCAGAACCTGCTCTAGAGTTAGGGATGAAACTAATAGGCAATTTTGCCCAAGTTTCTGCAATTTTGCTAAGCAACATAAAAGGGGAGGCAGCTGCGATGGCTATGCGCCAATGCCTGAGGGAATTCAGTCCAATACAACAGATGAGGGAGTTACCTAAGATTATCGCAGAAACATACGCTTCCTTTGGAAGAAATAATCTGGGAGTCAGACCTGGAAAACTAGCGGTTAAGGGTAATTCTGAAAAGGATACCTCTAAGCAAGAACCCAATTCTTCTAAAAATAAACAGGAAAATAAACAAAAAAAATAATAAGCAAAATAAATAACAATCATGGAGGGGGTCTCCTCAACAGGAGCACACTGAAAAGAGATACAATCTAAGAAACCGTGATAACATTAGAAAGCCTGACAGATGTTAGGATAATGACATGTTCCGCTTGATCCTTTGAGGATCAATCAGAGAAACGCTCGGAGAGAGGAGGATGGTCAGAGCTAAGATCAGAAGAGCGAACTAAGTCCAAAAGGGAGACACCTCGCATTTCAGACTACATTTTCAAACAAGAAGATAAACAAAAATCAATGAAACCTCAATTTAGGAATATAAAAGTAGCAGGGATAAAGATCAGAGAAGCCCAGGCTGCTGAGGACTCTGCTTCTGAACGGGGAATGGGCAGTGACGATGTGGGACAGTGCAGCAGAAGTCACAATAGCTCACCAAAACAAGATGGATTTTCTGGAAGTAGTAGCGCTGAGTGAGTATATCACGGCAAAGACACCTGATACAAGAGTAAGTGTCCCACATTGTTTACACAGAATAACACTTCAGATAGAAGGGGGCATACAAAGAAAAGTGAAGGATCACTTTTAGGAGGACCTGACACATGGTTACAACATTGTTTTGGCTGAAAAGGATTAGCCCCCGGTGTTCGTAATACAATATTCAATGGGGAAGAAGAAATTTTAAGTACGAGACATGCTCTGACTTCGGGGCACACTAACCGAAATACGGTGGGGCCAGAAGTGGTACTGAAAGCGACATCAGTCCTGAAGAAGACCGGGGTGACCTTTTGAGGCACAGTAAGTCGGTCGAAACATGTTGACCATAGCAGTACCAGGAGGGAAGTCTTGAGAAGCCTTATCTTCTTATCAAGACATTACCCATCCTTTTTCTTTTTAACCCTGGTGGAGGAACCTTGGAATAAAATTTGTGGATTGGTATCCTTAAACCAGTTTTAATCAACTGCACTTTTTGTCGCACTACTACTTTCAGTCACTTGGTGATTTGCACTGCTTCATCACTTTTTGTATGTTACGTGGATTATGTGTTGAGTTCTGTAGTTGTACTTTGTTTTGTGTGGAATTTATTATTTTTTTCCCCCTCCCTTATGCTCCGTCCTGAGTGTGGCTACACCAGGGCGTATTGCAAGCAGGCCCTATGATGAAGCATGTTACACACTTCGGTGTGTGAGTGAGGGCAGTTTTTTCAAACAGATGAGTTTGTCTAGTTTGTTATATGTTAAGTCTCGTGCTCTCCACCCCCCGTTGTGTGTTTACTTGAGACTTTATGGGGGTTCGGGTGGTAGAGTTTATTTTAGACCCTCTCCCCTTCTATGTGTAAAGTGATTTTTTGAGCGGCAGCGTAGCCGCAGGGGTACTTCTTTTATAGTCCTGCGCAAGGCCTAGCACAGGGAATACACAGTGCTGCAATACTTCACCACTCTTTCACCCCTCTTTCCGCTTTCGACAACTCTCCCTTCCAAGGACATGAAGGTATACGATCCAGGAGAGATACTCATTCTGTTTACTCTCCGTCTTTTTGCATTACAAGATGGCATTGATCCCGGGACTATCATTTGGGGATGATATAGTCTCTGACATTCTGGCAGGACAATCTCTTTTAGGTGACAGCTCAGTCTCTGCAGTACTGGCACAAGGGGAGGGCTGGGACACTCTTCTTGAACAGGGGAAGCTTGTTTATGTGCTTTTTCTACTAACCGTAACTCTATAGCACTAAAATAGCCGCCGCAACGCGGGATTTCTACTACGTATGCATATGTCACACTCAAGTGACATGACGTATTACTCCGCTTGGTGGGAAACTTTTGTACGAAGAAAAAAAACACTAGACTTATCAGATGGCTTCTTCTGCCAGAATAGAGCACCTGGAAGTAGATATTTGACTGCATTTTTAGCGCTAGAGTCTCAGCGTCAATTTTGTCATTTGCCACAAGGTATAAGAACCAGAGTAACAGAGCTACGTCAAAGTATTGATGAGAAGATGGTGTCCTTTGTAGATGGCATTTATCTGAAGGATGATGAATTGATGGCACATTTGGCTTGAGTGAACAACATAATAGTGTGGTTTGTTAACCTGGGCTACAAATTCAATAAAAAAAATCTAAAATAGCCCACTTCAGTGTCCTGTTTTTGGATACAAGTTATCAAGTGAAGGCAAAAGTCTGGCGACGCATTGTTTAGAGAAATGTGCTTTGCTCCAACCGCCACCAACTCTGAAGAGACAATATTCCATTTTAGGATATTTAAATTTTGGCAGGACTTACATTTTGGATTAGGTAGAAAGGGTAAAACCATTCTACAACTTATTTAGACCTGACATTTCAGTGCAAAACTGGACACAGGAACATACTGATATTTTACAATTTGTACAAGCGGACGTGCTAGCTTCAAGGCATTTACACACACGTGTCATCTCAAATAACCTAGTGATCCACGTAGTCGCTGGACCAACCGGGTAGACCTTCATCACTTTCAATAAAGGTGATACTGTACCTATAGCATACAAATCACATTTGTACACAAACACTCAAATGCGTTTTGCATCCAATTCTCACAGCTGAACAGACTGTTGTAATGAGAGAGAGAGAGACCTGGCACAGGGAAAACTCATAATTGTCATTACCCCAGAACTGACTCTAAAGGCAGTTACTAAAGCAAGCATTCAGAATGCTAAAGCTCTACATCCAAGATAGATTAAATGGGCTTACTCTCTCACTGCAACAGATGTGGACTAGAGATTTGACACTATGCTGCAAACACATGCATTCCTGCAGAACAAACAAGAATATCCTCTGCAGAATGAAATAATGCCTCTAGTGCGATATGAATGTATGATTTATACTGATGGATCTGCTCAACCTGCTGGAGGATCAAAACAGCAACACTCCGCAGCATGCGCAATTGTAAAAGAGCCCATGCGAGACAGAAAGTTTTTTCCCGGAATAACACATACACAGTCCCTAGGGGACTGCACAGCACAGCTGGCAGAACCTAAATCCCTGATACTGGCACTACGAAGCACGGATCGTGAATTGCCCACACTTATCTGTGTGATTCATTTTATTGTGTCTAGTCTCACAATGAATACCTTAAATATTGGAGCAAAAAGGGTTTTCGAAATTCAAAGGGTTGTACAATCAAGCACAAGATGCTTTAGGTACATGTGGCCAAGGCCTGCCACAGGCTCATGTAATTCATACATTGAGTCGTCAGCGTGTTGGCGTTCACGTTGAAGGGAATTCAGTGGCGGATGAAGCAGCCAAGGCAACAGTGCAGACTGCAGGCTGCAATCACTCGCTCTAGCACGAGAATAGACGGAGCAAATATGATAGCTGTCGCTGTCACTGCCATGCACAACAGCTCAGCACCGCCGAAAGGTTTTCCACTCAAGCACTCCTACAAGTTAGATGCACAAAATGTTCTGTATGCTCAAATTCCTGGAGTGGGGGATAGAGTAATACCAAACACAGTTCGTAGATTGGGATTGATACCAGCTGCACATGAGGGTCTGGGTTCGGTGCATGCAGGGATTACTGCTACAGTTTTATTACTGAAGCAGCATTACTGATGGCTAGGTCTCATTAAGCAGACAAAGGACGTTTTCCTCAAATGCGACATCTGCCAGCAGATTAAGGGCTCCACCATAGCACATCCACTGCAAACACCTTTATTAATCTCAGACAAACCTCTTGCAAGTGTTTATTTGGATCACTGTGTCACCTTAAACTCTGACTGGGCTTACAAGTACATCTTGGTGGCAGTAGATTCATGCTCTAGATTCCTATGGGTTTGGCCTCAGTTCTCGGCTGATGCCCGAACTGTTATAAAGGACTTACAAGTCTTGGCACACCACATTCCGACCAGGGTCTGGCGATTAGCTCTCTGGCTAACAAAGAAGCCATGGAAAGTTGGGATGTAGCCTTATGGTACTCCTCCCCCTACCACCCCAAGGGAAATTTTGTAATTGAGAGGAATAATCTGGACTTAAAGTAATCCTTAACAGCTAGGGTACTAGGCTGGGGTGGCAGTTGGGTCAATCACCTATAGGTGGTCCAGATAGTACTTAATGACATGCCAAGAAAATCCCTGGGCGGGTTGTACACCCTATGAGATCCTGTTTGGGGTGAGAATGTAGGTGCCAGACCTCAAAAGTGGCAGCACAATGGCAGCTGAAACTTAATTTGACCTCAATGATCGTTTGGATGTTTTTACAGGATTTAAAAGAATACCGAGCTTTAGAAAATAACATCCATGTGAAACGCACCTCCACTGGGGAAGTGAAATCTGTATCGGCAAGACCTGCCTGAGTCCCAAAGATTGGAGATCTGGTCAGAGAAAAAATACAGGACAAGAAAGTATTTGGACTATTTTACAGAGCGCCTGTGCCTGCCCTGGATTTTGAAGGTATCAGAACTGAACGTCTTCTGCCTCTTGCCGGTCGCCAAGACAAAAGGTTTGTCTCGATCGATCTAATCAAACCACATGACGTGGCTGATTTTCAAATGTAGGCCACATGGGCTCCTGGGTAGCCAATGATCTCCTCTCACTACCATTCAGGAAGTTCAGATGGAAGCTTTGATAACAACTGAAGACTCCACTTTCCAAAGAGAGGCTGTCAATGAAAATTAGATGATGTTTGTCCCCATTGAAACAACTGTACATTCATCCGGTACAGAAATTTCAATTAAAAAACCGGATGACGTCTATGTCAACATGCCACAGATCGCATCAACTCCCAGTTCGACAAAACCTGATGAGCTGCCAAAAAAAGACAGGACGGTGTTTGGCTACTTCGTGCATTATGACGACTTTCATCAGATCCAACTGATTCTGAACTGCCAACACTGCCACTCCCTTTCAGGCTACAAGTTTATTATCTCAATCTTTGGCTGAAAAAGAGATTCCTTGTTGCTCCCTGGATACATCTCTGGGTTACAGTTGGATTACTTTTCCTGGTACTCTGACTTGGTTTTGTGACTGTCTTTTTTCTACTTCTGAATGGATACTATCTCCCAGAACACTCTGCAGTCCAACACATGAACTTGGTTCTTACACCACATGCATCATCACACTGTGAACTAAGAGACCAATCTCTGGTGAACATTACAGTGATTCCAGTTCCTGATGGAATAGTGTGGGACAGGGTATCGTATGATGTATATGGTCCTACTGAACTATTACAAATTCCATATTTGTTTGAAATTTCATTAAATTATATCATCACCTCTAGTACATTCTATGATGATTGAGATATTAAAACTGTGCATAATTTGCTTTCAGATCTAGAGCAGTCAACAGCATTTTCTAATAATGAATTGTATGATGGCACAAGTAATTTTGGAGACGTTTTTTGTTACCAACATTATGGTCATCATTTTTTACACAAAACTGGTATCCTATGTGCTGTTCATAATTACGCCCAATGAGAACACTGTGCAGCACCACCAAAAGATAGTTCAAAAACATTTACACAAAAACTTTTCTGGTTTTGACCCATCAGACCCACCCTTCTATTACTATAGGCTTGCACCTACAGCTGCAAAGAAGAATATGCTCACAAACACCAAGCTGATTTTTATTGCTTCCTTTATTTCCCAAATGTCTATACAGGGTTTTGATTTTTGGAACTACACAATAGACACAAAATCTGTCTGGGGAACTAAAGATTGGCAGGTTCAGGGAAAAGAGGCATTATTTAGAGAATGCATCATACCATATCAAATGATTGCCCTTAATAAAACTGTGCAATGGATTTCCTGTCTTGGTTTAGCTAAGGCAAAAATTATAACATACCTCGCATTCTCACATTTGCACACTTTGAACACTGGCAACAATACACAAAGTACAGTGAGGATATATTAGATGCCATGCTACGCAATGGATTATACAATACATCAGAACCTGATCAGCAGGGTTCCTTAGTTTGGCCACCAGACACAGATAAATGTCAGTCTAGGTTCCTGGGTAACAAGGGTGGGTTTAGGATCAACAGGCCCGACCTAGTGGTGAGATCATACAGTGTTGGGAAGTAATGCCTGGAGTGGCTGAAGATTTCAACTCCATCCCAGGTGATATAACACTTGTTCCTTCTTTCTGATGATCTGAATCTCACGAATGTATTGCTAGGTCCCAGAAATCCACGCAAAAAGTGCTTCTTGCATTAAATATACAACGAACTATGGAAGATTTCTCAGCAGGAAGCTGTAGAGAGATTGCGCGAAATTGCACGAGATTGACAGGGTAAATATGAAAAAGGCTTTGGCTGTGGTTGACAATAGTATGGGCACTTTATTATTCAGAATTTATTCATTGGGCAACATTGCGTCTTTTGCAATTGACATAATACAATAGGATATGTTTATTTTACAACAAGGACAGTCACAGTTACGTTCCATCGTAATACTGAGCTGGATGTTGCAAACACTACGTTCTGGCCAAATGCCATGGCGTTATATCAATACTACCAATCTGTTTTCTGAATACAATCTGACAGAGAGACAGACAACTATGGCATGTAGAGATGCGAAATACACCATGTTGCACAATGAAAAATTAGACCAACTACCTTTACTGTGGCAGAGACTCCATCCACAGACTGGCTTATCCATGGTTATATCACCCTACCGGTCACGACTTTCCAATTCTGATACTGTCTCCAATACCAAGAGGTAGGCAGATATGAAGCACTAAGGGAAGGCTATGTGCACGAGTTTTGGGAATTGCCGTTCAGGTTTAAGTGCAGGAAAGATGACACAGGTGTTTTTCTTAGTGGTTCTGACTGTGAGGATGCCTTCAGCGGTTCTCTGGTTTGCAAGGACATTTCTCTTTCAGGGCCATGCAATGCTTTTGTTGCAAATTTGTCATGTGATCTGAAGGTTACCCCAGCTGCTGCGAAACGTCGTTTTTCAAACTGCTCCCAAATGGGAGCTATTTGATGCTGAATGATCAAGGTTCCTGTGGAATGGAATCGCTTTTCTGGTGACTGTCAATTCCTTAGTCACTTGTACACAAGTACTGTTTCCACCTCCCCGAAAAATTATGGAGGCAGCGCGGTGACCTTCAATAAATGTTTCCAACATACACTTTGATCCCATTAGCATACTGAATGACATGGTTTTTCAACAGGATGTGGCCTTAACATTGGTCAGAGATAGATGTTTGATCTCCAGGATGCCATGTTCTCGTCTGAATTACAGACACTACTCCACACTCATTTCCCGCTGCATTTTGGGGAGCTAGTCCATAGTATCTTTAACATTTCTTATACTAGAGGAATAGTACTTTTTTTAATGTATCTGCTCTGGACTAGTGAGCACCTTTCTGACAATTTTCGGAGCTATGCCATCATTATTAACTCTTTATTGATTTCACAGATCATTTACAATTTCAAACATGGCTAAATCGAACAATAAAATAACAGTAGTAAATATTAAAAACTGTGGATTTAAAATTACAAAAAATTCGGTGAACCATAATGGGCTCATAATGTTCTACTGGAAGACATCCCTCTAGTTTTCCGATGGTCTGGACTCCAATTTCATTATTGAGTCTGTTAACTCGGCTACCGTACTAAGATGGGGAGGGTTTAAATGTGGATATGGCTTCCAGTGGTTTTGACGCTTTATGGATGAATTTTGCAAGCCCAATATTTAGCTTGGTGTTGTCAGGGTTAATAGCTGCCATTATTGCTTGGCGGCAAGATCGAACTCCCAATATAATACATTGTCCTCGCAGCAGTGACCGTCTGGCTGTGAGCAATACAGGGCATGCACAGACGATGTGTTCCATTATTTCTGAATGGTAACCACACAGCCTGCATTCAATGCTGCTACTTGGCCGGCACTTTTCGGGGAGGTTCTTCAGAAAGGGCCAGTCGCCCATCCTCAGCGCTAAAGACTAATTTTTCCAATAAAGTGCATATGTGCTTGAGAGATAGAGTGGCTGAGCACCCACTTTGAATTTGGAGATCACTGTCTAGGCGTGTTTCCTCTTTGACAGTGTTGCCCTGTCCAAGTGAAAGGACCACAATCTAACAGTTTTTTTAATGGTAGTCTTTAGCACCAGGAGAGAGGGATTTGCTGCCCAGAGGTCTTTTGCTCCTAGTAACTGTAAACTACATTCCAAGCGTTGACAATGCTTATGGCTGGTCTGATTTTTCTGTATTTCCTGCCATAGTCGGACCTCCATGGAACTCTCCCAGGCACGGCGCAGTCTATGACATAGTTTACTAAATGCGCCTGCCTCCACTCCGTGGTGGTCAGGTAATCCCAGTTCAAGTCCCACTTGGGCTGGCGAGGCGGATCTAGACAACAGAAAAGCTCTTTTAAAAATTTTGATTATTAGTTTGTTAATTAATACGTTGGTTGTGCCCTTAGTAACCTTGTGCCCATACTTCAAAGCATTGATTACCTTAGCTTTCATCATTTGCAGCATGGGGGCTAGGCTGGGGCCTAGTAAATGTTTTGCCAATTTTGCAGCGGCCGCTTCTAACGATAATGGTTTGGTTTCCAATGTTGCTTTGTACTTGGTAAAAGTACCTCTTGTTTAGAAAAAGATGCCCAAGTATTTGTAACTGGGGGTTGATTTGAGCTTTGTGTCGTTGAAGTGCCACTTTTCTGTTTGATTTTTTTTTGCTTCCAAAAGATATTGTTTCGGTTTTTGACAGGTTCAGCTTGAGGCAATTTCTTGTCGTGTAAGGTAGCAGTTCATCCAATAGCCGCTGGAGACCCACTTTTGTGTAGCTTAGCAGCACCAAGTCGTCGGCATACAACAGGTTGGAAATGCGAGTATCGTCTAGTTGAGGACGATGGCAGTTTATGCTGTCAAGTAGTGGGGAAAGGTCAGATATGAACAAACTAAAAAGAAGTGGGGCCAATACGCAACCTTGTTTGACGCCAGTTTCAGTACGAATCTACCTGGAGACATGGGAGCCGTCACCCAGCTTAATTCTTATCCATGTTTTTGTATGGAGTTCAATTATTGCTTGAAGAAGAGGTGGGTGTAAGCCCCATGGTTTTAGTTTCTGCCATAGCAGGTCTCTGGGAATGGTGTCGAAAGACGCTTTGAAGTCGACGAAGCAGCAGTGCATCTGGATTTGTTGAGCTGTTGCTTTCTCCATCAGGAGTGTTAAAGTTAACAGGTTAGTTGTAGTACCGGTATTAGCCACAAAACCGGTCTGATTAAAAGGGAGGCGTGCTGTCATTTCGGCCTAGACCTGTAGGTCCTCCAATAGGATGTTAGCATAGTACTTAGATTCCACGTCGAGGAGTGCAAACATTCTATAATTTTTTGGCTTGTTTCTTTTCCCATTTTTGTAAATTGGGTGAATGATCGCACCTCGCCAAGACACTGGTATCGTGCTGTGTAGACTACAATAAGAAAGTAGAGGGGTCAGGTATTCTGACCATAAGGTGGTATCGGATTTGAACATCGCCTGGGGAAGGCTATTCGGGCCCGGGGCTCCTTCAGCTCTAGCTTTCGTTATGAGGCGTGAGATCTTGTTTTTTGGGACATCGGCAGGCACCATGGGTTCTAGCGACATATCATTCCTTTTTGATGGTTCTTTATGTAGCGGATCTTCAGATGGAGTTTTTGCGAGGCGAGCTCGTCTCGGGCTCTCCAGTCCCGAGGGGAAGAACCTATTGTTACCTGGGCTGGCGGAGATGGTTTGAGCATCGTTTGTGTTAATGGCCCCAAAGTGAAGAGATACAAATTTAATCCAAACGGCTTCGCTGATGTTTGCACTGCCAAACCCACTTATGCTTTGTGTGCTCCTATTTACAAGAGACCAGAATTGCGTCGGGTTGGGCTTTTTACTTTCGTAGACGAGCTTCAGCCAGAATTGATCCGAGCCCGCCAGTTTTTCCTTTCGTTTCGAGCTCCTAAATGCTGCTTGGGCTTGCTTATAGTTATTCAACAAGGTTTTGTTACTGGGGCTCTTTCTTGATAATCGAAGTGCTCGGTTCCTCTCAGATCTTAATTTTCTTGTAGCTTTTGAGGTGCAGAATTGGGGGATTTGGTTTCTCGGGCCCCTCCTAGTTGGCAGTTCATTAAGAAGATGGTTTGTAAGGGAAGACCAGCCACTAACAACATGAATGTTTAAGTCTAGAGATTGATGTAATAGGGCTCTGCATTTTTCCATCAAGAAAGGGGCAATGGAGTCTGACCACTTTATCCACTTTAGGTCTTCTGTGTAACTAACTGAGTGGGTATGGGCAGATTCTTGATGGCGTGGGTTGCTGGTGGATAATGTTATAATTTGTGCCCGGTGGTCACTATCTCCTTGTGGTGCAATTTGATAGCTCTTGATCATGGGCAGTATTTCTCTACTCCCTAGAGAGAAGTCTAAAAACGAGAAGGATCTGCCATCCGACCGGGTCCATGCGGTGGGATGTCCGCGGAGAAGTTCCCAGTCAGTAACGTAAATCCAAAGCTGCTAAACTGCATAACCAAGTATTCGCCCAATGTCGAGAGCTTCTTTCCAGCAGGGATTGACTGAGGTGCAAAATGTGAGAGGATTCTTGGGGAGACCGATCCTGGGTCGTTAGCAAGATTACAGATTGATTGGAATTGAAATTGCCTGAGAGGATGCTGGGAATGCTTCCATACTTGCCAAATAAGTCACAGATAGAGTTAATCAAGCAATCCATTTTGGGTTGTTTCTTGGTGGTGCAGGGAGCGATGTAAACATTAAGGATGAGCAGCTGAGGGTCAGTAAGTGAACTTTCCAGAATTATTCCGGACAGCCAATCCTCCGCAAATGTAATCTGTTTAATACATGACAATAGATTTGTTGATGCATAGATCGAGAGACCGCCACTTGGTCTGCCAAACTTGGACTGCCTGGTAGCGGGTGTCATAAACTCCAGGAAGCCTACTATTGGGATGCTTTCTTCTGCCCATGTTTCCTGTGAAAGGACATTGTCATGTTCTTTTAAAAAGGCCAGGGTTAGACTGTAGTTAATGGTGGTTCAATCAGTCCGGTTTCTGGATAGAGCCCCCGGCAGCCATTGCCAATCTGCTCCATCACGGTTTCGCTGATCGGTTGTGGGCTCTGGGATTACTGTTGGTGAGCTGCCTCTTGCGGACCTTAGGATTGAAAAGGGGGCTAAGGAGGAGCCACAAGTGCGGGCCTGGTTATTTTCCAGTATTGAGGGGACGAGGAGCACTATGCCATCATTCATATACTCTGTATTGGAAAACATTTTTGGAGGGCTCCCGCTTGTCCTGCTACTTTTGACGGTAATCCTGATTTTATTTTTTCTGATCCACAATGGAAATCCCAGTTTAATGCAGGATGGAGACAGCACTACTTGTGCTACGATGTCAGGACCACATGGTTCACACATTCAGCGCATGTCGACTTCAAGAACTGGATAAGCACTGGTTCTTGTCCTTCAGTCCTGTTTGGCTTAACTGCATACAACCTGTATTCTACTACCTGCTTTTCGGCCACAAATGTGTGTTGGACATATGCATAGGATCACAACTGGTTGCGCCACTGGACACTGATGTACTGCTGGACCCTTTAACGGCCCATGGGAAATGTTGTCCCCAGCATCTACCATTGTTGATGAATGCATTTCATGAGCAACCCAGGGATGCTTCAGCTCATAGGGATTTGGACAACAGGTCCACATTACGCATACAGGTTGCAGTCTTTCCCTCAGTGGCTGCTGTGGGATATTGATGGAATCATCTTTGCTCCATAAATCTGCTTTGAGGTGTGCCTCTGGGGTCGTTGTATGCAATTATGGACAACAACAATGTTGTTTCTGCCACCCAGAACACATGAAATAATTAGCCTTTTTTCCACGTGGGAACAATTCGACTTGTTTTATAAAGTACATTTGTTCAAAACAGTTTTGCTTTTATTTTTATTTTCTAGGCACCATGGCTTTCCGAGTGCTTATATTTTCAAACAGTACAATGAATTTAAGGCTTTTATGAATATTTTAAATGGAAGCTTGCTTTCAGGCGTTGTCAAGAGTAGTTTTTACCTTTTTATTCCATTTTTTGATAAGCTGATTTACTGGCTTCTTAGATAGCTTTAATATATTGACCCTTAGGAAGAGGAGTGGGTGTTGTATTTCTGAGTTAGGCCCATGTAGCGAGGCTGCTCATTCCTTACATTGACCTAGAAAATAACACTTCAGTTGTGACTATTTGCACACATTTGCATACACGACAATGTTGGAATAGTTTCTCTGAAACTACTTCACATCCAGCTTCGCACAACATTATCAGAATGCCTTGTCCATCATGTACTAGGCCTCTCAACATACTAGGTACAAAAGTCGTCCTATCTTCATCCATGAAGTAACAGCGCAATCCACATATCCATAACATCCCTAATCTAGCGCCCACATTGCAAAGGCTGCTTTTTATTACAAATAAAAGGCATCTCAATAGATTGGTAGAGGAGGCACTTCTGCTGACACCAAAGGTCTGTGCATATTGAGAATATTGTGCATGTTGTGCATGCTGAGAATACACTTTGTTCAGGCTGGACTGTTCCCATGAGGCACTATGTCAGACTGATTTGCATATGTCCATGTCTGAACTGGGGAGGTGGAGTGAGCTAAAAAATGATGATGGATAAAACCCATATCAGTTGACTGGGGGTGAGTGTTTGATTTGCTCAAACGCTCCGTCTATCATCCCCTTTGGTATCACCATGTTGAGAATACACCACACACCGGTCTGACATTCTGTGAGGGGTGTCCAACTCCAGACCAAGACGGGGTCTTGGGTAATGGAGTTGGATCGTCCCTTGGGGGGATTCTTGGCTCTATACCTTCATACACTCTAGGTACACTTAGAGTAGAGTCCGCGTTGTAGGTGTATGTTTGATTACCATATTGCATATAAGCCTGCCTATATTCATTGCTTCAGCACCATGGTAGAAATATATCTACTGTTCGCTCTTTTGGTGCTTGTAATCTCCCTTTTTTTGCTTCTGTCTTCTAATCATTGCAGAAAACGTATTTTATGCAAGAATAACGTTGGTTCAATAAATATTATTTTAAAATGTCCCATTGTGTATTCTCTGTACATTTCTCTTAGAACAAGTGAGCACTAGTGCCCGAGCGAAAGGCTCTGTACTTTTTTAGCCATTTCTGAGGAATCAGGGTTATCATGTTCAGTGGTTGCCAGAATCTGTTCGCCCCCTGGTAGGTTTGGGGGGGGGGGCTTACAGTGGCACTGTGAACCAGCTGGTCTATAGGCCAACATATTCTGCTGGGGTGTCTGTTACCAGTCTAAACACCAAGCCCTTAGTTTCTGTTGTCCAAACAATGCGCAGATCCTACGGATTAGTAGGAACTAGACAACAGTACTTTTGAGGCCCAAATGTGTTTATTTTGGAGTGCTGACAGTGGAGCCATGTAGGTATTAATGATAGCCAGCAATACAGATGAGCTTTAGAGAACCCAGGGGTCAGAGGTCCCAAAAAGTATTTTATATTTGAAAGGTTCCATTTTACTTGGTGCATGTAGTGAAATCAGAATGATTTATTACATACAAGCCCAACACTTTGGGGGTCATTAGGATGTAGGGCAGATTGCCACCACCCGCATGGGGGTGGCGATCCGCCTACATCCTTCCCGCCCACTACCCATTTACCCTCCATGGACCGGAAGACTGTCCGCCGCTTTTCTGCCCGGTCGACAAATCGACCGGGCAGAAAAGGGTTTAACATGGTGGCGGTGTCTGCTAGACACTGCCAGCCATATTAATATGGGGGCGGAAACATGCCTTTCCACTGCCGCCACAGAAAGGCATGCAGAGTTCTCTTACGAGGGCCTGTGGGGGGTGGGGGTGCACGCCCTGCATTGTCATGGACACGGTGGCAGGCACCTCGCGGTGCCTGTCACCTTGTGAATGACAATGCATGCAGTGCATTCCCAGCATTGTGGTGGGCGATGCTGTGAGCACCACCCACCACAATGTTGGGAATGGAGGATGCCACTGCCACTGTGGCGGTAGCATCCTAATCGTCAGGGCGGGACTGCCACACCACAGGCGGTCGGTCGCAGCACCGCTAGGGTGGTGGGATGACGGAAGTCCGCCTGCCATCCTAATGGCCCCCCAAGTATTTCAAATCTGTTCCACGATTTGAAGTTGAGGATTTTGTGGTCAACGGTGTCTATTACCCTGATTTGGGAGGTAGCACTTAAGCAAGGAAGATTTCTGGAAAGTTGTATTGCTTTTTAATAAGCTGTCACAGCTTATAAAGGTCACAGCTAGGCTTTGTGCATTCCCTTCCAGACAGTCACACAAAGGGAGCTGGGTTGTGATATTTGCATTCTGATGACCCTTCATCAGGCTGATGGGCTTTCCTAAGATAGATTGGGAGGGAGGAGGTGACACTTGTAACAGAATAGGGCTGTGCCTGTACCCACACAAAGAGCTTCATCCCCACCTGAAGTGAGTACGGAGCCAAGGCAGGAAAGGTAGGGACTTTGAGATCTTCAAAAGTCTCTTTGAAGTCTCTCCCCACTTCAAGGGCCCATTAGGGTATGCATGCTGGACCCCTGACACCATCAAATCAGAACTGTGCTGGAACCAAGGACATTGTTGCTGTGCTGTAGGAGGGACTGCCACTTTGCTACCTGTTGTGCTGTGAGAGTGTCGACGTGAGAGGGACTGGAACTGCTCTTTGCATCCTTGATCCCAAGTTCCTCCAACTGCTTGTTGGTTTGCACCTGTTCTCTGAAGTCTCAGAGACACAAAAGACTACTTGCAATTCTGCTGGTACTGCCATCTGTGAGTCCAACCCTTGCCTGAGGAGCCCCCTCCAGTCGGGGGCCTTAGAAGTGGGTTCAGCATCTGTTTTGTGCAAAAGCGGACACACTGACCCCTTTGCGCTAATTGGAACCTGCGCAGTGCCCTCTGATGCTGAGGAAGTGCTCATTCAACAATGACTCCGGTCCCGACTGCGAGGTTTGACTTCAACTCAGAGCTGACCCTTTGACACCGACTGAGAAGCTCGACCTCGACGAAGCGCCAATCTTTTGACATTAACAGCGAGGCTCGACTCCAGCGATTCGACTCAATTGTGTGAATCAGAACCGACGCAGTGAGATCTCTTCGCTGACACTTGCTCCATACAAGGTACTTTTTCAGCGGGCCCTGTGTTGTCCTGCAGCGGCCTTCCCTCCATCGGGGTCAGCCTGAACTTTGGATTTACCCCGGTCTAGCACGCCCTCAAGTAACCTTAAGCACTATTTTTGAATTTTATCTTTAAAAATTAATTTCTTGTTTTCTATTGATTGGATTTTGTCATTTTTGTCTTGTTTTTCTCAGAAAATTCTTCTCTATTTTTCTGATGTGGAGTCTTTTGCAGTGTTTTCACTGTGCTACTGTAATTTAAGTGTTGCATAAATACTTTTCACAATGCCTCTTAAGTTAAGCCTGACTTCTCCGTGCCAGGATACCAAAGGGTGAGTACAGATTATTTTAGAGTATGCATCGGAATTACCCTGACTAGGATTATGGCTCCTGCTTGTACAAGATTTATACTCTGCCTGCCAGAAAACTCAGAATCTTACAATTTTTTTGTAAACAACTGTTATTCATTTATCACAAGTGCATAAGGATCAACACTCAGAGGACATAGTGCACAGAAACTTACATTCTTTAACATCTAGAGCAGATATAATGCCACAGTCGTAACCATTTCTTCCTCGCTGATGTCCTCCCCACTGCCCATTTTCCTGTAACTGTCCGCCTAGCCAACATTGCTAGAATATTTGTGATCTACCATTCTATCTTGCTTGTTGAAGCCTTACTACTCCAGGCTTGATCAATTTCTGGTCCATCCCAACAGTCAATAGGTTAACAAGATAACAACACCCCCCCTGCCCTCCTCCCCCCACAAGCCCTACCCACCCTCCCTCCCCATCAGACATGTCGCTCTACCCTGTACTCCACTGTGTTGCTCCGCACTCACTCATACTGACCATTCGGAACCACTGTGTCAGGGAGTAAGCGTCCACTTAAGGGGATGCTCTCATACCATTTTCACTACCCAACATCCAAACCTCCTGCTCAACAAAGGCAACATTCCAGTTCACAAATATGCCCCCCCCCTTCAAAGGGTCAGTCATCGTCATCTGTCGGACTCTTGAGCAAGTCCACCATCGCTACCCATGCTCTAGCCGCGTCCAACAATTTGTCGTTATTGGTTCTCTGGGCCATTTGTAGTAAAAATCCCCTCACAGTCAGCCCACTTTATAAATTCTCGCAGCTATCGTGAAGCATTAGGTGCAGTGAACGCCTTCCAATGGCTAATAATCTCTCTTTCAGCTAGGACTATTCCTAAATCTATAAATGTAATGGTAACCTTATTACGGGCAGTGTGAGGGAACCAGTGTAACAGACAAAAACCCGGAGTCTGCTGAATATCTCTATCTGTTACCTCACCTAGTTTGGCCGTGACTTCCCCCCCAAACCCGTGTAGGAGTGGGCATTCCCAGGACATGTGTACAAATGTGGCATTTTCCAGTTTGCACCGTGGGCAGGCTATGCAGGATCCTAAAAATTGGTTAATTTTGTGAGGGGTGAGATACGCTTGATGGAACACATAAAACTGTAATAGTTGAAATCTCACGTCTCTAGAGCATTTCCATGCCGATCCATCAGCGCCTCCCACGGCTTTTCCCTTATAGGTGTCCCCAGGTCTGCTTCCCATTTAATGCACAGCCCCTCTAAAGGAGTTCTGAGCCCATGTGTAATTCGCCGATACAGACAGGTAACCGCTTTGACCGTCCCCGCCGAAGAGACCATATATTCGCAGTGGAGAGAGGTCTGACACTCCCTTTCTTCCAATGTTTACGAATGGCTGCCGTCAATGCTGCATGTAAGAGAAAGTCTTGCCTGGGTAGTTCATATCTTCCCATAAGGTCTCGGAAGGGTATAAGATTACCATCTTCATAGAGGTCTCCAATATTGGAGATCCCCAGATCTCGCCAGTCCAGTAACCTCTGCCAGTCCCCTCCATGCGGCAACACCTCACAGAGCCAAACTGGAATCTCAGGGGCATACCAGTGGCCCGGTTTAATTCTCCTATTGCACGATTCCAGCATTGACGCACCACCCACAAGACCCTTGGTACCTCCCTCTCGTGTAACGGCAGCTGGAGAAGAGTCCTAGTAAGCTGGCGGAGGCCCGGGTCCATGCCCCTTTGCTCCTCATCTGCACGCAGCCTCCATGCCATCCACTTCATGAACCATTGAAATTGGGCCACGTGATAATATGCCTCAAAATCAGGGGCTGCTAACCCTCCCTCTTGCCTAGGGTGCATCATGGTGGTTAGCACTACTCTGTGTCTCCCAGAGCCCCATAAAAATCCCATAGCCATGGTGTTTAGTTGGCTAAAATATTTTCTAATTATCCATAGAGGCAGTGAGCCAAATTAGTAAAGTAGTCAGGCAGGGTTACCATCTTTAGCAACGCCACTCTCCCCGCTACTGAAAGAGGTAGGGTCCCCCAAAAGTCAAAGTTGCTCCTGGCAGCTCTCAATGCCCGTCCTATATTGCCTGCGAACAAGTCAGAAGGCCCATGATAAATTCTAACTCCTAAATAAGGTAAGCAGCTGTTTTCTGATCGCATATCCAGCTCCTCTGGCGGTTCATCTCTACCCCCACGGACTGGGAAAAGGCACGTTTTATTCCAGTTGACTCTGAGACCCGCCGTCCGCCCCAGTCAGGCCAGCAATTCTCGGGCACCCTGTAACTCCTCAACAGCATTGGCGAGGAACATTAAAAGGTCGTCTGCATATAGGGCAATGTAATGTACCTGACCCATCCCATCAAGGCCCCTGTAATACCGCCCGATCTTGCATGAATAGCTAATGGTTCTATTGCCAGAGTGAACAGGAGGGGAAACAGCGGGCATCCCTGCCTCGTACTTGAATTTGTAAATACCTCGAGGGAGCCCACTCCTCGGGTACTGGGAGCCCGCCTGCCTACCTGGAACGGGCCGCCGCGCTGCCCGCGACGACCCGGAAGTGCTGAGACCGGCAACCAATCGCTGCGCGGCCCGGGAGAGACGAACCGGAAGTCCCGCCCCCGGAGCCGAGCAGCGAGGAGAAGGGCTGCCGGCCGTGTCCCCGAGGCGCCTGGCGAGAGAGAGGAGCCCCCGCTGCAGAGACCGGTGAGTGCCTGAAAGTAGGGAGGGGCGCCGGGACACGTTGTCGGTGTCCACCCCCTCTCCCCCCGGTAGCGCGATCTCACGCCCATTGATGGAGTGAAGCCACGAGGGCTTCAAGGCGGCATACCTTTGTTCCCTGAGCGGCCCCGGTTGGCAGCGGGCCGCTCCAACGTGGGCAGCATTCGTTTTGAGAGCCATGAGGCTCTGAGGGGGCATTCTGTTCTTTGAGCCAGAGAGGCTCCAGGGCCCCATAGTTGATCTTCGAGCCCCGAGAGGCTCACAAGCCAGATTCATTCCGCGAGCCCGGCGAGGCTCATTGCCCACATCGTAGTGAGAGCCCTGAGAGGCTCTGGGGGCATTGTCATGATTTTAAGAGCGCTGAAGCTCTAATTTGCGCATTTGTTTTGCGAGCCCCTAAGAGGCTCCTTGTCCACCTTTGTTCTTGAGCCCACGAGGCTCCAACGTTTGCCTACTTGCTATTCACAACTGTCCAGCACTTAGTGGACAGTTGCTATGTTTAGGCTTTGTTCTGTGCTGCCTGCGCAGCCTTCCCTGACATTGAGACTCAGGGCATTTCAGCCCCTTTCGAGGCCAGTTGGCCTGAGGGACCTTTCTAGTGTTGTGCCATGTGCACCCTGCGCAATTTATGATTCCTGCTTATTTGATTTCTGCGCAAATGTTCTACCTGCACCTCTGAATGTGTTTTAATGTTTCATGTGCAATTGTTTGTTTTATCGCCTTTGCTAAAAGTGACCTGCTTAGGTGATTCTTTGTTCTTTTATTCCCCTTCGCTAAAAGTGACCTGCTTAGAGGAATGGTTGTTGTTACCTTTGCTAAAAGTGACCTGCTTAGGTAATTCTTTATGTGTTTATCCCCTTTGCTAAAAGTGACCTGCTTAGGTGATTCTTTGTTCTTTTATTCCCCTTTGCTAAAAGTGACCTGCTTAGAGGATTGTTTGTGTCATTACCTTTGCTAAAAGTGACCTGCTTAGGTAAATGCCTTGTTCTTTTATTTCCGTTTGCTAAAAGTGACCTGCTTAGAGGAATGTTGATGTTTTATTGCCTTTGCTAAATGTTACTTGCCTAGGTGATTATTTTAGGTTTCCTTCCCTTTGCTAAATGTGACTTGCTTAGGTGATAGGTTTTCCTTCCATAGGTCCTGATGATAAGGTCCTAGTTCCCTGCGTGATTTCCCTACAGTGTTTAGGGTGGCGTAGGAGGTATTTTCCCTTTACCAGTAGTTACTGGTTGTATGCTACATTTTCTATTTCTGTGTTACAGTCATTATATGTTTATGTGCTAAAGTGTTATACCTACAAGTGCTATTTCTAAAAGTGCATACCCCTGACAGTGGTCCAGGTGGCCCTGTCCTGTACATAATCCCTTGTAAATCTTGCCCGTGCCTGTTGGCACATTGTAAAGTGTGTGTGTTATCTAATGTGTTTTTATTATTATAATACAAAGGCTATTTTTGATATAACCTTGTGTGGAGTTTCCTTTGTGGTGGGCCTTTGGTTGTTGTCGCTGGGGTGCGCGCGCAAACGCTTTACACATCGCCTCTGAGATTAGCCTTGCTGCTCGCGCCACGTTACCTAGAGGGTAAGCGGGGGTTATCTTGGTGTGTGACTCCCTTGCCCTGACTTAGAAATGGTGATCCCTGACTGACCTTGGCGCAAGCCTTGGCCAGCCAGAGGTCCCGTTTCTAACATTGGTGGCTAGCGGTGGGATTGGACTTGCGTTTGCGTTGTACCACAGTGGCGACAGGCCACACTTCAAAACTCTGCAATTTTAGATAACCACATTTTGGGGATTATTGTTTTTTAGGGAAGTTCAGTTTTGCTTCTCCTGAAAGGTGTCATTTGTATTTTGTCCAGTACCTTGTTCCCCGCCCTGCTCCCACAGTTTGGTACCTGTGTCGCTAGTGGTCAGGTTGAGATAATCAGGGGTGGTAGAAACTGCCTTACCAGTCCGAGGGGAGGGTTGTGTGTGAATGAGTGTGTGTTACGCTGGACAGTGGAGTGCAAGTTCTCTGAGATTGGAATCTTGCTGAATTGTGTAATTGTGTACTCCTGTGTTTAGCTCAGACCCCCAGGTTCCCTGTGTCAAACTCTTCTTGAGAACGTCCGCCAAAATGGAGCCTGTTTTTGATCTCTGTTGTCTTTTTAGGTACAGTAGGTCAGAGCTGGTCAGATTCTGTGAAGAGGGAGGCATGGAGGTGAGTGAGTCGGATACTCAGTCCCATCTTAGGGACAGCCTGATCCAATGGCAAAAGGGTCAGTGGGATCTTGAGTACAGTGAGAGAGAGAGGGCCCGGGCCGCACGTCATGAGGATGGTGAGTCTGTGGGGAGCCCTGAAGATTCTGATGAAGAATGTGAGTTGTATGAGGATGACAGTGGATGGATGTCAGCAAATAGTGAGGACCCCATAGAGAGGGAGTCCCTTGCTGGGTCCAGTGTCAGCGCCCCATCCCTTTCCCTGTCCCCAGAGGAGTGGTTGGATAGGAAGGAAGAGAAGGCCTTGTTCAGGGAGAGTAGGTTATCCCCTGAGTGCAATTGTAATTGTCTGGATTCCCCAGGGAGGGTGGAGTCCAGTGGTGGCAGCTTTTTAAATATTTGTGCAGACAGTCCCACTCCCAGTTCCCCGAGTATGTTGCCTGCTTCCCCCGCAGAAGAGTTTGGGTTGAAGTTCAGGAGACTTAGGAAACAGCCTCATCAGTCTTGGGAAGACTTTGAGGACGAATGTTGTGGAGCACTGTTTGATTGGAGAGAGGCTCACGTGAACGACAAGTCTGGCAGTTTATTTAGCATGGTTGTCACAGAGCACCTGCTCAGTTATTGTTCACCCGGGTTGCGCCAGCACCTGTTGAAGTTTGGATCGTTTATTGCATGTGAGCTTGCAGCGGAAGCAGATCGCTGGGACAGTGCGAAAGGTTCTTTTGAGTCACTAGTGAGTGATTCCAACAATAGTGGGTCAGGTGTCTTCCAGCCCAGTGTGGTGGAGGAGGGTGAGAGTAGCCCAGCTAGGTCCTTGGTTAGTGAGAAGGGTGTAGGGGCTGACTGCCTGTCTCAGTGGAGCGGGAGTGAGTGTGTGACCGAGAGTCCCCAGATGCCCGAAGCCCTGTCACAGAGCCTGGATGGTTTCTTTAGGGAACACCAGGAAGGGAACCTAGACTTGCCTGTTAGTTCACTTGAGGGAGATCTCCTAGTGGGAAGAGGACCTGGAGCATCTGTAAGTGGAGCTTCTATGGTCCTAGAAGCTGGCAGTACCGCTCCAGGAGGGAGAGTACAGAAGTCCAGTGAAGGGAGTGATTGGGGGATGGTATGTGAGTCCCCAGAAGTCCTGGAGTGCCAGGCATTGGTTCCACCAAAGGTTCTAGACCGGAGGTTGGAAGGCCAGGTTCAGGATCCGCCTGACCTGAAGGGTGGGACTACTGTAATCAGTGTCCTAACCAGTTCTTTCTCCAGAGGTACCGCCCCGGTTGGGAGGGAGCAGGACTCTGGAAGGGGGTGCAGAGGATGGGAGAGCCCACCTCTGACCCCGGTGCAACCTGAGGGGTTAAACCCTAGGTTGGGAGAATTGTGTTTAGAGGGTACCCCTCGCAGGAGGAGGAGGAACCCTAGGAGAAGAGGTAGGGGGAGGAGAGCCTTCCCTGAGACTCCTGGTCCGCCTGAGGTTGTAGACCCTAGGTTGGAGAACCAGTGGCAGTCTAGCCCTGTCTTGCCGACAGGAAGGGTGGAGAGTGGCTATTATGTGCCAGGGGTTACTACCCCCCACTTTGTGAGTAGGCAGGATCCAGTGGTACCTGGATGGCCTAGGGCCTGGTCCTCGCCGAGGGCAGCTGGAGAGTATCAGTGGGGTACCCCAGTTAGTCCCTACAGTAGTTTTAGAAGGAACCCTAGGGGTTCACTGTGGCGTAAAACAGGAGGGTGTCCCTGCAGTTGTGGGCCCGCGTCCTTGTTTTATCGCCCCAAGCAGGGAAGCCCATCACGGTGGTGATCGGTCTGCCCTGCGTTTTGGCTGGAAGGGGGTCGTGTTAGACTTGGGCCTTAGGGCAGGTTCACCCCTAATCTTTTTGCCTTTATTTGTGACCCTGTGTAGTGATTTTTGGGTCTTGGCGCACTTTTTCCCTGTGTCCCAGAGTGAAAGTGCGTGCGTGTAGTATGGCTGGCCTGCCCTCCCATAGGAATGCATGGGGAATGTGTGTGCCCTGGTAGTTCCTGATGTGTGGGGAGTGCAGGCTCGAGTTTAGTATGTATGAACTCGTGAGAGTGAATGCTGCAAGATGGTATGTGCGGCTTGTATGTGTCTAGGAGGGAAGTGCTGCTTCTGGACATTGATGTATGTGTGCAGTGAGGATACTGGAGCGTGATTGGCTGGAGCTGGCTGGCATGCCAGGCTCCAGGAAGTCTGGATGGGTCTGCCCGGTGGTGAGTGTGAGGTCAGCATGAGTGATGTGTGGGAGGAGTAGATCTGTGTCCTGGATGGGCTGGGTTTTTCCCCACACAATGCTGGCTCCGCCCCCCTGTGGTTTGTCTAATGACCCTAGCCTCCCCAGTGAATGAAAGGGGTGGTTGGGCCATCAAGGGTACTCCCAAGCCAGCTGCAACTGGTTTCCCCCCACCCTGCACCTCCTAACAAAGGATTTCTCTGTATAAAAATGGGGCTGTGTCCCCACAGAAATGGTTCTACTTGTGGATCCTTGCCAGAGGGGGCTGTTGCTGCTGCTGGGGCCAAGAGGACCGCCACTTGGCTGTCTCCCTGCCTGGAGACCCAGTGTGCTGGCTCTGGCCCTGCCCTGCCCCTCTGCCTGCCTCCAGTCCCTGCTGGAGCTTTTGCTTTGACCTAGAGTGCCTGGAGGCGCTCTTATTTTGATTTATAGCGCTAGGCGCGCTTTCCTGGTGCCCCAGCGCTCAATAGCGCTTTGCTGATATTTCTAGCGCTAGGAGCGCTTTTCTTTAGCCCCTAAGCGCTGGGTGCGCTTTATTTCTATTATAGCGCTTTGGAGCGCTTTTGCCGCTTTTTGGCATAGCGAGTGCCTACCTCGCTGTATCTTTATTTTTGAAGGCCGGTGCCTACCCGGCATTGCCCCGTACTTGAATTTGTAAATACCTCGAGGGAGCCCACTCCTCGGGTACTGGGAGCCCGCCTGCCTACCTGGAACGGGCCGCCGCGCTGCCCGCGACGACCCGGAAGTGCTGAGACCGGCAACCAATCGCTGCGCGGCCCGGGAGAGACGAACCGGAAGTCCCGCCCCCGGAGCCGAGCAGCGAGGAGAAGGGCTGCCGGCCGTGTCCCCGAGGCGCCTGGCGAGAGAGAGGAGCCCCCGCTGCAGAGACCGGTGAGTGCCTGAAAGTAGGGAGGGGCGCCGGGACACGTTGTCGGTGTCCGCCCCCTCTCCCCCCGGTAGCGCGATCTCGCGCCCATTGATGGAGTGAAGCCACGAGGGCTTCAAGGCGGCATACCTTTGTTCCCTGAGCGGCCCCGGTTGGCAGCGGGCCGCTCCAACGTGGGCAGCATTCGTTTTGAGAGCCATGAGGCTCTGAGGGGGCATTCTGTTCTTTGAGCCAGAGAGGCTCCAGGGCCCCATAGTTGATCTTCGAGCCCCGAGAGGCTCACAAGCCAGATTCATTCCGCGAGCCCGGCGAGGCTCATTGCCCACATCGTAGTGAGAGCCCTGAGAGGCTCTGGGGGCATTGTCATGATTTTAAGAGCGCTGAAGCTCTAATTTGCGCATTTGTTTTGCGAGCCCCTGAGAGGCTCCTTGTCCACCTTTGTTCTTGAGCCCACGAGGCTCCAACGTTTGCCTACTTGCTATTCACAACTGTCCAGCACTTAGTGGACAGTTGCTACGTTTAGGCTTTGTTCTGTGCTGCCTGCGCAGCCTTCCCTGACATTGAGACTCAGGGCATTTCAGCCCCTTTCGAGGCCAGTTGGCCTGAGGGACCTTTCTAGTGTTGTGCCATGTGCACCCTGCGCAATTTATGATTCCTGCTAATTTGATTTCTGCGCAAATGTTCTACCTGCACCTCTGAATGTGTTTTAATGTTTCATGTGCAATTGTTTGTTTTATCGCCTTTGCTAAAAGTGACCTGCTTAGGTGATTCTTTGTTCTTTTATTCCCCTTCGCTAAAAGTGACCTGCTTAGAGGAATGGTTGTTGTTACCTTTGCTAAAAGTGACCTGCTTAGGTAATTCTTTATGTGTTTATCCCCTTTGCTAAAAGTGACCTGCTTAGGTGATTCTTTGTTCTTTTATTCCCCTTTGCTAAAAGTGACCTGCTTAGAGGATTGTTTGTGTCATTACCTTTGCTAAAAGTGACCTGCTTAGGTAAATGCCTTGTTCTTTTATTTCCCTTTGCTAAAAGTGACCTGCTTAGAGGAATGTTGATGTTTTATTGCCTTTGCTAAATGTTACTTGCCTAGGTGATTATTTTAGGTTTCCTTCCCTTTGCTAAATGTGACTTGCTTAGGTGATAGGTTTTCCTTCCATAGGTCCTGATGATAAGGTCCTAGTTCCCTGCGTGATTTCCCTACAGTGTTTAGGGTGGCGTAGGAGGTATTTTCCCTTTACCAGTAGTTACTGGTTGTATGCTACATTTTCTATTTCTGTGTTACAGTCATTATATGTTTATGTGCTAAAGTGTTATACCTACAAGTGCTATTTCTAAAAGTGCATACCCCTGACAGTGGTCCAGGTGGCCCTGTCCTGTACATAATCCCTTGTAAATCTTGCCCGTGCCTGTTGGCACATTGTAAAGTGTGTGTGTTATCTAATGTGTTTTTATTATTATAATACAAAGGCTATTTTTGATATAACCTTGTGTGGAGTTTCCTTTGTGGTGGGCCTTTGGTTGTTGTCGCTGGGGTGCGCGCGCAAACGCTTTACACATCGCCTCTGAGATTAGCCTTGCTGCTCGCGCCACGTTACCTAGAGGGTGAGCGGGGGTTATCTTGGTGTGTGACTCCCTTGCCCTGACTTAGAAATGGTGATCCCTGACTGACCTTGGCGCAAGCCTTGGCCAGCCAGAGGTCCCGTTTCTAACAAACACCAATCCACGCCCGCACCTGTCTCAGTATCCAGATAGCCGCAATGAAGACCTGCTCAGTGCCTACAGGCACCCCCCGCCGGTGTTTCACTCAGCGTTCAGTGGGCGTCTCCGATCACCAGGTGCTCCCACATCTGCCTGCTTGATCTTTTACCAGGTAGCGCCACACCATCCAGGATCACCCCGCTGGTCCCTTGGCCGTTCACGCGCTTTGCGCCCCTACCAAGTCACAGATTCCACAGGCTCTTATTCAGCCACAGCACTGCTTACTGGGTCTGCACTCCACACCTCGGCATCAATGTCACAGGGTGCCGCCCGCTTGTCAGTTCAGGCCAGCTAGCGCTCCGATTCACTCTAGGATGCTCTTTATGGTGGAGGTATGGTTCAAATGTGAGCAGCCTCACCACGGTGCAGTCTGTGTCACGCGCACCGCCATTTTAGGGTCAGGGAGCCTCGACTGGACAGTCAGGGGACATTCAACCTCTCCCGCCGTCCCTTGGTGCCACCTCACACCGGGTTCTCAGGCAAGTCGCGTCCACCACCCGAACAGCTTTAATTTCGTTCGGTCATGCTCCCAGGACAATCACAGTCCGCCGCAGCCGCCTTCATCACCAGGCATCTATTCTGCCGTGTGGGGCCGCCATTTTGGGTCTCGTTCAGGGTGGCTGCAGTGAGAAAGGAAAACTCAATTTTTCTTTCCTTTCTTCCTCGCTAATGTCCCGATCTTACTTCCAAACAGGCACCAGATATTCCACAACAGATTGCGGTGTCGGGCCCACTAAAAGGCAACAGGATCAGTATGGAGGGCAGCCGCAGGGGTGGTCCGAGGACCGCTTCTGACTACATCGGCGCCCAAGCCACGCCCCCCTTTGTTTCTAACAATACCCTTCTTAAACTGTTTCCTCTCCTCACGCAACACAATACTCTATGCCAGACTTCCCTTCCTTTGTTCTGCTGCCATTTTCTACACCTTCACCCTGCTTTCTTCTTTAATATACTCCTCCATGTTTTTCTTTGACATGGCCTCTTCCTTTCATTCTATCTACCTTAATTCTTCCACCCTACTCCCTCTATTTCAACTATTTTCTCTTAATTGGTTTCTGGTGTTTCTCTTTGCTCTGACCACTGTAGTGGTAATTTCAACTGGGTCAGAATGCTGATTCGCAAAAATGTAACTGACATGGGTCCATTTGAGTGTAGAGCAGATGATTTTACTAATCTGCTAATCTAACAAGCTTTAGTTTCAAGATCCCTTACTCTCTGAATGGACCATTGAAAGAATATCGACATCAAAAATATCGAGGTACAAAAATATGGATACAAAAATATCGATGTCCAGAATATTGAAGTCCTATCTACATAATGGTAAGTACAAAAATATCGAAAAAAATATATTGTTGTTTAAAATATCGTTGTTAAAAATACTGTTTTTTAATTTTTTTTTAATTATGTAAAATAAAGGAAAAAATAAAATAATACATATAATTTTAAAAAAATTGTTGGAATTATAGAAAATATTTAACATTCTAAGTATTACATATAATATAAAAAAATTAAACATACATATATAGTATAATATATATGTGTACTTAATAATATTAATAAATTATTGTTTTATTAAATTATTAATTGTTAGAAACCTATTAAAATTATAAATACATATACACAAACATACACCAAGAACATAAAATTAAAAATAAAATATATATATATAATAAATCAAAATATTAAAATATGTTTAATCTTTTTGAAATACATTTTACACTAAACAGTAGAGAAAATATTGGATAGCGGAGGGGTAAAAATTACTATTCCAACTCCAGTGAGTGCAACAGTAGGGAAAGTATTGGATAGCGTAGGGGTAAAAATTACTATTTCGACTCCAGACAGTGCTACAGTAGGGAAAGTGTTGGATAGCGTTGAGGTAAAAATTACTATTCTCACTCCAAGTGCAACAGTAGGGAAAGTGTTGGATAGCTGAGGGGAAGAATTTACTATTTTCACTTCAGTAAAATAATTGAAAATAATTAACAAATAATTAATTAATGTAAAATAATTTACCTTCCACCATATTCCCTTATAAATGACACCAAAAATGTTGCAAAACATAACACTATTAACATAATTAATAAACAACTAACTAATATTTTTTTCTAAATAACAAACAATGTAAAAAACAATGATTAATAATTTACTATTCCAACCCCAGGCAGAGCATTAGTAGGGAAAGTTTTGGATAGCGTAGAGGTAAAAATTACTGTTCCCACTCCAGAGAGTGCAACAGTAGGAAAAGTGTTGGATAGCGTAGAGGTAAAAATTACTATTCCCACTCCAGTGAGTGCAACAGTAGGGAAAGAGTTGGATGGCATAGTGGTTAAATAATATTCCCACTCCAGAGAGTGTAACAGTAGGGAAAGGGTTGGATAGCGTAGGGGTTAAAATTACTATTCCCACTCTGGTGAGTGCAACAGTAGGGAAAGTGTGGATAGCAGAGGGGTAAAATTTACTATTACCACTCCAATTAGTTCAACAGTAGGGAAAGTGTGGGATAGCATAGGGGTAGAAATTACTATTCCAACTTCAGAGAGTGCAACACTAGGGAAAGTGTTGGACAGCGTAGCGGTAAAAATTACTATTCCCACTCCAGAGAGTGCAACAGGAGGGAAAGTGTTGGATAGCGGAGGGGTAAAAATTACTATTCCCACTCCAGAAAGTGCAACAGTAGGGAAAGTATTGGATAGCGTAGGGTTAAACATTACTATTCCGACCCCCAGACAGTGCAACAGTAGGGAAAGTGATAGAGCAAAGGTAAAAATTACTATTCCCACTCCAGAGAGTGCAACAGTAGGGAAAGTGTTGGATAGCGGAGAGGAATGATTTACTGTTCCCACTCCAGTAAAAAAAAAAAAAAATTAACAAAAAATTAATTGGGTTCAAATAATTTCCCTCCCACCATATTCCCCTATAAATGACACCACCAATGTTGCAAAACATAACACTATTAACATAATTAATTGATCATTAAATAATTAATTTTTTATAATTAAAAAACAATTTAAAAACAATGAATAATAATTTAATTCGCACAATTAACAGTATAAATCAATTTAAAATAAATGTTATAATATTTGTTTTTTAAAAATATAAAAATTAAATTACTTCCCAGCCTACTCCCCTATCAACACACAACCCGCTCTTAAAAAATCACACAAATAGCATAATTAATCATTAACAATTATTAAAAACCAATTAATACATCATTAACAATATATTATTTACCACAATTTACAATATACATTTTTAAAAATATAAACATTAAATAATAACAAATACAAATAAGTTAATTATGATTGAATTACTTCCCACCCTACTCCCCTATAAACCCACAGCAAGCTCTGAATAAAATACACAATTTACATATTTATCAATTAATAATTAATAATTAACAATTAATGAATAATTAGTAATACATTATTTACCAACAATACAAAATAAATACTTAATTATTAATTAATAGAAAAGAATAATTAATTAATTATAATTGAATACTTCCTACCCTATTCCCCTTTGAACCCACAACATGCTCTTAAAAAAATAAAACAGTTAATATGTATACAAAATAATTGAGAATAATTAACAACCAATTAATAACTAATTGATAATTAATGAGTTGGCACAATTAACAATATAAAATAATAAATACTTAATTAATAATTAATAGAAAATATTCAATATTTAATTATAATTAAATTACTTCCCACCCTATTCCCCTATAAACCCACAGCCTGCTTTAGAATAAAAATGCAAAATGTATTTAAAAATAATTAATAATTTCTAAAAATGGTAAATTCTGGTAAATAATATATTGTTAATTATTATTTCCCCTATAAACCCAAAACCCCAACGGAACTAAAACACAAAATTTACTGAAAACAAATTAATAATTTCTAAAAATGTAATACATCTCTATAAAAAAAATTCAATACTTAACCAAAAATATAGTACACATACATTTAAAATACATATTAAAACACATAACACTAATATAAACATCGATATTATTAACAACAATATTTTTACTAATGATATTACTGACTTCGATATTAACCCCTTCCATGTGTGCGTCCGCCAACGGCCATTGCAAGCACCACCTCCGTAGTGCTGCACACGTCCGTTGGCTGACACGGCCTCGCCCACTCCTTTAAACCGCCGCACCGGGGTGGAATTACTGCCCCGGTTAAGCGGTTAACAAAAACTATATTTCTTACCTTCATGTTGATATTTTGGTCACCGATATTCTTTATGTCGATATTTTGTCCCTTCGATATTTCCAACTCAATATTTTTGTAATTTGAAAATTAAAACTCGATATTATGTCTGTACACGTCTGTGAATATAAGGGAGCTTTGGCCTAATTCGGTGGCAGACACATTCCCTACCTCACCTTCCTTACACTTTACAGCTTGTATATTCCTAATCAGCGGCAACAGTAAAAAATGTACAAATTATGTTCAAGGTCAGCTTCTATGATGAAAAGAGTAATCCCAGTCTCCATTCTGCCCCAGCTCTAGAGAATCTGTATATCAAACTCCTTGGAGGTTTAGGTAAGAACACAGAAATTCCAAATTATTATTATTTAATATTTTATTATTTCAATGCTTTATAGAGCACGAACCTGACCTGTGAGGTTATCAGAGCGCTTTACACAGTTACACAGTAAACAAAGAAACACAGCAAGATAACAACGCAACATAAACTCAAGTGCACAAATATACAAGGTTTGGGCCTGGGTGGGGTAGCTGAGGAGCATAGGATACAGTTATAGTGGGAACAGTAAAACCAAAAACAGGAACCCCACGATTAGATATCAGGGCAAGTTGGTAAACTGCAGAAGAGGCAAAAGTTATGGTTTCGATAGAAACACTGTGGTAGGTGCAAGCATGTCATTGGCATAGGAATTTGCCCGTGAGTAAGGTTTTGGTCTCCTACTTCAAGCGTGATAGAGGGGATTTTTCGGATGTCAGGCGGGAGAGAGTTCCAAATTCTTGGTGCTGCTCCGGAGAATGCCCTATTGTAGGTTCTTTTTTTCTGAAAGTGAGCAGGTTGGAGCAGGAGGTTTCAAGCGTACCGGGAGTTCCTGGTTCCTTCAGACATCACCAGTTTCTGCGCCAGATACGCAGGGGAGTTTGTGTAGAGGGCCTTGTGAGTAATGCATGCAATTTTCCTTTGTATTCTGGCTTCCATAGGGAGCCAGTTTAGTGCTTTCAAATGTGGAGAAATGTGGTCAAATTTCCTGGTGCCTGCGAGTAATCTTGCGGCCGCATTGAGGCAGGCTTTTAGAGGAGCCACAGAAATTTTGAGTAAACCAGTGAGGGTGGAGCACCCATATTCCATTCTCGATATGACTAGTGCTTGGACTGCCATTTTTAAGTCTAGGCGGTACAAAAGTCTAAAGCATCTATGAAGGGTTTTAGCTTCCACAGGTAGCTCAGGTGGAATCTGGCTGATTTAGCCATTGAGTTGATGTGGTGACGCATATTCAAGTTACTGTCGAGGAGTATGCCCAAGGATATGGCACAGTTCACAATGGTCGGTGGGCAGTTTAAGGCTGTGATGGCTTTGATCCAAGTCTCGATCTCAGGGTTGGCTTTAGAGGGGGAGATCAGGAGGAATTCGGTTTGCAATGAGTTTCAGTTTGTTAGCGGCAAGCCATTGGACAGTTAGTTTCAGGGTCTCGTTCAGGGTAATGATCTCCTCAAGTGATGTAATATTGATGTATATTTGGGTGTCGTCTGCGTACATGTGGTAGGAGATGTTGGCGGTACGAAGAACTTCAGTGAGTCGCTCTAAGTAAAGGTTAAAGAGGGTGGGTGATAAGGTTGAACCTTGGGGGACGCCGACTGTGACTGGGGTGGGAGCTGATAGGTTGCCGTTAATGAGGAATCTCTGAGATCGGTATTGTGGGAAGGACCTAAACCACACCATCGAGCCCCATCCTGAGATTAAGACGTTCGAGTAGTTTATCATGGTTGACCATATCGAAGGCGGAGGATAGATCTAGGAGGATTAGAAGGCAGGTTTTGCCTTGGTCAAGGGCTTGGAGGGCATCATGCATGATGTGGAGCATCGTGGGTTCCGTGCTGTGCCCCGGTCTGAAGCCAAATTGAAAGTTGTCCAATAGGTGGAAGTTCTTGATATGCTAACTTAGTTGCTGCTGGACAAATTTTTCTAACACTTTAGCTAACAGAGGGATATTGGAGATAGGTCGGAAGTTGTCGGGGGAAGAGGGGTCCAGCATGGCTTTTTTAGGATAGGAAGGACTTGACCGGCTTTCAAAGGGTCTGGGATAGAGCCCTGTTGAAGTGAGGCGTTGATTATTGTAGTCCAGCAGGGAATAATGGTTTGGGTGACCACAGTGAGGCAGTTAGATGGTAGAGGGACATTGAAGTCGTTATTGGGGTTCAAAGTAGAGAGGATTTTGGAGATGGAGTCTTCGTCATAGTATTCGAAGTCAGTCCAGTGAGCTTGGTTTTTAGGTGGGGCAGGTCTGGGTAGTGCAGGGAAGGGGGTAGGTCAGGGAGGAGATGAGAGTAATGGGCGGCATTGAGTTCAATTTCTAGTGCCATGGTTGTATCAGTAAAGAAAGAGGAGAATTCCTCCGAGGATATTAGAGATTTAGGGGATTCTTTCTGAGATTTAGCCAGTTTATTGGATTGGTGTTTGATCAGCTCAAAGAGCTTACGGGGTCTGTTCCTGGCATTCCCCAATTCCGATCAGAAGTAATCTTTTTTTGAGTTCAGGATGTGTTTGTTGTAAGAGTTTCCTACCTGGCGGAGAAGTTTAAGGTGCTCGGCGGAGGGATGCTGTCTCCAGATTCTTTCAGCTTGTCTTAGGGATCTCCTCTCCATGTTGAGAGAATCGGAGAACCAGGGGTTTCTATCTTTGATTTGTGACCTTTTTAGTTTTAGAGGGGCCAGGTCGTCCTGGATGTTTGAAATGGATGCTGAGTAATGATCATTGAGGTCACTGACCGCAATTATATGCGGGGGGGGGGAGATCGTAATTGCAGCGTGCTTCTAGTTTGATAAGGTCAAGGTTTTCAGTGTCTCTGATCCAGCGCTTGGGGAACACCGATTTCGGTATCCTTGACTTGCTGGTCCCTGGTAAAACGAAGGAGATGGTGTGGTGGTCGGACCAGTTGCATGGGTCTATGGAGACACGTTTGACTACAGATTCTTTAAAGAAGATCCAGTCCAGAGTGGCCCCTTTTGAGTGAGTAGGCAGAGATCAGGCTTGGGACACGGCTTGATCAGTAAGGAGGTCTTTGATAGCATTGACGTGGGGGTCTTTAAGGTCATTCCAATGCAGGTTAAAGTCACCAAGGAAGATTTCTTCAGTATTGGAGGGAATCTTGGTTGTGATGATATCCAAGAGGAGGTCTGTGAAAGAGTCATTTGAGCCAGGGGGATGGTAAAAAATGTGCACTTTGCAAAGGTGTAGTGAGTTGCTGGAAATGGAGAGGGTGAGGTATTCGCAGAAGTCAGTGGAGTCAGCTAGGAGTTCCGTGACCAAGAGGGAGGATCGGTAAATGCAGGCGATGCCTCCACCTTTTTTGTTGGAGAGCCTGTCTAGTCTAGCAATGTTGTAGTTAGGAGGGACTAATAAGTCGAGGCAAGGGGAAGAGTATTCATTGAGCCAGGATTCGGTTAGTACAGTTAGGTCTATATTTTCATTCAGGATGAGGTCAGCAATATCCAAGGCTTGTTTAACTGTCGAGCGGCAATTAATTAAGAGGCCTGATAGTGGGGAGTCTGGGGGAGTGTCAGGGGTCAGGGGGGATAGAAGCACGGGTGCAAGGTTGCTTTTAGTATTAAATATGTTTTATTAGCTGTTTCAGGAACAAACATCATAGACAAAAATCGCCTACAACCCAATGGGCCGGCTTAGAAGCGAGACACTGTGCAGTTGATTCAATGAGAACAGTAATACATCAGTTATTTAACACAGCAAGCCGCCTACAACCCAGAAGGGCCGGCCGCATCTTAAATCGAGAGAAAAAGGGTGCAAGGGGTGTAAATGTTGTGTGTCGTACCATCAGGAAACACCCGACTAACGTGCCACCCCGAAAGTTCTCAAGCCAGACTCCGCTAAATGGGCAGTGCCACTATATAGGCCACATTGTCAGACAACTGGCGAACAAGAAAATAAAAAAAAAAACTCCCTGCCCCCACCCTCCCGCCAACCCAACATTCCCCCCCCCTCTCCCCCAGGTCCAGGTCCAACTCTCCCCGCAAATGAAGATGGGGTCCGTCAGATCTCCTCAGTTCTCGGTCTGGGACAGACGCAGCAAGCGCAGGTACTTAAGGCACATGACTTCTCTAAATTCCATGGCTAGTAGGGAAAGGAATGGTTGCCACAATTCCGCATATCTCTCCCCCTCACCAGCCCCGATCAGGGACAGCTTTTCCATGCCCAGAACTGCCCACAGACGATAAAGCCACCCCTGAAAGGTGGGAATGTGTGTGGTGAGCCAGTAAGACATGATGTTCTGTAATGCCGACCCAATAGCGATGGCGATCAGTCTGCCCCTAAGGGACCGCAAAGGGTATGTTATGGGATTGGGTAGACCCAGTAGAACATAGGAGGGGAAGCAAGGGATTTCGGTATCAAAATGGGTGTCAACGTCATCTAACACTGTTTTCCAGTACTCCCGGAGATGGACACAGTCCCAAGGAAGGTGGACCAGGGACCCCCTCTCCCCATAACCGCGCCAGCATGTCGCCTCCCTTTTACGGTCCATTTCGTGCAGCCTCCCAGGGGTGTAGTACCAGTATGTTGCTATTTTAGTGAGTGTATCAGTTAGCCCCATATGATAGGCAAAGTGTCCCGCGTGGTAATAAATACTGTCCCATTCTTTGGTGCTGAGGGTGCGCCCTAATTCCCTCCCCCAGCGAGCCCTACCTGAATTGTACACCCGAGAGTACCGGTCTAGAAGCATGCGATATAGGTCAGAAATGAGGTGCTTATCCGCGGTTCTCGTGATCAGCCAATACTCGTATGGCCGCAGCTGTCGGTCGGCCCCGTCTCGCACCTGACTATGAAATGTTTGAAAGTCTCGAATGGAATGAGCCCTTCCCTGGTATACAAATGGTACAGGGATCTGCTGCCCACCAGGCGCTACTTAGCATACGCCACTACGTCCAGCCCAGGGGTAAAGTCTGGGTTCTCAAGTAAGGGAGTGAGCGGCGACGGAAAGGAAGTCAGTTCATACTTAAGATTGGTGCCATCCCACACCTCTAACGGCACCCTCGTGATGTATGAGGCGTAAAGATTAGGGGGTCTGTGTTGACGGCAAAGAAAGGGCACTTCCTGGAGCGGACGGCCCGCTACCGCCTGATCCTGAAAGAGCCAGTGTTTGTATGAACTCCCACCAGCTCCATTCCACCAGAGTTCGCAACTTTACCGCCTGATAGTATAGCAGGAGATCCGGAACACCCAGACCACCCTTCTCAGGAGGCAATGTCACGAGTCTTAGCTTCATTTGGGGTTTCCTGCCATTCCAGATTAATTGTGCCTGTTCTTATTGCATCTGGCGGGCATAGGGGGATGGCCCGGAATACGTACAAAATCTGCGGTAGGACCGTCATTTTGATGGCCGCCACTTTACCCAGCCAGGACATAGGAAGGTGCTCCATCTGCCCAGCTCAGCGCGAATTAGACGGCGCAGAGGCGTGTAGTTGATCCTGACCGTGTCCAACAATGTTGGTGCCAGCTGAATTCCCAGGTGTGGGACCAACGTCTGTGCCCAGCGGAACGGAAAGCACCCCTGCAGCTGGGCCCAAGTGTGCGGCTCCAGAGAGAGATCCAACGCTTCCGATTTGGTCATGTTCACCTTGAACCCCGACACCCAGGAAAATGTGTCCAAGACTTCTATACAGGCCGGTAAGGATGTGTCTGGGGAGGACACGGACATAAGGACATCGTCAGCGTACAGGCTAATGGTGTGTACGTATGCCCCAACTTGATACCGTGCACCTCCGAAGTGGTTCGCATCAATTGTGCCAGTGGCTCAATGTACAGGGCAAAGAGCAAGGGTGACAGCGGGCACCCCTGTCGCGTGCCACGTTCGATAGGGAATCGAGGCGAGGCGAAGCCGTTGACCTTGACCGTCGCGGTGGGGCAGGAATAGCAATTAAGGACCCATGTATGGAACCGGTCGCCCAGCCCGGCCTTCACCAGCACCTGTTCAAGATAAGGCCAATGGACTCGGTCAAATGCCTTCTCGGCATCTATTGCGAGCAACATGCACTCTCCCGACGTCCTCGTGGCCTTCTCTATTGGGTGCAGCGCCCTTTTAGTGTTATCTACCGTCTGACGTTCAGGGATGAATCCCGCCTGATCCGGGTCGATCAGCCCCTGCATCAACGGTGCGAGTCGAGCCGCCAGAATGCTGGTGTAGAGTTTAAGGTCTACATTGAGTAGAGATATAGGGCGGTATGCTTCGCATCTCGAATGATCCTTCCCCGGTTTGGGGATGACCAAGATGGTGGCTTCAAAAAGGTCTCTCAGGATCGCCCCAACCTCCGTGAAGGAGTTGAAAAGGGCGGTCAACAGCGGTGTCACCTGCGAACAAAATGTCTTGTAAAAGATCGCGGAGAAGCCATCTGGGCCGGGCGCTTTTGCTAATTTGAGACGCGAAATGGCTGCAATCACTTCCTCCGGTCGGATAGGTCAGTCCAGAAACTCCGCCTATTCAGGGGTCAGTGAAGGGAGGGAGACAGATGCTAGGAACTTCTCTCCTTCCTCCGGGTCAAGCACAGACCCAGTGTATAGGGAGGTATAGAAGGCACTAAAGACTCCCGCAATGTCCGCATCCTCGGTAGCCACCCGTCCCTCCTGCGTGACGATTTCCTGAACCGACTGCTTTCGTCGTGCCTCACTAAGCGCATGACCCAGCAGCATCCTACAACGGTCTCCCCCTGTGTCATATAAGTGTCGCACCCTAAATGCTGCATATTCCGCCCAGTCTTGGTCAAGTGCTGCCAACTGTTGCCTAACTTGTCGCAGCTGCCTCCATATCCTCGGCGCCCCGGTTCGTTGATGCATGCGTTCAAGTTCTTGTGTCCTCTGCGACAGTTCCTCTCGTTTACGCGCACGTTCTGTGTTCTCGGCGGCCGAGACCGCGATTAGCTCACCACGCAGTACCGCTTTTAGCGCCGCCCAATGAGTAGCCAAGGATGTGTCATCTGTGCTGTTATACGCCAAATAGTCCCTGATAACCCCCTGGACCTTCTCCACCACTTCAGTGCGATGTAGTAATGTGTCGCGCAGCTTCCAGCAGCGAGGTGTTCGTGACAACGGGGGTAGGGAAAACACAGCCATCATGGGGGAATGAAAAGAGAGGGACGCAGCGCCTATTTCCACCTCTGTTGTAAGCGCGTGCAGGGAGGAGGAAGCCAAGAAATAGTCCAAGCGGGCATAGGTTTTGTGGGCATTTCAATAATACGTGTATTCCCTTTCGCTTGGATGGAGTCTACGCCACAAATCAACCATGTCCATTTCTCCCAATCTAGCCAACCCCCCAGCGGAGACCGTCCCGGCCTGAGAGGAACACTGGGCTGACCTATCCTGCAAAGTGTCCATAACTAGGTTCAGGTCCCCTCCCACCAGCATATGTCAATCAGGGGATGTAGTTACCTCCGTGAGTGCGGAATGGAAAAACTTCTCTTGGCCTTCATTCGGGGCATATATGGAACAGATCGTAAAGACCACCCCTCCTAGGGAAAATCTATAAGACAACAACCTCCCCTTCACCTCTACCCCTTTCTGCAGGACCTTTCCCCGGAACCTGTGGGCCACCAAGATTGCCACCCCCGCAGTTTTAGTGGAAGAGGAAGAGTAAAATTGGTGAGGGAAATAGCGAGAGCGCATCCTGGGGCAATCTTTCGGCAGCAAGTGGGTTTCCTGCAGCAGGCAGATGTCAGCTTTTGAGGTCTCCAAGAGGGAGAGGACAGCCTTCCTTTTCACCGGATTATTGAGTCCTTGCACGTTTAGTGTGAGGATTCGTCACTCAGTCTGGGGCATGGGTAATCGTGTGGGGCATAGGGCCCCCTATCTAGGCAGTGACAAGCGTTAACCAAACTCCCCTCCCATGAAACAGGCCCTTCCTCGAGGCACATCCTAAAACCTGGACCCTACTGGTAGGTCGGATTGTCATCCCACTCAATTCTAAAAGAGTCCCTGGACCTGGAACCCACCCTACCCACATCCCCAGCCCCCCCACCCCACCCAACCCCCCCAAAGAGATTCAAAACGCATCCAACAAACCAAAACAAACTTAGTGTCCATCATCCGAAGGTGATTGGTAAAGTACAATAGTGGGGTACAGTACTCACAGCGCGGGAGCCATCCCTCCCGCCGACAGCCGGCTCATCGTTTACTTCAGGGCCCACTTGGCCATTCTGCTCACCATGCGCTCAGCTAGGCAGGGACACTTCCGGCCCCGCGGAAACCGCTTCCACCGCCGCCCGCTGACCATCACGAATTACCTCCACTGGAGGCTTCCGGGCTCGCCGGCGCCTGGTCTGCTGCCGCCAGCGTGGTTTACCATCATCGGTTCCAACAGTAGGCAAGTCTTCCTCCAGGGCGTCTTCCGGAGGGTCTAATCCCAGGATACTGCATGCTTCCCGCAATGACAAGAGCTGATACAGTTTATTGTCTTTCTTGAATATCAGGCGAAACGGGTGGCCCCAGCTGTAAGGGATGCCCTTTGTTGCAGATATGATGTAACTGGTCGGAAATACCTGCGTTTCTGTAGTGTGAGTGCAGACAGGTCCTGGTAGAGCACAGGGGATTGGCCTTTAAAAGACAGGGGGTGTTGGTGGCGAGCCTTCTGCAAAATGTCCTCTTTAGTGCGAAAGTCTTGTACACAGGCCAATATGTCCGGAGGGAAAGCCGAGGTCGCCCTTGGGGGACCCACCCTGTGCACTCTGTTGATCCTAAGCTCTGAGCCCGTCAGCTGCCCCAAGATATGATTGAAGAGTTTGCAGGTAAAACTATGCAAATCCCGCGTGTCCTCCGTAGATGTGACCCCTCGGATGCGTATATTATGGCGTCGGGAGCAATTTTCCAGGTCCTCCACGTGTGCTTGCAGGTCCACCTGTTGATCATGAATCCGCACAATCTCCTGCCGCAAAGCCTCCATCTCTGTGTCCCTGTTGTCGCTCTTGGTCTCGAGGTCCGCCACCCGTTCCCCTATGCCATCTACATCTCGTGTCACCTCTTTCATCTCCTCAGCAAAGTCTTTTTGTAGGCTGTGAATGTCATCCCGTAAAGTAGTGAAGAGCGACTCCAGGAAGGCCTTGGTAATAGGTTCCGACCCCTTTGACTGTGCCCCGGCGGACCGGGGTGTGCTTGCCGACATGTCCGTGGGCCATTGATTCGCCTGCGCCTTGGCGAAGAGCTCTTTGACCGTCCCAACCTTCCTGTTCCTTGTCGAGGACATGACGGTACCTGCAGCAGCGGAAGCAAAGTAAATCCCCCACAGCTCCGGGCCTCTCGTGGGGAGTTGCCCCGACCCACCGGACACCAGACTAGGGCAGTCTCCGCTCACTTGCTATCGAGCGTTTCAGAACCGCAGCGCGGCTGAACCTCCCGGACCCCGGAGGCACTCCCGGGCCAGCTCTTCAAGGAATCGTCCCAGTCCCCCTTTGTAGGGCGATGCCCTTCAGGTCCGCCGCTCATGAGGGTCGAGGGACCGCTATGACGCCTCTCCACCAGTCCCAGGTAACGGGCCCTGGTTGCTCCCCCCAAGATCCGGCCCCTTGTCACAGGGCCATGCTGGTCAATATTCGCCACCTCCCTGCCCGGGCTGCTTGTTATCTCAGGGTTCAATGGGCCCCCGGGGCTCTCCTCCAGATGTTAGGGGACAGGGCCCGCACCTACCACTCCTCGCTCCACTCCTCCTGCAATGCGTGGCTGCTCGCTGTACCTGCAGTCCCCCGGCTCAAAATGGCTGTGCGCGCCTTCCCAGGAGTCTGTCACGATCGCCACGCCTATTTGTTGGCCCCGGCGCTCCACACTGAACAGCTCCAAGTGGGTACTCCGGCCCACAGTGTCCCCTTCCCGCTGCACTCAGCCCCCAGGGCCCGGAAGGGCCAGACCGCACTGCTGGCGCCGCCGCCGCACCTCCACAAGATGGCGGCTGTGGTCTTGGATGCTATCGATGCGGGTCACGCTGTCAGGGAGAGCTGCTGTGACCGCAGTCGCGGCCCAGGAAGCTACAGTACCCCGCTATAGGGTCTTGCGGGTGGGACAGCCGCTCACCTCCTCAGTCCCTGCTGTCGGTCCCCGTGCACGGGACCCGCCGATCCGGTAGGCCACTCCTCCGGCCCTCTGCCCGGTGCAGCCTCGACTCACCGCCACTGTCCCCCTCCGCTGGACGCCGTTCCTGTGTCCCCAAGCGTCGGCGGCGGCGGAAAGGTCAGATTCGTTATCCCCGGGATCAGAGCAGTGTAGATCACCGATCAAACCGACCGGCAGCTGTAGTATAGGCCCCTGGGCCCGTGCTACAGAAGGCTGTCGGCAGGAGCCCCGGACAAACACGTCCCCTCAAGCCGCCATGTTGATCACGCCCCCCAAGGTTGCTTTTAACCACACTTCTGTTGTGAAGCATAGTTAGTCTGTTGGGGTTGATGGGGACTGTGCAGATGTGCTGATTAGGTCTCGTTTCTTGAGGGCAGGGGGACCTTGGGCAAGGGTATGGTCTTGGAGGATAGCTAGGATTTCCTCATCCGTGAGGTCCGAGTGAGAGGAGGTGGCAGAGGTGGAGTTGTAAGTGAGTGCAAGAGCTCTGGATTCTACTTCAGATAGGAGGCAGGGAGGTTTGCGTGGACGAAGATGCCTGAGAGGTAGCAGAAGAGGGTGCATGAGAGGGTCGGTGATCTTAGGGGGGGAGGATTGAGGCAACTTTAGGTTGGCGAGTGCGATCTTAGGGGGGAGGATTGGGGTCTTTTGAGGTTAGCAAGGGTGAGTTTGGCGAGGCTAAGAAGGTTCATAAGATCCAGAATGGATCTATGAATGCTCTGGGTTAGATTAGTCGCTCTGGAGTGTAGAGTTTTGAGATCCGTAAAGGCTGGGGGTGCTAGAGTGGCGGGGTGCAAAGGTTCAGGGGCAGTGTCAGTAGCACATGGAGGTGACAGAGAAGAAGGGTTTACTTGAGCCGATTCAAATGTCTTTGGAGGTGTTACCAACTCACGGTTATGAAAGATGGATGGCGGGAGGTGAGCAGAGGTCCGGTGGCGACTCTGTTGGTGGGGTTAGAAGGTGAGCTGTCATGGTTAGGATGACCCGGACTGGGGGCCGGTGATGGGCAAGTTGGAGCTGAGAGCAGTGTTTTTGGAGGAGAGCCAGCCTCGCGATCGGTGGGGGGGCGTTAGGGGGATCGTAGGAGTAGGGGAGGATCTCAGGCCAGGGTCAGTGGATATGGTGGGGGGGAAGGATGAACAGTGATGGAAGTCGAAGGGGTGGGGGTAGGCGAGTGGATAGGCAAAGTAGACTGGTAAGACATATTACCTATGGTGCAGGAATTGGATACCTTATCATGTCGTGTACATGGTTTCTAAGCAGGGAGAAAGAATCAGCAAAGTTATTGAGGTTATTGGATGAGGCTTGGATCAGAATTATTCCATTTTTGTAAAGGGTAATAGTAATGTCAGCTCGGAGCGTAGAGGAGGGGGCAATTGAGAATTTGGTGCCATATGGCATGTTTCTCGATGAGCGAACGTTAAGCAGGTGTGTTAGGGTTTTGCGCCAGGCTGCAATTCTTTTGGAGTAGAAGATGAGGTCATTTATGCAAGTACCACTGTCCATGTTGAATCGTAAGTTGGTTACCAGCATCTCCGGGTGGCTTTTTAAGGTGGCGTGCTTGAAAGATTTAGCAGCAGTTTTTGGAGAGGTAGGGGGGTAGACCAAGGTAATAGAGTTTTCCCCAGTCCAAGTCAAGGTAGGACGTGTCATGTTGATTTGGGGAGGGGAAATCGTGTAAGTTAAAGGGGTAGTGGGGTGGCAGTAGCAGCAATAGCGGTCACTATTTTGGAGTCAGGCACGGGGGTTTGGGCCTAATTTTACAAGCTGTGCAAGTAATCCTAAGGCCTGAAAGAGTTCAGAAGGCATAGATGCACTTTTAAATTAGTGCGATTGTAACGCAGCCTCACTGGGGGAGAGGCTTCATCGGCGGGGGCGGAGGGGAGAGGCTAGAGAATAGGTAGACTAGGCAGGTGCAAGTAACCCTGAGGTCAGAGAGAATATAGGAGGCAGAAATGCACGTTTAAATAAGTGCAATTGTAATGCAGCCTCACTGGGGGTGAGGATACATCGGCGGGGGCGGAGAGGTGAGGTTAGGGAATAGGTGGAATAGGTAAGTGCAAGTAATCCCAGGGCCAAAGAGAATTCAGAAGGCAGAAATTCACTTTAAATTAGTGCAATGCTAACGCAGCCTCACTGGGGGTGGGGGTTCATCGGCGGGGGCGGAGGGGAGAAGCTAGAGAAAAGGCAGGATAGGTAGGTGCAAGTAATCCTAGGGCCAGAGGGAAGTCAGAAGGCAAGAAATTTACTTTTAAATGAGTGCATGTGTAACGCAGCCTCACTGGGGGTAAGGATTCATCGGTGGGTGCAGAGGGGGAGAAGCTAGAGAATAGGTAGATGCAGGGTGCTGCCATTTTAGATTGGGGGCCCAGCTCAGGGGTTAACAATTTGGCCGGGGGGACAGACTTGAGGATAGATAGATAGAGGGCACCACCATTTTAGATTTGGAGACTGTGGAATCTAAGGCAACGCAAATGTGTGTCAGTGAAGGAGGAACAGGGCGGCAGCTGCAGAGGCTAAGGAAATTAACGGCAGCATAAGCAAGTATAAGTGGCTCAGATCCTGTGTGGATCATGAGGGTCCAGGCAGCAGGATACATTGAGGGGGGGCGGCAGGAGCTTGAGGCATTGTGTAGTTCTTTGTAGCCTCCCGAATGGTAATGTGAGCCTCAGTGGGTGAGCGGTGCACTCAAGTCAAGTCTGGGGGCCGTTTGTAGAGTCCCAGGGCCAGCCACAGTTCAGGATTAGCTCTCGCCCTCCCAATGCTGGGAATGAGGCCAAGCCCGAGGAACTTCCCTCCTCTTCCCCAGGGCGGGAGTCGTCGGGGTCGGTTATCCAGGGGCAGAGGTCAGTCCTCCAGGTGTAGTGACTGCAGCAAACAGCCTAGACAGCGGCGACGCAGCAGCCGAGTCCATGGGTGCCGGCGAGACCAGCGTTGGAAAATGGCGCTGGGGAACGGACAGTGTCGCCGCAGTCCGTCGTCCATGATCGAGGAGAGAGGGCCTGTCCTCCGGGTCAGTCGGCCGCTGCAGACCTCCTACAAGAGCCGGGGGACCTTCAGGACAGGGAGGATCTGTCCTTCCGATGACTGATCGTCAGGCCTCAGTCAGGACCTCCAGGGCAATAGACGATCCAGGCATGCAGGGGCTCGCAGACTAGCCCGCCTGGCCAAGGCGGAGAGACAGCCGTCCCTCCAAAATCCAGGGGTCGTGAAGGAGGGGTCAGTCTCATGGGAGCTTTCAGCCAGGCTCCGGTCAGGTTCGGCCTCGTGGGAGCTGCGGTCAGGCTCCGGTCGGGATCGGTGTCAGGGGAGCTGCAGCCAGGCTCCGTAGCGGGCGGGGTTCAGCAAGCTCCCCGACTGGGGAGGAACTCTGGGAGTGTCGTCCACATGCCTAGGCATCCCTTAGCGCCCGATAATCAAAGACAGCAAAACGGAGGAGCCCGCATTGCGATAAACCTGGTTCGTAGCAGCAGAAAAGACTACCAGGGCATTAGTCTCGGAGGAGCAGTCGCACGATGAGGCGGGACGGTCAACGAGCTCAGCACGGTCGATCCACAGGTAAGATGGTTTGGCTGTGAGTAGGTGCAATCCGGGTGAAGGGCAGGCGGGTGGAGAGCCTATGCGATGGTTTAAACGGGGAATATAACCAAATTGGTAGTCCCCAAACCAGGTGCTCCCTTTTGGAGGCTCCTACTCAGCGGCCATCTTCTACTTTTCTCTTTTAAGCGTTGCGCTCCCAATGAGGTCCTACATCTTGGTCCTACTTTACAAATAGGTCAAGACTAGTTGATCAGTCACCACTTAAAACTAATTTCATTATAAATTGAGTTTCTCCTTACCTCATCTTCACAGTTAACTCTAGAAGTTCAGTCCTGGATTGACTTGTGCAGTGTACTCGACTGCAAGCCTGCCATGATTGATAGCCCTATTTTCCTGTGTTATGGTATGTTATGTGTATTTGTAAAGTGCACTATCACCTAGGAGCCAATCCTAGCACTGAGCAGGTGTGTGCGTCTAGCCCTGCCTATGGTGGGTTGTTTATTGGAAAAGTCAGGTCTAAAGCTTAAGAGATTAGGAGGCACTGGTGTGGAGTGGGAAGCCAGTCCCTGCCTTAGGAGTGATGTGTAAGAGCACCAATCCTCCCGATCTGGTTCTGTGTTTACGTGGGATGTGTGTGAGTAGGAGTCCTGCGGAGTCTATGTGGTTTGTTGATGAAGATGCGACTGTTGAGGTAGGTGGGTTCTTAGTTGTGTAATGCGTTGAATATGAGTGTGACGAGTTTGTAATGTGTGTGTTTGTCTATCTGGAACCAATGGAGCTCCATGAGGTGTGGTGTAATTTGAGGTCTGTGTGGGAGGTTGAGGATGACGCTGGCTGCATAGTTCTGGATGGTTTTTAGTCTTCTAGTGATGTAAAAACCAGGTCAGGGACAACCAATATTTGCCCGGCGGTATCGCCTCTTTAACCCACAAAATATTAATCAATGAAGAGGCAGGCGCTGGAGACTGGAAGGCAGGAAACAAGGTTTATTCTCTCCGGAGGAGAACACATCAGTTCGGACAGCAGGTATCGTCACGAGGTGCTCTAACCGCATCTCTGAGGCCTGGCCTCTTATACACATTTTCATGATCTTTATTGCAGGTAACATATTCTTGTAATGCTTTGAAGTATGAAAGGACATCCTCTGAATCTCCCCTTCAGGCCCGTTCCCACACACATTTACAGTTGAAGTCCCCACCCCGGTCACAACAGGTGATGTTGATCGCGCAGCTGGACATTCCGCTGATTCACGGAATGTGGGGGTTTGATCGGATCTCATAGGGTGGGGGCTTTGATCAACTCGAAGGTCCTTTGATGAGGGAAGCTTCCTACTGTACGGGGGGGGGGGGCAATAAATAGTATCCGTAGAACTAGGTGGCGGCCTGGGAACGAGGAAGACAAACGGGCACACAGGAAAAGGGGGTTTGTATCAAAGGGCCTGGGACCATGAAAGGAATGAAGGGAGGTGTCGCGCTGGGAACAGGATGGGGTTCTGAGGCAGAGCTGCGCTGAAGAGGGGTTTATGACCCAAGGCATGTGCGAGCGGGGGGGTTGTCAGCGTGCGGGCTTTGTGAGGGCGAAGGGCTATGCTGGGGGCCAGTGGCGTGCAGAGGGTGGTTCTGATCGAGGCACCTAAAATGGCGGGTGCGCACGACAAAAAGTGTGGCATCAGGGGAAAAGGCAAGATGGCGCAGATAATGTTTACCAAACCGTACTAATTTTCCACAGTCCTCCCTTTAACATATCCAAGACATCTTGCTGGCCTATCCCCTATCCATGTCTACTGAGGTGGTCATAAGTAGAGAAGTAGGAACCCAGGTGAAGGAGCTATAAACATTACATTTAAAATTTTCGTTTTAGGAGGCGGGTCTATCGATAAACTCGTTTGCAGGAAAGTCATAGTAAATGCAATATCGGACAAAAACGATTCTGTAGTGAGAGCATTGAGTACATTTCATAGAAGCTTATAATCATTCGGAATATGAACTGATAGATTATTGCATATGTAAATTCTTTTCGCATTCGGTTGGAGTATAATCAATACAATGGTGGCTGGGAGAGAAATGAGACATAGTAAAAACGATAATTAAGGGTGTCATTGTTCGAAGTTAGTGAGTTCTCAGCATTCTTTGTCGTCTTCTGTTGGCACTGTGGAGCACCGGCGGTGGAGCTATGGGTCCAGCTCTATTCTAGGTCCCACGTTGCAGGGCATGACCTTTTCCTCGCTTTTCTGGTCAAAAAGGTCCTTTTCGCCCTGTGTCCCTTTGAGTTGATTGTCAAAAAGTTCAGGTGGGAGAAGTGCGTGTGTGAATAGTCCTTAGGGTAGGTCGGAGAAAAAGGGGGATGGAGCAGGGCCAGATCGGGAACAGACCAGGGGAACGGAAAATTTCAGGTAGGCGGGCTCATGACCGAGTTCAGAGAGCGGGGACTTTTCGGCACACGTTGAACATCGAGCAGGGGCATCAGGTCAGCCCTTTCCTCTCATTTTGTCGGAAACAGTGCCTCGTCCTGCAACTCCTTACTGTCGCGGTCTCGCCTTGGCCAATGTCGCAGATGTTCCACGGTCTGTAGTCAGGCCGCGTGCTCCCACATCCGGTCTCTCTCTCCTCCGACAATGGTACCCTTAAATGAGTTTGAAAAGACAGTCTTTAGAGGATTGGCAGAGGAAGGTGATCACATAAGTCTATTTCTCTCCCAGCTCCAAGCAAATGAGAAACATCCGTTACATTGGGGTTCACAACCAACATATAAATAATTGATGATGGGCTTGTTGGATTTCCTATAACTTTCCTTCGTAACTATTTCTTTGGTGTTTGTTGGTGTTACATTCACTGTCGTGGTACGAGATCTGGTACCTTTTCATTGCATTTTGTTTATTACAGTTACGTCAGTTCTTCTGACAGAGACCCACCTTCCTAGTACGAGCCTTACAAAGCTATACCGTTCTCCAGGGCTTTATATTTTTACGAAAAAGTGCAACGTGCTATCACCATGGGCTGATAGGTATCTTTCTGAGGGACGAACATAGGCTAAACAAATTTCTATTCTATAAATGCATCCTACCTTTCAGCTAAACATTTTACTTTCAACAGGGTTCATTGCAACAATTTCTTCATTTCGGTCTAATCTTAACTTTGCAAACATCATCCTAGTTCCTACATAGCCTCTTATAACCTGACTACTTCATTAAAAATTGGGGTCTTATGGAAAACAACTAGGGACATAGCAAACTGTGGTGAGGGACTATCGTCTTGCTTTGTGTCATAAGGGCGTTATTTAGCAGAAGGCCACAGTTCAGTTGGTAAGCGTTCAGTGACATTTTTCGAATTCTAAACTCTGTAGCTTGCTTATCAACAAATCATTTCTAGGAACAACGGCTGGCCCGTGTTAGTCGTAAGTCGACCCTATTCTTACAACCGGGGGTGAGGGACATTTTGTAAAAATCTCGTCTGGGGCAGCTGATACGAAACTGGGGGCGTTCTGGGAAGATGGGGATGTTTCGATCACCTTTACTGTTTGGGTAGTGCGACAATTCGGGACAGGGAAAGTCGCGTTATCTGAGGCATTTTTTTTATCATAGAAGCCGCTGACATGTAGTTCCCTTATTACGGGTCAGATTAGGGAACCTCAGTCGTCTTACCTGTCCTTTCCCTTTTTTGCCGATTCTCGGTTTCATCAATTTTTAGCAGAAAGGAGAGGTAGTGACACGGCATCAGGGTGATTTTATTTAAGACAAATTTGGTGCAAATACTTGCGGTATTTGGAACCAATTGGGTGGTGCACTAGGGGTGGCGGTTTGCCAATTTAGGTGCTAGTCGTTCGGAAGAGTGAGAGAGAGGGAGAGAGAGAGAGAGAGAGAGAGAGAGAGAGAAAGAGAGAGAGAGAGAGAGAGAGAGAGAGAGAGAGATGTGCAACAATAGGCTAAATAGTACACGAGCGACATGGGGAGTGGTCGTGTATTTAAGATAGGCTATTCAGCGCATTACACAACATGAGACATCACGGGTCTGTGTTAGAATTTCGAAAGCATGCAGTTTGGGACGGACGAGCATTAGGCCGGGTACAGGGGACATGCATTGAGTAAAAGGCACCATTGTGTCACACTTCTCGCACTCTCGGTCCTTTGACCAGTTAAGTCAACGCTTCAGTCACACAAAAACATTCTCTCATTTTTCAGCCATACGTGACATGTGCCCATTCACGCAACACGGATTAAGGGCGATCGTGTTTCATCATATCATACAACTTATTGGCTCTTTCGTTACAAGAGCAGTTTGTGGGCGTGCTTAGGTGCCACCTTGCAGCGTTAGTCCGCTTCGTGTATCAGACATGGCGAGGCTTCAGATCTTCACCATACCTCGGTCGCGATTCCAATGTAACCTGCAGAGGGAGAAAGAGAGGGGAAGGGAGGGGGGACAACATTCGAGCATATCAAATGCATGGGTACGAAAGTCCTTTACTTACCTCATACTCGTCTTATCTCCTCGGGGTAGAATCCCTGGGGTCTTGGTTTCTGAAGCCGGGGGGGGGGGCAGTGTGTCCTCATAGGCCGTGTGTAGGGAAACATTTAAGAATTAGAAGCACTTAGTGCGAGGTATCTAGTTGGTAGGTGTATCTAGCTATCGGGGTCTCTTTCAACGCTGTGATGTTCTAAGGCATGTCAGTTCTTCGGCCAACTCTGTTCCTTAGTACCTTTGAGTGCCGTACCTTTATAACATTCTATCATTTACACCGTTTCACTTTACCCATCCCCAGAAGTCGAGGTCCTTCTCCATGCGTTAGTTCCTGAGCCAGTCGCATACTTGGAGGCAGAGTATCGTGTCTTAGATTCGATCCTCCATCCGGGGCTGGGCAACCATCTTCTAATAACCTTAAAGAGAGAGCAAAGCAGGGTGCACAGAAAAACTCTCCCGCTGATCCCACATTTAAAAAAGCATGCAATACCTGTTCATAGTTTGGAAAACCTTTATTTGCACAATCGTTCAGCATGTAGATATGAGAGTGTAATCGTATTTGGCCGGAAATGGCGATGGCTGAAATACGTACAGTAAGGGGGGCTATTTTGCAGCATTAAAAAACATTAAAAAGGTTTTATTTAGTCATTTTGCAGGAAACTAAAAGGTCTATCAAAAGGTGAGGGATCAAGGGGCATTTATTTCATAATTGGAAGTACAGTCAGGCTAGTTGCAATAAAATTTCCTATATGCATACCGTGGGAGTGTGTCACCAGCGAGGTGATGGATCGGCTACAATAATATCATAATAAATCGTACATTGAAAACAACATTTTTCACGGGGTCCTTTTACATGTTCGTCGAGTGAACCCTCCCTCGTTTTCGTCAAGTGTACAAAGGATCACATATATATATATCTCTCAGAACATCGAGTCTTTTTAGCTAAAAAAACACCACGAGGTGTTCGTAAGTTCTCATTGATACCGGCGCCATTTTGGGCGGGGCCGGGTTAGTCCGGAAGTAGCATCAAGGACAAAATGTTTCCTACAACCGGCGGTTGGACCAGAGTCCTTTTCGGCAGTTCAGAAACTCGTGCTAACAGAAGGGGTGGCTATGTCGTGGTTATTTCGTTAGCGACCAAGGCAGGTGTTCCTCACCGGAGGCCTGCAGGGGCCGAGGGCTCCGGGGACTTTTGTAGAATCTTCAAGGCTGTGGAGATGCTGTCGGAGGTGGGGGCTCGTGCCCCGGTGGGCAAACGTCCGAGTTACATTGCTGGTCAAAGTTACTCTAGCGGCCTAGACCCGCCTTCCAGGGGGCCCAGACGCCATTTTGAGGCCCTGCAGCAGCCGCCCTTCGTCGAGTCTGCAAGAGTGGAAGAGACCTTTTGGGGTGAAAAAAATGGAACTCCGTGTTGTGGAGGCAGGACATTCGGCTAGGGTGCAGCTGTGGCGCCCCCACCTGGGGGGGGCGAGGGAGACTCGTTCGCGCCGTCTCCCTCTCCCGGTGCACTCCACGCTGCCCTCTTTCATGGGCATGCATGATGGCCACTCTACATCCCGTGCTCCACAAGTCCCATGTCCTGTGCTGCGGAAGTATGGCCGCCTGCAGTGCATGTCCCGTGCTGCGGAAGTATGGCCACCTGCGGCGTATGTCCTGTACTGCGGAAGTATGGCCACCGTTGCATGTTCAGTGCTGCGCAAATATGGGCGCCACCGTTGCATGTTCTGTGCTGCGCAGGTATGGGCGCCACCGTTGCATGTTCGGTGCTGCGCAAGTATGGGTGCCGCTGTTGTATGTTCGGTGCTGCGCAAGTATGGGCGCCGCTTGGCTGGAGGAGTTCGGCGTCGGGCCGGGGGCTGGGAAACCTCCTATCCGGGGAGGGGGGAGAGGCCCGTTCGCGTCGCCTCTCCCTCCCAGCCCACCCTGTACCAATTTCAGCAGAGGTATTTGTGATGACCGGACCGGGGCTGGGAAGCCTCCTATCTGAGGAGGTGGGAGAGGCCCGTCCGCGTCGCCTCTCCCTCCCAGCCCACTCCTGAACCCATTTCAGCGGAGGTATTTGTGATGGCCGGACTGGGGCTGGGAAAACCTCCTATCCGAGGAGGTGGGAGAGGCCCGTCCGCGTCGCCGCTCCCTCCCAGCCCACTCCGCGAAGAAGAGGATGGGACAGCCATTTCATGCCGGGCCCGTGGTGCCTCCTGGACATCCCACTGGCGATTCGATCGATGGTTGTCAGCAGGCCCCGCCCCACACGTGCTGTGTGGTTCACCTTCCGGATGGGCGTGACCGGTGACCTGCGGCATTTCAGGAACTTCCGGAGTGGGGGTAGGTATTTTGTTTGGACAGGCATGTCTGGGTAATGGGGGGTTGTCTATGCATGCCTGTAATTGCTCCTTTCTTTTTACAGAGTGGGGGGGGGGCAGCAGAGAGTAATCAGTCCCATTGCACTCGAAGTTTGAGTTCATTAATGGAATGTATACTAATCTGTCCGAGACTACTCTGTGTATTGTTTCTATAGGTTATCCAAAAAGGGTGGCTTTTTTGTGATAGGGAACAGTAGCGGTAGCACGGGGTTTGTCACCGGGTAAATTAGAGCTAGACTGGGTTTCCCGTCTTAGCGTTGTTTGATCTATGAGGACTCAAACATGTCGTTAAAATTGGTCTGGCGAAATCTGTGCCATCGGGCAGAATCAAACGTGGTGGTTCTATCCGGCCTGTCCATGTCAGTCTGATTCCTCTTTGTCTCGCGCCTTTTCCCTTTCTGCCGGCCTGTTATTCCTGTCGGCCCTCTGCTCCTACTCTCGTTCAGTAGAGTCGGGCATTGGGCTTTCCAGTGCCCGGCATATTTACAAAAAGCACATTGGTTTTGCCCTAAGTCTGGTCGTCCTGTGCGTAGTGTCGGGGGATTACTTTCGGGTCGTTGTGTCCTGGGGTTGTCCTGTCGATATATTCCTTTACCTACTCTGTCCTCGTCTCTTTTCTTTTGTTGCATTGCTTCTTTGCGCCACATACCGAGACTGTCGAGCATAATAGGCGTTGTCCTATTATTACGAAGGGCTATTTCTAACGTTTCTATTTTATCAAGATCGAAGGATCCTATCAGTGGCCACTGTTTCTCTCGATTTTCTTTGGTGTACCTGTGCCACAGCTTACTATAGGCTATGGTAACTAATCCATAGTTTATGAACATGTCTTTATTAGGGGTGCCTTCCAGCGGAGCTAGATGGTCCACCTCTAATAAACGGTCCGGGCTGAACCAATTACCGACCAGTGGGGAGAAGACAGACATGACGGCTCACAATGAGGACAAAAAGTCTGCACTGCCTATCTTATCACTGCGTGCAAAGACTAGACAGAATATTTCTATTCTACGTTGTTTGCAGGCAGTGAATACCTCATGAACCAATATCAAATAATAAATAAACAACCAGTGGGGAGAATAAGTAGGCCCGCAAAAGGTCTGCGTCCTCTACCCTTTCACTATCTGCAAAGGGGAACCTGTTCTTTCCTGTTTGCAGATAGAGAATCTCCAGAAAATAATCCGCGAACAGTAGTTCGGGGTTAAAAAACAATTAATCAGTGTGGGAGAGGGAAATCTCCCGAAAACAATTCGTGAACAAATAATCAATATCAGTGGGGGAGAAAGATAGGCACGCTGGCTGCGTTACCTATCCTTCACTGTTTGCAAAGAGAAAGAGCCTACTGTTTCTCCGTTTGCAGGCAGTGAATCTCCAAATAGGTCAACAAAGAGTAATACTAGTATTTTCTGAACAATTAAACAACCATTTCGCAATTCGTCGTGTTTACACGACCTTACCCGGACCGTATGGACAGTTTCCTATCTTCCGAATCCAGCGCCCGATCGTCCTCTTTTCCTCGTATTCCTCGCGGCACTCCTGATGGTTCCCAGTCAGGACCGTAGATCACTCGAGAGAGGTCTGTTCGGAACTAGTGAAGTTCGGATGATCGGCTGCCAGACGAGGGTCTATTGGGCAAGAGCTCTCCCGATCGTTGCAGTCGTTCACTCTGTCGTCAGGACCTCTCCCACTGGATCCACGTGTCACTGATGGGCCCCACGCTTGGGACGCCAATTGTAAAAACCAGGTCAGGGACAACCAATATTTGCCCGGCGGTATCGCCTCTTTAACCCACAAAATATTAATCAATGAAGAGGCAGGCGCTGGAGACTGGAAGGCAGGAAACAAGGTTTATTCTCTCCGGAGGAGAACACATCAGTTCGGACAGCAGGTATCGTCACGAGGTGCTCTAACCGCATCTCTGAGGCCTGGCCTCTTATACACATTTTCATGATCTTTATTGCAGGTAACATATTCTTGTAATGCTTTGAAGTATGAAAGGACATCCTCTGAATCTCCCCTTCAGGCCCGTTCCCACACACATTTACAGTTGAAGTCCCCACCCCGGTCACAACAGGTAATGTTTATCGCGCAGCTGGACATTCCGCTGATTCAAGGAATGTGGGGGTTTGATCGGATCTCATAGGGTGGGGGCTTTGATCAACTCGAAGGTCCTTTGATGAGGGAAGCTTCCTACTGTACGGGGGGGGGGGGCAATAAATAGTATCCGTAGAACTAGGTGGCGGCCTGGGAACGAGGAAGACAAACGGGCACACAGGAAAAGGGGGTTTGTATCAAAGGGCCTGGGACCATGAAAGGAATGAAGGGAGGTGTCGCGCTGGGAACAGGATGGGGTTCTGAGGCAGAGCTGCGCTGAAGAGGGGTTTATGACCCAAGGCATGTGCGAGCGGGGGGGTTGTCAGCGTGCGGGCTTTGTGAGGGCGAAGGGCTATGCTGGGGGCCAGTGGCGTGCAGAGGGTGGTTCTGATCGAGGCACCTAAAATGGCGGGTGCGCACGACAAAAAGTGTGGCATCAGGGGAAAAGGCAAGATGGCGCAGATAATGTTTACCAAACCGTACTAATTTTCCACAGTGAGTTACTTGGTGATCCCTGCAGAGAGGGTTTTCCTATAGACCAACTTGCTGGTGACTAGGGTGTGAGTGACTGTTTTTCTAGTGTGGCATGGAAGCCAGTTGAAGGCTTCTGTCAGCATCCTCAGGGTGTGGAAGCAGGATGAAGTGACTGCATTGACTTATGTGTTCATGTCCAGTTTGCTGTTGATGATTATTCTGAGATACCAGGTGTGGGTGCTGGAGGTGGATCAGAGGTTGATTGGCCACCAGCGGGAGTCATGTGGCAAGGATGTTTTGTTGAAGATCACTGTTGGACTTAGCCCTTTTTGGATGAAGTTCCCTACACTTTTTGCCTTCCCCTAGACCGTTTTTCTGACATGGTGTTGCCAAATTAAATGCTTTGGGCACTTTGCCACTGCTGTGTAAAGTGTAATGATAATTGGTTATCCATGATTGGTATGTTTGCCTTACTAGTAAAGTCCCTGGTAAAGTGCACTATGTGTGCCAGGACTGGTAATGCAAATGCTACTCGTGGACCTGCAGCACTAATTGTGCCACCCACACATGTAGCCCTAAAGAGAGCACTCAGGCCTGCCACTGCTAACTGCCATGTTGTCCTGACAAGTGCACCCACTTGCCAGGCCTTACCCTTCCATTTTTATGCACATCAGACACCCCTATGGTAGGTCCAATGTAACCCCCTGGGCAGGGTGCAGTGTATGTGAAACGTAGGACATATACTAAGGTTTGTACCATGTCCTGACAGTGAAATACTTTCCATTTCATTTTTACTGTTGCAAGGCCATTTTGCCCATAGGACTGAATTGTGAAGGCTGTGTAATATGTTTCCAGCCTATCTTCCCATAAGCTAAAGGTAAGGTTTAATGTGCCAAACTCACAATTTAATAACACATCTTTTTGTGTAGGTGGTTTTTGCATTGTGTGTTTAGAAATCACTCTTAGAAGTGGCTGAGTTTTTGTGTTCTAACATTTCTGTGTGTCTGCCTGGTTGTGGATTGACTGTCTGGATTTTAATGTGGTAGGCTCTGGGGAATGTATTGACCCAGGGGAGGAGGTGAGACAGCAACAGGCTGACCTGCATCTGGAGTCAAGGGGGAGGAGTAACCCCTGGAGGTGAAGAGGCCTGGGCTGCTGCCATAAAACAATGGCTCCATCTCCTTCTGAGTGATTGAGGAGCCAGACCTTCACTATCAAAGGAAGAAGGTGTAATTGGCAGGAAGACACCCAGAACTGCTTTAAACAGTACTCAGTGCCCCCCTGAACACAAAGGGGTATATTACGATGGCAGGCGAACTTTGTCTGCCCGCCATCGCCCCGGGAAATGGGACCGCCCGCTATGTGTGCGGCGGTCCTGCATATGCAAATAGGATGCCCCTGCCACAGTGGCGGGCGCATTCTGCATTTCTTGCATTGTGGTGGGCGGTGCTGTCAGCAGCACCCACCGTAATCCAAAAAAGGCACTTGTGCATCTGCATGCACAACGTGGCAGGCACCGGGCGGTGCCTGCCACATTGTCCATGCAAATGCAGGGTGGTACCATTGGTACCCCCATGTGCCCCGCAACCCCTCAATATCCTGGGGCCCTCAACTGGCCCCCTACTGAGGAATCCGCATGCCTTTCCATGGCGGCAATGCTGCCAAGGAAAGGCTGCCTCCCGCTGACATTGTAACATGGATGGCGCTGTCTAGCAGACACCGCCACCATAGTTAACCCTTTTTCGGTTGGAAAAGTAGCAGACGGTCTTTCTTTCTGCCGCGGTACCCCAGCCATCATAATATGGTGGGGGGGGAAATGTGAGGCGGGCAGGGGATGATGTTGGGTGGATCGCCACCACCATGTGGGCGGTGGCGATCTGCCCGACATCATAATAGACCCCAATGACTTCAAAGACATTTAGAGGTATAACTATGAGAGCTGAAACTCCTGAACATTGGAATGGAACTGATCAAGACTGAAAAGGATTGAAACTACTTCGTGGTCAAGAGGAACCTCGGCCAAGGAAGAAATAGCTGAAAAGACTGAAGGAAAGGACTGACCCTTGCTGTGTGTCTGGGGCAGACCTGCAGTTTGCTGATATAACCAAGGAGAGGCTAAAGGGACTTTGCTGTGTACTGTGTCCTCCTGCTTGAAAGGACTTTGCTGTGTGCTGTGTCCTGAAGTAACTTATCCCCAAGGGCCGAGGAGAGCTGGCTCCCTGTTGTGGAATCTCAGGAACACAAAAGTTTACAGGTGTGTCTCAGCGATGCTGTGTGTGTGTGCCTTTTGCAGCCTGAGACCCTCGTAAGAATTGCCCTGTGTTCGTGGGCACCTGGAGTCCAAGGGGCCGATTACAATGTTGGGGGGACTTTGTCCGCCCGCCATCGCTGCTTGAAAAGGGACCACCCGCCATAGGTGTGGCGGTCCCGCAAAACAAATTAGGATGCGCCCGCCACACTGGTAGGCGCATCCTGTATGTTTACATTGTGGCGGGTGGCAGCACCCGCCACAATGTAAAAATACATGTTTTACATTTGCATGTACAACGTGGCAGGCACTGTGTGGCCCCCGAAGGCATTTTCTGCCTGTCTTTTTGCGGCAGCAACTCTGCTGCAAAAGACAGGCATAATAATGCGCACAGCGGTGCCTGCATGGCACCGCCTCCATAGCCCCATAGTACCGGGTCTCGCAAGGTGGGTGGAAAGGGACGGCCTTGCGGGACCACGGCACACGGTCTTTCCGTCCGCCGCGGTACCTTTCCCATTGCCACCCCCATCCTAATTTGGTAGTGGGAATATTCAGGACGATGGCAGGAAATCCGCGACCGCCGGGGCGGCGGTCGTGGATTTCCCGCCATCCTAATGGGCCACCAAGTGAGTCTCAGCAACGCTGTGTGCGGGTGCTTTGTACAGCCTGAGACCTTAGTGAGGATTGTCCTGTGATCGAGTGCACCCGGAATCCAAGTGAGTCTCATCGACGCTGTGTGTGTGTGCTTTGCGCAGACTGAGACCTTCGTGAGGATTGCCCTGTGATGGTGTGCACCCGGATTGCAAATGAGTCTCAGTGACGTTGTGTGCGTGTGCCTTGTATAGCCTGAGACCTTCATGAGGATTGCCCTGTGATCGTGTGCACCCAGAACTCAAGTGAGTCTCAGCGACGCTGGGTGCGTGTGTTTCATGCAGCCTGAGACCTTCGTGAGGATTGCCCTTTGATCATGCACCCCCAGAGCTCAAGTGCGTCTCAGCGATGCTGTGTGCGTGTGCCCTGTTGCAGCCTGAGACATTCGTCATTGCCATCAACCCGGACCGGAATCCCCAGAGGAGCTGTGCGCCAGCCCGAGCCTGCCTTTGCCAAGGAGGGACCTCAAACCATCCCCGTCGGAGGGGGGGGTCCGAGTTCCACTGCCCAAAATCAACAAAGTCGCATCAGAGGCCCAAGTCGCGAGGGCAGGAAAGTGAGGTTGCACCCCCCAGGTAATGCTCAGCGAGTGTCCATGTGTGGCCGCCTGGGATGGGGTGCGGTCTCCGAGAGAAACGCTCTTGGCCTTTTCCATCCTCGCAGCGTGAGCCCCCGCTCAAGCCGTATCGTGGCCCGTACTTGCCGAGGAGTGGCAGTATCGGGCCGGGGTGTGGAGCTGCACTTTCTTTTCCACCATACCCGTGTTGGGGGCATATTTTGGCAGTAACTGACTGCGAGTCAGTAAGAATGGCATCGAGACCTTCCAGAGCACCATGATCGGTGCCAGAGTACACTATTGTTGCATTATTTTAGCATTTCGAACTACCTGATTGTTGCATTATGCCTTGCCTTATTTTTGCATTCTGAACTGCCTGATTGTTGCATTATGCATTGCATTATTTCTGCATAATGAACTGCCTGATTGTTCAATTATGTTTTGCATTATTTTGGCATTATGAACTGCCTGATTGTTGCATAACGAACTGCAATATTTTGACATTACGAAGTGCCTGATTCTTGCATTACGAACTGTATAGCATTGCATCAGAACTGCATTGGATCATCGAGAATTGCTCATTAATAATGCAAGAACCTACAAGGGCTTGCTGGCCTAATAAATGGCAAGGTGAAATATTACAAATACGCATATGTTGGATTTTTATTGTGTGGTCTCATTGTATATCTTTTCTTTTATAAATATATGATTGTTTTTAATGAAACTCGTGTGGAGTCCATTTGTGGTGTCATCATTGGGTTGCTGAGAGAGTGGCTGCAAATACTTTACACATTTGCCTTGAATATAAGCCTGGCTGCTCGTGCCAAGCTACCGGGTAGGTGAGCAGGGGCTATCAGAGAAGGTGTCCTTCCTTTCCCTGACTTAGAAAAGTAAATTTTGTCATGTTCTGTGTCCCTACGTGTCATCCATCATATGTTATGTGTGCATGATTAAATATGCATATGTATTCCCCATGCCTGATTAATGACGCAATTACAGTTGTGTCCACCTCTAGTATGCCAGTTTCCAGTCCTCGTGAATACTACGGATATCAGGCCTATGTAAAGTAATGTTGCCACGTTTCTCAGTGTGCACGTTATTCCATTATAAAGTCCCCGTTTCTAGGCCTCAACAGGGCCTGGACATCAGATTCAGCTCCTGTCTCCTGAAGCCTCGCTGAGGAGCGGTGCAGCCCCCACCTGTATCCTCGACCCTTCACTTACTTCCTGCCTCGCAGTGCCCGGTGCAGCTTGGCTCTGCCTCTGAGTCTGCCAAAAGTATGTTATAGTTCCAGTTATCAGTTCAGTCCTCCTTCTCTGCATTCCTAAGCTACTGAACTGCATCAATAGTTTCCGTCATTGTCTAGCCTTCTCGTCTCCACTTTAGAGAAATACTGCATTTAATGGTCATTTAATATTCTTCATCACGCACTACATGTAGAATAATGCATGGTCCAGTCTTAGAATCAAGTTAGCCTTTCCCCTCCTGACTTCTAGTTTATATCAACATGTTCTCTAAACATCAGATACTAGATAGGGTTTAGGTACATGTCGCTCCGACTTTCCAGACTTTAGTCTCTGCTCCTAGCACAGAGTTCATAGCCCCCAGCTTCTCCTAGTAACACGTCATTGCCAGTTTGCGCGCACCACCAGGTTAGAGGTCCCGGCTCCTTAGGTAGCCCCCCCAATGTTTCCGCCCCATTCATGACATATTCTGTTACGTCTGCACCACATGTCTATGTATACGCCCAGTTACACCTACTTTTACTCTTATCTTTCGCGACTGCTACGCGTCACGCCTTCTGTTCCACCCACTGCTACGCCCACTGCAAATGTAATGCTATGTGTTTGCGTTTTGTATATAAGCCCATGTATTGTTATTAAAGGTTAGCGCGCTCATCCCAGACCCAGCCCCAGCAGCTGCTGGGCCCCTGTTCCTATGCAGGTTGTCCTGTTCCTGTCCTTATGCTGTATTAAACCTGCAAAAACTCCTACTACCTCGAATCTTGACTCTTATTTATTGAGCTATCTGTTATGATATATGTCTAGTCAAAAATAGGGTATTATTTATTTATTTACCACATAATGGCGCCCGAACAGGGACTTGCCCTTTCCCCACGCGTCGGTGAAGCCACGCCGACCCCCTGACCCTCTGCAGTCGTGACGGAACTCTTCTGCGCAGTGGCAGATATTTCTGCTCAAGTATCCCTCAGGCCCACGGAGGAGACGGAGGAGGCGGTCCAGCATCCAAACGAGACGGTGGAGGAACGCGGCGAGTCCCGACCAGAGCCCAAGCCAAGAGTCCAAGGTCCGAGGTATCCGGAGGCCCACCCGTAACTGAAGTCCGAAGTTCGTCGTCCGTCGTCGTAGCAGTCCAGTCCAGTCCAAGGCCTTCCGTTCTTGCTGCCCGGTGAGTACCATTGCTGGGGTAGTATCTAGACAGGGTCAATCTAAATTGACTCTGGTCCGTGGGTTGGTGGTACCCAGGCCCACTAACGAAGTGTTCACCTAGGTGGATACGGGTCTTGATGCGTCCCTTTATGGGACCGGTATGTTCCGTACTGTTTCAGCAGTGCATCCAGTAACTCTAGTCTGTTCCGTTCTCGAGAAATTCTTGTGTTTCTGTTCTCAGTATTCCAGGTAATATTCTGTCCGAACTGTAATGTTATGATGTTGTTCAATGTATTTCCAATGTCGTGGTATGCCTGAATTGTTTTCCCAATTGTTATTGTTCCTCGTCTATTGTATTGTGTTCCGATTCAAGTTTACAATGTCTCTCTTTTCGAGACTACGTCAGTTAAAAACTAGAAAGGGTTTGTTAGAAGAAGCAGTTCCTGTTCCGCCTAGGGACAGTCCAGGTCACTTTATGTATCAGAAACATGGCATAAGCGCCATATTGTATCTAGATTTATGGGTAGATTATACCAAACAGTTAGAAGAAAAGTATAGATGGCCCGTATCGGGTACATGGGATGCCGAATGCATCATGCGAGTAGAAGAAGCATTATGGAAAAAGAAAGCCAGACAGTCACAGAAAGATGCCATCGAGTTATGGCGCAAAGAAGCTCATAAAAGAACCGAAAAAGAAATCAGAAAGACAGAACTAAGTAGAGAATCCCAAGAACGAGCCCAAGAAAGAGAATTAATCGAGATAGGTGAACGAGTCAAAGCCGAACAGTCAGACAGACAGAGGCATGCCCTCATTAAGGGTATGTATCCTCTTCTTGCTGAGGGCTTGCCAAAAGCGACCCCAGAGGCATCCAGTAATTTCCCGCCACCATTAGTTCCGACCAAGCTACGTCACAAACAGACCGCAGCTGATATTTTTATTTCGTCCTATTTGGACGACACAGTCCCCGAATATGCAAATCCTGTTCACGCTCTGCCCGTCCCTGTAAATCAGGTAATTCCTGCTCCTCCAGACACCGGGGTGCCCTTAACAGCCCCCCCGGGTCAGCTCGCCATACAAGTCCAGCCCACGTTACAATTACCGACCCTGCCAGGACGAAAAGCATCAGTTGATGATTCCAGTTTAGGGGCCGCAGGGGGAGGTCTTCCTCAAACCCCGCCGCCATACAAGCGTTTATCAGCACTCGAATTACATGCTCAAGCATCACAGCGTACTCCTAAAAGTAATAAGTCTGTTGCAGAAATCAGGCAAACCCTTGGCGAATGTGTCTATGACCCAGTTCCAGGCGAATTTAATATGGTTTTATATTCCGTACGCATAAGGAGAGTGACCGAGTATCTAGTCACCCTGCCGAATATGAAAGAAGATCTAGACAGAATATATCGTTTCATCCGTACAGGGGATGATCCAGAAAGTATTAGTGATGCCATGTCTCAAAGGAAAGCCGAGATTCAGCGTATGATATTAAAGTTCTTAATTAATTGTCTAATAAGAGAACAAGATTACCCGTCTAAAGATCCAGCCGAAATGAAAATCCTGACAAAGTGGAGTGATAATATAGCCGAAGGAAAGCACAATACCATTAGTGCCATGGAAAGTATGTACAGGAAAATCCGTAGAGAAATAATAAAGATACACGAACAGCGTAAAGCAGCACAAGTAAGCGAGAAAGAAAGTACCTCTGATCCTGAAGAGGAAGACGACGAGAATACTGCCAGAATAGCGTATGTAGGAAAACCTAGATTTCCAGATCACCATTTACGTCTAGAACCCAAGTCTACTTTCCATCATTCAGCACCAGAACAAGGTTCCCTAGAACAAGTATTCCAAGCTACCGATCACATTCTGAAATCACGAATCGGTTACAGTGAGTTAAGTACTATGCATGAACAAGAACTAGTCCGATCAGCAGTCCGATGGATTACTGATTCTACCACTTTTCCAGACGAAATAGTGGCACAAATGTTTCTGAAATTGCCCCCAGCCGAGCAGCGACTGGTGGGTATGTATATGATTCAGCACCTCATTACTCTGTATGAGGGTCAGCACTCTGATCCAGGTCCGTTACATGATATCCTGAACGAGTTACTCCAGTACAAATGGAGAGGTCTAGGTACCGATTTAATTAGTGTCATTCTAGAACAGCGTCACAAATATAGAACATTCTTGAACCCGCATTTTGTTCATGTCTCACCCCCAGAAAGTAAACCATTCTACATAGACAGACAGAATCCGCTACGAGAAGTCCACCCAGTTAAAGGAGCGGGTGGCGAAATGCAGCGAGTGTTTGTATACACTCCAATCACAAAGATGGAACTCCTTGAAATGAAGAAATTCATTCCCTGTCATGACAAAGATCCAGCAGGGTTCCATAGAGAATTAAAAGACATGCTCCGTATGGGAGAATACACTTACCCAGATATCATTAAAATGTTAAAGGTCCTGTTGCCCGCAGGGGTGTATGAAAAGCTAAAGGAAAAAGAATGGGAGGTGGGAGAGAAAAAGATCGATTGGACAGTTCTAGAAGCTGAAGACAAGGCACAAGTACCAGGTACCGGTCTTGGAGATAAATGTAAAGAATTACCAGAATTACTGATACAAGTTTTACCCAGATTATTGACAACTAGAAAAGAAGACTGGGATGCAATCTCAGCCTGTAAACAGAAGCAAGATGAAGATATTAGTGATTTTTATTCTAGATTTGAAAAATGTTTCAGTATCAACAGTGGTCTCAAGACAAGTAGTGAGTCATACCCTCACCTTTTTGTTACTAAATTAGTCGAGAATTCAAGTCCACCAATTAAAAACCGAGTTTTGAAAGTCGAAAGTACCTGGCAAGCTAATACTCCGTCCCAGATGCTCCAGATGCTCCAATACCACCAGAATAGAATCAGGGAAGAGCAAGAACACGAAAGAAAACGTATGAAAGACACGAAAATGAAAGTGCTAGTTGCACAATCTGTTCCTCAAGACAGTCAGAAGAGGGGTCCGAATCAAGCCAGTCATCCTGCAGCTCCCGTTAAAGGGAACTGCAATTATTGTAAACAGCCAGGTCATTTTATAAATGAGTGTGCAGTTCTGAAACATAACATAGCTACTGGTAAGACAAAAGAAAGACCACGTCCGCCTAGACAAGAACAAGTTTCACAGACTCCTCAGCCACAGAATGCACCACAGACAGTTACAGTACCGCAGCCTATTGCTGCAACACAGCATGTTACATCGCAGATGTACCAGTATGCACAGTCTGAGTATCCAGAGTACCAGCCATATTCATGAAACAGCCTAGAGAGGGAGGTAGGCTTGCCTCTCATCGAGATACCTGTAGATCAAGAAGGTCCCTATGTTCACAGTCAAGTACTAGGGAAAGACAGAAAGTTTTTGATTGATACAGGGGCAAGTAGGACCACAATTAGTCATGCCGAAGTTCCAGGGGCTCCGCTCTCAGGCTCAAGAAATGTTTCCCTTGGATTTTCAGGAAAGCCTATCGTTAATGAGATTTCAAAGCCAGTTACTCTAGAAGTAGGTCCATTGTCCCGCACTACTGACCTGTTACTTACTAAGTCATGTCCAGAAAACCTATTAGGCATTAAAACACTGAAAGAGTTAGGTGCGGTTATTTGTTGTTCCCCAGAGGGAATACGTCTGTTCCTACGTGACTTTAAGGGTCACTATGTATTACGAGATTTTGATTCCAGACTGTCTAATGTTCCGCAGCATTTATGGGCGCAAGGTCCAACTGATGTAGGTTACATGCAAATCACACCCTATCGTGTGACTCTCAAACCAGGTGTAGTGTTACCACGAATCAGACAGTACAGATTGCCACCCGAGGCTGTAGCAGCCTTATCCAAAATTATTGACGAGCTCATCGCTCAAGGAGTAGTTGTAGAAACTGACTCCAACGTATGCAATTCTCCGATCATTCCGGTCATGAAACGTACTGATCCTAATGCACCCCCAGTATATCGATTAGTGATTGACTTACGAGAGCTTAATAAATGTATTATTCCGCAGTACCCAGTTGTCCCAGACATCTCTTCCCTGTTAACAGCCATTGATTCCGAAGCCACGTTCTTCACAGTAATCGACCTCAAGAATGCATTTTTTAGTGTTCCTATTCATCCAGACAGCCAGTTTCTTTTCGGATTTTGTTTAAATGGAAGGAGCTATATGTTTACACGCACTCCTCAAGGTTTCACAGAAAGCCCTAGTATTTACAGTCAAGCACTTAAGAGACAACTAGATAATATTCACATGCCAACTGACACTGCCCTGCTCCAGTATGTCGATGATCTACTGATCACAGCCCGTTCTGAACGTGATTGCGAGCGAGCGTCACTGACGGTTCTGTATTTTCTAGCCGAGATGGGGCACAAGGTGTCCCCTTCGAAGCTTCAATTCTGTGTCCAGCAAGTGGTATACTTAGGACACTTACTGTCCAAGAGGGGTAGGCAGTTGACACCAGACCGTATCCAGTTGATAGCGAGTCTTCCCCAGCCCAGAACCCAGAAGGAGGTACGTGCCTTTATCGGCCTTACTTCTTATTGTAGACAATGGATTCCCCAGTATGCATTTCTAGCCAAGCCACTGATACAGTTAACGACACAGGAGGCAGCCGTATCGACTGTTCTCGCTTGGACATCTGAACATACACTTAGTTTCAACGAGTTAAAGAAAGCCCTATGCCAAGCTCCAGTTCTAGCTACACCGAACTACAGTAAGCCTTTTACACTTTTCGTTACTGAACGCGAAGGTACAGCATTATCTGTTCTCACACAAGATCAAGCAGGACAATACAAGCCCTGTGCTTATTTTTCGAGCACACTAGATCCAGTCGCCCAGGCGTTGCCTGCGTGCCTCAAGTCAGTTGCAGCCACAGCACTAGCTATTAGACAAAGTGATTCCATAGTCTTAGGACATACCTTGACAGTACAAGTTCCACACTCCGTGGAAGTTCTTCTAAACCGAACACAAACTCAGCACTTGACAATTGCACGTTTAACAGGTTATGAATTGACACTGTTCCAGCCACACATAGAAATTAGACGCTGCAACGTCCTGAATCCTGCTACACTGTTACCATCAGTTAATTCAAATCCTGACCCACATGACTGTGTGGAAGTAGTCAACATTACGACAAAGCCAAGACAAGACCTGACAGACATTCCGTTACCAGATCCTGACCTGACACTTTATGTGGATGGTTCATGTATGAGAACTAGTACAGGAGAACTAGTCGCCGCGTATGCAGTGACTACTGACACCGAAGTTATTGAAACACACCGTATTGATACCCTGTCCGCTCAAGCAGCAGAGCTAGTTGCTCTGACACAAGCCTGTATACACGCCAAGAACCTGAAAGTTAATGTTTACACAGATTCACGTTACGCATTTGGAGTTGTACACGACTTCGGAGTGCTCTGGCAGGAGAGAGGTTTCATGACTTCTCATGGAACCAAGATTCAGCATGGTTTCCTCATTCAAGCTCTGTTAGATGCCATACATTTACCGACATCCATTGCTATCATGAAATGCAAAGCACATACGAAAGTCACTGACATTATTTCCCAAGGTAACGATCTAGCAGATCGCACAGCCAAGCTTACAGCACAGACTCCAGACATTCCAGTTAACCTGACACACACTCCAGATCCGATTACATGTATGACAGTTAAGGACCCTACACAAGATGTCATAGATATCCAGTTACATGCTACTCCCGATGAAATCAAGAAATGGTCCGAACAAGGAGGGGTCCAGACAGATCAAGGATGGTTAACGAAGGGTAGAGCCACATGGTTTCTCCCCGACTCTATGGTTCAAGTCATCATTAATACCGCACATAGTCCAGCACATTTAGGAGAAAAAGCTATGTTAGACAGTATCCAGAACATTTGGTTCAACAAGCATTTACGAGCTGCAGCCAAGCAGAAAGTCCGTACCTGTATGATATGTTGTCAGTTTAATCCAGGTAAAAGTGTCCCGGTGGAACAAGGTGGTTTCCAGCCTCCTGACCACCCTTTTGAAGTCCTCCAGATGGATTATATTCAGATGGAGCGATGTCGAGGTTTCAAGTATGTCCTTGTAGTTGTATGCGCTCTGTCCAGATGGACAGAAGCATATCCAGTCCCAGATTACACAGCCGCGACCACTGCCAAGCAGTTGGTTCGTGAATTCTTCCCTCGATATGGACTCCCTAGAGTCGTATATTCTGATAACGGCCAGCCATTCTCCTCAGAACTAATGAAGCACGTTTCCCTGTTATTAGGGTACCAGTGGAAGTTCCATTGTGTACGCCATCCTGAAGCAGCCGGTCTAGTCGAGAGACATAATCAGACTCTGAAAATTCGAATTGCCAAGATATGCAAAGATAAGGGTGTGGACTGGCTAGTAGCTCTGCCAGTTGCTTTATTTTATATGCGCATGGTCGCACATTCCAGATCAGGTCTGTCCCCGTATGAGGTCGTATTCGGCCGCCCCCCTAACATGTGGGGTACTCCTAGACCCCGAAGTATTACTGATGTTTCATGTAATATGCTGACAGATTACCTAGCTTCCTTGATGTCTGCCCTCAACTCATGTCGTTCACAGGTTGCTGCCGCATTTCCAGACAATACCGAGGTGGCACCGCATGAAATCGTTCCAGGTTCCATGGTGATGGTCCGTAACTTTGACAGATCAAGTCCGCTGGAGCCTCGATGGAAAGAGCCCCGTCAAGTCCTCCTCACCACCCGTACAGCCGTGAAGTTGGAAGGCCGAAAAGGATGGATACACCTTTCTCACGTTAAACTTTTTAAAGGACTGAAACCCGTCTTTAAGAACATTTCCCAGGATTTTAAGGACTGCCAAAATATTGCTCTTAAGGACTGTCCCGCAAAAGACATTGATACAACCCCTCCCTTGGTAGAGAAAACTCCGCAGCAGGAGTATAAGCAAAAACTCCGGTCTAGTAAAATAAGTCAGTCAGTTTGATTGTATAAGTCCTCCCCTAGGTGAAACGGTTAGACTGTTTCTGACATGTATAAAATAGACCCCCATAGTGAGAGAGTTAGTAAAAACTCGATCAAATGTATCGTTTTTCTAAGTTTCATATTGTTTCTCAGCATTATGATTTCCTGCACTAGTTACGCATTTTTCCTGTATTTTCCAGTTCCTCATGTAAATAAGTCTGCTAATGTTACAGTAGAGCACACATTTAGTGATCTGCCTCCTCACGAATATTCATACCGCCTCGCTATGCGTAATAACTCATTTATCCGTATGTTACATTACTCACACCAGACCAGCAATACCACTAATTGTTGGGTGTGTGGTCGACTCCCCCCTTTCCAGATACCGAAGGGAGTTCTGCCACTTTTTCCTTATCCTTTTTCACATAATGGTTCGTGTGGAGCATGGTCCACGTTAACGTCATCCTCAACAGATATGTCTTTTCTTAACAGTACATGTTTCCCAGACAAGCAAGGTCTCCCTCACCGAACAGGTTTAGATCTAGAAAATGAAGTATATAATTTAGGTAATTATTCTTCGAATTTTATGGTCCTGAATGTTCAGTCTGATACTACTCCAGACTCACCTGCTATTTCAGTACTACCAGTTAAAGGCGAATTATGTGTCCGAAATAAGGGTTCCGTACACGTAGGACATAGTGAATGTACTACTATTGTCAAGTATAGTGACAGTGGGAAATCTATTTTCAAAGCTTCACGTCATTCTTATTTTGTTTGTGGTCAGACCGCATATGTTCGTCTGCCCCTCGATTGGGAGGGAACCTGTTACATTGCTTTCCTACTGCCACCAGTTTTTCTAGCCCCACCTGACTACCATAGGAATTCCTTCCTAGTACATACTAGACACAAGAGAAATCTCCCGATTGTCGATTATACTGAAACTGCTGCAGAGCAATTCATTGATATTGATAAAGGTGTGTTCCCTTATTTAGGTACAGTTGTAAATAGTAAGCTAATTCGTAGATTAACAAGAACCCTTGAAGCTGTAGTAGATGAGACTGCCTCTGCTCTAGGTAACTTAACCGAAGAGCAATCCTTTATGAGAATTGTCGTTTTACAGAATCGTCTCGTCCTTGACGTCATACTGGCCGATAGGGGCGGGGCCTGTAGAGTCATCGGATCTAGTTGCTGCATTTTCATTCCAAATAACGCGCCGTCTGTTTATTCAGCTATAACCAGACTCCATAAAATTGCCCATCTGTTACACCAGAATCCAGGCACCTGGACATGGTCCGGTTGGTTCTGGAATATAATTTCCGCATGGAGATGGAAAATATTGTCCTTCCTAGGTATTGCAGTAGCGATCATATTCAGCTGCTGCCTCTGTATACAATGTGGCCCTGCGATTTGCGGCATTTGTGCTACCTCTTGTATTCCTAGTCCCAAGCCCCGTTCTAAATCTCGTTCCAAGATAATTCGAGACGAGCAAATGGTACTGTATGAAATGATAGATGGTATCATGAATATTGATGTTTCCTGATGGAAACGTAGTGACAAGGAGGGAATGTGGAAAAGTAAATTTTGTCATGTTCTGTGTCCCTACGTGTCATCCATCATATGTTATGTGTGCATGATTAAATATGCATATGTATTCCCCATGTCTGATTAATGACGCAATTACAGTTGTGTCCACCTCTAGTATGCCAGTTTCCAGTCCTCGTGAATACTACGGATATCAGGCCTATGTAAAGTAATGTTGCCACGTTTCTCAGTGTGCACGTTATTCCATTATAAAGTCCCCGTTTCTAGGCCTCAACAGGGCCTGGACATCAGATTCAGCTCCTGTCTCCTGAAGCCTCGCTGAGGAGCGGTGCAGCCCCCACCTGTATCCTCGACCCTTCACTTACTTCCTGCCTCGCAGTGCCCGGTGCAGCTTGGCTCTGCCTCTGAGTCTGCCAAAAGTATGTTATAGTTCCAGTTATCAGTTCAGTCCTCCTTCTCTGCATTCCTAAGCTACTGAACTGCATCAATAGTTTCCGTCATTGTCTAGCCTTCTCGTCTCCACTTTAGAGAAATACTGCATTTAATGGTCATTTAATATTCTTCATCACGCACTACATGTAGAATAATGCATGGTCCAGTCTTAGAATCAAGTTAGCCTTTCCCCTCCTGACTTCTAGTTTATATCAACATGTTCTCTAAACATCAGATACTAGATAGGGTTTAGGTACATGTCGCTCCGACTTTCCAGACTTTAGTCTCTGCTCCTAGCACAGAGTTCATAGCCCCCAGCTTCTCCTAGTAACACGTCATTGCCAGTTTGCGCGCACCACCAGGTTAGAGGTCCCGGCTCCTTAGGTAGCCCCCCCAATGTTTCCGCCCCATTCATGACATATTCTGTTACGTCTGCACCACATGTCTATGTATACGCCCAGTTACACCTACTTTTACTCTTATCTTTCGCGACTGCTACGCGTCACGCCTTCTGTTCCACCCACTGCTACGCCCACTGCAAATGTAATGCTATGTGTTTGCGTTTTGTATATAAGCCCATGTATTGTTATTAAAGGTTAGCGCGCTCATCCCAGACCCAGCCCCAGCAGCTGCTGGGCCCCTGTTCCTATGCAGGTTGTCCTGTTCCTGTCCTTATGCTGTATTAAACCTGCAAAAACTCCTACTACCTCGAATCTTGACTCTTATTTATTGAGCTATCTGTTATGATATATGTCTAGTCAAAAATAGGGTATTATTTATTTATTTACCACACCTATTTGAACGGAGGATCCTACTTCAGCCAACTAGAGAGCCCCAGTTATAACAATCACTACTTCTGTCTTGTCAGTATTGAGCTTGAGACAGCTGGCTTTCATCCAGTTGGCTACGTCAGTCATGCAGGCATTGAACTTGCTTATAATATTGGGGCTCTTGCCCTAGAGGCAGAGTATGAGTTGCATGTCATCCACGTAGGAGAGGATATTGATGTCAAGTGCGTGGAAGACATTGGCCAGAGGGATCAAGTATGCATAGAAGAGGGTAGAGCTGACTGATTAAAGTCACCCCGCAGAGGATTTTGCAGATTTCCGAGGAGTAAGGTGCCAAGCTCATAGCTTGTGTTCTATCCGTTATGAAGGAGCAGATCCAGCGGAGATTGGGTCCTTGGATTCCAAAATCATGTGGGTCCAGTAGAATGAGGGCTGTTGTATGTCCTCAGCCAAGCATCATGCAGATGTCGTCTGTGGCAGTGATGAGTGCTGTTTCTGTACTGTGGTTGGGCCTAATTCCGGACTGCGCGGCGCCGAGGAGCTAGTGGTTGCTAAGGTGGCTGGTGAAGTGTCGGTTGATTCATTTCTCCAAGACCTTTGTAGGTATAGTAGGAAAAAGATGGGTCTGTAGTTGGAGAGTGGATTGGTCATCAGACGGTTTCTTGAGCAGGTGCATGAGGGTGGCATGTTTCCAAGTATCAGCAAATATGACTGAATCAATATAGGCATTGAGGATGAGTGTTAGTGCTTAGGTGAAAGGGTGGTGGGGCAGGAGTAAGAGGTACCCGAGCGGATGATCCTCCATGGTTGCACTGATTTTGATGGTGGTAATGGCGGGCCACAAGGTCAGGGTTCATTCTTCAGCCTGATGGGAAGTTGATTTGAAACAGTGACAGGGTCCAGTTGAGAGGGAACTTTGCCATATCTGGAGTTCATTTTTTATAGAAGAATTATGTCAGTTTCTTGCAAAGGTCTTGTGCTGGGGTGATGTTACAGGAGGCGGCAAGAGGTCTTTAATGATAGAGATTATTTCCTTGATCGTCTTGATGTGATCTGGGAGAGCTGTCAGAGCTGTGAGCATGGTGTTCTGTTTCTGCTGCTGGTAGCTTCTAAGGGCTGATTTGAAGATGTCTTTATCTGTGGTGTCTTGGCTCATTCTTTATTTGTTTTCCAGTTGCTTGCAGTGGCACTTGCAGTGGCACTTCCTTCTCAGTGTACCAGCTGGCCTGTGGTCAAGCTCTGGCTTTTGGTGGAGCCAGGATGCCAGCAGATGCATTTTCCATCTGTTAAGGTTGGTGATGGCTTTCAGCAAGTTTCTGGTGTGCTCAGGCGGGTGCTTGGAGAGGACGGAATCCCACTCCCTTTCTGTGATGTTTTTTTCTGCTGCTGAGGGTGGGTCAAGTGGTGGTAAGTCTGTATTAGTGTGGGAAGGGTATGCTGAAACTGACAAGGCCATGGCCTATCCAGGTCATAGTTGTTGACTTGTCAAATGGGATGTTGCTGATTAAAGAAAAAATTGGATCTAATATGTATCCGTCGTTGTGGGTGGGTTCGGTAATATGATCGGTGGGGCCACAGGTTCTGAGGTTTTCTAGGAGGGCTGTAGAGTTTGGGTCAGTGTTGTCTTGACGGGGAAAGTTAAGGGCACCAAGGAGAACGAAGGGGCTGACATCGATGATGAGGGTTGCGACGAAGTCTGTGATGTCACTGGTGAAATTAGTGTGGGGTCCTGGTTGACTGTATATGAGGGTTCTGCCCAGGAAGACATTGGCTAGGATGTGCATCTTGAATATGAGGTGTTCCATTTAGCTTGTGAAGATGTCCATGTAGGTGGTGCAGTTGAGGGTATTTTTGAATATGGTGGCTCCTCCACCTCCGTGCTTGTGCTGATGGTCTTTCCTAGCAATTTTGTAGCCAGCAGGGATGGCTGTAGTGATGTCCGGAGAAGAGGATGTGTTTAGCCATGCATCTGTGAGAACGATCAGATCCAGAGAATGGTTGTGCAGTAGGTCCCAAATCTCCTTGGCGTGTTTGGTGAGCGGGTGGTTGTTGAAGAGCATGCATGCGAGTGTTTTGTGGGTGGTGTTCGGTCTGGGTGAGCATAAATGGGTGGCTAGTTTGGGTGCATAAGAGAGAGTGGGTACTGTTGGAGTGGCGTGATGGATGTAGGATGTGGGATCATTAATGAGAACTTGCAGGAGGCGCATGTGAATGCTTCTACTGTGTTGTGTGGTGTGGCAGCAGTGCGGCTAGAGGCAATTGGGGTTGGGATCATGGAGGAAGGCAGTAGGGTAGCAGTGGGAAGGGGAGAACCAGGGCTCCTGGCTCTGGGTGTGGACTTGCACAGATGGGCTCTCCTTTTCAACACTAACAGAGCTAATTTTGTGCACATCCGTGCTGCAACCACCATTAAGTAAGTCCTGGGAGAGGGTGAGGAGCACAGGGTTTTGGCAGGAAACCAGTGATGTCACTTCCTGTGCAGATTGATGATGAGAAATCCAGTGATGTCACTTCCTGTGCACATGGGTAAAGGGAAATGAAGTCCACTTGCTGGGCTTCTTCTTTTAAATACATTTTGGGCACGAAACCAGTGATATTACTTTGTGTGCAGATGGATGATGGGAAATCTAGTCATACCACTTCCGGTGCAGATGAATAATGTGAAATCCAGTGATGTAATTCTATAAAAGACTCAAACCTCAAACACAAATCAACTCAGTATATGAAAGCATAACAATATCTATCTCTATCCCTCACTCCCGGAAAGGCTCAGTTATTGTGCTGATCTACTGAGGGGGTACAACAAGTGATACAGCAAACTACCGGCTCATAGCTCTCCTGGACATCGAATCAATGTACTTTGCTGTCTGTCTCCGGGTGGAATTGGAAGCCTGGACATCAGATAAAAACCTAATCCTGTCAAATCAAACCAGGTTCTCCAAAGGAGCAGGAACGTCTGCCAACCTTCTGGCCATATGTCATCTGTTTGACCATGGCAGGGCCACTAGGCAACCTCTATACTTTTCATTTATAGACTATAAGACCGCTTTTGACAGAGTAGACAGAAGCAAATTATGGAGCAAGCTAGCCAGCTAACAAATACCCAACCACTTGCTTTTCTGAGGATGTGCAGGAATACATATAATTGGGCGTGCTTCTGGACAGTAAAGGCACGTTCAAACCACAGCTAGAGCTGAAACAACGGACGTTCATCTACCTCACAGCGTTATTTAAGTGCATGAAAGCCGCCACCGGATCATCTACCTACCTACCCTGCTAAAAATATTTCAGGCAAAACTGATACTCACCATTGTACAGGGAAGTGAAATCTTGAGGGGTAGGGACGGGGCCTATCTGGCCAAGTCATTACCAGACTCTTCAAATCACGGTTTTCTCTAATGGCATACACATCTCCAGCCCATACACTACTCAGGTTTGGCCTAGTCAAACAATCAGTAGCAAGGGAGGGCCCTTTCATCAAGCTTTTTTTTTACAAACTAAAGGGGGCTCCATGGGAGACAATTTGCTCTCTCCTCTGGATAGAAATCAATGGAAGGGCCCACTCCCCAGCCAGGTCATACCTTGACAGCTCCCTGGCATCACTAGCCCAAATAGGCCAATGGGAATCCTTTAGCACTTACCACGAAATCAAAGCAACAGTTAACAAACGAGTCAAGATTCGCTCATTGCTTGTAGACAATGAGCTCTTTGCTAAAAGAGGGCACGCTTGGCTTACACTGTCATCTTATACCAAATTAGTCCCACGGCCATACTTAGGCATAGCCATTAAAGCACAATGTAACACATCTGCATCTCCCCCCAAGGAAAAGTGTGCAAATATGACTGGGCTATGCCGGCTCTGTGGGTCAGCCCCAGAGACATTGATCCACAATATATGGATCTCCAAAGGCAACGTGGAAGACTGAAAAAGCATGCTGGGACCCATTTGGAATTAGAAAGGCCATCGCAACTGCAGGCCTGCAATTTTAGCTTGATTTAACCAAACGCAAAAGCGACCATCAGCCTCAAGAAAAACACAAGAGACTGTAGCTGAGTTGCACACAAAGGACATACAGTCTTTAGACTTTAGCATCTATGCACTCTTTGTATGTGCTATTTGTTTCATACAATATTTGATATCACTCTTATGAAATCCTATTCCTTATATATATCACATGGTTTTTATTGAAGTTTTAATTGAGATCTTGCAAGCATTCAGCATCCTAGCTCTTTATTGTATTGCCTCTTTGTATAACTTATTTTTTGATCTTGCTTTTCTGGGAAACTCTTTTGAATCATTCGCACTTGCTGCAAAGGTTTATAATTAACTGTGCACTTAATACATAAACTGAAACTGAAACTCAGTGAGTATGAATGCCAGCTTTCAAACCCAACGTCTTTAAGGGATATTTCAATTGATTCCAGAATAAGACCTCAAAACTCTTGTCCGATATCCTGTGCTGTTAAGGATTAATTAGGGCAACACACTTTTGACCAGCGTTCCAAGTGTTCACCACGTGCACTAAAGGCAGTGTTACACACTGCAGCACAGTTCATGTCTGCTACAAAAAGACATGACCATATATCACTAGTGTCCTTAACACGTTAATGGCTTTCCATGCAAGCCAGAACTTTATATATGATGACACACTTTACCCAGAAGGTTCTACAAACCTCAGTCTCTCAGTACTGTGCTCAGATCGCTCGTTGCATAGTACAGAAGAGATTCTTAATCTCTAATAATATTACATTTTCAAAAAGGAGCTCACAGTTGCATCATTATTTTGACCTGGAATTTGGAATTCTCCCCTCTCAGGCTTACACATCGCCACTTCTCTGGCAAGCTTCGGGACTGAGCTGAAACCTCTTCTCTTTTAATACACTTTTAGTTCGGATCAGTTAAATATGTCTTTCTTTCTGATGTCTCCCTCCATCTCTACTCTGTCTTTGACTCTCCCCTTTATGTTCGTTGGCTTTCAGCATTTACATGTCTCCCTCTCCCGTGTACTTTACTTGAATTTTCACCTACAGTCTTTCCCACTACTTCCCTGTCCTATTTTGTTGCCCCTTGCTGCCTGCACACATTCAACTTCTCACAGCGTTTACTTTTCTCTGATCTCTGCATCTCAACTGTTTTCCTTACCTTATATACCTGTTACTGGAGTCACTGCCAATATTTTATTTTGATAATATATTTTATTGATGCACCAATAGTGTTTCATTTTATTTTATTTAAGTTTCACATAATTTCTCTCCCGTTCATAAATGTATAATCTTTGTTTGATGGTCTTATTGTTGTGGTTGATTCTCTGTTTCTTACATCTTTGTCTTTTCTTCTGTAAAGTATTCAGTACATGTTCACAAAATATAAAGGTGCACAAATAGTTACATGAATACATACATGTCAAGGGTGTTTAGAAATCTTCAATGATGACCACTAACTGATTGTTAGGCGGTCTATGAAGAGGTGCAGCGACAAGTAAATTGTTCTGTTCAAAATGTTACATATTTCCATCGTTCTGGATGACAGGCATAGGATTTTGAGATGAAGCCTTTATAAAATCCCCTCAAATTGCAACTCAACATTCTTTGGCTCCTAGCAGATAGCAATACACTTTCGAACAGATGGCTGGGTGACAATTGCGCTGAGTTGCAGTTAGTAAATCGATTCACAATCACAAAGCTCAAAGGATAAGGTGATGGCCATCCACCATCAACCAAATAGTATGGAATGATCCACTACTATAAACACCAATACTTGAGTATATCTTGAGCTAAATCTCACAAGAGTAATTGTCCTTAGTAAATCAAAGTCGGGACGATCTTCTTTTGTTCTCCATTTATTTTTCACTGTTGTTCTTCACACATGATCCTAGCCTATGCTAGGACCATGTGTGAAGAACAACAGTGAAAAATAAATGGAGAACAAAAGAAGATCGTCCGACTTTGATTTAATAAGGACAATTACTCTTGTGAGATTTAGCTCAGGATATACTCAAGTATTGGTCCTAGCAGATAGCATACCAAACAGAATATGAAGGCCTTTTTTCATACTCTCCTCTCTCCCTTTCCACACCATCTCCTTTTTTCTTTGTAAACAGTGTGTTAGGCAAGAGCCATCTTCCCTCAACTGGAGTGTAAGAAATTGGATTATTGGTTGAAGTGGGTGAGCTCTCACTTCAAATAGTCAACACAATTATTGTCAAGTGAAACCACAAAAAGTCACAACATAAACCAGTGCTTAAACCTCTGGTAGTTTGGCACAAAGGCAGTCAGGTTTAACTTAGGGGGTGATGTTTTACGGTACTTAGGAGCACTCAAACAGTGAACTGAAAACACAACCCAAGAAAAATCCCAAATCTATTTAAATCAATAAAGTTAATTTTAATAAAATGACACGCAAAACATCGAAAATTTAATCTCAGGACCAGAGTTTTGAATTTTTTAAGTAAAAAATAAATAAATTGTGCAAGAAGGTGCGAAATGCCAACTGCGAGTATCTGGTAGCACTGGATTGAAACAAGGTTAAAAGCTCAAGCTGAACATAATGGAGCATTGGCCAGGTACAGGACCAGGATCAGCCTGCTGGGAGTGGTACCTTTTGTCCTTGGTGAGGGAGCTGCTATATGCTGTGATGCAAGGCTCTGCATTGTTCTGATTTGGGTCCACATAAGCTAGGGATCAGGGGCTGCGCAGTACTGAGGCTCTGCATTGGATCCAGTGCAGCTGAAGATCAGGAGTTGCACTGTGCTGCGATTGAATGCACTGCATCAAATAAGGTAAAGCAGCCGATCAGGAGCTATGCGGTGCTGCAATGCGGGACTCTGTGTTACTCTGTGTCAGATCCAGAGAAGAAGCTGATCAATATCTGTGCCATGCTGCGATGCACAGCCCTGCATCACTCTGCGCCGTGTGGTGATGTCAGCCACAGAATGGAATGTTAGAAGGATGTGTTGAGGTCATGGAGCAGGGCATTCTGCTTCATTTTCTCTCCTTCTCTTTTTCTTTCTTCTTTTCTTTCCTTTTCTTTTTGCTTCATTGGGAAGGGGGATGATGAGTATTAGAATAATTATTGGAACAATAATAGTATTACACTTTGCTTTGTTAAAAGGGAGATGTGTGGGGATGTCAGCCACAGAATGGAATGTGTTGCGGTCATGGAGCAGGGCATTCCAACTGGGACAGTTGCTCGAGTGCCCCTGCTTGAAGAGAGATGTCTCCTGAAATAAATATATGAAGAACCCATTTCAACTGTGTTTGTTCTTGGTTACCAAACGCCGCTCTACATCAAATTGCATGAAAGCATCAGTTAAATAGGGATACTACACTAGACAAGAGTCCAGGACCTTGATGACAACACTTGGGAGTTGGACTCACTCACACAACGGCCAGCAGAAGAAACCACGTCAGGTCCAGTAGGTATGGTTAGCTGCAAAGCAGGAAAGGCAACTAGAAGTTTCAGACCCAACCACAGCATGGAAACTGACCGCAACGCTGCCACGGATGGCGTCCACATGAACCTGGACAGAATAGACACAGTGGCCCTCATCCTCTGGGATCTCTCTGTAGCATATGTGACAGTGTCCCACCTCATCTTTAGCCAATGCCTCTAAGACATTCAGAATCCAAGGACACACACTGCGATGGACCTGCTACTGAAAGGACCCAGTTAGTCAGCCTGGTACTGTACACCTAAGAGTTCTGCAAGGATCGTCCCTGAGCCCGACCCTCTTCAACTCAAACATGGTCCCTCTAGCCAGCTTCATACGCTCTTATAAGATCAACGTCCTCTCCTATACTGATGACATGCATCTCATTCTCTACTGAACAGACAAGATGCCCAGGACTCGGATCAAGTTCAATGCCTGCATGATTGAGACCACCCACTAGATGAAGACCAACTGTCTAAAGCTGAACACAGACAAGACTGAAATCATGATCTTCGGGAGGAACACATCACAGTGGGACTCCACACGGTGTCCACAGAGCTAAGACCATCACCCACCTCCACCAGCCATGCCAAGAACCTCAGGATCATCACCAACAGAAAACTCAACAAAGCCACCAAAGTCAAAGCTGTTACTGCCTCATGCTTCTGTACTCTGAATATGCTGAGAAAAATGTTCAAATGGCTCTTAATTAGCACCCGGAAAACCATCACACATGCCCTGGTCTTAAGCAAGCTAATCTACAACACCTTCTTTGCTGTGATCAACAAAACTCACCACAAGGCTGCAGACCATTCATAACTCTCAGCCAGAATTACTCTCAATCTCCCAATGCGTCCCTATTTACAAACAAGCACAATTCAAACTCACCTACACATTCAAGGCACTACATAACATTGACCAAGAATACATCAACAATTGCATCTGCTTTAACAAACCTTCCAGACACATCCGCTTGTCCAGACTCCTACTTGCACAAATCCCACACATATGGAAAAACAAATCTGTTGGTTGAGCCTTCTCCTACATCCCTCCTAAAGTGTGGAACAGCCTGCTGCTATACGTATGAGCCTCCTCCTCTCTTCTTGAATTCCACAAGAAGCTGAAGACCTGACTTTTTGAGTAGTCCCTCTAGTCACTAAGTGGGCCTAGACTCACACCTTCTCAGCTCCAGAATGCAGTTCCGGGTGATAGCTCACTCTACAAATGTGCTAACATAACAAGAGGATTTTCAATTGCACTTAAAATGAGTGTACGTATTTCTCTAGCTGTTCCCAAATGTAGTACGTACTTAAGGTAATAAGGTAAACCAGTGTTAGTCTACGGGAGGTCAACCTTGCCACAGAGAAAAATGACTTTGGATGCTTTTCACTGCCAGTATACACTTTTTAATAACTGTGCACCATGCCTTTAGAACCTACTTTAGGGGTTTAGTATAAGCATTAAATAAGCAATGCCATAGCCAATAGGACTCGCTTTTGGGACCTTATAATATTTAGTTATGCAGCACAATATCCTTGGTGCAACAACATCAACCGTTGAATGACTAAACACTTATGAGGTCCCAAAGGCGAGACCTATTGGCTATGCCAATGCTTATTTTTTTGTTTTCTTAAGCTATGCTGCACAGCATCAGGTATGCTTAACAGTTTGGCTAAAAAACATTGGCAAACCCAACAGGGCCAAAGGTGAGGCTTATTGACTTGGCTTATGCTTTTTTAGAAGCCTTCCTATTCAAATGCTTATGTCGATGTTTGTTCCCCAGTGCATGCAACAAAGCTTTGGCAAAGCTGGTGTTTTTATGGCGCATGCATGCCTTATCTGCACTACATTCTCTTGGATTTGCCAAAATTTTAGTTTTTGTGATAACAGTACTAACCTTCCAAGGTTTTCTGGTCACTTTTAATACTTTGTAGTTCACCCAGGGCTCCTGGAATTATGCTGAAATGAAGGGCCAAATAATGCAGCAGGGTTGGCAAAATCATGCCAAGAAAAGGCAAAGTATGCAGCTTAATGAAGCATCGTATTCCGTACACCGTACTATTCATGCTGTGAGGGCAATTTTTTACTTCATTAGTACCAATTTAACACATGAATCCAGTAGTAGGTATCTGAGCGGTTATCGACGTTTGAAAGAGATCTGCCATTGCACGGAATCGTGGTTTTTGAATAACATTTGATGTGTTTGAGCTAGAAAACCATTTTTGGTGAAATCTGCGGTTTATGCAGCAGATTGTGGATTATGTGGCAAATTGCAGCAGATCTATAACTATGCGGAAAACACTGCAGCTGTAGAATCTCATAATTCTACTGGCCTCGACCACACAATACCAGCCATACATGTATGTACGGAGATCACATTAAAGGTTTTGCCACAGGACGTAAAACTCCCTTTAGCAGCCTGAAAATATACTAGCAACGCCACAAAAATAGTAAAGTAATAGCACTAATAATAACAATATTAGCAATGATCATAACTTGTTTTGTTACAGCGCACTTCATAGAACCCGCCTTACGTTTCGAGGCGCTGTAAATAACAGGTGTTTACTATTACCGAGGTTATCACCTGCAAGGGAGCCAAGGTAGAGTTGGCCTCGACAAGATTTGAACTTGTACCTGCACAGCGCAGTGTCAACGGCTGGCGCTGAACTCCGTGCCACCCGGGACAGTGGGGCTCCCTACAGCTGTCAGAAATGTTTTGGGTGCCTGCCTGGCCTCTTAGACTTCAAAAGGCATGGAATTAATCCCCCGCGCGGGCTTGCATTTACTGCAATCTGGTGCCCCCTGCTGGTGGCGCTTAGTACTGTCTTGCACTGCGGCCCTTCACTTCTGTTTATAAATCCACCCTGTCGTTCACTATGTCATAGAGGGTACTTTGAGAAAAACTGCCTTTTCTAGAGCAGGAAAGACCCCGGTGGGAGGGACAATCCAAACAGATGTCACCAGCGCCCTCACACGCAGACTGTCCTGTCATGTTCCTGTCTTGCAGCTTCTGGTTCCGCCATAAACTGGCATCTGTACCTTGTGTACTTCCGCTGTAGGTCCTGCTCTGTGGGATGGAGGACGGGGCAGCCTGAACCAGCCCCAGGCGCAGTAAGCCTCTTGTCGGGTCTCCTGAAGGAATCGATGATGTCAGGAGGCGCCAGTGACAGAATCCTTGTTAGTGGGCAATGGAGAGCGCAGGGTGGAGGAGGGGCATCCTTGGCACGTCAGCCCTCCAGTGCTGATAATCTGAAAATAAGCCCAGGAGTGGTTCGCGCATGGTGCGCGCACGCTGTAAAAAGCCAGGGTCAGCGAGAGCGCCATCTGTTTCCAATTAACATGAACGCGAGACGCGGGTGCGATAATTGGAAACAGATGCCGCTGATGCTCGGTCCCGCAAGCAGTAGGCCATGGGCGGATGCAAAGGTGGGACATGCACCCGCCTTGCCCAATTATGTGGGGTCTTTCTTAGAGAGACGCACGCAGAGGCCAATAGCTGTGAACAAAAAAAGCACACTCACAAGGGTATGTTCAGAGTTTAAAGCCCTTACTAAAAGCCTTACAGTACATCACATGCGCGCTGGCTCAGGCGAGGCCTTAAAAGGAAGACTTATGCTTGACAAAGGGGTTATTTTGCCAAGTCGAAATGGCAGTATAACACTGCAATGCAGGCAGCAATGGCAGGCCTGAGCAATGCTTTTGGAAGATACTATGGTGGGTGGCATAATGAGTGCTGCAGCTTAGTAGCATTTACTTTTTATTGCCTTGATACAGGTACTACGATATACTACAGACTTAGTGCTAACCAGGTGGATGCAAACTTTACAGTTTAGAGGAAAGATCATACACACTTTACCACTGGTTGGCAGATGTAAAGTGCACAAAATCCAAATGTCAACACACACGTGTACATAAGGCAAAAGTCAGGAGAATGTCAAGCAAAAGATGGTAATTCCTAACATTGGGAAAAACTAATATATCAGATAGCCAGATTGTAATTTCAGAGATTCTGTTTGGGAGTCATGTGCTTCCCACTAGCTGGAAACATTATGTACACAATTTTCAGGCTCTATAAACCTTTTGTTACATGCCTTGTAATGTGTTTACAGCCTCCAAAATTAATCTTTAGATTTACAGATGAGTATCACAGAAAATAAGGAACTCGTCAGCTAAAAATTCCAGATCCACCAGATTTGGTACACTTGATAAAGAAGAAACTTTTATTATTATGTAGACCTGGCATGCCTTACTGAGTTGCATTAACATTACTTAAAAACCTGCTTTGAGTGACATCATGGTAAACCACACGACTTGATGAAAACATGCGTGCTGATTAAGCCATATTTGCTGCAACCTTCACAAAGAGCCGGCACAGAAAATAGCACACCATCTGATAACATGAAGGAAAGAATAAGGGTCACAGATAACTGGAAACATATGTACAATTCCTACACATTCCCTCAATCCAGCTCTGCCCTTGATCCATGCACTAATACATACAATTAAGAAACTCATTTGTGTATTCAACTTCACCACACAAGCAAACAACCTTTTTAAAGAGTGTATAACTGGGGTTGTCAAAGATGCATATTCACACATGTGAAAAGATTCGCCTATACAATATTTTTCATGGAAATAAATATTTTTTAAGAGTGGGACGCAGGTCCGGGGTTGCAAGCTTAGGATAGTTTGTGCACTCCCACCATCTGTCGTGAGTACGCACACATTTTCTCTCTGTCCATTCTTATCACAGAAATGGTCAGAGCGACGTTATTTTGTAGGGGCAGAGTAAATCAGTGTCTAGGGTGGGAAGGGGCGGAAAACACACAATTGGTAGGGCCTGAGATGAAAGAGATAAGTTCTGCATGTCTAAATATAACAAGCATTTGCAATGCAATAGGTCTTGCATTTACGCGAGTTTCAACTATTGACATTGCAAATAACAATGACTTTTATTTTTGTTTTTGTTTTTAAAACATGAATAAAATACATTGTCAATTACAATGCCAATAGCTTAAACTCGAGAAAAATGCAAGACCTATTGCAGTGCAAATGCTTGTGTGTTTTCTGGCAACCAGTGACGCATCAGATGCCATCGGCATTGCACTATGTAGCACACATCTAGCCTTGGCATTTGAAGTTCTTCTCTACATTATGACCCTTTTCACCAATTTATTGGAATCCTCATTTTAAAAGGTTAATTTCCACAGTTATCTTAATGTGTGATTAGACAGCAAGTACCGTCACTGGTGCGCTGCTTCAATGCACTAAAGGGTTATTCACATAACTCTTCTGTTCAGTGGTAATCATTTCATCCAGCACATATGGATGAAACAAAGAATGGACTGCAGACGTTGTGCATATCTTCACAGCACGGACTTAACCTACCGAGCTATCCTACAATTCTGTGATGCTGTGCTCACCTTTTCAGACAGGATTCTTCTAGTGACTCTATCAAAGTACGTTCAGCGGTACTCATTTCATTTGCCACATAAGGAAGCAACAAGGGAGTGGACCTGCAGACACTATGCCCATCTCAACAGCAGTGACATACCCATCGAGCCCTCCTACCATCCTGTGTTGCTGTGCTTCCTTTCCAGACTCTAGTCGTCCAGTGCCTATCCGTCCTCGACATTTATTCTTAGAGCTAGAGTATATATCGGACGCTCCTTCTGCTCTGTATGTGACTGTGGACTGCTTTCCTAAAACCAGCAGGCGTTTTCCACTTGTGGGGTCAGTTTATTGGGGGAGCAGTCCATGTGAATATGTTATTAATGCAGAGGAATAGCTGGCTATAAAAATGTATGTTTTTAAAAAATGTATTATTACCGCCCCTCTGTAGATCACGTTTGTGGTGTACCCCTGAAGGCACATGCAGTTGGCCTGACTTTAAGTGTCATGACGCACGCCTGAAGCTGACCGTCGGTAAACTGTCACCACGGATGTGAGGTCGGGCGGTTGCAAACGGTACCACGCCTTCTCTCACAGCAGAAAGATTCTGCAAGTTCCGTTGATATCTGGCATTTGTGTAGCATGCAGCTGCCAGCAGTGCGGCATCGCGGCGCTGTCACCGCACGGAGAGATTCCATAGAGCAGCATGTAAGCAAAGCACATCGTCGTCATGTCTGCCACAGGAGAAGCTCAATAAATAACAAGCTGTCGCCATTGTGCAAATGTAAAAAAAAGTGCTTACCCACTAATTGAAGGAGACAGTATAACGCCGCAAGTAAACGATCCAGTCCTGATGGGCGGTCCCAAAAGGAGACAGGGCAGTAACAAGGAGGGACTAAGAAGCCTCATTATCAATCAGAAGCCAGCATTTACCAAGGACGATGATGCCAGCCAATGAAAACATGGGCGGGGCTTCCACACCACTTCTAATACCCTAATACAGTATGCCTCGCAAAGCGTCCTGCGCATGCGCGCTGCAACGCTAGGGAAGACCTAAAAAGTGTTAGAAAGTGCCCAGGCGCTAAATTGGAGTCTTTCTTATGAGCAAATGTATGAGTGCACATTTTTACCCCAGAGCATGATACTGAGAATATAATTCTATCAGCACCACTAAAACATTTTGTCTTTCACAGCCTTCCAGGAGTACTTCGGTGAACCTTTGTGAATTCCAAAAATGGTAGACACTTGCTCCAGGCATAAGGAGTGTATATCAGTGATTATTTTTCTGAATATTTTGGGGAATAGCTCCATATATAGGAATGTGTCTGTTGTCTGGGTGGGTATTCTCCAGAATTCTAAATAAATGATTGGTGTGCCTCCTAAATATTAGGGAATATTTTGATAATTACTATTTTAGACATAATATCCAGGGACAGAACATTGAAAGGTAAGTATGTGCAGATTTTCATATACCGAGTTCCACATATATGCGGCTTCACGATACACATATATTCACGGTATGTAGATGTGGAATTAAGAATGGTGATTCTATACTCCCTCTATATGCTCTTACCTTTTGATATTTAGTCCCTCGATATTTTGTCAATTATATAATGATACTATGATACTACTACTCTCGATATTCCATGGAACAATTGAATGAGTTCCAATTAAAACACATTGAACGTGTTACCACGCCTTCAATAATTATTGTATTACATCCTTGTTCTCATGTTCATGGTGATAAAGGCCATCCCATAATATTTTGTGTTGCACCAGTGGTCACCATATTTGTTTCCACATTCATCCAATGATCAATATATATTATGGTGGCCATTCAGTGTACGTATCTGTGGAGGTGGACAGGGGCAGGGAAGGCCTTTGCCGCAAAGTGGGGCCTAAGTACACACTGCTCCAAAGTACACACCAGACACTAGCTGCACGTTAGGGGCCGAAGACCACGAGCGGTCTCGCGCCCATTTATTTATACCTGAGGGCTGACCCGCCCCCAGGCTGCATGCGTGCGTGTCTGCGTGTGTGGATGGGCCGGGCTGGCACCGTCAGTACATCCCTCCAAACTCACAGATGATTAGTCCAGTCTCATTTCGCTGTCTCAGCAACTTGGAGGCCCCATGCATAGTCCTGGAGTCTCTGACTGGGGGTTGGGTTTGGTCGGAGATTGTACCTCCGGCTTCGCTGTCCTTCGGCCGCTTCTTCTCTTGCTGTTTCCTCCGTCTCTCGCTCAGGGCTTGCCTGGGTGACACATGGCTCTTGTTCCCTCCTAAGCGGTGATGGTTCTCTCTCTCTTTGGGTTGCTGGCGTCTCGGGATGGACCGGGGGGTCATCACCACCTTCCGTATCTTCTGACATCTGTTCCCTCGTGGCTTCGTTCGTGGAGACACGCTTGAACCATGACACGTTCCGTGTCACCCCTCTCGAGCTGCCGGAGGCTGACACCATGGTGCTGTGAGTGTTCACAACCTCCCACACTTCGGGTTCGAATGTTGTTTGATACTTCAGTTGCGGTAGCGGGTCTTGAGGACCACGTGATCTCCTGCCACCAGTGGCCAGACCCGGGCTCCTCGCGCTCGGTTTGCTCTCTCATTGGTTCTTCTTCTTCGGTCTTGAGTTGCCTCGTGCTTCAACTCGGGGGCTTGCCACGCTGGGCTTGTCGGTATGCTGTCTCTTGGCGCTCTCCGGGACATGACGTGAGCCAGGGCGCATTTGGTGGTGCAATGCGGTGTCTGTCTGTAGGCGGTCAAAAACTGCGATAAGCACTCCTCAGGTCCTTCCCCTTTTTCCAAGCCGAATCGCAGTGCCCGGTTCAGTGTCCGCATAAACCTCTTGACCTCTCCGTTGGCCTGAGGCCATTGCGGCGTGATCTTCCGGTGATGTATACCTCGCCTGGTGAGGTATGTTTGGAATTCAGTGCCCTGAAAGGGTGGTCCATTGTCCGACCTTATTTCATCGGGGAAACCCAACATGGCGAATGTCCGATCCAATGCTGGCTTGACGTGGCAGAAGGCAGTGGAAGGTATTAGCTCCACTACCAGGAATCGGGAGCATGAGTCAATCAGTACTAGGGCTTGTACCTGATATTTCTTGACTACACTCATCTTGACCAAGATCACTGGAAATCTTTTCTAACCTCCAAGAAACAACTGAGAGGCTTGAAAATCTGATTTATGATGCTTTACCCCACCATGCTCAAGATGCTTATCTAGGAAATACATTCTTCTCCAACACTTCAGAGGAGTGGTTTCAGTGGATGGATGAGAGTTTTATCCACAGCCGTACACCACGACTACATGGGGGCACAGCTTCAGCATGCTTCAGGGGCGCTTTAAAGCCCATGGATGGGGTAGACATTGATCCCATTCCTCATGGAGTGACAGACCTGAACGCCTCGTGGACACTCAGAAGAATGACACTCTGGTAACCCTGACTGGAGTGCATGAAGGTCATGCAAGGGCTCCCGTCCTTCCCCAGCATCAAGATGTCTGATCACCGCCATAAGCTTGCCACTGCAGTGCATGGAGAGACATCGCCAAACAGCCGGGGCTACTCCTGAAATGCAGTCGGAAATACATCCTACAAGACAGCCGGCATGGTTACTCTTTGTTTGTTCAGCAGAGAGACCCGAGCATGATGACCAGGCGGTGCGCCCCTTTTTGGTGAAGGAGACCTAAAGCTCTGATGCCACTGTAGGCATCAGATTGGTGCTGGGTTACTGCATTTAAATATGTTGGGGGGTTACATTGGGGCATGCTGCCAGTAATGTCCGGTTGGCACTGCTGGGCATCGTGCTCTCTGACAGATGCTTCATGGATTTTAAGTATTGTGAACTGTTGTTGGCATATACCTTTGTTTGTTGTTCTATAGGAAGTCTGCTGTCCGTATGGGGCAGTCAAGGCTGCAGTCACCTTCCCTACATGCTTATCCCCCATAGATGGCCACTGGTAGGTATGCAACCCTAGACTTGCAGATAGGATCAAAATAACTGCAGTCCTTTGTGCAGTGAAAGGTCTATGGGCAGATCTCCTCTTTCTTTAAGAGTCCCACCTCCTTGGGAATAAAACCCCCTACTGGCCCAATGAGGATACAAACAAGTATTTCATTCAGAGTTTGTTAGGGGCTCTAGAGGGGTGGCAATACTGATAAGGGGGCATCTTAGTTACACCATCACCAGGACATGGTTCGCTCCAGGGGCAGACACATGGCAATCACGGGCCAACTACAAGGGAAGCTGCTGTGACAGGTACATGTTTATGCCCCACCCCCACGGATTACATCCTTCCTGGAAGCAATAATGAGATTACAGGGCGAATTTCCGCTGGGTCCTTTGGTGTTGGGGGGAGACTGGAATTTGGTAGTGGACAAAGCGATAGACAGGCTTTGGATGCCCCAGAGTAGGTGTGCCGCCCCATCTTTATTGCAACCTCTGGCAACTCATCCATCCAAGCAATAGGGGATACATGTTTCGGTCTGGGACACACAACACTTCTTCCCACCTTGATTATTTCTTTTTATCTAAGAGAGATGCACACAACCTAATAGATACACATATCCTCCCTAGATGCCTCCCTGACCTCTTCCCTATCCTATTTACTTCATGGTCGGACTAACACGAGACCCCCACTAAGGTAACCACTATCGGCATGTTCCCCCCAGGGCGCTGGGCTCACTTCACATATCTAAGACATGTTGGATCACTATCTCACAAAAAATTGAGGCACAATGACTTCCCCAGGTATCTTGTGGAAAGCGATGTTGGCTACCCTGAGAGGTTAAATAACCCACTACATTACAGTTACAAAATGCAGAAAGCAGCAGGAGGTACAAGAGCTGGAGGTGCTGATTTGACAGCTTGAAAGGCATTATGCTGTTGACCCCCAACTCAGTCGATGTGGGGACACTGACTAGATGCAAGCTTGACTCTGCAGCGTTCTATTAGAAGAGGCCAAGTAAGTGTGGCTTGCAGCGCAATCATTTATCTATCAATGGGGTCACAAGTCAAGCAAGCTCCTCCAACATCTTTACTCTAATATCACGTATCATGGTCCCATCCTATATTTATGTGATCCGACGGGGCATGATATTATTGGGGATGCTGCGACCGTCATGAATTCTTGCAGTACTCTGCAGGAATATAAAATTGCAGTGATACTATATCTGAGCCTTAAATTTCAAACTTTACAACTGACTTACCCCTGAATACACTCAGCTACTGAGAGACAATTGTTGGAGGGGGATCCGGCCAGCGGGGATCTAGCCCTGATCTCTTGACTGGGTGAGAGTATTCTGCTTAATTCAGAGACTCTGTCCATCACCACCCCTTGTTGTTAAATATTTTGTCCACCCTAAGCGTGGAAGGGTATACTCAGATGTGAGTCCCTTGCTCATTGCACCATCAGGATTCAAGCAAGCCGGGCCGACGACGGCTGAAATGCCAGAAACCGGTCCCCGGAAGCTTGTTTCCTTCCCAGTGTAAGAATTGGCTTGGTAGTTTGGTTTGCCCTGTTCCCATCATGCACTGGGACAGGAACAGACTAATTTGCATATAGCCAGGTTCTGAACTGGGATGGTGCAGTGAGCTAAAAAACGGTGTTGGATCTAGCCCTGATCTCTTGACTGGGTGAGAGTATTCTGCTTAATTCAGAGACTCTGTCCATCAGCACCCCTTGTTGTTAAATATTTTGTCCACCCTAAGCGTGGAAGGGTATACTCAGATGTGAGTCCCTTGCTCATTGCACCATCAGGATTCAAGCAAGCCGGGCCGACGACGGCTGAAATGCCAGAAACCGGTCCCCGGAAGCTTGTTTCCTTCCCAGTGTAAGAATTGGCTTGGTAGTTTGGTTTGCCCTGTTCCCATCATGCACTGGGACAGGAACAGACTAATTTGCATATAGCCAGGTTCTGAACTGGGATGGTGCAGTGAGCTAAAAAACGGTGCTGGATCTAGCCCTGATCTCTTGACTGGGTGAGAGTATTCTGCTTAATTCAGAGACTCTGTCCATCACCACCCCTTGTTGTTAAATATTTTGTCCACCCTAAGCGTGGAAGGGTATACTCAGATGTGAGTCCCTTGCTCATTGCACCATCAGGATTCAGGCAAGCCGGGCCGACGACGGCTGAAATGCCAGAAACCGGTCCCCGGAAGCTTGTTTCCTTCCCAGTGTAAGAATTGGCTTGGTAGTTTGGTTTGCCCTGTTCCCATCATGCACTGGGACAGGAACAGACTAATTTGCATATAGCCAGGTTCTGATCTGGGATGGTGCAGTGAGCTAAAAAACGGTGTTGGATCTAGCCCTGATCTCTTGACTGGGTGAGAGTATTCTGCTTAATTCAGAGACTCTGTCCATCACCACCCCTTGTTGTTAAATAGCGGGGAGCTTGCAGCAGCACTGAACCAACTCCAAATCTGCAGAACACAGGACCCAAAGGCTTTCCCAGAGGATTTTTTAAATCTTTCATGTACAAACTAAATACCGCCTATGAGGATGTCATTAAGGACGTGACTAGGAGTCTGTGGCTCACCCTTGCCTTTCGCAGGGTAAAAAAAGAAGAAATCCTGAATGCGGGGAAACCCCCAGATAGATGCGCTTCCTATAGACCCATCTCCTTTCTTAATGCAGAAGTCAAAATCATGGCTAAGGTGCTGGCAGATCACTCGATGAAAGTCCTCCTTTCCTTGATACATCCTGACCAGGAGGGGTCCAAGCCTAAGTGGGTTACATGCCTTAATATTAGATGAGTCCATAATGTTTTAGTCCTGGCTGCCCAGCTCAACTGACCCACAGCTATACTTCTGGCAGACATTGAGAGGATGTTCTACTCCATCTGCTGGGCTCATTTATTTGCCCTTCTTAGACGCCTTATCTTCGGCCAAAAATTCATAGCTTATTATTAAACTCCTCTATTGTGACCTAGGGGCGCATGTCTGGGTGGGTATGACTGTGTCTGAACCATTCCTTATATGAAGGGGCACACAACAAGGGTGCCCACTGTTCCCCTTGCTGTTTTCTATAGCTAGAGAACACCTTTCGGAATGGCTGCAACTTGAATTTTTCTGGGTTTGAATGGGGTTCAGGACCCTCAGACAGGATTGCCCTTTACGTGGATGATGCGGCCACCTTTCTAACAGACCCTCAGACATCGGGTCCAAGAACAATTCAAATCTTGCGGATATTCAGGGAGACATTCAGTCTAGTGCTGAACTTGAACAAATCAACTATCTTCCCAGTCACAACTCAGCTGCACGATTTGCGTTGGGCAGCCAATATACCCAGCCAATATAACTGTGGCATACTGGGGCTTTCAATATTTGGGGGTGTTACCCCTGATACTGCACTTGCTTGGACAATTAACATCCTACCAATGTTAGATAAGCTACTTGCTGACATAAAGCTTGGTCAACACTCCCACTATCGGTATTGGGATGATGCATGATCCTTAAAATGGTATCACTTCCTCGTCTCCTATGCAGGCTGCAAAATTACCCTGATGCCATGCCTAAATCATTTTTCTCAAAATGTAATTCCTTACTTATGAGCTTCCTATGGAACCAAGGGGCTCCCTGCATAGCTCTCACTAAATGTTTTAAATCAAGCTACAGTGGGGGAATAGCTGCACTAGCTATCAAAACCTACTATACGGCCTCTCATCTTATAGTCAGTAATGGGTTGTGATACAAAGGTCGGGGGATCAGCTTATTCCTATGAGAAATGGGTCCTCCAAGGCACAAGTATGCACCACCTACTTTATGGAGGGAAATTCCCTGCAACAGTGCCCTCTGCCACAAAGTGGTGCTCCAGACTTGGAAGACATCCCTGAAGGCACTTGCCTTGGACAAGCGTCTCATGGGCCAGGAACTTATGTGGGTGGATACCATGGTTCCCCAGGTAGTCGCGCTGCAAGGGTTTCATGGATGGGCACCATTGGGATCTCCAGATTGAGAGGCTTGGTAGAAGATACAACTCTCAAAACCTAGCAAACCTTAGAATATGAATATGTTCTCGACCATAGTCAACTTTTTCGCCACTTACAGCTGTGTCACACCCTCATGCCCTATATTGCAAATTTGGAAGATCTCCCTGAATTACAATCTTTACAGGACAAATTGCTGTTGGGAGACTTGGGTGATCACAAAGTATCGAAGGTCTTTCACCTCATCTAGTTAAATTATTTACAATGGACATGTTTTACATGACACAAACTGTATCAGATTGGCGTGATCTCCTCGTCTCAAAGCCTAAGGTTTAGGACGTATGCAGGAGACTTCCTATATACCACGTGGAGGTGCACACTACTCTGCTTATTCTTGGATGGCATTCTGACCTGCTTGGAGCATGTTCTGGGCTAGCTCATTCTTTTGAATGAACCAGTATGCTTTAACACTCCTATGGGTGGGCTTTACTGTGGCAAAAAAGGATATTGCAAACTACTGGAAAACAAAGAACAATACCGTAGATTGGAGAATGGAAGAGGGGCATGGACTGTTACATGGTCAGGGAGCAGCCGTTAACGAGGCTAGGGGGTGCCCACAGAAACATGTAAAAATCTGGGGTGCTTGGGCAGCTTACAGAGGGATCATTATTACAAACAGACATCCCATTGTCAAGAACCTTGATAACAAACGTCGGACATATACGGGACTGCAGCTATGCTGTAGAAATCCTCAAGTACTGGCGGATGGGGAAACATCACTTACAACGCAACTTTTACCACGCAATGCTTTTACATCGCAGCTTTTACAACGCAAACCATTACAATGCATTGCGCTGGGGGGCGCTCTAGGATAGGGAATATATCTAATTTACTATCCAACACCTTCCGTACTATCCACCGGGACTGGAGTTGGAATAGTAAATTAAATAAGTCACTATCCAGCACCCCAAAGCACTATACGTTGTAATGGTATGCGTTGTAAACCTCGCGTTGTAAAAGCATGCGATGTAAAAGCATGCGTTGTAATGTCGTACATCTCTGGCGGAGGTGGTGGAGAGAGTGGAGAGGTAGGGATATTGGGGAGCAGCGCTTCCATTGTTCTGGATTTATGTTGTCATCACATGCAAAACATCATAAAAAGTGTTGTACAACAATGCATTAGCTAACTACTGCCATAAATTAGAAAAAGGTGAGCAAGGAAAACTGGAGCAAAACAGCTTTAATAATCCCAGTTAAAATGAAAAGAATCAAGCTTCAATATAGCAGTCAATTAAAGGCAATGCAACTTTGCAGGAAATAGTGGAAAATTAGGAATGTGTCTAATTGTCTAAATGTTTGTGAGGCTTTTCTAAGTGAGACTGTGGCAAAAGTTAGGCCAGTTCATGAGTGTACAAAGTGAGCTATGGAGTGTGAATGAATCGAGACAGACACCATTACCTTTAGAAATAGATATTCTCAAGGAAATTCATGCTATCCAGCAGTGGTTGTCTTGAGGCTGTATTGACTGAGTAGGAGTTTATGGCTGAGAGAACTGGCAGTTCTGAGAAACTGCAATTGGGCTAAATCACTGGAAGAAACCTGAAAGGTCATGTCAATTCCAGACTGGAGTTGTGTCAATGTTTTTTTTCACCGGAAAACATATACAGATATAGGTGGTGAAAAAGGTGTGATGTGTGATGCTGGATATCACTCATAGAAACCCTATTGTCAGTGCTTTGCAGATGTTGGATCCCACTAATCAGATCGGACTCCCTAAACTGGGTGATTGCATGACCTGAGTCTGCAACATCGGGCATTTAGCATACCAACAGGAGGCAGATTACTTCACTCTGCCCTGGAACAGGTCTGAGGATTTGCTTTCCCAAATCTGCCAGGTATGTTTAGTTCAAGGCCAACTATGTTGCTGGTAAGAACAGCTGTTTTGGACCACCGAGCCAAGAATTACTTATATATTCCAATGGCTTATATCAGGCTAGTTAGCCCAGCCCAGTACGCACCACTTTGCTTAATCTGCGGCGGTTTTTCAGTTTCCTAGAATATGTCCCAGCTTCATTGCCTCGTTCGGGCTGCTGGATCCTCGATTTGGAAAGTGCCTTTGATTCTTTGAAGCTGCCCTTTCTATTTGCAGTAGTCCCCCATCATGGCTTTGGAGATAGATACTTGAGGCTTATCCGCACATTGTACAGTCTGCTGTCAGCCAGATTGAAAACTGGCTCCCATATTTCTGACCCAAGACACATAGGGAGGGGCTCACGCCAAAGGTGTCCACTCTCTCCACTGCTCTTCTCTCTGAAGATGGAACCTCTGGCAGCTCATCTTCATGTGCAGGGTAGTGAATAGGGAATACCTCTAGGAGATGGAATCCATTCAGTTTCCCACTATGCAGATGCCCTCCTTATTTACCTACTGTAAACTTCTTCTATTCCTTCTGAGATCTGTTGCATTCTTCATCAGTTTGCTGACCTCCTTGACTTGTGAGTCAATTAGGCTAAATACTGCCTCTTCTCATTGTCCCCAACCATAGCTGACCCAGGCCGCAACCTGACTGCACACCCTCTTACCTGGTAGCCCCCCACATTTAGGTACTTGGTTATCTAAATCTATCTTTTGCCCAGAGATTTATTTGATGGAAACCGCAACATCACCACTTGCCCAGATGGCATTCTGGTAGACATTGCCCTTGTCGGCGGCGGGCAGAGTCCCTCTGCTCAAGATGGTTGGGCTCCCTCATCTCCTGTATTATTTTGTTAAGTTACCCTTATAGATACGCTCTTCCATTTTCCGTTCCTTTGAAGGTGTGATCAAGAACTTAATTTGGAATACCTCCCAATGCTGTATGGCTCTCACAAATCTTTTTCATACCTTGGACCATGGGGGACTAGCAATTCCTAACTTTGAGAAGTATGTCTTGGTATCCCAAGTTCAGTGGGTAGCCTCTTTGCAATTGTCTGACACAATGCTACAAGCCTGGAGTCTGCCTCGTATCTTCCATATTCCACCCAAGTGCCAGGCCACTGCCACCCAAGCCCACACTCCTATTAGTTGTGCACCGCTGCTTTAGCGGCAGCCTCTATTTCACATGCCAGGCTATCCCCTATGCACTAGCTTTAGCACTCCTAGGCATACCGTACGGACCACACTCTACCACTAAGGCTGAATTATTTGTTTGGAATGAGGTGGCAATTCAGTCTGTAGGTGATCTCTTCAGGGCCAGGATGCATTTGTGTTATGAATCACTGGTGGAGGATGATGGCCATTCCTCTGGACAATTTCTCCTGCACACATCACGTGTGAGGGCACGGGACATAGCTGAGGCATTATGACCTGCGAACCCCCTACGCACCAAACAGTACCTCCATATTGGCATTTGGTTTGCTGGCTAGCTGGGTCTTTGCACTTACACATAGACACACAGCACCATAACCCACATCGCTTCATGGACAGTGGGAGGCAGACCTCAATCACCCCTTCACAGGCAGGGAATGGTCCGATCTTTTGGAGGACTCTAATCACAACCCCGCAATGACCAATTTTGGCTGATTCAATTATGCATTGTACACAGGGCCTAGATCATCCCTGCCAAAATAAACAGGTATTTTCACTGCACTGATGCTGCCTGCCTCCGGTGTGAGTTGGTAAATGCGGACCTGCCCCCACTGCTAATGCTACTGGCGGGGAGTGATGAGTCACACAGCCTTTTGTACTGACAGAGTTCTCTCGAGCACATGGGAGGTTGTGTGTTCTAGGACTGTATCATAGGAGGAAGAAACACAAGGTCATGTTCTGGTTCATTGATTTGGGTCTATTGTTGGCCAAAAAAATGGTGAGCCGTATCTTACAACCTGGATGCAGTCATTCAAACATTGGGCGCAGCTGAGAGTATTGCCCTACACAGGAAGGACAACTTAGGACTTCATAGGCACTTCTGAGCACGTGAGCTACAGGGGAGCTAGTGAGTAATTATGAAACCCAGGTCTGGAGAGAGAGACAGTCTGGAGAGAGCGGCTGCAGCAGCAGCAGTGGAGTAGCGCCGAGCAGAGCTGAGCGGAACCCCAGTGACGAAGTAATCAGCGAACAAGGAATACCCTCCTACCAAAGACCCGCCTGATGCTTCCCATACCTGCTGTGCTGCTGGAGTCCGTGTTGTCCCTGTGGTGCTCCTGGGGGGCGTGTTTGCCTTGCTGCTCCTTTACTGTTGTGCAGCAGCCGGTTCACTACATTCCCACAGCTCCAGGCTTCAGAGGTTGGGCCTTGTGGTATTTGGGCCTTAGGCTCTCATACTGCTAAAATGAGGTGACACAGACATAGGTGTAATAGTTGGTTAACTGACCCTGAGCACATGCGCTTGGATAGCCACGGTCCTGGGTCCATTCCATCCCGGAGGTGGTTGTTACCAATGGACCGGCTTGCTCGCATCTGTCATTCCCGGTTGACCTTCGGGTTTGCACGTAGATGTGTACTCCCAGTGGTGCTGATGCTTTCCAGGTACTGTGTTCGGATGTCCATGCATCTTTTCACTTTCCCAATCGGGTGTTTCCCTTCTGGTGTGTGTTGTGGTGTTCCGTCACGCGCACTTCTTTGCTCTTCTCTTTCCTCTTCGGGTGTTCCCCTTCTGGTGTGTGTTCTGTTTGCCTGTCACGCACACCTCTTTGCTCTTCTCCTTTCTTCTCTTCTTCCTTCGTCGTGGCGTCGTGCCGCTCAGGATTGGTCTTCTCTTCCTTCCTTCCCGACTCGGTCTGGTCTCCTATCTGGTTGTTCGCTCTAACCAGGCTTCTCCGTGTAGCGTGCACTCCACACATTTCCCTCTGGTCTTGTCCAAGCATTAGGACACTGTCTTCACTTCACTCTGTGACTGGACCTGTCGTCGTGACCTTCTCTCGCTTGATTACTTATGACATTTAATTGGTGTTGTTAGACTTCGCTTCAGTCTTCTTCCTGGTCCTCTTCGTGGACATCTCCTGTGTTTTTCTCTTCACAGATGTCTTCTCCGTTCTTCCTGTCAGATGTCTTTGTCAGATCTCTTTGTTCGCTGACTTCTTGCAGGTCAGCATCATCCTTGCGACCAGGCTGTCGGGTCGACTTCTTCCTCCTTGCGACCAACAGGGTGGTCGGCTTCTACCTCCTTGCGACAAACTGGGTGATCGGCTTCTACTCCCTTGCGACCAATGGGCTGGTCGGCTTCTTCCTCCATGCGACCAGCAGGGTAGTCGGCTTCTTCTCCCTTGCGACCAACGGGGTGGTCGGCTTCTTCCTCCATGCGACCAGCGGGGTGGTCGGCTTCTTCTCCCTTGTGACCAACGGGGTGGTCGGCTTCTTCCTCCATGCGACCAGCAGGGTGGTCGGCTTCTTCTCCCTTGCGACCAACGGAGTGGTCGGCTTCTTCCTCCATGTGACCAACAGGGTGGTTGGCTTCTTCCTCCATGCGACCAGAGGGGTGGTTGGCTTCTTCTTTCTGGGGACCATGCTGGGCGGTTGGCATCTGGCGGTCTGCGCAACCATTCCTTCGCCTCTCCGCAGTTGCAGTGCTTTGGCGTGCTTTCTGACTGTGCTCTTGATTCCTTCCGTGACTTGCTGCTTTGGGCAGTTGTCTTGTGGTCTTGTCAGTCTCTGTTCATCTGTGAGTTTGCTGTCCCTCTTCCTTTTGAAATCCCCAGGCATCTGCGGTGTTCCTTTGCCGAAGGGGGCTTGCATACTTCCTTTCCGGTGGACTGACAATGTCTTAGGGTCTGCCTGCCCCTTCAGTCTGATCCTGTTCGATGTCCTCATGCGCTTTGGGTAGCGTACCCACAACTGCCTCAGTGCGGAGTTCCTGCACTCCTGGCGCGTTCCTGTGCCACCCCTTTGCAGTGGTTGGCGCCACTCTAGCCTGGCAAGTCTCTTGCGCACTCTTGGCAGCCAATTCTATTGAGGGTTTCCTTGCAGGCTCCCTTGTTGAGGTCTGCCAGCCCGGCTGGGGCCGTAGGATACTTTCTCCGAGGCGTGCGGCCCTCTATCAGTATGTTGCAGCGGTCATCTTTGGTGCTGTACCCTGTGGGACTTTCCTTTTCTTTTGAGGACTGAGAGTGCAGTTGGGGCTGCCTGTTGATATCCTGCAGGCACCTTGGTACTGTCCCTCAAATCACTATCTTGTCGCTTTACTTTTGGAGGCACCCATATGGCATCGGGGTGACCCTACACTCCAGTCAGTCAGTCACTGTGTGGCAGCTGTCTTCTAGATGCTGAGTGTTTCCCCTGGTGCTCTTGTCGTGCTGCAGTCGTATTTTTGTTAGTGGGTGCGGTACCACTAATTAGCCATTAGATGGCGCTGCACGCTTTCAATTCCAGTCTGGTTCCGTTGTGTTGCAGATTGTCTCCTATTTACGGGCTTCGACGGACAGAGACAATGGAGGGCAAACAAACTTGCGTATGCAGTTTCCTACACAGCCCGATGACTTTCAGACATTGATGGGCTTCCTTGAAACTGCTTGTGAGGCATTCGCAACCTCAGAGCCTGGATTGACCTTAGCAGCTTAGTTCACGCTGCTGGTCTCGCTTCATCCCGGTGACGGGCAGGGCTGCCTGATGCATCCCCTGTCTTTGAGGGCCGCCTGGGCTGATTTCTCTCGGCCTTGCTGTGACAGGCCTCCACAGCTCCACACATGCTGGGGGCCTATCTCTGATGCCTCTTTGTTCTCGCGGCCATCACACTGGGCCGCCCAGCAGGCTCTGGCCGTCAGCTACGCGCGCACTGCTCCAGGTAAGTGTCTTTAACTCTTCTGCGCCCCTCGCAGCTGGCCTCACTCTTCACGGGCTGCATGGGGGGTCCAGGGACACTCCAGTCTGCCGCAGGCGGTACGCAGTCTTCGCTCTGTTCCCCTTCCCACCCCAGCAGCTTCATTCAGTCCGCACCCTGCGCAGGGTGGGGGGTCAGAGCTGCAGCCTGGGGACACAGCGGCCTTACCGTTGCTGAGGACGCGGGGTGAGCTCCTGCTGTCTTGGAATCACCTCGGGGCATTCCATGCTTCGTTCTCGGGGCTAAAGGAGAGGTTTGGCCTCCCGCTGGTGTCTGATTGTGCAGGGCACTTCTCTTCACGTTCCTCACCTTCGGCCTCACACGCGGGGCACTAGGACGCAGCCGATGCGGCTGGGCTCCGCTCGGCTGGCACTTTTCCCCGGGGCACTTCCTCGGCACTTCCTCGCAGGGGCGGCTCACAGCAGCTCATGAGGTGCGGGGTAGGCTCCCGGTCACCTTCTAATCAGCATATAGGCCCAGGGCTCATCACACGCCCCGCGGGCCTCTCGGCAGCCGGCGCCGTTCACGCAGGAAGGGGTGATACCACCCCGCAGCTCTCTCCCCCTTTTTTCTCTGCTGGGCTGCTGCACGCACGGGCACAGCCCCCTCGCCGCCAATGTGGTATTTGGGCCTTAGGCCCTCATACTGCTAAAATGAGGTGACGAAGACATAGGTGAAATAGTTGGTTAACTGGCCCTGAGCACGTGCGCTCAGCCCTTTTTATTTAGCAGGGTCATCTGACTAATGACGCCTGTGGTGGGTGGGTGTTCAGTGTGTGACAACTTGCTGAACATTTGAACGTATCCAGCGCGATACTACAGGCCTCAGCGGGAACCACACGGCCCAGCCGCCTATCTGCACAGTTTGTTCTTTGACCATTTGCTCTTCAGCCCACTGACAGACTGTGGTGGGGTCAGTTGCAGGGGCTTGGAGTTTTTTATTTTTTATTTTTTTATTTTTTGATTCCTTCAAGTTTTCTTCTCCGCTTAAGTGACAGCGAGCGGGGGTCCCGGGCTTTCAGGCTACCCGAGCGCCCTCAGGAAGAGTCAGTTAAGTGCTTGTAGCATGGGATTGGTACTCCTGATTCTAATATAATCTATATTACTTTTATACTGTGACTTGACCCTGACACAGACAATCCGCTTTGCTTAATCTAACCTTCACTCCTTCCAGCATTAAATAGTAACTATATCCAGAAATTGCGACTAGATTGATCCCAATTACAAATAGTGATTTGAAAGAGATCCCTGAGGTGTTGACGCTGACACCAAAGCCAATCCACGCAACAGAGGAGGTGGAGCCTGCTTGTGCTCGCAGCCCATCCCGACTGCTGCCAAAACACCATCCGAAACTGCCAGAAATTTGCTCGGAACAGCCCGCAGAGACCCGCCGTCTCGCTGAGCCACTGAGGATGGGGGTTAGGCCGGTGGCCCCTACCTCTACCGCTGCTGTTCCCGGTTGCAGACTCCCGGGTGAGGCAGTCCCGGTCTCTGAGGGTGCCAGAGGCTGGAGTCCGGTGTGCAGAGTGCGGTAGGTGGTGTGGTGTGTGAGGTGGGCGAGGAAAATAATAAAATCATCATTCAAATCACCTAAAAGTGAAGCAACGAAGAGTGCAGTCTGACGGAGCCCCATAGATCTGCAGAGTGGAAGCGACAGCGAAGGTGGACAGAACGGTTGGCAAGAAGTGGAGCGGCGAGGTGGAGTGGTAAAGGGGGCCATCAAGCTGCCAAGCACTCAAGCAATTAAGGACATAGGACTCTGTCTAACCCTGCCACAACTCTGCCACAACTTTGCTAAGATTCTATCAGACTTTGGTGATATCAAATCTAAAATTGCAATTTGTCCTTGGAGAAAATATCTATTGGAGGTATGCAGGAGTTAGAGGGTGACTTGCGTGTATACCTATAGTGACTTCTGATCATTTAAGGTCATTAAAGACAGGCACGCTGACTACTGGAGAGAAGCGTGGCTCCCTTCCTGCGTCTTCCTGCGCCTTCCTGCGTCTTCCTGAGCATCTTACTGAACCCCTAGAGCCTTATTCTGACAGCCAGTAATTCAATCTCCTTCCCAAGCTCGTGAGACTGTGAGATTGCGAGCGTTGAAGAGGGGAAACTCGGTTTTCGGTATTGCATGAGAGCATCGGCGCACTAGCGCATTGGAGCAATACCTCTCTGGTTGTGCTGGCTGGCCTGGCTAAGGGTTGTACAGGCGCGTGCATCAACCATTTTTGTGGGCGCAAATGGTGCAATTCGCAAAAATCGTCCATTTGCACCCGCAAAAAGGGCATTTGCGATGCATCAAGGTTTAAGGCACTCGCAATTTCAGAATTCGCAATTAATTGTGATTTCTCAAATTGCGATTGCATTTAAGCAATCACAGTTTGCGATTCCTTAAATGCAATGCAAGAACCACTTTAGAATAGCGATTTCGCTAATAGGGGGCGTGAATTACCATCAAGTTGAACTTGATGGTAATTTGCCAAAACTTTGAAAAATGCACTAAAGTGCGTTTTTCAAAGTTGTAAGTTACACACACACATGCCCTTGGGGCATGTGTGTGCGCAGCATGTGTGCACAGAGCTATTTCAGGGGTGCAACAGGGTGTTGTTTTGACACCCTTGCACCCTTGAAATTGCATGCGCAATTTGCGAATACATGCATAGGCTTTTGCAATTCCTTAATTGCGATTCCTTAATAATCGCAATTAGGGAATCGCAAAAGCCTACATTGATGCATGTACCTGTAAGGGTCTACGGAACTTGTAACATAAAAATGACGATATGACCGCAAAAGAATTATGATCTGGCAGATTGGTGTACACAAGAGATTGCCAAAAAACTAGAGCTAATCCTCTAAGGAACAACTCACTGCAAAGAAACATTTTGAAGAGTTTTAATACCATCCCTTCCTTCTTTCCTAAAAAATAAACAAGTTTAAAATCAGTAGGGATGCTGGAGTCTTCCCAAAAAGAACATGAAGATCATGTAGAGGCTAACGTAATTCTTGGAAAACCATTGCTAGTAGTATCCTCCATATAACCGGCCAAAATCGGGGGATCATGGTCTACAGATCGCCAACACTCTGAATCTAGGGTGGCTGACTCTTTGCTGGCAAATGTAACCATCCACTCCCTTGTAAATGGAGTCTTTGAACCTGAAGGGGTATCTCAACTAGTGCCAAAATCGGGAGAACATATATTGGAAGATTTCATTCTACCTGACATTAATCTAGATCAGTCTCCTAAATGTCTCCCATTCATAATCTAGAATCGTCCAGGATTCTTATTCCTGCCACTTCACTTTCCTCCAAGGATCATCCTGTTAAAATGCAACTGTTCAGTAGTACACCCTGTGGAACAAACTTATTTGATTCACGGGGCCCATTAACTCCTGAACTATCCCAGAACTTTCTTCTTTTAATTAATATTCACGGGTTTAAAGTGCTGATGTCGGAATCATTGCTTCGACTGGAAAGAATGCTGGCTTCTATCTTAGCCTTAATGGAGAAATCAGTAATTAACTCCAACTCTATTTTGGACTCTGTTTTGACCCTGACAAAGTTTATAACCTCTGAAAAAGCTTGCATACTTTCCCTCAGTATGCCTAATCTAGGGAAGGGATCTCCTACTCCCCTTCCTTTGGAGGACGACTCCTACAAGGTACGTTCTACTCAAACAGACTCTCTTTCACGTATTAAAGGGCAGGACTTTGGCATCCAGGCTGGTAAGCCTTTCTTTAGTAGAAAAATAAAAACAAAATGAAAGAAAATGAAGATATATTTGATAAATTACATTCCTGACTTTACAGCAGCTCTTCGATTCTTAGTCTATAGCTACAGTGGTTGTACCTACATCCCACCCGCAAACTAAGGCGGAAAATACAAATTCAAGTACAATTTGAAAGGGTTTCCCTATCTTCCTAAAAACAGGTGTAAATTCTTCTAAGCAGCTTATAGAGGAAGGATTAAAAGGTGGATGCTCTCCTATTAAGGAAAAGGCTATCAAGAATAAAAGTAACAACACCTGTAAGAAAAAGAAGGAAAAAAGAGAAAAACGCCAAAGGATAATTTAAAAAATGACAATACGGGTACGCTTCGACCCTAACCTTATTTATAATACATCACCAAATATGGAATAAAATATTCTGAAGAGCGACGATGGACACACTGAGTTCAATCTATCGGGTCCTTTTTCCTCTCTTTTGAACTCAAGTGCACCAATTAAATCTGCCCAAGATGCAGTGATATTAAATATGAATGCTTCTCCTACCGCTCAGAGTATTTTGAAGCCTATTGCTTCTCTATTTGCTTCTTCTTTAGGCAATAATGTCATTTATAATGCCAATGAAAATATTTCTGAGGTATCCAGCCTAGTTAATAACTCACATCCTGCACCTTATATCCTGGATTTTTCATTTCTTTTTTTTACCACAAACTATATATGAATAGGACCTTTCTGTGGGTTGCTTTTCTGAAATTTCAGGCCTTAAGTTGATCGAAAGTAATGACATCGCTCTGGTTGAGGTTAAAAAATATGACAATCTTAGGGGTGCAAGAGTAACATTTGCATCCAAAGCTATTTCCCACCTGATAATCACACACAGCAACAAACTATGCTGTTGTGGTATTGATGTTTTAATTCCAGAAGTCAAGCTACCATTAAAAAAAGTGGCCCAACATGAGCTGTCTAACATTGATCTATAAACCTCCGCAAGAGGCAAACCTTTCTCTGAGAAAGAGAGTATTTTGCAGGTTTTTCTTGGTACAGAAGGTAGGAGGGTTTTGCTTCATAGAGAGAAAAATACTCAGCATGTGCTTCCTGCAGGGGAGGAAGATAAGAAATGGAGTTGGGTCACAGGTGTTCTTAATTTAAACAGACACTTAGGCCTCAAATGTGGTAACTCCTACTACCAAGGATATTAATGTGATATCTTGGAACGCAGACGGCTTAAGCACTAATAAAAACAAACTCTTATTCTTGAAAGAGCAGAATGCTGATATAATTTGTCTACAAGATACTTGGATCACAAAGAACTGATCCACAGAAGATTATATTGTGCTGAGCCGGCCTGCGCTCCCTGTGATTAGAGGTCACGCTAAAGGAAGTATTGCTATTTTGTAAAGTACAAGCCTTGGTTAGTCATATAAAGAAATTCTCCATGCCTCTAACCTAATTCAGGTGATTAAGTTAGATGATATGGATGGCCAGGATCATTTGGATATCTTGTTGATCATAAAAGCATATTTATCTCCTGACGCATCTTATTCTCATCTATTAAAAGAGCTATTAATTTTTATCTCCTCTACCTTGGAAAGTGAAGATTGCAGGTCCCTATTATTAGTTGGAGATTTGAACTCTAAAGTCTCATGTCATAGTAGGAGGAGTCTTATTACTTGAAGGTTTGAGAAGTTTAGATCTCATAATTGCTAATGAGAGGCTAGAAAAGGATATTCCAGCAAATCACACTCATAAGGCGCCAACTGGGAGATCTATTATAGATTATTTAATTGTTTCTGCAGTTTTTATCTGTAAACTTAAAAATATGGAAGTCCTGGGAAATGGTTTCAGTGACCACATGTTGATTTGCTTTAAATTTGAATTCACTTGTGCTAAGGTAGGCCCCCGGAACTTCAAAGGCGACACAGTAGGGTTCAATGCAACAAATGGTAGAATTCACTGGAATACTCAAGCAACCGCTAAATTAAAAGCATACTTAATGGCACTAATAAGAGATCAGCAGCACTTAATAATGGTCAAGTGTGATTCTACCCAACCAGATTTACTCGAAGCCTTTTCCCATAATATAGGTCTTCTGGCTGAATCCTGTAAATTGACACATGCTCCAGTTAAACAGAGATCATATTTCAACCCAGTGCTCACTTTATATAGGGAATTAAATAAATTAGTGAAGGCCCAGTTCCTGAATTTATCATGCATGCGAAGTAATTTAATAAAGCTACTAAAGAGGAAAAGACAGAGGAAAAAACGCTTGCTAACACAAGTAAAGGAAGATGGGGCATAGATGCAGCTAAAAGAGGCAGCCTCAAAAAAGTCATTCCAAAAGCTATTGGGAAATAATCGCCGACTGTTGTGGCACTAGAGTGAAATCCCTCCCTATACCCATAAAAGAAGAGGAATGGAAACTACATTTGTTAGAACTGTATTCTGTGAATTTTAATTCCTTCAGATCAACCACTGCAGCACCTGATCAGTTTAAAACCCCAGTATCCAATTATGTACATTCAATTAATTGAGTGGCTGGAGCTATTAAAAAATGATTTCCTGATGAAATTCCCATGACTGTAATTAAAAAGGAGCCAGTTTTGTGGGCTACTTATGTAGCTCCACTGTTTCATGTTTTGCTACTCCCAGGGAAAGACACCACTATCTTGGTCTGGAAGTATTTCAATCCCTCTGTACAAAAAGGGCCCTAGAACACACCCAGGTAATTATCGGCAAATAGCCTCATTGGATGCGGCAGGGAAAATATTTGCACGTAGTATCCTCGATCATTTTACGGAATGGGTGATGGAGAAGAAGGTCCTTCCCATAGAACAAGCAGGTTTTAGAAAAAATCATTCCACTCTAGATAATATCTCCATGTTGAAACTAATTGAGGAGAAATACGCAAAAACTCAAATGTATACATGGCTTTTATAGATTTTTCAACAGTCTTCGATAAGGTAGATCGACCTCTACTATGGAGAAAATTGCAAAAAATGTGATTGCCCTTACCCTGCTATCCTTAATTATTGCACAACATTGGCAAACTTTGTGCCAGATACCAATGGGTGGAAATCAAGGTTTATTGGATGTAATCCCTACAGAAAATGGTTTGAAACAAGGTTGCTTGTTAGCACAGCTGCTATTTTGTCTTTATATAGCAGATTTACCCGATTGCTTTGCTCAAGCAGATGAAAATGCACCAAAGATAAGTAGCCAGCCTTTTGCATGACTTTTATATGCAGATGATATAGCAGAAATGGACCTAACCCCGATTGGATTGAATAGAAAGCTGATATCACTACCGAATTATAGAGTGGGCCATTTTTTGAAAATACATGTTTCTAAAAGTAAAATCTTAATTATGAAAAGCAACAAAAGTAGAAAATTATGTAACTTTAAGTGGCAAATTGGTCCTGAAAAGGTAGAAGTGGTAGACTCATACGTTTGTTTAGGGAAACTTATAGCAGGTAGTATGAAGAACAACTTCATATTGAACATAGCACTTGTAAACCTACATCCCACGCTAATGGTTTGGTATTTTTTACAGTGCTATGGGCAGAAGACATTTCTTACATCTACTGATGGTTTTAAGGCAAAAATTCCTCCTACCCTGCTCTAAGCGATTGAGTCAATCACTGTTAAGGACTGGAGCTTTTTAGATAGGATTAAAGGTCAGATAATATGTAAAATATGTCATTTTAACATGTGAGTTCCAACGGCAGCAATTATACTGGAATTTGGCTTGATAAGTTCCTATATCCGAGGTTTATCCAGGGTTTTACGCTGGGGACATCAGCTAAATAATAGTGAGCCAGAATCATTAAGAGGTTTCATGTGTCATGAAATCTTTGGTGTTAAGGCAGGTAATTACTCGTTTTATCGTGATTTCTCTTTGGCACTAAAATCTTTTGTATACAAGAAGAATCAGTGATCACCCTTCCATCATTAGAATTTAAATCTCTCTTATAAACCTTAAATGGCAAAATCAGCTTTAATGGAGATACTTCATTTGTGTAATGCTAAATAGAGATCAAAGCTAATAGCCAGGACAAACTCACCAAGAATTCCACAAAAATACTTATTTTGGAATTTAAAACACGGAACTCGTCGTTTGCTTACTTTATGTCGTATGAATCTCTTACCTCTAAACGACTTAACAGCAAACTCGTACAAGAAATTGAAAAATGGAAAAAATTGTAATTTGTTTAAGCAGATCATTCAGTCCTTGGACCATGTCTTGTTTGCCTGTCCAGCATTGGCTTTGAGTTGTCTTCGTTGGCTTTGGCCAATGTTTTAACAAAATGGTGTTTAAAATGTCGCTTCAGCCCGAGATGTTCATTTTTGTCCTAAAAACGAAGCAGTGTGTGTAAAACTTTTAAATAATTTTAAGGAGTTTATGTATATATTTTAAATCTTTTACACATTCTCTGGTTAACCCCCTTGTTTGTCATCTTCTAATGAAGTATTAGTATTTTCTCCTTTGTCTGATTGTATTTTGCACATTGATTGGCTGCTATTTCCTGCTATTTGCACAAGAGGGATATGTTGCCTTCGTTTCCCAATATGTTTCTGTTGTTAACTTCAAAACTTAATTGAAGAGGGATTTTGGATGTATTTTGCACATGATATGGCTGCTACTGAATTGCTTTTTGCACAGGTTAGGATGTGCTCTGTTATTCTTTTTTCTTGCTGTTAATTCCAAATTGAACTTTTAGCCGAAGCTGAATCTTGGACTCTATTTTGCATATGAAATGGCTGATACTTACTGTCCTTTGCACATTCTAGGATATGCTCTGTTATTCATTTCTTCTTGCTGCTAATTGTAATTTGAACTTTTAGCCAAAGCTGAATGCTGGACTTTATTTTGTATACAAACTGGCTGCTACTTACTGTCCTTTGCCTATTCTAGGATATGCTTGGGTACTTCAATCCTTATGCTGCTAATTTTAAATGCTATTTTCTGTTGAAATGGCTATGTCCTGGTGCCCACTTAAATGTACCTGCCATTGTTTGAGACTATCCTAAACAAACGCTATCTTCTACAGTAGAGGTACTGGGCCTCTGTTTCTGCTGTGAGCTAAATGGTTTTATTGGTGAAAATCTTAATTATTTTGCTAATTGGGATAATTGACAATATTGACTGATGTTATCTCAATGAATTCTAGCCATGCTAATGCAGGCCTTTGATAATTTTATGATGGTCCGTGGAATGAGTCTTGTTATGTTTTATTACTTGTAATATTATGCATGTACTTTTATGTGGACCTCTTAGGAGTTCCAAATCTTTAATAAAATATTGAATTGAATTGACTTCGCAAACACCCCATAGCCAGCAACTGGGGTACACTTATGGCTGACTTACACACTGATATACCTGATGCTTCCACATCACCAGACGTCCAGCTGACCTGTGGTGGAGAGATGGGGGGGTGGTGCGGAATATGCTTCCCTTCCCTTTGTGGCAGACTTTCCTGACATGCCTGCTCCAGTTCCTGTGTCCCCCCAACCAGCATCACCTCAAATGATAGTGATTGCAGCAACAGATGCATGGACTTGGTTCAGCAACCAGATACACGGTGCCAGTTGGTGTGGGGATGGGATGAGAGGTGATGTTAGGTCTAGCATAATAGTCAGTATTACTACTTTTTGTTGTTCCTGTTGTACCTGTTTGGAATACTCAATTTTTCATATCTGATATTGCAAACTGTTGACCCATGTGAAAAATGCATACCCTTACTTGATAGCAACTCTCATTTGTATCACTGTACCAATCTCGATAGACTGTAGAAATGCCTTCTCTCTGTTACTTCTAAATCAACTGTGCAGCAGGTAATAAGCTTGATGCAAATGGCCTGCACACCACACTGCTGCCAGCACAGTTTGTCTTGATATTGCTGTTATTGCCAACTAATAATGTACCACAGTCAGTCGGTATTGGGAATGTATTATGTGTAAATGCATTCTCAAAACAAAAAAAGCAATAAACAGATTTTAACAAAAAATCTAACTCGTTGGCCTAGCTTACTATTTCATAAATGATGAATCTTAGGGTCTGATTTAGAGTTTGGTGGATGGGATAACACGTTACAAATGTGAGGGATATCCAGTCTGACAAATTACAAGGGCATGATATCCTATAACACTTGTAATAAGGCGGATAGGATACCCATCATGTTTGTGATGGAGTTTCCCATTCACCAAGCTCTAAATCAGGCTTGGGTACACTTTATGTATCCAAGGACTTATGGGCTAACCTAATGTGGCCTGCGTTCCAGGTGCAGCTCCTCTGTTACGGTGGAGGAACATTGCCCCACTGAAAAATTAAATGATAATAAAACCACTTTTGTATAAGTTTTTTTTTCAATACTGCCATCTGAGGTCAGAACGGGTCCATCCTGCCGAGCGTCACGCTACAGGGAGGAGTGTTGGGCACTTGTAAGTGCTCATGTCAGTTTGTCCACCATCTCGGGCAGGCCAAACTGACATGCACACTCATGTTTCTCCAACCCAGCTGTGTTGCAACTGCCAGGTTGTAGAAAAGCCCCGGGTTCCCTAGGCCTGAGAGCATCAAGTCATCCTGCTCAGGCAAATCACAGCGCGGCTCTCATGCTGGTATTACTAGCAAGAATGCAGTCCTACGATTGCCCACTGTGAGCCTGTGCAGCGTGACCAGCATCGAGATAGGAGCACCGAGGCAGCGGGCACAGGAGCAACCAAGTGTTTAAATTTTTTTTTTTAAAACCCTCAACCCGCCCCCCCCTCATTCGCATTGCCCCACTACCCCAAAATTTGAGCAGCCACCACTGCTATGATCCCTTTTTCCACACTATTATTTTTTCAAATGCTGAAACATATGGGTTGCTGACCTTCACCCCATTCCAATGTGGCTTTAGAACATTACTTACTGTTATGAGTATTTTTTCCTGATTCAGTGTAATTAAAAGGAAATGCCATCTATCATTCAGAGCAGGAAGCCGTAACCACCTACTAGATTTTAGAGGTAGTTGTAGTTTGAATTGTTCTCTTGGAAAATAACAGCTGGGTTAATTATCACGTTAATCGGTATTTCTGCACCATACTTTACTTGAAGTTCCACTCAGGATGTTCACTTTCAGGAAGCATTTAAATGGGTCTATTCAGGTGTATCCCAATCACGGAAAACATGACTAACGTGTCGGGCTAATCAAAGTTACGTTCATATTTCTAAATTCGATAAAACATACTTTTAAAATTGCATTTCAACAATCTGATTTGAGATTCCTGAGTTGAAGATAAAAAATGGGTACAAAGAGTCGAAGATACAAAATGCATACACCTTCCAAGAATGGGGTAGGTAATTGTCCCTGTTAACAAAATCGAAAAATATCCTTTCGACTTTGCTGAGAGAGGCAAGATGGCCGCTGGCAGGCCGTAGTGTGTAGCTGCTCCTCTCCTTGCTCCTGCAGGTAATACAAAACATATGGTGAATGCCTCTGGTCGCTGCTGCCACCGCTGAGCATATAAAATAGAATGCTGTATCCTCTGAAATTACTATATCGATTGATCTTCTGGGTCGTAAAAGATAAGCCCAGATTTTCAAGGCTTGCTTGCTGGTTTGGCTCACCACAGTACTGGGTCCCAAACGAAGGGCAGATGCTGATAAAAAATATGACCCCTCACGGCCCGAAGCCACTGAAAGATCCTCAGAAGGAGAAAAACGGGGAGAGAGCGAGTTTCAGCGATCCGGGCACTGAAATCCCAAGCTCTAATCGGAGGTCAAGGACTCAAAATCGCAGAAATTTGAAAAAGAATGAAGAGGAAGGTGCCGAGAAATCCGAAAGAAACAAGAATACCGATGGAAATTAGGGGAAAAAAAGGAAAAGGTGAAGAAGGGGGCAAAGCGGCAGAACGGCGAGGCTACTAGCAAGGACGGCAAAGACGGGGGGGTGCATCAACCTGCCTTGCATGAAGCCTTCGGAACCTCAGCCCCCGCCTCAGCTGGTTTGGTAGTAACTAATGTGGTAACCCCCCCTTCCCAGTTGGTTTCGGCTGTAATCGGGACCGCGAGCAGCCAGGGAGACTTGAACTTCGGTGATGATCGGCTGGGAGCTGCAGGCGAGGTTGACGGAGGGATTCCAGAGCAGGTGCCGGGATCGATGAGTTCCCCTGCGCCCGCAGCGTTTGAGAGCATCATGACAGGTCGGCGTGAGCAAATGCAGATGCCGGTGTCGGAGGCAAATGGGAGAAGCTGTCAGGAGCCTGCGCTCGAGATATCAGAAAAGGAGATTAACAGGAAAGAATTGCTGTGCTGTAAGGGGGAAAGCGGTGATGGCGGTGATGGCAGAACTGGACTGACAGTAAATGCTGAAGAGGATGGCCAACTCTTTGAAGCTCTGATAAACTTAGAGATTGTAGATGGGACTCAGGCCGCTATGGATGCGCGCGTAGAAGTCGTCCTGGAGGATAGCAGTTCACATATGACGCCTATGCTGCAGAATGGAGTGCTACTCACTGAATGCGTTGCTTCCCCTCTCGCACTTCTCAAAAGTATCTCGCAGGCGAGCGCGGGGCCGGCTACGCGACCCAAAGAAACTGTTCATATAGCCCAGAGCTCGGAGTTAGGCTTAAAACAACAAGGTAAACGATTGCCTCCTATGCGTCATACGGATAGTATACATTCAGGGTCTAGGGGCCAGGGCCCGCGGTCCCCTAGTGATGACTGTTTTTACTCTGTAAATGACGAGGATGAGGAGGATGATGAGATGGAAAAGGGAGATGCCGACTCTGCCTCGGAAACGGAAAGTGACATTGGTAGCTCAGAACTGGAGCTTGAGTCCGAAGTTACCGAGGCATCAACACCGGATAGCGAGGAAATTCTCAAGGTTTGCACTAAAAGGAGAGTGAAGAGTTTAAAAAACAGACCCCGCAGCAGGTCAAAAATCAGTATGAGTCCCACACATCCGGGGGTGTCTAAAAAACTGGACTGGGATTATTCAGCCACTTCTCAGCTTTATCAGGAAAGAGGGAATAATTTGCCTACTGTGCAGCCTAACATACAGCCTAACATCCTAGCCCAAGCAACGACGATGGATGTGCTATTTACTACCCTAAAACAAATGCAGGGGGAGGCCAGGGCTGAGTCGCGGAGGGCTAAGCAGGCTAATCAAAAGATACAGGGATCGCTATGAAAGATGAATAAGCTATATATGGACATGGTGTTAAGGGTCACTGAAGTGAAAGTAAGAACTGAGAAATTGGAGGAAGATGTTGGGAAGTGGACTGACTTCAAGAAGGAGCAAGAAAAAATGACATTCGACGTAGACTGGAAACTTGAGGACTATGAGAATCGCCAACGGTGCAACAACGTTAGGATTCTCGGGGTGGCAGAAGAAAAGGAGGGGCAGGACGTGCGCGCATTTGTTGTATATCTGCTGAAAGGGGCCTTCCCAGAATTAACAGGATGGAACTGGGAGAAGGAGATACAAAGGGCCCACAGGTTCCCTATGGTTCGCAGGAAAGGCCCTGTTAGTGATAAACACAGGGCAATATTGATATTTGTGGGGAATTACATATTGAGGCAAGAAATGATGGACAAGGCCAAACCTGAGACTAAGTGATCTTATAAAGGTGTAAAGTTTTTTGCCCGCCTAGACTTCTGCCACGCAACGGTAGAGAGGAGGTGGCGAATGCGGCAGATGATAACCCCTTTCCAGAATATAGGCTCTGAGGCATATCGGATGTTTCCATGCCGTCTTAAGGTGGTGTATGAAGGACAGACTAACATCTTTTTCTCTGAAATTAAGGCACAAAAATACTTGGATGAGTTGAAGGAAAGGAAAAGGGGTTCAAAAAGCATGTCGGTGGCAATAAGACAGACAAACCAGAAGGCTTAACAATGGGCAGAAAAGGATATGGCGGAGAGTATCTCTAATATAATATTGGGGCAGCAAGCAGATCAGATAAGGCATAGTATGAGAGGGTAATTAAGTGCAGGGGGGAGGGGTGGGTAGCACTGGGGCTACAGCTGTCACACATAGGTCAGGATTGACCTATTTGCCTGTAGGGGGGGTGGGAGGGGGATGGGGGAGGGGTAAAGGGCATGTTGTTTTTGGGTTGAATGTTTATTTACAGGGAAGTAACAGAAAAGATTTGGTTTTTGCGGGGGTAAAGACACAGGATCAAGAGAGAACTGATAAAACATTGTTGGATGTAGGTGATAAATCACTGGGACAGGTATTGGATGTGCATTAATGGCTGCGCGTATAATTACGGTAAATGTTTGCGGTCTAAATGATCGCAACAAGAGGCAACGGGTTGCAATATGGCTGAGATCCCTGAATGTGGATTTTGTCTGTCTCCAGGAGACCCATATAGAGGGAGCTCAAGGATTTTTGTTGGACCAGCTAGGGTTTTGTGTACTGGCTTACTCTTAGCAGGGAGCCAAAAACAGAGGTGTGGCAATTCTCTCAAAAAGAAGGGATCTTATATTTAGGAAAAAGCTCAAGGATCAGTGGGGGAGATGGGCTCTTATAGAATACAAAGCCAATGAGGACTGGGTCACTTTAGGGTGTATATATGGTTCGACGGAAGACGACCCGGATTTTTTGATTTTATGGATCTGGAGCTGGCTACTTGGTCTCCAACTATTATTCTGACGGGGGACTTTAACATTAATGGGGCAGGGGGACTGGGATTGGGTTTTAATAGGGGATATCAGGGGAGGAAAAAGAGAGTGTGGCAATCACTAGGCAATCTAGCAAGGAATAATGCATTACTGGATGTATGGGGGACCCTAAGGCCTGGGGAAGAGGGATTTACTTATTACTCTGCTCCACATAAGGTGTGTGCCAGATTAGATTATTTTTTTGTTTCCAACACTTTACAATCCAAAATAAAAATTGATAGACTCCCTTGGATTATCTCCGATCATAACCCTTTAATTTTGACAGTCAAATTTGGAACAAAAAGCCCGGATCGGGTATGGACATTTGAAAGAGCGTTATTAAAAGAGGATGCATATATCAGTCATATTGTCAGGCGAAGTCTTCCTCAGGGTCTGTCGTGAAGTAATAAGGACCCACCTCTCGATACCTCCAATTCCGAATGTAATTATTACACAGAATCTTGGAGTGATCAAGCGGGGGGGAAAAGGGAATTAGGAAGGGAACAGCAGGGAAGGAGATCTGAAAAGGAAAAGTTAGTAACAAATACTTCAGAACCAAAGTTTGTCTAATGACCTTTAAACTCAAACTGGGAATTTTCTGGAACACAAGCCTCTAAACATAACTCTCTAAGATTCCAATAGACTTCTTGTAATTTTCATTCATTAACCACATTCCTATTCACTATGTTGTTTATTCTCATTTGTTGTGAATAGCGACTGATTCTTCCTTCAAAGAAATAGCACCACACTTTAGTAAATTGACTCCTTTACCAAAGTTTGAAGAGCAACCTCAAAAAATATCACAATGTTGTCTTTACATAAGCTCCAGAAAAAATCATCTTTTGGCCTTTTCGCCAAAATCCCAATAATGAATTGCACCAAAATATTCTGTGATTGATATAGTATTTACGCGCCTTTTTTTAGCATTGCGCTCCTCATAAAACATTAAACAACCATTGCCAGCAATGAGATGAATTTCACAGTTCAAAATAAAACATGAAGAGATTCAGACTTTCTGTGCATTTAAATAATCTAATATTAATTAGCAGCTTAATTGACACTTTCAAAATCAGGAAATTAAACCTTTAGATAATTTGCGCCATGAACACAGATTTCTTATCCCCTACCTGTAGAGTACGACCTACTCTACTTCACTGAAGGTCAAAACGTCCCCTCTGGACACTCAAAATGACTCTTCTCGTCAGGAATCCTGAAAACGGAGGAAGCTGGAAACTGCCACGCCCCCCAAGATGCGGAGCAAGAGGAACCCACAGCTTCTCCCTGGAAACGTCTGGAATAGTGAGCACAGGAGACAGGGCGCGGTCGCGTAGGTTAACGTGACTACGCCGCTCACGCATGCGACCAGTCAATGAAAGCTCACGCATTAGGCGGACGCTTTCCAAGTGCCAAACCTCACGCATTAGGCGGAACAACATTAGGCAGCGTTTTAAGGAAAGGCAAACTACACAGATAGTCTAACACAGGTGTAAGACAGATGCACAAGCAGGTTTAAAGCAAATCAGCCACCAACGCCCTCCCAAGGATGACTGATGCATTTTGCCACACAGGTACCCCCGATTGCTGAGTGGGCGGGCCCTATACCGCAAGCCACCCGAGCCCTGACAGTATTCCCCCCTCCCAAGAGCGGTCTAGGGCCCGGCTTCAGAGGGTGAAGGAGGTGGAAACGGCGCAACAAGCGAGGGGCATGAATGTTGTCAGCCGGCTCCCAGGAATCATTCTCAGCACCGTACCCCTTCCAGGAGACAAGATACCACAACTTGGAGCCCCGACGTTTAGAATCCAAAATGCTCTGCACCTCATATTCCCAATTGCCATGAACTAAAATCGGTGCTGGTCGGGGAGCCAGGTTTTGATTAGCAGGCTTTAGAAGGGAAGTATGAAACACCGGATGAATACGCAGGGACCTGGGCAACAACAATTTGAATGTCACAGGATTCACCTGACGTAGGACTGGATAAGAACCAATGAACTTAGGTTGGAACATACTCTTGTGTTTAAAGTTCAAGTTCTTTGTGGACAGCCAAACCTTGTCTCCAGGGGCATACTGAGGACCTGAACGATGTCTTTTATCATACTGTTCCTTATACTTTCTTTTGCTTTGTAATAAGCGATCTTGAACCTGGCGATGAATCATCTGCATAAGCTGTACAGAGTCTCTAACTGCCGGCACACCACTCACATCATTGGGTAGAGTCAACGGAATGGTGTTAGGTACATAACCGTAAAGAGCCTCAAACGGAGAGGATCCAGTCGACGAATGAGGCGAAGTATTGTATGCAAATTCAGCAATCCAAAGTAAATCTAACCAAGATCTCTTAGAGTCCGTAACATAACATCTCAAGTATTGCTTCAAAGTTTGGTTCAATCTTTCAGTCTGCCCATCAGTTTGAGGATGATAACTGGTGGACATATTGGAAGCAATCTGTAGATTTTTACACCATTGTTGCCAGAACTTGGAAGAGAACTGAGAACCACGGTCTGAAAGTAAGACTGAAGGCAAGCCATGCAAGCGCACCACATGTTGCAAAAATAGCTGTGCTAATTGTCCAGCAGAAGGTAATTGTTTACAAGCAATGAAATGTGCGTATTTAGTTAAACTGTCCACAACTACTAGAATCACTGTATGCTGATTGATTGGTGGCAAATCAGTAATGAAATCCAATGAAATATGTTTCCATGGTTCAGTTGGTGTTGGTAGAACCTGCAAAAAACCTTTTGGTTTCGTGTGATCAGATTTAAATCTTGCGCAGACTTCACAATCATTAGCCATTTTAATTACATCTTTTTGCAGCGTTGGCCACCAAAACATCTTTTGTATCTTCCCCACAGTCTTTCTGGGGCCTGGATGTCCAGCCATAGGATGTGAATGTAACCAGTTGAACACAGTTTCTTGTAATTTCAAAGAGGGCAGATATACTTGTTTTCCATGGAAAGGTATTCCTTCTTTGATAGTTTGATCACCTTTGGGGTTCAACCATAGTTTCCACTGAGAAGGAGGAAAACTTTCATGAATATTCTCCAGGAATTGATCTGCTGAGAGTACACTGATGACCTTGCCAGGATCTATTATAGATTGTGGTGTTCCTTCAAAGCGATGCAAAGAAGAGTCTTTTCTGGACAAGGCATCAGCTTTCTTATTGTCTTGACCTGGACGAAAAGTTACTATGAAATCATACTCGGCAAAGAACATCATCCATCTGAGTTGTCGCGGGGTTAACATCCTAGCTGAACTCATGAACTGTAAATTTCTATGATCAGTATAAACTGTCACAGTAAATTTTGCTCCCATTATGTAATGTCTCCATTCTTTAAAGGCTTCAAGTATGGCAAGTAGTTCTTTTTCAGCTATAACGTAATTTTGCTCTGCTGGATTTAATTTTCGAGACATGTAAGCAACTGGATGCATTTGACCAGTAGTGTGATGCCTTTGAGAGAGAATGGCTGCAATGGCTACATCAGAAGCATCAGCTTCAACGATGAAAGGTTCTTCTACATTGGGATGCATGAGAACGGGTGCTTCAGTAAAGGATTTTTTTAACTTCTGGAACGCATTTTCAGCTTCTGAGGTCCATTCAAATTTCACCTTCTTCCTCAACAAACGTGTGATGGGAGCTACCACAGCAGAGAAATGATCAATGAAGCGACGATAAAAATTCGCAAAGCCCAAGAAGCATTGTATGTCTCGAACTGATGTTGGAGTAGGCCATTCAGCAACTGCTTTAATCTTTCTATCAGTCATTTTCATTCCAGTTGGTGTAAGGAGAACTCCCAAAAATTCAACTTCTCTAACATGAAAATCACATTTAGACAGTTTACAATACAAGTTGTGAGACTGAAGAGTGCTCAAAACCTTTTTGACATGTCCTTCATGTTCAGCTTCAGAATCGGAATAGATCAAAATATCGTCTATATAGACGATAACAAAAAGATCCAAAAATTCTTTTAAGGCATCATTCAAGAAAAACTGGAAAGCTTCTGGGGCATTGCACAGACCAAATGGCATTACCAAGTATTCAAATAATCCGTATCGAGTCTTGAAAGCAGTCTTCCATTCATCTCCTTGTCTAATACGAACCAAATGGTAGGCCCCTCTAAGGTCCAATTTAGTGTAAATTTCGGCCTTTTTAACTTGGTCCAACAGAACAGGGATGAGTGGTAATGGATATTTATTTTTGACAGTGATTTTATTCAATGCCCTATAGTCGATGCAGGTTCTTAATTCCCCATTTGCCTTTGGAATGAAGAACAACGGAGATGCTGCCGGGGACTTGGAAGGGCGGATGAAGCCATTCTCTAAGTATTGATCAAGATACTGTCTTAAATGCTGATTCTCTTTTTCTGACAAGGCATAGATGCGACAATTTGGGACACTGGAACCTGGTACGAGATCAATTTGACAGTCATAGCTACGATGAGGAGGAAGGAGGGCTGCCTTTACTTCACTGAAAACCTCTGCGTATTCCTTGTACATTTTAGGTAAAAGTGTCTCTTTTTCTTCTGCTGTGGCCAATTGACTTAGAGTTGGTTTTGAGGTGTTTAGACAAGAAGAATGGCAAAAATCAGACAGGAAAACCAGTTCTCTCTTCCGCCAATCAATAAATGGATTATGTAAACAAAGCCAAGGCATTCCAAGAATAAAACCATATTGAGGTGCTTGGATAACGTCAAACTGAAGCTCTTCCTTATGTAATTGTTGCTTAGCATCTTCACAGAACATAACGACTTTGGAAGTTTGCATGGTTACTGGCCCTCCAGCTAATATTTTTCCATCCACTGCTTGAACAATTTCTGGAGTCTCTTTTTGTTCACAGATGATTCCTAGGCGTTGGGCAGTTTCTAAATCCACAAAATTACCTGTAGCTCCAGAATCAACTAAAACTTCCATTTGACATGTTTCACGAATTAACCTGATTTGCACTGCTAATCTAAAATGTGCTTTGTAGTTAGAGACACATGAGTTCACAGAAGGGAAGGCAATGGTTCCCAAGAGATCTCCCTTCAAACATCTCGGGCAAGCTAGTTTTCCGACTTTTGATCAGTTTTTCCCAAAGCTGCTGACTTACTAGGGTTAGGAAATCTTCCTTTAGGCTTAGTCAAACAGTCCTTCACGAAATGACCTTTTCGACCACAATAAAGGCATTGTCCGTTTTTGCGTCGATTGTCTTTTTCTTCTTTTGACAAAGGTTGTCTTAAAGTCCCAATTTCCATTGGCTCAGAACTAGCTTCAGAGTTTGCGAATTGAGGTCTAGATTTAGTTTCAGATCTCCAATTAGGTTTGTCTATTCTTTTTTTATCTGATCTTCGTTCAGAGAGTCTGTGATCTAAACGCAGAGTTAGATTAATCAATTCAGAACAAACAGTTGGTTGAGGGTCTATTTGCGCCAAAACATCTTTTAGATCATCTTTTAAACCTTGATAAAAAAGAGCTGCTCTTTTTTCCTCTGGCCAAGAAGTTTCGGCGATCAATCTGTTGAAGTGTGACAAATAAGAAACAAGGTCCCTGTTTCCTTGTTTTAACTGAAGCAGTTCTCGATCTGCTGATAAAGTTACAGTACGTCGATCGAAAACCTTTTCAAATTCTTCCACAAAGCGTTTCCAGTTATATAACAAGGTGTCATCTTGTCTGACCAAAGGAACTGCCCAGTTTGCGGCATCTCCGGTCAAATAAGAAATTAAAAACGCAATTTTAGACTGAGGGGTTGGAAACGCAGCTGGTCTACAAGCATAATGTAATTCAATCTGGGTCAAAAAGATTTGCACCTTCGAGGAGTCCCCAGAAAAACGTTCAGGAGCTGCTAAAGGAATCTGGGGGGGCACAGTAACAGCTATGTTCGTAGTTGCCCTACTAGCACCAGTTTCCTGAACGTCATCAGGAAGAGGAGTACCCTGTAATTGGATATTGTCTACCTTAGCTGCTAACAAAGCAGTTGCATTCATGGTTTCTTTTAAGTCTGCTTGCATACGCATGATTGCTGACATTAAGTCATTGATGGTAGTCATTATGACTTCACGTACAGACCGGGAGGAAAAATAATTTGTGTGCTCACTATTCTGTCAGGCGAAGTCTTCCTCAGGGTCTGTCGTGAAGTAATAAGGACCCACCTCTCGATACCTCCAATTCCGAATGTAATTATTACACAGAATCTTGGAGTGATCAAGCGGGGGGGAAAAGGGAATTAGGAAGGGAACAGCAGGGAAGGAGATCTGAAAAGGAAAAGTTAGTAACAAATACTTCAGAACCAAAGTTTGTCTAATGACCTTTAAACCCAAACTGGGAATTTTCTGGAACACAAGCCTCTAAACATAACTCTCTAAGATTCCAATAGACTTCTTGTAATTTTCATTCATTAACCACATTCCTATTCACTATGTTGTTTATTCTCATTTGTTGTGAATAGCGACTGATTCTTCCTTCAAAGAAATAGCACCACACTTTAGTAAATTGACTCCTTTACCAAAGTTTGAAGAGCAACCTCAAAAAATATCACGATGTTGTCTTTACATAAGCTCCAGAAAAAATCACCTTTTGGCCTTTTCGCCAAAATCCCAATAATGAATTGCGCCAAAATATTCTGTGATTGATATAGTATTTACGCGCCTTTTTTTAGCATTGCGCTCCTCATAAAACATTAAACAACCATTGCCAGCAATGAGATGAATTTCACAGTTCAAAATAAAACATGAAGAGATTCAGACTTTCTGTGCATTTAAATAATCTAATATTAATTAGCAGCTTAATTGACACTTTCAAAATCAGGAAATTAAACCTTTAGATAATTTGCGCCATGAACACAGATTTCTTATCCCCTACCTGTAGAGTACGACCTACTCTACTTCACTGAAGGTCAAAACGTCCCCTCTGGACACTCAAAATGACTCTTCTCGTCAGGAATCCTGAAAACGGAGGAAGCTGGAAACTGCCACGCCCCCTGGGTCGTTCACCGAAAGCCTCCGGTGAATTCGTCATCCAAAAAGCAGGATCTGCAAAAAACAAGATGCGGAGCAAGAGGAACCCACAGCTTCTCCCTGGAAACGTCTGGAATAGTGAGCACAGGAGACAGGGCGCGGTCGCGTAGGTTAACGTGACTACGCCGCTCACGCATGCGACCAGTCAATGAAAGCTCACGCATTAGGCGGACGCTTTCCAAGTGCCAAACCTCACGCATTAGGCGGAACAACATTAGGCAGCGTTTTAAGGAAAGGCAAACTACACAGATAGTCTAACACAGGTGTAAGACAGATGCACAAGCAGGTTTAAAGCAAATCAGCCACCAACGCCCTCCCAAGGATGACTGATGCATTTTGCCACACAGGTACCCCCGATTGCTGAGTGGGGCGGGCCCTAGACCGCAAGCCACCCGAGCCCTGACACATATGAATGAATGGATTAGGAGTTTCTTGGAGATTAACAGAGGTAGCACGGCGGTAGGGAACATGTTGGACTCCTTTAAGGCTGCTGTACGAGGAGAGACAATAAGCTTCAGTGTAGCAAGACAGAGGAGGGAAAGACAAAGGGAGGCATTCCTCGTGAAAGCTGTGATAGAAGCAGAGGATGAACAAACAGAGAAGGTGGTAAGAGGCGCACCTCTAGACCAGGCTTTAATTAAAATTGCAATAGCAAAAATGGAGGCAGAGTAGAGCATAGCTAGTAAAGCAGCAAAAACATATCTTGTAAACAGAGAAAGATGCTATGAATTTAATGAGTCTGTGGGCCGCACGCTAGATATCCGTACTAGGCAGAATGTCTCTACCGGACAGGTTAGAGAGATTCAGGATAATACGGGATTGATAGTCTCAGATCCAGAGGGGATACGGGAGGTCTTTAGAAAATATTACACCTCATTCTACGACCAAGAATACCCAAGTGATCTTCCCAAGATAAGTGATTATTTGCGGGATATCCCAGTAGCTGTTTTGACGGAGGATGAGGGTAGGAAGCTGGAGGAGCCATTCAGTTTGGAAGAGATCCTGGCTGCTTTAGTCAGTCTTCCATCCAGGAAGGCTGCAGGACCCGACCAGATTCCAATGGAATTCTTTAAGATTTTCTGGGACGTAATTAAGCAGGATCTAGTTAACACTATGCAGCAGGCGCAGGCAGGAGTATCAATCCCGAGCAGCTGGGCAGGGGCAGACATAGTTATAATATAAAAAAAGGGTAAATCGCCTGATCAGCCTGGTTCATATAGGCCGATAACCTTGATGAACGCGGACACAAAGTTATATTCTAAGATCCTTGCATGTAGAATCGCTAAAGTTGTCAATACGCTTGTTAGTATTAATCAGCATGGGTTCATACCAGGGAAAGGCACCACCCATCATACCCGAAAAGTTATTACCTTGTTTGATGCCGCAGAGGTTGCAGGAGACCCGATGGCAGTAATGCTATTAGACGCAGAAAAAGGTTTTGATCAGGTCTCTTGGGACTTTCTGTGGTTTGTTCTGAGGATTGCCGGGTTTGGGGGGGGCCTTGTGAAAGCTCTTCAGGTATTATATTCAGCCCCAACTGCTCGCATACGGGTAAACGCGGGGTATACAATCTCATTCAGCATCAAGAGGGGCACACGCCAGGGGTGTCCATGCTCCCCGCTCTTATTTGCCCTATACATGGATCCATACATACGTCGTATAGAATTAAACGTCAATATCTGCCCAGTAGATAGGCATAGGGGTCAGTGTAAAATCTTGGCCTATGCCGATGACGTCGCTATTGTTACTCCTAAACCCACCAAAGCTACAGGTCTGGTTGAGGCAGAAGCACAACAATTTGGAGAAGTGTCTGGATATGCCTTGAATACTGCTAAAACCCAGATCATCAAAAATAGCAAGGTGGACTGCTCGGATCATCGGTTGGTGCAAAGGGGCGTATACTTAGGGGTAACAATAATGGCTGACTTAGATAATCTTGTGGAGGTGAATATAACACCAGTAATTAATAAAGCAAAGAAGCAGTTAGATTGGTTACATAACATTCATTTTTTAATAGTAGGTAGAACAAATATAATTAAAATGATCTTTCTTCCAAAGTTCTTGTATTTATTCAGGGCCATACCATTACTGTTTGAATCAAAGTGGTTTAAGTTGCTGGAGCACATGGTAAATCGATTTGTCTGGGCGCATGGAAAGACCCGTAGAGCGCTGAGATATATGGCACTCCCTAAGGAGTGCGGCGGGTGGGCCCTACCAGACTTAAAGCTGTATTATTGGGCGGCGTCTTTTCAATATATGGCTGGGCTCTTCGGTGGAGCAGAAAGGGAAAGACAAGACGGCTTAGGAATCTTAGCAATCTATACTTTGGTTCTGGGAGACCATGCAGAGAATTGCTTCTCGAAATCTACTGATAATAATTATTTTAAGAGGACTACATTTAAAACAGTCTTGGCCGCCCATAGGATTTGGACTTCATTCACAAAAAAATTCGGGCTGGGTAGATTTAATGCATACACCAGATTGAATGACAACCCCAATCTGCCTGGCGACATATTTTCAGGGGCTGTTTTTTCTGAGTGGGTAGGTCATGGGATTAGTAAGATGGGGGACCTGTATGGCTCGCAGGGGTTGATCCAGTTTAGTGGTCTTCAGACGATATTTGGTTTAGATTCAACCCATTTTTTTAAATACTTCCAAGTTAGGGGATTTATGGTGACAAAAATTTGAAGGGCCGACTGGATTTGGCATGAACCCTATCCTGGATATTATACAGGATGGCACAGACTGTACAATTAAAAGATTTTATGCGGAATTAATAGAGTCCCAAACAGATGATCTGGAAAAGTTTGAAACTAAATGGATTCAGAAGTTGGGGGTAGTGAAGGAAGCTTTTCACAGATCACTGGATTTGGGTCAGAAAGTATTGTGCTCGGCATCACTTAAGGCGCAACATTATAAGACACTGTACTTTCTGTATCATACACCAGCTAGGATAGCACAATGTGGTGGGGTAGCCGGGATCACCTGCCCAAGATGTGATAGAACCGAGGCTGACTTAGTCCATATGCTGGCTACGTGCACCCATTTAAGAACTACTTGGGTTGAAATTGAGGTGTTCCTTAAAAGGTCATTAAGGATAGAGATTACTTTAACACTGGCAGTGGTACTTCTGGGAATAATGGACAACGCCATCCGAACACAATATGAAGGCTTTATCTTTGTGGCTATGGCTGTCCTGAGATTGTGTATTACCACGGCTTGGCTGGATCGTGTTCCGCCCACATTCCATCAATGGCTAACAAAGTTATTAGTTATTTATAACCTTGAGAAAGCAATCTACGCCAGGAGAGGTAGAAATGGCAAGAAACTAGGAAAGGAAATTTGGGAACCAATACAAAAATGGAAGGAGAAGGAATCGGGGTAGGAGGTTTGGAAAGATATTGTGTCCAGGTTTTAATTTACTCCCGTATTATGTTGCATATTTGTATTGCTCTTGATTTTTTTTTATACTTTGTATCTCCCGAAGCTGTGTGTTTCAATGCTTTATTATAACCCTGTATTATAATTTTGTATGCATATATGTGTCCTGTACAACAAAAGTGGGGGGGGGGGAAATCTGAATAAAAACATTTAAAAAAAGAAAAATATCCTTTCCTTTCTTTTAAAGGTTCACTGACGCACTGGCCTTTATAGATGTTGTGTTATACCATCCACAAAGGCAGTGAAAGGCATTTGTAGATAATGTAACTTTTCTTCTTTGAACCAACTCTTAAATGAATACACTGATTTGTGAATACACTGATTTGTGAAACCACCCACTTTTACAGAGTGCATTTTTGTATGTGTAGTTTTAATAAAAACGCATTCCTCATATGTATAACTGCAGGCCTGATTTATTTTAGTGTTTACTTACATCAACTATATGGCCTTACTCGAATGGACGTTTGAATCTAAGCAGAGTGGTACATTGATGGAGAAAAATAAGTTTAGATTTCACAATTGGCAAGCTGAATCCTCACACTGTGGCCCATCATGTCAAACTTCCAAAGGCTTGATCTAGTGAGAGGGTGTACCAATTTATATTTCTCCTAAAATCAGTATGGACTTTAGACCTATAGTCATCTTTCTCTATCGGCTGTGATAACTTCCATCTTCAGTTTAATTTTCAGAGTTTATTGGCAGCTGTGGTTTACTAAGAGGTGCTTAGAAAATGTGTTAGGTAAAAAAAATGTAAGTTTATCTAGAAGTTGGGTTTTCAGAAAGTGGGTTTAACCTAGCGTACCTGATCCAGCTGGCAGGGACATACTTTTTTCTTCAGTATGCAGAAAACAGTCATTCATTCTCTTACTGTAGAACAAAGAAAGTGATCGCAGCAAACAACATTCGAAATCTGCAATCTGCCCCAAATCTTTAGTGTAGTGTCTATAGTCAACTCGCAAATCCTTTTCATGTCTTTGAATATGTTTCCCACCCAAAGGATACTCATTGTGAGTATGTCGCCATCATTTACTTTTGCATCTTTTGTTTGGTAACGGGAAAAAAAAGATTTTAAAGCTGCACGAGCACACATACTCAGCGGCTTCAAATTGAAAAGTAGACTTGTGTGCAGCCAGCAGCAAAGTGAACAAAGAAAGTGCTGTTATGAGTTCAATGATTATAAAAAATAGAAAAGGTCTGTCAAATGCTGACAAAGGCCTCTTAATTCTATACATTTGATAATCCTTTCCATAGATGCAAAGGTTGGGGTGATTCTCCAATTGAAAGTTGGAAAATGTAAATCCAACACAACAGCAGCAGCACTTTTCTTGAAATCTTGTGAATTCTTTTGACAAAATACATATTTTGCTCTTAACTTAATCTAAGTGAAAGTAGCAGTCACTTTTTTGTGTTATTCTAATGTGAATAGGGGGGCCTGTGTTGCGTTACTAGACTAAGCCAAAGGGTCTTGTTTCTCTTTCATTCATCACCATGTCATTGGTCAATGAGATATTTCAAGTAAAAGAAAAATCCAGCAGACTGTCTCCTGAATTGTTTCGAGAGCGGATATCACCATGCCTACATATGAGTGACAGATGAGGTTTCACTGAGTGTCAGTAATATCAGTGACAGATGATGTTTCACTGTGTGTCAATAACACCAGTGACAGGTGATGTTTCGCTGCATGTCAGTATTGCCAATGACAGATTATGTTTTGCTGTGTGTCAATAATATCAATGACAGATGATGTTTCACTGAGTCTCAGTAATATCAATGACACATGATGTTTCGCTGTGGGCAATATTAATGACAGATGATGTTTCACTGAGTGTCAGCAATATTAATGACAGACGATGTTTCGCTACGTGTCAGTAATATCAATGACAGACAATGTTTCGCTGCATGTCAGTAATATCAATGACAGATGATGTTTTGCTGCGTGTCAATATTATCAATGACAGACGATGTTTCGCTGCGTGTCAGTAATATCAATGACAGACGATGTTTCAATGCCTGTCAGTACTATCAATGAGAGTCAATGTTTCACTGCGTGTCAGTAATATCAATGACAGATGATGTTTTGCAGTGTGTCAGTATTATCCATGACCAGTGAGGTTTCACTGTGTGTCAGTAATATCAATGACATATGATGTTTCACTGTGTCAATAATATCAATCACAGATGATCTTTCACTGAGTGTCAGCAATATCCATGACAGCCAATGTTTAGCTGTGTGTCAGTAATATCAATGACAGACGATGTTTCGCTGCAGGTCAGTAATATCAATGATAGATGATGTTTTGCTGTGTGTCAGTAATATCAATGGCAGACAATGTTATGCTGCGTGTCAGTAATATCACTGACAGACGATGTTTCGCTGTGTGTCAGTAATATCAATGACAGATGATGTTTCGCTGCATGATGATGTTTCACTGCGTGTCAATAATACAAGTGACAGGTAATGTTTCGCTGCATGTCAGTAATACTAATGACAGATGATGTTTTGCTGTGTGTCAGTAATATCAATGACAGATAATGTTTCACTGTGTGTCAGTAATATCAATGACATATGATGTCTCACTGAGTGTCAGTAATATCAATGATACGTGATGTTTCGCTGTGTGTCAGTAATATCAATGGCAGATGATGTTTCACTGAGTGTCAGCAATATAAATGACAGACGATGTTTCACTGCATGTCATTAATATCAATGACAGATGATATTTCGTTGCGTGTCAGTATTATCAACGACAGACGATGTTTCGCTGCGTGTCAGTAATATCAATGACGGACGATGTTTCGCTGCATGTCAGTTCTATCAATGACAGACAATGTTTTGCTGCGTGTCAGTAATATCAATGACAGATGATGTTTCACCGTGTGTCAGTAATATCAATGACAGATGACATTTCGTATTTTGTATTTTATTGTTTTATAGAGCGCGAACTTGACCCTAGGGTATCAGAGCGCTTTACAAGGGAAACATAGCAGTGTACAATAAGCAAGGAATCACAATAGTTAAGCGGACATGTATAAAACATTTTACATATAACTATCTCCAGATAAGGACCCCGATTTCTTAAAGAGGTAGAACGGTATTCCGAAGGGAGGCGCTAGTCCTTATTAGGTCAAGGACTGTGTATTGGTCAAGGACTGAGAATCGTCAGGAGGCAGCATTTAGGAGAGGAATTTACCCATAAGGGAGGTGTTAGCCTCCTTTTTGAAGCATGCCAGAGAAGGGATTCTTCTGAGTTCCATATTCTTGGAGCGGATCCAGAGAAAGCCTGGTTATAAGTTTTTTTTTTCTTGAACCGTGCAGATTGGAGTCAAAGGTCTCTGGCGGAACGGGAGTTTCTGCTTCGGCCGGATACCACAAGTTTCTGTGCAAGGTAGGCAGGGGAGTTGGAGTATAAAGCTTTGTGTGTGATGCAAGCCAGTTTGAGTTGGATTCTGGCCTTGAGCGGGAGCCAGTTCAAAGCTTTCAGGTGTGGAGAGATATGGTAAAAAAAAATTGAACTTGTAAGAAGTCTGGTGGCGACATTAAGGCAGGCTTTTAGGGGTGCCAGGAGATCTTGGGTAAGCCTGAGAGAGTGGAACAACCGTATTCCAGTCTAGAGATTACAAGCGCTTGGACTGCGCTTTTTAGATCGGTAGTGTCAAGGAAGGGTTTCAGTTTCCAGAGGTAGCTCAGGTGGAATATGGATGATTTGACCTTGGAGTTGATGTGGTCTCGCATGTTCAAATTACAGTCCAGGGTTATTCCCAAAGATTTTGCTGTCCACAATGGTCGGTGGGCAATCTAAGGCTGTGATAGCCTTGACGCATAAATGCATCTCGGGATTCGTTTTTGGAGGGGAGATTAGGAGGAATTCTGTTTTCATGGCGTTAAGTTTAAGTTGATTGGAGGTGAGCCAGTGGACGGTTGATTTCAGGGCCTCGTTCAGGGAGAGAATGTCCTCAAGAGAGGAGGCTTTGATGTGGAGCTGAGTGTCATCAGCATACATATGGTAGGAGATATTCGTTGTGTGTAGAACTTCGGTGAGTGGTTCAAGATAAAGGTTGAAGAGGGTAGGGGACAGGGTTGATCCTTGAGGGACTCCGACCTTGACCAGCGAGGGAGCAGATACTTTTCTGTTAATTAGGAATCGCTGCGATCGGTTTTGGAAGAAGGATTTAAACCATTCTAGGACAGAGCCGTCCAAACCCATCCTCAGTTTGAGGCAGTCGATTAATTTTTCGTGGTTGACCGTGTCGAAGGCCGAGGATAGATCTAGGAGGATTAACAAGCATGTTTCCCCTTGATCCAGGGCTTGGAGGGCATCGTCAACGATGTGGAGGATGGTCGTTTCAGTACTGTGCCCAGGTCGGAAACCGGATTGAAAATCATCGAGAAGGTGGATGTTGTTTATGTGCTGACTTAGTTGGTGTTGTACACCCTTCTCTAACACTTTAGCTAGGAGGGGGATGTTGGAGATAGGTCTGAAGTTTTCGGGGATGGCTGGATCCAGCGATGGTTTTTTCAAAATGGGGAGGACTTGGCCGGCTTTCAGGGAGTCAGGAATGGAACCCTGCTGGAGTGAGGCGTTAATTATTGTGGCCAGCTAGGGATAATGGATTGGGCGACAGCCGCTAGGCAGTTGGAGCGGAGCGGGTCGTTGAATTGGTTATTCGGGTTTAGGGACGATAAGATTTTAGAAACGGAGTCTTCATTATAGAGATTGAAGTCAGTCCAGAGGGCTTGATTTTTAGGTAAAGATTGTGGGGGCATTGTAGGAGGAGGGGTAGGCAAGCCAGGAAGGGATAGGGAGTATGTGGCGGCAGTAAGTTCATCTTCTAAGGTTGCGACTTTGTCCGTGAAGAAGGAGGAGAATTCCTCAGATGATATTAAAGCCTTGGGGGCTTCTTTCGAGGTTTTGACCATTTTGTTGGATTGGTGTTTGACCAGATAAAAGAGCTTACAATGTCTGTTCTTGGCGTTCTCAAATTCGAATCTGAAAAACTCTTTCTTTGATTTCAGGACGTTCTTGTTCTAGGTATTTCTGGCCTGGCGGAGAAGTTTTAGATGAGCGGCTGAGGGGTCCTGTCTCCAGATTCTTTCAGATTGCCGGAGGCATCTCCTTGCATTGTTTAGTGGTCCAGTGAACCAGGGGTTCCCTTCTTTAGTTTGGGTTCTTTTTAGCTTTAGTGGGGCTAGGTGATCCATAATGTTCGGGATAGTTGCGGAGTAGTGCTTATTGAGGTCATTGACCGTTGAGCAATGTGGGGGGGGGGTCAGATTTGCAGCGAGCCTCTAGTTCACTGTGGTCCAGGTTACTAGTATCTCTAATCCAGTGTTTGGGAATCACTGGTTGAGGGGCCCTTATCTTGTGTGTGCCCTGTAACCGGAATGCGATGGCGTGGTGGTCAGAACAGTCGCATGGGTCTATGGAGATAAGCTTGCCTGTTGATTCCTTGGAAATGATCCAGTCAAGGGTGGCCCCTTTTGAAAGTGTTGGGAGAGAGCAGGCTTGGTCAGGGCTTGATCGGACAGGAGGTCTTTGATGGCATTTGCATGAGGGTCCTTGGGGTCATTCGACTGCAGGTTGAAATCGCCCAGGAGGATATCTTTGGCATTGGAGGAGAACTTAGCAGTAATAAGTTCCATGAGGTGGTCAGTGAAGGAGTCATTCGTGCCAGGGTGATGATAGATGATGTGTAGGTTGCACAATAGGGTGGAGTTGTGACAAATGGAGAGGCGAGGTATTCGCAAGAGTCAGAGGAATCAGCCAGACGTTCAGAGACGCTGAGGTTAGAACGGTAGATGCAGGCGATGCCCCCTCCTTTCTTGCTAGATTGTCTGTCCAGCCTGGCGATGTTATAGTCGGGAGGGACTAAGAGGTCCAGGCAAGGAGATGAGGAATCACTGAGCCATGATTCTGTTAGAATAGCTAGGTCAAAGTTTTTGTTTAGGATGAGTACAGCAATGTCAATGGCGTGCTTAAACGCCAATCAGCAGTTAATTAAGAGGCTTGACAGAGAGAAATCTGCAGGGTTGTCAGGAGTCAGGGCAGATAAGTATACAGGCGTAAGGTTACTCTTGACCACACTTCTGTTGCGGAAAGTAGCCGATCTGTTGGTGTTGATAGAGACTGTGCGGATGGCATGTTTGTAAGGTCAAGCGGAGAAGGGGTGTGCTTGCGAGGGCGAAGGTGTCTCAAGGGTAGTGGTAGAGGGTGCTTGGGTAACCCTGTGGTGTGGGGGGTGGAATTCCACTGGGTTTTGATGTTGGTGAGGGAGAGTTCAGCAAGGTGAAGCGGGTTCATAAGATCTAGTATAGAGGTGTGGATACTCAGAGTTAGTTTGCCCGCTCTGGAGTGCAGTGTTTCGAGATCCCTATAGGAAGGAGACGTTAGCGGGTAGGGAGGCAGTGGCTCTGGGATGGTACTATCAGACTCACGGTAAAGGGGGGGGCATTAGGGGGAGGGAGGGTGGTAGATCTAGAGTCTTAGTATCAGGTGTGACGTGGGTTTCCGGCGACTGACCTGTCTCATGGTCAGCATGTTGGACCGGCGGGGAGTGGACCAAAGGTCTGGAGAGAGGTCTATTGGCGGGGCTAGGAGATGAGTTAGCGATGTTGGGAGGAGCGGTGGTAGAGACTCTTAGAGAGGTGTTTTGTGGGCTGGGTGGGCAGGTTCGATCTATGTCGCAGGTGGGTTGAGGTGTATCAGGATCGCAGTTGGAGTGGGTAGCTGAAGGGGAGGAGATCACAGGTGTAGGGATGACGGTTCTCCTGGTACTGTCAGGAGCCGTGCGAGGGGGGATGGGATGATCTGTGTTGGGAGCCCAGTGGTGGCTGATTGGAGGGTGTCTGGGGACGCTAGTTGGGCTGGTCAGAGGGTCGTCAGGTGCAGGGATGACTATTCTCTTGGTACGGCCAGGAGGCGTGCGAGGGGGGATGGGATGATCTGTGTTGGGAGCCAAAGGGTGACTTGTTGGAGGGTGTCTAGGGGCGCTAGTCAGGCTGGTCGGAGGGTCGATGGGGTAAGTGGTAGATACTCTGTTAGACTTGCTCACACAGTTGCTGAAGTTTGAGAAAAAGCTTGCAAATTTGTTAAGGTTCCTGGATGAGGCTTGGATCACAACAATGCCGCTTTTGTAGAGGGTGATTGTGAGGTCAGCTCGTAGGGTTTCGGAGGGTGCTATTGTAAGCTTAGTACCATGAGGGATGTTCCTGGTTGCACGTACGTTGAGGAGGTGCACAAAGGTATTGCGCCAGTAAGGGGTTCATCTGGAGTAGAAGATTAGGTCATTGATGACTGTGCCATTGTCTCTGCTGTAACGTAGGTCCGAGATTAATGTCTCGGGGTGACTCTTCAGGGTGGAGTGCTTGAAGGTCTTTGCGGCAGCATTGGAGAGTTGGGGAGGATAGACCAGAGTAAGAGCGAAATTCCCAGTATCATTAGGCCCAGCCATGTTGGCTCATGTGGGAACCTTAGGAGGGACACCGGTCAGTTATGCAATTGTCCGCTTCCTGATTGTAAAGGTAGATGTCCATGCCTGCTAACGGTGCTCAGAAGAGGCCATGTGTGGGGTAGGGCTGCAGTGGAGAGCTGAGAGGTTAGTCCAGTCGCAGACCTTGGTCCTAGGTGGTGATAATGCGGACAGGGGGTAGTAGGCGTCGGAGCTCTCCGGACCACCGGGGGTGCTGGGATCCTGTTTCAGAGCAGTGCAGCATAGGCAATGGGGAGGCGGGTTTATGGGGCTTTGGGGTCAGGTTGTGGTTTCAGCAATTGGCTGGGTTTGGGAAGCTGTTGGTGTGTTGGCAGTGTGTGGATTACGCCATGTTATGGTCAGGTATAGGGAGGCCATTGCAATGTCCACATAGCACCGCCATCTTAGGGTCAAGCAGCAAGCTGGGTGCTGGGATCGTTTGATAAGTCTGGGGTGTGAGTCACAATCACATAGGCCTTGGATTAGACAGAGCGCCTGTCCGGTGTGCAGCAGCAGTAATGCGCGAGAGCAGATGTCTGGTGAGGCGCCGCCATTTTAGGTCCAGGCAGCCATCAGACACTTGTTTTAGTGTAATCATAAACCCCTAAATAGTTTCACTGCGTGTCAGTAATATCAATGCCAGATGATATTTCACTGCGAGTCAGTAATATCAATGACAGATGATGTTTCACTGAGTGTCAGTAATATCAATGACAGACGATGTTTCGCTGCATGATGATGTTTCACTGCGTGTCAGTATTATCAATGACAGATGATGTTTCACTGCGTGTCAGTAATATCAATGACAGATGATGTTTCACTATGTGTCAGTAATATCAACGATACCTTCAGACATCAAATCTCTTCTGACAGAATGTTTCGCTGTGTGTCAGTAATATCAATGGCAGATGATGTTTTGTTGTGTATGAGTATTATCAATGATAGTCGATATTTTGCTTTGTGTCAGTAATATCAATGACAGGCGATGTTTCGTTGAATGTCAGTATTATCAATGACTCACGATATTTTGCTGAGTGTCAGTAATGTCAATAACAGATGATGTTTCACTGAGTGTCAGTAATATCAATGACAGATAACATTTCACTCAGTGTCAGTAATATCAGTGACAGATAATGTTTCGCTGCATGTCAGTAATATCAATGACAGATGATGTTCACTATGTGTCAGGAATATCAATGATATCTTCTGACATCAAATCTAGTCGGTATGAGACGATATTTTCTAGAGCGGCGGCATTAGCATACAACATATGATCATTTTCATCTATACTCTTCTAAATGCTTTCTCCAAGAATGCACAACTATCTTCTGTGGTGTGCCTTGCCTTCTTTCTAAGGATCTTCAATAATGAGCCTATTTATATTCAAGTTATACTTTAAAGGGTCACTCGGGTTCAGTGCCTATCATCTCCATCTTTCCTCCTGTTTCGATTTAGTATATACTCACTCTGCCAGCAATCTATTTTTACTTGTTAATGAGGGTTAAGGGCTTGTGTTTCATTTCCCTCACTTCCATTTGGTCCCAGCTGCTTACTAGCATTCCGGAAAGGATGAGGTATTAGAAACATTTGCTTTTCTGATGAAAGTTCGTCTCGGATGAAGTAGCAAACCAATTGTAATATTGAAAAAAATTGAAAATCGGAGTATGTGCTTATTACATCTCCTTGTTAATGTCTGAGAGCCAAAACCTCTAAGCACCCAGCTTGATGCCTCCATATTTGGTTACATCGGGATTAACCTGCATTGACAGACACGCTTATTCTGGAATATATAATGACAATTGACATAAATGCCCCAGTCACTTTAATTTAAAGCTGAGAAATTTGCATATCGCCCAACTAAAGGCAAAGGGTGATTGTTCCTGTTTCTTTGAGTGCTATCTGGAAACATTACATTGCTTTTTTGTGTCAAACGTTCAAAATGACACAGCACATAACATATGTTAAATAGAAAAAACATTCATGTCTTGGGAGACTCATAGTTAAAACAAAAAAAAATTCTAAGTGAAAGATACAGTAGGATACATAATGACAGTTGACAGTTCGGGCTTACTTAATCAAAGAGAGCCATTTAACTGATGACTCATTGTGAGCCTTTTCTAACATATTGCCAAGTAATGAAATTTGCCAAGTTTGTCTCAAGACTTCATAAATCTTGTGAGAGGATGTATTGCATTGAGCAATGAAGCATGAAGCGTAGTAATTGCTGCACATTTGTCTCTCTGGCTTGCTGTGGATTGAGCGTCACAGACTTGCATGTTCATTCAAGATTACTTATAATGTATAAGTATGCTGTAAACCTGTAGGTGGCAAATTGACATAATCTTATACTTTTCTTGTTCGTAACAATTGTATATATATTCCTCTTTTATATATTCTTGATTCAAGACTTTGGTCCTGATTTTGAGTTTGGAGGACGGATTACTCTGTCACAAAGTGACAGATATCCTATCTTCCTTATTCCAAGTGCATTGTATACTATAATCAGGCCCCTAGAATAATGACTAACAGAGACAGAGCAATATTAACAGATGCTGTCGAAGCTATGTCAGGTTGTTTCACAGCAGAGACAAAAGGAAACTAACATTGTAACAGACCTGCCCAAGGTCACACAGGTGATGTCGGAGGAGAAGATGGAGCCCATAAGGACTCCCTGACAAGTTAACAAAAAAAAATAAAGTTTAAATAAACAGGCACTAGAAGCTATTCAGCAATCAGACTAGCCAACAACTAGGGTGCACATCTTTCAGAAACTTGGTTATTAATTTGGAAAGGGGTTACACCTAGGGGTGGACGGAACGTGTGGAGTTTCACTCCGCATAATTCTGCAGTCACATAAAAACTCCACGAGATTGCACGACGATCCGAGAGCGGCTGGAATCGACATGTCACGCTGTTTTTTAGCCCAGGAGCTTGTTCTGCGCTGCAAAATCAGTGCAAACGGCACCATGCGGGGCGCCAGTAGTGCTGCCTCTTTGCTACTGCTCGAATAGGTTTTCTGCTCAAGCTGCAGCTTTCTCACCGCGAGCTCCAGCTTTCTCACCGCGAGCTGCAGCTTTCTCACCATGAATGGTCGCGACTGCCCTCAACTGCCTGTGTTCTGAAAATTTCACTGGGTGCCAGCCTAGCACCCGAAAATCGGGCTAGAGGGTGACAATCTGTTTTTATGTTCGCAAACTTAATGCTAGCGAGCCACATGTGGGCAAAAAGCTCCTCCACACCGCAGTTCATGGAGCTTTGCAAAACTCCGCGTTACCAGTGTAATGCGGAGTGAGCAAAACTCTGTAAACTCCATTAGAGCGGAATTGATTGCCCACTCCTCGTTACACATACTAACTTAATAAGCACAACCTTGTTAAACCAAAACTTAGTTCATAAAAAATCCCTGCTCAGCCGCTGGTAGCTAAGGAACACACATAAGGTAATCTCCAAGAAAGTGCATGGTAAGTACAAAGAGTTTCCACAATTTCAAAGTCAAGAAAACAACCCAATATAATTTCCAAACCAATTTAGAAAAGTATAACAAACGTAATGAAGAAAAGGACACCAAAATCATTCAAATCAGATAAGGGGGACCAAAGACAATAAAAAAAAAAAAAAATAGGCAAAAGGCACATTGAAAAAGCAAAGCCCCATTGAAACCCAACAGTTTATGATGGTTGACCAGGTTCTAGGCATGAATTTCGTCTGACGGTGATAGCACCTGGGTTGGACGAACCAACCAAGGCGGTAATCCTGATGAAAGGGTTAACTTCTGGCTCACTAGTTGATTTTGGTGGACAGGTACTCCGTCTCAAACATGATGGATATCCAATTTGCCATAATAAAAAGGCATTAGGATATAACACATTAGTAAAAAGCCGGATAGGATATCTGCCACATTATCATACCCATCCACTTACCTCTAAGTCAGACCCCCAGGCGTTGAAATGGAAGTTAAAATACTTTTCTGGGGCAAGGTGCAAGGCTGAGGTATGGTGCCCTCCAAGTCAGATATATCACTGTCAAGCTCCTGCTGAAGCCATTACATTCAGTACCAATAGTTTAGGGTGGGACAAAACTGGATATCAAAGCTGATGAAGTTGCTATGTTGCTATTATGGACTTGCCACAACACCCATATCCAAGTTTTCACCTCTGACATAGGCATTTTTTGTGGTTCTAAAAATCCACCAGTTGATCAAGGCTGGAAGCTGAAGGGTATACAGCCTTTACAACGAAACTTTTACCAGGAACTACCATTACAACGCAACTTTTACAACGCAAACCATTACAACGCATAGCGCTGGGGGCGCTCTAGGATAGGGAATAGGTTTAATGTACTATCCAACACCTTCCCTACTATCCACGGGGACTGGAGTTGGAATAGTAAATTAAACTATTCACTATCCAGCGCCCAAAAGCATTATGCGTTGTAATGGTATGCGTTGTAAAACTTTCGATGTAAAGGTAGGCGTTGTAAAAGTATGCGTTGTAACGTCATACATCCAGCCAGACAGGCATCCATGAGGCCGGATAGCATTAGCGTGAGTTCCCTTCAAACTTATTTTCAGTATGGCAAAAAAATCAGAGTGGTACCAATATGATTTTCTTGCCCACATTAAGTGCAATCTCCCTAGGCAAACCACAGCTTCCTGTACCGGTGCCCTAGAGGTGGAAAATGTGACTTTGTTCCAATTGTTCCATCTGCTGATTCCTTTACAGGCCTTAGGTACTTAGTTCAGGCTTCTCGTGACTAAATCTATTTTTACAGCCAAGACTCCTGTAAGGTTTCAGTACTCTGCAGTCAGTTCGGCCTTCTTGGAGTCGGGAGTTCTTCTGGTTTTGTTAACCTGGAGCTGACATAAAGGGGGCTAACCACTTTACCTTTGGAGCTTAATTCAAGTGCTCGGGTCCCACCAGCCACCAGGATGCTTGAGTCCTCTTCTTCCAGGAGGAGACAGTAATCTTCTTTCTTATGTCTTTTGGCCATTCTTTGTCTTCCAACTGGCCTGTACCCCTCCCAGATGGCTGAACCATTCTTTATAGCCAGTTGTAGACAACACATCTGTGTTCCTGGTTCAAGAGGGCAGGCTCTTGTCATCAAGTGCAGCCCGGAATGTCTATTGCCTTTGGAAGGATGATGAATGGTAAACCTGGTTTGAACCCAATTCTGATTCAGGCAGCCCAAAGTACACGTTTAAAAAATATTCCAGTAAAGTTACAAGAAATCTGATGACTCCATTGAATTAATTGGGAAAACGTTTTTATTTATTTTTCTAGCATTTTCCAAAGCAAAGATATAAAATAAATACACTCCCACCTAGGCCTTTCCGATGGAAAATTTAGCTGAATGTGCATAGGAGAAATATTGTTTAGGCCTTGAATCACTGTGAGATCACTTATTTCAAATTAATAGTGTTCACTTTTTATATTTTTTTGTCTTAGGCACCCTGCATTTCAGGGTTACAAGGTGCACTTTAAGGGTGATATTAATATATAAACACAGGTTTTCTTACATTGCAAACACACTTTTCCTTGCCAGGCGTGGCTGACACAGTTAAGAGCAGTGGGGCTGGGCTAGGAGGAAGTCGACAGATGATGGGATCAGTAAAATTAAATAAAAAACACTTACCTTGCTCTCGCCACATCGCCGAATTGGCAAGGACGGGTAAGTGCTTTTATTTTTATTTTGTTTTACCTATCCTGTCTTCTGTCGATTTCACCCCACCTCGCCCTTCCCCCACTCCATTGCTCTTCCCTGATCTGGGCATGCCTGTTCCTTGCCAGGTGTTTATGCAGAGCCTTTAAACTGCAGCCAAGCCAGAGCACAATGGATTGCTAGTTGTGCCCATAAGTCCTGGCAACCACACAGTAAAATACAAGATGATTGCAGGGATGAAGGGGAACATAATAATGCACAGTCATAATAGGTAAGGAGCTAGAGTGGAATTGCCCCGGACAGGATATAAAGGAATGTATAGTAAACACATAACACAAAGCAATGAACATGTTGTCCTCAAAAACTGAGAACTTAGGCATCAGATATAGGAAGGTAGTGTTGCAGGGATTCTGCTCCTACACAGAACTGTGCACAGAGACCCAGGACCTCAGTGAATTGTGATGGACCAAATAAACTCACCTCAGTACCTAGAAACTCTAACCGACTAGCATCAGTGTCTTAAATGTGTTTGACTTGTGCAGAAAATGATTGCCATAGTGTTGGTAACAAAACAAGTCAGCATAATTCACGGAATCTAAGTACAAATCTTCAGCATCAAAGGCAGCATAATATTTCAAATAAAAAAACAAAGCCTCTACGGCTTGGACGACCCAATCATCAGAGCGTATATTTTATTTAACCACGTCCTCCATTGAAACACAATCTACATTAGGGACATTAATAACATCTTTAGGACCATGTATCTGAAATTTAACGGCATCCCATACAATCCCATCTAAGACAGGCCAAGCAGTGATATTCACAAAAGTCTGGTCCCTCTTCATGATGTGTGATGAGGAGTGGGGTGCCAAAGTTCCATCAATCATTCTAATTGTAGATCTTTCTTTAACATAGTGTCCATTCACAAGATGGAAAAAATACACCACAAATCCAATAGACATGATTAAAAAAATTGAAAAAAGCGAAATCAAAAATTTTGAGGGGGACTTTGATGTGGTAGAGTCAGTGCCAAATGAAAAATGAGACTGATTAGTCACACAGATCTGCAAATCGGGCATCGATAAGTATGTGGTGTAAGTGTACTCAGTATCATCAAGGGGATCCCCAGTCGGTGGATTTAATAAAGAATTTGTAACTGGATTCATCTCGACGGCAATGTCAGGCCTGGTGGTAGGTGCCGGAGCCAAAACAGCGTTTCACAGCATTGCTGGACAAGAGACTGCAGGTATCATACTAAGAAGAATTGGCCACTCTGTGTAGTTTGACATTGTCAATGGAGATGTACCTGTTTTCCTTACGACCAGGAAGTGGAGGTAAAATGACTGTTCTTGTACCCTGCACGCCAAACACAGAAACTGGAGCACGATATGAGGGGCCGAACTCCTTCTTGTTCTCGACCTTCTCTGAGACCAGTTCACCAACTCAGGGTGGCCAGCCAACTACCGGAATCTGCAACGCAGCATCAGTTGTGGAGGGCAAATGTTCCTTTGTAAGACTGTCACTGGTCTTTTCTAAATACTGGAAAACAGCACAATGTTTATCTACGTCAAAGGGAGCGCAGACACAGCCTGGTCTAGACCCTCAAGGTCCGAAACAAATATTTTGATGCGAAAGAGCATTTGGTATGGGGTCCGCCCACCCAGAGACCTTCTAGGGAGATTATTAAGAGCACACTGAACGCTATTGAGGAGGGCTAGCCAGTTCCGGCCTGTACCTAAAACCCTAGCTGTCAAGGATTGCTTTAAGTCACAGTTCATCTGCTCCACAACACTATTGCCCTCAGCCAGTATGGAGACAAAAATTTGACTTGGACCCCCAATGAACGCATGGCATCCTTGTACGCCTTAGAGGCGAACGCTGGATTCTAGTCCAAGTGGAAGGTACCATATGCAAAAATTCGAGAATCAACACTCCTTTGGGGCCACACCCACACAAAGCGCGTGCAAGAATCAACTGCAACTAAGATGTACTTATACGCAGTATCCAGGAGAAAGGACTGCAGTGATCTAAATAAACACAGCCTAACGGTTCAGTAGATATATACAACGGTATCTGGGGCTGGCGTGCAGCAGTAGAAGGTTTAATCTGCTGGCAGATGTCAAAATGAAGCACATAATCATGAGTTTGTTTGTACAATCAGCACCACCAGTAACGCTGTTATAAAAGTGATACAGTCGCAGAGACGCCGGCATGAGCAGAGGCTATACCCTCGTGAGCGGCTGTAATCAGTGTGGACATGCGGTCCGCGTTGGGAATCAATCTGTCACCAACGTCGTTAATTCTCACATAAGGAACTTTATCAGGACTTAAGTGATCAGAGTATTTGGAAGGGAAACCTGTAGGGTAATTACTTCCCTTCTCTGTTGCAGCATTAGCGGCCAAGATATCATCATTAATCTTACTTTTGGAACGTGTAACTGCTGCAACTACATATGTCGCTACTGCGGTCTTTGCTGCTTCATCAGCAAGACTATTGCCTACAGCGTGAACTCTGACATGCTAGTGACCAAGAGTATGAATCACAAACATGAGTGGCAGCTGTTCTTTAAGCTCAGCCACTGGAACCCAGATCATTTTGTGTTTTATTGTACTACCTTTGGAATCACGATAGTAATTTTGAGTCCAAAAGAACAAATTGTTATGTACACAGTAGTAGGAGTCACTTATGATAATAGTAGTCACACTAGGATCAGCATACTCCAATGCAAGCATTATAGTACCAGGCTCTGCCAACTGGCCAGTACAGTCCCTTAATGTCTGTGTATGCACACCATCGAACTTGAATTCCCCATTCACCATAGTACCAACCACTATTGCGCATGCCAAAGAATAAGCATGCTTGAATCCGTGGCCGGTTGTGCTGCACCATCAGTGTAAATGATACAATGGAAATCCTCCAGCGGGCGCATGGTCAGAGGAGCCGGATGAACGAATTCATACTGCAAATACTCCTGAGTCTGCAAAGAGGAGTCAAAAATGAAAGTGACGTCCGTAGACGTCAAGGACGTAGCCCATTATATCCACCGTGGGTGCAAAGCTTTTGAATTTGGTACACTTGCTTTTGTCACTGCCTCCAAGGCAGGATACAGAGTAACAACCAATATGCGTATTCCCTGCGACAGGGCACATTCTTTCAGAATCACCATTTGCACTGCTGTCAAAACCTTTTCCACAGTGGAAAACCGCAGCTCAGCCAAAGCGTACAAGTGTGACTTGTAAGGAATAGGGACTGTGTCACCCTCATTAAAAGCAGTGGCGGCTGGTGGGTTTTGAAAGTGGGGGGCTATAAATGCTGTACACTAATGTAACAAGCGAGCGAGCGAAGCGAGCGAGCCCGAGCCCAAAAGGAGGGTGCAGGAGGGTTCTCCCCCCGCAAGAAAATTTTGAAAAAAATGGATTAAAATGGTGGATTTTACACCACATATTTACTGCAAATTGTTGAAAAAAGGGGGATCCAAGTATAGCATTTTGGAGCTAAAGAATATGGTAAACAGTGAAATATTTGTTTGAAGAGCATTGTTTTCAAGGGTTTCCTAAACCGAATACAATTACCTATGTTGTATAAGTGATCTGGGAGAGAGTTCCATAGGACAGAAACTTGTACCGAGAAGTTACAGCCTCCTTTACTTTTCTTTACCAATCTGATTAGGGATGTATTTCTTGACTTTCCTATCCACAAAGCAAGTAGCCATGCCATTCAAGACCTTAGTGCGAAAACAGCAGGTCTTAAACTGGATCCTGTGTCTGGCTGGAGGCAAATGCAGGGCCATCAATAAGGCAGTGACATCTGTGATCAGTGAGTTTACATATCAGACATACACTTATACACAACATAGTCACAAAGTCCTGATTTACATGCGAAAGATCAGCTTTACAGCTTCTTAAGCTTAACACTAGTTATAGTTTTCTGCTAGAAATTTCGAGGTTGCAAGAAGAAATGTTTGGCAATTCTCAAATCTATACAAAAAATCACTAGACACCATGTAGCACAACAAGACAGAACATAGCACTCAACAAAGCATATGAACACATCACAGCTCAATACAATATCGCAATTCAAGGCACACTACTGCATCGCATCATTGCTCACTGCAACCCATCACAACATCAGAGCTCAAGGCAACTTGTAACATCATAAGACACATCACACCACCACAGAGCAGCTCGTCACAGTATCAGGATGTACTGTTTCATGCTCCATTATGTTTTTATAAGATTCACAATCATAGTAAGTACTGTACAACAAAACTCACTAGTAAATCAACATGTCGAGGTAATGCAAAGCAAAACTCAGAATCTATAGTAACATCAAAATATTATTATTCGTTATTATTTAGTGCACGAAAGTATATACTTGGAACGCTTCCACACTACTAAAAGCGTAGCGAAACAGCTCGTCACACTTGAAAGCCATTCACACAAAGGTTGACTGGTCACCCTTCAGCTGATTATTGCTCTATTTATGTGTAATCTGGAACTAATGTGGTCAAACCTCTGCCCAGTGTTAACATGTTGAAAAAATGACAACAGTATGAACTAATACCATCAGACAATGTGCCACATAATTTGCCTTTTCTTGGCAGATAGTTTAGTCAACCCAGCCGCATTATTTAGCCCTCCCCTGTTACATAATTCCAGTGCCCTTGAATATAGCTGATTAAGGTGGGAATACCCTGCTCTATGTAAAAAAAAAACAGCAGCATTTGGCATCAAACCCCCTAGCTCCTCGGGCAATAACCCAACAAGGGATCAAACAGAAAAGTAGCATCAGAAATCTTTCTCATAATCTCATTGACATAACCCTGATGTATAGTTTGATATTGCATTGGATTCTTGTCCTGCAGAGACAGCCTTGCAGGTGTCAGGTTTTCTTCTGATTTATTTTATGTCTTGATGGATGGCCACATGCCGTTGTGGACTAAGAGGTTATTGCTGCTGAAACTGCGTTCATGAGGCTGTCACATTTGATTGAGACTTGAAACAAATCCATTTGAATGTGGGCCACACCAGGGCTTAAAAGTGGGTGGCAGCCTCCTTAGTACCATTTTGGGCAACAACACCTATGTGTGTTTCAAATGAATCACTGTTTTTTGCTCTTCTAGGTCTCAGTAAGAAAACAAAAGTGAGATTACGGAAATTTCCCACATGAAGGAGATCAGTGGTGCGTGCAGTGTGCAGTGACTGCCGGAAGCAAACAACATGCTCATTACTTTATACACCTTCACACCACATGTCAGGGAAACAAACTTTCAGAGCCTGGTTGTGGGCACATAATGAACAACATGGGGGTTCAATTGAGCTGATAATGCGATGCAGCTTCCTTGATGTGACAGGCGCACAAACCACCAGCTGTTGTTTTACTCCAGGAGAATGCCTAAATTATGAATAAGTTCCGAAATGTTTCCTCCAAGAGACATTTCTAACTATTTACCTAGCAATGCCGCGCTGTTCCATAGCTCTGAGCAGTTATAAGGGCAACTAAATGGTACCAGGGCGAGAGAGCTGGAGTTTCCCACTGAATCGGACTATAATGACCTGCCAAAGGGCCTGACCACTGTAATTGTAGGAGAAAAGGTGTATGGGGAAATAAGTAATGGAACGTCTCACCTGTGTATTGAACTGGCAGTAACAGCCCCTGGCAAACTGACCTGCACTAGAGCATTCTGGGACAAGCAAAGAAGGAACTGAGGTTTCAGAAGCAGGTCAATTTTGATCTGTGCCTGGATTTTGAAAACAAATTTATGCACAGCGAAGGCACCAACTTTATGCCGTTATGGGTTTCACTTTTCATCCATGTTTAAAACTTAAGCAGCGTGATAACATTTTAAACATTTGCTTTTTTATTAGGGGGTGTGAATCTGAGTTACTACGAATTTAATGTGGATTAATAACAACCAAACACTTTTAATTTCTTGCAAAATAGCACAAAATGTGTTTTACATGTGCAATTTAGTGATGGCTTTGGGCGCTTTTAATTTCCTGAACACACTACACTTTGCTGCCACTGTGCTCTCTCTGTGTTGACAGGATTTGATATAACGGCAAGAAGGGACCAGCAATCAAAAATATGGCCTAACGAAAAATAGATGCGGATCGGATTCATTCATTGATACTTTTTTTTATTAAGCAGAGCTGCTTCGCCCGTGCAGATAACGTGTCTGCGCCACCACTTCAATGTTATTCGTTCAGCCAGCCCACATAAACCATAGTTATAATTTAGCCTAAATGTCCTAATCATAAAACTCATTCCTCTTCCGAGGGACAAGACAAATCAGTCTTGAGCAAACTTCTATTTGGAAGCCAGCGATGGAAAAAAAATAAATAAACATGCCTTCATTTGTCAGAGGATTTCTATTAGAAAATCGGAGTGACAATCAATGCAGTTTTAGCACCAGGAACAGAATAGTCGCACATTCTATGCCACTGTAGAGGGTCCATTACAACCCAGTCCCTTTTCTAAATACTGAAAAAAACTATCTATGTTAATGCTTTTGAACAAAGTTCCTGTTAAAGCCCTAGTGGAAAATCCAATTGACAAGTTACAAATGGGTTCTCCTGACCCACCTGTGGCATATGGGTTTAATAACGTTTCACTGCATGTGCCCATTGTAAAAAAAAAAAAAAAACAGTATGGAAATTCTACTTGTTAATAATAAAAAGCTGAAACGAATAGGCACCTTTAGACATCAACTAATTAGACAAATATTGACATTACAAATCATCTCTAATCTGCAACCTCTATCAGCTGGGATTTTCACCAAGGGTGCTCTGTACATACAACCATATTATCAGCGCTTTAAATGGGACGGTACTCACCGGTATGGAGTACCGGCACTTCTCGGTGTTCTCCCATTGAGTACCGGGACTTCTCCTTGTGTTAAGAGAGTACCGGTACTCCCAGTGGCATGCTGTGGTCAGTCTCTGGGTTATGGGCGCGTGGCGGTTAATGACGTGTATCCCGGCGCTAGGTTGCGACTGCAGCCATACACTCAGAGCCGGCATTTGTTAAGATAGCGCCTTAGGCGGAGAGAAATTTGGCGCCCTTGCTGATAGAGACTGAAATCAGGCAGCAGGGGATCCAAACGCCTCGGGACCTCCACCGCTCACCTAAATCACAGACAGCTTAACTGCCTCACGGTGATGGGTCTGTTGGTGCAGGGGTGAGACGGTGAAAGGAGAGCGAAGAAAGGGGCAATGAGGTGTTAAAACATTGCCCAAAAGTCTAATCATAAAGGATTAAAAGAACTCTAATCTGGCAAGTCAGACAGAGGCAGGGACATGAACAAGGCGGTTGCAAGATGACAGGGGTTCTGCTGCTGGTATTGCCTTAATGCGCACAGCTCCGTGCGTCCCTTGGAATACTGGCGCCATGGGCCTGTGCCCAGCTCGCCCACGCTACAGGCCAGCCCTGCTCACACCCTGACAGCGCGACAGGACAGGAAGACACGTGTGGCTTGACAGCTAGAGCTCTCCACATTGGAACTGTCGCGCTTTCAGTTATAGGGAAAGGTTGCAGGCTGGAATACACTCGCCATTGTCTGTCAGAGCGCCTAACGCCCTTCGGCCAAGTTCGGCTTGTGTATGCAGGGTACATTGGTCTATTTATGCAGTTATATATAGCGCAAACTTGGCAGGAGGGCATAAAAGTGCTTTACATGAGAAGCACAAGTTCTACATGAACGCATACTTTGTTTTTTTGGCACAGGTGAAATCCCAGGGTTGACTCAACATCCTGTGATCCAGGGCAAATCACTTAAATCGCCATGTGCCATAAAAAAAAGTCTGCTTTTGCGAAACTTCTGCTTCTCACATTAATGCCCTCGGGCTAAGTTCACGCTGTATTTAATTACAACAAACACCAATTACACCTTGCAGCTATTGGCACAACTTGGCCAGGGGCACTTTACATTGAAGAAGAAATTGCTGATAGTGTACAAGGCTGCCTTGAAGCCACGACCCGCAGATACACCCCTCCCAAGCACCCTAATCAATTTGGTGAGTACTGGCACTTCTCTTTTTCCATTTAAAGCACTGCATATTAAGAAGTGGATCTTAAAGACAAATGATGACTGTTTATATATTTGGGGGCAGATTTATGAAGGCCTTGCGCCGCCGGTGCGTCACTTTTTTCCATGTTAAAAATGACGCACCGGCGGCGCAAGGCCTTCATAAATCTGCCCCTTGGAGTCTTACCTCTGGGGTCTGCATAGGCGACAGATAGAACTAACAGAAACACACGTGTTCATTTCATTGTGCACTAAGTCCTGCGAAATGCTGTGATTTCCTTCTCAAATGGGCTGCGTGGGGTGCCTTAGAACGGTTATTTATTTTGTCTATTTAAATCACACTTTCCAGAACTTTTAATAAATGATTGTCAGAGGCACAGGAGCACGGGGCACTCATCCTTGACCCATGTGAGTGCTAAAGAAACGAAACAGACAGGCTCTGTGAAATAAATACTGCAGTAATTTGCCGGCGCTTAAGTTTTAAACTGCAGGAAATTATGATTTGCAGCCCAAATTATCTCGAGGGCAGCAGGTAAAAGAAAAATGGGGGTGGGGAGGCTCAAAACTCTATTTGCACACACAGCCTGGGCGATCTAGTTGCCGGCCAGTGCTCAACACAGGGACCACCCGGAGCTCCAATAATGGCATTACCTCACACTCCTGCCATCAACAACAGCGCCGCAGGAAGCAGAAACCTCGAGTCTGCAGTGGTCTTCAGAAGTACTGATGACTGCGCAGACTCGATGTCTCTGCTTCCCCCTGTGACGAAAGGGTGGGGTGACCCCCCCCTCCACTCCCTGACTGACGTGCAGCTCCGGAGTTACAGGGCTTAAGAATAAACGCCCGGGGCTAATTTTGTACGCACGTCTTCAGGGGGTGGAGACTGGTCTTTTAGGCAATGTATTTGCCGAGCTGATGACCTCACAACCCTCAGGGCTGTGGGATCCTCCGACCGGCAAATACATTAGGTTGTAGCTCTGCCCACAGGCAGCGCCAGCACATTCAGGAAGTAGCTTTCACTGACTGGCAAGCTGCAAGCAGTGTGTGCACAATGTTTTTTTAAAAGCAAACTCGAAGAGAATGGATCGTGGTTGACCGGGGTGAAAGTAAAGGGGGCGGAGCCCCGACGCCCTTAGCCAGAAACCGCCACTGATTAAAAGTCAGGTACGTGAAACCCACCGCCCCAGCTACGATTCTTATCACCATGTTGGTGTGGTTATCACGAGGCAATAAGAATTTAGATTCTAGAAGATCAGCCTTCAAAGATTGCAAAATAGCTGAATGAGCAGACATCCAGCAAGATTTGGAGAAACTAGGTTTTACCAAAGCGTAAAGAGGCTTGATACGCTGGGCATATTCGGGAATGTAAGTACGCCTGAAATTTAAAAAGTGCAGAAAAGACTGTAGTTTCTTTAGTGTTGTAGGAGCTCGCAGTTGTGCGCATTTCTCCAGGAAGTGAGGTGCTAAACCTCGACCTTCATTGTTGAGCTCATAGTCCAGGAACAACACTGTGTACTCTGCAATGTGAGATTTTGCAAAGTTGTATTTGTAACCGAAGTCCGCAAACCGACAAATTATGCGGTCAACGCGACACAGATGCGGCCATATTTCGTCCCCTGTGAGATAAATGCCATCCACATATGAACATGCATCCGGGTCGAGTCTCTCTAAAAGAAAGACTATGTGGGCGGCAAAGACGCCTGGGCTGTGGTTATAGCCCATAGCCAATCTGCTGAACTGGAGTTGTTTGCCAAGACAGGTAAAAGCTGTCCATTCACTACTAATAGAGGAAAGGTTATGGCCGAAAAAGCCATTGGATATGTCCAGTGTGGTCTTAAACCTTTTACGCACAAGACTATCACATGGACAGAACTGTGAGTATTTTGTACCGTGCAGGTCCGACAATGAGAGTTTAAGTGCCGATAATCCAGTACCAAAAGGTGCGAGCCATCAGGCTTGGTCACAGTTAAAAGAGGATTATTCATCCGGAGACACACACGTTTCAATCACACCTTGATATTCCAATTGTTCAAGGATTTCTGCCACTAGAGCTTTCGCTTCATGTCACATGGGGTATTGGGGTGGTGGCTGTGGCTTAGACCGCAATGGTATCTCATGCTGGGGGGACAATTTGTCCCATCCACACTGAGTACGCTACAAAGCCGGTGCAAGCACCTTAGCCCATTCTTCTGCAAAATGCAGAGCCTGTTCCTTTGGCACAGTGGTGCGCAAAACTAAGGAGAATCACCTCCTCCCCTTGAGGTGCGGCTAAAACAAAAGGTGGGGGCCAGTCAGCATCCACAACAAAATGTCATAGGTAGTCGTTAGATTTTCCTAAAATACCCCTTTTACAGTACATTGTATGTCACCTTCAATTAAAAGGACTATTTCAAAAAGTCTTTCAGGGGAGTCACTCTAGTGTTAGCTGTCTCAACAACAATGAACGTGTCAGTTGCTGTCACCTTCAGAAGAGGACGCAATGCTTCCGGTACTATCGTAATATCCGCCGTGCTGTCTAGTAGCATCAGGTCCACGTCAGGTTCGGAAGCTGTGTTCTCACTGTCCGTGGCATATCTCACTGTTAAAGCAGCAACTTTCTTTTACTGAAACTGGGGTCTTTGACGCGGAGAGTCGTCCTGCTTTCCTTTACTGTCCGTCATGCGGGGCTGCTCACAACTTTGTTGGGTCCGCCGACCTCTGCCGCCGTCTCCTCCACTGGTGGGTGAGACCAATGTATCCTGCAAAGAGCGAGGAGAACGTTGATCAGGAACCTGAAAGTGATCAGATGACTAAATAGTAGCGCGGTCGCGCTCAGTAGACGCCGGTATTGGTGAAGCAGGATGGGACCCCTGTTTCTGTTGCTGTTTCCTCTGTTTTTTATTCCTATTCCAATTCTGCTTTGGAACAAAAGACCAGTCTTCCTTATCAGATTTCGCCGCCTGAGTTTGCTTTTGCGCAGTTTTAGCAAAAGGCTTAACACCAAAACTATTACAGCCAATGTTCTTATAAGCTGCTGTAATAATTTTCGGTAACTGGCAGGGTTTATTGGCATTGGGGACATTGCGCAAAGCATTAGACACCTGGAAGCTTACCGCATCCCCCTTGACATTTGCAAGGACGAGATCTGAAACTACGTCAAACACTCCAACAAGTCTCATTCCCAACTCAACAGCCGCCTCCGGTCCATGTTCGTCCTGAACACGCTTAATGACGGAGGGAAGGACAGCCATGGATGGAGTTCCGAAGCACTTAGTATAGACTGCCGCAAAAATCATACCCCAAGTATCACAATTAGTCACTGCCGGAGCTAAGTCTTTCTGCAAACTAATAGTCAATATCCTGTGTTTTGCCACATGAGTCGTATTCGGAAATACAGCTTCCAGCAGGTCAAATTTCTCGGCAAGCCAAAAAGGCATCTCATCCTTATCCTGGGGCACTTGCCCATAACCGCATTAACCATCATGGGACTAAGCTTCATCCCGCCCGGTCCAACTGGATGCGCCGCAGCTCTAGGTGCCCCGCCCTGGATGTTGCGGGAAATATATTGCACCAAGACCCGTATAACCCCTTTAACAGAGGTATAAAGGGGCCTCAATTCAACAACGGGAACTTGCATGTAACGCGGGTGCAGAGTAAACCCAGCAAAACAGGCCAAGAAGCGCCTGGGATGGATAAAGGACCTAACCGAACTGCCGTTACGGAGTGGGGGAGGTTGCCATTAAACCAAATTCAGTGCTGTCAAGCTGAAACCAGAATCTCCTGTGTCCTATAAGGAGTGTACTCCATAGGCACGGCAGTGTGAGTGTAAACATGAAAGGTATCACTATCTGCATTCACTGCAGGAAATTTTAACTTTTAGACCTGGCACCATTGGCGTGGGTCTTCCTTCCATTTTTGCTGTTGCCTCATGTGTTTTTGCTGGTATTAGATGCTTTGGACACTGGGCCACTGCCATCCGGTGCCACAGTGCAAGTGCTCCCTATTTTAAATTGATGTATTAATCAGTGGTTCCATGTTTGGCTATTTGGTTTACTTGTCAGACCCTAGTCTAGTGCACTGAGTGTGCCCAGGGCGTGTAAATCCAAATGCTGCTGGTGGGCCTGCAGCACTGGTTGTGCCACCCACAGAAGCAGCCTTGTAAAATGTGTCTAAGGTCTGCCATAGCAGAGCCTGCGTGCAGTCTGGTACTGTCACACTGACTGGGCAAGTGCACCTACTTGCCAGTCCCTAAACCTTCCCTTTCCCTTTTCTTCATATCAGTCACACTTATGGTAGGCCCATGGGCAGGGTGCCTTGTAATTATAAGTTAGGACAAGCCCTGAGGTGTGTGGCATGTCCTAATAGTGAATTACAGCCATTTTTCATTTTCCACTATTGCAAGGCTACCTGTTCTCCATAGGCCAGAATGGGCTTTTAGATGATTACATGTTTACAATCCTAACTGTCTCAGAGGAGAACATGGTAGAAATTCGAGTTTAGTATGCCTGAACTCAGAATGATAAAATACATCTTGTAGTGAAGTTGGTTTTAACATTCTGTGTTTGTAAATACCACTTTTAGAAAGTAGGTATTTGCTTGTCTAACCATTTAAATCTGCCTCTGCTAGGTTATGTATTCCTTTGTCTGGTTTTGTGAGTGACAGGGCTGGGGGATTCCAAGAGACAGGATGAGTCAGCCCAGTGGTGAATAGAGAGATTTGCATCTAGATGGGAGGGAGGAGTTGCACCTGAACCTTGAATAGGGCTCTGCCTACCTTCCACAATGCTGGCTCCACCTCCTGGGGAGCGGCTGATGTCTCTGCCCTGCACACTGAAAGAAGAGAAGGAGTCCTGTAAACAAAGTGCTTCAGGACTGCACTTGCCTTCCACAATGCTGGCTCCACCTCCTGTGGGGCGTCGGATGTGCCTGCCCTGCACTGTGAAAGGAAAGGAGAAGTCTGGTAAACAGAGTGCTTCAGAACTGGTTTGGACTGGGCAAAGGCCCCTCTCCCCTCAGAGAACAAAGGATTTTAGGGTATAAATATTGGGACCCTGATCCCATGAAATTAGATCACTTTTGGACTTCAAGAAAAAACCTTTACTGAGGAGAGGAACCTGAAGAAACTGAGGAGAGACTATTCCCAAGCTGAAGTGTTGCTTGGGGGATTGGCCTGCAGTGGTTGCCTTTCTGCCAAAGGAAGGAGAAAGGAACTTTGTATATTTTGCTTTCAACTTGTGAAGGATCTCCAAGGGCTTGGAAAAGAGCTTGCCTCCTGTTGAAGTCTCAGGGACCACAGACTTCGCCCCCAGCTCCCCAGAATTCTTTTGGAAGTGTCTGCTGCTGTTTTGGGCCTTCTGAGGAACTGCGTGTTGCAAGGAGCTGGAAGAGCGAGGCATCGAGAAGAAGCAAGTTGCCGTCGCTGTGCCTGCCGTCGCAACTCCAAAGAACGGTGTCGCCGCTGGAACTGTCGCACTGCACCACATCGGAGAGAAGTGTGCCGCAACGAAGAGGAAGCGTGTCGCCGTCGCTGCTGCTGCCATCGCAACTCCGAAGGAGGGTATCGCCGCTGTAGCTGTCGCATTGCACCGCACCAAGAGATGAATCTCGCAATGAGGCCGGAGCGTGTCGCCGTCGCTGTGCCTGCCGTCACAACTCCAAGGGAGGGTGTCACCACTGGAACTGTCGCACTGCATTGCATCAAAGAAAAGCGCCTCGCATCCCCGAGAAGTGGGCAGCCATGGGAATTTCTGCAGTCGCATCGTGGATGTCGCCGCTGTATTTGTCGCATCGTGCAGAAGCTTCATGCATCGTAGGTGGATCTGTTGCCGTCGCATAGCGGAACAAGGGTGTTGCCCCTGCAGTCCACGCACCAAACCAAGAACTTCTCGCATCCCTGAGAAGCGTGACGCATCTGGAAGATCTTCACATCTTTATTTCTTTGTACTTGAACTTTGCCGCATTTTCCTTGCTGCGACATTGCTTGTCGTGGAAGCGCAACGCAACTTAAGGTACATTGACGCAAAGTGTCGCATCTTAAGAACTGAACTAAACTACGCTAAATCTACCATCTTAAAGTAACAGTATTGTGTATTTTTATCCTTTATGGTCTTGTGGTAGCTCTATATAATGTATACTTATTTTTTATCTAAAACCTGTGTGGTGTCCATTTGTAGTGTTGGCACTGGATTACTGTATGTGGTCACAAATGCTTAACACACTGCCTCTGAGATAAGCCTGTCTGCTCGTGCCAAGCTACCATGGTGGTGAGCAGGGGTTATTTTAGGAGTGTAATCCCCTTATCCTGACTAGAGGCAAGGGTCCCTATTTTTTTTTTTAAGTTTCAAATACCTTTATTGTATATCAAGCACAGTACATCAACGCAATCACATTCGAGCAACATTTTCCGACATAGTAATGCATGTTATTGGTGTCTTCCCGTGCATAACATTTCACTGTGATAAAGAAGAACATTTTCTATAAATCAGAACCATTTCCCTCCCACCCCCCCACTGAGCATAACACATATTGAAAGAAGCGAAATGACATTGTCTGCAGTACTTATAGATTCCCAAGTCCATAACAGAGTCCATGAGAAGTATACGACATAGCCCACAATCGTAGGACATCTCAACACAGTTCTTGTGGATGGGTTAACCTCAAAGTGGATGGGCCTGGTGATGTCAGGAATCCTTTTTATCTGACCCAGGTGTGGAGTATCCCATACGCCTCTGACTATATCACATTTGGGGCCATAGCTGACGTGTCCCAACAGCCTGCCATATTATAAAGTCAAGTAGTGGGCAGGTGGGTGTCCTCATCAGTGGCGTCCAAGCCACCGGACTCCTCCTCAACCTCCGACAGTTGTCGAAGAAGATAGGATGACAGTGGTCCCCAAATATCTTTTGGTCTCGACCTCAGAGGCAGTAGCTCAGCATAGTCCTGCAACTGTTCTTGCCAAGTGGACATGGTTATGATCCAGCATTTGAACTTAGGGGCACGTCCCCTACCCCGCCTGCATGCAATCAATCTTTTCGCCAGCAGGAGACTTATTGCAAGGAACTTTTTATGAACTGTATTTACTGGTTGTATCAAGCCTAATAATTCTTTCATAGGGCAGGGGCTGATGTCTACATTTAGCATTTCAGATAGTCCTGCAAAAACCTCTGTCCAGTAATCAGCTACTTGAGGGCAGGCCCAAGCTAAGTGCATGAAGTCTGACCCTGCAGCCCCGCAACATGTGCAACAGTCAGTGTCTCTTAAGTGGAATTTATGCAACTTAGCAGGGGAATAATACACTCGATGTAGGAATTTGTAATGTATCAGGCGTTGTCTGTTGTTACCTGTAATGGCGTTAGTTTGTGTGCAGCTGATCTCCCATTGTTCGTCTGTAAGAGGTGTGGCTAGGTCTTTGTCCCACTCCAGACGGACCTTTAGTGGAGCAGCTTTGGGGGTATTTTGGATATGTTTATAAAGTAGTGATACAACATGGCATTGAGTTTCTGCCTGCAATATGCGAGGCAGTGGCGCAAAGATTTCCGGTTTCTCTGGGAAAGAGGGGGTGATCGCTCTGACTCCCTGCCTAATGCGAGTATACAGAAAGGTGTCCATCACTGAGGGTAATCGCTCCCCAAAGAATTGCTCTGCGGTACGGAATCTACTCTGTACATATAAGTCGCCCCAGTATCGATGTCCCAATCTGTAAGTAATTTCCGACAGATCACTTCGCCAGTGACCGTCAGGCGGGGGTCATTTGCCAAAGATGCTCTGGGGGAGTAATAGAACGTGGTGTCCGTGGCCTGAGCTATGCGGCGCCAGGCCCTAGCTGTGCAGTCCACCGCGGACGGGTCCGGTTCCCTGAGCCCTGTATGTGTATATATGTACCCAGTCTTGACCAGTGGGGCCGTATGTCCTCTACAACCAGGTGAGCCATGTACGGTGGCGGGTGAAACCAGTGGACAGCGAAGGGTGCCTGGGCGCAATGGTAGTACCTTTCGAAGTTCGGGACCTCAAATCCCCCCTGGTGAAACGGCAGCATAAGTGTGTCAAGGCTAATCCATGCATGCTTTCCCCCCAAAATCAGTCTTGTCAGTTGCGTCTGTAGTGAGCTAAAGAAGAACCGAACTGGGTCATATGGTATATTGACAAAGAGGTACAATAATTTGGGTAGGATCACCATTTTGATAAGAGCAACACGTCCTGCCATTGAGAGTGGGAGGCGCAGCCTCTTGGAAATGCTGTCTGTTATCTTGTCAATGGCCGTGCCGTAGTTAGCCCTCATCATGGTATCTTTTTGTCTAGTAATTCGAACGCCCAGGTATTTTAATTTGTCCATCTCCCATAGCAGGGGAAAGTCGAGCTGGTGGGGGTGAGTGTTGTCGGTCAGCGGGAATACTGCAGATTTAGACCAGTTTATGTGCACTCCAGCCAGACAACCAAACTTAGTAATTTCGCGCAACACTGGATTTAAGTTGTTCCGGGTTTTTTCAATGTACAGCGTCATATCGTCCGCATACAGCGAGACTAGCGGTTGTCTATTGGGGTAAATGAGAGCACGATGATCATGCCTCTGACGGAGCTTCGCGGCAAAGGGGTTCAATGGCGATCCAGAAGAGAATCGGGGAAAGGGGGCAGCCTTGGCGAGTCCCTCTCTGAATATCAAAGGGGGTGGACCTGGCTCCATTGAGCAGCACAGTCGCTGTTGGTTGATAATATAGCAGCTTCACCCATTCTATGAAACTGAAGGGCATTCCCATGTACTGCATCGTGCCAAATAGGTAGTCCCATTCAAGCGAATCAAAGGCTTTGGTTGCATCAAGAAATACCGCCACAGTCTCGCAATGTGGATCAATGTCTTGCATCACCTCATGGAGGGTGCGCAGATTGCGGGAGGTAGCATGATTGGGTACAAACCCTTCTTGATCCGGTAGGACCAGGCGCTCCATGAGGAGATTGAGGCGCGTTGCCAGTACTTTAGCTAAGATCTTAGTGTCACAATTGAGTAATGACAAAGGGCGGAAGCAGTCGCAGTGGGTAGGAGACTTGCCTGGTTTGAGAAGGAAAGTTATGAGTGCCTCTCGCATAGTGCGGGGGAGGCTGCACTCTTCGAGCGCCACGTAGAATACTTGTTTTAATATGGGGGCTAATATGGGAGCAAAGGTTTTATAAAAATCTATCGGGAGACCGTCGGACCCGGGGGCTTTCCCCGATCGCATAGCCATGATTGCCTCCGTGATTTCATCTAATACCAATTCTAGGTGTAGGAATTTTTGCTGAGTACCACCTAACCAGGCCAGTGCGACATCCTCAAAATAGGTGGGCAAGTCGAGCGGTTCTATTCTATGTGAGGAGTAAAGGGTTCAATAATGTTCCTGAAAAATTCTGAGTTGATCGGGAAGATTCCTACATAGTGTACCTTGAGCATCGTGGATTTCAGTAATGTAATTGGCAAACTTAGGTGGCCGAACCGAGTTAGCCAGCGCTCTCCCCGGTCTATCGCCCTCCCCATAAATGTGGCGGTATGGGGCTTCCCCAAAAATCTACATTCCCTATCTGCAACCGTCGTATAATCAGTTAGTTTCTCTCGCATTTGGGCCTGACATGTTATGTCGCCCGGATTTTGAGCAATACTATCCTCAAACGCGCGCAATTCTTTTTCCATTTTGTGTAAGTCATCCCGTAGTGATTTAAGAATCCCACCACCCTTGGCAATGCACCATCCACAAACAGTGACCTTGAACACCTCCCATACTGTTGTAACGCTAGAGACAGAGGACATGTTGCGGTCAAAAAATTCACGAATATCTTGCTCCAGTTCAGTTCTAAAAGCAGTGTCCCTAAGATGAGCAGGATTTAGACGCCAGCCCAGATAGGGGGAGCTGTCCAGGGGAACCTTGAGCTCCACCATAACCGGGGAGTGATCTGAGTAGGTGCGGGCTAGATGGGATGCTTTTGTAAGCCAAGGGGCCATTCCTGCCGATATGAAAATATAATCTAAGCGAGCCCAAAAAGAGTGTATGGCCGAGGAGTGTGTACCCTCCTTTAAAGTAGGGTGGGTGTGCCGCTAGGCGTCTATCAGCCTGTTCTCGTCCACTATGTCGCAGAGCGTTCTTTGCGTGGTTGTGTAGTGTGTGGGGAGGGGCCAGGACCTGTCCACAAGGGGTCGTAATGCAGTATTAAAGTCTCCCCCCCATATAATATATGTAATTCCCAGCGTCTGTATTTTCCCCCACAATATAAGCAAAGCATTGGGATTATCGACGTTGGGGCCATAATAATTGACAAACAACACTTGTGTCTCTTGGAGGAGAGCAAAGACTATCCCTTGTCTATCCAGGTAACCCAATATCTGTCTGCGTTTTCTTGGGTAGTTAAGTCCCCGAATGTTCCATGTGGTTAGCTTGATCGACTGTGCGGCCATCTTCTCACTTAGGGATCCCACCCTCATATTTGTTGCATTTCATTTTGACATGCAGTGTGGGTTGTCCATAAAAGAAAGTCAATAAAGACCCCGTGTTAGACCTCGTGTGTGGTGTGAATGTTATAAAATCTACAGCATACATTAGTACATTTCGCTCAGCAGTTTTACCTACCGCCCACACCGGCATCCCCAACTTGCCGGGCATAAAATACCCTCCCAAAAAGATAAACTTTCCCTTGAAACAACTCATCACCCCAGTGCCCCAAGAGAGGGGTGGGGGAAGAAGGGGGAGTTCGCCCTGTAGAGGGGGGGAAGCTGAATCGCTAGGGGCCCCAGACCTGCCCATACATCTCCATACTTTCACCCACTGACATCCCTGCGATAAGCTAGGTCGTCAATTGTGGGACGGAGATGATTGTCCGAGCAAAATAAACAAAGCATACTTTGGCAAAAGGGAAAAAAACTGTATTGTACATCACCAATGCAGTGCATTTCACGACTTTAGGACAGTCTGATGAGGAGGACCATTAGAAGATACAGTCGCAGCATGACTCAGTCCTGTTGGGAAAGAGGAGAGTTCAATCTGGACCTGCTGCCGGAGTCTTTCTCCCTGGAGGGGGCCCGCTTGTGACGTTTCAAGTAATCTTCAGCCTGCTGCGGAGACGTAAAAAAGTATTGCTTCTCACGATGAGTAATCTTGAGTTTGGCCGGGTAAAGAATCGCATAGGGGATTTCCAGGGACTGCAGTTTCTTCTTCACGCCAGAAAATCTACGTCTCGCCTCCTGCACCGTAGGGGTAAAATCCAGGTAGAATGCTAGTGTTGTGTTTTCGTATGGAATTTGATGTTTTTCACGAGCTAGGTGGAGTACCCTGTCCCGGTCCCAGTAATTTGGGAAACGAGCTATGATGGGCCGGGGTGTTGCGCCAGGAGGGGGGCAGGCCGCCAGAGATCGATGCACTCTCCCTACAATGAGGTGCGTTGAGAAGGAATCTCTGTCAAATAGGTCGGCCACCAGTTTTTCAACGAAGTCCTCCATTCTCCCAGTGTTGGTTGTCTCTGCAAGGCCCAAGATACGCACGTTGTTCCTTCGGGAACGTGCCTCCAAGTCCTCGTTCTTGTCGGCTATTATTTTAAGTAGCTTGTCCATCTGTGTGACCTGGCATCCATTAGTTGTTGCGGTGTCTTCGAGGTCAGATATTCTGCTCTCGGCTTCCTTCAGGCGGGTATCATGTTGTCCCAGTTTAGCTACGACGGAGTCCCTTCTAGTATTTAGCGCATCTATTTTAGAGTCAATAGATGTTCGGCTTTGTTTCATCCCCAGTAGGAGTAATTTCCAGTCTTCTTCTGGTGGGGCCTCAGCTGCTAAAGGTGCGTGGTCAGCAGCTTGGGTCCTAGGGGTCTTCTTGGATTCAAATGGTAGTTTGGCCTGCTTGGCGTCATTTCGCCCCATTTTTGCGTCCTCAGTTAGCGATCTGCAGGTGAGGAGGAGGTGAGGCTGACACCCGGTTCACACGGTTGTGTGAGAGACTGAGGGCTGGTGATTGCAGGTAAGTATAGCCGGGAGCTGTCTGGAGCAGGCTCTAGGCAGGTGTCACGTGGTGGCAGATGTGGCAGAGCTCTATATCTGCGTTTCTGGGCCGGAACAACTGTTTGGAAGCTGTGCCAGGGGAAGGAGCTCTCAAGCGGAGGAAAGGGCGGGAAGGCATCCAAAGAGTATACCTCCCCTGCACCTAGAGCGAGCCTAAAATGCTCCCGGTGGTCCCAACCTATTTGCAGCCCTCTTTGGAGAATTGCACAAGGTTGTGGCCTTTCAAGAAGCCAACGCGCAGTCCATAGCCCTCCAGGTAAGTGTAGACCGGGGCCCGACAGGGAAACATCAATTGAGCCGGTATCTGCTGGGGGTGCGCAGGCTCCGTAATTCAGGCAGCTCTCTGCGGCACCAAAGGGGTCAGAACGCACCTCGAGTGCAGCCCCAGTTCGCGATGGAGGCGTGATGGCGTGACGGGAGGCTGGGTCCCCACTCCCCCGACAGTAAGTGCAGTGGGCCTCAGGCAGCCGGGAGGCAGGTCAGCAAGCTTGTCCAGTGTGTGTGCCTGAGCTATGCTGGAGGCGGCGGTGAGGGCAAAGCAGGACACACCTTATAATCTCGGCACCCATCGACCTTGCAGGCAGTAGGCGGGCCGAGTCTAGGCCCCAGACCGCGACCTCAGGTAAAAGTCTCGGCCGGCCGGAAGGTCGCGGTGAGTAGGTAGTTCCTCCACGGCCTAGGGGGGGAGAGCGCAGCCGCTCCACCGCTCCGGGGTGACAGGCAGTCTCAGGGCTGGCGGCGCAGGAATGCAGCTGTAGAGGGTGATTGTGCGTGTGCAGCGTGTCTCACCCTGGTAGGCCTCAGTGCCCGTCCCAGCGTAGAGTTGTTAGCTGGGCCGCGGGTGTCCAAGGAGCAGGCTGAAACCTCCGAGCGCGTTGAGGCGGTGATAACTCAGTCTCAGCAGCAGTTAGAACGGCCAGTGAGGTATCAGAGGACTTCTCACCGTCTCAGGAATACAGTGGTGATGCGATGTACCAGGTATATGTACTTCAGGATAGCATGAAGGATGTGGTTGTGCTCAGTCGGGCCGGAGCCTCACTAAAGTGCGGCCATCTTGGTCTAGCACCACCTAGCGCCCCCCAAGGGTCTCTATTTGTCACAAGTGCCTACCTGTGCCAACTAGAGACCCCCAAATCTAACACAACCCATGAGTAGAAAAGCTCAAACGGGAACACCACTTTAGCACTCACCACAAAAAACAACCACCATGCCCTCCAAGGGGACGGCATACTTCTGCAAATGATTGCGGACCGCCATCCAACTATGCTGGGGTATTTCAACATCACCCAAAACGACACAGCAGAGATAAAAGACAATACTAAGTAATGTAGCACAACTGGGTAGTTATTCAATGCAAACTGTTTTGAATTTTCAAGCTTGAAAAGACCTATCTAACTATAGGTAGGTTGATCCGTCACCACTGTCAACCGGAAACAATAGTAAGGGGGTCGTGAACTGATATAAGCATTACTCGAGAGTCTCGAAATAAGACCACTAAGTTGGGTGCCCCATGTTGTAGGTATTCTGCTCCTACACAGAACTGTGCACAGAGACCCTGGACCTCAGTGGATTGTGGTGGACCAAAAAACTCACCTCAGTATCTAGAAACCCTAACCGACTAGCATCAGTGTCACATTAGCTCTTAGTCCTATAGCACAGGAACCAATGATTAGACAACCAAGAACATGTGACTTAGGTTATACTCAGGAATGGTGGGACTCAAGAACACTCTTTTGTTTGTTATTCTCATACCAGTCCACAACAGGAGTAAAAAGAGACACAGGAAAGGTTAAAATATTTATTTTAACGACGTGCTCTAAGATGCAGTATCTTTGCTAACATAAGCAGACATATGATTAGAAATAATATGATCAGCATTGTTACAATTCCATAAAACACAAAAGGAGAAATCATATTACAATGATGGTGAAAACAGGTCTTACAGTGCCTAGTTAATCACCATCCCTAGCTAGGAACTATGTTTTATCAAATATAGAAGGTCTCTTAGGATTGTGTGGGGGACCCCATGCCTCTAAGATCAGCAGGAGTAAATGACATTAGGATCTGCAAAAGCTCTCTGTCGCTCTAGAAAACTGATTTCTTCCAAGTGTCTGAAATCATGCCAACAGTGCAATATTAAAGGTGCCGGAATCTCCGTTGGCTGCAGCTGCATGTATGTTATGTCTGAAACGTGAGCCGGTCAGCCCGAACAACAGCTACCTTGTTATGATAACCTTGGAGGCCTTAGCACTCACTGTGCAGACTAGGATCACGATGTAAGTCTAGGTATGCCGAAAACAAGCCCTTCTCATGTGAAATAATTCATGCAGCCTAACTTACAACGACAGCTATATTCAGTGTTGTGTGCAAAAGCAGCAAAAGGTAAAATGGTGTTTAAACTGCTAATAAGCCTATGCTAACATAGCAATGTGCGCAAACAAGGCCCAGCCCTCACTACAGTAGTACTTTGACAACTTTGAATTAAGCAATCAAGGAAGGACATGCAAGGACAAAAAAGTGTAACTACTGAAACTTGTGGAGGTTAAAACCACTCATATTCTGTTAGCTCTGGAAACAAAGATGCAGTGTTAAACACTGGTTGTAGTGTTATTAAGGATACAAGCATAAGGATACACTGCAAGACAATGCTAGGAAAGCAACAAGAATACTGCTAAACAATGTTAGACCAGGAAACAAGAAATGACTTTAGCATACGTGTGAGAAAGTGGATTATGAGTTAAGTTGGATGGTCACCCACCACAAGTATTATTTTCACTATTCTTGTTAGATCCAGTCAAGGTTTCAGCAATTTAAACCTGACTTTCGCCTCTGGTAACAATGGCACAGAGCTGAGAGGCTTAACATGAGAAAAGGCAGAAAGCATTTTGAAGGACTAAAACAGTTAAAAAGTAGACAACACAACACAACAAAAAGTTTTAAATGAAATTAGCACCATAAAGCGTTAAGAGCCAACTGAGGTCATCTGGTTATGCTTGACGGGACCAAGACACAATTCAAAGCCTACCACAATGAAGCATGGGTTATATATAGAACCCAGGTTCATCCCGGTTGGATGTTTTACTTTCTGACTTCGTCTGTGAAATTGAAATCAAAAATCCTCAGAGGGCAATGCAGCAGGCTGTGGCCAAGAAGTGCTCTATGAGGCTGGATAACTGTTGGATGAAGTCTGAGTGAAGCCATTGGCTTTTAGAAGGGAATCTCCAAGTGGGATAAGCTCAAAAATAGTGGCCATGGAAGGTCTCTTGCTGACAGATATTTTGGTGCCTTCTCCGAGTGAATATTTCTTCGTTTGGGCATAGTCACTTATTTGGAGCGTAATTTCCTTCAGCAGGCAAGACCACAAGTTATAGCGGAACTGTGCTCCATGAGACAGAGTGCCCACTCTATAACATCCAGCTCAAACGGGTTTGCTGCTGCAGAAAAGCCCTGTGTGGGAGCAGCCTGAATCTTTGGCCCAGCTGCAAATCACCTTCATCGGATTGACTTTTCAGATTTGCCCCAGTCCCCTGGAGGACTTTAGAGCCAAAAAGCTTCTGAGCCCAGGTTCTTTTATAATGATAGGTGGAGTACACTTTGAGAGAGCCAAAGGTCCCAGTACCTCTGTAACAGCATTTTTGTGGGATGCCACCAGCAAAGTCTAGGGCAGCTCCAGTTTCAACTGGTACTGCCCTAGACCCTGCAGGGCCTTTCAGGAAAAGGTCTTCTGGCAGATTGTTGTGTCCCTGTAGCTTAACAGGAGGTCAGTCAACCTACCTTTGGAGTCCACTTCCTTGTCCTAAGTTCATGTGGGAGCAAGTCCAGCCATTTACATTTTCTCACGTCTCAACAGCAGGTTCATTCCTTTGATTGTTTTCCATAGGTCCAGGAGTGTTCTGAAGAGGGAACCAGAGGGTGCCACATTTATGCCTGGCACTAACCTGTGGGTGAGTGGTGAATCCTGACTTCTCCCTAACCAATAGGGAAAAGGTTCCTAAGGGTATCCTACCCACTTTTGCCTTGTGTGGTCTACAGCAAACAATCCCACAGCATACCTCTCTTCCTAAAACCAAGATGACATAGCCTTCATTCATCTGTAAAGAGCTCCTGTGTCCAAGCCAGAGGTGTGGCAAGAGAAATTAGAAATCTCTCTCATGTGACCATTTCAAACCAATTCTGGGGGCAGCTCCTCTCCCACTGGTATTTCTCCTGACTGACTCAGTGGATAAAAGAGGGCCCTTCCCAGGTTTTAGCTAACATTTTAGCTAACATTTGCCTGTGACAGGCTAGTCTGTTTGAAATTATTTGTTCCAGGACACAGCCTGGTCATCCTGCCAGAGGAACACACCATCCTTCAAACCCAGGCCTTTATCTCAGCTCTGGGAGCAAGTTCACACCTCATCAAACGTTCTATCCAGCTCCTGGGTGACAGCTGGAAACTCATGCAAACTGTTTAGACAGGCCACAATGGTAGGCCTGCAGTCATGTTTACATTGTTACAGTAGTGGGTGGCACAATGGGTGCTGTTAACATTTAACTTAAAGGTCCACAGTATACTTTGTACCACATACTAGAGACTTGTATGTAAGTTAAATATGCCAAAGTACGAGTACAGCCAATTTTGAAGTGTCTCAGGGGGCAAAGCATTTTCACTGGGGCCTGGTTAACAGAGTCTCCGAGTCCAAAAAAACAGCAGCTTCAGTCCAAAAAAAGGGAGTGATCATGCTATAAGAGGCATTTCAATTTTTAAAACAGTGCTAAGCTAGAATACTTAGTAGCAATTTCTCTCTGGCATGCTATCGCTTATACCAACCCAAAACACGATTAGAACGACAGGGAACAAACATGGTGCAATGACTATGCCAATTAATTGCTGATATAAACCATTGCCAAATTTGAAAATATTGTGAGTTACAACACATTGTTTAATTTGCAGAAGTAGCATTGAATTTGATATTGATATTGGCAATCATAATGGTATTGCTATTAGTATCATATTGGCGCTGGTATTTGTATATGTAATACGTGTTTCTGTCTCTTGTGTGGCTTTGTACCACTCTGTGGGACTTTTGTTCTATCAAGAATTTGCAAAACTCGTTGCATTATCTGCAGTAGTAACAGCCAGAGCTTGCATGGCAGGTTGTCTTATCTGATTTGATACAAGCCAGTTCTTGTGTGAGTGATTGCCTTGTCTGAATTGAATGCATGCATTGAAATGTTTCTACTGTTAACGGAGTCCAACAGGTCTCTGTATTTTAGGTATATTAGGTAGTCCTTATAAAACTGAACTAAATGGATTGGCAAATTTTATAGTATAAAACGTGTGTTCACTGAGTAACCCTCATCTGACATAACTAGTGAGAGTTTCAAGCCGGTGTTTTTGATGTTCAGGGAGGGAATGGCAAGATAATTTCATGTAATTACTAGTGTTGGAAATTTTTTAATTAGCCTCATGAATGTAGTCATGTTTTAGAAACATCACGTGGTCATCCTCATCGGCTCCTTTATTTATATTACTATCTGTCTCTATATCATGCACATTCTCTCTTGGCTCTTACTTAGATTAGTATACTTTGCTTTCGGATATCTGTTGAAATTCATTTGTCACTTGCTTTAAAAATGTCTTTGATAGTAATCCTAAATCAACAATTAATTAAAGTCTGTTGCTATTATAGATTTTACATAAGTTTCAATTCTCAGTTTACCATAAATGCCTGTGAGAGTTACAACGTTTTCCCCACTGGCAGCAATTTTAAATATCATTTGTTTGCCATTGATGTCAGGTATTGCCACAACAGATATCTCATGCCCAACTTTCGACTACGTACACTCTGCCACAAGAGAACAAAGGGAAATGTGGTATAAATATTGGGGCCCAGACCCCATAACTTTAGAACTCTTTTGGACTCAGAAACATGCCAAGAAGAAGAGCTGGAGAAGCTGTGAGGAGGAACTACCACTTTGCTGAGTGCTTTGCTCTGTTGGCCTGTAGTGGCTGCGTCTGTCTTGGGCAAGGAAAGGACCGAACTGAACTTTCTGCAACTTCTTTGTTTGAGTTTCTCCAAGGGTTTGAGGTAGAACTTGCCCCCTGTTGAAGAAGTCTCTGGAACAGCAAAGTCTTCACGGTCATCTACTATCAGCACTGGGAACTGAGTGTTTTGTGCTGCAACAGAAGAAAAAGCACCCAACGCTTCTGCCGAAGGTACCGCAGAGGGCACCACCACACTTCACACCGCAACGCTGGTCTCATCAACGACCCCCTGGTATCCCCGACAGTGACACTCCACGCAGGTCTTCTCCGAAAGGCCTGGCCTCGATTTCCAGGATACGCCTAGCCCACTCTCAGGGCAGATCCTTTAAGTTTATGGGAGCCCAGGCCTAGAACCTGCTCCCTGTGACCCTCAGATCTATAACCAACCTGGCTGCTTTTAGAAAACAGTTGTATGACATATTAATTCATTGTGTAGTCTTTTCTCTCTTATTAAATTCACCGTATTTATTTATTGACTATACAGTATATATTTTCTGTTTTGAACAGAATTTTCATTATTATATTTTCAAATACGAATCTTGAAGACAAAAAAAGAAAAGTTTGATAATTATGATGATAAAACAGCGAATTATATCACTCTGTTTTGACCTCTGACTATTATGTTCTTAGGAGAGAAAAACGAGAACAAAATGTGCCCCCTGAAATGTTGGATTAGGTAATAGTAGTAGCTGCTACTGATGACGAAGGCGGCCAGGGCTTCCATTACATCTAACAACGATGGGCAATTTATTTGTATGTCAGTGAGTAAACAGGATATCTTAGAACGGATTTGTCTGTTAGTCTTCAGATATTGTTAGAGGTGACTTTCATGCTTCTTTTTGTGAGTCTGGCTGGGGACAGCAGCCACTTGTCACTTACTGCTTACTTCTTTGTACTGCATCTATGTGCTTTGTGTCTTTGCCGTGTAATTATCCGGATAATGCTAGAGCTTTGGCGATCTTTGCTCAAGAGTACTGGTTCTTATATACTAACATTTTGATAGTTTTGTAGCATGTTTTATTTCATAATTGAATATTTAAATAGTGTATTGCTTCTCATTGGCAGTCTGTTCCGGAGGAGAGTGTATTGCACTTTCCATGATGCCATCATAATGGATAACATTTTCTGCTCGACTAATCAAGCATTTGCCTTGAATATTTCGGAAACTTCATTGAGGCCATGTATAGCTGTGTAGAATTTCATAATTAGTAAGGCCTCACGCTGGCTTAGTTTTGCATCCAAATCGCCACCATGTGGGTCTTTTTCAATTTTAGAGATGACTGTCCACCTCAAATCGCCTCTCTAATGTTGACATTGGGACTTTCAGCTAGATTCGTGAAAGGGCCGTTTTGCGAGTCTTTAATAGCGATTCATAAGGAATCGCTATTAAGGACTTGCAAAACGGGATTCATGTAGGAATTGTTAAATAAATTGCGATTCCTACACATTCCTTATTTGCGATTAGCAATTTGCTAATCGCAAATAAGGATGCGATTTCAAGGGTGCAGGGGTGTCCAAAGGACACCCTGTAGCACCCCTGAAATGTGAATTTACACTGATGTTGTGCACACACATGTCCAAAGGACATGTGTGTGTGTAACATGCAACTTAGAAAATTGCATTTAAATGCATTTTTCTAAGTTTTAGCTATTTACCACAAGGTTTGACTTCGTGGTAAATAGCGGTCCTAAATTGCGATTTCGCAATTTCAAAATGGTTCATGAATTGCATTTAAGGAATCTCAAATAGAGATTCCTTAAATGCAATTCCTCGCAAATGTGCGAATTCTTTATTAGCGAATTTTGCATTTGGGATGATGAATCCCAAATGCAAAAATTGCACTCGCAAGGGGCCAGATTCTCGGAATCTGGCCCTTTGCGAGCGCAATTAAGCTTGATGAATCTAGCTGTTTATCTTTTCAAACTCTGTGTTGTTTTTTGGATGAATGATGTGTGAATATGAATGAGGGTTGTCTGTTTTGGCCAAATTTATAATGAGGAATGCTGTGTTGGTATGAATTTAATGGGAAGTTTGAATGATTTTTTATTGTATACAGTGTGTCATAAGTGTCATGTATATATCGCTGTGCACAAAAATGTATGCTCTTTTTGCAAAAATAATGAATGCAAACAAAGCGGAATAAACCATTTATTGATGCAATTTGTAAGTGCTGACTGTTATGTTTAATTCATAAAGTCTATGGAAGAAGCCGTAGTGGTAACTGAATCTCAGTATTGGCAGTTCTTTTGTTCCTTGGTTAAGTTTGGCTCAGCCTTACTGAGTTCGAGTCAAGGCCTTTGGGTGTATTCTTGATCATAATGGATTAAGCATTTTAGTCTGTAGTTAATCTGTTGTCGCATGTAAAATGGTGGGATTGTTTTTTCTTTATTTTATGTAGCAGATAATCATATTTCTTGGCACAGTGCGCCCTCATTTTATGCCACATTGACTCACCCATGCACGCGTGGTGTTTGGTGAGCAGGACACCCTCTGTGCAACTCACGCTCAAGATGTTGAACATCTCTTCAGCTCACTTTGTGCATTCAGGCAGTTGATTCTGATTTTATTGTTGCTGAATATTGTCATGCACATCACAGATCAAACATTTACTGCAAAAACAGTTACAAAAGGCAATGTATTAAATGCACAACCACCACTAGTACAATGCTAACGCAAGCCATACTGAATGTAGAAGATTGGTCCCTTGAGAACGAGTGAGCATATTAGGACACATTTTTGTTTACATACCAATCATCATGCGTTCGAAGTAGATAAAAAAATAAAAATTATAACATGGTTTCTACAGATTTTTTGGGCATTTGTTTGGTGTGCATTTCTCCACGATGCAGTCTCGTGTCCTAGATTTAATGTAGGGGCATATTACCAACAACTAGCGATAATCATCGCTATGTTGGTTTAGCGGCAACATTAATATCGCCAAGCTCCGCCGATTTTTATCACTTAGGAGCCTTGCTATTATCATGGTTTATCTCCTAAGCGATAAAAATCGGCCGAAATGCATGAATATCGCAGTAAAGTCAGCGATATTCATGCATTACCGAGCAAATGCTCTTAGCCATGTAATCCACCTACCATTGGATTACATGGCTAAGAACAGCTCTGGGCAGGTGTTAGCTTTTGGAGATAATCGCGCTTAGCACGATTATTTCCAAAAGTTGGTAATAGGAGATAGCGATGTTAGCAACTGTTTCCAGTCGCTAACATCTTCGCACGCCCACTTTGCATGTCATTAGCGATAATTGTCGCTGACATGCAAAGTGGGCACCTAAATGCCCGCTATCTCCTACTAGCTGTCGCTAACTAGTGTTAGCGACAGCTAGGTAATAGGGCGATACAATTATCGCCGCTTTAGCGGGAAAAATTCCCGCTAAAGCGCGATAAGGCCCTTGGTAATATGCCCCGTAGTCTTTAAACCTGGAGATAAAATAAGATCTCTGTTGATGGTTTATGTTGTTAACTCTTCGGTATTTTGCTTTTCGCTCAGATAGAGCTGTGAGTGAAAAATGCCTGCCCTAACGAGTAGCTCTGCATAAACAGAAGAATGTATTGATTTATTCATTCATAAAAAGATTTCTGCCATTGTATATATCACAATTCTAACCATCTTTGACCAGAAAAGATAATAACTCATCCTGCAGAGAATGATTTCGCTTTCCAAATATATTTCTGGATTATATCACATTTTTAAAGCAAGTGTATCAGAAAATTTCAGTGCAAGATTGTATCATAAATCCATTGATTCCGGTTCCTCTACACCAGTGGTCTCCAAACCTTTTAATGTCACTCTACCCCCCTGTGCAATATTAAAATTATCGGGCCCCTCTCAAAAAATTTCATAATTATTCTATTAAACTGGCAATGTTTCAATATGTCTAGAATTATTTATACATTGCAGATAAATTCTGTTACAATTTTCAAAACGTAATCAAATACATGATTGCCAAGCATACTATTCTGGATTAGAAATGGGGTGGGGGTTTTGAACAATATTTGAAGTTCCTTCCCTTTCGACACTTCCTCCCAGGCAGTGTATAAATGGCAAAAGATGTTAGTGATGGCCGATTACCTTACTGCCACTCATTTCTGTTCTCGGAAAACAAAGCACTGTTATCAGCATAATGCTTCTTTTGGCTAGAGCCTGTTACCCCTCCTGGGGTCACTTGAGGCCCCCCTAAGGGTTCTCGCCCCCAGTTTAAAGACCCCTGCTCTACACTGACTTACTGCCTGGAAAGAGGCAGCCTTTCACAAGAACTCGGGACATACACAAAGCACATGTACTAGCTAGTTTCTGTATGGATTATTCCTGTGATCTGTGTATAAGGCGGTGGTGGCATGGGCCTTGATGATCGTGGGCTTTGGATGTGTCACTGTTCACATTACAAGGCGCATGACATTATTCGACTCACACGTGTGACACAGACTTTAGAGGTTACAAGGCCTGCCATGTGGCTACTGATATTACTGAAGTTCCTTAGGGGAAATTCCCCCTGGTACAACTGGAATTGTGTTTAGGAAATTTCTGCATTCCACCCGGCGAAGTTTTGCACTTTAAGCACAACACTTTTTGGAGCCAGTAGTTATGTGGTTTTATTGTATGGATGGAAATTGTTACTTACGATCTGCTATCAATAGACTGTCTTTAGTTCAAATATTTTATTTGCTAAATGTTTTTGTTTTGTAATATTAAATTGCGGAAATGGTCTGTGGACCTCTTCTGAGAAATTAGATCTTGAATAAAGAATTGAATTGAATATTTCTCAAGTCCTTGCATAACGAATACATGGATATGTACGTTTCCACAAGGACCCAAAGAGAATCACGATGGAACAGAAGTTGAATGACTAGCTGTCTGGCAGAAGACGGATGCATGATGTCCTACTTCTTGTGTTCCCTTCAAAATACCAGTAGGGTAGGTTTCAAATCTATCACCAGGGACATTGAGCGACTGCAGTTGCACATGGGCACAGATTGGGACAAGTGATATAACATGAGTATGCGTTAAGTGTGGAAGAGCAATGTGGACAGAGCATAGGTCATGGCAGGTTAACATATGCTGCCCTGTCTGACCGGTTTTGGCACAATATTGCTATTTCCTTTCCTTGTCTGGAACAAGGTTGAGCAGCATTGTGTACCATTGGTTGAAAATTACTCCTCTGGGCCAACACCAGGTACGTAGACATTGGATTGCAGGGCAGGTCTACAGATCACATCCTCACACTGGAAACCATCATTCTCTGATGTAACATTTGGCCAAAGCAGACTTCTGCCTAGCTGGTTTCATTCGTCTTCTGCATAACGCAGGTTTTCAAGATCCAAAGTATCAACGTGCGCTGATTTTGATACAGGCACAATTGTGGTTTATAGGTGCAGTGACACCAGTGGCGGACCACATAAATTGTGGGGTGGGGCGGATTTCGACTTTAGCTGTGAGATAGCACCTTAATAACTAAGTGAAAAGTGGTACACATAATCCAGTGCTTTTGAAGAGCTTTTTTCGGCAACATGTGCATGACTGTGCTCTAAACCTGGCATCGTATTCAACAGTATCTTACACGAAATATGACACTTACTATGCTTTTCTTGAGCGCTTTGTGTGTCAAGCCCTGGTGGCACTGTACGATGCACAACACCAATGGGAGCGGTGGCAAATGGCAGAGGTGAACAAAGCTAAAGTCTTGCGACAGTGGTGGTGTGAATACTCTATATATATATTTAATACAATGAATTGCAGACTTGGCCACACTTAGGGGCATATTACCAAGCTATAGCGATAATTATCGCTAAGCTTGGTTAGCGGGCATTTAAATATCGCCGCGCTCCGACGATTTCTATCGCTTAGGAGCCTTGATATTATCAAGGTTTATCTCCTAAGCAATAAAAATCGGCTGAAATGCATGAATATCGCAGAAAAGTCAGCGATATTCATGCATTAGCGAGCAAATGCTCTTAGCCATGTTATCCACCTACCATTGGATAACATGGCTAAGAACTGCTCTGGGCAGGCGTTAGCTTTTGGAGATAATCGCGCTTAGCGCGATTATTTCTAAAAGTTGGTAATAGGGGATAGCGATGTTAGCGACTGTTTCCAGTCGCTAACATCTTGGCACGCCCACTCTGCATGTCATTAGCGATAATCATCGCTGACATGCAGAGTGGGCCCCTAAATGCCCACTATCACCTATTAGCTGTCGCTAACTGCTGTTAGCGACAGCTAGGGAATAGGGCGATAAAATTATCGCCGATTTAGCGGGAATTTTTCCCGCTAAAGAAGCGATATTGCCCTTGGTAATATGCCCCTTAGACCGTTTATTTATTGGGTCAGTTTATAGCTTACACCTGAGTTAAGTGAGTAAAGAGACTCCCTTATAGATTTACTAAATGTAGCAGGTGCCAAGTCAGTACTGTGGGTAAAATTTGTTTCTGATTGGATGAGTAGTTTGGGACTGCAAAGGCTACGGGCTGACCCGTTGATATTTTGCAAAGCTAACGTTAATGTCCTGAAATCCTATTATTGGTCATGCATCCAGGAGGGTTAACCTAACAACAAGTCAAAAGGTACCCTGACCAATAGGTTTTTAGATTTTAAGCCTTTTCCTTATTTAGAGGAATTTTAAGATTCTCTTTCTCCACCTTTAGTGAAAAACTTTTCGCTTCTGTATTCTCCCTTTGGGATCCTTTACCATTAAATGGAATAAAGAACCAGGGCCTCATTTACAAGGAACTGACGCATCTGCATAGATGCGTAAGGTTCCTAGCGCCAGTGCCCAATGTTCTTGCGCCAACATGAATGTGCTGTATTTACAATACAATGATCCATGGTGCAAGGATTAACAGATGTGTTAGAAATTCTGACGCATCTGTTGGTAGACAAGTGATGCATTGCTGGAGTTGCTCATGAAAGTGATGCAACTCCAACACTGTGCCACAACAGATAGATGAGTCCCATTCAAAAAGCCATGTGTCATTCCTTACGCATGGTCTTAGCAGCCGTAGGGATTTTGACGCATCAGTTCTACATGTTTTTTTGCGTGGGAACGCCCACCCTCCATACATTATATGTAACGCAGGTATAATGTGGCACAGGAATTTACAACGTGACACATCTCCCTAGATGCGTTATGTTGTAAATGGGCCGCAACGTGGAGTATTTTTTACGCCTCTGCTGTGTCACAAAAAGTGACACAATGGCGGTGCAAAAGTGTTGCAAGAGGTCTGTAGATCTGCCCCCCAATCTCTAGCATTTGCCCAGCCTGTGATTTGGAAAGTGTAGATAAGATACATATACAGTTTTTTTGTCCAGGGTATCTTGGGTCCTGCCGGAAATGGATCGGCTCATTATGACGGCACTGGGGTTTGATCAGATATCTAAAGGCTTATAGAATTTTAAAGAGTGATACCTTCCCTGTAATTATCTTTTCTGTTAGTACATTTTTACAGGCAGTTTGGTTTAAGCATAACAATGTTGCAGTAAGGGTAGCCTAGAAAATAAGATGTATTTTGAATATCAATTAACTTCAATTTATGCATATCTTCAATTTTTTTTTAATTCCAATGAGATTTGTGATACAAATTTGCAGTTCTTTTTGTTGCTTGTTTTCATATAGCTCAAGTACATCTTTGCACAACTTGTATATAGGAATGGATCTGAAGCAGTATTGATTTTATTGTATGAATGAACTACTTGCTGTTTTAAACTGTATTTCTAATGGTATATATTTTTTATTATAATGTGTATGTATACTTTGATGGTGCATGGATACCGAATAAAGTATTAGTACCACTAAAAAAATTAATATATGTATGACCTAAAGGCCCAAATAGGGGATGTCGTAGCTGGGAAAAATAGACAAACACTTCCAAGCACAACAATAATAGGGATTGACTTTGAATGCCAGGCAGACATTTCTGACGCAAAATCTCTGGGCGGGTTGGATGGGCAGACAAGTAATGATTCCATCACAACTCAAGAGGTTAGGCATCAAATTGCTGCCAACCAACAGCCAGACAGGAGCATAAATCATGAGAATGGTGGTAATAAGTTAGTTCCCTCCCAAACAGGCTGGGATAACCCCAGTCGGCCTCAACACGGGCCCAACAGGATGTTGACTACGCAAGTCTTGGCAGAATGCGCTAACGATAATCTAGAAATAGCAAATTTGCCAACTATTAATCTGTCTCCTGCCTGCTCCCCGTACGTAACTATATTGACTGGTGTCCCCGAAATTGCTACCAACCAAAGGGAAACTCACTTTGATCTTAGGAACAAGTGCCTTTATTGGTTAGCAAAATATGGGCAGTTTGACTACCGTAGGGCAGGGGAAATTTTAACAGCCCGTAGAATAGGCTGGGTGGGAAAACGACAAAAAACAGAACAGGGAGACTGTGTAATCATACATTTTAAAAATCCGAAAACTGTGAGCTACTTACTCTGCCAAACCATATGTCACCAAGATCCAATAACAGGAATTAGGTTATACCCACTTGACTTTTGCTATACACAATACTAACCGATGTATAAGAGTTGTACTACCCCTAACACCCTAAAATGCCAACCAAGACCCCTAACAGAGGGTAGGTGGAACTCCCCCCATACCTCCACTATACAATCTACCAGTAAACAACAGATTTGGAATCCTGGAGGAGGTAGATTGACACGAGGCAAGTCTGACTCTTGGTGGGATTTCTGAGGAACAGGGGTTAGATAACAATTTGGTGGAGTGCACTGGGATGGGGGCACCAGGTAAGGAAAACAAACTGGACCCCTTGCTGATCACTGGCGTACAAGTGTCTGGAGTACAAGCAAGCTGACTACCTGGTGGTCTTAAAGATGCCATTCCGACTGAGATTGACAGAGCGGGGGTCTGCTTGAGGTCCTCAGACACTGATCACATGGTTGAAGTGAGGGACGCTCAAATTACTCCAGCAGTGTAAATAAGGTCCCAGAAAGGGAAAAAGATTGAGGCAGTACATTGAGTATTCTATCATGGAATGTTGCTGGGCTTATAGTAAACATGCCTATCCTGATTGGGGAATTTTTGTAGACAATCAGGACATATGCATCTTTCAGGAAACCTGGGCTAGGGAAGATTATCAGAGTATAGGCTTTGCATCATTTACAAACCCAGCCACCTCTGGGGGAAGGGACACACCATCAGGGGGCCTATCCATATGGGTAGGATCACACTTGGGTTGCAGTGCTGAGCAGATACCCCCACAGAAACGATATCCAATGTGTCCTACTTACCTTCGCTACAAAGACAAAAAATTGCTTTAATTAATGTCTACTCTTGACCGGTCGCCATCAGCTCGCAAAACTATGGCACACGGCCAAACCGAGGTAAGTGTCTAAATAAATTAATTACATTGAACACGGTTCGTCTGTGTGCCGTAGTTTACTACCCCACCCAACCACCCCACCCCCCGCCCCAGCCAACGCCCACACTTCTCCCTCCAGGAGCCACTACTGCACAATTTGGTGCTTACTTTTCCTCCATGTTAAAGAACAGTAGATGTTTCAGCACCTAGGCTAATGTGCTGCATAGCTAAATACAAATAAGGCCCCAAAGGCAAGACCGATCGCATTGCAAATGCTTGTTTGAAAACACTGTCATTTCAGAATTTTATGAATGGAAGTTAATGTTCATTTATGTCCACATCAAATTACATTCTCAGCCGCTGATAGAGCGTGCAGGTCACCCGACTCGGTTTACCATACTCACCTGGGCCCATAAACAACGTATGATGAGATTTAATCAGGTAACTTGTGCGCTTTTACTCTAATCAGTGATTTATGAATTTCATTAGAACCTATACCATTGACTTACCAATCCTTGTAGTCGGTACCTAAAGTCCTAAGGGATCAAGGGTGTTAGCATAATAGGAAAATAACATTTGCACTCACTTTAATAACCACAAACTCAGGTAGTGTTTAAACTCTTTATCTAAATTATTTAAATGTCTTAATCCAAACATTAAGCAATAGAACATTTTCAATCAGGAAAATAACAATTAGAATAAAAATATGTATAGATTTTATAAGACAGTCTTTACGCATTTGTCATTAAGGTGGGAAGAGAGAAGGAATCAGAACAATGACATATGACAATATGCAAAACCTTTATCATTTAACATAAGGGTGGGAAGAGAAAAGGAATCAGAACAATGTCATACGACAATATGCAAGACCTTTATCATTTAACATAAGGGTGGGAAGAGAAAAGGAATCAGAACAATGTCATACAACAATATGCAAAACCTTTATCATTTAACATAAGGGTGGGAAAAGTAAAGGAATCAGAACAATGACATATCCGCTTAGAAATATTTACCTAGAATGGTGTGAAGAACTAACCCTGGCCACGGGTCAGTTTAAAGGACAGAACCCCAAAAGTGCAGGCACCATACAGGCAGACAGGTGCAGATCAGAATCAGGACAGGTAAAGCCAAATTGGATCAGGACAGGACCACCAAGGGCTAAGACCAGCACCCGCAGTTTAAAGTTGCAATGCCTGCGTTACTCCCTCTCTGCAGCTAACAGCCAGAACCCAGCAAGAGTTATCGATTTCTCCGACAAAGTGCTTCGCCAGTACTTCAGCTTGCAAACCCCGATCTGGTTTTCAAACCTTCTGACAGAGTGCTCCGCCAGCACCTCTGCTCTCGATCCCTATTGAGTGCGTTGGGTCAGTGACAGGTCAGCTATTCGGACAAGTCAGACAAATTAACTAGCTTAGCCTACCCTAGTTATACTATTTTTCAGGTCAGTGTACCACCCCCCAATGTTGCAAGTGTAAGGATCCCCAAATTTGATTGGACAAGGAATGAGGAGAGGTCTTTACACCATACCAACACTTTTTCTTTTGAATATTTACCGTTCCCGCCCATCAATTTTTATTTTCTAACGTATGTTTTATTCCACCCTACAATGAATGTTCCAATATTGGTTACATTTTAGTTTGTAGCTTCCTTCACAGGGGTCAGAAGTTGACTTTCTCAGGAACATCTTAAAGCAAGTCATGCCTTGGCCGGGTTTCAATGACGAATGACATAGCTCCTTCTGGAGTTGACATGCGCGGTGTGGTTTTTCAAGATGGAGTATTGCACCTTCCAGGCCAAAAGATTACGATACATGAAAAGTAGAAAAGAAACAGTTTTAGAACACAGAATACATGAATGCACTGTATACCACTTATCTCTACTCTATTCTCATTACTTTATTTTAACTATTGCGTTAGAAATTAGGCAGAACGAACAGCTTAGCAAAAGCAGAAGTGCAAGCTTCATGCATGCTGTAACACAGAGCAGCCATCTTAGTTTTAATCCACAGAAGCAAAAGTTTCCCTCCAAGCGAAAGATACGTCATGTCACGTGAGTATAACAGACGCATGCGCAGTAAGAAATCCCGCGTAGCAGCGGCCATTTTTAGTGCAAGCGGATTATCGTTAGTAAAGCACATATGCAAGCTTCTTCTAGATACCCAATGTTTTGTGAAATGCAACATTAATAGGACAAACATGTTGGCTAGCGCATTAATGTTATGTCGAGAGGACTGAATTCAAGCAAGTCGTGTTACGTGCAAATCCTTGCTCCATCACCGCCTTGCCTTTGTGAATTGGGATGACAACGTTTTTCTATGGTTGGTTTTGCGTTACTCCTGTTTTGAAATATACTTCATGTTGTAGGCATCAATCATGAATTATTAATTTGTGTGATTGTGCATTTCTCCAGAATTCGATGTGACTCATGTATTTACAGACGTAATGGGTTGCTTATACACTCTAAAAGATTAATGTTTGAAGGACAGTATCATAGTAACAATGAGTGACTGAAAAATGTGTTTGTTCTCCTCTGTTTGCAATTGCATCCTCTTTTCCGTGACTTATGCAGCTAATCAGTTTTCTCTCATGCCACTTTTTGTTACTAGTGCAGTCAGGGCTGTCACATCAGGAGCAGGGAAGGCATTATTCCTCAGGCGCCTCTTCTTCTCAGGCCTCCTGCTTATTTTTCGAAAATGTATTTAGAGACTTAGAAGCAAGCCTGCCTTGTTTAATAGAGAGGAGTCAGCTAACATTGCTAGACCACTAGATAGCGCCAGAGGATGTAACTGCTGTATTTTATATTTCCATTGATGCTATTTTTGTTAGGTTAAAAACAGATGCTCATGTCTTTTTGAGCTAGGCATGAAATTTCCATCCAAGGGCAAAACTGACAGACTTGGCTGCCTTTTGATCCTCATATTGCATTTTAATCAGTTAGTTTACATGTAAGGAAGTTGTTCAAGTTATGTTATATATGATTTGTACCGCGCACAATTACTCAGGAGTATCCTGGCGCGGACAGACTGAACCCAAGAGAGCCAAATTAATTAAATGGATTTGTTAAAAAGATGAGTTTTGAGTAATTTCTTGACGATGTGGCGATCCTTCGTATGCCGCAGTATATCGGGAAGGCTGTTCCATAGAGTGTTAATAATCAAAGAGTAGGGAGGAGGAATAAATGTGTCCATTCAGTTCCCCTAATCAGTAGTTCAAAATCAATGTTGGAATGGACACTTGTAACCGTGACAACTGGTTACTTAAAAAACCCTCATAAACGCGGTGTATGAGTCGTATAAAGCGGTGTATCTTTTTCTCCGCTCTCCACTCGCGTTATGGCACAGTCATTGGGTTAATTAAGTTATGATATGCCAGCCTCAAGCCTGAGACAAACTCCGGTTCCACACGGTAGTGTCCAGAGATAGTGACTCGCCCAAAGAATTAATTAAATTAAAAACAGATTAGTTCTCTAGTAACAACTTTAATATAGATGAGAACTAGTCTATTATTAAAAGAAGGTAGGCCACCATTTCCTTTGCTGGTTGCGGTGGCATGGTAAAAAACTTCATGACAAAGAAAATGGCAAAAAGGCATGTTGTGATAGTTTGTTAAATCAAATTCTCAGAAACAACTTCAAAAAATTTGCACCAACTGAAATATCTCCATAAATCACAACACAGGGCTTGTGATTAAGAGAATACTCACAGAAATATAGCAGCGCCTGTGCATATTGGATACAACCCCGGGCTTGTACGGAAACATTACTCACTCGTGGAAATTCATAAGTAAGTCACACCTACGACTGGAATAAAGCACACCTAGAACATCCATGGAAATAGGATGATTTACAAATACAAATTCAGTTTTACAATTAAGAAAGGGTGAATTTGAACTGGTAAAAAAATGTTCTCCTGTTTAATATTAGCCCAATATGGTGTAGTATTAGAGGCTTAGGGGCTTATTTGTTTGTGGGAGCCCTGCGTCACTTTCGCACCATGCAAAGTGATACATGCATCACGTAGGGTCTCACAAAGATTCTGAAGCCACGCAAAGCCATCCTGCATGGTTTTGAGTGGCCTCATAAATCATGAGTAAGGCGACAAAGCTTAAATCACTGCATCGCCTTACTCGGTGCCTGGGAGGCGTTTCATGGGCATTGCGGTGGGTTTTCCCACGCACACCCATAGAAATTGATGCTGCCCCAGATTGACAAAGTAATGTAAACCTGGGGAAGTTTCAAATCCGTACAACCTCCGAGGTGAGGCGTAACAAGGAGAAATATGTTAATTTCTACTTGGTTCGTGTTTCCGTGTGTGCTGCATTCTGCAGCATACATAGAAAGAGCAAAACACCTTGTAGCATTGTGTTTCTGCAGGAAGGTGCCCCTTCCTGAACAAAAGACAATCCTACCTGCAACTGAGGCATCCTTGCACCATGGTGCAAGGGTGCCTACATTGGTGCTAGGCTGCCAAAACAGTGCCAGTGCAGGCAGAAAGGACAGGAATGCACCAAATTGCTTAAATCCGGTGCATTCCTGCCCTTTCACTTTGGTATAGGGCTGGGCAGCAAGGGGCCTTTCTGCGCTGCCCTGTGCCAAAGTGCCATAAATGAGGCCCTTCGGGGCTTATTTATAAGAGGCTTGCACTGCCGAAGGGTCACTTTTTCTGACGCTCCAGCAGCACAAACCTCTTAACCATATCTATGAGGCCACGCAAAGCCACTCTCTGGCGTTACCTTACACCGCGGCAGGGAGGCGTTCCATGGGCATTGTGGTAGGTTTCCATGCAACACCCATGGATTTTGATGCTGCCTCACATTTACTTATTCACGTAAACAAGGGGCAAACGAGGAGAAATACAAATATTTCTCCTTTTTACTGCCTGTTCTGGGGAGGTGTAATGTTTTGGTGCTGCCCCAAGTTTACTTGATTAAGTAAATCTAGGGCAGCGCAAAATCCTTACGCCTCCTCAGAGCAGGCATATCGAGGAAAAATAATTGTATTTCTCCTACTTTTTTTCCTCTTTCCATCACACATGGAAAGAGGAAAACGCCTCCTGGGATTGTTTTTGTGCAGGAAGGTGCCCCTGCCTGCACAAAAAACAATCCTGCATGCAACGAAATGTGCAAGGGTGCCTTGTTGGTTCTAGACAGCAAATTGTGCCCTAGTGCAGGGGAAAAGGCAAGGGATCCACCGTATTTCATAAATATGGTGCATTCCTGCCTTTTACATTGGCGTAGGGCACTGCAGTTAGAAGACTTGCAGCGCTGCCCTACGCCAATTCCCCATAAATGAGGTTCTAACTCTATTCATCTACGTTTTCTGTTTTTTAATTTATTCTTGCGCTTCTGTTTTCTGTGGATTTTCAGCTCAATTGTATAGAAAGCGTTCTGCCTGGCAATGTATTTGGAATCTATAATAGGAGCGGTCTTCATGAATTGAGCTCTCAACTTATGGTTTTATCATGCTGTAAATTGTGTGTTTTGCTCTGCCTTGGATGGACCCCATGTGCTGTGTGGTCAGACATTTTTCAGAATTCCATGACATTCTGCCATGCCTTTAACCTAAGCAAAGCACCCTATTAAGCCTATTTAACACGTTCATTCGTGTTTAAAATACAAAAAACTGTTTGGCAATTGATGAGACGTCACACCAGTGTGGAACCAATGCGAGTGAACTCTGGGGCATGACGTCATTGGACACTCAGCTGTCTTCCACCACTGTCCTCAAACTATTAAATTGTTTGACCAAGAGAGCGTCCCTTGGAGGTAAGGAAGGGATGCAAATGGGCAGGAGTGTTTTGAAAAATAAAATGTGACTGAGTAAGAATCAAAATGCAGATGCTGACTTGCGAAGCTTGGATTTATTTCAACTATGTGGACTTACCAAGGAGATGGGAATGGTACCATAGTTGGGGTGCGTCTTTGATGTACTGGCACTACCTGAGCAGCTCATAGTGCACGCACAACATGCAAGTTGCAGACCTTCATCACCCAACTAACCATCCTGTCCCCAAGATGAGACAGAGACATACTCAGATTGTCTGGTATCTCCATGACATAGCAGTTTAATCAATGAAAACAACATTAGCGAATGACGTGGCAGTCATAAAATGCTAGATATTAACAAGTAAGACCACACTCAGATGGCACAGCAATTGACTTGAGATAAATAAACCAAAATACATTTTACATTATCTCAGATTCTGCAGTCCAGTGATAGACAGTTCACACAAGTATTGTAGTCAGCACCTTCTTTCCATCTGACTCCCCTGCCCACAATTCTCACCAGGGGTTCTTGGGGCAAATAATGCATACTACTCAAGGGCACTGCATAATAGACCATCCCTGCTTGGGTACCTGTGGCCTGGCAGGCCTCCAAGCAAAGCCCCAATTCATAAACCACTCCAGGCAACCCAGGGTAGAGCTGCAAGTTCCAAGACCACCAGAAGGTCAGTCCCTGCTCCAGCCAGCCCCATGCCCAACAAGATCATTACACATCAAAGGGTCATTGTCAGCCAATCAGTCCAATTTCTAGTTTAGAATTGTACACTTCTGCTCAAATTTCCGCCTTAAGCTCCAGGAGTGGGTGGGTGTGTGCTTACGAAACGGCTCAAGGTCCAGAGCTTCCAGAGATTTTGATCACCGTGTGGCTGTGGGACAAAGAGGTAGCACTCTATGACCAACTGCTTCTTAAAGGCCATACTGCTTGTTTCAGCAGATAATGTCACACCTATCGGGATATGAGGAGCCACAGGCATACCCTGTCCATAGCAGAGGGATGCACAACTAATGGCATCTCTCTGCTATGGACAGGGTATGCCTGCTCAGAAGCCAGTCTACTGTCCTGGATAGTACTAGAAAAAGTAGGTTCAGTGGCAGAAGCAGGATTTTGCACCAGAGGTGGGTGGGGGCAAATGTGCCTTGAGTGGCAGTGTCATTACTGTTGAACTTCAAAAAAAGCGGTGTGATAAAGGGCAGCAGGAAAGAGCGGTGGGTGGAAAATATAATACCAGAGCAGTGAAGACTAGTTGCTAGAAAAGTTGAACTTTGAGGTAGAGTACATTTTCAGGTATAAGTTGGGTGCCGTGAGAGAGTGAAGCATGCAAGCCAAAATTGCTTCAGTGGTGTCAGGAGGAGAAGAATGGGGACGTACTTCCTTCTGGAAAGAGAATCTAAAAGTAAGACCAAAAGGGCAATTTAGAGCAGAATTTGTATATACGCTTGCTAAAAATACCTACATTTGAAGAGAAGGATGGGCGTGAATAGGAGGGTGAGAAGAACAGGGAGGGTGAAATCGATTGGGAGTGTGACAAGCATGGATGACAGAGAAAGAATTGGAGACAGGGACTGGAAGTGTGACAGGATGAGGGGTGAAAGAGGTATTGCGAGTGTGACAGGAACTGGGAGTGTGACAGCGACTGGCATTGTGATAGGGATGGGGAGGCTGACAGGAATTGGGACAGTGACAGGAATTGGAGGGTCACAAGGACTGTAAGGCTGGCATGGATTGAGGTGTGAGATGGACAAAATGGGTGGGCTGTTCTGACAAAATATTGTGGAAAGATTGTCGTGAGACACATATTGTGATGTCAAAAATATCGCGGACTACAATGAAACAGTTGAGAATATAATTTTTTTAATATTTCAAATATCATTGTAAAAATATTATTGTAATGTAACCATTTTTAAGTGTATTTTATGGATTTTAAAATCGTATTATATCTATGTTTTTAAAATGTCTGTATTTTTTAATAATAAACTTCTTTTTTTTTTAGCTTGCCGGGGAATAGGGTTGGGAGTAATTTAATAAAAATATTTATTTAAGTTTGATGTTTAAAAATGCTGGTGTGCTCATATCCCTATTTTATTTAAAAAAAATATCTGTGATTAATTATATTTTATAAAATATCTTTTATTTTTTGTTTGTTTTTCAATTTTGTAAAAATATGTTTTCATATGAAATGTATTTTCATATTTTTTAACATTTATTAATATTTTTTATCATTTAGTTTTTATTTTGTTATAAATTGATAAAGATTGTGTTTAGTTGATAATTTAAAGTATTATTCTACTAATTTAAATAATTGAATTTAACTAATTCTTACATTTGTATAGTTTTTTTCATTAGGATTTTTACATGTATTGTATTTGATTTATTTTGTAATTATGTTTGAAAAATATTTTTTAAGTAAGTTTAGTTATTAATATTAATTATAAATATTTACTATGTTGTGCATTTTTTGGATCACAATCTCAATTTTCTTTTTATGTTATGTGGTTTATTTTGTAAATATGATGTCTTTAATGCATTTCTTTTAGTGCAATATCTATTATTAATTTGTGGCATACAGCATTTTCCCAACGTCTTTTAGTTTGGAATGTGAAAAGTAAATTATAACCCCCAAAGTCCAATATTTTTCCCAGTGTGGTTAAGTGTAGCGTTGGAATAGCAAATTTGACCTACCTCCCCTCAAAGTCCAACACTTCCCTAATGTGGTTAAGTTTGAAGTGGGAATAGCAGATCTGAACCCCTCAAAGTGCAATACTTTCCCCAGTGTGGCCACGTTTGGAGTGGGAATGTTCAATTTAGGTGCACAAATGCTTTGATTCGAGTGCAAACTCTTAAAAGCAATTTAGGAAGCCTTAATTTCTACATATAATAGTACCTCCTAATGGTTCAATACTAAGATGCAATTAATTTGCTGCCATAAGCGTCACACACACATTGTTGCTATCACAATATACAAATTGGAGGGTTTCTGACCATAAAAATGCTTATTTCATCTCGTCTGTAATTCCTTTTCACTAACGCCACAAAACCACCAGTACGTTAAGCTAACTTCTTATTCACAAACAGACATCTAAATATAATGTAATTATCTGTAACTAATTCACTGCAACATATGCTCATACGAAAACACTTATTGAAAAGCAACTCTTGTCAGTTTCTAACTTTGTGCAACATTACATCATATGATCTATTTTGCAAATATGAATTCAAATTTATTTTGCTCCCCTTTTCAAATATAAAAGGCAAAGCAACAGTACGTAGAAGCAACTCTACGTTGTTTCTCATCTATGTCTCATCCATGTATTTTTATATTGTCTGGAGGTTGATGGATGCAGAATATGCAGGCGTCATGGTTTCCAAGGCTGATGTAGGGTGGAAAAGCTATAGAGGGTAAAATGTCTCCTCTACCGCCACTTCCCGCACGTATCACTTTTGCAGCTTAGGCTCCTCTTTTAGATGAAGTGTGAAGGAAAGTGCTTCTATGAACCCGTACAGATGTTTTATCTTCCTCATGTCTGCACGGGCTCTTATTTAATCCTTCGCAACTTTCGCTGTTGACTGTAGTCACTAGTCAACCTAGCACAGACCCAAAATACACAAGATATTTATATTCCTCTATCTTTGACCTCCTTCCGTATCTGGATGGAGAGAGCTGCTTGCTGCCTGACCAGTGGCACACATATGGTGTCACCCATCAAGTGGCATAGCTAGACGTTGTGCTGCCCATAGCGGTCCCTGCGTTTGCCGCCCGGGAAGTGCATGTAAGAGGGGGGGACTGGCGATTCCTGCGATGGCCGCAGGTAAGAGCGGAGGGAGACTGCTGTCCCCCAACCCCTCTTTGCTATGCCACTGCACCCATTTGATGCTGGGCTGTTGAACCAAGCACCCATTAATCTTCTAATTAGGCCAGACTGGTTCCCTTCCTCCTTCTCCTAAGGACCTTAATACCTCTGACTGTGGTTTGAAGGACTTGGTGGTGCAACCACAAAAATGTTAACTGTTGACTGCCGCAGTTAAGCAAAGTCAACCTGCCAGCACACAAGGTGCAACTGTGTGTCAAATAATACCGGCTCTGCTCACACAGTTTCCCACTGAGAAGCCAATATCCCACAATGGGTGACATGAGCTGGAAGCCCCTGCACAGTGTGGGTGTCCAGCTTGTTTTTGGTGGCTGGTGCTGCAAATTGTGCATAGCGGATTGTGCAAACTCCCCTGATCATCAGCAGCAGCCTTGGAAGCTTGGCACAAAGCCTCACCCTTCTTCATGACCCCTTCTTTGTGTCTGGTAAACATAATGGGCTCAAGGAACCGATCACACCCATTTAAGCCTTTGCCGACTCCCACACTGTGAGATTTATCTCAAAGTTGGCAGGTTTTACCAAGTGTTTAATGTTTAATGCTTTTAAGTGGTAATAAGATTTGTTTACAGATGCTGTCTGCCTGCTAATTAATGGTAGGGCAGGGCTGCCCATAATAGATGAGTCGCCGCTGGCGTCTCTGTCTTCTTATTGCGGTCTCTGTGTGTTTCTAAGTATACATCTCTATATCTTACCTTTCCTGCTCTCTTGTGCCCCAGTGAGATTTCTTTAGAGATATTTTATTACTGATTGGTTTTCTTTGCCTTACTTGAACTCCGTTGCTTCTTGAGAATCAATTACAAAGTGAAATAAACAAGTGCATATTACATTGGCCTGGACCGCCTCTCGGCAACACAGGCCTCTGGCAGTTACTGGAGGAACCTGGTGGGCTAGTTGGCCCCCAGGGGCCCTAAGGATTGAAGGGGAATTTATTTCCCAACTTAAAACGCGCCACAGGGTGTGTTTGCACAAATGTCACCTCAGGCCCCTCCCCCTCCCTTTACCACTGTGCAAATGCGCCCGTGGCGCTTTTTAAGTTGGGGGATTAAGTACCCTTAAATCCTGAGGGTCCCTGAGGTCTAACTTGCCCAACAGGTACCTCCAGTAAGCGCCACAGAGCTGCGTTGCAGAGGGGTGTAAAAAGGGGAGTTGCCTGGACCACCTTTCTGCAACGCAGGCCTCTGGCACTTTTTGGAGGTACCTGATGGGCTAGTTGGCCCCAGGGGCCCTCAAGATTGAAGGGGAATTAATTCCCCAATTTAAAACGCGCCACAGGGCGTCTTTGCACACATGTCACCTTAGGCTCCACCCCCTCCCTTTACCACTGTGCAAACGCACCCTGTGGCGCGTTTTAAGTTGGGGTATTAAGTACCCTTGAATCCTGAGGGTCCCTGGGGTTCAACTAGCCCACCAGGTACCTCCAGTAAGCGCCACAGAGCTGCATTGCAGAGAGGTGTAAAAAGGGGCGTGGTCTGGACCACCTCTCTGCAGCGGAGGCCTCTGGCACTTTTTGAAGGTACCTGGTGGGCTAGTTGGCCCCCAGGGGCCCTCAGGATTGAAGGGGGAATTAATTCCCCTGCTTAAAATGCGCCGCAGGGGGAATTTGAGCCTCCCCCACACAGGTGTTATTTTGTAAAAAAAAAAACAGGGGTGGTGGTCCCTGGGGCACCAGGGTGGCCGTCTGTCCCCACAAATTAAACACATAAAGCCCTGGGGGTGGCAGTCCACGGGTTTTTTTTTTTTTTTGAGGCAGCCACACATTTTAAAATTAGCCCCGGGGGTGGCGGTCCCCGGGGCTCGGGGGCTGCGTGCCCCCCAAGTATGTAATCAATCCCCGGGGAGGTGGCGGATCCCGAGGCAGTGTGAGGGGGTTGGGGCCACCACCACACTTATTTTTTTCACTGCCCCAGGGACCTGGCACACCCGGGGGCTAAATATTAACGAACTGCAGGAGTACGCGCTTCCTTTTGAAAATTTTCTCTGCGGGATCCGCGGATCCTCCGCCGATTTTGCCGATTTAAAAAAAAAATGCTTTTTTTGGCCCTGGGGGTCCTTGTGGGACCCCCTGAGCGGGGAACAGCCTTTACAACGAGGGCATTACCACGCGCTGCCATTACTACGCTGCTTTTACAACGCAAGTCATTTCAACGACTTGCGCTGGAGGGCTCTGTTGACAAAGGAATAGTTTAATTTTCTATTCCAACATCTTCCCTACTGTCAACATGGGCTGGAGTTGGAATAGAAAATTAAACTATTCCACTATCCAGCCCTTACAGCGCAAGTCGTTGTAACGACTTGCGTTGTAAAAACAACGTTGTAATGGTACGCGTGGTAATAGCCCGCGTTGTAGTGACATACATTCCCCTGAGCAGGCCCAAGGGGTCAGGGTGTTTCTACCCTGACCCCTTTTTGTGTTTTGCATGTTTGTTTTTCTCTTTTTTTGTGCCTTCTACTGAGGCACAAGATGGCTCCCAACACTTCCTGGTTTGAAGTGTTGATAGCCAATTAGCATACAGCTCATTATCGTCAGGGTGCGCGGATCCTCTCTGCCTCTATATATCGATATTTTGATTTTTTGATTTTCTCAGCAACTACTGAACTAATGTACCCCATTTAAGAAAAAGAGTGCTTTCTGAACCAAGCACTATCTATCTACCAAATTTGGTGTAATTCCGTTCAGCATTTCCAGCTGTAGCCATGTCTAAAGTTTCCTATTGGGACGTGCATTTTTTTACCTCTTTTTTTAAATTTCTCAGGAACTACTGAATGGATTTACACCATTTAAAAAAAAGGTCTCTTTTTGAACCAAGAGATACCCTTTTGCTAACTTTGGTGTAATTCCATTCAGCAGTTTCGGTAGTAGCCGTGTCTAAAGTTTCCTTTGGGAATTAACATGGAGAAAACACATTTTGGGACCCCCATTTTTACCACCCCGAAACTTTCAAGATAGGAGCGGACCTTAGCGCCCGACTAGTTCTAAAATTTCGCAAAGATTCATCAACTGGCGCCAAAGTTATTGGGAAAAGAATGTTACCAATTACTGGTGACCGCAAGTAGGTAATCTATAACAATACATCTCTATATCTATCTATCTATCTATCTATCTATCTATCTATCTATCTATCTATCTATCTATCTATCTATCTATCTATCTATCTATCTATCTATCTATCTATCTATCTATCTATCTATCTATCTATCTATCTATCTATCTATCTATATCTATCTATCTATCTATCTATCTATCTATCTATCTATCTATCTATCTATCTATCTGTCTGTCTGTCTGTCTGTCTGTCTGTCTGTCTGTCTGTCTGTCTGTCTGTCTGTCTGTCTATCTATCTATCTATCTATCGATCTATATCTATATCTAAATATATATATTTAAATACAAGGCGCAGTATCGTAAGTTGGGCTAAGCGTAACACTGTCTGTTTAGCTACCTGCCTTGGGTACATTCAAGTTATATACTGCTCCCCCTACTCTAACTCCCCTATATCTATTTCCCATCTCCATTTCAGAATGCCTAGTGTTCTCTGGGAAATTATGGGATACCACATACTTCATAAAGGGGCCCGCTAGGACTCTAAACTCCAATGAAGATTCATCATGCAATCTCTTCAGGCTCCCAGAATATTTAAGTTCAGCATGCTTCACTTGTATGTTTTAGAAAGTTCAGGACCCAGCCAACTTGAATTCTTTGTGAGGGGCTTCAACTATATAATAGATGCAATCCCCATAGTCTCCCTAGCTTCAATATCATAATTAGATTCCAATTACAGAATCCCATTAGTCTTGTTTGCCCAATAAGACCTTTGAATACCAGAGTTGCATTTCCATGGTCAATATTCCTTACCATTCTATTTTTCCAGTTGCACCATTCACGCTTATACGATAGCTTAAGTGTAATCAAGTAGGAAATGTGCTGCATGTCCACCATACATGAGCCTTCTGTAATACCTGTGCCTCAAATCATGTCTGTAAAGCAAAAGACACCCAAATGATGGACTGAATGTGGAACAAATCAAACATCCACCCCACAGTCAATAGGTATGGTTTAAATCCATCGTTCTTTTGCTCACCATGTCACTCCAGTTTAGACCCAGCCATGTGCAAATCAGTCTCGACTCTCTCCTCATGGGAACAGCCCAGCCAGAACTGCCAAGCCAGGTCCACCCTGGGCCAGAAACAAGCATCCATTTACCAGCTTTGGGGTATCACCGTTAATGGTCGGTAGAGCCCGCTATGGAGGGCTCTAAGGCTATTAGAACATTCTGTTGCGTGCACTGCATCACCAAATGCGATGCAGTGCGCGCAATGAAATTCGTTTTTATTTATTTATATGTGTATTTACCTGTTAAACTCCGTAATCCATACATTACTAACCCCCACCCTGCCTCTCCCACTCCCCACGTCACCGTCCGGCCGGTATTCCCACCACCAGCCGCAGCGGCTTTACTGTACTCTCTACACCGCTCTTGCAAACTGGACGTGGAAAATCTTTGCACATCCACACCGGGGCAGCCTTCGTGCCAGGTTGCCTACCTTTGAAAAGCTTAAATAGAGATTCCTTAGTAACTGAATGAGGCGTGGTGCGATAACTCCGCAACATTTCCTTTACTGCCTCTTTGCAATCTTCGCCAGATTGTTCAGACAATTTTACACATTCTTTTGAGGCTCTGTTAAATCTCTCCATAGACCATTTTCCCTGGGATTTTAAACAGCTGTGGTGTGGTGAATAATACCATTTCTAGTCAGAAATGTCTTAAATTCATTAGAAATAAACTGTGGACCATTGTCTGTAATTAATGTATCGGGACAACCTTCTCTATGAAAAATTTGGTCACAAAATTCAATAATGTTGTGTGCTTTAGTGTCCCCTTCTGGCCATTTGGAGTGGTAATCCATTAACACTAATGCATACTTATTAACAATCCCCGTGGCTGACAATGGCCCACAAATATCCATGGCTACCTTTTTCCATGGTCTCCTGGGGAATTTAGTTGATGAGATAGGTGATTCCTCTACTCTATGGGTTTTCATTCCATGCATCCACGTACTCTATGATTTTGTCCATCCCTGGCCACCAAAAGGTTTCTCTAGCTTTTCTCTTCATAGCCGACATACCACCATGTCCTTCATGCAATAATTTAAGTAGTCTGTTATGCAAACTTTCTGGAACCATCAGTCTACCACTTCTACGTAACACACCATCCACAGCTGAAAGTTCTGTCCATACTGTCCAAAACTCTCCAAATTTCCTCTTGAGGATAAAATTAGATCCTGATGGATTGGCCAACTCAACTATTAGTTGCTTGAAAACATTGCCATTTGTTACTGCTTCTTTCCACTCATCACATGATAAGGCACCATTACATGACTCAATTACACGTGCTACAACACAATCATCATTGGAGTCTACATCATCATCATCACATTCTAACGGTAAGCATGATAAGCAATCAGCATTAACATTTAGAATGCCAGGGACGAATTGTAAAGAGAAATCATATCCTTGAAGTCTGAATAACCATTTGGCAATCCTGGGTGTTGCCTTTGCAGCTCCTCTAGTGGTAAACAACTCTATAAGTGGTCTGTGGTCAGATCTTATCTCAAAATGTGTAGTTTACTCCCCACCAGCATGCAAGTGCTTCTATTTCTATGACCGATACTGGAAATTACCCTTTTTGCAGGGTTATCCCCAAACTTTTTGCTTAGTCTTCCTTTATTTTTCCTGACCCGTGGTTGCTGGCAATAGGATTCTGGGCACTCTACCACTGCTGACCAGCGCTAAAGTGCATATGCTCTCCCAATTGTAAATTGATGTATGGATTAGTGATTCCATGATTGGCATGTTTGGTTTACTTGTCAGACCCTAGTACAGTGCATTGAGTGTGCCCAGGGCCTGTAGAACCAAATGCTACTGGTGGGCTTGCAGCACTGGTTTTGCCACCCACAGAAGCTACCTTGTAAAATGTGCCTAAGGCCTGCCATTGCAGAGCCTGTGTGCTGTCTGGTACCGCCATGTTGACTTGGTAAGTGCACCCAATTCAATTCAAAAGTGCTTTATTCGAGTATTACTCATAAAAGCAGACAAACAAACACATAATAAAATACAATTAAATTTCTAAGTCAACATGACTTTAAGCACAATACACATTAAAAAAGAGCTTTAAAATAAGATTACATCCAATTATTTACCATCAAGGTGCAAAGTTCATATCATATTAAAAAAACAATCCAATTACATAGTTAAAAATTATTATTAAAATTATTCGTCAGATAGACACCGGCATGAGAACAGAGAATAGATAAACTAGCAGTCTCTGATCAGCTAGGCAGAGAGTAGTCACCCTACTAGCAATCTCTGCCTAGTTACCCACGCCCACCCCAAGTACTTTGCGGTCGCTATGATAATCCAATTTAAGGAGGTAGTTTTAACAATACGCAGAGCAACCATGCTGCTTTTGGTACCCAAATTTCTACACATGGGAGCCAACCACACGCGTCTAGGAACAGAATATGCTTGACAAGCAAACAAAAAGTGACCCAGCGTCTCATTGCCTTCCCCACAAACTGGGCAAGTTGCTGGACCTCCATTTCTCCATTTAGATGTTAGATTACCAAGAGGTAGAGAGCCAGCCCTCATTTGGAAAAACAGTTTCCTGTCCATGGATTTAGTTATAATGTCCCAGTACATTTCAAACATTGGAAACAATTTAGCTTCAAGGAAGGCAGTCGTCATAGACCCATTATTGTTGTTAAGGAGACTCTTGTTTTCAGCCTGTCCCCAATAAAGGTTTTTTATGAACAGCTTTGATGGAAAGGATGACCCGGTTGGATCAGACCACAATTCACTTAACCCTAGTTCACTTAATGCTGTTCTCAATGATCTAAACCATTTAATTTTATGAAATCGATCTGCTTTGATCACATCAGCAAATCCTTCAGCATATTGTGACAACTCGGGGGTGGTCCAAATTCTACGCCAATATAATATCGGTCGAAGTTTACACATAGCCGAGATTTCCTTCCTGCCAAGATCATATCTGAGTGGCAAGAGGGGACTGCTCTGTGGGGTAACAGTTAGTTTTCGGAGGAAGCTATTCTCAGACCTCTGTAGCTCCTGGAGGTTTTCTTGCCCCCACAGCTCTGCCCCATATAATGCAGACCCTATTGCTTTAGCTTCATATATGATTAGTGGCGGTTTGATTGGCTTAGTTAAAGATTTCATATGCTCCTTAATAATGGTACCAGCCAGTTGTTTGTGTCTTAACACTGCCAGATTCAAGTGGTGGTTCCATCTGTTGTCATTTGAGATATGTATCCCTAAATAGGTGAAAGAATTCACAACTTCAAGGCAGCGGCCACTCATGGTTATTTTGGATTTAAAATTCCTACAAGGATTAAAAACCATGAGTTTAGTTTTCGCTGCGTTTACCTCCAAACCATGATCACAACAAAATTTGTCAAAAATTACCAATGCCTTTTGCAGACCACTTGGGGATTTTGATAAAATTAAGGTGTCGTCTGCGAACATTAAAATAGGAACTTTTGCACCAGCAAGTGAGGGAGGATCTACAGGCTCAGCTTGCATAAGGGGAACAATTCCATTTATAAAAAGAGTAAACAATGTTGGTGCCATTGCACAACCCTGCCGAACCCCACGCTCGACAGGGAAGTCAATGGTATCGTTACCGTAGCCACCCCATTGGATCTTAGCATAAGTGCCCTCATGAAGTCTCATGATCAAAGTTAAAATAATCATCGGGACCCCCAGGGCTGCCAACACTTCCCACAACTTTGCCCTCGGCACCAGGTCGAATGCAGCCCGTAGGTCAACAAAAGCTGCATAGAGACTGCATCCGCCCAGAACCACTGTCCGCCATTGTATCAGTTGGAAGCGGAAGACCTGGTCTACAGTGCTAGTCGCTCTGCGAAAACCAGCCTGAAATGGGGATAGGACGTTCTGCTCCTCAGCCCAATCAAGCAAATTATTAATGAGTACACGTCCTACCACTTTTTGGACCGTGTCTATTAAGCTGATTGGGCGATAATTACAGGGTTGGGCACGATCCCCCTTTTTATATACAGGGATAATGACAGCACCCCGCCAGGATACTGGGATTTCAGCCCCCTTGGCTATATGGTTTAATAAAAGGCAGATGTATTTACTCCACCTGTCGGTGTCATCTAAGAAGACATCCGCCGGGACTCCGTCATTACCCGGGGCTCTGCCCCTATGAACAGATTTCAGGGCAATCAGGATTTCACTTAGCATAAAAATATCTTCATCTGCGAACAGATATATAAGGTTAGAATTGCTACCAGGCTGATCTCTGGAAGAATACTGCTCGCTGAAGAACTTAACCCAGGCATCATGAGTAGGGGTGGGCGGACAACTACGCTCCGTTCGCGGAGTTTTCGAAGTTTTGGCAACTTCGCGCTTCGTCGGGAGCGCGAAGCTGTCGTCTACTTCGCCGTCGCGTAGTAGTTTTTCTTCCTCGCGCGCTCAGTAGCATTCTCGCGTGCGCGGTAAAGACTTACCGTGGTTCTGCGTTCGCTTTCTCGCTTTTCTCTCCCGTTTGCGTTCGCGACGATGTTTGGAATCCGGCCGCACAATCCAACCCGACTGTGAGAACGCGATGACGTCATTCGGACGTGCGACCACGTCATTAGGACGCGCGATCTTCGTACAGCGCTATGTTGGTAAGATCGCGTTTCCGAACACGCAGAAACTGCAATCTGGCACAGAATACCTCTCGAGCATGTTAAAATTTTCTCTAAAATGTTCATTTAACCCCTCAGATTGTGATTTGCTTTATTTTTTTTGTGCTAGGAGTCTTCTTTTTGTTTCTACTATTTGTTTCAAGAGAAAGGAAGTGACCCTAAATCTCCAACTTCCTGTTCCTGTTCACCAGGCTCCTCCCAGTGCTTTGTCCATGTGGTGTTCACTTCCATTTGGAATTGGAGCTGGAAGGATTACTCTTTGTGTCTGCTGCATCATAGCATTTAATTGGATTTATTGAGGAATTTGGATTTGAACTTTTCTTTCACAAGTAAGTTTGAGAATTGGTGTACTGTATAAATGTTTTTTTTTAACTACAGTTTTCTGTGCTTCTTAATCTTTGCTGCAACGCGACCTTACAGTTTTTGTCATCTTCGCGCGCTCAATGTGCGTGCTCGGGGGCGCAATCACGACGTTTTGTTCAGTTCGCGCTGCCGAACACGCCGAATTTGCATGCTCGCGAGCAATATCTCTCGAGTTGCATAAAAAGCTCCCGAAAATGTAGATGCTGTTCATTTTGCTAATAGAAACTCCTCATGTTGTCATTTGCTCGTAGTTTGCTCCTAGTTTTTGGAGCATGGACCACTCACTGTTTCTGTCCTCTATGCACCTTGTTGTTTGAGGGTGGCCTGGCCATGTGGGCGGCTTGGTGGCGGCCTTGTTGTCAAGCCAAGCATTGTCCTTTTGCCATAGGAATGTATTGTCTATTTGTCTGTCTTCTCTTTCTTTTCCTGTTTTTGGGGGTGGCACTGGCCCGGCCATGTGGGGGCGGCCATTTTGTGTGACCTTCCATCCTGTTTGCCGCAGGCCTCCACAGTTGTGTTATTTTTTTCTGCCAGTAGGCCTAGAGTCCCAGACATAGTCAGCTGGGATGCTTCATGTAGCGGTTGCCATTTTGTCTGTTGAATTTAACATCATTTAGGGCATGGGTGGCAATGCATTGAATTTTCATATGTGGTGTTTGGGGTGTAGTTAACTAGTTAACTCTTTGGGGGGGAACTCCAAAATGCCTTTGTTGTTTGTGTTGATGTGTAACTTTCAAACCTTGTAGCTATGGGGACTTTTTGTTTTTTTGCATTAAGCTGTGATGTATGCATCCTCCTTTTTCTGGCCATATAAGGAAGGATATCGGCCTGGTTGAGTTTATTTTTTTTGGCCTTTGCCCTTTACCCATGTACCTGTGATGAGTGCCCATGTGGACCTGTTGTGGTAGTAGTAGTAGTAGTGTGCCGTTTTGTATTAGAGAAATTGGCCTGTGTCTTGCCATTGTTCCTGTTGGCTTACTACTGTTCACATCCCCATTGCTATCTGCTGCAGGTCACTGATGCTGCATCCATGATGCACAAATTATGGATAAACAAGTTCCACTTCCACTACATTTGCATTTTAATTCTTTTCTATTCTTACTCTTACTGGATGTAGAAATACTTCTAGTAGTAATTAAAGCTAAAATAAATCCATATTTGACTGATGTTGTTCTGCCTTCTTTGCTTGTAGGTGCACAAAATACTGGAGCAGGTGTCTGTCATCCTTCATCGGCTGTTCTACTGCCAGACGGGCGTCCTTTTGTACTACGTCACGTGTGGTGTGAGTGACTAACCTGACCAGACATCATTTTCAGCAACTTGTGCAACTGAGTGCTGCTGCTGACATCTCAAGAAGATGGCCCCAAAGAAAGCAGGTACCAGGTCCTCCAAAATAGTTGCTGAGAAGAAGGAACTGACACTTAAGTCTGGTGTTGACCCCAAAACCTTTTTTGGTAGAAAAAAAAGTACGCCCAAGCAGATGAGTGGGGGAGAGGTAGCCAGCCTAATCTTGGAAAGCAGTGATACTGAGCATCACCTGGACTTATCGCAAAGTAGTACACATTCCACGCAAGAGGGAACACAGCAGAAAAGGGTTGAACAACAACTAGTGCCTGCAATAGTAGATGTTCAACAACAACAACTGTATGTATCAAAACAACTACCACAACCACCGCCTGCAATAGTTTTTCAAGAACCACCACTGGCAATAGTAGTTCCTCCTGAAGTCGGGGCAGTTCAGGAAATTGAGCCTGATGCAAAGCAAGAAGAGGTAGCACATCCTGCAGGAGATCTATTGGGTTCCAAATCCCCACCAAGGAAAAGGAGGGTTAGTAGTACATTGAGTTCTTCGCCGAGCATCCCTTCTGATGATCTTGATCTCGATTGGGAGCCAGAACGATCGGAGCATGAGAGGGAGGGACATCCCAAGAAGACCAGGCGAGAGAAAAGGAATGTTCCAGGAAGCCTACCACTTATGGAGTGCAATGTTCAGCAGCCGGATAATGATAATGACTCTGATGGTGATGATGAGTCAGACCCAGTCATCACAAGCATTACTCCTGGCCCTGAGGACATGGAGACCAACATTTTTACCCTATCAAGAATGGCTGCGACTAGGGATGTAGTAGCACGCATACCACCAACCCAGGCCACACCAAAACTACCTCCAGCTTCCATTTTTACAATTGTACACAGCCGGCAGCGTCCTACAACCAGCACAAGTTCCACCTCAGCGGAAGGAGGTAGTGGTACTACTGCGCAGCCACATAGTGCAGTTCAGCACACAACCTCCAGTTCATCCGGCATTGGAAGTGGCACCTCTAGCAGGAGACAAAAGTTAAGCTCCCCAGTGTGGGACTTCTTTACAGTTAGCGCAAATGAGGACAACATTGCTATATGTTCCATTTGTCATTCCTCTGTTCGTCGTGGTAAGCTTGGCACAAACTATGGTACCGGAGGCCAAATGACCCATTTGAAAAAACACCACCAAATCAAGTGGGAGGACCACCTACGTATCATGAATACTGGAACCATTAATGTTGGTGGGAAAGCAGTAGAAGGTCCACTCCCCAGCACTGCAGTGGTAGAACCCAGATCCTCCGGATCAGCAACATCTCTGTGGCACCAGAGTACGAGTAGCCCGGAGACACCAAGGAGTACGGGTGCGAAGTCTGTGACACAAAGTACTACATTGGGCATATCTGAAAGAAATACCAAGCAGCAGCGTACCATTCTTAGCATGATTAAGCAGGAGGGAAAGTACGAGCGCAACCACCCAATAGCACGTTTATACAATGCTAAGCTTGCTAAAATGTTAGCACTGGACCTTCTCCCATTTTCTTTTGTTGAAGGGATGGGTGTCCTGGAATTTGTGTCAACCCTCTGCCCAAAATGGAATGTTCCCAGCCGCTACTATTTCGCCAGAGTTGCTGTTCCAGCACTACACCACGACGTGCTGGAATTGCTTGGAAAAACCTTGCAGCAGAGTGCAGTGCATAGTATCCACCTGACAACAGACATGTGGAGCAGTAGTCAAGGCACAGATTACATGTGCATCACAGCACACTGGATCTCTTTTTCAGGTGTTAGAGACAAGATATCTACAGGCATTGACATTAATGAGATTTTTAATGATACTCGCAAACATGCAACTGTAGCCATGTTTGCTATGGAGAACTCGCATACTGCTGCAAACATTTTGGATGAGTTCAACAGCAAGGTCTTTGAATGGCTGCGACCAAGAGGCCTCACAATTGGTTTTGTTGCCACCGACAATGGCAGTAATGTAGTTAAGGCCATGGAAGATGGCGGCTATTTCAGGGTCCCGTGTTTGGCACACTGCATCAACATTGTGGTTCAAGACTTTCTGAAAAGTGAAAGCAAAGTCAGCAACTTACTGACCATTTGCAGAAGAATCTGCACGCATTTCAATCATTCTTTTAAAGCCCGGAAGCAGCTACGGGTCATTCAACGTGAGTGTAACATGCCAGTCAAAGCACTCATTCAGGAGGTACCAACACGTTGGAACTCTACGTATTACATGCTCGAACGGCTGTTTGAGCAGTACATACCACTCAATGCATATGTCATGACAAGATCAGGGGATAATGCTGTTAAAGACATGACCGTTGAGATGTGGCAATGGGAACTCATTAAATGCCTGACTGAGATGCTACTTCCTTTTGAGGTCTTCACACGTGCAGTCAGCAGGGAGGACTGTACTATGAGCCAAGCAATCCCACTGTTGTACATGCTTGAGCAAGAGCTGAAGGAGGTGTATGAAACGTACGAAGGTATGGAAGGAAAAGGTGAAGCATTTAATTTTGCGAAGTCCTTAGCATGGCGCTTATCTCAGAATACAAGGATTCGAAATAAGATTTTGTCACATGAACATTACATTACTGCCACAATTTTGGATCCACGGTACAAATTATTTGTGAATAGTAATGCATTAATTCCTTTTTCTAAAGAGGATGTTTCCAAGTACAAAACTGTAATAGCCAAGGAAGCCACTGATTTCGAAAACGAACGTCTCTCAATTAGAGGCCTGCCAGTGCCAGCCCAGGACAGTGCAAGTACTACTGAGCATCCTACAGAGTCAAGGTCCTCTTTACAGCATGCGAGCAGTGCGTTTGCTTCCCAGCAGTCACCAACACAAACAATAACACCCACAGGATCTGATTCATCAGACACAAGCAAAAAAATAGCTGCTTGGTTTCTACGGAAAGGGATGGGGAAGTCCGTTGCTGCCGCAAAGCAAAAAGAGGACGAGCAAACCAGAGCACCAATGAACATTGAGCGGATGGTCCAGGCCTATCTGGATGACACAACAGAGGTGTGCATGGAGCAAAGCCCATTGGTGTATTGGTATAGGACAAGAAGCCAATGGCCACTGCTTAGCAGGCTGGCGATAAAGTATCTAGCTTGCCCTGTTGCAAGTGTCTCTTCAGAGCGTGTGTTCAGTGCTGCTGGTGCCATTGTGACTGTGAGAAGGACCAGTCTGTCACCCAAAAGCGTGGAGCGGTTAACCATGATAAAAATGAACCAGCACTTGATACCACCAGACTACAAAGTCCGTGAATCACAGCTGGAAGAGGAGAGCGAGTCGGAAGAAATAAGTATTGGGTTACAGGACCTACTTCTGTCAGAAGAACCACCAGGGTTTGAGGACGAGCTCCTCTTCCCTGACAACTAGCCCTTGCGGTGCCAAACGTAATCAACATCAACCACAGGTAAGAAGAGAAGTTTCCTGGGAGGTATACTGGAGGAGAGGCTCGTAGTACTAATAGGACAAATATAGCTTTCAGTGAGGGGCACAGCATCTATCTGTTTGCATGTTACACATGTGGTCAGTTAATAAACTATTTCAATCAAACACTGGCCGCTGCCCTGCATCTAGAGTAAACCTTGTGACGTACAACAGTAACCCCACCACAAAACAACATCATAGCATATCTGTAGAAGTTGAAAATAAATAACATTTATTCATGTATAAAAATATTCTCCTATCCCCACCCTAACCCCAACCATAGTCCAAGTCCAAAGAATGTCCCGCAAAAATAACCCCAACACCCAATTCCCACCCACCAACAAAAGTATTCAAAAAAGGGCAAATCAACAGGGTCCATTCCAATTGGCGGGTGTTTGTCCACTAAAATCTTTCTTTCCAAGCTCCTCTAATTGGGCCTCCAGCTTGGCCACCCGGAGGAGAAGTTGTTGACGAAATGCACGGCACCTACATTGGCATCCATGCTGTGAGGGGGTGGCAGATGTTGAATGGCGGCGGTGAGCGGCTGCCTGGCCGCGGCGCCGTACTCCTGCAGGTGGAGCCTTGCTGGGGCCAGACGCATTGGAAGAGGCAGCCGCCTCCTCCTCCTCCTCCTCCTCAGCCTCAGCCACCAGCTTGCGGTACTCCTCCACAATGGCCTGCAGTTTCCTTTGCCGGGCCCTGGCTGCCAACTCCTTCCGCGATGGTTTTGAGGAAGGAGTATGAGTATCTATAAAAAAAGAAACAGAATTGTAACTGAAACTCTTCATAATTAATTCAACAGTACATTTCGGCATAGTAGCACTACCGAGCGCAGTACATACAATTGGTGTCTACTTTTAGAATCTATCTAATCTGTCCTCCTGCTTCCCCTGCCCGTAGCATTTGTTGAAGTTTTTTCCGGCATTATACTTGCCCTAGTACTGGGTGGCCTTGAGTACACATAAGAAGAACAAAAGTCTTTTTTGTATCCTTTTAGTTTTTCAAAGTAAGACTCTGGTTCCAGTGACAGTCTTCACCTATGATGAATGTACAAATACATTTAGGGGGCATCCACCCATTAAAAGTCAATGTCTATCCTTCCACCTCCTTCCACCCTAGTTAACTTCTTTCCCTTTTTGTTCAACACATCCCTCAGGTCATGTGATCTGACTTTTAGTCTTCTCCAAAAGTTACACAGCTGAGTTGGAGTCTGATGGAAGAGGCCTTGTTTACTCAACGCAAACTGGTAATGCTACAAAGGGTGTGTTCTTCAACCATTGTATTTTGTCCAGTACAACTTCAAATTCATAATTTCCTAATAAGTCTCATAGCACAGTGAGGAAAACAATGTCCCCCATCCATCTAGTAATGCAAATAAGTTATCAATATAACTTACCACCGCCCACCGCTTAACTTTCCTCCCCCACTGATGCTCCTGCAGGCGCCGCGTCCTCTGTCCCCTCCTGGATGCCAATCTCTTCGCCGCTGGCCCCGTCAGCACTGGTCGTTAGTATTGATTGTGCACCTGTAAAAACAAGTACAGCTTTTTAGATGCCTGCACAACGCCCCCTATTTTACTAGTTGTACTTTTTTCACCAGGAAGGAAGATTGAAAAAACAGTTACGTACAACAACAATCGTTGTGGCAGTGTAACTTGTCCAAATTGCGTCCAATTTACAGCACTCACATTAGACAGAGTTTTGTTTTAATTTATTAGATGGTCCCTAGGGTCATCTAATCTACTCCTACTATAGTCTTTGGAAAGTTAGCCTGAGCCATATAACCATTTTTTGATCCGTGTCTACTGCTTTGCCCATGTTACCTTGCAGCTTGTTGCACGGTAAGAAAGACACCATTGAGGGCACATGATGAGTCTGGCATAGAATTGACAAACCAGTATTGTTAGTCCATAATGTTGCACTTGTTGCCATGTGATGATGACTGCTAACAACTGGCATAGTTGTATTCACTGTCTAACGTGCAACATTTTTCTCATAGGCAGATGAGAAGAGAAGATCGCCTTCTACGAAACAAGGGATTTGCAGAGCTTTCAAAAGATGTCTCCCACAATTCACACATTACTCTATCGTGCACTAGATGTACAAAATGTACAGTATTTTATCTTCTTCATTTTGCATGGTGGAGCAGGATGTTTCTCATTGAAATACTTCCAGGTTTCAACATTACAAAGCTTGTTAATTATTACAAAAAATAAAGTTTTTGAACTTGCACGTAGACTCTGTGGTATATTTTCAGTGTCTGGGGTGCTGGGGACTGAAACGAGTGAGTGAGCCAAAGGGTCTTCGACTCTTCTTCTTCTGTTGTGGCGTGGGTTGTGTATTAACATTGGGTATATCTAACTATCTTCGTGCGGGGGTCGGGAGTGGGACAATTGGCTATGACCGAGACACTTAGGTAGGTAGACTAGATGGTCATTGGATTATGGGTTCTTCTGACTGAGTTCTTCTGTGACCAGGGTGTAAGCTCCAACCTCCCTATCACCAACATCAACAACATCCTATTTTCTTCTTGTACATAGTTGTGTATGTGCAGAGAGAGAATAATAATAACCACAACAGTAGTAGAAGTATACTAACTGAACAAAAATTAGTAGGTAAACATCTGGTTGTGCATTTTTGTTGGTGGGAATTGAGAGACTGGAGATTACAGAGGACAACGCAAAAGACAGGAGTGGACCCAATGGCTACAGCTATTCTATCATTCAAAAGAATACCGGTCCTTAACTAAAGAGTGGCCAACAGGGCAAGCTTATCTACACACAGTCTAATAGTAGTAGCACAGAGACTCTAGGGGCAGAGGCAGTTTGAAGGAACTGAAAGTCAGGGATGGCATTGGATAGTTACGCAAAATTTGGAAAACAAATGTAAGACCAAAGAAGGTTTTGCTAACATTGAATTACGAAGGAGCATTCATAGGTTGGAAAAAATAAGGTGCGTTAAAAAGTTAGGGAAATATAATTGTTAATAATATAAGCACTGTAGGACTTACTGGGGCTAGCAGCAGGATCCGCGGTAGAGGAGCGCGCCTCCTGTGGTTGTCCCGCCAACTCGGACCCCGTCTTCTTCTTGCCCTTCGGTGGTGCTGACCATGTAAGAAATAATAAAGAAAGAAAAACATTAAGTGCTGTGAAACAAAGACCTCATTCAAACATCCTCTCAAACATTTTAGGAAACAACAATTCCAATAAAATTGACTTCGAAGTGATGACTACTGGCTTGCAAGATCCACAGACCGTCTACTTATAGAACACTAATCAAATGTGCCATAAACATTCTGATTGCAGAATACTAACGAAGTCAGTACCACCTGACCTACACCACCTATTCAATAATGCAGATGGGCCAATTGGTCAGTACGTTGGCATTTCAATTTTATTTTTACCCGCAAACATTACTTATTCATCAAAGAATTCTACACAATACTTGTACTACTATAATATATATTAAATTATTAATATTACTAGATACTCACCAAGCCCCACGACTTCAACACCTATCAGGTCCAACAGGTCCTGCTCCCTGTCTATGATGTCTGCCCACCGGTGGGCCAGCTGCTGGTGGGTGCGCCGGATTCCTGAGCGACGGTAGACTGCCCGGCGCACCTTCGCCCACCGCCGGTGACGCTCCTCTGGCAGGTAACCAGACCCTGGCCTGCCGCCTGCTGCCAAGGTCAAGGGGAGGTGGCGCTGCATGAAAAAAACAAGGGCGGCCACCTCCGCCTCCCCGAAAAGATTCCGGGCCTTCACCCCTGATGGGCGCATTCTGCCGCAAGGCAGCCGGCTCTTGGGCGCAGGCGCCTTGCCCTTCGAGCCGGTTCTGCTGCTCCCCTTTGCCATGGTTCTGGGGTGGAGGTGGAGGTTGAAAAGAAAGTTAGGGGGGAGCAGTAGGAGCTTAAATAAAGGAATAAAATAAAACAGTAAAAAAGCTAAAAAAAGGTGGAAAAGTAGAAATAAAATGAAAAATATAAACTTAGGGACAGAGAGAGATAGATGATAAGTAAAAAAAGTAAGAAAAACTGTGAAAAGAGGTAAGGATTGAAGAGATATAAGGTGGATAGAAAACTAGGCCCAGAACCATAGCATAGAGTGTGAAAACCAAGATGGCCGCGCCCATCGCGACCACGTGGGTAAGTTCGCGCGAGATTTCACGCGAACACGCACTTTGTCAGTGCAAACAAGTTGTTGTGTTCCCGAACAAGACGTGCACCGCGCGAACGCGTTATTCGCGACCCGGAAGAGGAAATAGGGGGCGCGGGCGGGCGGGACAATTGAAAAAACAAGATGGCCGCGCCCATAGCCCAACCACAAGGGTAACGTCGCGCGCTACAATTCCCCGAACACGCAGACAGCGCCCCGACCACGCACTACGCGCTCCCGAGCAAGAAAACGGCTCGCGAACGGGACCAGCAGGCTACTACGCATGCTCGCGAAGCTCGCGTAGTGCGAGAACGTCTTCGCGTAGCTTCGCGTAGCGCGACTACGCGCACTACGCCCACCCCTAATCATGAGGGACATTGTTGTTGGGAGGCTCAGGCGATCTATCTTGGCCCCATTTGACAATATGCCAAAATTGTCTAGAATTTTTACTTTCACTAGCACATCTCAGTTTCTGCCAGTGGTCTTCATCCCAGTCTCTTTTTGCCCTGGCGATACAGTTTTTGTAGTGCTTCCTGGCAGATCGTATCTCATTCGGAATATTGTTTTTGATTGCAGCTCCTAGTTTAAATCTTGCTGCCCTGCAATCTTGGTTATACCACTTTGCTGGTTTGAATGGACAAGCCCTATTATTTCGTGCGGGTTTTAAGAAAAAGTTTTTGACTCCATCAAAGAGAGTCGTATGAACTTTATTAACATCTTCTTGTCCTTGTTCAAAAGCAGTAATGTTTTCCAATGCCAGAATGGCCTTGTCTGCCGCTGCACCTATCTTTTCCAGGGCCTGTTGGTCCGTCTTAACACCAGCCCATCTTAACCTACGCATATTATTAGATTGCGTGTTCGTTGGCGGCACAAGTAAGTCACAAGGGTTTTGGGTGATTGCATTAGAAGTCCACCAATTATGCGAGACGCATAGCGGGTCGTGGTCACTTTCTATCCTGGCTGTAACTACCATGTCACTGAGAGATGGCCATATCGATATACTACAGATGACATAGTCAATGCGACTTTTACTTCGACCGTTATTAAACGTCATGGCGGGAACACGATCTGATTGGGTTCGGCCGTTCAGGGCTCGTAACCCATGCTCCAAGCACATGGCGTTTAGACCTAGGATGTCGGCAGTCCACCGAGTTATCGGGGGGGACTCTAGTGTGGGAATGTCCCAAAGCTTGTCTTCCTCCGATCCCAGAGGAGAATCACCAGTGATGAGAGGTCCGATTCAAATCACCTGCAATTAAAATATTTTTTCCTGCAGATTGGGTCTCAAGAAATGTAAAAAGGCACGTTAGAACCTCGGATCTACCTTTACTACCACCTCTAGCATAGATATTATATATATCCATGGAGAGGGGTAAATCACTGGTCAATCTGATAAGCTGTATATCATTTTGGTCTAGTTCCACACATTTTACATCAATTTTTAAAGACTGCCTAACCCATATGGTAAGGCCTCCCATCGGCCGTCCTTTAGGGCCCTTAATAGCAGGAACATAAAAGTTTACATACCCCAATGCAAAAGTAGGCTCACAGGCCCAGGTCTCTTGAAAAATACAGAGGTCATACTTATTAATAAATTCAAACCAATCAGCGCTGTCCATTTTGGAAGATATTCCAGCCACATTCCATGACAAAAGATTCCCTGAGATAGGTGTCGTAAGAATACCGGGGTTTGTAGTATGCGTGTTTAACCCCTCACCCCTAGTAGCCTGGTCTATAGTTGTAACATTAAACAACCCAGGTAAATCAACAGGCAAAAGCCCCAGAGGGCTAGTTGTTATAAAATTACAAGCTACATCAGATGTACTTTTGACACAAAGAGGCACGGCAACAGTATTACAGGTGGATGGTTGTCAATCGCAATCGCTTAAGTTAGACAATGCAGAAAAACGATTTTCCAACCCCAAACCCCAGTCCACTGAAGCAACATCCTTCCTCCCCCTCTTAGTCACAATGTTCCATTTGGTTCTTAAGATACTTGAAGAAAGTGCACCCACTTGCCAGTCCATAAACCTTCTCTTTTCTTCATATCAGGCACCCCTATGGTAGGCCCAAGAGCAGGGTGCATTGTAAGTATAAGGTAGGACATGCCCTGGTGTGTGTGGCATGTCCTAAAAGTGAATTACAGCCGTTTTCATTTTCCACTATTTCAAGGCTATCTGTTCTCCATAGGCCAGAATGGGCGGTTAGATTATATCATTCTAACTCACTCAGGAAACATGGTAGAAATTCGAGTTTAGTATGCCTGAACTCAGAATGATAAAATACATCTTTTAGTGAAGTTGATTTTAACAGTCTGTGTTTGAAAATACCACTTTTAGAAAGTAGGTATTTTCTTGTCTAACTATCCAAACCTGCCTCTGCTAGGTTGTGTATTCCTTGTCTGGAATTTGAGTGACAGAGCTGGAGGATTCCAGGAGACAGGGGGAGTCCGTCCAGTGGTGAATAGAGAGATCTGCATATAGATGGGAGGGAGGAGTTGCACCTGGGAACTGAAATGGACTGTGCCTGCCCCCCATAGTGCTGGCTCCACCCCCTGTGGTGCGTCTGATGTGTCTGCCCTGCACTGTGAAAGGAGAGAAGGAATCATGTCAACAAAGTGCTCCATGGCTGTGCTTTCTCTCCACAATGCTAGATCCACCTCCTGTGGGGCGTCTGATGTTTCTGCTCTGCACTGTGAAAGGAAGGAAGGAGTCATGTAAACAGAGTGCTCAAGAACTGGTTTGGACTGGACAAAGGCCCCTCTGCCCTCAGAGGACCTAGGATTTTCATGTATAAATATTGGGACCCTGATCCCAAGAAATTAGATCATCCTGGAATCAAGAAGGAACTTCTGCCAAGGAGAAAGCTGGAAGACTGAAGAGGAAGGACTGTCCTGCTGTGTGCTTGTGGACTGACCTGCAGTTGCTTTACTGGCAAGGAGAGGGGAACGACTTTGCTGTGTGCTGTGTCCCATTGCTTGAAGAGATCTCCAAGGACCTGAGGAGAGCTAGCCTCCTGTTAAGAAATCCCAGGAACAAAAGGACTTTACCCCCAGCTTCCCCCTGAACTCTGCTGTATGACTTCTACCCGTCCTAGAGTGCTTGATCCAATCGTGGGGCCTGTGGAAGTTGTTGCCTGCTGTTTGGGAAGTTGGACAAGGAGAAAAGAAGACAATCTGCAATTTTCATGCATCGCTCGCTTGCGGAGCGCATCCCCGACAGTGCAAGGAAATTCCCGCCACCGCGAAGATCGAGATCGTTGCAGTGCCTTTGCCACAGCAAGAACTGACACTTCGTTCGCTTGCGGAACACATCGCCCCGGTGCGGGAAGTTTCCTGTAGCTGCAAGTATCGTCGCAGAGCCTATCATCACTGGGTGAGATCGCTGCACTACTTGTTGTGGATCGCATCATGCCGCTGCGAACAGCGTCGCAGAGCCATCGCATCGAGGGGCCGCAGGAGGAGAAGATCGACTCTGCGCAGCGCATCGCTGACGCACCTGAGATCGTCGCCGTCCCGATGATCGTCACATCGTGCCTTTGGGAGACGCTTCCTACCAAACGTGCGCACCGGAATCCATACGAGGTATTGTATCCCTCCCCATACAGACCGGATTTGTCGCAACACGCCCGCTGCTTCCAGCGGGGCTGTCACATCGCCTCCCCAGGGTCTCAGGAGTGATGCATTGCTTCTTTTTCAACGTTGCAGCTTCCATTTGGAACTTTGTCGCATCTACAGGTACTTTAGGTTAAACAAGACGCACCTGTGGATTATTTTAACGCAAACCCTAGAACTCTTTGAAAATCATATTCTTGAACTGTGTATGTTGGATTTTTGTCGTTTTGGTCTTGTGTAGTTTAGATAAAGATACTTTATTTTTCTAAACTGGCGTGTAGTCTATTTGTGGTGTTTTCACTGTGTTACTGTAAGTGTTGGTACAAATACTTTACACATTGCCTTTGATAAGCCTGTTTGCTCCTGCCAAGCTACTAAGGGAGTGAGCAGGGATTATCTAAAGCGTGTATCCCCCTTACCCTGACTAGAAGCAAGGGTCCCTATTTGGACATTGGTACCTACCTCTGCCAACTAGAGACCCCCAGATCTAACATTGGTGGTCAGCGGTGAGGATTTGAACTTGTATTTGTACTTGACCCACAGTAATTGGTGTACATCACTCGTCCAGTGCAGACCACTACACAACCATATACTGTGTTTTGTTTTGATTATATTTTTGATCGTAACCCTGAAAGTATCCACGTATCATGTCTCAGAATGGTAAACCAGCAAGTGGGGTTGCAGAACTGGAGTTTGATATTGAAATGTTAAGTGCTTACAAAGTAGGTCAATTCAGGCAGTTCTGCAGGAGCTTTGGATGTCCCATGGAGAGCAGCTCCAGGAAGGAGGTGCTACGGAAGGCCTTAAGGGCCTGGTGGGAAGCCAAAAAAGCTGGGGAGACAGATGATGCAGAAGTGGATGAGGATAAACAAGGGGATGGTTTCAGGTCACAGGATCTGCCTGTGTCCAGAGCAGCCTCAAGGACTGGCAGCAACCATTCTGCTAGAAGTTTTTCCCCAGATGAGTTGAAGGAAAACCAAAGGGTTAGAGATCATGAATTGGAAGTCATGAGAATCCAGATGGAGCAATTGGAAGTAGAGAAAGGAAAGGATGGCAGAGGCGCGCAAGAAGATGTATTCCTTGGAAGAATTGAAATTGACCTTCGCACATGAATTAAGAATGAGGGAGCTTGATTTGAAGCTCGAGAGGCTTGAGGCCATGAGTGTCTCAGCTGAAGAAGAAAAATGTGTAGCTCAAGAGGTGAGCTTTGCTGAGTTGGAGGTGGAGTCCAGCTCAAATGGTGGCAGCAAGATTGTAGTTTCTAGTGCTGAGAGAAAGGTACAAACACCCAGAGATGTGGCACCTGATTTGAGGGAGGGGGTTGACATACACCAGGGGGTTCAGGTTCATGATGTAGTTCCAGTAGTGTGCGGTCTCCCTGGAGTAGTTTGGGGGCCTGGCACAGGGTACCATATTCCTAGTGGTGAGAGGGACACTCTACTGACTCTAGATGAGAGGTACAGGGAGCGGAGTTCCCCCATGGTAGAAACCTTGGTGTGTGAGTGTGAAGACCGTCAGGAAGAGTGTGAGTTATGTGACAGAGACAGTCAGATACTGTCTTGCCAGTCTCAGGAGAGTGGTGTGGGGTGCTTGTGTGAGGCACTGGAGGGTGAGGCAAAGGGTGGCTTGGTTAACAACTGTGGGAACTTGTATGATTTGTTGGAGAGCATATTTTAAGTCCCTGTTTTCCAGAGCTATGCCAACACACGGTGGGTGTGAGTTTTTTTTAAATTTTCAAAAACCTTTATTTATACCACAGTGAAGACACAGCCAAAGTGCCTACAACCTTGAGTCTGGCGGCGGGCATTCGCGAATTAGCTAATCCCTTCAGTAGTTACACAGCCCATCAGCCGACAACCCGGAGGTCCGGCCGCGTTGCGGATATAGATGCACTTAATTCAATCTGTGTTAACAATGAATAAACTGTGAGCACTGTTTTTGGAGAATAGAGTCAAGTTGTACATAATCTTGATTACACTGTGGTTTGCCCTATCGCAATAGCACAACTTGGCAGCAAATCCTTTCCAAATTATGCCAGTACTAACTTTAATATTAACCAATACTACCCCCCACCGGGATCACACACACAGAGTCATATCCTGGCTACACACTAGTCAATCATTCTTCGAAGAGCCTGGTACACTTGAGCATAGTTTCACCCTCTGCACAGCGTTGTCGCATAAGAATTATCGGCAAATTGCCCTTCTTGATGCAATTGGCAAAGTTTTTTCTAAATGTCTCCTATATTCCATTAACGATTGGGTTGAGAGGAACCATATTTTGCCTTTAAATCAGACAGGTTTTCGTAAAGAACATGGCACCCTGGACAACCTTACTGCACTACAGATAATCTCTGATAAATATGTAAGGACCCGTGGAGGAAGAGTTTATGCGGCATTTATAGATTTCTCCACGGCATTTGATAAAGTGGATCGGCCGTTTCTGTGGAGAAAACTAGCCGCTCTAGGTATGCCTCCCCTCCTATTAGATCTGGTTAAGGCACTCCATTCAGACACATGGTGCCAAGTCCTTCAAGGGGGGGAAAGGGGGCTTTCCAGTACTATTCCCTCGATCAATGGATTAAAGCAGGGATGTCTGTTGGCGCCTTTGCTTTTTTCTTAATATATCTCTGACCTTCCTACATCTTTATCTGATTGTGCTGGTATTGCGCCTTTATTGGGGGGATCCCCAATTTCCTGTTTGTTATACGCAGACGATATTCTCATAGTAAATCTAACCCCAAGTGGGTTAAATAATCGTCTACAGGCTTTATATGTTTTTTCTGAAATTCACCATCTAAAGATAAACATAGCTAAAAGTCAAATTATGTGTATCTCAGGGAGGAAAAAAACAAAATATGAGAATTTTGGTTGGTCTGTAGGAGGTCAGAGGCTTGAGGTGGTTGAGTCCTATGTCTTCCTGGGGAAAATAATATCCGCTAATCTAAGTGACAAGGCCCACATTGATAATAACTCTCGGAAGGCCCTCTCACAAGGCAAAAGCTTGAGTGCCTTGTATACAGCCACAGGAAGAAGACATTTCCCTCACATGTTAGAGGTTTTTAGGGCAAAAATCCCATCATCCCTTTTGTATGGGATTGAGATATTGGATATAGGACATGGGGTTTTTTACACACCACAGAAGGAAAAATCCTACGGTCCCTGGCCTCTATTAATACCTCCTTTACAGTGGCATCTTTACGACTTGAATATGGTATCCGGAGTAGCTGGGCGCAGGGTTTGGCAGGGTTAGTGCGTTGGGTAGCAAGTTTGGCTAGAGGGGAAGTGGGGACTTTAAGACATCTAATGAAGTCCGAATTGTTGGGCACTTTTAGAGATTTCTCCTCCATTGTGAAGAATTTCAGAAGGGCTGCTATGCTCTTACAATTGGAGGAGAATACTCTTTTTACCCTGTCTGCCTTACAGTTAAAATCACTTCTGAAACAGGCCTCTTGGGATCTTAGTTTCAGGCTGGACAGGGAGTCTATCCTTGCAAATAAGGGAATATCTCCACTTACTGACACCTATGTATTAAAATGTAAGCAACCATATGTATCTTGGAATCTTCCTCATGCTATACGGCGTTTTTGGCTGCTCTTGAGGCATGATTTACTCCCGCTCAATAAACTTAAGGCTAGGTGGTATCATTGCTCAGCAATTTGTAATTTTTGTAATGTGTCTACTCAGGACTTTATTATGCACTTCGCCCATTTCGTAGTAAATGGTTAAGACATATTTGTTTAAAATTGAATATTCATACAGCCAACTCCTTTTTAATTGCTTTACATAATCCTCCTAATGAAATGTTTTGTTTTTGTATTTTTAACTTTTTCAAATGTTTCTTAGATATTTACTAGAGGATACTATTAATTGGGTTATATTGAATATTCTGTTTTTTGTCGATAATTTGCTGTTTTTTATTTGTTTATGCATGTATAATTCACAGTATGATCTTTTTATGTGGACCTCTTTGGAGTTCCAAAACATAATAAACTTGAACTTGAGTCATGTCCTGGCTACACACTAGTCAATCATTCTTCGAAGAGCCTGGTACACTTGAGCATCGTTTCACCCTCTGCACAGCGTTGTCGCATATATCACTAGCATCCCCCCATTGTGTCTGGACTCTACCACCGGTCACCACTAGACACCCCAGTAGGTAAGGTTGGGAAGTCGTATCCACTGTGCTGTTCACTCATTAGACACACTCGCTTATCCCCTCACGTGCATGATGGCATCCATTTGACGCACATGGGGGACCCCCGTCAGTGTCTACTCTGCCGCACTCCCCGCGGCGGTCTCTCGGGTCCCCCCAGTGTCACCCTCCGGGTCAGTATCCCCCTCCTGAGTGGCCCTACTTAAGTATGTTTGATACAATCCCCAGAAATGTTTAGGACGATTTGTGGGGGGAATGAGCTCACTATAGTGTTCAGTTTGAGTGCAACAATAAAGCATGTCCCGAGCCCAGCGGGCAACAGTGGGCAGCGGTCCTCTCATCCAGCAGAGTGCAACCACTCTCCGCGTCATCAGCATGCCCATGTCTACCAGCCACCGGATTGCGACCGGGAGGCTCCGAGAATATCCAATGAGCGCTAACGCCAGGTCCAGAGTCAGCTCAACCTCAAGAATTCTGCTCATTTCTGATAAAATCTTGTCCCAATATGTCTGCACTCCTGGACAACTTCAGGCTAAATGTAGAAAGTCAGCGAGTGGCGCGCGGCACCTCTCGCTGGCCGCCGAAGGCCGCAGGCCGTATCTGTGTAGTCTCTCAGGGGTATAATATACCCTTTGGAGGAATTTGAAGTGTATTAATCTGTGTCTTCCATTTAAGGAAATCTTGCTGGTGTTGACGCAGCAGTATTGCCATATGGCATCATCTATTGTAATCGCTAAATCTCTCTGCCAATCCACTCTGGCTTTAACAAGCTGGTGTTCCTCCTGTGTCAGTGCGCATTTATACAAAGTGGTCAATAATTTACGGGGAGATTCCGTTTTTTAGGACATATGTGATCTCCGGGACTTCCGGTGGTTCCGCCAGATCAGGTCCCAACAAGTCTAGGAAGGCACTACGGTACTGGAATCTGAGCAGCAGTGTGAAATCACTTCTATCGCCTGCCAATTGCTCCCAGGTTTTAACCGTGCCATCACTGAAAAAGTCACCAGCAAAGTGTATGCCGAGTGGCTTCAAGGACTGGACCATCCCCCTTTCACCAATAGGGGGCAGCCACACTGCCCAATCCACTGGCATGAGAGGCGAGTATAGCAATACACTCCCCCGCCGAAGTAGTAAAGAGTGCCACGAGAGGTTGGTGGAAGTGATTGAATCAAGTATGCCAGTTCTGCGGTCCATTGGCTGGAGCACCGTGACCAGAAGGGCAATTGGCTCCGCAAACAGTCTTTCCATGATTTCGTGTGGGATGCGCTGATCGCCATGCACCCAAATGTGCAGATGCGACGCCTGTGCCACTCGGTAATAGAGTTCTAAGTTAGGGGCACCAAGGCCCCCCATGCTGTATGGCAGTGTGAGGGTCGTCCATTTAACTCTGGGCTGTTTACCCACCCAGGCAAGAGTAACCATCAGCTGTGTCAGTCGTTGGAAGAAAGCCTTGGACAGCACCATTGGGATGGCACGGAAGAGGAACAAGAGCCTAGGCAAGACGACCATTTTCATTATGGCAATGCGCCCCATCAGCGAGAGAGAAAGCCTGCTCCAGGTTGCCACGTCATCCTCCAGCCTGCTCATCGCTACACCATAGTTTTCCCTAAGCAAAAGCTCTGGGTCAGTGTGTAAGCATACCCCTAAGTATCTGATAGGGTCCTCGGTCCATTATAGCGGGTACTCCATGTCAAACTTCTAAGTGACCGGCGTCAGAGGGAAAGCCATTGACTTAGTCCAGTTTACCTTTAGGCCCGAGAGGGCGCCAAAGTGGACCACTTCCCTGAGCATCGGCGAAAGATTGTTTTCGGGGTCATGTGCATACAGCAGAGTGTCGTCCGCAGACATGGAGACAACTATGTTATATGTTGGGAAGCGGATACCCTCAATGCCGTGGCTCTCTCTCAGAGTACAAGCCAGTGGCTCCGCCGCCAAAGCGTATGGCAGCGGGGAGAGAGGGCATCTCTGCCGAGTTCCTCTACCAATAGCAAAGGGATCCGTTACCAGGTTGCCAATTCGCACCCTGGCTGAGGGCTTGTTGTAAAGAGCACTTATCATTTGGAGGAACGGCTCGCCCAGTCCCATCCTCTGCAGATCCTGCCTCAGGAAGGGCCACTCAACCGAATCAAATGCCTTCTCCATGTCGAGAAACATGGCAATGGCCTTCGTATCCTGTTTGACAAGTTGCATTGTGCCCAATACCATACGGATATTGTATGTTAAGTTTCTGCTAGGGATAAAGCCCGCCTGTTCCGGCGCCACTAGCCTGGGGGCCAATAGCGCCAGACGCGTCGCCAGCACCTTGGCGTATAGTTTAGTGTCAACATTTAGCAAGGATAACGGCCTATATGAACTGCACTCGTCGTGGGCCTTTCCAGGTTTTAATATCGTGACTAGCAACGCTTCCCTCATGGACTGCGGCATGCTACCCTCCACACATATGTCATCAAATAGTGCAGACAGATGGGGGACAAGTTGCTCCTAAAAAGCTTTGTAGAATTCCACCGTGAGGCCATCTACTCCCGGAGCACTGCCAGTTCGCATCGACGCCAGTGCCTCTGTTATTTCCTCCTTACCTATGGGGTGCATCAGGAATTCTCTGTGAGTATTAGAAAGCATAGGCAGGTCTATGTGCTCCAAATACTCCAGGATCTCGTTTGTGAGGTCACCACTCTTCGAGGAGTAGAGTTCAGAGTAGTAGCTCCTGAAAGTGTTGGCTATTTCCAAATCGTCCGTGGTGGTCAGGTCGCCAGAAGTTTTTAACTCAGTTACTTGCGGCTTCCCTCTTTTGCCCCTCAGTAGTCTGGCTAGAACTGAACCAGGCCTCTCACCATAGGACCGCGCAGTTGTATATTTACCCATATGCTTAACCTCTCTATCTGCTTCCTCGTGATATTCTGTAAGAAGGGATTTTATATCTTCCGCTACTATGGCGCTCGGGTACCTCAATTGTCGCTCCTCCAGTGTCAGCAGTTGCCTCTCCAACTCGGAGAGCCTCTGCCTGATGGACTTTAGCACGCTAAAGTGTTTGGACATGGCCACGCCTCGAATATAGACCTTAAAGGCTTCCCAAACCGTTTGGAAACTCTCCACCAATCCCACATTGGTCTCGAAGAAGACCTCCATTGCCTCCGCTAGTTCACCCCTGAACACTGGGTCAAGGAGCGAGAACGGTGGGAAACGCCATGTAAAAGGGGGACTTGCCGTTTTTGGGGCGTCAAGTACCATTAAAAGTGGTGAGTGATCCGATAATGTACGCGGCAGTATTTTGCAGTCCCTAACACGCCCAATCATGGTGGAGGAGGCAGCCAGTAATCAATCCTGGTGTGAATATCATAGTAGGCCGAGTAGTGGGTATATCCCCCCTGTGACGGATTTCTGCACCTCCATACGTCTTCCATACCCAAGCTTATGAGCAGAGTGCTCAGCAGCTGTGCCGCTGCCGAAGGCTTACGTTGCGGACCAGTGGACCTGTCCAGCTCTGGGTTGATTACTAAATTGAGATCTCCACCCCACAGAATTTGTGCGGTACTGTGAGTGCTGATAATATCTGCTACAGACTGATAAAACTCTGGGGAATCATAGTTCGGCCCGTATACATTGAGGACAACAAAGTCCATGCCTAGTCCTTTGCAATGTGCAATCACAAAGCGGCCCTCCGTATCCACTCGTAGGGAGGTTAAAGTGAGTTTAGATTTGGGATTCACCCAGATTAGGACCCCTCTGGCGTGGGTTGTGAAACCCGCAGCTACAGTGTTACCCTCCACACATCTGCTGTGCAGGATCCTACTGGTAAGTGGCAGATGCGTCTCCTGAAGGAGCGCAATATCCACTTGAAGACGTTTTAAGTAGTTCATCACTTTTCGTAGCTTACGAAAATCGTTCAGTCCTCTCACATTCCACGTCAGTGCCCTAGCGTGACGGGAGAGGTACGCTCTCCAGGTTTAGGTGTGCTCAGTGTTGGTGTAGTTATAGTAGTGTGTTATTGTGCAATGATCAAGGAATTCTAGCATGACCAGTGTGTGGTACCTGTGTGAAAAACCCTCCCCTCTACCCTCCTTACAGCATAAAGCAACAAACATGTCCCCCCCACCCACAGCAGACCCTCCCCAACTGAGCCATGCAGAAATCCCCCCATCATCCCCCCTACCCTCAACCCAAACATTGTAGTCTCCGTGGAGACAAATCAGGTGATGTGCATGCGGGGGCCGAGGTTGCCTGGGCGCCAACCAGGTGTGCGAACGCGCACTACACTGGGAACCCCTCTGCCCCCACCCGCAGCAGTCTATAGTGAGCATCGATGAGGTTACTTCGGTACCACTTGAACTGTGTAGGTCCCAAGGTCGCAGAAGCAAACCACACATAAGCTGTGCCCCATTACTTCTGAGCAATATTTAATCTCCTTCCCTCTAAGCTTCGGCTATACCTCTAGAATGTTATACTAATCCAGCCAGTTCAGAGGAACAGAATAGAGGGCGTTTAAGTTGAGAAAGTCTAATTAAATGCAAACGAGTGAAGAAGTTGTAACCAGCATTTATTTAGGCACAATTGATTTCAGTGGGCAAAAAACGTTATTGGCGGGAAGAACGTAAATGAATTGTATGCATTAATCTTTATTGTTTAATTTCTGTATAATACTCAAATTGATAACTAATCGTGAATATATAGTCTAACAGATATGTTTTAAACATTTGTAGATAAACCCCTGATGAAGAGCCGTGATGGGCTCGAAATGCATTGGGTGAAAGAGATTATTTAAGGAGAAATACTTATGCTGCATTCCGTGCTTTAGGATAAGGCCACATGCATTCCTACAGCGTTTAAAGGAAACAAATGCATCTACAAGTGTCTTACATGTGACAGACCAACGAGAATGAAATTGTACAAAAAATTGATTAATTTGGAATAAAAACTGATGAAATGGATTTACTGTGGCATTATTGTAATGTGTAAATCAATGCTGTGCGTCCGGATTGGGGCGTCAATACGCCCCAGTGTTTGAAGTAATGTTACTAGCACGTGATTCGGCAGTTCACGATACCGGGCTAGCACGCATAAAAGGCGGAAACTAAAATTATAAGGACTAACTGGAGAAAGAAGGAGTGCACTGTGTCATTTATTTTTTGATGTAATACTAATCCAGCCAACAGGAAGCCCCGAGTTCGCGTCTAGTCCGGCCTCACCACAGTAAAATTAAGGTAGGCAACTTTATACTGCGCCCAACCCGAATCGATGACTCCACCCCATCCCAGAAGACCCGTAAAGTTATTCCACAGTCCCTGCTGCCATCCACAGCCTCCCCACCTTACCAACTCAAGTCGTCACCAGGCAGTGGACAGTTACTCTCATTCCTCCAGTTGCTCGCTTCCTTCCTCCTCCCCCGCCGGTATATTCGCCTCCCTACGGTGTTCTTTCAACCATTTCTTATGGGCTTGTTGCAGCGTTCTAGGGTCAGTGAACAGATGTGAGTGTCCTTGTCGGTTAACACGTAGCTTTGCGGGATACAGCATGGCCAAGCCAAGATGTCCACAGCCCCTCAACAGATGCGAGGGCCGGTCACCTGGGTGTCCGCACAGTCCGGTCCTTCGCTGCACTCGGCTGGCCGCGTCCTTGGCCGTCCGCCAAGCTCATGCCGCACGCACAGCGACGTCACGCAGATAGCGCGATCACTCAAGGCCGCGGCTTGTGGGCCTAGTGCTCTGCCGCAAAGCCGTCTCAGGAATCTCCCAGTCTACGGCCTCAAATGGCTGCTGCCCTAGATCGCTGGGTAGCCTGTTCCTTCGCCAGCACTGGGGACCGTGTGGGGGCCTCGTTTTGCCTCAATGATGCAGGATTGTTAAAGGATGTTTTAGCTACGGGCTGGAGCTACGGGATTTTGCGGCTATCTTTTCCGCCGGCAAGCTCCGCCCCCCGGTGGGGTGTGAGTTCTCTGATCCCAGGGAGCTTGCACAGGAGGCAGATCTCTTGGTGGAGTCCGGAGAGTCTGAAGAGGCATTGGCGAGTGATACCAAAAGGAGTGGCCCAAATATCTTCCAGACCTGTGAGGTGGAAGAGGTTCAGTGTAGCCCAGTTAGGTCCCAGTGTAGGGGGAGGGGTGTAGGGGCTCATGTTCTGTCCCAGTGGGGAAGGAGTGAGTTTGGGACTGTGTGTCCCAAGGTGCCCAAAACCCAGTCTCAGGGCCTAGAGGGTTCCTTACGGGAACACCAGGTTGGGGACCTAGGCTGTACTTGCAGGAAATTTGAGGAGGATCTCCTAGTGTCAGGAGAACCGGGAGCCTCTGTAAACAGAGCTCCGGTGGTTCTGGTGTCTGGCGGTGCCACTCCATTTGGGAGGGTGCAGAGGTCCAGAGTTAGGGGTGAAAGGGGGATGTGCTCCCCAGTGGGGGAACCAGTGGGTCAGGGACCAGACAGAAGGGCTGAGTCTCCCAGGAGTGACCATGGTGACACCACTTCTGTCCTGGGGGATCTTCGCACACTGTCAGGTGAACAGGGTTCGGGAGATCTGCACCAGGCAGACTGTCACAGGACACATGAGTCATGTGTCACCCTCGAGGGGGGGGTACTGTGTGAATCCCCAGACGTCCTGGCGTGCCAGGCAAGTGCACAATCACATGTATTGGTCCCTGGGTAGGGAGACCAGGTTCAGGATCTGCCTGACCTGGAAGGAAGGACATCTGTAACCAGTGTCCAGACCAGTTTGGCTTCCAGGGGTACCCCTCCAGTAGGGAGGGTGCAGCGCACTGGAAGGGGGTGCACAGGGAGGGAGTCCTTGCCTCTGGATCCGGTGCAACCTGAGGGTTTAGACCCTAGGTTGGGAGACCAGTTGCTGGAGAGAGGTCCTGAACTGGTGGGAGAGTTGTGTTCTGAGGGTGACTCTTTTGGGAGGAGAGGGCAGGACCCCAGAAGGAGCGGTAGGGGGAGGAGAGCCTCGCCCGTGACCTCTGGTTAGTCTGAGGGTACAGGCCCTGGGCTGGCAGGCCAGTGTCAGGATGCCCTTCCTGACTTGGCAAGAGGGAAGGTGGAGGAAAGGTGCCAGGCACCTGGGGCTTCTGCCCCCCACTCTCTGACACCAGAGGTTAGAGAGGCCTGACAGGCATGCGGCCTGGCTCTCATCACTGACAGCTGTCAGTGGCCCCTGTGGCTGATTGTCCTGGTGGACAGGGTTGCCCCTGGAAGGGGGACAGGAGTCACACCTGGGGGGTGGACTGGGCCACACCGTGGTGTTGGCCAAGTGGGTACTGTGTGAGTCCCCAGAATTTGTGGTGTGCCAGGCAAGTGTTTAACTGCAGGGGTTGGTCCCTGGGTGGGGAAGCCAGGTCCAGGTGTTGCCTGACCTGGAGGATTTAGACCCTAGGTTGGGGGGCCAGGTCCGGGGTGTCCCCCCTGACCTGGATTCCCAGTTGCAGGATAGAACCCCTGAACTTGTGGGTGAATGGGGCAGGACACCTGCCACCGGTGCCCTGACTATTCTAGAAGGGAGTAGTGCTCCAGGTTTGTGGGTACAGATCCCCGAGGAAGTGGAAGACCGGGTGTGGTGAAGCCCACACCATCCTCCTGTCCAGCTGCTGGATACAGGCCCGGGACTGGCAGTCAGTGCCAGGATGTCAGACCTGACCTGACAGGAGGCGTCCATGGCCAAGAAACCGCTGTGAGGACTGGTGTCAGTTTGCTACTGTCGACTGAATAAAGATGACAAAAGAAGCGTTGTGAGTGGCGTCTTCAATTGTTGAAGCAAGTTTAGGTGGGATCTGTGTCACCAGCTCTGTCCACGAAGACACCCCACCGCAGGAACAGCGTGTCCGTGTGTCAGTGATCAGGTGATACCCATAAGGAACAACGTGTCAGTTTGGAACGGTGCAAATCAAGTATCAAGCTGCTCAATCATAATCGGTGACCTGACTGGATTTTATTGTGGGAGAAGTTGGACAGCCACAATGCCGAGTGCAGACAAGCCCGGAGTGGCGGAGCCAATAACTTTAAATCACCTTCCAAGATCAACCAGGCTGTTCCCTTCCCCTGAGCCAAGCCAGTGAGCAAGGGGAATCCCTCCCCGAAACGCGTATGGCAACCATGGCCAAGAAACCGCTGGGAGAACTGGTGTCAGCTTGCTACCGCCGACCGAATAAAGATGACAAAAGTAGCATTGTAAGTGGTGTCTTCAATTGTATGAGCAAGTTCAGTTGGAATATGTGTGGCCTGCTCTGGCCACGAAGACACCCCACTGCAGGAACAGCGGGTCCGTGTGTCACTGATCAGGTGACACGCATAAGGAACAACGTGTCAGGTTGGATCAGCGCAAATCAAGCATCAAGCTGCTCAATTTTAATCGGCGCCCTGACTGGATTCATTATGGGAGTAGTTGGACAGCCGGAAGATTGTGTTATGAACTGGGACTACGGCAACCACGATGTCGAGTGCAGACATGTTTGGAGGGGCGGAGCCAAGAACTTTAAATCACCTCCGAAAATCAACCAGGCTGTTCCTTTCCCCAGAGCCAAGCCAGTGAGCAAGGGGAGTCCCTCCCTGAAACGCGTATGGTGACCATGGCCAAGAAACCGCTGTGATGACTGGTGTCAGCTTGCTACTGTCGTCCTAAGAAAGATGACAAAAGTAGCGTTGTGAGAGGCATCTTCAATTGTGAGAGCAAGTGCAGACAGAATATGTGTGGCCCGTTCTGGCCACGAAGACACCCCACCACATTAACAGTGGGTCCATGTGTCACTGATCAGGTGACACCCATAAGGAACAACGTGTCAGTTTGGATGGGCGCAAATCAAGTATCAAGCTGCTCCATTTTAATCGGCGACCTGACTGGATTTTATCGTGGGAGAAGTTGGACAGCCAGATGATTGTGTTATGAATTTGGACTACGGCAACAACAATGCCGAGTGTAGATACGCCCGGAGGGGCGGGCCAAGAACTTTAAATCACCTGCCAAAATCAACTAGGCTCTTCCCTTCCCCAGAGTCAAGCCAGTAAACAAGGGGAATCCCTCCCCGAAACGCGTTTGTCAACCATGGACAACAAACACCTGTGAGGACTGGTGTCAGCTTGCTACTGCCAACCGAATAAAGATGACAAAAGTAGCATTGTGAGTGGTGTCTTCAATTTTGCGAGCAAGTTAAGACGTAATATGTGTGGCCCGCTCTGGCCATGAAGACACCCCACCGCAGGAACAGCGTGTCCGTTTGTCAGTGATCAGGTGACACGCATAAGGAACAACGTGTCAGTTTGGATCGGTGCAAACCAAGTATCAAGCTGCTCCATTTTAATCGACGACCTGACTGGATTTTATTGTGAGAGAAGTTGGACAGCCAGATGATTGTGTTATGAATTGGGACAACAACAACCACAATGCTGAGTGCAGACACGCCCGGAGGGGCGGACCCAAGAACTTTAAATCACCTGCGAGGATCAACCAGGCAGTTCCCTTCCCCAGAGCCAAGCCAGTGAGCAAGGGGAATCCCTCCCCGAAACGCGTATGGCGACCATGGCCAACAAACCGCTGTGAGGACTGGTGTCAGTTTGCTACTGCCAACTGAATAAAGATGACAAAAGTAGCCTTGTGAGTGGCATCTATAAATTGTGCGAGCAAGTTCAGGTCGAATATGTGTTGCCCGCTCTGGCCACGAAGACACCCCACCGCAGGAACAGCGTGTCCAAGTGTCAGTGATCAGGTGACACGCATAAGGAACAACGTGCCAGTTTGGATCGGCTCAAATCAAGTATCGAGCTGCTCCATTTTAATCGACGACCTGACTGGATTTTATTGTGGGAGAAGTTGGACAGCCAGATGATTGTGTTATGAATTGGGACTACGGCAACCACAATGCCGAGTGCAGACACGCCCGGAGGGGCGGAGCCAATAACTTTAAATCACCTGCCAAGATCAACTAGGCTGTTCCCTTCCCCAGAGCCAAGCCAGTAAGCAAGGGGAATCCCTACCGGAAACGCGTATGTCGACCATTGCCAACAAACCGCTGTGAGGACTGGTGTCAGTTTGCTACTGCCAACTGAATAAAGATGACAAAAGTAGCCTTGTGAGTGGCATCTATAAATTGTGCGAGCAAGTTCAGGTCGAATATGTGTTGCCCGCTCTGGCCACGAAGACACCCCACCGCAGGAACAGCGTGTCCAAGTGTCAGTGATCAGGTGACACGCATACGGAACAATGTGTCAGTTTGGATCGGCGCAAATCAAGTATCGAGCTGCTCCATTTTAATCGACGACATGACTGGATTTTATTATGGGAGAAGTTGGACAGCCAGATGATTGTGTTGTGAATTGGGACTATGGCAACCACAATGCCGAGTGCAGACACGCCCGGAGGGGCGGAGCCAAGAACATTAAATCACCTGCGAAGATCAACCAGGCTGTTCCCTTCCCCAGAGTCAAGCCAGTGAGCAAGGGGAATCCCTCCCTGAAACGCATATGGCGACCATGGCCAATAAACCGCTGTGAGGACTGGTGTCAGTTTGCTACTGTCGACTGAATAAAGATGACAAAAGTAGCGTTGTGAGTGGCGTCTTCAATTGTGCGAGCAAGTTAAGATGGAATATGTGTTGCCCGCTCTGGCCACGATGACACCCCCCGCAGGAACAGCGTGTCCTTGTGTCAGTGATCAGGTGATACCCGTAAGGAACAACATGTCAGTTTGGATCGGTGCAAATCAAGTATCAAGCTGCTCCATTTTAATCGGCGACCTGACTGGATTTTATTGTGGAAGAAGTTGGACAGCCAGATGATTATGTTATGAATTGGGACTACGGCAACCACAATGCCGTGTGCAGACACGCCCGGAGGGGCGGAGCCAAGAACTTTAAATCACCTGCGAAGATCAACCAGGCTGTTCCCTTCCCCAGAGTCAAGCCAGTGAGCAAGGGGAATCCCTCCCTGAAACGCATATGGCGACCATGGCCAATAAAACGCTGTGAGGACTGGTGTCAGTTTGCTACTGTCGACTGAATAAAGATGACAAAAGTAACGTTGTGAGTGGCGTCTTCAATTGTGCGAGCAAGTTAAGATGGAATATGTGTTGCCCGCTCTGGCCACGAAGACACCCCACCGCAGGAACAGCGTGTCTGTGTGTCAGTGATCAGGTGACACGCATTAGGAACAACGTGTCAGTTTGGATTGGCGCAAATCAAGAATCAAGCTGCTCAATTTTAATCGGCAACCTGACTGGATTTTATTGAGGGAGAAGTTGGACAGCCAGATGATTGTGTTATGAATTGGGACTACGGCAACCACAATGCTGAGTGCAGACACGCCCGGAGGGGCAGAGCCAAGTACTTTAAATCACATGCGAAGATCAACCAGGCTGTTCCCTTCCCCAGAGTCAATCCAGTGAGCAAGGGGAATCACTCCCTGAAACGCATATGGCGACCATGGCCAAGAAACCCTTGTGAGGACTGGTTTCAGCTTGCTACTGCCGACCGAATAAAGATGACCAAAGAAGCGTTGTGAGTGGCGTCTTCAATTGTGCAAGCAATTTCAGGTGGAATATGTGTCGCCCGCTCTGGCCAAGAAGACACCCCACCGCAGCAACAACGGGTCCGTGTGTCACTGATAAGGTGACACGCATAAGGAACAACGTGTCAGTTTGGATCGGCGCAAATCAATTATCAAGCTGCTCAATTTTAATCGACAACCTGACTGGATTGTATTGTGGAAGAAGTTGGACAGCCAGATGATTGTGTTATGAACTGGGACTACGGCAACCACAATGCCGAGTGCAGAAACGCCCGGAGGGCTAGAGCCAAGTACTTTAAATCACCTGCGAAGATCAACCAGGCTGTTCCCTTCCCCAGAGTCAATCCAGTGAGCAAGGGGAATCCCTCATTGAAACGCGTATGGCGACCATGGCCAAGAAACCCCTGTGAGGACTGGTTTCAGCTTGCTTCTGCCGACCGAATAAAGATGACAAAAGTAGCGTTGTGAGTGGCGTCTTCAATTGTGCGAGCAATTTCAGGTGGAATATGTGTCGACCGCTCTGGCCACGAAGACACCCCACCGCAGCAACAACGGGTCCGTGTGTCACTGATCAGGTGACACGCAAAAGGAACAACGTGCCAGTTTGGATCGGCGCAAATCAAGTATCAAGCTGCTCAATTTTAATTGGCAACCTGACTGGATTTTATTGTGGGAGAAGTTGGACAGCCAGATGATTGTGTTATGAACTGGGACTACGGCAACCACGATGTCGAGTGCAGACATGTTAGGAGGGGCGGAGTGAAGTACTTTAAATCACCTGTTAAGATCAACCAGGCTGTCCCCTTTCCCAGAGCCAAGCCAGTGAGCAAGGGGAATCCCTCCCCAAAACACGTATGGCAACCATTGCCAAGAAACCGCTGTGAGGACTGGTGTCAATTTGCTACTGCCAACTGAATAAAGATGACAAAAGTAGCATTGTGAGTGGTGTCTTCAATTGTGTGAGCAAGTTCAGATGGGATATGTGTGGCTCGCTCAGGCCACGAAGACACCCCACCCTAGGAACAGCGAGTCTGTGTGTCACTGATCAGGTGACACGCATAAGGAACAATGTGTCAGTTTGGATCGGCGCAAATCAAGTATCAAGCTGCTCCATTTTAATCGTTGACCTGACTGGATTTTATCGTGGGAGGAGTTGGACCGCCAGACGATTGTGTTATGAATTGGGACTACGGCAAGCACAATGCCGAGTGCAGATATGTTCGGAGGGGCTGAGCCAAGAACTTTAAATCCCCTCCCAAGATCAACCAGGCCGTTCGCTTCCCCAGAGCCAAGCCAGTGAGCAAGGGGAATCCCTCCCCAAAACGCGTACGGCGACCATGGCCAAGAAACCGCTGTTCGGACTGGTGTCAGCATGCTACTGCCTACCTAATAAAGATGACAAAAGTAGCCTTGTGATTGGTGTCTTCAACTGTGCGAGCAAGTTCAGATGGAATATGTGTGGCCCGCTCTGGCCACGAAGACACCCCACCGTAGGAACAACGGGTCTGTGTGTCAATGATAAGGTGACACGCATAAGGAACAATGTGTCAGTTTGGATCGGTGCAAATCAAGTATCAAGCTGCTCCATTTTAATCAGCGAGCTGACTGGATTTGATTGTGGGAGAAGTTGGACAGCCAGATGATTCTGTTATGAATTGGGACTACAGCAACCTCAGTGCCCAGTGCAGACACACCCGGAGGGGCGAGCTAAGAAATTTAAATCACCTGCGAAGATCAACCAGGCTGTTCCATTCCCCAGAGCCAAGCCAGTGAGCAAGGGGAATCCCTCCCCGAAACGCGTACGGCGACCATGGCCAAGAAACCGCTGTTCGGACTGGTGTCAGCATGCTACTGCCGACCTAATAAAGAGGACAAAAGTAGCCTTGTGATTGGCGTCTTCAATTGTGAGAGAAAGTTCAGATGGAATATGTGTGGCCCGCTCTGGCCACGAAGACACACCACCGCAGGAACAGCGGGTCCATGTGTCACTGATCAGGTGACACGCATAAGGAACAACGTGTCAGTTTGGATCGGCGCAAAGCAAGTATCAAGCTGCTCCATTTTATTCGGCGACCTGACTGGATTTTATTGTGGGAGAACTTCAGCAGCCAGACGATTGTGTTATGAATTGGGACTACAGCAACCACAATGCCGAGTGCAGACATGCCCCGAAGGGCGGAGTTAAAAACTTTAAATCACCTGCGAAGATCAACCAGGCTGTTCCCTTCCCCACAGCCAAGCCAGTGAGCAAGGGGAATCCCTCCCCGAAACACGTATGGCGAGCATGGCCAAGAAACCGCTGTGAGGACTGGTGTCAATTTGCTACTGCCGACTGAATAAAGATGACAAAAGTAGCAATGTGAGTGTCATCTTCAAGTGTGCGAGCAAGTTCAGGTGGAATATGTGTGGCCCGCTCTGGCCACGAAGACACACCACCGCAGGAACAGCGGGTCCGTGTGTCACTGATCAGGTGACACGCATAAGGAACAACGTGTCAGTTTGGATCGGCGCAAATCATATTATCAAGCTGCTCAATTTTAATCGGCGACTTGACTGGATTTTATTGTGGGAGAAGTTGGACAGCCAGATGATTGTGTTATGAATTGGGACTACGGCAACCACAATGCCGAGTGCAGACACGCCCGGAGGGGCGGAGCCAATAACTTTATATCACTTGCAATATCAACCAGGCTGTTCCCTTCCCCAGAGCCAAGCCAGAGAGCTAGGGGAATCCCTCCCCAAAATGTGTACGGTGAGCATGGCCAAGAAACCGCTGTGAGGACCGGTGTCAGCTTGCTACTGCCGACCGAATAAAGATGACAAAAGTAGCGTTGTGAGTGGCGTCTTCAATTGTGCGCGTTCAGATGGAAAATATATATACATATATATATATATATATATATATATGTATATATATATATATCTGCATATCTGCTCTCAACTCGTCTCACAAGGAAACAAGACAACCGCACACAGTTTTCAAGGGGAAAATTCAGTTACTTTATTCTTCCGAACAAATAAAGCGGGACAGGATATCTATATATACTGGTGTCACAAATCATGGAGTGCACATTCAATGAGGGTGATGCAACTCACAGAGCACTTCACAGCAAAGAGCCCAAAGACACCAGGTAAAACCCAGAGTCCCAATGCCTTTGAAACGAGCATCAAGGAAAACAGCCAGCAGCCATGGAAGCTAAGAATCAAAGTGTACATGACTATAGCAGAAGAGAAGGCAACCATTGGAAAGGGTAAATCAACCGGATGCAGGGTAGTAGATACCCCAATATAGGCTCAGGTAACATCGTAACCTTTCACCTATATTCTTCCCTGCATTGCATACATAACGGTTCTTAGGGACTGACCTTTTACGTAGATGCCAGACTGCACACAGAACGCGGGATTTTCCCTGGTATAGGCAGAATATATTATACATGAGGATTCTTGGAAACTCAGCAAGACAACTATCTCCAGAATTATATCTAAGTATGAAGTTTATTCCTGACATCATCCTAAATCCAACATGTGGCACAGCAAGGTAGAACCCCAGGGGAGACATTTGGGTATAGATACATAAAGTCTTGCTGAGACAAACAGTGGAGATCAGGATTGCCCTGCCGACACACACTGATGAGAGTTGCTGAGGTTCCTGCATGCAGATACTCCAACTCTCAGTGGTCTAATATCCCTTGAGGGGTGTCCAACTCGAGACACAGATGGGGTCCCACAGTCTCTCACTTCAGGTAATGGGGTTGACATTATCCCAGGGGGATTATTGGCTTAACACCTACATACATGCTAGGTACACTTAGGTACATCTAGTTAGGGTAGCATTGTAGGAGTACGCATTTTCATTGTCATGTATTCGATATACTTGCCTGTATTCATGGTTATAGCAAAATGATAGAAATCTACCATCCCTTTTCTTTCTTAGTGCTTCTAATCATGTATATCTGTTACAGTCTAATGGTTGTTTCAGCATACCTATTTTACACTAGAATAACGACTGTTCAATAAATGCTTATTGAAAAACGTCCATACCGTTTATTCTGCGTATCTCTCTGAGACTAAGTGAGCATGAGTGACTGAGCGAAAAGTAGTACACCGATTTCACGGTCCTGAGGGATCAGAGTTGTCATGTTTGATAGTTGCCAAGAACTATTCTCTCCCTGATAAGAGGAGTTCTAGTGGCAATGTGAGCCAGCTGGTACACAGGCCAACATAACCGGTGGGGGTGTTTAGAATAAGTCTGACACTAATGCTACAGTGTATGTTGTCTAAACACACAGATCCTATATAGGTTTTATAGGAACTATACCACATGGAGCTGCCAACGTTGGTTAGGTACTTATTCAACAGTAAAATCTGAATAGTTCAGTGGGGCTGTTCTCATAGACCCCTTCTCACATTTCCCCAGAGACGTCTGGAGTGGGAGGGTAAAACTCAGCCACAGCTGAGTAGGAAAAAATTCTATTTATTGACTGTTGGTTAATCAAGCTTGAAGGACACAATGTTGCTATTTGTGCATAACACTTTATCTAGGTTACCTTAGAAAACACTTCTTACTTAAACAATGACTGAGCAAGTGGATAACGCTGTACATGAGCTAAATCTCTTAGCCAAAGAAGAAGATCCAGACGCAACACAAATTACTGAAAATGTTACAAATTCCATTGCTCTAAAACTAGTTGCATATAGGTTAACAGCTAGGGGCCAGTAACCTTCGTGATTGAGGCACACAAATCATTTAGAACAGAGCTATTCTATTCATGAATTACATTCCCACAGGCAAATACACTAACAAAGACATTTCTTTACTACACAGAAGACGACATACCGAACTAATATTGTCCATAGGAAGACATTGAAGTTCGGCTCACTTACCAGGAGCATTTATACTGGTTTAAAGGTGCCCTACCCTATACAAGAAATAAAGTAAGACTCGGTCCGCTCGTAAGAGACAGAGCAACATGGTCAGTATTAGCAGCCTGCACACCACTTGCTGACATTGAAACAATGCCTGCAGAAGACTTACTTGCACTTCATATAGAACTAATACAACTTTACAGAAACATGACATAGTTTGTGATGAGGACACTCACAGTTCAGCCAGCAACGACTACACCAACAGGTCCGACTCAAACATCAACAACTAAAGTTGCAGCACAAGCATTACACACAGTAATGGGTAAAATGCCCACTAAACGTGAACAAATGCCATACTGGGTGGCTCAAAAAATAACTCAGGTAGAGTTGATATTTCGAAACACCAGCCCACATGAAAAACACAGAATTTAAACGATATGCATGCCCATGGGGATAACCCCCCAGATAGAGGATTGTACCTCTTAGTGTACAGTTTTTGCTGCCATGTAGACCAGGACTCATGGTATACCTTCATTAGCAGTAATACCAGATGTAGTAAGACAAATACAGAATGAGTAAGGGGAAGCAGCATTGATGGCAATATGCCAGCACCTGAGGGAGTTCACTCCTTTACAACAGGAACAAGAATTATCTAAAATAATTGAAACTGCTTATGTAGAATTAGGTAGAGACAGTTTGGGAGCTAAAGCAATAAAACCTCAACTGATGGGTAGTCCCAAAAAGGATACCTTTAAGCAAGCACCTGCTTCTTCCAAGAAGAAATGGGATAATAGCAAACACCAAAAGAATAAAGACAATAGATCTCAATCCAGAGGTAGGTCTCCTCAACAGGAGCCCTCCGAAAGGAGATATAACCTTAGGAATAGGGACAACATTAGAAAATCTGACAGTTATCAGAACACTGATACACGTTTCTCTCGTTCCTTTCAAGGTTCATCGATAAACTCCGAGAGGGAAGGACAGTCAGAACACAGACAAGAAGAACGTACAAATTCCAGAGACGCACAATGCACTTCAGACTACACTTCCAAAAAAGAAGTAATGCCTAAATCAAAACCTCAATTCAAAACGAAGAAAGTAGCATGTCTCAAAGTTAGTCATGCCGAGAATTCTGAGAAGTTGATTACTGAATGGGGAATGGGCTCTGACGATGCTAGACAGTGCAGCTGAAGTAACAATAGCTCACCAGAACCTGATGGAATTTCTGGTGACAGCGGATTTGAGTGAACATATCATGGTGGAAATGCCTCATACTAGGGTAAGTATCCATCATTGTTTACATGAAATAACCCTCCAAATGGAGGGGGACAAGCCCAAGAAAATTAACGGTCTCTTTTGGGAGAACCTGACTTTTGGCTACTACATTCTTTTAGCTGAAAGAGATAGGCTGCCTACTATTGTTATGGATTCCGCAAAGGGAGAAATGGTAATTATGCTAGGTTTCTACGACCTAGTTCCCCAATACTTAAAACAAACATACACGTGGGAGTGGGTGGTAGCCCTTGCCCTTGCATTATATCGCAACCATGTTGGGTGGGATGAGGATTAAACTCAGCACATGATACCATTAAAATCTACTCTGTCTCCATAGAGGCAGTATCCAATTAAGCAAGAAGCTAAAAAACAGGTGAGGGAGATCGTAGATCAACTTGAATACCAGGGGATGATTGAAACTTGCACCTCTTCAATGAATAATCCTTTGTCTCTCCTAATGAAACCCTACAACTCATATCGTCTAGTTTTAGACTATAGACATCTAAACTCATGCAAACAAATTTAGCAGTACAAAACGCACACAGTGCTGCATTGATGATTAACATTGTGCGGAAAAAATTCAAAAAAACACTCGATATCTCAAATGGATTTTTCTGCCAAAATATAACGCCTGAGAGCAGATATTTGACAGCATTCTCAGCGCTGGGGTACCAGCTTCTATTGTGTTGACTCCCCCAGGGGTATAAGAACAGCCTGGGGTTGTTCTCAGCTAGAGTAACTGAGTTACTTCAGAATCTGGGTGAAGAGGTATTGTCCTATGTAGATGATATTTATCTGATGGATAATGACCTGGAGCAACACTTGACCAGGGTGAGCACCATAATTTTGGGATTCGCCTCTGAGGGCTACAAATTCAACTTCAAAAAATCAAAAATAGCCCACCAGAATGTTTTATTTTTGGGATATGAGCTTTCAAGTGAAGTGAAGGAAAAAGCTTGGCAGCCAACTTTTTAGAGAAGTGCGCGCTGCTTCAATCTTCAAAATTGTTGGATTACGCAGAAAGGGTTAAACCTTTCTACGACCTCATAAGACCTGATTTTTCAGTTAGGCTATGGACACAGGGACATACAGACACCCTTTGTTCCGTACAAACTGACATGATAACTTCAAAACACTTACCGACACCCATAAACGTACGCAATCCGGTGATACGCGGTATAGTGGTCAGTCTGGCTATACTTACCTAACCTTCAATGAAGGCGAAACAGTACCCATAGCATACAAAGCACATTTAGATACGAACGCTAAGATGCGTTTTGCAAGCACAGAAACAATTCGGACTGCAGTACAGACTGCTGTAGTGAGAGAAAGAGCACTAGCTCAGGGGACGAGAATAATTGTTGTAACCCTAGTACTAGCCTTAGAGGCTGCTAAACAGGCAAGCGTTCCAAATGCTAAAGCCATACATCCGGGATGGATACAATGGGCTAAATATCTCACTGCATTAGACGCACAATATAGATACTACCCAAGTCTAAAAACACAAACATTTTTGCAATGTGAACAAGCATATCCTCTACCAAATGAAATAATGCCTCTAGATCAGTATGAATATATTATTTACATTGATGGATCTGCTCAGCTGGCCATTGGAAGTAAACAACAATACAGCGCTGCATGTGCAATTGTAAAAGGTTGTATGCATGATGGAAAGTTCCATCCAAGCTGTACAAAAACGCAGTCTCTAGGAGACTGTATGGCTCAGCTGGCAGAATTGAAAGCTTTATTACTGGCACTTATAAATACGGATCGAGAATTCCCCACACTAATTGTGTGTGATTCTTTTTACTGCTTACAGTCATATAATAAATATCTTCATTATTGGGGTCAGAATGGGTTTAAAGACTCAAAAGTTGGCACAATTAAGCACAAAATGCTATGGGAATAGGTAGCAGAGTTGGAAATCGAACTACCAAGAGCTCATGTGATACACACACGGAGTCATCAACGTGATGGCATTCATGTTGAAGGAAATTTATTGGCTGATGAAGCCGCAAAGGGGGCAGTATGTACAGTTTCCGTAGCTGCAATCACTTGTTCAAAAACGAGAATAGACGGACAGATAATGGTAGCTGTCATTTCTTCACGTAAAGACAATAAGACATTGCGAAAGGTTTCCCACTCAAGTACTCCTACAAACTAGATGCAAACAACGTTCCATTTGCTCAAATTCCCAGAGTGGGGATAGAGTAGTACCAAACATGGATCGCAGATTAGGCTTAATATTAGCTGCACATGAGGGTCTGAGTTCTGCACACACAGAGGTTATGGCGACAGTTTCTTTACTGAAACAACACTATTGGTGGCCAGGGCTAAAGAAGCAGACTAAAGAATATGTCTTAAAATACGATATCTGTCAACAGATGAAGGGTTTCACCATAACACGTCCAGTGCAGACACCATTGCTAATATCAGACAGACCACTTGCGTGTGTCTATTTGGACCACTGCAGTCCCTTACAATCTGATGGTGCTTACATGTACATCATGGTTGCAGTGGATTCCTGCTCGAGATTCCTATAGGTATGGCCTTAGTGCTCAACTGACACTCAAACTGTTATCAAAGATTTGCGAGTCTTTAAAGGAACATACGCAGTTGGCATATTACATTCTGACCGTGGCACACGTTTAGCTCTATGGCTTACACGGAAGCAATGGGAAAGTTGTGGTGTTGTACTGCGGTTCTCCTCTCTGTACCATTCCAAGGGAAATTCGGTTGTGGATAAGAAGAACTGGGACTTAGTATTAGGTACAGTGGCAGTTTGGTCAATAATTTATTTTGGGTACAGCGGGCTTGAAGAACATGCCAAGAAGTTCTCTAGGGGGCGTTACTCCTTATGAGTTCCTTTTTGGGACGAGCATGTGGGTACCTGATCTTGATTGTAAAGGCACAGTGGCTGATAAAAAATCCTTTTGACATCAATAAACGTTTGGCTGTTTTACAGGATCTGAAGGAATCCAGGGCACTACAGAGCAATGTGCAAGTAAAGAGGACCGCCACTGGGGAAATAAGTCAGTAACGGTAATACCTGTCTGGGTCCCTAAAGTCAGGGATCTGGTCAGCGAAAAGATAGTGGACAAAAAGAATTTGGGCCATCATACAGAAAGCTTGTACCTGTCCTGGCAGTCAAAGGAACAATAATTTTACTTCTGCAACCTCTTGCCGGAAAGAAGGAGAAAAGATTTGTCTCCATTGATGTGATAAAACCAAACTATGTGGCTGATACTGAATAGTAGGCCTAATGGGATCCTGGGTAGCTGACGTCCTCCTCTCGCTACCATACTGGAAGTTCAAACACAAAGACTCAACACATTTTAAGAGTCACCTATACGAAATGATGTACTATGCAACAATGCCATGGAACTCGTTCCTCTTTACACTGAGATTCAAAATCAAAATGAAAGACAAATTTCAATTCAACCTAACACTGATGTCTACATAAATAGGCCTCAACAAGAGATATCTACAAGTTCAACACAACCTGCTGAGCTGCCTAAAGTAGATTAAACTGTATCTGGCTATTTCATCGTCTTCAATACCTTTCTCTTGGATCCAAGTGAACCTGAAACAATGCCAGCCCCTCCATTTTTCTTAAAAAGACATACCTGATATCACCGTGGCTAGAACTTTGGATTATCAGCAGTATATTGTTCTTTCTTTTCTGGATAGGCTTAGTAACTGTTCTATGCTTACTTATTAACTGAACTTATCTGCGCCAAAGCGCTGCAGTATCAAAAGTGAATTTGATCCGGAAACCTCATGTTTCATCACATCATGAACAAAGAGACTTGTCATCAGTAAACATTACAGCAGTTCCTATACCTGTTGGTATAGTATGGGACAAGGTTGATTGTGATATATTTGTTCTGACCAAAAATTTAAAAATACCTAATTTATTTAAAATGTCCTTATATGATATCATTACCTGCAGTACATTTCCAGTGATTGGGATTTTTAAACTGTAAACAATATGTTGTCTGATTTAGAATAATCTCCCACATTTTCTAGCAATGAAATGTTAGAAGATACATCAGCTTTTAACGCCATGTATTGGTATCAACATTATGGTCATCACTTCCTACACAAATTCAGTAACGCCAGGAATGTTTTCACATATCATAACTTGAGAACTTTGCCCTACACCACCGAAAAGTAGACGAAAACGTTTGTACACAAATGTTCATATTTTTCAGGGTTTAACATTTGTGACCCGACCTCAAATTACTATGGTGTTGCACCAACATCCGCACAGAAAAATATGCTAACATCAAACAGATTTACTTCCTTCATTACCCAACTGTCTGAACAGGGTTTTGACTTATGGAAAGACAGTATAGACTTAAAATTAGTCTGGGGTTCTAAGGACTGGCAAGTCGAGGGAACAGAAGCACTATTTAGAGCATGCATCATTCCTTAGCAGATTATATTTTTAAATGAAACTGTGCAACAGACTGCCTCTCTTGGGATAGCCAAGAACAAGGGTATGAACACATCTCGGATTCCAAAACCATCACCTGCCGAGGGTAATTCTACTTCACAAGAAAGGTATACAATAGATGACATCATACAATACAATAGATCAGACCACAATTGGAAGGGATGGTTGGTTTGGCACACAGACACTAATAGATGTCAGGATATATTGAAGGGTACCACCGAAGGGTTCAGTATCCATAGGCCAGACCCACGCTATGTACAAAAGGACATCCAGGGGTGGTGACGCCATACAGTGTTGGGAAGTTATGCCTCAATTGCTAAGAACCTCAACACTACAACAAGTGAAACAACACTTATCTTTACTTACAGAGGATGTGGACCTGAAGGAATTTTTATTAGGTCCCAGAAAGCCACGTCAAAAACATTTCCATTATGCTGTCTATAACGAAATTTAGAAAAATCTCCCAACAAGAAGCACCTGCAAGACTACGAGAAATAGATGGGATACATTTAGAAAAGGGATAGCTGTAGTTGACAATGGTGTGACTACATTAACATCCAGGATTTATTCACTGCGCAACATTGTATCTTCTGCTATTGATGTACTAGAACAAGATTTGTCCATGCTACAGCACGGGCAATCACAATTACGTTCTATTATGTTATTGAGCTGGACGCTGCAAACATTGTGTGCAGGTTATGTGCCTTGGCATTTTATCAACAGTACGTCACTGTTTTCTACATACAATCTAATGGAAAAACAGATGAAAATGGCACAGAGGGGAGTGAAATATACGATGCTGTGTATTGAAAAACTGGATAGATTACCTTTTACTGTGGCAGAATCACCGTCCACAGAATGGTTGATCCATGGATATGCAACACTACCTGTCACAACTTTCCAGTTTCAGTGGGGACCACGGTTCGATCCCCGGCTCCGGCGGCAGTTTAGCCCAGCACCATGCGACTCTGGGCAATAGCTCGCTTAATCTTCCCGACGGCCCCCAGCGCCTAGAGACCCTTACGGGTGATTGTGCGCTTTACAAATGTGGACTTTACTTTACTGCCTAGAACAACAACAGGCGAGCAAATATGAAGAAATGGGTAGGGAATTGATCAAGGAAACTTGGGAATTACCGTACAGATTTCAATGCAGGAGTGGGGATCTAGAAGTGTTTCTAAGCAGTACAAATTGTGAGAACATTTTAAGTGGATCTCTCATATGCCAGGATATTATGCTACACAGGGTCTGCAATGGTTCAGTTGCAAATCTATCCTGTTACTTGAGGGGTACCCCGGCAGCAGTTATTACTCTAGCACTCAGGCTACTTTCAAATGCATGTTACTTGATGCTGAACGATCAAGGTTGTTGTGGGATGCTTCCGGGCATTGCATACTTCGTCACCGTGAGTTCCAGGGTTACTTGCTGTATTCAAGTATTGTAACATAAACAACAGGGGTATGCCCAAATTACCCTCCTATATTCTGATGAACCACTCAGAGGTAGTCTCCCCACTACACTTGCTAACCAGGCGTAGTGAGGAGATTTGTTCCCCTTGCTAGACAGAGAGGACGTAAAAATAGGAGACGGGTCCCGATTGTGCAAAACAGTATTAGTATAAATTAGACCGTGGATGGTTTTTTCAAGATGGAGAGAGAGGTAAATGCACCTCGAGTTCAGAGACTGTATATTGGTGCCACAATCTTTCTGTCCCGTTCTTGCTTGTATGATTAATATATTACCCTTGTCCTGAGGAGGCCAAAGAAGTAAAGGCTGAATCGTGGTCACGTCGACACTTCTAAGGAGGAGTCCACGAAATTTCAGTTGTCTTTGGAATTGTGTGGTGTTACACTAGAGCTAGGAAAAGAATCCCTGAGCCTTAGGTGTTTCACTGAGACTACCTCTAAGTGGTTTTGTATTGTATGTAACTTTCTGTCTCCATTGATTAATTTCCCTTGTTTATTTGTCTAGAAAATACATTGTGATACATACTTGATAATTTGAGCAGAATGAAAGCCATGCTTCTACAGAAAACAGTGCCCCTAACCTCCGCCCGGGAGACTTTTGATCTCCAGCTCACAAGGTCCTCGCCTGAGATACAGGTCTCATATGTACAAACTGCCTTTCCATTTCACAGAAATGGTAAATCTTATCTTTAACATGTCTGATAGGACGGATATAGTCCACCTATTTAAGACCTTAGGTTCGGGACTATTAAGCACCTTTTACATGGTCCTCGGAGTTATACCAAACTTTATATACTCTTTATTCTGAAGCATTTTTGGAGGACTTCCGCTGATCCTGTTTCTAATAACAGGTAATCTGATTGTAGTTTTTTTGCTACGCAATGGACATCCCAGTCACCAATGAGATGGAAAAAGTGCTCTTGGAGCATAAATACCGTGATCGCATGGTACAACATCTGGGTACACCTCGCCTACAGGAACTAAGCGCCTCCTGGTTCCTGTCATTTAGACCAGACTGGATGGACTGCATCCTTCCTGTTCTTCGATGCCTTTTCTGTGGAGAAGAATGTTGGATTTTCTGTTTGACGCTACCATCAGTTGCACAACTGGACATTGATGCTTTACTGGACCCGATATTGGCCCATGTTCTGCAGTGCCCACAGTGTACTCCTATGTTGACGGTGGCATTCTTAGAGCCTCCGCATGAAGTCTCCGCTCCTGTTGGAGTGGATACCGGCTCCTCCACTGACACCCAGGCCTTGGATGGCACACAGGTTGCCCCAGCATCGGCTGCAGGCAGTACGGAAGATCACCTGTGCTCAAATGACGTGATCTGCGAGGTGTTACAAAGGTCGTTGTCTGCAAAGGCAGGCAACAGCGATGTTGCGTCTACCAGGCAGGACACATAAACATTTGGCTAATCGTGCGCTGGGAAAAATTAGCTTTTTGTTTTTAAAACAAAGTCAAATTGGAACTCCAAAACAAATTGACACTTTTTATTACTTGCATGGCTTTTCAATGCGTGTAGTTGTTCAAACTATATATATGGACACATTAGAGCTATCGCTTGAGTGACAATTCTTCCTTTTTGCCATTCTTTAAGAATGTAATTTTTTTTTAACAACAATTGGTTTTTTTTTTTAGTTGTTTGCGCACCTGTGCCTAGACAGCCTAGTAGTACGTTAGACTTTAATCCTGTCATCCATTCGGACGAGGAGTGGGTGTTATATTCCATATAGATACCCCAATATAGGCTCAGGTAACATCGTAACCTTTCACCTATATTCTTCCCTACACTACATACATAACAGTTCCTAGGGACTGACCTTTTATCTAGATACGACACTGCACACGGAACGCAGGATTTTTCCTGTTAAAGGCCTCATACAATATGGGTGAGGATTCTTGAAATCTCAGCAGGGCTACCAAGTCCTGTATACTATCTCCGTAAGAAGTTCATTCTCGACGTCATCCTAAGTTCGACAAGTGGCACAGCAAGGTAGAACCCCCGGGGAGACATTTGGGTATATAAACATCACATCTTGCTGAGACAAACAGAGGCGATCAGGATTTCCCTGCCGACACACACTGACGTGAGACGCTGAGGTTCCTGCATGCAGATACTCCAGCTCGCAGTGGTCTACCATCCTTGCGGGGTGTCCAACTCGAGACCAAGACGGTGTCCCACAGTCTCTCACTTCAGGTAATGGGGATGACTTTATCCTAGAAGGATTCTTGGCTTAACACCTACATACATGCTAGGTACACTTAGGTACATCTAGTTAGGGTAGCATCGTAGGAGTATGCATTTTTATTGTCATGTATTTGATATACTTATCAGTATTCATGGTTATAGCAACATTTCTTAGTGCTTCTAATCATTTATATCTGTTACTGTCTAATGGTTGTTTCAGCACACCTATTTTACACTAGAATAACGACTGTTCAATGAATGCTTAATGAAAAACGTTCATACAGTTTATTTTGTGTATCTCTCTGAGACCTTGGGGCATATGTATGAACGGAATTTTTAGTCGCAAATGCTGCAAATCGGAAAAAAGCAGCATTTGCGAAAACAATTTGCAAAACGGGATGTATTAGGAAAATTGCATCGCAAACTTAAGAAATCGCAAAATTTGTGATTCCTTTAATGCTATGCAGCAAGTACTCAAGTTTTGCGATTTCTCCTTAAGAAATCGCAAATTACCACCAACTTCAAGTTGGTGGTATTTTGCGATTTCTTTCACAAATGCACTTTTTGGCATTTGTGAAGGTGCCATGTATGTGGCTCACATACATGCCCTTTGGGCATGTATGTGCACCATATGCGCACACATGTTCATTTCAGGGGTGCATCAGGGTTTCCTTATGACACTCTTGCACCCTTGAAATTATTCTCAATTTGCGATTCTCAAATTGCGAATTGCAAATTGAGAATGACTTCCCATTCATTCCTATGGGCCTCCGGGCCCATAGAAAAGAATGGGAAAGTATTACTTAATTGCAATTTCGCAATTTGCTAATCACAATTAAGGAATACTAAGAAATCGCAAAAAAACTGCGATCTTTTAATATACATCCCTTTTTGCAATTCTCAAATAGCAATTCTCAAAAAATCGCTATTTGAGAATCTCAAATAGGGATTTTCATACATATTCCCCCTAAGTGAGCATAAGTGACTGAGCCTAAAGTAGTACACTGTTACCACGGTCCTGAGGGATCAGGGTTTTCATGTTCGTTATTTGCCAAGAACTAGTCTCTCCCTGATAAGAGGAGTTTCTAGTGACACTGTGAGCTAGCTGGAAAAGCAGAAATAAGGAGACCCCCTCTATAGCAATAATAGGTCAGGGAAAAGAGGGGAGAGCAACACATATATACATATCAGAATTTCCCTCGTTGACCAACATATCTTACTTCTAATCTTTTGGAAATATGCCAGTGACAGAAAGTTGTCATCTCAGATTTTTTTTTTTTTTTTATCAAAATATTTCATTTCATTAAAAAAAAAAGATTTTCATCATATTCTTTTAATAAATATGTAAAGAGTTATAACTTCATCATGAATCAATTTAAATGCATATAATCATTGGCACATCACTTTTATAACCATGATTATTGCAAGAAATTAAACAAATATAACATACAATTATACAACACATCTATAAAAAGGAAAAAGAAAAGAAAAAAGTCCTCCTGATTCAATATGGCAAACACAACCACACTCCAGTCATACACTGTCATTCATTCTCACACTCTTGAAAACAGACCATATCCGTCAATGGTAGAGTTTAAATCAGACAGAAAAGAAGAAAAGGGGAACTTCTCCTCTCTGCCAACAAATCGGGTCTCAAACAGAAGATCTGAGACTCGGCACTGGGTCGACGCACGTTTCCGTGGAATAAAGGCTGTTGGAACCACCTTCCTCAGGACCACTACAGATATAACGCTCTTATTTCACAGGGGACCTAATAAAAAGAGTCCATTTTGTTAGACTCTGGTATATCAGAACAGCAAGAATGATAGGGTTCCTTCAAAAGTCAATGGTAAGTTGCACAGCGTCCCAAAATGTGCAGATAATTCGGCTCAGGATAGCTTTGGCAGGGTAACTTCTTTCAAGATGCACGAAGGCCAATATAGAGTATGTGTCACTTGCGCAGTTAATGCTCATATTTTACTACAATTTTCCTTTCAGTTGTCGTGTAATTTTTAGAAAATCCATGATTCTTTTTCTTAAAACAATCGATAAAGTGACGCTACCTATCATTCAATGTAGAATGCCGATTGTGCAAACCACCCGTACTGCAGAAAGAGAGACAATGCTTTATATATTTATTAAAAGAATATGATGAAAATCTTTTTTTTTTTTTTTAAATGAAATGAAATGTTTTGATAAAATTAAAAAAAACTCTGAGATGACAACTTTCTGTCACTGGCATATTTCCAAAAGATTAGAAGTAAGATATGTTGGTCAACAAGGGAAATTCTGATATGTATAACTGTGAGCTAGCTGGAACACAGGCCAACATACATTGTGATAGTGTTTAGAATCAGTCTGACACCAATCCTACAGTGTATGTTGTCTAAATACGCAGATCCTATATAGGTTTTATAGGAACTACACAACACAACATTGAAGAAAACACAATACTTTGACAAACAAAGCGATAATGGGAGTCATACCCCTATTAGAAGTTGCCATGTGCCATCTTGCTAATTTTTGGACCTGTTATAGTGGCCACGAGGTGCTCTGCGCCCTCTTCTTGCCCTGGAAAGGTTTGTATGCGAGCCATTCACCAAGAGCCGGTAGTCATTTGTCTCTAATCTCTTTTGGTTGTGATCTTCTAGAGCAGTGATGCTCTAAGTACTGCCCGGTAGGGCACTTGCGGCCCTCTTGACCTTTGCATGCGGCCTCCCTGTTGAACAGCAGCACAAGCTGCTGTCTTGTTGCAGGGCACTAATATTCAGAAAGAAATTTAAAACAGGTAAGCATTTATCAACCTGCAAATAAATGCTTGCCAGTTTATTTAATATTTTTCTAGACCTCCTTACACAATCCCTGACCCACTCAGACCCCCTACCACCTCCCTGCTAGCATCAGTGTGGCCCTCGGTCACACCACAGACTCTACTATGTGGGCCCTGAACAAATGTTTGTGAGTACATATGTTTTAGACCAATCCAGACAGACTTGCACTTTTTTTCTGCTTCCCACTGTGTTCCTCAATGAAATATTGATACTCTGTCCTCTGCAGGGCAGGGTGGAAGGTTGGAAGCCCTGTCAATTTTGGACAATGCACCCACTCAGTCAAACTCTATGTAAGCCCCATAATGTTTGTATGTTAATGTTCCTGACCCCTGAAAAATCCTTATGTGTGGGTAAACGGGATGACGCCATTGCCCATAAAAACAGATAGCCTCTTCAAAGTTTTACAAACCGTAATTAGAATCCTTTTTTTCTGTAAATTGAAGTGATTAATTAGGTTTTTTGTTTGTTAAAGATTAGACAAAGTGTATAAATGCAATCTAGGCAGTACGTATGAAGTTATAATGCTCAATGACTTTAACAGGTGGTGCGTCAGGATATGCATCTCGTAAGATATTAATGGGTGCTTGGGTGGTCCTCCGCAGGACTACCTCTCCTCCTACTTTTATCAATGTTTGCAGTGCTAGGCTGTCTGCGGTGGTGCTTGGATGATGGTGAATTTCCCCAACCTTCTGAGGTTTTGTGCTGTGTTGTTGGTGAAGCATAAATCTGATACTTCCCTGCAGCGTCTGTAGGAGCCGCCCTGGCAGAGTGGAAATACGAGGTGACATCGATCGTTTGCAAAGTGGGAGCAGCAGCACAGCAGATGTAGCCAAGACTCAAGGTGGTAATTGCATAGCTTGCATGATTGTTGCCCATCCCTGCGTGCCCAGGGAGCATTGAAATCGTGGCTTGGAAGAGCTAGCAGACTCATGTAGATAATTTAGTTGGAAGACTGCAGTCAAAGGAAGTGTTTAAAGTTTGTTTGCGCTTTCCTCATGATGAAAGACACCCAGAGCTGTAAAGAGGGGCTTGTGTTGAAGCCTTTCAATGTACCTTTCAAATGAGTATACAAGATGCCTGTGCACACTTTGTTGTGAACTGCAGAGCAAATACCGCGTCTCTGACTTTAAGAAATATTGGGAAAATCACCACAAAAAACTGTCAAACAAGTAATACAAAGGGAGAAAACTCCAAGTGTCTTGTGTTCTCTGTATTTAATGAAGATCGATTGCCCAGCCAACATGTGTTTCGTCAGGGTACAAACCCACGACTTCTTCAGGGCTAGAAGATGTACGATAACAAGGTATCAGAAACTATGGCACAAGCTTGTGTTGATATTAGGCGACATGTGACTTGGTGCAAACACACCCTTAGTGACATACCCATAGTAGTGTGAATAGTCACTTGAAAATAAATAGGTCCTATAAGTGGAATAAAGTTCAGTGGAGTGGGAGGGTGTCGGAAGACGTTCTAGATGCACCCAACAGTGGTGTGGGCACTATAGCATTGTGATTCTGGTGTAAAGTGCAACATCTAAGTGACTGGTATAATCTAGAAATAATATCTCATTAATGCAGTAACAACATAATTTGTAAGCATATCAGTTAGTCATAGTGCACCGTAATAGCTAAATCTCAGCATGATATTGAGTGAAATCTGAACTAATACTTCAATGGTCAATTTTTTTTGACATAAGTTAAAAACAGGACACGATCTACCGATCTATCAAAAATTATTGGAGGAGAGAAAAAGGGAAAGAAAAATGAAAGAGAAAGAGCGAGAGGTTGGCCACAGCGTGGCACGGTAAGGCTATAGAGAAGAGTGTTGGTTCATACCTATTAGGCGATATAACCGAAAGTTGATCGATCTGTGCAGGCAAGAGTATGTAAAGTATGGATCAATAGTCCATCTAAACATTGGGCTCAAGGGCTGTGCTAACATCTGCGCACAGAATAATTATCAACAGGAGGGAGGCTTACCTTTCCGCCGATTGTACTTCCGTCCCGGCTGTATAAGGAATGAGTGAATCCCCAAGGTAAGTATCAAAATGATGAATGGACTCATGTTTGTGAGCGGTGGAGTGTCACTGTGGGCAAAAAGGAGGCAAAATATGAATTAGAAAGCAGTCTATGGTGCAGGCTAGTGCATCCATCCAGTAAAGCAACTGGAGATGGGCTTGAGTGGCTTACACATTCATTGCTTTTGTTCACAGAAACAGGGGGATGGCTGGATTTGGACAAGTTTATTTTTTTGACTTTTTATGTACTGGTGGCTAATTGCAGTTACAAGTACCAAGGAGAAAGCTCATCTGCAAATTGGGCACGGCTCCTCATGCCACTCTTCAACCGCGCTTTCATTACAGCCACAATTCCACCAGCATAGAAGGATCAATTCTCCATCCAATCCACAAAAGGGAAGACTGTTCAAACCTGGCCAACTACCTGTTAAAAGCTCTGCTGGACATTGAGGTTAAGGCCCACGCCTGCATTCAACTGGCCGAATTGGAAACCTGGGCTGCATAAAAAAGCATCCTCCTCAATTCCAAGTCAGGATTTAGATCAGACTGCTCAACAACAGACAATATAATAGCACTGGCATATTTATCGTGGAGAGCCTCTCAGGGGAAGCAGCCACCTTTATTCTGCTGCTATGTAGACTACAGAGCGGCGTTTGATAGAGTTGACCTAGACATTTTATGGCACAAATTACACTCCTGGGGAATCCACCACAAACTTCTCACAGCAATAATGTATTTTCACCTGGGGACCTGGGTTAGGCTTGAAACCAGTGCTACGAAAGTGACTGCAAAAGTTCCATCAAACAACAGCCCAAAACAAGGCTGTGTGCTAGCCCCACTGATCTGTCAAAAACTCTGAAATGCTCTGGAACTCTGGAAGGCGCTCGTCTAGTTATCCCAAAATTTGGGAGCTTATTCCTCCAGATCATGCAATATGTTGATGACATCATCATCATGGACCAAACAAGAACGAGTCTATAGAGAGCCTTCAATGTCCTCCACACGTATAACACGACAAACAAACTCCTTGTGAATCAGACAAAAACCAAAGTAATGGTCTTCGGTAACTATCTACGAAAGAAATCCATGCACTGGCAAGTAAGAGATCCGCTTATAAAAACCTGCACCAGCTACAACTATTTGGGTGTTTGGTCTAACACAAGGACAAATTCAGCGACTCACCTCAAACACCTTAAGTCCAATGGAGCCGGGGTCATACACAGCCTGAGACACTTAAACAGCCAACTACACAGCCCAACAGCCGAGCCAATATTAAATGTTTTATGAACCATGCTGCTGCCAGCACTGTCCTATGGTCTTCTAGCATTTCCCGATAAAGTGGGTCCATGCTTTCAGAACTACCAAATAACGGCACATAAACAAAATTCTCCATCCCCTGGCATGCATGGAGGGCCAGGATAAGGCTGGAGCTGGGCCTGGTAAGCGCAGACTTCCACTCTCTAGGAGACCTGGTGAAATATTTCCTCTGCATCCTGCGCGCCCCGACCCTATCACTGAAAGCTTAATTAAATGTTTGGGCTGATGTAAAGACTACTACTGGTATTCCACTGGGTCCCGGAGCGCCATTACTCCTCATTTGTTTGATGGTTTTAGTCACTTCGGCTTCTGAAATTTCTAGATCCTGCATATCTTAGGAGTTTGATGTCTGAACGAAATGGAATGTTTCACCCCACTCTCCAATGTATAGCTTTTTGGTGTGTTAACCCATATGATCCCCGCAACTCCATTCTCCTTGTTATGTTATGTTATATTAATTTATTAAGTGCACGGCTACTCGAAAGAGTGTCCTGGCACTGGCAAAGGGGAGAATAGGGCAGGCCGAGGGTTTAGCTGTTAAAAAGGCAGGTTTTAAGCTTCTTCGTTAACACATCAAGGCTGTCTACAAGCCGAAGATTTCATGGGAGTCTGTTCCAAAAGAGAGGACCTAGATAGGAAAAGGATCTCCCATCTGTTCTGAGGCAATCAATTGGGGTACTTTTGGGGGCAACATCTCTCCTTGGGGGGCTTACCTTGTGGGCCAATGCACTCTGCCCTCCCTGACCAACAGTTCAGCTGCCTGCTTATATCCCTCCCGCCGCCGCACCTCCAATCCCTAGCGGCCGCTGTGTGGAGGGGGACCGGGTCCAGACACTACAACCCCCAGACTGCTCAGCGGCGGAAGCCGCCGCCGCCCGCATTTCTCGCGCCAGGAGGCGCATAAGACGCAGCACAGCCCCGGTGGAGCGGGCAACATCTCTCCTTGGGGGGCTTACCTTGTGGGCCACTGCACTCTGCCCTTCCTGACCAACAGTTCCGCTGCCTGCTTGTCTCCCTCCCGCCGCCGCACCTCCAATCCCTAGCGGCTGCTGTGTGGAGGGGGCCCTGGTCCAGACACTACAACCCACAGACTGCTCATCGGCGGAAGCCGCCGCCGCCCGCATTTCTCACGCCAGGAGGCGCATAATACGCAGCACAGCCCCCGCGTCGTGGGATCGCGCGTGGGACGCGCCGGGAGAAGCCCGGGACAAGGGCAGGGCCATCTGGGGCCATCTGGGGCCAGAAGAGGCCGGCCGGACAACCCCCTTTGCATTTAATTCTCGACAAACTGGACTCTAAGGTACTGTGACAATGAACTGACTGGACTTGGACTAATTCTGCCGTCATACACAAGTCACGTGTGCCCAAGATAGACATTGTATTAATTTGATTTTAAATCTTTTTTTCTCTTGTTTGACTTTACAATCTAGTAAGATGGGCAAAAAGGTTGGTCTAGAAAATAACCCCCCATTACCTCAGCATACACCCACCCAAGAAACAGACTGCAATAGATTGGATGTTAGCAAAAGTATTAGGGGCAATAGCCACTGAAATAGAAAGAACAGAAAGGAGGTTGTCGATCACACCTAATCTAGTCACTAGCACATTGACCTCCCAATCCTTTAATGAAATCGATCCATCACTGCATGAGCAGTTAGGTGATTTTCCCATAGATGTAGAAACCACAAATAGGGAAACAAGGACTGGAAGGACCCGCCCTAGACTAGACAGACACACCAAAACTAGTGCTAAAACCAAAGTTAAATCACAGGCAAAATGGAAAACTGCGAAAGACAAAAGGATGGACCTAGTAAACTCTCCAAAAATGATAGTCGACTGCCCCGACTCAACTGATGAACAGCCCGGGTGGGTCTTGGCGCTGGCAACAAACTTAGAGACGCAGCTGAGAGCCATTGTCAAGGAAGAACTCAAGCCCATTTTAGAAAGTCTCGAGGGTCTAAAACTAACAATTCCAAAGGGAGCTAATATCAAAATCACGCCACAACAAGAGACTAACACTACAGGCATTATGATACACTTCCCAGTCAGAGATCTTCCCAATAACAGTACAAGCAGAAGAGTACTATCACCAACAATTAGCATAATCCCAGGAGCACAGCTTCGGGCAAGGGGTAATATCGAAAAAGATCAAGATAAACCTACTATAAATCAAGTGAAGGGAAAAAGGGCCAAACAAATAGCACCAGACTGTGCAGGGGAACTTCCAAAGGCCAGTGGGAAAAGCCAACCAGTTGTGGGTCGCCTCTTTGAACAAGGTGATCCACTCCTTAAACCCCCAAACATAAATTTACCGCCTGCCTCAACACCATATGTGGCGATCCTGGCAGAGATTTCCGAGTTAAAAAAGGGGCAGACCGAAACCCACGAAGGTCTAAAAAACAAATGCTTACACTGGCTAACACACCATAGTGATTTTTCTTATGAAAGTCCAGATGAAATTTTAACCACCAGATGGGTGGGGTGGATTGGCCAGCGTAAGAAAGATATACACTGGGATTGTATAGTCTTTAATTTCAGGAACCCAGATGTCACCAAAAGAACTTTAGCATCCGTGATAGGGAAGCCTCAGGACCACATTGTACTATTTCCCTTGGGGTTCTTCTACCCCCCTATAGCAACTGCTCCAAGATACCAGCACAGCACTCACACGAGGTGGAGGGCCCATGAGGTCAATCATTTCCCGCTGAACAATGACCCATAATGGATACATCAACATGCTTTCAATATACCAAGCTCCAATAGATTTAGTTCTTTGGAGGGGGTAGATTGACAGTTGGATCCATAAAGGAAAGGATTCAGGATTACACAGTAGATCCTGATACTGGGTTATGTGTAATTAAAACCCATTCCCCTAGTGTGGTAGCTCAGGGCACAGAGTACTTGAGCGGCTCCCAACCCAGCACCGCAATAGGGGATGGGTCTTTCCTGTTAGTCGACTACCATAGCTCTCTAGTACAGAGTAGTGCAGAGGTTGAAGTCGCGCAGACAATCCCAAATCCAGGATCCGGTATTAGTTGTCCCCAGGTAATTGAAACCCCTAATATGAGTATACCAAACAGAGGCACCACAAAAATCTTGTCCTGGAATGTAGCAGGCATCAATAACAAACTGCACGATCCGGAGTGGAGAGTATTCATCGCAGATCATGATATCTGCATGCTACAAGAGACGTGGGCTAGAGATGAAGCCACCATTCAAGGGTTTGCTACTTTCTACATCCCGGCTACTCATGCGGGTGCAGGAAGACTGTCGGGTGGTCTAATTACATGGGTGGGTGTTCATCTTGGCTGCATGGCATCCCAAATAGAAACTTCTTCTAAAGACATACTGTGCATACAGTTGCTGTTTCCACATAGTCATAAGTCATAGTCATTAGTCATAATGTTTTTATTGTATGATTATTTAAAATCTTTACAATCTTTACTAGCAGTAAGAAATGTACGTCCACAAAATGTAAAATACAGGTTTAAAAATTGTCATTAAATCTAATAATTATCTAACAATAGTCTTTACAGTTTGTCATATGCCTCATTCGACGATATTGAGCCCATTTATTTTGCTTTAGTCTTTGTAATTTCATTTGCCTGTTCCTTTTCTTGTATCTGTTTTAATGCCATGGACATGAACTTAATTCCTCGACATGTAAGAATGGGGGAAACGCCGCTTAGCCACCGTATAACCGCCTGTCTGCAGGTCCGGATTTTCAGTGTATTGAAAATTCCCCGAAGATGTCTTATTCTTAGGCCTTGCAGTATAGGACATACACATAATATGTGGGCCACTGTTTCGTTCTTGTCTCCACATAGTCTACAGTTGGCACTGTCTATTTTGCGTTTCCAGGAAGGCATTAGGTCTTTTGTAAAGTGCGAGCCCATACGGTACGATATATACGTTTTTTTAAGTGTTGACAGTAATGTTGGGCTAGAAAAGCTTGCGGTTTTTGGGTGGAGTATGTATTAATTACTGTCCAGGCGTGTCTCCGTTTGCTTAGGGTTTTTTTGTCTGTAAGCAAGGAGATCTTTTTTGCTGATCCATTTGCAATTTTGCAAAACTGCTTGTGGTCAATGTTTTTGTTCCATACCTCGTGGAGTCCAAGGGTTGACAAGCTCTGGTTAAGGAATTCTCCCCAATGGTTGGTATTCGGCTTGTTTATTTGGAAGTTTATATCCTCCCAGCACATTTTATCCCAGGAGTCACCTGGTGCGAGACGGAGCTTGTGACAAAGTTTTACGAATGTAGAATTTGACCTAATTACTTGATTTTGTAAACCAAATTCTAATCGAACTTGGGCTGCTGATGCTCCATTTGGCAACCCAAACACCACTTTGTATATTTTGTTTTGTAAGCTGTTTAAGATTGGTGTTTCACTCCCAAGCCATCCAGTTAGACCATAAGACAAGATTGGAATAATCTGGGCGGCCATGACTTTTAGTAAGTGGGTGTAGTTTGGGCCGCCCACTGTCTTATGCAATTGTCTATATGCATAGATTAGTGATTGCGCTTTTCCTCTTAGTACCTGGATGTGCTTATTTTTTTTTATACCGCTCTCGATGGTCATCCCCAGATATTTGTACGAATCCTGTTCTACGAGTGGAGATTCGTTGATTGCCCATGTATATTTAAGTTTCTTTCCCTCCGTGATTCGCAGCACTTTAGTTTTGTTTTTATTCAACTCCAGGTTTTCCTCTGATAGGTACGTAACCAGCGTGTTCACTAGGCGTTGCAGCCCGACAGGTGTTTTGCTGAGTAAGACAATATCGTCGGCATACTGCATTATGGGTACCGGAGTGTTTCCTAGTTTTGGTGCGTGGCTTTCTATTACTTCAATTTTTCTTCCAATATCAGCAAGATATAGATTAAAGAGGCTTGGAGCAAGGACGCAGCCATGTTTAAGTCCGTCCTGTGTTTCGATTTTGTTGGTCAGGCTGCGACCGTTTCCTTGTTTAACCCTGGCCCATGTGTCACTATATAGTGTTGATATTGCATTTATTAGGTATTCCGGCATCTTCCACTCTCTTAGCTTGCTCCACAGCCTGGGCCTGCTAACATGGTCGAAAGCTGATTTTATATCGACGAAACAGGCATATAGGTTCTGTTTTCTTTTTTTAGCCTTGTCTGTTATTAAGCAAAGACTGACCAGATCTGAATCCTATTTGAAACCTTGGGATTATTTTCCTTAAGGTTTCCCAGTCCTGCAGCTCTTTCAATAGGCAAGATGCATACAACTTGGCTTCAACATCTATTAAGGAAATTAAACGGTAGTTTCCAGGCTCTTTCCGGTCCCCTTTCTTGTGAATTGGGTGGATGATGTTTCCTCTCCAAGTTTCCGGGAGCGTTCCTTTTTTTAAGATGTCGTTAAAAAGTGTGGATAGTAGGTTGGCCCAGAAGTCCGTGTCTGATTTATAGACTGCGGTTGGAATGCCGTTTGGCCCCGGGGCCCCCTCTGATTTTAATTTCTGTATTAGTCTTTTTAATTGTGCGTGTGTTATCTTTAGTTCTTCTTGGGTAGGGTATGATTCTGTTATGACGGTGTCATGTGGATTTAAACTAGAGTCCTCATCCTCCATTGGTCTTCCTTGTTCTTTTTTTCTGGTTATTTGTTTCCACAGCATAACCCTATCATGTTAATTAGTGCTTATTCAAGATCCACCCTGGGAGGAAAGGAGTCTTCCACTCTTGAGGAGATGGACACAGTCTTATCCTCTACTCCAGCAAACAATATGGTCATATTAGGCAGGGACTTTAATTACCAATATGAACCCCTAGAGGGCATGGAATGTGATATTATTTCAGAGGAGGATTCCCTCCTCAAAATCCCTGAATCAGGATGCCCTCAGTGACTAAATGGACACCTCAGATAATCCAGATGAATTGCATCTCCCTAAATCATTCATTGAGAGCATGAAATGGTAGATCTCATTCGGACTCATCATCTGCCTTTACATTTCACAGTAAAAATCGTGGGTTCATATTGGACTACATCCTGCTAAATACTATCTATTGGGACAGGATGGTAGATTGTAAAATATTTCCCCGTACCGATAGTGACCACGATGCATTGGTAGTCGAGCTCCACTCTGTTACCGCCACAACTGCAAAATGCACTGATCCTTACAACGATCAGGGGAAAATATTACCTAACTGTAGAAGGCGTATACGTTGGGTCAATTTTGCCAAATCCCAGGAAAATATGAGCACACTCTATCACACACTTCTACCAGTGCTCTTAGAAGCCTCCATTCTATACAATCCTGACAGGGATTGCATGGAAAATGAGGCTATCGAGAAAAATCTAGAAAATCTCAAGAAAATAACACCAGAATTATTTTTCCCAAGTAAACCATCCAAACCCAGTAGACCCGCGCCACATCCATGGTATAACTCACTATGCCGGAAAGCAAAAAGCTCACTGGTGGCCTCAATTAAATCAAAAGAAGCTTCCCAAATAAAAATTGATAGAAGGGCCTATAAAGGGGCAGTCCATGGAGTTTACCCAAAGGTGGGAAATGGAAAACTGGGAGTTACTAAAAACTTCACTTGGGGAAAGGGATATGAGATCTTTTTGGGGAATTGTAAACATGGGCACCACAGCACCCGGTAAAGCAATTGAACCGTCCCTGGGAGAAGAGGTCTGGCGGGCACATTTTGAATCTTTATACAAAGATACAGAGAGCACAGAGATTCAAACTGATTATCTCTGCCCTTTTATACAGGCCCCCAATATAACTCTGCAGGAAGTCAAGGCAGCAATAGTGAGATTACCCCCAGGTAAGGCCCCTGGTTTAGATAAAATCCTGGGGGACCTCTTCAGGAGTGAGACAGAAATTTGGGCTCCTTATTTGTGGGTCATTTTTAATGCAATCTTGTCAGGCATGAAAATCCCTAAAAGCTGGAAAGGGGCTAAAATAATTCCTATTTTTAAAAAGGGCTCCCCACTATTGCCAAGCAATTACAGACCAATTAGTCTGATAGACATCCCACAAAAGATCTTTGCACGAGTCTTATTATTGAGACTCCAATCCTGGATGGTTGAGGAGAGTGTTCTTTCTCCACTCCAGGCAGGGTTTAGGGAAAAGTTGTCTACTTTAGATCAGGTCCTAAGTCTTCAGCTACTCCATTGGAAGACGGTCTGCCTTGAGAGGGGAAGCTTGTACCTGATATTTGTTGACCTGAGGTCGGCTTTTGACCTGGTGCCCAGGTCAAAATTATGGTCTGTTTTATTGAAGCAGGGGGCCCCGGTATATCTTCTACAACTTGTACAACGTCTGCACGAAAACAACTTCGCACAGATAAGATTTGGCAAGGATGGCAATTTATCGGCTCCGATTCCGATTGAACGAGGCGTGCACCAAGGTTGCGTTCTTGCTCCGACACTATTCAGCCTATACATAAACGATCTGATTAAAGTGTTGACCAAGGAAAAAGATCTAGATGCCCCCAAATTAGGTTCAAAACAAATCTCGGCGATGATGTTTGCCGACGATACGCTTCTGGTATCCAAAACCCCTATGGGACTCCAAAGGGTGTTGGACAAATTTCAATCGTTCTGTGAGGATAGGGGGCTTGAGATCAACCTCCAGAAAACGAAATTCATGGTTTTTAATAAACCCAAGAGCACTCGTCCAAACCCTTCATTAAATAATGTACCCCTAGAAAGAGTCACATCATTTACGTATCTAGGCATCACAATCACTGAGACAATGGATTGGGGGGCACATATAGGCAAATCAACACTAAAACTAGCCCAGTCCACAGGGGAATATTGAAGGTTTACAATAACTCCATCAAAAGCGCCGTCAGTCCAGCACTGGAAATCTACAAGGCTACGTCGGAGCCGCATTGAGGGGAAGGAGGTCTACCGGATCCTGTCCAGATCATCGCTAAATTGAGCAAAGATGAAACAAAACCCCCAATACCATGCAAAAGCTCATCAGACAATGTAGTCACAACCTCTAAGTCTTGTTCTAACGCCAACTGGGCGCAACAGACTATCTTGCATAACGAAAATAGGTACACTACACCTATAGTTCACTTTTTTCTGTATAATACACTTTGATATTTACATTACGTGTGAGTAAGGTGGGGGCCGTTGTGCAACCCCCGTCCTGAAGAAGGAGTTTCACACTCTGAAACATGTCGACGCACTTTTTGAGGTTGGTGTACATAAACATACAATAGCAACCTCACCTTGCACCCTTTTTAACAATACCAGCCGAGTGCTTGATAAAAAAAAATATATTTTCCCTACGAGCAAGGTATTTTTAAATTATTTTAACTATCACGTTTCACTCCCCCACTACTCACACCCTTCCTCCATCACAAACCAACACATAGTACACAAAGAGTGCTCCTACGTATCCGTGAGTCGTAGCACGCCGCACCCCATAGAAGGGTGCGAAGACCCCAATGATGAAGCATGACACCAAGGGCCCTGTTGGTGTGTGAGGGGTATTTAAACAACACGGTGTGCTCCCCACCACAGTAGGGACCACCCCCACCCCTTGAGTGTAGTTTAGTCAATGTTACAGATATGTGCAATCAATAGCACATGTGACATGGGTGTGTGCCTTGCAGTCAGCTGTCTGGATGTGTTGACAACCTTCTCATGCAGGTCAAGTGACGTGTGTCACTGACGTTATACATTGTTCTGCTCACTCAGATCAGCCCAGCAGATCATTTGTGTGCATGTCATGTCCATTTCACAGACAACAGGTGTATCAGTTATAATGTAGGAGTGCCAGCTAGCTGGCATATGTGTCCGTGATGTACAGGCCATGCCAAACTCAATGGTGATTTGATGTGTTGAAGCAGTGTTGCTTCTGCTATGTACATTGTAATTGTCGTTGGCTGACAGTTGTACACCTTTTTCCCCATATATGTTGTGCAGGGCACCCCCTCTGGCAAGGCCGTTGCCAGACTTGGATGCCATGAGGGAACGTGATTGCATCCGCCGTTACCGATTCACTCAACAGTTGATTCAGGACTTGACGGACAGGCTGGAACCACATCTCCTACCACGACACAGGTATACAACTGCCCTGACGCCCAAGGTAAAGGTAATGTCAGCCCTACATTTCTTTGCCACAGGTACGTTCCAATTTACCATAGCTGATGTGGGGGGGATGTCACAGAACATGTTCAGCCGTGTACTACGTGATGTGTTAGCTGCTATGTTGAGGCACATTGATGAATTCATCAAATTCCCTACTCCAGACGAGTTGACGGGTGTCAAGGGTGATTTCTATGCCCTGGGTGGGATGCCATATGTAATTGGGTCCATTGATGGAACACATGTTTCTTTGGTGCCACCACAAGCTCAGGAGCAGGCCTACCGCAACAGGGATCATTACCACTCTATAAATGCCCTGGTGGTGTGTCTTGCTAACATGCTGATTTCCCATGTTTGTGCACGTTTTCCAGGATCGTGCCACGATGCATTCATCATGAGGCGTAGCAGGGTGCCACAGATGATGATGCAGCTGCGCAACCATCGGGCATGTCTTGTTGGTGGGTAAACTCTGTTTCTCATGTATGTCTCAATTTCATTTATTTCTCTGACGGCATCACATTACACACTCATTGCCATGATGTCAATTTGTAGGAGACGCAGGATATCCCAACATGCCGTGGCTCATGACTCCGCTCCACAACCCCAGGACAGCTGCAGACCAGCGGTACAATAATGCACACGGGCAGACCAGGGGCAAGTGATCGAGCAAACGATTGGACTCCTGAAGAGCCGGTTCAGGTGCCTCGACAAGACTGGTGGATCCCTCCCATACGCCCCGCTCAAGGTGTGTGACATCTTCACCGTGTGCTGCATGCTGCACAACATGGCAGTTGAGGAGGCAGTCCCACTCATCCTGGATCCTGATGAGCTGGATCATCCACCCGTGGAGGATGAAGGCCTTGGCCAGGATGCAAGCGATGAGCAGGAGGAGGGTGATATCTGGAGTCAGCTCATACGCAACTTTTTCTCATAATGGTGAGTCCTAGGAACACATTGTGCAAGCTTGTACCATAGAGTGGCATGTTTAGCATACTGTGTGTCCAGCTGACTGTATGCAATGTCACTTTGATGTTTGTTGTTGCAGTGTCACACAAGTGCTGATGTAATGCCACACACATACGTGCAATGTGTGAACATGGAATGTACAAGTGTACTACATTTTTAGTGTATTATACCTGACCATGTCAGTAAGAAATTATTCTGAACGTGACCCCTTGTGTGCCTGTCATTCCCAGGTCACCCTGCCTGTTGTCCATTGGTTCTCTCATAATCAGGAAGGGGAAAGGATCACTAGTCCCGCTTAAACCAAGGTTTTGCAGGTCGGTAGTTGGTATCTCCCAAAAATGAGCCTCATACACGTGTATGCTGGAAGTATCTCTTAGCGGTATATAATGTGTCCCCGCTTTTGTTTACACGTGCGTGCGTAATCATTGGGTCGTTTCTTGTGTGTGCACCCTCCACCAGGAGGTTTTACCTTCGGTTTAAGGCAGTAGTGATCATAGAACAGTGGTGAGATGGGTGGTGATTCTAAAAAAGTCCGGACAGCCAGAGAGGGAATTTTAATAATTCTGGATTCGGACAATAGTTAAAATTATACGTGCAGCTTTAGAATGAGTTAGGAGTTCGAGCGCACTTCATTTGAGAATTAAAAAAAGGTCAACATGTTTCAGCCTTGGGTTGCCAAAAGGTCAATAGGCTTTTGTCAGGACCAATAGGGGTGAAAACGTGAAAGAAAGTGTGAAGAATAAAAGTGTATTAACCTGATTCTTCAGGAGGTGAAGGCATCATTGTACCTGTAGAATAAAGATAGACAGACATACACACAACATACAGGGAGATGGGGTGTGGAAAACATATAGTTATGTACAAAAGTACTCTTACGAAATCAAATGATTTCGAAAAGGAACTAAAAAATGGCAATGCTTTTCAATGAACCACACTCATTTCTGGCGTCAACTCTCCCATTGTCATGCTTCGGCGGGTGGAGGTGATTCAAGCTATACTGTAGTGATGTGCCCATAGTTCTAAAGTTCGATGTGACTTACTTCATTTGATGCGTGGTCTAGGGTGGGATAACTTAGTGGTATTCGGTAAAACGCCTCGTGGATTGCGTTTATAACGCTGCATACATACAGTGCTCAGGTGTTAATTCACTGTTCGTGCGTGTTGTTATAACGGTTTTCATTATACAATTGTGCTCCTTATTGTGCATTGGCATTTCTATTCTTAAATATTATTCTAATCTGTGGTATTGCTATGCGGGGTCTATATTTGGTTAGGTATTCAAAAATAAGACACGTGACTTGATTCTCACTGTACTCGTAATGAGTACGCTTTTTGGATGTCAGACTATGTGGTATTCTAGCGTACCTTTGTTATATCGAGGAATTGCTTCATCGGGGGATAAGGCAGGACGAGAGAGGCCTCACTGTTGCAATTGTAAAAGGAAAGGGTTTAGAGAAAAGTATTTGTTACTTGCGGTTCTGTTGTGTGAAGAAGACGCGGTCTCCTCAGATACCTGGGTTCCTTCTACTCCGTCCCGGCAGCATGTGCTGACTCTGCCTTTCATCACCCGGAAATCAAAGAACGATCATTTCCGGGTTGATTTGTACTACGGACCCATAGTCATGGATGAAATACTATAGCGCAGATTAGCACACTAATAATTGGAAAAGGTGTTTTTTGCGCTTATTGATTTCCTTACATAAAGTCCATCGACTTACGAGTTTTAAGGATGTTTTTGCGGGCTCAGAGATATTAATTTGTATTTCAAAGGCATGAAGGTAGAAGAAATACTATTGTGCAGTTTTCCCGATAGTGTTATAAACAAGGGGGGGGAGGCCCACGTGTTTTGAGGTTATAATTTTTATTACCACATTAAAAGAAGTCTGGCAACCTGTGGGCTTTGAAAATAAAATCAATAATATCATCACAGGCTATTGCTGGCCGTATTTAGCTAACCTGTTATAGACTGTGATAAGGGACTCATATTGTATAGACAAGACAGCTATTTGCGTTAACTCTTTTGTCCATTTGGACAAATTTAAGATGGAACTTCTCCAGAGGGCATAAATCTCATGTTTTGGACCATCATAATTTATATTTCATTAGTGATTGGAGCACATATATATTCTCAGTAGTGGTTGAGTTAGGGAAGTGGACACTCTATGATGAGGTTATCTGTTTAGAGATAACCAAGGAATGGAGTCGTTGAGGCCCAGGATATCTGTTTTGAGTCTGTGGACCCAACGTTGTTCCTTCTCGAAAAGGATTTTTGCTGCATTTCTGTCCACTGTTTCCAGCGTCTCTAGAATTACCCAGTGGAGGTCGTCTACTGTGTGACCTAGTTCTTTGTAGTGGGTTGACATCTTGGTTGTTGTTTTCTTGCAATTTACATTGCTCCGGTGCTCACAGAGTCGTTGTTTTGCCTTACGGCACGTCATCCCTATGTACCTCATACCGCAGGGACAGATGATCATATAGATGACGTGACTTGTATTGCAGTTGGTGTGCCTTCTTAACTTCCACATAAAGTTTGGAAGTAGCTGCAATTCCTTTGTAGGTTCTGTGCTTGCGCAGGCGGCACAGGTGCCACACGGATAGTGTCCGGTTACTGGGGTGGTGTTCCATAAACCTGGTTGTTCTTTCTTTTTCTTTGGTGGTGGTCTGGTGTGGACCAATAGATCTTTGATGTTTCTGCTTCTTTTGTTGGCAAATCTTGGTTTTGACCAGGTCAGGGTGTTAGATGTTATGATTTTCCAGTTCCGGTTTATTATTTTCTTTACTTGGTTTGTAATAGGACTATAGGTAGTGACACACGTAGTCCTGTTGTCAATCGGTTTTGGATGACTTTCAAGTAAAGACTCTCTCGGTTGGTTTCTGGCCCGTTTTTTGCAAGAGTTAATTACTTTCCTGGGGTAATTTCTAACTGTGAGTTTTTTGCATAGATCAGTGGCTTGGGTCTTGTAATCTGCCACGGAGCTGCAATTTCTCCTTAATCGCAGGAACTGGCTGTACGCGAGGTTTTTTCTCAATGGCTGGGGGTGAAAGCTATTAAAAGATAGCAGACTGTTTTTTGCCGTTGGTTTGAAAAACGTTCTTGTTTGCAAAGTGTTGCCTTCTGAGAAAATGGTGATATCCAAAAAATCCAAACTTTTTCCATTGGCTGTATACGTGAACTTTAAGCATTCATCTTGACTGTTCAGCCACATGTGGAAATCTTTTAGGGATGCTGTGTCTCCCTGCCAGATTAGCAGAATATCGTCAATATATCTTTTCCAAAAGAGTATATGACGAATGAAGGGGTTGTTTTCATTATGTACATAGGCCTGCTCAAAGGTACTCACATACAAACATACACGTGTATGAGGGTCATTTTTGGGAGATACCAACTACCGACCTGCAAAACCTTGGTTTAAGCGGGACTAGTGATCCTTTCCCCTTCCTGATTATGAGATTTCACAACGGAGACTGAAAGAATTCATACTCTGACTCCCCCCCCCTTTTGATTATACGTGTTGAGCAGCGCACAGCTGTGGGAGATTTCTTCTTAGGAATCTGAAAAAGAACCTTTGTTATCAACCTGCCGAAGAAGACACTGTCGTCATGGCAGGCAGCTTTGGACTCAGTTATTCTACTGAGGATATAGATGAAATTCTGGCAAGACCACCACTACTCATGGAAGGTGACCTCAACCAGACTCTGTCTTCCACGGCGGAATGGGACGAGTTAAGTGAAGTGAAGAAAGAACAAGTACGCACAGCTGTACACGGGATAATAATGACCGAGTATCTTCGGGTCAATGCCACCCCGAGAGGCCTGTGGATAACAAATGCCCCACAGATCGTTCTAAAAGATCTAGCATTTCGCAAAGATTGGTCCTCTATATCATGGAAATGTACAAGAGACTACCTAGTGCTAATAATCAAGACAGCCACTAGATTAACGGACGAACTTGCAGTCAAGATCGAGATCTTGGAGACCAAATTGAACAACACGGTGAACATAACCATCTATAAAACCCGTCTAGATGAAATCAATAAAGAAATGAAAGAAAGCCAGGAATACCTGACCCAAACAAAATTGCAGAAACTCGCAAAAGAACTGAAAAGGTTTTCATTAGAACGCATTCATCCATACAGTAGCAAAGACTACAAACCTAATGACAACGCTTCAAACTATGACTCCAACAGTGTGTCATCAAATAATAGCTCAGATCAGAGCGGAGATGAAACAACTAACCGCGGTTGAGGAAACTTCAGAAATAGGAGAGGACAGAGGAGCGGCCGTAGCAATTTCTGGCGCCCTCCATATTTCCATGATAATGGACAAGGAATACCATTCCATCCATTCAACCCTCAATTTCAAGGGTGGCCTAATCCCTATTTCCAAGTACCCATGAACCATCAAATGCAACCGCAAGGTGCCCAGAATTACCAACAAGGCCTTCCTTTTTTAGGGAATGGCCAGGGCAACCGCAGGTCCAGGCAAAAAGGAGTAACCTGGTCCGACCAGACAAGACAGGTCCAAACCAGAAGTGTCACCAAGGCCAAGACGGGGCAAGGTCCAACAACCTCATCGTAAACTTGACTGAACTAACACTAACCAAAGACCAAAAAAGCGTCCTAAATAAAGGATTAGGCAATGTGCCTACTCCCAAAACAGACGTCTTCAAGCCGAAATGCGAATTGGCAGACTTTTGCCGCACCTTAAAACTTAAAGCTTTTTTCAAGGACGACCAACGACCACCTCAAGAAGGAGACACTACCCTGAGAAACAAATCCAACTTTTGCCCACTAAATTCACAGGTACCCATCGAAATAAGTACTTTCGAACAAGCTATAATGAAAGAAGTGGACGAATTGAACCAACAACTTCCTAAACCCTTCCAAAACCTAACCAAGGCAGAAAATCTTGCTCTCATGGAACTAAAGAACAATAAAGACATTGTCATCAAACCAGCAGACAAAGGTGGGGGCATAGTCCTACTAACAAAAGAAGGATACGACAGACAATGCATGGACTTATTGGCAGACACCAAATTCTACCAAGTACTGACGACAGACCCTACAGCGCGTTTACAAAGAACGATAGCCCTGATGATTGAAGAAGCAGAAGCCAACAATTGGCTATCTAAAAAAGAGGCTGATTACTTGGAGACAAAAGCACCAGTTATACCGTACTTTTACTCTCTGCCCAAAACGCATAAAGGAAGAATGCCACCACCAGGAAGACCAATCGTTTATGGAATCAATTCCATCCTAGAGCCTCTATCTGAATTTGCAGACCAATATCTGAGACCATTGGTCCAAAAAACGCCTACCTACTTAAAAGACACGCGGTACCTGATCAACATGTTACTCAATTTTGAGTACTCAGAGAACACCATGCTCTTGGTAGGGTTAGACGTTGAGAGCCTCTATACCAGCCTGCCACAACAGAAAACACTAGAGACCCTCGAAACAATACTCTTTAGTACCGATTGGTCTTACAAAACTCCAAGGCACTTTGTACTGGAATGCTGCAGACTGGCCCTTACGGAGAACTTTTTCCAGTACAAAGATGACCTCTTCCTCCAACGACATGGCACGTCAATGGGAAGCACTTTCGCGCCGAGCGTAGCTGGTTTGTATGTGAGTACCTTTGAGCAGGCCTATGTACATAATGAAAACAACCCCTTCATTCGTCATATACTCTTTTGGAAAAGATATATTGACGATATTCTGCTAATCTGGCAGGGAGACACAGCATCCCTAAAAGATTTCCACATGTGGCTGAACATTCAAGATGAATGCTTAAAGTTCACGTATACAGCCAATGGAAAAAGTTTGGATTTTTTGGATATCACCATTTTCTCAGAAGGCAACACTTTGCAAACAAGAACGTTTTTCAAACCAACAGCAAAAAACAGTCTGCTATCTTTTAATATCTTTCACCCCCGGCCATTGAGAGAAAACCTCCCGTACAGCCAGTTCCTGCGATTAAGGAGAAATTGCAGCTCCGTGGCAGATTACAAGACCCAAGCCACTGATCTATGCGAAAAACTCACAGTTAGAAATTACCCCATTAAAGTAATTAACTCTTGCAAAAAACGTGCCAGAAACCAACCGAGAGAGTCTTTACTTGAAAGTCATTCAAAACCGATTGACAACAGGACTACGTGTGTCACCACCTATAGTCCTATTACAAACCAAGTAAAGAAAATAATCAACCGGAACTGGAAAATCATAACATCTAACACCCTGACCTGGTCAAAACCAAGATTTGCCAACAAAAGAAGCAGAAACATCAAAGATCTATTGGTCCACACCAGACCACCACCAAAGAAAAAGAAAGAACAACCTGGATTATGGAACACCACCCCAGTAACCGGACACTATCCGTGTGGCACCTGTACCGCCTGCGCAACCACAGAACCTACAAAGGAATTGCAGCTACTTCCAAACTTTATGTGGAAGTTAAGAAGGCACACCAACTGCAATACAAGTCACGTCATCTATATGATCACCTGTCCCTGCGGTATGAGGTACATAGGGATGACGTGCCGTAAGGCAAAACAACGACTCTGTGAGCACCGGAGCAATGTAAATTGCAAGAAAACAACAACCAAGATGTCAACCCACTACAAAGAACTAGGTCACACAGTAGATGACCTCCACTGGGTAATTCTAGAGACGCTGGAAACAGTGGACAGAAATGCAGCAAAAATCCTTTTCGAGAAGGAACAGCGTTGGGTCCATAGACTCAAAACAGATATCCTGGGCCTCAACGACTCCATTCCTTGGTTATCTCTAAACAGATAACCTCATCATAGAGTGTCCACTTCCCTAACTCAACCACTACTGAGAATATATATGTGCTCCAATCACTAATGAAATATAAATTATGATGGTCCAAAACATGAGATTTATGCCCTCTGGAGAAGTTCCATCTTAAATGTGTCCAAATGGACAAAAGAGTTAACGCAAATAGCTGTCTTGTCTATACAATATGAGTCCCTTATCACAGTCTATAACAGGTTAGCTAAATACGGCCAGCAATAGCCTGTGATGATATTATTGATTTTATTTTCAAAGCCCACAGGTTGCCAGACTTCTTTTAATGTGGTAATAAAAATTATAACCTCAAAACACGTGGGCCTCCCCCCCCCTTGTTTATAACACTATCGGGAAAACTGCAAAAAAGTATTTCTTCTACCTTCATGCCTTTGAAATACAAATTAATATCTCTGAGCCCGCAAAAACATCCTTAAAATTCGTAAGTCGATGGACTTTATGTAAGGAAATCAATAAGCGCGAAAAACACCTTTTCCAATTATTAGTGTGCTAATCTGCGCTATAGTATTTCATCCATGACTATGGGTCCGTAGTACAAATCAACCCAGAAATGATCGTTCTTTGATTTCCGGGTGATGAAAGGCAGAGTCAGCACATGCTGCCGGGACGGAGTAGAAGGAACCCAGGTATCTGAGGAGACCGCGTCTTCTTCACACAACAGAACCGCAAGTAACAAATCCTTTTCTCTAAACCCTTTCCTTTTACAATTCCAACAGTGAGGCCTCTCTCGTCCTGCCTTATCCCCCGATGAAGCAATTCCTCGATATAACAAAGGTACGCTAGAATACCACATAGTCTGACATCCAAAAAGCGTACTCATTACGAGTACAGTGAGAATCAAGTCACGTGTCTTATTTTTGAATACCTAACCAAATATAGACCCCGCAAAGCAATACCACAGATTAGAATAATATCTAAGAATAGAACTGCCAATGCACAATAAGGAGCACAATTGTATAATGAAAACCGTTATAACAACACGCACGAACAGTGAATTAACACCTGAGCACTGTATGTATGCAGCGTTATAAACGCAATCCACGAGGCGTTTTACCGAATACCACTAAGTTATCCCACCCTAGACCACGCATCAAATGAAGTAAGTCACATCGAACTTTAGAACTATGGGCACATCACTACAGTATAGCTTGAATCACCTCCACCCGCCGAAGCATGACAATGGGAGAGTTGACGCCAGAAATGAGTGTGGTTCATTGAAAAGCATTGCCATTTTTTAGTTCCTTTTCGAAATCATTTGATTTCGTAAGAGTACTTTTGTACATAACTATATGTTTTCCACACCCCATCTCCCTGTATGTTGTGTGTATGTCTGTCTATCTTTATTCTACAGGTACAATGATGCCTTCACCTCCTGAAGAATCAGGTTAATACACTTTTATTCTTCACACTTTCTTTCACGTTTTCACCCCTATTGGTCCTGACGAAAGCCTATTGACCTTTTGGCAACCCAAGGCTGAAAGATGTTGACCTTTTTTTAATTCTCAAATGAAGTGCGCTCGAACTCCTAACTCATTCTAAAGCTGCACGTATAATTTTAACTATTGTCCGAATCCAGAATTATTAAAATTCCCTCTCTGGCTGTCCGGACTTTTTTAGAATCACCACCCATCTCACCACTGTTATATGATCACTACTGCCTTAAACCGAAGGTAAAACCTCCTGGTGGAGGGTGCACACACAAGAAACGACCCAATGATTACGCACGCACGTGTAAACAAAAGCGGGGACACATTATATACCGTTAAGAGATACTTCCAACATACACGTGTATGAGGGTCATTTTTGGGAGATACCAACTACCGACCTGCAAAACCTTGGTTTAAGCGGGACTAGTGATCCTTTCCCCTTCCTGATTATGAGATTTCACAACTGAGACTGAAAGGATTCATACTCTGACTCCCCCCCCTTTTGATTATACGTGTTGTCCATTGGTGTCATCTTAGTCCTCCTGCTATCCCTCATGTAGTTAGCAACGTCAGCCGAATCAGCGGTACATGCACGGACATGTTGAAATGTCAGTTTGGGTAAGGATTCCAGTCGGTATGGTTTCAATTGTGTGGTAAATGTTCATGCCCATGTTGTCTGACCATACATACATGTCACATTACCATGTCTCAAATTTCATGTTGCCCCACTCCCATGACAGGACAGTCACCCTTCTTGACAGTCATCTGTAGTTGAGTTTTGACTCTGGTGAATGCATCAATGTGTGTAAACCTTGACCCTGACACATTGCAGATACCACGATTTGACATTGTGTTGGACATCACAACCACAGCCACTGTAGGGAATTGCAGCCTCACTGTGTGCAGCAGGATGTGTCTGGATCATCCCCTCAACCTTGTGTGCCAGTACAGTTTGATTTCCCAAAAACCATGTTGTGTAGGTGTGGGCCAGTGTATGTCCCACATGTTCATTCAACTGTCCTGTGAGTCTGTTTGCATGGATGCATTGCCCCTTGTGCCAGTATGTCATGTCATTGTCATGTCATTACCTCAGTGCCGGTGGAGAACACTGCCTCGCTAGCCTTCTCTGTGAGTTGATGTTAACTTTCCATTCCCATGATGCCAGGTATGTTGTGTTGATGTCATCACAACGTTGTGCTGTAGCAAATGTTAAATCTCCGTGGCACCAGTCGAGTGAGGTCATTCACAGGATTATCTTGTGCCGTGCAGCATCTCATGGTCACGGTAGGGTTTTTTTTTGTGGCTTTGTTCCTCATTACTCGCTGTTGAGTTTGGTTCCACCTGCTTGTCATGTTTAGCATAGTGGAGCACAGTTGGAAGAGCCAATGACTGTCTCCTGCGGGGCTTCCTTGTGTTAGGTCATTCCCTTCCTCATTGGAGGAGCTGCTTACGGCTCTTGCGGGTGATGTCTACTTTCCCCTCATGGCCCTTACCGATTCACAGGGCTAAATATGGATTGTTGGCTTTGTGTCAGTAGCATTGCTCTACATTACATTTTCACAGATTAGGACCCTCAATCATACACTGTGACTTAGTTGATGCCCGCATGGATCTAATTGCATAGTAGCAGCCTTGTGAGCGTTACACATGCATCGTTTAGGTGACAAACTGTGCTACCTTTTATGTGTCCGTGTTCAAGCATCTGATCTTGTCTCCTTGCAAAATCTGTGCTCACACATAGGGAACAGTGGCAGTGGTTACACTTCACAGGTGTCACTGGTACAGTGTAGTTCAGGAGGTATTCTGTGATTCTGTGACAAAAGTATGGCTTCTATATGCTTGTTTTTCTTTGTTTCAGATCTCCCTCCCTACAGTTCCCCTCCTCTCCTTCCCTCGCCTGATCTCCCTTTTGTGTCTGTCTTTTGTACTCAGACCAAGGGGCTATTTGTAGATGGAACCCTTTCAGCATCGCACCACTCTGATGATCAAAGGTACGGACAGTCCCTGGCAATCGTGTGGAGAATCTTTCACCAGCATTACAGGTAACATCATAGCATGACTGTGATTGTCTTCAGAGCAATGCCACTGGGCATGTACATTGGCTAATGCTGCATGGCGTCGAAAACAACTTTATCCTATTGTGTAGGAAGTGTGTTTCACACAGTACATTGTGCCTCATTGCTGTCAACGCACATCTCTTGCCAGTCTGCATGCGTTCAATATGACATTGTTTACGATGATTGTTCATATGTGTTTACGTGTACAGTGACAACATGCATGCTGTTGGTACTGGCAAATGTACCATATTGTGCCTGACGTACATGGTTGTGTATTTGTTGTTTAGCTTGCTACACACGACGTGCAGGCTACACCTGCTGACGCTGTGTGTCCTGTGCCCCGCTTGGCCTTAAGGTGCCTAATCCTGTGCCCATGATCCTTAGCAATTGTACACCCATTTAGCTCGGGGTGACCCGTGGGTAACCAGACACTCCTGCCTTCACATACACATGTCACTTTGTGCCCTGCAAGAATCCTTGGGTTTGTGTGCTTGTTTAGCATGTTGTCTCACCCATTCTGCCGTCATGTGTTCACTCATTCCTGCTGCTGCATCCCCACCCACAACGCAGCACCGAGTGGCCAGATACTGCACCACACACGCCTACAAGATACTCCTCTATCCATCTATTCCTTAAGCATGCCGCAGCTTGTCTGTGCCACTGTTGCACAACCTCCATGACAAAGGCAGGTCCTTCTGTACCTGCAACAAGCACACTGCAAGACACTCAGCTCATTTCATGACTTATGTGACACAACAGACTCATGCTCCAGCCACCCGGTGAACACCAGACAATCATCCACCTGCTATCACGCTACCACAAACACACCCATGACAGCTTCTCTGCTTGTGTGTGCAACTCATACTGGCAACACGATGCAGCCCCACATAACAGTGCGTCTACGTACAACCAGGTCATGTGCCTTGTACAGCTCACACACAACTTCCAGCAGCACCACATTGTACTGTGTTACCTCGACAACACAACAGCACCACACATCGCCTTCATTACTGTAACGTGGTAGTACGCAACATCAGCACACCACTTCTACATAGCCATCACAGACGGATATTCCAAAACCCACAGGGACCACACACCAAAAGCAAGATTCTGATTGGTCTAACTTAATGAGGTACACCCTCAGAGTCACATACAACACCAAGGACACACTCTGCATTGTCAAACATCTGCACATCCGGTATCACACCAACAGCCTGACCACCCTCATTGTGACTACCATCTACAGCTCTCCTATCCTACACAGACAATTGGCTAAACCATCTATCAATCAATTCATTTCTTGAGCGCCCTAACAACCCGTGAGGGTGTGAATGCACTTGGGCGGGGTGGGGGGGCTGCTACAGATGGAAAATCCAGGTCTTGAGAAGTCTTCTGAAGGCCAGCAGGTCTTGGGTCTGTCGTAGCCTTGTAGGGAGGTTGTTCCAGGTCTTTGAGGCGAGGTAGGAGAAGGACCTGTCACTGAGACTGGTTTTCCGGATGTGAGGGACTGTGGTAAGTGCGAGGTTTGTAGAGCGGAGGCTGCATGTGGGTGTGTAGAAGCTGAGTTGGTCGTTGTGGTATGCTGTTCCGGCATGCTTAGGAGCCTTGTGTGCGTGGATGAGAAGTTTGAAGGTGATCCTGTTGTTGACAGCGAGCCAGTGCAGGCCTCTCAGGTGTGGTGTTATGTGGCCATGTTAGGGAAATCGACGATCATACGTGGCGAGGCATTCTGGATTCGTTGCAGCCGTCTCAGGCGTATGGTTGTTGTAGCTGCATAGGGGGCGTTTGCGTAATCCAGTGAGCTCATGGAGAGGGCCCAGATGACTGTTTCTCACGTGTTTGAGGTGATCCATTTGAAGATCCAGCGGAGCATTCAGAGGGTGTTGAAGCAGGAAGATGAGATGTCGTTGTAAAATGTAAATAAATGTAAATGTCAAGGTATTTGTAGAGCGCACTGCCACCAAGCGGTTTCCTGGCGCTATTACTCATACCGCTGTGGAACCCTTCCTGGCTTTCCCTGTGAAGTGTTCACTCCTGGGCACCCCAGGGTGAAGCCAGGCATCCTAGAGCTGTTGGGGCCGGTGTGGAGGTTAAGCAAGCTATTGCCCAGAGTTTCAGCGTGGGGCCCATGATTAGAATAGGCACCGAGGCGAGAATTGACAGGTCCGAGGAAACTGAGCCCAAGACCCGCCTGGGCGGGAATTGAACGCTGGTCCCGGGCTAGAACTCTGCATCAGGGTCTGCCGCTCTAACCATTGAGCCACACTTCTCCACTTGTCCGGCTTGGTCCTGGAGAGGGAGGATTTGAGGATGACCCACAGGTTACATGCGTGGTTGGTGGGTTCTTGGGCTGTTCCTAGCAGATGTTGGCCACCTTGAGTTGTCACAGGCTGAGGTGGTGGTGCCGGGGATGAGGACCTCCGTTTAGTCAGAATTGTGCTTCAGCCTCCTGTCCTTCATCCATTTGGCAATGGCCTTCATTCCTCTGTGGAGGTTTCCTTTGGCAGTGTGTGGTTCTTCGGTGAGGGATATGATCGGCTGGATGTAATTGGCGTAGGAGATGATGTTGTGGCTATGTTGTAGTGCAACATGGGTGAGTGGTGCCATGTGGATATTGATCAACGTTGGGCTGAGGGATGATCCCTGTGGGACGCTGTGGATGGTCTCAGTGGTTTTGGAACGGAAGTGTGGGAGGCAGACTCTCTGGGCTCTGCCGGAGAGGAAGGATGTGGCCCAGGCCAGGGCAATCTCTTGGATTCTGGCGTCATGGCTGAGTGCTGTTAGGATGTCTTGGCAGACCGTGTGGAAGGCTGGTGATAGGTCCAGAAAGATGAGGGCGGCTGTTTCTCCTTTGTCCATGAGGATGCTGATGTCGTCGTTGGCGGTGATGAGGGCGGTGTCCGTGCTGTGGTTGCTGCGGAATCCAGACGGGGATGGTCCCATGATGTTGTTGTCTTCGAGGTAGCGGCTCAGCAGTCTGTTGACGATCTTCTACGTAAGCTTCTCTGTGAAGGGGAGATGGTCCTGAAGTTCTTGAGGTATTTGTGGTCCGCCTTTTGTTTATTCACTAAGGCGTTGATCTCAGCATTCTCCCAGCTCCCACTGAAGGTAGCTGTCTCAAAGGAGATGTTGATTATTTTTTGGAGAAGGGGTGCGCTGGCTTAGCTGAATTGTCTGAAAATGTTGAGAAGCCATGTATCAGATGTGGATCCGGAGTGGATGGAGTCCATGGTCCTGATGGTGTCTTTGTTGCTGACGTTGTACCAGGCGGTCAGGTTATTTTTGTGGGTGTTGGTTTAAGGGGGGTGGACTCGTTTGTGGGTGTGGGGGTAGCAGAGTGTAAGCTGTTGTGGATGTCGATGATCTTACGGTGTAAGAAGGTAGAGAGTGAGTCACACAGGTCTTGTGATGGTGGTATGTCATTGGTGTTGTAGGTGGGAGTTGTGAGTTCAATCACGATGTTGATGTGCTGTTTGCTGTTGTGTACATTGCTGTCTAGGCTGTCCTGTTGGTGGTCCTGATGAGTTGGTGGTGTCTGCGGGTGGCACTTGTGTGCGGTGTAGCTGTCTGATGTTTGGTTGTGGAGCCAGCTCCTCTACAGCTTCCGACAGGTGCACTTGGAGGTCCTAAGCTCTTCGGTGAACCATGCGGCTATCTTGTTGTTGTGATAGGTGGCAGAGGTCTTGAGTGTAGCAAGGGTGTTGGCACAGTCGTTGATCCACTGTTTGAGGGTGATGGCAGCGGAGTCTGGGTAGGTGTGATCGGCGGGTGGTCCCAGGGCGAGGGTGGCGGTCAGTTAGTCCACGGTGGCCTTGCACCATCAGCGGCGTGGCATGTGCTGTGTGCGGGGTGGTGTGGTGGGTTTACTGAAGATGAAGTCGAGGCATCTGTAGTCTGTCCAGTGGTGTTTGGTGGTGTGGTTGGAGGAGACGTGTGGAGTTGCGGAGAAGATGGGGTCCTGTGTGTGTCCAGCAGTGTGGGTGGGTGTTGTCACGAGTACTTTAAATCCGAGGTTGACGAGGTTGTCGATCAGGGCAGTGGAGTTTGCGTCATTGTTGTTCTCAAGCTGGAAGTTCATGTCCCCAAGGAGGATGTAATCCGTGTAACCGAGGGCGTGTGTGCTGATGAGGTCAGCAATGGTGTTGATGGATTGTGGTCGGGTCCAGGTGGTCTGTCGATGAGTGTTCCTCTGAGGGTGTTGTTGGCGTCAGTGTGGATCTGTAAGTGCATGTGCTAGGCGGTGGGGAGGGTGTAGTTGGTGTTGGTAGTGACTCTGGGAGTGTTCATGTGGATGATGGCGATTCCTCCTCCCACTCTGTTGGTGCAGTGTCTGCGGTAGATCTTATGGGCTTCTGGGATGGCTATGGCGATGTCTGTTTACGAGGTGGTGTTCAGCCTGGTCGCCGTCAACGGCACCTGCCAGCCCAACTACAGCAACAACCTCTACACAGGTACAAGAACCAGACTCCAGGAGTACTTGTGCAAATCCAGGGTGCATGCACACCTCATCCTCAACATCCCCTACTACTGCCACATGACCGTCCACCTGAGATACCTACAATAGTCCCAAAGTCAACTGCAGGTTCACCTTCATACTCCTCAGCCACACTCAGTAGGCACTCCACAGGCCCAGCCCAATAAACTAATATGGACGTCTACCATCCAACACCCCGTTGCCCACAGTCTGTCCTGCCACCCTTGGCCTGGGCACCATTCATCACATCCACAGTACAACTACATGCGGCTGATAGTTCTCATACCTCCAAACACAGATCCTGGTACTCTTTTGTACCTGTCTGTAATTGCAGTATTGCAAGCCAACCCCCCTTCAGCATTTTGTAACCATCACAGGTGTGTATTGCCATCCATGTATGTAGTTGTTGGAATATTGTGACCTATGTGTGTCCTTAACCAGAGTCAGATCCAAGTGTGTGGATGGCTGCAGTTTGTTCAACACTCTGGCATTTTGTACATGTCCCCACACAAATGTTTTTGACTCTGGGTACAAAACTTCTCCACAAATGAGTTTTATGTTATTTAGATTTATTTTCTGATCTTGTGCGGGGAAACGTGAGTAGGTGCTGTACAAAAAGGGGGGAATCCAAAGTTCACAGCTGGAGATGTGATGCCTTACAGTTTGAGTCAACAGAGTCCAGGCCACAGTGCTTGGCATCATTGGGCACTCTGCCACCAGCAAGTCCATGTGGGAGAGTCAATGAGGTGATGCTGTTGCACACAAAGGCAAGATGCAAGACCAGGTGACCTGGGAGTTGTGCATAGCCCACTGCCTCTCACTGTCTTTTGCGTGGACGACCCACCTTCCTTGTGGGACCCTCACGTGCAGGCCTTTGAAGATGCCTGGGACGCTCCATCAGACAATTCCTCCTCCTCCTCCTCCCTCCCTGTGGCTGGTGTTGGTCTTTGCCTTGATGTTTCTGGCCTGGTGACACCGGGAGGGTGCTGCATGTTGACAGCAATCTGACGGAGTGATTGGCTTATTTCCCTATGCACCGTCAAGAGCTCACCCAGTCTTGCCTCCATCCGTCCCTGGTGTTGTTGGTGACTGGCATGTTGCTCGACCTGATTATTTTTAATTTCGGTGAGGGCCTCAACTACCTGGCTGAACTCCCTGGTGTCCCGCCGGTATGCCTCCATGATGTTTCGGAGTTCTGACATGCCGGCCCTGCACATTGCTGGTCAGGTTCTCGCCTCCGCCTTGCGCCACTCCCACCACCCCTGCCCACACGAGCCTGACCTGCGCTTGTGGGCACATCAGATCGACGGGACCCATGAATGATGGTAGTGGTGGTGTTGTCTGCCACCTCCTGGGTGCCCGGCGAACCTTGTCCCTCATTGTCAGACTGGCTCTGTTGTGGATTATGGGCAGGGCTCCGAGCTGTCTGCTGGGATGTGGCGGGAATGGGTGTGGTGGTTGGCACAGATGTATCTGACACAGTTAAACAAAGAGAGAGTAAGTGATCAATTCGCGGAAAGCGAACGGAGTGTACTCCTGGTCCCCTAGTTCCAAAGTTATACAAAAACAAAAGAGGAGTACCATCTAAGGCTGAAAATACGGACTGAGTGAGATAACTACAAAAGGAAGAGAGTCCTTCTTTTGTTTAAAAACCCCTCACTCACCAACCTAGTTGGTGACATGCTTCATCATCGGGGTCCACCCTGACAGCCGAATGCCATCAGGGTGTGCTGCGACACCTGAATTACAGTGGAGCGGGTAGTACACTCCGTTCGCTTTCCGCGAATTGATCCCTTACTCTCTCTTTGTTTAACTGTATCTAGGCAGCGCACAGCTGCGAGAGTTACCCTTCTTTATCCACTTTTATTTCACTTAACTCACAGCACCCACACATCCACCATACCATGGGGGAAAACAAAGGCCTCTCGTATTCTACTGAGGAAATCGATGCCATTCTGGAAGACATCTCCGGTTTTGCAGACGCAAGTATCTCACAAACCATTTCCCAGACGGGGGATTGGGAAAAACTTTCAGAAATGAAAAGAAACAGAATCAGAACCATACTACACGGAACGATTCTGAAGGAATATGTGACTAACAACATGGCCCCTAAGGGCCTCCTGGTAACCAATGCCCCCCGTATCTTTCTTGAAGATGCAGCTTTCAGGAAAGACTGGGCACTAATAGCGTGGCACTGCACGCATGATTGGATAATGCTGATTCTCAAAACCGCCCTGCGACTCTCTAAAACCATTCTGAATGATATTCAAAAAACTGAATCTCACATAAAGACCAGCATCACAGGATATAAAAAAAGATTAGATGAAATAAACAAAGAGGTAAACGAGTATAAGGAAAACCTTACGCAACAAAAAGTGACCAAGTTCCAAAAAGATCTGAAAAGGTTTTCATTCGTAAAGACCTATCCATACTCTGACCCCGACTTTGTGCCAGCAACAAAACCTGCATCAGATTCTGATGTCTCTAGCATCTCATCTAACAGTAGCAATGGTTCAACCACAAGCACAACCAAGCAAAGAACAAGAGGAGGCTTCAGAGGCCAAAACCACTGGCCTGCCTTCAATCCACCAATGTTCCCAGACCCATATGGTCAACCACAGCCATTCCCAATGTACGGTTGGCAATCACCCTTCCAACCTCATTTCCAACCCCCACCCTTTCAACAGAACCAATACCGTCCTCCTTTTTTAGGCAGAGGCAGGCGGGGAAAAGGGAGAAGAAGACAACAGACTTAAGTACATTGGGAAGAGGACGAATCTGTGAGCGGCCAAACGAGGAGCAAAGCAGGAACAAGCAATGCGAGGACCTAGTCACTAACTTATCCTCTAGGGAACTAACACAAACAGAATTGAATGTGCTAAACAAAGGTTTGGGTTTTTTACCTACAGCACGTCTCGACAAATTCCAACTGCACTGCGAATTGGCGAGCTTTTTTAGAAAGCTGAGACTGAAGGCTTTCTTCGAGAAGCAGGGAACCACCACGAATAATGAGAATCCAAACGAGGGTCCCGGTTGAAATTATCACTTTCGAGCAGGCCGTCTACAATGATGTAGAAGGAATGAACAATGCCTCACTGTATCATAATCTGAGCCGAGCAGAAAGCACTGCATTGAATAACCTTCGCACCTGCGACAATATCATAATCAAACCCGCCGACAAGGGGGGTGGCTTGGTAGTCATGGACATTAGTGCATACCGTGAAGAATGCCAACGCTTATTGAGTGATACAAGAAACTATCAGATCCTGGAATCAGATCCTACTATGGATCTTCAATCTGAAATCAAAGAACTTGTTGAATCTGCAGAGATGATGGGAAAGATTTCCAAACAAGAGGCAGATTACCTGTGTGATACTGAAGGCAAAATACCGTACTTTTATACCTTGCCCAAAATGCATAAGGGGAGGCTGCCACCACCGGGACGCCCCATTGTTTCTGGTATCGGCTCCTTACTAGAACCATTATCAAGATTCTGTGATTTTTTTCTAAAGACCATCGTGCAGTCCACAGTCCACCTACAGGACACCAAGAGCCTACTAAGTCTACTACAGGAAATCAATGTGGATGAAAATACTATCCTGTTGAGCTTCGACATAGAAAGTCTCTACACGAGCATACCCCAAGATGACACACTATCAGTTCTGGAGAAAACCCTAGGAGACATGAATTGGACATTCAACACACCAAGAGCATTTATCATTGAGTGTGCTAGACTAGCACTAAAACATAACTTTTTTGAATTTGAGGGGTCTCTTTACCTCCAGACGGGGGGAACGTCTATGGGAAGTGTTTTTGCTCCTAGCGTGGCGGGTCTCTATGTCCACAATTTTGAATTCAAGTTCATCTTGAGTAATGACAATCCCTTCAGAAACAACTTGAAATTCTGGAAAACGCTACATTGATGATGTCCTTGCCATCTGGCAAGGACCAGTCGACCAGTTGATTGAGTTCACCACCTGGATCAATACACGTCATTACAAAGAACAATGAACATCTAGAAACCAGAACGCACTATAAGCCAACCGCAAAGAATAACCTCCTTAAGTTTGAGAGCTTTCATCCGCGTCCACTGAGGGAAAATCTCCCATATGGACAATTTCTGAGACTTAGGCGCAATTGCAGCAAACTCAGTGACTATAAAAAACAAGCATCCGATCTAACAGAAAAACTACAGATCCGTGGATATCCAACTAAGATCATAACCAAATGTCAAAAACGTGCAAGGAACCAGCCAACGGAAGCCCTCCTTGAGAAGAAACCACCAAAAAGGGAGGAAATACCGCTCACTTGTGTTACCACCTTCAATGCCATCTCTAACCAGGTGTCTAAAAGCATCAACAGACATTGGTCTATTCTCCAAACTCGAAATCTCCACTGGGACAAACCTTTGTTCTCCTACAAAAAATCACCCAGCTTAAAAGACAGCTTAGTGAACACAAGACCTAAGCCAAAAAAACAAACTAACGAAAATTCAATAACTAAGAGTTGGGGTTTACCTGATGTCACAGGACACTTTCACTGTGGCAACTGCAGCATATGCCACCTTACAAGTGACACAAAAACTCTGCATATTGAGACTGGCAAAGTATGGAGACAACAATCCCACACTAACTGTAATAGCTGCAACATTGTGTACTTAATAGAATGCACCTGCAATAAACGTTACGTTGGAATGACGACAAGAAAGATCAAACAGAGAATCTGTGAACATCGCAGCACCATCCGCTGCAAAAAAAACGCAACGAGGCTTACGGACCATTTCCTTGAAAATAATCATACACCCAACGACATGAAATGGACAGTGATTGAGCAAATCACCCCTGGTCAAAATCTGCAGAAACGCCTGTTCGAGAAAGAACAAAGATGGATATACAGGCTATCCACTCATATCACAGGATTGAATGATAACATTCCGTGGGCCAGTGTCATGTAACCTACTGTACATCAATCACACTCTTGAATGAGCAGTACCATCTCACCCCCTGCCTGTGATTTAATGTGGACCATTGTCATGTATCCTTGACTCGTATGCTCCCTTGTAATTCATAAGGCCCCCCCCCTTTTTCTCCTCCCTTCTTTCTGCCCGGAGGCCGAGTAAGTGAAGGTGCAATGCCCCCTTTTTTTGCTCCTCACATGTGTCATAAAGGGTGGACCCTCACCCGACTCACCGGTATAATTTTAAGTGTCTTTCTAACTATATTTCCGCCACCAAGTTCGGCAGGAATCTAACTCATTGTAACTATACCCATAGCAGTCCTGGCAGCTGTTATAATATATTTCATTTTTTCAATCATCAGGATATTACTTTTACAACGTAGTCACCTGGCAACACTATCCTGATCCTAACGTTAAGTCCCCCAACTATTTCCAGGTTAATACTTGGACAACATGGTTGCCTGGCAACACAAGTCCAGTCCTCCAACTATTTCCTTACTTCCGTAATGCGTCATCACGCTTACGTGCAAACCCCGCCCACCCCAGAAGTCAATCTGACTCTACTAATCTCTACCGGGCGCATTATCCCATTAGCGGGGAGGCACGGAGAGGCGAGTAGGTACCTGGCGATGAATCCGCGCAGTAACTGTAAGTTTGCTCAACCCCATTTCCTTTGACCATAACATCGTATGATCGTCAATCAACAACCGGTGAGTCCCACGTATGAGACGATCTTTTTTTCTCCTCAACAGAATACGTTACATTTTGAGGTTTTTTCCTTCCCTCCACCCCGTGAAGCCCAAAAGACCCATAACAGGAGTAAGTCCTGTTTACCATGTGGCTTTTAAATGTGTGGTGTTTGTCTGTCTGTTAAATGTGAATGTATGCACTAGTGGATATTGTTGTCACGCCGTTATTATTCACGCGAATATTGCAGTGAGAAGTCGAGCCACGCACAAAAAAACGCTGAGTGCTGTCGACTGTTGGTTTAACGGTTTATCGATCACTGAGCACGCCGATATTGATAAAGTGTGCGTGTTCCAGCCCTTGGCAGGCTTTATTGTAAATTTATATTTACGGTAGGCACTATCACTGATTTTAGTGATGAGCAATCCTACATATACACAAACCGTCAATTATGAGTTCTGAATGGGATGCACAGTAAGCAAGCAGACACGTGAGAATCAGCACGGCACGACGTTACAGGCTTGTAACATGCATATTCGTGACCCTTTCTGTTTTTCCTCCGCAGGTCTTTTTGCTTTTCTCACCCCCAGTTGAGTGTGAGTATCCGACTGTGACAGATTTTTTGTTAACAGTCCAAAGGAACTTAGGACTGGCAGGTCGTTAGTGTGTCCTGACCACCCACCTTCCTTCTTTTGGTCCTGATGAAAACCCGGCACTTCCCTACAACGGGTTGAAACATGTAGACCTGACCCACACATAGTGATACACACGGTCATAATATACCTCTCTGTATCCACACACTTGATTTTAATATTGTCCAGTAACTTGCAAATAAAATTCTTTTTCACACAAGGATACCAGGACAATTTTTAACATTTTTTTGTTCACTTCACACACAAAATACCCGCTCCACTGTAATTCAGGTGTCGCAGCACACCCTGATGGCATTCGGCTGTCAGGGTGGACCCCGATGATGAAGCATGTCACCAACTAGGTTGGTGAGTGAGGGGTTTTTAAACAAAAGAAGGACTCTCTTCCTTTTGTAGTCATCTCACTCAGTCCGTATTTTCAGCCTTAGGCGGTACTCCTCTTTTGTTTTTGTATAACAGATGTATCTGATCCAGCTGCTGCACGGGTTTGGGATCCAGAGGGGCCAGGTTGGTGGGGGTCAGCCACGGTGTGTTGAGAGGCATCGCTGTCGGTGTGGTCAGGGTCCTGCTGAGCCTGGGACTGGGATCCATCTCCACCCTGGTTGGGGGTAGTTTCCACGCATTGCCCTGTGGGTGTGAGTGACAGACACTGTTAATGCACTATCATGCAACATCAATTTTGATATACATTGTCATTAGCACTGTTCCACCTGCTTTGGATTGTTGTCATTGTTCACTTGTGTATGGGTATGTTGTGGGATCAGATTGACATGTGCTGAGGGGTCATTGACATGTTCGGTACTGTTTACAATGACTGGCACAGCCATTGCTGTGGCTTGTGTCCCCATCACGACACAGATCCACCTGTGCTCTGTGTGCCCCAATCCGCACAATGCAGCGTCATTCCTTACGCCTGGTTCAAGCATGCACAGGGTTTAAATGCAGCATGTTTATGATAGAGACTGAGTGGAATTTTTCTGATTTCAGTCAGCAACTTTTGTGAGGTGTTGCTGTGTTGTGACGGCCACCCACTGCCAACCCCCCTGGACCAGTACACCTACTTCTGGCACAGGGCTTTAGAACGTGGCACTTCTCCAAGATGCATCACCTTGTCAATGCCCAGGTCCATGGTGTTACTTAAGTGCATCCACAGTGTCCGAAAGCTGTGGCTACAGCATTGTGTGAGAGGCACAATGGACTTGTGATTCAGCACTGTGCATTTTTTGCTTGGATGCGTCATCAGATCAGTATTTGTTTTGTTGTGTTATATGACGATTGTGACAGTGGTGCACTCCCTTGCCTGTCTCCAGAGGCTCTGTTTCTGTAAGGGGTGTGTGTGACAGGCCATGCTAGTAGTTTGAGTGTGATTTGCAAGTGGACGCCCCTCGTGGTGTGTCTGTCCCCCCATGAAGCATGCTGCCGTGACGGTGGTTGTGAGTTCCTGTGCAGGATATCTGACCTTGTCCTGGTGTTAGTATTTGCACTGGTCACAGGAGGGCCTTGTGCTGCATCCACCAGGGCCCAGTGTCAGCTATCTTGTCAGTACTTTCACACTCCCTGTGCATTGGCATGGCGCATGGGTGTGTACCTGGGCCATATGGGATGAGTGCAGCCTCCTACCCTACACCTTGCACCCTCTCACCCTCCCCTTCCAGCCTTCTGGCACTCCCCTTGCACCCACCCCTATACTGTAAGGCACTGCTGGGAGTCATATCCACCCACCCACATACTGTTAGGCACTGCTGGGAGTCATAGCCACCCACCCACATACTGTTAGGCACTGCTGGGAGTCATAGCCACCCACCCACATACTGTTAGGCACTGCTGGGAGTCATAGCCACCCACCCACATACCACCCCCATACTGTTAGGCACTGCTGGGAGTCATAGCCACCCACCGCCATACTGTTAGGCACTGCTGGGAGTCATAGCCACCCACCCACATACCACCTCCATACTGTTAGGCACTGCTGGGAGTCATAGCCACCTACCCACATACCACCCCATACTGTTAGGCACTGCTGGGAGTCATAGCCACCCACCCACATACCACCCCATACTGTTAGGCACTGCTGGGAGTCATAGCCACCCACCCCCATACTGTTAGGCACTGCTGGGAGTCATAGCCACCCACCCACATACCACCCCCATACTGTTAGGCACTGCTGGGAGTCATAGCCACCCACCCACATACCACCCCCATACTGTTAGGCACTGCTGGGAGTCATAGCCACCCACCCCCATACTGTTAGGCACTGCTGGGAGTCATAGTCACCCACCCACATTCCCCCCATACTGTTAGGCACTGCTGGGAGTCATAGCCACCCACCCCATACTGTTATGCACTGCTCGGAGTCATAGCCACCCACCCCCATACTGCTAGCCACTGCTGGGAGTCATAGCCACCCAACCACATACCACCCCCATACTGTTAGGCACTGCTGGGAGTCATAGCCACCCAGCCACATACTGTTAGGCACTGCTGTGAGTCATAGCTACCTACCCACATACCACCCCCATACTGTTAGGCGCTGCTGGGAGTCCTCCCATGTTACATGAGTTGTTTGTATACTCACCAGGCTCCACAGCTCCTTCGATTCCGTGAACTCCCACCGGTGGTAGCCGGGCCTTTACTTTCTCCTCCCAGGGATGGTATTGTGCAGGTCTGCGGGGACTACCACCTCCAGTGTGGTGTGCATTGGCGTAGTCTTCGTCCATATTCCTCTTGACCATCCTCCGCAGATCGTACCACCTGGCCTGGCAATCCCTCTTGGTGCGCCTGATGGGTGCAACAGCATTTACCTTATTGACAATCCACTCCCACAGGCGTTTTTTTTTACATATGCTGGTCTGTCTGACCAATGCACCAAACAGCTGTGGCTCAACTCTGATGACTTCATCTGTAAAGATCTCCATCTCCGGGTTAGTGAACTTTGGATTCTTTGGTGTGGTCATGGTGTGGGGTGTATGTGATTGGTGGGGTGATGGTGTTTATGGATGAGGGTGTGTGGGTCTGATTGTGAAGGGGGTTGTGTGGGTGTGAATGAGATAGGGTGTATGTGTGAAGGTTAAGCATGGGCGGATTTTGCGGATCCACGATCCGGGGATTTTGCGGATTTGCGGATCGTGGATCCGCAAAATCGGCGGATTTGCGGATCCGCGGATCCGCCCTGCTGAATGAGTCACTGCATTTGAGCTTCAACTAGTTTCAGCGACCATGTGTGTGTTACTATGCAATCGCCCCGAGGGGCGCAGGGGTCCCTTGGGTGAGCTGTCCATCATAGTGGGTCAATGGCGGGAAGACGGTGCACACTGCGAGTGTGTGGGGGGGCTTCCATGCGAGTGCACATGCACAGCTGATTTCCAACGGTAGATTTGGGAAGAAGGCACACCTGCCTCGACGACGCTCACGATTTTTTTTGGGCAGATGAATGAGTCACTGCATTTGAGCTTCAACTAGTTTCAGCGACCATGTGTGTGTTACTATGCAATCGCCCCGAGGGGTGCAGGGGTCCCTTCAGCTTCCTGGCCACAGGAACAGCACGAGGATTGCGCTCGTGAAAGTCAAGGCTGCAAAGGCCTCTATCCAGCATCACAGCTGAATTTCGACGGTAGATTTGGGAAGAAGGCACACCTGCCTCGATGACGCTCACGATTTTTTTGGGGCAGATGAATGAGTCACTGCATTTGAGCGTCAACTAGTTTCAGCGACCATGTGTGTGTTACTATGCAATCGCCCCGAGGGGTGCAGGGGTCCCTTCAGCTTCCTGGCCACAGGAACGGCACGAGGATTGCGCTTGTGAAAGTCAAGGATGCAAAGGCCTCTATCCAGCATCACAGCTGATTTTCGACGGTAGATTTGGGAAGAAGGCACACCTGACAGAAGCTCCTGGTCACAGGAAGGGCATGTTGTAAATATTTTACGATGGTGCCGGCAAGCTGCCAGCGCCATCCTAAAATAGTTACTAAATTAGCTTCAACAGGAAGCTCTAATAGATAAAATAAAGCAGGTGCTCGAGCACCTGCTTTATTTTATCTATTAGAGCTTCCTGTTGAAGCTAACTTAGTAACTATTTTAGGAGGGCGCTGGCAGCTTGCCGGCGCCATTGTAAAATAGTTACAACAGGCCAGCCAGGCTTCAACTTTTGCCCCCGGAATCCGCCGCTCGCGGATTTGCGAATTCGCGGTAAATTCGCGGGAGTTCGCGGATTGCGAATTTACCGAAAATTCGCAAAATCCGCGAGCGGAACGGATTTTGCGCCCATGCTTAGTGAAGGTGTATGGGTGCAGTTGTTGGTGTCCTGTCAGTGTCTTTGCGCAAATAGGTATGTTGCAAAGGATGATGTGTTGTATGTGTGGGCCCTTTTATTGGTCCATTTGTGGGTGTGGCTTATTTTGAATTTTTGGTGGGTGTGTTATAAGCGGTCGGTTTGACTTGGTCCCTCTGTTTGGCTGTTTGGATGTGGGCAGGACTTTGTTTTCCAATGGTTTGTACACAGGAGACATGTTTAGTGGTGTTGTGCGACTCGTTTGCACCGTCCTTGTGCTGGTTTCGGGGTTCGCGTGCGCTTTATTAGTTGGGGATGTGCGGTTGGTATTTGTTTGTGCGTGCTGCTGGCTCATACGGGACGTTTTTAGTGTGTTCACGTACGCTTTATTGAGGGGTGTGCGGTCGTATTTGTTGGTGCGGCTGACTGATACGGGCCGTTTTCGGGGTGGGGGTTCATGTGCGCTTTCTTGAGTGGTGTGCGGTTCGCATTTGTTGGTGCGGCTGGCTGATAAGCTCCGTTTTCGGGGTGGGGGTTCGCGTATGCTTTATTGAGGGCTGTGCGGGTCGTATTTGTTGGTGTGGCTGGCTGATACGGTCCGTTTTTGGGGTGGGGGTTCGCGTACGCTTTATTGAGGGGTGTGCGGGTGGTGTGCGGGTCGTATTTGTTGGTGCGGCTGGCTGATAAGCTCCGTTTTCGGGGTGGGGGTTCGCGTATGCTTTATTGAGGGCTGTGCGGGTGGTGTGCGGGTCGTATTTGTTGGTGTGGCTGGCTGATACGGTCCGTTTTTGGGGTGGGGGTTCGCGTACGCTTTATTGAGGAGTGTGCGGGTCCTATTTGTTGGTGCGGCTGGCTGATACGGTCCGTTTTCGGGGTGGGGGTTCGCGTACGCTTTATTAAGGGGTGTGCGGGTCGTATTTGTTGGTGCGGCTCACTCATACGCGATGTTTTCCGCACGAATCGTGCTTCATGCGCGACTACGTTTGCCCATACAAATCGCATACTTGGTCCCCGGTCAGGATCGTACTTGTTTGGTCGTACGGCATGTTTATAAATCGTACGGTTTGAGTTCCGACGCCATTTTGTACCGGTCAGGTCTTCGATTATGGTTCGTACGGGTCGCTGATATTCGGACGTATTTTAGGGATACGGATTGTACTACGCAGTTCGGACGGTCTTTTTTCATTCGTATGGAGACGGCTACGAATACGAATCGTACGACGTTTTTTTATCCCCAATCGGAATCGGCCCCTTTGTGTGCAGCAATCACTTTAGATTGCTCAAAGAGTTCCATGAACTTACATAAGTGGAAAAGTAAAAGGACCGATTTGTAGTAACTATGAATTAAAACGCAGCAGCACTCGAATTTGATGTTGAATATGTTTTCAAAGTCCTAATTATACGGTCTATAAAATTCTGGATTGTCTTTAATACAATTTTCAAACCAAGTTAGACGCAGACAGTCATTCTGTTGTTGACTCCCATTACCTCCAAAAACCTATTGAGAAGCACAGAAGAGGTATGTAAGGTTAAAGCTTTTTAAATTTTCTACATTTAATTTCATTTTGTTTTTTTTTAAGCTATTTTCTGTGCTTCCTTTAACGTTTGACTTTAAACAGTCTGCGTCCTAGGTTTTTGAGATGAGGGGTGTTTTAAACTATTTTACTTGATCTAAATAGTTTCACTCATTGCATAGGTTGCAATGTAATCCGTTAAAACTATAAAGTAATTTGAAATTACATAATTGCCTTATTTTTCAGTATTGCCTACACACAGATTTTAACTACCTGTTTGGCGGATTTCTGGTGCCCCATGCCAAAACATACAGTGGGATTAGATCCAGCTCATTGCTTCGCATTGGTTGGCTTTCTTGTCACTCTAATTGACTTGTGTTTGGCCTTCCCCTTGAGCAGAGCATTTTTACCATCCTTTTGATTGGATGGCTTATATCTCTCCAGTGCTCACATTCAAGGAACTTCGGGGTATATTTACAAGAAAAGTGACCGAGCACAGCGTTAGCATTTTCGGCTTAGTGCCGTGCTCTGCCACTTTTGAAACGTAGGGCTGCACCATGTTTACAACAATACGGTGCAGCCGTTTCCCCCTCCGCTGGTGCTAATTACATCTGCCTAGCGCTAACGTAGGCACCCTTGCACTGTAGTGCAAGGGTGCCTTCGTTGTGGGAATGATTATTTATGTGCAAGAAGGTGTCCCTTCCTACATATAAACAATGTTCAATGGAGAGTTGTAAGTTCTATGTTTGCTGCTTTGTGCAGCACACATAGTAGTTGCAACTCGTCGTTTTTAAAATGATTGTTTATGTGCAGGAAGAAACACCTTCCTGCACATAAACAATTTTGCTTGGCGTTTTCCTGTTTCTATGTGTTCTGCACAATTCAGCACACATAGAAACAGCAAAACAGGAATTAAGCATTTCTTCTTGTTGCTCCATGATAAGACCAGGGTTTTTTTGTCTTAATTTTGGCGCTGCCCCATATTTATGCCACCCTTGTAAATATGGGCCACAAATATGGGGCTAGGTCAAAATCAATGAGAGTTGCGGAGGTACACCCACTGCACCACCCATTACCCACCCCTTTCACGCTAAGTATAGGGTGACACATTAAGTGGCTTAGCACTCTCCTGTAAATAAGGCAAAGCCTGTATCAGACTGCCATGTCGACTTGGCAAGTGTACACACTTGCCAGTCCCTAAACCTTCCCTTTTCTACATATTAGTCACCCCTAAGGTAGGCCCAAGGTACCCATGTGGGCAGGGTGCATTGCATGTGAAAGGTAGGACATGCCCTGATGTGTGGAGCATATCCTGATAGTGAAATACTGTCAATTTCGTTTTTCATTATTACAGGGCTATCTGTTCCCATAGGACAGAATAGGGAGTTTGTTCATAACATCTTATAAACATAACTGACCCTAGGAACAAGGTGGAAAAGAAAAGTTCAGTATGCCTGAACTCAGAATGATAAAGTGCATCTTTTATTGAGGGTGATTTTTACATTCTGTGTTTGAAAATACCACTTTTAGAAAGTAGGTATTTTCTTGCCTTACCATCCAGTGTGCCTCTGCTAGGTTTGTGTATTGCATGTCTGGCTTTTGGATGACAGGGGCTGGAGAAGGGCTGTGGCTCAGGGAGTCTGATGAGTCAGGGCTGGGCTGAATGGACCTGGGTTGCATTTAGAGTAGGGGGAAGTTTCCTTTCACCTGCCTGGGCCTGGTCTGCCTTCAACAATGCTGTCTCCGGTGCACAGTCAAAATATCGATTCCAAATTATCGACCCACATCAATATCGAGTTAAAAATATCAAAGGTGAAGAATATCGAGGTCAAGAATATCGTTGGACAGAATATCGACCCTAAGGTAACTAATATCGATTTTTTTTATATCGATGTAAGTAATATCGAAGTTAGTAATATCGATATCAATTATATCGATGTTACTAATTCCGATGTTACTAATATCGATATTTGTTTGTTGTTATGTATTTTATATGTATGTGTTATGTGTTTTTTGTTAAGTTTTTTATTTGTTTAAAATTATATGTGTACTATTTTTTATATATGAAAAATGTTATTTTTAATTTAATTTTATATTTTAATACTGGAGCGGTTGTGGGTTTATAGGGGAACTGGGTGGGAAGTAATTTAATTATAGTAAATTAATTATTAATTTTTTGTAATTGTAAATTAATTTTAATAAATGTTTGCGTTTAAGTTCAGTTGCGGGTTGTGGGGTTATAGGGGAATTGGGTGTGAAGTAATTTAATTGTAATTAAGTAATTATTTATTTTTAATTGGTATTGATAATTATTCTATTTCTAATTAATTATTAATTGGTGATTTATCATTTTAATTGCTAATTAATTTTTTTAATAGGTTATTAAGGTTTGTAATTGGTAACTACTGTTTTTAATTGTCAAATAATGTTTTTAATTGGTAATTAATGTTTGTAATTGGTAATTAATTTTTTAATTGCCAATTAACATTTTTAATTGGTAATTAATTAAAAAAAATTGTTAATTGATATTTTTAATTGTTAATTACTTTTTATTAATTGGAAATTTATTTTATTAATTGGTAATTAATTTTTCATAACATATATTTTTTAAAATATATATTTTAAAAAATACATTTACTGTTTACCATTTTTAAATTGTTAATCAATTTTTAATTATCAATATGTTTTTTGTTTTGAAAAATATTTTAGTGTTCAATATTTAATATTTGGTAATTTATATTTATTAATTAATATTTATTGGTATTTATTGTTAATTTATTGTTAATTAATTATTCAATTGTAAATATGTTTTTAGTAATTATTAATGGGTATTTGCAAATGATGTAGAGTTATTTAAAAATTCAATTTTAAATGATTTTATTTACAACAATAATTTATAAGTATGTTATATTTAACTTCTACGCTATCCAATGCTTTCCCGGCTGTTGCACTCTCTGGAGTTGGAATAGTAATATTTACCCCTACCCTATCCAACGTTTTCTCTATTGTTGCATTCTCTGGAGTTGGAGTAGTAATATTTACCCCTACGCTATCCAACGTTTTCTCTACTGTTGCACTTTTTGGAGTTGGAATAGTAATTTTTACCCCTACGCTATCCAACACTTTCCCTACTGTTGCACTCTCTGGAGTTGGAATAGTAATTGTTTATCCCTACGCTATCCAACGTTTTCCATACTGTTGCACTTTTTGGAGTTGGAATAGTAATTTTTACCCCTACTCTATCCAACGCTTTCCCTAATGTTGTACTCTCTGGAGTTGGAATAGTAATTTTTACCCCTGCGCTATCGAACGTTTTCCCTACTGTTGCACTCTCTGGAGTAGAAAAAGTAATTTTTACCCCTACGCTATCCAACATTTTCCCTACTGTTGCGCTCTCTGGAGTGGGAATAGTAATTTTTACCCCTAAGCTATCCAATGTTTTCCCTACTGTTGCACTTTTTGGAGTTGGAATAGTAATTTTTACCCCTACGCCATCCAACGCTTTCCCTACTGTTGCACTTTTTTGAGTTGGAATAGTAATTTTTACCCCTACGCTATCCAACAGTTTCCCTACTGTTGCATTCTCTGGAGTTGGAACAGTAATTTTTACCTCTACGCTATCCAATGTTGTCCCTACTGTTGCACTCTCTGGAGTGGGTATAGTAATTTTTACCACTACGCTATCCAACGCTTTCCCTACTGTTGCACACTCTGAAGTTGGAATAGTAATTTTTACCCCTACGCTATCCAATGTTTTCCCTACTTTTGCACTCTCTGGAGTTGGAATAGTAATTTTTACCCCTACGCTATCCAACGCTTTTCCTACTGTTGCACTCTCTGGAGTTGGAATAGTAATTTTTACCCCTACGCTATCAAATGTTTTCCCTACTGTTGCACTCTCTGGAGTTGGAATAGTATTTTTTACCTCTACCCTATACAACGGTTTCTCTACTGTTGCGCTCTCTGGAGTGGGAATGGTAATTTTAAGTTCTATGCTATCCAACATTTCTATTACTGTATTTTTTTACAGATGGATTTTGAATAGTATTTTTTTTTTGGTATAAATTTAGATAATGTAGTATATAATTAATTTTAAAAATATTAAAGGTATATTTAATTGTTTTATTTATTTAACATAATTCTTTACTTTTTATTTATGTTTTTGTTTTATGTTTGTAAATGTATTTGTAATTTATAATATTTGTTATGAATTCATAAATTATTAAAATAATTATTACAACTTATTGTTAAGTACGTATATATTATATATTTTCTGTATATGTTTAAGTAATGTATTATTATATATGTATTATTTATTAATTTTAAACATTATTAGATATTTTTAACTATGTTTATTTTATTTATTAGTGTTATTTACTTTATTTTACATTTATATTTTACAGAAAAAAACGATATTTTTAACATCTATATTTTTAACATCTATATTTTTTTTCTTACCATGTTGTAGATAAGATGTCGATATTCTTGCCTTCGATATTTCTGCATCGATATTTCTGTAGGTCGATATTTTGTAGGTCAATATTTTGTCAGTGATCCGCTGTCTCCACCTCCTGCCAGGAAGCTGCACCAGTGAGGACAGAACTGGTTTTGGCTGGGTACAGACACTCTCTGCCTTCAGAGAACAAAGATTTGTGTGTATAAAAAGTGGAACCCAGAGTTCAGACTTTTAGATCACCTTTGGCAAATCAAGAGGAAACCTTTGCTAAGGAGAAGAGCCACAGGAGGAATACTGCCCCTGTGCTGTTTGTTGTCTGGGGTTGGCCTACAGTGGCTGCTTGCTGCCAAGGAAAGGAGAAAATTACTTTGCTGTTCTGCTTTGTCACCTGCTTGAAGAAAAGATCTCCAAGGGCTTGAAACTGAGCTTGCCTCCTGTTCAGAAGTCTCAGGAACACAAAGACTTTACCCCTTCTGTCTCTCTGCATCTGGAACTGCTGTTTCAGCTACTACAGAAGGAAATTGCAACACAGACGCCAGCGAGCAATGCTGCACTGAAGCCATGAGCGCTGCCCCGACTTGCGACGTACGCCCGACGCCTGATGCTGTGCCGCATTAACTCTGCTGGGGTTGTAAGGAACCCACGCCGCACTGCGCCGATGAAGCATCGCCCCCCTGATGCCGTGAACTGCCTTTGTTTTCATTGTTTCCAAGGGACTTTTCTTTGTGGGCCTGATGCCATGCACATCGCGGTAGGCGTTGAGCTGTGAGATTTTCACCAGGCACAACATCGTTATAACTCCAAGTGGAGTTATTTGTTGCTACAAGCTTTATTTGAGTGAATAACCTATTTTTGAGGATATCTGGATAACTGTACTGTGGATTTTTGTAGTTTGGTTTTGTTTTGGTTTAGTTAAAGATTACTTATTTTTCTAAACTTATGTAGTGTCCATTTGTAGTGTTTTCTCTGTAATACTGTATGTGTTCATAAATACTTTACAAACTGCCTCTGAGATTAGCCTGTCTGCTTGTGCCAAGCTACCAAGGTGGTGAGCAGGGGTTATTTTAGGAGTGTATCCCCCTTACCCTGACTAGCAGCAAACACCCCTATGTGGACATAGGTACCTACCTCTGCCAATTAGAGACCCCATTTCTAACATTTGGCAAATATAATATAAGAAGCTTTCTGTCAATCACATATTTTAAAAGTACAATTGCTTGTCTAGAGGAGAGTAAAATCAATATTTAGTGGGTGAGTCATTTTCTTTCCATCTTTATAGTCTGGGTAAACACCTCCATCCACATTCCCTCCCTATCCTTCCTCCCCCCCTCCCTCTCTCTCTCTCTCTCTCTCTCTCTCTCTCTCTCTTTCTCTCTTCAACCTCTCTCCCTCGTTTTCTGTTTCAACTATCTCCCTCCATCTTCTTTTCCTCCCCTACTTACTCTCCCAGCCCACTCCTTACTCTTGTGCCTCCCCCTCTCTTGCCTCACCTCTCTCTCGAATCCACCCTTGACCTCTTCCCCACACTCATCTTTTTTCTCCTCAGTTCTACTGCTAATCTCTCTAACTCCTTTGTGTCTTCTATTTCTATCAGCCTACCCTCTCCTTTCCCCTCCCTCTCTACCACCCTCTCTCTTCTCCTCTTTTGTCATCCAGCACACTTACTTTACCCTTCCCCCTACTCTCCCTACTATTCCTCTTGTCTTTAGATATCTCCCCACCCTTCCTCTTCCTTCCTCTCTCTAGTTTTGCTCTTCCGTAGCCCCCTTTTTCTCCTCCATTTTCTCGTATTACCGCTTCTAGTACCATCGCAGTTTATCATCTGATACCTTTTTATAGTTATGATAACATTTTGCATCTAGGTTATGTTATTTGTAGATCGCTGCATCATTGTTGATCTATGTAAAGCGCACTCATACATTTGTTGCTCAGCCCTGTATAAAATTGTTAAATAAATATATACTGTATAAGCTTTGATTTGTGGGAACACTTTTTTCTGGTGGCTCTACTGGAGTAAAATTTCCAATTCATTGTCAGCAGCGTTAGCTTAGATTGAGATGAGAGTGTTCCTTTGCCCCCATCGTCCCTTTCATTCTCGCTACCTCCTAAAAATCCGCAGCACTTGGATGCTTTCCCCCCTATCTCTATCACCGAGTTCCAGAGACTCCTGCACAAAATCAGTTCTGGGTCCCCTAATGACTGTTGTCCTCCCCAGATCCTTAAAGAAATCTTTTTGGCCTGCCCTGACCCTGCCTTGGCACTTCTCAACACCTCGTTGGCCACTGGAGTAGTCCCTGACTCCTTCAAACAGGCAGCGGTGCTACCAATTCTAAAGAAAGCCAACGCAGACCCTTTGGTCCTGAGCAATTACAGGCCGATTTCCCTTCTCCCCTATCTAGGAAAGATCTTGGAAACTCACGTCACACGCTGTCTGAGCGCCTTTATTGAGAGTTCATCCTTTCTGGACCCCCAGCAGGCTGGTTTCTGCCCCCTTCACTCTATAGAGGCGGTTATTGCTGCCGTCATGGACACTTTGAGAACTGGGGCCGACAACAACATCTCTCAAGCCCTCGTCCTGCTAGACCTGTCGGCGGCTTTTGACACGGTCGATCACTCTATATTGATCGACCGTGTCACTAACGCCGGCATCCAGGGCGTGGCCCTTGATTGGGTCCGATCTTTCCTGGACAAGCGCTCCCAAGCTGTACATCTTTCCACCTTCTCTGCCCCTTTTTCCTTTCTTGCCTGCGGAGTCCCTCAGGGCTCAGCACTATCTCCTCTCCTTTTTAATTTATATATGCAACCCCTTATGGTTTCCCTCCGCAAATCCTCTGCAACAATTTTCAACTATGCAGATGATCTGCAGCTGATCTTCCCTATTGATACCTCTCCCTCCTCCCACACAGATTTTCAAACTACCATGTTAGACATCTCTGGTTGGATGGCTCACAGCCAGCTCAAGCTAAATCCCACAAAGACCGAACTTGTGCTGGTGGGCGGGCCAGCCAACCCTTGGAATGACAGTTTTTGGCCCCACTCACTGGGGGTTCCCCCCCGACCTGTCAACTCTGTGAAAAGCCTCGGTGTAGTCATCTCTGGAGATCTATCTATGAAGTCTCAGATCTCTGCGGTTACATCGTCCTGCTTTTTCCACCTGCGCAGGATTCGTAAGATCTGTAGATTTCTCACCAGAGATGCACTCATCTTAGTCATCTTGGCTCTTGTCATCTCCAGGGTTGACTTTGCCAGCATCCTCTACGTGGGGATCCCCGCCTATCAGCTACAGAGGCTACAATTGATACAAAATCAGGCCGCCCGCTTAGTATTCCACCAGCCTAAGCACCAACACGTCTCGCCGATCTTACGGAGCCTTCACTGGCTCCCTGTGGCCAAACGTTGTACCATTAAATTAGGATGCACTATTTTCAAAGCCCTTCACAATCTTGCACCTGCCTTCATTTCCTCCAATCTAAAGCGGTACATACCAACACGCAATTTGCGCTCCTCTGCTGATAATCCTGGTCCAGAGTAAACTGTTAAATTGCATCCATGTACTACTGTGATATTTGATCTCCTGACCTTCTTGATACAGACTTTGGTTAAGTTTGATTTGAACTCCAAATTTAGGAAATTATTTCCACATAGAGGTCTGGTCTTTTGATGCAGCTGTGGGTGAAAGTGAGCAACAACGGGTCTAAAAATAGGACACCTTGAACATTTCCTGTTTTTCTGACTATGGATGTTTGGAATGATTTCTGCCATAGACATTGTAAACGGGGACTGCTCAGTAATGAGGTGGAAAGAAATGGCCTGTTTCCTCTTCATTGTCCTTAAACTTATATATATTCTATCTCATGAACTGTTACCCTTTCTGTGACCCATGCCTGTGCAACCGTGCAGACAAATTGAAAGTACAGCTTGACATTATGGATCCACTATTGTGGAACATTTGTACTCCTGGAAGTGAAACACCTCATTGGTTTGTCTGTTAATCATCGAGTAGTTACTTGCCACAAAAGAGATTTTCACAGTCCTTGCTGTCTCCTAATACTCATTCTATTGTCCACATGTGGTCAAGAAGCACATAAAGCAAAGGGATGACACAGATGGATCACTGATAATGACCTCTTTTTGAGTAATATACCAACGCTGCTGACTGCGTGAAGGACATCACATCTAAAGGTTGGAAGAACTGTTGGTTTGCCATGTGCTTTACAAATGCTTAGCATAGCGTATTTGCCTGTGTAGTTTACTGGAAATATGAGAGAATCTTGATATCCTTTTCATTAGTACACTGAGTCAAACACATGAAGGCGCTAGACTACCTTTGCCCTTTTTTCACACATTCATCGATGGCTTTGTGTTGTTCAAGCATGCTTTGAAGCAGGTAAGAATTCTATTGTGCTAAAACTTACTGTGTTAGGCATACAGGGAATGGCACTATATCCTTGCAGCATTTTCTATCCTCCACGTTTTGAATTAGTCAGTTAGTGACAGGTCTGCCTTCTCTCCCCAATGCTTTTTGCCCTTCTATCTAGAGCTCCTACTCAAGAGGATTCATAACCATGTGGGGATTTGGGCATGCTTTTCATCAGGACACCTTCATGCCCTGATGCCTGAGCGAAAGGACTGGATCTACATCTTAAACCCAGGACCACCAGAGTGACTTGAAAGGCTAGTTGACTGGCCTCCTCATCAGAGCCTCAGGGACAGAAAAGGCTCCAATCCCCTTGAACCCAGCACCTGGACTCTGTCTATGGGAGTCCTACTATCCAAGTGGTACCTGTCCCAAGTTCTAGACCCTTGGAAGTGGGCCTGAAGGTGCTCTGCCAGCCCAGCTGTTATCCTGGGAGCAGAACTGATGAGGTACAGCACATCTCATTTTAACTGCTTTGGAACTACGGCAGCGTTACTCATCCACCAACCCTGCACCACACATTACAGCTCGCATTCTCCTCGGAACCACCTCTGCCCAAAGGATCCGCAAGGCTTGCCTTTGCGACACAGGTGCCTCATTGGCGATATCCTCTGACCATGTCTCAAGCAGGTCATTGCAGAGCCTGTGTGTGTGCAGTTTATACTGCCATTTCGACCTGGAAAAATAAACCTTTAGCCAGGTCAAAATCTTCCCTTTTAATTCATATTAGTCACACCTAAAGTAGGCCCTGGGCAACCCAGAAGGCAGGATGCAATGTATTTAAACAGCAGGGCATGTACTTTTAAGTTATACTTGTTCTGGTAGTGGAAAACTCCCTAAGTAATTTTTTACTCCTGTAAGGCCTATCTCTCCCATAGAATAACATTGTGATTACCTTATTACATTTGATAAGTGTAATTTCCAATTGGAAGAGATGAGACCTCCAAATCTGGTGTCTATGGAATCCTAATTTAAAATCCTAATTTATGGTGAAGGCGTATTTTAAATCACAATTCTGAAAATGCCACTTTTAGATAGTTGGTGCCTGCTGCCTGTCTCTGATCACATGTCTGGGGTGGGTGGCTGCTGGGCTTTGTGTATTCCTCCTAGACAGCCACACACAATGTGAGCTTAGGCGTGACATGTTGGGCCATCCTGGGAGGATGGGAATAAGGAGCTGGATCCCACCTCACTTACACCAACATGGGCTGTGTCCTGTTCTCACACAAAGGGCTGCACACCCCCTATAGGGGGTCTGGAGCCAGGTCAGGAAGGGAGGACCTCTGTGCACTTCAAAGGCATGCATTTGAAGTCTCCCCCACTTCAAAGGCTCAACTGGTTATAAGTACTGGACCTCCAATACCACTACTTCAGTACACTGCTGAACCTTTGTATACTCTGCCAGGAAGAAGGGGTGCTATGATGCTGAAAGGACTGGCACTCTACTGGACTGCTACTCTGAAGGAGCTGCGTCCTTGCTGTGCTGACTTGCTGCCTTCTTACCTGTAGAGGAAGAACTGGACTGGGAACCCATCTTGAAACCATGATCCCAGAGCAACTCAAAGGGTTTGTCTGCTTGCTTCCTGATCTGAGGCTCAGGGACATAACAGGCTTCTCACAGCTCCTGGACCCATCTTAAATGTGTTCCTAACCCCAAAGAGGCCTCTCTCAGGTCCCTGGGCCCTCGGTGTGGTTATCGAGCTCCTAAAGTCAAGCTGTTGGTCCCTTCATGAAAGCAAACCTGCCCATTCACTCCTGAACCACGCCGCTTGCACAGCTAATCAACGCAGGTCACTGCAAATTCATCTCTTCACACAACAAGCAAAGTCTGCCATTGTGGATGGTTACTGCTAGGCCCCAGCCCTTCCGTCCACAACCTATGGCCTGCTCTTCCTGCCCCGCTGACCATTTCCTGCGATGATCTCCTTGCTGCCGGCAAACTTCTCCCCCATGAATGGGACTCTTGGCACAAAACTTGAGAATGTAAAATTTCAGCAGGACATAAACTGGGATTGTATCTGACATGTGCTTCATCGCAGAGTGGCCTGAACCTTTGGGTTTGATCTGGTCCAGCACATCCAGATATCTCTGATTACCACTTTATGCTTCTAAGTGCTATTTTGCAGCTTATTCTTTGAAAATTCATAACTCCGGTTCTATTTATTGGGTTTTTAAATTTTGACTTGTTTTATTTATAGAACTTTTATAACAACATGTGGGATCTTTTTTGTGGTGTTTTCACTGTTTTAATATTTGAAGTGTTGCACAAATACTTTACATATTGCCTCTAACGTTAAGCCAGAATGCTCCGTGCCAAGCTACAAGAGGATAAGCACAGGGTAATGTAGGGTGTGCTTGTGCCTTACCCTGATTAGGATTGTGGTTACTGCTTGACCAGAGCTCATACCCCAGTCAACATGGAACCCAATTCCTAACAGGGATCCTATCTTGACGTACCTCAACTGGGACAAGAGAGACATGTCTTAATGGGCTGTGAGCCCAGCACCTGTTGTCATAGGCAGGGCCCAGTCTTATGATTTTATGAGCGTGATATGGTGTCTTAGGGTGGCCTGACTTTTGAGTGGGGATTATGTTCCGTTAGTCAGCTGAGTTATATTATGGTTATATACGTAAGTATGCACTGAATTGAATTTATTTGGCATTGAATTCCTTTGTTGTGTTCACAGCTATATGTGATTTCTACATGTTGAACAAAGAAAAATGTGCATGTATAGGAATACTCTGCATTACACTGGATGTGGTGGATGCCCAGAATAAAATGCCTAGAATGCTGCACCTAGAATCCTGCATTTATAGGCTGTCATCTGCCCCCTGCTCAGCATTTCTAATAGGAGGTGAATCGTGTGCAGTGCTGACGTCTTTGTTACATTTGCAGTAAATATTAACATTGTTTTTTTTTATTAAACCTTTTTATTGGGTTTTAAACATTTAAAGTTCAATACAGCTTGTTGTTGGTTATAATTACATATATAGAGTTGGAGGTCAAATCAGATGTAAATACTAACATTGTTATATGAATATCAAGCACAGCTCTAGTGGATACTACACATCGTTTGTGTCTGCCATTATGTACATATTGCCTCCATATATTTGAGGACTCATTCTTTTTCCACTCAATTTTTTTTATAATGGTGCCCATGTTGTAAATATAGATCCTAATGTTGTTTTGGGGGCATACAATCATTATTCGTACATTGGAATGATGGGAGCTCCTTTGAACACAATGGAGTGCTCTGGGCTTCTACTGACTGTTAGAAGCCACCTGCTCCAAATTTCCAATGTTGTCGTTCACAGTTGTTGCTGTGAACAAAGGCCTCACGGGGCCTGAGGGGATTTCAATCCACTTGGGCTCCATGAGAACTTTGTTTAATTTGTTTGAACATTCTGCTCTCTAGTTGCAGAATGTTCTAAGAACATTATAGCCCTTCGAAACTGGACTATACCGCCATTAAAGTCCCGCTCCCTTGTTAAAGGCCCTCTCCTTTGAGTTAGGCCTTTAACACTGAAGTGAGCCTTTAATGGCCGGTAGAGCCCGCCATGGTGGGCTATAAGGCTATCTTAGAGCATTGGAATATTGGGAGCTCCATTGAAAACAATGGCATGCTCCGAGCTTTTAATGGCTGGTATAAGCCCGGAGCACCAACATTCCAATGTTGTCGTTCGCAGCCGTTGCTGTGAACAAAGGCCTCACAGATCCCAAGGGGATTTCAATCCCCTCGGGCTCTTTGAGGCCTTTGTTTTATTTGTCAGAAGATTCTTCCCTTTAATGGCAGAATGTTCTAATAGCCTCATATCCCTCCATAGCTAGGCTATACCCACATTATACAACTAGTGCACGCCAAAACACTGTTGTATTTCCTTTTTTTCCCCACTCTTTTTCCCCCCACAGGTCTTTCGCTACCGCCCAGTATAAGTCTACTAGGGTGTTACTCTATTTTTGTCTGGTTACCACCCCACCAATATGGCGCGAGACATCTAGTAGTGCACTACACTAGTTACTTAGGTCCTGATGAAGTGCCACATGACTTGTTAGGAGCAACAGAGGCACGAAACCTGTTGACCCATTTCACGGAGATAGCCCTTTAGGAACATTACATCCACATAGGGCATCCATGTACTTTTGATCAAGCTGGAGCTACCTTTAACATCAAAATAGTTTTGATTAGGACTGCTCCAGACTTATTTTAACTTTCACATTCCTTGCACTACCCTTGCCCTCTTACCCGCACACACCCTACGGCTTCTTCAATAAAATATATCCTCCAAAGAACCCCATTTACGGTAAGCCCGTGGGGCATTGCAGCGCCGGCCCGAAGAGGAGCAAAGCCCAATGATGAAGCATGACATCCTACAGGGTGTGTGAGGGCATCACGAGGACATACTTGTCTTCCCCATCCCCCCAGTAACTGCATACCCCTTGTAGCACATATTTATGACAGTGACAGTGTCAATGGTGTTACTGCATACTCAAGTCAACAGATGAAGGGTTAGGTAATATTAAATATATAAAACCACTTACAATGTGGTGAGCACATGTTAGATTCATTTTTTCTTTTTTTATTTACTTTACCTATCCCGTTTTTTGACTTTCAACCCCCCACCCCACCCTGCCCCACCGCCTCACTGCTCTTACCTGTCCCAGCCACGACTGGTTATGATGAACACAAGAAGCACTTTTCTTTTAAGAGTGAAGTAAATGATAATTCCCAACTCAATTTGGTTCAAAAGGACACACCTTAATTTCGTTGGAGCTTGTAAAACGAATTTTAGGTGGAGCCAAGATGGCGGAGTTAGTAAACGCAGGCTCACCGCTCTGCACCCGCTACAGATTTTGAAAGACTTTCTTCATTAGGGCTGCTGATGAGAGACTGACCCTGGCCTGGGTAGCTTCTGGGAGCCAGGTGCTCAGGAGTGAAGCCCCACTGAGCTGCTGTGAATGCCTGTAAGAAGTTCGCAGAAGAGCATCGAGAGCGGCAGGTGAAATCAAAGATGGGGGGCACTGACTTTGATTTGCTGTGAGAGACCCAGCACTGGGTGAGCCCTCCCAGCGAGTGGTTCTGCAGAAGCCTGCTCCAGAATGTATGGGGTCTTGGACCAAGCATCTTGCCTTGCACGCCGAAAGGGTCCAAGGTTTGGAGAGCCACATTTAAGTACACTCAACCCTGCAGGGAAATGATGAGTTGGCAAGGCTTCACCATGGGGCATTGGAGAGGCCCAAGGCACCCAAGACTTATTTGCACTGCACCGAAGACCCATGGAAGCCTTTAGCAAGATAAGCCCTAGAGAGACATTTAGGAGTCTATGCTTTGAAAGATCTGAGCCAGTGAACTGTGCAATGACTCCCTAACCACAGGACCGATAAATGAAACATGCAGTGCACCTAAACTGCTGAAGAGAAAGCAGCATTAATCAGCCCCATAGAATAAGAAGTGCCTGGCATGCATCAATGGTGACATTAATAAGAGACTACTACACCTCTCCTTGTCAAGTAACAAAGGAGCTTGAGCTTAGAAAGTAAACACACAAAAAGAAGGTGATATTCATACGCGGCACACCAATGGGTGTTGAGAATAATACACACAATACATTCTCCAGCTGGCTGTATGCTAAAGGGTGCATAGAAAGGTCGAGCAGGTGTAATCCTTACCTATGGCCCTCACAGTGCCTGCTCCCCGACAGAGTCCATAGACGCAAATCCAGCAAAATTGTTCCTACAGATTTCTGTACAGGGTCTCCAGAAATACGTTAGAAGAGACCTGAGGAAAGACATTGAGTGCAGCATTGCTTATCCTAATGCTACACTGGGCAGCAAAATTGAAGAATTGCACAAGAATGTGGACACAGTGGGGTCTCGGGTACTGGAGTTGAAACCTGTGCTGAAAAAATCTGAATCAGCAGCTGCGGCGACCACAACAAGACTGTGGGATGTAAGTGCACAAATGCACCGTGCCATACTGAAACTTGAAGATGTTGAAAATACAGAGTGACTGGAAAATCTGAGAATTAGAAACCTGGGTTTGGGTGTATGAAAGCAATGAGAGATGTGATACAAGGATCTCACTGATGACCCATTTACAGAAGCTCTGTAAGCAGGAGGTTGAGAGACACGAGGAGGAATTAAAACATAGAACTAAAATATAAGGGAACCCCTCAAAAGCTAACTAGAGACAGCTCTCTATATTGCAGGTGATGGAGCAAGGTTTCACACATAAAGTGACTTCTTCGTACTCAACCCTCTCGATAATAATATTAATGTACTAGCTAACATGTTTTGTCTTATTAATATTGCATTACACGACATATTAGGCATCTAGGGGAAGCTTGCCAATGTGCTTTTTACTAACTATGATCCGCTTGCACTAAAATGGCTGCTGCTACGTGGGATTTTCTACTGTGCATGCGTCTGTCATGCCCACGTGATATGCTTGGTGGGAAAACTTCTGCTTCTGCGCAATAGAACTAAGATGGCTGTTATGTGTCCTAAGTTCAAGAAGCTTGCATCGCTGCTGTGCTAAGCTGTTTGTTTTTGCATAATATTTAATGCAATAGTATAAAATAAAATAATGGGAATACAGTAGAAAGAAGTGGTATACAGTGTATTCATTTATTCTGTGTCTCTAAAACTGTTTCTTTTCTATTTTTACATGTTACAAAATAACGGGCCTAAATGCTTTGCTGAACTCCATCTTTGGAGAAACTGCGCCTGCGCCACAAATCTTGAAGCCACAGAAGCTGTAGCCTTGAATCTAAGCCAAGACAGACATGGAAGGCGGAGAAGAGTGAACTCTTCGCCCTGCTGGAGGAAGCTGAATTGATTAAAATGTTTAATATGATTATTGATACATTTCACTACCGGGCGGAATAAAAGAACATGGGTAGATAAAGTTATGGGAGGGAACGACTTGAATACATGATTTACAAGTTGCCTCAAGGAAAATATGGTGTGATGGCTACTCCTCGTTCTTGACCAATAAAATTGTGGGATTCGCACGTTTGCATCATTTGGGGGTGGGACACTGACCTGAAAAATAGTATAACTAGGGTAGGCTTAGCTAGTTAGATTGTCCAACTTGTCCGAATAGCTGACCTGTCACTGACCCAACGCACTCAATAGGTGATCGGGAGCAGAGTTGCTGGTGGAGCACTCTGTCGGAAGATTCGATAACCCAATCGGGGTACTGGGCAGGAGATCTCTGACCCAATCGGGGTTCAACTGTTAGCTGCAGGGAGGGTGTACAACGCTGGTGTTTTGAACTTTAACTGTGGTGCTGGTCTTAGCCTGTGGTGGTCCTGTCCTGATCCAATTTGGTCCGTAACCTGTCCTGATTCTGGCTTGCACCTATTCTTTTCTGCTGGCACCTGTACTTTGGGATTCTAGTTCTTTGACTCAGCCTATGACCAGGGTTGGTCATCACACCGTTCTAGGTAACTATAAAGTGTGGGTTTGTCATTGTACTGTTTTCTCTTTTTCTTAACCACCCTCTGTTTAAATGCTTAACAACATTTTCTCTCCAAATCATTTACAATGTTTATGTTTAAATCTGCATTATTCTAAAAAAAGAATAAGAATTTAATTTGAATTCATCTTTATATTTTTCAAAATTTTACTTAGATAAAGATTTTTAATTTTTTTCGAGTTTGTGGTTATTTATGAACAGCTAAATGTTATTATTGCTATCTATTTTCTCTCTAACTCCCTTGATCCTTTAGGACTATAGGTATCGGTGACTTGGATTGGTAAGATAAATGGTATAAAATCCAAATGGTAAAAACCCCAATTGATTGTGTGTAGGTTTACCTGTTTAATGTATACATAGATATATGGGCCCAGGTGAGTATGTTGAGCAGGTGAGCCCGCGCTCTATCGGTTGTTTTGGTAGCGGAGGCAAGGTTAGGAGTTAGTGTAGATAGGTAGTTAGAAAATATTGATTATTGATTGATTACTAGTTATTGATGTATTGATTTTAAGCATTAACCAAAATTGTTCATACCTGTTTCATGTTATGTCTGGAAACCCCGGGGCAGAATAACAGGTGGTAAATAGAAGCCATTCTGTAGTGAGGTCACTGGTTCGAGGAAGTAAGTGCATGGTTAGGTAAAACCGGAAGCACTGTTTTAGGGACTTTTCTGTATAAATGTGTGAATAATTGATAGCAAAGAGTTTGCTAGTAAAACTTTGCAGTGATTTCACCTAGAAAGGGTCACACTGGAGGAGTAGCAGGTTCTTCTGTGCTTGATTTACAGGAAAGGGATTTGTTGGTGAAACTTTGGCAGTGCATAACCTAGAAAGGGTAAGCCAGAGGGATTAACAGGTTCTCCGATGCTTGCGTGAAAGGTAGACGGAAGGGATCTACTTGTAGTGTATGAAGAGTAAACGGAAGGGACTTACTCGCAGTGAATACAAATCAATATTTTCTATGAAATAGTTACTCGACACAGTGGCAAATGTTTTTTACGTCGTTAATTAATAAAATGAGCATTTAAAAGTGAATGGAAGTAAACTCTTGTATTACCTTGCAAAAGTGGGAGTCAGTTGCGGAGCTGCGCTGACGTCACTCAGAGCCGCGCTGGAATTGGTTAATACAGCGGGTGTGTAGTTGAGGTAATTTTGTAAAGGAGGGGTGAGTACAGGAGTGTGAGAACTCGTCTCACGAGAATAGCCGCGCAGCCATTGGTTAAACTGGTTTTGAATTCTAATCATTGATTGGTCATTAAAAATAAGAAACATTTAATATTGGAGGTTTTTTTGTAAACAAACTAAGGGGCCCATTAGGATGTTGGGCAGATTGCCCCCGCCAGGCTGGCGGTAGCCACCGCCAGCCTGGCGGGGGCAATCCCCCCGACATCCTCACTAGTTTCCCCCCTGCCATATTAGTATGGCGGGGGGACCTCGGCGGACGGAAAGACCGTCCGCCGCTTTTCCGCCCCGGTCGCCTTGCGGCCGGGGCAGAAAAGGAATAATATGGTGGCGGTGTCTATCAGACACCGCCAGCCATATTAGCATGGGCATTTTTCAATGCCTTTCCGTGGGGGCAATGCCGCCACGGAAAGGCATGCGGGCCCCCAGAGTGAAGGAGGGGTGGGGGCTGCATGTACCCCCCCCCACATTTACATAAACAAAGCGGCAGGCACCGCGTGGTGCCTGCCGCTTTGTATATGCTAATGCTGCAATGCATTTTTAGCATTGTGGCGGGCGGTGCAGAGAGCACCGCGCGCCACAATGCTAAAAAAACAGGATATGCCCGCCACTGTGGCAGGCACATCCTAATACCCCCCACGGGACCCCCGCCCTCATGGCGGGTGGTCCCTATTACCACGAGGATGGCAGGCGGGCAAAGTCCGCCCGCCATCCTAATGACACCCTAAGTGTCATCACGAAGAAAGTGGCATAAATATGTGTGGCATTTAGATCCAGGATTCATAGGAAATCGACCAGATAAAAGATATCTAGGTTTTGCTAAAGAACAGATGATAAGAGAGAGACCTTATATCATGTAAGGAGATAAAAGAAACATTTCATTTGTCAAGAAAGGTAAAAATGTCTTTAAAAAAGATAAGCCAATAAAAACCAGAGAAGGGATTATTATTTCACCACCGAATATGCCAGCATCATACATGATGGTTGAAAGGGGCTACCATACTTGTGTATGGTTAGAAAACTGGATAGAATACACCAAGATGATGGAATTTTGGCATTTCCAGAAAATGGTACCTTTAATGGTAGAGTTTTCTACAATTTAAGAGCATTCAGGAATGAATTAGATCCAAACCTAGGCTAACCCAATATGAGGCATTGGAGGAATGGGAAAAAGAGGCTTTTGAGCGAGACAGATCCAGAAGTGATAAAAGTATAAGTACATTTTATCCTAAATTTCCTAAAGAAACAAGAGATAAGCAGATGAAACAATGGAGACAGTCTATGCAAGTGGAAGGATTATATCCTGTCTGAGCATTAGAAGAACAAACAGGGAGTAAAAGTACTGAGAAAACTAAGAATTTAATGACAGGTGCTGATCCGGAAGATGATTACTTGGAGGATTTATTAATGAAAAATCCGCTACCTTATAATGAAGAACAAAATCAGACAAATCCTAGTGCTCTTTCTTAAAGCCACCTTTAGTTCCACAAGTGTTACATGAGGCATCATTAGAAAAATTGTTGCAGGAAAAGGAACGAGAAGCAATAATTAAGCAAAGGAATGAGTTAATTCAGAAAATTACACAGTTAAATATCAGTCCTGAAGCCTTAACAATTCCTGTGACTATAGGTCCAGTTGTTCCTTTATATGGAGAAAAACAGACCAGTCCCAGTCCCAGACCTCCTGTTCTAACTACACGTGTAGTATAGCCATGGAAAGAAACATTAATAGTGGATGACCAAGCAAGTGAATGTGGTCAGAAATGTCTTTAATGGATTTACCTATAAGAGAACCAGTAAGTAGCTCAGCTAGGAAAATACACCTGTAAATACTAGAGGAGAAGTGCAAATAGAAACCTCTTCAGGTACGAGAAGTGCAACTGTACTTACTCCAGAGGAAATTGAAAGATGGTCCAGAGAAATAGAGAAACCAAAATCAGAGTCAAAGACATTGGATATTTTTAAATTAAGAGTTGAATTAGAAGAAATGATTGCTGGAAATGTGGGATTAGATCGATTGAATGCATTAAATGAAGATGAATTGTTGTTTATATGTCGAAGTATCACCCTAAATACAAAAACATTTCATGAAAAATGAACGAGTTTAGCAATTTAAATGGGAATTGACATTGGTAAATCAAAAGTGTTACAGAAACCATATCGAGCTGAATTTTCTGATAAAGATTTAGTAAATATGAATGTGTCAGGTCATAAATTACAAATAAAGGAACTGTTATTGTTGCAAAAATGGGGTGACATAGACAGATGGAAAGCTAGATGGTTAAAGAAAAAGGAAAAGCTCAAGGGAAAAGTACAGTATCAGAATATATGTTGAAACAAACAGAGAAAGTGGAAAGGTTGTGTCCAATGAGAGAAGTACGAGGTGGAGGTTATGTGCGTGTTCCATGGTCCCTACAAGATATGTTGTCATTTACAAATGAATTCCTAAAAGTCAGATAGAAACCTGTAGAATTATTATTATTATTATTATAACGGTCTTGTACAGCGCATGGTTACCCTGGAGCATCCCAGCGCTTTACCCAACAGAGTAACAGAGCAGAGAAACAAAGTCCGATAGTTTAGCAGAAAAGAAGAGTTTTCAGTTTTTTACGAAAACGTAGGAGACAAGGCTCCGAACGTAAACCTAGGGGGAGTGAGTTCCAGAGGGTAGCAACATTTACAGAGAATCTTCTTCCTCCTGATCGGGCCTTTTTGACCCTAGGGGCCACAATTAGGTGTTGTTGATCAGAGCGAAGAGTTCTGCTCGCTTTATATGGGGTCACCATCTTTTGGAGGGCGGGCGGGTCTTTGCCTTGCAAGATTTTATGAGCCAGGCAGAGAGATTTAAATTTGACCTTTCTCGCACTGGCAACCAGTGCAATGCCCTCAGTGCTGGTTTGGCCGATCGTGACATTGGGATGCTGTAGAGCATTCGTGCCGCCGCATTCTGAACTTGCTGGAGTTTGTTCAGAGTCATCTCAGGAGCCCCCAGGTAGATTGCATTACTAAAGTCTAATCTAGATATGATCAGACCCTGGATTAGAAGCTTTCGAGATGAAAAAGGAATCAGTGGCAGCACTTTGCGCACCGATCGGAGGAGACCAAAACAGACACCTAGTTTGGAAGCCTGGGTCCTAAAGGAGAGGTCTTGCTCCAGCCAGATACCCAGGCTCTTAATCTCGGTCTTGGGTATGGGAGGGGATCCCACGTAGCTGGGCCAGGCCGCGCGGGGAAGTGAGGGTTTTTTCATTCCCATCAGCATTATCTCCGTTTTAGAGCCATTAAGCTTGAGTGCTGAGTCCCCCATCCACGAATGGACTTTGGATAGACAGGAATACAGCACCTGGGAATTATCCTTGGTCTGTGAGAGGGCGAACACCAACTGAGTGTCGTCGGCGTAGCTCACGATCTTGATGTTAAAAGGAGCCACCACATCCTCCAGGGGGGCCATGTATACGTTAAATAGTGTAGGGCTCAGGGAGGAGCCCTGAGGTACACCACAATGGAGGTGGGTGGATACCGATCGTGCGCCCCCTTCCCAGACCTGAAAGGTGCGTTCGCTGAGGAATGACCTCAGCCATTTCAGCACTGTCCCCCTCACTCCGGCATCTGACAGTCGTTGAAGGAGCACTCGGTGGATAACAGTGTCAAACGCTGCGCTAAGGTCCAGGAGGATCACTGCCACTGATCCTCCTGAATCCAAGATGCAACGTACCTCCTCAGTGACTGCCAGCAAGGCGGTGTCTGTGCCTTGGCCCGGACGAAAGCCAGTTTGTGAGCTTCTCAGCACGCCGTTGGACTCAAGGAAATTGGACACAATGGTACTGACAGGTCGAGAAATTTGTGAAAGTCTCAAAAGTATTGTTAAAAAATCTAGATGGGTTATTTGATATTGTTGTTCCTGTTGATTTATGGACAGAATGCAAAATTGCAGTAAACTGGCCAAATGATGAGTATCCTAGAGACCCAAAAACAGGAGCACCATCAGACGAGGTGATGAGGAAGTACACTCAGGTTATACTGTACTTGAAAGGGAAAGTACCTCCAAAAGAGACAGACTGGACTGCAATAGACAGAACTACTCAAAATAAAGCTGAATCTGTGCATGCAGATTATGAACGACTCTTACAAGTTTTTAAACAGTACAGTGGTTTAGAAAATATTGACACCAAAGATATGACGCATTTTAACTATCGGTTTGTGTCTGGGCTAAAACCAGAAATTTCACAATGGATTATAAAATCTGTTGGCAGGCCAAACCTGTAGATGAAATACTGAAATATGCTAAATATTGTGAAGATAAATTGGACAATAAACAAAAGAATTTGGAAGAAAAAGTAATGTGGGCACAGGTAAAATTAGCAGAGCAACAAGAACTTCAATTGAAAAATATTCAGACCCAAGGAGATGGAAATAGTAATAAACCTAGAGGAAAATGTAATCGAGAGGAAGCTAAAACGAAATTTCCTTGTCATGGGTGCGGCAAGTTGGGGCATTGGAAGAATGAGTGTAAGGCTGTATTAAATAATAATAATAATTTGAATCCACATATGCAGAATGTGGTATCGAAAAAGCAGCAAAAACAGGTAATACAAAATCAGTTACCATTGGCGCCTATGCCAAACCCTGGGAGTCAACCAGCATACAGTGTTGATACCACAAATTGGGAAGGAAATGGTGAAAAGGACACAGTGACACCACAATTTCTTTTGAGTGACTCATACTTTGATGAAGACAGTTTCTGACGGTGCCTGAGGGGGGAGGACGAGGAGTGCGTACTTGGCGCATCCTTGCAGGTAGATCAGTCAGGTCCATACATTGAGGGAAAGGTTGAAGGAAATGATTTTACCTTTCTGTTGGATACTGGCGCTACCCGTTCTACTGTGAGAACAGCAGACGTTCCAAACCTTCCCTTCTCGGGAGAAGCAATCCAAGTAGAGGGCGTTTCTAATAAACAAATTAGTACCCCAGTTACAGAACCAATAGAAGTCAAAATAGGCAATTTTAAAGAAATGCACACATTTGTTGTATGTGACTCCAGTCCTGTAAATCTATTAGGCAGGGATTTGCTGTGCAAAATGAATTGCACTATCTTTTGTACACCAAATGGTGTTGAAATTCAAACCCCAGATGAAGATGGAATTTATTAAATTATGCTAGCAAAACAAGAAACTGAAAAACAAAAGTTTACCATAGAAGACTTGCCAAAAGAATTACAACATGCAGTAGATCCTAACATGTGGGATTTCACAGGAAAAGATGTAGGATTAATGGCAAATGTTGACCCAGTAAAAGTGAGAGTAAAAGAAGGTGCAGTTTATCCAAATATTCGACAGTACAAAATGAGCCCAGAAATAAAAGCAGGAGTTGCACTGGAAATAAAATGTCTAGTGGAAGCAGGAATTTTGCAGGAAATAATGAGCAGTCCATGTAATTCACCCATAATTAGCATCAAGAAACCAAGCGGAAAATACAGGGTTGTACAGGACCTCCGTAAAATTAATAAAATTGTCGTCCCATGTTGTCCAGTTGTGCCAAACCCTGCTGTGATTCTGAATCAAATACCATGGGCAGCAGGCTGGTTCACCGTAATAGACCTTTGCCATGCATTTTTCTCCATACCATTACATCCAGATAGTAAATATCTTTTTTTCGTTCAAATTTGACGACCATATCTAAGTTTGGAATCGCGTCCCTCATGGGTACACAGAAAGTCCATCGCTCTTTAATCAGATCTTGAAAAAATTTCTTGAATCTCTGATATTACCTGGACAATCAGTCTTGGTGCAATGTATAGATGACCTGTTGGTGGCATCTCAGAATCGAAAAGACTGTGTTACTGATACAATTGCTCTATTGAATCATTTAGGTAAAAGAGGACACAAAGTATCACCTGAGAAATTGCAGTATTGTACCACATCAGTGAAATATCTGGGACACCAGATAGAGAGAAGTGTCAGAAGGGTTACTTCTGAAAGAATCAAAATAATACAAAACATGAATCTACCTCAAACACAGAAAGCAATCAGAATGTTTCTTGGAGTTGTAGGTTACTGCAGGCAATGGATTGTGGGATTTGCAGTCCTAGCAAAACCACTGATACAAATGACAAAGAAAAAAGCAAAGGACCCAGTAGAATGGGATGATGAAAGCATGTCATCTTTTCTAAAGTTACGAGACTGTCTGTGTTCAGCTCCAGCATTAGGGAAGCTGGACTATACAAAGGATTTTGCATTGTTTTATGACACACGAGACAATTGCGCACTTTCAGTTCTAACACAGACTCATGGTTGATGAGACGTCCTGTTGCATATTTTTCCTCTACTCTGGATCCAGTGGCAGCAGTGTATGTCCCACATGCAGTTGTGATTTTACTGACCAGGACTAAAACTCAGTATTTAACACCTAGTCGGCTGACTAAATATGAACAAATTCTTGTAGGTGCAGAAAATGTAACGATTGCTAGATGTAATATTCTGAACCCAGCAACATTGTTGCCTGAATCACATTTTGCAGAAGTCAAAAATGAAATTGAACATAATTGTATTGATCTTACAGAATACTGTACTAAACCACGTCCAAATATAAGAGAAGAGCCACTAATAAATTCAGAACATGAACTATTTGTAGATGGTTCATGTATGAGACATGAGGAAGGAGGTTTGAGCGCTGCTTATGCAGTTTGCTCTCTATGAGGTCCAGTTGAAGCATCATATTTACCTGGAGTAAAATCTGCACAGGTAGCTGAACTAATTGCATTTACGAAAGCTTGTAAATCTGGGAAAAATCTGAAAGTTACTATTTTTACTGATACCCAATATGGATATGGAGTTGTGCATGATTTTGGCCGACTTTGGATGCAAAGAGAGTTTCTGACTTCATCAGGTACTCCGATTAAAAATGGACATTTTGTGAAAGATTTTCTAAAAGCAATCCAATTTCCAGAAACTGTATCTGTGGTCAAGTGTGCTGCTCACCAATCTGGCAACGACAGAGTGACAGCAGGTAACCGATATGCTGACCAACAAACTCAATATTGTGCCAAAAATAAGATGGCCATAAACACGAAAGTTGAACCAAACAGAAACAGCTGCCAACTTGTGTTGCTTGAGAGAGTGAAAATGTGGGAAGAAGTGAAAGATTTGCAAAATGATGCAGAACAGGAAGAAAAGAAAGAGTGGGCGAAAATAGGATGTAAGAGAAGGGCTGGAGATGGTGTCATTGTTTACCTTGATGGGAGGCCTGTGTTGTCAAACGGTATGCTTGCTCCTATGGCTAGGATGTATCATGGTGATTCTCATCTTGGACGAGACGCTATGATAAGGCTATTCAGACAAACTTCGTTCAATTCAAAGTTCAGGAATGTTGCAGAGAGTCTTTGCCATAGGTGTTTGGTGTGCCAACAAATGAATCCTGGGAAAATAACTGTAGTGTTGTCAGGAAAGATTGGAAAGGCAGAAGGTCCTTTTATTCAACTTCAGATTGATTTCATTCAGTTACCCCCTTGCAGCGGAATGAAATACATTCTTGTCATTGTCTGCCTATTTTCAAAATGGGTGGAAGCTTACCCTACACGTAGGAATGATAGCATCACAGTAGCAAAATTACTACTTAGAGAGTGCATACCATGTTCCGGTTTTCGAGCAACGATTGAATCAGACCGAGGAAGACATTTTAATAATAAGATAATTGGTCTAATCTGTGAAGCATTTAAAATTGAGCAAAAGCTGCACTGTGCATACCACCCAGAGGCTTCTAGAGTGGTAGAACAACTGAATGGCACAATCAAATCAAGATTGGGAAAGATTTATGAATCAACTCGATTAGAATGGCCAGATTCTTTACCTCTTGTTCTGATGGGACTCGGAAGCATTTCAGACAGAAATACAGGCTTGAGTCCTCATGAAATACTCATGGGAAGAGCAATGAGGCAAGCATGGGTGCCAGGACATAAGTTGATAACTATATCTGATACCTGATCATTGGTATAGGAGTTGCTATTTTGGAATAGTATTGCCAAAAGTATACCATGTAAATAAAATCACTGGAAGCAATGAAGACACTAATGGACTAATACGTAATAGAAGAGCTAGTTTTGCAGAAATTGCAGGTGATATATTTAGTGCATTGATACCTTCAGTGGGAGTGGTTTTAAATACTCAAAGAATTTGCAAATTGTCAACGGTGGTGGATGGCTTATCGACTGACACTGCTGGAGGTTTCTTAATGATCAATACTGAACTATTTGCGGTTAGGTCAATGGTTTTACAAAATCGACTTGCTCTTGATACATTGTTGGCAAAATAGGGCCGAGTCTGCAGAATGCTGAAAGCGCAACATTGTTGCACTTACATTTCTGACAAAAGTGTAGAACTAAAAGGGTATGTAAGGAATATTATTTAGAAAAAGAACTTAAACCACTGGCGGTTGATAGTTCATGGAAGAGACTAACAGATGGTCTTTTCTCTATAGGTATTTGGTTTTCTAATGTAGGAAAACGTTTTTTAGGTAAAATACTGATGCCAATGGTGGGAATAGCCCTAATGATTTTAGGGATGATAATTTGTTGCAAATGTCATAAGCATGAAAAAACATATGCAATAAATAAAAAAGGAATGAAAAGAAATATCAACGAAATAGAATTAGAAGAATATAACAGACATTTATACAAAAAGGTGAAAGACCTCCATCTGAAGAATGAAAAGAATATTAATAGAAAGTTTGAAGAAATTGAAATGGGTGAAGTGCAAAAGTTGGCATCTGTTTCATTAACTAGTGATGATATAAATATCATCAAAGAGGGGATGATGGAGCAATGTTTCACTCGTAAAGTGACTTGCTCGACTCAACCCTCTTGATAATAATATTAATGTACTAACTAACATGTTTTGTCTAATTAATGTTGCATTACAAGACATATTAGGCATCTAGGGGAAGCTTGCCAAAGTGCTTTCTACTAGCTATAATCTGCTTGACTAAAATGGCTGCTGCTACGCAGGATTTTCTACTGCGCATGCGTCTGTCATGCCCACGTGATATGCTTGGTGGGAAAACTTCTGCTTCTGCGCAATCGAACTAAGATGGCCGTTATGTGTCCTAACGTGCAAGAAGCTTGCATCGCTGCTTTGCTAAGCTGTTTGTTTTTGCTTAATATTGTGCCGCTCATGAAACTGACTGTGGGGCTTCATTTTGCGTGCTGTAGCTGGAGGACTCTCTGAACTATTCCCAGCCAAAACCAACATCGGGGCAGGACGCGAGGACTCCAGGGACCAGGAGCCTCGTGGTTCAACACACCTGAGCCGGAGCTGACGGCCACGCCCCCACTCACCTTATAACGCCTCGTGGCCCCCGCTTTGCGGGTGCCGCTCGTGAAACTGACTGTGGGGCTTCATTTTGCGTGCTGTAGCTGGAGGACTCTCTGAACTATTCCCAGCCAAAACCAACATCGGGGCAGGACGCGAGGACTCCAGGGACCAGGAGCCTCATGGTCCAACACACCTGAGCCGGAGCTGACGGCCACGCCCCCACTCACCTTATAACGCCTCGCGGCCCCCGCTTCCCGGGAGACGCTCGTGAAACTGACTGTGGGGCTTCATTTTGCGTGCTGTAGCTGGAGGACTCTCTGAACTATTCCCAGCCAAAACCAACATCGGGGCAGGACGCGAGGACTCCAGGGACCAGGAGCCTCGTGGTCCAACACACCTGAGCCGGAGCTGACAGCCACGCCCCCACTCATTATTTAGCCCACCATAATCCCCGCTACGCAGGACGCGGGCGGGCGCCAGGCTAAGACCGGGCAAAGGGCGGGCTGTCTGTGGCCGTCCGGGGCAGGAGGAGGCAGGTCTGGGCCATCCCTCTATACCCCTTTGAAGGTTCTTTGTGTCTAACTTTACCAACGCTTGTTGCTGTAGGTGTATTTATTGGAATAATGGGGAAAAGGAAAATAACTGAGGATGCTAGCGACGCATTGGGTGTGGAGTCTAAGGGAGGGAAAAAGCTACGCAGATTAAAGTCAAGCCACCCAAGAAACGTTTGTCCCATGCGGCCGGAAACTGTGTAATGGACCGCAATGATGGATTTATCCAGGACTGTGAAGATTTACTCACTAATTCCCCTAACGTAATAGGGAGGGGTCAAGTGGGTGCGAGTCACATGCAAGGTAAAGTAGGGAAGGGGCAAAACCGGAGTGGAGCTTTAATTCCGGAAATGTTTCTGAGCAAAGCTAAAGCAGGGAGTGGGGAAAATCCACTGGTCCTTGGGGGGGGAATCCCACTCAAAAGAAAAAGCTCAACCCCCTCCTTCTCCTGTACATTGCCCTATTGATTCTGTTGTTTTGCCCTGCAGCAATAGGTATGCCGTTCTGGCTCAAATAGAAGACTGTCACCCCAAAACTGGTTGTGAAGCACTTATGTTAGATGCACCTCGTAGTAAAGGCGCATTCTTTGAGCCTGGAATTCATGCAAACCTTCTGCCAATAGAATCAGATAGTAACCCACTTCTTGAAGTGGTTAAGCACTTGTGCAACCTGGTAGAAGTTATGCAAGTCAAAATTGACCAACTCACCGTTGCCGTGAATAACATCAGGACGGACCCAGGCTATTCTATAACCAGCCCTGTACCACTGAACCCTATTGGCACAAGCAAAGCACAGGTGGCAATGCCAACTAAGCCTGCCAATAGTGCCCCTACTACGCTAGGTCCATCGTTACCTATAGGCATTCCTTTTAGTGAGGTGGTAAGGACAGGGAGGGGAGTTTCACATGCTAAACATGATCGATCTGCCTGTGGTAAAACGACCTCAAATATAGTGTTAACACAAGCAGGGAATGTGGGCGGTGACTCTACACTCAGAAGTAGATTCTATGGTCAGACATCTGTAAGTAGTCACCAACCAAGAAGAACAACCACTTTGAGTGCGAAAACCCCTTATACCAATCCTTACCGAACTAAATCAACGAAGGTTTCTATGGTTAACACTCCTAAGTTGAGTCCCGGCAGAGACCACGAATCCATCAAATCCCTAACTAATAAAGCAATCCATTGGATTAGGTATGTTAGGGGCTGCAGGTCTGTTATTAGAGAGGATATCCTCAATGCCGGGAGGCTCACTTTCGACAGGGACATGTTCGACTGCATTGAATTGACCTTTCAAAACTCTAAGATGGTGGAAGATTTGAGAAACTTAGAATATAGAACTTGTTCCCCGGACCACTCCAGTATCCAAATGAGACCCACCCCCACCCAGAACTGGCCAACTAAAAACGGAAAAGGTTTTAGAGATGTTATAAAGGCAAGCTCAGGGCTAGATTCTAATGATTGACCACCAAGTGAGAAAGCTCATACAGTATGTAGTGAACTAAGCGATGGTGTAAATCCAGTACATGGCACCATTTTTATGCAGGAAAATAATGTTTTTGCACCACAGCTGATATCCCTATCTGCCCCCATTACTGCTTCATTAGCTGGTATTGATGATATAATTCATAACGAAGACACAGTATCTGGTTTTGGTAAACTCATGTCAATTTTATCTTGGAACATAGCTGGGCTGAAATCGAAAATAGAATCTCCGGAATGGGCAGCATTTATTAGCCAGCATGAAATATGTTTATTCCAGGAAACATGGTTGTTGGAACCATTGTTTTTCCCTGAGTACTTGAATTATAGTATCCCATCTGAAAAGTTAGGGAGAGGTCGTCCATCTGGCGGCCTATCGATATGGGTTAGACAGGACCTCGAGGTTACAATTAAGTCCCTAACCACTAATCACAGGGATTTACAGATTTTAACGTTAACATTTATACATAAAAAGCCAGTCCACATTTATAATTTATACGCCCGTAGTACTGGGGTAAGAGATCTGAAGTTTTAGCACTCTTGGAGGATCTGATAGAATGCCACTCTCCGCATTCTCATGTAATTTTAGGGGGAGATTTTAATGTAACTTTTGAACCCCTGCAGTGTGTCGAGTGGAACATAGCGGACGAGGAAGATAAGGAATGGCGCGTACCCAAACTTGATCTCGAGCCAGTTAAAAGGTGGACAGAAATAGTGATCCAACTTAATTCAATCTGTCTAAATAAAGGTTTGAGACCGACTAATGGCAGGACGGTTGGAGATAAGACAGGGGCCACCACGTTTAGGAGTGGGCCCTGTGAGAGTAGAATAGATTATATTCTGATTAGTTTGGGGCTATGGAAATACCTTAATGGCGTGTCTATTGTGGACAGGCTCGAGAGTAACCATAACCCGCTGTTTATGTCTCTCACTTACTGGAATGAACCTGTGGATAAAGGGGGGCTGGGTATTAACCCTCCCCCTGACATCCTCATTTCAAACGACATGCGACACGTTCATTTGGCCAAAGTTTCGAATGTCCAAGAGAATGTTGATTTTATATCAAGCAAGCTAGTCAAAGCAACATGTGAATTCCGAGAATTAGCCAGTGTAGGGACTTCGGCTCAGGCATTAAAAAGGGAACAAGGATTCACAAAGCTTTTTTTGGTGACTTAACCCCTTCCATGCTCATGACGAGCTCAGCTCGTCATGCAGTACACTGCTCGTGTGCTCATGACGAGCTCAGCTCGTCATGAACAATGGGGATTTGCACAGTTCAGCACCAGGGGGGAATTGCTATAGCATTGAAGGTGTTAAGAAGCTTATTTGTCAGGCTTTGTAACCCAAATAGACCCACCACCTATCAACCTCCGTGCTGGTTCAAGGGGGAATGTAGACAAGCTCGTTTGGACCTGGGCAGAGCTATTAAAGGCGGCGTAAGCTGGAATATTCGATTTGCCAGGGCCGCGTACAGGAGTGCTGTCTCTAGATCCAAACGAGCATGGGACGAGCAGAGGTGGCAAGAATTAAAAGAGGCAGCATTTCAAAAAGACTTGAGAAAGTTTTGGAATGTTTTTAAATGGGGAAGTGACGGCAACCCAGATAAGCCTCAGAATTGGGTTCCACAGGATGAATGGGTAGCCTATTTTAAACCGCAATATGCCAGGCGCGAAGATATAGAACCGACCATGGAGGTACTTCATGTACCTTTTTTGGACGAACCATTTACCATAGGCGATGTGTATTGCGCCCTAGACTTAGTGGTCCCCGGAAGAGCACCTGGCGTAGATGGGGTACCCGCAGACCTATTCTTGCAGGACAAAAATTCTTGGGGCAGCTATATACTCCTTTCGTCAAATGCGGTTGCCAAGGGAGCTCCCATACCCCAATCCTGGAACGGGGCTGAAATCATTCCTGTATTTAAGAAAGGGGATAAATCATTACCCGGTAACTATCGCCCAATCAGCCTGATTGATACCACTCAAAAAATCTTTGGTAGGCTGGTTCTCAATAAGGTATTGGTGTGGGAACAGGATCAGAATATTTTATCTCATTTGCAGGCTGGTTTTAGAATCTCAATTAGCACAGTCGACCAGGTGTTGCATTTTGCTATGCTGTACTGGAAGACAGTGGTAATTGGTTGCGGTAGCCTGTATGCAGCCTTTATCGATCTTAGGGCTGCATTTGACTTGTGGAGTGTGCTTAATGACATGGGCATGCCCGGGTCCCTCCTTTCACTAATTAAAAAACTTCACGAGCAGAACTTTGCCCAAATCAGAATGGGTCGCCCTGGTAATGTCACCACTCAGTTCCCAGTAGAAACAGGGGTGCGGCAAGGCTGCGTTTTAGCGCCAACTTTGTTTTCATTGTATATTAATGACGTTGCCAAAATGTTGATTGATTCTAATGTTGACGCCCCAATTCTTGCAGGAGCCAAAGTTCCTATTTTAATGTTTGCCGACGACTGTCTGATAATAGCTAAAACCCCGAGCTGGTTGCAGAAGGCTCTGATGATTTTTGAAAACTTTTGCATCGCTGGTGGTTTGGAGGTGAATGTTTTAAAATCAAAGTTTATGTCTTTTAATGGACCTAAATCTTATAAGGGTACTGGATGTATGAAAAAGTTACCTCTTGAGAAGCTTCAAGCTTTTAACTACCTGGGATTCTGCATCCAACATGATTTATCATGGAACAAGCAGGTTGAATTGGCCACCCTTAAACATCGTCAGCTCGCAGGAGCATTGAGCCTAGAGCACTCAAGGTCCCTCACCAAGCCGATAGCCCCTGTACTAACAGTATATAACGGTAAGGCAGTTAGTTCCACCTTATATGGAGTTGAAATTTGGGGGTTTGAGAACCTAAGGGGAATGTCAGTTTCAGAAAATCGTTTCCTTAGGAACTTAACTAAATTACCCCAGAGCACCCCCATGAGTCCTTTATTGCATGACTTGGGATTGCGCCCAATAGCACTTATTGCATCCTTCCGTCCACTTCTATATTGGAGGAGGATATGGACGACGCCTGAATTGGAAATATATACTAGGGGGTTGTTGGATGTAATCAGGTGTGATACTTCTCACAAGATCAAGTGGCTAGCTAATATTCAGGGACTATTAAGGGATCTAGGCCTTGGGGAATTGTGGGAAAACCCAGTGAATGCTGCATTTCCTCCCAAGAAGGTCCTAAAAGTTCTATACTGGAAGACTGTGGCCTCTAAAACTTTTAGGAACATTGCTCCCCTCTTCTTGACTGCCAGGTTTCTGGATTTTAAAGATGGGACCAGCTTTGAAGCATTTTGGGATGTCATTACTAAACCCCTAGATTGCAACCTCGACTTCCAATTGAGAATTGGGAGCTTGCCAGTAAGAGCATTCACCAAAAGATGGACTAGTGGGGTCAAGGTCGGCTGTCCGGCCTGCCCGGCCCCCATCGAAACCATTAACCATCTATTGTTTGAATGTCCTGTGTATGCAGCCCCTCGCCGGATCTGGTTACGCCCTATGTGTAGATTGCTGGGCACTAGGAGTGGCCTGGTGGCTGTTAGAATAATTTGCACTTGTACCAACCCGCTTGTGTTCATTGCCGTATCCAAATTTTTAGGGTGGGTCTGGACAATTAGAAGTAGACTGATGGTAGCATAACCACCTCATTTGGGTGTCTAAAGCTCTGGTTATGTAACATGTGTAATAAGTCTCATCTATGGTTGTATCATAAATGAATTTTAAGAAATTGTATTTTAACAATATTTATTACTTTTTATTGATGTATTTTTATACGTATTATATGCTTTTATGACAAGCGTTGAATAAAGCTTGTTTGACTGACTGGCTTAATATTTAATGCAATAGTATAAAATAAAATAATGGGAATAGAGTAGAAAGAAGTGGTATACATTGCATTCATTTATTCTGTGTCTCTAAAACTGTTTCTTTTCTATTTTTACATGTTACAAAATAACAGGCCTAAATGCTTTGCTGAACTCCATCTTTGGAGAAACTGCACCTGCGCCACAAGTCTTGAAGCCACAGAAGCTGTAGCCTTGAATCTACGCCAAGACGGACATGGAAGGCGGAGAAGAGTGAACTCTTCGCCCTGCTAGAGGAAGCTGAACTGATTAAAATGTTTGTATGATTATTTATACATTTCACTAATGCGGGCGGAATAAAAGAACATGGGTAGATAAAGTTATGGGAGGGAATGACTTGATTATACACTTATACTTTGGACAGTGGACCTGTAAAAAAACAAGACAAGGGGCACCAACCCTACGTTTTCACAAACCAAAGTGTTTCCGGCGCTTAGCGTGCTACTTCCAAATGCCCTCTGTCCTAAGGGCACCACCGCAAACATAGGGTGAATGTCAATTTTGCTTCCAGTTTGGAAAAACACCACTTGGTGAATCAATCCAATCAAATGAGAGAGGTAAGTGACTCTCTTAATGTCCTTATATATATACACTGAGTCGTGGTGAATATTTCAATGCTTATATAATATTCCATTTTAGACAAAGCCAGCCAACGCGTTTCGTTCTGAAACAGAACTTCTTCAGGGCTGAAATGTTAAAAAACACATTAAAGAACAAAATTGATAATGTACATAACGTCACATAAATATATACATCCAAATATATGAACACAAATACAACGACATATAAACATACAATAATCCCATATCATATATACAAAACTTATTTACAATAAGAACATTTTCACACAATATAAGATATATTCACAGTGATGTTGTCAGGGAGGGAGCGACTTGAATACATGATTGACAAGTTGTCTCAAGGAAAATATGGTGTGATGGCTACTCCTCGTTCTTGACCAATAAAATTGTGGGATTCACACATTTGCAACATTTGGGGTGGTACACTGACCTGAAAAATAGTATAACTAGGGTAGGCTTAGCTAGTTAGGTTGTCTGACCTGTCACCGACCCAACGCACTCAATAGGTGATCGGGAGCAGAGTTGCTGGCGGAGCACTCTGTCAGAAGATTCGATAACCCAATCGGGGTAGTGGGGAGGTGATCGATGACCCAATCGGGGTTCGACTGTTAGCTGCAGAGAGGGTTTACAATGCTGGTGTTTTGAACTTTAATTGTGGTGCTGGTCTTAGCCTATGGTGGTCCTGTTCTGATCCAATTTGGTCTGTAACCTGTCCTGATTCTGGCTTGCACCTGTTCTTTTCTGCTGGCACCTGTACTTTGGGATTCTATTTCTTTGACTCAGCCCATGACCATGTTTGGTCATCACACCGTTCTAGGTAACTATAAAGTGTGGCTTTGTCATTGTACTGTTTTCCCTTTTTCTTACCCACCCACTGTTTAAATGCTTAATGACATTTTCTCTCCAAATCATTTACAATGTTTATGTTTAAATATGCATTATTCTAAAAAAAAGAATAAGAAGTTAATTTGCGTTCATGTTTATATTTTTCAAAATTTTACTTAGCTAAAGATTTTAAATTTTTCTCGAGTTTGTGGTTATTTATGAAAAGCTAAATGTTATTTTAAAAACGAGCATATCGAACTCTGCTCAAAGAATCTAGCAAGCAGAATGGAGAGGATCCGTCCGAGCTTGATCCATGAAGACCAGTCTGGATTTAGATTTGCCAGACAGAGACACAACAACAATCGCAGGACGGTCAAAGTTCAATTGGTTCACTCAGAGGCGTTTTAAGGCTTGATTCAAGCTAGCCTGGCTGATGAGGGGTGATGCCCCGAAACTGGTCAAATGATGCTTATTTCTGGTCCAGGGAGGATCTGGCTTGGCAGTTCGGGCTGGACTGTTCCCATGAGGAACAGGGTCAAGACTGATTTGCATATGACAGGGTCTAAACTGGGTTGGCATGGTGAGCAAAAGAACAATGGATTTAACCCAGATATTGATTGGGGGTGAATGTTTGATTTGCTCTGCATTCTATCTATCATCTGTGTGTCTTTTGCTTTCTCGCCCTAAGTGCCCGGGTTTGCCCAGACATGGGTCCTGGGCTCACTGTACCCCTGGATTCAAGCTAGCCTGGCTGATGAGTGGTGATGCCCCGAAACCAGTCACAGGATGCTTGTTTCCAGTCCAGGAAGGACCTGGCTTGGCAGTTTGGGTTGGAGTGTTCCCATGAGGCACAGGGTGAAGACTTATTTGCATTTGGCGGGTCTAAACTGCGGTGGCATGGTGAGCAAAAGAACGATGGATTTAACCCAGACCAATTGGCTGAGGGTGAATGTTTGATTTGGTCTGCATTCCGTCCATCATCTGTGTGTCTTTTGCTTTCTATTGGATATATGCAGAGACAGGATTTATGCCGTTTAAATCCTTTTTTTGCATTTGCAAAGTCTGCAATTTGCAAAAGAATGAGTTTGTGATATTGTGTCACATTGGGCCGACGATATTTTTCCAAGTCAGAAAATTATTTCCCTCTTGTGAAAAGACTTTTACTACACATTCAAAATCACAAATCGGAGGGATCATGAAAAGAGCTTTTCCTTCCTAGTTGCAATTTGAAGCGCTATATATCAATGGTTGCTATATAGCAATTGTATTTTTTTGCAAATAATCCGTTAACGATCAAATCAAATTGGGATGGTAACTGATGTTCAAGGCGCTGGTTGCCCACATATGACAACTTCCTCTTTGAGATTCGTGGAGAGTGGCTGTGTGGGAAGCGCACATTGTTCCAGGCAATCACAGCATGCTCCGTCCAGTGTCTTCCATGGAGGTCAGTTACAACAAGGGGTGGTGAGGGACAGAGTCTCTGAATTAAGCAGAATACTCTCACCCAGTCAAGAGATCAGGGCTAGATCCAACACCGTTTTTTAGCTCATTGCACCATCCCAGTTTCAGAACCTGGCTGTATGCAAATTAGTCTGTTCCTGTCCCAGTGCATGATGGGAACAGGGCAAACCAAACTACAAAAGCCAATTCCTACACTGGGAAGGAAACAAGCTTCCGGGGACCGGTTTCTGGCATTACAGCCGTCTTCGGCCAGGCTTGCTTGAATCCTGATGGTGCAATGAGCAAGGGACTCATGTCTGAGTATACCCTTCCACGCTTAGGGTGGACAAAATTAGTTACAACAAGGGGTGGTGAGGGACAGAGTCTCTGAATTAAGCAGAATACTCTCACCCAGTCAAGAGATCAGGGCTAGATCCAACACCGTTTTTTAGCTCATTGCACCATCCCAGTTTCAGAACCTGGCTGTATGCAAATTAGTCTGTTCCTGTCCCAGTGCATGATAGGAACAGGGCAAACCAAACTACAAAAGCCAATTCCTACACTGGGAAGGAAACAAGCTTCCGGGGACCGGTTTCTGGCATTACAGCCGTCTTCGGCCCGGCTTGCTTGAATCCTGATGGTGCAATGAGCAAGGGACTCATGTCTGAGTATACCCTTCCACGCTTAGGGTGGACAAAATTAGTTACAACAAGGGGTGGTGAGGGACAGAGTCTCTGAATTAAGCAGAATACTCTCACCCAGTCAAGAGATCAGGGCTAGATCCAACACCGTTTTTTAGCTCATTGCACCATCCCAGTTTCAGAACCTGGCTGTATGCAAATTAGTCTGTTCCTGTCCCAGTGCATGATGGGAACAGGGCAAACCAAACTACAAAAGCCAATTCCTACACTGGGAAGGAAACAAGCTTCCGGGGACCGGTTTCTGGCATTACAGCCGTCTTCGGCCAGGCTTGCTTTAATCCTGATGGTGCAATGAGCAAGGGACTCATGTCTGAGTATACCCTTCCACGCTTAGGGTGGACAAAATTAGTTACAACAAGGGGTGGTGAGGGACAGAGTCTCTGAATTAAGCAGAATACTCTCACCCAGTCAAGAGATCAGGGCTAGATCCAACACCATTTTTTCCATGGAGGTCAACATATTGATTAAAGCAATGTCTGTCCCTCTATGATGTTGTAGATGAATCTAGGACTCTATTTAAATATTCCCGATTTATGCCCTTATGTGGTTATATCAAATCATATCCTTATAAAGGCATGAGAATCATACCCATATTAAGTCATAGCCAATGCAGCCAAAATACGGCAAGGCTACTCCCATAGACTCCTAGAAAGCACAACACGTTCTTAAACAAACCAAGCCTCCAGCAGTCCGGGAATTCCCCCTGCTTCTGTATTGATTTGTCCTAGAACTCCTGGAGTCCTGAAAGAACTGCGAGTGTTTAGTGATGTCTTATGTCCAACCTTACGTCAAACTCGGCACCTTCCAGGTATAAATATACCAGCATCTGCCCTAGCAAAACACACAGTGGTTTGGAGCAGATCGGCTATCTACTTGCCCGACGCCCTGCTGAAGCGAGTGCCGAAGGAAGCCGACCCTCCCATTGACGCACTGAGAGAGACGCTGTCTTTTCTCCTGCCGAGAAATCCAGCTCCAGTGTTTCCCTGTCACCCTTGCGGGTTGCTGGGAGATCGAGTCCTGAGAAAGAGATACAAGACCTCCTTCATTCTATAACCAAGGTACGGAGCTGATTAGACCCTTAGAGAATTCTTGATTCAGATTCTTGGTAAAAACTATCTTAACTCAAACTAAAACTCATTTACTCCGTCCCATGTACTAGGCTTAGGTTAGGTACAGCGGGGTAGGTGTATCTTAGAAGCACCAGTTGAGTACGTTTAGTCAACTTTTATCATTGTATGTATTTTATCCATTTTAAGTATCTTATGGCTTAGAAACCATTTAAATGCTTTTACAGTATTATTTCATAATACTCCTTTTACTGTAAGCACTTTACTTTATGACAAGTATTGCAATTGTAGCAATTCACTTCTCTTGCATGAGAAAGAAGACTGGTCAATAAATAACCCCTTTTATTGAAAACGCCCGTCTCTCTATTTCTCTGCACTTCTGGTGAAACTAAGCATGCACGATTGAATGAGTGAAATAGCTATATATTGTTTCCGAGACTCTGGAGATATACTCCTTGTTCTAGGGGAGCAAAGTTGTCATGTTTATGCGGTTGTCAGAAACGAATCCCTTCTTGTGAATTCGGGAAAGTTTCTAGTGACCTCTGAGCTAGCTGGCATTCATAATTATGTCTAACATATTCAATAGAGACCTAGTTGACCTCAGTCCTACGTCTAAACTATCGTTTATGTTATTCCAATGCGAAGAGCCTATTGGGAATATAGGAACTACACTACATGGCGCCCAACGTTTGGTAAGGCGATCATTTAGCGCTAGATACTGGAGTAACTCAGTCGTGCTTTTCACACAGACCCCTTTTCCCGTGAAAACTCCAATAGACGTCTGGAGTGGGTGAAAGGTTAATATCCGCCAAAACATAGTAGGAGGAGAATCCTATGTATTAGTTTTTGGTTTAGTCAACGTTGAAGGATACAGTGATCCAAAATATTGTGCACCTAATCTTTGTTTCCCTTGAAACGTGCTCTGCAAACTTTTTGTCAGCAAAAATGACGGGAAGTGAAGAAGAAAGAGATGCTTTGGCAACTCAACTTTTAGCGGAAGACACAAGTAACCAACAAAATGACCCGGATGTAATACTCATCCTGGTAAATGTAAGGAAAACCATAACTCTAAAACTTATAGAAAATGGAGTATCACCAAGAGGTGGTACAGTAATATTTGTGGTAGAGGCACATGAATATCGGCAGACAGTGGTATTCTATTCATGGATAAATTTTCCAGCAGCAAATGCTGTGACACGCGAATTCCACTACTACAAAACAGTGGAACCTGTAACGGAATATGTTCCTTTCGAGGACATTGAAATTCCACTAACTTACCAGGAGCATGAACTCTGGTTTAATGGCGCCCTAAAACATAAAAATCACATTACCAGGCTCAGTCTACTAGGTAGACCAGGAGCCACATGGCCGGTTCTAGCCAGCTATACACCACATCCTGACATTGAAGAAATGTCAGACCAAAAACTTTTAGTTCAGCTAAAACAATTAATTAAAATACATAGACAATTGGTCCAATATGTCATGCGGACTTTAACAGTCCAACCAGCAATAAAAATTCCACAGCACACCCCTCACCAGGGGAACACAAATAAAATTACACCACAGACTATAAAATCAGTCATTGGCAAATTACCCGCAAAACGGGAACAAATTCCATTCTGGTTATCTCAGAAAATTACTCCAATAGAGGCAGTATTCCCTGATAGTACATCTCATGAAAAACACAGAATTCTGACAATCTGTATACCAATGGGGATCGCACCACATGTGGAGGACTGTGACACTTGGGGAACAGTCTTTGCTTCAATATACACAAAAACACATGGTGTTCTGTCTATGGCCATTATACCAGACGTACTAAGACAGATTCAAAATGAAAACGGTCCAGAACCTGCTTTAAATCTAGGTATGAAATTACTGAAAGACTTTAAGCAAGTCTCGGTTATACTACTAGCCAACATAAAAGGAGAAGCAGCATCTGTGGCGATCCGCCAAAAATGAAAAGAAACAGATATAGCAGAACAACCTTTTGAACTTGCCAGAATAATTGAAAAATCCTATGAAGAACTAGGTAGAGATAGTTTGGGTGGGAAACCACTAAAACCACAACCAACTGAAAATCCTGAAAAAACGTTTATTAAGAATAATCTCATTACTCCAAAAAAGAAGTGGGAGGGTAATAAACAAACTACCCCCAGAGAAAAACAGTTTCAGACCAGAGGAAGGTCTCCCCAACGGAGAAATAGATCTCCAGGACAGGGGGAGAGGTCTCCACAAAGGAAGCCCTCTGAAAAAAGGTACAACCTTAGAAATAGGGACAATTTGAGAAAACCTGACAGATATCAAGATAATGATACACGTCCCTCTCAATCTTTTAAGACTTCCTCACAGAAATCGGAAAGAAGAGGACGGTCAGAACATAAAGAAGAGTTCGTCAAGTCCAAAGACAAGGAACCTGCTCATCAAAGTAAAAAATTACAATTTGCCAAAAAGAAGGTAGCTAGTATTAAAATAAAACATGCCGAGGATTCTGAGGATACAACTAAAGAATGGAGAATGGGCCCAAACAATGCTAGACAGCGCAGCAGAAGTGACCATAGCTCGCAAGATCCTGATGAATCTTCTGGAGACAGTGGACATGAATGAATACATTCAGGTGGAAACTGCAGACACCAGAGTAAGTGTACCCCATAAATTATATGAAATAACATTACGTATAGAGGGGGACAAAACTAGGAAAATAAGAGGTCTCTTTTGGGAGAATCTATTTAAAGGCTGTGATATCCTTCTAGCAGAAAAAGACTGGCCACCAGAGTTTGATAGGGAGTGCCCACATGGCAAAGAAATGATTATGCCTGCCTTCTCAAATCACATTCCAATTCATAAAAAATACACAAATGTTAGAAAATGGGCAGTGGCCCAAGCCCCTGCATTATATACAAATCATGTAGGATGGGATGAGGATTCTCCTCTCCATAAAATTCAGTTAAAAAAACAACCTACTGCACAGAGGCAGTATCCTGTTAAGCAAGAAGCTAAAAAAGAAGTCAGGGAGATCTTAGATCAACTTGAATACCAGTGGGTGATTGAAACATGCACCTAACAAATGAACAATCCTTTGTTTCCTGTCTCCAAACCAGACAATTCATATCATCTAGTTTGGACCACAGACACCTAAACTCTTGTTGCAAAACATTTGCAGTACAAAACTCACACAGTGCAGCACTAATAAATAACATTGTGCGCAAAAAATATAAAACAACATTAGATATTTCAAATGGTTTCTTCTGTCAAAACATTGCATCAGAAAGCAGTTGACCGCTTGCTCCAGTATGGGGGCCCAGAGGCAATTTTGTCGTCTCCCCCAGGGATTCAAGAACAGCCCAGGATTATTATTATCAGCCAGGGTAACAGAATTACTACAAATGGATGATGATGAGGCATTATCTTATGTCGATGATCTATCTCACAGACGATGACCTGGAGACACACTTGAAAAGAGTGAACACCATTATTCTTGGGTTAGCATCTGAAGGTTACAAATTCAACTTTAAAAAATCACGAATCGCCCACCTCGCAGTCCTATTTTTAGGATATGAGTTATCAAGTGAAGGCAAAAGCCTAGCAGACAACTTCTTAGAGAAGTGTGCAGTATTCCAAGCTCCAAAAACGCTGAAAAACCTACAATCGATTCTAGGTTTCCTGAATTTCTGAAGAACTTACATTCTAAACTACGCAGAGAGGGTTAAACCTCTCTACGAATTAATAAAACCTGATTTCAAACCAATTAATTGGACTCAGAAACACACAGAAATTTTACGATCAATACAAACAGACATGTTAACTAAAACAAAACTGCAAACACGCGCAAACGAACGCAACCTTGTAATACGAGTCATCCCAGGAAGATGCGGATTCACGTACCTGACCTCTAATGAGGGAGAAACGGTACCAATAGCTTTATAAATCACACTTGTACACATAAGCTGAAATGAAATTCAGTTCTACTGAAAAAAATCTGACTGCGGTTCAAACTGCTGTAGCAAAAGAAAGAGCCCTCGCACAAGGTAAACGTATAATAATCGTTACACCGGTACCTGCCCTAGAGGCAGTAACAAGAGCAAGCATTCCAAATGCTAAAGCTTTGCATCCGAGATGGATACAATGGGTTAATTCTCTTGCTGCATCAGACGTAGTATACGAATTTGATCCTAACCTAAAAACGCAAGAATTTCTCCAATATGAATATGAATGTCCTCTGCCGACTGAGATCCTGCCTCTGGAACATTACGGCTGTATAATATATACAGACGGTTCAGCACAACCCGCAATTGGGGGTAAACAAGCTTATAGTGCTGCGTGTGCGATTGTTAAAGGTCGTTGGCACGAAGGAAAATTCAGACCATTGGTCGCTAAAACTCAATCACTCAGAGACTGTACAGCTCAGCGAGCTGAACTACAGGCTTTTAAGATGGCGCTTGAAAATACCGATCGCGAATTCCCCACACTAATAGTGTGCGATTCATATTGCTGCGTCCAGTCTTACAATGAATACTTGCAGAACTGGGTTCAAAACGGTTTCAAAGATGCAAAAGGTGGCACAATTAAGCATAAAATGCTCTGGGAACAAGTAGTTCTTTTACAGAAAGAACTAGGAAAGACTCACGTGATCCATACACTGAGTCATCAACGTGATGGCGTTCACGTTGCAGGGAAATCATTGGCTGATGGGGCCGCGGAGGCAGCTGTGCAAATGGCTTCCGTAGCTGCCATAACCCGGTCAAAAACAAAAATAGACAACAAGATAATGCAAGTTGTCAGTGCTTCAGTAAAAAACAGTGGCAAGACACTCCCGAAAGGCTTTCCAGTAAAGTACTCATACAAAACTGATGCAAACAATGTTTCTTTTGCTGTAATCCCTGGAGTGGGGGATAGGGCAATTCCAAACATGGAACACAAGTTAGGACTAATTTCAGCGGCACATGAAGGGCTCGCCTCTGCACATGCTGGTGTTTCTGCCACAGTATCATTATTAAAACAGAGATATTGGTGGCCACGCATCAGAAAACAGACTAGAAACTATGTTCTAGAATGTGAAATATGCCAAAAAATGAAGGTATCAACAGTGAAACGACCTGCACAGACGCCCCTTCTAATCTCAGATAAACCATTAGCATGTGTTTACCTGGACCACTGTGGTCCCTTACAAAGGGATGGCAACTATAAATATATCATGGTCGCAGTGGATTCCTGTACGAGATTCATTTGGATGTGGCCCCAGCGCTCAGCTGACGCCAGAACTGTTATAAAAGATTTGGGAGTCTTTATCGGCACACACGCAATTGGCATGCTACATTCTGACCAGGGTCCTGCGTTTAGCTCTCGAGCTTACAAGGAGGCCATGACCAGCTTGGGCATTGCATTGCAGTACTCTAGTCCATTCCATCCTGAGGGAAATGCGGTAGTGGAGAGAAAAAACATGACATAAAGCAATCTATAACAGCGAGGGTATTAGGTACGGGTGATGGGTGGGTTAAACATCTAATAAGTGTCCAACGTATTCTTAATAATCTGCCAAGACATTTTCTGGGTGGATTCACTCCGTATGAACTTTTGTTTGGTTCAAGAATGATAATCGAAGATCTCGATAGTCAAGCTTCAGTGGTGGAACAAAAAGCTTTTGATATCAAAGATCGTTTGACTGTTTTACAGGACTTAAACGAAACAAGAAGAAGTCTAAGTAACACAAAGCTAAAGCCAACGGCCACTGAAGAAAAACCACCTGTCCCAGCAAGACCTGTCTGGATTCCAAAGATTGGGAATCTGGTCAGAGAAAAGATCGCGGTGAAGAAGGAATTTGGGCCTTCTTACAGAAAAGCAGTACCTGTCTTATTTATCAGCGGAACAAGATCAGTAGTACTACCGCCCCTTGCTGGTAAAAAGGAGAACAGAGTTGTATCAATCGACCTGGTAAAACCACAATCATGTGGCCAATAATAAGTAGTAGGCCCAGTGGACTCCCAAGAAGTAGCAGAAGACCAAACCTTGCTACAATTCAAGAGGTTCAAACTGAAAGACTAATCACATTTGATAAACCTGCAGTGAATAAAAAAGGAGGATGGATGACATTACAACGCATGCTTTTACCACGCATGCTGTTACAACGCAAGTATTACATCGCAAACCTTTACAACGCATAGCACTTTGGGGTGCTGGATAGTGAATAGTTTAATTTACTATTCCAACTCCAGTCCCCGTGGACACTACGGAAGGTGTTGGATAGTAAATTAAATCTATTCCCTATCCTAGAGCGCCCCCCCAGCGCAATGCGTTGTAATGGTTTTCGTTGTAAAACCTGCGTTGTAAAAGCACTGCATTGTAAAAGTTTCGTTGTAAAGGATGTTTCCCAAAAAAGGACTATGCAACAAAGCAATGGAACTTGTGCCTCTTGAAACCCAAATTGCAACAGTTCAACAAGAAACACCTGTCTACAATGATGTAGCCTCCGACTATACTAGTATGACAAAGGAAGATCCAAAGATTATTGAAAATCCGGAAGCTTTTCCAACAATTGACAGAACTGCATCTGGCTACTTCATCAATTTCGATGACTTTTCTGATGATCCAAGTGAACATGAAGACAAGCCAGCAAACAAAACTTTCAAAGTAAAAATTACAGAACTCTTTCATCAACTTGTAGAAACATATCTGATTTCACCATGGATTTAATTGTGGATTGTGTTAGGTGTACTTTTCCTCCTGCTCTGGATCCTTTTGGTTTTAAGCTTGGGAAGAATGATTGATGGAAAATACCGTACAATGGACACAGCAAGTCAGAACATCAACTTGGTTCTAAAGCCTCACAGATCTTCTCACATTGAAAAAAGAGAACTATCATCAGTGAACATCCCAGCCATTCCTATACCTGGTGGTGTAGCATGGGACGCAACTGTTTACGACATCTATGGTCCGGTTGAACTCTTGAAATATCCACATCAGTTCAAAATTTCTTTAAGTGACTTTGTATCACCTAGTACTTTCTCTGATGATTGGGACTTTGAAAATATTAATAATATGATGTCAGATTTAGAAATGTCAGCAAATTTACAGAACATGATTATTTAGAAGGTTCATCAGTTTATGAAGAAATGTATTGCTTTAATCATTATGGGCATCACTATTTGCATAAATCTGCCATTCCTAGAAATGTTTTTTCTTATTACCAATAGGAACATTGTCCAACATCGCCAAAAGGCAGCTCGAAAACATTTTATGAGAAATTCCCATACTTTTCAGGGTTTAATAACACTGATCCAGAAACGTTGTATTTTAAAATTATGAATAAGACAGGAATGAAAAACATGTTGACAAATACTAAACTGATTTATTCTGCAAAATTTTATGAAAAATTGTCTACAATAGGGTTTGAATTTTGGAAAAACAACATTGAGACAAAAACTGTCTGGGGTATAAAGGACTGGCAGGTACAAGGTTTAGAATCATTATTCAGAGCCTGCATGATCCCCGAACAAATAATGTTCCTGAATGACACCATTCAACAAACATCCTGTCTTGTCCCAGCCAGGATAAAGGACTTAAACAAACCGTCTATACCAAAGCCCATACCTGATAGTAATAGCACTACAGATGTGGAGATAGACGTATCCCATATTTTACACCAAAACAGAATTAATCCTGATTGGAAAAAATGGTTGATCTGGCCCACAGACACTAATAACTGTCAAGATAGATTCCTGAACAAAATACAGGGATTCAAACAGAAAAGGCCAGACCCAAGATATTCCCAGAGAAAACATCCAGGGATAATAACAACATACAGTGTAGGACAACTATGCCTCGAATGGCTACAGAAATCCACACTACCTGAAATTAAGCAACACTTGACTTTACTTAAAGAAGGTGCTGACTTGCGAGATTTCTTATTGGGACCTCGCAAACAGCGTCAAAAACGTTTCATATATGCCGGTATATATGCGGCTTAAAACGAAGCTTGGAAAGTAACGCAAATTGAAACTGCTGAAAAAATACGAGAAATTGATCGTGTTAATTTGGAAAAAACACTGTCTGTAGTGGACAAGGATGTATGTCAGTACAACGCGATCTTTTAGATCGCGGTACATGACAACGCTGCCATTACAACGCAAGTCGTTACAACGACTTGCGTTGTAGGGTGTGGATTGTGGAACATTATAATTTTATATTCCAACACCAGTCCACGTAACAGTAGGGAAGGTGTTGGAACATAAAATTACAATATTCCTTATACAACAGCGCCATCCAGCGCAAGTCGTAGTAACGACTTGCGTTGTAATGGCATCGTTGTAAAGGCAACGCGTTGTAAACGATGTTCCCCTTGGACAATGGGTTAACGACTCTGTCCTCCAGAATTTATTCACTGGACAGCATTGTATCATCTGCTATTGATATAATAGAACAGGATATGCTAATGTTACAACATGGCCAGTCCCAATTACGTTCTATTGTACAGTTAGGCTGGAAGTTACAAAATCTCCGTTCAGGCTACGTGCCATGGGGTCTAATGAACACAACGTCATTATTTTCTATCTTTAACCTTACAGATAAACAAATCTGTTTGGCACAGAGAGGGGCAGACTATACGGTGCTGAGCATTGAAAAACTAAAAGGATTACCATTGACAGTCTCCGAAAAACCTGTCATTGAATGGATAATACATGGCACCATTACAATTCCGATAACGACTTTTCAGTTTCAATATTGCCAAAAGCATATACCAGCGGGCCTGTATGAAAGGTTGGGTAAAGGGTACATCATGTCAACCTGGAATTTACCTTACACACATAGATGTTGGAGTGAAGGGAAAAAAGAGGTATTTCTTAGTGGTAACAACTGTAAAAATTCACTAAGCGGTACACTTCTGTGTCAAGGCATTAACTTGCATGGAGCCTGCGAAGGTTCATCAAATAACCTTTCATGCCACCTGCACGGCACCCCTGCTACACAGATAGAGCCTTTTTTCAGACAACTTTCCAATGGCAGCTACGTTATAATAAGTGACCGCAGCTGTTGTAGCATGGTGCCAGGAACCGCCTATCTCCTGAGTGTTACATCCAGGGTCACTTGCTGTATGCAAGTATTGTATCCAAACAGCAAACCAGACAAGGAGGCAGCAATATGGCCTTCATTGAATATCTCTTCTATTCGAATTGATACTTTAAGCAGAATTAAGTCCATTCTTTTACAAACAACTGTGCCTTTAACCTCGTCTAGAGAAACGTATGATCTGCAAGTTGCAAGGACAGCAGCAGAGATACATGCATTGTTATCGACAAATTGCCCCGTGCATTTCGTAGAAATGTTAAGTCAAATCTTAAACATGTCAGATACCAGGGGCATCACACATGTATTTAAGACAATTTTTGCGGGACTGTTAGCACCCTTTGAAGCAGTCCTGAGCATCTTCCCGAATTTCGTGCACTCTGTGTTCGGCGGCCTGCCTCTCATCTTGGGACTGATAGCAGGAATCTTATTTTTGTTCCTTCTGCTCCAATATGGCAAGTCAAGTCACAGACAAAACTCAGGCTACAATGGAAGAAACGATCCTAGCAATGCGATACCGAGATCTGATTACTAAAGTCCTCGGCTTGGCTCGGCTAAGAGATCTGAATACTACCAGGTTTCTTTCATTCAGACTAATCTGGCAAGATTGCATCCTACCTGTTCTACGATGCCTGCTCTGCGGAGAAGAATGCGTGTTAGACGTCTGTCTCACACTCCCATCAGCAGTACCTATGGATATCGATACTTTGCTTGGTTCGTTGCTCATGCAACGTGTCGTCCCAGGGCCTACCTATTCTGATGACGGCATTCGTTGAGACCTCACCATTACGATTAGGTGGCGGTGAGGTGCGAGATGAAAGCGGCACACAGGGACAACCTTCTGTGACCATTGCTGATCTAGACACCGATGATGGCAATGCTTCTCACATATGCACTATATCTACTTTTTCGGACCTGGTCCAACTTTCACCTACTGTTGTAGACGAATTCTTTGCCAGCCTATCTGAGTTAATGTTCTCTCCTAACAACGAGAATATCTTTTAAAAACAGGAGCACACAGCGTTCCCTGAACTCTGAATTCGGCCTTCAGTTTCGATAAACAGAACTTCTAAAAAACACTGGAACAATTTTTTTTCCCCTGAAAGCGAAATTATATTTTTCCACGTTCCCAAAATATTTACCCTATTGGCACATGATACTCTGCTTAAAGTAGAACTATTCTTAGCGAACAAGATTTCTATTTTTAGAAACTCTAGAGACAATATTTTGACTTAGCCTCTAGCACATGTACAGTCTTGTATAAATATGTGATGAAATGGTCTCGACCTTCTCTTCTGTATTAAGAGCCATTTTATAAATGTAAATTTCGTGATTCATTCAGTCAAGATTACAATGTACTAAAAATATATTTTCTGAATGATACCACTGCTTGCAAAACGTACAGTATAATACTCATTTTTCGTGTATATACCATTTCAATTGCATTTTATGTATTTTGGGGTGGGCTGGAAAACACATGCATATATATGATTCAAATTGCTTAGTATTTAGTAATGATGGACATTATACGTAGAGTGGGTGTTGTAGACGAATCTAGGACTCTATTTAAATATTCCTGATTTATGCCCTTATGTGGTTATATCAAATCATATCCTTAAAAAGGCATAAGGATCATACCCATATTAAGTCATAGCCAATGCAGCCTAAATACGGCAAGGCTACTCCCATAGACTCCTAGAAAGTGCCCGGGTTTGCCCAGACATGGGTCCTGGGCTCACTGTACCCCTGGATTCAAGCTAGCCTGGCTGATGAGTGGTGATGCCCCGAAACCAGTCCCAGGATGATTGTTTCCAGTCCAGGAAGGACCTGGCTTGGCAGTTTGGGTTGGAGTGTTCCCATGAGGCACAGGGTGAAGACTTATTTACATTTGGTGGGGTCTAAATTGGGGTGGCATGGTGAGCAAAAGAACGATGGATTTAACCCAGATCAATTGGCTGAGGGTAAATGTTTGATTAGCTCTGCATTCCGTCCATCATCTGTGTGTCTTTTGCCTTCAATTGGATATATGCAGAGACAGGATTTATGCCGTTTAAATCCCTTTTTTGATTTTGCAAAGTCTGCAATTTACAAAAGAATGAGTTTGTGATATTGTGTCACATTTGGCCGACGATTTTTTTCCAAGTCAGAAAATTCTTTCTGTCTTGTGAAAAAGCTTTTACTACACATTCAAAATCACAAATCGGAGGGATCATGAAAAGAGCTTTCCCTTCCTAGTTGCAATTTGAAGCGCTATATATCAATGGTTTGTGACAGCAATTGTAGTTTTTTGCAAATAATCCGTTAACGATCAAATCAAATTGGGATGCCACGTATGACAACTTCCTCTTTGAGATTCGTGGAGATTGGCTGTGTGGGAAGCACACATTGTTCCAGGGAATCACAGCATGCTCCGTCCAGTGTCTTCTATGGAGGTCAACATATTGATTAAAGCAATGTGTGTCCCTTTATGATGTTGTAGAAGAATCTAGCACTCTATTTAAATATTCCCGATGTATGCCCTTATGTGGTTATATCAAATCATATCCTTATAAAGGCATAAGAATCATACCCATATTAAGTCATAGCCAATGCAGCCCAAATACTGCAAGGCTACTCCAATAGACTCCTAGAAAGCACAACGCGTTCTTAAACAAACCAAGCCTCCAGCAGCCCGGGAATTCCCCCTGCTTCTGTATTGATTTGTCCTAGAACTCCTGGAGTCCTGAAAGAACTGCGAGTTCTTAGTGACGTCTTATGTCCAACCTTACGTCAAACTCGGCACCTTCCAGGTATAAATATACCAGCATCTGCCCTAGCAAAACACACGGTGGTTTGGAGCAGAGCGGCTATCTACTTGCCCGACGCCCTGCTGAAGCGAGTGCCAAAGGAAGCCGACCCTCCCATTGATGCACTGAGAGAGACGCTGTCTTTTCTCCTGCCGAGAAATCCAGCTCCAGTGTTTCCCTATCACCCTTGCGGGTTGCTGGGAGATCGAGTCCTGAGAAAGAGATACAAGACCTCCTTCATTCTATAACCAAGGTATGGAGCTGATTAGACCCTTAGAGAATTCTTGATTCAGATTCTTGGCAAAAACTATCCTAACTCAAACTACAACTCATTTACTCCGTCCCATGTACTAGGCTTAGGTTAGGTACAGCGGGTTAGGTGTATCTTAGAAGCACCAGTTGAGTACGTTTAGTCAACTTTTATCATTGTATGTATTTTATCCGTTTTAAGTATCTTATGGCTTAGAAACCATTTAAATGCTTTTACAGTATTATTTCATAATACTCCTTTCACTGTACGCACTTTACTTTATGACAAGTATTGCAATTGTAGCAATTCACTTCTCTTGCATGAGAAAGAAGACTGGTCAATAAATAACCACTTTTATTGAAAACGCCCGTCTCTCTATTTCTCTGAACTTCTGGTGAAACTAAGCATGCACGATTGACTGAGTGAAATAGCTATCTATTGTTTCCGCGAATCTGGAGATATACTCCTTGTTCTAGGGGAGCAAAGTTGTCATGTTTATGCGGTTGTTAGAAACGAATCCCTTCTTGTGAATTCGAGAAAGTTTCTAGTGACCTCTAAGCTAGATGGCATTCATAATTAAGTCTAACATATTCAATAGAGACCTGGTCGACCTCAGTCCTATGTCTAAACTATTGTTTATGTTATTCCAATGCGCAGAGCCTATTGGGAATATAGGAACTACACTACAATGAGACAAAGGCTTTATAAAACAATGGTGACAGCCAGTGAATGTGAATGGAGGCAGGGCTTTAAGTGGGATGAAAAAAACCGGGGGGTCCCTCAAAGGGGCGTGGCGGAAGTAATTAAGGTGGGGCTTAAGAACACCTAAGCTAAAAACCTGGACTGAGCATAGTGTGCCGCCCGACTGGTACTTTGCTGCTTCTGTCCTTGTATCCAGATACGTATAACACAACAAGTAATATTACACCTACAACAAGCCAGGACTATTGGCTTTGCCAATGGGTGCTAATTGCATAAGATAAATAAGCAAAAACTAGGTATTCGTTTTTATAGAATGTAGAAAATGCTGGACCGCCTAAATGGGGAGCCTAAAAGAGACCCGTCTCAGCACCTGCTTTTTTGAACTGCCGGTGCTGAGCACTGGCAGGACCCTGCCCACTTAAAGCGCTGGGTGAAGGTCTGCTGTTTATCACTGCCTTCATCTCTAAATTGGTTGCTATTCACTTGGTAACAACATTCCTCCTTTCTTGTTAATATTCGAAATGCAGGTTTTGTGACCTCCTGCCAATATACATTTTGCAATGCAACTAAGTACATCAATCGCATGGCAAAATGAAGAGGAGTACACTGACCAACTGGTGTGTAATTTGCACATGCTGGATTGTGAACTGCCATACTTCGTCGGAATACGCATGTGTGTTGATTATGATATTGCATATTGTTTAAATAATTAGTCCATTTTAAATTGTACATTCTAAACTAATGAACTATGAACTGTGTGTCGTGGCATGGCTATCGATAAATATGAAAAGCTTGAACTAGACATAATTTTATATTTTTACCTTTTTTTAAACCATGTTGGGTACTTCACCGAGATGTGGTTCTTATTGTAGGGGTCAGTTCCTCAGACAAGCCTAGATCTGAATAGGGGTAGCAGAGAGGGGGCGAGCCGAACTTGCCCTCACATATTAAGGTCTAGTGAAAGACAAGTGTCTGATATCTGTTTGAGGTGTAAGTAGGCTCTGCTAACCCTGAGGGTATTGCACGCTCTTCCACGCCCAAAAGTCTCTAGCTCACAGCACATTCCTAAGCCTAGATTTATTTTCCCTCCCATCTTTCGTGAAAGTAAAATAAACTGAACATACGAACATAGCTGAGTGACAGACCCTTCAAGTTTTGCCTCTTTAAGGAAAAATAGCTAAAGGATATGATCGATGTGTTGTCCACAGAATCACTGTTTCTTTTTCATACAATGTTTTTTCAAGCCGGCTTAGTTTGTTCTCTCTCATTAAGTGCGTGACTTGCTCTAAAAACATACTTGAGTGTCTTAAAAAAATGTCACATTGCTAATGCCTCAACTCAATGCTGGGAAGAAAATAACCCTTTCTTAGAAATTTAAATGTGAGATTTAAGTTGTTGCTTTAGTGTTTTTTTTCTGTGCCTTTTAAAACTCATCTGAAACGATGTGTGTATTTTGCAGGCTACATTTGAGAATATTGGGCCTAATTTATGAGAAGTGAGGCATCGCTGCTTCAGTGCGCCCTCCTTGCGACATGATTGATGTGTCCTATTTACTGTATGACGCATCATGTCGCAAGGAGTTACAGATAAGTCAGTATTTCTGACGTATCTGTATGGCGCAAAAGTGACGCATTGTTGGAGTGTGTCACAAAAGTGACGCAACTCCAGCAATGTGTTGTTTGACATGGGGCAAGTCCCATGTGAAAGGGCCTGCGCCAGTCTTAAACGCCTGCTGTGAGGTAGGCATAAGATATTGACGCATTTGCGCCCTATAAGTGGCGCAGTGAAATCTTATAGATTTCACTGGATCACTTCTATGACCCTTTCCTGCGTCAGAATGCCCCCCCTGCATAAATTATACCTGGCGCAGGTATAATGTGGCACAGGGGTTTACAAAGTGATGCATCTACATAGATGCGTCACTTTGTAAATATGGTGCAACAAGGCACAATTTTTTACGCTGCAGGTGCGTCACAAAAAGTGACGCACCGGCCTCATAAATAAGGCCCATTGTCTTTATGGTATAGTCACTAGATAAGCGATGAGGTCTGCGGGCACAATTTGCGAGTGTCCAGCGATAGGAGCTCTACTGGGTGCACCGGAACATCGGAGGATTTCTGACTGCTAAATTGCATGTGCTCTCTGTCCTAAGTTGAATAATTCTTCCACCATTTATCTGCAACTCCACAGCTCTCTCTATTCTTCCCCATCCCCTCTTCCCACCAAGGACTGAGAATTATTCTTACAGAAGAAGAAAGAAATGCGCATCACAAGTTATAAAATGTCTTCAGAAAATATGAAATGATCACATGGAAAAGGCAAACTATATTTTAAAGGAGGAAGACTAGGGGAGTTTCAGTCTGAAAAGTGGTACCATTAAATGGCCTAGTGTACGCCGTGTATCGTGTCAGACTACAGGCTGCGGGTCTTATTTACAAGAAAGTGACTCAGCGTGGTGTCACAATCCATTTTGCTCGGCTTCACTGAGCAACTTTCAAAGCACCGGAATGCCTCATATCTACAACGATATGACGAATCCCTGTGGTCCCCCCTGCGCTGGCGCATGATTGGCTGCCATGCTCTGACGCAGGCACGCTTGCACCGTGGTGCAAGGGTGCCTGCGTTGTGGGATGATTGTTTTTGTGCAGGAAGGAACACCTCCCTGCACACAAAAAAATACAAGTGGAGTTTTCCTTTTTCTATGTGTGCTGCATAATGCAAAACGAGGATAAATGGAAACATTTCTCCTTGTTACGCCTCCCTACGCCTTCCCTGGGAAGATGTAGCATTCTGACACATAACCAGATTTATGATGTCTCGTAAATCTGGGAATGTGTCAGGTTCCATGTGTGTTGCGTAGTAAGACCCACAGCAACACCCATGGAACCCCCCTTTCACTCAAAGTGCTGCGTGAAAAGGGGTCATATTTACAAGGACACGAAAAGCCACGCACTGTGGCTTTATGTGTCCTTCTAAATATGGGAGAGCAAAATGCGTTGCAGATGCGTAACAAAATGTGGTATATCGGCGGTGCAAGGGGATTGTAAATGTGCCCCTATTTATTTTAGAGGCCATTTTGTAATTCTTAAGCCTATCATCAGAAAGTGAAAGTAGACTAGGATGCACCTTAATAAAGTACATGATTTTAGAAAGTGATGCAGAAGGGCACTACCAGTGTTTTCTTTGCTTAAGATATATGGTTTAGATTGAAGAAACAAAAAGAAAGGAAAGATGACGAATGAATGCAGGAGCTTGGGGTCATCATACATTAATTGAATAAACTAGAAACCCCAGGCACCCAAAATTAATTGCAAGGCCCTGCTGTTTTATGTAGTGAAATAAGGCAGAAGGTTCACTTTTATATCATTCTTTTGAATTTATCTATTGCAAAGTGATACATGACACAACATACAGACATACAAAATGATACCATACAAGTGCAGCTCAGGCACTCTTAACCTGAATTGTTAGTTCTCCTAAAAGGTTTTCAATCGATTAGGTATTTGCAACCATGAACATAGGTTTACATACTAAGACTCCCTCAGACGCCTGCCAGGAATTCACAAAAAGATTCATGTCAGACAAACATGTATTTACTACTGCTCACTTCTCTGCTAAAGGTGCAAAGACATTTGTCAAAGTAAATCCCACACATTGGAAGAAAACTGAGCGCTATAATCAATTCATCAGTTAACAATACCTAAGTTGTGGTGGTGACATATTTGCAAAGGGGAAGTTGCCCATGTAGGATAACTTCCTCTTTGATATTCGTCGTGAGTCGCCTTGTGGAGAGCAGCCAGTGATCTATAGAAAGTTATGTTATGTTATGTTAATAGAATTTACTATAGCGCACATCTCACCCGGGGGCATCTCAGCCCTGTGAACAGATCCTGGCTTGATATGTGCCAAAGTCAAATTAGTATAGAAAAGCTTTGAGTAGTTTTCTAAATGTGCTGTATGTGGGAGTCTCTTGGAGAGTTTGGGGTAATTTATTCCAATATGTTCGGGCGAGATAGGAGAAGGCCTTGCACCCAGAGTGTGTTTGACGCATATGAGGCACGCGCAAAAGGGTTGGGTGCTTGATCTCAAGAAGCGACCGAAATGTAGGTTATGAGTATTCTTTGCAGGTAATGAGGGCCTTTGCCTCTCAAGGCGTTATATGTGAGGGAGCAGATTTTGAAAAAGGAACACTTTTTTATCGGAAGCCAATGTAGGGGCATATTACCAACAACTAGCGATAATTATCGCTATGTTGGTTTAGCGGCGATATTTTTATCGCCGAGCTGCGGCGATTTTTATCGCTTAGGAACCTTGCTATTATCAAGGTTTATCTCCTAAGCGATAAAAATCTGCCGAAATGCATGAATATCGCTGAAAAGCCAGCGATATTCATGCATTACCGAGCTAATGCTCTTACCATGTTATCCACCTACCATTGGATAACATGGCTAAGAACTGCTCAGGGGCAGGTGTTAGCTTTTGGAGATATTCGCACTTAGCGCGAATATCTCCAAAAGTTGGTAATAGGAGATAGCGATGTTAGCGACTGTTTCCAGTCGCTAACATCTTGGCACGCCCACTTTGCATTTCATTAGTGATAAATTTCACTGACATGCAAAGCGGGGCCCAAGATGGTCGCTATCTCCTACTAGCTGTCGCTAACTGGTGTTAGCGACAGCTAGGTAATAGGGAGATCATTTTATCTCTGCTTTCTTGTCTTTTAAAGCCAAAAAAGCGGAGATAAACCCCCTTGATAATATGCCCCGTAGTTCCTTCAGGAAGGGCGCAGAGGCAGTGCCTGCAGGACGATTCAGGACTAATCTAGCCACGGTATTCTGAACTACCTGTAGCTTGGATAGGATGGAGTCTCCAACACCAGCTAGCAGAGCATTTCCGTAGTCCAGCCTGCTTACAACAGCATGCTCTTCCCAATGTCTTCCGTGGATGTAAACTTATTTTGTGAAGTAGGACCTGTCCCTCTATGAGTCAAAGGCTTTATAAAACAATGGTGACATCACATGAATGTGAAGGCAGGGATGAAGGCCTGCTGTCCATCACTGGCCTCCGCCACTAAGTTTGCTGCCTTGAATTAAGGGTCACTGAGGGGCAGGGGCATATTAGCAAGAACCTCGTTTACATTATCGCCATTTTAGCGGCAGGAAATTGCAGCTAAAACGGCGATAATGGGCTTGCTAATATGCATTACAGAATTCCAATTGAAATTCTATAACGCATTTTAGCACGCCCATTATCGCTGTTTTAGCGGCAGTTTCCTGCTGCTAAAACGGCGATACTTTTAATGAGGTTCTTGCTAATATGCCCCTAAATTCCTCCTGCCTCATTAATGTTCAAAAGGCAGGTCTTGTGACCTACTGCCAATATCCACTTTTCGATGCAGCTCATAAGTACATAAGTACATAGATAACATGGGAAAAAATGAAGGGGATTTCACTGACCAGTTGCTGTGCAATTTGAACATGCTGGTCCTTGCAACACCGGGCACAAGCTTGTGTGTTGATTACGATATTGCTTTTTGTTTAAATAAATAGAACCTTTCAAATGAATTGTGTATTTTATATTGTTGAACTATGAATTGTGTGTCATATGAAATGGCAGTGGACAATTATAAAAAGTTTGAACAGGACATCATTTTATATTTTTCCCTTCTTAAACTCTGTTGGACAGTCGCTGTGCTAAATATAAGCCGGTTGTTTCCGATGCTCAGCACCAGCACTTAATTGTCGGCACCAGCGCTCGTGACAGTTCACCACATGGTGGCGGTGTCTGTAAAATTTTTAAAGGTGCACAACGCCCATGTTTATTAAGTTAATTTACATTGACAATGAATAATGCCAGCCTCTCACGCCATTATTATAGCCTTGTGTGGCCTTAAAATGTCTGCCTTGATTAGTAGGTATGTTCATCCTGTCATTTGCAACACTGGCAGGGGCAACGGGCGGTACAGGCTGAATGGCCTTTCGAGAAGGACCCTGGCATTAATGTTTTTACAAATTAAGCACTGGGTAGTTGACTTAAGTTTGGTTCTCCCTCGTAGGAGTCAGGGACCCTCAGTCCAGCCTTGAGCTGAATATAGGTAGCAGAGAGGGGGCAGAGTTTACTTTCCCTCAATTCCATGTCTCCTAGTGAAAGACAAGTGTCTGATCCATGTTTGCTTACTAAGGGGGATATTAGCGCGGTGTTTCTCTAAAATTGGCAACGCCACACTCGGGCATTTATTCATTGCATGGATGCAACGTATTTACAAAAATATGGCACACCCCTACATTTCCCCTAGCACTAAAAAGACAGCCTAGCGCTAGCTCAGGCACCCTTGTGCCATGTTGTGAAGGGGTCTTCAATGCAGGGGTAATTGTTTATGTGCAGAAGTGACACCTTCCTGCACATAAATTCTCTTTAAAGGTGATTTTCTGTTATGTGTGCTGCAGAATGGAACATAAATAGAAAGAGCAAAATACATGGAGAAAGGAATAATTTCTCCTCATATCGCCATCTTCTTCTGCCGCCAAGAGTCACTGTTCTTTAATGACTTGGTACGGTCACTAAGACTGTTCGACATCGGTGTGTGTCAACGGGATCACTGTAGATGGGATCTCCGTCGAGGTGTGTCCCGTTCCCCTGCCCGGGACCCTCTTTTGGGCTCCTGGGCGGGGGGCAGCTATTTTGCCGAGATGTCCAATTGTCCGCCTTCTTGGCTTCCAGCTCTTTCTTGTTCACCTCATTCTTCTTCTGCCTTGGAGGGCATCCAGAGTTACTGTTTGTCCATGTGATGGCATGGTAACCAAGACAGTTTGACATCGGTGTGAGTGTCAACTGGATTACGGACGACTGGCTCGTCATCGACGTGTGTCCTGTTCCCCCGCCCGGGACCCTTCTTGGGCTTCTGGGCGGGGGGCAGCTATTTTGGCCGCTTGATTCTTGCTTTTGGCGCCTGTCTAATTGGCCGGCACCTTGGCTCTCATCTCTTTTTTGTTCACCTTCTTATACACCTTAAAGTATACGGATACACCGGTGCCCTTCAGCTGTGCTAGGGCGCCTTTGCTGCCCAGCCTCTTGAGGGAGGGCTTAACGCGCCTCTTCTTCTTGTCCGCATGATTTCCGCTGGTGATCAGCGCCGCTTTCTTGACCCCTGAGTGAGCCTTTTTGGGTGTGCGTCGACTCAATCCCCGTTGACCTGGCTGACTTATCAGCTGCGTGTAGCACACATTTAATGTAGTGCACCTTTGCTGACCAGGCTCTTTATGGACGCCTTAACACGGCTCTTCTTGTCCGCATCTTCTTCATCCATATTTTTACCTTGTTATTGATGGTTACTATTTTTAAGTAATGGGCTAAGATTTTCATTCTGATGATTTTCCTGTTAAAAATTTTTTTTTGTTCATAATTTATTTTATTTTGAACTTTGTCCTTAATCAAGGGTTACTGCTCGTTCCCGTTCGTCTTGGCAATTAAAGTAAGACGGGTTGACCGGATTGCTGTTGACGGGATCGCCGGACTCTTGGCATCCTTCTGTCGTCTTCACTGCTTCCTTGCCCTACAGTTCTTTCTTGTTCACCTTGAAGTATACGGATACACCGGTGCCCTTCAGCTGCCCTAGGGCGCCTTTGCTGACCAGGTTCTTGAGGGAGGCCTTAACGCAGATCATATTCTTCTTTATTGAGCCTTTTGTGTAACTAGTACCCCGTCCAGGCAGTGGGTAATTTGCGCGCCTGCTACCTTTGTTATTTCGAACCTTAATCAGCATCCACACAATGCAGCACATCCTACCTGCTGCCTGTTCGGGCTGTGTTTGCCAATTCTTCTTCTAATTGTAATCAAAGCCCCAGGAATGGGCCCGGTATAGTTTTTTTCATCCCTACCACTCAGTCAGGAGTGGGTAAGTTGTGCACTTGCTTTCTTCTTTACATGTGGTAGCAGTTTCTCAGGCTCCCACTGCGTAATCCGACTCGCATTCCGTGTAATGGACAGGAAATCCAAACACCCACTTCCCTGACAATGCGCTTGTTACTTTACGCGTTTGCTGCCTTTGTTACTTAGAACTTTATTCAGCATCCACAGAATGCAGCACATCCTACCTGCTGCCTGTCCAAGAGTCACTGTTCTTTAATGACTTGGTACGGTCACTAAGACTGTTCGACATTGGCGTGTGTCAACGGGATCACTGTCGACGGTATCTCCGTCGAGGTGTGTCCCGTTCCCCTGCCCGGGACCCTTTTTTGGGCTCCTGGGCGGGGGCAGCTATTTTGCCGGATGTCCCAGTGGCCGCATTCTAGGCTTCCAGCTCTTGTTTGTTCACCTACTTCTTCCTTCGAGGGCATCAACAGTAGCTGTTCTCTCGCATCTTATCTTTTATGTTAATAGATGGATGTTTGTTGTATACTGCTATACATCACATGACTATACTTGTCAACGGGATCACGGTCGACGGGCTTGCCTTCGAGCGTGTGTCCCGTTCCCCTGGCTGGGAGCCTTTCTGGGCTTCTGGGCGGGGGGCAGCTACTTTTGCGCATGTCCAATTGGCCACCTTCTTGGCTTCCAGCTCTTTTTTTTGATTCACCTTCTTCTGTCGTCAAGAGTTACTGTTCTCTCCCGTCTTGTCATTGTTCTTCCAGCACTTTTTTGTTCACCTTCAATGATCTTCGAGGTCTGGGTGTTTGTTCAGAGCTTTTTGTGGTGTTGTTTAATGATGCGCGCTGTCCCTCCATTCCGGCTTGCTGATTTTTGACGTTTGTGGCTCTGACCCTGGGCCATTTTTTTCCAATCCACCTGTCTCCTCCCCTTTTTCAAAAATTAAAAAAATTATTCCATGTTTCCATGCAACCTTTTTAAAATAACTGTATTATAAACCATAACGTAAGTTGCTGATCTTATTGGCCGCATCGTAGCAATCGCCGTTGACGGGATCTCACTCCCAGTGATCCCAATCATTGAACATTTAACCAATCCTCCTCACAATTACTGACCTGTCCATAACAGCCTAACATTACTATTGGTTTTGCTTCCACCTGTTCAGTTTTTGGATTAATATAGACCATTTTTTGTTTAGGATCTGGTTTAAACAGTTCTTGTACAATCTTTTTAGGCGTCAATTTATTTCAGTGCCGGAAGGGGTGGTTATAATTTGTCATTCACTAGCTCTAGTAGGCCGTTTTTAGGAGAAATGGTTCAAACACCACAGACTCAAGTAATGCAGTGCACATCGTAGTCACTCATGTTCTTTCACATGCAGCTGTGTTGATGTCAGCAGATATTATCCTCTTCTGCTTCCATGTATTCACACTCGCCACAATAACACCAATTGGGGGTCTCTTCTTGACCCTAGTCTGAGTCTTTCCATTCATTGGTCTCTCCTTGTTGACCCCAGTCTGAGTCTGACCAGTCTCCCATCGCAGCGCCTCGGTTGCGTCTGTCTGCTCTCTGCTCTTGCCTCTGCAGTGTCTCCACTGTGCTTCATAAAGGTCCGTCCGTCCCCAGGGCAAATAGTGTCCACTTGCACTCCCATGATGCTATCAGAACATAACAAACCGGGCCACCGGGGAACGTGTGCGACAGTCAATGAGCGAGCAATGGCCAACAGCCGCCTTTTTATGTCCATTTTTGTTCCCCTTGGTCTCCAGATAGACCTTGTCATACGTTTAGCGGCTTATGCAAGCAAAAGGGAGCTTTTTTTCATAGCCACGATGGGAATATTAATTGGGTGAAGACTAGAAATTTACTTTATTGTACAGATTCCAAATGTATTGTACAGATTAAAGTAACTTCCAAAACAGTGTTAATTGATATCTCAAAAGGATATCCAATTATTATCACAATGTAGACATTAGTCCCATAATACACTTCATCAGGAAACAGGGGCTGAAGATCATGTCTACAAAAAATGCTATGCCTGCAGTCTTGCATCTAGTAGACCAAAACTTTAAGGCACCACACACCTCACCTGCATGCCTTATCAGCCAATCAAACACTGATTTAGTCGTCAGCCATGTGGCTCAGATGGACTGGATTCCCCTCTTCACCAGTAACCGCTATACCTAGCAGGGGTGGTAGACGTCTGGACACTATTGCCAACAACGTCTCAATTATAGCACTAAGTACAGTTTTGCAACATGAATCTTAATAGGTTCACTGTGCTGTGCATTATTACGGGGTGTAGTGGTAGGCTGCAGAATCATAGCCTAATCTTTGTTTGTTTTCCTCTTACCAGATGTGAGTGTCGACGTAACACCTTTTGGTGTCCTTGCAGTCACATTGGCGCTCTTCCTGGGGACGTGCCCACCGTTGTGCGCTATCTTGGGCTTCTTCTTTGCTCATTTTGTTCTGTGTTTCCTATTCCTTTGCAATGTTCAAGGAAGTTTTTCACACGCTTAGTTTGTCAACGTGTCTTTTTTCAGTATTGCCCACATATTTGCAACAGCTTCTCCAGCCTCATCTTTATTGCGGAGGTGGGTGGGTTTGCTAGTGAATCCTGCAAGATGTTCAAGATGCAGAATGAAAATGACTTGGATTACAACAAAAGAGGGTGCCAACAAATGCAGGTGAGTCCGTCACAACATCACTGCCCACCCGCGCAAAGCCTACCAGGGTGAAGCACAGAAAGAGCGACTCAGGGTGAAACGGAAAACACATTGCAGAATACGCTATTTCAAAACTGCAAAATAAAGGAGCAGTCAATAGCTTTTTACTCTTTATGCAGTATCTAAACTGTATGATGTTGAGTGTACATTGTTGTATGTTTATCTTCGTCCACTCGGGGAAAAAACGAGGTAACCTGCCTCCTACTGAAGTTACATGTTCTGCAATGACGTGAAGGTGTGTTCCGTGTACCCCCTTTGGGGGGGGGGGAGGAGCAGAATTTTTGGCTGCTGGATTCTTGATCTTGGCGGCTGACTTATTGGCCACCTTCTTGGACTCCACCTCTCGTGTTGTTCACCTTGAATGATCTAGAGGCCTGGTTACTCCCGGTTTGTTCTGAGTTTTTTGTGGTGTTCTCTAATGAGGCATGCTCACCATCCACTCAGGCTATCTGGTTTTGTCGGATGTGGCTCTGACCCTGTGCCAGACTTTTCCAATCCACCTGCCTCCTTCCCTTTACCATGAACATTAAAAAAATGATTCCATGTGTCCATGCCACCTTTTTGAAAAAACTGTATTATAGTCATTAATGTAATTTGAAGAACATTTGCTGACCTTCTTCTTGGCCGAATCGTATCCGTCGCCGTCAACGAGAATCTCACTCCCAGTGAACAAAATCATTGAACACTTAACCCACACACCTCTTAAGTACTGACCTGTGCATAACATAATGATATTGTTTGTTTTCAGGCTAATTAAAAGTTATCTAGGCTGATCGGTTGGTGATCCTTGTCGGACAGCCTGTCAGATGTTCCCCTTCCGCTTGAAGGATCCGATAGGCAAAAGTACTCGATCTGTATGACATGTTTTTTCAAATTTGTTTTACTTGCACCTTCAGTGTTTATGGTTTTCTGCAAATCTGGCTTGCTCTATATATACAAGGACACTTATCGTACCAGTTGTCAGGGTAAATATTAAAATGTTTTATTGTACTGCCTGTCTGTCTGCATTTTATGTTATGATCCCTGTCACATGTTTCACTTTTTGGCGGAGGGGCAGCTTTCTTGGCCGCTGGATTTTTGGTCTTGGCAGCTTCCTTAATGCCTGCGTAAAAATACAGTACTATTAATGAACATGCCTGATGTATCAGGTGCGTCAAGCGAATCATTCAACATGTAATTGAAACATTGCGGATGACCGCCCATAGGCCGACCCTGAACTTTAACAATTTCCATTCCACTTGCCAAAGAAAGTGAAACAGGTCGACGGGATCGCCGTCCCTGTGTGTTGAAGGGACCGCTGTAGACTGGTCGGCATTGTAGACACTGGTGATCAGCGCCTTCCTCTTAACCTCTGCATGCACCTTTTTGGGCTTCTTGGCGGCGGGGACAACTTTCTTGGCCGACGGTTGCTTGGTCTTGGCGACTGTCTTTTTGGCCGCCTTCTTGCCCACCAGGTGTTTCTTGTTCACCTTAGAATGACAACAGTACTGCCCATCTATGTGTAGATGATGTGAAGAAATTATATATTTTTTGAACAATTCCCAAAAAGATTACTGCATGTAAACAACAGTCAACTGCTGCTCTACCAACAAGATTCAGGGAATGAGCAGCTCAGTAACATATTCCAAACAGATGGAACATGTGCCTTCTTCCTTGAGGCTCCTGAGCTGCCACCATGCCGGTGGTTAAGTATGCATGTCCCTTTGTGCTGGAGTGATTTCATCCTCGGCGTCTGAGTGTAGGTGGAACACTAGAACGCTACATCATTCACTGTTTGGGTATCTTTTTGATTTTTAAGATAGTCATTATGTTCAAGTATTTTTAAAAAACACACAGGCTATAACTTTTCTTCACAATTCAAACATTCATTACAATCGATCTTCGAAAAACAACGTACATTTAACTCCATTAATGTTAACATATTTGAATCAGAGCTGCTACATAAAGCAAATTTAAATGGGATCTTTTGTAGAAAGCAAACTAAAAATTTACAATTAGATATTTATTTTTTGAATTTTGAACTTTCTCACGTAACGAGTTACTGTCTCCTTGACGTTTATTTTTCTTTCCTTGACGGTGACCTCTTCTAATTTATACTTCCCAACGTCAATCTACTAGACGTCGAATGTCTTCTCCTTGACATCTATGTCAATCTCTTTTATGTTGATCTTGCCATTAACCATCTCCTGGTTCCTCCCTGTTTGTTCAGAGATTGTTGTGGTATTGTCTGCTGCTACCTGCTCCATCATTTTAAGCGTACTCAAGAGAGTAGACCCATTGGAAGGCAGATTATTAATCTTCCATTGATAATCTTGTATTGTAATACAGGTTTCAGACCAGTGTGGCGCACCTGCCCAGTCTCGGCGGGCAGACGGGTTGTTGACACCCTCTTTTGTTGTAATCCAAGTCATTTTCATTCTGCATCTTGAACATCTTGCAGGAGTCACTAGCAAACCCACCCACCTCCGCAATAAAGATGAGGCTGGAGAAGCTGTTGCAAATACGTGGGCAATACTGAAAAAAGACACGTTGACGAACTAGGTGTGTAAAAGACTTCCTTGAATATTGCACAGGAATCTGAAACAAATATCAAAAAGGGGAAAAAAGAATCCCAAAATAGCTCCCAATGGTGGGAGCGTCCGCAGGAAGAGTGCCGATGTCACGTGAAGGACACCAAAAGGTGTGACGTCGACGCCCACATCTGGTACGAGGAAAAAATTAAGATTAGGCTATGATTCCGCAGCCAACCACTAGACCCCGTGATAATGCACAGCATAGTGAATCTATTAAGATTCATGCTGCAAAACTGTAGTTAGTGCTATAGTTGAGATGTTGTTGGCAATGGAGTCCAGACGTCTACCACCCCTGCTAGGTATAGCGGTTACTGGTGAAGGGGGGATTTTGGACCATCTGAGCCACTTGGGTGACGAGTAAATCAGTCTTTCATTGGCTGATAAGGCATGCAGGTGAGGTGTGTGCCGCCTTAAATTTTTGGTGTACGTGAGGCAATACTCCAGGCATACAATTTGTTACAGACAAGGTAAGATCTTCAGCCCCTCTTTCCACATGAATTCTATAATAGGAAAAATATGTAAAATGTGATGGTATTCAGCTATCCTTTACACTTTCATTCGCAATGAAGTGGTGGCCAATGTTGCCTTGCAGTTATAGGTTGCATTTTTTGTCTTGAATTTCCTCTTAAGTGACAATGTTGAACTGCAGAGAAGACAGCTTATGAGATTATTTTTGATTGCTCCGGGGTCATTACAGTATGACTAGACAGACATCCAATAATACAGAAGTAATGCTACAGATGTGTGCTCTTAACACATTGCAAAAGAAAATGATTTAGAGTAAACGAGAATTTTAATAATTAAGCACTTATATCCAATGAACGCCAGTATTTGTCAGACAAACAACAGTTTCCAATTTCTCATAAGGTGCGTGTATAGTATAAAAGGAGGATCAGGAACACAAGAATCATTTCTTTAAAAATAGATACCCTTGAGTAGATTAACTTTCATGCTCGAGTCATAAGGCATAAACATGTTGAGCAAGCAAATTGAGAGAGATAGCAAACAGTATGAAACTGCATAACACATTAGAAATGCACATGGCTACCTCTTTAGACGCCATTTGGGATTGAAAGTGCACTTGATTTTTGTATTACGGCATGGGTCTTCGCACCAGGGTCCGATTGTATTTCTACATGGCTCATCGAACACTTTCGGCATCAGTGTTTTAGGGCTAGATGGGTGCTTTCAGAGAACACTTGACATACAGGACAAATGTATCAAATTCAAGAATATTAGGTTGGAAAACATGTTCAGTTTTTAAAAGTATTCAAAACATCAATCTAACTCAACTTTACACTCCAACATAAATGTAATGAATTATTAATGTAGAATATGGTTTGAAACCAGTAACTGAGACAAGTCACATACGACATCTGAATAGTTACTCACAAAGCAGAAGAACAATAATTGCCCAGAAATATAGAGGACAACACTTGCATATATTGATTAACAGTAAAAGTCATCGATTTATTTACACGCATTGATGATTAATTATGGCTAATTATAAAATTTAATTGATGGAAACATACGTGATTAAAGTGTGCACATACATATTTTTTAAAAGGACGCTTCAATGTCATAGTAATTTATAAGTGTCATATATAATGTCGTCTGTCACTACTATGTCAGGCCTGCACTGTATAGTTAGGGAAGAGGTGTGGCGCCACGGCTAGGGTGACTGACTCCGGAATCTGGGGATCACGGTTCGATCCCTGGCACCGGCAGCAGATTAGCCCAGCACCATGTGACTCTGGGCAATTGCATGCTTAATCTTCCCAACGGCCCCCAGCGCCCCTAATGGGTGATTGTGAGCTTTACAAATGTGGATTATTATAGTTAGCAAGTTTCCCTGTTGCGTTTACTAACATATACATAGAAGTATATTATAGTCTTCATAATTCCATTGTCACCATCTTAATACAATGATGCTAACAAGAGAGTCGAGGCCCTGGCACAATGTCATCAGAAGGAGACAGCGTTACCACGTGACTAGATAGAGTTCTTCAAAACAATTTGAAAACATCTAAAAACAAGACGGCAGGATTATGGCAACCATGTTAATCTACAGCAGAACATGCCAGACAAATACTTACTGTGTAAGTGACATTTACCATATCTAAGATATGTCAGTAGTAAAGAAACATGTTGTGAGTAAATGGAAATGAGTTATTCTGAAACATTGCAACTATTTTCACAAGTGCTGTACTGTTCTATCAGTGTTTGTGGTCATCATGTTTTGAATTTAGAGCTACACTGGATCAGTACAGACTGTTTAAAAATAGTAATATTGGCATTTGTGGGCCCACACATTTTTCAGTGATATATAAACAATTTTTTTAAATGTTAATGTTGTAAGTGCAAAGATTAAAACAATTGTGACTTTTGACACATTCTTAACATTTCTTTATTGTAATATCGGCATTTGTGATGTATAATGTAAAATGTATTTCATATTTATTATGCTAATAAAAGGAACTATGTTTGTACTTGTGGAAATTAATTTAAAAAAAATGAAATAAAGAATTACAAAAAATAAATAGTGTCACTGCATTGTGTCAAGTGATTTATTATACAATATGCATGGAGATGGTGCTTTCAATTGTTGTGAAGCGCACAAACACACAAGAATAGACTGTGCAACCGAAGCACATTACAGAAAGGTACAAAGCATTTAGTTTAATGATTTGGGTATTAAGATGGCATGCAGAGCTTGGATATAAAGTTGTTTCACGGCCTTCGTTGTTTTTATCTTGAATGGTTGATAAGGTCTTTCAAAAACAATTTGAACAGAGAAGGTTGGAAGTTACATATGGTAATGCAAGAATGCATGAAAAGCTGGAAAAAAGTCTGCATGTACAATGGCCAGTGGAGCCATTTTCAGGGTGGGTACGCACAAGGTGGTGTCTAATGATGAATATCAAGTGGTGGATCCAACATGCACTGAGAGGGCAATGGCAGATGAATTGTACAGGTTTGGACTATGAGGAGAAAACACTGGACGAGTAAGAGGTTAAGTCAACAGATTTGATGGGGTACTTTCTTAGCAGTCACTAAAGTTCTGTGCTGCGGGTATCTCTGTTATAGTCATGCAGCAACCCACTACCCCCAAAGGAAAAAATGATAATGTACTGTATGCTACAGACCATGCTTTATACACCTTCAAAAAGAACAAAGTTAAACAAGTTTGGCTGTGCATCCTGGGATACCAAGGATCTCCGGAGAGTTGCTAAAAGGAACCGTATCACTATTCAAGACACATGATAGCTATATAGGGAACTTGTCTGTCCTACCCTTCCTCTTTATGAATTTAAGGATTTTGGTGAAGGGAAGTTTCAGTATGGGTGAATTTTGAAAATATGTGTAAAATGAGATTTTACTTTAGCTATCCTTTTCACTTGAAGTAAAAGCAATGGCCAGTGTTGCTTTGTATTTATAGGCTACATTATTTGTCTTTGATATTCGCTCACCTCTATGTATGACTGCAATGAAGACAGCTTAACAGAGCAATTTAGATTACGCCAGGGGTCCACACACATGGGCGGGAATATTTATTAGATCACGAATACAACAGAGATATCCCTAGTACAGAACTGTAATTTCAGATAAGAAACTACTCCATAAGGCATTGCAAAAGAGGCGGAAACAACAGGCTGGAAGGTCCATGGGTGGTGGAGGCTCAGTCTGTTAATCTGTGTCCTACCTACTATGTTGCAAACTTAAGACACAGTAGCAACCAAAGCCCGTTACTTTATGTGACACAATTATTTTGTAAATTAGGGTGGAGGGAGTGAATGTAAAGGGGTAAAGTACATGTGTACACATGTACTGGTGCGGTCAGAACACTGGATAGAGCACCGAAGAGCCAATGTCATATATAAAAAAGAAGACAAAGCACTGCTGCATGAAAAGGAAATATATCACTACAGCACCAATATTCCAAAAGAAGAGAGGAAAAACATCATTTTATTTCCTTATCTCTCACCATGAAATTGTTCTTATTTACAAGTTACACAATATATTGCAATAAAAGGTTGCCCAATAGGAGCGTGCACAAAAAGAAGTGATTGAAGAAAAGTGCAGTGAATCAAAGAAAAAGAAGAAATTCAAAGAAATATACAGAATATTTACATTGATTTCAATAATTATGGTATTTACAATTTCCATAACATTGTCACCTGGCCCATACACAGATAAACAATAACTAATCTCTAAGTTATGTCAACACAGCAGTCATGTCAATTGTGTGCACTTTTTGACTAAATGCTGGGTCCAAGGTGAATCTAATATTGTCGACGTTTCGACTCGACTTAAAGGCGTCCGGTGAGTTAAACCTGGACCATGCGATTCTTCATCAGGACGTTCAAAAGAACGGGCAACCAAGGCTTAAGGATGACCCCAAGGGTGTGCAGGCTAGGCTGCTTATGTCTCGTACTCAATCAAGACTTCATCCTTATACTGAGGGTGAATCCAACATCCCTCAAGGTGTGGCAGTTTATATAGGCGTTCTCTTTTTATTCAACTCCTTTTTTAATCGTATGGCGATTCTTTCGTGATAGGACTCAGTGCCTCAGCGCTCCTGTCCTCCGTGGATCAGGTAGCAGAATCGCTGCCGGATAACTAGTACTCCGCAGATTATTCAATTTCACCGTCTCTCGCCACATCAAGGACAGCCGTCATGACGGTCATCCTTAACCCTTGTTATGGAAATTGTAAATACCATAATTATTGAAATCAATGTAAATATTCTGTATATTTCTTTGAATTTCTTCTTTTTCTTTGATTCACTGCACTTTTCTTCAATCACTTCTTTTTGTGCACGCTCCTATTGGGCAACCTTTTATTGCAATATATTGTGTAACTTGTAAATAAGAACAATTTCATGGTGAGAGATAAGGAAATAAAATGATGTTTTTCCTCTCTTCTTTTGGAATATTGGTGCTGTAGTGATATATTTGTTTTGGTTTAGCTTAAACAACTGAGTTTATTTTTGCTTTGGTGCGAACACAAGGAACGCCCATGAATTTAAGAATGCTTGAATATTTACTGATTGAATTGGTTAACAGAAAGAAATAGGTTCTGGACCATTGTTTTCCTTACCGCAATAGACCCAGGTCCGTATCCTTTTGGGTTACCCCATTTTCATTAATGGCATGAAAAGGAAAGCATATCTTCTACACAAAGTGAAAAATCAGCAATAGAACAAGTCTACAAAAGTACAATGAACACACAATGTGGAACAGATTGCGATGAGAGGTGCAAAGGAAGTATGAAAAAGCGGTGCCAAGCACACTGGGGGGGGTTACACTGTTGTACAACAGAGAAAAGTAAGTGCAAAAAGTATATGTCCCAATGTTTCAAGAGCAGCAAAGGATGTGCACAAACACTATCAACGCACACTAGTCAACGCACACTCCCAAACTACAACAGGCCTGTATAAGCTCCATTTTCACTTGGGGGGTACAGTGAACCACAGGGAGCAGAAATACTATCTGCTCAACATCAGCGCAAGCCAACGTACAATAGAAACCAAGAACAAGCTCCCTTTTGACTTAGGGGGTACACAAAACCACGGTGAGCAGAAATACTAGCTGCTCACAATGAACGCCAGCAGAACCCTAGTGAACACACACTAAAAACCAAGAACAGGCCTGTATAAGCTCCCTTTTGACTTAAGGGGGTACACAAAACCACGGTGAGCAGAAATACTAGCTGCCCCCCATCAACGTCAGCCCAACCCTAGTCCACACACACTAAAAACCTAGAACAGGCCTGTATAAGCTCCCTTTTGACTTAGGGGTTACACAAAACCACGGTGAGCAGAAATACTGGCTGCTCACAAATCAACGCCAGCCGAACCCTAGTGAACACACACTAAAAACATAGAACAGGCCTCTATAAACTCACTTTTGACTTAGGGGGTACAGAAAACCACGGTGAGCAGAAATACTACCTGTTCCCCATCAACGCCAGCCAAACCCTAGTCAAGGCACACTGGCAAACTATATTAGGCCTATATAAGCTCCCTTTTGACTTAGGGGGTACACAAAACAACGGTGAGCAGAAATACTACCTGCTCCCCATCAACGCCAGCCGAACCCTAGTCCACGCACACTAAAAACCTAGAACAGGACTGTATAAGCTGCCTTTTGACTTAGGAGGGACACAATGACCAAGGTGAGCAGAAATACTATCTGCTCACCATTAACGCCAGCCGAACCCTAGCCAACGTACAATAAAAGCCTAGAACAGGCCTGTATAAGCTCCCTTTTGACTAAGGGGGTACACAAAACCACGATGAGCAGAAATAGTGGCTGCTCACAAATCAACGCCAGCCGAACCCTAGTGAACACACACTAAAAACATAGAACAGGCCTGTATAAAATCCCTTTTGACTTAGGGGGTACAGAAAACCACGGTGAGCAGAAATACTGGCTGCTCACAAATCAACGCCAGCCGAACCCTAGTGAACACACACTAAAAACATAGAACAGGCCTGTATAAACTCACTTTTGACTTAGGGGGTACAGAAAACCACGGTGAGCAGAAATACTACCTGTTCCCCATCAACGCCAGCCAAACCCTAGTCAAGGCACACTGGCAAACTATATTAGGCCTATATAAGCTCCCTTTTGACTTAGGGGGTACACAAAACAACGGTGAGCAGAAATACTACCTGCTCCCCATCAACGCCAGCCGAACCCTAGTCCACGCACACTAAAAACCTAGAACAGGACTGTATAAGCTGCCTTTTGACTTAGGAGGGACACAATGACCAAGGTGAGCAGAAATACTATCTGCTCACCATTAACGCCAGCCGAACCCTAGCCAACGTACAATAAAAGCCTAGAACAGGCCTGTATAAGCTCCCTTTTGACTAAGGGGGTACACAAAACCACGATGAGCAGAAATAGTGGCTGCTCACAAATCAACGCCAGCCGAACCCTAGTGAACACACACTAAAAACATAGAACAGGCCTGTATAAAATCCCTTTTGAATTAGGGGGTACAGAAAACCATGGGGAGCAGAAATACTATCTGCTCCCCATCAACGCCAGCCAAACCCTAGTGAAGGCACACTGGCAAACTATATTAGGCCTGTATAAGCTACCTTTTGACTTAGGGGGTACACAAAACAACGGTGAGCAGAAATACTACGTGCTCCCCATCAACGCCAGCCGAACCCTAGTCCACGCACACTAAAAACCTAGAACAGGCCTCTGTATAAGCTCCCTTTTGACTTAGGGGGTACACAAAACCACGGTGAGCAGAAATATTAGCTGCTCACCATCAACGCCAGCCCAACCCTAGTTCACGCACACTAAACACCTAGAACAGGCCTGTATAAGCTCCCTTTTGACTTAGGAGGTACACAAAACCACGGTGAGTAGAAATACTGGCTGCACACAAATCAACGCCAACCGAACCCTAGTGAACACACACTAAAAACATAGAACAGGCCTGTATAAACTCCCTTTTGACTTAGGGGGTACAGATAACCACGGTGAGCAGAAATATGATCTGCTCCCCATCAACGCCAGCCAAACCCTAGTGAAGTCACACTGGCAAACTATATTAGGTCTGTATAAGCTCCCTTTTGACTCAGGGGTACACAAAACCACGGTGAGCAGAAATACTACCTGCTCCCCATCAACGCCAGCCGAACCCTAGTCCACGCACACTAAAAACCTAAAACAGGCCTGTATAAGCTCCCTTTTGATTTAGGGGGTACACAAAACCACGGTGAGCAGAAATACTAGCTGCTCACAATGATCGCCAGCCGAACCCTAGTGAACACACACTAAAAACCAAGAACAGGCCTGTATAAGCTCCCTTTTGACTTAAGGGGGTACACAATACCACGGTGAGCAGAAATACTAGCTGCCCCCCATCAACGCCAGCCCAATCCTAGTCCACACACACTAAAAACCTAGAACAGGCCTGTATAAGCTCCCTTTTGACTTAGGGGTTACACAAAACCACGGTGAGCAGAAATACTGGCTGCTCACAAATCAACGCCAGCCGAACCCTAGTGAACACACACTAAAAACATAGAACAGGCCTGTGTAAACTCACTTTTGACTTAGGGGGTACAGAAAACCACGGTGAGCAGAAATACTACCTGTTCCCCATCAACGCCAGCCAAACCCTAGTCAAGGCACACTGGCAAACTATATTAGGCCTATATAAGCTCCCTTTTGACTTAGGGGGTACAAAAAACAACGGTGAGCAGAAATACTACCTGCTCCCCATCAACGCCAGCCGAACCCTAGTCCACGCACACTAAAAACCTAGAACAGGACTGTATAAGCTGCCTTTTGACTTAGGAGGGACACAATGACCAAGGTGAGCAGAAATACTATCTGCTCACCATTAACGCCAGCCGAACCCTAGCCAACGTACAATAAAAGCCTAAAACAGGCTGGTATAAGCTCCCTTTTGACTAAGGGGGTACACAAAACCACGGTGAGCAGAAATAGTGGCTGCTCACAAATCAACGCCAGCCGAACCCTAGTGAACACACACTAAAAACATAGAACAGGCCTGTATAAAATCCCTTTTGACTTAGGGGGTACAGAAAACCACGGGGAGCAGAAATACTATCTGCTCCCCATCAACGCCAGCCAAACCCTAGTGAAGGCACACTGGCAAACTATATTAGGCCTGTATAAGCTACCTTTTGACTTAGGGGGTACACAAAACAACGGTGAGCAGAAATACTACCTGCTCCCCATCAACGCCAGCCGCACCCTAGTCCACGCACACTAAAAACCTAGAACAGGCCTGTATAAGCTCCCTTTTGACTTAGGGGGTACACAAAACCACGGTGAGCAGAAATACTAGCTGCTCACCATCAACGCCAGCCCAACCCTAGTTCACGCACACTAAACACCTAGAACAGGCCTGTATAAGCTCCCTTTTGACTTAGGGGGTACACAAAACCACGGTGAGCAGAAATACTGGCTGCTCACAAATCAACGCCAACCGAATCCTAGTGAACACACACTAAAAACATAGAACAGCCCTGTATAAACTCCCTTTTGACTTAGGGGGTACAGATAACCACGGTGAGCAGAAATACGATCTGCTCCCCATCAACGCCAGCCAAACCCTAGTGAAGTCAAACTGGCAAACTATATTAGGTCTGTATAAGCTCCCTTTTGACTCAGGGGGTACACAAAACCACGGTGAGCAGAAATACTACCTGCTCCCCATCAACGCCAGCCGAACCCTAGTCCACGCACACTAAAAACCTAAAACAGGCCTGTATAAGCTCCCTTTTGACTTAGGGGGTACACAAAACCACGGTGAGCAGAAATACTAGCTGCTCACAATGATCGCCAGCCGAACCCTAGTGAACACACACTAAAAACCAAGAACAGGCCTGTATAAGCTCCCTTTTGACTTAGGGGGTATACAAAACCATGGTGAGCAGAAATAGTAGCTGCTCACAAATCAACGCCAGCCGAACCCTAGTGAACACACACTAAAAACATAGAACAGGCCTGTATAAACTCCCTTTTGACTTAGGGGGTACAGAAAACCACGGTGGGCAGAAATACTATCTGCTCCCCATCAACGCCAGCCACACCCTAGTGAAGGCACACTGGCAAACCATATTAGGCTTGTATAAGCTCCCTTTTGACTTAGGGGGTACACAAAACCACGGTGAGCAGAAATACTACCTGCTCCCCATCAACGCCAGCCGAACCCTAGTCCACGCACACTAAGAACCTAGAACCGGCCTGTATAAGCTCCCTTTTGACTTAGGGGTACACAAAACCACGGTGAGCAGAAATACTAGCTGCTCACCATCAACGCCAACCCAACCCTAGTTCACGCACACTAAAAACCTAGAACAGGCCTGTATAAGCTCCCTTTTGACTTAGGGGGTACACAAAACCACGGTGAGCAGAAATACTGGCTGCTCACAAATCAACGCCAGCCGAACCCTAGTGAACACACGCTAAAAACATAGAACAGGCCTGTATAAAATCCCTTTTGACTTAGGGGGTACAGAAAACCACGGTGAGCAGAAATACTATCTGCTCCCCATCAACGCAAGCCAAACCCTAGTGAAGGCACACTGGCAAACTATATTAGGCCTGTATAAGCTCCCTTTGGACTTAGGGGGTACACAAAACCACGGTGAGCAGAAATACTACCTGCTCACCATCAACGCCAGCCCAACCCTAGTTCACGCACACTAAACACCTAGAACAGGCCTGTATAAGCTCCCTTTTGACTTAGGGGGTACACAAAACCACGGTGAGTAGAAATACTGGCTGCACACAAATCAACGCCAACCGAACCCTAGTGAACACACACTAAAAACATAGAACAGGCCTGTATAAACTCCCTTTTGACTTAGGGGGTACAGATAACCACGGTGAGCAGAAATATGATCTGCTCCCCATCAACGCCAGCCAAACCCTAGTGAAGTCACACTGGCAAACTATATTAGGTCTGTATAAGCTCCCTTTTGACTCAGGGGTACACAAAACCACGGTGAGCAGAAATACTACCTGCTCCCCATCAACGCCAGCCGAACCCTAGTCCACGCACACTAAAAACCTAAAACAGGCCTGTATAAGCTCCCTTTTGATTTAGGGGGTACACAAAACCACGGTGAGCAGAAATACTAGCTGCTCACAATGATCGCCAGCCGAACCCTAGTGAACACACACTAAAAACCAAGAACAGGCCTGTATAAGCTCCCTTTTGACTTAAGGGGGTACACAATACCACGGTGAGCAGAAATACTAGCTGCCCCCCATCAACGCCAGCCCAATCCTAGTCCACACACACTAAAAACCTAGAACAGGCCTGTATAAGCTCCCTTTTGACTTAGGGGTTACACAAAACCACGGTGAGCAGAAATACTGGCTGCTCACAAATCAACGCCAGCCGAACCCTAGTGAACACACACTAAAAACATAGAACAGGCCTGTGTAAACTCACTTTTGACTTAGGGGGTACAGAAAACCACGGTGAGCAGAAATACTACCTGTTCCCCATCAACGCCAGCCAAACCCTAGTCAAGGCACACTGGCAAACTATATTAGGCCTATATAAGCTCCCTTTTGACTTAGGGGGTACAAAAAACAACGGTGAGCAGAAATACTACCTGCTCCCCATCAACGCCAGCCGAACCCTAGTCCACGCACACTAAAAACCTAGAACAGGACTGTATAAGCTGCCTTTTGACTTAGGAGGGACACAATGACCAAGGTGAGCAGAAATACTATCTGCTCACCATTAACGCCAGCCGAACCCTAGCCAACGTACAATAAAAGCCTAAAACAGGCTGGTATAAGCTCCCTTTTGACTAAGGGGGTACACAAAACCACGGTGAGCAGAAATAGTGGCTGCTCACAAATCAACGCCAGCCGAACCCTAGTGAACACACACTAAAAACATAGAACAGGCCTGTATAAAATCCCTTTTGACTTAGGGGGTACAGAAAACCACGGGGAGCAGAAATACTATCTGCTCCCCATCAACGCCAGCCAAACCCTAGTGAAGGCACACTGGCAAACTATATTAGGCCTGTATAAGCTACCTTTTGACTTAGGGGGTACACAAAACAACGGTGAGCAGAAATACTACCTGCTCCCCATCAACGCCAGCCGCACCCTAGTCCACGCACACTAAAAACCTAGAACAGGCCTGTATAAGCTCCCTTTTGACTTAGGGGGTACACAAAACCACGGTGAGCAGAAATACTAGCTGCTCACCATCAACGCCAGCCCAACCCTAGTTCACGCACACTAAACACCTAGAACAGGCCTGTATAAGCTCCCTTTTGACTTAGGGGGTACACAAAACCACGGTGAGCAGAAATACTGGCTGCTCACAAATCAACGCCAACCGAATCCTAGTGAACACACACTAAAAACATAGAACAGCCCTGTATAAACTCCCTTTTGACTTAGGGGGTACAGATAACCACGGTGAGCAGAAATACGATCTGCTCCCCATCAACGCCAGCCAAACCCTAGTGAAGTCAAACTGGCAAACTATATTAGGTCTGTATAAGCTCCCTTTTGACTCAGGGGGTACACAAAACCACGGTGAGCAGAAATACTACCTGCTCCCCATCAACGCCAGCCGAACCCTAGTCCACGCACACTAAAAACCTAAAACAGGCCTGTATAAGCTCCCTTTTGACTTAGGGGGTACACAAAACCACGGTGAGCAGAAATACTAGCTGCTCACAATGATCGCCAGCCGAACCCTAGTGAACACACACTAAAAACCAAGAACAGGCCTGTATAAGCTCCCTTTTGACTTAGGGGGTATACAAAACCATGGTGAGCAGAAATAGTAGCTGCTCACAAATCAACGCCAGCCGAACCCTAGTGAACACACACTAAAAACATAGAACAGGCCTGTATAAACTCCCTTTTGACTTAGGGGGTACAGAAAACCACGGTGGGCAGAAATACTATCTGCTCCCCATCAACGCCAGCCACACCCTAGTGAAGGCACACTGGCAAACCATATTAGGCTTGTATAAGCTCCCTTTTGACTTAGGGGGTACACAAAACCACGGTGAGCAGAAATACTACCTGCTCCCCATCAACGCCAGCCGAACCCTAGTCCACGCACACTAAGAACCTAGAACCGGCCTGTATAAGCTCCCTTTTGACTTAGGGGTACACAAAACCACGGTGAGCAGAAATACTAGCTGCTCACCATCAACGCCAACCCAACCCTAGTTCACGCACACTAAAAACCTAGAACAGGCCTGTATAAGCTCCCTTTTGACTTAGGGGGTACACAAAACCACGGTGAGCAGAAATACTGGCTGCTCACAAATCAACGCCAGCCGAACCCTAGTGAACACACGCTAAAAACATAGAACAGGCCTGTATAAAATCCCTTTTGACTTAGGGGGTACAGAAAACCACGGTGAGCAGAAATACTATCTGCTCCCCATCAACGCAAGCCAAACCCTAGTGAAGGCACACTGGCAAACTATATTAGGCCTGTATAAGCTCCCTTTGGACTTAGGGGGTACACAAAACCACGGTGAGCAGAAATACTACCTGCTCACCATCAACGCCAGCCCAACCCTAGTTCACGCACACTAAACACCTAGAACAGGCCTGTATAAGCTCCCTTTTGACTTAGGGGGTACACAAAACCACGGTGAGTAGAAATACTGGCTGCACACAAATCAACGCCAACCGAACCCTAGTGAACACACACTAAAAACATAGAACAGGCCTGTATAAACTCCCTTTTGACTTAGGGGGTACAGATAACCACGGTGAGCAGAAATATGATCTGCTCCCCATCAACGCCAGCCAAACCCTAGTGAAGTCACACTGGCAAACTATATTAGGTCTGTATAAGCTCCCTTTTGACTCAGGGGTACACAAAACCACGGTGAGCAGAAATACTACCTGCTCCCCATCAACGCCAGCCGAACCCTAGTCCACGCACACTAAAAACCTAAAACAGGCCTGTATAAGCTCCCTTTTGATTTAGGGGGTACACAAAACCACGGTGAGCAGAAATACTAGCTGCTCACAATGATCGCCAGCCGAACCCTAGTGAACACACACTAAAAACCAAGAACAGGCCTGTATAAGCTCCCTTTTGACTTAAGGGGGTACACAATACCACGGTGAGCAGAAATACTAGCTGCCCCCCATCAACGCCAGCCCAATCCTAGTCCACACACACTAAAAACCTAGAACAGGCCTGTATAAGCTCCCTTTTGACTTAGGGGTTACACAAAACCACGGTGAGCAGAAATACTGGCTGCTCACAAATCAACGCCAGCCGAACCCTAGTGAACACACACTAAAAACATAGAACAGGCCTGTGTAAACTCACTTTTGACTTAGGGGGTACAGAAAACCACGGTGAGCAGAAATACTACCTGTTCCCCATCAACGCCAGCCAAACCCTAGTCAAGGCACACTGGCAAACTATATTAGGCCTATATAAGCTCCCTTTTGACTTAGGGGGTACAAAAAACAACGGTGAGCAGAAATACTACCTGCTCCCCATCAACGCCAGCCGAACCCTAGTCCACGCACACTAAAAACCTAGAACAGGACTGTATAAGCTGCCTTTTGACTTAGGAGGGACACAATGACCAAGGTGAGCAGAAATACTATCTGCTCACCATTAACGCCAGCCGAACCCTAGCCAACGTACAATAAAAGCCTAAAACAGGCTGGTATAAGCTCCCTTTTGACTAAGGGGGTACACAAAACCACGGTGAGCAGAAATAGTGGCTGCTCACAAATCAACGCCAGCCGAACCCTAGTGAACACACACTAAAAACATAGAACAGGCCTGTATAAAATCCCTTTTGACTTAGGGGGTACAGAAAACCACGGGGAGCAGAAATACTATCTGCTCCCCATCAACGCCAGCCAAACCCTAGTGAAGGCACACTGGCAAACTATATTAGGCCTGTATAAGCTACCTTTTGACTTAGGGGGTACACAAAACAACGGTGAGCAGAAATACTACCTGCTCCCCATCAACGCCAGCCGCACCCTAGTCCACGCACACTAAAAACCTAGAACAGGCCTGTATAAGCTCCCTTTTGACTTAGGGGGTACACAAAACCACGGTGAGCAGAAATACTAGCTGCTCACCATCAACGCCAGCCCAACCCTAGTTCACGCACACTAAACACCTAGAACAGGCCTGTATAAGCTCCCTTTTGACTTAGGGGGTACACAAAACCACGGTGAGCAGAAATACTGGCTGCTCACAAATCAACGCCAACCGAATCCTAGTGAACACACACTAAAAACATAGAACAGCCCTGTATAAACTCCCTTTTGACTTAGGGGGTACAGATAACCACGGTGAGCAGAAATACGATCTGCTCCCCATCAACGCCAGCCAAACCCTAGTGAAGTCAAACTGGCAAACTATATTAGGTCTGTATAAGCTCCCTTTTGACTCAGGGGGTACACAAAACCACGGTGAGCAGAAATACTACCTGCTCCCCATCAACGCCAGCCGAACCCTAGTCCACGCACACTAAAAACCTAAAACAGGCCTGTATAAGCTCCCTTTTGACTTAGGGGGTACACAAAACCACGGTGAGCAGAAATACTAGCTGCTCACAATGATCGCCAGCCGAACCCTAGTGAACACACACTAAAAACCAAGAACAGGCCTGTATAAGCTCCCTTTTGACTTAGGGGGTATACAAAACCATGGTGAGCAGAAATAGTAGCTGCTCACAAATCAACGCCAGCCGAACCCTAGTGAACACACACTAAAAACATAGAACAGGCCTGTATAAACTCCCTTTTGACTTAGGGGGTACAGAAAACCACGGTGGGCAGAAATACTATCTGCTCCCCATCAACGCCAGCCACACCCTAGTGAAGGCACACTGGCAAACCATATTAGGCTTGTATAAGCTCCCTTTTGACTTAGGGGGTACACAAAACCACGGTGAGCAGAAATACTACCTGCTCCCCATCAACGCCAGCCGAACCCTAGTCCACGCACACTAAAAACCTAGAACCGGCCTGTATAAGCTCCCTTTTGACTTAGGGGTACACAAAACCACGGTGAGCAGAAATACTAGCTGCTCACCATCAACGCCAACCCAACCCTAGTTCACGCACACTAAAAACCTAGAACAGGCCTGTATAAGCTCCCTTTTGACTTAGGGGGTACACAAAACCACGGTGAGCAGAAATACTGGCTGCTCACAAATCAACGCCAGCCGAACCCTAGTGAACACACGCTAAAAACATAGAACAGGCCTGTATAAAATCCCTTTTGACTTAGGGGGTACAGAAAACCACGGTGAGCAGAAATACTATCTGCTCCCCATCAACGCAAGCCAAACCCTAGTGAAGGCACACTGGCAAACTATATTAGGCCTGTATAAGCTCCCTTTGGACTTAGGGGGTACACAAAACCACGGTGAGCAGAAATACTACCTGCTCCCCATCAACGCCAGCCGAACCCTAGTCCACGCCCACTAAAAACCTAGAACAGGCCTGTATAAGCTAAGCATGGGCGAAATTTGCGAATTCGCGTTTCGCGAATTCGCGGATTTTCCTGCGAAATCGCAAAACAAATTTGCGAATTTTCCCGCGAAATCGCAGATTTTTTTGCGATTTGCCCTGGAGTACTTTCTACAGGCTAATCCAGTAAGTGCTCCCTCATTGGGTAAATGTATAATGCTTTTACTACACTGCAGCTGCGTAAAGGGCCAGAAGATGTGTCTCCAGTGACCATGTGTGCCTGTAACACAGGCACAGGCACACATGGTCACTGGAGACACATCTTCTGGCCCTTTACGCAGCTACAGTGTAGTGAAAGCACTATGGGGCAGATTTACAAGATGCTTGCGCCTCTTTTGCGCCTCAGTTGCGTCACTTTTGTGACGCAGCAGCAGCACAAAAGAAGCGCCATGGTGCTGGGTATTAACAACGTGACTCATCTGAGAGATGCGTCAAGTTGTAAAGCCCTGCGCCATCAGGAGGCGTTCCGGCGCAGGGGAGGGCGTTCCTACGCAGGAACGCCTCCTAAAAGTGGCTGAATGAAATCTACAAGATTTCACCCAGTCACTTTTAGGCCAATGCTGCGTCAAAACCCTGCGCCTGCTTGAAGCAGGCGCAAGGCTTGACGCAGCATTGGGGAGATAGGGCATTGCTGGAGCAGCTCCAGCAATGCGCTGCTTTTACGGCACAGATGCGTGACGCATCTGTGCTGTTTTTGCCACATGGTGCGCCGCATTGTAAATGCGGCGCACCATGGGTGGCGGAGCTGCGGCGCACAATAACTGGCGCATCCCTGGGGATGCGGCACTTATTGTAAATCTGCCCCTATACATTTAGCCAACGAGGGAGCACTTACTGATTAGACAGTAGAAAGTAATCCAGTTGAGTAGAGGTATTGCACAAAAAGGTGGCATCTTCGTGGACAAACACGCAGGGCGGGATTCATTCTGCCCCCTGTTAGACTCGTTTTTTGTGCCCTTCTGTCCTCTGTTAGACTCGTTTTTCCCTTGTTTTTTGCCCTTCTGCCCTCTGTTAGACTTGTTTTTCCCTCGTTTTTCTGCCCTTCTGCCCCCTGTTAGACTCGTTTTTTGTGCCCTTCTGCCCTCTGTTAGACTCGTTTTTCCCTTGTTTTTCTGCTCTTGTGCCCTCTGTTAGACTCGTTTTTCCCTTGTTTTTCTGCCCTTCTGCCCTTTGTTAGACGGCTTTTTGTGCCTTTCTGCCCTCTGCATCACCACATCATCACTCAGCGCTACCCCAGCATCACTCAGCACCACCACATTATCACTCAGCACCACCACATTATCACTCAGCACCACCACAGCACCACTCAGCACCACCACAGCATCACTCAGCACCACCACATTATCACTCAGCACCACCACAGCACCACTCAGCATCACCACAGCACCACTCAGCACCACCACAGCACCACTCCGCACCACCACAGCATCACTCAGCACCACCACAGCATTACTCAGCACCACCACAGCACCACTCAGCACCACCCCAGCATCACTCAGCACCCTCCCAGTATCACTCAGCACCACCAAAGCACCACTCAGCATCACCACAGCACCACTCAGCACCACCACAGCACCATTCAGCGCCACCCCAGCATCAATCTGCGCAACCATTCAACAACAACTGGTTCAAATATGTTCTCTCAATGTTTCAAACTTTATTACAAATGTCACAAAAAGATGATAATATTTCACTTCTGTTCTTGGATTTTCGTCACAATAAAATACACTGAACATAATCTTCACAAAAGTTATTTACAAAAGTTTAAGCTATTGCCATTATAAATTAAAATCACTTTTATTTAAGTATTAATTATTTAAAAAAATTAAAAGCCACTGTAATTTGTAATATCAATACATCTAAGTCACGTAAATACAAAACATGTTGCATTACAAATGCTATAGGTGTCACATTTGCGAAAGTTATAACTATTGGCATTGTAAATGACAAAGCTATTAATTTAGCTATTTTCAAAACCAACACATAAATAAAAAAAAATGTCATTTACAAGACCGATAGCTCAAACTTTCCTAATGCGAGACCTATTGCATTGCAAATGCTTGTTTTTATATCAGTCAGTGCTTCCGGTTGAGGTTTAATTTTCGTGACAGGCGCCTCATTGCCTACTTGTAACTATTCTCTGACCCTGCTTCAAGGGTCAGAGCAGGGTCAGAGAATAGTTGCAAGTGGGCAACGAGGCGCCAGGAAGCACTTACAGGCTTACAGCAGCAGGTGCCCAAGTTGACGTTAATTTCTTTGTAACCCTTTTGTAAAAGGTTAATCGTCCCCGCTGATTTGCGGATTTTACCGCGATTTCGCGAGATTCGCGGATCGCGAAATCGTGGAAAATCCGCAAATTTCGCGAGCGGAACGAATTTTCAGCCCATGCTTAGTATAAGCTCCCTTTTGACTTAGAGGGTACACAAAATCACGGTGAGCAGAAATACTAGCTGCTCACCATCAACGCCAGCCCAACCCTAGTTCACGCACACTAAAAACCTAGAACAGGCCTGTATAAGCTCCCTTTTTTGTTATAAGTCTGTTTTATTTTAGAACAAAACCCCTGGGTGGTGCACAATAACAAAGCGTTAAGCCTACAACCTCTATCCGAGGCCGGCCGCGAAGAGTGGGCAATGAATTTTGCGTAGTCAGATTGTCTAACACAGCGCCTTGCCTAAAACCCCAATGGGGCCGGCCGCGTGGCTTAGGATGAGCTGTTAAAGTTGGTCAGCATCAGTAGAGCCCCAAGGACAGATCAGGGAGGGTAAGTAGGAGGTCAACAAACCTAACACATATGAACGATTCAACAGAGGTCCATGAGCACAGAGAAGAGCTACAGAGGAAGGAGAGAAAAAGGAAAGAAAAGAAGAAAGAGGCCAGAGACAGGAGATAGAGGAGATGGCGCGCTAGCAGGGGGGCGGGCTAGTCCGCTGTTGAGGGGTGGCATCAGGCAGTGAGGGTCGGCCTCTAGAGCTCAGATGTTATGGAGGTCGTCTATGGTAGCAACCTAGTGGGATCTGTAGGGACGACAGCATCCTCAAAGAGATGCAGGGTCCGGAGCCTGGTGGGCATGTGTCGTGCATGTTCCATTGAGCACAGGTAGCGCACCAAGGGCTTCCAAACTGACTCAAAGCGAGTGTGACGCAACTGTAGCCGCGCTGTGAGAAGCTCCATTGCCAAGACGTGCCACAGCCGTACAAACCAGGCAGCTATGGGAGGTGTTTCACTCTTCTTCCAATACAAGGCTATGAGCTGTTTGGCCGCACCTAGCATTTGTAGCGTTACAATCCAGTCACTACGGGTGAGGGCCTTAAGGTTTGGCGGCCTGACACCCAACAGTACCTTGGATCGTACCTATGGCTTCAGGCAAGGGGAACCCCAATACCCCATGTGGCTAAGGACCTCCTTCCAGAAGACAGTGAGGAGCGGGCATGCCCACCATATGTGGACAAAGTCCCCCGTCGCAGCTCGACACCTCCAGCACAGTGGCGAGACATTGGGGAACATCTTATGAAGCCGCAGGGGAGTGTAATACCATTGAGTTAAAAGTTTATAGTCATTTTCCCTCTGCGGGATGCTCCGTTATACCTTGGGGATGTCTCTCCACACCGCATCCCACTGCGAGGGCGTAATGTCCGTATCGACCGCTATCTGCCAATGGCGCTGATACGGGTGGATGGGTGTGAGTGGTGGATGCTGTAGAATGTGGTAGATCTGAGAGACCAGCCGTTTTAGTCCCCCGAGGGTGCGCGCCAGACGTTCGAAAGGGGTGAAGGCGCGTGTGGCAGCTCGGTATGTATCACCATCGGAGGCCCAATGTCGCAGTTGGGCATATTGCAGCTGCGCGGTGGGCTGCAAGAGGAACTCCTCCCGACATTGATCGAACGATTTAAATGAGCCCCCGTCAAACAGGTCGCAGAGCACCCTACAGTCCCCCTGCGCCCAGTTCTCAAATGCCCGAGTTTGATAGGCCGGCGGGAAGTGAGGGTTTGCCGCTATGGGGGTATGCGGGGACGGGAACGTGGTGAGACCCCTGGATACAGCGGTGGCGTCCCGGATATCCAGCACCGTTTTCGTGGGCACTGCAAGGAAGGCACTTCTGGAGCGGGCCGCTCGATGGAGCCACGGCAGGTCCCAAATGGTACGCCACGTCACCGCCCTGTCCATGTGTAGCCACCCTTTTTCACTCTCTCTCACCCCCATTCTATCACGAATCGGAGGTGTGCAGCCCAGTAGTAATGGACCAGGCTAGGGCAAGCTAGTCCTCCCCTGTCTCGCGGAGCCATGAAAATTTTCTGGGAGAAACAGGGACGTTTACCACCCCACATAAAAGATGTGAGCTCCCGTTGTAGGCTGCGTATGCAGTGAAGCGGGATTGGAGTGGGGAGGCATTGGAACACGTAGAGAATTTTGGGGAGGATCGACATTTTGATGGCGTGGAGGTGGCCCAACCAGGACAACATCAGGGGTTTCCACCGCCGCAGGTCCTCCAGGATCTCCTTTCGGCAGGCACGCCAGTTGACAGAGGTCCAGTCATCTATGGAGGGGGTCAGGGTGAGGCCTAGATATCTGATATGATGCTCAGCCCACTGGTAGGGCACAATCGCCCTCAGGGCAGATAGATCCTCCGCCGGGATGGTAAGATTAAGAGCCCAGGACTTGTTGTGGTTGATCTTGAGGCCGGAAGCTCTCTCGAAGAGACAGAGCACCCTATGGTCAGCCGGCAAGGATTCCCGTGGGCGCGTGAGAGTAAGGATCAGGTCATCCGCGAACAGTGCCACCTTGTTGTCCCGCCCACCGTGCGCTATCCCGTGGATGTCCGAGTCACGCCGTATTAGCTCTGCGAAGGGTTCCACTGCAAGGGCGAATAAGAGGGGCGAGAGGGGGCACCCCTGCCTAGTGCCCCTGTGGATCGCCAGTGGCAGTGTTAAGTCTCCATTGACCCCAATTCGAGCTTGGGGCCCTAGATATGGAGCCATGATCCTTGCAATCATCTTCGGACCCAGCCCGAGTTTACGAAGGACCACCCCGAGGAAGGCCCAGTCCACCCAATCGAACGCCTTCTCTGTGTCCAGGGAGAGAAGGCAGGCCGGGATTTTCCAGTGCCGCACTTTCCCTACGAGGTGCGCAAGTTTGCAAACATTATCCGCCCCCTGGCGATCGTGGATAAATCCGACCTGATCGGGGTCCACAAGCCATTGCAAATACGGGTCTAGGCGTTGGGCGAGGAGCTTAGTGTATATTTTGAGTTCCGTATTAAGCAAGGCGATAGGGCGGTAGGAGTCACACAGTGCGGGGTCTTTCCCGGGCTTCGGTATTAACGCTATCTCCGCCATGCCCATGTCAGAGGATGGATCCACCTCTTCAGAGAAAGAGTCGAACAGCCGCAGGAGGTAAGGTCGAAGCTGAGTCTGACATGTGCGATAGAAAGATAGTGGCAGGCCATCCGGACCCGGTGTCTTCCCCAAAGGGAGGTCCTTAATCGCCGCCGTGACCTCATCCTCCGTAATGGGGCCTTCCAGCGTCGTCGCGTCCCCAGCTGGTACCGTCGGTCCTTCGTAGTCATCCAGGACGGCCGCTATCGCATCCCCCGAGACAGGTTCTCTCCCGTACAGGGAGGTATAGTAGTCCACAAATGCAGCCTGCTTGGATTTCTCCGAGACTACTTTCAATCCGTCCTGCATTTGGATACTAGTTATGTGAGCCTTGGCAGCACGCGCTCGCAGCCTTCCCGCCAGCAGTCGACCTACCTTGTCGCCACCTTCAAAGTATTTTTGCTTCAGGGCCAACAGGGCACCTTCCGCCTTATTGGTGCGCAGGAGTCTGAGTTGCCCTCGGAGAGTGGCCAATCTCCTCCTAGTGTCTCGCGACGACCGCTCCCGATCCTGCCTCTCGGCCTTCTTAATGTCCTCTGCCAAATCAGCCTCCAATTTGCAGGCTGCGTGCCTCCGTGCAATCGCCAGGGAGATGATGTGCCCACGAATTGTGGCCTTGAAGGCATCCCAAACCACCGGGAAAGACATATCCGGGGTGTCAGTAGAGGCAAAATAGGCGTCTATAGCTTCCCGAATGCTATCCACATCGTCACCGTCTCGAAGGAAGCTCGGTGGAAAAGACCAACGGGCGACACGCACAGGACGCGCTGCCGGGTCCTGGAGGTACATTTCCACATGGGCATGATCCGACAGAGAAATGCCCGAGATGGAGGCTCTCAACGTGTCTCGGAGCATTCCCAGCGACGCAAAGAGGAAATCAATACGGGAGTAAGACCTGTGGGAGTGGGAATAGAATGAGTAATCTCTTAGATCCGGGTTGTGATAGCGCCACACGTCTAGTAGGCCCAGGTCTGCAATCTGCTTGCGCAGCGCATAGGACATCGCCCCGGAGGCATTAGAGGCAGCACCACATCGATCCAGGTCAGGGTCCCACACTAGATTGATGTCCCCTCCCAGTATCATGTGCGGGTCTCCACAAGGTATCTGTTCCCTCAGAAGCATCTGAAGATATCGGTCCTGCAACTGGTTAGGAGCATACACGTTACATAAAGTGAACCTGCGCCCTCCCGCATACACCGTGACCTTGAGGAAGCGCCCATCCCCACTCTTATAGGGTCTGGAGTCTCCCCGCCTGAAGCCAGCTCTGCATAGTATGGCCACCCCCGCAGTTTTAGTGTCCGCAGCTGCCCAGAACTGAGGAGGGTATTTGGGGTGGGCCATGCGATGTGTGTCCCCCTGTAGTAGGTGGGTTTCCTGAAGGTAAATAATGTCGGGTTGCTGTTGGAGGAGATAGCGCCAAACCTGCTTGCGCTTATTAGGGGAGTTCAGGCCCTTAACGTTAAGTGACAAAACCTTCAGGGTTCTAGGCACTATCGCAGCCATAGCAAGTGACGAGCAGGATCCGCCCACGTTCCCCGCACCCACCAGCGCAGGGAAAGGCGCCCATAGGGGCCTGCCAAAGGATCCGCCCCCCCACCCAGGTGGTAGCCGCCACCCCATCCCTGCCCACCACCCGCCAAACCAGAGGAAAGGGAAAGAGAGGAGAGCCAAAGGAGGGAAAGCAAAAGAGAGGAGAAGAAGAGAAAGAGAGGAAGAGAGGGAACAGCAGGAGGCCAAACACGCCTCGCGTTTACCAAGAGCAACAAAGGCCAACAGGGCCATTTCGAACTACCCCAGTCACCAGGCATCCTCTACCCGAGGGTTTGGACGCACTCAGGAATGTCACTCCCTATGGGGCAGCACAGGGGGTACCCACAGGCAGGATAGGAAATCCCGACCCCGGTAGCCCCGCCGCTCAAACCGAGACCAGGGGCACCACACAGCTGGGCAGAGCAGTTGATTCAGAAAAGGGGGTGGTGATGAACAGAGTGCCTGAATTAAGCAGACCACTCTTACCCAGTCCAAAGATCAGGGCTTGATCCATCACCGTTTTTTAGCTCACTGCACCATCCCAGCTCAGAACTTGGCTATATGCAAATTAGTCTGTTCCTGTCCCAGTGCATGATGGGAACAGGGCAAACCAAACTACCAAGCCAATTCTTGTACTGGGAAGGAAACAAGCTTCCGGGGACCGGTTTCTGCCATTTCAGGCGTCTTCGGCCTGGCTTGCTTGAATCCTGATGGTGCAATGAGCAAGGGACTCACATCTGAGTATACCCTTCCACGCTTATGGTGGACAAAATGATTCAGAAAAGGGGGTGGTGATGAACAGAGTGCCTGAATTAAGCAGACCACTCTTACCCAGTCCAAAGATCAGGGCTTGATCCATCACCGTTTTTTAGCTCACTGCACCATCCCAGCTCAGAACTTGGCTATATGCAAATTAGTCTGTTCCTGTCTCAGTGCATGATGGGAACAGGGCAAACCAAACTACCAAGCCAATTCTTGTACTGGGAAGGAAACAAGCTTCCGGGGACCGGTTTCTGCCATTTCAAGCGTCTTCGGCCCGGCTTGCTTGAATCCTGATGGTGCAATGAGCAAGGGACTCACATCTGAGTATACCCTTCCACGCTTATGGTGGACAAAATGATTCAGAAAAGGGGGTGGTGATGAACAGAGTGCCTGAATTAAGCAGACCACTCTTACCCAGTCCAAAGATCAGGGCTTGATCCATCACCGTTTTTTAGCTCACTGCACCATCCCAGCTCAGAACTTGGCTATATGCAAATTAGTCTGTTCCTGTCCCAGTGCATGATGGGAACAGGGCAAACCAAACTACCAAGCCAATTCTTGTACTGAGAAGGAAACAAGCTTCCGGGGACCGGTTTCTGCCATTTCAGGCGTCTTCGGCCCGGCTTGCTTGAATCCTGATGGTGCAATGAGCAAGGGACTCACATCTGAGTATACCCTTCCACGCTTATGGTGGACAAAATGATTCAGAAAAGGGGGTGGTGATGAACAGAGTGCCTGAATTAAGCAGACCACTCTTACCCAGTCCAAAGATCAGGGCTTGATCCATCACCGTTTTTTAGCTCACTGCACCATCCCAGCTCAGAACTTGGCTATATGCAAATTAGTCTGTTCCTGTCCCAGTGCATGATGGGAACAGGGCAAACCAAACTACCAAGCCAATTCTTGTACTGGGAAGGAAACAAGCTTCCGGGGACCGGTTTCTGCCATTTCAGGCGTCTTCGGCCCGGCTTGCTTGAATCCTGATGGTGCAATGAGCAAGGGACTCACATCTGAGTATACCCTTCCACGCTTATGGTGGACAAAATGATTCAGAAAAGGGGGTGGTGATGAACAGAGTGCCTGAATTAAGCAGACCACTCTTACCCAGTCCAAAGATCAGGGCTTGATCCATCACCGTTTTTTTAGCTCACTGCACCATCCCAGCTCAGAACTTGGCTATATGCAAATTAGTCTGTTCCTGTCCCAGTGCATGATGGGAACAGGGCAAACCAAACTACCAAGCCAATTCTTGTACTGGGAAGGAAACAAGCTTCCGGGGACCGGTTTCTGCCATTTCAGGCGTCTTCGGCCCGGCTTGCTTGAATCCTGATGGTGCAATGAGCAAGGGACTCACATCTGAGTATACCCTTCCACGCTTATGGTGGACAAAATGATTCAGAAAAGGGGGTGGTGATGAACAGAGTGCCTGAATTAAGCAGACCACTCTTACCCAGTCCAAAGATCAGGGCTTGATCCATCACCGTTTTTTAGCTCACTGCACCATCCCAGCTCAGAACTTGGCTATATGCAAATTAGTCTGTTCCTGTCCCAGTGCATGATGGGAACAGGGCAAACCAAACTACCAAGCCAATTCTTGTACTGGAAGGAAACAAGCTTCCGGGGACCGGTTTCTGCCATTTCAGGCGTCTTCGGCCCGGCTTGCTTGAATCCTGATGGTGCAATGAGCAAGGGACTCACATCTGAGTATACCCTTCCACGCTTATGGTGGACAAAATGATTCAGAAAAGGTGGTGGTGATGAACAGAGTGCCTGAATTAAGCAGACCACTCTTACCCAGTCCAAAGATCAGGGCTTGATCCATCACCGTTTTTTTAGCTCACTGCACCATCCCAGCTCAGAACTTGGCTATATGCAAATTAGTCTGTTCCTGTCCCAGTGCATGATGGGAACAGGGCAAACCAAACTACCAAGCCAATTCTTGTACTGGGAAGGAAACAAGCTTCCGGGGACCGGTTTCTGCCATTTCAGGCGTCTTCGGCCCGGCTTGCTTGAATCCTGATGGTGCAATGAGCAAGGGACTCACATCTGAGTATACCCTTCCACGCTTATGGTGGACAAAATGATTCAGAAAAGGGGGTGGTGATGAACAGAGTGCCTGAATTAGGCAGACCACTCTTACCCAGTCCAAAGATCAGGGCTTGATCCATCACCGTTTTTTAGCTCACTGCACCATCCCAGCTCAGAACTTGGCTATATGCAAATTAGTCTGTTCCTGTCCCAGTGCATGATGGGAACAGGGCAAACCAAACTACCAAGCCAATTCTTGTACTGGGAAGGAAACAAGCTTCCGGGGACCGGTTTCTGCCATTTCAGGCGTCTTCGGCCCGGCTTGCTTGAATCCTGATGGTGCAATGAGCAAGGGACTCACATCTGAGTATACCCTTCCACGCTTATGGTGGACAAAATGATTCAGAAAAGGGGGTGGTGATGAACAGAGTGCCTGAATTAAGCAGACCACTCTTACCCAGTCCAAAGATCAGGGCTTGATCCATCACCGTTTTTTAGCTCACTGCACCATCCCAGCTCAGAACTTGGCTATATGCAAAATAGTCTGTTCCTGTCCCAGTGCATGATGGGAACAGGGCAAACCAAACTACCAAGCCAATTCTTGTACTGGGAAGGAAACAAGCTTCCGGGGACCGGTTTCTGCCATTTCAGGCGTCTTCGGCCCGGCTTGCTTGAATCCTGATGGTGCAATGAGCAAGGGACTCACATCTGAGTATACCCTTCCACGCTTATGGTGGACAAAATGATTCAGAAAAGGGGGTGGTGATGAACAGAGTGTCTGAATTAAGCAGACCACTCTTACCCAGTCCAAAGATCAGGGCTTGATCCATCACCGTTTTTTAGCTCACTGCACCATCCCAGCTCAGAACTTGGCTATATGCAAATTAGTCTGTTCCTGTCCCAGTGCATGATGGGAACAGGGCAAACCAAACTACCAAGCCAATTCTTGTACTGGGAAGGAAACAAGCTTCCGGGGACCGGTTTCTGCCATTTCAGGCGTCTTCGGCCCGGCTTGCTTGAATCCTGATGGTGCAATGAGCAAGGGACTCACATCTGAGTATACCCTTCCACGCTTATGGTGGACAAAATGATTCAGAAAAGGGGGTGGTGATGAACAGAGTGCCTGAATTAAGCAGACCACTCTTACCCAGTCCAAAGATCAGGGCTTGATCCATCACCGTTTTTTAGCTCACTGCACCATCCCAGCTCAGAACTTGGCTATATGCAAATTAGTCTGTTCCTGTCCCAGTGCATGATGGGAACAGGGCAAACCAAACTACCAAGCCAATTCTTGTACTGGGAAGGAAACAAGCTTCCGGGGACCGGTTTCTGCCATTTCAGGCGTCTTCGTTGGGCATATCAGCGGCCATCACTCAGTCCCTCATGGCGAACCAGTCGTTGTACTACAGGTAGAGCCCCTACAGGTCTAGGTCCACCACGGGAGCGGCACCGGAAGGGGTCCGCACGCTGTAGGCAGGGGCAGCTGAGTCTCCAAATGCAGGTCAGGGCAGGACGCCGCAGGAGTGCAGGTCGCCTGCATTACAAGGAGACTGGTGTTCTGGCCGGCGACTGCAGCAAAGCAAGGGAGTCCAGGCGTTGCAAGGAGTGGCTGTGTAGGCAGCATGTCAAGACAGTATCTCATGGCAGGAGGCAAAGGGGCGCCCCACAGTGCCAGGAGGAGCCACGGAAGAATATGTCCCAACAAGGTCCAGGTCATGGGGTAGGCGGTTGGGAGGACCGGCCATCTCGGTCACCCTCAAGAGAGCGGATGTGCGCTATAATGTCTTGCTTGGCCTGCGATGCGGATCTCTCATCCACCGGAGGAGATCGACGATAGCGCCGAACCTTGGTCCAGTCCGGGCGAGCAGGGACTCTCTCCTGGTGACGTGATCGTGACGGGCTGTGGGTCAGCGATTCCGGCATCTTGAGAAGTTGCGCTGCCTCATGATATGACCGGATGACCCTGCGCTTGTCCTCCCAGCGAAAGATAAGGGCAAAGGGGTGGCCCCACTGGTAGGCAATGTTGAGAGCTCTCAACTTCTCCGTCACCGGCCGAAAAGCTCTTCTCCGATGCAGGGTGTTAGGAGCCAGATCCTGAAAAATCAGTATTTTATGGCCTCCGTAGGTGAGGTTGGGCTTGTCCCGGGCCGCTTTCAAGATGGCTTCCTTCTCCGTGAAGTAATGCACCCGCGTCAGGATGTCTGGGAGAAGGCCCGCCCTACCCGTCGGTCCGTATACCCGGTGAGCACGTTCCAAAGTCGGGGGGGAGGCGTCTTCATTCCCCCATACCTCATGCAAGAGCTGCGCCACATAGGTCAAAATATCCGTCCCTTCCTCGTCGAGCAGAACGCCACGGATTCGGAGGTTGTTCCGGCGGCTTCTGTTCTCAAGGTCCTCCTGTTTAACCTGCAGTTCAATATTCTGCTCTTCCAGGGCCGCCACTCTCTGCCACAGCTGCTCCTGGTATTCCGTGCGTGCGTCGACTAACTTCTCCAAGCAGTCCACTCTGTCGCCCAGCTCAGTGACCTCCTTGCGCATCTCCTTGATACATGTTTGCACCTCCGTGCTTAGGGAACCTATCTCCGTCTTAAGATCAGACATGAAGGAGGCCATAAAGGCCTGAGTCACCGGTGGCACGTCCGCAGCCGCCTCCGTGGGGCCGTCGGCCGGCGCCTCCGCTCCAGTCTTGCCCCACATAGCCATCACCGACGTGTCTTTAGCCGTCGCCGCCGGGTCCTGTTTGCCTCCTTTGGACCTTGTCATGATCAGGCCTGCAGGTGAAGGCTACGTGCCCGTGCCACTACAAGTAGGGTGCAACCCCGCAGGCTCAAGGGGATAGTCAGCGGGGGAGGGATCTACACCAGGCCTCGTCACCACAAGTACTCTTGCTTCCCTCTCAGTGTGGCGATGCCCCAGGCCCCCCAGGCGGCAGCAGCTAAGTGACCAGAGGCTGGGGCCCCTCGTCCACCACAGGCCCCGGTGGAGGGCACATCGAGGGCGCCCCCAAGCAATGCAGGCAGAAGACAGGGCCCAGTGGTAAGGAGCGCTGCACAAGGCGCCGTACTCGGGGCGGAGTAGCAACAGGCCGGGAGACAAGATATGAGAGCGCTCACAGTACAAAGAAGCAATGCCCCAGGTGATGCAGCTTCCCTAGCTCCGCTTTAAGGAGTTGTAGCCCGCTCAAGCAGGCCGTGGGAGGGACACCTCCACCGTCGAGGGCCCGGATCTAGTGGCACCGGTAGTCTCCCCGGCCAGCCCCTCCACCCAGACAGTCCAAAGTCCACTCCACCACACCAAGGGCAGGCCCCCCGAGCGGCAAGGCATAGGGCAACTCCCAGTGGCAGGCAGTTCCTCCCTCCGTCGTCAACCAGCACCCAGCAACAGTTCCAAACTTCTGCAGGGCCCCTGCACCCCCCTCCAAGTCCACACCACCAGTCAGGGGGGGCAGACTGCAACTAGACGATGCCCAGCCGAGCGCGACGGTACGCCGCCGCTGATTTCAGGGATGGCACACTAGTCGGGGAGCATCACAGACCCCAGGGGCCCCGGACCAATTCGCACCCCCCACAAGGAGGGCTCGCAGCACCCCACCGCTCCTCACCCTGCCGGCCCCCTCCCAAGGCCCCCAGCCGAATCAGTCCAGGACATGCAAGAGGGCAGCCAGTAGACAGGCAAAGACTCCGTTGCTCTTTGCGTTCCCCTCTCCAGAGGGCTGCAGGGTCCCCACGCTCCCTCGCCGGGCACAGCTTCCAGATCAGGCCCTAGGCCACAAGGGGGGAGGGGCGCAGGGCGACGGGCCGCATCCCGCCAACAACACCAGGGGCGAGGGGGCGCCCTCCGCGTTCAGCCGCACCCCCCGCAGCCCCCAGCAGATGCACCTCACCTCCGCCCCTGCGCCAGTGCCTCAGGGCTCCCCAACTCAGCGATGCCACCGCTGGCCGTGTCCAGGCCTGTATCCAAGATGGCGGCTACAGCGACGCTCCGGACCTGCCTCGCATCCGCCGTGTCGCGTCCCTCCAGCAATCCAGCGCCTGAGGTCGCTGCTGCTTCGGGCCTCTCCATCTGCCACCGGGGGAGCCCGGCCCCGGGCCCGATGCACGGCAGCACCGCAGCCTCCAGGTAGACCGGCGCCAAGGTTTGCCGCTCCCGCAGGCCTCCCCGCCGCTCACAGGGGCAGCCCGCCTCCGAGTCCAGCGCCCGCTCCAGCCACGGGCGTCTAGGCTTCCTCCGGCAGGAACCACCGGCAGCTGCACCAAGCCTCAGCGCTGAAGCGCAAGAGCAGAGCTCGTGCCCGGGCCGCTTCGTGGGGCCCACCAGGTCGCCGCCGAGAATCACCCTGGGGAGGTTGCCCGGGTCCGGGAGAAAGGGTTCGCCTTCGGCCTCCCAATCAAAATGGCGGGCGCGACTGCTCGCACTGCACCCCACACAGCCAGGGGCTCTCCTAGCCCCAGAGATGATGAGCAGCCCCCAGACTCCGCTCAAAATGGCTTAAACAGGCAGCGGGGCACCGGAGCTCATCGGAGTCACAGCCTACTCCATTGCCGCTGAAGCCACGCCCCTAAGCTCCCTTTTGACTTAGGGGGTACACAAAACCACGGTGAGCAGAAATACTGGCTGCTCACAAATCATTGCCAGCCGAACCCTAGTGAACACACACTAAAAACATAGAACAGGCCTGTATCAACTCACTTTTGACTTAAGGGGTACAGAAAACCATAGTGAGCAGAAATACTACCCGCTCCCCATCAACGCCAGCCAAACCCTAGTCAAGGCACACTGGCAAACTATATTAGGCCTGTATAAGCTCCCTTTTGACTTAGGGGGTACTCAAAACCACAGTGAGCAGAAATACTACCTGCTCCCAATCAACGCCAGCCGAACCCTAGTCCACGCACACTAAAAACCTAGAACAGGCCTCTATAAGCTCCCTGTTGACTTAGGGGGTACACAAAACCACGGTGAGCAGAAATACTAGCTGCTCACCATCAACGCCAGCCCAACCCTAGTCCACGCACAGTAAAAACCTAGAACAGGCCTGTATAAGCTCCCTTTTGACTTAGGGGGTACACAAAACCACGGTGAGCAGAAATACTGGCTGCTCACAAATCAACACCAGCCGAACCCTAGTGAACACACACTAAAAACATAGAACAGGCCGAGGCCTGTATAAACTCACTTTTGACTTAAGGGGTACAGAAAACCATGGTGAGCAGCAATACTACCTGCTTCCCATCAACGCCAGCCAAACCCTAGTCAAGGCACACTGGCAAACTATATTAGGCCTGTATAAGCTCCCTTTTGACTTAGGGGGTACACAAAACCACGGTGAGCAGAAATACTACCTGCTCCCCATCAACGCCAGCCGAACCCTAGTCCACGCACACTAAAAACCTAGAACAGGCCTGTATAAGCTCCCTTTTCACCTAGGGGGTATACAAAAGCACAGGGAGCACAAATACTACCTGCTCCTCCCCATCAACGCCAGCCAAAGCCTAGACAACACACACAGGCAAACTACAATAGGCCTATATAAGCTCCCTTTTGACAAAAAATTTAATATCCTAAATATTATAATATTAATAATGATTATTAACAATTATAATTAATAATTAATAATTATTATATCATTATATATTATGACATTTATTATGTATTGCATAATAAATTATAATATATATATTTAATATTATAAATGTTATATTATAAAATACATTTTGAAAAAAACATGTCTGTCAAACTTTAAATAATTAAAAACAACGATTAGGACAATATGTGAAAAATAACTTCCTTTCCAACATGCATATACCATGTTACCAAAACGAATTCCATCAATATAAAAGAATTGCTCGCGTAATTCCACTTCGCCCAAAATAATCCAGACCCGCACAATGAGACAAACAGCACTGTGTCGTAACAGGCCTCAGCCAGACCCGCTAGTGCAAGGGGTTCGCCCTTCTGTGCACAAAGTCCTCAGACTCCAAAGGAAAAAGTTGGCACGGAAACTGGAAATACATAACATAACGTTTATTACACCTCATGAGGTGGTGCTATAATTCAACCAGTACCCTTCGGTACTGCGAGAAGTAGCACAAAGGGCTACTGAACACATGGTTTATTTATACCCACACAGGGGCTCAAAAGAAGGCGGTACAAAGCATAAGAGCACATTTTATGTCCATACAAGGAAATATCGAGAAGCACAATCGATCAGTGGGAGGAGCTAACAGTCTTGGGGTCTCGGCTAACACATTCCAATCTAGGGTTAACAATAAACAGATGTGGACCCTAACGGTCAGCAGCAAACACAGAAATGCTATTAATAGCCTGTTGCCGGGCAGATTCAAAGGCCATGAGCAGAAAGGTAGGACAACGCACATGGTCGACACGGGGTAACATGTGGCAGGCAAAATGGCTGCCATAAATCAAGATGGATGCCATCAAATGTCAAGATAGCGCTAAAACCAAGATGTCTTTTGCTAACGCTCAACTTAATCGCTCTTAATTTACGACAGACGACCCTTTTAGCGTTAGCTAAAGACATACGCTCTTTTGGGGTAATCTGTACACTCATCTCGTATATCTATGCACATTATATTGGTCACTTCTTTATCCAACATCTGTTGTGTCTTCGCGGCATGTCTTCTAGATGGTATACAGGCAGTTATACACATGGAACATAGCATTGGGCCACAATGGATACATATACAACAGGTGAAAATCACTGCAATTGCAATACATAAAATAGTCAATAATTTCCAACCCCAGGCAGAAACCAGAGCCCAAAACCATCCAGCAAAAGTCCAAGTGCCATTTTTCTCATGAATATCAGAAGCGATTTTATGCAGTTTAAGAATTGCTTCATATACAGAAGGCGAGTTGTCAGGGATAAATACACAACAGCTACTTCCAATGACTTTACATGCTCCTCCTCTATCTGCTAACATGACATCTAGGACCATCCTGTTTTGAAGAGTTACAATTCTAGCAACTTGCAACTCCTCTGTAATATTTCCTAGAGCTACAGCAGTTTCATTGGTGACAGCTTCTACAACTCTAGTCAACCGTCGTATTTTCCTACTATTCAATGCGGCACCCACAGAAGAAAACAAGCCCAAATTAAAATCAACATATTGCTGCAGACTAGTGTCTGTCTGATCTACATCATCAATCCGTATCGTACGTTTATAGCGATTCATAGAAATGTTTCTAAACAATTTAAAATCTCGATGATACGAAGCAGGTGCCAGAAAAACAGGGGGTAATAGGAAAGAAACATAACATGTGCCAGACCACCCTACAGGTAATCTGTGATATCCATGACTTCCACATACTAGATATGTGTTATGTGAAGCCAGGAAAGTACTCTCATTTATTCCATCCATATTTAATACAACAACACAATCGATGGACCCAACTGGAATTCGTCCAGTACTTTGTAAACATAAGCTCGCTTTAGTCCGTGTTACAGTAATTACAGATTCATTGCTCGTAGTAGAGTCTCTTGTATGGGTGAAAACATAAGGCGTAGAAGCATTGTCCGGTCGGTATTCTTCCCATTCCCATATAGTTCCATTCGCTTGGGGATACCCATGTTCATCTTGATAACACTCTTTATTCAAGCGAAAGAGAAGTCCAACTACTGCAGGTTTTCTATTTGAAAAGAGAAGAGTATACCAGGCTCGACAAGAACCATTATGCGAAAAGGGAAGTGGAATAAACGGTGTTCCACCTTTCTTCTGATGAGCTGGAAGCATGCCACATATCCAACAATTTGTAGTGTTCGTGGCGTTGTGAGTGTGGTGGAGCATCTGAACAAAAGTATTATTCAAGTAAGACTCTCGATGCTTATACTCATGATAAGGAAGAGTGAAATGCTGGTGCTCTTCCGGAATAGGAGTAGTAGGAACCACCACAAACCCACGAGCAGGAGTCACTATCTCAACGGACCAAGTGATCACTGCTATAATTGTCAAAACAACAAAAACACTTAATACTCCTAAAATCTTCTTCTTATTAGTATTCATAGTCACAAGAGTCATCTTCAAACTAAAAAATAGAGAAAAAAAAACAAAATAGTCAATGACCTCTTTACTCTGGGCAGACGTTGAATTCTTCACCACAGATCAAGACAGGTGTCACTACACTACGCAGGGCGGATCCCCCTCCCTTGTCATATTGGCTCTCCGTTTCCACTACCCAGAGCTCAACCAGTCTCGCAACAAAAATTACAAAAATCACTTTCTTGATCTCAAATTGTATCGCGTTGCTCCAGGAGTTGTCTGGTCCGGGAAGAACTCCTCAGATCCGTCAGGTGATACAGCAGGGCCTTTCTCCGTAGTCAGAATGTCTCGATGATCGGTCAGCACAGCAGGTTCCACCAAGGTTGGCAAGACCTTCCGGCAATGGATGCTATGCACCCAGTTCTTCTTGTTGGTAACACGAACTGCCGTTCTCGTGGCGAGGAGTACTTGTTCCGGTCCACGCCACCTCGGTTCCAGACTGCTTGGCCTCTCGAAGACTTTCACCATCACATGGTCACTAGGATGGAGTTCATGGCCTTCACCTTGGGACTTATCAGGGAGCGCTTCTCGAACCTGTTGATAAATAGAAACCAAGCTATCAGTTAATTGTGCCAAATAGTCATTCATTAAAACACAAGGTACACCACACACAGAACTTGGTTTTGGAACTCCCCAAATATTCATCGGCCATCCAAATACCACCTCGTACGGGGTGAGACCCGTCCTAGAATGTGGTACTGATCTAATGGACAACAATGCCAATTGCAATGCATCTGGCCAAGTCAATTTTGTGGAGGCTACGATTTTCGCGATTTTTAGCTTCAGAGTAGCATTGTACCTTTCCACCAATCCTGCTGATTGTGGATGGAACACAGCATGAAACTTCTGCTTGATTCCCAATCCTTTCAAAACATACTTGATAACTTCTCCAACAAAATGAGGTCCGTTATCATTCCATAAAAGTCTGCAAACTCCAAACCTCGGGAAGAACTCCTTCAGCAGCACCTTAGCAGTAGTAATCACAGTATTGTCTTTCGTGGGGTATACCTCAATCCATTTACTGAAAGCACAAACCACCACTAGGACATACTTTGGATTATTACACCGCTCGAGCTGGATGTAGTCCATTTGCAGGACTTCAAAAGGTGCGGTTGGGGTGGCAAAACCTCCAGATGGAACTCGTGTTCCTTTTCCAGGATTGTATTGTAAACAAATCAAGCAGGACTGTACTACTCTTTTAGCTGTGCTAGCAATGTCTGAATGCTCCAAACTTGCGTAAGCATTCTTGTTATTGCGGAAGCTCCAACATGTGCTAACCCATGTGCCATCTGAACCATAGGCTGTACGAAGGCTATAGGCAGCTTCCATCGGTTCATCTGCTTATTTCTCCAACAGCCCTCGTCATCTAACTCTCCATTTTTAGACCACTGTTCACGTTCCTTGTCAGAAGCTGTTCTCTGTATCTCTCGCACTTCCTGCCTAACATCGTGCCATCTTTCAGCTTGCGACTTCACTACATACATGGAAGTAGTGTTTCTCTGTATTGCAGTCTCACGTGCTACGCGGTCTACAAAGGCATTTCCCTGACCAATTTTGTCTGTCACTTTCTTGTGTGCGCTGCACTTTATAATAGCTACTTTCTTCGGATATGTCAATGCAGTCAAGAGATTATGCACTAAATCTCCGTGCATTATCTGTATTCCATGAAATGTAAGAAAGCCTCTTTCCTTCCAGAGTAGGCCAAAATCATGTGCCACTCCGAAAGCATAGCGGCTATCCGTATAAATGTTCACGCACAACCCAGCACTGAGCTCACATGCTGTTGTCAGAGATATCAACTCAGCTGCTTGGGCTGATTTCTGTGGTATGCGGGCTGTCTCCACTATTGTTTCAAGTGTGGTAATTGCATATGCGGCTGAAGTCGTACCATCCGGTAGCTTCAGGCAGGACCCATCAACCCACAATTCACCATCCACATCTGGAAGGGGCGTATCTTGTAAGTCAATGCGACCCTTTGTCTGTTCCTCAGTCAGAAAAATACAATTGTGCGTTTCTTGTGACTGAGGTTGGGTCACCGGATATGGCAGCAAAGTAGCTGGGTTCAAAGTTGCACATCTCTTCAATGTAATGTGGGGAGCTAACAATGTCAGTTCATATCCTGTGAGACAAGCACTAGTTAAGTGCTGCGTCTTTGTCTGATTAAAAAGGGCATCAACAGAATGTGGTACTAACACTAACAGTTTATGTGACAAAACTATTCCCTCACTCTGTCGGATTGACACTGCTGTTGCTGCAACTGAACGAAAGCATCCAGGTAATGCTCTAGCAACAGGATCAAGAACTGCTGAGAAATAGGCACACGGACGTTGCTTATCGCCGTGTAACTGAACCAACACTGACAATGCGCATCCATCTTTCTCATGTACGTAAAGTGTGAAAAGCTTCGTGTAATCTGGTGTACCTAACACTGGTGCTGAGCAAAGAGCTTGTCGTAGCTGTCGAAAAGCACTTTCACATTCTTCTGTCCATGGAAGAGGTACTGGGGTATCTTTCATCAAAAGTGCTAACAAAGGCTTAACGATATTTGAAAATCCCAAGATCCACTGTCTACAAAAGGAAGTAAGACCCAAGAATGCACGTACTCCTTTCTGTGTGATAGGGACTGGCGTATCTAAAATTGCTTGTATGCGATCTGATGTCAATGCACGTCCCTCCTTAGACAAAAGGTGACCTAAGTAGGTTACCTTTGGTCTACAATATTGCAACTTCTTTCGCGATACTTTATGATGATGCGAAGCAAGGAAAGAAAGCAAAGATAGAGTGCATTTTTCACAGTGTTCTGGGGTGTCGGCTGCCAAGAAGATGTCATCGACATATTGGATGAGAGCCACACCTTCAGGTAATACAAAAGAATCAAGTTCCCTCTTCAATGCTTGGCTGTAAATACTCGGACTCTCAGTTTAGCCTTGAGGAACTCTACAAAATCATTACGATCGATTATTCAAAGTGAAACGGAACAAGTATCGGCTGTCAGGATGAATAGGGATCGAAAAGAAAGCGTTCTTCAAGTCTATAACAGTAAATGTAGTAGCAGTTGGAGGAACCAAAGTAAGGAGTGTTGTAATGTCAGAAACCACAGGATACTGTGGTACTACAATTTTATTTACTTCCCTCAAATCAATAATGAATCTGTAAACTCGTACATCAGTGTCTCTTTTCAAAATCGGGAGAATCGGGCTATTACAAACATTGTATGGAACTTCCTCAACAACCCCAACTCGGATAAGATCATGTACAATTCGTATGAGGGCTTCTTCTCCCTCCTGTGAAATCCTGTATTGCGGCAAACGAGGTAACACAGCTCCCTCCTTAACGCTGATCTGAACCGGAGGAATTACCATCTGACCCACATCAGTATCCGATGTGGCCCAGAGGGACTCAGGTAATGTGGCTAATGCAACATCTTCTTTAACAAGACAAATTCTGTCGAATTCAGAATAATTATCATTTAAAATGACTCGCACCCCTTCAGGAGAACATCGTATCGTGGCTCTAAAGTACTTCAGCATGTCAAGGCCCACAATATTATCTGGTGTGTTAGGGGAAAGCAAAAACGGACATGGAGCACTGAATTTATCAACATAAAAAGGAAGTGGTTGTGACAATGGGCTAAGGGAAGCTGTTCCATCGAAACCTATTGAAGTAATAGTTGTGCCAAACAGGGGAGCCCTCGGAACCAATTGCTTAGACAGAGCACTACGTGTAGCTCCTGTATCAACCAGAAACTGATCAGTAGAACCCAAAACATGTGCTGTAACATAGGGACCCGTCAGATCTACTAGAACTTCAACTGATTCTTTACCCCATCCTAGGCAATCCTATGCATGAGCTGAATCGTACAGATCAGGCTGAACATAATCAGACATTTGATATTGATTTCGCCGATCAAAGGTGTTCTGTCTATACTGTGGAAGTACATTTGTATCGGATCGAACACCATCATTCACATTTCCCCGAGCCTCCGAGAATCCTGAACCATTTCTCCCTTGGCCCCGACCACGAGCATCCAATTGAGGACGCAATAATGGGCAATTACGCATCCAATGGCCAAGCTGCTTACAATATGCACACTGGTTGATATTTAAATTCGTACGAGTGTAAGGAGTATTGAGAGATGTTCGTCCACCTTTATCATAGTTTCTATCAGGACCCCTATCATAACCTCTAGAAGGCGGGCCATAATAACTTTCGTTTTTAACTCTTTAGATTTCTTGTCCTCGTTCCCCTTCGCCTCCGCTTCTTGGCGCTCATAGTATTGAGCCATCGTTAAAACAGAAGCCGGAGAGGAAGTAGTCCAAGAACTTTCACTAGCTTTTAGACGGCTGGCTATTCCAGGTAACAAATTCGTAACGTATTTATCGACAAACAAATGCCTGCCGGTATCATCTGTTAAAGACTGACCGCTAAAGTCGTGAAAGGTTTCCTCAAAACGTGTAAAGAAATCAGAAACCGATTCATCAGTCTTTTGTTTACATGATGCTAGAACAGTCCAATCAATCTTTTTAGGGGGGATAATCGTTTTAAGTTTAGCCAAAATGGCTGCAGGAAGATCTAATATTAATCGATGCAGCTTTTTGGCGGGCTCTCTATCGGTATCTAGCCGTTCAAGATCTTTCCATTCGGCACCAAAAGTAGGATCAGGCAATGCTGTTTTAAGCGCCATTACATCTGCTCTATTCCAAGGAGTGTACACCCAATTATAAATGAAATATCCCTTAGAATCAGCCGAATTTTTATCATCATTATCACCCACCCCTTTAGGAGGAACATACAAGGGTGCGGCTTCCCGCATAGGTCTCATATCGGCAGATTTTATCTTATCTGTCTCGAAGATGGGGGACTGCGGTTCTCCATTCGGATTAGACTGTGGAACATTGCCCGCATTCTTTTGCTGCTCCTTCAGCTGGTACGCCTCATTTCGTAATTTAACCAGTCGTCTAATCACGTCTTCTACCTGGGAAAAAACAAAAGAGCCATCACGTAGCTGTTTACGATCATTTGCTATATAATTTGGTTCTAACACCAAAGAGTATTTTCGAAACATTTCTACAACTTCATCAGCAAATGTCGCAGAAAAATATGTCTGCTCCTTTTCCGACCAATCCTTTATGATGACTAAGAGATCGAAAGCGGAATTAACAGTACGTAATGCCTTACGAGCAGCCTGTCTAAGTTCGGACGAACGCTCAACAGATAACATAGATCGAGTGTCCCGCGCTTTCCGTTGATCTGCGTCAGAATCCTCATCATGTCCGGACGGGGCGGACGGAACGGCATACGGAGGTGGAGGTCGATCTAATAACAAAAAATCATCTTTCCGTTGATCTGCGTCAGAATCCTCGTCATGTACGGACGGGGCGGACAGAACCGCATACGGAGGTGGAGGTCGATCTAATAACAAAAAATCATCTTGCGGTTTATTAAGGACAGGATAGAGAGGCTGTCGGACAGAATATTGGCCAGATATCTGTAATCTACGTTCCTTATCCTCTCGTTCCTGCAGTTCTTTTGTTTCTTTCTTTCGTAACTCAAGCGCTTTCTCATACACACTCTTTCGCTGCTCTTTTTCAATCAACGCTTGCTCGCGCTTCTCTTGCTGCCGTACTTCTTTTTCCCACATTCTCAAACTCTCAAACATATCACGCCTAGACTTTCGCTCAAACAAACATCGTTCCACATACTCAACCCTTCGCGCATCAAATGACCCATGCAGTGGCCACCGTAGCTCAGGATCCTTCTTGGTGTATTTGTGCCACAACGTGCTGTACATTATGGCAGAAAGACCAAACTTCACATACATATCTCTATTAGGTGTCCCCTCGGGGGGAGCCGGCTGCGATTCTTCAAGTCGTAAACTGGTACCCTTACAAAAGCAGCACAACCTTCGAAGTAACTAAAAACAGGCATGTCAAAAGAAATAGTGCAAAATATACCTTTTTAGTACATTGCGGTGTACAAACAAAAGTTGAGGAAAAGTCCTCGCATTACCTGCCTATATGAGTTGCAACACATATATTTCCCACATGCACATACAAATCCAAGTAGACTAGTCTATTCCCAAATACAAATATGCCACGGTAAGCGTTTCCTAAAACTACCTTACCACTCAAGGGCATCCAAATTCCAAAACCTACAACAGGCGCCGCAAAACGGCTCTTACCAATCATAGGCTGTCCAGGTTCCAACTGCCAAGTTCTAAATTCGACCAAACGGTCACTGCACGGCAAACCAACAGAAGAGATCTCAGTCGAGGACCGGCGCCGCCCGGATGGTTGGATCAGAAAGTAGGGAAGAACCGCCTTGGGTGCCAAGACTCTGGTCTCCTCTGGCAGCGATCGCGTCCTCAGCGAGGTTCTGAACCGTCGTCACGACCAATCCTTCGGGCATCCGAGTCGCCGATGAGTCCCACGTGCCGGCGCCAATTTGTCGTAACAGGCCTCAGCCAGACCCGCTAGTGCAAGGGGTTCGCCCTTCTTTGCACAAAGTCCTGAGACTCCAAAGGAAAAAGTTGGCACGGAAACTGGAAATACAAAACATAACGTTTATTACACCTCATGAGGTGGTGCTATAATTCAACCAGTACCCTTCGATACTGCGAGAAGTAGCACAAAGGGCTACTGAACACATGGTTTATTTATACCCACACAGGGGCTCAAAAGAAGGCGGTACAAAGCATAAGAGCACATTTTATGTCCATAAAAGGAAATATCGAGAAGCACAATCGATCAGTGGGAGGAGCTAACAGTCTTGGGGTCTCGGCTAACACATTCCAATCTAGGGCTAACAATTAACAGATGTGGACCCTAACGGTCAGCAGCAAACACAGAAATGCTATTAATAGCCTGTTGCCGGGCAGATTCAAAGGCCATGAGCAGAAAGGTAGGACAACGCACATGGTCGACACGAGGTAACATGTGGCAGACAAAATGGCTGCCATAAATCAAGATGGATGCCATCAAATGTCAAGATAACGGTAAAACCAAGATGTCTTTTGCTAACGCTCAACTTAATCGCTGTTAATTTACGACAACTGGAAGCATAAAAGGCCACTTTAATAGTAAGATCAGGCAATTTCATAGATATCCATGAACCTTAAAAACACTTGTATTTATCACATATCTTCAGAACCATAGAATTTTGCACATTGTACCAAAACCATATAATTTATTTTGAACTTATTTGTTTGTAACTGTATTGATCCCAGAACCATCATAACTTCGTTTTCCTGAATTCACCCCATGTTTCAAAATCTTTCACTTTTCCATCTTTCTTTTCTTTTCCCCCATCCTGTACCTCCCACCACCCTCTCTCATGAAGGACAATCAAGTCCGCTCTAGACCTTGACCTCCCCCTATTCCGCCGCACCAAAATATAGGATACAAATCAATTGCCTGTCCTACAGTGGCATATTGCAGGTATAACATCATTTCTTAATCAGACAATAGTTTATTATTAGCATAAACAAATTTATGTAATTATTTTGTTTTCACTGATGGGTGGGCGGGCCTCGCCTAAAACTCTCCTACCTCCTAAGCTGGAACCTAAAATGGCGCCTCTCCCCTGCCTAACGCCTATGCACCTACCTAGCGCGCGCTGCATCTGACCTATCATCTCACCTCCCTGGGTCTGACCCATTCGGGCGAAAATCCACGGGGGGAGACTGCTCCGCTCCCCCCGAGGATCCCATCGCCCAAAATAATCCAGACCCACACAATGAGACAAACATCACTGGTAGCATAAAAGGCCACTTTAATAGTAAGATCAGGCAATTTCATAAATATCCATGAACCTTAAAAACACTTGTATTTATCACATATCTTCAGAACCATAGAATTTTGCACATTGTACCAAAACCATATAATTTATTTTGAACTTATTTGTTTGTAACTGTATTGATCCAAGAACCATCATAACTTTGTTTTCCTGAATTCACCCCATGTTTCAAAATCTTTCACTTTTCCATCTTTCTTTTCTTTTCCCCCATCCTGTACCTCCCACCACCCTCTCTCATGAAGGACGATCAAGTCCGCTCTAGACCTTGACCTCCCCCTATTCCGCCACTCAGGAAAAACCATGGATTTTTCCTGACCCCACACAAAACCAAAAAACCCTTTTTCTTCTTTCTGTGTTTTGGTCTGTTTTTTTTTTATACTTCCCTTGTGGAAGATACCCACAACTCCACTTTTAAAACTTTCGATAACATGTCTCTTATTCCAAGTATATAATAAGCCATTCCCAATTGGGTTAGGTGGACTCCGTCCTCTCTTAACAAATGGCCTTCTTTGCCAGTGATGCTGTCATGTGCTATGGTCTGAATCCCCAATCAAAATGTTCATAGCCCTGTTTCGTTTTTTCCTCGCTTTTCCATAGCACTGTGGTTCCTTGCATTCCTCCACTGTTGTCTAAATACAAATTCCGTCCACACCAGACTGTTCCCTAGCCAATTGTTTGTGCTCACAGCTAAATCTAACTGCATTTCTTTTTTTTTTTGCTTAAACCTGATAATGCAACCAAATCGTTCTTTCCTAAATGGAGTATTATCATGTCAGGGCCACCCCTGTCGTACCTGATTTTGGCTAGTCATGGAAACAAGGTATCCCATCTCAGCCCCCCTTCCCGTAACTCCATCAAATAATAAGGGTTCCCCACCTGGGACAAATGCACCCCATCAGCACGAAAAAGGTGTTCCTCAGTACCTGTTATAGTCTCATGCAGTAAAATTCCAAAGACCTATAGCTGAACAGAAAAATCCCATTGCTCCAATACTTCCGGTGAGCTTTCTCCACTGCTGTCTGGTTCCGAGCCCATTTCCAATGCTGCCGCTAAAGGAAGTCTGTCCAAAACTAGAGATGTTCCTGACCAATTTCTCTTCAACACCGCCCAATCCACTTCCAGTCCTTATTAAAAGAAACCTGACCAGATCAACCTCCCCTAAGTGAAGATCAACAAATCTGGAAATCCCTTCTCCCATGACAAATCGGACCGCACAGGAAATAAAGCACCCCATTGCCCCCCCCCCACCCCTTCCAAAATACTTCATGACCTTTGCTGTGTAAACCTAATGCACGGCCACACTTGTGTTGCTCCGCAAATTTAACCGACCATTTGACAAAAGAATGTCCTATAATCCAGGTCCTCCTTTTCCGGTAAGTGCTGAACTTGACCTAAGGGAAAACTGACAAACAATAAACTGGCCTCCCCACCCAGCAAATTGCAAACTACCGACGAATAAAACTAGAACAACCACCAGATTTCTATCTACCGTTTTTTTTTTTTTTATATATATCCCAACCGTGCCGCCTCCGATCACATCACCAATTCTAACAGAATCGGTCCCATACTATAAGGGATTCTGACCTACTAACGTCAACAACTTTACGGACACCACCAGCACATGAAAAAACAGCTGATATTGACCCAGTGTGCATGACAAAATACCACCCGCGCCTGAAATGAGGTGATAAGAAAAGGATTTCCATGCTTGCCGTGGACAACAAACTCAATGCCACTCCCACTCAGAGAAAACCATGTCAACCTACCCCTTTGATCTGTTTTAACTGTCGCAACAAAATTCGCAAATTACTTTCTTGAACCTGTACATTTGTAGATTGCCTACCCGATTGACCCCTTAAGCCCATCAAATCTGAAAACCTAAATCCCCCAAGAACCCCCATATCATACGCAGCCGAAAACGACTAAGCTCCCACCCATCAAAACAGCAAACAAGCAAGTACCGTAGAAGCTGTTGTAACAAATCAAAAGTAAGTGCCTCCCGCTAATGCAAACTGATGAGCCCTCTCTTACTGAAACTTGGAAAATTCGCTTCTAGAAAACCCCACCCTTCAACTCCCTACCTCATGACAACTGCCCCATAAAAAGAAAACCTTGAAAGCTTGCCAGCAAAACGTGGTATAATGGCAAACCTTTGCTCGCACAGGTCGTGACCACGCAGCCTACTAGCTATTCCCTACCTGACGTTAGCTGCGCAGCCCGCTGCTTAAAGTCCTGGGGATCATCACGCCTATGATGTCCCACTCGCTGACCTTGATCCGTCGTGAAATCCGCTTGTGATCTCTGAAACATATTGACAGACGTGAATTTACCCCGAACCCAATGCCTGAGTGACCACTACCAGACCCGCATTTTTGTAAAACAAATCCCATAATATTAGTATCACTGCCCATTCATAGCCAAAAAATTGACTCCTTTTGATCAACCAGAAAATTTGCAATAATATCATAGTATTTGGCAATTCGCCATCACCAATTTTGCCATCACACTCCATCAAGAGGTCACAGCTCGCTTCGCAACTGTTATAAAGACACCTTAGGACCTGCCCTAGGAGCAAGGCCCGCCACCAATTTCTAACCGCTCCAGCTAGAAACCGCCATATACTTACCCTTCGCAGTAACCCTGCGAAATACCGTTCGTCAACGCAGTTGACATATCCAAGTGTGCAAACCCACACCCCAAACGGACACATTGAGGATTAAAAACAGAGACCAGCGCACTAGTAAAGTCTCGTGAATACTGTGACCTACAGAAAGCCGCTCCTGCTTCGCAACTGTTGATAAAGAAAACTAGGTCCTGCCCAAGGAACAGGTCCACCAACAAATTTTAACCGCTCCGGTCAAAACCGCCATATACTTACTCCTCGCAGGAAACCTGCTGATACTGTCCATCTCTGCAGTTGTTACAAACCACCCCCATTGAAGCAGAGTCAAATTCCACTTAGCTCCTCCATCTCCTTCTATAACCGAGCCCGTCTGAAGCACGTCAATGACCATGGAAGTGCCTTCCCAGTGTGTCCCTGAGGCTTGATAAACTGCCATTAGTGCAGTACTACCCGGTACCTGTGTTGGTACTCTTTGGCAACATGCACCTGTCACTGTCCTCTAGTAACACTGTTTTCCACCTCCTGCTTTTGCCTGCTTTCGATACTTGCACAAACGCCGCCATTGCCCACGTCATGTGCCATGTGTTCGAGTGTCCTCCATCCACTGCAGTAGTATACCTCCACTTGCACCCCGCACACTCTGTAACCTGCTCACCGGACAGTTTGTTCCTCATGTAATGCACCGTTTGCCACCTTCTGTAACCCGTTCAATCACGACCGTCCCCCGCCCCATGCAATGCAACCCCCGCTTCTGCCATTGGTTCGGTTGCAATGCTCCCCTATATCAGCTGTTCCCCCTGTGAAACGCTCCGGCACCCCCTGACAAAGTCCACGCCATATCAGAAAACGCACAAAATAAATCAATAAACAGAGTCACTCCACCCTGCCATCAGAAGCGCCCTCACCGCATCCCTCCGGCTCGCTCTTCCTGCATGACAAGCGACTCCTCGTACTACAGGCTCCGACTCCAACTCTGCGGTGTCCCTTGGCAGAAAAAGGCTGCCCCTCGCCTAAAACTCTCCTACCTCCTAAGCTGGAACCTAAAATGGCGCCTCTCCCCTGCCTAACGCCTATGCACCTACCTAGCGCGCGCTGCATCTGACCTATCATCTCACCTCCCTAGGTCTGACCCATTTGGGCGAAAATCCACGGGGGGAGACTGCTCCGCTCCGCTCCCCCCGAGGATCCCATTTGGAAACTAATGGCGGCCGTGTGTAAGCACAGCGACCGTCTCCCAGAAGCTACAACGAACTATGAACAACTCCTCCCCCGTGACGTAGGAGGTACAAAGCTCGATGGGGGAACGACGGCCGATAGGCTGATTCTGAGGAAATCGCGGCACCCCCCCCCCCCCCCCCCCCCGAGACGTAGGGGGTACAGCGCTCGATGAGGGTACAGCGCTCCTCGGAACACCGGCAAATACCGCTACGAGGTTAAATTAGATACATTAAATAAAAACATTACAGTGTTAAAATAAATACCGGCAACTTGAAGATAAACAGTACGATGTTAAAATAAATACCGGCAAATACCACGCTGAGGCACATGAAGATAACTTGAAGATAAACAGTACGACAAATACCGCGCTGAGGCACATGAAGATAACTTGAAGATAAACAGTACGAGGTACTGAGGCACATGAAGATAAACATTATGAGGTTAAATTAAATACCGTGCTGAAGCACATGAAGATACAAATGTGGGGAAAAAATAAATACCGCGCTGACTGACTAGCTTCCCATAAATAATTTATGATATCGTCAAGAGCTAAACGAAACGTTTATGATAGGGAATGACGTGAGTTTGAATCCCGAACTGCTACAAATACTTCATGTTACATGTACATTTTTGAGAATGTTGTATGCTGTATAATTATTCATGTACGTGTACATTAAAAGCTGTTTCGTCATGTACATCGACGGATGGATGGATAAAGGGTGTATGGTTGGACGGGTGAAACGCTGGGTGGGTGAATGGATGGTCGAAAGGCTGGGTGGATGAATGGATGGATGAAAGTGTGGATGGTTGGACGGGTGAAAGGCTGGGTGGATGAAAGGATGGATGAAAAGGTGGATGGAAGATGGTTGCATGGGTGATGGGCTGGTGGATGGATGGATGAAAGGGTGGGTGGACGGATGAAGGGTGTGTGGCTGGATGGGTGAAAGGCTGGGTGGATGAATGGATGGATGAAAGGGTGGACGGAACATGGCTGCATGGATGAATGATGTATGGATGATGAGCTGGTGGATAAATGATGGGTGGATGGATGGGTGAGAGGGTGAGTTACTGTCGTTTGTAATGCACAAAAATGAAGATACAAAATAAAATACCGCATGGCACTTGAAGGCACAAATGTGGGGAAAAATGTAATCCCGCGCTGACCAAATAACGATCAAATTACGTAAATAACACTGTTCCTCAATATTTGGGCGAACAATATAATACAGCGCTGACTGTCCAAATAACTATTCAAAGAAGACAAGTCGGGTCTCTAAATACCAGCATCCCATCAATAATGTATGATAGCGTCAAGAACTAAATGGAACGTCTATGAAGGGGAATGTCGGGAGTTCGAATCCCGAACTTCTTAATTTATTTCACATGTACATTTTTGAGAAATAACATAAATAACAAATAATGCGATGTTCAGGATGTTAGGACATTAATACTGTCAATATTGTATGCTGTATCATTATTCATGTACGTGTACATTAAAAGCTGTTTCGTCATGTACATCAATGGATGGATGGATGGATGAAGGGTGTATGCTTGGACGGGTGAAACGCTGGGTGGTTGAATGGACGGGAGAAAGGCTGGGTGAATGAATGGATGGATGAAAGGGTGGATGGTAGATGGTTGCATGGATGAATAATGTATGGATGATGGGCCGGTGGATGGATGGGTGAGAGGGTGGGTGAACAGACGGAAGGGGGGTGTGGCTGGACGGGTGAAAGGCTGGGTGGATGAATGGATGGATGAAAGGGTGGATGGAAGATGGTTGCATGGATGAATGATGTATGGGTGATGAGCTGGTGGATGAATGATGGGTGGATGGATGGGTGAGAGGGTGGGTGGACGGATGAAGGGTGTATGGTTGGACGGGTGAAACGCTGGGTGGTTGAATGTCGTAGTTCTCTTGCAACAAATGCCCAAGAAATTCAGTGTATATGACGTATGAATAAAAATGCATGTACAGTGTTTCATTAATTGGTGATGTAAGCAGGAAACAGTCTAGTAGTTTTGCAGTTGTTCAGATTCAAAGAAGACAAGTTGGGTCTCTAAATACCAGTTTCTCATAAATAATTTATGATAGCGTCAAGAGCTAAACGAGAAATTTATCAAGTGAAATGTCGTGAGTTCGAATCCAGAACTTGAAACAAATGCTACAAATAATTTATGTCACATGTACATTTTTGAATTGTGGCATATATTATATCAAATAAAGACAGGTGCGATGTTCAGAATGTTGGGCATGGTTTTTCAAGGGCAACATGACGAGGTAACTCAAAGTCTCCAAATCACGTTGTACTGCTATTCAGCATGTCTCCAAATCACGTGCACACTAAACGTTCATTAATACTGGCATTATTGTAAGCTGGATAATTATTCATGTATGTGTACATTAAAAGCTGTTTCGTGATGTACATCAATGGATGGATGGATGGATGAAAGGAGTATGGCTGGACGGGTACAAAAATGTATGTTCCATGTAATGAATGGATGGGTGTATGGATGGATGGGTGGGGGGAAGTGGGGATGGTAGGGTGCGGATGGGTGAAGGATGGGTCAATGGATGGATGGAAGGTGGGTGGGTGGATGAAAGGGTGGAAGGCAAGATGGATGCATGGATGAATGAATGGATGGATGGGTAGATGAAGAATGGGTGGGTGTATGGATGGATGGATGGATGGATGGATGGAAGTGTGACTGAATGAAAAATAGGTGGGTCGATGGATGAACGGTTGGGTGGATGTGTGGAAAGGTGGGTGGATGGATGATAGGGTGCGGATGGGTGAAGGATGGGTCAATGGATGGATGAATGGATGGAAGGGTGGATGGATGGAAGATGGGTGGGTGGATAAAAGGGTGGAAGGCAAGATGGATGCATGGATGAATGGATGGATGGATGGGCGGAGGAAGAATGGGTAGGTGTATGGATGGATGGATGGAACTGGAGATGGTAGGGTGCGGATGGGTGAAGGATGGGTCAATCGAGGGATGAATGGATGGATGGAAGGGTGGATGGATGGAAGATGGGTGGGAGGTTGAAAGGGTGGAAGGCAAGCTGGATGAATGGATGGATGGATGGGCGGATGAAGAATGGGTGGGTGTATGGATGGAAGTGTGGCTGAATGAACGGTTGGGTGGATGTGTGAAAAGGAAGACTGATGAGTAGGGGGCCCTTTATATGCCACATATGTAGTTGACAAACACAAGACTTAGTATTAAAAGATCCATTTACGTCTTCACAGGAAAGGAAAACTGCAATGTTTACACTATTTAAAACTTTTATTAGCATCTAGAAAATAAAACGATTACAGTATTACATTTTTTATTTACAGGGAATTCGTGATCACTGTCATGACAGCAAATGATACATCAGTATTCAAGCGGGAAATTCATCAACACTGTACAACGTTATTACATTTCATAAGTACAGTACATTTACATTTTTGATAAAACAAATCTTTGGCACTGCTAGACTTTTTTACATGGAATTATACATCACTGTATAGTCTACTTACACATATGAATTCAGTATGTGAGCAAGGCTAGAAAGGTAGTCTGAAGCCACAGACATATTAAACAGTTGCAAAGCTGACAATAGTCTCGCAGACATTTCCTTTGTTCGTTGTGAAATACGGGGATTCAGAGTACCTGTCGAAGATTGAGACATACGCATTTCTTGGAAACTTTGCTCCTTAAGCAAAATCTCAATACAAGTGTATAAATTAGGGTGTGGTTTGCCTATTGGGTCGTTTAAAGAGTTGTGCCATCCCTCAATGGAATTATTTGTCTTTGCTCCTCCCTCTAAGCATGTCAAGTAGCAGTTCCACCAGTCCACAAGAAAACGTGGCTACCCCCTACGACCTAACCTGCTTAGATGGCCAATCCATGTGTCTTCAAAATAATTGAGGATAGGTGCCAATTGCTCCTCGTTTGCCATTAAGTAATCTGATTCTGTAATAGAGGTGTAGTACTCATCTACACTTTCAGGAGGAACAAAGCAAAGTGCTGTTAATTTTTTGAGCTCAAACTACCGTTTGCTGTCTGACACATAATCTGCAATTAAAGATGTCTTTTGGATTTTGCGCCCACACGCCAGGGAAAAATGGAAGAAACAACCTTGCAGTTTTGTCTCTGGGTACAATTTACTTATCGTAGTCATCATCGGCAATTCAAAGTCCATTATAACTTTGCGTGGACTTTTGCCAGATGTTTTGCCTTTGACAACTGATAAAAGCTCACTATACGTGGACGATTGTTTGTCCAGGAGCAAACTGTACACCAATGGGACAACTGTCTTGTTACAGTACCCATGAATGGTATATATTTGGATGAAAGGGTGGGGCGTGCTTTTAAACATACCATCCATCATCCACACCTCACTGTTCTCCAACCTAACTAAGGGGACCATTATGATTGCGGATAATCCGCATCCTCCGGGCCGGCGGAAGCCACCGCCGGGCCGGAGGATGCGGATTATCTGCTGCGGACTGAAGAAATACCCCCGTCAGATTAGGATGGCGGGGGGATATTTTTTCAGTCCGCAGCTTTTCCGCCGCGGTCGCCTTCCGACCGCGGCGGAAAAGCTCTAACATGTCTGGCGGTGTCTATCAGACACCGCCAGGCATATTAGGATGTCTGCGGTACTATGCCTTTCCACGGCGGCATTTCCGCCGTGAACAGGCATACAGACTTTTGTTTGGGGGCCCGTTGCGGGCCCCCAGGGTTAAAGGGGGGGTGGGGGTTGCACATGGGGGGTACCTATGGTACCTCCCTGCTTTTGCGTGCACGAAGCGGCAGGCACCACGCGGTGCCTGCCGCTTCGTACATGCAAAGGTAAACATGCATTTTTTAACCTTGCGGCGGGTGCTGCTTGAAGCAGCATCCGCCGCAATGTTAAAGGTAGGGGATGTGACCGCCAGGGTGGCGGTCACATCCTAATTGCCATGGAGGGACCGCCGCTGCCCATGCGGACGGTCCCTCTTCCTCGTGGATGGCAAGTCCGTCCGCCATCATAATAGGGCCCTAGGTTTTGGGGGGTACTAAAAATTAAAATGCGCTTTTGGTCGTTTGCATCTTCATACAATATGAATGGTTCATTACAAGAAGTGACAGACAGTTGCGGAGGAATACATATTTCTGAAAATGATTGAGGGGTCACTCTTTTGGGGTTACATGCCTGTTTTTTCCTTTGGATAATTCGACGTAAATTTTGGATACTAGGCATACTTGTTGCAACATGCTCAGGGATATGTTGGGCTACCTCCCTTAAAATTGACCTGCACGGATCATTACAGTTCACTGCTATTTCTTTCCTTTCGTTCACAGATTCTCTCACTTGATTCGCTGTTGCGGAGGTAGAGTGGCTATGGTCTGTGCTTCTTAGAACAGAGTCACCCAGTGTCACCGCTCTACCTCTGCAATGAGTGGAGTAGTATTGAACACACTTCCAATGACACCGAGGTTCAGAATTACGTTCTGTGCAATACACATAGCCACTGTGTTCTAGTAGGCGGTTTCCTCTGCTGGATGTGATGTATTTCGCCATCTTTGATCCAGACATTTGCTGGGGGGCAAAGGGAAACAAAAAAATATAGTACATTAAATACACAGACAAGACGACCCCAGCCTCACACACCCCCTCACAAACCCTCTCATCCTCACACCCTCTCACCCTCACACCCTCTCACCCTAACAAAACATAGCATAGCAAAACAAAGCATAGCATTATAAAACACAACAAAACATAGCATAGCATAAAAAAATAGCATAGCAAAACAAAACATAGCATAGCTTACAGCATCACTCACCACCACCACAGCATCACTCAGGGGCACCACAACATCACTATGCGCTGCCACAGCATCACTGAACGCCACAACATCACTCGTTCGCCATCACAACATCACTCAGCGCCACCACAGCATCAATCTGTGCAACCCTTCAACAACATCTGGTTCAACTATGTTCTCTCAATGTTCCAAACATTATTGTAAATGTAACAAAAAGATGTTAATATTGCACTTATGCTCTTCGATTTTAGTCACAATAAAATACACTGAACATAATCTTCACAAAAGCTATCTACAAAAGTTTAAGCTATTGCCATTATAAATTAAAAGAAATGTACTGGGGTACAAAAAGAATTATTAAGTGTCTTATTTATTCGTGGGCCCACTGTTTCTTTCCCACAGTATGAACTCAGCAGCTCCCCAATTTACCATGGTCACTGACAACTTGTAAGCCCCAAAATATAACCATGCCAGAGCCAACCCAATCATTCAATCCTCCTGGTACCCTTTGGGAGTTGGACCTGTGCAGCAAGGTCACCTCTAGTCCCCTGGCGCAGGTACACCTCTCCCACATCCCCAGGGCAGTGTTGTGAACTACCCAAGATGTGCCTAAGGCAGTCACAGTAGCACCCACCGAAATTCTTTGTCAACCATGAAATCTCAAGCATGAGGAGCTGAGAGGCACACCCTGTAGCTGTGCATGTGTGTGTGTGCGTGTGTGACATGCTTGTATGTGCGCATATGAGTGAGTTACTGCTCCTGCGTTTGCACAATAACACCACCAGAGAGATTGGATTAGTTGAAGCTTATAAAATGTTTTGTTGACTGTCTGCTGCCTCCTTCAAATCCGGAAATGAAACCAGAGACCAAGATGACTTGAACATTTCAGGGTGCCTAAGAACTAGTTGGTGCAGTTCAATTTAGCCACTAAGATCGTGTTTGCATGCTTTCATTTCGGGCACCTGCGGTGGGTGGAAGCACAATAATGAACTAAGCATCAGGGAAGCAGGCATGCTGGATTAAAAAGTTTGTGTACCTCTCAAGATCAACCAACTTTTTAGGACCAGTAGCTCCAACTCAACCCACATATACTGAATTGTTCTTTTGAGAGACATGAGGCTTACATTTTACGGTTGTTTGCTTTGTAAATGATAATAATTAGCCTTGAAAGAGGTATAATGCCCCACCTGCAGTGTGGTTACCTCCAATGGCTAGGTTGAATTAGACATAATTTTCACACTTGTGAAAAGAGGTAGTTCCTAGTATTGTTTAATATGTTTAGGCTTTACTACCACAAATGTACACAAATAGTGCCCTAAACCATTGAACAATCTTGCATGCTGTGTGGCCTGTGTAGTGAGCTTGCTCCAATGAACCCACTTAATGCATGATCCCCCCTCCCCCTTTCCCCCACCGAGAATAAATACAGGCCTTTTCGCATTTCGGATGTATGTCATGAGACAGTAGCAGCCTTCTTGCATCTTAGGTACCTATGAAAGGCAGTGGAGATTGCATCCCCTCCACAGTGCATCTCTCGTTAAATCCTGTGATGGCTCGGAACTCTGGTAGGTATGCTGTTATGCTTACGACAGTACCCAAAGTAGCAATTTATTAATATATTCACAGCATTTGTAACGCAGACTGCAAAGTAAATCATCTCAAAGCAAAACTTGAATACAGGAACAATGCCATCAGCAGCAAATCATTGAAGGTGTTTTTATTGCCTGGCTGCTGGTGTGCGTGGGCTACTTACTGCCAGAAATATTCTTACGATATGTCTTCTAAGAATACATTATTGTCCTTAGATCAGGTTTCATCCCCAAAATATTTATCACTGGCCCTTTCCGCCAGAGATACCTGCAGACGAAAGATGGGGTACGTCCCAACTGGAAATCTTGGAAACAACTAGGCACCCGTTGTTTGCATGTAACCTGTGGCTAGGATTGTGTAAACTCATTATTACGCTATTTTGTGTGGAGCAAGGGGCCAGACATATTCACCATATTCCCCAGGCCATGCAGTCCTGTTTGTCAGGAGTAAACGTACGGTGTACATTGCGCTTCCGATGCATACTTTGGGCCATATGTATCAAGCTAATTAGCATTCGCAAAGGCCGAAATTGGCCGAATTTCGGCCTTTGCGAATGCTAATTTGACAAATGGTATGTATGTAACACTTTTGCTACAAAATAAGGAATCGCAAAATTTGCTATTCCTTATTTTGCGATTGCACTTAAGGAATTGCAAATTTAGCAATTCCTTAAATGCAATGTATCAAATAAAAATTTATGCAAAAATGCCCATAAGGATTCGCAAATTACCACCAACTTCTAGTTGGTGGTAAGTTGCGAATTCTTTTGAAAAAGCAATTTATTTAAAATTCAAAGGTGGCATATGACGCTCATACATGTATGTGCGCCATATGCCCACACATGTCATTTTCAGGGGTGCAGCAGGGTGTTCTTGTGACACCCCTGCACCCTTGAAAATATTCGCAATTTGCGATTAGCAAATTGCTAATCGCAAATATCCCCTTCATTCCTATGGGCCTCCTGGCCCATAGAAATGAATGGGAAAATTGCGATTAGCAATTTGCTAATCGCAATTTAGGAATGTGTAGGAATCGCTAAAAATAAGCAATTTCCTACATACATACAGTTTTGCGATTTCTAAATAGAGATTCCTTAAAATTCGCTATTTAGAAATTGCAAATGGTGAGGATGATACATTATGGCCCTAAGAATTGTTGGCCCTTCCACCTGTGACTCGTATAGTTGAACCGAGCTGCAGTATCACCGTTTCACCGGCAGTTTTTTTAAAATATATTTATTCCTTTCCGCTATTTAAGCTGTAGGACAGGAAACATAGGTGAGCCAGATGGGGAGTGAAGTCACCTTCATAATTTCATTTCCTTAATGGGGGTGATCCAGTTTACATTACTCAGCGCACACCTACGGTAACATTTATTTACAGAGAACGGAGGGTCACATTACTTCATAAAGGTTGTGTTGTGGCCAGTCCAATACTTTATTTGCTCTTATTTACAAGGATATCGTACGACTATACAATTGAGAACCAAACGTGACTCCGCTGCCACCAAGTGGACGATACTATAAACGCCCTGTGGCACGTAACTCCCTTTCGACGCACAACTCAGACTTGACTAATTTACATTGTTTAAGGCCATAATGTAGAGGAGGGCATATTTTGGGAGTTTGGCATAAGATAAAACTCCAGAACGGACACCACTGTGGAACTGAACTCTCTTTACAACCTGCGTCCTCCACATTTAAGTTTTGTGCTATGGCACACAACACTCCACACAGACTTTGCATCTTTGGCTTGTTGACCCCATTACAGTATATCGAGCGTACCTGTTACTGCTATGGCCCCCATACCTCTAAACAAACTTCACTTATTTCAATTGTTGATGCCATAATACACAGGGCGGCATCACTGCATTTTAAACACTTACCTACTCGGAGAAACTCGGTGGGGGAACGCGGAATGTGAACTTCGAAACATTTCAGCACTATGCCTCTCAAAGGCACAACCTTGATGAGAGAAACACAAAATTACTTCATGGAAAAGAATTGCAAAGAGCTGAATTCACGCGCAGCCCCTAATGGATGAAACTTACCGGATATGGAGGAGGTCTGGGCACAGGAACGTTTGGCTCAAGTCTGGGCAGCTGTGTAAAGGGCGGGCCCTAGGCCCTCATGCTGGAAATAACTGGGATGCAGGACACACTGCTTACTCGGTGCAACTGGCCCAGAGCACGTGCGCTCGGCCACTTTTATTGGTACTGTGTCACATGACCAGTGACATCAGTGGTGGGTGGGTGTTAAGTGTAAATACAGAGTTAGCACTAGAATGCTAACAGATTCTAGGGCACTACAAGCTGGACAACAAATGCAGAAATGGATGGAGCAACGGCGCCGGGCACCTTTTGTACCCCCCATACGTTGATCCTAATAATGTAAGCCTTTTAATAATGAAGTAATTGCACGGTTATAAATGTATTGGCAAAATGTTAATTAAAAAAAAAAATCGGGAGAATAAAAAGGGAAGATTGATCGTCCTGGAGTCGCCTGGGGGGGGGGGGACAGTGGGGGCAAGTGGTTAGAGGCGGGATGAGGCATTCAAACAAAAGAATGCAAAAACTGAGGGAGGACACCACAAATCGCGTTGTAAAAACGTGCGATTTAGTGGTGTGCGAAGTAAACTACATGCGCATAGAAATCAACGCATTGGCGTACGGTGTTAAAGTACGAGATATTGTGGATCTGGCGATGTAATGACCACGTGGTTAAAGCATGCAGTGTAATGGTTAACGATGTGTGAACATAGATCCCTTCTGACCTCACATGTTACATCACTCCATACATGGTCAGTGACATCACCGTTGACATCTCTTTTTTTAAGTTCCATAAAGCTTTATTAACAATAAAATAAGGCATCAATACATAGTCAGAATAAAGAAGGAGATATGGGGAAAGGGAGAGGGAAAGAGGTAGCAAAGAAGGAGAAAAGCAGGGTACATTATGCAGTCAAAATAACACGGGCATAAAAATGTATCATGGGTAGTAAAGTTAAAAGTAATGAATACATTAGGCATGTATGAATGTATGAAGGCAGAATGCCGAAACGCGCGTAGTGTCAAAACTCTCCGCTTTTGCCTACCATTATAGACTATCGACCGATTTGTCTCTTTGGTTTTTCGTGATATATGTTTATGTTTTCATGTTTTTCTTTCTATGTGTATACCTCTAGAAAATGTAATATACAATTTTGTATTATAAACATCTATTTATAAAGTCTATATAGGACAACTAAAAGAATTAGGTAATCAATGATATGAAATAAAAAGATTTTTTGTATATCAAACTATATATCTCTCTGCTACTATATACATAGAGAATTGTGTGATTGTTGTAGCTATATATGTCAATATATGAGTGAGAGGTTTTGGCATTTAATTATCTGTTTGCTATAAGTCTTTTTCAAAACTGTTATTTCCCTACCTATAGCAAACCTATTTGCGTAGGGGTCCCCTGTTTCTCAAACTGTACATTAGGCATGTAGCAAAAACAAGTACAAATGTAGACGTAGCAGGTAATGCTGTAGAAAAAACCATGGAAATGGAAAGGGCACTATGGAGGCTTGGAAACCTCTTGCTGGGCTGGCAGTGGGCAGAAAGAGCGGGTAGTACAATTATCTAGGTAAAGCGTAACAGGGAGCCACAAGTCTGCCCGTTTGGCTGCCATTTGGGCAGGAAAAACAAAAGCACTATCAAGTCTGTGATTATGACAGACATTATACCACCATGCTTTAAAAGAAATATTAGAAGAATTCTTCCAATTAATGGTAATCTGCTGGAATGCAACAGCCAAAAGCAAATCAACAATACGAACTTGCATATCCACTCCTTCCCAACAATTAGAGAGGCTTCCTAAAACGATATGTGTGAAAGACATGGGGATGCAAGTATGGAAAATCACATTAATTTGAGCCCATACCTGTAACCAAAAGCTATGTACATGCTTGCACTGTAATAACATATGAAACAAGGTAGCATGTGGCAGAGAGCATGACCAACAAGCGTGTGGAGTAGCAGAGAACCGTTTGTTAAGGGTGAAAGGAGTGTATAGCAGTCTGTTATATATGAAAAACAAGGATTGTGTCAAAGATGCCGCACTAAATGACTTACGAACTTTGTCCACAACTTGTCGCACAAGGATATTGGCCATGTCGTGACAAAGTCTTGTTCCCATTGTTCTTCCACCTTAGATTTGGGCCTAGGAGATAAATGAGCATGAAGGCGCTTGTAGAGAAAAGATGCCTTAGGAGTAGTGCGCAAAATAGAGTGAAGTTGGAGAGCTTGGTCAGGGGAGGCAGGAGATGGTGGTGCATGTAAGAGACGTGTGTAATCCTCCATGACTGCCGCTTTAAGTAGAAGATATTTGGGGTCAAAGGACAAGGGTAAGTCGAAGGAGGAGTGGAGAATATGGAAGGGTATAAAAGCAGAATGTGAAAATAACTGCGAAATCCAGATCAATCCCCTAGCTCTCCAGGATTTCCAGTAAAAGGGTTTATGACGGATTGTGAGGTTTCTATTATGCCAAATGGTGGATTAAAGAAAATCAGCGACAGTAGCAGGGGGGGAGGGAGTGGAAGATAGAAGGAGTTTGACAGTAAATTTATGAATAGGAGTAGGGATCAAAGAAGGTTTGCGGGAAAAAGAGAGATATTCTGCAAAGGAAAACGGGGAAAGAAATAAACGCTCAACCTTAGTCCACAGGGGACAGGGGGAAGTGGGGTCCAGTAGCCAAAGAGAAGCTTGGCGAAGCAAAAAGGCCTTTTGATAGGCTGGGAAATCTGGAAAATTAACACCGCCTTCTGACGTGGGACGAATAAGTCTGGTAAGGGACATTCTAGGTTTCTTATTGTGCCATAAAAAGGAGGAAAGAACCGAGTTAATTTTCTTAAAAAATGTAGCCGAGATGGAGACAGGGATATTAGAAATAGTATAAAGGACGATAGGGGATAACATCATTTTAATGGTGTCTAGGCGACCCCACCAAGATAGATAAAGAGGGTGCCACCTAGCGGCAAGATCTGATATTTTTTGAATGCACTTTGTCATACACATGGAGACAGTATCTGAAATAGAGGGAGTAATGTGTAAACCTAAATACTTAATGTGGGAGGGACTCCAAGTGAAGTTGGAAGCAGTGAAGTCAAGTTTAAAAGTGAATTTCGTCAGGGGCAAGATCTCACACTTGTCATGATTGAGCTTATAACCAGAGATCGAGGAATAATGTTGCACTTCATCCAGGAAAGCGGGGATGGAGACAGTGGGATTAGAAATAAAAAGTAAGATGTCATCTGCATAAGCAGCAAGTTTAATGGAAGACTCCGCAACTTGAAAGCCATGAATATTAGGATTCTGGCGAAGTCTGGACAAGAAGGGCTCTAAGGCGAGATTAAAAAGGAAAGGTGAGAGGGGACAGCCTTGACGAACACCTCTACCAAGGTCAAAATAGGAGGAGAGTTGACCATTCGCATAAACTGCAGCTCATGGATGAGAGTATAACAATGAAACTAAGGAAATAAATTTAGGGCCAAAACCAAACCACCCAAGAGCATGGAAAAGATATGCCCACTCAACTCTATCAAACGCCTTCTCGGCATCCAGGGCAATCGCTGCGAGAGAGTGACGTAGATGGGAGGATTTGGACAGTACATTGAATAAAAGTCTGGTGTTATCGGTAATGTAACGACCCTTAACAAATCCGGGCTGCTCCTCGCCTAATAAATCAGGAAGTAAATGGTCTAATTGTATCGCCAATGACTTAGCATGATTTTATAATCTATGTTGACCAGGGAAATGGGTCTGTAATTTTTGCAATATTTTGTATCTTTGCCCGGCTTGGGTATTAGACAAATATGCGCATCAGAGAAGGTCCCTGAGGAGTTGTCTAGAGTAACAAAGGTATGAAGGAGAGAATGCAGCTTTGGAATCAATAGCTTGGAAAAGTGGAGATAAAACTCAACAGTGAAACCATCTGGCCCAGGGGCTTTATTAAGTTTGAGATGCTGAAGCGCGGTGAGCAGTTCTTTTTGTGAAACCACAGTCTCTAGAGAAGAAAGGTCAAGAGGGAAGTGTGCAGGTTTTTGAATAGTAGAAAAGAAGTGTGTGAGAGAATGAGGAGAAGGTAATGTCTCAGAAGTGTATAAGGTCTTGTAGAAGCGGGAGAACTCAGTAAGGATATCAGCATCTTTGTGTTGCAAGTTATCATGAGTATCATAAATCGATTCTATATTCAACTTGTTATGCTTGACCTTCAAGTAGTTAGCAAGAATTTTCCCAGCCTTGTTTCTACCACCGTAGAACTTAGCACTTGAATTCAACAGGTATAAGGAGGCATCTTCTGTGGACTTCTCATTAAATTTCATCTTAGCAGTAACGAGGGCCGTCAGACTATCTTTGGAATGCGAGGTAAAGTAGGCGTGTTCCAATCTCTTAATATCAAAAAGGAGGTGTTTAGTAAAGTAGCGCGCATTCCTGCGCTTTTTTGCGACATATCCAATGATAAAGCCCCGTGCTGCTGCTTTAAAGGTATCCCAAATGGTGTGTTTTGGAATGGACGGGGTATCATTGAACAAGAAAAATTCATCAAAAAAGATAATAAAGGAAGCAGTAAATTTAGGATCCAACAGGAGAGCATTGTTAAAACGCCACCTCCTAGGACCATCAGTCTTAGGGATCACATCAACACTAATAACAACAGGAGCATGGTCTAAAAATAGGATCGGACCAATGTCGGCAGCTGTAAATTGTTGGGCAAGATTATGGGAAACAAAAATATAATCTATCTGTGACTGGGAACGATGACATGGAGAATAAAAAGTAAACTCCCGTAGGGTCGGATTACAAAGTCGCCAGGAGTCAACAAGCTTATGCTGGGAGATGGCTTGAGTAAAGAGTTTGTGTGGTTTATTAGGAACATAAGTGGCGTCAGATTTCCTGTTGATAAAGGGATCTAGGGGTTGGTTACAATCCCCAGCAAGGATAAAATTGTCATCCATAAATTGAGTGATACATTGAGAAAACTGAACCCAAAAAAGAGGTTCACCATTAGTGGGACCATAAACATTAAGGAGAGAGATTGGAACACCTCTAAGCAATAGTCTGACATGTGTCCACCTACCATTAGTGTCCGAATCTTGGGAAAGAATTGTGATAGGGAGCGATCTGCGACAAAGAATAGCGACACCATTACGTTTACCATCACCCTGCGAATAAAAAACGTCACCCACCCATCCTCTCTTGAGCTTGGCAGATTCTATGTCCGTGAGGTGAGTTTCCTGAAGAAATGCAATATCAACATTCAGCTTGGCAAGGTGTGATAAAATACGTTGACGCTTAATTGGAGAATTAATACCCTTAACATTCCACGTTAATACATTTAATGACATATCATAAGCAGTAATGCAAAAAATATGCAGTGAATAGAAGTAGGATAAAAACCCATGAATAGGAATGAAGAAAGAGAAATGAGAAATATGACATGAATAGAGAAAAAAGAGAAAAGGAGAAAAAGAGTAAAAGTTGAAGAATGTGCAGAAAGAAAAGTGACATAGAAATCAGAGATAAGTTCAGGCAAGGCATACGAAAAAAAAGAAAGAAAACATAAAAGTAAGTACAACCTGGAAAGAGAAGTTCCGATTCCTGTACAGACAAGAAATGCGGGACATAGGAAGAGAAGAAAGAGGGGTAGGAAATAAAGGAGAGCAAAGTAAGAGGGAGAGCAGAAAGAGAACATACCTACAAAAGGAGGAGACGAGAGGGAGTCGGGGAGGGGAGGAACCACAGAGGTAAGGCAACACATCTAAGGTCGGCTAAGCAGGAAGCCAGGAAGACGTCATCAGACAGGAAATGATTCCTGTGGAGGCAAAAAAGGGGGGAAACACAAGAACCAATTACAAACCTACATCAGAAACAAATGGGGAATAGTCAATAACAACAACAACCATGCAATTCAAGGGGAGAAACAGGTAGGTAAATAGAATTCAATGAGAGATAAAAAATGACCAAAACAGAAACAGCATGAGAACAGATAAGACAACAATTCAGCCAGGACGGGAAGAGGAAGGCCCAGACGAGTCCATGGCAGAAGTCTTATGTGCATTGATGAAACTCTGCAGTCGCACTGGATCTTCATAGGTAGTCGTCTTATTATTGTAGGTGACTTTGAACAGGCAGGGGTGATAGAGGCCGTATCTAGCACCCCTAGAACGTAGATCATCTCTCATACTTAGGAAAACCTTCCTGCGATTTGCAGTAGCCTTTGCGTAATTCTGAGCAAAGAACAGGGAAGAACCAGACCATGACAACTTTGGAGATGCTTTAGCAGCCATAAGAACTTTCAAAAGGTCAGTGTATTCCAGAAAATAGAGAATAACGCCTCTTGGCCGTTGTGCTGTTGAAGTAGATGAAGAGGAAATGCGCCCTAGGCGATGAGCACGTTGGATGTTAAGGCTCGTACCTTCTGGAAGATGAAGCAGTTTGGGAAGAAGAGACTTGAAGAAAGTGATGGAGTCCGAGCCCTCAAGACCTTCCGCCAGGCCGTAAATGCGTAGGTTGTTCCTCCTGTTTCTATTTTCCAACTCCTCCACCTGCCTTTGGAGAGTATCTACCTGCGAGGTTAAATGGGTAACCTTGGTACTGGTTTCCTGGAACGAGACGACAGATTGCTCAACTGAGGAGACTCTTGTGTCCATTTGGGACCAGTTGTCTTAAAGAGCCTGGAGCTTAACGTTAGTTTCCTCCATAAAAGGACGCAAAGTGCTGATTTCTTCCAGGAAAGGGCGGAAAGATCGTATCTCTTCCACCAAGGTTTCCATAGAGACAGGTGTAGATTGCTTGAGTGGTGAAGGGGGATCTTTCTTCAGTCGTTTGACATTGGATTTCCCCGATGAATGCTGAGGAGGTTCCATGGCAGATTCTGAACCCGATGAGGCAGTGGAGTTCTCCAATTTAGAAAACGCTGAGAATACTGTGGAATTTTTCACAAAAGCCACCTTTGTTGAGGATTTGGAAGTTATTCGTGACATGGATCTAAGTCTTCCCATAAATGCAAGTAAAAACAAAGCAACCCAGATAGGACTCGCTATCTGCGCGGTTTGCCGTACACTAACATAAGGAGATATAAGCAAGCCTCATAAAGGAAACTACTGGATGAGGCAATGCGGTCAGTGCGAGAAATCACTTGCTGAGCAGGGGTGTCATAAGATGGGATTAGTGAACTAGCCTGAAAGAAACCAAGTTCATCAGTTGAAGTTGATGTTACTGCATCGAGGTATAGAATACCAGCACTGAAAGCAAGTTCATGAATAAAGAAACGCAGCAGAGCCTCATCAGGTCGAAACTCCCAAGGAAATACTTGTCACAAGATATGAAGTTAGAGGCAGTATTTATGGTAGAAACATCAGCTGGCAATACTCAGGAAAGAAAGAGATTGTTAACATGTACACTTGAACTCTAACAGCCACAGAGGAGCAGGGAGGTACATGCGTAGGTAGAGAGCGATTAGTGAAGGCAATGAAAGTGCATTAACATCGCATTCTTGAGGCTGTGAGCTAGCCAGTATAAGGTTTGAAGGTAATATCTTGCTTAAAATGGTGAAAAGAAGGCAACGTCTTTAGCCCCAGGCACTCCTACGCCGTATAATGGTCAATGCGCGCCAATGAAGAAAGTCACATAAAATAGCGGTCAGGAAATGCCGAGACTCAGGAGATAATTACATCGAGGCAATAATGTGGAAAGAACTGGCAGCTACTTTAAAAATGTTAAGGAAACGAAAAACGGAACTTTATAGCTGTGTTCTGCACATTTAAAGGCGTTGGGTAAAGCGGAATCCCATGAGGCAAGCAGGCGAGCTGAAGGTGCGCGGCAGCCTAAAATGGCGGTCGCGCCGGTACCTGAGGCGAGCAGTTCACTTTATCCGAATGCTCCGTCTCAGAGCATCGCAACGTGAAGCAGACAGTCGCATCTGTGTCCAGAGGGGTTCCGATGGTAGGAAAGGTCCGTCGACCAGGAAAAAACAGGCTGGATGCGTTTCGTCTTCTGAAGCTTCCGCGGAGCCTCACACGGGTGCTGCCATTACCGTTCGGCGCCAAGCCACACCCCCACCGTTGACATCTCTGATGACGTCTCAAATGTCAATATGGGTAGTCGGGGATTTTGTGCCCTAACTCCTAGGTAAACCTGCACATTTTTGTCTAGTAGACAATGAGGGGCGTACAGGGGTGCATGACTTGCGCAGCTCTCACAGGTCTTTTTTTTTACCAAGAAACCCCTGCAAACTGCAAATTTAGCTTAAAACCAACATTTCTTCACATTGAAGTGCTGGAAAATTCTAGAATCTGCGGCGCCCATGCCCACCTTGCAAAACCAGGTAGTTTTGTGATCGATAAATTTGATGTTTCCACAATATGTTTTGGGCCCTTCCTTGCCGCGGGTACTTGGTCCAACCACACAAGTGAGGTACCATTTTTATCAGGAGACCTGGAGGAATGCTGGGTGGTGGAAAATGTGTTTCACGCCAGTGATCCTACAACTTTCCCACACAGAAAAGAGAGAAAAATTTGATTTTTCAGCAAAATTTGAGGATTGCAGGGGATTCTGGGCAGGAAAATGTTGGGGATTCCATGCAAGCTATCCATCCCTGGACTACCCCAGTTGTCTAGTTTTCAGAAATGTTTGGGTTTAGTAGGTTTCCTTAGATGGCCATTGAAGCCGGGGCCAAAAACCTAGGTGCCCCCCTTGCAAAACCAGGTCATTTCGTGATTGGTAATTTTGATGTCTCAACAATACGTTTTTGGCTCTTCCCTGCTGTGTGTACTTGGCCACCCTCACAAGTGAGGTAAAAAAAAATTCTGAGATCTGCGGGAACCCTGGGTGGTGGGAAATTTGTGTCAGCCCAGTGATACCACAACTTTCCCACACAGAAGCATGAGAAAAATGTGATTTTTTTTCAGCTACATTTGACGTTTGCAGGTCGTAGGAAAACATTGGGGGGTCCATTCAAGCCATACCTCCCTGGACTCCCTCGGATATCTAGTTTTCAGAACTGTCTGGATTTGGTAGGTTTCCATAAATGGCCGCCGACCCGGAGCCAATAACACAGGTGATCTCCCCCCCTTGCAAAGCAAGGTCATTTTGTGATAGGTAATATTGATCTCTCCACAATAGGTTTTGAGCCCTTCCCTGCTGTGGACACTTGGCCCACCCACACAAGTGAGGTACACATTTTATTGGAAGACTTTGGGGAATGCTGGGTGGATGGAAGTTTGTGGATCAACGCAGAGTCCAGAACTTTCCATCACCAAAATGTGAGCAAAATGTGTGTTTTTTGTTTAAATAAAGTTTGAGGTTTGCAAGGGATTCTGGGTAACAGTACCTGGTGAGTGCCACACAAGTCACCCGACCCTGGATTCCCCTGGGTGTCTAGTTTTCAGAAATGTATAGGTTTGCTGCATTTCCCTAGTTGCCAGCTGAGCTAGAGTTCAAAATCCACAGCTAGGCACATTGCAAAAAAAGCAGTTATCACTAGAAAAATGTGATGTGTCCATGTTGTGTTTTGAGCCATTTCCTGCCACTGGCACTAGTCCTACCCACACAAGTGAGGTACCATTTTTATAGGGACACTTTAGGGAATGCTTGGTGGGTGGAAGTTTGTGGATCAACACAGATTACAGAACATTCCATCACATAAATGTGAGGAAAATGTCTTTTTTACAATGTTTGAGGTTTGCAAGGGATTCTGGATAACAGAACCTGGTGAAAGCCACAAAAGTCACCTAATCCTGAATTCCCCTGGGAGTCTAGTTTTTACAAATGTATAGGTTTTCCAGGTTTCCCTCAGTGCCAGCTGAGCTAGCGTCCGAAAACCTCAGCTAGGCCCATTGCAAAAAAGGGTCGGTTTTCATTGGAAAAATGTGTGTACCCATGTTGTGTTGTGGGCCGTTTCCTGCTGTGGGCACTGAGCCTACCCACACAGGTGAGGTACCATTTTTATCAGGAGACTTTGGGGAACTTTGAGTATGTGGAAGTTTGTGGATCCAAGCAGATTCCAGAACCTTCTATCATTGAAATGTTAGGAAAATGTGTTTAATAAAAAGAGTTTGAGGTTTGCAAGGGATTCTGGGTAACAGAACCTGGTGAGAGCCACGCAAGTCACCTCATACTGGATTCTCCCGGGTGTCTAGGTTTAAAAAATTTACAGGTTTGCTAGGTTTCCCTAGGTGCCAGCTGAGCTAGGGACCAAAAACCACAGCTAGACACTTTGCAAAAAAAGGGTCAGTTTTCACTGGAAATATGTGATGTGCCCACGCTGCATTTTGGGCCGTTTCCTGTGACGGGCACTATGCCTACCCACACAAGTGAAGTATAATTTTTATCAGTAGACTATCGGGAACACAGACTAGTAAAACAAGTATTATTGCCAGTTGACTTTCTATGCATTTCTGTCTTCCAAATGTAAGACTGTGTACAAAAAAGAAATCATTTTCAAAAATACCCTCTAATTCACATGCTGGCATAGGTAGCCACATATTCAGAGTTGTGCAAATAACCACTGCTTCTAAACTCTATATGTTGTTTCCATTTAGGGAATACATCGTTTTCCATGATACCTATTTTTCACTCATTATATTTCACCAAGTGAATTGCTGTATACCCCCTACACAATGAAAAACCATAGCAAGGCGCAGCTCAATTATTGGCTTTGGGGCACTTCGGTTTCTTGGTGAACCTACAAGTGCTATATACCCCTGAAACCATAAGGGTCCAGTGGACATAATATATATTTTTAAAAATCTGCCGTACTTAGAAGAAGTTACAGGTGAAAATGCAGGCACAAATTCATTTTCAATATGTTTTTATTTCAACTGTTACTTTTTATAGGAAATCCTTGAAGGATCTACACAAATGATACCTTGCTGATTTCAGAATTTTGTATACGTATCACAAATGTATAGCTTTCTGGGATCCATTCTTGGTTTCTCATCAAGTTCTATCACTAACTGAAAGGAGGTTTAAAGCACAAAAAATAGGAAAAATATGCTATGTCCCACTAAAATGCCAAAACTGTGTAGAACTCCTTGGTTTTCTGACAAAAGTCTGCCTGTTCCTGAAAGCTGGGAAGATGGTAATTTTACAACCACAAATGCTTTGTTGATACCATTTGCAGGGGGAAATAAAGACACTTTCTTCTTCAGCACTATTTTAAAATTGTACCCCCAACCCCTAAATGTATCTGTATTTTGGGTAATTTCTCCATTGCCTCCAAGGCAATTCACAAACCCTGGGTACCTTCAGAATCCCCAGGATGTTGGAAAAAAGGACAACAATTTTGTGTGGATAGCTTATGTTGAAAAAAGTTATGACGTCCTAAGCATAAACCAGCCCAAATAGCCAAAAAAGGGCTAAGCACTGAGGGGAAAAAGGTCCAGCAGTTAAGGCGTTAAACATTTTTTGTGTGCAGAATGGTGTCCCTTCCTGCACATAAACACTCATTCCTTGCAACACAGACACAGTGTCTGTGTTGCTGGAAATAATCCCTGCAATGCAGGCACACTTACACTATGGCACAAGGGTGTCTGTGTTGGCTCTAGGAAATTATTTGTAGCGCAAGGGAAAACACAGGGGTGCACTGTATTCCTGCAAATACGATGCATCCCTACATTTTGTAAATGACGCAGCACTGCAAAATTGCTCGCAGCACAGCGCCATTTCCTTGTAAATATCCCCCAATAACTCTAGCCAACAACATATTCCTAAGTCTAGATTTTCTTTTCCTTCCGTCTGTCTTTAACCCCTTCGACGCTCATGACGAGCTCAGCTCGTCATGAGGTACACCTCTCGTATGCTCATGACGAGCTGAGCTCGTCATGAACCGCGGGTTTTTTAAAACTTCAGCGCACAGCGGGAAAATGCACCGCACCGATGGTGTTAAAGTATTGAACAGGAAATAGTGCTGAATGATAAAGTGTTTAATGTTATGTGTATTCAACAAAAATAGCGACAAAATATGATCCATCATTTGTTCCACAGAATGACTATTTCTTCTCATACAATGTTTTGCGTGTCTCACTCTACAAACACACTTGACTGTCTTAAAAAAATCAGATTGTAAGGGCTGAGCAGAAAATAATCTCTTCTTGGATTTTTAACAATGATATTTATGTTATTGCTTTAGTGTTTTTCTTCTGGACATTTAAAACTTGTCTGAAATGTTCTGTGTATTTTTCAGGCTACATTCCTGCATATTTTCTTTATGGGATATTCACTAGACTCGTGATGAGGTCCACAGGAAAATGTGGTGTCGCAAGGAGCTCTACTTAGTGCACTGGAACATCAGAGGATTTCTGACTTTTAAATTCTCTGTGTTCCCTTTCGTAAGTTAAATAGTTATTCCACCATTTATCTGCAACGCCACTGCTCTGTATCTTTCTTCATCCCCGTTAGGAAATATTCTTCCATTAGAAGCAGTGCTTAACTTGTCAACAATAAGTGCCAGTGCCCAGAGCACAGTTCAGAATCCCAAATCCTGGGGGCTTGGCTTCTGCGCCATCCGAGATGGCGGCGGGTTGCTGAGCTCCATCGTGATACGGAGCAAATGTTTAATTTCTAGCCATCTACTCCATGCGGATGGCACCCTCCGACGAAAACCTTTTGTTCCCTATACTCCTTGTATTGCAGTAAGCCAGTGGGAACAGTCGGAAGAACGTCTCCTGCACCCCGTGCCATAGTCGTGAATTTCCTGTCAAACACGAGTGGCTGCCATTTCCTCAGCGAGCCGCTCACGTCTTCTGTCTGCTTCTCCTCACAGCTGTGCCTAGTAATTTGTTTCATTTCAGAAGGGCCGGCACATAAGTTCTAGATCTGTTCTAGAGCTTCAATCCTATAGTTCTTTTTAGCAGCATGTAAGCATAGAGGGAAAAATGCCAATTCAATTTAATATGAATGTGCCTGGACACATAGTAACCGCTTACCACTACATAAGGTTAGTTAATTTATTACAAAGTCAAAAATAACTCAACGTAAAGACACCTCAAGATGGGAGTGTAAAAAAACATTTGAAACAACATAAAGCCAAACCTGTGAATAAAGTTCAGTCAGTGCAACATGCACAAAACAATTAACTTAAGAAATAGGATGCAGAGGATCAAAAAGCATGAGTCCAAATGTTCCTGCATCGAGGGTTGATGAATATAATGCAACAATCTATCCCTACACTAGCACTAAAGTGTCATCCCTACCAAAGCATTCTTCAGGGAAAGAATTAAGAAAGGTTTCAGTATGTGGAGTCTTCCTAAGAAGTCTCTCCAAAATCGATGAGTCAGATAGCATAAAGCTGTTGAGACAGAGCTCGTTCTGAGATGCTCTCTCTCTTAAGGCAGAGAAGAAGTGGGTTGTTTTCCCTAATTGCAACATCTCAATATTACCAGTATCTTCCCAAGAGCCTCTGAGGGTCATGCCATATGCTCCGACCACGTTCTCATAGGTACTCTTCCACCGTACAGCAAGGATCCTGGACAGTAACATGTTGACCTTGATTCCAAGGCCTTTGCCAGTGTGAAAATACAACAGTTCTATTTATCTGCCTTAGCTCAAGATGTATCCTCTTCTCTCGTTGCCTGGCTACTAAAATAAAGACATTATTCTAACAAGGGCGCTTCTTTCACCTGCAATAATAAATGTGAGAACGTACAAAATCCACAGCACCCATGAATTCCAAACTGTTAATTCTAAAGTAAGAGCTTTCAGGAAAATGCATTTCAGGCCTATGAGATTCAGCCAACATAAGAGAAATGGTGTATGAACGTTATGAAATTACATAGAAAACAAGGCACATTCAGTTAATATTCCTACCTACATGTCAAATGACATGATTAAGAAACACATTTAATAAATGAAGGATTGTCAGTTGCACAACACAAATTCTTCACGTTAATGTATTCTGCTAGTTGCATTCACTTTCTCCATAAAGTTTTCAAGTTACTATTCAAAGGCCTAAATATATCATGTTTCTTATTATTACATTTAGAAATTCTAACATTCCATGTTGGCACAACAAAGGATCATAAGCAGGTGCACTTAAAATGGACTCAGTAATGACTACTGCTATTACTATGAGTACTCCTACAATGAGTGTACCTATAGTACATTTGTGCCTACGATTCAAATTTCCAGACTCCATTTTCAAAGTACCTTGGATTGTAGCTGTAAGAGGATCCATACACAGAGTCTCTTTTCTCCACCTTTTATGTACTGGCAACTCCTTTTGAGATCTTAACATTTTACAACATTCTTTGGCACAGTCTTTACCCAGCTTGGAAGACTCCCCTAGCCCTCTTTCTTCTTCTAAGGGGAATATCCCTAATTTTAATCTTCTTCCACTTGGTTATATTCTTTCAAACGAATCTTTATTTACAATTCAAAGTTCAATTTACATCCCATATGAGATCAGAGCCAATCTCGTTGATGGCTCGCTGTAGCAGTTTAGCTCTGAACGAGGCAATCTCCTGAGGAGGTGGCTGATTTCCAGAGCTCAGGAATTCGATGTCTTCCAAGATAAGAGTCCATAAACCACTCAATCTTGATGGATAGGGCACAGTCAATGAGAAGATTGCCTTAGCCTCTATTCCAGGAGTTCTCAGCAGGATCTCCACAATCATTATCAAAGTCTTGGACCTCACTCTCCCTGGCATTTGTAGCTAGATAAGTCTACTTGGGACAGGAGTATCTCTTACATGGCACTCTTGTACTCCTTGACCTCCTAACACTCCATTGAGCTTGTTCAGACTCACTCAGATCAGATTCAGATGATTCACTATTGGCACAAGTTCTTTCTCAGAACAAAGTCTCAAGTTTCTTCTTTTCTATCTCACAGGCCATGACTCACTTGCGACCTATTTCTTCCTTGAATGTCCATGACCAATTTTCACACCAGTCTCTTCTGCTGAGTTAGATTCTATACCACTCGCAACGTTACCGTCTCCCTCAGAGTTTATACCTCGTTTGTGTGTAGCTTGACCCTCCTCAGCCTGAACTTGCGGGTATTCAGCCTCTTCAGGAATCCCCACAGAATGGCTTGCCCTCTCTGGTGACCTTGCGATCACGGCTGGTATCACTTCTGGGAGAGGAGCTGTTTCATCTGATGGCCCTGAGACTCATCGGGTATGCAAAGCATGTATCCAGTTCGGAGGTCCTCCACACTTTACTGAGGTATTAGTCACTAATATCACCTGGTATATTCCATGCCACCATGAGTCAAGTCAGTTCTTTCTTCCGTGCTTTCGGACCAGCACTCAATCTCTGGTGCTCAGGTCATGACAGAGGTGTTTCAATGTCAGTGCAGTTGCGGCTCCAACCTGGTGAGATGCAGAACAAACCACATCAGCCAGTCCTTTGCAGTAGTCCAGGATCAAGTAATCAGTGATGTTTATTAAAGCTGTAGATGGCACTGCAGGTAAGCACATCACCCTTCCCATGAAGATCTCTTGCAGAGATAGCCCAGTTCTCCTATCAGGAATGAGGTGCGAGCTCATTATTACCAAGGACAATGCATCCGGCCATTTCAAAGATATCAAAGCACACGCTTTCACTAGCCTCGCCATTAGCATCCCACTCATCTGTTCCACAATGCCTGATGCCTCTGGCCTGTAACTACATTGCAGTATCTGATCCACACTTAAGGCAGTAAATAACAGATTCATGATCTCGCTGTGAAAATGTGTTCCTCTGTCCGATTCCAATGTAGTGTGCAGAATAAGCTCCCTCAGCAATAACTTTGCTACTGTGAGGCTGGCACACCTTCTAGTTGGATAAGCTTTCACCCACCATAAAAACATGCACACAACAACCAGAATATATCTCAATCCATAACATTCAGGCATTTCAACAAAGTCCAACTGGGTAAAATTGAAAGGACCCCCTTATCTCCCAATGTGCCTCAAGGCAACAACAGTTTTATTTCCAGCATTCATCTGTTGGCAGGTAACACATCAATGACACAGTGATTCTGCAATCACACAGAATTTCGGATTAAACCAATTCTGCCTGAACAATCTCACCATGGCATCTCTCCCTATGTGAGCGGCTCCATGAATCTGCCTTGCCATTGGGTTCAGCAAACAATCCGGTGACACTGCTCTACCCAAATGTCATCTTCGCCCTGCTCACAACCTACTGGGATCCAACCCGCTTGTTCCTGAATTATTGCTTCCAATTGCAACCATCTAACTTCATCCCATGTGTCTACAACAGCTAACATCAAAGCTGAGTTTGGTCTTCTCAATACTCTCGTCAACATATTCCCCATTGAAAATGCAAGTGTGAGTCACACAAAAAGGAGCAACCTCATCAGCATATTGGTTTCCTATGGTAACATAAACTTCATTCTTCCCGTGTGCAGCACACATTACAACTGCCACTTCCTTTGGCAACTGAAATGCTTCAATCAATCAATCAATCAATCAATAAATCAGAGTACTTGTAAAGCGTGCTTCTTACCTGTGAGGGTCTCAAGGTGCTGAGCAGAGGGGGTGCTGCTACTGCTAGAAGAGCCAGGTCTTGAGGAGTCTTCTGAAGGCGATCAGGTCCTGGGTCTGCCGTAGGTGGGTAGGGAGGGTGTTCCAGGTCTTGGTGGCGAGGTAGGAGAAGGATCTGCCACCGGAGGTTGTTTGTTGGATGCGGGGGACAGCGGCGAGGATGGCGGAGCGGAGCTGGCGGGTGGGGGTGTAGAGGCAGAGTTTGCTGTTCAGGTAGGCTGGTCCGGCGTTGTGGAGTGCTTTGTGTGCGTGGGTGAGTTGCTTGAAGGTGATCCTCTTGTTGATGGGGAGCCAGTGTAGGTCTCTCAGGTGGGGGGTGATGTGACTGCAGCGGGGGACGTTGATGATCAGTTGGGCAGAGGCATTTTGGATATGTTGTAGTCGTCGTAGGTGTTTGGCTGGGATTCCTACATAGAGTGCGTTGCCGTCATCCAGTCTGCTGCTGACGAGGGCCTGTGTCACCGTCCTTCTTGTTTCGGTCGGGATCCACTTGTAGATCCTGTGGAGCATGCGGAGGGTGTTGTAGCAGGAGGAGGAGACGGTGCCGACCTGTTTAGACATGGAGAGGAAGGAGTCGAGGATGAATCCCAGGTTGCGTGCATGATCGGTGGGTGTTGGTGCTGTTCCCAGTGTGGTTGGCCACCAGGAGTTGTCCCAGGCTGAGGGGGTGGGTCCGAGGATGAGCACCTCTGTCTTGTCCGAGTTCAGCTTCAGACGGCTGTTCCTCATCCAGTTGGCGACGACCTTCATTCCCTCGTGTAGGTTGGTTTTGGCAGTGTGCGGGTCCTTGGTGAGGGAGAGGATGAGCTGGGTGTCGTCGGCGTAGGAGATGATGTTGAGGTTGTGCTGGCGGGCCACTTGTGCGAGGGGGGCCATGTAGACGTTGAACAGCGTCGGGCTGAGGGGTGAGCCCTGGGGGACGCCGCAGATGATGTCGGTGGCCTCGGATCAGAAGGGCGGTAGGCGGACGCTCTGGGTTCTGCCGTAGAGGGAAGACGTGGTCCAGTCAAGGGCCTTCTCTTGGATTCCGGCTTCTAGGAGGCGTGTCTTTAGAGTGCGATGGCAGAACATGTCGAAGGCAGCTGACAGGTCCAGGAGGATGAGGGCTGATGTTTCGCCATTGTCTAGTTGGCACCTGATGTTGTCTGTTTCGGCGATGAGGGCTGTCTCGGTGCTGTGGTTGCATCTGATTTCGGACTGGGATGGGTCTAAGATGTTGTTGTCTTCCAGGTGGTTGGCCAGTTGCATGTTGACAATTTTCTTGATGTCCTTCGCCGGGAACGGCCAACAACTGTCTCATAAATTCCCCATTCCTAATGAGAGATCCTGATGACTTTAGGAACCCTCTCTGCAACCATAGCTGTCCGAAGTCATGAACTACCCTGAAACCGTACTGGCTATCTGTATAGAAGGTGACTCGGATCTGCTCAGAGACAAGGCATGCATGGGTTAAGGCAATGATTTTGGCCACTTGTGCAGCAGCTTCTACAACTCCAAAGATGGTAGAGACAGCAAATGCTGCTCTCAGATTACCTTCATTGTCCCTTAGATATGAACCATCAACAAAAAGTACTTGATTATTATCAGGCAATAGTTCATCGACAATGTCAGAACTTGGTTTGGTACAAAGCTCAGTAACATACAGACAGTAATGGTCTTCACAGTCTTCCCCATTAGCATTTGGAACAGGCAACAAGGTAGCTGGGTTTATCACAGAACAGCGCTTCAAGGTTACATTTTCTGCTACAAGCAGAATTTAGTCATGCCTTGTTAGTCTGTTATTGGTCAAATGCTGTGTTTTGGTCCTCATCATCAGGAGTTAAACTGTGTGTGGTACATATATTGTAAGTAGATGACGCATCACAATGGTTTCACATCATTCAATACTGACATGTGTTGCAGCAATAGATTTGAGACATCCGGGCAACGCTGAAGCTACAGGATCTAATGTAGCTGATAATAGGCCACTGGTGTATGGGCAACTCCATGTATCTTGGTGAGTACAGACAGAGCACAAGCTTCCTTTTCAGGACAAAACAGCAAAAATACTTTGATGTAATCCAGCATTCCTAAAGCTAGAGCGCGACAAAGACGCTGTCTCAGCTTCAAAAAGGTAAGTAAGCAATCGTAATCCCAGGGTACCAGCTCACTAACATCCTTTTGGGTGAACATCTGTAGAAGCTTTGCCATCAAAGAGAAATTCGGGGTCCATTATCAGCAGCAGTCAACCATTCCTAAAAACACCCTGACCTCTTTCTGGGTAGTAGGCAGATTCATTCTCAGGATCACCTCCACTCACTCTGGAGACAACTTCCTCTTGCCTTTCTCAATTTAATGAGCCAAGTACTGAACTTCAGTCAGATAGCACTGAAGTTTGCTCGGATACACCATATGCCCATTGTCAGACGGGTGATTCAGCGAGGCAATAGTATCGTCCTTGCAAGCCTCTTGTGTTTTGGAAGCAATAAGGAAGTCATCAATATATTGGACTAACGCTGAGTTTCAGGGCAAAATCAAGCTCTCGAGGTTCTTCTTCAAAAGGTGATTGAAGATGGGTGGACTTTTAGTATACCCTTGAGGGATACTAAACCATGTTAAAAGACGATTCTCCAGATGGAATGTAAATAAATATTGGCTTTCCACATGTATTCGAATGGAGAAGAATGCTTGGCAAAGGTAATTCACAGTGAACCAGACAGCTTCACAAGGATTCTGAAATAGGATCACGGATGGATTCGGTGCCACAGTACAACATGGAATCACGATATTATTCACCTTTATAAGGACCTGAAATATGCAGTACTTTCTGCTCTGCTTCTACAATCCCATGATGGGTGACTTGCACAGACTTCCTATGATCTCCTTCAGTATGCCCTGACAATCATGGACTCAATCACAGGTGTAATCCCTGCCACCATTTCCGGGGTCAGGTTGTACTGGGGTGTTCTTGGAAATTCTGCGTTAGGTTTGATCTGTATGCCAACTGGCTCGACTCCTCAAATCAGTCTGATTTCCTCCCCAGTGAAGTCCCATACCACTGGAGAGACAGTGTCTCTCACGTCCACTGGCATGTTCCACACTATCAGCAAAGGAAACATGTGTATGCAGTGATTTTGATTTGCTAGTTTGAAAGTAATGTCATCGTCATTAGTCTGCATCTCAATTACCTTCAGCATCCATTAGATGGTACAGTTCACTTTACTCAAGAAATCACAGCCTAATAAACAGACTGGATTTGAATCCAACACTACAAACTGGGGATGATCCTGGAAGGTTCCGAACTTAACAGGCATGTCTTCCATCAATATGTTTGTCATTCTTTTGTTGGCAACTCCTACAACTTCGATCAATTTTCACGAGAGGGGTAGGTTTGGAGCTAATTTAGATCTGACAGGTATCACCAGTATCAATCAAGAACGTAATGGGATGACCATCTATGTTTGCCTCTACATATGTTCCATTTTGGTTTACCTCTAGGACTGCTCCAAGAGTACAGTCTTCCTCCCCCCTCTGGAACTGTCACTAGGAAGGGTATTGATCAAACCCATCTAACGTTTCCATATTGGGCATCTGATGTTATGTTCTATTGTTCTGTGAGCTTATTGGAGATTGCAGCACTTGCACCAACTGATTCTGATATCCTCCCGCATTATGGGACCTTGGCCTTGTCACCGTCGATAACTGATTTACAACGTCTGTCACCTGTACAAGCTCTCCCTTCTGCACCTGATTTGCTGGGTTTAAGCAATACTTGCGCCTTCAATGCGCGATCTTGGAACAAAAATGACAGGATGTACAACGTAGGGGTTTGAGTGGATGAGGACGGCAAGGACGAGGAATTGAGAGAGACCAGGGAGAGGTAGGAGGCAGCCCGGAAACGCCACAGCAGGTAAGTGCCTTTTTTTGTTGTAATTAATTTAGGGAGAGTGGAGGAGCTGGCTAACTCCACTCCATTACGGAGTTGGAGTTTTGCCTGAATTCAGCGTTCTCAAAGGAGCGCGGAGTGGGATAAACTCCGCAGGTGGAGTGGAGTTCTCCGCCGGGGTTAATTGCTATCACCCAGCATGTTTAACATTGTCTTGTGGAACGTTCATGATCTGGGATATCCTGTTAAGCGTTAAAAGGCACTTTCGAAATTTTCAAAACTTAACTCACGTATTGCTTTTTTACAGTAAACTCATTTTAATGATGTTGAATCACTTAAGTTGATGCATCAATGGGTTGGACAGGTTGTTTTTTCTCCTGCTATTAATCGTAAGTCGTTAAATATTCAAATTCTATCAACTGACTGTGACACAAATGGACGATGGATATTGCTTCTTGCCACTATTTATAACAAACAATTTTCTTTTTGGAATATCTACGGCCCTGTCAAATCTGATCCTTCATTCTGACACAGTATTACAATAACATTGATTTCTATTGACAATCCCAATAATATTGTTGTGGGTGATTTCAATGAAAGGTTAGATTTATTTGCTGATAGGAAATCCAAATGTGAATTGAAACCTGATAAATCCCATAAAGCATTACAATCTGCCTTTAAAAGTCATCCATTTTTCGATATATGGAAATCTTGTAACCACCCAGATACATATGAATTTATGTTTTTTCTAATGTTCACCATACCATGTCCAGAATTGATTATATTTTAGTTTCTAAGCCCTTACTCCCATCTATTCAATCTTCAGAAATGTATTCTATTTTTATTTCTGACTATGCCCCTGTTCTATCCTCTTTTAATTTAGCTTTGCTTTCAATAATTCCAAACAAGGTAATTGGAGATTTAACAAATCCCTGTTGACTGATTAACCCCCTGGCCGCGGCCGGAATTCTGCACCTGTGCGGCACATTGCGATCGCGGGCATGGTCATGGCGGCTCCCGGCCGTCATCAGCACACGCCCACCATAACTGATGACGACCGGGAGCCGTCATCATCACCAAAGGGGTTAAAATTTTATTTTGGAAGCTACTTCATTCATTAAAGAATTTTTCCAGTTTAATAACTCTACTGACACTTCCACTCATAACAATTTGGATGCTGGTTTTATTACGGGTAGACTGGCTGCGGATAATGCCTTAGTGTTCTCTAACATTCTTGCATTTGGGGAAAAATACCACTCTCCTCTCACAGGCTTATCCCTTGATGCTGAAATGGTATTTGATCGTATTAATTGGCAATTTATTTTTACTACTCTCCACTGGTTTGGTTTTGGTCCTACATTTGTTACATTCATCAAACTACTATACTGTGAACCTCTTGCTAGTGTCTATATTAATGCATGTTTCTGCCCTTATTTTAACTTACATAGAGTCACTAGATAAGCCTGTCCTCATTTGCTCTTTCTTCTCTGTTTGGAACCCTTTCCCGAACGTATGAGCTGTAACCCCCTTTTATCTGGCTTCTTTAAGAAATCAAACTTCCAGTTGATGCTGATGATATGTTGATTAATATGGCTAATCCCCTAGCCTCTTTAGATCCCTTTTATGCAAGAGATCAATTTATACTCAAATATCTCTTGTTATAGATCAAACTTCTCCAAAAACGAGATTTTACCATTAAATTCTGCATGCCATCAGTTTTTTGTTGCTGTGCATGATGTCAGTACATGTTTACTCATACAAAGTTTTCATTGTGCACTCCCAAAATTAAATACCTGGGTGTTTGTTTTTCTCCCACTATTTTGAACATACTTACTCATACTTGTAATAGTTTAAACCTTAAACTTCAGAATTTACTTTCTTGCTGGTCTCCTCTTCACTTATCCTGGTGGGGCAGATAGGATACCAACAAAATATTTATCGTCCCTCATGTCCTTTTTTATACTTTCTGTGTTACCTTTCAAAATTCACAATTATTATTTTTCCCAAGTTAATTCCATTTGTACCAAATTTCTTTGGAATTATAAATGTGCCCATATTGCCTTATCTAAACAGATTTGTCCTAAGAATGAAGGTGGTGTATGATTCCCTGATTTTAAGGTACATCATACTGCTTTTTTAAATCGTTAATTGTATGCATTGACTAAAAACAATCAAGACTCTCTCATGTCACTATGGGTTGTTTTTTAATGTTCTTTTTTTACATGATTTATCGTTTGATGATGTATTTTTTCTGTCGAACTGTGCTTTTATTTCTAAAACCCTATTTTAAAATATTCTTATAATTTATTGCATACAATACTTACCCAAAGTTCTGATTTGTATCAATCATTTCTCGCATCATCCGTTTGGTATAATAAATTCATTAAATTGTGCCATAAATCATTTTATTTAAAACCCTGGAAAAAAGGGTATTATATATGTTCATCATACGGTTTCACATAGTTATATTGTACCTTTTTCTCAACTACAAGTACAATATAAATTGCCAAGCTCCAGTAATACCCAATTATCATTAGGTTTTCAATCCTTTTTAATAAACAATAATGTTCCTCCTAATTCCATACCATTCACTCCCCTGACACCATTATACAATATTAATCATGATTCCACTGCAAAAGCTTCATTCACATAGAAGATTTTATTATTACCTATTTCTGTAAGACTTAAAACCTCGATGGAACTGTCATTAGAACATGAACTTTTCATATTGTTTTCTGTACATCAGTGGAATAAACTACGGCTTAAAATGTTCAGTACCTCCAAAGCTGCAAATATCACCAAATCTTTGTTTTTTGTTTGTAATAGAGCTGTTATTACTCCCACCTTTATTCATAAAATTGATCTTTCTGTGTCTCCATTATGGTAGTCCCATTCCTCTTCAAATGGCACTTTAACCCATCTATTATACTATTATCCCCATGTGTTTAGTTTTTGGAAATCTATTTCGCCTAAATGTTTAAAGATTTTTCAATGCAATATTTCCTTATCAATTCATAATGTTTGCTTTGTAACTATATCAGCTGATTTTGATAATCTTTTACCCAAGTCTGCACTATTCAATCTTTTTATTGCACTTGCTTTTAAGGTTATACTGTCTTGTTGGAAAGATACTTCTAAACTATGCATGTTGACATTATGGAATCTTATTTGTGATGAGCATAGAATACCTACTGTTTCTTCATCTTCATTAATTCCAAAACTAAAATCTGATTTATGTTGGCTACCTTTAACTACTTTTCTGTCTTCACACTCATCTATATCCTAGCCTGCAAATGTCTGCTTTTACTTTAGTTTATTTCTCCTTTCCTCCCTATTTTCTACTCTTACCTCTTCTCTTCTCCCCCTCTTTTATACTTCTTTTTCAGTCTTTCTTCTTCTTTCTCTTTTTCTTTTTCATATTATAAGTAAAATGTAAGCTGCTAATTCATTATACTTTAAAATTAGAATTCAATTAATATTTTGTATCTTTATGTTATAGCTTGACTTACAGTTATACTGATCAGTACTGTACACCATTATCTTATCCTGTTACTGCTTTCTCAATCTTAATAAAAATATTTCACAAAAAAAAGAATCCTGCATCCAATGCTATTCTATGTCAGTGCAGCAAATATGAAGGCTTTTAGTCTTGAATCCACCCCTGACAGTTCCTATTTTAAGCGGGTGGTTGCTGGGGAGGGGAACAGTACTTATTTTGGGGACAGGTACTTATTTTTCTGCACCAGATAATTACCCAGAGCGAGAAAGAGAAAAGCACACTGACCGGTGTTGACATTTAAAAGCACCAGCCATGGGCTGCTGATCAAAGCTCCAGCCACTGCCACTCTTTCTTTTACAAGTAAAACACGGATCCAATGCCTCTTTAATCCACTGCCAGATGTTCCATGCCACTTTTTTCTCACTGTTTTGGTGTCAGATTATATCTCCTTCGAATAACTAAATCAACTGCAGGATAAGTATGCTTGCACTCTTTTATTCTGAATCCCTTTACTTTACAATCCAGTCAATTTTGACCAATTTCAGGAACAGAAATGACTTTAAACACACTTATTTTAGTTGAAAAATGTATAATTCACATCCAACAGTCATTTACAGTCAAAAGATTAAATGTGAACAAATTATCAATACTGACCATTTTGGGAACGTTCCACAGGTCTGGGGTCATCGTTTTTCAGCAGAATTTGTTTTTTTTGGACTGTACCAAAAATTATTAAAAATGTCAATCGGATTGTGTCTCATGTTGAATAATCACTTTTTAAACCCTTACAGTGACCAAAGTTGCCATTTTTAGAGTTTTCCTTACTCAGAAGCTTCAATTTTGACCAATTTCAGGCACAAAAATGACTTTAAACACACTGGGGCAGATTTATGTTAACTGGCGCATCCCCAGGGATGCGCCAGTTAATGTGCGCCACAGTGCGCCACAGCTCCGCCACCCATGGTGCGCCGCATTTACAATGCGGCGCACCATGGGGCAAAAACGGCACAGATGCATGACGCATCTGTGCCGTTAAGGTGGCGCATTGCTGAAGTTGCGTCGCAAGCGCGACGCAGCTCCAGCAAGGCTGGGGGGTGCCTCATCTTAACAATGCTGCGTCAAGACCTACGCCTGCTTCAAGCAGGCGCAGGCTTTTGACGCAGCATTGGCCTGAAAGTGTCTGAGTGAAATCTTACAGATTTCACTCAGCCACTTTTGCGAGGCGCACCTGCCCCGGAACGCCCACCCTGCGCCGGAACGCCCACAAGCGGCGCAGGGCTTTACAACGTGACGCATCTGCCTAGATGCGTCACGTTGTAAATCGTTCGTAGGGATGCGCCAGGTTTACGCCGCCTTGCGTGACGCAACAGCGGCGTAAACGTGGCGCAAGGGCCTCATAAATCTGCCCCACTTATTTTAGTTGAACAAGTAATAATTTACATCCAACAGTCATTTACAGTCATACGCCTAAATGTTAAAATTTCATCAATACTGATCATTTTGGTAACGTTCAACAGGCCTGGGGTCATCGTTTTTCATCAGAAAATTGATTTTTTGGACTGTACCAAAAAGTATTCAAAATGTCAATTGGATCGTGCCTCATGTTGAATAACCACTTTTTAAACCCTCATAGAGACCAAAATTGGCATTTTTACAGAGTTTTGCTCCTACTCAGAAGCTTCAATTTTGACCAATTGCAGGCGCAGAAATGACTTTAAACACACCTATTTTAGTTGAAAAAGTATTTACTCACATCCAACAGTCATTTGAAGTCAAAAGATTAAATGTTAAAATTGCATCACTACTGACCATTTTGGGAATGTTCGACAGGTCTGGGGTCATCGTTTTTCATCAGAAAATATATTTGTGGACTGTACCAAAAACGATTTACAATGTAAATTGGATTGTGCCTCATGTTGAATACCCACTTTTTAAACCCTCACAGTGACCAAAATGGCCATTTTTACAGAGTTTTGCTTACTCGGAAGCTTCAATTGTGACCAATTGCAGGCACAGAATTGACTTTAAACACACTTATTTTAGTTGAAAAAGTAACCATTGACATCCAACAGTCATTTACAGTCAAAAGATTAAATTTTAATATTTTATCAACTTTGACCATTTTGGGAACGTTCAGCAAGTCCCAGGTCATTGTTTTTCATCAGAAAATATATTTTTTGGACTCTACAAAAAATGATTTACAATGTAAATTGGATTGTGCCTCATGTTGAATACCCACTTTTTAAACCCTCACAGTGACCAAAATGGCCATTTTTACAGAGTTTTGCTTACTCAGAAGCTTCAATTTTGACCAATTGCCGGCACATAATTGACTTTAAACACACTTATTTTAGTTGAAAAAAGTATTAATTCACATCCAACAGTCATTTAAAGTCAAAAGATTAAATGTTAAAAAACCATCACTACTGACCATTTTGGGAACGTTCAACAGGTCCGGGGTCATAGTTTTTCATCAGAAAATTGAACTTTTGGACTGTTCCAAAAAGTGATTCAATATGTCAATTGGATCGTGCCTCATGTTGAATAACCACGTTTTAAACCTCACAGTGACCAAAATTGCCATTGTTACAGAGTTTTGCTTACTCAAAAGCTTCAATTTTGACCAATTTCACGCACAGAAATGACTTTAAACACACTTATTTTAGTTGAAAAAGTAACAATTCACATCCAACAGTCATTTACAGTCAAAAGATTAAATGTTAAAATGTCATCAATATCGACCATTTGGGAACGTTTGACAGGTCCGGGGTTATCGTTTTTCATCAGAAATTTGATTTTTTGGACTGTACCAAGAAGTATTCAAAATGCCAATGGATCGTGCTTCATGTTGAATAACCACTTTTTAAACACTCATAGTGACCAAAATTGCCATTTTCAAAGAGTTTTGCTTACTCAGAAGCTTCAATTTTGACCAATTTCATGCACAGAAATGACTTTAAACACTCTTATTTTAGTTGAAAAAGTAATAATTATCTTCCAACAGTCATTTACAGTAAAAAGATTAAATGTTAATATTTCCTGAACTTTGACCATTTTGGGATTGTTCGACAAGTCCGGGGTCATCGTTTTTTATCAGAAAATTTATTTTTTGGACTGTACTAAAAATGATTTACAATGTAAATTGGATCGTGCCTCATGTTGAATAACAACTTTTTAAACCCTCACAGTGACGAAAATTGCTATTTTTACAGAGTTTTGCTTATTCAGAAGCTTCAATTTTGACCAATTTCAGGCACAGAAATGACTTTAAATACACTTATTTTAGTGGAAAAAGTAACCATTCACATCCAACATTTACAATGCGGCGCACCATGGGGCAAAAACGGCACAGATGCATGACGCATCTGTGCCGTTAAGGTGGCGCATTGCTGAAGTTGCGTCGCAAGCGCGACGCAGCTCCAGCAAGGCTGGGGGGTGCCTCATCTTAACAATGCTGCGTCAAGACCTACGCCTGCTTCAAGCAGGCGCAGGCTTTTGACGCAGCATTGGCCTGAAAGTGTCTGAGTGAAATCTTACAGATTTCACTCAGCCACTTTTGCGAGGCGCACCTGCCCCGGAACGCCCACCCTGCGCCGGAACGCCCACAAGCGGCGCAGGGCTTTACAACGTGACGCATCTGCCTAGATGCGTCACGTTGTAAATCGTTCGTAGGGATGCGCCAGGTTTACGCCGCCTTGCGTGACGCAACAGCGGCGTAAACGTGGCGCAAGGGCCTCATAAATCTGCCCCACTTATTTTAGTTGAACAAGTAATAATTTACATCCAACAGTCATTTACAGTCATACGCCTAAATGTTAAAATTTCATCAATACTGATCATTTTGGTAACGTTCAACAGGCCTGGGGTCATCGTTTTTCATCAGAAAATTGATTTTTTGGACTGTACCAAAAAGTATTCAAAATGTCAATTGGATCGTGCCTCATGTTGAATAACCACTTTTTAAACCCTCATAGAGACCAAAATTGGCATTTTTACAGAGTTTTGCTCCTACTCAGAAGCTTCAATTTTGACCAATTGCAGGCGCAGAAATGACTTTAAACACACCTATTTTAGTTGAAAAAGTATTTACTCACATCCAACAGTCATTTGAAGTCAAAAGATTAAATGTTAAAATTGCATCACTACTGACCATTTTGGGAATGTTCGACAGGTCTGGGGTCATCGTTTTTCATCAGAAAATATATTTGTGGACTGTACCAAAAACGATTTACAATGTAAATTGGATTGTGCCTCATGTTGAATACCCACTTTTTAAACCCTCACAGTGACCAAAATGGCAATTTTTACAGATTTTTGCTTACTCGGAAGCTTCAATTTTGACCAATTGCAGGCACAGAATTGACTTTAAACACACTTATTTTAGTTGAAAAAGTAACAATTCACATCCAACAGTCATTTACAGTCAAAAGATTAAATGTTAAAATGTCATCAATATCGACCATTTTGGGAACGTTTGACAGGTCCGGGGTTATCGTTTTTCATCAGAAATTTGATTTTTTGGACTGTACCAAGAAGTATTCAAAATGCCAATGGATCGTGCTTCATGTTGAATAACCACTTTTTAAACACTCATAGTGACCAAAATTGCCATTTTCAAAGAGTTTTGCTTACTCAGAAGCTTCAATTTTGACCAATTTCATGCACAGAAATGACTTTAAACACTCTTATTTTAGTTGAAAAAGTAATAATTATCTTCCAACAGTCATTTACAGTAAAAAGATTAAATGTTAATATTTCCTGAACTTTGACCATTTTGGGATTGTTCGACAAGTCCGGGGTCATCGTTTTTTATCAGAAAATTTATTTTTTGGACTGTACTAAAAATGATTTACAATGTAAATTGGATCGTGCCTCATGTTGAATAACAACTTTTTAAACCCTCACAGTGACGAAAATTGCTATTTTTACAGAGTTTTGCTTATTCAGAAGCTTCAATTTTGACCAATTTCAGGCACAGAAATGACTTTAAATACACTTATTTTAGTGGAAAAAGTAACCATTCACATCCAACAGTCATTTACAGTCAACAGATTAAATGTTAATATTTTATCAACTTTGACCATTTTGGGAACGTTCGGCAAGTCCCAGGTCATTGTTTTTCATCAGAAAATATATTTTTTGGATTCTACAAAAAATGATTTACAATGTAAATTGGATTGTGCCTCATGTTGAATACCCACTTTTTAAACCCTCACAGTGACCAAAATGGCCATTTTTACAGAGTTTTGCTTACTCAGAAGCTTCAATTTTGACCAATTGCAGGCACATAATTGACTTTAAACACACTTATTTTAGTTGAAAAAGTATTAATTCACATCCAACAGTCATTTAAAGTCAAAAGATTAAATGTTAAAAAGCCATCACTACTGACCATTTTGGGAACGTTCAACAGGTCCGGGGTCATAGTTTTTCATCAGAAAATTGAACTTTTGGACTGTTCCAAAAAGTGATTCAATATGTCAATTGGATTGTGCCTCATGTTGAATAACCACGTTTTAAACCTCACAGTGACCAAAATTGCCATTGTTACAGAGTTTTGCTTACTCAAAAGCTTCAATTTTGACCAATTTCACGCACAGAAATTACTATAAACACACTTATTTTAGTTAAAAAAGTAACAATTCACGTCCAACAGTCATTTACAGTCAAAAGATTAAATGTTAAAATGTCATCAATATCGACTATTTTGGGAACGTTTGACAGGTCCGGGGTTATCGTTTTTCATTAGAAATTTGATTTTTTGGACTGTACCAAAAAGTATTTAAAATGTCAATTGGATCGTGCTTCATGTTGAATAACCACTTTTTAAACCCTCATAGTGACCAAAATTGGCATTTTTACAGAGTTTTGCTCCTACTCAGAGGCTTCAATTTTGACCAATTGCAGGCGCCGAAATGACTTTAAACACACTTATTTTAGTTGAAAATGTATTTACTCAGATCCAACAGTCATTTAAAGTCAAAAGATTAAATGTGAAAATTGCATTAATCTTGACCATTTTGGGAATGTTTGACAGGTCGGGGGTGTTCGTTTTTCATCAGAAAATTGTTTTTTTGGACTGTACCAAAAAGGATTCAAAATCTCAATCGGATTGTGCCTCATGTTGAATAACCACTTTTTAAACCCTCAAAGTGACCAAAGTTGCCATTTTTACAGTTTTGCTTACTCAGAAGCTTCAATTTTGACCAATTTCAGGCACAAAAATGACTTTAAACACACTTATTTTAGTTGAAGAAGTAATAATTCACATCCAACAGTCATTTACAGTCAAAAGATTAAATGTTAAGAAATTATCAATAATGACCCTTTTGGTAACGTTCGACAGGTCCAGGGTCATCGTATTGCATCAGAAAATTGTTTTTTTGGGCTGTAAAAAAAAGTATTCAAAATGTCAATTGGATCGTGCCTCATGTTGAATAACCACTTTTTAAACCCACATAGTGACCAAAATTGCCATTTTTAAAGAGTTTTGCTTACTCAGAAGCTTCAATTTTGACCAATTTCAGGCACAGATATGACTTTATACTAAGGGTGGGCGTAGTTCGTGAAGTAGCGCTACGCGAAGCTACGCGAAGTGCACTTCGCACTACGCAAACTGCACGTAGCACCACACGAGCTGCGTAGTAGCATGTTCACACTGTGCAAGATGCCTTTTCAATGATTGCACAGTGCGAACAAGCTTCCGGCACTGTGCAATCATTGAAAATGGCATCTTGCACAGTGCGAGCTGTAGTTTCCTGCCGCTCGAGTCGATTTTGACTCGAGTGGCAGCTTTCTCAACATGAACTGGTAGTTTCTCATCGAGAGCGGTCGCGAGCATGCACGACCACTCGCAATGAGAAACCTGACTTCCCCGCGTTGGGAGAGTCTCGTCGGGATGTCATTTTGCATGCTCGCGGTCGCGAACATGACGTTGCGGACCGCGAACAAGCAAAAAATTACCGCTGCACTACGCTACGCATGTTCGCACTATGCTACGTGCATCTCACGTAGTGCGAAGTTGCGCAAACTTCGCAAACTACGCGAGCGTAGCGTAGTGCTTCGCCCAGGGTTACTTTAAACAAACCTATTTTAGTTGAAAAGTAATAATTCACATCCAAACGTAATTTAAAGTCAAAAGATTAAATGTTACAATTGCATCAGTCTTGACCATTTTGGGAACGTTTGACAGGTCGGGGGTCATCGTTTTTCATGAGAAAATTGATTTTTTGGACTGTACCAAAAATGATTCAAAATGTCAATTGGATCGTGCCTCATGTTGAATAACCACTTTTTAAACCCTCACATTGACCAAAGTTGCCATTTTTACAGAGTTTTGCTTACTCAGAAGCTTCAATTTTGACCAATTTCAGGAACAGCAATGACTTTAAACACACTTATTTTAGTTGAAAAAGTAATAGTTCACATCCAACAGTCATTTACAGTCAAAAGATAAAATATTAACAAATTATCAATACTGACCATTTTGGGAACGTTCCACAGGTCTGGGGTCATCGTTTTTCATGAGAAAATTGATTTTTTGAACTGTACGAAAAATGATTAAAATGTCAATCGGATTGTGCCTCAGGTTGAATAACTACTTTGTATACCCTCACATTGACCAAAGTTGCCATTTTTAGAGTTTTGCTTACTCAGAAGCTCACATTTTGACCAATTTCAGGAACAGAAATGACTTTAAAAACACTTATTTTAGTTGAAAAATGAATAATTCACATCCAACAGTCATTTACCGTCAAAAGATTAGATGTTAACAAATTATCAATACTGACCATTGCGGGAACGTTCCACAGGTCTGGGGTCATCGTTTTTCATCAGAAAATTGATTTTTTGGACTGTACCAAAAATGATTCAAAATGTCAATCGGATTGTGCCTCATGTTGAATAACCACTTTTTAAACCCTCACAGTGACCAAGTTGTCATTTTTACAGAGTTTTGCTTACTCAAAAGCTTCAATTTTGACCAATTTCAGGCACAAAAATGACTTTAAACACACTTATTTTAGTTATAAAAGTAATAATTCACATCCAACAGCCATTTACAGTCAAAACATTAAATGTTAAAAAATTATCATTACTGACCATTTTGGGAAGGGTCCACAGGTCTGGGGTCATCGTTTTTCATCAGAAAATTGATTTTTTGGAATGTACGAACAATGATTCAAAATGTCAATTGGACTGTGCCTCATGTTGAATAACCACTTTTTAAACCCTCACAGTGACCAAGTTGTCATTTTTACATAGTTTTGCTTACTCAGAAGCTTCAATTTTTACCAATTTCAGGCACAAAAATGACTTTAAACACACTTATTTTAGTTATAAAAGTAATATTTCACATCCAACAGCCATTTAGAGTCAAAAGATTAAATGTTCAAAAATTATCAATACTGACCGTTTTGGTAACATTCAGCAGGTCCCGGGTCATCGTATTGCATCAGAAACTTGATTTTGGGACTGTACCAAAAAGTATTCAAAATGTCAATTGGATCGTGCCTCATATTGAATAACCACTTTTTAAACCCTCACAGTGACCAAAATTGCTATTTTTAGAGACTTTTGCTTACTCAGAAGCTTCAATTTGACCAATTTCAGGCACAGAAATGACTTTAAACACTCTTATTTTAGTTGAAAAGTATTTACTCACATCCAACAGTAATTTAAAGTCAAAAGATTAAGGGCCCGATTAGGATGGCTGACAGACCAGCATCCGTCTACCACCCCTGAGGTGGAGGAACCGTCCGCAGGGACTGCGGCGTTCCCTCCCTCGGAATTAGGATGTGACCGCCACCCTCACATTGACCAAAGTTGCTATTTTTAGAGACTTTTGCTTACTCAGAAGCTTCAATTTGACCAATTTCAGGCACAGAAATCACTTTAAACACTCTTATTTTAGTTGAAAAAGTAAAAATTCACATCCAACAGTCATTTACAGTCAAAAGATTAAATGTTAAAATATCATCAATATCGACAATTTCGGCAAGTCCGGGTTCATCGTTTTTCATCAGAAAATATATTTGTGGACTGTACCAAAAATGATTCACAATGTAAATTGAATCGTGCCTCATGTTGAATACCCACTTTTTAAACCCTCACAGTTACCAAAATTGCCATTTTTACAGAGTTTTGCTTACTCAGAAGCTTCAATTTTGACCAATTTCAGGTACAGAAAAGACTTTAAACACCCTTATTTTAGTTGAAAAAGTAATCATTCACATCCAACAGTCATTTACAGTCAGAAGACTAAATGTTACTATTTCATCAACTTTGACCATTTTGGGAACGTTCGGCAAGTCCGGATTCATCGTTTTTCATCAGAAAATATATTTGTGGACGGTACCAAAAATGATTCACAATGTAAATTGGATCGTGCCTCATGTTGAATACCCACTTTTTAAACCCTCACAGTTACCAAAATTGCCATTTTTACAGAGTTTTGCTTACTCAGAAGCTTCAATTTTGACCAATTTCAGGCACAGAAATGACTTTAAACACCCCTATTTTAGTTGAAAAAGTAATAATTCACATCCAACAGTCATTTACAGTCAAAAGATTACGGGGCTCATTAGGATGGCGGACGGACTTGCGTCCGTCCACCACCCTAGAGGAGGAGAGACCGTCCGCAGGGGCAGCGGCGGTCCCTCCAGTGCAATTAGGATGTGACCGCCAGCCTGGCGGTCACATCCTCAATCTTTAACATTGCGGCGGGTGCAGCTTCAAGCTGCACCCGCCGCAATGTTAAAAATGCATACATTGCATATGTATGCAGCAAGCAGCAGGCACCGCGCGGTGCCTGCCGCTTGCTGCATACATATGCAGGGGGGTACCATAGGTACCCCCCATGTGCACCCCCCACCCCCCCTTCACCCAGGGGGCCCGCAACGGGCCCCCGCAGTGAAGCTCCGTATGCTTTTCCACGGCGGAAAATCCGCTGTGGAAAAGCATTTCTTTCAGGGCATCCTAATATGGCTGACGGTGTCTGATAGACACCGTCACCATATTAGTGCTTTTCCGCCGCGGTTGTAAGCCAACCGCGGCGGAAAAGCTGCGGACGGAAACCAGGACCCACCAGCCATCCTAATGTGGCGGTGGGTCTTTGGTGAGTCCGCTGCGGTTTTTCCGCATCCTCTGGGCCGGCGGTGGCTTCCGCCGGCCCGGAGGATGCGGAAAAACCGCTATCCTAATGAGCCCCTTAATGTTAAAATTGCATACATTTTGACCATTTTGGGTACGTTTGACAGGTCCGGGGTCATCGTTTTTCATCAGAAAATAGATTTTTTGGACTGTACCAAAAAGTATTTAAAATGTCAATTGGATCGTGCCTCATGTTGAATAACCACTTTTTAAACCCTCATAATGACCAAAATTGGCATTTTTACAGAGTTTTGCTCCTACTCAGAAGCTTCAATTTTGACCAATTGCAGGCGCAGAAATGACTTTAAACACACTTATTTTAGTTGAAAATTTATTTACTCAGATCCAACAGTCATTTAAAGTCAAAAGATTAAATGTGAAAATTGCATCAATCTTGACCATTTTGGGAATGTTTGACAGGTCCGGGGTGTTCGTTTTTCATCAGAAAATTGTTTTTTTGGACTGTACCAAAAAGGATTCAAAATCTCAATCGGATTGTGCCTCATGTTGAATAACCACTTTTTAAACCCTCAAAGTGACCAAAGTTGCCATTTTTACAGTTTTGCTTACTCAGAAGCTTCAATTTTGACCAATTTCAGGCACAGAAATGACTTTAAACACCCTTATTTTAGGTGAAAAAGTAATAATTCACATCCAACAGTCATTTACAGTCAAAAGATTAAATGTTAAAAAATTATCAATAATGACCCTTTTGGTAACGTTCGACAGGTCCAGGGTCATCGTATTGCATCAGAAAATTGTTTTTTTGGGCTGTAAAAAAAAGTATTCAAAATGTCAATTGGATCGTGCCTCATGTTGAATAACCACTTTTTAAACCCACATAGTGACCAAAATTGCAATTTTTAAAGAGTTTTGCTTACTCAGAAGCTTCAATTTTGACCAATTTCAGGCACAGATATGACTTTATACTAAGGGTGGGCGTAGTTCGTGAAGTAGCGCTACGCGAAGCTACGCGAAGCTACGCGAAGTGCACTTCGCACTACGCGAACTGCACGTAGCACCACACGAGCTGCGTAGTAGCATGTTCACACTGTGCAAGATGCCTTTTCAATGATTGCACAGTGCGAACAAGCATCCGGTACTGTGCAATCATTGAAAATGGCATCTTGCACAGTGCGAGCTGTAGTTTCCTGCCGCTCGAGTCGATTTTGACTCGAGCGGCAGCTTTCTCAACGCGAACTGGTAGTTTCTCATCGAGAGCGGTCGCGAGCATGCACGACCACTCGCAATGTGAAACCTGACTTCCCCGCGTTGGGAGAGTCTCGCCGGGATGTCATTTTGCGTGCTCGCGGTCGCGAATATGACGTTGAGGACCACGAACAAGCAAAAAATGACCGCTGCACTACGCTACGCATGTTCGCACTATGCTACGTGCATCTCACGTAGTGCGAAGTTGCGCAAACTTCGCAAACTACGCGAGCGTAGCGTAGTGCTTCGCCAAGGGTTACTTTAAACAAACCTATTTTAGTTGAAAAAGTAATAATTCACATCCAAAAGTAATTTAAAGTCAAAAGATTAAATGTTACAATTGCATCAGTCTTGACCATTTTGGGAACGTTTGACAGGTCGGGGGTCATCGTTTTTCATGAGAAAATTGATTTTTTGGACTGTACCAAAAATGATTCAAAATGTCAATTGGATCGTGCCTCATGTTGAATAACCACTTTTTAAACCCTCACATTGACCAAAGGTGCCATTTTTACAGAGTTTTGCTTACTCAGAAGCTTCAATTTTGACCAATTTCAGGAACAGCAATGACTTTAAACACACTTATTTTTGTTGAAAAAGTAATAGTTCACATCCAACAGTCATTTACAGTCACAGTCATAAGATAAAATATTAACAAATTATCAATACTGACCATTTTGGGAACGTTCCACAGGTCTGGGGTCATCGTTTTTCATGAGAAAATTGATTTTTTGAACTGTACGAAAAATGATTAAAATGTCAATCGGATTGTGCCTCAGGTTGAATAACTACTTTTTATACCCTCACATTGACCAAAGTTGCCATTTTTAGAGTTTTGCTTACTCTGAAGCTTACATTTTGACCAATTTCAGGAACAGAAATGACTTTAAAACCACTTATTTTAGTTGAAAAATGAATAATTCTCATCCAACAGTCATTTACCGTCAAAAGATTAGATGTTAACAAATTATCAATACTGACCATTTTGGGAACGTTCCACAGGTCTGGGGTCATCGTTTTTCATCAGAAAATTGATTTTTTGGACTGTACCAAAAATGATTAAAAATGTCAATCGGATTGTGCCTCATGTTGAATAACCACTTTTTAAACCCTCACAGTGACCAAGTTGTCATTTTTACAGAGTTTTGCTTACTCAAAAGCTTCAATTTTGACCAATTTCAGGCACAAAAATGACTTTAAACACACTTATTTTAGTTATAAAAGTAATAATTCACATCCAACAGCCATTTAGAGTCAAAAGATTAAATGTTAAAAAATTATCATTACTGACCATTTTGGGAAGGGTCCACAGGTCTGGGGTCATCGTTTTTCATCAGAAAATTGATTTTTTGGAATGTACGAACAATGATTCAAAATGTCAATTGGACTGTGCCTCATGTTGAATAACCACTTTTTAAACCCTCACAGTGACCAAGTTGTCATTTTTACATAGTTTTGCTTACTCAGAAGCTTCAATTTTTACCAATTTCAGGCACAAAAATGACTTTAAACACACTTATTTTAGTTATAAAAGTAATAATTCACATCCAACAGCCATTTAGAGTCAAAATATTAAATGTTCAAAAATTATCAATACTGACCGTTTTGGTAACATTCAGCAGGTCCCGGGTCATCGTATTGCATCAGAAACTTGATTTTGGGACTGTACCAAAAAGTATTCAAAATGTCAATTGGATCGTGCCTCATATTGAATAACCACTTTTTAAACCCTCACAGTGACCAAAATTGCTATTTTTAGAGACTTTTGCTTACTCAGAAGCTTCAATTTGACCAATTTCAGGCACAGAAATGACTTTAAACACTCTTATTTTAGTTGGAAAAGTATTTACTCACATCCAACAGTCATTTAAAGTCAAAAGATTAAGGGCCCGATTAGGATGGCTGACGGACCAGCATCTGTCTACCACCCCTGAGGTGGAGGGACCGTCCACAGGGACTGCGGCGTTCCCTCCCTCGGAATTAGGATGTGACCGCCACCCTCACATTGACCAAAGTTGCTATTTTTAGAGACTTTTGCTTACTCAGAAGCTTCAATTTGACCAATTTCAGGCACAGAAATGACTTTAAACACTCTTATTTTAGTTGAAAAAGTAATAATTCACATCCAACAGTCATTTACAGTCAAAAGATTAAATGTTAAAATGTCATCAATATCGACAATTTTGGGAACATTTGACAGGTCCGGAGTCATCGTTTTTCATCAGAAAATTGATTTTTTGGACAGTACCAAAAAGTATTCAAAATGTCAATTGGATCGTGCCTCATGTTGAATAACCATTTTTTAAACCCTCATAGTGACCAAAATTGCCATTTTTAAAGAGTTTTGCTTACTCAGAAGCTTCAATTTTGACGAATTTCAGGCACAGAAAAGACTTTAAATACACTTATTTTAGTTGAAAAAGTAATCATTCACATCCAACAGTCATTTACAGTCAAAAGATTAAATGTTACTATTTCATCAACTTTGACCATTTTGGGAACGTTTGGCAAGTCCGGGTTCATCGTTTTTCATCAGAAAATATATTTGTGGACTGTACCAAAAATGATTCACAATGTAAATTGGATCGTGCCTCATGTTGAATACCCACTTTTTAAACCCTCACAGTTACCAAAATTGCCATTTGTGCAGAGTTTTGCTTACTCAGAAGCTTCAATTGTGACCAATTTCAGGCACAGAAATGACTGTAAGCACCCTTATTTTAGTTGAAAAAGTAATCATTCACATCCAACAGTCATTTAAAGTCAAAAGAATAAATGTTAAAATTGCATCAATCTTGACCATTTTGGGAACGTTTGACAGGTCCTGGGTCTTCGTTTTTCATCAGAAAATTGTTTTTTTGGACTGTACCAAAAAGGATTCAAAATCTCAATTGGATTGTGCCTCATGTTGAATAACCACTTTTTAAACCCTCACAGTGACCAAAGTTGCCATTTTTACAGAGTTTTGCTTACTCAGAAGCTTCAATTTTGACCAATTTCAGGCACAAAAATGACTTTAAACACACTTATTTTAGTTGAAAAAGTAATAATTCACATCCAACAGTCATTTACAGTCAAAAGATTAAATGTTAAAAAATTATCAATACTGACCATTTTGGTAACATTCAGCAGGTCCCGGGTCATCATATTGCATCAGAAACTTGATTTTGGGACTGTACCAAAAAGTATTCAAAATGTCAATTGGATCGTGCCTCATATTGAATAACCACTTTTTAAACCCTCACAGTGACCAAAATTGCTATTTTTAGAGACTTTTGCTTACTCAGAAGATTCAATTTGACCAATTTCAAGCACAGAAATGACTTTAAACACTCTTATTTTAGTTGAAAAAGTATTTATTCACATCCAACAGTCATTTAAAGTCAAAAGATTAAGGGCCCGATTAGGATGGCTGACGGACCAGCATCCGTCTACCACCCCTGAGGTGGAGGGACCGTCCGCAGGGGCTGCGGCGTTCCCTCCCTCGGAATTAGGATGTGACCGCCATCCTCACATTGACCAAAGTTGCTATTTTTAGAGACTTTTGCTTACTCAGAAGCTTCAATTTGACCAATTTCAGGCACAGAAATGACTTTAAACACTCTTATTTTAGTTGAAAATGTAATAATTCACATCCAACAGTCATTTACAGTCAAAAGATTAAATGTTAAAATGTCATCAATATCGACCATTTTGGGAACTTTTAACAGGTCCGGGGTCATCGTTTTTCATCAGAAAATAGATTTTTGGACTGTAACAAAAAGTATTTAAAATGTCAATTGGATCGTGCCTCATGTTGAATAACCACTTTTTAAACCCTTATAGTGACCAAAATTGGCATTTTTACAGTTTTGCTCCTACTCAGAAGCTTCAATTTTGACCAATTGCAGGCGCAGAAACGACTTTAAATACACTTATTTTAGTTGAAAAAGTATTTACTCAGATCCAAAAGTCATTTAAAGTCAAAAGATTAAATGTTAAAATTGCATCAATCTTGACCATTTTGGGAACGTTTGACAGGTCCGGGGTCTTCGTTTTTCATCAGAAAATTGTTTTTTGGACTGTACCAAAAAGGATTCAAAATCTCAATTGGATTGTGCCTCATGTTGAATAACCACTTTTAAAACCCTCACAGTGACCAAAGTTGCCATTTTTACAGAGTTTTGCTTACTCAGAAGCTTCAATTTTGACCAATTTCAGGCACAAAAATTACTTTAAACACACTTATTTTAGTTGAAAAAGTAATCATTCACATCCAACAGTCATTTACAGTCAAAAGATTAAATGTTAAAATTGCATCAATCTTGACCATTTTGGGTACGTTTGACAGGTCCGGGGTCATCGTTTTTCATCAGAAAATTGATTTTTTGGACTGTACCAAAATTGTTTAAAAATGTCAATTGGATTGTGCCTCATGTTGAATAACCACTTTTTAAACCCTCACAGTGACCAAAGTTGCCATTTTTAGGGTTTTGCTTACTCAGAAGCTTCAATTTTGACCAATTTCAGGCACAAAAATGACTTTAAACACACTTATTTTAGTTATAAAAATAATAATTCACATCCAACAGTCATTTAGAGTCAAAAGATTAAATGTTCAAAAATTATCAATACTGACCGTTTCGGTAACATTCGATAGGTCCCGGGTCATCGTATTGCATCTGAAAATTGATTTTGGGACTGTACCAAAAAGTATTCAAAATGTCTATTGGATCGTGCCTCGTGTTGAATAACCACTTTTTAAACCCTCACAATGACCAAGTTGTCATTTTTACAGAGTTTTGCTTACTCAGAAGCTTTAATTTTGACAAATTTCAGGAACAGAAATGACTTTAAACACACTTATTTTAGTTGAAAAATGAATAATTTACACCCAACAGTCATTTACAGTCACAAGATTAAATGTTAACAAATTATCAATACTGACCATTTTGGGAACGTTCCACAGGTCTGGGTGGGGTCATCGTTTTTCATCAGAAAATTGATTTTTAGGACTGTACCAAAATTGTTTTAAAATGTCAATTGGATTGTGCCTCATGTTGAATAACCACTTTTTAAACCCTCACAGTGACCAAAGTTGCCATTTTTAGGGTTTTGCTTACTCAGAAGCTTCAATTTTGACCAATTTCAGGCACAAAAATTACTTTAAACACACTTATTTTAGTTATAAAAATAATAATTCACATCCAACAGTCATTTAGAGTCAAAAGATTAAATGTTCAAAAATTATCAATACTGACCGTTTTGGTAACATTCGACAGGTCCCGGGTCATCGTATTGCATCTGAAAATTGATTTTGGGACTGTACCAAAAAGTATTCAAAATGTCTATTGGATCGTGCCTCATGTTGAATAACCACTTTTTAAACCCTCACGGTGACCAAGTTGTCATTTTTACAGAGTTTTGCTCACTCAGAAGCTTTAATTTTGACAAATTTCAGGAACAGAAATGACTTTAAACACGCTTATTTTAGTTGAAAAATTAATAATTTACATCCAACAGTCATTTACAGTCAAAAGATTAAATGTTAAAATTGCATCAATCTTGACCATTTTGGGTACGTTTGACAGGTCTGGGGTCATCGTTTTTCATCAGAAAATAGATTTTTTGGACTGTAACAAAAAGTATTTAAAATGTCAATTGGATCGTGCCTCATGTTGAATAACCACTTTTTAAACCCTCATAGTGAACAAAATTGGCATTTTTACAGAGCGTTGCTCCTACTCAGAAGCTTCAATTTTGACCAATTGCAGGCGCAGAAATGACTTTAAACACACACTTATTTTAGTTGAAAAAGTATTTACTCACATCCAACAGTCATTTAAAGTCAAAAGATTAAATGTTAAAATTGCATCAATTTTGACCATTTTGGGAACATTTGACAGGTCCGCGGTCTTCGTTTTTCATCAGAAAATTGTTTTTTTGGACTGTACCAAAAAGGATTCAAAATGTCTATTGGATTGTGCCTCATGTTGAATAACCACTTTTTAAACCCTCACAGTGACCAAAATTGCCATTTTTACAGAGTTTTGCTCCTAATCAGAAGCTTAAATTTTTACCAATTGCATGAACAGAAATGAGTTTAAACACTCTTATTTTAGTTGAAAAAGTATTCATTCACATCCAACAGTCATTTAGAGTCAAAAGATTAAATGTTCAAAAATTATCAATACTGACCGTTTTGGTAACATTCGACAGGTCCCGGGTCATCGTATTGCATCTGAAAATTGATTTTGGGACTGTACCAAAAAGTATTCAAAATGTCTATTGGATCGTGCCTCATGTTGAATAACCACTTTTTAAACCCTCACAGTGACCAAAATTGCCATTTTTACAGAGTTTTGCTCCTAATCAGAAGCTTAAATTTTTACCAATTGCAGGAACAGAAATGACTTTAAACACTCTTATTTTAGTTGAAAAAGTATTCATTCACATCCAACAGTCATTTAAAGTCAAAAGATTAAGGGCCCGATTAGGATGGCTGACGGACCAGCATCCGTCCACCACCCCTGAGGTGGAGGGACCGTCCGCAGGGGCTGCGGCGTTCCCTCCCTTGGAATTAGGATGTGACCGCCACCCTCACATTGACCAAAGTTGCCATTTTTAGATACTTTTGCCTATTCAAAAGCTTCAATTTTGACCAATTTCAGGCACAGAAATGACTTTAAACACCCTTATTTTAGTTGAAAAAGTAATCATTCACATCCAACAGTCATTTACAGTCAAAAGATTAAGGGGTCGATTCCGATCCGGTAAAAAGCACTCCGAATCATCGTACGGAGCGTTTTTCCCCCGTACGAATCGTACCTGTAAACGTCCCGTACGTACGACGAAGTACGATTCGTACCAGGAGCCGTACTCCGTACGAGTCGTACAAGACACCGTACAACTCTAATCTCCGTATGATTCTCCCTCGGAACCCGCTGTACGCGACATCTGTACGGTTCGCGGCTGATTTTTACGACCCAGCAAGTACGATACGTGTCAGGTACGTACCGTACGACCCTTTTTCTACGGGAGCTGAAAACAGCCTTACAAGCAGGGTTCGCTCCGAAACAGGTACGGAACAGCCCCCCTGGGTACGGTGCATATCCCCCATGATCGCAGGGGTACGGTGCGTACCCCTGCGATTATGGGGAGTACGGACCGTACGGTGTGTATGTGTTTGTGTGCTTTTCCGTACGACTCGCCCTTACCTGATGTGGACCGTACGAATCGCGTCCTCATACCCCGGTCCGGATCGTACTCGTCGGGTCGTACGGCATGTGTACGAGTCATACGGTATGTGTACGAGTCATACGGTTCACGGTTTCAGCCTTGCAATACGTACGGATCGCGACGATTCGGACGGATTCACGGAATACGGATCGTACTTCACAACTCGGACGGACGGGTACGATCCGTACGGAGAGGGCTCCGGATACAAATCGTACGGACATTGTTTTTCCCGAATCGGAATCGACCCCTAAATGTTACTATTTCATCAACTTTGACCATTTTGGGAACGTTCGGCAAGTCCTGGTTCATCGTTTTTCATCAGAAAATTGTTTTTTTGGACTGTATCAAAAAGGATTCAAAATGTCAATTGGATTGTGCCTCATGTTGAATAACCACTTTTTAAACCCTCATAGTCAACAAAATTGGCATTTTTACAGAGTTTTGCTCCTACTCAGAAGCTTCAATTTTGACCAATTGCAGGCGCAGAAATGACTTTAAACACACTTATTTTAGTTGGAAAAGTATTTACTCTCATCCAAAAGTCATTTAAAGTCAAAAGATTAAATGTTAAAATTGCATCAATCTTGACCATTTTGGGAACGTTTGACAGGTCCGGGGTCTTAGTTTTTCATCAGAAAATTGTTTTTTTGGACTGTACCAAACAGGATTCAAAATGTCAATTGGATTGTGCCTCATGTTGAATAACCACTTTTTAAACCCTCACAGTGACCAAAATTGCCATTGTTACAGAAATGACTTTAAACACACTTATTTTAGTTGAAAAAGTAATAGTTCACATCCAACAGTCATTTACAGTCAAAAGATTAAATGTTAAAAAATTATCATTACTGACCATTTTGGGAAGGGGCCAGAGGTCTGGGGTCATCGTTTTTCATCAGAAAATTGATTTTTTTTGGACTGTACCAACAATGATTCAAAATGTCAATTGGACTGTGCCTCATGTTGAATAACCACTTTTTAAACCCTCATAGTGACCAAGTTGTCATTTTTACAGAGTTTTGCTTACTCAGAAGCTTTAATTTTGACCAATTTCAGGCACAGAAATGACTTTAAACACACTTATTTTAGTTGAAAAATTAATAATTTACATCCAACAGTCATTTACAGTCAAAAGATTAAATGTTAACAAATTATCAATACTGACCATTTTGGGAACGTTCCACAGGTCTGGGGTCATCGTATTGCATCAGAAAATTGATTTTGGGACTTACCAAAAAGTATTCAAAATGTCAATTGGATCGTGCCTCATGTTGAATAACCACTTTTTAAACCCTCACAGTGACCAAAATTGCCATTTTTACAGAGTTTTGCTCCTAATCAGAAGCTTCAATTTTTACCAATTGCAGGAACAGAAATGACTTTAAACACTCTTAGTTTAGTTGAAAAAGTATTCATTCACATCCAACAGTCATTTAAAGTCAAAAGATTAAGGGCCCGATTAGGATGGCTGACGGACCAGCATCCGTCCACCACCCCTGAGGTGGAGGGACCGTCCGCAGGGGCTGCGACGTTCCCTCCCTCGGAATTAGGATGTGACCGCCACCCTCACATTGACCAAAGTTGCCATTTTTAGAGACTTTTGCCTACTCAGAAGCTTCAATTTGACCAATTTCAGGCACAGAAATGACTTTAAACACACTTATTTTAGTTGAAAAAGTAATAATTCACATCCAACAGTCATTTACAGTCAAAAGATTAAATGTTAAAATTTCATCAATATCGACCATTTTGGGAACATTTGACAGGTCCGGGTCATTGTTTTTCATCAGAAAATTGATTTTTTTTTGGACTGTACCAAAAAGAATTCAAAATGTCAATTGGATCATGCCTCATGTTGAAAACCACTTTTTAAACCCTCATAGTGACCAAAATTGCCATTTTAAAGAGTTTTGCTTACTCAGAAGCTTCAATTTTGACCAATTTCACGCACAGAAATGACTTTAAACACACTTATTTCAGTTGAAAAAGTAATAATTATCTTCCAACAGTCATTTACAGTCAAAAGACTAAATGTTAATATTTCATCAACTTTAACCATTTTGGGAACGTTCGGCAAGTCCGGGGTCATCGTTTTTTATCAGAAAATATATTTTTGGGACTGTACCAAAAATGATTCACAATGTAAATTGGATCGTGTCTCATGTTGAATAACCACTTTTTAAACCCTCACAGTGACCAAAATTGTCATTTTTACAGAGTTTTGCTCACTCAGAAGCTTCAATTTTGACCAATTTCAGGCACAGAAATGACTTTAAACACACTTATTTTATTGAAAGAGTAACCATTCACATCCAACAGTCATTTACAGTCAAAAGATTAAATGTTAATAGTTCATCAACTTTGACCATTTTGGGAACGTTCGGCAAGTCCGGGGTCATCGTTTTATCATCAGAAAATATATTTTTTGGACTCTACCAAAAATAATTTAAAATGTCAATTGGATCGTGCCTCATGTTGAATAATCACTTTTTAAACCCTCACACTGACCAAAATTGCCATTTTTACAGAGTTTTGCTTACTCAGAAGCTTCAATTTTGACCAATTTCAGGAACAGAAATGACTTTAAACACACTTATTTTAGTTGAAAAAATAATAATTCACACCTAACAACAGTCATTTACAGTCAAAAGATTAAATGTTAACAAATTATCAATACTGACCATTTTGGGAACGTTCCACAGGTCTGGGGTCATCGTTTTTCATCAGAAAATTGATTTTTTGGACTGTACCAAAAATGATTAAAAATGTCAATCGGATTGTGCCTCATGTTGAATAACCACTTTTTAAACCTTCACAGTGACCAAAATTGCCATTTTTACAAAGTTTTGCTTACTCAAAAGCTTCAATTTTGACCAATTTCAGGCTCAGAAATGACTTTAAACACACCTATTTTAGTTGAAAAAGTAATAATTCACATCCAACAGTCATTTAGAGTCAAAAGATTAAATGTTAAAAAATTATCAATACTGGCCGTTTTGGTAACGTTCGGCAGGTCTAGGGTCATCGTTTTTCATCAGAAAATTGATTTTTTGGACTGTACCAAAAAGTATTCAAAATGTCAATTGGATCGGGCCTCATGTTAAATAACCACTTTTTAAACCCACAAAGTGACCAAAATTGCCATTTTTAAAGAGTTTTGCTTACTCAGAAGCTTCCATTTTGACCAATTTCACGCACAGAAATGACTTTAAACACACTTATTTTAGTTGAAAAAGTAATAATTATCTTCCAACAGTCATTTACAGTCAAAAGATTCAATTTTAATATTTCATCAACTTTGACCATTTTGGGAACGTTCGGCAAGTCCGGGGTCATCGTTTTTCATCAGAAAATATATTTTTGGGACTATAACAAAAGTGATTAAAAATGTCAATTGGATCGTGCCTCATGTTGAATAACCACTTTTTAAACCCTCACAGTGACCAAAGTTGCCATTTGTACTGAGTTTTGTTTACTCAGAAGCTTCAATTTTGACCAATTTCAGGCACAGAAATGACTTTAAACACACTTATTTTAGTTGAAAAAGTAATAATTCACATTCAACAGTCATAGACAGTCAAAACATTAAATCTTAATATTTATTTCATCAATATCGACCATTTGGTGAACATTTGACAGGTCCGGGGTCATCGTTTTACATCAGAAAATTGATTTTTTGGACTGTACCAAAAAGTATTCAAAATGTCAATTGGATCGTGCCTCATGTTGAATAACCACTTTTTAAACCCTCATAGTGATCAAAATTGCCATTTTTAAAGAGTTTTCCTTACTCAGAAGCTTCAATTTTGACCAATTTCACACACATAAAATGAATTTAAACACACTATTTTAGTTGAAAAAGTAATAATTATCTTCCAACAGTCAATTACAGTCAAAAGATGAAATGTTAATATTTCATCAACTTTGACCATTTTGGGAACGGTCGGCAAGTCCGGGGTCATCGTTTTTTATCAGAAAATATATTTTTGGACTGTACCAAAAATGATTCACAATGTAAATTGTGCCATTTTTACAGAGTTCTGCTTACTCAGTAGCTTCAATTTTGACGAATTTCAGGCACAGAAAGGACTTTAAACACACTTATTTTAGTTAAAAAAGTAATCATTTACATCCAACAGTCATTTACAGTCAAAAGATTAAATGTTAATATTTCATCAACTTTGACTATTTTGGGAACGTTCGGCAAGTCCGGGTTCATCATTTTTCATCAGGAAATATATTTGTGGACTGTACCAAAAATGATTAAAAATGTCAATTGGATTGTGCCTCATGTTGAATAACCACTTTTTAAACCCTCACAGTGACCTAAGTTGCCATTTTTACCGAGTTTTGTTTACTCAGAAGCTTCAATTTTGACCAATTTCAGGCACAAAAATGACTTTAAACACACTTATTTTAGTTGAAAAAGTAATAATTCACATTCAACAGTCATTTACAGACAAAAGATGAAATGTTAAAAAATTATCAATACTGACCATTTTGGGATTGTTCGACAGGTCCGGGGTTTTTGATTTTCATCAGAATTTTTTTTTTGATCTGTACCAAAAATTATTCAAAGTGTCAATTGGATCGTGCCTCATGTTCAATAACCACTTATTAAACCCTCACTGTGACCAAAATTGCCATTTTTACAGACTTTTGCTTACTCAGAAGCTTCAATTTGACGAATTTCAGGCTCAGAAATGACTTTAAACACACTTATTTAGTTGAAAAAGTCATAATTCACATCCAACAGTCCTTGACAGTCAAAAGATCTAGGGGCATATTTACAATAGCTGGCGCATCCCTGCAGATCAGCCGGGATGCGCCAGTTATTGTGCGCTACAGCTCCGCCATCATGGATGCGCCATGGTGCAAAAACGGCACAGATGCATCACGCATCTGTGCCGTAAAAGTGACGCATTGCTGGAGTTGCGTCGCAAGCGCGACGCAGCTCCAGCAATGCTCTGGGGTCCCTATCTAGTTAATGCTGCGTCAATCCTTACGCCTGCTTCAGGCAGGCGCAGGGTTTTGACGCAGCATGGGCCTAAAAGTGACTGAGTGAAATCTTGTAGATTTCACTCAGCCACTTTTAGGAGACGCTCCTGCGCCGGAACGCCCCCCCCTGCACAGGAACGCCTACATGTGGCGCAGGGCATTACAACGTGACGCACCTCTCAGATGCGTCACATTGTAAGTACCGCCGCACCATGAAGCTGTATTTGCCCCGCCGCTGCGTCACAAAAGTGATGCAACGGCAGCGTAAATGACGCGCAAGGGGCTTGTAAATCTGTCCCTAAATGTTAAAATTTCATCAATATTGACCATTTTAGGAAAATTTGACAGGTCCGGGGTCATCGTTTTTCATCAGGAAATTGATTTTTTGGACTGTACCAAAAAGTATTCAAAATGTCAATTGGATCGTGCCTCATGTTGAATAACCACTTTTTAAACCCTCATAGTGACCAAAATTGCAATTTTTAAAGAGTTTTGCTTACTCAGAAGCTTCAATTTTGACCAATTTCACGCACCGAAATGACTTTAAACACACTTATTTTAGTTGAAAAAGTAATAATTATCTTCCAACAGTCATTTACAGTCAAAAGATTAAATGTTAATATTTCATCAACTTTGACCATTTTGAGAACGTTCGGCAAGTCCGGGGTCCTCGTTTTTTATCAGAAGATATATTTTATGGACTGTACCAAAAATTATTCACAATGTATATTGGATCGTGCCTCATGTTGAATAACCACTTTTTAAACCCTCACAGTGACCAAAATTGTCCTTTTTACAGAGTTTTGCTTACACAGAAGCTTCAATTTTGACCAATTGCAGGCACAAAAATGACTTTAAACACACTTATTTTAGTTGAAATGTAATAATTCACATCCAACAGTCATTTAGAGTCAAAAGATTAAATGTTAACAAATTATCAATACTGACCGTTTTAGTGACGTTCGACAGGTCTAGGGTCATCGTTTTTCATCAGAAAATTGATTTTTTTGGACTGTACCAAAAATGATTCAAAATGTCAATTGGATTGTGCCTCATGTTGAATAGCCACTTTTTAAACACTCACAGTGACCAAAGTTGCCAAATTTTACAGTTTTGCTTACTCAGAAGCTTCAATTTTGACAAATTTCAAGCACGGAAATGACTTTAAACACACTTATTTTAGTTGAAATGTAATAATTCACATCCAACAATCATTTACAGTCAAAAGATTAAATGTTAAAAAATTATCAATACTGACCGTTTTAGTGACGTTCGACAGGTCTAGGGTCATCGTTTTTTATCAGAAAATTGATTTTTTTGGACTGTACCAAAAATGATTCAAAATGTCAATTGGATTGTGCCTCATGTTGAATAGCCACTTTTTAAACACTCACAGTGACCAAAGTTGCAAAATTTTACAGAGTTTTGCTTACTCAGAAGCTTCAATTTTGACAAATTTCAAGCACGGAAATGACTTTAAACACACTTATTTTTGTTGAAATGTAATAATTCACATCCAACAATCATTTACAGTCAAAAGATTAAATGTTAAAAAATTATCAATACTGACCGTTTTAGTGACGTTCGACAGGTCTAGGGTCATCGTTTTTTATCAGAAAATTGATTTTTTTGGACTGTACCAAAAATGATTCAAAATGTCAATTGGATTGTGCCTCATGTTGAATAGCCACTTTTTAAACACTCACAGTGACCAAAGTTGCAAAATTTTACAGAGTTTTGCTTACTCAGAAGCTTCAATTTTGACAAATTTCAAGCACGGAAATGACTTTAAACACACTTATTTTAGTTGAAATGTAATAATTCACATCCAACAATCATTTACAGTCAAAAGATTAAATGTTAAAAAATTATCAATACTGACCATTTTGGTAACGTTCGACAGGTCCGGGGTCATCGTTTTTCATCAGAAAATGGATTTTTTGGACTGTACCAAGAATGATTCAAAATGTCAATTGGAGCGTGCCTCATGTTGAATAACCACTTTTTAAACACTCACTGTGACCAAAATTGTCATTTTTACAGAGTTTTGCTTAGACAGAAGCTTCAATTTTGACCAATTTCAGGCACAGAAATGACTTTAAACACACTTATTTTAATTGAAAAAGTAATAATTCACATCCAACAGTCATTTACAGTCAAAAGATGAAATGTTAAAAAATTATCAATACTGACTGTTTTGGTGAGGCCTTGTAACCTTCCTGGGCTGTGCATTTCACTATGAGGAATCTGAAGCATTACATTTAACTCTCCTAGATGCTAAGGTGGAGGTATTGGACCACATTCTCTGGACACTGTCACCAACCACACATTTGTTCTGAAGCTTAATGAGAAAAGAACACTTTGAGAATCTCTTTCTGAACTATCTATGCATCAATCTCCAGATTAAAGTGCTTTCCATCTATGTATCTGTGGTTAAGTTGAAAGACTGATCTCTGTTTTTTTTAGAAACACAGTATTCTGCACCTCAGAAAGCCAAAGTGATTAAAAATATGATAATGACCGAGACATGTAAAAGAATTGAACTTGAGTGTACATGCAAACAACACCAATACCACCAAGTGTATATGCTTTGGTAGTTCAAGGGAGCGAGGAGAGGTTAATGCATGTAAGAGGGTGTGATAAAAGGGTCTGTGTATTCCAGGTTTTCCTTAAATTTTCCAAGCCATTTCTAGAGTTCCATTTAGTACGAATTTTGTTTTGAAAACTGGTAATTTGTCAGAATGTCTGACAGCATGAGAAAGAGGGTGAGGAGATCCAGAGCTAGTTCCAGGATGTCTCAATATTAGGCTTGACATTTCCAGCACAAAGTGCTGCCATTTTAAGCTTACCAGATATGTGAAGATAATTACAAAAGGCAGAAATGCTTAAGGAAATCTAAGGACCAGGCGTAGAGATACGCAATTATGGCTAATGCTACTGGAGTTGGTCTCCAACTAACTAATCGTGGCACTTTGATTTTTGATATGAGGTGAGAATATATTTTGATAAAGAGCCCTTAGAGCAGATTGATGGCTTGGAATACTGAATAGTGTATTCTCCAGTAGGTCTGGGCAAAATTATAATTACACTGGAGTAATTTGGGCAATCTTGGTAATTTCGTGTCACACTCTTGTCATAAAATTACTGAAAACTACACAATTATGCCAGTTTGCATAATTATGAGTAATTTGGCACTAAAATCATATCGTAAAAGCAAAGGAACAACAAACTTAGTGAGCGCGAGTGGCTGCTGCTGTTAATATTACTTTGCATTAAGTGCTATTTTCCAAGTCCATTTTGGATGTAAGGGTGCTTTCATTTTGCACTTCAAAGATAGTTAGATTAGGCCCTTTATGTAATTCTATGCAATCTCAGATAATTTTGCTATAATTTTGCTACAGCAAATTACGCGAAGTACGTCAACCCACTTTCTCCATTTGCTGTTGTCCAGAATGTTATTGGTGTGCCAGACATCTATTGTATGTGTTTCCCTGGGTTATGGTTAGCTGTGACTGAGATGGGAGTAGCTGGGCTGAATTCACAGAAGCTCTTTTCTAATGATGCAAGGTTCTTCTTTGATATTGATTTATGTAGATTATGGCTGTGATAATATTTATGAACTGAGTATGTAACAGTGGACTTTGCCTTTTGTAAATGACTGAATGGCAAAGAAACTTGACAGCAGTTATAAGTAACTTACGTGCATTTTTTACTGTCTGTGACTACAGGATTTCAGTTGAAAATTGTTTGAAGCAAGCTCCCTATCCTAATGACCTTTTATCAGACTCTAATCATAGATCTGTGAAAGAATTGGAGTTGACCATTCAGTTCCACCCTTCAATGTGCTAAAGACAACAGTGCATTTCTTGTTTTGTATCTAAGAAAATGATGTGTGAATACTGAAGGCCTTTCATGAGGTGACACAATTTTGGACTGGAGTAAAAGGGACATGGAAGAATAGCTTGAATTGATGTGGATGTAATCCTATTACTCTGCTGATGTGACTGAGTGAGGAGTATGCATTGGAGAAATGAATGTTTTAAGTATTGTTTCTAATTCAGGCAATTGGAAAACGTGTAGCATTGAGTCCACTTTTAATAACATAATTCCATCTGAGTAGAAAAGATGAGAATTGATTTCTCTTGGTTTACCATAAACCCCAGACAGCGTGAGAGTGCCGCAAGTTCACTAACCTGATTCTCTGGATCGACTTCAGGAACAGTATGGAGTCCACCTAAACCTTTCCGTGATGCCAATATTCATCCAACCTTTGAGTGTGATGAAAAAAGGTGACCTTGTTGGGGGAGGAAGGAAAGTTCGCTGGTAAAGCTACAAGTGTCATTCAATGATTCTGGGCATACATCTTTCACAGGAGTACGATTTGTAGATAGTATCACGACTCTGGTAGGAAATCGAGGTTAAAAACGGTACAATAGTACATCACCACACATTCATGTACTTGTTCACAGCTTGAACTGGTAGAAAATTGAGCACCAATCTTGAGTTCTCTCTCTTTTTGGTTCATTCATCTCTACCTATGTCCGAGACCATTCTATTCACCAGTCTTCTTATTGTTCCATCACAAACACTGGTGCAGGAACAGTCCTAGGTTTTCACTAGTTTATTTGTAAAAAAGAGTTTGGCTTTCTGAGTTAATAATGCTTAGTATAGCTGCATTATAAAGGACTCTGTAAAAAGCTGATACAGTTCTTACTATTTATCTTAATAGCTTAAAGTTTCAGTTTCTAAAGTTCAGGATGTGCCCAGGTGCTTACAGTACATTGACTAACCATTTCTCAAACGTTGTTTTATCCAACAGGTACCAGTTTATTATCAGGAATTTAGGGCCTCATTTATGCCATTTTGGCATAGGGCAGCACAGCAAGGAACCTACGCCAAAGTGAAAGGGCATGAATGCATCATATTTAAGCAGTACCGTGTATTCCTGTCCTTTCTACCTGCACTGACGCTGTTTTGAAAGCCTAGCACCAATGTAGGCACCCTTGCACCATGATGCAAGGGTGCCACCATTGAAGACATGATTGTTTTTGTGCAGAAATGGGCACCTTACTAATCCTATGAGGCATTTTCCTATTTCTATGTGTGCACATGGAATGCAGAAAAAACGAGGAGAACTAAACATATTTCTCCTCTTTATGCCTCAAATCGGGAGGGAGTGTAGGGATTTGGCCCTTCCCCAGGTTTACATCACTTTGTAAATCTCGAGCAGCATCAAATTCCATGAGTGTTGCTTGGGAAAACCCACTGCAATGTCCGGGAACTCCTAACTGGTACAGAGTAAGGCAATGCAGCATGATTTATGAGGCCACTCAAAGCCATGAAGGGTGACTTTGCGTTGCTTCATGAATCATTATGAGAGCCCTGCATCTTGCATGTACCTCTTAACGTGGTGCTGAAGTGATGCAAGGCTCTCATGAATATGCCCCTTAATGGGACATTCTCAAACATTTTTCTTTGGGATAGCATCAGAAATCTATTGCTAACTAGCACAACACATTTTTTTCCGATTTCACTTTCCAGTGCAATACTTGTTTTGCGCTGGAAAGTACCCAGAAGGAACTCAAAGCAGTGCAAAATGCTGCTTTGCATTACTTAGCGTTAGGGGGGCCTTAAACGGGTGGTACCAGGGTGTTCCCATGCAACCACCAAGGCTTTTTGACGGTAAACCCTATCTACTAACATTAGTAGTTAGAGTTTAGCACCAAAAATTATTGCCGCTAAAAAGCAGGTGTTAAAAGGAGAAATATTTTCTAACTTTGCATGTGTGCTGCACTGTACAGCACACATCTAAAGTAGAAAAGGGGTTTTCACTTCTGTAGCCATAATATTTTGTGCAGGAAGGGTATCCTTCCTGTACAAAACATGGTCGACTCAGGCATGCACCCTAGCACTATGGCACTAAGGTGTGTGCCTGGCGCACAGCAGCTGAAATCAGCGTTGGTACTAGGGAGAGGGGAGGAGAGGGCCATATCTCTGAGAATTAGGTGCTCTCCTGCTCTCTCCCTGTCACTCAATGCAGTGCAGCATTTTTGACTGCTGCACTGCGTTCCATGACACCTTTGAGAATCTGGGGCCAGATGTAGGTAAATCTCATTTACCGATTCATAAATACCGAATTTTACCGATTTGGTATTTCCGAATCGGTAAATGAGATGTAGGTAAAAATTCGGCATTTTTTACCGAATCTGTAAGATTCGGTATTTACCGATTCGGTAAATACCGAATCGGTATTTGCTATTGAATCCTATGGGCCTTGAAGCCCATAGGATTCAATAGCAAATACCGATTCGGTATTTACCGAATCGGTAAAAATACCGAATTGCTAAGGGGGACAGGGTGTCACTTTGACACCCTGTTGCACCCCTGTAACTGGCGTTTGCGCCATGTGGTACACATACATGCCCTTATGGCATGTCTTTGTGCCACATGGCACAGGTGTACATGCACAGATGTGCATGTACACACGAATTCGTTATTTACCATGCAATTGTATTGCATGGTAAATACCGAATTCTAAAGGCCCTGTAGCACTGTTAGAAGTGCTACCTACATCACGAAAACCATTTTCGGTATTTTTACCGAATGGTAAATTTACCGAATCGGTAAAATTTACAGAATCGGTAAATTTACCGATTCTGTAATTTTACCGATTCGGTAAAATTACCGATTCTGTAAAATTACTGAAAATGTCCGTTTTTTGTGCCCCTACATCTCCATAGCCCTTTACCGGTCAGAAACGGCCGAAAATCGGTATTTTCGGACGATTCCGACCGGTAAAGGGCTACCTACATCTGGCCCTTTGTTCCTATTCTGTGTCCAACAGCAATGGATTACTGCTAGAGTCCAGAAGTGATGGACAGGAGTAAAGAGCAATAGTGAGCATGACCGTCTTCACACCATTGGTTGAAAAGGAAGTAGGCAAGGTCTGGGAAAGGTAATGTTTTAGCGATGCTCAAGAAGGCTCCTGAACTGTAAGGGGCATATTCACAAGCAGCTATCACAACAGCAACATCATTTTCAAAGATGTTCCTGTGGCGATAGGGGCTTCGCCTTATATATAATGCGGCGATAAGCCACCTAAGGCGGCTTGTAAATAAGTCACCCTTTCACGCTATACTTAGGTTGAAAGGAGTGGGTAATGGGTGTTGCTGTGGGCGTTCTGCCGCAACACCCATTGATTTTGATGCTGTCTCCTATTTACAGGGTTGGTGTAAATATGAAGCAGCGCCAAAATGAAGACCAGAGAAAACTAGGTCTTTACATGGATCGATGTTTGATTTTTCTCCTTGATTTTGCTGTTTTTATATGTGCTGCGTTGGTTGATTGATTGATTGGTTGATTATAGTACTTACATAGCGCATACTGTCACTCTACGGGTATCCTGGCACTTCAGACTAGGAAGAATTGACCAGAATGGAATAGGTCAAAGCAGAAAGACAAGGAAAAAAGAGGTTAAACCCTAGGAAAGAGCCAGGTTTTTAGACTCTTACGAAACACAGTCAAAGAATCAATTTGTCTGAGGTTCTGGGGTAGCTCGTTCCATAGGCGAGTACCAGCCACATTAAATGCCCTACCTCCCGACCTAGAGCGTTTGAACCTGGGAACCGTCAATAGGCTGGCACTAGAGGAGCGAAGCTGCCTCTTGGGCTGGTACCATGTAAATTTTTCCTGCAGTGGGACTGGACCCAACTCATGCCCCGCTCTGAATACCAGGCAGAGAGACTTAAAGTGGACCCTTTCCTTAATAGGCAGCCAATGTAGGTCTCTCAGAGCCAGGGGTGTAGATGAGCACCGCTGCCTATTAAGCACCAGTTTTGCTGCTGCAGACTGGACTCTCTGCAATCCCTGAATGATATATTGTGGAGCCCCCAAATACAGGGAACTGCAGCGTTCTGCAGCACACATAGAAACAGCAAAACCCTATGAATGATTGTTAATGTGAAGGAAGGTGTCCCTTCCTGCACATTAACAATCATTAGAAAATGATGATGTGCAACTTCTATGTGTGCTGCGCAACTCAGCACACATATGGTGCATCCCAGCAATTCTAAAGTGACTGAGCATGGCGTTAGCTTTTTTGGCGCTAACCTGTGCTCTGCCACTATGCCCCTAAGTTTCTCAAGTGCTTCAGTACACATTCAGTACTCTTGCTAGTCTTACACCTGTTAATTTAATTAACTGGGTGTTCTATCAACATGTCAGAATGTGTGCTGAGTAAGGTGAGGGAATTGTAGGGCATAATAACGTTGGGGAATTATTCATGGTACCAGGTTGACAAACCCTATCTGGACAGGATGACATGGATCAATGACTAGATGACTGGGGGTCAAACCCCAGGTCTTTATTTGAAGGTCCCTGCCATCAGCACTTTGCTATCTCTATGAGCAGGCACAATTATGAGATTTTTGTTTGAGCGTGTAGTGATGGTCATGACATGGAGATATCACCAGTAATTTTACCAGGTTGAATAGGTGTTGTTATTTCTGGTGAGTGAACATGCCATCTAGGTAAATTAACTTGCAGACTCCCTAAGCTCTAACAAAAACTAAGAAGAGTTTTAGGAGTTTTGTGAAACACCATGAGGCTGAAGACTGCTCAAAACGACTTGGCTTTGCCACTAGAAAATTATATTTCTGTGACATGCAAATATGGGTATTAAGAGGTATGCATCATTGAGGTCTACTCAGGGGAACCAATTCATTGGTTTTATTGTTTCTGTGAGCTACAATAGGCATCCGTTTTGAAGTATACGTAAATAACAAAGATACTTACTTTTCAAAGATTTAGGACAGGGCAACGTTATAGTTTTTTTCTCTTTACGGGGAAGATATTGCATAAGAAGCCATCTAGGGGCAGAGAAGAAGGCTCTATCACTGGTCACTAAAACATGTCTGCATGGGAAAATATATCAGATGCGGGTGGTAAATCTGAATAGGCATGTGATCAAATTAAATTTGAGAACCCTGTGCAGTTTTGATAATCCAGGAAATTATTCTTTCCAATTGGATAGGAAGTATGACTTTCTGCCTCCTATTGAAAGCTATTATTTACTGGATGGGGCTCCATGTCTCAAGGATTTACAGCTATGTAGGCGTAGTAATGACGCATTGTTGAAATGTGTTGCAAATGTGGCGCTACTCGAGAAATGGGTCAATACACATGGGCAAGTCCCATGTTAAAGGCAACTGCGTCAGCCTACCGCCTGCTGTGAGACAGGTGTAAGATTTTGACGCAGTGGCGTCCTAGGGGTGGCGTAGTAAAATCTCATAGATTTTACTGTACCACTTCTACAACCCTTTTTTTGGGGGGGACGCCCACCCTGCAGACAGTATACCTGACGCACTTGTAATGTAGCACTTAGTTTTACAAAGTGACGCATCTGCTTAGATGCGTCACTTTGTAAATATGACGCATCATGGCACATTTATTATGCACCGCAGCATCATAGAAAGTGGCGCAACCGTGGCACAAAGGGCTCATAAATAAGCCCCCAGAACGTGCTCGAAAACTCACAAGAGTGCTGGTGACCATTTGCAAAACAGCTGGTAGAGTGGGTTGTGGTTCTATCTGCACTTGTAGAAGCCTGTTTACTGAAAACTCTCCTGAGTGAAGACTGTGCTTTATCATTGATGTAAAAGTTGTTACATGTTTAGCTATATCAGTTATGAACTGATCAGCTCATGATAAGCCTTGAACTTCTGACCCGGAATCTGATGAAGCTTGTTCAACTAACTTTTTATCAGTCTTTATTAATAAGCATTTACATAATTTCTGTAAGAGATGGCTCTATTAACATTTCCAATGTAAAAATTACCATTTGAACCCAGTTCAAGAGCTCCACTGGCTCTATTAGAACCCTCTTCCGTTGTCTCGTTCAGGAACTTCAAATATTTTCAGCAACAAGCACATTCCATCTAACAGTTTCCCCCCGACAAGATGCAAAGGTTCTTGCTATTCCCTTTTAAGGTTCTTTTCATATTTAGTAAAGAATGCAATTAAGTTACGGTTGAAGTCGGTTCGGGTGTGTTCAGAACACGTTCTGAAATCGATGGGTGAGGGTATTTTGATGTATTTTTGCTTCTGATGATTTTTTCTAGATGTGATCACAACCCCGATGTAATACATTTTGTTAAATGATCCATGTGGGCCAAGTTGTTACGCCAAGATTGTAATAAGGATGGATCAAAAAGAGGTTCTTATTCTGTAAATTATGTGGTGTTTCAAAAGGTACATTTTTACTTCATCATTGGGTCACTGGGTAATGCTCCACTTTGGGTGAAGTGTGCAAAACCGAACGTATTCCCGGTGGAGGTCTTTGCGGAGGGATCTGTTTTTCTGATCCAGGAGCCACCAAAAGTTGTGGTGCCATATTTTTTGATATATTGGTGCCAAAAGGGGTTCCACAGTAGCCTCCAATATATCAAAAATAAGATGTGATTTAAAAAAAAAGTCAAATTGGAAAATGTCCATTGTCTTTTTGTTTGGTGGGGCAGACCCTAAAATGCTCCGTCATCATTAATCTGAATGCGTGTTCGTAGGATAGTTATATCAACAATCAGTAACACACGTTTCTGCAGTGTTTCTGCAGCCAGTTTCCTATCTTCAAGCGGGGGGGAGGGGGGGGGGGGGTAAAGAGTGTCGTTGTGAATCCCTTCTTTTACAAATGATAATCTCTGGTCAAATTGGTGATAACATTGGTAATGTGCTAGCGCTTGTGCAAACGATGTGCCTGTGTCATCTGCCATAATTTTTTCACAGTTGTTTTTTTACACAACATTTGTAACAGTTTTCAATTGAGAAATAAACGGTTTTTAATTTAATCTTATTTCTTTGTGACATTCTGATAATTGCCAAAAGATGGCAGCAGAGGCCTTTGTTATCGTCTTGCAGAATGTTTTCGCTGTCGATAAAAAAGAACGACTAAAAGGGGCATATTACCAACGATGAGCGATATTTATCGCTAACGATGCTTAGCAACGAATTTTTTAACGCTAAGCATCGCCGGAAATTATCGCAGAAATAACTTGCTATTAGCAAGGTTTATCTCATAAGTGATAAAAATCCTCGCGCTAACTGCCAAATGAGAGATTATCGCTGGAAAACCAACGATAATCTCTCGAAGTTTGGCGTTAGCTTGATGATAGGGGCTCACAAACTTAGCCATGATATCCACCTTCCATAGGATATCATGGCTAAGTCGGGAAAATACCAGGGGGCATATTACCAAGCAATAGCGATAATTATCGCTATTGCTTGGTTAGAGACAAAGGGGCATATTACCAAGCAATAGCGATAATTATCGCTATTGCTTGGTTAGAGACAAAAATTTACCGCTGAGCTGCGGCGATTTTTATCGCAGATAAACCTTGGTATTACCAAGGTTTATCGCAAATGCGATAAAAAACGGCCGCAATGCATCAATATCGCTGAAAAGTCCGCGATATTCATGCATTACCGAGCTAATGCTCTTAGCCATGTTATCCACCTCCCATTGGATAACATGGCTAAGAACTGCTCAGGGCAGGTGTTAGCTTTTGGAGATATTCGCGCTTAGCGCGAATATCTCCAAAAGTTGGTAATAGGAGATAGCGATGTTAGCGACTGTTTCCAGTCGCTAACATCTTGGCACGCCCACTTTGCATGTCATTAGTGATAAATATCACTGACATGCAAAGTGGGGCCCAAGATGGTCGCTATCTCCTTACTAGCTGTCGCTAACTGGTGTTAGCGACAGCTAGGTAATAGGGAGATCATTTTATCTCCGCTTTCTTGGCTTTTAAAGCCAAAAAAGCGGAGATAAACCCCCATGATAATATGCCCCAAAATTTTACCGCTGAGCTGCGGCGATTTTTACCGCAGATAAACCTTGGTATTACCAAGGTTTATCGCAAATGCGATAAAAAACGGCCGCAATGCATGAATATCGCTGAAAAGTCCGCGATATTCATGCATTACCGAGCTAATGCTCTTAGCCATGTTGTCCACCTCCCATTGGATAACATGGCTAAGAACTGCTCAGGGCAGGTGTTAGCTTTTGGAGATATTCGCGCTTAGCGCGAATATCTCCAAAAGTTGGTAATAGGAGATAGTGATGTTAGCAACTGTTTCCAGTCGCTAACATCTTGGCACGCCCACTTTGCATGTCATTAGTGATAAATATCACTGACATGCAAAGTGGGGCCCAAGATGGTCGCTATCTCCAACTAGCTGTCGCTAACTGGTGTTAGCGACAGCTAGGTAATAGGGAGATCATTTTATCTCCGCTTGCTTGGCTTTTAAAGCCAAAAAAGCGGAGATAAACCCCCTTGATATCATGCCCCCAGGTGTAAAAAAAGTAGTGCTAACCGCGGTTAGCGCTGCTTTTTTTTATCACTAACAGGGTTAGCGAAATCCTTGATAATAGGAGAAATGTCGCTTAACAACATTTCTCCTATTATTTTTCTCTGGAACGCCCCCTTTGCATCTCATTAGAGATGCAAGGGGAAGCGTAGAGAAAAAGGGTGCTAACATGCGAATTTGCGTGTTAGCACCCTGTTGCTGATAGGGAGATAATTTTATCTCCGCTTTCTTGGCTTTTAAAGCCAAAAAAGTGGAGATAAATCCCTTGATAATATGTCCCAAAGGGGCATATTACCAAGCAATAGCGATAATTATCGCTATTGCTTGGTTAGAGACAAATATTTACCGCTGAGCTGCGGCGATTTTTATCGCAAATAAACCTTGGTATTACCAAGGTTTATTGCAAATGCGATAAAAATCGGCCGCAATGCATGAATATCGCTGAAAACTCAGCGATATTCATGCATTACCGAGCTAATGCTCTTAGCCATGTTATCCACCTCCCATTGGATAACATGGCTAAGAACTGCTCAGGGCAGGTGTTAGCTTTTGGAGATATTCGCGCTTAGCGCGAATATCTCCATAAGTTGGTAATAGGAGATAGCTATGTTAGCGACTGTCGCTAACATCTTGGCACGCCCACTTTGCATGTCATTAGTGATAAATATCACTGACATGCAAAGTGGGGCCCAAGATGGTCGATATCTCCTACTAGCTGTCGCTAACTGGTGTTAGCGAAAGCTAGGTAATAGGGAGATAATTTTATCTCCGCTTTCTTGGCTTTTAAAGCCAAAAAAGCGGAGATAAACCCCCTTGATAATGTGCCCCAAAGTGTTTTGCAAATCCCTTGGGCCTACTTTGAAAAGGTTTGCAACATGCTGTGCTTTTAATTTGAGTAAGCTCATGAATGTGAATAAAGAGGGCAAAGCTAACTGCGATTCTTACCTCAATTTTAATTCTGGGACACACCATCCTGAATAGTTCACTGTTTTTTTTTCTGTTTTGGAGATATTCATTTCTATTCTTTCACTACTCCTGTCATCTTACTGGACACAAATTCTGTTGTTTCAGTGAGTAAGCAACCAATGATGATAAACATGGGTATGTTGGTGTGAACCTGCCGGTAGCCTCCCTGGTGTAGCGTACGTGAGGTGAATTCTCACTCTTTCACTCATTGTTGATGTGTCCTATACTCACCTATTGTGGTTAAGAGTATATGTTTGTGGATTGTCCTGATTAACGCTATTTTATGAAATTTGTATGTTTGGGGTATCTAGGACTGGCTTAAACTGGACAAATTGCCAGCTACTGGGTGGAGGTAGATACCCCCACAAAGAACGCCTTTCCTCTGTAAAAATGTAAGATTGCCCCTTCAAAAGCCAGGCCTTTGCTGTTTAAATGACACTCTGGTAATTGTCAAAAGATGGCAGCAGAGGCCTTCGTTATTGCATTGCAGAATGTTTTCTCTGTCGATAAAACGAAGGACTAAAAGTGTTTTGCAAATCCTTTTGAAAACGTTTTCCGGAGTCTGAATTGTGCCGACACCTTCTACAAGATACAGAGTAAAGGGAAAGGAAATACATTGAGAGATATGTGCTGCAAACAGGGCCGGCTTTAGCACTGCTGGTACCTCAGATTCCCTTACAACCACCCTGCAAAAGTGTACCTCGTCTCTCCATAGCCCGTCTCTCATACACACTTTATTGCTGGTAAAGCTAGTTTACTTATACACTCAGCAATCCACAAAAAAATACAATTAGGCCTCATTGATGACGTTTTGAGTGGGGCACCAAGAAATCTTGCTGCGCTGACCTTTGTCAAAACAAAAGGGCAGGAATGCTCCGTATCTATGTGATACAGTGCATTCCTTTCCTTTTCCCCAGCACCCGTGCACTGGTGCACAATGGGCTGCCATGCACCAACGCAGGCACCCTTGCATAATGGTGCAAGGGTGCTTGTGTTGCGGGGCTGATTGATCTTGTGCAGGAAGGGACACCTTCCTGTGCAAAATCAATCAATTCGGGCAATTTCCTCATAGAAAAAGTAAACAACTAGTAGAAATAAAAACATTTTTCCTCGTAGTGCCTCCTTAACGCCATCCCATTCTGACGCATTCCCAGGTTTACGATTTCTCGGAAATATGGGATGCTTTAGATTCCATGGGTGTTGGAAAGTGGATTATTGGTTGGAGGAAATAAAGGTCAGCCAATGGCAAAAAGGCCACTAACACATGATAGGACTCAGCATAGGTCTTAGAAAATTATTCCTATGCTCAACCCTTGGTAGCTTGGCTGCAAGCAGGCAGGGTTAACTTCAAAGACAGGTATGTAAACCATTTAAAAACACCAATTCAGTAAATAATTAAGACACAACATATAAAAAAATCCAACACTGATTTATAAAAATAGGAGACATTTTTATCTTTTAAAAATGACACCAAAACGACAAAAATCCAATGTAAGGAACCGGAGATATGAATGTTCAAATATTTAGCATTATATAGCACTTAGAAACATATAGCACCTTATTGGGATCTCTGGTCGTGATAGGCCGGCTCAAAGTCAAAGTTTCAGGACGACCGCGATTGAGCCCTGACTGGCTACTACTCTTTGTATGTCTCGGTCACAGTTTTTACCTTCAAACTTAGGAACTTTTAGAAACTTTTGAAGTGCTTTTTCTCGCGGGGTCCCTCGATGCTCTTCACCAGGTCAGATTCAGTGAGGTTTCGCCGGCCTTGGATTTCTTCTACTCCTGATAAAACTCTGGAAGTTGGACCTGCGGAGCCTTTAGCGGGACGAACCAGGATGGATTGGCCAGCTCGAGGTTGAAGACAGGAGGCTTGGCTGCCCAGGTTGAGTCGGTCCCTCTATGGAGCTTTTTTTCCAAGTTGCTCCAAAGTTCTCCAAAGTTCTTGAACTTCTTCCTGAAGTTCCTCAGGGGTCCCAAAGTGTCTCTAACTCACTCTAAGGGTCTGGAAGCTCCAAGATGGTCCTTGAAAGTTGAGGACTTCAGTTCTCATAATCCACTTGGACAAAACCCTTACACATCCACTGGTGTTATCCAGGTTGAGGATCCTTGGTTTTGATGGTCCAGGTGAGCTCTGTTAACCTGTAGCTTTCAGGGAGTCCACTCTTTAGTTTTATTGCAGCAAGGTGATCCGCAGGGCTGTAGTTTCAGCTGGTGCAGTCTTCAGCGGACAGGTCTTAGAACTTTCTCAGCATGGCAACATCTTGCTTCCTTAAGTTTCAAGCAGAAGATTTGAGAGGCTCTGCCCCTCTCAGATACTTATTCCCAGTTCTCTGGGTCGAGCAGGAGGTCCCTGCTGACCAATTCTTCAAGAAGATGACCACATCCTGTAGAGTGTGGCATTATTTTGTTCCAGAGTGCACCAAACCTTCCAAATTCATAACGGCTGATTTTCTAGCAGGGAGGTAAAAGCTGGCTAAACACACCCCTAGGTTGGCTAATTTTCATAAATTCTCCCCCTTGCATCTGTGCATTCCTTCCATAAGTCTAGCTCTGCCTGAGGTGAAAAATTTAGAGTTGTAAATGACACTAAGGCCTCCTCTTCCCTTTGAAGACCATCGTTTAAGGCCCCTCCCCCTGCTCTGGCAATCCTGTGCAGCAGCACACTGCCTCCCAGCAGAGCTGTCTAACTCCAGGGGCTCTTTACCACCTGTTCAAGGAAGCCTGGATAATCCACTTTACTCTGACCAATCAGGACAGACCTCTGGAAGGCTGAATTAGGACTTACAAACAAGAAAGTCTTATAACGTCTTGCATGTACACTTTGGGTGAAATCCAACCATATCATATTCTTGAGTTTAGTAATACAATTCATGGAAGTTTTTGAATGGTTCTTCTAGCCCTCTCCTATCAAGAGTTTTTAGTTAACAACTCCCTGCTATGTTAACCTATGTGCCAGGGGATTTGCAATGGGAAAAATGACTTGGGCGCTTTTTCCAGCACCAGGTCTTACAAAAACAGTACTTTGCCTGTATCTGTATCTACAGGACCCCCACCCCCTGGAACAACTAAGGGGGGCTTTGGGAGTTCTGAATCTGTAAAAATATTGCAGATCCTCCCTCAACAGTTCTCCTAGCATCAAAGTCGAACTTGGGCAGCACTTTAGCACAATGTGGGGAGTGAAATGCGAAATTTCACTTAACCCAGGGTATAGTAAACTCATTTTTATAAGGGTCTACCTTATAAATACCTGACCCCCTACCCCTGGGACACCTAGGGTAGACCCTCGGGGTTCCTAATATACCAAACATTGAAGGGTATCCATTTTCCTAAGACAGAGGTCTTCAAACGGTTTTAGTCTGAGCTCCCTAGCTAAATTGTTTCAGACGTCGATTCCTCACCCCCACAACACCTGACAAAACATTCTGGAAGCTGGTGCTCTGCATCATCGACAGCTGTTCCCACCCACAGAGTCCCGTTCATAGAAGGCATATTATAATAAATAAAGTGAGAGTGTTTGATACACTGAAGTTTTTGTAGTGTGTAGGGCCTATGTTTAGGTGACAGATGGCATTACAAAGTTCAAATAAAATGTCTCCAAGAGACATTTTTCATAAAAAGAGTACAATGCTGCTTTATTGTTCACATAAAATAAAATACAAAAACTGGCATAGATTAAAAAAAAACACTTTCAAAACTAAGGTGATACGTGTGCCTGTTTTTCTAAACAGAGACAGTCTGTAGATGGAGTCTTGCAATTGCATCCTGAGGTTGTGCTCCACATCCAAGGCCAAATTTATCATAGTGTTACATCGCCCTTATAAAGGGGGCATAAAGGCGATGTAACACTAAAGTCTGATTTATCAAGTCACACAAAGCCACCTTGAGTGGTCCTGCTTGGCTTGATAAATCTGGAATAACGCAAGGGAGAGCAAATTGCTGCCTTGCGTTACTCTGCCACAGAGAGGTGTTCCATGTGTGGAGTGTGGTTTTTCCCACTTATCCACCTATGAATTTTGATGCATTACCAGCTATACCATTAGTTAGAGATCTGGTAATGTGTCAAAATGCTACATCTCCCCAGGTGAGGTGTAACGAAGAGAAATATCTTTATTTCTCCTTGTTTTTTCCTCTTCCCTTGAGTGTTGTAAGCCGAAGCACACATAGAAAGCGGAAAATGCCTCTCAAGATTGTTTTTGTGCAGGAAGCTGTCCTTTGCTGCACAAAAACAATTCTGCATACAGCACAGCCACCCCTGCACCATGGTGGAACGGTGCCCGTGATGGCACTAGGCAACCAAAAGTGCTCCAGCACAGGAAAAGGACAGAAAAGCACTGTACGATGTTGAATATTGTACATGTCTGCCCTTTCCTGCAGGGCATCAAGGGGGCTCACTACATTGCGCTGAGTGAAACATTGAGAAATCTGCCCCCTAGTTTTGAGCAGGACTTAACAGTCAATACCGCAAGTGCTGAGAACCCAATGTCACATAAATATGATGTGCTGAAAGCTTGGAGAGTTCATATTCCATTTCCTCAAGAGGATCTGCTAAACAAGGAAATGGTCCAAACAGGCCAACTTCAATTATTCTTCTACATAACTTTAGCTTCTTCTTGAAAGCAGATGGTTGTATACATGGTAAAAGAAGTGATTTCATCTCCTTTCAAAGAGAGATTCAGGGAATTTGATTTCTCAAAGATGTCAGCAAGGTATGTTAAAAGCACAAGCCAGCGGGGATTACCTAGTTGTTCTGCTTTGCAAGGGTTCAAATCCAGAAAAAATTGCCATACTTTGGTCCCCAGAATTGTCAAGTTTTTGCATCGCTCTTGCACCACGCAAGGTTGTCACAACGGTGATGCAAACCCTAAGTAAGATTTATGGAGCCACACCAGGCCACCTTACGTAGCCCTGCATGGCTTGATTGATCTGGAGTAACACAAGGCAGTGTAAATGGCTGCATTGCGTTACTCTGCCCCAGGGAGGCGTTCCATGGGGGGAGTGTGGGTGTTCCTACTCATCCACTCATGGATTTTGACACATTCTCAGATTTAGAAATTAGTGGTAGTCTTGGGAATGCGTCAAAATGCTATGCTTCCGCAAGTTAGGTGTAACAGGGAGAAATATCTTTATTTCTCCTCATTATTTCCTCTTTCTATGTGTGATGCATTCTGGATTCACGGATGGAAAGAAGAAAATGTCTCTAAGGATTGTTTTTGTGCTGGAAGGTGCCCACAAAAAAAATGCTGACTATAATGCAGGCACCCTTGCACCATGACTCAATGGTGCCTGCATTAGTGCTTGGCAGCCAAAAGTGTGTCAGAGCTAGGAAAGGACAAAAATGCGCCGTATAATGTTGAATATGGCGCATTCCTACCATTTCCCTTTCATGCACTTAAGTGGCTTGCTGCTTTTGGGCCACATGTAAAAATTATAAATATGGGCATTTATTCCATAATTAAAACATGTGATTCAGCACTTTCCCCCAGGATAACCACCTGACTTCTTTGTGAAGCAGCAAGCCATCATATTCAGCTCTCATTTCTGCACATAAAAATGCAAATAGTGGAGCTCTTGTGGAGCTCGGCTGATTGTAATTGGGGATTTTACATTTATTGTATTTATGAATTGTTTTTATGAATTGTTTTGCAAAAAACTGTGATAGATAGAAAGTGTATTGAAATTTTAACCCCTTCGATGCTGATGACGGAACCATTCCGTCATCAGTCACGGTTGAGCTGTGTCGATGACGGAATGGTTCCATCACGACCACACCCGCGATTGGAATGCTCAGCACAGCGCTGAAATTCCTGCCGCACGGAAGCGGTTAACATGGTAATCCGTTTTTTTAACAATAAAAGATTTCTGTATACCTTCAGTGCTATTCAGCAATTGATTCAAATATTCAGAGGTATTTTGCTTGATGAATTGTATTATTGTGCGCCTTGTGAGGTACGACCTAGTTGTGAGTTGAACCTTGTATCCTGTTCCTTTCATAACCCAAGGGAATAATTGTTTTACTTGGCCTATTTTTTAAAACATTGCAAGGCAATGAAAGGCTGTCAAAACTCAAGATCGAACAAATGGTTCAATGATAGCTGTAAAAGCGCCAAGTTTGCCCTCTTCAGTGCTATAAAAAAAAACTTTAGAGGCCTGTTCATTTCAAACAGGCGAGATAATGCATCAGTTATAAAAGCTAGTAAAACACAGTGGAAGGAAGCAGTTTGGGACAATCTTTTAACTGCAGTGAGAGCCAAAGACAGCAGGCATTTTGGGAAACTGGTCGCTCAGCATGGGTGCTCTGATGCAGCTTGGCCAGAATGTCATATTCTCCCAGAAGTTTGTATGAGAACGAAACACCCCAACTGTTAACAGATGTCATTTTTCAAGCTCTAGTTCCTCAGTGAAGGAGGCTGGTCTCATGGAGGTTTCTTTAACCACTTGGATGCTAAGGATCCCGCCCCGCTTCAATGTAATTTCCATTGAAATCAATGGAAACTCCATGACGAGTTACCCTTGTCATTAGCACTGAAGGGGTTAAGGAAACCGTTAATGCCATTTTAGTACAGCAATAGGGTAATGCCCCATGTTTATATACCATACATAATGACCTCTATAGGAGTGAACCTCAGATATGGGGCCCTTATTTAACCACTGTGTACAACACCATTTTGGTTGGAGGGCAGATCCCAGGTTCTTGGAAAGGTGCCATTATTGTACTGACTCATAAAAATGGGGATGGAGGAATACCAGGCAATTATAGGTCCATAAGTTTGATTGACAATATGCAAAAATATTTTGTACCATAATATTGAATAGGCTATGGTACAGGATCGAACATGCAGAGATTCTCTTGAATTTGCAATCAGGGTTTGTAGCAAAGTAAGTATGGTTGAATAAATGATAATCTTTTTAGCTATTAAATGGAAGAAAGTAGATTTAGAAGAGGGAGATTATTTGTAGCTTTTGTAGATCTTAAATATGCATTTGACCTTGTCCCCAAGCACAAACTATGGGAAACTTTGGCCAGGCTTAGGGTACCGCTGGGGCTCCAAAAGATTGTAAGGGAACTACATGTGGATAATTTTGCAAGAGTAAGGTGAGGAATGGGGGTGAACTAACTAATGAAATCTCTAGGGTAAGAGGTGTACGCCAAGGCTGCATAGCGCCCCTTAAGCGTTCCTTCTTTATATTAATTAGTGCCTCCCTTACCTGTTTGACTGTGAGAATGATTCTCCAAAGATTAAAGATAGTAAGGCTTCATGTTTACTATTTGCTGACAATACTTTGTTGATATCTAAACACCTACTGGACCACCAAACCTCCTAGAGAAGTTTACACTCTTTTGTACGGATTACAGTCTGGAAATTAATAAGAATAAAACAAATTATTTGGTCTTTGGAGATTGAAATAAAAAGATTAGAATAAACATAAAGCTGGATGGAGAGTCCCTTGAAAAGGTTTCCAAGTTTGTTTATTTGGGAGTGAGTTTGGAGGACTCCCATAAAGCCCAGATTTAAAAAGTACCCTTAGGTTAAAACAGGGTGCAGGCCCAATGATTAGATTTACAAATAGGAATACTACTTTCTAGATAGCCCCGCCAATTAAAATCTATAGAAGCCAAGTATGTGGGGGTTGTATTATATGATGCAGAAGTCTTGGGTCATTTCAAATTAAATTTGCTTTAAATTGCAGAGAATGCTTTTATCAAATCACTGTTAAGATTACCCCACAGTACCCCAGCATGACCCATTCGTATATATCTAAATATGAGATCTATTACAGGTATTGTGACATTGAGCCCTATACTTTATTGTCTAAGGGTATGGGCAACAAAGGAATGAGAAGTATATAGTATTGGCACCAATGTTTACTGGTGGGTTCATATGTTGATAAAATCCCCTATTGGGCCCATTTAAAAAGCTGGCTTTTCAAGCGTGGGATAGGAGAGTGTTGGTTCTACCCCCTAGTCTTGTCACACAATGCTAAAGAAATATTAAAGGTGGCCTATCGGAATTTTGTCTTGGGGAGGAAAAATCCAAAGGACTGCCGTGGATCATTTGACAGACCTGTTCCTCTCCCATAAATGTACTTTTGAGTATGATTCTTATTTAGATATGGTTCTTAACCCCCTACTCACATACACTTTATATTGAATTGGAAAGATGGTGTCACTAAGACAAATATCTGCCCTATGGGATGTGCAGTTGTGGAATGTCTTAAACATGTTTTATTTTGTTGTCCGGCTTATAAAAGGTATTGTGTACTTTGGATCAAACCGGTATGTAAATTGTTGAGATTGAGGGATCGTCACTCATTAATGTGAACTGGCAGATTCAATACCTCCAGGCCAATTGTGTTCTCAATTTAAAAATTCTTATTGCCGATATGGCATGTCAGAACAAAGCAGATTGCTAAAGTATGAATTTCTTATTTTTTATTTTATAGGATTTTTTTATCTAATTACCCTTGCTAGTGGGGTTTGCACCTTTTTTTAAAATCTTTTTGAAATTGTATCTGTCTATTTTATCCCTGTTGTTATATTATCATACTTATACTTTTTATATTTTCATTTTGCTACATTAAAATATTGTTTTTTTTATATGTGTTATGTTGTGCATGGTTTGCATATAGCTTAAATAAAGGATGATGATGCCTCTGACTACTCCAGTCAGAAAGCTCTAACTCAAGATGGTATATAAAACGCAGGCTGCAAATGTACTTCCGAAGTGGGAAGCAACAATGGAAGGTGAAATGGTAGGGTGGAGTGCATGAACACCTGAGGAGATAGCTCCACACTGTGAGTACCTATGACCTAAGAGGAAGGACTCAGTTTCTGTGTCAGGTATGTGAAGAGACTGACGACAGGCATGGACAGGGCCTCTTTTCTTAAAGTGCTTTACAAACTGAATGAACCTTAAACTAAATGTAGTACATTAAGTGGTAGCTTGCACATAACTATATATATATATATATATATATATATATATATATATATATATATATATATATATATATATTCACTGAAAAAACCATAGGTTATAGACCATATATAGTTAGGAATTAGCATTTACAAAACCTTGAAAATTCACTGAAAAAACCATAGGTTATAGACCATATATAGTTAGGAATTAGCATTTAAAAAACCTTATTTTACTCACACAAAACCATTGAAATTCCATATATAGTTAGTTGCACTAACTATATATCGCGCACCTGCAATCCACTGCTGATCATGTCACATATTACATCATTCATGACATGGTCAGTGACATCACTGATGACATCACTGATGACATCTCAAATGACATCACTGATGACATCACTGATGACATCTCATTTGACATCATTCTTGTGCTAATACGATAAACCTCTTCAGACTCTAATATAACCTTAGATACACTCAGTGTATACAGACACTCACACACTTCCACTCATCCATGGAGTTACTCACACACCCAGTCAGTCATGCAAAGAAACAATCTCATCTCCATTTCTTCAACTATACAGTTAAACACACCTTACTTATTGAAACATATACTAACACATATTTACTCTCTTATACAATCCCTGATACAAGTTCACAATGATCGATACAACCACTCACTCATTCGGTGGCTCTCATGCACAGTTATTTATATATGCCAACTCTCACATGTACTGTGTTTTACATATGTACTTACTATGACATGTAGCATTGAGATATCCATTCACTCATCAATACACTCATGCACACAGTCAACTGCCCATGTAGCTGTTTCCACATGCACTCTTGAACTCATACACCTAGTGAATAAACTGTTCACACATCTATGCATAGAGTCACACACCTTCCAGCCACCCCCACACAAACTCAATCTCCCATAGAAATACTTGGGCAAGCAATTAATAACACATATAGCCTCTCGTATAGCTAATGATCAACACATGCAGCAGTTTACAGAACAACAGACATAATGATGCACAAATTAAGACAGTTTAGTCACTAACCCATGCATTCAGTGAGACACATTTAATCACTCACTCATACAGTCAGTCACGCACCTACTAAATCCTTCATCCAGACACTTATACATCCACTCATTCTTCAATATGTAAGATATATTTTAACTTTACAGAAACATACAGTCACTGGATGTTGTCATCAGTGATGTCATCAGTGATGTCATTTGAGATGTCATCAGTGATGTCATCAGTGATGTCACTGACCATGTCATGAATGATGTAATATGTGACATGATCAGCAGTGGATTGCAGGTGCGCGATATATAGTTAGTGCAACTAACTATATATGGAATTTCAATGGTTTTGTGTGAGTAAAATAAGGTTTTTTAAATGCTAATTCCTAACTATATATGGTCTATAACCTATGGTTTTTTCAGTGAATTTTCAAGGTTTTGTAAATGCTAATTCCTAACTATATATGGTCTATAACCTATGGTTTTTTCAGTGAATTTCAATGGTTTTTTAATAGCAAATATCATAAGCTGTCGAATGTCAAGTACGTGGTAAGTGAAAACATTTTCGTGTTTATGCACACTGATCTGCTTTGAATGGTGCCCCCCCCCCCTCATTTCTATTAGGAGTACTCTCTCTTTGCAGATAGTGAAAGGTAGTTAACGCAGGTCTTTGCCCCCATTGTAATCCGTCGTGCCTGCTTCTCTCTCCATTTGATTGATTGTTATCCAAGTATTTACTGTTTTAGAATTAGTTCTCTTTGGTTCATTCTCTATTTACAAACAAACACAGAGTCGCAATACTCTGTTCAGTCTTTGCAGATAACGAAAAATCGTGTAAAAAAAAAAGAAAAGGAATCGAGCAAAATCAGTAGGCCACTAATGGGATCTCTTTTTGACCTCGCTAAAATAGAAACATTAGGAACAACCCCTCATGACAAATACAAAACTAGTGAGATGAACTCAACTCCACACAATGATGGCTGCAAAACAACTCGGCTCCGCCACCCACCCCGCCCAAAATAACGATAAAGAACGGCTGCCATGATTGGTTGCGGAATGACCACGACGGAGCTACGAAATGGTGCTGCTCTCATGCTAACCCCAGCTTTAGTCTGAAACATCCAGAAACACTGTAGACTACCAATTCGATCAGTTCCGGTAGCGCCCCAATGTAACCCGGTAGAGAAGAACTAGCTCTCCCCTCTTTGACTGATGGTTCTTGTTGCCTGTCCCTTCTGTTGTCATTTAACAGAACTATTTAGCCTGCTGAAAGGGGTTGTGTTCCGACCGCTGGTTGGTGGAGACATTTTGACTATATTCTGTACCTGCGTTGTCGCGTAATGCGTCATATGACGCGCCGCGTTAGCGCATCCGGAAGTCATCCGGGGCGCGCAGCGCGTAACGTAAGCATAACAAGTCATGTGACTTGTTAATAAAACTTTTCATTGGTTCATTTTACTTTTCTTATTGTAATGATGAAAGGCTTGGTCATATGACCTAAAAATTACGCTTTTCATTACTTCCGAACATTATTTTTTCTTAAATATATGTTATAATGTTCCAGGCTAATGTACTTTCCCGGAAATTTTACAACTGTCCTGCAAGTAAAATATATTCTTTTTTCGAGAAAAAGAGCGTTTCTTCGTCCCATGACGGAGCCGTTGAGCAAAAGAGGGTCGACCTGCTGTCTTAGTCGCCGATACGCCTGAATATGAGATTCTTATCGATCACTTTATGTTGCAGGAATAGAAAACACAACAGCCCTTGACCATTTATCTTTACTGCGTTCCTTCGTATTATACCTTTTACCCTTCATGTAATTGGTCTGCTTTATTTCACTTGCCTTTTAATGATTCTAAAACAGTCACTATTATTAAAAACTTTACCAATGTATATACTACTACCATGTTTTCTTTTAAAAACCTTTATTGAGAAAATTTCATTATACAAATACGAGCCTATAACCACGTGGGCCTGCCACAGAGCAAACTGTAATCGTATATGATGAATAGACATTTACACTGTAGAGGAACGTAACGGGCGGGCCATTAGGTTGCAAGAACTAAGGTGTCTAACAGTTACGGAATCGGTGGACGTACATTTTATAATTAAAATACGACAGGGCCAGTTACAATAAAATTATCTAGATATACATTTGCGGGCAAGTACCATGGGTGACGTTAATTCGAACTTTCAACAGTACAGTAATCAATAACACATCAGAACTTAATATCAATAGGGATGTCGAAATATTCAATCAATTCTCGTCCCCGCCCGCCATGTGCTTCAAAACTGCATACGTATCTCGTGATTTCAAGGTTCTGCAACCAGTACACAACAAGGAGTTACGAGTCCCATTTATTCTGGCGCCATTTTGGGCAAGGACGGGCAGGTCCAGGATATAGTCAAAATGTCTCTACCAACCATCGACTATGATGATCTTCATATGCTGTATTTATTAGAGTAACACTCATCTGTCCACATGAAATTAATTTGCCACAATCTAAACATGTCATTTTAATCTTTCCAAAGTTCTTCTAAATATTTGGGACCGTTTCCCTTGCCTCTGAAGCTCTCAGTGCCACTTCTTTGATGAATGTACTAGCAGGTCAGGGGTTCTCCTCCAAATCTCTCTTTTATGCAGCACTATAATTAATTGGTGCCACCTCTCCATATGACGATGCATGGTATAGTTACCACAACTATATTTTTTTTCGGTTCCTCTGGAGAGTTCATCGTGGCAGATGAAGCGTGTAACGTACCGGGCATTTACCTTTTTTTGCATGTACAGGAAAGGAAAAAAAAATCGAGCGTCCGAGTTCTAAGGTGTCCCAGGGCCATTTTGGTGGACCAGGTCCAAATCCAAAGAACAGCCATCTCACAGGCTAATGGGGCGACCCACGCCGAGTTTCAGCATTGTAGTATGACCACACAAGTACAGCAACTTGCTAGACATCACCTCGGTGCCATCCGGATCTCGGCGCCCCACTGCAGATGAAGTGCCTCTCAACTATGAAACCACCACGGTGACATCCGGATCTTGGCGCGTTGTGCTGCCTTCGGCCTATTCGCACATCGGTCCGCTACTGACGCCATCTCACAGGCTAATGGGGCGACCCACGCCGAGTTTCAGCATTGTAGGATGACCACACCAGTACAGCAACTTGCTAGACATCACCTCGGTGCCATCCGGATCTCGGCGCCCCACTGCAGATGAAGTGCCTCTCAACTATGAAACCACCACGGTGACATCCGGATCTTGGCGCGTTGTGCTGCCTTCGGCCTATTCGCACATCGGTCCGCTACTGACGCCATCTCACAGGCTAATGGGGCGACCCACGCCGAGTTTCAGCATTGTAGGATGACCACACCAGTACAGCAACTTGCTAGACATCACCTCAGTGCCATCCGAATCTTGGCATCTCAACGCCTAGTGGTATCTTCCATACAAAAAATATTGTTACGCTGCCTTTGGCCCCATTCGCACATCAGTCCGCAACTTAGACACCACCTCGGTGCCATCCGGATCTTGGAATGTCAGCACCTTTTGGTGTCTTCTCGTCAGAAAATATTGTTGCGCTGCCTTTGGCCCCATTCGCACATCAGTCCGCTACTGACGCCATCTCACAGGCTAATGGGGCGCCCCACGCCGACTTTCAGCATTGTAGAATAACCACACCAGTACAGCAACTTGCTAGACATCACCTCGGTGCCATCCGGATCTCGGCGCCCCACTGCAGATGAAGTGCCTCTCAACTATGAAACCACCACGGTGACATCCGGATCTTGGCGCGTTGTGCTGCCTTCGGCCTATTCGCACATCGGTCCGCTACTGCCGCCATCTCACAGGCTAATGGGGCAACCCACGCCGAGTTTCAGCATTGTAGGATGACCACACCAACTTGCTAGACATCACCTCAGTGCCATCCGAATCTTGGCATCTCAACGCCTAGTGGTATCTTCCATACAAAAAATATTGTTACGCTGCCTTTGGCCCCATTCGCACATCAGTCCGCAACTTAGACATCACCTCGGTGCCATCCGGATCTTGGCATCTCAGCGCCTTGTGGTGTCAGTCAGAAAATATTGTTGTGCTGCCTTCGGCCTATTCGCACATCGGTCCGCTACTGACGCCATCTCACAGGCCAACGGGGCGCCCCACGCCGACTATCAGCATTGTAGGATGGCCACACCAGTGCGGCAACTTGCTACACACCACCTCGGTGCCATCCGGATCTTGGCATCTCAGCGCCTTGTGGTGTCTTCTACTCCGGAAATATAGTAGAAAATATTGTTGCGCTGCCTTTGGCCCCATTCACACATCAGTCCGCTACTGACACCATCTCACAGGCCAACGGGGCGCCCCACGCCGACTTTCAACATTGTAGGATGGCCACAGAAGTGCGACAACTTACTAGACACCACCTCGGTGCCATCCGGATCTTGGCGCGTTGTGCTGCCTTCGGCCTATTCGCACATCGGTCCGCTACTGACGCAAAATCACAGGCCAACGGGGCGCCCCACGCCGACTTTCAGCATTGTAGGATGGCCACACCAGTGCGGCAACTTGCTACACACCACCTCGGTGCCATCCGGATCTTGGCGCGTAGTGAAGCTGCAGCAGCTGCAAATAAGCTTCAGACAGTGTTACAACCGCTGCTCAGAACTCTCAACTATGACACCACCTCGGTGCCATCCGGATCTTGGCGCGTTGTATTGCCTTCGGCCTATTCGCACATCGGTCCGCTACTGACGCCGCCTCACGTGCCAACGTATTTTCTCCGCATTTTATACCCTATGCCGCATAACAGGTCATGTGACTTGTTTATAAAACTTTTCATTGGTTCATTTTACTTTTGGTTTCCTAATGATGGAAGGCTTGATCATATGACCTAAAAACAACACTTTTCATTGGATGAAAACTTTTTTTTTCCCCCAAACGATGAAAGCCCCACCTTGTTTCTGGATGTTTCAGACTAAACTGGCGTCACCATGAGAGCACCACCATCTCGTAGCTCCGTCGTGGTCATTCCGCGAGCAATCATGGCAGCCGCTCCCCACCAGAAGCCTGCAGGAGTCGGGGCCCCCAAAACTTTTGATGAATTCTCAAGGCGGAGGGGACGCTTTCGAGAATGGGGTCCAAGACCTGGCAGACAAGCGTCCGATTTCCAAGGTGTCCCAGGGCCATTTCAGTGGACCACGCCCAAAAAGGAAAGAGCCTGCCGCCATTTTGAGAGTCCTGTGGCAGCCGCCTATCGCTGCACCGCAAGAGTGGGCGCAACTCAGCTGAATGGCGGATTTTGACACAGTGGACCAAAAGCGGACGGAATGGCAACTGAAACGGTAAAGGGGCGCCCCACTAAAACAGATGAGACTCCACCTGGAGAGGCCCATTCACGCCGCCTCCCCCGGGGCGCTCCACGCCGTTATTCGGAGCAGCATTGTAGGATACCAAAACCAGTGCGGCAACTTACTGGACATCACCTTGGTGCCATCGTTCTGCTGCCTTGGAACTATTCGCACAACAGTTTGCTACTGATGACCCACCCCCCGCGACGCCCCACGCCGTTATTTGCTGGGTGGCAACTTACTAGACATCACTTTCGTGTCATCTAGATTTCGGCGCGTTCTGCTGCCTTGGAACTATTCGCACAACAGTTTGCTACTGATGACCCACCCCCCGCGACGCCCCACGCCGGAAATCTGGACGTTGTGCTGCGTTGGGACTATTCGCACAGCCGACCGCTACTTCGTTGTTTTTCTCTAAAAATGTTTATATGTTATTACTATTTTTGTTTTCTTGTATATATTTATAAATTATTAAAGTTTTATAATCTTACTACTTTGTCGGAGTGCTATATATTTTTAATGTGACACATAATTGTAAAAACTTTGATGTACAAAGAGTCATCCCTGGAATCTTCCGCTTCACGCTCGGTCCCCTCCCCAATCACAATACAGGATGGTTTTCAGATAATAGCAACGCTTCTGCTGTGACGGATCTCATCGAGTGTGGGCCTTGATCTACTATAACTCCTTTGAAGAGGGGTGATTCTTTACAGCTGTGGCCATAAACTACATCTGCAGGGCTAGCTGATAGCCTAGGACCGGCCTGGACAATCGGACACAGAGGAAAAGGAGTGTCAGAGGGTGCGGTAGTGAATAGGGCGAAAGGGAGGTGTCGGGCGGGCACAGGGTGTGATTCTCAGGGAAGAGCAGCGCAGATGGGGGGAGGTTTATTACCCATGCATAAGACAGAGAGCGGGGGTGACCACTGCCTGGGTGAGATGCTTGCGAGGGTGGGGAGCCATGCTAAGGATCGACAGCGTGCACAGAGTGGGTCTGGTCAAGGCATCTAAAATGGCTGCCGTGCACGACAAAAGTGTGGCATTTGAAAAAAGACAAGATGGCGCACACAATGTTTTTCAACAATTCCTGATTTCCTTCGAATCGAACGTTAACAGACGTTGGGGCATATTACCAAAGTTAAGCGATATTTATCCCTAACGATGCATTGCAAAGATTTTTTTACCGTCAGAAATTATCGCAGATAAACCTTGCTATTATCAAGGTTTATCGCAAATACGATAAAAAACGAGCGCAATGCATTAATATCGCTGAAAACTCCGCGATATTCATGCATTACCGAGCTAATGCTCTTAGCCATGTTATCCACCTCCCATTGGATAACATGGCTAAGAACTGCTCAGGGCAGCTGTTACTTTTTGGAGATATTCGCGCTTATCTCGAATATTTCCAAAAGTTGATAATAGGAGATAGCGATGTTAGCGACTGTTTCCAGTCGCTAACATCTTGGCATGCCCACTTTGCATGTCATTAGTGATAAATATCACTCACATGCAAAGTGGGACCCAAGATGGTCGCTATCTCCTACTAGCCGTCGCTAACTGGTGTTAGCAACACCTAGGTAATACAGATATAATTTTATCTCCGCGAAGCGGAGCGCTGTTACAGATATATATCTTGTTTTTGAACGTTAATTTCTCAAAATGCACTGAAGCACATATATTGAGACATAGCAAAGGCACATCGGGCTACCAGTCCCTAATATTTTACCAAGTTTCGTGCAAATCCATTCAGCCGTTCGATTATTATTATTATTTTTTTTTTTTGCCCCGCGGGGCCCTTTTAAAACCTCCACATCAAACCTAGGGGGTCAGCGAGGATCTACTATGCCCCCTTATGGTCATTTGCCCCTTCGCTTTGGCCTCCTCTTGTCTCTCGATCCTACCGAGAGACAAGATGGCGGCCGCTACGTACTGTTTGGAATGTTTACAGACACCGGAGAGCCAATCAGCTTCGCTTCGCAAAGCTCCGTAACGCGAAAAGTACGCGAAGCGGTGCGCTGTTACAGATATATATCTTTTTTTGAACGTTAATTTCTCAAAATCCACTGAAGGACATATATTGAGACCTAGCAAAGGCACATCGGGCTACCAGTCCCTACAATTTTGCCAAGTTTCGTGCAAATCCATTCAGCCGTTCGATTATTATTATTATTATTTTTTTTTGCCCCGCGGGGCCCTTTTAAAACCTCCACATCAAACCTAGGGGGTCAGCGAGGATCTACTATGCCCCCTTATAGTTATTTCCCCCTTTGTTTTGACCTCCTCTTGTCTCTCGATCCTACCGAGAGACAAGATGGCGGCCGCTACGGACTGTTTGGAATGTTGACAGACGCCGGAGAACCAATCAGCTTCGCTTCACAAAGCTCCGTTGCGCGAAAAGTCCGCGAACCAGTGCGCTGCCTGGTCCGCGCTTACAGATATATATCTTTTTTTAAACGTTAATTTCTCAAAATCCACTGGAGCACATATATTGAGACCTACAAAAGGCACATCGGGCTACCAGTCCCTACAATTTTGCCAAGTTTCGTGCAAATCCATTCAGCCGTTCGGGCTAAAAGTGAGGCCAACCGCCCTATGGAAATTAACATGGGAAAAACGCGTTTTGGGACCCCCCTTTTTTCTCGGCCCCCCCTTGACGAACCCCCCCAAAATTTTCAGGGGCTGCTCAGAAACAAAATGTGCCATTTTCCTGAAAATTTCAGCCAATTCCGTCCACAAACGCCAAAGTTATTAGACATAGAATTTTCAAAAATCCCATAGAGAAAAAATCCTAACTATATATACCTACTGGCGACCGCCAGTAGGTAATATATATATATATATATATATATATATATATATATATATATATATATATATATATATATATATATTACCTACTGGCGGTCGCCAGTAGGTATATATAGTTAGGATTTTTTCTCTATGGGATTTTTGAAAATTCTATGTCTAATAACTTTGGCGTTTCGTCAAGGGGGGGCCGAGAAAAAAGGGGGGTCCCAAAACACGTTTTTCCCATGTTAATTTCCATAGGGCGGTTGGCCTCACTTTTAGCTCGAACGGCTGAATGGATTTGCATGAAACTTGGCAAAATTGTAGGGACTGGTAGCCCGATGTGCCTTTGCTAAGTCTCAATATATGTGCTCCAGTGGATTTTGATAAATTAACGTTCAAAAAAATATATATATCTGTAACAGCGCTCCGGGTAGCTCTCCGGTTCGCGTACTTGACGCGTGACGGAACTTCGCGTAGCGAAGCTGATTGGCTCTCCGGTGTCTGTCAACATTCTAAACAGTCCGGAGCGGCCGCCATCTTGTCTCTCGGTAGGATCGAGAGACAAGAGGAGGCCAAAGCAAAGGGGGAAATGACCATAAGGGGGCATAGTAGATCCTCCCTGACCCCCTAGGTTTGATGTGGAGGCTTTAAAAGGGCCCCGCGGGGAAAAAAAATAAAATAAAAAATAAATGAAAATAAATCGTTTTTTTTGCGTGGGGAGCGCCCGGTACGCTTTTGTGCAATGGGCGGTGGTAATCTAAATGATGAGGGGGGGGGGGTGGGCAGCGTTCAAAGCACATCAGCGTGCATAAATACGAAAATGTTTTTATCTACCACGTACTTGACTTATCTCTCTGAGATGCATTCCCTTGTGTTTCGGCAATGGTAGTCTGTTCATTACATAGATCGCCCGAGGGCGGTAGTACAGACCGCGCGTAGGAAAGGGTCAAAAGACAGGGGTATAGGAGTATGTAACAAGCGAGCCATTTAATTGAAAAAACTAAACGTGACAAACGGTTGCAGGAACATTGAAGGTTGATTTTATAATTGAAAGTATAACAGGATCAGTTACAATAAAATCGTCCATACGCACACCATGGGCGAGTATCATGGGTAACATTATTTCGAAGCTTTATTAATACAATAATCAATAATGAAAAATCGACATCAATAGGGTTGTCCGTATTCCTAGTCAGTACCCTTCCCCGCCCGCCATGTGCACAAAGACCGCATACATCCCCCATAACGTCAAGGCTAAGTAACTAGAACGTCATAAGGAGTTGCAAGTCGCTCCCATACTGGCGCCATTTTGGTCGAGGCCAGGCAGGTCCAGAGTATAGTTCAATGTCTCCAATAAGTAGCGGCAGGACCAGAATCCCTTTCGGCAGTTCTGGCTTCGTCATTACGAGCACTAGAAAACAAGACATTCTGGGCAATACCACCCTTGACGCAGCCCTTTATTCTACAAGATGGTGTCTTTCAAAAGCCAGGGGTATAGGAGTATGTAACAAGCGAGCCATTTAATTGAAAAAACTAAACGTGACAAACGGTTGCAGGATCAGTGAAGGTTGATTTTTTAATTGAAAGTATAACAGGATCAGTTACAATAAAATCGTCCATACGCACACCATGGGCGAGTATCATGGGTAACATTACTTCGAAGCTTTATTAATACAATAATCAATAATGAAAAATCGACATCAATAGGGTTGTCCGTATTCCCAGTCAGTACCCTTCCCCGCCCGCCATGTGCACAAAGACCGCATACATCCCCCATAACGTCAAGGCTAAGTAACTAGAACGTCATAAGGAGTTGCAAGTCGCTCCCATACTGGCGCCATTTTGGTCGAGGCCAGGCCGGTCCAGAGTATAGTTCAATGTCTCCAATAAGTAGCGGCAGGACCAGAATCCCTTTCGGCAGTTCTGGCTTCGTCATTACGAGCACTAGAAAACAAGACATTCTGGGCAATACCACCCTTGACGCAGCCCTTTATTCTACAAGATGGTGTCTTTCAAAAGCCAGGGGTATAGGAGTATGTAACAAGCGAGCCATTTAATTGAAAAAACTAAACGTGACAAACGGTTGCAGGATCAGTGAAGGTTGATTTTTTAATTGAAAGTATAACAGGATCAGTTACAATAAAATCGTCCATACGCACACCATGGGCGAGTATCATGGGTAACATTACTTCGAAGCTTTATTAATACAATAATCAATAATGAAAAATCGACATCAATAGGGTTGTCCGTATTCCCAGTCAGTACCCTTCCTCGCCCGCCATGTGCACAAAGACCGCATACATCCCCCATAACGTCAAGGCTAAGTAACTAGAACGTCATAAGGAGTTGCAATTCGCTCCCATACTGGCGCCATTTTGGTCGAGGCCAGGCAGGTCCAGAGTATAGTTCAATGTCTCCAATAAGTAGCGGCAGGACCAGAATCCCTTTCGGCAGTTCTGCCTTCGTCATTACGAGCACTAGAAAACAAGACATTCTGGGCAATACCACCCTTGACGCAGCCCTTTATTCTACAAGATGGTGTCTTTCAAAAGCCAGGGGTATAGGAGTATGTAACAAGCGAGCCATTTAATTGAAAAAACTAAACGTGACAAACGGTTGCAGGATCAGTGAAGGTTGATTTTATAATTTAAAGTATAACAGGATCAGTTACAATAAAATCGTCCATACGCACACCATGGGCGAGTATCATGGGTAACATTACTTCGAAGCTTTATTAATACAATAATCAATAATGAAAAATCGACATCAATAGGGTTGTCCGTATTCCTAGTCAGTACCCTTCCCCGCCAGCCATGTGCACAAAGACCGCATACATCCCCCATAACATCAAGGCTAAGTAACTAGAACGTCATAAGGAGTTGCAAGTCGCTCCCATACTGGCGCCATTTTGGTCGAGGCCAGGCAGGTCCAGAGTATAGTTCAATGTCTCCAATAAGTAGCGGCAGGACCAGAATCCCTTTCGGCAGTTCTGGCTTCGTCATTACGAGCACTAGAAAAAAAGACATTCTGGGCAATATCACCCTTGACGCAGCCCTTTATTGTACAAGATGGTGTCTTTCAAAAGCCAGGGGTATAGGAGTATGTAACAAGCGAGCCATTTAATTGAAAAAACTAAACGTGACAAACGGTTGCAGGATCAGTGAAGGTTGATTTTATAATTGAAAGTATAACAGGATCAGTTACAATAAAATCGTCCATACGCACACCATGGGCGAGTATCATGGGTAACATTACTTCGAAGCTTTATTAATACAATAATCAATAATGAAAAATCGACATCAATAGGGTTGTCCGTATTCCCAATCAGTACCCTTCCCCGCCCGCCATGTGCACAAAGACCGCATACATCCCCCATAACGTCAAGGCTAAGTAACTAGAACATCATAAGGAGTTGCAAGTCGCTCCCATACTGGCGCCATTTTGGTCGAGGCCAGGCAGGTCCAGAGTATAGTTAATGTCTCCAATAAGTAGCGGCAGGACCAGAATCCCTTTTGGCAGTTCTGGCTTCGTCATTACGAGCACTAGAAAATAAGACATTCTGGGCAATACCACCCTTGACGCAGCCCTTTATGCTACAAGATGGTGTCTTCCATTCAGAAAATATAGTTGGCAGCATTTTGAAAGGAAAGATAAATGGCCGTTCTCCTAGTGAGTCTCACATTGTTACATATATGAAGAATGTTGAAGAGTAGTATGTTGAAAATCTGAAGCCATCGTTCTACAAACTCTCAACCAGCCTTGGATGGAAAAATCCTGAAGAATGTACAAACTGAAAACCAGTTTTTGTCTGCATAGCATCAGCAGCAACACTTGAGTCAGCTTTGTGTGAAGCCACCATCTTGATCCAATCAATACCGTCCCCCTGCACACATTCAGGGACCAGGCCGCATTGCGAGGGCACCGCAGGACGTGTCTTCAGGTCAAACGGATTGTGGGACAAGGTCCAGAATGGAAGAGTCACCAAAAGGCAAAAAGTTCCGCCGGACCCCGGGAGCCGGCCGCCTATGTCGGGGGCGATCTCAGGCCACACCAGGGCAACAAGACTTGGGGAGGGGGCAGGAGCCAAGCGCCCCCTCCCAGTCCGCGCCACCACACCGCCCCTCGGGGGCCTCCGTCAAGCGGTTCAGGGAGGCACCGCAGGCAGCGGTTCTTCAGATCAGTGGCTCTCACCGGCAAGGCTCCCCTCCGTCAGCAGCGATCGTTGGCGCTGTCATTGCGGCCGGAGGCCCCGCCTAGTTAACGCCCCGGCCTCTCCATGTCGTAGGCCGCAGAGTAGTCGGGGAGAAATCCCGGGAACGGCGGCATGCATTTGGATCGATGTTGCAGCAGGCTGCCATGTAAATAGTTATTTAATAAAACGTTTTACCCTGTTACTTTGCTGGTGTGTTGTATATATTTATAATATTTGCATAGGGTTTGTCGTTATTTTGGGCGGGGTGGGCGGCGGAGCCGAGCTGTCTTGCAGCCATCATGGCGTCGAGCTCGGTTCCTCTCACTAGTTTCATATTTCTCATGAGGGGTTGTTCCTAATGTTTCTATTTTAGCGAGGTCAAAAAGAGATCCCATTAGTGGCCTACTGATTTTGCTTGATTCCTTTTGTTTTTTCTAACGATTTTTCACTATCTGCAAACAGATATTGCGACTCTGTGCTTGTTTGTAAATAGAGAATGAACCAAAGAGAACCAATTCCAAAACAGTAAATGCTTGGATAACAATCAATCAAATGGAGAGGGAAGCAGGCACGACGGATTACAACGGGGGAAATGGCCTGCGTTACCTACCCTTCACTATCTGCAAAGAGAGAATATTCCTAAAAGAAAAGAGGGGGGGGAGGCAGCGTTCAAAGCACATCAGCGTGCATAAACACGAAAATGTTTTTACCTACCACGTACTTGACATTTTAAAGCTTTTGATATTTGCTAATAAAAAACCATTGAAATTCACTGAAAAAACCAAAGGTTATAGACCATATATAGTTAGGAATTAGCATTTACAAAACCTTGAAAATTCACTGAAAAAACCATGGGTTATAGACCATATATAGTTAGGAATTAGCATTTACAAAACCTTATTTTACTCACACAAAACCATTGAAATTCCATATATAGTTATTTGCAGTAACTATATATCGCGCACCCGCAATCCACTGCTGATGATGTCACATATTACATCATTCATGACATGGTCAGTGACATCACTGATGACATCACTGATGACATCTCAAATGACATCACTGATGACATCACTGATGACATCTCAAATGACATCACTGATGACATCACTGATGACATCTCAAATGACATCACTGATGACATCTCAAATGACATCACTGATGACATCACTGATGACATCTCAAATGACATCACTGATGACATCACTGATGACATCTCATTTTACATCAATGGTCACATCACTGATGATATCATTCATGTGACAATACAATGCATCTCCTCACACTTTAATATAACCTCTGTTACACCCAGTGTTAAATACAGAATATAATTTTTTAAACCATTGACACACCAATACTAGTTACTACATACGCACTCACTGATTCCTACGTCTACACACACATTCACTCATTCACCCATACAATCATTCATACATACAATCACTCATCTTTACAACACTGTCATATGCACTCATACACCTATACAGACACTCACACTCGGCCACTCATCCATGGAGTTACTCACACACCTAGTCAGTCCTGTAAAGAATCAATCACACTTCCATTTTCTAATCTATACAGTTAAACATAGAGTACCTTACATTTTCACAACATATACTAACACATTCTTACTCTCTTATACAATCATTGATACAAGAACACATTGATCTGCACAGAGTCACACATCTCCCAGCCAGCCACACACACACTCAGTCTCCCATACAAATACTTGGACAATCAATCAATAACCCATATAGTTACTCATATAGCTACTGATCAACACATGCAGCAGTTTACAGAACAACAGACATAATGATGCACAAATTAAGACAGTTTAGTCACTAACCCATGCACTCAGTGAGACACATTTAATCACTCACTCATACAGTCAGTCACGCACCTACTAAATCCTTCATCCAGACACTTCTACATCTACTCATTCTTCAATATGTAAAACATATTTAAACTTTACAGAAACACACAGTCACTGGATGATGTCATCAGTGATGTCATCAGTGATGTCATTTGAGATGTCATCAGTGATGTCATCAGTGATGTCACTGACCATGTCATGAATGATGTAATATGTGACATCATCAGCAGTGGATTGCGGGTGCGCGATATATAGTTAGTGCAACTAACTATATATGGAATTTCAATGGTTTTGTGTGAGTAAAATAAGGTTTTGTAAATGCTAATTCCTAACTATATATGGTCTATAACCCATGGTTTTTTCAGTGCATTTTCAAGGTTTTGTAAATGCTAATTCCTAACTATATATGGTCTATAACCTATGGTTTTTTCAGTGAATATATATATATATATATATATATATATATATATATATATATATATATATGTGTGTGCGTGTGTGTGTATATATATACACATATATATATATATATATACACACAGATATATATATATATATATAACTACATTTAGTTTAAATATATATACACACACATATACATGTATTGCATGAAAAAATTTAATTAGTGGTTACATATGAAATACTCCAGCTACATTTATACCTTTGATTTATAATTAAGCACAACTCTATAAACACTGCACTGAACTCGGTATCCACAGTAAGGTAACTATAATTCGCAACTCTGCCATACACTGTGTTCTTACAAAATATGTAACTTGCTGTGTCATAAGAGTGGTTATGAATGTTACCATTTCAAATGCAGCAAGTAATTGAATATAAAACGGTATAGATAGTGCATGGAGGAGGCGCACGTTATAATTAATTTACATGAATATTAGCATTAGCATAGAAATATATGTCATTCCAAAGGTACTCTGCACAGCTTAATGAAATAATCCAAACAGGGGGGCCTATGTTTCAGAGCATACATTTCAATTATTCATGTTGTCGAAGCCAATAGTCATTTGTTCCTCACTGACATGCCATAATGTTGATCAATATTGTTTTCCACCTTTTCAACAAAATCTTGTGCAGTTATGTTAGTGAAGCTAGTTCCGGTTCGCAAAACATGAGCAACAGCATAAGAGGTGACTGAAAGTTCACTTGCATATAATAATGTAAAAATGTATGGAATGTCTTGACGAAAGGATGGATCCTCAAAATATAATCTTGTTGCTCGGTACTCCAAAGTGGAAATTTTTACCGGACAATCATCATATCATCTACCTTTCCCAGTGGGAAACATATGTAGACATCATCTTATTTCCATAATTTTTTTCCAGAAACTAATTCCTATCCTCTAGCTTCTGTAATTTGATACAGTTCTATAGAACCACCCATCATATCTCACACAGTGGTTATATATTGTAATGTTCATATATTTCTTCAGTGTATTCTTTATTGATCTTCCCAAATAGTCCCATCGCTTTTTCAGTAGTAAATGGTGAGTTTGTAGAAGAGATAATGTTTTCAGTTTCTAAATCTTTAGACTATGTGTTGTTTTCTAAAGGTAAGATATAGTTTTTTGAACTTTGTGGATACCTATGAATTTTTGCCAAACTTTCTTTTCCTTTGTAGGTACTCTACTGAATAATACCATTAAAGTTTCTGCTGATTTCATTATTTTTCAAGAGTGTATACGTTTTTGCTGAAATCTAATGAAAGGAAAACCATTTCTCCTTTCAGTGCATGTACTGATTCATGGGGTGGGAATTTTCCAGATTTTGATTGATTTCTAGTAATGGTTTGAAAAGGATGTACTGTTTGAATTTAAATATTTTTATATACATTTAGTCTCTGAGTTCTTCTGATGGTATTGGATACATTTCCAAATTGTTATAAATTCCTCGTGAATGCATGAAGCTATGAAGTCTAGTTTTCCGACTCAGTAATTGCATTTGGACTGATAATCACAAACATCATGTTGATCTTCAACAAATAAACACTAATTTCTCCATGCTACTCTATGTTCATTTTCAGTTTTTTTCACGGAGATACAAGATTTTTTTATTTTTTATTTTTTTTTTATCCTCATTCGCCACCAACCTCACTTCAATTCACACTCAAGATTTCAATACCCGCACTCAGCAAGCTGAGAGGCCTAGGCAATTGGAAGTGGAGATCCCGCCTACAGGTACCTAGACTTGCTTGGGTGCTAATGAAGAACCAGCTGAGATAACTCTTCCACCAAGCTCCAAGAGCTAGATGACACCCGTGGTAAAGCTGCCAGTGAAAATACTGGGAGCAACCGACTTAGCCCGAAGAGTATTAAGGCAGCCTAATCATAGGACTCAGAAGAAAAAAAAACCTCAATCGATCAACTCTGAGCCCCATCTGAATTGCAGCAGGTTCCAAAATACTTTCTTCTTCTTACTGCCTGATCGAATAGGATCTAGCTTAGAGACTGCCAAGACTGAAGTCTGCCACTCTAAAAAGGAGGGGGGAGTGGATTCTGTCCATCTTTTACAGATTTGTCTCCTAGCTAGGAGAATAGCATAGAAAAGCAGTGATGTGGCAGAGCCCGTAACTCTATCTGCCAAACCAAAGATGAATCGATGTTGATAGGACACCCCAGGGTACTTGCCAAGAAAATCCCAATGCTCTCCCAATAGAAAGCAAGGGCAGGGCCTTTAGTGATTTTAGAAAGTTTATGGAGAGAGAAGTAGGCCCTATGGATGGTAAACAGGTGGTTCCTTTTTAGCCATGCTGGTTTTACTACCTCATATAAGATCATACATGAGTTCTGCCATAAATAATTTCAGTCCTGTGCAGGTAAGGAACCTACCCACAGTTTCTCTGCAAGTTTGAATTCGCTGTCTACCACTTCAGATATAGCTTGATATCAAAAAGAAACTCCCTTATTCCCAGGGAACTATCCCCCAGATGTATCAAGCATCCATTTTGAGATTCCTTATTAGCGAAAAATAAGGATTCGCTAATAAGGAATAGCAAAATGCTATGCATGAAGAAATCGCTAAAAAAGTTGCGATTTCTTACGATTCCTTAATTGCGACTCGCAAATTGCGAGTCGCAATTAAGGAATACCTCCTCATTCATTCCTATGAGCCTAGAGGCGCATAGGAATGAATGGGAAGACATTCTCAATTTGTGATTAGCAATTAGCGAATCGCAAATTGAGAATGCAATTTCAAGGGTGCAGGGGTGTCCAAAGGAAACCCTGTTGCACCCCTGAAATTAATCTGTGCACATATGTTGCGCACACACATGCCCTAGGGCATGTGTGTGTGGAACATGAAACTTTGAAAATGCACAAAAGTGAATTTTTCAAAGTTTTTGCAAATTACCATGAAGTTCAATTTCATGGTAATTTGCTCCCCCTATTAGCGAAATCGCAATTTTTTTTACTTTGTTGCATTGCATTTAAGGAATCTCAATTTGGGATTCCTTAAATGCAATCGCAATTTAAGGAATCTCAATTTAGAAATTCCTTAAATTGCGATTTTTCCATTTGTGATGATGCATCCCAAATGCAAACATACCGGTCGCAAAGGGGCAGATTCTGCGAATGTGCCCCTTTGCGACCAGATTTTCCTTTCATGCATCTGGGCCTTAGTCACAAGCTGATGTTCCAGGTAGCTGCTACACCACGTTAAATTCTTACGATTTGTTTTGAGTGTGATTGGGCCCAGCTTTCCAGCTGAAGATATTTAAATCTGGAGAGGCCAGCTCTGACTTTGTCTCTAAGTTGTTCCCATGAAACAGATACAAGGAGATACAAGATTTCACTTGGCTATTATAATGCTTACTTTGGCAGCAACTGCAGATTGTATTCAATATTTTGCAAATGGTTTCTTGAAAGGTCAGAATATCCTTTTCTTAAATATGTAAGTTGAGTAATGGATTGTCTGATCAATCAATCAATCAATCATTCATAGCATTTGTAAAGTGCACTACTTACCCGTGAGGGTCTCAAGGTGCTGGGGGGTGGGGAATGCTGGTACTGCTCAAAAAGCCTGGTCTTGAGGAACTTACTGAAGGTCAGCAGGTCTTGGGTCTGCCGTAGGTGGATGGGAAGGGTGTTCCAGGTCTTAGCGGCTAGGTGGGAGAACTATCTGCCTCTGGAGGTCGCTCTTTGGATGCGGGGGACTGTGGCGAGGTCGGCGTAGCGAAGCTAGCGGGCTTGGGTGTAGAAGCTGAGTCGTCTGTTGAGGTATGCTGGTCCGGTGTTGTGGAGTGCCTTGTGTGCATGGATGAGGAGCTTGAAGGTTACCCTTTTGTTGACGGGGAGCCAGTGCAGGTCTCTCAGGTGGGGTGTGATATGGCTGCGCCGGGGGACGTCGAGGACCATGCGTGCAGAGGCGTTCTGGTTGCGTTGAAGCCATTTCAAGAGTTTGGCCGAGGCTCCTGCATAGAGGGCGTTTCCGTAGTCCAGCCTGCCGCTGACAAGGGCCTGGGTGATCGTTCTTCTTGTTTCGGTGGGTATCCACTTGTAGATCTTGTAGAGCATGCAGAGAGTTTTGAAGCAGGAGGAAGAGACAGTGTTGACCTGCTTAGTCATGGAGAGGGTGGAGTTGAGGAAGACCCCTAGGTTGTGTGCATGGTTGGTTTGTGTTAGAGCTGTTCCCCGTGCGGACAGCCACCAGGAGTCGTGGATCCGAGGGGTGTATACGAGGATGAGGACCTCCGTCTTGTCCGAGTTTAGCTTTAGTCGGCTGTTCCTCATCCATTCGGTGACGGCCTTCATTCCTTTGTAGAGGTTGGTTTTGGTGGTGTGGGGGTCCTTGGTGAAGGAGATGATCAGCTGGGTGTCATCTGATGGACTGTGAAGCAACACAACACCTGGGCAGGTATTGGTTATAAATAGTGCATCAAAGTAATCTGTTATAATGCTCAATTCTGTTGGATATGAGTGAAGTAGAGCATATTTAAGTTGGTCAATTTCCATAGCTGGGGATTTTGCATATTATAATATGTGCACAGGTTTTCTTGTACTTGAATGATGAGTGGGGAGCATTTTAATGTGATGGAAAGTGGATTCGCACACTGCATATTAAAGGCAACATAAAAAATGTCCTTTTTACTAATAACCTGAAATGGGCAAATGTGTCTATGGTTTTGAGTAACTTTCTTTTTTTTGTGGGGGGGTTGCTTATTTAAATGTCCTTAGCTTCAGACATCTTTTGAATATTGTGAGTGGAAGTGCATTTCCTTTAATAAACAGTTTTTTTAGCTCCTGTAAATCATCATTATGCTTACTTAATTCTTAGCTCTTTTTTTATACCTATTATACTTTCATGTTTGACTTCATAACAAGGTTCTTCACCTGTGACAGGCAGTGCACAATTAGTGTGTTGATGGTAAATTTCTTGTTTTAAGTAACGTTCAATTATTAACATATGATGCCAATTTCAGTGTAAACTGTGACAGAAGTTAGTGTTGTCAGTTCTTTTGTAAGCAATGTCTGTATGTTATAGGATGAAACTAAACTGACAATGCTTTTCATGCGATTCATGATAAAATTAGCAGTTTTCTTTTCACACTAAATGCTTCCTCGACAATATGGTGAACATATTGTTCCTGCATGAGTTAGTTTGTCTTTTTCCTTATTAAAGGAAATGTTTGTAGTAAATTCTTGAGGACATGAATTTTAAATTGTTTTACAGTAATATTCCTAACATTGTCCCTTCTTCTCCGACTGTATAATGTAACTGAATAATGACATGTGCTCTTGTGTAAAATATAGATTGTTGGTGCTTGTAATTGTTTTGTAGTAATCTGATTATTATTAATAACATGTTGAGTAGAAATAGTCTTAGAATTTAGAATAGGCTTACCAGTTCTGATATTTTTCTTTCTTCTCTCTTTGTCTTTTCTTTGCATCGTATCTCTCTGGAGATATATATTTTTTGTTTTTGACTGTGATATTTTGTAGGTGTTGTGTAAAATAGCAGGAATCGTGTTGGTCACACCATAGAAAAGAAAATAAATATGTAATGTTAATAACTCAAATTGATGTGTCCCCTTTTTTAGCAGTATACATCTGTAATTGCTTTTCCTGCCACTAGTCTATAATTAGAATGAGTATTTACTTGTAGTATGTGGACATAATGAGATACAGAAGTTCAATGTGTAACAATTGTGCAATTTATTTACAGCAAGAAATAGAGATGTATTGTATTCCAACAGTCACCACTGTGGCAATGGTTGTCTGTGGTATTTAGTAATATTGGGGTGTGTTTATCGCCCAGTTATTAATATCCACCAATAACATTCAGTTTCACTTCTTGGTGCAATTTGTTATCTATGCTCATGTTTATTTTAATTGTAATGTGAACAGTATTTCAGTGTATTCTAATTGAGATGTGTTTAGAGTTAACTACCAATGAGATCATGCTTTATTACTGTTTGCGCCTTCTTATAAATTTGTTTATTGGTTCTCATTGTTATGTGACCACATATGTGTGTTTCCCTAGGCTAAGTAGTTATTTTGCATATGTGCTTGTTTTGGTCTCCTTGTGCTACATTAGTAGCTCAGAATCTAAGTAAGTCAATGTGTTTTCCAATTGGTCAATCAGAAAGCCCAGTATGAATACATATATGTTTCTGTGCCTGTGTTTTCCTCAAGCTTGAATTTAAGTGTATTATCAAGATGGTTAGTGTTTGGGTTGTTGGGCACAGATGTATGTTTTGGTCCAGGAAGTATGCAAAGAATGCTGGATTTTATGCTAATTCAGGGTTGAAAGGAGTAGATATGTTATAGATTGGAGAAAGAGGTGTGATATGGAATCAGCTACTCCCTCTTATTTAATCTCTTATGGCATGTGAGCATCCACCTTTTATGATAGTCCTCTGTGGAGGGAAAGATATCGGGCATCTACCTAGCCTGAAACTTGACATTGAGATGAAAGATACATTTTACAAGTTGATGAGTATGTTTCCAATGACGCATTTGATGTTCTCAAACATTTTTCAGGGACAAAATTGGAAGTACTTTACTGTAAATGCTGTAAACTTAGAAAAACTCACAAATATATTAACAAGACTGTGTCAGTATTTCTAAAAGATCATGAAATGTCCGCAATTAATCTCTTGGATATTAAGGGCCTGATAATGATTGTGGCGTAGAGGATATCCCATTACAAACATGACGGATATCCCGTCCGCTGTATTATCGGTTCCATAGGAGATTATTAAATTGTAATTTGGCGGACGGGATATCTGTCATGTTTGTGATGGAGTAACCCTGTCCATCAAAATTGTATTCAGGAACTAAATATTCAAACATAATAATTTATTGTGCCGGTGGTGTCCATTTTACCACCTGGGGAAACCAAGATTTCCTGTTCAACATTACCAATTGGTTTACTAAACATATGTAACTCTATCTAATTTGGAATATACCAAAGGCTCTTTTAAGAGTCACTCTATAGTCTGTTAATTCTAAATGCAATGTTTTTGACTACTGTAGTAGTATTGCAGTACTCTATACATTTACAAAAAAAAGATTACACATTTGCACATTTAAATTTCTCGGCCACTAAAAGCTTACCTAAGATTTCCTAAGCCTATCTACCTTTCAAATCAGGAATACAAAATTGAGATTGATAAATTATACAGAGAACACAGTGGAGCCAAGATGACTGCTTTTTCATTGTGGAATCTATTTCAGAAGCCAATCAGATTGTAATTTGTCATCGCCATGTACTGGGCCACTACCACAGTATTACAGCGACAACAGATATCACAAAGATTCTTGTGCTTCATAACTTGATAACCACTTGACTCTTTGAGGTCAAATCCCATATTGTATCATCTACATACTACAATATATATTCCTGTCGAATCTAATTGAAATCCCTTCAGTCATTTTTTCAATACATTCAATACAAAAAGTCTATGGAAAATGCATTGGTGTCAAAACCTGTTTGGGACCTCCATTATTTCTTTGCACTCCCTTGACCAATCATCGAAAACCTTTGCATCACCCCAATATAGAAGGAAGCATAGGTCTGCAAAATTGTGTGCAGATTCATCAAACGGGGGCAAAGGTATTAATGATAAAAAACTAATAGGAATGCCTATCAAACCTAACTATAAGTGGTAGCCAGTAGGTAAATATAGTTCGCACCTAGAATTCATTGGAACAATGTTTTTTGCTTTGCTAATAACTTTGACGTCATTTGGCAAACCTTCACAACATTTTCAGACCTAGTTTGATACTCATTTCAGCTGCAGTTTGTGACGTTTCAGGGTAATGCATCAAGCAGGGACCAAGAGCAAGGGGATTTCCTCTAGGGATTTTAGATATGACAACAGCCTGAAACACTGAGCAGAATAACACCAAATTTGGCAGAAAGCTAGATCTTGGATAAGAAAGAGTGCTTGTGAGAAGTTGTCCTTTTTTTCCTAATCACCCCCATTTTTTGACTGATATTGGTAGTTACTGACTTTGATTGTACCCTTGTCTCTACTAACAAGGCCAAGGGCCAGCACTCTGTTTAAAAGATATATATGACATTTATGAGGACCCTTGCGCTGTTGGACTATTACATTTTGAGACGTTCCGTGGCGCTGGAGCCTGCTCTATATCCGCATGCGTTTGGCGGCTTTTTTCGGGCTGTGCGGCGTTTAAAAAAAAAACGTGTTACATGACGAGCTCGTCATGAGCATGCGAGCGGCGCAACTCATGACGAGCTCAGCTCGTCATGAGCATGGAAGTGGATATTTACGAAACAGCACTAAGCCACCCTTTATGGCTTGATGCTGCCTCGTAAATATTCTCGAACAGCCATGAGCCTTCTAGAAGGTTCTAGGCCTTTCTGGTAGGTGGGATGAGGTGGGTAAATATAGGGGGGCGGTGCTTCTATGTGTTCGAACTGAACGTGGACTTGACTGAGAGGGGACACCCTGCCAGGAGGTACCGCTGCAAGGACTTGTGTGCTGGCCCCTGAGCCATTCTGTACCCCTCTGCTGTCCACAGGACTAGAGAGAACCTTTGCTGGAGTGAAGACCACTATGTCAGGAGGAGTGCCACTTTATGGGAGATGACTGCTTGTAGGAGCTGCTGTCCTGTACTGTTGAGTGCCCACTGACTGCTGATCTTGCCCAGCCTTGCCTGCCTGCTCTGCTGCCCTAGCACCTCGTGAGCACTATACTTTGACTGCCTGTATTTCAAGGAGGTGAGGAGTGTGGGCACTACTTTCTTGTGTGGGACAGACTCACCGGGGCTCCCAGGACCAGAGAGTGTCCCGCATGTGGCCAGAGGAGCAAGAAGAAGGGTCCTCGACGAACCGGTGAGTCTGTCGGCTGCTGCAACAGGGAAGAGCCAATACCTCTAGTGAGGCCAGTGAGTGGGGGCTCTGGGGAGCTTTGCAGGCCTCCTGGGGACCATTTGTAATTTAGTTGCGGGGCGGACCGACGGCTGGAAGCCTCCCCGTTGGGACTGGGCCAGTCCATTGGAACTTGCTCTGTTTGGGGGTGACCTGGAGTCCCGGAGTGGGGCTCCTCATTGACAGTGGTGCCAGTGACCCTTTGTAACTCACAGCTGCCCCGCCGGACAGTGGGCAGATGAAACATTTTGGGCAATTTTCTTCATTCCCTAGCCCCTGAGTGGGGCTCGCACCTACACCCATTGGTGCTAGTGCCCTGTTGCTCATCACAGTTGCACTGCGAGAGTGCGGGCAACTGCAAAGAGGGGGCAATACTGCTGTTGAGTCCAGGAGAGGGACTCATACCTAGCCTATAACTTGCAGGCCTCATTCTGCACAGCTTTAATGTTGGGGACATGTATAAGGTGATGAATATGCCTATTGTCCTGCATAATGTGATTTGTGCCTATTGGGACGAGGCCTGATACTAATGTGCATGCCTAAGATCATGCTACGGTGTTCTACTTCCAGGCCTGACTATGTGTTTATGCCTTATGATAATGTGTCTCATGCCTAAGGACATGTTGTGGTGCTATGCCCCGGATTATTGCCTAATGAGATGCCCCAGGTACTTAAGTTGATGCTGATATGATGCAGAAGATGTTATATGCCTAAGGTGTTCTCGTACTTTGATTTATGCTGTTGGTTTTATGCTTCATGCTAATGTTCATGCCTGACCTAATGCCTTTATGCTAATGAGGTTGTGGCCACTGCTAATGTTGTTTATGCAAAGGTGTCGATGCCTATGGAAACGCCTTATGAATTTTGCCCCATGCTGATGGTTTGGGTGCAAAATATGCCTTTATCCCCACACGTGTATACCTAAAGTCACGCCTAGTGTGTTGCTCATGCTGTTAGGCTGTTGTGCTTCATGCTACTGATGATGCCTTCATGCTTACATGTTTAAGCTCAATGCTAATATGTTTGGGCCTATTGTTGTGATTTTTGCTAATGTTATGTAGGATATGTTTTATACTTAATGCCTACCTTAGTTATGCATATTGCATTGTCTAGCCAGTAGCGATTGGCTGTTATATTTTTTTGTGCTGATTTTATATTTATTCCTGTGCTTGTGATGATACTGGCAGCGGCCCAATTGGCCCTGCCGTATAAATAGTCCCCCTGTATACCGCTACCCGGTGCCAGTTGGCACAGTGTTACAATTGTGATTGCCTTACGATGTTTTCTGCATAATACATATGCTGTTTTTTCACCTAACCTGGTGTGGTCTCTGTTTGCAGTGTGCCTAGTGTGTCGCCTGTGAGTGTGTGCTGCGCAGATGCTTTACACAATGCCTCCGAGTTTGGCCTACCCGCTCCGCACCACGCTACCCCATTTCTAACAGTAGAGCAGTTCATCTTCTTTTTGGAACTGACCCCTTGCCTTGTTCGAGTTGAAATGCACCATTTGCAGGGTGGCTGCCACAGGTGCAGAGCTTAGTGCCTCTCTTCGTGAAGTCCTGCCTTGTCATGGAAATGATCGAGCAACTGCAATCTATGACAGTCGGTGCTCGGCTCATTTGGAGAAAGCATTCCTTCAACTTGGGATCGACTTCCTGCCTCCCCACAGTGTGTGACATTTGCCTCCTGTGAATCCAGACCCCCCTACCCCCACCCCCTGTCTTGATAAAGATCCGCCGTGACCACCAATCGGGGCACACTAGGATCGAAACGTCGACGCACAATATTGGTCAAGAAACCTCCGGGAACGGGCACAGTAACCATCTGTCTCCTTGGAGCATTAAATTAGAACTCTGACCGCCAAAAATCTTTCCCCTTCCCTTTTTTCCCGTGTACAATACTGTATATATTTGTAAATAAGTGTCACTGAATTTGTTGCACCATTCACTTTGCTCACCAATAGTCACTTTTCACATGTGTTTGAAATTGAAATGGAATGAAGTAATTCCGGTGTTTTAAATGTGACTTTGTTTCTTATATAAAAGTTTTGAACTATATCTGTTGTCAGAGAGGTTTAATCAATTTTAGTGGTTATATTGTGTTATGAGCTAACTTAGCCTTCACTCAAAAGCAATTTATTCCTTCACCCGACAGAACCATTTTTTTCTTTAATCATACTTACCCAGGTTCTGAGGGACACAGGGTTACCCCTTTTTGGTAAAACATTGTCATGGAAATGGGTCTCTTCTTGATATCACACCAAATCCAAGGTTCTGGTTTCTGAGGTGCCCTTAAATCATGGATTTAGGGGGTGTTAGTGGGTGTGAGAACTAGTAGCCAATGGCTACTTAGTCCTGCGGCTAATCCGCCCAAGTAGTGATAACATCATGTGGGTGTATGTCACTACAACTAGTCAGAACCTACTTTCTAACCTAAATTCAAGTTGTCCAAAACAATCTTCATTCATACACCTCAGCTGCCAGCCCCTAGAGGTGTCACCAGCATTGTCGAGGTAGACATCTCCTGCATAATGAATTTTCCTCCTGCCCATGAAAAATAGTGCCTAAGGCAGAGGGAGTGTTTGTCCTTGAGTAGGGGACAGTTCCTTTGTCCAGTGGTACCAGTGAAGCCTTTGCGGCTTAGTGCAGCACCAGTGTAATCACTAGCCATTCTATGTGGGCAGTGCGTTCACCTCGTGTTAACGCAGGTCCATTGTCTCTGACATCTGGGAGTGGTACACTCTTCCCAGCATGAGGTCAAACTTCTGTCTTGGCAGCAAAGCTTTGTAGATGCCAGCCAGGGCACGAAAACACTGGACTAACTTAGTGGACACTCTCGAAAGCGACATCTAGGTACATGCAAGTTAAACCTCAATCCCACCATTGTGTCGGGGGTTAAAAAGCACAGTTTTTGACACTAAACACACAAAGAAAATCGTCCGGGCCATCAAAGAGCAAATGTGATGCCGAAGTTATACGATGAAATGCCTGTCACTTGCAGTAGAATTATGTTTAGAATGCTACCACAGGGCAGTATGTGCTTGCACATTTACTTCCACATGTATAATACACTGTACCCTGCTTCCCGGGCCATAGGAGGCCAACCTTAGGGGGGACTGACATACATTAAATGTAGTGAGGTGGCCAGTGACACAAGGAGTGTGCAGGGTAGGATTCTAACTGGCAAGCTGCTGGTGCAGGACTGACATGGCACACCTGCAGACTTTGAATTTACTAGGGTCAATCAGGGTGGCACAATACATGCTGAAGCCCTGGTATCCCTTTTACATCCCGGCTCCGGGTACCACTGGTACCATATACTAGGGCATTACAGGGGTGTAAAGGTACTTGCTAATTGGGTGTCCCAATTCACATTTACAGTTTGAAGGAAAGAAAACTGGTGTTGGGCCTGGTTATTAGGATCCAGCACACTTTCAGAGCAATTATCACAGCATCTAGCAGCAAAAAGTGTGAGTATGACCATCAAAAAAGGGTACTTTACAACAGGCTTAATCAAAAGAAGGACTCCCTGAAAGCAACAGGTTACATCAGTTCAATGTGCATCATATCCAACAGGAAGAACGTAGCTAGACAGCATTCAGTGGACTTGAAAGGATATGGATAGGTGCATTTTGGGTCTTGTAGTCCCAACTTTCCATGGAGCAACTCAGAGATTCTGGAATCTTGGATTGGTGTCATGGGCACTTCAAGAGCCCAAGAGGACCTTCTGGAGGAAGGTCCAGAAATTTGAGATCATTTGAAGAATTTTTGTCAAAAAGCTCCTTAAGTTGAGAGTCAAATTACTGACATCGCATAGCGACACTGCTCGGAATTCAGGTTCGCCCTGCAGAAAGCTCCAGATCTCCAAGACCTCCAGGATTTCACTGATGCCTTGTGTCATGGGTGTGACTGCACAGGCAATTTTACCTTGTTGTCATGCTAAGGTATTATAGAGCAGTTTGAGAAGACAACATGTTTTACAATATGTCTGTGCAAGAAAACGTTCAGCATACATTCTGTGTAGAAAAACTTTACTAAAAGTATTTGCAGGAAGAAAAAGGCAGGTCTAACAATTCATTTATTTGTTTATTATAATTCCTAACACATATTTTCCCTTTGTTTCCCTTTACTCTTTTAAGAATGCTGTCATCGTCGGCACATGCACATTTGTATTACTGTAAAAATGTGTGCATGCACATAGCCTGCCACTGCGCAGTAGGTGGCACAACAAGTCTATAAAGTGCCTCCATTAGCAACTGAGGCACGTGCACCCAACTCTCCCACGACAAGCTATTTACGGTGTACGGTGGCATTGGCCAGTGCTTTCCCTTGTCTTACCCAGTCCCACTTACCTGGTTCCTTGAACTCCGGTGGGCAATCCAAGTTCTTCCTTATCGAAGGAGCTTCTTGATTTTTCAAGAAGTGATGGCGAGTTTCACAACCCGACTTCCAGAGACATCCGGTCCTTCCGCCAACTAGGTGTTGCTTAGCACCCAGTCAAGCTTCCAGCAACAGCAAGTTTGCAGCAGAACCAAGATAATGGCACAGTAAGTGGTCAGTGCTTGGATTGGTATGTAGGAAAAATTGAAGAAGTGGTCCAAAGCCTTTGTGATGGTCTGAGGAAAGATAGAATAAATGCTAAAATGAACCAAAGAAAGCGGGAGAGACAAAGAAGGTGGTTCTCAAAGAAATCTGGGAAGAGAAGAGAGAATTGAGGAGAGTAGCACGTAGTCTTAGCATAAAGTATGAACAGGGTAGGGTCGATATTCTCTCAAAAATAAAAAGAGAATATAACATGTTAATTAGGAGGGCAAAATAGGCTTATAAAGAAGACTGTTTGACAAAGTTGCTTGAGGCAATAGAAACAAAGAATACACATCAGTTCTGGAAACTGGTTCAATCAGCAGTGGATCGCCCTGCAGCCACTATGAACTGTGTGGTAGAAGAAGCTGTTTGGGAGGAATATTTGCTGGAATTATACAGCCCAGGGAGAGGACCGGAAGAGGGTATGCAACCGGATTGGAGGGGTCTGGTAGCAGATTTAAACCCGACTTTTCGTCCTCAGAAGTGAAAAACATGATAAAATCTCTTAATTTAACAAGGGTAGCCGGTCCAGATAACCTCCCTGCCCAGATAATTAAAACCCAGTTGAACTGGTGGGGAGAATTCTTTTCTGAGATGTTTCAAGTTATTCTAGATACTGGGAAGCTCCCAAAAAATTGGAAGGGCACAATATTTAGGCCTATACACAAGAAAGGTGATATGTATGCCCCAAAGAACTACAGATTAATTCATCTGATAGATATTGGGGAAAAGATCTTCGCAAAAATAATACTAGGTAAACTAAAAGATTGGGCAGATCAGAACTCAGTGATACCGGTTGAACAGGGGGGATTCAAAGAAGGTCATTCCACCATAGACCATTGTTTTGCCCTCTGGTCACTTGCCCAGAAATCATTAGAGCGAAAGGGGAAAATGTATTGCTGCTTTGTTGTTTTTTGGGCAGCTTTTGACTCAGTGGATCGCAAGAGCTTATGGGAGTGCCTAATAAAGTATGATATACCGGAAGGCCTATTGGCCATCCTAAAGGAAATATATAGAGGGAACTGGGCCCAAGTAATTAAGGACACACAAGGGTCACTGACACAAAAATAGCCATAGGGAATGGGCTAAGACAGGGTTGCGTCATGGCCCCCCTGCTCTTCGCAATATTCCTAGCTGATTTACCAGCAGCACTGGAAGTGGAAAGAAGCACAAGCCCCAGAATGAGTGGCAGAAAAGTATCAAGTCTTCTATACGCTGATGACCTCGTGATAATGGATCAAACGGAACTTGGGCTCCAAAGGAAATTAAATGTTTTTAGAGAATATTGTGAGGCAACGTTTTTAGTTGTAAATATGGATAAAATGAAGATTTTATGTGTTGGTAAGAGAGACAAAAATTTTAGTTGGTTTTTAGGACAAATAAAACTGGAAATTGTAAAAGAATATAAATATCTGGGCCTTTAGTTCGACAGCTCCCTAAAATGGTGTACTCACCTAGAAGCCCAAAAAAACAAAAGTTTTTTCATCCATTTGTGGGCTGAAAAAAATGTAATGAAGATTATGGAGATATGTTGCATTCACCAATGTTAAAAGCTTATGAAGCTATGATTCCACCTCAAGTATTGTATGGGGAAGAAGTTCTCCATCTAAGTGGTAAAGGAGGGTGGGATCGGGAGGAAGGTAATGCCTTAAAAACGCTACTGTCCCTACCAAGCTCTGCAATGATACAGGCAATTAGAATGGAGACAGGACCAATAGCGTGGAGCAGCCAGGTCCAAATGTCTCTGTTAAGATTCTGGAACTAACAGGATCCAGGGGGAGTGCAGAAAGTCTCACACTGGTGCAGTGAGGCGATCTGGCACAGTAGTTTAAACTGGCAAAGGAAGCGAGAACGAAAATCCTGCTAATAGCTGAAAGTTTAAGCATGAGCTCAATACAGCACCCCCTGGATGTAGAATATACCAAGAGTTTGCTCAGGTACCAAGGCATGGAACAGTCAAGGGATCTCGATCTGGAGTATCTGAGTAAGAAGAAATCCCTGCAGGGTATAATAACCTCCTGGGTAAATGCGGCATGTTACACAGATCTGGAAACTCTCCCCAACCAAGGGCTTTGGAGCGAAATCCTAAGAATATGAATTGACATTAACCCATGGCTAATAGAGGGGAAAAAATACAGAAATGTTATACCCAGACAGAACATGTAAATGTGGGCTCGGGACCAGATCTGAAATTTTACATATATTGCTAGATTGCCTTGCCTTTTTAGATTTGAGAAAATAGTTTTTACGCCCAGTATTTTTAAAATATGGAATAAGGTCACGAGCCCAAGCTATTGTTCTACTGACAGAAATGACAAGTCTCGATATTGTGATAGCATTAGGAAACTACATGAAAGGCATAAACCGCTTTGTGTGGGATAAACTCAAGCGAGGTTGGAAATTGTTATTATTTTTTAAATCCTCCTATTTCGAGTATATAAATATCTTAGCCTAACGAACATTTTATGAATCCTACTGTTTTAAATTATTGCTGCTATTGGGAAAGGAAGTGGATAATGTACCCCTTCTAAATTAGCATATTAATGGTACCGCTGTTCAATACATTTTATGCTATTTTAATTATTTATTCAGTGTATATAATATTGATACGTTGATGCTATGGGAAGAGAAGGTGGATACCGGACTTTTTAACATATGTACTAAGCTAAGCAAGTTTTAAGGAATGGTATGGTTTTATTTGTTTACGAGATATTTTCGTGTTTAAAGACTACGATCTAAATAAATAGAGTTCTCAATCAATCAAGAATCGCGACAGTATTTTGTAATAAGACTTGCAAGGTAAAGCAGACAACTTCATTTTCTTATTATTTGAGTAAAAGGAAGACGATTTATTTCCTTATTATTTGGCAGAAAAGGAAGAGAAATATTCTGGATGCTCATTGTGATTAGAGACAGGCTTTATCTCGACCAACCTTTATTTAACTGACTCCTGGAAACTAATAAGGAGCTGTGTTTATCGTCGTTTTTTTTTTTAGATATGTAAGAAACTGAGAGACTATTAAGAGCACCCCCCAAAGTTATTTGAAACTCAAAACTTTATTATACATAAACCCGTGTTCTACGTGATATATTCTAAGTTAAGCTACAAGTCCCAAGTGGATATGATGCCTTATTAATAGAGTTATTTCTACAATAAAGAGGATCCCTGGTAATTAGAAGTACGTTTCCAGAACAACTTATCCACTTCAACCCCTTCCCAGTGGGGGTAATTGCCCCACGTTGAGAAGGGGGAAGGGGCCGCGTGCAGCGCCGCGGTGCTCATGACGAGTTGAGCTTATCATGCTGCCCAGTGGAGCTGCGGTACAAAAGGGGGTGGTGATGGACGGAACATCCGAACCAATCAAACACTCACACCCAGTCAAAAGATCTGGGTTGAAACCATCACCGTTCTTTAGCCCACTCTGCCACCCCAGTTCAGACATGGCTATATGCAAATCAGTCTGACCCTGTGCCTCATGGGAACAGTCCAGCCCGAACTGCCAAGCCATGCCTTCCCTGGACCGGAAACAAGCTTCCGAGGACTGGTTTCTGGCATTGCAGCCGTCTTCAGCCCAGCTTGCTTGAATCCAGTGGCAAAGTGAGCAAGGGACTCACGTCTGAGCATACCCTGCCACACTTATGGCGGCCAAAAGCGGTACAAAAGGGGGTGGTGATGGACGGAGCATCCGAACCAATCAAACACTCACACCCAGTCAAAAGATCTGGGTTGAATCCATCACCGTTCTTTAGCCCACTCTGCCGCCCCAGTTCAGACATGGCTATATGCAAATCAGTCTGACCCTGTGCCTCATGGGAACAGTCCAGCCCGAACTGCCAAGCCATGCCTTCCCTGGACCGGAAACAAGCTTCCGAGGACCGGTTTCTGGCATTGCAGCCATCTTCAGCCCGGCTTGCTTGAATCCAGTGGCAAAGTGAGCAAGGGACTCACGTCTGAGCATACCCTGCCACACTTATGGCGGCCAAAAGCGGTACAAAAGGGGGTGGTGATGGACGGAGCACCGAACCAATCAAACACTCACACCCAGTCAAAAGATCTAAGTTGAAACCATCACCGTTCTTTAGCCCACTCTGCCACCCCAGTTCAGACATGGCTATATGCAAATCAGTCTGACCCTGTGCCTCATGGGAACAGTCCAGCCCGAACTGCCAAGCCATGCCTTCCCTGGACCGGAAACAAGCTTCCGAGGACTGGTTTCTGGCATTGCAGCCGTCTTCAGCCCAGCTTGCTTGAATCCAGTGGCAAAGTGAGCAAGGGACTCACGTCTGAGCATACCCTGCCACACTTATGGCGGCCAAAAGCGGTACAAAAGGGGGTGGTGATGGACGGAGCATCCGAACCAATCAAACACTCACACCCAGTCAAAAGATCTGGGTTGAATCCATCACCGTTCTTTAGCCCACTCTGCCGCCCCAGTTCAGACATGGCTATATGCAAATCAGTCTGACCCTGTGCCTCATGGGAACAGTCCAGCCCGAACTGCCAAGCCATGCCTTCCCTGGACCGGAAACAAGCTTCCGAGGACCGGTTTCTAGCATTGCAGCCATCTTCAGCCCGGCTTGCTTGAATCCAGTGGCAAAGTGAGCAAGGGACTCACGTCTGAGCATACCCTGCCACACTTATGGCGGCCAAAAGCGGTACAAAAGGGGGTGGTGATGGACGGAGCACCGAACCAATCAAACACTCACACCCAGTCAAAAGATCTGGGTTGAATCCATCACCGTTCTTTAGCCCACTCTGCCACCCCAGTTCAGACATGGCTATATGCAAATCAGTCTGACCCTGTGCCTCATGGGAACAGTCCAGCCCCAACTGCCAAGCCATGCCTTCCCTGGACCGGAAACAAGCTTCCGAGGACTGGTTTCTGGCATTGCAGCCGTCTTCAGCCCGGCTTGCTTGAATCCAGTGGCAAAGTGAGCAAGGGACTCCCGTCTGAGCATACCCTGCCACACTTATGGTGGCCAAAAGCGGTACAAAAGGGGGTGGTGATGGACGGAGCATCCGAACCAATCAAACACTCACACCCAGTCAAAAGATCTGGGTTGAATCCATCACCGTTCTTTAGCCCACTCTGCCAAACCAGTTCAGAAATGGCTATATGCAAATCAGTCTGACCCTGTGCCTCATGGGAACAGTCCAGCCTGAACTGCCAAGCCATGCCTTCCCTGGACCTGAAACAATCTTCCGAGGACCGGTTTCTGGCATTGCAGCCATCTTCGGCCCGGCTTGCTTGAATCCAGTGGCAAAGTGAGCATCAAGCTTGTCATGAGGCACAGTGGAGCTGGGCTCATGACGAGCTGGACTCATCATGACTCCGCCCACTCCAATAGAATGCCCACACAGGCGTGGAATTCGCCGCGCGGGGGAAAGCCGCGGCCGTTATGATGCTCGTCATGAGCACAGCTCCACTGTGCCTCATGATAAGCTTGTCATAAGCATGCAAGTGGTTAAAAGTGTTTTTCATATTTCATGAATATTGCATATGTGTACAATTGTTGGCATTACAGATACACGAGTAATGAGGAGTTTAACAGAAGTAGCACATCACTGATGTGCATTGACCTGTATGCTAATGGGTCACTCCTGGTTAATCTCACAAGTTTATGTTTTCTCCCATTAACCCCTTGGCCGCGGAGGTAATTCCGCCGCGGCGCTGGGGGAGGAGGGGACACACGGCGCCGACATGCTGGTGACGGAACCACTCCGTCACCAGCCACAAGTGGGCTGTGCTAATGACGGAGTGGTTCCGTCATGCCCCTGCCCGCCTAATAGAACGCGCCGCGCAGGCGCGAAATCAACGCCGCGCAGGCACGGCGGCTGGGCCGTGACGGAACCACTCCGTCGTTAGCACAGCCCACCCGTGGCTGGTAACGGAGTGGTTCCGTTACCGGCATAGAAGGGGTTAACAAAGAAAATTTGTCACTAATACTGATCTTCTTCAGCAAGTGTTCATCAGTAAGTGCTATCTCAGGAAATAACACGAAAATGTGTTGCAACATATACACATTCCAACAACATGCAGTCCTGAGGCAACCAGTGTTTTCTCTTATTCTATTTTTTGTTGTTGTTTATTGTCCCATCCTCCTTTCCCCCCGGAGAGTCATCAGTGGGTAGTGTTCATTTCACTGCGCCCTGGTGAGTCTTCATTGGGAATTGGAGAATATCCTCATACGGGTGAACCTCGTCCATAGAAACATTGGAACTCAGGTGAGTGGCCTTGACACCTTGCACTGAAGCAAGTCACTGTCATCGACGTGCAAGCCAGCCCGATGAGGAGCCTCACTCACCCTCAAGAGAAAAAAAAAATTACTACGTCAGTAGGTAAAAACTTGACCTGGCCCTATCACTTACTGTAACTGACCCGTGCTCTATCGTGGTTGGCCTGAAACTTTGACTTTGTCCCAGTCAAGCACAACAAAGTTGGCGCTTTTGACAATTAGGCACTAGAAACTATTTATTCTTTAAAAAATCATATCTATGGTTTCCTACCTTTGATTTCTTTCATTTTAATCATAAAAATATTTCCTATGTTTATAAAATGATGTTGTATTTTGTTGTGTATTTTGTCTTACTTATTTAGTGTACTGGTGTTTTGAAATGCTCTACACACATGATTTCTAAGTTAAGCCTGCTTGCTTGCGGCCAAGCTACCAAGCAAGGATTAAGGTATTGGAAAATTGACTGGACCTTATTTGTAATTTTGGTGTGATTACTAAGTGTAGGTATCTACCTACCGTTACAAATAAACCCCCTTCCAATAGTGCTTTTGGTAATTTGGTGTAAATCTGTTCAGTAGTTTTGGAGTTAAAGAGTAAAAAGATTTATGTCTACCTAGAGACAGGTATCTGCCAACAGCAATGCTGTCATTGCCTGGACACAACCTGAAAGTAAAGTTGCAGCCGCCGTTTTGTGCATCAGAACATGGTTCCCAGGTGAGAAAATAAAATGTATAAGTGATAGAAGGGGCCACGGTAGAGAAACCCTGACCCCATGGGACTAATGGAGGGGTCTTTATAGGGACCCCTCATGTGCAAAGAATTGCCCGAAAACATTTTTATTTTGTGTGACGATTTGTGTCTCTACCCGTATCCTCCTGGATCCACATGGATTCTGGTGGATCTGTGAATCCACACCCCAATTACAAAAAACATACGTCCACTGACCCACACACTACTCGCACACCCACTTACACACCCACACAACCACTCACACATTCACACAGTCACTCACAGCAACTCACACACCCACTCACAGAGCCACTCGCACACCCACTGACAGACCTCCACAGCCACTCACACACCCACTCACATACTCATACAATAATTCACACACCCATACAGCCACTCACACATCCACTCACAGACCCACAAAACCGTTTTTGTCCATGTAATTTCCCATAGGGATTTTAGGCATAACTACAGCCCAAATCACTGAACGGAATTATACCAAATTTGCAGAAAGCTAGATCTTGGTATAGAAAGAGTGCTTTTTGTAATTTGGTGTAAATCTGTTCAGTAGTCATTAAAGGAAAAAGACTTCTGCAAATTACGAGACGCAGATCCACTAAGGTGGATACTCTGATCCACATGCCAACAGTAATGCCATGATTGGCTGGCTGCAACCAGAGAAAAAGCAATTGTGTATTTTTTTTTTTGCACACGCAAGGATCTGCAGATCCACCACAGCTCTTTGCACAGCCCCCTTGTCAATCGATGGTAGATCCACCCCAATTAAAAAACATATAACCCACTCACAGACCCACCCACACACTCTCTCACTTACCCACACAACCACTCACACACCCACTCACGCCCTAGGCATGCACTGCTAATTACCCCACGTATTAAATCACTCATGACATCTTCTATGACATTATTGATATCACTGCAGCATTTGCAGTGAAATTATTAATAAGAAAACTGTGCATGGTGGGAGAACGAGTTATAGTTACCATAGGGCACGTGTTATAGTTAATTGAAATTACTATACCTGCTGAATTTCTATAGGTTGTGTGTGTAACATCTGAACCTAACTATAACGTCCCTGTAACCTTTGTTTTTTCAGTCAATTCTAAGTATGGGCGAATTTTGTGAATTCGCGGTACGCGAATTCACGCGAAAGCAGACTCGCGGTCCGCAAAATCCGCGAACATTTGCGAACTTGCGGATTTTTTTATTTTTGCGTGTTCACAGGATTTTTTTTCAACGCGGCTACCGTGAAATTACCCATGCGGTCATACATGGGCGCGGCCATCTTGTTTTCAGTGTTCGCGCTGCATATTTCCGTTTCCGGGCGCTAGTTGCATGTTCACGTTGTGCATTTCCTACGTGCGGTGCGCAATTGCGTGTTCATGTCAGTTTTTGCGTGCTCGCGGGGGAAATATCGCGTGCACTTACCCACGTGGTCGCAATGGGCGCAGCCATCTTGTTTTTCATTCATTGCTATGGTTCTGGGCATGCTTTTTCAATCCTCCTTCAATCTTTGTAATCCTTTGTTTCTTTGAACTTTTTAAAAATCTTTTTTACTTTTTATCTATCACTCTATTTTTGTACATCCACATTTTGTATTTTTTTTACTTTTTGTTACTTTAAAACTACTTTTTTTAACTCTCTTTTCTTTTATTTACTTTTTGCCTATTCTTTCCTATTTTATTAACCTCTAACTGTCCAGGACCAGGGCAAAGGGAGCCGGCAAAAAGCTGAAGGGGAAGGCTCCCTTGCGGGCGCTTAAGGGGAGAGGCTGTAAGTCCCAGGGAGATCTTCAGCGCGGTGGAGGTGGTTGCACTGGTCTTCTTAATGCAGCACCACCTCCCCAAGACCGTCGCAGCAGGCCCGGTACCGGGTACGGCCTCTGGGAGCGTCGCCAGCTATGGGGTAAGGTGTGCCGGGCCATGTATCGAGAGTCTGAGGTCTGGAGCACCTACAACCAGGTGACGCACCGGTGTTCGGACATACTGGACCGGGAACACGTCCTGCATGGCGTGGAGCTCCCCGGGCTTGGTGAGTACTAGTAGCTATTTAAACACTACTTTGTTGTCTTCTGCTCTGTGTTATGATATTGCAAATATTTTTTTTTCCGAAGAGCAAGAATGCTGACGATTACATTGCAGGAAAATTATGTTTCAAAAGCTTCTGTGATTGCAGGTGCTCGCCTGCTCACTGGCGGTGCTACTATGCTTACTTGTTTTCAATTTTATGCTCATTTGGCCTGAGTGATTATGTATGAGTGTACTTTACAGAACTGCGTAATGCTAGACACTAGAGATTACATTGCAGGTAAATTATATTTCAAAAGCTTCTGTGATTGCAGGTGCTCGCCTGCTCACTGGCGGTGCTACTATGCTTACTTGTTTTCAATTTTGTGCTCATTTGGCCTGAGTGATTATGAGTGTACTTTACAGAACAGCGTAATGCTAGACAAAAGAGACTCAAGTCCAGTCCTTCCTTTGTACTCCTGCCACTAAGAATAGATAGTGGTGGTGGATTGATAGTTTGAGTATATTATGACTGGTTATTTAGTTGGAAACTTTTTAGTGGTCTGCAATCATGACAGACTGTGTCTGTCACTTCGCGTGCTGCGGAGTGCTGCCTGCCAGTAATAGTAGAACCTTTTTGTAGTTGGTTTAGTGAGTTACATAACTTTCCAAGTAGACGGTCCGCGAATCCAGCAATACTAATATCCTAGTAGACCACATCAGATAGGTCAATACATTTAGTTCAATTGTTGTATATTTCCCCAAAATAATTTGTTATTGTTTTTTGAAATGTTTGATTTGGTTGACAACAATCAAACATGTTTGTGTCTTTCTTTCATGTACATAAGCTCCTCCCAGGGGCAAGAGGACGGAGGAGGTAGCGGTGCCGGCGGAGCAGGAAGGCCAGGATCAGTCCGCCGAGGGCTCCTCTGCTGGCCGCAGTAAGTTTTCCTGTTAATATTAATAATTATACTTCCGGGGGGAGGAGCCAAGCTCGCGACCGTGATGGCCGCGTTGTAGCTCGGCTCCGTCAACCTTCCTGCTTGAACTATCTATCCTGCGCCTTATCCTGCCCCGAGAAGCCTTATTTGATTGAATATGGAATTATGACGTTTTGCTGGCACTTACCGTCTGCTCCGGATGATCGTAGGTGCCGCGGATCTTGAGCTGTGCCCTTGTTCGCTTCGGAGCCTCCGGGGCGGGCGGGCCTGGGACTCGTCTGCGGCGCCCGGGCGGGGCGGAGCGCCGGGGCCAACCCCTTGGTGGAGGAGTGGGGTCGGCCGGAGCGGCCACTGTGCGGTTGGACCGGTGGCGACTGACCGGGCCTGGTCTGGCTGTCCGGGGACCTGGTGGTGGAGCGCTGCCTTCCGCGGACGGGGGTTGACCGCGTGGGCGACTCGTCTCCCCTTTGTTCTCCTGTCCGGCCATCTTGAAACCCTCCGCCCGGTCTTGGCGGGCGGCGCCTGTGGGTCGGTGGCGCCGGCTGCCTCAATATTCTGGTGGCCCGCCTTTCTGCCCTGGAGGTTCCATTGCTTGTCGCCGGCTGGATTTCATCGAGCCCCGCCGGTGGCCGGATTGGGGTCGGAGATTGCCGAGGCCTCGCCGGGCTACAAAGATGGCGGCCTGCGCCCTGTATCTACGCCCAGTTGGAGATGGCGACATCGGCTGGCCGCACGGCACGTTTGCTGAATACCGTAAAGGTGAGCCTACAGTTGGCGACGTCTTCACCGCCTTGTGTTCCTGGCGTGCTTCCATGACTGTACTTGTCGCTGGGCCGGATGGTGGTCTTGGTACCGGGCTCGTTGGGCCGTCCCCTGCGTGTGCGGTTGCACCGCTTCAGTGTGCTGCGGGGTCCTTCCTGGAAATTGAAGACACCGGGGCCACCGCTTGTTTGGACGTACAGATGCCTACTGCCTTGTATCGTCAGGAGTTCTTCCCTGTGGTGGATGTACTGGAGGGCCTCCAGCCGAGATCCGTCCGGGCCTGTCTAGCCGGGTCTCCCGGTGTTTTTTTGCCTCGCCCTGCCGAACGGAGATCCTGTAACTGTCTCACCGGGGCGACTTTTTCCCCTTGGTCGGCGGAGCTATGCTTGAGTTGCTTGCTGCTGTTGCTGTCCTTTCTTGCTCATCCGGTCCGAAGCCGTTATGACTTGTGTGGTGTATCGACGATTGGAATCCCTGCTTTTCACCTCTGGCCCCTCATGTTCTGGTTCTTTGTGCACTATGTGCCTATGGCACTGGACAGACGAGGACAGGGGTGAGTTACACTTGTACCGCCGGACTATTACTTCGTGGCATGGCCGATGACCACCTTGCAGCTGTACGTGTATGATCGATTCCTCTTCATATTCCTGGTGCCTGTTTTTTGAAATGACTTTATCTTCTCGTGGGATCTAAAATGTGTTTGAACGGGGGGTTGGGAGCTGATAGTTTTGATTATGTGTCTCCTCTCCCACTAGAGATTTTTTTTTTTTTCTTCCCTTCCTTTCCCCTTCCTCTCTTTTTGCCTATGTGGTTTCTTCCTTACTTTTTGACTCTTCTATATTTCGGGTTTCCTGTTAGGGCGACAGGCACGCTGCTGGGGGGGTAGGCCGTAGCCTTCTGCAGGGGTGCAGGGTGGGGTGGGTGGGGGGGGTCTGTCTTTTTGTTTTTTCTTTGTTCTTGGTTCTATGGCTCTTATGTATCCTATTTTCTGGATGCTGCATCTACATGTAGGCCTCTTGGGGTGTTTTTGCCAGCGTGGGCCTCATGACCTCCCTGCCACCGATGTTCATTGTGCATCCGCTACTCCTATTTCCTTCGGTTCCATTGGCTGGCCTTTTCTTTTGTTTTTGTTTTTTTTTCTTTTGTTTTTTTTTTGTCCTCATTTGCCGATACCCTAGTATAAAGAAACAACCACCAACCACCACAACGCCTCCGTAACCAGCCCTCAGATATGTTAACATGGCACGGACCCAGGCGCGCAAAAGCTATTGTTAGCGGGAGAAGGGATTCTTCACACAACAGGGAGACCTAGATCTCTCCATCTAGACGTGTTGACGCCTGTTGGACCAGCCCAAACCTGGGAAGACCCTTCAACCGGTCCATGGAGTAGGAAACAGGCATAATCATAGGACCCGGGGAAAAAAAAAAAAAAAAAAAAAAAAAACAACCCCGGGCATTCTACCTCCATTTTACCAAAAAGTCCCAAAAAGCAAGCTTTTTCCTGCTGCAGGATCTGGCCAGGTCCACCCTAGAAACCTCGTAGAGCGATGTCAACCATCCTGAAAAAGTTGGGGGAGCTACGTCTACCCAAAACCTGCAAATCTGTCTCCTAGCCAGGAGGATTGAATAAAACAAAAAGGATCTAGCCTGCCCAATGATGCTATCATCTAATCCAAAGATAATCAGGGGAAGAGAGATATGCAATGTTGTATTAAGCATAGAAGACAGAGCCTCCAACACCTTCTCCCAAAAATAGCTGATTGCTGGGCAGTCCTTGAACATGTGAACATCCGAAGCCTCCGGCAGATTCCCATGTTGATATTTAGATAGTTTCTGGGGAGAAAGGTATGCACGATGTAGCGTGAAAAGGTGGTTTCTTTTCAGCCAAGCTGGTTTCACAAGCTTGTTTAGCAAAGTAAATGAAATTTGCCACTTCGAATCCCACTGATCTCCCATCTCTCTTGCCCATAATTTCTCAGGGAGATTAAAATCTCCATCTATTTCTTCTAAAATCCCCCAGTACCAACATGCAACCTCCTTGCCCCCCCCTGGTCTCGTGACCAATAAACTTTCCAGTTGACTTTCTTTCCCAAGGGGGACCCTCTTCCTAAGCGTTGCCTGAGCCCAACTAGTTAGTTGTATATACTTAAAGGTAGAAAGGTGCGGTCCGACTTTCTCCCGCAGATCCTCCCAAGAAATCATGGAGCCTCCTGCCACCAACTCTCCCCAGGACAAAAAACCGGCCTCTTTGATAGGACCCGCCAAACTGTCTTTAAGACACGCTGGAGCTCCAGGTGAGTCCCACAGAGGTGCCGCGTTGAAGAAATAGCCGAGCCCCAACCTCTTCCTAATTATAGACCAGCTCCTCGCCAGTGATTGAAGAGAAAAAAGATCTTTCAATATTTGAGGGACTCCCAGGCGCAGGTCATTGTCATACAGGAGTCACATCTTCTCAAAGCCGAAACGGTCGAGCTTCTTAAAAAAGAGAAGTGGATTGACATCTTCTTGTGCACTGATCAATCGGCAAATATTAGGGGTGTGCTTTTTATTTTTAAAAAGCAGGCTAAAGCTCAAATTATAGAGCATTTGGAGGATAAAAGTGGTCGGTGGCTGATTGTAAGGGCTTTGTTGGATGGCCACCCATACGTTTTGGTTGGATACTACGGCCCAAATCAGGACGACCCTTCATATTTGAATATTATTCAGGATCATCTAGTAGCTTTAAAGGACCCGGTAATTTGGGTAGGAGATTTTAACATTGTTTTGAACCCAAAATTAGATAAATCCGCAAAGTCTAGGGCCTGTGCTTCTTCCAAATCCAGACAAGACCTCTTAACAATTATGTCTCAGTTAGGCTTAGCGGATATCTGGAGGGAAAGGGCAGGGGCCAAACTGGGGGTCTCCTTCCGAAATCTTAAATATAAACATCTTTCAAGAATTGATTATGCTTTCTTCAGCTATAGCCTTAAGGATTTTCTGATAGATATTTCTTATCTCCCCTCGCACCTCTCGGACCATTCCGCTATATCATTCATACTAAATATAGGCCGCCAAAAAACGAATTTTTCCTGGTCTTTTGACCGTACCTTGTTATTGGAGGAGGAGGAAGTTTTCTTCCTCAAGACAGAAACGCAATTTTTCTTAGAAGCCAACTTAGACACAGCTGTTATCTCTGTTTTGTGGGATACTTTGAAAGCCTATTGGAGGGGGTGCATTACAAGTCGATCTTCGTATAGGAAAAAGCAATATAATGAATGTATTAAAAATCTTGAGTTGGAAATGAAGGCAGTAGAAAACACTTTGGGGGATCACATGGGCACGGAAGCTGATCGAGAAAGACTAGGAGCTTTAAAATCGCAGCTGGAAGGCATCTTACAGAACAGAATAGCGAAACGGTGGGAGGCAAGTAAGAATTCTCATTTTGAGTTTGGGGAGGCGGCGGGGAAAATCCTCGCCTGGAAAACCAAGGCTAATCAATCTCGGAACTATATTAGGGAGATGAAGATGGAGGGGGAAGTTTCCCCGCGGCTGACCCAATTAGAAATCGGCGCTGCCTTTCAGGATTTTTTTCAGGCCATTTACAAAGAGGATACTGCTGTAGACACTCTGGAGTGTGAGGCTTGGCTGAACTCAATCTCTACTCCTAAGCTCACAACTGAGCAGAGTAAGATCCTGGAGAGAGAGATCTCGGTGGAGGAGGTTAACAAGGCACTAGGGCAAGTGAGTCGGGGGAAGGCCGCAGGCCCTGATGGGCTACCAGGGGAACTTTATAGAGCCCTTAGTGGAGAGATTGCACCGGTCTTGACCTCTGTTTTTAATAGCATTTATCTGGAAGGTTCGGACCCACCTAATTCCTGGAAAGATGCCACTGTGGTTTTAATACCCAAACCTGGGAAGGACGTGAGGGACTGTGGGTCGTACCGTCCGATATCACTTCTTAATTGCGATTACAAAATCTTCGCAGCTATTATGGCGGACAGACTGGGGGCGGTGGCTAAAACAATTATACACGATGACCAAAAAGGTTTCATCAAGGGTAGACAGCTATCAGACCTCACTCAAGATCTTGTGAGTGCAATTGATATAGCTACCACTTTTTCTCTCCCGCTTGCCGCCTTTACGTTGGATGCGACAAAGGCCTTTGATAGGGTCAACTGGGTCTATTTGGCTGCAGTTATGAGGAAATTTAACTTACCCGCAAATTTCTGTAATATGATATCTCTTATTTATAAAGCTCCAACGGCCAGGCTTTTTGTGAACAATCTTCTGACAAAGCCTTTTAGTATCTCTAGAGGAACAAGGCAGGGCTGCCCGCTCTCCCCCCTCCTTTTCAACCTTTATATCGAACCTTTTGCTCAGATTCTAAGAGAAGAAGCAAACATATCATCATTCAGCTTCGGAGGGTGGGAAAAGCGGGTAGCCCTATATGCGGACGATATCCTCATAATGACATCCAACCTAGACCAGGCTCTCCCCACAGTGTTCAAGAGGGCTGAAGAGTTTGGCAAGATTTCCGGATATGAGATAAACTCAGATAAAACGGAAATTATGGCCTGGAACACCACTACTACTCTGGTTGAGACAGTACCCTCAATGCGATATTTAGGCATCAGAATCTTTCAAGATATTAATAAGCTCGCCGTTAAAAATCTGGAGCGAGTACATAATGAATGCCGGAAGAAGCTTAAGGCTTGGAACCATCTCCCTTTATCCATCTTTGGGAGAACTAACTTAGTTAAAATGTCTATCCTGCCTATATATACGTTTTTGTTTAACTCGATCCCAATGGCTTTTGACCCTAAACAATTGGCGAAGTGTCAACAGGATGTCAATTCATTTGTCTGGAGATATGGAGCCACACGACTGGCGTGGAAGAAGTTGAGGAGGAGGAGGGAAAAAGGGGGGTTGACGCTGCCTGACCTTCAGTATTACGCCTGGGCATTTGAGCTATCTTACTCTAGAATGCTTCTAAAGACACCAATGGATAATGCTAGGGGAAGAATGTTTCGAGCTATGTTAGAAGGCGCCGGTCTTCCACCAGCTGGCTTCCTTTTTAAGTTTGGAGACCAGAAAATTTTCAAAAAAGTTAAATTAAAGATTCTTCAATCACTGGCGAGGAGCTGGCCTTTTCTTTTGTATGCTTGCTTGCCAAGGGGCGCATGATGTGGTGCCGCGTTCTCTTTTCCCTGTTTTTTCTACCCTTTTTTTGACGTCCTTTTCCCTTTTTTTCCCTTCTTTCTCCCTTTCTTTGGGTTGATGTAGTGGATGGCTCTTTGTATTGCAATCCTGACTTCCTTTTTATGTATTGCTGCGTATTTTCGTAGTAACGGGTGGGCGTTGGGCTGTGGTTGGACTTGCTTGCAGATGTGGGACTTACGTTTTGCTCTTGCTATAATATAGCTGTTCTTTTTTAAATTAGCTGTGTATTGTTTTACTGCTTGCTGACAGCCCGCCACGGACTTTTGGACCCTAATAACTGCACTATTCCTGCTATTCACCCTATTGTATTATAAAATTAACCTTCACTTTTCCTACTCATGGTGGTTTCCTTGTGGCTTTCTGCCTCGCCTTATTGCATCTGTTATATCGGAGACCCGCTGGAGTTTCTTGCCTGGCCTACGTGCTAATACAGTGTGGTGGCCGGCCCGATGGGTTGTAGGCCCGTATTTGTAAGCTACATCTGCACAATAAAGGTTTTCAAAAAAAAAAAAAATAATAATAATAATTATACTTCCCTAACTTTTACAGCACCTATTTATTCCAAACGTTCATCATAATTCTATTTTTTCCTAAATGATCTTTGATCTTCTTGTAGACTGTTTCTAAATTCTTATCCTGCCTCTACTATGACTCTTTTATTAGTCTGTCTGTGTAACTAGCTAAGCTTGCACAGTTGGCAAAAGGTGTTAACCACATCAATGCTATAGCATTTCCCCCTCTGTGCTGATATTTTAGGACTCCCATTGTTCATGACGAGCTCAGCTCGTCATGAGTACACAAGCAGTGTACTGCATGACAAGCTGAGCTCGTCATGAGCATGGAAGGGGTTACAACAAAACTCCTATTCAGCAATAGCTCTAGGCACTGAGTGCAGTCCTATGCGTTGTCCATAATGTCTATTGAAGTCTTCTTAATGTTTATGCTTTGACAATTCCCAACAATAAAATGTCAATGGCCACCAAGAATAAGATACTAGTTTACTTTTTGATTGGATAGGAGGACATACTACTACTGTTGCAGGGACTATTCTGCACAAACAGAACCATGGACAAGAAATAGGGCATTGGTGATAATAGGCGCAGTTAGACTTTCCACATACCTGTCATAACAGAAGTTGAACCCCCAATCTCCTTACTGACTAGCTAGTGTGTCAGAGTCATTATTTAGCTTCCGAATGCAACGATGAATGATCCCCAATGATTATACAACCCAGAACATAAGACTACGGAGTCAGAGTCCCGACCCCTCAGAGTCACGGACTCATGCTTGCAAATTGCAAACCCTTTTGCTCACTCACTCATGACCAAAAACCACAGAGTCTATGTAAGTTTTAAAGCTTTATTAAAAGTAAAACAACTAGCTCTGGGTGTACTATATTAAATTTAAATTGCGCATTATATAAAAACATTTATTAAAATCAACTTCATATATGAACTCTTGAAAACTCAACTGTGGCTGATTTTACACATTAATTGTGGGAGAGCCTTCACCTGGTTGGAACTTAAAGTCTTGGTGGTGATGATGACGACTCCGAGTAACATGTTGCTCTTGTTCGTAGAAGGGAAGCTTCTGTCTGTTATGAGAAAAATGCAAGCATTCATCAGTTGTGCCAAAAAGTGTAGCAAGTCGCATAAATAAAAAACACCCTCCCCTTACGAAAGGGGAATTTTCAGTTTAGACTAGAGAGTCACAAATAATTACATTTGTTTATTTAGTAACATATTTTTTCATTCCTAGACAAAATAGGGAGTGCTGTATATGGCATCTAAAAATATTAAATGTATTTTCTAGGCGTAACACCATCGGCACAGCCCACCACCAGTGGGCTGTGGCCAGCGCGGAGGTGGTCACTCCAGGGGCAGATGCGGTGCCAGCAGGAACTGCTGTGGGGGATGCCACGGTAGTGGCGGGCAGTGGTAAGCTATTAGGGGCCAGATGTAGGTAATTTGTATTTACCGATTCATAAATACCGAATTTTACCGATTCGGTATTTATGAATCGGTAAATATGAATGTGGGAGATGTAGGTATTTTTTAAAATAGAAATACCGAATCGTTAATATTCGGTATTTACCATTGATTCCTATGGGCTGTGAAGCCCATAGGAATCAATGGGAAATACCGATTTGGTAATTACCGAATCGGTAAATACCGATTTCTGCCAGGGTGCAGGGGGTGTCACTTTGACACCCTCTAGCACCCCAAATACAGGCATGTGTGCCATGTGGCACACAGACCTGCCCTAAGGGCATGTCTGTCTGTCACATGGCATTGGTGTGCATGCACACCTGGATTCGGTATTTTACCACCCAATTGGATTGGGTGGTAAAATACCGAATCTGTAAGGCCTTTGGGACTCAGAAGAGTCCCACCTACATCTGGCAGTTACCGAATCGGTAAAAATACCAATTCTGTATTTTACCGATTCGGTAAATTTACCGATTCAGTAAATTTACCAAATCGGTAAAATTGGCCCCCTACATCCCAAATACCCATTTACCGGTCGGTAACGGCCGAAATCGGCCGTTACCGGTCGGTAAATGGCCACCTACATCTGGCCCTAGATTCCTTACTTATTGAGATTGCAGAGTAGGCTGGCTGCAGGGGTGTATATGTTGTACAGTACAAGTACACTTTACTGTTAAGAAGACTTACAAATTTAGAACTAAGTTTTTGTCAACCAGGTAGAAGACAGTCACCCTTGACTTCGCATTAGCAATAGCATTAGCTGCCGGAGTTGACGAGTAACCAATGGCCTCCTCTAAATTTGACTTCAACTCAGCTGTGAAAGTTTTATCGAGAAGCCAAGTCAGATCAGAGATGAACTTGAGGGAAAGAAGGGTGTAAGGAAGGACAAGCGAGTTAAATTAATGACTGGCAAAGAATGATACGTGTTTTTGAATGCAGGCACAGGTGGCTGGGAATCTGATGCATGGCCGGTTGAAGGCTGAAGGCTGAAGCAAGGATGGGTGGAAGGAGAAAGAAAAGAGGACTGCCTGGGTGGGTGAAACAGAAACTGTATGTGTGCGCAATATATCTTTTGGATCAAATTCAAATGCAGTCAAGAACGGATGCATGGCTGGCGGTTTACAAAATAAAATAAAAAGGGTGTTTTTCGGTGAGAAAAAGTAAGGTTTGTCCAATTGAGACATTAAGAAGAATGATTGACATTTACTCTGAATGGATGGATGCCTGGATGGTATCTCCCTCATAGATGGCTATGTAGACAGAGTAGACGGTCACTGGATGAAGAGTAGCAAAGCCGAGGAAAGTAGAAGTTGTAATTTTTCAGAATACTCCCTTGACTAACAGTAGTTTGCAAGCACAGCATATATTGTGTAGCTATATTGTATAGTTCACATTATCAAGTCAAGTCACAACTCACAAGTGCCTTCCTCCAGCGATTACGGGGACCACTCACTACCTCTGTTAATATTTTTTTTCAACTCTGTCATTCATGTGTGGCCTATTGGTGTTCACTCAATCAATAAAAACAAAGCACCTAAAGTCATCCCCTATATAAGCAAATATCCTGTGAAGGAATAGATGATCATATTATTTATCTTCTTCATTTTCCTTTTGTAGTAGTCAGGGGCAGGGCAGGGTGAAAGTTAAATTAATTGAGCAGTACCCCTTGTAACAGAGTATGGCCAGTGCCAGCTGTAATAGAAAAGTAAGAGCTTCACCACCTGCATGTACTGGACTGGTAACAGTAACGCAAGTCTGCATCATCATGGCTTGCGTCTGTTTTTCTTGGGTGCAAGCTGACTGCGCTGGCATTATTCCGGCTTCCAGAAGTTTACGTACTAATTTCGCTAAACAAAAGAGAAGAAGAAGACTGGTGTACTGTCTGAGTCTAATGTAGTGAGTCCATATAGTGCTAGTAGAATTCCTGAAACTCCCACTAATGTTAGAGCAGAGGCTGACGAAGTGGGAGGTTAGATAGATAGATACCACAAATGTTATGTACTGTGCTTGCAAGTTGCTAGTGCTACTGTGACACAACTTTCTGTTGAATTATTTTGTGTTAATCTTAAAGAGTATTGGTTACAGTATGTTTTTCTTTCTTCATATAGATACTCCTTCTAAACTAACAAGGAAGGAGTTGACTATCCGGGCCCGGCAATGGAAGCTGGAGGCAATTGTCGCTGAATATCGGCGACTGGTGGCTCAGGAGGAGGAGGATGACTCGCAGTCACAGTCAACATCCATGACAGCTGCATTCTCCTCCGCTGCCCCTGGGTCATACAGTCAGCGCAATACTCCAGCGGTACGGCGCCGTAGTCCGGCAGCCAACCATCGCCGCCAAGCAGCGAAACCAACAGCTGCCCCCCACAGTACCAGCAAGGCTCACATCCACCGACTAACCCTGCGAGTGGCCTACCTTGAGCAGGAGGTGGCGAGGCAGAAAGCCCTGCTCAAGGACCTCCGGAGAGAGCTGCATGACCACCTGGCCACAGGAGGACACCGCCGGCGAAAGTAGAGAGACTGACCCTTGCCCCTTTTTTAAAGACTTTTGGGGGGGGGATTTGGGTGCTTGGGTTTTTGGACTTTTGGGGACATTTGATTTCATGGACATTGGTTGGGGTTAGGGAGGAGGGGTGGGTTGGGTCTTGTGGGATAGTTTATTTTTGTTAGGGATCAAAATAATTATTTATTTTCTACTTAAACATACCATACGCGTTTTTACTGTTTTGTGGGGGAGGCGGGGGGTAACTGTATGTTTGTTTTCCTGAAACTTAACTGGCTGCTTGATTCAAATTGTCTAAGTAATCACCCAAATTTGTACAAAAGTGCCACTGACAGAGTTAGTGAATTCAATTGTCCTACTACTTTACTAGTACTACCGTCAGTCTCTCCTCTCCTCCTACTCCATTATTGTTCCTCCCCCAAAATGCTTAATTTACCTGTGATTCATGTTTGAGAATAGGGGTAGGCACAGTGCTGGCTGCATGGCAAATGGCAATTAAGGCTGGCTATGGAATCCTGGACGGATGAAATGTCATCGTTGTGGTGGTAGTAGTAGTGGTACACACTGGCAGTAGCAGCATATAAAAAAAAATTATTGAAACATTGAGTGGCTTGAAAGGAGCATTAGAACAGTACTATAGATAGCACAGTATACAAGAACAGTGCCATAAATTGTAGCCTAAGCAATGCTAAAGTATTCCATCAAAAGTTAACTACTTGTTGCGTGGAGTATGGCTACTACAAGAAATAGTACTGAGGGACAAAGCAGCGTAAGCATACATCACGTGTAGGAGGAGGATGCTGCTGATGATGAATCCACTCAATGGCGCACATGAAATTCTGATTTGATTTGCAAATACTCATGGGTGTGTGGCAAGCAGAGTAAGAATATATCCTCGGATTCAATGACCTGCCTTGAAATTGATTTTCTGTTGCTTTTGACCTTATCCTCCCCAGCAAGTGTGTGGAATTATTGTTGTCATTTAGTCACACCTCAATGAAAACCACACAGCCCGGGGGAAGAGGGTTAGGGTTTGAAAATTGGATGGGAATGGGTGTTTTTGGGAAAGTTTTGTGGAGAGAGAAAAAAAACCACAGCATGGACAAACAACAAATGAAGAAATACAAATCTTGGCATACGAAGATATCCATCAATCTTTTAAGGGACATAAAGAAAGTGCATGCATGAAGTTGTTTGCTAAATGGATGGTTAGGTTACTGAAAAGTAGTACTGACTACAACTTACTAACTATGAATAAACAAATTGACAGTACAGGGCTGCAGTAATTACGCATTTTCACTTGCCTATCTGCACTCAGAGAGAATAAACACTTATTAGTACATTAAATTAGTTTTTTAAATATAGCAAAGAAACTTATCAAATAGCTGTAGGGATGAATTTGAAGCAGAGAGCAAACACACAGAGTCGCACTCATAGAAGTTCACAACAATAACATTATTTAAAAGATAAGGAGAAGTGAAGAGGATACTGTAACTGTATGTTGTAGTTGTCCTGTTCAATTTGGGAAGTTGCATGCATCCAGCCATTCCTCTTATTCACAGTACTCCTCCATTCCATCTGACGCTCCGTCGATCAATCTTGGTAACAACACTCTCCACCGCCTGCCTGGCGGATGCGGAATTACGGATTGCTATGGTAAGCCTGAGTTACTATTTTTCCCATCGCATAGGGTAAAAGCCGGCCTGTAATTGTTGATGGAAAAACAGGAAGGGATATTAAAACACCCCGGAGGAAAAATATAAGGAACGGTGTGTAGTGCAAAAATAACACTTTCACTTTCAGAGGCGACAGTATTACATACAAGCATCATTTCTAAAGTGCGTACTCTGAGTCTCCTTTTCAAGGATAATAATTAGCACACAGCAGGCCACGGCCATGCAGATGGTCAAGGCAGGCACCACTGAGTAAACCAACCTCCATGTAGCATACCTCTTTGACACAGATAGACAAAGCAGATCTAATTTTATACAGCAAGCCACATAGCCCCAATTTTACATGAACTGCTGCCTGTACTCTGGCAGAACAATACTACACTGGCTCGACCACTCCATACCATGACTAGACATACATGTAGTTCTGCTGTGGTTGTTGTTGACATGTTTACCTGTTTGCCACTCACGAAATGGCCATAGTTCTTCCATAAACCGACGATGATGATCCATCCATCCATCCCAGTGAGTGACTGTAAAGATATTATGTAACTTTGATCATCAAGACTCATCATCATCATCCTCATGGTATTGGCAAACTCAATGTTGTTCATGCAGTCACTGTCTACACACAGTGAGTCCAAGGACATTTTCCATATTAAAAAATGCAACGTAGTGTCAGGAACCCGGCCTTGTGGGCCGCCGTCCGCACAATGCGTGTGAAACGGCAACCAAAACAATGCCGAACCACAATCCCCAGAGGGCTATGGGGCACATAGCGCGTGACGTCAGACGCGCAGATCAGGACATTTAAACCCGGAACCCGGCAGGAACAGTGCCGATAATTTTGCCGAGAACGAGAGAAGTTTAGGAGCGGCTTTTGTCTGAAACCGAGGTTACCGTGAGTAGACTTCTGAGTGTGTATTCGCCGGCTGGTGACACACGGACCCGCGCTCTGCGAGGCTACGGGTGAGCCCGTTTTTGATACATGCACGGCTGTGTGTGTATCGAGTGACTTTTGAGACCTGTGTTTGTTTTCCCTGGTTCTTGGAGAGAAAAGCGGCTGCTTTCTCGTGCGGGGGAAAACGGAGATCAAACCTGCTATTTTGATCCTTTCAAACGTGACATTTAATCCAATGGGGCGAATTGGATGTGTGGTCTAGGTGTTTTTGTGGTGACATAAACACCCCTGTTTATTCCAAGAGAAAGCATTACAGTTATCTGGATAATGAGGTGCATATGCACGAACTAAGCTAAAATTGTACCTAATTGTACTGTGAATGCTGAGGTATACCTGGACTTGAAGGTGACTGGAAACTTGAACGCATTACAAAGTCGTTGATTTGAAGACAACCTGTTTTTTGCTTTGTATTACAATACAGGAGAGACCAAAGGGGGTACCTGAGTACGATGAAAGAAATGGCTTACGGCAGAGGGTACACATTAAGTGGTAGGTGTGGTGTAGTATTAGCTTAAGCTCTGGAAGCCAACTGTTGCAATGTCTTAAATTCATTCTTTTGTTCTTTAGAATCATTCCTCGCCATTGATAGGACCTCACCTCCCTCTCCTGTAGATCAAGCCTGTGTATTTTCCTTTACAGGTATGCTATTGATACGTTATAAAGAACTAGGTGATCAGTATTAGTTGTGCTAAGTACCTGTTAAGATAGGGAGGGGTGTAATTCTAAAACCCTTGTTCTTATCGTTACAGATCTCCCTCCCCGCTGTTCCCTTCCTTCCCCGCGCTCACGGGATCATCCTGGTGGTCTGTGATATTTATTATCGGGCAGCGGGGTGGTCGTGGGGGTGTGGAGTAAGGACGTTCAACGCAGCCCCGAGGAGTAACGTGTGGAACCTGACACGTAGTGGCCCCTGCAGTAGAAGTACAATTTGTATTAAACAAGGTAAAAACAGAGTAGACTTGAGTTACATTTAGTGTGTAAAAGATAATAACAGAACACATAGGATTCATTTCATGTACAACAAACAAACAGCAATTGCTTTCATCAGAGCCAGACAGCCAGTGTTGTCCACTCTGTATGCCATCTCATCATTCATTACCTGTTCCACTTTCTGTCAGCATCTTATTCTTAAGTGAAGGGCCACAGGCAGCCTCTAGTGTCAATTTCAGAAGTAACAGTTAGCTTAGCGACAGTTTCTTGATTCTGCATAATTCGGCCATCTGCCGTGAGGGAAACAAATGGATAGGGGGAGTCTGGAGGATGAGGATAGAGGAACATGACTGGGTTGTGAACTTGTGAAGTTCAGGAATGCAGGCAGCGTCACCTTCAATATGGAAATAAGACGTAGACAGTGCTGCTGATGAATTTGTTGTGATTAGAGTTTTGTTGTGCTCAAAGTTGCAAAACAAAGAAAGACACACAGAAATAAAAGTGAATAAGGATGAAAAAAAGTAAGTATTTCAAGCCTAGGTGTCAGGGAAGTAGAGCTTGTCCTTAAAATCTGTGAATTGAACCTGAAGTACATCAGCCAACAGAGTAGAACTTCCGTCACCTAAGTCGGTGTTCTCTTCTTCCTGCGTGGATTCACGTATTTTGTAATCTGGTGGTATGACGTGCTGATTCATCTTGATCAGTATTAACTTCTCCACAGTTTTGGGCAAGAGGCAGGTTCTTTTTGAAGTTACAATGGCACCAGAAGCACTGAAAACACGTTCAGAAGACACGCTTGCGAGTGGGCAAGCCAAATCATTTAGAGCCAGCTTGGTGATCAGTGGCCATTGAGGCCTTTTCCCATACCAATACACCAATGGGTTCTGATCAAAGAAGACCTCTGTTGGGTCATCCAGATAGGCCTGCACCATCCACTCAAGATCCTCCATGGGTGCTCCACTTTGCGTACCATCTGTTGCCTGTGCATCAACACTGGAACGAGAAAACCCATGATGAGTTATCCAATCCGCTTCCGACCATATTATGGCTGGGCCTGGTGCAGGTGATGATGATGATACGGTTGCTGCTGTCGGTAACGGCTGAGGGAAAGTGACTGCCTTCGGCTACAGAAGTAGACCTTGACGCCGGATGGCCTGCTGCTTCAGTAGTACTTGTGGTGGTTCCTTCAATTTCCTGCCGCTCTTTTTCAAACCGAGTGGCTGACAGAGCTAGCCAATGTTTGTACTTGGAAACATCTGCTTCAGAAAAAGAAATGAATGTATTGCTGGCAAGTGTCCTTTTGTACCTACCGTGGATCCAGAATAGTGGCACAAATGTAATGTTGATCTGAATGTATTTTTTTAAGCCGGTGGATTAATAAGCTCTCGGCCAACTGATATGTGTCTTGTTTTTCAGCATCAACTCGGAACGTTGAAGACACCGCCTTCAGTTGGTGCTCTAGCATGTGCAACAATGGGATAGCTTTGCCCAAAGTACAGTCCTCCCTGCTGACTTCACGCGTGAACACTTCAAAAGGACAAAGCATGTCTGTCAGGCTTTTAACTGGGTCCCATTCATCCACCTCTAGCCTCATGTCTTTCATAGAAGCACCTTGCGTTAAAGACATACTCATTGATTACCAAGTACTGCTCAAACAGACGCTCAAGCATGTAGAAGGTTGAGTTCCAATGTGTTGCCATCTCCTGGATGAGTCCTCTGACTGGCACTCTATGGTTACGTTGAATGATCCTCAGCTGCTTCCGGGCCTTAAAATAATGGCTGAAATGTGTGAAGATTCTTCGGCAGGTGGTCAATAACTTGCTGACTGTGTTTTCTCCTTTCAAGAAATCTTGAACAACAATGTTAATACTGTGCGCCTAACACGGCACTCTGAAATAGCCGCCATCAGACATGACCTTAACAATATTACTGCCATTATTCGTGGAAACATAACCAATCATGCGCTTTCTTGGCTGCATCCATTCAAAGACCTTACTGTTAAACTCCTCCAAAATGTTTACTGCAGTATGAGATTTCTCCATGGCAAACATGGCTACTGTTGCATGTTTCCGAGTAGCTTAAAAAATGGTGACACTGTCAACACCTGCAGCTATCTTGTCTCAAACCCCCGCAAAAGAGACCCAGTGTGCAGTGATGCATATGTAATCAATGGCTTGGTAACTGGTCCACATGTCTGTTGTCACGTCGATAGTGTGAACAGCACTCTTCTGCAAAGCTGCCCCAATCACCTCCAGCACATCATGATGTAGTGCTGGAACCGCAACTCTGGCAAAATAGGACCAGCTAGGAACCTTTCATTTAGGGCAGACTGTTGCCACAAATTCTAGAAAACCCACCCCTTCCAAGAAAGAAAAAGGGAGAAGGTCCAGCGCTAACATTTTACCCAGCTTTGCATTATACAGACATGCCGTTGGGTGGTTGCGTTCAAACGGCGCCTCCAACCAAAACATGCTTTTAATGGTGGTCTGGACCGTTTTCATATGTGATGAGGATCCAGATTTCTTCAACCCAGTTGGGCTCTTTGATTTACTTTTTCTCATTGGTGTCTCTACCAGACTACTGTGCCTCCTAGATGTTGCAGGGGTAGAGGAGGGTGTGGGCACTACCACTGCAGTGCTGCTGCCAGGGGTACTGTGTGTACCAGAAAAAAATGGATGGAGGTTCCTGCCGGCCCTTCTGAAGAGAAAATATGGAAGCTGTAGGTCATGTTGGTGTAGTAGTTACCTGTGTTGGTGGCGCCATGCTGCACACATCCTACACAGCAGCATTTTTGGATAGGGTAAAAATGTCTGTCTGCTGCATGCCCGCTGGGGCTGGAGTGACGAATGTGATGACTGGGTCATCATCGTCAGACTGTTCAGCAGCAGCAGAATACACCACTTCTACTTCTTCTTCGTCATCATCACCCATAACTTAAAGCCTTGCGGGAACCTTCCTTTTACCTAGCTTTGTCGGCTCATGGCGTGCCTCCCTCTCAGACTGCATTGGTGGGTGCCAATCAAGATCTAAATCATCAGAAGGAAGGGGGCTTGTAGAAGAACTTGTACTAGCCCTGCTTGACCTTTTCCTTGCTGGGGATCTGGAAGACAAAGGATCATCAGGAGGAGTGGCTTGTTCGGCTGATACCTCCGCATGAATCTCGATTTCCTGATGTGTCCCTACTTCTGGAGGAACAAGCATTGTGGGCAGTTGTGCCTCTCCATGCGCCTCTCCTTGCGCCTCTCCTTGTTGCACCTGTGGTTGTCGTTGTGGCTGTGGTTGAACACTCGTCAGATGAGTTACACCCTGCGTTGATTGGATGCTACTTTGCGATGAGTCAACGCCAACATCACTGGTCGATGGTGAAAGAGCAATTAAAGTGGCTGCCTCTGCGGCACTCATGGGCTTGGGCCTAACTTGCCGTGGTGGCACTGAGGCGGAGGTGCTGCTCCCAGCTTGGTTCCCGGCGGACACTGCTGCTGCAGGTGTAGTTTTTTTTCCCCAAAAAAGTGTCTGTCGGCACACCAGTCTCCTTGGTAAGTGGTGCCACTTGCTTCTTCTGCTCCTTCTTACTGGCAGTGGCACTGGCAACTTTCTTGGTAGAGGAGCTACGGCCACCCTTATTTGGGCCCTTCTTCTTCAGATGTCAGAACAGCAGGACTCAGTTGCAAGAGTTGCAGAGTTGTCTGTGGCCAGTTGTGCACACACCGCAGCAGGACTTCTTCCTGGCACTACAACAAGTGATGGTGAAGAGGATGATTCCTGGTTCTCAGTCTTTGTACACCTAAAGCAAAGGAAGCCAGAGGAACATCAGTTAAATAAATGTTGCATATGTCGTGCTTCAATTAATATTAACTAGGCATTTATTATTATTAACAGAACTCACCCAAAAACGGAAAGACCCAAAATAAAGATTGCAATTCTAATCCAAAATGGATGTTTAAATTAATAGAAGAGAGACCACACAGAGAGAGTTGTTTCATGCAGGCCCCAAAATCAAGCCAATCCAATGCCATCCATGCCCTAAATGATGTTTAAATTCAAGAGACCCCACAGAAAGACTTGGCCCATGCACCACTGACTACCCTTGTGCATAATGGATGAAAGCAAGGCAGACTGGGTGCAGGGCTATGGCACAAAGCACACTGCCTGGCTTCAAAATGGCCCCTAGACACCCACCCACATGGCCAGGCCCTGGACCAGGCCTCAAAATGGCCCCCACCCCTATGGCCAGGCCCTGGACCAGGTCCCAACAACTCCCAGAAAATCGAAATACACACAAAAATCAAGCCAATCCAATGCCATCCATGCCCTAAATGATGTTTAAATTCAAGAGACCCCACAGAAAGACTTGGCCCATGCACCACTGACTACCCCTGGGCATAATGGATGAAAGCAAGGCAGACTGGGTGCAGGCCTATGGCACAAAGCACACTGCCTGGCTTCAAAATGGCCCCTAGACCCCCACCCACATGGCCAGGCCCTGGACCAGTCTTCAAAATGGCCCCCACCCACATGGCCAGACCCTGGACCAGGCCCAACAATAAAAAAAAAAATCGAAATGCACACAAAACGCACCCAAACCAATGCCATCCATGCCCTAAATGATGTTTAAATTCAAGAGACCCCACCAAAAGACTTGGCCCATGCACCACTGACTACCCCTGGGCATAATGGATGAAAGCAAGGCAGACTGGGTGCAGGCCTAAGGCACAAAGCACACTGCCTGGCTTTAAAATGGCCCCTAGACCCCCACCCACATGGCCAGGCCCTGGACCAGGCCTCAAAATGGCCCCCACCACATGGCCAGACCCTGGACCAGGCCCCAACAACATCCCAAAAATCGAAATACACACAAAAATCACCCAAATCCAATCCCATCCATGCCCTAAATGATGTCTACGTTCAAGAGACCCCACAGAAAGCCTTGGTCCATGCACCACTAAGTAGCCCTGGGCATAATGGATGAAAGCAGACTGGGTGCAGGCCTATGGCACAAAGCACACTGCCTGGCTTCAAAATGGCCCCTAGACCCCCACACACATGGCCAGGCCCTTGACCAGGCCTCAAAATGGCCCCCACCCACATGGCCAGGCCCTGGACCAGGCCTCAACAACACCCCAAAAATCGAAATGCACACAAAAATCACCCCAATCCAATGCCATCCATGCCCTAAATTATGTTTAAATTCAAGAGACCCCACAGAAAGCCTTGGTCCATGCACCTCTTAGTACCCCTGGGCATAATGGATGAAAGCAAGGCAGACTGGGTGCAGGCCTATGGCACAAAGCACACTGCCTGGCTTCAAAATGGCCCCTTGATCCCCACCCACATGGCCAGGCCCTGTCTGGACCAGGCCTCAAAATGGCCCCCACCCACATGGCCAGACCCCTACAACATCCCAAAAAATCGAAAAACACACAAAAATCACCACAATCCAATGCCATCCATGCCCTAAATGATGTTTAAATTCAAGACACCCCACAGAAAGTCTTGGTCCATGCACCACTGACTACCCCTGGGCCTACTGGCTAGTGTGGCTTTACACGCACCCCAAAATGTAAAACAAATTCCACATATAACAGTGAGCTATTCAATTCCGTGACATAAATGATATTTAAGTTCAACAAAACTCACAGAAACAGTTGTATGATGCACCCATGACTAACCCTTGGCCTACTGGATACTGTGCCTACCCACAATATATTTTTTAAAAGTTGTGAAAAAGTTTAAAAATTGTAGTTGCAGCAACTGCAATGCCCCAAACAAACAACACCAACTTACTTGTAAAATCTCAAATCCAAAAGTAATCCAAAAGTTATCCAAACAAAAAGTCCTCAAATACAAATATCCAGCAGAAGCCACAAAAAGTAATCCTTCCAGTTCCAGATCCAAATTAAAAGTGACCAGGACATGTACAAAGGGATGTATGTCAGTACAACGCGATCTAAAAGATCGCGGTACTTGACAACGCGGGCATTACAACGCAAGTCGTTACAACGACTTGCGTTGGAGGGCGCAGATTTTGGAATCTTATAATTTTATATTCCAACACCAGTCCACGTAACAGTAGGGAAGGTGTTGGAATATAAAATTACAACATTCCTTGCCCAACAGCGCCATCCAGCGCAAGCCGCAGTAACGACTTGCGTTGTAATGGCAGCGTTCAAAAGGCACTGCGGTGTAAACACCGCGTTCTAAACGATGTTTCCCGTACAAAGCACTGGGAGGAGCCTGCTGGACAGGAACAGGAAGTTGGAGACTCTGGGGCACTTCCTTCCTTCCACCCCCCCAAAAATTGACTCCTTGCACAAAAAAGTGCAGCCAAATGTCAATCTGAGGAGTTATTCTGATCCAAATCATCATTTTCAGAAGGTTTATGCTGCCTGCGGTAGATTTATTGTGCAGAATTGCAATTTTTGCAAGTTCGGGAAATCGAGCTGTTCAAATCTCCTGCCGGAAGTCAGCTGCGCGTCGCATCTACGTGTTCGCAATTGTTTACTCCCGCGATGCGTGATCGCGGGCCCTTATGACGTAGTCGCGTTCTCAAACTCTCGCAGTGCAAGATGGCGGGCCGCCATGTTGTATTCGCGGTCGAAAAGTCTCGCGTGATCACGCAGCCAGATCCAAAATGGTGCAGCGCACACAAACCGGGAGGAAAAACAACTCGGTGAACTCAGAATCACGGTAAGTCAACGCCGCACGCACAAGATTGTATTTTGGAAGCGCAACCAAGCAAAAAAATCCCCCAGCTTGCGAATTGCTAATTTTTTGACAATTTCGCGCGATTCGCGGACCGAGAAGTTGCAAAAAACTCGCAAATTCCTCGAGCGGAACGGATTTTATGCCCTACTTAAGCAAAACCGAAGGGGATGATGGACGGAGTGTTGAACATTGCAAGCACTCACCTCCAGTCAACTGATCTGGGTTTAATCCAACATCATTCTTTAGCTCACTCCGCCACCCCAGTTCAGACATGGCCATATGCAAATCAGTCTGACCCTGTGCCTCATGGGAACAGTCCAGCCCGAACTGCCAAGTCATATCTTCCCTGGACCGGAAACAAGGTCCTGGGACCGGTTTACGGCTAATCAGCCGTCATCAGCCAGGCTAGCTTGAATCCAGTGGCAAAGTACGCAAGCTATAGGCGTTTCCAGCATTATCCCCTCACTCATTCGTCCCTCCCATGCTGCAAGGCACCAGTGTATCTGCTCCATCCAGTGTGGCTACCAGTCGCGATGTGTTCATCTCCCTTGTCTCAGCCACCTCCCGCTCCACCTCCTGGGCCCCATCCTCATCTGACCTCTGTGCAAGAAGATACGTAGTTAATAGCCCCCATATATCCGTCGGCCACAATTTCATGAGTAATAGCTCAACAGAGTTGAGTAAATGCTCTTGCCAGGTGGACTCAGGAGCTCTGCCCCTTCCCCACCTGCAGGCCACATGGCGCTTTGCTAGTAGCATACCTATTGCCAGAAATTTCTTGTGAACTGTGTTTATATCTTGGGTTAGGCAAGGAAGAGCCACTAGCGGGGTCGGTGGTATTAGCACTCCTATCATGGTTGACATGCCTTCAAAAACTTGTACCCAATAGTCTGCCACTTGTGGGCATTGCCATGCTAAGTGCAGGAAATATGCCCCTTCCCTCCCGCATCTGCCGCATGTGTATTTCTCCCATAGGAGGAACTTACTCAGCTTGACCGGAGTAATGGGCAATCGATGCAAAAATGTTAAATGAATTAGGTGTAGCCTACTGTTCGATGTTACTGCTTCTGTCTGCATGCAGTTAATTTCCCATTGTTCATCCGTCAGAGGGGTTCCTATATCTTTATCCCATTTCATCCTGGCTCGTGGAGTCTGAGAGGGCGGCGCGTTTTGTACGTGCTTATACAACAGTGACGTGACATGTTTAGGAGCATCTGTTTGTAATAATAGATGTAGAGGTGGAAGTGTGTCCGGTTCAGCAGGAAAGGCTGGGGTCGCAGCTTGAACGCTTTGTCTAAGCCTTATGTGCATGAATATGTCCATGGTAGTAGGCATGTGCTCACCAAAGAATTGTTCCCTAGTACGGATTTGTCCCCCGACATAAAGGTCCCCCCAGGTGCTGTAATGGAGACAATCGAGCATTGTCCGACATATCCCTTCCGACGTGACCTGCAATAGAGGAGTATGCAGCTGGGCTATCCTGGGGAGTACATCATGGGAGCCTCCAATCTATGAGCGATCTGCTGCCATGCAGTGATGGTACAATTCACCGTGGATGAGTCCCGCTCTCGCTCCCTCACTGCCGTGAACAGGTATCCCTTCGGAGGAGTCAGGCCATATGGCCATCTTCCACCGCCAGATGTGGCATGAACAGGGAGGAATGGAACCAGTAAACCGCAAAGTGCGCCTGGGCACCGTAGTATTAATATTCAAAATTAGGAACATCATATCCTCCCTGGTGGTACAGCACATCAATGTAGCAAGGTTGAGCCGTGCCTATTTTCCACCCCAGATGAGTCGCGTGAGCTGTGTCTTAAGTGTTGTGAAAAAAAAACTCCCATGGTGGTACGGTATATTTGCCAACAGATATAGAAATTTTGGTAATAGTACCATCTTAATAAGGGATATCCTCCCTGCCATCGAGAGTGGTAGCCGTATCCATTTGGTTATACTATCTGTCACCTTGTCAATGGCCGCCCTGTAGTTTGCACGCATCAGTGCGTCCTTGTCTCTGGTGATATGTATACCTAAATATTTGAGGTCTTCACTCTCCCATACCAAGGGTTAGACCAGCTGGTGTGGAACAGTCTTATGCTTCAGGGGAAATATTGCGGACTTAACCCAGTTTATTTGTATGCCGGAGATGGTGCCGAATTTAGTTATTTTCCGCAGCACTGGGTTGAGATTCTCCTGGTTTTTTTTTATATACAACGTCATATCGTCCGTGTATAGGGAGATGAGCAGCTGTCTAGCCGGGTAAATCAGTGCCCTCTCTTTATGATGTTGCCGTAGTTTTGCAGCGAGAGGTTCAATTGCCAAGGCGAATAAGATTGGAGACCGTGGGCAGCCTTGTCTTGTGCCTCTGGAAATAGCGAAGTTGGTAGATCTAGCTCCATTCAACAGCACTGTGGCAATTGGTTGCTCGTACAGCAATTTCACCCAGTTTAAAAAAAGTTAGGGGCATTCCCGTATATCCCAGAGCTCCTATCAGGTAATCCCACTATAGCGAATCAAATGCCTTAGTGGCGTCAAGAAGGAGTAGTTTCTTACCTGTAACTCCAGTTCTGTAGTAGGGGTATCTCTGTTATAGTCATATTCTAGTGAATAGTCCCGCCCATGTGCGTGGACCCCGGAGCAATCAAAAATAATCTCTTAAGCTGTCTACTGCGCAGTCCTGCATAGACACTTAAGAGAAAATTAAAGACAAATAATGCAGCCTATACCTACAAGGCTACACTGTCCAGTACTTCAACTAGAAATGCAAAGAATATTCCACCAATATCACATTTAGCACAATCTGCCAAGTTTCACCCATAGAGAAACTTCCCCTTCACAAAATCCTTGGAATGATAGAGAGGAAGGGATGGACAGACAAGCCCCCATAGGCTGCCATTATGTGTCTGAAAAAGGGATACTGTGCCTTTAAGGAACTCTCCAGAGACCCTCGGTATTCCAGGATGCACAGCCAAACTCCTTTTACTTTCAGTTATTTTTGACGGTGTATAAAGCAAGGCCTGTAGCATACAGTACATTATCATTTTCTCCACCGGGGAGGAGGGCGGGCGCTTACGACTATAACAGAGATACCCCTACTACAGAACTGGAGTTACAGGTTAGAAACTGCTCCTTCTGTAGTAGGGGATCTCTATGTATAGTCATAATCTAATGAACAGAATGGCAAGCCCATCCCAACAAACTAATCCGGCGGTGGAGGAAAAAGACAATACCACTACTGTGCAAACAGATTTCTTAACGAAGCCTGCCCAACCTGAGCATCTGCTCTGGCATCAGAGTCCAGACAGTAGTGCTTAGCAAAGGTATGGACCGACTTCCACATGGCAGCCCTGCAGATATCTGCAATGGGAACATTATGTAGCAAAGTCGTTGTAGCCGCTTTGCCCCTGGTGGAATGAGCCTTAGGCTTACCCCCTAAGGTCTTATTAGCCTTTTGGTAACATAACTGGATACAGGACACAATCCACCTTGAGATGGACTGTTTAAAGGTAGCAAGACCAGTCCTGACCGACCCATAGTTGACAAACAATTGGTCTGACCTACGAATATCCTTGGTCTTATCCAGATAGAATTTCAACACCCTTCTGACATCCAGGGAATGAAGAGACCATTCCACTGGAGTGGAAGGGTTCTGAAAAAACGTAGGTAAAGTTATAGTCTGATTAACATGAAAATCAGAGATCACCTTAGGAAGGAACTTAGGGTGAGTACGCATCACAACCTTAGCAGCATGAAATACAGTATAAGGTTCCTGGCAACACAATGCCTGAATTTCACTCACCCTGCGTGCCGATGTAATGTCCACGAGGAACGCCGCCTTCCACGATAGGTGCTGCAGTGAAGCCTTATGAATAGGTTCAAAAGGTTCCTTCATCAACCTGGACAGCACCACATTCAGCTCCCACAAAGGCGAAGGAAGCCGAACAGGAGGAAACACTTTCTTCAATCCTTCCCAAAAATCCTTTATTACAGGAATCTGGAAGAAGGATGTCTGTGAAGGGCATTTTCTGTCCGCAGTTAATGCTGCGAGGTGAACCTTAATGGAATGGAAATTAAGGCCAGACTGAGCCAAATGCAAAAGGTATGGAAGGATGACATCTTCCCTGCAGGTCGTCGGATCATAGTTCTTAGACGTGCACCAGATGCAGAACCTCTTCCACTTGTAAGCGTAAGAAGTCCTAGTGGAAGGTCGCTTAGCCACCTTCAAAATGTCCATGCAATCCTCAGGAAGATTCAGGTGGCCCTATTGCACTATCTCAGGAGCCATGCCGCCAAACTAAACTCAGTCGCAGGTGAGGCAGGAGAGACCGGTGAAGCAGGTCCGTGAACCACCACTGTCTGGGCCATTCCGGAGCGATGAGGATCATCCATGCCCTGGACTGAGACAGCTTGATGAGCACCGCCAGAATCAGGGGAATGGGTGGAAAAGTGTACAGAAAGCTGTTTTACCAGCTGATCCATAACGTGTTCCCCAGAGTTGGTAATACCTGGAGGCGAAGTCTCGGCATTTTCTGTTTTCGGTGGTGGTGAACAGATCTACGTCTGGAGTGCACCACCTGGCAAAGATGTCTTCGAGCACCTCGTTGTTTATGACCCACTCGTGGTTTACTTGATCATTCTGCTGAGTGCGTCCGCCTGAGCATTCTGCATACCTGGCAGATGAGTAGCCGTTATCCTCAGTCCTCTGGCTAGCAGCCAGTGCCAGATTGCCTGCACTTCTTGTCACAGTGTGCGCGATCTCGAGCCCCCCTGCTTGTTGAGTTAATACATTGCGGTCGTATTGTCCATCTATACAAGCAAGGAGTCCGTCTGGAAGGACGGATGAAAGGCCTTCAGTGCCAAGTGAACAGCTCTGAGTTCCAGGAAATTGATGTGATATGTGGATTCCGCTGGGGACAACATTCCCTGGATCTGCAGATGGTCTGAATGCACTCCCCAGCCGTGGAGAGAAGCATCGACCACGATAGTCTGAGTGGAAATGTCCTGGTGGAACGGAACCCCCTTGAGGAGATTCTCTGCTGAGCACCACCATCTCAGGGACTGTTGAACATGAAGGGACAACCAGATCCTGTCGTCCCAGCACCCCTGCTTCTGGTCCCACTGATCCTCCAGACATTCCTGCAGCGGCCTCCTGTGCAGGCGTGCATGTGGAGTAAGGAAGATGCAAGAGGCCATCGACCCCAGAAGAGAAGACACCATCCTCACTGTTGTAGATGGAACAGCCATGTGAGCCAACGCCTTTCGAAGTATCGATAAGCGTCTCTCCTCCAAAGGAGACACGCTTGCTGACAGCGTATTGATGGAGGCTCCCAAGTACTCTAGGCAGTGGACAGGAGTCGGACAGACTTGGACATGTTTATGTGCAACCCCAGCTGGTTCAGCAGGATGGCCGTCCTGTTGAAGTGCAATTGTGCTTCCTGGAAGGTGGAGGCCTTGATCAACCAGTCGTCCAGGTAAGGGTAGACAAACACCTTGGTCTTTCTCAGGTGCGCTGCCACCACAACCATGCATTTTGAAAAAGTCCTGGGTGCAGACTTCAGTCCAAATGGTAGTACAGTGTACTGATAGTGATTGGTGCCGACTAGGAAGCGCAGCCAGTCTCCTCTTTGCAGCTGAGGATAAATCTGGTACTAAGACAGCATGCAAAACTTTTCCCTGCGAACCCATTTGTTTGCTTGCCCCAAATTCAGAATGGCCCTGAACTCGTTCTTGTCCTTCTTGCATACCAGAAAGAACCGTGAGTAAAGACCCTTTCCCCTTTGAGACAGAGGGACGTCTTCTATAGCCCTTTTTCTCAACAAGGTATCGGCCTCCACTTGGAGCTCGCGCAGTTGGAACAGCGAGCAAACCAGTGGAATCGCTGGAGGCGGGCTGACGAAACGAAGACTATATCCATTGCAAACAATATTCAGCACCCACTTGTCCTGAGTAATTTGTCTCCACTCTGCCAAGTAATGTTGTATGCTTCCCCCCACCGGAGCGGGTAACGGACGAGGAGGAAGTAAAACCACAGGGCCTAGACCCGGCCGGGCCTTTGGGCGTCGAGGAGGACTGCTGGCCACCTCTGCTCCTCTGGCGCTTCTGGAATAGCCGCCGCTGGTACTGCTTCTTCTGTTGTTGCTGCTGGCCAGCTTGACGACCTTGCCCTCTTCCCTGGGCACCGAAACATCTCTGGAAGGGATGGAAGGTCTTCCTCTGTTCTTTTGGCTTTTCTAACCCGACGGCCGTCAGGGTTTCTGCTCATTATGGGCGAAATTGACATCGAATTCGCAATCCGCAAAATCCGCGAATTCATGCGAATTTGCGTATTTTTGTTTTTTTGCATGTTCGCGGGTTTTTTTGCGTGTTCGCGGGGCTTTTTGCGTGTTTGCGGGCTGCTTGCATGGCGAAGTTACCCATGCAGTCGTGTATGGGCACAGCACCCTCTGGTTCACCACTGCCACCCTCTGGTTCATCACTGCCACCCTCTGGTTCACCACTGCCACCCTCTGGTTCACCCCTGCCACCCTCTGGTTCACCACTGCCACCCTCTGGTTCAGCACTGCCACTCTCTCGTTCACCCCTGCCACCCTCTGGTTCAGCACTGTCACCCTCTGGTTCACCTCTGCCACCCTCTGGTTCACGACTGCCACCCTCTGGTTCATCACAGCACCTCTGGTTCACCACTGCCACCCTCTAGTTAACCACTGTCACCCTCTGGTTCACCACTGCCACCCTCTGGTTCAGCACTGCCACTCTCTGGTTCACCCTTGCCACCCTCTGGTTCAGCACTGTCACCCTCTGGTTCACCACTGCCACCCTCTGGTTCACGACTGCCACCCTCTGGTTCATCACAGCACCTCTGGTTCACCACTGCCACCCTCTGGTTAACCACTGTCACCCTCTGGTTCAGCACTGCCACCCTCTGGTTCACCACTGCCACCCTCTGGTTTACCCCTGCCACCCTCTGGTTCACCACTGCCACCCTCTGGTTCATCACAGCACCCTCGGGTTCACCCCTGCTACCCTCTGGTACAGCACTGTCACCCTCTGGTTCACCACTGCCACCCTCTGGTTCACGACTGCCACCCTCTGGTTCATCACAGCACCTCTGGTTCACCACTGCCACCCTCTGGTTCACCACTGCCACCCTCTGGTTCATCACAGCACCCTCTGGTTCACCCCTGCCACCCTCTGGTACAGCACTGTCGTCACCCTCTGGTTCACCACTGCCACGCTCTGGTTCACGACTGCCACCCTCTGGTTCATCACAGCACCTCTGGTTCACCACTGCCACCATCTGGTTACCCACTGTCACCCTCTGGTTCAGCACTGCCACCCTCTGGTTCAGCACTGCCACTCTCTGGTTCACCACTGCCACCCTCTGGTTTACCCATGCCACCCTCTGGTTCACCACTGCCACCCTCTGGTTCACCCCTGCCACCATCTGGTTCATCACTGCCACCCTCTGGTTCACCCCTGCCACCCTCTGGTTCAGCTCTGCCACCCTCTGGATCAGCACTGCCACCCTCTGGTTCATCACTGTCACCCTCTGGTTCATCACTGCCACCCTCTGGTTCACCACTGCCACCCTCTACAGAGACCTTTTGTGAAGCAGCGGCAGCAAAAGATGTGCCATGGTGCTGGGTCTTAACAACGTGACGCATCTGAGAGATGCATCACGTTGTAAAGCCCTGCGCCATCAGGAGGCGTTCCGGCGCAGGGGAGGGTGTTCCTGCACAGGAACGCTTCCTAAAAGCGGCTGAGTGAAATCTACAAGATTTCACTCAGTCACTTTTAGGCCAATGCTGCGTCAAAACCCTACGCCTGCTTGAAGCAGGCGCAAGGCTTGATGCAGCATTGGGGAGATAGGGCCCCCCAGAGCATTGCTGGAGCTGCGTCGCAAGCGCGAAAGGTGACATCTTCGTGGACAAACACGCAGGGCGGGATTTATTCTGCCCCCTGTTAGACTCGTTTTTTGTGCCCTTCTGCCCTTTGTTAGACTCGTTTTTCCCTTGTTTTTGTGCCCTTCTGCCCTCTGTTAGACTCGTTTTTCCCTTGTTTTTCTACCCTTCTGCCCCCTGTTAGACTCGTTTTTTGTGCCCTTCTGCCCTCCGTTAGATTCATTTTTCCCTTGTTTTTCTGCCCTTCTGCCCTCTGTTAGACTCGTTTTTTGTGCCCTTCTGCCCTCTGTTATTCCCTTGTTTTTGTGCCCTTCTGCTCTCTGTTAGACTCATTTTCGTGCCCTTCTGCCCTCTGTTAGACTCGTTTTTGTGCTTTTCTGCCCCGTTAGACTTGTTGTTTGTGCCCTTCTGCCCTCTGTTAGACTCGTTTCCCCTTGTTTTTCTGCCCTTCAGTCCTCTGTCAGACTGTTTTTTGTGCCCTTCTGCCCTCTGTTAGACTAGTTTTTTCCTTGTTTTTCTGCCCTTCTGCCCTTTCTTAGACTGCTTTTTGTGCCTTTCTGCCCTCTGCATCACCACATCATCACTCAGCGCTACCCCAGCATCACTCAGCACCACCACATTATCACTCAGCACCACCACATTATCACTCAGCACCACCACAGCACCACTCAGCGCCACCACAGCATCACTCAGCGCCACCACAGCATCACTCAGCGCCACAACATTATCACTCAGCACCACCACAGCACCACTCAGCACCACCACAACATCACTCAGCACCACTACAGCATCACTCAGCACCACCACAGCACCAATCAGCACCACCACAGCACCACTCAGCGCCACCACAGCATCACTCAGCACCACCACAGCATCACTCAGCACCACCACATTATCACTCAGCACCACCACAGCACCACTCAGCACCACCACAGCATCACCCAGCACCACCACAGCATCACTCAGCAGCACCACAGCACCACTCAGCACCACCCCAGCATCACTCAGCACCATCCCAGTATCACTCATCACCACCACAGCATCACTCAGCACCACCACAACATCACTCAGCACCACTACAGCATCACTCAGCACCACCACAGCACCACTCAGCACCACCACAGCATCACCCAGCACCACCACAGCACCACTCAGCATCACCACAGCACCACTCAGCACCACCACAGCACCACTCAGCGCCACCCCAGCATCAATCTGCACAACCATTCAACAACAACTGGTTCAAATATGTTCTCTCAATGTTTCAAACTTTATTACAAATGTCACAAAAAGATGTTAATATTTCACTTCTGTTCTTGGATTTTCGTCACAATAAAATACACTGAACATAATCTCCACAAAAGTTATTTACAAAAGTTTAAGCTATTGCCATTATAAATTGAAATCACTTTTATTTAAGTATTAATTATTTAAAAAAATGTGTAATATCAATACAGCTAAGTCACGTAAATATAAAACAAGTTATAACTATTGGCATTGTAAATGACACAGCTATTAATTTAGCTATTTTCAAAACCAACACATAAATAAAAAAAATTGTCATTTACAAGACCAATAGCTCAAACTTTCCTAATGCGAGACCTATTGCATTGCAAAGGCTTGATTTTATATCTGTCAGTGCTTCCTGTTGAGGTTTAATTTTCGTGACAGGCGCCTCATTGCCTACTTGTAACTATTCTCTGACCCTGCTTCAAGGGTCAGAGCAGGGTCAGAGAATAGTTGCAAGTAGGCAACGAGGCGCCAGGAAGCATTTACAGGCTTACAGCAGCAGGTGCCCAAACTGAAGTTAATTTCTTTGTAACCCTTTTGTAAAAGGTTACAAAAAATTAGCTTCAACTGTTGCACCTGCGGCTGTAACCCTGTAAGTGGTTGGCTGAAGATTCGTCCCCGCTGATTCGCGGATTTTACCGCGATTTCGCGAGATTCTCGGATCGCGAAATCGCGGAAAATCCGCAAATTCCGCGAGCGGAACGAATTTTCAGCCCATGCTTAGTTTCTGCCTCCGCCTTCATGCGGGTCATCTCCTCATTCGCATGCTTTCCAAAGAGCGTCGACCCAGAGAACGGTAAGTTGGCGACTCTCTGCTGCGCCTCTGGTTTCAAACAAGCAAAGGATGGCAGAGATTGATAGAGGATACAGAAAGGATGCCCAGAACCATAGCAATGAAAGAAAAACAAGATGGGCGCGCCCGTTCACGACCGCGTGGGTAAGTTCGCGCGAGATTTCCCCCGCGATCACACGCGAACTTGTACGCGAGCCGCACACTTTGCGAGATTACACATAGCGCCCGGAAACGGAAATACGTCACGCAAACAAGATGGCCGCGTCCATGTACGACCGCCCCTGTAGCGTCGTTGCGCTACAAGCGGCTTGCGAAAACGCAAAAAATCACGCGAACTAACACGCCGCAAAAAAACAAATCATATATTTGCACGTATTCGCGGCTTCCGAATTTGATCTCGCGCAAATTCGCGCCCCGCGAATCGCGCGAAATTGCAGAAAAACAATTTTTGCAAAACTGAAAGCACTCAGTAGGTGCAAAAGTTCAATCTCATTATTAGTAACCATTCCCAGTAGTGCTTCCTGAGGGGCCCCTCAAGAGTTCAGTTGCCTACTTGCAACTATTCTATGACCCTGCTCTGACCCTCACAGCAGGCTCAGAGAATAGCTACAAGTATGCCACAAAGGTCCTGTTAAAAAAAATTACACTGCAACAGAAAGCAGTTACAGATAAGGAAGCAGGTGCCAGACTGGAAGTTCAAATTCAGTGACACATTAATCAGCCCCTAATTCATTCATGTCAGTTGAGGCAGGGCAGGTGTGCTTTTCCCCCCATAATCTACAGTGATGAACCAGAGGGTGGCAGTGATGAACCAGAGGGTGACATGGGTGAGCCAGAGGGTGGCAGTGGTGAAACAGAGGGTGCTGTGATGAACCAGACATAGAAACAACATGGTCGCGACCGTTGCGACCCGACAAGTAAGTTTGCAATTGCGAACTGGTAAAAAACCCTCGCGAACTGGCAGAAACACTTGCGAACACAAAAAAATTGCGAATCCGTAAAAACGCAATTTCACTAATTGCGAATTTGTAAAATTCGCCCATACTTAACAGAGATCCCCTACTCCAGGAATACTGCTACCGCTGAGCAATTGGGGTCTATGTCCTGCATTACTGCTAAAAGGGTCCTGAGATGACGTGATGTGACTCAGTTGAGGATAAATCCTGCCTGATCCGGCAACACTAGCTGCTCCATAAGGAGGCTGAGTCGTGTAGCCAGGAATTAGATCGGGGATTTGCCAGGGGATAAATCCTGCCTGATCTGGCAGCACTAGCCGCTCCATAAGGAGGCTAGGTCGTGTAGCCAGGACTTAGAGCGGGGATTTTCCAGGTTTTAGTACCGTGCCGTGTAGAAAACCTCTTTCAGAATGGAGGCTAAAATTGACGCATAAGCTTGATAGAAATTTATTGGCAGCCCATCCGACCCTGGAGCTCGCCCTGATTTCATGTGCATTATTGCATCAGTAATCTTGTCCACCTCCAAGTCCAAATTCAGGAATTTTCGTTGAGGATCCCCCAGCCAAGCTAGGGCTGTGTCCTCAAAGTATTGTGGCAAATCTAGCGAGGATCCCCTTTGGGCAGTGTAGAGTGCACTGTAATAGTATACAAATGTGTTCATTTGTTCGGAAAGGATCCTATGCACTGTGCCCTGTGCGTCCTGTATCTATGCTATAAAGTTAGAAAACTTAGGCGGGCGTACCGTTTGTGCTAGCACCTTCCCTGGGTGGTTACCTTCCCCATAAATCCGTGCCCTGTGATGTTTCCCTCTAAAGTTGCATTCTCTTTCTGCTGCATCGCCATACTCTGTCAGTTTTTCCCGTAGTTTGGCTCTAGTTACATTTCCTTCAATGTTTGCAGAGAAATATCTTTCAAGGGTTTTGATACCCCCTCTAGCCCGTGGAGATCTCTGCGTAGGTCTTTGAGTATGCGCCCACCCTTGGATATGCACCAGCCCCTGGCTGTAATCTTAAACGCCTCCCAAACAGAAGTGAGACTTGACACCAACGCCATATTACGCTCAAAGAATTCCTGTATTTCCTGTTCTATTTCCACTCTAAAGACAGTGTCTTGAAGGTGCAGGGGATTGAGATGCCAGTTAACATAGGGGGTCTTATTCACCGGGGCTCGCATCACATAACCACAGGAGAGTGGTCAGAGTACGTACGGACAAAATGTGTTACTTTTTCCAGCCAGGGTGCCATCCCCATGGATACAATCAGGTTGTCCAGTCTGGCCCATGTCGAGTGAACCACAGAGTGGTGCGTGCCCTCCCGCTGCCTAGGATGTTTGTATCTCCACGTTTCGAGTAAATAGTTGGTGTCTATGATGTCTTTCAGTGTTTTTGCATGTTTATGTAATGTACTAGAGAGACCCGGGATCTATCCAACTGTGGGCAAACCACTGTGTTAAAATCTCCACCCCATATGACATAAATTGTTCCTATCCCTTGGAGTTTGCTCCATAATAGAAGAAGAGAATGTGTTTCGTCGGCGTTGAGGCCATAGTAATTGGCAATTGTGACTTCCTGTGAATCCAACCACCCCCAAATCAAACAAAACCTCCAGTTGTCATCAGTTTCTAACCCTCCCATCGCAAAATTCACCCCTCATCTGATGAGGATAGCCACCCCTCTGGAATACCCAGAGTACGATGCAAAACAGCGATATGATGCCCATTTCGTAGCGAACTGGGGTGTGCTCTCTGGGTTCAGGTGCGTTTCTTGCAGTAGAGTAATCTTAATGTGGTGCCTGCCTAAGTACCCTAGTACCTGTCTCTTTTTCCTGGGATTGTTCAGGCCCCGTAAATTCCAGGATATCACTGTTAGTTCATCTATATCGCGTGTGGTGTCTGCCATTCTCTTGACTTCTGTGATTAATACTTAAACCTGCGCCATTACCATTATTAGGCTAACTAAACAACATTTCACTCGACTTAGGCTGCCCACCCCTCACCCACTCTGGCTGCCCCAACTTGCCGTGAATGCATACCCTCCCAGCCATATTAGAAACGCCAGTCAATCCGTTCCAAATCCTTAGCATGGAAACTTGGGGCGATCGCCCTTATAGGGAAGTCACTAGGGGCTCCCGACTTGCCCACTCCCCTCCGCTATTTCACCCACGTGCTACTTCGCTCTGGTTAGTGAGTAGCTGTAGCGGGAAGGAGGTGGGTGCCCGGGCGGAGCTCGTTACCATGCATTATCAAGTTCAATACTTCACCATTTTGAAACATCTCGCCAGGAACAGATGGCCAGTAGTAACCGTTTGGTCACCGGTAAGTGCTTACTTTTTCAGCCTGGATTCGACATTGGTGATTGGGATCTGGAGCGTCTGCAGGCCTCTGTCTCCGTGGATGCTGCTCGACAATTTTGTTTGAGATAGTCTTCTGCTTGCTGTGGATTCTGAAAGAAAGCTGCTTTCCACAATGAGTTATCTTCAGTTTCGCCAGGTACAGCATGGCGTTTGGGATCTCCTGTGCTTGCAATTTTTTCTTAACCACTGCAAATTTGCACTGTGCTTCTTGCACTGTCTGTGTGAAATCTGGGAAGAACGCCAAAGTGGTGTTTTTTGTAGGGGAGCTGTTTCTTCTCCCGGGCAAGACGCAAGACCGTGTCTCTATCTTGTTAGTTCAGAAACAGCACTATTACAGGACGTGGCGGCGCTCCTGGGGGTGTGCGTTTAGTTAATGATCTGTGTGCTCTTTCCACTGTTAAGTGCGCAGAGCAGGAGTCTCTCCCAAACAACTCCACAATTTTTTTTCAATGAAGTCTTCCATGCGGTCTGTATTGGTCGATTCAGCCAAGCCATGGATGCGGACGTTTTTTCTTCTAGAGCGGGCTTCTATGTCTTCATTCTTGTCCGCTATTATCTTTAGCAGTCAGTCCATTTGCAGAACTCGCTCTCTATTTGCCACGGCACAATCGTCTAGCTCAGAAAGCCTGGTTTCTGCATCTTGGATCTGTCGATCATGGTGTTCCAGTTTATTCACCACTGCAACCATCCTTGCATTCATAGTGTCCATTTTCGCATTGATTGATGACAGGCTCTGTTTCATGCCGAGTAGCAATGCCTTCCAATCTTCTTCCTGATTATCTGCGGGATCCGAGTCCATCTGTTCCACTGAGTTAGACATTGCCGTCTTGCGGTCCTTAAATGGTATTTTCGTTTGCTTGGCATCGGTGCGCCCCATGGTGGCCGCCCATCACTGGCTAGGACGTGAGCTGCGGCAGGGCTTAGCCTCGTGTTGTGCCCTGCTCTGTGTCTCAAGCTGCTTCTTCCAGCACCAGGCACAGGGGAACTTCATTACTTTAATCAGACCGGGCTGTGTGTTCAGATGACAAGCGTGGCCTCCAATCTCCAAAGTTAGCCACTCCCAATTTTGGTTGTGAGCCTTCCTGCCACCTGCTGTGCCAGGCCAGGGCCCAGTCGCGTCCCCAAGTGCTTTTGAGTGCTATAATGTCGAGTCTCACATTTTTGGTAGCTGCAATGCGGTGCTGAGTGCTACTGTGCTACAGTGGTGGGGCATCCTGTCTCTTGGGTTTCCAGTCTGTATTTCCAGGGGTCTCTCCCTGTGCCTGAGGTCCTCAAAATACTCCCAGAAATCACGCCACTGTCCTCTAGCTGCTAGGATGCATGTTAGGCTTCTGCCAAGCACTGCCGATCTCTGCTTAATTCCGTCAGTGCAGCCTCTTATTTCCTACCGTGTGTCCTGAAATGGCCGCACTCCAGTGTCTATCTCATGTACCCCTAAATGTCCGAGACCGCATCGTCAGACCCTCCAAGGCCAGTGCTTACTGCTGTGTTTGCCTGGATGTGGATATCCGAGGTTGGGGGGTTTCACATATGCAGGAATCTATTTGTATTTCATCCTGATTCCATCCGCTACTTCAGCCCGTGTCCAGTATGTAAAATGGCTGCTGGCACTCTCATCTGCGGCTACAGCGATGCCATGCCTTGGGGTGCGCTCCCATATTGCTGCGTGCCGATTGTGCGATCTCCCTCGAGCCGCAAGGAACGGGGGGTCTCAGTGAGTGTTGTTGCGGGTTCTCGGACAGCCCCCACGCGGGCATCTCGCCTATGATCGGGACTCGCGAAATGCTGCTGCACTGTCTATGGGTAGTAGTCTCCTGGTATGGCTCTCTACCCTCCGGTCGCCATTTTGACGTGTCGTCAGCACAGTGGTCCCATCTCTTCCCTTCCCCACCGATGCTCACCTCGAGAGAGTGTGTCTGTACGGTGGCTCGGGGGTCTCCGTCGCAGCAGCTCAGCCCGGTGATTTCTCCACAATGTCTCTATCTGGAGGGCACGGCCCACAGTCTGCTGCCCAGCCGCGGACTTTCTTAATTACTGTCGCCACTTCTCAGCACCCGGCCGTCGCCTCTGCCCTCGGCGCAGGAGTTCTCCAGTCCACTGCTCTTGCTCGATCTGTCCCCACCTCGTAAAAGTCTCACTGCTGGAATCAGTGGAAGCTCCGGTATTTTTTAATATGCATAAAGATCCTTGTGTGCAGTGCAGGATAGGGATTATGAATATTATTCTGCCTGGTTGGGCTGGAGCCTCACTGGTGTGTGGCCATCTTGGTCACGCGCCACTTAGGGCCCAAAGAAATATATATTATCTGGGCGGAGCCTACCACACATCTCATCGTGAGATCTGATTGGCTGTCAGCACTTCATCCAAGAAGTGTTGGCAGCCATCTGGAGACCAATATACATGATAGCACCTCATTAAAAAGCATTGCAGTTAATAGAAGGTTTTAAGACCTTAGTTACATTGCAAATCATTTGTTGATGGTACCATACTCATTTTAGGAATTGTGGTGTGTTCTAAGATTATTTTACCATGTGAAAAAGCCTTCTGCTTTGATATCTTGAATGATGTTTGAGAGAAAACTATTTTCTCATGCTTTTCCCACAGAGGTTTGGAAGGTGATCTATAAGCTAAAACTGAGAGCATATTTTCTGTAAATTCACATTATCCTTCTCAGTCATGTGAGAATAAAGTCTGACATTCTCAGTAAAACATGTACATCTAACAAGGGCAGAGACTGTCAGTTGATTCCTTAATGTTCTACTGCAGCTTCCCAGAGTGTTCTAAAGAACAACTAGATCGCTAACAGTCCTACTTATGAGAAACGTATTGCACACCTGAAGCCATCTTGATTGGAATAAAGTGGTAACTCTTAAAACATTTAATTTAAAAAGGAACAAAATGAGGGGGTTCATTTTGCCATAGAAAGTATGATTAGTGCTGCAGAAAGAAAATGTAGGGCACATTTTGAGTGACTTCTCAATTCCTCTTTGAATTCATTAAACAATTCTGACCTGCAGACTGAAACATGCACTTTCAATACCAGCAGCAGAGTTCACTGGTGAGCAGTAGCATTACTACAGTGATCTAATAAGCAACTAGAGTACTAACATTCTGAATTTATGGTAAATGTGTGACACATCTGAATGCCTTCTTGATGGAATCAAAGTTAAAAACTGAAAGTATTTCCTACTGAGGAGACTGCAATAAATGAGGAAATTAGGAAACTTCATAACAAATAAGTCTCCCAAGATGGCCACCAGAGACAAAAGAGCCCGAATGTAGCACAAATATCACCCAGATGTAGCCCAAGTACAGCCCAATGACACAATGTCCCACAGTGTTCTAAAGAACAACTAGAGCACTAACTGTCTTACTTATGACAAAAGTGGTGCACACCTGAAGCCACCTTGATTGGAATAAAGTGGTAACACTTAAAACATTTAATTTGCAAAGGAACAAAATGAGGGGGTTCATTTTGCCATAGAAATTATGATTAGTGCTGTAGAAAGAAAAATTAGGGCACATTTTTACTTCTCAAATCCTCTTCTATTTCATAACAAAATTGTGACATGCAGACTGAAACATGCATTTTGAATACCAGCAGCAGACTTCCCTGGTAAGCAGTAGCTTTGCTACAGTGATCTAATGAGCAACTAGAGTGCTAACAGTCGGAATTTATGGCAAATGTGTGACACATCTGAATGCCTTCTTGATGGAACCAAAGTAAAAAACTGAAAGTATTTCCTACTGAGGAGACGGCAGTAAATGAGGAAATTAGGAAACGTCATAACTAATAAGTCTCCCAAGATAGCCACCCGAGATAAAGGGGCATATTATCAATGGGGTTTATCTCCGCTTTTTTGGCTTTAAAAGCCAAGAAAGGGGAGATAAAATTATCTCCCTATTACCTAGCTGTCGCTAACACCAGTTAGCGACAGCTAGTAGGAGATAGCGACCATCTTGGGCCCCACTTTGCATGTCAGTGATATTTATCACTAATGACATGCAAAGTGGGCGTGCCAAGATGTTAGCGACTGGAAACAGTCGCTAACATCGCTATCTCCTATTACCAACTTTTGAAGATATTCGCGCTAAGCGCGAATAGCTCCAAAAGCTAACACCTGCCCTGAGCAGTTCTTAGCCATGTTATCCAATGGGAGGTGGATAACATGGCTAAGAGCATTAGCTCGGTAATGTATGAATATCGCTGAATTTTCAGCGATATTCATGCATTGCTGCCATTTTTTATCGCATTTGCTATAAACCTTGGTAATACCAAGGTTTATCTGCGATAAAAATCGCCGCAGCTCAGCGGTAAATTTTTGTCTCTAACCAAGCAATAGCGATAATTATCGCTATTGCTTGGTAATATGCCCCAAAGAGACCAAATGTAGCTCAAATATCACCCAGATGCAGCCCATAAATAGCTCAATGACAGAATGTCCCAGAGTGTTCTTAAGTACAATTAGAGAGCTTACTGTCTTACTTATGACAAAAGTATGCCACACCTGAAGCCATCTTGATTGGAATAAACTGTTAACACTTAAAACATTTAATATAAAAAGGAACACAATAAGTGAGTTCATTTTGTCATAGAAATTATGAGTAGTGCTGAAGAAAGAAAAATTAGGGCACATTTTGAGTGACTTCTCAAATCCTCTTCTATTTCATTAAAAAATTCTGACATGCAGACTGAAAAATACACTTTTAATACCAGCAGCAGACTTCCATGGTGAGCAGTAGCTTTACTACTGTGATCTAATGAGCAACTCGAGTGCTAACATTCAGAATTCATGGCAAATGTGTGACATATCTGAATACCTTCTTGATGGAATCAAAGTAAAAAACTGAAAGCATTACCTTCTGAGGAGACTGCAGTAAATGAGGAAATTAGGACACTTCTTAACAAATAACTCTCCCAAGATGGCCACCAGAGACAAAAGTGCCCAAATGTTGCACAAATATCACCAAGATGTAGCCCACAAGTAGCCCAATGACAGAAGTATGCAAAACACTTTTTATTTGTTGTGTTTTTACAGTTTTATATAGTGCAGACTTGTCAGGTATTGGAGTGCTTTACATGAGCATTGGTTACATCACACAAGAACAAATTCATTTTGGTTTTAGACATGGGGAGATTAAGTGATTTGACCAGAATCACAGAATGTCGAGCTGAAGCAGCAACTCCAAACTGATTCCCCAGTTGCAAAGTCTGCAGCTCTTGAAGTAACACCACATTCTCTCCCCTAAGTGCAACATTCAATCAAGTGGTCAACTGGATAAAAAAATAAAGATAATAAATAATTTAAAAGTGCTTTGTCGCAATTTAAAAACTCAGAAAATATGTCCTCATTTTAGTTTTTTAGAGCACTAACCATAATGTTGATGCAAATAAGACCCTTTATATATGTAATTTCTAAAGGAAATGCTCTAGGTATTACAGTTTTGATTACATCAAAATGACGTCAGGCGTTCCACACTTTTGTGATAAATATAGGGGCAGATTTATGAAGCCCTTGCGCCACGTTTACGCCGCTGTTGCGTCACGCAAGGCGGCGTAAACGTGGCGCATCCCTACGAACGATTTACAATGTGACGCATCTAGGCAGATGCGTCACGTTGTAAAGCCCTGCACCGCATGTGGGCGTTCCGGCGCAGGGTGGGCGTTCCGGGGCAGGTGCGCCTCGCAAAAGTGGCTGAGTGAAATCTATGAGATTTCACTCAGTCACTTTCTACGTCACTTCCTTACGCCTGCTTGAAGCAGGCGTAAGGGTGACGCACAATGCATAGTATAGGTGGCTCCTGTGCATTGCAGGAGTCATGTCGCACTTGCGACATGACTCCTGCAATGCGCCGCCCGTACGTCGAGAGATGCGTCACGCATCCTCACTTCCTTGCACCATGGTGCGCCGCATCATAAATGCGGTGCACCATGGGTGGCGTAGCAGTGGCGCACCGTGGCGCATGTTAACTGGCGCATCCCTGGGGATGCGCCAGTTAACATAAATCTGCCCCATAGTATGTTAGCAATCTAGTTGTTCATTAGGATACTGTTGAGAGGCAGAGGCCAGGGGCATGGACTCTGAAAATAAAGGCAGGTAGGAGGGTGCGGAGGCAACAATTTGAGCACACTGGGCAGGCAGGAAGGGCAGTGGCAGCACAACAGACTATGGAGGGCAGTGGAAAGGGGGGCAGGGACAACAAACCAACAATACAGGACTGGCAAGAGAGGCTGTGGCAATATAATAGACCATTGTGGGCAGAAGGAAGAGGCAGTGGTAGTACAACCATACATGCCAAAAGAGCTGATTCAGCCTGGAAACGTCCCATGCTTTTAAGCCCAAATGGGCTCTATTTGATCTGTCTCCTGTCTACAATCTCCTCTTTTTCAAGGTAAGTCAAAGGGGAAAATCAATACCCCAGTTTTTTTTCAAAATCTCCCTCTTACCAAGTTCAAAATGTTAGCAAGTATGGTACATGGAAGGCAAGAGGAATTGGGCTAGGGACATGGACTTGAATAACAGAGGACAGGAGGGACATGGAGAGGTGCACCAAACTGACCCTACAGGGCAGGCTTCAGGGTTTGCAGCAGCACAATACACCATACAGGGCATGCGGGACGGGAGTGCAGCAAAACAACCAATAGAAAGCAATAGGGAGGGGACAGGACCATGCACATGGACAACAGAGAACAGAGGGGAAATAGGCAATGGTAGCTAGCTGACCATAATGGACCGACAGGAGAGAAAGCTGCAGCATAACGGACCATAAAGGGCGGGCAGGAGGGATGGATCAGGGGCATTACAATGGAATAGACCAGCGAGGAGGGAGGAAATAGTGGTCTGCACATGGAAACAGAGGGCTGGGGGCAAGGGGGCAGGGCAGGAGGCAAGATGACCATGGAGGTCAGGCAGGATGGGCAATAGAAGCAAGACACACGATGGAGTGCTACAGTGAGACTATAATGGCATACACACAGACCATGGAGGGAAGGTGGGAGGGGTAAGGGACAGCTAGCTGACCACACAGGGAAGGTAGGAGGGGCCATGGCAGCACAGAAGACCATGCATGCCAAGCGGGAGAGTTAGTGGCAGCACAATGGCTATGATGGGCAAGAAAGAGGGTGCAGGGGCATGCACAAGGGCCATGGTGGATAGAAGGAACGGTCAGGACCTGGGCACAGACAAGAGAGTTCAGGTGAAGGGGCCTCACAACAGGCCACGCTGGGCATGCAGGAGGAGCAGTTGTAGCACAACAGACCAGGGAGGGCAGAAGGGTGTGGCAGTAAAATGGACCATGGGGGAGAGGAGGAAGGGGATAGGGGCATGGAATGTGGACAGGCAGGGTGGAGGTTGAAGGGACAGGTTACAGTAATCTGACAAAGCGAGGCAGGTGGGAGGGGAGTGGCAGCTCAACATAACACTCAGAGTAGATAGGAGTGGCAGGACCATGAAACATGGTGGGCAAAAAGGATGGAGCAGGGGCATGCACACAGACATCGGAGGGCAGGGGGAAGGAGAATAGGGGCAGCAAGCTAAGCAAAGAGGCTAAGCAGGAGTTCAAGGATGGGCAATGGAATTGGGCAATGGAGGGCATGAGGAGTGGACTGTTACATCATGCTAAATGGAGGGCAGTGGCAGCACATCAGACCATGCATGGCAGGAGGGAGGAGGCTAGTCCATAGATTCAGACAACAGAGGATAGGGAGGAGGTTGATGGGGCAGCAAGCTAACTGTTCAGAGAGGCGGGAAGGCCAGTGGCAGAACAACGGCCACACAGGGCTGCAATAGGGGAACAGGGACATGGACTTGGACAATGGATGGCTAGGAGGAGGCAAGGCAGGAGCAGCAGGCTTAGGTGGGGGCAGCAAAATGCCAGGCCCTGCTTCCAACCCCCATCATCCATTGGGATATGCATCTTACTTAACGTTAAAAAAAAACTAGAAATTTGCTGGAAAAAACAAAGATTACAGGGACGGTATAGTTAGACTCAGATTTCACTCATACACAACCGTGAAATTCAGCAGTTATAATTACCTGAGCTAACTATAACTTACGTCCCCGCAATATACTGCTAATGACCTCAGACATGGCATCATTCATGACATGGTCAGTTACATCACGCATGACATCCCTCATGACATCTCAAATGAGCTGTGAATGGAATGGAACTATAATTGCTAGAACTTTATTTAGGGATAGTGTGTGTCTATTAACACCCCTTTTTTTTATTTTCTTCCGTGTAAGAACCACTATAATACGCAACATGCCCAGATTAATATGGCCGATAGCCTTTCACTTTAAAGTAATGTGTAGTCCATTGTTTATGTTGATGTTTGCAATCCTAATGATGTTTATGATGAATAAGTCGCGTTGACGAACATAAAGGTATGGCGATCACGTGGCAAGATATGTTGAAATGACATTGTGTGCATATTAACAATTGTTTTATTTTCTTTATTGTATCAATTCCTGAATTTTCAAAACGTGACCAGGCCAATGTGGCCGCCAGTTTTTGGATTGAAGTAATATGTAGTCCTTTGTTAATGTTGGCAACTTTAGGCATTTGTACATTGAAATAAGGATGCTACAATGACGTCTTGTATAGTTATCAAGGTTCGGACGAGCCGAAATGTCCTTTGCAGATTGAATACTTCGAAACTACAACCTGAGTGCTGATTCCTTCTTTGTAAGAGTGAGAGGGGATTAAATACATATACATAAAATTCACTGAAAAACCACAAGTTTCAGGGACATTATAGTTAGAAATTAGCATTGAAAAAACCTCAGAAATTCACTGAAAAATCCACAGGTTTCATGGACGTCATAGTTAGTTGGACATTTCACTCGTACAAAACAAGAGAAATTTGGCTGGTATAGTTAGTTGTGCTAATTATAACTCGCGCCCCTGCAATGCACTGCTGATGATGTCACATATTACATCACTCATGACATGGTCAGTGACATCACTGATGACATCACCGATGACATACCAAATGACATCACTGATGACATCATCCACGTGATCATCGGATGCACCGCCTCACACCCTAAAATACAGACTACTATTCTCGAAACCATAGACACACCAATACTAGTACAGCTACAATATTCTGTGCACTATGCATGCAGACCTCTATCCAGCTACAAACCATTGATACGCTCTTCTAAATACCCAGTTAGTACCTATGCAGTCTAGGAATCCTTCTGTCTGTCCCAAGGACTTCTCCATTCACCCATCCAGCACTATCTACGTATCCTATCACTCCACCAATACCTAAGCACTTATAAATTCAGCACGCACTTTCTTTGCAACACTGAAATTACTCCAGTTATTAGTCGTATACTTAAGTAATGGTGCAGTCACTAACACGAGTGCAGGTACAATATTTTGTACACTATGCATGCACACCTCTAACCAGCTACAAACTGTTGATACACTCTTCTAAATACCCAGTTAGCACCTATGCAGTGTAGGAATCCTCCTGTCTGTCCCATCCATTTCTCCAATTACCCAACCAGCACTATCTACTTATCCTATTACTCCACCAATATCTAAGCACTTATAAATTCACTATACACACTATTTGTAATACTGTAATTATTCTAGTTACTAGTCATGAACTTATGGAATGGCCTAGCTACTAACACAAGTACAGCTATAATATTTGTGCACTATCCAAGCAGACCTCTAACTAGCTACATACTATTGATACACTCTTCTAAATACCCTGTTAGTACTCATGCAGTGTAGGAATTGTCCAGTCTGTCCCATGCACTTCTTTAATCACTTATCTACCACTATCTACTTATCCTATCACTCCACCAATACGTAAGCACTTATAAATGAAGTGTTCACTCTGTTTGCAGCACTGTCATCATTCCAGTTACTAGTGGTATTCTTATAAAATTATCTCGGCACCAACACAAGTAACCATAAAATATTCTGTCATAATCCCTACAAATCTCTAAGCAGATACAAACTATTGGTCCACTCCATTAAATAATGAAGTAGTACCCATGCAGCGTAGGATACCTTCTGTCAGTCTCTTGCAATTCTTCAATCACCCATCCAGCACTATGTTCTTATGGTATCAGTCTGCCAATACCAAAGCACTTATGGGGCAGATTTACAAGCACCCTGCGCCACCTGTATGTCACGTATTGTAAAGTAGTGATGGCGCCAGGCACTCCTTCATATTTACAAGGAGAGGAAAAGCTACCCTGCATGGTTTTTCCTCTCCTTGTAAATATGACCCCTTCATACATAGAACTTTGTGTTGAAGGGGCGTTCCACATCTCCAGATTTATGAGAAATCGTAAATCTGGAGATGTGTGTGAATGCTGCGCCATCCTAGAGTTGGTGTAGCAAGGCGTAACAAAGAGAATTGTTTTCATGTCTCCTCATTTTTTCCTCTTTCAATGCATGCTGCAGTCCACAGCATACATTGAAAGAGGAAAATGCCTTTACTGATTGTTTTTGTGCAGGAAGGTGTCCCTTCCTGCACAAAAACAATCTCCGCACGACAAAGACATCCTTGCACCATGATGCAAGGGTGCCTGTGTCACCGCATGGCTGCAGTTTGTGCAGCAGCGCAGAGAGAAGCACAGAGTTGCAACATATTCATGTACATATGTCACATCCCTGTGCTTAGGAAGTGCCACAGTGCAGCGCAGCTATAGAGCTTGCACTGTCACGCTGCCATACTTCCTCATAAATCTTCACCTATAAATTCACCATACACTACTAAGGCATTCTTTTAGTCAATCATGCTGTATACATATATATTCAACCAAACTTTCACACATTACCTTGCAATTATATTTCTTTCTTTAACTGGATGAGGTAGTTCTGATAAAAACTTTTTTTTCTTCTTTTTTCTTTTGTATTGTTTTTTTTTTTTAACAATTTTTTCTTTTTTGGGTGTTTTTTCAAAAAATTAACAAAAAAAAGAACGAATGAAACAGAAAACTTTTGGAATTACTTATCATTCCAAAAACAACAATAGTTGCGTTGCACAGCACAAAGTACATCCACCGACTGCTCACCGAAGCATTTAGGTTTCTTACACATCATGCAGTGTTGCTAGAGAAAGGCAAATTCTGGCCTAATGTCCATTGCAGGTGTTCCTGAGGACGCTCCAGACGTACTTGCCACAGCAGGTGAGGGGTTCAAAGCAGCTTTCCTCATTTCCTCCTGAACAAGATTGGGAGGATGTGTGGTCCAGAGATGCTTGTACATAGAAGCAATGGCACAAGAGTATTTTTTTTCACTGCCTCTTGACAGGACTCGGTCACAAATTTTGCATGTCACCTTTCTTGCATTTACTTTCTTCTCTCTAGGTGGAAAAGTGAAGAATTTCCACATGACAGATTCCGGCCACTCTGGATGTGGTGCCTCCTGCGAGAATTCTTCTTCAGAAGATACTTCCTCCTGCTGCTGTCCAGATGCCATTTTGTTTGACATTTTTTGAAAAACACCAAAACGAAAACAAGCAAAAAGGGTTTTTGTAGGAAAAGAGATGTCTCTCCAAAGATGCTCCAACAAGAATGATTAAAATGGGTGGGGTCCTCCAATAGATACAGTGGGAAATTTTATGAACCAATGACATTTTTTTTTTAGGTCACATGGGATGCGCGCATTCTGCACTCACGAAGCACGCACCCGACGTGACTTCGCGAAAATATATTTCAAAATAATGTACATTTATTATAAGTCCAAATATATTATTTTTATGAATATCTTAGATAATCTCTTGCCCTAATATGTATATTAAAGACACATACATATCATTTTAGAACATAAAAAAATGTTGTTGGAGTCGCACACCCAGCGCGCCACAGCACGTATATGACGTCCATGGGACGCGTACCGTAATGCACATGTATCGCGAATGCGCAGGAGCAGGAGTCACGGACTGGTTGCATACCAATCTTGCTCATCACGTAATATTAAATGTATATGATGTAACTGAAAAACACACAGCCGTTGCACACCTTACGCGGATCCTTCACGATTTTTCTAAAATGGCGGCTAGAATCCACGCACCCACCGTGAGGTGTACGCTTTGGGTGCGCGACTCTGCAAAAAAAATTGGAAAAAAAGAAAATAATATAAATATATTAAAATAAAAAAAAAAAAAAAAAAAAATTAAACAATATTTCAGTGAATGTTTTTGGAATTTTTTTTGCAATGTTCAGAAAAATATATAATATTATTTTATGAATAAAATATTTATAAATAAACAGTTAAAAAATTCTAGGAAATCAGTACAAAAAGTAGGTATAACTACTATTACACTTAAAAATTAGCATTTAAAAAACCTTTGAAATTCACTGAAAAAACATGGATTTCAGAGACTTTATAGTTAGAAATTAGCATTTAAAAAACCTTAGAAATTCACAGAAAAAACTATAGGTTTCAGGGGTGTTATAGTTAGCTGGACATTTCACTCGTACAAAACCATAGAAATTCCTTTGTTCCTTAGTTCTGCTAACTATAACTCATGCACCCGCAATGTATTGCTGATGATGTCACATATTACATCATTCATGATATGGTCAGTGACATCACTGATGACATCTCAAATGACTAGGTCTAGAAAGCACACTTTTGTTTATTTGTTGTAAATCCGTTCAGTAGTTTTTGAGAAATATCGAAATTTACAGATATCAATATTTGAGAATTCTGCCATCTGATTGGCTGAGGTGTAATGAGCACAAGCTTGCTGCTGATTGGCTGTGAGCGGTGTGAGCGGTTGCAACTAGAAAGTGTTGGCCACCATTTTGTGATTCCGTTGAAGCGAGTAAGGGGAAAAAAGGGTGAAAAAAGTGGGAAAGAGAAGGGTAGGAGCACTGTAACCAATGTGGGGTGTTTAGGGTGTGCTATAGAGGGGGTGCGAAGCGAAGTATACACCCCTACCAGTGTGAAAGTGGTTGGCTACGGAAATTAAGTGAGGTATTGCCTAGAGTCTGATGCTGCTAAGGTGAGCTTGTGCGGGACTTGGGGATTAAAGCGTGAGCCCAAATTGTGTGTCTTATGCTGTGCAGTCATGTGCCGTGGCCACTGCACTACACTTGTGGAAGTAGTGTCAGCGTGTGTTTATAACTACTAAGATGAACTACTGACCCGTACTGGTCTGAAAGTCCTGGGGTACGGAAAATATGTGAGGTACTGTCTAGAGTCTTATGCTGCTAAGCTGAGCTGCTGCCAGACTTGGGGATGAAAGCTTTATTCCAAACTGTGTGTCATACGCTGTAAAGTCATGTGTTCTTGCTGCTGTGCCACATCTTTCCAAGTAGTGTCAGCATGTAGTCATAGCTACTTAGATGAACTTTTTTTTCAAACATTGTAGCTTGTGCATTGTGCATAGGGTGAATATATAGGGAGTGCAAAGGTAAATTTGCGTGTATCAAATTAATTTGGTATTTGTGCAGTGCTAACTACTCCCTCCTACGGGTCTGATGGCATTGGGGACGTAAGCAGAGATGGTGATGGACTTGGGGTAAAGTTGTTGAACTACTGAAATACACCAGTCTGAAAATGCTGGGTACGGAAATTAGGTGAGGTATTGCCTAAAGTGTCATGCTGTTAAATTGAGCTGCTGTTGGACTCGGGGATGAAACCGTGAGCCTAAACTGTGTGTGCTATGCTGTGAAGTCATGTGCTCTGGGCGCTGTGCCACACGTATTCAACTTGTATATGATGCTTAGGTGGTGTTGTATAGGGAGTGTAAAGGTAAATCAATACGGTATTTGTAAAGTTTCAACTACTCAACCTTATGGGTAGGGTAGAGCCGGGGATCAAAACGAGAGATCTGTGCAGCAAAGTGAGATGGTCTGGCCGCTGAGCCACAGCTGTGTGGAGAATACATTTTGAGGAGGGTCCGGGAGTTGCTGTTATGTGGCCCTAAAATAGTGGGCTTAAGTTGTAAGTTATAGGGTGGCTCTAAAAAGACACCCTGTGTTCATTAGGTGGAGCTACATATAAGTGCAGATGCACAGCTTCAAGTTATTCAGGGAAACTCAGTATCCCTGATCTTTGAAGTGTACTCTATCACTTCTGTATTTATCCGCCATATCAAAACGTATGTTGTTGTTGTAGATGGGGCCCATTTTGTGATCTCTGAGGTATGCAAAGACAGCTTTGTTGACTTTCTTCTGAGATTTTTCAATCCGAGGACAAAATTGTTTGGACCATTTCCACTTCTGTCTTTGGCATATATTGGAATATACAAAAACAGTTTGAGGCAAAAATAACATCAATTGTCCAAAGGTGTCCTTCATAAGCATTTCCAAACCTACCCCAGTCAATGTGCCTAGGTTGTTTCCACCACAGTGCACAATCATGAGGTTAGGGTGTTGGAGATGCAAACAGGTTTTAACCAAAGGCAACAATTGGTTTCACTTCAATCCTCTCTGTTCAAACCATTTAAAGTCCACATTTTGTAAACCTAGGTCTAGGTCAATATGTCTCTGTTTTGCATACCTCTTGCACCAGAAAACATAGGTATGTCCTACGATCCAGACTAGCATTTTGAAGGTATGGCTGGAAGGTATGGAAAGATGTCTGTAGCTTATGCAGTTTCTTCAAAGACTAAGAGATATGTTTATAGATGGGGAACTAGTTTCTTTTTGCATACAAAACGGTGCCCGATTGGGAGATGAAAAGCATTGTTTTTGAAAAGTAGGGTGCACATTCGTTTTGTGGAAAAGCATCGTTGTGATTGGTTAAGAAAAAGAAGTTTGAACGTGGAGTATATATATTATAGGATAAAATTTGCTCAACTCAACCACACCTGCTACTTGCATTTGAAAGGCACTGTACGAACTTAAAACAATCGTGAACTTGTAACCGGCACGTGCCGTTAAATGTTCGAGAAATTGTTGCAAAAAATTTGGAGGTATTTCGTCAAGGGGGGCCGAGATAAAAGGGGTGTCCCGAAACATGTTTTCTCCATGTTAAATTCCATAGGAAAGTTTGGACAAGGCTACAGATCAAACGGGTGAACGGAATTACCCCAAATTTGGCAGGAAGAAGGGTCTTGGTGTAGAAAGCACGCTTTTGTTTATTTGGTGTAAATCCATTCAGTAGTTTTTGAGAAATATCAAAATGTATAGATATCGATATTTGGGAATTCTGCCATCTGATTGGCTGAGGCGTTATGAGCAGGAGCTTGCTGTTTATTGGCAGTGATAATGTGAGAAGTTGGCCTGGTATATGATGTTCACTATTCTAGTGAACATCTTGCACCAATCCAAACAACGCTTATGGTGATGGTTGTAAGTCAACCTTATGGACCAGCTATCCTAGTGGTAGCGTGGACAGAACAGTCTTAGGCTAAAAGACTATTGAGGGCGTGTAAAGTCAGCTGTTTTACCATATGTAACCCCTTGCATACCAAATGAAAGGACACCACACAGGATATATATAAAATATATATGTATTTATTCACTAACACACTCCTCATAAGGACATAACAAGTTACTTAGTCAGAATACGTTAAGTTGCACAATTTACAGTTAGGCCCTAGGGGCGAAGCAAACCATATATTAAGAAAGTGGAATAAGTACCACGTCATGAGAAAAGGAAAGGCCTAGGGCCTAGGGAATCGCTGGGGCTACACTATCTGAACCTTAGTTTAGAAGTGGGAAGCCCACAGGCGGCGCGTGCAGTGTCTTTACACACGCGAGAGTCAATGTTAAGTCAAAGGGAACTTAGAAGTTAGGAAAAGAAGGATTTAGGACACTTCCGGTTTAGCTAGGAGGAAACAACTAAAAACCTAGACACTTGGATAGTCAATACCCTTGGGAGCACCAAAGTACTCGCGTTACCTCACCCACAGGAAGCGGGTGCATAGGTGTGAAGATGTGTCGGGTTTCGCCGTTGAAGCCTATGGAGACCTGGATGAAATACGCTGCAGGCGACCAGGAGGAAGATGTCCGGGTGGATCTAAGGGCGGATCGAGGATGAAGCGGACCTGAAAGCAGAGGGGACAGAGTCTGGGTCACTAGCCAGTGACCAGGTGGAACCAGGAAGGAACCAGACGACATCGAGGAAGCAATCAGGTGCTGTTGTGAAGCTTGTCTCTTCAGCCACGCGGACCAGGAGGCGTCGAAGATGACCAGATGCTGGAGAGGAGCTGTCCCACGAAGGTTCTCTCAGATGGAGGGGTTGACCGCCGGATTGGAGTCAACAAGCCTTGGCAAAGGCAACCCACGCAGGATTCAAAGAAGGCTTCTGATGCAGACCAGCAAGGTCTGAGGTGCTTCACCTCTGCAGGGAGGCAAGGGCCAGTCAGGAGCAACCAGACCAGCGAGTTGATTCAAAAGGATTGTCGTCACAAAGGATACTAGCAAGCGGGCCAGTAACCGGACAATGCGTCGAGCAGAACACAAGCAGATGGGCCCCATGCAGAACTCGTGGAGTGTGGAGGGCTGATCTGCGGTGCAGGTGGAGCTCGGGTTTGGGGCTTCTCAATCCCCAGTCCACAGCTTCGAGGATACGTCAGGAGCTGCACAGTTAGCAAGTCGTGGACTTTTCAAGGTGTCCGGTCCCATGTGTCTCGTCGCCTCCACGGATCTCAGCTATGCTGCAGACGTGAAGAGAGGGTTAGAGAGGTCTGGAAGTCTGGGTCTTGTCAGGCTCTGTTCTCGGGTCCCGGCGGGAGCGTCGACAAAGCAAGCCGTTGATTTGCTGGATGGTGCCTGGTTGTCCAGGTTGGTCACTCCTTGGCCACAAGTGAGATTCTTCAGTCTTCAGCTTCAGCAGAATGTCGAAGGTCCAGAATTTCGTTTCAAGTTTCAGTTCAGGATCAAATCTAAAGTCTTGGGACTCAGCTGCTACCTTTATACAACTAAAAGGGGCTGGATTACTTTCTAGGTCCCTCCTATGGGTGGGACCAGGAAGGGGGGTGGTTACACCCCCTTTCCTTTGTCTAATTTCGTGCGAGAGCTGGGGCTAGAGTGCCCCAGCAACCGGTTTGAACTGGGGTATGCATGGTGCACCTAGTGTGCCCCAGGCAGTGTCTCAGTCTATTCAGCCCTCCCTGTCCCAATACACAAAGTCCTGTCTGGGGTGGTGCTCGCACCTCTCCAGGCAGGAAACCTATTGTCCAAACCTCCATGACTGGAAGGACTACCAGCAGCAGGAGGTCAGACTTGTGTCTGTGGCAGCAGCATCCATTTTGTGATGCTGGGGCTCTGGTTAACTTTAACCGGGTACAGTAGTTTCAACATGTCTTCTCCCTCTAGAAGGGTGGAATGCTACCCCGTAGCCAAAATTGGCGAGGGGGTAGTATTCCAAAGCGTATGACACCTTACACGACATGTTTGGATAAAGCCAAACCAAAGTTAGCATTTAACCGCGAGGTTCATAATGCACTTAAGAGTTTATGGTATGGCAATATCATAGAACAGCTATAAGGACATGGTTCCGAAAGCTGCAGACAGGCTCAGCTCATGCTAGAGCACCATCTCACACATAACCAAGCACTCTGCCTCCAGGATTGTTAAGGCCTGCCATAGGAGTGACTTATATGTTACTGTGTGTCTATATATAACGTAGGTATAGGGATACTATACCTAAGCAAGGGGTGATTACACGACCTTGCCCCAGCAGAGTGATCAGCCAGTTGTGTCAATTTAGGTGGCCAGCCAGGGGTGGCATAATATATGCTGCAGCCCCTGGTAGGACTTGGGTGCACCTATGCCCTGGGTACCTAGGGTACACTATACAGGGACTCACAAGGGTGACCCAATATTCAATTGGAGATGTACCTAGAGTACATGGAGTCCATTTTACAGTGAGAGCAGATAGCCTGGGGCCCTGATTAGCAGAATCCCAGGCCAACTAAGTCGAAAACCAGCTAAACACAAGGCAAAAAGTTGGGGGTAACCATAGTCAGGTACCCCCCTTCCTACACAACCCCCCCCCCCCCCCAAAAACTAAAGGAGATAAGGCTATCCTTGACCAGGTAAGCCTATATTTACTAAGTGGCCATATAAGGAAGTACCTGCACTGGCATGGTTACCCCCTGTCTCATGGTCCACTAAGCAATCCCTCACCCGAAGGGTATCAGAGGGTCTCCACCATAAGGAATCTCTACCTGTGGTGTGTTGTGCAAAGTAAAAGGCTGGTGTGGGAATGGAGTACTGAAGTGAGGCTCCACTAATGTTTGGCTCTGCTTCCTCCAATCACTATCCACCATATATGCCTTTCTTTCCATGACTGAGTTGCACTGTGCTCTCAGGGTCAGCCTCTGGCTACCTACAGCTGGAGGCTGGGTCCCTTCTGTTGGTTCACTGAAGGGACAGGTCAGGTTTGGGGCCCTTTGGTCCCAGGTTTGGCTGTACCCAACAGAGTCCATCTGGGGGAGGTTCCTAACTAGGTTTAATGGAGATCCATCAGGAGTGTTTGGAATGTTTACCTGGCTAGGGTTTCTAGCTTTGGTGCCCCTAATCTGCTGATGGGGGTGTTCCTGTGGACAGGGGGCCCTTTGGGGTCCACTGGCCTCCCTGACCTCTACAGCCCTGGTCTGATTGAGGCAGGGTAGAGAGGGGCAGGTTACCTGCTCCAGACTGGGTCCCACCTTGGAAGGGTCCACTGACATCAGGGGCTCTGCCAGGCTAAGCCTGACTACCTCTGGGGCAGTTCCTTCACAAGGGGTAGGGTCAGTTCCCTGAGGAGGCTGACTCTCACCTAATGTCTGGTGGGAGGGAGACTTTTCTTCCTCCCCAATACTCTCTGTCTGAGTGGAGTGATCCATTGTTTCAGGCTTCACAACACAAAAATCTGTTTGAGTTTGGGCTGTGACCATCACTGTCCTACCAACCTTTTCAGGAAGGAACTCTGCTTGTGCAGGGGTTGTGACTATCACAGCCCCACTAACCTTTTGGGGAAGGCCTACCATTTTGGAATGGGTTTCTTGTTCTACCTCAGCCCAGGCTGAGATCTCTAGATCATTCCCCAGTAGACAATCTACAGGCAAGTTTGTAGACACTGCCACTCTCTTAGGGCCAGTGACACCTCCCCAGCTGAGATTTACTACTGCCATGGGATGACCTTTCTGCACTCCATCAATGTTGGTCACCTGATAGGTGAACCCAGGTAAAGGTTGTCCTGAGGGGACTAGACTGTTAGTCACCATAGTGATGCTAGCCCCTGTGTCTCTATAGGCATAGGCTTCATCTTTCTGGCAATTGATGAGGGGCTCTTGTCTGTACTTTTCCAAAGTGTTGGGACAAGCAGTGACGTTGGCAAACCCCATGTCATTCTCACAGACAAGAGTAGCTGTGGTAGGGGACCTGGTTAGCCCAGAGTCCACCAGAGTTCCCAAAGTAAACCCAGCCAAATTCTTGGGGGCACTCCCACCACCTGGGGGATTACTACTAACAGTAACAGGAGGTCTGGGAGTATTACTTGGGGGAATGTTTTCCTTATTGTTGGCCCTTGGGCAATTGCTGTCAGTCTTCCAGTGGCCAGGCTGTTTACAGACATGGCAATAAGGTTTCTTTTGTTAGAGGAAGTGTTTTGGGACCCACCCCAACCATTGGAGTTTTGGGGCCCTGTGGAGGACTTGTCTTTTGATTTATCCCCACCTTTCTCTTGAGGCTTGGTAGAATCTTTCTTCTGGTCACCACCCTGATTTTTAGGCCTAATCCTGGTTCTGACCCATTTGTCTGCCCTCTTACCCAATTTTTGTGGAGAGGTCAGATCAGAGTCCACCAGGTGCTGGTGTAGAAGCTGGTGTTGGCAATTACTAAGGATCTGCTCCCTCATAATCAAATTATACAATCCTGTAAAGTCCTGTACTTTGCTGCCCAATAACCAGCCCTCCAGAGCCTTAGTAGCACAATCTACAAAATCAGTCCAGTCCTGAGTCTGTGTCTTCGGGGTATCCCTGAACATCAACCTGTACTGTTCAGTGGTTAAGCCAAACCCATCAATCAGAGCACTCTCCAGGACAGAGTAGTTGTTAGCATCCCCATCACTAACTGTGAGGAGCTTATCTCTACCTTTTTCTGAAAAGGAGAGCCATAAGATTGCTGCCCACTGACTTTGGGGTACCTACTGTTCTTTGCAGGCCCTCTGCAAAGCAGCTATCTACTTGTGGATGTCATCCCCTTCTTTGTAGGGGGGCACAATCTTGCTTAGGAGTCTATTCTCATAGGACCTATCTTTATCCCTAGGGATATTGCTGCCACCAGTGGGTTCTAACCCACTCTCTCTATGCTCTCTAGCACGAGCAAGTGTCTCTTTGGCCAAGGCAACTTCAAGTTCCTGCCTCTCAATCCTTAGAGCAGCCTCTCTCATTTTTGCCTCATGCTCCCTCCTCTGAGGGGAGGTCATCCCTCTCTGAGCAGGGCCATGAGAGCTATTTGAAACATGAGATTGGAGAGATGCTCTAGAGTGGGATCTTCCTCTCCTCTGGATAAGCCCACTAGGGGGTCTATATGGGGGCTGCCCATACTGACTCCCATGCATGCTTAGGTTAGCCTGGCTAAGTCTTCTGACTGGGACCTGGCTGTTTACCTCAAGGTCAGAATCATCCTCTTCCACCCCCTCTTCTTCCTCATCTGGTACTGGAGTGTCAGCATTATCATCTGAGGAGGGAAAGACTTCATCTGCACTACCTGTATCACCTGTCTTAGGTGGCTGTTGAGCATCATACTCTTCTAAGAGCTCAACCAGGAATTTGAGGGTAGGGTTTGAACCCTGTTTTAGCCTTCTAGAAGTACACAGTTGTCTCCATTCTTGGAAGGCTAAGGCTTCATATCTCGATGCAGTCCTCAAGGGATCTACCTCTGCAGGCAGAGAACCACTGGGGTTCACTGTCTGAGACATGGTTTCTAGTGAGGTGTGGTGTTGCACCTACCTACACTATTTGTTTTCCTACAGAACCTTTCTAGGAGTTGTAGTCAGGGTGTGCTAGGCCCACGCTCTACAACAGCTAAGTTCAGTAGAACTTAAGTATACTAAGACTTGTTTTTATATGTACCTATAGGTACCTATGTGATCTTTCAAATGATATCTCAAGATTACAAGGGGTAAAAATCGATCCCCCTCCAGTGTGGAGTGCCACAGGGCTCCTCCCTTAGCCCTACCCTATTTAATATTTAATGTTTATATGGCCCCCCTGGAGGACATAGTGTCCCCGTATGACATTAAGATCGTTAGTTATGCGGACGACACGCAGTTTAGTGGTCTCGCTATCCCAACTGGGTGAAAATCCAGACACTCTGTGTTCCTGTCTGTCGGACGTTCACTCCTGGATGGAAGATTCAGCCCTCAAGTTGAACGGTTCGAAGACGGAAATAATGCTGCTAGGGAGCAAATCTCCCTGTCTCCCGTTGACCAGCTGGCCGAGCTGTATGGGAGACCTCCCGGACCCCAAAGAGGTGATTAAGAGCTTGGGAGTCTGGTTAGATCAGGACTTGTCATTTCGGATCCAAGCTAAGAAAACTGCTGGAGTGTGTTTCGCCCTGTTACGTTCTGCCCGGAAAATTTTTCCACTTTTACCGCCCACATCGAGGAAGTTGTTGATTCAAGGCTTGATAACATCCAGACTGGATTACAGCAATGTCATCTTTCTGGGTGCACCTGATTCCACCTTCAAGACACTCCAGCAGGTTCAAAATGCAGCGGCAAGGCTGCTTATGGACGTTCCGAGGACGCAATCAGCGAAACCCGCCTTAAAGGCGCTACACTGGCTCCCTGTGCGGGAAAGAGTGACATTTAAGGCGCTTTGCATAGCCCACAAAATTCTTTTAGGGAAAGGTCCTCCCATTTTGAAGAACTTAGCGATCCCATACAAAGCAAGCAGGACTTTGCGATCGGATCAAAAGCATCACCTTTTAGTCCCTAGAGTCAAAAGGTCCCGCACTGGTGGGAGAAGATTTCCATTTAACACAGCAAAGCTGTGGAATTCGCTCCCCTTAAAATTACGAGCTGAGACCTGCATATTGCGTTTTCGCAAAGGCCTTAAAACCTTTTTGTTTCCCGCTTGAGTATTTTAAATTGGCCGTTTTTACTATCTGATGGTGTCTGGAAAAGCGCTGGGATGCCCAAGGGTAGCTGCGCGCTATATAAAATTTTAAATAATAATAATAAATAATAAAACAACAGCAAGCTCTAATCCCAACTGCTGCCACCAATATGAGAAGTTGGCCTGGTATATGATGTTCACTATTCTAGTGAACACCTTGCACCAGTCCAATCAACCCTTATGATGATGGTTGTAAGTCAACCTTATAGACCAGCTATCCTAGTGGTAGCGTGGACAGAACAGTCTTAGGCTAAAAGACTCTTGAGGGCGTGTAAAGCCAGCTGTTTTACCATATGTAACCCTTGAATACCAAATGAAAGGACACCACACAGGATATATATAAAATATATATGTATTTATTCACTAACACACTCCTCTAAACTCTTTATGAGATCAGAGGCAAAAGCACATAACAAGTTACTTAGTCAGAATACGTTAAGTTGCACAATTTATAGTTAGGCCCTAGGGGCGAAGCAAACCATATATTAAGAAAGTGGTATAAGTACCACATCACGAGAAAAGGAAAGGCCTAGGGCCTAGGGAATTGCTGGGGCTACACTATCTGAACCTTAGTTTAGAAGTGGGAGGCCCACAGGCGGCGCGTGCAGTGTCTTTACACACACCCGAGAGTCAATCTTAAGTCAATGGGAACTTAGAAGTTAGGAAAAGAAGGATTTAGGACACTACCGGTTAAGCTAGGAGGAAACAACTAAAAACCTAGACACTTGGATAGTCAATACCCTTGGGAGCACCGAAGTACTTGCATTACCTCACCCACAGGAAGCGGGTGCATAGGTGTGAAGATGTGTCGGGTTTCGCCGTTGAAGCCTATGGAGACCTGGAGGAAAGATGCTGCAGGCGACCAGGAGGAAGATGTCCGGGTGGATCAAAGGGCAGATCGAGAATGAAGAGGACCTGAAAGCAGAGGGGACAGAGTCTGGGTCACTATCCAGTGACCGGGTGGAACCAGGAAGGAACCAGACGGCGTCGAGGAGCAATCAGGTGCTGTCGTGAAGCTTGTCTCTTCAGCCTCGTGGACCAGGAGGCATCGAAGATGACCAGATGCTGGAGAGGAGCTGTCCCACGAAGGTTCTCGCATATGGAGGGGTCGACCGCCGGATTGGAGTCAACAAGCGTTGGCAAAGGCAACCCACACAGGATTCAAAGAAGGCTTCTGATGCAGACCAGCAACGTCTGAGGTGCCTCACCTTTGCAGGGAAGCAAGGGCCAGTCTGGAGCAACCAGAACAGTGAGTTGATTCAAAAGGATTGTCGTAACAGAGGCTACTAGCCAGCGGACCAGCAACCGGACAACGTGTCGAGCCGAACACAAGCAGAAGGGCCCCACGCAGAACTCGTGGAGTGTGGAGGGCTGATCTTCGGTGCAGGTGGAGTTCGGATTCGGGGCTTCTCAATCCCCAGTGCACAGCTTTGAGGATACCTCAGGAGCTGCACAGTTAGCAAGTCGTGGACTTTTCAAGATGTCCGGTCCCACGTGTCTCGTCGCCTCCACGGATCTCAGCTATGCTGCAGACGTGAAGAGAGGGTCAGAGAGGTCTGGAAGTCTGGGTCTTGTCAGGCTCTGTGCTCGGGTCCCGGCGGGAGCGTCCACAAAGCAAGCCGTTGATTTGCTGGATGGTGCCTGGTTGCCCAGGGTGGTCACTCCTTGGCCACAAGGGAGAGTCTTCAGCTTCAGCAGAATGTTGAAGGTCCAGAGTTTTGTTTCAAGTTTCAGTTCAGGATCAAATCTAAAGTCCTGGGGCTCAGCTCCTACCTTTATACAACTAAAAGGGGCTGGATTACTTTCTAGGTCCCTGTATGGGTGGGACCAGGAAGGGGGGTGGTTACACCCCCTTTCCTTTGTCCAATTTCACGCGAGAGCTGGGGCTGGAGTGCCCCAGCAACCGGTTTGAACTGGGGTATGCATGAAGCACCTAGTGTACCCCAGGCAGTGTCTCAATCTATTCAGCCCTCCCTGTCCCAATACACAAAGTCCTGCCTGGGGTGGTGCTCGCACCTCTCCAGGCAGGAAACCTATTGTCCAAACCTCCGTGACTGGAAGAACTCCCAGCAGCAGGAGGTCAGACTTGTGTCTGTGGCAGCAGCATCCATTTTGTGATGCTGGGGCTCTGGTTAACTTTAACCAGGGACAGTAGTTTCAACATGTCTTCTCCTTCTAGAAGGGTGGATTGCTACCCCCGTCGCCAGAATTGGCAAGGGGGTAGTATTCCAAAGCGTATGACACCTTACACAACATGTTTGGATAAAGCCAAACCAAAGTTAGCATTTAACTGCAAGGTTCATAATGCACTTAAGAGTATATGGTATGGCAATATCATAGAACCGCCATAAGGACATGGTTCCGAAAGCTGCAGACAGACTCAGCTCATGCTAGAGCACCATCTCACACATAACCAAGCACTCTGCCTCCAGGATTGTTAAGGCCTGCCATAGGAGTGACTTATAGGTTACTATGTGTCTATATATAAGGTTGGTATAGGGATACTATACCTAAGCAAGGGGTGATTACACGACCTTGCCCCAGCTGAGTGATCATCCAGTTGTGTCAATTTAGGTGGCCAGCCAGGGGTGGCATAATATATGCTGCAGCCCCTGGTAGGCCTTGGGTGCACCTATGCCCTGGGTACCTAGGGTACACTATACAGGGACTCACAAGGGAGACCCAATATCCAATTGGAGATGTACCTAGAGTACATGGAGTCCATTTTACAGTGAAAGCAGATAGCCTGGGGCCCTGATTAGCAGGATCCCAGGCCAACTAAGTCGAAAACCAGCTAAACACAAGGCAAAAAGTTGGGGGTAACCTACAATGGTGTTGCAACTAGGAAGTGTTGAAAGGAGGGTAGGAACACTGTAAGCTTTGTGGGGGAGTGCGATGCGAAGTAGTCACTGTTACCGGTCTGAAAGTGCGGTGTTGCTCAGAGTGACATGGTACTGATATGATATGGTGCTACACTCGGGGATGAAACCGAGAGTCTAAACCATGAGGTCTTTGGGGCTCCGGAATACACCCTGGCCAAACTCCAACATATCCAGAATGCGGCGGCCAGGCTCATTATGAACCTCCCCCCCAGAGTTTCAGCCAAGCCTGCCCTCAAAGCCCTACACTGGCTCCCTGTCCGCCATAGAGTAGAGTTCAAAGCCCTGTGCACCACCCACAAGCTTATCAATGGAGTTGGCCCTGCCGCTCTGAGACACATGGTCACCCCTTATAAAGCCCCCAGATCCCTCCGCTCTGACGCCGAACATCTGGCTACTGTACCAAAATTCAGGAAGGCTCGCACCGGCGGTCGTCGCTTTGCGGTCAAAGCCTCCATAGGTTGGAACTCACTCCCTCGCAGTCTACGTCTGGAACCCTCGCACACTCTGTTCCGTAAGAAACTCAAAACTCTTCTGTTTCCCAAATAATTCCCTCCCTCTGCCCCTCTCCTGGTCTTCTCAGATTTACAGCGCGGGGATGCCTACGGGTCACCAGGCGCTTTAGAAATCGCAAAATAAAATAAATAAAATAAATTATTGTAAAGTGATGTGGTCTGGTGTTTGTAGCATATGTGTGCAAGTAGTGTTAGTAGGCGTTTATACCATACAGGGAGTGGGAAGCAAACTACTGACCGCTACTGTGTGTTGATAGTATACCGGAAGTGGGAAGCGAAGTAGTTACGCCTACCGGTGTGAAGACTTGGGGATGAAATTTAGGTGATTGCTGTAAAAGGATGAGCTCTGTGCGCTGTAGTATACATGTGCAAGTAGTGTTAGTAGGCGTTTATACCATACAGGGAGTGGGAAGCGAATTATTGACCTGTACCGTGCGTTTAAACTATACCAGAAGAGGGAAGCGAAGTACTCACGCCTACTGGTGTGAAAACTCAGTGATCAAACCGAGCTGATTGCTGTAAAGTGATGGGCTCTGGGCACTGTAGGATACACGCCGATGTAGCATAAGTGTGTAAGTAGTGTTAGTATGCATTTATAATATATAGGGAGTGGGAAGCAAACTACTCACCCCATCTGTTGTGAAGACTCGGGGATTATACCGTGAGCCTAAATTGTGAGATCATTGCTGTAAAGTGATGTGCCCTGGGCAGTGTAGCATACCTGTGGAAGTAGTGTTAGTTTGCATTTATACAATACAGGGAGTGGGAAGCGAATTACTCACCCCTACCGGTCTCAAGCCTCGTGGATGAAACCATGAGCTCACTGCTGTAAAAACATGTGGTCTGTGTAGTATTCCAATGTAAGTCATAGTAGAATGTTAGTATGTAATTCTACTAGAATCTAAGGGGCATATTATCAAGAACGGAGTTAAGATTATCGCCACTTTAGCAGCAGGAAACAGCAGCTAAAGCGGGGATAATGGGCTTGATATTATGCCGTAGAGAATTCCAATAGAAGCCCATGTTCATACCAAAACATGGGCAGTTTCCTGCCGCTAATGCGGCAATAATTTTAACGCTGTTTCTTGATAATATGCCCCTTAGTATGTAATGTTAGAATGTAGGGCTGTCATGAGGGGAACCTTGTGGAGTTTGTACACAGTGCTGGAGAAGACGGTTGCTTTGCTGTCTGCTCCTGTTAGTGATTGTTTCAGGTGTCTTGTTTTCTTGTAATAAATCTACTTATTGGCTCCACTGCTGTCTGCCTCTAAATTTGGCGACGATCAGGAGAAGGTAAAAAGAAAGTACCACTCACCAATATTTCAAAATTGGTTGCGTTGTGCTGAAGACCCGTTTTGTTGTTTAGCTGTTTCTACTCATGCCAGGTTCGTCGGCTCATTGAACTGTCATCCGACTTCTGGAAGGATTTATATTTTGCGCTTCCTCTGCTTCTTCACTACATTCTGGTCGCTGTACTACACATATGTAAATAGTATTAGTATGTGTTTATACTAACAAATGGATCATGGTCCTAGGGAGGGTGACATGTCAGGCGCAGGTCATACAATGTCCCGGGGTGTGAATTCGCGGGACATTTGTGTTTGCTATTAGAGGGCTGGTGCATGGCTTCCACCCAGTGATAGCAAATACTTGTTTGACTACTTGAAGCGAGAGGAGGAAAACCTCGTATCGCTTTAATAGAGGGGATGCGGATGGTAAAAATGGAGAGAAAAAAAGAAACAAAAAAAAGTGGGGTCTCACCCGTTCTTTTAAATGAGGCCCTTGGTGGGTAATGTTCTGTGGCCAATCCAATTATTATATTGCAGGGTCTCTGTAGGACTGGGGATCTTAATGTCACATGTAAATTAGGTGCGGAAGGACACAGAGACGTTTTGCAGCCTAGGGGACCGCCACCTTCGCGGGTATTGTTTACTAAGTGTTTGGGGGCTTAAGGCCAACTGAAGTCCGGGGATCGCCACACTCCGGGCTTTATTTAAATATGCAGAGTGGGCCTCGGCAGTCCCTGAAGCCTTGGTGGTCCTAGGCAGTACCTTATTTGTTCGGTAATCACACGGGCAGTACTTATGGTGTTATAAAGTGATACACTCATAGAACTCTTGCAGTTTTACAATTACCCAGGCTTCATTTGTCTAATAGTCAGTTAGTAGATTATGTTTGGTAGGTGCACTCTAATATTAGATAACTTTGGGCTAGATGTAGGTAAATCATTTTTACCGATTCTAAAATACCGAATTTTACCGATTCTGTATTTTAGAATCGGTAAATTTGATGTAGGTACATTTTTGGTATTTTTTACCGAATCGGTAAGATTCGGTAATTACCAAATCGATATTTACCGATTCGGTAATTGCCATTCATTCCTATGGGCCTTGAGGCCCATAGGAATGAATGTCAATTACCGAATCGGTAAATACCGATTCGGTAATTACCGAAAAATTCAACGGTAGCAGGGTCTCACTTTGACACCCTGTTGCACCCCTGATTAGTGCTTGTGTGCCATGTGGCACACATACATGCCCTAATGGCATGTATGTGTGCCACATGGCACAGGTGTAAATGCACATATTTGCATTTTCATAGGAATTCGTTATTTACCACCAACTAATAGTTGGTGGTAAATAACAAATTCTTAAAGCCCTGTAGCACTGTTTAAAGTGCTACCTACATATCGAAATACAGATTCTGTAATTTTACCGAATCAGTAAATTTACAGATTCGGTAAATTTACCGATTCGGTAAAATTACCGAATCTGTATTTTGACATCCCCTACATCTCAGTATCCAAATACCGGTCGGTAACGGCCAAAAATCGGCATTTTCGTCCGTTACCGACCTGTATTTGGATACCTACATCTGGCCCCTAATCCTTAAAATCTCTTTCACAATAAATAATAGACAAGTTTTGTCAGAAAAAGAAGACCTATACACTCAGGGGCATATTAGCAAGAACCTTGTTTAAATTATCACTGTTTTAGCGGCAGCAAACTGCTGCTAAAACGGAGATAATGGGTTTGCTAATATGTTAGATGTGCAGGACATCTAACCTGGGCTTCTATTGCAATTCTATAACGCATATTAGCAAGCCCATTATCGCTGATTTAGCCGCAGTTTCCTATTGGAAGTTTATAACGCATATTAGCAAGCCCATTATCGCTGTTTTAGCAGCAGTTTCCTGCCGCTAAAACTGTGATAATTTTAACGAGGTTCTTGCTAATAAGCCCCTCAGTTATTTATTTGAAAAAAAAGTAACCTTTATTAAAACACAAATAAATAGAAACGTAACTTTAATAGAAGAAACTGTATAATAAAAAAAAGTGGGTTTTATCTCCAGTGGAAGCAGCGTAGGAAACCTGCAAGACAAAAATGAAACATACGTATGTGTGCTATGTGGAAGAGGTAAAGAAAGGAAGTCCGAATGAAAGGACGATAGTGAGAATGGAAGGGAGGGGGAGTGGGTGGAAGGGAGAAGGGGAGGGAGAGTAAAAAGAAGAGAGGGAGGAGGAAACAGCGCGTCGGCCTACTGCACCCAGCCCTTAGTGTTTACCCTCCCTTCACCCGTTTGTCTAGGACACTGGAATCGCGAGAAAGAGTGTGGTTCAGCAAGTCCTTAAAATGAAACACATGAGGCCAGAGATTATGGGTCATATTATCAAGGAATGGCGATAATATTATCGCCACTTTAGCGTCAGGAAACTGCTGCTAAAGCGACGATAAGGGGTTGATAATATGCTCTTGTGAATTCCCGTAAAAGCCCAGGTTCTGGTGTGAACCAGTGGCTCCTGATACTTCTTAGAACCACGAATACCGAGGCCGAAAGGGAGCAAATTAATGTGCGCACACACACACCTGGGGATCGTGTAACACATATTTGTTTTTTGATGGAATGTTTGAGATGCATGGCAATCACACGTGGAAGGCTACATGAATATTGATCAAGATGATTGTTGCATGTTGTGTGTAGTGATGGAGCAAGGTTTTACACGTACTCAACCCTCTCGTAATAACATTAATGTAGTAATTATCATGTTTTTGTCTTATTAATATTGCATTACACAACATATAAGGGATTTAGGGGAAGCTTGTCATTGTGCTTTTTACTAACAATAATCCGCTTGCACTAAAATGGCTGCTGCTATGTGAGATTTTCTACTGCGCATGCGTCTGTCATGCCCACGTGATATGCTTGGAGGGAAATCTTCTGCTTCTGCGCAATAGAACTAAGATGGCCGTTATGTGTCCTAATGTGCAATAAGCTTGCACCGCTGCCTTGCTAAGCTGTCTGTTTCGCATAATCTCTAACGCAATATTATAAAATAAAATAATGGGAATAGAGTATAAAGAAGTGGTATACAGTGTATTCATTTATTCTGTGTCTCTAAAACTGTTCTTTTCTATTTTTACATGATAAACTGAATGGGCCTAAATGCTTTGCTGAACTCCATCTTTTGAGAAACTGCGACAAGTCCTGAAGTTACAGAAGCTGTAGCCTTGAATCATGGCCAAGACGGACATGGAAGGTGGAGAAGAATGAATTTCTTGCCTTGTCAGAGGAAGCTGAATTGATAAAATTGTTTATTAAAATAAAACATTTGATACATTTCATTACCAGGAGGAATTAAAAGAACATGGGTTGATAAAGTTATAGGAGGGGATGTCATGAATACATGATTGACAAGTTGCCTATAGAAAAATATGTTGTGATGGCTACTCCTCGTTCTTGTCCAATAAAATTGTGGGACTTACACATTTGCAACATTTGGGGGTGGTACACTGACCTGAAAAATGATATAACTAGGGTAGGCTTATTTAGTTAGATTGTCCGACTTGTCCGAATAGCTGACCTGTCACTGACCCAACGCACTCAATAGGTGATCGAGAGCAGAGTTGCTGGCGGAGCACTCTGTCAGAAGATTTGATAATCCAATCGGGGTTATTGGGAAGGAGATCGATGACCCAATCGGTGTTCGACTGTTAGCTGCAGAGAGGTTTTTTAACGCTGGCGTTTTGAACTTTAACTCTGGTGCGAGTCTTAACCTGTGGTGGTCCTGTCCTGATCCAATTTGGTCCGTATCCTGTCCTGGTTCTGATTTCTGGCTTACACCTGTTCTAACCTGCTGGCACCTGTACTTGGGATTATTTTACTCTTTGATTAAACCTGTGACCAGGATTGGTCATCACACTGAAATAGGTAACTATAAAGTGTGGGTTTGTCATTGTTCTGTTTTTCCTTTTCTCTTACCCAATCTCTGTTTAAATTCTTAACGATATTTTTCTCCATATGCATTTGCAATGTTACATTTATCATAAATTTGCATTATTCTAAAGAATAAGAAGTTAATCTGAATTTCATGTTATAATTTTTCTAAAAGTACATAAAGATTAAAAACTTTTTTTTGAGTTTGTGGTTATTCATAAAAATATTAAATGTTATTATTGCTACCTATTTTCTCTCTAACTCCCTTGATCCTTTAGGCCATAGGTATCGGTGACTTGCATTGGTAAGATAAATGGTGTAAAATCCAAATGGTAAAAAACCCCAATTGAATAGAGTGTGTAGGTTTACCTGTTTAATATATAAATAGATATATGGGCCCAGGTAAGTATGTTGAGCAGGTGAGCCCGCGCTCTATCAGTTTTTTTGGCATCAGAGTAGTGGTTAGTAAGTATGGGCGAATTATCGCAGATCCGCGGTCCGCGAATTCGCGCAAAATGGCAAAAAAAGGTCAGCGAATTCTCGGATTTTCCTGTGAAATCGCGGATTTGTTTTTGCCATTTGCAATAATGTGAAGTCATGTACCGTAGTGTGTGTGTGGCAGGGCCAAACGGGCGGGGCTTCCATGCGAGTTCACATGCCTCTTGTTTATAAAGGGTCAGAGACCGAGCAGAGCAGCAGATGAGAAGAAAGCAGGCTCCTGGTCACAGGAACTACACGGGGATGGCGCTCGAGAAACTCATGAATGCAAAGACCTCCTCAAGGATTACAGCTCATTTTCGACGGGAGATATGGGGATAAAGGACACTTGCCCAGTCTCGACCTTGCTCACAATTTTTTAGGGCTGATTACTACGTTACTGAATTTGAGCTTCAACTCGGGCACCTGCTTTATTTATATCTGTAAGTGATTCCTGTTGAGGTTTAATTTTTGTGACAGGAGCATCGTGCAGAATGAATCCCGCCCTGCGTGTTTGTCCACGAAGATGCCACCGTTTTGTGCAATACCTCTACTCAACTGGAGTACTTTCTACTGGCTAATCAGTAAGTGCTACCTCGTTGGCTAAATGTATAGTGCTTTTACTACTCTGCAGCTGTGTAAAGGGCCAGAAGATGTGTCTCCAGTGACCATGTGTGCCTGTAACTTTGCCACCGCGCCAAAAGGCTCCGAGATCCCTTGAGTGAGCTGTCCATCATAGTGGGAAAGGGCGGGAATACGTTTCATAGCGCTAGTGTGTGCGGCAGGGCCAAACTGGCGGGGCTTCAATGCGAGTTCACATGCCTCTTGTTTATAAAGGGTCAGCGACCGAGCAGAGCAGCAGATGAGGAGAAAGCAGGCTCCGGGTCACAGGAACAACATGGGGATGGCGCTCGAGAAACTCGTGGATGCGAAGACCTCATCAAGGAATACAGCTAAATTGAGCAAGGCTTGATATACTTTGGGCTTTTCACCTATATAGGGCCAATGATCGCTTACATTCCAATTACTAGGTAGATTGATCTTTAGGTCCCCACAGATGACAATTGGAAGTGGCCTGTGAGCAAGTTCTCCTGTAATCCAATTTATAACGCCAGGATCATCAATGTTGCTCCCATATATATAGCATAATGTATAAACCAAATTAGGAGGAAGGTGACATTCCGCAATAACCCACCTACCATGAGGGTCAGATTTCACCTGGTTTGAATTCAATAGGTTTCTGTTTTGTACCAAAACCCCTACCCCTCTTGTCTTTGCCCCCTGTGGGGTCCCTCCAATAACCCTATACGCCAAAGAATTCAGTAGATGCTTCTGGGATCCCTCCACATGTGTTTCCTAGAGGGTAACTATTTCAGCTGCCAGTAAACGCAGACCCTAAGCTACCTTCTGTCTTTTCAGGGTTGTCATTCAGATCACAAATATTTACTGACACAAGTTTTAAGAAATTTTGGTTGTTCATATTAAAGGATTGCTTTTTACCACATAATCAGGTTTAACCAACATGGAAACAAGCCTCCTAGGACCGGTTTTGGGCTTTCAGCCCTCATCAGCCAGGATACCTTGACTCATGTGGCATGGAGAGCACGGGACCCGCCTCTGTGCATACTCGTCCCACTCGGGGCGACAAATGCAAAAGAAACAATTGATGGACAGAATGCAGAACAATGTCATACATTCACCCCAGTACAGAGATCTGGGCCTAAATCAATCGTTTTTTTGCTCACCATGCCATTCCAGTTTGGATCCAGCCATATGTAAATCAGTCTTGACCCTGCACCCAATGGAAACAGGCACCCGAACTGCCAGGCCAGGTCCTCCCTGGACTGGAAAAAAGCATCCTAGGACCGGGTTCGGCCGTCAGCCCTAATCAGCCAGGTTAACTTGACCCCAGTGGCATGGAGAGCACGGGACCCAAGTCTGGGCATACCCATCCCACTCGGGGTGACAAATGCAAAAAGAACAATTGATGGAAAGAATGCACAACAATGTCATATATTCACCCCAGTACAGACATCTGTTCCTAAATCCATAGTTTTTTGGCTCACTATGCCATTCCAGTTTGGACCCAGCGATATGCATATCAGTCTTGACCCTGCACCCAATGGGAACAGTCCAGCCCGAACTGCCAGGCCAGGACCTCCCTGAACTGGAAATAAGCATCCTAGGACCGGTTTCGGGCTTTCAGCCCTCATCAGCCAGGAGAGCTTGACTCAAGTGACATGGAGAGCACGGGACCCACGTCTGGGCATTCCCGTCCCACTCAGGGTGACAAATGGAAAAAGAAGAATTGATGGAAAGAATGCAGAACAATGTCATACATTCACCACAGTACAGAGATCTGGGCCTAAATCCATCACTTTTTGCTCACCATGCCATTCTAGTTTTTGATCCAGCCACGCTGTGTGATAGGGAAAGGCCAGGAATGCGCCATATTTAATGCAATACAGTGCATTCCTGCCTATTTCCTACGCTTGCGCTCTTTTGGCAGCCTAGCGCCAATGTAGGCAACCTTGCTCCATGGTGTAAGGGTGGGTGCATTGCTTGCAGGATTGTTTTTTTTTTAAAGTACAAAAGCCGATACAAAAATAGAGAACAATATCATAAGCATTCATCCCAGCCCTCCCCCCACCCCCGCCCCCTGTGCAAATACAGCATAATTGGCACGTGGTGAAGAAAGACCTATTACATACAAAAAATGTTGGATTATTATTTAAGTCATAAGTAAGAAAAGCTAACTATTTAGCAGCTGTAGTTTTTTAAAGGATACATAAGATAGACAATATGGGCAGAATAGTGTCCCTATCATAGATTATATAGGAGTCAAAAAGGGAGGAGCTTTCCTATCCTCAGGTGTCACATATATTCCAGATCCGAAAATTTTGGAGGTCATCATTGGTAGACCGGGGAGTGATAAAAAAGATAAAAAACATGAGTTAATTCTTACTTTTGGGAAACCCCAATGATTGCATCTACCCAAGCCAAACAATTAAAGGTTCCCAGATAGCAAGACCCTTCTTTTTTCCCCGATTACCCTTCCTGGCAAAAATAGCCTTCTCAATGTGGCATGTCGAAATCAGTCGGGCCAGCCAGTTGGATAATAGTGGGGGTTTGGGTCTATTCCAGATGAAGCTATTCAGATACGTAGTATAGTCATTGTTAGGAAGGGGAAACAACCTAATCAACGAAGTTGAAATCACGACTTACCTGAACAACGAAGTCAGAACAACGAGGAATCCCGAACAACGAAGTCCTTAACCACGACTCTTCATTTCAACTAATTCCTAAACTACGACATTCCTAAACCACGACTCGGACTGCTGTCCCCGAGATTCCTAAACCACACTTCTCTGCATCTATGGAGGTAAAACTATTAGACAAAACAACGCTGCACATTCATTACATACAGTTGAATGAAAAGTTGTGCATTTTAAAATGAGGCTTCAAAGGAAGGAAGTACTTGTCTCTAGATGCCGTTATACACGCCATGTGAAATGACTGCAAGTGTAATATGGTAAATAGAGGACAGGGCAGTTGTCATGTCGTGTGGTTAGAAAAAGCGGTGGTGGAGAGCAACACGAGCTCTTAAGACATTTACAGGCATTGAATTCCATATTCAGAATTTAGATAAAACAACAACAACAACAAAAAAACTCTATCAAACTGTGGTTTCACGGTTGTAGCACGGTGATTTACAAGACTCAGACTGCTGTCCCTGAGATTCCAAAACCACAACTTCTCAGAATCTAGGGAGGTAAAACTATTTTTTTTTTAAACGCTGCACATGGGGAGGAGCGGCGCCAGCGACCAAGATGGCCGCTTGAGCATCGGCTCCGCCGACCGCCACATCCTGACTTGCCATCCGGCACATTATCCTGAGCCCTGTCCCTGCCACTGGGCGGGGGACTAGTGCCTGAGCCACCAGGTGAAATTTTGAACGAATTTGGAGCCCCGGTGTCCTCAAACTGTCGTCAGAACTTTTCGGGCCTACTGGTGGCGCCACTGGGATCTTTCGTGTGGGACCACCCGCTCTGGAGTTCGACAACAACGGCGTGTGCGACCGGAAGTGCCCGGGGACACTGATTGCACGGAAGTCGGGTTGCGCCAGCGGGACCTCCGGGCATAGCTCCCGCACCGAGGGGACCCGTTCGGCTAAGTGACGCAGCTGTTCGCCCTAGCTTAAACGGCGGAGGGGATACTCAGCCTGGTGCGACTATGGCGGCGAAAGGCGACACTGAGAAACTGTCGTCGAAAACAACGAGGAACTCCAGAGTGGATCAGTCAAACAGATTGGAGAAATACAGCTTTTCCAAGGGCTCCCCGGTGGAGGAGAGGCGCATTCAATCGGGTAGCCATGAGGGTGTCCCTTCCGGTGAGGACCCGACGATGAAAGATCTAATAGCGGCGATCACTGGGGTTCAATCTTCCCTTGGCAGTATGGATTCGAAACTGGACCTGGTGTCTATTGAGGTGGGCCTCATCCGTGCCGACCTGACCAAAACGTCGGAGAAGGTCAAGTCGCTTGAAATCAAGACTACGAGCCTCACGGATGATGTGTCGGAACTTCAACGTGAGGTGAAATCCCTCACGGCATCTCGGATTCAATTCGATAGAAAGTTGGATGAATATGAAGGACGTGTGAGGCGCAACAACATACGTATCCTTGGGGTACCGGAGAACTCAGAGGGACGGGCCCCGGACCTTTTTGTGGAGGATCTTATCCTGAAACATCTGAAACCCGATGGCCTCAGTAACTTTTTTACCGTGGAAAGGGCCCACAGAGTTCCTGGTGGATAACCTAAAACCGGAGTTGCCCCTCGTCCTATGATCGCACGAATACTGAACTTTCGAGATCGAGACGCCATTTTGCAGAGGGCCAGATCTGCCGGTCCTCTGGCCTTTGAAAATGCTTCGCTCCTTTTTTTTCCGGACTTTACCCCAAACTGTACAGAGGCGGCGACAGAGTTTCTTGGCAGTCAAAAGGAGACTGAGAGCCTCGGAAATTAAATACTCTATGCTGTTCCCTGCCCGACTGCGGGTAGAGCGTGCTGGGAAAACATGGTTCTTCGACCTCCCTGAGGCCGCGGCGGACTGGCTGGACCATGTGCAGGGGCCGGCCACGGAGGGCGACACCAGAACGGACAATGAGGAACAGTGACTTTCCTACTGCCAGTAATACTTGAACTTGGTGATGAGGGCGCTGGTTTTATTGGGGCGTGTCTCTCACCATCGACGTACTGCGTATTATTGTAGTTATCCTTCCTTTTTCCCCACTCTTATCGATGGTATTGTTGGTGGGTTGGGAGTGTGGAGGTTGGTGGCCTGTCGTGGGTCCTCCTCCGTTTTCTACTTTTAGAGTACCTAGTTAGTTTCGGGGAGACAGGCACACTGCTAGTTGGGGATGTGCACATGTTGCCTGCAGGGGTGCAGGGTGGGGGGTAGGGTTTTTCATTTTTGTAGTATTGTTTATTTGTGTTATGTTTATGACCATCGCCTTCCATGGGTGTCACGAAATGCGCTAAGATTATCCGGGGATGAGTATGGCTTCCGCTAGGCAGGGTTTGGGTGTGTCCGTGTGTCAGCTGGAACGTGAATGGTCTGTGAGATAAGATCAAGCGTGCTATGGTGGGGCAATTAATTAGACGACGGTCACCAGATGTGGTTTTGCTCCAAGAGACCCACCTTCTGGGTAAGCGATGTATGGCTATACACCGGGGAGGTTACAAACTTGTGGCTCATGCCGGTTTCACTTCGGGTTCCAGGGGGGTCGGGATTTTAGTAAAAAACTCCTTTCCGTTCACCATACAAGAGACCTGGTCTGACAATCAAGGCAGATACGTGGGCGTATCAGGGATTTGGGAGGGGAGGTTGGTTACGTTCCTCTCTATATATGTTCCCCCTGCTTTGCAATCTGACACCTTTCGCGATTTGGTCAGGGTGTTTTTATCGTTGCCCGTTGGCATCATGGTACTTGGGGGAGATTTCGATTCAGTATCTGACGGTGGGCTTGACAGAAACCCCTCTTGTGTGTTGTTGCCCTCCCGTAGATGGCTATCAGACTTTCTTTCTACTACTGGCATGGTTGATGTGTGGAGATTGCGGCACCCTGGTGCACTGGAGTATACCCATGTGTCCACAGCGCATCGATCCTCCTCCAGAATAGACTACGGTTTGGTGCCCGCGTCACAGGCGATGTTTGTTAGGGAGGTGCGTCACCTCGCTAAAGGAATATCGGATCACTCACCGATTTGGCTTCAACTTACACTTGGGCAAGGTAATGTGGCTAAGATAGCTCCAATTAGTGCCTGGAGATTGAGAGACCCTACCATTCAAAAGGAGTGGTTTCGTGCAATGGATAGATACTTTACTGAGAATTCAGGGATGGTTGATTCTGCTTGCTCTCTCTGGGAGGCCTACAAGACAGAGGCCTACAAGACAGTTATCAGGGGGGAGGCACTATCCCTTATCTCTGGGCAGAAGAAGAGGAGCAGGGCGGATATTGATAGGATTGAGGCAGAGCTGGTGGCTTTGGAGAGGGAGGTGGCAGCACACGGAGAACAGGGGGCGGTCCACTGCCTGGCTCTTCTTCGGGATGAGTACAAGCGTTTGGCGCGTGATAAGGTGAAGGAACAACATGCCGCCACACAAAGTAGAATTTATGAACATGGTGATAAGGCAGAGAAATTGATTGCGTGGCTGGAAAAGGGAGACTGGGGGTCGCGACTTGTGCCGGAACTGCAAACAGCGGGATCGGGCGTCACGTCTGACCCGCAGACCATTGTGGATGAATTCGCTTGTTACTATGAAGGGGTTTATGCTTCGCCAGGCCTTTATACAGTGGAGGAGAACGCAGAGGTTATCAAAGATATTCCGATGCCCGCACTGTCTGTTGAACATAGAGAGTTCTTAGATTCCGCGATCACTAACGACGAGGTCGCGATGGCGATCCGGGGAGTTCACTCCGGGAAGGCCTCGGGCCCGAATGGTATTCCAGTAGAATTGTATAAACTGCATGCGGACCGTCTTGCACCGTTCCTAAAAGACATGTATATTGAGAGTAGAGAGACTGGCGTACTACCCTATGACCAACGTATATCCAATATTATAGTGATTTATAAAGATGGCAAGCCCAGATTGGAGTGCTCCTCCTACCGACCGATATCTCTCCTTAATGCGGAACCCAAGGTATTGGCCAAGTTGCTAGCTAACCGCTTGGTGAAGCTAGTCTCTGGATTGGTACACCCAGATCAATCTTAGTTTATGCCGCGCCGTAATACTGCCCTTAATCTTCGTAGACTCCATGGAGTGGTGGCCTCCGCTTCCCATATACATGAACCGGTGGTGCTTTTGTCCTTGGATGCCACTATGGCGTTCGACAGGGTGGAATGGTTTTACTTGTTTGCAGTGTTGGAGAAGCTTGGGTTTGGTCCAGAGTTCATACGCTGGGTCCGTCTGATATACACAGCACCGTTGGCTCGAGTGGTGGTGAATAATCATAAGTCCCACGATTTTCACTTGGGGAGGGGCACCCGTCAGGGTTGTCCCCTTTCACCTCTTTTGTTTGCCCTGGCCCTTGAGCCGCTCGCGGCTTGGGTCCACTGGGACCGATCGATTAAAGATTTGCGATGGACTCCGAAGTGGGAAGATAAAATATCGCTCTACGCGGATGACTTCCCCCCGGCAGTCCCTCATAGTTTTTATGGATATTTTGGCAATCTACGGAAGATACTCTGGTTTTGCTATTAACTGGGCGAAGTCGGTTCTCTTTGTGTTGAACGGAGATTCTCCCAGAGTCCCCGCTAATTGTCCGGTGAACATCGAACTGGTTAGCTTTCGTTACCTTGGTATACACATCTCGAAGGATCCCAAAGTGCGCTGTGATGCCAATTTGTGTCCCCCCTTGGCTAGACTCGGTCGTGATACTACTAAATGGAGGGAGTTGCCGCTCTCCTTGCTTGGTTGGGCGGTTTTATTCAAGATGATGGCTCTTCCACGGTTTTTGTACGCCCTGCAGAACTCCTTTGATCCCGTCCCTCAGTCCTATTTTAACGAAATAGAGTCATTGTAGCGCCGGCTTCTCTGGACTGGGAAGCCGCGGATCGCACTATTCAAATTTATGTTACCCTGGTATGATGGTGGGATCGGACTTCCTAATGTCAGGAAATATTATTGGGCCTCCCAGTTGACCCCTATTAATCATGCGGTCTACGGCTCACCGTCGGACCCCGGCTTTGCCATGGACCGCGGACAACTGCCGGGTGGGGACTTCCTTAGAGTTCTTCATGCTAGACGTGGCAGGTATCCATTGCTGGGTCTGACGTCGGTTTCGGCGCCAGTGTGGCATGAGGCTAACCATGCTCTTAAATGGGACGGTAAGATAACGATGTCTACGCCATTGTGGAGCTCTGAAGCTTGGGGTAGTTTGTGGAAGTCGAAGGGCTTTGATCGCTGGGACTTGATCCGCATATCGCAGGTCCGGGATATGTGGGGCAAAGAGGGGGTTTTGACCTTTGAGGAATTGCAAGCCAGGCACCAACTGAACAACAGTGAGAGGTATCGGTATCTACAGATTAAACACGAGCTGGCGGCGGCTGTGCCTGATGGTGAAAGGCCGCCTCCGACTCTTGGATGGGTTCCTTCCCACTAAGGCGATTTCTCTGGTCTATAAGAAACTGGTTAACCACACTTAGGATCCCCTAGTCAGAGTCCGGGAACAATGGGTTGCGGATGGTTTAGTTCTGGAAGATGAGGACTGGGTGGAGGCTGTTTCTTCCCCTCGGGAGGTTGCGATCTCCATGAGACTTCGCTTGATACAGCTTAGGATCCTCCACTGGTCCTATACCACGGACCCCGGTCTGTGCCGTATGGGGCTTGCCACAGGCGCGGACTGCCGTAGGGGATGTGGTTTGCCTGGAACATTTTTACACATTTTGTGGGAATGCCCAGTGGTTCAGAATTACTAAAGCAAGATACATGAAAAAATGAGCGAGGTGTTGGAAGTATCGATTGCGCTTGAGGCGCGGCGCTGCCTGCTCAATGTCTGGGAGCCTACCGACCTCACAACTCATGGTAGGACTTGGGTTACCCTCGCATGTATGCTTGCCAAGAGAAACATAGCTCAGTTGTGGGGTGCGGGTCGAGCTCCTCAGATGCGGAAATGGATGGAGGACCTTGATTGGTGCATGTTCCGGGAGAAATCAGTGTATGCCGCTAGGGGGAGACCCCGTAAGTGGGGGAAGATTTGGGACGCATGGAACTCCTATCGAGGGGATATTTGCACTCCACCCAATATTGATCCACTCCTGGAGGAACTGGATGTGACCTGAGCCCTTTTGCTATACTCCTGCATAATTCTGAATTGTTGGAATCTGTACTCTCCGTTTCTGTTATGCTGATGCCTTGGATTGATGGTCATTGTTAGATCTGGGGGTCTCTAATTGGCAAAGGTAAGTACCTTAGACCAAGTAGGGACCCTTGCTTCTAGTCAGGGTGAAGGAATACACACAGTAGATAACCCCTGCTCACCCCCTAGGTAGCTTCGCACGAGCAGGCAGGCTTATCCCCAAGGCAATGTGTATAATAAATGCACTTAATACCAGCAATGACTCCCCATCCACCACAAACTGAGACCACACAGGTAAGTATATCTATAAAAATATAGCTTTATCTATTTGCAGCAAGTAAAAATCAACAATACACAATGGTTGCTTCTTTGAAGAAAGGTTGCACTTAATCTTGGTGGTTGCAGTTGTAATTAGGAAGTTTCTATATCAAAATCAGTCTCAAGTCACTTACAAATCAGTAGTAAAAATAACGCTACTGACTTATCTCCACTCAGCCCTTAAAACGAATGGTCCCAGTAATGCCAGCGTGCTCTCAGCCTCAGAATCATCCCTTCGATCGTTATTCCCCCAAGCCCTGCAATGGCTCCTCACCGGTGGTTTCTGGATCACCCCCGCGATGAGCAGAGCAGACTCGCTCTCAGCCCCGGCCGGTCCCGACTGCTCTGCCGCCCGCTCTCGACAATCCAACGAGCGGCGAGTAGAGCGAGCAGCACTCTTCGTCGGGGACGCAGGCCAGGGGCGCTGGGTACACTCGTTGTTCCCTCGGCGGGGTCGGGTCACTCTTCCCGGGCTCCGGTGATCAAGACACGGCTCTCGGCAACTTCCAGTTAGATCCTGATGGTTTGGCCAATCTGGTCGCGGCTCCAAGACAAGCCTTCGCAGATGCCCGGGAGTCAGCCAATGATAGCGCGGCTCCCGGGACAAGCCCTCAACGCTGCAGACGCCGGCAGCCAATCAGGACACGGCCTCGGTAGTGAGGCGGCGGCGCTAGGCCAATCCTAGCGCGGCGTTTGCTGAGGGGGCTCGTTCTTTTGGACCAATGGGGGCACGGTGGCTTCGTTCTTCGTCTCCGCAGCCCCCGCCAAGAACGGCAACCTTTGGAGGGTGTTTCTGGCCCCGAGCCGCGGCGATGATCAGGCGACAAGTGATTTTCGAGGGCGCAGGTCACAGCAAGACCACCCTCAAGGCCACACGATCGTTTCAGGGCAGAGCTCACGAGGGGAGGCACCACGAACCTCCTACCCTCGCTGAGTAAGTGCCGATGAGCACTCCGATCTCGGCCCACGCTCAGCAGCTGGACATGAATCACACCAGGCCAAAACAGCACGGGCTTCACAGCGTCTTGAAGTTTCTTTTAGGAACCTTTTAACCCTGGGTTCCACGAACAGGAGGCCAGCTCTTCTCAGGCCCTTGGAGATTCAGAGACACAGCACACAGCAAAGTCTTTGTAGGTCAAGCAGGCAGGGTTACAGCACACAGCAAAGTCCCTTTCTTCTTCTCAGCTTTTAGTTGAACAGCAGAACAGGTCAGCCCTTAGAGCACACAGCAAGGCAATCTTACTTCAGTTCTCCAGCAGTCCTTCTTCAAGCAGAGGTTCCTCTTGATTGTAGAATCTAATTTTCTGTAGTCAGGGGTCCTTCTCTTATACCCCTAAAAGTCTTTGAAGTTCCTTTGAAGTCTTTGTGCAAGTGGGCCCTGAGCCCGGTCTAAACCAGTTCTGAGTGTTGCTGGAGCACTGGGGCTTTCCTGACTTCCTTATTTCTTTCACTATCAGGGACAGAGGTGACAGTCGCCCAGCGGGAGGTGGAGCCAGCATTGTGGTCAGGCAGGCACAGCTCTATTCACTCCCAGGTGCTATCTCCTCCCACTTCCCTGGCAGCAGATGCAGCCTTTCATCCACGGGCTGACTCAGACAACCTCCTGGGGGCTCTGCAGCCCCTGTCACCCTCAAACCAGACAGTCAATCCACAAGCAGGCCCAGGCACACAGAAAGGTTAGACAAGAGAACAGCCACTTTCTAAAAGTGCTATTCTCACACACAGAATTTAAAAACAACCCTTCCTAAAAGATGTGTTATTAAATTCTGAGTTCAGGGATATCAATCACTTATGTCCCATCTTGTTCCTATGAGAAGATAGGCTGGTATCCATTGGGACCAGCCTCCCCCATGTTATTCTATGGAGCAAGATAACCTTACAGCAGTGAGCACACAAAATGGCTGCTGTTTACTACCAGAGCATGTGACCTGCACTAGTACATGCTCTACCTTTCCTATACACTGCACCCTGCCCAGGGGGGTACCTTGAGCCTTCCATAGGGGTGACCAATGTGTACATAATGGGAAGGGTTAGGCCCACTCAGTGGGGACACTGGCCAGGCGGACATGGCAGTCCACTGACTGCACACAGGCACTGCGCTGGCATGCCTGAGACACCATTTTAGGGCTACTCATGTGGGTGGCGCAATCTGCGCTGCAGGCCCACTAGTAGCATCTGTCATCACCAGCCCTGGCACACACAGTGCACTTTACTAGGGACTTCATGGTGATACAAATATGCCAATCAGGTATACCCAATCAATATGACAATTTACATAGAGAGCACTTACACTCTGGCACTGATCAGCAGTGGCAGAGTGTCCAAAGCATCTAAATCAGCAAAAACGAAATGCAGCACAGCATCAAAAATACAGGAGACAGAGGCAAAAAGATGGGGGAAAACCACGCCAAGGGTGTCAGGTCTAACAGTCATGTTTTGATGTTTGCTGTTTATATTCAATAAAAAGAATTTGAAAAAAAAAAACGCTGCACATTCATGACATGCAGTTGAATGACAAGTTGTACATTTTAAAATGAGGCTTCAAAGGAGGGAAGTAATTGTCTTGCAAAAGGTACAAGTGAGGCCCGTGGTGTCCATAGAAAGCTTTGTGTACGCAAAAGTGGACTTTGAAGGAGACTCTATTGTACAATAAATTGCAGCTGAGGGGACAGCTGCTTTGGCATGTAGATGGATAAAATGACTCAAACTGCTGTCCCCACTCTCCACAACACTGCTAAACAACGACTCGGACTGCTGTCCCCAGTTTTGTTGTAATGCCAGACATTTAGTTGATTCTGCAAAGGCATGACATTACGTTTTTCATATCCACATCTAGGGAGGAAAAATTATGCTTGGCATCTCTCTGGATGACGTTTAAAAAAATATATATATCTTCAAGTTTCATTGTTTTATAAATCCTAAAAAAATGGAATGAAAAGAACATACTAGAATGAATGTGTACAGAGCAAATTGAATAGAAATAATTGTGGTTTAGGAAATTGTTGTTAAAAATGTAGCTGTTTGGGTTTGCTCGTTTTTTAGCCTTCGTGGTTAAGGGATTCGTGGTTTAGGAAGTAGTTGTTCAGTCATACATTCGTTAGGAAGATGAGTGCTCCTCCGCTCTTTCTACTGATCTTGTCTTGCCAGTCAGTCAAACAAGCTTTATTCGACAATTAGTCATAAAAGCGAAGTGCAAAATGTGGTACTAAAAAAGATAATTCAATATCAATATACAAAGTAGTTAAACATGATTGAAAGACGTGTTTAAAAATACAAATGGATCTTCATGACATTATTTTAAAAGCCATAAAATGATGGTAAAAAAGCATTGATAGCTTTCACTAAGAACAACCATTAAAAGCAAGCACCAATAAAAAACTCTGCTGTAAAGTATTAAGCTTTGGGCCTAGCATATGGGGCCAGCATTACAGAGCTAGATACATTTTGGTCAAAGTGTAGTTATGGAACTCCATATACAGGTGCAAAAATAGCATTTGTTAGGTGGAAAGAGAGTGTGACCTTATGGCCCATGACCTACCTAAAAATTTAGCTACAGCTGTAATAATTGGGATAGAAGTATTTGTATGTAAAATTCTTCCCGCTTCTTCGCTCCTTCAGGTTCCAAGTAGTTTACAAATTGCCACAAGCCATGCCCGACGAGGAGCGGCATAAGCTGGGCGGATAAATAGCAAATGTGCCACCGACTCCTCTTGGGTCACACATATTGTCACATGATTAAGACCACCTTGCTGTAAGAGCTCTAGTGGGCAGTGAACCTACTCTAAACTGAAAATATAATTTTCTGTTGTGTGATTTAGCTATTAGGTCCCAGAATGGTTCGAGGCTCAGGGTCAGTTTCACCTCCAGAAAGTTTTCTGTTAGAGTCGATGACACACTGTTGCTTAATGTTTTGTGCGTGGTCATCTCCCAATATTTTTCTTTCAGGATCTTTTTTGAAGGGAAGCTGGCTATGTCTGGTTCTTCCCATAATGTCCTCATACCTATGTTTACTAGTGCATCTCTAGTTTCTCTAAACCATATTATTTTGTGAAATGTGTCAGCCCTTATTATGTCCAGGAAGCCCGCAGCATAGTGATTTAATTCTGGTGAGGTCCAAAGCCTGCGCCAGTTTAATAAGGGGCGTAGTTTGGCGACCTCAGCCAGAGCCTTTCTTCCTAGATCATACAGTAGAGGACACACTGGTGTACTTTGGGAGAAAAATGTGATGTTGCGCATAAACCTATTTTCAGCAGTCGTAAGATTGGACAGGTTTTTATACCCCTCAGAGCTCTGCTCCATAAAGTGTAGAGTTAACCACCTTCATATTGTATACCTGGAGTACTGGGCTAATTGGTTTAGTCAGTTAGGTATTAAACTCCCGGTTTGACCCCTTCACTGCTAGGCCTTTTCTCCTCCTGTGCTGAGCCTTTTTTTGGCAATTTGGGGTAGTGCGCGCTTAGGCCCCTGTAACTTTTTGACCATATAAGGTATCCACGCCATTATTGCGTCCTTTTCTTCCAACATCATGGGGATTCTATAGGTACCCAGGGTTTGTGGATTCCCTTGGAGGGGTCCCAGAAATTAGCCAAAATAAAGTAAAAGTTTTGTTTTTTTCAGAAAAATGGCAAAAACGGGCTACAAATGAAAGCGTCTGGGTTTTTCCCTGCAATTGTTATCAAACAAGGGTTTGTGGGGCTAAAATCACAATTTTCCCAGCTTTTAGGGAATGACAGTCTTTTGTCTTGGGACCAACATTTTTTACACAGTTGTGACATTTTTCTGTGACATAGCCTATTTTTGCTATTTTTAGTACTTTCAGCCTCCTTCCAGTTAATGGTAAAAATGAGTATTAAAGCAATAATGGATCCTGTAGACCAAACTTTGAATTCAGAAAGGGGTCATTTGTGTAGATCCATCAAGGTTTCTTTATAGAAACTAACAGTTAAATATTGGAAAAATTGAAAATTAGTTGAAAAAAACAGCTTTTTGTGTCAACGTTTTCACCAGTAACTTTTTGTAATTATGACAGCTCTTTGAAAGCCGCTGGACTGTCCTGGTTGTGGGGATAAATAGGACTTGTAGGTTCACCAAGAACCAGACGAACCCAGAGACAAAAACTGAGTAGCAATTTGCAAAGGCTTTTTATTATGTACCGGGTTTATTGCAATTATTGTGTGAAAATGTATACATGGAAAAATCGGTATGAAAGACATCTATGTATTTCTGAAATGGGTACAAATTATACAGTTTAGAAACAGTACATATTTGCAAATTTTCAAAATTGGGAATACTCATACTAGCATGAGAATTATTGGTCATTTTTCAAAATGACTTCTTTTTTACACAATGTCTTTCACTTAGAAGGCAGAAATGCATCAAAACTCAATAGGTAATAACAGTTACTTTACAGATCTGAATTACCCTAGGTGTCCCGATAAAAATTGTACCTCACTTGTGTGGGTAGGCATAGTGTCCACGACCGGAAAGGGCTCAAAACCCAACGTGAACACACAACATTTTCACAATGAAAATGTTCCCTTTTTTGCGAAATGCTTAGCTGTCGTTTTTGAACCCTAGCTCTGCCGGCACCTAGGGAAACCTAGCAAACTCATACATTTTTGAAAACTAGACACCCAGGGGAATCCAGGATGAGGTGATTTGACTACCTGCCACCAGGTTCTGTTACCCAGAATCCCTTGCAAACCTAATAAATTATCTAAAAAAAGCCACATTTACCCCACATTTCTGTGGTGGAAAGTTTTGGAATCTGCGTTGACTCACACATTTCTATGCACCCTGCATTCCCCAAAGTCTTACTAGAAAAATGGTTCCTCACTTATGTGGGTCGGCCTAGTACCCGCGACAGAAAACGGCGCAATACACAACATGGTCACACCTCAATTTCGCAGTGAAAATGACCCTTTTTGGCGAAGTGCCTAGCTGTAGTTTTTGAACCCTAGCCCTGGTGGCACCTAGGGAAAGCTAGGAAACCTATACATTTTTTAAAACTAGACACCCAGGGGAATCCAGGATGGGGTGACTGGACTGCCTCTCACCAGGTTCTGTTACCCAGAATCCCTTGCAAACCTAAAACATTGTCAAACAAAACACATTTTCCCAACATTTCTGTGGTGGAAAGTACTAGAATCTGCGTGGACCCGCAAATTTCTACCCACCCCGTGTTACCCAAAGTCTTCCGAGAAAAATGGTACCTCACTTCTGTGGGTCGGCTTAGTGCCTGCGACAGGGAACGGTGAAAAATGCAACGTGGTCCCACCTCAATTTCGCAGTGAAAAATGACACTTTTTTGGCAATGTGCCTAGCTGTAGTTTTTTAACCCTAGCTCTGCCTGCACCAAGGGAAACCTAGCAAACCTATACATTTTTAAAACTTGACATCCAGGGAAATCCAGGATAGGGTGACTTGACTGCCTCCCACCAGGTTCTGTTACCCAGAATCCCTTGCAAACCTAAATGATTGACAAAAAAAACAAGTTTTTTCCCACATTTCTGTGGTGGAAAGTTCTGGAATCTGTGTGGATCCACAAATTTCCACCCACCCCGGGTTTTCCAAAGTCTTCTGAGAAAAATGGTACCTCACTTGTGTGGGTCGGCCTAGTGCCTGCGACAGGAAATGACGCAAAACGCAACGTGGTCACACCTCAATTTCACAGTGAAAAATGACCCTTTTTTTTCAAAGTGCCTAGCTGCAGTTTTTTAACCTTAGTTCTGCCGCCACTTAGGGAGACCTAGCAAACCTATACATTTTTTAAAAGTAGACACCCAGGTGAATCCAGGATGGGGTGACTTGACTGCCTCCGACCAGGTTCTTTTACCCAGAAACCCTTGCAAACCTAACAAATTGTCCAAAAAAACACATTTTCACCACATTTCTGTGGTGGAAAGTTCTGCAATATGTGTGTATCTACAACTTTACTTCCACCCGGCCTTCCCCAAAGTCTTCCGCGAAAAATGGTACCCCACTTGTGTGGGTCGGCCTAGTGCACGCGACAGGAAACGGCGCAAAACACAACGTGGTCACACCTCAATTTCGCATTGAAAAATTACCTTTTTTTTACAAAGTGCCAAGCTGTAGTTTTTTAACCCTAGCTCTGCTGGCACCTAGGGAAACCTAGCAAACCCATACATTTTTGAAAACTAGACACCCAGGGGAATCCAGGATGGGGTGACTTGACTGCCTCCCATCAGGTTCTGTTTACCCAGAAACCCTTGCTTACCTAAAAAAAATCCTCAAAAACAAATTTTCTCCACATTTCTGTGGTGGGAAGTTCTGGACTATGCGTGTATCCACAAATTTCCTTCCACCCCGCATTTCACAAAGTCTTCCGAGAAAAATGGTACCCCAGTTGTGTGGTTCGGCATAGTGCCTGCGACAGGAAACGGCGCAAAACGCAACGAGGTCACACCTCTATTTCGCTGTGAAAATTTACCCTTTTTTGCAAAGTGCCTAGCGGCAGTTTTTTAACCCTAGCTCAGCCGGCACCTTGGGAAACCTAGCAAACCTATATATTTCTGAAAAGTAGACACCCAGGGGAATCCAGGATGGGGTGACTTGACTGCCTCTCACCAGGTTCTGTCACCCCGAATTCCTTGCACACCTAAACAATTGAACAAAAAAAAACACATTTTCCCACATTTCTGTGGTGGAAAGTTCTGGAATCCGTGTGGATTCAGAAATTTCTACCCACCCTGCGTTCCTCAAAATCTTCTGAGAAAAATGGTACTTCACTTGTATGGGTTGGCCTAGTGCCCGTGAAAGGAAACGGTGCAAAACGCAACGTGGTCATACCTCAATTTCACAGTGAAAAATTACCCTTTTTTGGCAAAGTGCCTAGCTGTAGTTTGTGAACCTTAGCTCTGCCGGCACCTATGGAAACCTACAAAACCCACACTTTTCTGGAAAGTAGACGCCCGGGGGCTTCCAAAGAGGTATGGCTTGCATGGATCCCCCAACTTTTCCTTACCCAGAATCCCTTGCAAATCTCAATTTTAGCTGAAATGTTTTTTTTTTTCACACATTCTCGTGTGGGAAAGTGTGGTATCACCAGGCTCACACAAATTTCCTACCTCCCAGCATTCCCCCCGGTCTCTCAATAAAAATGGTGCCTCACTTGTGTGGGAGGCGAGAGTACCCGCGACAGGCAAGAGCCCAAAACGTAGTGAGGCGACATCAAAGTCAAAGTCAAAGTCAAAATTTTATTTGTGATGGTACTCGACAGAGGACCACAAAAGAAATCTACATTTTACAAAAAGTGCAACAATATTAATACAGAGATAAAAATTGTTTTAAAAATTTGTACAAATTGTAACAAATGAATTCATTCAAGGGTAGACTACACATATCTAAAAGTTCACTCCCCTTAATAATTCTGCAGCAGCGGAATATAGGATTAAGGTATCTTGTACGAGCTAGGGTTACTTTTTGATTGGGACACACAAGTAATAAATGTTCAATAGTTTGGTCACCCCCTGTGCACAAAGTACATATAGGAGATCCTCCTGGAAGCCATCTGGAGGTAAATGCTAATAGTGGTAAAATACCCAACCGGTACATAGTGATCGCTCTTCTTACGCCATGTGTCAGGGTAAACCCAATGTACGGTCGAGTTTGCTTGAATTCGAGTTTTTCTACAAATGGCTTATAGATAGTTAATTTATTGCAGTGTAAACAGTCCAATTCGTAGCTCAATTTAGGGGTAAAAGTTTTTAAGAACAATTTTAAATGTGCCGGAGACCAGGTACTCAACATTTCAATTTTAATGTTTGCCAACCGAAATGCAACAGCCAAGTTTTCCAAAAAGACTTGCTTATTAGGCACTGCCCCAAAAGACTCTTTTTTCAACACTGACCTTAAAGTGTTCTTCTTCGCATGGATCAGGTTGTAGGCCCACCTTATTACATTAGCGATAGCTATAGCATAAGAGCTTACGATTGATAGTTCTAATCTCAATGCCTGTACAGGTACAGCATCTGAAACTTTCATGATCCTTCTTAATATTTTCCCTTCTTTTTGGTCCATGAAAACCCATTGTTTTATGGGGATGTATTCCGTCGCATATGATAATACAGGTGGAATTTTTACTCTGTATGTGCCTAACAGTGCAGAGAAATGTCTATTCCCGGTTGCGCTGTAAAGTTTCAGGAGAGCAGAGACATGTATATCGGCTTTCCTTTGTAGGTTTGATACCTGTGCTGAGTTTGTTAAATTTTTGGAGAGAATCCTTCCGAGATAAGGATAGTTGTCTACCTCTTCTATTTTTTCTTCACCGATCTTCCAGGAGTACTTGGCGCTTTGTTTTCTCCCTGAAAAAGCTATCACTTTAGTTTTCTTTATATTTGGTATTAGGTAGTTTCCCTTCGAATATTGATGCAAAATGTCCAGTGATGCTTGCAGTCCGAAAGGGGTTAGATCTAATAATACAATATCATCAGCGTAGAGTAAGGAGATTATGTTTTGCTGGGCAATCTTCGGCGGTAGATTAGAACCAAGTTGCAATTGGTGAGGCAAGTCACTTAGATAGAGGGAAAAGAGGAGCGGGGCTAAAAGGCACCCTTGTTTCAGCCCATTCTCTGTTTGGATTCTTTTTGTAAGTCCTTTTTCTCCCCCCATCTGGACTTGGCACCAGGTGTTGGTGTGGAGGCTTATGATTGCTTGCAGCAATTGTTCTTGGATTCCAAGGCTCCTAAGTTTTTTCCATAGGGTAGATCGATCAACCCGATCAAACGCCGTTGAATAATCGATGAATGCGGCATAAACTACCTGGGCTTTTAGAGTAATGTACTTGTCGAAGATAACCTGAATTACTGCTATGTTATCTGTGACCGAGTGCCTAGGCCTAAAGCCTGCTTGACACATGGGTATCAGACCTGACGAAAAGGCCCATTCTTTCAGGCGATCTAATACCTCTGCCGCAAACACTTTGCCTGCTGCATCCATGAGTGCGATCTGACGGTAATTTCCAGCTTGGGTTTTACTTCCCTTTTTATGGATAGGGATAATTATGCTTCCCTGCCAAGATTTTGGAACATGTCCACTCTCAAAGATGTAATTAAAGAGAGGGCATAATAGCTTGCTCCATTCTTTTGGTGCTACTTGTAATGCCTTAATCGGGATTTCGTCTGGTCCAGAGGCACCTGTGGTTCTTGCTTTGCGTATAATGTGTTCAACCGAGATGGCTGTAGTGAGGCGACATCAAAATTGCCTATCTCAAAACCACCTGCTTTTGCAAGGGGGGATCACCTCGGTTCTTGGCCCCATACTCAACGGCCATGTAGGGAAACCTACTAAGCTCACATTTCTGATAAGTAGACACCCGGGGGCTTACAAAGAGGTATGGCTTGCGTGGATCCCCCAACATTTCCTTACCCAGAATACTTTGCAAACCTCAATTTTTGCTGAAAAAATTCAGTTTTCTCACACATTTTTGTGTGGGAAAGTGTGGCATCAGCGGTCTCACACAAATTTCTTACCACCCAGCGTTCCCCCAGGTCTCCTGATAAAAATGGTGCCTCACTTGTGTGGGAGGCGCAAGTACCCGCGACAGGCAAGAGCCCAAAACGTAGTGAGGCGACATCGAAATTGCCTATCTCAAAACCACCTGCTTTTGCAAGGGGGTTCACCTGGGTTTTTGTCCCCATGCTCGACGGGCATCTAGGGAAACCCACCAAACCCACACATTTCTGAAAATTAGACACCCGGGGGAGTCTAATGAGGTATGGCTTGCATGGATCCGTCAGCGTTTTCCTACCCGGAATGCCATGCAAACCTCAAATTCTGCTGAAAAAACACATTTTCCAAATATTTTTGTGTGGATTCACCGTGCCTGCACAAATGTCCTACCACCCAGCGTTCCCCTTGTTCTCCTGAGTAAAATGATACTTCACTTGTGTGGGTGGGCCAAAGGCCTGTGGCTAGGAAGAGCCTAAAACATAGGGATTTAGAGTATAGCAGCAAGAATTCTAAGCGCTACATTTTTTTAAAAATACGTTTTTAGCCAATTCTGCTTTAGACACCCACAGAAGTGAGGTATCATTTTACCCGGGAGACTAAGGGGAATGCTGTGGGGTTGGAAATTCGTGCCGGCACAGTGATTCCACACAAAAATATGTATAAAATGTGGACTTATCAGCTTAATTTGAGGTTTGCATGGAATTCTGGGTAGGGAAGCGTTGGGGGATCCATGCAAGCCATAACTCATTGGACTCCCCTGGGTGTCTAGTTTTCAGAAATGTTTGGATTTGGTACTTTCCCAAGATGGCCGCTGAGCCCGGGGCCAAAATCTCAGGTGCCCCACCCACATAACCAGGTAGTTTTGCTATAGGTAAATTTGTAGTCTCCACAGTACGATTAGGGCCATTTCCTGTTGCAGCCACTATGCCTACCCACACAAGTGAGGTACCATTGTTATTGGGAGACCTGGGGTAACGCTGGGTGGCAGGAAATTTGTGGATCCACGTAGATTCCATAACTTTCCCACACAGAAATTAGAGAAAAAGTGATTTTTTTCCAGCTAAATTTGAGGTTTGCAGGGGATTGTTGTTAGGAAAACGTTAGGGGGCCCATGCAAGCCATACCTCGCTGTACTCTCCTGGGTATCTAGTTTTCAGAAATGTGTGGATTTTGGTAGGTTTCCCTAGATAGCCGCCAAGCTTGTGGCCAAAACTCATGAGACCCCCCTTGCAAAACCAGGTTGTTTTGTGATGGGTAATTTTGATGTCGCCTCAATAGGTTTTGGGCCCTTGGCTGTCGCAGGCACTAGGTCTACCGACACAAGTGAGGTACCATTTTTCTCGGAAGGTTTTGGGAGCCCCCACCCTAATTCAAATTTGCCCCAAAAAAATCCCTAATGTCTAGTGGGCTTATTGCCTCCCTGGCAGGGCAGATTGTGGGCTAATGCCCCCATCTGCCCCCTGGGGGGGAGAAAGTCCACTAGATGCCAGGGAGTTTTTGGGACACATTTTAATTAGGGTAGGGCTGCCCAAAACAGGCACGCCAGTGCCCCCACCCTAATTAAAATGTACCCAAAAAAATCCCTGGTGTCTAGTGGCCTATTTCCCCCCCCCGGGGGGGGGGGAGATTAGGGGCTACTGCCGCATCTGCCCCCCAGGGGGCAAAACATCGCTGGCGTCTAGTGGGCTTTTTGCCCCCCCCAGCGGGGCAGATTGTGGGGTAATGCTCCTTTTGTCCCCATTTACCCTCCCCCATCCAGGGGGGGCAGAAAGTCCACTAGACGCCAGGGAGTTTTTTGGGCAAATTTTAATTAGGGTGGGGCTTCCCAAAATAGGCATATCAATGCCCCCACCCTAATTAAAATTTGCCCAAAAAATCCCTGGCGTCTAGTGGCCTTCCCCCCCCCCCCGGGAGGGGGCAGATTGGGGGCTACTGCACCATCTGCCCCCCGAGGGGGGGGGCAGGAAGGCTTTTATTTTTGTGGTGGAGGGGGTGGGGGCATGGGCATGCCCATTTTGGGAGCCCCCACCCTAATTCAAATTTGCCCCCAAAAAATCCCTGGCTTCTAGTGGGCTTTTTGCCCCCTGGGCGGGGCAGATTCGGGGTTAATGCCCCCATTTGCCCCCCAGGGAGGCAGAAAGTCCAGTAGATGCCAGGGAGTTTTTGGGCATATTTTAATTAAGGTGGGGCTTCCCAAAACGAGCATACCAATGCCCCCATCCTAATTAAAATTTGCCAAAAAAAATCCCTGGCGTCTAGTGGCCTTTATGCCCCCCCGGGGGGGCAGATTGGGGGCTACTGCCCCATCTGCCCCCCCAGGGGGGGCAGGAAGGCTTCTATTTTTGCAGGGGAGGGGGTGGGGGCATGGGCATGCCCATTTTGGGCGTCCCCACCCTAATTCAAATTTGCCACCAAAAAATACCTGGCGTCTAGTGGGCTTTTTGTCCCCCCAGCGGGGCAGATTAGGGGCTCATGCCCCATCTGCCCCCCAGGGGGGGGCAGATGGGGCAGGGAGTTTTTGGGGCAAATTTTAATAGGGTGAGGGCTGCCCAAAACGGGCATGCCAATGCTCCCACCCTAATTAAAATTTGCCCATGAAATCCTTGTCGTCTACTGGGCTTTTTGCCCCCCCGGGGGTAGCATATTTGGGGCTAATGCCCCATCTGCATCCCGGGGGGCAGAAAGGCTGACATTTTTGCGGGGGTGGGGGCATGGACATGCCCTTTATGGGCAGCCCCCACCCTGATAAATTATGCAGCAATGAAGTAATATCCATGGGGTCTAGTGGGATGCTGCCCCCATCTGCCCCCCGGGGAGGGCAAAAAGCCCTTACCCAATGGGCCACTCCCCACTGCCTGGTGTCTTGTGGGTGGATCTCTGCTTGGGGATCGGCCTCCTGGGTCGATCCCCAAGCAGGGATCCACTGGGAGGGGTACCATTGGAGATGGGAGATTCTCCCCTTTCCAATGATACCTCTCCCGTCTTTCTACATGCCCGGGGGGCTGAGATAGCCCCCTGAGCACGTAGAAACTGCAACTGAAATGAGCCTCTTGGCTCATTTCAGTTTTGGTTTCACTGAAATGATGTCAGCGCGACGTGCGCGCTGATCGTCACTTCAGGGAAACCAGGGGGGGGGGCCTCGGGAGCTGGGGGAGCTCTTCCCCAGCTCCTGAGGCTTTGGGGAAGAAAAGGGAATCCCTCTGGTGCCTGCACCTGAGGGATTTCCGGTGCTGGGTGCCATGACGAGCTGAGCTCGTCATGAGCACCTGAACACTGTGTGCCATGATGAGCTGAGCTCGTCATGAGCACCGAAACGGTTAACACTCCAGACAATTGTCAATGCTTGAGTGTTACTAGGTCAATTTGCTGCTTCCATTTTAGATCATTTTGGATGATGACCCCCAGGTAAGTAAATGCTTTTACTTGCTCCAATGGACGGTTGTTCATTGCTATTTTGCTTTTAAAAGTTCTAAGGGGGTTAAAAGACATGAATTTCATTTTTGACACGTTGACTTCCAGACAGCGAGTGGTACAGAATTCAAATAATCAACATGTCATCTGCGAACATAAAAATCAGTATTTTATTGCCAGTAAGTGACGGGGCATTGGTGGGCTCAACTTCCTTGTAATTTACAATACCATTGACGAATAGGGAGAATAGAGTCGGTGCCAGCACACAACTCTGGTGTACACCTCTCTCTACTGGGAAGGGGCCGGTAACCATGCCCTGGGAACACCAACACATTTTAGCATAGTTTTCTTCATGCAATCTCACAAGTAAGTTAGGAGGGATCCCCATTTCGTGCAAGATTGCCCATAGTTTGCAACGGGGAACAAGATCTAATGCTCATTTTAAATCAATAAACGCGGCGTACAGACTGCCATTGTCCAGGGCCACCATTTTCGAATACAACAATGTGAAGCGGAACACCTGGTCAATGGTGCTGGTATATGCTCGAAAACCTTCCTGCAGGGGGGATAAAATGCACTTCTCATCAATCCACTCCTGGATCTTATTAAGAATTAGCCTACCCATTATTTTTTGTAGGGGGTCTATCAGGCTGATGGGCCTATAATTGCCTGGTTGTGTTTTGTCTCCCTTCTTGTAGACGGGGATTATTTCTTCCCCTTTCCACAAATCTGGTATGAGGGCTCCTTTCGCAACAGAGTTTGCCAGCAACAAAATGTACCTGCTCCATCTTGGTTTGTCATATAGGAACATATCTGCAGGAACGCCATCAGGGCCGGGCGCCCTCCCTCCTACAACAGTACCCAATGCTGCATTGACATTGGTACTATTGAATGCGTCTTCTTCGTATAGTACATGGATCTTGTCTTGCATTCCTAGCAGAACAATTGTGGGAGTTAGCTGAATATCTTGAGAGAGGACTTTCGTTAAAAAGTCTTGTATCTTTCCCAAAAAAGGTGCAAGTTTTGTACATGTTGCGAACATGTGTATTGAATCTGCGCTAAACTCTGAGCATCTAGGGCAGAGCGTTCCTTTCCTTGTTCCCCATTTAGTGAGCCTGCTAGGAGTGTGAGATATAAAAAAAAATGTGGTCTTATAAAATTGTGCCTGCAATTTAGCAAACAATAGGTCACTCTTGGCAGATTGCACTGCCTGATTAAAGGTGTTATGAGGAATATTCAGCTTCACCTGCTATCTATTTGCTATGTTAAGCATATTGTAGCGCATTAAACTAATTATTGTGGAATAGATATACCCTGTCCCGGGTATTGTGGGACTTTTTAGCTTATCAATAAGATCCACCTTTAAGAACCAAGCAGGCCCTCCGGCCATACGAGTCATAAAGTCTCTTATGGCAATGTATTTAAAAACCTCTTGTTCCCTCAGATTATATTCTAATTTGAGATCCGAGAATTTTTTAATACCTTCGATAGTTGTAAGGTCTCCCATTTGTAGGATTCCTGCTCTGTACCAATCTTAAAGATAAGATTTCCTAAAAATTGCTGGTAAATTGAAGTCGTTATTAATGGGGGGAGTAATGATCAGTCTGCCAAGCCCTTAGATTCTATGGGTGTTACATAAAACCATATAAGTATTCATCAAGGTCTTAAATCTTACCCGTTTGTAAAATTCAAATGAGAGTTTCAGCCAGAGACATCTACAGGCCTCTTCCCCAAGTAGCAATTGGAAGGGAGATGGGAGACCTGCAATTGGAGTGTATGACTGTTCTTGAAGCAACTCCATGCTATACTGTGGAACCAAAGCCCAATAATAAAATCTTAGATTAGGGAGCGCCCAGCCGCCTCTTTGCCTGGGAAGGGAAAGCTGCTTGAAAGCTCGCCTTGGTCGAGAGTATGCCCAAACAAATTGGGAGAAAATCTGGTCAAATCTCTGAAATATTGCTTTACTAATCTCTGAAGGGATATCCCTGAAGAAATATAGCATTTTAGGGAAGTAGGTCATCTTAATGACACGATAGTTAGGTGCAGATTATTTAACCTTTTGAGCGCATGTTTGATTTCTGCCGCCTGCGGAATCAGATTTTCTTCTACTATCAGGTTGGTGTTAGCAGCTATTTTAACCCCCAGATATTTCTCTTTCTGAACAACCTGACTATCTACCGAATTAAATGTGTTGTTTACAATGATCTGAGTTTTGCCTTTGTTAAGAGCATACCCCGAGACTTTACCAAATGTTTTTGCCTCTTTTTCTAGTGCATTAACTGCGCTCAGAGGGTCGGGGGTCACTATAGCCAGGTCGTCGGCATAAGCCATGATTTTAGTATCTAGCCCAAATCTGCTCACCGCAAGGATAGATTGGTTGTTTTCTATTGCTTTTATAAAAGTATCTATATATAGTGCGAAGAGCAGAGGTGAGCACGGACAGCTTTGGCGAGTCCCCTGTGAGATTTTGATCTGCTCCGTCAGTATCCCATTAATAGACATATTAGCTGTGGGATTGAGATAAAGAGCTTGCAAGGCTCGGATTGCCTTGGGACCGAAACACATCCTTCTCATGACGTCCCAGAGGAATAACCAGGAGACCCGGTCAAACGCTTTTTCAGCATCAAGCAGAGTTAATGACATCGGGTCTCCTGATACCTGAGCTGCATCCAATAATGTGATGGTCCGCCGGATGTGTTCCATCGTACTCTTCTTGGGGATAAACCTGTGTTGCCACTGTGACACTAGTGGTTCTATTCTTAGGGACAGTCTCATTGCAAAGATCTTAGCGTATATTTTGGAGTCACAATTAATTAAAGTTATTGGTCTATAGGATTCCATTTCAAGTGGTGACTTATCCTTCTTTGGGAATATTACAATCTCAGCGTTGGACCAGGAACCAGGTGGAGGTGCCCCATTAAAAATAGAAACCTATCAATAAGGTGAGAAGAACATTTAATTAAGGGGCGAATATTTTGTAGAACTCACCCGGGATACAGTTGGCATCAGCCGCTTTCCCATCCGGAAGGTGACATTCCGCAATAACCCACCTACCATGAGGGTCAGATTTCACCCGGTTTGAATTCAATGGGTGTCTGTTTCGAACCAAACCCCCTACCCCTCGTCTTTTCCCCCTTTGTTGTCCCGCCAATAACCCTATACCCCAAAGAATTCAGTAGATGCATCTGGGATCCCTCCACATGTGTTTCCTAGAGGGTAACTATTTCAGCTCCCAGTAAGCGCAGACCCTTAGCTACCTTCTGTCTTTTCAGGGCATCATTCAGACCACAAATATTTACTGACACAATTTTTAGGGAGTTTTGGTTGTTCATACTAAATGATTTCTTTTTACCACATAATCAGGTTTAACAAACATACACCTTGTGTACCCCGCATTATCAGCATTTTTCTCCTGTGTCTAATGATGCCTCAATAGTCTCTGGAGACTCTACCCTACTAGTGCCGCATATTAACTCGATTTGTGCATTTTTGCTTTTCTCTTTTTCTTTCTCTTTTCTTCATTTTTCCCATTCTTTTTCTGCATTTTAGTGACTCTTAGCTTTAAAGTTGGCTGCACACTAACACTAGTCAATATAATAGTTTCAAGTGACGTTATCCCCTCCACCACAGTGCAGTTACTCCCCCACCCCTCCCAATCCCTCCCTCCCCCATAAATAGAGCAATCAGGAGAACCCTGAATGATGGTTGTCAGTGAGAGTTCCTCGTCGCAAGGCCGTATCTTATAGTTTAACCAGAGAAAAAGTCAGCCTTGATCTATTTGTTACATACATGACAAACACAAGAGGGAGAAGGAGGAGAACCCAAAATATTAAGTGAGGAATGTGAAATGAAACCCCAAGGTCATAACCAATAGAAGAGACCAACCCCAACCACTGATAGTCTACCAGTAAACCCCAGTATATATGCATGACACATCAGATCCCCAAGAATCAAATATAATAAGGGAAAGGCATTCCTTTGGGCTAGTACTCTTTTGCTAGACTTAGTGTGTTTCTCTTATTCTGATAAGGTTCCTCTAGCCTTTAATTGGTCCCTTGTTTTGCCTTGATTTCCCTTAGGAATTTCCCTGCCTTGATCTCAGACAAAAAGATCTGAGTGGATCTGTTCAAGATGACTTTCAATCTAGCAGGATTCATTAAAAACATTTGGGCTCCCAGCTGCTGATAGGGGGTGATTAGTTGGCACAAATGCCATCTCCGCTTTACTGTTGTATGACAAAAATCAGGTTTGGCAAACAACATTACACCTTTAGCCCCCTTCAGTGAGTTTGAATGGGCTTGGTCATAGACAAATTGTCTTAGAAGGAAGTTCCCAAAGAACACTCGGAATGACCTGGGTTTTTCTCCGAATGAGCTGCTGCCACTTCGTTGTTGTTCCAGGTTAAAGGGGAAACGATGCGCCCATTGAACTTCGTAGTCCCAGTTCCAGTTCGATTAATCCGGGAAAGCTTCACCCAAAGGTTTCACGATGTAGCGCTTTGGGTCATCTCCCTTGACTGCCTAGCAAGGGGAGATTGTCCCTGTGCTGTTGATTCTCCTGCTCCTCCATTTTCATCCTTATGTCCATCAGGCATGCATCATAAGCCAAACTTTGATCTTTTAGGGTAGTTATTTCCATTTCTAGACTCTCTGTGCAGCCTTCAACCATTGGCAACAAACAATTCTGTGAATTTTAACTAAGAACTTGAATAAAGAAAACTGAGAAATCTACAATCAACTCTCTTTTTTGAAACTCTTGTGTGTGGGAAGTCTCTGTCCAAACATCTATTATTACTGTGAAATATAGAATCTGATTTGACTTTCTGCATGGCGGAGCCTGAGACTAAGGAGGCGGAATCTGGAAGTGTTGTTAATCCTAAATCCGCTATGGATCTAGTAGCATCTTCAATGGGGGCTAGAAGGTAGGTTGGAAGATAGGTTCCAGGAGTCTTTCTGCTCCAGATACTCGCTTGGGGGCTGAATTGTCTCAATTTGTGCAAAGCAGCAGCTTTCTATTAAAATGGTAGGCTTTTGATTAAAGTTCAGGCTTCTTTGTGTTTCTGAAAGTGAGCTATCTGGTTCGACCTCAGGGGGGGTGTAGAGTCTTATGTAGTGTCTGGTCAAAGAGATGGTGCCTTTGGTCCATAGAACATTTTTACAATAGATGTTGAAAGCCCTCTCTTGCACCCCCACCACCCCTGAGTCTCCCATAGCTCTTTTGAGGCTGTTAGCCTCTCGTTTACCTTTTATCAGGTTGTCCAACGTCGCCGCTTCCCCGAGAAGGGTACTGCTTAAGCGGGATGGAATACCTTTGTCTTGTTTCCTTTTCCGCTTTTGGTGCCTTTGGACAACATGATTTAGCTCCCCTGCTGTCTTTTTACCGGTAACATGAACTTAAAAGTTATTGGAGTGAGCGCAAAAGCAACAAAGTAGCACAGTATCCAGCGTCTAAGGAAAGAATGCAGCGTTCTTCTAGAGCGACGACCCCGCAGAGGTTGTCAGCTCCTGTAACGCTTCCCCTAGCTTGAAAGTGGAGGTGAATCACTTGCGTCCTGCACCCTCCCAGATTCAGCATCTCTGCTCAGTCCGCATAGCCGATGATCGATGTGCACGGCGTGCGTGGCTGAGCGGCGTAGATTCACGCTCACACCATCTTGCTCACCCCCTTGGCAGGATTGTTTTTGTGCAGGAAGGGACACCTTCCTGCACAAAAAAAACTGTCCTGAGAGACATAGTCCTCTTTCTAAGTGTGCTGCGAAATGCAACACACAACGAAAGAGGAAGTAACATGGAGAAATAAATATATTTCCCCTGATTATGCCTTACCTTAGAAAGCATATTTTTGGTGCATTCCCAGGTCTATCACTTCTGGTAAATCTGGGAATGTGTCAAAAACCATGTGAGTTGCATGGGAATACCTATACAATGCCCATGGAATGCCTTCCCAGGGCAGAATAAGGCAATGCAGTGATTTGCTAGGTGTTGCCTTTCTCCAGATTTATGGAGCCACTCAGGGCCACACAAAGTGGCCTGGTGTGACTTCATAAATCACATATTAGCTTAGGCTTGCTCTTGCACCATGCTGGTTGGTGCAAGGGTGACACAAACCAGCTCATAAATAGGCCTCTAGGCCAGGGAATATGGGGCAAGCAGCAGTTGCATGTGGAAAGTTTGTATGAGATTTGAGAAACTGCTTGTGACAAGAAGTCAATTTTCTTAGATGGATGAGTCAGAGAGGCAAGAAGCTTGGGCAAGGGAGTACAATCATAGGTGATTTGGAGGGATTGTAAGAAACTGGGTTATTGGTAGAGGAAGGCTGAAATCCCTACTCAAGCAGCAGCCACAATTCTTGTTAAGGTGAACCACTAAAGTCACTCAATTAGCCTGTGACTAACCCTCTGGTGTTCTGGCAAAAAGCAGTGAGGCTTAATGTAGCGACAAAGGAACATCAATAAAGTGAATACAACAAGAAAAGTCCCAAAGCAATTAAAAAAAATAGAGTAAATGTTAATAAAAATAGGATGATAGCAGAGCGTCAATAATCCAAACACTAGAACTGGAGATATTCAATTTTAAAGATTTAGGCAGATATAGCGCCTAGAATTACAAAGTGCCACTTACAGTCATCTGGTCGTGCTAACTGGGCGAAAGGCACAAGTTCAGACTAACCACAATAGAATACTGGTCGGATAAAGGGACCAAGTTAGTCCCACTGTAATAAATACCTTCTCAAATTCCAGGATGAAGGGTTAAGTTCATGGTGGAGAAGGTCTGTGGGGAGCATGGCGAGCATCACAGATGGTCGTCGCTGTAGCACGAAAAGCAGGCTGGGTGGTGTGGGCTGTCATTGCTGTAGTGCAAAGAGTCATTCAAACATGATGGAAGCTAGAGTTTCACGTGAGCAGTTTCAATGGGCTGTTGTTGCTGTAGCGCACAGATCTTGTGTTTCTGGACATTGCTGAGGGATGCTATAGCATGAAGAGTCAGGTTCACTGGAATTTGCATTGGTGGACGTCCCAGGAGGCAGAGCTCCAGCTCGAATGGGCCAAATGTAAGGATTTCACCCTCTTTCACAGGAGGAGTTCAACTGATGCCAGCCAATGACCCAGGACTTGATGTGGAACCTCTTGGGGATCAGGAACTCACTCCAGCAGAAGCCTGCAGGCTTTAGGCAGGTCCAGTGCAGTAGGACAGTTGCAAAAAGGCATCAGACGCTTGTTGTGTTCTATAACTCAAACAGGAGGTCAGCCAACAGGCCTTTGAAATCACTCAGGTTAGCCTGGGATGAAGGAAGCAGGTCCAGTCTTCCTTCTCTGAGAGCAGGGCAGTCCTCTGGCAGCAGCAGCACCGTCCTCTGGGGGCAAGGTAGTCTTTCTGTAATATCCACAAGTCCAAGATGTACTGGTGAGTGGATCTGGAGGACAAATATGAATACCTTGTGCTAGTCTTTGAAGTGGGGAGATCCTTATACTACCCCTACCCCTGGTTCTGCAAAGTTCTTCCCTTCCCCTGCTAAGACTCCAAGAAGGCTGGGGTGACAATAGACTACTGTCAGTTTCCTTAGAGTGTGCTGGAGGCAAGTTCTTTGAAGTGCAAGTGGGGAAAGGCTCAGCTCTGCCCTCAGCCACCCTGGCAGGATGACCAATCCTGTTCATATCTAAGACTCCTTTGTGTCACTGACTGGAAGGAATACACAAAATCCAATAGCAGAGCCATTCAGAGTCATGTGACGCAGGACACTGGTAGATGGCACAAAGGGTTAGGACAAGAAAAAGCCAACTTTATAAACGGTTCAGGGAAGGCATGGCTTGGCAGTTCGGGCTGGACTGTTCCCATGAGGCACAGGGTCAGACTGATTTGCATATAGCCATGTCTGAACTGGGGTGGCAGAGTGTGCTAAAGAACGGTGATGGATTAAACCCAGATCTTTTGACTGGGTGTGAGTATTTGATTGGTTCAGATGCTCCGTCCATCACCACCCCCTTTTGTACCGCTTTTGGCCGCCATAGGTGTGGCAGGGTATGCTCAGACGTGAGTCCCTTGCTCACTTTGCCAATGGATTCAAGCAAGCCGGGCTGAAGACGGCTGTAATGCCAGAAACCGGTCCTCGGAAGCTTGTTTCCGGTCCAGGGAAGGCATGGCTTGGCAGTTCGGGCTGGACTGTTCCCATGAGGCACAGGGTCAGACTGATTTGCATATAGCCATGTCTGAACTGGGGTGGCAGAGTGGGCTAAAGAACGGTGATGGATTAAACCCAGATCTTTTGACTGGGTGTGAGTATTTGATTGGTTCAGATGCTCCGTCCATCACCACCCCCTTTTGTACCGCTTTTGGCCGCCAATAGTGTGGCAGGGTATGCTCAGACGTGAGTCCCTTGCTCACTTTGCCACTGGATTCAAGCAAGCCGGGCTGAAGATGGCTGTAATGCCAGAAACCGGTCCTCGGAAGCTTGTTTCCGGTCCAGGGAAGGCATGGCTTGGCAGTTCGGGCTGGACTGTTCCCATGAGGCACAGGGTCAGACTGATTTGCATATAGCCATGTCTGAACTGGGGTGGCAGAGTGGGCTAAAGAACAGTGCTGGATTAAACCCAGATCTTTTGACTGGGTGTGAGTATTTGATTGGTTGAGATGCTCTGTCCATCACCACCCCCTTTTGTACCGCTTTTGGCCGCCATAAGTGTGGCAGGGTATGCTCAGACGTGAGTCCCTTGCTCACTTTGCCACTGGATTCAAGCAAGCCGGGCTGAAGACGGCTGTAATGCCAGAAACCGGTCCTCGGAAGCTTGTTTCCGGTCCAGGGAAGGCATGGCTTGGCAGTTCGGGCTGGACTGTTCCCAAGAGGCATAGGGTCAGACTGATTTGCATATAGCCATGTCTGAACTGGGGTGGCAGAGTGGGCTAAAGAACGGTGATGGATTAAACCCAGATCTTTTGACTGGGTGTGAGTATTTGATTGGTTCAGATGCTCCGTCCATCACCACCCCCTTATGTACCGCTTTTGGCCGCCATAAGTGTGGCAGGGTATGCTCAGACGTGAGTCCCTTGCTCACTTTGCCACTGGATTCAAGCAAGCCGGGCTGAAGACGGCTGTTATGCCAGAAACCGGTCCTCGGAAGCTTGTTTCCGGTCCAGGGAAGGCATGGCTTGGCAGTTCGGGCTGGACTGTTCCCATGAGGCACAGGGACAGACTGATTTGCATATAGCCATGTCTGACCTGGGGTGGCAGAGTGGGCTAAAGAACGGTGATGGATTAAACCCAGATCTTTTGACTGGGTGTGAGTATTTGATTGGTTCAGATGCTCCGTCCATCACCACCCCCTTTTGTACCGCTTTTGGCCGCCATAAGTGTGGCAGGGTATGCTCAGACGTGAGTCCCTTGCTCACTTTGCCACTGGATTCAAGCAAGCCGGGCTGAAGACGGCTGTAATGCCAGAAACTGGTCCTCGGAAGCTTGTTTCCGGTCCAGGGAAGGCATGGCTTGGCAGTTCGGGCTGGACTGTTCTCATGAGGCACAGGGTCAGACTGATTTGCATATAGCCATGTCTGAACTGGGGTGGCAGAGTGGGCTAAAGAACGGTGATGGATTAAACCCAGATCTTTTGACTGGGTGTGAGTATTTGATTGGTTCAGATGCTCTGTCCATCACCACCCCCTTTTGTACCGCTTTTGGCCGCCATAAGTGTGGCAGGGTATGCTCAGACGTGTGTCCCTTGCTCACTTTGCCACTGGATTCAAGCAAGCCGGGCTGAAGATGGCTGTAATGCCAGAAACCGGTCCTCGGAAGCTTGTTTTCGGTCCAGGGAAGGCATGGCTTGGCAGTTCGGGCTGGACTGTTCCCATGAGGCACAGGGTCAGACTGATTTGCATATAGCCATGTCTGAACTGGGGTGGCAGAGTGGGCTAAAGAACGGTGATGGATTAAACCCAGATCTTTTGACTGGGTGTGAGTATTTGATTGGTTCAGATGCTCCGTCCATCACCACCCCCTTTTGTACCGCTTTTGGCCGCCATAAGTGTGGCAGGGTATGCTCAGATGTAAGTCCCTTGCTCACTTTGCCACTGGATTCAAGCAAGCCGGGCTGAAGACGGCTGTAATGCCAGAAACCGGTCCTCGGAAGCTTGTTTCCGGTCCAGGGAAGGCATGGCTTGGCAGGTCGGGCTGGACTGTTCCCATGAGGCACAGGGTCAGACTGATTTGCATATAGCCATGTCTGAACTGGGGTGGCAGAGTGGGCTAAAGAACGGTGATGGATTAAACCCAGATCTTTTGACTGGGTGTGAGTATTTGATTGGTTCAGGTGCTCCGTCCATTACCACCCCCTTTTGTACAACTTTATAAACGAGGCATTGTCAAAATGGTAACTTATAATCTGACTTTACCATTAAAGGGGATTTTAAATTACCATTCAATTGAGTGTAAACGCCATGGGGCACATTTATCATTGTGTTGTATCGCCTTTGTGCCACACACAGGGATGCACCTGCAATGCAACAACAAAATCAGATTTTTTAAGCCACACAAGGCCACCTTGCATGGCCCTGCATGGCTTGATAAACATGGAGTAACGCAAGGCACAAATCGCTGCCTTGCATTGTTCTGCCCCAGGTAGGCGTTTCATGGGTGCAGCATGGGTGCTCTCATGTATCCACCCATGGATTTTGGCACATTTTCAGATTTACCATTGCTGGTAGGTGTAACAAGAAGAAATATCTTTATTTCTGCTTGTTTCTTTCCTCTTTTTAAATGTGCAGCATTCTGCAGCACACATAGAGCAAAATGCCGCTCAGGACTGTTATTATGCAGGAAGGTGTATATGCACTATAGAAATCAGCATACTTGTTGCTGCTTGATTACTACTCATTCTTTCTGTGAAATATATTTATGAACCTTTAAAAAAAATGCTTCTATACTGTCATCTAGCTTTTTACTTTTTACTATGAAGTTTATGATATGAAGATATAATGACAATTATGGATATTATCAATGGGCAAATATTTACAACTTCAGAAATTATCAAATTAATTTAAACGTGCAATGTATAAAAAGCTTATCCAAATACAATTGACCTATTTATTGCATACTCTCCATAATTTAAATGCTTTAAACAGTATTTTAAAAATGTATTTAGTTTCAAATTCTATTCTTTTATTTCCAAAATAATGTTTAAAATGAGACCACATGTACAACAAAGCTAAAATGAAAAGCCATATATGAAAACAAACAGCAAGACTGATTGTGAAATAAAATATGCATTATGTTTGTCAACGTAATTTTCTTTATTGCATAAAATTGTTTTAAATTTCTAGAAAGAGCAAGATGACATGGTGAAAGCTCTGATTATATTCTTGCGGTGAGGCAACATCTGGAGGCGCAGATGGATGCTGAGGTAGAGCTTCTCCATAGTGATAATATTAAAGCAGAAGGACACAGCAAATACTGTAAAAATAAACATTCATCCTGTTAGTGTTTGATTATAGACCATTCTGGAAATATTTACACTGACCTTTCAAACTGTAGAAATAGATAAATTTTGGACGTGGATCATGGTTGCTAATATGTAATTACAGTGGCAAACATTCTCTAACAGGACACTCAGACTAAATTACATTTAATGATTATTTGACTTCAATATTTTTTCATATTCTATTCACATGTCCACTATAAAAGTTTCATAGAAATATGGGTCGGCTACCCAAGAAATCTAGTGGAGCATTGTGTTAGATGTATTGCACATGAGGGCCGTCGTATGGGATGTGCTTTTGTCAAGTAAGTTCGTTTTTGGGATATTTGATTACATATTGGGTTATGTAAAAGGGCCTTTTTAGGGCCTTATTATGACTTAGGCGGTGTGGGAGCGGCCCTCCACGCCGCCGCCCTGCTCTCAAACCCCCAAAGCTAAGATTACTACTTTTGTAGTCTCTGGCATGTAGTTCTATGGTGTTCCCATGGCGGTGCCATTGGAATAGGCACCGCAATGGGAACGTCAAAGCATGTTTCTCCACGGACATAAATGCACAATGTTGTGCCCCTAGTTTCATGCAGTAACATGGGGGTGAATACAGTCAGGGAGGGCACCCATGTGCCCCCTTTATGCACCCTATTGTACCGAGGCACAGAGGTTTCCTCTCTGCCACACTTCGACTGTCATGAAAAGTGTGGCAGTAAGGAAACTCGTAATATGCTTGGTGGGGCCACAGCGGCCCTGCCAGGCATATTTCAGCCTCAAGGCCACCACGCCACCTCCAGGGATCCCTCATCTCTGGCCTGGCAGTTGCGGTGGTCTCACAACGGCCTGGCTACCCGGGTCATAATAGGGCTGTCTGAAAACCGCCACCGGGGCACCCCTGTGATTACACTAATAATATGGCCCTTGTGTGCTAAGCTTAAATAAACTCCTAGGTCGCTCTAGTTACCCTGTCATTACCATATCCACACATCTGTATAATCTTAGAAATTAATTGTATCATGCATACTTTCTAGAGGTTCAGTTGGTAATAAAGTGATTACTTCTACTAACACCATCCTCCCATGAACTTTTGGAGGAAGGTGAGAAGAGTGTGATTTTAATAGTGCCTATTGTATCTTGAGCCTTTAACTTCAAGTGCTTACACTCCTGATTAGCCACTTTCTGGTTCATGTAGAAGTTCTGTGCTCCATGTGTTAATGTTTACTATATTTAATGGACAGAGCAGCAGCTAAATAACACATGGAATCCTGGCCACTTCTATGGGATTTTATATTTATATTAAAACCTTGTGTGTCAGCATAACTTATTTTTTATTCTTTCTAAAGAGATGATCATTGGAGGATACCGTTTAAAGATGTTCCTAATGTAGGTTTTATGAAGTCAGAAGGTCTGTTAATTGAAAAAGCAACCTTTTCTACGTGGCCAAGGAACTTATATATTATAACCAGGTTCCAATATGTTAATTTTCTCAAACATTTTCAATTAGTCTAACTAAGGAAGAAGCCAAGTGGGAATACTCTTCCAGGTTAGTCGGCTATAAGTTCCCCATTTAGAAAGTCTCTAAATGTATGTACATTTCTGCTACATGATCCATGGTTATTCCCTATACTTCTCACACTGAAGATAAATGTGGAGAGGCAACTTGGGTCTCAAAAAGCTTGGCAGTAATCCCATCTGAAAGGTATTGTATTTGAGCTGGATAATGACGAGTATCCAGGGGAACAACAATCAGAACCAGAATTACTGATCCATGTATTTCTCATTGCTAAGAAACCATCAAAGTTCCACTAGACTTAACATGTCCCCAGTAACAGTAAATCTGAAAGGCACCAGTGGCATAATAAAACTTGAGGTGGCCCCCTGCAAGGTACATGGAGGCCTCTGCTGGATTCAATCAGAAGCTCTCAGGTCAGGGTTCTCTGCTGAGGGGGCCCCTGCAGCAGGCAGTCTTTATCTCAAGGAGATCTTAAAGACCTTGTGGACACAAATAAGAAGTGGATGTCTACACTAAAACAAAAGGCAGGTGGGGTGCATTTGATCGTCTTGTGCATGCAGTTTGGTATACGTTCTCTACTATATAAATGTCAAAAATGACAATCTGAAATGTCAGATTTTCATTCTCAAATTGTTTAGAGACTGTGTTACTGCCAGTCTGAGCTAACATTCAATGTGTTTTCAGTGTTGAGTGATTAGGTTTAGAGATAAAGTGAAAATACAATTGTAGTCTTGCTGAGTTAAATCTGCATATATTACCTCTGTATAATCAGGGAATTTAGTCCTGAATAAAGTACAAACTTTTCCATTTTCACATGTAATATTGTTGCAGTTAAGAAGAAAGCAAAGATATTAATCCATTTCCATCAGAGTTCAGAGTTGGTATTCCAAGTTGATATTAGTTAGGCCCAAGATTCTTTACCCTGGTCAACTGCCCAGAACCGGTCAGTGACCAAAACTGCTGGAATACACAAAGGGCCTAATTATGAGTCTGGCAGTCTGAGGACCGCAAGACTCATGTGGGCATGGCGGTCCAGCCATCGCCACACTGGTGGTCCGACCACCCAATTACAACTTTGGCGATCAGACCGTCATTTGACTGCTGTAAATGCCAAGGAACTGCCATTCCCTGGTGGTTATGCAGCAGTCAGGAACTCAGCAGTTTTCTGGTGGTTGTGCTGCAGCACCGTCCTGCATATTACGAGTTTCAGGACCACCAGTGGTGCCATGTAGGTCTTTACACCATGAAAAGGCTGGCAGTCCTGAAAGAAAGGAGACCCTAGAGTGCCCCCTGTTGCCAATGTGGATGGGAATGCATGCCGGAGGGCACAACATGAGCCCCCTATCTACCTGCACCCCAGTTCCTCCATGTCATGGACTTTACAGTCCATGATGTGCAGGAACTGTTTTTTTATATTCCCATTGTGGTGCCCAGTTTCAGAGGCACCTCTGTGGGATGCCAAAAATAGCCCACCAGACATCAGGAAACTTGTAATCTGGCGGGCGGTGCGCACATTAGTTTGATGGTGTTTCACCACCAGAAATATCCACACTATCAACTAAGTTGGAAGGTGTTGGGAAGAGAACTTGACAGAGCAAGTTCTGTTGAAGGCACCTCTAACACCGTAAAGTACTTGAGCACTGAGGGAATCCACCATCATTGAAGTCAAACCACAAGAAAAGAATTACAATACCTGTGATTAGACCTGGAGGAGGGTATCACCATGCAATATGGAATGGGCAAGTTATTTTGGTGGTGGGTTGGGACTGGGCCAGAGGAAGAATTCTAGCTACAAGATTTCGAAGCCGGAGCACCATAACCTCATCACAGCCTCCTCGTCTCTGGTGCTGCGATTTCTCATTCAAAGACATGCACCAGTGCATATACTGCAAGAACACAAAAATGTTGGCTGAGCTGGATCTACAACACCAACCCCTCTGCTCGGTGTGCCATATTGAAAACACCCTACTGGAGCAGTGTGTTCCACCTTCCAATGATGCTGGCAGGTCTGCCCTGCCCCAATGAAGCCATACAGAATTTGATCAGACAGAAGGGTACTAGCCCATTAAATCATGACAAAAAGATGGAGCTGTGACAAACTAATTGAATGCATACATAACACTCAAATGCATTTTACAGTAGGTACTTTATACAGTACCCGAGAGGTTACCAAACCTCATGGCATCAAGCCAAAGTACAGTTACTGCTGCAACCTGTCAGCACAGCTACCCATGAGAATTGCCTGCTGTAAGTTCTGTCAGTATATTTATATTGATTGTGTGAGCAAAATAAAGTGCTTTTCTTTTGTTAAACAACGGTACTGGCTTTACAGTAATTTTTTAACTTCTGTTTGTTGCTTGTTGAGTGCTGTGTCTAACCTCCGAAGCCACCTACTTGAATAAAACAGGACTGTTCAAGTTCGATACCCTGAGAGCTAAGTGGTAAAGGGGTACACTTGGTAATCAGTTTTGGGTTCTATAGTAGGGTTAAGCCCCTGTGCATCTGTGGTCAACAGCTCAGATTTACTCAAACTGAGATTAGTAACCCCTTCCTGCCTGGAGTACAAATGTCCCACAGAAGACACCTGTGAGGTTTGAAATGCCTCTCAAATAATGTTATTAGGCACACCACCATGTTAAGAAGAGCTCATGTAATACCCAATTTCAACTGACACATTTTAATATTCTATTTCTCAAATATCCCACCCCCAAAATTGCATGTAATATTTATGCAAGTGCAACGTGGGCCACAAATGACGTGCAAAGTTGCAGTATTCCTGCACTTGACCCATGATATCTCCGTAGTGACACCCGTTATCTTATAGAAAAATGTGCCCCATGAACTTCTCTTTAAGGGTGTCATCACAGGTGTACTTTTTAGGAATCTTCCCCTTCAAGACTAAGAATAAGATGTAGGAGAAGGCTGCACATTTCAATATTACTGTCCAATGAAAGAAAGGCACTTAACAGGATGGGTTGACATCCACCTAAAATTGACCTGGGACATAGAGGAGTGGAAAACTGCAACACAGGAAATACACATCAGACAGTTGCAAATTGATAACAAAAGCTGTAGATCAGGTGATAGACTGGAAATCTTATATACATGATTTACTGTATCGACTGGACATGCTGCCTCTTTATAGTCACTGCCAATGACAAACTATCACATCTACAACAGTGCCTAGGTCCATCTCCCACCTGAGCTTCAAGTGCTGACATATGGCCCTTGAGTAAAGCAAGTAGGGCCTATTCCCAAAGGTAAATTTATTTGTGTATATTTACTCACATGTAAATGTGTTCTTACATCTAGGAGTAACTTTGCAACTTTTTACTATTTTCTAGTTCTATTTATTTATTTTTATTTATTTGAATTTGTAATGCGCAACAGCTACCCGCAGTGGGTTTCCCGGCGCAAGGGATAGACTGAAGTAGAAAAACGAACACAACAACAGTACCATAGACCAATTCGAGCGGCAGATAGAGCTATTAGAAGAGTAGAGTTTTCAATTTTTTCCGAAAACAGAATAAATCGGTCTCTGATTTCAAGGCAATATGTAGCGCGTTCCAGTATTTGGGGCCTAGATGGGAGAAGGCCCGACCCCCCATCTTTGCAAGTTTGAATCTTGGGACGACAAAGTCGCAATTGGTAGAAGATCTTGGAGTGCGACTAGGCTTGTAGAGTTGGACCAGATTTTGCAAGTAATTTGGGGCCGAACCCTGCTTAATTTTAAAAAGATAGCACAGGGCTTTAAATTCAATGCGGCTCGAGACCCTAAGCCAGTGTAGATCGTGAAGAGCCTGTGAGGCCGATGATCTCCTCGGGATGTTACAAAGAAGTCGGGCCGACGAATTTTGTACAACCCGGAGTTTGTTAATGGTAGCAGCGTCGGCACCGAGATAGAGGACATTTCCATAGTCCAGACGAGAAGTTACTAACGCCTGGACAACGGTTCTCCTGGTGGCATGGGGCAGCATCCATAGAATTTTCTGGAGCCATCTCAAGGTGGCAAAACAGATGGCGGCCACCTTAGTGGCCTGCTGCCTCATAGAGAGTTTGTCGTCTATGAGAAATCCGAGGTTGCGAACCACAGAAGTGTACAGTTACTCCTAGGGGTAGGCTTATATATCTCCACCCCACTGAAACTAGGTGAAGAAGTCACATTTTTAGTGTTTTCGTTACTACATGTAACTTTTCATATCTAGACAAAGGTCTCTGCCAAAAGGGCAGAAATGTCCCCATGGTAAAGAGCATGTAAATAATCTTTTAAGCAAATTAACTTAAATGTGTTCTAAATAATTCATCCATTAAAATATATTCAAATAATTTATATATTTTTGTTTAAATTAATTCTAACGATCATATAGACAGTGTTTTTTATTAATATGCATTCAAATTCACTAAATATGTAAAATATATTGGATTTTTTTTAAACAATTAGGAATTTAAAAAGTTTCATGTAATTTTAAATTAACACATTTATATATATAAATATATTACTTTTTAAATAGAATAATAATGTATTAATATTTATGTGTATTCCTTTAACATAAAACAAGATGTATATAATGTTTATAATTCAAAATATTGGTTTTAATTACAATAATTTACTATGTGGTGTTATTTTAAGTCCATTCTTGCTGTTTTTATTGGGATTGTGTAGTAGTACTTGTAAGTGGTCATATGTGGTGCTGGAAGTACTCCAAGAGTGACGAGGAGTACATTTGTTACTGTTTTGGGTCTTTTTTGGCTGTAATAACCCTAGATGAGTAAAATGTGAATAGATTTGGACTTACTGTTTTGTGGGTGGGTGTTTATCACTCTCCAAACCCCTCTTTATGCAGAACCGGCTCAAGGGCGGTGAGACCGGTGCCACAGCACCGGGTTCTGACTCTTCTAGGGGGCATTGTGTTTGGGAGTATTTCATGGATTTTAAACCACCTGCTGCTGCATTGCTGGCCTCTGCCAATTTTCATACAACAATAAAAATGTCAAGATAACTCCAGTGATTAATGTTCTTCCTGGAGAGAGAAGGAGTTTTGTCTAGTGGAACTTTTAACTCATTTTATGGTAGCACAGAGGGTTAATATCCCTGCTGCAAAGAATGTGCACCATGCAGATCACAACGTGCATATAGTTTAAATATATCAAGGATTTTGTCAGAGTGATCTTTTTGTTACTAGTAGTGTAGATGTTAAAATACTAACATGGAACAGTGAACTAATAACTGTCATCAAAGAGCTCCATGCAAACTGCAAGGCATAGATTAGAGCATTATAATTTTGTTCTCTGTCTGTCAATATTCCAACATTTCAAAAAGGGTTCATTGCGGTAAAAAAAAACAATATCTCATTATTAAATGTACCCCCCAACCATGGGGTACGGTTTTAAATTTTGAGTCTGTGCTTTCCCAGACCAAGCACTCTTAACCTATTCTGTCTACCAATATGGATGACGTGACTCACCCTGTAGTTTTTTGGCTTATGTAACATTTCCTATACACTGATTTACACACATATGATTGATTGTCTCTGTGTAATGTGTGTGATGTAAAGTGCTTTGACACCCTAAACTTGTATAGGTGGCGCTACATAATTAATTAAATACATCTGAGAGAGAGTGGTTATGGAGACTTGAGAGGGCACGTTTAAAGGGTGGTAGTGAGTGAGTCCGTGGGGGGCCCCAACAAACATTGTCGCACAGGGCGCCACCAGTGCTAATGCCGGCCCTCTCTTTAGGCCTCCCTAAAAGTTCTGTACTCCTTTATAAACCCATGCCATTTAGGAATATGTATTGCCTATTTTCCAGCTATCCACCCTGTCCCTCCAACCTTTGCTCCTAAAACCTAAAACCCCGACTCACATGTGTGCATAGGAAAGATACAGGTGGCTGAGTTCTCCTCCTGCAGGTTTGTGAAAAGAATTTTGTATGACGTCAGTAGTACTACTGTCTTACTATCTCACATACTACAAGGTGCAGTTGTGAACAGGCCATCACGTGTATAAACTCATGTTGGAGGTTATATTGTTTCATATAGCCTTCGACCCCATTAGATTCTCTATCACCCTAACCTTTCCCTTCTAAGAAAATGTGTACAACATTTCCACTTGTGTAACCTGCTTTGCCTGTTCAGATATATAAGCCATTGTCTAATTTTGTGTCTATAATATTTTTTGTAAAAATGAATAACAAATTGATGTAATTCTTCTGGGGATATTGGCCCGCATTATTCACCAAGTGCAGTTTAGTGAATACCATGTATAAATAAAGACCAGCAAAAATGGACTTCAGCAGTTGTAGTGACCTTAACATGTGGCAGCATTCTCTTGAATGAAAGGGTGGCAAGTGCTTACTTCATGCTTTTGGGCGGTGTTATATGTATTTGATGTATACGCCTGTTGTAAGTACTGTTGAGCAACCTTAAATCAATTGCATTTACTGCAATTGGTTATTCATATATACAGTGTAATACAACAAATTGATTAATTCAAAATGGGTAATATCACAATGGGGAAATGGATGTATGCAGTAATGTCTGTGGTAATTCAATTTCTCCCTAATTCCAGATTTATCACAGTACTTTAAATAAGTGCAGTGGCTTTCGTAGTCCCCAGTGGGAGATTCAGCTCTGGTTAGTTAGTATAGGTTTAACGACCTAACTACAACAGAATGTTAAAATAGTTGGTCCACTCACAATATACAACGCTATTGGCTATCAGTATATCAAAAGTGTTAGCCTTTTAAACTTGTATAAACTCTTATAAATAAATGTTATACTTCTAGTATAGAAATGTATTAAGCCTTGTGTGAAGATTGGCAGGGTATGTACTAGTGTTCTATGGTGATGACTGCTGCGGCAGGCAACTACAAATGGGATAATAATTCAACCTCATAGACCCTTGCAATCTCTGAACACAGATGCAAAGACACAACATATAAGGGTCACAATGTCTCAGTTGATTGTGCCCCCAAGCCAACTGAACACCCTTTCAATTCTACAATTGTGCTTGAATCAATCAAGAGAGGAGGCTATTTAGAGTTTTGTGGGCTGGTAGAACTCCTGTAAATTGGTGGGTCTTCCACCCTGCCAAAAGTGCCATTGTCCACCCCATTTTGGACAGAAAAACTATTGGCAATACTGGGAACGTCTGCTCTGCCAGAGGTAATTCGAATGCCACCACCCACCGCTCATGCATCAGAAGGTCCACCATATTTTGATCAATCCTTTCAATGCAATATTTCCCTGCATATGTCTCCCCTGAAAAGCATGATAGCTGTGGGTGGGGAAAATAAACAATTCTCCCGTCCCAAGTGTAGGGAGAAATTTCTCTGAGCACTGCAGCCGCTGAAGCATATTTAGAAACTTAATTTTGTAATGTGTTTGGTAGTACTACATTTGTAGTACTCTTGTATTACAAAACAAAATTCTATTCACAAACCTACTTTTGCAGGGCTATGCCTTTGCCTCACCTGTCTTTTCTGTGCGAAGATCTCTCTCCAAATTTGGAGTCTCAGCACAAGTAGGAAAAAGTTTTTGCAGTAAACTTCGGTGCGACATGGGGGGTTGGCTGGAAAATCCTGCATATTTATGACTAAATGGCAGGTGTTCAGGGAAGAGTAAGGAGGGGTTCAGGGAAGAGTAAGGAGGAGTTAAGGGGCATGCACCCACCCAGAAGAGCAAGCCCATTCATATTCACTAACTGCACTTCTTAAGTTGCTACAGCCAAATAGGATCCAAAAGAGTGGTAAATGTACTGCAGCTCAGACCAGGAGTAAGTCCAGCATATCACATGGCCAATCACTGGTACAGCAACATCCTCCCATATAAAATAATGGAACAAGGGATGTAAAAAAGAACCACATAGGAAATAGTATTAAAATAAATTTATTTATTTTAACCTTTTAAAAATACATATGAATTTAATTTAATGCTAAAAAAATTCTACACAAATGACACATAAATAGTATTCGAAAATATTTCAATTACCCTTTTTAACTGAAAAATTAAATGTAACTATTTAGTAAAAAAATTATTAAATGAATTCAATACTTAACTTTTAGCAACTCTTTATGCATAATAAATAAATAGAAACATGTTACTTTACATGGGTATTTTTTCTGATCTTTAAAAAAGTTAGTTTACTTTAATAAATTTAAAGGATTAAATATTAAATTCAAAATTAAGTTGAAAATTCTATGGCAGTTTAGTATTTTGTTCTTTAAATAAAACATATTATATTAATATACATTAATGCATAACATAAAATATTTTTACGACTTTTTTAAGTTTACTAAATATTGTACACATTCCCAATACTTTACCACAGGGAGCTCTCCTCCCCAACCACGAGATCTCCGCCTGTGTGCTAAAAATTACTAGTAGTAACATTTTACATTGTAGGCAGATAAATGTATGTTTACACTTTGTAGCAACATTACTACTTTTGACAATTCCACAGTTACAAGTGTAAATTTACTACAAAGGGGCCGATTCGCATCTCGGGCAGACAGCTCACCGAGAGCTGTCCATATCCCCACCTCACGACCGAAACGTTCCAGGAGCCTTACCGTCCGGACGAAAGGGAAAAGTGCAAAATTTCCGACCGACACGTACGCATGACACCATCCACAATTTAAATACAAGCCTGATCCGTAAACGCATAATTCGAGTCGCACGGTATCATTATCACTGCAATTTCCGGCCGGTCAAGTACGGTGCGTACTTCCTACGTGCCGGACGGGTCGCCACGTACTGCACGTCACAGCATCCGGGAAAGCTGCATATCTGGTACGATTTGCACCAGAACACAAAAAACGGCTACGAGACGGACCAGCCAGCAACGGGTACGAGACGGAGCAAGAAGCAGCGTGTACGAGACGAATGCATCATGAATCACATCGCGCAGGTCATACCACTACTGTACATCTATAACCAGAACAGGAACAGACGCGGATGGCGCAGACGGTAAGTCAGACAGCCACCACACAAACAAACGGCACGTACCCGCCAAATGTCACACACACCCAGGGGGTCCATATCCTGTCCACTACCAACAGGCCACAATAGGGGTTGCATGGCTATCACCACAACCACCCCCACCCATAGGGGCAATGTTGTCTATCACTACTGCCACCCCCACCCATATGGGTTTATGTTGCCCATCACTACTGCCCCCCACCCATAGGTAACCATTAATAGAAATGGGGTAGCCCAATGGGTCCAGGACCTGGGTATTTCGCAGTATTAAAAAACAGTGGTTCAAGGGACTATTATTTTCTTTCAATGTCGCATTAAGTCAACATTTTATAATTCACGTGGTGGAATAATCTCACAAAGCAAACAACCCAACAAAAACAGTATCTGTGGTTATTTATTTATTTTTCTACCACTTATAGACAATATAAATGTTTTATATATTACAAGACAAATGTTTTTTGTAATACAAATAGGTCATAATGGTTGCCCCAAAGGGAGCGTGCAAAAAAGGAAAGTGAAGTGGATTTAGTGATGAAGAAAAAGGGGGAAATTTTCAAAGAACGTGACATAAAAAACAATCCAACAATTCAACCAAAGGATCAATAATCATCCTGACATTGAGACCTGACCCTAAATAAATTCAGCAATATTTTCAATTTTTCAAAACCTGTATGATTGGTGAATCAAATGCACAAGGAAAGGGGAATTATATTGGTCCAGGTCAAAGATCTATATTAAGCGTCAATGTTTCGACTCGACTTTCGGCCACACGGTGGATTAAGCCTGGGCCGGGCGAGTCGTCATCAGGACTACGACGGGCAACCATATATCTTTGGGATGACCCTGAGGAGCAAAGAGAAACGTCTATATGGGCTGTTGCTAATGAATCAACTGATTAGAAATAAAAGGGCAGGGCTCCATTGCTTACCCTGACGTTGATGGATGTTTCTCTGATGATTTTTTCTTTTATAAATTCAATTAATGAAAAACGTCCTCCTAAAAAGAATATTATATATTCTATTGAGGATCTACATAAAAAATTACAGCTATTACACTTTCTAGCAGAAGTTAGAGGATAGTCAAGAACATAAGAAAGTACCGGCGTAATTATGTGCCCTCAGGAAGGATCAGAAGTGATAGACCTGCGTCATTCCTGTCTTCCTACTCCATTATTTAGTTCCAACAATTTCATATATATAAGTAGCACTGTAAAACAATAACAACCCAAACTAAGTTTCATTCTTGTGGGTTAATATTAAATCTCGAATCATAGTCAATAGCCCTATCCAGGAAACTCTTACCATGCTTCAAAAAGCGATGGATATGTTTTAGTACTTCCACCGGACACAGCGAGGTTTTTTAATCTTCTCACAAGTAGTCATTCACTTCTCGCAGGGGAGCTAGACAAGCGAGAGAGAGAAAAACTAAATCAGGTTCATTAACCGAACTCGGGAACCCACTGAAACTACAGAGCGTTGAATGTCCGCTTACCTGACTAAATCTGTGTATTGTTTAGTCACTCGCGCTTCGCGTCTTCTCACTCGGGCCAATAGCGGGAAACTGACACCACATAGGGAAGGTTGTCAGAATTAGTAAACATAAAAGATCTCCCGGCAAAGAGAATATCGCCGCCATCTTAGAGTGGTAAATGTATAGCGGGTTTTTAATGTTAACTAACAGTCAATTAGCGAAACAGTATAAAGGATACATATCTAGGTGGGAAAATTCGAAATAAAATTGTCCATGTCTGAGGGGATCTGTGGACACGTGTAAATCAGTATCACCACCAATTTGGATTAGTGAATATCTCGCATATATCTATTAAAATTACAAAAATTACAAAAATTACAAAAATTAAATATGATTTTTATGAAATTGTGTTGTGAATTACGGCAAGAAAGAATTGCAGTGAAGATTGGACGATGGCCTTATGCCCTCACTCCCTACTCCAATATGTCCGAACTCCCTATGTATACTCTATCAATTCAGTCACAAAGAGGTTGCAGATTTTCCTTCTCAGATATGTACAATGATGAGCTCAATTATTATGTGTGTGCAGATTTATTCTGCATTCAGATCTTTCCCTCTAGAGATGTATCTTTCATATGTGTCACCTATTAATTAACATTAGATATATGCGAGATATTAACTAATGCAAATTGGTGATGATACTGATTTACACGTGTCCACAGATCCCCTCAGACATGGACAATTTTATTTCGAATTTTCCCGCCTAGATATGTATCCTTTATACTGTTTCGCTAATTGACTGTTAGTTAACATTAAAAACCCGCTATACATTTACCACTCTCAGATGGCGGCGATATTCACTTTGCCGGGAGATCTTTTATGTTTACTAATTCTGACAACCTTCCCTATATGGTGTCAGTTTCCTGCTATCGGCCCGAGTGAGAAGACGCGAAGCGCGAGTGACTAAACAATTGTCAGGTCCCAGATGTCCTCAGGATGGTACGATGCCAAAAAGGGTTCCACCTCTCGACAACCCCTGGGTCTGACCATAAACAGACACACAGTGGTGGTCAAGCGAGGGATAACAGGAACTGCAGGACAGGAACGGGAGGGCGGAGAAGCTGTAATGAGAACAAGACTCTATAAGCACAACCCGCACTGTATTAACTTTGTACACAATACTCCTTGTATTTACACTAGAAGATACAGTCATGTATCTAAACACTGGTTACCTGGAGGGCAGAAAAAGGTAGGCTTTGCCTGGCCATCAGAGTGTAGAGTAAAACAGCACAATCCTAAAATGCAAGACAATACGTTATTCACTGAATGCACTGTATTAGCTCAATGTAATCCTATGGTACTATTCACGTACCAGTGGTGCTTAATGCAGGGCTTCAACAGAGGGCAGAATGGTAAACAGCCAGCCAGGCGAAGCTCATTATACCCCTGTTGTGTGAAAAAGGTAAAACAGCAAATACTAGGTCTCTGCTTCGTTAGAACAACGTAAAGAAAAGACTTCTAGGTTAACTTCACCCGAAGCCTTAATGTATATGGTTGATATAAACTGCTGTGTAGACCTTGAACCAGCAAATATCAATACACAAATATCCAACAGTGAATTAGCTGCTGTTCTGTTCGTGATATGAGTGACCTGGGAATCACCCCGGCAGATGTTCTCTCTCTGCCGATGACGTAAACAAAAAGAATAACACAAGACGCTGCCACAGCCCGTGGTAATAATGCAAACTGTCCAATGTACTTGCGGTAGTATTAGAACCTCCCTGCCGCATATGAGCTCCTTCCCGGGAGCCTCACACAGTTCAAAAGGAAGAGTCACGGACCAAGTACAGCGGGTCCGCAAACACGAAGCCTCAGCAAATAGGCTCCGGTACCCGCCAAGAGAAGGTTTCCCCCAGAGCGGAAAACAGCCACTGCGGGACACAAGGAAAGTCTCACGAAGAAATCAATCAGCAGAAAACCAGAAAAGGATACACAGCAACACTCAGGAATACAGGATACTACTGTGACAGCACTCCGGAACCAGAATAAACGGCGAGGCGATGCTGGATCCACTCCGTCTTGAGGCTTCCGTGAAGTGACGTCATAGCCAGACGCGTCGCTCGCCTCCAGGAATCATGGGAATTGTAGTCTTTCCCTGGAAAACATGGCTCTAGGCAGTGTTCACTGTGTCCCACCGCCGTGGGTCATAACAGTACATCCCTCCCCAGAAGAACACTGACAGAGACATGGTTTGTGGGGGAAACGTTTGTGAAACAGCTGAACATATTTAGGACCATGTACACCCGAAGCGGGCTCCCACGAATTCTCTTCATTTCCGTACCCCTTCCAAGCCACCAGATACCACAATCTGGTGCGATAGATCTTGGAATCCACTATACCCCTCACCTCATGCTCTTCCTCACCATTGACCTCAACAGGAGAGGGCCTGATCTTTTTACCAATACGCGTGGGTTTGACTAGTGATACATGAAATGCTGGATGTATTCTCAAGGACGAAGGTAAAGCCAGCTTCACCACCACAGGATTCACCAGTTTAAGCACTTTGTATGGACCTATATATTTAGGGTTGAATATACTGTACCTCCTAAATCGTATGTTCTTTGTGGATAACCATACATAGTCACCTTTTTTGTACACTGGACCAGTTTGTCTGTGCTTGTCTACGTAGGTCTTGTACCTTGCCTTGGCTTGTACTAGGTGCCCCTTAACCTTCCGCCAGGTCTCATGGAGGTTCTGCACCCTTTCCTGAACTTCGGGGACAGGGGATGCGGAAGCTGGGTGATGGAACGGAGTGAAATTAGGGTGAAAACCGTATGTGCTAAAAAAGGGGGCATGTTTTGTGGACCCATGAACAGCGCTGTTATAAGCTATTTCAGCCAACCATAACCTATCCACCCAATCCTCGTTAGTAACATCCACGTAGCATCTCAAATACTGTTTCAATGTTTGATTTGCCCTTTCTGTCTGCCCATCTGTTTGTGGGTGGAAACTCGTGGATGTACTGGTTGTTATACATAATGCCTTACACCATGTCTTCCAGAATCTAGCCGTAAATTGACTGCCCCTGTCGGATATAATCACCCTGGGTAACCCATGCAACCTCACTATGTTTTGGAGGATTAGATGCGCCAACACACTAGCAGAAGGTACTTTCTTGCATGCGATAAAATGCGCCATTTTTGTCAGATAATCCACTACCACTAAGATGACTGTACACCCCTGATCGACTGGCATGCCCACCACAAAGTCCATTGAAATGCATTCCCATGGAACATCAGGCGTGGGGAGAGGCTGTAATAAACCTGACTGTTTGGTATGCCTCGTCTTCATCTGGCTACAAACCGGGCACTCCGCCACCCAATTCGTGACGTCTTTTTTGATGTTTGGCCACCAGAATTGTCTCTGTATCCGCTCGAGAGTCTTGCTGTTGCCGTTATGTCCTGCACAAGGTGCATTGTGACACCACTGAAACACTTGCTTCCGTAGGGCCTGAATGGGTAATAGCAACTGTTTCTTTCGCATGGGGAGACCCCGCACCATTGTCCACTCTTTGTGTGCATTTAACCATTTCTTCCAGTCCTCTCTCTGAACGTTTCTAAGGACGCTGCGTAGAAACATCTGGGTACAGGTGACGCCTATAACCTTCTCTGGGTTGATGATGGCCTCTTCTCTTCTGTCTGCAGGGTCGGTCCTGGTGTACTGTCGAGATAATGCATCTGCCTTTCGGTTATCCTTTCCCGGCCTGTAGGTTACGATGAAGTCGAATTCCGCAAAATGCATCATCCACCGCATCTGTCTAGGCGTTAAGTGGCGTGCCGCAGCCATGTACTGTAAATTGCGATGGTCCGTATAAACAGTTACAGCATGTCTAGCCCCCATGAGATGATGCCTCCATTCCAGAAAGGCTGTTCTTATCGCCAACAGCTCCTTCTCTGCTATAACGTAGTTTCGTTCAGCCTGATTCAGTGTACGAGATAGATAAGCCACTGGATGTAACCGGCCCGTGTCGGAATGGCGTTGTGATAGCACAGCTCCCACTGCTACATCAGAAGCGTCAGCTTCCACTATAAAAGGCTTGCTGGGGTCTGCATGCACCAGTACAGGTGCCGAAACAAAGGCTTTCTTCAGCTCCTCGAAACTTCTTTGGGCTTCTTCGGTCCATACAAAGGCCACCTTCTTCTTTAATAGTCTTGTCATCGGGCAGGCCATAGCAGAGAAGTTTTCAATAAACCTGCGATAAAAATACGCAAACCCAATGAAGCACTGGATGTCTCTTACGGTTTTGGGTGTAGGCCACTCTTTTACTGCCAAAATCTTCCTTTCGGACATTTCCTGGCCCTTTGGTGTGAGCATTACCCCTAAAAATTCCACTGAGTTAGTGTTAAACTCACACTTACTGAGCTTGCAGTATAGTCGATGCTCCAACAAAGTACGCAGCACAGCCTTCACATGACCCGTATGTTGTTTCGTGGTGGAGGAGTAAATCAAGATGTCGTCAATATATACAACGACGAAGCGATCCAAGTACTCCTTAAGAACATCATCCAAAAAAAACTGGAAGGCTGCAGGCGCGTTACATAGCCCAAAGGGCATCACTAAATATTCGTACAGCCCAAAACGGGTTTTGATGGCTGTCTTCCACTCATCCCCGGATCTCATTCGGACTAAGTGGTAAGCCCCCTTTAGGTCTAGCCTCGTGAATATCACTGCATCTTTCACCTGCTCTAGTAATACGTTGATTAGAGGAAGGGGGTATTTATTCTTCACCGTAATGGCGTTCAATGCTCTGTAGTCAGCACAAGCTCGAAGATCACCATTGGCCTTTGGGATGAAGAATAACGGAGAGGCAGCAGGGGATTTAGATTCCCTGATGAATCCGAGCTCTAATAGCTTATCCAAGTATGAACGGAGATGCAGAGTCTCTGGTTCCGTCAGAGCATACACTCGCCCGGCTGGTATTTTAGCCCCAGGAATTAAATCTATTTGGCAGTCATACGGTCTGTGGGGTGGTAATGTTTCCGCTTTAGCCTCACTAAACACCTCTGCCAAGTCTTGGTATTCGGCCGGAAGTTCCACATCATGTTCAACTGCCGTGGCAATTTGATGGATACTAGCCAACCCCGTAGCAGGACTGAGTTTTGTCGGATAGCAATTCCTTTGGCAGAACTCCGATGAAAAGTGTAGAACCTGACTTTCCCAATCTATTGCGGGATTGTGTTTCCTCAGCCAAGGAAGTCCAAGAATCACCCCATACTGCGGTGCGTGTATAATGTTGAAGAACAACCTTTCCTGATGTTCTAAACCCATTGACATACATAGTTCCTTGGTTTGTAACCGGATAGGTCCGAAATCCAACTTCCGCCCATCCACCGCAAACACGGCTTCAGGGGTTTCCTTTTCTTGCAGTTCCAGACCTAGGCTACTGGCTTTGGCATGATCCATGAAACAGCCAGTCGCTCCCGAGTCCAACATTGCTCTAATCCATATCCTTTCCTCATGTATGTCCACACCTATGTCTACATAGAAATGTATAGCTTCTTTTGTGCCGTTTCTATCCAACGAAGGGATAAACAACTTACTTGAAGGGCACCCTTCATTCCTCTTCAAGCCTTCTCGTTTCCCGACTTCTGTTCGGAAGACACTACAGACACCTTCCGGTTTTCATACCGGGTTTTTGTTCTCGTTGGGCATTCCCGTATGAAGTGCCCCTTCCTGCCACAATACAAGCACAATCCCCTCTTTCTTCGGTATTCCCTTTCCTCCGCCGTCAGAGGGGATCTAACTGCCCCTATTTCCATGGGCTCGGGTTTCGTTGAGGACGTTACATCTGTTGTTCTGGGGTGCTCATAACTGGGCATTGCCTTGTCCTTCCGCCGAGTTTCTCCCCTTCGATCACTAAGGCGATGATCCAGCCTCAATACCAGGCTAATCATGTCTTCGCAAGTACTGGGCTGAGGGTCTATTTGGGCCAGGACGTCTTTCATCTCGCCAGTCAATCCGGTGTAAAAGATGGCTAAACGCTTATCTTCGGGCCATTCAGTTTCAGCAATTAGCCTCCTAAAGTCATTCAGGTATGCTATCAGATCCCTGTTTCCTTGTCTTAACCCTAGCAATTCCCTATCTGCAGACAAGGTGGCTGACCTGCGGTTAAAGGTTTTCTCGAAATCTGACCGAAATGCCTCCCAATCCCTTAACAAAGGATCGTCTCTCTTTACTAGTGGTACTGCCCATTGAGCTGCATCCCCCGCCAAATAGGATATGAGAAAGGCCACCCGTGCATGATTAGTGTTAAAGACCTTAGGTTTGCATGAGAAATGTAGAAGGACTTGAGTGAGAAACACTTGCACTTTATCACTATCCCCATGGAATCGTTCTGGAGGGGCCAAGGGTATCGGGGCGGGAACTTCCACCACCAAGGAGGAAGCGGGCTGGGTGCCTGCATTAAAGGGGTTTCTACTCATTCTATCCACCTGTGCTTGCAATGTTGCAGTTTCGGCTCTGGAGGCCTGTAACTCAGCCTGTACCAGTGCCAATGCTGCCATGACATCTTCGAGGGTGGACATGGTATCGTACTACCGGGAGGACTAAATTCTTGGGCCGTTTATTCTGTCAGGTCCCAGATGTCCTCAGGATGGTACGATGCCAAAAAGGGTTCCACCTCTCGACAACCCCTGGGTCTGACCATAAACAGACACACAGTGGTGGTCAAGCGAGGGATAACAGGAACTGCAGGACAGGAACGGGAGGGTGGAGAAGCTGTAATGAGAACAAGACTCTATAAGCACAACCCGCACTGTATTAACTTTGTATACAATACTCCTTGTATTTACACTAGAAGATACAGTCATGTATCTAAACACTGGTTACCTGGAGGGCAGAAAAAGGTAGGCTTTGCCTGGCCATCAGAGTGTAGAGTAAAACAGCACAATCCTAAAATGCAAGACAATACGTTATTCACTGAATGCACTGTATTAGCTCAATGTAATCCTATGGTACTATTCACGTACCAGTGGTGCTTAATGCAGGGCTTCAACAGAGGGCAGAATGGTAAACAGCCAGCCAGGTGAAGCTCATTATACCCCTGTTGTGTGAAAAAGGTAAAACAGCAAATACTAGGTCTCTGCTTCGTTAGAACAACGTAAAGAAAAGACTTCTAGGTTAACTTCACCCGAAGCCTTAATGTATATGGTTGATATAAACTGCTGTGTAGACCTTGAACCAGCAAATATCAATACACAAATATCCAACAGTGAATTAGCTGCTGTTCTGTTCGTGATATGAGTGACCTGGGAATCACCCCGGCAGATGTTCTCTCTCTGCCGATGACGTAAACAAAAAGAATAACACAAGACGCTGCCACAGCCCGTGGTAATAATGCAAACTGTCCAATGTACTTGCGGTAGTATTAGAACCTCCCTGCCGCATATGAGCTCCTTCCCGGGAGCCTCACACAGTTCAAAAGGAAGAGTCACGGACCAAGTACAGCGGGTCCGCAAACACGAAGCCTCAGCAAATAGGCTCCGGTACCCGCCAAGAGAAGGTTTCCCCCAGAGCGGAAACAGCCACTGCGGGACACAAGGAAAGTCTCACGAAGAAATCAATCAGCAGAAAACCAGAAAAGGATACACAGCAACACTCAGGAATACAGGATCCTACCGTGACAGCACTCCGGAACCAGAATAAACGGCGAGGCGATGCTGGATCCACTCCGTCTTGAGGCTTCCGTGAAGTGACATCATAGCCAGACGCGTCGCTCGCCTCCAGGAATCATGGGAATTGTAGTCTTTCCCTGGAAAACATGGCTCTAGGCAGTGTTCACTGTGTCCCACCGCCGTGGGTCGTAACAACAATACACAGATTTAGTCAGGTAAGCGGACATTCAACGCTCTGTAGTTTCAGTGGGTTCCCGAGTTCGGTTAATGAACCTGATTTAGTTTTTCTCTCTCTCGCTTGTCTAGCTCCCCTGCGAGAAGTGAATGACTATTTGTGGGAAGATTAAAAAACCTCGCTGTGTCCGGTGGAAGTACTAAAACATATCCATCGCTTTTTGAAGCATGGTAAGAGTTCCCTGGATCGGGCTATTGACTATGATTCGAGTTTTAATATTAACCCGCAAGAATGAAACTTAGTTTGGGTTGTTATTGTTTTACAGTGCTACTTATATATATGAAATTGTTGGAACTAAATAATGGAGTAGGAAGACAGCAATGACACAGGTCTATCACTTCTGATCCTTCCTGAGGGCACATAATTACGCAGGTACTTTCTTATGTTCTTGACTATCCTCTAACTTCTGCTAGAAAGTGTAATAGCTGTAATTTTTAATGTAGATCCTCAATAGAATATATTATATTCTTTTTAGGAGGACGTTTTTCATTAATTGAATTTATAAAAGAAAAAATCATCAGAGAATCATCCATCAACGTCAGGGTAAGCAATGGAGCCCTGCCCTTTTATTTCTAATCAGTTGATTCATTAGCAACAGTCCATTTAGACGTTTCTCTTTGCTCTACAGGGTCATCCCAAATATATATGGTTGCCCGTCGTAGTCCTGATGAAGACTCGCCCGGCCCAGGCTTAATCCACCGTGTGGCCAAAAGTCGAGTCGAAACGTCGACGCTTAATATAGATCTTTGACCTGGACCAATATAATTCCCCTTTCCTTGTGCATTTGATTCACCAATCATACAGGTTTTGAAAAATTGAAAATATTGCTGAATTGATTTAGGGTCAGGTCTCAATGTCAGGATGATTATTGATCCTTTGGTTGAATTGTTGGATTGTTTTTTATGTCACGTTCTTTGAAAATTTCCCCCTTTTTCTTCATCACTAAATCCACTTCACTTTCCTTTTTTGCACGCTCCCTTCGGGGCAACCATTATGACCTATTTGTATTACAAAAAACATTTGTCTTGTATTATATAAAACATTTATATTGTCTATAAGTGGTAGAAAAAAAAAAATAACCACGGATACTGTTTTTGTTGGGTTGTTTGCTTTGTGAGATTATTCCACCACGTGAATTATAAAATGTTGACTTAATGCGACATTGAAAGAAAATATTAGTCCCTTGGACCACTGTTTTTAATACCCCACCCATAGGTGGCATCGTCGCCTATCACTACTGCCACCCCCACCCATAGGTGGCAATGTTGCCTATCACTACTGCCACCCCACCCATATGGGGTTATGTTGCCTATCACTACTGCCACCTCCACCCATAGGTGGCAATGTTGCCCATCACTACTGCCACCTCCACCCATACGTGGCAATGTTGCCCATCACTACTGCCACCCCCACCCATATGGGGCATGTTGCCTATCACTACTGCCACCCCCACCCATATGGGGTTATGTTGCCCATCACTACTGTCATCCCCACCCATAGGTGGCAATGTTGCCTATCACTGCTGCCAACCCCACCCATATGGGGTTATGTTGCCTATCACTACTGATACCCCCACCCATAGTTGGCAATGTTGCCTATCACTACTGCCACCCACAACCATAGGTGGCAATGTTGCCTATCACTGCTGCCAACCCCACCCATATGGGGTTATGTTGCCTATCACTACTGATACCCCCACCCATAGTTGGCAATGTTGCCTATCACTACTGCCACCCACAACCATAGGTGGCAATGTTGCCTATCATTACTGCCACCACCACCCATATGGGGTTGTGTTGCCTAACACTACTGCCACCCCCACCCATAGGTGGCAAAGTTGCCCATCACTACTGCCACCCCCACCAATAGGTGGCAATGTTGCCTATAACTCCTGCCACCCCCTCCTATATGGGGCATGTTGCCTTTCACTACTACCACCCCCACCAATATGGGGCTATGTTGCCCATACCTACTGCCACCCCCACCAATAGGTGGCAATGTTGCCTATCACTACTGCCACCCCCACCCATAGGTGGCAATGTTGCCTATCACTACTGCCACCCCCGCCCATATGGGGTTATGTTGCCCATCACTACTGCTACCCCACGCATAGGTGGCAACGTTGCCTATCAACACTGCCACCCCTCCCATAGGTGGCAATGTTGCCTATCACTACTGCCACACCCACCCATATGGGGCATGTTGCCTATCACTTCTGCCACCCCCACCCATATGGGGTTATGTTTCCCATCACTACTGCCAGCCCCACCTAGAGGTGGCAATGTTGCCTATCACTACTGCTAACCCCACCCATAGGTGACAATGTTGCCCATCATTACTGCCACCCCCAGCCATAGGAGGCAATGTTGCCTATCACTACTGCCACCCCCACCCATATGGGGTTATGTTGCCCATCACTACTGCCACCCCCACCCATATGGGGCATGTTGCCTATCACTACTGCCATCCCCACCCATATGGGGTTATGTTGCCCATCACTACTGCCACCCCCACCCCCCACCCATAGGTGGCAACATTTCCTATCACTACTGCCACCCCCACCCATACGTGACAATATTGCCTATTACTACTGCCACCCTCACCCATATGAGGTTATATTGCCTATCACTACTGCCACCCCACCCATAGGTGGCAATGTTGCCTATCACTACTGCAACCCCCACCCATATGGTGGCATATTGCCTATCCCTACTACCACCCCACCCATAGGTGGCAACATTTCCTATCACTACTGCCACCCCCACCCACACGTGACAATGTTGCCTATCACTACTGCCACCCTCACCCATATGGGGTTATATTGCCGATCACTACTGCCACCCCACCCATAGGTGGCAATGTTGCCTATCACTACTGCAACCCCCACCCATATGGTGGCATGTTGCCTATCCCTACTACCACCCCACCCATAGGTGGCAATGTTGCCTATCACTACTGCCACCTCCACCCATAGGTGGAAATGTTGCCCATCACTACTGCCACCCCCACCCATAGGTGACAATGTTGCCTATCACTATTGCCACCCTCACCCATATGGGGCAGGTTGCCTATCACTACTGCCACCCCCACCTATAGGTTGCAATGTTGCCTGTCATTACTGCCACCCCCACCCATAGGTGGTAATGTTGCCTATCACTACTGCCACCCCCACTCATAGGGGACTGTGTGACTATCAATATCAACACCCCCACCCATAGGATGGGTGATGCGCCACACATCCATCATACATCAACCTCAGGTATGCCACCAAAAAACATCCCAGCTAACATCATGACAACAGTGTGTACAAGGCCGGACTGGCCATAGCGGGCACCGGGCAATCCCCCGGTGCGCCGCACGGGTGAGGTGCCGTTTTGGGCCCCTGGGGGCCATTTTTGTTACAGGGCCCTGTACCAAAATTGTCCGAAAACTGGCCCCGGCAAAGAGCTTGGCGGCACCTCCAACCCCCCTGAGTGGGTGTGGGCTTTAGCACTTTGCCAGGGCCGGTTATGGTTCCCAGTCCGGCCCTGAGAGTGTAGTCTTTGACAAATGCCAGCAACAGTGAATATGAGTTAGAACATACAATGTAACTACCATCACATGTGTGACCAAAAACTGAGTGTGGACTACACAAGTCAAGCATCACAATAGCACTGTGTCAATGTGCTCTAACCCCCCCTCACTGTGTAGATCCAATGTAAATTGTGTGGTTACAAACTGCAGCAAAAGTTGAGCATTGTGTTCATGGGGCGAATCCCCCCCCCCCCATCATCACAGTGACCAAAAGCTAAGTGTGATCAAGGTAAAAGCACCAAAAGCCAAACAGCATGTATGATTCCTGGTCCCAACTCATGAAACACTTTTGTGGCAAAGTAGTGGTTGTGTTACATACCCACAAAGATGTGGTGAGGCAAACAGTGCTGTGAAAACAAAACATACTCTCGCCCATGTGCAGATAAGCACCACTGATGGGGGCTGACATTGCATACACTGTACAATGACACAAAAGCAGAAGTGACCATTATAATGCATATACACATCTCGGAAATAGACACACAAATCAATACATCCTGTGTAGACTGTAGGTGTCAGGTCACACAATCCTATTCCATGGCAGCAATGGGACTTAACAACCAGGATCAATGTGTAGAATGATGAGGCATTACTCACAGGGACAGCAGGGAAAATCACCCAAACAACATCCAGACAATTTACCACAATAGCAATACCGATGCACTGGTGCAGATGCACAAACACAAACAGGCAACCTCACACTGCAGATCTCACACAACATGTGTATGTGTGTGTCTCAGTATCCCCAGGCAACTACACAACATATGAAGGTGACAGAACCACAATGACACAGATGTGGACACAGTGCCATACAAAAGTAACCCATAGATTGGACACCCCTCAGTGGTCAATCAGGCATTGTACGGTGAGAGGGATCCCAACAGACACATGTGACACAAGCTGGAATGAACAGCAACTAAAACAGCAAGAGTCAGAGCCACAACAGCACTACCCCCAGGGACCATACCTTGGAGTGACACAAGCCTGCATGAAACGCCCACTGTGATAACAAAGGTAGTTGTCGTTCAAACTGGGAAACCTAGACATATGTCCTGTGCCACTAATGTACATCACACCTACACAAACACAAATCACTCTGCATGGCCCGTCAACCAGGGACAAAAGGGAGGTAGGGACCCAGGTATGAAAACATTCATATCTGCCCACCCTCAACACCACACACCCTGAACTGCGCCAATGTGCATCAGTGAAGCCCACATGGACTGGTAACATTGCACAGGCACCCATGATAAACACAGTGATGTTGGGAGGATCTAAGGTGCACAAACTCATCACACAAGGACAGTCTACAACCATGGTCAATGACAGACATACTGCACAGTATGCAGTACATGGCCATGACGTCAAATCTCAAGTACATTTTTGAATCCCTGCTACAGTCCCAGGACAATGCAGAAGCCAAGTAGCACCACAAGGCACACATGCTGAAACCTGCCAACATTGCACCTCTGAACCTGACGAGTGGGAGCAGTCACACACACATACACATGTCCCAATCACTGAAAGACACCACCTATGGACAACTACATGATATTTTGAACAAACAAGTACCCTGGGGAGCCCTGACTGTGTACCACCTGTGTCTGACCACATCATCACCACTCAGAACTGACAAATCCCAATGATGACACACACATGAACAGTAGTGTTCTGTAAGCCCCGGACAAATATGTGCGATGAACACAGGACAACGCAGCAAGCATCACCAACACAAACATGTCAAGTGTACACAGCCTGTGTTGAAAAAGGAATGGGAACACAAACAGACATGCCCACACAACACACACCATGGGACCATGCAATGTCACGGAACAACACACTAACTTGAGGGGACTCAACTCCTGTGGAAGCACATCTGTGCCAAACACAGTTCCAACAGGTCACAGTCATGTCAGCACAACACTTGTTCAGTCAACCATCATTTACCATCCAATGCAGGCACTAGTCACATCAGCTTGGGTTTTGTAGTGTCACTTAAGTCATCTGCACATACTGAATACATATGTCTAGCTAGTTGCACAGAGGATGCACAGAGGACACAGTTGACTCCTACACCAATGATGGCCACACCTGCATGTCCAGTGGAGATGGGCCCACAGTCAGGGAAATAGACAAATTGGACAATAGGAAGCACATCATATGTGCATGGGTGCAAGCCACAGATGTGACCATGCAAATGAAATGTTAACATCCCTGTGCAAAATTAGTTAATCATGACACACCCAGTTAGCTGCAAAGGATGACATGGATGACCGCCCAGAACAGGATACATATCATATGGACCACATGGAGTACATCACATCAACACCTCAGTATTCAACATTGAAAATCCTGCATCAAAACAGCAAGGTCATGGTAAATATCATCAACATCATGTACAGCTAAATCAAATCCACAAGGATCACAAAAAATGCTTCATTCAGAAAAATAGAAACTCAAAGGGGAAGTCCAGAAAAAAACAAAGGCCAATGTCCAGTCCATATCCAAAGTCAAAATAAGGTGTGCTTTACACCTGTCACCCGTTGCTTGCCTGCACTGCTAATAACAGGGGACATCCACTCTGAGGGGCATACATGGGGGCAGGCCACGGACCGCAGGGAGAGGATCAGGGCTCAGCAGAAGGAGGCAGTGAAGGGGTGGTGAATGCAGAAGAGTCACTGGCAACTGCAGTGGAGGTGTCTGACATGGTGTGTTCCGTCACAACTGTGGGGCACAAGTCTGATGGTGTGGGTGCCGGAACAATTGCAGTGGGCAGGTCAGATGTACTGGACTGGGTCCCCACTACAGTACCCAAATCAGAATGGGTGGTCGTGGACTCCACTGCAATGCCTAACTCCATGGGAGCCAAATGGGGTTCAGGTGAAGCCAGCAGGACAGAGGGAGGGGCCACGGTCCCCACACCAGAGGCACAAATAAGCTGACCGGGAGTGGTGGTGGTGGAAGAGCAAGTGGTGGGGGGAGGGACTGAGCATTTTGGGGATGGTGTATCTGTGGGTGGGGGAACCTGAGGCAGGGGTGGCGGGCAAACCTGTGGAGTGGTGGCCTGGGGGATGGAGAAAGGAGACTGTGCAGTGGAGCTACTGGGCGGGGATGGGGTATTGCTCTTCGGGGTACGGGGGACTTGTAGGTGGGGGGCTCAGTCTGCCTGTGCCTGGGGAGGATGTCTGGGTTTGAGGGGCACTCCCCTCTGTGTGTGGGGTCTTCCTCTCCCCCCTGTACCCTGGATCTGCTGGATCTGTGGGGGAGAGGCCAAGGTCACACAGGAAGAGCTTCTTGGGAGATGGGTTTGCAGGTGAGGCAAGGGAAGGGATCTTGGAGGGAGAGGTATTGGAGGACTGCGGAGTGTGTGTGTTTGTAAAACGTCCCCTGTGAGTGTGGTATCAGTCCCCTGAGGTTGTTTGCGGGCATGTTTGGATATTGGTTTGGGTGGTTGTGTGCTGCTCGTGTCTGTGTGTATGGGTGACTGTGCTGGTGTGTGTGTGTGTGCTTGGGACAGGTAGGGTGCTAGGAATTGTGGATGGGGCAGAGGCAGGAGGGGTGAGGGACTGTTGGAGGAGGGACACTGCTGCTGTCAGGGAGGAGGCCATGGACTGATTGGTCCTCTGTAGGGAAGACATGCCTGATGGCATGCCCTTCATGAACGACACCAGTTGTGTCAACAGACTGGTGTGTGCATGGAGGACACTCAGCATTGGTGTTTGCCCTACATGGATCTAATGAAGCAAGTCCACAGACTCCACATTCAGGGCAGCAGCGGAAACAGGGTCAGGGGGTGAAGTGCCTGGCATGAAGGAGACATGCTCCCGAACACGGGAGCCACCATGGACCTCTGGGATGGGAGCCGATGGGAGGGTGGTGGTGGTGGGAACATCCTCACTAGCTGGGGTTTGGTGGCTGCTGACACCCACCCCCACAAGGGAGTCATCTTCTGAGCTGCAGTGGTCCTCAGCTGAGGTGGATGGTGCTGAGGACTCCTCTGTGTGGCTCCCCTCGCCCTCCGTGCCACTGGGTCCCTCCAAATCCTCAGTTGCTGGCCCCGTCTGGCTCTGCAGCTCCTCCTGGTCCATGCCACTGTTCCCTCCTTTGGCCGTGGATGTATCTGGATAGAACAAGACCCACATTAGTCGCTTGCACTGACTGCACACAACACAGTGAGTACAGAACATCAAAGGGCAAGCCCTGGAATTGTCAGCTGAACATTGCTCAAAGTGCTCACACTGTTTTTAATAACCCAATTGCCAGTCTGACCATCAACCATGGCACCCATGTACCTCCTGGACTTGCACCCATATGTCTTTTGCATGTTGGCTGCTAATTCCCCAATGCACACACATGCACCACCTATACAGTTGTTGGACATGCAAGTAAACATGTAGAAATGTGTTACTATACACACACATCACATCTCATGCCACTCACTCAGTACAGGTGTCGGGATGAAGGGCTGGCCAGAGGTTCAGCTCACATGCTTGTGATGCATAGCAGAAACACACAGAATGATGTCCTCATGTCTTGATAGTCAATGCCACAATGGGGTGCATGGATCACATTTGACTCCAATGCGGTATCCCTCCTAGCAAGTTCAATGCCATGGCACAGGCATGCATTGAAAATCAGTTATCACTGTCCCATGTCACAGGGGCACGGCATCCGTACAACGACAGTCTGCACTGTGTCACAATCATAGGTCATGTGCAAAGCTAACTCTGCAGCTGACAAGTGCACTTGTCCATCCCATGCAAAAATCATATTCAGGACTATCATGACCCCACATCACACAAATCAGACATATGAGTGACTGCAAAAACGACTCCCTGACCATGAGCACCTCACATTCTGCTGTGAATGAAACAGAGCTGCCTGAAATTTACAGTTGCATACAGCGTTGTGCACAGTCAAGTGATCACACACCTATATGTCACACTGGTATCGTCTCCTATAGTCACATCTCAGATGTCCTGCAGGCCCTAAAACGTATGGACTTAAGCCACACCACAATGACACAAAGGCAGACACCTGAGGGCACATTTCACTGAGCACTATTTGTAGGTCAATGCACAGGAGCGTGAGTACAGAGTATTTCAATGCCCTGGAGTGGGCATGACTGCCCAGGTCAACGTGAAACAATATATAGCCTTGTCAGTTGGCAGATGGCTGAACAAGTGTGACACACTTAATATATATACTCCTGAGGCCACTAAATGGACTCTCCTGCTGCATGGGTGTGTTTTAAATACCCCAGACACATATGGCGAATCAGCCCAGCAATTGTTATACATATCAAAGGCACACACAGATCACATGTCAGAGATTTGGTATTGTGAAAACAATTGACCCACCCATGAAGCACACATCATAGTCCCATTTATATATGCTGTCCAGAACCTTAAGCATAGCTGACTGCAAGGACACAGTGCCCAAGTGCAAAAAGTCACAGACTGTTGGGGCCACACCTGTGGATCAACCTCCGACCGGGGGATCTGGGTTCAAGTCTCGGTAATGATGCCTAAACCTCCTGTGATTCTTGGATAATCACTTAATCTCCCTGTGCCTAAAATGAAAGTGTGTCTTCATGTAACGGTACTGGTAATATGTAAAGTGCTCTGATACCTGATTCGGTTCAGGGCTAGTTTGCGCTATAATCAGATGAGGAGGGTGCATTACACAATTGAGGGACATGAGTCCAGGACTACAAGACCAACGTAATGTGGAAGTAGGACCAGGCCAAAAGACTGCAAATAGCATGTCAGACATAGTTCACAGATTAGGCATGGACTTAACCCCTCCTTGCTGCTGTCTGGCCTTCAGTTGCCCATCCAGGCCTGGGAAGACCACCACCAGAATCCTGAACATGTGGGGGGGCAGGGTCCAGTGTCTGCCCCTCCTGCGAGGAGGCAACATCTTCAGCTGGACCCTTGCGATCCTCCGAGTCCAGCCCCGAAGGTCCTGCCACCTCTTCTGGCAGTTGCGGATCTGGCGCTTGTAGACCCCCACTGACCTAACTGCCCGGGCGATGGTCAGCCAGATCTCCTGCTTCTGGTGGGCATTATCCTGTGAGGATGACAAAGTGAAAAGGACATTACCACACATGCCACATATTTGTGCTGCACACAGTTAGACATACATGTAGTCTTCACAAAGGTAAAAAAGGTACACAGGTAGTGCATTAACATTTTTACGAGTTGCACACCTCTTGTTTCACCTGATATTTATTAATAACACTTTTTAATTCTAGTTTCATGTTCGGCGTGCTCACTGCTTGACATGCCAAGCCCACTCCACATGTGACGAACATAAACATCCAAACTGTGGGGCTGCGTTTAAGCCCCACTCCAGTGGCAACAGCCTCTTTTTTCAATTGCATTTGCATCCATTTCCTTAACTCTATTCTCTTTCCTTCGTGTTTTAAACCCGTCCATTTTTCACAATTATACTCCTTGATCTTGTGTAAATAATCCTTCTTAATTCGACCTCAAGCAGGGGTTCGCTGTTTTTCAAAGTTTCTCATGCTTTGGTGGGTCCGAAGAACCTCTCCCCCCAAAACACGAACAGAAGCATGGTTCTTTGTTTTAGCAGTTAATTTATTATCCAATGCATTTCGGACATTTGCATAGGTCCTTCGTCAGGGAAACACTGTCAACAAACAATAGGACAAACATTTACTACCATTTACATCTTGTTTTCTTTCAAACGACATGTTATTTTAAAATATACATTCACTTTAATGCAATCTGCTTCCTAGTAGAAATACTCCTCCTCTTTCAGAGTAATTAGCTTTCAACTCCCCTATTCCTCACCATTAAATTCCTATCTACCCCTTAAATTTAAGAACTTCTTTCCCCGGCGGGTCAAAACCACCACTCTGACTACTGTACCACACCTCTTATTCCTCACCCTCTCCTCCCGCTAACAACTTCATCCTGATACTATCCACCCCAGTCTAATCCTCCCTCACTGTGTTCCTTCTTCGAAACACTCGGTTCCTCCCTTGTTTCCCTCGTTCTCCTGATACTTCGCTTTACACGTACCTGCCAAACATAGTGTCTGCCTTGCTTTTCGTGATACTGGAAACATTTACCTTCTGTTCTACTCCCCGTTCATTTGAAAGAAACACTTTCTTAATTGCTTCCTGTGACCCGCCTCCTCATTTACCAATCAAATATCCACTTTCTTTTAAGCTAGCCTTCAACTACCATAATCCATCATACTAACGGTGAAATAACCGTAAATGTTCATACCACGGCCCTCACTGAGCTGAACCAATTTGTGCTACATACAGAATGCTTAAACATTATTAAAACTTTATTAAGACACGTCGTTAGTCATGTTCTTCATCTATTAAGTTTCAAAACGTTTTCCTCTCGACTCTTTTATGAATTAACTGACACGCTGAACCGGATGTTTTTCCCTTGCTTGAAGCGTCCAATACATTCTCAGTTATATACTTTATACTTTGCTTTTGGTGGGTGCTAACTCCTTGGGGGCTGAAAAATTGACGTATTAACATTTTTACGAGTTGCACACCTCTTGTTTCACCTGATATTTATTAATAACACTTTTTAATTCTAGTTTCATGATTCGGCGTGTTCACTGCTTGACATGCCAAGCCCACTCCACATGTGACGAACATAAACATCCAAACTGTGGGGCTGCGTTTAAGCCCCACTCCAGTGGCAACAGCCTCTTTTTTCAATTGCATTTGCATCCATTTCTTTAACTCTATTCTCTTTCCTTCGTGTTTTAAACCCGTCCATTTTTCACAATTATACTCCTTGATCTTGTGTAAATAATCCTTCTTAATTCGACCTCAAGCAGGGGTTCGCTGTTTTTCAAAGTTTCTCATGCTTTGGTGGGCCCGAAGAACCCACAGGTAGTGCACCCATGGAAATGGACAATTGTCCTGCATGTCTGACATGGGTAACATTGCCTGGGAAGTAAAAGCTTGCACAACTGCACTTTTGCAGCAGGACATCTGTTCATCACATGTACCTACACGCGTTGTGGCTTTAAAATAATCAGTGCATATGCTTGCTACTGGTGTACACACTGCTAGTACTGCTAGTCAGACAACTTGCACAATTAGGAAGGCGGTGGACTGCACACTCACCTGCTCCCCTGGTTTCCCATACAGCTTGCAGTACTGTGGAAGACGCCCGTCTAGCAGGGCCTGGTTCTCCCCCTTTGTTAAGGCTGGGGGTCTCTCCAGAGTACGTGCCATAGCAGTAGCCAGTGGATGCAGAGACAGCAGCAGTGGTAGAGATGTGGTCCTGTAGGATGTAGTGCAGGCAAGTGATCTCTCTGGGGGCTAGAGATGTAAAAGCCTGTAGAATCACATGGGGCTGAAACATGTTGACCAACACTAAACAACACTAGTGCAGTGGATTAGTGGCTGGATCCACGCACGCAACACCTTTGTTTGTAACTACATACATCACAATTTTTTCCATTAAAGACTAGCCTTTGAATGGGAAGGGATTTTAACTCACAGCACTTGAGCACAGAAACTCCCTCTTATTTTTCATCTCTGGACACTACCGGGAAACCAGCTGGTCTACCTCCATGTGGAGGCACAGCATATTTACAACAATGAAGACCCGATGGTAATGCTGCTACAGTACACTGAGACGGAGAACCAAGATATACCGCCCTACACCTGTGTGCATATGTGAGGGTTTCTCTGATGGTAACAAAATACGTAAAGACTCTGGTTACGCAGGATGAGTGATCTATTCCCCTCCTTGATTTTTGTATCAGTGGTTCATATACATGACATATGCAACTGTATGTCAGGATGCGTGCCTGTACACTGCATTGTCCTAAGTCGTCACGGACAGAGATTGATATTGTTGTTGCACATTGTCAAGCCAACATGAAACATTTCACTGTGCATGTCAAAGTATGTGCATGAACAGCTCATGTATGGATTTGACTGTACATGGCCATTGCTACTCAAGGGCCATCACGTGGCTTGCACAGGTATGTCATTCCTGTTTACATTTGACTCTGCTTCCCTGTGAGCGAGTGTGCCTGTGCTGACAAGATGGCTGACAATGCAGTCCTGGTGTTTGTTGGTACCCAGTTACCAGCATGGCCTTGTGCTCCCCACAACACAGCCCAGTGTCAGACATCTTGTCAGTTCTTTTCCACTCCCTGTGAGGTGAGCATGGTTCAGTGTGAGCTTGCTGGGCCATGTAGGTAGGTGAGTATTGTCTGTGACTGCAACTCCCAACATGCTCTTGGCTAAACACACCTTCCCAGCATGCCCATACTTCCTTCCTTTTGACTCTGCTTCCCTGTGAGGGAGTGTGCCTGCGCTGACAAGATGGCTGACAGTGCTGTCCTGGTGTTTGTTTGGCTACAAGTCCAAATAGAGCCACTGTGCCTCAACACAGCAGAACCCAGTGTGGTGGATCTTTGGGTGATATTTCAATCAAGTGTGAGGCAATGCATTATCCCCGGTAAGTTGTGTGGAGTTTGTGTTGAGGGGTGTGTGTGACGAAAGATGCTGGTAAGTAGAGCTGTAAGTCCTCCTTCACACCCGGCCAGACATCCCCCATGAAACGTGCTTCTGTTGCAGGGCGTGCAAGTTGGCTTTCAGGATGTCAGGCAGTGGTGTCCTGCTTGTTATGATTTGAGCACAACCCCTACCAGGGCCTTGTGCTCCCCACATACAACACAGTGTCAACCACCTTGTCAGTTATTTTCCGCTCCCTGTTGAAGAAAATAGAAACCTTCGCTGGGGTCTCACTGATACCTGGTCCGTTTAAACCAACAAAGAAGAAATTGGCACAGAAGCTCAAATATAAAATACATATTTATTTACCTCAGATGAGGGAGACTGTGTCACACAATACCCTCAGAAACTGTATGAGGCAGTAAGTACAGAAAACAGGGGCCTTATATATGCTTAGGGTTACGTAGTCAACATAAGACAAAGGGGAGGTCCAGGCTCATGTAAGCATGTAAAATGATTAATATGGGCATACAAGATCTGCTTGCTCAACAAAGTGGGCGGAGAGTTACTTCGTCATACATCAGTAAAAATAGCCTGACAGTTGTATAAGAGGAGCAGGTGCATTCTACTAGCTAGGCCCTTCTGAGCATTTGCAAGGCTCTGAAGAGGGAAACAGCAAATGGCGAGCACATGGCTAACTAAAATGGCTGCCAAGTACAAAAATGGCTTTCAGCTCATGCTAACAAATCCCTGCAATCTTTAACAGATAGTCATTTTAGCATGAGCTAAAGACATACCTATGATCCAGTAGGAACACAGAAAATATGTGCACATTAATTTTTCATAAATTTATCAATATCTTAATTCATTGCTAGGTGGGCATTTTCCATTCTAAACATTTCATTAAGCGGGTACATATGAGGTATAAGCAGGAATACAAAGGGAACAGAGCATCGGGTCATAATTAACATGTAGATAGCAGAAGAGAATAATGAGCATTATCACAAACCGAATTATCATTTCTCTAGTCCTGAGGAAATCCTAGAACTATCTAGTAAACATTTTTAGGGCTCCTATGCATATAAGTGACCATCTATTTCAATTTCAGAATAGCCAACAGCACATATCTAATAAAAACATTTCACTAGACTTTTATAGTGTTCCCTTTATGAGGGGTGAAACATCAATTATATTTGGGACCAGGAGGACAACACTGGGCCATAGGAATTGGGACAAAAAGCTGCAAAGGGCTACTCCTCCTTAAAAACGGGACAGCTAAAGGGGTACATTATTAACAAGAAAAAGAAGAAGTCCTTGGGGAAATTGAAGCCGCTGTACAACCAATCCAGAGGGGAGTTTTCTCCCTGTGTCTGTTTGAGCCTCACAGGCAGGCTCTTGTTATTTCCACGGTGGAGCTGCACAACTCGCAACTCAAGAATCACAGCACAGCTTCAAGGGAAAAGTTTCTTCTTTCAGGATAGGGCAGTCAGTCACCAGGGCAAATTCTCTCAGTGATCCTGTCCAGTGTCTCAAGCAATGCACCAGTTTCTTTCACTTCAATCTAACAGGCACCAGAGACACAGCACCTGTACCCTAAACTCAAGTTCTTCCCTAACTCCTATATTGCTCTGCTGGCGCACTGCTCATTCATTGGGGCCACACTTTTCCATCTAGTGTGCCCAGGTATCTCTCGACCAACAAACAAAGGAGCAAACTTGCATTCACTTTGGGACCAGGATTCAGAGGCCTGATGCTAGGATCTCTGAAGCAACTCTTGTTTAAAAAGGGGTCACCTCAAGCAAAGCTTCTTTGCCGTTCTGGTCGGTCTGTGACTCTCAGCTGGGCATCAAAAGCTTGATCCATGATTTCTCCTTTCTAGTTTGTGACCCCGTCTTTCACCCAAGACAGTGGCAGGGGTACACAATTCAACCCAGGGCTTCCGCCTTCACTGAGATCCTAGTTGCCAGCAATGCCTGTGCTGGTTACCTTCACTTTGGCTTCAAGCTGGATTGGTTCTGATGCTGACTCCCCAAGCTGAATCTGATGTCCAGGCCCCTCTGGCAATGGTTGTAAGGCAGCAAATATCTATTGGTGGACAGAACAAAAGGTCTTTAGACAAGGCACAGAAACAGTCTATCAACAGAGAGCATAGTCTCAGAATACTTCCTAGTCTTGGGACGCCCCATATATTAGCAAGGCACCCAAGAACCGCTTCATTTATGTGAGAGTAAACAAAACAACAGCCTGGACCTATTGGCAAGTATAAAAGAAACTTGTTGGTGAACTGACAAGAGTAATACATCACCCAATCCCAAGCAGCCAAGAAAGTCTGTATTCATTTACTAAATTTTTAGGAAAAGAGAAAAACAACACAGACATACCCTAAATCCTTATATTGGTGTATTCCTGTGTACTAATCTGAAAACCCTCAAGAAAAAGGAAATGTTGTACACTTTTGCTCATAAACTTTACATTACTTCTATAGGACTGCAGCCACTTCTAAAATGATTTCTCTTAATAAAAGCACCTACATTGTACGCTTAGGACCATGCTCTCATGTTATAGGAGCAACAGGAAAATCTAAAACTGCTAATTTAACAGGGCTTTTTACCTATAAAACAATATTTCCTTCAAAAACATTTGCTAAGGATCACATGGGCACCTTCCCTGCATTATACTTTTCATGATCCAAAGTATGCAACATGAGCTCTAATAAGGACTGTCAGTTTATTTACACAGACTAGCTAACAAAGACTAGCAATGCCCTTGCAAAACTATGTAGCATGAGAATAACATACAATAATGGTGTTATCACCTAAGAATTTTAGAACAAAAACTACCCACATCTAGTTCCCCTTAAAGGTCAAATAAGGGGACAACAATCTAGACTAATCATCCTGTCGTAATTTCATCAAACAGGATGGCTAGTAACATAACATAAATACTTATTAATATTATTAATGCTAACAATGTTTAAAACAGTATTACTGAATAGCCAATTAAATGTCTCATTGCTATTTCAAAGACAGCTTAGACAGGCTAAAACCAAATTGAGAAAAGAGACAGAAACATGCATTTTACCAGCCCCTAATTTGTAGAGGAGACAGCCTCCTTCCCCCATTTTGACAGTAGGAAACCTGAAACAGATTTCCCTTCTGTCAACACTATCACCCTCTATTTGTTGCAACTGGGCATAAACAAAGTAATAGGAGGTACATATCAAATTTAAGAGAGCTAAAAACATGAATAATTAACCGCCAATCCCTTTAACAAATGTACAAGTGTAACATGAGGGCACATGAAGTCAAACTAAATGTAATTGCCTCAGGTTTTGTACAGTAATCCTCAGACTAAAAGCATTAGTACTGTATATATATGGCAAAGCTTTCTATTAATCAAAGTTCACATATACCATTATATAGTTTTTTATCATATGAGTACATAAAGTGCTTGCTTTTGCCAAAAAAAGTAAAACTTCTCCTTTTCTCCCCTGTCATCTTTCAAAAGGTTTCAGAGGTCAAAATGTCAAAGCAAACCTTGCTCTGGGAGCCATGCTAGGAATCTAAATATAGAACTGACATTTAACCCTTCCCAGCTGTCCTATTCTGTGTGCAAGGGTTTCCATGTGGCTTTCTAAATTCAAAGTCACCCTAGAGACAGAAAGCTGAAAAGCAGACCCATCCCCCTGTTTGTCAGTTTAGAGTTAAGAGAATAACTTCTGCTGGTTTTTTACATATTTTCAATTATAAGTAGTGTGCAGTATACTTTTCTAACAATATAGAAGTCAGCTATTTTTATTATACCTAAATGTGTGCATTTACTGAAACCTAAGGCAGTTTAAAAGCTGCTCTGAGTGGCAGAATTTGTTTTCAAATTAGTGAATTTTGCCCAATCTCGACTTTGATATTTGGGGCACTTAAAAAAGAATATCCTATAATTTGTTTGCATAATAGTCATCCTCAGAATGTTCTCTACACATTCCAGAGATTGAACATTAGAAATATCTCATATATACCCTTATAAAAATGAGTTTTTTACGCCTGCGCAGAGTGATATTTCATATGCAAATTTCTTCATTATGCGGTACAACACAACTTAAATTAAATTTTAATGCTAGGAGGTCACAATATGAGTATTAAGCATTATAAAGATTAAAAAACAAATTTAAAAGCACTTATTTTTTTTATATTTGTTTCATAATTTCTTTTTTTAATAAAACCAATCATTTTGATAATTCCACATATGAAAAGCATGCTTGATTCCTTGCCTATCATATTTAAACGTATTCATTCATAAGCCTTAGCACAGAAGCCTAACTTGAAACATGAAACATTTTGCACCACTTTTTAAAAGGACGATCATTATTTAACATCAGAACCACGAATGTGCTTATGTAAAAAGGCATTACGAAAAGAAATCCCTACTTTAACCCCTTCCATGCTCATGACGGAATGGTTCCGTCATGAGCGTTGGTTGGCCTGTGCTCATGACGGAACCGTTCCGTCATGAGTCCATAGGCTCAATAGAACCTTCAGCACTGCAGCGGAATTCACGCAGCGCTGCAGGGGTTAAAAGTTTTCCTGTTATCCAAAATAATGAACCTGATTTTTGTAACTTTTAAAAATAGCAGTCTGAAATGCAGGATTTTACCCCGTGTTTGCACTAACAAAATCCCAGCTGAGTCAACATCCCTGTCTCTCCGTGGCCTACAATCAAAACGACAGCTGTTTCTCAGCGGCAGTTAAAACACAGCTGTTGGGAAGCTTTTCTTTAGTGTTGAAATGTAAGCACGGTGACAGTTAATTTAAAACTGAGGCATTTCAATGCATCGTTCTATAATATGTGTTTAGTTCAGCAACAACCAATTTACTCAGATGATGTGTTTGCCTGCTTATATCTAATACAATGTATCTAAGGAAAATGCTGTTATAATTAAGTATATTTATTGCAAAACGCACAATTTCGTTTTTGAGGCGTATTTTATTCCTATTCAATATGAATTCTAACTTCATCTTGTTAGCATTGTGGCTGTTTGTACATGTGCATAATTGCTTTCTCTATCAATTTAATAGTAACATGTAGTTATTTAGCATATCATATTGTTCATTTCTGGATTTTTATTTAATTTTTGTTTAATATTAATTAAATGACATTTTGCATAACAGACTGATGACAGCAAAAAAAAATACAAACACACACATTGAGCTTATTCCAGACATGTACAGAAAGGGGGTCATACACTCAGAACATACAATACAGTGCGCCTAAGGCTAGTCATTCTTTCACAAAGAGCACAATCGCTATTTACTCACAGAAGTACCAATGTTAACCGAACAAACCACATAGACATTTAAACACACATTTAACCCACAGATCAACACTTAGGACAGAAACAAAGGACAGCCCATAGACTGTACTTGAACCAAACCATTTGTAAATACTAGTTGTAAGTCATATTTACAAGAAGAGCTTCTCAATAGTATTCCAAAAGACTGCACAAAGCAGCCCAACAGACTGTTTTATTTTCAGGAAGCCAAAATACACTCAATTCACTAGCTTTGGCTGGCAGAACACCAAATAATCGCTCTGAATATCTCCATTTTTAAAAGTGCGCAGATTAGGATCCTTGTTTGATTTGTGGTCATATTTTAATTCCATGGGGATAAGTCACCAAGGAAGAAATATGTTTTTATACCTAAACCTATTTAGGTATTCCCTCTAGGGGAGTCGGCTAATTTACTTCACATCTCACTATGGTACCTCCAAAAAGCAACACATTCTTCGATATGTGTGCTTGAAACAGGCATGCCAAAAATATCGCAACATATGCAAATATTATAACCAAAGTAGCACTTATAGTAAACTTGTACGTTGTGCAGTTCAAATCTTATACAAAGTAGAGAAAAGTCTCCTCATTACCTGCCTACACAAATTGCAATTCATATATCAATCACTTACAAATCCCAATTTGGCCAATACAAATTCTAAAGCCACAGCAAGCGTCGCAAAATGATCTTACCAAGCCCAGGCATCAAACCAACAGCAAGTGTTGCATCAAAACAACACTTACCAATTACTTAGTGTCCAGATTCTATCTGCCAAGTTCTAAATGACCAAACAGTCGTTTCTTTTTAGAATACTCATGCCAAAAAGGTTCTCAGTCAGGAGCGGTAAACATATGGAGAATCAAAATCCGGAAGACCAGAAATATACCGGGTTGCAGAGACAGAGAATCCCCAGAATCTCTGTGCAGAGAGTACCTCCTTAGTAGAATCCTGTCCTGCCCTCCTCAGTAGATTCCTGTCTCCTGTCAAGATCATTCCCTTGGATGGCCACTTCTCTGATGGGGTCCACGTTGGAGTGCCATTTGAAGAAAATAGAAACCTTCTCAGGGGTCTCACTGATACCTGGTCCTTTTTAACCAACAAAGAAGAAATTGGCACAGAAGCTGAAATATAAAATACATATTGATTTACCTCAGATGAGGGAGACTACGTCCCACAATACCCTCAGAAACTGTATGAGGCAGTCTAAGGAGTACAGAAAACAGGGGCCTTATATATGCTTAGGGTTACATAGTCAGCATAAGACCAAGGGGAGGTCCTGGCTCATGTAAGCATGCAAAATGAATAAGATGGGCATACAAGATCTGCTTGCTCAACAAAGTGGGAGGAGAGTTACTTCTCCATACATCAGTAAAAATAGCCTGACAGTTGTATAAGAGGAGCAGGTGCATTCCACTAGCTAGGCCCTTCTGAGCATGTGCAAGGCTCTGAAGAAGGAAACAGCACATGGCAAGCACATGGCTAACTAAAATGGCTGTCAAGTACAAAAATGGCTTTCAGCTCCTGCTAACAAATCCCTGCAATCTTTAACACTGTGATGTCAGCATGGTTCAGAGGAGTCTTGATGGGCCACTTGGGAAGGGGAGCATTATCTGTGACTACAAACCCCATCATGCTTTTGTATACGCTCACTTCACCAGCATACCCAGTATTCCTTCTTGTCAGTCAGCTTCACTGTGAGGTAGTGTGTTTGTGGTGGCAAAATATCTGACAGTGTTTATGTAGCTCTCTGCCACTGCCTTGTTCTATTTGTTGTTAGGTTTGTACATGTCATGACACAGTTACAAATCACTATGAGATGGCAGGTATTGTGTTTGTCTGACTAGCAGACACATCTTGGGATGATTATCTTTTGGTTACTGTGGCTTTGCTAATGGTGCATGGTTTCACTGTCCCCTTGACAGTGATGTGTGTGTATAGCTACAAAATATTGAGTATATCGGTTGTGTACTCACCAGGCTCTGGTATGTCTAATAGCCCATGGATGCTCTCTGGTCATAGGATGTCCTGCACCTTCTCCTCCCAGGACCTGAAGTATACTGGTTTGACAGGAGGGCCACCGCCTGTGCGCTGACTCAAGGTGTGTTCATTCTCAAGGAGCTTCTTAACCCTCTTGCGCACATTATACCACCTGTTCTGGATGTCGTCCTTTGTGCGGAACATTGGTGCTTGTGCGTTCACCTTGTCCACAATCCTCACCCACATCTTTGTTCTCTGTGACATGGGGGTCCTTTGTACCAATGTACCAAACAAATGTGGCTCCACTCTGAGGATTTCATCTACCAGGACTTCTAACTCACTATGTGTAAACTTTGGATTCTTCTTAGGGGGCAAGGTGATGGGTGGTGGTGGGGAACGATGTGTGTGTGAGGGTACAAGTGAGGGTGGGTGGGTGTCAGTTTTCCTAGGTGTATGTGAGACTGCTTTTGGAGAGGTGCTAATGGTGTGAAGGTTGTGTGATGGGTGAGTTGTGAGTGTGTCTGTGGTTGCTGTCTGAAGGTGTTCTGTTCTGGTTGGCTGGTCTGTTGTATTTGCAAAGGATCATGGTAGTGATTTTTGTCCTTTATGTAGGTGGAGTTGTGGGTGTGTCTTTGTTACAAATTTTTTTGTATGTATTGACTTTGTCATTGCTTGTTTTGTCCTTTTTTTGTAGTTTTTCCTTTGTGTTTTTTGGGCATGTAGGAGACGTTCTTCTGACTGAGTCGGACGCTGATGTTGGCTCGGGCAGGCTTCTCCGGGTCTTTCACGCTGACTTTCTTCTGTGTTGCATATGTGTTGGTCGCGGAGGACTCTATTGCTTCAGGTCCCGGTTTTCTGTGCATGTTAGTCATGCAGCTTGGGCTCTGTGCGAGTCGGTCTGGTTGCACACGCATTGCATCGTACTGTGCGGGTCAGACGTCGCAGGTACGTGTCAGTCGGGTTCATTCCTGGTTCGTGTCAGTCGGTGCGACTCGCGTCCTTTTTCCGGGAGAATCACTGGTTTCCGTATGGCTCGGTTGCACAGCTTGTATTCCGTACGGCTCGGTTGTATGTCACGGGCGTTGTATCATACTACATGGGTCATACAGCGCCTGTACGTGTCGGTTGGACTCCGTTCCTGGTCCGTGTCGGTCGTTCCTTTTCCAATCAGAATCGGCCCCAAAGTGTAAGAGTAAATTCACAAATGTGGATTTACTAATGTGTAAATTTATCTTTGTGAATAGGCCCCACTGTTTTATTCTTTTAAAAAAATAAATCCCCACTTTATGGGGTTGTTTCTGAAAAACAAACATAAATGCTGAGTGACATGGCAGCCCACTAAGGATTCAGATGCGATTAAATTATATCACCACCCTTTCACAACTGTGAAATCGATGGGCAATTATGTTCTTTATAGAGACAGTTTGTTTTTTCACTGTGCATCCTGTGCTACATACCACCCTTTGATATGATTGATCAATATTAGCATGCTGGCTGGAAGAAGCCACCTCAAATTGTGGCTGTGATCATTAGAATTGATGTATGAGCAGGCAGTAGAAACCTGCAGTACTCTGGTGTCTATGTACACACAGCTTGCAGTACCAGACTGGCACTTGATAGAATTCCTTTGTTGATTATATCCCCATGTTAGAAGGGAGAACTCCTGAAATGCAGTAGGGCACTATGGTGGCATAAAATGAATAGTTAATAAAATAAGAAATGCCAATTTTGACACATGGACAATAAATATGTTGAAAAACCAATAAGGAAATGTGGGTTTGTACATAGAAAAATTAAACCTTTTTAAGCATTTTCAGCCTATCATTGTGCGGTTGGAAACTCACCCAAATCATTCTTGATCAATTCCAATTGTGTACTGTGTTATAGTTTCTGTAATACTCATTTGGGTTTAAAGAAGTGTTGATGAGTGTGTGATAGACATTGCAAAACATATAAAAAATATCCACAGATTGAACCTGTGTGGTGATTTGCCTCATTTGGACTGCATTACTCTAACCCTCAAACTTGCACTTCTCTGGTAACATCCACAATTACATATATATTTGTCTCTGTCTATCTCTCCTGGGAGGTCTCTCTCTCGTTTTCTCTCTGCCCTCCACAAGCCCCTTGATACACTGAGTTCACGTGGACAAATGTATTAAGTATTTAGAAGAGAAAGGATATGGGTGAAAAACACATAAAGATGAAAACATTCATGCATATGGCACATGATTTCATTAAACTCACCTCTTGCCAGAGGTCAGGAGATCAAATCCATCATTTATTTTAGCAAAAGGTAAGGTGTGGGTCACCAGTCCATTAAGGTCAAATTTTTTAGCCATGAAATCAGACACCAATTTAGGGACAGTATCTTTTGTCTTAAAGCCTGAAATAACAAAATTGGATGAATTATTGCACAAGCAGGAAGCAAATATGGGAAAATGTTAATTCATTTATGGATAACTTTCCATTTTTAAAACATTCATAAAGCCTTCACCTTGAACAGTGTCCTGAGTGACCCATCTTGCTCTAAAACAAACAGGATTTTTTATTCTTACTTTCAGGTTTTACATATAGCTCTAGCGGCCACCCGAACGAGTACGATGCATTTGAATGCATCCGGACACGATTCAGTCGGACTCCCTTTCACTTCAATGGGAGCCTGTGTACCGAACGTGTGCACAGGCTCGCATTAAAGAAAGGGGTGACTGTGGAAAATCGTGCACCCTGTAGCAGGCACCCTTTGGTGCCTGCCACACTGTACGTGGTTGGGAAGAAGAGACCCAACGGTACCCCCATGGTGAAGGGGGGGCCAGCTGTGGCACCCCAAAGACTGATTCTGGCAACCTTTTCGTTCTGGGCAAACTGAATCGAAAAGGCTGTCCGAATCATTCATCGTACTTGTTTGCTCAGAAAACCTAGCCCATAGAGCTGTATGACTCGGCTCCGGTAGGCTCTATCTCTCCAAATGCCTTCTGGAACCGATTTGGTCAGCGCTAAGGGTTTACAGGCATCATACTTGGTCGTTCGGAAATGTAAACGATTCAGTCAGAAACAAGGGCTCCGAATTGGTTTTGGCAAAGCCAAATCTGATTCAGAGCCTTTATAACTGTGATCGGAATCTAGCCCTAAGTTGTGGTCTGTTGGCATTTTGACTTCCTTAGTTGATGTCAGGATATCAGGCTGTAAAGAGATATATTTTCACTCTACTTCAAAATCTTGGCTGACCTAATTCTTAAACTATATAGTGCACAATGGAATTGCAAAAGCTGATATTCTGCCAGTATCACAACTGCAAATTTCGGGACTTAGGGGTTTAGCGAACAGGGTACTCTGCCACAAACATGATGGACTACCCTGTCCTTCAAACTCCTAGTCCCTCTCGCCACATTTAGAGACTGGCAAACCCGAAGCTTTTCGTCAATGAAGCCCACATTGGCTAAGTCAATAGCAAGATTACTTTGGAGGCTCAGTGTATAGCCATTGGAGGAAAGGTTATTACACTGTGCCCTATTTTTTGTATATGATGTCATGGCCTTTTTTTTCTGTCTGGCACCATCAGGAAAAACCTGGTGATGAGGGGGCAGAAAACAAATAATGACCACAATACCCTGGGAGAAAACTCCACTTTGGGAGGTTTTCGGAAAAACAATTTTTTTTTAAAGTTTGGTGGTCAGCCATCAAAATTGATGGCGGGCAGCCACCAAACTTTTTATTCTTTGAAGGGAACCACCGCCATTGCAGTCTCTTTCAATGGAAAGTTCTATTCAATGTATAGAGATGACTGCTGGGTTGGTGGTAATCTCGAAATATGGCAGATAGTAGCCTAATAGAATGGTGGATATAATCTTTTCCAACACCCTGTCAATCTGTACTCCATCCATCAAAATGTAAATCAGGCCCTTAGGTTGTGTGAGAGGTTGTGGTAATCACTCGCTGCAAAATAAGTGAACATCTACAAACTCACATGCAAATTTGCTCCTGTCAAAAGCAGGAGTAAGCGCATTTCCAAAGTCAGAACAGGGGGGAAACACTCCAGTATGGAACGAGGCATAGCAGGAAATGTTTCTCCATGGTGTAAAATGTAGATATGTTAATGTATATTTGAGTAGGTTTGCAGGTTCCCAAGGGTACTCCTAGAATTGTTTGAGAATTCAATTATTTTCAGAACATTTCTTCAAACATAAGTAATACTACAGAAGGAAATCCTAATTTTTTCATTTTACTTTTTTGAATCAAGCTGAAAAATTCATCTTTACAGCAGAAGTTGAGGAGGTTCAGGAGAATAAGCCTTATATACAGAGTAGCAGAGGTATCATTTATATATTGAAGAATATTAGTAAACTAGAAATGTGATTTTGATATAGATCAAATTTGTCAGCTTTAATCCATGGGTGGCACTTCCAAAAGAACTCAACCAATCTGTCGCTGTTCAGTAAGATCTAAATGGTCAGTGATGATAAATGCCAAGGTAAGGTGGAGAACTTTTAAGAGGTTCATCGTACCTCTGGAGGAGAGTAATTTTTGTCTTATGTTTCAATTCCCTGCAAGGCAATGCTGAATTAAAAGTAGAAGGATAGGCTATTTGAGCTGAATCCAAGTATGAGGAGAATGACCATATGACAATTTTATTTTTGAATGGTGGGATAATAAAGGCTTTTGCTTCTGGATATTTCAAATGCACAAAAATGTGTTGTTAATGGAGTTGTTGAGGTGGGGATAAAGGCAGATAACCCCAGTTTAACACCATTGGTGTATCTCACAAAAAGGTCTACTAATTGATTATCGATGTAACCAACATCGATGTTCTAAATATAAAAAAAAATATCAATTACAAAAATATCGACTCCAATACCTTAACAGGTAAATACAAAAATATTGAATAAAAAATATTTAGGTAAAAAATATAGATGTAAAAAATATCGATTTAAAAACATATATAATAAAAATAATGTATAGTAAATACCTCAAATATTATTATAATTTTTGACAAAATAAATTACATTTAATATACATTTTAATTAAATATAACTTAATAAAAAATATAAATGCATAAACATAAAAATGTATACATATACATATATTTACTTAAAATAATGTATTAACTATCTTTATTTCATTTTTAAACTTTAAAATTATATAAAATCTATATATATATATATCAATAATTTAAAAAAACATTCTATAATAAATAAAAAAATGAAACTATTAAAAAAATGTTTTAGGTACATTTCCCAATACAATAAGTGCAACAGTAGGCAAAATGCTGGATAGCTGAGGGGTACAAATTACTATTCCCACTGCAATGAGTGCAACAGTAGGGAAAGTGTTGGATAGCTGAGGGGTAAAAATTACAATTCTCACTGCAATGAGTGCAAAAGTTGAGTTAGTGTTGGATAGCGGAGGAAATAAATTTACTATTCCAACTCCTGTGAGTGAAACAGTGGGAAAAATCTTGGATAGCGGAGGGGTATAAATTATTATTCCCACTCCAGTGAGGGCACCAGTAGGGAAAGTGCTGGTTAGCGGAGGAGCAAAAATTACTATTCCAACTCCAAAGAGTGCAACGGTAGGGAAAGTGTTGGATAGTCAAGGAGTAAAAATTACTATTCCCACTCCAGTGAATACAAAAGTAGGGTAAGTGTTGGATAGCGGAGGAATTAAATTTACTATTCCAAATCCAGTGAGTGCATCAGTATGGAAAATGTTGGATAGCGGAGTGGTAAAAATTGCTATTTCCACTCTAGTGAGTGCAACAGTAGGGAAAGTGTTTCATAGCGGAGGGGCAAAACTTACTATTCCCACTCCAAAGAGGGCAACAGTAGGGAAAGTGCTGGATAGTGGTGGGGTAAAAATTGCTATTTGCACTCCATTGAGTGCAACAGGAGGGAAAGTGCTGAAGAACAGAGAAGTACAAATTACTATTCCCAGTCTAGTTATTACAACATAAGGGAAAGTGCTGGATAGCAGAGAAACAAAAATTACTAATAACACTTAAACAATAAAAAAAAACATATTACAAAATTGTATAAATCATAAAAATAAAAGAACAATATTTTAAAAATATAAAATTAAATATATTAAACATATGAAAGGAACGCATATTATAATATTATAGCATATAACAAAAACCTACAAATAATATATACCAAAAATTAATAAATACATTTATAAAAAATAATTATTTAAAAGTACCAAATATTAACAAACAGAAAAATAATTAAAATATAAATGTAGTTTTTTTTAGTTCCTACCCTATAACACCACACCAATAACAAAACACTTTAACATTTTTATTACATGTATTTCCATAATTAACATAATTATCAATTAATAAATCTTATTAATACAAAAATAAAACAAAATATTCATTGAGTACATATGCCTTACCACTATAATATCCACAACAAACACCTAAATTAAACTATAAAATAATAAAACAGAAATAATTATTATTTTGAAAAGAAGAACTATTACTATTAACAACCAATAATTGAATATTTAAAAATGTATTTAATAGACACCTTTTACCCATTTAAAAGTAAACACAAAACACAAAAAAATTAAACAATTACACAAAATAAATATCAAATATTTAACATTAATTAAAAACCATATAAGAACTAATTAAACACAGCATACTTACCACCCTTTACTCATAAACACCACAACTCACACCTAAAATTAATTACACAATTACCATAATTAAGTACTGATTAATTAATTCAAATAATTAACAAGTAATTATTAATGTATCAATTAAAAATAGATTACTTCCCACCCTTTACACCTATAAACGCCACAACAAACACCTAACATTAATTACAAAATTACTATAATTAATTACAAATTAACTAATTAAACAAATTAACAAACAATTATTAATTAATTAATAATAAATTACTTTACCCATTTAACACTATAACATCTCAATTAAACAAATAATAAATACATATATTCAATTAATGTAATATAATTAAATTACTTCCCACCCTATTCCCCTATAAACCCACTCCCCGCTATGGAGCTAAAAATTCAAAATTCAAATATACAATATTAATAATTACTAAAAGTAATCAATTCATTTTATATAATTAAGGTACTTCCCCCCTAATTCCCTATAAACCCACAACCCGCTACAGATCTAAAAACGCAAAAATCAAATAAAAAATAATTAATAACTACAAAAAAAGTAACACATATATTAAAAATACAATCAAATTGTAAACAAAATAACATTCATCACATACATATATATTATGTACCAAAATACATAACATTAATAAAAGAATCGATATTTTTCACAACTATATTTTCGCACACAACAGTTTGATATTTTTAATATAGATATTACTTACCTAAATTTGATATTCTTGACCACGATAATTTGTCTGTCAATATTTCTGACCCATGATATTTTGTACTCAATATTTGTGTAAATCAATATTTTTGATTCGATATTCTGACTTTGCACCTCACAAAAACCCTCCATGGGTTTCCATCCTTCTTTACAAGGAGGCCTTAATATGGTTAGGCAGATTCAGCAGAATGCTTCCCATCCAGGTCAAATGTGAGGCCTGCAAGACTTCACTAACCAGATATAAGTATATGTAGGTAGTGCTTGTGAGAGGATATTTGTGGTCCTATGATGGAGATCATAAATATTAAATAGTGTGCAGTGAACATGTCACTTAATTGATAGGAAACCAGCTTAGAATTGAAAAAGAGAGGCAGGGTATGCCTATGGAGGTAACAAAAGGAACAAGAGGTGAAGTTGATGACCTTGTCTAGTGGTGTAATTGAGTACTGGATCAGGTCAGATAATAGACTCTGATAGTTGTCTATTCTGCTCATGACACAGCTGTTAGTAAGGGCTTTATCCCTGAACAGAAGAGTTTGGTGGTGGATTTTGCTAACGTTCAGAACATCATACCTCACTGCGGTGGTAGTGATAAAACATCCTTTTTTCTAGTCTCATTCTGAAATTAAAAGCACACAAAGTATTCCGACAACATGAGTCTGAGTCACTGGAGTGGTAAACAGCCCTTATTGGGAATCCGTCACCCCACATGCAATTACAACGCGGTCCTTACAATGAAAGTGTTGTAACAACGCATACCATTACCCCGCAAGGCGTAACAACAAGTTGTGGAGGGGTAGAAGGTGTTGGATTTAAAATCCAACACCTTCTCTACTGTCCGCACAGACTGGAATTGGAATAGTAAATTATACTATTCCAACATCCAGGGCCCCCCTCCGCAAGTCGCTGTTATGACTTGTGGGTAATGGTATGCATTTTTACAACGCGGTCGTTGTAACGGTCGCTTTGTAACAACATGTGGGGTGACGGCAAGCATAATAAAGAGGCATATTCCACTGGAGTACCATCCAATGCCAGTTTGCAATTAGAGACCCGAGCCATAATGTCATTGGTGAGCTCAGTCAGGAAGATGAATATGTGACTGTCTTCAGTTTACGAGAGATATAAAAATCTGAATAAAGAGTTGATGTCACCAACTTGTTCAGGGCCTTTGGTGTGCTAGCTGGTCAAAAGTCTGACTATTGGTAGACAAAATATAGGTTGACTGAAATATTGTGCCCTGAATGATTGGCTGTAGATATTATATTATTAACTTTAATGGGACAATATTTTTGTGAACAATATTTTAATGACACAATATTTTAGTTAGGATATTTTGGTACCATTAGGTGTGTGCTACCAAGCCATTAGGGAAGTGAAGATAAGGCCTCCATCGCCCCAACTGCAACTCACTTGATATATTTACAATTGTTATCATGTTGTTGTGCTTTTTAATAAAAATGCTTCTGCTTATTTTGGGAGGAGCACTTTTATCAACTTGACCATAACCTCTATGAGAAGTTTAGCTGGCAAAGGGTAAGCCTTACACTTCTCTGCTCTGCTGTCCCCAACCAATGAACGTCAGTCAGTTTTATGCAAAGGAAAAAAGTTGAATACAAGAAACGCCTAGAGGGAAGGGGTGCCTCTTGTTTTTGAACCATTGTCTGGCATCTTATTATTGTGCAATATTTCATGTATTTTAGCTTTGTTATCATTGAATAAAACAGCAACATTGTTGCAGATTTTTATCATGGTGGGGGATTGGTCCTTTGCCTCCACTTCTCTAAGGTTATTGACTGGGTTTTCACAGTTTAAGGAGGCTATATATATTGAATGCTGACTATTTGGGTGTCATTGAACTGGTCACAGGAGGCAGTGTTAAGAACTGGGGCCAAACTCATATGAATTTATTCCAGGTATGTGGAATGGAGTCAGCTGACTCCTTGCACCTATGAGTAGGAAATTTGGGAAGGGGAGTTGTGTGAATCAAAGATTATGTGAGTCAAGCTGTGGTCAGGTGAGAAGGGGTTGATGGTTCAAAGAGAGTTAAATTAGGTGTCTTTCATGGGTATAAATGCAAGAGCAAGAAGGTTGCCATAGGGTTGTGTGGTTGATTAAGTATAGGCTAGAGAGTGTTGCAAGGAGAGATCCTAGCATCCTGCTTTTGTGACTAAATGTCTGAGTTTTAAAACTGACTGGCATGGCTTCCTCTCAGTAATTAATAGGGATAGCCATCGAAATTCCAGAGTAAAAGACGCAAGAAGATTTTTCTGTTACTGTAGAATACACAAAATGTGCATTTGAAAGAGAGCAGTACATCTCAGAGCTCATCAGGGCCGGAATAGCAGTAGCGGGCATCAAGTGTTTTCTAGAAGGGTGGGGGGAAGGGGGTTTGCAGGAGTGGGAGCTTTTTTTGTTATTGTGGGTGGATTTGCAGCAATATCGAAGCCTAGAACAAAAAACAGCCCGCCACCTTGGAGCGGGGGGGGGGGGGGTCCTACAAAATTGTCAGGGCTGCTTTGGGTTCCCATTCTGGCCCTGGATGTCTTAATGCTTTGTACAAAACCCTAGGGTGGCTTATTCAGTTTTTCACAGTAACGTGATCAGAGTCTTTATTTCGTTGGGGATAAAAAAACTTAGTAACACCAACTCTGTATGTCCTAGTTCACAGTAACTGTAGGTACAGGCCCAGGTTCCTGCCATAAATTTGGACATATGTTGCATTTATCATCGAATTGAATTGAATTGAATTTGAAATTTATATAGCGCTTGAATGCCCCAGGGCATCTAGGCACTGCAGTGGAGGAATCTACCAGAAATTAGTAATAGGGGAGGATTTAGGTTGAGAAGAGCGTTGAGGAGAAAGCTACTTCCTCCCCAATGGACTCTCCTGAATTTGGGTGTCTGAAGGAGTTTGATCTGAGCTGAACGAAGTGTTCTGCCTGGAAGGTACCATAGCAGATGCTGTTTCAGGTATTCAGGTCCTGTTCCCTGTAAAGCCTTGAACGCTAAACACAAGGCTTTGAATTCAGATCTCTTTTTCACCAGAAGCCAGTGTAGTTGTTTTAGGCCTTGGCACACAGACTGGAACTTAGGAATATTCAGCAGCATCCTGGCGGCGGTGTTTTGAGCCCTTCTGCAGTTTGAGCATGTGCTGTTTCTGAAGGCCCAAATGAAGGGAATTTCCATAGTCCAGTCTGGCCAATGCTAAGGTTGTTACCAATATTTTTACTGCAGCTGGGGGAATATAAGGTTCACCTTCCGAATTTGTTTTACTGTTGAGTGCACCTGAGAGGCCACTTTGTTGGTTTGATGTTCGAAGGTGAGACTGTCATCAAAGATGACGCCCACATTTTTGACTTTGTGCACTGGGGTGGGATGTAATCCCACAGCCAGAGGCCACCAGTTCTGAGACCAAAAGGAGGTGTCAGACCCCAACAGAAGAACCTTTGTTTTTCTTCCATTAAGCTTTAGGGAGTTTACGCTGATCCAGTGATCCACTCGGGCCATACACTGATTAAAGCGGGCCGCCTTTTCCTCCAGATTGCTTGAGATGGATACTACAATCTGGGTATCGTCTGCGTAGTACCCCAGCAAGAAGCCAAACTGCCTTATAACATCAGCTAAGGAAGTAACATACAGATTGAACAGCGTAAGGCTCAATCACGAGCCCAGCAGCACCTCACTAGGAAGTGAAAATTGCTCTCAACAAGATTCATCGATCTGAACACATTGCGGCACATGCATCATCGTAAATTGCATTCGCAAATGGTGCGAATCGCAAAATTCGGCCGTTTGCGTATGCAATTTTAACTTTTGGGATGCATCATCATTTTTGTACTTTTCGCAATTTAAGAAATCGCAAAATTGCGATTTCCTAAATTGCGAATGCATTTAAGGAATCTCAAATTGAGATTCCTTAAATGCAATGCATCAAACTTAAAAAATTAGCTATTTCGCTAATAAGGGGAGCAAATTACCATGAAGTTGACCTTCATGGTAATTTGCGAAAACTTTGAAAAATGCACTAAAGTGCATTTTTCAAAGTTCTATTTTACCCACACACATGCCATTGGGGCATGTGTGTGTGCAAGATGTACTTATAGGCAGATTTCAGGGGTGCAACAAGGTGACCTTTGGACACCCCTGCACCCTTGAAATTGCATTCTCAATTTGCGATTCTCTAATGGAGAATCGCAAATTGAGAATGTCTTCCCATTCATTCCTATGGGCCTCTAGGCCCATAGGAATGAATTGGGAGGTATTCCTTAATTGTGATTCTCAATTAGAGAATCGCAATTAAGGAATTTTAAGAAATCGCTATTTTTTTAGCGATTTCTTGATGCATTGCAGTTTGCAATTCCTTAATTGCGATTCCTTATTTTTCGCAATTAAGGAAACACAAAAAGCAATATTGATGCATGTGCCCCATTGTCACCTGTTGTTAAGGTAGGATTTGATCAAACTTAGTGCTAAGCCTGAGACTCCCAGCTTCTGGAGCCTTTGAATGAGAATGTCATGGTTCACGGTGTCAAAGGCCGCTGAAAGATCCAAAAGGATCAAGGCGGCCTTTGCACTGAAATCCAGCGTGGAGTGAAGATCCTCTGCTGCCATGACCAAGGCCATCTCCATTCCATGCGCTTGCCGGAGGCCGTATTATGAAGAATCCAGCAGAATTTCCGAAGACACGAAGGCCGTGAGTTGGGAGTTTATAATTTTTTCCAGAACCTTAGCTTGAAACGGGATCTTCGCTATGGGTCTCAAATTATTGTGATCGCTGGGGTCCAGGCTTGGTTTTTTTAGCAGGGGAGGATGGAAACCTTCTTCCAAACCTCTGGGAAAATGCCGGACTCGAGGATCTCAATAAAAAGCAGGCTGAGTTGCTTGCTGATCTCATCAGCCGCCAGTTGAACATTTTTAGGGGGGCATGGGTCAGATGGAGCCCCTGCTGTCACTGATCTGACAAGACCTGTTCTGCGTTGGGTGGGATGACGACGTTAAGACTATAGACAGGCCATCAAGGAGGTGTGAAGGATTGATTCCCTTGAAGATCAATACCCTTTTCTGTAAAGGAATCGTAGATAGAAAGCACCTTGTCCCCTAAAAAAATCTGCGAGTTGATTGCAGAAAGCAACACTGCTGTTCAGTGCTAATGGAATGGGTAGTGTCACTAATTCCTTTACAGTTGAAAAAAGGATTTTACTTGAGTTGCCCACCTGCTTAATTTTCTCTGAAAAGTAGCTGCTTTTTTTCTCCAAGATCATTTTTTTATATTTGCTCAGAGACTGTGTATATACAATTTATTCGGCTTCCGTATAGTTTTTTCTCGAGTGCCTCTCTGCTTGTCTGCAGAGTTGCTTCTGGGTGCGCAGTGAGTCACAGAACCAGGGTTCTGATTTCTTCAACCGTTTCCTAGTAAAGGTTTTTTCTCGGGCTAGGATGTTTACTGCAGTTTCTATCCAATTCGTATAGATCTTGATGGCTGTATTTGCTTCGAGCATTAGGATGGGTTTAGAGGCGACTAATGTTAATTGCAGCTGCTGTGGGTAGATTTCCTTCCAATTTCACCCTTTAAATGTCCTGAGCGTGGAATGAGAATGTGTATGATGGTGAGAAGAGGTAAGTACAAACCGAATGGCCTTAAGATCAGACAATGGGATTGGCAGAACCTCCTGCACTTTCAATTGAGGATTAGATGTAAATATTCCATTTAGAGAGTGCCCGGCCTCATGAGTTGGGTGCTTGACCAGCTGTTCCATCGAGACACTGGCCATCATCTCTAGGAGCGAGATTGTGTATTGGTCATTTATATTTTCTAGATGGTAGTTGAAGTCACCTAGGATAGAAAAGTCCTGGGAGTCAAAGCTAGAGTCAATAATACGACCTATTGTCTCTTTAAACTTATTTTTGCCCCTGGAGGTCTGTACAGCAATGTACCGTTAAATGTGTAGTTTTCGCTCATAGTAATTCTAAATGAAAGCAGTTCACATTCAGGACCGCTTCCTAAAGTAGAGCTTTTTATCGACAAGGTGCCCATGATAATAATCGCTAATCCCCCTCCCCGCTTATCCTGTCTGTCATTTTTGGTTAACATGTATCCTTGAGGAATGGTTAAAGAGAGCTCGGGATCAGACGTACTATCTGCCCACGTCTCTGTGACAAATGCCATATCTATATTGTATGCTGCAAGGAGCTCTGCGAATTCGATGTTATGTTTAATTAGGGAGCGCGCATTCAGGAGCAATCCTTGGAGGTACTTTTGCAAAGATGTTTGCGGGTATGAGGCCTGTTACGTGCTTGAGCTGCATTTTGTTTTGGTAAAAAGAAAATCTATGTCACAAAATGGGCACACCTTAGGCTCTTTCAGGGGATAGAGTTGGGGGCAGGAGTCTTTCATCTGAGGGTTAAGGCTTAAGAGAGTATCTCTTGTATAGTTTAATCTGGGCCCCAATGTCGGACGGACTGGGGGGAGACGCGTCGGACCGCGGCAGTGGGATTTTGCAGGACTCTCTGTCCCACAACTCATCAGGGACCAACGAGCGTGCCACAGCCCCTCCCTCCAGCGCTACATCAATGCCTCGCGCCTCCTGCTTTGCGGGAGACGCGTCGGACCGCGGCAGGGGGATTTTGCAGGACTCTCTGACCCACAACTCATCAGGGACCAACGAGCGTGCCCTAGCCCCTCCCTCCAGCGCTACATCAACGCCTCGCGCCTCCCGCTTCACGGGAGACGCGTCGGACCGCGGCAGGGGGATTTTGCAGGACTCTGTGTCCCACAACTCATCAGGGACCAACGAGCGTGCCACACCCTCCCTCCTGCGCTACATCAACGCCTCGCGCCTCCCTCTTTGCGGGACGCACGCGGGCGTGCGCCGGGCTAAACCCGGGCAAAGGGCGGGCCGTCTGTGGCCGTCAGGGGCCGGAAGAGGCCGGGCTGGGCTACCCCTCTAACCTCTGCAATGGGTAAGCGAAAACAACCGAGTAAGGGGGTGCAGGAGGGCAAAAAGGCAAAAGTGCCTAGACAGTCAGAATCTATAATTTCATACTTGACGTCTACTGTGGGAGTTTTAAGTAAAGAAATTGCAAAAGCTGAGAAGGAATTGGGCTTGGATACCCTCGTAACTGTCTGTGAAGACACTAACATTAGCCCCATCTCTGTGCCTATCGTGCCACTAGAGCCTGATGTGGTAATAACAAATCTAAAGTGTGTGACCAAGCCTAGTAGTGGCATGATAGCAACTACGGAGGAAGCCCATGAGGAGGAGGGGGAGCCCTCTGAACCTAGAGTACAACACAAGTTGGGGAAACGCAGAAACATTAAGAAATGTACAAAGCGTCCAAAACTCGCATCTGTTTTACAATCAAGTGACTGTAATATTTCCCAAATACTGGGAGAACTGGTGGAAGAAATGTTTACATCTCGTTTGGACCCAGCTTTAGTGGGTATAGCCAAGGACATTGTAGACACTCTTAATTCTTGTGTTGCAGGCCTCTTAAAGAAATGTAATCAAAGTGATCAATTTATTAAAGAGTATAGAGGTCAGCATGCTCTGGATAGACAGACGCAGCAAGTTTGCACTGTTAATCAAGGGGAAAAGGAGCGGCATCAAGCTCACCTCTGATTCAGGACCCTTCTTGTACTTTAGTGAGAAATAGGGATAGGGGTTCCACTGGTAAGATTCCCCGACAAATCAATGGGAGGCCTAACACAACTAGTACCTATGGGGTAGGGTCTAGCGACATTATAAGTAAAAAAATAACCGCAAGATATACGGGTAGTTCTATAAGACAGGAGAAATCGGGCTGTAGCAACTTGGATCTGCCACCTGATGCAGCCCCCTTAGTCTCAGTACTTATAGGGGTTCCTCCTTTAGGTGAAAATGTGGCTGAATCTACCCATGACCTTTTAAGGTAGTCCAGAAATTGGTGTATGCAATATAGTAGTGGGGGTCTTGATATTTCATCTACCATTATTGTGGCTAGAAGGGTAGGTTGGATAGGTCGCCGACCCAAAAGTATCACAGGAGACTGCATGGTCGTTAACTTCAATAGACGTAATGTGGCAGGCAGATTGTTTTGGGATGCCTCTGAGATAGATACCCCGGGTATTAGAGCAGTACCGTTGGGATTTTTCTAACCTCCAGTAATTGGACAATTAAAGGCCCTTGTTAGTCCTCCATTAGTTCCTACCCAGAGAAGGCCCTCACTGGTAGACCAAGGCTCTGACTGTTAACCCGCAATTCAAAATAGTAGAGGATCCGCCACGTACTGTAGAAATTCCCACTGCAGTTCCATCTCCTATGTATAACCCTATAAACTCACGTAGGACCGACATATCTTTATATGATCATTTTGCTCCCTTGTTAAATCTGGAGGATAATGATTGACTACAGGATAATGTTCAACATTTAGAAGAGCGACCCCCCTTACCTAACCAAGTAACAGCGTGCAAAATCCTAAATTGGAATATTGCAGGAATTAGGTCTAAAAGAAAGGATAACATCTGGTTGGATTATCTAAAACAATTTGATATCATTGGCCTGCAGGAAACGTGGGATACATCTGAGAATTGTTGTCTGGATGGCTTTACAAGTTTTGTTGTTCCTGCTATTTCAGGGATGGTGGGCAGAGCAAAAGGAGGGCTAATCTCCCTCTTCTCGTTGAAACTGAAAGGATCCCTAACAATGCTGGAGACAGGTTCCAGTAATATTTTAATTGTTGAATGGGTTTTGCTAAATTTGGCTAATATTTTATTGATTAATTTTTATAATTCAAAGGAGGGCGTGTTTATTAATCAACACTTAGTCTCCCTGGATTGTTTGTTGTCAGAAAATAAGTCAAAACATAACACTGCATTCGATATCATATTTATGGGTGATTTTAATACTCATTTGTGTAGTTGGGATTGCCAAACAGAGGACCACCAGGTACCTCTCGGGGCTGTGGTCCCCCATTTTGAACACAGTAGGCAGGGAGAGGCCCTGGAGGAACTCCTAGCTATTATGAATCTTTTTGAACCAGGGGTTAGTGAGGGGGAGACGAGGACTGCTACATTTAAAGGGGCAGCGACAGGTACTGTCATTGATTATATTTTTATGTCGTGTTTTGTGCTATCTAGGGTTGTATCATATAAAGCTGTAATCTCTGTGTTCAGTGACCACAACCTGGTTACCTTGGAGGTAGATCTAGGAGAAGCCACTGGATCCAGTGATACTGTGACAGGGGAGGTTAGCCATTTGATTGTCAAAGATCAAGGCAGGAGGCTTAACTGGTCTAAGGTGGTCCCCGAAGCTTTTTTTGAGGACTTCTTTAGTAAGGCCGATCCGAACCTGGCTATCTGCCTGGACAGTTCTGCCCAGAGTTTGGAGGTAATTGGTGCATATGTGTCTATCTCTAGCCAGATTGCTATTGACCCACGAGTTAAAACTAGAAAAAGATCTACTCAGTTAGAAAGATGGTTCGATAGTAATTGTTCTAGAGCGCATGGTGCCCTTCTTAAAGAATTTAAACAATGACCTAGAAATAAGGAGCTAGTAGCCACTTTGAGGAGGCAGTATAAATTGGCTATTGAGATGCGCAAAAAAGAGATAAAAGATGAGGCGTGGAATAATCTCCTTTCAATTGAAGTTCTGCGCGATAGCAGTAAATTCTGGGCTACTATCAATCATCCGTTTTTCTCGGGGGAGAAGAACACAACCCGAGATTGTGTTATCCCGGATGGAAAGTGGCTCGCACATTTCAGGGAGATTTTCGAGAACGAGGTCCTTGCTTCACCAGAAGAAGATAACATTTTTAATCAGCCTATTGTTCCCATTATTTTTGAAGTGGCTGAAGTAGAAAAGGCAATTCGGGAGATGTCAAAAAATCAAGCCCGGCAGACCTCTACGGTCACTTCCCTCAATTTTGGGCAAAGATCCTAACTAATGTCTTCAATGCTTCAAGCCTGAATGGGTTTCCAGCGTCCTGGTCAACATCGGTTATTATTCCGGTTTTTAAAAAGGGATTGAGAGGGGACCCCTCGTGCTATAGACCAATCTCCCTGATAGTCTCAGCGGTTAAGATCCTGGGGAGAGTTATCTTCGGTAAGCTCAGGGATTGGCTAGATAGCAGGGGGGTCCTCTCAAATCTCCAATATGGTTTTAGGGAAAAGAGAAGTACCCTGGACTAATGTCTGAATTTACAGCTCTTGATTAGTAAATACACAGTAGCCAAGGAGGTGTCCCTCTATATGGGTTTTATGGACCTTTCCTCTGCTTTTCATTTGATTAAATTGAGCTAAACTTTGGTCAATTTTATTGGATATTGGGATTGACCCGCCCCTGGTCAATTTTTTAGCTGTTTTACATAGGGATCTACTAGCGACAGTCAGGGTTACAAGGGAGGGTAGATGCACGAGTCACTTTAGTTCCAAGAAGGGTGTCAGGCAAGGATGCATCCTGGCCCCCCTCTTGTTTACCTTATATATTAACGCTCTGGAGGGTTCCCTGGGGGGCTGCATCCTTGGATGTCCCGCGTGTAGGAGAATCAGTGGTTCCGGTTCTCCTTTACGCGGATGACGCGGTGCTACTGGCACGTACTGGTCTTGGTCTTCAGAGATTGTTGGACTCCTTTGAGGACTTCATGGAGTCATTAGACCTGAAAGTGAATACTAAGAAATCACACGTCATGGTAGTGGGGAAACATCGTAGGAATCCTAAGATAAAAACTTTTTTCTGTAAGGAAGTTGAGCTATCAAGGGTGCCAGTTTTTACATATTTAGGGGTACTCTTTGATGAAAGAGGGTCCTGGGGCCCTCAACAGAATCTTAGAAGTAATGATTTAGCCAGGTCCACCGCAGCACTAATGCGGTTTGCCCATCGGCTGGGGGCGAGACCTATTGAGGCACTCCTGCAAATTTATAAATCTAAATGCCTCGCTATAGCTCCATATGGCTCCTCTATATGGGGCTATAAAGCGCAGGAGAAGATACAAATTGGGGAAAATACGTTTCTAAGAGCTCTTCTTGCGGTGCCCCAGTCCACCCCAACTTTTACAGTACACACGGAATTAGGGTTAGGATACGTCACAGACCAGTTGAAAGTTGCTCCTTTTATCTGTTGGGTTAAGACCTGGTTAAATCACGAAATTACCCTGAATCATCAGATCTTAGGGGATTGCACATCCATGGATAAAGCCAACAGGGTTCTCTGACTTGTATATGTGAAATCAATGTTTACAAAATTAGAGCGTCCTGAGATTTATACTACACCGGAGTGCATCAGAAGGGAGGACGTAAGCTGAACGAAGATTAGTTTTCTAAACATGCTCGCAACGGAACGTGAAGAGCAGGAATTTAAGAAATCGTATGTGAAAGCCAATTACGTGCTATTAACTTCCCCCTCACTTGTGCCATATCTAAAAATAGTAATAAGACCTTTTCATCGCCAGCTCCTGATCAGATTCCATTTTAACTTAATCCATTCAACCCTAGGTGATTTCCCAAACTGGGGTAAACCTGAGAATTGTAAACCTTGTCAGTGCGATAATTTTTCTACACAGGACACTTTGCACTTTATCATGTTTTGTAAGTTTTACTCTGACATCCGGAGAAAGTTTTTATTACCAATTTTAAGAGAGGCAGGTTTTTTACAAGTTAGGCCTGCTCTCACGTACTTACAGATGCTAAGTAGTACTAGCGACATTTTCTGTGTTGTTAGTTTTTTGGTGGCTGCAGAGCGGAATGAATCTAAAAGAGAGGCCTCCCACAATAATTCTGAATGACTTCTAAAAATGTTTCTATGGACAGGCATATTTCTCTTTGTATACTGTACAGTGATTGCTTTTATCTTATCTAATTTATTGTATATATATATATATATGAAATGTATGTAAATATGTCTCTTATGATTTTAAATAATCGAATAAAGTGTTTTGACTGACTGACTGACTGGGGGGATTGCCCTAGGCCCGGTCCAGGCACGGACGGGCGCAGACAGGCTTGCTTTTGGCGCACCGGTGGTGCTCCCGCTGCGCGTTCGTTCCGGGAACAGTCCAGCCCGAACTGCCAAGCCATGCCTTCCCTGGACCGGAAACAAGCTTCCGAGGACCGGTTTCTGGCATTCCAGCCGTCTTCAGCCCGGCTTGCTTGAATCCAGTGGCAAAGTGAGCAAGGGACTCACGTCTGAGCATACCCTGCCACACTTATGGCGGCCAAAAGCAGTACAAAAGGGGGTGGTGATGGACGGTGCATCTGAATCAATCAAACACTCACACCCAGTCAAAAGATCTGGGTTTAATCCATCACCCTTCTTTAGCCCACTCTGCCACCCCAGTTCAGACATGGCTATATGCAAATCAGTCTGACCCTGTGCCTCATGGGAACAGTCCAGCCCGAACTGCCAAGCCATGCCTTCCCTGGACCGGAAACAAGCTTCCGAGGACCGGTTTCTGGCATTACAGCCGTCTTCAGCCCGGCTTGCTTGAATCCAGTGGCAAAGTGAGCAAGGGACACACGTCTGAGCATACCCTGCCACACTTATGGCGGCCAAAAGCGGTACAAAAGGGGGTGGTGATGGACAGAGCATCTGAACCAATCAAATACTCACACCCAGTCAAAAGATCAGGGTTTAATCCATCACCGTTCTTTAGCCCACTCTGCCACCCCAGTTCAGACATGGCTATATGCAAATCAGTCTGACCCTGTGCCTCATGGGAACAGTCCAGCCCGAACTGCCAAGCCATGTCTTCCCTGGACCGGAAACAAGCTTCCGAGGAACGGTTTCTGGCATTCCAGCCGTCTTCAGCCCGGCTTGCTTGAATCCAGTGGCAAAGTGAGCAAGGGACTCACGTCTGAGCATACCCTGGCACAGTTATGGCGTCCAAAATCAGTACCAAAGGGGATGGTGATGGACGGAGCATCTGAATCAATCAAACACTCACACCCAGTCAAAAGATCTGGGTTTGATCCATCACCGTTCTTTAGCCCACTCTGCCACCCCAGTTCAGACATGGCTATAAGCAAATCAGTCTGACCCTGTGCCTTATGGGAACAGTCCAGCCTGAACTGTCAAGCCATGTCTTCCCTGGACCGGAAACAAGCTTCCGAGGACCGGTTTCTGGCATTCCAGCCGTCTTCAGCCCGGCTTGCTTGAATCCAGTGGCAAAGTGAGCAAGGGATTCACGTCTGAGCATACCCTGCCACACTTATGGCGGCCAAAAGCAGTACAAAAGGGGGTGGTGATGGACGGAGCATCTGAATCAATCAAACACTCACACTCAGACTGATTTGCATATAGCCATGTCTGAACTGGGGTGGCAGAGTGGGCTAAAGAACGGTGATGGATCAAACCCAGATCTTTTGACTGGGTGTGAGTGTTTGATTGGTTCAGATGCTCCGTCCATCACCACCCCCTTTTGTACCACTTGTGGAGCGCTTTGTGTGCGTGGGTGAGGAGCCTGAACTTGATCCTTTTGCTGATGGGGAGCAAGTGCAGTTCTCTCAGGTGGGCGGATATGTGGCTGTGGCTAGGGATGTTGAGGATGAGTCGTGCATAAGCGTTCTGTATGTGCTGTAGTCTTTTCTGAAGTTTGGCTGTGGTTCCTGCGTATAAGGAGTTCCCGTAGTCCAATCGGCTGGTGACGAGGGCCTGGGAGACCATCTTTCTGGTTCCGGTAGCGATCCACCGGAAGATCTTCCGGAGCATGCGCAGAGTGTTGAAGCATGAGGATGAGATGGCATTGACTTGCTTGGTCATCTTGGGAGAGGAGTCCAGGATGAATCCTAGGTTGCGTGCATGGTCGGATAGGGATGGTCCGAGGATGAGGACCTCCGTCTTGTCTGAGTTCAGTTTCAGATGACTGAGCTTCATCCATTCCGCCACCGCTTTCATTCCTTCCTGGAGGTTGGTTTTGGCGGTGGCTGGGTCTATGGTGAGGGAGAGTATCAGCTGGGTGTCGTCGGCGTAGGAGATGATGTTGAGATTGTGTTTGCGTGCAATGGCGGCAAAGGGGCTCATGTAGATATTGAAGAGGGTTGGGCTGAGCGAAGAGCCTTGGGGTACTCCGCAGATGATCTCGGTGGCCTCGGAGTGGAAGGGAGGGAGGCGGACTCTCTGGGTTCTGTCGGAGAGGAATGAGGTGATCCAGCCCAGGGCTTTTCCTTGGATCCCAGTGTTGTGGAGGCGGATTATTAGGGTGCGATGGCAGACGGTATCAAAGGCAGCTGAGAGGTCTAGAAGGATGAAGGCGGTTGTTTCCCCATTGTCAAGCAGGGTCCAGATGTCATCGGTGGCTGCGATGAAGGCGGTCTCGGTATTGTGCTTGGCTGGAAATCCGGACTGGGATGGGTCGAGGGAGTCGTTTGCCTCGAGGAAAGCGGTCAGCTGTTTATTGACGGTATTCTCGATGACTTTTGCAGGGAAGGGAAGAAGAGAGATGGGGCGGAAGTTCTTGAGGTCTTTAGGATCTGCTGTGGGTTTCTTCAGGAAGGCATCGATCTCTGCTTGCTTCCAGCTCTCTGGGAAGGTGATGGACGTGAAGGAGTTGCTTATAACGTTCCGGAGGTGGGGTGCGATGATGGTGTTGGCTTTGTTGAAGATGTGGTGAGGACATGGGTCGGAGGGAGAGCCGGAGTGGATGGGGTTCATGGCGTGGGTGGTGTTCTTCAGTGCTGATGGGGGTCCAGGCGCTGAGAGTGGTGGTAGGGGACGTTGTTTTGGTGATTGGACTTGGAGTCTGGGCACCGAAGCTGTCATGTATATCGGCGATCTTGTGATGAAAGAAGGTGGCGAGGGAGTCGCAGAGGTCTTGCGACAGTGTGATGTCATTGCTGCTGGTGCTGGGGTTGAAGAGCTCTTTTACGATGCTGAAGAGTTCCTTGCTGTTGTGTGTGTTGTTGTCCAGCCGTTCTTTGAACGATGTCCTTTTGGTGGTGCGGATCAGCTGGTGGTGTTTGCGAGTGGCGTTCTTGAGAGCTGTCAGGATTTCTGTCGTATGTTCGTGGCGCCAGGTTTTCTTGAGAGTTCGGCAGGATTTCTTTGATTCTTTGAGGGTGTTGGTGAACCATGTGGCTTTCCGTTGGTCAGTCTTGCCTGGGGGGTTCTTCAGTGGGGCAAGGGCATCGGCGCAGTTGATGATGCACTGTATGAGGTTGCGGGCTGCTTCGTTGGTGTCAGTGGTGTCGGTTGGTGGGTTCTGGCTCAGTGACGTCATTAGCTGGTCTGTAGTGACTTTACTCCAGCCTCTGCGGAGGATCTGTTGCGGGCGGTCGTGGGATGTAGTCTTCTTGAAGGTGAAATGGATGCAACCGTGGTCAGTCCAGTGTAGTCCGGTGGAGTGGCTGAAGGAGACGTGGTCGCTGGCGGAGAAGATGGGGTCGATCGTGTTGTAGTAATCAAAAATCCACTTCTCAGGGGTTCCACTGATACTTAGTCCATTTAAACCAACAAAGAAGAAATTGGCACAGAAGCTGAAATATAAAAGATCATTTTTATTAAACTCAAATGAGTTGAGACTACGTCACACAGAAGCCTTAGCAACTGAATGAGGCAGTCTAAGGAGTACTGAACACTGGGGCCTTATATATGTGAGGGTTACATACTGAGCATAAAACCAAGGGGCTATCCTGGCTCATGTAAGCATGCAAATTGACTAAGTTGGGCATACAAGATCTACTTGCTCAACAAAGTGGGAGGAGAGTTACTTCTCCATACAGCAGCAAAAATAGCCTGACAGTTATACTAGAGAGGCAGGTGCATTCTACTAGCTAGGTCCTTCTGGGCATGTGCGAAGTGGAAGATGCTAAACATAGTTTGTCTCTAGGCAGGCTACAAGAGCAGTTAACAGAAAGGTAGGACAGAGCACATGGCAGACAAAATGGCCGCCAGAAATACAAAATGGCTTTCAGCTCATGCTAACAAATCTGTCCAATATTTAACAGATGGTCCTTTTAGCATGAGCTAAAGACATTCCTATGATCCAGTACGAATATAGAAAATATTTGTATATTAATTTTTATAATTTTATCAATTTCCTAATTCATTGCTAGGTGGGTATTTTCCATTCTAAACATTTCATTAAGCTTATATGAGCAGGAATACAAGGGGAACAGAGCATTTAGTCATCATTAACATTCAGATATCAGAAGAAAGTAATGATCACTATTATGAACAGAATTATCATTTTTCTAGTCCTGAGCAAAAGCAAGTCCTAAAATCATCTAGTAGATCCTATGCATTTTAGTGACTAATATATTCTCAGGTGAGACAGTGGTGATCCTTATCAATGCTCTCAGGTGAAATGGGAATACCCTTTATCAGAGTAGAGACAGAACACTACTTTAAAACGATGCCAGCAGGACAGTAAGACTAGTAACACAAATGTACTTATGGTGGACCATTTTTGGATGCTAGGGGCGGAGCCACTAGAGGCTATTCCTCTTCCATGGCAATTCAGTCAAATAGGAACATATCCAACACCCACTTCATACAGTGACACTGAAAACACATGTGCAACTATGCCAAAATCAGTTCTAAGCCTCTTTGGTAGGCTTCTATCGTCCATCAAATCTGCTTCCATTGTCTTCTTCCGCGTTGGGCCTCTTGATCCAGGCCTTTCATGAAAATAATGCTTCTCAGTATCTGTTGGAGTGCCTCCTGGCAAACACTCACAGCTCACTCGAAAGTCTCAGTGTCTCAATGTAGTGCACCAGTGTCTCTCCTCTGCGGCAGGCACTACAGATATTGTGCTCCTTGTTGGTCGTGGGCACAGATCATCTCGTGCAGACTCGGGTCTACATTCTCAGGCTCCAACACTCATTATTCAGTGTCAGAGGACGCTCTGGCTGCTCTTTCATTTTATTTTTCCTTTCATCATGGGTACCACAATGTGGTGCCTTTTGCCAATCTTGGATTTTCCGGTGCACTGCCCTTCCGTTGGAGCAAAGAAAAGGGGGGGTGGCCAAAACTCAGGCCAAGGGGCTCAAGGGACCGTGCGCTGTCAGAGGTTACCAGCACATGACAGGTAGAAAACTAAAGCCTCAAACCAGCCCTGCCATCAACAACAGGGATTCTTCTCTTTCACTCTTTTGTACTGAAACTCTGGTTCTGTGGCAAACAGGGAACCAGCTCCTCCTTCTTGTCTGATGTCCAACGCAGTCTGATGGAGCAAGCACGATGCTTTGGAGATACCATTGATGGCACGCTGGCGATCGCTGTCCAGCCTTGCTACTTTCTGGGGGCTGGGACTGTAGGTCCAAGACGTCCGCCCTTCATCTGTAGCTGTCACTGATGGGAATAAGGCTTAAATCAGTGTTCTGCAGGTTATTATGACTCTTCATTTTACTCTGGAAGATCCCGCAGAACCTAGTGATGTAGGAAATGTGACACAGTTGTTAGTTTCCTTCAAATTAGCGCAAAAACAGTTGATTGTATTTAACAATGGGACTGCAAGCAGGTGGCCTGCAATCTTCAACGGAGTGGCCATACACCATGGGACAACTCTGGTCTAGAATGCACTGTCACTCTCAAAGGCAAAAGCAGTACTTCTAGTCTCTTCAATTGGGTACCCTTCATTATTCTCACTAACTTTAATGTGGGAGCATATCCTCTGCAATTTAAGGGTAGATAGCTACATGGTAAGTCTATCTAAATGTGTGTCCTCACACATAGTGACATTGTGTAATGGGGTAAACACATTTTTATTTTAATGCTTACGTCTAGGTGTTCCTAAATTCCTTATCTAGAACACCTCAAAAGGGAAATCGCATGATACAGATTATCAGGGACATGTAGATACCTCCCTTTAATAATTGTGAATCAGGTGCACTATGCAATACACAGGCTAATGATCAAAATGTGGAAACAAAAGACTAGAGAGTCCTGGTATTTCCATGATTAGAACACATCTGATCCCACCAAAAATTAAAGCAGCAGGAACAAAAGGGTAAAAAAAAATAATTAAAATAGGCATTGAAAATTTGTCATGTTCAAAAAAATAAACGTAAGGTATCTCCTATTGAGGTGGAAAACTTGTTTTACTATAGTATTGAGTCAGTTAACCAGTCCATCACTACTGTGACAGTCAGACTGGTAAACATCGAAGTGGGCCTAAAGAAAATTCTTGAAAACCAGTCTGGTCATACAAAAGGGAATTATACATAATATGGGGGTCCCTGGTACATCACTGCAGTCTGGAAGTGTGAACTTGAACAATAAACCAACAATAATAAAAGGGCTGACTGGTGAAAGGAATACGGAAAAAGGGAAATGGGACTAGGACACAGCTAAAATCCCCAAAGCTATACAAAATGCGAAATCGATCAGGGGAGAAGCTGCAAAAGAAAAATCTATAGGAAGAACAAGAAATTACTTGGGTGATAGTCAGGCATGTGACACAACACCAAGAGTACGGGTGATACACAAAAGACCAAAGTAGTACACAAATTTTAACTTTACCACCGGCCACTACACCATATACTATAATCTCGGCTACTGTTCCAGTTCCTTCCCCGGGGAAAATGAAACCTGGTTTCCTTTAAGGAACAAAGCCATACACTACCTGGGAAGCAGAACAGGATTAACTAGTGCAATATCATGAGAAAAGTTTAGGTCACCTTTAGCAAGAGCCGCAGGTTTATAATTCCTACTTAGGGTCCAATCAGGGAACATTTAATCAAGGGCTGCCTGTTCATTAAGGGAAGGGGCAGTACCATGGCTAACTGCAGGTGACACACTTTTAATCCTATATATCTCTTTTTCTTTTCTTCAATGCCATTATAGCCAAATAGACATACACGGATGAAGTGTTGGCTGTCATGTTCACAGCATGAAGTATCATATCTGTGAAATTTAGTAACCAGAACAAGTCCAACCAACTGTTGCATAGTGATGGGCATCGTCATGACCATCCCCTCACAACACAGAGGAGCTTGTAATAGTATTAAACAAGAAAAACATAGAAACAAAGACATGCATAACAGAAAAACACACATGCCAAGCCATCAGGTATACTTGCTGTATACCAAGCACAGAAAGCATAGACAAATTACAATAGCATATGTAAATGAGCGGTGACGCACAACACCATGTCATGCACTTTATGCACTGTGATCCTGCAGCCCAAAACCCAATATTCTGGCCTGCTTAATTTGTCAGGTTTAAAATTAATATTCGATTTCCGTACTTTCTTCACCCCCCTTTGACAGCAGGTCACCTTAGTGGTGATTGGCTGTCAAATACAACTTACTGTGTCGCTTCTGACACACAGGACCAGCAGGAACAACATGTAAGCATGTTAAGCCACCTTAATTTTGACTGTCCAAAAGTAAAACTGTTTCACAGACACTCTGTGTGTCCCTTGCGCCACAATTTCTCTTGTGGAAAATAAATTTGAACTTGCTAATCGTTTTTACCTAGACATGTAGCCCACAAAATTCTAAGAAAGAGCTTCATATTATGTTCTGTTTAAAACTAATGCAACATATTATTTTCTGTTAAATTAAGGCAACTACGTGAACATTATTTTTCAAGAGCAGAAGCCCTATGCAATATACTTCTCTAACAATCCAGAAGTCAGCTATTTGTATTATACCTAAATATATGCAGTTACTGAAGCCTAAGGCACTTTAAAGCTACTGTAAATGGCAAGAATGCTGTTTAAATAGTCTATTTTACCCAATTTCGACTTTGATATTTGGGGCACTTAAAAATAAATATCCTATAATTGTGTTACATATCAACCATTCTCAGAATGTCTTTACAGATTGCAGAGATTGGACATTAGACATATCTCATGTAGATCCTTAGGAAAATGATCTTTTTACACCTGCGCCAAGTGAAATTCCATATGGAAATGTCCTCATTATGCAGTACAACACAACTTAAATTAAATTGTAATGCTGGGAGGTCATAGTATGAGTATTAAGCTTTATAAATATTAAAAAACGATTTTAAAAGCACTTATTTTTTTAAATAATTTTCCATAATTCATAATTTTTCTTTTAATTAAACCAATCATTTTTGATAATTCCACATATAAAAGCAAGCTGCATCCCTTGCCTATCATATTTAGACGCATTCATTCACAAGCATAAGCACAGAAGCCTAACTTGAAACATGACAAATTTTTGCGCCACTTTTTTTAAAAGCTTGACACACAAACAGAGTTAGGTCCTAAAATGGGACTGAGGGGGGGGCTGGACCATTTTATATCAGTAAACAACAAAAGTATGCCCACCACCTCATATCTTAATATTATAATTCTTATAAACAAGACCAGATGACAATTAATCAAACCTAGTCAGGTACTTTTATTTATACCAATAAATAAAAGTACCTGACTAGGTTTGATTAATTGTCATCTGGTCTTGTTTATAAGAATTATACTATTAAGATACGAGGTGGTGGGCATACTTTTGTTGTGTACTTTTTTTTAAAAGGACAATTATTATTTAGCAACAGAACCAAGAATATGCTTACAAAAATGCTTAAAGAGAGGAAACCCGTAATTGAAATGTTTTCCTGTATTACAAAATAATAAACCTTATTTTTGTAACCTTTTTTAAAACAGCATTCTGAAATACAAAGTTTCACCCGTGTTTAACTGAGGAAGTCCTGGCTGAGTAAACATTCCTGTCTATTCGTGGCCTACAAAAACGACAGCTGCTTGCTTAGCGGCAGTAAAAGCTGTTTCTCAGTGTTGAAACGTGAGCACGGCGGCTGTCTATTTAAAACTAAGACATTTCAAGTTTTAAAATGCGTGTGCAATACAGCAAAATCCAATGTATTCAGATGATGAGCTTGCCTGTTAATATCTAATACACTGTATCTAAGGAAAATGCATTATAATTGTTTAATTATTACAAAACACACAATTTTGTTTTGGAGGCCTTTTTATACCTATTGAATGTGATTTTTTATTTTATCTTTTAAGCATTTAACAGTTTGTACATGTGCGTAATTGCTTACTCTATAAATTAAATAGCAACATATAGCTATTGTAGCATATCATATGGTTAATTTCTGAATTTTTATTTCATTTCTAATTAATATTGATTAACTAACAGTTTGCATAATCAGACTGAAGACTAAAAGAAAGACCAAAAACACATATTGAACACATTTCAGACATATACAGAAAGGGGTCAAACACTCAGGACACACAATACAGCGCGCTTAATAGTCATCATTTCGTAAATAGCGCTATCGCTATTTACTTACAAAAATTGTACTAATGGGAAAACCACAAACCACATAGACATTTAAACACACATTTAACCCACAGATCAACACTTAGGACAGAAACAAAGGACAGTCAACAGACTGCACTTAAACCAAATCATTTGTAAATACTAGTTGTAAGTCATATTTACAAGAAGCACTTCTCAATAGTATTCCAAAAGACTGCAAAAACAGCCCAACAAACTGTTTTATTTCCCAGAAGCCAAAATATACTCAATTCACTGGCTTTGGCTGGCAGAACACCAAACATCGCTCTGCATATCTCCATTCATAAAATTGCACAGAAAAAGGATCCTTGTATGTATTTTGTCATATTTTAATTCCCTGGGGATGCAGAATCACCAAGGAAGAAATATGTTGTTCTACCTAAACCTATTTAGGTATTCCCTCAACAAGAGAGTCGGCTAATTCAATTCATATCTCACTATTGTACCTTCAAAAAAAGCAACACATTCTTCGACGTGTGCTTGAAACAGGCATGCCAAAAATAGTGCAAGATATGCAGTATTATACTCAAAGTAGCTCTTAAAGTACACTTTGTACGTTGAGCCGTTCAAATTTCATAGGAGTAGAGAAAAATCTCCTCATTACCTGCCTATATATGTTGCAACAAATGTATGGTTTTTCATACAATACTTGGCCAATTTCAAATTCATATCATATTCATGTTCAAAATCAAGCTCCCGGGTAAGTGGACCTAAACTAAGCTTACCAATCAGGTCCCGGGTAAGTGTTCCTAGACTACCTTACCAATCGGGTTTCAAACCTACAAGTGCCGCAAAACCGTTCTTACCAAACACATGGTTGTCCAAATTCTAACTGCCAAGTTCTAAATGACCTAACGGTCTTTTTTTAAATAAAAATACTCACGCCAAAAAGGTTCTCAGTCAGGGGTGACATCATGTGGAGGAGCAAAATCAGGAATATCAGAAATATACTGGGCTGCAGAGACAGAGAATCCCCAGAATCTCCATGCACAGAGTACCTCCTTAGTAGAATCCTGTCCTGTCCTCCTCAGTAGATTTTTGTCTCCTGACAAGATCGCTCCCTCGGATAGTCACTTCTGAGGAGTACAGAACACTAGGGCCTTCTTGGCAGACAAAATGGCTGCCAGAAATACAAAATGGCTTTCAGCTTATGCTAACAAATCTGTCCAATATTTAACAGTGTGGCTGGCGTAGTGGGTGGGAGTGTTCACCAGTTGCTTGAGTCCGAGGTTGTTGAGGTTGTCGAGCAGGGTGGTGGTGTTGTTGTCGTTATTGTTCTCCAGGTGGAAGTTCAGGTCCCCTAGGAGGATGTAGTCTGATGAGGCGAGGGCATGCGGGCTGATGAAGTCGGTGATGGTTTCACTGAATTGTGTGCGTGGGCCCGGGGGTCTGTAGATGAGGGTTCCTCTGAGGGTGGTCTTGGGGTCGGTGTGGATCTGGAAGTGTAGGTGTTCGGCAGCAGTGAGGGTATCTCCGGTGTTGGTCGTGACGCTGATAGTGTTCCTGTAAATGATGGCGATTCCTCCTCCGGTTTGGTTGACACGGTCCTTATGGGTGATCTTGTAGCCGTCTAGGATGGCTATGGCGATGTCGGGGGCTGAGGAGGTGTTCATCCAGGTTTCCGTGAGGAAGGCGACGTCCGGTGTCGAGGAGGTCCCAGAGTTCCACGGCGCTACCGCTGGTGTCCAAAGTGTGTTTAAGTTGTACATGTCCTGGTAGCAGAAAGCTCCTAAGTTTGATTTCACTATTGCAAGGCCTATAAATTACATTTAATTTATGCTAACTTTTGATTGGGAAGAGATAAGGATGGCAAGTGTGGACCAAGATGAATTGTAATTTCAAATCCTCTTTAATGTTAAAGTCAAATTTTAGGTCACAATATTGGAAATGCCTATTGAGAAAGTTGTCATTTTCGTGTCCTAAACATTTGGTACCCTCTGCCTGAGAAAAAGCTGCAGCATCAGCGGAGGAATCGAAGTCCCAGGCAATACCACAGCCCATCAGAGTAGGCTCATTGTTACTTATCAAGCACATAAATCGCTTACAGAAGTCCCGCAGTGTGGGTCGGTAGCGGCGGCATCAGCGGAAGACTCGAAGTCCCAAGACATACCGAGGCCAGTCAGATGAGGCCTAACTGTTCCTCATCAAGTGCATAAAGCAGTCACAGTAATCCCGCAGGGACTTAAGACAAACTTAAGACATACTTAAGACAAACTTAAGACAGACTTAAGACAGACTTAAGACAGACTTAAGTTAGGATTTTGTCTTAAGTTTGTCTTAAGTCTGTCTTAAGTCTGTCTTAAGTTTGTCTTTAGTCAAACTTAAGACAAAATCCTAACTTTACTACTACTAAATGCCTTCTGTGAATACCAAAAGTAGTAAGTTACGGATTTATTCTTAAACTAGTTCTGTGAATCGGCCCCCCTGTATCTACTTTGCACTTTACCATTCACCAGGTACTGAGTCTGATGTACATCGCGGACCAGATACATTTTGCAGTCCTACTATTGTGGTGTTCTATTATATGGTACATGCAGGAAGCTACCCTGAGGAGAGAGATTCTTTGGACTGTTGGTCTAGCTACACATGTGCTTCAAATGTTGGTGCGTGTGTCAACAGCTCCTCATTGTTTTTAATCCTGACACTGGGTAGCTGAATAAAATCACAATATAGCTAACGCAGTAACTACTTTCATTTAATTTCTCACATCACAGCCCTGCCCTTTCTTGCTCCATACACACACACCTGCTCACATAGGGGTTTAGTATACCCTGCCTGATCAAATAAAACATCCCTGAGCTCCTCCCTCGTAGAGAGGGTGTTGTAGCCCACATGAAGACTAAGTCTTTCGTGTGAGGAGGCACCCCCATGATGAAGTATGACACCTCTGGTGTGTGAGGGGAACTGTCCTAAAAAGGGATTTTCCCCCCTGCATGACACACTAACCTCCTCCTAACCCGGACCCGTAGCATGTTTCGTGTGATATATATAAATATATATACTGTTTATCATGTGGCCATGGGAACAGGATACCCTGGCATAAATATATCCAGGAGACAACATTGACCCTAGGCTGGCCCTCCCTCTATGATAAACCCTTTGGCATTTGTAAAATGGATAGAGTGGATCATGGAGTATTTTCTTTCTTCTGGAAGGGCACAGCGAGAGGGCAGAGAACTATCAAAGCCCTCAGTCAGATTGTTGTCCTATTTAAACTACCTTGGGGGTGCACCCTACTTGAGCCTGGTGTCAGGGACTGTTGTCACGGGTTAGGTTCAGTTCCATTAGGTAGTTACTTTTCTTCCCACAAGGCCAATTTGCTGCTTCTGATACTTGCACATGCCCATGCTATGAGATGTCACCACAGAGACTCCGTTGTAGATTTTATCTCCCCTTGACCAAACAGTATCTGTTGTGAGTTTTAAGGAAGCATCATTTTAATAAGTACAGAGAAGCATTGCTAAATTTGATGCAACTAGACTTTCTTGATGTCTGCATAGCAGTAGGCACGTTTTTGAAAATCACACTTTCCCTGCGCAGCTCATTGGTGTTTTAATAATTGTTCTGTGTTTTGATTCTTATTACCTCACCAAATGTTTTCATTGGCTTTTTTGGTGTTCTTAGTGGGGTTTTTTGGGTGTTGTTTTATTAAATATTAATGGGACAAGGCTGAAATTTGATTTTCATTTTTTAAATTGTGTGTATTCAATTTCCAGAAAAGGAATTTGTTTTTCAACATTTGATGAACAATATGTTGGCACATATAGTGGGCCTAAATATCCTTGTGAACATTGCAGACCCTTATTTGAGGTGTTTGTTGACAGGTACAAGATGTGTAGCCTTATCCTTGATGCCCCTGTCAGCCATGCTGCTCACTTCTGTATTGTAGGTTTTGCACTACACAATGCACTTTATATGGATTTTATATATTTAAGCAATGAATTTTATCAAAGTTTATATGTGCTTTTATGGCCATGAGCGGCCAAATAAAGACTTGACTTGAAGTCACAATTCTGAAAATGCAATTTTTGGAAGGTTTGCATGTTCTTGCCCTAACAATTTGGTGCCTGTTGCCTTTGTCCTGGGTCACATGACTGTGAATAGCTTGACAGTTGGGCTATGTGTATTACTCTCAGGCAGTGAGACAAAGGGGGGACTAGGTGTTGGCAGGATGGGCCATCTAGCCTGAATGGGTCAGGCTCTGCTCATCCCTGCCCCATTGACATTTCAAAGGGCTTCCTCCAGCACTCACAAAAAATAACCTGGCATCAGTACTTTGTCTTGTTCCCCAGAGGACTGTCCTGCTGCTTGAGGCCTGCCTTGTTCCCCCAAAAATGCCCTGCTATTACCAGAGGACTGCAATGCTGCTTGAGGCCTGCTTTGCTCCCAAGACTGTCCTGCTGCTTGAGGCCTGCCCTGCTCTGAGAAGGACAGAAACATAACAAGATTCAGAGACCTCGCTGTAGTTTCCCAGTTGACCTGCTCTGCCGGACCTTTCTTAACCCCTTCGACGCTCATGACGAGCTCAGCTCGTCATGGAGTTTCCATTGACTTCAATGGAAATTACATTGAAGTTCAAGAAGATGCTTAGCATCCAAGTGGTTAAACTGGACGTGCCTGAGCCCTGCTGGCCTCTGCTAGAGTAAGGGACTAATTCTATAGAGGTGCCTCCCCAGGTCCTGGACCACTGACTTCCATCAGAGTGCATTCCTCTTCAAGAAAAGGATGAATCCTAAAGTTTTAGGATCTTCACAACCATAAATGGGCAACTTTACGCAGAGACTCTGCCGCCTGTGATGACCATCAACACGAAGCTCTGGTGAACCTGACTCTTTGTACTACACCAACCAGTGTGATGACCATCAATGAAAGATCTTCACTTTGCGCTACTACAGCAACAGACCGCGACAACCACCAACGCAAAGCTCAAGCAATGAGTGTCCACAATTCCAACCGGATATTCATGCTACAGTGACAAACATCCAAAACGTGTGGTCTACTTTTTGATCTACAGCCCGACCATCTGCAATGCTCTTTCTGCTCCACTTGGCCTCCCACACCGCAAACGGAACTCTTTGCACCGGACTTTGAAAAGGTAACTTTCACTTAGACTAACCTGTATCCAGTCAGGGCTCAACAACCGTCGGCCTGAACTTGTGACTTTCCCCTGGTCTATCACAACCAGACGACCATGAGTTGCGCCTTCTACTTTTAGAATCTATTTATCTATATCATTGAAAATTTATATCTCCGGTTCTAATAAGAGCAAAACAGTGGTGGCAATGCCAATAACTCAGCGCATCCAAAACTACAAAAATATATTAAAGGGACATTAATGCAAGTAGCAGACTAAAGTTTCTACAGAAACCGTGCCACCTTACGGTGTAATAACTAAAGCCCAGGAGCCCCTGGTCAGCAACAAACATCGAACAAAAATAACGAATAGTGTACAATCCAATGTAATAATCTTCTTATTACAAACTTGACTTTATATGATACTTGCTTTATTCTTTCCACAGACATTCACATTCTCTGGTCATTGTGCTGTCTTCAATACAAACATGCAGCCAATACATGTTTTTTCAAAAGACTTTCTCAAGGCTGCAAATGATATATGGAATGACTTATACACATGAATGGATGACATAGAGCATAGTCATCTATCATTTGCGCGACCATCCAAACAGAAGATATAAGCTACACCAAATAATAATCGAACAATGGACTACAGAAGAAAAGAGAATGAAGCCGGTAAAGAGGAATTGCACCTGGTAGCTCCATTGAAGTCTATTTCAACAGACAGGGCAATTGGTTCTCAGGCCAGAGCAGTGTTCAACAAAAGCAGTGGTCTGCCTATTTCACAAGGACACACTTGTTAGTCTTGAGCTTCAAAGAGGATTGACCTGCTTGCATGGACTATTGTACTGAAGAAATGATCTGTTGAACAGTGTGTGTTTGATTAACTACTGGAGTTGTCAAGATTTCAACTGTGCTTGTAGCATTTAGAATCCAGAGTTCTGAGGTTCTTGGACCATCAAGACATGACCAGAGATATTGGAACCGGTGGTGAGCAAACAGCTATATGAGGCATGTGAAATTGAGCATTAACTGTCAGCAATAAGGCACAGTGGTGAGTGTATCTTGCGCTGTCTGTTGGTAGTGCGAGTGTGGTGCGACATTCAAAACAGGGCCGTGTCAGCTGCCATGCATTTCTCCCAGGCACGTGGGAGTGCAGTTGAAGTCAGATGAGTGTGTGCCCCCTTACCGTCGGCTGACAGCTTTAAAAAGTGCTGTGTGGACTGCTCTGCATCATAATAAGCATAACTCTCTGTAAGCGTGAGTTGGTGCATGTCATATTAAACACCACAGTGATGTGTCACACTTTTTTTGTGATGTGTGGCCAATGACTGTAACCTTGACAGCTTTATCAAATGATGGAGCAGGGCTTGTGCTGATGCAACATCTAGGAGGCTAGAATGCGCACTGCTGCGACAAAGCGAACAGGAAATGGTTTTCAATGCGCGGTGGAGGCATGAGCAGGGTTAGAAATGGGGTCTCTAAGTGGCAATCATTTGCACCTTTGTCCAAGTCACCCTTGCTTTTAGTCACGGTAAGAAAGTTACACCCTTAGGCAGCCCCTGCACACCGCCTTGGTAGCTTGTCACGAGCAAACAGGCTTATCTCAGAGGCAAGGTGTAAAGCCTTTGTGCAGAGTAACATAGTAAAAACACTACAAATGGGCACCACACCAGTATAGAAAAATTAGGAAATCTTTATCTAAACAAAACTATACCAAAACAAAAATCCACCATACGTATATCAAGATATCATCAGAAAAAGGTTATTCACCAAAATAAGGCTTGTAGCAACAAATAGCGCACTTGGGGCTTCACAAGCTTTGCCCACGGCTTCGTTGCAAGTTGTGCAATTGTTTTTTCCCTCTGTGGTGCTGAAACAGCAGTTCCAGGTGCAGAAGGACAGAGGGAGTGAAGTGTTTGAGTCCCTGAGACTTCAGAAAAGGAGGCAAGTTCTACGCCAAGTCCTTGGAGATCCTCTTCAAGCAGGATGCACATCACAGTTTAGTCTTTGCCCTCTCCATGGCAGAAGCAGCCACTTCAGGCCGACCCAGCAAAGAATCCACACAGCAATGGGGCAGTACTTCTCCTTCAGCTTTCTCAGCTCATCTCATTGGCAGAGGCTCCTCTTGAATCCAGAAGTAATCTAAAGTCTTGGGGTCCGGGCCCCAATATTTATGCATCTATTTTCTGTGTTTTCTTGTGGCAGAGTCTCATAGCTCAGCCCAGAGCAGTTCTGTCCTCTCTGGTCCAACTTCCTGGCAGGAGGTGGATACAGCATTGTGCACAGGAAGCAAGGCAAGGAAATCTCCTCCCACTACCCTAATTGCAGTCCATATCTATTGAGCTCAGCTCTGAGGGGCATATTGCCAAGGGCATTATCGCCGCATTAGCGGGACTTTTTCCCGCTAATGCGGCGCCCTATTACCAAGCTGTCGCTAACACCAGTTAGCGACAGCTTGTAGGCGATAGCGGGCATTTAGGGGCCCACTTTGCATGTCAGCGATAATTATCGCTAATGACATGCAAAGTGGCCGTGCCAAGATGTTAGCGACTGAAAACAGTCGCTAACATCTCTAACTCCTATTAACAACTTTTGGAAATATTCGCGCTAAGCGCGAATATCTCCAAAAGCTAACGCCTGCTAAAAGCAGTACTTAGCCATGTTATCCAATGGAAGGTGGATAACATGGCTAAGAGCATTGTCACGATAATGCATGAATATCGCTGATTTTTTAGCGATATTCATGCATTTCGCAGGATTTTTACTGCTTTTGAGATAAACCTTGATAATATCAAGGTATCTCAGCGGTAAAAATCCTCGGTGCTCGGCGATATTTTTTTCCCGCTAACCAAGCAATAGCGATAATTATCGCTATTGCTTGGTAATATGCCCCTGAGTTATCTAGGGAAGGCAGGACACACCTCAACCCCCCCAGTAGCTGTCTACAGTGAATCCACGTCCTCAGCCCCTGCCATGCCTAAGCCAGGCAATCAATCCACACATCAGCAGAGGCACATGGGATAGCTAAGCAAGAAAATGTTCACTTTCTAAAAGTGGTATTTTCAAAAGCACAATTTAAAGACCATCTCTACCAACAGATGTGTAATTAAATTCTGAGTTCTCTATTTTGTCCCACTGAAATTTTTTACTTGAAAGATGTTACAAAAAAACTCCCATGTTACTCAATGGGACTGATAGCCTTTCAATAGTGAAAAACTAATTGCACAGTATTTCACTATCAGGCCATGTCACACACATCAGTACACGCCCTACCTTTCACATACACAAAACCCTGCCTACGGGGGTACCTTGGGCCTACCTGAGGGGTGTGTTACATGTAAGAAAACGGAAGACTATGGCCTGGCAAGTGCGGGCATTTGCCAGTTCAATATGGCATTAAAACATGTCACACACATCAGTACACGTCCTACCTTTCACATACACAAAACCCTGCCTATGGGGGTACCTTGGGCCTACCTGAGGGGTGTCTTACATGTAAGAAAATGGAAGACTAGGGCCTGGCAAGTGCGGGCATTTGCCAGTTCAACATGGCATTAAAAATTTCAAGCAGATGCTGCAGTGGCAGATAAGAAAACCCTTTGAAGGGCTGCTTGTGCGGGTGGCACAACAGTGCTGCAGGACCATGAGCAGTCTTTGATTTACAGGCCCTGGGCACACACAGTGCACTGTACTAGGAACTAACTTGTAAACAAAATAAGCCAATCATGGAAACACCAATCCGTAAACACAATTTACATGGAGAGCATATGCACTTTAGCACTGAATAGCATGGCAAAGTTTTCAGAGTCCTAAAACCAACAAAGATTAGGTAAACAACAGGAGGTCAAACAGCAAAAAGTCTGGGGGTGAACCCACTGAAAAGGGAAGGTCTAACAAGCTATATGCAACACGTCTCGGAAGCAGGAAGAGGAAGAATATATTTTTCTTCATCAGTGGCCTTTATATTAATATCAAGCGTAAAGATAGTTTAAAACTTGTGCCTCAACTCCCAAAAGTGGATTAATGCATTGTGGGGTGCAAACTGAAGCAAGAAGAGGAAAAAAGGTAACACTGACATAACTATGCAATTTTGCGGTGCTGCAAGGTGCTGAAACGTATACAAAAGGGTGGATATTGTTCGGTCGATAAGTCGGTCACCGAAGAAGGGAATATTGTGTTGCTTGTTTTGGTTATGTTTTCTGCAATGTCATGCTGTGTTGGCTGCTGATATATTTTATTGGTGCTATGATGAATTTGCAATGCAGAATCTTAAAACAGAATATGGAATTAAAGGTGCATTCTGTGTATTCAGAGATATTTCGGGAGAGTGGTCGCTCATTGGTGATCTTGGGGGTTACTTTCTTATGCCATTCCACTGTATGTCTGGTGGGTTACAGAAGGAGTAGTAAAGAGTGCATGTCCTCCTGTCCTGATAAGTGTATACTGACATCCTTAGGCGTGACTGTGATTTTCCCACGGTTATATTTAGAGGTACACATTGTTTAGGGGTTGAATAGATACCCTGTGAGAATTGCCTTGAATGTGAGGTGAGGTGTATGGTAAGTTACCCATTGTCAAGGGATTGAAAAGATACCCTGTGACAGTTGGCCTGAATGTGAGCAGAGATGGGGTGAGATACCAAGGGTTGAAAGACACCCTGTGAGTAGTTGCCCTGAGTTTAAGGTGAGGTGGGGTGATATACCCACTGTGTAAGGGTTGAATCTTTTTTATTAGTGTACTAGTTTTTAAGGGTGTGTGGTTTTGATGAATTTATTGGACTTGTTGTTTGTGTGTTTTATTATCCTGCATCGATAAGATTTTCTATTGTCTTTCAAGGGGAAGATGTGTTGTAATCTACTTGCTAATGTAATGCATCCTCCCCATTGTTGTTCTCTGCCTTGCTGCTCAGCCAGTGGTGAGGTCATTAGAATGCTGAACGTGTTTGTGCTTGAAGAAGGATCCATTGGAATGTAAGGGCTGAGCAGCAAGGAGGCTGCTCCTAGTAGGGAATTACATTGAACTTACCATCTTCCTATAAATGAAGATATAACTTAAAGAATAAACATATAACGTTTTTATACATGGCTTGTCGAAATGGCATACCTCTTTTTAACATAAATATAATAGAATGTCTGTGCAAGGTATCTATACTTTTTTAGTGCAATATTGATAGTTCTTTGTAGGCTCAGGCAAGCGTCTAATTTGTAAATAGGCAGGGAGCCCAGACTTCCCTTATCCACTATTAGATAAGTATGATGGATACTAGTATGGTGTACACAATGTAGCATCACTATAATCTTTTACTCATGCAAGAGATGTTACAACAGCCAGCAACAGTGCAAACTTCTCTCGCACAGAATAAATACAGAACAGACATCAGCAAGGCAAGCTTTCCTGATGCACAAACAGAGCAAGGTTAAAGTAGACATGGCAACTAACTGTCAGTCAGACCTATCAAGAACAGTGCAGACAGCAGCAGGATAATCTTAACTCCATGGGAGATGTGAGTTGTTCATTCTCTCCATTCACTTTCAGAAATAGGTCATCCTTTAAGTAACCGATCTACCAGTACCAGCATGCAAACACAAAAAAATGATTACGTTAGCGCCTATAGACCGAAGCCATCTTATCATCCCTGTAACATTTGCAAGCCATTGAGCAAGCAACGTCTGAAAACATTGAAGCGCCTTGTAATGTGGCACTCTACTTTTTCTTTTTAAAATGAACAGTGGGGCTGGATAGTATAAAATCTCACTCATTAGGGTGTACCTCCTAAAAGGGCTCCTTTAAGGGTGCGCCCTGTGAGCAGTAGCCAGGGGTCGACTGATATGCATGAAGCATGATCAGACACTCCGCTGATCACACATGTTCCTTGTCCAGGGTCACAGGACTTCAGAGCAGAAAGCTGGTGAGAAAAAAGAAAATAATGAGATGGACACAAAATCACTTGGCCAAATAAATAACACAGTATTTTCATTCAGGCTGGTTATTCAACATGCACAGTTCAGTTATAAAGTGAATAGCACTGTTTCACCAAAAAGAGTAAGGGGAATATTCTCAAGGACTTATCGCCGAGTTAATCGCACTTTATCGCAGCCAAACTAGCAATAAATGTATCGCCCCATTCACAAGCTGGTGTTAACAGCCCATATCACCAGTTTACCTGCGATAGCAGCCCCAAAAAACATTGCCACAGACGACCCCGGCAACTATCGCTAATGAGATGCATAGCAGGCATTCCCGTGCTAAAAGTGGCGACAACATCACTCTGCAACATTCTCAATGTCCAGCCAGATAGGCGAAAAGACCACAAAACATGTGATAAGGCACTTTAGAAGAAGGAAACTAACACCTGCTCTGACCTGGTGCAAAGCCGGATGACAGCATGTACCAAAAAAGGGAGCCTAGCCCAGAGCCGCACCTGAAGAACAAACAGATGCCATGGAGCCACTGAATATGTGGGCCGCAACCCAAGAGGGCCACAACACCCACCACCCCCAGGACCCCCCCCCACCCCCCCGGACCCCCATCGCCTCCCCTCCCGGACCAACACTGGGGCAGCGCAGACAAAGACAGCGACCCTCAGAAAATGCACCAGCCTCACAGACTCAACACCAGAGAATGTCATTGCCCACTACATGCTCAAAGAGACAACCCTCCTCCGCATCCTGACCACCATTGTCCACAGGCTGTCGGTACCAACACAGCAGACAACCAACATCCCACCTCAGACAAAGCTGCTGGCCGTGCTGCACGTGTCGGCCTCTGGTGCCCTCCAACCAACAACCGCCTGAGACAGAGGAGTCACACAGCCAGGCCAATCCAAGTCCTTCACAACGGTCATGGACTACACCATCAGCTTGGTACCCCACTATCTATACTTCCCACACACTGCGCAGGAACAGCCAAAGAGCAAGCAAGGCATCTACGCCACAGCTGGCTTCCCGCACTTGTCAGGAGGCAATTAGTGCACACATGTCCTACTAGTGGCCCCTGGCAACACTGCACACAATAAGCGTAACAGAAAGCACACGTATCCCACCAATGTCCAGGCAAAATTGGACCACAGGGGACTCTCCGCCAACATCGTCGCCAACCACCCAGGCAGTGTTCATGATTCCTACACCTTCCAACAGTCCATCATCAACCTGTGCTACCAGGATGGCACCCGTGGAAATGCACTGCTCGTTGTCCAATACCAAATGAACACACCACACACCTCAACTCCACAATCATGCAACACACCTCACAGGAAATGCACACGGCACAAGCTCATATACAACATGCACACCCACCAGACACATCAGCACAACTTACTGTGGAAACCTGGGCCAGCCATGTACATTAGCCATCAACGGCATGGCACCTCAGCCACACAATAGCAGAATGTGGGAAGAGGTGGGTACCAGGCATGTGCGAAGGAGGCAAATGACCGATGAATGAGAAGGTACACAATGCCAAGTGTGGCATGGTTGTGCTGGCCAGACCACACACATATCCATGTTGACACACACCGCTGGTGTTTGGAGTAAGTATGGGCGAAATCTGCGAAATCGTGGTCCGCGAAATCGTGCGAAAGCGAATTCGCGATCCGCATAATTCGCAAATTTGTGTGAAATTGCGAATTTTTGTTTTTTTGCGTGTTCGCGGGGCTTTTTGCGTGTTCGCGGCGCTTTTTGCGTGTTCGCGAGCCGCTTGCACGGCGAAGTTACCCATGCGGTCGTGTATGGGCACAGCACCCTCTGGTTCATCACTGCCACCCTCTGATTCATTACTGCCACCCTCTGGTTCGCCACCGCCACCCTCAGGATCATGACTGCCACCCTCTGGTTCATGACTGCCACCCTCTGGTTAATCACTGCCACCCTCTGGTTTGCCACTGCCACCCTCTGGATCATCACTGACCCCCTCTGGTTCATCAGTACCACCCGCTGGTTCATCATAGCAACCTCTGGTTCACCACTGACACCCTCTGGTTCATCACTGCCACCCTCTGGTTTACCCCTGCCACCCTCTGGTTCACCCCTGCCACCCTCTGGTTCATCACTGCCACCCTCTGGTTCACCGCTGTCACCCTCTGGTTCACAACTGCCACCCTCTGGTTCACCACTGCCACCCTCTGGTTCACCCCTGCCACTATCTGGTTCATCACTGTCACCCTCTGGTTCATCACTGCCACCCTCTGGTTCACCACTGACACCCTCTGGTTCATCACTGTCATCCTCTGGTTCATCACTGCCACCCTCTGGCTCAACCCTGCCACCCTCTGGTTCATCACTGTCACCCTCTGGTTCACCACTGCCACCCTCTGTTTCATCACTGCCACCCTCTGGTTCACCACTGCCACCCTCTGGTTCATCACTGTCACCATCTGGTTCATCACTGCCACCCTCTGGTTCATCACAGCACCCTCTGGTTCACCACTGCCATCCTCTGGTTCACCACTGACACCCTCTGGTTCACCACTGCCACCCTCTGGTTCATCACTGCCACCCTCTGGTTCACCACTGCCACCCTCTGGTTCACCACTGCCACCCTCTGGTTCATCACAACACCCTCTGGTTCACCACTGACACCCTCTGGTTCACCCCTGCCACCCTCAGTTTCAGCACTCACCACTGCCACCCTCTGGTTCACCCCTGCTGCCACCCTCTGGTTCACCCCTGCTGTCACCCTCTGGTTCAACACTCACCACTGCCACCATCTGGTTCATCACAGCACCTTCTGGTTCACCACTGTCACCCTCTGGTTCACCACTACCACCCTCTTGTTCACCACTGCCACCCTCTGGTTCATCACTGCCACCCTCTGGTTCATTACTGCCACCCTCTGGTTCGCCACTGCCACCCTCAGGATCATCACTGCCACCCTCTGGTTCATCACTTCCACCCTCTGATTCACCACTGCCACCCTCTGGTTCACCACTGCCACCCTCTGGTTCACCACTGCCACCCTCTGTTTCATCACTGCCACCCTCTGGTTCACCACTGCCACCCTCTGGTTCATCACTGTCACCCTCTGATTCATCACTGCCACCCTATGGTTCATCACAGCACCCTCTGGTTCACCACTGCCATCCTCTGGTTCACCACTGTCACCCTCTGGTTCACCACTGCCACCCTCTGGTTCATCACTGCCACCCTCTGGTTCACCACTGCCACCCTCTGGTTCACCACTGTCACCCTCTGGTTCATCACAACACCCTCTGGTTCACCACTGACACCCTCTGGTTCACCCCTGCCACCCTCAGGTTCAGCACTCACCACTGCCACCCTCTGGTTCATCAAAGCACCCTCTGGTTCACCCCTGCTGCCACCCTCTGGTTCAGCACTCACCACTGCCACCATCTGGTTCATCACAGCACCCTCTGGTTCACCACTGTCACCCTCTGGTTCACCACTACCACCCTCTTGTTCACCACTGCCACCCTCTGGTTCATCACTGCCACCCTGTGGTTCGTTACTGCCACCCTCTGGTTCGCCACTGCCACCCTCAGGATCATCACTGCCACCCTCTGGTTCATCACTTCCACCCTCTGGTTCACCACTGCCACCCTCTGGTTCACCACTGCCACCCTCTGGTTCATCACTGCCACCCTCTGGTTCAACACTGCCAGCCTCTGGTTCATCACTGTCACCCTCTGGTTCACCACTGCCACCCTCTGTTTCATCACTGCCACCCTCTGGTTCACCACTGCCACCCTCTGGTTCACCACTGCCACCCTCTGGTTCACCACTGACACCCTCGGGTTCACCACTGCCACCCTCAGGTTCACCACTGCCACCCTCTGGTTCATTACTGCCACCCTCTGGTTTGCCACTGCCACCCTCAGGATCATCACTGCCACCCTCTGGTTTATCACTGCCACCCTCTGGTTCACCACTGCCACCCTCTGGTTCACCACTGCCACCCTCTGGTTCATCACTGCCACCCTTTGGTTCAACACCGCCACCCTCTAGTTCATCACTGTCACCCTCTGGTTCATCACTGTCACCCTCAGGTTCATCACTGCCACCCTATGGTTCATCACAGCACCCTCTGGTTCACCCCTGCCAACCCTCTGGTTCACCACTGACACCCTCTGGTTCACCACTGCCACCCTCTGGTTCACCACTGCCACCCTCTGGTTCATCACAGCACCCTCTGGTTCACCACTGCCACCCTCTGGTTCATCACAGCACCCTCTGGTTCACCACTGTCACCCTCTGGTTCATCACTGTCACCCTCTGGTTCATTACTGCCACCCTCTGGTTCGCCACTGCCACCCTCAGGATCATCACTGCCACCCTCTGGTTCATCACTGCCACCCTCTGGTTTGCCACTGCCACCCTCTGGATCATCACTGTCCCCCTCTGGTTCATCACTGCCACCCTCTGGTTCATCACAGCACCCTCTGGTTCACCAGTGCCACCCTCTGGTTCACCACTGCCACCCTCTGGTTCATCACTGCCACCCTCTGGTTCATCACAGCACCCTCTGGTTCACGACTGACACCCTCTGGTTCACCCATGCCACCCTCAGGTTCAGCACTCACCACTGCCACCCTCTGGTTCACCACTGTCACCCTCTGGTTCACCACTACCACCCTCTTGTTCACCACTGTAGATTATGGGGGGAAAGCACACCTGCCCAGCCTCAACTGAGATGAATTAATTTGGGGCTGGTTAATGTGTCACTGAATTTGTGCTTCAAGTCTGGCACCTGCTTCCTTAGCTGTAAGTGCTTCCTGTTGCAGTTATTTTTTTTTGCAGGAGCATTGTGCCATACTTGTAACTATTCTCTGACCCTGCTTTGAGGGTCAGAGCAGGGTCAGAGAATAGTTGCAAGTAGGCAACTAAACTCTGGAGGGGCCCCTCAGGAAGCACTACAGGGAATGGTTACAAATTAGCTTGAACTTTTACACCTGCTAAGTGCTTTCAGTTTTCCAAAATTGGTTTTTCCGCCATTTCGCGAGATTCGCGGGGCGCGAATCCGTGCGAAATAGAACTTGCAATCTGCGAATTCGTGCGAATTTGCGGAATTCTTTTTTTTTGCGTGTTTGCGCGTTTTTTTGCTTATTCGCGGACCGCTTGCAGCGCACCGACCCCGAGGTTGCCCATGCGGTCATGTATGGGCGCGGCCATCTTGTTTGCGTGACGTGTTTCCGTTTCCGGGCGCTAGTTGCTTGCTCGCGTCGTATGCGGCGCGCGATTATGTGTTCGCGGGCGTTTTCGCTTGCTCGCGGGGGAAATATCACGCGAACGTACCCACGCGGTCCTCTATGGGCACGGCCATCTTGTTTTTCATTCACTGCTATGGTTTTTGGCAAGCTACCTTTCTATCCATCTTACATCTTTGTAATCCTATGTTTTTCTGAACTTTTTTTTGCTTTTTTTTGCTTATTATCTATCGCTACATTTTCCTATATCTATATTTTGTGTTTTTTTTTAACTTTTTGTCACTTTATTACCTACTTTATTTCTTTCGCTCTCTCTCTTATTTTTTTCACACCTATTCTTCTTTCCTTCTAGTTGTGCCCAGGACCATGGCTAAGGGAGGCGACAAGGGCAAGGGGAAGGGCCCAGCACCCGGTACCCGGCTCCCTTGCGGGCGTTTGAGGGGGGAGGAAGTCCAGGCCAGGGAGATCTTCTCTGCGGTGGAGGTGGCCGCCTTGATTGTTTTTGTTCAATTCCACCTCCCTAAGACCGTGACAGCAGGTGGGCGGATTGCTTCCGGTTACAGCCTCCAGGAGCGTCGCCAGCTGTGGGAGAAGGTGTGCCGGCGCAGGTGTAAGGAGTCTGGGGTCCGGCGCACCTACCAGCAAGTGACGCACCGGTGGAGTGACATCCTGGACCAGGAGCATGACATGCTCGACCTGCTAGGATTGGAGCTCCCTGGCCTTGGTAAGTAGCTATTTAATAACTAATGTTTTTCCTTCTGCTCTGTTATATTGCTAATCTATTTTTTCCTGAAGAGTACGAATGCTGCTGATTCGATTACATTGCAGGTAAATTAATGTTTAAATAGCTTCTGTCATTGCAGGTGCTTGCCTGGTTATTGGCGTTGCTACTATGCTTACTTGTTTGCAACTTTTTAGTCATTTGAGAGCATTACTGCATAATGCTAGAGACAGTAGACTCAAGTCTAGTCCTTCTTTGTACTCCAGCTGCTGTCACTTTGAAGAGATAGTGGTGGATTGATACGTTGAGTATAATATTTATTACTAGTTATAGGACATTTGTTAGTGGTCTGCAATCATGATGACGGACTGTGTCTGTCACGCGACGTCTCGTGCTGCTGAGTGATGGCAGTCATAGTAGAACCTTTTTGTTGTTGATGTAGTTAGTGAATTACATAGCTTTCCTATTAGACGGTCTGCGAATCCTGCAATACTGTACTACTATCCTCCTAGTTGACTAGATCAGATGCAATTGTTGTTAATTTGTTTCCCCGACATAATTTTAGATTGTGTTCAAAGAAATCAAATATTTTCAAAAAAACAATCATCCAAGTTGTGTTTCTTTATTTCATGATCACCAGCAACTCCCAGGGGCAAGGCGCCGGCGGCGACTGAGACTCCGGTGCCAGAAGGCGGACAGGATCAGTCCCTTGCAGGCTCTTCTGCTGGCCCCAGTAAGTTGTTCTATTGTTATATTAATACTTATACTTCCCTAACTTTTACAGCTCCTATTCATTACAAACTGTTTCCTAATAATTCTGGGGCAGATTTATGAGTTCTGGCGCATCTCTGCAAATCAGCAGGGATGCGCCAGAACTGATGCGTCACGCAATTCCCTCCTTGCGGCACCACAGATGCGCCGCATTTACAATGCGGCGCACCATGGTGCAAGGAAGGGCAGATGTGTGACGCATCTTGTGTTGTACTGGCGGCGCATTGCTGGAGTAGCGTCGCAAGTGCGACGCAACTCCTGCAATGTACAGAGGCCACCCATACATAACGTGGTGCGTCACTCCTTACGCCTGCTTGAAGCAGGCGTAAGGATTTGACCCAGCAGCGTCGTAAAAGTGACTCAGTGAAATCTTGTAGATTTCACTGCGTCAGTTTTACGGGGCTTTCCTACGAAGGAACGCCCACCCTGCGACAGAACGCAGGTTTCATGTGGCACAGGGCTTTACAACGTGACGCATCTGCCTAGATGCGTCACGTTGTAAATAGGTCACAGGGATGCGCCACGTTTCCGCACTGTTGCGTGACGCAACGGCAGCGTAAACGTGGCGCAAGTCCGACATAAATCTGCCCCTCTATGTTTTACAAAATAGTCTTTGATCTTCTTCTAATGTAGACTACTTTTAACATTATTATCCTGCCTCTACCATCACTCTCTGTGCTACTACTATTTACGATTATCAGTCTGTCTGTGTAGGTAGCAAAGCTTGCCCATTCGGCAAACGGTGTGAAAAAAACTCTGATACAGCAATAGCTCTAGGCACTGAGTGCAGTCCTCTGGGTTGCCCTTGCTGTCTATTCCAGTCTTTTTTAATGTAAGTGCATTTACAATTTCCAAAAACAAAATGTCATTCTTTACACCAAGTAAAAGGTAGCAGTTGCCTTTTTGATTTGAGAGGAGCACATCCCATACTGCTAGTGTTTCAGGGACTATTCTGCACACAAAGAAGTATGGACAAGATAAATACTAGGACATTGTTGATGATAGGTGCAGTTCGACTTTCGACATACCTCAGTCCGAACAGAAGTTGAACCCCCAATCCCCTGACCGACTATCTAGTGTGTCTGAACAATGATTTTACGACCCAGAAGAACAGAAGAAGACTACCGCCGAGTCCCGGCCTATCTGAGTCACTGAAAGAAACATAACCTTTCCGTGTGGCAGAAGGGCAATGGAATCTTCTTTCTGTAATGAGAAAAATGGTGCACGGTAAGCAAGCATTCATCAGTTGTCATAAGAAGAAGTGTAGCATTTAATGGAATAAGCATATAAAAGGTTAACACCCTCCCCAAAACCGTTACTTTTTTTCAATCCCAGTAATAAAAAATGTGTTATGTAATATTTTCTTCCATTACGAGACAAAATAGGGGGTTGTGTATGGCATCTGAAAATATGACATGTTTTTGCTAGACGTCACAACATCTGATGCGGCACAGATGACCACCAGTGCCGGGGCCAGCAGTGCGGAGGGGTCCACTCTGGATTCGGCGGCGCCAACAGGAGGAGCTGGGGGGAAAGACTCAGCGGCGGCGGACGGTGGTAAGTTATTATACTCCTTACTTATTGAATTTTTTTTGAGTAGGCTCGCAAAGGAGTGTCTGATGTACTGTACAGTAGTACACAGTACACTAGTATAAGTACACTGTACTGTTAAGAACATTTACTAATTTAGAACTACTTTTTGGGCTATCACGGAGAAGACAGTCAACCTTGACTTGTAATAGCATTAGCGGCGGTTCTTCTCTGGTAATCAATGGCCCCCTCTATTTCACTTCAACTCAGCTGGCAAATTTTTATTGTGAAGCCAAGTCATATCAGATGTAGTTTAGGGATGTGAAGAACGAAAAGTTAAAGAAGGGTGAAACGAAGGACGAGCGAGTCTTAATATTTATGACTGTAAAGAATGGTTTTGTTAAATGCAATTCAACATAAGAAGACGGTGGTTTCCAAAATATAATAAAGTGTGTTAGTTGGTTGTTGACAAAAAGAAATGTTGGTACATTTGAGACATTAAGAAGAATCATAGACGTACTTTGGAAGCCTGGATGTTATCTTCTTTATCCTCCTCGTCGATAGCAGAGGTGTATGATGTAGTAGAGCAGACGCTGAGTGGATGAAAGTATGGCCAGTGGCAGTGCCACCCCTATAGAAAAGTAAGACATTCTTATCCCGACCTGCATGTACTGCTTAAAGTACTGCGAGTCTGCATCATCATGGCCTGTGTCTGTATTTCTTGGGTGAAAGCTGAGTGAGCTGCCATTATGGGGGCTACCACAAGTTCACGTACCAGTAATTACTTTTGCAAAACAAGAGAAAAAAATTTAAAAAGGCCTTTTTTTTGTACTCTCTGACTATGTATGTAGTAGTGAGTCCACCCATAGTGCTGCTAGTGGAATTCTTGAAACTCACAGTAATGTCACAGGCTTACAAAGACGGCGGAAAGATACATGCCAAAATGTTATACTGTGTTTGCTACTTGCTGGTGTTACTGAGTGTCAACTTTCCATTGTATTATTTTGACTTTATGTTAAAGACTATTGGCTACAGTATTTTTCTTTCTTTCTTCATAGATGCTACTCCCAAAAAACTCACCCGCAAGGAGATGGCTGTGCGTGCCAGGGCCCGTAAGCTGGAGGCTATTTGTGCTGAGTATCGGCGGTTGTGGGCTCGGGAGCATGAGGAGACATCAACCTCTACATCCTCCTCCACTGCCCCCGGGTTCACCAGCCAGAAGCCTCCAGCCAAACGGAGCAGTAGCCCGGCAGCCTTCCGCCGCCGCCGCACAGCAGCAACAAAATCAGCGCCCCCCCCCCCCCAGATCCTGGATGGTTCGTGTGCACCAGCTACGTAGAAGAGTGGACTACCTGGAGCGGTTGGCCAAAAAACATCAGCGCCAGCTCCGGGATCTCCGCAAAGAGCAGCGGGACATGCAGCAACAGCTTGCCAAACTACACCACCGGAGGAAGTGACTGTTCTTTGCCCCTTTTTTAAAGACTGTTGGGGGGGTGGAAATTGGGTGTTTGGGAAAGGGGAATTTTGGACTTTTTGACATTGGTTGGGTTAGGGAGGGCGTTGAGTTTGGGTAATTAATTTTATTGTTGTGCTGAAAACAACACGAATATATATTTATACACGTTTACTGGCAGTAATGTTTTTTGGGGCGCACCTCATTGGACAGTACAATCAGATTAGGCCATATATTTAGGGAGCGACAAAGTATAAGTCATCAACATGATATTATTACGGGTTGGTGCCTCTCGGGAACAACACCCTACTACCTAGGTGCATATATACCACGGGATATCAAAGATAGTCCCTAAGTAATTCAAACTAAATTATCCAATTTCCCGGCACTCAAGTTATATTAATTTCAGTTCCTTCAATTATCAAGGTATAGGAATTGTTCTGTACAAAAAACCTAAATATTTACCCACAAGTGACAATTTTGGTTCTTATTGGTAACAAAATTTTATTCACACACATTGGTGAGCAGACTCAAAATGATATATACATTTAGACAGATGATAATACATAACTGGTCAGGAGGGAACGGTAAACAAAGTATACAGGACAAATGATATTTTATATGTCCTCCTCTTCCTGATCCACAAGAGAAAACAGCCGACACGTGTTTCGTCACGTCATGTGACTTCCTCAAGGCTTCTGGATGTTTTATAGGACGAAATTAAGCGTCTATGTCTTTGTTCTTCTCAACGATTTTCACAGTTAAGGAATTTCTATCCTGAATGACTTTATCCAAGTATTTTTGTTGCTCCTAATTACTGCAATTCATTGATTCAGCCCGTGCTTTAAGTACTGTTGGTCTCAGAAGCAACGCAAAAGTTATCTTAGTATAAAAAGTCAGAGTATGTCAACAAGACCACCGCGAAGCGATAGAAAACTCAGGTCTAAGTTTAGCAAACTACGTAGACTCTTCTGAGTTCATTGTCCCATATGCAGAGTCTAATGTTATTTTTTTTTTGTCCTTAATTTCTCATCTCTTTAGTACATAGGCAGGCGACCTCGAACTCGTCTGTTCTTATGGGCTCATAAATTTCTTAACCGATTAATGTTGGGAACCTTTTTGGTCGTTAGACGTAAATAATGGGCTCTGATAGGCCGTGTAAACAAAACGTCCTCTCCGTAAGGGCTACCAGGTCATTTGTCCTGTATACTTTGTTTACCGTTCCCTCCTGACCAGTTATGTATTATCATCTGTCTAAATGTATATATCATTTTGAGTCTGCTCACCAATGTGTGTGAATAAAATTTTGTTACCAATAAGAACCAAAATTGTCACTTGTGGTAAATATTTAGGTTTTTTGTACAGAACAATTCCTATACCTTGATAATTGAAGGAACTGAAATTAATATAACACGAATATATATTTCTTAATATTTATTTTTCTTACAAAAACACAGTATACGCGTTCATATATTATTTTGTGGGGGGTTTGGCGCTGGTTACTGGACGTTTGTTTTCTTCAAACTTACCAGCATGAATGAAACATTCAGTCCTGAAATGTACCAAAATGCAAGTAACCGAGTTAGTAAATTTAGTAGCCCTACTACTGTACTTTACTAGTAGTACTGTCAGTCTCTGCTCTCCTCCCAACTTAGTCCTCCTAGCCCATTATTCTACTACCTCTCCAATATGCTTATCTTACCAGTGATTTGTGTTTGAGAATCGGGGTAGCCCCAGGGCTGGCTGCATTGCAAATGGTGATTAAGGTTGGTTGTTGACTTGAATCCTCGACGAATGCAATATCATTGTTGTGCTGGTAGCAGTAGTGGTACACACTGGCAGTATCACCATATGAAAAAAAGAGGAAATTAAACATTGAGTGGCCTGAGCGTAGCATTAGAAACAGTACAATAGATAGTACGGTACAGAACAGTGCCCTAAATTGTAGCCTAGTCAGTGCCAACGTAAAGTAAGCATTAAACATTTGATTGTTCACGTCGTGTAGGAGGAGGATGTTCTTATCAATCCACGATGGCGCACATGAACTTCTGGTTGCTATGACCTTATCCTCCCCAGCAAGTGTGTGGAATTTATTGTTGTTGTCAGTCACACCTCAATGAAATACCAAACAGCCCGGGGGAAGAGAGTTAGGGTTTGAAAATTGGATGGGAATGGGGGTTTTTGGGTAAGTTTGGTAGAGAGGAAAAAAAACACAGCATGCACAAACAACAAATGAAGAGAAACAAATCTTTGGATTTGAAGATATTGATAAATCTCTAAAGGGACATAAAGGAAGTGCACTACTGCATGCCAGAAGTTGTTTACCATATGGATGGTTAGGTTACTGAAAAGTAGTACTACTACTTACTGCAACTTACTAGTAACTACGAAGAAACAAGTTGACAGTACAGGGCTGCAGTCATTACGCAATTTCACTTGCATCTCTGCCTTCAGAGAGAATAAACACTTAGAACATTAAATTAGTGTTAAACATAGCAAAGACGTATCAAATAGCTGGAGGGATGAATTTGAAGCAGAGATCAAACAAACGCACAGAGTCACACTCGTAGAAGTAAGTTCAAGTTCACAAGAATATCATTTAAAAGATAAGGAGAATTTTGGATACTGTTACTGTTTTTTGTAGTTGTCCCGTTGAATTTGTGAAGTTGATGCATCCAGCCATTCCTCTTATTCGCGGTACTCCTTCATTCCATCGGATGCTCCGTCGATCAATCTTGATGGCCAGACACACTGTCCACTGCCTGCCTGATGCGGATTTGCGGATCGCTAATTGTAAGCCTGAGTAGTACATCGATGGCACAGGGTAAAAGCCTGCCTGTAATTGATGATTGAAAAACACAACAGTAAGTGATAAATACACCTCGGAGAAAAAAATATATAAGGCACGCTGTGTAGTGCAAAAATTACACTTTCACTTTCAGAGATGACAATCCCCAAAATCTAGAACACCCCACATTACCCTCCCAAAAACGTGCAGAATACTGCTGCTACCTCGCAGAGGCCTAATTTCAAAATCGTGCCAAAACGCACTCAGAAAGTATGCCCAAAACCCCCCTTTCCCACCATGGATTTTCTTCAAACCACTTGCAATCAAAATTAGACATTCCAACAAGTGTTCCAAGACCCCACCCAGTCGTAAAAATCTAGAACACCCCCAAACACATGCAATACAATACTGCTAACCCTAACGAGAACTAAGTTAAGATTAGTGCCAAACACTTTCTTTAACTAAGCTAAATCTCCCCTTTCCCACCATGGATTTTCTTCAAACCACTTGCAACCAAAATTACACATTCCCACGAGTGCTCTAAGACCCCAGAACCCAGTTGCAAAATCTAGAACACCCCCAAACACATGCAATACTGCTGCTAACCCTAACGAGCCTTAAGTTAAAAAAAGTGCCAAAACGCTTTTCACCAAGGATTTTCTCCAAATCACTTTTATCCGGTATTAGACCTTCCCAGCAATGCCCCCAGACCCGCCAACCCAGGCGAAAAAAGTAGAAGACTCCCAAACAGGCAAAAAGCAAAACCGGAGAAACTCACACTTAGAAATATTTAGGCCTCATTCAAAAATCACTCCGTGCACGCTCTGCAGCTAGCCCTAACTCCCCTTTGCCACCATGGATTTTCTTCAAACCACTTGCAATCAAAAGTATCCATACCCAGCGTTGCTCCAAGACCCCCCCAACCGCCCCCCCAAACACCAGAAACCCCCCAAGCAGGCCCCCGAAAACACCAAAGTGAGCAAAAACTCTGTAAAGTGAAAAACTTTTTCACCACGGATTTTATCCAAAACACTTTTATCCGGTATTAGACCTTCCCAGCAATGCCCCCAGACCCATCAACCCAGGTGAAAACAAGTAGAAGACCCCCAAGCAGCCAAAAAGCAAAAATACAAAAATGGGGACTGAAATTTTCAGGCGCATTCCAAAATCACTCCGTGCGCGCTCTGCAGCTAGGCCCTAACTCCCCTTTGCCACCATGGATTTGGTTCAAACCTCTTGCAATCAAACGTATCCATACCCAGCGTTGCTCTAAGACCCCAAAACCCACCCACAAACACCAGGAACCCCCCCAAGCAGGCCCCTGAAAACACGAATGGGAGCGAAAACTCTGAAAAGTTAAAAACTTTTTCACCATGGATTTTATCCAAAGCACTTTTATCCGGTATTAGACTTTCCTAGCAATGCCCCCAGACCCGTCAACCCAGGTGGAAACAAGTTTAACACCCCCAAACAGCCAAAAAGCAAAAATGGAAAAATGGGCACTTTTGCCAAATTGCTGCATAGTTCCCAGATCACTCCGTGCGCACTCTGCAGCTAGGACCTAACTCCCCTTTGCCACCATGGATTTGATTCAAACCTCTTGCAATCAAAAGTATCCATACCCAGCTTTGCTCCAAGACCCCAAAACCCACCCACAAACACCAGGAACCCCTCCAAACAGGCCCCCGAAAACGCTAAAGTGAGCGAAATGCCTGAAAATAGAAAAACTTTTTCACCTCCGGTTTTCTCCAAACCACTTTTATCCGGTATAAGACATTCACAGCAATGCCCCCAGACCCGTCAACCTAGGCATGAACAAGTTTAACACCCCCAAACAGCCAAAAAGCAAAACCACAAACAGTGAGAATTAGCAAATTTTGGGCCTACCTGGAATTCAGTCCAAATGTGCTGTGCAGCTAGGCCCTAACTCCCTTTTTCCACCATGGATTTCCTGAAAAACAAATGCAATCAACATTAGACTGTGCCAGCAGTGCTCCCAGACCCCAAAACCCACCCACAAAAACCTAGAAGCCCTCTAAACAGCACCCCAAAGTCAGGCAAGTGAGCAAAAACCCAAAAACTTTTTCATCATGGATTTTATCCAAAACACTTTTATCCGATATTAGACCTTCCGAGCTATGCCCCCAGACCCCTGCAGCCACCCGCCAAAAAGCAGAACACCCCCAAACAGGCAAAAAGCAAAAATGGACCTACCTTCAATTCAGTCCAAATACGCTCTGCAGCTCGGCCCTAACTCCCCTTTTCCACCATGGATTTCCTGAAAAACAAGTGCAATCAACATTAGACTGTGCCAGCAGTGCTCCCAGACCCCAAAACCCACCCACAAAAACCTAGAAGCCCCCCAAACAGCCCCCCAAAAACATGCAATACTGGTATATTCAAAACAAGGCAAATTGCGCTGTTCACAAAACATTGCTGTTTTCAGCACTTCCACTACTTCGATCCTCTTGAAACTCACCTGGACAGTCACTTGTTCCAGCGATTCACAAGAATCTCAGCAAGGCAGAACAAAATCGATCCACTGCGCTCTTTGAAGAACGAGAAGATGAAGGTCTACGACTAGTTTTCACTTAGTTTTCACCCAAACACACGCACCCGCAAAACACCTAAAGAGGCCAAAATTCTGCCAATTCTGGACCAAAGAACACCAAAACCCCCTAAAACATTGCCAACATCATTATGAACGAGCCCCGAGCCCTAGAATCAGCGTGAACCATACCAACTTAATCCCAAAAACCCTAGTAAATCGCACTGACTGAACCCTAAACCGTAGATATGCTTTGTCTGTCTGTGTCAAAGAGCCTAGGTATGCTACATCAGGAGGATGCTTCACTCAGTGGTGCCTGCCTTGACCGTCTGCCTGGCCCTGCCGCAAGCATGTCCCAAAAATCCGTTCCGCTCAAGAATTTGCGATTTTTCGATACTTTCGCGAGACCAACATCATCTCTGAACGTGGAAGACACGTCCTTCAGTTGGTGCTCTAGCATGACCAACAATGGGATAGCTTTGCTCAAAGAACAGTCCTCCCTGCTGACTTCACGCGTGAAGACCTCAAAAGGACGAAGCATGTCTGTCAGGCTTTTAACTAGCTTCCATTCCTCCAACTCTAGCCTCTTGTCTTTATGATCAGAACCTAGTTTAAAGACATAGTCATTGATTACCATGCACTGCTCAGACAGACGCTCAATAATGTAAAAGGTTGAGTTCCAACGTGTTGCCACCTCCTGGATGAGTCCTTTGACTGTCACTTTACGTTCATGTTGAATGCTCCTCAGCTCCTTCCGGGCCTTAAAAGAATGGCTGAAATGTGTGCAGATTTTTCGGCAGGTGGTCAGTAACTTTTTGACTGTGTTTTCAGTTTTCAAGAAATCTTGCACAACCAGGTTTATACAGTGCGCCAAACACGGCACTCTGAAATATTGACCCTCCTGCATGGCCTTAACTATATTACTGCCATTATCCGTGGAAACATAACCAACTATGCGATTTCTTGGTTGCAGCCATTCAGAGACCTTACTGTTAAACTCCTCCAAAATGTTTTTTGCAGTATGAGTTTTCTCCATGGCAAACATGGCTAATGTTGTATGTTTCCGAGTAGCTTGAAAAACTGTGTCCAGGTCAACAACTGCACTTGACTTGTCTCTAACCCCTGCCAAAGACCCTGCAAAAGAGACCCAGTGTGCAGTGATGCACATGTAATCAAGGGCTTGGCAACTGGTCCACATGTCTGTTGTCTAGTGGATAGTGTGAACAGCACTCTTCTGCGAAGCTGCCCCAATCACCTCCAGCACATCTTGATGTAGTGCTGGAACCGCAACTCTGGCAAAATAGGACCGGCTAGGAACCTTACATTTAGGGCAGACTGTTGCCACTAATTCTAGAAACCCCACCCCTTCCACGAAAGAAAAAGGGAGAATGTTCAGAGCTAGCATTTTAGCCAGCTTTGCGTTAAACAGACGTACCGTTGGGTGGTTGCGTTCAAATGGCGCCTCCGACCACAACATTTGGCGAATGGTGGGCTGGATCATTTTACGTGATGATGATGATGATGATGATGACGTCTTCAAACCAGTTAGGCCCATTGATGTAGTTTTTCGCATAGGTGTCTCTCCCACACTCTTAGTGAGCCTCATAGATGTTGCAGGGGTAGAGGGTGTGGGCGATACCACTGCAGTGCTGCTGCCAGCAGAACTGGGTGTACCAGAAAAAATGTCTGTCGCTTCTTCACTTCCCCCCTGCACGATCAGCCTCTCGTCATCATCAGATGCAATATCAAGGGATACATTTGGATTTGTTTTTCTTTTGCCTTCCTCGATCTTCCTCATGTGTGCTTCCCAAATGATAGTGTGGTGTTGCTTGTGCTGACCTCTCTGGCCTCCGGTACCATAGTTGGTACCAAGCTTACCCCGACTAACTAATGTTTTACAAATCGAACAAACGACCATGTTTTCCGCCCTTTAACAGTAAAGAAGTCCCAAACTGATGACTGGTGATGTCTGCTGTAGGTGGAGGTGCTACTTTGACTTTCAATGCCAGATGAAGTGGAGGATGGGCGTGGCTGAATTTGTTTCTGTTGTTCACTTACAGCACCACTACTTGAGGTCGAGCTGGATGGAGGTCCATGCCGGCCCTTCTAACTAAAAAAGATGGGAGCTGTAGGTCGTGTTGGTGTTGTAGTTAACGGTGGTGGTACCAGTGCCACGCTGCCCATATCCCGCTCAGCAGGCATTCGGGATAGGGTTACAATGTCTGTCGGCTGAATGCCTGCTGGGGCTGGAGTGATGACTGTGATGACTGGGTCATCGTCAGACTGTTCATCAGCAGCGGAAGACACCACTTCTTGTTCGTCGTCATCACCCATAAGTAGAAGCTTTGCGGGAGCCTTCCTTTTAGGCTTTGCTACCTTTATCGGCTCATGACGTGACTCACTCTCAGACTGCATGGCTGGGTTCCAATCATGATCAAGGTCATCAGAAGGAAGGGGGCTTGAAGAAGAACTTGTAGTAGTAGTAGTATCCCTCCTTGACCTTTTTCTTGCTGGGGATCTGGAAGACAATGGATAATCATCATCAGGATGAGTGGCTTCCTCGGATGATACCTCCTCTTGAATATCAATTTCCTGATGTGCCCCTACTTCTGGAGGAACAAGCGTTGGAGGCAGTTGTGCCGCTCCATGAACCTCTAGTTGCACCTCTCCATGCACCTGTCCATGCACCTCTCCTTGCGCCTCTACTAGCACATCTCTTTGCGGCTCTACTTGCACCTCTCCTTGCCCATGTACTTGCGCTTGTACTAGTTGCACGTGTGGTTGTCGTTGCGGCTGTGGTTGTTGAACACTCGTCAGCTGAGTTACACCCGGCGTTGACTGGATGGTACTTTCTTGTGATGAGCCAACATCACTGGTCGATGGTGATTGAACAACCAAAGTGGCTGCGGCAGCAGCACTCATGGTCTTGGGCCTAAGTTTGCGTGGTGGCACTGAGCCCAATGAAGCGGAGGTGCTGCTTCTAGCTTGGTCCCCGGCGGACACCGCTGCTGCTGCAGGCGTAGTGTTTTTTTCCCAAAAAAGGTGTCGGTGGGCACACCAGTCTCCTTGGTAGGTGGTGCCACTTGCTTCTTCTGCTCCTTCTTACTGGCAGTGGCACTGGAAACTTTTTTCGCTGAGGCGCTATGGCCAACTTTCTTTGGGGCCATCTTCTTGAGATGTTAGAACAGCAGGCCGCAGTTGCACGAGTTGCAGAGTTGTCTTGTCTGTGGCCACACGTGACGTCACGTGATGTTGTGCTGCACACACCGCTGCAGGACTTCTTCCTGGCACTGGTGGTTCTCTTGTGCACCTAAAAGCAATGGAAGACAGAGGAACATCAGTTATACACCCCAAAAAGTTGAAAAACACTCAAAAATCACCACAATCCAATGCCATCCATGCCCTCAATGATGTTTAAATTCAAGACACCCCACAGAAAGACTTGGTCCATGCACCACTGAGTATCCCTGGGCATAATGGATGAAAGCAAGGTAAAATGGGTGCAGGCCTGAGCACACTGCCTGCCTTCAAAATGGCCCCTTGACCCCCACCACATGGCCAGGCCCTGCCCGTACCAGCCCTCAAAATGGCCCCCACCCACATGGACAGGCCCCAACAACAACCCAAAAAATCAAAATACACATACAAAATCACCACAATCCAATGCCATCCATGCCCTCAATGATGTTTACATTCAAGACACCCCACAGAAAGACTTGGTCCATGCACCACTGAGTACCCCTGGGCATAATGGATGAAAGCAAGGCAAAATGGGTGCATGCCTGAGCACACTGCCTGCCTTCAAAATGGCCCCTTGACCCCCACCACATGGCCAGGCCCTGCCTGTACCAGCCCTCAAAATGGCCCCCACCCACATGGCCAGGCACCAACAACACCCCATAAAATCGAAAAACACATAAAAATCACCACAATCCAATGCCATCCATGCCCTCAATGATGTTTACATTCAAGACACCCCACAGAAAGACTTGGTCCATGCACCACTGAGTACCCCTGGGCATAATGGATGAAAGCAAGGCAAAATGGGTGCAGGCCTGAGCACACTGCCTGCCTTCAAAATGGCCCCTTGACCCCCACCACATGGCCAGGCCCTGCCTGTACCAGCCCTCAAAATGGCCCCCACCCACATGGCCAGGCACCAACAACATCCCAAAAAATCAAAAAACATATAAAAATCACCACACTCCAATGCCATCCATGCCCTCAATGATGTTTACATTCAAGACACCCCACAGAAAGACTTGGTCCATGCACCACTGAGTACCCCTGGGCATAATGGATGAAAGCAAGGCAAAATGGGAGCAGGCCTGAGCACACTGCCTGCCTTCAAAATGGCCTCTTGACCCCCACCACATGGCCAGGCCCTGCCTGTACCAGCCCTCAAAATGGCCCCACCCACATGGCCAGGCCCCAACAACACCCCAAAAAATCGAAAAACACATAAAAATCAGCACAATCCAAGGACATCCATGCCCTCAATGATGTTTACATTCAAGACACCCCACAGAAAGACTTGGTCCATGCACCACTGAGTACTCCTGGGCATAATGGATGAAAGCAAGGCAAAATGGGTGCAGGCCTGAGCACACTGCCTGCCTTTAAAATGGCCCCTTGACCCCCACCACATGGCCAGGCCCTGCCTGTACAAGCCCTCAAAATGGCCCCCACCCACATGGCCAGGCCCCAGCAACAACCCCAAAAATCGAAAAACACATAAAAATCACCACAATCCAATGCCATCCATGCCCTCAATGATGTTTACATTCAAGACACCCCACAGAAAGACTTGGTCCATGCACCACTGAGTACCCCTGGGCATAATGGATGAAAGCAAGGCAAAATGGTTGCAGGCCTGAGCACACTGCCTGCCTTCAAAAGGGCCCTTTGACCCCCACCACATGGCCAGGCCCTGCCTGTACCAGCCCTCAAAATGGCCCCCACCCACATGGCCAGGCCCCAACAACAACCCAAAAAATCGAAAAACACATAAAAATCACCACAATCCAATGCCATCCATGCCCTCAATGATGTTTACATTCAAGACACCCCACAGAAAGACTTGGTCCATGCACCACTGAGTACCCCTGGGCATAATGGTTGAAAGCAAGGCAAACTGGGTGCAGGCCTGAGCACACTGCCTGCCTTCAAAATGGCCCCTTGACCCCCACCGCATGGCCAGGCCCTGCCTGTACCAGCCCTCAAAATGGCCCCTACCCACATGGCCAGGCCCCAACAACACCCCAAAAAATCGAAAAACACAGAAAAATCACCACAATCCAATGCCATCCATGCCCTCAATGATGTTTACATTCAAGACACCCCACAGAAAGACTTGGTCCATGCACCACTCACTACCCCTGGGCCTACTGGCTAGTGAGGCTTTCCAGGCACCCCAAAAATAAAAAAAATAAAACAACATATAACAGTGAGCTAAAATTCCATGACATAAATGAGAATTAAGTTTTAAAAAAATCACAGAAACAGTTGTATCATGCACCCATGACTAACCCTGGGCCTACTGGAAACTGTGGCTAGCTATCCACCACAATATATATTTTGTTAAAGTTGTGAAAAAAGTTTTAGAACTGGAGTTGCCTCAACTGCAATGCCCCAAACAAACAACACCAATTTACTTGTAAAATCTCAAGTCCAAAAGTGATCTAAACTCCAAAGTCCTAAAAGTCCTCAAATACAAATATCCACCAGCAGCCACAAGAAGTCATCCTTCCAGCTCCACAGCCAAATGAAAAGTGACCAGGACATGGACAAAGCTCTGGGAGGAGCCTGCTGGACAGGAACAGGAAGTTGGAGACTCTGGGGCACTTCCTTCCTCCCACCCCACCCCAAAAAATGGACTCCTGCACCAAAAAGTGCAGCCAAATGTCAATCTGAGGAGTTATTCTGATCAAAATCATCGTTTTCACAAGGTTTATGCTTCCTGCGGTGGATTTCTTGTGCAGATTTGCAATTTTTGCTATTTCAGGAACGCGAGCTGTTCAAACCTCCCGCCGGAAGTCAGCTGCGCACCGTCGCGGGCCTTTATGACGTACTTGCATTGTCAAACTCTCGCCGTGCAAGATGGCAAACCACGATAACGTAATTGCGTTTGAAAAACTCTCGCGCGATCACGCAGCAAGTTCGAAAATGGCGCAGCACACGCAAAATCGGGAGAAAAACAACTTGGCGGACTCAGAATCGCGGTAAGTCAACGCCGCGCGCGCGAAATTGTATTTTTCAAGCGCGACCAAGCAAAATAATTCGGACCTTGCTAATTTGCGGATTATTGGGTAAATTTGCGCAATTCGCGGATCGCAAAATCCTCAAAAATCCGCAAATTCGCCCACGAAACTGATTTTACGCCCACGCTTAGCTTGGAGTGTAGTGGACAGTGGATGCAACCATGTCATGCCAGCCAGAGGAGAAGATGGCGGAAATGTAGCTTGTTATGTCCCCCCCGTAAGCGTGAGCAGAGTGGGCTGGCCCAGCGTATGCCAGGCCAGTGTAGGGGTGTAAATAAAAGGCACATAACTCTGGGCGTGGTCCTCTTCCGGAAGGCCCAACTTCTCTGCCAGGGTGGCGCCTGTCACCCTGACACAAGGCTGAAGCCGTTGTCGTGAGTGGAGTTCCCGGCAATCTTGTGTACCTGCTGCACTCCGGGATGCTAGTCCCCGAACCAGTCTTGCCCGCCCCTGCGCACCCAGGCCTCAATTACCACCTGCCGACACAGGTGTGTGTCGAAGAGGTAATTGCAAACACAACAATGATGGACAGAATGTGGATCAATGTCACACATTCACCCCAGTCCAAAGATCTGGGCCCAAATCCATCGTTTTTCCACTCCACACCACCCTGGGTTAGACAATGGCAATATGCAAATCAGCGCTGACCCTGTGCCCCATGGGAACAGTCCAGTCCGAACTACAAAAGCCATGTCCTTCCCAGAACGGAAACAAGCATCCGAGGACCGGACCGGTTTCGAGGTAACACCTCTCATCAGCCCGGCTAGCTTGATTCCAGTGGTGTGGAGTGCCTGGGACTCACGTCTGAGCATCCCCAGTACACTTAGAGCGGTAATTGCAAACACAACAATGATGGACAGAATGTGGATCAATGTCACACATTCACCCCAGTCCAAAGATCTGGGCCCAAATCCATCGTTTTTCCACTCCACACCACCCTGGGTTAGACAATGGCAATATGCAAATCAGCGCTGACCCTGTGCCCCCTGTGTGTCGAAGAGGGCCCACCACATGCCAGTGCAATCTCCAAGCTGCAATCTCCAAGTCATTACCTTGACCTTGGCAGCCTCCCCAGTCCATCACGGCCTCTGCAACACAGGCCCTCAGTACGCCTTTCTCGATGACGTACTCTACCGGCAGACACAGCAGACAAGTAGGTCACACATTTGGAACTGAATCTTGATTACACCATGGCAGAGCACATCAATGGGGCCAATTCACAGAACTAACTTAAGACAAAATCCGAAACTTACTAGTTTTGGTATTCTCAGAAGTCAGGATTTTGTCTAAGACAAACTTAAGACAGACTTAAGACAAACTTAAGACAGACTTAAGACAGACTTAAGACAAAATCCTATCTTAAGTCTGTCTAAAGTCTGTCTTAAGTCTGTCTTAAATTGGTCTTAAGTCTTTCTTAAGTTTGTCTTAAGTCTGTCTTAAGTCTGTCTAAAGTCTGTCTTAAGTCTGTCTTAAGTCGGTCTTAAGTCTCTCTTAAGTTTGTCTTAAGTCTGTCTTAAGTTTGTCTTACGACAAACTTAAGACAAAATCCTAGCTTCTGTGAATATCAAAAGAAGTAAGTTTAGGATTTTGTCTTAAATTAGTTCTGTGAATAGGGCCCACTGAGTTAATGTCACTATACTCCCTTCGATGTGGTGACATCAAGTCTGTGCATAGCATCACAACTGCATTTGGGCCCACGCGGACTACTGCCCTCAGCCTACGCTGCGCTTGAGTAGGTCACACAATTGGAACTGAGCATCGATTTTCAAAGGCAGAGTATATATTGCACGCACGGAGAGGATGACACGTTGCATTTGGGAGGAAAAAAGGATCATTATTATATAGGTGATCGAACACTACCGACAACTGCCCTGGTGTCACTAACTCTGTGCATCACAAGCCTCCAAAACGTGGCTGTGGGCCACTGCTGACTGGCCTGGATGGGCATCACCGCAGGAGGCACACGCCACCATCGCCAGGACCTCCTCCAACCTGCCAAAGTCGAAACAGTGGTACTGGCAGACTAACGGAGTTGCTCAAACCTGTCTTGGATACCATCATCTGCCTGATACCCTGTTCAGCCCTCCAGGTGCCACTGACTCAGTGCACCGCAACCCATTGACCGTTACTGATTGAGTTTTGTGCTGTGGAGAGGTTGCGCAGCAATGTCATCTCAGGCAGTGTGGGAGACCTGCGATGTTGATGAGGAAGATGATGCAGGTCTAACTCACCCCACTGCATCTCCATCAGGAATATCCCGAATGGACACAATCCTAGTCATTTTCATCACATGAGCGCGCTCAGCTCTTGTGCCCCAACCTCAGTGCACTGCAACTCACTGACACTTTTGTTTGCATGTTGGGTGACCTCTGTACTTGCTCTGGCTCCCTTCATGTTGATGAGCAGTTGACTCTGTTATGCAGGTGTTTTCTGTTTCCATTGCACTAGTGTCCAATGTTCAAGTTGTTGCCAGCACCAAGCACTCTGTGCGGGCTGCCTTACACTCACCACACACACATCCAGCACAGGTGTCTCTGTACATGTGGCCCTGCCAATAAAGGGGCCGGGCGTACATGCCCGTAGCCAGTTCAACATAATATCTGCGTGTGTCCCCGTGGTCTTGCTGTATGCATGAGGGCCCTGGGCCCTACGACTAACCCTGGGCGGGCAACTTCGATACGCCCACGAAGTGGGCGTAGTGTTGCCTACTTCGCCCTTTGCAAAGTAGGCGAAGCAGGCAACACTACGCCCACTTCCTGGGCGTAGCGAAGTTGCCCGCCACCCGCCTCCCTCCCGCCCTCCCTAAATGCTTTAAATGAATATATAAATGAATTATAAAACCACTTACCTTGTCAGCCGCGTCCCCGGGGCTCCCGCTCGTCATCACGCCGCCGGCGCCGCCGTCTTAGATACTAATGCGCATGCGCGGGCGGCCGCGCATGTGCATTAGTATCCAAGACGCTGACTAATGGCAGCGGATCGGTGGGCCACTGAGCCAGCGATTTTCGATCATTTACGACTGAGAAGTGGATCTCTTGGCCTTTGAGCTAACACCTCTACAGGCGATTCAATACGACCTGTGGACTGTTGTGCAATACATCGTGTCTTGAAAAAGACCCGCCGCAACCTTAAACCTATGCGCAGAAGGGTAGAAACGTCGACATCCCGTAGCTGGCCTTTGACCTCTAGGATTCCAAAACTTAAAGAAATATTCAGAATCTCTAGACATCCATCTATCGTGGCCTTCAGAAAAACAACTGTGCATATATGTATAAATTGATTGTATAGATTTCTAATTTCACTTGTATATATTTTTCACTGTTTGACCACTATTCACTATTGACACTATTTTGCCCAAAAATCTATTTGGACAGTCTTTTCTCTGTAAAAAAAATGTTGTACTAAATGAAAGGTCAAGTAAATGACATTAAAGCAACGAATAAGACCTCGAGTCATTAGTTGTGAGGTCTTGAACTGTGTTGTCAATGGAGGGGGTTCCTCAACTACAATAACAGTATTGTTTGAATCACTCATGTTCCGCACCCGACAGGACCATTTGTTATATTAACCATTAACTACCCAGGTTCTGAGGGACACAGGGTTACCCCGTTTTGTTTAAATATACATCTCACTTCAGGCAGCCGGTAAGAGCTTGGACATGTAGCTTTGTCATCACCCACTCAATACGTAAGAGGAGTGGACTGGGCTGTCGTAGGCAGAGCCAACATGGGTCTGTGACTGGTATTTGCATGCCCCTTGTAGTGGTTCTGTACTGGGAATGTGCATCTGCATGTGTCTCTATGGCAGTGTGGGTGTCCTTTGTGGGGTGTAGGTGGTCCCTGAAGGGTATTAGACACCCATGTATGTGATCCAGTTCCCCTTCCATGGGGTCGGACCCCACCCGCACTTATTTGGCCACCTCCTTTTGGCGTTCTGACACCTGGCAGTGGGGTGCCATGTGTGGGTCGGTGAAGTGTTGTGAGCCAGCCATGCTTGTGGGTGCTTCCTGCTGTGTGGTCTGTTGCAGGGTCTGTGTTCTCCTTTAAGTAGCTTGGCTGCCCTGGTCCTGGCGGTGGGTTGCGTGGGATGTCCATGGGCTGTTGTAGGGCATTGGTGTCAAAGGTGTGGTGGTCCTCTCCGGCATCACTGATTTGTGGTCTTCTGTGCTCTGCTGGAGGTGTTGTATGTCCCTCTTCAATGTGAAGGGGAGATGCATGTTGACATTGTGTGTTAGTTAACACAGCATCATTTTTCCACGATAGACTGTGATGTTGGAAGTTGCACTAAGTTACTTTTGCACTGGTTATCAAACAATCTTGATAATATGCCCCTAAGCAGTTCACTTTTGTTGAATAGTTGTATGTAGAAGACATGTGTTCCTCTTATGTTCAATTCGCCTCTCAATAATTCAGATATAAGTATACGGTAAACAGATCACGAATATATATATTTTTTCACATATGGGGCCCGATTCACAGAATGAACTTAAGACTCAATCCTAAACTTACTACTATTTTGGTATTCACAGAATGCACTTACTACTTTTGGCATTCACAGAATGAATTTACTACTTTTGGTATTCACAGAAGTTAGGATTTTGTCTTAAGTTTGTCTTAAGACAAATTTAAGACAGACTTAAGACAGACTTAAGTTAGAAATTTGTCTTAAGTCTGTCTTAAGTCTGTCTTAAGTTTGTCTTAAGACAGACTTAAGACAAAATCCTAACTTCTGTGAATACCAAAAGTAGTAAGTTTATTCTGTGAATGCCAAAAGTAGTAAATGCATTCTGTGAATACCAAAATAGTAGTAAGTTTAGGATTAAGTCTTAAGTTCATTCTGTGAATCGGGCCCATGATTTATTTCATGTGTGAATTTATAGTTGTTGAATCACTTAATTCTGAAATAACTTAGTTACCAAAGATGTAGTGAAGACCACAGAATCACGATAAAGTCATCTCTACCAGCTTTCTACCAAAGGCTACATCAAAATAACCTCCACTGCCAGTTTCTAAACACTCAACAAACCTTATTAGGCCACAGCCTCATTTGTTAAGTATCCCTACACTCAGATTCAGACCATGTTTTTACTAACTGAAATGGAGAAATGACTCTATAATCATTAAATGAGGTCTTCGTGTGAGGCCTAACAGACAGAGGGGTATTACTTATCACCTTGTAGCTACAATGGGAAGATTCCCTGTCTGTTACTCCTCACCCAAAGAGCTCAAATAATACATAGCTATACAACACATTTGGTGCCTGTTACAACCTTTTGTATTCCATCACATTTGAAGGCAGTTATATCCTGTTTCTTCAACAACTTGCGCGACATTTTTTAATATTATTTGAGAAGACAAAACCTTTACTAGAGAGCAGATGAGATCCTTTTCAGTTCTTGATAAGAATCCGGCAGTAAAGCATAATCTTGGGTGATTTCCAGCACTGAGATTAATTCAAGCATTCAATCCATCATTGGGGTGGTTGGTCCATATATAAGATGGCTGAATAGCGCGCTTAGCCTCTGTAAACAGGCGATTCCCAGACATTTTGCCTGACAAATTAGCAGAAATGAGGTGCTAAAGGTATCCCGCCGTCCGATGTGCAATGCTTTGTGCCTGGATGTGCACCCGAACCTGGAAAAGCAGACCCACTCCATGATGCAGGTCAGGCATTCAACATGGTCAATGGAAAGTAACTGATTTCTTTTGTGCTCAATGTATTCATTCTCCTCATATTGGTGACAAGCACCTGATCTTTGGACTCCTGGCAATAATCTTTGTAAAGGTCTTATTTGGCCCAATGAAGGCTTCAAGGGCAACTGTAGTCGTAGGTCAGACAACTAATAAAAAGAAAAGATGGACGAATATCTGGGCTCACTTTAACTGCATAGTCTAACTTTGCTATTTACTGCTTACCACAGTTCTATTCAATTCTCAAGTCACAAATTGTGCCTCAAAATTCTTTCAACTCTCTTGGATGCCCTGACTCCCTGTGACTGAAGGATCTCTGCATAGATTTAGCAGCTGCCTTTGATTGGGGAGGGGCCACTTGCACCACCTCTCAGTTTATTGTATACATTTGTCCTGACCTTTGATCTCTTTTCATAAGGTCTCCTCAATTGATTTTTCACGCATTATTTACACCTTCTGTGTAAGGGTTTCTTCTACCTTGATCCTGACTCTGCTGGTATTTAGATACTTCGCCAAAATGGTGGATAGCAAGGTAAAAGAGATGAGAGAGTGTAAGGATCTAAAAACAGGCCAGAAAAGACCCACATTGTCTCCTTAGAACCACCACTTAAATCCAAATCTAGTCAACCAACCAACTTGGATTTTATCATACAGAGTCTTACAGCTTTGCACAGCTTGCACCAGAGTACTAATACAAATACGCATTTCATGCAATCAGATATCCAAGTTTTAAGGAAAGACTTCAAAGTTCCGGCTGAAAAAAGTTACTGAGGTGGAATCAAGCATTAGCTGCCTGGTGGATAGTAAAGTGAAAACAAGGAAGCTCAGAGATAATCTATGCTAGAAAATTACATCTCTCTCTATAGGCATTATAGTGTTGTGATTCTATCTAGGACCCTAATTCGATATTCCCGATTTATGCCCTTATATGGTTATAACAAATAATATCCTTATACAGGCATAAGAATCATATCCATATTTAGTAAAAGCCAATGCAGTCCAAATACGGCAAGGCTACTCCCATAGACTCCTAGAAAGTACAACACGTTCTTTAAACAAACCAAGCCTCCAGCAGCCCGGGAAATCCCCCTGCTTTTGTTTTGATTTGCACAAGAACTCCGGGAGTCCAGAAAGAACTGTTAGTTCTTAGTGACGTCTTATGTCCAACCTTACGTCAAACCCGGCACCTTTCGGGTATAAATATACCAACGTTGCCTTAAACAAACACACGGTGGTTTGGAGCAGAGCGGCTATCTACTTGCCCGACGCCCAGCTGATGCGAGAGCCGAAGGAAGCCGACCCCCCCATTTGATGCAGTGAGAGAGACGCTGTCTTTTCTCCTGCCGAGAAATTCCAGCTCCGGTGTTTCCAGTCACCCTTGCGGGTTGCTGGGAGATCGAGTCCTGAGAGAGAGATACAAGACCTCCTACATTCTAGAGCCAAGGTACGGAGCTGATTAAAACCTTAAAGAGAATTCTTGATTCAGAATCTTGGCAAAAACCAACTTAACTTAAACTGCAACTTACTTACTCCTTCCCACGTATTAGGCTTAGGTCAGGTACACCGGGGTAGGCGTATCTTAGAAGCACCAGTTGAGTACGTTAGTCAATGTTTTTATGTATGGATATATTTTATCTGTTTTAAAGTATCATATGGCTAAGAAACGATATCAATGCTTTTACAGTATTATTTCATAATACTTCTTTTACAGTACGCACTTTACTTCATGATAAGTATTGCAATTGTGGCAACTCACTTCTCTTGCATGAGAAAAAAGACTGCTCAATAAATAACACCTTTTATTGAAAACGCCCATCTCTCTATTTCTCTGCACTCCTGGTGAAATTAAGCATGCACAATTGACTGAGTGAAATAGCTGTCTATTGTTTTCACACGACTCTAGAGATATACTCTTTATTCTGAGAGAGCAAAGTTGTCATGTTTATGCAGTTGTCAGAAACTAATCCCTTCTTGTCTATTCAGGAAAGTTAACCCCTTCCTGTTCACTCGAGAAAGTTTCTAGTGACCTCTGAGCTAGCTGGCAAACCTAATTAAGTCTAACATAGTCAGTAGAGACCTAGATGACCTCAGTCCTACGTCTAAACTGCTGTTTATGTTATTCCATTGCGCAGAGCCTATTGGGAAAATAGGAACTACACTACATGGCGCCCAACGTTTGGTAAGGCGATAATCTAACGCAAGATACTAGAGTAACTCAATCGTGCTTTTCACACAGACCCCCTTTTTCCGTAAAAACTCCAAAAGACGTCTGGAGTGGGTAAAAGGTTAATATCCGCCGGAACTTACTAGGAAGAGATTCCTATGTATTCGTTTTTGGTTAGTCAACGTTGAAGGATACAGTGTTCCAAAATATTGTGCACCTAATCTTTGTTTCCTTGAAACTTGCTCTGCAACAAAACTTTCTGTCAGTAAAATGTAGGATGGTGAAGAGGAAAGGGAGAGAGCTAAATTAGCAGCTAAACTCCTAGCGGATGACACAAGTCTCCAAGAAAATGACCCGAATGCTATAATCATTCCGGTAAATGTAAGAAAAACTATAACTAAAAAACTTATAGAAAATGGAGTATCATCAAGAGGTGGTACAGTCATATTTGTGGTAGAGGCCCATGAATATCGGCAGACAGAGGTATTCTATTGCTGGATACATTTTCCAGCAGCACATGCTGTAACACACGATTTCCACTATTACAAAATAGAGGAATCTCCAGAGGAATACACTCCTTTTGAGGACGTTGAAATTCCACTAACATACCAAGAGCACCTGCTCTGGTTTAATGGCGCCCTAAAACATCAAAATCACATCACCAGGCTCGGTCCACTATGTAGACCAGGAGCCACATGGCCGGTTCTAGACAGCTACACACCACATCCCGACATAGAAAAAATGTCAGACCGGGAACTTTTAGCTCAGCTAAAACAACTAATTAAAATACATAGACAATTGGTCCAATATAGTAACACAAGAAGGGTACAAAGTTCCCCGGTAGGAGTGTAAAGAACAGTGTAAGTGTGTAGCGTAGAAGAAAGACAGGGGGAGAATTTCTTTTGGAACTAAAACCCTCACACACCCAGCAAGCTAGCTGTCATGCTTCATCATATGGGTTCTGCTCCTCGTCAGACTGGCGCTGCAATGTCTGACGGGCACCCGTGAAGGGGCTCTTTATTGGAGATCTTTTGTTCCAGCCATATGGTGCATGCATGTGAGAGGGCGAGAAAAAGTGTAGTCGTGAAGTGAAAGTGGTTTAAAAAAGGTGAGTCAGTCCACAATAGACTTTATTAGCGTGGTTGGCTCCCTTAGCTAAAAGGCTGGTAGGGGAGATATAAACTGGTCTACACACTGTGTTACCCGCTCTGAACTGCCTCTGCTATCTACAGATATCTGTGTCAATCACTACTCACGCTGGCCATTGACTCTTTACTTTACTTCATTTCTGTACTCCTGGGGCTCTACTTTTAGTCCCGTCCGTACATTGCTTAAAGTGATTTGGCCCTTCCCCTGCACGGGTGCTTAATACTCTGTAGAGCGCAGGGAAACCCAAGATGGCCGCCACTCCTACCCTCTAGATCCCTAGGTACGGCCTAGTGGATACTTCGCATCCAGAAACCGACTTGGCGCATGCGTAGTCATCATGCTGCTTCCGCCACGCCCACTCGCAGCACTAACACGGCGGGAGGACAATGGCTACTTATTCTCCGCCTCAGTACGAAGTGCGCCACCAGCTGCTCCACGCTCTGACCCAGCGCTGTTCGTGGGGGTAGGTGTAGATGGTAATGACCGCACGCCACTGAGTTAAGCTGTCTGTGGGTCGCCTACTATGCCTTTGCCCTGGATCATGCCGTTGACGCTCGGACAGTGTGTGGCACACCCTCCCTAGTTACACCGTGGCCTTCTATGTCGTGAGGAGTACTGTCATGACACCACAGTCCGTGTAGGGCACACGGATTTCCCTCGGTAGTTGCTGCTGGCCTGTGGGGTTGGTCCTTCTCCGTTCTCCCTTCCCCCTGCTGGTGTTTACTAGCCGGGGTCGGGTGTTCGCGGGGAGATCTGATCAGCGGGTTAGCGCTGCCTATCGAGACTCAAGGCCTCAGCGACTCCAATATGCCTACGGGGCAACTATCAATTTCACACAGAGCTGGCTTAGGACTATCTATGATGTGGCCACCTGCCCGAGTTGGTTCCAACGAGCCCCTTGATACCAGCTCTTTTACTTATCTCTCGTCAGTTCACTATATGACTGGGCCCCTACTTGGCATCTTTCTCCCCTAGGTACCTTACCCAACTGTGCAGGTCCCACGGGAGCAGACTGCGGGGCACCGTAGGAAATCCCCTAGGGTAAGAATGAAAGCCCTTTTTTCCTTAGCTTTTAACGTCTTCGTCCTCAGTCTCAATTGAGATTGTCTTTGCCTTCATGATGCCTTGTGTATCTCTGTTTATAAGTTTCTGTATGTGTGTATTACGTAGAGTATTTGCGAGCTAGCAAGCAATAGAGCATCGCATTGACCATATTCTTCTATTGCTTTTACATATTTTCTAGGTCGCATGACTAGAGTAGGACCATTCGGCCTGCCCCTTTACTGACCCACTGGATGCAGTTGTAATTCTCTTTTTTGTATCTAATTCTCCACTGTGTAGTACTGAACACTTAGGTCCTGAAGAATTGCCATGACGGCAAGAAACATGTTGACCTGACCTGAGGGTTGCAGATATTTTGCTGTGAACATTCCCAGTTCATATCTCCCCTCCCACCCTTTTAGCTAAGGGAGCCAACCACGCTAATAAAGTCTATTGTGGACTGACTCACCTTTTTTAACCCACTTTCACTTTACGACTACACTTGTTCTCGCCCTCTCACACGCATGCACCATGTGGCAGGAACAAAAGATCTCCGATAAAAAACCCCTTCACGGGTGCCCGTCAGACATTGCAATGCCAGTCTGACGAGGAGCAGAACCCATATGATGAAGCATGACACCTAGCTTGCTAGGTGTGTGAGGGTTTTAGTTCCAAAAGGAAGTCTCCCCCTGTCTTTCTTCTACGCTACACACTTACACTGTTCTTTACACTCCTACCGGAGAACTTTGTACCCTTCTTGTGTTACTAGTTGTTCGGACTTGTACACTGGACCCCGTTAAAGAAAGTCCGCTACGGTTCCCCCCTTTGTTGATAGACTGTGCGCGGGGTTTTCCCCGCGGAACCATTGAGGTTACCTACAGTAACAATTTACTGAGAGGACCATCAATTCCCTCCTGATACCAATTTGGTACTCCAGGGACACTTACCTAGCTTGTCCACATCCACCGTACCCAGTACCTGTCTGCGATAAATCCTACCAATCATGGAGGATGTCCCAGGTCTGAGTTTTGACGAAGATACAATAGCTGAGGCTCTGAGATCTGCTCCTTCACTCTTTGGGGTAGGAGGAGCGACCGCCTCAGGCTCTGCTAATGAAGACTGGGCGACCCTTACTATAATGAAAAAAGAGTGGCTCAGGATCACTGTCCATGGGGCAATGATGACCGAATATTTGAGAGCTAACATTGCTCCCCAGGGACTTATTGTCAGCATCATGCCGAGACTCTTCCTTGAGGATGGTCAATTTAAGGGAGACTAGTGCCAAGTCTCGTGGAAATGCACGAAAGACCTACTTTTCTTGATTGTGAAGAGACTGGCAGACGCTCTGCTTGTAAAAATCACAGCGGTTGAGACGGCCATCCGAGGTACGCTAACCAAAACTCCTTTCACCACAAAACTGGCGGAGATTAATCAGGAAATCGCGGAGAACCAAGAGTTTCTCCTTAAACAGAAATTGTCCAATCTACAGAAGGATGTGGCCAGATTTGATAAAGAGAAGGTATACCCGTAACAAAGGAAGGTTATACCAACAACAGAAACGGCTTCTCCTCTGATGAAAGTTCAGACAATGGATCCCGGAGGGGATCCTCCGACAGTGACTCTAGCGACAGCTACCCTCCCCATAATAATCGTAATCAACGTTGCCCTAACTGGAACCAAGGATATAACAAAGAACCTTTGTTCCATGGGCCACCACAAATGAAGCCACCCTGGCAATATCCCTTCTACCCGCAGGCACCACCACAGTTCTTCCCAATGAACCAACCTTTTTTAGACAGAGGCAGGGGCAGAGGAAGAGGGCGCAAGCGAGGAGGCCAAAAGATTGTACAGTGGCAAGATCAGACAACCATACCAACCTCAGTGGACCCCAGGAGCATGACCCGGGGCAGGAGAGTTTGATTATAAACCTCTCTGACAGGACATTGACCCCCATTGAGACCAGGATTCTTGAGAAGGGCCTGGGTTTTGTTCCTACCCCGACTCCTGATAGTTTCAATGAAATGTGCTAGATCAAACAGTTGTTCAGGAAAGTACGGTTACGTTCCTTCTTTAATGACAGACCTGAGAATGAGGGAACCGACACTGGGTTACATAAACCATCAACCTTTACCCCCACTGACAATATGGTCCCACCGGAGGTGTTAGCCTTTGAGAAGGCAGTCCTCAGAAGTCTGGATAATAAACCCAATACCAACAGCTTTAATAACTTGAGCACAGCAGAGAGACAAGCTGTTCAATCACTAGGCAACGATACAACTGTTGTTCTTAAGCAGGTGAACAGAGGGGGCGCCACGGTGATCCAAAATAGCTGTGATTACGACAGAGAGTGTAAACGTCAACTTGCCAACACTACTCATTACAGACCTTTGGCTGTGGACCCCACTAAAAGGCTTACAACTACCATCACTAGCCTAATTATGGAGGGTGAGACAAATGAGTGGATTACTAAGAACGAAGCTGCGTTCTTACTGACTACTGACCCAGTCATTCCATACTTCTACACCCTGCCCAAGATTCACAAGGGGCAGACAGCAGTCCCGGGGAGGCCAATTGTGTCAGGCATCGGCACACTACTGGAGCCCCTCTCCAAATTTTGTGATGTCTTCCTCCAACCCGTGGTTAGGAAAATTCCATCATTCTTACAAGATACCAGGGATGTGCTCCGTCTTGTTGATACCATTGAGTTGAGGGAGGGTGTTGACCTCCTCCTGACTCTGGACGTCGAAGCACTCTATACGAACATCCTGCAACAAGCCACCTTGGAAGCTGTTGAGTCTACCCTCTTACTTGAAGAGTGGTCCTCACCTACACCAGTTTCTTTTATAATAGCCTGTGCAACCCTAGCCCTTACTGAGAATTTTTTCCAATACGGGACTCAACTCTACCACCAGATCCGGGGGACTTCTATGGGTTCTACCTTTGCCCCTAGCCTGGCCTGTATCTACATGGCCACTTTTGAAGAGAAGACCATTAGATCTGCCCATAACCCCTTCTGTGACAACATCACACTCTGGCGCAGGTACATAGATGATATTCTCGTTCTATGGAATGGTGACCGAGTGACCTGTGAAGCCTTCTGCACTTGGATTAACCTACAGAATCTGTTTCTCAAATTCACTGGCACTATTTCGGATACAACAATACCTTTCCTAGACTTGAGCATCAACCTAAATGATACAGGGCTCAGTACCACTCTTTACCGCTAAAGCACTGACAGGAATTGTCTCCTGCTTTATGAGAGCCACCATCCGAGAGCCCTGAGGGACAACCTCCCTTTCGGACAGCTCCTCAGGGTGCGCAGGAACTGTACTGCCAAGTCTGATTACAAACAGGAAGCCCGGCTCCTCCAACACAAATTACAGGATAGGGGGTACCCTACCAGACTCATTCACAATTTCTGTAAACGAGCCTTGAATAACTCGAGGGAGGGGTGATTGAAACATGCACCTCACAAATGAACAATCCTTTGTTTCCTGTCTCCAAGCCAGACGATTCATATCGTCTAGTTTTGGACTACAGACACTTAAACTCCTGTAGCAAAACATTTGCAGTACAAAACTCACACAGTGCAGCACTAATGAATAACATCGTGCGCAAAACATATAAAACAACATTAGATATCTCTAATGGATTCTTTTGTCAAAACATAGCACCTGAAAGGAAGTATTTGACCGCTTTCTCCTGTATGGGGTCGCAAAAACAATTCTCTCGACTCCCACAGGGATTCAAGAATAGCCCAGGATTATTCTCATCAAGGGTAATAGAGTTTCTACAACTATATGATGATGAGGCATTATCTTATGTCGATGACATCTATCTCACAGATGATGACCTGGAGACTCACTTAAAAAGTGTGATCACCATAATACTTGGGTTCGCAGCTGAAGGGTATGAATTCAACTTTAAAAAGTCGCGAATTGCTTACCTAACTGTCCTGTTTTTAGGCTATGAATTATCAAGTGAAGGCAAAAGCCTAGCAGACAACTTCTTAGAGAAGTGTGCTGTACTCCAAGCTCCAAAAACGCTGAGGAATTTACAATCAATACTAGGTTTCCTGAATTTCGGAAGAACATACATTCTAAATTATGCAGAAAGGGTTAAACCTCTCTATGAATTAATAAAACCTGATTTCAAACAAATCAATTGGTCTCAGAAACACACAGAAATTTCAAGATCATTACAAACAGACATGTTAACTAAAACAAAATTGCAAACTCGCGACAACATACGCAACCTTGTAATCCGAGTCATCCCAGAAAGATGCGGATTCACGTACCTGACCTCTAATGAGGGAGAAACGGTACCAATAGCTTACAAATCACACTTGTACACACAAGCTGAAATGAAATTCAGTTCTACTGAAAAAATTCTAACTGCGGTTCAAACTGCTGTAGCAAAAGAAAGAGCCCTAGCCCAAGGCAAGAGAATATCTGTTTTAACAGCAGAATCAGCCCTTGAGGCATTAACAAGCCCACGCAATCTAAATGCTGTAGTATTAGATCCGAGATGGATACAATGGGTTAATTCTCTTGCTGCTACAGACGTAGTATAGAAATTTGATCTTAATTTAAAAACACAAGAATGTATCCAATATGAATATGAATGTCCTCTGCCGACCGAAATCCTGCCTCTGGAACATTACGGCTGTATAATATATACAGACGGATCAGCACAACCCGCAGTTGGGGGTAAACAAGCATATAGTGCTGTGTGCGTGATCGTTAAAGGTCGTTGGCACGAAGGAACATTTAGACCACTGGTCACTAAAACCCAATCTCTAGGAGATTGTACAGCTCAGCGAGCTGAACTACTGGCATTTAAGATGGCGCTTGAAAATACCGATCGCAAATTCCCAACAGTAATAGTGTGCGATTCATATTACTGCGTTCAGTCTTACAATGAATACTTGCAGAACTGGGTTCAAAACGGCTTCAAAGATACAAAAGGTGGCACAATCAAGCATAAAATGCTTTGGGAACAAGTAGTTCTTTTACCGAAAGAACTACAAACGACTCACGTGATACATACACTGAGTCATCAACGTGATGGCGTTCACGTTGCGGGGAATTCATTGGCTGATGAGGGCGCGAAGGCAGCTGTACAAACGGCTTCCATAGCGGCCATCACTCGGTCAAAAACAAAAATAGACAGCGATATAATGCAAGCTGTCAGTGCTTCAGTAAATGATAATAGAAAAACACTCCCGAAAGGCTTTCCAGTAAAGTACTCATACATAACTGATGCAAATAATGCTCCTTTTGCTCGAATCCCTGGATTGGGGGATAGGGCAATTCCAAACATGGAACACAGATTAGGATTAATTTTAGCGGCACACGAAGGGCTAGCTTCTGCACATGCTGGTATTTCCGCCACAATATCGTTATTAAAGCAGAGATATTGGTGGCCACGCATGAGAAAACAAACTAGGTACTATGTTCTAGAATGGGAAATATGCCAAAGAATGAAAGTATCAACAGTGTAATGACCAGCACAGGCGCCCCTTCTAATCTCAGATAAACCATTAGCATGTGTTTACCTGGACCACTGTGGTCCCTTACAAAGGGATGCCAACTATAAATAGATCTTGGTCGCAGTGGATTCCTGCATGAGATTCATTTGGATGTGGCCCCAGCGCTCGGCTGACGCCAGAACTGTTATAAAAGATTTGCAAGTCTTTATCGGCACATACACAATTGGCATGCTACATTCTGACAAGGGTCCTGCGTTTAGCTCTCGAGCTTACAAAGAGGCCATGACCAGCATGGGCATTGCATTGCGGTACTCTCCTCCCTTCCATCCTGAGGGAAATGCGGTATTGGAAAGAAAAAAACGTGACATAAAACAATCTATAACGGTGAGGGTATTAGGTTCGGGTGATGGGTGGGTCAAACATCTAACAAGTGTCCAACGTAGTCTTAACAATCTGGCAAGAAATTTTCTAAAAGGTATCACTCCTTACTAACTATTGTTCGGTACTAGAATGCACATCCAGGACTTAGATTGTCAGACTTCAGTGGTGAATAAAAAAGCCTTTGATATCAAAGACCGTTTGGCTGTTTTACAGGACTTAAATGAAACAAGAAGAAGTCCAAGTAACATAAAGTTAAAGCCAACGACCACTGAAGAGAAACCACCTGTCCCAGCAAGACCTGTCTGGATTCCAAAGATTGGGGATCTGGTCAGAGAGAAGGTCACGATGAAGAAGGAATTTGGGCCTTCTTACAGAAAAGCAGTACCTGTCTTAGCAGTCAGCGTAACAAGATCAGTAGTACTACCGCCCCTTGCTGGTAAAAAGGAGAACAGAGTTGTATCAATCGACCTGGTAAAACCACAATCATGTGACCAATAATAAGTAGTAGGCCCAGTGGACTTCCAAGAAATAGCAGAAGTCCAAATATTGCTACAATCCAAGAGGTTCAAACTGAAAGACTAATCACTTTTGATAAACCTGCAGTGAACAAAAAAGGACTATGCAACAAAGCCATGGAACTTGTGCCTCTTGAAACCCAAATTGCAACAGTTTGTCAAGAAACACCAGTCTACAATGATGTAGCATCAGACTATGTTAATGAAACAAAGAAAGATCCAAAGACAAATGAAAATCCGGAAGCAATTCCAATAATTGACAGAACTACATCTGTCTACTTCATCAATTTCGATGACTTTTCTGATGATCCAAGTGAACATGAAGAAACGCCAGCAACAAAAACTTTCAAAAAAAGAATGACTGAACTCGTTCATCAACTAAAAGAAATATATCTAATTTCACCATGGATTGAATTTTGGATTGTGTTAGGTGTACTTTTCCTCCTGCTTTGGCTCATCATGGTTTTATGTTTGGGTAGATTCATTGATGGAAAATATAGTACAATGGACACAGCAAGTCAGAACATCAACTTGGTCCTAAAGCCTCACAGATCCTCACACATCGAGAAAAGAGAACTGTCATCAGTGAACATCACAGCCAATCCAATACCCGGTGGGGTAGCATGGGACAAAACTGATTATGAAATCTATGGCCCAATTGAGCTCCTGAAATATCCACATCAGTTCAAGGTTTCATTAAGTGACTTTGTGACACCAAGTACTTTCTCCGATGATTGGGACTTTGAAAATATTAATAATATGATGTCAGATTTAGTAATGTCAGCTAAATTCACAGAACATGATTATTTACAGGGTTCATCAAATTATGAAGAATTGTATTGCTATAATCATTTTGGTCATCACTATTTGCATAAATCTGCTCAACCTAGAAATGTTTTTAATTATAACCAATGGGAACATTGTCCAACACCGCCAAAAGGCAGCTCGAAAACATTTTATGAGAAATTCCAATACTTCTCAGGGTTTAACAACAGTGATCCAAAAACGTTTTATTTTAAAATGTTAAATAAGACAGGAATGAAAACAATGTTGACAAATACTAAATTGATTTATTCTGAAAAATGTTATGATAAAATGTCTACATTTGGTTTTGAATTTTGGAAAAACAACATTGAAACAAAAACCATCTGGGGTACAAAAGACTGGCACGTACAAGGTCTAGAAGCATTATTTAGAGCCTGCATGATCCCAGAACAGATAATATTCCTGAATGACACCATTCAACAAACAACCTGTCTTGGTTTAGCCAAGATAAAAGACTTAAATAAACCGTCTATTCCAAAGCCCATACCTGATAGTAATAGCACTTCAGATGTGGAGATAGACGTATCCCATATTTTACACCAAAACAGAACAAATCCTGACAGGCGAGAATTCTACCACTGAACCACCAATGCTAAAACAGAACAAATCCTGATTGGAAAAAATGGTTGATCTGGCCCACAGACACAAATAACTGTCAAGATAGATTCCTGAACAAAATACAGGGGTTAAAACAGACCGGGCCAGACCCAAGATATTCCCAGAGACAACATCCAGGGATAGTTACAACATACAGTGTAGGGAAACTATGCCTTGAGTGGCTACAGAAATCCACAGTGGCTGAAATTAAGCAACACTTGACTTTACTTAAAGACGGTGCTGACTTGCGAGATTTCATACTGGGACCTCGCAAACAGCGTCAAAAAACGTTTCATAGCGGCCGGTATATACGCTGCTTACAACGAGGCTTGGAAAGGAACGCAAATTGAAACAGCAGAAAAAATAAGAGAAATTGATCGTATTATTTGGAAAAATCACTTTCTGTAGTGGACACAGGGTTAACGACTCTGTCCTCCAGAATATATTCACTGGACAGCATTGTATCATCTGCTATTGATATAATAGAGCAGGACTTCCTAATGTTACAACATGGTCAGTCCCAATTACGTTCTATTGTACAGCTAGGCTGGACGTTGCAAAACCTGCGTTCAGGCTATGTGCCATGGCGTCTAATCAAAATAACGTCATTATTTTCTATCTTTAACCTTACTGATAAACAAATCAGTTTGGCACAAAAAGGAGCAGACTATACGATTCTGAGCATTGAAAAACTTGAGAGATTACCATTGACAATGTCAGAGAGACCTGTCATTGAATGGATAATACACGGAACAATTACAATTCCGATAACAACTTTCCAGTTTCAGTATTGCCAAAAATACATACCAGCAGGCCTGTATGAAAGGTTGGGTAAAGGATACATCAAATCAACCTGGAATTTACCTTATACACACAAATGTTATAGTGAAGGGAAAAAAGAGGTATTTCTTAGTGGTAATAATTGTAAAAAATCACTAAGTGGTACACTTCTGTGTCAAGGTATTAACTTGCATGGAGCCTGCGAAGGTTCATCAAATAACCTTTCATGTCACCTGCACGGCACTCCAGCAAAACAGATAGAGCCATTTTTCAGACAGCTTTCCAACGGCAGTTATGTTCTAATAAGTGACCACAGCTGTTGTGGCATGGTGCCAGGAAAAGCCTATCGCGTAACAGTTACTTCTAGGGTCATTTGCTGTATGCAAGTATTGTATCCAAACAGCAATCCAGACATGGAGGCGGCAATATGGCCTTCTTTGAATATCTCTTCTATTCGAATTGATACTTTAAGCAGAATGAAGTCTATTCTTTTACAGACAACTGTGCCTTCAACCTCGTCCAAAGAGACGTATGATCTACAAGTTGCAAGGACAGCGGCAGAGATACATTCCCTATTATCGACAAATTGCCCCGTGCATTTCGTAGAAATATTAGGTCAAATTTTAAACATGTCTAATACCAGTGGCATCGCACATGTATTTAAGACAATTTTTTCGGGACTGTTAGCACCCTTTGAAACAGTTCTGGGCATTTTCCCGAATTTTGTGCATTCATTATTAGGCGGCCTGCCTCTTCTTTTGGGACTCGTAGCAGGAATTTTATTTTTGATCCTTCTGCTCCGATATGGCAAGCCAAACCACAGACAAAACTCCAGCTACAATGGAAGAGACGATCCTAGCAATACGCTACCGAGACCGAATCACTAGAGTCCTCGGATTAGCCCGGCTAAGAGATCTGAGTACATCCTGGTTTCTTTCATTCAGACCAATCTGGCAAGATTGCATCTTACCTGTGCTTCGATGTCTGCTATGCGGAGAAGAATGCGTGTTGGACGTCTGTCCTACACTACCATCAGCAGTACCAATGGATATCAATACTTTGCTCGGTCCGGTAACGACACATGCAACGTGTTGTCCCCAGCGGCTACCTATTCTGATGACGGCATTCGTTTAGACTTCACCATTACGAGTAGGTGGCGGTGAAGTACGAGATGAAAGCAGCACCACACAGGTACAACCTTCTGTGAGCATTGCTGATCCAGACATCGATGATAGCAATCATTCTCACATATGCACAATTTCAAAGTTTTCAAACTTGGTCGAACTTTCACCTGATGTTGTAGACCAATTTTTTGCAAGCCTGTCTGATATGATGTTCTCTCCCAACAACGAGAATAACGTTTAAAACAACGAGCACACAGCGTTCCCTGAACTCTGAATTTGGCCTTCAGTTTTTGATAAACAAAACTACTGAAAACATTTGGAACTATTTTTTCCCCTGAAAGCGAAATAATTTTTTCCATTTCCAAAACATTTAAATTTTTTCTGGCACATGGTACTCTGCTTAAAGTAGAACTATTCTTAAGGAACAGAGCTTCTATTTTTAGAGACACTAGAGACAATATTTTACCTCAGCCTCTAGCACATGTACAGTATTGTATAAATATGTGATGAAATGGTCTCGACCTTCTCTTCTGTATTAGGAGCCATTTCATAAATGTAATTTTCGCAAATTCATTCAGCTGATATATATGCATTTAACTGAATGATAACACTGCTTGAAAAACGTACAGCATAAATACTCATTTTCGTGTATTTACCATATACCATTTCAAAGGCAATTTATGTATTTTTGGGTGGGTTGGAAAACACACGTGCATCGTTATATGTTTAGTATTGCTTAGTAATGATGGACATTAATACGTGTATTCCCGATTTATGCCCTTAATTGGTTATAACAAATAATATCCTTATACATGCATAAGAATCATATCCATATTTAGTAATAGCCAATGCAGTCCAAATACAGCAAGGCTACTCCCATAGACTCCTAGAAAGTACAACGTGTTCTTTAAACAAACCAAGCCTCCAGCAGCCCCTGGAAATCCACCTGCTTTTGTTTTGATTTGCACAAGAACTCCTGGAGTCCAGAAAGAACTGTTACTTCTTAGTGACGTCTTATGTCCAACCTTACATCAAACCCGGCACCTTTCAGGTATAAATATACCAACGTTGCCTTAAGCAAACACACGGTGGTTTGGAGCAGAGCGGCTATCTACTTGCCCGACGTCCAGCTGATGCGAGAGCCGAAGGAAGCCGACCCTCCCATTTGACGCACTGAGAGAGACGCTGTCTTTTCTCCTGCCGAGAAATTCCAGCTGCGGTGTTTCCAGTCACCCTTGCGGGTTGCTGGGAGATCGAGTCCTGAGAGAGAGATACAAGACCTCCTACATTCTAGAACCAAGGTACCGAGCTGATTAAAACCATAAAGAGAATTCTTGATTCAGATTCTTGGCAAAAACCAACTTAACTTAAACTGCAACTTACTTACTCCTTCCCACGTATTTGGCTTAGGTCAGGTACACCAGGGTAGGCGTATCTTAGAAGCACCAGTTGAGTACGTTAGTCAATGTTTTTATGTATGTATATATTTTATCCGTTTTAAAGTATCATATGGCTAAGAAACCATATCAATGCTTTTACAGTATTATTTCATAATACTACTTTTACTGTACGCACCTTACTTCATGATAAGTATTGCAATTGTGGCAATTCACTTCTCTTGCATGAGAAGGAAGACTGCTCAATAAATAACACCTTTTATTGAAAACGCCCGTCTCTCTATTTCTCTGCACTCCTGGTGAAATTAAGCATGCACGATTGACTGAGTGAAATAGCTGTCTATTGTTTTCACACGACTCTAGAGATATACTCTTTATTCTGAGGGAGCAAAGTTGTCATGTTTATGCGGTTTTCAAAAACGAATCCCTTCTTGTATATTCAGGAAAGTTAACCCCTTCCTGTTCACTCGAGAAAGTTTCTAGTGACCTCTGAGCTAGCTGGCAAACCTAATTAGGTCTAACATAGTCAGTAGAGACCTAGATGACCTCAGTCCTACGTCTAAACTGCTGTTTATGTTATTCCAATGCGCAGAGCCTATTGGGAAAATAGGAACTACACTACAATAGAGTTGGACAACCATATTTATAGGGGCAACCTGAAGATTTTCGGGCTTCCTGAAGTTGTGGAAGATGGGGTTAACTCCTGTTCAGAGTTTCTGGAATCATGGATACCCCTACAATGAACCTATTCTTTAAAAAAGACTTTGAAATTGAGAGCGCTCATAGGATTTCTAAGGGGAAACCATCTGCAGAATCGAATATGCCTAGGAAATATTGAAGAACCATGATTTTTAAGACTCTGATGTACCAACATGTAAGGAAATACTTAAATACATAAAGAAACATCAATTCTTCACCTGTGAAGGAGCCAAGATCGGTATTGCCCAGGACTCTGCTATAGAGACAGTCACACGAAGGAAGGGTTTCCTCATGTTGAGGTATTCTACACTTCTTTGTAGGCCCATCACAACTCAAGATCATATTCAACAGCAAACCTCAACTCTTCAATGACCCGGATGATCTCTGGAGTGTTCTAGTAGGAATTAAACATACCAACATGGACCAGCCACTCCAATTTCACGAAGCTTGTTAGCTGATTGATGACTTTACAGGGTTACAGATGGGTGCTTAACATGCCCCCTCCAGTCTTGAGATTTGTGTCCGGGGTGTAAGTCAATCGACTGACACCACGCGATTGCTTAGGCTTTTGGTTACCTTTTCCTCCTCTTTTATTGGATATCAAAAAATTTAGGCAATGATGCATTGGCATCACTTCTTAAACTGGGCAATCCATCAGGCTACAAATATGGTAGCAAAACAACTAAGGGTTTTTAGGTGCTTATTACTAATGTTTGTAAATATAGCAACCGCTGATGAGAACTTATTTGTGTGTTACTCTGAATGTTAATTGAATAGTCATCTCCCTTCACCAATGTTTTCCGAAGGTATCTCCAGGAAGGCCCTCTTGCTCAGCTCATAGGGCCCCTATGATCACATTGTTGGTTGGGTTTCTGAACTTATTTGCTATGGTAGGTTGGTTCTTGTTTATTGTTGTTTATTTTGTGCTTCAGTTGCTCATATCATTTTTCTCTAGTCCTCTCTCCTTTTATTCTCTCCTCGGCATGTCTTGGTGTCTTTATTGATGCAAACGAAAAGTCACATTGGGCATTCTCCCTTATATCCACAAGTCAATACATACTGTTGCTCAACTCCTGAGACTTGAACGGCTGGGCTGAAATCACGCTTGCCAGATAACTTAGCCGTTCTCCTACATGGCAACATAGGTTTCATCCACTGGATACATGACTAACAACAGCATTCAAAAGAGTCAAAATACTTTAATTTAATACAAAGGGGATTAATCACCCTTTTAAAGGGACAAAGATAGTTGACTATTGCCATTGATTGAAAGGGGATATTCTTCTTCTTCAAGAGATGCGTGTCGACCCAAATGAAACAACAACATTTACATTCCCATGGATTATTGATTGCTTCACCTCACAGGTATGCTATAAGAAAACGAGGATCATCACGTTAAGATCTAAAGAATCAAACTTAAATGCTTCCCTGCGAAAACTGTACAAATTAGGCTGATGGATAATCATAGCTGTCAAAAAGAAAACACTATGGGGGTCATTATGATGGCGGAGGGTCCGCAACAGCCAGCCAGTCGGTGGTGGGCCCTCTGCAATCGTACTGATGTTTCCCGCGCCATATTATGATGGCATGGTAATCGTTGGTCAAGTGTGGCGGTCGTAAAGACTGACAACTACAGTTCTGACAGAAGGTCCTTTTCTCACCGCCTGTCATAACAAAAACATTGGCCACCATTGTGCCGCCGTAGGGATTATGACATCCCTTTGCTCCATTCATTTTGCGGTAGACAACCCACAGCAAAACGAATAGTGGAAACAGATTTAGGGGGTCATAGCAGGCCCCCCTCAATCCCAGGTGCATTGACATGTACCCTGGGGGCACCTATGGTTGCCCTCTATATATCCCTGACTCATGTGGGAGGCACCACAGGGTGCCTGTGTCGACATCACGTATCAGAGCCGATATCCACAGGAGCTGAATGGCTGAACGTTCCTTTCTGTGAAGTACTTTTCCAAACTCCCCAATGTCTCTGATTCAGAATACTCTAACCTCAGAAACTAGGGGGAAAGGGGAATGGGAAGAGAAGAAAGACTGCCACTGCGATGCCCTCACCGGATGGGTTTCCCAGGTCTAGCTCTGCACCGGCAATCACTAAACACAAAGTACTACTGCATGGATTGTGTACCTCTTTTAAATATAGCTACTCTCACTACTATGAGGTTATACCTGAAAACACAGTGGCATTTGCGTCTCTCTTGTAATAGAACGCCGGAATAAAGCAGTGCTTAGTATTCTTAGTATTCTAGTCAGTATTCTTCAATGTCCAATTACTTTCTCTAATACATTATCCAGTCGTACTTGAAGAAGACTGCTGAGTAAGTTGGTAGATACAAATATGTATATATAATTATAGTTACTCGTACTACTTCAAAGAATTTTGGCTGGCGATGATTTGCTGTATCTGACTACGAGGTTGAAGAGTCTTTAGGATTAGTAGATAAATTGGAGTTAATATTTCAGGTAAGTACTTCTAGCGCAATTGAAAGCCTGTCCAGCGCTATTAGTAGTGACAGGTTTAGTCAAGCAACTCGTTAATTGTCCTTCAGTATAACTCGGGGAGATAAACTTAATGCAAGTCCATAACACAGAGGAGGGGACTTGTAAGAATAAGACTATCACACTGTCGAAGCTCAGGAAGGCAGGCCCCGAAAAGAGGCTAAGTAGTCTCTTGAAATAACAACTAAGTAAAGAACTCAGAAAGGGCTCGACAAAGCCCAACCTTAAATTGCAGGTTCACGAAGACTATAGACTAACACAAAAATACAGACCTCCAAGACGTGCTGACTTCGGTTGTTCACAATGCAAGGGAAGATTCAAGGAGGCAAACGTTAAATTACAGACCTCTTTAGCGGGGCCAAAACTGGAATACTAGCGAGTGAAATGAGTCCTCGCAGACACAGCCTTTTGACAATTTCTAAAGCGCTGCTGCGAAGCCGTGTGAGCCTCACAGGAACGAGGGTTGAAGTGCGAAGTGCACCAGGAGTGCGCATGCGATAACCACCAATCTACAAAGGGGGAAAACACTAGAACGCTATCCTAGGCAGTATTCCATCCTCGTGAACATCTCTAGGGAAAAAAGCTAACTATCTTGCCTATTCTAGAACTGCCTTGCCACCAACTGACTCCACTTGATTGGAGAATATAAAAATGAATATCCTAGCTTGACTCTAAAAGAGGGACTTGAACGTCTCAGTCTAGGATTTCAGAGCTCAGTCCTGACAGTATCCCCCACCAAAATCCACTCTCTACCCTCCTTTGGTTTCAGTGGATGCGTCTTGTGGAATTCCTTAACCAACCTAGGAGCATGCACATTGGTAGTAGGCTCCCATGATCTTTATTAAGGACCAAAACCCTTCCAGTCTATCAAGTAAAACAACCTCCCTCTCTTGAACTTTGAATCAAGGATTCTTTTAACTTCAAATTCTTCTTCAGATTCGATTTGGACTGGAGCCGGAGGTAAAACTTTCCTAAGATCTGGGGGGCCTCTTTTGATCAAAGAGACCTGAAAAACTGGATGTACTCTTAATTTAATAGGGAATCTAACCTTTACACTTCCTGAATTTACCATTTGATCAACCCGATAGGGACCTACATATCGTGGTTGAAACTTCCGGTTTCTTCTCCAACGCATATTTCGAGTGGAGACCCAAACCTGACCTCCACGCTCAAATATAGGGTTAGCTTTCCTCCCCTTATCTTCCTTTTTCTTGTAAAAGACCTTTGCTTTCACTAAATTTTGAGAAGCTGACTGATAAGCCTTCTGCAAATCCAGTATAACCTTCTCTGCTTCTGGGACATCGTTTTCAACCTTACCAACAAACATGTTGGGATGTCTACCTGAATTCAAATAGAATGGAGAATACTCTGTGGAAAAATGGCTGAGTTATTATAGGCAAACTCTACCATCCAGAGTAAAGCTGACCAATCTTCCTCCTGATCCATCAAATACAATCGTAGATATTGCTCAAGATCCTGATTAACTCTCTCTGTCTGTCCATCTGTTTCTGGATGAAAACTGGTGGACAAACGAGAATCAACTCCCAAGCCTTTTAGGAAGGATCTCTAAAAATGAGATGCAAATTGCGAATCCCAATCGGAAATCACTACCTTTGGGATCCCATGAAGTTTAACTATGTGTTGAGAGAACAAAAAGGCTAATTGTGATGCACTAGGAAGGGCTTCTAACGGAATGAAATGACTCATCTTGGTAAAATGATCAACCATGACCCATATGGTAGAGTAACCCTTACTGGACGGCAGATAAACAATGAAATCCATAGAGACTGAATGCCATATGTACGGAGCTACTGGTATTGGCATGAGAAGACCTTGGGGGGCTGCCGAATTACCTTCCCTTTGACACATTGTTCACAAGAAGCAACATACTGTCTTACCTGAGCTTCCATGCCAGGCCAACTAAATGAGCCTCACAGGAAAGACGGTTGAAGTGCGAAGCACACCAGGTGAGCGTGCACGATAACCGCCAATCTACAAAGAGGGAAACACACTAGAACGCTAACCTAGGCAACATTCCACCATCTTGAACATCGCTAGGGGAAAAAGCGAACTCTCTTGCCTATTCTGGAACTGCCTTACCACCAACTGACGCCACTTGAATGAAGAATGTAAAAATGAATATCCTAGCTTGATTCTAAAAGAGGGACCTGAACGTCTCAGTCTAGGATGCCAGAGCTCAGTCCTGACAATCTGCCACGTAGTGCAGGGATGTGTCAGCACCCTCTATTTTGCATTTTGGCAGGGGCTGCTCACCGCATGCCTGCCACAATGCAAAATATAGGTGATGCGACCACCGTGGTGGCGGTTGCATCGTTATCAGTATTGAGGGGGGGGCTCATAGGCGGCTGGTCCCACATCGGTATTGATGGCATAACATCGTAGTGAGGCCCTAAGTTTTTCATAATTAGTGTTTATGCTCTGAATAATTATAATCCAGATTTCCGGTCAAACCTGAATAAAACTGTATCCAATCTCCCTCAACACTTGTGCCCTAATGGATGGAGACTTCAATCTATACATAGATGGAACTTATGACCTTCAATCTAATGTGAAATTCAGAGCAAATAGATTGGATGCTCAGCTCCTTAATTCATGTAGGTCACTCAGTTAGGTAAATGTATGGAGAATTCACAATCCCACAGGCAGTGAATACTCTTTCAACACACAACCATATGAAATGTAGTATCCCAAATTCAAATGTAACAAGTTTTAAGCATATAATAAAATCCAGAGCATGAGAACACACAAATGGGTAGCCACAAGGGAAGCGGTCAAAATGATTGAAAACAACAAGCCAGTGAAAACATTGCCTTCAAGAAGGCATCTGAGAAACTTGCCTGTAGTCTCCTCTCTCCCCCACATTCCTCACTCAGCGGTACATCTGCCGCAGGGATGTATTGGGACCCGAGATTTAACCTGCAGTAATGTTGGACAAGTTGCAGCACATTTACATCCCCGAAGCAGTCTTCTTGATTGATTGTTTGGTGGGCGCCTGAAGCAAAGCTTGGTGAAACGGAGCGGCACCGCAATCATCGTTTTAGTTCTCCTGATGGTGCCACAGGAGGTAACCTTCCCTGAGCCGCCCACCAAATCGCTCACCTCACTTGTAAATCCTTTTGGATTGTTTGGGGGCAGAGGAGCAAAAACGCTCAGGTCCAAAATTCTCACTGCAGCGGTGACCGAGGCTTCAGTACCAGCCGGCTCATCCAAGACGTATGCTCACCCAGAGCATTCGTGGGAGACCAGCACAGAGAGGAGGGGCCAAGGGGAGGTGCTGATGCAAGCAGCTTCAGAGGAAAGTCTAACCAAAAGCTAGGCCGTCGAGAAAATAGCACTGTGATTTCTAACATATTCCCACCTAAGCATAGCAAAAATTCGAAGAATCAAGAAATGATTGCCACTGTTCCTCTATTTACAACCATAGCTGTTTCCACACAGCCAGATGAGACTGTAAGGGAAGATTCCCACCTGAACGAGAATCCTAGAGTGAGAGGGGATAAGACTCAGGATGTCAGTTTAATTGTAACCCCACTGTGTGACTTATCTTCTGAAAATATACTCTCTAATACTGTGTTCACTGAGCAGGAAGAACCTGATGGGCTGGGGGGCTCCTTGTTAGCTTCTCAGGAACTGTCCGCACCTATTTGCCAGAATCTGGCTCTCTGGGGGATGCAAAGGGGATCCCCTCTCCGGAACCAGTGGGGGTAGAGATTTTTTTTTCCCCATAGACAACTCTTACTCCTCAATCCCAGCTTTAGAATCCTCAACTCCCACAATGTCATGCTCATCCAGTGGAGATTTCCTAGATGAGTCTGTTGTCCATATCAGACGCAAAAGTCAGTCGAGTGCACGAAGAGAAAAGAGGAAATCTACGAGCATGGGAAAAAACATGCAGGAAGCAGCAAGAACACGGAGACCCGACATGAAGGCTCATCCCAGAAAGAACCCCCCAGGCTAAAATGGGACTACTCGTCAATCCAATTACTTGATCAACAAGTGGGCGGGTGAGTGTTCAGGACCACCTCCCAGTGTCACTGGTGACTGTCCTCCACTCTGTTGTGCTCTGTGACGGATCGCGTTGCCTGCCTGCCTGCCTGCCCACGTCGGAAACGCCGCGCCGGAAACGACCGTCCCGCAGTACCGCCCTCTCCCCGCCTGACGTCACACGCTGTGAGCAGAGCTGAGGGAGAGGGAAACAAGGTGACGAGGAATCCGCATTCCCCAGCTGCAGCGAGGGCTGCGGGTGCGGCGAGGGCCGCGAGCCGTCTCGCGTGTAGAGGAACAGTAGCAAGCCCTAAGAGGAAAGAAGAATCCATACTGCTCGGTGCTTAAAGGCGACGTAAAACCCAGAGGGGCCCCCCTGCTCCATATATAATTACTGGACGTGGGGCGCGGCATGACTTGGGCGTAAAGCTGGATCCCACAGACACACAGAGGTAAGTGGGGGAACGGCGAGGTGGTTAAAGCGCTGAACACAACCTTGCGTTTTACCTGCATTTTCACCTGTAACTTTAAAAACCTTGGAGAGTCACAAGAATTACATATGTTGACTGGACTGCTGCAAACTTAATTAAAGACATTTTATAGGGCACGTTTAAAGCAGTAGGGAGCCTAGAAAAAAAAGACCTTTTTTGCCCAGTAGACGCACGTAAGTGTCTTTCAACTTCTTCCTAATCAACGGGTACAGAGCAAGGATATAACAGAACTCATCAGGGGATATAAGGAAGATCAAGCCCTGGCGAGCTCTAACAGCGCTGGTAGAGAAAGTGAATTATGGTCACTAAAAAAAAGTGAAAAAATTGAGGGAACACAACTCGAGGCCAAGACTTAACGCAGCAAACTCTATAAATGCGACTAGCCCGGATTACTTGGAAGAGAGCGGTGAGTGTGTCGAAATAACACCGAAAGCCAAAAAGAAAGGACTAAAGAGACCAAAGGTGGCGGCCAAAAATCCGGGTAGTGCAGCGTCAAACTCAATTAAGGAGTTTATGGGGAAACATTTTAAAAAGGTGTTTACACCTGCAAAAGACAAAGAAACAACAACAAGCAAAGTGGCATCCCCGAATGAAACACAAGAGGGAGAGAAGAACGCAGGTGCATACCCACCCACGGAGACACATGTATCATACTCCCTAAACTTGGCCAATCAATCGCTTCAGCTCTTATTAGATCAGGGGGGCTTAATTTCGCCACGGCTGTCATCTTCACCACGTATACACTTCTCCTATGATTTGGAGGGAGAAACCTTGGACAGCCCGATACCATTGGACAGCCCGATCCCTCAGGTAGGAATGGAGAAAGGAACAGAAACCCACCGAGTAAAGGGCCAAGCCAGAATAGGAGTCAAAACAGATGCCCATCGGAAGCCGAAAACATTAGTTCAAGACACTGTGCCGAACTGAATAAAACCTCTGAATTAAACCTCGAACCTAATCGCGATCTCTCATCACCGTCAGCTACATCAATGCTGGACTTAATGTTAATGTTACAAAGGACCTTGCAAGGCCTCTTAGAGGTCACCTTGTCTAATAACTCTATTTTAAAAACTCAGAAAATATATCTTGCTAATATAGAGGGGGAGCTGCGGGGGATTAAATCACATATGCCAAACATGATAAGACAAATCCCTGACCCTGACCCGGAGCCCCAACCTCTGGCACAGGGGGAAACCGTAAAATACCCAAAGGGAAATGAGCAAACACCAAGTATGGCAGGCAAGATCCCTAACCCTGATCCTGCCCCGCGGAGGGAGGGTCAGCCTCAAACCGACAAACAACCCAATGAGGGCCACCAGATATATGTCTCAAAGTGGCCAATGAGGATAATAAGAAGGGCAAAGCAGACAAGACGTGGGCCAATAAATAGAGTAAGAGGTGCAGGAAGTAAACCAGTAAGGAAGGTGAGCCCCTCGGTGGAGGAAGTAGAGGTGACGGAAGAGGAGGATAGGATTACAGGAAAGGAAATAAAGGGTCCCTACCCACAGATGAGCATCCCAAATTCGAACAACACAAAACGCCAGGGAAAAGGAGGAGGCCCACATAATAACCCCAAACCCCAGAAGAAGACACTCGACAACAAACACATAGCCAAGCAGAAGGGAAGGGAAGTATCTGGGAGGAAATTGAGAAGCTTGGGTAACACAGGAGGTGAGAGTAAACAGACCCTGCATGCAGTCAGAAAAGGCCAATACGAATGAAGCTTCAGTATCCAACATGGCGAGGAAAGATGAAAACGACAATATGTTGCTATACCTTGAACAAATCCCGTTAAGGTTAGGGGGAAAAAAGTTAGGTAAGAGGCAGCCCCTGAATAGGTCGCAACTCTTGCAAGGCTTTTCCAAATGCTAGAAGCTGAAAGCGATAGGAACGAGCGACATCAGGGTAGTGGGTTTTAGACAAAATAGAGAAGGAAAAGAGATCACTAGAATCACGCTGTACTCAAACCTGGTAAAAGACACGATTGAGAAGGCAGCAAACGAGCTACAAAAGGAAGGTATTCGCCTACTAAATAAGAACGAAGTCTTAGTAGAAGTAGAAGGAAAGGGATGGCAGAAAAAAAACTTTCTAAAATGCCACGCAGGGCTAGGAAAGAGACAGGTTAGGATATGTGACCAGGAGGATGAGGAGGAAATGCCGCTAGGAAACATAAAAATCGTTGCAAACAACTCAGAGGTAGTACATGGGTAGGGAAACTGGAGTAAGGAGTCTAACCAGGCAGGGCCCTCATCGAAATATGCTAAAGACCACGGGGAGGAAGGTTGGCTTGATGATATCGAATAGGGAAAAGGTACGCCACATAGCATAAGGATAATCTCCTGGAATATAAATGGCCTAGGAAATGACCTGAAACAAAACAATATAAGGTAACTGGGGGAAAATACAGAAATTATGTGTATCCAGGAGACCTGGCTATGTGGCAAGTCCCCGATCTTTGATGGTTTCTATCAGCAAAATCGACCTGCAAAGAAATGTTGATTCGGACGATCCGCTGGTGGAATTATGACTCTGGTATCGACTAAGATCATGAAGAAAGTAACTGAAATAAATGTGAAATGCAAATGGCTGTTGGCATGTAGTATAACACTATCAGGGTGTATAAAATTGGATACAATTGTAATGATAAATGTGTACATGCAATGGGCCACCGTAGAGCAATATGCAGAGGAAATGGCTCTATTCATGGAGGATATGGACTACCCTTGCGAAAAATACAGCAGGGATATTTTTATTCTGGTGGGCGAATTTAATCACAAACTTCACCCCGAGAATGTTGATTGTTGGTTTCAAGACATATTGGAGGCCCATGAAATACCACTAGCAACTTTCCCAGAATATATAACTAGTGCTAAAGATAGGCAGTTGGGAATCTTCCTGGGAACTAAAAACCTGTTTAAATGGAAGATGCCAGCTAGATTGCCCCGCCAACAAAACATTTAAACTAGGCTCTCAAATCTGCCCCATAGATTATGCCTTTACCCCACCTTGGAACTTCAGTTTAACCTCGGGATTCAGAATTGTGAATAGAGAAGGAAGTGACCATAACATGGTAACCCTGGAGATCTCGGATGTGCACCTTGACTCTAGCCCAAAGGTTATGGAACAAGAGGTGGAATACCCCAGATGCCGCACAACTAGGCTCACGGATTAATATGTTGCTAGATTAATAAAACTACAACAGAACCTAGGCCTGAAGATAGCATGGGGTCAAAACCTCGAATTTTACGTAGGAAAAATTGAGGAGGTGGTCCAAACTCTTAGTAAAGAACAAAAAAATATAAATAGAGGCAAAAATAAAAACAAAGTGAAAAGCCTATAAACTGAGAAATCCTTCAGCTGGTTTACAAGGGAATGCCAGGAGAAAAAAAGGGAAGTTAGGAGAATGACCCGCCACAATCAGCTAAAGAGAGATCAAGATAGTACAAACACCCTAGTGGGCTTAAAAAGAGAATATATTATGCTTATCAGAAGGGCAAAAATGGAATTTAAAGAGGGATGCTGTCAAAAATTACTTGAGGCAATAGAAACGAAGAACTCACGCCACTTCTGGATGTTAGTGCACTCTAGGGAAAATGAACTGCATAGTAGAAGAGGCAGTATGGGAGGAGTATCTACAGGATCTGTATAGCCCAGGGAAAGACCGGGAAGAAAATCTGTACACAGACTGGAGTGGTCTGGTAGCAGATATAAAACCCCATTTTTAAAAAGACGATAAAGGGTTTGAATCTCACAAGAGCAGCAGGACCGGATAATCTCCCGACACAAATAATCAAAACTCATGCAGAGAGGTGGGCGGAATTTTTTGCAAATATGTTTGGAGTCATTATAGATACTGGGAAACTTCCCGAAAACTGGAAGGGGGCTATAATAGGGCCAATTCATAAGAAAGGGGAGATGAAAAACCTGAAAAATTATAGATTAATTAATCTATTGGACATCGGGGAGAAAATATTTGTCAAAATAGTGCTTGGCAAATTAAAGGACTGGGTAGAAGAGAACTCAATTATCCGGTGGAACAGGGGGGCTTTAAAGAAGGGCACTCCACTGTAGACCACTGTTATGCCCTGTGGGCCCTCAGCCGGAAGTCGATAGAACAAAAGGGGAACCTGTTTTGCTGTTTCGTCGACTTCCGGGCAGCCTTTGATTCAGTGGACCGGGGGAAACTATGGGAGTGCCTGATTAAATACGAAATCCCGGTGTGCTTACTCGAAATCCTGAAAGAATTGCATAGAGGGAACTGGGCCCAAGTCATTAAAGATACACAAGGGGCTCTGACAAGGAGGATTGAGATAGGGAACGGGCTGAGACAGGGCTGCGTCTTAGCTCCGCTCCTCTTTTCAATATTCCTAGCGGACCTGCCAGCAGCACTAGAGGTGGAAAGAAGCGCGAGCCCGCGGATGAATAATAGAAAGGTCTCATGCTTGCTGTATGCAGATGACCTTGTCATTACTGATCTGACCGAGCTCGGGCTACAAAGAAAATTAAATGCATTCCATGACTACTGTAAAGATAAATTGCTGACAGTGTACATAGAAAAAACAAAGATCATGCACTTCGGAAAAGGGTCCAAGAGTTTCAGCTGGCACCTAGATAAAATAAAATTAGAAACGGTAAAAGAATACAAATATCGTGGTCTTTGGTTTGAATCCTCTTTAAAATGGAATTTACATTTGGAACACCAAAACGTAAAAGCATCCTCTTCCATGTGTGGCCTGAAAAAATGTAATATAAACTACAGGGATAAGTCACATAAACCATTACTAAAAGCATATGAGGCCATGATACCGCCCCAAGTACTGTATGGTGCAGAGGTGCTCCTTCTAAGCGGAAAGGGAGGTTGGGATCGGGAGGAAGGTAAGGCCCTGAAAAAGTTACTGTCACTACCAAAGACATCAATGATACAGGCAATTAGACTGGAAACAGATATGATCGGGTGGAACACTCAGGCCAAAATGGCGATGGTAAGATTCTGGAAACGCCAATCCCAGGGGGAAGGGGAAAAGGTCTCACATTGGTGTAGTGAGGAAATCCGACACAGTAACCTAAGATGGGCATTAGACGCAAAAAGAAAAATAAAGAATATAATTGGGAATCTAAATGTAGGAGTAAACCAAAATTCTCTAGATGTGGAGTTCACGAAGAGTGCACTCAGAGCACAAGGAAGGGTGTACTCTAGAAGGCAGGATATAGGATACCTAAGAAACAAAAAATCAGTGGTTAATATGATAGAATCTTGGGAAAACGAGACGGGGTACCCGTATTTAGAAACCCTGCCAAATTACGGTTTTAGGTGGGAGATACTGAAAATCCGAATAGGTACCATTCCCTGGCTAATGGAGGGGAGAGTGAAGGCAGAAATGTTATATCCAGATGGCACATGCAAATGTGGCCTGGGGGTCAAGTGTGAAATGTTGCATATACTACTTGACTGCTTGACATGTCTCGAAGTAAGAAAACGGTTCATAAGACCATTATTTATAAAATATGGCATAAGACAACGTGTACAAGCGACAAACTTACTGATAGGAATGGAAAATCTGGACATAGCAATTCCACTTGGGAACTATCTTAAAGGGGTGATTCGCTTAGCGCAGGAACAGCAAAAGAAATCAAATTGAGGAACCTACTAGTATCCCATTGCCAGAAATAAGTAAAATTTAAGATACGAGGGATTATAATCCAATAAAATATCAGATAGTACCAAAATGAGAAACTTATGGAAATTGCCTCGCTTTTAAATGTAATAACTTCTAGTTTTATTATGTATAGTATGTGTTTTTTTAAATTCCTTTTAACGATTTTATGTCTGTGCTACCCAAAGAATGCATTTTTAAAAAATCGTATAACATATAGGAAGCTGCATAGAGAGTAATAGCTTGGTTTTACAAATTTTGTAAGGTTTTTTGATGTGACGCATTTCTATTTCGATCTCATTGTTTAAAGACTACGGTCTAAATAAACAGAGTTTCTCTCTCACAGTGCCCTATATCCACCAAAGTCAGGGCGGCTGCCAATGCAGCAGAATCTCAAAAGTGTGCAAAGCACTGGGGCAGGGCTGGAGTGCAATTCACCCCTCTCTCCTCAAAACAAAATGCCCCCAAGGAAAAGACTGGTGCTGGCACTACTGTGCCTTGTAAGCCCTACTGGGCTCTGTAACAAATATGCCCACGTTGCAGCTGCCCGTGCTTGCGGTGCAGCTGGGGACAAGAAACTGGCACTAACTGGCACTAACTGTGCCTGGGGGGGAGCACCAACAAATGCCCCCGGTTGCAGCCGCCACCGTTGGAGTGGCTCTCTCTCCTGCTGGACCACTCAGGTACCAACAATGTGCCTCGAGAAAGGCCCACCGTGCCCCACCGTGCCCTACTTAACCCCTGCTCACCAGGACACTCTTAGACTGCACGCGGGGCTCTCCTCACCACACAGGAGACCCGCCTCGCTGCATGTGCAGTGCTGCCTGTCCACTTCGCCTGCAATGCTCTGGTTGGATGTGGGATGTAGCTGGGGTTAGACACGGAGCGCGGTTTCCGTTTTTCTTCTCGACCCATCCCAAGGCAGGGTAGGCTCCCCCCTGGTTCTTCTCTTACAGCCACCTGCACCAGTCACCATGCGCCAAGCGGAGCTCTCCCTCTACTCACGGGAGCCCCGTGCCAGCCGGCGCTGACTTCCTGCTTTCGTCAATGGCTCAGGCCCCGCCCACAGTCAGGCACCGGCCATAAAACACAAAAAATGCAGGGTGGGCACCCGTTAGAGCACCAAAAAGTGGGGGGGGCACCCCTTTCCTCAGCAAAACACGGGGTAGCCTCCCGCCCGATTCCCACGCCTGATAGGGGAATCTTCAGGTCGCAGCTCAGGGCTGCAAGGTTAATCAATCAAATAAATGCTCCTCTTCCTAGGAAAGCAACCCACAGCTCTCACAGGCGCTAGATGTCCCCAAGTTCAAAAGCAAAGTCTTGAGGCACAGCTGGGCCCAGGGAGGCCAGCACACAGGGCCTACAGCAGGGATGCAAGCCCCCATGGCGGTTCTTCCTGGGTCCCACCAGCAGCAGTAAGCCCCCAACGGTCCACGAACAGCACACCTACATGGGGTCACAGCCCCTACATTTATACACATACTCCTCCTTTGTCTGCGCTGGCACCGGGGCTTGGGGGATCAGCTATAACTGGTTCTGGAGCACTCTGTTTACATTGCTCATACCCTTCTTTAGGAGATGGGGGCTCGGCCATCAGACACACCACAGGGGGGTGAAGCCAGCATTCACTAGGGCTGGCACAATCCCATTCAGGGACCAGGGACTTCTCCTACTACTCAAAATGTAGATGTCCCATTCAGCCTAGCCCTGACTCACCTTGCCCCTCCTGGAGCCACACACACCTCACTAGCCCCTGTCACTCAAAAGCCAGACATGCAATTCACATCAGGCATGCTGACACTGAGCACATAGAAATGCCAACTTCTAAAAGTGGCATTTCTAAAACAGTTATAATAAATCTGTGCAGACCATTGTGCAGCATTTCTTATCACTATTCCAAATATACCAAACTTGACCACGCTGTGCCTCTCGTATCAGGAATTACCACTGAAACACTTATCAGGGAATCCCCATTGGATTCCTATGGGAGGGCCGCCCCACAGTAGTGAGAAACCAAAATGGCTGTTTGTCACTACCAGGACATATCACACACTTAAGGTAGATGTCCTATCTTTTACCTACAATCCACCCTGCCCATAGGGCTAGCTTGGGCCTACATTAGGGGTGACTGACATGTAGTAAAAGGGGGGTCACGGACATGGCACACACTTTAGGTGTCACGTCACAGCTGCAGTAACACTGCGAGCACAGGCCCTGCAATGGCAGAGGCCTGAGATAGGTTTGGAAGGCTACTTTGGTGGGTGGCGCAATCAGCGCTGCAAGCCAACCAGTAGCATTTAATTTACCGGCCCTGGGTGTCTGAGATACCACTTTACAAGGGACTGACAGGTAAATTAAATAGGCCAAACAGGTGTAGACCAATCTTACCACATTAATCACAGAGAGCACACACACTTTACACTGGACAGCAGTGCTAAAGTGCCCAGAGCCCTACAACCACTAATACCATGTCAGACAAAAGGCTAGGAGAAAGGCAAACAGTTTAGGGATAACCCTGCAAAAAGGGCCAAGTCCAACAGCAAGCAAGGGGTATCAGCCCAAAATGTATTCTGGGAGTAAAAGCTTTATATTCTAACCCGGTAGCAAATATCTCCATTTCTGGAGCTATGACAGAGCCGGTGACGATTACAGGTGGAACATGGACAGGATGTGCACCTTGTATATCGATCTGTTTATAAGAAAGATCACTCAGAATATCGCAATCCCCCAAAAATCCTCCAGGGATTCAAAAGTAAAATTTTTGCGTATGCGGATGATATTGCAGTAGTAACCCCCAATCTGGAAACAGCCATTGAAGCAACAGAGAGGGAAGCATCCCTCTATGGGGGCATCTCGGGCTTCTCTCTGAATAATGAGAAAACCCAAATCTTTATCAACTACTAGCAGCCCGTCCCGACGTTGTCCGGGTATGAAATAGAATGTGTGTAATGTGTGTATTTGGCAAGGGCAATTTATTTTAAAATCTCGCGGTAGACAACATTTTTTGTTTCATTAGAATAGGGACGGAGAAGGGACAGCTGCAGCCCTGGTTGATGTTAGCAGGTGCGTGTTATTGGTGTAGTGATCCGCCGCCTGAGTCTGGCTACAGCCCTGGTTGATGTTAGCAGGCGCGTGTAATGTCGTTGAATGAGAGAGTTACCAGCCGCGGGTAAATCCGTTTAATGAGAGAGTTCAGTGACAGCGAGTAGGAGAGGCTGCAGTAATTGTCCCCGCAGACACGCTCATTTGCGTGTTCCCCGCTTGAGGCCCAGATGCAGGCCTGTTTGATGTTAGCAGGCGCGTGTTCCCCCGCTTGAGGCCCAGATGCAGGCCTGTGTGATGTTAGCAGGCACGTGTTCCCCTGCTTGAGGCCCAGCTGCAGCCCTGGTTGATGTTATCAGGCGCGTGTAATTAGTGTACTGATCCGCCGCCTGAGCCCGGCTAGAGCCCTGGTTGATGGTAGAAGGCGCGTCTAATTTTGTTGAATGAGAGAGTTCAGTAACAGTGCGCAGGAGAGGCTGTAGTAATGTTTCTTACCAGGCATCCAGCTGAACGCGTTTGTCATTCCCCCAGCACACGGCCACAGCAGACGATCTTCTGATTAATGTACGATCCACATGGCATGAAGGGCGGACACACGCCCCCAGCGTTTGTCACGCCCCCAGCACACGCCCCCAGCCCACGCCCACAGAACAACGCAGACACTCCCACAAGGCACTACTTTGCTGGCATGGTTCTTTTACCTTTTAAATGTATATTGTGTCCTACGGTACAATTGTATGTCTTGCACTGTATGATTGTGATGAACACCCCTGTTTCTTGAAAAGTTAATAAAAACAATAAAAATAACAAAAATGTATATGGTGGCCGTCTGCATAGCCTATGTCCTTCTTCTGCAACTGCCCTTTCCAACGCAGTATTGGGTGTTGTGATTGGTGCTGTGGTTACTGAGATTACCCAACTCAAAGGTTTGGGCTCTCTCTTCATAATATTAGTATGGATAAAATTGGTATACAACCTTTACAACGAAACTTTTACAACGAACTACCATTACAACGCAACTTTTACAACGCAAACTATTACAACGCATTGTGCTGGGGCGCGCTCTAGGATAGGGAATAGGTTAATTTACTATCCAATAACCTTCCCTAGTGTCCACGGGGACTGGAGTTGGAATAGTAAATTAAACTATTCACTATCCAACACCCAAAAGCGCTATGCGTTGTAATGGTATGCGATGTAAAAACCGCGTTGTAAAGGTATGCGTGGTAAAAGTATGCGTTGTAACGTCATACATCCGATAAAATTATATGGGCAGATAAATGAGTAATCAACCAAGCAATATATCTAGGTGTCTGTTTATCCTCTAATGTTGAGAAATGCATAAATGTAAATCTAGAGCCCTTTTTAGCTAAAACTAAGAAAGATCTTAAGGCTGAACAATTTACATCTTACTATGATAGGCTGATGCAATCTTTTAAAAATGATCTTTTTTGCAAAATTTTTATATTTTTTTAGATCAATCCCTTTTGATTTTCTTAATAATAGGCTTAAGGCGTTTGATTCTATTTTCTCGAGATTGTTATGGGCCTACACCAAACCTAAGAGAGTTTTGAGGTATTTATCTCTTCCAAAAGATAGAGGAGGGTGGGTGCTCCCAAATGTTAAACTATATTAGTGGGCCACAGTGTTGCAATATAGCGGTATCTTACTGATGGAACCTCCATAAAACGATTCCCCACAAACCACTCCCTCTATTTATGAACTGTTAATAGGACAAGAAGCATTGGGATGCCTCAGGAGGCAAGTAGAACTGAGTTACAACAAAAAAGTAAGGTTTAAGTGCCTCCTGAGAGCCTTTAAGCTATGGTCAGCGTTGCAGAAGCTTCTGCGCCTTGGAAGATTAAATTATTAAACCCAGATTCACAATAATTCGATGCTACCTGATATCTTTAGGAATGGTTATATACAAAATTGGGTATCGTCTTGTATTGATAAATTGAGCGTCTTTTTTTCTCCCCATGGTTTTGGTATGTTTGATGAGCTGAAGGCAGAGTTCACCATCGAAAAAAGGACTTTTTTAAGTACTTACAAGTAAGGAGCTTTTTACAGCGCAAAGGTGGCAGACCATTTGGCTTTGACAAGAAAGAGCTGGTGGAAATGTTACTGGCATAGACCCATATACGTATCGGGACATTATATCAACTATTAAATAATGAAGGATTACCTTGATAAAATCTCCCAAAAATGGTGAAAGAAGATTGTAATATCAGAAGCCGATCTCTCAAACACTCTTAGTATTTTCCATACTGTTTTAATGTCTGCTAATCTACAGGTGCAGTTTCATAAGACCTATTTTTTGTTATATTATACGCTCGCGAGAATTGCGAAATGGGGTACGGGCCGTGGGACAAGGTGTCCACGTTGTGCATTGTCCTGTGCTGATATAGTCCATATATTCGTCACTTGCACTTTATTAAGTACTGTATGGAATTCAAGACTTTTTATCTAGTAAATTGAATATAGAAGTTCTATTGACCCTAAAACTGATTCTATTTGGATTATCTGATGAGGGACATGCACATGATATAGAACAGTTCCTAGAGGTTGCAAGGCCGATTCTAAGACTGGCAATTGCCTCCGCGTGGCTCGATCCACAAAATCCATGGTTTAGGTTTTGACTGGTTTGCGTACTTGCGGTTTCTAACCTTGAGAAAGCGATTTATGCTATAAAAGGTCATAAAGCAAGGAAAAAAGGGTTGTCAATCTGGACCCCTTTAGCAAGATGGGTACCTTAAGCTAATATCTTTTACCGATTGTAATGTTCAGTAAGGTTTTTAGCAACTCTCTTTGTCTTAGCACCTGCACTTTGAAAAAATAAAAACACAGGTGGCTACCAGTACCCATGAATTTCTTAGCATAAGTGGTATATTTATTCTTTAGTTTTAAGATACAATTATTAAGCGCGGGGTTGGGAGGGCGGGGGTTAAAGAGGATCTGTTTTGTATTGGTTGAATATGTGCAATAACATGTTGATTTTTTTAAAGAGTCATTTCAGAATCTCCATAACAATCTAATACACCAGACCCTACAATCATCCTGGGGACTTGTATAATCTTTCTAGCTCACCTCCAGCTTCCATCCGTAACAAAAGAAGCTCAATACCAACTTAATAGTCCCATTTCACATTAGGAAAGACTCCTAGCTATCAAGGGATTATAACAACGGAAAGCACCGGGACCTAATGGTTTCACTTGTAGATTTTATAAGATATTTGCAGATTCCATAAAAATGTCCCTTTACAACTTATTTCAACTTTTTTTAAACACAGGAGTTCGACATCTAGTGCTACAATAGCTGTGTACCCAAAAGAGGGGAAAGATTAACCAGCAGTGGCGTAACGAACCGTGAGGGGACGCCCTGCAGGGTACGTGAAGGGGCCCCCTCCGGACTCAATCTACAGCTCCCCAGCAGAAGTGCGGGGCTGATGGGGGCCCCCTGGAGGGTGACCCCCCCCCCGCACCGTGGGGGCTGCAGGGGCCTGTGTTACGCCCCTGTTAACCAGATGTTAAGAACTATTGTCCAGTATCCCTTATGAATTTCAACTGCAAAATATATGCTAAGGTGCTTGCATCTAGATTGAAAAAGTCCTTTGTCAACTAATTCACCCATCACAATCCGGCTTCCTTAAAGGGAGATTAGTGAATGATAGTATCAGGCTACTGTGACATGATATGAAAAAGTGTAAGTTAATTGATTCACCGGTTTCAGCCATTTCTCTGGACCCAGGAAAGGCCTTTGATAAGGTATCCTGGCCTTTTCTGAGAGCCACCATGCAGATATTTGGATTAGAAAAAAACGTAATTAAGATGGTGTTTGCACTCTATTCTAATCCAAAAGCAGCTGTCTGAGTTAACAACAGTGTATCTCTAAATCAAGGTACCCTGCAGGATTGCCCCTTGTTCCCACTCCTGTTTGAATTGGCTATTAAATCCCTCCTGCAAATGCCTCACATAAACAGTGACATTGTGGGAATCCCTTTCTCCTCCAGGACACAAACGGTGGCAGTGTATGCTGATAATGTACTGATAATTGCTGATCAAGCTGATTGATCCATTCCCCGAATACTAAAAACAATTGATGCCTATGCAAACATTTTTGGCTACTCCCTCAATAGAGAAAACTGAGATATTTCCTGTAAACGTACACTGCTTGCCCTCTTCTAACCAAGGCTTGGGCCGTAAATGGCAAACCAAATCATTACAATACCTAGAAATCTGGTTTGGATGCAATTTGACGGACACATTTAACACTGAATGAAAATAAAACAATTGCTGAAGTTAAGGTACAATGGTCACCAATATTAATCACTTGGTGGTGTAGATTAGAAACAGTTAAATGGATGGTAACCCCTATCATCACTTTTCCGATGGATATGCTCCCCCTTCAAACTCCATCAAAGTTTAAAACAAAAGAATTAGATAATCTGCTAATGAACTTCCTCTGGAAACAGAAGAAAACCAGAATATCGCTACTCAGAATTAGGCCCAGATTAACTAAGGTTTAGCGTGAGGTTAGTATTGAGTTAGAGTTAATTTTGGAACCCTAACCTGATGTTTGAGGGGATTAACAAACCAAGGCTAATTGGTTTTAGAGTTAGTTTTCATGTAAAAGCAACGTAAAGCTGCACAAAATGCATCAAGGGGACGTTACATGGGTGGCATATTGGCCTTCCTGTGCAACCACCCATGCTTTTTGACACTAAACCCTATTTCCTAATATTAGTAGACAGGGTTTAGGGCCAAAAATGTATGCTGCTGTGAACCAGGCATTAAAAGGAGAAATGTTTTCAATCTCCTTTATTTTTTCCGACTTTCCATGCATGCTGCACTGGATGTATGACGTTACAATGCATGCTTTTACCACGCATGCCGTTACAACGCAGTTTTTACAACGCATACCATTACAACGCATAGCGCTTTGGGGTGCTGGATAGTGAATAGTTTAATTTACTATTCCAACTCCAGTCCCCGTGGATAGTAGGGAAGGTGTTGGATAGTAAATTAAATCTATTCCCTATCCTAGAGCGCCCCCCAGCGCAATGCGTTGTAATGGTTTGCGTTGTAATGGTTGCGTCGTAATGGTAGTGCGTTGTAAAAGTTTCGTTGTAAAGGCTGTTCACCGCTGCACTGTGCAGCACACATACAAAGTAGGAAAAGCTTTGAAGTGTGTCTAGGCATAGTATTTTGTACAGGAAGGCTACCTTTCCTGTACAAAACCTTCACTTGACTCAGGCACACACCTTAGCACTGTTGTGCTAAGGTGTGTGCCTAGCACACAGCAGCTGAAATCAGCACAGGCGCCAGGAAAAGGAGAGAGTGCCATATCTCTGTGAATATGGCGTTCTCCTGCTCTCTCCCTATCAAGAGCACAGCCTCTTTGGGAGTTGCATTGCATTCTGTGACAGTTTTCAGAATCTGGGCCTTAGACTTGGCAAAACAGAAGGTGGTGTTAAATGTCCTGATTATCCCAGGTACCAATTAGTTGTCTAGCCAGACAAGGCTCTTGGGGCCCGATTCACAGAACTAATTTACGATAAAATCCTAAATTTACTACTTTTGGTATTCACAGAAGGCCTTTAGTAGTCTTAAATTAGGATTTTGTCTTACATTAGTATTTTGTCTTAAAATAGGATTTTGTCCTAAATTAGGATTTTGTCTTAAATTAGTATTTTGTCTTAAATTAGGATGTTGTCTTAAATTAGAACTTTGTCTTGAGTTAGGATTTTGTTGTAAATTAAACTTAAGTTTAACTTGAGTTTGTCTTGAGTGTAATTTAAAACAAAATCCTAATTTAAAACCAAATCCTAGTTTAAGACAAAATCCTAATTTAGGACAAATTCCTAATTTAAGACAAAATCCAAATTTAGGACAACATTCTAATTTAAAACAAAATCCTAAATCAGGATTTTGTCTTAAATTAGGATTTTGTCCTAAATTAGGACCAACAGTGAAGTAAAAAAGTGTCCCAAATGTGGGGAAGAAAGGGCAGATGGCCTACATATGTTCCAGAGATGTATAACTTTAAAGGACTACTGGGACCAGATTGGTAATAATCTCTCTGACATGATAGAACAACACATAGAGGTAAGCACAGAACTGGTTATTTTGGGGATTCTAGGGTCTACATACTATGTGCCACTGTCTAAAGATCAAGAAAGTTTTCTTTTTGTGTTGATCTTGCTGGCTAGAAGGGAGATATGCATTAACTGGGTTAAACAATCGCCCCCAAAACACACCGATTGGCTAAACTCGATACTAAGGGTGTATAACTGTATAACTTAGAGATGCAAGGGAAGATCTCGAAGAAAAACAAGCACTGGAACATCTGGGAAAGATACAACCAGTTTAACATCAATAGGTCCAATGATTAAGGCAAAGGATACAACGATGTCAAGCTGGCTCTTGATATGAGTAGTCATAATGACGGGGGCGTGGCAAAGCACGCAATGGCGGCAGACGTGCCCGGGTAGAGCTCCGTGCTGCGCTCCCCTACCACAGGCCAATTCTCCGCGATACTTGCTTAGACCCGGCCCTAACTATCAGCGGAGTCGTGTGAGGCCATCTTCTATGCCACTGCCGAATTTGGAGCAAGCGGAGGTTTCTGACCGCTCCAACGGCGACGAAGAGTGGGTGCCCCTCCACCGGGCTCTCCCGGCCGGCGCGTGTGTCCACGCGAGACCGGGGTCGAGCTGTGACTGGGAGGCCTGGCCGGTGTGGATCGCGGTGCGGGGCCCGCAGACTGCAGCCCCGGAATTGTCCCCAGCCACCAACGACGCCGCATTGGGACACAGACCAGGCCTCTGCCACTTGTGGGGTCGGACGGAGGCTGCTGGTCGCTCCGGAGGCGGCGTGATCGAGTAGCCCCCTCTGCAGGCCCGCCCGACCGGCGCGTGAGCAGGCGAGAGACTGGGGCTGGGCCGCGACCACGGGGCCTGGCCGTGAGAGGCTCATAGGACGAAACCCAGCGGCTGTGATACTACATCGCGGACCTTGCCCCTGCAGACACTGGTGCAACGCGGGGAGGCCCAACGCGGTCAGACATCCCTGGAGGGAGTTGAGACACCCGTTACCTGCATGGTCTGCGACGGGGGCGGCTGCCCTCCCGACTGGCTCCTCTGGCTGGTGTGCGTGTTTGCGCGGGGCCGGAGTCAAGCAGCGCCCCGAGGACCCCCCCTGCTGACAACTGTACCTGAGTGCCCTCGTGCTGGACGGCAGGGCGGGCACCTGCGGAACACTCACGGGGTGGCTGGCCTCCCTGGCCCTGGGTGAGTTCGCCTCCGCCCATAGACTGGGGATACCCCCCGTTGGAGCGTGGGCAATATTCTACACGTTAGCCGTCCGTCCTCCGGCCTCGAGGCGGACATCTGCACAGTGCCTGGGGTGAGTGGTGAGCGGTGACACCTGCCTTGTTGGGGCTCTGGACTTAGCCGCCTCGCCACTGGGGAAACCACCCCCCAGAGTGAACTGAAAGACCTGCGTGAGGTGCTGGGGTGGCACACAGTCGTCTTCATCGGCCATGTGGTGCTCACTGGGGTGATCGGAACCATCCGGGCGGCCAGCTAGGCGGGAGTATCTGCTGGCGGCAGCCGGAAGACCGCAGCTCCCACTTCGGACCTACATAGCGGAGGGACACCTGCTGCCTGTGCACACCGGTGAGAATTGGACGCGCAAGGGGGAGGTACCTCACACCCCTCTCTGCTTTTGCCCAGTCGTGGACACTTGCCCTGGTGTATGACAGGCCACCCGCACAGCTTGGTGGTGCTGTTGTCCCACACCCCCTCGGAGCCGGACTCTCTTGACCCCGTAGTGGACCACGCCCCCTCCAGGGCCTTGGGGGGTTCCCCGTACGCGCCCAACCATCGACCCACATCGCGCTGCCCATGTCTGGGGGACCCAAGACGAGGGCCGGTGCTAGCGGCACACAGGTGAAGGGGAAGATGGCGACATCGGCCGAACAAGACCAGACTACCTCCAAACTGGACACGATGCTGGCGGCGATGGAGCGGCTAGAAAAATCACTGCAACTGACCCGCACATCTCTGGAAACAAAAATCGATAGCGTTGCCATTGACCTCACACACCTGCGGGCTGACCACAGGAAACTATCGGAGCGCACAACTGCCCTAGAGGCCGCCATGGCTGATGTCACGCCCAAGGTCGCAGAGATGGACAAGCATGTCCAAGACCTCCTCAACCAAGTGGAATTCCTGGAGGACCGCGCAGAGGATGCGGAAGGAAGGGCGAGGAGGAATAACGTCCGCATCGTAGGACTGCCAGAGCGGTGGGAAGGTAGGGAGCCGGAGGTACACATGGAGCGATGGCTTACGGACCTACTTCCTTAGGGCACCCTTTCTCAGCATTTTGTGGTGGAACGGGCCCACCGGGTGCCGGCGCGGCCCCCTCCTGCAGGTTCCAACCCAAGACCCATGCTTATTCGCGTCTTGAACTATCGGGACCGCGACGCCATACTGCGAGAGACTAGGAAACTGTCAGAAGTCAGGGTTGAAACGCCAAGATTATGTTATTCCCTGATTACACTATTCAGGTACAACGCCAGCGGCACTCTTTCCTGGCAGTGAAACAGCGACTCCGCAGCCTAACCCTGAAATACTCTCTTCTTTTTCCGGCCCGCCTACGTGTGGTGGCCCAGGACAAGACTAATTTTTTCAATACTCCAGAGGCGGTTGAGGCCTGGCTAGACTCGGGCATCGATACGGAGCCCAGTGTGACGCCATCAACACCGACCATGTGGCTCAACCCGGGATCATGGCGCCGTCGCAGGCGAAGACTCTCATCGACAGGACGAACACGCGCAGAGACGGATATGTGCCCCCCGGCCGAGCTCATACACAGCGAGCAACAGGAAGCCCTTCGGATGGTGGCGGAAATCAGCGGCTCTTTGGAAGTGGACCCAACTTTAGAGGCCAGCCCCTGCGACATCCCAAGCGATGACGAACGTGTTATGCACTGCAGGACTCGCAAGTATCAACGGATCTGCCAGATGTCACCCCGCAAACGGCCGACTTCATCCACTGATGACAGTCTAGAACATTTGGCTCTTCTTGTTTGACTCCGAGGACTTTTATTACCACTTGGGGTTTTTCTTTGCTTCCATAGAACATCACCGGGACACCGGTGAGGCCGCCCTGCCTCAGGGGGGCACTTGGATCTGGCTGACTTGGCACTGTGAGTATAGCTCTGCCAGTCCAGGCATGGAGCGAGTACAGTTATTGCCCACTGGCCACGGAGCGGCACTGCCGGGGCGATCTGACCCTCGGAGGTGAGTAACACGTTGGAGGCCTCCCTGGTGAGCTGACGGGCGGCGGGGCACTGGGCCCGGGGGACAAGGTACTTCGCACTGCAGGAACACCTGCTGGAACTGGTGCCGAATGCCATGTGATGCCTGTTTGGGGGAAGCGCCCTCAACCTGATCACACAATGAGCCTGTAGAGAAAGAGCCAAGCGCTCAGCGACCCCCCCCCTGAACTTACGGTTTCTTCAGCTCACTAGAGCGTTTGGACGATAGCATGTTCTGCTGTCGACCTTTTGATATTGTATTATTGTTTTCCTTGTTTTCAGGGTTGGTTGACTCTTTTCTCTTCCCCCACATTTCCCTCACATATCACAGGTGTGTGTGAAGGTATTTTGATGATGTAGGTGGGTGTTTAACCTGTCAAACAGTAGTGTTGGCCGCTGGTGGTGGGCGGGCGGGGGGAGTGTTGGAGGACCGGATGTACTATGGCTGTGATTAAATTCTCTACATGGAATGTGCGTGGTATGCACACGCCATCACGCCGTTACCAGATCTACTCATATCTCAAAAGGCACCATATACACATAGCACTACTGCAGGAGACACATCTGACTGGCCCAGAGATGCTAACGCTACACCGCAGATGGAGGGGACAACGGTATGCTACTGGGTTTTCGGCTTATGCGCGAGGGGCGCTGATCTGGATGCGCCCCGGGGTACACTTTGCACTCTCCCACTGTAGGGTGGACACGGAGGGCAGATATGTAGTAATTCATGGTAAATTTGACGGACAGCTCATTGTCCTTGCTTCCCTCTATGCCCCTAATACTGAGCAGGGCCACTTCCTCACACGGTTGTCATCAGTGCGGCACCATGGCATGGTGTTCAATTCTTGCTCGGGGGGTGACTATAACTGTGTTTTGGACACCACCTTGGACCGGTCATTCCCCCCCTGGCCAGCGCACCGGTGAATGGGGCCATGAGGGCACTCACGGACTGGGCGACGCAATGGGACTTGCATGACGCTTGGCAAGGTCGCAATCCACACGCAAGGGTATACTCATACTACTCAGGTGCCCACACATTGCATGTCAGGTTAGACAGGTACATGCTGACAAGCGACCTGCTCCCCCATGTCACGGAAACTTGTTACCTGGGCCGAACTCACTCTGACCATAACCCCTACACTCTAGACTTAGCTTGGGAGCACCCACACCCACCGGTGCCCACTTGGAGACTCCAACCAGATGTGCTGCTGGACGCCCCGTTAAGAGAAGCGCTCTCGACCCACCTCTTGCAATATTTTGAAGAAAATAACCACACTGCATCCACCCCCAAATTAGAATGGGATGCATTTAAAGTCGTCACGAGAGGCCACTGTCTGGGCATGCAGGTGGGAATGCGGAAGCAGATAGAGGGAGAGCAGACAGAGGTTGAATCTGACCTGCTGGCTGGGGAGCAGGAGGCGGTGGAGGGAGATGACGGGACCTTGATGGCGGCCAGGGAGCAACACACACAGTTACTTGATAGGCTGAAAAATTTAAACTATGCTGCCCACTCAGCGTGTACTCATCATCTTGGGGACAAGCCTGGTAGATTACTATCGTGGGTGATCAGGCGAGACACCCGGACCACCCCGGTAACGTCCATTTGCACAGCTCAAGGCACCACTGTATACACACAGAGGGCTATTCACGAAGCCTTCACGACACACTATGATGGCCTTTACCGTTCTCATCTGCGGGTCTCCACCGCCGACATCTCGGCATATCTATTTGCCTTGCCCCTGCCAGAGATCAATGACACGCAGCGCAAGGACCTGGGTGCACCGCTTAAGTCAGAGGAACTCCGAACAGCCATTTATTTCCTCTCCAACGGTAAATCCCCGGGGCCTGACGGACTACCCGCGGAGTTTTACAAAGCCTACTCTATTATCCTAATTCCTGAATTACTGCATATGTTTGAGGCGGCAATCACTGATTCTGCTCTTCCGCCTACACTGAACAAGGTGAACCTAATATCTCTCCTAAAGCTGGGCAGGGACGAGATCAGTATGGGCTCGTATAGGCCGCTAGTCCTCCTCAACACAGATTACAAGATCCTGGCATCCACGTTAGCCCAGCGACTGGCACCCCTGGTGCCTGCTCTTGTTCATGCCGACCAAAACGATTTTGTACCAACTCGCAGCACGTCGTATAACATCAGACGTCTGTTTGGGGTACAGAGTCTGGCTACACCCTGATGGCCTTATTCAGGGTACCTGATACTCGATCTCGAGAAGGCATTTGATTCTGTGGAATGGCCCTACATGGTGTCAGTGAAGCGGAAATGTGACTTGGGCGACGACATTCTCCAGATGGCGGAACTCCTGTACCAGAGACCCACAGTGCGCGTTCGCACGGGCAGGCTGCTCTCCGACCCGATTCGGGTATGTAGAGGTACCAGACAGGGGTGCCCCCTCTCCCCCCTAATTTTCGCTCTCATGATGGAGCCCTTGGCGGCTCAACTTCGAGCCTCCGGTGAGGACTGGGGCATCCCTTTGGCCGATGGGATTCATGCGGGGTCGCTGTATGCCGACGACCTATTACTCTATATCAGAGACCTGACTTGCTTCCTACCGGTACTCACCAACATATTCCGTGCATTCGGAGAGATGTCGGGACTTAAAGTTAATTGGGCAAAGTCTGGAGTGTATTCCTTTGACACTACAACGCCGGAATGTGCCATCACGGTTCTGGGTGAACGACTTGTCTGGTACCCGACCACTTTTCGCTATCTGGGGATATACATGTATCGAGACCCCACCGACGTATTAGAGGGCAATTTAATAAGGGCAATCTCATCGCTCATGGCGCAGGTCACTTTCTGGAACTCTCTCCCACTGAATGTCCCGAGTCGAATTACTCTGATGAAAATGATAGCGTTGCCTAAATTGCTGTATTCTATGCCAACCTGCCAGTCTATGTCCCTACCCGAATATTTCGTGAGTCGGAGACCCTGATCAAAAGGCTGATATGGAATACGGGGCTGCCAAGGGTTGCGCTGAAGACGCTGTATGCATCGGCGGAAAATGGAGGACTGGCTGTCCCTAATCAGGAGCTCTACTACCTAGCTGCACAGCTGCAGTGGGTGACCTACTGGTTGAGCGGGAAAAACCTAGGAAACACTGCCACAGACACTATGGTCATGACAGCTGTACAAGTGCACGCACTTTTTCATCCATTAGCTAAAATCCGCTGCCCCGAACAGCTGCACCTGGTGGTGGCGCGGAAGTGCTACGTAAGAAGTTTGAAACTCACGAGCCTCACCAAGCCGTATGCTCCAAATCTGCCATTGCTGGGGACGTCTTGGGAAGACGGCGCGCTCACGGAAGCGGCATTAAGCAGTTGGGCACGGGCTGAATTAGATACACTGGGGGACTTGTTTGCAGAAGGTGCCTTAATTCCATTCGAGGTGCTAGCCGCAGACACGGGACTACCTGTGGGACAATTCCTAACGCACGCAGTGCTAATACGCACGCTAAAACAGGCCTGGGGTAACCTTATGGAAGAACTCTCAACCCACTTGCTAATACAATACTTACATGTGATGGGGAACGGATCCCACGTGGTGCATTGGCTCGCACACGCCTTACACATGCATACACAATTTTCCTCACAGCGTTTACGAGATAAATGGACTGAAGCCAGGGGACGGGACTAGACCGACAAAGAATGGGCGATGGTACTAGCCGGGGCACCTAACATCCCGCGCAATTCACGCTTCAAAATCATTCAATACTACATCATACACCGTGCATACTTATCACCAGATAAGATACACCGCTATTTTGGACTCGCCACATCGGCATGCCCCAGGTGTGGACTAGTAGTTGCAGGTTTCTTACATATGCTCAGGGCTTGCCCTTCTCTACATGACTACTGGAAGGCGGTATCGACCTCCCTGACGGCAGGGGAGGTAGGAGGTTTCCCACACACGTGGGAGGCTTATCTACTGGGCCTTTATAAGCGGACAAAGCAGATGAAGGTTCCGGCCAGATTTTGGGACCTTGGTTTGATAACAGTGAAAGACTTATTATTAAGCGATGTACATGACCTGACGCACCGAAACACTCAGAATGTCCTGACCTCCTCTTACATAACGCACCTTCCAACCGGGATGGAACCTATCAGCCGGAATGTACTTGATTTAGTTTGCTGGAAGTAATCCTGATTGTTTTCAAGTGGTCCCAATTATTCCTGAACTGTTTGTTTAATGACAAAGGTGCCCTAACCCGGATGTTTGACTTGCAGGACGCATGTGGCAAAAATTGTTATCTTAGCGAACTGTTGTTGATTATGTATATCCTTGCACGGCTGTGTTTGACCTTCTTGCCATATGCTTTCCTTTTATTGACTATAAGGGACGGATACAGAAAACAAGTTTATCCTGAAACAACCGCTGTTTCTTTTTTGTCATGTAATCTCATATAAGAAATGCAATAAAAATATTCAAACAAAAAAAATGAGTAGTCATAATGACTAGCTCCCCGACCCCCACAAATCGTGTACCTGAGGTTGGACAAAAGGGGGCCCCAAAGGACAAAGTTAGACGGTATCCCATCCAGGGCAATTCCCGGACTACCCACAGCAAAGCCCTTAATGGATATTGGGACCTCCGACTCCTCCATACGCGTAGGAAATTTGCTTGATGAGGACTAAAAAAAAACAAATTAAAAGACAAAATCCTAACTTAAGACTACTAAATGCCCTCTGTGAATGCCAAAAGTAGTAAGTTTAGGATTTTGTCGTAAATTTGTTCTGTGAATCGGCCCCTTGGTATTTCAAGCCCACAAATACATCCTCGCCCATTTGGTTACCTATAGAAAGGGCTATATCAGGGTCACTTTCTTTGTGCACCATAATCACAATAAATAACATTACCCGGCTCAATTTGGAGCCCTCTACACTTATTTTATATGACCCAATAGATACACTATGCTTTATAGACTAAAAAAACTTCAAGAGTCAATTCAAAACATTTGACATGGCATCCTTATCATTCTTCAACCCAACAACCATTTACATGATCATGATTCTATATGGAATTACTGGGCCACAAAAGGAATTACAATGATTAAGTACCTAGACATGGCTTGGCAGTTCGGGCTGGACTGTTCCCATGAGGCACAGGGTCAGACTGATTTGCATATGGCCATGTCTGAACTGGGGTGGCGGAGTGAGCTAAAGAACGGTGATGGATTAAACCCAGATCAGTTGACTGGGGGTGAGTGTTTGTATTGTCAACGCTCCGTCCATCATCACCTTTGGTTTTTCTTTGTTCGCCCTAAGTTGGCAGGGTATGCTCAGACGTGAGTCCCTTGCTCACTTTGCCACTGGAGTCAAGCAAGCCCGGCTGAAGACGGCTGTAATGCCAGAAACCGGTCCTGGGAAGCTTGATTCCTGTCCAGGGAAGACATGGCTTGGCAGTTCGGTCTGGACTGTTCCCATGAGGCACAGGGTCAGACTGATTTACATATGGCCATGTCTGAACTGGGGTGGCGGAGTGAGCTAAAGAACGGTGATGGATTAAATCCAGATCAGTTGACTGGGGGTGAGTGTTTGTATTGTCAACGCTCCGTCCATCATCACCTTTGGTTTTTCTTTTTCGCCCTAAGTTGGGAGGGTATGCTCAGACGTGAGTCCCTTGCTCACTTTGCCACTGGAGTCAAGCAAGCCCGGCTGAAGATGGCTGTAATGCCAGAAACCGGTCCTGGGAAGCTTGATTCCGGTCCAGGGAAGACATGGCTTGGCAGTTCGGGCTGGACTGTTCCCATGAGGCACAGGGTCAGACTTATTTGCATATGGCCATGTCTGAACTGGGGTGGCGGAGTGAGCTAAAGAACGGTGATGGATTAAACCCAGATCAGTTGACTGGGGGTGAGTGTTTGTATTGTCATCGCTCCGTCCATCATCACCTTTGGTTTTCCTTTGTTCGCCCTAAGTTGGCAGGGTATGCTCAGACGTGAGTCCCTTGCTCACTTTGCCACTGGAGTCAAGCAAGCCCGGCTGAAGACGACTTTAATGCCAGAAACCGGTCCTGGGAAGCTTGATTCCGGTCCAGGGAAGACATGGCTTGGCAGTTCGGGCTGGACTGTTCCCATGAGGCACAGGGTCAGACTGATTTGCATATGGCCATGTCTGAACTGGGGTGGCGGAGTGAGCTAAAGAACGGTGATGGATTAAACCCAGATCAGTTGACTGGGGGTGAGTGTTTGTATTGTCAACGCTCCGTCCATCATCACCTTTGGTTTTTCTAAGAACCTAGATGACCAAACTAATCCTGTCTCTTTTACAACTTTACAGGCTAAATATAATCTTGGAAATGCATATGTTTACAATTTTCTGAAACTCAAAGTGTCAGTTAGAAAACGTGGGGCTACATATCCCCCTGACTTATCACTTCTTTTATGCAGCTTCACCAAATTAGGACGTGCATCATCCAGAGTATCTCACTTTTTGGCTAAACCATGTCCACGATTGGTAAAGAAAACTATTCATTCTTGGAACTTAAACAACAGATCCCAATCCAAAGCAGATATTCCAATAAAGGCCTGGACAGATATCTTGAACTTACCAGATTAAGGGGGAATTACATCTGCTCTAACCCAAATGAGGTTTTGAATGTTGCATAACATATACTGGATGCCGGAGAAACTCCATAAATTAGGTTTCACTGACACAAATCAGTGCTGGAACTGTAACCTTGCCCCTTGGGACATTAATCATATCTTCTATGATTGCATTCATATAAGTCTGCTGTGGCAATGGTTTCAGGACACAATACAAATATTAGGGGCTTTCACTTTAAATCTTGACTCCATCACTACCACCTTAGGGATTTATATATCTACTTAAGCCAATGATATTGCTCCAACAGACTGTTCTTTGATTGACCTGATGCTGTCATTAGTAATAAAATGTATTCTCTCTGAATGGAAGAGTTCCCAAAGAATATCACATCAAACATGTTGGGAATGGTTGGGGGTGCTAGAGGGCGAACAGCAAGATGGCCGCACTCTAGTGAAGCTCTGCCGGGCTGAGCGTCAATCCGACTAATATCCGCATCTTAACTGCTGCATCCATGCCACTAACGTGGCGGACCTGATTTGCAAGCCCCTCTGGGATATCCTGTGCCAGTTTGGGTTGCTTTAGAGCATGACAACGCACTATACGCTGAGCTGATCGGTCCAGGCAGTGCTTCCACAACATGGCGGCCGCCGCCTGGCCCTGAGGGCAGAACCTGCCTGCTGCTGTGTCTGCGCTTGTGCCTGGAGGTCTATGGTTGCGGAGTTCGGGAGAAGTGTAGAGCTGCCTAAATATTGCCGGTGACGGCTGCAGAGCGGACTACTGCGCGGGGTGTGCGATCTCACCGGAGGTCAGGGGAGCACAAACCAGGCCGTGGTGTGCGGGCGTCTGCAGAGCTGACTGAACAGAGGTGGGCCACGAGACGGCCTGGGAGAGCGGAGTGCCGCATGCGCTGGCTGTGGTGAGTCGTGTGGAGGCTCGTACGTGGCTGGTGACTGCGGAGGCGGTAGAGCCAGGAAGCGAGCCATGGCCTGCGAGCTGTGGCCGGGGCTGGTGGGTGCTCGTTGCTGCGGCGTCCAAATTGTGCTGCCTTGTGAACACCTGCGGGACTGCTGAGTCTGGGCCGTCAGGGCCAAGGTGATCTGCGCAGTGGACCCTGTAGTGCGCCCGCACCACGTGCCCTTCTACTGCCTTGTCCTGTTGTTGCTGGGGACCCGATCCTGCCAGAGCGCGTTCAATATTCAGGGGGCTCTGCTGCAGCTTCTGGCTGGCATCTGCATTGTGGAGTCGCCCCCTGACTGAGCTGGGTCTCCACTGCCCGGTGCTTAGGCCTTCCTGCCTTTTTTGAGCTACCCCAGCCTCGTTGAGATTTGACTGCTGGCCGCTGTCCTATCTCCCGGAATTGCTGCACTTGCCCTTCACCTGCGTTGATTGGGAGGACCGGCAGAGGTGCCTTGCCACTCGGGAGTACATCTATCCTGTACCTGAGGGGGGTCGTGTGGCTGCTGTTTTATGTGCTGCTTCTCTCCATCGCACGTTGAGCTGTGGGGACTTGTTGCCGAACTTCGTTGTTTAATCCAGGAAAGGGAGTGTACCTTGTGGGGCCTGTCATGTGGTGTGGGGCAGAATCTGGCCTAAGTGTTCTAAGTGTCCAGCTGTGTGGTGCGCTTGAGTGCCCCCCGGGGTTGCTGTCTCCCCTGCCGGATCCTACCACATTTCATATCAGGAGCGCCCAATCTAACATTTCCATGGTGGTGAGACTCACTCTGCTGACCGGATGGGGAGAACTGATAAATCTCAACCCCGCATCATGTTCGAGGCGCGTAAGAGATCTAAGGTCCCACAAAAAGCTGCCTCTGACTCAGAGGCGGATGCCCAAGACGGGGGTCCCTCCACGCCAGAGACAACGCTACTAGCCAAGCAGCCCAGCCTCCAATCCATAGAAGGCACCATTGCTGCAGTTCATCAACGCTTTGACCACAATGTCATCACCACTAGAAAAACAGGGCGCCCATGTGGGAGAAGTGGAGCACCGTGTATCTGCGGTGTAGGATGTTTTTGAGAGAGGTGGCGGGGAAAACACTCAACATGGAGAAAGTTCTCTCCCTCATTCAGACCAAGAATGAGGATTTGGAGGCCCGCTCATGCAGGATTAACATTCGAATAACAGGGCTGCCGGAATCAACGAACGTGTGAAAAATGGAGACCTTTATCGAGAAGTTGATTAAGGATATTTTTGGTACTGAACTGCTCTCTGCCATGTTCATGGTCGAGTGGGCTCACCACTCCCTTGCGACTAGGCCTTTCCCAGGGGCTCCGCCGCGCTCTATTATTGCACAGGCTTTAAATTACAGGGACCAAGACACCATCCTGCGCATGGCCAGGGACAAGGAAACTATTGTACATCAAGGCAATCCTCTCTCCTTCTTCCCTGATTTTACTGTAAATGTGCAAGCTGCCCAGAGTGAGTTTGGAGTGGTGAAAACGTTTTTACAATCTGAAGGTGTCCCTTATGCTATGTTATACCCAGCCCGTTTGAAGATTTGTCCAGATGGGGACTCCAAGAACTTCACCAACCCCAAGGAGGTGATGGAACATGCTAAACAACTTAAGAGATGGCGGCGTGAATCCCAGACTCTATCCGAAACTGAAGAATAGCAGGGTTATTGTGAGCACATTGATATTTGGATTGGACCTGTAGCTCTTAGGGCAGCTTTATCTTTAACCTGTTATATGCTCTGCCCTCTACCCATGTCAGGTTCCCGATCCCGGTGCAGATGGACACTCTGTAGTCCTTTTAGTTTCACTACACTGTGCCACCTTATGACGGGGCTCTATACTTTGTTCTGATCAGGCATATGTGGTGTTTATGCTCAGCCACCCCCTACTAAGTTAGGAGGCTAGTGGCACTCGGTTGCCCCTCATTGGGAATACCCATTTTACAAATTCTATTGGTTTTCTCTGGGTTGGGTTGGGACGGGTATGGTCGAGATGACTTTATTGAGTTGGGGACGCTGAAGTGGGTGAGGGGCCTGGGTAGGGGGGGGCGGGAGGGGGGTTTGGCAAGTGGGAGGTGTGGGTGGAGGGTGGGTTCAGCACTTTAACTTTTTGGTGTACTTATCCTTTTTTTTTTTGCAGGAGCAGGCACAACTCTTTTTATTGTTCTCACTGACAGGTCTCACAAGATCCCTATGATATCATGAGTGGTAAATTGCGACTGTTAACTTGGAATATCCGTGGTCTCAACACCCCTAGAAAGATCCGCTCTGTATTTGCTATTTTAGACAGGATGGATGTGCAAATAGCCTTTTTGCAGGAGACCCACCTTAAGAAAGAAATATTGGGAATCGGTGGGAGGGGGTGCGGCTGATGTCCTCGTATTCTAGTTATGCAAGAGGGGTGATGAAATTGATCAAACGAGGGGTCTCATTTACGGTTCTCCTCACAGACACAGATGAATCTGGCAGGCTTGCGATATTACATGGGCAAATTGGTGGTGTGAGTGTATTGTTGGTTAATGTGTACGGCCCGAATACAGACAATCCAGCCTTCTTTTCTGATGTGTGATGCCGCATTACTAGCTTCCCGGAGGTTGAGATACTCTGGGGCGGCAACTTTAATGCGTGTCCGGATATGACTGTAGACCGCATGGGTAGTGAGACTTCGCAACTCAAGCAGGCATCTGAGGTGTTACGGGGACTGATGGGTGCTGGCCAGCAGTGGGATGTGTGGCACTTGCGACATCCTGGGGTGCGTGAGAGTGCATTTGTTTCCTCAGTTCATGGGAATTGATCCTACCTGGATTTCTGGCTGGTCACTGAGACTGTGTGTACCTGGGCAGTGGATGCCTGTCATATGGCCTTGACATTAACAGACCATTCTCCTGTGCTGTTGAAGCAGCAGGTTCCTGCTTGTTAGCGACCACCTTTCACCTGGCGCCTGCAGCCTTCCTCGCTATTAGACCCTGTCTTTAAACATGAAATTGGGAAGGCTATACATAACTTTTTCAAGGAGAACAAGGGTTTGGTTGATAGCGCAGGCGTCCTCTGGGAGGCATTTAAGATTATTATTAGAGGTGTGTATGGGGGCGCAGGCATGCTTTTTGAGAGATTTTAGGCGCAGGATTAAAAAATTGGCTGCAGATATTTCCGCTCTAGAAAGATCTTATGTCTCGGACCCTTCCCCTTCAACACTCTCTGCAATCCGGGAATTGGTTACCGAAAACAATGAGACAGTATATCAGGAAATGGCCCATAGGTCTAGACGCAGTAAAGCTTGTTATTATCGGGAGGAATGGCAGACCTATGCACTCCCTTGCTCAGAAGTTATCTGATCCTCGTAGCTAGGACCATATTAAGGAGATTCTTGATGAGGCCTGGGAGGTGCATTATACCGCAGCGGACATTAGAGAGATCATACTGGACTTTTATTCCAAGTTATATGCAAGCAGAGCAGACACACCGCAGGACGAGATCCATGATGATATTGCTCTGGGGTGGCTGTGTTCGGGTCACCGAGAATATCTTATACAGCCTTGCGACGATAAGGATGTCAAATTAGCTATCATGTCACTTTCCACATGCAGGGCTGCGGGCTTGGATGGGCTCCCTAATGAATTTTATAAATCCTATGCGGATGCACTAGCCCCCAGACTGCTAGCGGTCTTTGCGGAGGAATATGACACGGGTCGTCTCCCAGCCTCCTTAAGTGAAGCTCTCTTGGTGATGCTACTGAAACCTGACAATGCATCTAATCGCTGCGACTGCCTCTCTCCATTATTAATATTGATTGACGCTAAGATTCTGGCTAAGATGATTGCTATGCGTTTACAGCCCTTGACCCCTCTGTTGGTTCTTTCCCACTAATCTAGGTTTGTGCCCGCCTGGTCCACCATGCACAATTTAAGAACTTTATTTGCCACATTACACTACTTTGATTCCGACTTTCAGGCTGTTGCTGTGCTGCTCAATGCAGCAAAAACGTTTGATTCGCTCGAATGGGGCTTCATGTTCATGGTCCTCCTGAGAATGGGATTTCCTCCTTTTTTCCTCCAGTGGATTAGAGTACTGTATACTGAACCGGCCACCAGGGTTGGTGTTAATGTCTGGGTGTTGTCGACTCTTTCCATCGGAAGGGGCACGTGGCAGGGTTGCCTCTTGTTGCCGCTGCTATTTGCTCTGGCTTTAGAGCCTCTCGCCTGCAAGCTCCGCCAGTTGCATGCATTGAGCTTCTGGCAGCGCCCGCTCATAGTGTCGTTATATGCCGATGACATGCTCTTGTACGTCCGTGAACCTGCAGTCTATATTTCAGAACTGCTCAGAGAATATCTGAAATTTGAGCGCTTCTCCAGTTTAGGGATGAATTGGGCTAAATCGACTGTTTTCCCTCTGACGGCTGTCACTCACGAAGTCGCACTGGACTTCCCGTTCTCCTGGATCACAACCCGGTGAAATATTTGGGTATGTGGCTTCATAGGGACCCTGAGCAGGTGATATCCATGAATTATGGCTGCACCATCTCACACATTGCAGATAGAGCTGCGCGCTGGGCTCGGCTACCTCTTTCACTCGCAGACCGCATAGCTATGATCAAAATTACCATTTTACCTAAATTATTGTACTTATTTGTGAACATTCCTATCTGCTTGAATCATACCCTTTTTAAAATGTTGCAGACTGCCCCATTGTCATTTGTCTGGGGGGTGGAAAGCCTAGATGTAGTTGGAATACTCTTGTGTTGCCGTTTGACCGCGGCAGCTATGAGGAACCAGATATGCGTCTCTACTATTTATGCGCCCAAGCGCAATTAGCGCACTATTGGTTCTATACGCAGCGGTTCCTGCCCCACACAGCGATAGAGGCAGATGCTATCCTCCCACTCCCGCTTGCCACGGCTACCCTTTCAGGCGGTGATGGAGACCTTCAGGCAGAGATTAATCCAGTGCTATGTACCGCCTGGGCCTGGCAGGCCCTTGCCCGCAGAGCACAGCTAAATTACCTTTATGCCCCGAAGCTGCCTGTTGTGGCTCATCCGGATAGCTCTGCGGCGCAGGAGCGTTCTGACCTATGCGAGCTGCATGTGGTTGGAGTTGTGCAGATGGGCGACCTATACAAACATGGCCAGTTCCGCTCACTGCAAGATATTCAGGCGAGTCAGGCTTCCACCCTGATGGGGTGCTTCACGTATGTCAGGGTGCGACAGGCGGTTAGGGCAATATACTCTGATTATCCAACAGAACCACAGCTGTTGCATGCGCTGCTGACAGTGCTGTCTGGGGAAGAACGTAAGGGTTTGATCACAAGACTATACACTGCATCCCAATGTGAGAATGACCCAGAAGAACGCCCCTCACATCTTAAATGGAACACAGCCTTGTAACACAACTTCCCACTTCAACATTGGCAGTTCTGCTGTTCATTGACTGGGCGCTTTACTGCCAATTTTAATTTATGCATTATCTATTTCAAGTTCTTACATCAGTTGTATTATATACCTTTGCAATTAAAGTAATATGGCTTGCGTGACTCTGCCTGCTGTGTGAGGTGCAGGCAGGCTTGATGCCAATGTTCTGCATTTAGCATGGCAGTGTGCAGGGGTGGCTGCCTTCTGGGTTAAAGTAGCGACTGTGTTGATGGAGGTGGTGATGGAGCGAGTGCGGTGTTTGCAAGAGGTGTGTCTGCTGGGAGATGTGAAATCTCTAAAGCCATGTAAGAGGCGTCTGGTTGCAGTAGCAACCATAATAGCCAAGCGGGCTGTGGCGCAATGCTGGGGTGGAAAGAGTCTCCCTACAGTTCGAAAATGGGATCGAAATCTAACTTGTTGCAGGGAACAACCGGAGACCTATGCAGAGGATCTGGCTGAATCCTCTCGTCCCAAAAAATTTCTGGGCCCCACTGACAATGTATCTTTTGAGTCATCCCGATTTGTGAAGTGTCCTGCTCCTAGCATTTTCTTTTCTTTTACTATGTTTAGGGTCTGTGTCTAGATGGGGATAATTGTTGTTTGATTCATGTGATGTGTCCCTAGATTTCCTTGACAATGACGTTCAAATGCCTTGTTTCTTTGATACTGTTTTTCTTTAAGTGCTGGGGGTGCAGGGCTGGGTGGTGGATATTGTTGGCTCTCTGAGCTGCTGTTATAGTTGCATCCTTTTCCTCTATGAAGACGCTTTATCTCAAAAATGCTTGTACTATTTCATGCTATGAAGTCACTGATGGCTCCCTATTGATGCATTTGGATTGTAACTGCAAGCTTTCAATAAACAAATAAAAAAGAAATGATGGAAAGAGTTATGGTTTGTTAAAAGCACTGATAATGAAGTTTCCTAATGTCACATACTATGTATCTTCCCAACGCATTATGAGACGCTCTTGATACCTTTTATCTTCAGTAAAACAAACCCCTTGATGGTGTTGTGTGTGCTCACCTTTCTCCTTTCTTCTTTACCAGTGTATAACGCTGTTAACTCCAAAGTAGTCTTTTTCCTCTTACCTCTATATACATGCCAGCATATGCCACAATTGTCTTCTTTTTCCTCCTTTCCCTTCTTTTCTTCGCTCATCTCTTTCTCTTTACTCTCTTTGACATCGTCCCCTAATCAACTCTCTCTTTACTCTTTCAATCTTTGTTTTGAACAGTTTTTTGGAATGTTTGGTACACAACTGCACTTATTGTATTGATTCCTGTGGACTATAACCGTGTCATGAAAAATTGTAATATGATATTTTTCTTATTTGGCTTTGCTTGTATCTTAACCATGTCATGAGCAATTGTGCTATGAAGTTTTGCTCTACTTCGATATTTCCCTACGGTCTTTACTTTTAGCCTCAGAAGATCATAATATTTGTATAACATTTTCTATACTCATAACCCTCTAGTCTCACAGACTTGACACTATAGTTTTTGTGTAACATGATGCTTCATTGTTCTTCAAAAAAAAATCTCTTTGAACTGGAAAAAAACATTCTATCAATCACCTTGCTGTTGTTGCGATTGCAGTTGATGCCCTAAGAGTGATGAGAATGCCCACGCGTCGGTCCCCTGCTCCTTGTGTCAGAGGAATCAAGCTACACCCTTCTGATGATCCCACTATAGGGCAAAAAACATGTCTGCAGTTACTTGTGGTCCCTTCTGCACGGGCCGTGTCTGGCTTTGCAAGATAGACTGCTCCCATGAGGGTTGGTTCTGATTTCCAAAAGCCAGGCCTTTGCTTAAAGTGGCATGGTGGGTGAAAAACGATGGATTGAAAAGCTGCACAAGCGAGTCCCTGTGGCTGAGATTAATTCAAGTACACTGTCCATCACTGTTTTGTTGTTGTTCTTGCCGGTGACACTCTAAGTGTGATGGGTAGGCCAAGACATGAATCCTGTATCCACTGTGCCATAGGACTCAAGCTACACCTTACTGAAAAGTCCCAGGTATTATGAAACTGGTCTGGGGTTGCTTGTGGTCCCTTGTGGAGGGACCTCACCTTCAAGTTTGGTGAGGACAGTTCCCATGAGGTGCAGGGTCTGTACTGATTTGCATAAGGCGGCCCTTTTTCAAAAGTGGCATGGTGGGTGAAAAACAATCTCCTGGAATGTGGCCAGAGTGATTGCTAGTGGCCGAGATTCAGTCAAGCATTTTATCCCTCACCTTGTTGCTCTTGCTGATGGAGAAGGGGGCGCACTATTTTGGCAGCAACTTTGTAAATGACGCAGCAACAGGGGCACAAGAGTCCAAGTTCCATTAAAATCTACCATTGAAAAGGTATAAATGATGCCAGACTGAAGCCAACAATCATTACCAATAAAAGCACTAGGAGGCCGAATTACTTTGAGAATGACATTCAGCTATCAAAGATGAGCCAAGTAGTTTGGTCAGTGGTGGTAGAAAATAGGCAGCTTGCATGCAGTAAAAGGACCCTTTCTTTGGAACTAGTTCACTATGACCAGCTGCAATCAGCCGAGCACTTCCAGTTCAGAACAAAAACATTGACTCATCTTTTCTGAACTCTCTGTGAACCCACTCATTTAACAAAATCACGGTCACATTTAGTTAATTCTTTGTGTACTAATATCGTAATAACTGGGGAACAGTGACAGGCAAATTAAAGAAATGTGTTGCATATCAGGAAACATTATGACAGGTTATTTATGGAAGAATGCCATTCTCTGACTGGAAAACATATGTACCCCTAAATGTTCATATTTTCAAAATTAGTAATACATGTTTTACCTGCAATTGTTAAGCTATAACTAGATATTGTGTACATACCATAACATACCATAACACCAGTATTTCCAACACATTCAAACGAGTAGTCTACTCCCCCGTTGGTCAGCTCACAGATCATTTCATAAATAGGCTTGGCGCAGTCCTTGACACTGATACACTCAGTGGCTCCCATTTCTTTTGCCTTTGCAAACTTGGTTTTGGTGCGTGCCACAGCAATGATCCTGGAAGCCCCAGATACCTTACAGCCAATGACAGCTGACATGCCAACTCCTCCCAGTCCAAAGACAGCACAAGAAGAGCCAGGTTCAAGCTAGGTTCATGAAGATATAGTGAAAGAAAACCCAAATTGTTGTCAGGTAGTACAGATGGGAAAAGTAACATTCAAGCTGCAAAGATACTGCTTCACAAAACATGAGTTAAGGTTTAGTTAAAGTTAACGAGAGGTGAGTAACTCCTACAAAATAGAACCTCAAAAGATAGGAAATATACTAGTAAAGGTAGTAAAGTAACTTAAACTTCCAACCCAACAAGCCCTTTTTTTATATAACTTCGCACATAATTTCACAAATACAATACTACTTGACATCATCAATGCTATCAGACAAACACCATGAGACATGTTTAGAAATGGATGGAATCCCACATAAAAAAAGAATAAAACATGAAACATCCGCATAGAAAACCCAATTTACAATTGGTGTTATATAAGGAGTAATTGCTAAGGGGGATGGTGTGTCAATAGTTTAGCAACAAAGTTAGGCATCATATTGTTACACTTATATGCCTCAAGTAAATAATAATATGCAGCCAAAAGTAATTTGTGAATAGAATAGAATAAAAACTTTATTCGGTTTCATAGTTCATAAAACCATAAAAGTACATAATTACATATGCATGATGCAATATACATCCAGTTAATTCAACATAATTTTAAAACTGTGGGCAACGATATTTGCCTAAAGAGATCTAACCATAAAAGCTACATTGTTATAAATTCTTCCTAATACAAAATTTAAAAAGCTTAACAATAGATAAAACATAGGATACATTATCTAAAAATTGGAGTGCCAGGAGGGCGGGACGACATTGACGTAGGCCTAAACTTTTTTTAAAATTGGTTTCAAATAAACTTTTCTTGGTGCCAAATAGAATTTGCAAAAAAGAGTCATATGAATAGTTGGGGGGAGGAAGCGTCACAAGGGCATACGGGAAGTAACCTAGACCAATCATTTACTGTCGGAAAAGTGGTCAACCTAAAGATAATGTTAAATCTAAATCGAGTGAGTAGCAGTCTATCATAAGAGCCTATAGGCCATCTTAGGTACGGTTGAAGACTCAATGCTGACTGCGTTATTAGTGCGTGCTGTGTGGAAGGTTTATGAATTTCAGCACTCACACGCAGCTCCATCAAGTGAGATAAGCATTTGATTTTAAGCACTTTTCTTGTATTGTTCGCTGTTCTAGGGGGAATAGGTAGAACCGGTCTAAGCCTATATCGTGAAGTGACCTTTTAACGTAATCAAGCCATCTTATTTTCCTAGCGTTATCTAACAAAAGACAGTCCCTTACGATGGATTGGGTGAGGGGTAACTTGTCTGAGGTCCATATATGATGCCATAGCAGAATAGGTTCTGCCTTGATGAGATCAGTAATATACGGCAGGCCCAACTCAGAATGGCAACTAAACATGGATGTACCCGGGGGACTCCTAGGAGATACCTTAGGAAGTTGTTCTCAACTTTTTAGATGCAGGCTACTTGAACGTAGCCCCATACCCCCGCCTCGTAGGTTGCCGTTGATATACATTTGGCTTTGTAGATATGGAGAAGTTCTTCAGGGGCTCTTTGTCCCAACCTTTGTGAGAATTTAATCAGAGCCCTAGATGATTTTAAAAACTGTAACTTTCCTGATTTGATCGCTTGTTTCCAGGTACCCTGTTCATCTATCAGTACCCCTAAATAGGGATAGGTTGGGGTGTTCTCTAGATTAGAATTGGCGATCTGTATCCGTTTTACTGCCCCTCTTTTGGGACCACCGTTCATGACATATGTTTTATTGATATTTATTTTTAGGTCAAGGTTGGACATAAAGTTGTTATAACGGGACAGTGAGAGCTGAAGTTCATTTGGGGTACGAGCTAATATTACAGCATCGTCCTCATACAGCAGAGCGGGGATAAGACGTCGATGAATCATGGGGATGTCCTTTGCCCCCTCTAGCATTGCCAATTCCAGGCCGTTGGTGTGTAAGATGAAAAGAAAGGGGGCCAGGACACACCCCTGTCTTACCCCACGCTCTACTTTAAATGAATCAGAGAAAATATTAAATCAAGTGGAGTCAATGTAATGGAATTTAGGTTTTCATCAGACTTTTGGGAGGAGACATTTAGTATATGGGCATTTTCTAATCCGAATATTTTTGAAAAGTGGGAAATCCATAGTTGTTCATCTATTACAAAATCTATCTTATTGGCGTCTTTCGCTCCCACCAAGAAGGGTGAGTTTATTATTTGCCAAAATGCTGAGCTGTCCTTTAAATGACAGCTTTTTTGCAATTCCGCCCATAGTTCTTCTTTGAGGTTAGCTTTTCGTGTCTTTATTGCTTTATTATAGGTCTTTCTAAGTAGAGCAATCTCCTTTCTATTCCTCACTGAGGCGTTAAGTGCATTTTTTAAGTCTTTATAGGCTTTTGTGCAGGTAGAATCGAACCACCCTCCCTGGTCATTTTTTGATACTTTAAGTTTGGAAGTTAGTATTTGAATGGGTTACCATCAGATAGTTATCAATAATCTCCTTGGAGCAGGAGGTATCATCTAGACAAACGTTTATTTCCAAGAATGAATTTCTAACTATTGTTTCTGTAATATGGGCCGGATACATTTTTGCCCATTTCAGGGCATAACCATTTGACCGCACCAATCTAATAGATTCTTCTCAGTGAAGGATCTGTTGTTTACGCCTTACTTCCAGTGTTGGAAAAGTTAGACTAACCGTTATTGGGAAGTGATCACTAAATGGGGAATCATGATTATGAAAACTATGTCCCAAGGCAGAGGCGCAGTAAGACATAAGGATAAAATCAATGCATGTAATGCGACCTTTCCGTGAAAGGTTGGTTTTAAAGGGACCATAGGAGACACCAGCTCGTTTGCCAGGGTTAACTGTAGGCTCATGATCGACTCAACACCCACTTTCTGAATGAGAAAATATTAATACCATTTCCGTCCGGAAGGCCACATATATTCTTCTCATTATGAGGGAATACATTTAGATTAAAGTCGCCTCCCCAGATGATTATCGGGTTTTGTGAAGTTACCAATTACATTAACTACTTACTCTACGACTGCAGATAAAGTTACTTCCTTACCTGGTGTAATTCCTTCCTTTAGTACAACTTTTCAACGAGTGCCATTGTTTATTTTAAAACAAAATCTTTATCTCTTCAAGCACTTGAAAAATACCAGGTGATATTTTAAAAGGACTTTAATCTGATTCATTTGTTGAATAATAATGTTTTGTTTGGGAGGAGGGAGTATGAAAAGCAATGGCTTAATGGTCACTCCACTTCTAACAACATTTATTGGGAAAGTTCAAATCAGAAAGATAAATTACCTAGAACACTTGTAGCCTTTCTCTACCATTAGGAGGGATCACAGTTACAGTGGTCAGATGGTCTGTCCTCCTCTTCTTGCATTATTCGGAGGGTGAAGGAAGGCTGATGGAACAGCATACATTAGGCTCCACCTCTACATGTCACAGAAGCTATATATAAATATATATATATGTGTGTGTGTGTGTGTGTGGGTGTGTGTGTGTGTGTGTGTACCTGACGCCACATACTCTGTGTGCCTTAACTTTATTAATGTAAAGTGAAGCACTAAAAATGCATTACGTAGGTGAATTCACTCCAGAAAGTAGAGATTTATATACGTGCGTTCTAATGTTTAGCTTAACATGTATGTAGTTCTTATTCACATTAACACAAGATACACTGAATTTATTGAAAGTATATTGCATATGTAATCAGTAATTCATTTATTAATGCTTTGCATTTATTCTGACTTTATGCGTGCACATATAATGATATATTTGAAGTGCACATTGAAAATGCTTGACTATAGTTAGCTTGACTAGACCTTTATTTCTTAACATTACATTTATTTTCCCTTGCTCTTTCCCTTTGCAGGGGCATTTTCGTGATTTCATAGCTAGAGAAAGGAGCATTGTGAATTAGAGATAGCGATGCCTGAGAAGAGAAATATTGGCAATAACAGGACAATTTAATGAGCAGAAGAAGCCTCCTATTCATCTCGTATCGGGAACGAGGGTGCCCAAAATTAACATGATCTTTGGAGCTCTGTGGGATAGGAAAATCAATTGATATTGCAAATGCACACCATAAGAAAGATAAATAATCGAGGTCTTTGGGGATGTGTTAAGAGATGTAGATACTCTTGAAACTTTCTGGTTTTCATTAGTGTTCATTCTATTAGATTTTTTAGCAGATCCCTTTCGACTTTGAGAGGTACAGACCGCTCTGCTTTCTTTGGTCCTTGAAAGCATGTTGCTCCATGTTAAATACTGATTTCCCCTTTCAGAAGACTTCTACTGGAGTCTTCACTATCCTTTGAGACCCACTGTTCTAAACCATTCTCATTCTAGCTTAGAGTCTGATGACCCTTAAATCTGTTCATGTTTAGAAAAGAATATTATAGTTTGTTTGAGGAATAGCAATTCCTGTCACTATATACTTTGTCTGCCTTATGCTACCAAGACTGAACCTATTCTGGCGTTTCAGCTTGCCGGTTATGATTCTGTATCTTCATAATGTGATCTTGATATGCACCTATATTGTATTGGTTACTAAATTGTAATAAACCTACTAAACTTTACCTACCGATTCCTGGTCCTCACTGTGTGGCCAAATGGGCTACATGAAAAGTTACATTGTAAATTTGTTGTTAAGTCCCTTCCGTCTCAGTCAACTAAAAGGATTCATTGGATGAAGTCTGGCCTCAACTTCATGAGTTCTCTTAGATGGTAGCTTTTCGAATGGTTAGCTATTGAAGCAGGGATTTGGAGTGTCCCATTCTAGACTTGCCCAAACCCATTCCAAGCCCCTAGAGCCCATGGTTCAATGTTGAGAATTGATGGGGTTCCAGAAGTTTGGGAGAGCGTTGTAATAGCTGAGTAGTGAGTATTTATAGGGTTGTGTATTGCAATTGCTGATTTGCAGAGATCGTGCGGTGTGAAATTGATGGTGATGCAAATGAAAGCCGCACAGTGAGGAGGAGGACACCATCAGCCTTTTCTAGGGAATGTTGTCCTATGCAAGGATTGTATAAGCAGGGAATGCCGGTGATGCAAGGTGGAACCTTGGTTCACACAACAAGGTGGAGGATGCGGTGTTCCGATTTAACTGAGTACTGGTATTGATGTGGCAAGTTTGAAAAAGACAAATCCATGTCAATATTGCAATAAGTTGGGGCTTTGGAAGCGGGAATAGTGTCTTAGTCCTAAAATCCAGGTTTTATAGAACCCCAGGTTAATATTTCTGTATTGTCACAGAATGTACAGAGACTGAGAATGCAAAACATTAGTGTGTCTTAATGGTCTCTGATTTAACTCAATTCAGGTTCCCAAAAAAATCTTAATTCTTTCCGAAATCAAAGTGCTTTCAACAATTCCCTATGATGGAAGCATTTGGGGGCTACAGATCTGAACTGTCACAGTGACAGTGACGGAGGGGAGAGGAGAATTGCATGCTTGGTGCAACCCTAGAGGTAGACTAAAATGGTCGATTTATATACGGGGAGGCGGATGGCTACCCCATATCATTTTTGATTGATACTGGTACTATCCGCTCTACTGTGATAACAGTGTACATTTCAAACCTACCTCTCTTGGGAAAAAACCTACATTGGAGGAGTCACAAAGATACAAATGACAAACCCCGTAACCTAAGAAGTACCTGTCAAAATCGGGTCCTTTAAGGAGAATCACCAATTTGTGGTGTGCGATTCTAGTCCTTTCAGACTTTTAGGATGTAATCTTCAGTGCAAGCTAAACTGTATATTTTACTGTACGCCGAAAGGTGTTGAATTTCAAACTCATGCTGAGGATGTTGCCTTTAAATGGGCAAGAGCTGGCCTTAATATTGGATTGTTCTTTATGATGACAAATAATGATTTACTACAAGATCTTAGACATAGGGTGAAGCCTGAAATTGGGGCTTTTTGGGAAAGGACATAGGTCTCATCGAAGGCATTGAGCCTGTCCATATTAGGGTAAAACCAAATGCTAAATACCAGGAACACCACAGTATAATCTGACCCCAGAAACAATTGCTGAGATCATTCCAGTGATTGACGAAATGATACAACAAGGCATTTTAAAGGAGGTAATGGGGAATGCATGTAACTCACCCATTATGGACTTTTGTAAGCCTAGCGGCAAGTACTGGATAGTTCAAGACCTGAGAAAAATAAACATCATCGGTGTTCCCTGTTGTCCCATCGTAACAAATCCAGCTGTGATTTTATTAAAGATTTCATGTGAGGTTGAGTGGTTGACTCTCATTGATTTATATAAGGCCTTCTTTGTCATATCACTACACGAGGCAGCCAGTTACTATTTGCATTTTTGTTCTGAAACCGTGTTTTGGCAGAGTGCCGAGTCCCACAAGGCTTTATGGAGAGCATGTCAATCTTTAATCAGATGTCAAAAAATAGTTTTGAGTCCTTAGTGCCCTGTAATTATTTCCTAGCCCAGTACATTGATGGCGTTTTGGTTGCATCTGACACACAGGAAGGTTGCAAACAAGATAATATTGCCCTGCTGAACCACTTGGCTTAAAATGGATACAAAGAGTTACCCGAGTAAGTTGCAGTACTGTCAATAAGAGGTCCAGTATCTCGGACATCACATTGAGAAGGGATTGAGGAAGGTGTTGCAAGAAACAACTGCAGCAATCTTGAAAATGAATCCGTCAAATACTCAGAGATGTTTTTGGGAATGGTGGGCAACTGTTGCCAGTGGATACACATTTCCCTAGTGGCCAAGCCTTTACAGAGGCTGACACAGAAGGATGTGGCTGATCCGGCACCCTTGGATACCGATTGCTTGATTGGCTTTCCAGCACTGATAGAAAGTCTTTGTCGAGCCCCGGCACTGGTAATGCCGGATTATAACATGGTGTTTGCTCTTTTCTGCATTGAGAGGGAGGGCTGCACTCTCTCAGTGCTTAAACAGATGCACAGAAAGGCTTTTGAATACCAGCGACTTATTTTTCTGCTACCCTTAACCCTGTAGCTGCACTACTGCCTAGATGCCTTGAAGCAGTGGCAGCCATAATTGTCTGCATAGAGAGATGTGAAAGTTTTGTAATGTGCCATCCCCTTACTGTGTTTGTGCCCCATTCCGTTCAAATATTGTTAACCAGTACCCGCACCCAACATTTGACAAACAGCCTTTTTGACCCACTATGAGTAGAAAATGTTGGCTGCCGAATATGTGAGTTTGAAGAGGTGTGTTACCTTGAACCCTACCACTCTGGTACCCGTTCCTGAAACTGAGGGTGAAGGTGGAGAAGTACAGCATGACTCTCACAATGTCACTGAACTATGCACCAAGCCAAGACCAAGCAAATAAGATGAGCCACTACCAGAGTCTGATTTCATACTGTTTATTCATAAGTCTTGTTTGAGAGACCATGAAGGAAATCTAAGAGCTACCTACACAGTTTGTACAGTCTCAGGTGTACAGTCTCAGGTGTATCTGAAGCACATTGGCTTCAATGAGTGTTCTCTACACCAGTGGCTTAATTGGTCGCTCTTACTAGAGCGTGCTCTGTTTAAGGCCAGCTGAAAGTGACGATTTTCACTGACAGTCAGTAGGGCTTTGGTGTTGTCCACGACTTTGGACAGTTATGCTCACAATAGGAAATTATGACTTCTTCAGGGTCTCCTTTAAGAAACCAGGCGCATGTGAACAAACAGCTTGAAGCATTACAGTGCCTACCCAGATTGCAGTTGTGAAATGGTCTGCACACTGTAGCAGAGATGGCTATGTGACAGTTATGCAGATGAAGTTGCAAGATACTGTGCTCACGGAACTTGTATATTCAACGGTGAATACTCAAAATAGACTACAGATGATACCAAAAACAACCTTCTGTTAACAACAGTTCATACATGGGAAGGAGTTAAGAGGTTGCAGGAGGTAGTGTCAGAGTCAGGATAGCAAATTTGGGTCAGAGCAGGCTGTGTCAAAAGAGATGATGACATTTGGGTTTCAGCAGATGGAAGATCTGTGTTGCCAGATACTCAATCACCCTCAATGGCTAGGCATTTTTTATGGTCATGCTCAGGCAGTGATTGATGGCGTAGTCCGTCTGTTTCCCCAAACTTGGTTTAACCCCAGATTCAGATTGATGGCTGAAGGATTGTGTCACAGGTGTGTTGTGTGTCAACAGAGGAATGTAGGGAAAAGAACGGCAGTGACCCTGAGCCACATAGGAAGATTAGGTGGTTCCTTTAATAGGATGCAGTTGGAATGTATAGAAATATCTGTGGGCAACAGGCTGAGATACGTCCTAGTGTTTGTGAACATGTTCTTGCCTTGGGTTGAAGCTCACCCTATCAGGAGGGATTAAAGTCTCACAGTAGCTAAATTGTTGTTGAGGGTACTGATCCCCAGGTTCGATTTCCTGACTTCTCTGGAGTCAGACCGAGTAACTCATTTCAACAATGAAGTTCTGACATTGATGTGTGCAGGATTACAAGTGGAGCAAAGACTACATAGCAGTAATCAACCTGAGGCTTCAAGAATGGTGGATTAGATGAAGGGTATACTGAAATCAAGATTAGAGAAAGTGTGTGCTTCAACGTTTTAGAAGTGGCCTGATGCTTTGCCTTTTGTGTTGATGAATCTTATCAGTATTCCTGATTGGAGGACAGGACTGTCCGTGCACAAAATAATCATGGGGCGAGTAATGAGACTGCCAGCTGTACTTGCAAATGCGCTTGTCAACATTAAAGATGACATGACTCTTGATTACTACAAAGTACTGGCTGACTTTGTGTGTTCTGTATTAGACCTGGGTGGTGAACTCCTCTATCAGTTCACGGAGTATGTGGAGTTCCAAAAACGACGCAGAGCTGAGTTTTTACCCTGCCCATGCTCACCAACAGTTAGTTGGCGGCAGTGAACGTGGAAAATCCAATGCTAGACTCCATCCCAGAAAGATTTTTCAACACGGGCGGCCACGGATGGTTGCTACTGCTCGCGTTGAGAAACCTCCCGTTTGAGGTTTAGGAAGCTGCCGCTTCAGTAGAACTTCTACTCGAGCAACAGAAAGAAGCTGCTCCCTCTTGCACTGTGTGTGATGCAGTTCAAGCTGATTTAAGAGCACGGGACGAACACCCGGCATTAAAACTCCATGCAAATGGCTCAAGGTAATACACTCCAACACTCGTGGAACTCCATGTAGCTTGCAGAATGTGTTGTCAATTCGCAGAGTTTCGTGTGACGGAACACCGCAAACTCTGCCTGTGCTTATTCTGTATCCCACCAGGTTTGGTCAGCCCCCGCTCCACCACATCAGGAACAATCCCATGACCTCAGTCCTGCAGACGGAAAACTTTTCTGGAAAATTTGCCCAGAACCTCATTTGGGTGGGCCTTGCTAAATCATTTTGGTGACGACTACTGCTGTCAAATATGGAGGCCTCAAATGAACTCACATGCTCATTATTGCAGAATTGAGTGTCCCCTTAATGATGTGACATCACCTCTCTCAGAAGCACCAGGTGTAACAAAGATAAATTGGGAGCAGCATAGACAAGCTGTTGGTGACTGAGAAGACTCTAAAGAAGCACATATTCGTCCTGAGGGGGGTGTGGATGAGTCAACAGCTTATGTGAGACAAGAGAGTCTCATCCTGTGGTGGTGAATGAGTCAGGTTCAGACCTTGAAGAAGGGCCTAGTGCTGTGGAAATGCAATTTGGAGCTGGAGACCACTGGCCAACAAGGCAAGAATGAGAGAGACTGAGGGGCAAAAAGCATCACAAACAAATGCTATAAGTGAAGAACTACAATTGGCAATCAAAAATGTTGTATCCAGTATAAAATCTTGCAGCAACCTAACCATGCAAAATGAACTTCGTTTTTTAAATAATGTATATATTGTCTGTTTGGTGAGAGTAAGGCTAGCGAAAAGAGAGAAAAAAAGAAAAATGGACATAAAGCTTACAGACTATCACCTTAAAGCAAGTTTCCATAGATCATGGTTGAATAGAATCAACATAATGTATCAATAACTACATGTCTCACAATGCCGAGCAGCTTGGAAGGCGTATAGAGGAAGCAATGTAATTTGAAGTTTGAAAAGGGTTTATAAAAAACGGAAATAAATTGAGCCGGTTTACCGTGAACAAGGCATTTGCAATGCCGAAACACGTAGGATTTGCTGTCGTCCATGTCACTGCCTATTAATTGAAGCATATGGAACACTGCTGGAATAAATAAGAATTGATGTGCAAACTGTGAGGAGTGCGGTCCGTTTTTCCCGGTAGACCGGGAGCCCTTGGTTATTGTGAAGCCGTATTGGTTTCCACCGCAGGAGTCAAGCACCACAAACAGAGAGTCACGGATACTGACCCCGCCAAACTTGGCAAAGAGGTAGTCCTCAGTTCCAACTTGAGCCTTTTGCCTATATGATGTCAATCTGTTCAGTAGTTACTGAGAAAATGACAGTTAAAGTCATTTATATATCTATGGGTGCGGATGATCCGCGGAGTGTGCGAGGATTGTCATCGTACCATAAGTGCACCTTTCCGATCACGCGCTGAATGCTAATTGGCTGTGAAGTGGTTGTCAATATTCGAGACCAGGAACTGTTGGCAGCCTTTTTGTGCCTCGGTAGAAGCTAGACTGAGGAAGTCACTGGAATGTGTGTGCAAAACGGAAAAAGGGGGCAGGGTAGAAATAATTGTACCCTCTAGACCTGCTTAGGGGGTCCCAGAAGGACACCCAGTGCCCACAATTTTTTTTTAAACCCGACAGGTGCGTGTAGGGTGCCGTAAAATAAAAGAAATAAAACTGAGTTTGTTTTAATAATTAGTCCCCGGGGGGTTAAATACCAGGGGCAAAATTATTAAATTTTATGTGGGGCCCAGAGGGGCCTGCAGCCTCGGGGATCATCACACCCTGGGGCTAAAAAGAAAAGAAAGGTGGGTGGAGGGGTCGAAGGTCCTCAAAGCCGCGGGGACCATCACCCCCAGGGCTTTATGTATGTGGGATTGCCGGTACCTGCAGTGTCCCGGGGTGTCCATCCTGCCCTCCTATAGCAAGGAAATCTGTTCTCTGTTTCAAAATGTAAATCAGATTGCTTTTCCACATGGGGAGCTGTAAGTTAGTAGCTCGCCATGTGGAAAAGTAATGCCAGCTCCCAAATGCCTAGAAGTTGTGCACCAAAGGCGCTGGAGTCGTGCACCCTACAGTCATCCAGCGCGTCCACACCAGGGGGCTGCACTCAGCGCTGCGCTGGTTGCGCGACTTCTATTTTTCCATAAAAATAGCCCCTATCAGTAATTTCTAATATTCCCAGGGACCGTATCCCCCGGGTCTTATAAGAAATGTTGGGGATCGTGGGGGGAGCCACAATGTCTCCACGGTCCTGCCGGCTCCCTGTATTACTTTTAAGATGGGAAAAGTGCCGCGAAAGTGGTGCAAGGGTGTTGTAAATCTTTCAAGGTCATCTGATTTGCTTGTATGTTAAAAACCGAAACTTTCTACACCTCTTTTTCATTGGTTGTTAAGCATTGTAAGGAGACGTATTACCGACCAATCTCTTTCCTTGCGCAGATTTTGAAAAACATTTGATTGGCTGTTGTGTGGTTAACTCTACTTTCCTGATCATAATGTTGATTGGCTTGCTTTTTCTATGTGACGTTACAATACCCCCATCATGTATGTAGCCCATTTTGTGACGCACCTTATTTTTAAGTATGGGCGAAATTTGCGAATTCGCGGTCCGCGAATTTGTGCGAAATGGCAAAAAAATCTGCGAGTTCGCAAATTTTCCCGCGAACTCGCGGATTTTTGTGCCACTTGCACAAATATGTGACCAAATCTGCTTGTAACTTTACCAGCGCACCAAAAGGCGCCGAGGTCCCTTGAGTGAGCTGGCCATTATAGTGGGGACAGGCGGGAAGACGTTTTATACCGCTAGTGTGTGGTGGACGGGGCCAAACGGGCGGGGCTTCTATGCGAGTTCACATGCATCTTGTTTATAAAGGGTCAGAGACCGAGCAGAGCAGCAGATGAGGAGAAAGCAGCCTCCTGGTCACAGGAGCTACACAGGGATGGTGCTCGGGAAACTCATGGATGCAAAAATACGTTTGGCACAGGACCCCAGAATCCTTCAGATGTCCAAGACAGCTCTGCTGCGCGTGCTGGTACAAAGCCATTCTGATCCTGCTCAGTGGCTTTAGGTGCATGCTGTTGCTGCTGCTGGACAATGTCCCATCTCATACTAAACTGCCCCGTACAGACATATGCTGGCGCTGGACAGTAGGGTGCAGCAGCATGCGGGTGCTCCACACCTGGTACATGCGCTTACCAGTGCCAGGGGGACACGTGTTTATTGGTGCTGTGTAGCAAGTTATGACTTTACATTTTGACTGCACCAGACAGTGGTACCACCTACACGGATCAGGAGCATCCAGGCACCAGACTTCATGGTGCAAGAGCAAAATGGTGCTGTGCGGTACGCGTATATATGTACTGGAGGCAGGGGGGGACTTAGCACAATGTGTGCTCACACCCAGAGGGCTCCCAGGCAATTGAGCACAAATGATTTTCACACTGAGAGGGATCCAGGGCAGCTCAACAGCACGGGGACTCACACCCACAGGGCTCCCAGGCAGTTTAGCAGCGCCACCCTCTGGTTCATCACTGCCACCCTCTGGTTCATCACTGCCACCCTCTGATTCACCACTGCCACCCTCTGGTTCACTACTGCCACCCTTTGGTTCACCACTGCCACCCTCTGGTTCACCACTGTCACCCTCTGGTTTACCACTGCCACCCTCTGGTTCATCACTGTCACCCTCTGGTTCATCACTGCCACCCTCTGATTCATCACAGCACCCTCTGGTTCACCACTGCCACCCTCTGGTTCACCACTGCAACCCTCTGGTTCATCACTGCCACACTCTGGTTCATCACTGCCACCGTCTGGTTCGCCACTGCCACCCTCTGGATCATCACTGCCACCCTCTGGGTCATCACTGCCACCCTCTGGTTCGTCACTGCCACCCTCTGGATCATCACTGTCACCCTCTGGTTCATCACTGCCACCCTCTGGTTCATCACAGCACCCTCTGGTTCACCAGTGCCACCCTCTGGTTCATCACTGCCACCCTCCGGTTCATCCCTGCCACCCTCTGGTTCACCACTGCTACCCTCTGGTTGATCACTGCCATCTTCTGGTTCATCGCAGCACCCACTGGTTCACCACTGCCACCCTCTGGTTCATCACTGCCACCCTCTGGTTCATCACAGCTCCCTCTGGTTCATCACTGCCACCCTCTTGTTCACCACTGCCACCCTCTGGTTCACCACTGCCACCCTTTGGTTCACCACTGCCACCCTCTGGTTCACCACTGTCACCCTCTGGTTTACCACTGCCACCCTCTGGTTCATCACTGTCACCCTCTGGTTCATCACTGCCACCCTCTGATTCATCACAGCACCCTCTGGTTCACCACTGCCACCCTGTGGTTCACCACTGCAACCCTCTGGTTCATCACTGCCACCCTCTGGTTCATCACTGCCACCGTCTGGTTCGCCACTGCCACCCTCTGGATCATCACTGCCACCCTCTGGGTCATCACTGCCACCCTCTGGTTCGTCACTGCCACCCTCTGGATCATCACTGTCACCCTCTGGTTCATCACTGCCACCCTCTGGTTCATCACAGCACCCTCTGGTTCATCACTGCCACCCTCCGGTTCATCCCTGCCACCCTCTGGTTCACCACTGCTACCCTCTGGTTGATCACTGCCATCCTCTGGTTCATCGCAGCACCCACTGGTTCACCACTGCCACCCTCTGGTTCATCACTGCCACCCTCTGGTTCATCACAGCTCCCTCTGGTTCATCACTGCCACCCTCTTGTTCATTACTGCCACCCTCTGGTTCATCACAGCACCCTCTGGTTCACCACTGCCGCCCTCTGGTTCATCACTGCCACCCTCTAGTTCATCGCTGCCACCCTCTGGTTCACCACTGCCACCCTCTGGTTCACCACTGCCACCCTCCGGTTCACAACTGCCACCCTCTGGTTCATCACAGCACCCTCTGGTTCACCACTGCCACACTCTGATTCACCACTGCCACCCTCTTGTTCACCCCTGCCACCATCTGGTTCATCACAGCACCCTCTGGTTCACCGCGGTCACCCTCTGGTTCACCACTGTCACCCTCTGGTTCACCACTGTCACCCTCTGGTTCATCACTGCCACCCTCTGGTTCACCACTGCCACCCTCTGGTTCACCACTGCCACCCTCTGGTTCACCCCTGCCACCCGCTGGTTCATCACTGCCACCCTCTGGTTCACCACTGCCACCCTCTGGTTCATCACTGCACCCTCTGGTTCACCACTGCCACCCTCTGGTTCACCCCTGCCACCATCTGGTTCATCACTTCCACCCTCTGGTTCATCATTGCCACCCTCTGGTTCACCACTGCCACCCTCTGGTTCATCACTGTCATCCTCTGGTTCACCACTGCCACCCTCTTGTTCATCACTGCCACCCTCTGGTTCACCACTGCCACCCTCTGGGTCATCACTGTCACCCTCTGGTTCATCACTGCCACCCTCTGGTTCATCACAGCACCCTCTGGTTCACCACTGCCACCCTCTGGTTCACCACTGACACCCTCTGGTTCACCACTGCCACCCTCTGGTTCATCACTGTCACCCTCTGGTTCATCAATGCCACCCTCTGGTTCATCACTGCCACCCTCTGGTTCATCACAGCACCCTCTGGTTCACCACTGCCACCCCCTGGTTCACCACTGCCACCCTCTGGTTCATCACAGCACCCTCTGGTTCACAACGGCAGCTTCTGGTTCATCACAGCACCCTCTGATTCACCACTGTAGATTATGGGGAGTAAGCACACCTGCCCAGCCTCAACCGGGGGCTGGTTAATGTGTTACTGAATTTGAGCTTCAAGTCCGGCACCTGCTTCCTTATCTGTAAGTGCTTCCTGTTGTGGTTTAATTTTTGTGACAGCCTGGAGCATTGTGCCATACTTGTAACTATTCTCTGACCCTGCTTCGAGGGTCAGAGCAGGGTCAGAGAATAGTTGCAAGTAGGCAACAACTCTGGAGGCGCCGCTCAGGAAGCACTTACAGGGTTACAGCAGGTGCCCAAGTTGAAGTTAATTTCTTTGTAACAATTTTGTAAATGGTTACAAAGAAATTAGCTTCAACTTGGCCACCTGCTGTAACCCTGTAAGTGCTTCATGTATTTCAGTTTTTGAAAATCCGTCCCGCACAAGATTTCGCGGATTTTTCTGCAATTTCGCGAGATTCGCGGACCGCGAAATTGCAGAAAATCCCAAAATTCCACGAACGGAACGGATTTTACGCCCATGCTTATTTATTTTACAATGCGTTTCAAACCCTTCTTGATAATATGCCCCCAGTTGTGGTAGGGTGTTTTTAATTTAAACTGTCTACTGTGCTTATGAGTTTGTGGACTGTGAAGGTATTTAAAAATAGTATTCTATTTTCTATTCTATCATAATTGTGCTGACTTTTCTCCTTTAGCGTAGAGTACTTTGTCCTTTCATTAAATGTATAATTCTTCAAACCATCCTTGAAAGAAAAATGCACAAGTTTTCAAAATATTTTTATTGAGTCTTTTATATTCATCACATGGGTGAAATGCAAAATCTTTTTTTCAATCATTGGTATCACGTGTTGGACCACATTGATTTTATTTAAGCATAAGCACTCATTCCTCATCTTTACATTATATAAGTGTTGCCCCATCATTTTTATTTAAATGTTTTTTTTTTTACTTTCAGATGAAGTAGAATAGTAGAGCTACGACAAACACTCCCTCACTACTTCATCTTTCTTTTTTATGTACATTTCATTTCAATATTACATTTAACAATCATTTTTAAAAATGGAAAGAATTATTAACATTTGAAGCCACAATTATATTATTTTTTTTCAAAAAAAGTGCTTGCGAAGATAATCCTCCTGTTCTTCACAAGTGAAAATTGGTGAAAGCACTACTCAATATAAATATTTTTAGCCCAATTTCACTCTAGAAGATAAAGAGTATTCTCTTGTATTCCAAAGTATTTCGTTTTTTTGTCGATAGTTTATTTATAGTACATTTTCCAACCATTAAGAAATATTTGCATACTAAAAAAAATATTATTTATTATGTTTTGAAATCTTCTGTTGAAAGTCATCCAACTCCAGTTGAAGGATCATAAAGTTATATATACATTAAAATATACATTAACAATATGATCCCTCTGTGGAAATAAAAGATAAATCCAAGATGATGGTATCGCTCCTAATTATTACTTTGCACGTAGTAATTCCTTAATTAACTTATATTTCTTGTAATGGTCGTTTCGTCAACTTGTTATTATATTACATTTAAACTTAATCATTCCACATTCTATGATCATTTAAATTGTTTTGCTTTCTTTTTTTAAAATATCAAACATAAACCCATTCAGATAATTTAATAATCTCTTCGATATTCTTTCCTTCCTCCGTCGAAATTCATCCAACTCTTGTAGAAGGAAGATAATGTTTAATGTATTTTTAAATATACGTTAACAATATGTTCCCTCTGAGGAAATGAAAGATATTCTCAAGATGCTTCCGCAGCCCAAATCATTACCTTGCTCATAGTTTCTTCGCCCATATTAATTCTCTGAAATGAAACAAGTTTTCCCACGGGTGTGGTTTATATACTTTTTGGTTACTTAACACTCTATGGGATCAATTTATTGCTCCTCCCACTTTTAAGTCACGTTTTTCAGTTGACAGGTGTTGTCATTTCCACTGTTTTAGTTCGTCATGTGTTTATGTAAACATGCCTCTTTCCATACTTTTTAACTTTCGTATGATTTCTAAAATGCTTTATTTTAATTCGCTTTTCTTATTAAAGAATTTCTATAGGTTACTTTTTTTAATAAGAGTATTAACATTCATTTCCCTTTTTTTTCGACTTATCATTCTAGTAACTTCCCTTTTTTTGTAAAACTTTTTTTATTATTCTTCATTACCCTAAACCCCTATTTTCCCTGCATCCCGTGCCAGAGATACTCTTTATTAAAGTTCGAGTATTCTAATTTATTGGCGAGTATTAATTTATTTAATTCCATTACTGCGAGTTTTAATACATTTATTTATGTAATATTTTTAATCTTTCTTTATACACTGCAAAGGATACTGTTATTTGTCTAAAATCACACTATAAATCAGTGTCCTTTGGGCAAAATTGAGAGAGAATGATTTGGTTGGTTGATGTGTTTGCAGTTACATAAGTACGTACACTCTTTCAGTGAGCCAGGCTTTATGGTATGCAGTGCTTCAAGCTACTATGCATTATGCATGTAGTAGTGTAACCACCTACACACTTGTGCTTTAGGCCTACAATTCCCCGGTCACTATCTATATTCTCCAGCAAACACAGTGTGACTGCTGTTGCAATTTCAAAATGAGTCCATGTGGTAATTCATTCACTAAAGTAAAAATCAACCAATTAAGAATTCACCCAGTTTCTTTACTTATATTAATGTAATCATTCAGTCAGTAAGCATGTACTCATGCAGTGAGTCAGGCTTTAGGGAATGGAGTGATTCAAAGTGCTATGTATTATGCAGTAGTAGTGTAATAACCTTCACATTTGTGCTTCAGTACTACAATTCCCCCCTCTCTATACATACTCGGGGTCTCCAACTAGTAGCTCGGGAGCTACTGGTAGCTCAACAGCACTCTGAAAGTAGCTCTCAGAGGTGAAGCCAAACCAAGCCAATCTCAGAGATTCTGTGTATATTAAAGAAGGTAGTACTGCTCACTTCACTACCCTTAAGAGTTACATACAGCCAAACGAATGGCAGGGCTTGTTGATAACACTCAAACACACACTGTGGTGGCGTATCAATTAATCAATTAGGGATGTATAGAGCGCAGTACTCACCTGTGAGGGTTTGCAGGCGCTGGGAGAGTATGTGGGGGGATTAGTGCAGCTTTGCTGACTCGAAAAGCTAGGTCTTGTGGCTCTTCCTGAATGCTTTCAGTGTGGGGGTTCATCTGATGCTCAGGGGGAGTTCATTCCAGGTCTTGGCCATGATGTAGGAGAAGGGTGTGCCTCCTGTCTGGTTCTGTGGATACAGAGAATTTCGGCCAAGGCCTGGTCAGCGGAGTGGAGGTTTCTTTTGGGGGTGTAGAAGGAGATTGAGGTATTGGAGTCTGGTGTTGTGGAGGGCTTTATAGGTGTGTGTGAGCAGCTTGAAGGTCACTCTTTTTTAGACGGAAAGCAAGTGGAGTGCTCGTTTATGCTGGGTAATGTGGTCTTGTTGTGAGATGCTGAGGATGAGTCTGGCTGCGGTGTTCTGGACAATCTGAGGTTTATGGAGTAGAAATGTGTTGATTCCGGCATAGAGGGCGTTCCCATAGTCTAGCCTGCTAGTGGTGAGTGCTTGGGTGATGGTCTTCCTTTATTCGGGGGTGGGTCTATTTGAAGGTCTTGCTGAGTATGTGGAGGGTGTTGAAGCATGTGGAAGCTGTAGCGTTGGCTTGTGGGTCTGTCAAATGAAACAAGTTTATCCACTTTAAATCTAAGTTGGGGAGACTTACTGCTGTGGTAATATCATTTGGGGCACACTGCATGTAATGATTTGAATTTTACTTGATTAGAAGTATTTAATATTGATAAACGTTTTCCTACCATTCTGCTGATAACTTCACCTGGAATTTTTTGTTGGTTACTACTGATAATTGTGCTTTGGATGGTCATAGTGTTATGTTAATACATACCCCCAGCACAACCCCTACACTTCACAAACACCACTACACTACCCTAAACTGCACAAAAACAAACTCCACTCAACACAGATATTGTTGCACCATGGTGCAAGGGTGCGTGTATCACCACATGCCTGCAGTTTAAGCAGCAGAGCAGTGGGAAGGACAGACTTCCAACATATTTATGTACATATGTTGCATCTCTGTCCTTCGGAAGTAGCTCAGCACGCTGTAGCTAAAGAGGTACAGCACTTCCTTATAGTTCTGCAGCTATACATTCACCATATATCACAAATGCATTCTTTACTCAATTATCCAGTATGTATACATTTATGTAAACTTTCACACACTAGCATATACATTTAGCTCTTTCTTTAACCAGAGTAGTTAGTTCTGAAAATAATTTTCTTTGTTTTTTGTACTTTTATATATTTTTTTTGATTTTGAGAACTTTTTTGTCTTTTTTTTGGTTTTTTAGAAAGAAAAAAAAGTCAACAGGATGAAGAAAACCATGAACTTTGAGGGAATAAAAAAAAAAACTAGAATTTATGGTTATCAATTGCTCTGCAAACTAGATCTACTGATTGCTCCCCATAACAAATTAAACCATTGCACTTCGCGCAGTGCATTCTAACTTACACGAATTGGGGACGTTTGTCTTGTCGTGATGTTGAAGCTGATGCTGCTGTGGTAGTTGGTGTTGCCGGTGGAGAAGGTACATTTGACGCAGTCTTCAACATTCTTCGTGAGCATAGTTGACAGGATGTATGGATTGGAGGTGCTTGCGCATACTAGCAGTGCCACAGGAGTATTTCTTGTTTGGATCTCCTCTGGACAGTACTGCATGGCAAATCTTGCATGTTACTTTGGTGGCATTACATTTCTATTGCCCCTCTGGAAAAGTCAAACATTTCCATACAATGGATGTGTATCTTTTGGGAGGGTGAGGTTCTGGTACAAATTGTTGAGTAACAAAATCATCAGAACCAGATGATTCTTGCAGTGGTGTAGCCATTTTTGAATCCAAAAAAGAAGTTCAGGCTTCCAATGAAACAAAAAGTGACGTTCTTTTCAGGCTTGGTCTTCTCGTAAGGAAGGTCTAAGAAGAGTAATTGAAATGGGTGGGGTTCTTCAATAGTTAGAACAGTAAGTGTTATAAACCAATGAAATCTCTCTTTTTTGGTCACATGGGATCCGCGTTGGTCGCATACACGCAGCACGTATCTAGCTCAACTTCTCCAAATTGCATTTAAAAGTAATAAAAGTTTATTAAAACTAAAAGAATAATATTTTCCCCCTTAATATTTATTTTAAATACATATATATATATATCTTTTTTTATATCGAAAAATTTCATGGAAGTCGCGCGCTCACCGCGTTGAACATGTATCTGATGTCATGCGGAATCACGCGCGCGGTGTGGTGTGCTACATATATGTTGAAGTCACGTACGGGTCGCATAGCAATCGCACATGAAAATATGTACCCCTCGCACACCCTACGTGCATCCTACAGAACAATTGTAAAATGGCAGCTACGTTCTGCACAGAAATCGAGAGAGGTCCTCTTTGGGTGCAGGACTGATCAAAAAATAGTTTAAAAAAAAGAAATACAGAAAATAAAAAAATATTTTTAAAAAGATAAAAAATATACATATTACATTTTTTAAAAATATATATATATTAAAAGTGTGTAATGTAATCTTTAAAATAAGATATCTTAAAATGAATATATTTAAAATACATTTATAAATCAGTATCAAAGAAATAAATATAACAATTAATAGATTTAAAAATTGTTATTGAATAAATCTTTCAAAATCACTGAAAAAAACCTTGGATTTCAGGCAGGTTATACTTTGGAATTATTTAAAAAACCTTCGAAATTCACTGAAAAAAACCCATAGATTTCAAGCAGGTTATAGTTAGGAATTATCATTTAAAAAACCATTGAAGGAAGAGGAGCAACGCGCGTGACCAAGATGGCCGAGTGAGAGCTCAGCTCCGGAGACGTCGTCCCTCCCTCGAGCCTATCCTGAATTAATCCTGATGCCCGAGCTTGGTAATCGGTGGTGGAACAGAAGCTCATCCCCCTGGTGAAATTTGGGGGCGAATCGAGCATTCCCTCACTTTGGAATATCGTCTGGAGCCTTGAGGCCTGCACCCCACCTCATCCGGGGACCACAGTGCGCCACAGACCGGGGCACTAATTCAACAACAACGGGTCGCGAAACCGGAAGTTGCGGTCCGACCCAGTAACCGCAATTCCTGTGAAAAGTCAGTGCACTTGGGCAGCGCCTTAGCGGTGTCAACTGGCGGCCAGACTTTATAGGCCGTGACCATCTGGCCGTGGTCTATTTGATCGTCCCCGGTGGGAGTGCCCGGCCACGATAGGTGTGAGAGCCCAGATGGCGTCGAAGCCGGAAATTGAGAGGGTCTCATCCAGGACTGGGCGAGGGCTGAAGAACGTGCAAACTCACACAATAGAGCGCTATACCCAGCCTAAAAGTTCGCCCAAGGAACAAAGGAAGACCCCGACTGTCGGAGGAGACCCATCGAGTGAAGCGGCAGAACCAACACTGACGGATGTCATGGCCGCGATAAATAATGTACAGACCGCTATGGTTGGGAAAAAGGATGCGTTAGACACTAAATTGGACACTGTTAAGTTGGAAGTCAACCTGCTGCGGGCGGATCACGCAAAAACTAGCGAAAAGGTCAAATCCCTTGACCTTAAAACTTCCAGCCTGGTGGATGATATGGCGGAGATCCAGCGAGAAGTTCGAGCCCTACAGGCGGCATGGGAGGACACCCGCCGAAAGCTGGATGATTACGAAGGGCGAAATCGGCGCAACAACGTGTGCATCCTTGGTGTACCGGAAAATGCGGAAGGCCAAGCACCCGATCTATTTGTGGAAGACATTGTGCTTAACCACCTGAAGCCAAAGGACCTCAGTAACTTTTTCACAATTGAACGGGCACACAGGGTGCCGGGTGGTAGACCTAAACCAGGTGTGCCACCCCGTCCGATGATTGCTAGAGTGTTGAACTTCCGGGATAGGGACGCGATTTTGCAAGCTTCACGCTCCTCAGGCCCGCTGCACTATGAAAACACTACACTCTCCTTCTTTCCGGACTTCACTCAGGCAGTGCAGAAACTGAGAAAAGTTTTCCTCCAGTGAAGAAGATATTAAGGGACATGGAACTGCGGTATTCGATGCTATTTCTGGCGAAACTTAGGGTGGAAGTGGATGGGAAGGATTGGTTCTTCGATAATCCTGAGATAGCGTCGGACTGGGTGGACAGCAGACTGTTGGAACACTCCGAGGAGAGACAACGTGCAGCTGAGGAAGAGACTGGACAGAGATTAGAAAGATTTCGGTTGGAAGGCGCCTCGGCTGTGGACTTGGGTAGCGGACTGATGTTGTGTATAGGGGGTTACCGCAATTGAGTATGATTCAGGGAGTAAATTGTGGGGGGGGGCAGGGGCTGGGCATTGGGTTCCTCCTCGTTACTACTTTTAGTTACTTTAGACTAGTGGGGGGGCGACAGGTATGCTGCGAGTTGGGGTGGGGCATTGGCCTTATTAAAGGGGTGCAGGGTGGAGGGGTGGAGAGGGTGGTTGGGGGGGAGTGTTATTCTTTGTTGTGCAAGGTGTGTGGTATTGTCGGGTAAGAGTTTCTGTTCACATTGGGTGCATGCAGTCATGGGAATTGGTTAAATGTCGCGAAATGGGAAGGGATCGGGGATAAAGGTACTGAGCTGGAATGTGAATGGACTGGGGGATAGAATCAAACGGGGGATGGTGAATCAATTTATACGGAGACATTCCCCGGATGTGGTTTTACTGCAAGAAACTCATTTGATTGGTAATAAGTGTATGGCATTACATAAAGGTGGATATAAATTAGAGGCACACGCAGGGTTCACCACTGGTTCGAGAGGAGTTGGTATATTGCTCAAAAACTCCTTTCCCTTTGCGCTCCAGTCAACGTGGTCAGATCAGAGAGGCAGATACGTGGGTGTTTCCGGGCAGCTGGAGGGTAAAACGGTGACTTTCCTCTCAGTTTACGTCCTGCCTGGCCTGCAATCTGACACCTTTCGCGACCTGGGCGCTGTCTTTCTTACGCTGCCCCTGGGCCCTCTGGTCATGGGAGGAGATTTCAATGCAGTGTTAGATGGCGAGCTCGATAGACACCCAAGGTTCTTGGACAATCCCAGCGTTGGCTCCCAGATTTCTTGGAAACGTTGGGTTTGGTAGATAGCTGGAGGGTCCGTAACCCCACGCGGACGCAATTCACTCATGTCTCCACCGCTCATGGTAGCATGTCACGGTTGGACTATATTCTGATCCAGGCGGCGGAAGCTGTGACTATCCGGGAGTTGAGGTATATGGGCAGAGGGATATCAGATCATTCGCCCTTGTGGTTGCGATTAGATAGTGGGAGCATGGCAGCGGTTAGAATAGCGCCCATTAATGCTTGGTATCTTAAAGACCCGGGCACCAAGAAAGAGATTGTCCGTTTTTCTGATCAGTATTTCACTGAAAATGAAGGAAGTGTCGCCTCGGCGGAGATACTCTGGGAAGCCTATAAAACAGTTATTAGGGGTGAGGTCTTGTCCCTTGTAGCCAGAAACAAGAGGAAACATCAGGCAGAGATTGCTAGAATGGAGTCCGAGGTATTGGCCTTGGAGAGAAGGGTATCGGAATCGCCAGACCAGGAAGCTCTCCATCTTTTGAAATTACGCCTGGGGCTTAGCCCGTGAGAAATCTGTTGCCCAATATAATACCATACAGAGCAGTATTTATGAGCATGGTGATAAGGCAGGGAAGTTAATTGCTTGGCTTGAGCGGGGGGAGAGGGCCTCCAGACTAGTGCCGGAATTGGTTGCGAAAGACTCCTCTACCATCACTGATCCACAGGAGGTGGAGGGGGAGTTCGCCTCATACTATAAGGAGGTGTATGCCTCTGCGGCTTCTTACACCGAAGAAGAGAATAGTGCCATGATCAAGGATATAGGTATGCCGACTCTGTCCGATGAAAACTGGAAGTATTTAGACTCCCCTTTCACAGATGATGAAATTGCGCAGGCAATAAGGCGCACTAAGTCAGGGAAAGCTACTGGCCCTAACGGGATTCCAATTGAGTTGTATAAGCTACACGCTCAAATGCTGGCGCCCCGTTTACGTGCTATGTTTCTGGAGTGTAGGGAAAGTGGACAATTGCCCTATGACCAACGTGTGGCTAATATCGTAGTAATTCACAAGCCAGGGAAACCAAGAATGCAGTGCTCCTCCTACAGACCCATCTCGCTGCTCAACGCCGAGCCTAAAGTGCTTGCCAAATTGCTTTCCACTAGGCTAGTCAAAGTTGTCTCTACCCTGATACACCCCGACCAATCAGGATTTATGCCACGCCGTAACACCGCCCTCAACCTGCGGCGGTTGCACGGGGTCCTTGGTTGCTCGTCGACCTTGCAGGAACCTGCAGTCCTGGTGTCTCTAGATGCCACTATGGCGTTTGACAGAGTCGAGTGGCCCTATCTCTTTGCTGTGCTGGCGAAGCTGGGCTTTGGGGAGGGATTTATTGGCTGGGTGTGACTGCTTTATGCCGAGCCCTTAGCAAGAGTGACGGTTAACAACTGTAAGTTTACTGACTTCCCACTCGAGCGGGGCACGAGACAGGGATGCCCCTTGTCTCCTTTGCTCTTTGCGCTTGCACAGGAGCCCCTGGCGGCATGGGTGCGGTGAGATTTGACAATACATGGGCTGCGTTGGACACCGGAATGGGAGGACAAGATTTCGCTGTACGCGGACGATATTCTGTTGTATCTCACCAGGCCCAGAGCCTCTCTGATTTGTTTTTTAGACGTTTGGGCAATCTTCAGTAGATACTCCGGATTTGCGATCAATTGGTCGAAATCGGTCTTATTTGTCATGTCTGGAACACCGCCAGTGATTCCGCAATCATGTCCTCTCCAGATTGAAACTGTGGGCTTCACTTACTTAGGTGTCTTTATAACGTTTGATCCAAAGCTTAGGTATGCACATAATCTTTGTTCCCCTCTCAGCCGGCTCAAGAGTGACGTAGCATGTTGGAAGGCTCTTCCACTCTCGTTGATTAGGAGGGCGACATTGTTTAAAATGATGTCCCTTCCTAGGTTCCTCTATGCACTACAGAATGCGATGGATCTGGTTCCTGTGTCCTATTTTAAAGAGATAGAAGGGTTGCAGAGGGATCTACTCTGGGAAGGTAGGCCAAGGATATTCTTTTTGAAGCTGACACTTTCCTGGTTTGACGGGGGTATAGGACTCCCTGATCTGAAGAAATACTATTGGGCCTCCCAGCTAGCGGCCGTTAACCATATTGTATATGGGACCCCAGGAGACCCGGGTTACGCTATGGAACGTGGACAGGCACCGGGTGGAGATATCGGCAGGGCGTTATACGCAAGGGTAGGGAGATTTCAACTAACGGGACCCACTGCCCATGCCGTTAAGATCTGGCACATTGCGAATAAATCATTGGGATGGGAGGGGAAACTAACCCTAGCAACGCCTTTGTTCAACTCTGAGCAATTGGGGAGCCTGTGGAAGTCAAAGGGATTTGATAAGTGTGATTTGATAGGTATCTCCCAGGTAAAAGACGTTTGGAAGGGTGATGAGATGCACACGTTTGAGTCGCTAAAGGCAAAGTACAAACTGAGTGATAGAGAATTTTTTCGCTATCGCCAGGTTAAGCATGCTCTCATGGCCCGAATCCCGAGGGGTGAGATTCCTCCTGAGGCTTCGCCTCTCGAAGACCGGGTACTTGACGGCCACCTCCCTGAAAAAACGGTCTTCCTGATATATCGGAAGCTGGTGAATCATATGGCTGATCCTTTACTGAGACTGAGAGAGAAGTGGAGGGAAGATGGTCTGGAGATGGATGATGAAGACTGGATTGAAGCCGCTTTCTCCCCGAAGGTGGTGGCTATCCAGATGCGACTCCGGTTGGTACAATTAAAAATCCTGCATCGTGTCTACCTTACCGGACCTCGACTGGTGAGGATGGGACGGGGAGAGAGTGGTGAGTGTAAAAGAGGTTGCGGTGAGTTGGGACCTTCCTCCATATATTGTGGCATTGTGAACATGTTAGTGTCTATTGGTTAAAGATTCATGAGGTGATGACGGAAGTGCTGGGAATGGAAGTTCGTCTGGAGGCCCGGAGATGTCTGTTGAATGTGTGGGAACCGACTGATTTGAATTCATCGCAGAGGCAGTGGGTAACCCTCGCGTGTATGGTAGCAAAACGCAATATAGCACAATTATGGGGGGCGTCTCAACCCCCCCGGGCTCACTAAATGGTCTGAGGACCTGGACTGGTGTATGCAGCGCAAAAAGAACGTATATGTTGCCAGGGGTTGCCCGGGTAAGTGGGGGAAGATCTGGAGATACTGGAATGCATATAGGGGTGATATCTGTGAACCACCTGTAGCTATGCCAATATCGAAGGTACCAGACTCCCCTTGATCCTAATTGTAATTATCAATGTAATGTATTCTGTAATGCGACAAAAGACCCCTGTGAACTGTAACTCACCCGATGTGTGTTGAATGTTATTATGTTTCCTTATGTTCAATAAAAACAATTCTAAAAAAAAAAACATTGAAATTGACTGAAAAAACCATAGGTTTCAGGCAGGTTATAGTTAGGAATTATAATTTAAAAAACTTTAGAAATTCACAGAAAAAAACATAGGTTTTAGGGGTGTTATAGTTAGCTGGACATTTCACTCGTACAAAACCATTGAAATTCCTCCGTTATAGTTAGTTGTACTAACTGTAACTCTCGCGCCCGCAATCCACTGGTGATGATGTCACATATTGCATCATTCATGACATGGTCAGTGACATCACTGATGACATTACTGATGACATCTTAAATGGCCTCCGCTTCTATCCACACCCTCAACGGGATAGCTAAAACCTGCTAGGTTCTCAATTCACAATTGAAAACAGGACATGGGGTAGCTGTGAGCTGCCATAGTTCTCCTAAGCCCACAGCATCTTGTGGAGATTCAAAGCCTGAACAATAGACAGCTGCCCTGGCATTATATTTTCATGGCGATGGGTCTGTGTTTCAAATTTGATGTTTGTAATAATGCCTTCCAGTGGAATCCATACATGTCAAGTATTTTTAATGTACCTACACTAAATGAAACATGTAATAGTAAAGAAACATAATAGTCCAGAAAAGCTGTCAGGGAGTCATAGCCTGCACCCAGACTCTGTGTCCCAATAACCTGTTGAACACAGGCTCCAGTCATGCCCTGCACTCAGATGCAGGGCATGTCCATTGGCTACACATTGTTTGCAATGGGTGGGCCAGATTAAAAAATGTAAACATACACTTTTGTGTAAGTTTAGTCTTTTTTGGTATTCACAAACAAATGATTTAACAGTAAGTTTATGATTGTGGAGACTCTGCAGTTGGGGTGGAGAACTCCGCACATAACAAGATAGGCCCATCCTATCTTTTCTGTGCGGAGCGCTCATCTCTGACTGTGGTCTCTCCAGACACAACCTTACTATTAAATTGTTGTTTGTAAATATTGAAAAAGAGTAAACTTACGCAATAGTGTAAGTTTAACTTTGTGAATCGGGCCCTGAGTTTTGCACTGGAAGCCGCTGAACCCATGTATGATGTCTTTGCAACTGGCTCTGGGTTCACAATATGACATAAATTTGGGAAAACTTAGAAGTGATTTAATGTACAGTGTATACTCTTCAAACTAGACAGTCATTCAGAATGTAATAGACTATAAAAATGCTTCATATATATATATATATATATATATATATATATATATATATATATATATATATTCCTTTATTAATTGCCCACTAGTGTAGTCTACGTCAAAATAAAATTACATTGGTTCACTAGTGGAAAGATTGCTTTAATTCGTAAAGATATTGATTTTAAAAGTAAAGGATGCACTAACAGAGACTGTTGCTAGATGTCTGTGTACTCCAATATGAGCAGCTTTTAAAGAGTTAATCATGTAAATATGATTTTTCTATTCCGATTTTGATATTTTGGGATAACAGTGAAAAGTTTAAGACTTACCTTGGCTGCATGGACTACAGAGCCATACCCAGTAGAAAACCCACAGCCAATCAGACAAACCCTATCAAGAGGGGCAGCATCATCAATTTTTGCAACAGAGTCCTCATGCACAACAGTGTACTCAGAAAACGTGCTGGTGCTCGTGAAGTGGTGAACTAGTTTCCCCTTGCAGGTAAACCTGGTGGTGCCATCAGCCATCAGTCCAGATAATGTTGCAATGCTGTTAAAGAGACACAGACTTATAATTATGATCATTTGTATCTAATAATCCTTGTTTTGCCTATATGCATTTAAAGCTCATGGGCACAAAAACGCGAACATACTCATTCTTTAAACAATAGTTGCTCTTCAGGTTTATGCAATTCTTGCACTTTCCACACTGAGGCATACACAGAGTAAGAACCGTGTCGCCTGCAACAGAATAAAACATAGTTAATATGTATTTGGTTACCCAGCACATTGCATTGAATTTGTTAATACATTCAAATGTTATTAATGTAATGTCTATACCAGGCGTCTCCAACAAGTAGCTTGTGAGCTACTGTAGCTCTCCAGCGACCTCTGAGTAGCTCACTTGTGTGCAGCCCAGCTTAATAAACTAGAAAGCTTTTTCTTGGTTGAATTAATATACATATAAAAAAATGTAGATCATACAACACTAATAATATTAGTAGCTCTCAATACATTTTATTGAACATAAGTAGCTCTCTGTTTTGCAATCCTTCTTTAAACAATGTGACAGAATGTATTATAAAATGAATGTTAATGTGTTTCACCGAAGGATATCTAGATGCATAATCATGAAAGCGAACTAAGTGAGTACTAAGTGACAACCTGTTTTTGCCACTATGTGGCATAATTTATTAATAAATGGTAATATGTAGCTTGAGTTTGACTCATTTGTAAAAGGGAATGTTTTCCTTTTCCTAACAATTTTTCCCTCACCGAATCCCTCCATGTAAATTTCATGGCGAAAAACCCTGAGCCTAAAAGAAGTTTACACTAAAGTTAGAATATAAAATGAGTGCATGCTACCATCTGTGCCAATTTTAGTTCTGTGGTAGGACTAATTCCTCCCAACAGCACGCTTTGAAACCCAGTTCATTTCTGGATACTTCATAATAGCGCACAGGAAGAAATGAAGCACAAAATAGTGAATAATGGCAGCAAAATAGAGCGTCATCCTTTGAACACCATACTGGTTTTACGTTTCTACTCAACTTTTACAAGTGACAAATTCAGTGTGTGCGGTATGCTGGGGGATTTTTAGATTTGCACGACTTCAAAGGTAGCCATCGTTGTGATCTAGGGAAGGGTCACTTGATCAACGTATATACAGACAAATAATGTTATACTTTAAACTATTGTGCAGCCAACATCAGACATTTCTCTGGGATCAAATAATAAAGTGTTGGTACCAACAGATTTTTACTGTAATGTTACTAAATTAACCTACCTCAAAAGGTTTCAGGCTAAACTGATTTCTACCAGAATCCACAGAATCCAAAATCATATCCTACAGATCACACCAGATGTCTGTGGTTAAAACTGTAGAACCCTTTCTCATATGCATCAATCTGAAATGCACCTTATGAGCTGCAGAACAGTTATAATAATGGCAGCATTGTGGGGAATAAACAGGCATTACATATACAGTCTAAATGAATTGAAGATGTATTGAGAGCAAGGAAATAGATTTGTCAAGAAGTTACTGCCACATCCTAGCACACTTAATGATGTAATAGAAAGGTTGTCATATATATAAATAAATATAAAAAGAATATTATTAAATAACATGTCTTAATACCTTTCATCTAATTCAAAACTTAATGTAAGTTAAACTATAAAAATAATTAAAATAGTTTCAATTTATTCTGTGCAGAATACTTTTTGATTAATACAGATTAACTAAATACAAACATTTTACTTAAGGGTGATAAGTGCATGCAAAATACTCACACGGCCTCGCAAGTTAGTTTCAGGGGCAGTATGGCCTTGACTCCCATGGTGTTATATAGCAGTAAAGGGGCCTAATATGATATTCAGCACGTATGCAGGGGTGTTGGGTCCTTCTAAGTACAGTCACCCTTAGAGGGCCCACCGTCGGTGTCACTCACCCTGCCTGCCGTGGTGTGAGGCCTAGTGGGATTTTACTGAAGGTTCACATTGAGAGTTGGCCTAACTGTGAACCACTGTGTTAGAAAGTGTCGTGCCGGTTACAGTTGGCCCATCTGTCTCGCGGTCTCTTCATGTTCGTTGAGGCCATCAACTACTGATTTTTTCCTCCCTCCCATGTATATAAGTCCTGATAACTCTGTATGAATTGCACACTTGTTGAAAACTGAGCACATATGTCACATGATTACCATTTATGTATATATTGTACCCTATTTTGACAGCCTTGATCTACTTTATATGTAAATATTGATGAATGATTTAATTCTGATATAACATATACAGTAGACATTACGATTGAGTCACAGCCTTTATTGTCTGTAAAGATTTTCTATTCAGGTGGTTGAGATACTGATGTGAAAGTTATAATCAATATATGTCTGTGACATTAGGTGCGCTGAAAAGGAATTGACTTAAACCCGACAGACCCACTTCTTGTTTACTAATTTATACCCAGGTTCTGAGGGGCACAGGGTCACCCCGTTTTGTTTAACGATCCACAATGTGATGACATACAATTGAACCACTTTCTGAAGGGGCTTGACATAAAAAGCCAATGGCCGAAGCAAGCTGACCAAAGCTAATTCCTCTATGCAAATGTGCATGTTTATTTATGTATTGTCGAGATGTTGTGCGGAGTGTGTAGGGATACATTGTACTTTTTAAAAAACTTAGAGTTATCTGTAGCTGCAGCTAAAACGTAAGCTATGTTCAACACTGTAAATCCTCAAAATGAAAGACTTGTTAGTCCCTCCTTTACTTTGGATGACAACACCATATCACCTTAGCCTGCACAAGAAACCCTTTCCAGTTTTTCAACTTTGCTTAGAACACCACTGCATTACAATAATATTAACTGGTATTTTGCAAGTTTTGTGATAGAATAGAATCAACAGCAAAACAGCATTAACTTAAAATACTTAACTAAAATGGACTGATGTATTGGCTGGAAATATGAATATGCATACCAGTGCTCTGACATCTGTGGACTCCATAGAGGAATTTCGATTCCTCCTTCACACTATGTGGAAAAGATGCTGAAAGAAAACTGAGGGTAAGGAACAGAAGCAGAGTCAAAAGTTACTGATCCCTGCTTTCAAGACTTCCACCTGTGTAGCCCAGCCTTTCTACTGCAGAAGACTGTGGAATCTAGTCTCACAGCTATTTAAACTCAGACCTTTTCTCTGTAAATGATGGAGAACGTTATACTATATTTTCAATTAAAAAATCAAGTTAGATTTTTTTTTATTGCAAAGACTATGCATCAAATCCTTAGGAGACAATACAAATCGTTCACAATGGCCAACCACCTTAATATTCACCATAATTCTAAAATTAATTGTAACACCGACAGGAATGATTTAGATTGTGTCTCAAAGCAATCTTTTTAAAATTTAAAACAAGGCAGTGATACTTTTTTAATCTAATATGACGCATTCAATTGAGAGGGCGTTCAAAAAGGTTCCAAGGGAAAAAGTGATTCTGCCGAATCATGATAAGCATTGCAGTGCGGTTATACGCCACATTATCTCCCACCTAACTTGTACACTGGGAAAAAAGATTGTCTCACACTATTTTGAAAGTCAATAAAAATGTCACATTTCTGATGTTAAAACCAGATATTAAACGAACAAGTACCTATTTTGAACAGAAGAAAACTCGATAGGGCAAGTTGTTTTGCAAGTTCTGTGCACCTGTTCAAACACTTTTGAACATGTTTTGGTTTAAACAAATGACCATCCCTAATTTTTGGGAAACTGGAAACAGATATACCTTGTAAACACAATGGGATAATGGGGGGAGCGCTGAAACTTTTCAGACACTCACCCCCCAGTCAATATTAGATCTGGGTTAAATCCATCATCATTATTTGGCTCACTTCGCCACCTCAGTTAAGACCCAGCAATATGCAAGTCATTCTTGAACCTGCTCCTCATGGGACCAGTCCAGCCCGAACTGCCTAACTAGGTCCTATTGGGCGAGAAACAAGCATCCTAGGACCAGATATACCTTCACTGGACTTTCATGGTTTTGATAAAGACTTACCCTAGACAAACGTGCTATGTGCAAAAAACACATCTTGATTACAAAAGGTTTGGCAGTTCTAATAATAGTGTTTACCAATTTTAATTTGGAATTATTAGATACAAACTCTAAAATTAGTGAAGAGTTTAAACAAGCTAAATGATTTAATAGTTATCATTTGATTATTGCTGCCATATAAAAGTACTGTAAATAAATAGTCGGACATTTCAGATAGCAGCTCCATATCTTCTAACAATTCGAGGGGCTTATTTATGAGCCCTCGCATCACTTTTGCACCACTGGTGCGTCACTTTTTGTGACACACCAGCAGTGTAAAAAATGCGCCAAGTTGCGCCACATTTACAAAGTGTCGCATCTAGGTAGATGCGTCACTTTGTAAACCCCTGCGCTACATTATACCTGCGGCAGGTATAATGTATGCAGGGGGGGTGTTCCCACGCAAGAAAGGGTCATAGAATCTGGTAGATTTCACTGCGCCACTTCTAGGACTCAAATGCGTCAAAATCTTACGCCTGCCTCACAGCAGGTGTAAGACTGACGTAAGCAAGCCCCATGTGAAAGGACACATTGCTGGGGTTGCGTCACTTTTGTGACACACTCCAGCAATGTGTCACTTTTGCGCCATACAGATACGTCAGAAATACTGACGTATCTGTAACTCCTTGCGACATGATGCGTCATACAGTAAGTATGACGCATCAGGTATGTCGCAAGAAGTGCGCACTGAGAAGTGACGCATCGCTGCTTTCATGCAGCGATGCGTCATTTCTCATGAATGAGGCCCCTAGTGTTTAGGATAATTACACTGTGGATAAATAGTCTACACAAGGTGTGAAACTGCATAACCAAAAATTCCAATTCAATGAAATGCTAATAAAAATGTTCAATTTATCATAACTTTTTATAAACAAGATATTGTTAAACATTTTAGGTTACAGGCCAAACATTGTGCAAGTCGTACATGGATTTTAGACTATGTCTTAAGTTCTAGAAATATCGCATTGACTTTATAAAATTATTTAAGATAAATTACAAGTTCTAAAAATACCCAAGTAAATATTTAAAACAAATTCCTACTTCTTTAAAGAACTTTCAGAAATACTTTGTCTTGGACTAACAGTTGCTAACACCTTTTTTAAAATGTTCAAATGAATTCTACCCTTGATAAAACAAAGATCTACATTGTAGGAAAAATTAAGCAAACAAATGCCACTTTATACAAAAATATGCTTTTTTCGGATTTATTTAAAAAACTATTCTGATAGCACTTTAGAACTTTTAGTTTACATCCCAAATGCATTTACAATCTAAAAACAATGTAATTTTTCCTAGGAACATGTATTCAAGTTTATTAACTTTTGAATTTTTTTTTGTAAATGTGGAATGACATTTTAGGCCAGAAATTTGTTTCAAAATGCATACTAATTATGACTTCAGGGCTAAATTCAGACCCCTTCATGAGGATTGCACAACCACTGTTTTCTCCTTAAGGTTTTCACCAGGTAAAATGTGGAAGCATTTATAAGGGAGAAAAGGATGGGAAAGGATGCAATACATGTAGGTTTTGGTGCATTAAATTCTGAACCAGCATTTTATGATTAATTTCCATGGTCCTAATCTAGACTAGAAGATATTTACTACATACAGCAAATAGAAACCAGCACCTTTTGCCAAATAATCACAATCAGAGTGAGAGTGTTTGAATATCTATGCCAACCTCATAGGAACCTTTAATTATAATATTGTTTTACATATGAACAAACAATCCTAAACAGCACAGTTGATCAGAATTGGATGCCTAATAGAAATGACTGGACATTTACTGTTTTTTTCTTTTACCTAGGGAACAGAAATGTAAATTAATAAAGTGGACTAGGCCTGGCTGGGAGGAAGCACATTGGTTCAAAACTTATAGATTGCTATTGGTTAGTGTTTACGCAGGGATTTACCATGCTTTTCGCTTGATGTATAGAACTGTTAATATGGATATTGATGCGTTTATCAACAAAAATGAACTATAGTCCTTATTAATAGAATCCCCAGTCCCAAACTCCATATCTACCTCGACATGCAAACTTGCAGTCAGACAGTCTTTTCACCTAGGCCTGGGGGGATTACTGATTCATGGGTAACAAGTGGGAGGGTGCATAGCTGGCTGGCCATCATGTAGCAGGAAACTCTTGATCAATCCCACATATAGGCGCATTGATATCACAATGGTCAGGGGAGATTGCCCCCAATCAAGCGCACATGTCCCAAGGGGGTGCAAGCACTTTGAAAAACACCATAAAGTCAAATGCCATGTGAGTTGGGAACACATAGCCAATCAGGACGTAACACCTATATGGTGTTCCAGATATGTTTGTGGCTTGATGTACAAATGTATAAAAGACTAACGTGACTCCAATGTAAATTGAGACAGTCTTCAGATTATCTGCCTTTAACTGTTCTCCCTGGCCAAATTGTTTAATTAAATGAAACTGTTTCTGTTTTGCCAAACGCCTCTTGTCTTCTGATTTTACTAAGGATTTCAAACCCTATCAACATTTGGGCAATTCAGATAGGAGCATTGGGACCTCATACTCGACTGCAGCTGAAGGAAGGTGACACAGCCTGGACGGATTCATGTTGCGCATCGACAAAGGAGGGTAGACAACGCAATTGATTGGAAGTTCTGTTGAATCTGCAGGGCAAAGGTCCACCCTGAAGCAGCCATCAAAGAGGGTGAGAGTCCACATCCAAACCTGAAAAATTCTCTTTTACAACATTTGGCATATGGCAAACTAGGGAGAAGCATAAAGGATAACCTGAGGACCCTGCCACTGACAAAGTCTGGCACATTACCTCTTTTATATGTTTCAACTGTATGCGTCGTAAGGCAGCCTTGGAGACGATCCCTCGGAAGTCATCTTTTTTTCATAGTCAGCATGCTAGGAAAGGTGAATATTTATAGGACAGCTCTTTATGGCTCCTAGGATGCTATTTTTGTGACACAGCTATCCTGTATGGCTGGAGATGGCACCCCAGTCTCATAGTTTTTTAGTTAAAAGAATTTCTCAGTGCTACTGGTTTCTTAACACCATTAGTTTCTGAAAGGAGTGAGAGGTGTTGGTAGATTTGACCCTGGGTGTGACACCGAAGGTACACTTGTCCCCTGGGTGTGACACAGGCTGTGATTTGAACTTATGGGAAAATGTGGACCTAGGAAACTGAAGGTTACTTGTGTGTGGTCAAGAGGGGCCTGTGATTCTCGAGTCCCACTACCTCATTGTTACGGAGCAGATATTAGCAGACTATTCGGCTCACTTAGTACTGTGTACCACACAGAGCTTCCCCCGTCTACAGGGTACCATGCGCTAAGAGCAGGCACAGAAATGTTTGAAAAAACAACTATCTTTTTTTTCTGTCAACCTTTGTTGAGTTGGTGTAGTGTGTACGTGATGTTAAGGTGCTGTTCTTATTGGAAACTGTATTATGAGCAAAAGTTGATATAGTGCAGATAATATTACAATATTGCATTTTTTCTCTTTGTGCAGTACTTCATATGCATTGCTATCTTGTGTTTTTTTAAATGTTTAAGTTAAACTGTCTAATGCATTTGTGAATAGTGCTGAGCTCCCCGTACATAAAATTGCAAGAGTGCATTATGTATGAATTTCCCCTAAGGGTCGACAAATAAAATTACAAAAACGTCATTTTAAATGTATTAGCCAAATTACTAAATTGTCATGGATTCTCCACTAAGCACATGGAAACAGGTTCCTCAAGCATATAAAAAGAATAAATACGTTTTAGCAAGAGTGGCATAAACACACTAATTCATACAGTCCTAAGGAGGGAATATTTGACACAATTATAATTGAGCACACTAGAACACTTATAAAAACAAAATTTGTGGGTCAAAAGAAAGACAAGAGAGAGGTATTATGAGAATTGTGGGCCATCTTTGAGGAAGCCAAGAGCGATAGCCCAACAATGCAGTTAGCAAATACACCATCAGCACCTCCCCCACCATATGCAGGGATGGACATGCTCACACCTGCTACCCCTGCAATAGGATACTCTGACCCAGCAGTGATAGAAGCTGACAAGCCCCCCACCAAAAGAAGGCCAGTCAGATCTAAATCAGAGAGAAGTAAAATTAAGCAGGCCCAGACACTTCCAGCATGTGTTCCTAGTGAGGGTCACAAAAGCTCAATTTCCCTACCACCACACACGACTCATGATACTTCAAGAGCAGGTAGGATATGCATTACCACTGGGTCAGGCGAGCATAAGGATGTGTAAGGGAAGTTTGTGGTGGTTCTCAATAGTGATTCTGTGATCTCAGGCGAGGAAGGGAGACCCAGGCCCCTGGGAAACTATGACTAGGGTTGGGCTACAGGATTTGTCCAGGTAGCATAGGTGGAAACAGGGGGTGAACTTGAAAGCGAAGCCAGGTCAACAAAAACAGTTCATATTTCAGAGCAGAAGAGACAGTCCCAACGGGGTGAGGGAGAGAAGTGCAGGCTTCTGCTTGAGAGATAAAGAGCATGTAACCAGAAATTAGATAAAGAGCACAGGACGTCATACTCTGCTCACAAGGGAAGTATAGATAGGTATAGAGTGCAGCACTGGGACAAAACAGAGAGAGATGAAAGGCTAGGTTTAGAGCCACACGGTCTTCTCTTCAAAGAAGAAGGGATTACCCAGAAATGAGGGGTCAAGGCAATCCGGTACTCATAACCCTGCGACACAGGAAAAATAGGATGGCACAAGGAAAGCAGCCACAAAGACATGTGCTACTCCACACGGGTACCCCCAGAGAGACAATAGAAAAGCAAGAAGGCAAGAGTTTTGTGTACCTGTTTTGTGACCTCTTAGCAGACCTTACTGAGAGGAGGGATCAGTATCAGCGGTCTTGGCCTAGGGAAGAATCGTTTGAACCCAAGCGCATGGCAGTAGAGAGGATTGCATCAGACATGAAGGAGAAAATCCCAACTGGAACTTCCCCTTCATGCAGCAATGCTCCGCAAGGTGGGAACGCTATGCTGAGGAAAAACCAGCAGGGCCATCACAGTGGAGAATGTGTCCACTACTACAGAAGGGTGCGGCGGGGGTCATATACGTGCTGTGGGCCCAGATGGAGAAATAAGGACTAAGAACAAAGTTACCATAGTTGCTGGTTGGGGCAGGGAAATGGATTACGTGTTTTGAGAAGAAAACCACCGATATTAACCGAGCGATAGGCGACATTAAGAGCCTGTTCAGAAGCCTAATTGGGGAATAGACCAACACGGTATTTACCCCCAAGCTTTCATTCCAGCAATAACTCTAACAGAGACACAGCATGACGGGCCGCATTTAACTTGTACCAGTACAGGATATAGACCACCCTGAGAGAAATATTTTCTGACCACCCAAATGTAGGGGGCAAATGGCAGAGGCTATGAAACCGGAGGCAGGGGAATCAGAATGCACCCTATGTCCAGTTGAAGGGAGGTCTGCAGTTTGCCACACAACTACAACAGGTATACAGCAAATGGGCAAACATGTGGCAGCTGGAGCCATAAATAGTTAATCCAATGCAACAGGAACTGGGGCCACAGCACCCGCAGGGAAGGGTGACAGAGTGGGGAGGTAGCGCCTTCGTGCAATCACAGAGCAGAACTATGCAGTAAAATTAAAACACCCATTCACAAGTGGGAATTACCCCAATAACCTAAAACTCAGTGATTAATAATCAACACCTACTCACCCTCTTCCCCCAAACTACTACCAGATGGGAGTTAAAAATGTCTTTACTTGCATCCAGAAAATTAGAGCGGCAGAGAGCTGTGTTAATCGGGGGTCCACAACAGATTTGTTATCAAGGACTGGTCTCAAGGGGCCCTCCTCTGCTTCTGATCCCTCATGGCAGGGTTGGCTGGCCACGCAACAGGGGCAGGTTCAGCCTGACGAGGGAGCATGTCCAAAAACACGTTCCGATGACCATGTGAAAAGGTCCCCATTCCCAGGCACCATGCCCAGGGACAATGTTTTCTTCATTACATATAGTCCCAACAGCACCTCCAAAAGCTAGAAGCCGCCACACCAATGGAGGCTCCCTTTTCAGTTCTATACCAAAGTTATCCCCTGTGGTAGGAACAAGGATACCCGTGCACCTGGGATGGTAAAACCCTAAAAGACTCCACCGTGCACACACAAGGAGTCAATAAACGTTGAGGCCTCAGCATGATGGCGAATTAAACCTCCCATTGGGGGGTTCACCAGGGTGACCAGGCATCCCGAATTCACTGATGCAGGCATGGCTTTTTAACGTCGACCTGCAGACCTTGATAAAAATCCCTGATGTTTTATATTTTTGATGTTACAAGCTGAATACTAGCATCTGCTATGTTTTGTGAACCCTCCCGGTTATTGATTTCTGATGTCGGGCCACCTTGCCACAACAGCTCATGACCTTGGAGACCCAAGCGGCCCCACCAGTATGCTTAGTTGCTGGGTGTGTTCTGAGGGAGTGGGGGGTGCCGGGGAGGGGGATCCCAAATCTCCACTCTGGCTATAGTTGAACGTAGGGCACTGGGTGCGCTCATCTCCATACCATGCATAGTGACTAACGGTGCTCCAACTTTTCAGGCACTATCCAGGGAAAGCAGTTGGTGAAGACCTCAGTCACTACAAGGAGGCAGAGATGGGAGAAAATGGGGTCGCGGAGCATCTCATGACCCTCTCCCCCACAGGACAAGGGAAGCAATAGAGTATGCGAGATCCAGGGAAACACCCAAAACTAAAGTAAACCGCTCAAAGCTAGCCCAAAAAGAAGGTTCCAGATACAAAGCCGGGTTCAAGATGGGGGGCTCAATGGCTTATAAACAGACTGGATCTGTCTAGATTACCTTATTCCCCGAAAATACTAAAACATACCCATCAGTGGGTCACCTGCTGGTGCCCAATTAGATCGCGACTAGTGGAGTGGAAAAAACTACAGGGACACCGAAAGCCATTAATTACAGAGCATGTGTAATGTTTCTGCGTTAACAACCAACAAAGTTCTTTTTTTTAAATAAACTTTATTGGTATTTTCTGAAAAACAAAGAGACATGACATCTGATAATATTGTGACAGGTAACATAAGGTAAGCAAATAAAAAGGACAAAGAAAGTATCATTCTTAGCGGTATACCTAACAGCCTTCACATCTGCTAGCTCATAATTATGGACAGTTTCAACCGGCACTTACTGTAACAATAGCATTCTGTGGCGGTAAATTCCCAACCCAATCTATCATCATACGAATACATAGTCACTTCAGTGTTCACAATGTCGTCAAATCTAGCCATTATTGGTAATCTAACACACTACACCCGTCTATGCATCTAGTAACTTAGTGAGGTCACTTCCCTAACTCTTCCACTTTATCGCTTACAGTAGCATTAATGCCTGGGTTCGTATTCTCTTTCGCCATTTGGTATGTCTTATATAACGCCCAGAAATTCTTTGGACGACTGTGCAGGGGAGCAGTTTGCTGCAGTTCTCAGTTCATGGGCTGCAGTAGATCATGTCCCTAGACCATTCCTCGATGGTCGGGGTCGGGCCTCTCATCCAACACATTGCCACCCTAAGCCTAGCAATCAGCATACCCATGTCTACTAGTCTGCGAACTGCCTTTGGCAATTGCTTGGAGCAACCCAGTAATGCAAGCAGGGGATCAGGGGTAAGTAGCATTTCAATGATTTCGCCCAGCTCTTTGAACACAAGCGCCCAGTAGCTAGCAACTCCAGGACAATTCCAAGCTAAGTGTAAAAAGTCTGCCAATTGTGCTCCGCCCAAATGCCCAAATGCTTAATTTCCGCGTCTGCTGCATCATGGTACTCCTCTAATAATGTTTTAAATGTTGCTGCGTCAGTTTCGGTTGAGCCATTTTCTATTAACCGTTCTTGTGTCTTAAGTGACCCCCTCTAAGTCATGTAATCTTTTGCGGATAGAACGGAGCACCCCAGAATGTTTAGACATTGCTATCCCACAAATATTAACGCTAAATGTTTCCCAAACCGTCGCAAAAGTATCTACTGAGCCTACATTGCAAGTGAAAAAGGTGTCTATGGCCTCAGCTAGCTCCGATTTAAAGACCAGATCTAACGATGAATATGGGGGGTAGCGCCATGTATGGGGTGGAATATGCTTTTGTGGAGTATCTACAACCAGAAGTATAGGGGAATGGTCTGAGTAGGTGCGTGGAAGTATCCTGCAGTCTCGCACTTGGGGATAAATATGTCGAGAGGACAGACAATAATCTATCCGGGTGTGTAAATTATGAAACGCCGAATAGTGTGTGTACCCGCCTACCTTTAAGTTTCGCTGCCGCCAGAAATCTGAAAGTTCTAGTTGTGTCAGTGCATCCGTAATAGCACAGGCAGACGCAGTGATGTGCCGCACTGGCCCGCCAGATCTATCCAGTTGCGGGTTTAGGACGCGATTGAAATCGCCATCCCACAGTTGGGTACTTCCGTCATATCTCAGCATCTTGTCCGTTAAAGAAGTATAAAATGTTGGGTCATCATAAATAGGGCCATAAATATTTACCAATATTAAGTCCAAACCCTTCCCCCTGCATCTAGATGTGACATATCTGCCGTCTCGATCAGTGTCAAGCAGCTCAAGTTTGAGAGTTGACTTAGGATTCACCCAAGTGATCACTCCCGAGCGTGTGTAGAGAAACCAGAGGCATGTGTGTGCCCATGTAAGTTTCTGGTTCAAAACATGTTGCTATTTAAGGGCAGATGTGACTCCTGTAGGAGCGCAATATCTATATTCTGTCTCAGCAGGTGCGCCATAATTGTCCTCAGTTTGCGGTGGTCATTGAGTCCCTGAACATTCCATGTTAGGGCTCGGTTCTTGTTGTGTGCCTCCATGTCTGGCGTACTAGTGGTTAGCGACATTTAGTGTCTGTGCTGGGCTGCGAGGTCCAGTCATGTTCCGATCTACTTTTGTCCTGTCTTATCATTACAGCACTAAAACAACACAGTGCATCAGTCTCAACACCCCACCACCCCCCACCAACACCAAGCTGCCCCAAACTGTGCAATGGTGAAATTTCCCCACAGACCCCCAAATAAGCATGACGGCGTCACATCTAACAGTGGTGCTCGTACACAAAGTGAATGAACAACCAAGTTTATTTTTCTTTATTTTTGACATTTATAGAGCGCGCTGCTACCAAATGGTGTCCTGGCGCTGTAATGATAGCTCCCCTGGCTAAGCCTCCTGTTTATTTTGTAAACAACCACGTTTTTAAACTTCTGCGAAAGGTCATCAGATCCGTGGACAATTGGAGGGCCACCGGGAGGGTATTCCAGTCCAGGGCAGCCCCTCGAATGAAACTTCTGCCCCCCCAGCACACTTTCTTAATGCGTGGGTCATGTGTAAGTTGTGGTGCACACACATAGGCGGAGGATATATGATGATACAACACAATCATTTAGATCGCGGTAAATTATATCGCTGTTTTTACAACGCAAGTCGATACAATGACTTGCGCCGGAGGTCGCTGGACTTAGGAATAGTGTCATTTACTATTCCAAATCCAGGCCACGTACAGTAGGGTAGGTGTTGGAATAGTAAATTACACTATTCCTTAGTCTAGAGTGCCCTCCAGTGCAAGTCGTTGTAACGACTTGCATTTTAAAAAGAACGATGTACCTGTATTACGGTCTTTTGAGCGCATTGTAAAGGTCGTTTTCCGTAGGCGGATGTTGCCTGCCTATACTCTAGCTTAACTTATTGGACTAATTACCCATTACCATCTGCCATCAAGCATATATGTGCATTAGGAAAAAATGCAATTATTCAATGCCTGTCAGAGTTCTTACTGACAGGACCCGCCAAGTCTAGTACAAATGTGTAAAATTGTCATCTTCCATAACGCGTTGGTAGTTAACAGAATCTACTTTGCACATTATCTCAGTGTTTCATTGAAGACCATAGTGGAGCAATTCAAAAGTTTCCTCCTCAAGGTCCCTTCTTATCTGGTATTACATATGCGGAGGCACTATTCTTGGTCGTCTAGGCTGCCCCCAGTTGCACCCTCCAAAAAGATCTGCCCCGGGTTTCTCTGTCGATCCTTCGCCCATTCCTTAAGCGCTTTCTGCAGCATTTTGGGGTCTGTAAAAATCTTGGATTTACCCTTTCTATTCACACGTAGCCTCGCCGGGTACAACATGGCATAGTCAATATGCTGATCTCGGAGCTGGCTCTTGAGTGGTGCAAACTACTAGTGCGACTCCTGTACTAAAAATGTAAAGTCCGGGTAAAATGAGATAGCGGACCCTTCAAACTGCAGTGTTTGTTTTTCACGCGCCACTCTCAGAGCAGAGTCATGGTCCCTATACTTTAAGAGCTTAGCAATTATGGGCCTCGGAGTAGATCCCGGAGCAGTCCTCAGGCCCAACAATCGATGGGCCCTCTCCACCACAAACATATTGGAGAAAGTGTCTTCACCTAGCAAGATGACCAGCATCTTTTCCACAAACTGCCCCATCTTACCTACCTGTGTGGACTCTGGTAAACCTGTGGTTTGTATGTTGCATCTTCTAGAGCGGGCTTCTAGGTCCTCCGCCTTATCTTGCATAGTCTGCAGCACTCGGGTCATCTCCGTCTGTGCCTCCTCCACTTCCATTACCCGGCATTCAGTCATATCTTGCCTTTCGGCCTGCTTGTCCATCCGCTCTGTCATTCTATCCCTTCTGTAAGACAGCGAGTCTATTTTACATTTATAGCAGTGAGGATATCCTGAAGAGTCTTCTGCATAGATATTAACATTCTTGGAATATCCCCTCCACTTGCTCTGGTGCTTCTTCATGTGCGCTGCGGCTCTCTTTCAGGGTACTTTCCCTTGTTCTAGACTTCCGCTGCTAGAAGGATATCTTCTTCTGGGCCTTGTCGACTTTGCCCACTGTAGGTAAGCGGGATAAATTGCAGCCCACCTCCCTGCCTCCGCACCAGGGCAACAAGCAGTTCTCCACCTTCAACAAAGGATACTCTGAGATTCCCAATTGGCTAGGTCTACTGAGGGGCAATCCCCTACACCAATTTGATTTCACCAGCGGCAAATCAGCGTAGTGTCGAAACGAGCTGCTTGGGGAATAGGAGCAAGACCGGCGAGAACTCACCACAGCAGTCCACTTCAGGCCTTCAGGCAATTATCTTCCAGGCTCAATGGGGGATATACAGCAGGCCCAAGGCTATAATTTAGGAGCAAGTTTCCAGTCAAGCAGCCTGAAGGACTGTGTTACAGCTGCAGCTCGTGGGAACCAGAAACTCAGCTCTCAAAGCCGTGTGCAATATGTGCTGCAGCAGCTCGCTCAAATACCCTCAGTCGGCACAGTTTCTCAACCAGTGAATAAGTGCCCTCAGAGCACTCCCTTCAGATAATCAAAGAACAGTGGGGGAGCACCCAGTACAATGCAATCAGTCCCCAATACTGCATATGGGAGACAGTGGGGTTCAATCATGCAGCTCCCGATGCCATGAGCAATCCAATCGGGAAAATAGGTGGGCCGCCCAAGCCTCCTCAGGGCGCCGCCAATGTACCTCGCCACCTGCGTGGTTCAGGAGCTAGCCAGTGCTGCAGGGCAAGCAGGTCTCTCATAAGTGTGGGCTGAAAATCCGTTCCGCTCGCGGAATTTTCAAATTTTTGGCAATTTCGCGGTCCGAGAATCACGCGAAATTGTCAAAGAATTCGCAATTCGCGAGTTGGCGGATTTTTTGTGCTTGGTCGCGCATCAAAAATACAATCTCGCGCGCGCGGCATTGACTTACCGTGATTCTGAGTTCGCCGAGTTGTTTTCCTCCCGGTTTGCGTGCGATGCGCCATTTTCGATCTTGCTGCGTGATTGTGCGAGGCTTTTCGACCGCGAGTACGTCATGGCGTGATCGCGCGAGACTTTTCGACCGCGAGTATGTCATAGCGTTCCGCCACCTTGCACTGGGAGACTTTCAGAACGCAAAAATGTCATAACGGCCCGCGATCACGCATCGCGAGAGAAACAATTGCGAACACATAGATGCGCCGAGCAGCTGACATCAGGCGGGAGATTTGAACAGCTTGTTTTCCCGAAATAGCAAAAATTGCAATTCTGCACAAGAAATCTATCGCTGGCAGCATAAACGTTCTGAAATTGATGATTTGGATCAGAATAACTCCTCAGATTGACATTTGGTGGCACTTTTTTGTGCAAGGAGTGCATTTTTGGGGTGTTGGGAGGAAAGAAGTGCCCCAGAGTCTCCGACTTCCTGTTCCCATCCAGCAGGCTCCTCCCAGTGCTTTGTCTATGTCCTGGTCACTTTTCATTTGGATCTGGAGCTGGAAGGATTACTCTTTGGGTGCTGCTGGATATTTGTATTTGAGGACTTTTTGTTTGGATCACTTTTGGAGTTAAGATTTTACAAGTAAGTTGGTGTTGGTTGTTTGGGGCATTGCAGTTGCTGCAACTACAATTTATAAACTTTTTCACAACTTTAAAAAAAATATATTGTGGGTAGCCACAGTATCTAGTAGACCCAGGGTTAGTCATGGGTGCACGATACAACTGTTTCTGTGAGTTTTTTTTAACTTAAATATCATTTATGGCATGGAATTGAATAGCTCACTGTTATTATATCTATGTGGATGTTTTTTGTAATTTTGGGGTGCATGTTAAAGACACACTAGCCAGTAGGACCAGGGTTAGTCAGTGGTGCATGGGCCATGTCTTTCTGTGGGGTCTCTTGAATTTAACATCATTTAGGGCATGGATGGCATTGGATTGGGGTGATTTTTGTGTGTATTTAGATTTTTGGGTGTTGTTGGGGCCTGGTCCAGGGCCTGGCCATGTGGGTGGGGGTTTAGGGGCCATTTTGAAACCAGGCAGTGTGCTTTGTGCCATAAGCCTGCACCCAGTCTGCCTTGCTTTCATCCATTATGCCCAGGGGCAGTCAGTGGTGCATGTGCCAAGTCTTTCTGCGTGTTCTCTTGATTTTAAACATCATTTAGGGCATGGATGCCATTGGATTGGGGTGATTTTTGTGTGTGTTTCGATTTTTTGGGTGTTGTTGGGGCCTGGTTCAGGGCCTGGCCATGTAGGTGGGGCAATTTTGAGGCCTGATCCAGGACCTGGCATTGTGGGTGGTGGTCTAGGGGCCATTCTGAAGCCAGGCAGTGTGTTTTGTGCCATAGGCCTGCACACAGTCTGCCTTACTTTCATCCATTATGCCCAGGGGCAGTCAGTGGTGCATGTGCCAAGTCTTTCTGTGTGTTCTCTTGATTTTAAACATCATTTAGGGCATGGATGCCATTGGATTGGGGTGATTTTTGTGTGTATTTCAAGTTTTTGGGTGTTGTTGGGACCTGGTCCAGGGCCTAGCCATGTGGGTGGGAGTCTAGGGGCCGTTTTTAAGCCAGGCAGTGTGCTTTGTGCCGTAGGCCTGCACCCAGTATGCCTTGCTTTCATCCATTATGCCCAGGGGCAGTCAGTGGTGCATGGGCCATGTCTTTCTGTGGGGTCTCTTGAATTTAAACATCATTTAGGGCATGGATGGCATTGGATTGGGATGATTTTTATGAGTATTTCGATTTTTTGGGTGTTGTTGGGGCCTGGTCCAGGGCCTGGCTATGTGGGTGGGGACCATTTTGAGGCCTGGTCCAGGGCCTGGCCTTGTTTGTGGGGGTCTAGGGGCCATTTTGAAGCCAGGCAGTGTGCTTTGTGCCATAGGCCTGCGCCCAATCAGACTTGCTTTCATCCATTATGCCCAGGGGTGCTCAGTGGTGCATTAAACAACTCTCTCTGTGTGGTCTCTCTTCTATTAATTTAAACATCCATTTTAGATTAGGATTGTAATTTTTATTTTTGTTCTTTCCGTTTTTGGGTGTTTTGTGTTAATAATAATAAATGCCTAGTTGCAAATAATAATTGAGGCACAACATATGCAACATTTATTTAACTGATGTTCCTCTGGCTTTCTTTGCTTTAGGTGCACAAAGACTGACAACCAGGAATCATCCTCATCATCATCACTTGTTTTAGTGCCAGGAAGAAGTCCTGCTGCGGTGTGTGCACAACATCACGTGACGTCACGTGTGGTGCCCACAGACAACTCTGCAACTCGTCCAAATGCGTCCTGCTGTCTGACATCTGAAGAAGATGGGCCCAAAGAAAGGAGGCAGTAGCTCCTCTATGAAGAAAGTTGCCAGTGCCAATGCCAGTAAGAAGGAGCAGAAGAAGCAAGTTGTGCCACTTACCAAGGAGACTGGGGTGCCGACAGACACTTTTTTGGGGAGAAAAAAAACTACGCCTGCAGCAGCGGTGTCCGCCGAGGACCAAGCGGAGAGCAGCACCTCCGCTTCATTGGTCTCAGTGCCACCACGCCAAGTTAGGCCCAAGTCGATGAGTGCCGCAGAGGCAGCCTCTTTAATTGCTCTTTCACCATCAACCAGTGATGGTGGCGTTGACTCATCGCAAAGTAGCATCCAATCAACGCAGGGTGTAGCTCATCTGACGAGTGTTCAACCACAGCCGCAACGACAACCATAGGTGCAACAAGGAGAGGCGCAAGGAGAGGCGCACGGGGAGGCGCAAGGAGTGGCAGTAGGAGAGGCTTAAGGAGTGGCACTAGGAGAGGCACAAGGAGTGGCGCAAGGAGTGGTGCAAGGAGTGGCGCAAGGAGTGGCACAAGGAGTGGCGCAAGTAGAGGCGCAAGTAGAGGCGCATGGAGAGACACAACTGCCCACAATGCTTGTTCCTCCAGAAGCATCCAATCAACGCAGGGTGTAACTCATCTGACGAGTGTTCAACCACAGCCGCAACGACAACCATAGGTGCAACAAGGAGAGGCGCAAGGAGAGGAGCAAGGAGAGGCGCAAGGAGAGGCGCAAGGGGAGGCACAAGGTGGTGCACTAGGAGAGGTGCAAGGAGTGGCACTAGGAGAGGCGCAAGGAGAGGCGCAAGGAGAGGCGCAAGGAGAGGCGCAAAGGGAGGCGCAAGGAGTGGCACTAGGAGAGGCGCAAGGAGTGGCACTAGGAGAAGCGCAAGGAGTGGAACTAGGAGAGGCGCATGGAGTGGCACAAGCAGTGGCGCAAGGATTGGCGCAAGGAGTGGCACAAGGAGTGGCGCAAGTAGAGGCGCAAGTAGAGGCGCAAGTAGAGGCTCATGGAGAGGCACAACTGCCCACAATGCTTGTTCCTCCAGAAGTAGGGGCACATCAGGAAATCAAGAATCAAACGGAGGTATCATCTGAGCAAGCCACTCCTCCTGATGATCCATTGTCTTCCAGATCCCCAGCAAGAAAAAGGTCAAGGAGGGCTAGCACAAGTTCTTCTTCAAGCCCCCTTCCTTCTGATGATCTAGATCTTGATTGGCACCCACCAATGCAGTCTGATAGGGAGGTACGCCATGAGCCAACAAAGCTAGCTAAAAGGAAGGTTCCCGCAAGGCTTTCACTTATAGGTGATGACGAAGAAGAAGTAGAAGTGGTGTATTCTGCTGCTTTTGAACAGTCTGACGATGACGACCCAGTCATCACAGTCGTCACTCTAGCCCCAGCGGGCATTCAGCAGACAGACATTTTTACCCTATCCAGAAATGCTGCTGTCCAGGATGTGTGCGGTACCACCACCAACACAGGTAACTACTACACCAACGCGACCTACAGCTTCCATATTTTCTCATCAGAAGGGCCGGCAGGGACCTCCATCCAGCTCGACCTCCATTACCTCAAGTAGTGGTGCTGTAAGTGCACAACAGAGTCAAGGTCAGCCACGCCCATCCTCCACTTCATCTGGCATTGAAAGTAGCACCTCCACCACCACCAGAAATCTCAACTCCCCAGTTTGAGACTTCTTTAGTATTAGCAAAAAGGCGGAAAACCTAGTCATTTGTTCAATTTGTAAACAAGTAGTTAGTCGGGGTAATCTTGGTTCCAACTATGGTACCGGAGGCCAGAGAGGTCATCTAAAAAAACACCACATTATCCAGTGGGAGGCGCACCTAAGTAACATCCGGAAAGCCAAAAGTACAAATCCAAATGTAGACATTGATATTGCATCTGATGACGAGGGGGAGCTGATCGTGCCGGGGGAGGTAAACAACCGAGAGACATTTTTTCTGGCACACACAGTACCCCTGTCAGCAGCACTGCAGTGGTAGTGCCCACACCCTCCTCTACCCTAGCAACATCAAGGAGGCACAGTAGTCTGGTAGAGACACCAATGCGAAAAAGTACATCAATGAGCCTAACTGGGTTGAAGAGGTCTGGATCCTCATCACATATGAAAACGGTCCAGACTACCATTAAAAGCATGTTTTGGTCAGAGGCGCCATTTGAACGCCACCACCCAACGACACGTCTTTATAATGCAATGCTGGCTAAAATGTTAGCTCTAGACATTCTTCCTTTTTCTTTCGTGGAAGGGGTGGGTTTTCTAGAATTGGTGGCAACAGTCTGCCCTACATGGAAGGTTCCTAGCCAGTTCTATTTTGCCAGAGTTGCGGTTCAAGCACTACATCAAGTTGTGCTGGAGGTGATTGGGGCAGCTTTGCAGGAGAGTGATGTTCACACTATCCACCTGATAACAGACATGTGGACCAGTTGCCAAGCCATTGATTACATGTGCATTACTGCACACTGGGTCTCTTTTGCGGGGGTTAGAGACAAGATAGCTGCAGGTGTTGACAGTGCCACAATTTTTCAAGCTAGTCGGAAACATGCAACACTAGCCATGTTTGCCATGGAGAAATCTCATACTGCAGTAAACATTTTGGAGGAGTTTAACAGTAAGGTCTTTAAATGGTTGCATCCAAGAAAGTGCATGATTGGTTATGTTTCCACGGATAATGGCAGTAATATAGTTAGGGCCGTGAATGATGGTGGCTATTTCAGAGTGCCGTGTTTGGCGCAAGTATTAACCTTGTTGTTCAAGATTTCTTGAAAAAAGAAAACCAAGTCAACAAGTTACTGACTACCTGCCGAAGAATCTGAACACATTTCAGCCATTCTTTTAAGGCCCCGAAGCAGCAGAGGATCATTCAATGTGTCAGTAGAGTGCCAGTCAGAGGACTCATCCAGGAGGTGGCAACACGTTGGAACTCAACCTTCTCCATAGCTTGAGCGTCTGTTTGAGCAGTACTTGGTAATCAATGAGTATGTCTTTAACACATGGGGTGCTTCTCTGAAAGACATGAGGCTTGAGGTGGAAGAATGGGACCTAGTTAAAAGCCTGACAGACATGCTTCGTCCTTTCTGAGGTATTCACGCATGAAGTCAGCAGGGAGGACTGTACTTTGAGCAAAGCATTCCCATTGTTGCGCATGCTAGAGCACTAACTGAAGGCGGTGTCTTCAACGTTCCAAGATGATGCTGATAAGCAAGACACATATCAGTTGGTGGAGAGCTTATGAACCTGCCTACTTGACAATGCAAGGCTTAAAGGAATACATTGTGAACAACATTACATTTGTGCCACTATTCTGGATCCACGGTACAAAAAGGCACTGGCCAGCAATACATTCATTGCTGTTAATGAAGCAGATGTTTCAAAGTTGGCTAGCTCTGTCAGCCACTTGGTTCGAAAAAGAGCGGCAGGAACCGCCACAAGTACTACTGAATCCGCAGGCCATCCGGCGTCATGGTCCACTTCTGTGGCCGAAGGCAGTCACTTTCCCTCTGAGCTGTTACCGACACCAGCAACCGTATCATAATCATCACCTGCACCAGGCCCAGCCATAATATTGTCGGAAGCGGATTGGATAACTCATCAAGGGTTTGCTCGTTCCAGTGTTGATGCAAAGGCCACAGATGGTACGCAAAGTGGAGCACCCCTGGATGACCTTGAGTGGATGGTGCAGGCCTATCTGGATGACCCAACAGAGGTCTTATTTGATCAGAACCCATTGCTGTATTAGTATGGGAAAAGGGGTCAATGGCCACTGATCACCAAGCTGGCTCCAAATTATTTGACTTGCCCACTCGCAAGTGTGTCTTCTGAACGTGTTTTCAGTGCTGCTGGTGCCATTGTAACTTCAAAAAGGACCAGCATCTCGTCCAAAAATGTGGAGAGGTTAACAATGATCAAGATGAATCAGCACTTCATACCACCAGATTACAAAATAAGTGAATCCACGCAGGAAGAAGAGGACACCGATTTAGGTGACGGAAGTTCTTCTCTGTTAGCTGACCTACTCCTGTTTCAATTCACAGAGTTTGAGGACAAGCACTACTTCCCTGACACCTAGGCCTGAAATGCTGACTTTTTTTGTCCTTATTCACTTTTATTCCTGTGTGTCTTTCTTTCTTTTGCAACTTTTAGCACAACAAAACTCTAATCACAACAAATCCATCAGCAGCACTGTCTTCGTCTTATTTCCTTATTAAAGGTGCCTCTGTCTGCATTCCTGAAGTTCACAAGTTCACAACTCAGTCATGCTCCTCTATCCTCTTCCTCCAGACCTCCCCTATCCATTCCCCTCAAGGCAGATGGCTGGATTACGCAGAATCAAGAAACTGTCGCTTCGTAGACGAGTCCCCTCAAAAGAAATGGGACTGGAATTACTGACTATATGCTGACTGTTACTTCTAAAATTGACACGAGAGGCTGCCCTGTGGGCCTTCACTTGAAGAATAAGATGCGAACAAAAGTGGAACAGGTTATGAATAATGAGATGGCAAGCAGTGGACAACACTGGCTGGCACTGATCAAAGCAATTGCTGTTTGTTTGTTGTGCATGAAATGAATCATATGTGTTATTTTATTATTTAATCTTTTACACACTAAACGTAACTCAAGTCTACTCTGTTTTTACCTTGTTTAATTCAAATTGTAATTCTACAGTAGGGGCCACTACGTTGCATTTTTTAATATGGAAAATGTCCTTGGACTCACTGTGTGTAGACTGTGACTGCATGAACAACATTGAGTTTACTAATACCATGATGATGATGAGTCTTGATGATCAAAGTTAATATCTTTACAGCCACTCACTGGGATGGATGGATCATCATCCTTGGTTTACGGAAGAACTATGGCCATTTCGTGAGTGGCAAACAGGTAAACAAGTCAACAACAACCATAGCAGAACTACATGTCTGTCTAGTCGTGGTATGGAGTGGTCGAGCCAGTGTAGTGTTGTTATGCCAGAGTCCAGACAGAAGTTCATGTAAAATTGCGGCTATGTGGCTTGCTGCATAAAATTAGATATGCTTTGTCTGTCTGTGTCAAAGAGGTATGCTACATGCAGGTTGGTTCACTCAGTGGTGCCTGCCTTTACAGTCTGCATGGCCCTGGCCTGCTGTGTGCTAATTACTATCCTTGAAAAGGAGACTCAGAGTACGCACTTTAGAAATGATGCTTGTATGTAATACTGTCGCCTCTGAAAGTGAAAGTGTTATTTTTCCACTACACACCGTACCTTATTTTTTTCTCCGTGGTGTTTTAATATCCCTTCCTGTTTTTCCATCGACAATTACAGGCCGGCTTTCCTTTTAAGCTGTGTGATGGGAAAAACATTAACTCTGGCTTACCATAGCAATCCGCAATTCCGCATCCGCCAGGCAGGCAGTGGACAGTGTGTCTGGTCTCCAAGATTGATCGACAGAGCATCAGATGGAATGGAGGAGTACCGCGAACATGAGGAATGGCTGGATGCATGCAACTTCCCAAATTGAACTGGACAACTACAACATATAGTTACAGGTTCCCCTTCACTTCTCCTTATCTTTTAAATAATGTTATTGTTGTGAACTTCTATGAATATGACTCTGTGTGTTTGCTCTCTGCTTCAAATTCATCCCTACAGCTTCTTTGCTATTTTTAAAACTAATGTTTTCATATACTAATACGTGTTTATTCTCTCTGAGGGCAGATAGGCAAGTGAAATTGCATAACTGCAGCCCGGTACTGTGAAATTGTTTATTCATAGTTAGTAAGTTGTAGTAACTACTACTTTTCAGTAACCTAACCATCCATTTAGCAAACAACTTCATGCATGCAGTGCACTTCCTTTATGTCCCTTAAAAGATTTATCGATATCTTTGTATCCAAAGATTTGTTTTTCTTCATTTGTTGTTTGTGCATGCTGTGTTTATTTTCCTCTCTCCACAAAACGTTCCCAAAAACCCCCATTCCCATCCAATTTTCTAACCCTAACCCTCTTCCCCCGGGCTGTGTGGTTTTCATTGAGGTGTGACAGACTAAATGAAAACAATAATTCCACACACTTGCTGGGGTGGAAGGTCAAAGCAACAGAAAATCAATTTCAAGGCTGGTGAAGGAATCCAAGGATATATTCTTATTCTTATTCTGCTTGATACACACCCATGAGTATTTGCAAATCAAATCAGAATTTCATGTGCGCCACCGAGTGGATTCATCATCAACAACATCCTCCTCCTACACGTGATGGCTGCTGTGTACTTCACTTTCAGTACTATTTCTTGTAGTAGCCATGCTCCACGCAACTAGTAGTTATATTTTGAATACTTTAGCATTGCTTAGGCTATAATTTATGGCACTGTTCTTGTGTACTGTACTATCTATACTACTGTTCTAATGCTTCGCTCAGGCCACTCAATGTTTCATTTCCTTTTTATTCATATGCTGCTACTGCCAGTGTGTACTACTTCTACTACCACCACAACGATGACATTTCATCCGTCCAGGATTCCATAGCCAACCTTAAACGCCATTTGCCATGCAGCCAGCCCTGTGCCTAGCAATATTCTCAAACACGAATCACAGGTAAGATAAGCATTTGGGGGAGGAAGAATAATGGAGTAGGAGGAGAGGAGAGACTGATGGTAGTACTAGTAAAGTAGTAGGACAATTGAATTCACTAACTCTGTCAGTGGCACTTTTGTACAAATGTGGGCGATTAGACAATTTGAATCAACCAACCAGTTAAGTTTCAGGAAAACAAATGTACAATTAACCCCCCGAAGACCCGACCCAGCCCCCTCCCTAACCCCGACCAATGTCCATGAAATCAGGCCCCAAAAGTCCAAAAACCCCAACGCCCAATTCCCCCCCCCAAAGTCTTTAAAAAATTCAACGTTCCAGGATGATGCTGATAAACAAGACACATATCAGTTGGTGGAGAGCTTATTAACCCGCCTACTTGACAATGCAAGGCTTAAAGGAATGCATTGTGAACAACATTACATTTGTGCCACTATTCTGGATCCACGGTACAAAAAGGCACTAGCCAGCAATACATTCATTGCTTTTAATGAAGCAGATGTTTCAAAGTACAAACATTGGCTAGCTCTGTCAGCCACTTGGTTCGAAAAAGAGCGGCAGGAAATTGAAGGAACCGCCACAAGTACTACTGAATCAGCAGGCCATCCGGCACAGTACATAACATTTGTGGCATGTATCTATCTAACCTCCCACTTCGTCGGCCTCTGCTGTAACATTAGTGGGAGTTTCAGGAATTCTACTAGCACTATATGGATCACTATATTAGACTCAGACAGTACACCAGTCTTCTTCTTCTCTCTTGTTTAGCAAAATTGGTACGTAAACTTGTGTAAGCCGGCATAATGCCAGTGCAGTCAACTTGCACCCGAGAAAAACAGACACAAGCCATGATGACACAGACTTGCGTTACTGTTACCAGTCCAGTACATGCAGGTGTTGAAGCTCTTACTTTTCTATTATGGGGGGCACTGGCCATACTCTGTTACAAGGGCTACTGCTTAATTAATTTAACTTTCACCCTGCCCTGCCCTTGACTACTACAAAAGGAAAATGAAAAGATAAATAATATGATTATCTATCCCTTCACAGGATATTTGCTTACATATAGGATGACTTTAGGTGCTTTGTTTTTGATTGAGTGAACACCGATAGGCCACACATGAATGACAGAGTTGTAAAAAAATTATTAACAGAGGTAGTGAGTGGTCCCTGTAATCGCAGGATATATACTGTGCTTGCAAACTACTGTTACTAGTCATGGTAGTATTCTGAAAAATTACAACTTCTTTCCTCGGCTTTGCTACTCTGGCACCGACGTGCGGTGTTACATGCTCTTCAAAGTAACACTCTTCATCCAGTGACCGTCTACTCTGTCTACATACAACTATGCTATCTATGAGGAAGATACCATCCAGGCATCCATCCATTCCAAGTAAATGTCAATCATTCTTCTTAATGTCTCAACTGGACAAACCTTACTTTTTCTCACTGAAAAACAACCTTTTTATTTTATTTTGTAAACCGCCAGCCATGCTTCCGTGCTTGACTTGCATTTGATTTCGAACCACAGGATATATTGCGCACACATATAGTTTCTGTTTCACCCACTCAGGCAGTCCTCTTTTCTTTCTCCTTCCACCCATCCTTGCTTCAGCATTCAACCGGCCATGCATCAGATTCCCAGCCACCTCGGGCAGCATTCAACAACACATATCATTCTTTGCCAGTCATTCATTTTAACTCGCTCGTCCTTCCTTACACCCTTCTTTCTCTTTTCGTTCATCCCATCCATCAAGTTCATCTCTGATCTGACTTGGCTTCTCGATGAAACTTTCACAGCTGAGTGGAAGTCAAATTTAGAGGGGGCCATTGGTTACTCGTCAACTCCCGCCACTAATGCTATTGGCAATGCAAAGTCAAGGGTGACTGTCTTCTACCTGGTTGACAAAAACTTAGTTATAAATTGGTAAGTCTTCTTAACAGTAAAGTGTACTTGTACTGTACAACATATACACCCCTGCAGAGAGCCCACTCTGCAATCTCAATAAGTAAGGAATATAATAGCTTACCACTGCCCGCCACTACCGTGGCATCCCCCACAGCAGTTCCTGCTGGCTGTGGCACCGCATCTGCCCCTGGAGTGACCACCTCCTCGCTGGCACTGGTGGTGGGCTGTGCCGATGGTGTTACGCCTAGAAAATACATTTAATATTTTTAGATGCCATATACACCACTCCCTATTTTGTCTAGGAATGACAAAATATGTTACTAGTACAACATAAACAAATTTAATAATTTGTGACTCTCTAGTGTAAACTAAAAATTTCCCTTTCTTCAGGGAAGGATGTTTTTTATTGATGCTTAGCCATAACATGTGATGCTATACTTTTTGGCACAACTGATGAATGCTGGCTTTTTAACACGCACCATTTTTCTCATAACAGACAGAAGCTTCCCTTCTATGAACAAGAGCAAGATCATATGAATGTTAGTCGGAGTCGTCATCATCACCACCAAGAATTTATGTTCAGGTGAGGGGTCTCCCACAATTACTGTGTAAATCAGCCACTGTACAGTTCTCATGAGTTCACCGTTTATCTTCTATGAAGTTAATTTGAATCAATGTTTTTAATGCACAATTGAAAATTAATATACAGAGTACACACAGAGCTAATTGTTTTACTTTTAATAAAGCTTTAAAACGTACATAGACTCTGTGGTTTTTGGTCATGAGTGAGTGAGAGAAAGGGTTTGCAATTTGCAAGCATGAGTCTGTGACTCTAAGAGGTCGGGACTCTGACTCCGTAGTCTATTGTTCTGGGGTGTATAATCATTGGGGATTATCGCTGCATTCGGGAGCTAAATAATGACTCTGACACACTAGCTAGTCAGTAAGGAGATTGGGGTTCAACTTCTGTTATGACTGAGGTATGTGGAAAGTCTAACTGCGCCCATTATCACCAATGGCCAAATTTCTTGTCCATAGTTCTGTATGTGCAGAATAGTCCCTGCAACAGTAGTAGTATGTCCTCCTATCCAGTCAAAAAGTAAATTAGTATCTTATTCTTGGTGGCCATTGACATTTTATTGTTGGGAATTGTCAAAGAATAAACATTTAGAAGACTTCAATAGACATTATGGACAACCCAGAGGACGGCACTCAGTGCCTAGAGCTAGGAGTTTTGTTTTGTTTAACACCTTTTGCCAATTGTGCAAGCTTAGCTAGCTACACAGACAGACTAATAATAATCTAGTAGTAGCACAGAGAGTCATAGTAGAGGCAGGATAAGAATTTAGAAACAGTCTACAAGAAGATCAAAGACGATTTAGGAAAAAATTGAATTATGAGGAACGTTTGGAATAAATAGGTGCTGTAAAAGATAGGGAAGTATAATTAATAATATTAACAGGAAAACTTACTGGGGCCAGCAGAGGAGCCCTCGGCGGACCTATCCTGGCCTTCCTGCTCCGCCGGCGCCGCTACCTCCTCCTCTGTCCTCTTGCCCCTGGGGGGAGCTGATGTACAACATGAAAGAAAGAGACAAACATGGATGATTGTTGTCACCCAAATCAAATATTTCAAAAAAACAATAACAAATTATTTCGGGGAAATAGACAACAATTGCACAAAATGTATTGACCTACCTTATGTGGTCTACTAGGATATTAGTATTGCTGGATTCGTGGACCGTCTACTTGGAAAGTTATGTAACTCACTAAACCAACTACAAAAAGGTTCTACTAGGACTGGCAGGCAGCACTCCGCAGCACGCGAAGTGACAGACACAGTCCGTCATGATTGCAGACCACTAAAAAGTTTCCTACTAAATAACCAGTCATAATATACTCAAACTATCAATCCACCACCACTATCTCTACTTAGTGGCAGGAGTACAAAGGAAGGACTGGACTAGCATTACGCAGTTCTGTAAAGTACACTCATACATATCACTCAGGCCAAATGAGCACAAAATTGAAAACAAGTAAGCATAGTAGCACCGCCAGTGAGCAGATGAGCACCTGCAATCACAGAAGCTTTTGAAACATAATTTACCTGCAATGTAATCAGCAGCATTCTTGCTCTTTGGAAAAAACAAATATGTGCAATATCATAACACAGAGCATGAGAAAACCAAGTAGTAATTAAATAGCTACTAGCTACTAGTACTCACCAAGCCCAGGGATCTCGACGCCAAGCAGGTCTTGTTCCCGGTCCAGGATGTCGGACCACCGGTGCGTCGCCTGGTTGTAGGTGCGCCGGACCCAAGACTCCCGATACATGGCCCGGCACACCTTACCCCATTTCTGGCGACGCTCCCAGAGCCCGTAACCGGTACCGGGCCTGCCGCCTGCCGCAACAGTCTTAGGGAGGTGGCGCTGGACAAAGAAAACCAGTGCAGCCACCTCCACCGCGCTGAAGATCTCCCGGGCAGTTACTGCCTCCCCACTTAAGCGCCCGCAAGGGAGCCAGCTACGGAGTGCGGGACCCTTCACCTTCAGGTTTTTGCCGGTTCCATTTGCCATGGTCCTGGACAGTTAAAGGAAAATAAAATAGGAAAGAATAGGGAAAAAGTAAATAAAAGAAAAGAGAGTTAAAAAAAGTAGTTTTAAAGTAACCAAAAGTAGAAAAAAACACAAAATATAGAGATACAAAAATAAAGAGATAGATAATCAGTAAAAATGATTTTTAAAAAGTTCAAACAAACAAAGGATTACAAAGATTAAAAGAGGATTGAAAAAGCATGCCCAGAACCATAGCAATGAATGAAAAACAACATGGCCGCGCCATTGCAACCACGTGGGTAAGTTTGCGCGATATTTCCCCCGCGAGCATACAAAAACAGACACAACATGCAATTGCGCTCCGCACGTAGGAAATGCACAACGCAAGCATGCAACTAGCGCCCGGAAACGGAAATACGCAACACGAACAAGATGGCCGTGCCCATGTACGACCGCATGGGTAACTTCGCAGTAGCCGTGCTGAAAAAAACCCGCGAACACGCAAAAATAAAAAAATCTGCAAATTCGCACAAATTTGCGGATTTTGAGGCCCACGAATTCACTTAAGCGCAAATTCGCGTACCGCGAATTCCCACATTTCGCCCATACTTAGTCTCTCAAGGGCTCACAAGCATGGTCGCTGGCGCACTCCTCAGCAAGTGTAGGGGGCCCTACGTTATCCGGAGCGCCGAAGAAGTACAGGCTGCCATTGCCTCTCTCCATGCTCGTCGCTGGCTTCCTGATGCGGAGGGCCGATTCAGTGCAGGACCTCAGGCAGCACCTCAGAGCGACCCAGCACACTTCAAGGTGGTAGGTGCAGAAGCTCCAGATGTTCTCCGTTACCCAAGTGTACTGGCCCCCACAGCCGTCTCCGCAGCACCAGTGTCACTCAGCTGGAAGCCCACCTGTGGCTCAGAGGCTAGCCAGCACCGTAGTCCGAGTAGGTCTCAGGGGCCTACAGGCATGGTAGCTGGTGCACCCCCCAGCCAGCGTAGGCTGCCGTACCTGGCCCCTAGGGCTGAGGTGATGCAGGCTGCTGTTGCTTCACTCTGCGATCGTTGCCAGCTTCCCCCGATGCAGAAGGGCTGTATCAGTGTGGGACCTCTGGCAGTGCTTCAGAGCGATCCAGCACCCAATGAGATAGCAGCTGCAGATGCTCCAGATACTCTCCATAGGCCAAGTGCCTTGGCTCCCTCAGCCCTATCTGCGGCGCCAGTGTCACATAGCCTTCAACGCACTTCCCAGCCGGTCCAGGACTTAGCCCTCGGTCGGAGCTCCGCGCAACATGATCAGTCCCAGCCTGTGATGCAGCTCTCAGCGTCCCAGTGCATACAGCGGTTTACGGGCTCCCATAAACCACCCACGTGATTGGCTCAGTTTCCGGTGCACAATAGACCATGGTAACACTGCCAGTAATCGTTCTAATGTAGGATTCCTTCTGTATTCATTTATGGCTTAACTGAGCTCTCGATTCGGGCGGCCATCTTTGGCTCAGGTAAGCTCCACCCCAACAACCAACAAAGTTCTTTCAAAATCAGGTAACAGAGAAGACAACAAATCCCACCATTGCAACGTGTTGTCAATTTTCACTAAGCAACAAAGAGAAAAAGGACAATCTTCACACTTAAACCAATGGAAGGAGGAAAACCCCACAGCTTTCCTCACACCCGGGTGGGAGCACCATTTCTTTCTGTAGTCGAGTCCTTTAATGGCGATGACATCCATCAACTAAACTTTGCAAACATTTTCCAATAGGGCAGAAGAAACACAGCCACTGGAAGAGCACAGATGGCTCCTAAAGGAATCCCACCTAGAACGGCCATATAATGACACAAGTTATGTATATATTCTGTGCATCAGTACCCTATGTCTACTGTAGGTAATCCCACATTTAATTACCATTAAGGAATAGCTGAGTCAAAAGAAAGTCACTAATGGGAAGATACCACGCATGCGTAGGGACCTCTTGTATGCCACCTATAATTACACTAAACCAAAAACTAGCATCCAGCCCACACTACATAGTGCTCTCTTACATAACACCTGCTAGCAACACATGACCTCTGTCAGCTTCCAAGTATCAACCAAGTCATGTTATGTCTGTTCACTAATCCCACGTGCTGTAGGTGCAGATAGACTTTACCTGTCCAAGAGGTAACCTATGAAAAAGCAAAGTGCCTTATTCACCTTTACTTATGTAGGATAAGGGCAAAGATCCATCCCAACAAGATAGAATCTCACAGGATTGTTGTAAATGTGACCCAATACGACAACAACCCAACAAAATGATACCTTGTCTCTGAACCCAATGATATCCAAACCGAGCTGGACAGGATGCATATAAAGGGTACTATCGCGGAGGATACTGTTTGGCCCCAGGGCTTCCCAGAGAAGAGAATCTTGAAGGTAGCCAACTCAATGCACAAACACGTCGGCTCCTGCATCCATCTATGGACCGAGGGTGGCCCTTAGCATACCTGAGGCGTTCTTCTTTAACAACAAATGGTCTCTCAACATGGAGATTCTGTGTAGGGCCATTCAGCTCGGGCATAAAAAGGGGAATGAGCCGCATGGCTAACCCATGGCAGGTAATCTGGGACACCGAGGTAGGTGGAATCACTTGGCTAAAAGGGAAAGGTCAAACCCTGATTGTATAGAAACCTACCCTTTATTCCTTATGTTTCTGAATAAAAGGAATGCCTCCAATGGGCACAAATGCCAACTGCACCGTGATATTGCACAAATACTGGATATGCAATGGGGCAACTCCATGCTTTTGGATTTCTACTGGCAATATGGCAAACATGTTCCTGGTTGGAGGGGACTGTGCCCCTTGGTGACCATGCACACACCAGCACCTGTTAAACAAAAACATAAGCTTGCTGCACCAAGCTTATGAAGCTTATGAAAAGAGAGTGTGGACTATATTGGCTGGGCCCAGTTCAAGGACATCCCAGAAGAGTTTAGATTGCTAACAAAGGCACAGCTGGAGGATAGGGATTGATACCTTTCTTTACCCTACAGACAAAAGCTAATGCTCACTGGTTGCAGATAACTAGGTGGGAAATGCTCACGATGATGAACAGCACTGAGCTCACCCTCACTTCAATCAAGGAAGAAATGCGAGCTATCCACCTCATGGTAATGCAGCAAACTGTATGTGCCAGACTTGATGACCGCCATATAGGCAGGGGTCTGAGCCAATATCGCTGCTGCCTGCTGTACTTTCATCTCAGGGTATGACATGGACAATGAACTTTGACATCCAAGTACTACATAATCTACGGAGAAGCATGCATGAAGAACGGGGTGCCTCTGAAGTGGAGTGGTTTTCAAATTGGACCTGCTGGAACCCACGATGGATCTCCGGTCTGTACAAATCACTGTTGCAAGTTGTTATTGTGTTCTTGTTGTTTTGCTGGAGTTTATAATTGGGGATCACCTGCCATTAAAAAGCAGTCCTCAAATTAGGTAGAATGCAAATAACTAGAAAAGTTGTCATAGTCAAAAGTGACCATAAGTAAGAGCCTAATAAAGCAATGGTACAAATGCAAGAGTTAGGTAGTGTAGTTGAAGAATCAACTAGAGGGGAAATGTTTAAATGGATATTGATTCGTTTTTTCTACAAAAATGAACTGTTGTCCTAATTAATAGAACCACCCAACCTAAACTTCACATCTACCTCAACATGCAAGTATGTAATAAAGCAGACCCTCCAACCTGGTGCAGGATTATTGATTGATCGGCCACAGATGGGAGGGTACATTACTTGCATGCAAACACATGGGCAGGAAACTCTTGTTCAGTCCCACAGATAGGGGCAGTGACATCACAATGATCAGGAGATCTTCCCCCAATAAAGTACACATGTCCCGAGGGGGTGTGCAGCATTTGAAAAACACCATAAATCCAGATGTCACATGAGTTTGGAACACATAGTTAATCAGAACATAGCGCACATATTGAAAATGCATTCCCCTTGCCGGACATCTAAACACATTCCCAACTGGCCACACTGTGTCCACTGTGTCCACGCAAGGTCGAGACCCACCTGTAGCAACCGTTTGACCATTAATTTATGACTCCATGGCAGCAATCAACATTTCTCAACATATATAGTGTTCCGGACACATTTATGGCTTGTTGTAAATTTATAATAGACTAACCCGAACCCAATGTAAAATGAGACATTCCTCAGACCTCATTCCTGTCACTATTCTCCTGGCTGAATTGTTTAATTAAACAAAACTGTTCCTGTTTTGCCAAATGCCTCTTGTCTTCTGTTTTTACTAAGGAATTCAAAACCAAGCACCAAAACTATGAAAATCGGCCTATTTATAAAGGAGAGTGTGCTTTGAAGGCACAAAGTATGGATGGCAGTATAATCAAAAAACAATGAGTAAGTTGCAGGAGGCAGGCATAAATACCTTATTTGACAATGTTGTTTTTTCTATCTTATCACCCAAAATACCAAGACCTTCATTAAGAGTGAGCTGTTTTTCTGATCTCCGCACAAACACGCTTCACTATAATTACTGCATCCCCACGTTTTTCCCAGGTGAATTAATGACATTGTTCCGTTTGTGTTTTGGTGCACATTTTAAAGGGTACAATTTGTATAAGCATGATCACACCTTCTAAATTGCGTTCTCCTGGATATTTGATTTCAACAGAGAAGATATTTATTGCATCTCTGGCTGGGCTCCTTGTAATGAGCCCCCAAATCTCCAACCCCAAGTGTTCTAGAAGCAGTGGCACCTGGCAGGTCATGTGGTGGCATGACGGGGGGCAGGGAGACAAAAATGTAAATAAAAAAAACATCTTTTGCCAGCTGCCCTCTCTCTCCTTCAGTCTCTTCATACACCACCTTCTCCTCTGCTTCGGTAGCGTAAGGAAGCAGGATGCACACAGGCTCTCTCCCCTAAGGCAATCATAACGCTGCAATGCAGCATTGTGATTGGTCTGAAGCACCGTGGTTCGGCTCTCAGACAGGGAATGAGAGGCTGGGCATGTTCCTTACCAGGTTGTGCATAACAACCTGGTGGGAAACTTGCAAAGTGCGCATGACTGTTTGGCCGGCCCAAAAGGGCTGGCCAAGCAGTCATGAGCACTTGGAGTGTGCAAACCAGTCCTCCCCTTTTCCCCAGCAACGTCCCACCTTAACCCAGCTCGTAGTGAAAAATAGAATGATATTAACGAGGTTAATATATATTTTTTGTTTCCGCTGCACTGCTCCTAAAGCAGTGAGTAGATGCTCCTCTGCATTAGCAGTGGAGACGTTCCTCTGCATTAGCGGAGGATCAGCCACTGTCTAGAAGATTGCAACCTAAACTGATAAAAAGAAAGAAAGCCATGACCCAACCACCTCATCATAAGTGCTCTTCGTAGTTTTTGGTGATCATTGGAGTGTTTGCCAAATCTTACTCTGCTACACCATTGAAGCTGAAAAAGTCAAAATATAAATTACTCACCAGAAACAAGGACTCTGATCACAGACAGTGTCTATGGAAAGTTCTCTACACTCTACTGCACATCTCAAATGCACAAAGTAGAGCCAACGATAAGAGACGCTGGCCCAGTTGGCAACACTGTTTATGACTATAACCCCATGTTTTAGAGCTGAAAATGGCTACATTCAGGCCAGTCAGGTGTACACAATATGAATCATGACACGCATAACTGGTTAAACTACTCCATATTTCTCAACCAAGAAAGGAGCAAAACCAGGGAAAAGATGCAGTGTGAGTTTGTGAAAGCTAACAAATGGATATATATGTAAGCATTCATTAAAACTATTCAAACCCTTTCACATCCTGCAAATGGTCAGATAGATATTCTAGTAAAGGGCTTCAGTAAATTTCCTTAAACTTTTGGCAGGGAAACACATTTCCACCAAAACTACTGTGGGTTAGGGAAAAGGGAAAAAGATAAATGTGTAAATTGGTACATAGGGTTGTATTTCAACAGTGCCTAATTGGTCACTTATGTTCAATGATGCATAGGTGAAATAGCAAGGCGCAAAAATATCCATGACATTGAAAATAGCATGCCTAGAAATCAGTGCCTGGAGCAGATTCCCAAGCAGACTACAGGGACTATTTTGTCAGTTACAAAAAAAAAGTGTAAGTGTACTTTTACACTTTTTGTGAGAATCCTGCCCACTGTGCAGGTCACAGCTCTCATCTGCGCAACATTTAGTCGTTGGCGTAACTCAAATATTTGCATGTAGCGCAATCATGTGGAATGACCTAGAGAATTCTGCAAGACTGCACAGAATTACACAAGAGGAGTAAATGTGGATTTAGCAGTATTTTCTTAGCTCAAAAATTCCTCCTTGCATCCAAAATGGATGTGAGAATGCATTTTGTGCTAAGAAATATTGTTAAATGCTTGCTTGCTAAATGTGCTCTTGCAGTAGGATGTTTCCCCAAATTATTTACGGCATTTAGCAGTAGCTTCTTATGGCAAAATGGATGAGAGGATGTATTTTGCGCAAAGCAGATTGGTGCTTTTTGCAATACACAAACTGCACCAAGAGCAGCTGTTCGCACTCACTAAATTCCTCTGCTAAACCCCCCCCCAAAAAAAATCTTATTGCGTGAGTGGGCATAATTATTGGTAATTCCACACTAAAAAGTAATGCAGAATAACTGAAAATACTCAAGCAAATCTCTAATTACTCCCAGACTTAGCAACATGCTTTTTGCTGGCATATATACGCTGAGTCGGCTAGGCAGGGTGATCAATTAGTTCAAAACTAAAATTGAGTCAGAATTTCATAACTTCAGCATTTAGTATTCATGAGAAAAATGTAATGTACAACTCTCTTCAAGAACAATTCCAAGTATGTGTCATGTGCAAAGCACACTTTCACCATAACGCTTCCAGGCGCTGTTCCAGATGTGAGTGCAAAAATAACCCAATGTTCCAACTTAGATTTATCATATTCCAGTCTAAATAGTCATGTCTTTAAATAGAGGCGAGACTGGAATAGGAAACTTTCAGCATGTAGGTTCAGTGTCAGCCATAAAAAAAGAAAAACTTAGTTAAGACAAAATACGAACTGTCCTGACTGAATTTGATGTTTTCAAAATTATAAATAACAATGTAGACTGTATTACATCTTTTTGGCTCAATGAAATGCTCATATTGACACGGGCCTATACCTCAGAGGTATCTGTTGTTTTGTTTTAGTGAATGTGAATGGTTTATCTGTAGTGAGAAAGATTCAGTGTGGATGTGTTGCTTAGTGGTTTATGATCTGTTTTGTCAAATTTGTATATATTTGTACATATTTTGTATATATTTTGTAAGAAAGGTCTTTGAAAAAATGAAAAAATAATCAGAAAAAATGATTTAAATAAACTAGTAACAAATGTTACATCAGACTGATATGTTTTGTTCATAACAGATCTCTGGCCATCAGACATTAAGTGAGTCCAGTACTGGCAGTTGTTTTGTTAGTTTAGTTGTATTTGGCTTAGCCTTGCTGGTTAAGAGTCAGGACCCAGTTTTGTTGTCCTTATTTTACCAATTAAGCACTGGAAGATTATATCGCCAGAACAATTCTAGGCACTATTTACTTTTTTTTACAGTCAGTGGATAAATTGCTTAAAGACAGGAGGAGTTTCTTTATGATTATAGTCCAAAGGATACATTTGATAAAATATGCATAATGGACTGTGAAAAATAAACACCAAGTCAGAAGTTGGCAAATCCATCCGTGCATCTACCTATGTCTTTGATATTGTACTCCCCTGCTTCTTCTCTAAATCTCCACAGTTCCACTGTTGCAGACTGTTTGCCAATATAACTGATGAAATAAGGAATATCGATTTTGGTCTCAACATGACTGAAGAAGCAGATGGCTGTTTTATGTATTGTCAGATAGGAACACTGACTAAGCTCTCCAACCTGAAAAAGACATTAGTGTTTCTACCCACTCAATGTTTATAGACTCAAGATCAAGAAATACTTGACCTTGAATGTGGCCTCTACATGACACTAAAAGTGTTCTCTTTGCAGTGCTTAATTTGTGCTGGTGGTTTCCAGAGCTCGGCACCAGCACTTAACTGCCAGCACCAGCTATAATGACAGGCCACCACATAGGGGTACTGTCTTTTTAATTTTGAGATGAGCACAACAACAGTTTTTATTGAGTCAATATACACTGAAAATGGATAATACCAGCCTCTCATGCCATTATTAAACCTTTCATCTGAATTGTCACACTTTTAAGAGTGCGATGGTTGGGTGTTATTTTGGTACTTCCATTGGCTGAGCTGATAGGGGTATGGGTGGTCGAGGCTGCAATGGCTTTCCATGAAGGGCCCTTGCATGTAATGTTAAAATTATGCACTGTCTCTTTCATAACTGGAAATACAACCTGGCTCTTTCAGATGTGGCATAACTGTAAGGGCATCTCTCCAGTACAATATGAACCGAACATTACGGGTAATTCTTGAAAACAATTAAACAAACGATCATGAAATTAAGTGTACTTTGGGTATGTTTCACTCACCTGGTTTAATCTCAGTCACTCCCGCCCCAACACTTTCAACAATCCCAGCTCCTTCATGGCCCAGAATTACCGGAAATGTTACCTTGTTAAGAATACCTCCAATAACATGTTGATCTGAGCGACAGATCGCAGTTGCAACAATCTACGATTAACAAAATTAAAACAATATGTAAAGTACTATAGGAATTCAACATTTTTAAATCAATGTATCCACTAAATGATTAAATGGTTGTGTATTCACAACAGCCAAAGTATGAGTGAACCTCGCTGTAGAGTTGAGGATGCAAAAAGACTAATAACTGAGGTAGTCACAGCCATTCACTCATAATGTGTTATATATTTTCAAGTTTTAATTACTTGTCTACTTTTTCAACAGTCCTGCCTTTCTTTCCATGCCTGTGGGCTTGGGTACAAATACACATCTGTAAGTTCATGTAATATGGGTTATGGTAACATCAAAAATCACAAGACCATCAGCTGACAGATGTGTCCCTGTCATTAAAACCCCTGACAGCAAAATAGGACACTATCAGAGACATGCTAGCCCCTGAAGCATATCCTACAGGAGAGACAGAGTGATATTCACAGGATAAAAACAAAAGGGTACATACAAGGTACACTAATCTTGAAGCAACAGAACAGGCTCTATGAATGAAAGCAAATCTAGATCTTTATGATGAGCGAAGAAACCATGGGGATTTTTCAAGCATTTGTACAGGCAAAATTTGATTAAAGATTAGGACACATACCGCGTCTAATTGCCAAACTTTTAACAACTTTCTGCTGCTAAATCTTACAAATGGCTCATCTAGAAAGCTAATGGTGTGTACTTATCAGATAATTATGAGAACTGGTTTAATCCTAAAATGATGGATGCAGTGCTACCAGTGATCACCCTCAGTGCTTCTCCTGGTTGACAGAGCAGGGATGCTGCTGATAGAAGGCTCCTGTGTTGATAAAATGAGTGGCCAGCTCTGCAGGTATGCTGGAACTTTTTTCCAGTAGGCCTTGAGAATAATGTAAAATGATTATGCTCCAGGCAGCCATATAGAACCAATGAAGCTGTTTTGCAGCTGATTTTAGGATGGTCGAATGTATCTAGGTTTCTGCACATCTTAATTTTTTAGTCTCTTGAGCCTGTTACTCAAATTCTTTGGCAAGTTTTTGTAAATCATATTACTGTAGTGAATCCATCGCCAAAGTAGGCAATATTTTAAAGGAGTTTTAAACAAAGTTGCAATCTGATTGTTTTGACCATGCTGATAATTTAAAGGGTAAACAGACATAATATCAACTACAAAATATCGAATGGGCATAATATCGAGTACAAAATATAGGCTGGACAAAATATCGAATGGACAGAATATAGACATCAAAAATAACGTTTTGAAGGTAAGTAATGTAATATCGAATGTTAAAAATATAGAAAGTTAAAATATCGAAGTATATAATATAGGTTATTAAAATTATGGAATTTTTAATAATATCGAATTTTTTATAGTGTTTTTTATGTTATTGTATGTGTGAAAAGTGTGTATTTAGGATGTTTAATTTATTTTAATTAATGAATTTTGTTTTATTAATTTTTGCGTAATTTAATTCCGTAGCGGGTTGTGGGTTTATAGGGGAATAGGGTGGGAAGTAATTTATTTATAATGAATTAAATATGTAAATTTATTTATTGGTAATCATTTTTAATTAATTGTTAATTTATATTTGGTAATTAATTACATTTTAATTGGCAATTAATTTTAATTAATTGATTAATTGCTAATTATGTTAATTTTACTAATTTATTTTCTGTAGCGGGTTGTGGGTTTATAGGGGAATTGGGTGGGAAGAAATTTATTTATAATTAATTAAATATGTAAAGTTATTTATTGGTATTTATTTAGAATTCATTGTTAATTAATTTTTCATGGGTAATTAGTTCAATTTTAATTGCCAATTAATTATATTTAATTGATTAATTGCTAATTATGTTAATTTTACTAATTCATTTTCTGTAGCGGGTTGTGGGTTTATAGGGGAATAGGGTGGGAAGTAATTTATTTATCATTAATTAAATAATTCAATTTATGGAATTGTATTTAATTTGAATTCATTGTTAATTAATTTTAAATTGTTAAATAATTAATTGTTAATTTGTAATTAATTTGTATTAATAGGTAACTAATTGTAATAATTAATTTTAATATGTAATTTTAATTGATTAATTATTATATGATATTAAATTGGTAATTACTTTTAATTAATTTTTTATAGATATTAATTTATATATTTTTAAATAATATATGAAGTATTTACTTTCCCTACTGTTGCACTCTCTGGAGTGGGAATAGTAATTTTAACCCCTACGCTATCCAATGCTCTCCCTACTGTTGGACTCTTTGGAGTGGGAATAGTAATTTTAACCCCTACGCTATCCAATGCTTTCCCTACTGTTGCACTCTTTGGAGTGGGAATAGTAATTTTAACCCCTACGCTATCCAACGTTGTCCCTACTGTTGCACTCTTTGGAGTTGGAATAGTAATTTTTACCCCTACGCTATCCAACACTTTCCCTACTGTTGCACTCTTTGGAGTTGGAATAGTAATTTTTACCCCTACGCTATCCAACGCTTTCCCTACTGTTGCATCCACTGGAGTGGGAATAGTAATTTTTACCCCTACGCTATCCAACGCTTTTCCTACTGTTGCACCCACTGGAGTGGGAATAGTAATTTTTACCTCTACGCTATCCAACGCTTTCCCTACTGTTGCACTCACTGGAGTGGGAATAGTAATTTTTACCCCCACGCTATCCAACGCTTTCCCTACTGTTGCACCCACTGGAGTGGGAATAGTAATCTTTACCCCTACACTATCCAATGCTTTCCCTACTGTTGCACTCTTTGGAGTGGGAATAGTCATTTTTACCCTTACGCGATCCAACGCTCTCCCTACTGTTGCACTCTTTGGAGTTGGAATAGTAATTTTTACCCCTACGCTATCCCACGCTTTCCCTACTGTTGCACCCACTGGAGTGGGAATAGTAATTTTTACCCCTACGCTATCCAACACTTTCCCTACTGTTGCACTCACTGGAGTGGGAATAGTAATTTTTACCCCTACGCTATCCAACGCTTTCCCTACTGTTGCACTCACTGGAGTGGGAATAGTAATTTTTACCCCTACGCTATCCAACACTTTCCCTACTGTTGCACTCTTTGGAGTGGGAATAGTAATTTTTTACCCCTACGCCATCCAACGCTTTCCCTACTGTTGCACTCTTTGGAGTTGGAATTGTAATTTGTACCCCTATGCTATCCAACGCTTTCCCTACTGTTGCACCCACTGGAGTGGGAATAGTAATTTTTACCCCTACGCTATCCAACGCTTTCCCTACTGTTGCACTCACTGGAGTGGGAATAGTAATGTTTACCCCTACGCTATCCAACGCTTTCCCTACTGTTGCACTCACTGGAGTGGGAATAGTAATGTTTACCCCTACGCTATGCAACACTTTCCCTACTGTTGCACTCTTTGGAGTGGGAATAGTAATTTTTACCCCTACGCTATCCAACGCTTTCCCTACTGTTGCACTCTTTGGAGTTGGAATAGTAATTTTTACCCCTATGCTATCCAACGCTTTCCCTACTGTTGCACCCACTGGAGTGGGAATAGTAATTTTTACCCCTACGCTATCCAACGCTTTCCCTACTGTTGCACTCACTGGAGTGGGAATAGTAATGTTTACCCCTACGCCATCCAACGCTTTCCCTACTGTTGCACTCATTGGAGTGGGAATAGTAATTTTTACCCCTACGCTATCCAACGCTTTCCCTACTGTTGCACTCACTGAAGTGGGAATAGTAATGTGTACGCTTACGCTATCCAACGCTTACCCTACTGTTGCATTTTTTGATGTGGGAATAGTAATTGTTACACTTCCGCTATCGTACAGTAATAATATTAGATATTATTTAATTATATTATGTTACTATATATATATATGTTTTAACAAATATGATTGTAAGTTTTTTTTATAACTTTTATTAATTATTTAATTATTATAAGGTAATGTAAGTATTTTTAAGTATATTTTAGTTATTAATTTTTAATATTAATTTAATTTAACATTGTTTTGAATAAAGTCGATATTTTTATAAACTATATTTATGTAAACGATATTTTTTACTCGATATTTTTGTACTTACCTGTTTGTAGATACAAACTCGATATTCTGTCTGTCGATATTTTATCGCCGACATTTTTGCTAGTCGATATTATGTCCCTCGATATTATGTCGGTGATCCAATTTAAAGGACGAATTAGAGGTTTGCTGCAACAGTGATCTTCAGGTTTTTGTTGCCTGTGTGAGGTCCTAGTCTGGAAGGCCAAGTGAAAAGGTAAAAAGTAAGTGCTGTGTCCTCCAAGGATGAACATTTCCGTTTTGCCACAGTTTTAGCAATGGAAGCTTTTCCTCACTCAATATTGGACAAGTAGAGATGTGGTTAAAGCCCTCAGAATTGTTGTCTAGAAGGATGCAGATTTGTGTACCTTCTGCACACACATGGAAGAGTATTGTTTGGATGGAAAAGTCCTGTGCGTGATAAAAGACATGTACCAATGCCCTTAGTGCACATCTGTACTGTTTTCTGGAACCCTAATGCTGATTTTTGTTGTCATAGGCAAATACGGATCATGAGTGTCCGCCATGACATAGTCCTGTCTCACGGATTGCAGTCTTTTTGGACCAGGAAGGCACCCAAAGTGTTACCCTCAAAGTGATGAAAGGCTACCGTCTAAACCAAGAGTTAAGCAGCATGAGCACCGTGATGGTAACATACTGTGTAGTGATCAGTAGGAGTGAACAAGTCCTTATTTACCCTATGTCACTGGACTGATGCCTACAGGCTCACTCACCCTTGGCCTACATCAGGTGTATATAGGGTGCTGCACAGAGCAGGAGTGGTAACTCTGTGCTAGATGTACCTGTGTCCTGGAAGGGTACAGTACAGGACTAGAGCAGTGTTGTACAGTAAAATCATGGTTGGTGCATGTGCTGAGTGAATGAGTGTATGTATGCCTGCAAGGAATACATTACCTGAGAGATGTAGTGCTGTGCAATGCACATGAAGAGTGAAGTGTTGTGCAGCACATGCATGATGAGTGTATGTTCTGGCAGTGTGTGTTTACAAGTAGCACACCATGGCACAATAGAGAAAGAATACAGTACTAAGTAGTGCACACAGAGGTATTGTGTGTGCTGGATATAAGTGAGCCTGGGTGGCGCAATACATGCAGGCGACAGTACTGGACACTATGTGTGTTGTGTATGTACACTGAGTGCAGGGTTCAATTTTGAGAAGTGCAGGCCTGCTTGGTGAAAACATGAGGAATAGAGAAATTCCCCCTGACAAATTTGTGTATTGCTACATTACTGTGAGATGGGTAGGACACACTGGAGGAAGGAAGAGAGAGACTGCCCTCGTACACTTTTAAAAGGTGCTCCTCAATTCAGTTGTAGATCACAAGGAAGGTACTTGGACACATCTCAGGAAGGAGATGGGATTGATAAGGGAATCATAAAGAGTAAGCCTGGAAGCCCACGATTAACCATTTGAAACACATATCACTGTGGCTAACATCCAAGTGTGAACTCTAGTTACTCCCATGGCCTGTGTTGGGGGACTATCAGCTTCGGAGTCTGTTCTGCTGTGACAGACTTTCAAGAGGAAGTAGAGAGAACATTGTACATGTCAAAAGAAGAAAAACTCCAACATAAAACTACAAAGACCCAGACCCTAAATAACATTTGGGGGCATATTATCAAGGGGGTTTATCTCTGCTTTTTTGGCCAAGAAATGGAGATAAAATTATCTCCCTATTACCTAGCTGTCGCTAACACCAGTTAGCGACAGCTAGTAGGAGATAGCGACCATCTTGGGCCCCGCTTTGCATGTCAGTGAAATTTATCACTAATGACATGCAAAGTGGGCGTGCCAAGATGTTAGCCACTGGAAACAGTCGCTAACATCGCTATCTCCTATTACCAACTTTTGGAGATATTCGCGCAAAGCACGAATATCTCCAAAAGCTAACACCTGCCCCTGAGCAGTTCTTAGCCATGTTATCCAATGGTAGGTGGATAACATGGCTAAGAGCATTAGCTCGGTAATGCATGAATATCGCTGACTTTTCAGCGATATTCATGCATTACTGCCAATTTTTATCGCTTAGGAGATAAACCTTGATAATAGCAAGGTTCCTAAGCGATAAAAAATCGCCGCAGGCCGGCGATAAAAATATTGCCGCTAAGCCAACATAGCGATAATTATCGCTAGTTGTTGGTAATATGCCCCTTGGTGTCTAGAAATGGACTATAAGAAGGAGAGGATAAGAACCCAAAATTGGTCACCTACCAAGGATCCAGAAGCACTGTGTGAGAAGGAGAATCTCTGCAAGACCTCTGCCTGTGACCAGGACTGGGGACCAAGGCCTGCTAGACTCCCTGTTGGGTGAGATGCCATCACCCAGGAAAACCATGACCACCTGCCCTGGAGCCTGGTGCACCACCACCAGCCTGCTTTACAAGACAAATGTGCCCTGTGAGGAAGAGGAGAGAATTGGAGGAGTGAGGTCCTGAAAGCAGCCTTACAGAGAGGACTCCTGGTGCAAGGTGCGGGGAGATAGCTGGTCACCAATCAGATCATTGCCCATGTGCAGGAGTGATTTGGTGAAAATATCTGTCAGCATTCCCGTTGCTCAATCTGGCTCTGGGACTGAGCTAGGAGCTTCTCCGATTGCTCATGGGGCTAGAGGCACTGCATGAGAGAGGGAGAACCTGCCCCTGCCAGGTGCTTCTACGTGTACAGTGAGCAGCCCTACTCCTCCAAATAGAACCAGTGCTTGAAGGTGCCCATAGACAGGTCACCTGCTAAATGCTTCAGTATTGATGGAGTGGGTAAGACTTAAAATGGGCCTCTCCAGCTGTTGGGACTCATTGCTAAAGTTGCTGCAGCACCATAGACACTTTTGATTATTTCCTAAAGAGTCAAAGGGGACTATTGAATAAGGCCTACTAGTAAGCATTTCCTGAATGTGGCCAACAGTAAATGGGGACCAACCCCAACCATATTGCAAGGAAGAGGGCCGTCCAGTGATTTGGCAGATGAACACTAGAGCCCTGACTTCAAGGATGATTGTGTTGTTGCTTAAGAGTGCTGTCTTTGAATGTGTAGAGAAATATAACACTTCTTTCAAATAAAAGCAAAAAATTGATTGGCCATTAATGTATTGCTAATACTAAATGCACTTTGAGATGTGTTCACTACCCTGTATCTATACTTCCCTCCCACAGGAAGCCTTTGACTGGTTGTCCACAGCTATCACTGAGAGTTAAGTACAAAAGTTGTACTTGGCCCAGTTGCTCAGGATCCACAGTAGGACGTGCCTCAGGACATCAGGAGTAAACAACCTTAACCATCACAGTTGAGTACAGTAGCCCATGCGTACCCCGTCGCCCTTTCAAAGGGGTTCTGACATGTATTTAGTATTGAGCAAGTAGTTGAGACTGGGAAAGAGTTTGCAACTACTGTATATTGATGAACAAGAGAGGAAATTGATGTCCATTATATACAGCATCTTCCTATACATGACCAAATGTTCACTGGAATAATTGTGTGCAAAGGGGAGTGATCCTAGGTAGGCAACTATATGATTCAGAATGGGTTTTTATATCTTGAAGATATCTCTGATTCTCTGGTTCATGTGGATACTCATTCAGTTCAGTATAGTTCAGAGCATGTATCTCACTCCCTAAAAATTGAACAAGTGCTACTAGGGCATTAGTCTGGAATGTACTATGTGCATAAAAGAAAATGTCAAGCTCTACCACCTGGTACAGGGATGTCTAATCAGAATTGCATATTGGCAAGAAGTCATGAGGACACTGATAGAGGTAGCACAATAAAGTATTGTGCAACAGGAGATATGCAGCTGAACTTATAACTTTATCCATAAATTAGGACGGTCAGTCGCAAATGTCGCAAATGTATAGTTCAGTTCCTGATAATAACTACCTTACAAGTATCAATTACATGGTAATCAGAGTGGGGGGCTTTGGGGGGGCTGGGAGGACCATGCACCTTTATTTGGAAATCCAAAAGTGGCCCTTCCTGTAAAGCATACCTTTGTACATAGAATTGGAGAAATGCATAAGAAATCTAGGGGCATATTCACAACACACTTGGTAACGCAGCGCTCAGGCATTCTGAAAATGCAGGAATGTGCCGTATTATAATAATACAGCACACCCCTTCATTTCCCCTAGCGCTAGTGCTAAATTTAGCTGCCTAGCTCCAATGCCGGCACCCTTGCAGCATAGTGCAAGGGTGCCTATGTTGCTGGGAATGATTATTCAAGTGGAGGAAGGTGTCCCTTCCTGCACATAATCAGTAATGGTGATTTGCACTTCTATGTGTGCTGCAGGATGCAGCACAGATAGAAGCAGCAAAAACAAGGAGAAATTAATAATTTCTCCTCGTTGCACCAGTTTAAGAACAGGTTTTCCCCAGTCTTATTTTTGGTGCTGCCCCATATTTACGCCAGCCTTGTAAATAGGGGCAGCGTCAAAAAGCAATGGGTGTTGCGGCGGAACGCCCATGCAACACCCATTGCCCACCAATTTCATGATAAGTGCTGCGTGAATAGGGGCATTATTTACAAGGCAGCGTTAAGCCAGGTTAAGAGGCTTAATGGGGGTATCGCCACCAGAATTTTAACAAAAGTGGCGTTTTCGTGGTGATAATCTCTTGTAAATATGTCCCTTAGACAAGGTGTGGATGAAATTCTGTGCGAAATGACAAGCACCAAGGAAGTAGTAGAGCAGAACAGAATGCATGGGGTGTTTGCTGGTGGAGCCCACTGGCACTCAGTTTTTGGGAACCAGAACTTATTTTTCCTCCATAGTCTTTGGTACAGAGCAACAGAGGGAAAAATACAAAAGACGGAAGGAAGGGGAAAGAGAAAGATGGAAAAACAGTGACAAAGGGAAAATACTGAGATTAAAAAGAACCTGCAAGAGTGAGATAAATAGGCTGGAAGTATGAGATGGTTGTTTAAAGAGGTATTAGGTGAAATCAGGACTACACAGCTTTGGTATTGGGTACTCCGACCGTCAATAGTGCTGGTTCAGGAGCTTGGGAAAAAACTTGGGCCTCAGCACTTATTCTTTGACAGATTATACACTGAACATATATCACTAGCTCTCCTGCTTCCAGAAAATCTTTGTCAATCAGCACTAATAACCAGGTAAATTGAATGGGAGAGACCCTGATGATGGCACTCACCATTGCAATGCCGTTATGAGCAAGTGATTATTACTTGCATGTATGGATTCCACCACAACTAATAACCTCACTATTCTTGTTAAGCCCAATAAAGTTTTCAGTAAATTGAACCTGAGCTCAACCTCTGGTAGCTATGGCATAGAGAGGGCAAGCGTAAGCATTTAGAAGTACCAAAACAGTTACAATTCAGAAAACACAACACACTGAAAATCCCACTATAACTCATAAAAAAGAGAATATTTTACTGAAAACAATGACACAAAAAAACTAAAATCCAATATGGAAAACCAAAGATATGAATTTTTAAAGTTTTAAATAAAAAGCAGCATTGAAGAGTGCAAAGCACTAACTGTGAGCAGCTGGTTGTGCTAGATGAAAAAGCGGGCTGAAAAGCAAGTTGGATCGGACCGATGATTTGATGATGACAGCATCGATTCTATGGCTGTCCGGGTCTCCTGCTGGTTTTTCAGACGAAAATAGGTGAAATGTTTCTAAGTCCCGGCGTTCATAGTTTGGGTAGGATGAGTACACTCTAACACCAGCCAAGGGTTCCAGGACCTCAGAAACAGCACTTAGAGTCAGGACTCACCCCAACAGAAGCCACCTTCATGGTCCAGGGCAGGTCCAGTTGGAACTGGTCAGCTGGACTCTTCAGGAAAATCACAATATAAGCAAAGTGTTCCCCAAAACTAGAAACTAATATTGGAGCCCGACATGAAGGAAAAATCAAAAGAAAAGCAAAAGCAACCCACCTCCAAATATAAGCTCTCCATTTAAAGTAAAACGCAAGAATTAATAACACAAAAAGTTTGTATATATCTCTATGCTTCAATTTTCAATTCATAAACACAATTAAGAAAGCACTGACTTCAACAAAAGAGAACTGTCTCAACCTCATAAACTAAAAGACATCAAACTCACAAGTATCATGCATACCATTCATACCTTACACATCATCCTATGCCTCATTAAAATTGTGTTGTACAGTGCCCTTCAACAGATGACACCATAAATCCAGGCAAAAGTGTGAAGAATCAATCTCCCTCAAAAACTCAAGTGTAATAAAGATATAATCCAACGCATTGAAACATTCCTAGACCTGATAAAAAATTTACAGGTCTGTATATGGTATCTTTACTTGCAATTCATTACAAATGATTCTTGATATTGTCTTGATTGATTATCTTCCAATGTAGTGCTGAAGAGGCAGAAGCGCTGGTGCTGACGCCTGTTTTGGTGTAAAGTGGCCAGATGGCCACACACCTTCTTCAGGGCAAAAATAGATAGTACAACAAGAATTAAAAAACCATCAGCAAAGGAGGAGAATGAGAGAGGGGCCACTGGTTCTCTGTCTTCAAGGAAAATGTCCAGTCTTAACAATCATGAGATAGAACTAGGTTAGGTGGCTAGGCGATCGAGGTTATTGATCGCGTTCCCAACTTTCAACTGAATCCTATACAGGCTCTTCAAAACGCTTTTACCATCTACTTATTACCATTCTGCGTAGAGGTGGCCTTACAGGTGTCGGTGAAGGTTTTATTTTGGCAATAAGGGTAATGGGTAAATCAGGCCATACTATTTTGTTTTCTCCCTGAGGGCCACCTGGGTTACAAAGAACGTAACATGAAGAGACACGTAACACATTGCAAGGGAACAGCTTTGCATCCCATGTTCCTGGAGGTCTTGTGTGATTTTAAAACTTCCTGACATTTAAAGAATTATACCACTTATACCTAACTTCAACTCATAGTCATATCTGACAACCTAATACAAAATCACAAACACACCCTAAATCAACCTGTGGTCACCCTCTGGTAGCTTGGCACAGAGCAGTCAGGTTTAACTTTAGACGCAATGTGTAAAATATCTGTTCAACACTTCAAACAGTAGCACAGTGAAAACAACAAAAAGACTTCACACCAGGTTAGAATAATGGAGGTTAATTTTATAATTAGTTTAAACTAAAACGACAAAAATACAATTAGATATGAATGCTCAAAGAGGCAACTATAAAATAGAGCTTAGAAGCAATAAGTGCCAATTTACGTTATCTGGTCGCCCTGAACCAAGACAAATCCAAACGCTCAAGCCAACCATGATAGAGTGCAGTTTAGAAACAGTTCCAGGAAAGTCCAGCTGAAATTTAATTCCTCAACGATTGTGCCAGGAGTCCAGTTCGTTTGTGGGGAAGCAGGTCAACAAGAGCAAGGAGAGTGTGACTGGCGGTAGTCCATGGGGCGTGAAGAGCTTCAGGGCATCGCAAATGAATGGGCTGGAGCATCACGGTCGCAAGCGGCATTACTTGCTGTGCGAAGAGACAAGATCCATTGTGCAAAGGGCGTTGTTCTGGAGCGAACTGGCCCATTTGCAAAGAGCCCAAAAGCTTCTTTTCAGTATCCCCAAAACCACTTCTGAGGGCCGAGGACCTGAGAGTCGTCTCTTGGGGGTCAGGAGCTCATTGCATACGGGTCCAGGAGCAGTGAGGAGCCTATTATGTCCCGAAGGTTCAGATCAGGAGGCCATTACACAAGCCCTTAGTGTTAGTCTGAATCCTATGTTCAAGTTGAGTTCTAGGTCCAGTTCTTTCTCTCAGGTAAGAGGGAAGCTGACAGCAGGTCGGCACAGGTAGGCAGGAGTTCTTTCAGAGCTGCAGTCCAGAAGAGTGACAGTCCTTCAGCAACACAGCATTCCTTCTTCTTGTCAGAGTATCTACAGGTCCAGAAGAGTACTGAAGTCATGGTGTCAAAGGTCCAATACATATGCCCAGTGGTGCCCGTGACTGGGGGAGACATTAAAGGAGGGCTTTGAAATACACAGAGGCCCTCTCTTCCTGCCCTCTCTCCAGACTCACTACAGGTGGGTGTGCAGACTTTTGTGCATGGACAGGACACAACCTATTCAGGTGCAAGTGCAAAGCTATGCCCAGCTCCTCCCTCCCTTCTCACAGGATGGCCCATCAAGTCACACCTAAGCTCCCTGTGTGTGTGGCTGTCTAGAGGGAATACACAGAGCCCAGATGTCACCCAACCCATACTGAACAGAGACAGGCAGCAGGCACTAAAATGCTAAATCAAGAAAATGTCAGGCTTAAAAAAAAAAAAGATGATGGATGGGATGTTGAACATAGTCAAACATTCACCCACAGTCACAGATCTGGGTTTAATCCATAGTTATTTTGCTTGCCACGCAATTCCAGTTTGGACCCAGTCTTATGCAAATAAGCCTTGATCCTGTTACCAACAGGATGAGGGGTGTTACCCCGAATCCAGTCCCAGGATGCTTATTTCCAGTCCAGGGAAGACCTGGCTTGGCAGTTCGGGCTGGAATGTTCCCATGAGGATTCAGGGTCAAGACTGATTTGCAAATGGCTGGGTCTGAACTAGGATGGCGAAGTGAGCTAAAGAACGATGATGGATTCAACCCAGATCTGTTTGTTCATAAGAAAGCGGAAGGTGCACTCATTGAAATCCAACACAAATTCATTCAGTCCAATGATAATTATTTTCTTTATTTCGGTAGTCTTTACCAAGAACGACACACAGCCAACGCGTTTCGTTCCTTGTTGGAATTTCGTCAAGGTACCAATAGATAAATGACGAATCGGCATAGCATCTTGATGTGGGTCAATTCAAACTAATGAAAAGAACACGGTATGGAGATTTGATTCAGTACCAAATTGTAAACTGTGCTCCAGATGAATATATATATACAACAAAAGCGGTGTAGACACTTGCTCCAGGTCAATTCAGACCAATGACAAGGACACCATATGAAAATATGATGCAACTAGTGAATTTGAAAACTAGATCTTATGTGGCGGTCCCAGGCATGATAACAGGAAAATCTCGAACCCAGATCTGTGACTGGGGATGAGTGTCTGAAAAGGTTCAGCACTCCGTTGATTATCTCTGTGCATTAGCCTTCTCAAAGTAGCATTTTCAGAATTGTAATTTAAAAACCGACTTCACCATAGGCCGTGATTTTAAATTGTGATTTCAGAGTCACCAAACCTTGGAGTGTACCTCTTCCTAATTAGAAATTACACTTACGAAATGTAATAAGATAATCCCACTGTAATCCTATGGGAGAGATAGGCCTTGCAATAGTGAAAAATGACTGTAGAAGTTTTTACCAAGACATGTAAATATTAAAAGAACATATTCTGCCTTTTGAATACATAGCACTGTGTCCTGTTGTTTATGCAGGGCCTACCTTGGGGGTGACCTATATGTAAAAATTGGGAAGGTTTAGGCCTGACAAGAGGGTTTTTTAGGCAGGTCAACATGGCAGTGTAAACTGCACACTCAGGCTGTGCAGAGGCAGACCTGGGGTATGGTTAAAGGCGCTACTTAAGTAGGAGGCACAATCAGTGCTACAGGCCCACTAGTAGCATTTAATTAACAGGACCGGGTACAAGGGGTACCACTTCACTAGTTACTTATAAATAAATTAGATATGCCAATTGGGAATGAACCAATATTACCATGTTTAGGGGAGAGAGAGTACAAGCACTTTAGCACCGGTAAAGTGCACAGAGTCCTAAAGTCAGCAAAAACAAGGTCAGAAAAGGAGGTAGGGAAAAAGTTGAGGGGAAGACCCCCTTAAAGCTGTCAAGTCTAAGGGTTGTCTTTGCGTCAGCTTGCATGACGCAAGGACAACACAAAGGCTTCATAAATGTGGACCTTTGTCCTGATCTTCACTAGGTGATGGTAGAGTTTTTTTTAAGGCAAGCCTGCTATGGTTCATTTATTGAATTTGAGAACCAACTTAGCTGTTGGGTTTTTGCACACCTTCTAGACTGTCAATGAACTTTTTGAGTAGGTCTATGTGGACCACACTGCAATAACCCAGTTGTAAAATGACCACATATTTTTACAGTTCCAGTCATTTGTTATATCTGCTGAGAAGGGATACTTAAATGTGGTTCCTTGACCAATTTTTCCATTAAGGGCCGAAGAAGAGGGACAAGTTATTTGTTGTGCTGGTACCATTTCTTTCACTCATCCAGCTATAATATGGGTCAGACAATTTGTAGTGCTGGCCTGGTGCTAGTGTTTATGCAGGTTAAATAATCTGAAACTGTCTTTATTTACAAGGTGTGATGGCCTTATGAAGTAATGACCATAAGTAAGGAAGAGCAATGGTGGCATAGCTTTTTTACCTTTTCCTATACTTTACCCTGATTGTGGAGTCTCCTTATGATAAAGTAAAAAAAAGTTTATTGAACAAGGAAACAATTTGTAAAAATACTTGGTGTAAAAAGCATTGTAAATTAGTTTGATATACTTATTTTAAATGAAGATCAAAATGAAGCATGCTATGGCTTTAATAACTTATTTTGGAAGTGTGGCTTTGGGGGTCAAGATGGCACTCACACTCTAAAAGTGCTCCGGACCTCTCCATCATCTGCAGAAGAAATTATCTTTATCCAGCACTTCCCCGGCGCAAATCGGCCCTCCGAGATCGGCTGTAGTCCGCTGTCCTTGATGAGAGTAAACCCGAGGCACTGGCGCCTCACACGCGACTCCAGAACCGTCTGCCGTTCAAGCACTGACCACGCCCAAATGGCAGCTCTTCCAGGGCCCTGACTGTATTGAGGTGCTCCCGCAGGAGAACTCTCCAACTTCTGCTTGGCGGCCTTGGCCTTCAGGCTGCCTTTCTTTTCCCCATCAAGGCCTGTTATCTGGGATGTGCCCCCAGGATTTGAGGGTACTCGTCTGGGCTGCCTGCTGTGGCTTGGTTCGGGCAGGCCCTTTGTCAGTACCCTACCTGACTGGACCTGGGGGCCATGAGGCACCATCTGTAGTGTCCCCCTCCACTGTGTCGATTCGTCCCCTGCCGGTGGACAAATAAACAGTGCAGCGCCGGACTGGAGGGCCTACAGATTAGGACACTGGGCCCAAAAATTGAGCGGTGGCTCCTTCTTCAGACAATACAGGGGGCCTCCCCCGCCTTCTAAAGCTCATGTATGGCCTCTATGCCAGCAATGGACTATGCAAAGGCACTAGTAGAATGGCACATTGACAGGGACTTGAGGGGCCGGGTGAGGCTGATACCTTCTTTGCTTGCCTGACCCCACCTCATGTACTTACTGGGCCCTGGGCCCTACTATCAGCCTAAACCACAATGGCTGCTCTGTCTACCCTGGCCAACGAGGTAAGTGGGCCAGTCACTGCTCACAACATCACAGCTGTCATCACTATAGCTGCCACCATGGGGAAAGATAAGGTCCACTTGGCTCACCTCTCCCAACCATGCATCGATAATTACACCACAGGTCCGGTGGGATGCCCTGCAAGCTCTGGAGAACCACCAGGTGTCTGGTTAAACTCAGAATCTGTGGACCTCTCTACAATCCTGCAGGCTATTGTAGAAGTTCACATCAGGCTGGTTTGGAGTGGAATGCTCTGACAGCTGATTAACACTTCAACCACCCCCAGGGACCTGTGCAGGCCCATTATTGCCTGTATCCTACATTATTGTGATTCTGATGCCATACTTCTGGAGGCCCGCCAGACCAAAGAGTTGCAATTTTAAATCTCTAAATGAATGATGCTCCCATATTACACTAGAGTTCAAACCCAACGAAGGTTGTATGCAGAGGTCAAGCAGCAACTAAAGGTCATGAACCTGTCCTACATGATACTGTTTCCTGCGTGCCTAAAGGTGATTTTTGATAGGAATGCTATGTTCTTCAACACACGGGAGGCTGCATATGACTGGCTAAATGAGCAATGACACATCCGACAGCGCACCTACTCCACTGTGACCTCTGTATTGACGCCCCCAGGGGTGAAACAACATAAGGTCCTCTGAAGCCTAAGGTCCAGACTTTTCCCACAGGGGCATGGATTGGGCATGGCCAACTCTCCTTCATCAGGGTCAGACACTTCCTTTTTTTTATTTTTTATAACACTTTTTATTATTGAAGTTTTTGAATCATGTTCAATAGATAGACGAGTAGTACAATATTAGCAAAAAAATAAAGTACAAAACCATAATGATACAGAGGGCAACTTCCAAAATTACTCAAAATACGATTTCCAAATCTAATCAAATTTCCTCAGCCCCCCCAATTCGTTGTGCATAACAATATTCGCTAGTTCGAACATTCCTCATTTTCTGAAACCAGGCATTAAATGATGGTGCATGTATTGATTTCCAATTCTGCAGCACCAGGGATCTCGCTACTGCCCTCATAATAAACAATAATTTAGCCATCTGTTCTGAAAATCCAAAATCATATCCATAGAGAATTAATTTGGCATTATAAACAATTTCAATCCCACAATATTTTTCTATATATTTGAAGATTTCCCTCCAAAAAGGCACCATTTTATCACAATGAGCAATAGTGTGAGACCAATTAGCAGGACTATATTGATGACATCTAAAACATATAGCGCTGACATTCTCATACATTTTAGAAATGACGGCAGGAGTTCTATAAAGGAGCCATTTACTAAATCATTCTCCTCCAATTCGAAGCTCGAAGAACACTAAAATTCATCTTATTTATCCATTTCCAGGTATTTAAGGTGAGAATATGATTTTCTTGATCGTTCCATTTTTTTATAGCTATAATACTCAGATCTATTTCCCTATGTTGCACTAAGCATCTTTTCCATGCTCCTGGCTTCCTATTCTGAGGAATCAAGAATAACTCATCCCTCAACTGGGAAGGAGAGTCAATCATATTTGCTTCCACTTGTCTCAGTATTTTAAAAATTGAAACATAAGAGTTTAACAACATAAAATTACCTGAGATTATTTGTTGCATCTCACCTGGTATCAACCAGGTCCCTTCTCTTAAAAAATCTGACAAGGAACCAAACCCAGCTCGCTCCCATTGAGAAACAATATCTGCTCCAATTTTAATTACCATAAATGAAAAAGCGGTCCCTAAAGGAGTTCTAGAATTAAACTGGGGAAGGGAATACCTTTTTAGAAAAACATCACGACGCTTAAAAAACCAGTGCATCATTTTATACCGGGTAGGTTTTGGTGATTTAGGAATATGTAGAGGAGCTGGAGTTTGAGCCTCTAAACTAATTAGGTCAAAAAAGAAATTAATAAATAATTTTGTTTTTTGCATTCCCAATTTGAATCATTCTAAATATTGGGTGAAATATCCACTGTAATAGTCGCCAAGGTTCGGAACAGATAAGTCTCCCAATTCAGTGTCCACATAGAGTGTTTTCAACGCTATCCTAGGGTGTTTTTTGGCCCATATAAACCTTGAGAAAAGTGACTCTACTATAGAAAAAAACCTACTAGGTAAGTAACACGGAATGGTTGAAAATAAGAAATTAAAAAGTGGCAGTATGGACATTTTTATAAGTGCAACCCGTCCCATAATAGGGAATGGCAGTGAATCCCATCTAGTAAATAAGGATTGCACCTTCTGTAAAAGTGGGTCAAAGTTCAATTTAAATAAATCGGAAACGAGATTAGAAAACATAACCCCTAAGTACCGTTTTGGTCTAGAACTAATACATCCAACTAAATCCGCATGTAAATCCACATCCCCTCCACCACACACTAATATTTCAGTTTTTTATTAATTCGATAACCTCCTAAGGCCTCGAATTCTTCAAAAAGCTGTAAAACAGCATTCTGGGATTGAATATCCGTTTTAATTATCAGCATGATATCATCGGCATAGAGTTTGATTTTGGCCATAGAAACTATTGGTGGGGGGATATTTACAGATTCACGAATTGCTATGGCTAACGGTTCAATAAAAAAAGCAAAAAGAATAGGAGATAAGGGGCAACCCTGCCTGGTGCCCCTTTGGACCGATACTGAGCCTACCATAACAGAATTAATAACTATATTAGCTCTTGCACCCGTGTATAAATTCTGAATTAAAGTAATAATTTGTGAAGGAATACCCAAATGTTTTAAAATAGCAAATAAAGTTGACCAAACCACTAAATCAAAAGCTTTTTCAGCGTCTAATAATAATATTAGAGCCGGGATCTTTTTAACCTGAAAATAATCCAACGCCTCCACAAGAAAATGGGTGTCAGTAGCTAACTGCCGACCTGCCACAAAACCATTCTGATCTAAATGAATAAGATCCGCAGCAATTGAGTTAAATCGTATTGCAATTAATTTAGTCAGGATCTTATAATCGGTGTTAAGTAGTGTAATGGGCCTATACGAGTTAGGGTCTTTTAAATTATTCCCTTTCTTTAGAAAACTAACAACAGACCCATCCCCAAAAGAGCCAGAGACTTGACCCCCCAATAACATATAATTAAATAATTGTAATAATAAATCAGAAAAAACACTAAAGAAAGTCTTAAAAAATTCAGCCGGAAGCCAATCCGGGCCACAAGCTTTACCAATCGCTAAATTCTTCACCACAAATTCTAATTCTGATTTAGAAAAAGGACGCTTCATTGAATCACTATCCACCGGAGTTAAAGAGGGCATATTATATCTAGATAAAAAATGTACAAGTCTGGAGTGATCTATTATTTGCTGATGACTATAAATCTGTTTATAATGGGACAACATAATAGTGCCAATAGCGTCCGTCTGTGAAACTTCAACATGAGTGACAGGGCATTTTAAGGAGTGAATTAAATTTGCGGCAGCCTGTTCTTTTGCCTGCCATGCGAGGAGTTTACCAGAGAAATTACTCTCCTCATAAATCCTCTGTGATTGTATCGAAAATTGCTGTTCACTCTGTGTGAAGAAAAACGTATTGAGTTCACGTTTAGCCTCATTTAATCTTTTTTGAACATCCCTAGAAGGGTTCACTTGTCTCAATAGAGTAAGTGAGTTAATTTTTTGGGAGAGCGAGGTTTTAATTTGTTTAATAGTGCGCCATTCTTCTGCGTCTTTACTAATTATAATGCCGCGAATAAAGGCTTTTAATGAGTCCCACACAATATGCAGTGGGGCTGTGTCTACGTTACCTGCTATAAACTCAACAATTTCGTTTTTTACAAAAGAGATCCAATTATCATCCAGCAGATACGCTTAATTAAATATCCATCTTTTAGTAGGCTTAACTTCATTACCTATTTCAAATTCAATTAACAGCATTGCGTGGTCTGAGAAACCATTATGAAAGAGTTTTTGATAATTAAATTTTAATAATCTAGAGACCAAAAAAAAATCTAATCGAGACGAGGATCTATGTCTCCCAGACCAGCAAGTATATTCTTTTTTCTGTGGGAATTTAATACGCCATGGATCATTTAAATCTAATATTGACATATACTGCATAATAGAGCTTCTTTATTTTGGTTTGGATTGTTTCCTCGTCATAACGGAAGAATCTAATTTTCCAACCATAAGGATATTAAAATCTCCCCCTATCACTATGTCACCCCTAACTAACAACAAGGATTGAAATAGCTCATCATAACTTAGGGCGCGATCTTCCACTGGGGCATAAAAGCTGACAAAAGTAATTGGCCTTCTCCTATTTTTCATTAAACACGTGACCCAACACCACCTCCCTGCCCCCCCATTTTCAAACTGAATAATTTCTGCGTCTAAATTTAAATTAAGAAAAATAGCAACGCCCCTTTTAGATTCTTGAGCACATGAAAACCCTCTATATGACGCCTAAGTTTTAAACATATAAAAAGAATTAATTTTGGCACTTGAAATATGAGTTTCTTGGATCAATACAACAGCGGGCCGCTCAGACTTAATCCAAAGTTCTATTGCTCGCATCTTTTTTCGATTGTTCAACCCATTCACATTGAAAGAGATCACTCTAAGTACCCCAGAGACATCTATGTAAAAATATTTGAAACTCAGAGATACATCTTGCCAACTTATTTTTCTATCAATATTCAACAAAAACTTTAACTTTTTTGTTTTTTCCCCTCCCACCCCCCATCTCAGGTGCCCCCCTCCAGCACCTTGCCTTGTGACCCTGCTCTACACTTTCACCTCCTCCCCACGCTGGCCACTTGACACTAACCCCCCTCATAAGGCGCCTTGTTATTGCGCCTCTAACCCTGTGATCTCCCAGTTCCTGACTTACCCTCCCCCCATCAATCTATAGTATCCTATTTGGGCTTAATTTAACGGCAACAGATTAAGCATCTCACGTGCCTCGTCTACATCTGTAAATAGGTGAAATGTGCCTTTTATCAAAACTTTTAACTTTGCCTGTTGGGCCATTGAAGCTTGAACCCCCTTATCCTTAAACAATTGCAAAATTTTGACGAATTCTTTTCTCCGTTTAGCAGCGGCTGCTGACATATCGGAAAAGATCCGACATTTAGTCGTGGGGTTAGCATAGAATTGTCTTTTCTTAAAGGCCTGCGAAAGAATTGTCTCTTTGACCCGTACATCGGCGAAGTTAACAATAATTGTCCGAGGAAATGGAGAGTTGAGGAATGGGCGTGCAGGTACTCGATGCGCACGTGTAATTGTTAGGTCTCCCTTAAACTTGGGGGATTACCTCTTTTGAAAAGAAAGAAACAATCCATTGCATCATATCAGATCCCTCAATATTCTCTGGCACGCCCACCACTCGAAGGTTAGACCTTCTATTATAATTTTCTAATTCTTCCAGTTTAATTTCAAAGGCTTTTGAAGATTTACAGATAGTAGAGACTTCCTTCTGTATGGTAGTCATATTGTCTTCCAACCCTGAAATTCTAGTCTCAGATTCGAGAAATCGAGTTGTAAAGGAAGTCATTGAATCTTCAATTTTATCCAGCCGATTACTGATTACTACCAACTCAGCCTTTTGAAATTGCCTCATCTCGCGTATTTCCCCTAATATCAAATTTAGCATATCTTTTACTGAAATTTGAAAGTCTCCGGTAGTCTTAGTGTCCATTTCCAAAATTGGGCTCTGCACCATTGCATGTGCCATCGCGTCATCATCCGAGTCTATTTTCGATTGAGGCAAATTAGTAGTAGACATGGGAGGAGGAACGACCGTAGATGGAGAAATTAACATCTCATTCTCAGTAATGATTGTGGTTTTTACGTCTACAGATGAAAAATCTACTAAATTGCCAACATTACTGGTTAACATTGACGCCATTGAATCTATAACGCTCAAGGGGGCAGAGACCTCAGGTGAGGCTACCCGACTTCCAGCTGTGCTAGCAGTACTATTAACTTGAGCTGATCCCTTCCGCTCAAATAACGGAAATTGTTTAGATGCCATAGGGGTAGAAATTACCAGGAGATCCTTGGATACCTGTGAATCCTGAGCCACTATGGAATTAACACCTTGAGCCATTCCTAGTGATTTTTCCGTGAGACTTGAAACGGCCATGTCCAATCGAGCCATAGGCAGTTCTGATACTTCCTTCCCCTTACTACTAAGATTATCAAGGTTTGGTTGATGAGCAAGTGTTATATTATTTTCTCCCTCTTCAGAGCTCTCTGAATTTTCAGCTGCAGACGAGTTTTCCTTCTCTATGACAGGCTCTGCTAATTTAGCTTTTTCCGATTGGTCTTTCAGCTGTTGTCTTCTTTTTATCGCTCTGGTCCTAGCTGTCAATTGCTTGCCCATGCTCAGAAAACGAGAAGAAGCAATCTCACCTCAAAGTTTTTCTGAACTGCAATCTTCACCTCGAGCAAAGATATTCTCATTTGCTGGCAGGGACCAATTAAATTAAGAAGTCTTAGCTGAACAGCAATTTTACCATGCACTTTGCAATAAAAAGATGAAATAGTTCAGTTCGATTAGGCCAATCCCTGGAATGCTGGGACTTGTAGTTTTCTCTTTTCCCCCTCCAGGAGCTGCCTTTCACGAGTCTTACTCAAAATATGGCACTATGCTCTAACAACACAGTTCCGATGAATCTCTTCTTAAAAAAAAACCACCTCATCTTGATGCCGCTTAGCAGAGAATTATCGCATAATAAGTGCACAGCCTTCACCATGGCATGTAATGAAATATCGAAAAAGACCCTTATTTCCAGTTCAAACAGAACTGCTGCCAATTAACAAAGTCTTATTTGGCTAAATGGGGGGTGCGTAGCCGGTCTCACTGCAATATAGTCCAAAAAAAAAAAAAATCTGCAATCTGCAGTCTGTCTCTTTTTTTCCCGCTGTAAACGCAGATCTTTCCAGCAAGTAAGAAAAGAAATCGAGCTTACTTCAGTCCATGTGAATTTTACACATCTCCCGTTCAATTCAGCTCAGCACGGCTCGCCCACAGTTAACTCCACCAGCCGGCAGAGTCCTTTATTCTTTAATCCGTCAAAGCGCTGTAGAGAAGGGCTCCTATTCCACACCATCCAGATTAGCAGGCTTTTTTCCCCCGTCTGCGCGCCTCATTCATTCAGCAAAAAGCTCGGATTAGACATGAGAAACAAGCCCTCGAAATACCTCAGTCCAGCAAGACGCTGAGCACCTTCCGCCATCAGCCTCGTGCAAAGGGAGGGGAGGAGCCAGGAACTAGGGCATCCAGGTGCTTACGTGGAGGCGTGGAACTCCACCGTAGCGCCAGGTCCAGGGTCAGACACTTCCATGCTACCGTCACTGGCCCTGCCCCAGGTGTCACAAAATGCATCTGTGCTGCCTGGGCCCAGCCTACATGAGGCGGCCTCTAGGGACTCAACCCATCTGCAGCCCGAGGACATCCACGTCAACGGACACTGGCATCATGTGGCCCTGCCGCAGACTGCCCGACTGCTCATATCGAGGGGAAGATAGTCTAGATTGACATTGAATTTAACACTATATTGTGTGAATGCTGGTCAAAGATCCTTTTAGTAGGGGTCCACCAGTCCACACTTTACTTGTGTGATGTTTAAGTGTTATACCAAATTTTTACCGGGGACAGATGTTTCAAGGGTAGAAGTATGGGGTGGAGGATTGTTGGGGGAGCTTGTTTTGTTTAAGTATGAGGGGTTTTGTTTATACTTGTTGTTTTGCACATGCCATCGAGTCACATCACCAATTACAGCGGATTGTCCATGCTTACATGTATACTGGCAACTGTCACAGGCCCCAACGAGGTCAGGACACCTCTTCTTTTGACCCTACTTAATCTCCTATGCCTGCCCTAATGGAGTTCTAAGTCCTGTCCTGGAATGTTAACTGGCTGCTGCACTATATAAAATGGTCCACAGTCCTATGCCACACTCACCGCTTTCCTCCAGCAGTCCTGATGCTTCAGGAAACACATTTACAAGGCACCCAATGGCCCTTCATTCTCTGTTACGGGTACAACAACATTTTCCATGGTGGCTTCACACAGGGGCTCCAGAGAGGTTGCAATCCTCCTACACTGCTCCTTCCTCAATGCAATTACCCGAATTACCCCTCACACTCATGGTACAAACATCACATTGGAGGGTAGAATGGAAGGACAAGACCTCATTCTGCTGAGTTGTCTACACCCCGACTAGTGAATCCCTTCTTCAAATTGTGACGACCCTTATCTTAGGCTTCCCACATTGTACCATGGTGGTGGGAGGGGGCTTTATTGCTGTCCTAAATCCCTACACTGACTCCACAGGCACTCCCTCGAACAGCAGGTGTGCTGGTACCAGTCGGAAATCCAATTGGGTAGATGCACTTTGCCTGTGCAGTGCATAGAAGCTATGGCACCCTCAAGTAACAACAATACATGCACACCTCAGCGGCTCAACATATCCATGTGCAAATTCACCTTATATTCATGCCAGCCACTGTTTGCAGGTCTCTGAGATTCTGATTCTCCCTGGGGGAATATATGACGCTTTGCTCCAAGGCCCCCCGTTATTGCCCAACTTGGCGTTTCAATGCATGCCATCTCAAAGATGAAAAGTCATGGTAAACTCAACCGGCACTTTATGGGTGGCATGCAAAGCCACAATCAGAGAATATGCCAAGGGTTTTATAACAGCTGACCAGATGCTGATTGGGGTGGCCACTGTGGTAAAAAAAAACTAGGCATTGCCCAATTATGGCAATTACCCATGCCACCCTCACTGGCTCAGTATGTCGAGGTGTGGACTGGCATGCACATTATTCAAAGCTGGTATACAAGGCCTGAGGTTGCCTAAGTAGCACACCAAGACATGGAGCAAATGGTGGGACCATTTTGAGCTAGGTGTCCCACTGTAATGCTGATCACATTTCCCCGTGTGAGGGCTCTGACATTGCTATGCTTTGGTACGAAAATCAATCTGAACCTGGAAAAGCATTCTTGTTATGTGGCTATATGTAGCAATTTGTTGCTTTTGTTATCTTGTGCAAAGATTTATAAAATTTGAGATAAAAATTGAATTATTTATTTAAAATTTTAACTGTAATTAGTTTGAATATATAATATTAATAAATAACAATTTCTGAAGATTAAATGAAAAACAAATCTCGCCCTAATTTTTTTATAATTAAAAATACTTAATACAAGTGATGTAGAGACCTAAGTACAAGTACTTTTATTATAATTAAAAATGAATGTTATCTTAATTTAAATATTCAAAAAAAGTTATTAAAATGAATCAAAATTAAATCAAACATATCTTATGTTTAGATAAGTGTTTTACATTAAGTTAAAATGATTTATATTTTTAACATTTTAATTAATTTGATCTAACACTTTTTTCTATGGAAGCCTTATTAGACATGGGCTTCTGTGCAGGGTCCCTCCCAAACTTTTTGCCTTCATACCTGTTTTCTGAATACATTTTTTGTTGGGATTTGGACTCTGCACACTTTACCAATGCTAATCAGTACTAAACTGTGTGCTTTCCCTCCATCATGGTACAATTGGTTTACACCTAATTGACATATTTAATTTACTTATACGTCCCTAGTATACAATACTACATGTACCCAGGGCCTATAAATGAAATGTTACTTGTGGGCCTGAAGTACTCATTGTACCACCCACTTAAGTAGCACTTTAAAAGGGGGCGTGGCCGAGCCGGCGACCATGCTGGCCGTCTGACTCAGGAGCTCCGGAGCCATCGGGACTTGATGTCCACCTACCTTCTTCCCAAGGCAGTAACTCTTGCACAGTTGTGGCTGGGAGGCTTCCGATGGGCCGGTGAATCGAACGGCTGAAGAACGACCCTCTGCGCTACCGGATATGTGGAGATCTACCCGGCTACGCACTCAGGCCTGACGCAGCCCTCGGAGGCCCCGTGTCACCAGAGGACTCGGGTGTGCCTGAGGACGGGCCCGGTGCGAGCAAGCTGGGACTGGGCGCGGCGGTCTCTGTGAATGATCAGAGCAGATACGGAGCGGTCCTGGTGACCGTGAGGCAGATGCAGCTGACTGTGCCTGTATGCCTGGGAGGACTGACAGGAACCAATGCCAGCCGAGGCGGGAGGTGAGAGCTCCCCTTAAACGCTGTCTGCATCGAGCTTTGCATGTACCAGGTATCAGGTAACGCGCGCAGGCAACTACGGCTCTCTCTGGGAGCGGATAGGCTGCACGGCTGCATCTGTACAGCTAAGAGAAGCAGGCAAACATTTCATGCTGATCTTCCCTGGGAGTTTACTGGACACCATGCCTTTAATGACCCTGAGTGCTGATTTACCAGCCACATCACACTATGTAGGAGGGGGCACTTGTTTTTTTCACGATCTAAAGAGACTGGCAACTTCCCCCTGTCTACCTTTGGCCTGCAAGAGTCCATACACAGCGTAGCCCTGATGCTAATATATTGGCTTCAAACTCAATTTGCTACGGTTTCGACCCATTTTTATTGGAATTGACTATTCAGAGGGTCCCCTCCTTGCCTTGGCAGCAAACGATGGGCCACAGTGACCCCAAACAGTGTCCAATTAATTTTGATGGAGGGAAGACCCCTAGGTGGGAAGAAGCCAGTAACGCCACTGAGGAGGATGCGATGGCTGGAGGGACAACATACATGGTCGTATGGAAGCGCAGGACACCAGGATAAGCAGCGGGGAACAACGTATTTCAGACCTCGAGGATGCACAGCCCTTGGTACAGAGAAGACTGGAGAGGATGGAGAATCTACCCAAGCAACTGGCCACCAAAGCCGAAGATTTAGAAGCGCTTTCACTCAGAGTATTGCCGGTATTGCGGAAACCACGAATACCGGTCCCATGGCCACATTTGTAGAATCTGCCCTCGTGAACTTGTTTGGGAGAGAAGCCTTTTCTGCGTTGATTGCTGTTGAGCGGTCACACTGGACTTTGGGGCCCCCATGGTGCCAGGAGTACACCCAAGGATAATATTTGCCAAAATCCTCAACTATAATGACCGCGATGTGGGCCTCCGGCTCTCCAGGGAGGGATGCACACTCAACTATCAACGTTCAAACATATCCCTATTTCAAGACTTCACACCATTAGTGCAAGAAGCACGCCACAAGTACATGGGTGTGAAACAAACTCTTCAAAAGGCGAATGTCAAATACGCCATGCTATACCCAGCCGAACTCCCTATCCAGATTGCCAGTAAAACCCACAATATTGATACTCCTGAAGAAGCTGAGAAATTTAGGAAAAAACAGAAGTCCGCAAATATGCAGCAACGACTAGTAGACAATGCTGGCCCAGGATCCTGATAGCCTGCTAATGCCCACTCCCGTGCTATATACCTGGAACATCTCTTGAAAACAGCAAACTGTTTGTAAACTGGGTAAAATCCAAAAGTAAAAGGGCACCAGTAGCCATGCAAATGTATAGCCGTTCAAAGCTTTCTGCAATGCCCCTTCCAGTGAAAGGAACTATGACTGCAAGGCGAACGCAGGTTGGCTAGACTATCCATGGTATTGACTATCCTACATTCCAATGACTCCAATACAGTGTTGCCATCCCACTCAGGATGATTTCCTACTTTCCCCTATTTCCCTCTCCCCCCTCCTTCCCTTCCCCTAGGGTGCTGTTCCTTGGACAGGATTCCACGGGTGCCTTGTTTTTGTATATCCGATGTGGGTGGAGGGAGGCGTGCAGATGTGGGGTTTTCTTTATATTATGGTTATAGTTATGTTATTTGTTTGCCTGGAGCGTTTTTTTTCTTCATTGTACAGATTGCTGTTATTGCAGGTCGTCAGCTAGTGATGATGGGATTAATGGTGGTTAGATGTCCCTAGACGATGAGAGTAGCTCTGCCCTTCGCCTCAGGTGTCTCTCCTGGAATGTGAGAGGGAAAGCAAGCCCTAAAAAAAAGCAGGCAAATGTTAACTTACTTGGTTAGACATTCGGTACAAATTGCTTGCCTGCAAGAAACACATTACGCACCTCTCCCTACACATAGATTTTCATCAACATGGGGTGAGAACCGCTACTTTTCCTGCTACAATTCCTACTCGCGTGGGGTGTGCATATTGGTACACCAGTCCCTCCCCTTTCGGGCTGTGGAAGTGGAGACTGACCCAGAGGGAAGATATGCTATGGTGAAAGGATTGTTGGGAGGTGAGCCTATATTGCTTATTAATACATATATGCCACAAGCATCAATACCACTGAGTTCTTTCCCAAAATAGCTGTGGGCATTGATCGAATGAGTACAGATATTATATTGCTGGAAGGCAACTTTAATCTCACACTTGACCCTATGACTGATACCACCGGCCCAGGTGGCACCACAAAACGTCACAGCACAGAGGGACTCCTGAACCTCTTACAATCTTCATTGTTAGCTGATCCCTGGCGCACATACCACCCGGGGATCCGTAATTATTCTTTTTACTCTGCCTCACACGGTTCATGGTCCCGAATAGATCACTGGTACCTCACACTGCAATTACTTCTGGAAGTACGCAGAATTGAATATTTACATTGTACGATGTACGATATCTGACCACTCCCCAGCCCATCCTTGAATTGGATTTCCCAATGATACCTAAACACCAACCACTATGGCGGTTCCCCGCAGATGCCCTATTAGGACCAGGTATTCTGCAGTGAAGTGAGAGATGCTATTAGAGAGTATTTGAATTAAATGAGGGTACAGTGGATTCCCAGCTGGTACTTTGGGACGCCTTCAAGGCATTTATCCATGGGGTCTGCATCTTGAAACACTATGGCGTACTCTGCTCTATTTGTGGAGAGTTCAGAAAATAGAGCAGAAATTAAAGGATATTGACTCTGCCACGTTAACTGCGTCCTAACTGGAATTGATCCGGAATCAGCAAGCGTTAATGGCAGAATTTGTTGATGCAGCTGCCTAAGAAGTTAAATACCTTGGAAAATACGCCATGGCCCGAGTATATGGAGTGGGTGGGAGGCCCAGTAGGACGCTCACCCGACTCCTCCATCCACAATACCAATCGGCATACATAATGCATCTAGATACCGAAACGGGTGAGCCATTGACTAACAGTGCAGACATATCGACGACCCTGCTTGACTATTATATGCGACTGGGCAAAATGCGTGACCCCCCGGGGGGCAAGCTCAAAAGGATTATCTACAAGAAATAGCTAAACGTGAATTATTGGCGTCCCCGATAGATGCAGACGACAAAAGACCAAGCCGGCAGCAGAGCCCCCGGCTCGGATGGCTAACTGGGGATTTTTATAAAGCATTCCAAGTAGTGCTTGCCCTGCGGCTGTTGGAGGTTTATGTCGAGGCCCTTGAGAGCGGTTCCCTTTCCCCAACCATGCGAGAGGCCATAGTTACGCTTCTGCTCAAGCCAGGAAAGCCACCAAATCAATGCCAATCGTACAGGCTGCTGGCATTACTTAATCATGACTATAAAATACTCGCCAAAATCTTAGCCACCCGCCTTTCACTATTAGTAGACACTACGTTATGCCCATTCCAAGCTGGATTTTTCCCCGGCAGATCCACGACACTCAATTTATGAGCAGTTTTCTCAGTAATGAATCAAATGGAACTGACCCTACCGGCTGCAGTAGTTTTTACTGGATGCCGAGAACCTACGATTCTTTGGAGTGGCCCTATTTATATGCAGTGATGCAAAAACTAGGCATACCCTTTGGTTTTTTAAACCTTGTCTGCCTACTGTACTCCAACTCGGTAGTGATCCAGCGGCCTATAGAAAATATATCATAAACAACGCTACCCAACTTCATAACCTATAAACAAAATTCTACACTAACTTATGGACCCATTTATAAACATGACATATTTGGGCCTACTGAATCAGGTGGTCAGATTAAATCTATATACACATTATTTACAAACTATATACAAATTTATACATCTGTGTAAGGAATATTGTCATTAGAATAAATCCTAACCATTTAAACGACCACCATTGGCGATGGGATCTAGCTAATAGTAACCTACACTTCTGAATAACCAAGACCAGCTTGTTTGTCAAAAGTAAGATTTTATTTACTAAATTATGGTATTTCAAAATGTAATTTTATAAATGTAATTTTGTTAGCATTAAAGTAAGCATGTTTGAAAAGTTTCATGAGAAAAATACAGTTTAAGTAAGAAATTCAAAGTTTAAGTAAGATTTTAACAGTTTAGCATTTCTAAAGCCTAAGTCCCTAGCTAAGCTAAATAAATGGAAAATAAAGTAAAGTTCTTTGAGGATTCTTACGTGCTCCACGCAAAGTCCAGCAGCACTTCACCCTCATCGGAAAGTCAGAAAGCAGCAGCCAGCCCATCCCTAAGGGCATGACTTTTTATACCTTTCTATGCTAGCTAAACTAAGCGAAGGAAAGTTTTCATAAATCCACGAAGTCCCATTGGTTGAGAGTGACAAGTGACATGTCACCCACATTTCAAAACTTCCATTAGGTCACATTTCTTAAAGACCATTGTCTTTTCCGAATGCAACCAGGAGCTTCCTTGGTTTGCAACAATTGTAAAATAATGTTCTCACAGTGTTCATTTCACTTCCGCGGGTGCCAAGTTAGAGCTGACAAAATTGTCCTTTATCACTGATTTCCGACCTTGGCCACGTCCGACAAAATGGTGACAGCACGTCAGTTTTGCTTAGTGAATGCAGCTTTGACGAACACTTTTTCAGAATGGGCATCTCGTGACTTTTGCAGAAGTAAAATTCAGCTTTAGCAAACTCGAGCAAACTAGGCCCAAAAGCAGGCAACTTATGCTTTCTAGTAATAAACAAACACAAGAAAAGTATTAATGTAAGAAATAATGTTGATTCTGTATCCACCCTAGGTTTACTAATTAATTAACCCTCCCGATTAGTCTAATGTTACCTAGCAAATGCAAACAAATAAAGCAGCGTTTATATCTACCAGTCTTCATGAATCCATGAAACTTATGTGCACCTAGAATAGTAGAAATGACATCACATAGACAAGGAAAGCAAAATAAGCACATGCCTCTTTTAGGTTTGCTGTAGTTAGTAATGACAAAAACGAAAACAACAAATTATTTTATTATTTTGCACGAACAAAAAGATGCAACATTTATGCACGTTTATGAGCACACATGTTAGTCCCCCCATGTGTAAAGTTTAATCTAGATTGAATTAGTACGATACATCACAAATCATTAATATTATTATTCATGTTATGGAAATGTGACTTTGCGAGTTTAAACAAAATTTTGTTTTCTATCTCGCTCCATCAACTCCCTCATCTGGTGATTAACAAATCACCACACCAACACCCAAAATTTTGGTAATTTAAATTTCCGAGAAAATGATTCAAATTCATTTGAGTCAGTAATCCTAAAAATCTGTTTCTGCATATTCTTTGGAATTAGCATAACGCTCTCTATGTAACTCCTGTAATTCAATCTCTCTTTCTTCTTCTTTTCTAAGTTTATAGATCCTTTTCTTTTCTTTCAACTGCTTCTTTCTTTTATGCAACAAACAACCTATTTTTGTCAAAATAAAAATGAACACTATTATAATCAAAGGTGCCAAAATCTTGCCAAGAATTGAACTACCAATATCATGAAACCAATTTTTAATAGCTTGGAATCTTTTTGAAAGTTTCCCTGTAAAATCATCTTCTTCTAAAGGAATTATTTCTGAATGCATTTGTGTAATGTTTTTAATGTACATCTCAATATTCTTACTTTCATCAGGTATATATGTGCAACAATGTTGTACATGTAAAATGCCACAGACTCCTCCCTCTTTTGCTAGGAGTATGTCTAAAGCAAGCCGATCTTGAATCACCATAGATCTGATTGCAATTACTTCAACATTCACTAATTGGAATCCATCAGCTGTGTCTGTTGACAATCTGTCAACAATTGTGGACAATTTTCTAATTCTCCCTGCGTTTAGGGTTATACCAACAAAAGGTATCACTGCTTGAAAAATATCTCCCAGAACTTCTGTAAAAGTTTCTCTTTTAACTCTATTTACATAATTATGAATTTTGAACAATCCATCTGAATCTCTGTCAACATGAAACACTTTAGGAAAAACAATTCCCACATAACAAGTTCCATACCAATGGTCTGGAAGGTTGTAGTAGGCTTTGTCACCACAAACAAAATAAATCCCAGGGAAGATTGGATCCTTTCCACCTTTGAATCCCCAACCTCCCAAAATCTGATAAGTATCTTCACAGTTACTTGCACCTACAAAATAATTATCAAAAAGTGTATTATCTCTTCTAATGCAAAGCTTTCCACTAACTGGTTTGTCTATGTGAATTGCAACATTTTCAAGCATTTTGCCATTTAACTTCTCATCCTCTTTTTGCCAAAATTTTGACTTAGTCTGCTTGACTAATTCATTTCTTTTGTAAATTGCTCTTCTCTCCTCAACCATATTCAAAAATTTCTTTCCCTCAGCACTCAATTTGCAGGTTAGATTATTCTTGTAAGCATACTCGTAAGTGAGTTCATTAGTAACAAGGAAAAATTCTCTCATTTGTTTGGCTTTCTTGTGTTTATTTAAAGCACTCTCAATTTTTATATTCGCAAAAATCTCGTCAAAATCTGAATAGTAATATTCTAAGCGTCCAGTTTGATAAAATAAGCTAGTTAACACACTACATGTTACACCATATGTAAGAGGAAGCATATTATATGTCACTCCCTCAGAAACAGAAGCAGGTAACTTGACGCAGACATAGCAGTCTTTTGCATCCATTACCTTGACATATTCACTCAAAAGCTTTGTGAATGTATTACTTGAAAAATCACTATAGATTTATCTTGATGAATGTTAGGTTGATGATCAATAACTTTTGCAGATGCACTATGTTTATTTTGACTAACCAAAGCTTTGCTTGTCATGTTAACTTTGTGTAATTCTCTATTCATCTCTAATGGGATGATCACAGCTAAAACTAACCAGAGCAGAATTAAAATGAGCAGACACACCAGAGTCATCTTACAGCATCTCTTAAAAACAGAACACTTTGAAGTGCTCTCCTTAACATAAGGCATTTTTGGTTATTTTTGCCTCAAAATTAAAAACAAAATTTATTTTAAAATTTTTAAAGAAATAAACTAAGAAATAAACTATTTATACCCCCCTTTTAAAATAATTTTATTTTTAAAACCCTATACAAGTTTTCTTCGACCTTAGTCATACATAAGATTTCTTCAACTAAACAGTTTTTCTTCGACCTTATGTCAGCTAACAAATTTTCTTCAGCCTTTTGCCAAATTAAAATTTCTGTACTTCAATCATTGTCACTAATTTCTTCTATTTCGTTTTCTTCTTCACTACTACCATAAATGTCAATAACAGGTGGAATTACTAAATAAGTCCATTCAGGAGACTTGTATTTCTGGTTTGGTCTCACTATTCTTTTTCCTTTTCTCGACACCACTTCAATTTTCCTTCCAACTCCCACTTCCTTTCCAGGACTCTTTTGACTACTGATTTCTTCAACTTGCTCTTTAGGTTTCTTGATCAACCTCACTCTCAATCTTCCACCAGGCCAGTAGTCTGCTTTTCTCACGTATTTCTTCTTTGGTTCAGAAGCATTTGATTCTGACTTCCAAGCCCTTTTCTTTCTCTTTTCACTTTCACCATCCACGTCACTTTCTTCAGTCTCGTAGTCTGAAATTTCAATTGACTCAGGAACTTCTCTATTCGGCAGTTTTACTCCTTCAGGAACACTTCTCTGATTTCCAATACTGGTACTTGGTAATTCGTCTTCTTCTTCTTCTTCAATTACCTCCAACTTCCCAGATTTTGGATTTCTATTCCTTACTTCAGAGCTTGTTTTCTGCTTTTCGATACTCTCCTGGTCTGAAACTTCTTTTTGTTTCGCTTCTCTGTCTTTTACAGAAACAACTGAATCCTCAGTTATCTTTCCTTTTAACAGATTCTCTTCATCATCAGAATCTATTTCAATAATTTCCAAGTCTTTTCTTGTCAAATTTCCATTCACAGGCACAGGTTCCAGATGTCGACCTTCCTGTCGATCTTCAGAATCTGGATTTATTTCACCTTCTGCTTCAGAATCGGAATCATCTGTAGTATCACTTTCAACATCAGAACTCTCAGGAGTTGGTACTGGAATAGTATGACTAGGATGAATCCAACGTTTCAATCCTTTGCATTTTACAGCATTAGTAGTGATCAAAATTATTTGCCTAGGCTTCTGCCATCTAGGAGCCAAACAATTTCTTCTCCGATGTACTTTCGTTCTGACCCAATCACCAGGCCTCAGGTTATGTGTCAAAACTTTTTCATTTGATTGTGCTTCAGTTCCCACCTGATTAGACACAGAAGTCACTATATCAGATAACCTTTTACAGTAATCCAAAATAGCACTGTCATTTATGCTCAACAGTTTACCTACAGGTACAAAAGCTTGCCTCATAACTCTTCCCATTAAAATTTCATGAGGACTCAAACCTGTCTTTTTATCTGGTGTACTTCTTAATGACATCAAAACAAGTGGAAGAGCATCTGTCCACTTTACACCTGTTTCAAGACACATTTTTCCTATTCTGTTTTTAATTGTTCCATTAATCTGTTCAACTACCCCGATGCCTCTGGTCTGTATGCACAGTGTATTTTCTGCTCAATGCTCAAAGCTTCACAAATTAACTTCATCAGTTTGTTATCGAAATGGCTTCCTCCATCACTCTCAATAGTGACTGGAAAACCGTACCTTGGGATAATTTCTCTGAGCAGTAGTTTTGCTACTGTAATTGAATCACAATGTCGTGTAGGAAATGCTTCTACCCATCTTGAAAATAAACAAACAATCACAAGAACATATTTTAAGCAATTGTGTAAGGGCATTTCAATGAAATCCATCTGTAACCTGGTAAAAGGACCACCCTCTCGACCAATTATTCCTGTCCCTACTAATGATTTTCTGTTTGGATTCATTTGTTGGCATGATAAACACCTTTGACAAAAAGATTCTGCAATTGTTCTGAATTTAGTATTGAACCAAGTCTCTCGGAAAAGTCTGATCATAGAATCTCTTCCAAGATGTGCCGGACCATGATATAATCTGGCCATATCAGCAATCAAGCAATTTGGTAAGACTACTCTGCCATCTTTGTAAACCCACACTCCATCTTCATCACGTGGTCTACAATCTGATCTTAACCACAGATCTTTTTCCTCATCATCTGCTTCATTTTGTAAGTCTCTAATCTCATTCCATGTTTCTACAACTGTTGTTAGCATTAATGAATTTGAATCAATTTCTTTACTTCTTTCCCGATTGTATGAATAACCTTTTCTTGCACAGAATTTTGCCGTTTCATCTGCAAATGCATTGCCTTTTGAGATATAATCAACTCCTTTAGTGTGCGCTGCACACTTGACAATTGCAATTTCTTTTGGCAATTGTATTGCTTCAATTAATCTCCTAATGAAAACTGCATTTTTAATCGGAGACCCTGCTGATGTCATATAGCCTCTCTGAGACCAGAGTTGTCCATAATCATGTACAACTCCATACCCATACTGACTATCAGTAATGATGGTAACTCTTATATCCTTTGATATTTCACAAGCACGAATCAAAGCAATTAATTCAGCTACTTGTGCTGATCGAACTCCTTCAAGACATGATGCTTCTTCAACATCTGCAACTGTGCAGACTGAATATGAGGCTTTCAAGACACCTCCTTCTGATCTCAAACATGAGCCATCTACAAAGTAGACAAAATCTGATTCAGATAAAGGTCTATCTTTGATATCATGTCTTGGCTTCGTGCAAAATTCCATAACATCTAAACATTCATGTTCTGTTTCGATGTTATCAATGATCTCAGAATCAGGCAGTAATGTAGAAGGATTCAGATTCAAACATCTTGAAATCGAAACATTATCTGCTCCTAGTATGATTTTCTCATACTTTGTCAATCTGCTGCTTGTCAAATGCTGAGTTTTACCTCTTGTCAGCAATATTTCAACTGAATGAGGCACAAAAACTTTCACAGGAAATCCCATAATGATTCCTTCACTCTGTTCAAGACTAACACTTGTAGCTGCAACTGCTTTTAAGCAACCTGGTAATGCTTTTGCAATGGGATCAAGTACTGCAGAGAAATATGCAATAGGTTTCTTTAAATTCCCATGTCTCTGAATCAATACAGCCAATGCACATCCTTCTCTCTCGCTACAATACAGTTCAAAATCTTTCTCATAATTCGGCATACCTAAAGCAGGAGCTTGGCATAAGCTCTTTTTCAAATTCTCAAAAGATTCCATCTCAACTTCATTGAGAATAATCGGATCTTTTACATCAGACTTTGTCAGTCTCTGTAGTGGTTTTGCAATTACTGAAAATCCACTTATCCATTGTCGACAGTAACCAACCATTCCCAAGAACATTCTGACTTGTCTTTGTGTTCTTGGAGGTTGCATTGCTTGAATCATTTTAATTCTCTCAATTGTTACTTGCCTTTTTCCCTTTGCAATTCTGTGACCAAGATATTTTACTTCTTGCTTGCAAAACTGTAATTTTCCTGGAGACACTTTATGTCCCTCTTCTGCAAGGCAATTTAACAGTATTATTGTGTCTGTCACACAATTTTCTCTTGTCTTTGCAGCTATCAACAAATCATCAATATACTGCACCAACGTAGACCTATCTGGTAAGTCCAAGTTTTCCAAAGATCTTTTTAACAACTCGTTAAAGATTGAAGGACTTTCTGTATAGCCCTGAGGGATTCTAGACCATCCGAGGGTCTTACCTTGGAATCTGAAAGCAAAGATTTCATAACTGTCTGGATGTAAAGGAACAGTAAAGAATGCATTGCAAAGATCAATGACAGTGTACCATTCAGCATCATGTGGAATCTGGTACAGAATTACTGCTGGATTTGGAACCACAGGACAACATGGAACAACGATTTGATTAACCTTTCTCAAATCTTGTACGATCCTAAATGCTCCATTTGACTTTTTAACTCCCATAATTGGTGAATTACAAGGACTACTCTCCATTTCTTTTAATACACCTTGTTTGATTAATTTTTCAATTATAGGCGTAATACCTTCAATTGTTTCTGCTTTCATTTTATACTGTGGAATGTTAGGAAATTCTATTCCCTGTTTCAATGCAATTTTTACTGGATCTACGTTTTTCATTAGACCCATCTCATTCCCAGTAAAATCCCATATATCAGATTTCACTGTTTCCTTGAGCTCTTCAGGCAAATCTTTCTTTTCAAATGCAGGAAACGATTTTGTTTCTTCTGCTTCCATCATCATCATTGTCATTCTGTACAAACCATCTTCCTCCATTGTTTGTAACTCAACTCCATCAGGAGAACAATATATTCTGCAATTCATTTTACACAGTATGTCTCTGCCTAATAAATTTACTGGACTACTATTACAAACCACAAATCTGTGTTTGTCTCTATAATTTCCAATTTCAACTGGAACTGGATCAGTTAAATCAGTTTTAATTTGTTGATTGCTTACTCCAACAACTTGGATGGTATCCCCAGAGAGAGGTAGGTTTTCAATTTCCACTGATCTAACAGTAGAACGGGTAGCACCAGTGTCCACTAGAAAAGTGATGTCTACATCGTTAACTTTCCCGTTTACAAATGGACCAGACTGGTCAACCTCAAGAGTGGCTCCAACAACACACTCTTCCTCCTCTCTCGGGCACCGTCAGCAATAATCATCAGAATCACTGTCTTGGCTTTCTGTTAACAAAAATTGTTGTGAAGCATTTTGCATTTGCACCCTTTGTTGCTTTTGCTGTTTTTGCGGTCTTATTACCTGTTCATTTCCCTGAAATCCCACGTTTGGATTATATTTTTGAACTCCCCCACAATTCGGAAATGGTGGTTGTGGCAATTGATCCTGACAGTTATTCACCTGTTGTTGTTGTTGTTGCTGAATGTTTAACTCGTTTAACCCCTGTTGCATCTGTAGCTGTTGCTGCAGGTCAACACCATTCTGCATCTGTGGATTTAATAAGGGATTCTTTAAGTTTTTAGGAGGTTTAGGACACTCGTCTCTCCAATGTCCAATTTCGCCACAATTAAAACAAGGTAATCTTTGTTTCAACTCCTCAATCTTTGGGCTAAATTTTCTTGAAAAAATATTACCTTTAAGCTTTCCTTGTATCTGGTTCGTATTTCCAGTTTGAACAAAATTTGTGTTCTTATTACCCATGCTGGCAATTTGTTGCTCAGCCACCTTTACCTGAGCCCACATGGCTTTCTCTTTGAGCTTCTTTTGTCTCACCTCTAATTCATCACTGCAATATTTAGCTTTTCTCAGAATATCGTCCACAGAAAGTGATTGCCATCCTACAATGCTATTCCTGATCATGTCTGCAATTTCAGGTTTTAGTCCATAAACGAATCTATAGATAAAATGACTCATGTCCTTTTCATCCAATTTTTCATAGCCACTGTATTGTTTAAAAATTAACAGTAACCTCTCATAAAAAGAATGAACTGATTCTTTTGTTTCCTGATTTGTCCTTTCTATTTTAACCCAATCAACTTCTTTGGGTGGAATTTTGTTTTTCATCCAAACGATCACTTTTTCGTAAAAATCCATTACAAGAGGATTTGGAGCACCTGTTTCTTTGATTCGCTCAGGTTCTGTTTTTGGCCAACTTATTGATATTTTACATTCTGTCCAAAGATCTGATGGAACGAAAATGTCGAAAAATCCATCTAAATCAATCCACAGAACTGTTGACACTTTGATAAACCTATCCACTTGTCTATACCACTCTACTGGTTTCTCCCTCAATTTTGGAAAGTCATTTGTGAATAGCAGTATGTCCTGTCTTGACCAAGGGACATGAACATATCCTCCACCTGCAATCTCTCTCATTGGAAATTGTTTTGACAATTTTTCCAATCTTTCATCTTCCTTCTTTTTGCGTCCATTTTACTCTCCACTTATTGAGTTCTCCCAGATTTTTGATGTAAACAATTAAATTTTTTATATGCAGTATTCTTCCCATTGAGTTCAAACTCTCAATGTCACTTTCTGAAAAGTCTAATCTGTAATGCTTTGCAAAATTCTTTTGTTTACTCACATCAATTTCAAGTTCCGCTGCTAGTTCCTCTAACTGATCATATTTATTTTTAGTTTTCCACTGAATACTTTTACAAATGAACAGTAGTTCATCATCTCGATAATAATTCAAACTATCTGGACCAATTGTTCCAATTATTAATTCTTCAATATTTGCTTTTAATTTAGCCACATCAAGTTTCGGAGTAGTCACCCTAACTTCAGGACTCCCTACATCTGAAATAGCACCCATTGGTGTTTTTGGAGATAAATCCTCATTAAAGGTTAAATCTGGCATTCTCGATCTCGAAGAGTTTATTTCGGATATGTCTGAGTAAAATTTTTCAGCAGCTTTTTGAATTTCTGCATTTAAAGGAATAGTTAACCCTGTTTTGTTTGATTCTCTTTGGTCAAATACAGGCTGAACAGGACCAATCGTTACTGGAACTGTCACAGCTTCCATGCTTTTTGTCATTCGTCTAATTAATTCTTCCTTAGATTTAAAATATTCAGCAGAATCAACAGCCTCAACATTTCTTGTATCCCTTGCATAGTCTTTTGGAGCTTCCCTTGCTCTTGGAGTCATTGCAAAATGTCTACCTTCATTTCGAGCATTATCAAATTCTGGTCTTCTTGGAGTTTCAATAATTTCACAATTATTTGGATAAAGTTTTGGAGTTTCATTAATTGGAGGTGCACTCGGTGAAGTTTCAGTAGAAACCACCGGAGTTGACCATGATCTAGGAGGTCTCAAAGGCTGATTCTTTCTAGCTGTGGTGTATATTTCTTCCATAACTGCATCTTCAGATTCACTTTCTATAGATTTCCCAGTAGGAGTACCCATAACCATTTCCTGATTTAAATACAATCCTTCACTCATGTTTCCCTGTCTCCACATTCTCAACCTGTCTTCATGAGTATCTCTTCTCCAAGCTGGAGGTTTAGAAGGTCTTTTGATTCCACTAGCTTCTCTTTGTAACTGATACATCTCATCTTCCCACTCAACTAAAGCTTCAAATTGAGTTGGTCTCGGTTTTGGAATAAGAGCATTCATTTTCTCTCGTAAATTTCTTAAGACTTTTACATTAAATGAACCATCATCAGGCCAAGTTAAAACACCGTCGTTCTTTGTATAGCGTTTCCAGCTATCAAACCATAAAACAGTATGATATCCATATTCACCTTCCATGTACGCTGCAGGTGTTTTATACTTATGAAGTAATTTACCACCTCGCGTTTCGATTTTCTTGTCAGGTGAAAATACATTTTTAAGTTTCTGAAATAATGTTGGCTTTTTCTCAACATGTTTAAAATGATAACTCATTTTTAAAAGTTAAATTTAATTCGCAAAATCGTTCGTAAAATATTTCCGGGATGTTCCGCAAAGCAACCAATCCATGCGCGAAACACACCAACAAGCCAATGACAGTTGAACTACGTCACTTTCCTGCTCAACGAATAAAATTGGAGTTTTTCTGAAGGACCAATCAGCTTACAGGTCGTCAGAGACTCAAGAGCCAATCAGAGTATAGCTTGTGACGTAGGTCACCCAATCCCAGCGCGGCTCTGTGACGTAGACAGCAGCTGCGGTTTCTCGCTTCTCACTCCTAGCGCTTACCCCTCCTTCACAAAATCTTTTCACAGCGCCATTTTAAGAACACTTTTCAGTGTAAATTAATTCTTAAACAATGACAATAAGGACTCATCTGTTTGTTTCACTATTTAGGATAGTTTACATACATTCAAGTATCCACACTTCGCAATAGTCGGCGCTATTCACACTAAGGATAATTTTCAATTGTTAGTAGAGTAACTCTTACCCCACCCTTCCAACACGTAAAATTATGAACTCGTTTTCCTCTGAACGCACCGCGAAGTGACAGTTCTAAGAGTTCCACTTGAACATAAATTACAAATCAAACTCGCACTTTCACACGGAAAATTCCCTAATTTCGAACACACATGAAATCCGTACAGGACTCTCACCTGTTTATAGAAATCATGCACCGTTAGCAAAATAACGACGTTATCCGTACAGGGCTCTCACCTGTTTATAGATATAAAACATGTACCCCTACAGGACTCTAACCTGTTTATAGGTAATCATGCACCGACGCTACTCTGCCCTTCATTCAAGCTCGGATATAACTAATACTTTTATCACAGTGAGTTTTATGGAAGGCGCTTTGTCCCTATTCTCATGCTGCTCTAATTTCTTAGAAAACCCTCACTTTACAAGATTCATACCTAGCCCTAACCATGTGCTGCACGGCGACAACACTATGGTACACGGCGATACCACTTGTGATACTCGGCGATATCACTGCAAACAGAACAGATGACTTGCGTGACTAATTTCTCGCCACACAATCTATACCGGTATAGCTTACAGATAGCACGAAAAACAAACTTAACATGTGTTAAAACATCGATCCTATTTCCATACCATAACACTTTAGTAACCCTTAGCAACCAACATATTACCTTGGTTACCCTTAGCAACCATCAATTTCTGCTACCAGAGAATTGATCCAGCGGCCTATAGAAAATATATCATAAACAACGCTACCCAACTTCATAACCTATAAACAAAATTCTACACTAACTTATGGACCCATTTATAAACATGACATATTTGGGCCTACTGAATCAGGTGGTCAGATTAAATCTATATACACATTATTTACAAACTATATACAAATTTATACATCTGTGTAAGGAATATTGTCATTAGAATAAATCCTAACCATTTAAACGACCACCATTGGCGATGGGATCTAGCTAATAGTAACCTACACTTCTGAATAACCAAGACCAGCTTGTTTGTCAAAAGTAAGATTTTATTTACTAAATTATGGTATTTCAAAATGTAATTTTATAAATTTAATTTTGTTAGCATTAAAGTAAGCATGTTTGAAAAGTTTCATGAGAAAAATACAGTTTAAGTAAGAAATTCAAAGTTTAAGTAAGATTTTAACAGTTTAGCATTTCTAAAGCCTAAGTCCCTAGCTAAGCTAAATAAATGGAAAATAAAGTAAAGTTCTTTGAGGATTCTTACGTGCTCCACGCAAAGTCCAGCAGCACTTCACCCTCATCGGAAAGTCAGAAAGCAGCAGCCAGCCCATCCCTAAGGGCATGACTTTTTATACCTTTCTATGCTAGCTAAACTAAGCGAAGGAAAGTTTTCATAAATCCACGAAGTCCCATTGGTTGAGAGTGACAAGTGACATGTCACCCACATTTCAAAACTTCCATTAGGTCACATTTCTTAAAGACCATTGTCTTTTCCGAATGCAACCAGGAGCTTCCTTGGTTTGCAACAATTGTAAAATAATGTTCTCACAGTGTTCATTTCACTTCCGCGGGTGCCAAGTTAGAGCTGACAAAATTGTCCTTTATCACTGATTTCCGACCTTGGCCACGTCCGACAAAATGGTGACAGCACGTCAGTTTTGCTTAGTGAATGCAGCTTTGACGAACACTTTTTCAGAATGGGCATCTCGTGACTTTTGCAGAAGTAAAATTCAGCTTTAGCAAACTCGAGCAAACTAGGCCCAAAAGCAGGCAACTTATGCTTTCTAGTAATAAACAAACACAAGAAAAGTATTAATGTAAGAAATAATGTTGATTCTGTATCCACCCTAGGTTTACTAATTAATTAACCCTCCCGATTAGTCTAATGTTACCTAGCAAATGCAAACAAATAAAGCAGCGTTTATATCTACCAGTCTTCATGAATCCATGAAACTTATGTGCACCTAGAATAGTAGAAATGACATCACATAGACAAGGAAAGCAAAATAAGCACATGCCTCTTTTAGGTTTGCTGTAGTTAGTAATGACAAAAACGAAAACAACAAATTATTTTATTATTTTGCACGAACAAAAAGATGCAACATTTATGCACGTTTATGAGCACACATGTTAGTCCCCCCATGTGTAAAGTTTAATCTAGATTGAATTAGTACGATACATCACAAATCATTAATATTATTATTCATGTTATGGAAATGTGACTTTGCGAGTTTAAACAAAATTTTGTTTTCTATCTCGCTCCATCAGTAGCTCGGCTGAAAATAAACAGTGTGGTGAGGACTCAATTTTCTTGATCACGAGGCCCCAGGCAGGGGTGCCCTCTGTCCCCCCTATTATTTATTGAAGCCATGGACCCACTTGCCCGCCACATACAAGAGCGTCACCTTCACCTTGGATTACAACTGCATAAAGGCCCACTTGCTACTTCCTTCTATGCAGTTGATGTAATGCTGTTTGTGCGGGAGCTGGCCGAAGCTTTACCCCCACTCTTAAGAGAGATGGTTTGCTTTGGAGTGTAGTCAGGATTAGTCATCAATTGGACCAAGTCAGAATTTTTCCGCTGACCCTTGCCACTACCCAAGTTGATATTGAGTTCCCCTTAAAATGGTGTACAGACCACCCTAAATATTTGGCCATTTATTTACATTGCAGCGCTGCCGAAGTCATCAGCCTAATACTACGGTCCCACGGTTGACCAACTTACGACACAGTTTGATACATGGACGAAGCTTCCCCTTTCCATAGCCGGTAGGATTGCCATAATGAAAATGGTGGTTTCACCATGTTTTTTGTACCTATTTTTAAATATTCCAATTGCCTTGACCACGAAAGTCTTCACTACACTGCGCTCACTACTGATGCACATGATATGGGCAGGCAAACAGCCATGCATCGGCTGGGCCACCCTGATAATGCCATACGAACGGGGGTACTTTGGGGTTCCTGACTTTTATTTATGCTACCTGGTGGCGCAGGTTCACTTTATCTACTACTGGTATCACCCTTATGCATGGATACAATATATCGAACCCGAGCGATCTCAGGTACAGCCGGGCTTGCTCTTGACTGTCTTGCCTCAGGGCCTACCGCAATGCCCCACCAAAATCCAGGCAATGTCCGCAACTTGCTGGCGTCGACCAAATTAAGCAGATATTTACATCATAGTCTCTTATATACTTCACATATACCATTAGCAGACAATCCGTGGATACCCTCTACCACAAAACTCTCACTAAAAAGACAGTAGATAAATTTAGACTCCGTACAGTGGGGGACTTATTTAAAGACTCTCGATCATATACGGTCACTGACTTCACATCCCGGGGTGCTGCCACATATATGGACAGATTCCTCCTTCATAGAATTCGGAGTGCTTTGCTGGAGGCTATACCAGATGTAACAGCAGAGCCGCAAGAATTTCCCCCACTTTCACTCGTCATAAACTCACCAGATAGTACACACCTCGTCTCGTGACTGTATCACCTATCACAATCCCTCCGACCCGCAGGGCCACCAAGCAAGGACATCCTGGGAACGGGACCTGGGTGAAACACTGCCCGACAGCGTATAGCTATACTGTTGTGCACAGACACGGTATATCTCGTATAACCATAGGCACAAACTATTACATTTTAAATACCTTCACAGTGCTTATGTTACGCCGAAACTATTATTCAAAATGAACCGCATGCGCCAGATCGGCAGAGCCAGGGGCAGACTTTGCACATCTTTCATGGAATTGTGCACCTGTTAGGGCGTATTGGGAAGAGATATTCCAACATCTGTCCCTTATGGTCGAACACACTATAGGGCCCACACCACTGATGGCATATTGGGCTATGTTAAGCCAGTTAAGAGAAGCATTAAGAGATTCTCTGCTATGGCCCTACTCATAGCAAAACGCCAAGTTTTTCTACATTGGGGTAGAGCACAAACATCAACGAAAAAAGACGGGCTTCATGACCTTACTTATTGTAACACTACAAGCGATGATATATGCCACACTATCACCTATGGCCTCGTGCCGGTGTGACATCTGGCAACCGCTCAAGGATTATTTACAGAGTCACCCAATAGGCGAAGCTTAAGGGGGTAGCAAATAGAGGATGATGAGATATGTGGGAATGACATGGCTGATATTGACATAAACAGAAGGCCTAGTGAAAAGCCATTACTACCATTGCAACAACCTTTGAGGAATGACTGACAATGGCGTGACTACTGCAACTAAAATACTGTACTGTGCTTACTATTGTATACTTGATCAAAAATGCTTGTTATAAGTTGTTATGTTCAGGAAATGGGAGTGAAACATAATCCGACATAATGTGCCAAAGTCAAATTGCTCGACATATTTGTATACACTCTCTGAATGTTTGTTATATTAAAAAATGCAATAAAAAAAATAAAAAAGTAACTGTTTAAAAAATATCTCAGGCCTGCCACTGCAGTCTGTGGTGAAGATTTAAAACTGCCAATTCGACCTGGCAGAATAAACCTTTTGCCAGGCCTAAACCTTCCTTTTAATACATATAAGCCAGCCCATTAGGTAGGCCCTAAAGATTCCATAGGGCAAGGTTCATAGTATTTAAAAAGTTGGACATATATATTTAAGTTTTACATGTCCAGTTCACTACTGTAAGGCTTATCTTTCCTATTGGATAACTTTGAGTTACATTATTACATTTGTAATACACATTGTTGGGCTAAGCCCTCTCTGCACGGTTACCCTCAGACATTTTGCCTTCACCCCTTCTATTTTCGGATTTTTTGGGGAGGGAACATTAGGACTTTGTGCACTTTACCACTGCCAGACAGTGCTAAAGTGCTTGTGATCACTGGTAAAAGGGCTTACTCCCAATTGACACATTTAATTTACTTATAAGTCCCTTTTAAAGTGATATAACATATACCCAGGGCCTGTAAGTTAAATGTTACTAGTGTGCCTACTTATTCGAAAATAAGGGAGAACCCGGTAAACCTTTGGCATCTGGGTAAATAAAGTCATATATAAAAAACAAATGATGCCAAGGACCTTGGCATCATTTGTTTTTTTATATATGACTAGTGTGCCTACAGCACTTATTGTGCCACTCACTGAAGTAGCCTTTTAAAACATGTTTCAGAACTGCCATTGCAGCCTGTGTGCAGTTTTAAACTGCCAGTTGAAACTGTAAAAATAACTCCTTTTCCAGGCCTAAACCTTTCTTTTTAATACATTTAAGTCACCCCTATGGAAGGCCCTAGACAGCACTTAGGACAGGGTGTAGTAAAAAGGTTGAATATGTACTTTTACGTTTTACAGATCCTGGTAGTGAAAAACTTTTAATTAGTTGTTTTCTACTGCAAGGCCTATCTATCCCATTGCACAACATTGGGTAACCTAATAAGTGCTACCTTTTGAATGGGAACAGGTAGAAATACCATATTTGGTATCAAAGGAATTGTAATTTAAAATTCTTTTTGATGGTGGAGTCTAATTTTATGTCACATTTCTGAAAATGCCACTTTTAGAGAGTTTGCATTTTATTGTCTTAGCTATTTGGTGCCTGGAGCCTGTGCCCTGGGTTACATGACTGCGATTAGCATGGCTGTTGGCTTTTTTGTATTCCTCCTAGACAATTACATAAAATGGGAGTAGTGGTTGGCAGGATCAGCCATCCTTCCAGGATGTGTGGGGCAGACCTGTTCTCTGCCCCACTTACATTTCAAAGGGCTGCCTCAGCGCACTCACAAAGGACTTCACAATAGCCTTTGACACATTGGAGCTTGGGCAGGGAGGAACAAAATTCCATCACGTCTATGGGGGAAAACTCTAGAAGGGGGTCCCACTTCAAAGCTGGCACCAGGTATAATATTAGAACACTCAGACCAACTCATCAGTTAACTCTTGAACCTGTGTATGACCCCCAATAAGGACTTCCTTGTACTAAAGAGCACTTTCATGCTTTCTGAGGCCTGCTTTTTACTTAAAAGCAATTCCCTGCTACTACCAGATGACTGACCTGCCTTTTGAAGCCTGCCTTATACCTGCAGCAGACTGCCCGGCTGCTTGAGGCTTGCTACGCTACTTGATCCCAGGACTACCAGAGTGACTCAGAAGTCTAGTTTGCTGGCCTTCATGTCTGAGCTACCCATTCCAACAACTTTGAACCTGTACCTGGACCCTGCCTGAAGTAAGTCCTGCGCTCCAAGTGGTGCCGACCAAGTCCTGGACCCTTGTAAGTAATGTTAAAAATGCACAGACTTGGTTTCAACAGAAAGTACTCTGAGAACCGACAGGAGACCGGCACTTGCCTGCTTGCCGATCTGCCAAAGTAGCATCAACAGTCGACCTGACTTTGCAGTAGCTTCCCCAATGCTCTTTTCTGCATCACAAATTTTGTTCAGCAACTCCTCTTCAGAAGGGCTCCAGAAGTCCTCATCATGTACAGCCTGTAGCATGGTCCTGATAGATATTTACTACTTCCAAAACAGAGACTAAGGGCCCAATTTTAAATGTTGTTGGGATGCATATTCCATCGCAATGGCGATGGAGTATGCATACTGCCAATCAGAAAGTCAACCCTCCTGATTCACATGCAGGTGGACCTTCAGTTTGACTGTGGCTGTGACTACTCTGTCACCGCCATAGCTACATTTCTACAACAGCCTGATGGAGAAAGGGTCTTCGAAGAAGTGGTTATATGTCGTCTCACCCAAACACAATGGGTGGGCATGTGGTCATTTTTTACTGTTCATCACTGCCAATCTATACCCTGGCAGTGAGGGACAGTACAAAGCAAATAATGCCCTCCCCCCACCAAGGGAGATGACTTATATGGGAGAGGGAAGCATTACTTTTTTTATTTTGAAGAAGAACATTTTGTTGTTGAAAATAAAAATTGAATACTTTTGAAGCAGGGTTGTGTCATGCTGACGCAGCTCTGAACCATACAATGAGATGCATTGACAGGAACCGGTGTAACGGCGGTTCCTGACAAGGATTTATAAATCAAACAGATGGACGAAGTGCTGAAACTTTTCAAATACTCACCCTCAGTCACAGATCTGGGTTGAATCCATCATCATTCTTTAGCTCACTTCGTCACCTCAGTTCAGACCCAGCTATATACAAATCAGTCTTGACCTTGTGCCTCATGGGAACAGTCCAGCCCGAACTGCCAAGCCAGGTATTCCCTGAACCAGAAACAAATATCCTGAGACCGGTTTTGTTGTAACACCTCTCTTCAGCCAGGCTAGCTTGAATCCAGTGGCAAAATGTACTACTAAGTGGAGTTTGTGAATAATGCCCATGAGTTTTTTCATACACTCTTGTAGTTACAGGAATAGGTATATGCTTCCTTAATTTGAACACACAGTTTGGATGCTTGGGGCCTCTTTTATAAGGCCATCATGCAGTGCAGCCCGACAAGTCACCTTGCTGGGCTGCACTGCTTGAAAGGCAAAGGGCAGGAATGCACTGTATTTGAGGCAAAACAGTTCATTCCTGTTCTTTCTCTTGCAATGATGCTCTTTTAGCAGCCTAGCACAAATGCAGGCACCTTTGAACCATGGTGAAAGGGTGCCTGTGTTGCATGCTGGATTATTTTTGTGCAGGAAGAGGCACTTTACTGCTCAAAAACAATCCTGGGAGGCATATTCCTCTTTCTATGTGTGCTGCAGAATTCAGCACATATAGAAAGAGGAAGAAACAAGGATAAATAGAGACATTTCTCCTTGTTATGCCTGGCCTGTGAAGGTGTACTTTTTTAGTGTTTAAATATTTTATTGTATTTGGAAAAAAAGAAATACAATAAAGAAAAACAGCGATACAGAAATACCAAAAATGGATGCATACAAGTAAAAAGTTAAAAAGAGTTACAAGACAGAAAGTACTTGAACTAAGATGATAATGGAAGAAAATCATTATATATAAAGGACCATGTACATATAGTGACAAAGAGCAGGTGTTTCAAAGTCAACGATAATAAATATCATCCCAAGGAAGAGGAGTCAGAAGAAAGACCACCATGTAGAGCAATAATGTTGTGCATGGTAAAACGTGTATTGCTTGGTAAGTAAGGTGTATCGCCAATGGGGATGAAACGAAAAGGGTGAAGGGAAGAGTAGGAGGGGAAGAATAATGGATAGTGATGGAGGAGGGGGTTACAATGGGACTTCTGTCACACATATAATAACAAAATCAAGATAGGTCCAAAAGGATATTGATTCACTAAACCCTGAAAAGAATGGCATACACTGCTAGCAATAGAAGGCATAGAATGTTTACCTTCAAAAAGAGTATGAGCTCCTCAAAGCTATGACACCCACGCCCACCAAGTGCGGTATGATAGGAGATGAAAGGATTTCCATTCCCTGAGTATATTCTTGACTGCAATGGATAAGAGCAAATCTAATAATTCCAGATATATATTATCAAGAGGTAGAGGGGCAACTGCAGCCCATGGACCCAGCATAATCATAGAAATGGAGACAATGATAATAAAGATTATAGACAAATGTTTCTGTATAGGGCCCCAAAAGGAGTCTAATAGTGTACATTAAAAAAACATATGTTAAAGGGTGCCCGGTTCTAAATTGCAATTCCAACATTGATCATTATCTCGTAATTTCAATTTGTGTAAGTGAGCAGGAGTACAATGTAGGAGATACATTGTTAATATTTTTGACTGATCCAGTGATGGAGCAATTTTGATACAAAGGGATAATTTCCTGATTAACTGCCAGTTATCATGGGAAATGTGTTTAAATATATCCTCTTAAAAATGATGAGACCATTTAACACAGGTAATTGTGAATTGTGCAGTTTGTGGAGTTGAGAAAATGTATACATTTCGTAAGCAATATGTCCTGAACATAGCCACAGAGCGAGAACTGTAACAATAACCAAGTCTGTAGAAAGGATTACCTTAGAAAGCTTAACTTTGAGTTTAAAAAATATATAAAAAGCAGTGTTACTGATATTATGTTTTTTGACTACGAAGGAAAAGGGAAGAGGGTCATGGTTATCATAGAGGTTTCTCACTAATCTAATACCTTTAGAGGCCCACTGAGAAGCCGCATTAATATCAATCTTAATAATGAGTTTAGGATTAAGACACAAAGATGTCCATCTAGAATTATGAATGTGTTTCAAGGGTCTTCTTTCACGGTATTTTAAAGCACTAATCACATCTGACATAGTATACCCAGAGAATGTGCAATTGTAAATTTTGAAATTGTGAGGAGGGAGAGAGTGCTAAAAGGAGAGCAAAATCTTGTTCTATATGTACCCACGGAGGTATATAATGAGATTCTGGAAAATGACTAAATGTTCCTTGGGCAGCTAGGAAGGATGTTTGGTACAATTTGCAGTCCAGGTTACAAACTCCTAATGTGGAGGGTTTCCTAAGATATTTAGTGGAAATTCGAGCTCTCTTATAGTTCCATAAAAACCTCGAAGTGAGTATATCAATTTCATGAAAGAAGGATGATGTAAGTTTTAAAGGAAGCAAAGAAGACAGTAAATTAATAATTGGGGTTATCATCATTTTAAGTGTTTGTAATCTACCCCACCAGTAAATATATATGGGGTCCAAGAAGACAAGACCTCTAACTTTATTTATTGTGTGAGAATCATTATAGAGTACAGTATCTGTAAGGTCCCTACAAAACCAGATCCTCCGATATTTAATGCATGTGGATTGCCATTTAAAGCCTGAATCTCCTAAGTGTGAGGGAAGCCACAATGGATTCAAGGGGAGTACTTCCACCTTTTCTTTATTAAGAGTATAGCCAAAGACAACTGAAAGATCATGAATAATGTTAAAAATAAAAGGTATCGCTGATTTAACGTCTTCTTAAAAAAATAGTACATTGTCTGCATAAGCAGACGTTTTAAGGTTATGTGTTTCAAGCTGGAACCCTTTGATCTCAGAATTCAGAATAAGCAAGTGGAGAAGTGGATCAATGGATACAAGAAAGAGTAGCTGTAAAAGCGGGGAAACTTGTCTTGTTCCTTGATGAAGATCATAAAAGGTCATAAAAGGATGTTATACCAATAATACTGATATTAGCTTTAGGTTGTATATAAAGGGTCATAACCATATTAACACAAGAGTTGTCAAGGTTTTGTGTGACTCTAAAACCCAATGTAAAAAAGGCCACATACCTTATCAAATGCCTTTTTGGCATCAACGGAGATCGCTGCAGATGGTAGTGAGGAGAGCTTAGCTTTTACTAAAATGTGACAGAACGCACAAATGTTGTCCCTAGCAAGCCTACCCTTAAAAAAACCCATTTGTGGGCCATGATTGAGGTTGGGAATGTGACTTTCCAGTCTATTTTCTAAAATCTTCGCAAACATTTGTGCTTCCATATTCAATAAGGAGACGTGAGGGACGTGTTTTGGATAAGAAATGTCTTTGCCTTACTTAGGTATAACTACTATAGTGGCCTCGGTGGGCGTACCCAAAACTTCACCCATTTAAAACATAATGGTCAAAAAATCTTCTTTAGATATTTAATGATTGAGGAAGTAAATGTTTTATAGAAGGCAATGGGATAACCATCCGGGCCAGGAGCTTTCTCAGCACAAGTAGCCTTAATAGCCTGAATAATCTCTTAAATTTCAATTGTCTTACCTAAATTGATCCGATTTAGTAGCAATATGAAGAGAATTGAGGAATTGTTGGCAAATTATCTTAATACACTGCCTTTGAGGGGTATAAGCTTTTTCATAAAAATCTCTGAAGACTTCAAGAATTTTTTAGGTATGAAACTTTTTCAAACTATTTCTGTCAGTAATGTGGGTAATTTGTGTGGTGTTAGTATTACGGTATTTGAGAGTAGACGCTAACAATTTTCAGTTCTATTACATAACAATAATTGACATGATTCCTGAGCGTGCATTCCAAGATAAGCTCTTTTAATAACTATGGAATTAAAGAATATATTTCAATTCTTTAATGTCATACAGGAGAGATTTGTTGCTAGTATGTCTATATAGTTTTTCTTTTTGTTTAATCTCATCTCCTAAAGATTGGAGAGCTCTTCTAATATCGCCATATCTTTTGAAATTGTTTTTTATAATTTGACCTCTTATGGTACACTTAAATGCATTATGAAAAATGATTGGAAAGGAGCACTCCCTTTTTTTTGGTATTAATCCTAATCAATTTATTAACTACAAGGCGTGCTGCCAAGGCATGCACACTGTCCCTGTGTGCCTGTAACTAAATCTGAGGGGTTTAAAGTGTTTCCACTTGGCCTCTGCACACTGATGCTAAAATCAAAAATAGATTGAAATCTTAAAACATATTCTGATGCTACAACTTGTTGCTATTTCAATTATCTGTATTTTCATAACAAGATATTCATATCATCAAAACTTTACATTTTGGTTTGTTTACATCACGAATCAATTCTTTCTAAGCATAATTTACATATATATCACATTGAAAGCATTTGTTAGCAGAACTGCCCAATACATTTCAGACCACATTGGCCCTTCTTCAGGGGTTTAATCTGTAAGAAAATGAATAAAACCTGCTCTCATATTCATAGAACTCATGTCTGGGTGAAGCAGTCAGTTATAGTGTACATGGAACATTATTTAATACATCAGATATACTCTACTGTTTATGCCCAAAACATAACGAAGAAGCGCTAAAAAGAAATCTGTATGTGGTTAGTAAAAGTGGTGGGAAACTAAAAAAATAGAAAAAACCAAAAAGATGCTAATAACTAAGATTCACCTAATAAGACTCAGTGTTATGTTAAGCCCAGTTCTCGAGGGTGCACCTAGCATTAACTAGGAAGCTGGTGATTCTAGTGCATAAAAAAAATACTGGCTTACTGTTGAATCTCTCCAATACCATATGCAATTAGGTGGGAAAATCTGTAATTCAGACACAAGTAATTCTTACTACACCAGTCGCGATTCTGACAAAGTTTATGTCGCATTTACCCTCAAAAGTCCATACTTACCTTAAATAAACAACCACAAGATTCAGGACGCTGCCTGTGGCAATGCTCAATGTAACAATCTCTCCCAACACAACCAGTTCTGAAAATTATGAAAGGATACTCTTAAAAACCATTGTTGGACTTTTCAAAGCATTTAGACGGTCTATCAAAGTTCTACTAACCGTTCAAGTCGGATGAAACCGAAGCGATGCTCAACACTCGTCGGACCTTTTCTCAAGACTTGTTACCTTGAACGCGATCTGATGCCATAGGTTGCCAAACACTCTGAAATCGACGAAGGACTACGTTCCTATCATCACCTTCTTCAACGCCATTTCTAACTGGCTAAATCTCCTGTGGTGCTGAAAGGATATTTCCCGGAAAAAACGAAAAAAGTGTCAACAACAATGCGCCACCTTTTAATCCTATCAAAGTGCATATCTGGGCCATTACCTGATGACTAAGGTTCCGCAAAACATAACAGGCTAACTAAGCTGCTATCTCCTTTGTGCTATGATATAAGAGTGATGTTAATACGGAGATTCAAAAGAAATGTAGCAAAATGTAAAAGAAATAATTACATGACCTACAAAACTCTATAATACATTTCTAGGCTTAAGTAATGAAAACAATGAAACAGAAAACAATCATAATCCTAAGTGGGTTCTATCTAATGCTCCAATGTATGATTAGGGCAATAACCTGTTCTGCCTTCCATCTAGGCTGCATCCCAAAGTATTATCAAGGAATCCACTAATAATTCATTTTCTTTGAAGTAATGAGCCAATTACGGGGCCCTTTTGTATCTGTAAGGCTAAGAATGGATAACTAAACTGTTGCATGGTTAGAGCCAACTATTGTGTGGATCATGACATTTGTTGTATTTTTTAAAAGGGAAACGTCAACAAGAAGGTAATCGATACGAGAAAAGGGTGAATGGGGAAGGAGAAGAATGTGAAATCACTACCCGTAGGATTATGGAGTTTCCAAGAATCCAGAAGATGATGTGAAGAACACATACTAAGCGGGTGTTTGTGTGCGCTGAGGGGGTTTGAAATTTTAATGCAGATTGACTATCTAAAATAGGATCGAGTGGAAGATTAAAGTCTCCTCCAACAATTGTTTTTTAATTTTGTGGAATGTCAGCAACTTTTTGTTAATCGGACGCCAGAAGTTAGGGTCATCTGTATTTGGAGCGTATGCATTCATAATATATATATATCCTCAGACCCATTAGTCAGTTGTGTAACTAACCATCTCCCACTGGTGTCAAGTTCAGCTACACTAGAGATAAACCAGATTTTTTAGAAATAAAAGTAATAACCCCGCTTTTCTTCCCAGAAGCTTCAGAGCATGTGACATCTAAAAACCAATCTCTTCTCATAAGAAGGGCTTCCTTAAAGCCTATCTTAGTCACTTGGAGTAGAATCAAATCGACAGATAAACTCTTATAATACTCTAGGGGCATATTATCAAGGACAGGTGATACATTATCGCCGCTTTTATCGGCAGGAAACTGCCGATAAAGCGGCGAAAATGGCCTTGATAATATGCTCTATGGAATTCCTATCGAAGCCCATGCTAGATGTCGTCACATCTAACATGGGCTTCGATAGGAATTCCATAGAGCATATTATCAAGGCCATTATCGCCGCTTTATCGGCAGTTTCCTGCCGATAAAAGCGGCGATAATGTATCGCCTGTCCTTGATAATATGCCCCCTAGAATCTTGGCACACTTTACTTGGTGATTCAAATCCTTAACATTAAGGGAAACTACATTTATACTAGACATCTGTATATAGCTTACAGACAGTAGATAAATCTAAGTAAGGGGCTCAATGACAGCCAGAAGATATGTTAGGCGCAGAGGAAATACAGCAGATATCCCATTCATAAAGTGTGGGGGGATAAAGAATAAGGGAGATTCAAGAGGGTTCAAAAGCTCTGCAGATATATCCAGAGCAACATCCAAGCCCTTCCCCACAAGGGAATGTCTGTAAAAGCAAGTATATTGCATGGGGAACCCACATGGTTGAGCAGCAGCAAAAGCTGCCATAATCAGAACAGACTACTCAGTCAGTGAGAATCAGCAGAACAGGGGAAATAGGGGAACAAAAGTTTCTATTGTAAATGTATAACCCACGGTTTGTGTGATCACAACATTCATATAACAAAGGTATAGCACCAAGCAATTGCTAAATAATTAAATATGAAGTGAGGAGCACATATGTAAAAAGATGACATTCCATAAGTAAACTAATTGTAACTATTATAACATATACATCTCAGCTATATGTACCCCTTCACATCTTGAAACATTCATATAATTTCCAGTGTTATACTTACAGCATCATCGTAAATTGGCTATTTGGTATAAGGTATTATGTAACTATGTGTACAAAATTCTAAAGATGTATCTCATAATGACATGACATTTAATTTGAGCAACAGAAAGAAGCATGTATGTTAGATATCATTAGAAAATGAGCCGATACCTACCGCAGCACTGGAAGCAGAGAAAGGTAGATGTTTATAGTATTAAGGGACCCTATGTAAGTGACAGAGCAATTCATTGATGACCAATAGATAATAAGGATCTATACAGAGACTAACTTTTCATTTAAACATATCTGAAAAGAGATCAAGGGCAGAATACTTACCTACAATAAGAAAGCTATCAAAAAGAGGCACAAGACTAGGCAATATTGAACGAATTACCATCACATGTTAAGCGGATAGAGTAAGTTCTACAATGTGCCAGTAATAATCATATTGAGAAAATAACATCACGGCCAACGAAATTCAAATGGATATATGTAACCTTTAGAAAGACCATACCAGTTAACCCCCCACCTCCTGCCATCGTATAAGCCACTCTGAAAGAGGAATGTCCCGAAAGTAACCTAAACACAACGTGTGTATTGCATAACACTAGATAAAACATCAAAATCTAACCTGTGCAGAATACAAAATCCATCAGAACCATAGTAGCAAGCAAAATCACAATAGAAGTTGCTGTGTAATATACAGTCAGTACAACCTAGAATAATTAGAACAAGTTGCATAAAATCTTGTAATTAGTAGAATTTGCAAAGACATATCAAATGCTATTGAGCGACAAAAAGATATGTTTTATCATGGAAGCGTACGAGCAGATCAGGTCCATATGAATCTCTAGGAATGTGAAGTAGCAGGTAGAGAGTCCAAGTCTATCTGAGATTCAGAGTGATTATCAAAAAAAGTTGAGAGGTCTATAGGTTTAAAAAAGATCTGCAGGCGACCTTTGAAGGTGATTTGGAACCTTGAGAGGCCACAGAAAGAGTATGGGAAGCCCACATCATGAAGTCTTCTAAGCAGATTAAGCAAGCTTTTTTGACGGATTACGGTATCTCTGGCAAAGTCCTGCAAAATAGAAATGTTGTGGCCTTCCCACTGATTCGTCTTAATCTTCCTCCTCTGTGCTCGTATTTGATCTATGTCTTGGGGTCACAATGGTTTAAAAATTGGAGAGGACATCTTTTTTTGGTTTAAAAGTTGGAACTCTGTGTGTTCGTTCTATTTCATAGACTTTTTTGAAGGAGAGTGCCAGAACATTTGCGATCCAACTAATAAAGAGGTCAATCACTGAATTCTCAATCCCCTCCTGTAGCGCTGGAAGCACTCCTATGGTTTGGCACTTGGTGATGACCTTTGACTACCATGATTTTAATTGACTTTTGGTGTTTAATTTTACCCTAGCATGAATGTATATCCTGCATATGCCTTGTTTCCCTTGAAGGTTTCTTCCATGTAATCTTGCAGTCTTAAAGTGGGAGATGTCACAGAGTAGAACTGCATTCCCAGGAACAGAACGTGTGGGATGTGCATTTGAAAGCATGAGAGAGAGAGGTATGGAATGTACTTTTTGGTCTCGAAGTGCAGTATTAGGAGCAGTGATGCTCAAATGCCCATTATGTTGTACATTGGCAGATGAAGTGTGTGATGTTATAGGCAGTGGTGCACAAATGTGCATTGTGTTGTACATTGGGAAGTATTGTGAAGTTCCTACTATTGGCTTTGACATGCCCTCATCTCATCTTGAATCCTGAGTTGTTTAGCCACGTTCAAGGTTCCTTTGTTATTGTTGAATGTACCGCCAGAGGCTTTAGTAAGCTTCGTTAAGATAAAGGGTGGAACATGTGAGAATGTAGAGGGAACGTCAGAACTTTTTTTGCCTTTGGAATGCTTGCATGGAAAGTGGACAATTCCAGTAAGTTTCCTTGGCACGGAAGGAAGGCCTCTCGAACCTTCTAGTGTGTTTTGAGACTATTAAGCTGAGGTTTGATGACTTAGAAACTGGGATTGTTTGAACCTGAACTGTGGAGGCATGGTCAGTGCAGGCATCTGGCTGCTGAGTCTCCTGACTTTGGCTGTGAGTCGCCCAGTCTGGAGTGGATCAGGATGAAGATTGCACCAGGTGAAGTGTTTGATTTTTGATGTTTGTCATTGTGATGCGTGACTGTTTGCATGCATATACAGTTTCCAGTGGCTATAACAGTCATTGTGATGTGTGACTGATAGTGTGCACCTTCAGTTTGAAGTGACTATAATCATCTGAGGTGTTTTCACTGTGAAGTGTGGGTGCCTGTGTGCACATTCATGTCTCTCTTCAGTTGATGTATTTAGTGTATATACCTTTCCGATTTCTTGCAGGACGTCCAGTATAACTTGCTTATTCTTGTGTACATTATTATCCATGCACTTAATAGTTGCATTTACCAAGTGTGTTATTATTGCTTGCTGTTAGATTTGGGGCACTCTAGTTGGCACAGGTAGGTATTTGTGACAAATATGGACCCTCTCCTCTAGTCAGGACAAGGAGATTACACTCCTAAAATAACCCCTGCTCACCCTCTAGGCTGCGTGGCGCGAGCAGTCAAGGCTTATTTCAGTGGCGATGTAAGTTAAGCAGTTGTGACCACATACAGTAACCCAGTGACAACACTACAAATGGACACTACACAGGTTTTATATAAAAAATAAGTAGACTTTATATAGAGTTACCACAAGACCATAAACGACAAAAATACACACTATGATTACTTTAAGATGGTAGATTTAAGCTTAGTTCCGATCAGTTCTTAGATGCGACACTCTGCGTCAATGTACCTTAAGTTGCGTTGCGCTTCCACAACAAGCAATGCCGCAGCGATGGGAAATGCGGCAAAGTCAGGTGCAAAGAAATAAAGACGTGAAGATCTTCCAGGTGCGGCACGCTTCTCTGGGATGCGAGAAGTTCTCGGTTCGATGCGTGGACTACAGCGGCGACACCCTTACAATGCAACAGCAACAGCTCCAGCGGCGATGGTCTTCTCCCACGATGCGTGAAGCTTCCCCTCGATGCGACAAATACGGCAGTGACATCCAAGATGTGAAGGCAGCATCTCCGACAGCAGAGCGCTTCTTGGGGATGTGAGGTGTTCTTGGTCGATGCCGTGCAATGCGACAGTTCCAGCGGCGACAGTTCCAGCGGCGACACCCTCCTTCGGAGTTGCGACGGCAGGCACAGCGACGGCAACACGCTCCGACCTCGTTGTGAGATTCTTCTCCTGATGCGGTGCAGTGCGACAACTACAGCAGCGACACCCTCCTTCAGAGTTGCGATGGCAGGCACAGTGACGGCGACACGCTTCTTCTCGTTGAGTTGCACTTCCAGCTCCTTGCGACACGCAGTTTCTCAGAAGGCCCAAAACAGCAGCAGGCACTTCCAAAAGAACTCAGGGGGGCTGGGGGGTGAAGTCTGTTGTCCCTGAGACTTCAGCAGGAGGCAAGCTCTTTTCCAAGCCCCTGGAGATCCTTCACAAGTTGAAAGCAAAGTACACAAAGTTCCTTTCTCCTTCCTTTGGCAGTAAGGCAACCACTGCAGACCAATCCCCCAAGCAGCACTTCAGCTTGGTAATAGTCTCTACTCAGTTTCTTCAGGTTCCTCTCCTCAGCAAAAGGTTTCTTCTTGTAGTCCAAACTGATCTAATTTCATGGGATCAGGGTCCCAATATTTATACCCCAAAATCCTTTGTTCTCTGAGGGGAGAGGGGCCTTTGCCCAGTCCAAACCAGTTCTGAAGCACTCTGTTTACCAGACTTCTCCTTTCCTTTTACAATGCAGGGCAGGCACATCAAACACCCCACAGGAGGTGGAGCCAGCATTGTGGAAGGCAAGTACAGTCCTGGAGCACATTGTTTACAGGACTCCTTCTCTTCTTTCAGTGTGCAGGGCAGAGACATCAGCCGCTCCCCAGGGGGTGGAGCCAGCATTGTGGAAGGCAGGCACAGCCCTATTCAAAGTTCAGGTGCAACTCCTCGCTCCCATCTAGATGCATATCTCTCTATTCACCACTGGGTGACTCAGCCTGTCTCCTGAAATTTCCCAGCCATGTCACTCACAAAACCAGACATAGGAATACACAACCTAGCAGAGGCAGGCTTGAATGGTTAGACAAGCAAATACCTACTTTCTAAAAGTGGTATTTGCAAACACAGAATATTAAAATTAACTTTACTACAAGATGTATTTTATTATTCTGAGTTCAGGTATACTAAACTCAAATTTCTACCATGTTCTCTGAGACAGTTAGGATTATAAAATGTAATAACTCTAACAGCCCATTCTGGCCTATGGAGAACAGGTAGCCTTGCAATAGTGAAAAAAGAAAATGTCTGTAATTCACTATTAGGACATGACACACACATCAGCGATTGTCCTACCTTATACTTACAATGCACCCTGCCCTTAGGCCTACCGTAGGGTTGACTGATATGAAGAAAAGGGAAGGTTTAGGGACTGGGAAGTGGGTGCACTTGCCCAGTCAGCATGACAGTACCAGACTGCACGCAGGTTCTGCAATGGCAGACCTTGGACACATTTAACAAGGCTGCTTCTGTGGGTGGCACAACCAGTGCTGCAGGCCCACCAGCAGCATTTGGACTTACACGCCCTGGGCACACTCAGTGCACTAGACTAGGGTCTGACAAGTAAACCAAATAGCCAAACATGGATCCACTGATTAGTACATCAATTTACAGTGGGGAGAACTTGCACTGTGGCACTGGATAGCAGTGGCACAGTGCCCAAAGCATATAACACCATAAAAATACATGAGGCAACAGCAAAAATGGAAGGGCGACCCACGCCAATGGTGCCAGGTCTAACACTTGCATATACATATATATATATGTATATATATATATATATATCTTTATACATTTGAATGTTGTTCATTTGACATCTGGGGAAGCCTTTCTGTTAGAGAGCATTGCATAAATAAAACCACAAAGCCTTATTTTGAAAACAATATTTGATGTGCTTCATTTTATAAAGTGAAATCCCTTTCTAGGGAGCGTGGTGGTGTGTCTATTGCTTCGTCGTGTTTGAGCCACCGTGTGGTTTTCTGTATTATCTGGTGAGGGCAAAGCAAGACACCTCCAAGACTCCAAAAATACAGAGGTTACTTCTCCAATTACGATCTTCCTGTTCTGTTAAATCTCTCCTTAAAGATGCAATAGAGTGTTTCAGATTTTGAATGTGTTTTGCTTGCTTATTCGTGTACGTATTGAAAGTTCTTTAAAGTCATTATGAATCCCTGCCACCTCAAACTGAAGTAAATCGTATTGTTTTTGGTGCTTTGAGGTATGTCATGCACAGTGTTTAGCTTGAGTAATGTAGCCTCTAGAGTTGAAGCAGAATCAGGACTGCCTTTAACCGGTGATGCCAGGACAGGTGGAGAGTGTTTGGAATGTTTTTAGGTTCCCTTTGGAATCTCCGTTGTTAATGTTACCACACGTACCTACGCCATTGGGAACACTCGTGTGGACGATAATAATTTATGTTGAGATTAGAAACAAGATATGCTATCTGCAGTAGGCAAAAATATCAAAGAAAGATATTTAGGAATGGAATGTTCCAAATTACTCACGTACCACAATGACCACTATCAGGCAACCTTAATATATTCTCAGAAGAGCAGGCAAGGCAATATGAATGAGCCACAGAAATCAGAATAAACAATCTGGCTGCTATGCGGAGAGAATCTCTGTCTACACACTGCAAATTACTTGCTGTGGTATCAAGCACGTATTAGGAGGATGAATAAACTGAGTGTATTAAGAAGTGTTTACTACCAGACTATGAAAAACAATAAGAAATGAGAGCACACTCCTAAGCAATGCAGGAATTATGAGGAGATAAGCACCAGTGCTGCCATTTTGAGTAAAAAATCCACAGAAATGTTGCTTATTATTTGGAAAGAATTATTGCCAAACTGCAAAAAAAAACAGCAACTTCTGGATAATATGCGGCAAATATCAAGCACTGAATTTGTATCTCATTGACAAGTCTAGAACCTGTCAGCAGGAACTGCACATAGCAATGAGGTTCCTTTCAGCGGCCGCCATTTTCGAGCCTCTATTGATGAAAGAATCAAGCACTCCCCGCACATGTAAATATATATTCCAAGACCAAAGGTCTTATTATTTAAACCTGCTGCACACAGTACCTCTGTCTCTGTAGGAAATGTAATATGCAGTCCTCCACACTGCACTTAATCTTCTGTGAGGATCTTAGGATCTGCACCATCTTTCGCTCGCCGTGATGTAGCTGCAATATCGGCCGCCATTTCAGGGCACTGCTGCGGTAGAACCACAGCGCATGTAACATTCTTCCAAAGATGGATCGGAGCATGAAAAATACTCTCCAGTGCTCAGGGACCCTTGAGCCATCCAAAGGTGATAGAAAATCAACCGACTAGCATTCCAACTTGAGCGTCCGCACCGGAGATGCTTCAGAGCTCAAGAAAAGGCAGCCATCTTCGCTGCGCTTCATGTCATGCCCCCATGAAGGTGTAAGTTGTTAGTGCATCCCCAGGTTTACAAGTTCATGAAAAACTGGGGATATTTCAAAATCCATGGGAGTTGCGTGGGACCATCCACAGAATGCCCATGGAATGCCTACCCAGGGCAGAATGACGCAAAGTGTGATTTGCGCTCTGTTGTTTTACTCCAGAATTTTGAAGCCACTCAGAGCTACACAAAGCGGCTTTGTGTGGCTTAAAAAATCTGATTTAGAGGTTTGTGTCACGCATTCAGCACGTTGTATGTTGCAGATGTGATGCAGCCCTCCCATAAATTATGCCCTTGGTTTACAAAACCATTATTAATCTTGGGCTTCGAGACTTCTCCAGCAGAATTTAATTTTATCAACACACCATAAACTCCAGGAGCCAGGATAAGAACCTTCTTCACACTGCTTAAATTTTATTAAAATCCAGGGTTGCAGATTTTTTCCACTCAAAGTATGGCACTCAAGAACTTAAATTACCAATACTCCTGTTCAATTTCAACTTCAAAATAGCAAAAAAGCACAATTTTTGTAGGGAGAACGTTGGAACACTGGGACAAAGAAATCCCAGCAGATTAGTGTCACTGTATATTGTCATGGTACCACTCTTACATTATGTTGGAGGACATGTACCACCACATAGTTGATTAGAAAGATTGAGTTACACCTCTCCCTTCCAGAGCAAAGTACCAGAGGCTTATATGCTCCCACGACTAACAGTTGCTTCTAATACCTGTAATTATTAGGTCTCTACACAAGACAAACTGTACAATGCTTTGATCACATGACAGGGAAAAACTTCAGATTTATTAAAAAGAGAACTTCAAAACCAGAACAAAATAGTTAAATGTATAAATAGTATTATGAAACACAATGTAACAAAAAGCACATTGCACAGCCTTCTAGACGGATTGTACATCCCTTTTTCCGTTCAAGTTAGATGGCTTTTGTCGGCCTAGCTGAACGTGTACATTACACCTAGTGTATTTATATGAACTTTTATGTAGACATTGTGCGGATCGACTAAAGCAACAGTAAATGAACGCTAATGAACTATGTCGAGCGACCATCTTCTCAGAGAAACAACTTGTCCAGGACATGCTACACCAATTAGTGCTCCTCCAAACCAAGAATTGTTTCTTGTACCTAACAGCAGTGGAATAATAGTTACAGAGCTCATCCAAAGGAAACATGTTCATTCAGGTTGAGCACTGTCCTTTATCTCTGACTGGAGAGACTAAATTACTTGTTACTTTAGTGTGATGGTGATCTGGATCACATAGGGAATGATGCTTTCCAGCTACTGCTGTCATTTTAAATCTGAGAAACTCAGGTAACCAGCAGTGTCATGAAGTAGTAAGAAAAACGGTTAGATCAAGGTCAATATCCTGCTGCTTGAGGCAGTCAAAGAGGGGCTCAAAAATCATTTTTCAGGTCAAAGTGTACAGCAGTTAATTACTTAAGCAAACACTAGGGGGCAGATTTAAAAGAAAGTGATGCATCTGTAGAGATGCGTCAATTTCCCTGCGCCTCCATCCTAAACCCGTGTGCCACCATGGATGAGCTGTATTTACAATACAGCACACCATTGCACAAGGATTGACAGATGTGTCAGAAATGTGGATGCATCTGTTGGCGCAAAAGTTATGCATTGCTGGAGTCATGTCGCAAGCATGAGGCAGCTCCAGTAATGCATGGGGAGGCCTGGTCCCAATACACTGCATCTCTGCTTATGCCTGCTCCAAGCAGGCATAGGGTTTTGACGCAGTGGCGTCCTAGAAGTGGTGTAGTGAAATATTGTAGATTTCAGTGCATCACTTCTGTGAAGCTTTCCTGCGTGGGAACACTCACCCTGCATACATTATACCTGACGCAGGTCTTTGCAACGGGACGCATCACCCTAGATGCGTCATGTTGTAAATGGGCCTCAACGTGGCCCTTTGTTTATGCCACCACTGCATCACAAAAAGTGACGCATTGGCAGTGCAAAAGTGTCACAAGGGGCTTGTAAATCTGCACCTCGATTTTTAGAGCAGTACTGGAGCAGTGGTATGTTGGCACACCACGTAGAGAGACAATTACCACTCTATACACATGTTCATCATGAACCTTCGCAAGAGGTGAACCGAGCAGTTATAGGATGCTTAGGTGGTCCCTCAAACTCTCACCTCTACCTGTTATTCCTGAAGTGTGTTGCCTGGTATGTTCTGCACTCTTTTGCTGTAGTGATTCCACAGTAGCTCTCACGCCTTCCCAGTCAATAAACACATACCTCCCAACTTCCAGGCAGCTTCCAGATCCTCCTCTTGATTGGCATCAAACTCTCCGTATTATAACTAAGGGCACATCAAAGTCCAGGAAGAATATGTCCTTTGTTTCACCTACACCATTGCATTAAATTACTGAGCATCCTGCCTAACACCATCAGCGACGCGTCATCATCTCAGGCAACATCATCCCTTATTACACATATTGAAAATGGGTTTTTTATATAAATAAATCATGGGAACAAATTAAATTCAAAACAACCCTTTCTCTACCTTTATTCGCACTTCACAGGCCTTTGGTGGTGCAACCTCTACATCCTCAATTGACAGTGGTTGATGAGGTGCCCATGCAATGGCAGCTTTACATTTGATGACCTGTGACAAAAAAAATATGTTAGTTGCATTTGTGAACTGAGTTATTGGTTCTAATGTTTTCTTGAGAAAAACACAGCAGAACATTAAGTCAGTTTCGGTTTTCAATAGATTGTAAGCCACACAAAGCTAGTTGAAATTATATTGTCTCTTCTTTGAATTTTTACCTTGAAACATCTGAGCTTCCAGAAAAAGAGCCATTATCCATGAATAACTATTCAAATGAGTAGCTCCTTTCCTGGCGTCAGTTTTTGCTCCTACTTGGGCCACTTACAAAATATTCGTCAAAATGTTTCTTCTTTATTTATAATGTTGTTATTTGTTATAGAGCATCAATGTGACATTTCACTTGAAAATCTCATTGCAAGTAGTAGTCCAATACTCAAAATATTGGGAACTCCTTTACGTCTGGTTTGACAGCACAGCTGTCTGCCAGAGCTTTAGTCCCTACTCTTCCAAAACTTATGCATAAAGTCGGCTTCAGATAGTAGATATTTCCTGCCTCATATTATTGGCTAGTTGATGTACCATTTGGTCTTCTTGGAACTGTTTGCATTACATACTGTACTTGTCATAGTGTCCAACACATGGGAAGGACTATTTCGTGAACACAGAACCTACATTGAAATGTAGCTTCCCACTCTACAAGCAATATATTTTTCATTATAAGTAAATCCTTGCCCAAAGTAGAATCAAAAAATGATTTATGTGTTATCGATGCCTTGTTTTTAAATGAGATCAATTTTTGATAAAAGAATGCATGAAAAACATTCTTTAAAAGTAACACCTGACAAATATCCCACATTAGATTATTTTGTTGATGTTGCATGGTATTACTTTATACCGCCTCTCGTATCATTTCAAGATTTGATTGGATTATTTATTTTCTTTAAGAGCATTACAAAGATTATGTGTGCTATTGTGGTCCTTCTGTGTCACAAGTTGTATGTGCCATATCATCCTTTTTCAAGGCTGCTGGTTCTAGCGCCAAGACATCCCTCGGGGCAATCAATCGATATATAACATTATTAACATATAACATGTGATGATTGTGAAACGTCACTCATGTCACATGCAGCATCTGCTATTGTGGCTGTATGTTTTTTATGCCAATAGTTGAATGTGCCACTGTAATCCCTCTGCCTCTGGATGTCTGTGCCTTCGTGGTTCTTCTTAAAATTTATATTTTTCTAGAAACAGCAAATCGAATCCCAACAGTATAGGTTGTTGTTGTTGTAAAGCTTTATTCGACAGATATTGCCATAAAAGCTATCGAAATACATTAAAAAAATAAAGAAGTATAAAAGAACAATCACACAATACAATAATCATCATATAAGCGAACAATGCATCATAATGGTCTGTTTTATCCTAGACATAATAAAACAATTGTTGTAATCAATTTGTTGAGAAATAGGTTCGTCAGATAAAAGCAAGCAGTTAATACAACAAATAAAAATATACAGTAACAACAGATTTAAAACAAATGGCGTTTCAACTTATTGCCAAACCATTAAAGTGTAATGGATGGCTGGTATTTGGCTGGGACATTATAAATTTGCCATAGGATAATAGAGAAATAAATATTAAAGTGCTTGTGCATGCAAGAAGAATATTTAATTTGATTTAATTTAATTTAATTGGTCAAGCAGGCTCAAGGTCAATGCACATGTGTGTTGCAACCTCAGTCCGGTTGAGGGTGTGCGACTCTCGAATGACCTTCCACCTAGTGAGCCATACCTGGCCAATAAACTTTGCTATGCAACAAGCAAAAAGAGGTCTGGGATCGGACCTGAGGATGTGCAGGGCTACCTGGTAGTCCCATGTGCCTAATTGCTGACAGATCGATCTTCTCCACTTATCCCACGAGTTTTTGGTATGCCTGGTAGGCAAACAATAGATGTGCGACACTTTATATCTGGGCATTGCAGCATGGGCAGACTTTTGAGGTCTCGTTGCACGAGTGCCACTTGACAGTCAGCTCGCGGAAAGAGAGAGTCCCATACCTGACGTGCATGTGCAACTTCCTATCCCTCGGGACCTGATTTATATAAAAAAAAGGTTTGAGATATCTGTTTTGTTTGTGCATGAGAAACTCTTTTGTTAATTTTCCCTCATTACAGTTGCTACTCTCCTGATGGTCTACCCATTCCCAGTCGAGCCGTTTGAGGACGTCTCTCCTCAGGGGTTCCTGGCTATCCCAATAAGCTTGGAGGCCGATGGCTGTTAACAGTTTTTTAATGTTACAAATCCAGCCTCTCTTTCGGCCACTGTCCAAACGGACAACATCAGTGAGGTCTTCAGCATAAGGGAGAAGCTCTGAAGTATGTCTAATGCAGGCCCAGAATAGTAACGGGCGCAGTATGGCTATATCACTAATTGACTGCCTGCCTATATCCAGCATTAAGGGGTTGAGAGGGACATTTTTAGGTAGGATCACCAAGGGCCATATGTATCATCAACCTGATATGCGATTCTCAAATAGCAATTTGTAAGAAATCGCTATTTGAGAATCGCAAATAGGTATGTATGTACAAAATAGATTTTTTTTGTTGCAATTTCTTTAAATTCCTCAATTGCGATTAGCAAATTGCGAATCACAATTAAGGAATACTTTGCAATTCATTTCTATGGGCCATGAGGCCCATAGTAATGAAAGGGAAGTTATTCTCAATTTGCGATTCACAATTTGCTAATCGCAAATTGAGAATAATTTCAAGGGTGCAGGGGTGTCCAAAGGACACCCTTTTGCACCCCTGAAATATGCATGGGTGCACAAGTGGCGCACATACATGCCCTAAGGGCATGTATGTGCGTCACATGGCACTTTGAAAAATGCAAAAATTTGCATTTTTCAAGGATGGATCTAGGGACCTGGTCAACGGCAGTCTTCAAGTTGATAAACACGAGATAAAGACTGCCTTTGCCTATCACCACTACCTTCCAATAAATAGCAAGGAGTCTAAAGACCTGGTCCATCGTCCAAGTCTTAGATCTGAATCTGGGAGAGGATGGCTTACTCCTCAGCCCATGACTGTATCCTATTCAGAAGGACTCGATCAAAGACCTTCTGCATAGCATCAATCAGGCTGATAGGTCTATAATTAGAAGTGTCCTCCCTAGCACCCTTTTTGTAGATTGGGACCACCTCGGCGGCCCTCCATGACTCTGGAACTGGAGCACCATTAGCTGTTGCATTCGCTAGGATTAGGATGTAACATGCCCAGTTTGCTTGTTCAGCCAGAAAAAAGATCACCTGGCAGGCCAACTGGGCCTGCTGCTTTGGAGGGTACTATTTTGCTGATTGCTGCTTCTATTTCGGATAGGGCAAAACACTCATTTTCTGCAAGGGGCTCATTCGAGTCCTCTAATTCCACAGGAAGAGTGGCCTCTGACGTTGAATAAAGCTGTCCGAAGTGGTCATCCCATATCGGTCCGGTGATGTAATATGCTGATGGGCTTGCACCTGATCTACTTCCCCAGGTGACCAACTTCCAGAACAGGTTGGTGTTTTTGGATGAACATGCTTCTTTGATCTGTTGCCAGCGTGATTTACCCAATTCTGTCTTTGCCTCACTTTGGCTGCCCTATAGGATTTTCTAGCAGCTTTTATAGACGGATGGTTCTTCTCTTTGATTGCTGCAACTATAGTGAACCTTTTTTGCAGAAAATATTTAGTAAACCAAGACTATGGGTCCTTGGTATTATTGCTGTTTTTTTTACTCGGGCGGGGACTTGAAAATATGCATCAATATGACTAACATCATACAAATGGGCCCTAGGAACATCCACCAGTTTGCAAAATTACCTTCTGCCACTTCAAAAATAAAATTTACAATTTGAAGGAACTACCTCCCTGGTGGTTATCAGAGGAGAGTTGCTTGGCTGGTAATAAGGTGCCTCCCATAGGAGTTTTAGGGTTAAATGTAGGGGGTTGTGGTCGCTCTCTATGCTGGTACCCACAATCATATCGACCAATTCCCCCCACAGCTTCAAGTCAAGGAGGATATAATCAATCTGAGATGGACAGGTAACTCTGTTATAGGTATTGTCGCCATGTTCGTCTGATACTGACCTATCATTGGCTGCCCTCAAGCCATACTTCATAGTGATGGCATTAAGTTGGAGTGCTTGTTGTATCCATTTCTTAACTGGGGAAGGTCTAATTGAGCAACTGTCGACCTATTATAGTGTGTTTCTATTCCCACTAAATCTTCTGTGGCAAGGGGCTCAAAGGTGCAGTTAAAATTACCTGCAACCACCACTCTGGCGTGGGGTGGGCAGTTGGCTAGACAATTCCCCAGTACTGAAATTGTGGGTGAGGGCCTGCCCCCTTGTGTCCCTCTAGTATAGACATTACTATATTATATTTTTCTAGAAACACAACAAATCGAATCCCAACAGTATAGGTAGTTCCTTATGTATTAAATATTTTCCAATGTATATCGCATTACTTTGCAGTACCATTAGTATAAATGGTATCATTCCTCCAATTATGTAATGCATTACTTTTAATGACTAGGTACACTGTTTTCAGCATGTGACAGAAATGATTTGCAGATTGCAGAATCCATCTTGAAAATAAGGTTTCTCCTTGTAAAAAACAACATTTTTTGCATTTTATACAAATGCTTACTCAAATAATTCAAAATGAAGTACGTAATTGCTCTATATTATGTGTTGTGTTATTTAAAGGGAAAATAATTGTTCTTGTGCAGAAACATAACATAAGAAACTATTTTCCTTAAAAAAAAAAGCAAATGAAAAATATTAACTAAAATTCCCGACTTTTCTTTACGATCTGAGTCATTACTTTACCTCATTCCTGAAGCTGGACCGACCAGCTTGTTTTCATTGTGAGCATACACCTCACACAGATTGGCATGTGCAACTGTGATCCTATTTGTATGTGGCTGTTTGCATGTACCATTGTGGTGCTTCTTTGTTACTGAGTGTGTATGCATTTGTGGTTTTTCTATAACGGTGCTTGTTGTATGAGCCTCTTAGGTACTTCTTTAGTATTGATGATGGTGCTATGGTGGTCCTTCTTGAATATAATATGAGTATTACTATTTTTCAAATTTCATCTGCGATTGTAATACATTTCAGTTGCTCTTTCCTAATCTTGGGACAGTGAACCGAAGTGTGTAGTTCTCCAGGCTTGTAAAGTTCACTTTTGAGATATCTAAACATAGCCAGTGGTACTGCAATCTTGTTCTGCTCATCATAGAGATACATAGTATTAGCAATGTCAATAGCTGTGCTGTAAATGTGCTAAAAACTGCCTAAAACACTTATTTGTGACTGTATTTGCCTGTGTTGATGCATTAAAGCTAGACTGATTGGCTATGCCAATCTTTGTTGATAACAGAAACTACAATTACAACAAGTAAAGCAGCTTATTAAACAGTTCACCATATCCATTTGGAACAGTAAATTACAATTACTGTATTTGGGCCAGAAGGAAGAATTAGAGACAAGCGTTTACACTTTTTATCAAATCCTTTAATATTCTTCCAATGACGCATTAGTGGTTATTTGTAATAAAGTAGAACCTGTCAGAAACTGTGAGCAAACATTAATGCCATCTTATGGACTTCTTGACACCATTTTTTTGTGGCCTCTTTTTCAGAAAACGTGAACTATATAAGTAGTTGGAGAAACACACTTGGATGTATGTGCAGTCATTTACAAGTCCTCCTGGCTATGATTGCTTGGGACGTTCACTACTATGGACTCTAAAGAGCTCCTTAACAGCCACTATCTTCCACCAGATCAACAGATGCCTGATCCAAGAGTGACAGTCATGAAGGAAATCACTCACTTTATCAGTATCTCATTCAGCAACTCCAATAATATGTTTTCTTGAGCTTTGAATTTTTAGAGGATTCCTATTCCTAAAACCTTGAGATCGGTCAGTAAACACACCATCCTGATCATCACTCACCAAGTACTTCTTTGTGAATGCTCAATAACTCATCACTGGGGTAACCACAACAGACTGCAATGTCATTTTCAACTCCATCCAGGATGTATTCAACCTTACTTTCAAAGTCAACATTGAAACTTCCAATTCAACTTTCTGAAGTTGCTCTTTATGAAATGGACACATTTTCCATGACGCATCTAAGAACACACCAATAAACAAACAAACCAACGCAGTCTTTCACATGCCTCTAGGAATCCTGCTGAAGGAGACTTCCTTCATAATGATCACCCAAACAGACCTTGCTGACAGACACATCTGGACAGATAATCCCAAAACTAAAAAAGGCAAACCTTGACTTGATGTCGTCATCAGCTATTTGCCTATCACTTCCTTACCATTCCTCAGAAATGTATGAGTAAGCAGTCACTGTTAAACCACAATTCCATCCTACATGACTAACTAGTAACAACACACATTGCGCCATTGACACCACAAGAATCCAATTAAATGATGACACACTTTACCATCAGAAAACAAGACACCTGTCCACTGGACCCACTTAATCTCTTCCCTTCCTTCAATACAATTGAACATCAATACTAGGTCAACATTCAGGGCCCAGTGTACTAAGCCCTCTTTGCAAAACAGTATGTGCTTTTTGCAGACTAACAGGTTTGTGAACCTGGTTCCACTATGCAATGTAATAGATGTTCTAATCAGTTGCATTGCAAAATGTGCACCTGCAGGAAGTCACAGAATCTCCTGCCTCATGAATAATAATGAGACCAGAGACATTTTGCAAACACCTGTACCTGTGAGCACAGTGATGGAGGATGGTGAGGGCCAGCAGGCCTTCATCCATGTTTTCACATTCCTTCTAAATGAAATTATTTTGAAATGCAGCCCAGCTGCTTTTAAAAGAAATGTTAACTTAGAAGGGGCTATATTGCGGTGAGCATTGCATTGTGATTCAAAAAACGGAAGGGGACGCTAGTTTCATTCACCCTCCTATTTGTGATCCTGAAAGAGTAAAAAAAGTTATCCAACACAGTAAAATAGGGTTGGAAAAATGGTGACGATAATAATGATTACTGCCCTTTATGTCAATATCATGCACAAGAAAATGATTACCATATACTATTCTTTTGCCCAGCATATGCCATCCCAAGGCGTAAATACTGTACTTGTACTGATGCGACTAGAATACTAAAATTTGATACTTCACAGAAAATTGTTTTCAGTGTTAGTTGATATCTGTTTGCTATCAATTTATTGAGGAAAAAAATAGCATGGAATTTTAAAAACGTATTTTTTTTTAGTTGTTGTTTTAAAACTTTTTTTATGTACTTCTATGCACTTGCACTTTATATCCGCCAGCAATTTAGAAGAAAGTTCCCTATTTCTAAATGTAGACTTTTTGGATAAGCTATGTGCTGTTTTAAGTACTGAAATCCACTCCCATACCATTTGCACTTTTAACTTGTGCTGTTCCAAGTACTAATATGCACTATTATAGCATTACACTTTATCTTGGACCTGAATCGGAGTAGAAAGTTCTAAAGTATTTATTAATTCGTTTTATATTCACTATCCTGAGGATAAGCATAGTATTTTTACGGTACTAGGTCTGACACATTGATTGCGTGGTATTTTTGCTATGTTAATATAAATGTAAAAACTGAATATTTCTGCAAAATGTCTAAAGACGCAATTAGAGATTGGAACATACCTAGACTATGCCTTGAGGTGTGTTTTCTCAGTGTGTAGAAATTGATTTTATTTTGTATCTTTTATGTTTTTTTTTTTAAAAACCGAATCAAGCTTATTGAATTGAATTGAATTGAGTCACAAAAGTTACTTTGTGAGACAGAAACACTTTACACCTTACAAAGTAACTTTTGTACATTGCAGTTTGGATTTTTGGAGACAAACCCCATGCTGACTTTGCATCCCCCAAACTCTTTTGTAAATTAGGACTACCTTTTTTAGGTCGAGCCTAGATAGTGCTTGTGCTATCTCTTCGAGGCATGCTGTATATACTTGCTGAGCTTACAGCCCGCCCACTGCTTTCATTTGCTTTTTTCAATATCCTTTAAAAATCCTTGCTTCTAAGTCATGATTTTTCCTCCTTGTCCCTCCTTTTTCATTGTTTGTTCCCTCCCATGGATCAGGCCCATTACTTGTACCTTTCCACTTGTTCCCTTATAGCAACTGTATAATAGACTACTATTTCCTTTGTCTAAGAGCACTGTACACAAGCGCTGATGTTTTCACTGCTCTGATGTCAGGCAACTGTTTATTTCCTGCTTGCCAGTGCATGCATTGCAATAACCCCCTAAGTACCCCAAGCTCAGCATGTGCGACCAATTGAAGGGATCTTTTCCTGATTAGTGTGGCGCTCACTAGCCGCTGTCCTTGTTGCACAAACCTCCTCCCCACTCTTCCACATTACTTGTCTGGTATGCACACTCTCACAAGAGGTCATTCCCATTTAACAAATTGAGGCACCCCTGGGGAACCTGGCAGGGAATACGCGCCTGCAGACCAGTTTTATGCCATCTTGGGGATGCGCACCATTCAAAGCGTTTCCAGCGAGTGCTGCTCTACTTGTTTTTACTGTTTTCTACTCTGTGAAATCGACTGAGCTGTAGAGCCATAAATCTACTGCGCTGCTCCTGTTCCCTGCTGGTCATATGCCTGTCTTTAATGTTCTATTTAGATCTGTGCAGCCGGGCGCAAACAGGCTTAATTTCAGTGCTCCTGGAAAGGTTGGAAAATTTACTGTATGCTTGAACTCAGGGGCCTGCGCCAAAAGCTTTCTTCCCTTCTAGGGAATGCTGTCACTGAGGTGATCTTTATGGAGACATCAGGAGCAAGTGTGCGGGTGGAAGCTGATCCAGCCAGCAGGGTTCTTAGATCTTGTTAAAAATTGCCACCAAATGTCAGGAAGGTCAGAAAACAGGCAGTGCAGCCTTCCATTCGAAAACAAAGCCCAGTAAGGAAAATATGGTCAAACGGCTGAACAGTGCTGAGGCACAAGCCTGAGAAGAGTGGAGTGAATGCATTGTTTGATAGGACTGCTCATTTTTTGCCAGGGTGCAGCAGCTTTCATTGGCTGCTGGGTTGCTCTGCATGCTGAAGTGCCCTTTAGTGCAATTCAGTGCAATTCTTCAATTTATTCATGTTGCACTCTGTGAGAGTACATTTGTTTGTAGACCACCCCATTACCCTTGTTCTTCATGGTTTTGTTTGCTCACTCTTCTGTGATGTTCCCTCACCTCTTCCTAATAGTGCTTGCCTGTCCTGCCATCCTCCAGCTGTCTGTAGTTTTATGCCCCCCCTCTGATCTGGATCCCTCCCTCCCTGTCCTACCACGTGCAAAAAAATACACTGACAAAACCAAATAGCTCATGCATGCAAGTGAACTGTTTGGGTTTACCAGTGCCTTTTTCCTGAAGTTTCCACTTGCTGTGTGGTTCAGTTTGCTCCCTCTCACTGTTGTGGTCTTCCCCAAACCCTCCCAAGTGGTGCTTGCCATCCCTGCCTTCCTCTTGCTATCTGTCATTTTGTGCCCCCATCTGAGCAGGCCCTCGCCCTCCCTTTCTCACCATGCCACAAAAAAAAACTTGCAGGAGCTGTTTAGCATTGCCAATGCTTTTTCTCCCTGAAGTTTGCACCCATTGTTAAAGGTGACTAAATCTTGTTTGGAACCAATCTTTCCCATGGTACGCAGTTCTTCACTTTTGCAATCTTCCCTGAGTTAACGTATTTTTCATGGGGTGTGAAATACTTGTTGGCTTTTTATGCTTTTGGGACTGGTGTGCGCTATAGTTGAACATCACTGTAGCAATGTTTTCACTTGTGGTTTTGTCTACTGCTGGCCCGCCAAAGAAGGTCTTGCTTTCCATCCAGAGCATGCCCGGTGTAGGGAACATGAGCAGACCTACTCCAGGCCCCGCATAGGTCTGGAGAGGAGTTCCACAAAGACATCTGTCTTTGATCAGGTGTGTGTTCGTTGTACAGACAGATATGAGACATTCCAGCTCCCTCAATTCTCAACAGGTCATCTTGACTTGCATCTTGGTATTTGTTGGTTGGTTTCGCATTGTCATTTCATGGCTAGAAAGTGCCAGAATGCAAAACACAGGACTGCGCATGTTGCTCACGCCATGTATGGGGCAAACGCAGATATTGTGGAAAAATAAATATCATGCTTTAATATAATGCTTGCCGTCCTGTTTTTCTATTTCACAGCGTTGCAGACAAAGCTTGGATGGTTGTTTGAATGCCCAATAGCATTGTGATGCTCAAGCCGCCTATGTGCTAAGAGCTTATGTGAACTGAAAGTAGGTCCACAAGACTCTTCTGCAACTCTAACATGTTATACCTGTAAAGCTCCCACGTAGTGCCAAAAGTCATTCTGCCGCTTTGATGAACCTTTGGTTTTATTAGGGATGTGGTAACAGACACATGCAACTGTTTTCTGGTTTCTTTCTGGCCCCAGCGGTGCTCTGTTATGAGTGACTCAGATGGGAATAAAATCAGCCGTTACATGTAATCATGAAGCACATTTTTTGATCCCACTGTATTGGTGATGGAACATAAGGTTGCAAAAGGAACAGATAATTTATGTAATGCTGACGAAATCAAACATTAATCCCCAATCACAGATCTGGGTTAAATCCATTGTTTTTTGCTCACCATGCCATTCCAGTTTGGGCCCAGCCACATGCAAATCAGTCTTGACCCTGCTCTGCTTGAGAACAGTCCAGCCCAAACTGCCAGGCCAGGTCCTCCCTGTACTGGTAACAAGCATCCTGGAACCGGTTTCGGATTATCATTCCTCATCAGCCAGATTAACTTGAATCAGGTGGCATAGTGAGCATGGAAACCCAAGCCTGGGCTTACCCTTCCCACTTAGGGTGACAATTGCAAAAAGAACAGATGATAGACGGAATTCTGAACATATCAAACTTTCATCTCTAGTCATTGATCTGGGTTAAATCCAGCATTTTTATTGCTTGCCGCACCATTTCAGTTTGTACCCAGCCATGTGTAAATAAGTCTTGACCCTACTCTCTATGGGAACAGTCCTGCCTGAACAGCCAGGTCAGGTCCTCCCTGAACCAGAAAAAAGCATCCTGGGGCCTGTTTTTGGAGTATCATCCTGTAGTGTAGTTCCTATATTCCCAATAATATATCCTATAGATTTGACGTAGGACTTAGGTCGACTAGGTCTCTATCGAATATATTAGACTTAATTGTGAGTGCCAGCTAGCTCAGAGGTCACTAGAAACTTTCTCGAATACACAAGAAGGGATTAGTTTCTGACAACCACATAAACATGACAACTTTGTTTCACCAAGATAAAACGTGTCTTCAGAGTCGTGGAAACAATAGATAGATATTTCACTCAGTCAATCGTGCATGCTTCGTGTCATCAGAAGTGCAGAGAAATAGAGAGACGGGCACTTTCAATAAAAGGGTTTATTGAACAGTCTTCTTTCTCAAGCAAGTAAAATTAACTGCTACAATTGTAATACTGGTTACAAAGTATAATGCGTACAATGCGTACAGTAAGAAGAGTATTATGAAATAATACTGTAAAAGCATGGTATGGTTTCTAAGCCATAAAATACATACATAAATAACAAAGACTAAAAGTACTCAACTGGTGCTTCTAAAATAGGCCTACCCCAATGTACCTACCCTAAGTCTTGTACAAGGAAAGAAGTAAGTGTGGTGTAGCATAGGTCTAGTTTTCTTTGCCAAGAATCTAACCAAGATTCTTCTTAGGGTCTAATCAGCTTTGTACCTTGGTTTTAGAATGAAGGAGGTCTGGTATCTCTGTCTCCAGGCTCGATTTCCCAACACCCCGCAAGGGGAGCTTGGAAACACTGGAGCTTGATTCTCAGCGAGAGAAAGGCAGCCTCTCTGTCAGTGCGTCAGCTGGAGGGTCGGGCTTCCTTTGGCACTTTCTGTAGCGAGCTGCGTTGGGCAAGTAGATAATCGAGCTGCTCTGAACCACCGTTTCTTTGCTAGGGCAAGTGTAGGCATATTTATACCTTGAAGGTGCCTAGTTTGACGTAAAGTTGGACATAATAACGCCATGATTTCTAGGACAAATCAATATTCAAGTAAGGGGATGTCCCTGACTGCTGAAGCAGCTTTTCCCAAGAAATTATTGTGGCTTTTTGGAACTAGTGGACGTAGCCATGCCTGTATTTGGACTGGATGGGTTATGTCTAAATATGGGTATGATTTCCATGCCTATATAAAGGCAATGTGAATTGTAGCTATATAAGGGCATGAATCGGTAATTTTCGCTTGATTCAAAAATGCTTCACAACAATCCCTCCTCAGCCAGGTTAGCTTGAATCTGAATGCATAGCGAGTCCATCATCTGTTAATATAAGGTTGATCCATGTTAAGTGTATATTGCTCGTTCCCCCAGTTGCTTTACCCTTGCATTTGGTACTTGTAGTCTGGCGTTGTTTATTCACCCCCCTAATGTGTCTATTGTTTAATCCTTCTCCTCCCCCCGCACTCCGTTCCTCACCAACCCATCCTACCCCCTCATATGGCTTGTTTTCTTTTATGTTAAGCACTATATGAAAGTAGATGTGTCTTCCAGCATATTTCTTCCTCTGCTGCTTCCTGACTGAAATCACTTCCCCCAATCACTCAAGGGCACATAAAGCTCCTTGAAGAATGACGCAACAGTCATCAAACAACTCATCCACTGACTCTTTATCAAAGTTCATCACCCTCAAGTATAACAAGCATTTAGCTTCCTAGGTTTTACAGTTACAACAAAGATAGCAAACGCTGGGCCTCATTTACAAAAAACTGGCATAGGCCAGCACCACAAGTCTTTTAGCTGCACTGCCCTACGCCAATCTGAAAGGGCAGGAATTCACCATATTTACAAAATACGGTGCATTTCTGTCCTTTCTGCCTGAGCCGCAATTTGGCGACTAGCGCTAAGGCAGGCACCCTAGCACCATGTGCAAGGGTGTCTGCATTGTTGGCAGAATTATTTTTTGTGCAGGAAGGGGCACCTTCCTGCACAAAACAATCCATGAAGGCGTTTTCCTCATTTTATGTGTGCTGCAAAATGCAGCACACATGAAAAGAGGGAAAAACAAGGAGAAATTAAGCCATTTCTCCTCGTTCACATGGCAGGGTCACTGGTTGTGCAAACCTTGAATACCCTAACGTAGGGCTCCAGTTATCCTCAGGTGCTCGAAGGAGAAGGAATGGCTACTGGCACCCCCAAATTTTGTGAGGACAAACGATCCTCAACTTGAACAAATATGAAAATTCTCCTGAGCAGTCAAATATTTCAAAACTTCAATCAGAGACATGGTTGTCTGCTGACCACAGCAAGCTACCAATCATATAATGGCAACACATTGTGAAGGGTTGCATTATGCAACGTACCTCATGAATATTCTTGAGATAGGTCAAATTGGTGATTACTACGATTCGGTATTTTGCAAACGAACCTATTAGTAAATAAGTGACTCCGCAAAATAGCATTGTATTTGCTACAACTGGTACGTAAGTTGCACCCACTTTTAGCAAATCCACAGTATGTACATCTGGAGATAGGTTTCTCCTGCATCTCATTGGTACAAAAATATATCTGAGCAACTATACGAGCATGAAAATTGATGAGTTCCAAGACTATTGTGTGCTAAGCCAAACCAGGAAACCAGCCAAAACCATGTTCATTATTATTATCTACAGCACAAACAAGCCAATCTGAAGAAGTGGCCCTCTAGTGAAGCTATATAGATTTATGCACATATTCTTTACAACAGTAAAACTACTTGAATGCTAGTTTTTTTTTGCCCAAGAACTCTCTTTCAGAGCCTAAATTTTCAAGAAACTCAAGCATGCTAACACCAGCTACAATTTCCAGGCAGGATAATAACACAGCTGCCATCAGACTTCAGAGACATTGTTCAAGAATGAGGCCATACCTAGTTCAATGGTGAAAGTGTGCTGCATGACAATATCCAGGACTCCTGCCTGGAATAATTTTAGAACATCCTACACACCACAATTGATCAAACAATTAAAAATGATTGATCAAATCTTTTCAGTAGATCCACTCAACCTTTACAAACGACTGCAGCACCTACAAGGTAGGAAAAAACAACTTGCCTATCTAGTGCCAAAACACTGTTTCAGGGCACCTACACAGCACAATAAAAGCATGGCATATTCAGATTTGAAATCAGGAAGTTAAAAAAGGTAACTTTCAGAAAACAAACCTTATCAGGCTACTTACCCAGGATTTATAACAAAATTGTACCAAAGATCAAAATTTCTTCTTCACTCCATTATTTTAGGAAGGAGTTGAATGTTGGCCTTTTTTACACAGATAAGGAAACTACTTGATTCTTCTATTTTTGCAACAAAACCTTCAAGAAAATGCTCCAATTGCCCTTTCACTAACTTTGGTTTAGGTTGCTTACATTAGAATTTAGTGTAACTGCAACAAATGATGGACGGAATGCAGAATGATTCAAACATTCTCCCCCAGTCAAGAGACCTGGATTAAATCCATCATTCTTTTGACCACTTTGCCACCCCAGTTTGGACCTAGCCATATGCAAATAAGTATTGACCCTGTGCCTCATGGGAACAGCCCAGACCGAACTGCCAAGCCAGGTCCTCTTTGGACCGGAAACAAGCATCCTGGGACCGGTTTCGGGGTATGTCACCCTTCATCAGTCAGGCTAGCTTGAATCCTGTGGCACAATAAGCAAGGGACCCACGCCTGGGCATAGCCATCCCACTTAGGATGAAAAGTGTAACTCCAAACATGATAGAGGAATGCTAAATGATTAAAACATTCTCCCCCAGTCAAGAGACCTGAATTAAATCCATCATTCTTTTGACCACTTCACCACCCCAGTTTGGACCCAACCATATGCAAATCAGTCTTGACCCTAGGCCTCATGGAAGCAGTCCAGACGGAACTGCAAAGCCAGGTCCTCCCTGGACCGGAAACAAGCATCCTGGGACCGGTTTTGGGGTATGACACCCTTTATCAGCCAGGCTAGCTTGAATCCAGTGGCACAGTGAACAAGAGACCCATGTCTGGGCATACCCGTCCCATTTGGGGTGAAAAGTGTAACTGCAACAAATGATTGAGAAATGCTAAATGATTAAAACATTCTCGCCCAGTCAAGAGATCTGGGTTAAATCCATTGTTCTTTTGCCCAGTACGCCACCCATTTTGGACCCAGCCATATGCAAATCAGTCTTGACACTGTGCTCATGAGAACAGTCCAGACCGAACTGCCAAGCCAGGTCCTCCCTGAATTGAAAACAATCATCATGGGACCGGTTTCGGGGTATGTCACCCTTCATCAGCCAGGTTGGCTTGAATCCAGTGGCACAGTGAGCAAGAGATCCACTTCTAGTCCCACTTAGGGTGAAAAGTGTAACTGCAACAAATGATGGACGGAATGCTGAATGATTAAAACATTCTCCCCCAGTCAAGAGATCTGGGTTAAATCCATTGTTCTTTTGCCCACAATGCCACACCACTTTGGACCCACCAAATGCAAATTAGTCTTGACCCTGTGCCTCATGGGAACATTCCAGACCAAACTGCCAAGCCAGGTCCTCCCTGGACCAGAAACAAGCACTCTGGAACCAGTTTCGGGGTAGGTCAACCTTCATCAGGTAGGCCAGCTTGAATCCAGTGGCACAGTGAGCAAGGGATCCAATCTGATGAGGGGTGTAACCCCGAAACCGGTCCTAGAATGCTTATTTCCGGTCCAGGGAGGACCTGGCTTGGCAGTTCAGGCTGGACTGTTCTCTTGAGGAACAGGGTCAAGACTGATTTGCATATGGCCATGTCTAATCTGGGGTGGCATGGTGAGCAGAAGAATGATGGATTTAACCCAGATCTCTTGACTGGGGTGAATGTTTTGATTTGTTCTGCATTCCGTCCATCAATTGTGTGTCTTTTGCTTTACATTAGAATATAGGCATACATTCAGGAATACAACTCTGTCCCTCATGGAGTCTATGCCGATGGATAAAAGGACCAACTTTTTCAAGAGTCCTGTGAAATAGGAGCCTGCATCAACAAGCTTAGATAAAGAGCTACCCACCCAGGCTTGGAATTTGGCAAGTGTTAGCCCTGTCATCTTTTGACATATTTCCCCTCTCTTTTTGCTTTCTGACCTCTTGTTTATGATGGTATGCTGGACTTCAAACTTTTTTAGTGCTGTTCAGGGCAAGTGCTCCTTTTGTAAATTGTGTTATGATTGTTTTTTCATTATTGGTATAATTTATTTACCAGTAATTCCCTAGTACAGTGTTATGGGTGTACCCAGGGACTGTAAATCAAAAGCTACTAGTGGACCTGCAGCACTCCTTGTGCTACCAACACAAGCAGCCGTTCAAAGGTGTCTCAGACCCGCCACTGTAGTGTCTGTGCAGTTCCTACTGCCATGTCGACCTGGCAAGTGCAGCTGCTTGCCAGTTCCTAACCTTCCCTTTTCTTACATGTAAGTCATCCCTATGGCAGGCCAACGGAGACCCATGGGCAGGGTGCCGCATATGTAAAAGGAAGGACAAGTAGAATAAGCTTGGGCAGTGAACTCCTCTCCTTTTGCAGAGTTTGCAGAGTTTTTCGCACTCTTCGATCCGTCCACATAGCACATGGAGTTCTGAAAATCCCCTGCTCCGTGGAGTGGAGTTGTTTACCTTGCTCGTGCGCCCCAACGTCAAGTTGGCGAGCGCAAGTGAGGAAAATCCACTTTCCTGGGAGATTTTTCCTCACTCGCACTCCTCAATGTAAAGTTGGCGAGCTAGAAAAATCCACCTCCTGGCAAGATTTTTCCTCACTCGCGTACCACAACATCAAGTTGGTGAGCACGAGCGATAAAAATCCACCTCCTGGCAAGATTTCTGAATGCGGGAGGTCGCTGGTGGTCGCGACCGCTCGTATTGAGAAGCCTTCTGTTTGCGTTGAGAAAGTGGCCACTCGCGTAGAAAACCTACTCGAGTGGCAGAAAAGATGCAGCGCCCTCTTGTGCTGTGCGTGGTCCATTTCACATTGATTTTCCAGAGCATGACAAACATACGTTGCTGAAAATCAACACAAACAGGCGTGATCAAGTGCACTCTGCTGCTTGCGGAACTCCGCGTGGTGTGGTGAAGTTTTTTACATGGCGATAGGGGTTTCGCCTTATTGCTTAGCTTGAAAGGGGTGAACAGTGGGTGTTGCGGTGGGCGTGCCACCTCAACACCCATTGATTTTGATGCTGCCCCTATTTACAAGGGGAGCGTAAATAGGAGGCAGAGCCAAAATTAAGACAAGGGCAAACCTGGGGGTCGATTATGATTGCGGTGAATCCGCATCCTCCGGGCCGGTGGAAGCCAACGCCAGCCTGGAGGATGCGGATTCACCGCTGCGGTCATAGAAAACACCCACCGCTAGATCAGGATGGCGGTGGGAACAGCGGCGGATGGCAGGTCCATCCGCCGCTGATCTGCGGGGTGTTGACCGCTATTTGGTGGCGGTGTCTGCAAGACACCGTCAGCCAAATTAGGATGTGTGTGTAAACATGCTTTTCCGTGGCGGTTTTATCGCCGTGAAAAAGCATGTGGACCTTTGCTTCTGGGGGGCCCCATTCGGGCCCCCAGGGTGATGGGGGGATGGGGGTGCACATGGGGGCTACCTATGGTACCCCCCTGCATTTGCATGCACAAAGCGGCAGGCACCGCCGCTTTGTGCATGTAAATGCAAAGCATGCATTTTTAACCTTGCGGCGGGGTGCTGCTTGAAGCAGCACCCACCGCAATGTTAAAGATACGGGATGTGACCGCCAGGGTGGTGGTCACATCCTAATTGGTATGGAGGGAACGCCGCTGCCCCTGCGGACGGTCCCTCCACCTCGGGGGTGGCGGACGGACGCAGGTCCATCCGCCATCATAATCGACCACCTGGTCTTAAGTTGGCGAAACGAGGAGAAATGCTTTATTTCTTCTCGGTTTTGCTTTTTCCACATGTGCTGCCTTGTGCAGCACACATGGAAAAACCAAAATGCCTTGGACTGTTTATGTACAGGAAGGTCCCCCTTCCTGCACATAAAAATTCTTTAAAAAAATACGTTTTGTGACATTCATGTGAGCTGCATTAAGCAGCACACATAGAAGTGACACAATGGCATTTCAAGACTTTATGTACAGGAAGGGGGACCTTCCTGTACATAAACAATCTTTCCCCTGCATGCAGAAACCCATGCACTATGGTGCAAGGGTGTCTGTGTTCGCTACACTGCTAAGTGCAGCGCCAGCGCAGGAGAGAAGCAAGGCTGCACCATATTTTTGCAAATATGGTGCAGCCCTGCATTTCTGAAGTGGCGGAGTGAGGCGTTAAGCCATGATGGCTAATGCTGCACTCCGCCACCTCTGTTGTAAATATCCCCCCATGTGTTTCACATGGTCCACATCTTAAATGAGCATAGTATAATCATGAAGGACATTTACAGATTTAGGTAACTAAAATGTCTTTCTATTTTCAATCTATTCTCTATGTTCTAACCATTAGTTTTAAGGAGTACTACAAGTACATAAAGTTGAGGTTCAACAATACTTAGTAAGTAACAGGGATGATTTAAAATGGCATTACATTTTCCGCAAGGATGGTGTGTGAAGATATCTAAGTCTCAAGGACATTGTGTGATGATTCTGAAGGAAAGATGGTGCAAATGTCCCTAGGGGTGGAGAGCAAAGAGATGCAAAAAACAGAACAACAACAGCAAACATCAATAAATTCACTTTACATCCAGTTCTCTTCAGTCAGACCCTGGAGCACTTCATATCCAGTCATTGTATGATACTGCTGCTAAGCAGAAATACATTTGAAACATTGAAGTGGAATGGTGCATCCAGAAGTGTAGAAGTCCACAAATCTTTGGTTTTTGTAAAAAAAAATCTCCTTTTCTTTAATTTTCAGGTATTACAGAAAGTCCATCAAAAGAACATCCAGCCAATGCGTTTCATTAAAAAACATTTGAACTTTATCAGGGCTTTTAGTTCTATTAAATATTATTCCTTAAAATGGCACAGAGGGGGGGATTGGTGTGCCGCTCAAGAAGAATCCTTATTTGAGGCCCGTGGATGCCCAGCCAAATACAACAGGGTCTGAGCAAATGGCTAAATCAATTGGACTAAATGTACCTGACTTGGACTTCACATGTGTAATGCTCTTCTGCCTTGGTGGCTCGCTCAACAAGTAATTTGTCTGTATTCCAAACTGTCTTCTGCAGTAACGGCTTACATCATTTGGAAATGTCGTGTGCTGATATTTTGTTTGCTCTTCAAAACAATAAAACTGATTAACAAAAAATGTATATTATTCCTTGATTCCATAATTGCATTCAACGATGTCCAGGTACAATTGAGAGGTCTATCAAGAACGCATGCTCAGAATAAATCTCATAAATTATCCAAATTCAAATGGAGCAATAGCGTCCCACAGGTTGATTCCTGAGTCCATATAAACAGTATATGCACACCTGACGTCTTCTATGTATCCCCGGGAAATGGAGAGAAATTATGTTGGCGTCTCCACACAGTATATTGAAGTCCTCACAGGAATAGCGGTCCATGAACTTGAAGTCAACTCAGTTGAGTTTGGTGATATGTGTTATACCCATGGAGGTGGGGTAAAATTATATGGCAGTTGTTCTAGTAATGGAATATGATCATAATGAAGTCTGCGCGGGTTAAGTGTGTCAATATGTTGAAGTCCCAATTATGGTATGTGACTGTTTTGAAGTCCTCACAATGATGTATCATGATCACCTTACTGTTTACTATTATGGTAATAACATATTTGCCAGTGAAATCTATTTATTTCTTAATTATTGAACCTTTTTCCTATGGCACAGCTCTACCCAATGGTGTCAGCAAGCTGTAGAGTGTAACAAAACCATTAAGATGTGAAATCAACAGGTGAAGATGAGGCTGGCATCATAATCAGCTGTTCCCAAATATCCTAATATAATGAGAAGCCATACTATGCACCAACCAATCCTGTCATAAGTCCCTAAAGTATAGCATGTTGATAGTTAACAGTAAGAAAAAAAGAGTAGATAAATATCTGGACCTGTATTTAAAGCATAACAGACTAACATAGTTTTCACTTTTAATATATACATTGAATTTCTTTCTGTAACAGATGATTGCTGTAAGAAGGTTGGGGTATTTGTTGAGAGAGGTAACTACCTATCTCAAGAAATAAAGAATCACAATCCTTTTTAGGGTAGACCATTAAAGTCACTAAATAAACCAGAACTCAACTGTCATGATTACATGATCTAGCAGTGTCAGGAGCTTTAGAGTTACAGGAAATAACAAGTTTAAGGGCCTGATTTAGATCTTGGCTGTCTTACCGCCATCTCAAGGATTCCGTCGAGTTGACGGCAAGTTGCCCGCCATATTTAGATGTTGTGGAAATAGACACGAGACATCCCGGCAGTGTTTACACATTTCAAGTTTACAGGTGGTCTTCTCTGCCAGCTAGCAATACTCAGTCGCCGTGGGGCAGGCGCAATAGCGCCAAGCCAATTTAGATGTTTCCGTTGTTCTGGAGGTGTGCTGGCGGCAGAGTCCTGACATATTAGGGCAATGGTGGCGTGGAGACAGGTAAGTACTACTTATTTACATCTCAATAAACTTATATGTCAATATGTTCATGTAGGTAATGTGTACTGGCTATTGTTTTTTCATATATCATTGTACATCAACAACATACACACACAATTAACTGAGAAAGAAAGCTGCGGCGGGACCAGTACCACAAAGTTATAAATCAGGCCCAAAAGTATGGCGCTTACTGAAAATCGACTTTCTGCCTCTGCACTATTTTTCCCATTCTAATTTAATTTCTATTTGTAAAGCATGAACATATCACTCCTTAAGGGATTCAAGACAATGAGGCCCTCGGAGAGATCAAGTAAGCTATTTCTTAGTCACTTGATACTGGACTTGGCAGCCCCTCGAGATCGGACCGTGAGTGGAGTGCTCTAGAGTCAGCCGTCCTGGTCGCTGCGCCTGCCCCTCCGCCCCATTACAATCAGTTACGATTTTCAAGGCCATGAATATACATATATACATATTGTATGGTCTATTTTTACCAGAATTTTTGTTTTTTTGGGGCACATTCCTATTCACCACAACCATGTACATATTGTCATTTTCCCTGATTGTCAAGAATAAACAATTTTGGACTCCTGTGCTTTGAACTCTCTAGTTAGATTACTGAGTCATATGCAAAACCTCACTGCATGGATTTCAAAGCACAATAATAATCATGTTTTCTCTATATTTCCAGCAAGGGAACTACATCTAAGTTTAGAGACGAAAGGGCTGAACTTGAAGACTTATTATTTAATGTAATTACATAGGATTGTAAATATTACTAAAGATACAAGGTTCCTTACTATTCCGGCATTATGGCATCATTAGCATGGCGGGCGGACATAGACCCGGGAAATGGGACCGCCCGTAAGGCATGGGCGGTCCCGCATATACAATTAGGATGCACCCACCACACTGGGGGGCGCATCCCACATTTTTAACATTGCCGTGGCCAGTGCTGAAAGCACCGCCCACCGCAATGCCAAAAATGCAAGTTGTGCATTTGAATGAACAACGTGACAGGCACCGCGCGTTGCCTGCCATGCAAATGCAGGGGGGTACCATAGGTACTCCCCATGTGCATCCCCCACCCCCCAATGTGAAAGACCGAATGCCGTTACGCTACAGAAAGGCAAATCCCTGCAAGCATCCTGATATGGATGGCGGTGTCTAACAGACTCCGCCACCATATCAAAACCTTTTCCGCCCAGTCGACAATTCGACCAGGGAAGAAAACCGGCGGATGGTCTTTTCGTCCGCCGGGGTACCCCTGCAATAGTAATATGGCGGGGGGAATTGGCATGCGTATCCGCCCGACATACTAATGGCCCCCTATGTCTTACACACTTCAATAGCAGTCCAGGCAGAAGTGCGACAAGCCTTGCGCTAGCATTTTCGCACTCTTCCATTACTTTTTCCTCTCTGGATAGGTTGCTGATATTTCTGCTATAATTAGATTGGTAAATTGAAATACGTGAACTTCAACATCCACCACCCTAGTAGCTATGACACACAGCACACAAGCTGAACTTTGGGCAATATGTAAAGCATTTGTGCAGTACTAAAACAGTAATGAAGTTAAAATCAACATCTGAAAAATCTCAAACCAATTTAGAAAACTATGGTAAATTTTAATAAAATAAATGCCATCTAAACAAGATAAATCCAATAAGGGAAATAGGAGATGTGAATTTTTAAAGTTTTAAATAAAAATAGTAGCAAAAAAGAGTTAAGCACTTATTGTGGTAACTAATTGTGATTGACCAGGCCCTAGGCGCGATTTGAAGCTAACCGGGCATGGGGCAGCGGTGAGGTACAGAAATCCAGTTTGACCTGGTAAAATGTTTTACCTCCAACTTAGTTTCATTCTGCAATGGAAGTCCAAAATCTTCAGTGGGGCAAGGCAGCAGACAGAGGTAGAGAAGGGCTCCACAACTATGGATAGTCATCAGACGTGGTTCCAGTGCAGCCATTGTCTTTTGGAGGGGAAGCTCCCAGCAGAAACAATCATTTGACCCTTCTTGTGATATTTATATTTTATTACACACTAATTACTATTTTGGATTCAATGTTATTTGTTAAAGCCTGATGATTGTAGGCAATTGTAGGAAACAATCCTCTTTTGCATGGTATGTCCCCAGAATTTTGCCTTACCGGTTGTTGCAGGCAGTAGAACTGAACACTTTACCCTTGCTAACCAGGAGCAAAGTCCCTGTGCTCGTCCTTTCAACATAATGAAATTAGTATACTCCTAATTGACATCTTTAACTTACCTATAAATCCCAGTATATTGTACAGAATGTACCAGGTTCTGTACGTTAAGTGTCACAAGTGGACTGCAGCACCCATTCCTCCATCCCCTACAGTGACAGTGTAAAACATGAATTTATCCAGTCTTCCATTTTGACCCAACTATACTAGCTTTTAAACTTGATCTGTCAAAATAAACCCTTTTGGCAGGCCGAAACCTTCCTTTTAAATATTAATAAACCACCCCTAAATAGGTGCTAAGGATCACAAGACAGAGTACACGGTTTTTAAAAGTTGGACAGGTAGAGATTTATTCATACACATGTCCTTACAAAAAAAAAGCCCCAAAAACTCTTTTTACTGTGGCAAGGCTGGCTGTTCCTTAGAAGAGCATCGGGACTTAGTATTTAATTTAATAATGTTATCTCTGGCTACACAACTGGTACAAATTTAATAATTGCGCTCCTTGTAATATGTATAAAATCCCAATTCACTCGTGAAATCAGATGTTTAATAAATATTATGGAAATGTGCTGTTTTAGACCTTTGCCTTTTACCTGCCCAAATTCTCTGGAGCCAATGTACAAGATCTCCAACTATCACCTGGCAGAGAAATAACCCCCTTGATGAGGTCTGAAAATGGTTCCCAAAGCAGGATTAAGGCCTTGGTTGTGAGAAGGTGTTTCTGTTCTTCTGGCTGGATGACCATTTGGGCTGTTCTCAGAAACTTGATTAACTTCAAAGAGGTCTACTCTGTCAGAGGCAAATGTTAACGGATAGGTGGGCAAGACCTTTCTTTGTTCTTGCAGTCAGGAAGCCACTAATTCCAGTGGGAGAGGAGCTGCCCTCAGAACTGGTTTGGAGTGATCACAGAGGAACAGTTGCCACTTTCCCTGGCTATACCTCTGGATTTAGCACACAGGCTCTCAACAGGGGAAGAATGGTTCTGCCACATTGGATTTAACCAAGAGGGGCACTGTGGTATTTGTTTGTTGCTGTAGGGAACACAAAAAGTCCTGTAACAGTGGGTAGGGTTACACTGGGAACTTTTACATTGTTAGTTAGGGAGAGGCCACCCATACACCAACCTGTGCAAGGCAAAAATGTGGCATCCCCAGTGCCCTCCTCAGAACCTGTGGAAGAGCCACAGAGGACTGAACATACTGTCTGAGACCAGAGGAGACTAAAAGGCTGGCCTTGCTTTTTCACTATTGTACCCAGTACAAAGAAGTGTTCTCTAAGGGTCATAATGCTGACCTCCTGTTCAAGCTAAAGGGGCAGAACAAGCTACAAGAGGCCTTGTCTACAACTGCCTAGCAGACGAGTTCCAACTAGACCTGCCAAGGACTCTGCTGGTGGCTACGGCTGGAGTGAGTCATGACCCCCAAGTACTGTTCCTGAGGCCCTGAGACCCTTGGCTGTAACAAAGTGTATTTCTCCTAACATCTTCTGAAACCTGGGACATAGTACTTGTTGGCTCCAAAGACCATCAGAGGACCGGGACCAACCTGCTAAGCAGATTGAACCAAGATGCATTGTTGCTGGCCTGGAGATTCACGATGCTCCTGCTCATATTTTTTCAAAAAATGATGGACAGAATGCAGAACAATGTAATTCATTCACCCCAGTACAGAGATCTGGGCCTAAATCCATCGTTTTTTGATCAGCCTGCCATTCCAGTTTGGACACAGCCATATGCAAATCAGTCTTGACCATGTGCCCAATGGGAATAGTCCAGCCCGAACTGCCAGGCCAGGTCCTCCCTGAACTGGCAACAAGCATCCTAGGACCAGTTTCAGGCTTTCAGCCCTCATCAGCCAGGATAGCTTGACCCCAGTGGCAGGGAGAGTAAGGTAACCCACGTCTGGGCCTACCCGTCCCACTCAGGGTGAAAAAGGCAAAAAGAACAATTGATGGACAAACTGCAGAACGATGTCATACATTCACCCCAGTACAGAGATCTGGGCCTAAATCTATCATTTTTTTGCTCACCATGCCATTCAAGTTTAGACCCAGCCATATGAAAATCAGTCTTGACCCTGCAGCAGCAAATCTGAAGCAGTGGGACCTCGAGGAGAAGGGATCTGCCCTTGTGGAGCCCTGTCCGGCTGCAGCATTTCGGTGGTAGAGGAATCTGAGCTCAAAAAAGTGACTAAATCCAAAAATAGAAAACCTCACCTGATGAAGGTGTCAAACGTATTTGGCTGGTGAGAGACCTCCCTTTGGTGCGGAATTCAAATTTCTCCTGCTGTAACCTTTCCTGCCAAAAGTCCACAGCATCACTAGAACCATGGCCAGTGGCTATCCAACTTGTGGAGACGTCATGGTCACAGCTAGCTGCCTTGTCCAACGGAAGATTTTTGACATAAAACGCCTGAAAGTGTAGAACTTTGTTTCGGTATCTGACCCTCATTAAAGTGTGGGCAGTCTTAACTTGTGAGGTACCGGTCAGGCGTGACCAGACGACTGCAGTTGGTGCTAAATGGTTTTCAAAGCTGTGTTGAAACTATAAAAATCCATATCTCCAATTCTCCGTTAATTGATTCTTTTGATTTTATAATATTTCATTTATTAACATTGGCTCTCTTTCTCCAAACTGGCTTGGGAATCATCTTGTGTTGTATTTTCAATGTATTGTTGTTTTGGTACTGCATAAGTACTTTACACTTTGCCTCTATGTTAAACTTGTTTGTTTTGTGCCATAATTATAAGGGAATTGAGCTCAGGTTAATTTAGTGATTAATCCAACAAGGATTGTGATTATTACTTGATGTGGGTTGTTCCCCCCTTAACTCATTCTTTAAATGTATTATAGCTCAGATACACTAGTGCACAAACAGGATGCCTAGCACATCTCAAACTGCTTGCACAGTAGTACAAAGGTGTATGCATGGTGTCAAGCATAGGTTTTGTACAGAAAGGATATCCTTCCAGTCCAAAGCACTGTATTTAGACTAATGTTAAAGTTTATCACGCATTGAATTGGTGCTGTACCGTGCAACGTACATTAACATTTGTAAGAAGATAATAGAAATGATAACACCTGCCTCCAAGAGGCAATATTTTTGGCACACAACACTGTTTACTAATGTAAGTAGCCCGGGATTTGCATAAAAAATGATGGCGGTAGCATGGGAATGTTCAAATACCACCGATGGAATGCCCCCTTGAACTAAAAAAAATGTTTACTCCTGAAAGTACTCTGCTTAGCACAAAGTCTTTGTCACAAATTTGAACCATCAGCCAGTAAGTGCCAATCAACTGACTTGGCTGAAATCGTAGTTATGATATATGATCTTTCAATGGAATTCAATGAGGCGACATTGGCGCCTTCAAGCTAGTTCGCCAGGTGGTTATACTTTTGCAAACATTAACTTATTTTGAAAGATACCTGATCTACAAAGAAACCGGAAGCACATTATGAATTAATAAATGTTCAGGCTCACACAGGAATATGAGACAGTGGGACTTGAATCCTTAATCTATATGGTGAGAGTCAGAGGCATTAGCCACAAGTAACTCTTGGGACAGATTGAAAATATTGTTATGGCATGCACTATGAAAAGAGCATTATGTTTATGTGCTATTTATTTATTCCACACAGCGTGCGTGGAAGGGAGCCAGAGGGTATCATTTGTGGCCGCTCTTGCCTACTCAGTGTCCACAGATTAGCAGGTTATGCAGGCTTGTATAGCCCCCCAAAAAAATCTTATGATATCATATGAGCAGAAAAATGCTGATTAGTATATTCAGTGCTAGATCAGATCAATGCTACAGACAGCTTCCCAGAGTTGCACCAACATCGCTCTGCAGGCCAAGCTGATGTCAGTACTCCACATGCTGGTGCCTGGCTCATTCAAAGCCACCCTATCCAGAGTGGCAGGAATATTTCAGCCATCCTTTTCCGCATTCCTCCCCTCCATCCTCACTGGCATCGTGAGCCTCACACACCAGTACATCATGTCCCCCAAAATACAGCAAAAACAATGTGAAAACAAGCGGGGCTTCTATGCCATTATTGGATTTCCATATGTGTTGGGGTCAATGGACTGCAATCATATGCAACTGGTGTCTTCTGCTGCTACATTCCACCTATACCACAATCGGAAGCACCCATATTCAATCAACGTGCAGGGAATAGTGGAACAACAGGGGATGTTCATCAATGTGCGGGAGAAGTACCCTGAGAGTGCAGTACCCTTGCATTGTCTGTAATAGTTTTAGTTGAATAAGAAATAGTTTTTTGTCAGGGCTAGTTGTAAAAGGGAAATGAAGAAGTCAGTGGCGACTTGATGGAGAAGAAGGGTGTGCGTTGAGATGGTTTCTAATGACTTCAATACCCTTATCTTGTGTAATTTTAGTGTAGGGCGATTCAATGTCCAAGGTGACAAGGAACTCGCTCTCAGGGTGAAAGCATTCAAGTTCGATCAGATATATAGAATTAGTCGTGTCTTTCACATAGGATACAGTGCACTGGGCTAGGTCACGGATGAAGAAATCAATGTACGTTCCTAGAGGTTCTAAAATGGATCAGCAGCCAGACAGGATAGGCCTCCCTGGTTGGAAAGCCAAGTTTTTTGTATTTTGGGCAATGTGTGCAGCACCGGGATGCGTGGGGTCTTATTATCAGGGAGCTCAAATTCATTACGGCATGGTCTTGTGGCACACAAGCACCAGTACAAAAAGGAACCATCTAGGTTCTATTTATTAAGGGTGGGCAGAACTCGTGGAGTTTCACTCTGATGAGTTACATGAAAACTCTCTGAGATTTCTCAAAGTTCCACGAGCGGGCAGGATCGGCACGTTGTGCTGCTCTCATTGAATTTTAGCACCGGGAGGTGTTCCTCGCTGTGAAATCAGCACAAATGCCACCATGCAGCTTCTTTGCTGCCACTCGATTTTCTACTTGAGCGCTAGCTTTCTCCCCACAAACGGCCACGACCGCCCGCTTTGAGAAAATCTTGCTGGTGCAGTCTCAGCACCCAAACATCTTGCTAGGGGATGCCAATTCTCGCATGCCATTTCCAATTTAATGTTGACGAGCATTGTGCGAGGAAAAACATCACCATGCTGCAGTTGGCGGAGTTTTGCCGGAACTCCTATTTATAAGTGTAAAGCGGAGTAGGCAAAACTTTGCAAACTCCACTGGCAGTGTGCAATCTTTTGCCCACCCCTAGGGCCTTATTTATGAAGGTCTTGCGCTGCCGGTGCGTCACTTTTAAAATGGGAAAAAGTGACGTACCAGTGGCGCAAGCCCTTTATAAATGAGGCCCCTGAGGCCTCATTTATGAAAAGTGACGCATCGCTGCGTGAAAACAGCGATGCGTCACTTTTCACTGCGCTCTCCCTGCGACATGATTGATGCGTCATATTTATAATATGACACATCATGTCGCAAGGAGTTACGACGTATCTGTAGCCGCAAAAGTGACGCATTGCTGGAGTTAGTCACAAAAGTGACGCAACTCCAGCAATGCTTCCTTTCACATGGGGAAAGCCACATGTGAAAGGGCTTGCGTCAGTCTTACGCCTGCTGTGAGGCAGGCGCAAGATTTTGACGCAACAGCGTCCTAAAAGTGACGCAGTGAAATCTCATAGATTTCACTGCGTCACTATTACGAGGCTTTTTGCGGGTGAACGCCCCCTCTGCATACATTATACCTGACGCAGGTATAATGTAGCGCAGGGGTTTACAAAGTGACGCATCTGCTTAGATGCGTCACTTTGTAAATAGTGCACATCAGGAAGCATGTTTTACGCCGCCGATGCGTCACAAAAAGTGACGCATCGGAAGCGCAAAACTCACGCAAGGCCTCATAAATGAGGCCCCTAGTATTTATATCGACCCTGAGCCAAGCCTGTTAAAACCAGGCCTGGGCAGGGCTAGCATAGTCGCACTACGCAGAGTTCCACGTAGTTGGGCAAAAACTATGTGGAACTCCACTCTGCGCCTCCACCCCCTCCCCCCAGGTTACTGCAGCTAAACTCTGGGCTGCAATTGACATATAACAGGCATGAATCACCGCACCATCAAACAGACCTCCAAGCTTCATCACAAAGGTGCGACGCCCCCGCCGGCCCACGTCATACCGCCTAGTGCTGTAAAGTGGCCCAAGAGGAAACGCCGAGCATGTCACAAGTAAATATTTTTTTTTTAAATAAAGAAAAACATACTTACCTCTATCGCAGCTCTCCTGGCTGCCCTACACCTCCTCCTGTGGTCTCTTCTGCAAACCCCTATGTCAAAGGTACGACTTGTAGGACTGCGCGCGCATGTGCAGTCCTACCACGATGTACGCCTGACATTGGGGTTTCTGCAGGAGAGAACCCAGCGCGGAGGAAGAAGGCAGCCCGGAGACGCCGCGATAGAGGTAAGTGTGTTTTTGTATCTTCTTTATTTATTTAAAAAAAATAGTTATTAGGGGGGTGGAGACGGGAAGCTTTTTACTGTGGGGCTGAACTCCACTCCGCTGCGGAGTCAGAGTTTTCCCTAAACTCCGCATTCTCAGCGGAACGCGGAGTAGGAACAACTCTGCAAGCTCCACCAGCGGAGCAGAGTTCTCTGCCATCCGCTAGTTGAAACAGTTTGTGCAATTGTGAAATTTAGCTTGGTGTTAATCAGGGCACCATCATCACTCTGTAAATCAGTTGAAGCAAATGGTAGGGCTCGGGTTAAGTGCTAAAGGCACAGGAAACATTTGTGTAGTACCAGACAAGCTTGACTTACTTTAACTCTCAGTAGCACTATTAACTTCATTATCTTGGAGGAAAAAGCAGTATTATAGCAATATTATGGCAAATAGACATTAGAGGACGGAAAGGTCAATGATATGATATCAAATTTCATCCTAAAGATGAGCCAACATACACGCCCTTTGCCAGACGAAATTCAATCTACAACACACAGGAGCAGAATTCCACATTCTGGCTTCCAACATTTCAGGAAATGTCTGACAACCATACTTTTCTACGAAGAATGTGAGTCAGATTTAAGAAACAATTCAAACTGGCTGAGTAATGCTTGATGGCAGACACAACTCCTCAGACACACAGCGCACTTGTGTCTCATCCATCGTGATTAGCACTGTCATTATCTTCACTAGAAACAGACCTCCCCTCATATGAGTACAGTGATTACCTGCAACAACATATGCTGCTCCAGAATTCAAACTGGCTGTAACAGAATTACAAACTTGTCACTCTAGTCCCATGTCAGGGCGGATGGCACCCCAAAAGTATCAAGCCATTACATGATTGGCCAACCAGTGGTGAAATAGTTGCAATGGGAAATATGTGGCACTCTGCAAATCACCTCACATAAACAAGAAAAATAACGTGTTAAAGAGCTGCAGTTTACATAATAGATGTGAAAAAATTACAAAATATTGGGGCAGATTTGCAAGAAAGTTCGGCAGCTCGGCAACGCATTCCATTTGGCTGCGCCTCGCTGCAGCACTTTCTAAGCACAGGAATGCAAAATGTTTACAATAATATGTCACATTCCTGTGCTCTCCCATGTGTTAGCGCACAAGCAGCTGCCATGCGCCGGCGCAGGTACCCTTGCACCATGGTGCAAGTATGCCTGCGTCATGGGGAGATTGTTTATGTGCAGGAAGGGGCACATTCCTGAACAAAAAAAAATCACTACAAGCAATTTCCTCTTTCAATGAGTGCTTTAGAAAGCAGCAAACATTGACAGAAGAAAAAAAATGAGGAGCAATGAAAAGATTTCTCCTCGTTGCGCCTTGCTATGCATTTCCAGGTTTACGATTCCTCTTAAATCTGGAAATATGTCTGGTTCCATGGGTGCTGCATGGGAACACCCACAGCAACACCCATGGAAAGCCCCTTTCGCGCAAAGTGTTGTGTGTAAAGGGGCAGTATTTACAAGGACAGGAAAAGTCATGCAGGGTGGCTTTTCCTGTCCTTGTAAATATGGAGCAATAAAATGAGCCACAGGTACAACATAAAAAGTGACACACAGGTGGTGCAAGGGGCTTGTCAATATGTCCCATTGTATCTACTTTCAAGATAACTTACCTTTTCCTGTAGGTGTTTACCTTTTCGACTTTTCTTTTCCCAACTTACAAAAAGGCTCCATGGTCCACCGGATATATCTTCCTTTCCTTGTTTTTGGGATATTTTTTACTTTTTCTATTGTTGGCACTTGGCCCAATTTCCTCTTTCCTTTCCTCACCTTTGTGTATTCTTCTCATTTTCTTAAACCAGAGCGTGGTAGGGAAATTATGAAAATCCCCATTTATTTAACGTATTACAATTTTAATGCCACACTTAAACATTGAAAAGGATTTTTTATTTTATTTTGCATGATGGTTTTTATTAGGTGTATTGGCATTTCTTGATATCGAACATTTGATGAGGAGTAAAAACACAGCTCTCAGATATCTAATGATGGTCCTTGTGGGACTTTACTCATTACATGTGTATCATAACTGCTTAGATTTCTAGATTTCACTCACATGTTGTGAATATGCAAGGGCTAAAGAACACACAAGGAAATGCTCAGCGAGTCCTGCAGCGAATTTTCAGCACCCCAATGAGTCATCTAAAATAGGGATGCGCTGTATTCACAAGAATATGGCACACCCCTGTGTTTTCCCTTCTCTGACGTTAAAAATAGCTGCTTAGTGCCAACAAAGACACCCTAGCGCCATGATGCAAAGGTGCCTTCATTGAAGGGATGGTTTCCCTGCAACACAGGCACCCTTGCACCATAGTGAAAGGGTGCCTGTGTTGCAGGGAATCAGCCCTACAAGGCAATTTATTCTTTCTATAGATGCTGCAGAATGAAGTATACATAAAAAGAGCAAAAAAAGAGTTGAAATAAAGGTACTCTCCTCGTCGGGCCAATCTAACGCCTGCTTATGCATGGCGTTAGTTTTTGGCACTGCCCCGTTTTTCAGATCCTTGTAAATCTGGGGCAGCGCAAAAACCAATGGGTGTTTCAGTGGAATGCCCACAACAACACCCATGACACGCCACTTTTTTATGTAGGAAACTTCGTGAAAGGGTATCATATTTACAAAGCGTTGTTAAGCCACACAAAGTGGCTTACCGCCACTTTGGAAATATGGTTCATGGCATTGAGCCACCAGAACGTTGAAAAACATTACTTTCTGGTGCTGCAATCCCCTTTTAAAAATGCCCCTCTCTGTTTTTATTTAGCATGGACACCAATTCATCAGGGACCATTTACCCTCTAATGACATCATAGGTTTGAGCCCTTTCTTGTCTAGCCCCTAGCCTGAAACCCGCACTGAGAGGCTATTAGAGTTTCTTGCACACAGTGAGCTGGGCGCTCAGACTCGTGTTTCCTTCCTGTTCCTTCTACTGCCTTCAAGAACCCGCGCATTATAGGTAGTAATGAAATGCCAGGGGGATTAAAGCGCGAGCCACGGGTAGCATCCGCAGCCTCTGGAAACTTGTAATTGACGTCCTTGTTATTTGTATATTCAAAATTATATGACTTGCATGATATGCTGCAAAAGGCTCAAACTAAACTTCTTTCCGGATAAAACACATTTTGAGCGAGATTTCCAATTTCAAAACCCATTTTCATTCACATATAACTGATTTTGCTTACTTTTCCAGAAGTTGCCATGTGGCCCAGTCGCTGCAGCAAACTCCTCGAAGGCGTGTCAAGCTCCAGACTGCAGCGCTCAAGTAAGATAGCAGAGTGTGAGGGCCAGTGTATATATAAGGAGAAGAACTGAGCGACACTCTTGGCATGCGCTTTAGAAATCCAGCCACCATGAGCAAATATTTCCCTGTGGCTTTCCGAGGAAGTTTCGGATGGAACGCTGTTTGTTTTCAGTCTCATTTCACCTTTAACAACCTGTAAGGGAAGCCTCTCATATCCAGCCAGTGCTTGATTTGCAAATGAAAGATCATGCGGAACGGCATATCCAAGAACAACTCACTACTTGATAGACTGTGTAAAAGGCTTCTTTAATAAAACAGGTGCAGAAAGCTTACAATAAAACATCGGCTCTGACGCCTTGCAAACTAAAATCAATCTGGCCTCACTATACTATACATCTTGAAACTATCCAAAACCTACCTTCTTCCTCCCCTAAGCAACCCTTCACAAACCATACAACCGAAATCCAATCCCAACTCTGGTCACTGAAACTCCCCGCATCCAAACATCGTGCATACACCACTGTTATCATCTTATTCCAATCATGAAAACTCCCCCTTTCCCCCCGAATCTCTAATGGGTCTCAACCTGGCCAACGGTTTGCTGTAATAACTTCAAAACTTGTCAACACCTGCCACCAGGAAAACAAAATGAGTTTTCTGCCACTCCCCCTCCCCCTCTCCCCCCCCCCAAATGGTAACTAACATCCCCACCGATAAATGTAACGTCACTGCCAAAACATTCCACAGCTGCATAAGATATGAATAACTCCAACCCATATACGGATAAGTGTACACTATTGTCTCTGAAAAATTCCACCTCCCTGGATTTAGTATCACATTGTTCCACAAGGAACACACCTCTGCTCTCCATAGCGTCCGTAACTCTCTATTCCCCTGCCTCCGTGTTCTGTCAGTTGACCCTGGTTTTGTAGTCCCTGCCAAGCTCTTCAAGGCATAAACTCATTCAGAATAATTGTAATACCAGATGTGAGAAGCTGAGTCAGTATATGGTGCTCACTTATGTCAGTGTAGCACCCTGCCCTAACCCGGGCGACCCTTTTTGTGATTCCAGTGGTTTAGCTGACCAAAGAAAGCTCTCAAAGTGATAGCTGGGGAAATCAGCCTTCATGCTTAATCTAGGAGGAGTGCAAAGCAGCTCAGTTTACCACTATCTAATCGTTTAGTATAGGCTAAATGAAAAAGAACCACACCATGTACTTATAAAAATAGATATTTATTACAATAACTCACTAACTCACTTTTGCTGGGCGCCAACAAGGCGGACGTTACATGCCTTTCACGGTTCCAGAACGCAGCTGCCTGAGTCCTATTGCGGCTCCCTAGAATGTGCTCTGCGATGGGCGCATTGCGGCGCCTGCAATGGCTGCCTATTCCTCAAAGGATTCAATTTAAGGCACTCTGATTGTCCTTCAAAATCTTAAAATGGTCTTCCCCTGAGATTTTGCCTAATCTGTTGATCCTCTATGTACCCACACGCCAGTTGCGCTCAGCCGAGCAATTCCTGGCTACGGTCCTCCGGGTGAAGCCCCTCAGAGCTGTGGGTCGGTCTTTTCGGTACCTTGCCGCCAAACTATGGAATTCCCTCCCTGTGCAGATCTGCCGGCTAGATTGCCTTCTGTCTTTCCGTAAAGATATCAAAACTTTCCTATTTCCTATGGTCTAGTTTCTGTGCTCTTCTGACATGGCTGCAAGCGCCGGGACGCCTCTTTGGTGAGGCAGCTGTTGCACTATACAAGTTTACCTAATAATAATAATAATTACACATTACAATATCTCCTACCCGGAGATATCCACAATGCACACAATACTTTGGACATGGAACGGCAGTTAGCAGCAAAACACAGTGGTCCCCAGAGGGGAGACAGACCATATATCAAATTCACAGTGGTCCCCAGAGGGGAGACAGACCATATATCAAATTTAATGGGAAGCGAACCCCAACCTCAGTCAAGACTAGATCCAGGAGACCAAGAGGAGTAAGGGACCCCAGGAATCACCCCAGGTGAGAGTCATGGAAACCCCTAATTGTCAGGTGAGAAGTAATACTCGAGCGTACACTTAATACTGATCAGTGGGTACATCACAGTTGCAGTCTTACTATAGAAGGACGAAAGAGCTTGTTGGAACCCAGAAGAGAATTTGAGTCGAAGAATACCTGAAAGCAGAGGGGACAGAGTCCATGCCACACTGGGTAGTCCAGGAGGCTTGGAAGATCAAGGGCACTAGAATACAAGGAAACAAATTAAGTGAAGAGGCTTCAAGCTTGGGTACACCGAAATGGTAGCATTGCCAAAGCCACCGGGATGCTGAAGACAACAGAATAAGTCCGTCCAACCAACCGTATAGGCACGTGTCAGCTATAGCAGGGACAGACTCCTCGATAGAACCTCTCAATGCGTCCGACTCTGTTGGTACGAATCAGTCGAGGTACCAGTTGCAGTCACTAGGTGATTGAAGCAAAGCATACTGGTAACCACATTTGCCTGTTTTGTCTACAAACCCCACCTTGGGACCCCCGCTCGCTCATCCATTACCCTTTCCTTTTCCCTGTCTCCCTATACAGCACTACTCCCAATTCAAGTGACCCTTGTCCTGATGATGACCTGGAATTGATCAGGTTGAAACGCAATCGACTACTCAGCTCAGAACTCTGGCTCTTGGTGGTCAAATTAATTTATCCAATTAACCTATGTTGACCTTGTATATATTTTGTTAACATTTGACCACTATTTATTTTTTGTTTATCATGCCGTTCACACTGTTTTTTTCACCCTTGTGTCACTGCGCCACCCACTGTCACTTGTACGCTCAGTGCACACTTGTATGGTATGGTCACTCTTTTTAATTATTTAATTATACTGTAGTGCTGATATAACTACTTATAAAAATAATCCTTTTCCTTACACCAATCCTGCTGTGGTCTCCCTTTATTCTTCCCCTCCCCTTGCGATTTATGCCACCACCATAAAATTGCCCTCTCTAAATGTTTTCCAGTTGAGACATTGTGTTTTGATATAAACTGTACCTGGCCTAACCTGGGTTAACAAGTTATTCCTGTATTTTTTTGCCTTGAAGCGAAGCAGTGACACAATGCACAGGGGTTTGGTTCCAAGGCGTTCTATGAAGGATGCTGGCCTCAACTCTACAAGAGTACAGCTCAGGCCTCGAGGGAATGCAGAACCACCACCTGTGCTGCAAAGCCCAGTGGAGTCTGTGGGAGCCCAGGTTCAGCAAACTAGTTGATCTTGTTGCGGTCCCCTTCACTCCAAAGGCGATTCCTTTGGATGTCTTTAGATGTCCACAGGCCCAGGACGGAACCTGTATTGAGCACGGACACTGATGGTGCAGCGAGCTTGCAGGACGGCAAGGTCAGAAGTCAACAGTCTTCTCCATTGCAGTCTTGTTCTGAAAGCGAAAGGATGATGTGATCAGTTTGGCATGGTCTACACGACTCAACCGAGATTTCCAGGCAGCCAAAGAAGAAGTGGAGTTGGATCTGAATCGAATACCAAGACTAATCTAGGTACCCACCCATAGGTAAGCCCTTAAGTACACTAAGGTGAGGGTTGGGACGATTCAGGGGACCCTCCCAGTTGAGGGGTCAGACAGTGGGGAGGATACTCCCATGTCCTTTGTCCAGTTTCTCACCAGTGCTGGGAGCCAATGGCTCCCTGGTCTGGTTTTAACTGGAGTGTACAAGGAGGGCACAAATGTGCCCTTCTAGCAGACTGTGTGGCACAGGCAAGCGTTCCCGCCTTGGCCCAATACACTAACTCCTGTCTGGGATGTGGTCATCTATTGTCCTACCTTACCCTGCTCGGCCCAGCAGCAGGAGGGCAGAATCGTGTCTCTGGTCGTCAGCAGCCTTAGGTTGCTGTCAGGCTCTGTTAGATCGGTCCTAGGAGCATGGAGGGCCTCCCAGAGGTGCCTTAACGTGGATGGAATCATGCCTCCAACACCTTGATAAGTTGTTGTGGCATGATTCCAACATGTTTAATACCAAACATGCCCAGGTTTGTTCCAGCCATTTTAGAGATGGTCCTCTCACTATGATGCATGGCCTCTCTATATTCTAATGGCTACTTCACTTACAAAGTCTGGAGTATGGACCCTGGAGTTTGTAGGGGTAGTCTGCTCATGCAGGGCCACCTCACACTCGAAACCGGGCCCCCCACCTTCAGGACTGGAAGGCCTGCTTGAGGGGTGACTTATGGGTCTCAAGTGCATTGAGTTGGAGATATAAGGAAACGCATATCTCTCTGGAGTGGTGCATGCACCAACTCACACAGGCTGCAATGGAAGGCCTGTAGTGGTAGTTTGGAGGGTCCCTACTGGGTTGCATAATACATGCTGCAGTCCATAGGGGGCCTCTAGGGCACCCATGCCCTCTGTACCTTAGTACCATATACTAGGGACATATCAGGTTGCCCCAGCAGCGAAATAGGAATGTACTAAGGTACTTATCATAACCATTTTAGGGAGGAGGCGCATTGAGTGGGGTCTTGATTAGCAGGATCGCAGTAAGACCAGTCAGAAAACAGTTGAACACCAGCAAAAAGTGGGGGTAACCATGCCAGAAGGATTCTACCTTCAAACATACCTCCACCCAAACAAAAGGAGATAAGGCTAACCTTGCCCCGTTGAGTCTGTATTTCCTAAATGGCCATAAATGGAAGGTCCTGCACTGGTAGGGATACTCCCTAGGCTCTGGTCCACTGAAAAGTTCCTTCCCTTAAGGGGCTTGGATCTTCTCAAAAGTTTGGGGTGCCTTCCTGTAAACTGTTTGAGCCACGAGTGGGGCATGTGGGATGTCTGACTAGGGAAGGGAGGCCCTAACGGGGTTGGTCTCAACTTTCTCAGAGCACTGACCACAACAAAGGCTTTCCTCTCTGTGACCGACCTGTACCTATCCCTGAGAATCAACCTTTTGCTAATAACAACTTTTGGATGATCCTGTCTGGTAGTAACAGTGGGGGGCCAGTGAAGGTTTGGGACAGGCTTGTCCTAGGTTTTATTTTGCTCAATAGAGTTCTCTTGAGGCTGCCAACTGCTAGGGGTAAGAGGGATCCCTCAGATTGTACAGGGATATGCATCCGGCTAGTATATCTAGGCTGAGGGTCCCTAATCTATGATGGTGGAATTCCTCTTGGCAATTGGCCCTGTAGAGTCCATTGACATCCCCTACCCCTGTAGTACCTGGCTGACTGAGGCCTGGCTGACAGGGGCAGGATACCTCCTCCAGACTGGGTACCTCCTTGGACGACTCCCCTTGCCCTCAGAGGCTCTGGCAGGACAGGCCTGACCTCCTCTGGGGTAATTTCTTCACCAGGAGTAGGATCAGTTCCCTGAGGAGACTGACCGTTACAAACTGTCTGGTGGGAGAAAGACTGTTCTTCCCTGGTACTCTTTGTTGGAGTTGAGTAGGCCATGTTTTCATGCTCCACTGCTCCATGGTTTCTTGGTGGTTGGTTCGGTGCTCTAGGGGTCACACCAACCGGCTCAGGGAGACCTATCATTTCTAGATGGGTCCTGAGTTCTCCTTCAGGCCAGGTTGAAATCTCTGGATCATTGCCCAGCAGGCAATCTACAGGCAGGGTGAGAGACACTGTGACCCTTTTAGGGCCAGTTACCCCACCCCACCTGAAATTGATTATTGCAATGGGGGATTTGTTCTAACACTATCAGTGTTGGCCACCTGGTACGTGTACCCAGTTAGAAGCAGGGGGGACACACAAGCTTTTCTGTCACCATGGTGACACTAGCTCCTACAGCTTACTGGCCATTTATCAGAGGCTCCTGTATATACTTGCCCAAGGTTTAGGGACTTACAGTAAAAGTGGCAAACCCCATGCCACCATCCCACACTAGGATGGCTTGTGTAGGGGATCTGTCTAGGCTATACTCCACCTCTGTACCCCATGAAAACCCAACAAAAATTTGGGGTGCACTATTACTACTTGGAGTGCTACTACTAGGAGCACTACGAGTTGTGGTAGTAGTAGGAGGAGTGGTATCATTGCTGCTGGCCTTGGGCAATTAGAGTCTCATTTCTTGTGGCCTTTCTGTTTACAGACATAGCAGTAAGGTGTCGTACCAGGGGATGAAGGGGACTGAGACCCACCACCAGAGGAATATTTTTGGGGACGTTCAGAGGACTTCTCTTGAGACTTATGCCCACCTTTCTCCTGGGCTTTGGAAGATTCCTTTGTCTGGTCACCACCACCTTGAGACTTAATCTTAACCCTGGTGCAAACCAATTTGTCTGCCTTCTTTCCCAATGCTTGGGGTGAGGTCAGATTAGAGTCCACCAAGTACTTGTGTAAAAGTTGGTTCTGACAATTATTAAGGATGTGCTCCCTCAAGGTCAGATTATACAGTCCCTCATAGTCCTGTACCCTGCTTCAATGAAGCCAACCTTCCAGGGCCTTAATAGCACTATCTACAAAATCAACCCAGTCTTGAGTACCTGCTTTCTGGGTATCTCTGAACTTAATCCTGTATTGTTCAGTGGTTAAGCCAAACCCATCAATGAGAGCAGTCTTCAAAACAGTGTAATTGGCAGCATCCTCTTCTCTAACACCGAGGCGCTTGTCTCTTCCTTTGTTAGCAAAGGAGAGCCACAGGATAGATTCCCACTGCCCTTGACGGACCTGCTGTACTTTACAGGCTCTCTCCAAGGCAGTGATCCATCTGTGGATGTCATCACCTCCTGGTAAGGAGGGACAATCCTGCTCAGGTTCCTAGTGTCAAAGGAGGATTACCTGCTTCTAAGGATGCTGGGGCTGCCACTATGGGACTCTAGTCACAACTTTTTTCTAGACTTCTGTATTTGTAAGGCCTCCTTTTCCAGGGCCAATTGGTCAAATCTGAGCTTGAGTCTCAAAGTGTCAAGCTTGACCCTTTGGTATTCCCTGTATGAGGAGTTATCCCTCTTGTCAGAGATGGATGTCCCTACCAAAGTACCAGAGGCAATGGACTCTGCAGAGGAAGACCTAGCCCTCCTCTGCCTACCCTGTAAACTCCCATGTGGAATAAAGGGGGGCCTATTTCTAGGGACACCGTCTGTGCCATCTGCACTATCCTCTGGGGGATCAGAGCTCCCAAGGTGAGAGTCATTAGACTCCTCCTGGTTAGGGGCAAAGTTGAGGTCAAGGAGGGGGCCCCTCCTGTCTTCTCTTCTGACCCCTGTCCACCCACTCAGTCATGCGCCTCAGACCCACCAGCTTTCTGGAGGTCATCTTGCATTACTACCCCTAAGAGGTGCTGAGTGCTAGGGCTTTTCCCTGTCTTAAGTGTTCTAGAGGAACTGAGGGCTCTCAGTTCCTGGAATGTGAGGCCACTGTATCTAGAAGGCAGAGAGCCACTGGCATCTACTATTAAAGACATCCTAGGTGTAGTGTGGTGCTGCACCTACCTAACCTAGTGGGAACTAAACTTCCTAAGATTGGAGAAATGGTGTGCTAGACCCTTGACGACCAATATGCAAAGTTCAGTACAATACAGTATCATATGTGTCTAAATGTTAGGGATGATTTTTCAATTAGACTACACTCAGATTGGCTGGTAAACCGGTTCAAACTTGAATCGCAACCGCTGCACACCAATGTGAGAAGCCGGGTCAGTATGTGGTGCTCACTTATGTAAGTGTAGCACTCTGCACTAACCCTGGCTACCCTTATGGTGATTTTAGGGGTTTAGATAACCATGGAAAGCTCTCTAAGTGGTAGCTGTGTAGAGCAGCCTTCATGCTTCATCTAGGAGGAATGCAAGGCAGCTCGGTTCACCAGTATCTAATTGTTTAGTGTAGGCTAAGTGAAAAAATAGTACACTGTGTAGGTATAAAAATATATATCTATTATAATCACTCACTAACACGTTACAATATCTACTACACAGAGTTATCCACAATGCACACAATACTTTGGACATAGATCAGCAGTTAGCAGCAATACACAGTGGTCCCCAGAGGGGAGACAGACCATATATCAAAGTTAATAGAAAGTGAATCACAACCTCAGTCGAGACTGGGCCCAGGAGATGTAGAGGAGTTGGGGACCCCAGGAACCACCCCAGGTAAGAGTCAAGGAACCCCCCAAAGGTCAGGTTAGAAGGAATACTAGACCGCACACTCAATACTGATCAGCGGATACTTCACAGTTGCCGTCTTACCACAGAAGGACAAAATAGTCTCTTGGAACCTAGAAGTGAGTTCGAGCTGAAGAGTGCTTGAAAGCAGAGGGAACAGAGTCTATGCCACAGTGGGTAGTCCAGGAGGCATGGAAGACAAAGACCACTCAAGTTCAAGGAAATAAATTAGATGAAGAGGCTTCAAGCTTGGGTACACTGAAGTGGTAGCTCTGCCTGAGCCACTGGGATGCTGAAGACAACAGAATCGGTCAGTCTAACCAACTGCATCGGCATGGGTCAGGTATAGTGGGGACAGAATCGTCAAAAGAACATCCTGATGCATCTGACTCTGTTGGCACGAGTCGGTTGTGGTAACCTTTGCGGTCACCGGATGATTGAAACGATGCAGTGACACTGTGCACAAAGGTTTGGTTCCAAGGTGGTCTAAGAAGGAGGCTGGCCTCAATTCAACAAGAGGACAGCTCAGGCATCTACGGAACGCAGAATCACCACCTATGTTTCAGAGCCTTGTGGAGCCGGTGGGAGACCCAGGTTCGGCAAACCAGTTGATTTTGCCGCGGTGCCTGAGGAAGCATGGGAGTGACTCCTTCACTCCAAGGGAGATTCCTTTGGATGTCTTTAGCTGTCCACTGGCCCAGGACGTAACCTGTATAGAGCATAGACACTGGTGGTACAGCGAGCTTGCAGGACGGTGCAGTCAGGAGTCGACAGAGTCTTCTCCGTTGCAGTCCTGGCCCAAAAGCTAAAGGACAATGCGATTAGTTCGGCATGGTCAGCACAGTTTGGCCGAGATGTCCAGACAGTCAAAGAAAAAGTGGAGTTGGATCTGTTTCGAATCCCACAACAAATCTAGGGACCCACCCACAGGTAAGCCCTTAAGTACACTGAGGTGAAGGTTGGGATATTTCAGGGGTCCCTCCCTGACAGTGGGGAGGATACTCCCATGTCCTTTGTCCATTTTTGCGCCAGAGCTGGGAGCCAATGCTCCCTGATCTGGTTTAAAGTGGAGTATGCAAGGAGGGCACCAAATGTGCCCTTCTAGCAGACTATGTGGCACTGGCAAGCGCTGATGGCCAATTACACTAAATCCTGTCTGGGAGGTGATCACACCTCCCTTCGACAGGAAACCTATTGCCCTACCTTCCCCTGCTCGGGCTTGGCCTTCAATGTTTTCAATAATTTGTATTGTTTATTGTGATAATTAGCTAAACTATGTGTACAGCTTTCTTTTGACCTTTCAAGTAGTGGACATATGATGTAATTTGGAGTGCAAAGCATCATCAGTGTGAAATGTGCATTTTTATGTGACATGGTGTCTGCCAAAACAGTAATTGATGGTGCAATGGTGTTCAACGTGACCTTCATGACATCATGATGTGTTGTGAGTAATGGTTAGATTTGTTTGATTTTGGACCTTGTGTGAGCATTGTGTAAATCTCACACTTGGATCCATCCTATTTGGTTGCATCACTTTGCAACGGTATACAAGTGCCAAAGTATGCAAAGTTATGACATGAGTGGACCCAACTGTTAGCAGGTTATGTAGCATGCATGCATGTGCTCATGCTAAATTTGAAGCCTATGGAGTGAAACATGAAGGTGGTGTGATATGTGGACTTCTTCAATGTTTTCTGGAGATTTGTGATGGTCAGGTGTGGAAACGCAGTTGCAATACACCCATGCTCCATGTAATTTACGATACATCAAGGGCAAACAGAAGAGACAGGGCCAATGTTGGCGTGGACACAACTGGTCACAGATATTCCAGACGTGAGACATCACACACGGAGGGACCCAGTGACCAGGAGGGTGCAAGGAGTGCCCTGGATGACATCAGCTTGATCTGATCATCATCCGAGTCAACCTCTAATGGACACTCCCGAGTGGTGATGGACCCAACATGATCAGTTCCACCTTCAACCTTGTCTGCCATCCCCAGTTCCATTGTCACCTATCATGTTGACCCCCCACATGTTGGCTGTTCCTGTACACCTAAGAAGGAAGTAGACTCCTTTTCTCCAAGCACCTCAGCCCCCGCCCCTGTTAGGTCTGCTGCCCAGAGTGAGGAGGCTTTTGATCTCCTGAGGAGCATATCTGTCAGTCAGACTGCAGTCCAGAATGCCATCCAGGGGCAAAACACCCACTGACCCAGATGGTTGCCTACCTGGAAGGGATTCACATTGCCTAGTCTGCCCTACAGAGATCTTTTGAGGCTCTCTCCTCCTCCCTCACGGCAGCCCTCAACCCATCCCAACCTTCCACCAGCCCCTCATGCCCTTCCCCCTCCACAGTCCCTCTTCCCAATCCTATCTCAAGCACACACACATCTAAGCATGCACACACTTCAACAGACATATGCGCCAGACAGAAACACAAGACATCCAAGAAACTCAAACATACAGGCCCACAGCAGACACTCACTGTAGTGCCAGAGGCATTCCCATGTATTGGGACCACATGATGATGACATTTGACTATCATTATTTTAATTGACTTTTGATGTTTTACTTTACCATAGCTTGAATGTACGACACCATTTTTCCTGATTATGCACTTTTTCCCTTTAAGATTTCTTTTGTGTCTCCTTGTAGTGTTAGAGTGTGAGTGCTTTCACAGAGTAGAACAGCCTTGCCAGGAGCAAAACTTGTGGGATATGCATTTGAAAGCATGAGAGAGAGAGAGCTGTGGAATGTACTTGTTGGTCCCGAAGTGTAGTGTTATATGGAGTGGTGCTTAAATGTGCATTGTGTTTGAGCATGGGTGGAGTTCGCGGAGTTCCGCATAAAAACTCATTTGTGGTACACAGAGCTTTGCAAGTGGCGGAGTGCGTTAGATAACTGCCGCTCTCTGTGATTTTCAGTGCAGGTGTTTGTCTGTGCAATCATCGTGAACGGCACCATGCACAGCGCAAGTAGGCGCTGCTTCCTTCCTGCTGCTTGAATAAATTTTGTACTCGAGCAGCAGCTTTCTCAATGCAAACGGATGGTTTCTCAACACGAGCGGTCGCGAGCATAAGCGACCACTCGCATTGAGAAATTCGACCACCTGTTATTGAGAAATCTCACCAAGAGGTGGATTTTCCTCGCTCACGCTTGCCAACTTGACGTTAACTAGCAAGGAAAAAGCTCTGCTCCGGAAATTCCGCATAACGTGGAGTACGGAAAACTCTGCAAACTCCGCAAGGGGAGCGTAGTTCACTGACCAGGCTTAATTATGTTTTACATTAGGAGATAGAGTGTGTGATGCTATAGGCAGTGGTGCTCAAATGTGCATTGTGTAGTACACTTGGAAGTATTATGGAGGTCTTACTATTGACTTTGACATGCCCTCATGCATCTTTAAATTCTGATTATTTCTAGTTTGAGCTTTTGCGCACATAGGCAGGCCCCTAGATTACTTAAGTTGTTTAGTGTATTCATGTTCACGGTTATTTTCTGTACTTTTGGAGGTTGTTTTCAAGCTTTGTTAAGATAAGGGGCTGGAAAATGTGAGAGTGCAGAAGGATACGTGAGAACTCTTTTGCCTTTGGAATGCTTGCATGGAGAGTGGCCAGCTCAAGTAAGTTTCCTTGGCGCAGAGAAGTTCCTCTCAGAAACTTCTAGTGTGCTTTGAGGTGATAAAATTGGGGTTTGTTGACTTGGAAACCAGGATTTTGGAATCTGAATGGGGACGTACATGTCTACTTCAGGAATTGAAAAGGTCAATACAGCACAACCCAATTCGAAATGTTTAAGAGATCTTGTAAGTCTCAAGATTATTTCAACAATTAAATTGTAATGTGCAAGTAATACATCAGTACATTATCAATTATTTCAAGATAAGATGACCAAATTGAAGTCTTTATGCATGTGATTTTCTTTTATTCATGTATTCAAGTTCAAGCGTCAGATGCAGCCAACACGTTTTTCGTCAGTACAAAGTTGGTACCCAGACTTTCTCAAGGCTAAAGACGGTCAGCAGTATCCTAAATGATTAGGGTCACTTGAAGTTGTGAGATTAATAACCACAACATTTTGCGGGTCGCTTCAGGAAATGGATTTGGTAACCATACAGCGCTATCATGTAAATGGATCAAAGCCAGAGAGGCCCCAGTATAAAATACAACGCAGGGATAAAGTTCCTATGTTCTGTGTGGATAAACTCACTAGAGTGTCCCCTCTTGCGTTCACCCACACTACAGACTCCAACACAAGACAGTGCAGACAGCAGACCCATCTCAGACTTCCGCTCCCTCATTCTCCCAAATCAAACTCCATCCCTAAATCTTTGCCCATCTTTCCTGTAAATCTGTCATGTTTGCCCTTGCCCTCAACCCTGTGAAACCCAACTTCCCCAAAGTCCCAAAAACCCCTCAGACTCCTAAACCAATCCCTTCCACTTCCCACTCCACCCCTGAAAAACAGCCTCCCCACCCCTGACCCCAGCCCCAGGAAGACAAAGAAAAACATTCCTAAAGCTAAACCCAGCCCAAAAGCATCCAAACCCAAAAAGTCCCTTCCCAAAGACACCCTACCGTAAACCTCTGCCAGCCCTTCCCAACTACCATCTTCAAGGTGCCTTTCTATGCCCAATGGATGCCCCTCTGTGAGGAGGTTCCGTGGAAGTGTCAGTAAGGCTAGGTTTGGTGGCGCAGCATTTGCTATGACAGATGGACATTGAATGGACTGGCCATTGGCCTTTGTTTTATTTTTGGATTGCTTGAAATCCATTCATTAAAAACTTTCACAATTTGGAAGACATTAGTCCTGTCATTACTTTCCTATTTATTTGATTTTATTGTATATGTTAGTGATGTGTGAGTACAGTTGTGTTTGTTTGATCCCTGTCTGCTGATCCAGTTGAAGTAGTTAGCATGATGTGGACTTGGAGCCAGTGCCGGTGTTAGACAGTACAAGGAGAAATGTTGGATGGATGCCTATGTGGGATGACATCCAAATGGGGCAGACATTGCATTTGGTTACGTGTTATGTGGTAAGTATTTCATCTTAGCCTGACCACTGTCAACGTCATTTAGGTTCCACTCCTACCTATAATATTGGTTGAATATGTGTTTGATGTGTGGACGTTAGATATTTGTGTATTCATACATGGAGAGTGTCAACTTGTCATACCTTTGTGGAGTTCTACATGGACATGTGTACATTTTGCAATGTGTACCTTACAGCTAATTCATCTAGATGCGTGCCATATCATATGTTGTGACTGCTGTGTTTGCTTTTATAAGTTGCCCTTACCCATTGACAACACAAGCATGGCACTTGGCTATGCTATTGGTTGTCCAGTGCACGTGGAGTTTATTAGACATGTACAAAATGTAGTGTGCCCCAGAGCCCCAGCCTTTCAGGGTTCCCCCTAATAGATGGATCAATCAATCATTGTACTTATAAAGCGCGCTACTTACGTGTGAGGGTCTCAAGGCGCTGAGGGGGGGGGGTGCCGCTACTGCTCTAAGAGCCAGGTCTTTAGGAGTCTTCTGAAGGTGAGAAGGTCTTGGGTCTGACGTAGGTGGGTAGGGAGGGTGTTCCAAGTTTTGGTGGCAAGAAGGAGAAGGATCTGCCGCTGGAGGTTGTTCGTTGGATGCGGGGGACGGCGGCGATGCAAGGCTGGTGGAGCGGATCTGGCGGGTGGGAGTGTAGAAGCTGAGTCTGCTGTTGAGGTAGGCTGGTCCGGTGTTGTGGAATGCTTTGTGAGCGTGGGTGAGCATCATGAGGGTGATCCTCTTGTCGACGGGGAACTAGTGTAGGTCTCCCAGGTGGGGGGTGATGAGGCTGCGGCGGGAGACGTTGAGGATCAGTTGGGCGGAGGCGTTTTGGATGCGTTGCAGTCGTTGCAGGTGTTTGGCTGGGATTCCTGCGTAGAGTGCTTTGCCGTAGTCCAACCTGCTTCTGACGAGGGCCTGTGACACTGTTCTTCTTGTCTCGGCGGGGATCCACTTGTAGATCATGTGGAGGGTGTTGTAGCAGGAGGAGGAGATGGTGTCGACATGGAAAGGGAGGAGTCGAGGATGATTCCTAGGTTGCGTGCAAGGTCAGTGGGTGTCGGTGCTGTTTCCAGAGTCGTCCCAGGCTGCGGGGGTGGATCCGAGGATGAGGGCCTCCGTCTTGTCCGAGTTCAGCTTCAGTCGGCTGCCTTTCATCCATTTGGCGACGGCCTTCATTCCCTTGTGGAGGTTGGTTTTGGCGGTGTGCGGGCTCTTGGTGAGGGAGAGGATGAGCTGGGTGTCGTCGGCGTATGAGATGATGTTGAGGTTTTGCTGGCGGGCGACGTGAGCAAGGGGGGCCATGTAGACTTAGAACAGCGTCGGGCTGAGCCCTGGGGTACGCCGCCGATGATGTTGGTGGCTTCGGAGCGGAAGGCGGAGGCAAACGCTCTGGGTTCTGCCGGAATGGAAGGATGTGGTCCAGTAATGGGCCTTCTCTTGGATTCCGGCTTCTTGGAGGCGTGGTTTTAGTGTGTGGTGACAGACCGTGTCGAAGGTGGCTGACAGGTCCAGGAGGATGAGGGCTGATGTTTCGCCATTGTCTAGTAGGATCCTGATGTCGTCTGTGGCGGCGATGAGGGATGTCTCGGTGCTGTGGTTTTTTCAGAATCCAGACTGGGATGTGTCTAGGATGTTGTTGTCCTCGAGGTAGTGGGTCAGTTGCGTGTTGATGATTTTATCGATGACCTTCGCCGGAAACGGGAGCAGGGAGATGGGTCGGAAATTCTTGAGGTCCTTCAGGTCCGCCTTGGGCTTCTTGAGAAGGGCATTGATTTCGGCGTGCTTCCAGCTTTCCGTGAAAGTAGCTGTCTTAAAGGAGATGTTGATTACTTTCCGTAGTTGGGTACGATGGCTGTATCTGCTTGGTTGAATATGTGGTGTGGTCAGGAGTCTGACGGTGATCCTGAGTGGATGGAGTTCATGATCTTGGATGTTTCGTCATTGTTTACGTTGGTCCAGGAAGTCAGGCGGTTGATGCGGGTGGTGTTCGTAGGGGGGTGGAATCTGATGATGTCGGGGAGGTCGTGGTGGTGTTGACGCTGTCGTGGATGTCAGCACTCTTGCGGTGGAAGAAGGTGGCCAGCGAGTCGCACAGTTTTTGTGAGGGCGGGCTGTCGTTGGCGTTGGCACTGGGGTTTGTAGAGTTCCTTCACGATGCTGAAGAGCTCTTTGCTGTTGTGTGCGTTATTGTCCAGGCGGGCTTTGAAGGATGATCTCTTGGCTAATCGGATGAGATGGTGATGTCTGCGGGTGGCGTCCTTTTGGGCTGCGTGGCTGTCCGGTATTCGTTCATGGAGCCATTTCTTCTCCAATTTCTGGCATATCCGTTTGGATGTCTGGAGTTCTTCGGTGAACCAGGTGGCTTTTTTGCTGGTGGGGCTGTTGGAGGGTATCTTGAGTGGGGCGAGGGTGTTGGCGCAGTCGTTGATCCACTGTCTGAGGTTGCAGGCGGTGGCGTCTGGGTTGGTGGGGTCGGTGGGTGGGTTCTGGGCGAGGGTGGTGGCCAGCTGGTCTTTGGTGATTTTGTTCCAGCAGTGGCTGGGCAGTTGTTGGGTGTCGTGGTGCGTGTTGGGTTTCCTGTAGGAGAAATAGATGCAGCGGCGATCCATCCAGCGGAGTTCGGTGGTGCGGTTGAAGGAGACGTGGGTGCTCGTGGAGAAGATGGGGTCAAGCGTGTGGCCGGTGGCGTGGGTGGGAGTGGTGACGAGTTGTCTGAGGCCGAGGTTGGCAAGTTTGTCGATCACGGTGGCGGAGTTGGAGCGGTTGTTGTTCTCGAGGTGGAATTTCAAGTCCCCGAGGAGGATGTAGTCCATGGAGGCGAGTGCGTAGGTGCTGGCGAGGTCGGCGATGGAGTCGCTGAACTGTGGTCCTGGGGGCCTGTAGACTAGTGTTCCTTTGAGGGTGGTGTTGGGGTCAGTGTGGATCCTGAAGTGCAGGTGTTCGGCGGTGCTGAGGGTTTTGTCTGAGCTGGTGGAGACCTTGAGGCTGGACTTGTGGACGATGGCTATTCCTCCTTCAGTTCCGTTGGTACGGTCTCTGCGGGTGATCTTGTAGCCGTCCGGGACGGCTATGGCTATGTCGGGAGCCGAGGAGTCATTCCACCAGGTCTCTGTCAGGAAGGCAACGTCTGCAGTGGAGGTGTCGAGCAGGTCCCAGAGCTCGACGGCATGTTTGCGGGCAGAGCGTGTGTTTAGGAGTATGCAGTGGAGGTGGTTGGGCCCGGTCCTTGGTGGTTTGGTGGCCCTATCACAGGTGAAGCTGCATGTGCGGCAGGAGAAAGGTCTGTGGGTGCGATTTGGGGTGGCCTGGAAGCAGCTGTGGCCTCTGCCGGCGTTGAGTGTGTGGAGGGTGCTGGTGTCGTATCGGAATCTGGCGTCGTGGTGTTCGCGGGGGCCAGGGGTTCTGGCGCTGGGCACGGGCGCAGACGAGCTTGCCTTAGGCGTGCCTTCGGTGCGTCAGCGGCGTGCCCGCTGCACGGCCGCACAGCTTCCGGCATATATGGGGAGGTGGGAGGGAGGAGCTGCTGGGAGGTGGGAGGTGGCAGCAGAGAGTGGGCAGGCGGTGGGGCCGCAGGGGGCACAGCGGCGGGGAGAACAAGTGGTACAGAAAGCAAAATGGGGCACAGAAGAGGGGAAAACAGAGGCGCAGAGCAAAAAAACGGGGCACTAAGGAGGGGGAAGAACGAGTGGCACAGGAAGCAGAGAAAAATGGGTCACAATGGAGGGGGAAAAAGAGAGTGGCACTGAAGCAAAGAAAACGGATGATGGGCACACTTACCAGTGCGTCTTAGCAGCGGCAGCAGGGGCACACAGACGGAGCTGCGTGGAGGGGGAACGACCTACCAGGAGGGTCAGCTATCCTGCAGAGAGGGTTCCTCGGGGAGTCAAAGCTCAGCTATCGCTGTTCAGGATTGTTGCACCTCATTGGGTAGTAGACAAGCCCAGTAGCGATAAGTCAGTGCAGGGAGGAGGCACCAATCGACCGGCCAACTATACAAGAGCCTCAGAGGAGACCCAGCGAAGGCTGGAGCCAGGGGCCTCGAATTGTCTGGGTTAATCACTGAGACGGCCTGCCGTGTCAGCACTGCCAGGCAGTCTCACATTCAGTATTTCACCCGGAGGCTCGCAAGCGTCATGGATGAGGATGGCAGGTGCCCTGTGATCAGGGCACCCCCATCCTCTGCTGTGGTGACGATGGAGCCTAGATATGTGGCGACATGCAGGAGAATTGCGGCGAACTCGCCTGAGCTTCAGAGCCGAGCTGCCATCTAGGTCATCGCTTTCTACGCCTTCCCTGACCAGATATACTATGTCCTCTGATACTACACTGGTATTTTGCAACACAAATGCAGTCCCAAGACAATGGTCCAAAGGTGCGACTGTTTTTAATGGTCATGATTGGAAAATTGGGCCATTTACGACCACTAAAAAGGGTTGCAGCATGTACAAACCCTATTTTGCGAGTTTGTAACATATTACCAGCTCATAAAATAGTGTTTGCGAGTCTCTATTAGGAAGGGGCTTGCCTAGGACGTCCCTTCCTAATAACAAGTCACAGGGGGATGTTTGATTGTTTTGCAGTCACAAAACAATTGCAGTTACCTCCAATTTCAAATTAGAGGTAAGCCAGTCGTAAATGGGAAGGGATGCCCAGGGAACCGCTTCCCCTTTTTGTTTGGTAGCAAAAATATTTTTTAAGAGCAGGCAGTGGTCCCACGAAAAATGAAAACTTTAAATTTTTTTTCTTTTAAATGCAGCCCATTTTCCTATAAGGGAAATGGGCTGCATTTGAAAAAAAACAGTTTCTTTATTCAAAAAGCAAATACAGACATGGTGGTCTGCTGTCTCCAGCAGGCCACCTTTCCTGTGTAATTGCGACCTACCTCATGAAAATTGATGAGACAGGTCATTTGCGATCCCATTAGGAATTGTGAAATGTGCCTGAGACACATTAGTATATTTGGTATTGTGAGTCTCAAATTGCAAGCTGAAAAATATTGCAATTTGCAATCTGCAAAGAGGAATGGTTGTACATCTGGCCCTATTTTCCCAAGAGCCAGTATGAATGAACTGAGCTACAACACATTCTTATGAGGATACTTAACTGAAATGTGTTGAAACAGCATGAGTGGAATTTTCCTGATAGCAGTTTAGGATTTAGGTTTGCTATCCTCTCCTGAAAATAGCTGCTTAATTCATCACATTATGTCTGTTGGAGACCAGTTATTTGCAAACTTAAAATGTACATTGACATCTGGCAGCATTAAATCTATTTCCATAGTGATCACTTTTAGCCTGTTATCTTTCTTTCTGTAGACACAATTGTTATTGCTATGTATTTATGTGGTATGTGTATAGCCTAGCCCAAAGGCAGCAGAGTGCTATACAGGTACAAAGACTAACAAAAAGTCAGTGAGTGATAGGAGAGGTAGCTAGGTTGTAGATGATTAATGCATTGTGATGCAGTGTTCTTTGAATAGGTGAGTCTTCAGTTTTCACTTTTAAACATGCTAACATCATCATATCATTGGCTTTTTCAGCCTAATTATCTGGAGTAAGCCTAATTTCAGATTTAAGTTATTTAATTCATCACACAAGTCTCTCAATTTGAGAATTCCAAGGGCTGTGTATGAGGAGAGGAGGTAGGCACTTGTATTTCACTGAACAACAAATCAAGAAACTACCGGTCTAACAAACAAAAGAAGATGGATACGCAGAGACTCTTAGATGTCTAGGCCAAAGAAGAAAGAAAACAACATACATCAAGTGCAAAAGAATCCCATCAGCCCACGTAAGTGGCTACTCTTCGTCATCTGTGATTTATGGTAGGTTGCCTTATTCGTGCAACCTACCAGGAGTAGTATCAAAACCCAGCTTGTTTTGTATCCCACTGATCGGTACAGCCACTCGCTAGTCTTGATAAGTGGTGCTGAAGGTTTGCAGTGCAAAAAGTGAAAATCATACAGTGAAATTGATAAAATTGGCTACTAGGATACTTTCAGAAACTTTAATAAACATTATCCCAGTGTCAAGCTTATAAACAGTGCGCAGACAGTTTGAAAGGATAACTGTCAGTTGCGATGGAAAAAAATCCATGCAGGTTTCTCAGGTGGGGGTGATGTGGCTGTGGCGTGGTACGTCGAGGATCAGTCGTGCTGAGGCGTTTTGATTGAGTTGCAGTCATTGGATGAGCTTGGTCGGGGGTCCTGCATAGAGGGCGTTTCCGTAGTCGAGTCAGCTACTGAAGAGGACCTGGGTGACTGATCTTCTTATTTCTGTCGGGATCCACCTGTAGGCTTTGCGGAGCATGCGGAGGGTGTTGAAACAGGAGGAGGAGATGGCGTTGACTTTCTTGGTCATGGAGAGCGTTTAGTCGAAGATGACTATTTGATAGCGTGCGTGGTCGGTGGGAGTCATCCCAGGCTGAGGGGTTAGAGCCAAGGATGAGGACTTCCGTTTTGTCCATGTTCAGCTTCAGTCGGCTGGTCTTCATCCAGTCGGCAACGGCCTTCATTCCTTTATGGAGGCTGGCTTTGGGGGTGAGGGGGTCCTTGGTGAGGGAGAGGATCAGTTGAGTGTCGTCGGCGTAGGAGATTATGTTGAGGTCGTGCTGTCGGGCGATGGGCGCGAGCGGGACCATGTAAATGTTGAACAGTGTCGGGCTGAGGGAGGAGCCCTGGGGTATGCTGCAGATGATCTCGGAGGCTTCGGATCGGAAAAGGGGAAGGCGGCGCTCTGGGTTCTGCCGGAGAGGAAGGAGGTGGTCCATTCAAGGGCTCTGTCACGGATCCCTATGACGTGGAGGCGTGTGCGTAGTGTGCGGTGGCAGACGGTGTCGAAGGCGGCGAAAAGGTCCAGGAGGATGAGGGCTGCGGTCTCACCGTTGTCCAGCAGTTTTCTAATGTCGTCGGTGGCACAGCGATGAGGGCAGTCTCGATGCTGTCATTGCTGCGGAATCCTGACTGGGAAGGGTCTAGGATTCTGTTTTCTTCGAGGTATTGGGTTAGCTGTCTGTTGACGATCTTCTCAATGACCTTGGCCGGGAACTGGAGCAGAGAGATGGGCCAGAAGTTCTCGAGGTCTTTAGGGTCAGCCTTTGGTTTTTGAGTAGGGCGTTGATCTCGGCGTGTTTCCAGCTTTCTGGGAAGGTCACGGGATTAAGGTAGAGATTGATGACGTTGCGCAGATGGGGTGCGATGGAGCTGCTTGCTTTGTTGAAGATGTGGTGCGGAAATGGTTCTGATGGGGAGCCTGAGTCGATTGTGCTCATGGTCTTGATGTTGTCATCAATGCTCATGCTGGTCCAGGCTAGCAGGGGGTCGTGGTCGATGGTGTGTGGAGAGACTGTTTGTTGCTGTCTGGGTGTTGAAGCTGTCGTGGATGTCTGCTATCTTGCGGTGGAAGAAAGTGGCGAGGGAGTCGCACAGGGCTTGCGATGGCGGGATGTCGCTGGTGTTGGAGCTGGGGTTGGAGAGTTCCTTCACGATGTTAAAGAGCTCTTTGCTATTGTGTGTGTTGTTGTCAAGGCGGTCCTTGAAGGAGGCCCTCTTGGCCGTCCTGATGAGGTTGTGCTGGTTGCGGGTGGCGCACTTGTGGGCTGATTGGCTGTCCAGGGTCTGTTCGCTGTGCCATTTCTTCTCTAGCTTTCGGCAGGTTCGCTTGGAGGCTAGGAGTTCTGGTGTGTATCAGCTGGCCCGCTTGTTGGTATCTCTCTGGGGGGGGTTTCTACTGCGGGCGAGGGTGTTGGTGCAGTCGTCGATCCAGCATCTGAGGTTACGGGCAGTGTCGTCGGTGTTGGAGGGTTGGGTGGGTGGGCTGAAAGAGAGGTTTGCGTGAAGTTGGTTTTCAGTGATTTTTCTCCAGCAACGGCGGGGGATCTGTTGGGTGCGGTGGTGTATGGTGGGTTGCTGGAAGGAGAAGTTGATGCAGCGGTGGTCGGTCCAGAGGAGTTCGGTGGTGTGGCTGAAGGCGACATGGGGGCTTGCGGAGAAGATGGGGTCAAGCGTGTAGCCTGCGGAGTGGGTGGGCATTGTGACGAGTTGTCTCAGTCCGAGGTTGGCGAGGTTATCAATCAGGGTTGTCGAGTTACTGTCGTTGTTGTTCTCCAGGTGAAAGTTCAGGTCTCCGAGAAGGATGTAGTCGGTGGAGGTCAGGGCGTGCGTGCTGATGAAGTCGGCTATGGAGTCGCTGAACTGGGGTCGGGGTCGTAGGGTCTGTAGACGAGGGTGCCTCTGAGGGTGGAGTTGGGGGTCTGTGTGGATCTGGAAATGCAGGTGTTCGGTGGATCTGACAGTGTCGTGGTGCTGGTCGAGACCCTGATGCTGTTCTTGTGGACGATGGCGATTCCTCCTCCGACTCCGTTGGTGCGGTCTCTGCGGGTGATCTTGTAGCCGGCAGGGATGGCTTTAGCTATGTTGGGTGCAGAGGAGTCATTCATCCAGGTTTCTGTGAGGAAGGGGACGTCCGGGGATGTTGTGTCGAGTCGGTCCCAGAGTTCGACGGTGTGCGGAGCGGGTGTTCAGTAGGATGCATCGGAGGTGGTTGGGGTCTTTCTTGGTGGGTTGTTTGGCAGCTCTGATGCTGGTGTAGCTGCAGTTCCGACAGGTGAAGGGACCGTGTGTGCATTTCGGGGCGTCCTTGAAGCAGGTGTGGGTCCTTCCGGGGTTGAGAGCATGGAGTGTGCTGGCGTTTTAGCGGTGGTGGTCATCGTGGCGGGTGCGGGGACCAGGGGTTCTGGCGCTGGGCGCAGTCCAGGCGTGGACGGGTGCAGATGGGCTTGCCTTAGGCATGCCTTTGGCGCTCCAGCAGCATGCCTGCACGCGGCCGCCATATATGGGGATGTGGGAGGGAGGAGCAGCTGGGAGGCGGGAGGCAGCAAATGGCAGAGAGGGAGGCAGGGCCACAAGGAGCCCAGCGGCGGGAACGGGACAGCGAGGGGGAGACAGAGGAGAAAAATGGGCACAAGATACAGAAGAAGAAACAGTGGCAAAAACAATGGCAGCGAGGGGGAGACAGAGGCAAAACGGGCACGAGATACAAACCTAGGGCCTACCACTGGCCCCCAGGGATGAGGCGCAGGTGGTAGCCTGCGGGTGGAGGAGGGCCTCGAATTTCAACAGTGTCAGGGCACACAGCTGAGCTGTGTGGTTGGGGAGCGACCTACCAGCAGGTCTAGGGTGGCTTTATTTCTCCTCGTTTTTGCTGTTCCCATGTGTGCTGCATTGTGAAGCACACCTAGAAACAGCAAAATGCCATTGATTGTTTATGTGTAGGAAGGTGTCCATTGAAAAAAAAGACGTTTTGCAGCTTCTTTGTGTGCTGCATTAAGTGGAACACACAGAAGTTACAAAGCGCCATTACTGATTGTTTATGTGCAGGAAGGGACACCTTGCTACCTGTTGTCATGGGAGGAAGGGACACCTTGCTACCTGTTGTCATGGGAGTGATTACAAGTATTTTATTGAAGCCACTGTCTCTATAAGTGATTTTTTTATTAAAATAAGCAAAGAAATGGCATTAGTAGCCTATCGAATTGCACGCATTTTATTTAGGACAGTTGACTCAGTTCTCAGATTCTCCTGATTGAACATAGGATAATCTTCTGATGCCTCATTCAGTGCTTGCTCATGGAAGGAAATATCATAATTTGCAAACTGATCACTTTACAGTAACTTGACATTCACCAAATAATTTGTAAAAGAAAAAATATTCCTTTGCAGGTACAACCATACTGTGACATATTACCTTTGAAATTTGGACTATGCTGCTTATGTTTTTTTCTATGGTTTGAAAAATTAGAATCTTTTAGCAGTCTGTTGTCTAGATTTTGGATCCCTTCTATGACTTTGGTAATGCTGGTGACAAACTGAATTGTATCTCTTTGTACAAGTACGTTATCTAGTTCTCATTTTTGTAGCTGGTTATATAATATGATGGCATGAAGCATTATTTCATGAAATAAAAACAGAAATCATTGGAACTCCCTGCCTTGTAGAGTTCCAACAAAGCCACAGACCTCATTTCGACTTTCACATTCAAAGTCACCACTGGCTTTTATGGTTTCAAAACATTTCTCCAGATCAGCCCTAGATTTAGATATTAGGTTTACTGGTGTATATGTGAAAGTTCCAACAAGTTGGGGATCCCCTTGGAAGCCTTATGGACACAATGTCTTGGAGTATTTTCGTTCTTTGAATGTGAGAAGAGTGCTGACATGCCTGCTACAGCAAAAAAGAAACATTGGGTCACAGAAATCTTTGCTGCTGCTTTTAGCATAATAAGATTAAGTTGGTGGGCATAACAGTGCACATAATGCGTATTACGGTTCACACCTCTATTTTTAAATTATTTTGTACGCAACCAAACATTCACCTCATAACTGAAACACCATCATAGTTTGGTGCAGTACGTTTTTGTTTTTAAGGGTGATCTGGGAAAATCAAGTTTAGTTCAGCGAGTATAGCTCTAGCAATGTTTTCTGCACTAGAATCTCTTAAATGTGTTAAACCATAGAATCTATCCACCTCTTTGCTGTCAATGTCAATATACCAAAAGACTAATACAGATGGTGCATTAGTGACCACATCAGTGGTGACATCAGCCTGAATAGCTACAAAGTCTGCGGTTTTCAATCGTTGGACAATATACCTTATTATAATATCTAGCATGCACTCAAAATGTTCATTTTCAGTTTTTTTATAGGTGCTCTTGAAGACTGTAGCACTTGGTAAATGTGCTTTGAATTCACTGTCTATGCTCGCAATTTAATCTACAAGGCCTCTGAATATACCAGGATTTGAGGAACCTTCAGATTTATCATGCCCTCATAACTCCAGTTCAAACTCACCACAGAAACAAATACTAATAATTAGATTTAACAGTATGAATCTATTCCCATCAATTGCTTTATTGTATTTATTTATTGCTTTTCAGTATGAGTTGCTTATGTGGGCCTCAATGGGTGAGTCTCCCAACACTCCCTGTCTTGTCAAGTTTTCAATATGGATTCTTCAGTGTGCATGCTTCTTTACTTTATCTGACAAATGCTGCAAGTTTTTACTCCTTATTTGTCCAAGGAATTATACTACTAAACAGCAAGCAGGAGAGGTAGAACATAGAATTTGTTGAAGTACTCCCTGTAAGCCAACCAACTTTTGCGCACTAGGGGTTTGAGAATGTACATTTTTATATCTTCCCCCTATCTTGGGCAGTTTGTTTTAGTTTTAGATATAACTGTTGTTACTTGTCTTACAATTAGTTTGTTTTCATGACTCAGTCCAAGGAATAGCTTTGTAAGTAGCTACTCTACTGTATCCTTGCCGTCTCACTGATATAAAAGGTACCTGTCAATAATCAAAATATAATATATAGGTTTTGGTGTAAACTTAACTCACATATCTGTATAAACACATATCTTATACATTTTAGCAACATATTCCCACCAATGTCCCTTTGCACAACATGACTGTTATTAATACATATCAGTGCCCAAAATTTGGGAGACCAATTGTTGACCAGTACTAACTCAAAGCACTTGCCACAACAACCTCCTATTTTTGGCGTCCCTCTGTCTTCAGGAAAATGGATCTTTGCCACCCTGTTAGAACAGAGCTGTAATCAAATGCATTTCAAATATAATCATCACCTTTCAGTATCATAATGTTCAGTAAATAATGAGAGGATTCGAAATGTTTCAAAGATTTATTTCTCATTAAGAGATTAGTAATTGTGCTTGTCATTTTATTCAGATAAATCCAATTACAGACATTTTGACAAAGGTTTTGTTAGTCAGCATGACATAGAAAGTATGTTCCATTAAGAAAATAGTGCCCATCCTAATCTAAGAGTACTAACCTAAATAAGAACCCACAAAGAGTCCTTTCAGAAAAGATCAAGATTCTGGAGCATTTAGTTAGTCAAAGAATGAACTCTCCATGAAGAGTTGTTACTGAAAACTCTGTAAAGCTCCCCACAGTTGCAGTAGCCACTGTTAATAAATCAAAAGAAATTACCAGTAGCTATGATCAACATAAGGAGAACGTTTCTCCACAAAGGGTCAAAGTAAAAGAAAATTGCTGTTAGCAGTAGCACACAGCAATCTGGGCAAGAAGAAGGCCAAACAATGCATCAGTTGAGTCCTGTCATTTTCTTTTTGTCCCCCTAAATTTTAGAGATTTCACACAGTCATCATTTATGATGCAATGCATTACCATATCCCTTTCATATAATTTCTTCCAGAAATGTTCCGGTCTTTTGTGTAAGAAATAGTTGCAACTCAGTAATAGAGCATAAAGCAATATTAGGCAAAATCCCAGGATTACTATTGGCATTAATATAGATTTCAATACACCTTCCCCTACAGTTGCAATCCAGTTTCCAAATGTGGTTAATCCTTTTCCAAAATGTTCATACAGACTCGGAACTTCAATTCATGTAATTTGAGTTCTAAACCGGAAATGTTCTTTGCGTAACTCTCTATTTCTTTGCTTATGTCAGGTATATATATCAGCAGCAGTGAGTGAACTTAAGTATCCGACATATTGCGCCTTTCTCTGCGAGTATTATGTTTAAAGCAAGACGGTCCTGCAAAACCATGGACCTTATAGCACCTTATTCTGTGTTAATTACAAGCGTCATTTTGTCAACAACTGTTGCTAACTTCCTAATCTTTTCATCATTTACAATGACACTAACAGGTGGAATTATTGCTCCAAATATATCTCCTACTAATCCAGTTCCGGTTTCTGTACTACATTTCTGTTTATGTGTTGGTGTTAATGTTAGTCCATCGAAGCTTGTAACATGATACATCATCAGGATTAATATGCCTAAGTAGCAAGTTCCCTCCCAATCAGTCGGCAACAGGAAATAAGCATTTTGGCCGCAAATAGTAAACACCTGGAATTGTATTTTCGCCTCCCTGTAATATTTGCCAAGATCCCCCTGTCAATTCAAATGTATATTCACAACTACTAATCCCTACATGTCTTGTCCTTTTTGGTGTTTGTCTTTTATAAATGCAAATCTTCCTTTATGTCGGCTATCAGGTCTGATTTTAGGGTAAACCATCTTATTTCTAAATGTGTTTTTCTTTCTTCCATGAATTCTCTAAGACATCATCCTTTCTGTCAGTAGTTTTTGTCTTGTTCATGTACCTTTATTCTAAAGCCTTCATGTATGCCTTTTCTAAAGGTCGCATCAGACAGGTTAAATTGTTTTTATAAGCTTTTACACTATCTATAGGTGTGTGTGAAAAAAATAATAACAAGCAGTGTCCATCTCTTTTGCTTGTGGGTGTAAGTTCATGCTTTCTATCAAAGGTATTTTCGATATCTCCTCATCTAAAACTAATGATAGTAAAATACTGCAGGAAGCAGCCTAAGAGAATCCAGCCCTCCTCCCAGCTCCCCCCTCCTAGCTGTCCAGCCCCCCTCAACCGCTACTTAATGGCGGCCGCTGCAGAGACAGGCAAGACCACTGACTCATTGTCAGTGAAATTGCTCTCCCCCCTCGCAGCTTCACCATCAAGTGAGGCCTTCACCTGAGAGCCTGCACTCTCGAGTGCTGGTGTTCAAGGCCCTCCCAACCCACAGGGTTACCTGCACCTCATCCCTGGTGGTACAGTGGACCTCTGTCTCCTTTCTCTCGCTCCGCTCTCTCTCTCCGTTTCCACTTGTTTTTCACTGATTTCAATCTCACTCTTTTACTCTCCTTCTGTGTCTTTCCCCCGTTTTCTCATTTTTTTTACTGATTTCAATCTCCTCCTTTCACTCCCCCTATGTGTCTCTCCTCCTTTTTAACTCGTTTTTACTGATTGCAATCTCCCCCTTTCACTCCCCCTCTGTGTCTCTCCTCTGTTTTCACTAGTTTTCACTGATTTCAATTCTCCCATTTCACTCCCTCTCTGTGTCTCTTCTCCGTTTTCATAAATTTTTTACTGATGTCAATCTCCCCCTTTCACTCCCCCTTTGTGTCTTTCCTCCGTTGTCACTAGTTTTTCACTGATTTAAACTCCCCCTCTAACTCTCCTTCTGTATCTTTCCCCTACTTTTCTTGCACCTTTTACTGCCTCATTTCCACTCTTTCCTCTCTTTTTGCCTTTGCTGCCCGTTTTTCCCTGCTGCTGCTGCCACCGCGCCCCCTCCTGCCCAGCACGATCAACGGGACCGGCCCATTCCAGTTCCCCTCCCCGCTCCCACCTCCCAGCTGTCCAGCCCTACCGGACCCCTACTTAATGGCGGCCACTGCACGTCCGCTGCTCAGAAGCGGGCAGCGGGCGCTTTCCTGGCGCGACAAAGGCAAGTCCATCTGCGCACGTCTGCGACCTGACTGCGACCACCGCCAGGAACCCTAGAACTCCTCGCTGCAACAGACGACATCCGCACCCTACTGGACAAAGGAGAAACAGCAGCCTTCATCCTCCTTGACCTCTCAGCGGCGTTCGACACAGTCTCTCACCGCACCCTAATATGCAGACTCCATGACGCAGGAATCAAAGACAAGGCCCTCAACTGGATCTGCTCCTTCCTCTCCGGCAGAGCGTAATGGGTCAGATGCCCCCTTTCCTCTCCGACCCTACACCTGCCACCTGGGAAGTCCCGCAGGGGTCCTCCCTTAGCCCTACACTCTTCAATGTCTATATGGCTCTGCTCGCCCCCAACGTCAGAACCTACGGACTCAACATTGTGTCATACGCAGACGACACCCAACTCATCCTCTCCCTATCCAACGAACCCAATACCGCCAGACACAATTTTTGAGAAGGCATGGAAGCCGTCGCAAAATGGATGAAAATCAGCTGCCTACAACTAAACACCAACAAAACAGAAGTACTCATCATGGGCCCAAACCCCAACACATGGAACGACACCTGATGGTCCCCTGTCCTCAGAAGCCCGCCCACCCCCACAGACCACGCATTCAACCTGGGAATCATCCTAGACTTGGAGCTCAAAATGGACTGCCAGATCAGCTCCATCTTGTCCTCCTGCTTCCATATCCTCCGCCTCCTATGTAAGACCTTCAAATAGATCCCCTTTGAACACAGAAAGGCCGTCACTCATGCCCTGGTCACCAGCAGACTCGACTACAGGAATGCACTCTACGCCGGAATAAACAAAAACCTCACCCGCAAGCTACAGAACTTCCAGAACGCCGCCGTAAGACTGGTCCTCGACCTGCCAAGACACTGCCGCATCTTCCAGCACCTGCGCACAATCCACTGTCTCCCCATCGAAGCTAGAGTCCCCTTCAAGATGCTCACCCAGGCCCACAAGGCCCTCCACGACACCGGACCAGCATACCTGAACAGCCGACTCAAATTCCACGCACCCCAGAGGACCCTACGATCTGCCCAGCTCTCCTACACTGTGGTTCCCCGCAGCAGAAAGACCAGATCGGGAGGCCGCTCCTTCTCCTTCCTTGCGGCCCAAGCCTGGAATGCCCTTTTGCTCCACCTCAGACAGACAACATCGCTCCCCATCTTCGCAAGAAACCTCAAAACCTGGCTATTCAACAGATCCCCCATGGATGGACTGGAGCCTGCTAACTCCCCCCCCCCCCAGCACCTTGAGATCCCTACGGGTGAGTAGTCACCCTTAACAAACGACTGATTGATTGATCGATTGATTAAAGACAGAAGTATATGATAGTATGTAACCTCCTCAGAAACAGAAGTGGGTAAAGGAGCATGCATAGCAATGGTGTATTCTTGAACTAGTCTAGAATAAATGTTAGTAGAATATTCATACTTTTTATAACTAATAAAGGCATAATTAAAAGAATTTCCTCTAATATCAGTAGTTTGTGAATTAGTAAGATTATTTGCTTTGAGTTCTGACTAGGGTGTCAAGTAAAACCCTATTAGTGCTGTAGTGATCACTATTTCTGTTATCACAAAAATCGATCCCATGATGTACTTACCCTTTTTTCTAATGCAACATATTTTTCTATCAGTCAGAATAAAGTTCAGTAGGTTTAGTGGACGACTTCTTTCAAACATTTAATATTTTTTTCTCCTTTTCTTCTTTTTTTCCCAGCAGTTTAGATTTCTAAATAGACAGTCTTTTAACCTACTCCGTGTTCTTCTAAAATGTTATCCCAAACTCTTCTGTAGCTGTTTCTCTGGCCTGGGTTAGTCTTCTGTAAAACAATTAACTTACCAGGTATAGTTCAAAGTCTTTTCAAAACTTTTACAAATCAGTTCCAATATCTTTCGGCTGTCAGGGTGGATCAAATAGTTCAAGATTCATGTTGCACTGGTCTTCTAGTGAACATTCAGAGCTGTGTTCACTTAAACCATTCAGGTGCAGAGTATCTGCAACTAGGTACACGTGCTATTTTGAATAGAGCTGTTTTGTTTTCTTCAGGTATAATCTCTGGAATTCAAGCTATTGTTATACTCCTTCTTGGGTTATTGCGTTTCGACCACTCGGTTAGTTAATTTGTTTTCCTTACGCCAGTGCTGGTTCATTCACCTGGGTCATTCACGTCTCCTTGCTCCACTCATCAAGCACTCTCAACATGTGTTTCGATATTTGCTTAACTTCCGTTCGAGAGCGCAAAGCCACTTTGTGTTACTTCGGGCACTTGTCTCTCCGTTTGCTGATCTTCGCCCCTTTCTTCTGCTTGTGGATGGACTGGCACTGGTCTTCTCTCTTCTGGCAGTGAGATCACTGAAGCTCACCTCCAAGGATCAAAGACCAAGGGCATTTCTTCTGGATTGCTCACTCTTTCGGTGTGTGAGCCATGAAACCAATTTGCGACTCCAGAAAACTCCTGAAAACTAAACAGCAGTGTTCGTAGTGAAGATAACTTGGAAGAGGACTTTCCAACTGGGCTCAAGACACATCATCCGGATGTGCCTCTTGATTACGACCTAGTTTCTGTGATTGAGGTTGTGGCATGTTTTTTGGTTGAAGTCTGGTGTGACTGCTGATACCTGATGAGAGACCGAACGAACCACATCAGCCAATTCTTTGAAGTGATCCAAGATTATGGTCCTCATTTATGAGGTTTTGGCGCAGGGTAGTGCCTCAATGAATATTGCTACCCTGCATCATAATAAAAGGGCAGGAATGCGTCATATCTATAAGATAAGGCACATTAACATCCTTTTCCTTGCACTGGTGCACAATAGGCTGCCATGCACCAACGCAGGGACCCTTGCACCATGGTGCAAGGATGCCTGCGTTACGTGGTTGATTTATTTTGTGCAGGGACAGCTTTTTGCACAGAATCAATCAATTGTGGTGATTTCCACTTTCAATGTGTGCAGCAGAATGCAGCACCCATAGAAAGAGGAAAACATGAGGAGAAATTAAAAATTTCTCTTCGTTGAACCTCCCTAGTGCCGCCTCTAGGCTGGCGTTAGAATCTGATGCATTCCCAGGTTTACGATTCCTTGTAAATCTAGGAATTCTTCAGATTCCATGAGTGTTGTGTGGGAACACCCACAGCAACCCATGGAGTGCACATTTCACACAGAGGCTTTACAAAGCCTTGTAAATATGCTGCAGCACTTTTGTGCGCCGAGCGTAAAACATGTGATGCTCCGGTGGTGCAAAAGTGCTGCAAGGGGCCTCATAAATGAGGCCCTATGTTGTCTATAATATTCACAAGGCCATTTGCATGCACAATAGGTAGTCTCATTGTCCTGCCCATTAGGATTTCATGTAGGGATAGTTCCGTCTTCCTGTCTGGGATACTTCAAATTAACACGAAAGGTAACACATTTGGCCACTTTAGGGAAGTTGAAGCACACACTTTTACCCATTTGGACTTGATGGTACCATTTCTTCGCTCTATGATATCTGATGCTTCTGGTCTGTAACTGTAATGTAAGCTTTGCTCAATCTGTAAGGCTGTACAGATCATCTGCATCACTTAATTGCTATTGTGTGTTCCTCTATATGACTCAGGAGAAATTGGCCTGCCATACCTAATGATGACATATCAATAACAGGTTTGCTACAGTCAGACTATTTTTTCTTCTCATCGAGTTGGCTTCCACCCATCTCGAGAAAATACAACCACTAGAATATATCTCAACCTGTTATGTACAGGCCTCTCGATAAAATCCTTCTGCATTCTGTAAAAGAGACCACCGGATCTCCCTGTGTGTGTCTAGGTGACGTGTTTTTCCCTACATTCAGTTGCTGACATATTACACACCTATGACAGATCTCCTTTGCAAACGTTTTGAACCTGGGGTTGTACCAACTCTGAATAGTCACCATGGCATCTCTTCCCAAATGTGTGTACCGGTGATAATATTGTGTCATTGGAAACAACAAGCTATCGAGCATCACTGGCCTCCCATCTGCTGACATCCAAATGTCATTTGCATCTTTCTCACATACACCTCTAACCCATCCATTCTGTTCTGCCTCTGACACATTTTCCTGTACTCATTTGAGTTAGTCACGTGTGTCTGACTTTTATCAACATGGCAAAAGAACTCTCTTCCTCAGGTTCATAAGTGAAAACTCAGTTAAAAGAACAAGCTAAAAGTGTGCAACACCTTGCTCCTGTTAGCGTATCGATTCCCAATGGCAACATTTCCGCGTCCATTTTGGTGACCTGGACAATTAGCTACAGTAAATTCTCCTGGCAATTGTAGTGCTTCTAACAAGTTCTTGACATTGATCCTATTCTGTATTGGTGTACCCGTGGACGAACCACACTGAGGCCGTAGCTGCCCAAAATCATAGACTTCACCAAACCTGTATTGGCAGTCAGTAAATATGGTAACTCTAATTTTTTTATAGGAACACTGATTTTTCTAATTCTCATTTTTGCAGGCTCTGGTAAAGGCAATTAACTCAGGAACTTATGCAGAGAACACTGTTTGAAGCCATGATGCTTCTATAACATTGTTTATAGTGCCCACTGCATATGCTGCTCTCGCTGTGCCGTTGTTTCCTCCTAAGCATGAACCATCTACAAATAACACAGGAACGGGCTCCATTAGTGGTTCATCCTTAATAGTGGGACATGATTTGGTGCACAATTCCCTGACATCTAGGTAATCATAGTCATTTTCATCACATTTATCATCAGTTTCATTTATGTGTAATAACATTGAAGGATTCAGGATTGAACAACAATTTAATGTGATATTGTCTGCGAACAAAATACTCAGCTCATAACGGGTCAATCTGTTATGAGTCATGTACTGTGTTTTAGCACTTATCATCAAAAACGCCACAGAATGTGGGACCAAAAAAGTTCAAAAGTATCCCATCACTATGTTCTAACTCTTTTCCAAACTAGTACTTACTGTTGCTACCACATCTAGGCACCTTGGAAGAACTACCACTACAGGATCAAGTGCATTGGAATAATAGGGTATAGGCTTTCGGACTCCTCCATACATTGGTGTCAACATTGAGAGAGCGCACCCATCTCTTTCACTGCAAAATAAAGTGCATTTTTTCATATATTCAGGCATTCCTAGTGTAGGGCACAATACAATTTTTCTTTCTGTTTCAGGATTGATTTGTACATTCGTTGTCCCATGGAATCAGATCTGACAGATCACCATGTGCCAACCTCAGTAGAGGTGTTGCCACTAAGGAAATATTTGTTATCCATTGTCTGCAGTAGCCCACCATTCCCAAAACTTGTAACTTTTTTTGAGTTTGGGTCGGATTCATTTGCAAGATGGCTTCCACCCTTCTGGTGACACCTTTCTAGCTGTCTTCACAATAATGTGCCCCAGATATTGAACTTCTTTTTGACAGTACTGCTGCTTACCTGAAGACACTTTGCGTCCTTTCTCAAGCTGGTGATGCAAAGTGCTATGGTGTCATGTTTACATGTATCATGTGTTTCTGGTGCCACAAGCAGGTCTTCTATTTACTGGAGGATGAGGGTAAACTTACACAGCTTCTGTAGAGTTTCTAGATTTATTTCCAAAATCTGTTTAAAAATGGATGAACTCTCTGTATACCCTTGTGGGACATTACATATGTTAATTCCTTCTGTTGGAACACAAAAGAGAAAATATTCTTGCTTCCTTCATGCAACGCCACTGAGAAGAAAGCTTGGCTAAAATCAATACCAGTAAACCACTCTGCAGTACATGGTATTTGAAACAATACAGTGGCTGGACTTGCTACTATGCGACAACAGGGCACCACTATCTTACTTATCTTCCTCAAATCTTGAACTATCCTGTACTTTCCATTGGGCTTCTATAAGCCCATAATTGGGGAAGTAGATGGTCTCCCAATGTTCCCCTCAATATCCTTTTCTGTAACATATCCTCTATCACTGGTTTTATTCCTGCTATAGTTTCTGAAGTCAAATGAAATGAGGATGTTCTACAATGAAAGCAATTAGCTTCACATTTATTCAGACCAGTTCTACACCTTTGATAAGTCTGATGCCTTTTCCTGTGAAATCCCATACTTCTGCATTCACTGTTTCTCTCAACTCCTCAGCTAATGCATCAATGGTCAATAAAGGGAAAATCCTTACTTCAATTGCTGTTTGATTAATTTGAAATCAACATCCTCATCATGGGTTTGAAACACAACACCGTCCGGTGTACAATAAATGGTGCAATTCTATGGACACTGTAGATCTCTCAATAACAGATTCACAGGAATTGTGTCTCACACAACAAGTTGGCGCTTTTCTCTTTACATGCCTAGTCTCACTGGGACATTTTCTGATATTGGATTCAGTATCTGTTTTTTGTATCTCCAAATACTTGGATACTTTTCCCCAAGAGAAGTAGGTCTTGGACTTCCCCTGTTCTCACAGTAGAACGGGTAGCTCCTGCATCGATAAGAAATGTTATGGGTTAAACCTCAGCATCTACATATGGGCAATGCTGGTCTACCTTTAAGACTGAGACAAGTATGCAATCTTCTACCCCCTCACACACTGTCATTTAAAATTATCAGAATGGGAGCCATTGGTTTCAAATAAAGGGAATTGTTGCAGTAAGTTCTAGTTTAAATTCTGGAATTGCTGTTCAGCATTTTGAAACTGCGGTATAGGATTTTTAAATGGGTTTTTATTCATTTTTGGCATTTGATTTAAGTTTATTCTAGGATTTTCAATCTGCATGCTCACATGAGCTGTCATTGGGAACTGCCCCTGTATTGACATTTGCATCTGTTGCATAGGCATTTTTGGAACCTGCACCCCTCGCAGTGTTTGCATATTTTCTCTAGAATTTTCAGGATGAAATTCACATTTTTGCTTCCATTGTCGAATTCTACGACAGATGTGACAAGCAGTAATCTTTTTCATAGCAGCCACGTCTGATCTGAATCCTGTACTTACAGGAACACCTCTACTTCTACGCTGGGGCAAAATTGTTCCCCCTTGATTTCCCTGAAAGCCAGGTGGTGGGGAACCAACTGCTTGCACGTTTCCCCTATTTCCTACAAAAGGAGGACTTTGAAGTCCTTTCTGAGCTAGCTTGGGCTGAGCCAACATGACCTGCTCTTTAATCTATTTCGGCTTCATGTCTAATTCATCAATATAATATTTAGCATTTCGCAGCATCTCATCAAGAGATGTATTTTGACCAACAGATCATACTTTGGGTTATGTGTGCACAGATTTCAGGCTTCAATCCCAAAACACACTGGTATTCAAAAATCTCCATGTCCCTTTCCTCGGGATATCCACACCCACTGTGCTGCTGAAACACCTGCAAAAATCTCTCATAATACTCATGAACTGTCTCTTTCGGCTTTTGTGTCGTTCTTTTAATCTAGAGCCAATTCATATCTTTTGGAGGTACTCTGCCCTTTAAAAAGGTAACTACCACTTCATATTTTTCCATTACCACAGGTGATGGTGCATTTGTCCCTTTCTCTCTAGATGGTTCCTCTTTGAGCCATTGCACTGCAGTCTTACATTGAGCCCAAAAATCAGAAGGCACCACTATGTCAAATAATGTATTCAAATCATCCAAAGTACTTAAAAAAAAGAATTATGAATCTCTCTACTTGTGCATACTATTATAAGCTTGTCTCACAACTTTGGAAAATCGTTCGTAAATGCTGCCAAATCCCAGTTGTTCCCAGGAACATGCACTTACATCCCTCCTGCTATTTCTCTAAGTGGGTATACTTTTGCTTCATTCTCATGTTGTTCATCCTGTCCTCCACAAATAACTGCTTCCTTCTTTTTATTTTCATGCTTTCTTGCCCATCTGAATTCCAATTTTCCTGTATCCTTCCACCTGCGAATTTATTTGATTAATTCCACAATATGCAATCGCATTCCTGTAATTATAATTTTTTCCTATGGCTTGATCATCTAACTCTATCCTGTAACTTCAGTGCAAATTTATGTTATCGGTGAGATCCACCTTGTTTTTAAATATTCCAGTTTCAAGCATCCCCTTTTCATCTTTTCCAGTTCTACCTTACAAATTCGGTATATCTAAAGGTCTCTCTCTTTCTGTGTCTGTTTTTTCTGGTGATTCCACAAATAAAATGTTCTTCTCTCCTACAGCTTCCTCAAGTCATGCTGGTATATACAGAAAAAACAGCAATGGACCGCACACCGCTAGCCCCTCCTCCGGGTCGCCCCTAAGCACTCTGGTATGTGCAGTGCCTGAAGTTCGAAGAATTACTGAAAGTTCGTAAGTGGTTCACCTATGTAGGTGCAAGTAGATACTTGTTATTCCCCCGATCTCTAGACCCGGGACATGGCCCGGGTTTCGGGATATCTTCCCTCATCAACCAACCAAACCAACTTCCAAATCCAAATACAGTGTTCACTTTGTAAAGATCCAATCCAAGTGTGGCATTACCAACCAATTTCAGCACGAAAGTACACCAACGTACTAATCTCAGCGCGAAATACAGAGACGTAAAATCTCACTCCTCACAAAGCTCACCCTCCTTACAATTTTCCTCGGCATTGACAAAAGTTTTTTAAATAACTTATTGTTTGCTCCACTAAAAGAATCGAAGTATTACAACCACTCATGAAATTTTCCACAATCGCAAGTGAGTTCTCAACCAGCAGAAAAGCACCCAAATCAAAGCAGTTTCCCCCCGATTTCCCGATTAGGTTCCATTTATTTATTTATTTATAAAGTTTTATATAGCGCAAACAGACCCAAGAGGGTATCAGAGCACTTTACATTTAGGATCATTGCGTTAAGAGTTACATCAGATACATGAGCATAGTAAGATACAGTACACATAAACAATGATTCACAAATTCGTAGGAGGGAGGGGAGGAAGGAGTAATAGCATGGAGACTACAAGGAACTGTGCCCAATGTCCGGCTGGGTAGGTGACGGTCAAGGGGGAAACCAGGGCAAATCTCCTCATTAGCTGTCTAGCAGTTCCACTGGGCATCAGCCATGTTGCTCAGGTTGCAGCATTCAGGAAAACCAGATTTTAGTTTATTTGAGGTTATATAGCATTGGCTAGACCCGGAGGTATCAGAGCGCAAAACCAGAGGATTGTTGTGTTACAAGGTGTATCTAAAAAGGTTTATATAGCACTGGCTAGACCTGGAGGTATCAGCGCGCTACACAAGAGGAACATTGCGTCACAAATGACATCAGTTACAATAGCGTAGTAAGGTACAGTCAACAAACAACGAGGATGAGAGAATTTGTAGGAAAGGAGGGGAGGAAGGAGCCATAAGAGGAAGACAAAGAAGAACTGTGTCCGATGTCCGGCTGGGTAGGTGAAGAAACCAGGGCCAATCTCCTCATTAGCAGTCTAGGCAGCTCCACCAGGCATCAGCCATGTTCCTCATTTCTCAGCATACAGGAAAACCAGATTTTAGTTTATTTGATTTGAGAAAGGTTACATAGTGCTGGCTAGACCCGGAGGTATCAGAGCGCAAAATCAGAGGATTGTTGCATTACAAGGTATATCTAAAAAGGTTTATATAGCGCTGGCTAGACCCAGAGCGCTATGGAGAGGAACATTGCATTACAAAGTACATCAGTTACAATAGCGTAGTAAGGTACAGTCAACAAACAACGAGGATGAGAGAATTTGTAGGAAAAGGAGGGGGGAAGGGGCCATAACAGGGAGACGAGGAAGAACTGTGTCCGATGTCCAGCTGTGAAGGTGACGGTTGAGGGGGTAACCAGGGCCAACCGCCTCATCAGCTGTGTTCCAACTCCACCGGGCATTAGCCATGTTGCTCAGGTCTCGCTCTTCGGGAAAACCAGTTTTGAATAGATACATAGGCTATGAGGATAGAGGTAACAGAAGGAGGAGGGAGGGGTTGGAGTGTGCCAACAGCTCAGTATGGGAGTGCCCCGGAGCCACGGGGGTTCCCCACAGCGGTATTAAGACTGGCCCTGAATGGCCCCAGCCCCCATCCTAACAAGGAAACGTGTGCTCCTCTGGGTGTTAGTGTTGATCGCGCTTTGATTGAAGGAAGGTCCGCCATCTTAAGATCAAGCATCTGGGACAAGCATACCGGAGGTTTTTGAGGTGAGAGGGCATGAATTGCATTAGGCAAGGGAAGGGCCGACATGGTTCACTTTGAGTAACATTACAAAATACAGGCAGGACGGAGGTCTGTAGCAAGATGAAACACAGTGTGAGGGTCCCTCCCCACCGATCAAAGCCTTTCTGTACCCATGTTGTGGGCACGCCAGTCTTCCGTTTTGGCAGCCCTCCCCTACAGGGGGTTGAATGGCAGTGTTGCACCTCGGGAAGAGAATGGGGGGTGTGGGGGGCCTCTGTAGATAGTCTGAGAGGGGGTCATAGCCTCTGTCCCACGTACTCAGACTGTAGCCCCAGCTCACTTCAGGCACCATCCAGGTCACGGGCACTCTGTAACGTTGTGGATCACTTCCCCGCACTCCAGAGGCCCAGAACTGAGAAGCCAAACTCCATGCCTGTATTTGTCCCAACAGCCACCATTTTGAAGTCAGGCAGGCCACTTGGGGGCTTTTTAACTCGCTGGGGACTTCCAGTCCTGTTGCTCCTTAAGCCCCCGTTGCCAATGCTCGCTGCGGCATCACTGCTTACCGGTGGTTCATTGGCCGAGGCTCCACTCCGTCATTTCACTCTACTTCACTAGGTTCTGCCCACACGGAACTCTGGTTGATCTCTTGTTGCAGTCACGATCCGGGTGCTTCCTCCGATAGGGCCGGGACTTCACCGAGGATCCTCACTCTCGGCTTCGTCTTTACTGGTGCGGCACATGCATTAAGGCAGTCGGATGGGGCTCCGACGAAGGTCCAGAGCTCACAGGACTATGAAGCCGTTGCTTCAGGGAGCAAGTGCCAGGATCAAAGAGGTGAGCAGGGAGTCAGGCTGGTGTCATTGGTATTGGTGGTATCAGTGGGGACAGGCCAGGGTGGGATATTCAACCAAATTGATCCCGGGGCCTGGGACCTCCCATACAGAGCTCCTTCCCGGCAGCCATTTTGATGCGCACAGCTAAGGTGTCCACCAGCGCACCAGTCTTTATTTTCTAGAACGCATCATGATGTTGCCATTTACTGTTTTATTCCTGCCTCCTCTCCCCCACATGCGGTTGTCCTTGTGCCTGCACATTTTTGCAGAGAGGTCGTAAAAAAGCTCTTCTAACAGACACCTTTGATTTATGTCCAGGACTGAATGGTGATATTGATTTTTTTTTCCTCTACAAAGCAACAGCATATGTCTCCATTATTCTGCATGGCTGGTAGCAAGGTGCCACTTGTTGGATGCCCCCTTATCTCAGGCTCTCAGCTCGCGTTCTTCTCACCGATGGTTTACAACCAGAAACGGGGCGGTTGAGAAGCTGTTCTCGAGAATTCGCCAAGCAGATAGTATGGCTACTCCTTTTGAATTTCCATAACTTCAACCAGTATTAGTCAATCACAAACAAATCTTAAATAACTACATTACCAATATAGGTGATGGTACCTCACACACTACACCTAAATCCTGCAAACAAGTTTAGATTTTTCATAATCCCGGGATCTTTCAGCCACGACGTGCTTGAAATCTTCAACTTCTTTTATTAAATCCCTTGAATCTCTTTTCTATTATTTTTACCATTTACTTGCACACCTAAAAAAAACTTAATACAACCCACTAATAACCACAATATTTCCTTTGTCAGAGTTGAAAGTTCTGGACATTGAAATCAGGAATCAGGACTTTTAAGCACGGTTTGGGCTTTATTTTTTAGCTCCATTCAAGGTGTAAACTGTCCTCTGCTACAAGATCTATCAGTGCCCAATCTTTGGGGGGGCCAATTGATGACCAGTGTAAGCTCGAAGTATCTGCAACAATGGCCTCCTGTTTTTGGTGTCCCTCTGTCTTCAGATGAATGTATGTTTGCCACTGTGTTAGAACAGAGCTGTTATCAAATGCATTTCAAAAAGAATTATCAACTTTCATTATCTTAATGTTCGAACAATGATGAGAGGTTTGGAGTCATTTCAAAACTTTATTTCTCATTAAGAGATTAGTAATTGTGTTTGTCTTTTTATTGAGATTAGTCCAATTACAGAAATATTGAGAAAGAATTAGTTAGAGTCAGCATAAACCAGAAAGCATGTGCCGTTAAGGACACAGACCATATCTTAATTTAAGAGTCCTAGGTGAAATAAAAATACAGAAATAGTAATTTTGGAAAAGAGCAAGATTCTTGAACATGTATTTACTCAAAGAATAAACTCCCCATAAAGAGTAGTTCCAGAAAACTCAGCCAAGCATCCCAACAGTTGCAGTTGGTATTAAATCAAAAGAAATTAACCACAGGAGTAGCTATGATCAACATAAGGCGAAGGTTTCTCTGCAAGGGGTCAAAGTAAAAGAAAATCGTTGTTAGCAGTAGCACACAGCAATTGGGGCAAGAAGAAGGTAAAACACTGCCTAAAACATTGAGGTTAAGATGACAAAAGGGTATTAAGGATCAAGGGATCTAGCATCCAGGAAATTGAAGCATTAAGGGAATTAAAAAAGCATTGAATCTCTCTCTCACTAGGAACACGTATATATGAAAACACAAAACATAATTGCAACACTCTGTATGGTTAAGTCATTCTTGTTTAACGCAAATCTGTCTTCCGATGGTCCGCCATCTCTCCTTCGATTTCCCACAGTAAGCATTCACGCTGGTTAGCAGTTATATAAAGTTTCTAAATGTCTTTGCACTAGATACATGAGGGATGGTTCTCATGAGAACATTTGCAGGTCTATTCTGTTAGCTGTTGTCAGTATTCCATTGCGTGGACAAAGGGCTAGTCTAGAGCAGTGAAACAATTCTATCAGCTTAACATTACTAATACTTTAATCAATAAAATATATTGAAGTATATTGCTTAATGAAATAAGGAAATCATATCGTGTGAGCAAGCAAATAAATATATTACTCTTTGAGCAGCCCATTTGAAAGTGATAAAAGGTTTTGAAGTCAGATGAATAGGTCAGCAGTTCCAAAAAGGCATTTTATTTCAATGTCAAACAGAAGTCAAAAGAAATCTTCAGGCCTAGTCAAAGACTTACATCAGGTATGAGGGCCTCCTACTTTATTTAAGCTGCATGTTTGTTTTACAGGTCCACGAAAGTATCTTCTCCTACAGTTTAAAGCTGCATGGTTATTTACCACGTTTTAAAAGAGCATTTTCTGTGGTTTTTATGACAAAGTTAAACACAATTTCTAATATCAGGCACATTTCTTCAATGTAACCGAGGTCAATTTTCATGGCCTATGACAAGGGAGAGGGCCTTTAACAACTGATATATCCCAAGACAGCTGGGTTATATGTCTAATATTACATTCCATCCACTGAGGGTAGGGTGATTCAAATTAAAAAGTGAGAAAATGAAAGACAAACATTCTAATGTTGGAGCAAATGTCTTACACCAGCCATTGTTAGCCCTGAGCGACATCCTTGTCTTCAATGGAACTCCCAATATTTCAGTCTTGTAGTATAGTCATATAGCACACAGTTGCGGGCTATACAGGCCATTAAAGGCCCGCTCACTCGTTAAAGGCCTGAGTTGCTATCGCAATTCAGGTAAGTGGGATGGAACAGTCTCGCAAAATAACGAATCGCAAAATAGGGATTCCCTATTTTGCGATTGCGTTAAGGAATCGCAAATTGTGATTCCTTAAATGCAAAGTAAGAGGCACAAAAAATGTGCAATTTGGCCATAAGGAATCGCAAATTACCACCAACTTCAAGTTGGTGGTAATTTGCAATTTCTTTGAAAAATGCACTTTTTTGCATTTTTCAAAGTGCCATGTGGCACACATACATGCCCTTAGGGCATGTATGTGTGCCACAAGGGCTCACATGTACATTTCAGGGGTGCAACAGGGTGTCCTTTTGGCATCCTGGCACCCTTGAATTTGCATTCGCAATTTGCGATTCTTAAGTTGAGAATCACAAATTGCGAATATCTCCCCATCCATTCCTATGGGCCTTTTGGCCCATAGGAATGAATTTGGGAGGTATTCCTTAATTGCGAATCGCAATTTGCGATTCGCAATTAACCCCTTGGCTGCGGGGCGCGTTCCCCTGCTGTGCTGGGGGGAGGGGGGCGCGCACAGCGCCCCGGTGCTCATGACGAGCTCAGCTCGTCATGAGCCACACCCGTTTAATGGAACGCCCAGCACAGCAGAGGAATTAGCCCCGCGTGTGAAAGTTCCAACGGGCATATTGAAAATATTACTCAATTAGCAGTGCTAATCAAACAAATAAAGTATACATCAAAGCCAAGTGAATTCATATTATGCTATGAAAATCACTTAAGATGAAAAGGGATTATTTTGAAGAGATTTCCCAGTTTCAGAATTTCAGTGTTGGCAAATAAATGTTAGGCAAAACCACCTGTTACCATTAGTCACTGTTAAAACTTGAGCATTTTGTACTGTGAAATGTGAGTCAATCTTGCTGTGGTAGAGGGAGTGCGTCAGGAAAGGCATGGAATGTAAACAAATGTCTAACTCAATACAATGTTAAGACCTGCAAGTACATTTTTACAAATATTCCAAAATGGGCCAGAAATTCGGAAAGTCAAATGAAACACTTTTTGGAAATTCTGAGGTGTGACTGAAACCAAATGTCCACACATTATTGTTTTCTTTTGCTTTATAAGCTAGCTTATCAGCAGAACTGAGTGATGGTCTGAGCGAATGTAGCGGCCATTTAAATGGAAATGGGCTATATGTTAAATTGTTAATGTTGCTACATAACTATTAAATACTTTACAAATATATTTGTGACAGTGTGACCCAAAAATCACCACCAGCTACATACTAAACTCTTACCACTTTCCTGCTGAGTGGGTGTAGGCTGTACCTAATATGTGACTCTTGTTCTTTGAGCACTTCGACCCTTGGATTTTTCACAATCCCTATGTTTTCAGCCACACAATATTGATGGCAGCTCCCCAACTCTGAAAATTGTTCAAGCATCTCTGCAGCCTCCAATGATGGCAGATTAGATTGACCTTCGTCCGATGCCTGCCCATGTACTTCCATTCGGGGGGCTAGAGAACTAGGGGTTCTAAAAATAGTATGTATGTTAATAGTGTGAACTAACTAGCACAGGAATGAACAGTACAGTGATTGAGCCATGTGCTATGGTGTGCATATAAAGTGTACCAGAACCTTTGGTTCGGGTTTGCACTTAATAAAACTGTGTTACTGAATATCTGAAGCCTGGGGCTTTATATATTGCAGTAACTATTAAATAACACAATGACTTGCAATGTGTTGTATTAGATTGTTTTGTTTTGTTCTGAATTCCAGCTCGTGCCCGGTGTTCCAGTGTTCATGGTAATGTCTCTGCTGGGACAGTTAGAGACTGGAGACTGACGTGCTGGCAGTGTCTGTTGGTGGTTTTCTAAATTTACAATAAACTGCTCAAACGTCTACAAGAGTGTTTCTTTAGAACAAATGCGACGAGCGATGCTTGTGGGGGACAAGCCCACCACCAACTTCCCTGTGTCCCATGGACATTGCTTGGATTTAGATTTCCTTGTCAACTGGTTGGCAAGTTTCAACGCATGAGCTGCAGACTGCCTGAAACTTGCCTGCGATACCAGCCTATGTTTCCTGACTGAGCCAAGTAATTGACTTTGGTAACTTTTTTACATGTTGCCTTGTGGATTGAGACGTTGTGGGCATTCGAACTCGTGAGGCTGCTCGCGGCAGACTCGCACTTGCCCTTCAGAGCTACTCGAGCCTTCTTTCTTTCATCGGACCTCACGCCATCACTCTACGCTGCAGACGCATTGCAGCCTTCTTGTTTTTCTGTCTTTTCAGGCTTGGTCTCTATGGCAACAGACTCACATGGACTCGGCAAAGATTATTCATATTCCATTTTTATTGCGTTTTCATGCATTTAACTTTACTGATAATCTTTCACTACTTTTTACAATAATTACTGCATATTCATCTTCATTTAAACATTGTTTATGCTGCCAGCATGTCTACAGCGTCTATGAGCCAACCCCCAGCATTCCTTAGTGAGAAATGTGAACCTTTACTTCCATGTTAAAGATGGAAGAAATTGTTTGATTGATATCTAGTGGCCATAGGTGGCGAAAGATTCTCTGCATTTAGGAAACATTCTCCTACACAATTTGGGGATTGAGGGTCACAATATCTACAAAAGCAATGAAGAATTACCTATTGGTGATGGGAATGGTGAGCCTGCAGATGTTTTTGAGATGTCCATGAAGATGCTTGAGACTTATTATGGTCCGCAGATCAATGTGGTGCTCAAACGACATACATGTTTAATGAGAATCAACCATGCATCAAACTACCCTAATTGTTATGCAAAACATTCTACTTGTCATAAACGTGGTATTAAGGGTCATCACACTAGAGTCTGGTGGGAAGGTGTGCACTGTAGAAAGTGTTGAGGATGTATATGTTGACCCTAAAATGGTAGTGTTGAATGTAAAGAGTGATGGTGTAGTGGATGCTGACTCCATTAGCATGCCTGTGCCTGAGTGTGAGGTTGAGATTGGTGGTAAAATGTTTGTGGTCTTAACGGATTCTGGTTCCCCCTTCACAATGGTTAGGAAAGAGTTATGGAACAAGCTATTCCCTGACATTCAGTGACTTCCTCCTGACATTAACCCTATCAGTCATGATGGTACACATATTGATGTTTCTGGATATACTGTCATGAGGATATATTTTAAGGGCAGAGAAACGATTGGTAAGATATATGTGGCTGAACGAGGAGATAATCTTTTAGGCTGGAGACACCAGAGAGATTTGGGCAATACATAATCCTGATGCCCTTAAGTCTTCTGACCAAGTTATGTTAGTAAACAATGGTTTGAACACCAACAAGTTCGTTGATGAATTTCCACAGGTGTTTACTGACAAGCTTGGTCTATTAAAAGACTTTGAAAATTACATTATCCTCAAACAGAATGCTGTGCAGTGTATACATCAGGTCAGCAAATATGTAAAGAAGGGGCCCCTGAATCTTGGTTAAATTGCCAGGACAGGGAAATACAATTTTTTAGAAAGAATCACTTGGCAAACTGGATCACAACATATCACAGGCACATTTTATAGTAAGTAAACATTTCTAAAGCTTATTCTATATTGTGCACTTACTAAAGATGACCATATATATCTGTTATTTACGCCACAAGACAACCTTATATCAAACATATTTTTTTTTCCTTTTTTGTTTATATTCAAAGTTTTACTCATTATACATGCTTTAGTTGATTGTTTTAATGAATTTAAAAACGATAAACAAGTTCCTTACAGACAGATATCTGTTCTGATCAACAACATTTTTCTTTGTATGAAAAACAGGTTGTCTTCATACATATGCTTTAGGTGTCAGTTATTTCTCTCATATTTCATGACACATTGATCAGTACATTCATATATACATTTTATCCTACAACATCTCTCTTATTGTCAATACATATTCGTTTTATTCCTTTGGAATGATGAAACTGGCAGTTTATGTTCTAGCTAAGCGCGTTTCGGCTTGCGCCTTCCTCAGGACTCTGTCACAGATTCTGTTGGTATTGGTTCTGGATTGCCCAGCCTTATTTCTCTTATATATGGAATCTTTTTGTCTTTTCCTTTCCCTTGGCGATTATTTTATTTCAACTTTTTGAGGATCTATTTGTCTTATTATTTTTCTGCACTCAGTGGGAATAAAGTTTCCATTCTAATGTGGCAACTTCTTTTATTATTTCTTCAGTGTTATTGTGGCCTCTTGCCGATAGATTAGCTTATTTCTTTTTTATTTTATGAAGAAATAGCCTTTTCATCAACATAGACAATACCTAGATCTCTCCCATCGCTGCTTTGCATTTGAGATGCAAGAGCCTGACATTCATTTGCTTCCTCCTGACATTAACCCTATCAGTTATGGTGATACACATATTGATGTTTCTGGATATACTGTCATGAGGATATATTTTAAGGGCAGAGAAACGATTGGTAAGATATATGTGGCTGAATGAGGAGATAATCTTTTAGGCTGGAGACACCAGAGAGATTTGGGTAATACTTAATCCTGATGCCCTTAAGGCTTCTGACCAAGTTATGTTAGTAAACAATGGTTTGAACACCAACAAGTTGTTTGATGAATTTCCACAGGTGTTTACTGACAAGCTTGGTCTATTAAAAGACTTTGAAAATTACATTTTCCTCAAACAGAATGCTGTGCAGTGTATATATCAGGTCAGGAAAGTTGCAAATATGATTATGGGACCATTGAAGCTTGAACTGGATAGACTGGTAGATTTGAATATAATTGTGGAAATTGATTCCTCCGAATAGTTGGCCCCAGTGGTATTGGCCCTTAAGGATGGTGGAAAGAGCATCAGAATGTGTGTGGACTTAAGAAACCTGAACAAATGGATATGGGTGGACCGTGAGCCCCTCCCTAATAGCATTGAGTCCATTACTATGCTCAATGGTGCCAAATGTTTTTGCTGTGCTGTGCTGTGCTAGATCTGTCATTGGCATATCACCAGGTACCACTCCACCAGGACTCTAAACATCTTACATCCTTTGTGACACCATTGAGAGCTTTTCACTTTGTCAGGATGCCGTTTGGAATGGCCTCGGCAGCGGCATGCTTTCAACGTGTCATGCAGATGGTTCTGGGTGATATGCCGAACATAATGTTTTTCCAGGATGATATCCTGGTTTATGGTAAAGATGACAATGAACATGACACTGTCAACAGACAGAAATGTAGAATTGGAGTGTCTTGAGTCACTTACATAGGCCATGTGATCTCAGGGGAGGGTATTCAACCAAAATTGGAACTGGCCAGGAGAATTGTTGATGCCCCTGCTCTCACTGATAAGAAACAAGTGAAATCTTTTCTTGGGCTCGCTGAGTTCTATGCTAAATTTGTCAAGGGGTTTGCGACTGTTGTAGTGCCCGTCAGAACTCTGCTCAAGAAGGGAACCCAATTTGTGTGGAGTGATGGCTGCAATGCTGTCTTTTGTTCTGTTAAGTGAGCTATTAGTGAGATGTCCACCCTTGGTCATTTTGATACAAGGAAAGAGACAGTGCTCACTACAGATGCTAGTATGTCTGGATTGAATGCGTTTCTCACTCAATTGGATGCTGAAGTTGAGATAGTAGTTGCGGTTGCATCTAGGGCACTAAAGAAAGCTGAGCCGCAATATTCATACAATGATAGAGAAGTGCTTGCCATTGCATGGGCAATCAGGCATTTTAAATTTTACCTGTGAGGGATACATTTTTCTGTAAGGTCTTTCCATCGTCCATTAGTGCAAGTGTTCTCTTGCACTGAGAGTGAGAGATTGACTCCCAGGTTGAAGTGATGGAGTGAGGGTCTGGGGGAATTCAATTATCAGGTGCGATATCTTCCTGGTTCTGCTAATAAGGCTGCGGTTTGTTTGTCCAGGCTACCGATTGAGGTCCAAGATGACTTTGGTGATGCTGAATCTATGAGAATTTGTTGGGTCAAAGATCCTGCTGTCACAGAAGATGAATGAGCTGAGGCCAAGTCTCATGATCCACTTTTCCCTATTGTTGCTGATTTTGTGGTCAGAGGTTGGACTGGGTGCAAGAGTGTTGATGCCGATCTTATGCCTTTTTGGTCCATTAGAGATGAGCTAACGTTACTGCAAAACGAGTTAATGCGAGGTGAGAGGTTAACACCTCCTTGTAATTTGAGATGCAAACTTGTCAACCTTGCACACAAGGGGCATTTGGGAAGGAGTGTCACTAAGGCCCGACTCCGAGAGAGGTATTGCTGGCCAGGTATGGACCATCAAGTGGAGTTGGTAGTCAAAGAGTGTTACCAATGTGCCAATAATGACAAGACTAGAGTCACCAATTCTGCTCCCTTGTCTCCTGTGGAGGTTCCATATGAACCTTAGACGAAGCTGGGCTTGGATCTTATGGGGCCTTTTGAATTATTGGGGCCTACAGAAAGATTTAATATTCTTTTAGTGGATTATTCTTCAAAGTGGGTGTCTACCAAGTATGTCAGAACTGCTGAAACTAAAGTGATTCTTGACTTCTTCAAAGATGAATTTGCCTATGAAGGTATTCCCAAGTTCTTGATCCCTGACAACGGTGTACAATTTACTTCTCAAGATATGCAGGATTTCTTCGAAGAATTTGGAATAACCCATCTTAGAAAAACTCTTTATGCACCACAAGCTAATGGTCTTGCGGAAATTATGAACAGGGTGGTCAAGGCTTGTGTACTACAGTCAATTATGTTATGCAGTGTTCTCCATTTCAGGTATTGTGAGGTAGAAAGGCTCACACTAAGTTGAATCCTGGATGGTTGCCTTTGAAAGATGTTATTTCCTCGGATAAAGAGAAGGTGGATGCCTGGATCAAATCTTATCAAAGGAAATATATGGAAAGATAGGATTTAAAAATCTTCGGTGAGGACATGATCATGGAGTGTGGTGAGTGGGTAATGGTCAAGAAACCCAAGTGGCAGAAGAAGGGTGTCACTGAATTTATGGGTCCTTTTGTCATTACTTCCATCCAGAGGAATGTCGTGACAATGCACAATGGCAGTAAGTGGAGCATGTCATGACTTGTGAGGTTCAATGGTGACAGGTCACTATATCCTTCTTGTACTGACATAAAGTTGCCTGGTTCAAACTTATCAAAACCCAATGCTTCTCTTGCAAGGAGATTTCCAGGTCTCACCGCCTCCCGTTATGTTTTAAGGATTATGAAATGAACAAATGTTAAGTAGGATTGCTTTTCTTCTTGGTTTCCCTATTATTTTCCCTTGTTTTCATTTTCACATTTTTCTTGCTTTTTCTTGCTTTTTATTCTTTTATTTAATTGTTTATATTGTTAGTATAGGGGATGTACTGTATTAGATTGCTTTGTTTTGTTCTGAATTCCAGCTCGTGCCCAGTCTCCATGGTAATGACTCTGCTGGTACAGTTAGAGACTGGAGACAGACATGTTGGCAATGTCTGTTGGTGGTTTACCAAATTTACAATAAACTGCTGAAACTTCTACAAGAGTGTGTCTTTACAACACAATGCAAATCCTGCAGTTCATTCCTGTGCTACAAAAATAACATTCTAGTAAAGTTTTTAGATGTTCTATAACTTCATGCAAGAAAATAACCACTTCTGCTTCTCATATTGATATGACCTAGAAATAATAAAGATGATGATGTAGTCTGTCACTCTGTGTTATAGATCAAGCGGCACACCACATCTTCGAACCTGCTTGGTCACAAGAGCAGACTAGTGAGCATGAAAGGCAAGACTGGATCCTCCTGGGATTTCCTTTCCAAAAGTTTATATTACAGTAGAGTTCAGACATATGTCCGTGCCAACTGATCTGTTACCGGGCCCTGTTCTTATGCCCTGGCAACTTGCTTAAATGTATTGCTTACATTTGGAAGGGTTGGAAGAGCCTGCTTTCAGCAACCCAGTTCAATGTAGGCTGCGAGCCATTTTTCAGGCAATAAACATAGGGTTCAAACACGCTGTAAACTACTTTGGTGAAAGAAATCCTAGGCACCTTGCCTTTGATGTGCACTCACAACACATGTCCATTGTGAAATGTACATTTTTATGTATTCATTTGTGCAAGCAGCAAAGCACAAAAATCAAATCGACCACCGTTTACAATGTATATAATACATATTTATGTATGAAAAAATTAAGATAGAAAACGTAACACTCGGTGGGTACTATTGATGCTGGATCGTTAACACCAGTATCTTTTACCAATTTTTGAGACATTTATTTTAAGAATTGTAACGTGACAGAACACCTGAGTATTTGAGGCCATGGAAAACAGGAAAAGAGAAAAACAGTGTAGTTCATGGAAGTAAGCAAGCTTTACTCCGAATAAATCGAAGCAGGATAAAAACATCCTAGTTCCTTGGAATTTTTTTAAATGGAAACCACAGTTTTTCAACCAGTCACTGAGCTGAATCGAAATGTACTATGCTGCTAATACGCAATTCTGTGTCACTGCTGCTGATGCAGTACGTAATAGCCCAGGTGTACGTCTATGTAGATTTGATCATTTGCACATGCTGTCAGAGACGCTTAAGCTTCAAGGATGTCAAACAATGAATTAGAGTAAATAGCCCAATCTATACATCTACAGTTAGTTTATATGTGCTTGCCAACACCATACAAAGTCTGATGTGAGTCATAGACTAGTGGAACTTGTTATTCATGCACCATGGCCTTGTGTTTGCTTCATAGCACAGAGACAGACATTGTAAATAGTTATTACCAAATATTGAAATAATCAAAGACCAAGGGCACTTCTTCTGGATTGCTCACTCTTTTGGTGTGTGAGGCATGAATCCAATTTGCGACTCCAGAAAACTTAACAGTAGTGTTGGTAGTGAAGATAACTTGGAAGAGGACTTTCTAACTGGGTTCAAAACACGTCTTCCGGATGTGCTTCTTGATTATGACCTAGTCTCTGTGATTGAAATTGTGGCATGTTTTTTGGTTGAAGTCTTGTGTGACTGCTGATACCTGATGAGAGAGAAAACGAATCACGTCAGACAATTCTTTGAAGTAATCCAAGATTATGGTCCTCATTTATTAGATTTTGGCGCAGGGTAGTGCCTCAATGAATATTGCTGCCCTGCGTCATAATAAAAGGGCAGGAATGCATCATATCTGTAAGATAAAGCATATTCACATCCTTTTCCCCTGTGCTGGTGCACAATGGGCTGCCATGCACCAATGCAGGGACCCTTGCGCCGTGTTTGCTTTGTGGGGTTGATTGATTTTGCGCAGGGACACCTTTTTGCACAAAATCAATCAATTGAGGTGATTTGCTCTTTCAATGTGTGCTGCAGAATGTGGGACCATAAAAGTTAAAAAGTATCCCATCACTATGTTCTAACTCTTTTCCGAACTAGTACTTACTGTTGCTACCACATCAAGGCACCTTGGAAGACCTGCCACTACAGGATCAAGTGTAGTGGAATAATAGGTGCATTGAGAGAGCGCACCCATCTCTCTCACTGCAAAATAAAGTGAATTATTTCATATATTCAGGCATGCCTAGTGTAGGGGCACAACACAATTAATATTTCTGTTTCAGGATTGATTTGTACATACGTTTTCCCATGGAATCCGATCTGACAGTTACCCATGTGCCAACCTCAGTAGAGTTGTTGCCATTAACGAAATATTTGCAATCCATTGTCTGCAGTACCCCACCATTCCCAAAACATTGTAACTTCTCTTGAGTTTGGGGCAGATTCATTTGCAAGATAGCTTCCACCCTTTCTAGTGACACCTTTCTAGCTCCCTTCACGGAGAATACCCACGCCCTGTCACTAAAGTTGAGAGCCTTGGGGTCAGTTTCGATTCCCAACTGAATTTTTGCTCCCAGGTAAACAGTCACATCTCATCCTGCTTCTTTCTAATAAAAACTCTGAGAAAATCTTTTCCATACATCACTCATGAGTTGCAAAAGACGGTGATGGTAGCACTCTTTTTATCCAAGTTAGACTACTGCAATGCCCTATTTCTTGGCATTGACAAGTCCCAAATGGACTAGCCAACTAGTGAGGCAAGATGGCCGCTGACCAGCCGTAGGAGCAGTCGCATCTGCACTCTCTCCCTGTAAACTGAAATGGCTGTGGCAATGGTGCAGGATGCTTGTTGAATTTGGATGGCTACGAGGCTTCAGAATCAGATTGCTGACTCCAGTTCTCCGCCGAGCACTGCAACAAGCTTTTGCGCTAACTTGTGCATCAGTAGCTGTGGCAGTGAAGGCCGGATTCCTAAAAGCTGCTTTGGCACCGAGGGGACCAAAACCTAAAGAACAGAAAGATGCCATGAACACCACGACTGCCCCACATCGCTGCCAAGCTCTGCCGGAGGACCAGCGGTCTTAACGAGGAAACAGACAGCAAATAACATCGTGCCGCAGATGCCCGGGGGACAGAAGTAAGGGACCCAAGCAAAGGGATGTCGAGGCGGCCGCGAAAAAGAACACCAAATCCAAACAGAAAGACACGCAAAGTAGCGCGAATACTCCGAGGGGGGGTACACTCCAGCAGCCTACTTTGGCTGAGTCCTTCTCCGCCGTTGTAGCAGGTCTCAAGGCAGCCGGCCGTACAGCAGCGGGCATCTCCGCTCTACTCAGCAGCCCTTCACAGATTGAAGCAGAGAAGGCGGGAGAACAGGGAACACCGAGTAGGTTGGCCCCCGATGAGCAGCAAACAGAGCAGCTATCCCAGACAGTAGGAGGCGAGGCAGAGCTGCTACTGCGAGCGGAATCCGGTGATGCGCGTGACGAGGTGAGCCGCACTGATTCCGAGCTTGATGACCCAGTGGTCACTGGCACGGAGCAGGACGTAGCACAGGGGCAGGAGAATGGCAGATCACTACCTGAAACAGGGCATGCAGGCGAAATCCGATATCACAGGTGAACTCTAATGTGAACTCTATTGCTAAAAATGTTTTACAACACAGCGGCTGTCCGGGGGTAGGAAAAGGAATGATGGACAGGGCTACCACAGGAACAAACCTCCCTGAGATAGAACACAGCGCGCTGGGAATGGAGGAGACAGTTGGGGCAGAGTGCTTATTGCCAGAGAAGCAGAAAGTCATTTTCCTTCTGGATGCAGAGTCAGACTCAGGCCTAGTCCCAGCCCCTGGTTCACCAAGCGATGATTGTTTTTCTCAGATAATGACGATACAGGCTCGACGTCCGGAGAAAGTGGGGGGACGGGGGAGAGCTACTCCGGCAGCACAGAATCTGACTCTGACTTATCGGCCGCTGAGAGCACAATCCAGAGGGCCTCACTTAATCAAAGGGCGAAGCAGCAGAAGAGCAGACCGCGCTTAAAACAAAAGGTTCCCAGAAGTCCCTCACAACTAGATGTGGCAAAAAAACTAGACTGGGACTACTCCGCCACCTCACATTTATATCTTGAAGATGGAGGAATGAATAGCCAACATCGTCAGCAGGTACCTACCTCATCCACCACATCTCAGGATCAGTCTCCAACTATGGACTTGCTTTATGCCACGCTTAAGCAAATGCAGGGGGAGGCTAGGACCGAGAGCAGAAGAGCCAAGCAGGCAAATAAATAAATTCAAAGCTCCTTAAGCAAAATGAACAAACTATACGCGGAGATGGCTGGGAGAGTCACGGAGGTGGAAGAGAGGACTGGGAAGTTGGAGGACGAAGTGACAAGATGGCAGGAGTTTAAAGAGGTCCAGGAGAAAGCCACGAAGGACATGCAGTGGAAGCTGGAAGACTTTGAAAACCGGCAGAAACGCAATCATCAGGCTCCTGGGCATTCCGGAGGGCGCAAAGGACAGGACGCACGGGCCTTTGACATCTCATTGTTAAGGGGGCTTTCCCTGAACTTCCAGCTTGGAACTGGGAGAATGAAGTCCAATGCGCACACAGGTTCCCTCTAATGCAGAAGAAGGGCCAAGCTACATCCCAGCCAGACAGGCCCAGGGCAATGTTGGTTTTCGTGGGGAATTTTCTAATTAGACAGGAGATCATTGATATAGCAAAACCCCAGTCCTGGCGCACCTTTAATGGAACATCCTTCTTTGCACGTCCAGACTTTTGCCACGTTACAGTAGAAAGGAGGTGGCGATTAAGACAATTGATTTCCCCTTTCCAGAAGATGGGATGCGAAGCTTACCTGCTATTTCCAGCACGACTTAAAGTATTAATAGATGGGCAAATCAGGATGTTATTTTCAGAGGTTAAAGCCCGGCATTCTTATTGGAGTTAAAGGAAAGAAGGGGTCAGAGGAGCACTAACCTAGCAGTGAGGTAGCCAAGATAAAAGTTATATGGGTGAATCCTCAGGGTAACCGATAGAGTTTTTTTTACTAACACCATGAGTTGAATAGCATCAGAAGTACTTTGATGGTATAGGGAGGGACGACCCACGGTCCAAGAAGCTGTCACACATAGGTCAGGATTGACCTATTTGCCTGTAAGGGGGGTAAGGGGGAGGGGGCGGGGTTCTGAGGGGGGGCTGGAGGGTGGGGTGGCATGGGCACAGGGCACAGGGCACTTTTGCAATTTTTCATGTATAAAGTTTACGTAGAGGGGACAATGTAACTAAAGGTAGCAATCAGGCCAATCAAGGTTTTTGTAATAGGCATAAAAGAGAATCTGATAGTTAGGGGGCAGATTGTTTGGGTAGGTCAGCCAAAGGATGTGAACAAATGAATATGAATATAAAAATAATAACGCTCAATGTGGGCGCTCTAAATGATAGGCTGAAAAGGCAACGTGTAGCGCTTCTGCTTAAAAATACATGCGCAGACTTTGTGTGTCTCCAGGAGACCCATATTGAGGGCACCAAGGGTTTCCTACTGGAACAATTGGGATTCCATCTCCTAGCTTATTCAAGACAAGGGGCAAAATCCAGAGGAGTGGCTATTCTATCAAGGCTCAGTAACGTGACGGCAAGGAAGAAATTAGAAGATCAGTGGGGCAGGTGGGTTTTGATAGAATGTTTGATTGGTGGGGACTGGGTTACGCTGGTATCAATTTACGGATCTACTGAAGATGATCCGGAATTGTTTGATTTCTTAGATCTAGAACTGGCTGCATGGGCCCCACGGGTTATTTTAGCAGGAGATTTTAACATCAATGGTGCAGCGTGGCTAGGGTTGGACTCTAGAGGGAAATACCAGGGCCACAAGAAGAGAGTCTGTCTGGCAATTTTGAGTCTTGCTAAGAACAACGCGTTGGTGGACGTATGGGGCAAGCTAAAATCGAAGGATAAAGGGTTTACTTATTATTCAGCCCCCCATAAACTATGTGTTAGGCTACATTATTTCTTGGTATCTTGCTCCTTATTCTCCAAAGTACAGGTAGAAAGACTTCCGCGGATCGATTCTGACCACACCCATTAATATTATCAATAGAGGCTGGGGCAATGCGAAGGCAGGAGCGGGGGTGGACTTTTGAGAGGGGTTTATTGATAGATGCTGATTATGTTAATTATATGAATTTGTGGCTAAAATAATTTTGGGAGATTAATAGAGGGAGTACTGCTTCAGGGAATGCTTGGGACGCCTTCAAGGTGGGGGGTTCGTGGAGAGACGCTTAGATTTAGCCTTTCTAAGCAAAAGAAAGAGCTGTTGAAGTCGAAACACCTAAATGCAGTTCTACTGGATGCCGAACAGAATCTGGCACAATGTACGATAACTGGGGAATTACTCGAGCAGGGGTTACTTGCGGTTGCCAGGACGAAAGCAGAGGCAGAGGAAAGAATAGCGACTAGAGCGGCCAATATTTTTTCAACGCAAAGGGAAAAATGTAATGAATGTAGTGAAAGGGTGGGCCATACATTAGCGATACGGGCTAGACAGAAGGAAGCCTTCGGGGAAATTAAAGAAATAATGGATTCCAGCGGGAATCTCGTTTCTGATACGGAGGAAATTTAGGAAGTCTTTCGACAGTTCTATTGTAAACTGTATAAAGAGGAGCAAGATAAAGACCCCGGAGAAATCCGTGGAAAACTGCAGGATTCCCCCAGTCATATACTATCTGAGGAGGATAGGGAAATATTGGATGCTCCTCTGGGGGAAGAAGAGATTACTGCTGCCATGTTAGACCTGCCCTCGGGCAAGGCCGCAGGCCCGGATCAGATCCCGGGGGAATTTTATAAGGTTTTCTTCGAGGCACTCAAACTTGACCTAGCTAGGACAATACAGGAGGCGCAGGTAGGCTTGTCTATACCGGGTAGCTGGGCAGGCGCAGATATAGTAAATATTTTTAAAAAAGGGAAACCATCTACTGACCCAGGTTCCTACCGGCCAATAACTCTCATAAACTCAGACGTAAAAATCTTCTCAAAGGCACTGGCAGTAATTTTTTTAATTTAAACTTTATTGTTTAGTTAATTAAAACCATAACAATTTGATATATGTCGCACAACAGGTATAAAAATGTATAAGATTATCATTAAAAATGAGTGATAAAAAGGCTTGTGGTAAAAACGGAAGGTAAAACTAAATAATTTTCCTACTGTTATTTACATCACTATAAAAATTATTGAGGCAGAGAAAAAAATTCAAATCATTAACAATTTAAAATCCTCATGTTGCTTTATGCATTTTTCAAATGCCTGCAAGAACTTCACCAGCTTGCAATGTATTCGAGGAGCGGTTATATCCAGGCTTCCAATAATGGCAGATCTGCATGTTCGTAGTCTCCTGATCCGAAAACTTTCCTTTAAAAAGTATGACCGCTTCTTGGACAGCATCTTACAATGACAGATTATGTGTATTATATCTTTTTTATGGCTACCACACAGTCGACATGTAACGGCAGTGTGCTGTTTCCAGGCAGGATCATCGGCTAGTGTCGGAAAGACGCCAAATCTCAGAGACATCAGCTTTCTCTTAATAAAAATAGAGTAGGTTGTTTCCAGGTACAGTGCTGGTGTCAATGTCTTATAGCCATTTATCACAGCCCATGAGTGCGAGCGATGGGAGAAAATTTCTTTGTCTAAAACTAATGAGTGGAGTTTGGCCACTTTATTTAGGGTCTGTTTTAGTACAGCAAATGACAGATTTTTATCCCATATGGATTTTGAGCAGGTTGTCTCCAAAGCGTGCGTGAGGAATTGATTTGCTTTGGATTTTTTTTTAGATTTGAGCTCTTGCCATAGGTAGGTGTTAAGATTTTTATTACATGCTTTTTGCTTGATCTGATACCACACCTTAATAAAGGAATATAATCTGCCCGGTGTTTCATTTTTTAATCCAAACTCGAGTCGCATTTGCGCTGGTGATGAACTGTTTGGTAATCGTAATACCTTTTTGTAGATTTTAGTTGCCAGGCTGTTTAGTAAGTCCGCGTCTTTTCCATGCATTGCCACACTTGCATAAGTCAGGGTTGGGAGGACTTTGTTTGCCATCACAGTTAATAAGGGTTTAAGTGATGACCCTTCAAATTTTATTGACAAAATACTTAGTCCAAATAATAGGGCACCAGATCTTTGAGTCAGATATTTCCTCTGTTCATTAAAGTTGAGTTTATCGTCTATAAAGAAACCCAGGTATTTATATGCTGAGACTTTCTCTAACGGTTTTCCCTTTAACCTAATATCAAGATGCGATCCACGGCGGTTGGTAATCAACATGGTTTTGGTTTTTGAGATGTTTAATGACAGCTTATTTGCCAACAGGAGAGCCGAGAGTTCCGTTACTAATCTGATTAGTCCCACCTTTGGTAGGCTCAGAAGTAGTATATCATCTGCGTAAGTCAGATGGGTGAGCTGTAAAACACCTAGTTTCGGTGGATGGGCATTGCAATGGTTCAATTTCCCGGAAAGATCTGAAATGAAGAGGTTAAATAAATGTGGAGCAAGAACACACCCCTGTTTGAGGCCAATCGTTGTGGGAACTTTTCTCGACAGTCGTGTTCCATCGCCTATTTTTACTTGCGACCAAGTATCCGAATAAAATAGCAGCAGACCCCTTAGAATATTCTCCGGTAATGCACACGTTCTCAGTTTCGCCCAAAATAAGTTACGATCTACACTATCAAAGGCCGCCTGAAGATCAATAAAACACATATTCAAGTCCTGTTTACTACTCATGCACTTCTCCGCAATCATAGTGATGGATAGGATGTTTGATGTTGTTCCAATCCCCTTCCTGAACCCCGTTTGATTAATGGGGATCAGGGCTTTTTCGCCTGACCAGGAGACCAAATCGTTTAATAGTAAAGATGCAAAATATTTTGCCTCGACATCCTGCAATGCTATCAGACGATAGTTGTTTGCTAATGATCTTTCTCCACCTTTATAGATTGGCATGAATATTGATCCTTGCCAACTTTCAGATACTTGATTCAAATTTTGCACATCTGAGAACAGTTCCACCAGGCAAGGTCCCCAAAATTCAGGGGCATATTTATACGCCGCTGGCCTGGCGCCCCGTTGGTTTTTCCTTTTTTGATTATTTTAATTATTTCTTCCGCCGTATATGGATTATTCTGAGGGTCTGTACCCGGTATGTTGCAATGTGCGCTGGTCAACGTTTTACTCCAAGGTTCTTCTACGGGGCCCGTTTTGTTTTGACTTTTTGTGCATGGGTCACTACTTTGAGTTCTTGTCGAGGTGTCTGAAAATTTTAATGCGAGAAACGCTGCCCACTCCAATTCCTGCACGTTAGAACTTAGGACGTTACTGGGTCTTGTTAACTGATTTATTGTTTGCCAAAATATATTAGTATTCTGTAGTTTTGAACTGTAAATTAGTTTTGACCAGAAGCTATCGTTTGTTGACCTTTTAAATTCCCAGATCATATTTTTGTATTCTATTCTTTGTGCACGGAAGCTGGCCCATTGGGATGTACCATGATCTGCCGACTGTAACTTCCTTTGAGATTTTCGAAGTAGTCTTCGCAGGTCTTGTAGCTCTTTCGGGTGTTTTTTCTGTGATCCGTCAGTGCTGGATTTCACAACAGGCAGCTTCATCTTTTGTTTCAGTTTTGACAGAAAGAGAGACCATCCTTGGATAGCATTCATTGAGGAACTCCCTATCAGTCAGTGTGTCCTTCATTGTAGAGAACCACTCATATTCATTTATGTTGGACCAATTTATCCGTTTCAAATTGACAGAACTTAACTGGCCTTCTAATAAGTATGACGGTTGCAATCTTTCCTTGTCGAGGTTACAGATGGTATGTTGTAGTGCATGATCACTCAACAGGGTAAACTCAATTTGAAAACTAATCACAAGAGGGATTAATGAAAGGCCAACCATTGTAAAGTCCAACGTGGATTGAGAATGAGGTGGTTGGTCCTGGGCAAACCTCCCATTCAGTACACGCAATTCGAGAAACTCCAATTCAGTCACTAATTGGATTGCTAGTCGGTCTTTCCGTGTACCAACACCTTCTTGTGTCTGTTCGGGAACACCCCAGGGGCTATTATCCGTTAATAATTTATCATCATCTTCCGGTGTTAGGATCAAGTTGAAATTAAAGTCACCCGTGATTATTATGTTAGATAGTAGGTCAGTAGACCGTAGGTCCGTAATGACTTTGCACAATATCGCATACTTTAATTTTTTTTCCTTAATTTTTGGTTGCGTATAGTAGTTAACCAGGATTGTTGGTTTGCTATTGTTATTGTTTTGATCTGTTAATTTGATTTGCTGAATACTGGGATCTGGTGATTGTAGTTGTACTGAATTAATTTTTAGCGATGAGGATACGTATACTGAAAGGCCACCAATGGCACGGCCATAGATCTTACATTTTTCCGCTGCCACGCCATGATGTATAAACCCAGCTAGTGCAATTTCTTCTCGTAGCCAGGTTTCCTGTAGTGCAATTATGTCACAACCGCGCCATTCATCCAATGGAAGACCTCCTTCTAACAATCGTTTCGCACCAGCAATATTCCAAGATACCATATGTATGACCTTATTAGTATCTTGTTTCTGTTTACCTATGAGCGGTCAGACCTTCCATTTTACATTTAACATACCGGTGAGCCATTTCCAGTTGTCCATTGTATTATGTGATTCCTCATTACCCCATTTTGATTCTTCACATACTGGCGAGGGTTCAATTCTACCCATTGCATTAAATAGAATGGAATATACTGTTTTTTTTTTATTTTTATGTGCATCGTCAATTTTCCTTGTGCGTTGAACTCCACACAACCTCTTCAATGGTGGCGGGTAGCGGGGAGAAGTTTGATGAGATATTTGAATGCCCCACAAATGAAAGATATCCACTTTCCCCATAATTGCTTCTGCTATTTCTATTGATTTCAAGGTTGTCAAAGTATGTTCAGTTGATGTATCATTAGGGCCATTACGAAATTCAACCAACTCAAGATCTGCAGTGTTTATTTCTTTTAGGTCAACAAATTCTGCCAATAGCTTCAGAATGTTGCTCCTGTTTAGTATATCATGTGCCCCCTGTGATTTATACTCTGGTGACCAAATTATTTTGTGCAGCTCAATACCAGCTTAATGATTGGGTGGCCTTGTCGGAATGACAGATTCCGTATTTTCCTGTGCAACTACTGGATTCTTTACACAGAATTTTAATGCTTTCTGCGTCAAGGAGCTTAAATCCACATTCAGCCCTTGGCGTTCACGGTGAGATGAGTCATCTCTAATTGTACACCCCCAATCTGTTATTAGTTGTGTCGAAGGAGCGGGAATTACCTTTTGGCCTTCATCACGACGTACTGACATTTATGCAAGGCTAATTAAACAATCTGGGGCAGTATTTTTATCTGTTGGTTGATTATCTATCTGTGGTATTGGTAGTATTGATTCCACTAAACTGCCACTGGATTGCAAGTGCCCCTTCTTATCATCCTTATCCGAGCCGGGGACAATGACTTCAATGGGCTTGATCTTGTACATTGCTTCTAGCTGCGTGGTCTGATCGCCAATAAATTTGCAATTTCTATCTGGATTTGGAGTGGGCGAGTGATTTATGCCAACAATCTCGGTTTGCTGCATTTTTACAACATGTGTAGAATTGGAAGATGTGTCGGATTTCTGGAAGTTTTTAAGAGCATTTTTAAACACTGATTTAACTCCTTTGAACGTTTCATCACTTGCGAATGTGTCTGAGTGACTTCCGGAGTTGCCAGTGGTTTTTAGTGGACCTTGGTTCAGATTAGAAAAAATTGGATAAACACCGTTAGCCTTGTTTGGAGCAATCTCACTTATCTTATTTCGGGCTTTCCTCTCTTTTTTCCTTTGTCTCTTGGTTAACATTAGCTTTGTGGTCTCATTATTTCTAGTGTCTTTCACAGCTGTTATCTCGGTTACTTCACTTATATTGATCTTAACCGGGGCGATATTGGCCTCATTGGTGCAAAACGCTTTTGAAGTATTATCATCATCCAGTAAAATTGCCTCGGGCTTAGCACCGGTATCACCGTCCCGCATCTGATCAACATTATTCAATCTTTGATTTAGAGTTTGAATCTGGTCTAGGATGACAGGAAGGGTGCTCAATTTGTCCAGAACAGGGCCACAGGAGCAGGGGGATTGTAATTGATAAGTATGGGCTTGTGCTCTTGTTATAATGCTATTTAAGTTATCCAACTTTGTATTAATCCCAGCAATGTTGGACGCAATTATGCTCATTAGGTCGATTTGAATGTCCAACTTGTCAGATTGCATTGTCATAGTTGGTACGGACCTTTGGAAGACTTTTAGGAGAAGGGCAACCAAATTCACGAAGGCCTTATCCATTTGAGATTTAGTCATGGGGTCCTCTTCTGGTGGATCTTTATGGTTTGTATTACCTGGTGTTGGTGATAAAGCCGGCCTGGGACCCTTTGGTCTCTGTAGGTGTTCCATGAGGCCCTCACCGGCCAGGTACTTGTCCTCCTTGACACTATCAATTTTACCTACCCCCTCTAGGTCCCCTTTACCTGGGGGGAACCCAACCGGCTGATCCTTCCAGTCCCTTTTATCTGGAAATGAACTTGTGATGAGACTAGTACAGTTTCAAAAAGGGGGTGGTGATGGACAGAGTATCTGAGTTAATCAGAACACTCCTACCCAGTCAACAGATCAGGGCTTGATCCATCACCGTTTTTTAGCTCACTGCACCATCCCAGTTCAGAACCTGGCTATATGCAAATTAGTCTGTCCCTGGCCCAGTGCATCATGGGAACAGGGCAGACCAAACTACCAAGCCAATTCTTCACTGGAAAGGAAACAAGCTTCCGGGGACCGGTTTCTGGCATTACAGCCGTCTTCGGCCCGGCTTGCTTGAATCCTGATGGTGCAATGAGCAAGGGACTCATGTCTGAGCATACCCTTCCACACTCATGGTGGCCAAAATAATTTCAAAAAGGGGGTGGTAATGGACAGAGTATCTGAGTAAATCAGAACACTCCTACCCAGTCAACAGATAAGGGCTTGATCCATCACCGTTTTTTAGCTCACTGCACCATCCCAGTTCAGAACCTGGCTATATGCAAATTAGTCTGTCCCTGGCCCAGTGCATCATGGGAACAGGGCAGACCAAACTACCAAGCCAATTCTTCACTGGAAAGGAAACAAGCTTCCGGGGACCGGTTTCTGGCATTACAGCCGTCTTCGGCCCGGCTTGCTTGAATCCTGATGGTGCAATGAGCAAGGGACTCATGTCTGAGCATACCCTTCCACACTGATGGTGGCCAAAATAATTTCAAAAAGGGGGTGGTGATGGACAGAGTATCTGAGTTAATCAGAACACTCCTACCCGGTCAACAGATCAGGGCTTGATCCATCACCGTTTTTTAGCTCACTGCACCATCCCAGTTCAGAACCTGTCTATATGCAAATTAGTCTGTCCCTGGCCCAGTGCATCATGGGAACAGGGCAGACCAAACTACCAAGCCAATTCTTCACTGGAAAGGAAACAAACTTCCGGGGACCGGTTTCTGGCATTACAGCCGTCTTCGGCCCGGCTTGCTTGAATCCTGATGGTGCAATGAGCAAGGGACTCATGTCTGAGCATACCCTTCCACACTCATGGTGGCCAAAATAATTTCAAAAAGGGATGGTGCAGTGAGCTAAAAAACGGTGATGGATCAAGCCCTGATCTTTTGACTGGGTATGAGTGTTCTGTTCATCACCACCCCCTTTCTGAATCGTTTTGGCCACTATAGGAGTGGCAGGGTATGCTCAGATGTGAGTCCCTTGCTCACTGTACCATCAGGATTCAAGCAAGCCGGGCCGAAGACGGCTGTAATGCCAGAAACCGGTCCCTGAAAGCTTGTTTCCTTTCCAGTAAAGAATTGGCTCGGTAGTTTGGTCTGCCCTGTTCCCATGATGCACTGGGCCAGGGTCAGACTAATTTGCATATAGCCAGGTTCTGAACTGGGATGGTGCAGTGAGCTAAAAAACGGTGATGGATCAAGCCCTGATCTTTTGACTGGGTATGAGTGTTCTGTTTAACTCAGATGCTCTGTCCATCACCACCCCCTTTCTGAATCGTTTTGGCCTCTATAGGAGTGGCAGGGTATGCTCAGATGTGAGTCCCTTGCTCACTGCACCATCAGGATTCAAGCAAGCCGGGCCGAAGACGGCTGTAATGCCAGAAACCGGTCCCTGGAAGCTTGTTTCCTTTCCAGTAAAGAATTGGCTTGGTAGTTTGGTCTGCCCTGTTCCCATGATGCACTGGGCCAGGGTCAGACTAATTTGCATATAGCCAGGTTCTGAACTGGGATGGTGCAGTGAGCTAAAAAACGGTGATGGATCAAGCCATGATTTTTTGACTGGGTATGAGTGTTCTGTTTAACTCAGATGCTCTGTCCATCACCACCCCCTTTCTGAATCGTTTTGGCCACTATAGGAGTGGCAGGGTATGCTCAGATGTGAGTCCCTTGCTCACTGCACCATCAGGATTCAAGCAAGCTGGGCCGAAGACGGCTGTAATGCCAGAAACCGGTCCCTGGAAGCTTGTTTCCTTTCCAGTAAAGAATTGGCTTGGTAGTTTGGTCTGCCCTGTTCCCATGATGCACTGGGCCAGGGTCAGACTAATTTGCATATAGCCAGGTTCGGAACTGGGATGGTGCAGTGAGCTAAAAAACGGTGATGGATGAAGCCCTGATCTTTTGACTGGGTATGAGTGTTCTGTTTAACTCAGATGCTCTGTCCATCACCACCCCCCTTCTGAATCGTTTTGGCCACTATAGGAGTGGCAGGGTATGCTCAGATGTGAGTCCCTTGCTCACTGCACCATCAGGATTCAAGCAAGCTGGGCCGAAGACGGCTGTAATGCCAGAAACCGGTCCCTGGAAGCTTGTTTCCTATCCAGTAAAGAATTGTCTTGGTAGTTTGATCTGCCCTGTTCCCATGATGCACTGGGCCAGGGTCAGACTAATTTGCATATAGCCAGGTTCTGAACTGGGATGGTGCAGTGAGCTAAAAAACGATGATGGATCAAGCCCTGATCTTTTGACTGGGTATGAGTGTTCTGTTTAACTCAGATGCTCTGTCCATCACCACCCCCTTTCTGAATCGTTTTGGCCACTATAGGAGTGGTAGGGTATGCTCAGATGTGAGTCCCTTGCTCACTGCACCATCAGGATTCAAGCAAGCCGGGCCGAAGACGGCTGTAATGCCAGAAACCGGTCCCTGGAAGCTTGTTTCCTCTCCAGTAAAAAATTGGCTTGGTAGTTTGGTCTGCCCTGTTCCCATGATGCACTGGGCCAGGGTCAGACTAATTTGCATATAGCCAGGTTCTGAACTGGGATGGTGCAGTGAGCTAAAAAACGGTGATGGATCAAGCCCTGATCTTTTGACTGGGTATGAGTGTTCTGTTTAACTCAGATGCTCTGTCCATCACCACCCCCTTTCTGAATCGTTTTGGCCACTATAGGAGTGGCAGGGTATGCTCAGATGTGAGTCCCTTGCTCACTGCACCATCAGGATTCAAGCAAGCCGGGCCGAAGACGGCTGTAATGCCAGAAACCGGTCCCTGGAAGATTGTTTCCTCTCCAGTAAAAAATTGGCTTGGTAGTTTGGTCTGCCCTGTTCCCATGATGCACTGGGCCAGGGTCAGACTAATTTGCATATAGCCAGGTTCTGAACTGGGATGGTGCAGTGAGCTAAAAAACGGTGATGGATCAAGCCCTGATCTTTTGACTGGGTATGAGTGTTCTGTTTAACTCAGATGCTCTGTCCATCACCACCCCCCTTCTGAATCGTTTTGGCCACTATAGGAGTGGCAGGGTATGCTCAGATGTGAGTCCCTTGCTCACTGCACCATCAGGATTCAAGCAAGCCGGGCCGAAGACGGCTGTAATGCCAGAATCCGGTCCCTGGAAGCTTGTTTCCTTTCCAGTAAAGAATTGGCTTGGTAGTTTGGTCTGCCCTGTTTCCATGATGCACTGGGCCAGGGTCAGACTAATTTGCATATAGCCAGGTTCTGAACTGGGATGGTGCAGTGAGCTAAAAAACGGTGATGGATCAAGCCCTGATCTTTTGACTGGGTATGAGTGTTCTGTTTAACTCAGATGCTCTGTCCATCACCACCCCCTTTCTGAATCGTTTTGGCCACTATAGGAGTGGCAGGGTATGCTCAGATGTGAGTCCCTTGCTCACTGCACCATCAGGATTCAAGCAAGCCGGGCCGAAGACGGCTGTAATGCCAGAAACCGGTCCCTGGAAGCTTGTTTCCTTTCCAGTAAAGAATTAGCTTGGTAGTTTGGTCTGCCCTGTTCCCATGATGCACTGGGCCAGGGTCAGACTAATTTGCATATAGCCAGGTTCTGAACTGGGATGGTGCAGTGAGCTAAAAAACGGTGATGGATCAATCCCTGATCTTTTGACTGGGTATGAGTGTTCTGTTTAACTCAGATGCTCTGTTCATCACCACCCACTTTCTGAATCGTTTTGGCCACTATAGGAGTGGCAGGGTATGCTCAGATGTGAGTCCCTTGCTCACTGCACCATCAGGATTCAAGCAAGCCGGGCCGAAGACGGCTGTAATGCCAGAAACCGGTCCCTGGAAGCTTGTTTCCTTTCCAGTAAAGAATTGGCTTGGTAGTTTGGTCTGCCCTGTTCCCATGATGCACTGGGCCAGGGTCAGACTAATTTGCATATAGCCAGGTTCGGAACTGGGATGGTGCAGTGAGCTAAAAAACGGTGATGGATGAAGCCCTGATCTTTTGACTGGGTATGAGTGTTCTGTTTAACTCAGATGCTCTGTCCATCACCACCCCCCTTCTGAATCGTTTTGGCCACTATAGGAGTGGCAGGGTATGCTCAGATGTGAGTCCCTTGCTCACTGCACCATCAGGATTCAAGCAAGCCGGGCCGAAGACGGCTGTAATGCCAGAAACCGGTCCCTGGAAGCTTGTTTCCTTTCCAGTAAAGAATTGGCTTGGTAGTTTGGTCTGCCCTGTTCCCATGATGCACTGGGCCAGGGTCAGACTAATTTGCATATAGCCAGGTTCTGAACTGGGATGGTGCAGTGAGCTAAAAAACGGTGATGGATCAAGCCCTGATCTTTTGACTGGGTATGAGTGTTCTGTTTAACTCAGATGCTCTGTCCATCACCACCCCCTTTCTGAATCGTTTTGGCCACTATAGGAGTGGCAGGGTATGCTCAGATGTGAGTCCCTTGCTCACTGCACCATCAGGATTCAAGCAAGCCGGGCCGAAGACGGCTGTAATGCCAGAAACCGGTCCCTGGAAGCTTGTTTCCTTTCCAGTAAAGAATTAGCTTGGTAGTTTGGTCTGCCCTGTTCCCATGATGCACTGGGCCAGGGTCAGACTAATTTGCATATAGCCAGGTTCTGAACTGGGATGGTGCAGTGAGCTAAAAAACGGTGATGGATCAATCCCTGATCTTTTGACTGGGTATGAGTGTTCTGTTTAACTCAGATGCTCTGTTCATCACCACCCACTTTCTGAATCGTTTTGGCCACTATAGGAGTGGCAGGGTATGCTCAGATGTGAGTCCCTTGCTCACTGCACCATCAGGATTCAAGCAAGCCGGGCCGAAGACGGCTGTAATGCCAGAAACCGGTCCCTGGAAGCTTGTTTCCTTTCCAGTAAAGAATTGGCTTGGTAGTTTGGTCTGCCCTGTTCCCATGATGCACTGGGCCAGGGTCAGACTAATTTGCATATAGCCAGGTTCTGAACTGGGATGGTGCAGTGAGCTAAAAAACGGTGATGGATCAAGCCCTGATCTTTTGACTGGGTATGAGTGTTCTGTTTAACTCAGATGCTCTGTCCATCACCACCCCCTTTCTGAATCGTTTTGGCCACTATAGGAGTGGCAGGGTATGCTCAGATGTGAGTACCTTGCTCACTGCACCATCAGGATTCAAGCAAGCCGGGCCGAAGACGGCTGTAATGCCAGAAACCGGTCCCTGGAAGCTTGTTTCCTTTCCAGTAAAGAATTGGCTTGGTAGTTTGGTCTGCCCTGTTCCCATGATGCACTGGGCCAGGGTCAGACTAATTTGCATATAGCCAGGTTCTGAACTGGGATGGTGCAGTGAGCTAAAAAACGGTGATGGATCAAGCCCTGATCTTTTGACTGGGTATGAGTGTTCTGTTTAACTCAGATGCTCTGTCCATCACCACCCCCTTTCTGAATCGAGACAAGTACAGGCCAGCTCATCGGGGGCCGGTTCCATCGAACTCGCGCTGTAAACTTCCCCAATATCTGTAGGCTCTGTTAAACCCGGAAAAGCTGGGCTTAGTCTAATTGTTGTTAACAATCCTGGGGACTGCAGATTTGAAGATGTCGTTGGTTTGACCACTGGGATATTATGTACTAATGTTGTAGTTATAACTTCATAATTTTTCCCCCACACGCTTGTTGATTTTTCGATGCTTCCTAAACTCTCTATCTGGTCAATGTGTTTACGGGGCTCACATGTATCACTTGATTGCTTACTATGAGTCCCAAGGGCAGGTATCATTGGTGGTATTGAAAAGGCTTTGTTTGGCATGGCCGCCCCGTGTTCCCCAGGTTGAGTCTCGGTTGTGGGCTCAATCAGTGTTAATAAACCTGGGACTCCTTCCGTAGATGAAAACACAACAGCCGCTGGGTCTTTTAAATACTGGAATCGAGAACATAACGAGTTTTTGTTTTGGACTGACTTTTCAAAGAGAGAGGCAATTGGTGAGATCAGTGGATTTTGTTTTGGACTATTTGCTTTATTTACATTCAGTTTTTCCAATCTTTTCCATTTGAGGGTGCCTCGTGAGGCTGGGATCTTATCCCCAGGTGCCTTCCTTACTTTACCAGACCTCATGGTGAAACCTGCAGGAACTAGAACTTGAATTGACTTTAAGTTTGTCTTTACCTTTGCCTTTGTCTTTGTCTTTGTCTTTGTCTTTGGTTTTGACTTTGTCTTTGTTATATCCTAGTCCTTGATTTAAGACCTGGTCCAGACAATATAATGGTTTAAACAGACCCCTTGCTGAACCCTGCAGGGTGTTCACTGAACCTCGATAGTACAAAGCTGCGCGGACCGCACGCCCTCCCAAGCCTGTCTGCACCCTCCGTTCTCTGCCGTGTAACCACTTCCTACACGAGCACGACACACGGGTGGCTGGTGCAGCTGCCGTCAGGGAGGCAACGTTACGCTGATTACGCAATTGCAATTGCCCGTTTTGCAGAGTTAGGTAGGGCTAAGCAGGGGCAATGGGGTTGGTCTGTCCCAGTCAGGATAATATTTTCGCGGAAATCACTGCATTGTCAGCACACCTCAATATAACCTTTTCGGAACTGCGCCTTTTCGAAGGAGCTCGGAAGGCTCTGAAAACATGCGGCTTATAGTTTTGTAATGTAATATAATGTTTATAATAGGCAGGACTACAATTGATTTTTTTCTTTTTGTTTTGGGCTTACCAATCCAGTCACTGCCCGGTGATGATTACCCTCCACCAGCTTACCGCTTGCCGCTTGTGCAGAAGCCAGTTGACCACAGCATTGGCATCAGCGTTCCTATCTTGGCTTAGCTTGACTTGGCTCGGCTCGGCTTGGCTTGGCTTGGCTTATCAATCCCACAACTCCACGATTTAGGGCATAAGCTGCCGGGCTCACATGGCCTACCAGATCACCCAGGCCACGCAGTTGCAAGTTCCTGATGCCTGATGAAGATGTCAAAATGTCAAAATGAGTTTTTAAACAGTGGCAGAGAAGGCAGAGAATGGCAGGTGGGATGGGCTTAATGGTCTCAGCGGTCACGGTGGTCAAAGTACTTAGTGCTTAATGCTTAATGCTATCACTAGTCGTTTTTCGGAACAATTTACGCCGCTTTTATGAGGTGGAGCTTTTCTTTTCCCAATGTGCCGAAGGCACCACTGACAGCCAGTAGTCTGCTATCGGCCGTCTGCTGCCAGCTCGTTGAGGCCACAGTCCACAGCCTGCAGCCTACAGCAGTCCTCAGGTGAAGCGGGCCTGCCGACTTCCCAACCTCGGGGCAGTATCGGAACGGTTTTGGCTGAGTCCAGTAGCGGCCACGCCGCTCCCGCCGCGTCGGAGCTGGTGTTGGAGATCTTCTGAAAGCGACACCGGTATCCTGCCAACCCGCGCGTTTATCTGCTCGTAGATCAACCACAGCCACAGAGCAGCCCCAGAGCAGAGCAGCAGAGCAGAGCAGAGCAGCAACAGCCTGCTCCGGCATCAAGCTCCGGCAGAATGGCGTTTTCGGCAGGAGCGTGTCTCCCTCAGCTCTCTGGCGCACTCTAGCGATCAAAGGCAGAATAGTCCAGTGGGTAGCGAGTGGCAGTAAGATTCTCAAGAGTTATAGGCACACTGGTCAGTACAAACCAACATGGCTTTATACTAGGAAGAGGTACTACTCAGCACATTCGAAAGGCTATCACACTGTTCGACGCCACAGAGATCCCAAGTGTCCTGATGGCAATTATGCTCATGGACGCCGAAAAAGCATTTGATCGGGTCTCTTGGGATTTTCTATGGGCAGTTCTAAGGCGATCTGGTTGTGGGGAGGGCTTCATCAAGGCCATACAAACATTATATATTGCACCCACAGCTAGTATTCGGGTGAATGCAGGCCGTACCGCTCCCTTTGAAGTTACCCGTGGCACACGACAGGGCTGTCCGTGCTCCCCACTATTGTTTGCTATGTACATTGACCCTCTGATTCGCAAGTTGGAGCAGAACTCTTGGATCCCCCCATTGGAAACTCAAAGGGGCCTAAGTAAGGTTCTTGCCTACGCCGATGACGTGGTGGTTATTACACCTTTACCCACAGAGGCTATCAGAGTGATAGAGGAGGAAGCAGAGCGGTTCGGTCGGGTTGCAGGATACGCCCTGACCAAGTCTAAAACCCAAATTATTAAAAATGACCAGGCAAAGTGCACAGATTCACGAGTGGTTCAGTCTGGAGTTTATTTAGGTGTAAATATTACTGCGGATCTGGGCAAACTGGTAGAGATCAATATAGGCCCAGTAGTTAATAAGGCTAAGAAAGATCTGGACAGGTTTCATAATTTACATATGTCAATAGTAGGGCGGGTCAACATTGTAAAAATGGACATTCTCCCAAAATGTTTATACTTGTTCAGGGCGTTTCCCGCTTATGTTCGAAGCCAAATGGTTCAACATCTTAGAACAGATGATAAACAGATTTGTCTTGGCACATGGAAAAACAAGAAGAGCACTGAGATACATGTCACTTCCAAGGGATAGAGGGGGTGGGCTTTGCCTGATCTTAAATTGTATTATTGGGCAGCAGCTCCTCAGCAAATGACGGGGCTAATAGGGGGCACGGAGTCTGAATCGAAGGTCTCCATGGGGTCTGTCCCTATTTATGCGATAGTTCTCGGGGATGAAGCAGAGAATGCTTTCCTGAAGTACACCGAACCCAGTTACTTCAAAAGAACGAGATTTAAAACTGTGATTGCAGCGCACAAGGTTTGGAAGGAGTTTACGAAAAGATTTGGATTGGGAAGATTTAACGCGTACACTAGGCTATATCAGAACCCTACACTACCACAGGATATTATTTTCAGATACGGCTTTTGCAGAATGGGGGAGTCTGGGTTGATAAAAGTGGGGGATGTGATTGGGCCCGAAGGAATGCGTCAGTTTAATGAAATACAGTCGATTTTTGGCCTCAACTCAAGGAACTTCTTTAAGTACTTGCAGGTTAGGAGTTTCCTATCTAGTAAAAAAGGTGGATCAATGGGGTTCAAGGAAAACATCATTTTGGAGACCATCGGAGGCGGACACGGTTGTACAATCAAAAAACTGTGTACTGAGCTTATTGTAAATAGAGAAGATGATCTTGTAAAATTTGAATCTAAATGGGCAAACAAGCTAGGAATAGATCAGGAGGTATTTCGGAGGTCATTGCAGCTAGGCCAGAAAGTTCTTTGCTCGGTTGCCCTCCAAGCGCAGCAATATAAGACCATTTATATGCTATATTATACGGCAGCAAGAATTGCACAATGGGGAGGAACACAGGGGATTACCTGTCCACACTGTGATAGTTCAGAGGCAGATATAATACATATTCTTGCTATATGCATTCACATACAGCCTCTAATTAAATCCATTGAATTATTTTTGGATAGATCGTTGAAAGTAGAGGTTAAGCTCACTCCAGTTAGGATTTTATTGGGGATGGCCGAGAAGTCCCTTTACTCCCAATACGACTACTTCTTATTTGTGGCCATGGCAGTGCTCCGAATTTGTATTTTATCGGCTTGGCTTGATCGTTCTCCACCCACTCTGCACCAGTGGGTAGCTAAGCTGCTAAATGTCTATAATTTAGAGAAGGGGATCTATGCAAGAAAGGGTAGGAGCTACAAATCTGGGACCCCCTCAATAAGTGGAAGGGAAAGTAACCCCTCTCCGCTTAGCGTATTTAATTTATTTACTTTATTGACCGCACTAAGCCAGGGTGCTAAGAGGGTCTCTCGGCCTTACTTGCCCTAACAGGACTATTGAAAAACATTTGTTAGGCTGATCTATATTTGTATGACCTTTGTCTCTTAATTTGATTTAAAAAGGTATAAGAAGACTTATTTAAGACGGGTATGCTTAAACAGTTTAACTCATGTCTATGCTTGTTACTGATGTTGGTTTATTGTGATATATATGGATGTTTGTATATATTTTTTTCTTTCGATTTAAAATGGCCCCACTATCTTATTCATCTTCCTTAAATCTTTAACTACCCTGTACTTTCCATTGGACTTCTATAAGCCCATAATTGGGGAAATAGATGGTCTCCCAATGTTTCCCTCAAGATCCCTTTTTTATTCCTGCAATAGTGTCTGAAGTCAAATGATATGGGGATGTTCTAGGATGACAGCAATTGGCTTCACATTTATTCGGACCAGTTCTATAACATTGATAAGTCTGATGTATTTTCCTATGAAATCCCATACTTCTGTAATCACTGTTTCTCTCAACTCCTCAGATAATGCATCAATGTTCAATAAAGGGAAAATCCTTACTTCAAGTGCTGTTTGATTAATTTGAAATCAACATCCTCATCATGGGTTTGAAACACAACACCGTCCAGTGTACAATAAATGGCGCAATTCAACTTACACAGTAGATCTCTCAATAACAGATTCACAGGAATTGTGTCTCACACAACAAGTTGGAGCTTTTCTATTTACATGCCTATTCTCTCTGGGACATTTTCTGATATTGTATTCAGTATCTGTTTATTTGTATCTCCAAATACTTGGATACTTTTCCCAGCGAGAAGTAGGTCTTGTACTTCCACTGTTCTCACAGCAGACGCGGTAGCTCCGGCATCGATAAGAAATGTTATGGGTTGGTCATTAACCTCAGCATCTACATATGGGCCACGTTGGTCTACCTCTTAGACTGAGACAAGTATGCAAATTTTCTGCCCCTCTCACACACCGTCATATGAAATGATCAGAAAGGGAGCCATTGGTTTCAAATAAAGGGAATTGTTGCAGTGAGTTCTAGTTTAAATTCTGGAATTGCTCTGCAGAATTATGAAACTGCGGAGTAGGATTATGAAATTGAGTCATTGCATTTTAAAATGGGTTTTTATTAATTTTTGGCATTTGATTTAAGTTTATTCTAGGATTTCCAATCTGCGTGCTCACATGAGCTGTCACTGGGAACTGTCCCTGCATTGACATTTGCATCTGTTGCATAGGCATTTTTGGAACCTGTACCCCTCACAGTGTTTGCATATTTTATCCAGAATTCTCAAGGGATGTATGACGTTACAACGCATGCATTAACAACGCATGCCATCACAACGCAACTTTTACCCCGCAGGTGCCATTACAACGCATTCCATAACAACGCATGGCATTACAACGTAGGTGCTATTACAACGCATGCCATTACAACGTAAGTATAGGTAAGTATAGGTAAGTATTTAATTTTTTTAATATTAATTTAAAATTAATTAAATTGTTTAATAAATAATTGTAATTAATGTTCAATTTTTTTAAATATATTTAAATTTATAATTTTAACTCCTTTTGTGCGTAATAGTAGGGTAAGTGCTGTATAGTGTAGGGGTAAAAATTACTATTCTAACTCCAGGGGGGTGTAATAGTAGGGTAAGTGCTGGATAGTGTAGGGGTAAAAATTACTATTCTAACTCCAGGGGGGTGTAATAGTAGGGTAAGTGCTGGATAGTGTAGAGGTAAAAATGTAAACATTTAAAATAAATTACAAAAAAAAATGATAATTTAAAAAAATAATAAATATATTTAAAATGTTATAATTATTTTAAATAAATTAGTTACTAAAACTAAAAAAAAATACTAAAACTAAATACTTACCTTACCTATACTTACGTTGTAATGGCATGCGTTGTAATAGCACCTACGTTGTAATGCCATGCGTTGTTATGGAATGCGTTGTAATGGCACCTGCGGGGTAAAAGTTGCGTTGTAATAGTACTTCGTCGTAATAGTTGCATTGTAAAGGTTGTTTCCCATTCTCAATATTAAATTGTAACTATTGCTTCCATTATCCAATTCTACGATAAATGTGACAAGCAGTAATCTTTTTCATAGCAGCCACGTCTGATCTGAATACCGTACTTACAGGAACACCTCTACTTTTACGCTGGGGCACAATTGTTCCCCCTTGATTTCCCTGAAAGCCAGGTGGTGGGGCACCAACTGCTTGCCCGTTTCCCCTATTTCCTACTAAAGGAGGACTTGGAGTCCTTTCTGAGCTAGCTTAGGCTGAGCCAACATGACCTGCTCTTTAATCTATTTCTGCTTCATGTCTAATTCATCACTACAATATTTAGCATTTCACAGGATCTCATCAAGAGATGTATTTTGACCAACTGATCACACTTTGGGTTATGTGTGCACAGATTTCAGGCTTCAATCACAAAACAAACTGGCATTCAAAAATATCCATGTCCCTTTCCTCAGGGTACCTACACCCACTGTGCTGCTGAAAAACCTGCAGAAATCTCTCATAATACTCATGAACTGTCTCTTTCGGCTCTTGTGTGGTTCTTTTAATCTTGACTTGATATTTTTCCATTACCACAGGTGATGGTGCATTTGTCCCTTTCTCTCTAGATGGTTCCTCCTTTAGCCATTTTACTGCAGTCTTACATTCAGCCCATAAATCAGAAGGCACCACAATGTCAAAGAATGTATTCAAATCATCCAAAGTACTTAAAAAAATGGAATCTTTCTGCTTGTGCATACTATTGCACCAGCTTGTCTCACAATTTTGGAAAATTGTTCGGAAATGCTGCCAAATCCCCTTTGCTCCAAGGAACATGCACTCACATTCCTCCTGCTATTGGATATACTGTTGCTTCATTGTCATGTTGTTCATCCTGTCCTCCACAACTAACTGCTTGCTTCTTTTTCTTTTCATGCTTTCTTGCCCATCTGAATTCCAATGTTCCTGTATCCTTCCACCTGCAAATGTATTTGATTAATTCCACAATATGCAATCGCATTACTGTAATTATAATTTTTTACAATGGCTTGATCATCTAACTCTATCCTGTAACTTCAGTACAAATGTATGTTATTGGTGAGATCCACCTTGTATTTTTTGGCTATTTCTGTCAATTGATCATGCACCAAAGCTGCCCTTTGAGTAACTTTCTTACAGAGGTAAATTAATTCTTTTCGCTGGTATTTATTTAAATATTCCAGTTTCAAGCATCCCCTTACCATCTCTTCCAGTTCCAGTAGTTTTGGGGGCTTTTGCCTTTAAACCACTGAAATTATCTGCACGATCTGCCCTCTACATAGTGATTCATGCCCTAAGTGAGCACTACTTACTAGTTTTGCGGCCTAGCTGGGTGTTTGTTGTCGTATGTCCTTACGCCTGGCTTTCCTCTGCCTCCTTAGCTGGATCCAACGTTTGCCTCCTTGGCGAGATCTCACTTTTGCTCATAAGCTTGTTCGGAGACTACACACTCGTAGTAATGGATCCCAATACGTCAATCTTCATCTCTCCCAACCTGACGCTGTCTAGCCAGAATGTTTTCCGAATCGTTTACTCCCCCATCTTTCTAAAAACTACTTAAATCTATCCAGAAACACATCTATCTGATCCTGTCTACTCCTTCGAAAAGGGTGCTACCATAACAAATGACCTCATCTTCTACACCAAACGCCATGCTCAATGGTGGAAGGCCATGTCTCTCTACTCAAGATCTCCGCTGCCGTGGAAACTCCACATGGTCTCAGACTGTTGGTTGTGCACTCCCTGGCCTTCAAGGCTGAAGTCACCATTGCCCTTTATAAAAACGGAACCATACTCATACAAGCTTCTGATCGCAATCTAGTGATTTTTGATAATGTTTTCCCCACCATCAAGAATGCAGTGGCTAACTCCACTCCCGACCTTCTCGGTGGGGCGGGCTCCCAAACAGCCCCCCAGTCTTTGCTCAGTCTATCACCTGCCCCCCCTCCTCTTCTCGCTGAACATAGCTCTTCTATGAAAGGACCACTTGCGGCTAGCACAACGCTTTTCAATCACTCCCCCCAGGCCTTTTTTGAATGAGGCGCAAATTCTTTTTTCCACCCCTCCCCCTCCTTGCTCTGAACCGAGCTCCTCTCCAAAGGGACCACCGCCAGCTATCTTAACGCAAAATATTCATTCCACATCCATACCTGCCCTGACAGAGTCGCAACAGTACAGTCCTTGCTCCAGCTCTCCTGCCCCCATACCTCACCGTTAGATATTTCTAACTCCTCCTCCATCCTTACCAGTCCTCCCTGCCCTCCCTGTTCATCGGCTCACAACACCGCCCTGCCTACCCCCAAGATCCCTTCCCACAGTCCTAACCTCAAGTCAGACCTCCTCCCCCCAGCCTCTATGGGTCCTCATCCTACATACCCCTCCTCCCCCAAACTTTTCCAGTCCTCCCTGCCCGCAGCTCCATTCCCCTGAACCCCTTCCATCTAGACTCATTCTCTTCACACCTGATAGTCTTTCCCCAAACCCACAAGCTCTGCTCCCCTGCAGGGCAAGCCAAACTTCCCTCCCATCCTCTTTCTCTCACCTCACTGGAAGCTCGACTGAATGAGATCACACTCTGCCTCCTCCAACAACTTAAGGCAGAGGTACGCAGTGTTCTGCTTATCAATAAGAAGCTGTCAGCTAATGCTAGATTCAGTGACCCCATTCCATACAAGCAACAACGCCGCCCGCCCACAACTAAGGGGTCCACCCTGCTACTCTCTACCGAATATTCACGGCGGTCTCAATCCCACCTTACCCACTCACACAACTGGGCCTCTGCCCGCACCCTAATGACCCCTCTCGCCCGTACAGATGTAGAGCCTAACTGTCTGATATGGATATTCAGTCTCTCCTGCCCTCTTACGGCATGGGTCACCCCTCCTTAGCATCAAGCGGGCAACAAATTGAGCCCATCCTCCCAGATCCCTTTAGGGAAACAAGGCCTAACTCAAGATCTTTAAATAGGAACAACCTCAGAAGAATCACCAGCACCCTACCTACACCAACGGACACCAACATAAATCTCAAATGCTTGCTCCTTAACTGCAGGCCAGCTGTTAAACATGCAGCGTACATTGCCGATCTCCCCCTTGACCAGGCTCCCAACCTTGTTCTGCTTACAGAAACCTGGCTAAATTACTCAGCTGCTCCCATCCTTGACCTCCCATTGCCTCCCAATTTTGATATCATCAGGTTGGACAGAGCTACTGGCCAAGGGGAAGGCATTGCGTGTTTACATCGTAGCAATCTATCAGTGAAGGTACTACATGCTGACCCACTGCCTTCGTGTGAATACCTGTGTATTGAAGTATATGGTCAAAATAATCACGCATGCAAATTGCACACTTTCTACCACCCACCTCGAGACAACCTTCCCTTCATTGAATAGCTCATGAACATCATTGTGGACAATGATGATTTCCATGGCACTCAGATCTTCCTGGGAGATTTCAATCTGCATTGGAATGATGGAAATTATCTGGGGTTCAATAGCCTCAAATCTTTCCTTTCTGTTCTCAACTTATTCACTCACATAAAAGGAGCTACCTTAGACCTTGTCATTGCCAAACCCAACGCCATCCTTCTGGAGTCTATCCTCCCTTGTGATTGGACAGATCACTTCTGCATCACCTTCTTCGTCCTGACTGCGGGAAGTGCAAGTGGAGCCCAGACTAGGAACCCACAACAGATGAAAAGATGTCTACGGAACATCAACTCACAAGATTTGACCGACCTTTGCAATAACATCCTGCCCTCGCCATCAAACATGTCAGACGTCCATGACCTTACGGACCAATATAACAAGGCTATGCTTAATATACTTTTGCACTGGTACAGCTTAAAAGACAGTCCGCCAAAGCCTCCAAACGTTGGTTCAATGAGAGTCTTAATTCCAAAAGAAGAAATTTAAGACTGGCAGAAAGGCAATGGCGTTCCCATCCCTCCCTCGAACACCTACACCAATTGAGATCCCAGAGATGCCTCTACAATAAACACATCAGGTGCTCAAAGGCTACCTTCCTCAGAACGCAACTTGACCAAGCTAAAAACGGCCAAACAAACTGTTCGAAATCATCAAGGCTCAAACTCACAGTCATTCCAACCTCTTACCACTGGCTCAAGGTTCGCTGCTGAGTTGTGAACACTCTACAGACTTTTTTTGGAGAAGTCCTTGAAGATGGAATCTGACTTACGCGCTGCCCTTGAGCAACTGTTGAGCTGCCCACAGACCTCCCTACGTCACCCGACTGCAGATACTGTACATATGCTCCCCTACCGCCCCAAAATCCATGCTTCCTGAAGCTCGTTCCAAATGGTGGATGAATTCACTATTCGCAAAATGCTGAGGTTCTTGAAACCTTCCAATCATTACACCGACCCTTTACCTGTGAACCTATTCCCAGAAGTCAGATCCTCCCTACTAACACTCTGGACCAGGACCGTGAATGCTTCTCTTAGGCAGGGTGATATTCCTGATTGCCTTAAAGTGGGCCAAGTTACCCCGATTCTAAAGAAATCATCAGCGGATCCCACAGATCTTCATAACTATCGCCCAATTTCCAACATCCCCACCTTGGCAAAGCTACTGGAGAAATGTGTGCTTGCCCAACTCTGTAATCATATCTATCATTTCCAACTCTTGGACCATTTTCAATCTGGTTTCCGCGCGGGTCATAGTACAGAGTCAGCGTTGACGCACATAGTAGATGATGCACTTAGAATGTTGTAGCATAATGAAGCCTGCCTTTTGATCCTTCTAGACCTGTCCTCAGCCTTTGATACAGGCAAACACGACAACCTAAGTGTCCTCCTGGAACAAGGATGGGGGTGTCTGGGCCTGTACTTAACTGATTCTCCTCTTTCCTTCACAATAGATCACAATGCATCAAGGTGAACTAATCCCTATCTCACCCGGCTCCGGTTACTCTTGGAGTTCCACAAGGGTCAGCATTATCTCCCACGCTCTTTAACTTGTTCATGGAGCCTCTGACAGAAATCTTGAATTCATCCAACATTCATCATCACATGTATGCGGGCGATACTCAACTTTACCTGAAGATCGCTTCCGCTGCGGATGTTCAATCACTCAACATAATCCTGCTGGAAACACAGTGCTGGCTGACACGCAATCACCTGAAGCTTAATGCCTTAAAAACTGAGTTCCTCTTAATCTCTCCTCAGAAAATATCCCTGAACATGGACCAATGGCTGTCCAAGATTACTGCTTTGAATTGTAGACCTCACCTAGTGGACTCGGCATTCTATCTGGGGATCATCTTAGACAAAAGTCTAAACATGCAAAAACACATCAGTTCCCGCACCAAAGGAGCGAACCACCAACTCATGATCCTCAGAAAACTCAAACCCTATCTTCCTGCTCCTGACCTTAAGGTTGCAGTGCAAGTCCTAGTGATCTCAAAGCTGGACTTTGGTAGTGCTACGCTGTGTGGCTTGCCCAGAGTGAGGATGGCTCCTCTTAGGACTGCCCTCAATTCTGCTGTGAGGCTCATAATTGGCACAAAAAAAAATCAACCATATCTCTCCGGACTTGTTAGCCCTTAATTGGCTTCCTTCTGAAGCCCAGACACACTTAAAAATCGCATGCATGGCACACAAAGCCAACCACCACCAGACTCCGCAAAACAACGCACTGAAATTGGTTCCCTCATGTGGTTTGACAACCTCCAGAAGCGCTAGCACCCTATTACTCAAACCCCATACATTAAAAGAAAAAAAGACCAAGAACCGCGCCTTCTCGGGTATGGCTCCAAGGATCTGGAACTCCCCCCCCCCCCCGAACTCAGGACGAATCCTTCACACTCCTCTTCCAGAAAGAAGCCAAAAGGCTCCTAATGAAGAAATTCTTACCTCAATCTGGCCTCGCCACTTGATGCCGTGGCTTAACAGTCAATCCATGGCCCGGCAGTATGGTCCATTTGAATGCTAGGCCTTTTTCATGTCAGTGAATTTTCGCCCTGTATATTACGGCCTTGTCATTTTATAACTCAAGAGAATGTGTGATCACTTTTGACTGTGAAATTATAGCTGTGCTTACCATGTTGGACACTTAAGGTTCCGAAGGAGGTTCGGACACCTGTGACTTTGTGATATTTCATTTTATGTATATGTGTCCTCTTTGTGGTTACTCTTGGTTGTTTACATGTACCCTCCTGGCTCTTATATTCTAAAGCACTCTGATACGCCCGGTGGTCATGTTCGAGCTATATAAAACTTTATAAATAAATAAATACCTTTAAATTCAATATTACTAAAGGTCTCTCTCTTTCTGTGTCTGGTTTTCAGGAGATTCCTCAAATTAAATGTTCTTCTCTCCTATAGCTTCCTCAAGTCATGCTGTTATATACACTTCACTAGTAACATTTGAATTACTTGGAGCCATAGGGGTTGCGTAAACTAATGTCCCTCCTCAATCCACTATTTATTTTATTTATTTATTTATTTCAAGAGAGGGTAAGAGGGGTTGCAGCGAAGATCTTTGGGAAGAGAGTTCCAAATCGTAGGAGCGTTACCAGAAAATGCCTGGGATTGGGTCTTTTTACATTTGAGTCTAGGAGGGATTAGGACAAGAGAGTTAGTACTCCTCAGGGACCTGGATCACCCTGTTTTCTGTAGTTTGACTGCAAGGTAAGAGGGAGTGTTTTGGTGAAGAGCTTTATGAGTGATACAGGCAATCTTGTAGGTGGATCTTCCTTCTATTGGGAGCCAATTGAGATTTTTGAGGACGGGGGAGATGAGGTCAAATCTTTTACAATCAGAGATAAGTCTAGTGGCTAGATTGAGAACAGATTTAATCGGTGCAAGATGGACTTTAGGTGTGCCGGCAAGTATGGCGTTGCCATAGTCAATCCTGGAAAGGACAAGCAATTGGACAACGGTTTTAAAATCATAAGCTGGAATAGAAGGTTTGATTTTTTTGAGGTGGTGAAGGGTGTAAAGAGCACTTTTGGCTGCATTTTTAATGTGGGGGATGTGGTTAAGATTCTGGTTGATGCTGATGCCTAGGGATTTAACAGAATTAGAGGGGGAGAGGGAGCAATTAAGTGCTTTGATATCGTTGATCCAGAGTTGAATGGGAAGGGAATTGTTTTTGGGAGTGAAAAGGATGATTTCAGTTTTTTTCGGATTCAGTTTTAGATGATTCCGATGGAACCATGCTTGAACTCTAGTCAAGGTGTCATTAAGGTGAAGAATGTCATTGTGAGATTTGATCTTGTAGTATAGTTGGGTCTCGTCAGCATAAAGGTGGTAACTGATTTTGGCTTGTTTGAGAATGAGAGTGAGTGGTTCCATGAAAAGATTAAATAGGGTTGGGGAGAGGATGGATCCTTGAGGGACACCGAGTGAGACAGGTTGTGGATTAGAGAGGTAGTGGTTGAGCTTGATTTGCTGTGACCTGTTTTGAAGGAACGAGGAGAACCAATTGAATACATTGCCTTCAAAGCCAAATCGATTTTTGAGAGTGTTGAGAAGGGTGGGATGGTGGACAGTATCAAAAGCAGCCGAGAAGTCAAGTATGATTAGTAGTGATGATTCACCTCTATCTAGGGAGCGATGAATATCATCTGTGATGTTTAACATAGCAGTTTTGGTGCTGCATCCCTTTCTAAAACCTGATTGGAAAACGTCCAGGAGATTAAAGGAGAAGATATGGATCTCTAACTGGGACAGGACACACTTTTCAAGGGCCTTAGAGAGGAAAGGAAGGTTGGAGATAGGGTGTAGGTTGTTCATTTCATTAGGGTCAGCCGAGGTGTTTTTAAGAATGGGGGAGATTTGGCCAAGCTGAAGGAGGCCGGGACAACTCCAGAGGAAAAAGAGGAGTTGATAATATTGGTCAAAATAGAGGCAATGATGTGTTTGAGTTCTTGAACCAGATGGGCGGGGAGAGGGTCTTTGGTATGGGAGGAAGGTTTAAGTTTGGAAATGATGTTGATAATCATGAATACAGAAACTGGACTGAATTCACTCCATGAAGCGTTGTTTTTAGCAGGGTGGACCTTGGTTGAAGAGTCAGGTTGTGGGAGAACTGGGATGGATTGAGGGGGGTCGTGAAGTGTGGGAAGGGAGGAGGAGGAAGAGGGAGAGTTAGGAGAGTTGGTGAGTGTGTGTTGGCTGAGGGGAGGTTGGAGTGAGAGGGGGGAGTAGAGAATGATAGTTCTATATTGTTGATTTTGTTTGTGAAGAAGCTGGCAATTTCTTCGCATCTTTCCATAGAGGCTAATATTTTAGGAGGGCCAGAAGACGTTTGTTTTTTAACGATGTTAAAGATTTCTCTGGGCGGTTTCTAGCCTGGTCAAGTTGTGACCGGAGAAAGGAGGCTTTTTCGTTGAAGATGTGTTTTTTGTAATGGGCTCTAGCAGTTCTAAGGAAAGCCAGATTATCGGGGGAGGGATGATTCCTCCAAACACGTTCAGATTGTCTGAGGGCCCGTCTTTCATTATTGAGTTCAGAATTGAACCAAGACTTGGGAGGGTTGTTTTTTTGTTGCTTGAGTTTAATTGGAGCAATTTGATCGAGGGCTTTAAGAATAGAATTATTATAATGCTTGGTTAAGTCATTGGTGCTGTCAGAGAGAGGGGGGAGAAGTAAGCATGTTTTATTAGAGAATTCCAATTCGCCAGGTGGGATACGGTGAAGGTTGCGTGTTAGTTTCAAAGGTAAAGTGTTGATGGGGCAGGGCTTATAATGGAGCTATTCAAGGTGAAGAGGATAAGGTGGTGGTCGGACCAGTCGACAGGAAGTATATTAGAGAGAGAGGCCAGATCCTTGCTAGTCATTATAGCATCAAGGGTGGCACCTTTGGTATGAGTAGGGGAATTGCAGAGTTGGGTCATGTTGGTGATGTCCATGGCATCCTTAAATAAGATGACAGCAGGTTCATCCTTTTTGTTCCAGTGGATGTTGAAGTCACCAAGGAAGAGATTCTAGGAGTGGGAGAGCGATGATTGAATAATAAGATCAGACATCTCTTCAGTAAAAGAGATACTATTCCCAGGGGGGTGGTAGATAGTGTGCAACCGAATGGAGAGGGAGTTAGGAATAATGAGATCGGTGCAGGGGTATTCAAAGGATGAGGGGTCTTGCAGCTGTATAAGCGAGATGTTAAGTTCAGCTTTAAAGATTATGGCTAGGCCTCCTCCTGTTTGCTCGACTCTATCTTTCTTGATGATAGAATAACCTGGGGGAATGAGCAAGTCGAGGATGGGGGTGGAGTGGGCGGTGAGCCAGGTTTCAGTTAGGAATGCGATGTCTATGTTTTAGCTGAGAATGGGTTCCGCAATCTCAGTTGCGTGGCAGGAGGCGGATTGGCAGTTGATCAACATGCAGCAGAGGGGAGTAGGGTCTGGTAGTTGGGTGGGCGGACAGGGGGGGATGGGTCTAAGTTGTTGGGGTGGCCTAAGTGAAGGTGGATGAAGGGAGAGTCTGCTCGTTCCTATGAGAACTGGGATCGTAGACTGACGAGTAAGGGGGATAGAGGACGAGGATGGAGAGGGAGAGGTAGGTAATTTCGTGAGAGAGTTAACTGCCAAGGGTATCGGGTAAGTATCAGGTAGGGGCTGGAAAGTAGTGTTGGTGTAGGGTGGGACGCTTAAGGAAGGTTGAGCGGGTAAGGAACTGGACGTGTGATTACTAGGGAGAGGAGGAGTGTTGAAGTTGGTGATAGCATGAGTTGGGCAGTTTGAGGGTGGATTGATATGAGTGTTGATGTGGGATGGAAAGGTGTATTGTGGGGGGATCAGTGTGTGGGCGTGAGCTAAGGGGTGGGCTTTAGAAAGGAGTGATATCTCGTTTCTGAGTGAAGAGAATTCTAAGACGAGGGATGAAAGGAGAAGTTCAATATTAAGGAGTGATTGGGTGTGCATTGATGAGTGTGGTGGATCAGTAGTTAATAGGAAGTTGGTTGAGTAAGCGTTACCGAGGGGGTTGCAAATGTGGGTAGGATGGGGGGAAAACCTGGGGCGGGGGAGGAGGGAGAAATTATAGTGTGAGGGAGGATCATTTTTGGAGAGAGGGGGTGTACAGGAGGTAGAAATAGGAAAAGCATCATTTGTGTGCGGACAGTTAGATGAAAGTTGCGTAAAAGCAGTAAGAGTTGGCGTATCAGTTGAGTCAGAAGGAGAAGTGGTATGGAGGTCAGAGGGAGGGCGGTGAGTAGAAGAGAGTGTATTATTAGGAAGGGGGGATAGCAAGGGGTAGGTGGGGGAGGCTGTGGGTGTCATTAAGGGGTTGAATAGTGAGGAGGATGAGGGGGGATTGCTGAATAAGGTAACAAAAGGAGAACTAAAGCTTGCAGAGTTTCTGGGGTCTTCCACAAAAGTCTCTGGGAATTTTGGGAAGTCAGAACAAACCCAGACAAAGTTGATGTCTGTATTTTTTACCTCAATTCTACTGAAACAGAAGCACACAAACTGCTCTGGATGCAATTGGGGTATTCACGATAGGTACTGGTACTGGGGCTGTGTTATGCACAGCACTGCAGCTGTGCCATAACTGGTGGTACAATCTGCTATACTTTTAAGGGCTTTTAAGGGCTGTTTAATCCTAGTTAAACTTGAATCCACAGGGGCAGTAGCCACCCCAATCGCTCCCGTAGACCAGTCAAAAAACTCAAATCTAATGCCCCCTGGTTTACTCCCGATGTAGCCACGTCACGTCTTTCCTGTAGAAGGGCCGAACGTAAGTGGCGCAGAACGTATGATACTGCTGACCGTCTAGCATACATTCAACTAAGGAAAGAATACCACTCCAACATAAAATCAGCCAAAAAATCGTTCTACATCAAAGCCATCAACAACTCCAACCAAAAACAAAAAACACTTTTTTCCATAGTGAAATCGTTCACCCAGCCCAAAACCCTACAAACTGAAATACCCCCATCCCAAGAGCTATGCAACAAAATAGCTGATTACTTTGAGGAAAAAATTGACGCTATTCTAAATGATTTTTCACCCACCCAAGCTAGCCTATTCTCACGGGGTCACCCTCCAAAAGCACCCCCCGAGTTTACTCAAAAAAAATTCTCGCCGGTTACTCTAGACCTAACCAGAGAGGTTATCCTGGCTTGCAAATCCGGGTCGCCCTCCGACCCTTGCCCCACAAAATTTTTGCACAAACTCATTGACGTGGTCAACCCAATAATCAATAAAATTGTCAATTCCTCTCTAAGCACGGGCTGTGTCCCTCGCTTGTGGAAACAGGGAATAGTCAAACCCCTGACGAAGAAAGCTAACAAACCCCCATCAGATCTCACCAACCTTCGGCCAATCTCACTCCTTCCAGCCTTAGGTAAAATTACAGAACATATGGTATACAGGGAACTCAAACAATATCTTGAAGCCCACAATATACTACATCCGCAACAATCTGGTTTCCGTCCCAATCACTCCACCGAAACTGCTCTGATCGAGCTCACTGACTCGATTAAAATGCTACAAGACCAGAAAATGAACGTCGTCCTCATCTTTTTAGACCTTACTGCGGCGTTCGACACCATCTCTCATTCCATCCTGCTCAACAGATTGGTAGACATAGGGATCTCTGATGTGGCCCTAGCCTGGACAAAATCCTTTTTAACCGACAGATCCCAAACTGTCGCTCTCGGTCCCTTCCACTCCAACGAGAAGAGAGTCTCCTCGGGGTCCCCCAGGGTTCCATCTTAAGCCCTCTCCTCTTCAATGTCTACCTCATCCCTCTCATATCCCTCATCGAGTCCTTCGGCATACCTGTAACATCGTATGCCGATGACACTCAACTCATCGTACCTTTGGAGAAGAACTCCACGAATGCAGAGCTGAACCTCAAAAACTGCTTGACAACTGTCTTCCAATGGATAGACTTAAACCACCTCAAATGCAATTCCAGCAAAACGGAGATCCTCCCTATGGGGAAAAATACCACCTTCTGCCCAGCCCTCTGGTGGCCAGAAAACTCCGTCGCCCCCCCCCCCCAAGACCGTAACCACTGCAAGGAACCGCGGCGTCCTGTTTGACAGTGCTCTCTCCTCTGACCACCACGTCAGGACCGTAGCGGGCCGTTGTTTCGGTATCATCAAGTCCCTGAAAAAATTCTTCGACTTTCTACCTCTTGACTCCATAAAAACGGTAACGGTAGCCCGAATAATCTCACGCTTGGATTATTGTAATGGTCTCCTCGCAGGAGCCAAAAAGTCCACACTTAACAAACTCCAAAGTGTCCTCCATACCGCAGCCCGACTCGTTTTGAAGCTGCCCAGAAAATCATCCATCTCCGCCGCTTTAAAATCTCTGCACTGGCTTCCCCTTCATAAAAAATATTTTTCAAAATGCTGCTTGTCGCCTTCCGGGCCTTCAATAGCTCCGGCCCACGATACCTTACCAAACGTTTCCCTCATTACAACCCGTCTAGATCTCTACGTTCCTGCCAAATTCAATCTGAAGACAAAAGGTGGCAAAACCTTACACCACTTGGCCTCTAAGGCCTGGAACCTCCTGCCCAAAAACCTGAGATTCACAACCCACGAAAAACCTTTCAGAAAATTGCTCAAAACTTGGATCTACAGCCTCAAGGATGACTACATCAAAGCCGCCATATAACTCCTTTTCCCCCTATTACTTGATTTGATCCTTACCGGGAATTGTCAGCGCCAAGATGCTCCTTCCGGAGCGACCGTTGCGCTATACAAATACCACCACAAGTGACTAGTACTGATACTCAAATCTCCTTCTTCAGCAAGGATAGTTAGTGAAGGTGTGGGTCTGGAATTTAACATCTGTATCAAAATGCCATCCCCTCAGTCAGTATCTGACTCATCCCTTTCTTTCTTGATGACAGACTTATTCTTTTCCTTATTTGCAGTTTCCAAGGTAAATACTGGATATAAGCCAGTTTTCTCAATAATAGCTTTCTTCCAGAAATGCTGTCCTTCATTTCATTGAGCCTTTGCATAATTCTGCACCTCTCGCCCAGTTCTCCTCTGGCACTTCTCCTTCTTCTTTTTCCTTGCACCTTTATCTCAAACATTAAATGCCTCATATTGACAGTGGTGGCTGGCACAGAACATGGCTGGGGGTGCAGGGAGGGGGCCAGGAAAAAGGAAAAAAAAGTACTCCTTCATCACGTTTCTCCTCCGCCGTCCATACCTCATCTCTCCCAGCCATACAGAACAGGAAGCACCCAGGCTCAACTAAGTCAATAACGACACTGCAACGCAGCATTGTGATTGGTCTAAGTGCTGTGGTTCAGTGCTCAGCCAGGGAATGGGTGCCTGGGAATGTTCTCCACCCAGGCTGTAATGCAGCCTGGGTGGAGAACATGTAAATGGGGCAGACCAAACAGGCATGTGCCCTTACAGGTTGTGCCCACAACTCCTTTCCCTGCTCTGAGAGCAGAGCAACCTGTCGGGCCCACAAAGCTTCTGCAGCAGGAAAAAATAAAATTATAATAACCTTGAGTTATTATAATTTTATTTTTCCTTTATTCAACTGCTGCAAAGCAGTGGGGAAATGCTACTCCTCCTTAGCGGAGGAGCCGCCACTGCATATTGCATGCGTCTAGGTGGTGGCTTCATTTCAGACAATTTTCCCCTTTAGATGATTCAAAATTCTGGTTTTCAATGTTGCATAGCTAGGGAAACTCAATGCTTTTAATTTTCAGTAATTCTACTCCACTGTCGAAGCCAAAGACATGTGTTCAAACCATGTTCAGTAGTCATAATCTACGCAGGGGTACCTTCAGAAGGTGCATCCTCTCCTTTACGTACTGGAATAGTAACGTCTCATTTCACCAATTACTTAAAATCCTTAAAGCATTTCATGTTAATTATTTGATTTCAGTCATTCTAATCAAAACGAGTGTTATGATTCTTATTCCGCATACATCAATGTCCTGCAACCCAATAAAATTTCAGCTATTATTTCTTACTAAACCAACTACCAAATCCAAAGACAGTGTTCACTTTGTAAAGATCCAATCCAAGTGCGACACTGTGGCATTACCAACCAATCCCAGCACAAAAGTACACCAACATACTAATCTCAGTGCAAAATACAAAGACGTAAAATCTCACTCCTCAAAAAGCTCACCCTACTTTACAATTTTCATCGGCATCCACAAAAGTTTCTTAAATAACTTATTGTTTGCTCCTCTAAAAGAATCGAAGTATTACAACCACTCATGAAAATTTCCACAATCACAAGTCAGTTGTCAGCCAGCAGGAAAGCACCCAAGTCAATGCAGTTTCCCCCGGATTTCGCAAACAGGATCCATAACTTCAACTGGTATTAGTCAATCACAAACAAATCTTAAATAACTGTATTACCGATATAGGTGATGATGCCTCACACACTACAACTAAATCCTGTAAACGAGTTTAGATTTTACATCATCCCAGGATCTTTGAGCCACGAAGAGCCTGAAATCTTCAACTTCTTCTATTGAATCTCTTTTCTTGAATCTCTTTTCTATATTTTTACCATTCACTTGCACACCTAAAAAAAAACTTGATACAACCCACTCACAACCACAACATTTTCTCTAATAATACTCACACCTTCTAAATCACAATCGCCTTAAAGTACCGCTTTGTCAGAGTTTAAAGTTCTGGACATTGGAATCAGGAATCAGGACTTTAAAGCACGGTTTGGGATTTATTTTATAGCTCCATTTAAGATGTAAACCATCCTCTGCTACAAGATCTATCAGTGCCCATTCTTTGGGGGGCCAATTGATGACCAGTGTAAGCTCAAAGTATCTGCAACAATGGCCTCCTATTGTTGGCGTCCTCCATCATCAGGCAAATGTATCTTTGCCACTGTGTTAGAACAGAGCTGTTATCAAATGCATTTCAAAAAGAATTATCAACTTTCATTATCTTTAATGTTCAGTCAATGATGAGAGGTTTGGAATCGTTTTAAAACTTTATTTGTCATTAAGAGATTAGTATTTATATTTGTCTTTTTATTGATATTAGTCCAATTACAGAAATATCGAGAAAGGTTTGGTTAGAGTCAGTATAAACCAGAAAGCATGTGCTGTTAAGGAAACAGACCCTAACTTAATCTAAGAGTTCTAGGCGAAATAAAAATACATAAATAGTAATTTCGAAAAAGAACAAGATTCTTGAACATGTATTCACTCAAAGAACAAACTCCCCATGAAGAGTAGTTCCATTAAACTCAGCCGAGCACCCCAACAGTTGCAGTTGCAACTGATATTATTCAAAAGAAATTAACCACAGGAGTAGCTATGATCAACATAAGGCAAAGGTTTCTCTGCAAGGGGTCAAAGTAAAAGAAAATCGCTGTTAGCAGTATCACACAGCAATTGGGGCACGAAGAAGGGAAAACACTGCATAAAACATTGAGGATAAGATCACAAAAGGGTATTAAGGATCAAGGGATCTAGCATCCAGGACATTGAAGCAATAAGGACAGACGCGGCGATCTAGGCTGCTGATGTGCTGCTACACGCTATCTCCCTGCTATTGTTGTTAAGCTGAATACTAGCTTTTTAACGCGGCTCTCCGCATTTATTGTTGTGTAATTTAAAAAAAAACTGATATTTTTAATTGCAATTTGTGCTTTGGCTATTACTGTCAGTGAGAGATCTCACCTGTTTTATTCACGCTCCAGACCCCGTTCCGCCCCGGCTGAGTGCCGTTTGTGCGGAGGGTCGAACTGCAGAGCGCCATTCCCCGCCTTCTCTTCTCCACTTCCGCCCTGCCTCACCCAGCGCAGGTTAGCGGTCTAGTGGCTATTGACCCAGGAGTATATCTTCTGTGCTAACGAGGGTCACAGTTGACAGACGCGGCGATCTAGGCTGCTGATGTGCTGCTACACGCTATCTCTCCGCTATTGTTGTTAAGCTGAATACTAGCTTTTTAACGCGGCTCTCCGCATTTATTGTTGTGTAATTTTAAAAAAAAACTGATATTTTTAATTGCAATTTGTGCTTTGGCTATTACTGTCAGTGAGAGATCTCACCTGTTTTATTCACGCTCCAGACCCCGTTCCGCCCCGGCTGAGTGCCGTTTGTGCTGAGGGTCGAACTGCAGAGCGCCATTCCCCACCTTCTCTTCTCCACTTCCGCCCTGCCTCACCCAGCGCAGGTTAGCGGTCTAGTGGCTATTGACCCAGGAGTATATCTTCTGTGCTAACGAGGGTCACAGTTGACAGACACGGCGATCTAGGCTGCTGATGTGCTGCTACACGCTATCTCTCCGCTATTGTTGTTAAGCTGAATACTAGCTTTTTAACGCGGCTCTCCGCATTTATTGTTGTGTAATTTAAAAAAAAAACTGATATTTTTAATTGCAATTTGTGCTTTGGCTATTACTGTCAGTGAGAGATCTCACCTGTTTTATTCACGCTCCAGACCCCGTTCCGCCCCGGCTGAGTGCCGTTTGTGCGGAGGGTCGAACTGCAGAGCGCCATTCCCCGCCTTCTCTTCTCCACTTCCGCCCTGCCTCACCCAGCGCAGGTTAGCGATCTAGTGGCTAAACGCAGTCTCACATAAAATGACGTTATGGCGGAAGCGCAGTGGGGGAGCGCAGCGGGAGCGCCGACTTCGCGCCGAAGTCGCGCCAAAGTCCAGCTCTTCTGCGCCCGTCCGCGGCCAGCCGCGACCTGCGGCCCTACACCCTGCCCTAACTTTTACGTACTCGTCGTCTGAGTTATGCACCCTGCAACATGTAGTTTCTCTACCGCCCGACGCCATCAGGAGGGCCCAGGAGTGTGGTATCTCGACCTCTTTATGCACGGTAACCCCCTCCCTACCTGAACTTGTACCTACCCATGGTCCCCGGTACCCCACCTTCCCTAAACCTGAGACCCGTGCCCTAACCATCCTTTACCTTAATACCCGCTCCATGGCAAAACACCATTTAGAAATTTTCCGCTTACTCGACGACACCAACGTAGACATTCTTTTCCTGTCCGAAACTTGGCTGACAGACGACTCTGTACCCGACATCCTGGCCGCCACTCCTAACGGCTATTACATCTTACAAGTCAACCGCCCTGGAGGCCAAGCTGGGGGTGGAGTTGCTGCTATCATCCGCAAAGAACATGTCTTCTCCATCTTAGACTGCACTCCTATTCCTCACACTCAATCTCTTATTATCCAACTTCGTTCGGCTAGGACCTCTCTCATCTGCGTTCTCATGTACAGACCCCCTATCTACATGCCCTCCTTTCCCCAATCAGTTGGGGACCTTGTCTCCCAGCTTCTCATCAATCACGCTAAAGTCATCATCTTGGGTGACTTCAACTATTGGCCTACTGATCCTCGAGAAAGCCGATTGTCTGAGCAGTTCTCAGAAATTCTTACCAGCATGAACTGTCAGCAATTGGTTTCAACTCCTACCCATTGTAAGGGCCACATTCTTGATCAGGTTTGGACGGCTAATTTAGACACTTCGCCTCCCCTGATCACCCCCTGTTCATGGTCAGATCACTATTTCATCTCTTTTTCAGTTGACCTACCTAGCTTTCATCGCCCTCCGCCCCTTACCAACACCACAGCTCGTAATTGGAAGAATGCCAATTTGTCTGAACTGTACTCCCTCCTGGCACTTTCAGTTCCATCTACTCTCGGGTCAGTCTCCAACCAAGCCTCTACTCTTGAGCATTGGCTGATGGCAGCTGCCGACGCTGTAGCCCCTCTAAAAACCATAAAAACCTCGCGCCCCCACGACGCCCAGCGTTGGTTCACCGATCAGTTAAAACTCGACAAACTGGCCCTCCGCCAAGCCGAACGCCGCTGGCGCCATAAGTATGACCCCTTACTCAAAATAAAATTCACGTCTTTACTGAATACATACAAATCTTCCATCTTAGAAGCAAAAACATCTTACTTCTCCCGTAAAATCTTGGAGTCTGCTTCCAAAGCCAAAGACATCTTCTCGATTGTCAACGAGCTTTCCCTTCCTGACCGCATCACTCTCCCCCCTATGCCCACCCAGGACCTATGTGACGAGCTCAATACCTTCTTTCAGGACAAAATCTCCACAATTAAATACAATATCTCTCTTCCCTCTTCTCTTCAATCATTTTCCCTTCCTTCTGAAAACCCTCAGCAATTCAATATTTTCCCTCCCATTTCCATCACCGAATTTCACAGTCTTCTTCACAAAGTTAGTTCCGGTTCTCCCGCAGACTGCTGCCCCCCTCATATTCTTAAAGAAATCTTCCTGACTTGCCCTGATCCTGCTCTGGCTCTTCTCAACACCTCCTTAGCCACAGGAATTGTTCCAGACTCCTTTAAGTAGGCTGTGGTGCTACCCATTTTGAAAAAGCCCAACGCAGATCCACTAGTGTTGAGCAACTACAGACCCATCTCCCTTCTCCCCTTCTTAGGTAAGATCTTAGAGACCTATGTAACGCGGTGTCTGAGCACTTTTGTGGAGACTTCATCTTTCTTGGACCCGCAACAGGCGGGTTTCCGCCCCCTCCATTCTACAGAGGCGGTGATAGCGGCCGTCATGGATACCCTAAGAACAGGGGCTGACAGCAACACTCCTCAGGCCCTTGTACTGCTTGACCTGTCGGCGGCTTTTGACACGGTCGATCATGCCATCCTGATCGACCGTGTCATCAACGCCGGTATTCAGGGCGTAGCCCTTGACTGGGTTCGATCTTTCCTTCAAGGCCGTTCCCAGGCAGTCCACCTCTCCACTTTTTCCGCCCCTTTCTCCCCCCTTTCCTGTGGTGTCCCTCAGGGTTCGGCTCTATCCCCTCTTCTTTTTAACTTATACATGCAACCACTCATGGTTTCTCTTCGTCACTCCCCGGCCACTATCTATAATTATGCAGACGATCTGCAATTGATTTTTCCTTTGGACACCTCACCATCTTCCCGCACTAATTTCCAAACCGCAATGCTATACATCTCTGATTGGATGGCTCACAGCCAGCTCAAGTTGAACCCGTCTAAGACGGAACTTGTTCTGGTGGGTGGTCCGACCAACCCCTGGGATGATAACTATTGGCCCCCCTCTCTTGGCATTCCCCCGCGCCTGGTCAGCTCGGTGAAAAGTCTTGGAGTGGTCATCTCTGAGGATCTATCTATGAAATCGCAAATCTCGGCTGTAACATCTTCCTGCTTTTTCCAACTACGCAGGACAGTAAGATCTGCCGATTTCTTACCAGAGAGGCACTCATTTTAGTCATCCTGGCTTTGGTCATCTCCAGGGTTGACTTTGCAAATATCTTATATGTGGGAATCCCCGCCTACCAGCTCCAGAGACTCCAGCTCATTCAGAACCAGGCCGCCCGCTTGGTGTTCCACCAACCAAAACACCAGCATGTTTCTCCGCTCCTAAGGAGCCTCCACTGGCTCCCAGTGGCCAAACGGTGCTCCTTCAAACTTGGGTGCACCATCTTCAAATCCCTCCATAATCGTGCACCTGTGTTCATCTCCTCTAAATTAAAGCGGTATCTTCCTACCCGCAATCTCCGTTCTTCTGCTGACAACCTTCTGTGCATTCCATCCTACTGCCGCAAGAAACATGGCGGCCTGCGCTTCTCTTTTCTAGGGCCCTCCTTTTGGAACTCTCTCCCTTCTTCTTTCCGGCACTGCCCCTCATACGAGCTATTCCACAAGACATTAAAAACTCACCTTTTCAAAGCTTCCTTTGAGTAATACACTCTGCCCTGGTCTGCTATGTCTGTTATGAGCGCCAAGAAACCGTTTCGGTGTACGTGCGCGGTATAAGCTTTTTAACATAACATAACATAACATAACATAACAAGGGCATTAAAAAAAGCATTGAATCTCTCTCGCACTAGGAACACGTATATATGAAAACACAAAACACTATTGCAACACTGGTTAAGTCATTCTTGTTTAAAGCAAATGTGTTTTCCGATGGTCCGCCATATCTCCTCCGATTTCCCACAGTGAGCATTCACGCCGGTGAGCAGTTATATAAAGTTCCTAAATGTCTTGCACTAGATACATGAGGGGTGGTTCCCATGAGACCATTTGCAGGCCTATTCTGTTAGCTGTTGTCAGTATTCCATTGGGTGGACAAAGGGCTAGTCTAGAGCAGTGAACAATTCTATGAGCTTAACATTACTAATACTTTAATCATTAAAAAATAGTGAAGTATATTGTTTAGTGAAATAAGGAATTCATATTGTGTGAGCAAGCAAATAAATATATTACTCTTAGAGCAGCACATTTTAAAGTGATGTATGGTTTTGGAGTCAGATGGTTAGGTCAGCCGTTCCAAAAAGGCATTTTATATAAATGTCAAATGAAATCTTTAGGCCTAGTCATAGAATAACATTAGGTATGAGGGCCTACTACTTTATTTAAGCTGCATTTTTGTTTTATAGGTTCATGACAGTATCTTCTCCTACAGTTTAAAGCTGCATGGTTAATTTACTACTTTTTAGAGAAGCATTTTCTGTGGTTTTTATAACAAAGTTAAACACATTTTCTAATATTAGGCACATTTCTTCAACGTTACCAAGGTCAATTTTCATGGCATACGACAAGGGAGAGGGCCTTTAACAACTGATATATCGCAAGGCAGCTGGGTTATATGTCTATTATTGCATTCCATCCACTGAGGGTAGGATGTTCCAAATTGAAAAGGGAGAAACTGAAAGACAAACATTCTAATGTTGGAGAAAAAGTCTTAAACCAGCCATTGTTTCTCCTGAGCCACATCATTGTCTTCAATGGAACTCCCAATATATCAGTCTTCTAATATAGTTAAATAGCACACAGTAGCGGGTTATACAGGCTATTGAAGGCCCGCTCACTCGTTAAAGGCCTGAGTCAAAGGAAAGGGCCTTCAACAAGGTAGCAGGTCTTTAAGGGCCGGTATAACCCGCTCTGGAGGGCTATAAGGCTATTAGAACATTCCACCCCAAAAGGGTACAATGTTCTAAAATGCAAAACAAAGGCCTCCTGGAGCCCGAGGGAGTTTAAATCTTTTCAGGTGCCATGAGGTTACTGTTGTTCACAGCAACAGCTGTGACCAAAGGCAAACTTTGGAATGTTAATGCTCAGGGCTTCTACCAGCTACTAGAAGACCAGACCACTCCATACTATTCAATGGAAATCACAACATTCCAATGCCCTGATGTTGATTACCTACACCCATGACTCAAATTGCTACTAATGTGACCCCGCTCACCATGGTAAACACATACATAGCCCTTAACTACTGTGTTAAAATATTATAACCTTAGTTTGCTTACCTTAAACCCTGAGGTTGCAGTGGTGCAAGAGCTGCAAAGAAGGTCACGTTCTTTGCAATACCTCTTCTGTGTCAAAGAATTATGTGGATTTTTTCAAGGTTTACCAAATGCAAAAATTCTGAAAAGCAAAATATTACACAATTAGCAGTGGTAATCAAGCAAATAAAGTACACATCAAAGCCAAGTTAATTCATATTACACTATGAAAATCCCTTTAGATGAAAAGGTATTCCTTTGAAGAGGTTTCAGAATTTCAGTGTTGGCAAATAAATGTTAGGCAAAACTACCTGTTACCATTAGTCACTGTTAAAACTAGAGCATTTTGTAATGTGAAATGTGAATCAATCTTACTGTGGTAGAGGGAGTGCATCAGGAAAGGCTTGGAATGTAAACACATTTCTAACTCAATAAAATGTTAACACGTGCAAGTAAATTTTACAAATATTTCAAAATGTAGCAGCAGTTCAGAAAGACAATGAAACACTTTTTGGAAATTCTGAAGTGTGACTGAAACCAATTTTCCACACATTATTGTTTTCTTGCTTTATAAGCTTATCAGCAGAACTGCATGATTGTCTGTGAGAATGTAGTGGCCATTTCAATGAAAATTAGCTATATGTTAAATGGTTAATGACGCTACGCTACCATAACATACTTTACAAATATATTTGTGATAGTGTGTTCCAAAAATCATCACCACCAGCTACATACTAAACTCTTACCACTTTCCTGCTGAGTGGGTGTAGGCTGTACCTAATTTGTGACACTTGTTCTTTGAGCTCTGCTACCCTTGAATTTTTCACAATCCCTATGTTTTCAGCCACACAATATTGATGGTAGCTCCCCAACTCTGAAAATTGTTCAAGCATCTCTGCAGCCTCCAATGAGGGCAGATTAGATTGACCTTCGTCCTATGTCTGCCCATGTACTTCCATTCGGGGGCTAGAGCACTAGGGGGTCTAAAAATAGTATGTATGTTAATAGCGAGAACTAACTTGTAAGGAATAAACAGCACAGTGATTGAGCCACGTGTTATGGTGCCCAGATAAAGTGAACCAATATCTTTAGTTTGGGTTTGCACTTAATAAAACTGTGTAACTGAATATCTAAAGCCTGAGGTTTTATATATATTGCAGTAACTATTAATTAACACGATGATGTGAAATGTGTTGCATTAGATTGTTTTGTTTTGTTCTGAATTCCAGGTCGTGCCCTGTGTTCTAGTCTTCATGGTAATGTCTCTGCTGGGACAGTTGGAGACTGGAGACTGACGTGCTGACAGTGTCTGTTGGTGATTTACTGAATTTACAATAAACTGCTCAAACTTCTACAAGAGTGTTTCTTTACAACACTGGTGGCGAGCGACGCTTGTGGGGGACAAGCCCACCACCAACTATCCCGTGAACCCATGGACTTTGCATGGATTTAGATTTCCCTCTCAACTGGAACTGGTTGACAATTTTCAACACATGACCTGCAGACTGCCTGAAACTCGCCTGCGATACCTGCCTATGTTTCCTGACTGAGCCAAGTAATTGACTGTGATACATTTTTTTATATTTTGCCTTGTGGATTGAGACGTTGTGGGCATTCAAACACGTGAGGCTGCTCGTGGTTGACTCGCGCTTGCAGTTCAGATCTGCTCGAGCCTTCTTACTTACATCAACCTCACGCCATCACACTACACACGCTACACTGCATATGCATTGCAGCCTTCTTCTTTTTCTTTTCAGACTTGGTCTCTATGGCAACAGACTCACACGGACGCGGCAAAGATTATTCATGTTCTATTTTTATTGCGTTTTCATGCATTTAACTTTACTAAATATCTTTCACTACTTTTAACAATAATTACTGCATGTTCATCTTCATTTGAACATTGTTTATACTGCCAGCATGTCTACAACATCTATGAGACAGCCCCCAGCATTCCTAAGTGAGAAAAGTGAGCCTTTACTTCCATGGAAAAGATGGAAGAAATTGTTAGATTCATATCTAGTGGCCATAAGTGGTGAAAGATTCTCTGTATTTAGGAAACAAGCCATTCTCCTACACAATTTGGGCATTGAGGGCCACAATATCTACAAAAGCATTGTTGAATTACCTATTGGTGATGGGAATGGTGAGCCTGCAGATGTTTTTGAGATGTCCATGAAGATGCTTGAGACGTATTACGGTCCACAGATCAATGTGGTGCTCAAACGACATACATTTTTCATGAGAATCCAAGAACCTAATGAGAAAGTTGGAAACTATATTGCATCTTTAAAAACACTGGCCCGTACTTGCGAATTTGGTGATTTAACAGACTCCTTAATCCGTGATCAGTTTGTTAGATGTGGGGCGTTGAGGGCGTAGGAGGGCGTAGAAAACACTTCTGGCTGGGTTAAGGAAATGAAGGCGCAGAAGCCAATGAATGAGAATGCTCTTACTCCCAGTAACATTCATGAAGTTTTGCATAAAGATGTATCACACGACCCTGTTGACAATGTATGTAAAGTGGTTCAGACACCTAAAGTCAAAACTCACAATGAGCCAACTAAAATCAAATGCTATTGTTGTGGGAATCTCAACCGTGCATCTAACTACCCTAATTGTTATGCAAAAATGCTACTTGTCATAAATGTGCTATTAAGGGTCATCACACTAGAATCTGTAGATCTGGTGGGAAGTTGCGCCCTGTAGAATGTGTTGAGGCTGTATATGTTAACCCTAAAATGGTAGTGTCAAATGTAAGGAGTGATGGTGTAGTGGATGCTGACCCCATTAGCATGCCTGAGTGTGAGGTTGAGACTGGTGTTAAAATGTTTGTGGTCTTAGCGGATTCTGGTCCCCCCCTTCACAAAGGGTGGGATAGAGTTATGGAACAAGATATTTCCTGACATTCAGTTGCTTCCTCCTGACCTTAACCCTATCAGTTATGATGCACGAGAATGGGCAGGGGGCAACATGACCATATTTTTCCCCAAAGGAAATTGAGCGAGGAATCTCAGGGCTGACAAGTAATAAAGCACCGGGCCCTGACGCAATGCCCCCGGATCTTTATAAGTCAAACATGGCATTATGGGCGCCGGTCCTTACATCAGTACTTAATGCAGCAGCAACCTTGGGCTGCCCTGGATCTTGGGGAACATCCACGATCTTCCCAGTCTTCAAGAAGGGAGACCGGAACAGCACGGCCTGCTATAGACCGATCTTCCTGATCGATTCTGTGGTCAAAGTCGTGGGAGGGGTCGTCTTGAATAGATTGTCAATATGGGCGGGGGAAAACAGGATCATATCAGATATTCAACATGGGTTCCTACCTGGCCATTCCACGCTAGCGCAATGCCTAAATCTATACATGGTCCTTGGAAAGTATACCATGGCCCGCCGAGGCACCATCTACATGGCGTTCATGGATCTCTCCTCCGCATTTGACTGCATAAACCGGGGGAAATTATGGGATCTCATGGGCGCCATGGGGTTGAACCCTCCCTGGTTAATTTCATAAGGGATCTTCACAAGGATACCAAGGCAAATGTAAGATACTCCCTGGACCTCAGTGTATCCAGGGATTTTGCAGTGGAAAGAGGAGTAAGGCAGGGCTGCATTCTGGCCCCTTTTCTTTTTAATCTATATATTAACGAGTTAGATGCATTTTTGGTATAAAATAATGCTGACTTTCCTTTCGTTGGGAGCAGGGGTCTGCCCGTCTTGCTATACGCAGACGACGCAGTATTACTAGCAAGAACCCCCAGAGGCCTACACACCTTACTGAATGCTTTTCATGAATTTATGGCTTGTCGTGACCTTGCCATAAATAATACCAAATCTTATATTATGCAAATAGGAGCGCGCCCAAAAAAACACTATCCATTTGTGGTAAACGCTGAAAAGGTACCTGTATCTAGATCATTTTCATACCTGGGTGTCCTGTTTGACGACCAGTTAAAATGGGGCCCGCTGGTACAAAGGAAAAGAGGCGAGATGATAAGGGCAAACTCAGCAATATTCAATTTCGTGGCTAAAATGGGCAAGTGCCCAGTAGCTGCGCTATTGAAGATATACCAGTCAAAAAGTGTTGCCCTGGGTTGTTACGGCAGTGAACTAAGGGGGTATGCCACCGTTGAAAGCATTGAGGTGGCAAAGAACATCTTTCTGAAACAATTACTGGCGGTACCCAAGGGAACAGCCAACCTAATAGTTCACGTGGAAACTGGAACACCCTACATCACCGATACCATAGCACTTCGGCCTCTATTGTTCTGCCTCAAGTGCTGGCTAAACAAAGACCTGGTCCTTAACCACCAGCTGCTAAGTAATGTGTTGTCCCAGGAACATATGCTTAATGTACCATGGCTTATATATCTAAAATGCTGTTTTAATGGGCTGCGGCGCCTGGAAATTTTTCTTAAACCGGAACTGATTGTCTCCGCTGACGTAGAGTTTGTTAAAAAAAACTTTGTATTTATGAAACAACTTGCAAGAGATGAGGCGGAATTGGTAAAACCCAGCATACGTAGATTTATAATGCTCAAACCACATCTCTAATGGAGCCTTATCTCTCATGGCCCATTACAAATCACAAGCGGTTTCTTTTAACAAGGTTCCGGTTGGGGTATTACCATCTTTTATTAGCTATACCCAGGGGATTAGATAGAGGCGAGATGTCACCTCCCTGTGGCTGTGACAATCTGTCTCCGCAGGATCTGGTGCACTTTTTATTTATTTGTCTTTTCTATAACTCCCCGCGGAGGTTTTATTTGAAACCCCTGTTAAAAAAATTCAAATTCAAACAGGTGCGCCCGCACTGTTTTACCTGCAAATGTTAAAATCTGAAAGCACTTTATATACGGTTGGTTTTCTTAAATCAGCTCTAAAATCCATAAATGCCAGAGGACCTTAATAGTCTACTAACTTGTTATTACATCTGTATTTTACTGATATATTTTTTTAATGCCTCTGTAAATGAAATGAATTGAGTCTAAATTGAGGAAATGATTCTGTTTTTATCTTTTTAAAACTTTCATGTCCATGTTGTAATGCTGCTTTTATGGTTTTAATATATGTAAAACCGAATAAAGTATTTTGACTTTGGTGCACATGTTGATGTTTCTGGTTATACTGTCTTGAGGATATATTTTAAGGGCAGAGAAACGAATGGTAAGATATACGTGGATGAGCGAGGAGATAATCTTTTAGGCTGGAGACACCAGAGAGATTTGGGCATAATACTTAATCCTAATGCCTCTAAGGCTTATGACCAAGTTATGTTAGTAAACAATGGTTTGAACACCAACAAGTTCTTTGATGAATTTCCACAGGTGTTTACTGACAAGCTTGGTCTATTAAAAGACTTTGAAAATTGCATTATCCTCAAACAGAATGCTGTACAGTGTATACATAAGGTCAGGAACGTTCCAAATATGATGATGGGACCATTGAAGCTTGAACTGGATAGACTGGTAGATTTGAACATAATTGTGGAAATTGAATCCTCCGAATAGTTGGCCCCAGTGGTTTTGGCCACTAAGGATGGTGGAAAGAGCATCATATTGTGTGTGGATTTAAGAAACCTAAACAAATGGATATGGTGGACCGTCAGCCCCTCCCTAACATCGCTGAGTCCATTACTCTGCTCAATGGAGCCAACATTTTTAATGTGCTAGATCTGTCGTCGGCATATCACCAGGTAATGTTCCACAAGGACTCTAAACATCTTACATCCTTTGTGACACCATTGGGAGCTTTTCACTTTGTCAGGATGCCATTTAGATTGGCCTCGGCAGCGGCATGCTTTCAACGTGTCATGCCGATCGTCTGGGTGATACGCCGAACATAATGTTTTTCCAGGATGATATCCTGGTTTATGATAAAGATGACAATGAACATGACACCATTTTGTGGAATGTTCTCTTGGAGTTGGCGGACAAGGGACTCACTGTCAATAGACAGAAATCTAGAATTGGAGTGTCTTCAGTCACTTACTTAGGCCATGTGATCTCAGAGGAGGGTATTCAACCAAAATTGGAACTGGCCAGGAGCATTGTTGACGCCCCTGCTCCCACTGATAAGGAACAAGTGAGATGTTTTCTTGGGCTCGCTGAGTTCTTTGCTAAATTTGTCAAGGGGTTTGCAACTGTTGTAGTGCCCATCAGAACTCTGCTCAAGAAGTGAACCCAATTTGTGTGGAGTGATGACTGCAATGCTGGCTTTTGTTGTGTTAAGTGAGCTATTAGTGAGATGCCCACCCTAGGTCATTTTGATACAAGGAAAAAGACAGTGCTCACTACAGATGCTAGTCTGTCTGGATTGGGTGTGTTTCTCACTCAATTGGATTGATTTGAGAAAATAGTGGCGTTTGCATCTAAGGCACTAAAGAAAGCTGGGCAGCAATATTCCTGCAAGGAAAGAGAAGCGCTTGCCATTGTATGGGCAATCAGGCATTTTAAATTTTCCCTCTGAGGGATACCTTTTGCTTGGTACAAGTGTTCTCTTGCACAGAGTTTGAGAGATTGACTCCCAGATTGAAGCCATGGAGTGAGGGTCTGGAGGAATTCAATTTTCAGGTGCAATATCTTCCTGGTTCTGCTAATAAACCTGCAGATTGTTTGTCCATACTGACTATTGAGGTCCAAGATGACTTTGGTGATGCTGAATCTATGAGAATTTGTTGGGTCAAAGAACCTGCTGTGACAGAAGATGAATGAGCTGAGGCCAAGTCTCATCATCCACTTTTACCTATTGTTGCTGATTTTGTGGTAAGAGGTTGGCCTGGGTGCAAGAGTGTTGATACAGATCTTATGCCTTTTTGGTACATTAGAGATGAGCTAACGTGCACACGAGGGTAATTCGGGAAGGAGTCTTACTAAGGTCTGACTCCGAGAGAGGTATTGGTGGCCAGGTATGGACCATCAAGTGGCGGTGGTAGTCAAAGAGTGTTACCTATGTGCCACTAATGACAAGACTAGAGTTACCAATTTTGCTCCCTTGTCTCCAGTGGAGGTTCCATGTGAACCTTGGACTAAGCTGGGCTTGGATCTTATGGGTTCTTTTGAATTCTTGGGGCCTACAGAAAGATTTGGTATTCTTTTAGTGGATTATTCTTCGAAGTGGGTGTCTACCAAGTGTGTTAGCACTGCTAGCACTACAGTGATTCCTGACTTCCTCAAAAATGAATTTGCCAGTGAAGGTATTCCCAAGTTCTTGATCTCTGACAACGGTGTACAATTTACTTCTCAAGATATGCAGGATTTCTTGGAAGATTTTGGAATAACCCATCTTAGAACAGCTCATTCTGCACCACAAGCCAATGGTCTTGCGGAACATATGAACAGGGTGATCAAAGCTTGTGTTCAAAGAGCTTTGGAATCAAAGTTCCCACTTAAAGACGTTTCGCGAGACACCCGGTGGGCACATTGTACCACAGTCAATTATGTTATTCAGTGTTCTCTAATTTAGGTATTGCGAGGTAGAAAGGCTGGGTCAACAATAGGAGAGAAGAGGGGGGACCGGGAGCTTGATAAGGTCCAGTGTCCGTGCTCCTGAATGAGTCGTTATATCAAAAAAGGACACAGTTCCATGACCAGTGGGTGCGTGAATGTCACCCACTGTATAGATACAGGAAGAGAGAGGGTAAAGGGTAGAGAAAAGTCAGAGGGAAAGGGGGTGAAAAGAGGTAGATACTATTTCCCGGTCTCAAGGATACACTCCCGAAGGGGAAGATCAAATCTTGCCTCTCTTTCGCCCTCACACACCCCAAAGGATGTCATGCTTCATCATCGGGCTTTTTTGTGCTCCTCGTCAGACCAGCGCTGCAATGTCTGACGGGCCCCCGAAGGGTCTCTTTGGCGGAGATCTTTTAAAGAGAAAATGCCGTCAGATGCATGCAGGTGTGGGGGCAGGGATAGGAAATGGGAGGGTTTCTTTTAGGTGAAGAGGTGCGTGCTAGTGAGTTGAAAATACCTAAGGGCATCCAGGTACTTTTATTTATATGGTGTCCTTGGTATAGTAAAAAACCAACAGGTTAGTGTGTCACGTGAGGTTTCTATGTGCCTATGTGACTGGTCAAAAGGTCGACATGTTTCACGCCTGTGCGTCAGAAAGATCGGTGGCGTTTCTTCAGGACCTAAAATGAAGTGCACGTCTAATTAAAAATAAGGGGGGCGCACACACACATAAGGATAACCATTAGTCGCCTTGTCACTAATGGTTTGGTGTCCTAGAGTCAATCTTAGGATGCATATCAGGATCTCCGTAGGTAGATACTGATGTGTGTGCCTAAAAAGGGGGAGACAAAAGAGAGAGCAAAAAAGCGGTGAAGGACTCGTGTTGTGTAGTCCCTGGAGTCGGGGACCGAGTCAGAATTCCACCGGTAATACACACAGACATATTAACAGTATTGACAGTTACAAAATTAAACGACCTCAAGAATCAATGGGAGCCAGAGTCGTGTGGTGAGGATAGACACACGCGCCGGTCAAGGTGGGACAAAAGGGATCGCATCTCGGAGAGAGGCATGTCCTCTTTCATCCACCCATGACGACGCCTGTGACGTCCAGCATATCCGCGACCCTGGTTCTTAGTAATGCCATGGAACACAGTCATGTCTTAAAAGTCGTGTGTCCGGCGCAGTAAGCTCGTCCCGGCTCAGTAATCACTATAGTTCAAGGATCACCGGTTAGGGGCGGCGCCGGTACACTCGTGCTGCGTAGAAAGGCTCACACTAAGTTGAATCCTGGATTGTTGCCTTTGAAAGGTGCTATTTCCTTGGATAAGGAGGGGGTGGATGCCAGGATTAAATCTTATCAAAGGAAATATAAGGAGAGATATGATTTAAAATATTGGTGAGGACATGATTATGGAGTGTGGGTGAGTGGGTGATGGTCAAGAAACCCAGGTGACAGAAGAAGGGTGTCACTGAATTTATGGGTCCTTTTGTCATTACTTCCATCCAGAGGAATGTTGTGACAATGCACAATGGCAGTAAGTGGAGCATGTCACGACTTGTGAGGTTCAATGGTGACAAGTCACTATATCCGTCTTGCACTGACACAAAGCTGCCTGGTTCAAACTTATCAAAACTCAATGCTTCTCTTGCAAGGAAATTTTCTTCCAGGTTTCACCGCTTCCCATTATGTTTTAAGGATTATGAAATGAACAAATGTTAAGTAGGATTGCTTTTCTTCTTGTTTTCTCTAATATTTTCACTTGTTTTTATTTTCAAATTTTTCTTGCTTTTCATTATTTTATTTCATTTTTAATATTGTTAGTATAGGGGATGTGTTGTATTCGATTGTTTTATTTTGTTCTGAATTCCAGCTCATGCCCGGTGTTCCAGTCTCCATGGTAATGACTCAGTTCAGTTAATAAACTTTATTCGGATAAACATTTGTATTCATAAAAGTACAAAATAGTAAAAGGAAATATAAGTGACAAAATAAGAGTACCAATACATGCTAATGAACATTTTCAGTTATAATACACAATGTTACAGGTTCAAGGTTGTAAAACAGAAAATTGATTATCAGCGATTATAAATGTAGTGTCTTACGTGCTCGAGTAGCAATTCTCAGAAATGTACTTATACGAAAAACAAGCTCTTCATTTCTCAAGGCAAGTATACTTAAAAAGGCAGAATTCAAGCTAATAGGCCTGTACCTATTAACAAAAGGATAAAGAAGCCACTTGCTGTATTTCATGTAATATTTACAGTAAAACAAAAAATGTGAGGTTGATTGGCCACTCACCCCAACACATGGACAGGGTACTAAATCAAGTTTCGAATGGTAGCCAAGAGGAAAACACAATACAAATTTAACTATCCCTGCTCGCAACTGGAATAGAAGGCTCCTTTCCCAGTAACTCATAGGTAAAGTAAGATATTTTGGTAAAGGGTGGCAGTGCCGCTCAAGAGACACATAGACAAAGGGTTTCTTCGAATCCAGCGCGAGTCTTTCTGTGCTATATAACAAACAGAGTTCTTTTTAATGCAGAAATTTGGCTTTACTGAGATTTAAGAAGATACTCCTGGGCACCCCCAAGGTGGAGGCCAGGCATCCTTAGCGTTGTGGGGGCCGTTGTGGAGATTAAGCAAGCTATTGCCCAGAGTTGCAGAGTGGGACTCCATGATTGGAATAGGCACCGAGGCGAGAATGATCAGGTCAGTGGAAATTGAGCTCAAGACCCGCCAAGGCGAGAATTGAACCCTGGTCCCGGCTAGACCTCTGCATCAGGGTCTGCCGCTCTAACCATTGAGCCACACTTCTCCCCTTCGGAGTGGGGGTGGGGGTGTTGAACAAGAGGCGGTTGTTGAGGTATTCGGGCCCATGTTGTAGAGTGCTTTGTGTGCATGGGTGAGCAGCCTGAACATGATCCTCTTGCTGACGGGGAGCCAGTGCAGGTTTCTCAGGTGGGCGGATATGTGGTTGTGGCGAGGGATGTCGAGGATGAGTCGTGCGGAGGCGTTCTGTATGCGCTGAAGCCGTTTCTGAAGTTTGGCTGTGGTTCCTGCGTATAGGGTGTTCCCGTAGTCCAGTTGGCTGGTGACGAGGGCCTGGGTGACCGTCTTTCTTGTTTCAGTGGGGATCCACCGGAAGATCTTTCGGAGCATGCGCAGGGTGTTGAAGCATGAGGACGAGACTGCGTTGACTAAGGTTGAGACATAGTTTGTTAGTGCCAACCTTGCTGCGGAAACCTAGCTGGCAGGGCTCTAAAATACTACATTCCTCTGACCATTCCGGGATCTTATTATCTAAAACTCTGCACAATATTTTAAGAGTATTATCGATCAATGAAATAGGCCTATAATTACTGGGCTGCGACCGATCCCCCTTTTTAAATATTGGGACAATAATACTCTTTGCTCAAGTGTCAGGTAACGGAGCATACATTAGGTTAATGGAGACGTTCAGGAAAAGTGGTGCCCAAAAATCCAGTTTCCATTTGATAAGATCTAATGGTAGCCCATCAGGGCCACGGGCCTTGTTCCCAATGCTCTGTTGAATAGCTTCTTCAACTCAGAGTGTTATCTGAATACCAGTAAATGAACCATGTTCATACTGGACGGTCTCCGATAAGGGGTTGGCATAGATTTTAGAAAAGTGGGTTTCCCATGATTGGCTAGAAATAGTGCAGCTAATGGGAGTTAATAGATGTCCCATAGATTGGCGATCCCTTACAGCAGACCAAAATGATTTACCCTTTTTGTCAGTTGCGGCCTGCAATAAGGTTTCTGTTGTATTCTCCTGCTTCTCCTGCCTCTCACCATGGAATGTGGAATCTGGAATCATGCATTGCATGCAGTGGATTCCAGATTCCCTTCATTCCGACCTGGCGGTTGCTGAGGCAGGAGGCTCTGTACTTAACTCCTACTCTGAATAAACCCTGCCTTCTTCACCTACCTGATCTCCGGTGTGTCATTCATCTACGACAATTTGGCGACGATCCTGCGAGACCCACGGCTTCCTGCTGCCTGCTGACTGCTGACGGCCTGCCATCAGTCACCGCGTCTTGTGCTGACTTTAGACGCTGCCGGAGCACCTTCTACAATTTGATGCACATCCTGGAGCTTCTCCCCTCTTCCCGAGGTTGCCGTGAGTTGTGCTTTTCTGCCATTTCGCTTCGAAAGAAACCATTAATTGCCATTCAACGGCCTTCCCCGAACACACGTTGCCAGGCAACGCTAAGCATCGCGCACACCTCGCGCTGAGGACAAACACCGCGCGCACCTTCACTCGCGCTGAAGCCCTCCAACGCTGCACGTCATTACGCCCTCACAGCACGCACGGCAGCCATTTTAAAGATAAAATCTTCATATGCCAACCACGACGTGAGTTACATTGCCAATCACGTCGCAAAAGCTGACTATAACCGTCTTAAACATAACTGGAGTATAAAAGACACGGTGCAAGACTATTTTATTCAGTATTATTAATATAGTATAGGAAAACTACTTACATAAAAAAAAAAAAAAATAATAACCAACAATTACCATACAAACTTATTCAAGAAACGAACTCATCCCATGCAACCGTTCTATGGACATTGTACTTATTGAATCTACAACCTTTCCTGCCTCAGCGTAATTCCGCATTGATCACCCTATAATTTCTCATTACCATGGCCACGACAGCCAATTCCACCATTGCACCTCCTCCCCCATTTTTAGCCGAAGGAGATACACCAGCCTTGGAATGGGAGGAATGGATTGGTGTCTTTGAAAATTATCTTGAAGCCATTGATGGCCTTAGATTTCCCTTGTCAAGAAAGAAAGCAATCTTATTAAATTCACTAGGCAAGGGTGGTCAACATGCATTCAAGTTTTTACCTGAATTACGTGGTGCAGATGGTGAACTAGTTGATAATCCTTATATGGAAGCGAAAATGAGACTTGAGAAATACTTCGGAAAGAAGGTGAACATTGTCATGCAGAGACACAAGTTTTACACTATGCCTCAAAAAGATAAAGAATCCATTGATCAAATGGTAACACGACTTAGGGAACTTTCACTTAAATGTGATTTTGGACCCATGACTGATCAGATGATCAGAGACCAATTAATCGTCCAATGCAAGAACAAAAGGATGCAGCAAAAACTTTGGGCTGCAAAGAATCCAAGCTTAACGGAAGCCATAGCCATTGCAAAAGTAGTGGAAGAGGCCGACAAATGCATGGAAGAAATGCACAGCTTGGATGTGAACAAGGATGATTCTATATGCGTCGTGAACAAAACAGACAAGGATCCCACTTCCGCAGATGTCAGACATAAAGCTTTTGGTACAACTGAGACAAAACCCAAAATTTCCAATTTTAGACAGAGAAACAGAAATTCTAATTTAGTTGGGAAAAGCAAATTTATGGGTTGTTTTCGCTGCGGTAGCATGGCTCATGCAGCCGACTTTGCAGGGTGTTTTGCCAGAGACAAAACCTGTATGAAATGTGGAAGAAAGGGTCACATTAACAAGGCCTGCAGGTCGCCTTCTGTGAATAAGGTTGCTTATGTAGATGATGAATATGTTCCCAATGAAATGTCTTTGTGCATTGAAGGCTGTGATGATGTGGGAACGTGCCTTTGTGTTGGTCTCCAGAGGCCGAAAGCAAAATTTATAGTAAATGGTGCTACCATAACGCTTCTCGTTGATCCGGGATCCATGCATTCCATATTTCCCATGTCATTATTCAAAAAACACTGGCCCGATGTAACACTTCAAGTGAGTGACATAATTCCTAAAGGGTATAGTGGGCAAATTATCAACATTAAAGGCGTTATGGATGCTTCATTTGAATTTAAAGGCAGATGTTCTCATGGTAAGGTATACATTTCAGATGACGGCCCGGCAATTTTGGGCTGGATACAACAGTACGATTTACACATTATTTTAGACCCGCGTTCTGCTGAAAGTGTTTTAGTAATTGATGAATGTCATAGTATTGATTTTATTTTGGATAAATTTGCAAATGTTTTTCGCACAGATTTAGGCAAGTTGAGTGGTTACATGCATGTCATTAAACTAAAAAAAGATGCCTCTCCTGTAAGACACACTCTCAGGAGAATACCCATTGCCATTCGCAAGGAAGTAAAGGATATGTTAGATGACATGCAAAAACAGGATATTATAGAACCTGTAGAAGTCTCAGAATGGCTTTCGCCTGTTGTCGTTACTAAGAAAAAGGATGGGAAATTGCGTTTTTGTGTGGACCTTAGGTCCCTCAATCAGAACATAATAGTAGATAAATTCCCACTCCCTAATATTTCCGAAATGGTACTGTTAATGGACAAAGCGAAATTTTTTAGTAAACTAGACCTCCGTTCAGCATATCACCAAGTAGTTCTTCATCCTAAATCCAGAGAACTTACTGCTTTTGTCACTGTTGAGGGAGTATTCCAATTTAAAAGATTGCCCTTTGGGTTGGCTTCCGCAGCCAGCGTATTTCAACGAATGATGCATTCTTTGTTTGGGAGCCTGAAACAAGTACATTATTTTCAAGATGATGTTTTAGTGACAGGGATTGATGAATCTGAACACAACGATAATTTAGCCAAGGTATTGCATATCTTTTCTGATGCGGGTCTCACTCTTAGAAAAGATAAATGCCAGTTCATGTTAACAGAAATAGATTACCTAGGTTACACTATATCACATGCAGGTGTTAAACCCAAGGAAGACTTGTTGAAAGCCATCAGGTGTGCTCCCATTCCCACGAACAAAGAACAATTGAAATCGTTTCTAGGGTTAGTGGAATATTATTCCAAGTTTGTCCACAATTTTTCTCACAAGACTGAAGCTTTGAGGTTACTTCTCAAGAAAGGTGTTCAATTTGACTGGGGTTCTATGCAATCTGATTCCTTTGAAACAATCAAGTTAGAGATCGTCAATGCAGGTATTCTCTCCACATATGAACCAGGTAGAGATACGTTTGTGACCGTAGATGCAAGTGCGTATGGCATTGGGGCAGTCCTTTCTCAGAAGAAGGGTGACACAGAGAAAACAGTAGCTTTCGCTTCACGCACCTTAACGGTTTCAGAACGCAATTATGCGGTCATAGAACGTGAAGCGTTAGCTGCTGTTTGGGGTGTGTCGCACTTCCGTACTTATGTATGGGGCTCACACTTTTCACTGAGAACAGATCACAAGCCCCTCCTCAAAATACTTTCACCTGGTGGTGCAAGTAAGGGTTCTCCTCGGCTCATGAGGTTTGCCGCAAAGCTACAAGAGTATGATTTTTCGCTGCAGCACATCTCTGGTTGGAAGAACGTTCAAGCAGACTGCTTGTCCCGTCTCCCTGTTGATTGTGGGGAGTGCTATGATTTTGATGATGAGACTGTGTGCTTGGTTGATGATTTCAGTGATATTTGCTCAAATGGTTTTAATTCCATATCTAGAGAAGAATGGCATCGAGCTGTTTTGGCCGATTCTGATTATGCAGAATTGATTAGCGCCATCCGGTTGGGGTGGAAGCGTGAGGGTAACATTAAATCTTCTTTACGCAGTTTCATACAAGTACAGGAGGAGCTTAGTGTAGGTAGCTCTGATGATTTTATTTTGCGTGGTGAAAGATTTGTACCTCCTAATTCACTGAAGAAGAGATTATTTACTCTGGCCCATGAAGGTCACCTCGGTCAGAGTATGACTAGTAAACGCCTCAAGACCAACTTTTGGTGGCCAGGTCTAGATGATGATGTAAGGCGTTGGGTAGAGAACTGTATGATGTGCAAGGAGAGTGAAAAAAGGTTAAAAGTGAATTCACGTCCCTTGGGATCTATCTCTAGCTGCGAAGATTTACCTTGGAGCAAGGTTTGTTTAGACTTTATCGGTCCTATGGACTACTTGTCTGCTGATTGTCGGTTTGCAACAGTCCTTGTAGATGCGTGTTCTCGTTGGTTGAGTGTTAAGTTCATGAAGAATATAACCACGGAAAGTGTGACTGGGTATCTTAGGTCGGTTTTTATGAAAGAAAGTTTTCCGTGCGTATTGTTGACAGACAACGGTACACAATTGACGTCTTCCTCCATGCAAATTTTTCTTTCCAACCATGGTATTAGACACATGCATACGTCCTTATATAATCCACAGGGGAACGGCATTGTGGAGCGTATGAACAGACTTATTAAGGGGGTTATTCAACTGGCTTTGCAAGGTAAACGGAATGTTCGTAGTGCTGTAGAGGAGGCTGTTTGGTCTTATAATACCACAGTTCATAGTGTGACTAATAAAGTTCCCTTTGTGACCATGCGTGGTAGAATTCCCAAGACTAAGATGATTCCTCAGTGGCTATTGGAACTTAAGTCTCAAGGGTTTGAGTGCTCCCCTAACACTAATTCCATGCATGACAGATGTTTCAAAGGGAAGGTTGGTAAAGTTGATGTTGGTGATTATGTCAAAATCAAGTTAGGTAGAAAGGAGTCTGGAGCGATTAAATTTTCTGATCCGTTCAAAGTTAAAGAGGTGCACAAGTGGCATGTTGTACTTGAGAATGGCCAGAATTGGAACTTTAGAAGGATTGCTCTGTTTGCGAAAGGAAGTGGTGGCGTTGTCAAGAATGACTCGTGTGACTCTGAGAATGCTTCCTGTTCCAATGGTTCTGGAGTCGCAGTCGATCCCAAATCCATCCCTAGTGGATCTGAGCGAATTAACGAACAGGTCAGTCTGCCTGCACAAGCAGACCCTCGTTCCTCAAGACAGCGTAATACTCCTAAGAAATTTGATAACTTTGTGTTGTATTAATTCTTACTCTAACCTCCCTTTCCTGCTCCCATCTGCTATTCTTGTTTGATTATTACATATTACACTATAGAGTAAGATTGACAAATGCTATTCATGTTGTACAAGTTTTATCTTGTTTGTATAATACTTTCATTGCCATTCTTTATTATCTTTAGAAATTTCATTGCTTAGTTATGTTTGTGCTTTCTCACTGCACTTTCACTCTGCAAAGATACTGTGTTCCAAGCGTGAGTTTACATGATACTTTCATGATTGTAATCTGTAATTATATAGTTTATACTTTGTTCATTAAGAAGAGAGGATATGTTGTATTCTCCTGCTTCTCCTGCCTCTCACCATGGAATGTGGAATCTGGAATCATGCATTGCATGCAGTGGATTCCAGATTCCCTTCATTCCGACCTGGCGGTTGCTGAGGCAGGAGGCTCTGTACTTAACTCCTACTCTGAATAAACCCTGCCTTCTTCACCTACCTGATCTCCGGTGTGTCATTCATCTACGACAGTTTCCAAGCAGTCACTTAAGATTACTGCCTTCCGATTGTTAACTGCTTTGTTGTACTTCAGTCTAGCCAGTTTCACATCTGGAGCACACCTAGGTTAAATTGACAACACCCTACCAATTTTTGAGACTTTTATTTTAAGAATTGTAACATGTGGCAGAACACCTGGGTATTTGAGGCCATGGAAAAGAGAAAAACAGTGTAGTGCATGCTAGTAAGCAAGCTATACTCGGAATAAATCAAAGCAGTAACTAAGCTGAATCAAAATGTAGTATGCTGCTATTATGCAATTCGGTGTCACTACTGCTGATGCAGTACGTAATAGCCCAGGTGTACGTCTGTGTAGATTTGATCATTTGAACATGCTGTCAGAGAAGCTTAAGCCTCAAGGATGTCAAACAATGAAGTAGAGTTAATACCCCAATCTATATATCAACAGTTAGTTTATATGTGGTTGCCAACATCATACAAAGTCAGGTGTGAGTCATAGATTCGTGGAACCTTTTTATTCATGCACCATGTGCTTGTCTTTGCTTCATAACACAGAGACAGACATTGTAAATAGTTATTACCAAATATTGAAATATTCAGTTTGAGTCATAGCTGCTTGAATATTCAGGCAGCTTCGCTTTTCCGGTGCCTAGCAAAAACAGCCACTCGTGCAATAATCACAATCCATGCCACCATCAGTATAAAAAGGCCATTTATTAGGATAGGGTTGCAAAGCAGTTATGCAACTTTAATACCACATTTGACATCATTTTAAAATATCTAATAAACGTAATTCACTTCCTCCAAAAACAATTCTCACCCAACTTTCACCCCAATGCTTGCTTAATTTTTTCCTCTTTCACCCGCTGACTTGCTTCCATTCCACACTGTCTCCGTCACTTCCCCGAAAAAACATCCTCCAATAAAAAACTGTGTGACCTGATCAAACAATCCCGCACACCGTCTCATTTCCCTGTGCTCCCTTCATCCCCGAGGGGTGGATATACCCACATGTGACTCTCCACCCCCCAAAATACCGCCACTAAGGAAAACCACATAGGGTGTTTTACTGCCCCCTCACCAAATTCAAAGGAAATCATTGATATGATCTCCTGCACGAGTTTTTTTTGTTCCACAGTTTACGCACCACATCCCTCCTCTCCATCATTTAGCACACGTTCCCCAGTTGAGGAAGGTATACCCCATCATCCCTAAAGAGACACTGCTCTTCTTCCTTATGTTCCTGTGGGCTATCACTTTAATGTCCCTTGCTATGCAAAACACTCACATCGCCCTGTTGATCTTCCTTGGAGTTTTTTTAATTGCTGCATGTTTCAACACCTCCTCTAATGTCTCTGCAACACAAACTCTGTCGTAACCAAACATGTCCCCGAAAAGTACTTCTTGATCACCTCTAAATCAGGCTGCATGTGTTTAGCAGAGTTAACCCTGACAGCTGGATCAGGTCATTCTCCCCGAAATGCACCAGGAGCATATCCGGGCAATGCTTCTGCTGGACAAGCTTTGTTAGCCATGGCAATAAATTGCCCCAACGCTCATGCATTCTGCGGAAACAAAATAAAGGAGTTAGCGTTGACTACACTCCCTCACCCAACAGTCACACAGCAACCCTTGATTTCTGCACATAGCACTCACAGCACCCGGACCTTCACCTGCCGATCTGTTTACAATCTTGTCCCAAGTGTGTTGCTGCAGTCGCTGCACTAATCCAACATGAGTGCGTCCCACAATTGGCCGGATTCTTACCTAGTCTACACAACTCCATGCACAACACTGCCAACAACTGAAAAGCAGTAACCCTGTCTTCTCTTTCATGGCAAAATATAGCCTCCTGCCTACACCCGGGCCAAGACTGAATACCTCGCCACTCTTGCCCTGGGCATGCCTTGTGACTGCCACCTTCTTTTAACCAGGCCCACTTCCCTCAACCTGCCGGATCTGTCTTGGAATGTTTCTTCCAAATTCCCTTTTATCCTTAGTCCAGACAAATCTCCCCATATGGCGCTCCTGACTCCTTGGCAGATACTAACAATTCAGAGACTCTAAAGACACCAAAGAGACACTATGTAGAAACTAAACATAGTCACCTCAACCTAAACACCTAAACCTGAACACAGTCACCTCAAAACGATCATACTGGCACTCAGGCAACACCTTAAGAAGACCCTACAACAAATCAAAGGTAATCGCTTCCTGCAACACAGTCCTTCACAAACCCTGCTCACTACTGCATCCCTTCAAAATCCAGTCTAAAATCTATCCCTGGTTGGGTAAAAATGCCAATACAATTTCCCAACAACATAAGCACATGTTAACTTTCCCGAAATAGTCACAGGTGATAAACATTTTTCAATAAATGACATAAAACGTAACACTCTCCCATCAATTTCACTGTGATTCAGTATCATTGCAATCTAAGGACATCACTCAAACTTCCCAAACTTGCTCCATGCCTGGCAGTAGATCATTCTGGTGGACTCAGCAAAAGAATTCTCGACTAGACCTGAATAGACCACTCTCACTCCCCCAAGGCCCAAATGTCTGCAGAAAATGGCTTCTTGTTGTCCTGCACTCCTGGTGCCATTGTGAACGAAATATTACATCTGCTACATCATTGTTTATACCCGGAACATGTTTAGCCCTGAAAAAAATATTCAAATGCAAATAACCCAGCATGAATCGCTTCACAATCACAGGACTTACAAGTATCTCGCCGAATGTTTGTTCACCAAGTCCAGCACCATCATGTTGTACACATTATACATCACCATCCTGTTTGCCAGTTCCCTCCCCCACACTGTCAAGGCCGCCAACAATGGAAATATTCATGACAAATGCTGCAATCAGAGTGCCAGCCACTGCTCCGCAAACCACCTGCCATCACAAAATAGGCTGAAACCATGTGTCCCTGCCGGGTCTGAAAAGAATCTGCACCTTTCAAACAGTGTTCCCTTCTGGAAACAACATAGACTTTCCATTGAAGTATTCCAAAAAGGTCATCCACATTCAAAGATCAGTCCTTACTCCCAACGAAATCAGCACTTTGATGTGCCAACACCACTCCCTAAATTGCCATGCTGAATTGTCTGCAAAACGTCCATCTCCTCCACACCACTCTGCAAGCAAAATTCGCAAACCTCAACAGCTTCTACACCATCGTCAACTCAATCCTCCTTTTACCAATCACCACTGTCAGGAACTGCTGAATCTCTAATACCTTCACCTAAGGCAACAAATCCAAGTCCAGCTCGATACCCAGAAACTTCAATACTTCACTGGGGCCTTCTGTCTTTTCAGGATTCAACAGCACTCCCATGTCAAACCATTGTCTCACACTGTCTCACAAAAAAGCCCTGATGCAATCGTCAGAGTCCTTCATCCCCACAAACAAAAAATCATCCAAGCAATGCTACACCTCCCGAGGCCCACTCAACTTAGTAAACACACACTGCAAAAATGTGCTGAAAGCTTCAAACAATGCACAAAAAATGGCACATCCCATCCCATTATCAGTACCCTGTCCACATAAATGGCACGTCCAAATTAGACTCCCAAAGATAAAAAATTATTGGGGTGCAAAGGCACAGCCAAAGAGCAGACTTGATGTCATATTTTGCTAGCCCCACCCACTCCCCACACTGCCTCATCAAAGCAATGACGTTATCCACTAACGCATGAACCATCTTGATGTTTTCCGCTGCAATAAAAGCATTGACTGACACTCACTACGGCCCCCACAAATAGTGTACCATTCTGAACTCCCCAAATACCTTCTTAGGCACTACCGCCAATATGGATATAATCAAGTCTGCCAGTGGCCATTCAAAAAAATGGGCCTGTCATTCTCCCCTTACCACCTCATTCTGCAATTTTAGTGCCACCACCACAGCGACTTCTTTCGCTGACCACAAGTTGTCTGCCCACCTATGCCCCTGGGGAATTGGTAACCAACATGAAAATCCTCTTTAAAACTCCACTCCAACTTCAACGCTTACTCCCTGTCCAAATAGACAGCAAGTCAAGGAATCAAAACTCTACCTCAATGGGTGCAGGAGCCCTTTGGCCCAGCAGGCCCCTGCTGTCCCCTCCTTCTGGTTGCCATCAAATGTTCTCCAGCACTGGCCAGTATGAAACACAGTGTGATGGGGTGTCTCCTCCACATTTGGAACATTCATGTTTAAACCTACAAGGGGTGTCTGGAACAAAAACCCTTGTTGAAGTTCCAACATGCCCCAACATTGGGTCCTGTTGACTTCGGCACATATACTGCTCTCTGAGGAGGAAGACGGCCTGACTATGCTGGCATATAATCAGCAGAAAGCCCGCCGTATGCGTGGAGGCCGTGAACTGTGCAGCAGATATCTACTGCATCCACAATTAAGAATCTACCTCCCCCCATGGCTTTTCAGGGTTAAGGCTCAGCCGTGCCCTAAACTCTTCATCGTGGCTTAGCCACGTGTAGCCCCCAAAGTGCATCTGTGCCTTCTTAATGATATCCATCTACTTGAACAATGCAATGGCCCTGGTCGCGTGTTTCTCACAATAAACACAGGCAAAGATAAAAAATTCAAACATCCAGTTCTCCATAATAATGGGCACCCTAGGTCTCCTTGTCAGTTCCCACTAAAAGTGGAAAAAAGTAATAGAACTCATCTGGACCTCCACCCTTAAACAACCAGGCTTGAACCCTTCAACAACCTCAAACTCAAAGTCCAGAACTTTTCAAACTGATTTTCTTCTGCTGCAGATACCATTGCCCCCATTAAAGACACCCCCTGCAACAGACCCGTTTAGCACATCAGCTGGTTCACCACCCAAACTACAGGCCCTCAAACGCGACTGCGAGAAACAAGAGAGATTTTGGCACTCCAGCAAGAACCTCTCCGATCTCACCTCACCTCATTAAGATCTGTTCTTGTCAATTACCACCACCACCTCAGGGAGACCAAGGAGAACGACCTCACCAACGGCATCGAGGTTAGCGCCAACCATGCCAAAGAGCTCTTCACCATCGTCAGAACTTTCTCCTGCCCAGTGCCACCGAAAACTCCATTCACCCATCTGCGACACCCTAGCAGACTAATTCCACCAGAAAATCACAGACATCTACAGTAACTTTGACCCTTAACTCACCGACTTCAAACAACCACTTACACCCACTGAATGTCCGACTGGAAACAGCTCTCGACCCAAGACATCCTCATGAACCCAATCCACTCCGGTGCACCCATGGACCCCTGTCCACACCACATCTACAACCTAGCGCAAGAAGAAATCAGCAACTACCTCACAGAGATCCTCAACACGTCCATCACAGCAGCCACTGTCCCCGCATTGTGGAAGCACTCAGAGGTCAAGCCTCTCCTTAAAAAAAACCTCCGCCGACCCCAGCACACTCAAAAATTATCGACCCATTTCTCCACTCCCCTTCTCAGCCACAATCTTGGAGAAAGCCATCTACTGCCAACTCACAGAGTACCTTAAACAAAACAACATTCTCAACGCCTCCAATCAGGCTTCCGGGCCAACCACAGTACTGAGACCGCCTTGATCACAGCTATGGACAAAATCAGATGCCTCCTCGATCAAGGGGAAACAGCAGCCCGCAACCTCCTCAACCTCTTGGCAAACTTCGACACCATCTCCCATCACACCTTCATCACGAGACTCCACCACACGAGCATTCAAGGCAATTTTCTAAACTGGGTCGCCTCCTTCCTCTCCAGCCGAACACAGAGGATCCAACTGCAACCTTTTCCATTCAAACCCAAGAACATAATTTCGGTGTCCCCCAGGGCTCCTCCCTTAACCCCAACCTCTTCAACACCTATATGACGCCTCTAGCAGACATCGCCCGCATTCATGGACTCAGCATCATCTCATATGCCGACGACACAGTGCTTATCCTTTCACTCACATAAGACACCAAAACTTCCAGAGCCAAATTCCAGGACACCTTGTCTGAAGTCACACACTGGATAAAGGCCAAATGCCTGTAGCTCAGCTCTGAGAAAATGAAGGTAATCATCTTCTCAAGCACCCCCTCACCCTGGATGACTCCTGGTGGACCATCACACTCGTCCCAGCTCCTGCTTCAACAAACCACGGACGGAATCTTGGATTCATCCTGCACAGTTAACTACCCATGAAGAACCAGTCAACTCCATCTCCTCCTCCTGCTTCCACACCCTCTGCATGCTCTGCAAGATCTTCACACTGGATCTCCAGCTCCACCAGGAAAATAGTCATTCAAGCCCTCATCACCAGCTGCCTTGACTACGGCAATGCACTCTATCCTGAAACCACCAAACAACTACTCAACCACCTCCAGACCATGCAGAACACCACAGCAAGACTCATCCTCCTTCTCCCCAGGTGAACTAGCAAGACCCCCACCTCAGAGCCCACCACGGACTCCCTGTACAAAAAAGATGGTTCTTCAAGCTGCTGACTCATGCCTACAACACCCTCCACAACCGCTTCAGCCGTCATTCCATCTCCTACCTCACTTCCAAGTCCTGGAACAACCTCCCCCTTCACCTACGCACCTGCCCTTCACTTAAAGAATTCAGGATGAAGCTCAAGACATGGCTCTTTGACCAAGGACCTTAGGACCTAGCAACTGGAGACCGCCGGGGTGACAAGTTGTGCTTTACAAGAACTCTTTGAATTATTAATTGATTGATTTAAAAGGAACGTGAGGCAGGGGTGTCTGCTGGTGTTTTTTTCCCTTTATATTAATGGGGTGGATTCAGAACTACAGATGGTTTATAGCATCTAATTAATACTTTTACTGCAATTTTGGAGAGGATGAGCCTAAAGGGTAATTTGAAGAACATTTTCCCCATGATTTGTGACAGGGAAAGACCTAAGACTTGTCCACATCACATAAATTGTGTGTCTATAATAATAATATTGACATTCCCATTAGGCATCCTGTTCTTAAACACAAGTACATGGACAAAGTACAGAGAACATGTTACTAGTAACCTAGTAAGATGAACGAAAGGGATTTTTAGATATCCTACTAAGTTGAGATCTAAAACTATAAGAGAAATGTTGGACACATATACAATAACAAATATCTTGGTAGGGCCCTTTATCAGGTGAGACTTTTGGGGTCCTGGTTCAAATTTGATCATTCAAAGGCAAGAGAATACATTTCTTAGACAACTTCTTGCCCTTCCACAATCAACTTCTGTGTCTGCTATCCATAAGGAGCAAGGCGTTTCTTATATTTAGGATATCATATATTTCAAGCCAGCCCTCCTTTGGGGCTATGGTGTGGTTTGAGCCAGAGATTTTCGTGCCATGAATTATGCTTGTGTTGCAGCAGAAGTCCCACGGTAATCTTGCTTTGGAAAATCTAGGAAATGTGGCACCATTACCTCTGATTACCGTTACCCTGATTTCCTCTAAAGGTCAATGGATCTTTGCCACTGTTTATAACCAGGGAGCTTCTACATAAACATGAGCAATTCATGAAGTGCAAATAAACATTTTAGCCAATAATGAGAGTTATGAGCAGTTTTAAAGGGATTTATTTTCAATTCAAAATGTAAGAATCTCTGATTCTTCATTCAGTAGTCAGGTATCAATCAGGTTACAGAATTGATAACAGAAAAATTGGGTTAGCACGAAGCATCATAATTTCCAACAGCACGTTCCATAAAGGAAATAATTCCTATTCTTAGGACAATGGGGGTCAAAAGTCAGAACTCCAGAACAGTTCCAGAAGCAAGAGTGAGTTAGCATAAGCCAATCAATAATTAATAATTGCATAATCTCCCATGAAGGGAAACAAAGATTAGAACAAATAAGTCTTGGCAAAGATAATTAGTCAAAGCAAAAATCAGAATGGAACTAAACCTACATCTAATCTGCCTACGTCTGCCTACGTTCTGCTCTCTATCAAAGGTCTGCCCTCTCCTTCACTGCATCTATAAATCACTTCTGCCCTCTCCTTCATTTCTGCGTCGGAGTCTGAAACTCTTCTGCAGCTTTGCATCTCTAAATCTCTGTCTGTCTCTCTCTCTCTCAAAGGGCTCCGAAAGTCTTCCTGCCTGTGTGCTGAAAAGCGCCCTGTCTCCTCCTCTTCTCTTTCCTCTCTCCTCTCTCTGCTCTCTGCTCTCCGAAACTCCTAATTAGGAAAGCGTTTATCAAATAATAATGTTACAAAGCATGTGGCATAACTTTCTCTTCCTCCGAATGCAATCCAGCATTCACCAAAAGGATGCCTCAACCCATCTGCAGATTTCATACGTCTTCTCTCAGACAGGCAAAGATCCTTCCCACTGTACATTCTGCATCTTATTTAATACAATTTCATCTCCTAACCTTCCTTTAAAAAAAAACATTTTATTTCTAACTAAACACATAACATGAGCAGCAAAAGAACCTTCTTTTAATTAAGCAAGAAACATTAAACTTGGTAATGCACTTTTAAAATACGTGTTTTCTGTTTTCACTAAAGCAAAGAATTAAACGAGACTTTGTTAAACATTTCCAGCAACTACAGAGATACAGCTCAGACCAAGGTCACAGCTAAATCATTCCACTGTTCTCCTCACAAGGAGAGCAAAACATTCCTTTTCTTATCTTTACTGTCGACAGAAACTAACAGAGCAAGCTGAATCACAAACTGATTCTGTTTTCTACATTATGGTGTCGATTCCGATCCGGTAAAATGCGCTCCGAATGGTCGTACGGAGAGTTTTTTCCCCGTACGAATCGTATCCGTAGACGTCCCGTACGTACGATGAAGTACGATCCGTACTAGGTGCCGAACTCCGTACGAGTCGTACAGGACTCCGTACGACTCAAATCGCCATACGAATCTCACTCGGAACCCGCTGTACGCGACATCACGGCACGTTTTTACGACCCAGCAAGTACGATTCGTGTCGGGTACGCGCCGTACGACCCTTTTCCTACGGGAGCCGAAAACAGTCGTAAACGCAGAGTTCGCGCCGAAACAGGTACGGAACGCCCCACCCGGGTACTGCACGTACCCCCCATGATCGCAGGGGTACGCGGCGTACCCCTGTGGTCATGCGGGGTACGTGCCGTACACCCAGCGTACATGGGGTACGCACCGTACCCCATGTACAGTGGGTGTACGGCACGTACCCCATGTACACTGGGTGTACGGCACGTACCCCGCATGACCACAGGGGTACGCCGCGTACCCCTGCGATCATGGGGGGTACGCGCCATACGGTGTGTAGGTGATCGTGCGCTTTTCCGTACGAATCGACGTGTACCGTACGAATCGCGTACGGGTCGGCCGATCGGGATCGGAATCGTCCGGTCGTACGGCGTCTGTACGAGTCGTACGGAAAAGGCTCCGGATACGATTCGTACGCCGGATTATTTTACCGGATCGGAATCGACCCCTATAAAATGTTGTGCTAATTCAAATGCAAGTTATTTTCTACTAATACACATTTAACAGTTTTCACAAGTTAGAATCACATTTTCATAGTGAGAACAACATCTAACTAAACACATTTAAATCAAGCTTTGAATTACTTGCACATGGGCTACATAAATTTGCTAAATAAAAGAGTCTTGCTGAAGTCTGTGAATTTCAAGAGCTCATGTTTTCACTCTGTGGCACAGAAATGTGTGTGCCACCTTTCAAATGCAGTTCTTTATTTCTGAAGCAAAGGCAGGGTTTCCATTAGTAAAGAAAGCACAGGTTTAGGCTCTTTCAATCCTCCCTCTGATGATTTAAATCATCACTCCTCCTTAGGATTTGTAATCATTTCACACTTGAGAGCAATCAGATCATATAGAGCCAGGCTCAAAGGTTCAGTGCAGAGTTCTATAAGTAGCTTCTTAGAACGGTTAGTTTTCACAGAACAGTTGTTTTTTCGTTTTTTCTCATTTACCAATGTTTTCTTTTCAACTTTTGACAGTTCTCAGTAATTGTTTCAGTTTTGCTCAGTTCTCTTTTGGTCTCAAGCTTGAAATCAGGGTGGCTTATACAGTTCAAATCCTGCATTACACAATTCATCCATTGTGTCATTCAGTGCTTTGTCCATGCAACATGACCATTCAGGTGCTGGATATCTCCGACAGAGCACCATCGATCTTTTGAACTTTCTCAATCCAAACCTTCCACCTTCACTTTGTTCTGATTCAGACGTTTGAGATTTGAGTGCAAACGTTTTTTTCAGGGGACGACTGCAGACTTTTCAAGTACCCCTTTAGCCAGCTTTCTTTCACTTCCACTCATAGGCCCACAGCACTAGTTCTTTCATCAGAGGCTGGACCTGGCTCTTTTACCACTTCGGTTTCATCCAAGCCATTTTCCACTTCTTGCTATTCGAGTCCCACCTCTGTTTGCTTTAGTGCTCCTTCAGACTGAGTGTGTTCCCCTACACATTGACTGACCCTCTCCTGTGGCATTTTGACCACCGCTGGCATCTATCCTGGAACGGGAGCTGTTTCATCAAGGGGACACAGGACCCTACGAGCATGGAAGACATGCACCCAGTTCATAAGGCCATCACTCTTCACAGTAATCGTTGTGACCAGGATCATTTGGAACAGTCTTTTCCATCTTGGTTTCACCCAACAGCGAATGTCATCATCTCTCAGATCGAGGTTGTTGCACCGTTCACTATGCAGATCTTGTGTAGCCACTGCAAAATTGGTGAGAAACTGTATGCGCCACATCAGCCAGTCCTTCACAGTAATGGCTCATCTTCTCATCTGCATTTGTCACAAGTGCTTTTACTGGTACATCATTAAGCCACTCCAGTGTTGTTGAGACACAGTCTTTTGTAAAGCGAAACTCTATGATGTCTTTCTGTTGCTCGATTATGCTTGAAACTTCAGGTCGATAGCTACAGTGCAATACCCGTTCAGTCTGTAGTTCTGCACATAGCATTTTCTGGACCTCACTGAAAGAGTGGGTCTTTTGATCTGATTTCAGAGAAACTGGCAATCTATACCTTAAGATCGATTTTTGCAATAACACATTTCCTACCATGTCGTTGCTATCTCTTCTGGTGTGGGAATCAGACATTTTGATGACATTGTCCTTTTGCATTCTTTTGAAGGGACCCATGTGACTCAATGTAGCGTGAGTTCTTTTCTCTGCATTCATTGGTTGACATGCCACATCTCGATAACACTCTTCTTCTGCGAGCTTCCTAAACATTTGCTGGTATCTATATTTTCTAAAGAGATGTTTCATTGAATCCCTCTCTAAGTGTGTATGTCCATGCATGCATCGTGTCATTGGCAATGACAAACTATCTGGTAACATTGATCTCCCATCTGTTGATACTTGGATGTCATTTGCGTTTTTCTCAAAATCTGTTCTGATCCATCTTTGTTGTTCTTCCTCTGAAACAGTCTCTTGTACACCCTTCAACTCTTCACAAGTGTTCGATATTGACATCAACATTGGACAGTGTCCTTTTCAGATTCACATGTGAAATTTCCCTTAAAAGTGTAAGCCAACAGGACACTATATTGGGCAACCGAATTAGCATCTATCTTTCCCATTACAATTGTTACTCCCATTTGAGCAGTTAAACTGCATGCTATGGTAAGGGCATTCAATTTTGTATCTTGTGCTGAGGTAACTTCTTGTAAACATTGGCTATGTACAAAGTAGACATGATCAGGGGTTCATCATCAGTGCCTAGCCTTGGCTTCATGCATTGATCCATGACACCTAGGCATTCATGTTCAGCTTCATTAGAAACAATTTCTTTTACTAGCAGTAGACTCAATAAATTTGAATTTTGAGTTCCATAAAACAAGAAACCATTTTAATTACTGGACGTTCCATCATAATATTCTCTCTCTTTTTGTGACTGTCATCAACCACAACTACTAAGTTAAGGCAGCTGGGCATTTCTGTGACGATGGGGTCAAGAGTCATTAGGAAACACGTCACAGACTGTTAAACATCTTCATGATTTTGAACAGGCCCTGAGAGAGCACAGCCCTCCCTCTTAATGCAAATTGGTGTATATTCTTTTGAATACATTTTCATCCCTAGTGCCGGGGCACAACACATTTTCTCTTTCGACTCTAGGCATGCTTTTGTGCAATCACTGTCCAATGGAAGCGGATCAGACACATCCTTGTGTGTCAGCCTCAGTTAAGGCTTAGCCACTATGGAAAGGTTTGGTGTTGACTGTCTACAGTAGCCAACCATCCCCAGGAGCACTGTGAATTCTTTCTGAATTCGAGGTGGATTCATCGGGTGAATTGCTTCCACTCTCTCTGGTGACACCTTTCTAGCTCATTTTTCAATTATGTGTCCCAGATATTGATCTCCTTTCTGGCAGTAGTCCTGACTATCCTCATTATAAACCTGACAGATATCGCTAACGGTAAGCCATTCTTCAGTACATGCAATTTGAAAAGGTATATTGGCAGGATTTCTTTACACAGGACAACACAGAACAACTATGCTGCTAATCTCCTGCACTATTCTGTACTTCTCATTGGGTTTCTGTAAACCTGTGATCAGAGAGTTACTTGAACTTCCAAGCAATTCCTCCAAAAGTCCCTCCTCAGTTTATCTTCAATTACGGGTGAAATTCCTGCAACTGTCTCTCGTGTCGAGTTGTATGATGGTGTTGCTGACTGGTTCTGCACTTTTTATTAATTCGACATCTTTTGTTGTGAACTCCCATACTATTGGGTTCACTGTTTCTTCCAAATCAGAGGGTAATTTTTAAACAGTCATGTCTGAAACCAATACTTCAGCTGTCGCTTGTTGGGCCATTCTAAACTGTACATCCTCATGAGGAGTCTGATATTCAATATCATCTGGTGTACAGTAAATTGTGAAGTTTAACTTGCACCACAAATGTCTTCCTAGTAGGCCTATATTACTTGAGTCACAAAGAACAATTTGGTAACTTTCCTCAAATTACCCTAATTTTGCTACAACCTGCTCTAAAACAGAGTTTGCAATCTGTCTGTTTATACACAAACATATTGGATAAAAGACTCAATAAAGTAATGGGAAACCTTTATGGCATATCTCAAAAAGCGTTTATGAAGGACAGACAGCTAAATGATCTAACTCATGACCTGGTTTGCGCCATAGATTTGCGCATAGATAAAAATCTCCCTCTAGCAATCATGACATTGAACGCTGCCAAGGCATTTGAGAGGGTAAGCTGGTCTTTTCTTCATGCAGTTATAAGACAGAATGGGCTGGGGGACAAGCTTCAGTATGCAATACAAAAATATATATATATATGCCCTTCAGTGAGGATTTTAATGCAATGGTTCCCTTACTCGACATTTGAAGATAGGCAGAGGCACTCGGCAAGGTTGTCCCCTACACCTTTATTGTTCAACTTATATATCGAGCCAATGGCTAGGAGAGTTAGGAGAAAGAAAAGGATTCAGCCCAAAACCGAGACTGGGTTAAGAAGGAGGCCCTTTATGCTGACGACTTGTTGATATACACAAAATACCCCATAGAAACCTTCCCAATCATTATGCACATACTAAAAGACGTTGGGGAGATAGCAGGATATCAGGTCAATGAAGAGAAAACGGAGATATTGGCCTGGAATGCACAGCTAGATGCCACCTTGGAAAAAAGTCTGAAAAAAGAGATAAGATATCTAGGAGTCAATGTGGTTAAAAATTTGGAAGACATGGCTCAGGTAAATTTACAAAAGCTTATGAGGGAAACCAAGAGGCTGCTACAGCTTTGGTTTCACTTGCTTTTATCCATCATCAGCAGGGTCAGCCTAGTTAAGACGAAGATTCTCATAAAGTTTACCTTCATATTTAATGCTCTGCCCCTCCACTTTGGGGCAAAATGGCGTAGGAAAATACAAGGGGAACTGAGTAGCTTCATATGGGCCAGCAAAAGCTCAAGAATCTCCAGGAAAAAGTTATGCAAGGAAAAAATGAATGGCGGTCTAGCTCTTCCAGATCTTCAGCTGTACTGTTGGGCCTTTCAATTGAAAAACTTCAGAACATTGTTAACAAAGAACTATCAACAGGCCAGGCCATGCTATGGAGCGCTAACCAAGGATTTTTGCAGAACAAAGAAGTTACTTTCTTTTTAAATATGGACATCCCAATTTTTTTTAAAAAGTCCACCAAAAAGTATCGAGTGCAGCATGTAAATTGTGAATTCAGGTCCAGAGAATTTTGGGCATACCCTATTATAGTCAGATGGCGCCAATCTGGAAATCTTCCGGAACCTCTCTGTGCCTTCAAGACTCACCAACTACACCACTAAAGGTTGCTGCAATAGAGAAATGGGACAAATTGACAGATGAGAACAACACAATCTCCTGGGACTATTTAGCGAAGAAAACAAGTAATCAGCTGTCCATGTTTAAATATCTGCAATTAGTGGGATGGGCTCGAGATCAAATAAATGTGGAAGGTCCAAGTAACTGGGAGGAATCAATTTGCGGCACTGTCCTGCGGAAGAGAGGTGACCAAGCGGTATTGGCTGCTGACTCAAGAGGAAGACCACTCTTTCATACCAACGGAAGAAAACGGAATGATGCCTTTCCTACAGCAGATTTATCACTTCTTTCGCAAGTATCATTGTCTACGCTTTGGTCATTTGTTAAATACTCTCCTTTAAGGAAAAATTATTTGTTTACTTTACACAGGGTTTACTGGTATCCCAAGAACTTATCCAAAATGGGAGGGACAACTAGGTGTTGCCCGAAATGCGGAATGAAGAGACCGGATAATGTGCATATGTTCTGGTAGTGCCCAGGTGTTCAAGCGTACTGGTTAGAAGTGGGTAGGGTCTTAACAGCTATCATTAAAAGGAGAATAGTGGTAAGCTTATCCTTGATTATATTTGGGATCATAGAAAAGGCTGGCTTTGAAGGGAAGAATAGGAAATTGCAAGAACAACTTTTCCTAGTCCTGATAATAATAGCACGGAGTGAAATACATATTAACTGGCTCTCCAGTACATTGCCAGCCTGCGCTGCCTGGTTAAAGTCAGCAAGGCGGATAGGTAGATTGGACTTTATAAATGAGTCTGTAAAGAGGGCTAGGAATCTCTGGTATTTTATAACCCAAACCACAATTCGCCTATAGTCACTTAATGGTCCAAGCTTTAAGACTTTCTCAATCAAGGAGAGGTAAGATGGGGGTAACACCACCACCTTTAAAAAATGGATGGAGGAAGGTACTTCAGGGGAAGGAAACACCCAGCAGGCTGTGGGTATATGACCTGACTCCAGAACCTGATTATACCAGAAAATACATCTTTTGCTGGGCTGTCACATATGAGGACCAGAAAAAAAAGAATACTGGGTGGAAACAAGTTTGTGGTCCCCCCAGATTCCAGAACATTCCATGACAGGTATGTGAGGAAAATGTGTTTTTAGTCAAGGTTTGAGGTTTGCATGGGATACACGAACCTGGTGATAGAGATGCATGTCACCCTATCCGGGATGCGTCTAGGGGTCCAGCTTTCAAAAATGCACAGGTTTGCTAGGTTTCCCTTGGTGCCGGCTGAGCTAGGGCCCAAAGTCCATAGCTACCCACTTTGCAAAAAACAGGTCAGTTTTCAGTGGAGAAATGTGATGTATCCATGTTGCACTGAGAAATGTTCCTGTCATGGGCACTAGGCCTACCCACACAAGTTAGGTACCATTGTTTTGGAAGACTAAAAGGAATGCTGGGTGGAAGGAAGCTTGCGGCTCCCCACAGATTCCATAATGTTCCATCTCAAAAATATGAAGAAATCATGCTTTTTTAGTCAAAGTTTGAGGTTTGTTAGGTCTGGGTAAAACAACCTGGTGAGAGCCATGCAAGTCACCTTTTTCTGGATTCCCTTAGGTGTCTAGTTTTCAAAAATATGCAGATCTGCTAGGTCCTACTCATTTTCAGTATTTCTTTATTTCAACAGTTAGTTTATTTGGGAAAGCGTTGAGAGAGCTTAACATATGACTCCTTGATGAATTCAGAATTGTTTCTACTTTTCATAAATGTATAGCTTTTCTGGACTAACCATGAGGTTTACACTGGTTTTCACCACCAACTGGATGTAGGTTGAGTGCAAAAAAACAGGAAAACTTGAAAAAGGGCAAAAGTGTATGAAATGATTTTTTATTCAGCTCTGTGTGTTCCTGAAGCTGGGAAGATTGTGACACTTTTATCCAGGGCACTTTTTCCTATTCTCCCCCAAAAAACAGAATTTTGCTATATTTTGCCTATTTGCTCCATACCCTCCCTGGGGATACACACCCCCTGGGTACTTTTAGAATTCCCATGATGTTATTAAAAAAAAGACACACAATTGGCCTGGATAGCTCATGTCGATAAAAGTTTATGCCCTAAGCGCAGACTACCCCAAATAGCCAAAAAGGACTCAGCACAGGAGGGTACTGGGGGAAGCCCAGAAGCTAAAGGGTTAAATAGAGATTGAGGAGTAAGTAAGTATGTAGAGGTTTAGAGATCAGTGGGGACAGAGGGAAAGGAAATAGGTGAGGTAGAAGATCTGGGGTAAAGTGAAATGTCGAAAGGGGTGAGACAAGAATAGGAAGAGGAACAGAGTCAGAGATAGAGAGAGGGAAGAGAGAGAGGTTGTTATAACGAGTAAGAAGTGGGAAAAAGAGAGCTACAGATCATTTTAATAGAAGGGGCCCTGAAAAGTGGAGACATTTGCAATTAATCCCATTGCCCATTCTTTAAAATGTCTCTGTCTGTTTTCCTGCTCTGGCGGCAGAGCGAGGAAGGAAGCCCAGCCTATGGGAGGTGAAGACAAAAGATTGAATGTCCCTTACTACTGGGAATGGGATAAGAACCAAAAATATCACTCAACATTATTGAGAACATTACTAGAAATTCAGGTATTGACTCGTTACAATTCTAATAGTCAGTTTAGAAGTGCCATTGATGTCCTATTATAAGCCCCTTAAAAGTGACAAATGGCTCCTGCTTGAAAGTGACAGTACCCATTGAACATATGGGGTGCATTGTAAATGCTCCAATGCGCTCCAAAGACTGGGGAAGGGGTATACTTAGTTTGGTTCACTGCTGAGCTCAAAGACATCAGCAGCTGCAAGTATAGAGGCCTTGTAAATAACTTTACTAAGGCTCCTGGGTAGGTTGGCTGTTTACAAGTAATGGGCTCCAGCAAGAGGGCACGTTATAAATAGAAATTAGCATTTAAAAAACCTTTGAAATTCACTGAAAAGACCATAGGTTTCAGTAACGTTATAGTTAGAAATTAGCATTTAAAAAACATTATAAATTCACTGAAAAAACCATAGGTTACAGGGACGTTATAGTTAGTTGGAGATTTTACTCGTACAAAACCATAGAAATTCAGCCGTTATAGTTATTAGATCTAACTATTACTCGCGCCCCCGCAATGCACTGCTGAGGACGTCACATATTACATCACTCATGACATGCTCAGTGACATCACTAATGACATCACTGATGACAGCTCCACTCAGGAGGCACCCGCCCATGAAGTGTTCAGGAGTATGTGGCATTTGGTGGAAAGAGTACTGGCACTGCAAGAACCACCGCCAAACCTGTTTGGATTCGTCTCATTGGCACAAAGTCACCTTGCATGAATCTACGACGTACGTGCTCAGCGCTACAAAGTGTTTATTTCAATATGAATGAGCATGTAGTCAAACTCACAATGATATTGTAAGAGAAATGAATAACGCCAAAATGGCGGACAAAATACTGGGAACAATTTGGGGATTCGCTAGTCCGTCATCCCTTACCACATTTGTTTCTGTCTAATCAATAATAGAAAAAGAGTATTTTTTTCAAAGCGAGTTGGATGAAAATGATATGCAATGGCATTGAAAAGGCTGTTAAGCTGAAACGCGTTTGCCGACACAAATAAAAGTGAAGGCTGAAAAACCATCGAGTGCTCCGGGTTCCGATGGGGATCTTTTGTTGGTCTATGTTTTGCATGATTGCCACATCCACGCAGGAGGCACCCGCCCGTGAAGTGCTCGGCAGTATGTGGCATTTGATGGAAAGAGTATTGGCACTGCAAGAACCGCCACCAAACCTGTTCGGATTCATCTCTTTGACACAAAGTTACCTTTCCCAGAAAGGAAGTATTGAGGTAACAACAACCTAAACTTGTGGATGTTTCTTCGAATGGGTGAGGAGTACATCAGGGCGAGGGACTGCTGATACTTGCAACTCACAATTGGTGAGGGACTCATTGCATGAATCTACGACATTCGTGCTCAGCGCTACAAAGTATTTATTTCAGTATGAATGAGCATGTAGTTGAACTCACAATGAGATTGTAATAGAAATGAATTATGCAAAAATAGCGGACAAAATACTGGGAACAATTTGGGGATCTGCTAAGCCGTCATCCCTTACCACATTTGTTTCTGTCCAATCAGTAATAGCACAGGAGTATTTTTTTTAAATGCGAGTTGGATAAAAATGATATGCAATGGCATTAAAAAAGGCTGTTAAGCTGAAATGCGTTTGCTAATACAAATAAAAGTGAAGGCTGAAAAAACATCGAGTGCTCCGGGTCCCGATGGGGATCTTTTGTTGGTCTATGTTTCGCGTGATTGCCACATCCACGTAGGTGGCACCCGCCCGTGAAATGTTCGGTCGTATGTGGCATTTGGTGGAAAGAGCTTTGGCACTGCAAGAACCGCCGCCCAACCTGTTCGAATTAGTCTCATTGACACAAAGTCACCTTTACAAGAAGGGAAGTATTGGGGTTACAACAACCTAAACTTGTGGATGTTTCTTCGAATGGGTGAGGAGTACGGCAGGGGAAGGGACTGCTTTTACTTGCAACTCACAGTTGATGAGTACTCAATGCATGAATCTACGACGTACGTGCCCAGCGCTACAAAGTGTTTATTTTAATATGAATGAGCACGTAGTCGAACTCACGATGAGATTGTAATAGAAATGAATTATGCAAAAATGGCGGACAAAATACTGGGTACAATTTGGGGATCCACTAGTCCGTTGTCCCTTACCACATTTGTTTCTGTCCAATCAGTAATAGGACAGGAGTATTTTTTTAAAGCGAGTTGGACAAAAATGATATGCAATGGCATTGAAAAAGGCTGTTAAGCTTAAATGCGTTTGCCGATTCAAATAAAAGTGAAGGCTGAAAAACCATTGAGTGCTCTGGGTCCCGATGGGGATCTTTTGTTGGTCTATGTTTTACGTGATTGCCACATCCACGCAGGAGGCACCCGCCCGTGAAGTGTTCGACAGTATGTGGCATTTGGTGGAAAGAGTATTGTACTGCAAGAACCACCACCAAACCTGTTCGGACTCGTCTCATTGATTCAAAGTCACCTTTACCAGAAAGGAAGTATTCGGGTTACAACAACCTAAGCTTGTGAATGTTTCTTAGAATGGGTGAGGAGTACGGCAGGGAGAGGGACTGCTTTTACTTGCAACTCACAATTTGTGAGGGACTCAGTGCATGAATCTACGACTCGCGTGCTCAGCACTACAAAGTGGTAATTTCAATATGAATGAGCACGTAGTCAAACTCACAATGAGATTGTAATAGAAATGAATTATGCAAAAATGGCGGACAAAATACTGGGAACAATGTGGGGATCTGCTAGTCCTTCGTTCCTTACCATATTTGTTTCTGTCCAATTAGTAATAGGACAAGAGTATTTTTTTTAAATGCGAGTTGGATAAAAATGATATGCAATGGTATTGAAAAAGGCTGTTAAGCTTAAACGCGTTTGCCGATTCAAATAAAAGTGAATGCTGAAAAATCAGCGAGTGCTCTGGGTCCAGATTGTCAGTCTATATATATATATATTCACTGAAAAAACCATAGGTTATAGACCATATATAGTTAGGAATTAGCATTTAAAAAACCTTATTTTACTCACACAAAACCATTGAAATTCCATATATAGTTAGTTGCACTAACTATATATCGCGCACCCGCAATCCACTGCTGATCATGTCACATATTACATCATTCATGACATGGTCAGTGACATCACTGATGACATCACTGATGACATCTCAAATGACATCACTGATGACATCACTGATGACAACATCCAGTGACTGTATGTTTCTGTAAAGTTAAAATATGTCTTACATATTGAAGAATGAGTGGATGTATAAGTGTCTGGATGAAGGATTTAGTAGGTGCGTGACTGACTGTATGAGTGAGTGATTAAATGTGTCTCACTGAATGCATGGGTTAGTGACTAAACTGTCTTAATTTGTGCATCATTATGTCTGTTGTGATGTAAACTGCTGCATGTGTTGATCATTAGCTATACCAGAGGCTATATGTGTTATTAATTGGTTGCACAAGTATTTCTATGGGAGATTGAGTTTGTGTGGGGGTGGCTGGAAGGTGTGTGACTCTATGCATAGATGTGTGAGCAGTTTATTCACTAGGTGTATAAGTTCAAGACTGCATGTGGAAACAGCTACATGGGCAGTTGACTGTGTGCATGAGTGTATTGATGAGTGAATGGATATCTCAATGCTACATGTCATAGTAAGTACATATGTTAAACACAGTACATGTGAGAGTTGGCATATATAAATAACTGTGCATGAGAGCCACTGAATGAGTGAGTGGTTGTATCGATCATTGTGAACTTGTATCAGGGATTGTATAAGAGAGTAAATATGTGTTAGTATATGTTTCAATAAGTAAGGTGTGTTTAACTGTATAGTTGAAGAAATGGAGGTGAGATTGTTTCTTTGCATGACTGACTGGGTGTGTGAGTAACTCCATGGATGAGTGGCAGTGTGTGAGTGTCTGTATACACTGAGTGTATCTAAGGTTATATTAGAGTCTGAAGAGGTTTATCGTATTAGCACAAGAATGATGTCAAATGAGATGTCATCAGTGATGTCATCAGTGATGTCATTTGAGATGTCATCAGTGATGTCATCAGTGATGTCACTGACCATGTCATGAATGATGTAATATGTGACATGATCAGCAGTGGATTGCGGGTGCGCGATATATAGTTAGTGCAACTAACTATATATGGAATTTCAATGGTTTAGTGTGAGTAAAATAAGGTTTTTTAAATGCTAATTCCTAACTATATATGGTCTATAACCTATGGTTTTTTCAGTGAATTTCAATGTTTTTTTAATAGCAAATATCATAAGCTGTCGAATGTCAAGTACGTGGTAAGTAAAAACATTTTCGTGTTTATGCACACTGATCTGCTTTGAATGCTGCCCCCCACCCCTCATTTCTATTAGGAGTACTCTCTCTTTGCAGATAGTGAAGGGTAGTTAACGCAGGCCTTTGCCCCCGTTGCCCCCGTTGTAATCCGTCGTGCCTGCTTCTCTCTCCATTTGATTGATTGTTCTCTTTGGTTCATTCTCTATTTACAAACAAGCACAGAGTCGCAATACTCTGTTTAGTCTTTGCAGATAGCGAAAAATCGTGTAAAAAAACAAAAGGAATCGAGCAAAATCAGTAGGCCACTAATGGGATCTCTTTTTGACCTCCCTAAAATAGAAACATTAGGAACAACCTGTTGATAATACCAATGTGTATGTACATAAGCGGCGTTCATTTGTGTTCACAGTACCCCTTGTTGATTGTTTGAATCGAGCATTGAATTGTTCGAAGTTGATTCTCTTAAGAATCTTCTCTGCCTGCAAACGAGGAAGAATAGGAATATTCTCTCTCCCTTTGCAGATAGTGAAGGGTAGGTAACGCAAACCTTTAACACGTCGTGCCTATTTCGTTCCTCATTGATTGATTGTTTCCCCAAACATTGACTGTTTGGGAATTGGTTCTTTTTGGAGGTATTCCCTGTTTGCAAATATACGTAGGAAAATCTTTGCAAATAGTGAAAGGGTACGTAATGCGGACCTTTCTCCCCCGTTGTAATCTGTCATGCCTATCTACTCCCCACTGATTGATGCACCTGTTTCACCCGGACCATTTACTAGAGATACGTCATCTGGCCCGACCAGAGAGCACCCCTAGTGAAAAGGACATATGCAATAATAACGAAGTGATCACTGTATCCTGTTAACAGAAACTTTAGCATGAAACAACCTGGAAAGAAAAGAATAGGAAAACGAAAATCAGTAGGCCACTGATGAACATGAACTTTTATTAAACAACGAACAAAGAAACGATAACATAACGTAATGATAAAACCTATTAATGTCCTAGAAACAAGAAAACGTTAAAATATGCCAGTGGTGAGAGACCAGAAAAACAGTAAGAGAAACCAAATCACCCCTCGCTGTCCCACTGCCTGCCACGCCCAAAAAATCGATAGACTAGGGAAAATGCAAGTCAGTAGAACATCTGCCCCCACTCTGGAAACTTCCAAGGTGGGGCAGGGTTGCGGCTACACCCAGCCGGGAGCAGCCCATATAAGGCGGGTCCTGCTGCCACGCCTCGGCCAGGAGATCCTAACGTAGGGTGTAGCCGGAGGAGAGGCCGAGGCCAGCGGGACCCGGCCAGGGGATTGCCTTTACAACGCTGAACAGTTGCAGGGGGGGGGGAATGTCTCCTCGACCCTCCCCTCTCTCTCCCAGTCCGGCCGCGGTGGCCCTTGACAGTTTCAGGTAGTCCCGCCACATGCTCTTCCGGTCCGGCCACCAACGGTCGGGGGGCCGAGGCCGACGGGATCCGGCTGCAGCCGATAAACCAAGAAACCCGTTCATGGGGCCAGAGCCAGGGGCGTCCGGCCGACATCTACCGGAAGCCCGGCCCGAAGACGGACGGGACACTTCTTCTTTCTTGAATAATGGCTGCGACAACACTGGGGGGGATGTCTTGCACATGCCTCCGACCCCCCCCCTCGTCCTCATCGCATGGTCCGGCCATAACAAATCTCAAGCGAGACGCCGTGGGGTGCACTGGGAGGGAGAGACGGTGCGAACAGGCCTCTCCCGCCTCCCCAGGTGGAGGCTTCCCAGCTGCACCCTCAGCGCTCCAGGCGCCCGGAAAAGGGTTCTTCCACTGTGGCCATGCTGCAACGTCTCGCCCGGCAGGGTGGAGCCCGTCCGCTCATTTGACCCCGCGATCGCCAGTAGCTACCGAACTCTCAAAATGGCGGTCGACCTGGCAAGAGCGGGCCCAGCATAAAGAAATGGCCCGGTCACTGGTTGACTCCACCACCGTAGTCCTCCACGACCTTGAAGATTCTAGAGGAGCCGCGGGAGTCTCCGACCCCCGATGGGGAATGACTGCCATGATCGCCCGTGGAGTGACGAAACTGTATCCGCGGGACGTCGACGCTCCCATGCTGGCGCCAGCCTCACTTTGAATTACTAGAATCCTGCAGACCTCAGTTCCGGTGAAAGCACAGTGTGGCCCGGTAGGAAAAATTGTTGCACCCCCTCCCCTTTTTGACTGATAGTTCAAACCACCGATCCTTTCCTTTGCCCTTTTAACGGAACTTTGGACTGCCTCCCCCTCTTTTACATTTTCTAGAGAAAACAAAACATTAACCACTACATTAGCATAGCAGTTGACACCAGAACTGTATTCAAATTGAAAACCAACAACATCTTCAACAGAATCCTTTTTGTTTCTGCTGTGACCCTGCTACAGCACAGGCATTGTCCCCAGCAGTAATTCTGCAATGCCGGTAAGAATAGCTGTGGTGCCTACTGGACTCACTCACCCCCGCGGCGCCCCACGCCGTTATTTGCTGGGCGGCAACTTACTAGACATCACTTTCGTGCCATCTAGATTTCAGCGCGTTCTGCTGCCTTGGAACTATTCGCACAACAGACTGCTACTGACGACCCACCCCCAGGCAACATCTTCTGAATTTTCATAATTTGAAAGAACTAGTAACATGTCCTCATCAGGAATTCAAAAGAAATTGCCACGGTCTCTTCGTTGTTTAAATGTTTTTACTGTTTTTGTTTTGTTGTATATATTTATATGTTATTAAAGTTTTATATTCCTACTACTTTGTTGGAGTGCTATATATTTTTAATGTGACACATAATTGTAAAAACTTTGATGTACAAAGAGTCATTCCTGGAATCTTCCGCTTCAGGCTCGGTCCCCTCCCCAATCACAATACAGGATGGTTTTCAGATAGTAGGAACACGTGTGGTGTGACGGATCTCATCGGGTGTGGGCCTTGATCTACTATAACTCCTTTGAAGAGGGGTGATTCTTTACAGCTGGGGCCATAAACTACATCTGCAGGGCTAGGTGATAGCCTGGACAATCGGACACAGAGGAAGAGGAGTGTCAGAGGGTGCGGTAGTGAATAGGGAGAAAGGGAGGTGTCGGGCGGGCACAGAGTGTGATTTTCAGGGAAGAGCAGCGCAGATGGGGGGAGGTTTATTGCCGATGCATAGGACAGAGAGCGGGGGTGACCAGTGCCTGGGGAAGATGCTTGCGAGGGTGGGGAGCCATGCTACGAATCGACAGCGTGCAGAGAGTGGGTCTGGTCAAGGCATCTAAAATGGCTGCCGTGCACGACAAAAGTGTGGCATTTCAAAAAAGGCAAGATGGCGCAGACAATGTTTTTCAACACTTCCTCATTTCCTTCGAATCGAACGTTAACAGACGTTGGTGCATATTACCAAAGTTAAGCGATATTTATCGCTAACGATGCTTACCAACGAATTTTTTACCGCTAAGCATCGTCAGAAATTATCGAAGATAAACCTTGCTATTATCAAGGTTTATCGCAAATGCGATAATAAACGGCCGCAATGCATGAATATCGCTAAAAAGTCAGCGATATTCATGCATTACCGAGCTAATGCTCTTAGCCATGTTATCCACCTCCCATTGGATAACATGGCTAAGAACTGCTCAGGGCAGGTGTTACTTTTTGGAGATATTCGCGCTTAGCGCGAATATCTCAAAGTTGGTAATAGGAGATAGATATCTTGCATGTTGTAATGCAAATTATTGTGGTATATGGAACTCATACCATAATCTCTCAGGAAAGCAGAAACTGATCCTTTTGGGACCGCCTAAAAAGGCCTAGGGGGTGAGGGGTACTCTACTTTGCCCCCTTTTCACGTTGCGAACTATTTTATTTTACTCTCTTCTGTAATTACACAAAATAGCAGTGATAAGATGCATCCGAGACACACAGTGAGAGAAAGGAGGCCGGAGATGAAGAAGAGATGTCAAATACACATTGGAGATAATATAGTGGCAGAAGGGAAGTAAATATGAGTAAACTTACCATGTAACATAAAAATGTTGCACTCTATACTATAAGTCTCATTTTATACTACAATCACTTCGCTACAACCTCATAAATTAAAAATAAAAATGAATAATGTCTCAAACAATTTTTGATTTCTAAATATAAATTTATTCTTCAGAATTTTCTAAATTTGAAAGAACTAGTAACATGTCCTCATCAGCAATTTCCTCATGAAAAGTCTGCAATGATGATTCTTGTAACTCTATGGTCTCCAAACATTCGATAAATTCGCCATCAACAGATTGATCAAAAAAATCATTCAAGTCATCTCCTCCTTGTGACAATATTTCATTATTGGTGCTGTCAATTTCAATCAATGTAGTGGAATCATTCAAGTCATCTCCTCGTGACAATATTTCATTATTGGTGCTCTCAATTTCAATCAATGTAGTGGAATCATTCAAGTCATCTCCTCCTTGTGACAATATTTCATTATTGGTGCTGTCCATTTCAATCAATCTAATGGAATCATACAAGCCATCTCCTCCTTGTGACAATATTTCATTATTGGTGCTCTCAATTTCAATCAATGTAGTGGAATCATTCAAGTCATCTCCTTGTGACAATATTTCATTATTGGTGCTATCCATTTCAATCAATCTAATGGAATCATACAAGTCATCTCCTCCTTGTGACAATATTTCATTATTGGTGCTCTCAATTTCAATCAATGTAGTGGACAATTCAAAAGAAATTGCCACGGTCTCTTCATTGTGAGCCATTTTATTTTGAAATTGCTTGCTGTAAATTGCAGAAAAAAATAATCACTTTCATTTATCGTTTTTAGTAATACATAATATAAAACTAACTTTATCAAGTATTTAGTATAACAGAAGGACTGCAAATAAATAACAGAAAACATTTTTCTAATTATCTTCAAGTGTACAACATAGTTCCCCTTACAAATTAACAACTCACCTTTTTAAAAGTAGGAGCAGTGTTAGTACTGTGTAAATCAAACACCAGAAATTCACCACCAAAAATTCCTCACAAATGTACCTCAGACAGTAGTATCACAAAATGGCTGTGGTTTCCTCTCATTTGACATATATACATAACCAATTAACTTTCATCACACACAAATACAAAACCAAAGTAACATTTTAATTGGATCTAAATTTCAACACTTTCAAATGTGTTTTCCCCATGCAATTTTCCATAGGACATTTACATACGTCTACAGCCTGAATGGCTGAACGGAATTACACCAAACTTGGCAAAATGGTACATCAAACCTAAGAGGTCAGGAAGGATCTACTATGCCCCCTTATGGTCATTTCCCCCTTCGCTTTGGCCTCCTCTTGTCTCTCAATCCTACCGAGAGACAAGATGGCGGCCGCTACGGACTGTTTGGAATGTTGACAGACGCCGGAGAACCAATCAGCTTCGCAAAGCTCCGTAACGCGAAAAGTACGCGAAGCGGAGCGCTGTTACAGATATATATCTTTTTTTGAACGTTAATTGCTCAAAATCCACTGGAGCACACATATTGAGACCTAGCAAAGGCACATCGGGCTACCAGTCCCTAATATTTTACCAAGTTTCGTGCAAATCCATTCAGCCGTTCGATTATTATTATTATTTTTTTTTTTTGCCCCGCGGGGCCCTTTTAAAACCTCCACATCAAACCTAGGGGGTCAGCGAGGATCTACTATGCCCCCTTATGGTCATTTGCCCCTTCGCTTTGGCCTCCTCTTGTCTCTCGATCCTACCGAGAGACAAGATGGCGGCCGCTACGGACTGTTTGGAATGTTTACAGACGCCGGAGAACCAATCAGCTTCGCTTCACAAAGCTCCGTTGCGCGAAAAGTACGCGTACTGGAGCGCTGCCCGGTCCACTGTTACAGATATATATCTTTTTTTAAACGTTAATTTCTCAAAATCCACTGTAGCACATATATTGAGACCTACAAAAGGCACATCGGGCTACCAGTCCCTACAATTTTGCCAAGTTTCGTGCAAATCCATTCAGCCGTTCGGGCTAAAAGTGAGGCCAACCGCCCTATGGAAAACTCAATGTTAAAAACACGTTTTGGGACCCCCCTTTTTTCTCGACCCCCCCTGGACGAACCCCCCCCCAATTTTCAGAGGCTGCTCAGAAACAAAATGTGCCATTTTCCTGAAAATTTCAGCCAATTCCGTCCACAAACGCCAAAGTTATTTGACATAGAATTTTCAAAAATCCCATAGAGAAAAAATCCTAACTATATATACCTACTGGCGACCGCCAGTAGGTAATATTTATATATACATATATATTCGTTTCACAACAAAACTCCTTCCGGGTCCCTTGACCCATGAAAGGTGGCGTGGACGTCGGCGGAGTGAATCCGACAAAGATATGCTCAATAAACAAAGTCCATTAACCCACGCTCTCAGGAAGCAACACGGAGACACCAAAATGAAGCCAGTGCTGTTTAATCCACAACGCGTTTCGCCGACAAACGGCTTGATCACGTGAATTAGCGTTACCGTATCAGTGCCATATATCACAAAATAATGGAAATGAAAAGAGGACTGGTATAGTAAAACATTGTATAAGTAAAGTTTCTCCATGATGTACTATCATAAAGACTAGCTTGTACATTCTCTAAACAGTGTAAAAGAAATGTTGAATAATCACATACTTTACACAAAGAATTAGCGTTATAATGAAACAAAGAAATAAACAGTGCAAACATACATAATAATGCATACATATGTCAGCAACTGAAACGCGGCATTTACCACAGTGAATAAGGCATATTTAAACCTGTGGATCACCTTCCTCGTGCACCCAAGCTTCGCCCTTATTGTACGCCCAATGCGTGAAAAAAGGGGGAACTCTCTCAGCGCTGCAGGCGTCTGCAAATTAATGTGCGCCTGCGCACAAGAACAAATACATTATTTGATCATGCAGTTGTACTCACGACGGAATGTCAAAGAGTACAACGAGGGAGGTGCAAGAAGAGAAAAATGAAATTAGTGGCCAGTGCCCAAACCTATTCTCAATCAAGTAGTCAGTCCAATAAATCTCCAAGTCTTAGTGATGGCAGATCCATAACGCAAAAGTGCTCATGTGACAAGAACCGGATTAGGGGAGGGGTCCCGTGAAGTGAAGTGACGGTGAGCTGGGCCCCTTATCTCGGTCCTAAAACAAAACAAATAACAGATATCTCTTTGGTTAGCGAAGCAGGACCACCTAAAGGAAAAAAGCAGACTTTTTTAGACGAATACCGGACCCTAAGGAGGGGGCGCTTAACAACCAGGGAGACACCGGTACCAAAGCCCAGGGGACGGGGAGCCCGTGGAAGAGGACGAGGAAGGGGAAACGCCGCAACAGAAGAACGCGGATCAGGCAAAGATGGCAAAAGCGACAAGGGACGTGGCGACATGGGAACCAACAAGGGACACGCCAAAAAGAAATACTAATGGATGATCAAATGGTAAATATGACCATAGTGAATTTATCTAAAAGAAAACTCAATATGAATGAGAAAAGAACCCTGTGTTTAGGATTGTCGTTCTGCCCTTCCTTCCCATCTAAATACACTGATAATCGCATAGATTTATTCAAATATACACGTAAACTGAAACTGCAGAAATGGTATAAACTCAAGGGAGAACGCAGTGAAAACCCTTCCAACATTACTGACATCTCAAATGTATATAATTTCAACATAGCTGATGTTGAGACATTGGACACTGTCATGGAATTGGGAGCCAATGAGGGAGAGGGGGGCACTCCATGTGGTTCTACACAAATGCTTGCAGACTTGGACATTTGTACAGACACTGCAGCCAATACCAAGTTTAAGAACAAATCTAATTTTATACCTATCTTACCCCACGATAACATCGATTCCTTTCACGAATGTGTCAATAAAAACTTGAATGATCTACGACACAAACAGAGACACAAATCCAAATCAAAAAACAGACAAAATCTTAAATACAAACAAAGAGAGGCTATCAAATCATTAATGGAAGATAATTCCATTGTCATCCGCCCTGCTGATAAGGGAGGAAATATTGTTGTCCTCGACAGGGAAATGTATTTAGAAGAAGCCAACAGACAACTAACTGATAAAAATTTTTTTATGAATGTATTGAAATGAAAGTCTATGATAAGAGTATTTGTGTTTTGTGGGACCTACTGTTTGAATGGAAAGAGAGGGGAATCATCACTTGGGAGGAATATGAATATTTGAAATGTGATTATCCGATTTTACCAGTACTTTATTTATTACCTAAAGTACACAAAAATGCCACTAGACCACCAGGGAGACCCATCGTGTCTTCCAGAGGCAGTGTGTCGGAAAGAGTCTCAAAATACATTGACCATTTTCTGAGAGAACATGTCATGGAACTAGAAAGTTATGTTCGTGATACGAAAGACTTTCTTAATAAGATTGAGAAATTGAAATGGGAGGCAGGCTCTGTACTCATAACACTTGATGTACAGAGCCTATACACCATTATTGATCATGAGCAAGGTGTGGAAGCCTGTGAAGAATTTCTGAAAAACAGACATGTTAAATTCAGAGAGCATACTCGCATGTTGCTCAACATGGTGAGATACTGTCTGGGAAATAACATCTTCCTTTTCAATGGAGAACTATTCAGACAGGTTAGTGGTTCTGCCATGGGCTCGTGTTTTTCACCCAGCTTTGCCAATTTGTTCATGGGCAAATGGGAAAGGGATATTCGATCTGACCCCATTCTGCAACAGGATTTTAAAAAGGTATCGATGTGGTTGAGGTACATCGACGACCTTTTTATTGTATGGAAGGGCACCATTGAGGAAGCAGACAATTTCATAACGAAATTAAACTGCAACTCCCTGAACATTGTTCTCAGTGGCTGCAAAAGCCATACGAACATTGAATATCTAGATGTCAAAATCGAGATTGTGAACAATGAAATCCATACTTCACTTTTTCGCAAGGCAACTGCGGGCAACAGTGTGCTACATGCCCTCAGCAGTCATCCGGATAAGTTGAAATGGAGTATTCCATTTGGAGAACTACTGAGGGCCAAGCGAAACTGTAACACTGCGACAGCATACCTAGAAGAGAGTGGTACCATTCTTGACAGATTCAAGGAGAGAGGTTATCCTAATTGGGTTCTTAAAAAAGCTAGGGATAGAGCCAATAATATCCAAAGACCTGATACCCTCTTAGACAACACTGAGGACAAGGATAAAGGTGGGGACATTACCAGACTTATCCTAACCTACAGCACTGACTCCCAAGATATCAAGAGAATTGTAGCAAAAAACTGGGACATTCTCAAAACGGACAGTGTTATAGGAAAAGAACTACCTCCCAGACCCAGTATAACGTATAGACGGGGGAGGAGTATCCGTGATATGCTAGTTCGCAGTGACATCACAGTGTACCCACCCAGTAACATTCAGGGATTAGATGGTTTTTTCCCATGTGGGCACTGTAAGGCCTGTGCTAACAGTAAATCTGTAAAGGAAGTGAAGTACAATGGTGTCGAGAAAAAGATTGTACCCTTTCTCACATGCAGCTCGACCTTTGTGATATATGCCATTACATGCACATGCAACAAATGGTATATAGGTAGTACGACGTGTATGGCCAAAAAAAGAATACTGGAACATACTAGAGCCATCAGTAATTTTGACCCCAAATACCCAGTGGCCCGACATTTTAGAGATAAACATTTCTCTAATGTCAAGGATCTGAGTTTTTTCATCTTGGAACAGATAGGAAAGAATCCCAGAGGGGGCAACAGGGTATTGAAATTACGCCAAAGGGAGTCCAAACTCATTATAGACTTCCAAACCAAGAGCCCGGGGGGTCTTAATCAGGATGAGGAGCTAGCCGTACACCTAAAGGAATAATACAACTGTAATACAGCGTTCTTCTTCTTTTACCATGTTCATCTGTCTGATGATTATATTTTAAGCTTCATGTAACTTTTCAATGAAATGAAACTGTTTTTAACTAGTTCTGTTTATTTGTTTTGTTTTAGGACCGAGATAAGGGGCCCAGCTCACCGTCACTTCACTTCACGGGACCCCTCCCCTAATCCGGTTCTTGTCACATGAGCACTTTTGCGTTATGGATCTGCCATCACTAAGACTTGGAGATTTATTGGACTGACTACTTGATTGAGAATAGGTTTGGGCACTGGCCACTAATTTCATTTTTCTCTTCTTGCACCTCCCTCGTTGTACTCTTTGACATTCCGTCGTGAGTACAACTGCATGATCAAATAATGTATTTGTTCTTGTGCGCAGGCGCACATTAATTTGCAGACGCCTGCAGCGCTGAGAGAGTTCCCCCTTTTTTCACGCATTGGGCGTACAATAAGGGCGAAGCTTGGGTGCACGAGGAAGGTGATCCACAGGTTTAAATATGCCTTATTCACTGTGGTAAATGCCGCGTTTCAGTTGCTGACATATGTATGCATTATTATGTATGTTTGCACTGTTTATTACTTTGTTTCATTATAACGCTAATTCTTTGTGTAAAGTATGTGATTATTCAACATTTCTTTTACACTGTTTAGAGAATGTACAAGCTAGTCTTTATAATAGTACATCATGGAGAAACTTTACTTATACAATGTTTTACTATACCAGTCCTCTTTTCATTTCCATTATTTTGTGATATATGGCACTGATACGGTAACGCTAATTCACGTGATCAAGCCGTTTGTCGGCGAAACGCGTTGTGGATTAAACAGCACTGGCTTCATTTTGGTGTCTCCGTGTTGCTTCCTGAGAGCGTGGGTTAATGGACTTTGTTTATTGAGTATATACATATATATATATATATATATTCACTGAAAAAACCATAGGTTTCAGGTCATATATAATTAGGAATTAGCATTTAAAAAACCTTTGAAATTCACTGAAAAAACCATAGTTTTCAGGCCATATATAGTTAGGAATTAGCATTTTTAAAACCTTATTTTACTCACACAAAACCATTGAAATTCGCATATAAAGTTAGTTGGACTAACTATATTTCGCGCACCCGCAATCCACTGCTGATGATGTCACATATTACATCATTCATGACATGGTCAGTGACATCACTGATGACATCACTGATGACATCTCAAATGACATCACTGATGACATCATCCAGTGACTGTGTGTTTCTGTAAAGTTTAAATATGTTTTACATATTGAAGAATGAGTAGATGTATAAGTGTCTGGATGAAGGATTTAGTAGGTGCGTGACTGACTGTATGAGTGAGTGAGTGATTAAATGTGTCTTACTGAATGCATGGGTTAGTGACTAAACTGTCTGAATGTGTGCATCAGTATGTCTGCTGTTGTGTAAGATGCTGTATGTGTTGATCAGTAGCTATATGAGTGGCTGTATGGGTCGCTTATTGGTTGCCCAAGTATTTGTATATGAGACTGTGTCTGTGTGTGGGTGACTGGGAGGTGTCGAAACAACTGTATGGGCGGTTTACTGTGTGCATTGGTGTGTTGGTGAGTGAATGTATATCTCAGTGCTACATGTCCAAGTAAGTACATATGTAAAACACAGTGCATGTGAGAGTTGGTATATATAAATGCCTATACATGAGAGCCAGTCATTATGCAAGTGGCTGTATGGATCAATGTGTACTTGTATCAGTGATTGTTTAAGAGAGTAAGTATGTGTTAGTATATGTTTGAATAAGTAAGGTGTTGTGTGTATAACTGTATAGATGAGGAAATGGGAGTGTGATTGATTCTTTGCATGACTGACTAGGTGTGTGAGAAACTCCATGGATGAGTGAAAGTGTGTGAGTGTCTCTATAGGTGTATAAGTGCATATGATAGTATTGTATTGATGAGTGACTGTATGTATGAGTGATTGTATGGGTGAATGAGTGGATGTGTGTGTAGACCTAGGTTATATTAAGGTTATATTAGAGTGTGAGGAGGTGCATTGTATTATCACATGAATATTATCATCAGTGATATGATCAGTGATGTCAAATGAGATGTCATCAATGATGTCATCAGTGATGTCATTTGAGATGTCATCAGTGATGTCATCAGTGATGTCACTGACCATGTCATGAATGATGTAATATGTGACATAATCAGCAGTGGATTGCGGGTGCGCGAAATATAGTTAGTCCAACTAACTATATATGCGAATTTCAATGGTTTTGTGTGAGTAAAATAAGGTTTTAAAAATGCTAATTCCTAACTATATATGGCCTGAAACCTATGGTTTTTTCAGTGAATTTCAAAGGTTTTTTAAATGCTAATTCCTAACTATATATGACCTGAAACCTATGGTTTTTTCAGTGAATTTGCAAGGTTTTTTAAATGCTAATACTATTAGCGGATAACGATTTTATATATTCAGATGTTTTTTTAAATGCTAATACCTAAATATATATGTCCTGAAACCTATGGTTTTTTCAGTGAATTTCCAAGGTTTTTTAAATGCTAATACCTAACTATATATGACCTGAAACCTATGGTTTTTTCAGTGAATTTGCAAGGTTTTTTAAATGCTAATTCCTAACTATATATGGCCTGAAACCTATGGTTTTTTCAGTGAATTTCAAAGGTTTTTTAAATGCTAATTCTATTAGCGGATAACGTTTAAATATATTAATATCCTGGTGGGACCACCTGAGCAGCCCAAAGGGGTCAGGGTGTTTCTACCCTGCCCCCTTTTTGTGTTCTACAAGTTTGTTTTTCTGCTTTTCTTGTGCCTAATTCCTAACTATATATGGCCTGAAACCTATGTTTTTTTCATTGAATTTGCAAGGTTTTTAAATGCTAATTCCTAACTATATAAGGCCTGAAACCTATGGTTTTTTCAGTGAATTTGCAAGGTTTTTTAAATGCTAATTCTATTAGCGGATAACGTTTTTATATATTCAGATGTTTTTTTAATGCTAATTCCTAACTATATAAGGCCTGAAACCTATGGTTTTTTCAGTGAATTGCAAAGGTTTTTTAAATGCTAATTCCTAACTATATAAGGCCTGAAACCTATGTTTTTTTCAGTGAATTTGCAAGGTTTTTTAAATGCTAATTCCTAACTATATAAGGCCTGAAACCTATGGTTTTTTCAGTGAATTTCAAAGATTTTTTAAATGCTAATTCCTAACTATATATGGCCTGAAACCTATGGTTTTTTCAGTGAATTTCAAAGGTTTTTTAAATGCTAATTCTATTAGCGGATAATGTTTAAATATATTAATATCCTAGTGGGACCACCTGAGCACCCTAAGGGGTCAGGGTGTTTCTACCCTGCCCTCTTTTTGTGTTCTACACATTTGTTTTTCTGCTTTTTTGTGCCTCAGTCTATTAAGACCCAAGATGGATGCCAACACTTCCTGGTTAGAAGTGTTGACAGCCAATGAGCATGCAGCTTTCTCTGGAAGGCATGCTGATTGGCTGTAACTGTCTGTCAACACTAGCACAAGATAGATGCCAACAACTCCTGGTTAGAAGTGTTGACAGCCAATGACCATGCAGCTTTTTCGATAAGGCATGCTGTTTGGCTGCCACTGTCTGTCAACACTCAAAACCAGGAAGTGTTGGCAGCCATCTTGTGCCTTGTTAGAACCAAGGCACAAGAAAGCAGTGAAACAAAGGTGTGAAACTCGCAAAGGGGCCAGAGTAGAATCACGCTGACCCCCTAGGCCTGCTCAGGGGGTCCCACAAAGACCCAAAAGGCAAAATAAAAATGTTATTTTTTTTTGTAAATGTCGGGGTACGCGTACCGTGCGTGTACGGTACGCGTACCCCGCGATTTAAAAAAAAATAAAAATCTTTTGTTGCCTTGGGGGTCCTTGTGGGACCCCCTGAGCAGGTCTAGGGGGTCAGTGTGCTTCTACCCTGCCCCTTTTTTGAGTTCTACACGTTTGTTTTTCTGCTTTCCTGTGCCTCAGTCTACCGAGGCACAAGATGGCTGCCAACAGTTTCTGTTTTGGAGTGTTAACAGACATTGGCAGCCAATCAGAATGCAGCTCGCGCTCTAGAGGTACGCGTACCGTACGCGCACGTACGCGTACCGTAAGCGTACCGGTAAGCTCACCGGTAAGCTGCTACAGATATATAATTTTTTTTTAACCTAAATTACTCAAAATCCACTGGAGCACATATCTTGAGACATAGCAAAGGCACATTGGGCTACCAGTCCCTACAATTTTGCCAAGTTTGGTGAAAATCCATTCAGCCGTTCGAGCTAAAAGTGCGACAGACCGCCCTATGGAAATTAACATGGGGAAAACACGTTTTGGGACCCCCCTTTTATCTCGGCCCCCACTTGACGAATCCCCCCCATACTTTCAGGGAAGGGGCGGAGCGCCGCGAGGCAAAGTTGCTGAAAAATTCAGGCTGATTCCTCAACCGGCGCCAAAGTTATTCCAAATAGAATGTTGCGATTTCCCTATGGAAATCGATCCTAACTATATATACCTACTGGCTATTGCCAGTAGGTAATATATATAGTAAGCATGGGCGGAATTTGCGTATTCGCGATACGCAAATTCGTAATTGCGATTCGCAAAATCCGGCAAACTCTGCGAGTTTGCGAATTGGTTTTTTTGCGAGTTCGCAAGATTTTTTTACTTGTTCGGGAACGCAAACTTGCGCAACGCTCGCAACGGTCGCGAACATGTTGTTTCCACTTAACCAGCCTGCTTGCTGTGCCTTTTTCCTGTTTTGGATCGCAATGAAGTGTTCGCGTTCGCAATTTCCTGTTTTGGGTTGCAATGGCGTGTTGGCGATCGCGGCGTCGCTCGGCCACCAACCAAAATCTCTCAGCGCATGCGAACAGGGAGGAAAACTCATCAGCGAATACAGACTTATTGTAAGTCAATGCCGCGCGCACAAAATTGTATTTTTGAAGCGCGAACAAGAAAAAACTCGCTAATTGCGGATTTTTGGGAAATTTTGCGTGATTCGCGGATCACAAAATTGCCAAAAATCCGCAAATTCGGCAAGTGGAACAAATTTTCCGCCCATACTTAATATATATATATATATATATATATATATATATATTATGTCACAAACAAAGAAACTGCACTCGCGGGGGTCAAATCCAGAACGGATTTATTGCACACAGAAAATAGAATTCAGATGCGTTTCGGCGGTACGCCTTCGTCAGTTACAGGCGGCCGCCATAACGCTGCAAGTTATAAACACATTGTCTCACCAGATCTCACGGGAATGGTCTCGCCAGGATGCCATATTAACATCAGGCAATTTACCTGGCTAAAGACGGTTAAACATATATCGACTTTGCACTTAGTCTTTACAGAGTTAACGTAGACATTATTTACAAAAATGATCAAAATTGCAGTAAATAATGATTGTGTAGCGTGGAGAAATATAATACAATGCAAAATCCCAGGAACCAAACAATGCATGAAAATTGATCGTGAAATACATAAATCAAATGCTTGTGATGGATATATCCCCTTCTAGCAAGTAGGAAACTGTTATACTAGCTTATCCGTCGCGCATTGCTGCGATCTCAGAAGAAAGGAAATTCAAGGAAACTCGTTATGATAACATTAAATTTACATTGTGTAATTGTTATTGAAACGTATTCATTTTATTTTTTTAAACATTTCTAAGTGCGGCTTGAGCAGTGCATCCTCGGTTGGCTTCCAATCTTTATTCTGGTTGCTCTCCTGTTTTATTTCAGCGGGCTTGAGCAGTGCGTAATTGATCGTTTTCCAATCTTGATTCTCGTTGCTCTCCTGTTTGATTCGAGCGGGCTTGAGCAGCAGTCCGTAATCGATCGGCTTCCAATCTTGATTCTCTTAGCTCGTTCGTTTGAGAATTACGGGCTTGAGCAGTTTGTATTCGAACAGCATTACGGGCTTGAGCAATTTGTATTCGAACAGCTTCTAATCTTGCTTCCCGTTGCTCGTCTGTTTCTGAAGCTCGTAATGCCTTTTTCTTTCATGCTTCTGATGTAGATTGACCAATCGATTTCCGTTTGGGGGTAATTACTGTTGACGATGCTCGCAAATTCGCAGTTTTTTCAGTATTCGAAAGATTATGGGGGCCCTGGGAGGCCGATTTAAAAATAAATGTTTTTACAGAAACCTTCGCGGGAGTGTACTCAACAACTTCCCAAAGTTTCATGGCGATCGGATGAATGGTGCAGTAATGCATAAAGACAAACAGACAGACAGACATACTTTCGTTTTTATATATATAGATACTAGCTTACCCGTCGCGCGTAGCTGCGATCTCAGAAGAAAGGAAATTTAAGGAAACTTGTTATGATAACATTCAATTTACATTGTGTCATTTTTTTTCAAACTTATTCATTTTAATATGGAAAACATTTTAAAGTGTTGTTTTTATTTATTTGAGTGCTTGTGGATACACTGTATTTTTTGTTTTTCCATCTGGTGCGTACACGAATAAATCAGGTTTTCTGATGCATGAGCTGGCCACATACAGTTGTCCATGTGAGAAGCACAGATTCTCCAAATCTAGTCCACACACTTGCAGCGATTGTCCTTGTGCTTTGTTGATGGTCATTGCAAAAGCGAGTCGCACTGGAAACTGTAAACGTTCAGTATTGGAAAGATTATGAGGGCCCTGGGGGGCCAGGGGGCCGATATTTAAATTATTTTTTTTTTTTTGCCAGAAACCTTTGCAGGAGTGCACTCAACAACTTCCCAAAGTTTCATGCCGATCGAATGAATGGTGTAGTAATGCATAAAGGACAAACAGACATATATACATTTGTTTTTATATAGATAGACTAGCTTACCCGTCGCGCGTTGCTGCGACCTCAGAAGAAAGGAAATTTAAGGAAACTTGTTATGATAACATTCAATTTATATTGTGTCATTTTTATTGAAACGTATTCATTTTAATACGGTAAACATTTTAAAGTGTTGTTTTAATTCTGTTTATTATTCGAGTGCTTGTGGATACACAGTATTTTTTGTTTTTCCGTCTGGTGTGTACACGAATAAATCAGAAGGTTTTCCGACGCGTGAGCTGGCCACATACAGTTGTCCATGTGAGAAGAATGGATTCTACAAATCTAGTCCGCACACCTGCAGCGAATGTCCTTGTGCTTTGTTGATGGTCTTTGCAAAAGTGAGTCGCACCGGAAACTGTAATCGTTCAGTATTGGAAAGATTATGAGGGCCCTGGGGGGCCAGGGGGGCCGATATTTAAAAAATGTTTCCTTTTTTTTTGCCAGAAACCTTCGTGGAGGAGCACGGCGTTAAATCTTCGTAGAGTTCATGGAGCACTGGCGCGCGCACCACTGTTAACAGAACCGAATGCCAAATCACTTGCTGCACATTACCTGTTTATTGTAAGGCACACGGCGAGTCTCACTACTCCACCACCAAAAGTTTGGCTGTGTGGAGGGGACTAGCGCCACTAAAAGGAAGTACTACACACCCACTTCCGTTTTCACAACACTAGCGGCAGGTCAGCACTCTAGTGCCTCGCCTACCCCGGCCATAAAAGACCTGATCTAGGCGCTTCCCCTTAGATTCAAAGCAGACAGAAACACTGCCAGCGTCAAACAACCTTGGGACCTCGTCAGGTTGCAACTATTAGCAAGCGCTCAGCGCTCCTCGTTCTTCTTGTTTACTGGCTCCCTCGCGCACCGCGGCTGAAGAAGCGCCCAGCGAGTTGTAGAGCATTTGTTGTTCTTCTGTTAGCTTTCTTGTTAGCTTTCCCTTAATATCGGCTCCCTCGTGCACGGCGGCTGAAGAAGCGCCCAGCGAGCGTTGAGCACTAATCTAAACCAGCTTACATTATTATTTCGCCAGCATGAGATGATTACGCGTTTTTTAAAAATTGTATGAATTGTTTTTAAAATTTAAACGCTGTCACAAATCACTTGCTGCACATTACCTGTTTATTGTAAGGCGCACGGCGAGTCTCACTACTCCACCACCAAAAGTTTGGCTGTGTGGAGGGGACTAGCGCCACTAAAAGGAAGTACTGCACACCCACTTCCGTTTTCACAACACTAGCGGCAGGTCAGCACTCTAGTGCCTCGCCTACCCCGGCCATAAAAGCCAATGCTCCCAGTCAAGCGCAGCGGACGTGCGCAGCGGGCGCGACGTCTGCGCGCCGGAGTCGCGCCAGAGTCATGCCCGTCTGCGCCCGTCCGCGCCGGGACCGCCGGACCACGAACCTGTTACCCTGATGTACCCCACTTCAATCCTTTACACATATACCAATACTCCAGGGATCAGCTACTTTCCATCAGGCAACCTCTACATCTCCCTCACTCCTGTCCCACTCTCCTCAATCCCAATACCTTATGTGAGCCGATTAACTGTAACACCTGCACTCCCCACCCACCTACTCCCGCTCATAACACTATTTTAGCCGCTCTCCTCAATACCCGTTCCCTTCCTAGACACAAATGGGATATTTTAGAGCTCATATCGTCCAAATCCCTAGATTTATTATTTTTAACAGAAACATGGGCAGACCTATCATCGGGACCAGACTTTACGGCTGCTCTACCCTCAGGGTATTGTGTAAGTAGATTGGACAGAAAGGGACAGAAGGGTGGTGGAATAGCCATAGTACATAGAGAAGAATTCCGCCTCCATACCACACCCCTTTCCCTCAAAGAATGCGAAGCCATGGCCTTTAGTTGCACCTTGTCTAAAATACAATCATTCGCTGGGACACTAGTGTATCGTCCCTCTGGTCCACGTACTAAATTACTTGCCAACTTCCATTCCATCTTGGAAAACTCTATAGGATCGACGCATTACACCATTTTGGGTGACTTAAACTTTCACTTAGAGATAACAAATGATACAGATTCTACTACCATTCTAAATGATTGCCTAGCGGCCGGCCTCCATCAATTAGTTGTAGCCCCTACCCACATTGCAGGACATACTTTGGATGCGATATTCACAAACAATAACGACATCACGGTCTCCAGAGTAGAACCTCTTACATGGACTGATCACTCTGTGGTGTACTTTAACATTAAACTGAACCCTACGACGGTAGTACCAACTAAACCATCACCCCATACGACATCAAGGAACTGGAAAAACCTTAACATCCCTGACTTTTCCACAATGTTAACGGAATTACTGCAAAATACCTACTCTGATCCCGATATAGCATCCAATAACTATCTCACATACCTCGTTTGGTCGCAGTTGGTGGAATTAGTTCTAGGTATTGGCGCCACAAAGGAAAGTCCACCTATGTTATTCACAACGAATAATTATTTGGACGGTGCTAAAAGGAGAAGAGAACCACACTCTCTCTTCTGAATCGGCTAGGGCCACACAAGACTGAAACTCCTTAGCACACGTTTAATAATTCAAATGATACACATGATTTTCACCATACAACAAAATGCATTCTTGAATGATTAGATCCTTATTAGTCAAGGTATTCTTTGGTGTTGTTTTATTTCAGGATACGTCACAGCCAACACGTGTTTCGTCGTTATGGGAGTGTAACCCACGACTTTCTCAAGGCTGTTAGGTAAAGAAAAAACGAGCATTGTAACTTTGATGTTCTATCAATCATATGATATAATGTACATTAATATGCATTTAGATACTTCTAATGAATTAGCATTGTTGAGGTAATATGGTGGTGTTCAACATTGTGCCGTTTAGTGTACAGTACATTAACTAGTGTCATCATATGATGCTTTTTTTAAAAACATTGTACAACTTGTGAATAACATGGTGTTCTTCTGTTAACCAGAAGGTCTATGGCCCATTAAAAAAAATATGGAGAAACCAGTGTTTGTGTTTGTCACCGTGAGGTGCAAATATCAACATGCAGAAAGGATAGTGCTTCAAAGTTTTAGCTCTATTTAGTGTTGTCATGCATAGTATAGGAAATATTAGGGATACCTAGTCTTCTTAATGTTGCTGTTTCTGTTTTAAGAAAAAGGGCACAGAATTTAGGCGACCACCTAAGTTATACGTAGGCATATTAACAGTATAAGTTATTTTGTTTATTCCGTATCCCATATACTCACAGTAGTTGAGGTGATAATTCCAACCCTCAAGGGGTTCTGTTAGGGGACCTTATTCGTATCTCGCGGTTCTTGTTGCAGTACTCAGTATTTTGGTATTCACAAGGGCAGCTGTAATTTAATAGTATGTCCAATTATAGCTCTATTCAAAATATTTTCATCCGTTTATAATAACATTTTCATTTCGGTTCTTAGATGGGATCTTTATATTTAGTGAATATTCTATTTTTAGTCTTAATCTAAAGTGTAAGCACACTTGTCTAGTGATTAGCTGTCTGGTAGTTAGTAAACTCCAGTTTCAGATGCTTGCGCCACATTGTCTTCGCTTAAATTAATGATGCAAAACATTTTACCACCTTGTGGTGGGATATTTTTATTTTTATATTTAGGTAACGGTTGTTAATTATCTTCTATCTGTAAAGTACCTTGTCTTTTTAATGCTCTGAGATGCGAGGGGTTGGTATCGGCGGTAACGCATTTGCATTAAATAGTGGCTCTGAGTTTTTATAGCTTTCAAATGAAGACGTGCGTTATACATTATTCATAAATTACCCACTTATTTCGTGGCAAAGGAAGGCGAAAGAGCATGATCGACGACAGCGCGTTTCTGTTAAAAGGGTGCTACGAGTCTGTGTCGTCTTTACATAAACCTGCGCTTTCACTAGATGTTTTTTCCCCAAAATACGCGCATTCTTACCTTACGCTGTTTTTCTTAATTTGTGGACTCCGTCCCCTCTGCTGTGTATATGAAGCAGTACCTTTCACCTGTAGTGATGTTCTATTAGTAACATGTGGTTAGCCTGCTATAGCACGTGATCACTGGCACTTCCGGTTTACCGGGTTAGCGAGTGGTTATTGATTTGCTAGGTTAGTAGTGGTATCTGTGGCGGCCATCTTATCCTGTCCTCTATTTATAATAACTTCTGATATCCCCAGCAGTGATATTGCTGTCATTAGAACTTTGATCATTCTTATTTTTCAATATATTATGCTTAGTTGTACTTTTATTTATAAAATTATTCGTAAACCGAGTGATTTTCTATTTTTATTACGGGTCTTGTAAGAACCGATTTTCTAGTTAAAAAAAAAAAAATTCCAAATTTTTTGGGGCTATTCTTCCTTTAACTTTAAAAGATATCTTTTTATTGTGATCATCTTTATCATGGTTCAGCATTAAATAACGTCCCCAGTGTTTGGTAAAACCACAATTATGATGACTGTGGTGTTAACCATTAGTGTTTTGTTAATGTGATTTAGATATTGTATCTCGGTGTCATTGTGATTTGTGACATACGGTGATGATGATTCGTTCCATCATTATTTGTGAGGTCTTATGTTGATTTGATCTTCAGAAAAGTCCAGTGATAGTATAGTGTTACCATGCAAATACTTGTGGCGTTCTAATGCAAGTTCATAATCCTATAAATTCTGTGATGATATGGTTTCTCCACTCAAAACTGGGACAGAACATATAGAAGAGATTACTAAGTGACTAGACCATCATAAGAATAAAAACATACAGTACAGGCTTATTTCATACATTTGAATACTGTTTGATTTGTTATTTACCTTTGCCCATAGTTTGATACTTTATTTGTTTCCCCACTGGGCAATATTGCACTCTTTTGTTTCAACATCTTACATGAGTTAGTTTTACGTGCCTAGAAAGTAATGAAGCTCATGGTCAATGTTGAGCCCTAGGTCCACACTTCTCAGAGTCTGTATCCAAGTCGCCTCCCTCCTTCTCAATGCCAATTCCCTGTTTCCCCCCCTTGGATGGGTGGGTACATGTTCAAAGCCAAAAAATTGAAATGAGTGGTTTGGTGTTTGTGCAGGACAAATGGACATGTGTGCAGCTACTGGGTAGCGCATGTCTCCCTGTTTCACTGCCCTGATGTGTTCATTTATTCTATCTCTCAACGGTCTCTTTGTACTGCCTATGTATCTTTTGCCGCATTTGCAGTCAAGGGCGTACACCACAAATTTGGTAAGACAGTTTATAGCAGTACGGATACTGTATTTTTTGTCATTTGGTCCATCAAACTCCTTTCTTTTTTTGTAAGCCCATTTGCAGGCTGCGCATTGCCCACAGCTAAAGAATCCTAGTTCTGTGAGCCAGTTGGTCTTAGTTGCACTAGTCGGATAACTCGGGCTTTATATATTCCTCAGTGTTGTGCCTTTTCTATAGGTTAGTGTAGGTCTCTCTGTTATGTACTTGGTCAGTGTTGTGTCCTTCTTAAGTAAGTGCCAGTGTTTATTAAGGCTTTTGCGTAGGACTGTGGACCAGTTTTTGTATCCCGTTACTAATCTGATCTTGTCTTCTTTGTCCTGTTGTTTAGTTTTTTCTTTTAATGTGTCCATTCTGGTGATTCCATCTATTCTATTTACTGCCTTTAGTAATTGTTTTTTGTTATATCCTCTGTTAAGAAATCTTTGGACCACCCCCTGTTTTTGGTCCTCGAATTCTTTATCATTGCTGCAATTACGGCGTGTTCTGACTAGCTCCCCATAGGGGATTGCTCTTTTTTGGTGTTCAGGGTGTGCACTTGTTGCGTGCAGTAAAGCATTGCAAGCTGTGCTTTTCCTGTAGAGTCTGCTTTGTATTGTTTTGTTCTCTATGAAGAGTTCTACGTCTAGGAATGGGAGTTTGGTGTTACTATATTCCATAGTAAACTTTATGTTCTGGTCATTGTGGTTTAAAAATTGATGAAATTCATGTAGTTTCTCTGGTGTGCCTGTCCAGATCATGATACAGTCGTCAATGTACCGTCCCCAGAACAGTATGTCATTGTTCCATTCGGAGGCTGGTGGGCCCCAGACTCTCGTCTCCTCAAACCTTCCCATTACTAGGTTGGCATATGAGGGCGAGAATCTAGAACCCATAGCCACACCCTGTTTTTGCCTGTACCATTTGTCTTTGTATAAGAAGACGTTATTGTCTAGTATGGTTTCAACCATTTCCAATATCATTTCAGTGTGTGACCAAGCACTGGCAGGTCGTCTGGATAGCATTCTTCTTACAGCATTTAGTCCTGTGTCCCTTTTAATGCAGGTGTATAAGGAGACTACGTCTAGTGTGACTAGCAGCATATTGTCCTCCCATGGTAGGTCTGCCATGGTCCCTAAGATATGTTTGGTGTCTCTGATATAAGATGGAAGGTTTAATACCAGAGGTTTTAGAAAAACGTCCACATAGTCCGACAGTTTTTCGGTTGGCCCCCCGATGCCCGATATAATCGGTCTACCTGGAGGGAAAATATGGGGTTTGTGTACCTTAGGAACTGTATATATGCATGGGTATCTGGGTCGGTCAGTTTTCAGATATGCTAGTTTGTTATCATTTATTAAGTGCATCCCATGCCATTTCTTTAAAAGAGTGTTGATATACTCTGTTAATTTCCATATTGGGTTTGTTGTGATTTCCTCATAACAGTCAGTGGTGTGTAATTGGGTGAGGATCTCATTTTCATAGTCATTAGTTCGCATTATCACCATGTTGCCTCCTTTGTCTGCCTCTCTTATTGTCAGGTCTTTGTTTTGGCTCAGTTGTAGGAGTGCTTTTCTCTCACCATTGGATAGGTTATCTCGGTGTGTGCGTGTTACCGTGTTTCTTGAGTGGTGTCTGTCTAAGTCTGCTGATACTGATTTGAAGAACTGATCTATGTTATTGCCTGCTGTGAGTGTTGGTGTCCATGTGGATTTGTTTTTTAGTCTGCTAGTAATGTTGTAATCCATATTGACATCTAGATCCCTCATGATTCTGTCTGTTAGTATCACCTCATCTTCACATTCAGTTATTGATAATAGGAGTCTAGTGTCCACAATATCTTGTATACAATATTCGCCACTTGACACTACACCCAAATTTTGCTGCAATTCTTTATTTGCTGGTTTGTTTAGTTCAAAATGTTTTTTCAGTTTCAATCGGCGCGTAAACTTAAACAGATCAACCTTAGTAGTACAATAGTCACCAACATTATTCGGACAAAAACTCATGCCTTTCTCAAGAACCGATATCATGTCATTGTTGAGATCAAAGTCACTCAAATTCATTACTGAAACATTTCTTATTTCTTCTGAGCCTGGTTCCAGGATCTGGTTTTCATTCCCTGCCTGTTTGGACCTGCTCCCACCTCTTTTTCCTCTCCTTGTTTTCCTGGTTGCCCTATAAGTCTGTTCTCTCTGTTGCCTTTCTTTATTCTGTTGATCTCTAATAAAAAACTGTTGTTAGGGTCTGCTGCACTAGTTGCTCCCATCTGTCCCTCACTTTCACTTTCACACACCTCACCCAGGCATGCAATACTTTCGCCCCCCTCAAAACTTCCAATAGAAATCGTCACACTCCATCAGCTCCTTGGTTCTCAGAGGATCTCCGTAGGCAAAAACAACACTGCCGAAACCTAGAAAGGAGATGGCGCAAGCATTATTACCCATCTGACAAACTAACTTATAAATCAGCCTTAACCAATTACAAACAACTAATCTTCACCCAGAAGACCAACTATTTTGTGTCACAAATCAACTCCGCACAAAACTCCACTAAACAATTGTTTCAGGTAGTGAACCAGCTTTCCAATCCCCCGGTACCCCCGGAGGACACATCTCAACAACTCTGTGACTCCCTTGCCAAGTTTTTTACAGACAAGGTTATGTCAATCTTTAGCACTTTTTCCCTTTCCACTCATTCTGGTGCATTAATATCTCAGCCTGACCCTTCAAATATCTCAGTTACATTCTCTCATTTTCAAGAAACCTCCCAAGAGTGCATCCAACACCTTATAACCAAAATCAAATCCGGCTCCCCCACTGACCCATGTCCACCTTCAATCCTTAATTTGATCGCACACATTATTACACCAGCAATTGCCAACATCTGTAACACCATGTTCAGTTCAGGAATATACCCCTCAATATGGAAACAAGCAGTCATACGCCCACTTCTTAAAAAGCCTAACCTAGACCCTGGAGATCCAGCTAGCTACAGGCCTATCGCCTGCCTACCCTTTCCATCTAAGATATTCGAGAGTCTCTTGAACACTCAACTCTCCAACTTCATTGAAACCAACGACCTTTTAGATGACACACAGTTTGGTTTCAGACAGGCACATGGCACTGAAACAGCACTCATTAAAGCGGCTGATGAGATTAGGTCTACTATGGACAAAGGGGGAGCGGCGGTCCTGATATTATTGGACTTGTCCGCAGCCTTCGACACGGTCGACCACACCACCTTGGTCGACCGTGTCTCTGCCTTGGGGATTACACACAAAGCAAAAAAACTCATCTCTTCATTCTTAGAGAACCGATCCCTAACAGTCAAACTAGGACAATTTTGTTCGCCTACTTTTTCGCTCCCATGCGGCGTCCCTCAAGGATCCTCGCTAAGTCCAACACTGTTTAATATATACGTGTCGGACTTGGCGAGGGTAATCAAAGCCCACAACATCAGCCTCACAACATACGCCGACGACACACAGCTCGTTTTATCTATCCATCAAGATGGTGCTGATGTGGCCGCTAACTTTCAATCAGGCATGTTAGCAATAAGCGACTGGATGGCGGCCAATTGCTTAAAGTTGAATTCCTCCAAGACAGAGATAATGGTCTTTGGTAAACTGGAACCCATCTGGTCTCCCGTTTGGTGGCCTGACAAGCTAGGTCCCCCCCCTACCCCGGTCATCAAGGTGCGGAACTTAGGGGTAATATTTGATGACAAACTGCTATTCACCCACCATGCGAACAATGGGGTGTCCACTTCATTTTTTACGTTACGTAAAATAAAAAAGCTACTACCCTATATCCCCAGTACCCATGCAAAAACACTCATTACCTCTCTGATTTTCTCACGTATAGATTATTGCAACGCTCTTTTTCTGAATGCACAGGCCAAAATCATTAACAAACTTCAGCTAGTGCAGAATGCGGCAGCCAGAGTCCTTCTGAAGATTCCCAAATTTCAATCCATCTCCTCCCACATGCAAAACCTTCATTGGCTCTCCATGAAGAACCGCACTAGATTTAAGTCCCTCTGCATAGCATACAAAGCAATCAACAACATAGGTCCTGCTTTTCTCAGAGAGGCCTTTAAACCCAAAAACAACCCTAGAACCCTGCGCTCCTCTTCCTCTTATTGTGTTAACATTCCTCGCACCCGAAGAGTTAACTGGGGAGACAGATGTTTTGTCATAGCCAACGCCAAACTTTGGAACTCTCTCCCCACCTACATCAAACTCAGCCCTACCCTCATGAACTTCAGGAGACAGCTGAAAACGTGGCTCTTCACTCAGTAAATGGCTCTTTCTGTTCAACCACTTTCTGTCTGACTACTTTTGATCTATAGCGCCGAGACACCCACGGGTAGTCGCGCGCTTTAAAAGTCGCATAAATAAATAAATAAATCCTATCTCTGGATGCCAAGATGGCATTTGACATGGTGGAATGGCAATACCTCTTTGCAGTGTTGGCCCACATGGGCTTTGGTCCCAAATTTATTTCCCGGCTCAGACTCTTATATACAGAATCGGTGGCACATGTGACGGCAAATGGCCACGTCTCTCGCGAGATACCACTGACTAGAGGAACGAGGCAGGGGTGCCCACTCTCGCCGCTATTGTTCGCACTGGTCTTGGAACCACTGGCCACTGTCATTAGGACAACTCCGTTACTGAAAGGGATCAGATGGGGGGACAATTGGGAGGACAGAGTCTCCCTCTATGCTAATGACATGCTGATATATTTGACAGACCAGGAGAGGGGTGTCCCGGAACTGCTGAAGCTGTGTGACGTGCATAGTAGGACATCGGGATATACGATCAACTGGTCGAAATCAGTGTTCTATGAGTTGAGGGATCCCTCTCCAAATCTCCCCAATGACTGCCCACTAGCCATAGCAGACACCTCCTTCAAATACCTAGGGATACACGTCACGCGTAGCGCGACGGACTTCTATGAGCAAAACCTGCTGCCGCCGCTTGCTCGGCTACGGAGCGATGTGCGACACTGGAAGACCCTTCCACTGACACTGTTAGGGAGGGCAGCGCTGTTTAAAATGATGGCGCTGCCGCGTTTTCTGTATGTCCTCGAAAACGCACCAAGCATCGTAACCCCGCGCTATTTCCAAAAAGTGACGGCTATGGTGGCTGGACTGCTGTGGGGCGATCGCCCGGCCGTATAGCACATCTGAAGCTTAACAGAAGCTGGTACGACGGTGGTATAGCCCTGCCGAATATCCAATTGTATTACTGGGCAGCACAACTTAAAGTTCTCAACCAGTGGATACACGCCCCGCAAGACGACCCGGCCTACCTCGCAGACAGGGCACAACTGGGCACACACAGCCTGCTGGCACCACTTTACCACAAGGGATTAGCAGCGAAGTTATCGGGAATGACTAAACACACAGTGACATTATGGCATAGGGCGCAGGCGTGGCTTAAATGGGGAGGAGTCATAAAGAAGCTTATACCACTATGGGACACTAAGGCACTGGGTCACCTACGGCGCAGCAAGGGATTCACTCAATGGGACAATATAGGCATCTCCACGGTGGGTGACATGTGGTCAAAGGAGGGAGTGGTCCCATTCTTGCACCTACAGCAGCACTACAACCTGGGTCCCAGCGAAACCTATCGCTATATCCAAATTAAACACGCACTGACAACAGCCATCACGGTAGGTACAGAGGTCCGGGAATCCTCACCGTTGGAGGATCGTCTCCTGGCGGACTACATACAGACTAGCGCGACCTCCCTCACATACCGCAAGTTGCTTAAATAACCTGCCTGATCCACTTGATAAATTGCGGGAGAAATGGGTGGACGAACTGGGAGAAATGGATGAGGCGGACTGGAATGCTGCATTGGCGCCCAGAGAGAAGCCGGTATCTCGGCAAGATTACGACTGGTGCAGCTTAAGATACTGCACCGGATCTATTTTACGAGGACTACATTACATAAGCTACACAGGGCGGAACACTCGTATTGTCTCAGGGGCTGTGGGGAGGAGGGCACCTTCTTGCACACACTCTGGGAATGCCTGGCCATTTCAGACTACTGGTGGCGGGTGATGAGAACCATTTCACAGACTCTAGAAGTGCCTATTGCACCTGACCCCCGTATGTGCCTGCTAAGTATATGGAGCCCGAATGATCTGACACGCCAGGGCCAGCAGTGGACCACAATAGGTGTCATGGTCGCAAAGAGAGATATAGCGCAGAAGTGGGGGGCAGTGGAAACACCGAGTCTGGCGCAGTGGTGCAGGAACATAGATGCGCTCATGTTGACTGAACGAGCTGTGTATAAAATGAGAGCTAACCCTCGTAAATGGAATAAGGTATGGCAGCCCTGGAACCGGTACCGGGGTGAAGTATGTGAGCCACTGTTGGAGGAGGACATTGAGAGCTCAGAGGATGAGGAAGAGATAGACTGAATAACTCCATTAAACGGCAGATAACGGCACAAGATAGATACAATAGGGGTTACTAACATGACAGAACATATGCTTAAAGCGAGTAGCTTGGGGGAGGGAAGGGTACTGTAAGAGTCCACACTGAACCACCACAGAGCATGATTACTGGAACATTAGCGATGTACTATACTGTTTAACACATCTGACTGAGTCATAAGTTGAGTTATGTTTGTATTTCTACAAGAAAGAGAAAAAGTGAGACGGAACATTTGTATGTGCAGAGAAAACGATGAACGTATGTGTTGCCATTTTGATTGACTTCGCTGCCGGACCGGACGTTGTCGGCTGAACAGCTGTGTAATATACCTATGAAGTGAATCTGAAGTCTTGCTGCCGGCCTCAGGGTTGTAGGCATAATTCTGTGTTATTTTGGCAACTGTGAATAAAAGTCTTGCGACCCAAAAAAAAAAAAAGAAACCTTCGCGGGAGTGTACTCAACAACGTTTAACACATTTTTTTTTTTTAACATTTCTTTTTTTTTGCCTGCGAGAAATCTTCGCTGGAGTGTACTCAACAACTTCCCAAAGTTTCATGCTGATCGGATGAATGGTGTAGTATTTCATAAAGGACAAACAGACAGACATACATTTGTTTTTATATATATATATATTTTTATATATATATATATATATATATATATATATGTATATATATATATATATATGTATATATATATATCATAACACAACAATTCCTTTGCAGAAATTAATTGAAAACGCACTTGCAGGCTTCTTAATTCCCCAGGCTTTTAATGTTCCAAATCACATCAGAGTTGAGGAGACAACCGACGCGTTTTGCTATCCACAATAGCTTGATCACGGTACAATTACTATGCCAAAAGATAAAATCATTGATTAATATAGGGTGAATAGGTGGAGGAGCTTGGCGGGCATCCGAGATGGCCGCTTGAGCACAGCGCTCTCCGGACCCTCGCCGCTCCCGACATTTTATCCTGGCTGAATCCTGATTTCTTGCAAGAATTCGTGTAGGGGACGTTTGGCTGATTACCCTGGCACTTTTCAGAAATCGATTTGGATCTCGTATTCCTGAGATATGGTGCTCTGAACTTTTGGGCTCCGCCCTTGAGGTGCGCCCGGGACAGGGTGCGGTACTGTAGCCGTCCTGCAATTGAACAACAACGGCAGGAGATCTGGCCTTGTGGGTCCCCCCTTCCTAAGTTTCGGTTTCGATTCCGTTCCGACTTGGGCCACGGCTGTGGATGTCGTGTTGCGACTGAGACTTGGAGGCAGATCGGCTGTTGGGCTTTCATGTGACCTATTTACTGGTTTTGGCGACCTCTACCCGAGTTGTGCCCCCTTTTTCTGTACTTTTGATCCTGTACTTTGGGTGTCGGGCCCGTCGGATCCGGTGGCTTGTCCTGTGACGCATCTTCAAAATGGCGGGCAGAGGGGACAGAGAGACGCGCAAGACGAAAACACCTCTGCGCGGAGCTCCAGTTCAATCAAATGTCATGGACCGTTATACCCATTCTAAGGGGTCCCCCGGAGCTGCCCTGCCTGGTTCTAGTATTGCGTCTGAACGAATTTTGGAAGAGTCGGCGGAGCCCTCCTTACAGGATATCATGGGCGCCATCTCGGGTGTGAGGGAATCCATCGGCCTACAGTACGAGGCCTTGGCCCACAAACTTGACACCGTGGCTATCGAGGTGAATCTGATTCGTGCTGACCTCGGCAAGACGAATGAGAGGGTGCAATCACTGGATATTAAATCCTCTAGCCTTACGAATGACGTCTCGGAGCTCCAAACAGGGATTGGAAATCTCCGTCGGGGGAACGACTTCATGACCCGTCGCCTGGAGGACTTTGAAAATAGGGCGCGTCGCTGCAATGTTCGCCTGGTTGGTGTACCGGAAAACCCTGAACCCCACTCGGTGGATCTCCTGGTTGAGGATCTGGTCTTGAACCATTTGGCCCCTTCTGGTCTCACAAAATTTTTCACGGTGGAACGTGCACATCGTGTTCCAGGGGGCAAAGTCAAGCCGGGAGCCCCGCCGAGACCCATTGTGGCGAAGCTTTTTCATTATAGAGACCGGGACGCTATCCTGCAGGCCTCGCGGGTGAAGGGCCCGGTGGCCTTTGAGAATGCTACGGTGAACTTTTACCCGGACTTTTCCCAACAGGTTCAGAGACAACGTATGGAGTTTCGTGGTGCCAAGAAACGACTCCGGGATCGGGGCCTACGTTACGCCATGCTCTTTCCCACTAGACTCCGGGTTGAATACAATGAACGTACCCTTTTCTTTGATCGGCCAGATGCTGTTAATGACTGGCTGGACTCATTGCCTGACTGTCCTCCTGAGACAGACTCCGCCGCTCACCCTGGCGGTGCCGAAGGTGGTGTGGAGATCTAACTGTTCGGCTCTTATGTCTTATTTTGAATACATTCTCAGGAGTGTTGGCCGGCGTCCCTCTACATTGTGATCATTCTGTCTTTTCGTTTGTTATTTTTGTTCTTGCTGAGGTCGGGGGGTGGATGGAACGGAGACCTTTCCTCCTCCGGGGTCTTTGTGTAGAATAGGGGTTCTTGGGCGACAGGCACACTGCAGGTTGGGGTGGCTCTTTAGCTTTTTGCAGGGGTGCAGGGTGGGGGGTGTTTCTCTTCAGTTTGGGGGAGGGGGGTTGGGAAGTTTTTTCTTTTCTGTGTGTTGTTTTCAAGGCGAGTTGCTCCTGTGTTTGCTGCTGTTTCTGATGTCTAGCTCATGGACGAGGGGTCTTGGCTCGGGTGGTTGGGATGGGGGGTAGAGGGTTAAAATTTCTTTCCTGGAACGTTAATGGCCTGGGAGATCGTATTAAGCGCAGTGTGGTCTTAAAATGTATACGACGTTTGTCACCGGACATTGTTTTCATGCAAGAAACCCATTTGATTGGTAATGTTTGTTATGCGATGAATAGATGGGGCTACCGCCTTGTGGCGCACTCAGGGTTTACCTCCGGATCTAGGGGTGTGGGTATTCTTGTTCGAACCTCCCTCCCCCTGGCTATCGATGAGGTGATTCATGATGACCGTGGGAGATATACTGTCCTGGTGGGTAGATATGAAGGCCGCACCCTATCTCTCTTCAATGTTTATGTTCCCCCGGGTTTGCAGGCCTCTACTTTTACTGACTTGGGCCGTGTTCTGTTGGATCTCCCTGATAGCACTCTCTTTCTTGCCGGTGATTTTAATTCGGTGCTTTCCGGCCTTCACGATCGCCATCCCCCTAGAGATACCCCGCAGGCTCAGCAGTGGTTGGGTGGGTTTTTAGATACCTTTGGCCTTGTGGACTGCTGGCGACTGTTGCATCCTACTCAGCTCCAATACACCTTTCATTCTGGGGCCCATGGCAGTCTGTCCCGGCTGGATTATTTCCTGATGCCCGCAGCCCAATCATCGGCGGTTCGTGAGATTTTACACTTGCCGAGGGGTATTTCTGATCACTCGCCGCTCTGGCTCCGTTTCGAAGTTGGGGTAGAGGCGGCGGGCCGAGTGGCTCCCATTAACCCTTGGTATCTTTCCTCCCCTGAGACTCGTACCCTCTTGCTCAAGTCCATGGATGCATATTTCCTGGAAAATGAGGGGTCGGTCTCTTCGGCTGTGTCCCTGTGGGAAGCTTTTAAAACTGTGATTCGTGGACAGGCCCTTTCCTTGATTGTTGAAGCTAAGAGGGCAGGGAGGAAGGAGGTGGTGGACCTTGAGGGGGAGATCTCTGCTTTGGAGGACGAGTTGGAATCTGGTGTCACGCCTGACAAACTTCATGCCCTGGGTCTAAAACAGTTTGCGTATAAATCTCTGGTCACTGACGCTGCAAAGGTGATGTTTCGTGAGCAGCAGGGCAGATTGTACGATGTGGGTGACAAGGCGGGCAAACTCCTAGCGTGGTTGGACAAGAAAGAAAGAGTTAATCGTGTGGTGCCCGTGATTCAGTCTGCGACTGGTGAGAATGTGATTGATCCGCCCGCCATTGTTGATCGTTTTGCAGAATATTTCCGTGTGGTATATGCTCCCGTGTCTGTGAGGGATGTTGCCGACTCCCGCCTTCTTCTGCGTGATATCACTTTGCCCTGTGTCACCGACTTGGACCGTATTGCTTTGGACTCCCCTTTTACGAATGATGAGATAGCCAATGCAGTTCGATCGCTCCGTTCGGGCAAAGCATTGGGCCCGAACGGTTTGCCTATTGAGTTGTACAAATTATGCCCCGATAAGGTGGCGCCGTATCTCCGCGCCATGTTTCTAGAATCTCGTGAGCGGAACATGCTTCCCTATGATCAGCGTCTGGCGACAATCGTCGTCATTCCCAAAGAGGGTAAACCGCGTGACCTCTGTTCCTCGTATAGGCCCATATCCCTATTAAATGTTGAACCTAAGGTGTTGGCTAAACTTTTGGCGACCCGTCTCCTTTCGGTTCTTGGGGAGTTGGTCCATCCGGATCAGTCTGGCTTTATCCCGCATCGCAACACTGCTCTGAATTTACGTCGCCTCCACGGCGCGCTGGCGAGGGCGGGGCTTTTGACTGAACCGGCCATTTTGGCGTCCCTGGATGCCTCCATGGCCTTTGATACTGTGGAGTGGCCCTATTTATGGGCGACACTTGAGAAATTTGGATTCGGGTGCGAGTTTATTAGTTGGGTTAGACTGTTGTACGCGGAACCTCTGGCGCAAGTTGTAGTGAACGGTAGAGTGTCGACCCCCTTCTCCTTGGGCAGGGGTACCCGTCAGGGTTGCCCCTTGTCCCCTCTGTTGTTCGCGCTCGCTCTTGAACCGTTGGCGGCCTGGCTCCGTTGGGAACCGTCCCTTAAAGGTATTCGATGGGCCCCGGACTTCGAAGACCGCGTCTCGCTTTATGCGGACGACATCCTCTTGTATCTTACTTCCCCTCGCAAGTCTTTATCTGTTTTATTTGACGTTCTTGCGTCCTTTGGTGCTAACTCAGGCCTCGTCATCAACTGGTCTAAATCCTGTGTATACGTTTTATCTGGTGTCTTGCCTCCGTTGCCGAGTAGACTTCCTCTTCAGGTGGTCCGGGATGGTTTCAAATACTTGGGGGTTTTCGTTACCCTGGATCCGTCCCTTCGTTTTGATCGTAATCTCCTTCCCCCGTTGCTTAGGCTCCGTTTGGACGTTGCCCGCTGGCGCAAGCTTCCCCTGTCTCCACTGGGTCGGGCGGCCCTGTTTAAGATGATGTCACTACCGCGGTTTCTCTACGCTCTCCAGAATTACTATGATCCTGTCCCCAAGACCTATTTTCGGGAGATTGAGAGCCTTCAGAGGCAACTTATTTGGGATGGGCGACCGCGCATTGCTCTCGCGAAACTTTCTATCCCGTGGTACGATGGGGGCATGGCGCTCCCCGATATTAAGAGATACTACTGGGCTTCCCATCTGTCCGCTATTAATCACGCTATGTTCTCTCCGGGTCGTAATCCGGCGTTTGAGATGGATAAACTTCAGCTTCCGGGAGGTGACTTTAATAGAGTACTCTATTCTCGCTCCGCTGGGCGCCATCTTGTGGGACCTACTTTGATTGCTTTGTCAGTGTGGCGTGCTGCGAATGTGAGCCTGGGCTGGGAGGATCGCTTGACGTTGGCGACGCCTCTTTATGCTTCGGAACGTCTGGGCGGTCTTTGGTCTTCCAAGGGTTTTGACCGCTGGGACTTGATTGGGATCTCTAAAGTGGGGGATGTATATTCTAAGGGTTCTGTGCGCCCGTTTCAGGCCCTCCAGGCTGACTATGGCCTGAGTAGTCGGGAATTCTTTCGTTATTTACAGATCAGGCACGCTTTGGTTTCGGTGTTTGCTCCTGGTGAGATTCCGCCTGACTCTTCCCCACTTGAAGACCGTATCCTTGACGGACATCTTCCTGATAGCACTATCTCCCTGATCTATAAAAAGTTGATCAACAATCGGACTGACTTATTGGCCCGACTTCGGGAACAGTGGATGGGAGATGGGTTGGAACTTGATGATGAGGATTGGCAATCGGCCCTCTCCTCTCCGAAGGAGGTGGCTATACCGGCTCGACTCCGTCTGGTCCAATTGAAGATCCTTCATCGGGTGTACGTGACGGGACCGCGACTGATGGTGATGGGCTTTTCCTCTGATGGACTGTGTAAGCGTGGATGTGGTTTGCGTGCTACTTTCCTGCATATTCTTTGGGAATGCCCGATGGTGGCTGCTTATTGGGTGGCCGTGCTTGATCTGATGACTGTGGTGACGGGGATATCCTTGCGACCGGAACCTCGTCGCTGTCTTTTGAATGTTTGGGAGCCCACGGACTATTCGGTGGCACAGACTAGATGGGCCACCCTGGGCTATATGATTGCGAAGCGAGATATTGCGCAACTCTGGGGGGCCTCCAGGCCCCCTGCCCTCGCGCAATGGGAGGATAATATGGACTGGTCCATGTTCCGTGAGAAAACTGTTTATGTGGCCAGGGGTAGACCCAGGGCATGGGTGAAGGTGTGGGGTCAATGGAACGAATACCGTGGCGACATTTGTACTCCTCCCCTTGTGGACACTATCGAGATTACCCTATCTCCCTAGGCTGGCGTTCCCGGAATCTTCGTATAGGGACTGAGCTGGTGTCACCGGCTCTTCCCCCCCTTCTTCTTCCTGATATCTGCCCCCCTCCCCCCCCCCCCGCTCCATACTCCTTAGTGCTTAGGATATTATTACTGCACCTTCGCTGCTGTCCCCCCCTTGCGTCCCTTGGGCTGACCTTCAGTGATACACTCTCGCCTTTTTGTATGTTTGTTCTCTCATATATATAAAACCTGTTCTGGTCCTGTATTTAATGTGGAGTATTGCATTGTTGATTGACGGTTACCTCTGCAGGCTTATGTGATATGTGTCTACTCCTTTTTAGCGGCTGGCCCGTGTGGTTGTAGGCCCATCCTTGTACGTTTCTGCTTGCTCAAATAAAGGTTTTTAAAAAAAAAAAAATAAAAAAAAAAAAAAAATATAGGGTGAATATAACATCATGGCGTAATATAGTAATCTATAAATAATTAAATAACAAATGTGCAATATATTACAAACCGCGTGTGTATTAAGACCTCCCAGTACAACACGGACCAACCGTAAATAGGATCAGGTAGACAAATAGAGCGGATCTCCTACTAAGGAATAGCCAAAAGGTTAAAAATCTATTCCGGTTTGACTGAGAGCAAAGGCAACATAAACAAAATAGAATTAAAATTCTGGGGGCGGGTATAAAAGCAGAGGTGGCCAATTAAAACTAATACGGGTTACAGTTAGCTAAAGCAACACTTAATATATAAATAGAAAATAAATATCAAACACACATGCACCAAAAAACGAATAATTAAATCCCAAATTAAATAAAGAGGAAAGGGAAAAGATTAAATGAACTACATCTCCCATAAGACAATGTACAGATGATCACTTGCATAAGTCACTTGACTGTGTAAAACTGTTTTCATTGGTTGAATCAAATGTAACCATTGCGCAATAGCATATTGTTCTTTTTTAGACCATTCAAAAGTAGTGCCCTCCGGCAGGCTTATGTATCCGTATTTCCCAGTATATATTATATATCCGTTAGAGACCATTGTTTATCTTTTGTTAGGTCTACTTCTTCCCTATTTCCCTTTACATGGCTGAGAACCGTCGGGGCTGTAATGTAGGATAGGATTTATTCTTTGGTACGGTAACTACATATTATTATTATAAGGGTATATATCTATGTGTACTTGTGATTTGTGTGCATAATTTTTCCTTACTACCAACAAACAGAAGAGATAACTTCAAGGATTTCATTATTTACACAAAATCAAATTATAAATGAATATACAATTCTTCACTCTGATTCAGACCAAAGGAAGTAAATGTCCTAAAATTCAAAATTTGTCTTGACTCTCTTTAGCTCAGTTATTTCTCTCGGTTCCACCCTCTTTCACTGAGAGGTACCATTTTTGAGTGCCCAAAAAGTCAACAGTTTCCAATCTCCATCATGTTCCGTCTCCATGTGCTTTGCAATTGTATTGCTTCGATCTTCTTAAATTCGCATATTGTGCTCCCTGTATATTTTAGGGAACACAGGCACTCTATCATGTAAACCACAAACTGACTTTTACCAGTTATCATATCCCTGATTTGCCATATTTTTTTGTTCGGTAATTTCACTTGATTCATGTTTTTGGCAATCTGGCACACCTTGTAATTATGATACTTCCAAACGGGCAACATTCGTGCCCCTGCTGCTGCACTGCGGCAATGAGGAAACTTTTCTCAGCATAAACCATGTTTCTTCCAATAATCAATCTTAATCCATAGTGAACCAGTATAGTAATCCAAATAATCCCAGTTTATCAAGTCACTCCGGAGACAGCCAGATGGTGCTAGAATGTTTATTCTGCATTTTCAGATATCATTTGTCGCCAAACATGCTTAAACAATGATACGTGCTTTAAACATTCCTTCGAGTCAGCACAGTGAAAGCCCAATACATTTCGAACTCTTCTAAATTCTTCCTCAGGGGCACTGTAATTAATCAAAAAGAGCTGTATAAACAATCAGACTGAAGCGCGAATTATAATCTAACTGAAAATAAAATAGTATGGACAAAACCTCATCATGAAAGACTAATTAATCTAACCCACCCTCTACTACATTCCCCTAATCAATGCCCTTGTAATTATAACATTTTCTGAACTCCTTTGTTTTTAGCCATTGTGTTCCCTTTGATTTGCTTGATGTTTGATGGTGACTATGTACTAATTTGTCCTTAAGGTTCTGCTCTCTACCAAAAGTTATATTCGGGTGGTTTCCCATTAACTTTCCGACTGTTGGATCCAGTTGTAACAATTTCTAATTTTTTCGCAGTACTTGGGCAATTTGTTTAGATTCACAGCAATAATCCATGATCAATCTGACGGGTTTGCTTGTTTGTTCATTGTTTTGTGATTTTGATTTTATCTTCAGAGTATGCTGTCTCGATTTTTGATTCGCTCTTGTCCATCCTGTTTTGATGACATGATCTTTGTAACCACGATGTTTAAATCTAGATGCTGTTTTCTTACTATGTTCTTGCCACTCTGTTTCCTCTGAATATATTCTGCGGATTTATAAGAATTCCCCATATGGGATATTTTCAATGATTGAGGTCTTATGAAAGCTAGTTGCATGCAGGGTTGCATTTGTAGACGTCTCCTTACGATGAAAAGTGGTTTGCAATTCATTGTTATGTACATAGATTTCAGTGTCCAAAAATTTTACTCTTCCTTTACTGATGGTATAGGTTAATCTGATTTTCGCATCTGTGGAGTTTAGAATCGAGAAATGCTCCAGAAACTCCGCAGCTGTACCATCCCACATAAACAGAAGGTCATCTATGTATCGTAACCATTTAGTGGTCTTGTTTACATACTTGTCATTGTTGGGGTGCCCTGCCAATTGCTGCTCCCACCACCCCATTACAAGACATGCATATGCCCGACAGAAGGAGAACCCCATAGCACAGCCTTTTATCTGTTGGTAAATTTCTTCAGCAAATAAAAAGACATTCTGTGTTAAACACATCTCAATCATGTCCATCAGCATCTGGTTATGTTGTGTATATTGTATATTGCGTTCCCTCAAAAAGAAACTGCACGCCAGAAGACCAATATTATTTTCGATGTTTGTATACAAGGATATTACATCCATTGTTATCAGCATGTAAGTGCTGTTCTGCCATGTTAACTCCTGGAGATGTCTCAGGAGATCGGTAGTATCTTTTATGTAAGAGTTGAAGTTCATTACGAATGGCATCAGAAAGAAATTAATATAACTCACCATGGGTTCCAGCAGTGATCCCTTCGCTGACACTATTGGTCACCCTTGTGGTTTGAGTGGGTTTTTGTGCAATTTAGGTAAAAAGTAAATTGTGGCTGTAGTTGGATGACCAATCATTAAAAACCTTTTCTCCTCCTCATCTTTCAAATTCTGTGAAAGCCAATGAGAGATTTTTTTATCCAGCTGTTCTTTGTATATTAGAGTGGGGCTCCTTTCCAATCTACGGTAATATTCACGGTTCTTTAATTGTGAATGTGCCTCAATTTCATAATCTGACGTGTTTCAAATGACAATATTGCCACCTTTGTCCGTCATTTTTATGGTGATTGTTTTGCCTTCTGTTAGATTTTATAAGGCAGTTCTTTCTTCCTTTGTGAAATTGCCACGATAGTTGGTTCTTTTTATTTTATTAAGGTCTTGGATGACAGCCTCTTGAAATATATCAATTTTGTTCCGTTGTGGGAGTAGAGGATAAAATCGGGATGGTGGTTTTTTTCCCGCTCAGACCAGCTCCTTTTTGGGGTCAAGCGTCTTTCTCCTGTGTAGGGCATCCATATCCCCTGTGGCCAAAGTTTGTTCTGTGAGTTTTATTTCACATTTCTTTTTCTTCACTTTCGTGCAGTTTGCCATGTCTTGATTTTCTTGAACGATTTTGGCCAGTTTGATCTTCTTCACGTTTTTGTATATGTCTATACGTGTTTGTGCAATATCCATTTGTTGTTTTAGACAGAAATTAATTCCATGTTTCAATAATGCTACTTCATTATCAATGATATTCCATTTTGATAAGTTGATCACTGCTAATTCATTATTTTCCTCAATTCCATTTCCTTCTTTTTGATGTGTTACTGGACACATTTTTGACGCATACTCCTGGTTTTTGTATCAATTCTTTCCTCCGAACCACTTTCTCATTTTTCCCCTCCTGGTTGCTTTCTTGCTGGTTCCCATATGCGTCCTCTTCCCCTTCCTTTTGGTATGTAATGTTGGTTGTGACTTTGTTCCCACTGTCTTTGCTGCAGAACCAACCTCATATCCCCTAAAAAAAAAAATCTGGGTTCCTTGTTCTGCACCGATTTCCTGCTCTCCTTCACTGGCCTCTGTAGATGTTAACGACATGACACTACTTGAGCTTTGAGCCGCACTTGTTGTATGCTCCTGCTGTTTGAACATATCAAATTTCTTTGCATAAGTAAATATTCGTCCTTGTGCGTAATCATCCTTGTCCCTTTGGAACTTGGTTTGTTTTTGTAATTTCACTGTTTCTTCATGTTTCTCCACACACCGTTCTAAATACTGCCTTAATATTTTGATTTCTGGGTTCATATCTGAGGCCGCCAGATCTTTTTCCAATTCCTGTAATTCCTCTTTAATCTTTATTAATGCTAGTTCAATATGTTTGACCAAAATGTTCATTAGGCCTAAAGATGAATTCAGAACATATTCCGCCCACTCTTGCAGCAGGTCATTTGTTGCGTCTTGCTGACTAGGCATTAATGATATCCGAAGTCCTCTAGGCACTGTTTTCTCTTCCAGAATTTTTTTTTAAGTTGTTAGTTCCCACCATTTTTTGATTTCTTTTTTACTCAACTTCTCCCAATGTTTTAATTTACTCCTTAGGTCTGATTTCTTAGGTGGTAGATTTCTATTACTTGTTTGATTTTGTGTTTCCACCTCCTGATCAATAAGAGGAATCCAATTCCTCATTCCTCTTAGCTTCCCGTTTATCCATTTTGTCTCCTCTCCAGACTCTTGATTTTATGAATATCAATCTCTTTGTTTTCATCGATATATTGTTTTTACACTTCCAACCTGTTTATATTTAGGAAGAACAGCCTGCCTGTTAGTCCAGATATTTCTTGCTCCAAACAGTCGTTGCCGCTCATTTACAATTCAAATGTTTAGTGCGGTCGATTTGCATGAGCTTTTATCCTTCCTTATACACAGAGAAAGCCAGCCAGTTACAATGTTGCAACATTTCCAAATATGTTAATGGTAATGTTAATGTTAATGTATTTTAAGTGTTGCTTTAGCTAAATCTAAACCGTATTAGTTTTAATTTGTCACCTCCGCTTTTATACCCGCCCCAGGAATTTAAATCCTATTTTGTTTATGGTGCCTTTGCTCTCAGTCGTACCGGAATTGATTTATAACCTTTTGGCTATTCCTTAGTAGGAGATACGCTCTATTTGTTTACCCGGTCCTATTTACGGATGGTCCGCGTTGTACTGGGAGGTCCTAATACACACGCAATTTGTAATATATTGCGCATTTGTCATTTAATTATTTATGGATTACTATATTATGCCATGATGTTATATTCACCTTATATTAATCGATGAATTTATCTTTTGGCATAGTAATTGCGCAATAGCATATTGTTCTTTTTTAGACCATTTTTAGACCAATTATATATATGATAGCACAGTCAGGACGATCCAAACCCAAACATAAAGATGGCACTCACTGGAATTCTTCTTAAGTAGTATTATCAGCAAGGCCCGCAACAAAATCAATACGAGAGACAGAGATATACTCCTCAAACGCAAAAAAAAATCACAATCTACGAATACTAGAAAGATCAGGTTTATAACACCGTTCAGTACGGTGAGTACAGATGTGTTTAGGATCCTGAACAAGCATTGGCATTGGTTAACGGAAGATACCAGTTTACAAGAAAAGATAGGAAATAAACCATTGATTACGTTCCAAAAGGGGAGAACACTACGCCAAGAACTTTGCCCGAGTTACATTCCCGTCAGGAGAAACAGCACCTGGCTTCCAACAACACCTAAGGGATTTTTTAAGTGCGGAATGTGTTGTGTTTGCTCTTTCACAATGAACAAAACTGTAAAATTTCAATATAATAGTGCAAGGATATATGAAGTGAATCACTTCATAAATTGCAACTCAACATACGTAGTTTATTGCCTTAAATGCATTTGTAATCAGATCTACATTGGTAGCACAACAAGACCCTTAAAGGAAAGGATTCAGGAGCATATCCAGGCAATAAGAAATAATAACACACAGTACCCGTTTGCAGTGCACTTTAACACCATACATGCAAACACTGAGATCTACAAAATAGGGTTTCATGGCATTGATATGGTAACAGCTGGGAATCGAGTTGGTAATAGAGCTTCCAAATTACGCCAAAAGGAGAGTAAATGGATTATATCACTACGAGCTGTAGAACGGGGGATCAATGTTGATAAGGAGCTATTTGAATTTCTGTAGCAGATGACACTAAGACAGCTCATGAAGATAACCATACAGTGTCAATGAGATCATAGACTCTGAATGATTATTAGAACAGATGGACATTAGTCTCCCGGCTCAGACATATAAATATATGACGTTGTGGATCGAAGCAAGGGGCGGCAAATTCAACAGCATGAATCAATGAAATGGATGAATAAAAATGAGATTATGCATAAAGTTATATTATAATGTGCATCCCTATGGTGCAATAATCGTAACTGAAAATATACTGTACACTGGACAGAATCCTGGAATTGTGTAACATGTGCAATGAGGAGGGATACGAAATATTTAAATGTGCTGGCTTTGGTTATTAATTACTGTTGCAATATTAGATACAATGTTAAAAAATGTTTATTCAGGCAACTGTGGTTTTGTCCAATGAGATGCAATATATGAGGTTACATGGGTACAATGAGTACGGGGTTAAGATAGACACTGAATAAATATAGAACATGATTAACAATCGCTATGAGTTTCCAATCCATGTTTTAAAAACGAGTCTGAGCATAGTTATTGAATGAAAACTTTATTGATACAAACACTAACATTTGGTGTAAAAATACTCAAACAACAGGACAAGATACTTGGAAAAATCGATTTATAGAGATAAACTTGTTGAAATCATAAAATGTAAATCAATGTAGTCCTGTTTTTATATGGTTTTTAAATGAGGGCACAAATAATATGTTTGGATTAATTATACATACATATAGTTACATCAGTATGGACTTTTCGAATTTAAATGGAGTTTAAATATTAGAGGTTGCGCACACATGAGGGTGGGTTGATCGCCACGGTTAATTTGAGGATATTTAACAATCCATATCCATACTAATATTATAAAGAGAGAGCCCAAACCTTTGAGGCGGGTAATCTCAATAACCACAGCACCAATCACAAAACCCAATACAGCGTTGGAAAGGGCAGTTGCAGCAGAAGGACATAGGCTATGCAGACGGCCACCATATATATATTTTTTTTGCAGAGTTTTATATAGCGCGAACTTGACCCGAACTGAATCAGGTATCAGAGCACTTTACATAGCACCAGTTACATTACATGAGGACACGCATTCATTTTTGTTAGGCACGGGGAGATTAAGTGATTTGCCCAGAATCACAGGATGTTTGGCGTCGTTACCAAGACTCGAACCCAGATCCCCAGGTCCGAGGTCGAGCGCCTTAGCGTTAGGCCTACTTCTCTATACATTTAAAAGGTAAAAGAACCGTGCCAGTAAAGTAGTCCCTTGTGGGCGTGTCTGCGTTATGCTGTGGGCGTTGGCAGGGGGCGTGACTAACGCCGGGGGCGTGTGGTATGGCCATCACATTGTGGGCTGTGGGCGTGTGCTGGAGGCGTAACAAACGCTGGGGGCATGTGGCCGCCCTTCATGCCATGTGAGTCGTACATACAAGCGCCAATTACGTTGCTGCGCAGCCTCAAGGGGCACATTGGAAGCGTGACACGCTGGGGACATGAGAAACACTGGGGGCGTGTCCGGCCTTCATGCCATGTGAACGCAATTGCGCCGCATCAAGGGGCACGCTGGGGGCGCGAGAAATGCTGGGGGCGTTTGCTATGTTCCGCTCTTCAAGCCATGTGGGTCGTACATTAATCAGAAGATCGTCTGCTGTGGCCGTGTGCTGGGGGCGTGACAAGCGCGTTCACCTGGAGGCCTGGTAAGTAACGTTACTGCAGCCTCTCCTGCTAGCTGTTAATGAACTCTCTCATTCAACGAAATTACACGCGCCTGCTACCATCAACCAGAGCTCTAGCCGGGCTCAGGCGGCGTATCAGTACACTAATTACACTCTCCTGATAACATCAACCAGGGCTGCAGCTGGGCCTCAAGTGGGGGAACACGCGCCTGCTAACATCAAACAGGCCTGCATCTGGGCCTCAAGCGGAGGAACACGAAAATAAGCGTGTCTGCGGGGACAATTACTGCAGCCTCTCCTACTCGCTGTCACTCATCTCTCTCATTAAACGGATTTACCCGCGGCTGATAACTCTCTCATTCAACGACATTACATGCGCCTGCTAACATTAACCAGGGCTTTAGCCGGGCTCAGGAGGCGGATCACTACACCAATTACATGCGCCTTCTAACATCAACCAGGGCTGCAGCTGGGCCTTCTCTATTCTAAAATAAATTGCCCTCGCCAAATACACACATTACACACATTCTATTTCATACCCGGACAACGTCGGGACGGGCTGCTAGTACGATATAAAGTAGTAGTGTATCGGCAACGGCTTACACTCGGCATTAGGAAGTCTAACATGGCCGTCACTGGGCAATAGATTGTGGAATATCTTGAGAGGAGGTGTCCTTTGTTTATGTTGGAGGATTGGGTGCCGGTCAAATCGAGTGAGAGAAAACGTGAGGGAGATTGCTGCCGGAGCACAGTAACGGCACGCAGAATGGACCTCTGAAAACGCTACTGTGAGTGTAGCTAACGCCGGGAAGAAGGGTATCGCATAAAAGCACAAATTTTCACCGCATAAGAGACGCGTGTAATAGTGTAGAATAAGCATTATTTATATATGGCAAGCGCAGTTTAAATACAATTGGGCCATATACAGCGGATACATGGCTCAAAAAAATGAGGATGTGTTGTATATTAGGTATACACTAACAGCGATATATGGTTTACAATTGGTAAAACAACATTTTTTTGCGATTTGTGCCTACATAAGAATGACTCAGTCCAATAAGGGTGGTCTGGCAATTAAATAAAGGTCAGAGCCATTGCGAGCTTAATAGACTACGGACTTAAGGAGTTGATTTAAAAAATAGGAAAGGATACAAGGGCGGATTGGTTAAACAGAGGAAAGGAGGCCTTTCTGGGCAATCTTATATGGTGGATATTCGCTACAAATGATTTTCATATTGTTTAGATATGAGACTTCTAAAGAGAGGGCTCAATAAGAAAAAGATAATGGACCTCTCAAAGAGAACCGCATTGCATGACGCGTAGCGCATGGTTTGATAATGTCGAGAGGGTTCTAATAGATATAACAAGTAGTTACCAACAAGCATGAAGGAATGAGAAATTTATATGGTTATATTCACAGGAGAGATGGAACTTATCATGGCTCCCTAAGTTATTATATGCTGAAGGATCAATACACTACGTCTCATATTTGTGATACGACTGGAATTGCATAGTAGCGGAACAGTATTTTGGGGTAAGACACAAATATATTTAATGATGTGACGGTTATTCAATGCGACTATGAGATGCACCATTAAGTGTGTATGAGGTAGAGAACTTGAAGACTACTTTACACAATTTCTCTTATAGAAACATTGGATCTGATAAATTAAAGCGGCATTCACAAAAGGAATTGTTTCTAATACGCAAGTTAAGAGGTGCGCAGGCGTGAGTTACACAATGCTCATGCATGGATGGGAAGCCTTAGATCTATAGTGATACACATGGAATGATAAAATATTTGATTCACTTGGTCTTTGGTTTTGATTTACACACGTGGTTTATATCTTGAAGCTCAAGATCTGTATCCTTTGTACTGCTTTTCACAATTGGGTCTTTCTTTCACAATTATATGTAATTGTTGGATCACTCAAATTGTGTGGCGAGTGTCTGTTTCTCCTTGGTGTGCAACACAATTGAGAAGAGACTATGGTTTTAATAATGAGGTCAAAGAAGATTATGGTACATGCCTGAGCGGTGATGGTGGTCAGTACTCAATGATTTTTATGCATGCAAATGATGCATGATAAAATCCAGAAAGTTATTAATTATATGTATATTCATCTATAAGTAATTAGAATGTATAGGTCATAGTTTGTGGTTTTCCTTTTTGTTTTATGTATGACGTACAGCCTTGAGGAAGCCCAATTGGGGCGAAATGCGCATCGGCTGTGGATCATTGTGGTTAAGAAATAAAATTTGAATTTTCAACATCACGTGGCTACTGGAAGTCGATCCTGATAAAGAACATTGATGGACCTGAAAGTGCTAAATTGCACAAGGGATAAAAGTGACAATTTGGATGTGCACGGGTGTAGTATTCTTAGTATTTATTAAGGTGCAGAAACCCTCTCCCCTGCCAACAGACGCATTTCGGCGTTACCGCCTTCCTCGGTGTCAGCTTCATGTAAACAATACACCATTTTTAAAGGGCTCAGTGCCATTGAAAAAGTTCATGACGAGCGAAGACGGCCTAATTACATCTCAAAATTGTGATTTTTGCGGCGGCCATCTTTAAACATTCTTTTTGTGCAGAATCGTCAATAGTTTGTTAAATATATATACAGAACTAATTAAATATAAATAGACAATACTCCAAATTACAAAAAATATATGGCCAATATGTATAATTAGATCGTAATTTTTGTAAAAAAGATAGGCAATTTAGACACCACAATTGAGCCCTGAATGGGCAATCACAGGACATGTTCACAAGAGTTTCTAAAATCCCTTTTAAGATACTATGTCCACAATCTTATCATTGTTACTCATTGTTTAGATGATAAAAATACATACAGGCATATAGAATTATGAAGCTATATAGAATTATGAAGACAATCTCCTTCTTGTATAGGAAATATTATCCTAGTCACATTACTTGTATTTATTTGTTAAGATCTCATAAAGAGGGAGGAGGATTTCAGTGTGAAATATCATAAAGATGTTCAAATTCATTCTAGATGTGACCAGAGTTCATCTGTTGTATTAAGACCTATAGGTGTCATGATATTTAGCTCTATAATATACCTTGATTCCATTCTGCTTAAGACTCTTACTCTGTCCCCTCCCCTCTCATGTTTGGGGGCCTGGTCTATGCAGAAGAAATTAATGAGGTCCCGGTTACTGTTGTGGAAGCTTTAAAAGTGGCGCTACAGGATATGTAGGATCCTTTTTGTTTACAGCGCACATATGCTCTAGAATCCTCTTTTTAGTTGAATGGATCGTACTACCCCCATATCTTTTAGGGCAGGGGCATTCCAAAACATAAACCATGAACTCTAAGTTACAGTTGAGTAACGTGTTGATCTTTCTAATTTTTTGTTGGCCTTTGTAGACAATACTGTAATTGGTCATTTTCTGGCTGTATTTACACGCTTTACACTTCATACAGGGAAAGAACCCTGTTATGGGTTCCTTTCGTCATGCTGATGCGACGTACTGACTCGATACCAGAGGGTCATTCATAGACTTACAGCGTCTGTGTGTAATGAGCGGTTGTTGTGGAATAACTGTTTTGAGAACCGGATCAGATTTCAGGATGTGCCAGTTTTTCTTGAAAATGCGCATAAGTTCAGGAGTTTGGGAACTGTAGCGAGTAATCATCCTGACAGGCTGTACAGTATTCTGTGTGATTTTATTTCGGGTTTTTGGGACTAGAAGCTCAGACCTATTCAGAGTATCTGCTCTTTTTACTGCCGTTTGCAGGGCCTGTTGCGAGTAACCTCTCACCTCAAATCTCACCAAAGCATCCTTCCTGGAGGCATTGTATTCCTCTGAAGAAGTGCAATTCCATTTAAGCCGCAGAAGTTCCCCATAGGGGATGTTATTAGTCATACTTCTGGGATGAAAACTACGAGCACGTAAAACGGAATTGCCAGCCTTAGGTTTACGATAGAAGCGTGTCATGATTTTATCACCAGTTGCGTAAACCTCAAGGTCTAAGTAGTAAACACTGTTATCACAGATTTGTCCAGTGAATTTTAAGTTGAAATGAATATCATTTAAAAAAGCTAAATTTTCCTCCTCCGAGGTGCGTCTCCCACGCCATACGATGAATAAATCATCAATATAGCGTGCCCATAGCACAACTTTTTCAAACTAGTGGTGTGGTGTGTCCCTCCAGGCCATGTGCTTCTCCCACCAGCCCACGAAAAGATTTGCGCACTGGGGGCGAAACACGTGCCCATCGCTGTCCCACGTTGTTGCTTGTACAGTTGATTGTTGAAAATAAAAATATTATTTTCTAAACAGAATTTCACCATTTCTAATAACATGATGTTGTGTGGTTGAAATTTCAAGGGGCATTTATCTAGGAACCATTTGACTGCTGCCATACCTTGCTGATGGGTTTTGCAGGTATATAGACTCATAATGTCTAAAGTAATAGAGAGCATGTCATCTTCCCATTCAATCCCATCTATCCATCTAAGAAAATCCTGTGTATCCTGATTGTATGAACTCAAGCTCCTATCCCATGATACTAGAAAATGGTCACTATAGGTAGAACAGTTCTCTAAGAGACTATTGATCGATGCTACAAAGGTCTTCCTTATGATCTTTAGGAAGATGATAAAAGGCCAGGAGAACCGGATACTCACATAGTAAAAATTTGTATTCCTCAAGGTCTAACATCCCTTCATTTCTCCAGGATGCCAAGAACTCATGAAATGTAGATATACATTGTGCATAGATTGCTCGAGTCACAGGTAGATAACATGCTTCATCTTTTAATTGATTCATAGCTTCTTCGAGCTAGAGATCTTTCGAAAATAGCACAATGTTCCCCCCTTTATTGGAGGGCTTTATTACTATGGAGTAATCACTTCCTAGGGATTGGATTGCTTTCCACTGTTGCCACGAAATGTTATAGTTGGGAGTGTCCATTCCTCTATTGGCCTCCAGATGTTTCTAGTCCACTAAAATAGCATCATTGAAAACATCAATAGCATCAAATGGAGTTTGCGGTACTGTCTTAGATTTCCTTTTTAGCCCACTATGACCACTCGATTGTGACATACCTGTTGTTTCTGGGTATATTTCATTGTCTCCTTCCGAACAGTTCTCCAGTGGCTGTAAGACTGCCAGAGCTTCCATATCTGTGTCCATAGGGTTGCCATGACTAGATATGCCTGGAGTGTCTCTTTGTGTAACAATGGGTTGGAGTAGATGGATTTTTTGCAGTTTGAGCTTCCAAATATATTTGAATAAATCTATTAGTGCTTCTACATAATTGAATTCTGCTGTGGGACAGAAAGAAAGTCCTAGTTCTAATACTTGGATTTCATCTTCACTGAGGAACTTCTCTGACAAGTTGATGATAGTATAGGGTTTCACCACTTGCCTCGTCTCCTTCTGCTCCGTGTAACTCTGGGTGAGGCCACCTCTCTTCCTGCCCTTGCGCCCCATCTTGTTTTGCATTTCTTTTTTGTTCTGGTGGATGTGTTCTGGGGGTAGGTCGCTAGCGGTTTTCCATGATTAGACGATATTCCCAGAAAAAAGTTGTTTCTCCTCCTCTTAATTCATATATACCCTCTCCCTGAAAGAAGGCTCCATATCTGGCAAGTCTTGTCCTGGGCAGCTGTCGGCGATATCACGGGCTCGTGGTACGAGTCGGCAGGGACCCCCGGGGCACTAAACAAAGGTTTTCCGAGAGCGGAAAGGATGTAGCCCCCTGCAAGCCAAAAAGTGTTTGAAGATGATTGCTTTCACCAGTGTGTTACCTCGAAAGGAAGGTGGAGGCTCGGGTGGAGCGTTCGCCGATGTGGAGAGGGAGACGCGGTGAGTGCAGCACTCTCGAAGGAATACAAAATCGGCAATTGACAGGTGGGGATGTACGCAACCTGTGCCAGTTCTTCTAATGTATTTACAAGTTGTAGGACAGGAGCACTGTGAAAAAAAAAATTAGCCAAGATGTCTGCAGACACTCTCAAAAATCGTGCATTGGCTGCCGAGGGGATGTTTTCTGACTCCCCTTACGAAACACAAGGGGCCAGCTAAGTGAGCAACGAGGAACCGGGTAATAAAAGCAAGGGGTTGAAGGAAAGCTTTCAAACCTTAGAAAAGCTCAAAAGACAAGAACAGTCCAAATGGTGGGAGGCTACATCATTGAGGAGATATTTGGAGGTGGGGAGGATCCCCAGGGGCCTCCGTATCACGATTGCTCCCAGTTATGAAACACCGAACCCCCGAATGAAGGTGGAATGGGGGGTGTGCAACCTTGATTCGTCCCATAGACTTGTTGGGTAATGGTCAAGTAAGCGGAAATCGACAGGGGCGAGTTGCAGGAAAAAATTGAGCTGTTGGAGAAAGAGCTAGAAGAGATGGGGGAACCCCAGATCAAGCAGAAATTTTGTGATGAGATGATTAATGGGTTATAAATTCAAACGGGACCGTGACGACTATGCGAATGGTCTAATCTTAACTTTTGCCAAAAGTAATCTGTGCCTCAAATAAATTTACTTTAAAGCATCAGAAAGCAGCCTGTGCATTTCTTCATATCGGGAGAAACTTTGTTCGCGTAAATTAAGGGTGTCCGGCACCCACACAGGCTCGCCGTGGTAAGAGACGAGGGACAGCCTGTGCATTTCTTCATATCGGGAGAAACTTTGTTCGCGTAAATTAAGGGTGTCCGGCACCCACACAGGCTCGCCGTGGTAAGAGACGAGGAACAGCCGGGAATGGTTGTTTGTATATATATATATATATTTATTTATATATATATATATATATATATATATTTATTTATATATATATATATATATATATATATATATATATATACCTGCTCAGGGGTTTGCCACACATGGAAAATGTTCACAAGCAGCTCAATCAGTGGAAACGCGAGGGTTTAATAAGCAAACAAGAACATGCGTTTCTGAAAAATGATTTCCCTGTTACACCCTTCTTTTATTTAATCCCCAAAATCCATAAGCAAGTTCAACCTGTCCCGGGGCGTCCAATTATTTCCGCCCAGGGTAGCTTATTGGAATCCGTTTCCAGATATGTGGATCATTTTTTGCACGAATTCGTGGAAGCCTTACCCTCTTTCATCAAGGATACTGGACACTTTCTTTCTAAGATTAACAATGTAAAATGGGAAAATGAATTTGTTCTCATTGCTCTAGATATAAATTCCCTTTACACGAGTATTTCTCATGCAGATGGTTTGAATGCTGTCAAATTCTATTTGGGGAAACGCAGCATTGCTTACAGTCAACACACTACTATGTTGCTAAGAATGTTGAAAATTTGCTTGTATAACAACTATTTTCTTTTTAATAAGGAGGTTTATCAGCAATTGAGAGGGGTGGCTATGGGGGCATGCTTCTCCCCTACCTATGCATGTTTACATGTAGGGTGGTGGGAGGAGCATGTCCTCATGGGCACTCTCGCCAGCTCTTTCCTTAATCGGATTGTACACTTCTGGCGCTTCATTGATGATATCTGCATGATTTGGAATGGTTCGGTGGAATCAGCCACAGAGTTTGTGAACAAAATTAACGAGAATCAACTTAATTTACAATTCACCTCTCAAATCAGCACTGAAATGATCCAATTCCTCGATGTGGAAATCTATGTTTCTGAGGGTACACTCCAGACGAGACTCCACAGAAAAGTAACAGCTGGCAATGCGATACTGCATGCCAGCAGTTCGCATCCTTACCACCTCATTAGAAGTATCCCTTATGGGGAGTTTTTAAGGATGCGTAGGATCTGTAGTTTTGAGGGTGATTTGGAGAGGTGTCAGAATGACGCTTTCATAAGATTCTGTGAACGAGGCTATCAACCCTCTATGCTTCAAGAAGCTAGAAATAGGGCTAATGAATTTAATAGAGAGAACTATCTTAACTCTATTGTAGCCAATTCCACCCAGGTAGTCACCAATGTTAATGAAACAGTATCCGGCGCTAACATCAGTCTAATAACGACCTTTAATGATGATGAGAGGAAGGTAAGAGGTATACTGAAAAAGCACTGGCCTTTGCTCAAAACCGACATCAGTTTAGCTTCTCTGATACCGAATGAACCCTCTGTTGTCTTTAAGAGAGCTCCCTCAATGAGGGACGCCTTGGTTAAATCTAGCCCAGAGGTAGTTTCTAAAAACAACAGGTTATCAGATAAATGTGGCTTTTTTAAATGCATTTCATGCAGGGCATGCAAGTTTGGTGTAAATACCAGAGAATTCCATTCTGCATTTGACCCTAAACCTATTAAGATCAGGAACCATTTTACCTGTCGGACTGATTTCGCTGTTTATGTGCTCCAATGTACATGTGGCCTCATGTACATTGGAAGCACTAAATTACAGGCTTTCAATCGCATTCTGCAGCATCTCAGAGCCATAGTTAATTCAGACAAAAATTACCCTGTGGCTCGTCATTTCGAATTGGTCCACAATAAAAACTTGAACGACCTTCAGTATTTCATCATTGATGCTGTACCCAAGAACATCAGGGGAGGCAACAGGGAGAAAACTCTGAGACAACTGGAAAGCAAATATATTTTGCTTTTAGACACAAGGATCCCTAACGGGTTGAATACGGGGGAGGATTTGCATTGTTTTCTTTGATTTTTCTGTTTTTTTCATGCTGCCAATCTCCCAATCTGATATCGTGCAGTAGAATATGTTCTTCCCTTAGTCCATTTCATTATGTGTTGTCATCAGTTGTCTTAGTCTGTACCTTGTTTTACTCCAACAATGGTGTAATTCCGAACTATTTAGCGGATTTGAGTGGGATGGGTTTCGAGTTTTTCCAAGGCTTTTCAAGTTTTTCCAAAAAAGTTTGTTCATATTTTGTCTGGTATGATTTCGGGATTCTCCCATGATATTTTCTAATAACATTTTCCTATTCGGTGATTTGATGTACCGACAAAACAATGGAGCCGCAATGGGCTTTTCCTTCAGCCCAAGCTATGCTTGCATAGCTATGGGCTGGTGGGAGGAAAAGACAGCATGGAATGAGAATGTTCAAGAATACACTCAACACATTATAATGTGGAAAAGGTTTATTGACGACCTGTTCATCGTATGGAATGGGAGTGAGGCAAAGTTTCTAGAATACTTTGAAATCTTGAATAACAGCACTCCGTGTTTAAAGTTTACATACACTGTTAACAAAACAAAATCAATCTTCTTGGACACGGAAGTATACATTAAAAACAACAAAATAGAAACAACACATAAAAAACACAGCCACAAATGCGACTTTGGAAGCGACGAGCTTCCACCAGCAATCTCTGATATCAAGCATCCCATATGGAGAATTTCTCCGGATCAGGAGAATTTGTAGTGAGGAAAATGAATGGAATAAACAGAGCAAAAACACCATCAAACGCTTTGAGAAGAGAAAATACAACAAAAAAGTGGCCCAAAAGTGTTGGGAAAGAGCAAATCAGAAAACGAGAACAGATTGTTTGCAACAAAAAACAAAACAGGTCAATAATGAGGAAGAACCGATCAGATTAATTCTAAACTACAGCCAGGAATCCAAAAAGATAAACCAAATCCTAAAAAAGAACTGGAAGATCTTGCAGCTAGACCCCACCATTGGAAAAAGAATGGGTACCCATCCTGTTATCACCTACAGAAGGGCCAAAAACCTACAAGACCAGCTCTCATTTAGAAAACTGTTGAAAACTTACCTTTTCGCTCTCTAACTGTTTCTTTTTTTCCCCTCTTCCCTTCCCTGACTCTCTCTCCACAGCGCGGGGACACGCCGGTAGGCGTCACCAGGCGCTTTACAAACCCCTTTAATAATAATAATAAAATAATAATCCACAGTCACTACAGAAAAACAACTCGGAAAAAAACAATGGCTGAAAACAAAAGGCTTCACTAAATGCTACAATTGCAAGGCATGCGAGATCGCCAAACGGAAATAACAATGCCTAACAAAAAAATATGGCAAATCCGGGAATGTATAAGTTGCAACAGTCAATACACAATCTATATGATTGAATGCCCCTGCAAACTAAGATATATTGGGAGCACCATCTGCGAACTGAAAAAACGTATTTTAGAACACGTTCGTGCAACAGTACATAAGGACAGGAGCAACGCCGTGGCTAAACATATGGAGGCCAACCATGATGGGGACTGGAAAAAGTTGCGCTTCTGGGGTATAGAAACTATGACCTTGTCTGACAGAGGAGGCCATAATGAAAAACTACTGAGGCAAAAAGAATCGAGACCCATTCTCAATTTCCGGACAATGACTCCTTTTGGTCTTAACCAATCAGAAGAACTTTACATACATCTGTAAATGTTAAGATCTGTACCCTGACTAGCAACCCGTTTACAAACACTTTTGAAGACTCTTTGTAAACAATACAAACATTTCACCTTGCACCACTTTGTCAACAGCCACAACTTTATCTCCTAAGATGATTTTCAAACTGACACCGACCCATCACCCGTAAGCCCACTGGAGGGCGATAAAACAAGAGACAAATTTGAACTCCCAAATCAGCCAGATTACAATTACCGAACACTAAATATATGTTTAAACAAAATGACACATATAGTTCAAACAGAAATGTGGATGTAAATATGTATATACATTTTGATTTAGTTTGGAAAATTGTAACTGCAATACCACAAAGTCCATAATCCTTGGCGGGTGTGAGGCGGACCTGAAATGGTTGTTTGAAATGTTTGGCCACACCCATTAAGGGGAGTGACCACATAGGTAATCGTAAGGGTTTGTTTATAAGTTGTGGCAAACGCACTTTACAAACTAACCGTGACCAAGACAGCGGAGGCTGTCGAAACACGTTGGTTATTGCTTTGTTTTGAAACTCTAATGGATTAAAGACTAAATCAACACAAACTCATCTGGATTACGATTGAATTATTGCGACTCCAAGCTTTCCTCCAGTCGGAGGAATCGTTGTTGTGATATATATATATATATATATATATATATATATATTTATTTATAAATATATATATATATATATATATATATATATATATATATATATATATACCTGCTCAGAGGTTTGCCACACATGCAGGAATCACTCGGACATGCTGCATGCCGTTCATACCATTTATTAAAGGTTTTGGGGTTGAACCTTCACTGATGTCCGAATGATTCCTGCATGTGTGGCAAACCCCTGAGCAGGTATATATATATATATCCATAAACACAAGGTTGCCTCAAAGGAAAAGCCTCAAACAGGTAGGTATTTCTCCATTCTTTAATCACGAAGGTTGCAGTGGAGACAGGTAAAGCCGAGCAACAGTCATTCAGCCTGCCAGACGCGTTTCGAGTTCTCCTCTTACTCATTGGCACAATTCGCAGCTGAAGACAACAATGTGCTACTTATTTCGAAATACCGCCCCAGTGGGAGTGGTCACTTGCGTAGCATCATGGTATTTGTAGTCAACACATCAGTATTGCTGCAGTGAGCTTGTCTTCAAGTCGCGGGATTGAAGTTCAGTATAACCACAGTGGGGTTGTTGCATCAGTTTCTTTGAAGCCACTGCAATATTCTACCTTCATGAGCGGACTACCTTCCGTTGAACGGTAACATCGGCTGACGTCACCACGGTACCGCAACAATGACGGCTGGGCTGTTTCCGCGGTCGGGCTGACAGCACAAAATCCATAAACACAAGGTTGCCCCAAAGGAAAAACCTCAAACAGGTAGGTATTTCTCCATTCTTTAATCACGAAGGTTGCAGTGGAGACAGGTAAAGCCGAGCAACAGTCATTCCGCCTGCCAGACGCGTTTCGCGTTCTCCTCTTACTCATTGGCACAATTCGCAGCTGAAGACAACAATGTGCTACTTATTTCAAAATACCGCCCCAGTGGGAGTGGTCACTTGCGTGGCATCATGGTATTTGTAGTCAACACATCAGTATTGCTGCAGTGAGCTCGTCTTCAAGTTGCGGGATTAAAGTTCAGTATAACCACAGTGGGGTTGATGCATCAGTTTCTTTGAAGCCACTGCAATATTCTACCTTCATGAGCGGACTACCTTCCGTTGAACGGTAACATCGGCTGACGTCACCACGGTACAGCAACAATGACGGCTGGGCTGTTTCCGCGGTCGGGCTGACCGCACAAAATCCATAAACACAAGGTTGCCCCAAAGGAAAAGCCTCAAACAGGTAGGTATTTCTCCATTTTTTAATCACGAAGGTTGCAGTGGAGACAGGTAAAGCCGAGCAACAGTCATTCAGCCTGCCAGACGCGTTTCGAGTTCTCCTCTTACTCATTGGCACAATTCGCAGCTGAAGACAACAATGTGCTACTTATTTCGAAATACCGCCCCAGTGGGAGTGGTCACTTGCGTAGCATCATGGTATTTGTAGTCAACACATCAGTATTGCTGCAGTGAGCTTGTCTTCAAGTCGCGGGATTAAAGTTCAGTATAACCACAGTGGGGTTGTTGCATCAGTTTCTTTGAAGCCACTGCAATATTCTACCTTCATGAGCGGACTACCTTCCGTTGAACGGTAACATCGGCTGACGTCACCACGGTACCGCAACAATGACGGCTGGGCTGTTTCCGCGGTCGGGCTGACAGCACAAAATCCATAAACACAAGGTTGCCCCAAAGGAAAAACCTCAAACAGGTAGGTATTTCTCCATTCTTTAATCAGGAAGGTTGCAGTGGAGACAGGTAAAGCCGAGCAACAGTCATTCCGCCTGCCAGACGCGTTTCGAGTTCTCCTCTTACTCATTGGCATAATTCGCAGCTGTAGACAACAATGTGCTACTTATTTCAAAATACCGCCCCAGTGGGAGTGGTCACTTGCGTGGCATCATGGTATTTGTAGTCAACACATCAGTATTGCTGCAGTGAGCTTGTCTTCAAGTTGCGGGATTAAAGTTCAGTATAACCACAGTGGGGTTGTTGCATCAGTTTCTTTGAAGCCACTGCAATATTCTACCTTCATGAGCTGACTACCTTCCGTTGAACGGTAACATGTTTGGTGTTCCTCCTTCTGAACACCAGATCCAACGGCGGCACCTGTCCAACAAACACTAACACTTGCTCTGACTCCAACTTCCAGGCAAGTTTTAAAAATACATATTTTCTGGCTTAAACAATTGGCATCATACAGTCCTTCTGTTTACAATCCCGGAGCAACGCATTTTGGCAAATTACCTTCCACTGGGTCATATATAGATATACACCAATAAAAAACAAACTATGCTAATTAAATGTAAAAAGTAAACAAATTAAAAATGTAATTTAGAAAAAATATTTTAAACATTAAAAACATTATTAATTATAAAAATTATAATTTAAAATATACAAAAACATACTATGAAATAAATGATAAAATGTAAGACAAATACTATCCACACTACAATTTACACAAAACAACACAAACTATTATAGTAAGTATATAAATAATGCACTACTATCACTTCAGGCAATGCAAAAATAATAAAACTGGGTAAAATGTACAAATGTGCCTCCAGTAAATGCTACAGTAGTGTAAGTGTTGGACTGCAGAGGGGTAAAATGTACTATTGCCTCTCCAGTCAGTACAACAATAGGGAAAGTGTTGAATTGCGGAGGGGTAAAATTTACTATTCCCACTCCAGTCAGTACAACATTAGGGAAAGTGTTGGATTGAGGAGGGGTAAAATGTACTATTCCCACTCCAGTCAGAGCAACATTAAAAACAATTAAAATATCTTGAACAAAATAATTTTATTTCAAAATTAAATAATTAGAAATAGACGTACAAAAAAAACTACAAATATATTTAATATTAAAAATGTATAAAATAATAAGCATATTACAATGTTAAATACATAAATAACTAAACATATTAATATAAATAAAATACAAAAATACTTTTCGTACAAATATTTTTATTTCGAAATTATTTAACTAAAAATATTTATTACATACATTTAATTTAGTTACTTCCCAATATATAACCTCACAAAACTCACAACCTGCACCTAAAACTTACATTTAAAAAGCTAAATATTTGCACTAATAATATAAATATTAATCAATAAACTAATTATCATTAATTAAATATTAATTAATAATTCATTATAATTAATTTACTTCTCATAATATACTCAACAAAACACACAACACACTCATAAAATGTCACAGAAAAATATTTACACAATTTAAATAATTAATAATCAATTTAATAATAAATAATAATTTCAAAATTAATTATCAGTTACTTGAATTTATTTACTCCCCATACCCCTAAAAATAACCCACACCCCATATCTGAAATCTTTTTTTTAAAATGTAATCACACAATTTACATAATTATCAATTAAACAAATCTTATTAATTAAAAACTAAGGGTACCATTACAATGGCGGGCGGACTTTGTCCGCCCGCCACCGTAACTGTATGCAGGACCGTCCCCAGGGGTGCGGTGGTCCCGCACCTGCAAATAGAATGCCACCGCCAGAGTGGCATCCTCCAATCCAAGCATTGTGGCTGGCCATGCTCACAGCATACCCGCCACAATGCTGCCATGGAAAGGCTGATCTCCGCCGGCATCCTGATATGGTTGCCGGTGTCTTCCAGACACAGCCACTATATTGTGCCAGTTTTTCACCCGGTCAACGTGTCCCCCCAGCCATCCTAATGTGGCAGGGGGTCAATCATGGAAGGATGGCGGGCGGATCGCCCCCGCCGGACCGGATTAACTTCCTACCCTTTCCCCCTATAAACCCCACAACCCACACCTAGAATTAAACAGAAATATTTGTATTACACAAATAAAATAATTAATTGTTAATTAAATAATTAATAGTATTTAACTAATTAATAATTAATTTAAATTAACTTACTCCCCACCCCTTTCCCCTATAAACCCCACAACCCACACCTACAAAAACAAATTAGTTACACAATTAACATAATGAATTATCAATTAATATTAACTAACTCCCACAGACTTCTGGATGGGTACTTGCCAACGAAAGCTATCTCCCTCACATAGAAAAAGTTAATAAAGGATCAGGGGCTGGGAAACATGGCGGCCGGGAGCTGAGCGGTCACGGACGTGCTCCCTTCCGAAGCGTTTTTCATGTTCCTCCATAGCCCTGTCCATGCACTCTCGCTGAGATGAGACCCAGCGATTTCGGATCTTTTGAGCTTTAACATATGCTGCCAAATAATATTAGAAACCCCCCCGAGTGCCTCAAAGTTCCTGCTGGTGCACCTGGGGCTTCCCTCCCCTGATCTGAGCTGCTCCTGCTGCCAGAGACGTTGGCGGTGCGGGCGGTTCCCGGGCTGCGCGGCTTCTGTGTAGCCGAGGATGGAGGGCTGGCGGCCTTGCGTTGTGTCGGCGCTTTGATCCTGCATTTTTTCCTGGAGCAGGGAGCTGCTGTTTAGCGTCTGGGGGGGGGGTTTGGTCAGGGGGGCACTCTAAATGGTGCTCGGGTCTCCGCAGCCAGGGCTCTTTCCCCCCGAGCTCTGGGTGCCGCGTTGGAATGGAGGAGGCGTGCCCCCAGCATCCAACTCCAGGCATTGTACGGAGTCAGCACTGACGATTGTGTAGGAGAAGCAGAAGCGGTGAAAAGCTACCAGCTGGGGTCGTCAGTCTCGGAGAGTGGCAGTACGGTAGGAGGGGACCAGGCTCTTTTTGGATCTTTGCCCAGGACTGTGCCAGTTTCTAGGCTGTATACAGTAGGTCTTTCTAAGCATTTAAAATCTCCGATTCAAGTCCAGGCACGAGGTTGGGCTCAGGGATTCTGCCAGGTGAAGTTGGGCCCCATTGGTCTTTCAGGTCGACTGAGAGTTAGCTCTCCCTGTACCTTAGCGGTTTGTTTGCACAGGGAGACAGTGGGACCTGCCCAAAGGCTCAGATCTGCAAAAACCTCAGCAATATCCAGCTTATCCCCCCTACGCTGCCACAGTTGCAGCCTCAGCCACAGCCACAGCCACAGCCACAGTATACTCTTAAAACAACTGTGTGCAGATATACCCTTCGAAATCGGGTGGGTCATTTTGAGGAAGAAGTGGCTGATAAACTTTTCGTACCTCGCCCCCAGTAACAGAGACGAGACCAAGGCAGCACAAAGACAAGGGCGCAATTGAGGCTACAACTACAGGAGGTAAAGGAAAAGAAAGGGGAAAAAAATATCAGTCTCAAAAGTAGTGGTTACTCCCTCATTGAAGTCCTTTTAAAAAGTTATGTCTGCCTCCTCAAAGAAGGGCCTTTACAACAAAACCATCATGTCGGCCCAGAAAGCTCATATCCCCCAGGAGCAAAATGTGGATTGTCAGGGGAGTACTAAACCACTTCCGGATATCTCCTTACCAGTGCCTGGTCTCCTCAGACTTCTCAGGTTGAAATTTCAGCTGCTCAGTCAGTCCATATCCACCCTGCTATAAGAATATCTAATAAGTATGAGGTCTTGGAAGATCAGCCTACCTTGGGCGATGAGTCCGTCCCCCTTCGAGATATGTCTCTGGCCGACTCCTCCACGGGTTCTACTTCCTCATCCTCTCAGCCATCATTAGATACTCCAGTCCTGGTGACTCCGTTAGAGCCACCACATAAAGATGGACCCCCAGTTATGGAGGTCGGGTCCCTGGCTGATATACTTATGGCTCTGAGGGACGATATTGGGAAAAGATTCTTCTGAAATGAATCAAGCAGCCATACAGTCCTCATGTGAAATCCTGGCACAAAATGTGGAAGATGTATCCCGTTGAACTGATCTCTTGGAACTCGAAATTCCAAAAATTAAGAAAGTTATGCACAACTCATCGGCTGAAGTGGAAAAGCTAGCCCTGCAGAATAGGGAATTGAAGGACGACATTGAACGTTTGGAAAATCATGCCCGGAAGAACAACATAAGAATCCTGAATGTTCCTGAAGATCTGGAAGGGGGTGATATAAACATTTTTGTAATCTCTCTCCTAAAGGACACAACTCTTCAGGATTCACATGAAATTGATTTGGCGCTCGATATTCAGAGAGTCCATTGGGACCCATATAAAAGAAACCCCGCCAAAACTAAGCCAAGAAAGATTCTAGTTAATTTTTTAACTTACTCATTAAAAGAAAAATATCCTCTCCTCTGCATTGAAAATCGGCCAGATAAAATGTAGCTCTCTTTCTAGCCCATTCTCATTCCTCATAAGGTCTGATGATTTGCATATCACTGCTACAAAGCAGTGGGAGATGGATAAAAGGTTGTCGATCCTGCCATCATTAGGAGCTCAAATGAGATTTCCAGCAACTCTACGGGTCATGGGGAACAGCCACATGTATAATATGAGGCAGATTGCAGAAGTGGATACACTAATTGACAAAATCAAAGGAAGGGGGGAGAGGATTAGCTTAGGGAGACGGGTTACGAGGGGGGACATTTAAGGATTATGGCAGCATTCTGTTACTTTTGTTGTATGGAGTCCACTTAATTTGACTTCTTTCCCAGGTCTCTCTAGAGTAGGGTAGGGCCGTTGTATCAATATTTTTAGCTGTTTTTGCTTCGAAGGGTCCCCCCCCTTAGGGCTATGCCCAGAGAATTAGGGAGGGTTTCCCAGGGTTGGTATGAAGTTGCACTGTGGTGGGTGGGCTATGGGGTAGGCGAGGGAGCGATAGCACGGGTGTGGGAGCAGTGGGAGAAAATTATAAAAAAAATCCTCAATCTCGGATTTCTTTTAGAAATCATGCGTTCTATATATTTTAGGATTTTGCCCCCCGGAATTGTTTGTTTCTTATAGAAAAATAGGAGCAACCTAATTAAATTTACATCCTGGAATGTCAATGGACTCAGGTGCCCACGCAGGCAAAGATTAGTTCTGAAATATCTCGAACAATCGGCCGCACAGATTATCCTTCTCCAAGAGACTCACCTGAGTAACCTGGAATGTAAAAATATTATTGCTAAGTACCGATGGATAGATTTCTTTTGTTCTTCAGATCAGGTAGCTCACAACAGAGGGGTGGCAATCCTAATTAAGCTCAGGCAAATGAAATCATTAAATCTGTAGATTCAGTTTATTCAGGGAGATGGATTGTAGCCCAGATCGAAATAGGCGGGGGAGAGTTAACTATTATTTCATTCTACAGTCCAAATATCGACAACTCATCTTACATCAATAACTTGCAGGTAAAGCTAACGGGAAGTTCTACCCCATTAATAATAGGAGGAGACTTTAACATTCTCATTAACCTAGTAAAGGATAGGTCCAACCTTAGCCACTACGTCAGAGTCCCACGCATTCACTGTGCCTTAATCAACATGATGCACGACCTTGGGCTTATAGATGTTTGGAGGACTAAGGAAGGGAGTAATGCAGGCTTTACTTTTTATAGTAAAAAGCATGGCCATTTGTCAATAATGGACTACATCTTTGCAGATAGATCAGGGTTGGAAAGAATTGGGAACATCACTATCTTACCAAGTATCCTCTCCGATCATGCTCCTCTCTCCTTCTCTTTTTCCTACTTAAGCTCCAGACAGAGTCCTAGGCCTAGGTGGACATTGAAGAGGGCATGTCTCTCTGATCTCGATCTAATCAGAACAATCAAAATATCCACTATAGATTTCTTTGAAAATAATATTGGATCGGCTTCCCCAGATGTTGTTTAGGATGCTTTTAAAGCAAACCTTCGGGGGCAGCTGCACAGCCTGATCTGCTCAAAAAATAGGGAAGAGTCTCTGGAGCTTCGGGAGCTGGAGAGGGAGATAGGGAATCTGGAGAGGATGAGACTCAACACCCCACAGATACATACCGATGAACTATCGCGCATCAAGGCTGACCTTGAGCGTCTCCGTCAGGGTATAGAGGCAAACTCGAGTCAAAAATTAAAGCAAAGTGGCTGATAAATAATATGCAGCATTATGAGTATGGGGAAAAACCAGGTGCCCTCCTGGCTTGGAAAGTCCGGGCTGACCGGGTTAAGAATAACATGAATCAGTTAATTGTAGATGAGAATGGAGGAACTTCAAGCGAACATGAAGACATACAGAACTGTCTCCTTTCCCTATTCTCAGATGTCTACAAGGAGGAGGCTTCCCCCGGTCTGGAGAACATCAGAGATTGGCTAAAGTTAAAAAAGCTATCAGCTCTCACTGCAAGTAGCCAAGCTGCCCTGGACTCCCCTATCACCGAGAGCGAGGTTTTGCTCATATTAATAAGATTAAAAGCAATAAAGCTGCAGGGACAGACGCCTTACCAGGCGAGGTCTATAAAATCATTCAGGAAGAGCTGATTCCAAGATTGTGTGAGCTTTTTAATTTTGTATACAGCGCGGATGGGAGAGTACCGAAATCCTGGAAGGAAGCCATCATTTTTCGTATCTTAAAGCCAGGAAAGTATCCATGCAGGGCAGACTTCTACAGGCCAATTTTTTTGCTCAACGCGGACTATAAGGTTTTTATGTCCATCTTAGCAGGAAGATTGACCAAAATAGTCCCGCAGTTGGTAAACACAGATCAAAAGGGATTTATCACAGGTAGGCATATACAGGAACAGACTTCGCGGCTGATCGGTACCATCGACCTTGCTGGCGCTCGGTCGTCTCCCCTTGCTGTGGCAGCATTTGACGCAGCGAAGGCTTTCGACCGTGTGAGTTGGGCCTTCCTGTGGGAGGTCCTGAGAGCAATTGGATTCGGCCCAGTCTTCATACAGACTCTAATCAACTGCTACCATGGTGCCTCGGCAGTGATATTGCTTAATGGTATCGTGACGGCGAGTTTTAATATCTTAAGGGGAACAAGGCAGGGCTGTCCCATCTCGCCCTTACTTTTTGACCTTTACATTGAACCCCTAGCTCAGGCTATAAGACTCGATGAATTAATTTCTCTGTTCAGCATCCACTCATACAGCAGCAAGCTTGCTCTTTATGCTGACGACTTGCTGCAGTACACCAACAACCCTGCGGAGGTATTATCAAGAGTGGAGGCCCTCCTTGAGGAGTTTGGCCTGTATTCAGGGCATCTTGTAAACACTTCAAAAACTGATGTAATGACATGGAACGTCAACAATTGGACTGGTAATACAAGTAGTGAATTCAGATATCTGGGTATCACGGTTGTGAACAACATAGTTGATATACCAATGGTTAATCTTAAGAGGATCTCTAGGTAGATTGATCGGCTGTTTTCAAGATGGGATAATCTACCCCTTACAATTTACGGCAGGGTAAACCTGGTTAAAATGGTTGTCTTGCCGAAATTAACTTACCTCTTTAGCACCATCTCCCTAGAGTTCCCCCAAAGAGAAATAGAGAAAATACAAAGTAAAATAGGTTCTTTTATTTGGTCCAACAAATCGGCCCGATTGTCATGGAAAAAACTAAAACGCAAATCCAGAAAGGTGACCTGGCACTCCCAGATATATTCTGGTATTCATATGCGTTCCAGTTAAAAAATATCCGGGCTTTACTTTCTATGGCGGGGGAATCTAATTGGAGGAAGATTTTAAATGAGATGGTGGCTTTTGAAGGTGGTGGGGAGGGTTTTCTGTATAAGTTTGGTGCACCCAGATTTTTTAAGAAAGTCCGTCTGAAGGTCTTGACAGCTGCATTGAATTTGTGGTATAGGCTCAGAAAAATATGGGGGGTAGGCTATTACTCTGACTTCGCCCCTATCTGGGATTCACCGGGGCTACCTGAGTGTTTAATGGATAGTCTAGTACTCCCCATTAAGAAAGCTGGGCTTAGGTTCTGGTCAGATCTTGTCTCCTCAGATGGGGTGCACCCCTTGGAGGTTTTAAGGCTAAAAGTTGGGTGTTCCCTTTCAAGATTTAAATAAAAACAACTAACCTCCTGGTATGCTGCGGAGAAATCACACATCGATGGTAACTGGGAAATCGAGCTCCAATGTCAGAATATCCACCCAATTAATAAGGAGGTTCGATTTTGGTATGGGAAGATGCTGGAAGTGAGTGAAACTGTGGGCCTTTCACAACATGCAGGCTGGGATTCATCAGTGCTAGAGACTGTTGCCCCAGAAATGTTCGTGCTGTTTTACATATGTTATACAAAGTAGTTAAACCAGCTTCCGTAAAGAAGAACCATTTTTACGTAATCAACAGGTTATATTACACTTCAAAGAAAAATGCCAAATTTGCACCCCTCGCTTCTACAAAGTGCACTAGATGTGACTCCACCCAAGCTGACAATCTGCACATATTTTATGAGTGTGGGGCCTTAAAGGGGTTCTGGCAAAACGTAGAGTGTGCGCTGGGTGCCATTTTGAAAGTTAATTTTAAACTTGGTCTCTCTACGGTTATATTTGGCATAGACAACAACCCCTTGCTCGCATTGACTGGTAGGCAGAAAGGCCTTTTAATGTATCTGATTTTAATAGCCCAAAGAGAGATATGTAGGCTATGGAAGGATCCATCTCCCTGCTTTATGAGAAATGGCTTCGGGGTGCCTTGGCCATGGCTCAGTTGGGCTCGGGTCACTTGGTCAGTGACAAGCCCAGCATTTGGACACAGCTTCTCGACTGGGGCAAGGAAATGAGGCTAATCTAAGTTTTTAGTCAAATGATTACACCAGGCTTTTTACAAAAAAAAAGAAAGCTGGCCTGGTTGGCCCATAGCGAATGCAACAGCAGAAACCCCGGGCGCACAAGATAGAAGGCCGGTTTCTAGCTTATATTTGCATGCTTTATGGTGAGATGAGGACTAAAAAAAAAAAAAAAAAAATTATAATAAACAACTCCGGTGAACCTCTCCAACAGCTAAAAGAAAAATGGGAAAGGGACGAAGATTGGACAATAGAGGTTACCTCCCCACGAGAAGTAGCAATCTCGGCTAGGCTGAGACTGGTACAACTCAAAATACTACAATGCATCTACATGACAGGGCCATGTCTAGTACGAATGGGAAGGGCGGAGGACGGCACATGCAGGAGGAACTGTGGAGGTGAGAGAACATTTCTGCATATACTCTGGGAGTGTCCACATATACAGAGATACTGGGGGAAATTACATGAGGTAATGGGTGAGGTATTGGATCAGGCTATCCCCTTGGAGGTCAAAAGATGTCTCCTTAATGTGTGGGAACCTACAGATTTAAACGACAACAGAATAACATGAGTCACACTGGGATTGATGGTGGCGAAATATTGCCCAAAGATGGGGAGAAACTCAGGCTTCGACTGTGTCAACCTTGAAGAGGGATATGGACTGGTGCATGTTCAGGGAAAAGACTGTGGGGCATATCATCAAGGCCATGCGATAATTATCGCTCAGAGCTCTTAGCGCGAGGATAATTATCGCCGGCCATCTCTGAATTGTATCGCGAAGATAGCATGCGATCAGCAACGCTATCTCCAAAGCGATAAAGTTCAGAGCGCAAGCTGCCAATTGTGCGATTATCGCTGGAAATACAGCGATAATTGCACACGGTTTGGTGAAAGCTTGCTCATAGGGCAAGGCATACTTAGCCTTGATATCCACCTTACATAGCATATCATGGCTAAGTCAGTTTTGAAGCAGGCATAAGGAAAGAAGCGATAACAGAGGTTATCGCTACTTTGCTTGTTGCTCTGCAGGTTAGCGTAGCCATTGATAATTGGAGAAAGTCGCTTAGCGACATTTCTCCAGTTATGTCAGGACAGGAAGTCCAATTTGCATCTCATTAGAGATGCAAAGATGGGCATTGGGGGAAAGGGCGATAATGCAAGGATTCACGCAATAGCGTGACCTTGAATGATTAGGCGATAACGGACGCTAAATCGGCGATAATTTTATCTTTGGGGGTTTGATGATATGCCCCTTCATATGTAGCAAGGGGAGCCTGAAAAAGTGGTATCGCACATGGAACAAATGGAATCTATATATAGAGGTGAAATCTGTACCCCAACGACGGAACCAGCTCGAGATGATACAGTATTGTCATGCAAACATGTAACTAATGATATGTAACAGCTACTATGTATATGAAACGCGTGTATTGCACCCAGGAAACGTAGTACAACATGACAATGCACCTTGTAATATTGATTGATATAATTGTTTAATAAAAATACATTTTAAAAAACTACTAACTAATTATTAATTAATTAAAAATAAATGACTTCCCACCCTTTACACCAATAAACCCCACAACCCACTTATACCACTTCCATTACAAATAGCATAATGAACATATTTAAATATCCATTAAATGTATGATATTCAATAACAAATTAATATTAATACATTATAATTAAATTACTTCCCATCCTATACCCCTGTAAACCCACAACAGCACTAAAAATCACAAAACTTGATGACATTAAATGTAATACCTACTACAAATTTTACAAATATATTAGAAAACATAACCAATAATTACACAAACAAATGTACATCATATACATTTTCAAATATACACTAAAATACATAATATTAAAAAAAATATATATATTAAACAACTATATTTTTGCAAACGATATTAATGACTTTTAAAATCAATATTACTTACCTTTACATCGATATTTTTGATAACGATATTCTTGCTCATAATTCCATATCACAATATTTTGGACAGAATATTTTACTAGGGCGATATTTTTTTTTCAATATTTTGCTTGAATACCTGCTGCAAGCAGTGAACGCATAAGAAATGTACCTTGTACCCATATAATGAAATGCTCATTACTGCCAAAGACTCACGCTTCAGCTTGCGGTGCTGCAAACTGATACAAACAGTCTACTAGTTCATAACTTTGTATGAACACCTCAAAAATCTAAAAAGTCGAGTGGTCTTAACCCACCCCACAGTCATTGATAGATAAGTCCTGTTGGCGGGACTCTGACTGTTACTCTCAGCAATCCTCAACACGCCGTACAGTACCTTGCATGAGAGATCATGTCGCAATCTCACCAAATTGCTGGCCACAAAGATAAACTGCTCTGTTATGTAGAAGTACTCATCAACCATTTCCAACAGCAGGCTGAATATGTGTTGGCAACTCGCCGCCAAATAAAGTAGTAATAAAGTCATCCAGAAGTTAGTTTTGAGATAACGTTTTATTCAGCCTGCGTTGGCGTGACTTCCACAACTCTCAGCTGACATTATAAGCGACCCATACCCTAAACATTTTTATGGAACACACCTATGCAAAATTCTCATTATGTCATAAATACAACAGATACCCTTGTAATTATCAAGACTACTTTAGGTACATTCAATTTCGGGCGAAAGCTTTTGTAATATTATACTGAAAACGTATCTTTCTTACCTTTAGCTGTACAACAGAGGAAGTTAACAGCCAAGAATTCAGTCTGTTGGTAGGTGAGTGAGATTTTTGTATTAAGATCAAGGGAGAGTCCCTTCATGAATATTAACATATATTTTCTCCTTTTCCAGAAGTAGAAAATTTTGAAGTAGAAGACGGACTGAATGGCTTATGCTTTCTAACCCCTTCCTTTTCTCCATCTGAGCTTGCGCCTTGAATCGTGTGACCAAGCATAAGCTCGGGTTTTTTTAGGGGTGACTCCGTTTCTCTTCTGTTCACCTCTGCAGATAAACCAGTTTAGTGGCTTTGCGAAGCTCACATATACCTTCAGCCTGGGGGAATGGAAACTGTAGACCCTTCTGTTACTCACTTAGGAAAGAGATGAATAGAGTTACATAGTCTGTTAGAGTAGATTCTCTAGATGTTCTTAGTGTAAGTATGGCTAGGCCTAGGTCAGCAGCTTATATGTTTTCAACAGCTCGTAATGCATCAGCTATTTCATTGCTCATTATGGCTTCCCCTGAAAACAATGCCGCCCACATTCCATTATCTCTAACTAAAAGATACACAGGACACCCATATAAGGTCAATATTTTTTCTCACACATTGCAGTTTAAATTTGCCTTCAATATTTCCTACCACAAAATTATAAGTAGCCTTTTTTTATCATATTGATCACAGGATGCAATATCTTGGATAATGCCATTTGTATTGTAGAACACTCCATTTATATGATTTAAAAGAGATTAAAAAGGAGATGCGTAAAACGTTTGATAGATAACACACAATCTATTGACTCTGAGTTAATTTAAAAACAAATCATTCTTTACTGTTTTACAATACAAGTCGGCAACAGATGTCCAGTTCATGAGGCCTGGGTAATCATCAGAACAGTACTGACATACAAAGCGTATTATATATAGTAACAGTGGAAACTGGATGACGGTTAGGTATATAGGTACTATGCCTATAAAACACATTCAGGAGTTCTTTTCACCTATTTCTCCCATTCCAACCTCCCAGCATCAACCTGTACCTCCCCCCCCCAGCTCATCACATAGCTCTACAATAAACACTAGTCAGGTGTATAGACACTGTCATCCTTTCCAACGTAAGTATATGAACCAAGCCCCTCAGAGTCCTACCTAGTTCCGTCCGCCAGTGTATTCTGGCAATCAGGTCCCCCGGCACTCAGTCTGCAGTCAGGGTTGGACTTTATCGTGGGGGTTTATGTACATGTCTCCTGTCCCACACAATCCTACCAGAGTAAATGACATATGGTAGGGTCATCATGGAATGTATGTGCCCACTGTCCCTGACAGAAAGGTAGTTAGGGATCTATGAGTCCCATGAACGAGCTCCACACATCTTCAAACGGGGTGATTTCTCAAGGAATTTGGAGATATGCCACTCCTATGTGGCCTGCCAAAAAAGCTCAGTCAATTCTTCTTGGTCGTCTACAGCTACGACATTCTGTAGGATGGCCAGTGTCACAAATTTGATGAAGTGAGCAAGGCTTGTATTTTGCAATGTATGCCATACATTGGCCCGGTACTGAGTTAGCTTTGTGCCGGACAATAAAATAGGGAAGAGGTCCCATCCTAATCCTAGGCATCTCTAACAGTTGACATGTGCCAATATGCGGGTCTTCTTCTACTTATAAGGGGACCAATATCAGTCCTATAAAACCTTAAAGTAAGAGTACTGCAATTGGTTCTCCCTCAGGGTGCTACTAGTAGGTAGACCAGTCCTCATCAGTGCAATCAGCCATCAGTCTGACCTGCTAATACCGTTTAGCCCTGTAGTTGGTGCTGTTTGAGTATAAGGAATCAATGAGAATCTGGTCAATGTATAGTTCAGGTGGAGCTTGCACCTCAGATCGTTCTATAGCCACGTAGGTAAGTTGTTCACCCTTGGCTGATATGAACGGCGCACTTGCGCAGGAGATGTGGTGCACAAGGATACACATACACATCTCGTAGTCGCAGGCTCTCCTGCCATTGTGTCCACAAAAAGATTTGAAGGATTGAGTCTAGGTTTCAGCCAATCCAGATTGAGGCTTCGATTCATTAATTTAAGATGTGAAGCAACATTTTGGATATTGTAAGTGGTATGATGCAGAATGCATAGTTGAACCTGGGTGCGCTAGCCATTTCCACTATCTGAATCCTGCCCCATAAGGAGAGTTGCAGTGAGAACCATCTGTGAAAGTCACTTTCCATCTGTGCCATTAGTGGCTGCAAGTTAACTATTACCATGCACTCAAGGCCTTTTTTAACCTGAATGCCCAGGTATTTGAGCTCAGAAGTTTTTTAGGGATTATCTAGTTGAGATTAGTAGTGCTTCATTTTTGTACCAATTGATTTTATATCCAAGAGAAGGTAGAGAATGCTGAGATTAGTGACATGAAGTATGGTATTGAGCTGTTGGAAGAATGTTGTCTGCGTACAACAGGATCTTGGTTTGTCCAGCCACAGTTTCTTTTGGTTGAAAGCTTTTATTCGATATGCAAGATATCTTGAAAGCATACATACACATGAGACATATTTATAAAACAATGCAATGTACGTTAGACATTTAAATGTTAAGACAGATAAAAGTGGGAATAATCCATGATAAATTAGCTAAAAAATGAATTAAATTGAAACTGAGAGTCTCTTGCAACGAATCAACCATGAATGTTTTAAAAACTTGGAAACACCACAAACTATTAGAGGGGCGGAATCGGTCATTAAAATCCGTAGTGCGACCAAATGCCTACGTGTTCCCAGGTGTTTAAAAAGGGGTTTGAGCCAATGTCTCCTGGGTTTAATATAGTCTGGGCACTCAAAGAGTATATGTGCTACAGTTTCTGGCCTAGATGGGCAGAGAGCACAGAAGGACGTTCGGTGTGCTCCCTTCCATTTTGATACAAAGGTCCCAATCGGGAGGGTGCCTACCCTAAATTTGTAGTACAGGGACCTATCAGCTGGCAGGGAGATTAGGTCCAGAAAGGGTTCAAAAACAGCCACATCCTTTAGTTCCAAAAAAGATGCAGTCAAATTGCAATGGTGATGGTTCCTGATGGGGTTGCCAGAAACCCACTCCCAATATAACTTTTTGAGGTCAGCCTTTGGTGGAGCAGATTTTGAGATCCAACAGTCCCCCAAGCCCAACTCCCCCAGAAGACTTTTTATGTCCCTCAGCCACTTGATCTTGGCGCAACCTCCCATGTTCATTATCTCTGCCAGGCCGTCAGCATAGGACTTCAGCTCCAGGACTCTCCAAATGCGGGACCAAAGAAGCAGTGGACGGAGGCGAGCCTGATCTTTAATACTCTTGCAGCCAACGTCCAGGAGCACCGGGACTGTCGGGGTGCTTGAAGGGAGGGCTAGGAGATCCTTCAAAAGTTTGTTCTCGGCCTTAATGAGAGAGTCCATATTGCAATGACCCCATAACTCTGCCCCGTACAATGCTGATGTTACGCCTCTTGCCTTGTAGATCTCAATTGCAGGGCTCACCGCTTGTCTCGGAGATGCTCGAAATTCTCTGAGCAAAGCACCTCCTACCTTTTTATGGTTGAGAACCATCTTATCAATGTGGGCGGACCAGTTCATAGTGTCAGTAATACGTAGCCCTAGGTAGTCGAATTCTGAGACTTTCTCCAAGGGGGCGGAGTTCAAGACAGGCTGCTTTCCTAATTTCCTTGGGGGGTGCAAAATCAAATATTTAGTTTTTGCCACGTTTATAACCAAACCCCTAGATACACAGAAGTCCTGGAAGCGGGTCAATAGCTTCTGTAGGCCCTGGGGAGTTTTTGAAATAAGCAGAGTATCATCAAGAGCAGAGTGGGGATCCTTACTCCCCCCAGACAGGGTGCGTCCTCTGGTTCTTGCTGGAGATGCTCAACCACACCGTTTACGTATAGCGAAAAGAGTGTGGGAGCTAACACGCAACCCTGTCTGACTCCCCGACAGACCGGTATCCTGTCCGTTGTTTCCCCATCAGCCACAGTTTCATTGTTCCTTATCTGCTAGAATTGGTGAATGACTGCCGCAAGAAGCTCTAGGGATATTAAGAATAGAGCGGGGAACAGTGGGCATCCCTGCCTCGTCCCTCTGTGTATGGCAAAGCTTTGTGAAATATGGCCAGAGTAGAGCCACTATATTTTCATTAGGATTTCTGGACCAATGCACTCTCCCCAGCATTCTAACGAGGTATCCCCAATTCAACCCAGTAGAACACTTTTTCTGAGTCCAGGGATAACGATATTTTGTCCTCAAAGTCACCCTTTTCTTTCCAGAGGATATTAGCCAGTAATTTCATGTGATTTCTGGACGAGCTACTGTGGATAAAGCTGACTGATGAATCATGGGTGAGGCTCTACGTCACTTTCTGGAGCCTAGTAGCAAGTAATTTGACCATTAAATATGTCAAAGCCAGGAGAGGGGCAATGGCAATACATAGGCCCTTATGGACATCTCCTGTGCCTTTGACTTAGTGAATAGAAATAAATTGTGGGACATCATGGGACATGCAGGAGTGGATTAATCCTTATTACAAGTGCTAAAAAGTCACCAAGGTACAAACATGAGAGTACGCTACTTCCAGTCAGGCGACCAGACTGCACCTATCCCCCCTGTGGGGTGATGCAAGGATGCATTCTGGAGACCTTTTTTATTCTTTTTTATATTAATGTCCTGTACTCCTTTTTATCAGACTGTACCCCTGATGTCACAAAAATTGTTTCATGCCTAGTCCCGGTTTTATTATACACGGACGGTGCTGTTCTCCTGGCCTGTACCACTAATGGTCTGCAAGCTCTTTTAGATAGGTTTTTATAGTTTTAAGCAGGGGTTAAACCTCAAGGTAAACAATGATAAATCCTACATTTTAACATGTTGGTCAAAGACCACCCGCTCAAAGTTGTTTTTTAGTGGCTATACACCGATATTGAAAATAAAGGTTTTTAGTTAGTTGGGCATTTTGTTTAGTGCCAATTTGAAGCTGGACCATCAGATTTTTCAAACATCCCAGTTGGAGCAGGTGGCCTACGAATCCCTGTTTAGATTCCCAAAACATTTAGGGCACAACCCCCCCCAAAGAACTGATCGGGGGGTACATAGGACCGGGAGTCTGGGGACATACACCTGTAAGACCCTCCAGGCAGCAGAAAAAAAGTTTTTAGCAAGGCTCTTAGGAATTACCAGATCCACATCAAGTTTTATTACTCATAAAGAAATGTGCCTTGGTTTTATAGAAAATAGGTGGGCTTGGCATCTATTTTGTTTTGGGTTCAAATCTGGTCCATTCCTGAGCTAAGCTTCACTCAGAGAAAATCAGAGAATTGTCTGAAACAGACTAATATGCTAGCCATCTCATGGATCAAGTACATAAAAAACATCCTTCATGACTTAGGACTAACTAGTGTTTTTGAGAATACTAGTGAGATTGGCTCACGCACCAAGGCTCTGGAAAAGAACACATTCCATCCCCATAGAGATAAGATGAGACTTGAGAAAGCTCTGGACATTGTAACTGTCCTCGTATATCCATTTGTCAAATTGTGAAGGAATGGAGCCTCATCTATTATGGATAAATGCTCCAGAACACAAACGTTATTTATTCTGCCTTCCAATAAATAGGATTTACTTCCTGGTGAGTTGCCCCGTTATTAGGATGGGATGGTTCATTACCACGCTGCCCACATGACACACTGTCCATAGAGTCCACTAATCGATTTATGTTATTCTGCTCTTTATATTCAGCTTTTAGAATCAGGTTTTTATGCCCAATTTTAGCAGGGACATTTTTTTAAACTCATCAAGAAGGTTTACTTTTCTTACAAATCTGTAACTCTCCTGTAATTTGTAACGCAGTATTGAATTTTATTACCCAGGCGAGGAGTTTAAGGAAAAAGTATGCAGTGTGACTCAGTTATGAAGTCACAGAAAGGCAATTGATGATGCTCAACTCAGTAATTTATCTTTACGATTTTTTGTGTGGGATTTGTTTGTAACTTGTTTTTATCTTGTGCTTTTATGGTCCTTTTGACCCAATAAAGATTATTTGATGATGATGAATTTGGCCAATATTTTCGTATCGGAGTGGAAGATATATTCCTTGTCTCTCAGGAGAAGAAGGTGCCAAATGTCTACCAGGCCATGGTCTTTTGATAAGTCTCCCTGTATTGATCTTTGCATAGTACTATCCTTGTCTATCGGGCTGGATTTGTTTATGTGAGGGTCACAAGCTAGGTTCCAATCATCACCCGACACTACTTTGGTATGCCTGAATTCTGACAGCAGTCTCGAAAGACCATCCTGTTGTGGTTAAGGGCATATATGGAACTCACTATGATCGCTGTGTTCATAGTTTTCAGATTGACATACCTACCCAAAGGGCCTCTCCAGGCTTTTAGGATAGCGTATGGTAGTGATTTCCTAAGTAGGATTGCCAAGCCACATTTTTTCAGCGAGGGCGTTGGTGATGTAATCGAGGAGGAGGTGTCACCCCCGCTGACAACTACTTCTAATCACCCTTCTGATCCAGTCACTCTGTAGTTTATTGGGTTCAGTCCCTTGGAGTAGTGCAATATCAGGCAATTTTGTGGGCCTAAAAAAGAGGGGAAGGGTTGTCAGCTGATAATACACCACTGCTGGTACTTTCTAGGAAGAATGAGTGGTTGTGTGTTCATTCGTTACGGGAGATGAAGGTCATCTGTGTACAAATTCCTAGGGAATTTCCGTAGGGATTACAACGTTCCTTTCCACCTGCCGTTTCATGGGGAATGGTGCCTGCCACATAGTGCAGGGAAATGTGTAAGTGTCCTCTTTTTGTACTGCGGAGTATGCTGCAGCCAGCGCACCGACCACAATACAAAATATAGGCATTCGGACCGCCGTGGTGGCGGTCACATCCTAATACCTATGGCAGGACCACAGACAGCCTGCCGGGCAGTCCCATTCACAAAAGTTTGGCGGACGGACCAAAGTCCGACCCCCATCCTAATCAGCCCCATAATCTGAAACCTAACCTATGCTTTCCAGTGACATTTATGGTGTGACAGGGATAAATTAATCCAGGTCAGTCAGTTTGAACTTTGTTTCGGTCATAGACCATAAAAGTCACAGATCAGCCAGAAAAATTTGGCACATAAGCCCAATTATAAAAGCAATTAATAACAAAATGCAACATTTAATAAAAATATGGTCTTACTTAGGTGACAGCAAAAATACCAAAGATCTGTAAACTATAGTATAAAATAATGATTAAAAACTCAAAGAGAAATATATTTTCATTTCTTTTAAATCGCACATACAATTTGCACATATGCCAAAAAAATAATGTGATAGGGGAATGATTCAATTTGGCAGATTTGTGTGACAAAAAATGTATCTTGACCCTAAAGGTTAGTGTGGGATGACTTTGCGCTGGATCAACCAAACACACTCAGAAACTTAGCATTTAAGGACACGATGGTGGGCAGTGGGCGTCTCTGGAGATTCTCATGGTGAAACTATACTGTTGCACTCCTAATGAGTGCAAAAGGGGGACGATCCAGCGTTTACACTGCTTCAAGTAAAAAGGCTAATAAACTGCAAATGGTCATCAGTTTCGTCACACCCATTGCATGCTGGGCAGAGACTACCTCCTCCTGAACCATGTTTCCATTTTGAGGTAAATGACTGAGGGGAAGAGTGCATAATCTAAACCTTATATAAATGGCTTTGGAGGAGTGAGGATCAATCTATTCCATATAGGCCTTAAAAGCCGAAAAGTACTTGAATCTTATAAAAGGGTCGCTAAAGTACCCTGGATTTGGCTGGTTAATCAGCTTCATGACCACTCCACCAAACTCAGTAGAGGGAAAAGAAAAAAAAATTTTTTTTATACAATCCTCAGCCACTTTAGTAGTGGCATGCTTTATCAGCGAGTTTACTCGGACTCCTAAAATTGAGGGTGCGCTCAACCATATTCTAGGGAGCTCTTTGAAGAAGTGTTTGTTTTTTGGGGGGTTATGTATTATTTGATTAAAATTCCTCATCCACCCCAAGATCTTTTTTTCGTGGGGGATGAGAGAGAATAAAACTGTGAATATTGGGAAAGCAGGATATTGTGGTCCTATGACCCGAATGTTAAATAGGCTGACATATTTCTGCCCTACTCTATTGCCCTAACATAGATGTGATGAGTATAACTTACTTGATTCTGTGGTACTTTCAAAACACAGGAAGTACATCACTTTTATGTGCATGCATAAGCCTACCTTTTGCATGCTACGCATTGTTCTGTACAATTTACAGTTGTGTGCCACTAGGGGAACCACTTTCTCTTTCTTCGCCCTGAGGAATGCCCAGGACCTATATTAGGCCATTAGCGTAGGACAGAAACATGTTGGCATTTTTCACATTAGGGTCATAGGACCACAATATCCTGCTTGCCCCGTATATTTAGAGTTTTAATCTTTCCCATTCCCCCATGAATAAAGGGATACCTTGCGGTGGATGAGGTGGATGTATTCCTTTCATTCCATTTCTGAAAGGACCTCTCCACTCTTCTGGTCCAGAAGTTGCTCTCCTGCTCCTAATTACTCAAGGATAATCAGCTTCATCTCCTCATGCTCCCAATAAAGAGACTTAAACTTTTTAACTGTGATGGCGTAAGTGTCGACCCAAAACTCTTGCATCACTAATGAGTAGAAGGTCTGTTTAATATAGCTCAACCATGGTACCAAAGCCCTGCTTTTCTGCCTTGCTTTTTTGTCCACCCAGGATGTCGCTCAAATCCGCCTATAGTGTGACAGCTCAGGAACAGACCGAAGGCGTAACCAGTAAAGTAGTGGTTTCAGTCACACCAAAGAAGTGTTAGGGCGGATACCAAGGTCTTGCCTGAAGATTAAGGAACTGCTCTGGGGTACTTCGAGCATCATCCTCAAAAGTTTACTTCCAGCTGTGCCCAAAACACCTATTTTGCTATGCCTCCAGAGTTCTGCACTATAAGTAGCAGCTGCTACTGCCAGGCTCTCCAAACTTCAAGAATTGGACAGACAAGGTGGAAAGAGGTCTTACTGTCAAATCTTAGAATAGTTGCGGCCCTATGGTTTAGCCTATGAGAACTCTTAAAGACTTTTACTGCCCCAGGAGTTGGAAGTGGAGAGCCAAATTCTGAGATAGTCAAAATCGAGAACTCTCTCCAATTCTAGCCCTTCTAGAGTTAACGGCCCTCTGAAGCCCCTGTGAGGTTGTATTTCTATAAACTTAGTTTTGGATACGTTTATAGTCAATCCAGAGGAAATCCAGAATTAATTAAACCTTAAGAGGAGAGTCTTGATACCCAATGGGGACTTTGTAATCAGCAGCGTGTCATCTGCGAACAGTGATGGAATTTTTTGGTTCACCCCAAAGCTTTGGGGAATCATTCTCGCAGCCCATGAAGAGATAGACACAGCTGTTGATAAAAAGAAGAAATAAAGTGGGGGCAAGGATGCAGCCCTGCCTAACTACCCTACTAATTTCTAAATGGTCCGTAGTTTCCCCATTTGCACCCCAGCAGATTTTTGCATAGTTGTCGCAATGGAGGCCTGGTTATGTCATAGAAGGGACCCCGTAATCTTAGAGCCTCAAAGGTGGACTAAAGTTTAGTCTTGGGAACCATGTTAAAAGCTGCCTTTAGGTCAACGAATGCAATATACATGCTGCACCTGTTTATATCAACCTCTTTCCATCTTATGAGCTGGACCCTTAAAGCCTGATCAACAGTGCTGGTTCTGGAGCGGAACCCAGCATGGAATTGAGTACGAATTTTGTGATCAATCCAGGCTTGCAAGTGATCCAGAACCTGCTTGCAGAAATATTCTGACTTGTAGTAATGAGGTTAATAGGTTCATAGTTCACTCGATCAGGTTAAATGCCCTTCCTATAAATGGGAATTATCTCTGCACCTTTCCAGGTAGCAGGGATAGCAGCACCAGCCAATATAATTATAACTACACAATTAAGATAGGGTGCCCAAACAGCTGGTTCAGAAATTAATAAATCAGCTGGAATTCCATCAACTCCTGGGGCCTTGCCAGACTTCTGGGAGTAAATAGCAGAATAGGTTTCTTCTAGAGAGAATAAGCCCAGAGCATCTCCTGGTGCATGGCCTAAGGAGGTTGAGTCTGCCTTTTCAGATAGAAAATTGTTGAGGTGATACAACCCACAGAAACAGAAGGGGGGCCCCAGGTTCATTATATAGATAATGGAAGTGGTTAACCATATCTTCCGGGAGAATGTTGACTTTGGGCCTAGATCTTGACGTCTTAGCCCCATGCAATATTATGAGCTAAAAGGCACGTTGGTCCTCTGCTCTTGAAGCGATTAATCCAGGTTATTCTACTGTTCTATATTGGTATCAATGGTGCTGTAGATAGTGCAAGTTTCCTGCACTTTTTGTTGTCTCCACAACCGATGGAGGATACACTGTATCAAACCATGAATGGCGGGACTCAGATAAATTTAAATTGGAACAAGCCCCCATGTTGAAGTGATATCGTTACTCGCGATTTATCTCATATTGGATACCCTTGAGACAGACACTATTTTCATTTAACAAATTTCAATTCTGTTTGCAAAAGATATTGACTTGAGGAGACCCACATACTGCCACTATTGGTTTAAAACATCAACATTATCTCTAGGGCTGTCTTAGAATCATTTAAAATGAAGATTTAAAAAATCATGTTGGTCTTCTTCTGTTGGCTTTTGATTTGACAAGCATGGATGTCTTTGTGTATATCATTGTACATTTCATATACCACTATTTCTGAGCATCTGCACTATTGCATATGTATCATTGATTATTGTATATAAGAAAACAGACTTTTAAAAACGTAATTACACAGGCTCTTGATCACATGTATTATGTATTATGAGCTAAAAGGCACGTTGGTCCTCTGCTCTTGAAGCGATTAATCCAGGTTATTCTACTGTTCTATATTGGTATCAATGGTGCTGTAGATAGTGCAAGTTTCCTGCACTTTTTGTTGTCTCCACAACCGATGGAGGATACACTGTATCAAACCATGAATGGCGGTACTCAGATAAATTTAAATTGGAACAAGCCCCCATGTTGAAGTGATATCGTTACTCGCGATTTATCTCATATTGGATACCCTTGAGACAGACACTATTTTCATTTAACAAATTTCAATTCTGTTTGCAAAAGATATTGACTTGAGGAGACCCACATACTGCCACTATTGGTTTAAAACATCAACATTATCTCTAGGGCTGTCTTAGAATCATTTAAAATGAAGATTTAAAAAATCATGTTGGTCTTCTTCTGTTGGCTTTTGATTTGACAAGCATGGATGTCTTTGTGTATATCATTGTACATTTCATATACCACTATTTCTGAGCATCTGCACTATTGCATATGTATCATTGATTATTGTATATAAGAAAACAGACTTTTAAAAACGTAATTACACAGGCTCTTGATCACATGTATGTGTTCACATGTATTGATTATGTCCCAGAGGTAGGATGCACACCCTGTGTCCCATAGGTTGGATGCAAACACAATATCTGTGAAAAGAAACTTCACTGAACCTTTGTATATTGTTTTTATAATATACTTTGGGGCTTGTTTTTTACATAAGGGTTAGTCTTGTGTTATATATCAGAGAGGTGGTGACCAGCATTTCTTCCCCTGGTTAGGAATTGTACCTTCACTTTCCTGTCATGTGGAGACTCATTGTGTATACCAGCATACTACACCTGTACTGTCCACTCATTGTCTATACCAGTGCACTACATCTGTGCGGCCTAGTTTTTTCGTTTACATTTGTTGGGTAAAGATGCTTAAAATGCCATTAGCAATGTCCCTTCACCACTTGGCAGCACCATAAACCAACTTTCAGAGGGCAGTTATTGATTGTCCTAAACAGACAGTGGAGTCCAACATTAGAAACAACATTCCTTATTTTGAATTGATGCTGTTGATGGTGGCTATAGTACTTGCAGTCACTCACATGGAATGTTGCATCCTGCAGTGTACAGAATGAGGTATCTTATAACACAAGTACCACTAAATGTCTACTGGAGCGTCTGGTGTAGGTGCAGTGCAGGACAATCATAGTCAGAATATCAATGGACCCAATATCATGCCCTAAATATGGTATACAAAAATAGTGCAGCAATGAAGTTCATAAAAGAAAATGTACACCCAATGGGATATTTTTGTAAATATATTTAGTCCATGATATTTATGTCCACAATAGCCTGCCATAGAGCCCTGGTTGGGCCCTCACACTGCTTTTGCCAAAATACCACAAGCTCTACTGTTTGTATTTGGGTAGAAATGAGTGTGAGGGGTCAGAGTAGTCTTATTGCTGTTTAAGAATAGCACAAATGATGTCCTGCTTACCATGTCCAATCTATCCCTAATCTTGATCATTGATGAGTTCACCCCTTTTCAGGATACAGGTTCAATTGGGCAGAGAGCGATGTATTACAACTTACAAATACTGGAAAACAGTGCATAGGTTACTACCCCTTCCAACGGGTTCCTAAAAATCTCACATACCAGAGTATCCTCTTCATTTGGGGTTTGAAGGACATGGTACCTGATGACATTAAATTGGTCTTAAGTATGGTGACTGATGACTTGTGAAAATGGTCTTCACCAAGGCTGCCATTTTGGATCTAAACACTAGTAATAAAAATTAATCTGGCACAGAAGTTCAATTATGATTTTGATATGCTTGCCATGGTGATTCCAACAACTGTATTGGAAGGTGTTGACTAAATTATTAAAATATTCCGCTGGGAAAAAGCAAAACCTCCCCTCAAATCATCTAACCTCAAGGCAGAATTTGTTTACAATACTTTTCTTCAAATAACAGTACACCATCTGTTTGCACCATTTTGTCTCCAATACAAGCATTCATACATGCGCTTAATAAGACCATAGGCAAGTAGGTCTGATTTTAATATATGTTGTCTTTCTGCATTACCAAGACTCTGACCAAACTGAACAGTACACTTAGAAGGAAATTTACAGGGCACCTACAAAGCTTTGTGACGAAAGCCCTGGACCCAGAGTGGTCTATCCACAAGGTCTGAAATATGTTGACTGAACAATAAGGTATACAGGCACTTAGTTTTCTCCAAATACCCAAAACAAATCTCATTTCAACGATACTAAAAGCAACCAAATAAATGGAATACTGGGGAGACCTTTGGGTATTGTTATCCATATCCTTAGTAGACCCCGTTGTGATTAATATCTAAAGTGTTCCCTGGAAAATGACTGAGCCCTTCCTGGTTTATAGGGAACAGGATTAGACCAGATGATGAAGCATGACAGTAATAGGGTGTGTGATTGTCCAACTAAAAACACAGCAGACTGAAGAGCTGAGGGTATAGGATAACCTATGTGATAAGTGTAAATATAGGGAGAAAGCATCCTTTATCCCAGTAAATCTGACTCCTCTCCACAGAACAATTGATGTGCTTGGAGATTAGTGTTGCAGCACAGGCTTTGTTTTCCTCATATGTACTTATACTATCTAGCAAATTGATCCTGCTTCTCACCTTGGTGTTCCATGAGGTAGACAGGTCCTCTTGAAGGATGGCTATGAATAAAAACAGCTTCTAGGACAGGATACATCAGGAATTTCATATGAAGAGATTAAGGACCCAAGTAGAGTAGATAATCCGTACTGATTCTATAATACAATGTTGGACGACAACATATAAATTGCTCAAAATACACCCGTACCTACATTCTGATGTCGTCCCACTGTGACGAAACACCAAACAAAAATAAGGGAATGCCAGTTCCACTGGTGTATTGGGTCAGCAGCATAGGACAAAAAGGTTTTACTATCATAAGGCAGGCTGAAAAAATGTAAGACATTTGATCTCCATTTTTCAAAGTCCTTCATGGAGGGCATTGGATACCACAAAAACTACACCTGTTTAATCTGAGCCCTAATTCTAAATGTTGGTGACGTGGCCAGTAAGAAGGATATTTGTCATATTCAATCGCTTTGCCCTTCAATAATGAGATATTGGAATGGAATAGACAGGGAGATGATTTCAACATGACTTCTCCCTTACTGCACAAGATTTCCCAGAAACCAGGGAGGTGAAATCCCATTGGCATACATGGTTTGCAACAGCACTAGCTGTGTATTTTAAGATCGTAGAAGTCTGAAATACCATCCAGGAGAGAGGAGTGATGTTTAGACCTAGTAGTCATGGAAGGGCATATAAGACTATTATACAAAATGAAAAACCAATTGTATACATTCGAGAAGAATGGAGGACACTTTCTATCTGAAGATCCTGAATACTAAGAGGAACTTTAGAGCAGGGGAATTGGGGTCCAGGAGGGTAGATGAACTCACCAAGCATATTGAACCCAGAAGTTAACATATTAAAAAAAATATGATCCTAATGGTAGAGAAGATGTAAGTAGGTGACTACACATATATGGTGACATGACCTTCTTAATCGGGGATGTTAAGTATAAGGAAGGTTATGAGTTTTGTTTATATTAGCATTTTGGGTTTGGGTACTATACTTGCCCTAATACCTGATGTGATTCATTCATGAGAAATATGTTCTTCATGAAAAACACATCAGGAAAATATGTGGTTTTGACACAAGAAGTAAAGACAAGGCAATTTTAATATAGTATTCATGTTTCTGAGTTAAGAGTGATACTGTCTATTACTGTTAATAAATAATAAAAAAAAGGCAAACCACAGAAAAAGAAAAGAGGATTACTGGAAGTTCATTAAGTTAAGTAAATTGACAAGAAAATCAGTGTTATTGATTACATGCCTATGAGTGTTACTTCAGCTAAAAATCCATACTAATCTTCAAGCAAACACATTTACATTTCCTTATAACTGAAATATGATTGCAAAGATGAATTTGTTAAATCGAAATTGCATGATAAACGCATTTTTGTTTAATGTGAAATATGAATACATTTCAAATATGAGAGCATGTTTTATAGTATGAAGCCGCTGAACAGGATTTGAAGAAGTGCATCTGAAGAAGCAGACTGATCTTGATAACAGTTCTCTTCAATTTAGGGTCTCAAAACAACAGGACCGTTCGTATACTGAAAAAAAATATGTGCCATTAGGTATTTTGTGATGAAAACAGAACCTGAGAAGCAAAAGCAACATCCTGTCCCTGTTTCTTTTTGTAATCTGCATATTAGGTCATTCCAACATAAGCAAACTCTTCACTAATATTAAGACATACTGGACAGACATTCTTCTGCAGTTCTCAGATTCCACACCTTCCACACAGAACATCTTCGAATTGCCCACTGTGAGAAATTGTGTTACTGGTTAAGAGGTGTGAAGCCCCGCTCAAGCAGCAACCACAATTCTTGTCAGGGTGAACCACAAAAGTCACTAAATTGACCTGTGCTTAACCCTCTAGTAGACATGCCCAAAAGCAGCCAGGCTTAACTAAAAGACAATGTATAAAGTATTGATGCATCACAAAAACAGTAATAAAGTGAAAACACAACACAAGAAGAATCCTACACTAATTTAGAGTACAATAATACATTATTTGACCCCATAACCATAAAAATCAATTCAGCACAACCAAAGTAATGTATTTTGAAAATTTAAGGTAAACACTAGTGCCCAAAAGATTAAAGTGCAAATCATGAACATCGGGTTGCGCGAAACATAGTCAAAGTCTAAAAACATGGCAGACCGCAATAGAGTTCGAATCAGGTACAAAAACTGGATTGGACCCAGTCAGTGCTTACCTTCGGACTTACAAAAAATTTAATAATAAAGTCTCTGAGAAGGCATAAGTTCAGTGAGGCAGGGCTGCTGGTGGTATCTGAGGAGAAGTTGTCATCGTTGGGGAGCCGCTGGACAAAGTCTGGGTGAATATTTCCGCGTTAGGGGGACTTGGTCGCTTTGTTGGTAGTCACAAGTCTCCTGCAGGACTAAGCTGGATGCTGTAGCCAACAAGGGCTCCACAAGGCCAATACACTTTCTGCGAAGGACAGGATTCGCTGGTGTGAAGAAGAACGTAGTGGGAGCTGCTGTACAGTCAGGCCGACCGGCATTGTACCTTGAGCTGATAGACAAGCAGGCTTGGCCTGTCTGCTCTCAGTTCTCAAAGAAGTTTTTAGCCAAAAAAATGGGAAGTTTAATATTTTGGAATCTGGCCAAGGGTCTTAGATTAGAAGGGCACCACTTGTTGGGGGGTGAGTCCAGGTTGAAGATGGTTAGAGCTTTGTGTGTCCTTCAGGCTCCGATTAGGAGACCGATGAACCAGGCCGTTTGAATCACTCTGTTAGTCCAGGAATCTAAAAGTGTAACAGGGCTAAAGCAGCAGGGCAGACCTTTGAGGGATCAAGGCAGGCTTCAGGTAGCAAATGAGTCCTTCCAGGTGCAGCAAAGCAGTTTCCTGAACTACACAGGAGGCCACCGTAGTAGGCAGTCCTCTGAGAGTCTTTATGCAGGTCCAGTAAAGTGAAGAGTGGGTCTGACGGTCCTATTTTTTATAACAGGTGCCTTTTTTGAAGTAGGAGAAGTTTCTAGAGCATCCCCTTTGAAATGTGTTGGAAATTGGTTCACGGGTTGATGGGGTGAAACCCTACTCAAACAGCAGTCAGAATTTCTGTTAGGGTGAAGTCAGAAGCAAACCCCAAATTAACCTGGGCTTAGCCTTCTGCTAGCTTAGCACAAAGCAGTCAGGCTTAATTTATAGGCAATGCACAAAGTATTTATGCAGCACTTCAAACAGTAATAAGGAAAAACACCATTTAAGAAAAATTCCACACCAATTTCGAAAAACAGAACAAGATTTATCAAATTATTTGAGACTAAAAAGACAAAAAACCAATCACTAAAACCAGAGATTTGCAATTTTAAAGGTTTCTGTGAAAATAGTGCCTAGAAGCACAAAACGCTAGCTGAGAGTATCTGGTCACGCCAAAATGGGACAAAGTCGCAAGATCAGGCTGACTGCAATGGAGCCTTGGCTGGATACAGGGACCAAGTTAGGCCGGCTGAACAAAAATCCTGGTCTGCAGATCGTTGCAAGACCCTGCAGCAAGGATTCGTGGTTCAGCAGCAGTTCTGAGGAGCTGCAGGGCTGCAAAGTGAAGTCCTGCATCATCGTCGAGGAGGTTATTTCCAAGGGGCTTGTGATGCGAAGTCCAGCGCAGAGCACACATCAGACAAAGGCGGTTCTGAAGTAGCTGTGGGGCTGTGATGCACAGTCCCGTGTCGTGATTGACGAGGGACTTTAGATGCAAAGGCCTACACTGAGTATGCTTCACGCAGCAGTAGTTAAAGGAAGCTCTGGGCTGCGATATGAGGGACTGCTTCGGGGATGCATCATGCTGTAGCCATTCCGAAGCAGCTGCGAGGAGATACAACATCCTGTGTCATCGTTAAGGGTGCCATCAATTAAGGACTTGAAAGGCAAAATCCTGTGTCAATGATGCACCATACAGTGGCATTTCCACGGAAGCTGAGATGTGAGGTCAATGGTTTAGGGACGTGTAGCGCTGAACTGGTTCTGCTCAAAGGACCACTGCTGGCCTGGCAGAGCACCTTTAGGCCCACATCCAAGGGTCCAGGACTGGGGTGGCACCATTTGCAAGAAAAGACTCACAGCAAGTAGAGTCCAGGTGCAGGTTCAAGACTGTGGGAGCCTTTTCTGCCCCATAGGTTCTGATAAGGTGGCCAGCTAATTAGCCCTTGGAGTCACCCTGGTGGTCCTGGGATCAAGATGCAAGTCCAGTCCTTTCACTCAAGCAGTGGGGCAGATTAGCATCATTCTTGTTGAGCAGAACAGCAGTCCCTCTTAGTCTTTCACAGGTCCAGAGTTTCACTGAGGTGCTGAGTCTGAGGGTCCACTATTTATATCTGGTGCCCACTTTGAAGTAGGGGAATGTTTTGGAGCTTTTTAACCCTCACAGGTGTTTGGAATTTCCTGCCTACCTGCCCTGGCCTCAGCTTGTCTGGTGTCATAAGAGACTTGTGTCAAAACTCTTTGCATGTGTGATGGGCACAGTCTTTGTGAAGTGCAAGTGTAGTGGTTGATAGCTCTTTCTCCTTATCAAGTCAGAGATTACCCATCCTGCCAACACCTATTCTCCCTTGTTTTACTGTCTGGGAGCAATACACAAAGACCAACTGCCAGCTACACCTAGTCAAGTGACCCAGGGTACAGGCTGCATACAAAATAGTTAAGACAAGAAAATGTCATCTTCATAAAAGTCCAAAAACAACAAAAATGCCAATACTGATACCACTCAACATCATCACTCAAAACCGTGATCACACACCTCATTTGTCTTGCTCATCAATTGTTTATTCATTTGATTCATTTTTTCCTTTTCAAAAAAGGATCTCTATAGATATATTATTTATGTATCTTGAAAAAACAGACATTCATAAATTATAACGTTTGACACACATTGACTCTCCATTTGCTACAACCAACAATGAGGTTATTGTGTACTTTTTTGTATTTGTATTCGAATGTGCTACGTCTCCCATAAACTCTTTAGGTGGGATGCTTGACATTGTGTAGAATAATAATCAGCAATATAAAAAAAATAGAAGAAATAGGACCATTACAATGAATTATGCCATCCTCATTTTATATGGACTAACTATCATGAGATTCGGTTTCTGATTACATTCCCATAGTTTGATTGTGCAATTATTTGCATGATCTACGTTTCCCCTCAACCCCTCAGCAGAACTTTTTTTCCAAGTTTTTCCATAATTTTGGTGATTTGGACTTTGAGATATGGAATTTCAACTTGTCATTCTAGATTTTTCAGACTTGTACAACGACATTAGATTGTTTCACCGTAAGAAAATCTTGAGACGACCGTAATGGACACTTTTGGTTTATCACTCAATACAATAAGTGGTACCGGGTTTAGAAAATCTAGACGTACGGCTAATGTCTAGAAACTCTAGACGTACGTCTGACGAAAAAACCTGACCTCACTTGGCGGCACTAATAAATCAAACATTTTCGACTTCAACTGGCTGGTGGAAGTTAACTGTTTGAGCTACGGCTCTCTTTCAAGACCACAACCTGCTGGTGGAGGTCGCTTAAAACTTGAGCAATTTTCACAGCAAGACTCCGACCGGATGGTGGATGTCCCTAGTTAAGTGAATCGATTAATTCACCCACTTCAACTGCGTCCTGATTTTTGGCATGATTTCTGGCTGTCCACTTTGCCCTTCAATTCCGTAGGAGGACCCGCTTTGACGCATAACAATTTGCGCTGTTTCCAGGGTCAGAACGTCAACGTTACCACCACACCTGTCCATACGGCCTACTTGACCCTACACAAAATCATTATTGGGTCTAGTATTCATGTTAAAAATAAAGGGACAGTACATATAAGAAAACTGTTTTGAATTCAATTTATTTATATCAATTGTCATGTATATAGTGCACCACTGACTTCACTGGTCTCCACACGTCACTTATTTTGACTATAGTCACATTTTTATCGCCGTAATTTAATTGTTTCTGTGACAGCCTTACTCAATTTCTTTGGAAATAACAAAAGTAAAAAAACGTTATCTTTGCAAATCTTCTTTCCCTGGTGTGCTCTTATCGTAAGGTTTTATTTCCTCTTCCTTTTCGAAATAACTGTTTTACCATAGTTGAAAATCCATTGAGGTATAGGAGTTTTCTTTAAAAAAAATATACATAGATCACAGCAAATGTAATACCTGACGGGATCAATTGTTTTCTATATCGTAAAACCCAGGCTGAGGGACACAGGGTCACCCCATTAACTTTAATGTTAATGCCCAATCAAAGGTTAGCACTTATTAAAAATAATAAGGTAGCCCAATGTTATCCAACAGGAGAGGTAGGCCTCACAGAAGTAAAACATGTATTTGAGTGTTTTACACTGCCAGGACATGTCAAACCTAAAAATACATGCCCAACCTTTAAATTACAATGCACTCTGCCCTATGGGCTCAATTAAATATCCTGCCCCACAGCGTACAGTTGCAATTTGGAGCTTTGATGTTTGTTCAAATTAGAAGCAACTCTTTTACCATGATGGTGGTGCAATCGGTATGGTGACAGAGCACAGCTGATACATTACGTCCACATTGAACGCTCTCGGATTTGTTTTTAAGTTGTTTCCATGACCAGAGCAACACTGGGTCCATTGACATAATAGATATGTATTTTTCAACAAACAGCCAACACATGGTATGTCTTTTGATATAATTATCTAAATGGAATATATCCGAGGAGCGGCCGTCCTTTTGATGGCACATTCTTTTTGACCAGTCGGTTAAACATGCAAAGTCGAAGTCTAAGGGCAGCCTTTTTTCTATTGCCATCATCAGGACGCGGCTCACCGGTGACAGCTCCCGGCATCCGCATCACCAAACCATTCCAGACATGGGTGGGTGTCCTCAATATTTAAGCGCGAGAGCCAACGCCCGCCTGCTCTGCCCATATGCAGCACGAATGGGATTTTCGGCACTTCTGTGCCAGCGCATTGTGAGGGACACCAGTGAGCACCCAAGATGAACGGGCCAAGGTGGAAAACCCATATTAGGTGTTTCCGGCGAACTAATTACCAATTAACTTAAGCTAATGAGACCAGAGATGACTATAAATACTACCCCGAAGAGGCGCTACCACATTCACTGCGGAGCCGCGTTCGGGGGCAGTAGGACATTACCAGTGCAGTAACCCGTGAGTAAAAACAGAGTTTCTGAGACACAACAAGCTCTTAAAACCAATACGAAGTAAGTACCTATAAATGCAGTTTCATTATTACTACTTCTAGGGGCCAGTGGACCCAATTTCTCCCCCAACGTTCGGAGGCTCATGAGGCATTGTACTATTGAACACCAAGTATGTCTTTTTATTCTCATTTCTTTCACCTCCTACAACGAATTCTGACCTGGAATTTTGACAACCACTGGGCAGAAGGAATGTACAACTCTAGAGTGTGTGCTTCATGTTATGTGTGTTTTTGTGATGTATTTGTCCCCCTTTTTTACAGGGTTACCCGCATCAGTAGCATGACATGATTTCATGTCTAGTGACCTCTCACCACCCATATTTGTTACAGGTCACTGCACCATGTACAAAACAAGAAGTGGTATACTACAATGTGGTTTTTTCGATTCTTTCCTTTTTCCATTACAGGTTTATTGCATATTAGCAAAGAACTATATGAACTGTGTAGGCATATTACAGCACTACACTTTCACTTTGATGTAAAAATCATTTTTTACTTAGAAAAACGTGAGTAAGGTGGGGTGTGGTGCACCCTGTCCTGAAGAAGGGGTCTTACCCCGAAACATGTCGACGCCCCCAAGAGGTGATGTGCTTAATATCATATAATCACCTCAACCTGCACCCTTTTTTAACAGTACCAGCCCGGGGGCTCATTAAAGTAGTTCTGATTCACCCCACGAGCCAGGTACCTTTTTAATAAATCACTCACTAACACTAATTGCCTCACCACATACTCACACCGAACCCTCACACACACTACGCATAGTCTACATGAGATAGTGCTCCCGCGTAGTCGTAGGTTGTAGCACGCCGCATCCCGTAGACGGGTGCGAAAACCCCAATGATGAAGCATGACACCAAGGGTCCTTTTGGTGTGTGAGGGGTATTTTACAAACACTTTGTGCTCCCCACATTTTGTGCTCCCCTCCACTGTAGGGAACACAGTGCCCAATTTGGTGGATTCGTGTTGTTTATTTACATTACCTGGAAGAAGGAATCCACCCCCTTGCTCTCTCTCTCCCCCATTTGTTAATTACAGATTCTAAGATCCTCAGACGTTCTCTGGGACAACCCCATTAGTATTTAATGGTAGCTATAGGCTACCTAGGCCCTACATTAGGGGTATCTTATATGTTATAAATGGGGAGAATAAGGCAAGGCAAGGGGGTTATTTTGCCAAGTCAAAAAGGGAGCTTATAAATGCATTTAGGTTGCAATGGCAGACCTGGGACATGCTTTAAGAAGCTACTTGAGTGGGTGGCATATTAAGTGCTGCAGGCCCACTAGTAGCATTACATTTAAATTCCCTGAGTATATGGTATACCACTTTACTAGGGACTTATAAATGAATTGAGTAGGTCAATTAGGTGTAAGCCGATTTTGCCATGTTTTAGGAAGTGAAAACAAGAACTTTAGTACTGGTTAGCAGTGGTTAGGTGTACAGAATTCTAAGGTCAACAAACACAAGCCAAGCACAAATATGAGGGGTGGAGGCAAAACGTTTGGAGGGGACCCTGCAGAGAAGGCTCAATCCATCACCCACTGAAAAACAAATTGTTACATTTGCAAACAAGTGTATCCTAGAATACAAAATGCAACCCCACCCACACACCAATGCATTGCTTTAGCTAGGGTTAGTAAAGAAAGAATAGAAAGTTAGATTTAATGGTGATTATTTTTCATGATGGTTTTGATTGCATGTATTCGTTTCCCTGTTGTTTGGCCCTTCTGAACTTGTAATCCTCTCTTATGTACAAATATCCATTATGCTGGCTTACTCTTTCAAATAGAATTACCTGACTAGCTCGATAGGGCTATGTAATGTAAAGGCAAACACTGTCTACCTTTCCCCAAATCACCTATGCAAATCTGCAGCACAGAGCACACACCTCTGTGTAGCTGAGTAATTAACCTGCAAAGAGTGAAGTTCTGTGATAGCATGATGTGAATTGCTTTAAGGATTGAGGGGGCTATGAACTTGTCTGAGCCTAGTGACTTACCACTCTATATTGATCCTAGTGATGTGGCCGCAAGCATTTCCACGAAGGGTGAAGTGTAGGAGGCTTGTGCTCTACTCCTGTTAGTGCTGTCTTTAGTGCATGTACATCTACAATCACACTCTAAAAGGGATATGGGGGCATATTATCAAGACAGGCGATTAAATTATTGCCGTTTTAGCGGCAGAAAATTGCCGCTAAAACGGCAATAATGGGCTTGATAATATGCTCTATGGAATTCCAATTGAAGCCCATGTTAAATGTGAAGGACATCTAACATGGGCTTCCATTGGAATTCCATAGAGCATATTATCAAGCCCATTATCGCCGTTTCTGTGGCCGTTTTCTAATGCTAAAACAGCGATAATTTTATCGCCTGTCTTGATAATATGCCCCATGGTCCTCCCACTGCAATCCATGCCTGCTCCCAAAGTGTCTTTCCACTGGGAGTAGACCAGTCAGTACATTTCTTGGGGCCTCTTTGTGCATATCTGAACACAGGGCTGACATTGCATTGAAAGGAATTACTGACAATTTCATAGCGGTCCTCCCCTGAGGAGTGCCAGCCTTCCATGTGAGTTTGTTTGCATTTTTAGCATATCTGTCAGGTAATGAAAAAGACATGCATGAGTCTTCGTGAAGGTGTGGCGAGGCTCTTCCAATAGCCCTATCAGTTGGCCCTGCAGCCACCAACGGCAATTCACCAGAATATCAAGGGATAACATATTGTGAATGTAACTTAAATATTTATCGAAGAATCGGTTTAACTTCACATGTGCCCCATGGCAATATGTATATGTATATATCATCAAATTAAGTAAATTTGGAGTTTAGAATAGTAAATCTATACTTGCCTACATGCACTTAACTCTACAATATTTTGTTCCTCGATATTAAGACCTTGATATTTACACCACACAGTATTTATGTCCTGTCTGCTAGCCTTTCCAATGTTGTATGGGCTAAGAGACTTTGTGGAGCTATGCAGCTGCAGCGACAGCGACTCCATCTGTTTGCCTGCTCCTAATGAATCATTATACCTAGAATTGCCTTCAGGCACATTTTCCACTGGCATTGAGTAGCCTTGGTCTAGTCAAGGTGGTTTCTAACTCACTTAAACTGGGAAGTTTAGGAGCTGTGAGTCACCAAGCAGTGCTATCTGTAAAATCACCTATTATTGTCTGTGAGAACAGCTTACCGGAGCCAGCGAGGAATCAAAAAACTCATTACTAGAAAGTGCAATAAAATCAGAAATCACATGGGGGGTGGAGAGAGAGTTTGAGATTAAAGTACATCTTTTCATTTCGGCACTGGGGCGCAAACTCTTTTACATTGTAAAGATAGGCAATCAAAATGGGTGCATACACGGCAGATGCACGAATAAAGCAACTGAATTGCTTACTTGTTCGACGCAAGGCCGAACAGCGACCTTCTTGAGTAAGTCCACGTCTATGGGTATTTGGGCCTAAAATTATCCACAGACCTAAAATGGAAGAATCCGATTACAGTATCTAGGAATCTATGGATACAGTAGTAGGCGGATGTTCTTGCCCATTGTAGAAGCATACAAGGTGTAGGGCCAAAATGCCCCACTCTACAGAGCAGAAATTTGGAGTTTTGATAATGTTAGCCCATTGTCTTCATGCGAGAATGGTATCCTGAAACATCTTTCATTTAAAAAAAAAAAAAATGTATTGAGAAGGTTTTATAGAGCGCGAACAAGATCCTTGCGGATATCAGAGCGCTTTACAATGAACAAAGTGGATTGTAACAAATGAATAGTAAGACACAATATAGAGAACAAGCATAGGATAAGTAAAATAAAATACACGAAAGTCGTACAAAATACCAAAGCATGGGATTATAGTTGTTCCAGGAACATAAACAGAGAGTCTCGGAAGAAAACGGTTCAACATCGGGCAGAGTGGTCAAGTAAATTTGCCATGAGAATCGCTTTTACTTCCTTTTTGAAAGATACGAAAGAAGAATTCAATCTGGTTTCAGGGGGAAGAGAATTCCAAATCCTTGGCGCCATCCCAGAGAAGGAACGTTTATATGTTTTTTTTTATTGAATCTTTGAGGTTTCAGGAGAAGGTTATCTGCACCCCTAGAGGACCTTGAGCCACCAGAGATTGTCAATTTCTGTGCGAGATAAATGGGTGCCGTGTGGTGTAAGGCCTTATGTGTAATGCAAGCAATTTTTGGGTGAATTCTTGCTTCAAACGGGATCCAGTTCAGGGCTTTTAGGTCAGGGGAGATGTGGGAACGTTTTTTGGAACCGGTGATGAGTCTTGCTGCAGAGTTTATTGATGCTCTAAGGATAGCTGTAGATGCTTTTGGGAGGCCGCATAGAGAGACAATACCGTAATCCACACGGGGGATAACTATCGCTTACACAGCCTGTTTGAAATCATTGACTGGTAAGAATGGCTTCAATTTCCTGAGAATGTTTAACTGGAAGTTTGCTCCCTTTGTCGCGTTGCTAATGTGTTTCTGCATGGTGAGATTGCTGTCCAGAGTTAATCCCAATGATTTTGCTGAATCCAAAATAGTTGGATGCACGTTCAGTGCAGTGAGGTGTTGGTTTAAGTTTTGCATCAAAGGGATTTTAGCGGGGGAGGCTATAAGGAGAAATTCAGTCTTTAGAGCATTCAGTTTGAGATGATTTTCTGCCAACCATGTTTGGGTGTTCATGAGTGTGGAGTTAAGCTGTTTAAAGTCTTCTATGGTGTTAATCTTGAGATACAGTTGTGTATCATCAGCGTACATATGATATTGCACGTTAGTCGCTTGAAGAATTTCGGTGAGCGGCTCCATGAACAAGTTAAACAATGTCGGTGCCGCTCGCAGCCGTGGTGTTAGAAAGCACTGTGACTCTGTATTTTCAAACCCTGGGACCTTCTTCATGAACTTTTAAAGACTTTTGCCGATCTTAGGCGGAATACTGGAGCACTACTTGTGGGTCGTGGACTGCGAGGACCAGCAGTCTCTGCGAGATTACGCCAGCCGCAGCTGGGGCCTCTTCCCGCCCCCTTCACTCCATATATAGACATATTAATACACGCGCCACGCGGGTCGAGCCGGGGCAAAGCCCGGGACAAGGGCGGGCCGTAAGAGGCCGTCCGGGGCTGTCCAAGGTTGGGCTGGGCGATACAAAAGGGGATGATGGACGGAGCGTTTGAGCAAATCAAACACTCACCCCCAGTCAACTGATCTGGGTTTAATCCATCACCATTCTTTAGCCCACTCAGCCACCCCATTTCAGACATGGCTATATGCAAATCAGTCTGACCCTGTGCCTCATGGGAACAGTCCAGCCCGAAATGCCAAGCCATGTCTTCCATGGACCGGAAACAAGCATCCTGGGACCGGTTTTGGATTCATAATCCTCATCAGCCAGGCTATCTTGAATCCAGTGGCCAAGTGAGCAAGGGACTCACGTCTGAGCATACCCTGCCACACTTAGGGCGAACAAAGCGATACAAAAGGGGATGATGGACGGAGCATTTGAGCAAATCAAACACTCACCCCCAGTCAACTGATCTGGGTTTAATCCATCACCATTCTTTAGCCCACTCAGCCACCCCATTTCAGACATGGCTATATGCAAATCAGTCTGACCCTGTGCCTCATGGGAACAGTCCAGCCCGAACTGCCAAGCCATGACTTCCATGGACCGGAAACAAGCATCCTGGGACCGGTTTCGGATTCATAATCCTCATCAGCCAGGCTATCTTGAATCCAGTGGCCAAGTGAGCAAGGGACTCACGTCTGAGCATACCCTGCCACACTTAGGGCGAACAAAGCGATACAAAAGGGGATGATGGACGGAGCGTTTGAGCAAATCAAACACTCACCCCCAGTCAACTGATCTGGGTTTAATCCATCACCATTCTTTAGCCCACTCAGCCACCCCATTTCAGACATGGCTATATGCAAATCAGTCTGACCCTGTGCCTCATGGGAACAGTCCAACCCGAACTGCCAAGCCATGTCTTCCATGGACCGGAAACAAGCATCCTGGGACCGGTTTCGGATTCATAATCCTCATCAGCCAGGCTATCTTGAATCCAGTGGCCAAGTGAGCAAGGGACTCACGTCTGAGCATACCCTGCCACACTTAGGGCGAACAAAGCGATACAAAAGGGGATGATGGACGGAGCGTTTGAGCAAATTAAACACTCACCCCCAGTCAACTGATCTGGGTTTAATCCATCACCATTCTTTAGCCCACTCAGCCACCCCATTTCAGACATGGCTTAATGCAAATCAGTCTGACCCTTTGCCTCATGGGAACAGTCCAGCCCGAACTGCCAAGCCATGTCTTCTGGGCCACCCTATTAACATTTTCCTGGACTATTGAAAGTAAGAAGATTTCAATTCTACATTATCCCGTGTATTTAAGTATCAGTAGTCTTGTATACACCACTCGTAAAGCACAAGTTATTACTGCCATTCAGCTGTGACTCCTTACAAGAACCTGTAACCCCTCATATGCTCTATGTTTCTGATTTAATGTTTAATTAGCTGAAGATACTGAGGGAGTATGAGTGTACGCACCAGCACAGGAAGGACATCGTTGGTGGGTGGCTCTGTTAGGGAGACATTAGACAGTTTTATCACCAGGGCGGCTTCCGTATTAGAAAAGGAAATAGTATTGACGGAAAAGCGCATTTCCATGGAACTTGCAAACAAAAAGCGATCGTCGTTGGGTTCCATTAGATTCGCAGCTACACCCCCGAGGCATAGGACAGCAAATGATCAATCTCTTGGGTCTGGAGATTTTCTACAGCCACAACAAACTAAATTACCTCCAACTGAGGCAAATAGAAACGATTTTACCCTAGAAACATCATTGGATATTGCATCCGAGGAAGAACTATCTGTAATTTCTGACAGGTCCCCTTTGAAAGATAAACCGGGTAGCAAAAATAGAGACCTTGGTCCTACTACCAAAAAAAGGAAGCGTGGGAGTAGCAGCAAGGGTGGTAGAAATGCAAAAACATCAAAAGCATCTAAAAACCCTGTAGGGAATGTATGTCCAATTACAGGTAAGACCGTTCCCGACCATTATCTCCCACCTACTCTTACCATCAAAGAATTAATGGGGAATTTGGAGCAATTGTGTAAATCGCTGATATTGTCATTGCTGGAAAGAGTAAAAAGAATGGGTGAACAATTAGAGCGTATCGAAAAGGAAATGGTAACGCATACAAAATTGATTGGCGATTTTGGCCGACCCAGACAAATAGAAAACAGCCATAATACAACAGCTGGGCAGATATCAGACCCCGAGCCTCATAACAGGGACCCTTTACCCGTACAAGAGCAGAATATCTCGGTTGTCCACCATATAGATAAAGGCCCCGTCAGTACCAGGGGGGAGAAAAATGATGACCAGGCATATCTGCAAGGCCCGCCACAAAAAACTGTTACTGGCCCCCCACTCACTAAACGCCACAGAGGAAATCAGGAAAATATAGATCTGCTGCCTGAGGCTGTCCCCTACATTGTAGTTTAACCGGGGTTACGGAATTAGTGGAAGAAAAAACGGAGGATTATAAACAGCTAAAAAAGAAAGTTATCTATTAACTGTGTAAAAATAGGCCGCTACCCCTAAATATTAATGGTGAAATCCTCAACGTAAGGAGATTGGGTTGGGTGGGAAATAGACCAAAGGACATTAGGGGGGAAATCATCATCGTTAATTTTTCAAAGAGCAGTCAGATTTATTGGTGATTGGTATGTCGTGGGAGGCAGGGAGGAGATCTCCACACACGATTTAAGTTATTTTTATCCACAATCACTGCTGGCACATTCCTCAAGATCCCGTGCCCCATATGGGCCTAGTACAGCACATTTCGGTTTTAGTCTCTCAACCTTTAATCGTTTTTCTACGCTGTATGGGCTGGAAGGAGTTGATTGACTCCTCAACCAGGGTATGGGGGATACTTTGAATGACAAACAGTCCCCTAAACAAGAATTTCCATCGGTTGGTAAGCTAGGTAATCAATCAAATCTAGTACGGGGCGATACTTCGTTGCTGGAGCCAAATCGTACTGTAACCGAGATAGGTAACGCCGCAACCGGAGGTAATGATTTTACTTCGGGTGTTGCTCTACCCACCACTGTTCTAGAAAAGACGGTGGTACCTGGCATGACCGATGATGATCTACGGACATTTCGGTCTACCACACCATTAGATATTATCCCAGCCACTGTGTTTCCGCTGGTAAAGCTTCTTTCTTGGAACATAGCTGGTTTGCGCTCCAAGGTAGAAGATGGTATTGGTTTGAAGTTTCTCGAGAAACATAGTATAATATGTCTCCAGGAGACTTGGTCCACCACCAAAACCCACCTGGTGGGGTATAAAACTTACTTTTCTCCCGCCGCTACTGTGGCATCAGGCAAGGCCAAAGGTGGCCTAAGTATATTTATAGCAAATATAATAGAGGGGGTAAAAATATCACCATTAGAACTGGAAGCAAACTACCAATTACTTAGTCTTTGCTTTAATAACAAAGTCACTGTCCTCCTCGTTAATTTCTATAATAATCTATCTGAAGGAGAATTGCTGAAGACTCTGCGCAAATTGCGCCACAAACTATCCTCCTTATTGAGGTGTTTTACGGGTGGAAACGGGGTAATTATTATTTGGGGGGGGGGACTTTAACCATCACCCATGCCATCGTAGTAACAGAAATCTGTGTGGGATCGTGGACGAAAATGAAGAACCTATAGTCCACTTCCTCCATTCAAATACTGGAAATTACCTAAATGAAACCCTCGCAGACTTTGATCTGATAATTGTTAACAAAAGGAACAATGTTGGTCAGTATTTGGACCCAACATTTCTCGGGAGGGGGAGTCAGACTAGGATAGATTTCATTCTGATATCAAATACTTTGGCCAACCGTGTTATTAGCTTTGCCGTATTGATTAATACATTAAGCGACCACGATGCTCTTAGTTTAGAATTCCGCTCATTTACCGAGCACAACTCCCAATCTATAGCTAGTGCTTTAAGACAAAGCACTCTGCATTTGGATAGAAAAAATGGATTCAGTATAAAATGGCAGAAAGTTGACCCCCTAGACATAACAAGAAAAGTTTTACAAATGGCCCATTCCTCAATTGCCAAATGTTTAGATCTGTCTGTGACAAATGAGGAGGTTTTAAGTAACTTCAGCGTGGTTTTAAAAACAATAAATGAATCCATTCTGGTAAAGACAAAAAACAATCACTCAAAGAAAGCGGGGTGGTTTAATCACAAATGCAAAATAGCACATTCTAAACTAAAGATAGCCCTACAAAAAACAAGCAGAGTGGTGCAGGAAATAATAAAACTTAGGAGGGAGTATAACATTGCACTAAAAGAGAGAAGGTCCGAATTAAAACAAGCTTTATGGGACCAACTCCATAAAAGTTCCATCGATAAAAATAGCGCAGTGATCTGGACAGTTTTTAAATCTCCTTTTTTGGCTGATCATAAAAATCTACCGTCTCTAGATGTGGCCATTGATGAATCCGCGTGGATGGCGCATTTCTCAAAGATCTTTGAGAAGGGTTCGGCCGACACAAGAGGAGTTTTAGGCACCACCACTGTGCCTCCCGAACCAAGCTACCCAATTTTATTAGACATTACTATCAACGAGGTACTCAAGGCCCTAAAAGCTAGTAAAAACGGTAAAGCCCCTGGACCTGACGGGGTTCCTATAGATCTATTTAAGTCAAACTTGGATCTATGGGCCCCAATTCAGAACAGGGTCCTTAAGGCAGCGACGGAGGTGGCAAAAAACACAGTTGATAGACAGAATTTAGAACAATGTCATACATTCACCCCAGTACAAGGATCTGGGCCTAAATCCATCGTTTTCTTTGCACTCCACACCACCCTGGGTTAGACACTGGCTATATGCAAATCAGCGCTGACCCTGTGCCTCATGGGAACAGTCCAGTCCGAACTACCAAGCCATGTCTTTCCCAGACCGGAATCAAGCATCCAAGGACCGGTTTCTGGCTATCAGCCTTCATCAGCCTGGATAGCTTGACTCCAGTGGTGTGGAGAGCCTGGGACTCACATCTGAGCATACCCAGCCCACTCGGGGTGAAAATTGCAAAAAACACAGTTGATGGACAGAATGTAGAACAATGTCATACATTCACCCCAGTACAAGGATCTGGGCCTAAATCCATAGTTTTTTTGCACTCCACACCAACCTGGGTTAGACACTGGCTATATGCAAGTCAGCTCTGACCCTGTGCCTCATGGGAACAGTCCAGTCCGAACTACCAAGCCATGCCTTTCCCAGACCGGAATCAAGCATCCAAGGACCGGTTTCTGGCTATCAGCCTTCATCAGCCTGGATAGCTTGACTCCAGTGGTGTGGAGAGCCTGGGACTCACGTCTGAGCATACCCAGCCCACTCGGGGTGAAAATTGCAAAAAACACAGTTGATGGACAGAATGTAGAACAATGTCATACATTCACCTCAGTACAAAGATCTGGGCCTAAATCCATTGTTTCTTTGCACTCCACACCACCCTGGGTTAGACACTGGCTATATGCAAATCAGCTCTGACCCTGTGCCTCATGGGAACAGTCCAGTCCGAACTACCAAGCCATGTCTTTCCCAGACCGGATTCAAGCATCCAAGGACCGGTTTCTGGCTATCAGCCTTCATCAGCCTGGATAGCTTGACTCCAGTGGTGTGGAGAGCCTGGGACTCACGTCTGAGCATACCCAGCCCACTCGGGGTGAAAGTTGCAAAAAACACAGTTGATGGACAGAATGTAGAACAATGTCATACATTCACCCCAGTACAAGGATCTGGGCCTAAATCCATCGTTTTTTTGCACTCCACACCACCCTGGGTTAGACACTGGCTATATGCAAATCAGCTCTGACCCTGTGCCTCATGGGAACAGTCCAGTCCGAACTACCAAGCCATGTCTTTCCCAGACCGGAATCAAGCATCCAAGAACCGGTTTCTGGCTATCAGCCTTCATCAGCCTGGATAGCTTGGCTCCAGTGGTGTGGAGAGCCTGGGACTCACATCTGAGCATAACCAGCCCACTCGGGGTGAAAATTGCAAAAAACACAGTTGATGGACAGAATGTAGAACAATGTCATACATTCACCCCAGTACAAGGATCTGGGCCTAAATCCATCGTTTTTTTGCACTCCACACCACCCTGGGTTAGACACTGGCTATATGCAAATCAGCTCTGACCCTGTGCCTCATGGGAACAGTCCAGTCCGAACTACCAAGCCATGTCTTTCCCAAACCGGAATCAAGCATCCAAGGACCGGTTTCTGGCTATCACCCTTCATCAGCCTGGATAGCTTGACTCCAGTGGTGTGGAGAGCCTGGGACTCACGTCTGAGCATACCCAGCCCACTCGGGGTGAAAATTGCAAAAAACACAGTTGATGGACAGAATGTAGAACAATGTCATACATTCACCCCAGTACAAGGATCTGGGCCTAAATCCATCATTTTTTTGCACTCCACACCACCCTGGGTTAGACACTGGCTATATGCAAATCAGCTCTGACCCTGTGCCTCATCGGAACAGTCCAGTCCGAATTACCAAGCCATGTCTTTCCCAGACCGGAATCAAGCATCCAAGGACCGGTTTCTGACTATCAGCCTTCATCAGCCTGGATAGCTTGACTCCAGTGGTGTGGAGAGCCTGGGACTCACGTCTGAGCATACCCAGCCCACTCTGGGTGAAAATTGCAAAAAACACAGGTGGCTGGAGGGGTTGTGATTGTGGCACCGAAGAGAGTAATTGGTCCTTTAAGAGATCGTTCTCGATGTTGAGAGTCTTCTGAGTGAAGAAGGCAGAGAATTGTTAACAGTTGGGTTGCGATTGGGCAGCGTCTTGTAACCGTTGAGGGGCTTCCTTGGATTGAATTTTGATTAGCCCAAATAGTTTTTTGGGGCGATTTCTAGCTTGGTCTAGTTGGCGTTTGAAAAAGTTTGCTTTGGTGTGTTTAATCGTCTTGTAATAGGCATTTCTCTTTTTCCTGAGTGATTTGAGGTGAGTAGTCGATGGGATAGATCTCCAGTTGCGCTCAGCAACTCTAAGAGAGCGTCTATCTTAGTTGAGTAGGCTATTGTACCACGGTTTTGAATCTTTAGTGAAGACTCTCTTAAGTTGAAGAGGGGCAACCTCATTGATTATTGTGGTCATAGAGATGAGGTAGTGGTTGGTGAGATCATGCACGTCTGTGGTGCCAGCAGGAGGCAGTAGAAGGTTGTAGCTTGAGAAAGGTTTGTGTTGAGTTGTTTCAAGTTTCTTTTCCAGATCTTTGGTTTTATGGCCTGAACTGAGTTAAATTTGACTATTTCCTTGATAAAGGAGGTAATGATGTGGTGATCAGACCAGTCGCAGGGTTGTATCGATTCCAATTGAATGCCGTCAGTTTTGGAGATAATTAGATCCAAGGTTGAACCTTTCTTACGTGTAGGGCCATTACAGAGTTGGGTCAAGGCAAAATCATCCAGGAAGCTTCTGAGGCAGTTGACATTGTGTCGTTGGTGTCATTCCAGTGGATATTGAAATCGCCGAGGAATATTTGGTTGTTTAGGGTACCGTTATTAGTTGAAATCATATCCATGAGTTGTTTCCGAGAAAATGAGATTGTCACCTGGAGGATGATAGATGATGTACAGTGAGCAAGCTTGTTTGCCATTGCTGCTGAGGTCTAGGCAGACGTATTCGCAAGACGTGAAAACTGGGGATGTGGCTCTAATTATCGTGATGTCACTACTGTGAATACAGGCAATACCTCCACCTATCTTACCGATTCTGTCTAATTTGATGATGTTGTAGTTTGGGGGAACTAGAATGTCCATCAGTGGGGTAGAGGAATCAGTTAGCCAGGTTTCAGTTAACAAAAGCAGGTCTAGTTCCTGTGAACTGATTAGCTCAGCTATGCCCGCAGCATGTCTGGAGGCCCATCTACAGTTTAGGAGTGTGCATTTAAGACGGGGAGTAAGGAGGGAACAGGAGGTGTCTTGGGTGAGAGGGACGTGTCTAAGGTTGCTCTTGACGATCCCTCTATTATTATGTCTGGCAACTCTGAGTGGGCTAGGGAGGAGAGTAGGAATGGTCAACTGAGTTGTGGTAGTGCAATTATTGGAAGAGGGTTCGTAGGATTGAAGAAGAGCTAGTATATCGCTCTCGGAGAGCGGATTGACGCTTCGCTTAGGACGAAAACATGTATTGAGGAGGGGAACTGAATTCCAGTTGGGTGGAATGAGTTTAGGGGAGTGAATTAAATTGTGTGATCGGTAGTGCCGGTTAAATGCTCTTGAGGAGAAATTTGCCCAATTAGGATGGATATCAGGTCCTTGAAAGATTGTAGTTCCTTTTTAATCTGGCGTAGAGCCAACATTATTTCCTCAAATCTCAGGTGTGACTAGGGTAGAAGGCTGTGTTCTGCATGTGGGGGGCTGCAGAGGTGCGGGTAAGGTGAATGTTGGAGGTAGTATTGTGTGGGAGGGTGGATGAGTGGGGTCTGTAGAGGTCTGGGTTGAGGAGGTGGGTGGTTGTAAGGTGGGTGGGAGGGGGGACGTAGGGGGCGGGGATGCTCGACCGGTAGCGTGCTGTCATTGCCATAGTGTGGGGACAAGACCTGTGCAAACCTAAGACTACGGAGGAAGTAGCTGTAGAGGGGAGAGTATGTATGATGAGAATCATTATAGGCTATAGGTGCCGAGACCAGCGGGATGTAGGAGGGTGTAGGTGGCTGAGAGGGTGGGGAGGCTTGCTGTAGTGTAGGAGTGGTGAGGGTGGATGAGAGCAATGGGAGGTCAGAGGATAATGCGTGGTTGTTAAGTTCTTGTGGGGTCAGGACATGTGGCAAGGCATAGATCCGTATGGTGAGGCTAAGACGGGGTGAGAGCTTAGGAGGAGTAGCAGTGGAGTGTAAGGAAGATAAGACAAGAGGGATGTTGGTGTTAGGGTGGGGGGAAGCTGTCGTCTTGTCATGTAGGGGATCAGTATCCATTGATGGGACAGGTGCTGTGACGGTCGTGCTGAGAGAACGAATGTGTGGGGTTGTAGGGGTGTTGTGGGGTTAGTTGGGGGTCATCTGGGTGTGGGTAACATGAGAGTCAGATGCAAGGGGTGGGCGGGGAGGACATGTAGGAAGGGGGCGGGGGTTGGGGGACTAAGATGTCAGAATGGTTGGGTGAGGTGACTCCCTGTGCGAAGGTACTTGAAGGAGATGTAAATTGGTAACCCCCATGAGGTTTGGACACTAGGTTTTTGATGGAAGGGAAGATGTTGTCCATGAGAGAGAGATTGCGGTATGTGGCCTGGATAAGGATAATACCGTAATTGTAAATGGTGATGGTTGCTGTCGCCTGGAAGAGCAAAATATATAGACTAATGCCGTGCACGGTTTTCCTCGAAGAAGAGATAGAGAGTGAGGTGAGGAATGCTCTCCTCCATCGGGCTCTTTGTTGCTTCATGCTTGCCGTTCAGTACACCCACGGTCCGACTGTTGATTGCGTTCAGTGCTGCTGACACACCCTGGTTAGCTAAGCCTAAATTGCTCCCACACTGAGTCAGGCTTTGGCGGGGCCCTGATTTAAGCCACTACAAAGAGTGTTTGTGGGATGTGCAGAACTCTGGGTCTTTGGGATGGTTTAGGCGCATTCATGAACGTCTGAGAGAGTACTCCACTGCAGTTGCGACGGAGTACCCTTTCTACTAAACTCTAAATCAGGCCCTAAGACTGGTCTCCTTTGTCAGGGATTGATGAGCATATTTTAATTTGGTTGCCATCTAGTTCCTTTCTAAAGTCTATGATCACCGCCTTGTTAACCATGACAATTACACATTTCTATTTTATGAAGGTTGTTTCTTAAACTCACCTTTTGCCGGAACATAGAAGCTCAAATGCTTCATTAACTTTTTCAAATGGTAGAGTGTGGGTCACCAATCCTCCCAGATCAAATTTCCCTGCCATGTAATCAGATACTAATTGAGGGATCGAGTCTTTGAGCTTCCAGCCTGAAAAACATGAAATACCAGAACAGATTACGATGAATAGTATGTAGAATAATTAGTAATGTACATGATGGTTCAGCTGTTTTTTTACATCACTTTATTTTGTATTTCACTTTACAATTGGCTTGGGGTCTGAGTCAGAGTTTGCTGGATAAGGGTACTACATTGCCTCCCTGAAGGCATAACCTGCCAGCCAAACCCTCAGTTAATCTACTTCAGTTAGAGATGGGAAAGCCTGAAGTATTCTGTCAACAAAACTCCTATAAGTTCTGCCAACATAATACTACCTATGATGACCTGAGGGAATACAAGCCTTCAGAGGAAGCACTATTAAGGGGGGATGGTGGATTGTCTTTTTTTGCCTGTCCATCTTTGACAGGAAAAACCTGAGGATGAGGTACAGGGACAATAACAAAATCCCATATCCTTAGAGAAAGTTCACCGGGTGTGAGGGTCATTATCATTGTTTGTTTTTCAGAACCAAACTCCCTCTTTGAGTGTTTGGTTCTGAAGAGAAAACAAATTGAAAATATTTAGTAAAGGCCTGTCAAAACCAATGGCGACGGCCACCAAACATTTTACACACTGAAAGGAACTGCGTTATGCTGGCTGTTTTTAATGTACAGAAATGAGTGCTAGGCTGGTGGTTATCTCTAAATTTGGTAGTTGGTAGGCAGCTAAGCTGGCGGAGGTAATATCCTCGTCCACCCTGATGAAACGTAGTCTGTCTGCCAAGCCTTAAATCGAGCAGTTGGTGTGGTACCACAGTAACATAGTTGGAGTATTGTCTAATGTAATGTGTCCTAAATGTTGCTGAAAAAAGTATAGCTCCACTCAAGTTAATAACAGACAATGAAAACCCAATGGGACAATATTTTTTTTTAATGGCATTCTGACAAACAGTTCCTCTACCCGCTTCCTACCTAATATCAATAGGCTGAATTGTTCACCTAAAGAGATTGTTGAAAATATTATGTTCTTACATTTTTTATATTTTAATGGGGTTGAATTGCATTTTCTGTGAATCAAAAAAATCACAGGGTTTGTGTGGTTTACGTAAGTCCTTTTACCAAATGGCAAAGTCGTGCTGACTTATTAATAAAAAGCCGTATTTGCATATAGGCGGTGGAGTGAAAGGTGTGTACCCCTTCTAGTGGTATAATATATATATATATATATATATATATATATATATAGCAGGTAACTCCAACATACTCCTCATACCCCAGAGGAAGAAAGAGCGCGGACCACACTAGCTTCATTTAGCAATTCAGTTTATTGCCGTGCGAGGTGTAGAGGAAGCCATTACGCGTTTCGTCCCTCCTGGGGGACTTGAAATATATATATATATATATATATATATATATACATACATATATATATATATATATTACCTACTGGCGGTCGCCAGTAGGTATATATAGTTAGGATTTTTTCTCTATGGGATTTTTGAAAATTCTATGTCTAATAACTTTGGTGTTTGTGGACGGAATTGGCTGAAATTTTCTGGAAAATGGAACATTTTGTTTCTGAGCAGCCCTTGAAAATTTGGGGGGGGTTCGTCAAGGGGGGGCCGAGAAAAAAGGGGGGTCCCAAAACGTGTTTTTAACATTGAGTTTTCCATAGGGCGGTTGGCCTCACTTTTAGCCCGAACGGCTGAATGGATTTGCACGAAACTTGGCAAAATTGTAGGGACTGGTAGCCCGATGTGCCTTTTGTAGGTCTCAATATATGTGCTCCAGTGGATTTTGAGAAATTAACGTTTAAAAAAAGATATATATCTGTAAGCGCGCTCCGGTCCGCGCCCCGGTTCGCGGACCGGGGCGCGTACCGGAACTTCGCGTAGCGAAGCTGATTGGCTCTCCGGTGTCTGTCAACATTCTAAACAGTCCGTAGCGGCCGCCATCTTGTCTCTCGGTAGGATTGAGAGACAAGAGGAGGCCAAAACAAAGGGGGAAATGACCATAAGGGGGCATAGTAGATCCTCCCTGACCCCCTAGGTTTAATGTGGAGGCTTTAAAAGGGCCCTGCGGGGCAAAAAAAAAAAAAATTTTTTTTTGTTTTTTTTGCGTGGGTAGCGCCCGGTACGCGAACCGGGAAGCGTTCTGGGCAGCGTACTACAATGAAAAAAGAATGAGAGACTTTTCAAATGCAGTATGTTAATTGATTGTTGGTTTTGTTGATTATTTTTTATTTTCTTTATTTTTTAAGCATTTTTTTTTATTGTGATTGTGTTTCATAATTTATTAAACTTTCTAACATTTCATTGTCAGAAATTTCATAATTATCATGGAATATACATTGTAGTCTCTGAGGGTGTAAAATGTCCTCATTTGCAAGGAGGTTATCTACTGCTTGTACACATTGCAGTAGTTCATTGTCCCAAGTTTCATCGAAAAATTCAATGTCAATTTGATCAATTGTATCAATCAATTCTTGGCTGCTCTCTTGCAGGTCCATTTCAAAAGAAACTTGGTTTTCGCCTTCCATTTTGCCTGAAATTTGGATTAAAAAAATATATATTAGTAGAGATAGGGCAATGTTGGGAATAATTTTAGATAGGCATTTTTTATCAGTGAATTTATCTTTGGGCAGTGTATAGTATCAGAGTGGAAGTAGGAATTTAAAAAAGTGTATGTGATTTAACGTAAGTAAATTCATAATTATACAAGAGAAGCCTAACTCCATCCATAACTATAACAGAGAAGTCTCTCTAAATCTATAACTACTACAGAGGGATAGTATATATCTATCAGAAAAAGTTTACCATATTAACTTATAGTGCACAATATACTTCAGTTTTAAAAATAAAAACTTACCTTTAGAAAGAAGTTGAAGGAATTAGTGAAAATACTATTGAAATGTACAGCAAGAAGTAGTAGTCAAAATGGCTGTGTTTTCTTCTCTTCCTTTATATATATTCAGGTATATAACCAATGAAATGTCAGGTAAAAAAAGTAGAAAATGAAAGTAACATTTTAATTGGTTGTCAATTCCAACACTTCAGATGTGTTTTGTGAAGTAATTTACCTCAGGGTATTTAGAGAGGTCTACAGGCTAAATGACTAAATGGAATTCCAATCAATTTTGTGAAAATGGTAGGGATTGGTATGTAGTATGAGCTAATCTATATTTGGTGAAATTGTCTCCAGTGGCTTTTCTGTGAACTACTTTCCCACCTTTTTTGATGGTGCGCTTCCCAGGGAGCGACCCGGTACGCGAACCGTTGAGCGCCCCGGTACGCGAACCTTAAGCGTTACGGGATTCCACCATTTTGTGTTTCGGTCGAATTAAGATACAAAATGGAGGGCAAATAATGTTCAGAATGGGTAGAAGGGGGCACGGTAGACTTATCTTGACACCCTAGGTTTTGTGAGGGTGGCTGAGGAGGCTTATATGTGCGGAAAAAAACCATTTTTTTAAAAAATTTCGCGAGGTTAGCTCCCGGTTCGCGTACCGGGTAGTGCCCCGGGGAGCGTACTTTGTTGAAAATTAGTGAAAAATGTTAGAGTAAAATAATAATTGTGAGTGATTAGATGTAGGGTAGCTCTGAGAAGAGCTTTTGGGTTTATGGTACATTTAGGTACTTATAAGTAGGTACCAATGCACATTCTTAAATTCAGAGTGAAAACTCTGTTGCCCTCATCTGAGAAGTGAACTCCATCTCCTCTGTAGATATCTTGCATGTAGTAACGCAAGTTATTGTTGTACAGGGAGCCCATTCCATGGTCTCTCATGTAAGCTGAAACAGATTTGTTTACATGCTTCCTCGACTTCTCAATTTGTGGACAAAATTGGTTTGACCACCTCCATTTCTGTCTTTGGCATATATTTGAATATACCAAGGCAGTCTGAGGAAAAAGTGCCATCAATTGCTCAAAGGTGTCCTTTAAAAGCATTTCCAGACCTACCCCAGTCAAAGTGCCCAAGTCATTACCTCCACAGTGCACAATTAACAGGTCAGGTTTGGGCAAATGCATAAAGGTTTTCACCAATGGTATCAATTGGTGACATTTTAATCCTCTGTGGCCAAACCACTTAATTTCCACATCTTGTAAATTGAGGTTAGGTAAATTCCTGTTTTCAACGTACCTTTGAGCCCAGTGAATATAACTATGTCCAACAATCCAGACAGAAAACATGGTGAGAGAAGGTTCTCCTGCAGTCAGATGAAGTGTGGCAATGAAATGGCAGTTGAAAAAATGAGAGTTTAAAATGAAAAAAACTGTGGAGTTTCTGTGTTCATGAAGCAGTAACAGTGATTGGTGGATTTTGATTGCTGAAAACAGAAAGTTAGGGTGCACGGATGTGTTCTTTGAAAGATGTATTTTGAATGGTCAATAAAAAATCATTAAATGAAAGAATGCACTGGATATGCAGGTGCACTGAGAGTTCAGAGTTCAATTGCAACAAAGTTGTGTGAACTTGCAAACACCAGAAGTCTTCCAATGAGGTGGTTGCCATGCAGAAAAGGCATGAAATGGCAGAGGGGGGGAAGGGTTTTCATTTGAAAAAAAGTGAGGGAAGAGTTTTGATTGGGTGACATGAGAGATATGTGTGAAGATTTACAGCATTTCTGTGCTTTTGATAGCTGCAGACTCTGGAGTGCATACCTTTTGCTCTGCTGAAGACAAATTGGTGTGTTTCTGAGACTGTTTTCAAACTCAAAGTATTTGCTAAGGTGAGAAAATATTTCTTTAATTTAGATAGAGAATAGTGTGCTTTAAGGAGAAAATTATGAATTATGTGGCGCAAATTGCTTGTAAATATGATCCCACATGTGCATGGAAAATTTAGATTTTGAATGTTTGTGTTACATAGCCATGTTAAAAGTGATACAAACATGCTGCAAAGGCAATCAAAAAACGCTTTTATGTGTCTTAAGGACATTTTAAGTAATTTTCCCATGTGCAGTGTTTTGAAATTATGATTTGAAAATCGTTTTTGGGGAAAAGGAATTGTTTTTAAATTTATGACAAGGACATAATGGTGTATGCTTCTTTATACGGCAATTGACTGTCCCTGATGTTATTTTTCCCATTTTAATGTAAGACCTTTCTCTGTGGCGCAAGTTGCTTGTAAATATGCTCCGACCTGTGCATGGGAAATTTAGATTTTAAATGTTTGTGTTACATAGCCATGTTAAAAGTGACCCAACCATGCTGGAAAGGCAATAAAAAAACACTTTCATGTGTCTTAAGGACATTTTAAGTAATTTCCCTGTGGGCAGTGTTTTCAAATTATGAATTGAAAATCGTTTTTGAGGTAAAGGAATGTTGTTAAAATTTATGTGCGCCATATGCCCACAAATTTCGTTTTCAGGGGTGCAGCAGGGTGTTCTTGAGACACCCCTGCACCTTTGGAAAAATTCCTAATTTGCGATGAGCTAATTGCTAATCGCAAATTGCACCTTCATTCCTATGGGCCTCCTGCTCCATGGAAATGAATGGGTAATTTGCAATTAGCAATTTGCTCATCGCAAATTAGGAATGGTAAAGAATCGCTATTTATTCCTTAAAATTCGCTATTTTGGAAATGCAAAATAGTTATATGATACATATGGCGGTTGATGTCTAACAAGATAAGAAGCTTAGGGATACATTTATGATGACTGGCGCAATGAAGTGGACATCACTTACTTCATTGGTAGAGCTTTACATGTATTATGTCCTCTGTATTCTTCATCAAGCGTAACTTTAATCTGCAATCCTGAGTAGGCCTCACCTTAAACAAACCTCTGGATAGGCCACACCTTATCGTCATCCTGAATTAATCATTTAAAATGCTAGGGACAGATTTATGATAGGTGTATGCCTCTTTTGCGCCACTTACAAAACACTGTCCACGGGGAAATGACTTAAAATGTCCTTAAGACACATGAATGTGTTTTTTTAAAGCGTTTGCAATTTTTTGGGGTGACTTTTAACATGGCTATGTGACTCAAACAGTCAAAATCTAAATTCACCATGCACAGGTGGGAGCATATTTACAAGGAATGTGCTCTATGGGGAAAGGTCTTATAATGTAATATGGGAAAAATGACATCAGAGACACTGAAATGCCTTATAGAGAAGCATACACCATTATGTCCTTGTCATAAATTTGCAAACCATTACTTTTCCCCAAAAACGATTTTCAAATTATAATTTGAAAACACTGCACATGTGGAAATTACTTAAAATGTCCTTAATTCTTAAATTTGCTATTCCTTATTTTGCGATTGCACTGAAGGATTTGCAAATTTTGCGATTCCTTAAATGCAATGTATCAAACAAAAAATATGTAAAAAATGATATTAAGGATTTGGAAACTACCACCAACTTCTAGTTTGTGGTAATTTGCGAATTCTTTTCAAAAAGCAATTTTTTTCCAAAAAACAAAAGGTGCCATATGACGCCTATACATGTCCTTAGGGCATGTATGTGTGCCATATGCCCCCAAATTTCTTTTTCAGGGGTGTAGCAGGGTGTTCTTGAGATACCCCTGCACGCTTGAAAAAATTCCTATTTTGTGATGAGCTAATTGCTAATCGCAAATTGCAACCTTCATTCCTATGAGCCTCCTAGCCCATGGAAGTGAATGGGTAACTTGCAATTAGCAATTTGCTCATTGCAAATTAGGAATGGTAAAGAATTGCTATTTATTCCTTAAAATTCGCTATTTAGGAAATGCAAAATAGTTTGATGGTACATATGGTGGTTCATCTGTAACAAGATAAGAAGCTTAGGGATACATTTATGATGACTGGCGCAATAAAGTGGACATTACTTACTTCATTGGTAGGCCTTTACATGTATTATCTCCTCTGTATTCTTCATCAAGCGTAACTTTAATCTGCAATCCTGAGTAGGCCTCACCTTAAACAAACCTTTGGATAGGCCACACCTTATTGTCATCCTGGATTAATCATTTAAAATGCTAGGGACAGATTTATGATAGGTGTATGCCTCTTTTGTGCCACTGTGCTTCACTTTTATGATGCAGCGGCGGTGCTAATTTGCAATTAGCAATTTGCTCATTGCAAATTAGAAATGGTAAAGAATTGCTATTTATTCCTTAAAATTTGCTATTTAGGAAATGCAAAATAGTTTGATGGTACATATGGTGGTTCATCTGTAACAAGATAAGAAGCTTAGGGATACATTTATGATGACTGGCGCAATAAAGTGCACATTACTTACTTCATTGGTAGGCCTTTACATGTATTATCTCCTCTGTATTCTTCATCAAGCGTAACTTTAATCTGCAATCCTGAGTAGGCCTCACCTTAAACAAACCTTTGGATAGGCCACACCTTATTGTCATCCTGGATTAATCATTTAAAATGCTAGGGACAGATTTATGATAGGTGTATGCCTCTTTTGTGCCACTGTGCGTCACTTTTATGATGCAGCGGCGGTGCTAATTTGCAATTAGCAATTTGCTCATTGCAAATTAGGAATGGTAAAGAATTGCTATTTATTCCTTAAAATTCGCTATTTAGGAAATGCAAAATAGTTTCATGCTACATATGGCGGTTCATCTGTAACAAGATAAGAAGCTTAGGGATAGATTTATGATGACTGGTGCATCACCAGGGATGTGTCAGTCATCCTGCGCCGCTGTTCCGCCACCCATGGTGTGCTGCATTTAGAATGCGGGGCATCATGGGGCAAAAATGGCACAGATGCGTGACGTATCTGTGCTGTAAAGGTAGTGATTGCTGGAGTTGTATCGCAAGTGCGATGCAGCTCAAGCAAGGCTCAGGGGTGCCCCATCTCCACAATGTTGCGTCAAGACCTATGACTGCTTAAAGCAGGCGAAGGGTTTTGACGAAGCTTTCTCCTATCTGATTGTAAATACGGCACACCATGGGTGGCAGAGTAGTGGTGCACGTTAACTGGTGCATGCCTGGGGATGTGCCATTTAACATAAATCTGCCCCTTTACATTTAAGTATGTGCAGGACACACAGAGTCGGTGAGGCTTATCCAAGGTTAAGAAGAGATGAGTCCTGTTCACTGAAAATTTAGACATAGTCTTCACCTGCTCAGCATTGCTGGACATGGCTAAATAATAGCTGCAAAATATTACTCTTGTTAAACAATTTTACTATTATAATCTCTGAGATTTGTCTCTTACTCTGCAACATCTCATTGTTGTTATCTTTCTTTAAAGATAAAGACAACCTCAACATGAGCGACAATCTGCAATCAGTTGATTTCGACCTCATCATTGAACTTGTAATTGAAACATCAGTGGATGTTGATCCCTTGGATGATTTAAATCCTGAGGATGAAGAAGAGCGTGATGAGGATGCAGATTTGTCCGAATTATATGACATAGGATGGGAAGCTGACCTGCTTGAGCCTATGGAAATATAAACATTTATTTTTAAAATTTATAATTAATAAAAAGTAAAAAGGTAAACCGTTTAATTTAAAAATAAAGACACCTTCAAAAGCAGGTTATGTGTAGTGTCTTCAATAAAATATTAAAATATGCTCATAAAATTAGATCAGATTCACATATAAAATAGCACAGGTAACATAAATATAAATGTCATTTCTTTTCTGCTATTTCTGTATTGTAAATTTGCAAGGACTAAAAAATCTTCTATTTAAAATGTCAAGTAGTGTGTTAAGTTTTTGATTACTGTTATTGTTTTACTGTTTGGTAATAATGGTTAATAACATTTTTTATTATATTTTACCACAGATTCAACTGCAGATCATTTCAAGATTTCACCATGCCAACAATAGAAAGACAGAGAAAGGCTGCAAAACGTCAAAGACAGCAGGTGAAACAAAATAAGCAGCAGTCCTCTAACAAAAAGATTTGTCAAGTCACGAAGAATGCACCGGGTAAGAGCACAAAATATTTCATAAGAAATATGAGTAGTAAAAAAAATATTACTACAGAAAATGTTTCAGTCCATAAAACGAGAAGGAATTCAAATGGAAAGGAAAGGCCAATGAAAAATGTTACTGCTAGAGCAAGAGATAACTCTGTGCATGATAGTAGAAGGAAACAACAGTTTAGGGAGATTCGTAAACTAATGTTCCGCAACAGGATAATTGGCAATTTGTTAAAAAATATTAAGAAAGGTCAACAGAAACTGGTTTTTTATAAGAGAAAAAAAAAAGTTGAGAAAGTTATTGATCAGGCATTTGAAATTAAACGTAAGTTATTTATTTTGATAATCAATAGAATTAGGAAGCTAAACAAGGCAATTTATGATTTCAAAAGAAATAGTAGATGGAAGAGAATAGTTATTTGTAGTAATTTTTGTGAAGTTTTTTCTGGAGAATGGATGCATAGTTCAAGCTGTGAGGCATTTTTTAATGAGGAGAGTTATTTCCAGGATAATGATTTGGTGCATGCAGTTGACACCAGTGGTCGTGCTTATGAAGTGAAAGATGGTTGTCCAGTTGAAAAAGAAAAACTTGTGACAACAGAGGCAGAAGAGGTGTTAGGTAATGAGGTTTTAGGAAGACGTGCTAAGGGTCCTGTGTACACCTGGAAGTGTAGTAGTATTTGCAGTGTGCGACAGGATTCCATCAATTTGCTTTGTGATTTTGTACGGTCATTTAATAAGAAAAGTTTGAAGCAGAAAATGATGTTGTTGCAAGAATTAGATCCTTGCAGAATGAGAGAAGTGACAGGTTTGCATGGTCATTCACTGGCTTGTCTTTCCAGGAGAGTATGCCAGAGTGTTTTTCATCATTTCAGGATGCTAGCAGTGCATCATAATAAAGTGAGGAAATTAGTTAGAATGTTGTATTATGCTAAGGGTCCAGCAATTATGCTTAAACAATTATGCGCTGCTCTTTTGCATGGTTCTGAAATAGATGTGAAGAATATATGTGAAGAAATTGAGTTTTGTTACTTTGGAAGTAAAGAGGAGAATGTTGAAATTGACCAAGAAGAAGCGGGTAATGTGGAAGATAGTGTACAGGTTTCCAGTACAGATAATTTCCAGAGGGAAATTGCGACGTTTCAGGTCAAATCAAGTGAGAGGCCAAATTTCACTTGTGTGTGTTGTCGACGCACTTATTATAAGAATCAGACTAAGTTAGTGGATTTATATGCAAAAAGTGAAAGGGAAAATAATAGTGAATGGAAGGATTTCGCAACATACTTGATGGTAGAAAATTGTTTTGATTTGGGATTGGATCAACGTGTGTGTACTTATTGTTGTAACAAATTAAATCAAAACCAGATGCCTGCTAGAGCAGTTCATAATAATCTGGAATTGATTGAGATTCCTTCTGAATTGAAGGATTTAAATACTTATGAATCTATTTTGATTCAAAGTATCCATCCCTTTCAGGCTATTGTAAGAATGGAGCCAAAGACAGGGAAATTGCCTCCATCAGATTTACAGAGAGGATTAAAGGGAAGAGTTGTTTATTTGCCTCTAGATTTGAAGAAAAACATTAACACAATTGGAGTAGAAAAAGTGGAAGAGGAACCTCTGGTTATCTTAGTTCATGGGGTTCCGACAAAGAATAAGAAAATATGGCAAGATTTAGTAGATGTTAGGAAAGTTAAAAAGGCAACATTGTATTTGAAAAAAAATAATAAATACTATAAGAATGTATATGTTGCAGAAGAGGAAGTAAGTGAGGAAGAGGATAGCGATTTGTGTGCTGGTCAAATTGAGAAAGTAGAACCCTCTACTAGTGAAGAAATATATGAACATTATAGTGTTCATCCTTTGCATTCCAAGGAAGTCATGGGGAATGCTATTGAGTTGTTTCAAATGAAACAAGCCAAAGGGAGTCCCATTAGTGTTTGGGAGGAAAGTTTGGAAGCTCGGTGTTTCCCACAGCTTTTTCCAACAGGTCAGGGAGGAAGATATGATGAGCGACCTCATCAAATTCCTGCTTCTGAATACCGGACTTTGCGATTGTATGCAGGAGATGCTAGGTTTCGACAATGCATTCCCTATTTGTTTCATCTCCTGTTTGAAAGCGATCTGTCTGGACTGTCATATGCAGTGAACCACATCTTGAAAAGTGGTATACACATGCAAAACATCTCGGCAAGTGACTTTATGGATAAAGTCAATGTCCAAGACAGTATTTTGGATTCTCACCTGATTAATCTCATGGCGTGTCAGCGTGATACTAATGAGTACTGGTACCGTCGTCATGGTGATTTAAAATGTATGTTGAGGAACTTAGGTACTCCCACATGGTTCCTCACTCTGAGCTGTGCCGAGTATGGCTGGGAAGACTTACTTGAATTTCTACGAGAGGCAAATGCTAACGTAGATAACATCGAATTCAAGACACCCGGAGAACTGTGCTCTTTGGATCCAGTCAATGTATGTAGGTACTTCAATCATAGATTTGAAGCTATGATGTCTTTCATCATGAATAAGAAGAATCCACCTCTTGGAGAGGTGTTGGATTTCTTCTGGAGAAAGGAGTACCAAGCAAGAGGTGCTCCTCATATACATATGTTGCTGTGGATCAAGGATGCACCTAAATTTGGAACGGATCCAGAAGACTCAGTGATGAGTTTCATCCAACAGTATTCTACGTGTGCTGTTCCAAACGCAAAGGAGAAGAAAAGCCTAAGAGAAAAAGTTCTGCGTTTCCAAAGCCATCGATGTGGAAAGTACTGCCGTCGTAAATTCCGAAACAAGGACAAGTTCTACACTAAATGTCGTTTCGGCTTTCCACGACCGGTGATTTCTAAAGGAAGAGTAAACAGTTTGATGTCTTCGCTGCGACACAATGTCATGAATAAATCACCTAAAAACACTTACAATTTGAAGAGGAACGAAGAGTCCAAGTACATCAACGACTACAACCCGGTGATTTTGTCCATGTGGAATGCTAACATGGATATACAGTTTGTGGCTGATAACTGTATGGCTGTGGCTCGGTATGTGACGTCTTACATCACCAAAAAAAAGAAGACAGAATTGAAGGATATGTGGGAGGACATTTCCCATGAAAAGAGCCTCAGCAAGAAGTTGTACAGTTTCAGTCTGAAGATGTTGTCGCATCGAGAAATCGGAGCGTACGAATGTTCTGACCGGTTGTCTTCAGCAAGTCTCTATGCCAAGTCCAGGAGTATCGTTTGGGCGAGTCTTGGTCTTGCAGCAACGCGTAATCGAGTTCTCAAACCTGTGCGGGAAATTGAGTATTTGGCGGAAAAGGAGCCAAACAGTACCGACATTTTGAAGACAAACATGTTGGATACATATTATCCAAATCGAAGCAGTCACCTCGAGAATGTTTGTCTGTATGAGGTTCTGCAAAATTACATATTCAAGAGGAACATCAAAGAAGATACTGAGAAAAGAGTGTATGCTGTAATAGGATGTGAGGGATGTCTGGTCAAGCAAAGAAAATGCCACTTGGTAAACCATCGAAAATTGAGTGGCGAATCTCCTGAAAAAAAGGAGTTTTTCTATTTAGCACTTTTGCAACTTTTCAAGCCTTGGCGTGCAGAAGAGGAACTGCTTGGAGATTTCCTCTGTTACGAAGACTCTTTCAATGCCGCCAAGGAGACCATAGAATGTCCTGCTTTTCCCAAATATGTAGAAATGTTGAATGCGGAAATTGAGCAGGAAGCAACGATTGCAGCCGAGATTGCCAGAGACAGTTCTCAGGACAGTCAGAGTTCTGCTTCATTGAGTCAGGATCCACTAGGAGGACCTGTTATTGAAAATGAAGCTGCCACTGCTATGAATGAAGTGGAAAGAGCCATGGCACATGCTCAAGAGGATGCGGTTAACTTAGAAGAGTTGGAAAGACAACTCAACGTTGAGCAGAGGAAAATATATGACGAAGTTACCATGCAAATTGATCATGGATTAAGTCATGATAAGAAAGAGTGCTCATGTACGTCGTTGAAGCCTGTCCGACTGTACGTGAGTGGAGAAGCGGGAACTGGAAAAAGTTTCCTCATTAAAGCAATTTCATGCTATTTGCAGGAAAGGACAGAGTCATCGCTGTCTTGTGTTGTCACTGCTCCAACTGGACTGGCAGCACATAATATTAAAGGGATTACTTTACATCGTTTACTGATGCTGCCAGTGGAGCATGACAACAAATTACAATATCACAAGCTATCTGGAGATGCTTGTTTTGAAGTTTCAAGAATCTTGAGGAAAATGAAACTTCTTATCATTGACGAAGTAAGCATGGTTTCCAATGTCATGCTTGCCTTTGTGCATTTGAGGATGCAAGAAGTTCTCAAAACAGAGTATGATGTGTTATTTGGTGGCAAACACATCATTGTTTTCGGAGATCTTCTGCAGCTGACACCAGTGAAAGGGCAACCTGTGTTCAAAATGCTCACGCATGAAGATACCAGGAAGTGCCTAGGCAGCATTGGCAACGTCAATATATGGTTAAACTTCAATTATGCTGAACTGCATGAAAATATGCGTCAGGCGAAGGATGAAGTTTACAAGACTATTCTACAAGATGTTAGAATTGGAAAAGTGACCGAGCATGGGAAAGAAGCTTTACATGCACGATTACTGTCAAATTTATATCCAGAACAAGATGTTGTGCCTGAGAATATTTTTCAGAAAATTACTGAGAAGAAATCTGGAATATGTTTGATGCCAACTCTTGCAGAATGTGCCAAATTTAACAACAAAATGTTGCATTTAGAAAAGCAAGAGATTGTGAAACTGGAAGCTATTGATAGAGTAGAGCATATGGGATCAACAATTATTTTGTCTGAGAATCTGAAAACAAAATTGGATTCATTAGAGAAGAGTATATCTAAAACTGCAGGTTTTGAAAAGACTCTGAATGTGTGCTTGAACTGCCGTATAATTTTAAGAAGGAATTTACATGTTGAAAGAGGTCTGGTAAATGGATCAATGGGTAATGTTGTTGATTTTGTGAGATACAGAAATAGAGATGGAATTGAATTTTTAAAAATTAAATTTGATGGCATTGAGGAAGTACAGCTAATTGCTCGTTGTTCTGCTAGATTTTTGCTTGTAAAAGACTTATATGTTCGCCGTAAGCAGTTTCCTGTTTGCTTGGCATATGCGGTGACAATTCATAAATCGCAAGGTTTAAGTGTAGACAGTGCATTGGTGAATATTGGCAGTTCTGTGTTCAAGGAGGGTATGGCATATGTGGCATTGTCACGAGTTAGAACTTTATCGGGATTGTACTTGATTGAGTGTGATGTCACAAACATTTGTGCGGATCTAGATTGTGTTAAGGAATACAATAGGTTAAGAAGAGAGTATGCGCCACATTTGCCTCAGTATCCTTTGTTTGAGAAACGTGTGGTAGGCCGGAAACGAAGAAATGTGACCAATACTGGGGAGGTTGTAGCAAAAAGACAAAAAGTCAATGAACCTAAAATTACAAGCAGAAACAAAAAGGATTCTGTTGAAGATGTTGTTGGTTTTCAGTTTGAAAACAGTTCTGGTGTCAACTGCTATGCTAATGTAGTGGTTAATGTTTTGTTTTCTCTAAAAAATGTAAAAGAAGAGATTGTGGTCAATTCTGATCAAAGATTTTGCAGTTTGTTAAATTCTGTGTTAGAGAAATGTACCACTGATAGAAGAAACATAGAAAGTGTGTCTGAAATTCGAAATCTGTTAGACAGATGTTCAGGCCAAACACAATTCTCTCAAAATATTCAGCAAGATTGTCAGGAGTTTTTAATGTATATGCTTGATGTATTACATGCTGAAGGTGTAGATGTAGATCAGCTGTTTGGGCTTTCTTATCAATGGCAGCATGACTGCGAGAACTGTATGGTATCAAGTACTACTAGTGTAGACTCAGAAAGATTTATATATTTAACTTTGCCAGACAGTAAATCAGTCTCCTTTAATAAGCTAGTAAAAGCAGCTGATCACAACATGGAGTGTAGCCAATGTAAATCTGAAATGATGTCCACATTATTTATACGAACATATGGCCAGTATGAAAAAACCATAGGTTATAGACCATATATAGTTAGGAATTAGCATTTACAAAACCTTGAAAATTCACTGAAAAAACCATAGGTTATAGACCATATATAGTTAGGGATTAGCATTTACAAAACCTTATTTTACTCACACAAAACCATTGAAATTCCATATATAGTTAGTTGTACTAACTATATATCGCGCACCCGCAATCCACTGCTGATCATGTCACATATTACATCATTCATGACATGGTCAGTGACATCACTGATGACATCACTGATGACATCTCAAATGACATCACTGATGACATCACTGATGACATCTCAATGACATGACTGATGACATCACTGATGACATCTCAAATGACATCACTGATGACATCTCAAATGACATGACTGATGACATCACTGATGACATCTCATTTGACATTACTGATGACATCACTGATGACATCTCAAATGACATCACTGATGACATCACTGATGACATCTCAAATGACATCACTGATGACATCACTGATGACATCTCAATGACATCACTGATGACATCACTGATGACATCTCAAATGACATCACTGATGACATCTCAAATGACATGACTGATGACATCACTGATGACATCTCATTTGACATTACTGATGACATCACTGATGACATCATTCATGTGATAATACGATGAACTTCTTCAGACTCTAAAATAACCTTAGATACACTCAGTGTAAACAGACATTCACAGACTGTCACTCATCCATGGAGTTACTCACACACCTACTCAGTCATGCAAAGAATCAATTACACCTCCATTTCCTCAACTATACAGTTATACATACCTTACTTATTCAAACATATACTAACATATATTTACTCTCTTTTACAATCCCTGATACAAGTTCACAATGATCAATACAGCCACTCACACATTCACTGGCTCTTATGCACAGTTATTTATATATGTCAACTCTCACATGTACTGTGTTTTACATATGTTCTTACTTTGACATGTAGCACTCAGATATCCATTCACTCACCAATGCACTCAGTCAACCGCCCATACACCTGTTTCCACATGCACTTTTGAATCCATATATCTAGTGAATCAACTGCTTACACATCTATGCACAGAGTCATACACCTCCCAGCCACCCACACACACACTCAGTCTCCCATACAAATACTTGGGCAACCAATCAATAACCCATATACTTACTCATATAGCTACTGATCAACACATGCAGCAGTTTACAGAACAACAGACATAATGATGCACAAATTAAGACAGTTTACTCACTAACCCATGCACTCAGTGACACACATTTAATCACTCACTCATACAGTCAGTCACGCACCTACTAAATCCTTCATCCAGACACTTATACATCCACTCATTCTTCAATATGTAAGACATTTGAGATGTCATCAGTGATGTCATTTGAGATGTCATCAGTGATGTCATCAGTCATGTCATTGAGATGTCATCAGTGATGTCATCAGTGATGTCATTTGAGATGTCATCAGTGATGTCATCATTGATGTCACTGACCATGTCATGAATGATGTAATATGTGACATGATCAGCAGTGGATTGCGGGTGCGCGATATATAGTTAGTACAACTAACTATATATGGAATTTCAATGGTTTTGTGTGAGTAAAATAAGGTTTTGTAAATGCTAATCCCTAACTATATATGGTCTATAACCTATGGTTTTTTCAGTGAATATATATATATATATATATATATATATATATATATATATCCAGCTCCACTCTCCCTCCAACACGGCTTCATAGAGAAAGGTTTACACCGAAATGCGACTGCTTACTTTGTGCTTTGTTTCTGCAATAAATTAATGGTGACAAGCCCCCGTGAGTGCGTATCTTTCCTAGCGGAAGCCGTGTTGGAGGGAGAGTGGAGCTGGATAATTTGATGCGGGAGCACCCCCGCATGAACTCGCACCTGCCTAAGAGTGCATTTGATTGTGAGGTGCCGTGGAGCGTGTATATATGTGTATATATATATATATATATATTCACTGAAAAAACCATAGGTTATAGACCATATATAGTTAGGAATTAGCATTTAAAAAACCTTATTTTACTCACACAAAACCATTGAAATTCCATATATAGTTAGTTGCACTAACTATATATCGCGCACCCGCAATCCACTGCTGATCATGTCACATATTACATCATTCATGACATGGTCAGTGACATCACTGATGACATCACTGATGACATCTCAAATGACATCACTGATGACATCACTGATGACAACATCCAGTGACTGTATGTTTCTGTAAAGTTAAAATATGTCTTACATATTGAAGAATGAGTGGATGTATAAGTGTCTGGATGAAGGATTTAGTAGGTGCGTGACTGACTGTATGAGTGAGTGATTAAATGTGTCTCACTGAATGCATGGGTTAGTGACTAAACTGTCTTAATTTGTGCATCATTATGTCTGTTGTGATGTAAACTGCTGCATGTGTTGATCATTAGCTATACGAGAGGCTATATGTGTTATTAATTGGTTGCCCAAGTATTTCTATGGGAGATTGAGTTTGTGTGGGGGTGGCTGGAAGGTGTGTGACTCTATGCATAGATGTGTGAGCAGTTTATTCACTAGGTGTATGAGTTCAAGACTGCATGTGGAAACAGCTACATGGGCAGTTGACTGTGTGCATGAGTGTATTGATGAGTGAATGGATATCTCAATGCTACATGTCATAGTAAGTACATATGTTAAACACAGTACATGTGAGAGTTGGCATATATAAATAACTGTACATGAGAGCCACTGAATGAGTGAGTGGTTGTATCGATCATTGTGAACTTGTATCAGGGATTGTATAAGAGAGTAAATATGTGTTAGTATATGTTTCAATAAGTAAGGTGTGTTTAACTGTATAGTTGAAGAAATGGAGGTGAGATTGTTTCTTTGCATGACTGACTGGGTGTGTGAGTAACTCCATGGATGAGTGGCAGTGTGTGAGTGTCTGTATACACTGAGTGTATCTAAGGTTATATTAGAGTCTGAAGAGGTTTATCGTATTAGCACAAGAATGATGTCAAATGAGATGTCATCAGTGATGTCATCAGTGATGTCATTTGAGATGTCACCAGTGATGTCATCAGTGATGTCACTGACCATGTCATGAATGATGTAATATGTGACATGATCAGCAGTGGATTGCGGGTGCGCGATATATAGTTAGTGCAACTAACTATATATGGAATTTCAATGGTTTTGTGTGAGTAAAATAAGGTTTTTTTAAATGCTAATTCCTAACTATATATGGTCTATAACCTATGGTTTTTTCAGTGAATTTCAATGGTTTTTTAATAGCAAATATCATAAGCTGTCGAATGTCAAGTACGTGGTAAGTAAAAACATTTTCGTGTTTATGCACACTGATCTGCTTTGAATGCTGCCCCCCACCCCTCATTTCTATTAGGAGTACTCTCTCTTTGCAGATAGTGAAGGGTAGTTAACGCAGGCCTTTGCCCCCGTTGCCCCCGTTGTAATCCGTCGTGCCTGCTTCTCTCTCCATTTGATTGATTGTTCTCTTTGGTTCATTCTCTATTTACAAACAAGCACAGAGTCGCAATACTCTGTTTAGTCTTTGCAGATAGCGAAAAATCGTGTAAAAAAACAAAAGGAATCGAGCAAAATCAGTAGGCCACTAATGGGATCTCTTTTTGACCTCCCTAAAATAGAAACATTAGGAACAACCTGTTGATAATACCAATGTGTATGTACATAAGCGGCGTTCATTTGTGTTCACAGTACCCCTTGTTGATTGTTTGAATCGAGCATTGAATTGTTCGAAGTTGATTCTCTTAAGAATCTTCTCTGCCTGCAAACGAGGAAGAATAGGAATATTCTCTCTCCCTTTGCAGATAGTGAAGGGTAGGTAACGCAAACCTTTAACACGTCGTGCCTATTTCGTTCCTCATTGATTGATTGTTTCCCCAAACATTGACTGTTTGGGAATTGGTTCTTTTTGGAGGTATTCCCTGTTTGCAAATATACGTAGGAAAATCTTTGCAAATAGTGAAAGGGTACGTAATGCGGACCTTTCTCCCCCGTTGTAATCTGTCATGCCTATCTACTCCCCACTGATTGATGCACCTGTTTCACCCGGACCATTTACTAGAGATACGTCATCTGGCCCGACCAGAGAGCACCCCTAGTGAAAAGGACATATGCAATAATAACGAAGTGATCACTGTATCCTGTTAACAGAAACTTTAGCATGAAACAACCTGGAAAGAAAAGAATAGGAAAACGAAAATCAGTAGGCCACTGATGAACATGAACTTTTATTAAACAACGAACAAAGAAACGATAACATAACGTAATGATAAAACCTATTAATGTCCTAGAAACAAGAAAACGTTAAAATATGCCAGTGGTGAGAGACCAGAAAAACAGTAAGAGAAACCAAATCACCCCTCGCTGTCCCACCGCCTGCCACGCCAAAAAAATCGATAGACTAGGGAAAATGCAAGTCAGTAGAACATCCGCCCCCACTCTGGAAACTTCCACGGTGGGGCAGGGTTGCGGCTACGCCCAGCCGGGAGCAGCCCATATAAGGCGGGTCCTGCTGCCACGCCTCGGCCAGGATATCCTAACGTAGGGTGTAGCCGGAGGAGAGGCCGAGGCCAGCGGGACCCGGCCAGGGGATTGCCTTTACAACGCTGAACAGTTGCAGGGGGGGGAATGTCTCCTCGACCCTCCCCTCTCTCTCCCAGTCCGGCCGCGGTGGCCCTTGACAGTTTCAGGTAGTCCCGCCACATGCTCTTCCGGTCCGGCCACCAACGGTCGGGGGGCCGAGGCCGACGGGATCCGGCTGCAGCCGATAAACCAAGAAACCCGTTCATGGGGCCAGAGCCAGGGGCGTCCGGCCGACATCTACCGGAAGCCCGGCCCGAAGACGGACGGGACACTTCTTCTTTCTTGAATAATGGCTGCGACAACACTAGGGGGGATGTCTTGCACATGCCTCCGACCCCCCCCCCCCTCGTCCTCATCGCCTGGTCCGGCCATAACAAATCTCAAGCGAGACGCCGTGGGGTGCACTGGGAGGGAGAGACGGTGCGAACAGGCCTCTCCCGCCTCCCCAGGTGGAGGCTTCCCAGCTGCACCCTCAGCGCTCCAGGCGCCCGGAAAAGGGTTCTTCCACTGTGGCCATGCTGCAACGTCTCGCCCGGCAGGGTGGAGCCCGTCCGCTCATTTGACCCCGCGATCGCCAGTAGCTACCGAACTCTCAAAATGGCGGTCGACCTGGCAAGAGCGGGCCCAGCATAAAGAAATGGCCCGGTCACTGGTTGACTCCACCACCGTAGTCCTCCACGACCTTGAAGATTCTAGAGGAGCCGCGGGAGTCTCCGACCCCCGATGGGGAATGACTGCCATGATCGCCCGTGGAGTGACGAAACTGTATCCGCGGGACGTCGGCGCTCCCATGCTGGCGCCAGCCTCACTTTGAATTACTAGAATCCTGCAGACCTCAGTTCCGGTGAAAGCACAGTGTGACCCGGTAGGAAAAATTGTTGCACCCCCTCCCCTTTTTGACTGATAGTTCAAACCACCGATCCTTTCCTTTGCCCTTTTAACGGAACTTTGGACTGCCTCCCCCTCTTTTACATTTTCTAGAGAAAACAAAACATTAACCACTACATTAGCATAGCAGTTGACACCAGAACTGTATTCAAATTGAAAACCAACAACATCTTCAACAGAATCCTTTTTGTTTCTGCTGTGACCCTGCTACAGCACAGGCATTGTCCCCAGCAGTAATTCTGCAATGCCGGTAAGAATAGCTGTGGTGCCTACTGGACTCACTCAACCCCGCGGCGCCCCACGCCGTTATTTGCTGGGCGGCAACTTACTAGACATCACTTTCGTGCCATCTAGATTTCAGCGCGTTCTGCTGCCTTGGAACTATTCGCACAACAGACTGCTACTGACGACCCACCCCCAGGCAACATCTTCTGAATTTTCATAATTTGAAAGAACTAGTAACATGTCCTCATCAGGAATTCAAAAGAAATTGCCACGGTCTCTTCGTTGTTTAAATGTTTTTACTGTTTTTGTTTTGTTGTATATATTTATATGTTATTAAAGTTTTATATTCCTACTACTTTGTTGGAGTGCTATATATTTTTAATGTGACACATAATTGTAAAAACGTTGATGTACAAAGAGTCATTCCTGGAATCTTCCGCTTCAGGCTCGGTCCCCTCCCCAATCACAATACAGGATGGTTTTCAGATAGTAGGAACACGTGTGGTGTGACGGATCTCATCGGGTGTGGGCCTTGATCTACTATAACTCCTTTGAAGAGGGGTGATTCTTTACAGCTGGGGCCATAAACTACATCTGCAGGGCTAGGTGATAGCCTGGACAATCGGACACAGAGGAAGAGGAGTGTCAGAGGGTGCGGTAGTGAATAGGGCGAAAGGGAGGTGTCGGGCGGGCACAGAGTGTGATTTTCAGGGAAGAGCAGCGCAGATGGGGGGAGGTTTATTGCCGATGCATAAGACAGAGAGCGGGGGTGACCAGTGCCTGGGGAAGATGCTTGCGAGGGTGGGGAGCCATGCTACGAATCGACAGCGTGCAGAGAGTGGGTCTGGTCAAGGCATCTAAAATGGCTGCCGTGCACGACAAAAGTGTGGCATTTCAAAAAAGGCAAGATGGCGCAGACAATGTTTTTCAACACTTCCTCATTTCCTTCGAATCGAACGTTAACAGACGTTGGTGCATATTACCAAAGTTAAGCGATATTTATCGCTAACGATGCTTACCAACGAATTTTTTACCGCTAAGCATCGTCAGAAATTATCGAAGATAAACCTTGCTATTATCAAGGTTTATCGCAAATGCGATAATAAACGGCCGCAATGCATGAATATCGCTAAAAAGTCAGCGATATTCATGCATTACCGAGCTAATGCTCTTAGCCATGTTATCCACCTCCCATTGGATAACATGGCTAAGAACTGCTCAGGGCAGGTGTTACTTTTTGGAGATATTCGCGCTTAGCGCGAATATCTCAAAGTTGGTAATAGGAGATAGATATCTTGCATGTTGTAATGCAAATTATTGTGGTATATGGAACTCATACCATAATCTCTCAGGAAAGCAGAAACTGATCCTTTTGGGACCGCCTAAAAAGGCCTAGGGGGTGAGGGGTACTCTACTTTGCCCCCTTTTCACGTTCCGAACTATTTTATTTTACTCTCTTCTGTAATTACACAAAATAGCAGCGATAAGATGCATCGGAGACACACAGTGAGAGAAAGGAGGCCGGAGATGAAGAAGAGATGTCAAATACACATTGGAGATAATATAGTGGCAGAAGGGAAGTAAATATGAGTAAACTTACCATGTAACATAAAAATGTTGCACTCTATACTATAAGTCTCATTTTATACTACAATCACTTCGCTACAACCTCATAAATTAAAAATAAAAATGAATAATGTCTCAAACAATTTTTGATTTCTAAATATAAATTTATTCTTCAGAATTTTCTAAATTTGAAAGAACTAGTAACATGTCCTCATCAGCAATTTCCTCATGAAAAGTCTGCAATGATGATTCTTGTAACTCTATGGTCTCCAAACATTCGATAAATTCGCCATCAACAGATTGATCAAAAAAATCATTCAAGTCATCTCCTCCTTGTGACAATATTTCATTATTGGTGCTGTCAATTTCAATCAATGTAGTGGAATCATTCAAGTCATCTCCTCGTGACAATATTTCATTATTGGTGCTCTCAATTTCAATCAATGTAGTGGAATCATTCAAGTCATCTCCTCCTTGTGACAATATTTCATTATTGGTGCTGTCCATTTCAATCAATCTAATGGAATCATACAAGCCATCTCCTCCTTGTGACAATATTTCATTATTGGTGCTCTCAATTTCAATCAATGTAGTGGAATCATTCAAGTCATCTCCTTGTGACAATATTTCATTATTGGTGCTGTCCATTTCAATCAATCTAATGGAATCATACAAGTCATCTCCTCCTTGTGACAATATTTCATTATTGGTGCTCTCAATTTCAATCAATGTAGTGGACAATTCAAAAGAAATTGCCATGGTCTCTTCATTGTGAGCCATTTTATTTTGAAATTGCTTGCTGTAAATTGCAGAAAAAAATAATCACTTTCATTTATCGTTTTTAGTAATACATAATATAAAACTAACTTTATCAAGTATTTAGTATAACAGAAGGACTGCAAATAAATAACAGAAAACATTTTTCAAATTATCTTCAAGTGTACAACATAGTTCCCCTTACAAATTAACAACTCACCTTTTTAAAAGTAGGAGAAGTGTTAGTACTGTGTAAATCAAACACCAGAAATTCACCACCAAAAATTCCTCACAAATGTACCTCAGACAGTAGTATCACAAAATGGCTGTGGTTTCCTCTCATTTGACATATATACATAACCAATTAACTTTCATCACACACAAATACAAAACCAAAGTAACATTTTAATTGGTTCTAAATTTCAACACTTTCAAATGTGTTTTCCCCATGCAATTTTCCATAGGACATTTACATACGTCTACAGCCTGAATGGCTGAACGGAATTACACCAAACTTGGCAAAATGGTACACCAAACCTAAGAGGTCAGGAAGGATCTACTATGCCCCCTTATGGTCATTTCCCCCTTCGCTTTGGCCTCCTCTTGTCTCTCAATCCTACCGAGAGACAAGATGGCGGCTGCTACGGACTGTTTGGAATGTTGACAGACGCCGGAGAACCAATCAGCTTCGCAAAGCTCCGTAACGCGAAAAGTACGCGAAGCGGAGCGCTGTTACAGATATATATCTTTTTTTGAACGTTAATTTCTCAAAATCCACTGGAGCACACATATTGAGACCTAGCAAAGGCACATCGGGCTACCAGTCCCTAATATTTTACCAAGTTTCGTGCAAATCCATTCAGCCGTTCGATTATTATTATTATTTTTTTTTTTTGCCCCGCGGGGCCCTTTTAAAACCTCCACATCAAACCTAGGGGGTCAGCGAGGATCTACTATGCCCCCTTATGGTCATTTGCCCCTTCGCTTTGGCCTCCTCTTGTCTCTCGATCCTACCGAGAGACAAGATGGCGGCTGCTATGGACTGTTTGGAATGTTTACAGACGCCGGAGAACCAATCAGCTTCGCTTCACAAAGCTCCGTTGCGCGAAAAGTACGCGTACTGGAGCGCTGCCCGGTCCGCTGTTACAGATATATATCTTTTTTTAAACGTTAATTTCTCAAAATCCACTGTAGCACATATATTGAGACCTACAAAAGGCACATCGGGCTACCAGTCCCTACAATTTTGCCAAGTTTCGTGCAAATCCATTCAGCCGTTCGGGCTAAAAGTGAGGCCAACCGCCCTATGGAAAACTCAATGTTAAAAACACGTTTTGGGACCCCCCTTTTTTCTCGACCCCCCTGGACGAACCCCCCCCCCCCCCCCCCCCCCAATTTTCAGGGGCTGCTCAGAAACAAAATGTGCCATTTTCCTGAAAATTTCAGCCAATTCCGTCCACAAACGCCAAAGTTATTAGACATAGAATTTTCAAAAATCCCATAGAGAAAAAATCCTAACTATATATACCTACTGGCGACCGCCAGTAGGTAATATATATATATATATATATATATATATATATATATATATATGTATATTCACTGAAAAAACTATAGGTTATACACCATATATAGTTAGGAATTAGCATTTAAAAAACCTTATTTTACTCACACAAAACCAATGAAATTCCATATATAGTTAGTTGTACTAACTATATATCTTGCACCCGCAATCCACTGCTGATCATGTCACATATTACATCATTCATGACATGGTCAGTGACATCACTGATGACATCACTGATGACATCTCAAATGACATCACTGATGACATCACTGATGACATCTCAAATGCCATCACTGATGACATCACTGATGACATCTCATTTGACATTACTGATCACATCACTGATGACATCATTCATGTGATAATACGATGAACCTCTTCAGACTCTAATATAACCTTAGATACACTCAGTGTAAACAGACACTCACAGACTGTCACTCATCCATGGAGTTACTTACACACCTAGTCAGTCATGCAAAGAATCAATCACACCTCCATTTTCACAACTATACAGTTATACACACCTTACTTATTCAAACATATACTAAAACATATTTACTCACTTATACAATCCTGGATACAAGTGCACAATGATCCATACAGCCACTCACACATTCACTGGCTCTTATGCACAGTTATTTATATATGTCAACTCTCACATGTACTGTATTTTACATATGTACTTACTTTGACATGTAGCACTGAGATATCCATTCACTCACCAATACAGTCATGCACACAGTCAACCGCCCATACAGCTGTTTCCACATGCACTTTTGAACCCATACATCTATGCACAGAGTCATACACCTCCCAGCCACCCACACACACACTCAGTCTCCCATACAAATGCTTGGGCAACCAATCAATAACCCATATAGTTACTCATATAGCTACTGATCAACACATGCAGCAGTTTACAGAACAACAGACATAATGATGCACAAATTAAGACAGTTTAGTCACTAAACCATGCACTCAGTGAGACACATTTAACCACTCACTCATACAGTCAGTCATGCACCTACTAAATCCTTCATCCAGACACTTATACATCTACTCATTCTTAAATATGTAAGACATATTTTAACTTTACAGAAAAATACAGTCACTGGATGTTGTCATCAGTGATGTCATCAGTGATGTCATTTGAGATGTCATCAGTGATGTCATCAGTGATGTCATTTGAGATGTCATCAGTGATGTCATCAGTGATGTCACTGACCATGTCATGAATGATGTAATATGTGACATGATCAGCAGTGGATTGCGGGTGCGCGATATATAGTTAGTACAACTAACTATATATGGAATTTCATTGGTTTTGTGTGAGTAAAATAAGGTTTTTTAAATGCTAATTCCTAACTATATATGGTGTATAACCTATGGTTTTTTCAGTGAATTTTCAAGGTTTTGTAAATGCTAATTCCTAACTATATATGGTCTATAACCTATGTTTTTTTCAGTGAATTTCATTGGTTTTTTAAAAGCTAATATCTATAGCTGTAAAATGTATTCTTCTTTAAATCCAAAAATATATTTTATATGTTTATTAATAATTTTTTTTTAATATTTTTTTTGTTTCGCTCCCGGTCCGCGAACCGGAAAGCTTTCCGTTAGCTCAAATTGATGCCGCGACCCGGTCCGCGAACCGGTAAGAAATCAACATAGTGACGGTATCGCGTTGCCGCGTAATGCGTCTTATGACGTACTGCGTTAGCGCACCCGGAAGTGCCCCGGGGCGCGGACCGAGGCGCGAAACGCAGCTCCCCGAAAGCGATCCGCGGCGCGTCGCGAAAGCGCGACGTATCGCGTTGCCGCGTAATGCGTCTTGTGACGTACCGCGTTAGCGCACCCGGAAGTGCCCCGGGGCGCGGACCGAGGCGCGAAGCGCAGCGACCCGGAAGCTATCCGGGGCGCGGACCGGAGCGCGTAACGTAAGCATAACAGGTCATGTGACTTGTTAATAACACTTTTCATTGGTTCATTTCACTTTTGGTTTCATAATCATGTAAGGATAGGTCAGGTGACCTAAAAATAACACTTTTCATTGGTTGAGAAGTATTGTTTTTCCCAAATGATGAAAACCCCTCCTTCTTTCCTCACTCTGACTTTCATCATTGTGAGAGGAAGACCTTTATTACTATATCAGAAATGGCTTCAGTAGTTGCTTCAGCTGGTGCACCACCACCACCACCCTCATGGGAAGAGAGGACCACCTCCCCAGGTCATGACCAACACTGAGGAGGAAGAGGAAGAAATGGAGGAAGAGGAGGGAGAAGAACCACAGTTCTTAGAAGAGGTGCCCCGGGTTTCCCATAAGAAAGCCAGTTTCATCTGGCAGTTTTATTCGATCCCTCCTGGCCAAAAAAAAGTGAATGCGAGGTATGTCACCTGCCTCATCTGCAAAGAACAATTATCCAGAGGGACGGATAAGAAATATAGTTATGGGAACCATACTATGCACAGGCACATGACCAGGAAGCATCCACTCAATTATAGCCGGGCGGAAATACAGGATTTGCAGGAAAATCCAAGATCAACTCCTGTGGCCAGATCAAGAATATCAATTTCATTGACACCAGCAGAGGCACGGGAAACTGTGCCAAACATACAAGAAAATTTTGGCCACATGATACACACTTGTATGCACTGTCGTGCGTTGTTAGCATGTGGCAATATGAGCATAAATGCTATCAACCTGGCTTATGAACATCATAATTGCCCTAACCGCCCCCAGTAATTTTTTTTTTGCTCCTGTTGAGCCCTTTTCAATGCCTGTTTTTTGTTGTTTCCCCCCCAAAAAAAACAAAAAAAAATATAAAATCGTTCAAAAAATACAAAAAAAAAAAAATGTTCAAAAAATAAAAAAAATATATAAAACAACAAAAATATTTAAAAAAAAGTTCTTTTCAGAACTACCTTCCCTTTCAAAAAAAATTGCTAGAATGTTTAGCACTCTGGCAAGCTCTATTTCTTTTGGTTCGCTTCCCGGTTAGCTTCCCGGTACGCGGACCGGGAGCTAACCCAAAAATTTTTTTTTAAAAAAAAAGAGTAAGTATAAGGAAAGTAAACAGAGAGTGATGTTAAAAGAAAGACAGCTATAGGGAGTAAAGAAGAGATACTGTTTAATAGATCTATTTACCGAAGAACAGACGGAAGAGGGTATAATTGTGAAAAACAAAATAGATAACGAAGTGAAAGAAAAAAAAAGAGAGTATAACATTAACAAAGAAGAGTTTCTTGGAGAATGTGAGTAAATGTTCAAAATAAGATTAAAACATGAGGAATAACAGAGAGAAAAAATAGAAAACAGAAAACAAAAAATAACAGAAAAAGATTAATTGAAACAGCAAAGAAATGTAAGTAACATAGAGCCATATCATCAACATAGGCAATAAAAGTTTTGCAGCTTTTATTGGCAGAAATGTGTCGCTAAAGCTGCTTTTGCGGCAGAAAACTGCCGCTAAAACCACTTTTGCACCAGTTTTCTGCCAATAAAAAGAGCAATAATTTTATTGGCTGTGTTCATAATATGCCCCTTAGTGTGCTTCAACTACACAGAGAAAGCATTATGAACAAATAGTGATACAGTGATCAGTCAAAGACACTAAGAGTAATAGAGACGGAGTGAGTGAACAAGAGTGAGGAACTATGAGAAGAGAGGGACTGACAAAAAGAGTGGAAGGAGTTGAGTAAGTAGGTAATAGAGAAAAGAATGAGGGAAGTAGCAAAGGCAGGAAACTGAGGGTTAAAGAAATGAAGCTGTGGAACTAATAGTAGGTGAATGTGATAGAAATGTAACGAAAAGAGTACAAAACATTTACCTTATAATTGTCTTTAAATTACTCACTTTTTGTTTTTATACTTTCAATCTGTGAAAGAGAGAACAAACATTTGAAAAATATTAAAACATGTATTTAAAAATTACAAAAGACAAGGGAAAAGATTGAAGGACAAACAGTTTTTCAACAACTTTGACACTTACAGAAGCTTCTGCTTCTCCAGGCCCCCTACACAGTCCTAAAGATATACATTTTAAACTAACAGTATCTTGATGCAGATGAAGTGAGGCCTATCTTAAAACATGGTGCATCTTTTGCATTGCTGTTGTCTCAGAAAAGTGTCGCAAGACACTAAAATTTTAAATAATTGCTTCAGGATGCCAATAAGATGTCTCCTATCCAGAGGTTTGTTTGAGGTGAGGCCTACTCAGGGTTGCAGATGAAATTTCGAGTTGTTGAAGAGAATAGAGGACATAATATATGTGAAGGTCTACCAATGAAGTGAGTCATGTCCACTGCACTCTTGAACAAAGTCCAAACCTCCTATGTTTCCCTGGACAGACCTAAACTTGATCTGCACAATGTGATTCGTAATGATAGGAAACACAGGTGATGTAAATGAAATACGTGCAATTTATTTTGCTCATTTCACAATCACATCACTTGTGTTTCCTTTGCTTAGGTATCTCATTGTGCAGATGTAGTCTAGCATATGAAAGAATACGCAGAAGCGCAGCACTGCATGCAACAACTTTGACACTTACAGAAGCCTCACCTTCTCCATGCCTCCTACACAGTTCTACATATACATCATAAATGCAAACAGTACAGAATTAATTATACATGTTAAATGGTTTATTTTTGCTGTTCTCAGAATGTATCAAAATTCACTAAAAACAGTGACTTGAAGGTATTCATCATATAACAGCGGGGAAAAAAAAACACAATCAAAATGATTGTGTTTAAAAAACCCATACAACATAACAAATCAGAATTCAGAACTCCTTAAAGTTAACTTACTTTCCATGACGTCAAAGGATGTCCTATGAACAGCTTACACTCTGTTGTGCTGTTATTACTTTCAGCCCGCCACTTTCTGAAAGAAAATCTCCATCGTTTTTAAAAACATGTTACATGCAATAAATGACTTCTTGCTCTCTACCACAAGTTTCCACAAGGCCAAATCTTGTCAGAGCCATTTATAACTCTTGGATTTCTTGTAAGCCAATCCCGTCATTTGGCATTTCTGCAACTTTCAGAATTAAAATGTTGAAGATCATTTTCACAATCCAGGAATAGTAATATCTTCCCCCTTCTTGCTCAGTCATGTTCTACATTTCCTATGACACTGATACTGCTTACTATGAAGCAGACTTACACTAACTCTATGACTACTACAATTATTTAATTCTCTACATCACTTTCAATCACAAAGCAAAGTAAAACAGTAGACAGCATTGCAGACTTACATTCCCTCTACTCTATGTTTTGATTGGCTGCTTCAATTAGCTTATAAAAAGAAATAGTTTTTCTGAACTCATTCAAAGTGCACTTATTTCTCCATGACGTCCAGTCTTATGGTTAGAAGTTATGTCTCTGAACTACACTTATCCTCAAGGCCAAATTGTGTAGGAGCCATTAGAACTTCTTGAAATTCCACAGAGCACATCCCGAGATTATTTCCCTAAAATTTTGGTTTTAAAAACACCAGGTAAGAGTTTTTAAGGTCATACGGCAATTTTTTTTTGAAAATTAAAACAGAATCGTTGCAGAATGACCAGCCATTTCTAGACTTTAAATAAGCTGTGTAATGTCCTGATGTTATTGAAGGGCCGTCATGATATATAATTGCTGCAGTTACAAAAGTCCTTCCTGATATTGACAACTGCGAAGCTACAAAATTTTTAATTAAAGTTGTCAATTTTGTTCCATCAGGCCTACATCGTTGGAACATTAAAATGACATACTGGCCATATGTTCGTATAAATAATGTGGACATCATTTCAGATTTACATTGGCTACACTCCATGTTGTGATCAGCTGCTTTTACTAGCTTATTAAAGGAGACTGATTTACTGTCTGGCAAAGTTAAATATATAAATCTTTCTGAGTCTACACTAGTAGTACTTGATACCATACAGTTCTCGCAGTCATGCTGCCATTGATAAGAAAGCCCAAACAGCTGATCTACATCTACACCTTCAGCATGCAATACATCAAGCATATACATTAAAAACTCCTGACAATCTTGCTGAATATTTTGAGAGAATTGTGTTTGGCCTGAACATCTGTCTAACAGATTTCAAATTTCAGACACACTTTCTATGTTTGTTCTATCAGTGCTACATTTCTCTAACACAGAATTTAACAAACTGCAAAATCTTTGATCAGAATTGACCACAATCTCTTCTTTTACATTTTCTAGAGAAAACAAAACATTAACCACTACATTAGCATAGCAGTTGACACCAGAACTGTTTTCAAATTGAAAACCAACAACATCTTCAACAGAATCCTTTTTGTTTCTGCTTGTAATTTTAGGTTCATCGACTTTTCGTCTTTTTGCTACAACCTCCCCAGTATTGGTCACATTTCTTCGTTTCCGGCCTACCACACGTTTCTCAAACAAAGGATACTGAGGCAAATGTGGCGCATACTCTCTTCTTAACCTATTGTATTCCTTAACACAATCTAGATCCGCACAAATGTTTGTGACATCACACTCAATCAAGTACAATCCCGATAAAGTTCTAACTCGTGACAATGCCACATATGCCATACCCTCTTTGAACACAGAACTGCCAATATTCACCAATGCACAGTCTACACTTAAACCTTGCGATTTATGGATTGTCACCGCATATGCCAAGCAAACAGGAAACTGCTTACGGCGAACATATAAGTCTTTTACAAGCAAAAATCTAGCAGAGCAACGACCAATTAGCTGTACTTCCTCAATGCCATCAAATTTAATTTTAAAAAATTCAATTCCATCTCTATTTCTGTATTTTACAAAATCAACAACATTACCCATTGATCCATTTACCAGACCTCTTTCAACATGTAAATTCCTTCTTAAAATTATACGGCAGTTCAAGCACACATTCAGAGTCTTTTCAAAACCTGCAGTTTTAGATATACTCTTCTCTAATGAATCCAATTTTGTTTTCAGATTCTCAGACAAAATAATTGTTGATCCCATATGCTCTACTCTGTCAATAGCTTCCAGTTTCACAATCTCTTGCTTTTCTAAATGAAACATTTTGTTGTTGAATTTGGCACATTCTGCAAGAGTTGGCATCAAACATATTCCAGATTTCTTATCAGTAATTTTCTGAAAAATATTCTCAGGCACAACATCTTGTTCTGGATATAAATTTGACAGTAATCGTGCATGTAAAGCTTCTTTCCCATGCTCGGTCACTTTTCCAATTCTAACATCTTGTAGAATAGTCTTGTAAACTTCATCCTTCGCCTGATGCATATTTTCATGCAGTTCAGCATAATTGAAGTTTAACCATATATTGACGTTGCCAATGCTGCCTAGGCACTTCCTGGTATCTTCATGCGTGAGCATTTTGAACACAGGTTGCCCTTTCACTGGTGTCAGCTGCAAAAGATCTCCGAAAACAATGATGTGTTTGCCACCAAATAACACATCATACTCTGTTTTGAGAACTTCTTGCATTCTCAAATGCACAAAGGCAAGCATGACATTGGAAACCATGCTTACTTCGTCAATGATAAGAAGTTTCATTTTCCTCAAGATTCTTGAAACTTCAAAACAAGCATCTCCAGATAGCTTGTGATATTGTAATTTGTTGTCATGCTCCACTGGCAGCATCAGTAAACGATGTAAAGTAATCCCTTTAATGTTATGTGCTGCCAGTCCAGTTGGAGCGGTGACAACACAAGACAGCGATGACTCTGTCCTTTCCTGCAAATAGCATGAAATTGCTTTAATGAGGAAACTTTTTCCAGTTCCCGCTTCTCCACTCACGTACAGTCGGACAGGCTTCAACGACGTACATGAGCACTCTTTCTTGTCATGACTTAATCCATGATCAATTTGCATGGTAACTTCGTCATATATTTTCCTCTGCTCAACGTTGAGTTGTCTTTCCAACTCTTCTAAGTTAACCGCATCCTCCTGAGCATGTGCCATGGCTCTTTCCACTTCATTCATGGCAGTGGCAGCTTCATTTTCGATAACAGGTCCTCCTAGTGGATCCTGACTCAATGAAGCAGAACTCTGACTGTCCTGAGAACTGTCTCTGGCAATCTCGGCTGCAATCGTTGCTTCCTGCTCAATTTCCGCATTCAACATTTCTACATATTTGGGAAAAGCAGGACATTCTATGGTCTCCTTGGCGGCATTGAAAGAGTCTTCGTAACAGAGGAAATCTCCAAGCAGTTCCTCTTCTGCACGCCAAGGCTTGAAAAGTTGCAAAAGTGCTAAATAGAAAAACTCCTTTTTTTCAGGAGATTCGCCACTCAATTTTCGATGGTTTACCAAGTGGCATTTTCTTTGCTTGACCAGACATCCCTCACTTCTTATTACAGCATACACTCCTTTCTCAGTATCTTCTTTGATGTTCCTCTTGAATATGTAATTTTGAAGAACCTCATACAGACAAACATTGTCGAGGTGACTGCTTCTATTTGGATAATATGTATCCAACATGTTGGTCTTCAAAATGTCGGTACTGTTTGGCTCCTTTTCCGCCAAATACTCAATTTCCCGCACAGGTTTCAGAACTCGATTACGCGTTGCAGCAAGACCAAGACTCGCCCAAACGATACTCCTGGACTTGGCATAGAGACTTGCTGAAGACAACCGGTCAGAGCATTCGTAAGCTCCAATTTCTCGATGCGACAACATCTTCAGACTGAAACTGTACAACTTCTTGCTGAGGCTCTTTTCATGGGAAATGTCCTCCCACATATCCTTCAATTCTGTCTTCTCTTTTTTGGTGATGTAAGACGTCACATACCGAGCCACAGCCATACAGTTATCAGCCACAAACTGTATATCCATGTTAGCATTCCACATGGACAAAATCAACGGGTTGTAGTCGTTGATGTACTTGGACTCTTCGTTCCTCTTCAAATTGTATGTGTTTTTAGGTGATTTCTTCATGACATTATGTCGCAGCGAAGACATCAAACTGTTTACTCTTCCTTTAGAAATCACCGGTCGTGGAAAGCCGAAACGACATTTGGTGTAGAATTTGTCCTTGTTTCGGAATTTACGACGGCAGTACTTTCCACATCGATGGCTTTGGAAACGCAGAACTTTTTCTCTTAGGCTTTTCTTCTCCTTTGCGTTTGGAACAGCACACGTAGAATACTGTTGGATGAAACTCATCACTGAGTCTTCTGGATCCGTTCCAAATTTAGGTGCATCCTTGATCCACAGCAACATATGTATATGAGGAGCACCTCTTGCTTGGTACTCCTTTCTCCAGAAGAAATCCAACACCTCTCCAAGAGGTGGATTCTTCTTATTCATGATGAAAGACATCATAGCTTCAAATCTATGATTGAAGTACCTACATACATTGACTGGATCCAAAGAGCACAGTTCTCCGGGTGTCTTGAATTCGATGTTATCTACGTTAGCATTTGCCTCTCGTAGAAATTCAGGTAAGTCTTCCCAGCCATACTCGGCACAGCTCAGAGTGAGGAACCATGTGGGAGTACCTAAGTTCCTCAGCATACATTTTAAATCACCATGACGACGGTACCAGTACTCATTAGTACCACGCTGACACGCCATGAGATTAATCAGGTGAGAATCCAAAATACTGTCTTGGACATTGACTTTATCCATAAAGTCACTTGCCGAGATGTTTTGCATGTGTATACCACTTTTCAAGATGTGGTTCACTGCATATGACAGTCCAGACAGATCGCTTTCAAACAGGAGATGAAACAAATAAGGAATGCATTGTCGAAACCTAGCATCTCCTGCATACAATCGCAAAGTCCGGTATTCAGAAGCAGGAATTTGATGAGGTCGCTCATCATATCTTTCTCCCTGACCTGTTGGAAAAAGCTGTGGGAAACACCGAGCTTCCAAACTTTCCTCCCAAACACTAATGGGACTCCCTTTGGCTTGTTTCATTTGAAACAACTCAATAGCATTCCCCATGACTTCCTTGGAATGCAAAGGATGAACACTATAATGTTCATATATTTCTTCACTAGTAGAGGGTTCTACTTTCTCAATTTGACCAGCACACAAATCGCTATCCTCTTCCTCACTTACTTCCTCTTCTGCAACATATACATTCTTATAGTATTTATTATTTTTTTTCAAATACAATGTTGCCTTTTTAACTTTCCTAACATCTACTAATTCTTGCCATCTTTTCTTATTCTTTGTCGGAACCCCATTAACTAAGATAACCAGAGGTTCCTCTTCCACTTTTTCTACTCCAATTGTGTTAATGTTTTTCTTCAAATCTAGAGGCAAATAAACAACTCTTCCCTTTAATCCTCTCTGTAAATCTGATGGAGGCAATTTCCCTGTCTTTGGCTCCATTCTTACAATAGCCTGAAAGGGATGGATACTTTGAATCAAAATAGATTCATAAGTATTTAAATCCTTCAATTCAGAAGGAATCTCAACCAATTCCAGATTATTATGAACTGCTCTAGCAGGCATCTGGTTTTGATTTAATTTGCAACAACAATAAGTACACACACGTTGATCCAATCCCAAATCAAAACAATTTTCTACCATCAAGTATGTTGCAAAATCCTTCCATTCACTATTATTTTCCCTTTCACTTTTTGCATATAAATCCACTAACTTAGTCTGATTCTTATAATAAGTGCGTCGACAACACACACAAGTGAAATTTGGCCTCTCACTTGATTTGACCTGAAATGTGACAATTTCCCTCTGGAAATTATCTGTACTGGAAACCTGTACACTATCTTCCACATTACCCGCTTCTTCTTGGTCAATTTCAACATTCTCCTCTTTACTTCCAAAGTAACAAAACTCAATTTCTTCACATATATTCTTCACATCTATTTCAGAACCATGCAAAAGAGCAGCGCATAATTGTTTAAGCATAATTGCTGGACTCTTAGCATAATACAACATTCTAACTAATTTCCTCACTTTATTATGATGCACTGCTAGCATCCTGAAATGATGAAAAACACTCTGGCATACTCTCCTGGAAAGACAAGCCAGTGAATGACCATGCAAACCTGTCACTTCTCTCACTCTGCAAGGATCTAATTCTTGCAACAACCTTATTTTCTGCTTCAAACTTTTCTTATTAAATGACCGTACAAAATCACAAAGCAAATTGATGGAATCCTGTCGCACACTACAAATACTACTACACTTCCAGGTGTACACAGGACCCTTAGCACGTCTTCCTAAAACCTCATTACCTAACACCTCTTCTGCCTCTGTTGTCACAAGTTTTTCTTTTTCAACTGGACAACCATCTTTCACTTCATAAGCACGACCACTGGTGTCAACTGCATGCACCAAATCATTATCCTGGAAATAACTCTCCTCATTAAAAAATGCCTCACAGCTTGAACTATGAATCCATTCTCCAGAAAAAACTTCACAAAAATTACTACGATTAACTATTCTCTTCCATCTACTATTTCTTTTGAAATCATAAATTGCCTTGTTTAGCTTCCTAATTCTATTGATTATCAAAATAAATAACTTACGTTTAATTTCAAATGCCTGATCAATAACTTTCTCAACTTTTTTTTTTCTCTTATAAAAAACCACTTTCTGTTGACCTTTCTTAATATTTTTTAACAAATTGCCAATTATCCTGTTGCGGAACATTCGTTTACGAATGTCCCTAAACTGTTGTTTCCTTCTACTATCATGCACAGAGTTATCTCTTGCTATAGCAGTAACATTTTTGATTGGCCTTTCCTTTCCATTTGAATTGCTTCTCTTTTTATGGACTGAAACATTTTCTGTAGTAATATTTTTTTTACTACACATATTTCTTATGAATGTTTTTGTACTCTTACCCGGTGCTTTCTTCGTGACTTGACAAATCTTTTTGTTAGAGGACTGCTGCTTCTTTTGATTCACCTGCTGTCTTTGACGTTTTGCAGCCTTTCTCTCTCTTTCTTTCGTTGGCATGGTGAAATGTTGAAATGATCTGCAGTTGAATCTGTGGTAAAATATATTAAAAAATGTTATTAACCACTATTACCAAACAGTAAATCAATAACAGTGATCAAAAACTTAACACACTACTTGACATTTTAAATAGAAGATTTTTTAGTCCTTGGCAAATTTACAATACAGAAATAGCAGAAAAGAAATGGAATTTATATTCATGTTACCTGTGCTATTTTATATGTGAATCTGATCTAATTTTATGAGCATATTTTAATATTTTATTGAAGACACTACACATAACCTGTTTTTGAAGGTGTCTTTATTTTTAAATTAAACTGTTTACACTTTTACTTTTTATTTATTATAAATTTTAAAAATAAATGTTTATAGTTCCATAGGCTCAAGCAGGTCAGCTTCCCACCCTATGTCATATAATTCGGACAAATCTGCATCCTCATCACGCTCTTCTTCATCCTCAGGATTTAAATCATCCAAGGGATCAACATCCACTGATGTTTCAATTACAAGTTCAATGATGAGGTCAAAATCAACTGATTGCAGATTGTCGCTCATGTTGATGTTGTCTTTATCTTTAAAGAAAGATAACAACAATGAGATGTTGCAGAGTAAGAGACAAATCTCAGAGATTATAATAGTAAAATTGTTTAACAAGAGTAGTATTTTGCAGCTATTATTTAGCCATGTCCAGCGATGCTGAGCAGGTGAAGCCTATGTCTAATTTTTCAGTGAACAGGACTCATCTCTTCTTAACCTTGGATAAGCCTCACCAACTCTGTGTCCCCTGCACATACTTAAATGTAAAGGGGCAGATTTATGTTAAATGGCACATCCCCAGGCATGCACCAGTTAACGTGCACCGCTGCTCTGCCACCCATGGTGTGCCGTATTTACAATCAGATAGGAGAAAGCTGCGTCAAAACCCTGCGCCTGCTTTAAGCAGGCATAGGTCTTGACGCAACATTGTGGAGATGGGGCACCCCTGAGCCTTGCTTGAGCTGCATCGCACTTGCGATACAACTCCAGCAATCACTACCTTTACAGCACAGATACGTCACGCATCTGTGCCATTTTTGCCCCATGATGCCCCGCATTGTAAATGCAGCACACCATGGGTGGCGGAACAGCGGCGCAGGATGACTGGCACATCCCTGGTGATGCGCCAGTCATCATAAATCTATCCCTAAGCTTCTTATCTTGTTACAGATGAACCGCCATATGTACCATCAAACTATTTTGCATTTCCTAAATAGCGAATTTTAAGGAATAAATAGCAATTCTTTACCAATCCTAATTTGCAATGAGCAAATTGCTAATTGCAAATTACCCATTCATTTCCATGGGCTAGGAGGCTCATAGGAATGAAGGTACAATTTGCGATTAGCAATTAGCTCATCGCAAATTAGGAATTTTTCCAAGGGTGCAGGGGTGTCTCAAGAACACCCTGCTGCACCCCTGAAAAAGAAATTTGGGGGCATATGGCGCACATACATGCCCTAAGGGCATGTATTGGCGTCATATGGCACCTTTTGTTATTTAAAAAAAAATGCTTTTTGAAAAGAATTCGCAAATTACCACCAACTAGAAGTTGGTGGTAGTTTCCAAATCCTTAATGTCATTTTTTACATATTTTTAGTTTGATACATTGCATTTAAGGAATCGCAAAATTTGCCAATCCTTCAGTGCAATCGCAAAATAACGAATAGCAAATTTTGCTATTCCTTATTTTGCATCAAACTTGTTTGATACATACCATTTGTCTAATTAGCATTCGCAAAGGCTGAAATTTGCAGAATTTTGATCTTTGCGAATGGTAATTAGCTTGATACATATGACCCCAAGTTGGCCTGTCTTGCAACATGGTGCATCTTTTGCATCACTGCTGCATCGGTTTCATGTGGCACGTTTTTTTACAACATGACACATCTGCCTAAATGCATCAATTTGTAATTTTCTCGCCTCATAGCAAATCTTTTGCACTGCCACTGCATCATAAAAGTGACGCACAGTGGCGCAAAAGAGACATACACCTATCATAAATCTGTCTCTACCATTTTAAATGATTAATCCAGGATGACGATAAGGTGTGGCCTATCCAGAGGTTTGTTTATGGTGAGGCCTACTCACGATTGCAGATTAAAGTTACGCTTGATAAAGAATACAGAGGAGATAATACATGTAAAGGCCTACCAATGAAGTAAGTAATGTCCACTTTATTGCGCCAGTCATCATAAATGTATCCCTAAGCTTCTTATCTTGTTACAGATGAACCGCCATATGTACCATCAAACTATTTTACATTTCCTAAATAGCGAATTTTAAGGAATAAATAGCAATTCTTTACCATTCCTAATTTGCAATGAGCAAATTGCTAATTGCAAATTACCCATTCATTTCCATGGGCTAGGAGGCTCATAGGAATGAAGGTTTAATTTGCGATTAGCAATTAGCTCATCACAAATTAGGAATTTTTCCAAGGGTGCAGGGGTGTCTCAAGAACACCCTGCTGCACCCCTGAAAAAGAAATTTGGGGGCATATGGCACACATACATGCCCTAAGGGCATGTATTGGCGTCATATGGCACCTTTTGTTTTTTGGGAAAAAAGCTTTTTGAAAAGAATTCACAAATTACCACCAACTAGAAGTTGGTGGTAGTTTCCAAATCCTTAATGTCATTTTTTACATATTTTTGTTTGATACATTGCATTTAAGTAATCGCAAAATTTGCAAATCCTTCAGTGCAATCGCAAAATAAGGAATAGCAAATTTTGCTATTCCTTATTTTGCATCAAACTTGTTTGATACATACCATTTGTCTAATTAGCATTCGCAAAGGCCGAAATTCGCAGAATTTTGATCTTTGCGAATGCTAATTAGCTTGATACATATGGCCCCAAGTGAGGCCTGTCTTGCAACATGGTGCATCTTTTGCATCACTGCTGCATCGGTTTCATGTGGTACGTTTTTTTTACACCATGACATATCTGCCTAAATGCATCAATTTGTAATTTTGTCGCCTCATAGCAAATCTTTTGCACCGCCGCTGCATCATAAAAGTGACGCACAGTGGCGCAAAAGAGGCATACACCTATCATAAATCTGTCCCTAGCATTTTAAATGATTATTCCAGGATGACGATAAGGTGTGGCCTATCCAGAGGTTTGTTTAAGGTGAGGCCTACTCAGGATTGCAGATTAAAGTTACGCTTGATGAAGAATACAGAGGAGATAATACATGTAAAGGCCTACCAATGAAGTAAGTTATGTCCACTTTATTTCGCCAGTCATCATAAATGTATCCCTAAGCTTCTTATCTTGTTACAGATGAACCACCATATGTACCATCAAACTATTTTGCATTTCCTAAATAGCGAATTTTAAGGAATAAATAGCAATTCTTTACCATTCCTAATTTGCAATGAGCAAATTGCTAATTGCAAATTACCCATTCATTTCCATGGGCTAGGAGGCTCATAGGAATGAAGGTGCAATTTGCGATTAGCAATTAGCTCATCGCAAATTAGGAATTTTTTCAAGGGTGCAGGGGTATCTCAAGAACACCCTGCTGCACCCCTGAAAAAGAAATTTGGGGGCATATGGCGCACATACATGCCCTAAGGACATGTATTGGCGTCATATGGCACCTTTTGTTTTTTGGAAAAAAATGCTTTTTGAAAAGAATTCGGAAATTACCACAAACTAGAAGTTGGTGGTAGTTTCCAAATCCTTAATGTTATTTTTTACATATTTTTTGTTTGATACATTGCATTTAAGGAATCGCGAAATTTGCAAATCCTTCAGTGCAATCGCAAAATAAAGAATAGCAAATTTTGAATTAAGGACATTTTAAGTCATTTCCACATGTGCAGTGTTTTCAAATTATGATTTGAAAATCGTTTTTGGGGAAAAGGAATGGTTTGCAAAATTATGACAAGGACATAATGGTGTATGCTTCTCTATAAGGCATTTCACTGTCTCTGATGTCATTTTTCCCATATTACATTATAAGACCTTTCCCCATGGAGCACATTCCTTGTAAATATGCTCCCACCTGTGCATGGTGAATTTAGATTTTGACTGTTTGAGTCACATAGCCATGTTAAAAGTTACCCAAAAAAATTGCAAACGCTTTAAAAAAACACATTCATGTGTCTTAAGGACATTTTAAGTCATTTCCCCGTGGACAGTGTTTTGTAAGTGGCGCAAAAGAGGCATACACCTATCATAAATCTGTCCCTAGCATTTTAAATGATTAATTCATGATGACGATAAGGTGTGGCCTATCCAGAGGTTTGTTTAAGGTGAGGCCTACTCAGGATTGCAGATTAAAGTTACGCTTGATGAAGAATACAGAGGAGATAATACATGTAAAGGCCTACCAATGAAGTAAGTGATGTGCACTTTATTTCGCCAGTCATCATAAATGTATCCCTAAGCTTCTTATCTTGTTACAGATGAACCACCATATGTACCATCAAACTATTTTACATTTCCTAAATAGCGAATTTTAAGGAATAAATAGCAATTCTTTACCATTCCTAATTTGCAATGAGCAAATTGCTAATTGCAAATTACCCATTCATTTCCATGGGCTAGGAGGCTCATAGGAATGAAGGTGCAATTTGCGATTAGCAATTAGCTCATCGCAAATTAGGAATTTTTTCAAGGGTGCAGGGGTATCTCAAGAAAACCCTGCTGCACCCCTGAAAAAGAAATTTGGGGGCATATGGCGCACATACATGCCCTAAGGACATGTATTGGCGTCATATGGCACCTTTTGTTTTTTGGAAAAAAATGCTTTTTGAAAAGAATTCGGAAATTACCACAAACTAGAAGTTGGTGGTAGTTTCCAAATCCTTAATGTTATTTTTTACATATTTTTTGTTTGATACATTGCATTTAAGGAATCGCAAAATTTGCAAATCCTTCAGTGCAATCGCAAAATAAAGAATAGCAAATTTTGAATTAAGGACATTTTAAGTCATTTCCACATGTGCAGTGTTTTCAAATTATGATTTGAAAATCGTTTTTAGGGAAAAGGAATGGTTTGCAAAATTATGACAAGGACATAATGGTGTATGCTTCTCTATAAGGCATTTCACTGTCTCTGATGTCATTTTTCCCATATTACATTATAAGACCTTTCCCCATGGAGCACATTCCTTGTAAATATGCTCCCACCTGTGCATGGTGAATTTAGATTTTGACTGTTTGAGTCACATAGCCATGTTAAAAGTGACCCAGAAAAATTGCAAACGCTTTAAAAAAACACATTCATGTGTCTTAAGGACATTTTAAGTCATTTCCCCGTGGACAGTGTTTTGTAAGTGGCGCAAAAGAGGCATACACCTATCATAAATCTGTCCCTAGCATTTTAAATTATTAATTCATGATGACGATAAGGTGTGGCCTATCCAGAGGTTTGTTTAAGGTGAGGCCTACTCAGGATTGCAGATTAAAGTTACGCTTGATGAAGAATACAGAGGACATAATACATGTAAAGCTCTACCAATGAAGTAAGTAATGTCCACTTCATTGCGCCAGTCATCATAAATGTATCCCTAAGCTTCTTATCTTGTTAGACATCAACCGCCATATGTACCATCAAACTATTTTGCATTTCCTAAATAGCGAATTTTAAGGAATAAATAGCGATTCTTTACCATTCCAAATTTGCGATGAGCAAATTGCTAATTGCAAATTACCCATTCATTTCCATGGGCCAGGATACCCATATGAATGAAGGTGCAATTTGCGATTAGCAATTAGCTCATCGCAAATTAGGAATTTTTCCAAAGGTGCAGGGGTGTCTCAAGAACACCCTGCTGCACCCCTGAAAAAGAAATTTGGGGGCATATGGCGCACATAAATTTTAACAACATTCCTTTACCTCAAAAACGTTTTTCAATTCATAATTTGAAAACACTGCCCACAGGGAAATTACTTAAAATGTCCTTAAGACACATGAAAGTGTTTTTTGATTGCCTTTCCAGCATGGTTGGGTCACTTTTAACATGGCTATGTAACACAAACCTTTAAAATCTAAATTTGCCATGCACAGGTGGGAGCATATTTACAAGCAATTTGCGCCACAGAGAAAGGTCTTACATTAAAATGGGAAAAATAACATCAGGGACAGTCAATTGCCTTATAAAGAAGCATACACCATTATGTCCTTGTCATAAATTTAAAAACAATTCCTTTTCCCCAAAAACGATTTTCAAATCATAATTTCAAAACACTGCACATGGGAAAATTACTTAAAATGTCCTTAAGACACATAAAAGCGTTTTTTGATTGCCTTGCAGCATGTTTGTATCACTTTTAACATGGCTATGTAACACAAACATTCAAAATCTAAATTTTCCATGCACAGGTGGGAGCATATTTACAAGCAATTTGCGCCACATAATTCATAATTTTCTCCTTAGAGCACACTATTCTCTATCTAAATTAAAGAAATATTTTCTCACCTTAGCAAATACTTTGAGTTTGAAAACAGTCTCAGAAACACACCAATTTGTCTTCAGCAGAGCAAAAGGTATGCACTCCAGAGTCTGCAGCTATCAAAAGCACAGAAATGCTGTAATTCTTCACACATATCTCTCATGTCACCCAATCAAAACTCTTCCCTCACTTTTTTTCAAATGAAAACCCTTCCCCCCTCTGCCATTTCATGCCTTTTCTGCATGGCAACCACCTCTTGGAAGACGTCTGGTGTTTGCAAGTTCACACAACAATGTTGCAATTGAACTCTGAACTCTCAGTGCACCTGCATATCCAGTGCATTCTTTCATTTAATGATTTTTTATTGACCATTCAAAATACATCTTTCAAATAACTCATCCATGCACCCTAACTTTCTGTTTTCAGCAATCAAAATCCACCAATCACTGTTACTGCTTCATGAACACAGAAACTCCACAGTTTTTTTCATTTTAAACTCTCATTTTTTCAACTGCCATTTCATTGCCACACTTCATCTGACTGCAGGAGAACCTTCTCTCACCATGTTTTCTGTCTGGATTGTTGGACATAGTTATATCCACTGGGCTCACAGGTATGCTGAGAACAGAAAATTACCTAACCTCAATTTACAAGATGTGGAAATTAAGTGGTTTGGCCACAGAGGATTAAAATGTCACCAATTGATACCATTGGTGAAAACCTTTATGCATTTGCCCAAACCTGACCTGTTAATTGTGCACTGTGGAGGTAATGATTTGGGCACTTTGACTGGGGTAGGTCTGGAAATGCTTTTAAAGGACACCTTTGAGCAATTAATGGCACTTTTTCCTCAGACTGCCTTGGTATATTCAAATATATGCCAAAGACAGAAATGGAGGTGGTCAAACCAATTTTGTCCACAAATTGAGAAGTCGAGGAAGCATGTAAACAAATCTGTTTCAGCTTACATGAGAGACCATGGAATGGGTTCCATGTACAACAATAACTTGCGTTACTACATGCAAGATATCTACAGAGGAGATGGAGTTCACTTCTCAGATGAGGGCAACAGAATTTTCACAATGAATTTAAGACTGTGCATTGGTACCTACTTATAAGTACCTAAATGTACCATAAACCCAAAAGCTCTTCTCAGAGCTACCCTACATCTGATCACCCACAATTATTATTTTACTCTAACTTTTTTCACTAATTTTCAACAAAGTACGCTCCCCGGGGCGCTACCCGGTACGCGAACCGGGAGCTAACCTCGCGAAATTTTTTTAAAAAATGGTTTTTTTTCGCACATATAAGCCTCCTCAGCCACCCTCACAAAACCTAGGGGGTCAAGATAAGTCTACCGTGCCCCCTTCTACCCATTCTGAACATTATTTGCCCTCCATTTTGTATCTTAATTCGACCGAAACACAAAATGGTGGACTCCCGTAACGCTTAAGGTTCGCGTACCGGGGCGCTCAACGGTTCGCGTACCGGGTCGCTCCCTGGGAAGCGCACCATCAAAAAAGGTGGGAAAGTAGTTTACAGAAAAGCCACTGGAGACAATTTCACCAAATATAGATTAGCTCATACTACATACCAATCCCTACCATTTTCACAAATTTGATTGGAATTCCATTTAGCCATTTAGCCTGTAGACCTCTCTAAATACCCTGAGGTAAATTACTTCTCAAAACACATCTGAAGTGTTGGAATTGACAACCAATTAAAATGTTACTTTCATTTTCTACTTTTTTTACCTGACATTTGATTGGTTATGTACCTGAATATATATAAAAGAAGAGAATGAAACACAGCCATTTTGACTACTACTTCCTGGTGTACATTTCAATTGGATTTTCACTAATCACTTCAACTTCTTTCTAAAGGTAAGTTGTTATTTTAAAAACTGAACTATATTGTGCACTATCAGTTAATATGGTAAACTTTTTCTGATAGTTATATACTATCCCTCTGTAGTAGTTATAGATTTAGATAGACTTCTCTGTTATAGTTATGGATGGAGTTAGGCTTCTCTTTTATAATTATGAATTTACTTACGTTAAATCACATACACTTTTTTATATTCCTACTTTCACTCTGATACTATACACTGCCCAAAGATAAATTCTCTGTTAAAAAATGCCTATCTAAAATTAATCCCAACAGTGCCCTATCTCAACTAATATATATTTTTTTTATCCAAATTTCAGGCAACATGGAAGGCGAACAGAAAGTTTCATTTCAAATTGTCCTGCAACAGAGCAGCCAAGAATTAATTGATCCAAATTATATAGAATTTATGGATGAAACTTGGGACCAAGAACTACTGCAATGTGTGCAAGCAGTGGATGACCTCCTTCAAAATGAGGACATTTTACACCCTCATAGATTACAAGCTATGTTCAATGAAAATGACGACATTTCAGACAGTGAAATGTTAGAAATGTTATTAAATTTTGAAACACAATCACAATAATAAATAATTGCTTGAAAAAAAATAAAAATAAATAAATAATCAACAAAACCAACAATCAATTAACATACAGTATTTGAAAAGTCTATCATTCATTTTTCATTGCAGTACGCTGCCCAGAACGCTTCCCGGTTCGCGGACCGGGCGCTACCCACGCAAAAAAACAAAAAAATTTTTTTTTTTTTTTTGCCCCGCGGGGCCCTTTTAAAACCTCTACATTAAACCTAGGGGGTCAGGGAGGATCTAGTATGCCCCCTTATGGTTATTTCCCCCTTTGTTTTGGCCTCCTCTTGTCTCTCAATCCTACCGAGAGACAAGATGGCGGCCGCTCCGGACTGTTTAGAATGTTGACAGACACCGGAGAACCAATCAGCTTCGCTACGCGAAGTTCCGGTACGCGTAAGGTCCGCGAACCGGGGCGCTGCCCGGTCCGCTGTTACAGATATATATCTTTTTTTAAACGTTAATTTCTCAAAATCCACTGGAGCACATATATTGAGACCTACAAAAGGCACATCGGGCTACCAGTCCCTACAATTTTGCCAAGTTTCGTGCAAATCCATTCAGCCGTTCAGGCTAAAAGTGAGGCCAACCGCCCTATGGAAAACTCAATGTTAAAAACACGTTTTGGGACCCCCCTTTTTTCTCGACCCCCCCTGGACGAACCCCCCCCAAATTTCCAGGGGCTGCTCAGAAACAAAATGTTCCATTTTCCAGAACATTTCAGCCAATTCCGTCCACAAACGCCAAAGTTATTAGACATAGAATTTTCAAAAATCCCATAGGGAAAAAAATCTTAACTATATATACCTACTGGCGACCGCCAGTAGGTAATATATATATATATATTCTGCTCCTCCGTTCGCCATTAGCTGGGCACTTTGTAGTCGGGTGCCATTACGCGGTGGCGGTTCCGCGATTAATATCTTGCTCAAGTTTCCCCTTGTAGAAAGGAAAAGAATAGCACTCTCGAGGCTTCTTTGGCTCAGCAGCAGTTTATTTCAGACAGACGCGTTTCGGAGTATATCCTTCGTCAGTGTCGTATTTTACCCAAACATTTTACTGGCGGCCATTTTTATATCGAAAACCACGTAACATGAGGGTAATGGTAAAAAACGGACTTGGTTGGCCCTAGGATTAAATGGGCGCCATCTTTGAACAGTAAATACTTCATTTCTATTCATATCGTTAATCAAAAATCAGTTTAGTATACTGATATAATAACAGCAATTACACATGATTTTCAAAACATTTTGTCAAAAAACAATTTCATTACAAACAATGCATATTGTCGTGTAATAACGCCGTGGATCGGCAATTGCAGCCTGATTTAAGATACTGACGACACTGACGAAGGATATACTCCGAAACGCGTCTGTCTGAAATAAACTGCTGCTGAGCCAAAGAAGCCTCGAGAGTGCTATTCTTTTCCTTTCTACAAGGGGAAACTTGAGCAAGATATTAATCGCGGAACCGCCACCGCGTAATGGCACCCGACCACAAAGTGCCCCGCTAATGGCGAACGGAGGAGCAGAATGTTAAAAGTGGAGGCACCGCTTTAACACGGACCCATGGGAAGTCGAATTCTATCGGAGGAGAACAAACACCGAAACGGACGAGGCGAACCGCGTTGAATCACGGTAAGCCATACGGTGTGCCTGAAACCCTCTGTGTGTCCAGTGGAAAGAGCGGGTCGAGAGGATCTAGTCTCGCGGCAGATTTATTGAACTGACAGCGGTCTCTGGGCTCGAATGTACTGCATACAACTAAAAAACGCACGAAAATGTATAGTGTTAATGAACGAAACGAGGCGGCTGCCAATATGTTCAAAAAGAAAAATATCACGGATCACAGCAATATAAAAAGTAATGTCACGGATAACATTTCTAAAGACTTGTCCACACAATTTGTGCAACTTGAGAGACTGTGTGAACGGGAGGTGCGGAAATGGTGGGAGGCCACCTCCCTACAAAATTATATTGAAGTGGCAAGGGTCCCGAGGGGATTGAGAATATATACCGTCCCAGCCTACGAGAACCCAGATCCTAAACTCCTAGAGGCATGGGCAGCACACACAGCGGCATCCTGTAAAGGAATGTTGGAAATTTTGGTCCAATTCGCTTGGAGTGACCGCGACACGGCCCTAAAAGAAATTGAGCTATTGGAGGAAGAGTTGAAGAAAAATGCTGATAAAGAGACTATGGATAAATTAAGAGAAGCAATGAAAAACAGATTGGCCAAATATGAAATAAAGATCCGCCAACGTAAGGAAGAGAAGTTTGATCGGGACGAGAGAGATTACGCACTGGGGCGTATCCTAACATTTTCTAAAAAATACGATCAACCCCGAAAAGACATGGCGAGAAACAAGAATACCATCCAAGGAAAATCGTCAAGAGTGGAAACATCTGAATCAGAGATAACCGATGTGGACCAATCGGGAGACGAATTACCAGGACCATCTACAGACACACAAAAAAACCCTTTTCAACAGGAGTTTCTTCTAATGCGACAGACATGGCTTCGGGGAGGAAAGACCAGGCCCCCAGAAAAACCAGAAGAACAAGACGGGGCGGCAGGAAGAGGTCGGGTAAAGGTACCTCCAACAACCAGAGTCACCAGAAGCAAGAGGGGCAAAAGATGGTAGGAACAAGGGATAATCTAACTATCATCAACTTAACAGATAAAGTGCTGACAGAGACTGAAGAATCTGTACTTATGCTGGGGCTGACCTTCTGCCCTCAGGCCAGTTTTGTATACACTCAAACCAAAATTGACTTGTTCAAATTCACCCGTGGATTAAAACTTCATAAATTCTTTAAATTGAGACCAACTACCAAATAAATGAAACTCTTGAAATTACAGAAACAAAACATGGATTTGTTATCCATAAATGACTTGACCACCTTAGAAATCCTGGAAAATCTACTAAATGGGGATAATCTAGAGACAGCAGAAAGTGGGGAAACATTAAGTCAAAGAATTAGAGTGGTGGGAATGTACCAAGATGCACCGACAAGCGGACTTAAGACTCCCTCTCAATTTTTTCCGATCATGCCGCATGATGCGATTGACACATTCATGGAAACAGTTACAAAGGATTTACTTAAACTAAGAATGATGTCGAAACCATCAAAGACCAAAGAAAATCTTACGAAAGATCAAAGAAAAGCATTGAAATCGCTACGAGAAGAGAAGGACATAATATATAAACCCTTGGACAAAGGGGGGGAATATTGTCCTGATGACACGGAAATATTATGAGGATGAAACATATAGACAATTAAGAAATTCAGACTGTTATGAAATTTGCACTGAACCATCCTATCAGGAGAGCATTCGAAATTTCCACACTCTAATAAAAAAGTGGCATGACAAACTAATGTTAGACGGTGATGAATATTTGTTCTTAAGTACTCCAGATCCAAGTATACCCACGTTTTACCATTTACCCAAGGTACACAAGGATGAGAAGGAACCCCCTGGTAGACCCATTGTATCTTCATTAGGAAGTTTAACAGAAAATCTTTCTAAATTTCTTGACCATTTCCTGTTTGATGCCGTAGTAAACTTGAAATCGTATATAAGAGACACCACAGATTTTATATGCCGGATCGAACAAATAGATTGCCAACCCACATACTGTATGTTGGTATTAGACATCACAAGTCTATATACGTGCATCAACCATGCATTTGGTCTTACAGCCATAAAATATTTCCTGAATAAGAGATCATTAAGATTCGCCACCCACAATTCGATGTTACTTGAACTCATTGAATTTTGTCTGCAAAATAATATATTCACCTTTAATGGGGACTTATTTAGGCAGACATCAGGGACCGCGATGGGCACCTGCTTCGCCCCCAGATACGCGAACTTATTCGTAGGCTGGTGGGAGGAGCAGGTGGCCTGGTCCAAGGCAAATGAAAAATAGACCAACAAAACAATAGCATGGTACACATACATTGATGATCTGTTTTTAATTTGGGATGGTCCTAAAGATGAGGCTGAAGAATACATAAAAATACTGAATACCAATGAGGTCAACCTTCATTTCTCAGGGGAGGTTAGCACAACAACAGTCAATTACCTAGATTTGAGACTGACCATCAAAGATGGAAAAATGAACACATCCCTATACAGAAAGCCCACAGCTGGAAACAGCACTTTACATGCGTCGAGTGGGCATCCTCAGAAACTTAAAAACAGCATCCCATATGGGGAGTTTCTGAGGATAAAGAGAAATTGTTCCAAAGACAAGGACTTTGATGAGGCGATAAAGGGAAGCATTGAACGTTTTCAGGCCAGGGGATACGATACTATACTCTTAGAGAACACTCTCAAGAAAGTAAGGATCTTAGTCGGAAAGATTTGCTAATAAAAAAAGAAAAATCTAAGAAAGATTCATTTGGAAAATTTAGAATGATAACAACCTATTCTAATGAATCTAGTACAATAAGAAACATCTTAAAAAGGAATTGGCACATTCTTAAAACAGATGCCACTATAGCAACTGACATCCCCACAAATCCACTGATGACATTCAGAAAAGCTCGCTCCCTTAGGGATAGCTTGGTATCCAGTCATCTAGATAAAGTTATGCCAAAAACCCAAGGTACCCTAAAAGATATGAACGGATTTTTTCCATGTGGAAAATGTAAGGCGTGTATTTCTAGCAAAAGAGTTTTATCATATAAAATTGAGGGTTTGAAGGAGAAAAAACAAATCAACAAGTTTATGAAATGTCAAACTACCTCTGCAATATACTGCCTAGTTTGTCCCTGGAGCTTAAATTATGTGGGCAGCACAATCAACATGGTAAAACTTAGGGTACTTGAACATATGCGTGCAATCAAAAACAAGGATTTTAGTTATCCTGTAGCACGCCACTTCGCAGTAAAACACAATAGCGACAGGGATCTGTTGAAATACTATTGTTTGGACTGTATACCTCCACACATTAGGGGCGGAGATCGAGTCCTTAAATTAAGAAGACTCGAATCCCGCTATATCATTGATTTGGGAACCAAGATACCAAATGGACTCAATGGTGGGGAGGAATTGGCAGTCCATTTGAACAAATAAACACAGTAAGAATGAGATGTATACTTTATTAAATGTGATCCGAAATATTGGAATGTGAAAACCAGGTTCCAGGGGCCGATACACGGCGTAATTTTTGGGTTTACAAAGGACTAGCAGCCTCACTTAAATCAGGCTGCAATTGCCGGTCCACGGCGTCATTACACGACAATATGCATTGTTTGTAATGAAATTGGTTTTTGACAAAATGTTTCGAAAATCATGTGTAATTGCTGTTATTATATCAGTATACTAAACTGATTTTTGATTAACGATATGAATAGAAATGAAGTATTTACTGTTCAAAGATGGCGCCCATTTAATCCTAGGGCCAACCAAGTCCGTTTTTTACCATTACCCTCATGTAACGTGGTTTTCTATATAAAAATGGCCCCAGTAAAATGTTTGGGTAAAATACGACACTGACGAAGGATATACTCCGAAACGCGTCTGTCTGAAATAAACTGCTGCTGAGCCAAAGAAGCCTCGAGAGTGCTATTCTTTTCCTTTCTACAAGGGGAAACTTGAGCAAGATATATATATATATATCCCAACACGAAAAAGAGTCACAGCGTGCCCTCAGTTAGGAGTATGTAGCAGGTTTATTTCCAACATTGGAAACTGAGAGCGCGCTGTGACTTTTTCGTGTTAGGATAATAATTACCGGCTGTGGCTCTACCGGTTTCTGCGCGCCACCAGACAAGGGCGGATTTCCCGGGAGGAGCACGGAACTGGAATATATATATATATATATATATATATATATATATATATATATATATATATATATATATATGTACAGTCAAAAGAACTTGCCTGGAATGAGGGAGCCACAAGCAGGGAAATGTAATCTTGCCGCTTTATTAGTGATGCAAACAGTGAAAAGAACAGCTTCCTTCCTCGCATGAATATCGTCCAGCCCTGACGCGTTTCGTGCCTGGCAGCACTTTATCAAAGGGATGAGGAATTGCTGCAAACGAAACAGGACCTTCTTCCCAGCACTCTTTTGTAGTTAGGAACTCCCGCCTCAGTGGGCGTGGCCATACCTATGGCCCGATGGTCCTTGTAGTCCTGGTGTCTTGCTCCAGTGAGTTTGCCCATTTCGTTTTCAATGCAAAAAATATATAAAAAACCCCAGTGGGTTGCAGAGTCAGTGCCACTTTTCAAAACACCGTGATTAATTGCTTCACAGGCTCTCCCTGCTCCTCTCGCTGACTCGACATGTGGCGCTTCAGCTAGGACTGCTACTGCAGCTGGGCACTCCCTCGCGGCTCAGGCAAAAGCCGCTAAACATACAGTCAAAAGAACTTGCCTGGAATGAGGGAGCCACAAGCAGGGAAATGTAATCTTGCCGCTTTATTAGTGATGCAAACAGTGAAAAGAACAGCTTCCTTCCTCGCATGAATATCGTCCAGCCCTGACGCGTTTCGTGCCTGGCAGCACTTTATCAAAGGGATGAGGAATTGCTGCAAACGAAACAGGACCTTCTTCCCAGCACTCTTTTGTAGTTAGGAACTCCCGCCTCAGTGGGCGTGGCCATACCTATGGCCCGATGGTCCTTGTAGTCCTGGTGTCTTGCTCCAGTGAGTTTGCCCATTTCGTTTTCAATGCAAAAAATATATAAAAAACCCCAGTGGGTTGCAGAGTCAGTGCCACTTTTCAAAACACCGTGATTAATTGCTTCACAGGCTCTCCCTGCTCCTCTCGCTGACTCGACATGTGGCGCTTCAGCTAGGACTGCTACTGCAGCTGGGCACTCCCTCGCGGCTCAGGCAAAAGCCGCTAAACATACAGTCAAAAGAACTTGCCTGGAATGAGGGAGCCACAAGCAGGGAAATGTAATCTTGCCGCTTTATTAGTGATGCAAACAGTGAAAAGAACAGCTTCCTTCCTCGCATGAATATCGTCCAGCCCTGACGCGTTTCGTGCCTGGCAGCACTTTATCAAAGGGATGAGGAATTGCTGCAAACGAAACAGGACCTTCTTCCCAGCACTCTTTTGTAGTTAGGAACTCCCGCCTCAGTGGGCGTGGCCATACCTATGGCCCGATGGTCCTTGTAGTCCTGGTGTCTTGCTCCAGTGAGTTTGCCCATTTCGTTTTCAATGCAAAAAATATATAAAAAACCCCAGTGGGTTGCAGAGTCAGTGCCACTTTTCAAAACACCGTGATTAATTGCTTCACAGGCTCTCCCTGCTCCTCTCGCTGACTCGACATGTGGCGCTTCAGCTAGGACTGCTACTGCAGCTGGGCACTCCCTCGCGGCTCAGGCAAAAGCCGCTAAACATACAGTCAAAAGAACTTGCCTGGAATGAGGGAGCCACAAGCAGGGAAATGTAATCTTGCGAAAAAGAAGGAGAGAACTCTGGGTAGGTCTCAGTTTAGGTGGAAAGCTGCTCCTGTTAGAGCACTCTCAACACCAGCGACACTCTAGATCTGCTCACCTCAAATGTCTGTTTTTCTATCAAAGTTTTTAAGCATAGGATTAGACAGTGCTATCCATGCCGAGATAGAAAATGACAAAGTCTAATCCTATGCTTAAAAACTTTGATAGAAAAACAGACATTTGAGGTGAGCAGATCTAGAGTGTCGCTGGTGTTGAGAGTGCTCTAACAGGAGCAGCTTTCCACCTAAACTGAGACCTACCCAGAGTTCTCTCCTTCTTTTTTACATAATTTATGCGTCACTCTATGCCTGAAAGGGTTTTGTTTTGAATTAATACTGGGTGCTCCCTTGTGTCTGGACAAAGCTATACCTCTCTGAAGAGCTCTAATTAGAGCGAAACACTGTGTCAGGGGTTGCTTTTATTCATTTCAGGTTGGCTTGAGATGGTATTTTACCAATTCAAAGCTGTAATATGGTGCCTGGAGTGATAAATGGCTTTTGTTATTTGACAGCTCGGCAAGGACTGCACTGTACTAGTCCTATGCTTAAAGACTTTGCTGTTTAAATGGCGAAAGACTTTGTCATTTTCTATCTCGGCATGGATAACACTGTCTAATCCTATGCTTAAAAACTTTGATAGAAAAACAGACATTTGAGGTGAGCAGATCTAGAGTGTCGCTGGTGTTGAGAGTGCTCTAACAGGAGCAGCTTTCCACCTAAACTGAGACCTACCCAGAGTTCTCTCCTTCTTTTTTGCATAATTTATGCGTCACTCTATGCCTGAAAGGGTTTTGTTTTGAATATATATATATATATATATATATATATATATCTCGCAACTTCACTTTACAGTGCAAAATGAAGGGACTGCACTCCTCAAGATGCTCGGTTAAAGTTTATTCATCTGAGATTTCACAGGATGCGTTTCGGCTTCCAGCTTTTTTCTACTATACAAAGGTTCATTCAGGGAAACGTAAACATTATATCCGGTGCTAAGTAAGCAGTTCCGGGTCATTCAATCGACATAGTAAACGGAATCAAAACATTATGTGTTGGTGTCACGAGCGAAACGGGGAGGGCAAAATTAATTCCATGTAATTATACCAATCATAACTTTAGAAATTAGAACCCATTGTGCACTTTTAAATAAACAATCTGACAAAAAAAGAATTCATAATCTTCTTCACTTTTGTGCTTAAAATAAATCAAATGAATTAATATACACGTACTACTAATCAGTACAATTCCTTACAACTCGTTTAGGTCTTATTATTTGCACAATAAGAAGTTCATCAATCAACCAAGGATAAAAAAGCCACACATTATTAACCCTGGATGGACAAAAATACATTTGTTTGCTCGGCACCCTTAGGGGGCAAGACTCTTCCCCACCATAATTGAGCCCTGGATGGGCAATCTTAATCAATATATACAGCTTGTTAGTCACAAATAAAACTATACATTTCCAAACAATATTGTCTTCAAACATGAATCTTCAAATTGGGGAAAGGCTCTTGGCCTTTTAGAGCATCTGTGGGAATTGGAGGCAAAACATAATATCATCAGTCAATAACTCACTCCCATATTCAACCCAGATGACTTGATAGTTCTTCTCCTGTATTTAAACCATCGGGGAAATTAGTTTGTAGATCAATGATGAACCTCGATTCAAGCAACGTAGACACAACTCAAGATTTCCCCCGATCACTAACAGTTATATGGTCTAGACAAAAAAATGTTAACAAAATCCTATTGCTATCATGGAATTTGGCAAAGTGCCTACCTAGCTACAGGGTAATTGAACTCCTGATTTTCAATGGCTCTAGCATGTTCTAAAATACGGCGTTTGGTTGGGTGAATTGTACTGCAGATGTATTGTTTCCGACAGGGGCAGACTAGGCAGTAAACACAAAACGGCGTATTACACGTCATGAACTTGTTGATAACTCTAGGCTTAGACATGAGTGGAATTTTAAATGAGAGAACCTTTTTACTCCCTTTGCACGCCTTACATTTCAGGCATGGAAAAAATCCCCTAAGAGAGCTGATACGTGGTGCAAAAGGGATTGACTCATGATGGCTTCTTACTAAGATGTTCTTTAAGTATTTACTCCTTCTATATGTCACTTGTGTAGAAGCAGGTATAGAATCTCCTATTATCCCATCAGCTCTTAAAATATGCCAGCTGCAGCACAAAATCTTTCTCAGGGAGGCTGTTTCAGTAGAAAAGGTTGTAATAAATCTGACAGTATCACTATCTGTTTGAGGTATCTCTTTCTTTTGTAGCAGGCATTGTCTAGGAATAGGATTAGCTTTCGTTAAAGTTTTAGCTAGTAGGTCCGGGCAGTAGCCTAGTGACTTGAACCAATCGATAGCTGCAGTAGCCTCATTCTGAAAATCTCCATCTAGAGAGCAAATTTGTATCAGACGCAGCAGTTCTCTATATGGTATACTGTTTTAAGTGACTTTTGGTGACTGTTGCTTGCCTCATGCCCTTGTGAGAAAGTATACGTTGGTATGACAATGAGACCCATCAAGACACGAATAATTGAACAAAAAAGCAAAATTTGATGTCTTAAAACCAATACCAAACTATACACTCATTTCACAGAGGTGAGACACCCACCAGAAAGTTTACGTTGGGTAGTCCTTGAGGCACACCAACAAATAACGCACAACGCATTGTTCAGGATTGAACAGAGGTGGGTGCTTCATCTTGATTCGGCTAATGGTGGCTTAAATGATGACATCCCTTGGAGCACCATTAGATAAACAACCCCTTAACTCACTCCTCCCTGGGGACAGCAAAATACACTGCTCACTGACTAGTACAAACTGAATCCCTTACGTGTATAAACCCTAGGTAATGTGAACCACCTTGTGAGATATACGGGTCATTAACACTGAACCATGTCCCTTTATAAACCCTTTGTTTAGTGAACCACCTTTTGCATTTGGCTGGCATGTGGGTTGTCACCACACACCTATTGACCTGGATAGGGTATGGAGTTCTACAGAATACATACTCCAGGATAGCCCATATGTTTCTGGTCATAATAACAAGCACACCATTCACTACCGGTTGTTGTCTGGAATGTCTTTGAATAGACTTTCTTGGATACGGCACATGTGGTGCAGTTCCACACTGTTTACCAGGAGCACTAGCTAACCACTTGTGCTGTAGACACATCAATCATTCCGAATCTCAAACATTTCACAACGCGGGTTACAGTGAGATATGGCCACGGTTACTCACTTCCCTTCTCAATTCCCGAGGCATCAACGTTACATCACTAATACTAAGGTAACTTTATAATATGTCTTTTGCCTTCACACACTTATGAACAGCATAATAACAGCTTTGAAGACCACATCTTAAGATGGCCGCCACAGTTACATGGAGAGCGAGACCACGTTCCTACTACCGCGTTATCTTGCAACACTGCAGATGCAACTGATTTGCCTTGTCCATGGCCAGCGCGGTGGGTATATTAACCGGCTCCCGCTACGGCATAGTACCTTCCAGGAGGCAGCGGACTCGGTAGGTCGGAGAGACAGCTCACTTCGGGAGCAGGTGAATATGCGCTGTGGAGGCTCTAACTTGCACCGGAATACTTCTTAAGGTAAGGGGTTGCCGGGCAGAGACATGGGGTGTTTACTGCTTTCTTAAACAGAGCTAACCATGTGAGTGGGAAGGGACTTGCACCGCTCACGGCTGGGTTAAATTTTTATGGAGAGAGCACATGCCGTACAGTACTATTGGCAAGGTACGCATGTTTTCAGCACCTGCCTCCAGTTGCTGATGCTGGGTGTAGTGCCCCTTCCGAACTAATCGGCCCCCAGATGGTCTTTATTCACTTACTGGCGGCCTCTGCTTAAGTATTGTGATGATAGAGCACTACCGTCCTGACCGTTACTGCTTGCTCCACTGAGCATTTCATCAGTGCCATGTAGTGAGCTGTACAGCAACGCTGCTTACAAACATGCTTTGACCTGAAATTTCATATGCTTTCATAGATAGAGACACTACAGTTGAGTGTCCTGTACTCCGCTGCCAACTGATGTGGCAGTACTAGCAACTGATTCAAGGGGAATTCACCATCAATCACCATCACGGTGGATATCACCACTTCTCATACTAAATGTATTCACGAGGGATGTGTACAGAGTGTGAGCTCTGTCTGTTTTTATTAAGAAAGCCTGAATTATGATTGTGTTGAATTTACCACAATGTTTGAAAATGATAGGGGATATCGCTTTCTGTCCCGACTATGATTTTGTTTCTATACTTCTTCCTTTTACTCTAGGTTTACTGCCATTCTCCAGGGTAACCTTTCTCTGGTAGAACAATTGGTAGGTAGAATTGCACCATACCTTTCACTGTAGATAGTTTGTATTATACACATGGTCCTGAGGAACCGCCACCTGATCACTTCCATGACTTATTGAGGTGAGAAACATGTTGAACTTCTGGGAGTTGAGCAAAATGTTTGTCACTTTATGAACAAAACATTTGCCCCCCTCTTATCCTTTTAATCAGGGTGGGTTCCCAACAGAATAAAGTTATCACTAAGGGTTCCCTGACCTGTTTACCTTCACTTCCTGCATCTACACCATACTAGGCCCCTCACACCCATGGCACCAATACGGCGGGGAACAAAAGTTCTCCGATAAAGAGCCCCTTTATGGGTGCCCGTCGAGCATTGCAGCGCCGGCTCGACGGGGAGCAGACCCATACGATGAAGCATGACACCTAGCTTGCTGGGTGTGCGAGGGTCCTAGTTCTGAAAGGAGGAATTCCCCTCCTCCTCTCCACCTAAAGTACACATTTAGTGGCCTTAATATACCACTAACAAGGAACTTCGTACCTTTCAGTCTTCTGGCACAATTTGGGCATGTACTTTGGACCTATATCAAGCCCTTTCTGTCCCTTCTTTTGTTGAGATATTAAAAAAATCAAGCTGAAAGTGGTTTATTTCCACTTTTCTGCAATGCTGTTAACATATGCTGTGGGTACTTACAGGTAGAAATAATTTTAAAAAGAATGGATGGAAAACAATGAGCACTATTCACAAAGATAAGCTTACATCTGAATAAATCTACATGTTCACGTTTAATCTAACACCTATAAGTAACTTTCCTAGCACTGACCACCATCACTGGATAGCCTTTGATATTCTGACTATGTTATTCTGGTGCCACACCAATCGCCTGATTTAAGATCTGGCAGATTTACTACGGTCCATCAGGGTGGAAGAGGATATTATCTCAGGCAGCTTGACAGAATACCATCCAACAAATTGAGATGACTGCCAGCCCATAGGTCCTTGCTGTTTATTAGTGGACAAGCCATCCAATTACATTTTATGCCTACAAGTTTTGTGCATACAATATCATCAATGTTCTATTGGCAAAGATTTGTAGCCAGAAAAGAGATAAAAAAACAAAATAAGTCCAATATACAAAATCAAACTTCTTGCATTGTTTATGTATTAGTACATTTCAATGGTATATTGTTTGCCCGTGTCTTACATGTCTTAATCTATCTCAAATATTAATTGATCATGCTTAGTAGCCCTTCAAAATTCATATGCAAATCGGGCATCTGACAACCTTTTGCAATTTATATCTCCTTATATTGCATTGAAGAATTTCACTCATAGATCTGTGGAAAAGTAAATTTTGCCATGTTCTGTGTCCCTACGTGTCATCCATAATATGTTATGTGTGCATGATTAAATATGCATATGCATTCCCCATGTTCGATTAATGACGCAATTACAGTTGTGTCGCCCTCTAGTATGCCAGTTTCCAGTCCTCGTGAATAATACGAATATCAGGCCTATGTAAAGCTACGTTGCCACGTTTCTCAGTGTGCACGTTATTCCATTATAAAGTCCCCGTTTCTAGGCCTCAAAAGGGCCCGGACACCAGATTCAGCTCCTGTCTCCTGAAGCCTCGCTGAGGAGGGATACAGCCCCCACCTGTATCCTCGACCCTTCACTTACTTCCTGCCTCGCAGTGCCCGGCCCAGCCTGGCTCAGTCTCTGAGTCTGCCAAGAATATGTTATGATTCCAGTTATCAGTTCAGTCCTCCTTCTCTGCATTCCTAAGCTACTGAACTGCATCAATAGTTTCCGTCATTGTCTAGCCTTCACGTCTCCACGTTAGAGAAATACTGCATTTAATGGTCATTTAATATTCTTCATCACGCACTACATGTAGAATAATGCATGGTCCAGTCTTAGAATCAAGTTAGCCTTTCCCCTCCTGACTTCTAGTTCATATCAACATGTTCCCTAAACATCAGATACTAGATAGGGTTTAGGTACATGTCGCTCCGACCCTCCAGACTTCAGTCTCTGCTCCTAGCACAGAGTTCATAGCCCCCAGCTTCTCCTAGTGATACGTCATTGCTAGTTTGCGCGCACCATCAGGTTAGAGGTCCCGGCTCCTCAGGTAGCCCCCTCCATGGTTTCCGCCCCATTCATGACATATCCTGTTACGTCTGCACCACATGTCTATGTATACGCCCAGTTACACCTACTTTTGCCTTTATCTTTCGCGACTGCTACGCGTCACACCTATTGCTCCACCCACTGCTACGCCTACTGCCATGTAATGCTATGTGTTTGCGTTATGTATATATGCTCATGTATTGTTATTAAAAGCCAGCGCGCTCATCCCAGATCCAGCCCCAGCAGCTGCTGGGCCCTGTCATCCTATTCCCATGCAGGTTGTCCTGTTCCTGTCCTTATGCTGTATTAAACCTGCAAAACTCCTACTACCTCGAATCTTGACTCTTATTTATTGAGCTATCTGTTATGATATATGTCTAGTCAAAAATAGGGTATTATTTATTTATTTACCACATAATGGCGCCCGAACAGGGACTTGCCCTTTCCCCACGCGTCGGTGAAGCCACGCCGACCCCCTGACCCTCTGCAGTCGTGACGGAACTCTTCTGCGCAGTGGCAGATATTTCTGCTCAAGTATCCCTCAGGCCCACGGAGGAGACGGAGGAGGCGGTCCAGCATCCAGACGAGACGGTGGAGGAACGCGGCGAGTCCCGACCAGAGCCCAAGCCAAGAGTCCAAGGTCCGAGGTATCCGGAGGTCCACCCGTAACTGAAGTCCGAAGTCCGTCGTCGTCGTAGCAGTCCAGTCCAGTCCGAGGCTTTCCGTTCTTGCTGCCCGGTGAGTACCATTACTGGGGTAGTATCTAGACAGGGTCAATCTAAATTGACTATGGTCCGTGGGTTGGTGGTACACAGACTCACAAACGAAGTGTTCACCTAGGTGGATACGGGTCTTGATGCGTCCCTTTATGGGACCGGTATGTTCCGTACTGTTTCAGCAGTGCATCCAGTAACTCTAGTCTGTTCCGTTCTCGAGAAATTCTTGTGTTTCTGTTCTCAGTATTCCAGGTAATATTCTGTCCGAACTGTTATGTTATGATGTTGTTCAATGTATTTCCAATGTCGTGGTATGCCTGAATTGTTCTCCCAATTGTTATTGTTCCTCGTGTATTGTATTGTGTTCCGATTCAAGTTTACAATGTTTCTCTTTTCGAGATTACGTCAGTTAAAAACTAGAAAGGGTTTGTTAGAAGAAGCAGTTCCCGTCCCGCCCAGGGACAGTCCAGGTCACTTTATGTATCAGAAACATGGCATAAGTGCCATATTGTATCTAGATTTATGGGTAGAGTATACCAAACAGTTAGAAGAAAAGTATAGATGGCCCGTATCGGGTACATGGGATGCCGAATGCATCATGCGAGTAGAAGAAGCATTATGGAAAAAAAAAGCCAGACAGTCACAGAAAGATGCCATCGAGTTATGGCGTAAAGAAGCTCATAAAAGAACTGAAAAAGAAATCAGAAAGTCAGAATTAAGTAGAGAATCCTTAGAGCGAGCCCAAGAAAAAGAATTAATCGAGATAGGTGAACAAGTCAAAGCCGAACAGTCAGACAGACAGAGGCATGCCCTTATTAAGGGTATGTATCCTCTTCTTGCCGAGGGCTTGCCAAAAGCGACCCCGGAGGCATCCAGTAATTTCCCGCCACCACTAGTTCCGACCAAGCTACGTCACAAACCGACCGCAGCTGATATTTTTATTTCGTCCTATCTGGACGACACAGTCCCTGAATATGCAGATCCTGTTCGCGCTCCGCCAGTCCCTGTAAATCAGGCACATCCTGCTCCTCCAGACACCGGGGCACCCCATGCAGTACCTGCTACGGTACCCCCGGTCCAGCCAGCATTTCAATTTCCCGCTCCACCACGAAGAATATCAGTCGACGATTCTAGTCTAGGGGCCGCAGGAGGAGGTCCTCCTCAAACCCCGCCGCCACGCAAGCGTTTATCAGCACTCGAATTACATGCTCAAGCATCACAGCGTACTCCCAAGAGTAATAAGTCTGTTGCAGAAATCAGGCAAGCCCTTGGCGAATGTGCCTATGACCCAGTCCCAGGCGAGAATAATATGGTTTTATATTCAGTACGCGTAAGGAGGGTGACCGAGTATCTAGTCACCCTACCCAATATGAAAGAAGAACTAGACAGAATATATCGTTTCATCCGTACAGGGGATGATCCAGAAAGTATTAGTGATGCCATGTCTCAAAGGAAAGCTGAGATCCAGCGTATGATATTAAAGTTTTTAATTAACTGTCTAATAAGAGAACAAGATTACCCGTCTAAAGATCCGGCCGAAATGAAAATCCTGACAAAGTGGAGTGATAATATAGCCGAGGGTAAGCACAATACCATTAGTGCCATGGAGAGTATGTACAAGAAAATCCGTAGAGAAATAATAAAGATACACGAACAACGTAAAGCAGCACAAGTAAGCGAGAAAGAAAGTAACTCTGATCCTGAAGAGGTAGAGGACGAGAATCCCGCCAGAATAGCGTATGTAGGAAAATCTAGATTTCCAGATCGCCATTTACGCCTAGAACACAAGTCAATTTTCCATCATTCAGCACCAGAACAAGGTTCCCTAGAACAAGTGTTCCAAGCTACCGATCACATTCTGAAATCACGAATCGGTTACAGTGAGTTAAGTACCATGCATGAACAAGAACTAGCCCGATCAGCAGTCCGATGGATTACTGATTCTACCACTTTTCCAGACGAAATAGTGGCACAAATGTTTCTGAAATTGCCCCCAGCCGAGCAACGACTGGTGGGTATGTATATGATCCAGCACCTCATTACATTGTATGAGGGTCAGCATTCCGATCCAGGTCCGTTACACGATATCCTGAACGAGTTACTCCAGTATAGATGGAAAGGTCTAGGTACCGATTTAATTAGTGTCATTCTAGAACAGCGCCACAAATATAGAACGTTTCTGAACCCGCATTTTGTTCATGTCTCACCCCCAGAAAGTAAACCATTTTACATGGAGAGACAGAATCCGTTACGAGAAGTGCATCCAGTTAAGACAGAGGACGGTGAAATGCAACGAGTGTTTGTATACACTCCAATAACAAAGATGGAACTCCTCGAAATGAAGAAATTAATTCCCTGTCATGACAAAGATCCAGCAGGGTTCCATAGAGAATTAAAAGACATGCTCCGTATGGGAGAATACACTTACCCAGATATCATTAAAATGTTAAAGGTCCTGTTGCCCGCAGGGGTGTATGAAAAGCTAAAGGAAAAAGAATGGGAGGTGGGAGAGAAAAAGATCGATTGGACAGTTCTAGAAGCAGAAGATAAGTCACGTGTACCAGGTACCGGTCTAGGAGAGAAATGTAAAGAATTACCAGAATTATTGATTCAAGTTTTACCCAGATTATTGACAACTAGAAAAGAAGACTGGGATGCAATCTCAGCCTGTAAACAGAAACAAGAGGAAGATATTAGTGATTTTTATTCTAGATTTGAAAAATGTTTCAGCATCAATAGTGGCCTCAAGACAAGTAGTGAGTCATACCCTCACCTTTTTGTTACTAAATTAGTCGAGAATTCAAGTCCACAAATTAAAAATCGAGTTCTGAAAGTCGAAAGCACCTGGCAAGCTAATACTCCGTCCCAGATGCTCCAGATGCTCCAGTACCACCAGAATAGAATCAGGGAAGAGCAAGAACACGAGAGAAAACGTATGAAAGACACGAAAATGAAAGTACTAGTTGCACAATCTGTTCCTCAAGACAGTCAGAAGAGGGGTCCGAATCAAGCCAGTCATCCTGCAGCTCCCGTTAAAGGGAATTGCAATTATTGTAAACAGCCAGGTCATTTTATAAATGAGTGTGCAGTTCTGAAACACAACATAGCTACCGGTAAAACAAAAGAAAGACCACGTCCGCCTAGACAAGAGCAAGTTTCACAGACTCCTCAGCCACAGAATGCACCACAGACAGTTACAGCACCGCAGCCTATTGCTGCAACACAGCATGTTACATCGCAGATGTACCAGTATGCACAGTCTGAGTATCCAGAGTACCAGCAGTATTCATGAAACAGCCTAGAGAGGGAGGTAGGCTTGCCTCTCATTGAGATACCTGTAGATCAAGAAGGTCCCTATGTTCACAGTCAAGTATTAGGGAAAGACAGAAAGTTTTTGATTGATACAGGGGCAAGTAGGACCACAATTAGTCATGCCGAAGTTCCAGGGGCTCCGCTCTCAGGCTCAAGAAATGTTTCCCTTGGATTTTCAGGAAAACCTATCGTAAATGAGATTTCAAAGCCAGTTACTCTAGAAGTAGGTCCATTGTCCCGTACTACTGATCTGTTACTTACTAAGTCATGTCCAGAAAACCTATTGGGCATTAAAACACTGAAAGAGTTAGGTGCAGTTATATGCTGTTCCCCAGAGGGAATACGATTGTTCCTACGTGACTTTAAGGGTCACTATGTATTACGAGATTTTGATTCAAGACTGTCTAATGTTCCACAGCATTTATGGGCGCAAGGTCCAACTGATGTAGGTTATATGCAAATCACACCCTATCGTGTGACTCTCAAACCAGGTGTAGTGTTACCACGAATCAGACAGTACAGATTGCCACCCGAGGCTGTAGCAGCCTTATCCAAAATTATTGACGAGCTCATCGCTCAAGGAGTGGTTGTAGAAACTGACTCCAACGTATGCAATTCTCCGATCATTCCAGTTATGAAACGTACTGATCCAAATGCACCCCCAGTATATCGATTAGTGATCGACCTACGAGAGCTTAATAAATGTATTATTCCGCAGTACCCAGTTGTCCCAGACATCTCTTCCCTATTGACAGCCATTGATTCCGAAGCCACGTTCTTCACTGTCATAGACCTCAAGAACGCATTTTTCAGTGTCCCTATTCATCCAGACAGCCAGTTCCTTTTCGGATTCTGTTTAAATGGAAGGAGCTATATGTTCACACGCGCTCCTCAAGGTTTCACAGAAAGTCCTAGTATTTACAGTCAAGCACTCAAGAGACAACTAGACAACATTCACATGCCAACTGACACTGCCCTGCTCCAGTATGTCGATGATCTACTGATCACAGCCCGTTCTGAACGTGCTTGCGAGCAAGCATCCCTTACAGTCTTGTATTTCCTAGCCGAGATGGGGCACAAGGTGTCCCCTTCTAAACTTCAATTCTGTGTCCAGCAAGTGGTCTACTTAGGACACTTACTGTCCAAGTGGGGTAGGCAGTTGACACCAGACCGTATCCAGTTAATAGCGAGTCTTCCTCAGCCCAAGACCCAGAAGGAGGTACGTGCTTTTATCGGCCTCACTTCTTATTGTAGACAATGGATTCCCCAGTATGCATTTCTAGCCAAACCACTGATACAGTTAACGACACAGGAGGCAGCCGTATCGACTGTTCTCCCTTGGACATCTGAACATACACTTAGTTTCAACGAGTTAAAGAAAGCTTTATGCCAAGCTCCAGTTCTAGCGACACCGAACTACAGTAAGCCTTTTACACTTTTCGTCACTGAACGTGAAGGTACAGCATTATCTGTTCTCACACAAGATCAAGCAGGACAATACAAGCCCTGTGCTTATTTTTCTAGCACACTAGATCCAGTCGCCCAGGCTTTGCCTGCGTGCCTCAAGTCAGTTGCAGCCACAGCACTAGCTATCAGACAAAGTGATTCCATAGTTTTAGGACACTCTCTGACAGTACAAGTTCCACATTCTGTGGAAGTTCTTCTGAACCGAACACAAACTCAGCACTTGACAATTGCACGTTTAACAGGTTATGAATTGACACTGTTCCAGCCACACATAGAAATCAGACGCTGCAATATTTTAAATCCTGCTACACTGTTACCATCAGTTACTTCAAATCCTGACCCACATGACTGTGTGGAAGTAGTTAACATTACGACAAAGCCAAGACAAGATCTGACAGATACTCCGTTACCAGACCCCGACCTGACACTTTATGTGGATGGTTCATGTATGAGAACTAGTACAGGAGAACTAGTAGCCGCGTATGCAGTGACTACTGACACTAAAGTTATTGAGACACACCGTATTGACACTCTGTCCGCTCAAGCAGCAGAGCTAGTTGCTCTGACACAAGCCTGCATACACGCCAAGAACCTGAAAGTTAATGTTTACACAGATTCACGCTACGCATTTGGAGTTGTACACGACTTCGGAGTGCTCTGGCAGGAGAGAGGTTTCATGACTTCTCATGGAACCAAGATTCAGCATGGTCTCCTTATTCAAGCTCTGTTAGATGCCATACACTTACCGACGTCTATCGCTATCATGAAGTGCAAAGCACATACGAAGGTCACTGACATTATTTCCCAGGGTAACGATCTAGCAGATCGCACAGCCAAGCTTACAGCACAGACTCCAGACATTCAAGTTAATCAGACACATACTCCAGATCCGACTACATGCATGACAGTTAAGGACCCTACTCAAGATGTCATAGATATCCAGTTACATGCTACTCCCGAAGAAATCAAGAAATGGTCCGAACAAGGAGGGGTCCAGACAGATCAGGGATGGGTAACGAAGGGTAAAGCCACATGGTTTCTCCCCGACTCTATGGTTCAAGTCATTATTAATACCGCACATAGTCCAGCACATTTAGGAGAAAAAGCCATGTTAGACAGTATCCAGAACATTTGGTTCAACAAGCATTTACGAGCTGCAGCTAAGCAGAAAGTCCGTACCTGTATGATATGTTGTCAGTTTAATCCAGGTAAAAGTGTCCCGGTGGAACAAGGTGGTTTCCAGCCCCCTGACCACCCTTTTGAAGTCCTCCAGATGGATTATATTCAGATGGAGCGATGTCGAGGTTTCAAGTATGTCCTTGTAGTTGTATGCGCTTTGTCCAGGTGGACAGAAGCATATCCAGTCCCAGATTACACAGCCGCGACCACTGCCAAGCAGTTGGTTCGTGAGTTCTTCCCCCGTTATGGACTCCCTAGAGTCGTATATTCTGATAACGGCCAGCCATTCTCATCCGAACTCATGAAGCATGTTTCCCTTTTGTTAGGGTACCAGTGGAAGTTCCATTGTGTACGCCATCCTGAAGCAGCCGGTCTCGTAGAGAGACATAACCAGACTCTGAAAATCCGAATTGCCAAAGTATGTAAAGAAAAAGGTGTGGACTGGCTAGTAGCTCTACCAGTCGCTTTATTTTATATGCGCATGGTCGCACATTCCAGATCAGGTCTGTCCCCGTATGAGGTCGTTTTCGGCCGCCCCCCTAATATGTGGGGTACTCCTAGACCCCGAAGTATTACTGATGTTTCAAGTAATATGCTGACAGATTACCTAGCTTCCTTGATGTCTGCCCTCAACTCATGTCGTTCACAGGTTGCCGCCGCATTTCCAGACAATACCGAGGTGGCACCGCATGAAATCGTTCCAGGATCCATGGTGATGGTCCGCAACTTTGACAGATCAAGTCCGCTGGAGCCTCGATGGAAAGAGCCCCGACAGGTCCTCCTCACTACCCGTACAGCCGTGAAGTTGGAAGGACGCAAAGGCTGGGTACACCTTTCTCATGTCAAACTTTTTAATGGACTGAAACCCGCCTTAAAGAACATTTCCCAGGATTCAAAGGATTGCCAGAATATTGTTCTCAAGGACTGTCCCGCAAAAGACATTGCTACAACCCCTCCCCTGTTAGAGAAAACTCCGCAGCAGGAGTATAAACAGAAATTAAGGTCTAGTAAAATGAGTCAGTCAGTTTGATTGTCTAAGTCCTCCCCTAGGTGAAACGGTTAGACTGTTTCTGACATGTATAAAATAGACCCCCATAGTGAGAGAGTTAGTCAAAACTCAATCCGATGTATCGTTTTTCTATGTTTCATATTGTTTTCCAGCCTTATGATTTCCTGCACCAGTTATGCATTTTACCTATGTTTCCCAGTTTCACATGTAAATAAGTCTGCTAATGCTACAGCAGAGCACACGTTTAGTGATCTGCCCCCTCATGAACTGTCTTACCGCCTCGCCATGCGAAATAACTCATTTATCCGCATGTTACATTACTCACACCAGACCAGCAATGCCACTAATTGTTGGGTGTGTGGTCGACTCCCCCCTTTCCAGACCCCGAAGGGAGTTCTGCCACTTTTTCCTTATCCATTCTCACATAATGGTTCGTGTGGAGCATGGTCCACGTTAACGTCATCCTCAACAGATATGTTTTTTCTTAACAGTACATGTTTCCCAGACAAACAAGGTCTCCCTCACCGAACAGGTTTAGATCTAGAAAATGAAGTGTATAATTTAGGTAATTATTCGTCGAATTTCATGGTCTTGAATGTTCAGTCTGATACTACTCCAGACTTACCTGCTATTTCAGTACTACCAGTCAAAGGCGAATTATGTGTCCGAAATAATGGTTCCGTACATGTAGGACATAGTGATTGTACTACTATTGTCAAGTATAGTGACAGTGGGAAATCTATTTTCAAAGCTTCACGTCATTCTTATTTTATTTGTGGTCAAACCGCATATATTCGTCTGCCCCTCGATTGGGAGGGAACCTGTTACATTGCCTTCCTACTGCCACCAGTTTTCCTAGCCCCACCTGATTATCATAGAAATACACATCTAGTACACATTAGACATAGAAGGGAGTCCCCAGTTGTCGATTATACTGAAACTACTCTAGAACAGTATACAGATTTCAACAGAGGTTTCTTTTTCTTTATAGGACCTATCCAGAATAGTAAACTAATCCGTAGGTTAACCAGAACCCTTGAAGCTGTAATAAATGAGACTGCCTCTGCTCTAGGTAACTTAACTGAAGAGCAATCTGCTATGAGATTTGTCGTTTTGCAAAATCGTCTCGTCCTTGACGTCATACTGGCCGATAGGGGCGGGGCCTGTAGAGTCATCGGATCTAGTTGCTGCATTTTCATTCCAAATAACGCGCCGTCTGTTTATTCAGCTATAACCAGACTCCATAAAATTGCCCATCTGATACACCAAGATCCAGGCACCTGGACATGGTCCGGTTGGTTCTGGAATATAATTTCCGCATGGGGATGGAAAATATTGTCCTTTCTAGGTATTGCAGTAGCGATCATATTCAGCTGCTGCCTCTGTATACAATGTGGCCCTGCGATTTGCGGCATCTGTGCTACCTCTTGTATTCCTAGTCCCAAGCCCAGTTCTAAATCCCGTTCCAGGATAATTCGAGACGAGCAAATGATACTGTATGAAATGATAGATGGTATCATGAATATTGATGTTTCCTGATGGAAACGTAGTGACAAGGAGGGAATGTGGAAAAGTAAATTTTGCCATGTTCTGTGTCCCTACGTGTCATCCATAATATGTTATGTGTGCATGATTAAATATGCATATGCATTCCCCATGTTCGATTAATGACGCAATTACAGTTGTGTCCCCCTCTAGTATGCCAGTTTCCAGTCCTCGTGAATAATACGAATATCAGGCCTATGTAAAGCTACGTTGCCACGTTTCTCAGTGTGCACGTTATTCCATTATAAAGTCCCCGTTTCTAGGCCTCAAAAGGGCCCGGACACCAGATTCAGCTCCTGTCTCCTGAAGCCTCGCTGAGGAGGGATACAGCCCCCACCTGTATCCTCGACCCTTCACTTACTTCCTGCCTCGCAGTGCCCGGCCCAGCCTGGCTCAGTCTCTGAGTCTGCCAAGAATATGTTATGATTCCAGTTATCAGTTCAGTCCTCCTTCTCTGCATTCCTAAGCTACTGAACTGCATCAATAGTTTCCGTCATTGTCTAGCCTTCACGTCTCCACGTTAGAGAAATACTGCATTTAATGGTCATTTAATATTCTTCATCACGCACTACATGTAGAATAATGCATGGTCCAGTCTTAGAATCAAGTTAGCCTTTCCCCTCCTGACTTCTAGTTCATATCAACATGTTCCCTAAACATCAGATACTAGATAGGGTTTAGGTACATGTCGCTCCGACCCTCCAGACTTCAGTCTCTGCTCCTAGCACAGAGTTCATAGCCCCCAGCTTCTCCTAGTGATACGTCATTGCTAGTTTGCGCGCACCATCAGGTTAGAGGTCCCGGCTCCTCAGGTAGCCCCCTCCATGGTTTCCGCCCCATTCATGACATATCCTGTTACGTCTGCACCACATGTCTATGTATACGCCCAGTTACACCTACTTTTGCCTTTATCTTTCGCGACTGCTACGCGTCACACCTATTGCTCCACCCACTGCTACGCCTACTGCCATGTAATGCTATGTGTTTGCGTTATGTATATATGCTCATGTATTGTTATTAAAAGCCAGCGCGCTCATCCCAGATCCAGCCCCAGCAGCTGCTGGGCCCTGTCATCCTATTCCCATGCAGGTTGTCCTGTTCCTGTCCTTATGCTGTATTAAACCTGCAAAACTCCTACTACCTCGAATCTTGACTCTTATTTATTGAGCTATCTGTTATGATATATGTCTAGTCAAAAATAGGGTATTATTTATTTATTTACCACAGATCATGCACCATGGCATCCTGCATTATTCTATATGTAGGCCACATCTAGATTCCAAATAGAAAGGGAAAGGGGGTGGTTAGAGTGTTTTTGAAGGGTTCCATGTATTGTGCGAATTGTCAATCCACTTGTGTATATTTCCCTACACATTAAACTAAGACGTGAGGTGATATTAATGCAGCCTCTTCCATTTTATTGTTACTCAAACTTGCTCCTCAACACTCTTGTATTGGTAATGTGAAGAATATTCATCATCAACTAAATGTGGAGGCAATTTCTTTTTAGTGTGACCATATAATTCTAAAGTCTGTGTGTGATCTACCAAGAGTGCAAATATTTCCCAGTTGTGGAAATTATCCCCACGATTCCCTGCCTTCTATTGACATATTAATATTTAGCTATAGCTTGGTAGCAAAGTTGACACTAATCACCTTTACCTTCCTTTACTAAAGAGAGAGAAAATGTCAACAGTAACCAATCAACATCCGAATGAGAGTCTTAAAAGTAAAGGATACTGTGAATGATCAAAGGGATCAAGTGTTTAACTGTTTACTCATAACATTTTATTCTGAGCGTGATGGAAATTGTGTGAAGGACTTGACTTTTTGGTGTTGGTTTGGAAAAATGAAATTGACATTATCGTGACTGCATCTTTCATAAAGAAAACCATGAAGGTGTTTTCTGAAAAAGCCACAGATTGCTGATGCAAATAAGAATACAAATAGCAAATGCCTTTTTAATTTGCATTTCTTTCTTTCTGAAAAGTCATACAAATTATTATAAATAGTTCAGGTCTAGACAATCCAATGGAGTCTGTAAATTTGTTTTGGCTATCCCTTGCTATAAAGGAGGGTATGACACAATTTAGATTATAAAATATTAGCAAAAGTGCCGGCAATCACAATATTCTTCTTGAAGACAACTTTAGTCCACTCAGACCAAAAGCAGTATAGTAATAGATGAGAGATCAATGAGACATTCAACTAGGCACACACACCAAAGCTCTTTCTATGCTGACTTTGTATATATTACGACAAGTACCTGGTGATGTTAACAAAGTTATCATTAAGTTAAAGCACGTCGGCGATATGTCAAGCTTTATAGTAAACCAAGGGAAGTCCTGTTTATATCTAGTGCATCAGATGGAAGCTTCCAAGATTGATAATATTCCGCTTCCCTGGTTTCTTGGGAGCAGGTCACCTTTAGATACAAAAGGTATCCAAAATATACAATTTTAATGAAGATATAGTGATCAGAAACCTAATTTGGGATCTTTGACAGCATAGAATTCTGGAAGAAATTATCACTATCATTGCTGTTCAGAATAGCTGTGTCTAAAATAATAGTTCTCCGAGGTTGGTGTAATATTGTACCACTGCTCTGTTAAGTCTGCCCAGGAAACTCTTTGCTGGGATTAACTACCTGCTCACATACCTTTTTGGGAGAGGGTGTAGGGATAGAAGCCCATTGTGCAAGTTGTAGTTGCCAGCTTTGGAAACGGGGCTTGTCAGTACCAGATTTTTAATCCTATTCTCTGGCGATTAACTGCAGTGGTTGGCCTGATGGGTTTTAGATGTAGCGGGCCCAGAATTACAGTAGTCAAGTGATGGACCCAACATGGGGAACATATTCACTAGTCTTTATGAACCACAAAGTAGACACACAAAATATCACAGGCTGCTAGAAGTGGCAAGCCATTGTTGGCACAGAACACCTGGTCTTGGTTAGAGTTAGCTAGATGTGATACCGTGTCACAAATATTGCAGATGTCACGTCCACTACATTACATAATTATAGTCATTGGCCCTTGTATTATGGGTGACGGAATATCCCTCATGTTTTGACATAGTATCCCAACCACCGAAGTCTACATACGGCTTCCTCACTCACACGAACACCAAGGTGGCTTAGGCACCAAATTTCCCATTGAGGTCCATCATTTGTCCAAAAGATTAGCAATGGGGATCCGACTGAGAACCTGGATCACAACTCTTCATGATTTATTTGAGGACAGAAAATCTTCATACACTTCACAGCATAGGCAGAAGTACACAGTACCACCAGGAGAGTTCTTGAAATTTAATACATCAGTAAAGCCATTGAGGAAATCAGGGAACTCAGAACAAGATACTCCAAAAGTACTGGCCAGGATATTGACACTAGGTAACTGGTGCAAAATGGTGAAACATGTATACAAAGAACTGATAGTTATGACAAAAGCATCATTAATGTCTGTTAGGTGTTTGTGGAAGTGGAGCCAGGACAAGAAATATAGGACAGGGACTGGTTAAAGGTGCAAAGCCACCTGAAACTGCTATCTAGAAACACCAAATTAAAACTATGGCTGTTCAGTATTCTCCACCAACCATATCTGATGTCTAGCTGCCTTGGCACAGAATGCTCCCAACTGCACCAGACATGTGCACCAGGTGCCAGCCTAATGGTGCTGACTTGAATCACGTGTTCTGGACTTGCCCCTCCTTCAGGACACATAGTACAAGGGCAATCACGCATGAGAGCCCAGTGAACCTCCCTCCGTGCACAAAGGACCTCAGGAAAAGGAGAGCGCGGATGCCATTAGAGGCAGCCACTGAGTGCATGCCCAGTGAGCCTGTGGAAGCAACCCAACTAGGTTGGGTGCAGCCAATGGGTCACCAGTGTGGCCTGCTCACAACCTATGTACGTCCATCTATGCCTACCTACTAATTATTTGATCTCCCTAGCTCACTATCCTATTCCATCCTAGGATTAACCAACATATTACACTGCACATTTATATTGCCCTAAGATGTCAAAAAGAATTCCAGTCACCAGGTCAATGTCAGCAGTTGACGCCAATGGAGGCGCAGCCCCAGCAGGGCCATTGACTAATGATTCCAGCATAATATGCATAAATGTTCGGAATCGAGGCCAGCTCTCTAGGGCCCCTAAGACAGAGAATAACCAAAAAAACGCCAACACTGGCTTGATAACTAAATATTTGCTTCCAAAGCCTTCAAATGGAGTTTCAGCTAATGGCAGGACAGACCACCTACGAAACAACTCAAGTGTTAAGGAAGACAAAACGCTGCTCTCTTTCTTGCCCAAACACGGACATTGTCAATAGTCCTACCCAACTGTCCTTGGGGCCAGGCTCTGTCCCTAATGCTAACACAAGCTCTGCTTCAATGGACCTTCACTCATCATCTCTTATTGACAGTTCTAAATGAGCCTCACGTGTGCCAAGAAGATCTATAATAATTGAGGCTCAAATACATCACCGCCGCTGCCGAACACATGCATTTCCAGACCCACACAGACCCTAATTCCACCCTCAGAGGCACCCTCGTCTACTGGCCCCCAGGACCCTGTCCCCAGTTCAGCGACTCCATCGCCAACTTGATCAGCACGCACGCCCTGACCTCCACCGACTACATCCTGCTCAGAGACCTGAACTTTCACCTTGAGAACAACAACGACAACAACTCCACAACCCTAATCAATAACCTCGCCAACCTCGGACTGAAGCAACTCATCACAATGCCCACCCATTCCGCCGGCCACACCCTTGACCCAGTCTTCTCCTCAAGCCCGTACTTCTCCATCAGTCACACCACTGAACTCCTCTGGACCGACAACCACTCCATCCACTTCGCCTTCCAGAAACCCACCACACACCACCGCACCCAACAGATCCCCCGCGGCTGCTGGAGCAAAATCACCGAAGACCAACTACACGCAAACCTCGCACTCAGCTCACCCACCGAACCCCCCAACACCGATGATGCTGCCCACAGCCTTAGACGCTGGATCGAGGACTGCACCAACACCCTCGCCCCGCTGAAGAAACACCCCCACAGAGACACCAGCAAGAGGGCCAGCTGGTTCACCCCAGAACTGCTAGCCTCCAAGCACGCCTGCCGGAAACTAGAGAAGAAATGGCACAGTGAATAAACCCCCGAGAGCGACGCAGCACACAAGGACACCATCCGCAACCACCACCACCTCATCAGGGCGGCCAAGAGGACCTCCTTCAAAGACCGCCTCAACAACAACGCACACAATAGCAAGGAGCTCTTCAACATCGTGAAGGAACTCTACAACCCCAGCTCCAACACCAATGACATCCCGCCGTTGCAAGCCCTGTGCGACTCCCTCGCCACCTTCTTCCACCGCAAGATAGCAGACATCCACGACAGCTTCAACACCCAGACAGCTCCAACAGACAGCAACACAACAGACCCTCCGTACACCATCGACCACGACCCCCTGCTAGCCTGGGCCAGCGTGAGCTTCGATGACACCATCAAGACCATGCGCTCAATCCACTCCGGCTCTCTGTCGGACCCATTCCCGTACCACGTCTTCAACAGAGCAAGTAGCACCATCGCACCCCACCTGCGCAATGTCATCAATCTCTCCCTCAAGACTGTGACCTTCCCAGAGATCTGGAAACACGCCGAGATCAGCGCCCTACTCAAAATACCTAAGGCAGACCCAAGAGACCTCAAGAACTTCCGGCCCATCTCTCTGCTCCCCTTCCCGGCCAAGGTCATTGAGAAAACCGTCAACAAACAGCTAACCCGATACCTCGAAGAAAACAGAATCCTGGACCCTTCCCAGTCAGGGTTCTGCAGCAACCACAGCACCGAGACTGCCCTCATCGTCGCCACCGACGACATCAGGACCCTGCTGGACAATGGCGAGACCGCATCACTCATCCTCCTAGACCTCTCTGCCGCCTTCCACACCATTTGCCACCGCACACTACGCGCATGCCTCCACGCCGTAGGGATCTGAGACAAGGCTCTGGATTGGACCACCTCCTTCCTCTCCGGCAGAACCTAGAGCATCCGCCTCCCCCCATTCCGTTCCAAAGCCTCTGAGATTATCTGCGGCGTACCCCAGGGATCCTCCCTCAGCCCGACGCCGTTCAACATTTACATGGCCCTGCTCGCACACGTAGCCCAACAGCACGACTTCAATATAATCTCCTATGCCGACGACACTCAGCTGATCCTCTCCCTCACCAAAGACCCCATCACAGCCAAAGCCAACCTCCATGAAGGAATGAAGGCCGTCGCTGACTGGATGAAGACCAGCAGTCTGAAGCTGAACTCGGACAAGACGGAGGTCCTCATCCTCGGCTCCAACCCTTCAGCCAGGGACAACTCCTGGTGGCCGACAGCACTGGGGGCAGCCCCGACACCCACCGACCATGCACGCAACCTGGCAATCACCCTCGACTCAAAGCTCTCAGTGGCCAAGCAACTCAACCCCGTCTCCTCCTCCTGATTCAACACACTCCGCATGCTCATCAAGATCTACAGATGGATCCCGACAGATACAAGAAAGACAGTCACCCAGGCCCTCGTCAGCAGACTCGACTTCGGAAACGCCCTCTACGTGGGAGCCCCGACCAAGCTCATCAAGCAACTACAAAGCATCCAAAACCCCTCGGCAAAATTGATCCTCGACGTACCACGCCACAGCCACATCACACCCCACCTGAGAAACCTGCACTGGCTCCCCGTCAACAAGAGGATATCCTTCAAGCTTCTCACCCACGCACACAATGCACTCCACAAGACTGGCCCAGCCTACCTCAACAGAGGGCTCTCCTTCTACATCCCCACCCGCCAGCTAGGCTCCGCCGACCTCCCACTTGCCACCGTCCCGTGCATCCTAAGAACAACCACCGGTGGGAGATCCTTCTCTCACCTCGCCGCCAAGACATGGAACACCCTCCCACTGAGCCTACAACAGACCTGCTGACCTTCAGGAGGATACTCAAGACCTGGCTGTTCGATCAGTAGCGGCCCTCCTCCCCCCAGCGCCTTCAGACCCTCGTGGGTATGTAGTGCGCTTTAAAAATGATTGATTGATTGATTGATTAATTGCTTTGGAAAGCAAAGAAAAAACTGAGGAAAGCCCAAAAAAGGGAAAAATCTAAAAATCGAGCAGCGTTCCTTCTTATTCGAACATATACAACTAAGTCAGATATTGGCCCGGTGTAGTATTCTCCTATTACTATATATCTCTCATGTTAACTTGCTCCTAGCTGCTCAGCCTGTGTGAATGTTCTGAGTGGAATGTTGGTGTGAAGGCTGAGTGTGGAATGCTTGGATGACTGGAGCAGAGTGACAGTTTGATGGATGGGGCTGAGCAGCTAGCAGGCTGCTCACAGTGGGACTGTACTTTGATACTTAGGACTGTGGAGAGACTTTATTACTTGTTTTATCTACTCTTCAATAAAGCTACTTGTCTTCATCATCACCTGTGTTGTCCAGATTACTACACATATTTTTGGCGACGAGGTAAAGACGTTCCTATGCAAAAACAGAGGGTACAAGTGGCCTGAGAAACCTCATCATGATTCCTACAATACGCTGGAGTAAAGATACTATAAGTAACGGACGACTGAACAAACCAAATGGAACAAGATGTGATGGAAAAGACATTCATGAGGCCTCACAGGTACCTTACTCTAAAGACATTAAGCTTGAAATTAAACAAAAGAAACTAGCACAAAGACAACGCGCTGTGCAGTCCCACCGTTGTCCATCACACCGGACAGCCCCCATTCAAGCGTGCTGTATAATACATACAGAGGTTACTTCTACAGCCCACTTCAAGGATTCTGCGCACAATCAACTTTCCTGTACAGTAAGCTTTTCCTTTTACTTCAAGGATGCTGCGCAAAGTGATCTTCAGAGTACAGTAAGACTTTATTTTCTTTCATTGATGCGGCACAGATTGTGTACATGATTATTGCAGCGTGGGTACATCTGACAAATTCCATATCAAAAGTTACATGGCCACTAGGAATACTCAAATTGTCTCAACTTTTGGTCCTGCGCTCTATTGGTGTCAGCTGTGGTCAGCGTGACAGTTTATATTTCAAAAGAAGCTTACAGCATTTTGAGACTGTTTGGCAAGTTTACGAATGTTTACTTTAAATGGATACAGAGGAACTCTGGGCTTGTTTCATGGCATTATTAACAAACTGCAGACTATTGGTATCTCTTGCATTCTGTGCCACAGAGAGGGGTGTCATGTGAGATCAACTTTAACTTTTTCTCTAAGTTTATGCTGAGATTTGGAGTCTGCAGTGTCTTTTTAACCGCCACGTTTATTTTTAAATATGTCATCGCTCGAGCCAATGCCAATAGAGCAGTGAATATTTAAGACAGTGACTCCACGTTCTTGCCTGTCTCTTGGGATTAGTTTATTGTATTCTCTTTACATTTTGCAGTTAAACCCCCATTGTACAGTTTAAAATATCAATGTGCGCCATGCTCAGTGCGCGCTCCTACCTGCTGACGGATTCTTTGAGTACCGGTGACGCATTGGATCCCTTCTCCGTTTCATCTTCATTTCTTCAGTGATTTTGGGCGCACACTTTCACTTTGAACCACCCTGCACGGCGTCATCTAACGTGACGCCATTTTGCGGTTGACACCTTCTGTACAGCTTTGCAGCTTGCCCTGCTTTTCATGTTAACTTGCCAACCAAATAAATGAAGATTAATGCAGCTCTTACATGGACGTTTAACAGGAAAAAGGTGGTGTCTCACATGACAGCAGCAGCTCCAACACGGACGTTTGATAAAGGAAAAAGGCGTATGTCTCACAATTCAGACAGGTACTATATTTTGTTGAACTTTCAATAAGGATCATGTGTCCATTGTCGGGCGGCATCTCACATAAGCCTCATATGGAATCTGCAATTTTGAGACATTTCTTTCTTGGAATTGGCAAAACATTCTTGGAACGTCTATCGGAGCACTTCTTACGAGTACAGTGTTGGTTTATTATAATTTGTGGAATCCTATTTCCACTCTGTTGTTCAATGCTGCCATCTAGTGGCTATTTTTCATGTATCAGTTGACAGTGTTTTAGTCAGTTTCACTGTTCAGTATCTAAATGAACATATTGAATGTTTTATTTCAATTACAGTTTTACAGTATTTCTAAGTTTTTCTCTTACATTAGGATTATATGTAGTTTTCTTTACAGGAGTTTACTGTACTTCACATGGCCCCTACACAGTGGTGAACCCTTACATGGGGTGAGTGTTCCCTTGCAAGGGTTGGCCCTACTTTGGGGTAAGTTTTGGGATATTTGTGTTCAATTTTACGCTTTATTACATTTGTTACCCTTACGCGAGGGTGGTGTTTTGACTGGTTGCAGGGGTGGGTCCGTGCGTGCATAAGACGCATTGCGCCGCATGATTTTTCTTGTTGGTTCTACACATTGCTGGCCTCCTCTCATTGGAGAGCTCTCACATTTCATTGTACAGGCTGCCCCTTAGTTTCTAGTGGGGCAGGACATAGGGTACTAGTCTCTATGTTCTCAGGACGTCTTATGTTTTTTTAACATAGTGTGATTGTTTATGATCACTAGTTGTCCCTTTTTGGTTTATAGGGGCAGGACATTGGGTTATAGTCCATCTTGTCCATATTTACATTTACATTGTCCCCTGTTTAGGGTGGGGGCAGGACATTGGGTTATAGTCCCTCTTGTCCACATGTACATTTACATTTTCCCCTGTTTAGGGTGGGGGCAGGACATTGGGTGGGAGTCTCTCTTGTCTACATTTTCATACTTGTTGTCCCCTGTTTACGGTGGGGGCAGGAATTTGGGTCCCAGTCCCTCTTTCCACATCTTTACATGGAGTTTTCCCTAAATGGGATTATACATTTTCGTCTTCAATTTATTGTCTTTATTAAGAGGGGGAGATGGGTATTTCATATTTTATATTAAGTACCTTTTCTCTTCTCTCTTCATCTTTCTTAGTCGCTACCCCTCTCGTGATGTCGTTTCTGTCTTCCCTGGGTTACTGACTATGTTGCTTATCTTTTGACTAAATTACTTATCTTTTGCTGTGGAGTTTACAGTTTTAAGATGTTTGGTACATTTTTATCAACTTATCTTATGCTGGTATGTTTACAGTTTTAAGCTGTTCAGTGTATGTATTTAGCTTGTACATTTATGCTTGTAGTTTTAGACATTTTTATTATTTACCTTATCTTGTATTTGTAGGCCTATAGTTTCATGATGTTTAGTTTCGTCTTTCATTTATAAGGAAAGAGATATGTAGTATTCTCCAATTACTATATATCGCTTATGTTATCTTGCTCCTAGCTGCTCAGCCTGTGTGAATGTTCTGAGTGGAATGTTGGTGTGAAGGCTGAGTCTGGAATGCTTGGATGACTGGAGCAGAGTGACAGTTGGATGGATGGGGCTGAGCAGCTAGCAGGCTGCTCCCAGTGGGACTGTACTTTGATACTTAGAACTGTGGAGAGACTTTATTACCTGTTTTATCTATTCTTCAATAAAGCTACTTGTCTTCATCATCACCTGTGTTGTCCAGATTACTACACCCTGTTAAGCTCTAACCAATTTTTTCAGTAAAGTTATCAGGAAAGAATGACAAAGAAGTGTTACCAAATCACCTATAATTCATCAAACAACCATCAATTAAGAGTTTAGCCGACGCTTCTGCCCGAGGGGCAATTGCCACCAATGTCACCTCCACTTCTTTTCTTGATAATAAGAAAGGGTAGGGTCATACAACACCAACTCATCCTAAGTCCACGGAAGGCTCAGATGTGAGGATTAGGCTCATCCCGGACCGACATTGCTTCCCACAACTTCAGGGCCACAGGCGGAGGCTTGCACGCAACCATTGTCCATTGCTGCATACAGCACTAACATGCAGCATCAACAGGTGATAAAATCTCCAGGACCAATGGTATATAGAACCCCCCCAATACATCAACCAACACTTGCACTTGACAATCAAGTCATATCGGGAACCTCAAAGAGCAGTAGCAGTTTAAAACCAGGAGTGGTGGAGGTCATGCTTACACCAAGATACCATGTCAAAGGCAATTATGATCTTTTGTTACAGAGGCAACATCCTGCACATATTTACTCGTATACCATCATTGGAGCATATAAGCGCGGCAGATGTTGCCTGGGTTAAATTCCAAAGGCTGTCAGGCGACTCCCACGATGAATCCACAGTGGTGGGCTATACCAACAGTCACACCAGATGGCAATGCTGTGCAAAGCCAATCAATTGGCAGACTGGGGTATTGAGATTAGGCACTTACCTCAAAACAGATACCCTCACGTTTTAGTCAATAAATCTTCCGCAATCTTAAAATGTGCTGATGATACCCGTCCTGGTAACAATCTTACCAGCAATCTCTTCCAACATGAACCTCTGAGGATCACCTGCTCTACTAATCAGAGAAGAGTCTTTACTAGGAAACTGGACACTAACAACCAATTTGGACATCAGGCCGAATGTGGCCGTCACTCGGCCCGACGGCACCTTTAAGTCCCTTAAAGGCAACACAGATCATACATTGAACTAGCAAAATACCTACTCAACAATCATTTCTTGGAATGTGGCTGGCCTTCAGAAACTGATAAAAAAAGACTCGGCCCTAGATTACCTTCAACGCAGTGATATAATCTGTCTCCAGGAGACATGGGCAACATCTACTTCAGCTCTTTTCGGATACTTTGAAATCCATGTCCCGGCTTCGAGATGCAATATTTTTGGGCGGCCTCTCTGTTTACATCAAGCATTAGCGAAGGTTGGAAGTAAGCGCACTTGCACCTCCCTCACCGGTTGTATGCCGTTACAACGCATACTTTTACAACGCATAGCTTTACAACGCATTTTTTACAACGCAACATCCATTACAACGCATTCAATTACAACGCATGCTATTACAACGAATTTTTAAAAACTACCTTTACAACGCATTCCATTACAACGCATTCTACCTTTACAACGCATACCATTACAGCGCATAACATTACATTGCATGTATGGTAAGTAGTGGATAGTCTAGAGGTGAAAATTACTATTCTAACTCCAGGTGGTGCAACAGTAGGGTAAGTGTTGGATAGTGTAGGGGTAAAAATTACTATTCTAACTCCAGGGGGTGCAACAGTAGGGTAAGTGTTGGATGATAATGGTATGCGTTGTAATGGTATGCGTTGTAATGACTGCATTGTAATGATATGCATTGTAGTGGTATGCGTTGTAGTGTCATGCGTTGTAATGGTTACGTTGTAATGGCAGGCAATGTAATGGATGTTGCGTTGTAAAAGCTTCGTTGTAATGGTAGTGCGTTGTAAAAGTTGCGTTGTAAAGTTTGTTTCCCTCCCTCACCTGGAATCCAAGTATTACTTATCAATGGAATAAAAAATCATTATAATCCGCTTGGATTGCTACTATTCAACTGCTTTGTCAATCCAGTTTTGCATCAGAGAAATCAAGCACTCGATGATCAGGCAGCCATCATTGGAGATTTTCTCATTAAATATCCTTATCATAATCCACTTATAGTCGGGGACTTTAATAACAGATCTCTCGACAAATCAGGAAATGAAAATAAACACCCTAAAGAGGTTGCGGTACTACAAGCCTTATTTGATGCCTGTTCTATATCATCCGCTAATAACCTCAAGAAAGCAAAGGATCGAACATGGGCCCGCTTCCAACATACAGGAATATCTCTACAATCGATTATCTATTCATTGGTAGCACACTAGCTTTGCATCTAACATCGACAGAGAGTAGAGAGTGACCACAGGCCCCTCAGAGCATCTTTTAGTCTTTCCACTTTTGCATCTTGTAAATTTATATCTGTAGGCGAATCTACGGGCGAAGAACGTGATAAAGTCCCGCGCAGGATAAAATGGACCACTAATCTCGGTACAAAACTGTCTGCATGGACAATTAAAAATGAACAATTAAAAACTGCTTTTGGCTCGCAAGCCCTCTTAATCTACTGGCCCATTGTCCTAATAGGCCTGCATCGGGCGCTGGGGGGAACATTGGATACTCAACAAAAACAGGTGCCAAACAATCTAAACCAGCACCCAAATAAGGAAATGCCGGAAAGCAAATGGAAGCGTCAAAATCCCCCAAATGCAAGACAAAAAGGGGAAAAAGCGTTGCAGGGTGCCATAACTGGTTCACTTTGAGCTGCCTATAAGAAACGTGCATGGGAGCAACGCACTTAACAAATAGAGAAAGCCTGGCTTAAAATGTTCTCTCTTCTTAAGGAAAAAAATCCAGCTCCATTTTGGAGATATATCAACCAAGTCAGTAATAGTGGCCAGTCTAAGGAGAACGGGGTACCCGAGAATGTCTGGGTGAATCACATCAATCAGCTCTACAGCAGTGGGACAGGGGAACTGTCAGCCCTCTCCTGCCTCAAGCACCAAATTATGAAAACATCCAGGGTCCAGGCATCTCTGAAGCTGAAGTAATTAAGATCATTAGTCGCATGAGGAATGATGGCGCGCCAGGGCCAAATGGAATGCCCGCTACAGTTTTTAATCAAATCGATCGTTCTGGGCAGAGCTCCTTACACCTCTCTTTAAACAAGCTTTTCTTACACCCACAATTCCATCTACCTGGCAGGGCTCAATATTACATCCACTTCATAAAAAGGGTAACCTCTCAAATCCGGCCAATTACAGGCTAATAGCTTTATTGGATATCGAAGCTAAGGCCTATGCTTGTGTTCTCCTGGCAGAAATCGAAAACTGGGTTACAGAAAACAGCATGCTTCCCCGTACTCAGTCAGGCTTTTGATCAGGCTGCTCCACAATGGATAATATAATAGCGTTGTCCAACCTGTCGCGGAGAGCCACTTTGGCCAATCATTTACCTTTATTCTGCTGTTTTGTGGACTTCAGTGCAGCTTTCAATAGAGTCAATTGAGGGACGCTATGGAAAAAATTAAACTCCTTGGGGATACCATCTGCACTTCTCTCTGCACTGATATCTCTGCATCAGAAAACGTGGGTGAGGATTAAAACAAGTCCCACAACAGTATCTGCAAAAATCACAACAAAAAATGGTCTAAAGCAAGGATGCATATAGCGCTCATTGACCTTAACACATATAATATAAAAAACAATCTTCTGATGAATTAATCAAAAACCAAAGTCATGATTTTTGGGAAACATAAAAAAATATCTGTCTTGGCGAGCAGGTGGTCTACATTAAGATTAAGCGACCTGTACTAGCTATAATTATCTAGGAGTCTGGTTTAACAAAAGGGCAAATCAAGTATCCCATCTCAAACATCTTCGGCCCAAGGGAGCAGGTGTTATACATAGTATGAGGCGCTTGAATCGGCAGTTGCACAGCCCCACAGCCAAGTCAATCTTAAGGGTCCTACGCACCAAACTCTCCCGGCAGTGTCTTATTGTCACCTGGCTTTCCCTGGCAAAATGGATTCATTTTTAGTGAGTTATCAATTAATGGCCTATAAGAAAATATTTTCGGCTCCTTAGCATGCAAGGAGGGCAAGGCTGAGACTTGAGCTGGGCCTTGCAAGTGCAGATCTTCATTGTCTGGGAGACTTAATTAAATTCTACATCTACACTCTACACGCACCAGCTCAATCCATGAAAGAACAATTGCAATCAGTGTTCACGGACGAACTCTCTCCTTGGTACAGACAGCTGCATTTGGCCATTTCCACATTGAAGATTGAAACCATCAACTTTTCTAATCCAATCATTTCCCTGTCAATGTGGAAAAAAACGATAAAAAGCAAAATTACTCCTGTGTCATTCGAGAGAGATGTTGCGCGGCTTCCCAAAAACACTCCTTGCAGCTTTGAATGACTCGTATACCAAGGGGAAACCTGAACCATATTTTAACCATTCTCTTCAATCACAGACTTGCAATAAAATCATTTATATGAGGCTGTTAGCCCTTCCAATTTATGACTTTAGCCCGCTGTGGCTCAGAGGAATGGTCAGCTAACATGTAGGCTCTGCAATTATCCACATATGCCCTGGTTACATCTGCTATGTTGTTGCCCTCATCATGCCAATGATTGCCAATGCCTACTGGTCCCAGTTTATCGGGAAAAGTTACTGAGACATTGCAGGGAAGCATCTGATTTGTGCTTCAGTAATAACTCAGCCCAAGTTCTAGCAAGAGCTGGGAAGGTTGTTAACATTATTTTAACTGCACTGCATAATGCCCAGCATTAGGAAACTGACAAGCTCTACTCTTATTGCAAAAAAGAACGTGGATGAAAGTTAAACCTTCAGTAATAAGCATTGTGACACTTTGCTATTGTCTTTTATACTATACAATTCTCTTTTGGACCAAACGGCCAACTGTGGTATATTGCCATTAACTTGAAATGCTGCTTTTTGGATTTGATATTTATTTTCTATTGCCAGATTTATAAATGTGTATACAATTTTTTATTAATCCTTATATTTTAAACCTTACATTTTATTAAGATTTAATATGATGTTTGTATGTTACAGTTTTATTTAACTGTACAATAAAAGAAATAGTCTTTGCAGTTTTCAAAAGTGTGTTGAATTTCTAATACATCCCAGAACCCCAAAATGGGCGGGCGAAAGTTTGTTGGTCTGACGATACCTATGAAAACTAAACTCATATAATATTTGAGACTTCTGACACTCTAAAAAAACTATTTTTTCTCTTTCAGTATTCAAAAAATGTCAGTGTGAAAGTGTTTATTATTTATATTTCCCCTAACGGGAGAGTTATCTAGACAAAATGGAGTAAAGGGTTAAGGTCTATATGTACGAACCAATTTTGCATATCTTAATGGCCGGATTCGTCATTTCAGGCTGTTAACAAATGCAAAACTGCCTTTCGGTATGTATGAAAGTAATATGCGGCACTGCAAAATCCAATTTCTACCCAGTAGAAATCGCATTTTGTGATTCGCAAAATTGGAAAGTTCTAATAGGTATTTCCTATTTGAAAATCAGAAATTGCATACATTACATTTCCTAATGGCAGTTTTCAAAAGTGTGTTGAATTTCTAATACATCCCAGAACCCCAAAATGGGCGGGCGAAAGTTTGTTGGTCTGACGATACCTATGAAAACTAAACTCATATAATATTTGAGACTTCTGACACTCTAAAAAAACTATTTTTTCTCTTTCAGTATTCAAAAAATGTCAGTGTGAAAGTGTTTATTATTTATATTTCCCCTAACGGGAGAGTTATCTAGACAAAATGGAGTAAAGGGTTAAGGTCTATATGTACGAACCAATTTTGCATATCTTAATGGCCGGATTCGTCATTTCAGGCTGTTAACAAATGCAAAACTGCCTTTCGGTATGTATGAAAGTAATATGCGGCACTGCAAAATCCAATTTCTACCCAGTAGAAATCGCATTTTGTGATTCGCAAAATTGGAAAGTTCTAATAGGTATTTCCTATTTGAAAATCAGAAATTGCATACATTACATTTCCTAATGGCAACTAGTCGCAAAATGGGCATTTAGAAAATGCAATTTACACCGAATCGGATCAGGTGGTAACCAGGTGCAAACTATAAAAAGGCACCCAAAATTCATCAGGCTTTTTCAGAATGATGGCCGAGTATATTTCGGCAAGAAGGATGAGGATTTCGCCGGTGAGGCAGAGAAGGACATGGAGACAGGAGAGAATATTATTGGTGAGGGTCACCTTGTTTGACCTAACAGAGAAGGAGAAAATTGATCACTCTATTTAGGGACCGATTCCAATTTGGGTCGGAAGGGCTCCAAACCATGTTCGGAGCCCCTCTGACCGAATCGGTACGTGTTGGACGGATTTCTTTCCGACCAAGCCATTCCGATGGGCTCGGTCGGAAAGGAATCCGGCTCGGATTTCCGGGTGGCCTATGATGGGCTCTTTTCAACCGAGGGAGTAGGATGGCAGTTTTTCACTACCTTTTTCTGCTGGTGTGTCAGGCACAAAAAGGCAGTCAGAAACTGTCTCTGGGAGCCCCCAGCTAAGCCCCCATGGGTGTGAGGTCACCAAATGGTGGCCAGGGGGCACCTATGGTGCCCCTCCGTTGATCCCTGCACCCGGTGGGAGGCACCCCAAGGTGCCTGCCACTGGGTGCAGGGAGGAACTGACCTCCTGCATTTAACATTGCAAGCATGCTTTCCAGTCGGAAAACATGCTTGCATTGTGAACCATATGAATGCGACCGAACAGGGTTTGGGTGCATCATACTAGCAGGGCCATAACCGACCACAGCAGGTCGGTCGGTTACGGCTCCTGACCGATGTCGGACGGGAATCGGCCCTTAATAGCTCAGTTACGATCTCAGCTATGGGCCCCAACACCCAGAAGCAATGCAATACCACCACATGTGCAGGCATTGAGTTGCCTATACCTCTTAGCATCGAGCAATTATCAGAGGGTCATGTCAGTGGCAGGGAGGTGTCAAAAAGTGCCTTTTCCAGGTTCTTTTACAGGTTCCTTGATATCATGGTAAGAAAGGTCAATAAATATATCTCGTTGCCCAATACTCCCCAAACATTGCAGCAAACCAAAGTAATTTTCTACAGGATAGCACAGTTCTCCAATGGAACTGGCTGTATAGATGGCACACAGATATCCCCTCACAGCAAATGAATACATACAGAGAAAGGAAAAGCACACACTAACTCCATGTGGAGGTAGGGTGTAACGCCTCCTCTATCATAACAGACCCTGTGGCCAGATTACCAGACAGCACCTTTGCCTCATTCATGTTCCGCCACTGTGGGATTCTCAACCAACTGGCACAGGGGGAATTTGGTGATGGTTTCCTACATTGTAAGAGAATCACAGACTCAATGAATACAAGGGCCAGCACAATGTGTGTAATGGGACATAATGGTTTTACTTCTCATGCTCTTAAAGTGATAGTGCATGTGCCTTACATCCCTCGCCACTCACACCGTACCTGACTCAGAGGACAAGAAGTGACAGTCCAGACAAGCGGGCACAAAGGACAAAGCGCTCCATCATTGAGCGGACCTTTGGGATCCTGAAGTCTCACTTTTGTTGCATCCACAAGACTGGTGAGACACCACTATATAGATCGGATACATGCTACAAGATCATCACCACTTCTGCCATACTACATAACATTGCAATGAGGAATGTACTTCACGACATCCACATGGAGACAGACTCTGACTCTGATGATGAGTTAGCACCACTATAGCTACAGCAGGAGCGCAAAAGTGCTGCAGAGGGATGTGCATGAAAGAAAGAGATCACCAACAATTATTTCTGAGGTAAGAGAAATTAGAAGAGCACAGGAGACATCACAATCACACATGATGGTAATGATTGGTGCATTATTGAGACACCACATTTTATTCAGGTAGCAACAACATGGTTACACTCAAGGATGAACTGTATCATTGTCAGATAATTAACAACAAAGTAGCTATTGCGAAATAAAACAAGGTGACTCATTCCTCTGAGTGTTCAGTGCTTCACTTATTTGGGGCTCTTGTGTTTGGTACTCTGTCAACTACATTGGCCTGTGGGACTGGTGACAAGTGTGTCTGTGTGAAAACCTGGCACTGCTAGCCTCCTGAATGGATGTCTCACTGAGGCTAGAGCCCTCTCCGCCATCAGGTGGGGGCAGGATTTTGGGAACACCGAGGTTGGGGGTCTGGATGTTCTCTAGGGCTGTGATCAATTGCATGCGACCCCGTGCAACGTCCTGACAACAGTGCTCTATGTCAGTCCGAATGTTCACTGTCCACCTTCCTAGCATTGTTGTAGCTACAGCCAGGCAGTTTATGGACGGGGTGAAGGAATCAAACTTTGCCAGGTACAGCCTATGCCTCTGTTTCTGCACATGGTGCTCCCTTTCCATTGCCACTATCCACAATTCTGACCTTTCTCCAAGTTCTGTAGCAACTTAGACATAAGTAGGAGCTGCCTACTCACAGTCTGTATCTGTTTTATCTGCAGGCACTGCAAGGAGATGATGAACCTCTCCAACCCAACATACAAAAGTACACTATCTGACATGTCGTCTGACACGTTCCCAGTATGGACTGCTGATCTTTGACCTCTGCGATCTCTGCTTGGACTGGCCTCTGATGTTGTGGGGCCCCTGCTCTGTAATTGACCCTCATCACTGTCAACAAACTCTAGCAGTGGTGAGAAGGTTGCTCTCCTGACAGCTGGCACTGGGGTGATGGGTGGTGGGGTTGTTGTGTCGTGTCCTGAAAGACCACATCAGAGTCAGTAGACGCATCATCTGCAATGCTTCCTGGCATGTCCGGGCTGTGATCTGTGTAAATGCATGTACATAGTTAGTGTAAATAAATGCTTATGGTTTGGCCACAATATTGTTCTGACTCTGTTTCATGTATTTGTGACACGTTAATGTTGTAGTGATATGTTTGGTGTAGTCATCAGCACACAGTTCTGAAAGCTAATGATGTGTATTACAACTCCCATGATGTATTGCCAAGATGGGCCTAGCATCTCAATGGAGTTAATCATGCTGGGATGTATGATATATCGATTTGTTAACATTATGTTTTGTTTGGTAAGTAAAGGGTATATGACTTACTCTGGATAGTGCCTGCTGTGTTTAAGGTGTTGATGTCACCTAATCATATGCACTCTCTGGTTCCAGGGTCCTCTCTATGAGTGTCTCCATTGAAGTTGGATGGGGGTGTTTTTGGAAACCAATTCCACATCCCTCTTCCATCCTGCTGGCCACCTTCTCCGTCATACGAAACCTCAGGTCGTACCACCTTTTGCCAATCTCAGGAATGGTCCTCTGGAGAACTCCTAGGAAGTTCACCTTCTCCAGGATGCTGGTCCAGATCCGGGTCTTTTGGCTCTCTGACACAGAAAAAGAGGTCTTTCCAAACAGTTGGTCCATATGGGCCACGCATTCTACTATCAGGAGTTCCAGCTCCTTCTCAGTAAACTTAAGTTTCCACTTACAGGGCCCTGAGTCCTTGCTCCCACATTCGATGGCCATGGTCATCTCCTGGGACGGTGTTCATCAGTGGCAGTGGTGCCACAGGAGCACTTCTTCCTTCCAGCCAAGGCCTCTGGGTTGTAGACCCACCATATATATGGACCAGTCTGACATTCACATTCTTCACCAGAAAGCACAACTTCCAAAACTGCGATTTCCTACTAGGAAATCAAAAATTTTCGATTTCCCAATTAATGATTTCCTAATAGATAATGTGAACCGGTAAGAATTATTATTAGGAAATCACTGATTACATACATTCCAATTCCGAAATAGCAATTTTAACAGTATCGCTATTTGGGAAATATAATTTTGGAATTTCATGTATATGGGGTAATAGGTCCCGGTGGTGGTCCGTCCTAGTATTAATGGGTGGTTCAATTATATCCATGATTCAGAAAAGGGGGTGGTGATGAACAGAGTGTCTGAATTAGGCAGACCACTCTTACCCAGTCCAAAGATCAGGGCTTGATCCATCACCGTTTTTTAGCTCACTGCACCATCCCAGCTCAGAACCTGGCTATATGCAAATTAGTCTGTTCCTGTTCCAGTGCATGATGGGAACAGGGCAAACCAAACTACCAAGCCAATTCTTATACTGGGAAGGAAACAAGCTTCCGGGGACCGGTTTCTGGCATTTCAGCCGTCGTCGGCCCGGCTTGCTTGAATCCTGATGGTGGTATCAGCTGGTATCAGCATGATCAGTAGGCTCATATTTAGAAGAGAATGTGTTTGTCCACAAGGGGCAGCGAATATGCTGTTCAGTTAATGGGCGAAGTATCCAGCAGTTTGGACAATTCCTGTCTGTGACCAGTAAGAAGAGAGGAAAGGAAAAAAATTACCATCTGAGAATGTGGGTGGGGGATGGGAGAGAATTGGTGGGTGCATACAGAGAACGGGTGAAACATGTGTTGGCTGTCTTTCTCTTTTGCTCTAGAAGAATTATTATGTACCCTCGGAGCAATACTAATAAAAGCATAAAAACTCTTCATCAATCTGGATCTTTTTACCCAACTTGAAAATAATAGTAAGGCAGAGGATCTATCATTCCAGCTCTGTCCTTTATCTAGTCCAAGAAGAAGTCTGGGTAAGTTGCTCGTTAGGACACACAGTGGTAGACTAAATTAAAGTCCTCCATTTGCCGGCGGCATATGGCAGACCTCTTCAGTTATTCCATGCCTCTTCAGTTGGTGATCTGTGGTTTATTATAGACGCTTGTTATAGTCCTGGGGGATGGTGATGACCCCTGGGGGGTTCATTTTCATGTCTGTGTAGGAGGGTCATGCAGTATAAAGGAGTCATTATGCAGCATGTTTGAACTACAATAGTCTACCTGACCATTGAGTGTTATGGTGTATTGGTGAGGGCTGTGAGGGTTAAATATGAATTGGCATTTTGATATAATAACTAGTCTTGATATAGCTCAGCTCTACATAACGTACCTGGACACAGAAAACCGCATGATCGTTGGGCTGTTGCTTAACTGTGGACTGGTGTAGGCTGTAAATTGTACTTGAAGAAGTAATTATTAGTTCATGTTCTGTCTCAGGGGTATGGAAGGATAACGTTTTTGGAAAAAAAAGACAATTTCACCTCTCTTCTGAAGTGTAAATCCTAAAGGCTTTGAATTGTGGATCTTGGCGGCTTGTATCGAGAAAGTGAAGCCTCCTAAAGATTTCTTATAGTAAAGTTGTATGATAAACCATAGTGCAAGCTTGGAGCACAGTGTCCTATTTTGTTTGTATTGTTTGAATTAACCATGTTGGTATAGTTGTCCTTATACTTATACTTAGAAGGCTCTATGGATGACAAAAAGTTCCTTGAACATTGCTTGTCTACTTATAGGTAGCCAGAAGAAAAATTGCAGGACCAGAGTTCTGAGTACTCTGTGTTTCTCTATGTGGAGAATAGTTCTTACTGTGGTGTTTTTTGATGTGTTGCATTCTGCTTACTTTTTTATTTTAATTTTTTTTATTTAGCAACGCAAAAAGAATTGTACATATTGAAGACATATTCATAAGCATAAATTATGCATGTATCGACATTAATACTTCTTATTGTTAATACAGGTCATATAATCATGGAGGCATAAGAACATAACATAGCGGTTATTTCAAAGAATAGGTAAAAATAGATAGAAATAAAAAGTTGTTATTTTATTTTAGTTATCTGGTCCTATTATTCCAATCCTCAATTGGCTCCCAGATTCTTTCCCCTTGTATCCTGAATTTTTCCCTCTACATGCATAGATTGCCTTTTCTTGATTATAAATCCCTAGGTATCGTGTCAGCCATATTTGAAAGTTAGGGAGATCTGCCTCCTTCCATCGTGCTGCTAAGATTATTCTGTACACCGCTGTCCCCAGAAAGAGGCATGTTTCCTCCTCCTTGCTAAGCATAAGAGTATTGTCATACCCTAGTAGATATAAAGTGGGTGACTCAGCTATGGCATGGCCGAATACTTCTTGCCAGAATTCCGCTATCATTTTTCGGAAAGATGTTAGTTTTTCACAGTCGTAAAACATATGTATCAGATGTGCTGGACTAGTACCGCACCGAGGACATTCGGAGTTTTTTCTTTTCCCCCAGGTATACAGTTTGGCAGGTGTGTAGTATAGATTATATATTGTTTTATACAACTGAGCCTTTAAGTTGGACGAAACAAATAATTCGGATAGGAGCTGTAATAACATGTCAATATCCACATTCGGATTGTTAAGTTTATTTGCCCATGTAGATTCAATACGCTCTAAATCGTCCTTCTTACTTTCTAACAGCATATCATAAAGTGTGCCTATCCTGCATGCTGATTTCCCTATACAGTCCAATAAGGGGATATTTAACATAGAGATATTCAGGATTTTTATATTGAGGATAGTATTGATTGGAATAAACTTAAAAATATCTGAATTCGGGATTAAAACATTTTCTTGAAGGGACCGAAACCTGGTTTCTGAGGTGCCTTGGTGGATATCTCCTAGAGTTAAAACCCCCAAGTTTTCCCATCGCCTGGAGATATCATCATTAGCTTGTCTTGGTAGCACAGATGAGTTCCATAGTAGTGTGTACTTATTACATTTTGGGATTTCAAGTTGTCTCGCTGTTTTCTTCCAGATTCTCCAAGCACTCTTAATAACCTTGAACTTAACCTTCTTATAATATGAGGGTTCTAATTGTTTTAGCAACAAGCCTTTTGCGTTGTTTCGAAGGCTAGTTCATATATCGATGGTATAACACTATCCTCTAATGTTGGATTTGCCGTATATGTATTAAACAAGGGTGTCATTTGCTGGAGCATAGTGGCCCATAGGTAGAGCATTATATTGGGGATTGCTAGCCCACCTCTATATAGCGGGAGGGATAAATAGTTAAGGGCCTCCTTATTTTCCCATAATTCCAGATAAACTTGCTCATTTGATATTCTATTGCTTTAATAGCTTTATCTTCAACTATTAGAGGAATGGCGCGAAATAAATACAACAGCCTTGGTAGGATGTTCATTTTTAGAAAGTTTCCTCTCCCGATAATTGAGAGGTGGAGACTGTCGACCCTCTTTAGATCTTTCTCACTGTTTTTTAGTAATGGTGCATAATTTAAATAATTAATGATCTCTACATTAGGTGATATACATATACCTAAATACACTGCGTTATCTACCTTCTTTGGGTCGTCGAACTGAGTATTGTCTGTGCAAATTACCATGGTTTTATTGTGATTGAGAGAATACCCTGAGATATGCCCGTAGGCTTGTGTAATAGCCTCAATTTCAACTATAGCCTCGAAGGGGTATGGTGTTATTACCGCAACGTCATCAGCATATGCCATAACCTTAGGGGCCTACCGTGACAGGTATAATTACATCGCTTGCTATCAATTTGAGAATCAACGGATTAATGTACATAGCGAACAAGATCGGTGAACACGGACAGCCCTTTCTTGTTCCTCTTAATATTTTAAATGGTTTTGATTCCTGTCCCATCACTAGAACCCTTGCCTTTGGTTCATGGTACATTGCCCTAATTGATTTAGAGAGGCAGGGCCCAAAGTTGTTTTTCTCAAGCACCGCCCATAAGAAACCCCAAGAAACGCGATTGAACGCCTTCTCGGCATCAAGTAGGATCATCGACATTCTGCCCCCCCGTCGCATTCATGATATCAAATAGCGATATAGCCCTACGAGTATGGTCTGTGGTGGACTTCCCGGGAATAAATCTGTGTTGCCATGGGGAGACAAGGTTTTCGATGACCCTCCTGAGCCGACTGGCCAAGATTTTTGAGTATATCTTTGAGTCCGCATTTATTAAGGAGATTGGACGGTACGATGAAGGTTAAGTTTGGGGGCTTTCTCTTTTTAAGGAAGATAACTATATTTATTGTTTTCCATGAGTCAGGAGGGATGCCACTTACTGGAATCCTTACAAATAGGTCTAGTAAATATGGTGTTATACATTCTCGAAGAATTGTGTATAGTTCTAGTGGGAGTTTATTGGGGCCCGCAGCTTTTCCCGAGGCTAGCTCTGACAGGGCAAGCAATACCTCTGTGTGTGTAATATTTTTTTCAAAATTTTCCCTTGAATCGTCGTCTATAGTCTTATTTGATCCAATCTCGGTTAGCCATATATTAAGGGCATCTCTTTCTGCTTTTTGATCAGCCTTATCCTCATTCTGGTATAGTTTCTGATAATATTGCCTAAAAGTATCTAATATGTCTTCAGGTGTTGTATACTCCTTTCCCTCTACTTCAATACTAGTAATTGTGTTATGAGATTGCTTCTGACGTGTACGTAGAGCTAGCTGCTTCCCCACTCTCTCACCATCTTCATAGATTTTGTTACGATTTGCCTGGAAGATCTCAGCTGCTTTCTGAGTGAACCTGCTGTTTAGCGTGGTTTTTAGAATCAGCATTTTCCTCAAGGTAGGTCACCCATCCTCTCCCCTCCCTATTAAATTGGTATGCTCCTCCTCGATATTGGCTAGCTCTTGCATCAGTCACTTTTTATCATTGTCGACATCTTTCCTACGCTTAGCTACAAAACTAATTGTTTCTACCTTTAGGGCGGCTTTGAAGCAATCCCAAACTGTGTCCCTGGAGGCACTATAACGAATACAGTCAAAAAAGCCCTGAGTCCATGTTTTTATATATTCAACATAATCTTTATTTACCAGCAATTTTCTATCAAAAGTCCAGCTTGAGCGTGGTCTATTGAGATTTACAATATCAAGTGTGAGGGTCAGCGGGTTGTGATCAGAGAGTGTTTTAGGAAATTTGATTACTTGTGCTTTGTCAGAGCAGTCTCTAGTTATCAAAATATAATCGATACAGAAATATTTGTTATGTGGGTGTGAAAAGTAGGTGTAGCCGGGGTCAGTTTGTTGTTTTAAGTCCCAGATGTCAATTAAGTCTAACCTTTCCTTAAGTTGAGAGATGGCTTTAAACATTTTTGGCTTTCGTCCAGCATATGTATAAGTGTCTTGTGCCCCAGCAAAATATTAAAATCTCCACAAAATATCAATATTCCAGGCCAAGAATCTAGTTCCATTTCCAGTTCCTCAAATATAAAGGGGTCATCTTGGTTAGCTGCGTATACTGTACAGATCATTAAGCCTATGTTTAACTCTATAATAGCCCATCTACCTAAGGAGTCAACTAACTTACGTTTTGCCTGTCCCAAAAAAGGTCTGGCTAGGATAACAACCCCCCGGTTTCTTGATGTCTGGGTTGTGGTTGCCAATATATTGTATCCAGGATCTTTAATAAATCTCTTTTCCCCCAGGGTATGTGGGTCTCCTGAAGAGACAGTACATCAAATGAGTTTTGATTAATTATCCCAGATAGCCGGGCCCTTTTGTTCCTGTCATTGAGTCCCGCCACATTCCAAGAACATATTTTCAATTTATCCATAATCTCTTTTTTTTCCTTTATTTTGGCTTCGAAGAAAACCTGCTATTATGTATTTTTTCTGAATTTTGCTTTGAGTGAAGTTATGCCTATCATAGAGATATTTTCTTTTATTCGTTGTATCAGTTTGGTTGCTTGTTTGACTGAGTTTGTTGCATTCTGCTTACAATGAAAATAAACAGACCAAGTTATAGATATTTGGCAGAGTTGAGCTTGGAGTTTACAAGTGTAATGACAAATTGTAAATGTTGCTGGTATCTGAGGTATGAGAGTCAGCACAGCGTTTTCATTATGTAGAAACTGCTATTTGGTACCTTGTTGACATATGATATCAGGGAAGGACTAAATCTAGTGTTTCCCTAGGTTTCTTATCCCTCTTGATTTCTCTAGAGGAACCTCGAGTTCCGTGGGCCACATGGAGGTAGGCTTTTGTTTATGCCATTGTCCACAGTGGTTAGTCAACATCTATATATTTATGGTGAGAAGACAGTCATCAGGTTTTGATTTTTGTAGAGGTCATCCAGGCCATCCATTTCAGAATGATAAGAGTATCTTATGCATACCTGTAACAGGTGAATTTGAATGAACAAATCAGGTTTGTTGAGTGAATGAGGAAGATGCTGAATAATAAAGGAGGTTTGATGAGTACCTGAAGGAAGTCAGAGTTGGGTTAGAGGGACTGATGTGAAAGGTGGTAGGTATACCAAGCTTGGTTTGTCTTTGAGGAAAGAGGCAATCCCTTTACACATAGGCTGAGGTGATGGAGTCTTCATATTAGAGTGTGATGGTGGACAGTGCCAATGCTGCTGAGAGGTCCAGCAGTAATGGGGGGGGGGTAATGTGAGAAACTGGGTTGTTGGTTGACTGGGGTGTGAGTGATGGTAAAGCAACAGTCACATTCCCTTGCAGGGCAAACCACAAAAAGTCACTACATTTACCTGTGCTTAACTTAGAGGCAATGTATAAAGTACTTATGCTGCACACAAACAGTAATAGAGTAAAAACACAACAGTAGAAAAATCCCACACCAATTGAGAAAAAATATAGTACATTTAAATAAATTACTTGACACCAAAATGACAAAAAACAAATTAGTAGAGCTGAAGTTATGAATTTCTAAAGTTTTTTGTCAAAACTAGCACCTAAAAGATCAAAGCGCCAAACATGGACATCTGGTCTCGTGAGACCGGGTCAAAGGAAAAAGAATATGGCTGACCACGATGAAGAGCGTTTTAGATACAAGATGCGGATTGGGCCCGATGAGTGCTTACCATCGGACTTAGAAGAAATTCTGATAGAAATTGACTGAAAAGGTAAAATTCAGTGGGGTAAGGCTGTAGGAGGTGTCCGAGGAGGGAGAGTCATTGCCGCATGGCTTTGGGTCAAAGCTATGGTGAAGATTTCTACGTTTGGACATAGTATTCGAAATGGTGAGTCGAAAATCTTTAGCAGGACGAGGCACAGGGCTGCAGCCAAAGGCAGTTCCAGAAGATTGGATAGCCCTTTGGCGGAGGACCAATGAAAAGGGATTGCTGCTATGGATAAAAATGTAGCGGGTGAAGCTGTGAAGTCAATTCAACCTGTGATGCACCTCGGGCAGATAGGTGAGGAACCCCTTGGGGGTACAGGACTCAATCGGGCTGGGTCCAGGTGCGGGTTCAAGAAGGTAGGAAACTTTTATTTTCCTGTGGCTCTGAACAGGAGGCCAGCAGACCGGTCCTTGAACTCACGCTGGTAGTCTTGAGTTCAGGTGAAGACGCAGGACTCAACAGCAGGGCTGGCCTCTGAGGGTTCTAGGCAGGATCCATTCCTTTCCAGGAGCAGTAGCAGACTTGCAGAGTGCACAGAAGGTCACAGCAGCAAGCAGTCCTCTGAGAGTCCTTCCCCAGGCGCAGGAGTGAACTGAAGAGTGGGCCTGAAGGTCATATTGTTTACCCTGGTGCAGTCTTCTGGAAGGTGGGAAAACCTTCTATAAAGGTTGTTTGAAGTGCAAGGAACTACCCAACTCCTCTGCCCTTGCTCCAAGCTGGCTGCAGTGACAATGTGAGGTTGTTAGATCCTTTCTGTAAAGGTAGAGCACAGCCTATTCAGTTGCAAGTGGGAATATGCTCAGCTCCTCCCCCTCCATCCAGCCAGTAGATGACCCATTAAGACACACCCAGTCCCTTTAAGGTGTGACTGGGAGCAATTTACGAAGGCTGTCAGCTAAACTCAGTCATGTGGCTCAAGACAGACTGCAAGTACAAAGGGCTAAGTGCAAATAAATGGCAGCTTTCTAAAAGGTCCTTCGGGTATTGTGGGTAACCCCATTGTTATCCAACAGTTTTCTAAAAGTGGCATTCTTAAAATTGTAATGAAAACTCCGACTTTACCATCAAGGTAGGTTTATCATTACAATTTCATAGATAACAAACATGATATAGGGACCTACTCCCAAATGGAATTACAGCTCATTACATGTAATAAGGAATCCCCAATGTTATCCTTCGGGCGGGATATGCCCCACAGTAGTGAAAAAAACATAGGAGTTTTTCACTACCAGGACATGTAAAACTTAAAAGTAGGGATGGGCGGTGGAGTTCGCTTCGTTGGGGGAGTTTTTTCACTCCCCGGAGTACGGCAAAAACTACACCATCCTCCAAATTGAGAAAGATTGTCACCCACCCCTACTCCGGACGAGAGAGAGGCTCCTGTGTGAATGGATTGATAGCTGTCATTTGCTCAATGTTATAAATATATATAATGGAAGGTGTTACGCAAGGAAGGCAGCAAGTGAATATTAGGTCAATTATTTTGCCTTATCAGCTCGGACAACCTCTGCCTTGCCTTAGTTCCTAGAATAAAAAGGGTAAAAATAGGTGGACGCCTGTTTTCATATAATGCTGCTAAATGTGGAACTCCCTTCCCCTCTACATGCATACAGAACCCAATCACTCGGCTTTCCATAAAAACCTAAAAACTTGGGTTTTTCCTGAATTTGGTTTGGTAGTCTCTTAGTTTGCACCGTTGTCAGCGCTGAGATGCCCTCGGGTTGCTATGTGCTTAATAAATGTTTTAAATAAATAAATAAGTCTTCCTGATGACCCGTAATCCCAAATCCACTCGACCAGAGCAGCGGTGCTCGGAATAAGAACCAGCAGCTAAAGGGGGTGGCTTCTCTCCCTCTGCCACTCACCCCACTCTCTTCCATTCAAGTCCGCACTCTTTGGTCCCCCAGCCGGCCAGTCCTTTGGCCAGTCTGTCATCAGGGCCATCATCCAGTCAGTGTGTCCATAAGCCAACGAGGCATCGGCTGAATCAACCAATGATTTAGTCTTTTAGGTTACAAAGATTAAGTCTGACAAGCTGTGCTTTATCTTGCGTCTGCACACACAGTGAGGGAGTCAGAGCACTTCTGTTCAATGGACAGTTTGTTCAAAATTAAGATGTTTGTGAAAGGTGTTCATTCTGCCCAAATCTATTTGGCCTTCTATTAAACTTCTCGCAAACAGGTCCTAATTGAGATTCAGAGACATGAAGCGCTAGATGAGTTTACCCATACAATTCAATACACTACCAATTGTTATAGAAGTGCATACAGCTTAATGTCTTTTTCAGTGCAGCGGCTTCACTGTCTCTAACGTTTCTTTCCTGCAATTAGCAAGGGTTTGTGTAAATGCAAACAGAACATAACAAAAGCACCCGAGGGGTTTGCTCTTCTCATTGTATTGCACTGCACTGTAGCAGTTGTGTAGCACTTCTTGCCACTGTGGAGACGCTGAAGTGCTCTTTTTATAAATGTATCTGGGTTGTGCTCCATTCTAACACAATGGCAAAGATTTGTCGACCGGAGAACAAATCGGCATGAAAATTGGAAGTTCACTTAAAAAGTTTTACGGTGGAGCTGTTGATAACGTTTTAAAGAAATGTCCTCGCTCGCACAATACTACCCCGAACGACTGCAGTGGTTAGACTTGTTTCCAGCATTCCTCCAATACCTTTTATGTGTTTGATGCTTGATTTATTTGGTTGGCAGGGATGATAGGAAGATAGTGAAAATGCGGTTGGGTTGGTCTTGATGGATTGATTATTTAAAACATGTTTCACTTACCCCTTGGCGTTTCATTTCATGCAGGATACCAGCTGCGTGAAGCAGAGGAAATCATGAAATATAGACCTAGTTCCAAAAATACAGGGTTCTATAAGCCTATGCAGTTATATAGTATGGCCGATGTGTTATTGATGGTTACTTCAAATAAATATCTGGCATATTGAAAGCAGCCTAAGGTAGCAATGAGTATTAGCAATAATTAATCTGCTAAGTGCCGGCACCATGTATGGAGGTTATACAAGGTGCATGGACTCTGCATAGTAACTTAATTACATGACTGAGGTGGAGTACAGAGGTGTTTGGGTCCTGTCCATCTCAATTGGACACCTACATGTTGTGCAGTACAGTAGTCATCCTAGAAATGTTGCGATCAGGGTAAACTGGTTAGTCTGTAGCAAACTCATTTCTTTGATAGTCATTAGCTTTGAGACAATAAATATATCCGCAAAAACCTCACACGAAATTATCTTACAAGAAAAGAAGTTATTTGGAGGGGCAGAAAATTGTGTACCATTACACGATTGCATTTCAAACTTTTAAAAGGTGATCTCAACTGCATAGCATAACCACGTTAACTTGGAGCAGAAGACAGAAAACCTACTGTCAGATTTATCTGTGATTAGGCACCTTTTGAATTCTTGCAAAGGGTTTGAGTTACACGATACCTTCAGGTGAATGCTGCACTTGATGAATACTAAACATAAAATAATCTCCCGAGATATTAATGTGCATTGTTAGCCCAGCAGTTTTAGCTACATCGTTTCGATGTAAAGCTACAAACTAAGGGGCCGATTATGATGGCGGACGGACCTGAGTCCGTCCGCCTCCATAGAGTAGGAGGGAACCTCCGCATTGCTTGCGGAGTTCCCTCCTGTGCAATTAGGATGTGACCGCCACCCTGGCGGTCACATTCTCTATTTTTACCATTGCGGCTGGTGCGGCTTCAAGCTGCATCCGCCGCAATGGTAAAAATTAAAGCTGTGCATTTGCATGCACAAAGCGGCAGGCACCACGAGGTGCCTGCCGCTCTGTGCACGCAAATGCGGGGGGGTACCATAGGTACCCCCCATGTGCACCCCCACCCCCCTTCACCCCTGGGGGCCCGCAACGGGCCCCCAAACAAGAATCCGTATGCCTTTGCACGGCGGACATGCCGCCGTGTAAAGGCATTGAAATTCAGACATCCTAATATGGCTGGCGGTGTCTGATAGACACCGCCACCATATTAGGCCTTTTCCCTTAAACCAGGACCCACCAGCCATCCCAATGTGGAGGTGGGTCTTTGGTGGGTCCGCAGAGGATTTTCCGCATCCGCCGGCCCGGCGGATGCGGAAAATCCTCCACCATTATGGGCCCCTAAGTGCAGTGATAATGACAATATTAGTTGCACCCTTTAACATGTCAACGGTTAACATTATCAGCGCTACCATTTCCCTTGCCATATTGAAGGCCATGACATTTAAAATTAAGGCATGGATATAAGCTTAACACCCTACCCCAAAATCATGCTTGAATAGTTGCATGCGTATGCCACTAAGAGTCTGAGTGTGTGATTGGGGGTGGTTTAGATTGAATGATCGAGTGACAGATTTTATTGAGCCAGTAGTAAAGCTAATCACTGACTGCTCACTTTTTTCAGTGTTGGTATTTTGAGAAAGAATGTCACATTGAGGACGAAATTCATAGAATTGATTAATGCTAAACAAGTTGCAACCTACAGCACTAAATGGTCCTTACATGTCACTTTAGATTGTTAATACACCATCAGTAATATTATTGGGAATATAATTTGATATACTATGTGAGAAGTAGTTTGTGAGATTATAAGCAGGACGTCATGGATTAAAAGTTATGTTTATGACCTACCTGTACTGGTTCCATATTTTTTAAGGTTTGAATTGGAGTCATTATTGTTTTACAATAAATTATAGGTAATCTTTAAGAGATGTTCCTTAATTAATTTCAGACATTTCATAAATATTATTAGAATCAAACAGTAGCGGTCTTGGATAACAGTGTAGTAAGAGAACCCACAAATGGTTTGGAATATTTGCGCTGTGAGAAGGTGAAAAGAAGAGTGTGGAGTCATGAAGGTTGGCGTTTTGAATGGTGATGTGATGAAAGGCGGCATGATGGGGACTAGAGCTATTGGCATGCAGCCTATACCTTGTTGTACTATGGAATGCCACTCTGTATCTAATGAGATTAGGAACAATATGGCACTTGCCTTCCCCCGACATTGACACAAGAGTTGTATATGGTCCCGCAGCCTTCACATGAAATACTCCCAGCCAAACCCATTCATTTGGAGCTATGATTTGGGGGGCCACATATCTGGAGGGCTATAAAGGACATAGAAGTCAGCCTTGAGAGCTCTTAGCATTGCAACATTGGGTTTTCTTTATTTATAACTGAACAGAATTCTCTAAGAATCTATGGCCGAAGCATGCACGTTGACTATTATCCTCACGTTGAACTATGCTTGTGTGGACTCAATTGCAATGTTCTTGAGAAATTGAGGAAAGTGAAATGGAAAAGATTCCCACTGTCAAAGACAGAGTTGAGGTATCTGATACTCCAGGAGATACCCTCTATAAGATACTGGGATAATGGTTGAGGGGGGTAACACCCTACTAAAGTAGCAACCACAATCCTGGTTAGGGTGAAATGTCAAGCAAGCTCCAAATTAACCTGTGCGCAGCCCTCTGGAAGCTTGGCATACACCAGTCAGGCTTAATTGAGAGACAATGTGTAACGTATTTATGAGGTAGAACCGAAGATATGCAATTAAAAGCATTTAAGTGGACAATAGCACTAAAAAGCACAAAGCGTCACTCATGGCTATCTGGTTGTTGCGAGACTGGGTGACAGTCACAAGTTCAGGCTGACTGTGATGAAGCACAGACCAGATAGAGGGACCAGGTTAGTCCAGCTGAACGAGTAACCTTCAAAGTTCAGCGCAACAAGTTCTGTTCACGGTGGAAAGGGCCACAAGGGGCAGGGATTGAGTTGCTGATGGTCATTAATGTAGAGCGAAGAGCAGATTGAGCATTGCATGAAGTCCTTGCTGGAGCTTCACGTTGGAAGACACCACGAGCGGTTGATGCTGTAGTGCGAAGTGCAGATCTTTCGCTGACGGGAGTAGTTGGCAGCTGCTATTGTGCGAAAAGCTGGGTTCGCCGGAACGTCGCATTGCCAGGAGGTGCAGATGGCAAGATTTTCTACATGTCCCATTTGCATTAGCGAAAAGCCCAAATAATTTAGTGGAAAAGCAACTGAGGCCACACCAAGGGGTCTGAGGGGACCACTTGGGGATCAGGAACAAACTCAAGAAGAGGCCAGCAGGGCTTATTCAGGTCCAGGCAGATCAGCTGGGCAGTGCAGGTAGGCTCCGGAGCTTGTTTTGTCCATGTAGCTCAGAACAGGAGGTAAGCTGGATGACCCTTGGAGTCACTTCAGCCTAGGATGAAGGGTACATGTCCAATCCTTCTTTCAGTATGCAGGGCAGCAAAGTGTCGGTCCTTCTGGCAGCAAAGCAGCATAACAGTCCTTCTGAAGAATCTACAGGTCCAGAGGTGTACTGAAGAGTTGGTATCTGAGGTCCAAATATTCATACGTGGTGACATCTTCGAAGTGGAGAAACATCTAGAGGATTCCCTTTGAAGTGCCCTGGCTCCTGACTAGGTACAAGGGATATGCAATTTTTTGTGTGAAGGCAGGACATAGCCTATTCAGGTGTAAGTGGTGCTGTGCCTTACTCCACCCTCCCATTCTGCCAGTTATGAACCATCCAGGCACACCTGAGCTCTCTTTTATGAGTGGCTGTCTAGGAGAAATACACAGAGACCAACTGCCAACTAGACCCAGTCATGTGGCACAGAACGGGCTGCAAGCACTAAATGGCTAAGAGGAAAATACCAACTTCCTAAAAGTAGTTGTAACAAACAAGAGCAGCCCAATATGTCCACGTGAACTTGGGTAAAAATGTAGAAATTGAAAACGAATGCTCACTAGGGAAACATTTATAAATACAATCTAATAGCACAGACTTTTGTGCAGACTGAATCTGTATAAGGAAATGTATGATAAAACAGACACTTATTCTGTAAAGAATAAGGGCCTGATTACAAGTTTGGCAGTCTTAGGACCACTGTAGCATCCGCTTTGCTTCCCGCCGACTAGGCGGTACAGCCGGTGCACAGTCTAAATATTGAGTTTTAAATATCGATCTACAAAAATATCGATTTGAAAATATCAAAGGTACAGAATATCGAGGTCAAGAATATCGTTGGACAGAATATCGACCCTAAGGTAAGTAATATCTATTTTTTTTATATCGATGTAAGTAATATCGAAGTTAGTAATATCGATAGCATATATATATCGATGTAAATAATCTCGATGTTACTAATACAGATATTTGTATTATTGTTATGTATTTTATTTATGTATGTGTAATATGTCTTTGTTAAGTATTTTACTTGTTTTAAATTATATGTGTACTATTTTTATATATTAATAATGTTATTTGTAAGTAAATTTATGTTTTAGTACCGGAGCGGGTTGTGGGTTTATAGGGGAATAGGGTGAGAAGTAATTTAAATATACTAAATTAATTATTAATTTGTAGGAATTATAAATTCATTTTAATTAATTTTTGTGTTTATTTCTGTAGCAGGTTGTGGGTTTATAGGGGAATTGGGTGGGAAGTAATTTAATTAAAATTAATTAATGATTTATTTTTATTTATTGGTATGAATAATTATTTTATTTTTAATGAATTGTTAATTGGCAATTCATTATTTTAATTGATAATTACGTTTTTTTAATTGGTAATTGATGTTTTTAATTGGTAAATAAATGTTTTACTTGGTAGTTAATGTTTTAATTGGTAATTAATTTTGTTAATTGGCAATTAATATTTTTCATTGGTAAATCATTTTTATTAATTGGAAATTACTTTTTAATTAATTGGTAATCAATGTTTCATAAACAGTATTATTTGGTATGGAAAATATTGTTATTGTTTAATATTTTGTAATCGGTAATTAATTTTTAATAATTAATATTTTTGTGAATGAAACATATTTTATTGTTCAATATTTATTATTGGGTGACTAATATTTATTAATTAATATTTATTGGTATTTATTGTTAATGTATTGCTAATTAATTATTGAACTGTAATTATGTTTTTAATAATTATTAATGGGTATTTGTAAATTATGCAGAGTTATTTCAAAATGTAATTCTTTATTATTTTAAATACAAAAATTATTTATAAGTATGTTATATTTAAATTCTACGCTATCCTACGTTTTCCCTACTGTTTTACTCTCTGGAGTTGGAATAGTAATTTTTACCCCTATGCTATCTAACACTTTCCCTACTGTTTCAGTCTTTGGAGTTCGAATAGTAATTTTTACTCCTACGCTAACCAACGCTTTCCCTACTGTTGTCGCCTCTGGAGTTGGAATAGTAATTTTTACCCCTACGCCAAACAACGCTTTCCCTTACTGTAGCACCCTTTGGAGTTGGAATAGTAATTTGTACCTCTACGCTATCCAACGCTTTCCCTACTGTTGCCCCCTCTGGAGTTGAAATAGTAATTTTTACCCCTAGGCTATCCAACACTTTTTCCTACTTTTGCTCCCTCTGGAGTTGGAATAGTAATTTTTACTCCTGCACTATCCAACGCTTTCCCTACTGTAGCACCCTCTGGAGTTGGAATAATAATTTTTACCCCTACGCTATCCAACGCTTTCCCTACTTTGGGATAAAGCAAGATTTGATAAACTATCGACTATGAAAGATCATTCCAAAATAATTTTTTTGCACTGGGTGTCTTTGGGCCTTTGACAGGGTGATGGCCTGCCCACTATAATTTATTTATTATTTAGGAACTCCTCCCTAGGACTGTTGTAAATTTGTAATAGTAGCCCTGAGGTAGGCTGCTGCAACATTGTCAGCTAAGACAAAATGCGTTTTGAAATAGGCGAAGCTGAGAATCAGATTCAAATGCGTGGGCAAGGTTGAGAATCAGATTGGAAAATAAAGACCCGACATGCCACAAACTCAACATTGATTTGTTGGAGTGCTTGGAGAATATTTTCTTTTTATTTGGAATTTTAGAGCAGGGGAGGACTGGGTGACTCTTTTTTTCTCCTTGAGCAACTGACACTTGCAAGCCTATTTCGAGATATGAACATTTGAAATATTGCATATACTGTATCCCTAAGCCACCACCGCTGTTGTTTTTGTTAACACCCTATGAGCAATGGCTTGCCTTCAACAGGTTCGCAGGTCTACCTAAGTGGGTGGCACACCATAGGCTGCAGGCTCACAAGTAGCATTTAGTTTACAGGTCCTGGCTACATGTGTTACCATTTTACTCTTGATGTATAGGTAAATTAAATATTCCAATCAGGGCAAGCCAATGTTACCATGTTGTTAGGAGTGAGTACATGCACTTTAGAACTGGTTAGCATTGGTAAATTGCACAGAATCCTAAGGCCAATAAAGCACAGAGCCATACTGCCAACAAAAACTAGAACAGAAAAATATGCAGGAGTAAGGTAAACGTTTGGTGAAATACCACCCTAATGCTGACAGGTCTAAGACCCTCTAGATGCCAAGCCAGAAGAAATCATTGTAGGGCACAAACCTTTTAAGAAAAATAAAGTTTGAACCTGGATTGGCAGACCAATAAACTCAAAGGTTCCAGCGGCTTTCCAAAGCAAGGTAAGGGAATTGAGGAATATAATTGTAAATGAAGTTATGATTAAATGTGCCCATAAACCTCTTGATTAATGGTGCTTGTACCTGTATCACTTACATGGACAGGTAGTATATTTGGTGCACAAGTGTTCTGGACCATCAGATACATATGCTCTTTAGCTCTTCTCTATATCTAGGTATCGGGAGAAATAATTCAAGCTTCTGTTTTTGGCTTTCAGAAGCATTATCTTTACTGATTCAAATTTAAAGATCCCTAATACACACAGGCATCAGACAGCTGCGACAGTTAAGTTAAGGTTACTATAAGGAAGGAGACTGTAAAGAGTAGGATTGATTTATTTCTGTTGTCTTAGTAGTTTGACATTTAAATTAATTTTTCAAAAACAAAGGTGTTTTGGTAAATTTGTAAATGTGAGAAGAGGTTTCACAGATTATATTGTAAGGGATTTTATTCTGCAAAGAACTGTGATTGTATGAGCCATTTAATAAACATTGATTTGACTTTCCTTTCTCTATCTCGCTCTCTCTCTCTCTCTATTGCTGTCTCTCATTCTGCCGCTCTCTTGAAAATGCCTATTCAATCAAATGTTCTATTTTGACTCGACAATGACTGTATGTTCTATGGTGATCAAGGTAGCTGCCCTAATTGCCTTGCCCTTAACTTCTTCCCCTTAACATTTTCCTCGAACACCACAACCATATTACTCTCTCTACATATGTTTCACAGACTGGAAAGAGGGGAATGCAGCAGTGCTTTATGCCCTCAAACATTTTCTAGCCAAACGTTTTAATAATTATACATTTTGGAAACCACAAATCACATACAGGTTTAGGTAATTCATAGTTTCCCCAAGTTTATGTGGCCTGGACTAGTTAGAGGCAGTGACACAGCAGAAATTAGACTCTATCACCCTTATCACTTTAGTCAGTGACAATACAAGGACCATCCAGCAAAGTGAGCAGTTCACAATCACCTCTCCAACATGTTAAAATAACTTGTTACTTATAAAACATTATGGACTTCTATGAAGAAACAGATCTGCGTGGGTCTGCCTCTTATATACCACTTTTCATAAAATATATCTTACTAATGCATTTTCTTTTTCCTCTCTTCTGGCCCTTCTAAGTGACAAATTCTTCGCTCTTACATTCCTTCTTTTCCTTCAAGTAATGTGGTCGTAATCATTAGCCTGTTCCTTTCTTGTCATAATCATTAAATGGTCCTTTCTATGTTGTGAAATCTGCTATAAATAACTATTGTCTTACAACAGAACATTAAAGACCGAGGCTCTTTTCCGTCCAGTAATTTTTCAGTTCAGTAATTTTTCAGTTTTCTTTCTCCTATCGTAATGAGTTCCTCCGTAAGCCATTTTCTCTTCCTTTATTTACTGCTCTTTCTCCTTCTGATTTTAGTCACGATATACATTTTTATTTTTATTTGTCTATTTTTTTAAAACATTTATCACAATGCACATGTATTTTCTTTACATTCTGTTCCGCTATTTCTGCTTTCAGCTACTGTTCTTCACTAGTCTAGGACCTGTCTTTCTACTTGCATTGGCATTTAATTCACATTCAACCACAGAGTACATTTTTTCTGATTTCGTTGTTGTAGGTGACCTAATTCTCCATTCACAGTTGATCTCATTTTCTCTTTATGGTGTCCTTTTACTTGTTCTTATTGCATATTCACTTTGTTTACTTCACCTTCTATCTCCTAAGTGGTGGAGATCTCCTTCTGACAAGTGTTTGTGCTACTCATGCCCATTCTCAAAATTCACTACTGTACAGTATTTATTTCATATGTTTTATTGTACTGCGTGCCACTGGAAAGGCTTCATTGCACTTGAACAAGATTGGGTGTCAACAAAGAGTGGCAACATGATTCACAAGGCACAAAACAGAAGAGGCTTGATCTGCAACAGCAGCACCCCAATGCTTTCCTTAAATGGAGGTGGTTGGAGTTATGGCATAAAGCTTCTTCAAGTGGATTTCCAGTTTCTAACCATGAGCAAGGAATCTTGTGCTGCCCTTTTTTACTTTCCCGCTACTGACCATGGAGAGGAGGTTTAAGTCTGTGGAGAACAAAAGCCTATGTGATCTTTAACTTTGAAATGTAGTACTTAACTAGTCTGGGTGAGTTTTGAGTAGTGATCTGAAGGTGATGCTGGCTTTCTTTAACTAATTTTCAGCAGCTTGCCAAAGAAGAACAAAAGACAAGTGACAAAATGTGTGTGAAAATGCTTAGAATGTTTAAGAACTTGGGCAACCCCAAAATTCCAAATGTGGAAAATTTACCTATTCTCATATCTCAATGGCAGATAGATTTGCACCAGTTCAGAGTTTGTAAATCAAAGCCGCTAATATTCTTTAACAAATCGATTTTTCTGTACACCTTAATTCAACATAAGTTGTGGTAAATGTACGTTTATGCATTAGGCTTTATATTCGCTGGAGTTGGAAGGACTTACCACCCATTCAGGTTCCTCACTGGAACACCTTCATTTATTGACGCCATTATTACTAATCTTAAGTCTGATGTTGGAAGATTTTTCTCTGAGAAGGTTCAGCCGTATTAAGAGAGAACATGGCGGCAGACGGCTGAGCTGCCGCGGTGCTCCGTAATCGGGTTGCCGTTTACTCCGCCTAAGCCTGGAAAGTGACAGATTTTGATGGATTCCCTTGCGTATAACCTCTGCGTTACACAAAATACAATTTAGGCTGACAACATCTCACTTGGTGGTATAGAAATTGAGAAGCTTTGAGTGATGATTTGTTCGGCATACTTTTTACTGAAAAGAAAAGTCTGCTTTCAATCTCCATGACGGGGCTGTTGGTCGGCGTATCTAAGGCTGAAGGGGCGAGCGGAGTAGACGGAGCTCGCACGCCGCCTACTCTTACAGCTTCTAGCCCCCTGATAACGCCGCCAACCTTGCGGAGGTGGTCTGCAGCAGCCCTGGAGCTGCGGCGCGGGAGAAAGGCTCGCAGTTGTTGCACGCTTCATGCGCTGAGTCTGGCGTTTCGGCGGCTCGACTTACGAGACCATGTACACGGCTTGAAGTGGACGCCTTAGAGACCGAGGAGTCAGACGACGCTCTCAATGAGTCTGAAGAGCAAAATATCTCCGGAGGGGTTAAAAATTCCAACAAAGGTTCGTCTTTTTGTTCACAGCACCACCAGCAGCGCTATCAGCATCAACAGTTACAGCCTAAAGGTAAGGGGAGAAAAAATTACAGAAGGGGCAAGCTGTCGGCCAAAATACTATCAGGGGAGTCTCCTTCCAGCGCCAGCACTAGCATAAGCATTAACCCTGCTGTATCGCCCTCCGTAGGTAATAAACTCTCTTCATACCTTTCAACTGAAATTAAAGCAAAGGGCAATAGAAGGACAGTCAGAGGGAAAGCACAAACTAAACGTAATCCCGCTGTTTCATGTGACTTAAGTTCTAAAATCACTCAGTCGCTGCGCTCATACCTCAAAGCAATACCACAAGTATTGAACCTCACTGAGTCTCAGGCTACACCAGTACTTTCAGCATCAGATATGTCATCTACTGAGAATCTTGCATTAGCCCCAAACCCTTCCGACCAGACCCCTCTGGCAGATGGTCAAGCCCCGATTACTCCAATTACTGCAGCTGGTGTAGATGAGCCCCCTGAGCACCCTGTCCATACAGCCATGCCTCTGTCAGATTACATCTCACCCACCGACCCTCTGATCAATGCAGCTCAGGCTACTATAGACATCACTATTAACGCATTGGGGGCCGATGGGTTAAAAAACGCTGCCGGACCATATATGGGGGTAGGAGATAGACCAAATGACCCTCTTACTTCTCTTTTGGAGGAAACTGCAGCCGCGGCAAATGCGGGTATCGAGGCAGCAGGGGGGCCATACCCGCTAATCAGATGTTCTGATTTAGACCTAGATCAACGGCAGCTTTCAGACCTGGGCTCTGATTATGTTTTACCCCTGGAGGGTGGAGGCATTACAGCAGCCTCTTTATTACTAATGTTTTCCACCTTATCTCGCGACATTAAAAGGGGGTTTGAAGAGTCTGCATCTATACAGAGAGAGATTCGGAACTAATGCGAGTCCTTGGACAATAAAATAGATGGGTTAACCTCCAGAACTGGTGTCTTGGAAGAGACTGTTGGGGCGATGTCGTTACATCTGGATAAGGCAATCGAAGATATTGGCAAACTAAAGAAAGAGGATCAGACCCTAATAGACAGAATGGAGGAGAACAATGCTAGAAGGGGTAACATCCGCATTCTTAACATCCCAGAAGGAACAGAAGGATCAGATATTAAGAAGTTCGTTGTTCTTCTACTAAAAGATTCTCTTTCCTTGGATCAATCTCTAGAGGTCTTGGCTACTGATATCCAGAGGGTCCACAGGGACCCCTTTAGACTAAATCCACAAAGGTCGAAACCTCGTAAAATTTTGGTCAATTTTCACACCTACGCTCTTAAGGAGCAGATTCTAAATCTGGCTTTAAAACAAAGGTCATTACCTGGTAAGGGCTTTACTTTTCTTATAAGGTCAGATTTATGTAGGGTCACGCTGGAAAAGCAAAGGGAGTTTGGTAAGCGCTTAGATGCCTTTAAGAAACTAGGTGCAACAGCCCAGCTTATATTCCCAGCCTCATTAAGGGTTATGTACAACAATAAGATGATGAATATCAGGTCTGTTCAAGCTGCCGATGAGCTCCTTTTGGACCTAGGAAACAAGGGATCAGATAAATAAGACCCAGATCTCCTACTGATATAGATTAATCGTCTGGTAGTAGTATCTGGTGTTTATATCTATTTTGCAATAAGTAAAAGCATGATCTTAAAAGAAAGGTGGAAAGGAAAAGAAAATATCCGAACTAAATACTAAACACTAAATACTAAATACTAAAACACTAAAAACGCACGAAAAAGAGGAAAGAAGGGGAAAAAAAATGGAAAAAGTATATAATCATGTGTATAGATATAAAAATACATAAAGAAAAGAAAGGGAAAAAAGGGGAAAAATAGAAAAAAAAAGAACAAAACGGAAAAAAATTAAAATAAAAACTAGGAGTGGGAAATGTGTGGGGTAGAAGGTGGAAACAAGACAATTGGCTGTTAAATCTTGTACCTTATTCCTCTTAAGTATCTGTTTCTCACGCACTACTCACTTTAAGATAGGGAATTTTTTTTAAATTTTTTTTATTTCAAACTTTGACTTTACTGTTTTTTTCTTTCCAGGGGAATAGGGGTGGCAGCAACCCGAGGTAGGGGTGCCATCTACTGGACTTGATACGGTTAGATACAGCACGGGTTCTCTATGGGAGGGGTGGAGGGTGGAGAGGGCACAGGGTTGAGGGGGGGTTAAAAATCACTAGAAAATTCCTCATTTGCCAATATAATGATGTATTATGCTTAGTCAGTTATATACCTTTTTGTGATGTGCTGATAACTTTTGAAGGGGGGGTTCAGTATAGTGCTGACTCTTATTTTGAATTGAGACGGGGAGGTCTTCGGAACAGTTATGATGACTAAACTAAAGATAATCTCATGGAACGTTAATGGCTTGAGTACTAAACCTAGAGCTAGAACACTTCTCCAGTATCTTCGTGACTCAGACGCTCAGGTTATCATCCTCCAAGAGACGCATCTGGTTCAGGTTGAAATCGACGAATTGGTCAAGGTTAATAAATGGATTGATTTTGCGATCTCTACTTCTCAGTCCTTGACCTCTAGAGGTGTATCAATTATTTTTAAGAAACATCTTAAAATCAAGATCTTAGACTCAAAAGTGGACCCCGATGGTAGATGGGTTATTGCTTCTCTATCTATTTTGGGATTCCAACTAACAATAGTGGGGTATTATGGGCCTAATCAAGATGACCCATCTGTCTTGAGAACCATCTTTTTCCATCTTTTGTCTTACCCAGAGCCAGCAATATTGGCAGGGGACTTTAACATTGTTTTGGACCCTATATTGGATAAAAATCCTAATAACAGGTCTAAAGTCCCGTCGAAGTCAAGATCCTTTTTGATAAATGCAATGAAGCAATATGGATATGTGGATATCTGGAGATTAAGGGCAGGCTAGCAGCAAGGTATTTCATTTAGGAACTATAAGTATCATCACCAATCAAGGATAGATTACATTTTAATTAACCAGACGTTGGTAGACACTGTTAAGATCATTAAATACCTTCCCCTACATCTATCAGATCATTCAGCCATGCAACTGGAACTCACAACTCCTTTGACAGCGCCGGCAAGGATCTGGTCTTTTGACCGTTCACTACTCTCTCATTTTGAGGATATACTATTTATAAAAACGGAGGTAGTGCACTTCTTGAGTACAAACGTTGGCTCTGCTAATATTGGAATTTTCTGGGACTCTCTTAAGGCGTTTCTGAGAGGCCTAATTACAGCTAAAGTGGCCTATAGAAGAAAGGAGTATAGAGAGGCCGTTGCCTCGGTGGAGGCGAATATAGCTATGGTCCAGCTGGAGATTGATTCCAAGGCTAGTTCCTCGGATGATGCATTGATACCTTTGCACGAAAGATTACTCTCCTTAAAGGGTCAATTGGCCTCAACTCTCAACCTGAGATTACAAGAAAGATGGGAGGCCAGCAAGCTTGCACATTTCCAGTATGGGGAGGGTGCTGGAAAATTACTGGCATGGGAGGCCAAAACGGATCAGGCACGTAACAACATTGACCTGATTAAAGTTAATGACCTCCCCTTATCTGTGGATGCTGATATTAGAGCAGCTTTCAAAGAATACTTCTAAGCCATATACCGGGAGGATAAAACATTAGATGCTGTTACCATTAGGGATTGGCTTGGTAAAATTTCCCTCCCATGTTTATCTGTAAGCCAGAGTGAGAAGCTAGAGTCCGAAATCTCGGAGGATGAAGTGAGGAGAGCCATCCAGATTGCTAAGAAAGGGAAGGCGTCTGGCCCAGATGGCCTGCCAGCAGAAATGTATTCAACATTGGAGCAGGAGCTTGTCCCCTTTTTGACAATCCTGTTTAATCAGATTCTTATGTACGGGGCGCCTCCTCCGGAGTCATGGGATAGCGCTTCTATCACTGTAATATTAAAATCTGGGAAGCCATCAACGGCATGTGGTTCTTATAGACCAATCTCTATTTTAAACGGAGATTACAAGATATTCTCATCCATACTTGCAAATAGATTAGCCGTAGTTGCACCCTTCATTTTACATCCGGATCAGAAGGGGTTCATCAAAGGACGTAAACTCTTCCAACTGACACACGACTTGATAGGAGCTGTAGATCTGGCGCTTCTCAAATCTCTTCCACTCGCGGCTCTAACGTTGGATGCCACCAAGGCCTTCGACAGGGTCAACTGGTTGTACCTGTCGGAGGCCTTGGCAAAGTTCAACGTGGGAGGTAGATTCCGTCGTGCTATCGAACTTTTATACCGGAATCCTAAGGCCAGTGTTCTGGTAAATGGTGTATTATCTGACCCTATTGACATCTCGAGGGGAACCCGGCAGGGCTGCCCACTCTCTCCACTTCTCTTTGATTTATATGTTGAACCATTTGCCCAGAGTTTGAGGGACAGTGTTGACATCAAAGAGTTCACATGCGGGGGTTGGGAGAGAAAGGTGGCCCTATATGCGGACGATATTCTCATCTTTACGTCCGCACCCCACTCGGCCCTTCCTGCAATATTCAAATTAGCATCGGAGTTTGGGGAGATGTCCGGTTACGAGATCAAAACATTAAAAACTGAGATGATGACCTGGAACATTGATCAGAGCTCCTTTACTGAAGCCATTCGGCCTGGTAAGGAGATGAGGTATCTAGGCCTTGATGTTGTTGGCGACATAGATCAGATTGCTACTAAAAATTTCTCGAAAGTAGCTAAAGAATGTTGCAAGTTGCTCCAGAACTGGGCCCATCTCCCGTTGTCTTTGTTGGGTAGAATTAATCTTGTTAAGATGTCTATTCTACCGAAGATTACCTTCTTATTTAACATTATTCCTATATACTTTGAACCTCTTCTTATTAAAAAATTACAGGCTGACATTAATACTTTCATTTGGAATAATCACCTCGGCAGAATTTCTTGGAAGAAAATCAGGAGACGCAGAGATAAGGGTGGGCTGGTAGCCCCGGACCTGCAGATCTATGCTTGGGCTTTCCAGCTATCTCACGCTAGGATTTTATTAAAGAATCCATCAGATCATGGAGTTGGTTCCATTTTTTCTACTTTATTGATGGCAGAGGGGGTGAGCCAGTCAGGTTTTCTTTTTAAATTCGGAGATCCTAAGTTTTTAAAAAAAGTCAAACTGAAAGTTTTATGGGGTATGGCAAGAATTTGGGCCCAGTTAACTAAAGGTATCAAAATAGGGTCCTACGGTTGTAGAACGCCTCTGTGGGGTCTTCCGGAGTGTCCGGCGTGGCTGGGAGATACACTTGCGCAATCTATTAGAGATACTGGACTTCTGGTATGGGGAGATCTATTTGATAATGGCACTCTGCTACCCTGGGACTGTTTAAGAAATAAAATTGGCCCAAACTTTTCCAGATTTAAATACATGCAAATATTGAGTTGGTCCAGTGCATATAAAGCTTCACCATCTCGAGGAACTAGGTTTCCACTGGGTAGACATAGTAACCTTATCACTCTTCTAGTTGACAAATCTCCCACTAAGAAGGAGATCTCATTTTGGTATAAACTAATCCTGGAAGAACTGGATGGTGAATTTTCGCTTCCGGAACAGCTTTGGACACCGCATTTAATTACCCCCAACTTGCAAGACCTTTGGATTACATCATGCGGTATGATGTGAGACATTGTTAACCAGCATGGCTACGTAGAAACCATATCTTTACCATCCATCGAGCTTATTATTCGCCCGAACGACTTTCCAAATTTAATCAGGGAAATAGGGTGGCTTGCGCGAGATGTGGCCTGTTAGCCGCAGCTGACACACACATGTTTTTCGAGTGTCCTCTTCTTTCTCTGTTCTGGGAAGCCATAAGTAAGACCCTCTCGATATCACTGGGTACTAACATTGTTCTAGACCTCACCTCTGTAATCTTTGGCATTGTGGACAGTGTTCCAGCAGCAGCAAGGAAGTTGATTTTCTACACTATGCTGCTTGCTAGGAGAGAGATTTGTAAGAAGTGGAAAGACTCTCTTCCTCCCTCGATTAATGATTGGTACACTTCTGTATTACAGGTCTCCAGGCTAGACTTGGCTAGAGCTGGGAACAGCGACAAAAGATCATTCTGGTATCTTCAGAGGTGGGACCATTGACAACCTGGGTTTTTTTTTTTTTTTTTCCCCCCCAGGTCCAATGATTAAGCCATCAACCCCATCACTGGGCATAGCTGGACAGTGATGCTATTCTAGCATCTTTTTGGCTGCACTTCTGGGATCTCCATATGGTTTTCTGTCTTTGCAAAGCCGGTTTATACACTATTGCTGTGGGATGAAGGCCACGTTCCATTTCTATACTCCCCACCAGTTGAAAGAACTGAGACAGCATGGTGTTTGTATATCGGCAGGTTGCACAATCAGAACCTAGGTGGCATAGGAGGACAAAAAAAAAAATAATAATAATAATCTTAAGTCTGATGTATGTGTGAAGTGGACCCTGCAAAAGTGATTTAGGCATAAAGAGAAAATCACATTCTAGGTGATGTTAAGATTGCATGGCAACCCCCTTTTTAATGCAGATTCTTCGAATTTACTCACTTGTGAAATGTAAAGGAATATTTGGAAATCGCGTTATAACATTTTTGCTTATCAAGCCTTACCTCCAACAAAAGATCCCGTCAGTTTGCGCCCTGAGAGGATCAGCATTGGGTCAAATGACAACAGTTCTCCTGGGGGAGCCATTCCAGCAATGACACAAGTTCCATGTCCAGGTTGGCATGACATCAGCGCAGTAACCTGCAAGGAAAACAAACGAAAACCTCAACATGGTCCCTCAACATGGTCATACCAAAAAAATACAATATGTGTTCATTCTAGACTTCCACTCCACAATGAAGTAATGTACCTACACACATAACTTGATCAAAATAAAGTTAAGTTTTAAATGTTAATGGCTTTTCAACTTCCGTATAAGAGGATATTCGACTTAGATCAACTTTTCAATCATTAAATGCGGCTCTCCCCCATATCCCATATGACCTTCGAAATACTTGCAGTTAACCCCTTCCATGCTCATGACGAGCTCAGCTCGTCATGGCATATACCTCTCAGGTGCTCATGACGAGCTGAACACCCGTTTTCGTTGCTGTCCAGCACAGGAGGGGAAAGTAGTAAGCAGCGATGTGGTTAATGGATAAAAGATATACCTCTAAAACCGAAAAGACCTTGCAGGCATTCATAGAAAAATCTAGCACTGTACTATTGCAGACTTCCCATCATTAAGCTGCTTTGACCTATAAATAAATATCAAAACGAAAAAATTAATCAACTCATTGCAAACACTCTGCTTTAATCTAGTTCCCCCGTATTATAACCAAAGATTAACTTTCAGAATTCAGCTGGGCAGATCATCTTATTTTACCTTTCAACATAATTCCTGAAGTTCCAGAAAACAACAAAGAAGATGTCTGAAAATATACCTCTTCAAAAACCAAAGTTAACTTCCACTGAAGATGTTATAATTAGTGTAAATGTATCCTAAAGATCATAAACAACATTGCTGCGCTAACACCAAAATGCATCAAATCAAGGTGTGTGCAGCATGGTACACCAAAGAACAAACAAGAGCAAAATAACAACGAGACAACTAGGAAAAGTGCAGAGAAATGTAAAATTTCAAAAAACACCTAATGCCCTGAACAGACAAAGAAAAACAAAGAATAACCCACAATGATCAACGCTATTCACCAAAGCGAAATATCTGAATACTGTTGACTCCCTCTATCCACACTCTCCTGATCCACTTGGCCAAACCATGGATAACCCTTCTCTCACTGTGGATCCCATCTGTGCAGCACCAAATCTTAATTTGCTCACTGATGCATCGCAGTAGGCAGACAGTACCACCATGGCCAAAACTGATGTGGACCATTTCATCCCTTGGATCAGACATCTTACTCAAACCCAACGAAAATATGCTAATTGGGTAAAAGCCAGTGTTGGCTTTTACCGATGATTTGGGGAGCAAGTACAAGCACTTCAGCACTGGTTGACTGTGGTTAAGTGCAGAGTCCTAGGGCCAACAAAAACAAATTCAGCAGAAAGTGTGGGGGGTGGGGGGAGACAAAAGGTTTGGGGGTGACCCTGCAAAGAGGGACGGATCCAGCACAACCCACCCTCCAGCCTCAAGCGAGGAGGAACTAATCAATACCTTGATAAGCTTCCCTGTTTAGGCAATAGAACATGGACACGGTCCCTCTACTCAAGGGGCACTGGTCAGTTCTACGCCTATCTGAATACTGTTGACTTCCTCTATCCACACTCTCCTGAGCCACTGGGCCGAACCATGGATAACCCTTCCGTCATTGTGGACCCCATCTGTGCAGCATAAAATCTTAATTTGCTCACTGATGCATAGCAGTAGGCAGAAAGTACCACAATGGCCAAAAAACTGATGTGGCACATTTTATGGCTTGGATCAGACATCTGACTCAGTCTGGACCTGGTGTCCTTCAGAGGAGTGGCTGGGCCCTCATTCACCTGGATATGATGAAATGAGGACAACCACCACCAAGGATCACCTATTTAGTCTTGGAGAGAGTAGGGCATAACCTACCACCTGCCGCTGGGTACTACCTTCCCCTAAAGACATATGGGCCTCTAGTGTGGAGTTCCTGCCATTGGGTGGTTTCTTGTCATAGACCAGGCCCTTTGCTTGAGCCCCAACTGGGAGCGATCAAGGCAATAGGGTTAGGAATGGGTTGCCCAGGGTCTCTGCCGACCGGAACCCCCCAAATCTTAAGAGGGGCATGGGAACCCTTTCCCCCACTCAACTGGTGCATGCCTGGCTCACTATGTATCCCCCTGACCCTATTGGGGGACCCTGAACCACCCTCCTTAGGATCATTCCCAGGTACAATCTCAGACACTATGATACTCATTCAGAGGTGTGCCTTGCACAGAAGCTCCCTGGGATCAGTAAGCTTGGAGTCAAGTAAGTATTGGCGTAGTTCCGGAAAACAATGAATATGGCTTTGTTGAAATTAGATTGTACAGACCATCAAAAGTGTTTACTTCAATACCTTTCAACCAACCATCCAGTGCCTTGGAAAAGCGGTCCATAAAATCTACCTAGTATTGACTTGGGAGTCTGTGGCAATCCCTGTACCTCTTAAGGGTCAGCCTAAACTTAGCAACAATTATGACTTTCATAGGGGCATACTTTGCCTAGTCACCCACCTCAAATGTGGAAAGTGTGTCCTTCCCCATAACGGGCATGTGTTTCCATAAGCCACCCCTCCTCCAAGTACTCTTCTGCGACCTTGTGTACACCCAGTCATGTGACAAAGGCCAAGCAAAAGGCACAAAAAGGCAAAGGGCAAAAAAATGCCAACTTTCTAAAAATGGTATTTTTAAAATTGTGGTTAAAAACCTGAGTTTACGATTAAATAGGGCTCATCACCACAATTCCAAAGACACCAAACATGAAATGCCTACCCTCTCTCAATTGGAAATTAAATGACAGCTTATTAAATATAATAAGGAGTCCCCAACGTTTTTCTAAGGGAGGGGCAGGCCTCACAGTAGTGAAAAAACGAATGTCATCTTTTTCACTACCCGGACATGAAAAATGTAAAAGTGCATGCCCAGGCCTTTAATTACACAGCACCTTTCCCTATAGGCTACCTAGGGCCTACCTTAGGGATGACGTATTTGTAATGAAAGGGGAGTTTAAGGCTTGGCAATGGTGTTTAAATGCCAAGTCAACATGGCAGCTTAACACTGCTGTCAGGCTGGAATGGCAGGCCTGGGACACGTTGAAAAGGGCAATTTAAGTGGGTGGTATAATAAGTGCTGCAGGCCCACTAGTAGCATTTAATTTACAGGCCCTGGGTATATGGTATACCACTCTACAATGTTTTGGAGAGCCAGCACAAGTACTTTAGCACTGGTTAGGTTTGGTAAAGCACACAGAGTCCTAAGGCCTACAAAAATGAATTCTGTAAAAAGTGGGGGGGGGAGGCAAAATGTTTGGTGGTGACCCTGCAGAGAGGGCCAGGCCCAACATTTGCAATTTGTAAACATGGACTATTATAGATCAGCAGCAATACGCCTGAGCAGTAAGGTGCTGCAAAGTTCAATCATCTTGCCACACCCATTCAATATTTGCATAGACATATCAGGTGTAATACTGAGAGATTATGAAATTAGCATAGTAAAATACACTGATGATACACACTTATATGTATAAAACCAATCTAACAACTCAGCACTAAAAAAGCTATCTAAAAAAAACAGTTAATGAGATATGGTCATTTTACCTACAAAAAAATCTAAGTACGACAGAATTCCTCCTAATCTACTCCAAAGACTCGTGGCCTGATTTAGAGTTTGATGGACAGGGCACCCGTCACAAACATGACAGAGTACCCTGTCCGCCAAATTCTTGGTCTGCCAGCCTCATTCAGAGTCAGGCAGACTGTAAATATTCTATCGATGGATTCCCAGTTGGCTCGGATGACAGAATCCTTTGTCCAATGTCTTGACGGAGTAGGTCTTTTTTATAAAGGAATGTTTCCTATCCATCCCCACCAGGAAGATTCTGGTGTCAGGACCAGGAAAAAAACACCAAGATTAATAATAATGACTTACACGCTCTAGGAGATAACTGTACAGTTCGGCACAGCACAAAATGCAATTTTGGATATCTTAGGTGAAATTAAACTATTTCTCCTTTTTAACTCCTGTTTCAAAGCCTTGTTGGTTTTGTCACAAAGCCCCGTCTACCACTGTTAGTATATCGTATTGCATGAAAACCCATGGGTGGGAGAGTGGGAACACCAATGTATCTCCTATGAGATGCTTACTTTGCACAAAGCAATGCAGAGTACAGTTAGGGATCTTTGCTTTATTTTAGGCCTACTTTCTACTGGAAATAAAGTTTTGCGTTGGAAAGCAAATCCCAAATTAACAGTTTAAGCAGGTCTGCATCACTGTGTGACACAAATCTGGCATAAATTGCTAGTAATTCTACCCTGATGAATATATTCTTCCTGTTTTCCTTCACATAGGTGCAGGATAGATGCAGTTCATCACCTCTCATCCTAAAGACCAGCTTCCGTTTTCCTTCCCGCTATGTTCATCTTACTCCTATCAATGCTGGTGGAAATTTGAGGCTGAGGTGGATGAGAGTGCAGCATGCAATGGCAACACACACCATCCCCTAAGTGTGGGAAACAAACTTTACATCGCAGTCATTACATCGCACTACACTTACAACGCAGTCATTACATCGCAACATCCTTTACAATGCATGTCACTACAACGCAGGCATTACAACGCATAACATTACAAAGCATGACACTACATCGCATGTCACTACAACGCAGGCATTACAAGGTGTACCATTACCACGCATTGTACCCCTACACTATCCAACATTTACCCTACTGTTGCACCCCCTGGAGTTAGCATAGTAATTTTTACCCCTACACTATCCAACACTTACCCTACTGTTGCACCCCCTGGAGTTAGAATAGTAATTTTTACCCCTACAGTATCCAACACTTACCCTACTGTTCCACCCCCTGGAGTTATAATAGTAATTTTTACCCCTACACTATCCAACACTTACCCTACTGTTGCACCCCCTGGAGTTAGCATAGTAATTTTTACCCCTACACTATCCAACACTTACCCTACTGTTGCACCCCCTGGAGTTAGAATAGTAATTTTTACCCCTACACTATCCAACACTTACCCTACTGTTGCACCCACTGGAGTTAGAATAGTAATTTCTACCCCTATACTATCCAATACTCACCATAAATGCAATGTATGGTATGCGTTGTAAAGGTATTATGCGATGTAATGGAATGTGTTGTGAAGGTAGTTTCTAAAAATGTGATGTAGTGTCATGCAATGTAATGGAATGGGTTATAAAGGATTTTGTGATGTAAAAACTATGTTGTAAAGGCATGCGTTGTAAATGTATGCGTTGTAATATCATACAACCCCAAAGTGCAGTTCAGGTACCTAATCTATTACAGACATTGCTACTGAGATTGAACATGCCCAGTGGAACACATCATTCAAAGAATGAGGTGCTACTCTTTACAAATCATTGTCAATGGGGGACACCGAAGACCTACCTGGAGGGTCACTCTTGCTGCGGCGCTCACTCCTGGGGCCCAAATGCTGTCTGTTTCCCTCGCCGCCGTTGCTCTCCACTCTGCACGGCCGCTGTGGGGGGAAACTACAGCTCCCAGTGAGCCCTGCACACAGCACCGCCCACTTCCTGGTCTGCCACGCCCGGAGGCGCTTAAAATGCGAGAGCTCCCACTAAGGAGCGGGGGACACCAAAGACTTACCTACACTCTTGCTGCGGCGCTCACTCCTGGGGCCCAAACGCTGTCTGTTTCCCTAGCCGCCGTTGCTCTCCACTCTGCACGGCCGCTGTGGGGGGAAAACTACAGCTCCCAGCGAGCCCTGCACACAGCACCGCCCACTTCCTGGTCTGCCGCACCTGGAGGCGCTTAAACTGCGAGAGCTCCCACTAAGGAGCGGGGGACACCAAAGACCTACCTGGAGGGTCACTCTTGCTGCGGCGCTCACTCCTGGGGCCCAAACGCTGTCTGTTTCCCTCGCCGCCGTTGCTCTCCACTCTGCACGGCCGCTGTGGGGGGAAACTACAGCTCCCAGCGAGCCCTGCACACAGCACCGCCCACTTCCTGGTCTGCCACGCCCGGAAGCGCTTAAACTGCGAGAGCTCCCACTAAGGAGCGGGGGACACCGAAGACCTACCATGAGGGTCACTCTTGCTGCGGCGCTCACTCCTGGGGCCCAAACGCTGTCTGTTTCCCTCGCCGCCGTTGCTCTCCACTCTGCACGGCCGCTGTAGGGGGAAACTACAGCTCCCAGCGAGCCCTGCACACAGCACCACCCACTTCCTGGTCTGCCGCGCCCGGAGGTGCTTAAACTGCGAGAGCTCCCACTAAGGAGCGGGGGACACCGAAGACCTACCAGGAGGGTCACTCTTGCTGCGGCGCTCACTCCTGGGGCGCAAACGCTGTCTGTGTTGCGAGCCCTGAGAGCACTCCTGACGTTTCTTCCAAAGCTGCAAACTCCCAACTCCCTCCGGATTAAATCAAAGCAGTCAGGAAATCAACACTGACCGATTTAACTTTCCCCGAAGGGAAAGGGGAAGTGGACCGAGAAAACAAACATACAACAAATAAAGAAATGTTGTCTTCGGTAATTGTTTTCTCTTGGTTGTGCTCCAGGCCGTCAACTGTCTACTTGGTATGAGCTACTGGTTCAACATAGTTCCTGAAGTTAAAAGATTAACCATCAATACATCAATAACTTACTAAATTACCTCCTTAATACAGTGATGATCTTAAAAGCTCAATTACTGACCATAGACTCTTGCGGCCTTAGTTCACACACTCTTATATCAGTATTATTCAGCGTCACTCTCTTGACCCTTAAAAATAAGATTGATGTCAAAAATGTGACCTCTCGTAAAAGACAGTGCGTTAGTTAATTAACTGGTTAGTGAACTTAACAGAATTCTTCATGCAAAAACTCGTACCTGAAGTCTTCTGTAATCTCTTCTAAATATGGGTATCTGCAGTAGGATGATAAGAAGGAAAGAAAACCCCTCCACCACTACTTTACAAGTTGCTCAAGGTTAAAACCAGCAATCAATGTTAAACAGTTTTGTTTCTTTTTTGTTCATACATTAAAAGTCTCACTTAATTTACACTGAAGCTTATGGTACCACCTATTGAACAATTGTCTCCTTAACTTTGCCAAGGTTTGTTTACTTCTTAGGTAAGAGTCTCAAGTCTCTTGGCTTTCTACTAAGTCCCAGGCGCATACCTTATATTCTCTAATGTCTTGTCTTGACTTTGCCAAGGTTTGATGACTAGCCAAGAACTATGCGCCTTTTAAAAACATTTGTTTGCTGAGTTGTTGTTTGAATTAAATCTAAACATAAATATCAAGTATTAACAAGAAATTAAATAAAATCTTACTGTCCCTTTTAAATTGTCTGAGGAGACAGGAGTCTCGAACTGCCTGCAGGCACCAGGGAAAGGAAATGCGTTATCTCAGCACACTTGCCGGTAGAAAGCGGAGCTTCGTTTTTTAAGAGCCTCCGCGCTGACTGAACGATGTCTGATGCTTTGAACTGCTTGCAGGCGCCAGGGGGAAAGAGAGATGTGCAGTCACCGTCGCGCTGCCCAGAAAGGAAACGGAGCTTCGTTTTCCTAGAAGCCTCCGTGTTTACAACAGCTGACCTGGGACTTGGAGCGCAAGCAGACGCACGGGAAAGGTGAAGCGCTGTCCCAGCTGGGACGTCCGCCGAGGGAAAAAACGGAGTCTCCTTGTCAGGAAAGGGCAGGCGGAACAATGCGACGGAGAGCAAGAAATCAATTAGCTGAAGCTCAAAGCTTAAGAGCTTAACCAAAGTCCCGGAAAGAGACCTCTAAGGACTGTTACAGCTGAGCGCTGCCAGAAGTACCCGTCAGGGAAAACAACTAGAGACGAAGCACTGACAGTTGGGAAAGGCATCTATTTATAGATGCTCCCCTGTCACGAGCCAGCCACGAGGAGTTGCGCGAGCCCTACCCTCAAGGGGCTTACAATCTAAACCTCTTTACACAGAAAGCTTTTTAACAGCTTAATAAAACAACAAACATTGTTAAAACCAAATTTAACTCCCAAGTTTCACTCCAACTAGATTTACTGGTTAACCCCTTGTTTAAAAATAAATATTAAATAATTTTTAAAATCAGTTTTCACAATATTTAAAATTTCACAAATAGCCCTTAAACAACCTGAATTACGCAAGACGACCTGTAACACCCCTAACAGTTCCTCCCCCCAAAGGTCGTCTTACAGGACGAGGTTTATCAGGATGTAAAGCATGAAAGGACCTGACAATTCTTGGAGCATGAACATTCCTTTCAGGTTCCCAAGATCGTTCCGAAGGATCATACCCTTTCCAATCGACCAGGTAAAACAAGGTACCCCGAATTCTCTTTGAATCTAAAATAGCTTTAACCTCATACTCAACATGATCCCCTATAACCACAGGCGGGGGTGGATTATCAGGTCGAGTAGATGGTTCAAAAGGTTTCAAAAGAGATACATGAAATACAGGATGGATAGTATATTCATCAGGCAAAATTAACCTTAGAGACACAGGATTCAGAATTTTTTCAATTTGAAAAGGCCCAATAAATCTAGGTTTCAATTTTCTAGGACCCTCCAACTGAATATTCCTTGTAGACAGCCAAACCCATTGACCTTCTTTGTAAATAGGTGCAGATCTGCGATGAGAATCAGCAGTTCTTTTCATAGTAATTTTACTTTTAATCCATTGTTTTCTAGCCTTTTCCTGAATATTCAACAATGCTGTCAATCTATCAGCCACAGCCGGCATGAATTGTTGGTCCTCTGGTAAAAGAATAGGAAGAGATCTGGGATGTAAACCAGTGAGAAAATAGAAAGGGGAACAACCCAAGGCAGAATGGGTGGTGTTATTATAGGAAAATTCAGCCCAGGGCAAAACTTCATCCCAATGACCAGAGGAATTAGCTAATAAACATCGTAGCCCCTGTTCAACATGCTGATTAACTCTTTCAGTTTGACCATCAGTTTGTGGGTGAAAAGAAGAAGACAAGGCCAACTCAATTCCCAGTTGTTTGCATAATTGCGACCAAAATTTAGATATAAATTGAGGGCCTCTGTCAGAAATTATCTTAGAAGGAAGACCATGAAGCTTAACGATGTTTGATAAAAATACAGCACTAAATTCAACCGCTGTGGGGATTTTATGTAATGGAATAAAATGTCCCATTTTAGACAACAAATCAACTACCACCAAAACAGTAGTAAAACCATTAGATTTAGGAAGATCAGTAATAAAATCTAAACTGATGGTATGCCAAGGCTGGGGGGGAATAATCATTGGACAAAGTAAACCCATAGGAACTGCATGTAAAGCTTTTTGTCTTGAACAAACTGGACAAGATTTTACAAATAACTGAATTGCAAGAATCATTTTTTCCCACCAAAAATGACGCTGACATAGATCTAACGTTTTATTAATGCCAGGATGCGCAGCAATAGCCAGGTCATGATTCCAATGCATAACTTCATCTTGTAATTTTTTAGTGGGAACAAATAATTTATTATCATGAAAAAACAAACCTTCTCTGACTGAATTTCCTTTTTTAGATAACCATTCTTGAATGTTAAATTTCTTTAATTCTGCTTTAACAGACTCTAAAAAACTTTCAGAATGAATTTCAGCAGCTATTTTTTCCTTAGGTAAAATGCTTGGTGGTTCATTTACAAGATTAGAATCTCTCTCACAAACTAACCGTGACAGAGTATCAGACAGCAACTGCTTATTCCCTGGCCGATAGGTAATCAAGAAATCAAATTCACTAAAAAACTGTAACCATCTCATCTGTCTAGGAGTGAAGGCCTTCACAGTAGAGTAAAACTGTAAATTTTTATGATCAGAAAATACTGTGATAGTATGTTTAGCACCTAAAAGATGATGTCGCCATTCCTGAAACACATCTTTAATAGCTAAAAGTTCCCGTTCAGCGATAGTATAATTCTGCTCAGCTACTAAAAGCTTCCTGGAAAAGAAAGCAACTGGGTGTAAATGACCAGAATTTGAATCCTTTTGAAGCAACACTCCACCAATAGCCGTCTGAGAAGTATCAGCCTCAACGAAAAAAGGCCTATCTGGATCTGGATGAACCAAAATCGGTGCTGAAGTAAAAGCCTTCTTTAACAAAGAAAAGGCTTGATCTGCTTCTTCAGTCCAAGAAAATTTTCTCCCTTTTTTCAATAATTGAGTAATAGGAGTAACAATTTCAGAAAATTTTGAAATAAATCGTCTATAAAAATTAGCAAAACCCAAAATTCTCTGTGTATCCTTAATAGTAACTGGAATTGGCCAGGTTATAATCGCTTCAACCTTCTTAGGATCCATATGGATACCTTCTGGAGATAAGCAATAACCCAGGAATTCCACCTTGGAAGCATTAAATACACATTTTTCGAATTTAGCAAACAGGGAATGATCTCTTAACCTCTGTAAGACAGCTTGAACATGTTGCACATGTTCCTCGGAATTTTTTGAATAGATTAAAATGTCATCAATATAAACTATACAACAGACATCCAATAAGTCATGTAGAACTTCATTAATAAAATACTGAAAGGCAGCAGGGGCGTTGCAGAGACCAAATGGCATGACAGTATACTCGAAAAGACCAAATTTCGTACGAAAAGCGGTCTTCCACTCATCACCCTCCTTAACTCTAATCAGGTGATAAGCACCTCTCAGATCAAGTTTAGTGTAAATGGTGGAACCCTTGATTTGGTTAAGAAGTACAGGAATTAATGGTAACGGATATCTGTTTTTAATTGTTGCTTTGTTAACAGCTCTGTAATCGATACAAGCTCTCAAATCTCCAGACTTCTTCGCTACAAAGAAGAGCGGAGACGAGACGGGGGAAGTGGAGTGCCGAATAAAACCTAACTCTAAAAGCTCATCTAAATATTTTCTCAAATAATCATTTTCAGGCTCAGTTAAAGCATATATCCTGCTACACGGTAGAACAGCTCCTGGAACCAAATCTATCCTACAATCATAGACTCTATGAGGTGGGAGCTTAGTTGCTTCAACAGGATCAAAAACTTTAGCAAAATTCTTATACTCAATAGGGAGACTACTGACTTCCGCATTAAGAGTAGCACAAAAAAGCGGCATTACCGGATCTCTTGTTTCTTGATAGCAATGTAACTTGCAAAATGAAGATTCTAGGGTAACAGTTCTTTTAATCCAGTCTATCCTGGGATTATGTAATTCCAACCAAGGAATGCCTAAAATGACCCCAAAAGTCGGTGCATCAATTAGATCAAAAACTACCTTTTCCGTATGACCATTGTCTGCCACTAAAGTCAATGGTTCAGTGTTGAATCTAATCATTCCTGAAGATAAGACCGAACCATCAACAGCCCTCACGGGCTCTGGTTCTTTCTTGGCAATGAATTTTAAATTCAATTTCTCAGCAAAACTAATATCAAAAAAATTTCCAGTGGCCCCAGAATCCAACAGAACAGGAATACTATGCCTTTGAAGAGTAGTTAAAATAAAAACCATCCGAATAGTGAAATGTTTAGGAATATGTGTAGTAATATTAGTGACAAACTGAGAGACCTTAGACGAAGATTTTCTCAAGGAAACGATCTCAACTTTCCTCGAGCATTTTAGTTTTCCGACGGATTTACCACCGGAGTTTCGATTGCTAAAACTTTTTTCTTAGTGGATTTAACAGTACAATCTTTAGCAAAATGTCCAGACCTGCCACAATACAAACACAAATTGCCCTTTCGCCTACGTTCTTTTTCTTCAGGAGTTAATGGCCCCTTAAACCCACCTGATAGAACAGGTTCAGCTAAAGAACTCTTAACATCTGATTCTTTTTTCTCCACTCTAAAAGAACTTCTTGTCCTTTCATTCTTACGTTCACCCAACCTGTGATCAAGCTTCACCACCAGATCCTGAAACTCTTTAAAATCCCCAGGTAAATTAACTATGTGTGCCAAAGAATCCTTCAATTCATCTCTTAAACCTCTATAAAATAAAGAAATTCTTTTTTCTTCTGGCCAATGAGTTTCCGTCAGAAGTCTATTGAAAGTAGTTATATAGGAGATAAGATCCTTAGCCCCTTGACGAAGACTCAACAACTCATTATCAGATGCCTGAACCAAGGTATGTTTTGCAAACAAATTGGACATGGCTAACTTAAAATTTTGCAAATTATGAAGTAGCGGATCATTATTATCAACCAAAGGCATTGCCCAATTTGCAGCTACCCCTCCAAGATAAGAAATTATAAATGCTACCTTAGAAGAATCTGAAGAAAAAATTTGGGGTTTACACATGAAATGCAATTGACACTGACTAAAGAAGGTTGCAAACCTACTGTTATCCCCCGAAAACCTTTCTGGATTTGCCAACGGAACAGGTGTAGGAGTAACTACAGTGACCTGAACAGGTTGCCCTTCTAACTGATCTCCCAAGGAATGCGACTGACGAGCCTCAGCTCCAAATCTTGTAGGCGCTAGGACCGATCTTTTCTCCTTCGAAGGATCCCTCCAGACTGAAAATTCCGCTTTAGTTTTTTCCAATTCCTGGCGGAGCGATAGATTTTCCAATCGTAAATTCTCCATCTCTCCTGTCATTTTTTGCACTAATTGCGACAACTGTGAAACATCCATGAGGGTGAGTTTGCAGGCTCTGAAAGAAACGTTTTTAAATTTTGAGGCTTCGTCTTCTGTTGCGAGCCCTGAGAGCACTCCTGACGTTTCTTCCAAAGCTGCAAACTCCCAACTCCCTCCGGATTAAATCAAAGCAGTCAGGAAATCAACACTGACCGATTTAACTTTCCCCGAAGGGAAAGGGGAAGTGGACCGAGAAAACAAACATACAACAAATAAAGAAATGTTGTCTTCGGTAATTGTTTTCTCTTGGTTGTGCTCCAGGCCGTCAACTGTCTACTTGGTATGAGCTACTGGTTCAACATAGTTCCTGAAGTTAAAAGATTAACCATCAATACATCAATAACTTACTAAATTACCTCCTTAATACAGTGATGATCTTAAAAGCTCAATTACTGACCATAGACTCTTGCGGCCTTAGTTCACACACTCTTATATCAGTATTATTCAGCGTCACTCTCTTGACCCTTAAAAATAAGATTGATGTCAAAAATGTGACCTCTCGTAAAAGACAGTGCGTTAGTTAATTAACTGGTTAGTGAACTTAACAGAATTCTTCATGCAAAAACTCGTACCTGAAGTCTTCTGTAATCTCTTCTAAATATGGGTATCTGCAGTAGGATGATAAGAAGGAAAGAAAACCCCTCCACCACTACTTTACAAGTTGCTCAAGGTTAAAACCAGCAATCAATGTTAAACAGTTTTGTTTCTTTTTTGTTCATACATTAAAAGTCTCACTTAATTTACACTGAAGCTTATGGTACCACCTATTGAACAATTGTCTCCTTAACTTTGCCAAGGTTTGTTTACTTCTTAGGTAAGAGTCTCAAGTCTCTTGGCTTTCTACTAAGTCCCAGGCGCATACCTTATATTCTCTAATGTCTTGTCTTGACTTTGCCAAGGTTTGATGACTAGCCAAGAACTATGCGCCTTTTAAAAACATTTGTTTGCTGAGTTGTTGTTTGAATTAAATCTAAACATAAATATCAAGTATTAACAAGAAATTAAATAAAATCTTACTGTCCCTTTTAAATTGTCTGAGGAGACAGGAGTCTCGAACTGCCTGCAGGCACCAGGGAAAGGAAATGCGTTATCTCAGCACACTTGCCGGTAGAAAGCGGAGCTTCGTTTTTTAAGAGCCTCCGCGCTGACTGAACGATGTCTGATGCTTTGAACTGCTTGCAGGCGCCAGGGGGAAAGAGAGATGTGCAGTCACCGTCGCGCTGCCCAGAAAGGAAACGGAGCTTCGTTTTCCTAGAAGCCTCCGTGTTTACAACAGCTGACCTGGGACTTGGAGCGCAAGCAGACGCACGGGAAAGGTGAAGCGCTGTCCCAGCTGGGACGTCCGCCGAGGGAAAAAACGGAGTCTCCTTGTCAGGAAAGGGCAGGCGGAACAATGCGACGGAGAGCAAGAAATCAATTAGCTGAAGCTCAAAGCTTAAGAGCTTAACCAAAGTCCCGGAAAGAGACCTCTAAGGACTGTTACAGCTGAGCGCTGCCAGAAGTACCCGTCAGGGAAAACAACTAGAGACGAAGCACTGACAGTTGGGAAAGGCATCTATTTATAGATGCTCCCCTGTCACGAGCCAGCCACGAGGAGTTGCGCGAGCCCTACCCTCAAGGGGCTTACAATCTAAACCTCTTTACACAGAAAGCTTTTTAACAGCTTAATAAAACAACAAACATTGTTAAAACCAAATTTAACTCCCAAGTTTCACTCCAACTAGATTTACTGGTTAACCCCTTGTTTAAAAATAAATATTAAATAATTTTTAAAATCAGTTTTCACAATATTTAAAATTTCACAAATAGCCCTTAAACAACCTGAATTACGCAAGATGACCTGTAACACCCCTAACAGTCTGTTTCCCTTGCCGCCGTTGCTCTCCACTCTGCACGGCCGCTGTGGGGGGAAACTACAGCTCCCAGCGAGCCCTGCACACAGCACCGCCCACTTCCTGGTCTGCCACGCCCGGAGGCGCTTAAACTGCGAGAGCTCCCACTAAGGAGCGGGGGACACCGAAGACCTACCAGGAGGGTCACTCTTGCTGCGGCGCTCACTCCTGGGGCCCAAATGCTGTCTGTTTCCCTCGCCGCCGTTGCTCTCCACTCTGCACGGCCGCTGTGGGGGGAAACTACAGCTCCTAGCGAGCCCTGCACACAGCACCGCCCACTTCCTGGTCTGCCGCGCCCGGAGGCGCTTAAACTGCGAGAGCTCCCACTAAGGAGCGGGGGACACCAAAGACCTACCTGGAGGGTCACTCTTGCTGCGGCGCTCACTCCTGGGGCCCAAACGCTGTCTGTTTCCCTCGCCGCCGTTGCTCTCCACTCTGCACGGCCGCTGTGGGGGGAAACTACAGCTCCCAGCGAGCCCTGCACACAGCACCGCCCACTTCCTGGTCTGCCACGCCCGGAAGCGCTTAAACTGCGAGAGCTCCCACTAAGGAGCGGGGGACACCGAAGACCTACCATGAGGGTCACTCTTGCTGCGGCGCTCACTCCTGGGGCCCAAACGCTGTCTGTTTCCCTCGCCGCCGTTGCTCTCCACTCTGCACGGCCGCTGTAGGGGGAAACTACAGCTCCCAGCGAGCCCTGCACACAGCACCACCCACTTCCTGGTCTGCCGCGCCCGGAGGTGCTTAAACTGCGAGAGCTCCCACTAAGGAGCGGGGGACACCGAAGACCTACCAGGAGGGTCACTCTTGCTGCGGCGCTCACTCCTGGGGCGCAAACGCTGTCTGTTTCCCTTGCCGCCGTTGCTCTCCACTCTGCACGGCCGCTGTGGGGGGAAACTACAGCTCCCAGCGAGCCCTGCACACAGCACCGCCCACTTCCTGGTCTGCCACGCCCGGAGGCGCTTAAACTGCGAGAGCTCCCACTAAGGAGCGGGGGACACCGAAGACCTACCAGGAGGGTCACTCTTGCTGCGGCGCTCACTCCTGGGGCCCAAATGCTGTCTGTTTCCCTCGCCGCCGTTGCTCTCCACTCTGCACGGCCGCTGTGGGGGGAAACTACAGCTCCTAGCGAGCCCTGCACACAGCACCGCCCACTTCCTGGTCTGCCGCGCCCGGAGGCGCTTAAACTGCGAGAGCTCCCACTAAGGAGCGGGGGACACCAAAGACCTACCTGGAGGGTCACTCTTGCTGCGGCGCTCACTCCTGGGGCCCAAACGCTGTCTGTTTCCCTCGCCGCCGTTGCTCTCCACTCTGCACGGCCGCTGTGGGGGGAAACTACAGCTCCCAGCGAGCCCTGCACACAGCACCGCCCACTTCCTGGTCTGCCACGCCCGGAAGCGCTTAAACTGCGAGAGCTCCCACTAAGGAGCGGGGGACACCGAAGACCTACCATGAGGGTCACTCTTGCTGCGGCGCTCACTCCTGGGGCCCAAACGCTGTCTGTTTCCCTCGCCGCCGTTGCTCTCCACTCTGCACGGCCGCTGTAGGGGGAAACTACAGCTCCCAGCGAGCCCTGCACACAGCACCACCCACTTCCTGGTCTGCCGCGCCCGGAGGTGCTTAAACTGCGAGAGCTCCCACTAAGGAGCGGGGGACACCGAAGACCTACCAGGAGGGTCACTCTTGCTGCGGCGCTCACTCCTGGGGCGCAAACGCTGTCTGTTTCCCTTGCCGCCGTTGCTCTCCACTCTGCACGGCCGCTGTGGGGGGAAACTACAGCTCCCAGCGAGCCCTGCACACAGCACCGCCCACTTCCTGGTCTGCCACGCCCGGAGGCGCTTAAACTGCGAGAGCTCCCACTAAGGAGCGGGGGACACCGAAGACCTACCAGGAGGGTCACTCTTGCTGCGGCGCTCACTCCTGGGGCCCAAATGCTGTCTGTTTCCCTCGCCGCCGTTGCTCTCCACTCTGCACGGCCGCTGTGGGGGGAAACTACAGCTCCTAGCGAGCCCTGCACACAGCACCGCCCACTTCCTGGTCTGCCGCGCCCGGAGGCGCTTAAACTGCGAGAGCTCCCTCCGCGTCGCGGACGTGCGCGGACGGCGCCGGGCGAAGCCCGGGCAAAGGGCGGGCCGTCTGTGGCCGTCCGGGGCAGGAAGGGGCAGGGCCACACCTCTGACATCTGTAGCTACAAATGGTTAAGCGAAAGAAAACACCGACTATGGAGGAGGGTGAAAAAATTGCTAAAGTGCCAAGACACTCTAACTCTATATTGACTTACCTCTCTTCTGCTGTGGGGGCTCTAACTAAGGAGATTGCTAATGCCGAGCATGTACTGGGGTTGTCACCTCCTTCCCCCCCTAACAACGAATCACTTCATTCTTTGGAGGCCGACGCCTTAGCCTCAACCAACTTACCCGCAGTACCCCTGGACCCTGTTGTGACTATAGTAAATCCCCCCTCCCTGTCCTGAGAGTAAGGATTTCACCCCTGCCCTGCCCACGAATCCCATAAGACAGAACGCCCAGACAGTACCCCAACCAGCTAGGCGGAAAAGGGGAAAAGTGTTAACACGACCACTACATCTAGTTAACAAGCCGACCTTCGAGGAGATAAACTGGAGGAACTCTTTGTGGCCAGGATCAAACCCCTACTTGTGTGAATTGCTAAAGACATTGTGGACACTTTAAACACCTGTCTGGAAGGCCTTTTAAAGAAATGTTCTCTTATAGATAGACTTGTAAATTCCATACCCCCCAATATTGCCTCATTAAGAAAGGGTTCGATTGTGGATGGTGCAGGGAGTTTGGAGTCACCGGGTAATATTCTAACTGCACAGCCCCCATGTAGGTCTAGGCATGAAAGTGTTAGCTCACAGGTTACCAAACCTGCTCTCCCTCGTACTATGGCCAGTGCTACTAACATGGTGGACCAAATATCCCCTCAGCCTCAGATGAGCCCCCCAGCCCATAGGAAAATTACACCCAGCACATATAAACTTAATCTACCCCCAGAGGCGTCCCCTCTGGTAGCAGTGTTTATTGGGGTCCCACCACTTATGGAGGGGGAGGGGGAATCAACCCGGGATCTTATGGTTAAGGCGAATAGGTGGTGCGCAGAGAAATGCTGTGGGGAAAACATCGCAGACATGATTATCCATGCAAGGAGGGTGGGCTGGATCGGTAAAAAACCAAAAACCACGCAAGGGGACTGTGTGGTAATAAACTTTTGTAGGGCCAACCTGGCCGATAGGCTGTTCTGGGACGGCTCGGCGATCTCTTTTAGGGACCATCTGAGACCCGTTCCCTTGGGTTTTTTCTATCAACCCCCAGCCCGTACCAAACAACTAACTCACTACCAAGCAAGATGGCAGGGCTTGAGGACATCACAGGGGAGGAGCAAGGTTCTAGATAACACAAAAACACAATTCTTAATGGAACTTATCCCCGCCGTTGACACCTCGCCCCCAGGCTCCCCAGGATCAAGTAGAGGGCGGAGGGTTGGTCACGAGCAATCCTTTTGCCCCCTTGTCCGGTTTGGACGACACAGATTGACTACATAATGAAGCTTTAATAACTGATGAGTGTGGTTACAAGTCAAGTGGGGTTGCAGCATGTAAAATCCTCAGTTGGAATGTCGCAGGAATTAGATCTAAAATTGGTGACAATGAATGGTCTAGATTTGTATCTGAGCACAACGTTATTGCCCTACAGGAAACTTGGGATACCTCAACGTGCTTTTGGCTGGATGGGTTTACTAGTTTCGCTGGTGCCGCAACCCCCCGTAATGCAGGCAGAGCCAGGGGAGGCCTTCTGACTTCTTTCACTAGACCTTAAAGGGCCTTTAAGGAAGATTGAATATGACTCTCCCAACTTTTTAATTGTTGAAAGGGAAATTAGTCCCACAAAGAGTACTTTGTTTATACATTTTTATAATTCAGGAAATAGGGATTAGTGTGGTAATAATATTGCTGCCCTAGATTCCTTTTTAAATTCAGTCAGTCATAATACTCATACAAACTATGAATATGTGCTTATGGGCGATTTTAATATCCACCCTTGCGAACTTACGTGTGGCTTAACCGACCCTATGGGAGTTACGGGACCAGAAGGACCCCACTTCGAGCATACTAAATCAGGAGAAGAGTTGGAAGAACTTTTGGCTAACTTCAATCTCGCCGAACCCACGAATACGGAAGGGGAGTCTAGAACACCTACCTTTAAGGGGACAGTCCCAGGTACAATTATCGATTATATATTTGTGACCCCAGCTATTTCTAATAGGGCCATCTTTTACTGCACAGTCCCCTTTCCCCTCAGTGACCACAATCCTGTTCTTTTGGAGGTCGCCTGGGGGGACTCCATTGGTCCGATGCCAGGGCAAATCAATACAGGGCTTGCTTTACACACAACAGACCAGGGAAGAAGGCTCAAGTGGGCAAATGTGGTTCCAAACCTTTTTTACGCTAACATTCTCCCGCAAATCGAGGATCAGGTTATGATATGTCAGAACACAGACTCTCAAGATCATGAGATAATGGATGCCTTTCAAACCATTTGCAGTAAAATTACTTCTAACCTCACAGCTAAACTGAGGAAGGGGGAAAATAAACATTGTCGCTGGTTTGATGCCTCATGCTCGAAAGCCCATAAATCTTTAAAGGCGGCGCTTAAAGCAAACCCAAAGGTTAGGACAGACATTGCAATCTTAAGAAAAGAATATAAACGAGCTATCAAGGCCAGGCAGGATAAAATTAAATACGAGGCCTGGGAGAATTTATTTTCTATTGATATCTTGCGGGACAGCAGGCAATTTTGGGCCGTAATTAACCAGCCTTTCTTCTCTGATTCGTCCAACCTAGCCTTGGACTGTGTCATCCCGGATGATAAATGGCTGGCACACTTTAGCACAGTCTACGGAGATAATGGTACGGCTGCCCAGCCGTTTAACACGACCGCCCAGGAGGTCATCCCCATGTGTTTTAACAGGGTTGAGAAAGCTATCCTGGCCACTACCAGGAACAAAGCCCCTGGGCCAGATGGGGTGCCGGCTGATTTTTATATACACTCCCCAGATTTATGGGCGGGCATTCGGATGTATGACGTTACAATGCATGCTTTTACATCGCATGCCTTTACAACGCGGTTTTTACATCGCATACCATTACAACGCATAGCGCTTTTGGGTGTTGGATAGTGAATAGTTTAATTTACAATTCCAACTCCAGTCCCCGTGGACACTAGGGAAGGTTATTGGATAGTAAATTAACCTATTCCCTATCCTAGAGCGCCCCCCAGCGCAATGCGTTGTAATGGTTTGCGTTGTAATGACCGCGTTGTAATGGTAGTGCATTGTAAAGGTTTGGTTGTAAGTGATGTTTCCCCGGGCATTCTAGCCAGAGTATTTACAGCTGCTAACAGCAACCCTCTTCCAATCACATGGGTAACCTCTACAATTGTCCCCATTTTTAAGAAGGGGCAGCGGGACGACCCAGGGTGCTACAGGCCCATATCTCTTTTGGACTCTGCAATTAAGATCTTAGGCAGAGTCCTCTTGGCCAGATTAAGGGATAGTTTGGAGAGCTGTGGAGGTTTTGACGATATCCAATACGGTTTCCGAGAGAAGAGAGGAACAATAGAGCAATGCTCCAACTTACACCTGCTGATCTCAAAGTACACGGTGGCCAAGGAGGGGTCTCTGTACCTACCGTTCATGGACCTCTCCTCGGCCTTCGACCTGGTGAACAGGTCCAAGTTGTGGGACATCCTTCTGAAAATTGGGATTGATGAGGCACTGGTTGGGTTCATGGCTTCACTCCACCAAGAGCTTTTTGCAGTCGTGCGGGTCACAAAAGAAGGTAGATGTATGTCCCGTTTTAACTCCATGCGAGGGGTCAGACAGGGCTGCATACTGGCCCCCCTACTTTTCACAATCTATATCAATGACCTAGGTAGTCATTTGGATGGAGCGGCCAGAGACGTTCCGCGTGCAGGAGAAGTTAAGATCCCTGCTCTCCTATACGCGGACGACGCAGTGCTGATAGCCCGCACCGGTGTCTGTCTCCAGCAGCTCCTGGATGCCTTTGGCACATTCATGTTCCAACTAGACCTCAAGGTTAATTCGAACAAGTCACACACCATGGTTGTTGGCCACCAGAGGAAAAGGGCCCTGGTTAAAACTCTCACATGTAAGGGCGAAGTTGTTTCCAGAGTTTCTGTTTTTCCCTACCTGGGGGTGCTCTTTGACAACAAGGGCACCTGGGGCCCGCAGGTAAGGGCCAAAAGCCTGGTGGTGACCAGGACATCCATGGCCCTTTTGGGTTTCGCTAAAAGGCTGGGTTCTAGACCGATGGAAGCCCTCTTAAAGGTCTATAACAGCAAATGTTATTCAGTGGCACTGTATGGCGCACCATTATGGGGTTATGTATGCCTGGAATCTATCCTAAAGGCGGAAAATAGATTTTTACGCTCCCTCTTGTCCGTCCCCCAGTCGACACCAACCTTTTCCATACATGCAGAAGTGGGTCTGGATTACGTTAATGATAGGTTAAATTTGGCACCTTTAATTTACTGGCTTAAGACATGGCTCAATAAAGAACTAACTCTTAATCATTTGATAATGAAGGAAGTCATGTCTTTGGACCATAGTAGTAGAATACCGTGGATGGCCTACGTGAAGAAGTCCTTTATGGAACTGGGCCGCCCGGAACTCTTTACAGATCCCTCTGGCATTATGAAACAAGATGTTGATACCATTAAAAAACAATTTATGTTAAGGGTAAGAGCGTATTGAGTGGAAAGGGAACTGTTAAAGCCTGCAGTGAGACGACACTATTTGCTAGTGAATTCCTTTGCAGCAGAACCATGTCTATGTTTTGTCACTAAACCATTTCACAGGTTTCTTTGAACTAAATTTAGATTCAATCTTATACATTTTTATTTGGGAAATTTTAACACATGGGTGAAACCAGAGTCAGCACCGCCCTGTACTTGTGATAATTTCTCTGTACAAGATACCATGCATTTTATTATGTTTTGTGATTTCTTTTCTGATCAGAGAAAAAAATATTTGTTACCTATTCTAAGGGAAGCTGGCTTCTCCCAGGTTAGACCAGCCGTGTTTTATCTTCAATCATTGTGTAACATTCGTATCACATTTTGTATCGCAAATTTTTAGTGGCGGCGGCTAGATCAAGATCACGCAAGACACTATAAGACTTCCCCGTATGAACTGTTTTGCATATTCCTTTTTATAATTCTGTTTTTAGCTTACATACTACGTCATATGAATTCGATTGATATAAAATTGTTTAATTGTGTTTTACTTGTATATAAAGTTTTTATTCTCTTTGTATGATTTTTAACTAAATCGAATAAAGATTCTTTGACTTGACTGACATTGTCAATGGGCTTCTTGCTGCTGTCCTGTTACAGTGATTCAGTGCCTGGCTACAGTGTTTCATGTTATGGAGGTAATAAGGCCCATCGTGGATAGTATTTCTTGATTCTGGACAGCAAGCTGGGTGACACTGTGATCCTTGGCAGTAATTTTCCATTCTACTCAGGTCCTTCCAGTCAGAGGAGATCCGCTGTTGAGTAGTTGCTGTGAAACCAAAAAGAGGGTTTGGGCTCAATACAGTAAGGTCAAGTCTCACTCAGCTGAATAACAAAACAACAAGATGTTGTTTTGTTATTCTTGGCGGATTTCCGGTATCTAAGATACCGGAAATCCGCCAAGAGTAAACGAAATCGAGTCAGACTGAAATTGGAGGACGCGACCGCTGATTTAATCGGTAAGAATTGCTACGGCGCTTTCATTTTTTCGTCATGCATCAACTTTAATGCGACCTGGCCCCTAAAATCATCCTTCGTACTCTCGTTTCTTGTAGAATACGGAAGCAAAAGAATACAAACATCGGTGCATCAACATCTTTGCCCAGAAGTAAGCCCTCAGTTAGGCAATCCCCACCCCCGCCTCCCCTCACCTCACGATTAAAAGAGAACAGTCACATCTGAGGCTGTGTCCCTCCCATTCTCACCCTGCAGGTACAACCTAATTAACTCAACACATCTCGTTGAATGCAGTATACAAGATACTAAGAATGTGAGTATGAATGTATGTATTGGTAAGCGACGGTCATGGTTATTGGCAGAAACTAATTGGTGTTGATTTTAGCATACTTAGACCGCTTTTTCTTCCGTTTGATTATTTGCAGATTTTTCCTCTCACCTCGTTTTTATCACAAGGCAGAGGTAAGAATAGTGTTTGGCGCTCATGCTACTACTAGGATGTGCTTCTAGCGTTGACCCTAAAAACACCTACCCCATGTCTTTCAGATATGTGGTCCTGACGAGAGCACCCCCTATTAAGGGTGTTTGAAACGCGTAGACCAGCCTTTTGCGACCTTAGGAAACCTGAAAAAGTATCAAACGTTTCAAAAATTGGAATTGATTCCAAGGTTGCTTTTGATTTAGAGTTATTGATCATTGTTAAAACGGTTGTAAAAATGTACATTGTGTAAATAATAAGTATGAGTGGCTCTAGTGAGTCTGGGTGATCGAGTGTATGGAAGGTGTGATTGGAGATTGTCATTGTATATTTGTAATTTGTGTAATGTATTTGTGATATTTAACAAATTGATTTGTTCCTTGTATTCTCTTTTTTGTTGATGCGATATAAAATGAAAAATATGTTTTTTTGAAAAAATTATAAATAGACAGAAAAAGCAGTCTTGTCAATATGGTGTTTTGTTTCACTATGTTAAGTTCATTCACCCCAGAGTAAATTTGCAGTACTGGTATTGTTGTTTTGTTATTCAGTTGAGTAGTTGCAGCACCGCACCTCACACAGGAATGCAAGTCTTTCACTCTACTTAGGTCAGTAGCAGCAATTGTCTACAGTCTTGTTCAGACTTCGGCCTAGTCCAATGGGGCTGTGATAGTGGAGGGTATTGTTAGGCATTATGCTCCTGGATCGTCTGTTTTCTTCTCTCTTTGACTGGTGTGAAGGATATCATTGGATATAGAGAGGAAATGTTGAACAAATGTACCAGATAATGGGGCCACTACTTATTTTACCCTGATAACCGGGTCTTGTCAATTACGTGGTGTGCAGTTTTCAAACATTAAGGGTCCCATCCAATCTTGGCGGTGGGTGGCAAAACCATAGAGGGTCAGATTGTACACATTCTGTGCATGCCAACCCACAGCCTGATTTCAGTAGGCTCAGTTTGTGGAATTAGTCTACATGAGGGCCGTCTTGAAAAGGAACGCAGACCTCAGGCAGAAAATCTGAAATATTCATATGCAAATTTGTGTAATTGAATTTAATTTTTATCCTAGGCACATTGCAGGCAGAAGAGACAATGACAAGACTTTTCATAGAAGGGTCGTATGGGCTGTTTGCCATAGACACGCATGTAACAACTGCAACCCCCACTTAAGATTTTCACCAATAGCTTGGCTTGAGGGGATGTTAAATTAAATTATTTAAAATACCTAGACATATAAATAAATGCAAATTAATGTTTAAAAAGATAAAACAATATATACATATAGTACAAATATGTGCTATATTTAACCCCTTCGGTGCTGATGAGGCTCCCGGCCGTCATGAGTTACGGTGGGCGTGTGCTGATAACGGCCGGGAGCCGTCATGACTACGCCCGCGATCGGAATGTCTAGCACTGGCGTGGAATTCCGGCTGCAGCCAGGGGGTTAAATAATGAGAATGAAAACTAAAAACGAAAATGAAAACTTATTAAGTTAAATGTATTTCCTTTGGGGTTTTATTTTAGGTCCTACCTCTTATTTTCTATGTGAGGGTATTGCAGTACCAGTAGTTAGCCACATAAAGTGCTGGACTTACTACAAAAGTGCAAGTTACTACTAAAGTGCAGTTTGTGAATATCAAAACATAGTAAACTTATTCAAAAGTGCAGTTTGTGAATCAGGCCAGGAGTGTCTTCAGCAAGATTCTGTTTTCTATTGGAATCCATGGGCTTATTTATGACCCAGTTTGCGTCCCTCTTGCACCACACAATTAGGTGCAATGCAACGCAAACCTTAAGTCAACATGTTGAAGCCACGCAAAGCCACTTTGCGTGGGTCTGAGTGACTCAAAAGATCTGGAGTAACGTAATGCAGTGCAAATCGCTGTGTTGCGTTACTCTGCCCTGGGCAGGCGTACATGGGAGTTTGTGTGGGGGTTCCCATGTAACTCCCATTGATTTTGACGCATCCCCAGATTTACAAGAACTTGTAAACTTGGGGATGAATCAAAAGTTTACACCTTCCTAGGGGAGGTGTAACTAGGAGAAATATCTTTAGTTTGCCTTGTTTCTTCCTCTTTCTATGCAGCAAACATAGAAAGAGGAATATGCCTCCCAAGATTGTTTTTGTGCAGAAGGTGTTACTTCCTGCACAAAAACAATCCTGCATGCAACGCTGGCACCTTTGTACCATTGGTCAATGGTACCTGATTTGGCAGCCCATTGTGCGTCAGTGCACAGCAAAGGACAGGAATGTGATGTATGCCGTTAAATACGGCACATTCCCAGAGCCGGACTTGGAGCCAAAACTGGCCCTGGCAAAGTGATCGGCTGCCCCCCCCCCCCCCCCCCGGGGGGAGGGGGATTGGGTGCGACCGAGCCCCTTGCCTGGGCCGCTTTTCGGCCGATTTTGTTACAGGGCCGATTTTGCAGCTATGCTGCAAGAACAGCTCTGTAACAAAAACGGCCCCCAGGGTCCCAAAACCGGCCCCCACCCTTGCGGCGCACCGGGGGATTGCCCGGTGCCCGCAACGGCCAGGCAGGGCCTGCACGTTCCTGCCCTTTCACTGTCATGCAGTGCAACAAGGTGACTTGCTGCACTGCACTGCATCACAAAGCTCTTAAACAAGCCCCCCAATTTGTAAAGAGACTCTCCCCTGTCAGACATCGTCAAACTTTCCAAGCGCCATCAATACTCGTACTGCCATGTTCTGAAGAAACTGCAGCACGGATATTCATCCCATTGATAAACCCAGGTAGATGGAACTGTATTAGTCCAGATGGGAGAGGACAGAATCACTATCCCCCTGGTGAACACTCTAGTTCAAAAAATGGTACATTTTCCTCGTTGTTAAGAGGAGAAACATTTTGGTCTATATTTTCTGAATTTGTGGTAAGAAGGACAGATTTTGATCAAATAGCACTCCAAAGTTCTTACGGAAGTTACCAGTACTGGGGTGCAGCAAGCTGGCTTAGGCAAAGCTCATAAATAGCAGTACCCTTAGAATCTCAGAGGAAGGCTGCTATCTTGTGTAACCTGGTTAAGGAATGGGATGATTACGATTTCACAGATGTGGACTGGTAGCACAAAAACGTATTCTGACAAGAGTAATCAAAATGATACCCTGCCTCATGAAATGGTTTAGTTATCTTTGACTTCTAATGCACATATACAGTTTCATAAATAAGGAGAAAAGAGAATAGGATGAGACATGTATTGATAACTTAGTGATGTGAAATCCCAAGAGGTAGAAGATAGCCAGACTAACCTCGGTGAATATTCTTAATGTATCTCTGCCCTTTATTGGGCATGTTTGATAAAGAAATATATAGTGTGATTTGTGTATCCATCCTTCCCTTTTATAGGGCAAGGAAATGGCTAAGACATTTGACGACTCCTTTTTTTTTTACATCATTTGGACAAGTTTAGTTTATATTTAACTTATTATAGCAAACCAAATAAATCAATAAATACCACTGAGTCTATTTTCCATGTTTCCCTTTTCTGATTTGCTTGAATTCTGAAAATTAAATATTTATATTTTAAACGAACTTGGCACAGGCTTCCTTAACTGCTCATGTCCAGGGGAAGCCCTGTCCAGCTGATTTCCTACAACCAATGTATCAGCTTCCATACTTAAACTCATTTTTATAAATGTATATTCATGTATTTTGCAGTAGGAGGATGCCATAAGGTGGCCGTATTCAAAGAGCCAGATGTAGGTTTTCCAATATCCAAGACACATACCATGAGTTCAGCTTTTCCGATACACTCAAAGGAGTAGTCGACTCCCCCATCTGTCAGGTCACAAAGAACCTCGTGAATAGGCTTAGTGTAGTCGTTGGGGCTAATGCATTCAGTGGCTCCCATTTCTTTTGCCTTTGAAAATTTGTCTTTGTTGTTGTCGATCCCAATAATTCTGGTAGCACCGGATACTTTACAGCCAATGACAGCAGACAAGCCAACTCCTCCCAATCCAAACACAGCACAAGAAGAACCTGGTTCAACCTACAAAATAGGATGTAAAAGGAAATCCAATTAATTGCCAGATTCTCCAGTTTTTGTTATGCTTTTTGAGAACTTTTGTAACAACATAAGCAATATTAGCCTACAATAGCACCTACTAATCTGTATTCAAAAAAAGTTCTAAATCTTCAGGAGGAAGGCTAATCAAACCAGCACTGATTAAGCGAGTAGGTCTGTCGACAGTCTGGCCTTTTCAAAAACCCAAGTACTGCAAGGTGTTACTAAATGATTGTCTAAAACCAGATTAAAGTGCTTCAAAAGTCTTTTACAAAGCTGCAGTAGTCCAAGAAGTTACTGCATATCCAGTCAGATATAGGTGCCTGAGAAGTCTTTCGCAAGGCACTACTATATGTCCCTCTCGGTCCAGAAACAAGAGCTAGAAATGTCTTCATAATGTTGCAGTACAGCACACTGTTGATAAATATTCGAATCATGCCAGAAACACATGCTTGAAAAGTTCTCATAACGCTACAGTACAGCAAGCTGCTACTAAATGTCTGAATCAAGTCAGATACAAGTGCTTGAAATGTCTTTCACAAAGCTGCAGTTGGGAAGCTGCTACTAGATGTCCCTCTTGAGGGAGATACAATCGCCTATGTAGCACGCTACAGTAACATAGGCCCACACTAGAGGTCCTAGGGCCACCCACCACGTGCTTTTTCAATATGAAAATACAAGAGCATTATGAAGCGAGGACATTGCTTGGAATGATTCCTTTTGTTGAAAGAGAAACAGAACAATGGCAAAAACCTTACATGTGTTTTTGTTTTCAACATGGATGCTCATTCAGGGTGTGATTTTAGCACAGACATTTGAATATCCGCTTTTGCTTGTCTAATGTCATGTGCTTGCTTCCTAGACGCTACACAAAGATGCCAGTAGTGTGCTGTAATGGAGGAAAACAAAGAGACCCTAAAATACATAGAGCCCGATTCATCAAGGTAAACTGAGACAAAAGTCTAACTTTTCGACTTTCGGTATTTACAAAGGGCATTTACTGACTTTTGTCTGAGTTAAACTTACATTTTTGTTTTAAGTTTAACTGAGATCAAAAGTCTAAACTTAAGACCAAAACTTAAGTTTAACTGAGATAAAAATTCAAACTTTACTACTCGTAAATGCCCTTTGTAAATACCGAAAGTCGTAATGTTAGACATTCGTCTTATTTTACCTTTGTGAATCGGGCCTATAGACATTACCTGTCTCTGGGAAATAGAAAGTGTCTCTATTATGCACATCAAACAGCTCATAAGTCAGCTTTTTAGCGGGTTTTGATATCAAAGCTCTGTTGGAGAAGTAGCTGCAGATGCAGCAAATGAAAAAAGCATTAGGAAAAGTCATGGGAGTGGGAGCAGAGCAATGCAGGCGAATATGCAGGGAAGTGGTGAAAAGAGCAGGGGGAGAGAAGGGGAAAGGCAGCAAGAGAAAGAGAGAATTGGCAAATTGCTGCAGCATTAGGCTGCAGCGCCTTCAGCTGTGTAATATCAGCTTACAAAAGAATTATAAAAAGAGCAGATGCCCTTGCATGTCCGCTTTTATTGAAAGTGGAAAAGACAATGGCCACAATTACCACTGTGCTTTTGTGTTCAGCACTACAGATCATAGAGAGGGTCAGGATTCAACATCTAGATTTGCATATTCACTTTTGCAACTCTCATGGTTTGTGCTGGTTTTCTAAACACATAAGCAAATTCTGACTTATTTTGATGATAGTGACTTCTCTGGCTTTCAGTGGGTATCTGTATTATGGAAGAAGGTGAAGACATCTCAATGCCTATTTCAACACCAGACACAGGTAAAGATCGAGTTGTATTACAAAGTAAGAACCATGGGGACGATTCACAGAACTAATCTGAGTCAAAATCCTAAACTTACTACTTTTGGTATTCACAAAATGCATTTAGTAGTAGTAAAGTTAGGATTCAGTCTTAAATTAGGATTTTGTCTTAAGTTAGGATTTTTTCTTAAGACCAAAACTTAAGTTTAATTTAAGACAAAATCCTAACTTAAGACAAAATCCTAACTTTACTACTAAATGCCTTCTGTGAATACCAAAAGTAGTAAGTTTAGAATTTTGTCTCAGATTAGTTCTGTGAATCTGCCCCATTGTCAATAAAGATCATTTAAAATATGAAGCTATGAACAGTACATCCAGGTGGAAAAGGGAGGAACAGGAGCAGATTAATCTGAAAGATGAAGAAATATGGATTGGTGGGACTAGAGGAAATGAACATTTTAAACAAAAAATGAACATGAAGCAGCAAGGCTCAGCTGATGCACAAGTCATAAACATGAACAGGAGAGCAGGAAATAGGGGTGGGGGTGGAAGCAGAGCAATGGGAAATTCCATGGACATGAAAGTGAAAATTAAATGGAGAGAGAGTGTGGGGAAGAGCGAGGGGTAGGAACAACACAACAACATCAAGACACTCAGGAAGGGGCGGCAACACCAGGTGAAGAAGAATGGAACTATGAAGGCAATGCATACAACCTGCTGACCATTCACATTATTTTCCCACTTGCACAGGAACAATGACGTTACTCAACTTAACTGACTTCCAATTAACCAATGCCTGTCGAGAGACCAAACCGAAAATCAACTCACATTGCCCAGACAGTAGCTGACCTTTTCCCACACTGCGTGTATGGGTTCAATTAAATGAAATTTTCATTCACTTGCAAACTAACCAATTGTAACAGTCTCTTGACAGACTGAAAGTGCTTGTTAAAGTAGGTCTATTCAAATAATAGTTTTAATCCAAAAAGGAGTTTCATGGCAGTTAATACAAGAAGAATAGCATTCTACAGTTTAAAGCATTGAACTGAAAGACCCTCCTTCCCCAATCTTTGTCTACTGTGCAACAAGAGAACCAAACCATTGCCAGAGGAGCACTTCAGGCCCTTCGCTGTAGTTACATAGCCTTCCGTTTTATGTCCACTACATATAGCTTTACATGTCTACTACAGACTTACTGAAAGACCTCCTGTCTGGGTCAGCACTTTGTTATGTTATGTTATGTTATGTTAATAATTACTTATAGAGCGCACATTCACTGGGAGGTTTCATGGCGCTGGCTCCAGCGTGTGCCGGGACTAAACAGGAGTTACAGGTGGGACTGCGTAAATAGCCAAGTTTTGAGCATCTTCCTGAAGCTTAGGAGATTGTTGCATGATCAGATTTCCAGAGAAAGGGAGTTCCATAATCTGGGGGCCAGGGTGGCAAACCTGCATCCGCCCTGGCGTTGAAGCTTGAAAGTCGGGGTGAACAAGAGGTTGAGGTTGGCGGAGCGAAGGTTGCGGGAGGGGGTGTACCTAGGAAGGAGGCTTTTGATAAATTGGGGGCAGCGGCCGTAGAGGGCCCTAAAAGTGATACAGGCCATCTTAAAAGCAACGCATTAGGAAATTGGGAGCCAGCGTAGCTTTCCTAACAGGGGTCTGGCAGACTGCCAGCGTGGTTGCTGGTGAATCAGTCTGGCTGCCTGGTTCTGGACCAGCTGAAGGCGTTTGCTAAGGAAGAGTGGGAGACCTAGGTAAATAGAGTTGGCATAGTCCAGGTGTGATAGTACCAGGACTATCACAACATGGATCAGGGCCGAGTGGGTGAACATGCGGCAGATCTTCCTGATCTTACGGAGCTGGGAGAAACAGGAGGACACAACCGTACCCACTTGGGTCTTCAGGGATAGGTCATCATTGATGATCAGCCCCAGGCTTTTTACTGAGGGTGATGGGATGGGCGGAGGGCCAAGTTCTGTAGGCCTATAATGTGGGCCCCAGAGGGTTTGGCTGTTCCCGTTCAAGACTATCTCGGTTTTACCGGGGTTCCGCTTTAGATGGTTTAGGTCCATCCATTGGCGTATGTGAAGCATTGTTCCCTAAAACTCCCAAATTATTTCGGGGGAGTTGTCTTTTGTAAAGATCAGCTGGAGATCATCCGCATAATTAAACGTGATGGTTTTAAATTCCTTGAAGGACTGGATCAAGAGTAACAAATACAAGTTGAACAGTAGGGGGGACAGTGAGGATCCCTGAGGGACCCCACATGTTGTAAAAAGTTTGAGAGCAGTAAAAGGGGCTAAGCGTACTTCTTGAGTGCGGTCGCTGAGAAAGGACCTGATCCACCTGTAAACCGAGTTGCGGATGCCGGCCTGTTTGACACGGTCCAGTAAGATGGCATGATTGACCATGTCAAACACGGCCAAGAGGTCCAGCAGGACCAGGCCCTGAGGAATTCCTTTGTCAGCATTTCCTCGTAGAGCATCCAATACTGCAACAATGACCGTTGCGGTGGAGTGGGTAGGGCGGAACTATGCTTGGGGGGTGTCTAGGTAATTAGACTGCTCCACGAAGTTGGACAGATGAGTAGCTACAAGAGCTTCAAGGACTTTCGCCTGATAGGGGAGCAGGGAGATGGGCCTGTAGTTAGAGGGGTTTTGGGGGTCAGTACCTGTTTTTTTTAGGAGGGGGACTACGACTGCCTCCTTGAAGGCTTTGGGGACCCTGCCTTTAGATAAAGATTTATTGAGGAAGGTCAGGATAGGGAGCGAGTGGACCGAAAAGGCGTCCTTTAGAACATGCGGGGGCAGCAGTCCCTTGGTAAACCGGATTTTACCCTGGACAGTAGAGCCTGCAGAGACTGCTCGTCTATGAGTGGAAAGTGGTCAAAGGTATGAGATTTGGGTATTGTGGTCGGGGAGTCCTCCTTGGGGCAGGAGACATGGATACTAGCTTTAATAGTGGCAATTTTTTCTAAGAGGTATTTATTCAGGGAGTCACACAGACTTGGGTGGCCGCGGGTTTGGGGAGGATTCTCTCAACGTTGGATAGCTCGTTCACTATGGCGAAGATGTCCTTTGATTTATTGTTCGACTTTGCGATTTTAGCCGATAAATAGGTGGTTTTGGCTGAGATAATAGCTTTTTTATAGTCTTTAATGGCAGTCAAATACAGGAGTTTTGCTTCCGGGGAATAGGTCATTCTCAATTTCTCTCTTTTTGACAGAGGTCTAGTTTTTGAGCTGAGCTCAGGGGAAAACCACTTCTGGGCTTCAGATCGGCGGGCAATTTTGAGCTTTTCTAGTGGTGCATGTTTGTTGCTGGCTGCTAGTAGATAGGCTGAAATATTAGCTTCAGCCATGTCCACATCCGGATTGTCTGCAGGGGTGGAGCTGACCAGACTGTCCAGGAATGTTTGTTTATCAAGGGAGCTCCATTTTCTAATTAGGCCCCTCTCGGACGCGGGGGACTTGCTGCGAGTAGGGATGGAGATGGTGAAGTTTATTAAGTGGTGTAGAGACCGTGAGGTTGGTAGTCCAAACCAGGTCCAGAATTTGGCCTTTGATGTGTGTGGCTGAAGAGATATGGTGGGTGAAGTTGAGGTTAGAAACAAGTTCCAACAGTTCGGTAGCATGAGGTCCACCAGAATCATCGTTGCACCAGTAGTTAAGTTCACCAAGTAGAAGTGTTTTTGCATAATCAATGACCAAGGTTGCCAGCTGCTCACTCAGTAAGAGGGGAAATGATGGCATATGTTGTATATTAGGGCACAGATTAGCGGCCCTGTATTAGAGTCAACTTTATTAATCATGTTGTCAGCGGCAGGGAGATTTAAGGAGGTCATAAAAGTGAAGATGTGGTCTTTATGTATGATGGCCGCCACTCCGCCGCCTGCTTTTCCTGGGATCCGGTTGACGTGTAAAATGTAATAGTTGTGGGGAAAGGCGGCCAGAATGTCAGGGGTAGCATCAAGGTTTAACCATGTCTCAGTAATAAAAAAGATGTCAGGCTTATCTGATAGAAGGAGGAGAAAGATGTCTAACTGATGTTTGACAAGGGAGCGTGTGTTAAGGTAAAGGATACGTAAGGTGGTATTTTTGACTTGCACAGGAGTGGTTTCTGATTTTGGCAAGAGATGGTAGACGGGAGCCTTTGGGATGTGCTCTGCTTTAGGAAGATTCCAGTGTGTTTGAGGTGTGCATGGGTAGCTGGGCAGAGCGTAAGATCTGCCTGATGTACATTTCTCAGATCCTCCGAGGAGTAGGCGGTGATTTGTGCAGGGGGACTGGCCCCTGGGCCTGACCTGGCGCGGATGGGCACAGACAGGCTTGCCTTTGGCGCGCCACTGGCACGTCCGCTATATGCGTCCGCTGCGCTTCCACACTGTGTGGGACATAAAAGCAATTCCCCGCCTCCGGCTCCTCCCCCACCCGGCATGATTGGCTAAGGCCGAAGGGTGTGCTGAGGAGGGAGCGAGGGATCTGAGCGCGATGCGTGCGGTAAGATTCTAAGTAGTAATCACTTAAAAACCACAAGTAGCAGCAAAGTTCAGTGCAATTTTTAACACAATTTTTAAAAAGCGAGCAAACGCGAATTTACAGCGGGCCACCGGGTAGTAGCACTGTGGCTATAGTGCCCGCTCCCGCGCTGTGTGGGACTTAAAAGCAATTGTTTGCAGGATCTGAAGATGCCAACTCAGCGGAAGGGGTAGGGGAAGCTAGGATAGAGCCAGTAAATAAGAGTGGCACCGGAGCGATGATGGCAAAATAGAGTTGGTGGAGGGCATCGAGAGAATGTCAGCAGTGTCATTGAAAGAGGAATCCTCAAGTGACCCAGGGCCGGGACAGTTACTTGTTGGGTCGAGATCCGTAGGGCTAGTACCTGACAAACGCAAAGTCATATTTTTCACAAGCCCCTGAGCCCGAATCCACTTCCTTAAAGGAAGCAGAGAGATTTGTTATTGCCGGCATATCAACAGCAACAGACGCTTTCCCTCTTTTATTTTTAATTTTAGACTTGGACTTAGATTTAGCCTTACTCCTCCTGCCCGTCAGAATTTTAGCTGTGTCTGAGGTGGAATTAGCGGGTTCTTCATCAGCATCCTCTTCATATTCTTCGTTGGAGCCTGCTTCACCGTTCCCCTCCGCACCTTCCTCCACCAGCCCAGGGGCTGTACATATATCATTACCAGCCATCATTATAGGGTCAGGGTCAGCGAGTACTACAGTAACAGAGTCTAAAGGCTCCACATATGTTGACTCCAGAGATAACATCAACCCTCCCTCAACAGTAGCATTAACATTGTTTTTGGCCGGTCTCTCATTTTCTTCTTGAGCTGCAGTATTCATTATATCTGACTGCTCTGTGTGGATAGCTACTTTGTTGCACCCTGGTGCTGTAACTGCCACTGTATCGATTAAACTATTTTCCTTTATGGTGCCTTTATTGGTGGAGCCATCCGGAATTAACAGAGTTGTGGGCTGCAGCACCGGCTTACCCATAAACAATGAGTCAGCTCCTCCATATGAAACAGCAGACACACCGGCCCCGATAATAGGATCACACACAGGTTCACTCACGGTTGCAATCGCGGTCGCGGCCGGAATGGTGGAAATAACTATGACGCTGCAGGAGCGGGTGTAGGGGAAGAGACCGTCACCGTCCCCAGTGTGTTCTTATTAGCCCGGGTGCTCCTTTGCAAAGTTTTCGGCGCCATCCCTTGTAGCTCCAGTGCGTCCATAAGGAAAATCAAGGCTGCTGAAGATCGACGCCGTCGCAGCCCAGTCCAGCCAAGCACCGACCCACCAGCCAGCCGCGAGATCGCAGTACGAGCGATCCGCGAAGAGCCCAGGAGCAACCAGAGCATCCGCTGAGACTCAGTCACATCCGAAAGTAAAGTTCCTCTTCTGTTGATTTTTCTTATCTCAAAAGTGTTTTTCTTTAATGCCTTTCATGCCCCAAATAGCCGTCAGTAGGAAAAGCAGAGCCTCCGACTTAGCTACGTCCCGCCAGCGTCCTCACTCCGCGATCTTGGTCAACCCGCACTGAATTTGTTGTGAATCAACATGATGCGCAGATTACTTCGTTACAATTGAAGATTGAAGATTTAGAAAATCGACAGAGACGGTCAAATCTGAGACTTTTTGGGATCCCAGAAGGCTAAGAAGGGTCAGATCCCAGGTCCTATTTGGTTAAGTTATTTCAAAGTGCCTTCCCAGACTTATCCAACTGGGATTGGGACTCCCAACTTCAACGAGTCCACCGTTTACCTTTGATTCAGGGAAACAAGGAGAGTAAATTTCCGAGGCCTTTACTCATTTATTTTGGCAATTTTCGATTAAGTCAAGCAGTCTCGTTGAAAGCTCATCCCAATGCCCCTGTCGTTTTTAAGAATCTCTCCTTTTTTTTGCTCTGATCTTAGTAAAGCTACTATGGATAGATGGTGTAAATTGCGCAAACTCATTGACCCTTTTAAGTCTAAGGGGGACAAGTGTTTCTGTAAGAACCTGCCTGTCTCAAGGGTATTAAAGGCGGTCATACATATTTTTTCACTGACGAAAAAGAAGCTGAGATTGCACTCTCTAAATTCGTTTAACACCTGTCTTTTTTCTAAATATGGGAGGAAAATTTAGATCTTTTGGTTAAGAGGCTTAATTTTTCCCTTTCCTTTTTCTGCTAAGATTAGTGTTTTTCTTTCAATTATAGGGTTATTTTTTTCCATCAGTAGGGTAGTAGGACTGGTCCACAGCTACTCTTCCCTGTTGCTGCCCAACCAGCGACAGTTGAGGACCATGGGGTGTCCCCCCCCTCTGGGAGGGAGGGGGATAGCGGGGTGGGGGGTGGATGTTTCAGGTTCTCCGAAGGGTGGTGTTTCGTGTGGGGTAAAAAAGTTTTGGGAAAAAACAGCTCGAGAGGGAGATGTGTTGGAAAGGATAAAAGGGAAATAAATTCATATTTTTTTTTTTTTAGCAGAATGACCACAACCGTTTAAATCAATACTTTTTTGAATGTATAAACTAAGATGTCTGGCATGGAATGTTGCAGGGTTAAACAGTAGGAATAAAAGAGGTTTAGTGTCGGAAGAGATAAGACTTTATGATCCGCATTTTGTTTTTCTTTCTGAAACCCACATTGCCCATAAAGATAAGAAATTATTGGGCCAACTTGGTTACGACGTTATAATTTGTTCTGCTTTGGGTGCGTCTATTAGAGGGGTAGCGATTCTTAAAGATAGGCGATTCAGAGCAGAAATTATCAAAACTGATTATAATAAAGATGGAAGATAGGCTATTGTGCAACTAAGCATCGAGAAATGTAAATATGTCTTTTGTGTGATATATGGACCAAATACGGATGAGTTCATTGTTTTTGATCGTTTAATGTAGAGCATTTGGATTGGGAGGGGGAACTTATCATAATGGGAGATTTTAATTGTATTATGGATAATCAACAGGACACTGCAAGACAAGGGGCTTTCCAACGCATGCGTAAATCACGATCCTCAATTTTAGAATTGAGCCGCATTCATAACTTGAGGGACATTTGGCGTGGTATCTATCCCTACATCAATGGTTATACATACTATTCTGCGCCTCATAAATTGTGTTCCCGTATCGATATGGCTTTTGCCACTGATAACGTACTGAAAACTAGTTTTATGGAGGTTGGCCCCCGAGTTACCTCGGACCATATTCCTATTTTGCTTATATTTTCCATCCAACAAACTCATCCAGGTTCTAGGCCATTCTCCTTTCCTAGATACCTATTGTCTGATCTGCAGTTTATATCGCAGCTTAAAAGCCATTTTATAGAATTTATTAGATTTAATCTCGGCTCTACATTATGCACAATGGTCTGGTATGCCTGCAAGGCCAGTATTAGGGGGTTCACTCAAGAATTCATTTTTAGACAAAATTCTGAACGACGTAAAACGAATACATTGTTGACCTCTAATATTGTACTACAAGAATTATTGTTTGGCTGATGCCTTGCGCTTAAATTCTTCTGACACGATTGAACTAGGGTTGAAATTAGGACAACTAAAATCAACTTTAAAAACAATACTTCTTGAAAAAAACTGTGCTAAACTGCACAAATTCAAACTAGCTCAATACGAGAGTGGAGACAAGATTGGTAAAATCTTGGCTTACAAAGTCGCAGACGACAAAGTCAACACGGTAGTTAAAAACATTTGTGGCTCTGATAACACCTTCTATAACCGGCCTGTGGAGATACTAGAACAATTTGTGGATTTTTATCGTACATTATATACTCCGGAGACCTATCCTAGCACAGCTACAATACATGAATATCTAAACGAAAATATCAGAAATAACCAACTCACTTTAGAATTAGATCAATTGTCGGAAAATATCACCTTGTTGGAGGTTAGACATGCTATTGTTTCTTTACCTTCAGGAAAAGCTGCAGGGGAAGACACTATTCCATTAGAGGTATATAAAATATGTATTGAGGAATTATCACCGTTATTACTTCAAGTCATTCAATCCATTGGGGTAAATGGGAAAGTCCCTAATTCGTGGAATATTGCTAAAATATTTTTTTTTGTAAAAGGGGTAAGCCTACTGAAGAATGTGGTTCATATAGACCCATTTCTCTTATTAACACCGATGCTAAAGTGATTGCAAAAACTTTAGCAACACGTTTGGCTCCACTTATGCCCAAAATTGTTAACCCACAGCAACATGGGTTTGTAATGGGGAGGGACACCACAGCCCATGTTCATATGGCCATAACAGCATTTGATATAGCTGAGACGGAATCCACCCCACTCGGTATGATTCTACTAGATGCCGAGAAGGCTTTTGATCGAGTGGGGTTGGATTATCTCTGGTCAGTTATGACAAATTTGGGGTTCAGTGATCAATTTGCTAGGTGGGTACAGGCGCTATATCATAACCCCATAGCTAGTATCAGTTATGCTGGGTTGACTTCCTCTACGTTTGCTATTTCTCGGGGCACCCGGCAGGGGTGCCCCTTATCACCTTTATTATTTGCTCTCTCAATGGAGCCGTTTTGTATGCTTTACCGATACAGTCCCGAATCATACCCTTCAAATCTGGTCCCCATTTTTTGAAAATTACTGCTTATGCCAACGACATTGCCATCTACTCTCCTGATGTTGTAGAGGCATTACAAGGTACAGTGATAGAGGCTTGTAGATTCGGAGTGGTATCTGGCTATAAGTTAAATATAAATAAAACACAAATAGTTGCTAATTATGAACCAACGGTAGATGTTTCTGGGGTTTGTAAAACGGCCACCTATCTGGGTGTTAAAATTACATCTAAAATACGCAATATGATCTCCATTAACTACGATGCTTTATTAAAATCAGCTACTCTGTCTTTAAAAAAATGGCATAAACTTCCTTTGAATTTAATAGGCAGAATTAATTTAATTAAAATGAAAATCCTCCCCAAATTTCTTTATCTATTTCGATCTATCCCCTTAGCACTTAATAACTCTTTTTTTAAGAAGTTGGATGGGATTTTCAGCAGATTTATTTGGGGATATAGGAAAGCCCGAAGGTCCATGCTGTTACTTAAAGATTCTCTAGACAATGGTGGGCTTAACTTTCCCGATTTTAAATTATATTTTTGGCCCACTTTTCTCAGGCGTCTTCGCTCTCTGCTTAACTCAGATAAACCACTGTATTTTCATAAAATTATGCTAAACTCGGACTCCAAGATGTTCCTGCTATGACTTAATGACCCTAATTACTTTAAGAGGGTGAGATTTAAGACTGCTAGAGACACTGCTAAAATCTGGTTTAATATCTTGGCATTCTGTCAAACTTCTTTTTTTCATCCAAGACTACGGTTATGGGGGAATCCGGGTTTTCCCGGGATTTTTAATGACGACATGGCTCATTTATGGTCTGCACAAGGCATTAATACATTGGGGGATTTATATGGCTCCCAAGGTTTTCTAGACTTTAAAACACTTAAAATTTTGTATATTTGACAGAATCAATGAGATTCAAGTACATTCAAATATATGATTTTTTAATACGTAAGATTAAAATACGTGCAATATTAGATTCTGATATATGGAATTGTTTATATTCATCTAAAAACAAGTCTCTAATTAGCGAAGGTTACGGGTGCCTTAACGCTTATAAAATTAATGACTGTTCTAAGTTAGCAGAGAAATGGAGTGGTAAGATGAGCTCTAACATAACCCCAAATCAGATAGCTGCCTCATTTTCTAATATTAATAAATTGGTTCAATCTTCAAGTCTAAGACTACAACAATTTAAAACTACATGTATGCTTTATTATACACCTGAAAAGATCTATAAATGGTCTACTAATATTTCTATCAGTGAGCGTACCAAATGCCCCAAATGTGTCCTAGTAGCTGCAGACCTTGAACATATGTAGTTTTCCTGCCCGGTTCTGATGGAGTTTTGGTCTGCATTAGAAAAGGTGTTGACAATTAAAAGGATAGATCTACCTCCTCTTACTGCTTTAATAGTATTGTTAGATTTGCATCCTGTTACTTTACCTCAGCAAGCTTTGGTCACGATATTACTATCCTGTGCTAAACTAACAGTAGCTAGAGCATGGATTTCCCCGAAACCTCCTCACATTATGGAATGGTGGTCACTAGTAAATGAAATATATACAATGGAGCTAGCCCTTGCAAAATTACGAGGTTCACGGTCATTAATGAAATTTGAAAAAATTTGGGGTGGCTTCATTTGAAATGTACTTAAATTTCTTGGTTCTTCTTTCTTTTGAGATATTGGGTTAAATGCTCTATAACATTTCGATTTCTTGAATATTCATATTAATCCTGTGTGTCTTAACATTTTTTTTTAATCTTTTGTTTTGTTAAATTCAAATATGTGCTATGAATTGTTGGTATTTTATTCTGCTATATTGATATTACTTATATATGTTTCTTTCTTTCTCCCTCTTGGGATTTCAATAAAAACTTTAAAAATAAAAAAAGAAGAAATATGATCACCTCACCCTCATGGAACTACACTGGCTCTCTTTGCCAAACCTCACCATCTTCAAAACCAGCTGTATCATTTACAAAACCATTGTGACCAGCAGCCCCACTTATCTTGAAGACAAGCTCACCACCTCTGGTGTCAGCCAGCACACCCATAGCCAGATAACCATGAGATTGGAGACTAGAAAGTGAAAAGAAAACAAAGCTAGCCTTTTCGGTCTACGGAACCAGGTTGTAGAACAATGTTCCCTTATCCTTCAAGACCACCCCAATGTTGCTTCAAGTTAAGAGTGTATACTTGCCTTTGGCCATGTAGAGCACTCCACTGCCTTTAGGCTAGGCTTGTATTATACAAGTACTACGTACAAATATAAAACATACATATATACAAACTCTGGGTGTGTGGGTTTTCCTATACTAAATGCCACTCTAATGTTGGATGTTCCAACACATGGGCATTATTCTCTGCGTTCGTGAGACTAAGGACATTCAAAGCGAGTGTTCCCAGGGCAGTCTCCCAAATGTGATTAAGTCTTACTGGGCCAGATGTAGGAAGCCTATTACCGGTCGGTAATGCCCGAAATTACCAAATTTCGGCAGTTACCGACCGGTATTAGGCATTTGAGATGTAGAGGCCTAATTTAAGGATTCGGTAATTTACCGAATCAGTAATTTAAGGAATCTGTAAATTACCGAATTCTTAAATACAGATTCGGTAAATTACCGAATCCTTAATGTAGAAAGCACTGAAGTGAATGCTTTTCACTAGTAAGGATTCGTTATTTACCACCAACTATAAGTTGGTGGTAAATAACGAAAACCGTTAAAAAAGCAATTTTGTGCTTTTTAACAGTGCCATGTGGCATGTATGTGTGCCACATGTGCACCCATGCACTATTCAGGGGTGCAAAAGGGTGTCAATGTGCCACCCTGCCACCCTTGTAAGTCTACCCTCTATTACTGATTCGGTATTTACCGAATCGGTAATTCTCATTCATTCCTATGGGCCTCCAGGCCCATAGGAATGAATGGGGAATAGCGAATCGGTAAATACTGAATCGGTGTTTACCGAATTCTACCGATTCGGTAAAATTTACTGAATCATTAGCTACATACCATTTACCGATTCTAAAATGCCAAATCGGTAAAATTCAGTATTTTAGAATCGGTAAATGATATTTTCCTACATCTGGCCCACTATGTTTTTATTTATTGAAGTTGATTATGCTGGTGTTCCCTTAAAAGCCTATTAACAACCTCATCTGGAGTTTGGCGGATGCAGCAACCTGTCAAAAAAACGTTAGATGTTCCGTCTGCTAAGCTCCTGGTCTCCCGCTCTTTTAGAATTTGAGGAAACCCCAGGTTTCTGTTAGGAGAGCATAAGGTGACTGCCGGCCAACGTCTAAGACTGGAGACTCATTGCTGATGTTGCAGATGAAACATGTAGCTCAGCAAAACGTCATTCCTTCAGTGGAGCCGCAGCAAGAGCAGGTCTGCTGAAGACACAGATTCTCCTTCTGCCGAGGTATTCAAGTAGGGACGGGAACCTGCCAGGACAGTGAAAAGCTTCCCTTTGCTGGCCTGGCGGAACACCAGATTTCCCTCCATACTGTAAATGAGGCCCTATAAATTCACAAACTTTAGGATTGATTTTGAGAGAAAGATTAGAAGGGATCATTCTTACCTTGGCTGTTTTGACCACACAACCGTATCCTGTAGAAAACCCGCATCCAAGGAGACAGGCTTTATCAGCAGGGGCGGCAGGATCGACTTTTACGACAGCACTTTCATCAACGACGGTGTACTCAGTAAAGGTGCTAGTGCACACAAAGTGGTGAACCAGTTTCCCCTTGCAGATAAACCTGGTGGTCCCATCACGCATCAGACCACGAAATGAAGGAGCGCTGTTTAAGAGAGAGTCATGTTATTAGACCTTCAAAAGTCTTTGGTTAACCATTTATGCACCTGCATACAGAGAACACCACAAACTTACTCGTTCCTGACACAAAGATTGCTCTTTGGATTTTTGCAGTTCTTGCACACTCCACATTGGGGAACAGGCAGTGGTACGACTTTGTCACCTACAACAAAAATATTAATGGTTATTATTTCCGCTTTTATCTACACGAACAAAAACGTAATTGTTGTGTCAAACATTTTTTATATGACAGTGCCTAACGGTGAATATTTAAAGGAAAACAAACGAAAAAAAAATGCACAAGTTTGATAATTGTGAGCATGATATGCCGCAAACTGGATGTAGAAAATGGGGCATACAGAACTTGTTCACCCAGACAAAGTGCACAACCCACGACCCTAAGGTTCATCAAATCATTCACTCAAATTCTTAAACTTCACAATTATTTTTCAACATGTATTTTGCTTGCTTAACAATTATCAACTGCGATCGCTATTACTTATGGCTAATCTTACATGAATCAACCATCAAGGTTGTCAAAATGTTACAGAATACATGTTGCAATAATGTATTTCACATTGTAAAACAGCGCTACAATCTGAAGTTGTATTCCATGCCTCACTCCCAATGCTCTTCGGGAAAAGCCCTAGAAATGACAAATAACAAATGTATTCAATACTGATGAAAGCAAAGAAACAAAAGAGGCCTGCCCGAGACCCATTACATATACTGTGTATGTGCATGCTGTTGTTCAAAGTGTCCACGCGTATAACCACCTATGCTCTCCCACATGTTCATAAGATTCGTGGAAAAGACTCCATGCACTCCAACCACTGTATGCACCTTTACAGATCCATGTTACACACCTGATTGAGCAATCCAACTGAATAATCCTCCTTCCTACACACGTCAGGGGTTGCTTTTATTCATTTCAGGTTGGCTTGGATGGTATTTTACCGATCTAAAGCTGTAATACTGTGCCTGGAGTAGTAAAAAGCTTTTGCCATTTTACAGCTCGGCATGGATAGCACTGTGCCAATCCTATGCATAAGGACTTTGCTGTAGAAATGTCAAAAGACTTTGTCCCTTTCTATCTCGGCGTGGATGGCACTGTCCTAATCCTACCCTTAAAGACTTTGATAGAAAAGCAGACATTTGAAGAGAGAAAATTTAGAGTGTCGCTGGTGTTGAGAGTGCTCTATACTGGAGCTGCTTTCCACCTAAAATTGAGAACTACCCAGAGTTCTAGGCTTCTCTTTTATATATATATATACTGGTGCTAGTGCCTAGGATTACACTGCTAGCTGTTGTTTTTTAAATGAAACGAGAAGACCATTTGTAGAGCGCGGTAGCTACCCTAAGGCGTCCTAGCGATACAGACAACACTTGCAGGTGAAAACAGTTGTGGATTATTCGTTTTTTTTAAGAGGAAGGTTTTTAAGTGTTGCGGAGCATATTGAGTTTTTTATGACATCTTTTATTTAATATTTTTATTATTATCAGAGTTGTCTTTATTGCACATTTCTAATATAATGAATTCTGTATTGTGTGCTTTAATGATTGGTTTCTGAATTGAATAAAGCTTGAGAACTGAACTGAACAGTGTTACAAGCTCACTAGTAACATTTAATTTACAGGCACAGAGCACATGTAGTGCGCTTTACTAGGGACGTATAAATAAATTAAATATGCTAGTTGTGGATAAGCCAATGTTATCAAATATTTCAAAGAGAGCACATGCACTTTAGCACTGGTTAGCAGTGGTAAAGTACACAGGGCCATCAAGCCAACAAAAACAAGGTCAGAAAAAGGGGAAAAGGAAGGCAAATAGTTTGCAGATGACCCTTCAGAAACAGTAACTGTCTTTACTAGCACATATTTCTCCTTTCATACTTGACTCGGATATCTGCAGCAACTCCACAAGGGAACAAAAATCCTGTGTTTCTTTTGGATCAATATTGTAGGGGGAACAAATTCAGCAGCTCCCCTTCTATAAGGGCAATAGACCTGCAGCCAGGCACCGGGGTGTTACAGTGGGAGAGGCTAGCTTGACCAGAGGCCTCAGAGAAATATATATAACACATGATTAGCATTACAAGTCTTACTGAGGACAAGGTGCCAAATCACGGATATTTGAACCCAGTCCTGCCGTGTGACAATTTGGAAATAGTGGGATCGATGCATGTGAGTTATGGACGTCTGGCCTCACGCAGGGATGCAGACTCCAACTCCTGAAACTCTAACACTGACAGCATCACTGGTCTACAGTTGATACCACCATAGACTACAATGGCAATGAAGGGTTTTAGAAAGGTAAACCCTGCGTCTTGTGTCACATTGTAGAAAGTTAATTTACTGCCTGGCTTTTTCTCTCTGCTTTAAGTAAGGCAGGGCAGGCAGTCTGGTAAAGACAGCTCAGACGTAAATACATCCATTTATTTAGTCGCATTTGTATCTCTAAATAAATAAATCTATTTAATATTTTCTGAGGTAAATGTGTAGGAATTTCAGAAGGGTGTAAATCCAGAGCCTTAATGGGGAAACCGCCCCTGCCATAATTTCCAGTACTGCGAGTTTTGTTGCCATGTTTGTTTTAGTAGTGAGCATAGGCCTGAGTCTACACCTTTAACGTTATTCCAACATGGTGAAATTGCTATACATACTGGAGCCTGCCCTATTTTGTAGGCCAAGCAGTATCTTATCTGTAAATATTTCTGTTCCTGGTTTCAGGATTTTTTTGGTATGGCCATTTTAATAGGTAAATGCGATTCCTAATTATTCTGGGCATAGACAATGTATGCGTCAATCTTACAGCACCGTGTAATTACTTTGGATGCCTCCCAAGTACCCAGATCCTTAATAGATCATCTAGGTGGTGGTTTTCTGTATTGCTCTGTTTTGCATAAATAAAATATTTTAATAATCATGGCCAATCTGCCCTAGAAATCAATTACTTTCGTTCCTGACGCTAAATATGGCAGCCCCGTTGAATTCTTATTTTTTTTTTGTGCTTTATTTAAATTTTCAAAAGAAAAAAACAGGGCATCAGGAGACAGAAAAACAAAGTACATAATTTAGGAGACACAGAAGAAGAGAACATGGATATACATAACCAAACAAGTACACAACATAGTTAAATATAGAGTGACACAGTTATTGAGAGAGCCAGTCCACCAAAGGATCCCAGTTCTTAGATGCCAATACACGCTTTCTCATCCCCTTAACGACAGTACTGAAGATTCTAATTTGTACCATGCAAGCATCCTAGCTTTCCAATGGATAAAGGTAAGAGTTTCAGGATTTAGCCATTGATATGTAATATACAGTCTGATCATAGCCATTGCAATAAACAGAAACGCTGATAGATGTTGTGTACTTTGAGAACTGGTTGAATATTCATATCCAATTATTATTAATTCCGCTGAAATTTTAACCGGTATTAGAAGTGATTGATTAAGAAAAGCTCCCACCTCACTTAAGAAAAGAGTTAAATTAGGACATGAGTAGAACATGTGTATGGCATCAGCGGAGCCCATTTTACATCAAGGGCAAGAGCCCCCGGTAGTTGAGCTGAAAGTCCCCCAACTCGCTATTTTTGCAGGGGTATGATACAGATTAAACATGGCCATATAACTTTGCGTGCGCAGTGAGCCCGAGACAAGAACAAGAACAGATCTAGCTAATTCAAGCGGTAATTCCAGGTCTAGTATTGGGACACCAAATTTAGCAGCCCACTTTACATTCTGAGCAGATAGGTCATCCGGCAGCTCTGACAGAAGACTTTGGTATAGAGAACTAATTCTAGACTCATTCCGAATTAGTTCAATTAAATTGATCTTTACATACAGATTGGGGTTCCTGGGCAGGTTCTTGTCAAGAAAGCTTCTAATCTGTAAATATTAAAAAAAAATAGTTAGATTGTAAATGGAACTTCTCCTTCAAAAAAGAGAAAGGGGCCAATTGGTCAGAGTAGACTAAATCACCAATTCCCTTCAACCCTAGAGACCTCCATTTTACCATCACACCATCATAAAATATATATATATTTTTTTTTTTCTTTAGTCCTCATTTCGCAACAATTTAAAGTAAGGAGAGTTTCAGGAAACCCCTCTCAACCTCGGGCACCTCTGAGAAAGGGAACCTCATACTTCCATATACTTGATTGGAGAAAGAACCTTGTAACGGAAATGGATTGAGCTAGCCATTATGGCTTCTCTTACAGGTCTTCCTTAGTGTTGTTGCAGAAGCGTAATCATTGGACATTACACCAGTAAGATCAAAGTATATTCTACAATATGGTCACCCTTTATGAAACTCTTCCCAGATGTCCCAAAACTTAAATTTTTTAGAAGTAAGCTTCTTATTTTTATCAAGATTATATACTTTCAGGATTGATGCCAGCCATTCGCTGTGAATCGGTGGGGCTGGTTTTATCCATTTTACACAAATCTCTCTCCTTGCCAAGAGTATCAGGATAAAAATTAAATTCTCCTGAGCTCTGGACAAGGGGCTTATTACATTTGGACCAGTAATCCCAAAAATAACTAAGTTCATACTTACAGGTAGGTGTCTTCCCAGTACCCCTTCTAAGGTTATACCCACATCTTTCCAGAATTTATCCAAGCTGGGGCATCTCCAGAACATATGTAGGTCGTCAGCCGCCTGAAGAGCGCATTTCGGACAACTCTTCACCGTCGCTATGTTCATTTTAGATAACCTTTTCGGGGTCCAATAGGCTCTGTGTAAAGTATTGGAGGAAGCAAGGCAGAGGCATCTAATGGGGTATAATAATTGAGTTTTGAAATAGTCAGGCGGGAACGGATTTTCTGCCATACAGAAAATAAGGCCCAGCAGATCTTAAATTTAGTTTTTTTGAAATAACGGGGTTCCAATACACGTGTTAATACCCCTTTGGCAGCATCCCCAAGTGCTATTTCATAAATGGATGGGGACATATAGGTTGGCATCTCAACATTATCCCCAAGAAGAGGGAGACCAAAGTGCTGGATTAGGGCAGATCAATAGTAATACAACAAATTAGGAACAGTCCAACCGCCCCATTCCTGGGGAAGACACGTCCATTTAGCGGCCCTTCTCGGCCTGCGATATCCCCAAAGAAACCGTTAACATATTCTATCAGCTCTCCCTAGTGTTGAATTAGAAATAAGGAGTGGAATGGACCTAAAATGATATAAGAACTTTGGAAGAACAAGCCTTTTCAGGATATTACAACGTCCATATAACGAAAGATGCAGATGGTCCATTCTCTCAAGTTTCTTATGTAAGGAATCAATTACCGGGAGGTAATTTGGGTCTGGGATCTGATCAACTTCGGGGGAGATTTGAACACCAAGGTATGTAGCCTCATTAATTATAGGAACATGCGAAAGGGGCATAGCTGAGGATTGAATTATTTGAGTCTTTGAGATGTTAAGCTTATACCTGGAGAAAGCACTGAATTGAGCCGCAAGCCTTTCTAATGCTGTAAAAGATGAGCCAACACTGTCAGTTAGTACAACAATATCATCGGCATACGCCAATGCCTTGTAGTCCACCCCGCGAACCCTGACTGGAGTAATCCCCTGGCAATTTTCAAATCATACTCAGGAAGGGATCAATAAACAGAGCAAATAGTAGGGGGGAACAGGGACAACCCTGTCTAGTCCCCCTGCTAATAGAAAAACTTGGCAGATTCTCACCCTGAGATACGAATTGCAGCGGTTGGGGCCAAAGAGAGCACCTGAAGGGCCTGGATGAACTCGGGAGAAAGTCCCTTCCAACGAATTACCGCCCAGAGATACCCCCAGGAGACCCTGTCTAACGCCTTCTCGGCGTCCAGCAGGATCACCCCGAGGGAAGAACTCGTAACCTGAGCCCAATCAAGGAGGGCAATGACGCGACGAATGTGATCTGTTGTATCCCTTCTGGGGATGAAACCATGCTGGCGGATTGAAACTAAGGGGACTATACCTTGGGCTAATCTAAAGGCTAGAAGTCTAGAATAAATCTTGCTATCTGTGTTGATAAGTGCAATCGGTCGATATGAGGCAGGGTTTAGCTCATCTTTGCCCTTTTTTTTAAACAGCACAATGATGGCCCGGCGCCACGAATCAGGAAACACCCCAAGTTGGCCGGCCCTAAAAACCGCTAACATTTCTTGTCTGAACAGTGGTGAGAAGGTCTTGTAAAACTCGAGATGGATAAGGTCGGGTCCAGCGGCCTTACCATTGGAGAGAGATTTAATAGCAGTTGTTACCTCCTCCCAACTGATGGGTGCTGAGAGAACTTCATTCTGTTCCATTGTTACCTGCATGGTATTTAAGGGGTAAAAGAAGTCATCTAAGCCAAGTTGATTTTGAACCATGCTAGGGTCTTCTGTATATAATTTAATATAGAAGCTCACAAAGGCACCAAGGACACCCATGGGGGTCTCTTGCAGGCAGCCCTGTTGGTTTGTGATCCGGACAATTCGGTTCGCAATAGCCCTCTGCTGTAATCTCTGCGCAAGTACCTTGCCTGAATTTTACCCGAACTCATACATTAAAGTACGAAATTGAAAATATTTGGCTGCTATGTCTTGATAAAGAGGTTCTAACAGATTAGACTTAGCTATAGTAACCGCCTTCTGAGTGTTTGATACATCATGGCCCAGACAAATATTGTTACATAATTCAAGTTCAGCTTGCTGCAATTCTTTGAGTCTATCTTTAGTATGTTGCTGTGCTTGTTTCCAACGGTAGGAGGCAAAGTTTTTAGTTTCCCCACGTAAGGCCGCTTTAAATGTATCCCAGACGGGCTCCTTTGAATTCTATTGCATCATCAATCTTAGTGATTGCCGACGTGAATGTGTGAGCCATCTTTCAACACATTGTAACATTTAAATGAATTCAGTTTAGAAATGGCCACTGTGCATTGCGGTTGCCATCTTTAAATGGGTTCGTAAAAATAATACAAATCATTTGTTTGATACCCCTTGAGCATGCGTGTGCATGCTTGTACACCAATCTTGAAATGGTAAAAAAACATTTTAAAATGGATGCCGACTGATAGTGTGATGGGCGACAAAAAGTAAAATAAATAAATAAATGAGAGAGAGAATGGTGGGAAAGAGACTGCCAAGCAGGGAGGAGTGAAGGAGCAACAGATGAGTGGAAGTGTGAAATATATTTAAAAACAGAGTTGGAATTGGAAGGGAGAGCTGGGGGAGGGGAGTGGTGCAACAGAAAGAGTGACAAGGGTAGAAGAAAGGGAATGAAGAAGCAGCAACTGGGGAGAGAGCACGAACACATTCACTCCCAGGGAGTTCTGAAAGTAAAAGAAGAGAGTGTGGACAGACAGTCAAGATGGCAGATGCCTTGCTCCAGAGCTCCCACTCAGCATCAATGGATTCCCTGGTCAATGAGGTCCTGGACTGCCCCAGTGCAGCACTTGCATACAGCAGCAATCCCCACAAGCAGAGGCCTGCAGTCAGCTGTGAGAAACATGGCGATTATCAGAAATGGGGCTGACAAGTGCATGGTGAGGAGAGGCCTACTCTGGTGCATGAAGATAGGAGCACTCTGGTTCTAATAATGAAGGGATGAAGACGAGGAGTGTAGAGACCACCTGAGTGAACCCAGTAGAGAAGTAGGGCCACCTCGAGACCTCCGATGCAGCACACGAGGAGAGGCTGGAGGGGTAGGGTGACCAGAATTTTAAAGTAAAAAACTGGGACATTTCACAAAAATAGAAGGGCTACAATTTTACTTTAACTGAGCTCACAGAATGACAGCGCTCCTTAGCAACGAATTACAGAAGAGGCAGTAAGAACATAAATAAAATGTAATTTTTAAAGCCAGTATCATGCATGTTAATTAAATTGGCCTTCTTATAACAGCTGCTAACTATCCCTGCTATGGAAAATATAATTAGACAACTGCCACCGTTTTCAGTCGACTCTCTAAAAACTGGGACATGAGCTAAATTTCCTGAAATTCCAGGGAAGCAGTTGAAACCCGGGATTGTCCTGGCAAGTCCGGGATGCCTGGTCACCCAACGGAGGGGGGTCATGGGACAATGAGGCACAGACAGGAGACCGGAGACAATGAAATGTAGAGGCTGGGTGCCTGGAGGTGAAACTCCTGTGGAACCAGAGTGGAGGAGGCCGTAAAGAGACAGTGGTCAGCCTATATGATGGAGGAGTGGTGCCGAGCCTCCTATAGAAGGCACTCTAGTTGGAGACAAGGTTTTATCATACAGCAAGAGTGATCTCACCTCCAGGAGCCAGAAGGAAGCCCCTGTATGGAAGGAGGCCCTGGTGCACTACCTAGGTAGCATGGCTTGGCACCGGTCTGGACGGAGTGAATCCCAGCGATAACCACAGAATCACCCCTCGCCCTCTCACCCTCATATAATTGTGTTCAAGCACCGTCGTTTGACGGGTCCGGGTACCGGGGTTGGATTGGTGGGCGCCATCTTGCCTTGGGCTGGGTCGTTTGGTACACGGGCGCCATCTTGGAGCGTCTCTTCGCTCGTGGGGTCTTTGGGCTCGCCTATTTAAGGCGGACTCAGCTTTTGCCACTTGGTCAAGGATTTGGCTTCGTGCAGGTTGCGCTGCGGTCGCGCTGTTTTTAAATTACCTGTTTTGCTATTTTGTTTGCTTTTATTTTATTCTCCCTTGTTTTTAGGCATCAGCTTCTGGGAATCACCCCTCGCCCTCTCACCCTCATATAATTGTGTTAAAGCACCGTCGTTTGACGGGTCCGGGTACCGGGGTTGGATTGGTGGGCGCCATCTTGCCTTGGGCTGGGTCGTTTGGTACACGGGCGCCATCTTGGAGCGTCTCTTCGCTCGTGGGGTCTTTGGGCTCGCCTATTTAAGGCGGACTCAGCTTTTGCCACTTGGTCAAGGATTTGGCTTCGTGCAGGTCGCGCTGCGGTCGCGCTGTTTTTAAATTACCTGTTTTGCTATTTTGTTTGCTTTTATTTTATTCTCCCTTGTTTTTAGGCATCAGCTTCTGGGAATTACCCCTCGCCCTCTCACCCTCATATAATTGTGTTAAAGCACCGTCGTTTGACGGGTCCGGGTACCGGGGTTGGATTGGTGGGCGCCATCTTGCCTTGGGCTGGGTCGTTTGGTACACGGGCGCCATCTTGGAGCGTCTCTTCGCTCGTGGGGTCTTTGGGCTCGCCTATTTAAAGTCGTTCTCTCCCGCGCAGCGGGAACGCGCAGTGGATCGCCGTCCCTTAGCCGGAGTCGTGCCAGAGTCCTGCCCGTCTGCGCTCGTCCGCGTCGAGGTAGCGGGTGCGGGCTACGGACTCTGGCTTCCAGCCATCATACCATCATGTGTAATACAGCGACGTTCAGGTACAATCGCGCCGATCTCTTTTCCATCAGCGACGGTATTTCGGCGTGTAGTCATGATCCGTTACCTCCCCTGTCGGGACCTTATGACTGTGCGTGTGGCAGTTTTTCTCTGGCCTCCCCTATTGGGGTGTGCTCCAGTGTAAGGACTGCCCAAAGTTCGCATATGGACTGCACCGAGCGAGTACTCAGCATATGGAGCTTGAATGTTCGATCATTGGTCAAGCACCATCAGTCCCTTCGGGACATGATAGATAAGGACTCTCCTGACATCATTTTTCGCACCGAGACTTGGCTGCAGGACGCCGACACTGCCATAATAAATCTGGCGTTTCCTTCCACCTATACGGTGTTTACTTTGAACCGCACGTCTAGGGGAGGTGGCATAGCCATGGCGACTAAATCTTGCTTTCCGGTGGACTGGAAAGCCCTTGACCTGCCGATGTGCGAGAGCGCTTCTTTTAAGGTTACTGTCAGTCATCAATTTACTCTTAGTGGCTTACTTATCTATCGCCCACCAGGGAATGACACTGCCTTCAAGGTCGCCCTTGCTGATGTGGTTAGCTTATTTGCTCCTAGATGCGCCAATTTTAACATCGTAGGTGATCTGAATATACATCTTGATCAGACGTCATCTTTACCCATCAGCTCCCTGTTAGCGGACCTTGAAGCCATGCAATTGAACCAACTAGTTACCTCTCCTACCCACATAGGAGGTCACATACTTGATCCCTTCTTCACCACCTTGGTTCGGGCTAGGACATCTGACCCGATGGTGGTAGGATGGACTGACCATCTGTTGGTTAAAGTGTCATGCCCCTTAGATGACCCACAATTTAAACCTGTGGATAGACTGATCCTTAAAAGAAACTGGCGTAAACTCAAACTGGAGGAGTTTGTTAAGATACTGGAGGCGCAGCCCTTGGGCACTTTGCCGAATGTGGGACAGGGATACGAGCAGTTCTGTAACTGGGTCCTTACGGCCCTCGATTCTCTTATACCTTTGCGCTGGTCGAAATGCCACGCCAAAACGCGCAGCCCATGGTATAATGAGGCCCTTGCCGAGCTTAAGAGAACATGCCGGCAAGCTGAGAGGGCATGGAGGAAATCTTTTGACTTCACGTTAAAATCGTTGTACTTTGCCCAGCTTAAATCCTATCACAGAGCTATCTGCCAAACCCGGGCCGCATATTACGCCTCTGAGTTTTCCAACAGCCCTAACCCATCCAAATTAATCTTTAAGGTGCTTAAAGATTTGATGGGGAAACGGGCAACCTCGCTGGAAATCTGCACGGACTCTCACTGTGAAAGTCTGGCATCCTTTTTCGTGGAGAAGGTGCAGGCAATCTATCGAGGATTTACACCATCTGTACTCGGGGATAAACCTAGTGACGTGAAGGCTTCGGTCTCCGAAACTCTGTCCTCTCTGCCGGTCATGTCTGTTGAGGTTTTTGACACGCTGAGCCTCAAAATTAAATCTGGCTCTCCCTTAGATCCGCTGAAGCCGGAGCTTATTACTCTTCTCCCGCCCCTCTGCCGCGTGCCCATATTGGACCTGATTAATCTTTCGCTCAGTGAGGGCGTGGTTCCTCCCTCCTGGAAGCAGGCAGTGGTTAGCCCCATTTTGAAGAAGCCCAACCTTGACCCCCTGCTTCCTGAGAACTATCGGCCCATCTCTCTTCTGCCTTGGACTGCCAAGGTTACTGAGGCACACGTGAACTCCATTCTGTCTGCCCACCTCTCTCGTAATAATATTCTTGACGAGAGTCAGAATGGTTTTCACGCACAACACAGCACTGAAACTGCTCTGCTCTTTATGACCGAGCACTTGCGTTCAGTGCTGGATGTGGGACAGACAGCGGCGCTCCTCTTGTTAGACCTGAGCGCCGCGTTTGACACGGTGTCTCATGACATTCTGATGCGGCGCCTAGAGGAAGTGGGTATTGAGGGGAAGGCTCTTCAATGGTTCCGCTCTTTCCTTTCAGGCCGGTTTTTCAAAGTGGCCATTCCACCTGGTCAGTCCTCTTTTCATCCTCTGGGACTGGGTGTCCCTCAGGGCTTTGCGCTGAGTCCCACTTTGTTCAACCTGTATGTGAAACCGCTGGCTGCTGTCGTCAGACAATGTGGCTTAACCATGACATCGTATGCCGACGACACGCAGCTGGCGGTGACACTCAGTGGGGACCCTGAGGTGACGGCGCCCAGATTCCGTGCAGGACTAATAGCTGTAGCAAAATGGATGCGTAGCAATTGCTTACAGCTAAATGCCAAGAAAACCGAGGTCCTGATTCTAGGGAAGCAGGCGGAACTTTGGGGAGATCAGTGGTGGCCTCCTGAATTGGGGGTGTCCCCTGTCCCAGCGGCCGAAATCAAGAACTTGGGGGTCTGGCTGGATTCCAACCTCTCTTTTACCAGCCACACAAAGAAGGTTGCAGCTACCTGTTATGGTATTCTGCGAGGACTGAGACCAGTCCTCAAATTCTTCAACCCTCCTACTCGGCAACTGGTGGTCCAGGCCTCTATTCTTTCTCGGCTGGACTACGGGAGTGCACTGTTGCTTGGAGTTAACCAGGCTGAGGCTACTAGGCTGCAGAGGGTGCAGAATGCCGCTGCGCGGGCCATTGTTGGCCTCCCGAGACGCTGTTCTGTCTCTGCAGTCTTGACCTCCCTTCACTGGCTGCCAGTCAGACAGAGAATCAAATTCAAGGCTCTCTGCCTGACATTTAAGATCCTGAAACTCTCTTCGCCTCCAGCCCTTGTGGGCCTTGTCTCCCTCTATGTCCCTACGCGGTCTCTCAGGTCGGATTCTCTATTTCTGGCGATTAAGCCTAGGTTCAGACTGAGTAGGATGGGAGGTCGCTCTTTCTGTGTTTTGGCGGCTGGATTGTGGAACTCCCTCCCTGTCCATATTCGTGCCCTAAATAGCCTGACTCTCTTTAGACGCGCTATAAAAACCCATCTGTTTGCCTCCGCTGACTGATTCCCTTTCTTCTCAGCATTGATCTGTTGTGTTGTGGTTCTTGACCAGGCGCCAGGACGCCCCTTAGCTGGGGCAGCTGTGCGCCTAATAAAAGTTATTAACATAACATAACAGAAGCATCGAGCTTTTACGAGCAGTCCGACCAGCTCGTAAAAGAGCTCTATGAGAAAAGTAATAAAGGTGTAAAGTGATACTACCACCATCCTCACTTCGTTTCAGTGTCATAGATCCCCTAGCAAGGGTGATTAATGCTTACCCTGGACGAGGTAGAGAAGGGACATCGGATCTACAATGAGCAAGCTACAATGTACTGCTCTGGAGTCCCTCATGCAGGGGGCCCAGAGTTGAGGAACCAAGTGGGGTTCGGGGAGAAGACAAAGTGTACCCCGTAGGGAGACCATTTCCTGTGAGACCTGTTTGTACGACTGTGGCTCAAGGACCAAAAAATGCACCCTGCTAGAGGGGATGTGGATGCCGGAGCGTGTATTCCAGAAGGGTAATATGGGGAAAAATAGGATACATTATATACAAATACACACAGAGCAGAGAACTGCAACTTCCATGCAAAGGTTTCAAGTTAGAAACAGTTTTAGGCCCAAGTAGGAACACAGGCCTCTGCATGAGGAATAGTACAGAAATAGCATGTTACAAAGGACAATGTGTTTAGCAGAACAAATGAGGTCACATAGTTTGTTGAATGGTCAGGAAGTAGCCTATGGTCACTAAGTTGAGATACTGCATGAAGCAGATTGCCACTATATACCTACCCTATGTACACTTTCGTAAGTTGTATCTTGATTTACAGTCCACCCATATCAGCACACCTCGGGCATGCGATGTGAATCCCGCAGCACAAAAGTGGCATTGCAAGCGCTGCTGGGTAGTGTACTGCTATTGTGTTCTAGATTTGTCTCCTCTAGAATGGCTACTTGAACTTCTTGTCTTTTGAGGTATGCCACTACCTTGCGGAATTTCCTATGGTCGTTAAGTTCTCTTACATTCCGGGTAAGAAATCGAATGTATGCTTTGGCTTCATGTTGTCTCATGCCTTGCCTTACGTCCGGGTGCATACAGTCATAGTCTGTAACTCTCGATCATGCTTAGCCAAGTGGTGTAGTTCACTAACGTTTCGGTAAACAGTATCAGAAGTATTCCCCTTTAACATCCCTCCCACTCCGTGAACTATTAAACATTGCATGGCTGAACTTTCTCCCACCCCCTCCCTTTCTTGCGTATCCCACTACCCCACTAAAGGATCCCCTCCCACACCAGAAGTAATGGAATTCTGCTTGGCTAAACTTTGTCCCACCCCCTCCCTTTTCTGTGCTCCCCCAACTAAGTAAAACCAACACCCTTAGAAAACTGTCAGTTGTGAACACATGGGGATGGGTGTTGCCCGCCGCCAGATTACCTACGGAACCAGTTCATCTTATAGTATCTCTTGAGGTCAGAACAGAACTAATGATACCTACCTCACAGGAGATGGGGCAGGTATAGATCCTCCCTCACTTTGCGTTCTGTAAGTGCTGTTCTGTACGCGCATCACCATTTTATGCGTTACAACTTATACATTACATTGCATACTGCTTATTACACATCTGTCCCCGGTGACTTGGCAGCACAAATTGTCTTTTCGTGGTGTAAACTTAAACAGTCTTACCAGTAGTTTGGGTGCACTAGTTTTGTGCTGCGCTAGCTCTCCCTCTCGCTACAAAGGGACTATTAATGGTATCATAAGCTGTCTGACACTTTATGTGTCTCGTCAGCCAGCACTTGGTTGCAGCATGATATCTCCATTTATTTGACCTTATAGCACACCTTTTAGTGCACTCGTAGAGTAATCTTTTGACTACTGCTCTTCTATGTCCTGGGATCTTTCACCTTCACTCAAGGCATGCCAAGGGGACTGCCGCTGTGTGCCTGAGTTCTCTCTTTGCTTAATAAAGTGTGAAACCTGTCTATGATCAGTAAAATAATGAGCCTTCCTATCCACCATCACCCTCAGTTTGGCTGGGTATAACATGCTGTACTCCAGTTGTAAGTCTTGGAGTTGTCTCTTGGCTGGTACAAACAGTCTCTATACTTCCTGAACTGTTTGGGAGAAGTCTAGGTATAGAGATATCTCAGGACCCTTGCAACGCAAAGACTTCAGTTCTCATGCTTTATGTAATGCGGCATCACGTTTCTATACTTTAAGAGTCGAGCTATAATCTGACGTGGGCTGGCACCTGGTACGGGTCTGGATACCAGTGAACAAAGGGCATGCTCCACCACGAAAATCTCCAAAAGGAGCACTGTGAGAAGGTTCTCTATATTTGTAGAGTCCGCCACTACCAGGATACAAACATTATTCCTCCGTGAGCACACTTCCAAATCCTCTGTTTTTATTTGTAGAGTGCGTAGAAGCTTATCTGTTTTTTGGGTTTTCATTGATTCCTCGGTTAATATATCTTCTGCATCCAATACTCTTTTTTCTAATGTTTCCAACCTCTCTGTATGTTTATCTAGGCTCTCTGTCATCCTATCCACTCTAAGTGTTAAGTGTGTCAATCTTTCCATACATTTTCAATGGGCTCCATTGCACGGTGGTCAGTATCTGTTTCAGCTCAGTGTCCGTGGATGGATCAGCAGCTTTCGATCCCGAATCCACGTTGTTCATATTGGTCTCTCTGTGTTTTGGAGTCATGATTTATCAGCTTTACCCTTGGCGGGTGTCTACAATGGGAAAGCTGACTGTCTGGGGCGGTTGTCTATTCTTTTTTACCTGCTGCTTCTGTGGATGTGTGTTCTTCCTATAACATCCCAGTGTTGTGGGGCCAATGCCAGTTCATTGTGGTTTTTTTTGGTATTGCACCCCTATTATCCGGTGCAGGGCGCTTGGGGCTTGTCATGCCGGAGTGCCAGAAATTAGGTCAAGCCTTCTACATCGGCTTCCAGTATATCTTTGTGGCCTCCGATGTATCTCTGGTCGCTTCAGGACCTCTCGTCTTAGCCACATGCCAAACGGGGGGCTACAAATTATCTTGTTGTTGAGTAGTTCACCATCTTCTGCTTGCATTCTTACTGTACCTCCTGTGATCTTGTGCCCCAACGCCTCCCAGGTCTGTACCTACTCAATGCTCACTGGTTGTATTGCAGCAGGTATCTCTAGTGTTCCCGCAATTTAATTTGGGCTCCAGGGGACGGCACCTGTTGTCGCACTAGGCCTTGGGAAGTGCTTGCACAGGTGTTCTCCATATCGCCCTGCCAGGGATCTGTCTCAGCAGGTGTTCCTCTGCAAGCTTCATGCCACTACTCTGCAGTTAACTCTCTGTAGGCCTTTCCTCCCCCCAACAGCACTCGTGTTGTATCCGGTTCTCTCTCTCAGCCCTCTGCATCCGTCTTCCCTGTGAAGCAGCAGGGTGCCAACCGCTTCGTTTTTCATTTGCAGACTGCTATACGGGTTGCGCATTGGGTTCAGGCTAAGCGCAGCGTCTTTTCCTGTTTTTTTTCCCCTCTATTCTCTTTTCCTTCTCCTTCCCCTTTTTCTTTTTACGCCGTGTCTAAGGACTATTTAGGTGTTGCTTTGCACCGGGCTGTGTCTGTTTATGCTGTGGATACAGGAACAGTTCAGCCCGAACTGCCATCCCTCTGACTGCGTGATGAGGGATGTGTGAGAAAGTGCCATCTTTCTTGCTTAGGTATGCCCCCACTTTTTGCTGAATTGTTGATGTGCATTGACTGAGTGTGCCCTGGGATCCTGCCAACCAGGTGCCCAGGGCCTGTGTTCCTTCCCTAAAATTGTGTTGAAACTAAACCCCAATTGGCATCTCTGGCCACCTGTCAGCCCTTAGTAAATGATACCCTAGGTACCCAGGGCATGGTGACCAGAGAAGACCCCTAAGGGCTGCAGCACTTATTGTGCCACCCTTAAGGGCCCTGAACCCTGCCACTCACACACTGCCCTTGCATGCTGAGTGTCTAAGTACAGAACTAAACAGAGAGTCGACATGGCACACATCCCTGTGTGCTATGCCCACCAGCTCACTGCCCTGGCATCCATCAGTGACCCCTCTAGCTGGGTGCCCTATGCCAGTGGTGTGGGCATAGGTGCATGAGCCCTGTGCCCCTACAGTACCCAGGGGCATTCCTGGGCACTTTAAGTGCAGTGCTGCCATCAGCCACGGCCAGTGGTAGGTGTAACTGCAGGGCGGTGACGTAGGGAGGGGGAGGGGCAGGGTGGGGGGTTGTAATGTATGGATTACGGACTTTAACATGTAAGTAAATATATAAATAAATAAAACAAATTTCGTTGTGTGCACTGCATCACCAAATGCGATGCAGCGCGCGCAACGAAATTCGTTTTATTTATTTATATGTTTACTTACCTGTTAATGTCCGTAATTCATACATTACAACCCCCCACCCTCCCCCTCCCCCTCCCTACGTCACCGCCCTGCAGGTACACCTACCACCGGCTGTGGCTGGCTGCCATTAAGAGTATATGGTGCTGGGAGGTTGTCATTACGAACTGCACTGCACCATGATGGCTTCACTGAAGACTGAGAAGTTTGGTACCAAACTTCTCACCACATTAAACCTGCACTGATGCCAGTGTGGGATTTAATGTAAAATGCACGACAGAGGGCATTTTAGAGATGCCTACTAAAACCTAATCAACTCTCAGTGTCCTGACTGTGTGGCTACCGAGACTGCCACCACCAGACATGTTTTTGGACCCCTGGGTCGAGAGCCTGCCGCTCTCGGGGGGCTGGAATAATGCACATCCTGGGACGAGGTACCAAGCCTCCTTCCCTAGGATGGGCAGGGGAAGCTTCAAAGGCATACCGCCTTTGTGAGCTTCTCCAGGCCACTTGATGTACTCAGCAACTGGCCCCCACCGGTTCTGACTCCCACTCTGGCGCGAAGAATGGCGGGAAACCCTAAGTGAGGAAAGGGGGTGTGCCAGCCTATGCCAACCCCACCCCTCAGGTGGGAGAGGCGAGGTGAAGCACGACTCTGGGCTCCGGCCATCTTGAAGATGGGGAGCCCTGCCCAATCACAGCTAGGCTGCTGCCCCTTCCCACAGGAGAGGAGCAGGCTAGGGGGTGTACCCACCCCAGGACAGGGACCCATTGGTCCATGCCCTTGCCCTACCTGTAACGCCCCTAAATTTAGTATTTAGGGGCAACCTGAACCTTCCTTCCTCAGATCCCGATTACAAGAAGAAGAAGAACAAGAAACAAGAAAACCTGCCGTGCAGCTGCTAACAAAAGGACGACGCCCACGGACTTGGTCCCAGAACCCTAGAGGCCTGTTGATCCTTGATCCCGCTCCTGGGAAACTCTGGCGTCTCCTGCGGACAGCAACCTCGAAAACCCCGGAGGACCTGCCTGCCTTGAACCTTCCAAACGACTGGGACTCTCACGAGCAGTGGTTCTGCTCAAACCGCAATACCCCTCGTGCCAGCCAGGAACTTCGAATCCAGCACACTCTGCACCCGCCAAGCCCGGCTTGTGCCTGAGTGACCCAAGACAACAACAACGTCCCCCCGGCAACTGGGACCCGAAGTCCAGTGCCCAAAGACCCTCCTCGACGAACCAGATGACGCCTGCAGCCTCAGAACCAGGGCCCCCTCCAACCGCAACCAGCTGAGGGTAAGATTTCCCGACACCAAAACACACCCCTGCACCCGGCGCCCTGCGGCTCCCTGTGCCTTCCTTTGGGGTACCTACCTCTTCTCCAAGATCCCAACTTACCTCTTGAAGTGGTGGTCGCACCTGAAGAATCTCCGTCTCCGCAGCCTTTGTTTGCTTTTTAACTTTCCCATTGGATAACATTCAGCGCCTGACGGCTCAAAAGCACCCTGCCCCCAGCCGCCCAAGTGCCGCTGAAAGTGCAGCAACTTCCCTACTCTACTCCCCCCTTTGCCCTGAGTAAGTGACGACGAGCCCAGCTCCCACAACTGCGTGGCATGCTTGCTTGCAGCCACCAACCAAAGGCCCCTACCCTCTTTTGCATTGCATTGGGCCTACTCTCTCTGCACCCGGCTTCCCCTGTGCCACTGAGGGTGTAACTACTGTACCTTTCCGACCCTGGGAGACCCCTGAGTCCATGCCCAGACCTTAACTGCACCAGTCGAGTACTTACCTCAAAGCCGATAACTCACTTTCCTTCCACAGGTTAATATTGACTGGTTTCACTTGAAATTTCTTCTAAGTGTGGAGTTTTGAAACTTTAAAATATTCATCTAAAATCAGCAGAATAACGAATTCTAAATTACTCACCTGTGATCAGGAGAGAAGCCAGTACTGTACCTTTTAGCCCAGTTCTGAGCCGCAAAAGTAATCCTAACTGTACTTACCAGTTACCTGAATTTTCTTCAATAGAAAACCATTGACTGTTTTTCTGTGAAATTTCTTCTGTCGATTTTTGCAAACTACAAATATTCTTTAAAAATCATACCAAATACCAAAACGTAACTACTTACCTGTCTTAGGTAGATGTCCCAGTGCTGAACTTAGGAGTCCAGTACTGGATTACAAAAGTAACGAGAACCTACTTTACCTGTGACTTGAATTTCCTCCTATAGGATAACATTGCTTGGTTTTCACTGAAACGTTTCTAAGTGTCAACTTTGAAAATACATTTATATTCTTTAAAAATGACAACTGTAACCAAAACACTTTTACTAAACTGTTTACAGCTTATGTCCCGGGACTGAATCCAGGATCCAGTCCTGTGTTTAGAAAAGTAATCCTTAAAGTAAACCACTTCATTTATGTAGAAAATCCCATTGAGCTCAATGTTAAATTGTGTATGAAATTGTGTTGCCTATTGCAACCACTTCAGCTATTGTACTTTCAAAGTCTATTGCCTTTTTGCAAAGTAATTACCTAAAGTCACTCATATTGAGAAAAGTATAATTTGATACCTGTTGGTTCTAAAATAAAACAACTATATCTTTTTATATAAAAACAATTGGTTTAGAGTTCAGTTCTTAAGTGTGTGAGACCATTTGCTGACTGAGTGTGTACAACAAATGCTTTACACTTTCCTCTGATACTGCCTTACTGCTCGACCAAGCTACCACTTTAGAGAGTAAGGTTATATCTAACTTGAACCTCTGCTATACCTCTGGAGACTGGGGACTCTATACACACTGTAACTTACTTTGGTCCAGTATATATAGAGCCACTTTCTTACAGGGTGAAAACCCGAAACCGGTCCTAGGATGCTTGTTTCTGGTCCAGGGAGGACATGGCTTGGCAGTTCGGGCTGGACTGTTCCCATGAGGCACAGGGTCAAGACTGATTTGTATATCACCAGGTTTAAACTGAGGTGGCATGGTGAGCAAAGGAATGATGGATTTACCCCAGATCTTTTGACTGGGCTGAATGTTTTGATTTGTTCTGCATTCCGTCCATCAATTTTGTGTCTTTTGCAAGCCTTCTTGCTGGGCTGGTCTATGGCAAAGAAAAGGGAAGGAATGGGCAGTATCTATCAGATATGGCGCATTCCTGTCCTTTTCCCCTGCCATGGCGCACAATGGTCTGCCATGCGCCCATGCAGGCACCCTTGCACCATGGTACAAGGTGCCTGAGTTGCAGGGATGCTTGTTTTAGTGCAGTAAGGTACACCTTCCTGAATAAAAACAATCACAAGAGGCTTTTCCTCTTTCTATGAGAGTTGCGCAATGCAGCACACATAGAAAAAGGAAAAACGAGGAAAAATAAAGGTATTTCTCCTTGTTTCTCCTCCTTTACACTCCCCTGGGGAGGCGTAGGTTTTTGACACATTCCCAGGTTCATAAAATATCTTAAGTCTAATAATGTGTCAAATGCCATGGGTGTTATGTGGGAACATTCACAGTAACGCACATGGAACGCCTCCCTATCAAAGGGTGAGGCAACGCAGCGGCTCTCACTTCATTGCCTCAGTCCATATCTATCAAGCCATGTAAAGCCATCCAAGATAGCTTTACGTGGCCTTGTAGATATGCCCTGCAGTGTGCGACACCAGACCATCAGTAAAAGTGACATTCCAGCAGCACAGGGGTTTTGTAACTGAGGGCTTCCATGTATACTGACCCTTCCTGTTCAGCTCTAAGAAATCTCACATACACTGAAACATTTTGTCACCGATTTCAAGTGTTTCATTTGTATGTAGCCCCCAACAATACTTGTTTTATTAATAAAACGCTTGAGTGCTGTCTCTGCATAAATAGAAGATCTTAACTTTTTCAAAACATTTTTTAAATGGAATGAACCCTTAAGACACCAGTTCCAAAAGTGGCTGCTCAATATAAATAAGGTAAAAGCATTGAAGAGCTATTGCCTTTGCCAATGCATTTACTCTCTTAGATAGTTTAGATAGTTACTGTGCATTTGCATACATCACCCATTTTAGAATGCATTTAAGTTATTCCAAATAAAAATGCAATGTGTAAATGTGGGGATACTTGTATAGCGCACGAATCACCCCTAGGGGTCTCTCGGCGCTTGTACGAATACCACTGTGGAACCCATCCTGGCTTTACCTGTGAGGTGCCCACTCCTGGGCACCCCCAAGGTAGAGGCCAGGCATCCTTACCGTTGTGGGGGCCGTTGTGGAGATTAAGCAAGCTATTGCTCAGAGTTGCAGAGTGGGACTCCATGATTGGAATAGGCACCGAGGCGAGAATTATCAGGTCCGTGGAATTTTGAGCCCAAGACCCGCTGAGGCGGGGAATTGAACCCTGGTCCCGCGCTAGACCTCTGCATCAGGGTCTGCCGCTCTAACCATTGAGCCACACTTCACAATGACCACCCTGCATGCACAGGTGCTGCACCCATCATGGAATGCGTTTTCTATCATATGCATCATAGAAAAAAGTGTTATTAATACATAGCAAAAACTACACTACAAGTCCATACCTGCCAACGTGAAGAACAATTTCACTGTGTGAGGAGAGGCGGGGCCTTGAAGGGGGCGGGGCCTCATGCTTAGAGATACCTAGGAGGCACTTTTGAACCCCACCAGACCCAAAGCCACCTCCTCCCAGGAAGTAAAGAAAAAGCTTGATGAGGCTGGTGCCGATGTCCTGGGGTCCCCGTAATGGACTCCGGCAGTTCAAAGCCTCAGAAAGCAAGCTGGAAAACCACTATTTACAGTGATTTTCAGCTTGTTTTACCTGCCACTGTGTGATATCGGCTCCTCACCTGGAGACCGTGTGATGGGAGCGATATCATGTGTCATACTGTGGCACCATGTGAGTTGGCAGGTATGTATGTCTTTCTTGAGTGCATTTATCTATTCCAGTGGTTCCCAAAGTGTGCGCTGCGGCACCCCGATGCGCCGTGATTAGAAGCCAGTGGCGCCGTGCCACGCCGCGCCGCAGGATGTGGGCCGTGGAAATTGCAGCCGCAATTCCTTCCCCTCCTTTGTGCTGCCAGGTCACGTGATCCTCGCACTCTGCATCTTAATGAGTGATTGATGGAGAAAGCCTTTAATTCTCAAACATGGCAGACATTGCCCCAGGGCACGCTTCTCCCGGTGTTTTCTTCTCGCTCCTATCTGGTGATTGCTTATTGCGCAAATCAGCCCCAGTGCCTTACCTGCTCCTGCTGCCCCAGTGGCGAGCTGCTCATTACTGGACTAGGGGACTCTTGTAATTACTGCTAATGGGCCCAGATGAGTGGTCACTCCTAAGGCTTAGGGGTCCTTTAGCCTTCCTTACAGGAGGCGATTCTGAACTATCGCAGGTGCAGCTGACCTTTGACCCTTGGTAGGTGACTTCGAACAGATTCTCGAAGTCCTTCTTTTTATGTCCTCTAGAGCTCGGCCCAGGACGAGGCCTATGCCCTGATGCAGCCGCACTCTGCCAGCTTCTGTCTTTGCCTCACTCCTCGTTGAGGGGTCGTCACTCGTGACTGCTGCATGTTGGAGAGCGTTGGGTGGGTGCAGGGTCAGGGGCCTGGTGGGGAGCGTTGGGTGGGGTGGGGTGCAGAGTCAGGTACCTGGTGGAGAGCATTGGGTGGGTGGCTGCAATGTCAGGGGCCTGGTGGAGACCGTTGGGTGTGTGGGTGCAGGGCCAGGGGCCTGGTGGAGAGCTTTGGGTTGGTGCATGGTTAGGGGCCTGGTGGAGACCGTTGGGTGGGTGGCTGCAGGGTCAGGTGGCTGGAGGCAGGGTCAGGGGCCTGGTGGAGAGCGTTGGGCGGGTGAGTGCAGGGTCAGGGGCCTGGTGGAGAGCATTGGGTGGGTGGGTGCAGGGTGAGAGGCCTGGTGGAGAGCATTGGGTGGATGGGTGCAGGGTCAGAGGCCTGGTGGAGAGCATTGGGTGGGTACAGGGTCAGCGGCCTGGTGGAGAGCATTGGGTGGGTGGGTGCGGGGTCAGGGGCCTTGTGGAGAGCGTTGGGTGAGTGGGTGCGGGGTCAGGGGCCTGGTGGAGAGTGTTGGGTGAGTGGGTGCGGGGTCAGGGGCCTGGTGGAGAGCGTTGGGTGGGTGCATGGTCAGGGGCCTGGTGGAGAGCGTTGGGTGGGTGGGAGCAGGGTCAGGTCCTGGTGGAGAGCATTGGGTGGGTGGGTGCAGGGTCAGGGGCCTGGTGGAGAAAGTTGGGTGGGTGGGTGCAGGGTCAGGGGCCTGGTGAAGAGCGTTGGGTGGGTGGGTGCAGGGTGAGAGGCCTGGTGGAGAGCGTTAGGTGGGTGGGTGCAGGTTCAGGGTCCTGGTGGTGAGCGTTGGGTGGGTGCAGGGTCAGGGGCCTGGTGGAGAGCATGGGGTGGGTGGGTGCAGAGTCAGGAACCTGGTGGAGAGCATTGGGTGGGTACAGAGTCAGAGACCTGGTGGAGAGCGTTGCGAAGGAGGGGGCCGGGACTGGGTCCTGGTGGAGAGCGTTGGGTGGGTGGAGGGTCAGGGGATGGTGGAGAGCATTGGGTGGGTGCAGGGTCAGGGGTCTGGTGGAGAGCATTGGGTGGGTGGGTGCAGGGTGAGAGGCCTGGTGGAGAGCATTGGGTGGATGGGTGCAGGGTCAGAGGCCTGGTGGAGAGCATTGGGTGGGTACAGGGTCAGAGGCCTGGTGGAGAGCATTGGGTGGGTGGGTGCGGGGTCAGGGGCCTGGTGGAGAGCGTTGGGTGGGTGGGAGCAGGGTCAGGTCCTGGTGGAGAGCATTGGGTGGGTGGGTGCAGGGTCAGGGGCCTGGTGGAGAAAGTTGGGTGGGTGGGTGCAGGGTCAGGGGCCTGGTGAAGAGCGTTGGGTGGGTGGGTGCAGGGTGAGAGGCCTGGTGGAGAGCGTTAGGTGGGTGGGTGCAGGTTCAGGGTCCTGGTGGTGAGCGTTGGGTGGGTGCAGGGTCAGGGGCCTGGTGGAGAGCATGGGGTGGGTGGGTGCAGAGTCAGGAACCTGGTGGAGAGCATTGGGTGGGTACAGAGTCAGAGACCTGGTGGAGAGCGTTGCGAAGGAGGGGGCCGGGACTGGGTCCTGGTGGAGAGCGTTGGGTGGGTGGAGGGTCAGGGGATGGTGGAGAGCATTGGGTGGGTGCAGGGTCAGGGGTCTGGTGGAGAGCATTGGGTGGGTGGGTGCAGGGTCAGGGGCCTGGTGGAGAGCATTGAGTGGGTGGGTGCAGAGTCAGGAACCTGGTGGAGAGCGTTGGGTGGGTACAGGGTCAGAGGCCTGGTGGAGAGCATTGCGAAGGAGGGGGCCCGGACAGGGTCCTGGTGGAGAGCGTTGGGTGGGTGGGTGGAGGGTCAGGTGCCTGGTGGAGAGCGTTGGGAGGGTGCAGGGTCAGGGGCCTGGTGGAGAAAGTTGGGTGGGTGGGTGCAGGGTCAGGGGCCTGGTGAAGAGCGTTGGGTGGGTGGGTGCAGGGTGAGAGGCCTGGTGGAGAGCGTTAGGTGGGTGGGTGGTGCAGGTTCAGGGTCCTGGTGGTGAGCGTTGGGTGGGTGCAGGGTGAGGGGCCTGGCGGAGAGCGTAAGGTGGGTGGGTCAGGGGCCTGGTGGAGAGCATGGGGTGGGTGGGTGCAGAGTCAGGAACCTGGTGGAGAGCATTGGGTGGGTACAGGGTCAGAGACCTGGTGGAGAGCGTTGCGAAGGAGGGGGCCGGGACTGGGTCCTGGTGGAGAGCGTTGGGTGGGTGGAGGGTCAGGGGATGGTGGAGAGCATTGGGTGGGTGCAGGGTCAGGGGTCTGGTGGAGAGCATTGGGTGGGTGGGTGCAGGGTCAGGGGCCTGGTGGAGAGCATTGAGTGGGTGGGTGCAGAGTCAGGAACCTGGTGGAGAGCGTTGGGTGGGTACAGGGTCAGAGGCCTGGTGGAGAGCGTTGCGAAGGAGGGGGCCCGGACAGGGTCCTGGTGGAGAGCGTTGGGTGGGTGGGTGGAGGGTCAGGTGCCTGGTGGAGAGCGTTGGGAGGGTGCAGGGCCAGGGGTCTGGTGGAGAGCGTTGGGTGGATGGGTGCGGGGTCAGGGTCCTGGTGGAGAGCGTTGGGTGGGTGGGTGCAGGGTGAGGGGCCTCGTGGAGAGCATTGGGTGGGTGCAGAGTCAGGTGCCTGGTGGAGAGCGTTGGGTGGGTGCAGGATCAGGCGCCTGGTGGAGAGCATTGGGTGGGTGCAGGGTCAGGGGCCTGGTGGAGAGCATTGGGTGCGTACAGGGTGAGAGGCTTGGTGGAGAGCATTGGGTAGGTGGGTGCAGGGTCAGAGGCCTGGTAGAGAGCGTTGGGTGGGTACAGGGTCAGAGGCCTGGTGGAGAGCGTTGGGTGGGTGGGTACGGGATATGGGGCCTTGTGGAGAGCATTGGGTGGGCGCCTTATGCCCTGATGCAGCCGCACTCTGCCCGCTTCTGTCTTTGCCTCACTCCTCGTTGAGGGGGTCATCACTCGTGATTGCTGCATGTTGGAGAGTGTGGTGTGTTGTCTTTCAGTTTCGTGTTCCTGCTCTGATCATTCGAGGATGTCCTCCTGTGACACCCTTGTGCGGCCTTGTCGTCCTACATATATGGTCCTGGGCGAGGCCCTCAATCCTGGCCTCATAAATCCCTCCCGGTCTCCACTGTTTCATGTAGGCACACTGTGCACCGCGGACCACACACAACTTCATATATAGCGCTGTATAACGCGCCTACTGGTTATACGTCTTCAGAGGCTTTTTATGAATTTATGGTGATGTGAAAAGCCTCTTGCGCTGTGCTCTTTGTAATTTTACTACGTCATCTGATTCAATGCTCCCCAAAAGCAGCACAAAGCCCCCTACCAAGTATTTTTTTGCAGTTTTATATAGCGCGAACTACACCCGAAGGCATCAGAGCGCTTTACATTAGCACCAGTTGCGTTACAGATGGACACATTAATTTTTAGGCACGGGGAGTCTATCATGCTTTTGAAATGGTGCCATTGTTCCAGGTGGCAGCCCCCTCCATTGAGTGGGAAGGGTGCAAGGGGTTGGCCGAGAAGGGTGCAAGGCAGGGGGGTGAAGGGTGCAAGGCAGAGAGGAGAAGGGTGCAAGGCAGAGGGGAGAAGGGTGCAAGGCGGAAGGGAGAAGGGTGCAAGGCGGAGAGGAGAAGGGTGCAAGGCGGAGAGGAGAAGGGTACAAGGCAGAGGGGAGAAGGGTGCAAGGCAGAGGGGAGAAGGGTGCAAGGTAGAGAGGAGAATGGTGCAAGGCAGAGAGGAGAATGGTGCAAGGCAGAGAGCAGAAGGGTGCAAGGCAGAGGGGAGAAGGGTGCAAGGCAGAGAGGAGAATGGTGCAAGGCAGAGAGCAGAAGGGTGCAAGGTAGAGAAGGGTGCAAGGCGGACGGTAGAAGGGTGCAAGGCAGAGGGGAGAATGGTGCAACGGAGAGGGGGAGAAGGGTGCAAGGCGGAGGGCAGAAGGGTGCAAGGTAGAGGGGAGAAGAGTGCAAGGTAGAGGGGAGAAGGGTGCAAGGCAGAGGGGAGAAGGGTGCAATGGGGAGGGGAGAAGGGTGCAACGGGGAGGGGAGAAGGGTGCCAGGCAGAGGGGAGAAGGGTGCAAGGCAGAGGGGAGAAGGGTGCAAGGCAGAGGGGAGAAGGGTGCACGGCAGAGGGGAGAAGGGTGCAACGGGGAGGGGAGAAGGGTGCAAGACAGAGGGGAGAAGGGTGCAAGGCAGAGGGGAGAAGGGTGCAAGGCAGTGGGGAGAATGGTGCAAGGCAGAGGGGAGAATGGTGCTAGGTAGAAAAGGGTGCAAGGTGGAGGTGGAGTAGGGTACAAGGGGGAGGGGGAGAAGGGTGCAAGGGGGAGGGGGAGAAGGGTGCAAGGGGGAGGGGGAGAAGGGTGCAAGGGGGAGGGGGAGAAGGGTGCAAGGGGGAGGGGGAGAAGGGTGCAAGGCGGAGGGGGAGAAAGGTGTAAGGCAGAGGGGAGAAGGGTGCAAGGGGGATGGTGATGAAGTTAAAAATGTGCCCCCCTGGAAACTTTTCTGCGGACGCCAATGATCAGAGCCCACCCCATATAAACTTCTTGTAACGCCACAGAGCTCCTTGAGCCTTTCTCTAGCCTGGTTACTTTTAGTGGGAGGGCTTTATACTACTCTATGATGGTGTTGTATGCATTGAGATGTACTTTATAAGATCTTTGTGATTGCAAATAAAGTTTTATGATAGAGATGGCTACTCTCTGAATCCTTCATCATTTCTAGGCTTGATTCTTCATGTAGACCAGTGGTTCCCAAAGGGTGCGCTGCGGCACCCCGGTGCGCGGGTAAAAAAATGGTGGGGAGCCACGGCCAACTGCCAATTAGGTCAAGGGAGCCACAGGTCAAAAAAGTATGGGGACCACTGATCTATTCACTCATGCACACATCGGCGGTAATGAAAGAACGGTTAAAATGTTCTTAAAGATAGTAGGCAACTGATACAACTGATGCAGCGAGCGGCATTTGGATCATGCGGTGGTTGTGGGGAAGCAATCACTGGGAGGGCTTCATTTTAATTAGAGAGTGGGGCCAGGAAAGGTTGAGCCATGTGGGGGAGAAAATAATTCCTCATGAACTATAAAGCAAGGTCTTGACATCAGCAGTGAACGTTTGCAAATCAAAAGCAGGTGAGGCTGAATTTATCCTTGTGTGGGGACAACACAAGCATAGGGAAACCAATCTAATGAGGAGAAGGGAATCGAGATTGACAAGAAAGCCACAGAATCATGAGCATGGGGTGGACACAAATCCTAATCTAAGTTTATATGGGATACAATAGGTCTGCTGCCAACAGTCGGTAGGCGAGTCCTAAAAATGGATATTGCTTACACATAATGCTATTAACCATGAAACCACCAGAGTGTTGCATCTCGTAAGGTCACCGGCGCTGGCTAATATGCAAGATAAACATGGTTAGGCTAAACTATGGTACCCCATAAGGAAGCTCCTCTTCACTCTCTATCATGCCCAGAGAGAAAGCCCCAAAGCAGATGCTTTCCTCTTTGGACATACCAGCCTCAGAAAACAGTCTGCTAATGAGAATGCATGGAATACAGACAGTTTTGGGGAAACATCCTACAAAGTTCTGATGAAAATTATTGCGATGGAAATAATGAAATGTGTTTGGACTTTCTGCTCACCTGTTTTAATCCCAAAGACTCCTTCTCCAACACTTTCAACAATTCCAGTTCCTTCGTGGCCCAGAATCACTGGATAGTGCACGCCACTAATCTCGCCTTTAACCACTTGGCTGCTAAGGCCCCTCTGGCCCCTCAATGTAATTTCCATTGAAATCAATGGAAACTCCATGACGAGTTACCCTTGTCATTAGCACTGAAGGGGTTAATAACATGTTCATCTGTGCGGCAGACCCCGGTGGCCAAAATCTGTACAAAATAAGTCATCAGAGTACATCTGTATAAAATAGAATAACTTAGATCAGATGCCCAAAATTCATATCCACAAAAATTCATAAATGGGTGGAATTTCCTGATGCCTATTCAGAGAATGAGGATAAGCAGATCTTACTACCCACAGAGTGTCCAATTGATCACTGGAGTAAATCCATGCCCAGTGGTAGGAAAGAGAACGTTTTATGGTTTAAATCTCTTTATTGGTTTTTGAATAGTATACAGAAACAGGACCTCCAGCTCCTGAAGGACAGTGCAAGTAAGACATCATACAGTCTGTGAGGTATGTATTACAAAGTAAATGCTAGGACCAGGTCAACAAGAGGAGACTCCCGGTGCGAGAGGAAAACCAACCCCCCCCCCCCCAAAAAAACCCTCCTGCCCCCACCCCCTGTCCACAATTGCTAAGGGAAAGAAAAGGGAAAAAGGGGAATAGAGCCGAACCTGCCATTTTCATCGTGCTTGCCTTGGTTCACACCTCGCCGGAATCTGTGTGTCAGCCAACCTCAGAAACCTCAGCTAGCAAGGGCAAGACAGCTCCGGGAATTCCGCTGTAAGCAGAGTCAAGAAGGGGCGCCACAGTTCGGGAAATTCCTCCCCCCTCCCCGTCAATGAGAGGGACAACTTCTCCATCCGCAGAACCCACCAGAGTCTCTGCAGCCAACCAGAGTGTGGCGGTGCTTGTAAGGAGCGCCAGTGTGCAAGTATGTTCTGAGTGGCCGCCCCTAGGGCAATGGCCACCCAGGTGGCCTCTCCTGGACTTCAGGGGATACATCAATGGTTTGGGCGAGCCTAGGATTATGTAAGCTGGGAAGCGAGGAAGCTGCGTGTCCAGATGGGAGTCTATTTCATCGAGAATTGTGGTCCAGTATGGTTGGATGCGATTGCAGATCCACAAGAGGTGCTCCAGGGTAGCCAACTCCCCACACCCCCTCCAGCAACGGTCTCGAATGTGGGGGTCGACACAATGGAGACGTTCCGGTGTGAAATAACAATAGGTGGCAACCTTAGTCAGGGTTTCTGTGAGGCCTGTATAGTACGCCGAGTGATGGGCTCTATGATAAATGGCACTCCATTCTTTATGGGAGAGGTTTCTACCCAGTTCACGCTTCCTCCGCATCCTCCCAGCGTTGTAAGTGGAAGTGGAAGCTGAAAGTAGGTGCTTGTACAGATCGGAAATTAGTTTTTGTCCGATGAGCGAGAGATCAACCATTTCTCATAGGGGGTCAAAGAGCACTGCACTCCCGGTATAATTTGGGGTTGAAGCGCCCAGTGTCTAAGTAGTAGATAGCGCATTCTGCCTTTCTCTGGAATGCCATACTCCGCCCGCAGCTGCATGAACGATAGGATGCCCCGGAGGTCGAATAGGTGTCCCAAGGATCGACATGGAGAAGGGCACTAGTCCGCGAAAGCCTTAGGGTCCAGTCCCGGCGTGAAATCAGGGTTGTCAAAGAGTGGGGTTAGGGAGGGAAGGGAACGACGTCAGCCCACGTGCGGTAGCCGTGCGATACCAATTCTCTAAAATGGTGATTGTGATATAGAAGCGTAGATGTTAGGAGGTCTATGCTTCTTCTTGAGGAAGGGAATCCCCTGCAATGGCATGCCTGCAACTGCCTGGTTCTGGAACAACCAGTGTTTTTCGGATTCCAAGCGCTGCCACTCCGCTAAGTAGGGAGCTGCACCGCGTTGAAGTAGAGCTGCAAATCTGGGACACAAACTCCACCCTGTTCCGGAGGGAAAACAGCCACTGCATGCTTGAACCGTGGCTTACGTCCCTGCCAAATGAACTGCGACAGTTCAGAATGGGTTTGCTGGATCCAAATCGCGGGGGTGGAGTAGGGGGAGCGTCTGAAAGAGGTAGAGGATTTGGAGGAGGATCATCATTTTGACCGCTTCTATCCTTCCCAGCCACGAGAAGGGGTAGTGCTTCCATCTGCTCAGCTCCCTACGAATCAAGAACCGCAGCCGTTCGTAGTTGGCCGCAACAGTGACTGGTATGGTTGGACCTAGGAGGACACCCAGGTACGGAACCGAGGTGTCAGACCACTGGACAGGGTGCTCCACCTGCAAATGGACCAGTGTTTTGGCGCCGCTAAGGAGATATTGAGGGCGACCGATTTGTCTGTGTTAATCTTGAGGCCTGCGTGAAGACCTATAGTTCCACAAAGATTGCTCGCATGGACTGGGCGGGGTCAGAAAGAGACAGCAGAATATCATCTGCGTAGAGGCTAATCTTGTGTATGTCCGCTTCGAACTTGATCCCCGTGATGCGGGGGTGGTTCCTAACTCTCCGCGCAAGGGGCTCCATATATAACGCAAAGAGAGTTTGAGCGAGAGGACACCTCTGTCGGGTGCCTCTCACTATGCGGAAGCGGGAGGCCGTCTGGCCATTAATCCGCACTGTGGCTTGGGGCCAGTGGTAGCAATTTAGAATGCGGTTGCACAGGGTATTCCCAAGGCCAAACCCGCGCAGGATGTGCTGTAAATAGGGCCAGAGGACCCTATCGAAGGCCTTCTCCACATCTATCGCCAGCAACATGCACTCTTTCCGCACCCGAGAGGCCACCTCTATGAGGTGTAGAACTCTTTTTGTGCTGTCGCTCGTTTGGCACTGGGAGATAAAGTCCGCCCGGTCTGGTTCCACCAATTGGAGCATGTAGGGCCCGAGTCTTGTCGCGAGGATGCTCGTACTGAGCCTAAAATCAATATTTAAGAGGGAGATCGACCTGTAGGCACTGCAACTAGTGGTTTCCTTCCCGGGTTTCGGGATGACTGTGATCGAGGCTTCTAGCATTTCCACCGGAATAGCGGTGGACTGGGCAAAGGAGTTAAATAGGTCACATAACAGAGGAGCCACCTGGCTACAAAAGGTTTTATAGAAGGCCGGGGACTACCCATCCGGGCCAGGTGACTTCCAGAGCTTAAGGCGTGAGCTGCGTGATTTCCAGATATTCAAGACTGTGCTGAGCATTGAGGGAGTCTCCCGAATAGAGCGAATAGAGCGAGGCGTAAAAGTTGAGGAAGGATTCTGCTATGGCGACATCATCAGAGGTGAGGTCGCCTCCTCGCAGGCGTATAGCCTGAACTCCCTGCCGTTGTCGTACTTCCCACAGCTTATGAGCCAAGAGGCGGCCACACCTATCCTGTTAGAGGGGCGATCCCAGGGGAGGGCAGACTCGCACCTGACCCCCCTGTGGCCCACCTCTCCTAGGAACACAGCCGAAAATTGGCGGGAGACCCTCAGTGGGAGGACCTCGAATCTAGGATCGTACGCGCTGTGCTAGCACCACTCGACAAAGGGACACCACACCGTAGTATTAAGAGAACGTATTCTTTATCTTTAGGTAAAAATGGATCTTTATGATCCGCAGGTTCTTATGTACAGGCAAGCAAGGGCTCAAGGAGTCTCGGTAGGGATAGGGTAGCGGGACAGTCTTAAGGTTCAAAGTCACGTACGGGTGCTTATCCGGCACACAGCTCTCAATCCTCGAGCCGGGGGATACGGGGTGATCTTGGGCCCAGCTGGACCAGGGTAACCTCTGAGCCACGATCGAATCAGCAGGGCTCGAGTAAAGATGTGATAGTTCCTACGGTCTGCAGGGAGCCGCGATCAAATCAGCAGGGCTCAGGAGGTCTCAAGGTTGCAGGGGAGCCGCGACAGCGTCAGTAGGGCTCAGGTGGTCTCAGGCAGAAGTCCTTCTCTGCCAGGTAGGAGCCGCAACAGCGTCAGCAGGGCTCAGGTGGTCATCGAGTAGAAGTCCTTCTCTGCTCTGTAGGAGCGGCGACGAAGTCAGCAGGGCTCACGTAGTCCAGGGTACAACTGCCTTGGTCACCCAGGGCAACACTTGATATAGGACTCCTCGCCTTTGATGTCCGGAGTCCTCGCAGGCGGAGGTCTTAGCACCTGGGGGTTGGTTGTTGTGGGTTCCACCTCGGCGGCTCCTTTCATCCTTTCAAGAGGGGGTCTGGAGGGATCCCAGACACTCAGCAGGCCTGGAGCCAGCCCTCAGGGAGGCCGGATGGGTGATCGAAACTCATCTCTCAAGGGAAGGTGGGAGGTGTGATCGTGCTACTCCTCCCTCTCTCGCTCACAGGGAGCGCTCTACTCCCTGGCCGGGTATGGCGCCGAAGGCCGAGGTCGGGCTGGGGCCGGGGCGGCCATCTTAGGTGCAGGGACATGGGCATCGGCCTCGGGCACCAGGGAAAATGGAGGGAGAGGACAGGGAAGCCCAGTGTCCGGGACGTGGGTCATGGAGGGAATGGTCGGGTGAATCAGGGCCATGGGGGGGCTGCACTGGTTAAGAGGGATTACTACGGGCCAATGAGGGCCACGCCACGAGGCCGGGTCCAACATATCCCCTCCCGTATAATAGGAGTGCCAGAGGTGTAGGGATGCGTATTCCGCTTTGTACTGGTCTAAGGCAGCTAGCTGCTTCCATTCCGTGCAGAGCTGGCGCTAGGCTCTTGCAGCGCCAGTGCCCTGGTGCATCTGTTCTAGCTCCGCAACGCGTTTCGTGAGTTCGGCCCGTTCTTGGTTGATGGCAGAGGAGATCGCGATGAATTCACCTTTTAATACAGCTTTAAGCGCCAGCCACTGCGTCGCTAATGATGTGTCCTGATTAGCGTTGACAGTGAGAAAATGTGAGATAGCCATCTTGTTGTGATCTGTAAGGTAATCAACGTTTATTCCACATCTTTTTTCAGCAGACTTTGAGCCCGCATGCCATTACTCCGCGAGGTCATTGACCCCGCATACCATCACTCCGCATTTTTTTCATAACGCGTGTACATTTACCACGCATGCGTTTACAACGAATTACGTTGTGAAGGCATGTATAGTAAATGCACACGCGTTGTGAAAAAACCCAGACTTCATGAAGATGGAACCAGGAGGAGTGTGGAACCACGATGAGAGAGAGGTAAGGGGGTTTGGGTTCTTTTTATAGGGGTGGGGGGTCGTGCTGGGGTAGTGATTGTGTAGTGTAGTGCAGTGTTGTAGTGGTTGTGTAGTGTAGTGTAGGGTTTTGCTGGGGTTAGTGTTATAGGGTTTAGGATAGTGTTGTAGTGTTTGTGTAGTGTAGGGTCATGGTGGGGGAAGTGTTTTAGGGTTTAGGGTAGTGTTGTAGTGTTTGTGTAGTGTAGGGTCATGCTGGGGGTAGTGTTTTAGGGTTTAGGGTAGTGTTGTAGTGTTTGTGTAGTGTAGGGTCATGCTGGGGGTAGTGTTTTAGGGTTTAGGGTAGTGTTGTAGTGTTTGTGTAGTGTAGGGTCATGCTGGGGGTAGTGTTTTAGGGTTTAGGGTAGTGTTGTAGTGTTTGTGTAGTGTAGGGTCATGCAGGGGAAGTGGTTTAGGGTAGTGTTTGTGTAGTGTAGGGTAGTGTATGTGTAGTGTAGGGTAGTGTTTTAAGGTTTAGGTTGGTGTTGTAGTGTTTGTGTAGTGTAGGGTCATGCAGGGGAAGTGTTTTAGGGTTCAGGGTAGTGTTTGTGTAGTGTAGGGTAGTGTATGTGTAGTGTAGGGTAGTGGTTTAGGGTAGTGTTAGTGTACTGTAAGGTAGTGCAGGGTAGTGGGTAGTGTTTTGGTGTTACTTTTAAAACTTTTACAATGAGTATACCTTTAACATGCATGCCTTTGCGTTGTAAAGGCATGCGTGGTAAAGGCATATTCGTTGTAAAAGTTTGCGTTTTGTTTATTTTCGGAGTGATATAATTTGCGGAATCATTTTTGCGGAGTGATGGTATGTGGGGTATTTGTATGCGGAAAAACGATACATATTCGATCTGTAATGGTGTTCTGGTGTAGGAGGGAATCGCGAAACCACCAGTGCCGCTGGGGTATCTGTGAGTGGGGGAATAGGAAAGAGGCCATGACTGGGGGATGGTCAGACAGAGACGCAGGAAGAATGTCCGCATCGGTAGCTAACGACAGACATCAATGGAGTGGAGCACAGGAAGTAGTCGAGTCTGGCGTATGTCTTGTGCGCTCCCGAATAGTAAGTGAAAGCCCGGCTCTGGGGGTGGAATTGCCGCCACATATCTACTAAACCCAGGTCCTGAAGCTGCCCCAAGCTCGACCGGGATAGGTCCCCTACTTGGCTAGTGCGCTGGCATGAACGGTCGGTGAGCACAAGGTTTAAGTCTCCCCCCAGAAGCAGGCGCCGTTCAGAGTTCGCTGTGGCTGCTGTGAATGCATCGTGCAAGAATTTGTGTTGCCCCTCGTTTGGGGCGCATACCGAGCCAATAATAGGAGACATCCCTGCAACCTGGAATTGGTATGTAAGTAAACGCCCTTTAATCTCGGCCTCTTTTTGGATCACCTTGCCCTGGAAAGACTGGGAAACAAGTATGGCTACCCCTGCTGTTTTAGTGGAGTGTGAGGAGAAGAGTTGTGCAATAAGTGAGTCTCCTGTAAAAGGCATATGTCGGCTGTCGACTGACTCAGGTAGTTAAGGACGGCCCGTCTCTTGATAGGGTTGTTCAGGCCCCGAACATTCAGGGTCAGGATAATAAGCATGTTGCGTGGCATTATAGGGATTTGAGGGGGGTGAATATCTAGGTGGATGCCTGGTCGGTAATGCACTTACATGGAGTGGGGATAAGGGGGCATTGCGATCTCTAAGGCAGGTGCAGTGGCAATGGACAAAGCAATGTGGACAAAGGGGACCCACCCAACGAGTAAAACCAAGGGGGGACGGGAAGAGGTAAGCCAGTAGTCCAAAAATAGAAAAAACCCAAAAACCATCCCTAACGGGGGACAGAGTAGTCAATACAATAAGCAAAAATAGTCCGCCACCCTTGGGTGCCCGGTTACGTAACATGGAGGTGATTGTCACAGATCCAATCTTAGTGGTCGCCCCTCCCGCCATCTGCAGGCCACCGAGATGGAAAGTAGTGTGTTCAGTGGATAGGCGGCATTCATTTAGAGGTCAAGTCCTCTCCTGCCAGGGCCAGGGTGGCTGCAGACAGGCCATCCTGTTGGCTCTTAGCGATCTTGGACTTGGATGGTCGCCGCTGGCGACGCCGCCTGCTCTGGCGCTGCCATCCTGACGAGGAGGTCTCCAGCTTTGACGTTGTGCTGCGGTCATCCTCAGGGGGTCAGCTAGGCCCAGGATGCGACAGGCCTCCATGAAAGAGCGAATCTGGTGGAGCCCCCCGCGGTGCCGAAAAATTAGGCGAAAGGAATGGCCCCATGAATACTGGATTCCTTGCTGTCTCAGATGTTCCGTTACTGGACGAAATTGGCGTTGTCTCAGGTGGATCAACTTTTCAGAGGGTGCCAGATGCATTTTGGGTGTCAGGAAAGGGAAGCTAAACCAGTGGCCTGCTTCTCACAGTGTTGCTGTGCAACAATGTCATATTTCAGCATTTTTAAATGTTATTACAGGGTAGGATGACACTGACACAGATCCAATCTTAGTGGTCGCCCCTCCCGCCATCTGCAGGCCACCGAGATGGAGAGTAGTGTGTTCAGTGGATAGGCGGCATTCATTTAGAGGTCAAGTCCTCTCCTGCCAGGGCCAGGGTGGCTGCAGACAGGGCATCCTGTTGGCTCTTAGCGATCTTGGACTTGGATGGTCGCCGCTGGCGACGCCGCCTGCTCTGGCGCTGCCATCCTGATGAGGAGGTCTCCAGCTTTGATGTTGTGCTGCGGTCATCCTCAGGGGGGTCAGCTGAGCCCAGGATGCGACAGGCCTCCGTGAAAGAGCGAATCTGGTGGAGCCTCCCGCTGTGCCGAAAAATTAGGCGAAAGGAATGGCCCCATGAATACTGGATTCCTTGCTGTCTCAGATGTTCCGTTACTGGACGAAATTGGCGTTGTCTCAGGTGGATCAACTTTTCAAAGGGTGCCAGATGCATTTTGGGTGTCAGGAAAGGGAAGCTAAACCAGTGGCCTGCTTCTCACAGTGTTGCTGTGCAACAATGTCATATTTCAGCATTTTTAAATGTTATTACAGGGTAGGATGACACTGACACAGCGTGTTTTTTTTTGTACAGATTTGTTTTACCAGATGGTAGATGGCGACCAAGGAAGTCGATAATTTGTTCCTGCTACAAAGGATTCAGTATTCTGAAGTCAAATGGCTACTGGCTTGTGAGGGGATCGGTGAGGTCTAGAAAAATATTCAAGGGTTACCAGAAACTCATGCAAAGGGCAAACCTATCATTGTTCTGTATGAGAAAAAAATTACTTTTGCATTTGTAACACTGGGCAGTACTAGAGGGTGCAGAATAATAGCATGCAATAATTGTGCATGTTTTGATGGTTCCTATCATTGGTTATTAGGCACATGTGATTGTTATGCAGGTGGCACTACACATACCGCAGAAAGTGAATCCTAGGTTTAATCACGTGACAGACAAAGTCAAAAAGGCAAGCTTAAGTGCACATTTGGAGTAATGCACAGATGGGTTTTAAGAACTCAATTCCCTTATTTAAAACTCTAAGGCCCTCATTAGGATGACGGGATTGACTTTGTCCGCCCGCCATCCCATCGGAAAAAGGGACCGCCCGCCTTAAGGGCGGGGGTCCCGATGGTGGCATTAGGATGCGCCCGCAACAGTGGCGGGCGCATCCTGTATTTTTACCATTGCGGCGGGTGGTGCTGAAAACGCCGCCCCCCGCAATGGTAAAAATGCACGTTATGCATTTCAAAGCACAACATGACAGGCACCGCGCGGTGCCTGCCATGTTGCACGTTGAAATGCGGGGGGGTACCATAGGTACCCCCCCATGTGCACCCCCCGGAGTCCCTGGGGGCCCGCAACAGGCCCTGCAGGAATTCTCTGCATGCCTTTCCGTGGCGGCCGCCACGGAAAGGCATTCACATTGGCCCATCATAATAGGGCTGGTGGTGTCTCATAGACACCGCCACCATATTATACCTTTTCCGCTCCGGTCGCCTTGCGACCGGGCGGAAAAGCAGCAGACGGTCTTACCGTCCGCCGCAGTCCCCCCGCCATCCTAATATGGCGGGGGGGTTTCAGAGCAAGGATGGCGGGCGGATCGCCCCTGCCAGGCCAGCGGTGGCTACCATCAGCCTGGCGGGGGCGATCCGCCCGCCATCCTAATGGGCCCCTAAGTATTCTTTCCTGCACCTCCTTGTTCACTTCCATTGAAGCCTGAGTCCTGGGATTGGGTCCAAGATAACCTATGCTTCTGCATTAATAGGCAAACCTTTAATCTCAGTGAGGTTTAGCACGTGGCAGGCTTGTAAGTACCTGGGGATACTCTTTTCTTTTGAAAAAATTCACATAGGAAAGAGTACCTTCCTGCATGAGGACAGAAGTTCATACAAATCGCCCCGTTACTTTTGAAAACAACACTTGACTAAAATATTCATTTCCATTTACGTACTTTGGCTTTGACATGCTTCCCCAGAAAGAGTACCATAACACCACTCCCAACGAGTGCTTCAGCCTCCTTCAGCCGCCTTAAGATCCCACCCTTTATAGTTGAGAAAGTAATTTTAAATTGGAGAACCAACCGTACATCAGGGGCTAATGGCCTGCCTTCAGAAAACTGATCAGCATTTTGGTAGCAGCACAATAAGCAATTTTAAATAAAGATACTATTAGCCAGTATTTTACAACCATCATGGGAGGGGGCATATAGTTCCTATACACAAAAGAGGTAGCAGGGATGACCTAGAAAATTACAGGTTGATAGCGTTGATGGAGGTCGCTGCTGACCTAAACGTCGGAAGCATTTCCGGATACATTTGGAGACTAGCTAAACAAAATCTAATTAAGACTCTTTCGCCAACTTTCTAGACTGCCAAATTCTACAAGAGGGTCTCAGACAAGATTAGAATTTGGCCTCAGAGAACAGATATTGCCACACAGTGCTACATTATTTAAAATGTGGTTTAAATCAAGCAAGGCCCAAGTAGGGAGACTTAAATTCCACTTGAACTGATTCTCCATCTGGATTCCAACTTATTGTCATTTATGGTGAGTGCCTTCACATGGCAACAGGGGTGACACCCCCCTAATAAATGCATTGGCTTGGTAGTTGAATGGGGATACCCTGAGCTGGGTCTATGTCCATTTAATTTGTTTTTGTCATCTTTATTTCACTATGAAGTTTTAACTTGTTCATTTTTTGGATTAGGAACGTAAAAATATTTAGGCTCAGACATGCAAAAAAAATTTACACCAGGGTTGCATCACTTTTTAAAGCAGCCTTGAATAAAAATCCTTTTGATATTTACAAAGCCAGGCAAATGTCAATTTGCATGACTTTACATTCCTGAGTATCTACCCACTGATTTTGAAGTAAACCAATAATTATGAAGAGTTGTAGACATGGGTTTGTACCAAAATGGTATGTCGGTCAGAGGCTGGCATAAAAAGTAGAAATATGCGCCGGCGTGTGCCCCTTTGCTGTGCCCTCTGCCTCGCTGCCTGCCTCGCTGCCGGCTGACCCTGCTGTCGTTTGTTTTGCTCTGTTTTGTTCTCCATTTGTGCTTGTTTTTTCGTAGTTTTTGCCCGTGTTAAGCGTTTTTTGTTTATCATTTGTGCTTGTTTTTTTCGTAGTTTCTGCCCGTGTTAAGCGTTTTTTGACTTTCATTTGTGCCTGTTTTGTCAGCTTGTGCCCGTATTAGCGTTCTCCTTCCTGTTTCTCGCCTTCCTCGCCGCCCCCGCTTCCCGCCACCACCGCCGACCCCGCCCCTTTTTTCCTTCTGTTCCCTCCCCGCTCCCGCCTCCCAGCTGCTCCGCCCACCCGCGCACTTCGCCTTATATGGCGACCGTGCGAACGCGCAGCGTTGACACGCAGCGGGCGCGCCGATTGTGCGCCGAAGGCGCGCCAAAGGTAAGCCCGTCTGCGCCCGTCCGCGCCTGGACCGCGCCCAGGGCCAGGACCCCTGGCCCACGAGGACCCCGACCTCGACCGACCCGCCTGACGTACACCGCCGCCACCCTCATCGCACTCAACACCGGCCGACTCCCAGAATGCCACCAAGCCTCACCACGACGCACCCACGGACCTTTCAGCTGCCACGCCTGCAAATTCTCCTGCACCCGGACCTGCCGCACACCTGCACCCGCCAAATCGAACACCAGCAGCACCCACCTCAAGTGCATCCTGCTCAACACCCGCTCCGTCCACAGACACGCCATCGAACTCTGGAACCTCCTCGACACCACTGCCCCTGACGTCGCCTTCCTCACGGAGACCTGGATGAACGCCTCCTCAGCGCCCGACATCGCCATCGCTATCCCAGAAGGCTACAAGATCGTCCGGAGGGACCGCAACGCCAACCAGATGGGAGGAGGCATCGCCATCATCCACAGGAACACCATCCGGCTCACGACCAGCACCGACAACACCCTGACCACCGCCGAACACCTGCATTTCCAGATCCACACCGACCCGAACACCACCCTCAGAGGCACCCTGATCTACCGACCCCCGGGACCACGCACACAATTCAGCGAGGACATCGCCGACTTCGTCAGCCCGCACGCCCTCCCCTCCGCCGACTACATCCTCCTGGGGGACCTCAACTTCCACCTGGAGAACAACAACGACCGCAACACCACCACCCTGCTCGACAACCTCGCCAACCTCGGACTCAAGCAGCTGGTGTCCACCCCCACCCACCTCGCCGGACACACACTCGACGCAGTCTTCTCCTCCAGCCCAGACATCGACTTCAGCCACGCCACAGAGCTTCAATGGACGGACCACAGATGCGTCCACTTCACCTTCAAGAGAACGACGACCCACCACCACCAGCAACAGACCGCCCGCAGAAGCTGGAACAAGATCACAGCAGACCAGCTCGCCACCTCCCTGAGCCAGCACCCTCCTGCCAGCTCAGCGAACCCCAGCCAGGCTGCCGACAACCTCACGAAGTGGATCAGCATCTGCGCGGACGAGCTCGCCCTGCTAAGGACCCCGCCCAGCAGACCCGGCAGCAAGAAAGCCCCGTGGTTCACCGACGAACTCAAGAGCTCCAAGAAGAACTGCCGAGCCCTCGAGAAAGTCTGGAGAAGGGAACCTACACCGGACAACAGGACCACCTTCAAGCTGGCCACCCGGAAGCACCACCAGCTGATCCGCGCCGCCAAGAAAACTGCATTCAAGGACCGACTGGACAACAACGCACACAACTGCAAGGAACTCTTCAACATCGTGAAAGAGCTATCCAACCCCAGCGCAGGAAACAACGACATCACCCCATCGCAAGACCTCTGCAACTCCCTCGCTTCATACTTCCACAACAAGATCGCGGAAATACACAACAGCTTCAGCAACCAACCAACGCACACCAGGACCAAACAACCACCCCCCACCGCCACCCTCCACGCCTGGACCCCGATCAACACCGAAGACACCATCCAAACGATGAACTCCATCCACTCCGGATCACCGACCGACCCCTGCCCTCACTACGTCTTCAACAAGGCCGACGCTGTCATCGCACCCCACCTGCGAGACATCATCAACACATCCTTCGACACCGCCACCTTCCCTGAGAGCTGGAAGCACGCCGAGCTCAGCGCTCTACTCAAGAAACCCACAGCGGACCCCACCGAACTCAAGAATTACCGCCCCATCTCGCTCCTCCCGTTTCCAGCCAAAGTCATCGAAAAGACCGTCAACAAACAGCTGGCCGCCTTCCTCGAGACGAATGGATCCCTTGACCCCTCACAGTCCGGCTTCCGAGCCAATCACAGCACCGAGACCGCCCTCATCGCCGCCACCGATGACATCCGAGCCCTGATGGACAACGGAGAAACAGCGGCCCTCATCCTCCTAGACCTCTCCGCGGCATTCGACACTGTCTGCCACCGCACCCTAGTACAGCGCCTCAGCAACGTCGGAATCCAGGACAAGGCGCTGGAATGGATCATCTCCTTCCTCGACGGAAGAACACAGAGAGTCCGCCTCCCACCGTACAAGTCAGAGGCATCCGAAGTCATCTGCGGCGTCCCTCAAGGATCCTCTCTGAGCCCCACCCTCTTCAACGTCTACATGAGCCCCCTCGCGGCCATCGCACGCCAACACAACCTCAGCATAATCTCCTACGCCGACGACACCCAGCTGATCCTCTCCCTAACCAACGACCCAGCCGCCGCCAGAGCCGACCTGCACGAAGGGATGAAAGAGGTAGCCGAGTGGATGACGACCAGCCGCCTGAAACTGAACTCCGACAAGACGGAGGTCCTCATCCTGGGCTCCTCACCCTCCGCCTGGGACAACTCCTGGTGGTCTCCCGCCCTGGGCACCGCACCCAAACCAACAGACCATGCATGCAACCTGGGCTTCATCCTAGACTCCTCCCTCTCCATGACCAGGCAAGTCAACAACGTCTCCTCGGCGTGCTTCAACATCCTACGCATGCTACGGAAGATCTTCTGGTGGATCCCCACCGAGACCAGGAAGACCGTCACCCAGGCCCTCGTCACTAGCCGACTGGACTACGGCAACGCCCTCTACGCCGGTACCACCGCCAAGCTCCAGAAGAGACTCCAGCGGATCTAGAACGCCTCTGCCAGACTCATCCTCGACATCCCACGAACCAGCCACATCTCCGGACACCTGAGAGACCTTCACTGGCTCCCCGTCAACAAAAGAATCACCTTCCGCCTCCTCACCCACGCACACAAAGCCCTACACGACCAAGGCCCGAGCTACCTCAACAGCCGAATCAACTTCTACGCTCCCAAACGCCACCTCCGATCGGCCAACCACGCCCTCGCCGCCGTCCCCCGCATCCGAAGAGCGACTACAGGAGGAAGGTCCTTCTCCTACCTGGCCACCAAAACCTGGAACTCCCTCCCGACCGACCTGCGCCTGACCCAAGACCACCTCTCCTTCAGGAAGAAGCTGAAGACCTGGCTGTTCGAGCAGTAGCGGCACCCCCCCTCCCCCAGCGCCTTGAGACCCTACGGGTATGTAGTGCGCTCTATAAATGCCATTGATTGATTGATTGATTGATTTCTCTTGTTGTTTGCTCTTTGCTTTGTGCTGCATTTTGCAGCACTCAGACAGACAGGTAAAAACCTCCAATGATTTTTTTTGTTCAGGAAGGTATCCCTTCCTGCCCAAAACGATCCTGACCATAACACAGACAACCTTGCATTATAGTGCAAGGGTGCCTGTGTTGGCGCTAGACAGCCCAAAGTGAGTTTGCGCAGAACTGGGGCATATGGCTCACTTCTGCTCTCTTCAGGTAACACATCGCAGTACAACAACTCTGCTTGCTGCTCTGCCTTGGGCTACTTCTTTGTAAATATGCCCCTAAATAATCAGTTTACCAAAAATGTAGCAATTCTGAACCCATAGAAATACTCCTTGATTGGATGCAAATCTACTACTTTTTAGAATTCACAAACATTGGCAGTAGTAGGCATGGAAAGCTACAACAGTCTCAGGTTGCCAGACATACTACTGGCGATCAAACATCCTAAAGGTAATGGGACAAATGCTAGCAAATAGTCTAACCATCGGTAATAGCCTTCCAAACCATGGAGGGCACAAAGAAGTAGTGAACGTGAGGGGAACATGACGGCCGGAAGCTAACGGCTGTGACGGAGCTCCTCCCCCTGAGTATGGCGTCCCGATCCCGCTAGCTTGCTGGCGGTCTCTTGGTGCTTACTGGTATGATTCGGCAGTGAATTGGAAACTGAATACGGTATTTTTGGCTCCCTACGTCTTTACCTTGATGGATTGTTTTCCCGTATCTCCCTCCCTCCCCGACTTTGGTATCGAGTCACCTGAGTCTGTGTTCGGCAATTCGGCAATTCAGCGATTTGGCAATTCCGTATTCTGTCGCCGGCAGTTTCTGCTCCGGAATCCGCGGATGGATTATAGTGGAGAGGGCGGCCCCCTTGCAGAGCCTGCTTGGCTCTGGGAGCTCGGCGCTGCAAGGCTGTGGCGACGAAATACCGGAAGGTTCATCGGAACTGTCTCTGCAGCAGGGGTGGTGAGCTCGGCCTCTGGTAAGACTCATATGCTTTACCACTACAGCTATTTCTCCCATGGGTGTTGAGACCAGTCAGTGGACACCGAGCTAAATTCCTTCACGCGGTTCGAAAGGGCTGGGGTAATTCAGTGGTGTAAGAGGGGGGGAAGTATGTAACAAAATATCTGACACTTCTGGTATATCAGGCACTGGGGGCAAATTTAATATTAATTCCATTAGCGACTCCTTTAGCAACACACAGTCTGATAGGGAGAAAAGGAAGCCTTGCATGAAGAAAGGCGGTGATAGTGCAGTGGTATGTGACCCTATTGTTCCCCTGTTAGAGCCAAGTTTTGTTTCGGCTCCAACCACCTCACACAGCTCCCTAGCGAGAGTTAATCGCTACACATTAAGAAACCGGGCCACCAATATAACATCGGCCCCTCTAAAGTCGTCTGTTCCTCCTCCTATAATTCAAGTCAAGCCCACTTCCCAGAGGGGGAAAGGGAGGGGGGGCTATATCGGCGCAGATACCCCCCCAGGAAGAGGAAAGAGCAAGAAAAGAACAAAAGGTGGAACCTCTGTTTCAGTAAGAGTAACTCCATCGTTGAAATCTTACTATAAGGTTCTTTCTTCAAGTGGCTCAGACAGGTCAAAGAAGATGGCTGCGAGTAATGCTATTGCCAACACCACAGGCAGGGCAATAGTAGAAGCTACTTCAGGCAAGATACACACAGAGCCTTTATTTAGCACTGAGGGTGAGGCATCTCAGTCTAGTCCAAAGATACAGTTGTTTTCATCTCCTGTATTGGATATAGTGCACCCTACAGTAGAACTTTCGAACAGCTTCTCCGCCCCCGACATTCAAGACACTCAAGGGGTGCAGGATACAGCCCGGGGAGATCAGGGAGAACCTAAGAAGGATTCAACTAACCAAAAGGTGGTTGGAAGTAATCGTAAACATGAGAGTCCTGATTCAATCATCAATGGCGCATCTATAAGTGCACCTATCAGCGATACTCTTCCGACAGCCTTCACCCCGGGGACTCTGCCAGCTATTCTACTGGGTTTGAAGGAGGATATAGGGAAGCGCTTCACTATATCTGAGGCAAATCAGACGGCCATTCAGGCTTCCTGTGAGGCTTTGGCTCGGAATGTGGAGGAGGTCTCACTAAGGACCGATGTATTGGAAGCGGAGCTCCCTAAAATTAAAGAAGCGATCACTGCCTCCCCTGATACCATGGATAAGCTGGTTCAGCAAATTCGAGAAATGAAGGACGATCTTGAAAGACTTGAAAATCACTCAAGGAAGAATAATTACAAATTTTTGAATGTGCCTGAGGATCTTGAGGGGAATGACATTAAGGCATTTATCGTTGCAGTCCTGAAAACAACAATCTTAAAGGACTCCACCGATGTCGATCAAGATCTATTGACAGACATTGAGAGTTCATCGGGACCCGTATAGAAGGAATCCAGCAAAGGAGCGTCCTAGGAAGATCCTAGTTAATTTTTTGACATATGCCATCAAAGAGAGGATTCTGTCCTTGGCCCTCAAAGCTGGCTCAATAAAATCAACTTCCTTCTCTAGCTCTTTCACCTTTACAATACGTTCAGACGTCTCCCACATAACTGCAACAAAACAGTGGGAGATGGGCAAGAGACTGGCGACCTTTAATTCATTAGGGGCTCATGCCCAGCTCAGATTCCCCGCTTCACTCCGCGTTATGTGGAATAACCGCATGCATAACATCCGTCATATCGAGGAAGCGGAAAATCTGATTAAAAGATCAGGGGGAGTAGTGGGGGGGGAGTGGAGAGGCAATGCAGGTGGTAGTCAGACGGTAGGGGTAAGATGAATATGAGGTAGTCTGTTATAACAGTGAGGTTAAAACACTGAGGTTAGTATGTACATGTAGTGTAGCTCCTATCTTCCCAATAGGCTCTGCGCATTGGAATAATACCTACAGCAGTAAAGGCCTAGGCCAGACGTTAACTAGGTCTACTACTGTCGATACTAGACTTAAGTTTTGGGTTTGCCAGCGTAGCTCAGAGTTCGCTAGAAACTTTCTCGAATGTTCAGGAAAGAATTAACTCCCCTGATTAGACAAGAAGGGATTTAGTTTCTGACAACCATAGAACATGACAACTTTGCTCTCCCCTAATCAAGAGTCAATCTCGAGAGTCGTGTGAGCACAAGGCAATTATTTTACTCAGTCAGTACGTGCATTCTTAGTCTCATCAGATTGTAGAGAAAAGGAAGAGACGGGCGTGTTCAATAAAAAGGTGTTATTTATTGATCAGTCTCTTTTCTCGTACAAGAGAAATGGATCGATATTATTGCAATACTTATAGTTAAGTAAAGTGCATACATTAAAAGCAATAGTATAAAATAATACTGTAAAAACATTGATATGGTTTCTGAGCCATATGATGTTTAAAATGATTAAAATATATTTACATACACATATACATTTGACTAAACGTACTCAACTGGTGTTTCTAAATACGCCTACCCCGTGTACCTGACCTAAGTCTAATGCGTGGGCGGGAATAGAAAGTTACAGTTTAAGTTAAGTTTGTTTTTGCCAAGTGAATAACTAAAGAATTCTCTGTGAGGGGTTATTCAGTTCTGTACCTGGAAGTTAGGATGAATGAGGAATGGTATCTCTTTCTCTGCTCTCGATATTCCAGGCTGCCTGCGAGGGCTGCCCGAAAGCGCCGGTGCTGGGTCTCTCGGCAGGAGATAGCAGCGCGTCTCTCAGCGCGTCAGGAAGGCGGGGCTGCTGCCAGCGGGGTCTGCTTCTGCTCTCGGCTTCGGCAAGTATGGCTGCTCCGTCTCGTCACCACGCGCGTGTTTGCATAGGGCAAGATCGGCAATATTTATACCTTAAAGGTGCCGAGATTGACGTAAGGATGGACATAGATACGTCAATAAAGATGTCATACGACTTGCTCGTTAGCACATTCTTTACTAAAGTTCTCTGTGAAATCAAAACAATGGCCGCACGGATTTTCCAGGTTGTCATAGGTTTGATTTGTTATGAGAACGTCGTATGCCTTATCAGGGGCTGGAGGAATGTCGCTTGTCTAATTAGATCTCAAGCGTTATGACCTAATCAGATAACACGTTCCTGTGCCGTAGTGTGACTGCGTCAGATAACGGTATCTGCATCATGGGGGCTTTTCTTGCCTCATGGGCTGACTGTTAGTTAACTTGATAGTTAGTTTAACCAGAATAGGGTCAGGAATAGGGGGATTGATTCAGAACCTATAGGAATACATGACACCCACTCCACGCTAACTATGGTCATATTTACTAATCTATGCATAGTATAACATAGTACAACATACTATAGAGTATAGTGTATACCTTACCACCCCAAAATACATAAATGCATTTTGAAATTTTCAAATATACTGAAAAATTGCAGTCATATATATTGTATGCACTTAAGCTATGAATTAAACGCTAAAGTAAACACGCATTTGTATTCATTATTGCTTATTTGGTATATGAGAAATACACATGAAATGGCTCTTAATATGGCTATACAGAAAGGAAGTTCGAGACCATTTCATCACATAATAAAATAACTGTGAACATACCAGCGGGCAACTAAAGTTTATAAAGTATCTAAAAATAGAAATCTTAGTTCTCTAGGAATAGTTTCTTACTTTAAGCAGAAGATAAGTGTCCCGAAAATTTTGTAAAAAATAATTTGGGGCTGCTAAAAAATTGCTGTCCGTGAACTGGTGGGAAAAATTGTTCATGTGACTTTATTTTTAAAGTTGAAGGCCGAATTCAGGGAACGCCGTGTGCGAGCTTGCTCAAAAGTCTCTATTTCTGTTCTGGAGAGATCATCATATCATTAAGGCTTTCGAAAAAACTGTCAACAGCTTCATGGGAAAGTTCCACTAAGTCGGAAATAGGTGTAACCATGCATTCGTGCGCATGATTGTCTCCATTGACATTCTGATTCGCATTGCTGACAGAAGGTCGTACCTGTTCGATGCTGCTTTCATCTTGAACTTCACTACTCTTCAATCGTAGTGGTGAAGATTCCACGAATGCCGTCATTAGGATTGGCAGCCTTTGAGGGCAGCACAAAGCGTGAACCTTGGTAGGAACCAACAATGTATCTGCATCCACTGGCGCATCCGATTGTAGCGTCAGACAGGTGTCTAACACGCATTCTTCTCCGCATAGCAGACACCTCAATACAGGTAAAACACATCTTTGCCACATTGGTCGAAATGATAGAAACCAAGTCATGTTCAGGTCTCTAAGCCGGGAGAGTCCCAGGATTTTTGATATCCGGTCCCGGTATCCAATGGCTAGGATTGTATCTTCCATTGTCGCGAGAGTTTGATCTGTGACATGGGTTGCCATAACGAAAAATAAGGACTAAGAATAGGATTCCTGCAATTAGTCCCAGGATCAGGGGAAGTCCGCCAAAAATCGAATGGACGAAATCTGGAAAAATACCCAGTATGGCTTTGAATGGTGTTAATGCCATCGAAAATACTGTCTTAAATACCTTTGAGACCCCAGTGGTATCAGAAATATTTAAGATTTCGCTCAGGATTTCCGCGAAATGTACGGGGGAATTAGTTGATAATAATGTATGTATCTCTGCAGTCGTCCTTGCGACTTGTAGATCATACGTTTCTTTTGATGACGTGAGCCTTGTAGGCGTCTGAAGAAGCACTGTTTTCATTCTGCTTAAAGTATCTATTCGAATAGAAGTAATTTTCAAATTGGGCCATGCCCTTGCCTCCCTGTCTGGAAAGGAGCTGGGGAACAAAGAACGTCCACAGCACTTGACCTTCGCAGTCGTAGTGACTAGATAAGGAGTCCCGGGAATAAGACTACAACATCTGCGGTCTACAATAAGAATGTAACTCCCATTATAGAGTCTTTGAAAGAATGGTTCTATTTCAGTTGCAGGTGCGCCTTGCTGGTGACATGAAAGGTTGTATGAATTCCCTTCACAGGCTCCATGCAAACTAATTCCGTTACACAGAAGCGTGCCGCTTAGTGACATAGCACAATTGTTGCCACTAAGAAACACTTTCTGTCCTTTATTACTGACACATGCATGTGAATAGGGCAGGTTCCAAGTTGTTTTAAGGTACCCCTTTCCCAATTTCTCGTACATGCCAGCCTGTATATATTTTTGGCAGTATTGAAACCTGAAGGTTGAGATTGGAATATTTATGATTCCGTGGATTATCCATTCACTGACAGGTCGTTCTGACATTGTCATTGGTAATCTTTCTAGTTTTTCAATGCTCAAGATTGTATAATCAGCACCCTTTTGCGCCATACCGATTTGTCTATCAGTAAGGTTAAAGATTTGGAATAGTGAAGTTGTGTTGATTAAACGCCAAGGCACATAGCCTGAACGCAAATTTTGTAACGTCCAGCCAAGCTGTACAATAGAACGCAATTGTGACTGACCATGTTGTAATAACAGTAAGTCTTGCGATAATATATCGATTGCTGAAGACACAATACTGTCCAATGAAAAAATTCTGGAGGACAGAGTCATTAACCCATTGTCCACTACAGAAAGTGATTTTTCCAAATTAATACGGTCAATTTCCCGTATTCTCTCTGCTGTTTCAATTTGAGTAACCTTCCAGGCCTCATTGTATGCTGCATATACGGAGGCTGCTATGAAACGCTTTTGACGCTGTTTGCGTGGTCCCATTATGAAATCACGCAAGCCAGCACCATCAGTAAGTAAAGTTAGGTGTTGCTTAATTTCAGGCAGTTTGGAAGTTTGTAGCCATTGAAGGCCTAATTTGCCCACACTGTAGGTTGTTATTATCCCTGGGTGATGTCTTTGGGGATATCTAGGGTCTGGCCTGGTCATTTTGAACCCCTGTGTTTTATTCAGGAATCTGTCTTGACAGTTATTTGTATCTGTGGGCCAGATCAACCATTGTTTCCAATCAGGATGTGTTCTGTTTTGGTTTAATATATGGTTTACGTCTATCTCTTCATCTGTATCAGAGCTATTGCTAAACATTGTTGGCTTTGGAATAGACGGTTTATTTAAATCTTTGATTTTGGCTAAGCCAAGACAGGTGGTTTGTTGAACAGTGTCATTTAAAAATATCATTTGTTCTGGGATCATGCAGGCTCTAAACAAAGCTTCTATACCCTGTACTTGCCATTCTTTTGTACCCCAAACACTTTTCAAATCAACATTTTTGTCCCAATAATCAAATCCAAAAGTATTCATTTTTTCGAAGAATGAATCTGAATATATCAATTTTGTGTTGGTTATCATGGTTTTCATCCCTGTCTTGTTTGACATTTTAAAATAAAATGTTTCAGCATTACTTGTGTTAAAACCTGAAAAATATGAATATTTGTCATAAACGGTTCTTGAGCTCCCTTTTGGAGGTGTAGCACAATGTTCCCATTGATTATAATTTAAAACATTTCTAGGTTGTGCAGATTTATGTAGAAAATGGTTACCATAGTGGTTATAGCAATACATACTATCATAATTTGTAGAACCTTGCAAATAATCATGTTTGGTAAATTTAGCAGACATTACTAAATCAGACATCATATTATTAATGCTTTCGAAGTCCCAATCATCAGCAAATGAGTTTGGTTTTGCAAAGTCACTCAAGGAGATCTTGATTTGGTGTGGATATTTCTGGATCTCGACCGGACCATAAATTTCATAGTCAGTGTTGTCCCAGGCTACCCCACCAGGTATAGGATTGGCTGTGAAGTTGGCTGAAGAAAGTTCTCTTTTCTCGACGTGTGAAGATGTGTGTGGTTTGAGCACCAAGTTGATGTTCTGACTTGCTGTGTCCATTTTAGCATATTTTCCCTCAATGAAGCGTCCCAAAGTTAATACCATGATGAGCCAAAGTATGAGGATAAATGCACCAAAACCCACCCAAAATTCAATCCATGGAGAAACCAGATATGTTTCTTTCAGTTGTTTCAAAAGTTCCTTAGCTTTGTCTTTAAAGGATTTTGATGATGGCTGTGTCTTTGATTCACTGAGGCTTTCAGAGGAATCATCGAAGTTTATGAAGTAGCCGGATGCAGTTCTGTCAATTGTTCCAATTGCTTCAGGATTTTTGTTTCTTGCATTTTCACTTGGTACTTCATTGTAGATTGGTGTGTCTCTGCTAAATGTTTTTATTTGGGTTTTCAGAGGTCTGAGTTCTATTGCATTTTTGCATAGTCCTTGTTGTTCTTCTGTAGGCGTTTCGAATGTGATGAGCCTCTTTGTTAGGACCTCTGTACTGGTAGCAAACCTTGGTGTTCTGCTACTTATTGGGAGTCCACTTGGCCTACTGTTTGTTATCGGCCACATGTTGTGGTTTTACCAGGTCGATGGATACAACTCGGTTCTCCTTTTTACCAGCAAGTGGCGGTAGTACAACTGATCTTGTCCCGTTGACAGACAAGACAGGAACTGCTTTTCCGTAAGAAGGCTCAAATTCCTTCTTTACCGCGATCTTCTCCCTGACTAGATCCCCGACTTTTGGAATCCAGACAGGTCTTGCTGGGACAGGTGGTGATTCTTCAGTGGTTGTTGGCTGTTGTTTCAACTGTATGTTGCTCAGGTCTTTTCTTGTTTTGTTTAAGTCCTGCAAAATAGCCAAACGGTCTTTGACATCAAAGCTTTTTTCTTTAACCACTGAAGTCTGACTGTCGAGGTCAGAGATAATCATTCTAGTTCCAAATAATAATTCGTACGGACTGAATCCCTTCAGAGAATTTCTTGGCAAGTTATTTAGACTACGTTGGACACTTATTAGATGTTTGACCCACCCAGCTCCCGAACCTAATATCCTTTCTATTATAGATTGCTTTCTGCCTTGGTTTTTTCTTTACACCATCCCGTACCCTCAGGAAGGAAGTGAGAAGATTCCCGCTGGACTGTGCTCATTTGGCCATGTTTCCCCCCAGGCTTGGTGGGCCTGAGTGAAAACAATGGTCAAACGTAGCATGCTCTTAGCGTATATGCCATTTAGACCCGCAAATCTTTGTATAACAGTCCGGACGTCAGCCGAGTGCCGGTGATCTACATTATAAGTGGAAACTAGCCTGTATATGTTAATCGCAAGCCATTCTTTTTACTGGTCATATTATCTGCCGTAATACGACGAGGTATCAAACTCTTTCTCTCCCCACTGCGATCTCTATTGCTGTTTGGGCAGCGTTTTACAAACATGGTGTGACGCAGGCTCATGCCTGGCCACCAGTACCGTGATTGCAATTCTTCCAGAGAATCTTTTAATTTAAGGTGTCTGAGACCCTCGCCCATGTGTGCGTCTGCGATTAACAAGTGTCTCCTGTCCATGTTTGGAATCACTCTATCCCCCACTCCAGGGATTCGAGCAAAAGGGACGGAGTTTGCATCGATTATGTATGTATAATTGAGTGGATAGTTGATCGGTAACGCTGAGCAGTCGCCTTTTGATGACGTTTTCACCGCCAGCATTGTTTCACCGTCAATGTATTTTAATGTACGCTTTTTTCGAACTACGGGAGCCGATTTAGTGGCTGCCGCTGCGGCTGTTTCAGCCAATGAATTCCCTACAACGTGAACGCCATCACGCTGATGACTCAGTGAGTGAGTCACGTGAGTCTTTGGTAGTTCTTTTTGTAAAAGAGCTATTTGTTCCCAGAGCAGTTTCTGCTTTATTGGTGCATCTGTGTCATCTTTGTAACCGTTTTGAATCCATGTCTGCAAATCGCTATTATATGATTTGACGCAGTAATATGAATCTGACACTATAAGTGTCGGGAATTCGCGATCCGCATTATCTAGCGCCATTTTCAATGCGATTATTTCAGTTTGTTTTTCTGAATTAGTTTCTACTGGGTGTGATTTTGTTAATAGAGGTTTTAATTTACCTCGGCGCCACACTTCTTTTGTAATCTCACATGTGGGGTTGTATGCTTGTTCTCCCCAAACGGAGGGTTGAGCATGTCCGTCTGTATAGATTACACAGGCGTAATGTCGTAGAGGCAAAATGTCGATTGGCAGAGGATACGTCTTTTCATATTCTAGATTTTCCATTTCTTCTAGTTCTTAGAAAATTGTCAACCAGGCTATATTTGATAATTCATATCCTACGTACAAGACTGTCAGATGGGCAATTCTGGACTTTTTAAAGTTGAATTTGTAACCCTCTGCAGCGAACCCAAGTATTATGGTGTTCACTCTTTTCAAGTGAGTCTCCAAGTCATCATCTGTTAAGTAAATGTCATCGACATAAGATAATGCTTCATCATCATATAGTTGTAGTAATTCTGTTACTCTCGCTGAGAATACCCCCGGGCTGTTCTTGTACCCCTGGGCTAACCGACAGAATTGTTTTTGAGTGCCATTTACTGAGAATGCAGTTAAATATCTGCTCTCTGGTGCTATATTTTGACAAAAGAATCCATTGGAGATGTCCAAGGTTGTTTTGTATTTTTTGCGCACTATGTTATTCATTAGTGCAGCACTGTGTGAGTTTTGCACTGCAAAAGTTTTGCAACATGTGTTAAGGTGTCGGTAATCCAAAACTAGACGATATGAATTGTCTGGTTTGGAGACCGGAAACAAAGGATTGTTCATTTGTGAGGTGCAAGTTTCAATCACCCCCTGGTATTCTAGCTGATCTAGTATTTCATTTACTTGTTTTTTAGCCTCTTGCTTAATTGGGTACTGCCTTTGTGCAGTCGGTTGTGATTTTAACTGGATTTTGTGAGTAGGAGAATCCTCATCCCATCCTACATGATTTTTATATAAAGCAGGTGCTAAGGCCACTGCCCACTTTCTGGCAAGTGTATATTTTTTATGAATCGGGATTTGATTCGAGAAGGCAGGCATAATTACTTCTTCGCCATGAGGGCACTCCCTGACAAACTCTGGTGGCCAGTCTTTTTCAGCTAGAAGGATATCATAGCCCTTGGAGAGATTATCCCAAAATAGTCCCCTTATTTTCCTAGTCTTATCTCCCTCTATACGTAATGTTATCTCGTATATCTTGTGGGGTTTGCTAACTCTGGTGTCTGCAGTTTCCACTTGAAGATATTCATTCGTGTCCACTGTCTCCAGATGATTCATAAGGACTTTGCGAGCTATGCTCACCTCTGCTGCGCTGTCTAGCATTGTCTGAGCCCACTCTCCGTTTTTCAGTTGTGTCCTCAGTATTCTCGGCATTGTTAACTACCTTGATACTGGCTACCTTCTTTTTTGGAAATTGTAATTTCTTTTTTAGCTGAGCAGGTTCCTTGTCTTTGGACTTGGCGTGCTCTTCTCTTTGTTCTGATCGTCCTCTTCTTTCCGATTTCTGCGAGGAATTCTGAAAAGATTGAGAGGGACGTGTATCAATGTCTTGATATCTATCAGGTTTTTTAATATTATCCCTATTTCTAAGGTTATATCTATTCCCAGAGGGGTCACTCTGCGGTGACCTCTGCCTTCGGTTTGGAGATTTTTCTCTTCGCCTAGGAGACCTTCCTCTGGACTGGAATTTCTTTTCTTTAGGATTGGATTGTTTATTTCCATCCCAGTTCTTTTTTGGTGAATTATTAAAAAATATTTTTTCTGGACTTTCAGTCAGTTGCGGTTTTACTGGTATTCCACCTAAACTATCTCTACCTAGTTCCTCATAGGATTTTTCTATGATTCTGGCAATTTCAGCTGATTGGTCTGCTATATCTGTCTCTTTTAACCTCTGGCGGATGGCCACGTTTGCTGCTTCACCTTTTATGTTGGCTAATATTATAGCCGAGACCTGCTTGAAGTCTTTCAGTAATTTCATACCAAGAGTTAAAGCTGGTTCTGGACCGTATTCATCTTGAATTTGTTTTAGCACATCTGGTATTACCGAAATGGATGGAACACCGTGCGTTTTTGTGTAGATTGAAGCAAAGACTGTACCCCAAGTGTCACAGTCCTCTATGTGTGGTGCGATTCCCATTGGGAGACATATAGTCAGAATCCTGTGTTTTTCTAGCGGGGTGGTGTCAGGAAACATCGCCTCTATTTGGGTAATTTTCTGTGCCAACCAGAATGGTATTTGTTCCCGTTTAGCCGGAACTTTACCTAGGCAGGATTGGATGTTCTGTGGTGTAATTTTATTTGTGTTCCCCTGGTGAGGGGTCAGCTGTGGAAGTTTAATCGCTGGCTGAATTGTTGAAGTCCGCATTACATACTGAACTAATTGTCTATGAATTTTTAGTAATTGTTTTAGCTGTATTAACAGCTCTCCTGTAGACATCCCTTCGATGTCTGGGTGTGGTGTGTATCCGGCTAGGACCGGCCACGTTGCTCCTGGTCTACCTAAAGGACCGAGCCTTGTAATGTGATTGTTATGTATTAGGGCGCCATCAAATAAGAGCAAATGCTCTTGGAATTTGAGTGGTACTTCCACCTCCTCGAAAGGAGTGTAAATGTCAGGTGGTACCTCAATTTTGTAATAGTGGAAGTACTTTGTTACAGCATTTGCTGCTGGAAAATGTATCCATGTATAGTATACCTCTGTCTGCCGATATTCGTGTGCCTCAATTACGAATATGACTGTGCCACCTCTAGGTGTTAGTCCATTTTCTATAAGTTTTAAGGTTATAGATTTCCTTTTGGCGACCGGGATGAGTATTATATCCCCGTCCGCATCTAGTGCTGCAGTATTAGCTGATGCTATTTCAGCTGCTAATCTAACTGCCTCTCTTTCATCCTCATTGTCAGACATTTTTCTGTCAATAAGGTTATTTTGTTTGTTTGCAGATCAGGTTTCTTTATGGAAACAGAGATTAGATGCACAATATTTTGGAACAGTGTATCCTTCAACGTTGACTATACCAAGAACCATACATAGGAGTTCCCTCCTGCGAGGTTTTGGAGGATATTACCTTTCACCCACTCCAGACGTCTTTGGAGTATTTGGGAAAAGGGGTCTGAATGAGAAAGCACGACTGAGTTACTCTAAATGTCTTACGTTAGTTTTATCGCCCTTTCCAAACGCGTTGGGCGCCATGTAGTGTAGCTCCTATCTTCCCAATAGGCTCTGCGCATTGGAATAATACCTACAGCAGTAAAGGCCTAGGCCAGACGTTAACTAGGTCTACTACTGTCGATACTAGACTTAAGTTTTGGGTTTGCCAGCGTAGCTCAGAGTTCGCTAGAAACTTTCTCGAATGTTCAGGAAAGAATTAACTCCCCTGATTAGACAAGAAGGGATTTAGTTTCTGACAACCATAGAACATGACAACTTTGCTCTCCCCTAATCAAGAGTCAATCTCGAGAGTCGTGTGAGCACAAGGCAATTATTTTACTCAGTCAGTACGTGCATTCTTAGTCTCATCAGATTGTAGAGAAAAGGAAGAGACGGGCGTGTTCAATAAAAAGGTGTTATTTATTGATCAGTCTCTTTTCTCGTACAAGAGAAATGGATCGATATTATTGCAATACTTATAGTTAAGTAAAGTGCATACATTAAAAGCAATAGTATAAAATAATACTGTAAAAACATTGATATGGTTTCTGAGCCATATGATGTTTAAAATGATTAAAATGTATTTACATACACATATACATTTGACTAAACGTACTCAACTGGTGTTTCTAAATACGCCTACCCCGTGTACCTGACCTAAGTCTAATGCGTGGGCGGGAATAGAAAGTTACAGTTTAAGTTAAGTTTGTTTTTGCCAAGTGAATAACTAAAGAATTCTCTGTGAGGGGTTATTCAGTTCTGTACCTGGAAGTTAGGATGAATGAGGAATGGTATCTCTTTCTCTGCTCTCGATATTCCAGGCTGCCTGCGAGGGCTGCCCGAAAGCGCCGGTGCTGGGTCTCTCGGCAGGAGATAGCAGCGCGTCTCTCAGCGCGTCAGGAAGGCGGGGCTGCTGCCAGCGGGGTCTGCTTCTGCTCTCGGCTTCGGCAAGTATGGCTGCTCCGTCTCGTCACCACGCGCGTGTTTGCATAGGGCAAGATCGGCAATATTTATACCTTAAAGGTGCCGAGATTGACGTAAGGATGGACAGAGATACGTCAATAAAGATGTCATACGACTTGCTCGTTAGCACATTCTTTACTAAAGTTCTCTGTGAAATCAAAACAATGGCCGCACGGATTTTCCAGGTTGTCATAGGTTTGATTTGTTATGAGAACGTCGTATGCCTTATCAGGGGCTGGAGGAATGTCGCTTGTCTAATTAGATCTCAAGCGTTATGACCTAATCAGATAACACGTTCCTGTGCCGTAGTGTGACTGCGTCAGATAACGGTATCTGCATCATGGGGGCTTTTCTTGCCTCATGGGCTGACTGTTAGTTAACTTGATAGTTAGTTTAACCAGAATAGGGTCAGGAATAGGGGGATTAATTCAGAACCTATAGGAATACATGACACATACATATTTCCCTCCTTCTCACTTTTTATCACCACCGTCATCCGTTATACAGCATTCACTGCTGATACAGCAAGCACGTTTTTTTCTCTTATTATGCATGCACCTTTTTTATCTTTGTTTCTGTGTTCAATCTATACAGATCAGGGGGGGGTTCCGTCTAGGAGCGTAATGCTCAAGAAGAAAGGGAGGGTTCCCCAGGGAGGAAGGAGGGGGTTGTATGGAAGGAGGAAGGAGGCGGGGATGGGGGGGGGAGGGAAAAAAAGAAAAAAAGTGTCCTCACTTCACAATAGTTTATAGGAATTTTCATTTTGATAGATGGGCGCACCAGGGTTTGGAGGGGGGGAGACCAATAAATGACAGATAATAGGATTCCATGTATCTCCTGGAATGTTAATGGGCTTCGTTGCCCACGGAGGCGCAGGTTAATTTTAAAATACTTGGAGCAGTCTCCGGCTAAAATAATTGTTCTCCAGGAGACCCATTTGAGTCTTACTGAGGCTAGGGAACTCTTTGGGAGGACGAGATGGGTAGGTGCCTTTTGTTGTTCTGGGCAGTCAGTGGTAAACAAGGGAGTTGCCATTTTGAATAAAGCTGGAACTGGAGGAATTATAAAGTCTAGTTTAACAAACCAGTCAGGAAGATGGGTCTCGGCAGGAGTTGATTTTAGTGGAAGTGAACTAACTATTGTATCATATTATGGACCAAACATAGACAATCCCTCTTGTCTATTGAAAGTACAGTCTAACCTGGTTGAGGCTACTACCCCGCAAGTCATAGGGGGGGACTTTAATGTCCTTCTTGATCCCCAACAGGATCGCTCCAATTATAGCCACTATAACGCTGCCCCGAGATCACGTCGTGCCATGATAAATATGATGCATGAGCTTGGTCTAATTGATGCTTGGAGGGCCAAGAATGGGAATGGGCCGGGCTTTACCTATTTTAGCAAAAAGCATGGCGATGCCTCAAGACTGGATTATATCCTCGTAGATAGATTATGTTTAGACATCTTAGTAGAGGTAGAAATACTGCCAAGTATCCTATCTGATCACACCCCTGTCATGTTTATACTTTTGAAGGGGGTGGCTAGGAGAGCAACAATTCACAGGTGGACTTTAAAACGGGCAGTTTTAAATAATCATGATATGGTCACCGTGGTGACCGCCTCTACTATTAATTACTTTTCCGACAATATAGGCTCAGCCCCAACTGAAGTAGTTTGGGATGCTTATAAGGCCCATATTAGAGGTCAGTTTCACAGTCTGATCTGTTCCAACAATCGGGAAGATAAAATGAAGTTTAAAACCTTAGAGGATAAAATCTTAACTTTGGAGCACCTAAGGCTGAAATCCCATGTAGATAATATACCACAGATCTTGGCAGACTTAGAATGTCTCCGTTCAGAATATTAGGGGTTGCTGGATCTGAAAGTTAAGGCACAGTAGGCCGCGTACTCTATGGAGAACTATGAGTACGGAGAAAGAGCAGGGGCGATCCTGGCCAGTAAGATCAGAGCAGACCGGGTGAAGAATAATATCGATAGATTAATTATTGACGATCAGGGCACTGTGTCTTGTAAACAGGAGGACATGGAAAAATTTCTTCTTACTATGTTTACTGAATTATATAATGAAGAACAGTCTCAATGCTCCACAAATACACTTCGGTGGTTGGAGAGTAAGGCCCTACCTAGGTTGACTGACGAAGGTCGTGATATCCTTACTAGGCCATTCACGGATGAAGAAGTTAGACTTCACATAAAAAATATTTAAAATAATAAAGGGGCCGGCCCTGATGCCCTCCCTGGCGAGGTATATAAAGTACTCCAGGATGCCTTGTCACCAAGACTATGTGAATTGTTTAATTATGTGTATAGCTTGGAGGGTAAGGTCCCGCCATCTTGGAAGGAGTCCACAATTGTCCTTATATTAAAGCCAGGGAAGGACCCTCTTAAGGCAGACTCCTTCAGGCCAATCTCCCTGGTAAATGCGTACTATAAGATCTTCACTAGTATTTTGGCAGGGAGATTGGCTAAACTGGTTCCCTTGCTCATCAATTCTGACCAAAAGGGTTTTATGCCTGGTAGGTATATCCATGAGCTGACTTCACAGCTGATTGGCAGTATTGATTTGGCAGTGGCACGGTCGGAGCCCTTGGCAGTGGCGGCATACGATGCTTCGAAGGCCTTCGACCGTGTCAGCTGGGGTTTTTGTGGGATGTTCTGAGTATCATGGGGTTTGGGACAATTTTCTCTCGTGCACTGAGAAGTTGCTATGAGGGTGCCCCAGCTGCCATTTTGTTGAACGGACTATTGACATCTCATTTCAGCATTAGGAGGGGGACCAGGCAGGGGTGCCCCATCTCGCCCCTCCTGTTCAACCTCTATATTGAGCCCCTGGCGCAGGCATTGAGGTTGGACGATGAGATAACACCATTTAAGGTAGATGACTATAGCTGTAAGCTTGCGTTATACGAAGACAACCTGATGGTTCATACAAGTAATCCAGTCGACGTATTCCCAAGAGTGGAGGAGATAATGTCTGACTTTGGTCAGTACTCTGGCTATCAGATTAACACCTTAAAAACTGAAACAATGTGTTGGGGGATCAACAACTGGGAAAGAGCACAAAGTACTCAGTTTAGATATCTGGGTATATTAATAACTTCAGATCTAAATAGTATACCCCAGATTAATATAAAGAGAGTGGCCAAGGATATTGACCAGTTGTTCCTGAGATGGCAGAATCTCCCTCTGACGATCTATAGTCGAGTCAATCTGGTCAAGATGGTGATTTTGCCCAAATTAACATATCTATTTAATACGATACCACTGACTTTTCTGGATAAAATGCTGGGAAGAATTCAGGAGAAAATCAGAAGTTTTGTCTGGGCCAATAAAAATTCCAGGTTATCGTGGAAAAAACGGAAAAGAAGGGGTCATGCCCTTCCAGATGTTCTTTGATATGGCATTGTTTTCCAGCTAAAGAATATCCGTAGTCTTCTCTCTAACCCAGATGAATCCAACTGGGGGAAGATTTTGGGCTTTATGGCTCATCAGGAAGGGGGCGGGCCCGTATTTTTGTACAAGTTTGGGACCCCAAAGTACTATAAGAAGGTCCGCCTTAAGGTTCTGAAACTTGCTCTCTTAGTTTGGAGTAGAGTAAAGGCAAGATGGGGCATAAAATATTATCCTGAGCTTGCTCCAATCTGGGAATCTGCTGGTCTGCCAATATGCCTCAAAGATAGACTGTCCATTTCTATTAGGAGAGTAGGAATAACAGTCTGGTCAGACCTGGCAACATCGGAGAGTATTCTTCCCTGGGAGGTGTTGCGGTTAAGGATTGGGGACTCCTTAACAACTCTGTTCCTGGTTCTCCGCCGAGAAGGTGAACATTGGCGGTAATTGGGACATTGAATCAGCCCTCCAAACCCCTGGGTATAAGAAAAGGGAAGTGGGTTATTGGTATAGAAGAATGCTTGAGGTGGAGGAATGCCAGGCACCCTCGCTGCATCTTGTCTGGAACTCGTCTATCTTAGAGGCCGCCTCAGGTACATTATATGAAACATCTCTTCAATACCTATACAGATATGTCAGGTCCGCCTCTCTTAAGAAAAACATTTTTTTTGCCTTGAATAGGTTGTATTACACTCCCAAAAAAATAGCAAAGTTTGTCACACCGCCACCTCGTTGCCCCAGATGCGGAACAGTAGAGGCTGACGATATTCATGTATTTTATGAATGTTCCAGCTTAGATCTTTTTTGGGCTAATGTGGAGAGGGCTATGGAGGGCATTTATAAGGTTAAATTTAGTTTGAACACAGTTAGAATTTTTTTGGGGTTAGACACTGATCTTATTTGTGGGTTTAGGGAGACACAAGTGGCTTTATTTTTTAACCTTATTCTTATCGCTGGTAGAGAGATCTGTAAGACATGGAAGGACTCGAGCCCCCCCCTGTATGAGAATTGGCTCAGAGCTGTACTGAGAATTGCACATTTGGAATCTGGTATGACACATAATGTAAATAGCACGGTATGGGAACCTCTGATAGAATGGGGAAAAGAAATGAGGCTGGTCTAAAGCCCCAGGGTCCTATGATTACACCATGCCCTGAACAAAGGGGCAGGCCGGGCCGGTACCAGGCATAAGCAAAAACTTCAGCCCGGGGCGCCCAGGACAGAATGAGGGCTGCTAGTGTTTATTTGCATTTGCCAATGGTGAATGAGGACTAACAAATAAATAAAAAAATAGCATTCCAAACCACTACTTTTCATCAGCTGTGCCACACTTCACAGATGGCCTGATCTAGGATTAGCAGATGAAGTAAAGGGTGACAGAGGAATTTACTGCCTTCTCTACACCGACCAAATTTAGAGATGTCTGCCAGCCATGTGGACATATCTGTACATTGGCAAGAAACTAAGCCATGGTGGTCTATGTAGGAAAGGTTTGACAAATTACTCCATCAAACATGCCAATTGGCCGTCAAACTTTTCCCCAATTTTTTATTTTTCTTAAACAAACTCCCAAAGAAGGAGTTTGTGTTTGATTAACTAAAAAAACAATGCCCCCCTGCATATTGGGTTTCTCACATGGTAGGGGGGGGTCATTATTCTTGTTTTTTTTACTGTCTCTCACAGCTTGGATATACCAGGTATATCCTGGAGCTGAGGGACAGTAGGAAAAAAAAATATGACCGTTCATTGCTAAACACAATGGCTTATTTCTTATGGCACGTACTCTGTTGGGCTGTCAAAAGAAGTTTTACATTGACAGAGTACATTTTACTCAAAAATGGCTGGCAGACCATGAGTTTGTCGTACAAGGCACTCTGTCTCCGTTGCAATAGATTACCTGTTTGCCAAAGTCTAAATCAGCCCCAGAGGCCCACCTAATGCATATCAGTACTGACCCTGCTTCTCCTGGGAACAGTCCATTCCAAACCATGGTCACCTCATACATTCACTCTGTGAGCTACTGCTTTTTTAGTTAGGAAATTTAAGATTCACATATCTGAATCTTTCTAACTAAGCTATGCCCCTGCATCGCAATCATCCACTAGAGGATAGCTGAGTATTTAACCTCTAAAAAGAACAACATTTTGCCTTAATATTAAGGATTTTGGTTTTCTTGCATTTATTTGTTTGCATATTTACATATATATTTAGTTATGTTTGATGTTCCTTACGGGTAGTACGTTGTAGTAATACTTCTACACAGGGCTGCATAGACAGAGGCATGCAAACCTAAAATATTAGCTCACAATCACATTTAGGCAGGCCTTAACCAATGTAATGACAACTCAAACCGTGATGGATTTGTCCCCAGCCTAGTAACTCCACTTGCACAATGCTGCCTGTTGGAAATTACTATCTTTTGCCCAAGCAATCCCACAGAGGTTAAGCTTGCAAGACATCAATATAAAATAGGAAGGAAAAATAGACTAAATATACTAAGGGAAGAATCGTGGGATCAATTACATCACGCCTCTGTCTCAAAGAATTCCAGGGATTTTTGGGCAGTAATCAATGACCCATTCCAAAGTCCAGCCACGGGCCCCAATCCGGAAAATTGTGTGGATGGGGAATTGTGGGTGGCTCACTTTACAAAAATATTCGAAAGAAAGAAAGAAGGAACTCAGTCACCCCAAAAAAATGTGATACTCACTTCTAAACCTTTACTTATTTTTACCTTAACTGAGATCAAAGACGGCCTTTCCCAATGTGCTAGTAACAAGTCCCCAGGTCCAGATGGAAAATCGATTAAGCTTTTTATTAAAAACCCTGACTTATGGGGTCCATTTCTCACTAATGGTTTTAATGCAATTTCAGGTCCACCTGACCCATGGCATAAGTCCATTTTAATACCTATCTTTAAAAAAGACGAGACATCTGATCCTAAGAATTATAGGCCGATTTCGGTCTTGGACAGCACTGCCAAACTCATGGGCAGAGTAATACTGAATAACGTGGAGGAATGGGCAACCACAAACAAGGTACTGATTCCATCGCAATACGGCCTCAGGAAGGGTAAAGGCACTCAGGACCAATACCTAAATCTGAGCCTGCTCGTGGCAAATATATACCCAAGCAAAACAAGGTAACCACTATCTGGCTTTCATGGACCTATCTGCAGCCTTTGATAGTGTTTCCCATTAACTTCTATCGAGGATTATGAACGAGATGGGTGTCGACGAGGCACTGATCTCCTTCGTTGGCCAGCTATATTCGAAGGCTGCAGCCTGTGTCCACTATGGAAGGAAGAGTGAGAGTACTAGATGGTTTCCAATTACTCGGGGGGTATGCCAGGGGTGCGTCCTTGCCGCTCTCCTGTTTTCCTTATACACAAACGGAGTTGAGGCTCCTCTTTTGGCCTCGACTCTTGATGTTCCATCTATGGATAAACTCCACATTCACATACTTCTCTATGCAGACAATGCAGTCTTAATCACACGGGCAGGTAGAGCACTCCAGAAGTTGCTAGACTCCTATGTCCTTTTTATGGAAAAACTGGACCTTAAAACAAATGAGGCTAGTCCTTCATTCTAGTGACAGGTCATAAACCTAAGAAACCCCCAACCTTTCATATTGCAAGGCGAAAAATTGCACAGACAGAGACGTTCTCCTATCTGGGGGTGACATTTGATAGGATGGCTAAGTGGTCCCCAGTGGTGAATAACAGAGGGTTGATGCTTGAAAAATGCAATATTGCAATATTTTCATTCACAAAAGAACTAGGATCGAAACAGATTGATATGCTAAAAAAAGTATACCAGGCAAAATCCTGTTCGGTAGCCTCTCACGGAGCAGGAGTATGGGCCATGTTAATTCGGTAGCCATACAAATGACAGAAGATCATATTAAAAAAATACAATTGGTGAGCCTTCCTCATAGCTGCTAAACTTTAACTGCCATTTGAATTGGATGTCCCCTACATATCTGAAGGGATAGGTTTGGCGCCAATCCTTCTGTGGCACTCCATATGGTGAACGGAATCCGTTAATTTGTCAAAGCAGTTCATCGTTGATTGCCTCACATTAGAATATGTATACAGGATCCCTTTGATTATGTATATAGAAAGAATTCTATATGCCCTGGGACTGGGAACTTTATTTGAAACCCAGAGTAATTGTTTGAGCACATCAAGGAAAACTATAACAACTTGTTTCCTATTCCTTATGGGTGAAAATAGCCTAAAAATTAATAGAAGTAAGTACACGGTGCAAGCATACCTTGATGGACCGTAGTTTACAGTGGGACAACCAACTTATCTGTCGATGGTGACAAACCCACAGCACAGATTTATTTTAACACGGTTTTGTTTGAATTTTATCCACTGTATGCTGGGTTATCCATCAAACACATTTTCTTCCCAAGCTTTGTAAATGTAAATGTGTTTGTATTTCTATAGCGCACTTCTACCCAGAGGTCTCGTAGCGCTGTATTCATACCGCTGTGGAACCCTTCCTGGCTTTCCTGTGAGATGTCCACTCCTGGGCACCCCCAAGGTGAAGCCAGGCATCCAAGCGCTGCTGGGGCCTTTGTGGAGATTAAGCAAGCTATTGCCCAGAGTCACAGAGTGGGACCCATGATTAGACTAGGCACCGAGGCGAGAATTATCAGGTCCGGGGAGATTGAGTCCAAGAGCCGCCGAGGCGGGAATTGAACCCTGGTCGAAGGGCAGACCTCTGCATCAGGGTCTGCCGCTCTAACGATTGAGCCACACTTCTCTATTACCCTGTTGTCCTTATGATGGGGTGTCCCCGCAATCTGATCTGCATATTTTCTTCTTTTGTAAATTTTATATTGATCATCGAAGACATTTTTTACTTCCAATCATGTGCAAGTATAAATTTACACAATGTCAACTGGGACTGTCTTCTTGAGAATATTGCATGATCGAATGGTTTGCTATGGTGTTGTGTCCTTTTTATGTCTCTCACTAAAGACGAGAAAATGTACAACTGTTCAAAATGAAATTTTATGATTGTCTTTTATTTGTCATTTTAAGGTTAAAGATTAGGAACTTGTACACTTGCTCATATTGAATCATTGTGTTTTTATTTATTTAAAAAAAGATGATGTTATTCTTTTTTAAACAACTTGTTCCTATTGATCGAATATTTTGTAAATGTGTATTTAATTTTGTTATATGAACTCTTATTATTGGTATCAAAACTGATTGAATAAAGTTAAGATGAAGATGATGATGATGACTATCTTTTGCAAAATATTCTTCCAGATTTTGAGTTGCCTTGACTGTTTTTGTTAGCCATAGAACTCTGTACACTTTAATCAAATGCAAAGGCCAATGCCTTCCTTGTGTCTCACTTTACAGAGTACAACCACAAGGTGGCAAGTAGTTGATCAAGCCCGCCTCCTTGAGAGAGGAGGAAACCTCTGTGCAATGGCTGGAGTGTCAATAGATTGACAGCTGTGACTATCACAAGAGGTTTGAACTCAATGATGTTAGAAATAGGGGTCTCTAGTTGGCAAGCGTTTGCACGTTTTTCCAAGTGGGGACCCTTCCTTCTAGTGCTAAACTCCTAAAATAACTCCTGCTCACCCCCTTGGTAGTTTGGCACGAGCAGTCAGGCTTATCTTAAAGGCAGTGTGTAAAGCATTTGCACATAACCAACAGTAATACAGTGAAGACATTACAAAAGGCACAACACCAGTTTAGAAAAATATCCAATACTAGCAGCCAGTCCCGACATTGTCCAGGTATGAAATAGAATGTGTGTAATGTGTGTATTTGGCAAGGGCAATTTATTTTAAAATCTCGCAGTGGACAACATTTTTTGTTTCATTAGAATCGAGACGGAGAAGGCCCAGCTGCAGCCCTGGTTGATGTTAGCAGGTGCGTGTAATTGGTGTAGTTATCCGCCGCCTGAGCCCAGCTACAGCCCTGGTTGATGTTAGCAGGCACGTGTAATGTCGTTGAATGAGAGAGTTATCAGCCGCGGGTAAATCCGTTTAATGAGAGAGTTGAGTGACAGCGAGTAGGAGAGGCTGCAGTAATTGTCCCCGCAGACACGCTCATTTGCATGTTCCCCCGCTTGAGGTCCAGATGCAGGCCTGTTTGATGTTAGCAGGCGCGTATTCCCCCGCTTGAGGCCCAGCGGCAGCCCTGGTTGATGTTATCAGGCATGTGTGATTAGTGTACTGATCCGCCACCTGAGTCCGACTAGAGCCCGGGTTGATGGTAGCAGGCGTGTGTAATTTCGCTGAATGAGAGTGTTCAGTAACAGCGCGCAGGAGAGGCTGCAGTAACGTTACTTACCACGCCTCCAGCTGAACGCGTTTGTCACGCCCCCAGCACACGGCCACAGCAGACGATCTTCTGATTAAGGTACGACCCACATGGCATGAAGGGCAGAACGTAGCACATGCCCCCAGTGTTTCTCACGCCCCCAGCATGCCCCTTGATGCGGCACAATTGCGTTCACATGGCATGAAGGCCGGACATACGCCCCCAGCGTGCCCCTTGATGCTGTTCAGCAACGTAATTGGCGCTTGTATGTATGACTCACATGGCATGAAGGGCAGACACACGCCCCCAGCATTTGTCACGCCCCCAGCGTTTGTCACGCCCCAAGCACACACCCACAGCCCATGATATGATGGCCGTACCACGCGCCCCCAGCGTTAGTCACACCCCAAGCCCACGCCCACAGCACAACGCAGACACGCCCACTAGGGACTACTTTGCTGGCACTGTCCTTTTACCTTTTAAATGTATACGGTGGCCGTCTGCATAGCCTATGTCCTTCTGCTGCAACTGCCCTTTCCAGCGCTGTATTGGGTGTTGTGATTGGTGCTGTGGTTACTGAGATTACCCGCCTCAAAGGTTTGGGCTCTCTCTTTATAATATTAGTATGGATTTTTATATAAGCAAAACAAGACCAAAAACGATTAAAAAACACCATACAGTTCTCAGAAATCTACAGTAATCAAAATAGTCTTGAAATACAGTTCCTTGTAGTTGATAGCTCCATCTGGGGCTCTCACAGCATGATGAACAACAAATCTAAACAGTTCTGGCTGCCCGCGGCGTCGGGGGCCAGTTATGGTGTCGGGAAGACTCGCAATACAGTAGCTTTAGAGATGTAGGGCGTCGGCGACCTCTAGATGAGCCCCGAAGGGCCGGGCCGGAGGTCAGTGCAAGAGTCGTTGGACCTTTGAAGTCACAAACGTTGCAGTTAGAACTCCTTGCAGTGGAAGTTGGGAGCGCCGGCATCGGTAGAGCTGTGGTGAAAAGTGCAGTGGTGCGGCATGCAGTGCCCTCAGGTCGCGGGGTAGGTAGCGACTCAGTGATGGTCATCTTTCAATGTCAACCATTGCTTTCCCAACACTCCACATACCTCGCTTAAGTGCTCTAAATGTTTTGTTTGTTTTTAGAAAAGATCAAAATGTCATCTTGGAAGCACAAAGCATAGGCTTCCATACCTCTGAAGATGTGAAGCTTAGCCCATTTAAACACAGATGCGACCGGCACAAGGCCAAACACCATCCTCTTACACTAGAACAAGCCCCGTGGAGTAATGAAAGCAGTTGAGCACCTGGAATCCTTACACAACTCGATCTGGTGGTAGACCGAGCACAAGTGAAGTGTAGAAAATACAGCTGTACCTACTACAACATACTCACAACCTCATTAATGTCTGGCAACAGGTCGCAGTCGACCATTATGTTAGCTTTGAGCGCCGTAAGGTCAACACACTACCTCAAGGTTTAATTGGCCTTGGGAGGGCATGGCTACGACACTGCCGAGCATGGTCGCCTGAGCCCCGAGCTCCGGGTCGATCTTGGCAATTATCCTGACCGAGGACCCCTCCGGCGGCACCGCCATCCAGGCTTGATTCCTGACCGACGCGGAGAGCCCTGCGCCGGTCAGACGTGTGCTGGGACCTGCGGCAGCTCGAGAATTGGCTTCTTGAAGGGAGCTGCGTAGACGACGGCCGGCCATTTAATCGGGGCCTACAACCCACGGCCGATCCCCGGCCTCAATTACTGTGGGGCGATCCGGTGACTGGCCCCTGTGGACGACCGGAGGACGGCTTCGGGGAGATCACGGGTCCCGCGAGCCGGGAACCGCGAACTGGAGTCCCGACAGGCCGGGCACCGCGGACCGAGGCACCGGAAGAGAGGGGGCTGTGACGTAGTCGCTGCGGCACCAAGGAGCGGGACGACCCTGAGGGGGGCCCTGTGCACGGCGGCTCCTACCGGTGGTGCAGCGGACAACTGGTTCCCGGACCTTGCGGCCCCGTTTGTGGAGCGGCGCCCCCCCAACAGCTAGGGGGTACCTGGCCTACTGGAGGCCCACCGGGCAGTGGTGGCGCTGCTGAGTGACTGGTGACTGCGGTGTTGGCGAAAGGCCCGGGATCGACTTGGCACAGAGCGGACTACGGGGGCGCCGCTGACTCCCTGGATAGGCCTCCTTACCTGAGTGGGGACCTGGGAGCGCTCTGCTGTCCCCCCGGGTTCTGGCATTTGGGCATCCCGGTGACCGCGAGAGGCCAGGAGCGGCGCGGCACCGCCGGCGGTTCTCGTTGAAGGCTGTGGGGGCCCGGAGTGGAAGAGGTCCCATAGGTGCATCGGATACCTGGGGCGCGACTGTGCCAGCTGGAGATCTCCCCTCTACGTGTGCGACCCGACCTCCTGCCTAGTTGGCCTGCGGGAAGTAGGCTCCCATCCTCACCTGGAGGGCACACCGGACCGGCTCTGCGGCGCTTGGCGCCAGTGTGATTACCGGTGACTATCCATGGGGAAGCCGCGGAAGGGGGCTGGCGCGGCGCCTCCGGATCAAGTTGAAGACTCCAATGACGCCCACGAGCTGCGGTCGGCGGACGGCCAGGTGACGGGATTGCAACAGCAGCAGATGGACCAAATCCTTAAGGCCATAGGGGACACAAGGGAGGCGTTGCGCCATGACATTGCTCAGGTCTCCACGGGTCTCGGCCTCTTGAAGGCGGACCATAACAAGCTTGCTGACCGCGTCAAGGCCGCTGAACTGGTGATAGGGACATTGGAACCGGCCCAGAAGGCATCGGATGCCACGTTGGAGGACTTAACTCGCAGGGTGCAGCAACTGGAAAGGAGAGCGGCTGACGCGGAAGGGCGCAACAGACGCAATAATATCCGGGTGGTGGGTCTGCCCGAAAATGTGGAAGGGAACAACATGGTTGCGTACTTAGAGAGCTGGCTGCGGGACGTGGTGGTCCCTGAAGGTTTGACGCACTTCTATACCTTGGAGAGAGCCCATAGGGTCCCGGCTCGTCCACTGGCCCCGGGCCGACCCCCTCGACCGGTGATAGCTCGGCTGCTCCATTTCAGGGATCGGGACATTATCCTGCGGCAGGCCAGGTTGGCTGGACCGTACAAGGTGGACAATGCATCAGTGTCGATATTTCCCGACTACTCCCAGGAGGTCCAGCGTTGCCGTTTCTCCTTCGTCGCTGTCAAGAGAGCTCTCCGCGACGAGGGGGTGCAGTACTCTTTGCTGTTCCCGGCTCACCTGAAGGTGCTGGTCGATGGAGTGGCAACGTTCTGCGACTCACCAGACGACGCTTGGCAGTGGTTGGAGAGGTATCGAACGGGCAAGGATGGCACGGGTACCTGGGCGGGGACTGCTGAAGCTCGGCCGAAGCCGCGCAGAGGCAGGCGTAATCGGAGGAGGGAGCAGACCAGGAGGTCCCCTTCGGCTTCCCAGACGGACCCGGAGAGGAAGGCTGCTCTACAGGCGGTGTTGGACATCTCTGGAGCAGTGCCCAAAACCCAGGTGGCAGATTCGGGGTCCCGGTTGGGCTCTGATGAGGCGGAGCCGGGTGGCTCAGAAGGGGGTTCGGACAAGGAACGTGGGGAGTTGCCTCAGATCACCCCGCAGACTGCCGATGGATTGCTGGATGAGTGATTCCCAGGACGCTGAGCGGAGAACAGTAAGGGGGTGTACCAGGCCTGTGGAGATGACACTTCTTGGGCTGATGGGGTCCTTAGGATGATGGGACTGCAGTTGTTAGTTGCTCCCTGGGGTTCATGCTGGAGTTCGCAAGGTCCCTGGCCTCTTTAGTGGGGGGATGGTGCGGCTGGGAGGGGGACGAGGGGTGGTTTACTCTTAGTCGGGATCGGCCTCCTCTGGTGTGGCGGGTCTTTGGCTGTCCGGCCGGCTGGTGGGGAGTCACCCCCTCGATCTCACATACCTTGTGAGCCTCTGGTAACTTCCAGAGTTTCCCTCGTATACGGGGGTTGGGTTTGGATGGGTGACTACTGTTTGGTACCTGTTCTGGGGGTGGGTGGGATTGGGGCTGGTTGGGTTTGTTACGGGTTTTTTGAGTTTTTGGGGATTGTCAGTGTGCAGAAGGGACTGTCAGGGATTGGACTCCGATACATGCCCAGTGATGGCGGCTAGATTGGAACTGAAGTGCATCACCTGGAATGTGCGGGGGCTAAACTCCATGAGGAAGAGATACAAAGTGCATGCATATCTAGTTCGTAGGGGGGTCCAGGTGGCCTTTTTACAGGAGACGCATTTAACGATAGCAGAAGGACAAGCGCTGCAGCGGCGATGGAGAGGGCAACTCTTCTATACTACTTATTCTGCGCATGCTAGGGGGGTGTTGATTTGGGTGCGGGCGGGCGTCCCCTTTCAGCCCCTGACAACGAGGGTGGATCCGGATGGGAGGTTTGTGGCAGTATTGGGGTGGTTGGATGGCCGGGATGTTGCGCTTTGCTGTGTTTATGCCCCAAACTTTGATCAGGCTGCGTTCTTCTCCGCGTTGTGGAGGAGGTTGACACCTATGTTAGTGGGCACGGTGTTCATGGGAGGGGACTTTAATTCTGTGGCAGACGTCGAGATGGACCGTTCCCATCCGCCACTGGCCCAGTCGGCGGTAGGCAGGGTGGCCAAGGCTCGGAGGGACTGGCAGGAGCGGTGGGGGTTCGTGGATGCGTGGCGGACGTGTCATCCCGCCGATAGGGATTATTCGGTTTATTCTGCGCCTCATGACCTACATGTGCGTCTTGACACCTTTCTCTGTTCGGTTGGGGCCCAGGAGCTTACACGCGACTGCGAGTACCTGGCGAGGACCATATCGGACCATAACCCTTGTCTGCTCGCGGTCCTCTGGTCCAGACAGCGGCAGCCGGTTCCCACTTGGCGGTTGAACCCGCTGGCGTTGGAGGACCCGGTCTTCCACACTGAAGTGCAGGGCTGTATTGAACGTTACTTCCGTGAGAACTCGGGCACTGCGACCACTCGAGCGATTGAGTGGGACGCCTTCAAGGTGGTGATGCGGGGCGCGTGCCTCTCGTCCTCGTCGGGGGTGCGTCGGACGCTGCTGGCCGATGTTGAGTGGGAGGAGGCCGCTCTGCGGCAGGCGGAGAGGAACGGCCACGTGACGGGGGGCTGTAGGGAGGAAGTGCTGGCTGCTCGAGAGAGGGTCGCCGTCCGGGTGGAGAGGCTCCGCTGCTATGACTATCGGGAATACATGATTCGCGCACACGCGGAGCGGGATCGGGTCGGCTCACTGTTGGCGTGGCTGGCCAATCCTGAGACTAGGGGCACGCCGATACTGTCGCTGGCTACACCGACCGGTGATCTGGTCCATTCACAACAAGAAATCAATGGTCAGTTCCGGGATTACTACACGGAACTTTATCGGAGCAGAATGTCGACGCACCCGGCGGAACTGGATGCCTTTCTTGAAGAGGCTCAGTTGCAGCGGCTGGACCCGGAGCAGGGCACTGCATTGGGGACGGCAATCACACTGGGGGAGATTAGAGCGGCGATTAAATATATGGCCAGGAAGAAAACGCCGGGGGGTGACGGCCTCCCGGTGGAATTTTACGCTGCATATGTGGATCTCCTGGCACCCCGGTTGCATCAGATGTATGGGGAGGCATGGGAACGGGGCAGACTGCCGGTGTCGGCAAGAGGGGCGATTATAGTCCCGTTGTTGAAGAAGGGCGGCCTTCCCACGGCTAGGACGGCGTATCATCCACTATCGATGCTTACGGTGGACTACAAGGTGTTGAGTAGGATCTTGGCGACACGGCTGACTGTCCATATGTGCTCCTTGGTGCACCCAGACCAATCAGGTTTTATCCCCACTCGGAACACCTCGACGTGCATACGGCGCCTGATAAGGGTCATGGACGTTGAAGGGGAGGGCACCGCGGGAGCGGCCGTGCTTTCGGTAGATATCGAAAAGGCATTCGATAGTGTGGAATGGCCTTATTTGTTCTGCGTACTTCTTAGGTTCGGGCTGGGGGACGGCTTCGTCTGTTGGACGAGGTTGCTGTATGAGTCTGCTACTGCTAGGGTTCGTACGGGCCGCTCGATATCTGCGGCGTGCTCGGTGGAAAGGGGCACCCGTAAAGGCTGTTCACTATCCCCACTCCTCTTCGCTTTGGCGATTGAACCGCTGGCGGCGTTGGCCCGACAGGGTCGGTACTATGAGGGGGTAACGTCCCGCAGCGAATCGCATTATATTTCCTTATATGCCGACGACCTTTTGCTGTACTTGGCTGATGTGGAACAGTCGGTGACGGGTGCTCGGGCCTTGCTCCGGGAGTTCGGGAATCTGTCGGGCCTCCGTGTTAATTGGTCCAAGACCTGCCTCTTCCCCTTGACCTCCCGCTGTGCCCAACCTGAGGTGCTCGACGGACTGCGTTGGGAACCGGATTGCCTTCAGTACCTCGGAGTCCACATTTATCACACCCATTCGCTCCTCTATGAGGGGAATGTGGGTAGGGCCATGAGGGGCATCAGAGGAAGCATGGGGTTCTGGCGCACTCTTCCGTTGTCTATGGCGGGACGGGTAGCGTTGCTGAAAATGGTGGTCCTTCCGCGCCTGTTTTATTTCTTCCACACGCTGCCGGTGTGAATACCGCCTTCCTTTTTCCGAACGTTAAGATCCACGGTGATAGGATTTATCTGGGGCTCTGGCAGGAGACGTGTAGCCCTGAATACCTTGCTTAGGTCCTGGGAGGAAGGAGGCCTAGCGGTGCCGGACTTCGAATGGTATTATTTGGCCGCACAGCTACAGTGGCTCACGCAGGCTGTGGCGCGGGAATTTAGAGGCCCGGACGGTCCGCAGGGTCGGGTGGTGCAGCGGCATGTCTTGTCCTTCATCGTGCTCCAACAGGAGCTTCAGTCGGACCAGCTTACTCTTGAGGAGTGCACCCTCCGCCGGTGTTGGCAACGTAGCCACAGGCGGGCGGGATGTCGCGTCCCTTACGCGCCGGAGATTCCCGTGGGCATGTGCACGGCCCTCCCGCATGGCGGGGACTGGTCGGCGTTGGCCGCCTGGGAGGAATGTGGGGTCCACATGATAGGGGATTTGTATAGGGATGGTACACTGCTGCCGTTTTGTGACTTGCAGGAGGCCTTCGACTTGCCGAGGGGTGACTATCTGCTACATGCAGCTCTGGTGACGGGGATTCAGAAGCGCTGGAGGATGGGGCTGGTGGAGCCGCCCACGTCGCTGGGTTGCCAGTATGTGGTGATGGCGGCTGGCACCTATAAGGCCATCACCTGCCTGTACAGGAGACTAGCGCTGGCTGATCCTCCCCCCCTTGACAAGCTGCGGGAGCACTGGGAGGCTGACCTTGGTCGGCAGATACCGGAGACGACCTGGCCTCAGCTTGTGCGCAGGGCCTGGAAGGGCACTCGCAATGTTAGGTTCCAACTGGTTCAGTACTACACTTTGCATAGGGCCTACTGGACACCGACTACAATCCAACGGATCTTCGGGGGTGCGCAATCGCTATGTCCCCGCTGCGCTGCGGACGGTGCTGAATTTGAGCATATGTTTTGGTCGTGTGCGGGGCTTGGCACATATTGGACTGATGTTTTAGCCTGCTTGAATGCGGTCACAGGTCGCCAGGTCGACGCGGACGTGGGGGCATGTCTGCTACTCTGGTTTCCCCATACTCCGGCCACTAAAGTTACCAGCAAATTTTATGATCTGGGGTTGATAATGGCCAAGAGGGAACTCACATTGCATTGGAAGTCTAGAGGGGGGCCTAATTTCCTGAGGTGTCGGGGGTGCTTCCTGCAATGGGCAGCGAGTGAAGGGTCTCTCAGATTGCAATTAGCTAGGCGTACAGCTAATGATAAGGCGCTAGATACGGCCAGGGCGTGGAGTGCGTTAGTGACGGACTTACAGTCTCTATTGGAGGCAGATGAGGGCGGGGAGGATGGCGCGCCGGCGAGCCTAGGGGAGAATGCGGCAGTGGAGGACGCGGGGGTAGTGGTGGCGGAGGAGGGGAGCTAGACGGTGCGATCAGCGGCGGGCGGGGGCGGGCGACATGGGTCCTGTGCGTCCATGGGCGGAGTGGAGGTCGTGGGTTGCACGGAACGACTCCTAGACTTCCATCTGGATACCGAGTGGGGAGGGGGATGGGTTGGGGAAGCCGACTGCTACGTCTAGATGATATCTGGCACGCCGTAGTTGGGGGAGGGAAGCACACTGACATGGGGGGGGGTGGGGGTAGGGGGGAGGTGGGATGCAATGGTTAGGGTTTGCCGGGTTGGGATTGACATTGAAATTACCTCTCTGTACACTCTGAGAAGGGGGATGTCTTTGAACCGAGCATGTATGTTGTGTGCACAAAATCAATAAAAACCGTTTAAAAAAAAAAAAAAAGGTTTAATTGGCCTTGCATGCCAAAACTATGAGAGACACCCACTTGAAAGATTCCATCTCATCAATCATCTCCTCACTCAACATGTCATCCAGAATACTCTTGAGTTCATCTCTCACCTTAATAGGCACCCCTCTCAATTATTGTCTAGCCAGTCGCGCTCCACTTCTGAGCTTGATGCAATGAGAGTACCCCTGCAACTTGCCCAATCTCCGTGTAAACACATTTGAAAACTGATAAATGAGTCAGGCACAGGCCATCCGGATCACTGACCACTAAAACTGTCTCCTTGCTGCATGGATTCAATAAGATACCCGCCTCCACTGATCTCTCCATCCCAAAACATTTACAACTTTCACCTTCACATACAACTTAATGTGCGCTTCTCTTTCCTAAAATGTAACATCCACCTCAGTATAACCTTCCATTTTCAATCGCTGACCCATCAAAACTTTGTGCCACGACATTTGACTTCTTCAAATCTGATTGCCACTTTTTGCCTTTTGTAACATTATATGATAATATTTTATTAATTCTGTATAATTTGTTGTTGTGTGTCATTTTTTATATAACTTGGATGTATACAAAGGTTTTTTTAACATGAAAATCTATTGAAAAGAATAGAATTTTTGTATCGAAATATATCTGCAGGTTTCTTCTTTTTGCAATTACCCTTCCCTTTTGTTTGCTAGGATTGTCTTTAGTTATATACACACAATTCACCCAAGTAGTACAAAGGTCAATTAACAATCCAAAGAACACACTTTAGCCCCCTTACTTTGCCCTGTACATCGGCCTGATGTACTGTAAAGAATAGAGCCCAACAGCTGTGCACAATGACATTATTGAAGAATATACAAAGAAACGTCAACTTCTGAAATACTTGTTAACAGCTGTGCGCATTGGAACTGCAGACAAAATATGTGGAATATGCTGGAATGCAATTAGTAAACTACTCTACACCAGCTGTGTGCATCGGCGCTGAGCAAGCAACAATTCTACTTCAGCCGGCACAAGGCGATCCCGGAAGACAAGATCCACAATGGTGCTGAAACGTTATCCTGTGTCATCTGCACATCAAGACGCTAGAATGCTAAAGCCCGACAGAGAAGGCTGAAAACGGATTCCAAGATGGCGCTGCTGGCATACGCCTGCCACACAGGAACGCATCACGCTCCTTAGACCACCACTCTCTTAGCATCAACCCTGTGCAGAGTTGCTAAGCAATGTGTCATGGACAGTTCACCCACTCCACAGAACAAAGGCTGGAGAAACTGCCCCACAAAGAAAGTTGGTTGCTGGGTTCCTTGGCAACAGGTCAGTCCCTCAAACCACACCACGAAATGGAAAGCACACAAGTTTATAAAATGCAAGAAGCTCCACAGCTTACTGTAAGACAAAAATAAAGAGTACAGGTACACCACTGCCAGAAACATGGTCACACAAGCATGCAAAGGGGAGATAATCCAAGAAGGCGGAGAATCCAGCTCAAAGAGCTAAATGAAGTAATCCAATACAATCCAAAACATAGGTACAAATAAGCCAAAGAAGACAGCACTACTCCTGTGCTGTGTAAAAGGAGAAAGTGCCTCTTCAACTTATCACCAGTGTTGAAAAATAGAAGAGTACATCTAAGTAGTCATGAATTTCAATGTATTGTTTTTTGTATGTACGCTTTTATGGTCGTCAGACCGAAATAAAGTTCTTCATGATAATGAGTATGTTTGAAGAATTATTAGGAGAACAGCACAGTTCCTGCCTACAGTCCAGACAGCCAACTGCCTATACCATTCTAGAGCCAGAATCAACAGGGCAACTGGAGGCGGAAGCACAATGAAAAGATAACAATGCACTTAAAACAGCAATCCCCAGTTACAAAGCTAGTGCCTTAATGCAATAGCACTGGGTTTTGATCCTGGTATAGGGACACTTCAATAAAGTTGATTGCGAACCCTAGGTACGTGTTTTACTACACAAGTTTCTGGTCATATACCCCTCACCCCACCCTTTTCACCAAAGGTAATTAGTATACTTCTTCCTATACAAAAAAATCCCTGTGCTCCTCCCGCTCAGTGAGGGATTGTAGTTCGTCTCATGATTTGGTTCATTGTGCAAGGAGTCTCTGAAATGCTTATGAATGTTCCTGTTATTCCTCTAGCCTACCAAACATAGGAATTCACTCTCTTTATTAACCGTAATTTCATTGATTCCCCATATAGGTATCTCTGTTATCTCATTGTCCTGAAGACAACTCAACATATCTCAAGTTCAGAGGACACCAAACCACACTAATTATCTTTTTTTTTTTTACATTGTTGTTGCTTGTATAATTGTCACTTGTTCAATTTTATGTGTTTTTTACCTGGGGATAGAGCACACATTTGTGGATCTGCCTGCTTATTGCATCTTGTATGTGACATTTCTACATTTTCGATGTACAGTTTCAATGTGGTATACAAATTACCACAGTGCACGTGTAGTTACTGTACCTTTGTAGTTTAATGAAAAATCACCCATACATTTATACTGTATTAGTTGTTTTCTACATTAATTGTATGCTTATTATATATTTCTTTGCTTAGCTACACAGTTTACATAAATGAATTCCATAAGAACTTTGATTTGGAGTATATACACAACTCAAACCAGGCATGCGCTGCCCCATCTCCATACACCATGCTTACACACATTCCTTGCAGTTACCTATTGCCCCGTCCAATGCACACGCTGCCTTTGTCAACCCATACACTGCCCCATCCCCCCCAAATGCTGTATCTGCCTCCTGGCTCTGTCCTTCACCCTCATATTAACCCTGCTTCAGACACTGCTAGTTCCCTCTCACTACCTGTCAGACATTACTCACCACATACACATACTACCCCCCCCTATGCTGCCAAACAGTGCCACTTGAACTATGCATCAGGCGAGGACCACATTATGTGGTAGGATTGCCTAAATTATGCAGCAAGGCAAGGCAAATTATACAGCACTTTTTGTGATAGGGTTACTTCGTTAATTTGACATTTTCATTCATGGTAACACTGTCTGTGTGAAGAATTCACCTTGTTAGTACCAGTTTAACAGTGATTCAAATACAGCAATAAGCAATTGAAAGATGAGCAGTCAGCCTTTGAGAAGGGCTTTCCACCATGCAGGGACCTGTGTATCCACTTTTTAGTAACTTTTGACCCGTTTGAGCTAGAAACTATTAAAATGGGCAGATTACGAAGTGGTTAATTGAGTATGTGACAAATGTAAGTAATCCATATGTATACAGAAAACCTTGCGGCTTCAGAACAGCAGAATTCCAGTCGCCCTGCTCATAAAGGAAAGGGCAGGAATGCGCCGTATTAGGAGATACAGTGCATTCCTGTCCTCTCACATTGCGCTGGCGCACAAATGGCTGCCTAGCACCAAAGCAGGCACCCTTGTACCATGGTGCAAGGGTGTCTGTGATATCAGGTTGTTTTTGTGGAGGAAAGGACACGTTCTTCACAAAAACAACCCTTATGCCACCCCTGGGGAGGCGCAGGGTTTTGACGCATTCCCAGATTTACTCTTTGTTAGTAAATCTGGGAATGTGTCAAAAACCATGGGCTTTGAGTGGGAGCATCCGCCGCAATGTCCTTGGCACGCCTCCGGGGGCAGTGTAAGGCAACACAGAGACTTGCCCTGCGTTGCCTTACACCATATCTGACGCCATGAAAAGCCCATGCAAGGTGGTTTCCGTGGCCTCGTGGATATGGGTCTGCACTGTGCGCTGACGGAACGTTACAAAAAATGATGTTCTGGCAGCACATTGGGGGTTGCAAATAAGTCCCTAGGTCTGCACACATCCCACAGACACAAATGCCTACTACACTTGCACCTTACACAGTGTCTCTGCAATGTGCACACTGGACATGACTCATACACAAACTCTAACCCATGCACAGGGCCTTCACCCACTGACTCGAAGGAACACACTTCCCCTCATACTGCTACACCACTACTCAATGCCACCCACCCACACACTACCCTTGCTAACCACACAAGGCCAGTGTTCCACTCGCATGTACTCAATACATCATCCTTCCCTGTATTCTCTAACTCATCCACACAAGCAGCTATTTATTCATCCATTCATCCATCCATCAACTTATTCATCTATTCATACAGTCAGTACCTCATTCTCCCACTCGCCTCATCAAGTACCCACACACAGAAAACTCATTATTCTACAAAGCATCTTCACTTACGAAAAGAGCCAGCCCTCTCAGCTTGATCAATTCTAGTTTATCTACGTAGCAGGTAGGGCACAACTGGAATTCCCAAATAGGTGATGACCATATACCCATTGACATCACATGTAAAGCGATATGTCATTAGTATATTAAGCAAAATAAATAGTTGTCTAAACAATACACACATTTCATATGTTTAATTGCAAATAACACATGACTGCCTCACATAATGCACTTGGCTAAATGAAAGCTGATAGTTCCCTCATATTATTGTGCAATTCAATCACTTCTCTATCCATAAACATTTAAAAGAGAAAACATCGGGTAGAAAATCTTTCCTACAAAAGAGAAACTCATTGAGATACTCATTTGTTCAGCAAAATGCCATATACATTTTACTGAAGACATTTTCATTATAGTTTTATCTTGCACAAGTTAATTTAAAGTTTTACAGTTAGGAAGCACGGATCCAACTTTCAAGGTTTACAAATGAATACCCAGGAAAAAGGCACATGCAAAAATACATCCGTATAGAAATGTAACTAGGTTGATTTTTTTTTTTTAATGGATAACACATCAAAGAGCATATGCACGTTTAACTTTTTTGTTTTTTTCTAAACCAGCAAATATCTCCACATGTAGAAAGAGTTCGACTGCACATCTATTTGATATTGGAGTGTCCCGCCACTATTCTCACCCTTGAAACGGTCGTCACTTGACTAGGTTACATTTGTGTATTACAAGGGTAGGAAAATATCTGTAGGGGATTGGAATACCTACAAACTTACACGCTTGCGGAGTCTCTATCTTTTGCAGCTAAACCAATTCGTTAAAGCCGACAAACCAGGCTAAAGCCCACGACCAACAATTGTAGAAATCCTGGGCCAGATGTAGGTTGCCAAAAATATCTGTAGGGGATTGGAATACCTACAAACTTACACGCTTGCGGAGTCTCTATCTTTTGCAGCTAAACCAATTTGTTAAAGCCGACAAACCAGGCTAAAGCCCACGACCAACAATTGTAGAAATCCTGGGCCAGATATAGGTGGCCAAATACCGCAAAAAAAAAATGCAAAAATACATCTGTATAGAAATGTAACCGATTTACCGATTTCGGCCGTTACCGACCTGTATTTGGAGTTTCAGATGTAGGGGGCCTTAAAATTACCGATTCGGTACATTTACAGAATCGGTAAATTTACCGATTCTGAAAATTTCCGAATCTGTAAATTTACCATATCGGTAATTTGTGATGTAGGTGGCACTGAAAACAGTGCCACAGGCCCCTAAGAATTCGTTATTTACCATGTAATACATTGCATGGTAAATAACGAATTCCTGTGTACATGCACATCTGTGCATGTACACCTGTGCCATGTGACCCACATACATGCCCTTAGGGCATGTATGTGTGCCACATGGCACACACGCCAGAATCAGGGGTGCAACAGGGTGTCAAAGTGACACCCTGTCACCCTTGAAAATTTGGTAATTTTACCTCAAGGCCCACAGGAATCAATGGCAATTACCGAACCGGTAAATACCGATTCGGTAATTACCGAATATTGCCGATTCGCTAATTTATTCGGTAAATATACCTACATAGCATTTACCGATTTGTAAATACCGAATCGGTAAAATTCGGTATTTACCAATCGGTAAATTCTACTTACCTACATCTAGCCCCCTATGTCGTAGTACAAGTGTCATCTGAAAAGGGTACACTTTTCAATTTGTACATAGCAGATATAAATATAAAATTTGACAGCGTGAGTTCTAAATATAACTTGTTCGCAGTATGTTGATGATATTGTGCTAGGAATACTGCAGTTGGTTTTCCAAGTAGGCCTGGGCAGTGAACTCTGCGCCATTCGCGGAGTTTGCAGAGTTTTCTGTATTCTGCACATCTGGTGGAGTGCAGAAAACTCCTCTCCACATAGCACAGGGGAGATTTTTCCCCGCTCACCAACGGTAAATTGGTGAAGGTGAAGGTGAGAGCTGCCCATCGGTAGAATTTTTACCCAAGCGGCAGTAAGATCAGTGTGAACGGCAGTTCATGCCGCACTCAACCGCTTGCGGAACTTTGTGGACTCTTTATGTCACTTCACGGAGTTCCATGTAGCAGAACTCCACCCAAGCCTGGTTCCAGGGCTGATAACGGTTTTAAAAACCTTTTTGTAAACTGACTCCATGTTCGGCAATCTAGATTAGACCAAAGTAGGAGTTATTTGGCAGGACATTATGAAGGCTCTTGGTAATTAGGCACCAAGGTAGTTAAGAAAGCTTCCTGTTACAAATCTTCGTGCGTCTGATGCAATAAAAAAGATGGTTTCCATCAGCACCTTCACTCGAACTGGTGCTTGCAGTTGCAAAGGCTAGGCTGGTTCCATCTTTGGTAATGGCACAGAGGCTTTCTCAAGAAAATTAGCAGAGTTCCTAGAACTCGCACAGTGCAACACATATCTGTGGTATGATTAGTTATTCAATCACGTCTAAAGAAAGTTCTATTTGTAAAGATAGCTATCAGCTGAAGAATGTTAAGAAATACACTCTTATGGGCACATGCATCATTGTCAATTGCATTCGCAAACGGTGCGAATCGCAATTTTCGGCCGTTCGCGAATGCAATTTACAAAATTGGGATGCATCATGTTTTTCGCAATTTTAGAAATCGCAATCATGTTGCGATTTCTAAAATTGTGATTGCATTTAAGAAATCGCAATTTGAGATTTCTTAAATGCAATGCATGAACATTTTACATTTGCGAATTCGCAAATAGGGAGAGGTAAATTACCATGAAGTTGACCTTCATGGTAATTTGCGAAAACTTTCAAAAATGCACAAAAGTTTCAAGCAAGCCGGGCTGAAGACGGCTGAAATGTGTCGAACTTGGGTGGCAGAGTGGGCTAAAGAACGGTGATGGATTAAACCCAGATCAGTTGACTGGGGGTGAGTGCTTGTATTGTCAACGCTCCGTCCATCATTTCCTGTGGTTTTTCTTTGTTCGCCATAAGTTGGCAGGGTATGCTCAGACGTGAGTCCCTTGCTCACTTTGCAACTGGATTCATGCAAGCCGGGCTGAAGACGGCTGAAATGCCAGAAACCGGTCCTCTGTAGCTTGTTTCCGGTCCAGGGAAGGCATGGCTTGGCAGTTCAGGATGGACTGTTCCCATGAGGCACAGGGTCAGACTGATTTTCATATGGCCATGTCTGAACTGGGGTGGCAGAGTGGGCTAGAGAACGGTGATGGATTAAACCCAGATCAGTTGACTGGGGGTGAGTGCTTGTATTGTCAACGCTCCGTCCATCATTTCCTTTGGTTTTTCTTTGTTCGCCATAAGTTGGCAGGGTATGCTCAGACATGAGTCCCTTGCTCACTTTGCCACTGGATTCAAGCAAGCCGGGCCGAAGACGGCTGAAATGCCAGAAACCGGTCCTCTGTAGCTTGTTTCCGGTCCAGGGAAGGCATGGCTTGGCAGTTCGGGATGGACTGTTCCCATGAGGCACAGGGTCAGACTGATTTGCATATGGCCATGTCTGAACTGGGGTGGCAGAGTGGGCTAAGGAACGGTGATGGAATAAATCCAGATCAGTTGACTGGGGGTGAGTGCTTGTATTGTCAACGTTCCTTCCATCATTTCCTTTGGTTTTTCATAGATAAGGGTTCATCACACTATTCTGGGACTGCCCGCGCCAAAGGTATGGAAAGGTGGAAAATGGGTATAAAACTACAATTGTAGACTGACTTTTGAACTCCCCTGTACTGCATTGTTCCTTGAGTCTTGCTCCTGAAGCCTAACCTTACATTTTATTACTTGTTAATGTTCCAACCCTTAATTCCCGAGCACGGGAGAATGAATCTGAGCTTCAGAACAAAGTAAGTTCTTCACTTGCTATCCAAGCATCAGGATTCTAACACTTACAACTCCGACTTTATGCTCTCTGTGAGACGTGTCCTGTGGACTGGACACTTCAAGAAAGTATTTAAAGAGAATTTTACTCTAGTTAGTTTAAGGAAACCTACTACTGGTTAGCAGGAGTAAAATGCACACAATTTTAAAGCCAGCAAAGTATATAGAGCAATATTCTGAGGGGACATCACACAATTTGGTTTATAAGCAATTTGACCACTTATTTTATCTCACATTTTAAAAACATTTCCTACAAATAACACAGCACGCAGAAAAATAACAATATAACAGTACACCACGGCACAACACAACAATCACACTCCAGCACAACAACATCACAGTTCAGTAATGCAGTCCAGGCACACAACTATTTACAAACAACACAACAAATAAGCACCACGCAATACAACACACATGCACAAATATTTGTGGCACACACCGCCTCCACAAATCTGCTTTCCTAATACAAATGGTAAAAGTTGTTTGCAAGTACAATCTATAGTCAAAAATGTTTTGGGATCTGGCCCTACACTTTGATTGCATATTCCCTGCTGGCAACTACAGTAATGGTCTATACTTATTTTATACTTTTTACACCTTCCAAAGAAACAGTTTCTAAAAGTTGTGGGTTATGTAAACCCTTTTCCAAGTTATATTAGAGGCCACTAGAATTGCAAGGCCATGCATGACCACTTAATTCAGCATGCTGAATTAATTATGAGGCAGAGGAAGATGAATTAGGGAGCATATTGCGTAAAAGGAACACAATTATTTGGCGCATTTCGGCACTTTGGTATTTCACTATTACGCCATTTTAACACAAACATGTACTGTAACAAACGGAATCCCAATGCAGGGATTTTCAATAAAAGGCAGCGTTTACATTCTGCAGATACGTTGTGAAAATATTATTTTGTGTTGCTTGAAAGTAAAGTTAATGTTAATTCTATCCTCAATGCCTCCCAAGGTAAAGTAGTTGATGTAAGACATACCACCTTCCTTTCAACAGTATACCAACTTACATGTACGCACTTTATGTAATAGAAGACACATCTCTTTTAAAATATGATGTGTCTCCCTTTTTTTTCTTCCTTGCACTGCTTTATGAGCATGTATATGTTCCTAAATTAATAGGTTGCTAATGGGTCTAATTTGGGTAGCTGTTTAATGTTGGTATTCATGTGTTTGTTCACAATGTTAGAAGTTTTTATAAATGTGTTTTTTGTTTCATAATTGTATGTTCTTTGTAGTATCTTGTGCCATTTTTGTTGATGTGCTTTATGTGATTGGTTTTCAGCCCTGACCAAGTTCCAAGTGGTAAAGGAATGAAACGCGTTGGCTGGAGTATCTGTATACATAAAGGCTAAGGAAGTTTGATAAATAAAGAATTCATTAACATACATTTGACTGGACTTCTCTACCTAGTGCTCCTCCACATGCTTCATTAATCCAGAAAACAAAGTGACCACTCAACTATTACAAAGTGCCAGAAACTGCATTGCATTCCATATTCAACATTCAAAGTAATTTTGGCGTATCCAAGCTGGGGACACAGTTTATTTCCAGTGCAGATTAAGTAGTTAATCGTTGATTTTTTTGACTAATGCAGAAAATCACGAATACAAAACAATGGTGCTTGTTACCTTGCTGCAGCTTCAATATCAAAATGTATTACATCCTGAGGTTCATGTGCTAGTTCCACACCAGTCTCATACCCACAGAAGGTACAGATTTAAAAATGTATTTACCTTAACCCGCACTTCATGGGCCTTTGGTGGAGCAACTTCTATCTCTTCTATAGAGAGAGGTTTATTGGGCTCCCAGCAAATAGCTGCCTTGCACCTTATGATCTGATAAAAAAAACATGAGAAACAATTTTTACTATTTTTAGAACAACTACAAAGAATCAAATGTTCACATGTATTTGCACATAAGCAAAGTAATTGTGACACAAAGTCTAGGTGGTGGCCAAGTCAGTCTCCATAAAGGAACATAAATGCCCGCCTATGAATAATTATTCCATTGGCAATGTGTGATTTAAGTAAGTATATGAGGATGTCATTATTCAAGTGACTGAATGAGTGCAACTCCAATCTTGATGAGGTCTTGCTATTGCTTTATCATTTGCCTAAGGAAAGGCGATTTGCTGGTACCCCTACCCCACAATAAAACATTCTGCCACATTCAATCGGAAACCTCTGTCACATTATTCTCTCTTTCTGCACTTTATTTCCCTCTTTTGAAGCCAGCTCAGAAATTCACAAACCTTCCTAAATTATGCTTTCCTGTCTGGATAAATTAAACCGGATAGAGCACTGTAAGTACTCCTGGTATACTTTCCTTCTTGTCTATAGTACCTATATCAGTATTTTCACTGGGGCATGACCTGGAGCCCCAAGATGGCAATGACTTCTAACGCCACTCCTGCTAGGAACCATTCATGCCCATGGGACAAAGAAGTGCAAGGGACCTCATGGGTGTTGGAGACAGCTGCAGGGCTCCGGTTAAAACAGACATGGGTCTACGGTGCCTCTGAGGGTCTCAGCCCTCCTTGCAGCCCCACGCGGAGGTTGAGGGAGAGCGCCTCTTCTGTGGTGAGCATGAGACTTGGCACGTTATGAAGTCCCCTTGTAACTGTAGCAGGCAGGGCAGAATGACACTCCGGAGCCTGTGTAGGGGCACTGTGTTACTGCTGTCGGCAGCGGAACAGGAGTAACCGCTTCCCAAAGAGCATACTGGGAAAAGGGCTGCTCGTGCCTCCCCGGGGTCCTTGACTCTTGACACAGTCCCCTTGTCCTATTGTTCCATACCTCCTGGACCATTTCATGTGGGTAAGAACTTAACCTATAAGACGCAGCTTTGATTTGGCTTTGGAGCAGCGCAGTGGGACTGACCCTCTTATCTGGGCCGTTACCACGCTGCTCTCTGGGGAGGAACCAGGAAGTTGGTGGGACTGCACATACCCCGGGCCTGCCGGGTCAGGGGAACCGCGGGTCCTCCTCTATGATTCCCTGCATGGGTAAGAATACTGCTGTGGACTGCAAGGCTGTGTGGTGCGTTTGTCAAATGGGGCACCGCAGGGTGGGCGGGGACATCCTGACAGCACTAACACCTGAAACTCTTACTGCGAATCAAGGACTGCCTCTGCTCATGAGATGGCCACAGAGACAATCTATGTGCCATCTGACCCCATGGAGGCGAAGCTGGATAAAATACTAAATAGTGTGGAAGCGGTGGTGGTGGAATTCTAAACTCTTGCGAGATGACCAGCGTAAACCCTCAGCGTCACACAGGCTGACACGACCATTCAAGCCTCTAGCCCACAACTAAGGATCTCGTTGGTCAAATAACAGAACTTGCTAACACAGTCTGCCTACTGGAGAGCAGAGTAGAGGACGTGGAAGGGAGATCTAGAAAACAATCACTGCATAACTGGCTTCCCAGGGGATGCAAAGGGGCCGACCCCATTGCCTTCTTTTAGACATAGCTCTCAACCGCTGTAGCTCCCACAGGACTGTCTCCATTATTTGTGGAAAAACAAGCCTATCGGGTGCTTTCACAGTCCCTCTGCCTGGTGCCCTCCCCCGCACACGAGACCAGCGGTGGCTAAGCCCCTGAAATTTAGGGACAAGTACATGATCCTTCAGGCTACTACAGAGTTGGGTCAAGTTGCCTTTGACAAAACACATCTACTCATCCTCCCGGACTATACGCTGACAGTCCAGCATAAACCAGCAATCTTTACGGAAAATAAGAAAAAGCTAAGGGATGCAGGCTTCACATATTTCTTGCTTCTCCCTGCCAAGCTTAAAGTAATTGTGGTTCACAAAACATGTTTTTTACAGAACCAGAAGATTATAGGCAATTGAGAGACATTATGAACCATCCGAACCGGAGCCTATTGATGCTGATTGCCACCCGCTGTCCTCCACCCCCCGGCCAAGGTGCAAGCGGGTGCGGCAGCAGAGGCTGGCAAAACTGGCCGAAGGTGCCCCGACATGAACCCAAGCAAGAAAGGAACAGATATAGGCCCTGGCAGCCACAACCGGAGTCAATGCCCAAGGCCTGTCTCTAGCTACGGACATCTGGGGGGGCGATAGAACAGGAGTCCATCAAATCACTGTCTAGTTCCAACTTGGTCCTATTCCCCAGGATTACACCCTAAATGGCAGATGACATTGTCTCATCAAGGACGAGGATTCCTTCCCCATCTGGACAGCGCCTGGACTGTTGCACCATGTCATTGAGTACACCGGTGGCCGAGTGTCCCCTACCCATTTTTTCTGGCTTAATTCTACTTCTTTTCCCACAATTTGCACATCTATGGGTTCCCCCTTCCATCCAGGTGGCGCACTTCCACTGCGCAGTAGGCCTCTCAAGACACAGCCCCCCACGGCTTATGAGGGTAGCTCAAGGGCTATCATAGAGTGCTGCAAGGGACCCACGGTCGTAGAACTTACTATTATCTGATTGGGCCACCAGATGTTCCCCTGCCACCTTGGGCAAGGGAGTTGAGTATTTTGTTCAGTAGTTGTAATTGCGCCTTCCATCATGTATGCATTGCAGTTTCAGTAGGTGCTGTCCATTAATCGGGCCCTTCGCAGCTAGGGCCTATCCACTGCCGCACTCCCTGTTTTTTACCTTCCACTAGCTGTTGAATGTCCAAGTTGCATGTATAAACCTGGAATGTCCAGGGTATGAGTAAAGCCAAGACGCGCCACTCCATTCATCAATATATCAAAATGCGTAGTGCCCATGATGTATTTCTTCAAGAAACTAACGTAGCGAAGGGGGAGGACCTCAAGCTTCAAAAGCGTTAGAGGGATAGATGTTTTTGCACAGTATATTTGGTCTATGCAAGGGGGTTGCTTATATGGGTACGGCCATCAGACCCCTTCTGAAGTGTGGCTATTTAGATGGACCCAGAGGACCATTATATGTTTGTGGAGGGCCAACTGGAAGGTGCTGCTGTAGTGTTAGGGAGTGTATACTTGTCCAATGTTGAGCAGACACAGTTTCTGGTCCATGTGTTCTCACTATTGACCAGGTGGTTGCTTTTGTCCTGGTTAATAGGAGGGGATTATATTTGAGTATTAGAACCCCCCCTCAATTACCCTGCTCTACAGCCACATGCACAATGTACTATTTTTCACAGTGGCTTACACACTGGTCCTTACTGGACTGCTGGTGGGCACTTTACTCTGCTGCTCGGGAATATTCCTATTAATAACCACCATAAGACCATCTGTCTACCTTGATTGATTCCTCTGCCACTCCACCATACAACTCAAAGTCACAGGGGTGGAATATCTGGAGAAAACCATTTCAGACCATAATCCACTATTATTGCATGTTGGATGGGGAGACCCTACTCCTCTGGTGCCCATTTGGTGCTTACAGCCCACGACCCTTGAGGACCCGGTGTTCCACGAAACGACTCCAAAAACGCTAATCAACTACATAACCAAAAATAACAGTCATGCCTGCCTTCTGGAGTCATTACAATGTATGGATTACAGGATGTATCAAGCGAAGCAACACAAAGGGGTTGATAAAGTGGGAACCTTCTGGCATAGCTCTTAAAAAGCGCAACTGATGTGGAGGCGGTGACAGCCATGTGCCTCTCCCTGGCATCAGTTGCCGCTACCCAGAGTGCAATACACAATGCCTTTTGTGGGCATTATCTGACCCTATATAACCCTATGCCGGTAGACCGGCTGTCTAGTATACAAACTTTTCTCACCACTGCCATGTTGCCAGTAATCCCAACAGGGGAGAGAGGCCCTGAATAACCCTACTGCATAGCAGGAAGTTCAATGGCCATATGAGACTCCCATTTGTAGACTTCTGGGGCTGGATGGCATACCTGTTGAATTTTATAACACATACGGATTGGCCCCAAACTGCTTGAAGTCTATGCAGCGGCCCTTTCTGCAGGTCACTTACCCCAAACTATGTGGGCAGAGCAACGGGTCTTGCTCCCAAAGTTGTGACAAGACCCATGCCCGGGGAAGAGGTGTGGCGCCGCAGCCAGGGCGCCTGACACCGGAGATCACGGTTCGATCCTCGGCTCCGGCGGCAGGGGTCTGCCCAGCACCATGTGACTCTGGACAATAGCTTGCTTAATCTTCCCAACGGCCCACAGCGCCAGGATGCCTCTGGATAGCTGTGCGCTTTACAAATACTGGATTTACATTTTACATGCGAGGTCACTTCCTACAGGCCGCTAAGAACGATTGTTGCAGTGCATCTGATGGGAAATATACCTGTGTTGATCACCCCTTAAATGGATTTATACCAGGTAGATCTATGACTCTCAATATCCATGGAATACATAGATTGCTGGTGTAGGCTCCAGAGCATTGGCCTTATTCAGCCTGTCTGGTCTTAGACCTCGAGCAACCATTCAACACCTTAGATTGGGGAAACATGTTTGCGGTTTTACAAAAGCTAGGCATTGACGGTGGGTTGCAACAGCTTATTAGACTTCTTTATGAGGCGGCCTTGGCAAGAGTGAGAATGCACTGGCACATTTCTGGCCCTTTGCCAGTCGGAAGGGGCATGCATCACGGCTGTCCTCTCTCTCCTTTGCTTTTTGCCCTGGTAGTGGAGCCTCTAGCACAGCAGCTTCCTCAATCAGGCAAACCTAGGGCATCCCCATCAGAGGCGTGACACATACCATCTCCCTATATGCAAACACGGTCCTAGTATACATCAGTGATATCCATAACTGCATATATGATATTGCTTATATACCAGACATCTTCAAAGAGTAAACTGGTATAAGACCTTCTGCTACATCCGGACTGCACCCCACATCACATACGGATTGGTACACACAATATTAAATGGGAACTGCATACTTTTAGATACTTGGGCATCTACATGTACCACAAGATCCAAGACCAACTAGAAGGCGACCTCACAAAGACTATTTCTTCCCTGCAACCGCAGATTGCTTTTTGGTGCTTCCTTCCTGTAACAGTGCAAGGTCAGGCAGCCCTTTAAAAAATGGTCATGTTGCGAAGGCTCTTATATTAATTTACCAATCTAGCGACCCTTGTCCATCGTAGCACATTTCGGACGCTGAGTACAATGTTGAGTGTCCTAGTGTGGGGCTCGGGGAGGCGCAAATTGGCGCTGACCAAGCAACAATTACTGACAGAGCGTAGAGGGTAACCTATTGGTTGGTCAGGCAGCACTTAACAGAAGTGTGCCCGAGGCCGTGGACTGTTTTCCCGATTCATGCCCTTATATAGGTACAATTCACATTGCCCGACTCATACGTCAATACTGGCATTCCTAAACACCTTCAAGGTATAAATATACATTCACTTGCTATAGCAAAGCACGGTGTGGTTCAGTGCAGTTCGACAACCTACTTGCACGACACAGCTTGCTACAGCAAGTGCCGAAGGAAGGCAACTCTCCAGCTGACACACTGAGAATCCAGCTCCAGCTCCAGAGTTTCTGACTCCCCTTGCGGGGTGTTGGGAGATCGAGTCCAGGGAAAGAGTCCAGGGAAAGAATTACCAGCCTCTCTCATTTTAAGGTATAGAGCTGATTAGATCCTAGAGAAACCTTTGGCAAAATTCTTGGCAGAACTTAAACTATAGCTAAACAGCACCTACTTCTTCCCTCGTACTAGACCTAGGTAAGGTACATTGGGGTAGGCGTATTTTAGAAACACCAGTTGGGTATTTTAGCCTGTGTTATTTATGTATGTATTTTTATATATGTCATATCAACAGACAATGCTATTACAGCATTATTTTATATTACGGTTTGCGATGTATGCATTGTACTTCACATTCTGTCTAATGATTGTAGCAGTTCATATCTCTTGCATGAGAAAGAAGACTGTTCAATAAACCCCTTTTATTGAAACACCCATCTCTCTATTTCTGTGCAACTCGGTAGAAACAAAGCATGCACGATTGACTGAGTAAAATAGTTATCTATTGTTTCCACAACTCTGAAGATAATGTACCAATTTGAGGGGAAACAAAGTTGTTATGTTTATGCGGTTGTCAGAGACTATTGCCTTTTTGTTTATTCGAGAAAGTTTCTAGTGACCTCTGAGTTAGCTGGCACACACACAATTAAGTTTAATGTACTTGATAGAGACATAATGGCCTCAGTCCTATGTCAAATCTATAATCAATCAATCAATCAATCATGCCATTTGTATAGCGCACTACTCACCCGGGAGGGTCTCAAGGCGCTTGGGGGGAGGGGTATGCTACTGCTCGAACAGCCAGGTCTTGAGTTGTTTCCTGAAGGCGAGATTGTCCTGGGTCAGCCGAAGGTGGATGGGGAGGGAGTTCCAAGTCTTGGCAGCCAGGTAAGAGAAGGATCTTCCTCCGGCGGTGGCTCTTCGGATGCGTGGTACGGCTGCGAGGGCGAGGCTGGTGGACCGTAGCTGGCGGGTGGGCGTGTAGAAGGTCAGGCGGTCGTTGAGGTACTTGGGGCCCAGGTCGTGGAGAGACTTGTGTGCGTGGGTGAGGAGCTGGAACGTGATCCTCTTGTCGACGGGGAGCCAGTGCAGGTTCCTCAGGTGGCTGGAGATGTGGCTGCGTCGGGGCACATCCAGGATGAGTCTGGCGGAGGCGTTCTGGATGCGCTGGAGTCTTTTCTGTAGCTTGGCTGTGGTTCCGGCGTAGAGGGCGTTCCCATAGTCCAGTCGGCTGGTGACGAGTGCCTGGGTGACAGTCTTCCTGGTCTCGGTCGGGATCCAGCGGAAGATCTTGCGAAGCATACGCAGGGTGTTGAAGCACGATGAGGAGACGGCGTTGACTTGTCTGGTCATCGAGAGGGAGGGGTCCAGGATGAAGCCCAGGTTGCGTGCGTGGTCTGTTGGCTTGGGTGCGGTGCCCAGGGCTGGGGGCCACCAGGAGTCGTCCCAGGCGGAGGGCGAAGATCCCAGGATGAGGACTTCCGTCTTGTCCGAGTTCAGTTTCAGGCGGCTGTCCTTCATCCACTCGGCGACGTCTTTCATCCCTTCGTGTAGGTCATCCCTTCCTGTATATTATTCCAATGCGCAGAGCCTATTGGGAATATAGAAACTACACTACAGGACAAGAGCACTGAGGCTTGTACAGTAAGTGTTTCTCCCCAGTGGATCATTGCCTGCACCCTCGAACACCCTTATTCGAATGGCACACGAATGTCATCGCAGAGCGCTGAGGGTCGAGCCAGGGTTGTCACAGTATTCTCCAGAGATCCCCTCTATTCTATTCATTCCTTCATAGGTCGAGAGGGAGTAGCAGAGGGAGTAGCACGCTGGAAATCAGTGGGGGAGGGTGCAATGGGTGACTTACACGACGGGGTCCTCATTCCCTTTGACCTCCTGAATGAGCAAACAGGATTGCCAGCTGGTCAGTTCTTGGCGCATAGGTGAATCATGGGGGAAATGGAGCAACGGTGAGGCATTGCTGACATAGCACTAGAGACGCACTCCTGGACACATACACTCTACACCATGAGCAACAAGGGGAGACTGATCACTTAGCATGCAAGAGCCACCTCTTACAAACCCCAGGATACACTGGGAGCTCTTCAACTAGCCTGGGAGCAAGACATAGGCCAGGTGTTAATCCAAAAGGATTGGGACAGGGCACTAATGTATCTGAGAAAGGTATCATGGAATACTCGTTTTCTATATATACAGTTCAACATATTTCACAGAGCCTACTTAACACGAATAGGCCACGTTACAACACATGCGATACATTGCATACCATTATAATGCAAGTCTTTACAACAACTTGCTGTAGAGAGTGCTGTATGTTGGAATAGTATAATTTACTATTCCAACTCCAGTCTGTGCAACTGTAGGGAAGGTGTTGGATTTTAAACCACACACCTTCTGCCCTCTATAGCAAGTAGTTGTAACAACTTGCGTTGTAATGGTTTGCGATGTAAAAATGCGATTGTTGTAACGACCGTGTTGTAATGGTATGCGTTGTATCGCATGCGATGTAAAATATATTTCCCACTTAATGCCAGCCAAAATACATAAGATATGCCCTACAGCATCTCCAGAATGCCCTCGTTGCTGGGCTGCAGAGGCAAATATGGTGCATATGTTTTGGAGCTGTCCAGTGGCCCCACAATGTGGGCAGAGGTCTGCGCAACTCGCTCATGTGTCACAAGCCATGAGGTTCTGAATAGCATGGTGGCTGCTTGTTGGGCCTTTATATGTGCCGTAGAGCAGGAGGGGCTGGTGCTGCTGCTAGCTAAGAGGGCAGTTGATATGCATTGGAAGGCTATGACACTACCTGGTGTGACAAACTGGCAGAGCGTGACTGGGGAACGGAGGAGGGCACTGCTCTGCAACGCGAGGAAATAAGGGGATTGAGAAGGTGCCTCATAGCGGCAGTGTAAGACGACCTGCTATCTGCCTTTCAAGGTTACCCTAGTGGAGATGACAACTCAGCATGATCTGACGCAGTGAACACCTTCTAGATAACACTCCCTGCAGAGGCATGCCTCCCCCCTATTCAACCTCCGGCTTCGCATGAGTGGATGTAACACAGTTTGGGCACTGAAGCATTGATAGTACCAATCCAGTCTGGGAGCCGCAAAAGTGGCTCTATCAACTCCCCGCCCCCCGCTGTGGGGGGTTCTCAGTTAGGACAGCAACACTTAGGCACTGTTTGTTCTCCACATAGGCTTATGGGCTCACAATTTGGTTTGCATTATAAAGGTTTTGCATAGTCAGGCCATAATGCAATCAAGATATAGCTGTTATGGCTGGACGCAGCATTTAAGTGGCAATCCTTGGTTCTTTAAAGATGCTTGTTGTATCTGCTGTATCATATATGGTCACAATAGAAACAATCTGGATTTTCAGTTTTCTTTCTTATTAATCATTTGTAATTCAAGGCACTAATTTTGTCACCTTTGTTTGTAAACCTTCTGTCTCATTTCACTTTTGCTTTTAAGCTTATGCTTCATCACTTGAATATTTGCTTCATGTCGCTTTTTATTTTATTCCTACATCTACCTCATTTCTTCTTGCTCTGTTCTTAAAATTTCACATATGCCCATTTTCTCCAGTTCTTGTTTTAACAACTATCCTACTAGTTATTTTCACTCCTCCAAGTTCTTATGTTTTTGGAGACAGAATATAAACATACCATCTTATAATCATGGTCACCAAGCCTATTTTTACATCAGTCCCTACTCATTGCTTTTGATTCCCTACTTTCCCTTACTGAGATGGTCATGAGGGCTTTACTAATTCGTCATATGAACATTACTAGCAATTTATTGCGCGGTAGTTGTCTTTCACCCGACATAGAACCAGCACAGATTAAGTACAGCAGAAGATATTATAGCACTTTAGCACTTTAGTATGTTAGATTTGCACATTTGTAAATAGTCGGGATATTGACTAAAGCACTTTTGAAAATTAAGGATGTAGCCAGATTATTGTTGCAATATGCTTTTTCTATTTCCCCTTGTATTTGTTCCATGCTGGTTTTATGCATAACATGGAGGTTTTGATAATATAATGTTATTTAAGCTCCCTGTTATCGATTGTTCTTGCTATGTCTCATTTGCTCGGCTCAATAAAAACGTTGTAAAAATAAATATTAATTATTGCGTGGTAGTTTACAGATTTCATTTTTTCGAATTTCCTTGTTGGAAATGGCCCTTTTTGCAGGGTCATCTCAAACTCGTTGCCTTCCTCCTCCTTTTTTTCTGACCACGTTTTGTTAACATTAGGGCTCTATTCACTTTCTTACTGCTAACCAGCGCCAAAGTGTTTGTGCTCTCTCCTTAAAATGTGGTAACATTGGTTTATACACAATTAACATATTTAATTTACTTATAGGCCCCTAGTAAAGTGAACTATAGATGCCCAGGGCCTGTAAATTAAATGCTATTAGTATGCCTGCAGCACTGATTGTGCCACCAATTAATTCGCCCTTTAAACATCTCAGGCCTGCCATTGCAGAGCCTGTGTGTGCAGTTATAAACTGCCATTTTGACCTGGCAAGTTAACCCTCATTTGCCAGGCCCAAACCTTCCTTTTTAATAAATATAAGTCATCCCTAAGGTCGGCCCTGGACACCATCAAGGGTAGGCTACAGTGTATTTAAAAAGTTGGGCATGTAACTTTTAAGTTTTACATGCCCAGTTAGGGAAACACTTACATTATTTTCTCTACTGCAAGGCCTATCACTCCCAAATGTTAACAGTGGGAATACCTAATTACATTTTATGAGTGAAATTTCCAATTGGGAAAAAATGGATATTCTGAATTTGGTGTCTCTGGACTCACAATTTAAAATCACAACTTAAGGTAAAGTTGGATTTTAAGGTGCAAGTCTGGAAAAGCCACTTTTAGAAAGTTGACATTTTCTTACCTTGACATTCTGTGCCTCTGCCTGTCTCTAATTACACGTTTGAGGTGGGTAACAGCTAGGCTTTGTGCATTTCCTCTAGACAGCCACACACAAAGGGTGCTTAGGTGTGCCTGGTGGACCATTCCCATCCTGATGGGCCATCACCAGGCTGAAGGGCCATCCTGGACAGGATGGGAGGACACTTGCACCTGAAAATGGCTTTGCCTGTCCCCACTCAAAGAGATGCATACCCCCTTGTAGTACATCTGAAGCCAGGGCAGGAAGGTCAGTGACCTTGTGAACTTCAAAAGCCTCTCTTTGAAGTCTCCCCCACTTCAAAGGAACAACTGGGTTTCAGTACTGGACCCTGACACCACCAACTCAGTACACTTTTGGACTGGAGGACATTCTGCATGGAAGAAGGGCTGCTGTGCTGCTGAAAGTACTGTCCCTCTGCTGGCCTCTGCTGGCCTATGATAGACTCCTGTTTTGCTGAGCCTGCCCTGCTGCCTGTTTCCCTCCTAGCCCAGGAGTGAGAAGGACCTGACCTGCATCTTTATATCCCCAGAACCAAAATGACTCAAATGGGTTGGGTGCTTGCCTCCTGTTCTGAATTCTCAGGGACATCAAAGACTTCCAACAACTCTTCTGCAGCTTCTGGACTCTGCCAACTGTGAGTCATACCCTGCTAAAGTGGGGCCAATCCAACTAGGTCCTTGGAAGTGGGTGTTCTGGCTGGTTCCTGCAAAATTCACATATCGCCGTTGGTGTGCCAGTTGGAACCCCAGTATTTCCGCTCGACGCATTACCGTTGGGGACAAAGACATGGTATCACCGGGTGCGCCGCTCACAGATACGCTTTGCCTTTATCACAAAGGGTTCGCTGCCGATGCATCGCCGCTGATAACAAGGACATCACATCGCCGAGTGCGCAGCTCACCGAGACCCATTGCCTTCATCACAAAGGGTTCGTTGACAACACATCGCCGCTGATAACAAGGACATTGCATTGTCAGATGCGCAGCTTGACGATGATGCATCACATTCATCATAAAGGGCTCACCGGCAACGCATCTTTGACTACGCAAGTAGGAACCCATGCATCGCCTACATCCAGCCAGATTAGCGCCGATCTATCACCTCCTCTGCTCCTTGCATCAGGTCTTCGACACTGACGCATCCTCCAATGCATGGTACTGTTTGCAGTGGGCCAAGGTTGGTCCCTGTATCCAACCCGCCCTCCAGCCCAGTCAGCTGAACCTCTGGATCTATCCCAGTCAAGTGCGACAAGAGGTCCCTGGTTGGCAGTTTATGCATTTAAGCACTATATTGCAAAATATTCTTTAAAAATTAATAACTCTGTTCTACTTATTGGATTTTTGTCATTTTGGTTTTGTTTTGTTCATTAAATTTAGCGCTATCTTTCTAAGTTGGTGTTTTTGTAAGGCATTTGCACTGTTTCACAGTTTTAAGTGTTGCATAAATACTTTAAGCATTGCCTCCTAAGTTAAGACGGCCTGCTCTGGGCCAAGCTACCAGAGGGTGAGCATAGATTAGTTTATGGTGAGTAACTAACTTACCATGACTATAATTATGGTCCCTACTTGGTCAGGGTGTAAACCTCTGCCAACAAGAGACCTAATTTCTAATATTCATTATTACTATTTGTTTTTGTAATATACGTATTGTAGTTTTTTTTTCCTTGCTATGACAATTTAACTTCCCAGTGGGCATATATACTCATAGTGTTTCTGAGACCATTTAACCATCCCACCTGAGTGGATTCATTCCTACTAGGTATCTCAAGAACTGAAACACTAAGTCATAAGGATGTGCACATCTCTCAAAATAAATTACACAGACTTGATAACTCTAAATATTAAGTTCCATTTCTCCACTTCTACATTATTCAACAATATCTTGTGTTACATATAGCTATTCAGAGGGTGTCATCACATACATTCTAAATTATTAATGATATTTTTATTGTGCTCAAGAAAGTCTCACATTTCCTTCACCTGTCAAACATTTTTAGGATCCTATAATGAGATATCAAATTGCATCGGATTCCATACCCAAAATAATTCAACTTTTTTTTCATAAAAAACTGAAATTAAAAACATTCTACAAACACAACTCCTAGTGACGGCACAGAATTACGGTTGGTGTTTGAATACAAAATATATTCATGCACCGAAATGGACAATATAAGTTTTCCTCTAAATTCAACCCCCTGTGTTCCTTTGGATCAATGTGGATGGTATGTCTCGATTCCAGATGTCTTACGGTTGTTTCCCTATGCCCCAACCCCCTAAGGATTTAGGGACAAAATCAATACCTGAATACAACAACAATTCCACTTTAATTTTCATGTTGCCTGGCTGATATGGGCAAATACCCCAAAACCGGTCCCGGGATGCTGGATTCCGGTCCATGGACGACCTGGCAGTTCGGGCTCGACTGTTCCCATGAGGAGCTGGGTCAAGACCGATGGGCACATGGCTGGATCCAAACTGGGGTGGCATAGTGAGCAAAATCACGACAGATTATACCCATATCTCTTGACTGGGAGTTAGTGGTTGAAAGGTTTCAGCAGTCCATCCATCATCTTGTCGTGTTTTTTATGTTCGCCCTAAGTGACCACGGGTATGCCCAGACATGGGGTCAAGGGATTACCTGGCCTGGCAGATCGGACTGGGTCGAGACTAATTTGCATATGGCTGGGTCCAACCTGGAGTGGCATAGAGAGTAAAGGAATGATCTCTTGACTGGAGGTGAGTGGTTGAAAAGTTATAGCACTCTGTCCATCATTTTGTTGTGTTTGCGTTGATAAAAAAAAGGTCTCAAAGGGTAATCAAAAAGGAGAGTGAGAAGTGAGAGCTCACTCATCTTCCCGTTTCAATATCACAAAAGTGAAACGATGCAAGCTAACAATTTCCTTTGAGGTGCCCCTCACACAAGAGTCTGTAAAAAATGTCTTTTGTTTTCTTTTTCAAAGACCCCTCGCCCATCAACTCAGTTGGTGGTATGGTCCCACCCGAGACACCTAGTGCATCAAGGGTATGCTTCAACACATGATTACAGAAGAGCTGTTTTTCCGGGGAAAGGGGGGTGTTTTTATCTTAAAAATGTCTTTTGATTACTCACTAATGTGGTGTATTTTTTAATAAAGGGTAACCTTGGACAGAGATTAAAAGCAGTGGTGGATGCATGGTGAGGAACTAATTACCTCTTACATCCTTGCTATAGGTTGACATGTTTCAGCCACAATGTCTTTGCTGCCCATGGGGGTCACTCGGACTTTCCACAGAACCAGAATCATGTCCATGCTAAGGCATTCAATGGTATTACAGTGCGTAACTTATGGGTTTCTGTATGACTCCATTGGAGTTTCTGTACAAAATATAAAATGAGATAGACACATCATTTTGTACGGTAGTAGACAACACATCCAAGGAACCAGGGCTAAGCACTCTCTGCACGCCTGCACCATCATGCATACAGTCCCATCGCAAACAGAATCATTGTGCCCTTGTGAAAAAACAAAATAGCAGTGTGCTGCTAAATGTGGTTCAGTATTATCCATCATGCAGACTAATCAATGGTGCTGCATCATGCTATTTTAGCACAGTGGCTGGTGACTCAACAAGCACTGCTATGTATCAGCAGGCACAATGTCTGTGGCATGCATCACTTTTAATAACAAGGCTCATTAAATTACAAACAGTGATATAGGCACACAATGCAGGAGAGATTGGATCATGCATAGTGCGGTTATTACGCAGTGCAAGGTGACACCAACATGCACTTCTGAGTATCGGAAGGGCGATGTCTGTGGCCTGCATCACTTTTAGTAATAACGCTTGAGATAAGTATTTCACCAGTGATAACAAAACAAAATGCAGGATGTAATAAAGAATTCAAAGGCATGCTAGGTTAACATAGATAAACTCTATGGGCCATATGTAGGTAGCCCAATTGTGATTGCAAATGCAGAAATTCGCAGAATTTGGGCAGTGTGCTATGTAGCACACAAAAACCCACACGCAAACTAAGGAATTGCAAAATTTGTGATTCCCTATTTTGCAAATGCATTTAAGGAATCTGTTAGAAAGGCGATCCCGGGGGAGGCAGAAGATGTCTGACTGACCACCCCTAGGTCGACACCTCCGTCTAGAAGTAGCCGAGCGTTATCGAGAGGCCTCCTGGGTGAGGGTCCTCTCCTAGGATCGTACAGCAGAGTAACCACACCACTACAAATGGACACCACACAAGAGGATAAGTTCTTAGGCTTTATCAAGAATAAAGGTTGCTTGTCTTCAGTGATGTGTACAGGCAGATCGAGGGATCTGAAAAGTCTCGTAAACAAGGGACAGGGTAGCGGGACAGTCTCAGTACTGGTGAAGGACGGGATACCCTGCGCACAGCTCTCAATCCTCGAGCCGAGGGGTTCCCAGAGGTCGAGTCGCGGCAGCGCCAGCAGGACTCGACAGATGGTCTTTAACGGAGAGGGGGCCGCAGCAGCGCCAGCAGGCCTCGAGGTGGTTTTGGCGAAGATGGGCCGCGGCAGCGCCAGCAGGCTCTAAAGATGGTTCAGCTAAGATGGACCGCGGCAGCGCCAGCAGGCTCCAAAGATGGTTCAGCTAAGATGGACCGCGGCAGCGCCAGCAGGCTCGAAAGATGGTTCGGCTAAAATGGACCGCAGCAGCGCCAGCAGGCTCCAAAGATGGGTTCAGGCTTCAGGGGAATGAGTTCTTCTCGGGTCAGCGGCGACAGCGTCAGCAGGGCTCTTGACTCCAGGATACAACTGGCGTCCTACTCCAGGGCTGGCCCAGATATAGGACTGGAGTCCTTTGATGTCCGGACCCTCGCGCCTGGGGGGCAGAGGGGCCGGGATGGTGGTGTCCAGACACCCAGCAGGGGGGTGGAGCCAGCGCCCAGGGAGGCCGGAGGGCGATCGATACCAGGCGTCCGGGGACGGCTGGAGGGCCATCGAAACTCCCCTCTTCTTGGATCCGTTGAGTGGCAACTCTACCACCCGGGGGGGATCTTGGTGCCTCGATGTCGGGGCTTCGCTGGGGCCTTGCCCGGGGCCGAGGCCACGTGCTCGGGACGTGATGGGCCCAAGATGGAGTCGAGCCTGTAGGGGTGAGGCGTACAGGGTGCGCCATGTTCCAGGGGGGAGAGCCGTGGTTTGCCAGGGTGGTAGCTCTCGTTGGTAGTTCGTGTAGGGTCGTGCCCAGGGGTTGACCGTGGCTCGATGGAGGGCCGATGTCGTCCTGGGCCCGCCATGCGGGAGGGGTAGGATCACGCCATGAGGCCGGGTCCAACACGCGTCCCCCCCAGCTGAAGGCAGGGGAGAGTCACCCATCTTCTTGGGGGTTCTCCTCGCCGAGGCGGAAGAACCGGGACAGGCCATCCGCATTGGCGTGGTCGTTGCCAGGGCGATGCTCCACAGTGAAGTCCATCCCTTGGAGGGAGATGGACCATCGCAGTAGCTTCGGGTTCTCGCCCCGCACCTGCATCAGCCACCGCAGGGGCCGGTGGTCGGTCTGTACCCGGAAGTGGGTGCCGAAGGGGTAGGGCCGGAGTTTCTTTAGGACCCGCACGACGGCGAAGGCTTCCCTCTCGATGGTGCTCCATCGTTGTTCTCTAGCCAGCAGGCGCCGACTGATGAAGGCCACGGGAAGGTCGACTCCCTCAGGGTTTACTTGGGATAGGACCGCCCCAATGCCGTGCTCCGAGGCGTCGGTTTGGACCACAAACTCTCGGCTGTAGTCGGGGGCCTGGAGCACAGGGGCGGTGCACATGACAGTCTTTAGAGTCTCGAAGGCTGCTTGGCAATCGGGGGTCCAGTGCACCTTCTGTGGTAGTATTTTGGAGGTCAGTTCTGTGAGGGGCCCCACAATGCTCCCATAGTCTTTTATGAAGCGCCGATAATATCCAGTGAGCCCCAGGAAGGCTCGGACTGCTGTCTGGGTGACCGGGGGCTCCCAGGCCCGGATGGCATCAATCTTTGGCTGGAGGGGAGCCACCTGGCCCTCCCTACTTGGTGCCCCAGATAGGTCACGGACCCTTGGCCTATCTGGCACGTGCTGGCTTTTATTGTCATTCCGGCCCGTCGGAGGGCCGTCAGGACCTCCCAGAGGTGTGTCATGTGCTCGTCCCAGTGGAGGCTGTATACCGCAATATCGTCCAGATATGCGGCACTGAACTCTTCTATCCCCGCCAGCACTCTATTCACTAGTCTCTGGAAGGTGGCCGGAGCGTTTTTCATGCCAAAGGGCATCACTTTGAAGTGGAAGTGGCCGTCGGGGGTCGAGAACGCAGATCGCTCTTGTGCACCAGGGGTGAGGCCGATCTGCCAATAACTGGCCGTGAGGTCGAAGGTGCTGAGATACTTGGCGGCCCCCAGGCGATCGATCAGTTCATCTGCCCAGGGGATGGGATGGGCGTCGGTCCTGGTGACGGCATTCAGCCCCCGGTAGTCGACACAGAACAGGAGCTCCGGGGGTGCGCCGGGGGCGGCGGCTTTAGGGACCAGGACATCGGGACTGGCCCAGGGACTGTTTGAGGGTTCGACTATCCCCAGCTAGCATCTTGGCAACTTCGGACTGAATGCAGGCCCGAACTCGGTCGGGAACTCGAAAAGCCCGGTGTCGTACAGGCGGGCTGTCCCCGGTGTCTACATCGTGGACACACACCGGGTGACCCCGGGAGTGAGGGAAAATAGGTCTGCAAATTGCCCCAACAGCTTTCGGCAGTCTTGGTGCTGTCCTGGGGTCAGGGTAGAGGAGAGCGTGACCCCTTCGACGGAGCCGTCCTTCTCTGTGGTGCTCAGGAGATCTGGTAGGGGCACGGAGTCGTCTTCAGCTCCGTCATCTGTAGCTAGCAGCAGGCTCAGTTCAGTGGGGGCAAAGTGAGGCTTGAGCCAGTTGGCGTGTAGAACCCGGAGGGGGTTCCGGGGGGACTCCATGTCCACCAAGTAAGTGACGGGGCTCTTGCGCTCCACCACTTTGAAGGGCCCCGTCCATTTGTCCTGGAGCGCACAAGGTTCGACCGGGGACATGACCCAGACCTGCTGGCCCGGCTTGAACTCGAGGGACGAGGCGTTCTGGTCATACCAGCGTTTCATCTCCTCCTGACTGACCTCCAGGATGGCCTCGGCAAGTTCCCGGAACTTCCGAGTCTGGTTGCGGAGGGTCAGGAGGTACCGGTAGACATCCGGTGGTGCATCTCGGACAGCCGTCTCCCAGCCTTCTTTGACCAGGCTGAGGGGACCTCGGACAGGATGCCCATACAACAGTTCAAAGGGGCTGAACCCCAGGGACTTCTGGGGCACCTCTCGATAGGCAAACAGAAGGCAGGTCAGCAGGACATCCCATCTGCGTCGTAGCGGCTCTTCTAAGCCCTTGATCATCCCCTTCAGTGTTCGGTTAAACCGCTCTACAAGTCCATTTCCTTGGGGGTGATACGGGGTGGTGAACTTATATATGACCCCGCACTGTTGCCACAGGGACCGCATATATTTAGATATAAAGTTTGTGCCCCGATCACTCACGACCTCCCGGGGGAAGCCGACTCTGGGGAAGAACCCCATTAGCGCTCGGCCCACCACGGGGGCCATGATGGTTCGGAGGGGGATGGCTTCGGGACAGCGGGTGGCATGGTCCACCAGGACGAGGATGAAGCGGTGTCCCTGAGAGGTGCGGGGGTCCAAGGGCCCCACTATGTCGATCCCCACTCGCTCGAAGGGTGTTGTTACCACGGGAAAAGGTTGGAGCGGGGCCTCGACTTTCCCCCCCGCTCTTCCCGCTGGCTTGACAGGTCGGACAGGTTCTGCAGTGATTGTTCACATCGTTGCGCATTTTCGGCCAATAAAAATGGGTCACTAGGCGGCTGTAGGTTTTGTCCTGCCCCAGGTGCCCGGCGAGGGGCACGTCGTGTGCCAGGTTCAAGAGGAAGTCTCTGAATCGTAGGGGGACCACCAGCACTCGGCTGGCCCCCAGTTCGGCAATTTTCTGCTCACTGTATAGGAGATCGTGGTCCCAATAGACCCAGTGGCTTGCGTGGCGGCTTGTTGTCGGATTCCCTCGAGGGAGGGACAAGTTTTCTGTTCCTGCCGGAACTGCTCGCGGGTGGGGCCACCTTCTTGGCGCCATTGGGATAGTTCGGGAAGGTGGCCGAGCTCGGTGAGGTCTTCGTGGTTGGGCCCCTGGGGCCCGGGTTCAGGGTTGGCGTCCTCGAGGACGGCGGGCGGCGGAGGTGCGGGCCACTCCTGTTCTTCAGGCGGGGTGTCTTCGTTCAGGGCGGAGGCCCGGCCGGTCATGGATCGAGTGGTCGCACAGGCCCGCTCGGGAAGGCCTAGCATCCCCAGATGCTCTCTCCGCTCGATGTGGGCCCAGGGGGAACTTTCCGGGTCGTTCCCGAGGAGGCAGTCCACGGGGGCATCATCCCGGACGGTCACCTTCAGCATGCCCGACACTCCTCCCCATTCGCAGGGGTTACAGGCCATCTGGCACAAGCTCTCGGAGTTGTCCGCCGACCGTACTGGGCACAGGACGTTGGGCAAAATTTGTTCAGGGGTCACCAAATGGCAGCGGACCGCCGTAACACTGACTCCAGTGTCACGGAGGGCTTCGGCCCGGTGTCCATTAATGGTGACCCATTGGCGGTACTTTTGTGTGTTGCCTGGGATCGGGGCTCGGGGGATCATGTCTCTTTCAGCCAGGCACACCAAAGACATAGCGGCGGGCTCCCACTCGGCCTGCTCGGGGTCGTCGTCCTCTTCCTCGCCTCTTTCTTCACCCAGGGCGGCGGCCGCGATCTGGCGGTTTGGAGGACCGGTGGTGCCGGGTCGCTGGTTCATCGGGCAGAGAGGATCATTAGCATAGTGACCCGGCCGCTGGCATCTGTGGCAAGTAACGTTTGGGCGGGGCCCCGGTCGCGCTGGAGGGGCCCCCCTTTGGCCCAGGGCTGGCGAAGTGGAGGTAGGGGAGGACCCCGTGGGGGCATCTCGGCCCCTGCTCTGGCCTCCTCCGCCGCCTCGTGGTCGGTGGTTCCCCGGGGATCCCCGGCCGTAGTCTCCCATCGGACTCCGGGGGACTCTGGTGCTCACCCATCTATCAGCCTCGACAGCGAGTTTTCGTGGCTCTGTCAGTTTGCTGTCGAGGAGATGCTGCCGGAGTTCGATGAAGCAGTTGTTGGAAAGATGTTCCCATATAATGAGGTAGACCAACTGCTGGTAGGTGGTGACCTGACTGCCTTTGATCCACCCCTCGAAGGCTCTGCTATAAAAGTTCACGTATTCCACCCATGTGGTACAGGGGATTTTTTTACAGTGTCGGAATCGCTGCCGGTACATTTCGGGGGTGAGTCCATAGCGAGTGAGGAGGGCGGTTTTCATGTGTTCGTACGAGGTCATCTCGGCATCGGGGAGTTCTAGCAGGGCGTCCCTCCCTTCGTTGACGAACTTCCCCCACAGGCCGGTGCCCCAGTCCTTGAGGGGTACTCGATGGGCGGTCATGGCTACTTCATAGGCTTTGAACCACTGTTGGATGTCGTCGTTCTTATAGTACTCTTTGACGACATCCTTGGGTATGTGCACCTTCGTGTCCATAGGAGGGGGCGAGGTCTTGCCCCCGGAGGCGCTGGCCTCATTCGTCTTGGCCTTGATCTCTAGTTCCTTTAAGCCATGCTCATGCTCGAACGTGATTTTCTTTTCTTCGAGGTCTCTTTGTCTTCGTTTCTCCTCCAGGTCTCCTTCTAGCCGTAGTTGCTCGAGGGCTATTTTTCTTTCCGCCAGCTGTAGTTCTCCGTCTAGCCGGAGTCGGGCTAGCTCTAGTTCGTGGAGCCGGTTCCTCTCTCGTTCTCGGGCGTCTTCGTGGGAGAGGCCCGTGTCTAGGTTTGCGGGTCTTTCCCCCGCTGGGGACGCGTCGGTCTCCGGGCGTCCGTTCTGGCTCGGGTTATCTTCATTCTGGGGTGGCGTGTCTTCGGCTTCCACCCATTTTGCAGGGCCGATTTAAAGTCTTCCTTGGTGCTTAGGCCAGTGGTAGCGATGCCCAGGTCTTTGCAGAATTGTTTCAATTCCTTATGACTGTACTCTTCCATTTTCTCTTTCCGGAATTCTGCAGTCGGTCTGGTTTCTTGAGTAGTCATGGTCGCGGTGTGTTTTTATCGGTAGCGGGTGAATCACTCTCTGTACGATTTGCGTTGGCTCGGATCGCACCGCCTGCCACCAATGTTAGAAAGGTGATCCCGGGGGAGGCAGAAGATGTCTGACTGACCACCCCTAGGTCCACCCCTCCGTCTAGAAGTAGCCGAGCGTTATCGAGAGGCCTCCTGGGTGAGGGTCCTCTCCTAGGATCGTACAGCAGAGTAACCACACCACTACAAATGGACACCACACAAGAGGATAAGTTCTTAGGCTTTATCAAGAATAAAGGTTGCTTGTCTTCAGCGATATGTACAGGCAGATCGAGGGATCTGAAAAGTCTCGTAAACAAGGGACAGGGTAGCGGGACAGTCTCAGTACTGGTGAAGGACGGGATACCCTGCGCACAGCTCTCAATCCTCGAGCCGGGGGGTTCCGAGAGGTCGAGTCGCGGCAGCGCCAGCAGGACTCGACAGATGGTCTTTAACGGAGAGGGGGCCGCGGCAGCGCCAGAAGGCCTCGAGGTGGTTTCGGCGAAGATGGGCCGCAGCAGCGCGAGCAGGCTCCAAAGATGGTTCAGCTAAGATGGACTGCGGCAGCGCCAGCAGGCTCCAAAGATGGTTCAGCTAAGATGGACCGCGGCAGCGCCAGCAGGCTCCAAAGATGGTTCGGCTAAGATGGACCGCGGCAGCGCCAGCAGGCTCCAAAGATGGTTCGGCTAAGATGGACCGCGGCAGCACCGGCAGGCTCCAAAGACGGGTTCAGGCTTCAGGGGAATGAGTTCTTCTCGGGTCAGCCGCGACAGCGTCAGCAGGGCTCTTGACTCCAGGATACAACTGGCGTCCTACTCCAGGGCTGGCCCAGATATAGGACTGGAGTCCTTTGATGTCCGGACCCTCGCGCCTGGGGGGCAGAGGGGCCGGGATGGTGGTGTCCAGACACCCAGCAGGGGGGTGGAGCCAGCGCCCAGGGAGGCCGGAGGGCGATCGATACCAGGCGTCCGGGGACGGCTGGAGGGCCATCGAAACTCCCCTCTTCTTGGATCCGTTGAGTGGCCACTCAACCACCCGGGGGGATCTTGGTGCCTCGATGTCGGGGCTTCGCTGGGGCCTTGGCCGGGGCCGAGGCCACGTGCTCGGGACGTGATGGGCCCAAGATGGAGTCGGGCCTGTAGGGGTGAGGCGTGCAGGGTACGCCATGTTCCAGGGGGGAGAGCCGTGGTTTGCCAGGGTGGTTGCTCTCGTCGGTAGTTCGTGTAGGGTCGTGCCCAGGGGGTGACCGTGGCTCGATGGAGGGCCGATGTCGTCCTGGGCCCGCCATGCGGGAGGGGTAGGACCACGCCATGAGGCCGGGTCCAACAGAATCCCAAATTGGGATTCCTTAAATGCAATGTAGGAAACACCCAAGTTGTGTGATTTTGGCTTAAGGAATCGCAAATTACCACCAACTTCAGGTTGGTGGTAATTTGTGATTTCTTTGAAAAATGCACTTTTTTGCATTTTTCAAAGTGCCATGTGGCGCATGTATGTGTGCCACGTGTGCACACATGTTTCTTTCAGTGGTTCAAAAGGGTGTCCTATTGACACCCTTGCAACCTTGAAATTGCTGTCTCAATTAGCGATTCTCTAATTGAGAATCACAAATTGAGAATGTCTTCCCATTCATTCCTACGGTCCTTCTAGCCCATAGGAATGAATGGGAAGGTATTGCTTATTTGCGAATCTCAATTTGCGATTCGCAAATAAGGAATAGGTGGGGTTTGCAAAATATTTTGCTAATCCTACCTACATTGCGTTTTACGATTCTCTAGTTACGATTCCCTAAAACTCGCAATTTGAGAATCAAAACACGTATTACCTATATATGGCCCTATATCCCTAATTACTCATGTGTGTTACATTACCCCTGTGTGCACCTATAGTGTGGTACGTCTTAGGTAGATTTTCTAGCATGGGCATTTTAGCGTGTACACAGCACAGGCACTTTTGCATGTCAATATCTTATTAATGTACTTAGGGATGTTGGAGAACGGTGTGATTTATTTCCTACTGTCAGAACTGTCTCTACAAACATTACACCTACTGCAACTTTACACTGGAATTAACTACGTCTTAGTCCTTTTTGTTCGTAGAAGGCTATACACCACCCTATCTTTGGTAGATGTAACACACCTGAAATTCATTTGATGTTTCTTTGAGACTGAGTTGACAATTATTGTATCATTTCTCAAGCGATACCAACTCCATTGCTTTCTCTTACTTTCTAAAAAACAGAAACTCATCTATGTTTCTGTTTTTTAACCATGTTCGCTGCCTGTTGTAATTGATGCTCCCTTTCCCCACCCATATCCTAAATATGTCCCAAATCCTAGATTGCTCTCCCACGTAAATGGCACCTGTACTACAGCTCGTTTGCCTATAGTAGTTCACTGCAAGGGATATTATGCATGAGAGGTTTTGGGTGGAAGCTGCTCACATGGAGAAAACTGTTCCAATCAGTACTCTTTCTAAAGAAGGAAGTTGCAATTAATTGTCACAGATTTCAATAAAAAAGTCTATGTGTTTTCTATTAACATTACTTGTGAGGGTCAAAGTCAGATTGTTGTCATTGAACTTGTCCACAATTCTTTTAATTTTGTCCCTTTCAAATATTAAAGAGGTATTCAGTGACCCTAAGCCATAGTCGGACCTTATCCACCCCTTCCTCACTGTTCAACTAAAGGGCACTTGCTCATTACAATTGATTTCAATTTTGTTTTATAAGTTTTCAATTTACCATTGTCTTTTAAAATGTTGTTATATTTTCCAGTGACTTTAAAACGTCATGTTTATTTTGGGTAATTTAATTGTAATCTTGAATTTACATTTTTGTTTGTACTAGTCTGATCTTGAATATGCAAGTTCCTCATTTCTTACTCTACTGTACTAAAGTTGGCTTTTTAAACTTTGCATCTACATGTGCATTTTCAGATGTTTGCTTTGTCACTCTTGCAAATCTACCCAAGATGAGCAAATGCTATCCCTTTAGAAATGTGTTTATCTCCGTGGGCTCGTTGTGGTTCATTGCATAACAATTCACTTCTTCATAATAGGGCATTGCAGATATGTACGGTATTTCCAGGGAATTCCTGTCATTCTGTTGTGCTTCTAAGTCGCCAAGTCTCACTTGCACTTGCCAATGAAGCCACACGAGAAAAAACTCCTACCACGCGGCGGTTCGTTGAATTTGGCTGGAACGCTGCATTACGTGGCCAAAACTCCGCCAACTATGCCGGTGAAGCGGAATTTATCACCCACCCCTCGTTATGGGTATGAGCTTCCTCCTGGGCTCCTCAGGCTTCTTTCTGTACGCCAAAACTAATACTCTGAAAACGCATAAAATATTTACTTGTCCTTCATAGCAGCTCCATAGAAATCTATCTCCTCAACTGTGTTGTTCCTTACTTGCCAGCTTGTAAACTCGGAGTTTGTTTAGACAGCCAAGTGAAATTCTTCATCTTCATTAAGCAGCACAAGTGCGGTGGTGGCAGCATACCATGTAGTGAACAGTAGTAGTTAGTAGGATCTTTTTCCCCTGTATCACTGGAGGAGTGAGGCCTAAAGGCTAAAGGCTCACTCACCTTTATAAATGTTCTGTCGCTGTGTGCTTAACTCACCGTTGGCCAACATAAGGTAGATATAGTCTGCTGCGCTGTGCAGGAGTACTGATTTGCGTAGGATGTATGTATGCCTGGGAAGGGTACAGTACAGGGTTAGAGAAGTGATGTGCAGTATATGTGTGTTTAGTGCATGTACTGGGTGTAACTAGGCCTGAGGGATGTAGTGCTGTGCAGTGCATGTGCAATGAAAGTATGTGCTGGGTATATGTGTGCGTGCTTGAAGTACAATACATGAAGTTGAAATTACCTACTTTGCAAACTCATTCTCTAGCCTGATTCCAGTGGGCTACAACTCAGCTCACATCCTATACTTTATAGATATGACCTCTTCAGGGGCATAGCTTAGTTAGCAAGATTCAGGGAGTATGAATCTCAAATAGCCCAACTAAAAAAGCAGTAGTCTCCAGGTGGAAGGATGAGATGACCAAGGTTCTCGAGATGGACTGTTTCCAGGAGGAACAGGGTCAGTACTGATTTGCATTAGGTGGGCCTCTGTCTACAGTGGCTGAGGATGAAAAACAATGAGATACAAATGCTTCCCCGAGCAATTGCAAGTGGTTAAACTATTTGCAGGCATTCATCCCATCTTCTATTGGGTGTTTGAATGCCAGTAGTATGCCTGGAAACCTGGGACTCCCTCAGCTTTGTAGGCCAGCTACTGCTAATGTTGCTAAATCCCAAAAAGTAGTATATTTGCACCTATTAAAGTTCTACATCAATGGATGCAGACTTACAATTTTCTTAGTAAACAACTCACTATATATATATATATATATATATTTATATATATATATATATATATATATATATATATATATATATATATATATATATATATATATATATATATATATATATATATATTTAAGCTTCTGCTACCAAAAAAATGAACATGTTAAACACTCAGTGAAATGAGAACGACAAGAAAATTGATCCAGTAATAGACCTGTGTCTGATAGTTCTCCCTGATAACTCATGACTGTGGGCATGTACACCACTCTGTGGAATAACAAGTTTGCTTAGAATCTCATAGTTTTGAAAAGCAGGGAAGCCGCTATTGATTCCAGGTTATATGGTTTCACGTTTTGAAATTCAGCCACCAGGTGTATCTCTCTCTCTCTCGTTTTACATAAGAGCTCACTGTTTTGTCTTTTATTCCTCGCACACCAGCTAGAAAAACCGAAATGTAGCAGATCCGACACAGGGTCCTCAAACTCAACTACAAAGCGAAGAATGCATTCATTTTGGGGGTATCAAATCCCAAACATCCCCCCCCTCCAATGAAGCTACACTGCTTTACCTCATATCAGATTGTTACTGAGGAATCGGTCTGCTGTTGGAACTGGACTAGCATACTGCTAATTTATCCAACTCTTGAGCCCAGGCGGGCTTGCCCCTTCTCCACTGGAAACATAGGCAGAGCTCTCGTGAGTATGCGCATGCCCCCAATGTTTGAGGCAGGCAGGGTAAAACACATTATCTTAGGCCTACCATAGGTATTAGTCCCTTTTTCACCCACAAAATCTCCTAGAACATATTCACTTCAGTCACAGAGAGCTACTGTAGGTTCTCCACCAACTGAAAACCTACATGCTCGGTCAATCACAGCAGATAAGACACAGCCCACCCACTGCCTACAGCATGTTTTCGTTCCCTGGTCACACATTTTTGGTAAAAGACCCTGTCTCTAAATACACCTATGACCCTGATTCCAAGTCTGTTGGAATGAATGTGCTATTTATCACGCATGTTTAATGGTGATATATTACTTATCATGTGTGATAAATTGCACCCATTAGGAGTTTTTGTGGAATATTATATGGATTGTAGTGCTTACCACACCAAAATGCATGATACGGTACACAATGTACACTTTCCTCCTATTAAATTCTTGCAGGTTTGACCGCACAAAATTTAACAAAGAGTGAGATTTGTGACGCACCTATTAGTTACTGGAAGTGGCTAAACACCAATTTTGCAGAAAGGGGTTTATGCAGGACATACACACCATTCGACCTAAATCAGACGGGCCGCTCCCGATTTTTTTAATGGCTCTAAAATGGCTTTAATGTAGCTTTCTCCTGCCTAAGATGATCCCCATTTCAATACAAATCAACAGGGAAATTATATCCCCTGATTATTTGTATTAAATCTCCCTTTCTGCTTTGCAAATGTTGGCTTGTATGCTCAGAAGTAGAAAGATTCCGGTCATCTTATCAGGGCCTTACATTCCAGGCAGGAAAAGGACCCTACACTGAGAGAACTTTCGGTCTAGCTGACCTCTAACTGCTCTATTTCTCTATTTAAACCTCCCTATCTAGGCTACCACTATTTGAGTCTATCTTTTTACCTAGTGCCGCAGGTAAGACATTTTTCAACTGTTTTTGTGACCCTGTTAAAGTTTGACATAATTGAGTATTGTTTTGCATCCCACAGGCTTGAATGAGCACGGAATGGATAATAACATTTTAAAGTATTCCATTCAGGGGCTCGAAAATATGTCGTCCCTGGGACCCTTCAAAGTCCTTAAGATTACACTGTCTACACCTCTAATAACCTGAGGGTGTAGGGGAAGAACAAAATACAAAAGGGTATTGAAAACAGCGACCTGAGCGCATCACGGGATACGAGAATTTAATACAAGCATTAACAAGCATTAAAAACAGACGGAACGGAGACGTGCTCGTGAGGCCTTGTGAGAAGCCAGCTGCTTGAATAGGAATGTTGTTGCTGACATAAGAATGAAAGTAGTCAGTGCCAGAAAGTCTAACGATTGGAATGCATGCCTCTAACGGTTGTGTCCTGCTGGACACAGAGTCCCAGCACGGATCAATTTACTATCTGGGGGCTGGTCTTCACCCACACCCATCCAGCACAGGAAACACGAGTGACGTGGCAGTTAATGAAAGGGGCTGAGTGCAGGTGCTCAGGGCCAGTTCCAGTTACCATAAGTACAGTGTCCTGTCCTCATTGCCAAAGTATGTGGCCTCGGCCCCTTGACTTTACACTAATCAAGTGGGCATTGCTGCAGAAATGCATAAGAGCACACTTCGCCGTGCAGAACCTGAACCGCGCTACGATCTCGTCTGTAAACGGAGTTAACAGGTTCCAGTTTCTTTTCCGTGTGCTTCACAGCTGTAGTCCACGTAAAATGAAACAGCAACCAGCAGGGCTTTGGGTGGGACGGGTCCCTCCGTAGCTGTAGTTAAAGAGGCCCAGGGCACTATGGGATCCTATATTCTTTCCTAAGCTTTACTGGGGAAAACACATGGTTAAAAGGCTGTTCCAATAATACACACAGCCTATGTCAGCGAGGTCGCTTCTGTTTACATTTCACTTTTAACGTAGTTTACTTTCCCAAGAGCATTAGCCTTTCCAGAATGGTGGGTCTTCTGTAGTTTTCTTTTCACCCAGCATATTATGCAATAGCACCTACAGTGACCTGGATCGCCTGTAGAAATCAGTGTGAGTCAGGTTGTGGGTGGGTGTTTATAACGCTGTGTGTAATTTGTACATTTTACAGATATAGCGCATTGAATCATAGTCGATATATACCTCAAGGTTATAGTCCCTGCCACCGACGGATATATGTTTCTATAAAACCGTTACAGTATATTCTGTGAGCGGTTACACGATTGTTGCGAATGTCATCCAAAAAGTTACAGTTTTCTGTGAACGGTTACGCAACTGTGAATTTCATCAAAAAACAGTGAGTGGACGGTTTTTTTCTGCTTTAACTGCGCGCTCCGCTGAAGTGACGTGGTGTTTGTTTCTGGTCACGTTTGAGAAGCCAAAGTTGAGGCTGAAGAGTGAAGACAGGGTGAGTTTATCACAGAGCATGTAGTGAGGCATAAAGTCCCGCAGAGCTTGTCATTAGGGCATACAGGAGTGAGCAAACTCTGCCGAAGGCAATTACACAGCTGACTAACGAGCTCAAACTCGCACAGTGAGTGCTCTGTGTTCGAAGTTTTCTACCCGTGCATAAGTGGACTCTAGCAACCTCGCACTCGATTATTAAAAGTGTTTTCTTTATATAAAGACAAACATACCACGTCTAGTTTAAAGTATGTTATCTTTTTGCAGTTGAAAGTTAGTTATATGCTTACTTTTCCAGAGGTCTCCATGAGTTCTTGTTTGCTCCGGAAAAAACAGTCGCTGCAGCTGGAAACCTTGCCTGTTGAACTGCACTGTAGTTATCTCTTTGTATCTGCAGAGTAAATTATTCACCCCGCGTGCGCCAAAAGCCCACCCTGCTAAAACAGAAAGGAGAGGGAGAAGAGAACGACTCCTCCTAGTTAAAGCTGTACTTACTCTGAAATTAAAAACAAACGGAAAGAAGGAGAAAGGCGACTTCATACCGGAGAGGCGAGGTGGTAGGGCTGGAACAGATTATGGGAAGTTTGGGAAATGCTGTTTTTGATGCTCGTGGGCTATAGCTTGCCACCTGACGGATTTTCTACTGGCACCACCGGTAATCAATCCCTTTTTTCAAACTTAGTCCCAGGAACTTATATGGTGTAAATCGCTTCAGTATTTTTTTGAAAAATGAATACAGTTAGAGACATTTGGCGACTGAGTTTGGAAAGTCATTCACACATAGATTTGAATTCACACTGAGTGAGTGAAAAAGACACTCAGCCCTGCCAAGTAGCACGCATCAGGCATTAGATTAACACATTTCAGTGTGGTAGTCCGCATCACCACAGTGAAATGAATAGTGCCTCCTCAGCTGTCAAGCAGGAGCACTGCTACTTTGCACTGCTCAGTGGGTGGCACTGCTTTTGGAGGCGGCGGAGGTGAGCAAGTCATGTCTTTTGACTACCACCACCCCACTGCGCCCTGAGAACCAGTCGTTCGTAGGCTACCAGACCCCCCCCTCAGCCCTCCGCAACAAGTAATCTGTAGGCTGATACACTCTCTGCCCCCGCTCTTACCTGCACCGGGTGGCACATTTAGGGTCCACCCCTGGTGGCAGTAGGTCTAGCTACGCCAGTGGCACCACTCACTGAGCAAAGCTTCTAGCTGGCAGTGTGTGATCCACGCACTGTTTGCGGCACGCTTGAGGCTGGCTCAGCTTGCTCTGGGCTGGCTACAATGTAAACATTACCAACACCGCGTCATTCAGATTCACTGATGACATCATGAGAGTTACTCTCATGATTTGCCCAATGGTTACTGCAGAGACAGCCAGGACAGCCACTGACTGAAACACACACCTTAAGGCGGGCCTAGCCACTGGCAACACAACCAGGCGGGGGCACCACAGTTTAAGTTTGGCCGACAGCACAGGTGGGAGTCCACCGCTGCTGCTCGCGCTGCGTTGTGCCACTCAGCCCAGGGGACAGCGGAGGCGTAATGATTCAGACCAGGGCCGGTCCTAGGACTTTTGGGGCTTCGGGCAGAAAGGAAATGTGTGAGGCCCCCCTAATTTACATACAGCGTGAAATAACAGAACATGACATCACAGGAAGTGCCATCAATTGTTTATTTTTAAGCAACTTTGATGGAAGCACCTTTCTTGGTGAGAATATCAGTAAAACAACAACATAAATATTAACACTATTAGAATAAGCACATATTTTACATCTCAATTAACTAGACCTACATTATGTAAGTCACACTGGATGGAAAGTTATAGCCTAAGTCTCTCCAAAACGTATAAGTTCAATCAGATGTTAACAATTTGTTTCCAGATTAGTGCATTAGATACATATATGTGCATGCTGTATTTATATAGGACAGGGAATGGGCCCCTCAAGTCATGCTGCGCTTGACCATGTCTGTGAGGCCCACACAAGAGACAGCCTATTTCTGAATCGTACCCACCATGGTCCAGCACAGCAAACCACAGGGGAGGGCCCTTCCACCTCTAGCAGTTGCAGCATCGGGTAATGGCTGGGATCACTTGATGAAAAGAATCAATCCCTAACGTCTACAAGTGAAGAACATGCTCCACCCAACCTATCCCTTGGCATCCACCTGGGACAGAAGTCAGCTTCCCATCATTAATTTGCAGGACTTTAAGCGTGCTTGTGGTTTCACCAAGATGATGTATATATGGAGGTTACCAAATATCACTGAGTTCATTTTGAGGTTTTCATTCCATGACACCCTGTCCTAAATCAGACTCGTATTCTCTTTAACGCATAAAGAATACTGGAAAGTTATGAGTCTTCAAACAAGCTATCTTGGTTCTCCTACTTGACCAAATTGTTTGATCTTGGCCAAATCATGTTCTTCCTGTACCTTTAACTTCTTAAATGTCATTCTCTCATGGGCTGACTGGCCATTATTTCAAAGACTTTATGGTGAGTGCTGCTTGTCCTGGGGTGAGTCATTCCCACTGTTTACATTCCTCAATTTTAGCAACCCTAAAGGTGAAAATGTTTAGTAAAGTGGCCTTTGTACGGCACTTCCTGTGGTACAGGTACTCCATCCCAGTTACCATGTTAGTAAATGCTGCCCTCTTGCACCGCTGTAAAGGAAAGCCATTATTAAGACAATGCCACTAGGCTATGTTGCTCCAGGCTTACCGGCTACACTGTTTGTTTTTTACACCATATTGATTAGACTACTTGTCTAAATCAGTTCCTTGGCAAGCAAAAAGGGTTAAACGTTTGATATTCTGCAGGAACTCACTACAGTATGCTGTGCAAACATCTAAAAGAAAAGCAGAGCAATCCAGCAAACTACCTTCCTCTTTTTGTGGGCCTCCCAAGACTGGACCATGGCTGTGATGTCCAGGGGAGTGAAGGCCTCTCCTGACTTGCAGCGCTGGACCATGGCTGTGAGGTGTAGGTGAGTGGGCTAGCGGTGTAGCAATGGTGCCATGGGTCATGGTTACTGCAAGGTAAATGGGCCACTCTCGTCCCCCCGCCCCGGCCCGATCCCTAAGATGTATATACAACATCCATAATTCTGGTAAATATGGTCCAAAGCACCTTGGACTCCAGTGCCATTGCACCTTCTGAACTATTAATTCCAAGACCCTGGGTGGGGCCACATTCCATGGACCTCGCAGCCATAGTCCTGTACAAGACAGACATAATCTAGGTACATAGGGGACCTAACACCCTACAGTTCCACTTTCACGGCACCTGCTGTACTTTAATTAGCCACGCCTCTACAAGGGGTCTCACAATGATGGTCCTGTGATGCGAGACCTGACAGTGGATGAACATGGTTGAGAGAGGAAGGGAAACTGTGCCGTAACAGTGGTGCATTGAGCCCTGTGGCAAACAAGGTAAATTGTTCCTCCGTCTACTGAATGGACAGTAAAATACAGCCATAATGTAAGTACATTGGCCCCAAAACCCCACAAGGCAACAGTAACACTGCACTTGCTATTCAGTCTATAGCTACAACCCTCAGAGCCATGGTCCAGTGCTGGGAGGCCTAGGACAGAAGGATACCTTTCTTGGGACTCTGAGCACTAGACCAAGGCTTTAAAGCCTAGGAAAGGATAGGCTTTTCCGGGTCCTCACAGCTCTAGGTCAAGGCTCTGAGGTGCATGGGAGAAGGGACCAGTGGCAAAGTATGGGTTTAGATGCAAGTAAACGATGCTGGACAGTAAAACTCAGCAATACCTTTGGTGCACTGGCTCCTTGCCACCCATGTACCCTGGTGCCATAGCACCTGCTGCACTGATAGCTACACCCATGATAGAGCGACACCCCCCATGTCTCATAACCATGGACTAGTGCCTCAAAGCTCATGGGTGGGCATTCCCTGCACTGGGTATCCAACCGTGGCTGATGGGCCCAGGGGAGAATCTGCTCTCAGCCTCAGAGTGCAGAAACATGGCTGTGAGGCCTGTGAAAGACAGGCAAGTTGCATAGCAATGGTGCTAGGGCCCCGGTGCAAAGGAAAAGCGTCCCCTTAACTTTGCCCACTGCCTACACAGTAAAATACTGCTATAGTTTGGGTACCTTGGGCACCTAATACCCTTGGCTTGATACTAGGTGTAGGTGAAGGAGTCTAACTCCCTTGGGCCTTGCATCACTGAACCATGGCTTCGCACCCTAAGTGCCCCCTCCCAACCCCGCCTGCCTTGGGCCTCTCAACCACGGTCTAGAGCAACGGGGCCTAGGAGAGCTGAGTCCAGTGTAATGGCGGCCTCTTCCCTGCATCTCGCAACAATGGTCTGGCACTGCAAGCCCAGTAAATGGGGGTTTTCTCTGCTGCACATTCCCCATGATCCAGAGCTGTAAGGAGCAGGGGAGTAAGTAGGAGCTTTCCCCTGGGCCTCACATCTAGTGTTGTGAGGCCAAGGGGGGGTGGTCCCCCTCCACTATGCCCCCAGCAGTGGTCTAGCACTGCTAGGCCAAGGGGAGGGTGGTCCCATCTCCATGGTGGGTCCCATCCCCTAGTCCTCAAATCTACTGGCTGGTGTTGCAAGGCCCAATAGAGGTGGCCCCATGGACTTGGGCCTCTCATCAATGGTCTAGTCCAGCTGCAAGTCTCAGAGGAGAAGAGTCTCCATTCCTGGGCCACATAGATATGACCCATCACTGAGTCCCAGGAGAAGGGGGCCAGTCCCCTGGAGCTCACAGGCATGGTCTAGCACTGTGAGGCCATAGTAGGGTGGCCAATTTCCAATTTTGCTTTCACCGAGAGCTTTGTACCTTTTGAGACACATTGTGTTTGCTGAGACATCCAATGTTTCTTGTGTAGCAGAGGAACTGTAAAGTCACATAGAAGATTTTTGGAACTTCATTTTAAATATCTGCCTCTGACACAAACCATCTTAAAATAATTCAGCTGGAGACTGAGTTTATTGATTGTGTTTGCTATTCATACCGTATGTGATTTTTGGATCCTGTTACCATGCCCTGGAGTAAGCCTTAACTACTCACTATTGGAAACTTTGAGTGACAAGTTTAGAAAATGAACTCTGGTATTCATATGGAATGAAGTGCTTAAGCTTTTAAACACCAGTAGCAAATATCAGTTTCTAGCAGTGTCTAGTAGTAACATCCACCACAGGACCTTGTCCAGTGGGTATGTTTTAGCCAGGGAACTGTGTTATTTGACATCTAATCTCAGCTTTGCCATTCACCTGAATATGATGGAAAGAAACACTATAACTAGAATGACATTTCACTGAGAAGGGCACCCCCTTGACCAGTGGACTAGCTGTAAATGCGGAACGAGGGGCCAAATATTTTAACCCGGCCTCTCACCTGAACAAATTCTGTGTTCTTGGGCAATCACTTTTCTTAAATTATTGCTGTGCTCCTTTTTTTGGCAACACTGGGAGTATTTTGACCCCATTTAAAAACTGCTAGAAAGCGTATGATTACAACATGGACTACGGTCCTGATTATGACTACAGCAGTCTACCCGCCGTATCATGACTTTGGCAGTTGGACTGCCACAGTACAGCTGCAACCTGTCAGAGGCTGCAATATATTGGCGTTGCCGCAGCACCGCCAAACATATTATGATTTGCCTCACCGCCATCCATTTCATTGGGGTGAGACTGCCATGAAAAGAGTGGTGGTGAGGCAACAAACAGGGCCCTAACAGGGTCCCATGGTGTCTCTGTGCATGGGGGTGCGTGCGGGAGGGGCACGTTCTGCTGCCCTGTATCTTTGCACCCCCAGTTCCTGCACGGGACAGAATTCATGACATGGAGCATTCCTTACCTGCAGGAACGTACAGCGGCAGTCCCATGGCGGTGCCTTTCTAAGACACCGCTGTAGCACATCCGCCTGCCAAGGATTACAGTCATAATCCGGCAGGCAATGTGGGGACGGCTTTGGCGGTCCTACCATGAAGCACTGGTGTGGCACTCCACAGGAGGACAGCCAAAGTCGCAATTGGGCCTTAAATATTACCTGGGAGAGAAGTGCCCAGTCACATGGTATATGCACTGAAACTAAGCAACTGTGCGGCCAGGGTGGTTTTCCCATAATTATGGAATTGCCACATTTGCCACATAATCGATCATCTGCTCCATAATCTACAGATTTTAACCATAAAAAAATGTTACTTGCTCTAACAGTTCAAAAGTTACTAAAAACCCAGCAACGTGTTGCCATGCAATGAAAGGTCCATGTCAAAGGTTCACTGGTCACCTATTGTTTTCTTATTACTATGTTTGGGTGTTGAATGAATACTAATGGGGGCAGACTGTGCACCGACAGTGTTAACAAGCATTAAATGAAGGAAGAATTAAGTAATACTATGATCAAATATACTGCATTACACTGCATACATTTTTTACCACATGATTTAGTGAACCCTGCCGCACAATTTGGCTGTCCACTGCTGCATAATTACAGTGGGCCCCCTTTCATCCATCCGCTATCCTTCTCACTCCAAGTAACAGACTAATATCCACCACTGAAATGACCTCATATTTCACCATATTAATTCACCACTAATCCTTTATAGGCTCCCTGAATAGCATGCGTCAACAAGCGAGTGATAAATAAATAGAAACCTTTGTCCTACTCTATCCTTCTGCTATCATTCCAAATCCAAATAACTGACTAACCTATCCACCACTTAAAATGTACTTGCATGTTTCACTATACTAATTCAACACTAATCCTCTATGGGTCCCGGAGTAGCGTGCTACCCGCCGAAAAAGCGATTCGACGCCTCGTCAGGGGTAGTAAGCGCTATATAAATGCAATTACAATACAATACAATACCCTCAGTACAGGTCCTAGGAATAGCTTTCATGCACTCATTTAAGGCTGTTTGCATCCTGGTGACTAAAGGCTCTAAGGAAGTTGCCTTGCACGGGACCCCTCGTGTGCTGCACTGCGTCCCTGTCTGCTGTCCACAAACACCTCTTTCACAGCTCATCAAGGGCTGAAAGAGAGGCGCTTGTCTTTTGAAGGGTTGAAAGTGCGCGATTTAGGGTGGCCTGCAGTGTCTTTGTATGGGCAGCGTGAGACATGATCCCCAATCACAGGAGCTGATTAGCCTGGGAGATGTCCTTTGTTCCCCGAGCATACTACTTAAGGTGTAGAGCTGCGAGGCCCAGGGGGTGAGGCCCCTTTCCTTGTGCATCCCACACAGTCATGGCAGTGTGGCGAGGCCCAGGGAAGTGCGTCCCTGCACTTAATATTTCTAGAGGCTCATGCACATGATTGCGAGGCCTGGGGCAGGTGTGAGGCCCAAGGCAGGTGCTTTAGAAGTGCGAGGCCCCTTGTTGGTCGGCTGGGCGCGGGGCCCTGGGCAGCTGCCCACACTGCCCATGCCTAGCGCCGGCCCTGATTCAGACCTGCAACCAGACTGCGACCGCTTGCAGAGTAGTGGTGCCTCAATAACCTGCCCGCCCTGCACTTCAGTCCAGTGCTACCATGAACGCCACGCAAGTCATGTCCTCTCCTTGACTGCGGCACTGCTTGGTCCTGGGAGGACTAGCAACAGCTGGCCCCTAGCGTCATTGAACTTGCTGACACAGAGTGTCACTCATCTTCTTCCTAATTTAATTTACTTTTAGAGGAGCGTGTCTGTCATCATTCAGCCTGTAAGGAAAGTTACAGCGCCAGGGCTGAGCTCTGCATTGCAGTCACTGTCTTCAGTCTGCACAAAGTTGAGTTCAGTGTCAGTGATGCTTGCTCATGCCACACACTGGGGCCTCTCTCACATCCTAGTGCCCTTCCATGTCTGGTGCTTTGCAGCAGTTTTAAGATCTTCTTAGAGTTTATCGTTACTCTAATGGTTATCATTTCTGATATTTATGTTTCCCTTGTCTTCATTGCTTGATTTTGCTCGGGATAAAGTGTCACTCATAGTCATTGCATGTCATTCATAATTACAATGAAATTATGAAAATGTCACACATAAGCAAACTGAAACCTTGGCAGTTATGCACACTGAGGAGAATCTCTAGTTTAAAGTGGCTCTTTGTCTGGGCAAAAGTATCTAGAAGCGATGTGAATTTCAGTTTGTGATTAATGAAAAATACAAGTCTCACACACTAAGAAAATTGTATACTAACACTGGAATACTAACCACCTTTGCTTTGATATCGACATGACGGAAACCACCCTAATCAATGTAATTGGAAAAAGTGACCTGCAATATACAAGACCCATTGTCTATTAACAGTATTTTTTATATTACACAAAATAATGTATGAATACATGGAGTCTGTTCAGAATATAACATAGAGATGTAAGTAAATGCTTTATTGTTGTTGGCATTTGCGATAAAAATAATCAATTAAAAAACCTAATAATTACATTATAAAAATAATAGTTCTTACTAAAGCATTTTGTTTAGTTCTCTAACCTGCGTTGGCCTAGATGTTGGAGACCGCATATTTAGTGCGTAGGAGTAGTGGATCAATAGGGGGGCAGAATGACATGCTCGTTGATAACCTGACACTTACTTCTCCAGCTTATTTTAGTTTTACTAAAGATTGACCAGGCAGACCAGAGGAAAGGCACTAAACCGGATTATTCTGTTATTTGGTCCATTCTGCAACAAAACACATGTGCATCAATGGGTCAGATCCCCATGAATTGTAAAAAGAGGGCTGTAAACACCTTTTTAGGGTAAAAGGTAGAATGGAGTCATATTCTGGCCACTCACAGCCATATCCAATATAGGACAGGCCAAAGAAAAATGTTCTTTGTTATGAATTTGATGCCAGGTTTTAAGTGTAGGTGGATCAAGGGATCACTCACAACCATATCCAATATAGGACAGGTCAAAGAAAAATGTTTTTTGTTATGAGTTTGATGCCAGGTTTTAAGTGTAGGTGGATCAAGGGATTGATTACCTGACCCCGGCTGGAGGGATGATCTTAGAAAGATGTTTCACACCTTCTGGAATTCGTTTGCTTTAGTGCTTCCCCATAATCTGGCCCAAAAAATATTTGTTAATGTCGCCTTCATCCTGTATACTTGAAGGATTCCATTAATCAGTGGCTTTGTTTTTCAGTCTAGGACTGCGGAGCTAGTTTGCATCAATGTGTTAACACCTTTCTCTCAGTATTATGTCTAACCAATGTTACACTTGAAACTCATATCTACAATAGTCGAAATAGCTCACGCATTCTAGAGGTTGGCCATTGATCCTAAATGCTCTTTTAGGATGGGAAGTAAACTCTGTAGTCATGACTTCTGTTTTTGTTACTTTATTAGCTGGCCTTTTGCCTTGCAATAATCTGTAAAGCTGGTAATCAATGTATGCAGTGATAAGTCTGTCAAGAACAGCAGTAGAACTGCATCATCGGCAAACAAACGTATACGTAAATTTGTCTTGCATAATGTCGGAGTGCCGGGGTGAGGTTTCCATAATAGTCACTAGCATTGTTTATTAATAAGCTAAATAAAATGGAGCCAAACACACATTCTTGATACACTCCTGAGAGAATAGGGAAGCTGTCAGTGCACTCCCTCAGTGGGCCAGAATGCATTTGTTTAGAAGTTGTGGAACGAAGGGCCTGTATTGGTGTTAAGCAGAGCATTTTCAATTCCTTTTCGTTTTAGTGTGAGCCATAGTTTGGGCCTGATTTCAACTGATTTTTGGTCTATGAACATTATTGTACAGTGACTTTTGTAATGGGTTAAAATTTCAGGCAGAGCAGGTATAGCCAATCAGCAGTGACCTCCTTCCTCTCCGTTACACTTGCTCTTCTCTGCCAGGGTGAGCAGTGGCCCAACCCCCGTCCTGCCTTGGCAGTTGGGACACGGCTGGCGGCGTCTACAAGGGTTGGAGGCTTCATTACCCCCAGACCACAGCACCGGGATATGAAGTGTGAGGTGAGGACGAAGATGGGGGATGGGCCCGCTATAATGAAGGGAATGCGGATCTGGCCTATGCTGTAGGGGACCAACTACAGGACCAGGGAGACACATGTAAGATTGCGTGGATGGGGGCCATGCAACGGTCCTGCCCCCAAGCATTGGGTATTAAAGTACGGATCAGCCCCAACCCCCTTTGCTGGCCTAAACCTCGCCTGATAGCCCTGCAGAAGGGACACTATAGACACAATTAGTCAACATATGCTCCTCAGTAGGTACTGTGCAGGGGGCTGCTGGAGACTCGATGGCAACTAAGCTGCCACTCTGAGATTTGCCATGCTACTTGAGAGGCCCTGGTGGATAGGAGACACTTCCTGAGTAAGCAGACCTCTAGCGGGGGACCCCAACCCAGACCTGAAGGAATGTCCACCAATTGAGGAGTCTGCCACTATGCCGTCACACATGAAGACAGTGCCACCGCTTTTGGCATTGCACTGGGACCCATGGTGTGACTCCTGTTCTGTATGCCAGCCTGCTGCAGTTGGAGGCCTCTCCTGTGGCGGTCACCAGCGGAACTGGCCCATGCTGTGGGCCCTGCTTGAGTAGCTATCCATTGGCCCCAACACCTTACTCACATCTTCACTGTGCTTTGTGGGAGTTTGGCCTTCAATAAGCACCTGCGTGCTTGACAGAGAGCAACAGCCCGGGTTCATACTTCTCCCCTTACTTGCTTCACCTACCAAAGCGGGGCCTGCGGAGGAGGGTGTTACCCTTCACAGGGTACACGGACACTCACCATAAGTGCTAGAAGACACATTTTGTATACCTTAGACTCATCCCTGCATGGTTTAGTGATGCTGGTCAAGGCCATCATGTCTTCAGGTCGCAACAGCAGAAAAGACACTACCATTAAAGACTTGCTTACTAGACAGCCTGCACAGAAAACCGATCAGAATGTAGACGCTTCAACATCGGCGTTCATCCCTTCTGCAGCCACTTTGGTAGGCCCCCATGACTATGATGCCCCTGTCACAAAATTCCTGGAGAGCCTTTTCAGGACCCTTAGAGATGATATTACGGTCTTAAAGCAAGATATAGCGGCAGACATCAAAGACATCAGGAGGAGCATCTATGAATTGGATCAGAGGGTTGACTCCTCGGAACAGGCCAACAACTCTTGTGAAGTGGAAATCAAAGAACACTGCCGTGATCTTCTTGAATTGCGGGATAAAACAGCAGACCTTAACTACCAGTTGGAAGATCTTGAAAATCAGTCCAGCCGCTCCAATTTCATTATCAAGGGAGCCCCGCTGCAGGCAGACTGAGGGAAGTTAGAAGACCATGTCCTCGGCTTGCTTGCTTTGCTGACCAAGACCTTATACTAGACTGCACCCACAGGGCTTGCCAAATGGCTCAATCTCCTGGACAGACATCGGACATACCTGTCTCCACTACTATACCGCATAGTTAATCATGTCATCAATGCAAGACGAAAATGCTATTGAATTCGGGGGTGCACCAGGACCTCTCTCCTATCACCTTGTAGCACTGCAGGAATCGTTGGCCTCTCACCACCTCCAGAGAGACAAAGGGATCAGATATAAGTGAGGCACCTATTTCAAAGCAACTTTGTATGGAACAATGAGACTTGAAGTATCCGCACTTTGGAGGAAGCCCATTCACTGCTGAATATGGATACGCTGCAAGAGGAAGACTCCACACAGTTCCAACTGAAGCTCCCAGCATTCCCATTTACTGCCCCCGCTGAGCGACAAAACATTTCTACAAACCCTCTGTACTAGAGAGCTGCAAGGAATGGGCTAATCTGTTGAGTTAACTTCTGCGGCAGGACAGCACTTCAGAACTGCACAATGACTAGGGGAGGGGCAGTCAGACTGCCAAAACCTGCAGCCCACAGTCATTTTTGCAGCAGCATTAGTTAACTTCCCTTTTCAGGCCTGGAGGGACCCAGATATCCCATTCCCTCTTGTGTTTACACCCATCTTTAGAGGTGGAACACCCTCCCATATCACGGTTGAGAACGGACACAATCAACTGCGAAGACATAGACCCTCTTTTTTTTGGATCATCGCTGCATTCTCAGGTGGCGAAATCTTCAGTTGTACTGTTTATTGTTATCCCCTGTTTTCCTTGTTTCAACAACTCACACCTGGCCATGCGCTAATCAGGCACCACAAAGTAATCAGATCGATAGAGGACACCAGTATTGGACCTCGCTCAGCGCCACATCATTAGCCACATTCACCCCTACAACACATGGTTAAAATCATAAGCCTCAATGTTTTTGGCCTAAATGCCTTATCCAAGAAACACACCTACTAAAGGCAGATTGAAAACGCTTATGCTCCTGACAGATTGACCACCAGTACTTCTCTTCTGGACTGGGGAAGGAGGGAGCAGCGGTACTGCTTGCCACGCATTTCAGGATGAGCACATTGCCTGAGAGTTTGAACACTTCTGCTCTATATTGTACACGGCAGAAGCCCTGGACTTGGGGGATGATGAATTATATCTGATGCAGGGCCCCTTGGCTCAGCTCCGCAGGACGAACCCTCAAAACTAGACAAGGACATCTATCCCACTGACGTACTTATGGCCATATAGTGTCTGCAGCCAGGCAAAGTGCCTGACAAGGATGGTTGCAACTCAGATTTCTACAAAATGTTTGCACCTATTTTGGTGCCCATCCTAGCCCACGTATATACTTTTTTTAGCACCACGGGCACTCTCACTACACAATGCTGCTGGCGGCCATCATGGACATCCCTAAACCTGGCAAGGATACTGCACATTGTTCTTCATACTACCCTATTTCACTGCTGAATGTAGACACCAAGATTTCTACTAGTATTGTGGCAGCCCACCTCGCTCCACATATACAGGGTCTCATGGACCCTGACCAAGTTGGCATTATACCCGAAAGAGGCTGCAGTGACAATACTAAGCACATTTGCCATCTTCTTGATAAAACACAGCAATCTCGTATACAGGCCCTTTTTCTATCTGTTGATGCCAGTAAGGCATTTGAGCGTGTCCATTGGGCATATCTTCAACTAGTTCTTGCTAAAATCTGCCTTTGTGCACGGTTCTGTTGCTGGACATGGTGCAGTTACACACGGTCTAGGTCAACAGTCAAAGTCAATGGTTTGATGTTGATATTACAAGAGGTAGTCATCAAGGCTGTCCCCATTACTTTTTGCCCTATATATGGAACCCTTTGCTGAACAGTTATCCAAGAATCCTGACATAGAAGGAATTAAAATGGAGGGCAGGAAGCATAAACTAGCACTACATGCTGATGATATGTTAGCCTTGACAAGGCCTCTCACATCCTTGCCTCCACTAATGCAAGAGATTGAGCATTTGGGCGACTCTCTGGCTTTAAAATCAATTTTCAAAAATCACATGCCCTCAACCTCACGATCCCCAAAGTGTCGAGCCTGCTGGCATGGAGAGGTGAGGAACCACTCTCAAAGTCCATGTCCATAAAGCCCCCATCAGTGAGTGCACAAAGGCTCAATATGTGCATTTGCCCAACTTACTTTTGCCAATGCTTACTGATTCATCGCAGGGCGTGGTAGTCTTGAGGGGTTATCACGGCCGTGGTTCTGAGAGGAAGGTATTTAAACCACGCCTGTTCCAGAATCACCGCTTGCTGTCAGTCTACCTTCTGAAGCCTAAACCTGTTGCATCCTCCAGCGCTACTGATCCGGAGGTTCCGGTCCTCGCATTGAAGTCGGATTTGAAACCTGCTTTGTCTGAGACCCAATTGGTCTACTAAGCATTGTTCGATGCACCGAACAATTAAAAGGCGGTGAAGGGCTGTGTGCGCACAAGACACGTATTTGGGCCCTTTATGTTGTGTTGGGCGCGGTGGTAGCGCAGACACGATGGTGGTAAACCCTTGGAGGCAACAGGTAGGTGTTATCGCAATAATAATGACAGGAGCCAGATTGCGAGTTAACTGCTGGGCTTCGTCTCCGTCGCCTAAACTGGCGTACGACTACGTGCCCCTTACTTTTATTAAACACTGGTCACATGGCCAGCAAGCCTATCGCGTGGTCGTGACGTCAACCCGGTCACGACATTACATTCCTCCCCAACAATAAACAAAACAACAGAACAACAAAAGTATCACTATGAAAGAGGGTGAGAATTAGCAGGGTCTACATTAGAAATACTCCAGCATTCTTAACAGGCCCCAACAGTATGCGGAACAGTCCTACGTGAAGTAGTCCTTCAGCCGGCAGGATGGTTCAGGGTTTCTCCACAGCAGATATTGGTACTGGCTTCGCCCCGACGGGAAGCCCACTCCGTCCTCAGCGGCATCTTCACTACCACTGCCTTCCAACGGAGCAGGAGACACCTCCGGCTCCGCAGGGCAGGGTTCAACAGGCCATGACTCATCCAAACCGCCTAAATCACCATCATTACTCGAGAGAACACCTCTGCTAGCACCACGGCATCTGTCCTCACTTTGCGGTTGAGGTGAAGGTATTACCACGGCCTCAGGGTAATATTTCTTGAAATGGAAAACATTCCGAGCCACAGTCTCATGTCCTCGAGTGGCAATGACCCTGGTTCCTTTGATACTGACAACAGTCCACTGCAGTTTTTCATAGGGTAGCTGAAACTTTCCTGTGAATAGGCGATTCTTGAGCAGCACCACATCCCCTTCCGGGATCCTTGTTGATTGAGCGTTTCTCCTCTGACTTACTTGAGCATACGCCTGCTTGCGCCGAGCATCAACCCTTACATCATCAGGGGTTTGGGGCTGCCAGCGAGGATGATGTGGTATCGAGTCCGTGACTACTCGGCCCATCAACAAATGAGCCGGGGCTACTCGGGTGGTGGAGTGAGGGGTTTGTTGGTAGCTCCGGAGAAACGTGAATATTGCCAATTCTATGGATTGTTTCTTGTCATGGGCAATCCTAATTACCTTATTGAGAGTCCTCATAAATCTCTCCGCTTCACCATTGGCTTGCGGCCATCGGAGTGTTATTCTGCGATGTCGAACGCCAAGCATAGCAAGATAGGTGGGCAGTTCTTGTCCCTGGAAAGGAGGCCCATTGTCCGTACGCAGCTCCTGCATCAATCTGTGAGCAGCCATGAATTTCTCAAATTTGGGAATCACTTCCGCGGCATTAGGAGATGCCACAATTTCCACCTCCGGATACTTGGATCGGTCATCAATGGCCACCAGAGTGTGGTGGCCATCAGGTAGACTGCCAAAATCCATGCTGACACAGGACCATTGTAGACTTGGCCGATGCTCCGCAATGACTGGAGTGGGACAAGGCATGTCCCCGGTGGCTTGACATGATGAACACGACCAAACAGTTGACTCTACCATTTTGTCCATTAGCGGGAACCACACCTTGGTCCGAAGTCGAGATTTGGTTTTTACCATGCCCTGATGACCCACATGAGCTAACTGTACACTTAGCATTAGCAAGGAGGGAATGACCAGCCAATGTCCTCTCAGCAGGCAGCCTGTCGGGTCTTCAGTGAGTTCCTCTCTGACATGGTATGAACTCTCCATGATCCACTGAGCCGGGACCGTCAGGATTTTCCACTCCTCCTTTACCTTATGCCAGTTGTTGCGTTGCAGAGCCAACTTAGCTCTCTGCAAACATTCATCAGTGGAGGTTGCGTCTGCCAAATCCTGCATGGACAAGGGAATCAGGCATGACCGGGCCGTGATACACTGCACATACTCTTCAATGTCAGCTGCATCTCCATCTCCTTGCTGGTAGCTGCTCGGGGATGTCGGGACAAATAGTCCGCCGGATTGCGGGACCCGGTTGGTATTCCACTTTACAATTATAGTCTTGGAGCTGCAGCATCCATTTCTCAGCGGATGCTTTGTAGATGTTCCTGAGAAGAGGGCCACGAGAGGCTTGTGGTCCATGGTACCTGTGAAAGGATTTCCATAGACGTAAAGGTGAAAGTGGTGACACCCCCAATGAATGGCAATGGCCTCTTTCTCCACTTGTGAATACCTCTGCTCCGTTTTGGTGAGTGACCTGCTTGCAAAGGCCACAGGAGGCTAGTCTTCTTCTTTTCTTCGTTTCTGCAGCAACACAGCCCCCAGGCCCATGGGACCCGCATCATGGCTATTTGGGTCATTTTCGCAGGATCAAAGAAGGCCAATGTTGTCGCTTCCGAGAGAGTGTTTTTAATCTCCTTGAATGCTTTGGCTTGATCTGGGCCCCACTTCCATGGAACGGAGTCTTTAGTGAGCTCTCGTAGTGGCAGTGTTAGGGTGGTGAGATCCCGGATGAACCTCCCGCAATAATTTATCATGCCAAGGAAGCTGCGAACTTCCATCACACTCGTAGGAGCTGCAGCCTCTTTGATATCCCGAACCTTCTCAGGATCTGGGTTGACCCCTTCGGTGGAGAACGTGTATCTGAAAAACTGTAGTTTCTTCTTCAGGAACTCGCATTTCTCTCTGTGGAGAGTGAGTCAAGCATCCCGTAGGCGGCGGAGCACTTGAGTGAGCCAGGCATTGTGTTCCGGAAGTGACTTAGCGTGCCCCATGATGTCGTCACTTACATTGATCACCCTTGGAATGTCTATGATTAGTTGATGGATGATATTTTGAAAAACTTTAGCTGCACTTGATCCTCCAAAGCTCAACCTGGTGTAACGTCATAACCCCACGTGGGTTGAGAACATCGTGATGTTTCGTGACGCCTCATCGAGTACCAGTTGATGGTACCCTTACCGTGAGTCAAGCTTCGAAAACCAACAGGCTCCAGCCATTTCTCCAATGAGATCATCGATTGTCGGGGTGATATGGCGCTCTCGTTTGATCGCCGCATTTGGCAATCGCATGTCAACACAGATCCTCACTGCGCCAGGCTGATTCAATTTTCTTGTGACCACAACGGGAGAGACCCACGGAGTGGGACCGGAAACTTTCTCGATGATCCCAGCAGCTTCCAATTTCTTAAGTTCATCTTCTAATTGCGGACGTAAGTGGAAAGCTATTCTTCGATGTCGTAGAGCAACGGGTTGAACCATAGGATCAATATGAAGGTGAACTTCTTTTCCTCGGAATTTGCCAATTCCCTTGAAAACTTCTTCAAACTCATCTAGCAGGTGCTGTATGGACTCATGATGTACACTGAAGGCGAATATTACAATTCCAAGGTCTTCGGCCGCCCGACCCCCCAACAGCATTCCCTGTCCTTCTTCCGTGACGATACTTTGGTGTCAACAATCCATTCCCCATGAGCTATGGGGGTCTTGAACCGCCCTAGATCTTCAGAGGGGTTTCTTGTCCGTAAGCGAACACCGTAATCGAGTACGGGTGTAGTACGGGTGCAGGACGCAATGTCCGGTGTAGAGCAGCTGCCATGATGTTTATGGTAGCTCAGGTGTCCACTACAGCCATCACTTCCTGAGATCCTACACTAATGTTACACTGTGGCAACCAACAGGCTTTCCGGGCGGCAGTGCCAATCATGTGCACCTTGTGGACCACCTTCTCTTCCTCCTCATCATCGTCCATGTCGCTTGGTGTTCTGTCCCTTTCTGACACTGCATTGGCCCTCTGTCTTGGTCTTCGATACTTTTTAGATCGGCATACCTATTGGAAGTGGTCAAATCGTCCACATCCCGAACATCTCTTCCCTTTTGCTGGACACTCTGCTGGTTGGTGCGGCGACCCACCACAGTATGCGCACCTTTTGGCTGGTCCGGCTGTCGTGGTATTAGGTCCTTTCTTGGTCCATCTGGTCATGGGTCTGGTGGTCATCGCATTGACCGGTTCCGTCTTCACCGGGACTTGGAGGGCCGCCTCCATATGGGCAGCACGGGCTTTGGAGAGCTCCTTGGTGCGTTCCAGGGTTAAGATGTCAGCGGAGGCTTGCCAGATTCTTCTAGAATGCGTTCTCGAAGTTTGGCTGACATGCACCCCTGAATTATTTGACCTCTTATCTCCTCTGTTACGTCCTGGAACCCACACGTGAAGGCGAGGTTTTTCAGCCTTGCATGATACGTGTCCAACGACTCGTCGGGCAGTTGTCGTGCTTGTCTAAATATAAACCTCTCGTAGTCCTGATTGGCCATGGGCTCAAAATGCCCATTGAGCGCGTTTATTAATGTGTGGTGGTTCTTGGGTGTGACTTCCACAATCGTTTTGACGATGTTGTGTATGTCTTTTCCTCCGAGGTGCAACAGCATTGCCTGTTTCTGATCCTTGTGCACCTTAGTGGCCTCAAAAAATATTTGTACACGATCCACCCAGTCTTTCCATTTGGGCGAAAGGGAGGAGGGGGACCCTTCCACTATGAAAGGCTCTACTGGCAGTATCTGTGACATGGTTCAGCTTCAAAGAGCAGCACCTGTGATCTTGCTGGGTGTTGTCACTCTCCAACGGCCACCCACCTCACGGTTTCCAGCTGCGGAGGCAATCAGTTCTCCTATGAGTACAAGATGGCCGTCTACATGGCGAGGTGGGGACTCCCCTTAGTCACGTGTGTGTACACATGCTGTTCCCTGGGTCTGTGTTATCTTCCTAGTCCCTTTTTTTCACGACCTAATTGCTGTCCTGTGTCTCACTGGGCAGTCCTCACCCTGTGCACTGTACCTTCCCACTAAGCAGTGTACTAGTACAGCTTGCAGCCTCCTGCGTGGTCTATTCCTGGCTATTGCAGGACCGTTCCTCTAAAGATGGCGTGGCTTAATTGGGCCTGCCAGAGCACTTCTCTGAGGCCTGTACGCCGTCGGGCGTGGCCTCATTAGACCTGCCTGGGCACTTCTCCGAGGACTGTCTCTGGTCTCCGTCTTCCCCGTGTCAGCACCAGCGCCGATGTTGCAGTGCCTCCTGAGTGCAGGCCACACTCGCGCTATAGGTGGGGATCGGGTGGGACGGCTTGGTAGGCAGAGTCTTCTGGAGAGGGCATGGCCGAGAGCCGCGCACAGCCGCGGGGATCACACACTCGGCAGGTGGCCTCTCGGTAATGTCGCGCCTCAGCAGCCTCACCTTCCGGCCACACTAGGCCTCCGCAACACACGTCCCGGCATGGGACGGGAGCACCACACCAGATCATAGGCACCAGGAGACAATGGCATCGATCGCCGGGGCACGAGCGCCGCGAGCACCAGGGCACGCTCGTGGCCGCCTCTCCGGCAGACACAAGGGCACGACCACCCTCGTCGCCAATTGTTGTGTCTGGCGCGGTGGCAGCGCCGACATGATGGTGGTGAACCCTTGGAGGCAACAGGTAGGTGTTAGCGCAATAATAACGACAGGTTACGAGTTAACTGCTGAGCTTCATCTCCGTTGCCTAAACTGGCGTACGACTACGTGCCCCTTACTTTTATTAAACACTGGTCACATGACCAGCACGCCTATTGCGTGGTAGTGACGTCAACCCGGTCACGATATTACACTTTAGTTCATAAGCTCCATTTTATGTGGGGAATTAATCTGAGACTAAACTACTTGTGTGCTATCATTAATGTAAACCTTCATGTGCTTGAACAGCGGAATTGTTTTGATGAGGTGTTTACTGTGCTTACTGTGAGGTAATAGTAAGATAATAGTGATCATATATGTGAATGTTAAAAGAGGATAAAACAATCCTGTTGTGTGTTCACACTAATGTTAAGAATAATGGCGTTGCTAACTCCTGTATTTACCCCATGTGAATCACATATGAACTCAGTTTAGTCAACTAACCAGTCAGAGAGCCCAGTTGGACTTTGAAGTGAAACAAAACATGAGTGGGACCCATAAACCACGTCGGGATTGGGTATAGAATGTATATAAATAAACAATATCCCAACAGGTATCAATTCAAAGACAATTATTCATGTATGTAGGAAGCATTACAGAAACAGGAAACAAGGAGACTCAATTGGTTTGTCTTAAGGTTGTTAATCACCAAATTGTATCACATACAGTTACATAGGAATATACAGTTAAAGCAGCACTGTATAGAGAAAATCATATGACAACCCGAAGGCACTTGGTGTATAGTGATATATACAAGTGGAAACAGGTGACGACGCAAGTGATCAAGGTGAACAGCGTGAGCGGCGCAAGGTGAATATATATACAGTGGTGGCTCAAAAGAATAACAAATTACATCAACCGCATTCATTATTTTCCATTTTTGTCATGAGCCGAACAGCAGAAATACGCCAAAGGGTTGCGCTGTGGTGTCGACGGCGTTTCAATCCTCTTTATTAGGGTTCGTCTTCAGGACGGGGTTGTCAAATTAGTAGAGTGCTAAAACAGCACCACCCTGGGTCTCGGGTGCCTTGGGATCCGGTCGGGGCGGCAGCGTCTGAAGGACTAGATTTGAAGGGCGGAAGCAGGACGTGCATCCAAGCGGGTCCCGGGGTGTGGTCCAATTAATGGATCTGCATCTCGATCGGTTCAAACGAGGTGTGGGGGAGGTCCGGGGCAAGGGTGGCAGCGCCTGAGTGAATCGTGGCCGCTGGCAGGGCGCTGAGTCCCGGGGAGGCAACACGGTGGGGCGGCACGTAGCTTGGAGCACCGACAATGCTACGTGCCGCCCCGCCGTCTTGCCTCCCCATTAATTTGACCACACCCCCGGACCCGGACTGAAGTTTCTATGGGGAGAAGAAGTTGATCAAGCCTTTCACCTCCTAAAAGACAGGTTTAGTAAGGCTCTAATTTTACAACACCCAGACACTACACAACCATTACTAGTTGAGGCCGATGCTTCCCAGGTAGCGGTGGGAGCGGTCTTGTCGCAGCATGATACCTATATAGGTGAGTTACAACCAGTGGCTTACTACTCACATAAACTGACTCCAACTGAAGCAAATTATTCAATAGCAGATCGTGAATTGTTGGCCATCAAGAGAGCCTTCGAGGAGTGGAGACACTACCTCTTGGGAAGCTTGCACACTGTAACAATCTCGACAGACCATAGAAACTTACAGTTTCTTGAATACGCACGAGCCCTGTCAGCTCGACAGCTTTGGTGGTCTCAGTTCTTCGATGACTATGACTTCATCATTCAATTTCTACCGGGGAGAAAAAATGGGAAAGAAGATGCACTGTCCCAGTTGAGCTACGTAACAATGAACAAGTAGACGAGCTACCCTGATCATTTTGCCAGAAAAGGTAGCGGGGCCACGGTCCTTAATCCAGATTTCTTACATTAGGTTAAAAGAGAACAGGAAACCACCAGTGCACTAGACACTCTTCAGCTTTGCAGCACTGACATCTCTAGTCATAAGGGTTTGATGTATGTTGCACAGAAATTGTATCTATCCACTAGAGCTTTACAGGAAAGAGCCTCGGAATGGTGTCATACTACCAAGCTAGTCAGCCATCCTGGGGAAAAGAAAATATTGGAGAACTTCCAATTACATTTCTGGTTGCCATCCATATCCGAAGATGCAAGGGGATTCGTAGCACATTGTGTAACCTGTGCTCAAGGGATACGTTCTGACCAAGCTCCTGCAAGTCCTTTGATGCCCTTACCAGTACCATCTGCACCCTGGCACACTGTGTCTTGGATTTTGTGGTAGAGCTACTGAAATCTCAGGCTGGGTTTACTACATTCTTGGTGGTAGTTGACCATTTGACAAAGATGGCACATTTCATTCCGCTAAAAGCTTTACCAACCACTTCACAATTAGCCACCATATTCCTCCAATCCGTGGTTCTTCTCCATGGGCTCCCGTCCGTTGTCATTTCCGACCGGGAAACACAATGTGTGTCCAAGTGTTGGCAGTTCCTTTGTAACACATTGGGTATGGATGTCTGCCTTTCATCCTGTCACCATCCACAAATGGATGGAAAGACTGAAATGGTGAACCGATGCATGGAACAGTATTTACGTTGTTATCTCTTAGGTGCAGAAGTGAATTGGGCTGATTGTTTGTGGGCCTCCAAATTTGCATATAATAATGTTGTTCATGCATCTACAGAATATTCACTTTTCTTCTGTACTTATGGTTACCACCCCCGTATGTTGCATCCATATATTACCTCCAATTTGTACACCCCAGCTATACAGGATTTTCTGCAGCAATTATCAGACAGCCAGAAGAGAGCACAAGAGAACTTGGAACAGGCTAAACAATCATACAAGGTATATGCAGATAAAAAACGACGTCTGGGACCACACTATGTAGAAGGAAAAAAGGTATGGTTATTAAGTATGGGCCAAAAATCCGTTCCGCTCCCGAAATTTGCGGATTTTCAGCAATTTCGTGATCCGCGAATCTCGCAAAATTGCTGAAAAATTCGCAAATTTGCTCGCGGGCAGATTTTTTTTTTATGGCCAGCTCACTCAAGGGACCAAAGTTACAGGCACACACGGTCAGTGGAGGCAAATTTTCTGGCCCTTTACGCAGCTGCAGTGTAGGAAAAGCACTATACATTTACCCAACGAGGTAGCTCCTACTGATTAGTCTGTAGAAAGTACTCCAGTTGAGTGGAGTTATTGCACAAAACGGTGGCATTTTCGTGGATAAAATATGCAGGGCAGGATTCGATCTGGCACGAGGCTCCTGTCACAACAATTAAACCTCAACAGGAAGCACTTACAGATTATCAGGTGCCCAAGTTGAAGCGCAAATTCTGTAACGTTTTAATCACCCAAAACATTAATGAGCACGGTCGAGGCTGGGCAAGTGTGCTTTATCCCCATCTCTGCCATCGGAAATTAGCTGTAATACTTCGGGGAGGTCTTTGCGTCCATGAGTTTCTCGAGCTTTATCCCCTCGTAATTCCTGTCACCAGGAGGCTGCTTTCTTCTCATATGATGCCCTGCTCGCTCTCTGACCCTTTATACACAAGAGGCATGTGAACATGCATAGAAGCCCTGCTTGTTTGGCCCCGCACACCAGGAAACCGTCTTTTTTGGGCAAATCTTTGAGTTCGTGAATTTTTTCGCAAACTCGTGGATTTTTTTGCCGATTTCGCGCGAATTTGTGGATCACAGATCCACAAATTTCGCCCATACTTAATGGTTATCCACGAAACACTGCAACCTAAAAGGCTCATGAAAATTCCATCCTTGATATATAGGTCCATTCACTATTGATAAAAAGGTGAACGAGGTGACTGTGAAACTAAAGTTACCGTCCTCTTTACCTATACACCTGGTATTTTACGTTTCTCTACTAAAACCGGTGTTGGACACCATACATTGTTCCAAGAGTCCTCCTCCGGTCTTGGTGAACAATCAACCTGAGCACGAGGTAAAGGCTGTTCTGTATTCCAAACGAATACAAAACAAACTACATTACTTGTTAGACTAGAAGGACTACGGTCCAGAGAAACGCTCATGGGAATCAGCTGGGCATGTGCATGCTCCTCGGTTAGTCTGCCAGTTTCACCAAAGACACACAAACAATCCAAAGCCTGTCGGGGGAACCTTGGGAGGGTGTACTGTTGAGCTTGCTGGCATGGTCAGGAGAGGAACCACTCTTAAAGTCCATGTTCATAAGGCCCCCATCAGTGAGTGCACAAATGCTCAATATGTGAAATGCCAAAACCTACATTTGCCAATGCTTACTGTTTATAGGGATATTTGCATTGTGCCAATGCTTATTGATTCATAGCAGGGCGTGGAAGTCTTGTGGCCTTATGACGGGCGTGGTTATAAGACAAGGGTATTTAAACCATGCCCGTTCCAGAATCACCGCTTGCTGTCAGTCTACCTTCCGAAACCCGAGCTGGTTGCATCCTCCAGCTCTCCTGATCTGGAGGTTCTGGTCCTCACATTGAAGTCCGGATTTGAAACCTGCTTTGTCTGAGTCCCAATTGTTCTACTCAGAATCCCATAGGAATAACAACAAGGGGCACCAAACAATTAAAAGACGGTAAAGCGCTGTGCGTGCACATGGCAAGTATTTGGGCACTTTACTTCATGCAACCCATTTTATGTGGGGAACGTTTTTAAAATTGGGTTTCCTGCAATGGTTGAATAGTTGCGATCAGTAGCAACAATTTCCGCGAATGCATATTCTGAGATATTGTGAAATATTATCTGTGATGATCGCGCTGATGTTTGTTTTAACCCCTTCGATGCTAGGCTTCCCGCCCCCCCGTGCTAAGCCTTTTTTTTGGGCTATTTGGGGTAGTTCGCGCTTAGGCCCCTGTAATTTTTTGACCACATAAGGTATCCTCGCTAAATTTGTGTCCTTTTCTTCCAACATCATGGGGATTTTAAAAGTACACAGGGTTTGTTGATTCCCCTGGAGGGGACCCATAAATTAGCCAAAACATAGCTAACTTTTGTTTTTCTTTGAAAAAATGGAAAAAAGGGCTACAGATGAAATGGTCTGTTTTTTCCCTGCAAATGGCATCAACAAAGGAGTTGTGCTGCTGAAATCTTATGAAAGACTTTTGTCAGAAAACCAAAATTTTTTACACAGTTTTGGCATTTTTCTGGGACATAGCCTATTTATTCTTCCAACCTCCTACCAGTTAATGGTAAAAATGGTTATCAAAGCAATGATAGATCCAGGGAAGCTATACATTTCTGAAAAGTAGACTAAATGTTGAATTTAGCATGGGGTCATTTGTGTAGATCCTTCAAGGTTTTCATATGGAAACTAACAGTTGAAAATAGAAAAAATAGAAAATGAGTTAAAAAAAATAGCCATTTATGCCAACGTTTTCACCAGTAACTTCTACTAAGTATGACAGATGTTTGCAAGCAATATAACTTTATATTTGCTGGACTCTTCTGGGGATATAGAGGACTTGTAGGTTCACCAAGAACCAGAGGAACCCAGAGTCAACCACTGAGCAGCATCTTGCAATGTTTTTTTTATTGTGTACCAGGTATATAGCAATTCATTTGGGAAAATATAAACATAGAAAAATCGGTATGAAAGTCACCTATGTATTTCTGAAACGGAAACAAAATGTAAAGTTTAGTAGCTATTTGCACATCTACGAAATTGTGGGTACCCATACCAGCATGTGAATTATAGTTCATTTTCAAAGTGACTTCTTTTTTACACATTGACTTACATTTGGAAGGCAGAAATGCATTGAAAGTCAATAGGTAATAACAGTTGCTCTACAATTTTGTGTTCCCCTAAGTCTGCCGAGAAAAATAGTACCTCACTTGTGCGGGTAGTCCTAGTGCGCGCAACAGGAAACGGCACAAAATGCAACGTGGACACACTACATTTTACAGTGAAAACGGACCCTTTTTTTGCAAAGTGCCTAGCTGTAGAATTAAAACCTAGCTCGGCCAGCACAGAGGGAAACCTAGCAAACTGTAGTGATGTTCCTATATTCCCAATAGGCTCCGCGCATTGGAATAATATATCCTAAAGATTAGACGTAGGACTGGGGTTGACTAGGTCTCTATAGAATATATTAAACTTAATAGGGAGTGCTAGCTAGCTCAGAGGTCACTAGAAACTTTCTTGAATTCACAAGAAGGGATTTGTTTCTGACAACCGCATAAACATGACAACTTTGTTTCCCAATAATAATAAATATATCTCTAGAGTTGTGGAAACAATAGATAAGTATTTCACTCCGTCACTCGTGCCTGCTTCGTTTCTATAGAGGTGCAGAGAAATAGAGAGACATGTGTTTTCAATAAAAGGTTTTATTGAACAGTCTTCTTTCTCATGCAAGAAAAGTGAACTGCTACAATCGTAATGCAGACTGCAAAGAATAATGCGTACAGCGAGAACAATATTATAAAATAATACTGTAAGAGCATTGTATGGTTTCTAAACCATATATAAATACATACATAAATAACAATGACTAAAAATACTCAACATGTGCTTCTAAAATACGCCTACCCCAATGTACCTGACCTAAGTCTAGTATGCAGGAAGAAGTACGTTTTGTGTAGCATAGGTTTCGTTTTCTATGCCAAGAATCTATCCAAGATTTCTCTAGGTTCTAAGCAGCTCTATACCTTAGTTTAGAATGAAGGTCTGGTATCTCAGTCTAGGGACTCGATTTCCCAACATTCTGCAAGGGAAGCTTGGAAACACCGGAGCTGGATTCTCTGCAGGAGAAGTGCAGCCTCTCGATCAGTGCGCCAGCTGGAGGGTCGGCTTCTTTCGGCACTTGCTGTAGCGAGCTGCGTCTGGCAAGTAGATAGTTGAACTCTTCCGAACCACCGTGTCTTGCTAGAGCAAGTGAAGGCATATTTATACCTTGAAGGTGTCTACTTTGATGTAAAGTCGGGCATAATAACGTCTGGAAATAACCCCTAGGGAATAGTAGTTCTTTGTAAAGTACATGAGTTCTTGGACAAATCAATATTCAAGCAAGAGAAGGTCCCTGACTGCTTAAGCCGATTTTCCAAGAAATCGTTGTCACGTTTGGTACGGGTGGAAGTAGCCATGCCTGTATTTGGTCTGCATGGGCTATGTTTAAATAAGGGATTGATTTCTATATCTATATTAGGGCAATGTGAATTGTACCTATATAAGGGCATGAATCGAGATAGTTCACTCGGAGCCTAAAACGCCACACAACACCCACTCCACTTTATTATGTACGACATTACTAAGTTCTAAACACATAAAACGTATCTAAACATGATGTGTTAAAAACCCCACCCAAAAATAGATAAAAATGCATTTAAAATGGTTGTACACGAAAAGAGCATTTGTGCTGTACGCATTTAAAAGCAATGTTTCATTCAAAGCACATAGATGACATTAAAAAAACGTTATCCGAATGAATCATGAAAATACATTTATGAAATGGCTCTTAAATACAGAAAAAAAAGTGAGACCATTCCATGACAGAATATATAAATCGTTTGGTTGTGGACAAGGTCAAATATTGTCTCTTGGAAGTATTCAAAAAATTTTTGTTCTCTAGGAATAGTTCTACTTTAAGCAAATTACTTTGTGCCAAAAAAAGGTTCAAATTTGGAGAAAAAAAATCAAATCATAGAAAAATAGAGTTCCAAAGTTAGAAGTTTGTTTTGGAAAGTGAAGGTCGAATTCAGAGTCTCACAGAAAACTGTGTGCTAACTTCAAAAGTCAGTGTCATTGTTTGGAGAAAACATCAAATCTTCTAAGCTGGTAAAGAATTAGTCTACTACTGTAGGTGAAAGTTGGACTACCTCGTTAAGTAGATCAACCGCACATAGATGAGAAGCATTGTCGTCAGCGTCAGCCGCATAACAATGTTCGAAGTAGATGGTACCTGTGTGCCTGTTGCTCCACGTATCTCACCGTCTGCAGTTTGCGTCTGTGAGATCTCAACGAATGCCGTCATCACGATTGGTAGCCGCTGGGGACAACACAGTGCATGAGATGTTACCGGTTCAAGCAAAGCATCAACTTCCATTGGCAGGACTGATGGGAGTATCAGACAGATGTCTAGCATGCATTTGTCTCCACATAGCAGGCATCGTAGAACAGGTAAGATGCAAACAACCATGTGGTATTCAAATCTCTTAAACGAGTCAAGCCCAGTATTTGTATCATGCGCTCACGACACTTCATTGCCAGGAGGGTGTTCTCCAAGGTGATCTGGGTGTCGATGGTGACTTGGCTTGCCATATCGGAGCAGAAGGAGCAAAAATAGTATCCCTGCTACGAGTCCCAAAACGAGAGGCAGGCCGCCAAACACAGAGTGTACGAAGTTTGGAAATATGCCTAGGACTGCTTCAAAGGGTGCTAACAGTCCCGAAAAAATCTTCTTAAATAGTAAATACATGTACAATACCACTCGTATCAGACATGTTTAAGATACGACTTAACATTTCTGAGAAATGTATAGGGCAGTTTGTCGATGAAAGGGCATGTATCTCTGCAGAAGTCCTTGCAACCTGCAGATCATACGTCTCTTTGGCTGAGGTCAGTGGCACAGTTTTTTGTAAAAGAATGGCTTTCATTCTGCTTAAAGTATAAATTCGTATAGAAGAGATGTTTTGTAAAGACCATAATGGCGACTCCCTGTCTGTTTTAGTTTTATGAAACAATACTTGCATACAGCAAGTGACCCTGACTGACACAGTTACGAGATAGGGGGTTCCTGGCAACATGCCAAAACAGCTGTGATCATTCAACATAATGCAACTTCCATTAGAAAGCTGCCTAAAAATTGGATCCATCACTGCAGCCGGGGAACCTTGCAGGTGGCAGGATAAGTTGGTTGAAGAACCATCGCAGGCCCCGTGTAAATTATTTCCCTGACATAAGAGTGAATCGCTTAGTGTATTTTCGCAATTTGTACTACTAAGAAACACTTCTTTTCCCCCATTGCAACATTTGTGTGTATAAGGTAAATCCCAGGATGTCTTGATGTATTCTTTACCCAAACTTTCCGATACGCCTGCTGGTATATGTTTCAAACAATACTGAAAATGGAAAATCGTAACAGGCAGAGTGATTGTACCGTGTATTATCCATTCGGTTGCTAGTTTCTCAGAAACAGTTAATGGTAATCTTTCCAGTTTTTCAATGCTCAGCACCGTATAGTCTGCTCCCCTCTGTGCCAAAGTGATTTGTTTATCTGTAAGGTTAAATTCAGAAAACAATGACGTAGTGTTGAGTAGACGCCATGGCACATAGCCAGAACAAAGGTTTTGCAACGTCCAGCCCAAAAGCATTATAGAACGCAATTGTGACTGACCATGTTGTAACATGACCAAGTCATGTTCCATTATGTCAATGGCAGAGGACACTATGCTGTCCAAAGAATGTATTCTGGATGACAGAGTCGTTAACCTATTGTCAACTACAGAGAGAGATTTCTCAAAATTAATACGATCAATTTCTCGTATTCGTTCTGCAGTCTATGCTTGCGTTGTTTTCCATGCTTCATTATAAATGGCATAGATACATTTATGACGCGGATTTGCATGTCCTTGTAAGAAGTCCCTTAAATCAATGCCATCTTTAAGTAAAGATAAGAGTTGTTTTACTTCCTTTAGTGTAGATTTTTGTAGCCACTCAAGGTACAGTTTTCCCACACTGTATGATGTTACTATCCCTGGATGTTGTCTCTGGACATATCTTGGATCTGGCCTAGTGAATGTGAACCCTTGTGTCATGTTCAGGACTCTATCTTGACAGTTGTTTGTGTCTGTGGGCCAGATTAACCATTTTGTCCCATCATGATCTGTTCTGTTGTTAAGTAAAATACTTTTTACGTCAACCACCCCCTCTGAAGTGTTACTTCTTTCCGGTGTATGTGTTGGTATGGATGGTTTGTTTAAATCTTTTACCTTAGCTAATCCAAGACAAGATGTCTGTTGAACAGTGTCATTCAAAAACATTATTTGTTCTGGGATAATGCAGGCTCTAAATAAAGCTTCTAAGCTCAGCACCTGCCATTCTTTTGTTCCCCAGACAGTTTTTGTCTTAATATTGTCTTTCCAAAAGTCAAAGCCCAAAGTAGACAGCTGAGCATAAAAGGGCGCAGAATAAATTTGCTTTGTATTTCTCAACATACTTTTCATTCCTGTTCTATTAACATTTTTAAAGTAAAATGTTTCTGGATTTGAAACAATAAAACCTGAAAAGTATGGAAATTTGTCATAAAATGTTTTAGAGCTACCCTTTGGTGGCGTCGGACAATGTTCCCATTGGTTATAAGTTAATACATTTCTAGGATTTGCAGCTTTATGCAAGAAATTATGTCCATAGTGATTATAACAATACATTTGTTCATAATCTGATGAACCTTCTAGGTATTCATGATTTGTACATTTTGCGGACATTTCTAAGTCTAACATCATATTAGTAACAGTCTCAAAGTCCCAATCATCAGAAAAGGTGCTGGGTGAAACAAAGTCACTCAAGGACACCCTGAATTGGTGCAGAATCTTCAACAGCTCTGCAGGACCAAGAATGTCATATCCAGTTCTGTCCCAAGCTATACCACCTGGTATAGGAACGGCTGTGATGTTCACTGATGACAAGTCTCTTTGTTCACGATGAGATGATTTGTGTGGCTTGAGGAGAAAGTTGATGTTCTTACTTGCTGTGTCCTTTGTACTCTATCTTCCATTGATCAGCATTCCCAAGGTAAATACCAGAGTCAACCAAAGTAGAAGAAAAAGTATACCTCACACAATCCATAATTCAATCCATGGTGAGACCAGATAAGTCTTTTCCAGTTGATAATAGAGTTCTGTTGCTTGTTCTTTTAAAGTTTTTTTAGCTGGCGTAGTTTCAGGTTCACTGCGATCCTTGGAAAACGGATCAAAGTTAATGAAATAGCCAGATGCATATTTGTCAATTGTAGGAATTGCATCAGGATTCGCTGAAATCTCTGGAACCACTTGATCACTTGTCACATTAGTATAGTCAGATGCTATTTCAATGTAGACAGGCGTTTCTTGACAAACTGTTATTTGGGTCTCAAGAGGCACAAGTTCCATAACTTTGTTGCATAGTCCTTTATTCTGTACTGCAGAGTCTTCGAAGGTGATGAGTCTCTCAGTTTGAACCTCTTGGATTGTAGCCAGATTCGGGCGTCTGCTACATCTTTGGAGTCCACTTGGCCTACTACTTATGATCGGCCACATGATGTAGTTTTTCTTCAGTGGTCATTGGCTTCTGCAAGGTGTTGCTTAGACTTTTCCTTGTTTCATTTAAGTCCTGCAAAACAGCCAAACGGTCATTGATTTTAAAATGTTTTTGTTCTATCACTGAAGTGTGACAATCAAGGTCCTGGACATTCATTCTAGTCCCAAAAAGGATTTCATATGGAGTGATTCCCCCTGTTATAGATTTCTCTATGTTTTCTCTCCACAACCAAATTTCCTTCAGGAGGGAATGGACTAGAATACCGCAATGCAACGCCCAGATTGGCCATGGCCTCCTTCTAAGCTTTTGAGCTAAAGGCAGGTCCCTGGTCAGAATGTAGCGTGCCGACTGCGTATGTGCCGATAAAGACTCGCAAATCTTTTAAACAGTTTGGGCGTCAGCCGAGCACTTAGGCCACATCCAAATGAATCTTGAGCACGAATCCACTGCGACCATGATATATTTATAGTTACCATCCCTCTGCAAGGGACCGCAGTGGTCCAGATAAACACATGCTAATGGTTTATCTGAAATTAACGGGGGCATCTGCGCAGGACGTTTCACTGTAGAGACTTTCATTTTTTGGCAGATTTCACATTCCAAAACATAGTTTCCAGTCTGTTTCCTCATGCGCGGCCACCAGTATTGCTGCTTTAATAATAATACTGTAGCAGAAACACCTGCATGTGCAGAGGCAAGCCCTTCATGTGCTGCTAAAATTAGTCCTAATCTATGTTCCATGTTTGGAATGACTCTATCCCCCACTCCAGGGATTATTGCAAATGGAACATTATTTGCATCAGTTATATGAGTATTTGAGTGGAAAGACTTTTGGTAATGTTTTACCACTGTCTTTGCTTGAAGCATTGAAGATACCATTATTTCGCCGTCTGTTTTCGTTTTTGAACGAGTGATTGTAGCTACGGGAGCCGTTAGCACAGCTGCTTTCGCAGCTTCATCAGCCAATGAATTCCCTGCAACGTGAACACCATCACTTTGATGAATCAGTGTATGGATCACGTGAGCTTTTTGTAGTTCTTTTCGTAACTGAACTACTTGTTCCGAAAGCAACTTATGCTTGATTGTGCCACCTTTCGCATCTTTGAAACCGTTTTCAATCCAGTTCTGCAAGTATTCATTATAAGATTGAATGCAATAATAGGAATCGCACACTATGAGTGTGGGGAATTCGCGATCAGTATTTTCAAGCGCCATCTTGAATGCTTGTAGTTCAGCTCGCTGAGCTGTACAATCTCCTAGAGATTGCGTTTTAGTGACCATAGATCGGAATTTACCAAGCACATAGATGACATTAAAAAAACGTTATCCGAATGAATCATGAAAATACATTTATGAAATGGCTCTTAAATACAGAAAAAAAAGTGAGACCATTCCATGACAGAATATATAAATCGTTTGGTTGTGGACAAGGTCAAATATTGTCTCTTGGAAGTATTCAAAAAATTTTTGTTCTCTAGGAATAGTTCTACTTTAAGCAAATTACTTTGTGCCAAAAAAAGGTTCAAATTTGGAGAAAAAAAATCAAATCATAGAAAAATAGAGTTCCAAAGTTAGAAGTTTGTTTTGGAAAGTGAAGGTCGAATTCAGAGTCTCACAGAAAACTGTGTGCTAACTTCAAAAGTCAGTGTCATTGTTTGGAGAAAACATCAAATCTTCTAAGCTGGTAAAGAATTAGTCTACTACTGTAGGTGAAAGTTGGACTACCTCGTTAAGTAGATCAACCGCACATAGATGAGAAGCATTGTCGTCAGCGTCAGCCGCATAACAATGTTCGAAGTAGATGGTACCTGTGTGCCTGTTGCTCCACGTATCTCACCGTCTGCAGTTTGCGTCTGTGAGATCTCAACGAATGCCGTCATCACGATTGGTAGCCGCTGGGGACAACACAGTGCATGAGATGTTACCGGTTCAAGCAAAGCATCAACTTCCATTGGCAGGACTGATGGGAGTATCAGACAGATGTCTAGCATGCATTTGTCTCCACATAGCAGGCATCGTAGAACAGGTAAGATGCAAACAACCATGTGGTATTCAAATCTCTTAAACGAGTCAAGCCCAGTATTTGTATCATGCGCTCACGACACTTCATTGCCAGGAGGGTGTTCTCCAAGGTGATCTGGGTGTCGATGGTGACTTGGCTTGCCATATCGGAGCAGAAGGAGCAAAAATAGTATCCCTGCTACGAGTCCCAAAACGAGAGGCAGGCCGCCAAACACAGAGTGTACGAAGTTTGGAAATATGCCTAGGACTGCTTCAAAGGGTGCTAACAGTCCCGAAAAAATCTTCTTAAATAGTAAATACATGTACAATACCACTCGTATCAGACATGTTTAAGATACGACTTAACATTTCTGAGAAATGTATAGGGCAGTTTGTCGATGAAAGGGCATGTATCTCTGCAGAAGTCCTTGCAACCTGCAGATCATACGTCTCTTTGGCTGAGGTCAGTGGCACAGTTTTTTGTAAAAGAATGGCTTTCATTCTGCTTAAAGTATAAATTCGTATAGAAGAGATGTTTTGTAAAGACCATAATGGCGACTCCCTGTCTGTTTTAGTTTTATGAAACAATACTTGCATACAGCAAGTGACCCTGACTGACACAGTTACGAGATAGGGGGTTCCTGGCAACATGCCAAAACAGCTGTGATCATTCAACATAATGCAACTTCCATTAGAAAGCTGCCTAAAAATTGGATCCATCACTGCAGCCGGGGAACCTTGCAGGTGGCAGGATAAGTTGGTTGAAGAACCATCGCAGGCCCCGTGTAAATTATTTCCCTGACATAAGAGTGAATCGCTTAGTGTATTTTCGCAATTTGTACTACTAAGAAACACTTCTTTTCCCCCATTGCAACATTTGTGTGTATAAGGTAAATCCCAGGATGTCTTGATGTATTCTTTACCCAAACTTTCCGATACGCCTGCTGGTATATGTTTCAAACAATACTGAAAATGGAAAATCGTAACAGGCAGAGTGATTGTACCGTGTATTATCCATTCGGTTGCTAGTTTCTCAGAAACAGTTAATGGTAATCTTTCCAGTTTTTCAATGCTCAGCACCGTATAGTCTGCTCCCCTCTGTGCCAAAGTGATTTGTTTATCTGTAAGGTTAAATTCAGAAAACAATGACGTAGTGTTGAGTAGACGCCATGGCACATAGCCAGAACAAAGGTTTTGCAACGTCCAGCCCAAAAGCATTATAGAACGCAATTGTGACTGACCATGTTGTAACATGACCAAGTCATGTTCCATTATGTCAATGGCAGAGGACACTATGCTGTCCAAAGAATGTATTCTGGATGACAGAGTCGTTAACCTATTGTCAACTACAGAGAGAGATTTCTCAAAATTAATACGATCAATTTCTCGTATTCGTTCTGCAGTCTATGCTTGCGTTGTTTTCCATGCTTCATTATAAATGGCATAGATACATTTATGACGCGGATTTGCATGTCCTTGTAAGAAGTCCCTTAAATCAATGCCATCTTTAAGTAAAGATAAGAGTTGTTTTACTTCCTTTAGTGTAGATTTTTGTAGCCACTCAAGGTACAGTTTTCCCACACTGTATGATGTTACTATCCCTGGATGTTGTCTCTGGACATATCTTGGATCTGGCCTAGTGAATGTGAACCCTTGTGTCATGTTCAGGACTCTATCTTGACAGTTGTTTGTGTCTGTGGGCCAGATTAACCATTTTGTCCCATCATGATCTGTTCTGTTGTTAAGTAAAATACTTTTTACGTCAACCACCCCCTCTGAAGTGTTACTTCTTTCCGGTGTATGTGTTGGTATGGATGGTTTGTTTAAATCTTTTACCTTAGCTAATCCAAGACAAGATGTCTGTTGAACAGTGTCATTCAAAAACATTATTTGTTCTGGGATAATGCAGGCTCTAAATAAAGCTTCTAAGCTCAGCACCTGCCATTCTTTTGTTCCCCAGACAGTTTTTGTCTTAATATTGTCTTTCCAAAAGTCAAAGCCCAAAGTAGACAGCTGAGCATAAAAGGGCGCAGAATAAATTTGCTTTGTATTTCTCAACATACTTTTCATTCCTGTTCTATTAACATTTTTAAAGTAAAATGTTTCTGGATTTGAAACAATAAAACCTGAAAAGTATGGAAATTTGTCATAAAATGTTTTAGAGCTACCCTTTGGTGGCGTCGGACAATGTTCCCATTGGTTATAAGTTAATACATTTCTAGGATTTGCAGCTTTATGCAAGAAATTATGTCCATAGTGATTATAACAATACATTTGTTCATAATCTGATGAACCTTCTAGGTATTCATGATTTGTACATTTTGCGGACATTTCTAAGTCTAACATCATATTAGTAACAGTCTCAAAGTCCCAATCATCAGAAAAGGTGCTGGGTGAAACAAAGTCACTCAAGGACACCCTGAATTGGTGCAGAATCTTCAACAGCTCTGCAGGACCAAGAATGTCATATCCAGTTCTGTCCCAAGCTATACCACCTGGTATAGGAACGGCTGTGATGTTCACTGATGACAAGTCTCTTTGTTCACGATGAGATGATTTGTGTGGCTTGAGGAGAAAGTTGATGTTCTTACTTGCTGTGTCCTTTGTACTCTATCTTCCATTGATCAGCATTCCCAAGGTAAATACCAGAGTCAACCAAAGTAGAAGAAAAAGTATACCTCACACAATCCATAATTCAATCCATGGTGAGACCAGATAAGTCTTTTCCAGTTGATAATAGAGTTCTGTTGCTTGTTCTTTTAAAGTTTTTTTAGCTGGCGTAGTTTCAGGTTCACTGCGATCCTTGGAAAACGGATCAAAGTTAATGAAATAGCCAGATGCATATTTGTCAATTGTAGGAATTGCATCAGGATTCGCTGAAATCTCTGGAACCACTTGATCACTTGTCACATTAGTATAGTCAGATGCTATTTCAATGTAGACAGGCGTTTCTTGACAAACTGTTATTTGGGTCTCAAGAGGCACAAGTTCCATAACTTTGTTGCATAGTCCTTTATTCTGTACTGCAGAGTCTTCGAAGGTGATGAGTCTCTCAGTTTGAACCTCTTGGATTGTAGCCAGATTCGGGCGTCTGCTACATCTTTGGAGTCCACTTGGCCTACTACTTATGATCGGCCACATGATGTAGTTTTTCTTCAGTGGTCATTGGCTTCTGCAAGGTGTTGCTTAGACTTTTCCTTGTTTCATTTAAGTCCTGCAAAACAGCCAAACGGTCATTGATTTTAAAATGTTTTTGTTCTATCACTGAAGTGTGACAATCAAGGTCCTGGACATTCATTCTAGTCCCAAAAAGGATTTCATATGGAGTGATTCCCCCTGTTATAGATTTCTCTATGTTTTCTCTCCACAACCAAATTTCCTTCAGGAGGGAATGGACTAGAATACCGCAATGCAACGCCCAGATTGGCCATGGCCTCCTTCTAAGCTTTTGAGCTAAAGGCAGGTCCCTGGTCAGAATGTAGCGTGCCGACTGCGTATGTGCCGATAAAGACTCGCAAATCTTTTAAACAGTTTGGGCGTCAGCCGAGCACTTAGGCCACATCCAAATGAATCTTGAGCACGAATCCACTGCGACCATGATATATTTATAGTTACCATCCCTCTGCAAGGGACCGCAGTGGTCCAGATAAACACATGCTAATGGTTTATCTGAAATTAACGGGGGCATCTGCGCAGGACGTTTCACTGTAGAGACTTTCATTTTTTGGCAGATTTCACATTCCAAAACATAGTTTCCAGTCTGTTTCCTCATGCGCGGCCACCAGTATTGCTGCTTTAATAATAATACTGTAGCAGAAACACCTGCATGTGCAGAGGCAAGCCCTTCATGTGCTGCTAAAATTAGTCCTAATCTATGTTCCATGTTTGGAATGACTCTATCCCCCACTCCAGGGATTATTGCAAATGGAACATTATTTGCATCAGTTATATGAGTATTTGAGTGGAAAGACTTTTGGTAATGTTTTACCACTGTCTTTGCTTGAAGCATTGAAGATACCATTATTTCGCCGTCTGTTTTCGTTTTTGAACGAGTGATTGTAGCTACGGGAGCCGTTAGCACAGCTGCTTTCGCAGCTTCATCAGCCAATGAATTCCCTGCAACGTGAACACCATCACTTTGATGAATCAGTGTATGGATCACGTGAGCTTTTTGTAGTTCTTTTCGTAACTGAACTACTTGTTCCGAAAGCAACTTATGCTTGATTGTGCCACCTTTCGCATCTTTGAAACCGTTTTCAATCCAGTTCTGCAAGTATTCATTATAAGATTGAATGCAATAATAGGAATCGCACACTATGAGTGTGGGGAATTCGCGATCAGTATTTTCAAGCGCCATCTTGAATGCTTGTAGTTCAGCTCGCTGAGCTGTACAATCTCCTAGAGATTGCGTTTTAGTGACCATAGATCGGAATTTACCAAGCACATAGATGACATTAAAAAAACGTTATCCGAATGAATCATGAAAATACATTTATGAAATGGCTCTTAAATACAGAAAAAAAAGTGAGACCATTCCATGACAGAATATATAAATCGTTTGGTTGTGGACAAGGTCAAATATTGTCTCTTGGAAGTATTCAAAAAATTTTTGTTCTCTAGGAATAGTTCTACTTTAAGCAAATTACTTTGTGCCAAAAAAAGGTTCAAATTTGGAGAAAAAAAATCAAATCATAGAAAAATAGAGTTCCAAAGTTAGAAGTTTGTTTTGGAAAGTGAAGGTCGAATTCAGAGTCTCACAGAAAACTGTGTGCTAACTTCAAAAGTCAGTGTCATTGTTTGGAGAAAACATCAAATCTGCTAAGCTGGTAAAGAATTAGTCTACTACTGTAGGTGAAAGTTGGACTACCTCGTTAAGTAGATCAACCGCACATAGATGAGAAGCATTGTCGTCAGCGTCAGCCGCATAACAATGTTCGAAGTAGATGGTACCTGTGTGCCTGTTGCTCCACGTATCTCACCGTCTGCAGTTTGCGTCTGTGAGATCTCAACGAATGCCGTCATCACGATTGGTAGCCGCTGGGGACAACACAGTGCATGAGATGTTACCGGTTCAAGCAAAGCATCAACTTCCATTGGCAGGACTGATGGGAGTATCAGACAGATGTCTAGCATGCATTTGTCTCCACATAGCAGGCATCGTAGAACAGGTAAGATGCAAACAACCATGTGGTATTCAAATCTCTTAAACGAGTCAAGCCCAGTATTTGTATCATGCGCTCACGACACTTCATTGCCAGGAGGGTGTTCTCCAAGGTGATCTGGGTGTCGATGGTGACTTGGCTTGCCATATCGGAGCAGAAGGAGCAAAAATAGTATCCCTGCTACGAGTCCCAAAACGAGAGGCAGGCCGCCAAACACAGAGTGTACGAAGTTTGGAAATATGCCTAGGACTGCTTCAAAGGGTGCTAACAGTCCCGAAAAAATCTTCTTAAATAGTAAATACATGTACAATACCACTCGTATCAGACATGTTTAAGATACGACTTAACATTTCTGAGAAATGTATAGGGCAGTTTGTCGATGAAAGGGCATGTATCTCTGCAGAAGTCCTTGCAACCTGCAGATCATACGTCTCTTTGGCTGAGGTCAGTGGCACAGTTTTTTGTAAAAGAATGGCTTTCATTCTGCTTAAAGTATAAATTCGTATAGAAGAGATGTTTTGTAAAGACCATAATGGCGACTCCCTGTCTGTTTTAGTTTTATGAAACAATACTTGCATACAGCAAGTGACCCTGACTGACACAGTTACGAGATAGGGGGTTCCTGGCAACATGCCAAAACAGCTGTGATCATTCAACATAATGCAACTTCCATTAGAAAGCTGCCTAAAAATTGGATCCATCACTGCAGCCGGGGAACCTTGCAGGTGGCAGGATAAGTTGGTTGAAGAACCATCGCAGGCCCCGTGTAAATTATTTCCCTGACATAAGAGTGAATCGCTTAGTGTATTTTCGCAATTTGTACTACTAAGAAACACTTCTTTTCCCCCATTGCAACATTTGTGTGTATAAGGTAAATCCCAGGATGTCTTGATGTATTCTTTACCCAAACTTTCCGATACGCCTGCTGGTATATGTTTCAAACAATACTGAAAATGGAAAATCGTAACAGGCAGAGTGATTGTACCGTGTATTATCCATTCGGTTGCTAGTTTCTCAGAAACAGTTAATGGTAATCTTTCCAGTTTTTCAATGCTCAGCACCGTATAGTCTGCTCCCCTCTGTGCCAAAGTGATTTGTTTATCTGTAAGGTTAAATTCAGAAAACAATGACGTAGTGTTGAGTAGACGCCATGGCACATAGCCAGAACAAAGGTTTTGCAACGTCCAGCCCAAAAGCATTATAGAACGCAATTGTGACTGACCATGTTGTAACATGACCAAGTCATGTTCCATTATGTCAATGGCAGAGGACACTATGCTGTCCAAAGAATGTATTCTGGATGACAGAGTCGTTAACCTATTGTCAACTACAGAGAGAGATTTCTCAAAATTAATACGATCAATTTCTCGTATTCGTTCTGCAGTCTATGCTTGCGTTGTTTTCCATGCTTCATTATAAATGGCATAGATACATTTATGACGCGGATTTGCATGTCCTTGTAAGAAGTCCCTTAAATCAATGCCATCTTTAAGTAAAGATAAGAGTTGTTTTACTTCCTTTAGTGTAGATTTTTGTAGCCACTCAAGGTACAGTTTTCCCACACTGTATGATGTTACTATCCCTGGATGTTGTCTCTGGACATATCTTGGATCTGGCCTAGTGAATGTGAACCCTTGTGTCATGTTCAGGACTCTATCTTGACAGTTGTTTGTGTCTGTGGGCCAGATTAACCATTTTGTCCCATCATGATCTGTTCTGTTGTTAAGTAAAATACTTTTTACGTCAACCACCCCCTCTGAAGTGTTACTTCTTTCCGGTGTATGTGTTGGTATGGATGGTTTGTTTAAATCTTTTACCTTAGCTAATCCAAGACAAGATGTCTGTTGAACAGTGTCATTCAAAAACATTATTTGTTCTGGGATAATGCAGGCTCTAAATAAAGCTTCTAAGCTCAGCACCTGCCATTCTTTTGTTCCCCAGACAGTTTTTGTCTTAATATTGTCTTTCCAAAAGTCAAAGCCCAAAGTAGACAGCTGAGCATAAAAGGGCGCAGAATAAATTTGCTTTGTATTTCTCAACATACTTTTCATTCCTGTTCTATTAACATTTTTAAAGTAAAATGTTTCTGGATTTGAAACAATAAAACCTGAAAAGTATGGAAATTTGTCATAAAATGTTTTAGAGCTACCCTTTGGTGGCGTCGGACAATGTTCCCATTGGTTATAAGTTAATACATTTCTAGGATTTGCAGCTTTATGCAAGAAATTATGTCCATAGTGATTATAACAATACATTTGTTCATAATCTGATGAACCTTCTAGGTATTCATGATTTGTACATTTTGCGGACATTTCTAAGTCTAACATCATATTAGTAACAGTCTCAAAGTCCCAATCATCAGAAAAGGTGCTGGGTGAAACAAAGTCACTCAAGGACACCCTGAATTGGTGCAGAATCTTCAACAGCTCTGCAGGACCAAGAATGTCATATCCAGTTCTGTCCCAAGCTATACCACCTGGTATAGGAACGGCTGTGATGTTCACTGATGACAAGTCTCTTTGTTCACGATGAGATGATTTGTGTGGCTTGAGGAGAAAGTTGATGTTCTTACTTGCTGTGTCCTTTGTACTCTATCTTCCATTGATCAGCATTCCCAAGGTAAATACCAGAGTCAACCAAAGTAGAAGAAAAAGTATACCTCACACAATCCATAATTCAATCCATGGTGAGACCAGATAAGTCTTTTCCAGTTGATAATAGAGTTCTGTTGCTTGTTCTTTTAAAGTTTTTTTAGCTGGCGTAGTTTCAGGTTCACTGCGATCCTTGGAAAACGGATCAAAGTTAATGAAATAGCCAGATGCATATTTGTCAATTGTAGGAATTGCATCAGGATTCGCTGAAATCTCTGGAACCACTTGATCACTTGTCACATTAGTATAGTCAGATGCTATTTCAATGTAGACAGGCGTTTCTTGACAAACTGTTATTTGGGTCTCAAGAGGCACAAGTTCCATAACTTTGTTGCATAGTCCTTTATTCTGTACTGCAGAGTCTTCGAAGGTGATGAGTCTCTCAGTTTGAACCTCTTGGATTGTAGCCAGATTCGGGCGTCTGCTACATCTTTGGAGTCCACTTGGCCTACTACTTATGATCGGCCACATGATGTAGTTTTTCTTCAGTGGTCATTGGCTTCTGCAAGGTGTTGCTTAGACTTTTCCTTGTTTCATTTAAGTCCTGCAAAACAGCCAAACGGTCATTGATTTTAAAATGTTTTTGTTCTATCACTGAAGTGTGACAATCAAGGTCCTGGACATTCATTCTAGTCCCAAAAAGGATTTCATATGGAGTGATTCCCCCTGTTATAGATTTCTCTATGTTTTCTCTCCACAACCAAATTTCCTTCAGGAGGGAATGGACTAGAATACCGCAATGCAACGCCCAGATTGGCCATGGCCTCCTTCTAAGCTTTTGAGCTAAAGGCAGGTCCCTGGTCAGAATGTAGCGTGCCGACTGCGTATGTGCCGATAAAGACTCGCAAATCTTTTAAACAGTTTGGGCGTCAGCCGAGCACTTAGGCCACATCCAAATGAATCTTGAGCACGAATCCACTGCGACCATGATATATTTATAGTTACCATCCCTCTGCAAGGGACCGCAGTGGTCCAGATAAACACATGCTAATGGTTTATCTGAAATTAACGGGGGCATCTGCGCAGGACGTTTCACTGTAGAGACTTTCATTTTTTGGCAGATTTCACATTCCAAAACATAGTTTCCAGTCTGTTTCCTCATGCGCGGCCACCAGTATTGCTGCTTTAATAATAATACTGTAGCAGAAACACCTGCATGTGCAGAGGCAAGCCCTTCATGTGCTGCTAAAATTAGTCCTAATCTATGTTCCATGTTTGGAATGACTCTATCCCCCACTCCAGGGATTATTGCAAATGGAACATTATTTGCATCAGTTATATGAGTATTTGAGTGGAAAGACTTTTGGTAATGTTTTACCACTGTCTTTGCTTGAAGCATTGAAGATACCATTATTTCGCCGTCTGTTTTCGTTTTTGAACGAGTGATTGTAGCTACGGGAGCCGTTAGCACAGCTGCTTTCGCAGCTTCATCAGCCAATGAATTCCCTGCAACGTGAACACCATCACTTTGATGAATCAGTGTATGGATCACGTGAGCTTTTTGTAGTTCTTTTCGTAACTGAACTACTTGTTCCGAAAGCAACTTATGCTTGATTGTGCCACCTTTCGCATCTTTGAAACCGTTTTCAATCCAGTTCTGCAAGTATTCATTATAAGATTGAATGCAATAATAGGAATCGCACACTATGAGTGTGGGGAATTCGCGATCAGTATTTTCAAGCGCCATCTTGAATGCTTGTAGTTCAGCTCGCTGAGCTGTACAATCTCCTAGAGATTGCGTTTTAGTGACCATAGATCGGAATTTACCACCGCACCTGTGACCTTTAACGATCGCGCACGCAGCACTATAAGCTTGTTTACCCTCAATTGTAGGTTGTGCTGATCCGTTTGTATAAATTGTACATCCGTACTGTTCTTGTAATGTAATGTAATGTATGTATACTAGAGGCAGAATTTCAGTGGGCAGAGGACATTCTAGTTCGTATTGTAGAAATTCTTGTGCTTTCAAATAAGGGTCAAAAACGTATTCAACGTCTGTTGCAGCAAGAGAATTAACCCATTGTATCCATCTCGGATGTAAAGCCTTTGCATTCGGAATGCTCGCTTTTGTCACTGCCTCTAAGGCAGGTACAGGAGTAACGATCATTATGCGCTTACCCTGTGCGAGGGTTCTCTCTTTTGCTACTGCCATTTGAACCACTGTCAGAATTCTTTCTGTAGACGTGAATTTCATTTCTGCTTGTGTGTACAAGTGTGATTTATAAGCAATAGGTACTTTTTCTCCTTCATTAAAGGTTGAGTTTGTGAATCCGCATCTTCCTGGAATGATTCGGATCACTAGGTTGCATACGTTTACGCGTGTCTGTAAATGTGTTGTTGCTAACATGTCCGTTTGTACAAAACGTAAAATTTCTGTGTGTTTTTGAGTCCAATTAACTGTTTTGAAATCAGGTTTGATTAATTCGTATTGAGGTTTAACACTTTCTGCGTAATTTAGAATGTAAGTACTTCCGAAATTTAGGAAACCTAAAATTGACTGTAAGTTTTTCAGCGATTTTGGAGGTTGGAGCAGCGCACATTTCTCAAGAAAGTTGGCTGCCAGGCTTTTTCCTTCACTTGATAACTCGTATCCTAGAAAAAGGACGTGTAAATGGGCAATTCTTGATTTCTTGAAATTGAATTTATAACCTTCAGAGGCGAAGCCAAGTATTGTGGTGTTCACCCTGTTCAAGTGCCTATTCAAGTCATCGTCAGTCAAGTCACCCATCCTGGATTTCCCTGGGTGTCTAGTTTTCAAAAATGTATAGTTTTGCTAGGTTTACCTAGGTCTCGGCAGAGCTAAGGTTAAAAAATTACAGCTAGGCACTTTGCAAAAAATGAGTCATTTTTCACTGTGAAAATGTGGTGAGTCCACGTTGCATTTTGAGCCCCTGGGTGTTTAGGTTTAAAAAATGTAAACGTTTGCTAGGTTTCCCTAGGTGCCGGCACAGCTAGGGTTTCAAAACTACAGCTAGGCAGTTTGCAAAAAAGGGGTACTTTTTCATTGTGAAAATGTGGTGAGTCCAGGTTGCATTTTGAGCGGGCACTATGCTAACCCACACAAGTGAGATACCGTTTTTCTCTGAAGACTTTGGGGAACGCAGGGTGGGTAAATTTTGTGGATCCACGCAGATTCCAGTACTTTCCACCACAGAAATGTGAGGAAAATGTGTTTTTTAAACAATTTTTTATGTTTGCAAGTGATTCTTTAACAGAACCTGATGAGAGCCAGTCAAGTCACCCCATCCTGGATTCCCCTGGGTGTTTAGTTTTAAAAAATGTATAGGTTTGCTAGGTTTCCATAGGTGCCGGCAGAGCCAGGGTTAAAAAGCCACATTTACACACTTTGCAAAAAAGGGTAATTTTTCACTGTGAAAGGGATTTGGAGCACCCTGCTAACACGTCACAGCTGACCATGATGCATGAGGTAATTCAGCTGTGACGTGTTAGCAGGGTGCTCCAAATCCCTTTGACTAATTTTTCACTGTGAAAATGTGGTGTGTCCACGTTGCGTTTTGCGCTGTTTCCTGTCCCGGGCACTGGTCCTACCCACACAAGTGTGAAACCATTTTTCTCGGAAGACTTTGGGGAACGTGAGGTGGATGGAACTTTGTGGATCCATGCATATTCCAGAACTTTCCACCACGGGAAATGTGAGGAAAATGTTTTTTTTAAAATAATTTTTTTAGTGTTGTAAATGATTCTAGGTAACAGAACCAGGTGAGAGCTAGTCAAGTCACCCCATCCTAGATTCTCCTGGGTGTCTAGCTTTCAAAACTGTATAGGGTTGCTAGGTTTCCGTAGGTTCCTGCAGAGCTGGCGTTCAAAAGCTACAACTAGGCACTTTGCAAAAATAGGGTCATTTTTCACGGTGAAAATGTGGTGTGTCCACATTGCGTTTTGGGCCATTTCGTGTCACGGGCACTAGGCCTACCCACACAAGTGAAGTGCCATTTTTCTTGGAAGACTTTGGGAAACGCGGGGTAGGTGGAATTTTGTGGATCCACACAGATTCCAGAACTTTCCAACACAGAAATATGAGGAAAATTTGTTTTTTTTGGCAATTGTTTAGTTTTCCAAGGGATTCTGGGTAACAGAATCTGGTGAGAGGCAATCCAGTGACCCCATCCCGGATTCCCCTGGGTGTCGAGGTTTAAAAAATGTATAGGTTTGCTAGGTTTGCCTAGGTGCCGGCAGAGCAAGGGTTTAAAAACTACAGCTAGGCACTTTGCAAAAAAGGGGTACTTTTTCATTGTGAAAATGTGGTGAGTCCACGTTGCATTTTGAGCCGTTTCCTGTTGTGGGTACTAGGCCTAACCACACAAGTGAGGTACCATTTTTATCGATAGACTTAGGGTAACACAGAATTGTAGGGCAACTGTTATTATCTATTGACTTTTGATGCATGTCTGCCTTCCAAATGAAAGATAATGTGTAAAAACGAAGTCACTTTGAAAAATGACCTATAATTCACATGCTGGTATGGGTACCCATAATTTCTGTAGATGTGCAAATAGCTACTAAACACTATATTTTGTTCCCATTTCAGAAACACATAGGTGACTTTCATACTGATTTTTCCATGTTTATATTTTCCCAAATGAATTGCTATATACCCGATACACAATAAAAAACCATTGCTCAGTGATTGGCTCTGGGTTCCTCGGGTTCTTGGTGAACCTACAAGTCCTATATATCCCCACAACCACGAAGATTTAGTGAATGTAACAGTATTTTGCTTTAAACAGCTGTCATATTTAGAAGATGTTACAGGTGAAAACGTTGACACAAATGGCTGTTTTTTTCAACTAATTTAAACATTTTTCCTATATTTAACTGTTGGTTTCTATAAAGGAACCTTGAGGTATCTACACAAATGACCCCTTTGCTTAATTCAGAATTTTGTCTATTTTTTTAAAATGTATAGCTTTCCAGGATCCATTATTGCTTTCATACCCATTTCTACCAATTACCGGAAGGAGGTTGAAAGCACAAAAAAGTAGCAAAAATAGGCTATGTCTCAGAAAAATGCCAACACTGTGTAAAAAAATGTGGTTTTCTGACAAAAGTCTGCTTGTCCCTGAAAGCTGGGAAGATGGTGATTTCAGTACTATAACCCCTTTTTTGATACCATTTGCAGGGAATAAAATAGACACTCTCATCTGTAGCCCTTTTTTCCCATTTTTTCCTAAAAAAATAAAATGTTGTTGTATTTTGGCTAATTTCTCTGTCCCCTCCAGGGGAATCCACAAACCCTGGGTACCTTTAGAATCCCCTTGATGTTGGAAAAAAAGGACGCAAATTTGACGTGGAGACCTTATGTGGTCAAAAAGTTACAGATGCCTAAGCGCAAACTGCCCCAAATAGCCAAAAAAAGGTTTAGCACAGGGGGGAAAAGGCCTAGCAGCGAAGGGGTTAATACTACTAATACAAAACATATATACATATATATATATATATATATAATACTAACCAACAAACCAATTTAAAAACAAACTCGATCCATCACATCAAATAAATACAAGACCTAATTTAAACAATTACCAAATAATAATAAGATAAACATATGAAAAACAATACTATATCACATTTCCCACCAACAACAAAAAAATAATATAAAAAGTACTGTTTTGTGGCTCCACAAAATCCCTCCACACTGACATGTGGGTACTGGAAGATAGGAACCGTAGGGGAACCTAAGGACTATTGCAATTCCTGAAGGGTCCGAAGAATCAGCTGATTCCTGTATCACCTTTCTGGAGAGATGGATACTGCAAGTCACCTTTCTGACCTTTGCTAAGGACTTTGAACTAGAACCCGTACATCGTGTCTCATTGTTCAAACCTATAAAAAAAATACCATTGTGTGTTTACACCTGCACTTCCAATACACGATGATACAAGATGATCTTGAGCTGCTTCCGTAAACAAAATCATATTCTATGGAATGATCCAAAAATATATCTTTCATAGGACTATTCAGAATCGACTATGGACACCAGGAAAGGGTTTACAAAGAACTTTCTTCCTTCTTAGATGGTAGAGATGTACAATGCATGGAAACCTACCACAAATCAGAGGAAATTCTGATCCCCAAAGGGCATTTATTACTTAAGTGTTGTGGAATGCTCGTCTATACCGAGGCTTTATACCTTCTTGATGGATGCAGATGAATCGAAGTTAAAGTCTCTTATAACACTGATTTTGATATTAGTTTATCATATTGCATCTCATACAGAATTCCTATCCATGCAAACTCAGATGGTAGACGTTTGTATGTATCTTCCTGAAAACCGCATCCCACATGCTAACGTTGGGGTGTCTCCCTTATAGAGCGCTCGGTTTCATGACTTCCACGTTATTCGTGAAAGAGGCTTCTAGATCAGCTGCTGGTCCCTTCCATTGTAGCTGAGATTTATGCTCAATTTATACCAACGCTACCTTCGCTTCACTCAAGTACTCTGCGTCTGTAGGGATGGCTCTGGGGAACGGCATTTACCACAAAGTTAAAACCAGGTACTGCCTTTACAACTTGATCTTTACATGGAGGCATCTCTACCACTGCATTCCTTTACCCTGAGAGTCTTTACAACAACTTGCCATAGGGGAAGCAATGTTGGATTTCAAAGTCCAACACTTTCCCTACTGTTGCGCATACTGGATTTGGAATAATGATTCAAACCTCTCCAAAGTCCAGCTCTTTCCCCTAAGGCAAGTTGTTGCTAGTTTTCAAGACTTGCGTTGTAAAGACCATGTTATAAAGTAATGCGTTGTAATGGCTTGCATGGTCTCTGTCATCTCTCCCAGTGTCATTGTTGGGGTCAGGTTTAAAGGGGGTAGGGTGGGTTTTCTTGGATTATTTTTTCCCAGTATTGTATCATTTTTGTTCATGTTTACTTTTGCTCATCTCTTTTCCATATCTACCCTCTGCAGGTGCAGCAAATACCATGTGGATTTTCTTGCAAACATGTTATCAACAGGCTGCTCTTCCAACAAACTGTCTATGCAGTCAGCCAATATACTTAAGTCAGTTATTTGCAGGCATACACATATTACAATTACCAGTATGCTACATTCTCTGGAATCGCCAGGACTACTATATAATTTTCTTAAGTCAAACGAATAGGTCTTCAGTAATTGACCCAAAATACTTCTGTTATGGCTAGGACCCCTCTCACTGAAATCCTGGGATTTGTATCACAGACTATGAAGGGGCTTAACTACCCTGTAAAGAGGCAGGAAATCACAGACTATTTGTTTAAACTCAAAGCAGACTTAATACTATTTGAATAACCTAAACTAGGTCAGGACAAAGCAGCTTCCTTTAAAAACAATTAGATAAGTGAGGTGATGTGTTCGCCCGTAGTAAATTTAAAACAACAGTGTACTAACCCTGATCTCTAGAAATTCAGACCTGAAGATAGAATCCCATGAGGTTGACACAGCAGGCAGATGGATAATTACAAAACTGTGCAAAAACTATAAATATGTCTTTAACACATATGGACCAAACTCTGACAATCCCGCATTTTGTATCTCCATATGTGTTCTAAATCGAATGCCTGGAGACAAATTAATTGTAATGGGTGGTGACTTTAATCTTCCATTTGAAGGAACTCTAGATAGACAGTCTAAAATCTCATATCATTCCACGAGATCCCATAAAGCGCTTGTAAAATCATGCTCTAAATTTTACTGTAAGGACCGTTTGAGGCTTCAACATCCTAATACCAGGGACTATACTTTCTACTATGATCCACATAAATCATACTCAGGAATCGATTATCTCTTCATTTCTTGTTCTTACACACACCTTATTGACCAAACACATAGCCTTAATAGGCTGATCTCTGATCTTTCCTGCATATCCCTAACACTCACAGCTTTTAATACCATGACAGGCAATAAAATATGGCAATTCAATGAAGAAACTCTTAAAAATTACATATCCAGAGACACCTTAGAAAAGACTATACGTAATTAAATAAATGATAATATATCTACTGATTTCACATTACCCATATTTTGGGATGCACTCAAAGGGAATATCAGATACAAGTTAATAGCTATTTAGGCAAAACTAAACGAAGACCATAATAGTAAACTAACCGGATCGGAAAAAGAAATTAAATTCAAAAATAAGAGGCACTTCATGTAACCAACATAGATAATTCTACCCCTAACATTCTTACAAAGAAAAAATATGGAAATAAAAGATTATTGAGTGAGAAAACAGGGGTCTGGATTATTTAGTTCAACGTCTAAAATTCTGTGAAGTGAATAAAGGTAGGAAAATGCTTGCATCCTTTCTAAAATACAAACACAATCAAAAAGGTATTTCCTCACTCAAAGATGACACAAACAAAACACAAACAAACCCTTAAAAGATTCTTGATATATTTAAAGAGTTTTTTGATTCACTATGCAAGAGTGACTCACAGGTTTCCACAGAACTCTGCAAATCCTACCTAGACAACTTAGCCCTACCACAAATATCCGATACTGAACAAACAAGCCCTCAATGCTCCATTCAGTTTTGAGGAAATAACCAAAGCAATCCAATCACTTAAAGTGAACAAAGCTCCAGGACAGATGGCTTCACTACAAATTTCAATAAAGCATTCTCGACCACATTAAGCCCCACGTTAATAGATTTATTCACACATTTTGCAGGTTCTATCTCGCGCACTGCAATCAAACCTTCCAAAAGAAGGTAAGGACCCAACATATGCAAAAAATGATAGACCAGTTTCTTTAATTAATCTTGATGGCAAGATTGATGCTAAAAACCTGACCAAGAGATTGGAACCTCATTTACCATGACTAATATGCCATTCTCAAGTAGGTTTCATGAAAACTTGCTTGTCTAATGATAATGCACAGCTTTTGTGCCATGTTCTAGAAAGAGCGAAATATACCAACTCTGAAACTGTAGCAATAACATTAGATGTTGAAAAGGCTTTCAAAAGGTCCCTTGTCTCTTCTTCAAAGAAACGCTGACAAAATGTTATCTTGTGGAAGGCTTTGTTAAAATTATCTTGGCACTTTGAAACAAATCAAGCACTAAGATGAGAGTGGGAGAACGCATATCTACTCCCTTGAATTTACAGAACGGAACAAGACAAGTGTGCTAGCTCCGCCTCTCTTTATTCATTCTGGCCCTGGAACTCTTAATTCATAACATCCAAAAGAATATTTTGATGTCCAGCATTGACTTTAACAATACTGTTGCGAAGGTGGCAGCTTACGCGGATGACATCCTGATTTTGACCAAGAATGCCCCATCATTTAGTAAAGCACTCATAGATGCAATTGACAGCTACGCCTTAGTCTGTGGCTATAAACTTAGCAGAGACAAATCCGAAGTAAAATGTCTAAATAACCTGTGCGTTGGAGATATACTGGAGTATGCAAGCTTGAATTAGCAAACACAACACTTGAAATGTTTTGGGCAAAACTTGGTTAAGACTTAATAGACACCATAAAACACAATGAAAAAAAGATACAAAAAGGAGAGAGTTTACTGGACAGTTGGAACCCTAAATTCACCACTTTCGGGGTCAAGATGATGGTAATACTGTTAGGTAATTATCTTATTAATATGCTGCCACTAACTCTTTCAGATGGATTTCATCAAAAATAGGACAAACACTTGTGAAATTTAAATTGGCAAATTAAACGTCCTAGTATTTTGATTAAAAACTACAACTAACCATCATTTTGGAAGGTGGTATTCTGGACATTTTCAGACATTATCAGGCTGTCTTTCTCTGGCCGAACAGGGTTCTATGTGGTTATCATCATTGTTGGATTATACCCCACCCTGACTCTCAGGTCAAAAACCGATCTTGGAGGATATAAATCCCATTATGCTACTTCACTCGCAACTCTCCAAGTACATATTTAAAAAAACGAAACTGCCAATGTTGAAGATAGACAAGCTACTAGAATCACGGATATAATATTTTAATCTACAGTCACTTGGGAAGAACCCACAATTCATACTGGTTGGCACCCCTCTGTATTGGAAATTTTGGCCCTATAAGGCATACACTTTCTAAAGCAACTGGCTGCAGAGAAGTAAGCTTTTGCTTTCAAAGAGCTCCTAAACCAATATAATTTAGAAAATATAGATTTTATGTTTTTCTTAAAACTTAAGACGTGCGTAGCCAGATGAAAATTCACCTAAAAAGACCCATCCCTTCATATACTCATAAATTTACTTAGTATATCCGGGCACCAAGTATCCAAATGCTACAACATGTTACAACCTAAATATACATGTGTAAATCTTGTGTACAGAAAAAATTAAACAAGACAAATAACATTTCAACAAACAACTGGAACCTTATATGGAAATGAGTCAGGTCTCATAAAATCCCTCCTACCCTGTCACAAACTAAATACTTGGCATTTCATAGCACATACTGGACCCCCTCACAACTTCACAAACGTTCCCTTAAAGAAGACCCGATGTGCTGGAATTGCTGGGAAGAAGTTGGTGACTTACTGCACCTTCTATCCTACTGCTGCTCAGTATTATGGGATAAAATATTTGATTTTGCCTGAACAATATTTAGAATTCAACTTAAAAGGAATTCGCCTCCCTCATCAATGGCTTTTTGAAACCACTGACACGCTCAGATAACGATAGGCTGCGACTAAATAGTCTTTTAACTGCAGCATGCAAATATGTGCTTAGAAACTGGAAAGACACCTCTACCACTTCTTTCAAAGAATGGTTGAACTGGATCATAAATATAAGGGAAGCAGACAGCATGGCACTTCAGCACTCACCTTGTCCGCCACAACACAGAGCCATGTGGGGTAAATTGGGCAACTATTGTGCCATCATCAAACCTCCCTGAGGTGCCTCTACCCCTATTCATTAACCACTCTTCGGAGAAGAACATCAGCAGTTCCTGATGTGAGTCATTTTTTGATACTAGGTAATGGTACATTGGGAGCTTTACTTTTACACTATTTAGTCTATTGTATTTCCCTTCTTCTAACCTGCCTTTGGTTTGTACACCTGGCCTTGGAATGGTTAATGCAGATTGTACGAATATTTTCCTTTGACAAGTTGTTCACTAACTCATGTATACCCCAGCCTCATTGCTATACAATTTTTTTAGCTTCATCTAGAATTTACCGTTGTATTTTCATGGTCACATACAATATATGGATAACTTCTACTTTTCTGCTTCATGTTACTTTTTTATTTTGTGTATCCTCTGTTGATCTGTACATCATCTACTATGTATCACTTGTACTTTATTGATTTTTCTGTGAAACGGAGTAAAGAATTCGACATTTAAAAAATCTATTCTCTACAGTTATGAACACAATTTTTATGAGGACAATAGTTTGTTGTCATTTTGATATTATGAGTTTTGTAATATAGAGGAACTGTTTTGATATTGCACTTTATAGGTCCTGCCGATTGGTCATTGTTAGTGTATGAGGATTGCTGAGCTCCCAGCAAATAAATGTACACAGAACCACCAAATGTACACCAAGTACTCATCAATTCTTTTAGCGCCAGCCACTGATCATAATTCTTGTAGGAAACCAGATTGCAAGAATATAGGAGGGAGAGGCCCCAGTTTTTATATGGCCTGTGGCTGACCTACCACACAATACCTAATGATACCCCTATAGTCTTTTTTAACATGTGTGTATATGTAAGTAGGCGTCTCTCTCAAAATCAATCTACTGGAAAAAAACATTAAATTAAAGAAATGGGAAAGACATCCCTTAAGGATAAGAACCCTAACTCACCCGAAGGTGACATGCTTCATCATATGGGTCCTCCTTACCAGTGCTGAAAACCTAGTCAACACTGGAAGCTGCTACTTCGGTGTTTAAAGAAGGAGCTTAGAGATGTTTTATGAGAGAAGGATGGTAATCCCATAGATGAGATGTGGGGTGTAGTGAGGTAAGCAGCGCTGTGTGAAGGAGTGAATAAGTGAGATTTAAAACTGGCTAAGTAGAATCACCACACAACTTTATTAATGTGTTCTACCTGTCAGGGTTAAAAAGGAACAGCTCAGTGGTATGGATATAAACCACTGTCACTTAAAGGTCGACATGTTTCAGCCTAAAGATCTATTGCAAAGTATCTGCGGCTTTCTTCAGGACCAGAATGTTATTATGTGTATATGCTGCTGCACTCAAGTGAAACTCATGATGAAAAAATAATAAAATATTATACACCACCGGTATTCCTGCGTATCATTTGTCTGTCAGGTCATACCCAGGTATCCTCAATTGTAGGATACCTGGGTATCCCGGGGCGAGCTCTTACGAGCATCGAGGTACCGACGGACAGGGCGGGGCCTCCCGACAGAGCAGCCAGCCAGGTAGAGGTGAGGCAGGACTATCCTACAAATGAGGATACCTGGGTATGACCTGACAGACAAATGATACGCAGGAATACCGGTGGTGTATAATATTTTATTATTTTTTCATCATGAGTTTCACTTGAGTGCAGCAGCATATACACATAATAACATTCTGGTCCTGAAGAAAGCCGCAGATACTTTGCAATAGATCTTTAGGCTGAAACATGTCGACCTTTAAGTGACAGTGGTTTATATCCATACCACTGAGCTGTTCCTTTTTAACCCTGACAGGTAGAACACATTAATAAAGTTGTGTGGTGATTCTACTTAGCCAGTTTTAAATCTCACTTATTCACTCCTTCACACAGCGCTGCTTACCTCACTACACCCCACATCTCATCTATGGGATTACCATCCTTCTCTCATAAAACATCTCTAAGCCCCTTCTTTAAACACCGAAGTAGCAGCTTCCAGTGTTGACTAGGTTTTCAGCACTGGTAAGGAGGACCCATATGATGAAGCATGTCACCTTCGGGTGAGTGAGGGTTCTTATCCTTAAGGGATGTCTTTCCCATTTCTTTAATTTAATGTTTTTTCCAGTAGATTGATTTTGAGAGAGACGCCTACTTGCATATACACACATGTTAAAAAAGACTATAGTGGTATCATTAGGTATTGAGATTGTTATTGGGAATATACCCCCAGTGGTCTATAAACTGTCCCTTTAGACCCCCAATCCACGGTAGTTCTTTTTTTTTTTTTTTTTTACCTACCACACAGTCAATCGAAAGCCTAAAAAAATGGGTTCCTGTGAGGAACACTTACGTACACCTTGGTAGCTGGGCACAAACTGCAATGCCTTCCTGAAGTGCCTACATATAGAAATAAAAGACCAAGGGCCGGATGTAGGTAATTCATATTTACCGACTCTTAAATACCGAATTTTACCGATTCGGTATTTAAGAGTCGGTAAATATGAAGGGGGGAGATATAGGTATTACAGAATCTGTAAATACCGAATCTTTAAGATTCTGTATTTACCGATTCTGTAAATACCGAATCGGTATTGCCCATTGATTCCTATGGGCCTTGAAGCCCATAGGAATCAATGGGCAATACCGATTCTGTAATTACAGATTCGGTAAATACCGATTTTAGCAAGGGTGCAGGGGGTGTCACTTTGACACCCTCTAGCACCCCAAAGACGGGCATGTTTGCCATGTGGCACACAGACATGCCCTAAGGGCATGTCTGTCTGTCACATGGCTAGGTGTGCATGCACACATGTGCATGCACACCTGGAATCGGTATTTTACCACCCAATTCGATTGGGTGGTAAAATACCGATTCTGTAAGGCCTTAGGGACTCTGAAGAGTCCCACCTACATCTGGAAGGTACCGAATCGGTAAAAATACCGATTCGGTATTTTACAGATTCTGTAAATTTACCGATTCAGTAAATGTACAGATTCTGTAAAATCTGGCCCCCTACATCTCAAGATGCCAAATACCGGTCGAAAACGGCCGAATTCGGCCGTTTCCGACCGGTATTTGCCACCTACATCGGGCCCCAAGTCTTATTTCTAGCAACAAAGGTAGATGTACCTTATCTTGGGAAAAACCTTTAGTTTTTTGTAAAACCCTTTCCCACCAGGGTTACCGCTATAGGACGGGGCGTGCTGCGACCAGGCAATTACGCAGGAGCACTGGCTATATAGACTATGAGAGGCAGATGTTGTGCTTTGGAGGAGTGAAGTTAAAGGGAGTGGACTTAAATTTACTGGCTAGTGGGAAAAGTGCTTTATTATGACCCCTCTTCGGCAAGGTTAAAAAACAGGGAAAAAGGATAGGATGTTAAGGAAATTTAATGTTCACACACCCTAATGGCCAACATGTTTCTAGCCTATCCCTATCGGCTATTCTTCAGGACCTAGTTATTGAAAGTCATTTCTCCAGGATAGTTTCACTCCTTAAGTTGTATACCTATACACAACTATATGTATTGAAAACGTGCAACATTCTCACATTCACGCACAAGTGTGTAATGATTCATATCACCTGATCCTTTGTAACTTTATAATACGTATTTACTGAAGCCTGTGCCTCATGGTTGCCCCGACAGGAAGTGCAGCCTCCAGTGATTTTACTGAGCTCAGCCGAACCCCTCAGTTACACCTACTCGTTGTTCTCCGCTCGGGAACTGCATATTCATCTCCCACCCCCCCTTTTTTGTTCATATTCCTGAAGTGCATATCGTACATGAAAGGCAGAACCTAAAACATTAAAATTAAGAAATAAACCAGGTGAATTTCCCAACCCAATTTAATTAAAAGGAAAACAACCTAGCGCCCCATATATCAAGGGCTTACCGTGTCTTTGAGTCACTCAGGGTGACGGAAGACAATGCAAGCCCTCAAGTCAGATTTACTATGCCACACAAAGCCTGGCAGGTGGCATAGTAAATCTGGAGTAAAGCAAGTTGCTGTCTTGCCTTACTCCGTGCTGGGAAGGCGTTCCATGTGTGGACCGTCAGTGTTCCCATGCATCCACCCATGGTATTTTAGCTCATTCTCAAAGGTACCAAGACTAGTCAACCTGAGAATTCCTCAAAATGCGACGTGAAGGAGGTGGAATGGAGAGAAATATGTTTATTTCTCTTTGTTATTTTCCTCTTTCTATGTGTAATGCATTCTGAAGCACATATAGAAAGAGAAAAATACCTTTGAGGATTGTTTTTGTGCAGGAAGATGCACCTTCCGACACAAAAAAAATTCTGCCTATAATGCAGGCACCCTTGCACCATGGCGCAAGGGTGCCTGTGTTGATTCTTGGCAGTCACAAGCGAGCCAGAGCACATCGGGAGCAGGAATGTCTCATATGTTAGTAATCATGGTGCATTCCTGCTCTCTCCGTTTGATGCATTGCAACAAGATGTCTGGTTGAGTTGCGTTGTGCCAAATGTTGACAAATCTGGCCCTGTTGTTTAAAACGACAAAGGATGAAGTAAATGTAGTGTAGGTATTTGGAGATAGTTCAAAAACGAATTGTGTGTGTTTGCATCAAAGGCGGTGTGTGGAAATAAAATTATAAATACCCCAATAAGTCAGAAGTGAGTTTCAAAAACTGCCATTATTGCAAAGCGGTACATTCATTTTTGAGGTGAACCATAGGAGCACGTCTACTCCCCTTACAGCAAATGTCAAAGCTTCTAAAATATCTTAATAATAAATATCCAGATCCTCACACTAACAAGCTGACAGCAAATCTCCCCAGCGTTTTCTCAGCAGACCCAAAATGAAGTCAGCACTCGCTTTGCTGTTTTTTCTTTGAAGAGATGTACCAAGCTCTGTTCCTTGGATGTCCACAGTGTTCCTCCCAGAAATATGGACCCACAGCAGGCGGGCTCCTTCCAAAGAGAACTTTTGCCCTCTCAGTTGTTTGGTTCAACCAGAGGCAGAATGTAAGTCAAGTAAAAAATAGTAACCTTATAGAACTCATCCTTGCAACATATCCCAAAAAATCCTAATTACTTTTTTCCAAGCACAACGTTAGAAACAAATAGAGTTTGTACTGCACATGTTCAAAGCACACTGCTTCACTAGTAGCATAGCATGTTACTCCCTGTGTAAGGGTTGTTGAGTGCTCATCTAACAATTTATTTTTAAGTATTATCCACCTAAGCCTAACTTTTAAAAGGCACTGTGATATAAACTACTTACACAGTATTACTTCCAGCCTTCCCATTACAAAGCGTGTTATTTCATTTTACACTTCCAGGCGCAGACTGATTATGATTATGATGTGTTAATAATACACACAAACGCCATCTCCAAGAGCAGCCTGAAATGTAATATGAACGTTTCTCAGCCCATGTAATAGGTTTTGCTCCAAATGAAAATTGGCAAAAAGTTTAGTGCAGTCTCTTAGTTACTATTTGATATTTATTCAGCTTGACTTTTTGACACACACACTTAATAGATGCCTTACAGAAGTGTTAAAAAAACTAAATGGAACAGTATTTCAGGGTTCCATTCATGTAGTGAATACATGTTTGACAGTTTCTTGCTATGCAAAGATGGGACCTACAGTCGAAATAGGCCACAAATCAAGGCAAAGGAAACAAAAAGATGGAGTCCATATATGCATTAATATATGATTGCATAATGCACTTCATTGTTAACAAACACCAAGAAACAAACACAATCATCCATTAAAAACGTTACTTTCACTAATAAAACATGCTTAATTGGGTCACGCATTCACAGCCATGCAGGCTGTACACTATCACTAATGTGACCGATATCCTGTGTGCCTATTGCAAGTTTATTGTATGTTAATGCGCTTGTAATAAGGCGGACAGGATGTTAGGCAATTTAGAATATGAAGGATAGGGTACTTTGCTAGAGGTGTGGTCAGGGCCGGACTGGGAACTGAAACCAGCCCTGGCAAATTTTGCCAGACCAGCCCCCATCCAGCGCGTAGCGAGCGAGCGCAGCGAGCGAGGCCGACCTCCACTAGGGGGGTTTGGGGGGATTACCCCCCCCAAGAAAATTTTGGAAAACAACAGACCAAAATGGTGAATTTTCCAGCACATTTTTCATTACATATTCCAATTGTATCAACTTTCAAAGCACAGTAAATAGTAGATGATGACCTTAAAGAACATCAGGTTACCCACCCAGTCATATGTACCCTTAGGCATTCTTTCAGAGAGCACCAAAAATAAACTCAATCTAATCCCCAACATCAATTCCACTGCAAAGACTGCTCGATACCAACTGCGCCTTCTTTGGGGAATCCGTCGCTTCTTCCCGGAGCAGGACCTTATAACCCTGGTGCGCTGGTCCGCTCCAGATTAGACTAATGCAATTCTCTTCTTACTAGCCTCCCCAAATCACACTTGTCCCCCCTAAAATTTGTTCTCCATTCAGCAGCTCGTTTCATTTATGGGGCCAAAAGAAGCGACCACATCACACCGATGTTATCCACCCTCCTCTGGCTTCCCATCGAGGCTAGAGCTATCTACAAGACTGCCTGTATCACCCACAAAGCCTTGCACTCCTCCTCTCCTCACTACCTGTCGAATAAACTGAAACTCTCTGGAGGCTCTAGACCATCACATAATGTGGAAAATCTACTGCTTGAACCTCCCACTTTCAAGAAGGAAAGATCGATGGCCCAATCCTTTTCAGGCAACGCGGTGAGAATCTGGAACTCCCTTCCGCCTCAGCTCCGGACCACCGCCTCCTCCCAGGCCTTCAAACCGGACCTCAAGTTCTCCTCCTCCAAAGACACCTCCAAAAGTAATTCACGTCCTCATTATTATCTGAAGGAAGACCTCCCATTACTGAAAATTCTATTCTCCATGACTATGGAAGTGCCTTCCCAGTGTGTTCTTGTGGTTGGAGTGTTTGCCTTTTATTGCAGTATTATCCTTGTACCTGTGTTGGGTACTCTTTTGTAACATGCACACGCCACTTTTCTCTTGTAACACACTGTTTGCTACCTCTCACATTTTGTTTGCCTTTGATATTTGCACAAGTGCCACCATTGCCTACGTAACGTTTGTTCTTGTGCCTGAGTGTCTAGCATATATTGCAGTATTATACCTCTAATTGTACTTTGTTTTCTCTTGTAACCTGCACACTTGTCACTTTTTCCTCCTGTGCACTGTTTGCTACCTCATGTATTTTGTTTGCTCACAATTGTCACTTTTACCTCATGTAACTTAACGTCTGCTTTTGTAATCTGTTCACATGTAATGTTCTCCTCACGTATCAGCTCTGTTCCTATTGTGAAGCGCTCGGACGCCTTCGGGTAAAGTCCGCGCTATATAAAAACGCATAAATAAAATAAATACCCCAACCCCCAGGCGGATCTGCCAAGAGGTCTGAACACGCATGAAAAACAAATGAAGTCGTCTGCATAATACATTCATTGACAAAAAATATTGTGTAGAAACGCTGGGAGCATGAACAAGCACTGACTGCGGCAATAGGTCTGGCTATATTTTTACGTGGGAAGGAGAGAGGGGGGAGGAAGGGGGAGAGAGAGAGAGGGAGACAGAAGAAGAGAAAGGGAGAAGTAGAGGGAGAAAAAGAGGAAGAGAATGAGAGAGAGGAAGGAGAGTAATGAGAGAAAGATGGGGAGAGGGATGAAAAGAGATAGAGGGAGGGATAGAGAGAGGGAGGGGGAGAGAGAGGAGAGATAGGGAGAGGGGAGAGAGAGAGGGGGAGGGGGAGAGGGAGAGAGAGAAGGGGAGAGAGAAATACAGGGATAGAAAAGAGAAAGGGAGGGATAGGGAGAGAGGGAGAGAGAGAAAAGGATAGAGAGAAAGGGATAGAGAGTGGGAGATGAACCATGAGAGATATGGGAATAGAGAGGGAGAGAGGGGGATAAAGGGAGGGAGAGAGAGGGGAGAGGGAACAAGAGAGGGATAGGTATAGAGAGAGTTAGAGGGATAAATAGAGAGCGCGTGAGGGAGCGAGACAGAGGGATAGAGAAATAGAGAGATAGGGAGAGAGAGAGAGGGAAGGAGGGAGGGAGCAAGAGAGGGAGAGAGAGAAAGGGAGAGAAAGGGGGCAAGCGAAAGGAAGTGGGAGGGAGAGAGGGAGGGATAGAGAGGGGAGAGAGGGAGGGGAGAGAGGGGGAGAAGGAGAGAGGGGGAGAGAAGTACAGGGATAGAAAAGAGAGAGAGGGAGGGATAGAGAGAGGGAGAGAGAGAAAAGGATAGAGAGAAAGGGATAGAGAATGAGGGAGGAACCAAGAGAGATATGGGGATAGAGAGGGAGAGAGGGGGGATCGAGGGAGGTAGAGAGAGGGGGAGAGAGCGAGAGAGGGATGGGTATAGAGAGAGATTGAGAGGGATAAATAGAGAGCACGTGAGGGAGCGAGAGAGAGGGACAGAGAAATAGAGAGAGAGAGAGGGAGGGAGGGAGGGAGCAAGAGAGGGAGAGAAATAAAGGGAGAGATGGGTGAGAGAAAGAAAGAGAGGGAGGTAGAAGGAGGGCGAAAGAGGGGGCGCAAGCCGCGAGAGGGAAAGAGACAGAGAGAGAGAGTGGGAGAGAGAGAGGGATAGAGAAAGAGAGAGGGATACAGAGATGTTTACTCCATTTCGTTATTACACAAACAGCAAAACGATGCTAATGTATTTCACAAGCCAAGTGGAGTTTGTTAACGCCAGCAGTAACAGTTCCAACACTTAGTGTTCTGCACACCACAGACTTTCAGAAATGGGGCCTAAGTTTTTTAAGGGAAGACTTCTTTACATTGCTTGTCACGCACAGGTCATAGCTTCAAAGGGACAATACAATGAAGGGAATGATATTATTAATCCCAGCTTCTTACCTTTGCTTAGACTTCATTACCGGTCATTGTTTTTCACACAGTGTGCCATTCTAGACAGAGACCACACATATGCAAATCAGTGTTGCCTAACACATGTTAGAGGCTAGAATGTTTGACAAAATAATATATTCAATGAACCTGAGAAGAGAAAATATCTAAGACTTAATTTGGGGGCAATGGTGATTAAACTAGTCAGCAGATGTAACTGATCACCGGAAGTCAAGATTGTAAAATAGATCACTTTAAATATATTTGGGATTTTAGACATCTTGCCAACGGATATAAAGGAATTGTATCCAAAGTATAAACTTGTATGTTTGCTTTTGAGGAAGACTCAGACCATGCAACAGAGGAACATATTTTACAAAAGTTTGAATAGAATTCCTTTATTATTTTTGAAGGAGTCAAATAACTCAATCAATTGTAATATTTTATAAGCTTGCACTGTGTATGCATTATATGCTTTTGAATGTCTGTGGTTGCAGTTTAGGATAAAAACTGTGCTCGAGTTTGTCAGTTTATCAGCTGAGGGCACAGCTACGTGGTCCCCGTCTTTTGTTATATAGACATATAGTGTCATCTGTAATTTGCTCAATGTTTTCATTTAGTGTCTGATGCAAAACGAGGCACATTGCAGAGCTTTGGGCACACATCTGTTTTCCGCCAAGATGAACATTCCTGCTTTTGATATTTTTGCTATATTTGACACAGAGGTCCCAAATGATAGCTTTCTCTCAACCAGTTGTTTTTGGCGGGTAGAATTGAGTCTGAGAAATCCTTTCCACTCATTCACTTTTCAGACAAAATATGGACAGCTCACAAAATATTCTGGAGGGCCACGATGTAAATTTATGTGCAGCATATGCATTGCGAACTAAACATGCTCCTTTATGTTTTTAGTTGTTTATTTGTGATTTAGAGGAGATATAAATAACAGTCTGAAACATAGGACCACTGAGGGCAGCATAACTGTGATTTGGCTTCCGGTTGCCCACTTTTGTGGAATCTACAGGCCTCCTCAATACTAAAAGCAAATATATGTTTTGGTTTAAATTAACACACATTGCCAGTCCCTGGCACTTAAATGAATGTGTGGATGTGCTCCTCGACAAAGGGCAGAATGCCTTCAATCCAGTGCTTAATTTGTGAAATAATAAGTGCCGGGGCTGCTCGTCAGAAAGCCACTGCACCTTTCACCACCCATAGCTTCTACCAGTGCTGCCAATACCAGTACCAACACATCTACTAACCACCACACACCTAGCAGTGTGACAATTCAGACTATTTGAGTCCCTCATAGCTATAACAATGGATTGTGGCACATGTTTTAGACCTTTTTAATGTAAATTGAATTAATAAACAAATGTTGTTGTGCTGATATCTAAATTAGGGCAGTCTGCACCTGGTAGCGCAGTTTGTCTATGTGCCGGTGTTGACAATTGAGTGCCGCTGGTGCTGAGCACCAGGAAACCACCAGCTCAAATTAAGCACTGCTTCAATCTCAGTTAAGTTTGCCAGTGGTTGAAGCGGACTGCCACGTGCAGTGTGCTGTTGTGGGTGTAAGACAAATATGGATGACTTAATTACAGTTATATAAATGAAGTAGGCTGGCGAAAACCCCTATAAATGTATTATATTTATGTCAGTAAAATCAAAATGCATTGACTAAAGCCAGACATAAGAAAGTGTTTGCATAGACTGAATGTGCGCTCCTTCCTACCTATGAATGGTGGAGTGGTGGATGAAAACAATCGTATAAACATTGCACCCTTCTTTTTACTGTATTCCTTTCACACGTATCTCAGTGTGATGTAGTTCACAATCATAAATTGACTACAAAACAAAAGATAATTCATGTTTAAGCATAATTTGTGTGCTTTAAAGTAGAATCTATAAGGAACAGTGATGGAGATGAAAAAATTTAAATATTTGTCCAAACTTTCCAAATTCTCTGTGTCTCAAAGTCGGTCTGCATTGGACTGCTTACACAACACATGAAGATGCTAACTGGTTCAAGGCATTGTGTGGACCCAGTGAAAGGTCAAGGTACATGCGAGTGGCAGGCACAGGTTGCGGACAGAAAAAGAACAAAGGGACATTTTAGCTACCTTGTCATTTATGTAGGTTAAGCCCAGCCTCTTTCCTTTGCCACATGGAAATCATGGGAAAATGTGTATGCAGATATGGCCCTTCATGAAATGAGGTCTCTCTTGTTGTTTTTCTCTGCGTCTCGCAGTCGCACACAAAGCGGAAATATAAAAGCCGTGCTCCGGGGTCTGGCACACACTCCCTCAAGCATACATCAAATTCGCTGGGGCTCTCACCAGTCACCAACCACTCTACAGGCATTTCAGAGACAACCCCTAGATGGTGTCACCTTCCATCACTCTCTCCCTTTCACACTCACTGACAGACAGGTTGCATAGGCTCACAGAAGCCACCACGGGGTGCTCCAGCGCTTTATACAAAACACCTGCATTTTACAGGGCAATGCCCTATGGAAAGAAGACCACATCAATCCCTGAAAGAAACACATTTTGGACAACAATACAGGTGAGTGATACGATACTTCTATGCCACAAAACAACAAAAATAGAAAAAATGCATCCCCAAATTCTTGTGAGAATGGCTCGGCCACACTTCCTCCTAGTACCCGTCCTTTTATCCAATCCTTTTCATCTCCCCTTTCCTCCCTCTCTGCGTGTCTTTCTCTCGGCTATCTGGGGGGGCTCCCCAGATCTGGAATTCTCTTCCCCTTTCTATCCGCTCTATCCCTATCTTCTCACATTTCCGGAAAGCTCTTAAAACTTTTTTCTTTCTTCAGGCTTTCCCTGTCTAATCTCCCCCCGGTTTTCTTTGCAAATTGTTGGCTGTGATCCTCAGCGCCAGGAAGCCGCTTGGCCGCAGTGCGCTTTTATAAATATTTGTTTCATTTCATTTCATTTCATTTCTTTCCCTCCCGCCACCACTCACACTTCTCTAACCCACAATAATTATTATTCACACTTAAGTCTGCCTGTCTCCTGCACCCCATCAGTCTGCCAATCATTCTCCTCACAGCAAATGAGCGAGCGAGCGGTGGGTGCTCTCTGTAATAGCGCCAGCCAGGGCCAAAGACAACGCGAAACCAGAGCCCGCCTTATCTGCTGCGGCTTGACAGGTCATCAGATTGTATTCCCAGCAGCTACACGGTAACCCTAGAATAACTGGGGTGAGGAGTCGGACGGTTCCAGGCCCCCCCCTGGCTTGAGGAATTGGAAGAGGCATTCAGGGAGGAGGCCTTAGGACACAGACCAGAGTCAGTCAGACCACCGCCACTACGTGAGGCCCGCCAACTTTGTGCCACCACATCATGAACACAATCATTTGGTGCCGGGCGGAAAAACGTACTCACCTCCTGCACTACAGTCCTGTTGTTGAGGGCAGGCACAAGGGGTCTACAACTTGTCAGCTATCCAGTAGAATAATTAAATTATGGCTGCTCCGGACGGTGAAGAAGTGCGCACCTCTGCTGACAACTTGTTTCGTGACTCTCGTCACTGCAGTCACGCGCAATTTTAATTGCTCAATGCGCTGTGCGCATGCGGGAATCAGGGATTTACATCATCAGCGCACCCTAGAGAGGCGCGCAGACGCGGCGGAGGAGGAGACAGTGCATAATTCTGCGCGCTGCGCACAGGCACCTCCTCCTCCGTGTTTGGTTGCACAGACACCAGTCGGCGGACGGTCAATCAATCAACCTTGCTGTTGCTGGCCTGGCGCTGCTGTTTTCCCTGCAGGCTGAGCCTGCAGCTAGAGCGGAGTGGACTTGTCTCGGTATTTATGCCTGGTACAGTATTTGGCTGGGGGGCCGATTTTCAGTCCGGCCATCACTACTTCAGAGAGAAGTCACCAGCCAGGTGTAGTGTGTGTCTGAGATCTCAGACACGACACCTGGAGACTTCTCTCTGAAGTAGTGACGGCCGGAATGAAAATCGGCCCCCCAGCCACAAAACCGGCCCCTGTTCCAAAACCGGCCCCCACCCCCATCCAGCCGACCGGGGGATTGCCCGGTGCCCGAAAGCACCAGTCCGGGCCTGGGTGTGGTGGAGTATTCATTCATAAAGCTCCTGGCCTGCCTGATATTGTCAAATTGGGATGAACTGCTAGCTCTACTAGTGGAAGCCATTGGACTGTGTTTTGGAAAAACAAAAAACTTTGCCGAGCAGCCACAGTAAACATGGCAGCCACTCAGTAAGTTACAGTGCCTTCAGTGAAGTACTGTAACTTTGCCAAGGAGCACTGAAATCTCTGTCAGGCAGGCGTTAATCTCTAAATATGGCGAAATACTCTACAAACTTTAGTAAGGCCATTTATTACTGACTCTGTCTAAGAAGCATTGACATTGTCAATAGGTCTCGCCTTTGGGACCTTATAAGTGTTTAGTTATCCAGCACAATATCCTTGGTGCAACAACGTCAAGTGGTGCATGGCTAAACACTTATACAGTCCCAAAGGCGAGACCTATCGGCTATGCCAATGCTTGTATTATTTAGTCATCCTTGTGTTTTTTAAAGATATCTTAGGGAGTAGGGCTGACCAGAGCCTAAGGTGTCAGCATTTCTAGAAGCTCCAAGTGAGGGCTCTACTCCATCTCCTGTTTTATCTGCTCCAGACTGCTAAATGCTCATCAGACCATAGTAAATAAGTGGTACAGATATGAAGCCTTGAATAAAAATTGAAAAAGAATTGTGGCTCCCCCGCAGATTACAGAACTTTCTATCACAGAAATATGCGGGGAATGCATTTTTCAGACAAAGTTTGTGATGTGCAAGGGATTCTGTGTACCACAGACTGGTGAGAGCCATGCAAGACACCCCACCCTGCATTCCCCCTGTCTTTAGTTTTTTTTAAATGTGCAGGTTTTCAGGGTTTCCATACGTGCAGACTGAGTTAGGATCCAAAATTCACAGCTACCCATTTGGCATAAAAGAGTCAGATTTCAGGAGAAAAATGTGAAGTGTCCATGTTACGATTTGGGCCCTTTCCGATCATGGGCCCCGTGGCCTACCCAAAGAAGTGTGGTACCATTTTTACTGGGAGCCTTGGAGGAATGCTAGGTATTAGGAATTGTGTGGTTTCCTGCATATTACAGAGCGTTCCATCATGGAAATGAGAGGAAAATATATTTTGTTAATCAAAGTTTGAGTTCTGCTTCTGGGTTAAAAAAAACAAACTTTTGAGAGCCCGACCCTGCATTTCCCCAGGTGTAAAGTTTGAAAAGCTGTGCAGGTTTGTTTACAGGGCGAGCTAGGGCCCAAAATAAACAGATACCCAAATGGCACAAAAAAGGGTCAGACCACTATTTTCTGTGGAAATGCCTCATTATATGTATCAGCCAAAAAGACTGCTGCACTCAGCTAACACAATCTGCTTGTCCCCACATTCAAAAGAGCTGGACATGGGAGGGAAGTCATTTTTTCCCAAAGCTACATTGCTTTTGGAATTCACTTTTTTCTGACCTATAATCACCTTGTGCAGCTCTTCGGGGACGCCTTTCTCTTCTGAGCACTTACAGACGCTTCACTGTAGGAAAATACATGTGCATTAACAATAGGAATGCATCTTCTCACTCTTGTTATTAGGTTCTTGATTTTCCATAAATTTGGGGGGGTCAAAGGAAATCCTTTTTGAACACTGACCTTCAATTGATCTGGTCTCTGTTTATAGTGTGCATATTTTCAGATTCAGACAGAGGGCTTAATCACGATACGGCACAAACTCTGGGGCATATTATCAAGGGATTTATCCCCGCTTTTTTGGCTTTAAAAGCCAAGAAAGCGGAGATAAAATTATCTCCCTATTACCTAGCTGTCGCTAACACCAGTTAGCGACAGCTAGTAGGAGATCGCGACCATCTTGGGCCCCGCTTTGCATGTCAGAGATATTTATCACTAATGACATGCAAAGTGGGCATGCCAAGATGTTAGCGACTGGAAACAGTCGCTAACATCGCTATCTCCTATTACCAACTTTTGGAGATATTCGCGCTAAGCGCGAATATCTCCAAAAGCTAACACCTGCCCCGAGCAGATCTTAGCCATGTTATCCAATGGGAGGTGGATAACATGGCTAAGAGCATTAGCTCGGTAATGCATGAATATCGCTGACTTTACAGCGATATTCATGCATTTCGGCCGATTTTTATCGCTTAGTAGATAAACCTTGATAATAGCAAGGCTCCTAAGCGATAAAAATCGCTGCAACACGGCGATACAATTATTGCCGCTAAGCCAACATAGCGATAATTATCGCTAGTTGTTGGTAATATGCCCCTCTGTTCTGCCCGAACACTCCTGCTTACATTCAAAACTGATTTATAATATGGCATGGATTGCAGGTGTCTACTCCTGTGATTTGCGGCCGGTGGTACCTCTCACCTACAATGGTAGCAAACAGTGGATAGATGCTGATTGCACGCTGTGGAATGGGGAATTACACACCTGCAATTAGAAAGTTAACCCTCATTCTGCGGAATGCATGCGGTAATTGTGCACATATTGTGCAGCTCCTATTTTTTTTTACACTCTGCGAAACCAAAAATTAGAGGGCCCACAATCTTTATCTGGTTTTTACAGCCCATTTGTGATCGGGCCTTGGTAGATCCTTTAACTGCGTTTCTGTGAAAGCCAAGCTATTCATAAACATATTACTAGGAGTTATTAAAAAAGAACTCAAGCGTGAAATACTGCTAAAACTGCCTCGAATAAAATAAGACGCAACCGCTTTAATGCATAGTGTGGCAGGGGTGCAGAAGGAGGCAGACTTATGGGAAGGAGGTGTGACAGTGTTGTAGCTTCCTAATCCTTCCTCAAGTACAGGACACATGAGCCGCATCTCAACATGCAGAACTAAATCATTTATTTATTTATTTGTTTGCGGGTTTGTAGAGCGCCAGAATAAACTCCCAAGGGAGTATCTCCGCGCTATCTGACTGCTGAACCTGCAGGAGATCGAATTACCTGGCTCCAAACTAGTTCTTAGACTGTGTGGTTAGACCTGAAACAAGAACGTCTTCAGCTTTTTCCTGAAGGCCAGATGGTTTTCAAGCTGCCTAAGCTGGAGAGGGAGACCATTCCAGAGCCCTTCAGAGTCGGCGTATCATTAACAATATAGTCATCACACCCCTACCAAAATCAAATCACACCGCCCTATGGTTGGCCATAACTCAATGGAGTGTGCTAATGTAGCTGGGGCGGGGAGCACAAACAGGAAGCGGGCCTTGCATAAGGTTTCTGTGCATCTCCCGGCACAGTCCATGATTTGTTTAGCTGCTGCGGTGCAAACGTAAACACATAAAACATGAATTCTGGCAGCAAAAATTGGAATGTCATTAAATGATAACGTCCCCTGGGTTTTATGAGCGGCGCAGAACAGCTCTCAATTTGTTTTCTTTATTTACTATGGGACGACCAGGGGTGTTTGTCAGCTGGGGAGCATCCGGTGTCGTGCGACTGAACGGAAATGCAAATCTGCGTATTCACAATGCAGGGATGGCGTGAAAGCATTTATTTGTGGAGGTGGAAAGCCCCATAGGAAAATCAGACATTTCATTTTGAAAGTATGACCTGGCCTTTATAAAGCAATGTTGGGGGGGTTGTGGCTGGAAGGAAATTGCTTTCTGCTATGCGTTTCACCCCAGGAGCCTTGCTTTTCCGACGAGAGACTTTGCAGCACAATATCCTCGCTCTAAAGCCTCCCCTCTAGTCTGCAGCGCACCAGGGTAATGGCAGACAGGCAAGCAAAGCCATGGCGTAGCTCTGTAAGTCACCTTAGAAGTGGAGAGGGGATTAAAGCCAATGTAGACTGGAGGCTGGCTCCAGCACGGCTTTTGAGGCCTATTAACAGACATGTCGCACACGAGTATAGCTAGTGTCCTATTTCTACCTCCCTTGTGCAATTTCGTAAAAGAAAAATCATCAAGCAGAGACAGCATTCTTCAAAGAAGGAGAAAGCAAGACAGTAGGGGCGTGAAACGTATCAATAATGAATGAACTCAAGTATTAAATGCAGCGCAATTAAGTACAAGCATGGGCTACGCGGCCGTGAAAGGCACACTGCCGCGCGGCAGCGAAAGTGAAAGTTATCGTGATCAAGGGCTCAGCAACAGCGCGCGCTTGTGCAGCGAAAGTGAGAGCACCCGATGGCAGCTGTGCACGTCACACGCGCGCTTGTGCGCGTGATAGTAAGCTGATCGCCGGCAAAGTAGCATTTCTAAGAGCACCTACTAAATGTCTCGGGCAGCGCATGCGCTAGATCAGGCCAAGACCTAAAAAGGGCAATATCTCTACAAGACATGTGCAGCTCATATATGAATGAAATAATTTATTCATATTTATATAGCGCATGGCTACCCTGAGGCCTCCCAGCGCTGAGGACAGACACAGATGGACACAAAGCAGAGAGTTAGGGCAAGTCCTTAAAGAGGCAGGTTTTCAGGAGTTTTTAAAATGCCGGTTAGGCTACTTCCACAGATTGGGAGGGGAGGGTGTGGCATTGAAAGAGAAGGAGCGCCCGCCCCATCTAGTTCTTCGTATTTTTTGGGGGATGGCAAGATAAGAGGAGCTGGAGCGGAGATTTCTGGGAGGATGGTAGGGGGTAATGAGGGAATGGGTAATGACCGGGCCGTGCTTCCAGAAGGCCTTATGAGCCAAGCACATGGTCCTAAATCATTCAATCAATCAATCATAGCATTTGTAAAGTGCACTACATACCCGTGGGAGTCTCAAGGCGCTAGGGGGGAAGCAGCTACTGTTCAAAGAGCCAGGTCTTGAGGAGTCTTCTGAAGGTCAGAAGGTCTTCGGTCTGCCGCAGGCGGATGGGGAGGGTGTTCCATGTCTTGGCGGTGAGGTGGGAGATTGATCTGCCGCCGTTGGTCACTCTTTGGATGCGGGGGACGGTGGCAAGGGAGCGGTCTGCGGAGCGGATCTGGCGGGTGGGGGTGTAGAGTCTGAGTCGGCTGTTGAGGTACGCTGGTCCGGTGTTGTGGAGTGCCTTGTGTGCATGGGTGAGGAGTTTGAAGGTTATCCTCTTGTTGACAGGGAGCCAGTGTAGGTCTCTCAGGTGGGGTGTAATGTGGCTGCAGCAAGGGATGTCGAGGATCAGGCGTGCGGGGGTGTTCTGGATGCGTTGGAGACATTTCAGGAGTTTGTCCGGGGCTCCTGCGTAGAGTGTGTATCCGTAGTCCAGTCCACTACTGACAAGGGCCTGGGTGACCGTCCTTGTTTCGGTGGGGATCCACTTGAAGATCCTGCGAAGCATGCAGAGGGTGTTGAAGCAGGAGGAGGAGACGGCGTTAACCTACTTCATCATGCAAAGGGTAGAGTTGAGGATGACCCCTAGGTTGAGTGCGTGGTCGGTGGGTGTAGGGGGAACACCTAGTGCAGTCGGCCACCAGGAGTCGTCCCAGGTCGAGGGGTGGATCCGAGGATGAGGACCTCCGTCTTTTGTGAGTGTAGCTGCAGTCAGCGGTTCCTCATCCAGTCGGCGATGGCCTTCATTCCTTCGTAGAAGTTCGTTTTGGCGGTGGGGGGGTCTTTGGTGAGGGAGAGGATCAGCTAGGTGTCATCGGCGTAGGAGATGATGTTGAGGTTGTGCCGTCGTGCGACGTGGGCCAGCATTGCCATGTAGATGTTGAACAACGTTGGGGTGAGGGATGAGCCTTGGGGTACGTCACAGATGATCCCGGTGGCTTCAGAGCGGATGGGGGAGGCGGACACTCTGTGTTCTGTCGGAGAGGAAGGAGGTGGTCCAGTCCAGGGCCTTCTTTTGGATTCCGGCGTCATACAGGCGTGTTCGTAGTGTGTGGTGGCAGACCCTGTCGAAGGCAGCTGCCAGGTCCAGGAGGATGAGGGCTGCAGTATCTCTGTTGTCAAGCAGGGTCCTGATGTCATCGGTGGCGGCAATGAGGGCAGTTTCGGTGCTGTATTTGCTGTGGAACCCGGACTGGGACGGCTCCAAGATGCTGTTCTCCTCGAGGAAGCTGGTCAGTTGTTTGTTGGCGGCCTTTTTGATGACCTTTGCCGGGAACGGGAGCAGGGAGATGGGTCGGAAGTTCTTGAGATCCTTGGGGTCCGCCTTGGGTTTCTTGAGTAAGGCGTTGATCTCTGCGTGCTTCCAGCTCTCCGAGAAGGTCGCTGTCTCGAAGGAGATGTTGATGGTTTTCCGGAGATGGGGTGAAATGGGCTGCTGGCTTTGTTAAGTTGTGGTGTGGGCAGGGGTCTTCCTGGGATCCGGAGTGGATGGTATTCATGATCTTGATGGTGTCGTCGTCGTTGATGTTGGTCCAGGAGAGCAGGTGGTTGGTGCGGGTGGTGGTCATGGGAGCGGGGGTCTCAGTGGTTGCTGGGGTGGTGAGGGCATCGAAGCTGTCATGGATGTCTGCGATCTTGCGATGGAAGAAGGTGGCCAGCGAGTCGCACATGTCTTGTGAAGGTGAGATGTCGTTGGTGTTGGAGCTGGGGTTGGAGAATTCCTTCACGATGTTGAAGAGCTATTTGCTGTTGTGTGCGTTGTTGTCTAAGCCGTCTTTGAAGGAGGTCCTTTTGGCCGATCTGATGAGGTGGTGGTGCCTGCGGGTGGCGTTCTTGTGGGCTGTGTAGCTTTCCGGTGTTCGTTCACGGATCCAGTTTTTTTCGAGTTTTCGGCAGGATCGCTTGGAGGCCTGGAGGTCTTCGGTGAACCAGCTGGCTTTCTTGTTGGTCTGGGTGTTGGAGGGCTTCTTGAGTGGGCGAGGGTGTTGCCGCAGTCGTTGAGCCACTGTCTGAGGTTACGGGCTGTGGCGTCGGGGTCGGTCGGGTCTGTGGGTGGGCTCTGGGCAAGGGTGGTGGTTAGCTGGCCTTCGGTGACTTTGCTCCAGTGGCGGCGAGGTATCTGCTGGGTGCGATGGTGTGTGGTGGGTTTCCGGAAGGTAAAGTGGATGCAATGGTGGTCGGTCCAGTGGAGTTCGGTGGTGCGGTTGAAGAAGACTTGGGAGCTTGCTGGGAAGATAGGGTCAAGCGTGTGAGCGGCGGAGTGGGTGGGTGTTGTGATGAGTTGTCTGAGTCCGAGGTTGGCTATCAGGGAGGAAGAGTTGGAGTCGTTGTTGTTCTTGAAGAGGAAGTTCAGGTCCCAGAGGAGGATGTAGTCCGTGGAGGCGAGGATTTGTGTACTGATGAAGTCGGCGATGGAGTCGCTGAACTGCGGTCCGGGTCCGGGAGGGTCTGTAGACGAGGGTGCCTCTGAGGTTGGTGTTGGGGTCGGTGTGGATATGGAAGTGCAGGTATTCGGCGGTGCTGAGGGCGTTGTCAGTGTATGTTGAGATTGTGAGGGTGTTCCTGTGGACGATGGCAATTCCTCCTATTCTGTTGGTGCGGTCCTTGCGGGTGATCTTGTAGCCTTCCGGGACTGCTATGGTAATGTTGGGTGCCGAAGAGGGGTTCCGCCAGGGCCCTGTCAGGAAGGCGATGTCTGGGGTGTTGGTGTCGAGTAGGTCCCAGAGTTCGAAGGCGTGTTTGCGGGCGGAGCCGGTGTTGAGCAGGATGCATCTGAAAAAAGTTGGGTTCTTCGGTAGGTGGGTTGGTGGGCCGGATGCTGGTGAAGATGCAGTACCGGCAGGAGAAGGGTCCTTGGGTGTGTTTCGGGGCGGCCAAGCAGCAGGTGCGTGCTCGCCCGGCGTTGAGTACGTGGAGGGCGCTGAAGTTCTAGCGGAGACGGATGTTCTGGTTTTCATGAGGGCCAGGGGTTCTGGCGCTGGGTGCGGTCCAGGCGCGGACGGGTGCAGAGGGGCTTGCCTTAGGCCCTTTTGGCACTGCGCGGCCTCCATATGAGGGGATGTGGGAGGGAGGAGCTGCTGGGAGGGGGGAGCGGGGTGGCAAGTCGGAACGCAGGGGCGGGGCAGCAGGGAACGCGGCGGCAGGAAAAAAGCAGAGGGGGGAGCGGTCAGGGGTTAAAGAAGACCTGAGGAGAGTCAGGCGCGAGGCTCGAACTCTGCTTGAGATGGACTGCGGGCAAACAATCAGCTGGTGGAGCTGCCGGGGAGAGTGCTTACTGGACCGGAGGTCAAGGCTTACACGCGCTCCCCCGCAGCGGTCGCCAATATGTAGGGAAGGGGGCGGGAGTAGAGGTGGAGGCGGGAGTGGGACTGGGTCAGGGGGCAGGGCTCGTGGGAGAAGGACTTGGAGGAAAAGTGGGAAGCGCTAAGGCGCTGACAACAGTAAAAGCAAAAAGTAATGCCCGAGAATGTGAACACGCAAGGCACACAAAATACTATTCCAAGAACACAAGACATGAGGAGAGTCAGGCGCGAGGCTTGAACTCTGCTTGAGACGGACTGCGGGCGAACAATCAGCTGGTGGAGCTGCTGGGGAGAGTGCTGCCTGGACCGGAGGTCAAGGCTTACACGCGCTCCACCGCAGTGGTCGCCAATATGTAGGGGGGGCGGGAGTGGAGGTGGGAGTGGGGCTGGGACAGGGGGCGGGGCACGTGGCAGCGGGACTTGGAGGAAAGCGGGAAGCGCTAAGGCGCTAACAACAGTAAAAGCAAAAAGTAATGCCCCAGAATGTGAACACGCAAGGCACACAAATTATAATCCCAAGAACATAAGACCTGAGGAGAGTCTGGCGCGAGGCTCGAACTCTGCTTGAGACGGACTGCAGGCGAACAATCAGCTGGTGGAGCTGCCAGGGAGAGTGCTGCCTGGACCGGAGGTCAAGGCTTACACCATTGTATTCTTGCCATGATAGTGAGCCTGTGAAGGTTCCTTAGTGCTGGTTTCGCAGATTGCCTGTGAGGAATCTGAAGGAGCAGGCGAGCAGCACAGTTCTGGATCGTCTTGAGTTTATGAATAGTGAATTGAGGAGCTCCCAAGTAGAGGGCATTCCCATAATCCAGGTGAGAAGGAATGAGAGCTTAGACCATGATCCTTCTCGCCTGGAAGGGAAGGAGGGAGCGGATCTTACGCAACAGCCTCATCAGGCCGTAGCAGGTGGCTGAGAGCTTGATGGCCTGGTGGTTGAAGCTAAGAGAGCAGTCAAGTCACATACCAAGGCTCTTGATCTGGGCTTTTGGATCGGGGCAGGGCCAAGGCAGTCTGGCTAGAGGAGAGCAGGGTTGAAGGAGGATGAGTTGCCAAAGAGCATGAGCTCAGTCTTGTCTCCATTGAGCTTGAGGCATGAGAGTTCCATCCACTCGGCCTCCGCCTCTAGGCAAGGACCTAGGGTGCTAGATGCCTTTGATGTTGTTGATGATCTACATAGTTGTATGAATCTTTCTGATCATTCAGTGTATGCATGGGTGCTTGTAAATGTGTGTCTGTGTGTGTGACGAACTGGGAACTACATTAGTGGCACTCTGTTCTGAGAAAATGTGTGTGCATTAGGGGCACTATGTGCTAACTATATGTGTGCATGTGTATGTGTAATGTACAAAAAGCCAGAAACATTGTTTTTTTATCAGGGTTTGTTTTCTTTACTTCAAAATATTTTAAGGCCCACCTCTTCACTCACTTTTCAAACCCAGTGATGAAACATATTTTTTTTCATTTTACACTCATTTACTCTGACTTCTTTTTTTCAACTTTCTTTTTCATGAGAAAGGGCACCTCTGTTAGGCTAATAAAAAGGCTGAAATGTAAGGATAACATATTTTTTTGATGATAGCAATCATGTACTGTGAGATCACCGCTAGAATATGTTAATGTGTGAAGAGACATAGGGCCTCATAAAAATGGCGGTGATACAGCCACCGTCAGGCCGTCAAAGGCGGTCCCACAGCCATCAGACCATGCTTGTCCACCCACCGCATTATGATGGTGGGGGGATGGAGGACGGTTGGAGAGACCAACCGCCACAGATCTGACGGGTTCAGGGAGCTCGTTGGAGGGACAGTTATCCCTACAATAGGGGCAATGCCTGCTCAGGCACCACCGTAGGGATTACAATGTCCCTTTCCACGAGCCGTTTCATGGTGGTTAACCCCCATGAAAAGGCAGGCCAAAAAAGACATAGGGGCCCCTAGCGGACCCCCTTCCCCCTGACCCTTCGATATGGGCCTTGGGGGGCACCTATGGTGCCCCCTACATATGCATGCGCTATGTGGCAGGCATCGCAGGGTGCCTGCCACATAGTGCAGGGATATGCAAAATGTGTTTCTTTTGTACAGTGGCGTGTGCTGCAGCCTACAGCACATGCCGCAATAGAAAATATACATATTGAGTCTTCCTTGAAGGTGACAGCATCCGAATACCGATGGCAGGACCACCGACAGCTGATCGGGCGGTCCCGTTCTGGACAGGATCGTCCGACCGCCGTCATAATGAGGCCCATATTTACAGATACATATGTTGAGTATATTTACAGATACATTTGGGGAGCATTTTCAACATCTCTAGGACACACTAAAAGGCAATGCCTAATTTTTCTATAATAAATAATGCTGGGACTGAAAATGAATCTGCAGGTTCTAAATGCTACTCATTTCAACAGATAAAGAAATAAGACACAGAAAGGTAATGTGATGTGCCTGTGTGTATGTGTTTGTGCATCTGTGCATAGGTGTTCAGAACTCAGTTGTAATGACACAAAGATAACAGCAACTGCGGTGTATTCAATATGTCTAGTCTTTATTATAATGTATTATAATTTGAATTGCAAATTTTTTGTCACAGACCATAAATGAAATACATATTTTCTTTTCTTTACTAAATCATTCATAACATAGCATACTAAACATAAGCATTCATGTTTGTATTTCTGTAATCTTCACCTTCTGTAGTGTTGTGTAATGTAAAAGGGTAAGATGATTGGATATGTAGGACATAAGCATTAAATGATACTATTTTGTTTATTCAAAACTTTCAAATTGAAATGTGTGTAAATACTAACCATTTGCACCATAGTCGCAGAGTTCTTATTTTGTCTGATTCTCTTAGATTATAAACTGTTCTTGTTCTATTCATGTCTATACCTTGTCTAAAAAATGAATGTCACTGAGACCATGGTCTTCTTTTCAATACAAGCAATAGGAAATCGAATGGACAAGCAGGTTTTTTCTCAATGTACTTCCCAGTTATAGTTTCAAAATGTCAGGATAGTGCGGATACTGTGAATGAAAATGAAAGTTATATCAATGGATGATATCTTACATTTTACTTCTACTCATTTCAGACTGATACTAGACTTTGAAATATGTAAAAGACTGAACTTGGAAATTAAAGACAATTTCTTTTTCTGATCATTGTACAATATTTTAGATTTTACTGATGTCATGTTAGCAGCTGATGCATTTATGCAGTGTAGATAAATCAGAGCAATTTTAAACAATTAAAATACATGGAGAACAGAGAGCTCAAAAGGCACCGGTAAACATTTGTTATTTTTGAATCGTGATAACCTTCAAGGTGAATGTGCACTTTACGAATACACATTATGTTATATTATGTTATATCCTAGAATATCACAAACATATAGTTTGATTTTAATTTCCCAATATACTGACTTTTGCATGTCAATGTTTATAAATAGGTATCTTAAAATCCACCTGAAATATCAAATGGACTCATGGTAACAGGCACATTGCAAAAGTAGTATAACAAATCTATCCTCCATAATTAAGCCTCCAATGGAAATCTTTTGCTATCGATGAAACATAGTCACTCAGTGCTGTAATGGTTGGGAGTGGTGAGCTGTTCACTTGTTAGTCAAATATTCTAATCTCGTTTTATACTTTCTGCATTGTTCTTTCTTCTCTTCACTATCCTGATCTGGTTCTCACTACTAAACTCAAACTCTGTATCAACAATTGCTTCAGAGGACGTAGTGATCAGCAAGGTGATAAAGTAAAATGCTCTTAATTAATTTAGCATGTACATAAAGGTCTCAATTGTGTAACACCTATTTTAACTGTTGTGGTAAATCCATAGGTTTTACCATTTTTCCACCTATTGTTTCTGATATTGGCGCTCTTGACTTCTGGTATTTGACCTGCCGTATCTGGGGCCTTCTGCTCAGACCCTGGCTGCCTAATCAGCCCTAAAAATGATAAGCAATTTTGCTTTAAAATTGCCGTATTTGACACTATTATACATCATCAGCAATCGTGCTAAAGGTTTTACACAAGGTCACATATTGGATGCAAGACTAAAAGAAAACTTTTGTTACCCTTTGCTTCTAAATTTTTGAAAATGCATTCATGTTTCTGCAACAGACTGCTTAAGACCGTACATACAAAACGAAATATTACCATTTTCTCCAAGGCAAATACTATAAATCTCAGATTGTCAGTGTGTATATTAATAAATATGAAAAAATTTAAGAAAATATTAGATTTAATTATTAGCTATAATTGTTATCTATGTTTATTAAGTTATCACTTTGTCGGCCTGAAAAGTATTAATAAAGTTGGGAAAGGGTTAACATAATTTATCTGGCTGAAAATTCGGTGGCGTATGTCCACTGTCGCCTTTTATACATAAGCTCTTGTGGTACTGAAAATTCTGGACCCGTGTAATAAACTTTGTCGTAGCATGACGATTTTTATATCAAAAGACCAAGAATGGCTAGTACACTATGTACAAGCATTTTCGTCATATTCCAGTAACGTTTTCACCTCGAAATCGTCATTTTCGTCCTGAACCCTTGGCTTCCATTTTGTGTACAGCAGCCATTTTGTGAGTTGCCCTCACATAGGCTTATAACTACAGCCAAATTCGATTCCAAAGGACACATACACCTTAATTGACTTCTCTGTGACCTGGGCAAGCTGAAACCATTGCCCCAGGCCGAACCTGCCCGGCCAGTTCCTTTCCCAGTGGCCGAGCGAGATAGCATCAAGGCACAACATGCCATAAACCTTTTCATCGCACACACACCCTGTCTTATCTTACTCACACCTGTCTCTGCTCCCTTCTTAATGGCCTGTTTACGATGGGGATGTGCCGGGTTTTTATTATGGGTTTCTGCAGCTTGTGTAAGAAGGAATGTTGGGTTTTTGCATGTTTGCAAAAGCTAGAACTGCCCCTTTCTTTTTTTGTACTGAGTCATGTAACGCTAAAAACATATAAAAGGCCTCTGTCCTCTTTGTTCCTCAGACTACCTCATCCACTTGCTACGGCTTCTGGGTGACGTGGCCTCACTATGTTAAGCTTAATAAAGATGTCTTTTCATATTATCAGAGTCTGTGCCAAGTTCTTGTTATATTAGTAAGTATTCCCTGAGAACGAAAATTACCAAGTTCTTCAGTTGGCGCCCTAACGCGGGGATCATCAGAGAAGTGACTTTCTGTGGGAGTGATCGTGCCAGGAGACTGAAATGGACTGAGGAGGACAGAACAAGATTCTACTAAGAAGGTACTCTGTGCACGGGGATTCTAGAGATTCTTTGATTCTGCAGCCCAGTATATTTCTGATCTTCCTGATTTTTGATCCTCCACATGATGTCACTCCTGACTGATAACCTTTTTGCGTGAGTATTCTTAAAAAGACCATTAGGTCATGTAGAACTTGACAGTTAGAATCTAGATAACATTTTGATTAGTAAAAGTAAGAGTTAAGTATAAGTGGGTCGCTCCCAGTCCTTTGTTCTTTGGTTCTTTGATTTTGATTGGTTCTTAGTTTGATTTGTCCTTAGTTTTTATTTGAATATTGCAATGTTCAAAAACCGAGGGTCTTGTATATTTACGAGTGTATCGATAGAGATAGCCCCTTGAAGTTTGAAGCTAGATTAGTGAGCTATAAGATGCCTGATCTTAGCGAATTTGGAGATTTGTGTTGTCCAACTTTGTATACGTTTGGATTAGCCGGCTTCCCCTAAAGGGGATATCTAAATAGGTTTAGATTTAAAAACATATTTCTTCCTTGGTGATTTTGGTATCCTCAGGGAATTAAAATATGACATAATACAAAACAAGGATCCTTTGTTCTGCGCAATTTTATGAATGGAGATATGCAGAACGATTTTTGGTGTTCTGCCAGCCAAAGCTAGTGAATTAAGTGTATTGTGGCTTCGTGCACATACAGCAGTCTGTTGGGCTGTGTTTTTTGCAGTCTTTTGGAACCCTATTGCGACATGCTTCTCGTAAATATGACTTACAGCTAGTATTTACAAATGGCTTTGTTTTCGTCCTGAGTGTCGATTTGTGGGTTCAATGTGTGTTTCAATGTCTATGTGGTTTTTCTCATTAGTGTAACTTCAGTAATAGCTACAGCGCTGTATTGTGTGTCCTGAGTGTTTTGAATACTTTCTCTTTATGTCTGCAATGAGCTCTCAATGTGTGTTTGTGGGTTTCTTGATGTTTTCAGTCTGTTAAGTAAAATGTCAGATTAATTAATATTAAGTAGAAATTAAATAACACTCCAGCAATTTACTATGTCACATGCTAAAAATCGCTATGTGTTGCTATTTAATTTACAGAGTAAGCAAAAACGCATATGTGCAAACTGTTAAATGCTTAAAATAGATAAGTTAAAATTCACATTCACTAGGAATACGAAGGGCCTCAAAAATAATTGTCTTTTGTACCAAAACGAATTTATAGCATTTTTTACTTACATGCATTGTAGTACATGAAAAAGACAAACACTTCAGCTAAAGTGGATTTTTGCCAGATTTAAATGCATCTTATTGCACGCGCATTTTTAAAAAAAAACTGGAAATGTCTGTTTTCAGTAAGACTGAAAGCGTGCTCAGGTTTCAGTTTCAGCCCTGTGCAGGGCCTTTCCTGCCCTTAAGGCAGCAGATGTTGTTTTTCGAAGGCCATAAATAGCATTGGAATGTTTATTTAGCCCAGGACTTAGCCGTTAGTTAATCACAGTTGGATTTTTTTTCATTTCAGAATAGTGTTTTAGAGGGTTACAAAGATAGGGTTCATCACTTTGTATCACTGAAAGACATTCCAATTGCGATTTTCCTCTCTTTAAGCAATTTTTTTTAAAGTATATTTTTGATTCTTTTGCTAAATACTGATTGCCCTTTAAAAATGGTGCGAAAAATGTCATGTTTTAAGTTAGGCTTTTTGTGCGTAAGCGCATAAATGGATTGCATCTAAAAATGATAGGCAAGGGATGCAGCTTACCTTTATATGTGGAAATATCATAAAAACAGATAACTGGTTTCAAAGGAAAAATTATTAATTATGGAAAAAAAGTATTTTTTTTTTTTTTTTTTTTTGGTTAAAAACTTTTATTGAGCAACAAAATCATGTGTACAGAGATGGGCCCACAACCACACGGGCTGGCCGCTAAGATCGGAGCATAATATGAGACAAAACAGTAGGCGCCACTCCGGCGGTCAGGCACAAACTGAACACAAAATGTCGCCCACAATATGGAACAGGAGAAGTTCATTTTCTTATTTTAAAACACACCAAAACGACAAACATAAACACCAAGGCGAAGGAATAATACACATAGAGTCAGCCCTGGAGGGGTGGGAAACCCACTAATCAGGAACACGAAGTCACAATCCGTAGGACAAGTTAAGGCGGGGGGACAGCAGGGAGGTCAATCAAGCCAAACGACAGTACGTGAAATTTCAGGAACATCAACCTAGGGTGATAAAAGAACATCAGAGGCCTCCACCAAGGGAGGAGCACAAATGTCTCCGCGATAGGCGTTCCACTGACACCAGATCTTCGTCCATGCCCTAGGCCTGCCCCTAGCCGTGTAGACGGTTTTTTCGCGGAACATAGACCAGTCCATGTTTTCTTCCCACACAGAGACAGTGGGAGGCCTGTGGGAGCCCCAAAGTTGCGCTATGTCTCGCTTCGCAACCATATACCCCAGGGTCGCCCATCTGGTCTGGGCCACCGAACAGTCGGTAGGTTCCCACACGTTCAACAAGCATCTCCGGGCCTCCGGCACCAGTGCAACTCCAGTCACGTCAGCCATCACCGCAAGCACCGCAGTCCAATAGGCAGCCACCCTCGGACACTCCCAAATTATGTGAAGGAACGTAGCACTCATCCCACACCCACGCTTGCATAGGCCATCCGGGGAAAAACCCATCGCAACCAAACGAGGACCAGTAACATACACCCGGTGGAGGATCTTGAGCTGAACCAGACGGAGACGGGCAGGAATGGCAACCTCTTTCGGAGAAGATAACGCCGATTGCCAATCCTCATCATCTAATTCCAGCCCGTCGCCGACCCACGCTTCTCTAAGTCGAACGAGCAAGTCAGCGCGATTGTGAATCAGCTTCTTATAAATCAAGGAGATGGTGCTATCTGGGAGATAGCCATCCAGTATACGATCTTCGAGAGGGGAGGACTCAGGGACGGCGGCACCGGAAGCCAGAACCGAAGTGAGGGCATGACGAACCTGTAAATATCTAAAAAATTCCCTATCACTCAGGTCATAATCATTTCGAAGGGCCTCAAAGGACTTCACCGCTCCATTCGCATACACGTCACCCACTCTACAAATTCCAATCATGTCCCAACGGTCAAACCCTTTCGTAGTCCAAAGACATCCCAGGCGCTCAGATGCAAAAAGCGGAGTAGCCAGCGTCACTCGGTCGTCCCACCCCAGGCTCACATTCGCAGCGCGCCACACACCAACAGCAATCCTAGTTGGACCCGTAAGGCGGATCCCAGCCGACCTGGAATAAAGCGCTCTATTAAAGTTACCACCCGGCAGTTGGAGTCTGTCCATTGCAAAGGTCGGATCCGGACCCGGGGAGTACATCGAGTGGTTAATGGCCGACAGCTGCATAGCCCAATAATATCTCCTGATATCAGGAAGCGCTATGCCCCCGTCATACCAAGGGATGGTGAGCTTCGCAAGCGCGATACGTGGGCGCCCGTCCCAAATCAGTTGCCTCTGTAGACTCTCGACCTCTCGGAAGTAAGTAGCGGGGATATCATCATAGGAATTCTGGAGTGCGTAAAGGAATCGCGGCAAGGACATCATCTTGAGCGTGGAAGGGTATACTCAGATGTGAGTCCCTTGCTCATTGCACCATCAGGATTCAAGCAAGCCGGGCCGAAGACGCCTGAAATGGCAGAAACCGGTCCCCGGAAGCTTGTTTCCTTCCCAGTGTAAGAATTGGCTTTTGTAGTCTGGTCTGCCCTGTTCCCATGATGCACTGGGCCAGGGACAGACTAATTTGCATACAGCCAGGTTCTGAAACTGGGATGGTGCAATGAGCTAAAAAACGGTGTTGGATCTAGCCCTGATCTCTTGACTGGGTGAGAGTACTCTGCTTAATTCAGAGACTCTGTCCATCACCACCCCTTGTTGTAAATTATTTTGTCCACCCTAAGCGTGGAAGGGTATACTCAGATGTGAGTCCCTTGCTCATTGCACCATCAGGATTCAAGCAAGCCGGGCCGAAGACGCCTGAAATGGCAGAAACCGGTCCCCGGAAGCTTGTTTCCTTCCCAGTGTAAGAATTGGCTTTTGTAGTCTGGTCTGCCCTGTTCCCATGATGCCCTGGGCCAGGGACAGACTAATTTGCATACAGCCAGGTTCTGAAACTGGGATGGTGCAATGAGCTAAAAAACGGTGTTGGATCTAGCCCTGATCTCTTGACTGGGTGAGAGTACTCTGCTTAATTCAGAGACTCTGTCCATCACCACCCCTTGTTGTAAATTATTTTGTCCACCCTAAGCGTGGAAGGGTATACTCAGATGTGAGTCCCTTTCTCATTGCACCATCAGGATTCAAGCAAGCCGGGCCGAAGACGCCTGAAATGGCAGAAACCGGTCCCCAGAAGCTTGTTTCCTTCCCAGTGTAAGAATTGGCTTTTGTAGTCTGGTCTGCCCTGTTCCCATGATGCACTGGGCCAGGGACAGACTAATTTGCATACAGCCAGGTTCTGAAACTGGGATGGTGCAATGAGCTAAAAAACGGTGTTGGATCTAGCCCTGATCTCTTGACTGGGTGAGAGTACTCTGCTTAATTCAGAGACTCTGTCCATCACCACCCCTTGTTGTAAATTATCATCTTGAAAAGGGCAGCCCTGCCCAGCGGCGACAAGGGTAATTTACGCCAGCGAGCCACGTCCAGCCGCAATCTATGAAGCGGGGGAAGGAGATTACGTTCAAACCGGAGCGACGAATCCAATGTAATAAAAAAAACCAAATATTTAAAGCCGGACTGAACTACCTGGATAGGAAATCTATTCGGCAATGGGGGTAGGTCACCCGAAATAGCATAGACACAGGATTTAGCCCAGTTTATAGTCAAACCCAAATTCTTACCAAACGAGGCGAGAACGTCAAATAAGACATTCAAAGATTTACGCGGGGAAGTAAGATAAAGAAGAATGTCGTCCGCGTAAAGCGAAACACGGTCCTCAAAATCTGGGGACGAACGTATACCCTTGAGGGAAGGTTCCCAGCGAATCCACGCAGCCAGCGGCTCCAACGCGAGAGCGAGAAGTAGTGGAGACAAGGGGCACCCCTGTCTGGTCCCCCTACCAAGGGGAAAGGGAGCCGACACTCGACCATTAACCACAACCTGTGCCAGGGGCTCGGTATACAGTAGCTTCACCCAGCCGATGAACCCCGGGCCAAAACCAAACTTCTCAAGAGCCGCCCAAAGGTAGGGCCACTCTATCGTGTCGAAGGCCATCATGGCGTCCAACGAGGCCAAAATGGCCGGCTCCGTCAGAAGCCCCGCCCTCGCGATGGCTCCATGAAGGCGACGTAGATTAAGGGCCGTGTTACGGTGCGGGATAAATCCGGATTGATCCGGATGAATCAGGTCACTAACAACCGTGAGGAGGCGGGTAGCCAAGAGTTTGGCAAGAACTTTAGGCTCGACATTTAACAGGGAGATGGGTCTATAAGACGAACAAAGATCCCGGGGCTTACCGTCTTTAGGAATTACCACAATCGTAGCCAGGCGCTGGTCATAGGGGAGAACACCCCGCTCCCGGGACTCCGAAAACATTGTCCGAAGATAGGGCGCAATCTTATCAGGACGCAGTTTGTATAACTCGATTGGCAAACCGTTCGGCCCCAAAGCCTTGCCCGAACGGAGAGAGCGAATTGCAGTCGCGATTTCGTCCGTAGAGAACGGGGCCTCCATAAAGGATCTCTCCAAATCGGAAAGGCAGGGCAAAGCTATGTCGCGCAGCATGAGGCGAGAGTCGTCTACATCCCTTTCCGACACTGGGGAGTAAACCGCACGGAAATAGTCCGCAAAACATTCCACTATTTCAACCGGGTCCGTCACTTTCACACCATTCAAAGTCTGGACCACAGGCACCACTCGATTCGCCCTTTCCCTCTTGTCCAACCAAGCAAGCAATTTCCCCGCTTTGTCTCCAACATCATACAGACGACCCTGTTGCTCTCTAAACATCATTTTGGCCGCATCTGTGACCAGAGACTTAAAGGCTAATTGCTTCAGACCCAGGGCATGGAGTTTGTCACGAGTGACACTCGATTCCAGGTCAGCCTCCATCTCAAGTATTTCCATCTCAAGCTCCACCACCTCCCGATTCCTCGCCTTTTTGGTTTCAGCAATGAGAGACAGGGCCTGCCCACGAATCACCGTCTTAAAAGCCTCCCATAGGGACACCGCAGAAGAGACAGACCCCTCGTTCTCCAGAAAGTAGGTGTCCAAGGACGTAATCAATTGACCACGGGTCTCAGGGGAGGTCAGGTACCAAGGGTTGATAGGAGCCACCCGGCCCGCCGCCTCCACCCCCACATCAAACCAGAGCCAGAGCGGAGAATGATCTGAGATGCCCCGGGGGAGGTGCCTAATCTCGCGGACGGCCGATGACTGTTCAGCTGGCATGAGGAAGTAATCTAGTCTAGACAAGCTCCCATGAGCCCCAGAGTGGAAAGTATATTGAAGTTGAGTGGGGTGCATAAGTCTCCAGCAGTCAACCAAACCAAAAGTATCCAAAAAGCCACCCATCCATAGTTGGGTCAAAGGAGTATCCCTAGGGGGGTAACGATCACTGAGACCAGAGAGAACAGAATTAAAGTCACCAGCCACAAAGAGAGCACCATCAGGGAGGCCCAACAGAACTCTGCCCAAATCAAAAAAGGTAGCGGTCTGCAAGCCGGGGGGCACATAGACGGTAAACAGGGAAAGGGGTTTGCCCTCATATCGACCCACGAGGACGGCATAGCGCCCCCGATCATCAAGGATTACTTCATCTATCGCAAGGGGAAGGGAAGCCCGGACCAGGATGCCCACTCCCCTGGAACCCGTTGTAAACCCTGAGTGCGCAACAAGACGATAGCCCCACCTATTCATCGCGTGACAGGTATTGCCCACTAGGTGCGTCTCCTGCAGAAAGACAATATCGGGAGACAAACGTCGCAGGCATCGCAACACCACCCCCCGCTTTATACGATCCCCTAGACCATTGACATTCCATGAAATAAACCTCAACCCGCTACCCCCCATCCCACGAAGTAATGCAGGAACCCTCCCCCAATGAGCATGACACTGAAAATACCTTCATCAAATTAGAATAGCCTTGAAAAAACAAAACACAAACTACAAACCCCCAAACAACCCACCCCCCAACACCCAAAGAAACACCCCCCACCCTGCACCCCTGCAGTAGACAAAGAAGCCACCCCAACATGCAGTGTGCCTGTCGCCCAAAAAACCCCGTTCTACAAAAAGACCCCGGAGGAGGAAAAGGCTCTGTCCCACCCGCCACCCCGACAGAAGAAAGGTAGAGGAGAATACATAGAAAAAGAAGCGCTCAAGTACAGAACCCAGGAAGGGAGAACATAATAGGGAATCAGGGGCCCAAATATCAAGTTCAGCTCTGCAATGAGCAAGGGACTCACATCTGAGTATACCCTTCCACGCTTATGGTGGACAAAATGATTCAGAAAAGGGGGTGGTGATGAACAGAGTGCCTGAATTAAGCAGACCACTCTTACCCAGTCCAAAGATCAGGGCTTGATCCATCACCGTTTTTTAGCTCACTGCACCATCCCAGCTCAGAACTTGGCTTTTCTGAATCATTTTGTCCACCATAAGCGTGGAAGGGTATACTCAGACATGAGTCCCTTGCTCACTGCTCCATCAGGATTCAAGCAAGCCGGCCGATGACGCCTGAAATGGCAGAAACCGGTCCCCGGAAGCTTGTCTCCTTTCTGGTGAAGAATTGGCTTGGTAGTTTGGTCTGCCCTGTTCCCATGATGCACTGGGCCAGGGACAGACTAATTTGCATATAGCCAGGTTCTGAGCTGGGATGGGGCAGTGAGCTAAATAACGGTGATGGATCAAGCCCTGATCTTTGGACTGGGTAAGAGTGGTCTGCTTAATTCAGACACTCTGTTCATCACCACCCCCTTTTCTGAATCATTTTGTCCACCATAAGCGTGGAAGGGTATACTCAGACATGAGTCCCTTGCTCACTGCTCCATCAGGATTCAAGCAAGCCGGGCCGATGACGCCTGAAATGGCAGAAACCGGTCCCCGGAAGCTTGTCTCCTTTCTGGTGAAGAATTGGCTTGGTAGTTTGGTCTGCCCTGTTCCCATGATGCACTGGGCCAGGGACAGACTAATTTGCATATAGCCAGGTTCTGAGCTGGGATGGGGCAGTGAGGTAAATAACGGTGATGGATCAAGCCCTGATCTTTGGACTGGGTAAGAGTGGTCTGCTTCATTCAGACACTCTGTTCATCACCACCCCCTTTTCTGAATCATGTTGACATTGTGACCTTTTAAATTCGAGCCTTGTCTCTGTGAAATGCAGAATAACATTGCTAAACAGGCCTCTGAAAGGTGGAATTTCGGGTTTAAAGTTAAAGACTTAATTCCAAGGGAGATATAAAAAAGGTTTCTTGAAAGGTTTCTTTAAAAGTCCCAACATCATGACATTTGTATTTCTGCTCTAAAAAAATAATGTCTGCTAGTACAAAAAACGAAGTGTTGCATTACGTCTTAGACAAAAAAAAAATAAGATGCAGCCTTTTACTAAAATTTTGAAGCCTACATGAATAAGTAAAAACGATTTGCCAATTAAGAAGTTTTTTTTTTATCATGGAGATTGTGGCACAAGACTAATTTTAGGTGTCAGGGAAAGGATTTTACCTCTAAAAGTTAAAAAGGCTTCATGTTGCAAGGTGACTGACAAGATGGTAACAGTTAAGTAATGGAAATTTATTTTTGTGTTTGTTAATGTGTATCATGTTTTGTCTTCTCCTTAAAAGTTACAATTGATGTCTGTTTATTATCTGTATTATCTGTACATATTGTATATGTCTCTCTTTTGTGTGCTGTGTTTTTTTTTCCTTTTCGCTTCTGCTCACAGATCATTCCTGGATTGCTCTGAGGGCTTTTAAGCCTAACAAGACACGTGAGTTTGGTTGGTTGAAATGAGATGGTTTTTTTTTTGCGCAACTCCTTTGAAAAGAAATGTCCATGCGTTTTTCATGTTTGTGTATTTTGTTCTATCATGAATTGTTCTTGCTGGTTCTGTGTGTCCGAAAGTTGTATTTGACAGCAGATACCCACTATTGGTGATCTACTGTCAAACAGGAGGGTATCCTTACACGGTATTATGCATCACCGCTCATTTATATATGCTATCGTTTTACAGCGAGTATATCTGATGGCTTGACGTCCGTTTTGAGCGTTTTTGCATGTTTTATGCTGTATGATGCCGCTTAAGAAATTATTACAAATTCACCCGTGTTGTTGTGAGGGACATGTATGATGATACGTGTCGCTGTCAACAGTTGGGTAACATTTTCGCTGATACTAAAATTCACAGATATGATTTTTTTACATATTGGGAACCAGACAGACAACACTTCACCAGTGTATGTCAAATTTGGCTATAAGTATTGAAGAAAAATAAACAGCAAATTGTGTCATTTGTAGTCACGATACTGCCCTTTCCTGTAAGGAACAGGCAGCCCTAAAATTATATATCCTGATTGGACGTAAGGATAAATTATAGATTTGTGACTCTTGTACATGGTGACCTAATTTCTATTTCACATTAGTCAGTTTTATTCTGCTTCTTAAGTGGCTTTCCTATGGCTCTGGACCTTAAAAGAAACCAGGTTTAATTTTTTCCTGAAGAAGGAACTGGAACATTAGCTGAGATTACCGTATATGGTGTAGTGGCCAACGGTAGAGTTAAATTTGTAGACTATTGTGATTTTTTTTGTGTATCACCCATACTCTTGGTATTGTGTCACATGCCTAACTATCACCCAAGCACCTCAGGCCTAGTTATTGGGGATTTTAGCTGTGTCCTATTCTCTTTTCCGTATTCCTTTCACCAGTCAACTTTTAGTTATTATTAGTGTATTGTTCAGGTTCGCACTTTCAGATTGCAGTAATGTACCATGGACCCCCATTTTATGTATAATTCCCTGTTGCATAACTAGACTGGTTTCTAAGAATTTTCTTTAGGCCTATTCTGATGTTTTACCAGTCTAACTGTTAGGACTGTTAGGACTGATTAACTGACTCAATACTATAGTAAGATAAGCTTTCCACCTCAAAGGAGACACATTACGTTTTTTTAATATGACAAATTCAATGCCTATTCTAATTTGGTTTTTAGTTCCTTTTTCTGCTGCTTTAATTTTAATGAACCAGATGTATTTTAAATAATGGAAATACTAGGACTCTCTAGTTCTTGTCTTTTGTTCCCACATCTTGATCATTAGCTTTTGCATTGCATTGTCCCACCTGATGGACAATTATTATGATAACATGTATGTGATCTCTCTTTTGAGATGTGCTAGATGAGGAATTTAGGAACACCTATATGAAATAATTGAGATAAAATGTGTTTACCCAATTAGACGATGCCACTATGTGTGAGGACATCCATTCAGATAGAATTCCCATGTCGCTATGATGATGAAAGATATGCTCTCACATGGAAACCCAATTGAAGAGACTAGAGGCACTGTTTTGCCTATTGCCTTTGTTTTTGTAATGCCTTTGGGAATGACAGTGTATTTCAACGCAGATTTGTCCCATGGCTGTGGCCACCCCTTTGAAGATCGCAGGCCACCTGTTTGCAGTCCCCTTGTTGTACAGTGAACTGTTTAAAGCATCGCACTTGCTTCATCAGAAGGCGTTCAACATCAGAAAAGAAGAAGGAGCTGGTTTTGCCACAGTCCCTTGAGATTTCAGTGCAAAAGAGCGCCTGTTATGTGCTGGTTAACCTCTGACAGTGTGCAGTCCCTTGAGATTTCAGTGCAAAAGAGTGCCTGTTATGTGCTGGTTAACCTCTGACAGTGTGCAGTCCCTTGAGCCCCTTGGCCTGAGTTTTGGCCACGCACTCCTTTTTCCCTTGCTTCAACGGAAGTGCTGTGCACCGGAGGATCCAAGAGTGGCAAAAGGCACTCCATTCTGGTGCCCATGAAAGAGCGGCCTTAGCGTCCTCTGACACTGTATGATGAGTGTTGGAGTCTGAGAATGGTCCCGGGTCTGAACGAGAAGAGCACAATATCTGTAGTGTCTGCCGCAGAGGAGAGATACGGTGCACTGCCTTGAGACATTGAGACTTTTTGAATGAGCTATGAGTGTTTGCCAGGAGGGCACTCCAACAGATACTGAGCATCAGTGCATGGGAGGCCTGAATCCAAAGGCCCATGCAACAACGGGAGCAGACTTGATTGGACAGCCTGCCAGAGAGGCTTTTTGAACAGACTCTGGGCATAGTTGGTTTCACAAGAGGTTTCCGTGTGATTGTATAGACTAAGTGTTAGGAGAATGATTTTATTGTTCAACTGGCATTATTTGTAAGTAGTATTCTGTTTAGTAAAAGCAGAATAAAGTCAATTTTCTGTGATAGAGTATCCCCTTTTCACCTCAGAGCATTAATGAGGGTCACCACTGTTTCACTTGAACATATAATGAATTACAGAAATGCATAGGAAGACCTACAATGTTACTAGATAATTTTAGGATTTACCTTTTGCTTAGGGTTGTGAAAAATTATGATTTCATTTGTAATAGCGGTCACTACTTTGTCTATATGTTCTTAATGACGGGTTTTCTAGTGTTTTATAAACATGGCATTATCTTTTAAGGGTGGGATTGTTTTTGCTGCCCAATTCACATCTGTACCCACCTCCCAACCTATGTCTCTTCCTACTTCTACTTCTTTGCATTCTTTCCAGATTTTACCTGAACATGAACTAGCTAGGAGGTCAGAGTTTACTGATAATTCCTTTTGTACAGTTTCTGCATTGACACCAGTTAGTAGTGAACATCACTAATTGTTGGGTGTGTGGTCTTATACCACATACTACAGATAGAGGCATTCCCTATTTGGTCCTGCCATATATGGCCTTTGTGCTACTGCGTGTGTAAGGAGACCTGTCCCGAGAGAGTCGCTAAGTTATAGGATTATGCTTCAGCAACATCTTGATGATTTGATAAATATAGACCTGGACTCAGACTAGCGTGTGTATAGGTTATTGCCTATTTAAGGGCAAAAGGAGCGTCTGTGGTACTGAAAATTCTGGACTCGTGTAATAAACTTTGTCGTAGCATGACGATTTTTATATCAAATGACCGAGAATGGCTAGTACACTATGTACAAACATTTTCGTCATATTCCAGTAACGATTTCACCTCGAAATCGTCATTTTCGTCCTGAACCCTTGGCTTCCATTTTGTGTACAGCAGCCATTTTGTGAGTTGCCCTCACATAGGCTTATAACTACAGCCAAATTCGATTCCAAAGGACACGTACACCTTAATTGACTTCTCTGTGACCTGGGAAAGCTGAAACCATTGCCCCAGGCCGAACCTGCCCGGCCAGTTCCTTTCCCAGTGGCCGAGCGAGATAGCATCAAGGCACAACATGCCATAAACCTTTTCATCGCACACACACCCTGTCTTATCTTACTCACACCTGTCTCTGCTCCCTTCTTTATGGCCTGTTTACAATGGGGATGTGCCGGGTTTTTATTATGGGTTTCTGCAGCTTGTGTAAGAAGGAATGTTGGGTTTTTGCATGTTTGCAAAAGCTAGAACTGCCCCTTTCTTTTTTCGTACTGAGTCATGTAACGCTAAAAACATATAAAAGGCCTCTGTCCTCTTTGTTCCTCAGACTACCTCATCCACTTGCTACGGCTTCAGGGTGACGTGGCCTCACTATGTTAAGTTTAATAAAGATGTCTTTTCATATTATCAGAGTCTGTGCCAAGTTCTTGTTATATTAGTAAGTATTCCCTGAGAACGAAAATTACCAAGTTCTTCACTCTCCTGTTGCCAAGGTTCGAATGCACTAGGAAACATAAATGAAGGGAGGGAATGAGGCTCCACAAACCCGGATCACATTAGCACTCTGAAATCCACTGCCCAGCAGCTAGTATCTGTAGAAGGGACAACATCAGACAGGCAAAGTCCCTTACAGTATGGGGTTGGATCGGGTGGAACCTGGATGAGGTGGAGATTTACTTTGAATCTTTACAGACTAAACTAGGCTGACCGTAGCAGAATTTTAGAGGCAGAGAGAGAGAGGGAGAGAGAGAGTATGAGAGAGGAAGAGTGAGAGAGAGATAGAGGGAGAGAGAGAGAGAGAGGTGGGGACGGAGGTCAATCTGCAGTCTGGGATTGCCGAAGTGATAACAAATGTGAGATCTGTAGTATCGCAGAGATATGTTCTAGTGTTCCAGTATGCTTGTCACACACTGAACACCCACCCACCACAGGCGTCATCAGTCAGATGACCATGCTAAATAAAAGGGGCTGAGCGCAAGTGCTCAGGGCCAGTTAATTAACCATCCTTCCTGTGTCAGTGTCACCTCATTTAGCAGCATGAGGGCCTAGCGCCCTTACATCATTACATTGGTGACGAGGCGGAGCTGTGCCCAGCGTGCCACAGCTAAATGAAAACTGGTGGAAAAGGGGGAGAGAGCTTCTGGGCAACGTCGTCCCCCCCCCTGCATGACTGGCGCCGGCCGCCGAGAGGCCCGCGGGGCGTGTAACGAGCTCCAGGCTTGTATGCTGACGAGAAGTTGAACGGGAGCCTACCCCGCACCTCTCGGGCCTGCCAAGAGCTGCCCTGCCGTGGGAGTAAAGAGACCGACCGACCGGAGCCCACCCGCGTTGGCCGCGACAAAGTCACCCACCGTGAAAAGCGACCCAAACGGAGCCCACCCACATCGGCCGCGACCGGGCCGCAACTGAAATTCCCCACTAGCGCGACCCTACACGCGGAGCCCACCCACGTGAATGTAAGAGGCCACATATTAAGTGCGGGCAAAGCGGAGCCCGCCCGCAGCGGTAAGAGCAGCGGAAATGGTGGCCGCCAGTTAGCGCCGCCAAGAAGATGCGATGCGGAGCCCGTGACAGCAGAAGGTGTCGTGGGTCCACGAGGCACCTGTAAAGTGACCCCGAAGGTGAGGAGGTCAACGGAAGCCCACCCCGCATCGGCGGCAGAAACGTGGACACTAGCCGGCAGCAAGGCTGCGATGTGCCCAGGCCACAGCTCCAACTCCTCCACCCCGTGCAACGTGTGAACTCAGGGGAGCTGCCGGGGGTGTGAAGGAAGCCGAGCGGGAGCCCACCCCGCGTCAGAAGAGCCGCAGACTGCTGTGACAGGCGTAGATGCTCGTGGGAGCTCACCCCACACAGGAGGAAGGAGGTGATCCCGAGCGCGACTGCTTGGCGCAGTACTGAAGAGTTGAGGCGGGAGGTCTGAGATCGGAGTGGATACCCACTCCCCCACCCCGCGGAGGAAAAGGAAGAGAGGCTGCGGCGGCAGGGGCAGGCGAGTGAAGTCAGCGTGCAGCGGCAAAGGAAATCACAGGAGCAAAATACACCGTGCCAGCCCCGGCGCCATTCAGGGAACTGAGGAGGTGGGCTGCCATCGGGCGTTAAAGGGCAGTGAGCCTAGACCGGAGGTGGACGAGAGACGGCCTGAAAGCAGAGCAGTGCTGACAGCCTGCGAGTGTCTCCCTCCCCGCGTGCAGTTTCAAAGGAGACAGCGGGCGGCCTGTGGCTGGTCAGAGCAGCCAGCACATTCTGAAACCAGCCCCCCTCCATTGCAGACAACAAAGACATCATCACTCACCGGCTGTAACGTGGAGCAGCCGTCAGGTCAGAGAGCAAGGTACTGGGGGGGCCTGAAAGCAGAGCAGTGCTGACAGCCTGCAAGTGTCTCCCTCCCCGCCTGCAGTTTCAAAGGAGACAGCGGGCGGCCTGTGGCTGGTCAGAGCAGCCAGCACATACTGAAACCAGCCCCCCTCCATTGCAGACAACAAAGACATCCTCACTCACCGGCTGTAACGTGGAGCAGCCGTCAGGTCAGGGAGCAAGGCACTGGGGGAGCCTGCGAGCAATCTTGAAGAGAGGCGAGAAGGCCCCAGCGCTCCACAGTGATAGTGAGACTGGTGCTAAAGGAATCGATGATTGCAGCGTGAAGGAGCTGCAGAGGCTAAGGAACCTTCGACGGTAGTGCGCACAGTGCCATCTAGTGGCCATTTTGAAGTACTGCACTTTGAGAACGATGAAAGGGCAAATAACATGAAGCAGGGAATGTGTGATCAAGGCACCAAGATGATGCACATTTCCATGGTGTTTAGGTGAAGGACAGGTTGTGTGCAGGACACACCCACCTGAAGGACACAAGAAAGTTTGACTGTGGCACCTACACCATACACACAGAGGGTCAGTGACACCTGTACAGTGAGCAGGGCACGAGCAGCAGCCCATCCTGTCAAGAACCCTAAAGAGCATTCAAGGTGAAAGGCAACGCCGGGACAAGAGCTGCAGAACTCACCGACAGCGCGAAGGAAGCCCTGAACAGAGCGGAGACAGAAGGCGCAGCGGTACCTGGTGGCCACAGGTCATCGCTGCAGCAGCAGGAAAAGGCAGGAGCACCACCAGAAACACAAGAGTGATTCAGAAACCCAGCACCAACAAATGCGCCGCAACACAAAGACAGCGGCTACAGCTGCAGGGACCGAAGAAGCCAAGACAGTAGCCCAAAGCAAGCCACGGGAGCGAACGAAGAGTGCATTCAGAAGCCGACCACCCCGCTGGTTGCATGGAGGAAGAAGCCGACCACCCCGCTGGTTGCATGGAGGAAGAAGCCGACCACCCTGTTGGTCACAAGGGAGAAGAAGCCGACCACCCAGTTGGTCGCATAAGGAGAAGCAGCTGGCCACCCAGTTGGTCGCAAATGAGGAAGAAGCCGACCACCCAGTTTGTCGCAAAAGAAGAAGAAGCCGACCACCCGGTCTGGTCGCAAGGGATAAGAAGCCGGCCACCCAGTTGGTCGCAAAGGAGGAAGAAGCCACCCACCCAGTTGGTCGCAAGAAGGAAGAAGCCGGCCACCCAGTTTGGTCACAAGGATGATGCTAACCCGCAGAAAGTCAGCGAGCGAAGAGATCTGACAAAGACATCTGCGAAGAGAACAAAGGAGGAGATGTCCACGAAGAGGACCAGAAAGAGACGAACGCGAAGTCCCACAACATCACTTTGATATCAGAAGTATCATGTGACAGAAGGTTGCGATGACAGGTCCGATCACGGAGTGAAGTAACGACAGTGTCCTAGTGCCGGGACCACACCAGAGGGAAACAAGCAGAGGGCCCGCTGCTCGTAGAAGCCTGGTCAGGATGTGATGGAAAGCAAGGAGACTGGACAGCGTCGTAAAAGGGAAGGAGAGAAAAGATGGCGAGTGAGTGGCACGACGCCATGAAGAAAAAGAGAAGCGTAAGAAAGGATGAGAAGACCAATCCTGAGTTGGCACGACGCCACGACGAAGGAAGAAGAGAGGAAAGGAGAAGAGCAACGAGGTGTGCGTGACAGTTCAACACAACACACACCAGAAGGAGAACCCCCGAAGAGGAAAAGAGAAGAGCACAGAAGGGTGCGTGACGGAAAACCACAACACACACCAGATGGGGAACACCCAATGGGGAAAGAAGAGATGCATGGACATCCGGACACAGCACCTGGAAAACATCAGCACCACTGGGAGCACATATCTACGTGCAACCCGAAGATCACCCGGGAACGACAGAGGCGAGCAGGCCGGTCCGTTGGTAACAACCACCTCTGGGATGGAGCGGACACAGAACCATGGATATCCAGGAGCAGAGGCCTCAGGCACACCGGTGGCAGCGGATCCCAAAACCAGAGATGGACTGTTGAAGCTTGCTCTGAAGATCCAGGGAGGACGACGGTGGCATGCGACAGAACAAGTGCCAACAACACCCTTTTCAGGTGGAGCTTTGGACACGGAGAAGGGACCCGTAGCGACTCCTCCAACGCACTTGGATCGACAAGGCGGCAGCACACCGGTCCAGTGGAAGCCTGGCTGCAAAGGGCCTCCGGGTCGTCCAGTCAGAGGGGACACCCACGAAAGAGGGGTATCGGTGAGAGTGATACCCTGCAACTGCAGACCCTGTCAGAGACAGCCATCAGTGGGAGAAAACACCTCAACCAGGAGCATATAGTGGACAGCAGAACACCAATGTTCCACCATCATTTATCTGCACCTTTCCAACAACTGCGGTGTCGGAAGAAAGGAACTGGAGAGCATACTTCCACGGCGCAAGTACACAAAGGAGCTCGTTCACAGTGCACCAGAACATTGTGCCAAGGAGAACTAATGGTCTCTGCTGCAAGGACACCCTCGCCGGCAGATGACCAGCAGTGAAGAGACTATGGGAAGTCATCCACATCAAGTTATGTTTGTTTTGCAATTTTGTATTTTTCTCCCACAGGTTCGGACTTCATTTTGTTTGGACCTTCATTAAAGTTTGGGAGGGATGTAGTATCGCAGAGATACGTTCTAGTGTTCCCTTATGCTTGTCACACATTGAACACCCACCCGCCACAGGCGTCATCAGTCAGATGACCCTGCTAAATAAAAGGGGCTGAGCGCATGTGCTCAGGGCCAGTTAATTAACCATCCTTCCTGTGTCTGTGTCACCTCATTTAGCAGCATGAGGGCCTAGCGCCCTCACATCATTACAAGATCCTTATGCACTAACGCAGATTTCGGACACAAGGACCAAGTCACTGCTACAAATATTAGGCACAGTAACTGCAGAAACTTTAGTGTCACTGGTTTAGAGTCTGATTTATAGCTTGGCTAGAAGAGGGTACCTTGTCTGTATGGGGGCGGACATTGACACTACCATACTGAAGGACCTACGCCTGCCAAAAGATCCTGGGAGAAAGAAAATTGGGTCTGCCTGGAAGATAACCAACAGACCAGTTGCAAGGGGGGAATCAGCCTAAGCTTGGCCCATCAAAAATACCAAAATACCATCCATATTTCTTTATGTCTAGCGTACGAATATGAACGTGGGAATCTGAGCCGCGCTTCTGTGGCAGGAGGAGTAAGAGTTTCTAACACATATGTCTGTGAATATATATATTTCTACTTCCTAAGAAGGGGGTTCAATATTTGTTCACTGAAAAAAACAAGCTCAGTAAGCTATAACTGGTGAACTACAACTGTTTGCTCTGTGAGCTTTCTGATCATATTCACCAAACTCAGCAACTGAGGTCACATTGTTGCTGTGGGCAGGGGTGGGGTGTCTGCTAGACTTCTGGCTAGGCCCTAAGCCCAACCCCCAGCAGGAGCTCAACCCTGAGCCATGCATGACCTTTGGCCATGTGCAGTTGGGGGTTGGCTACAAAACACGGCCCCGCAGGCACCCAACCCCCCACTGCACATAGACCTTGGCCCTCAGCCATGTATTGTGGGATGTTGCCTGCAGGCCTTGCCCCAAATGCTCATGGTTGCCAAACACCACCACACGCAACCTTTAGCCATGCACAGTGGGATGTTGGATGCGGGGCTAAGCCTCTAGCCAGGCCTGGTGCTCAACCCCCACAGGCATCCAATCCCACACCATGCACAGCCTGAATCTTTGCAGAGTGTATGGCTAGCCACAAGGTCTGGTCTCTGGCCAGGCATACAGACAACCTCCTCAAGGACCAAAACCTCGTAGACTACCACCCTATAATTATAGTTATTATTATACTTTTTCACCCACCAGCATGCATCACCTCCATAGTACAGCAGGACCATGAAATCTTCACACAGTGAAGCTTGTACAGTCCCAGTGTAAACTCCACAGAAGTGCCTTGGTACCTCACAGGAGGGCTGTGTTCGGTCTCGCAAGAGTACTCCGGTACCTAGTCTACATTTTCTTTTAGCCCTAACAGTTTCTTTGGCTCCCCCAAATGAGGGCCTAGGGATCAGGCTGGCTGTACCCTGCCCCCTTATATGTTTTTTTGGAAGACAACTTCAGGTCCTGGGGACCAAGAACTAAGGTCCTGTGATAACGGCCACAATATTCTTTTTCATGTTGTGGGCTGCTAATTAGACCGTTCAGTCCTGCACAACCGAAAAGGCAGATGAGAGAAAAAGCTCTCTCAGTCAATCAGAAGCTCTTATTTTATTAATTTATACTACCCACAGGAGTCCTGTGGGGACCAACAATCCATATTTACCAATTTTTAACCCGTTCATAACCACCCCATGTGCCTTTTTAAAAGCAAATTTCTCAAAAATTGCTGATTGGATTTGCACCAAATCACAATGAACATTTTTACTGAGCATGAACTAACTTTCTGCCAAATTCGGTGTAATTCCTTTTAGCCTTTTTTTTATGGATCACTTACCAACATTTCATATGGCAATTATCCAGGGAAAACAATGTTTTGGGACAGCACATTTTTCTCAGCCACCGTTTGACTGATCATTATGACTGATCGTAATGATTATGTTGTTCATGTGGAAAGTAGAGCCCTCTTACACCACAAATATACATGTAACATGTAAAATGTATGATAATGTCCTGCATTTTATTATAATTCAACTTGAGTCCTTCAGTAACATTATGAAAATCAATAAAGAAATTCACCAGTTATAGTTATCTCCCACAACTATAACTTGTGCCTTAAACTAACCATAACACATGCCCCCACCATGCAAAGTGTTGTTATCAGTGATGTGATTGATGTAATATTGAATGCAATTAATTAGCAGTGCAGGACGAGGGTGCGAGTTACATTTACTGTAGGGCACAAGTTATAGTTATTTGAGGTAGCTATAACTGGTAAATTTCAGAGGTTTGGTTTCTTTAAAATGGTATGTTTCAACTCATATTTTCACCGTGCTATAACATCCCTTTAAACTTGTTTTTTTCAGTGAATTTTCTGAGCTTTTTGTAATCTAATGTGTTATTATAATATCAAACTATACCATCACTTTTTAAAACTTAAAGTTTGATGTCATTACTGTGGGAGGAATTGGGTTAGGTGCAGGGCCTGCACCCAACCTTCGCAATAACTCACAACCCCCTGCTGCGCAGGACCTGGCCAATTCCCCATGGATGGCCTACCCACCTGCAGTACATCGCTGTAATTCATACAGACGTTTAGTTGGGAAAAGGTTCTGGCCTCTGACCCTATCCCCGGTTGCGAGTAGTTCGATGTGCAGAACTGACAATGTGATGTAACAAAATAAAGGGTGTCTTTTAAGTAAGGCAGACCTACTGCATTTATAAAAAAAGTCAGAACACCAAAACATGAGTAATGAGCCTATTGGCATTATCAAGGTGTCAGCTTAATAACATATGTAAAGCAAACCTATTGTCTAGAAGTCAGCAATAATTGAATTCAAATATATACTATAAAAATTCACACAATGCAATGTTTAATAAAAGTGATTATCATAAAAAAATTTCATAAAGCCAAAAATCAACATAGGATTGAGCCATTCTTTCCAATTTTTCAGGCCACAAAGTGCAGCCATCGAACCAACCATAAAGGGACCCTGCACTCCCACACCCAGTACTTTAAAAAAAAGTGGAAAGCTCTCAAGGGGTCATGAATGTAATGTAATGACCCAGGACACTTACTGTACTTTTGTAACGTTGCTGCAGCCCTCAACAACATAGAAAATGCATGGTATTTCCCATACCCCTTCTAGGACCACCACCAGCATACAAATATATAAACAAAAATCTCTTACAGGCCAATATGGGTGCTTCTTGTCTGAAGCAGTGATTAATAAATGAGCAGCTCCTGCTGCTCCTTTATTCTTTTTGTAAAATGTTTTTGGGTTCTGACCCAGGCCGAACCCATACCTATTTTATCATGCTGGGGGCTGTGAGGGGAGTCCCAGGGCCCCTACATCCTGGCTTCCTCCCAACCTCCACCGTGGCAGGAGCCCAGCAGCAGCTCCCCCTTGTGGGCATTGGAGCACCACCCTTATCTTTATTTTGTGGTGCTTTTCTGCCTCAAAAGAGAAAAATGTAAGATAAAAACACACACACACACACACACACACTTGCAGTAGCACTCACTCGTGGCCTCAGGCACTCTCACTCACTGTTACAACTACTTAACTGTGCTGAAGTCTGTAGATTAACGCAGGCACATTTTGCACTCCCTCACTGTAATCAATGAAATTGCTGGGGTGACAATCTCACATCCCTGAGGTCTGTGAGGTCATCAGCCAGGCAAATCAATAGCCTCCTGGAATGAGTTCCACCCCCTGATGACGTTTTCTTAAAGTGAGCCCCCGGGCACTTCAGGCTGTAGCCCTGCAGCGTCAGTGGCTTCATGTCAGTCAAGAAGCCACCTCGAGTGGGCTGGGTATGCTCAGACGTGAGTCCCAGGCTCTCCACACCACTGGAGTCAAGCTATCCAGGCTGATGAAGGCTGATAGCCAGAAACCGGTCCTTGGATGCTTGATTCCGGTCTGGGAAAGACATGGCTTGGTAGTTCGGACTGGACTGTTCCCATGAGGCACAGGGTCAGAGCTGATTTGCATATAGCCAGTGTCTAACCCAGGGTGGTGTGGAGTGCAAAAAAACGATGGATTTAGGCCCAGATCCTTGTACTGGGGTGAATGTATGACATTGTTCTACATTCTGTCCATCAACTGTGTTTTTTGCAATTTTCACCCCGAGTGGGCTGGGTATGCTCAGACGTGAGTCCCAGGCTCTCCACACCACTGGAGTCAAGCTATCCAGGCTGATGAAGGCTGATAGCCAGAAACCGGTCCTTGGATGCTTGATTCCGGTCTGGGAAAGACATGGCTTGGTAGTTCGGACTGGACTTTCCCATGAGGCACAGGGTCAGAGCTGATTTGCATATAGCCAGTGTCTAACCCAGGGTGGTGTGGAGTGCAAAAAACCGATGGATTTAGGCCCAGATCCTTGTACTGGGGTGAATGTATGACATTGTTCTACATTCTGTCCATCAACTGTGTTTTTTGCAATTTTCACCCCGAGTGGGCTGGGTATGCTCAGACGGGAGTCCCAGGCTCTCCACACCACTGGAGTCAAGCTATCCAGGCTGATGAAGGCTGATAGCCAGAAACCGGTCCTTGGATGCTTGATTCCGGTCTGGGAAAGACATGGCTTGGTAGTTCGGACTGGACTGTTTCCATGAGGCACAGGGTCAGAGCTGATTTGCATATAGCCAGTGTCTAACCCAGGGTGGTGTGGAGTGCAAAAAAACGATGGATTTAGGCCCAGATCCTTGTACTGGGGTGAATGTATGACATTGTTCTACATTCTGTCCATCAACTGTGTTTTTTGCAATTTTCACCCCGAGTGGGCTGGGTATGCTCAGACGTGAGTCCCAGGCTCTCCACACCACTGGAGTCAAGCTATCCAGGCTGATGAAGGCTGATAGCCAGAAACCGGTCCTTGGATGCTTGATTCCGGTCTGGGAAAGACATGGCTTGGTAGTTCGGACTGGACTGTTCCCATGAGGCACAGGGTCAGAGCTGATTTGCATATAGCCAGTGTCTAACCCAGGGTGGTGTGGAGTGCAAAAAAACGATGGATTTAGGCCCAGATCCTTGTACTGGGGTGAATGTATGACATTGTTCTACATTCTGTCCATCAACTGTGTTTTTTGCAATTTTCACCCCGAGTGGGCTGGGTATGCTCAGACGTGAGTCCCAGGCTCTCCACACCACTGGAGTCAAGCTATCCAGGCTGATGAAGGCTGATAGCCAGAAACCGGTCCTTGGATGCTTGATTCCGGTCTGGGAAAGACATGGCTTGGTAGTTCGGACTGGACTGTTCCCATGTGGCACAGGGTCAGAGCTGATTTGCATATAGCCAGTGTCTAACCCAGGGTGGTGTGGAGTGCAAAATAACGATGGATTTAGGCCCAGATCCTTGTACTGGGGTGAAAGTATGACATTGTTCTACATTCTGTCCATCAACTGTGTTTTTTGCAATTTTCACCCCGAGTGGGCTGGGTATGCTCAGACGTGAGTCCCAGGCTCTCCACACCACTGGAGTCAAGCTATCCAGGCTGATGAAGGCTGATAGCCAGAAACCGGTCCTTGGATGCTTGATTCCGGTCTGGGAAAGACATGGCTTGGTAGTTCGGACTGGACTGTTCCCATGAGGCACAGGGTCAGAGCTGATTTGCATATAGCCAGTGTCTAACCCAGGGTGGTGTGGAGTGCAAAAAAACGATGGATTTAGGCCTAGATCCTTGTACTGGGGTGAATGTATGACATTGTTCTACATTCTGTCCATCAACTGTGTTTTTTGCAGTCAAGAAGTGAAGCCATGCCACAGTCTACCCTTCCCTAACTCATCACAGGGTGTGGTGGGATCATAGAGCATCATGGACCCCACTCCAGGAACAGGGGTGTAGGCACACTGCATCACCCCCCAGCAAGGTTTCGCCCCTGGCATTATGGTGAATGCAGTCTAAATCTACTTGGTGATGAAAAGGGGAAGGGGGGTTTAGAGGCTGCAGCTCGGAATGTGAGCACTGGATTCTGCGCAGTGTATCAGCTCAACTTTCAATGGCAGATTGCGCAAAATTCAGTTCCCAGCTTCTCGCGCTGCTACATCAAGTGCTTTCACAGAACACAGCTGGACAGACTCTTCAGAGCTTAGGAAAGTCTATTAGCTTTGAGCTCCTCCCGTGACCCTTCCCAGGCAATGGGAAAAGGGAGAGGAATGAAGTGCAGTATTGAGGCGTGTGAGCCATCAAACTGAAATAAAGTGCCAAAGGTCCACACTGGCTCAAAGGACAGTGCACAGCTGCCTGAGTCTTGAGAATACTTGGCAAGAAAAGTTTGAAAAAAACATTATTAGAATACAATATAAGTGGGTTTTTTTAGAGTTCAAAATGCTGTAATTTTCAACACACAAACGCTTACTGCCTCAGAGTATTTGACATGATTGGGCTGACCTAAAGGGCAATCATGCAGTGTCTGATGGGCTGGTTGGACAGATCAGTGTGAGGGCCGTTTTTTTAGTAACCTGTGGGTTTAATTCATGGCCAAGTGGGCAGGTACTTACTGTTGATGTCCTTGCTATTACCACAACCTTTGCCTGCAGCAAACACAAATACATGCAGTCTCCAGTACCTTGCAAAATACCCAGTAGAGTGTCTTTACAAGCTCAAAACTGGTCCAATTTGCAAATGTGGGACACTCTTTTAGCTCTCTGGATCCTTAATAGAGATCACTTTTATCTTGTTCCCCAGACCTATTTGGTGTCCCAGTTCAACTCTGTTAGAAACTATAAAGTGACCCCAGGCTTCGGAGGATGCAAACATTTTGCCCACTCTGAGGCCATGGATCATGAAGGAAGTGCCAGGGGGAGCAGGGAGCAAGCTAGAGGTCACAGATGCAACCCCTGACTACTTTCAAATGTTGTCCATGGCAGAAAGGCCATGCCCCCTCGCCTTGTGCCCCAAAAAAGAGTACCTGTTAGGCTGAGCAAGGTCAGCATGACTCCTTTATTTTCAGGTCAGGCAGCCAGGAGCTAAACATAAGCAAAATGTGCAGGTTCCTGGCTGCCCGAGCCGAACTTTGCTGGGCTAAAGATGTCACAGCTCCTGTGGGTGAGACCTCTTCAGCCTGGCAAAAAGCCTCAAGGCCCTCCCCTTCCTGATGAGGGAGAGCGTCACTAATTGCTTTGGTTCTGGGCACTTCAGTACACACCCCAAAAGTGCCCAGGGCAGAGTGTCAATCATTACACCTGGTCTCAGAGTGGGGTCAGGAACTCTCACTGACCCCATCCTGTTCTGTGTTGAGCTGGTACTGCTGCCTTCCCTTATTGGTTGACCTAAAGTCAGCCAATGACCTGTGACCTGACCTGAACCGGTCAGAGCCGGTCGCTCCTCCCGCAGCGTGGCCCACCCCGAGGGTGCCCGGTATCCGCCGCCGCTGACAGTTTGTATCTGCCCCCTCATATCTGTATTGTGCCAGTACTCGTTTTCGCATCGTCCTCTGATAGTATTGTGCCTGTAATTGTTTTTTAGCATCGCCCTCTGTGCCCCTGATCGTATTGTGCCTGTATTTGCTTCTTAGCATCATCCTCTGTGCCCCTGATCGTATTGTGCTGTATTTGCTTCTTAGCATCGTCCTCTGTGCCCCTGATCGTATTGTGCCTGTATTGTTTTTGCATCGTCCTCTGCTGTGCCCCTGATCGCTCCTGTGCCTCCACCGCCGACCCACCCTGCTCCCTGCCGCTGCTCCCCCGCGGCCCCACCCCCGCTCCCTCCAGCATCACCGCTCCCCTCCCCACTCGCCACCCCGCTCCCGCCTCCCAGCTGCTCCTCCCTCCCACTGAACTCAAAAGGTGGTGTCCGCGAGGCGGGGAGCTGTGACCTGACCTGACCCGGTCAGAGCCGGTCGCTCCTCCCGCCGCGTGGCCCACCCCGAGGGTGCCCGGTATCCGCCGCCGCTGCCAGTTTGTATCTGCCCGTTCATATCTGTATTGTGCCAGTATTCGTTTTTGCATCGTCCTCTGATAGTATTGTGCCTGTAATTGTTTTTTAGCATCGTCCTCTGTGCCCCTGATCGTATTGTGCCTGTATTTGCTTCTTAGCATCGTCCTTTGTGCCCCTGATCGTATTGTGCCTGTATTTGCTTCTTAGCATCGTCCTCTGTGTCCCTGATCGTATTGTGCCTGTATTGTTTTTGCATCGTCCTCTGCTGTGCCCATGATCGCTCCTGTGCCTCCACCGCCGACCCACACCGCTCCCTGCCGCTGCTCCCCGCGGCCCCACCCCCGCTCCCTCCAGCATCACGCTCCCCTCCCCACTCGCCCCCCAGCTCCGCCTCCCAGCTGCTCCTCCCTCGCTCCACCCCACAACTCTCCACTTATGGCAGAGTCCGCGCGTGCGCGCAGCGGGCGCGCCGATGGTGCGCCGAAGGCGCGCCAAAGGCAAGCCCGTCTACGCCCGTCCACGCCTGGCCCGCGCCCAGCGCCAGACCCCCTGGCCCCCGCAGAAGCCACCCCACCCGCCGGACGTACAGCGCCGCCACCGTCAACGCACTCAACACCGGGCGGACCCCCGGCTGCCACCGAGCCACCCCAGGACGCACCCATGGACCCTTCACCTCTCAACCCTGCAAGTTCTCCTGCATCCGGACCTGCACCGCACCCGCCAAGCCGAGCACCAACAACAACCACCTGAGGTGCATCCTGCTCAACACCCGCTCCGTCCACAGACACGCCGTGGAACTATGGAACCTGCTCTACACCACATCTCCAGACGTCGCCTTCCTCACGGAAACTTGGATGAACGCCTCCTCAGCGCCCGACATCGCCATCCCGGACGGATACAAGATCACCCGGCGGGACCGCGTCAACCAGCCAGGAGGAGGCATCGCCATCGTCCACAAGAACACCATCCGCATCACGACCAACTCCGACGACACCCTCACAGCCGCCGAACATCTTCACTTCAAGATACACACCGACCCCAAGACCACTCTCAGAGGAACCCTCATCTACAGACCCCCAGGACCCCGCACACAATTTAGCGAAGACATCGCAGACTTCATCAACCCACACGCCCTCCCCTCCTCTGACTACATTTTCCTAGGGGACCTCAACTTCCACCTGGAGAACAACAACGACAACAACACCACCACCCTGCTGGACAACTTCGCCAACCTCGGACTCAAGCAACTGGTAAACACCCCCACCCACTACGCCGGACACACGCTCGACCCAATCTTCTCCTCCAGCAAGTACATCTCCTTCAGCCACTCCACCGGACTCCACTGGACAGACCACAGCTGCGTCCACTTCAGCTTCAGAAAGACCACAACTCACCACCTCCCACAACAGGTTCCCCGCAGGAGCTGGAACAAGATCACCACGGACCAGCTCACCACATCACTGAACCAGAACCCTCCCACCAGATCTACGGACCCCAACCAAGCAGCCAACAACCTCACACAGTGGATCACCAACTGCGCTGATGACCTCGCACCCCTGAAAAACCATCCCAGCAAGCCCGGAAGCAAGAGAGCCTCCTGGTTCAACGACGACCTCAAGAACTCCAAGAAAAACTGCCGCACCCTCGAGAAAGCCTGGCGAAAAACCCCGACCACAGACAACATGACCGCCCTCAAGACCGCCACGCGCTAACACCACCAGCTGATACATACCACCAAGAAGTCAGCATACAAGGATCGACTAGACAACAACGCACACAACGGCAAGGAACTCTTCAGCATCATCAAGGAGCTCTCCAACCCCAGCGCCGGAAACAACGACATCACCCCCTCACAAGACCTCTGCGACTCACTCACCTCGTACTTCCACAGCAAGATCGCAGAAATACACAACAGCTTCGGCAAACAGTCCACGCACCCAACCACAGAACCAACGCCCCCCACCACCACCCTCCGCGCCTGGACCCCGATCAGCACCGAAGACACCATCCACACGATGAACACCATCCACTCCGGATCACCAACCGACCCATGCCCCCACCACATCTTCAACAAGGCCAACTCCGCCATCGCACCCCAACTCCGGGACATCATCAACTGCTCCTTCAACACCGCCACCTTCCCGGAGAGCTGGAAGCATGCCGAACTCAGCGCCCTCCTGAAGAAACCATCTGCAGACCCCACCGACCTCAAGAACTACCGCCCCATCTCGCTCCTCCCGTTTCCCGCCAAAGTCATCGAGAAGACCATCAACAGACAGCTTGCCACCTTCCTCGAGACTAACGGATCCCTCGACCACTCACAGTCCGGCTTCCGAGCCAACCACAGCACCGAGACCGCCCTCATCGCTGCCACGGACGACATTCGAACCCTGCTCGACAACGGGGAAACAGCGGCCCTCATCCTCCTGGACCTCTCCGCAGCGTTCGATACTGTCTGCCACCGCACCCTAGTACAACGCCTTAGCAACGTCGGTATCCTAGAGAAGGCACTGGAGTGGATCATCTCGTTCCTCGCCGGAAGAACCCAAAGAGTCCGCCTCCCCCCGTTCAGATCCGAGGCCACCGAAGTCATCTGCGGCGTACCGCAAGTATCATCACTCAGCCCCACCCTCTTCAACGTCTACATGAGCCCCCTCGCAGCCATCGCATGCCAACACAACCTCAACATCATCTCCTATGCCGACGACACCCAGCTGATCCTCTCCCTCATCAATGACCCTGCCAAAACCAACCTAAACGAAGGGATGAAAGAAGTAGCCGAGTGGATGATGAACAGTCACCTGAAACTGAACTCAGACAAGACGGAAGTCCTCATCCTTGGATCATCAACCTCTGCCTGGGACGACTCCTGGTGGCCCTAGGCAGCGCACCCAATCCTACGGACCATGCACGCAACCTGGACTTCATCCTGGACTCCTCCCTCTCGATGACCAGACAAGTCAACGCAGTCTCATCATCGTGTTTCAACATCCTACGAATGCTCCGGAGGATCTTCCGATGGATCCCCACCGAAACCAGGAAGACTGTCACCCAAGCACTCGTCACCAGCCGACTGGACTATGGAAACACCCTCTACACCGGAACCACAGCCAAGCTGCAGAAAAGACTCCAACGCATCCAGAACGCCTCCGCACGACTCATCCTAGACATCCCCCGACACAGCCACATCTCCGGACACCTGAGAGACCTGCACTGGCTCCCCGTCAGCAAGAGAATCACGTTCCGTCTCCTCACCCACGCACACAAGGCCCTCCACGACCTGGGACCCAGGTACCCGAACAACCGCCTGACCTTCTACACTCCCACCCGCCAACTGCGATCGACCAACCAAGCCCTCGCCACGGTTCCACGCATTCGAAGAGCCACCATGGGAGGAAGATCCTTCTCCTACCTGGCAGCCAAGACTTGGAACTCCCTTCCCATCCACCTCCGACGCACCCAAGACCACCTCTCCTTCAGGAAACAACTCAAGACCTGGCTGTTCGAGCAGGAGCAGACCCCTCTCCCCCAAGCACCTTGAGACCCTCTGGGTGAGTAGCGCGCTATACAAATTTCTTGATTGATTGATTGAATGAGGGAGGGAAGCAGTCCCAACCCTCCTGTGACCTCCAAGGCAGAGCTGAGCAGGTAAGTGTAATTGTTTTTTAAGGTTTGATGCATGCATGTCTATTTGGGAGTGAGTGTGGTGAATGGAAGAGTGTGTGTGCACGCGTGTGAATGCATTGGTGTGAGTCAATGTTTATGTGTGCATTTGTTTCCCGTCCTCCTCCCTTCCTGCTAAAGATACCAGCCACCAGTCTGTATCATATTTTTACATTATGCATATTATGTTCCCCAATAGACTCTAACACGACTTCAAAGGCTGTTAAAATTACTCAAATGCTACTACAATAGCAAATTAAATGTTTACCGACTTTAAAAAAATGAAATATATTCATTTTCGGTGGAAAAATAACACAGATGGAGTTTGGCATCTGGGAGAAAGGCGGCTGACTAAAATCAATAAATACCCGGTCGTATAGAAATGGCCATTTACAGATTTTTAATTAAATAAAGCTAAAGATCTCTGCCTTACTTTTAGCTTCATTATAAATGACCAGTAACCCACAATTTACATCAATTTAAAAAAACGAGCAAAGCTCTTTCCTAGCATTGCATATGGAACAGAAGTGCTCTCTGACAAATGTGGTTCTTTTGTTAACAACTCTCAAAGTGAAATGTATTGCTTGTTATTCAAACTACCACATAACGCCTCACAAATGCAGATACACTTGAGCGTAGTCTATGGATCAAGAAGGAGCCCAAAATCAACCTTCTAAAAAAAATATGCAGAACTCCACACTGGAACATCATATCTGGGAGGAACTCGGGTCCAGCCTCACCACTAATTATAATCCATGGTCTTCCTCCATTATTACCAGCCTTTGTTCTCTAGAAGCTATACATTTATGGGAGCAGAACATGCCACGTGATCTCTTTAAGAAACTGGCAAAAAAACAACTTTTTCTCAACAGACAAACAAAACTTCAATAAAAGAAGCCATGCTGGGCTAGTCATAAACACTTATAAAAAGCCTCCAACTACAAGCCTAGCAGAAAGTTGCTATGAATATTACACAACCAGATTCATGGAGCTCCTCTTCGAGATTGTTGCTTCCCGTGATTTCATGCCCAAGAAGGCAGAAAGACAGCCTATAACAACTTGACAACTCTGCACACAACATCCAGAAATACTGGCTCATCTTTTGCGCACCTGCCGAAGTTTACTAAATCAGGTTGGACTCTGGTTGCGAAATTCCTTTAACCAGTCTGGCATTCAGTCTTGCCGCCGAACTAGAATTTTTTCATGTGGGTATGGCATCCTCATGTAGTCACCAGCTTTATCAAATACATAGACCATTTAGATATGTAGCTAGTGAAGGAATTACGACCCCAACAGAAAACTATCAATGGTGGGCTTCTGCACGGTATCCTTCACCCTTAACCATTGTATTGCATTTTAGGAACCATTTTGAAAGAGATAAGTGAAATCAATCACTAAAGAACATAAGAAAGTGTGTTTTTCCTTTTTTAATCCATTATGCTGATTGCCTATATAGGCATACTTTTGCATTCTAATGGATTATCATGAAAGAAACTAAGATATATTTAATCACTGAACGATATAAAACAAAGTGCCTCTTTCAATTTTCTTATCCACCGTATGGTCTGCCAGTGATATCTACAAAACTATGTTTTGAACAATGAATTTTTAGCACTTTACCTTTACAGGTTATTGTTAGACCTGGCATCCTTGGGGTACTTTCCCCCTGTCTTTTTGCCTCTTCCTCCTGTATTTATGACTTTATGCTGGACTTTGTTTTTGCTGGTTTATGTACTCTGGGTACTGCTGATCAGTGCTATGGTGCAAGTGCTACCAGTCCAAATTGTGATTCTGATTGGTTATTCATGATTGATATATTTGATTTACTAGTAGGACCTTTGTAAAGTGCACTGTTTGTGCCCGGGGCCTGTAAATCAAATGCTACTAGTGGGCCTGCAGCACAGGGCATGCCACCCACATGAGTAACCCAGTAAACCTGTCTCAGGCATGCGCCATTGCTGTGTATGTAAGTGCAGTTTTAAACTGCCATGTCGACCTGGCAAGTGCATCTGCTTGCCAGCCCTGAACCTTCCCTTTTACTACATGTAAGGCACCCCTAAGGTAGACTCAAGGTACTGCCATTGGCAGGGTGCAGTGCATGTAAACGTTAGGATATGTAGTGGTGTGTTTTACATGTCATGATAGTGAAATTCTGTCAATTTAATTTTTCACTATTGCATGAACTAGCTCTCCCATAGACTATCTTTGGAGTTGCCTTGTAACATTTCACAAGTGTAACTTTCAATTGGGAACACCTAGAGATTGGGAGTTTGGGCTCTCTGAGCGAAGAATTTGAAAACACATCTTTTGGTAAAGATGGTTTTTAAACTGTGTGTTTGAAAATGCCAGTTTTAGAAAGTGCCAGTACTGATACCTATTCATAAATTAGTTTCAAATACTGGACATTGAAATCAAACAACGTGGTCACAGGACCTCTTTTTTCATCTGAATTAATCAAAGTTTATTTATCCACATCACATTTCAATGGATTTCACAATCACCAAAAGTTTTTTTTGAACATTAAAACCTTTTTAAACACCACACATATCCCAACAACCAATTCAAATACACATCTTTCTACCATTCATGAAATCATTTACATCACACTTATCTCCATTCATTCATCATCAGACGAATCATTCAGTCACCAAACAATCCAGCAGCAAAACAACCAATACATCTAAACACCAAGAACAATCCTTAGGTAATCACAGGCTAAGTACTTTTCATCACAGGTCAAAGAATTACGACTCGAACAATATGTAAATATAATCAAACAAAACAAACACCAAATCAAAAAATAATTTTGGCCAATACCCAGGTCTACGCGTTTCGAACCCCCTCGAATACCGGGGTTCTCCTCAGGACCAACTAGCTGCAAAAAAAGAGAAGAAACAAAAATTCATGTTGTCATACTACAAACCATAGACAGCCTCTCTCGTTTCTCAGTGCCTCTCTAGGCACCATCAGCTTACCTCAATTAAAAGCTAGATCAGCCGATCTAGCACTTTGCTGGTGACATGACTCTGAAAACCAACAAAAATTGTCCATAAGTAACACTCTATATGTAACTGAGTAAAACGACTATAACCTCAAAACAATAGTTTATCTTACTTTCAATATGGCGGTTTAACGCTCTCCTAGAAAGTTTTATTCCGTTTGTTACATCAGTTTTAGGGACACCTTCCTGAAAAAGTAGGAAAATCCCAACATAAGTGACACACCCCGGTTTTGAGGCTATATGGTGCTGAATGTAAATGAAAATACCGTGTTGAACTTACTTGACATTTAGAAGGGTGGGACTTGATTGAACCACTCTGGCACTCTAATCTTTTTATCTGAAGCAACAGGGCACGACCTAAGTTTGACCTGTATGTACGCTCAGCAACTGAAAAACATCAGACGGGAGGAAACTCCAAAGGTATATAAGGACAAGGGTTCTCGTGGCATACCTTACCGCACCAAAATGCGGGATCGGGTGCTCAGCGGTATCCTTTGTTGCTTCGTACCGCGGGCTGTGGTGTGAATCCATTATGAAGCCGGAAGCTTGTTCTTTGTAGTACGCTGTGTTTCCGGATGAGCGTATAGCGTTATGGGAAATGTAGTTTGCCCCCGTTTTGATGTTCCTTAAAACGATCGATTGTCTATGTGAATTATATACAATGTTCTGTAGTTGGTTAGTGTGAAATTAAGTTTGCATATGTTATTGCCGGGCTGATCAATAAGCACAATATCAGAAAGCCGTTTTCCCATTTAAATTGTAGAATAAATCTGGGATAAAATAAAAAGGGCACGTTTGAATGCCTTTGACCTAGAGTTGGAGTTTCGTATTGGAGCACATTTTGTATTAAAGAAGAAACTCAAGATTAAGATAGCTTCTAAATAAATAAGACTCCGTATGTATTGCCACACAACCTCATCTCCACTTATCCCAGTGGTGTTTTACTTTTCTTGATTACTAACAGTTTCCTGTAGATCAAATATGCGGCTGGTAGGAAGGTCTCATACGCTGAACCATGTAATAAATTGGCTAGTTTCAAAGGGTGCCAAGTACAGATAGATGTCTGTGGTGCTTCCACCTAGTTTATAAATCTCTGATAGTTTATTTAGCCCATCTATCGCTGTATTAAATTTCACAATCAACATTGCCTCTCTACGGGCCAGTTTTAACTCCAAATCACCACCTCTGCGGTCTTGTTCTATCTTGGAAATTACTGTCCATTTTAGATCTTTTTCAGAGTGTGTGTTTTGTCTCCAATGATTCACCAATGGAGCGGTTTGGACGTTTTTCCTGATCTTTGATTTAAGCTGGGAGATTCTGAATCTCAACTCTTGATTTGGTTCTCTATATATAACTTGTTGCACGGGCACAGTATTCCATAAATCACATTCCTTGATTTACAATTGGTGAATGATTCATGTTTCCAATGGATTGAATTATGTGTAAACAATGAATCCTCTTTGGTGGTTTCACAACATATACATGTTCCACATTTATGATGGCCAGAGACGGGGGGGGAGACCTACATATTCCCTTAGCGAGTTCTGTTTTATTTGTGGTACAGCTGCTCTGACCACTTGATTGGCAATACTTCTATCTTTCTTAAACGTAAAGAGGGATGCTGACTTTAAAGATTGATCCAGATTTTTGACTAAATGCCAATTTTGATGGATAACTTTCTTCTTAAGAAGGTTGGAATAAGGACAGAATGTTGAAACACATGCAATTCTTTCCATTGGAGGCCTTTTCTTTTTTTTCACTGAACTTCCTGTGGAGTCCATCACCCTCTTTTCATTGCCCTCTTCAACAATTTCTTCAGGTAACCACGGTATTTCAAGTTCTCTAGTAGATTTGTTACATGGAGTACATATTCATCCTTCTATCTTTCTTAAACGCAAAGAGGGATGTTGACTTTAAAGATTGATCCAGATTTTTGACTAAATGCCAATTTTGATGGATAACTTTCTTCTTAAGAAGGTTGGAATAAGGACAGACTGTTGAAACACATACAATTCTATCCATTAGAGGCCTTTTCTTTTTTCCAGTAGAGCTTCCTGTGGAATCCACCACGCTCTTTTCATTGCCCTCTTCAACAATTTTTTCGGGTAACCACAGTCTTTCAAGTTCTCTAGTAGATTTGTTGCATGGAGTATGTATTTATTCTCATAAAAACAGTTACGTCTTATGCTTAGAAATTGTCCATAGGGCAAATTTTCTTTCAAGTTCCTTGGATGGTTACTCGAGAAATGCAAGGCTTTGTTCCTATCTGTTGAATTTTTAAATAAAGTTGTAACTAAGCCTCCTTCAGCTGCATATACTTCCGCATCCAAAAATGCCATTTTGATTTTCGAGTGATTCATACTAAATTTGATATCTGCGGTCCTGTTATTCAACCACTCATGACATTTGCATAAGGTATCTTCATTGCCTGTCCACACCATGAAGATATCATCTATAAAACGTACCCAATTCCCTATGAATTGGGAAAAGGAGTTGTTATAATACGGCTAGCTCTGGGGCGAAAGGACACCCCATAGCTACTCCCTTCACTTGGTAGTAGAAGTCTCAGTTGAAATTGAAATAGTTCTTCCTGAGCGCAAAACTTGATAGTTCATAATGATTTCTGTAGGAACTTGTGTTGGTTTTACACTGTTATCCAAAAAGGAAGTGATTACTGCTAGTCCTTCGTCTTGGGGTATTTGTGTATATAAGGACATCACGTCCAAGGACACTAGATAATGTGTTTTTTTTGTCAAATTGTATTGATTTCACTTTATTGATGAAATCAGTAGTGTCCTGGAGGAAGGATGGAACTTCTATCATAAACGGTTTTAAAAAATGGTCTACAAATTTTTAAATTGGTTCCATCAAGGATTCACACCCCGAGACGATAGGTCGTCCTGGTGGTGAAGTTTCATTTTTGTGTACCTTTGGAAGTACTTCACCACCAGGATGACCTATCGTCTTGGGGTGTAAATCCTTGATGGAACCAATTTCTAAATTTGTACACCATTTTTTAAAACCGTTTATGAGTTCAATCCATCCTCCAGGACACTACTGATTTCATCAATAAATTGGAATCAATTCAATTTGACAAAAAAACACATCTTCTAGTGACCTTGGATGTGGGGTCCTTATATACACAAATACCCCAAGACGAAGGACTAGCAGTAACCACTTTCCTTTTTGCAAAACAGAGTAAAACCTACACAAGTTCCTACAGAATTCATAATTGAACTAGCAAGTTTTGCGCTCAGGAAGAACTATTTCAATTTCAACAGAGACTTCTACTACGAAGTGAAGAGAGTAGCTATGGGGTGTCCCTTCGCCCCAGAGCTCGCGGTACTCTTCATGGTAAAATATGAAGAGAAGTACATTTATAATAACAACCCATTTTCCCAATTCATTGGGAATTGGGTACGTTTTATAGATGAAATCAACATGGTGTGGACAGGCAATGAAGATAACTTATGCAAGTTTCATGAGTGGTTGAATAACAGGACCGCAGATATCAAATTTAGTATGAATCACTCAAAAATCAAAATGGCATTTTTGGATGTGGAAGTATATGCAGCAGAAGGAGGCTTAGTTACAACTTTATGTAAAAAAATCGACAGATAGGAACAAAGCCTTGCATTTCTCGAGTAACAACCCAAGGAACTTGAAAGAAAATTTACCCTATGGACAATTTCTAAAGATAAGACGTAACTGTTTTTATGAGAATAAATACATACTCCATGCAACAAATCTACTAGAGAACTTGAAAGACTGTGGTTACCCGAAAAAATTGTTGAAGAGGGCAATGAAAAGAGCGTGGTGGACTCCACAGGAAGCTCTACTGGAAAAAAGAAAAGGCCTCTAATGGATAGAATTGTATGTGTTTCAACAGTCTGTCCTAATTCCAACCTTCTTAAGAAAGTTATCCATCAAAATTGGCATTTAATCAAAAATCTGGATCAATCTTTAAAGTCAACACCCCTCTTTGCGTTTAAGAAAGATAGACGTATTGCCAAACAAGTGGTCAGAGCAGCAGTACCACAAATAAAACAGAACTCGCTAAGGGAATATTTAGTTCTCCCCCCCGTCTCTGGCCATCATAAATGTGGAACATGTATATGTTGTGAAACCACCGAAGAGGGTTCATTGTCTACCAGCCGCGGCCCGTGGATTGAGTTACGGTGGGGCAGGGAGGTGGGGAGGGGGAGGGGCAGGGTGGAGGATGCTAAAAACCGGCATATGGATAATTGCAGGTAAGTACACAATTTAATTAGTAAAACGAATTTCGTAGCGCGCACTGCATCGCAAAATGCGATGCTGTGCGCGCTACAAATTATAATTCACATAGACAATCGGTCATTTTAAGCAACATCAAAATGTTGGGGGCAAACTACATTTCCCATAACGCTATACGCTCATCTGGAAACACAGCGTACTACAAAGAACAAACTTCCGGCTCTGTAATGGATTCACACCACAGCGGTAAGAAGCAACGAAGGATAGCTCTCAGCACCCAAAACCCGTGTTTTGGCGTCGTAAGATATCCCACGAGAACTCTTGTCCTTATATACCTCGGGAGTTTCCTGCGTCTGATGTTTTTCAGTTGCTGAGCGTCCATACAGGTCAAACTTAGTTTGAGCCTTGTCGTTTCAGATAAAAAGATTAGGGCACCAGAGCGGTTCAATCAAGTCCCCCCCTCTAAATTTCAAGTAAGTTCAACCCGGTATTTTCATTTACATTCAGCACCATATAGCCTCAAAACCGGGGTGTGTGACTTATGTTGGTTTTCTCCTACTTTTTCATGAAAGTGTTCCTAAAACTGATGGAACAAATAGAAAAATACTTTCTAGGAGAGTGTTAAACCACCATATTGAAAGTAAGATGAACTCTAGTTTTGAGGTTATAGTCATTTTACTCAGTTACATATAGAGTGTTACTTATGGACAATTTTTGTTGGTTTTCAGACTCATGTCAACAGCAAAGTGCTAGATCGGCTGATCTAGCTTTTAATTTAGGTAAGCTTATGGTGCCTAGAGAGGCACAGAGAAAAGAGAGAGGCTGTTGTTTGTAGTATGACCACAAGCATTTTTGTTTCTTCTCTTTTTTTGCAGCTTGTTGGTCCTGAGGAGAACCCCGGTATTCGAGAGGGTTCGAAACACATAGACCTGAATTTTGGCCAAAATAATTTTTGATTTGTTGTTTATTTTGTTTGATTATATTTATATATTATTCGAGTCGTCTTTCTTTGGCCTGTGATGAAAAGTACTTAGCCTGTGATTACCCAATGATTGTTCTTGGTGTGTAGTTGCATTGGTTGTTTTGCTTCCGGATTGTTTGGTGACTGAATGATTTATCTGATAATGACGAATGTATGATGAATGAATGGAGATAAGTGTGATGTAAGTGATTTTATGAATGGTAGAAAAATGTGTATTTGAATTGGTTGTTAAGATATGTGTGGTTTTGAAAAAGGTTTTATTGTTCAAAGAAAACTTTTTGTGATCATGATATCCATTGAAATGTGATGTGGATAAATAAACTTTGATTAATTCAGATGAAAAAAGAGGTCCTGTGACCATGTTGTTTGATTTCAATGTGCTGTTTTTGAAAATATTTTGTGAATAGGTATCAGTATTGGCATTTCTGTTGTGTTTTGTTTAATTGAGGCTCAGCCTTACTGATTGGAGCCCAAACCCTGGTTTGGTATTTGAGTTTTAGAAAGTGGGCATTTTCTTGTTTAACCATCCTGTGCCTCTGCCTGCCTGTGGAATTAAAGTCTGGTTTAGAGTGACAGTGGTCTGTTTGTGCATTCACTCTTGACAGTCACACAAAGGGAGTTGAGGTGAGCCTTGCATATCCTCATGGCCCATCACCAGGATGATGGGCCTTTGTGAACTAGAGGGAGGAGTTGTCCCATATGCCTGAATAGGGCTGTGCCTTGCCTTTCCCAATGGTGTCTCCACCCCTTGGAGTGGGGAAACATTCTTTACAACGAAACTTTTTCCACGCAGTACCTTTACAACGCAGGAATTACAACGCAAGTCGTTACAACGACTTGCGCTGGAGGGCGCTGTAGGATAGGGAATAGTTTAATTTACTATCCAAAACCTTCCCTACTATCCACGGGAACTGGAGTTGGAATAGTAAATTAAACTATTTACTATCCAGCGCCCCCCAATGCAAGTCGTTGTACCCGTTTTTCTGATGCAGCACCACTGTGCTGGGACAAATTTCCACACACCTCTGACGTGCGGCCAAGTAAATCGAGCCAGTGCCTGCACGTGGCCAGAGAAAGTGGCGCAGCCTGAATTCAGCGCACCAAGTCTCCAAAGTCTGAGACCCTCACACTGACTCCAACACAGGCCCTGCTGTTTGGCTGAAAGAATTGACACATCGTGGGACTGCGGTTGAAGAAATCGATGCAGTGCATGGTTGCCGCCACTGCATCAACCTTCAGCGCGTCTGGATTTCCATGCATCGCACCTATGCTCCATGTTTACCAAGACATCACCCGCAGACCAGAATCGTCTTGGATTTTGATGCATTGCTTCCCCTTACTGTCGGATTCAATGCAGCACTTCTCCTGCGTACAGCAGAACTGACCCATCGCCTCCTCAGAGACTCAGAAACCGACACATCAATGTGTTTTCCGACACTTCCTTCCAATGTGGCTGTTTTTCCTTTTGCGTTTTGACGCATCTAAGGTACTTTTGTAAAATCACAGTATCCATAGAGTTCTAGGGACAGAATTACTTGAAACTTTTAGAAAGTCATATTTTGATTTCTGTATGTTGAATATTTGTTGTTTTGGTCTTGTTTGGTTTAGATAAAGATACTTTATTTTTCTAAACTGGTGTGTTGTCCATCTGTAGTGTTTTCACTGTGTTACTGTGTGTGTTATGTGCAAATACTTGATTTTGTATGGGGGTGGGGGTGCCCACCTTTAACAAATTGTTCTGCTTTGCCTAACACAGACTTTATCTAAATAATCTAATGGTGCTTCACCGCTGCACACGCTGTCATCGCGTGCTGACAATAACTATTTATGCTAACAGGTACATAGGCCTGAGTGCGGTGAGCACTGTCCACTTTGAACAAAAAAATTCTAAACTGATTTACACATAATCTAAACAACGCTTAGCATGATATATACTTTTCTTTGCTGTTTATTTAGCTGTGCAGAAGGTAATTGTATCACATTACATAGGGTACCTTTTGTACCAAGCGTACATTCCTATACATAGGTTTCTCTTCAACAACATACAATCCAATGTAAATTTTAAACATGAACATAAAACATGAATGCAGAAAAAACAATTTGTTATGCTTTGCATTGAAAGTTTCTTGTGCTATTCATTCTGTGCCCAATGAATTTTGGGACTGCAGGGTCCTTTCCGCAGGGGCATGTCTGTAACCCAACAAAACTACCATTGGTAAAACGTTTACAAATTTTAACATGGAGATATGTTTACAACCAACAACCTGCCAATGTGTTGTCAAATGAAAAGACTCGTGATAGTACATTTGTCAGTGACATGTTAAAGGAAAACAACTCCAAAATGAATACTAACTGCCAAACGTTGTAGTAGATAGTGTATGTGTATAAAGTCTTGCAAGATACCAGTCTCCTGAAACGTCCTGTAACTATCAATGAATAAACATAATTGAATAATGAAATACCCAAAGTGTCCCTTAAAGTCAATGTTAACACTATGTTGAAACATACCTCATGACCTTATAATGAAGACAATGCGGGATGATTCTGCTAATACGTAAGAAAAGACAATATGCAGTTAGAAAAAGTCTGCTATCAAAAATCAAGTAGGAACAAAGATGAAACCAAACTACATTGTCCGAAGATCACATAGAACTGAAAATTGTGTATAAAAGCTCACCTCCGGAATAAGAGGATATACGGAAATAACAAACTGTGCTGAATGTTGTAAGGAAATCTGCAATGAACATAAACTGCAGTAAATACACAGTATCAAAGTTCCCACGTGCCGCCAAAACCGCCCTACGTGTACTCCCCAGTCGCCACAAATACGACGATTATGAGAGGCTTACCGGTAAAGAGACGATGCAAGCTTCCTGAACCTGTTGCCGCCAATGTACACCGAATGCAGGATATAAGGCCAAGAGTCATCCCCCGCCTGGCTCAGGTGTACGCAACAGCCCTTGACTTGGGGGTACTTCCCTGTTCCATGCGGGAGTCAGTGATCGTCACCTTCCCCAAGCCCCACAGGGACCCCCGTTACATATGTTCGTATCGCCCCATCACTCTCCTATCAGCGGACTGTAAGGTCCTCGGGAAGATATTGGCCGACAGATACGCTCAAGTCGTCTGTCCATTGATCCACCCCGACCAATGTGGATTCGTTCCTGGGAGAAGCACCTCACAGAACATCCGCCGGGTCTTCCATGTCCAGGACCAGGTGCGGGATAGATTCCCTCGCGCCGCTTGCTTCATTATGGACCTAGAGAAGGAATTCGACACCCTAGCCTGGCCGTACCTGTTTTCGGTCCTACGCCGTCTCAACGTTGGCCCGACGCTCACAGCATATACGCGCCTTCTGTATACCGATCTGAAGACGCGAGTCCGGATTGGGAAACACATTTCCCCTGCATTTGATGTCCGTCGGGGCACCAGGCAGGGGTGCCCCCTCTCACCTCTCCTTTTCGCCCTAGCGGTCGAACCGCTGGCGATTAGACTGCGTCGGGAGGGACTACACTGGGGCATCCCGCTTGCAGACGTCACACACTGCGTCTCAATGTACGCGGATGACCTCCTCATCTATGTCCAGGACATTGAACTGGATCTCACCCCCATTGGAGTGGCGCTCGCTGAATTCGCAGAAGCATCGGGTCTTCCAGTGAATTGGGACAAATCTACGATCTACCCCTTCCACCCGGAATTGCCACCCCGAGTCGTTACACTGGGGACCCATAGCCTCGCTTGGTCCGTGGAGGGCCCCCGGTACCTCGGTGTCCGTCTGTACCACTCTCCGGCTGACATCTTCGATGGTAATCATCGCAGAACACTGGCCAGCCTCCGACCGGCCGTCGCCTTCTGGGCTAAGCTCCCGCTCGCCCCAATAGGGCGGATAGCCCTGGCTAAAATGATAATGTTACCCCGGCTCCTCTATCATTTTACCAACCTACCGGTTGTGCCCCCTGGATCCTTTTTCAGGGACCTCAACTCACTCTTAGGCACCCTTATTTGGGGCCAGGGTCGACACAGAGTGGCCTTGAAAACCTTCCAACTCCCTACAACACAAGGTGGGTTGGGAGCCCCCTCCTTTGAATCCTACTTCCTGGCGGCACAGCTCCAATGGCTATCGTACTGGACGGCAGACAGATATACCCAGGAGACTGGCACCCAGACCGGTCGAATTACGACCCCGGAGCTGCTCCGTCTCCTCCTCCCGGGCACCCAGCCTCGCCGTACATACCCCCTCCAGGTCACGATGGCGCGCCGGTGTATGATGCGGATCCACCGCATTTCCCCCGGGAGGACTCCATACTCCCCGGCACTACCGCTGGTCGGCTGCCCCAGGCGGGAACTCTACTTCTCGGCTCCTATGGTAACAGAATGGACGCACCGCGACGTCACGGACATGGAGTCACTGTTTGAGGAGGGTCAACTGAAACCGTTTGACCGCCTAGTCGCGGAGTTCGAACTCCCCCCAGGTCAATTCCTCAGATATCGACAGCTGCTCGAGGGCTTCCGCCCTTACCATAACCTTCAAGCGGGCGAACCGGACACGCATCCAGTTATTCACGCTATTCTGCGCATGGGCGTGGGACGCCACTTGGTCACCTGGCTCTACAAAGCGATCAGGGAACTCTCGTACACCACCTTGTTGGCCCTACGCGACACCTGGGAGGAGGACATCGGGCGCGCGTTACACGACTCGGAATGGACCAAGGCGCTTGAGGCCCCGAAACGAGTCTCCAGAAACGCCCGCTTCAAAAACATCCAATATTACATACTACACAGGGCTTACCTCACACCAGCGCATCTACAACGGTTTTTCCCCGCCACACAATTCCTGTGCCCCAGATGTCAATCCCCCGATGCAGACTTTCGCCACATGTTTTGGGACTGCCCTGGCCTCCAGCCTCTATGGCGGACGGTGCACGACACGCTGACAGACCTCACAGGCCTCACGACTCTAACCTCCTGGGAATCCAGCACGCTAGGCGTTTTTCACATATCTAAGCGGGCCCCCACACACAAACGCGTTGTGTCCTTGGCGCTGCTCCTGGCGAACAGATGTATAGCTATGCACTGGCGTGCTCCGGAAGGTCCCCCCATAGCGGCGTGGACAGGGGCAGTTTGTAAATGGGCGGCGGCCGAAGAGGACGCCATCCGAGAGGAGGAGGCCAGGGGAGCACGTAAACACCCCATCTCTATGGACTGGGCCTTGCTCCTACATGGCTTCCGGCAGGTCACACGCGCTGCTGTCCCACCCACGCCCACCCCCCCGCCTGAGCACACCCGTAATCAATGGCTGTTACCGACCCCCTCTATATCTGTGCCGGACCCGGTGTACCGCGCCTCCCATCAACTCAGCCCCCCCATGCAGACCACTCCGCCACCCCCATGCTCGGACCGGTTCCACCCCCTGACCGCTCTACCTCACTGTGCATGAATATTGCGGACCCCCCGCTACCTGCTGCCCGACATCTTTTCCTCCTGCTATGCTCTTGCTACCGCCTACATGCTCCCCCCACAGTTTTGTCCCCCCAGTTTTCTGGCACCATCACCCTGCGAATTGCTCGGACCCCGACCCGACGTCCCCCCCAGTGGGGACCCAAATATCTCTTGTCCCTCTCCGTCCCCCGTACGGTGTTTAGTTTCTGTGTCCTAGCCTAAATATTTGTTTGAAGGATCTGTGATATTCAGTAGATGAAATGCCATATTGACCAGTTTATTGCAGAAAAGTTGCGTGAATTGCTGACCGCGGCTGAATGTTGACGCCACGCCAGCAGGTGATTCTTCTTGTTTTATCATGCTTGCTGATGCAACAATAGAAACATGTTTTAAAAAAAAAAAATACGGCCAAGAGTCATGAGTGAACACTAAAAATGTTGACACAAAGAACGGACTACGATAAGATGACGCGTCCATATCCTCAAACATGCGGCTGCAATATTTAAATATAATAACAGTCCAGATAATGTATAAATGACAGCCAATGTGTCCTGACAAATATAATGAAAGCAAATGATTACTATAAAGAAGAAAAAGAACTGTGGTATCAGGCTATACACTTGTATGAGTGAAACTGCCGATAATCCTGGGAAAAGGCTATAACTAGCTGAAACTGCATATGTCTACAATGGATGGCCTCCATATTGATGCTATCATAAGAATAGTGACAATGATAATATTCAACACTATCCTAATATGCATTAAACGTAGTATTAAAAATAATACTCTGCAATGTGGATGGAATGAATCATCACTTGAATAATGAGATCGCCACCGCAACAGGCTACCAAATAAAAAATAGTAAATCACTGTCACAAAACCAAATAAAGAAAGAAAGAAGATAAATTAAAGGAAGAAAGAAATGGATGCCACATTGACCATAACCCATAGGGAATGGAGGCTGGGTGAATAATAGTGCTGCCCCCATTACCATAAACAGAAGGAAAAGTGAGGAAAAAATGCTGCTGTGATTGTCCTGATGACAAAAGTAAACATGCTTATATGTGGTCAAGGGTTATAAATATCAAAGGAAACAGCTCATGTCTACTTTGACATTCAATCCCTTTGGTAGCAATGTTCCTAGACAGTTTATCCAAAAGGTCTCACGTTGCAATAATCTCTTGTTATTATCAACTCCATGGGTAATTTTAACTGCTTCAATAAACTGAAATCTTAGCTGCGAGATTGAATGGTTGGCATCCTGCCAATGTACTGCTACGCTGGAGGTTTTACTTTTGGTGCATATTACGCTCTTGTGATCAGTCAACCTTAGTTTGATTTTCCGTTGAGGCTTGCCCACATAAGCGTGGCCACATGGGCATTTGATGCAGTAAATGGCTTTAGTTGTGTTGCAATCTGATGTATGCCTCAATTTGATGTTTTTTCCAGAAATGGGATGTGTCAATATATCCCCAATAATCACATTATTACAATGGATACAATTCAGGCATTTATATGTGCCCTTATGTTGTATGGAATCCAGACGTGTTTAGGTGTGGTTAATAGTTCGCGTAAATTTTTCACTCTCATGTACGCATGTACTGGCTTGGTTTTAAATAAACCATTGAAATCAGGTTCATTTTCAATGAGTTCCCGTCTTGTATTAATAATACCTTTAATGGATCTCGAACATGTGGAACACTTAGATACAAATACAAATACAAATGTGTCTTTCTTGGCATTACTGGATTTAGTAAATAGTTCCATCCTGTCTTTTTTCACCACCCTGGTAATGCATTCTTCTAAGATTTCTTCTACATATTCTCTCTCGACATATTTCTGTCTATATTCTAATATCTTAGATCTCTTCACTTTCAGGTCTGAACATATCTTTTTGATCCTAGTAGCTGAGAAAATGGTAAATTGTATATTAAGCTCTTAGGATGTAAATTGATAAAGTGCAATGCATTATTCCAGTTGGTGGGTTTTGTGTATACTTGTTTATCATTGATGTTGTATGTGAATTGAATCCTTGGGTCCTGGTATTTTGCAATTGTACCTGTGCCTCCAGTACATCATGGGTCCTGGTCCAAATAAGAAATATGATATACCTGCAATATTGAGCTATGCCTGTCTGCCAGTTGGTATCTCTCAATATATATTGTTCCTCAAATTGCACCATGAAAATATTGGCATATGCAGGTGCTCCACAAAAACAAATGGATGTTCCAGTGAGTTGAGCATAAAACTCTCCTTGCCACGTGAAGTAGCTGTGGTTTAAGCAAAATTTTTGAATTTCTAAAAGGAATACTTTGTCTGCGTTGATGTCTTTTTTGTCTCAATAATGCCCATTCAATTGCCTCCAAACCTGCTGCATGGAGAATAGATGTGTACAAAGCAGTCACATCTATTGTGCAAAGTAAGCACCGGTCTTATATCAATCTTTGTATTTGTTGGAGTTTCTGTAAAATGTCAGTGGTATCCCTGGTGTATGTACGCCAACTTGGACAAACTGTTGTACGCTGTAATCAAGGGATCTCCCCTAGCATAAAAAGTTATGTTTTTCTTGCTTTCATGTTTTATGTTCATGTTTGAAATTGGATTGTATGTTGTTGAAGAGTAACCTTTGTATAGGAATTTACGCTTGGTACAAAAAGTACCCTATGTAATATGATACAATTACATTATGCACACAGAAATAAACAGTAAAGAAAAGTATATATCATGTTAAGCGTTGTTTAGATTATATATAATTCAGTTTACAACTTTTTTGTACAAAGTGGACAGTGCTCACCGCACTCAGGTCTGTGTACCTGTTAGGATAAATATGTACAAATACTTTACACATTGCCTATGAGATAGCCCTGACTGCTCATGCCAAGCTACCAAGTGGTTGAGCAGGGGTTAGCTTTGGTGTGTAACTCCCTTATCCCGACTAAAAGAAAGGATCCCTACTTGGAGAGGGTACATACCACTGCCAACTAGAGACCCCTATTTCTAACACTTATTACAGGCCCAATTAACCAACTTAAGTTTGTTTCTTTGATATGGAAAAGGCTTAAGCTGTCATGATCTGTCTTTGTTGCTTTTAGGCAAAATTGTTTAAATGGTTGTATATTATTACTTACATGGACTAGTTGCTACAAGGACATTGATTTACCTGACCACGGACCTCCCAATTATATAAGATCCCCCAAAATATCCTTTCTCTACAATGCACTTTATTTAAATGATTTTATGAAATGGTATACATATATTTAATATTTCGAATCTCTTCAGTCTCATATGTACTATGTTCTTTTTATTTATTGAAACAAAGTATCTAACTGCTAAACTCACTTGCCACTTTTATTTGAAAAGCACTTTGAAATTCTTTAGTTTTTATTACGAATGTGCTAGGTGGCATGCTTTTATTATCCGAAATGAAGAATAATTTAAGAGAGAGAAATTGCGTTTCCTCAAAGTGGAAGCTGGTCCTTAGGTAGGTTCAGGCTTTTCCTGTGAGCATCATTTCAAATCTAAGGTGTTCCTTAAAGTCATAGCTTGCTGAATATGATAAAAATTGCTGCACTGCCCAAAATCAAAGTGAAAGAGCAGGAATGCACTGTATTTAAGCAATACAGTGCAGTCCTATCTCTTCTCCTGATACTGGCGCTGTTTTGGCAGCCTAGCGCCAACGTAAGCACAATTGCACAATGATGCAATGATGACTTTGTTGCATGAAGGGTTGTTTCTGTGCAGGAAGGGCCACCCTCCTGCACAAAAACAATCCTAAGAGGCGTTTTCTTCTTTCTTAGTATGCTGCCGAATGCAGCACACATGTAAAGAGGAAAAAACAAGGAGAAATAAATATATTTCTCCTCCTTATACTTCACTTCAGGAGGCGAAGGAATTTGATGCTTCCTCAGGTTTACATCACTTTTTAAATCTGGGGCAGCGTCAAATTCCATGGGTGTTGCGTGGGAAAACCAACCGCAACGCTCATGGAACGCCTCCCGGCCGCAGAGTAAGGCAAAGCAGAGATCTACACTGCGTTGCCTAACTAATGATTTATGAGGTCACTCAAAGCCACAGAGGGTGGCTTTTGCATGGCTTCATAAATCAGCCCTGCATCACGCATGCACCACTTTTCGTTGTGCAAACATGACGCAGAGCTATCACAAATAAGCCTCTCTGTATCTAGTGACATCACAGTTAGATTATTACATATACATTAACTCTAGAAATTATTTCTAATGCCCTTATACTTACATTGTTATTCACTCTAATAGTAATGAACTATGAGCACACGCTGCTCTTTCCATACAATGTATTGAATAGTAACTTACCACTTTCCACCACGCAACAGTTTGAATCCTTCATTGATCTTCTCAAATGGTAAAGTGTGAGTAACCAGTTCATCCAGATTTAACTTCCTTGCCATGTAGTCTGTTACCATCTGTGGGACGCTGTCTTTACCCTTGAAGCCTAAACATCAAGAAACATTGACAAAGTGAAATTGTGGTTAAAGTGGCTTGTTGTTGGAGCATTGCCGTCTACGCTGAATGGAACCAGTAGTTCTAAAATTCTTCTTTTGATGCCTAAGAGGCCTGTTTACAAGCACTACAAGGGTGGTGCTAATTTGAACTAAGATTCTGTTTCCCCCTACATTGCATATTACAAACGTGCGTTAATTTGCAGCATTTCTTTTTGGCAGTAGAATATTTTGCATCTGCTGATTTCAAAGGACTGTTCCTGGCACAACATAGATTGAAAACTGTTTTAAGCCTTGAAAGATAGTGTGAAGACTATCTTAAACCCGAGAAAGCCTTGATAAATAGGTCTGACGTTTCTGCAAGCTGTCTTAAGCCAGGAAAGAACATATCTCTTGTAAGAGGATATGAACCAAAACAACAAACACGTGCAAACTAGCAAACATTTATAGTTTGCTAGTTCTAAAGAGCTGCTCCATACAAATTATCAGCACCTGGGTTTAAGTAAACTTCACATAGGGTCATGAAATACATTTTTTAGGTTTTTTTCAGAGTGGTTCAAGGACATTATACTTCGACCTGCATTGTATATCCTGTAAACCCTCAGTAGGGTTTTGCGGTCACATTAGAAATATGAGGGCATATTTCTAGGTATTTGGCATAAGGCACAGCAGCAAGTCACCTTGCTTTGCTTACTAAATCATAGTGAAAGGAAGCAATGCACCATGTATATATCCAAGACAGTGTATTCCTGTCCTTTCCCCCTGTGCTGGTGCTGTTTCAGAAGCCTATCACCAACGCAGGCACCATTGTATTATAGTGCATGGAATGTGGCCAGGGTGAGAAATAAATTAAATAATAGAGAATGGCTTATGGCGAGAAATAACTGCTCACTAATACTCCTTCTAGAAACCTGGCACACTGAATTTTATTGTATTAATGGTTTTAAAACGGTTTCCACCAAAGCTATTCCTTCAAAGTCAGGGAGAGCCAAAGGAGGCCTGATAGTTTTGATCTCGGTTATATCGCAGTTAATTCTAAACAAAACGTTATACTAATTCACAGTTTTTTCAGTTTTTATATCTTTGTACAGAAGGGAACCAATGTATAATGATTCATTTCTACAATAATATTTTTGAAAGCACCAAATACAAGGTAGTTTTGTCCTTAGAGGAGGAATTAGACACATTTTTAAAAGGCATTAGGGGGGACTACCTGCTTATTTGGCAGGGTGATTTTAACAGTAAGAATTGTAAAATTTTAAACAGAGAACACTGTGGTCACGGGATGAACAGGGCGACCCTTGCACCCACTTCCCTCATAACACATGTTGGGATACCATTAATAGCTTAATGTATAAATACAACCTAGAACTTTTGGAGCAACCTGGAAAAAAGGGCGAAATCGCTGTTCAAACTTATGAAGGAGCACGATCCTCATCAAATATTGATCATGTCTTGATCTCAGTAAATTGTAAGGGTATAGTAGAAAACTTTGAAGTACAGATAAGCCCATTTAGTGACCATCGCCCATTATCGCTAGTGTTGAAGCTTACCCCGAAGCATCTAGAAAAGACGTGTATAGTATTTAATATCAAAACCCAGTGAGAAAATGGCACTTCTATAAAATGATCAGGTACCAACCCCCTAGAATTAATGGACAACTTGGCCCAAAAAAAGCCATGAAGATATTTCCATCTGCTTGAGGGATCCTCATCGGATTTACTTGTCATAACGGCTTTCTGTAATATAGTGGGCACTATTTCTGTAGATTTAAAATCAAAGAATAAGAAACATGCTTCCTCCCATCCACGATGTTTTGATCAAAAGTGTACAAGAATAAATGAGTGACTAAAAGAAGCGTTAAAAACCACTCCTAGGTACAGGGAAAGGGTGAGCACTCTACGTAAAAACTATAAGCTAAGCTAAAATACCAGGAAAGTAGAAATTAGGGAATTAGCTTGGTATAAATTGGTCCAGGCGGCAAAGGCAAGAGATTATGTACTATTCTGGAGGACGTTAAACTATCCCTTTTTTAAAGATGAGTCAGCCACTAAGATTGACACCATAGTATTACTGGAACAATGGTTATCACATTTTGAATATATATTTAACCCAAACAAAGAGACCCTTTAATTTCCGATAACATTTATACTAAAATCGTTGCTACCTCCAACCTGGCCCCAATCATGCTAAAAGAAATTAAACTACCTTAGAAAAACGTGCAAATGGTAAGGCACCTTGCCTGAATGGGGTCCCCATAGATATTTTTTAAAGTAATATAGATTTTTGGTCCTCAATACTATTACGGGTCTACTGTAATGCCACAGCTGGAGGCGTGTTGCCCACTAGCTGGGTGGAAAGTACTATAATCCCGATCATTAAGAAGGGAGATAGAGGGGACAAAAAATACTATCACCCTATATCCCTACTTGAATCAACATCTAAGTTGATGGGAAAAATCCTTCTGGAAAGGTTAGAAACCTTGGTAAGTGAAAACAACATTTTTACTGAGTCACAATATGGTTTCAGAAGGGGTATAGGGACTGTTAAGCACTGCGTCAACCTCGAACTGTTGATTGGGAAATACACAATTGGCAAGGAGGGGCAAACTACATCTTTGCTTCATAGATCTTACAAGTACATTCGACCTAGTAAACCATGCTAAATGATGGCAAACCTTAATAGGGATATTGTGCTTCAAAAGACATAATAATTTATCTGTCACAAATCTATGCTTTATTATCTTCCAGAGTCTGCTTTGGTCTTAATGGACAATGTACTCCCCGTTTTAGAGTCACCAGTGTATATGTCAAGGGTGCGTCCTTGCACCATTCTTATTTTCCTTTAATAATAATTATGTTGATATATCTCTGTAAAACTTGCATGCTGACGCTCCCAGAATTGGTAATCATAAAACTCCAGTCCTCTTGTATGCGGAAAACGCAGTCCTGCTTTCAATGACAGCCAACGGGATGCAATGCCTAATTGAAAACTTTGCACAAATCATGAATGGAAAAGACCTAATTCTTAATCTTACTAATACATTTATTATGACTTGTGGAAGAGGGAAAACTAAATATAGAAGTCATTATGTAGAAGGTGTTTTCATTGAAAGAACATCCTCCTTTTCATATTTAGGGCTCCTTTTTACAAGCCAGGGAAGTTGGTGTGCTCATTTGAACCTTTCGTAAATTGACATTTATGCGATTAATTGAGGCTATTTTTAGATTCTCTCAAAAAAAATCGGGAACAAACCAGTTAGGGAAATTCTGACCCTATATAGGAGCAAATGCCTTAGAGGAACTTGCTATGGAGCGGCAATATAGGGGATGGCTAACTACACTCCATTGCAATCTCAGGAAAACATAATACTAAAGAGGCTTCTAGCTGTTCCCGATTCCACCTCTTTATGTATAGCCCATAAGGAGCTGTCCATCCCCTACATTAGTGAATACATCAGCATAGCAGCTCTTACGCTCTGGCATGGAAAGAGAAGACTACATTTGCAAAGGAGATTATAATGGATTGTTTAGCCCTAGATCACTATAAAATAAAATCCCCTGGTTACAATATATTCAAAATCTTTTAAGTGAGTGTAAGATGGATGTCGACCCCAAAGATCCCATGACCATTCAGAAATATAGCAAAAGGGACCTAAAATTAAGGTTTGCAGAATCAAGAGACGCATTAAGAGATACAGCAGTATGCTTAAGCAGACGGTTAAATTATACTGTCAAGGTCCACTATTTTTGGCTACCCAACCATATCTATTGTTTACAAGAAACTTACAACATAGGTTCCTTTTAACTAGATTACGATTTGGCACCCTCCATCCCTTGATTGCATTCCCCAAGATGGGCAATTTGAATCTTTATTATACAGTTAATAAAAACCGTAATGTACAAACAGAGCAATGCATGTTAGATAACAATTTTAAAATATATAAAAACATGATCAAGCAATTTGAATCATACCCTTCCAAACTGCCCTTGTGATGGAAAATCATCACAGACGACTTTGCACTTTTTACTTTTTTGTAATTTTTACAAAGATATTAGGAAGTATGTTTTACGTCCTTTATTTCTTGGTAGCAATAAGTATTTTTATAAACATGCTTTTAATTATATCTGTAGTTTGCAAAATGTAATTGTCTGTAACGCAGTAATTACTTTTGTACAAATGGCGATCAAGAAAAGAATAAATAATTACCACCTGGAAGCCCTATTATGTGTAAACACGTAGGCCTACAAGTATAGATCAGCCTCTTTTCCATTAAATGTTTTTATGCTTTTGTCTCAGTGTTTTGTATAACATTTTAACTTTTTTACCAATCTCCCTTAATTGCCTTACTACTAGTATGTACTAGAGTAGCATGTATTGGACTATATGAACAAATGTTTTGCTAATGGAATAATGAACATTTTTAGAATGCTTTTATGGCTGTATTTTGTAAACCGAATAAAGCTGACTTGACTTGACTGTTCCTGGCACAATATAGTTTGGAAAAAAAGTTTTAAGCCTTGAAAGACAGTGTGGAGACTATCTTAAACCTGAGAAAGCCTTGATAAATAGGTCTGACGTTTATGAAAACTATCTTAAGCCAGGAAAGAACATATCTCTTGCAAGAGGAAATGAAGCAAAACAGCAAACATGTACAAACTAGCAAACTTTGACATTAGGTTACATGGCGCTCTAAAGAGCTACTCCATGCAAATTACCAACACCTGGGTTTAAGTAAACGATCACAAAGGTTCATGAAATACATTTTTTAGGCTTTTTTTCAGAGTTGTTCAAGGACATTATACTTTGACCTGCATTGTATTGTATATCCTGTTAGTCAAACTAATGTTGATAGTGAAACCTCATTAGGGTTTTGCAGTCACATTAGAAAAAATTGTGGGCATATTTATGGGTATTCGGCCTAGGGCACCGCAGCAAGTCACCTTGCTTTGCCCCCCTACGTCATAGTGAAAGGAAGCAATGCACCATCTATATATCCAATACGGTCCATTTCTGTCCTTTCCGCCTGTGCTGGTGCTGTTTCAGCAGCCTATTACCAATGCAATCCTCCATGCACTATAGGATTAAAAAAGTTCCATATCAGTGAATATCGTCAAGCAACGACACCATTACCCTATGTGCTGTATCAACATGTTTCTGCCGTAGGTCGCTGCTCTAATGGGTTGATGACATTTGTCAGGATACAGATCCCTAAGTAAAGTTCTACATACGTGCCCTCCTAGATTTTTTACTATATGGTAGGGAACAACTAGGGAGCTTCAATTGCCCTTTTTGTAGACACACCATCTGTGTACCTGAGTTTCATCAATGATTATCCTAACTCGGAGACAGAGTGGGTACAATGTTCTGTAGTCACACTTACTTCAAGTTATGGGATTCTCCTATTAGGCCACTCTGATCCCTCCTGTAAGTACCCACTATAAGAGGCTGACCTTGGAAGAAAAATGGCACAAAGGAAGGAACAATAAAAATTAGACTCATCGTTCAAGTCACATCTACCATGGTGAATTAGTGTGAATTTGCCTTGCAGTTGTTCATCTTCTTTTAAAAAACGGAAAGCTTAGTACCATCAGTACCCAACACGCTAAGCTTGGTTTGGTGCTACAGAAAGAGGTGACATTATTATTCTTAAATCTATCAATAAATGTTAATAGCCTCGAGACCTACCACCTTTGCCAAGTTCTTCTGCATAGATCAGAATTAAATATAATGTGTTCATTGCCTAGTGGGAAGAGTTTAGTAGGGTGCAAACAATATTCTTTTTACTGTGCGGTATGGCAAACAATTACTGAATGCATTCTGTTGAAAACATAAGTACTCTAACATCATGAGTTGATACAACAGCTTTCTTTCTGTTTTTGCAACCTACTCTGCCAAGCTGTAGATCTTATTGGCAACTCGGTGCTATGGCTTCTTAATATGAGCCTTTATTAACATAAGTGCTTACTTTAACACAGTCAGAGACACTTCTTCCTCCTCCATGTCGGAGGTAGAACAATTATTCCTGTGTAATCTCGCTGCTGACATGCTTACATGTTTCCTCAAACATTTCACCTGTTCCTCCTCAATGGTATTAGCTGCACCATTGAAATTCACTAGACATGACTCAGCCATTTTCAGGGTTAGTACATGCCGTTCTATGAATGTCCCTGATATACTGACTGAGCCTAGAGATAGAGGTTCAACTTAAGATATGTCCTCTTCTAAAGGAGGTATCAAGAATGGACTTAAAGCTGATGGCCCACCTTACTGATCACCCTTCAAATCACATGTTATGCATGCAGGCAAAAAAATAGAGATAGAAATTAGCTTAAGAAACTGTTAATGGTAGGTACTACATTCACTAATGAGAAAGCTATGGGCCAGGAATTTTATGGAATGTCATATGTGGCTATATGAACATTTAGGAGGAATTTGACATCTATATGCATAATTAAAAAGATCTGCTTTGCATCCTAAATTCAAGGGGAGTTGTTATTTGCACAGATTACCCTGGCTGATGTAGAGGAAACTATTGCTCTCCGGGTTTTACACCTATTTTAATTGGTAGGGAATTCTTATTGAAAGAAGGTTGTCAACTCCGTTTGGGAGTTGATTGGAGAAGTCATCAGTGATGTCACTGACCATGTCATGAGTGATGTAATATGTGAGGTCCTAAGCAATGCATTTCAGGGGCGTAAGTTAGAATTAGCTCAGGTAACTATAACTGCTGAATTTTCTGGTTTTGTACAATTGAAATTTGTGCCTAACTATAGAACTTCTAGGGTTTTTTCAATTCTATAACGTCCTTGTCACATTTGTTTTTTCCAGTGAATTTCTACAGGAGTAATGAACCATGTAAAGTTTCAATTTTTGAATAAATACTATGTTTTTTACTGTTAGTCACTAACCACAATGTTCTTGTAACCTTTGCTTTTTTTTAGAGAATGGTTCTGTAAGTGGATACATAAGTGTCTGACTGTGTTTATAAGTGTGTGTAGTAATCTATGACCAGGGCTGCTGAGTGAATATATGATTTACTCTCTGAGTGGGTGTTTGCTTCCTTTTCAGAAGTACCTCTACTGGGGCACCTGCAATGTTTGCATATGTAATTTCTTCCTCGTGAGGTTTAATTTTTGTGAAATGTTCATCAGGGCCAGACTAGAAGCTCCCTTAACTGTGTGTTCGATAAAAACTCACATTTCTGCACACAATGTCTACTCAACGGAAATACTTTCTACTGGTTAGTTAATAAGTGGTAGCTCATTGGGTAAAGGTGCAAAGTGTATTCTACACTGAAATTAGGTAATAGAGTATGTGGAAATGTCCTCTGTGATAATGGGTGCCCATAGCAATGTAATTGTTCATCTTCTGTCATTTTCACAAATATGTCTTAACCTGAATCCTGGTACAGAGTGGATAATGAGACTGGAAAGAGGTAAATCTGTACCAAAGAAGATACTTTCCTGTTAGCTATATGAAGTAACTGCTTTTTTGGTTGGTGGCCATGTTGTCTTATTGGTTAGTATGAGGAATACATTGCAAAAATCGCTTTGAAAGGTTCTGGATGACCTTTTGGTAGGCTGTCCATTGTTGTGCCACAAGGCATGAAGAGCATTCTACTTGAGGTTTGTTAGTGTGGTTGTTAGCTGTGTAAAATATTATATTGCTTATAAAATTATATATATTTCTTTTACCTGTCACAACCTGTCACGGTGGGGTTGTGACTCCAGCATCGTTTTGACAGAACTCAAACGGTATATAGACAATTTGAAGGCTTTGTTGAAGGTGAGTGGTTTACTAATAAAATAATAAAACTAATATAATTATACAGGGAAATTTTTTTAAAGGTATTTAATACTTTTTAGGGAGTCACAAGGCCTCCCCGCACCGTGCAGGCACGTATTTCCATATCGCACTGGGTGCGTGACTCAGGGGTAATTTATTCAGTATATAGACAATTTAAAAGATTTGTTTACAGTAAGAAGTTTTGTATTTAAGTTTAAAAGCTAGTATAATTATTCTACAAATACATTTCAAAGATCATTTGAATGCATTTTGTGAAGTCTCAATGGCGCTGCGATGTATGCACAAAGGCGCTGCGCATCCCATGTGACTCTTAAACTAATAAATCTTATTGGTTGAACACCTTTTTATCTTTCTAAGAGGAGGATGCCATCCCTTTTTCTCCATCTTTTTTTATGTGGCTCTTAGGTTTCACACCTTTTGCATTGGCACTGAGAATTCTATTATTTTTGGGGAGTTTGTGACTCATTATTTCACAGCTAAACATGGGATCTGGTGGTCCAGCAAGTCCAGAAGACTTTGATGATATCCTGGAAGATGAGGAATCAGCAAAGAAAAGGAAAGATAGCATTATTTGAGCCTTCTTTACTATTTCTCAAGGGGAAAAGATGTCAATGCTCGCAAAATAACTTGCACTCTGTGCCAAAAAACATTGTCTTGTGGCTTTGAGAAAAAGTATTCATGTACAACCCACCTTCTCAGAGATGTAAGAGGAAGGAGAGAGCAAGGAGCAACTGGAGATTCCGTACAAGCAAGCATCTCATGAGTTGCTGTGTTGCCAACTGAACCACCTTCTAGAGTTTGCCGTAATTGGGCAGCATTGTTTAAAATGCAAATCTATTTTATGTGTAGGGGAGCAATCAATCCCTGCAATTGTAGACACTATCGTGAATCCATCAAATGTTAGGTTTTTTCTCTAAACTCCTAGTTAAACTTTTTTTGTTTTATTAGAAGGCACCATGTTTGAAAGCTTTTGAGCACAAACTTTAAAAAAGAAACACAGAAAATGAAATTGTTAGAAAATACAAAAATAAGTTAAAAACGGTTCTTCTTAGAACAACCTATTCTGGTTAAAGAAAGAATTACATGTTATATGTATGTTTGTATTAGTGTGAATATATCTTGTTCTGTTTTTTAGTGTGTGAGGTAGAGTGTAGATAATTGACTGGGTATTTGACTTACTATGTGTGACTGAGTGCATGTATGAGTAGCTGTATGGGTGTTTTATAAGGTGTATGAATGCCTGTATTGAGAGAGTGAGTAACTACATTAGAGGCTATATGTGTGAGTGAGAAGGTGTATGAGTGTTTCTATGGATGAGTGAGTGGTTGTTGGGTACCCGTATGTGTGAGTAGGTGATAGGGTGCATGAGCGGGTTTATGCATGAGTGACTGGGAGCATGAGTGAGTGAGGGTATGAGTAACATTATAGGTGAGTGAGTGACTGTGTGAGTAGGTGTATGTGTGAATGAGTGACTGCGTGAGTGTTATATGAATGGGTGAGTGGATGCATATGTTCCTGTATGGGTGTGCAAGTGGGTGTTGGATGAGTGAGTAGATATGTGAGTATCTGTATGGTGAGTTTGAATCAGTATCCAGAGCTTAATAAAAATGACAAATAGATATTTGAGAGTTTAATAGCATTGGAACATGGTAAAAGAAACTGGTGAGAAGGGTTAACAACTGTTTTTCTATACATGAAGACCTTCTGCATCACTAGGTCAAACAAATATACCTGTAGTACACACTGTATCTTGATACATCTAAACACATATCAGTCCAAAACCTGTTGCAAAAGAAAAAGAATATATAAAAAGAGTACAAATATTAGTATTTGATTTACAAAATTCCAAAAACATAACTGCATATATTACTCATGCTGGAACAGTATATCATAGTCAAATAAAATATTTTCATTTCCTTTTTTACTGTTCTCAGCTTTCAGACTTTCACACCATAAACAATGTACTTTTTTTGAAGCTTTATCCTTGAACAGTGGGGAAATAATCAATTGTATGGATTAAAGAAAAAATATATAGTACCTCATTGTAAATAAGTTACACTATGCACAGCTCAATCAATCAGGGTTTGTGAAGTGCACTACTCACCCGTTAGGGTCTCAAGGCACTTCGGGGGTGTATGCAACTCCGCGGGGTCAATCAAAGACCCAGATTTTAAAGTCTTTTCTGAATTTGTGCAGTGTCGGGCTTTGCCGGAGGTGGAAGGGGAGATCGTTCCAGGTCTTGTCTGCAAGGTAGGAGAAGAACCTTCCACCGTCTCTGTTCCTGTATAAGCGTGGGACGGTGGCTAGGGCGAGGTCGGCTGAGTGGAGGTTTCTCTTGGGATATGGAAGGCGAGGTAGTTGTTGAGGTATTGTAGTCCGATGGAGGTCGCGGATGTGTTGGGTGATGTGGTTGCACCATTGCATGTCGAGGATTATTCTGGCTGTGGTGTTCTGGGCGGTCTGAAGCATGCAGAGGAGTTTTTTCTTGATTCCGGCATAGAGGGTGTTGCCAAAGTCGGGTCTGCTGGTGATAAGGGTGTGAGTGACCATTTTCCTGGAGTCGGGTGGTATGCATTTGAATGTTCTGCTTGGTATGCAGAGGGTGTTGAAGGATGCGGAGGTGATGGCGTGGATCTGGCGATTCAGTGAGCAATGAGTCCAATATGATACTGAGGTTACGTGCATGGTCTTTCGGTGTGGGTGGGTTTCCAAGGGTAGGGGCCCATCAGGTGTCATCCCATGCGGAGGGGGTGGAGCCAAGGATGAGGCCCTCTGATTTCTCTGAGTTGAGTTTCAGGCAGCTGTTCTTCATCCAGGTTGCAACAGCTGTCATCCCTTTTTAGTTGTGCCTTGTGACGTCAGGTTCCTTGGTGAACTACAATTCATTAAACTGTTGTTTTACCTACACTTACTACAGTAATGTTAAGAAATATTCCTTTGAACATTTTCCTTTTTATTATACCTGGTACACAGCTATCAATAAATGTAATGTACAGTTGCCTTTTGGAGATTATTTTCAAAATATGACCCCTAGTAGGCCGAGTAATATATAGAGTGATGATCAGCCATGTAGATAAAACAAATTATATTCATTTTTTATCCAGGAATACTACATGGACGTTTGGTTGAACAAAAACGAGTTGTCAAATTTGAAGGTTGAAAGGTAGTTTTGCTGTCAATTGAAGGTTGCTGTGATTCCATTCTGCCTATTGTGTTTTTGTGTTCCATTGCAGCGTTTTATAAGAGGGTGTAGTATCCACATGCTATATTAACTCTTTTGTGTCAAAAGACCTGTTAGATTTGCGATCCATGTACAAGACATACTGTATAGTACACCTTAAAACTTTGGTTGAAGAAAGAAGAGGTAAGAATTTCATAGTTTGAAAGGGAGTTTTGGTTTAAATTTAAGGTTGCTGTCACTGTATTTTGCCCAACCACTTTCTGTCTGTAATGTCCAGAAGATATGTTTATCTCTTCATGAAAGAGAAAAGCTAGAGTATTATAAGTTCTTCCAGAAACTGATATTTGTCTAGCTTTAAAGTTTGTAATTTCGGTTTCCAGTTTAGATCTATCTGCTCTGCATCTTATATTAATATAAAGTATTGCCCAGTTCTTTGTAGATGCAATATAGACATTAGATCTGATCTACAATTTGGGCGGACATATTTTGGTTTACATTGTTAATCAATCTGTAAAAAGGCACAATTTTGCAATCTGGTAGTGTTAAGTACACAAATCGCTCAGAATTTATTTCAGTGGTAGATGTAAATGAGCAATCTTCACAGACATGATTCCATTTGTAACTCAGTCCAAATAAATCAGCAATATGTAGTCCTTCTTCTTCTAAAACTGCAAAGATGACCGTAACAAATTCTTGGGCATCTTGTTGAGAGTAAGCATTAGTGATCCGCTACATAAATCTAAAAGGTCTTGAATGCCTGAAGCAGAATGTATTACAGATCTGTCACTGAGTAAATGTTGGAGCAAATGAAACAACGCACAATCTCTTATCTGTGTTTTGTTCAATTTGATTTGCAAATGTGAATGAAACAGTACATTGAGAACAACATTTGCAGAGTGGTTGACACCTGAGCTGTTTTCCAACTGGTATCCTACAACATCTCCCTCATTTTCTAGTTTTATGTTCTTGATACCTTCTAGCTTGTGCTGGTTTGCTTTCTTTTCTTGAACAGTAGTAGATTCTCTTGTAAGCTTTCATTTGTGGCAGATTGCCCGTTTCTCCTAAATAGGGTACTGACCTAAATGAGGAGCTTATAGACTTCTTAACTGATTGCACTCTCTTCCACAGCTTGCATCAGCACTAACTTTCTTATCATCAAATTAAACTAAATACAAACTGGACAATGTTCTAACTCGAGGTACTGCTACATACAGCATACCTTCTTTAAATACTGCACTTCAAATATTAACAAAAGCTGCAGCTACACTTGACCCTTGAGTTGTGTGGATAGTTACAGTACATGCTAGAGACAATGGAAACCTGTGCTGTGAAAATATAAGTCCTACACAAGCAAAAAACGAAAAACACATTGGCCAATCTGCTTCACGCCATCAATCTGATCAAATGTTATGGCTAAGTACTCAACCGCATCCGTATTTGGAAAATTAATTAAATCAATAACTTTGTCCATAGAAGCATTTACTAACCCTTCGTTCACATTTAAATTACGCCGCAAAATAACTCTCCACTTTTTACACACAAGTAAACACTTTTCTAATACTGCAGTCTTCGATACAGACTTCTCAAAATAATCCAGTTTTGTTTGTAAGTTCTCAATTAGTAGTATTGTTACTCCCTGGTGTTCAATTTTATCACTAACTGTAATTTCCAAAATATCTTCTTTTTCCAGCTTTACTAATAAAGTTGGAGCACTTTTGAAGCTTAGGCATTAAACAGACTATACTTTGTTTTGTTACATGAAATTATACATTACTTGTTCTACTGTGTTGTCAGATGGCAATAGTTTCCTGGTAAGTCTACTTTCCAAAGCAAGTTTTCCCTCCTTTGGCAGAACTTCTACTCTAACATCCTTCAGGAAATGTCCATATTCTACATCAGATGCTTGATGCATATTGTTCTCTGGTTCCTTGTATTTGTTGTCTAACCAAATATTTACCTTGCCAATACTTCCCAAAGAATTTCTTGTTTCATTAAGAAGAAGTGTCTTGAAAACAGCCTGCCCTTTCACACGGGTGAGTTGCAGAAGGTCACCAAAGACACTGAAATGCTTTCCTCCAGAGACCACACCATACTCTGGGGCCGATTATGATTGCGGTGAATCCGCATCCTCCGGGCCGACGGAAGCCACCACCGGCCCGGAGGATGCGGATTCACCGCTGCGGTGTGTGTGAAGACCCACCGCCAGATTAGGATGGCTGGGGAGTCATTGGTGGATGGGTAGACAATCCACCGCTTTTCCGCCGCGAGACCGCGGCGGAAAAGCTCTAATATGGTGGCGGTGTCTATCAGACACCGCCAGCCATATTAGGATTTGCCCTGGGACATGCCTTTCCGCGGCGGCAATGCCGCCACGAAAAGGCATACAGTCTTTTCTTTGGGGGCCCGTTGCGGGCCCCCAGGGTGAAGGGGGGGTGGGGGTGCACATGAGGGGTCCTATGGTACCCCCCTGCATTTGCATGCACGAAGCGGCAGGCACCGCGTGGTGCCTGCCGCTTTGTGCATGCAAATGCACTGCTTGCAGTTTTAAGATTGCGGCGGGTGCTGTTTCAAGCAGCACCCGCAGCAATGTTAAACATACAGGATGTGACCGCCAGGGAGGCAGTCACATCCTAATTCGCACGGAGGGACCGCCGCTGCCCCTGCGGACGGTCCCTCCACCTCTGGGGTGGCGGACGGATGCAGGTCCGTCCGCCATCCTAATAGGCCCCTCTGTTTTTTAAATCTGCTGCATTCATAAGTGTACGAAGGCGAGCATTAAGTTCAGAACCATGATTACTTTATCAATGATCAAAAGCTTCACTGTCTTCCAAACTTGTGATACCTTTTGACAAGCTTCACCAGATAACTTCTGATATTCCAGTTTATTGTCATGTTTAACAGGTAGCATAAGTAGCCGGTGTAAAGTGATACCTTTAATGTTATGTTTAGCTAATCCAGTTGGTGCTGCTACTACACATTATACATTTGATTCTATAGTCCTTTGTAGATAAGCAGTGAGAACTTTAATTAGAAATTGTTTCCTGGTGCCAGTTTGACCACTGATGTCTAGCAGTATTCGCTTAAACAATGCTGGTTGGTGGCATTAATTATTTAAATTTTGATTAATGGGGAACTGTCAAATGTGAACTGCCACTGACCAGGGTCTTGTAACATATACTTTGTATACTTATTCTTCCCCAGATTTTAATGTATGGAAAACATTTTAATGGATGTACTTTTATGATCTATGCATTTAAAACAGATTGAATAAAGTTATTTGAATGAGAACGGCTTAAACAAGTAGCATTTACATAATTCTTTCTTGTGCAGAAATCCATGCTCTATTTTATTTTTTACTTCAATAAAAAATGATTTATTTTCGTTGTTCAGTCGTGCTACTATCACTTCATAAACACACTTTCCTTTCTTACTTGTTGCTTTGCAGTCTCTACCTCATTCATGGCTATGGCTGCTTCATTTTGAAAAACTGTTGTCCACATGGATCTTGACTCAGTGAGCCAGAACTTTGTCTGCTTTGTGAACTCTCCTCAGCTACTTCGGTGGCAATAGTTTCTTCCTGTTGAATCTCATCTTTCAACATATTCAAGTAGTTTGAAAAGACTGGACACTGAATGCTGTTTTTTTATAGCATTGAAAGAGTCTTTTTAGCTCTCATGGTGTCCAAGTAGTTTTGATTCAGTATGCCAAGGCTTGAACAGTTGCTGAAGTGCCAAATAGAAACATTCTCTTTTTCTGCAGTTTGGCAAATCAGTTTCTTATGGTTAATCAGATATCCTTTGCTGTGTCTCACTAGACAACCTTCACAACCAACTACCCCATATTTTCATTTTTCTATATTTTCTGTCACATAGCTTTTGTATCTGTAGTGTTGAAGTACTTCATAAAGGCACTTGTCTTCTAGTTGTGGACTTCTTCTTGGATAGTACGTATCCAACATTTTAATCTTCACAATGTCTGTACCTTCTGGTTCAAAGTCTCCAAGATACTGAATTTCTGGGAAGGACTTTAACAGTCTATTCCATTGACTTGCTAAGACTGGACTTACCCAAAACTTTAATCTTGACTTTGAGAAGAAACTGGCTGAACTCAGGCAGTAACAGCACTTGCAGGAGCCCATCTCCATATGGGAAAGCATTTTCAAGCTGAAGCTGTGCAATTTCTTAGATTGACTCTTTTCTGCAGAAATCTCCTCCCACATCTCCTTCATTTTTGTCTTCTCTGATTTAGTAATACATGAAGTGAAGTACCAAGCAACAGATCAATATTTGCATTCAGCATCTTCAGAATGACAGGGTTGTAGTCATTGATATATTTGGAGGCTTTTGTTCTCAGGTTTTAAGTGTTTTTCCGTGATTTCCATGTTGATGCATGTCTGACTGTAGACATAAAACTGTTCACTCATTCCTTGTGAAATCCTGGGTCGTGGAAATCCAAACTGACATCTTGCATAAAATTTTCCTTTGCATCTGTATTTCCAACAATGGTACTTCCCACATCTATGAGTTTGAAAACGTAGAATTTGTTGGCTCAAGCCCCTTTCACCACCGTCTCTTGAGATGGCACATGTCACATACTGTTGCTTGAAATCCAAGGCAGACGTAACACTGTCTGTTCTAAATTTCGATGCATCCTTTATCCATAACAGCAAATGAATATGAGAAGCACCTCTGGCTCGGTCCACTTTTTGCCCAAATAAATCAGTTATTTCGCTAAGAGGAGGGTTTGTTCTGTTGCAGATGAAAGACATCATAGCTTGAAACCTGTGGCTAAAATATCTGCAAACTTTAGTAGGATCCAAGGAGCAAATTTCTCTAGCTGTCTTCACTATGATATTTATAATGTTTGCTTCTCTTAAAAATTCAAGCACAGCTGAGTGTCAGAAACAAAGTAGGTTCACCTAGGTTTCTTAACATACATTTCAGTTCTCCATGACGGCGATACCAATACTCGTTGGTGCCACGTGTCACGCCAGCAAATTAATCAAGTTGTACTCCAAGTTTTCATCCTTCCCATGAAGTTTGTCAATTAATTCCTTTGTAGACAGATTTTGAAGATAAACTCCTGCTTTCAGTATATGGTTAATAGATATAAAACTCAAGATAAGTCACTCTCAAACAGAAGATTGAATATATAGGGGATGCACTGTCAAAATCTTGGAGTCTCTGGGCCTCATTTACTATATATTGATGCACGGCAGCGCAGCACGCCTTCCTGCTGCGCTGCCGTGAGTCACAATAAAAAGGCAGTAATGTGCCGTATCTACAAGATGCAGCGCATTCCTGTCCTTCTCCCCTGTGCCTGTACACAAACAGCAGCTTGTGTCATGTGGCCTGGGTGCCTGCATTGCAGGGATGATTGTTCCTCTGCATTAAAGCCGATTTCTTCCTCAGACACTCATGGGAGATTCTTTTTCTTGCTTCATTTGGATGAGATTAATAGCATCACGAATGACTTCTTTAGAATGGAGAGGATGGATGCTGTAGTGTTCGTAAATCTCTTCTGATCTGGTCAATCCACTTTTTCAATCTGTCCACTGGATGGTGATGATTCATCGTCTACATATGTCACATCTTGTACAACAGCAAAATTTTTTTTATTAAACATTATTTTGAACCTGGTAAAATGTTGCTTTTTTACTTTATTAACACCCACTAACTCTTGCCATAATTGTTTTACTCTTTGGAGGCACACCATTTACTAGAATAACAAGTGTTTTATGACCATCTCAGTGTACACCAACAGTGTCAATATTCTGTTTAAAATCGAAAAGTAAGTAGACAACTCTTCCTTTAAGGCCTTTCTAAAGGTAGGTTGGTGGAAGCTTCCCTGTTTTAGGTTCCATACAAACTATAGCCTGAAAGGGGTTTACACATTGTATGAGAATGGACTCATAAAGATTTAAATCTCGGAGTTCTTGTGGAATAGATATTAATTCTAACTTGTTATGTACTGCTCTGGCTGGCATTTTATTATCCTATAACTTATCATAGCAGTACTTTTGCATGATTTGTCATGTTGAGAAATCCAAGCGTTCTTTTACAAATAAAAATACAGCAAATTGTTGCCACTTATCATTGTTCTCTTGCTCACTTGTTGAGTAGAGATCAACATTGTGAATTTGGATTTTGTTGTGATTGTGTCGACAAATACACAGACAGTTTGGTTTCTCAGACGAAACTGTTAAATTTCCAAATCTTTTTTGTAAATTTATCAACACTAATACCTGTCTTCTGTTCCTCTTCAGCTGTACATACCAAGTCCTCGTTTCCATACACTTCTGTTCAGGACTAAAGAAACAAATGGAACATCTTTACACATTTTGTCTTCCTCTGCTACTGTACCATGCAAAAGAGCTTTATTCATTTCTCCTAAACAGATGGCAAGAGTTTTGACCCAGTAGAACCTCCTAACTAAATTTCACATTTTAGAGTTGTGGACAACTAACATTCTAAATTAATGAAAGGGGCTTTGGGACCGTCGCAAGTTGGCTTCCTGAAACACAGGATGTCGAACGACAATACCAGACTCCTGTGCCATGTACTAGAGAAAGCTAAAAACTGCCAATCTCCAATGGTCGCGATCACCCTGGACGCTGAAAAAGCCTTCAATAAGGTTTCATGGTCCTTTCTTCAACAATGTATGCGCTCATTCAATCTCGGTCACTCTTTCATCACAATGGTGATGGCCCTATACTCCTCCCCCTCAGCTCTAATAGCACTCAACGGCACCCTCTCCAACCCATTACGCCTCTACCAAGGTACTAGACAAGGCTGCCCACTTTCACCGGCACTCCTTCTTCTGGCCCTTGAACCCCTTCTAACTGACATCAAACGGAATGAGGACATCAAGGGAGTCTCCTTTGGTGATACACAGATAAAATTAGCAGCATATGCTGACGATATATTGATTGCTACAGAAAACCCGGCCAAATCAATCAAGGGACTCATGACCTCAATCAGCAAATATTCGGCCCTATCTGGGTATAAGTTAAACAAGGACAAATCCGAAGTCAAACCACTAAATATCCTCACCACCAAAGAAGTCCTTGGTGACTCAGGTCTAGCTTGGCAAACGGAAGTTATAAAATACCTAGGGATAGAATTCACCGATAAACTACTGAGTACACTCAAACATAACGAGACAACCACACTAACAAAAATTAAAAGAATCCTTGATGGCTGGTCCCCACGGTTTATCACATGGTGGGGTCGGGTAGAAACTATAAAAATGATGATATCCCCACTAATCAACTACCTGAGCACAATGCTACCCCTTACCTTTTCCAAAGAATTCCTTTCCAAGCTTGACAAACTGATTTCCTCCTTCCTTTGGCAAGGGAAAAAGGCCAGAATTAGCCTGAAAAAACTACGTCTTGATAAAAACTTGGGAGGCGTCAATCTGGCGGATTTTAAACTCTATCAAACTGCTTTTTTGGCCAGACAGGGTTCATTCTGGCTAACTCCACACACAGACTACACCTCGGTGTGGCTATCTGTGGAAAAATCCCTTCTTCAGGGCCTTGATCCCTCCGCCCTTCTTACCACCAAACTACACACCACTTTAAACTCAGGAACCATCTTCAAACACACGAAAGCAGCCCTCCTTGATGTAAGCAAATTTTTACCTCACCAATTCCGTAAATCGAAGTGGGAATCGTTGTCGCACAATAACAACCTAATATACAAAGGGAAACCACTAAATAACCCTACTTGGATAGGGAAAGGAATACACTTCCCTCACCAGCTATTTGAAGGTTCGTCACCACTCACTTTCTGCGAATTACAAAGTAGATTTCAACTCCAACACATAGAATTCTACTATTTCTTGCACCTCAAGGTGGCACTCACCAAAGCAGCTCTGAACGACATCACCCCCTCCCTCCCTGGCTACCTAAACACACTCAAAAGACTTGGCCATCAGGTGTCCAAAATATACAAAATGATCCGACCACAGAGGTCCAACCTGACTAACTCCACACAGTCATTCTGGGATTCATACTCATCCACAACAACCTCGGAACTAGAGTGGGCCAGAATCTGGGAGTCAATCACACGACACAAAATTAGCCCTACACTATCCCAAACTAAATTCTGGCTACTCCACAAAGCCTTTTGGACCCCCAGGAGACTCTTCTTGCACAATATCAAAGACGATGATTCCTGCTGGAACTGTATGGCAGAGGGTGGGGACCTTGAACACCTAATATTTAAATGCCCTCGTGTCACCACCTACTGGGATAGAATCTTCGAATTCATTACCAAAGTCCTACATATTTCTCTCCAGAGAGAATTTGCAACTTTAGTCCTGGGTTTTACCAAAGCCGTCACTCTCAATGAAAATGACAAAGCCCTACTTAACCTACTTCTGACGGCGGCGGTTAAAATCATATTGAATAATTGGAAGGACACAGGTAAAGCCTCTTTCCCCCATTGGCTCAATTGGATCTCAAATCTTAGAGGTGCTGATAACATAGCGCTTGCCTCAACACCATGGCGTCCCACACATAGGAAACTACTATGGTCCTCACTCGATGCTCACTTCGACCTTTTCAAGCCTCCGTGATTGTCTGATGTTCACATGCACCTCTCTCGATAGCGCCCTTTTAGTACCCCATAATTTTAATTGCTGATGCATACTTTTTTCACCGAATTTCTTGCTCCCCTTCCCAAGATGCTGGTCTTAATAGATTGTACGATTATTTCGCACCTCTTGTTGTTGTGACACCTTCACAGTGAACTGATGCAATGTCTAATTTCCTTAGTTTCTTTATTTACTTCATCCTCCTTTTGTTTTCATTTTGCTTTCGTCAATATTTGAACCATGCCTGATATATGCTCATGACTGTAATGCTCTCTGTTACTCTCTCAATAAAAAAATTTGTGAAATGAAAGGTGCTTTGGGACACTTTCCTTGATAGACATACCAGTGTTTGTCCCTGTAAATTTGTATACTTTCTTTTGCATGGATCTAATCCTTGCAAACCCCCTGTTATCTGTTTCAGACTTCTGCATAGAAACATTCGTAGAAAAGTCATCAATATATTAATTGATTCCTGCAGAATACTGCAACTACTACTACAGTTCCATTTGTATACCTGGGCATATATAGCCTACTTTATACCTCTTAAGCTATCACCACCTCCTCTTTTGGAATCAGTGCTCTATCTTTAACCTCATGACATCAACCACTTGTTTTAACTGCATGCACTAATTTGTTCTCTTGAATGGAGCTTTCTTCATTTAAAGAAAGGCTCTGTACTGGAAGTATGCTTCCATTCACCTACAAACTACAGTCTCAACACATTCTTTTTGCTTCACTGCTTCTCTTCTCCTTTTATGCTGTTTCATATTACGTATTAGATTCTGAGTTACACTAATACAGAACATTCTGACTCAAATTTTTTAAACTGTCTGTCGCCTTGTTAAATTATTTCACTTTCTTGTACCATTTATTACTCTTCCTCTCACTTAGTTTTTTTCCTTTTTTAGCTGATTTGAGACTTCCCATGTAATTAACTTCTTCTTTCTACTTTCCTAGTTTTTAACACACTATTTTAAGAAACTTCTTTGTTCCCGTACCAGCATTCTGTGCCTTTTCTTTTTGTGCAGCAAAGAGTTAGTACCCTTTCTTCTATTTCTTTCTTTTTTGTGTTTTATTTGGAATTTTAAGTATCTGTAGAAGTCGAACTCTGGAAAGATAATAAAAAGAAATATATTTAGCTTTTATTATAGCTTATAAAATTACGTACCTTAACTATGCACGAGTAACCCAAGAAAACATCAAAGAATATGTGTTATCTGTTCACTCCATAGCTCTCTGCCATATGGCCTACCTACAGCCTATCTCAGGAGTCACTTATGTAGTATTTATTTATTAATATTTATTTATTATTTATTAGTCTTATAAAGCGCACTATCACCTTGCAGGCATCCTGGCGCTGGAAGCTCAAAAGAAGGACAGGACGAAAGTCAGACGGAGCAGGACAGTCGGATTACATTACTTGGGAAAAAGCCAAGTTTTAACCTTTTTCCTAAAGGGGAGAAGCTCCTCAGTTTTCCTAATCTCGCACGGGAGCAGATTCCATAATTTGGCAGCAGCCACCTCAAAAGATCTACCCCCTGATCTAACCTTCCTAAACCTAGGCACTCTCACCAGCCAGCCTAGCCGCTGAAGAGCGAAGCCGCCTGGCTGGGGTATACCAGGCAAATTTAGCTTGCAGGGGTAGAGGACCTATTCCATGAAGTGCATTAAAAACTAGGCATAGGGCCTTAAGGTGTACCCTTTGTCTCACCAGGAGCCAATGAAGTTTTGCCAGGGCTACCGGCGCATGTGCTCTCCTAGAAAGCCCCAGGACCAGCCTAGCAGCTGCTGATTGCATTCTTTGAAGCCTATCCAACAGAAAGCCAGGGGACTCCAATAGTAGGGCATTACAGTAATCTATCCTACTAAGGATAGTACACCTAACCACTTGGGCGCGCGCCTGAAGTGGAAGTAATGGCATGATCTTCCGCAAAGACCGCAGGATAGCAAAACAGCAGGAGGTCGTTTTTTTAACATGAGTCTCCATGCTCAACTTCTGATCAAGCATAACCCCTAAGTTGCGGACTGATTCCACTGGCCGCACTGTGGTCGTTGTCTCAGGGGGCCAAAAATTCTCTGGTAAAGGACGGGAGATCTTATTCCCAGTGCTAAAAAGCACCTCCGTCTTCCCAGCGTTAAATTCAAGAGAGTTGTTCTTCAGCCAGCGTGACGTATCCCGCAGACAATTGTGGAAAACCTCCACAGGAATCCATTCCTCTCCCTCAAAGGAGAGGATCATCTGTGTGACATCCGCGTAGTTTATTATCTTGATTTTATAGGCTTTGATAAGCAAGATCAGAGGTCTTAAATATATGTTGAAGAGGATGGGGCTAATTGCTGATCCCTGTGTCACCCCGTGTGGAACATGAGAAAACCCAGATTGAAAAGGAGGCAAGGACACCGCCTGCTGTCTGTCCTGCAAGAATGACCGAAACCACAGCAGAGTACTACCTCTCACCCCAGCATCACTTAAACGGCCCAGTAAAATCTCGGGGTTAACCGTATCAAAGTTGGCAGACATGTCAAGCAGAATCAAAACCGCTGCTTGTTCCCTTTCTGCACGCCTTTGAAGCCCGTCCACCGCGGTGACCAATGCCGTTTAAGTCCCATGAGCTGGCCAGAAGCCAAATTAATCCCCCTCTAATAAGTGATGCTGTTCCAGGTGTTTTGAGAGAGTAGAACTGACGTTACGCTCGACAATTTTGGCTGGGAAAGGCATCAAGGAGATTGGTCTGTAATTTTTGGAACATTCAGGGTCTAAGGAAGGCTTCTTCAACAGGGGAGATATCACAGCCTGCTTCCACTGGGATGGAACAATACCAGTGGCAAGAGATTAGAAGAATAAAAGATTAGATTAGTAGAAGAGGACTATAACTCATTGGAACTTGCTTTGAATGTGAACTCAGCCTAGCATGAAAACTACATACACACTCTACTCTGTAGCAGGCCTGAGATGTTTAAAGTCCTATTTGTCTCCATGAGTGACTTATGACTGTCCTTTCTTCACTACATACCTCAAAGAAGGTGTGAGTACCTATAAGGGTATGTCAGTGGATATCTAACAAAATATGTTAAAATATGATAGGGTCTGGTAGTGTGTGGGACTCTCATTCTGTGTATAAGGACCTGCATTGATTGCTTGTTGGATGTGATTGTGAGTTTTGGGGTATTTAACTGTGTGTTCAAGTGCCACCATTAATGCTGGATACATAAGACCTGGGTGATTGTGTGAGTAAACGTTAAAGAGCCTCTGTCAATGTTTGACAGGTATAGTAGTGGCTATGTCCTTTTACACATAGCTATGTGAGTTGTAATATGGATAGAACACTAGATCTATAACTAGACATATGAGTCTGCAAATGCACACAAAACTCAATCAAACCTCTGAGACTGCATGCCTCACCTTTTAAGCTCATAGTTCCCTGCCCTATGTCCTACCTACTGCCCATCTCAGGTCTGACTTATATGTAGCAGAAGAATACTATAAGGCTTAGCAATTTTTTTATGTTAAAGCAGGACAACTGAATATACATGCTCTAGTGTAGCATGCCCTCAACTTGTTTAAAGGTTTATTTGTCTGGGTGGGTAACTTGGTAGTGCCATTTCTTCACTACATTCTTGAATGAGTGTCTTAGTACTTATGCGAGTGTGTCATTGGATATATAACTAAGTATGTTGATAAATGACTGGATCTCTTAATTACTCCGTGGGAGTCTCAATCTGTATGCAAGGAGCTGCATGAATTGCTTGCGAGCTGTGTTAGTGAGTACTGGACTATTTAAGTGTCTCTGCAACTGCCTCCATTACTGCTTGATACATAAGAACAGTATATGTGTGAGTGAATGCTTAACTGCCTCTTTCACTGTGCAAGTTGGTGTATTAGTGGCTCTATCTTTTTATACATAGGTATATAGGTCTTGTATAGGAAGGGGACTGGATCTATAACTGGGCATATGGGCCTGATAGTGTGCATGTTACTCAACAACTTAAAACAACAGGTCTTCTGTAAGCTCAAAGCTGTCTGCCCTATGGCCTACCTACAGCCTACCATAGGGGTGATGTGTATGTAGTAGAGAAGGAGTTCAAGAGTTAGCAACATGTTTTGAATATAAACTCAGCCTCGCAGGAAAACTACATTCACACACTCTACCGTAGAAGGCTGGCAACACCTTTAGAGGTCTACTTGTCTGAATGCAGGACTTGTTAGTGCCAGTTCTTCAGTACATACCTAACTGAGTGTCTCAGTGTTTCTGTGGGTGTGATTGGATATGTAAGTAAATATGTTCAAATAAGTCTGGGTCTCTTAGTTTATGGGACTCTTAAACTGTTTGTAAGGTGCTGCATGGATTGCTTGCCAGCAATGCTACTGACTATTGGAATATTTATTTAACTGTGTGTCCAACTGCCTCCATAACTGCTGGATACCTAAGATGTAAATGTGTTAAGTGAATCTTTAAATGTCTCTCTCACTGTCTGACTGGGTGTATTAGTGGCTTTTTCCTTTTACACATGGGTATGTCAGTTCCAGTATGGGTAGGGGACTGGATGTATAACTGAACATATGGGTTGGTAAGTGTGCATGTAACTCAATCAAATGTTAAAGAACATATCTTATATTTTAAGCACGTAGCTCCCTGCCCTATGGCCTACCTGTACCCTATGTTACAGTTCACATATATGTACTTGAGCTGGAGTTTAAGGCTTAGCAACAAATGTTGAATGTCAAATTGACGTAAAAAAGAACTTGTGTTATCTTTTAAGCACATAGCTCCCTGACCTGTGGCCTAGATTTACCCTACATTACAGGTGACTTATATGTACTTGACCAGGCATTTAAGGCTTAGGAACATGTTTTAAATGTTAAATTAACATAACAGGAACATTTCATTCACAGGCTCCACAGTAACAGGCACGATGTGTTTAAACTGCTGCTTGACTCTATGAGTGACTTGTAAATGTCAGTTCTTTAATAGATACCTCAAAGAGTGTCTCAGTGCCTATGTAGGTGTGTCATTGGATATGGAAGTAACTATATTAGTGTATTTCTGACTCTCTCAGTTACTGTATAAAAGTCTCAATCTGTAAGGAGCTGCATGTATTGGTTGCTGGCTGTGTTGGTCAGTTTTGGGGAATGTACAGGGGTGTTGAACTGCCTTCATTACTGCTGGGTACAGAAGAGCTGTATGTGTGTGTGAGTGAATCTATAAGTGCCTCTGTCAGTGGGTGACTAGGTGTATTAGTGAATCTATCCTTTTAGACATAGGTATATCAGTTCCTGTAGGGCTAGGAAACTAGATATATACACCGACATATGGGTCTGTAAGTGTGCATGTAACTTGATGAAACATCAATGAACATGTCTTATATTTTAAGCTGATAGCTGCCTGCCCTATCACCTACCTGCATCCTACCTTAGGGGTGACTCGTTTGTAGTAGAAAATGAGTTTAAGAGTTAACAATATGTTTTGAATATGAACTCAGCCTAGCAGGAAAACTGAATATATATGCTGTACTGTGGCAGGTCCAAAACATGTTTGAAGGTCAGAGTTTCTGCATGATGACTTATCACTGACACTTCTTTACTACATTCCTGAATAAGGGTGTCAGTGCCTATATGGGTATGTCAGTGAATATGTAAGTAAGTATATTGCTATAAGTCTGGGGCTGCGAGTTACTGTATGGGACTCTTAATCTGTATGTAAGAACCTGAATCGATTGCTTGGTGGCTGTGTTAGTGAGTATTGGAGTATTTCAGTGGGTCTGCATGTGCCTCCATTAGTGTTGGATACATAAAAGCTGTATATCTGTGTGACTGAATGCTTAACAGCCTCTTTCACTGTCTGTCAATGTGTATCTAAGGAACTGCATTGATTGCTTACTAGCTGTGTTAGTGAATATCGAAGTATTGAGATGTGTGTGAAAATCTGTCTACTACTGCTGGATTCATCAGAGCTGTATCTATGTGGCTGAATGTTTAATGGGGTCTGTCACTGTCTGACTGAATGTATTGCTGGCTCTACCCATTTACACATAGGCTCGTGACTTACAGTTTGGTAGGAGATTACCTCTTTTACTGAACATATGGATATGTAACTGCACATGTAACCTAATCAAGTTTGATACAACCTGTGGTATCCTTGAAGCGTATTGCACCCTGTCCTATAATGCACCTACAGCCGGCCTTAGGGGTGAGTTATTTGTAGGAGCAACTTGGCTGCAGGAGGACCTGCCCTCTTTACCACCGGACCCTCTGAACCTCGCCGCACCCGCTTCGCGGGTGCCGCATCGCCAGGATTGTGAGGGGCTGCACCTGTGACTGAGAGGAAGCTGTTCTGGTTCAGGGCTGAGGTAGGCAGCTGGGCTGCGAGCGTTGCGGGGACTCCATATCCCAGGAGTCACTGCGTGACCGAGTGACACCTTCCGGTCCGCTCTCCCTGCTGCCCCGCCCACTGAAGGCTTCTTAATCCCTCATCGCCCTGCCTTTTGTGGGACCGTCTTTAGAAACTCTTACCGTGAGGAGCAACTTGGCTGGAGGAGGACCTGCCCTCTTTTGCACCGGACCCTCTGAACCTCGCCGCACCCGCTTCACGGGTGCCGCATCGCTAGCATTGTGAGGGGCTGCACCTGTGACTGAGAGGAATTTGTTCTGGTTCAGGGCTGAGGTAGGCAGCTGGGCTGCGAGCATTGCGGGGACTCCATATCCCAGGAGTCCCTGCGGGACCGAGTGACACCTTCCGGTCCGCTCCCCCTGCTGCCCCGCCCCCCGCCCACTGAAGGCTTCTTAATCCCTCATCGCCCTGCCTTTTGTGGGACCGTCTTTAGAAACTCTTACCGTGAGGAGCAACTTGGCTGGAGGAGGACCTGCCCTCTTTTGCACCGGACCCTCTGAACCTCGACGCACCCGCTTCGCGGGTGCCGCATCGCCAGCATTGTGAGGGGCTGCACCTGTGACTGAGAGGAAGCTGTTCTGGTTCAGGGCTGAGGTAGGCAGCTGGGCTGCGAGCGTTGCGGGGACTCCATATCCCAGGAGTCCCTGCGTGACCGAGTGACACCTTCCGGTCCGCTCTCCCTGCTGCCCCGCCCCCCGCCCCACTACGTTTCCTTTTTCTACGGTCCATCCTCCCGCAGCGCGGGACGCAGCTCGGGGCGAAGACCGGGCAAAGAGCGGGCCGTTTGAGGCCGTTCGAGGACGGAAAGGACTGGACTGGGCCACCCCTCTTGACTAAAACTTTGTCGCCCATCTAATTGTAAAGTAGTGTTTGATTGAGGACTTATTATGTGCTCACAGGGTACTCGCAGTAAAACTGTAAAGGGAGGGAAAATGCATAATGGGACTCTGGATGACTTTATCACTAGGACCAACATGGCTATTGATCTTGAGATCAACAAAATGCAGAAAAGAGTGTCCATAGAGTTAGATGCTGCACGTAGACTATCCCAGGATTTAGCCTTGTCTAAAAAATCATCACTTGGTACGATTGCCTCCGCCAAAACCCCTGAGCGCCTGGCTGGCCCCAGACCGCTCATAACTGAGGCGGTTATCCATCATTCTTCACCGACCCCTCTTTCGGAGCAATCTATTACTGTTCCCCCACTGCCTGTTAATTCTATTTAGATCTTGGCGCTAAACAATCCTGCTTTGGATTTAGGCATCCCAAAAAAAATGGAGACGCAAAAGCCGACTATTAGTGTTAACAAATGGGATGCAATCCAAAAAAGGAAACGCTTAGCAAGATCAGTTTATGCCAGGAAAAAGGCCAAAGCGGCTAGAGCCAAATTTTTCAATAATCGCAGAGCTCCTGCTTTAAATGGGGTGGGTGATGACGTTTCCCAATCGAATGGTTGCTTAAGGACCAAGGAGATCTGGGTCAGTACAGATAGTGTGGAATTAGATTTATCTAGGGGCACAACCCTTCCTCATTTTGCTGAGGGTGTTAATGAGGGGATGCCAGGTGTTCTGCAGGATGGTAATGAAGATTTTCTTAAAACTGTATGGGAGACAAATTATATTTCGAAATAAAGACTAATGAACTGAACTGAGTTATTTGTAGTAGAACAGGTGCTTAAGGGACTTATCAACATGTTTAGAATGTCAATTCAGCCTACCAAGAAATCTATATATATAGAGGCTCTATAGTAACACATCCAACACATATTTAAACACCTACTTATCTCCATGAGTAACTTCTTAGTGTCAGCTTCCCAGTACATATCTGATAGAGTATCTCAGTGCCTATGTGTAGGTGTCATTGGATATGTAACTAAGGTTCTAGGTGTATGTCCGCCTCTCTTACTTACTCTATGACTCTCAAAATCTTTATCTAAGAAGCTGCATGAGTTGCTTACTGGCTCTTTTAGTGAATGTTGGGGTATTGAACAGTGTGTGCAACTGCCTCCATTACTGCTGGATTCTTAAGAGCTATATGTGTGTGTGGGAGTGAATGTTTAAATGCATCTTTCACTGTCTCACTGGGTATATAAGTGGCTCTAGCTTACCTTAATGATCATTTCTATTTAATTGAAGGTAAGCTGATGACTTTGAAAGCATTGTATATATTAGTTCAACATAGCAGTGTAAAATGCATACACTGGTTCTGCAGTTGCATCCCTTCCACATATTTGAATTCCTTCTTCATTTTGGTTCACAACCAGATGTAGATTACATTGGCTAGTATATAATTTACAGATTGTACCACAGCTACAGCACTGACCTACATGCTTACAAACAAATTAAAGATACCAATTGTGGATAAGCTAACAAAACTATATGTAGGTCAGATTAATAGTAACCTCATTGCTTACACAGTTTTCAGCCACCTAATTCCAAATAAATAAATCAGTACATAACTAAATTAGTTAGTGGCTGTTTCATTATTCATTGTATAGAACAATGGTCCTTAGAAAGAGAGTACAAGGAAAAAATAAAGCATAGCCCTTGATGGGTGCTATAAACATTCGATGTCCAGCCGGACAGGGAATTTTTAATGTGCAATGTAATCAAAATAGCAAAAATGAGAAGCGACAGCAATACAGCGGGACGTAATCCTGCATCCGATATGACAGACAGGGAATGAGCAAACATTAAACACAAAACATAAAGGATTTCAGGGAAAACTGGAGCTTTGGTAGCTTGACCTGATCATGGAATAAAGCAAGCTAACCACAACAGTGACCACATTATTCATACACATTGGAAGAACAGGGGCACTATTTAGTTTGTCAACGACGTTTCAATCCCAAGCTCATTGAATACAGGGATCATCATCAGGACTAAAATAATGAAATGCCTGGCAATAACCACAATGCCTGTTGAGGTAAGAAACAGGGAGAAAAACAAGGGAACCTGCCAGGAAATGTTAACCAATATACTTTCAACATGTCAGCAAGGCCATGCAATTAGCACAACCTAGGATAGACAACTAAAAAAACGGTGGTAATGTGCTTTAAAACAACGGTTTATGGCCATGTGTTAGAAAGATAAGAAAGGAAAAAAGAGGCGGAGAAAACAATTTAAGCACTAGATAGCCGTGCAATTGTCCTGGTGGAATTCGCAACAATTATGTAAAAACACGCGGTGGTGTGTAGATCTCTAGTACCGGAGAGCGCGTTGCAATCAAATTTTGTGCCGAATCACATGCGGGTGTCACGTACGGTGGTAACAGTAGAGTGAAAAGCGGTAGCGATCATTGTGGTGCTAAATTATGTGCCTAAGTGTGCTAGGCAAGGTAACAACCGAGTTGGTCAAAACTGTGAATTACGAAATGGGCAAACCTTGTAGGACAGCAGGATGGTGTCCAGAAGCAATTGTGGTAGGAGGACGGGTTGTCAGCACTGAAATTAAGGAGGAAAACTGGGTCAACCTGGGACAGGCTCCGTGACCAAGCGAAACCGACTGTGCTGATCCTTATAGTTTCCTGGCGGTATTTCAAGGAGGGGGTTCCGTGAGGCAACCTAGGATCTGAATGAATCAGACGAGCCGGGAGTCAGCTTCTACCTCGGAGATCCGGGTATGAGGAGCGAGAGTCGGCACTTGGCTCCGAAGGGCTGTGGGGTAAGGGGAGGGGAGAGTTAGAGAATGGGCATGGGGCCATCATACGGGGTTGCGGACAGAAGGCCAACGGTGCCTCGCTTACTTTAGAGATAGTTAGCTGAAATACGCCTGTAGTTCCAAGGCTCGATGGCAGGAACTGGGTGTTCTATGTGTCTCGCCATAGAAATAGACAATGGCCTGGCCGCCATATTGGGTGAGTGCGCACTGGAGAATGAGGAAAGACTTCCGTGAATCTGCGTGTTCGTATATAGTAAGGTTTTCGGCAGTCTGATGGATAAATGTTATGGAAAGGGGGAACACTGGAATAGGCACGTTGAGAACTATAATCATGTATATTGCACCAGTATTAGCGCGATTGTCATAATTCATGGAAAGTCGCCGGAACAAGACAGAATTTTAGAAAAGCATGGAAAAACGTCTGTGAATCTAAGTGACCTTAGAAAAGTCTTCATCGAGTGAACAGTATTAAAAACATAATATGAAATGACATTTTGGGATGAGAATGATCACTACAATTTGCAACATGAAATTTCTTATACTGCAAGTGACGTTACGTGCATTAGTCACCGTGTTCATTAATCACTAGACATAGAGGGGAAATCTAGGGTGAAGCAGTTATGATGTGTAGTAAAATGAGGTCACAGACAATCAATTACTGTATACTGGGTTCATCACATAACTTGAGGAGCGGTCACTCGCAATTACTGTACAGATTCCAGGAGAATCATCCTATTTAGTACATATTTCGGAAAACAGTTTTGAGAAGTATGGACTGTATACAGAATTGTTCAGTTAGCATAGGTCAAAACTCTTTGTTAGGAAGGATTTATTATAACGTTGTCCAGTCCTCATTTCTATTCAGCCCGCTCCTGATGGTGTCAAAGAGGGTTATTGACTTAAGTTCCTCTCTGTTCAACAATTGGGTCATGTTACCGCCTCTTTGCGGAAGTTTAAGTACTTTGAGAATTGTCCACCGGATATCATCTTCATTATTTATTTATTTATTTATTCAAAGTTTTATATAGCGCGAACAGGATCCTTACAGATATCAGAGCGCTTCACAAAGACAGGGTAGGGGCAGTAGAGATAATGGGAACAGTATAATAGTCAATAACATGGTAATAACATGGATAATAAAAACATACATAAAACCAATCCATATACAATCAATTAAGGAAGTAATATAGGACAGCACAAGTCATTGATCCCACTACAGAGGTGTTTAGGAGGATCAGTAAACCAACGTGTATCCGGTCTTGGTCGGTAGTAAGAGAGTAGCGTAGTAGTGCCCCCAACAAGTAGCGTATAGTGCCAAGGGATAGGGTGAGCAGTGACATGAAGCAATGCAGAGTCTCTGAACCAACCTCTCTAACGATCAGGAGATCTTGGCCAGAAGGATTGTTTTCACCTCTTTCTTGAAGAGTGCAGTGGAGGAGATCAGCCTTGTTTCAGGCGGGAGCGCATTCCAGATCCTGGGTGCCATTCCTGAGAAGGAGCGCTTGTAAGTTTTCACTTTCCGGAATCTACGAGGTTTCAGGAGTAGATTTTTTGTACTCCTATTGGATCTCGAATCTCCTGATATAGACAGCTTTTGGGCGAGGTAGTTGGGTGCCTTGTGGTGTACGGCCGCGTGTGTCATCACTGCAATTTTTAGCTGTATTCTGGCTTCAAAAGGCAGCCATTTTAGAGACTTTAAGTCTGGGGATATGTGCGAATGCTTTCTAGATCCAGTAATGAGTCTCGCGGCAGCGTTCAGGGAGGCTCTTAAGGGTGCTGTTGTGGATAGCGGGAGACCGCTGAGGGCCGCAATTCCATAGTCTATTCGAGGGATGACTAAAGCCTGTACAGCCGTTTGGAAGTCTTTGGCCGGGAGGAAGGGTTTAATTTTCCTCAGCGTGTTAATTTGGAAATTAGCTGCTTTTGTGGCTTTGCTGACGTGCTGCTGCATGTTGAGCCTGGCGTCGAGTGTGATGCCTAGGGATTTCGCCGAGTCCACGATGGTAGGTTGGACATTGAGTGCTGTTAGGTTGTTGAGCCAGGTTTGGGTGGTGGAGATTTTCGCCGGGGGTGAGATGAGTAGGAACTCAGTTTTCAGGGCATTTAGTTTGAGGTGATTAACGGCCAGCCAGGATTGGGTGTTGATAAGCGTGGAGTTCAGATGTTTGATATCTTCCGGGGATTGTAACTTTAGATAGAGTTGTGTGTCATCAGCGTACATATGAAATTGAACATTGGATGCTTGAAGCAGGGTGGCGAGCGGTTCCATAACGAGGTTGAACAGTGTAGGGGAGAGGGTGGATCCTTGTGGAACACCTAGATCTGCAGGCACAGGTGTAGATAGCACATTGTCGATCTTGAACCTCTGAGACCGATTGTGAAGGAAGGACGAAAACCACTTGAGAACAGTTCCCGATAGCCCCATTCTAGTACTTAGCAGCTCCAGCAAATTCTCATGTTTGACCGTGTCAAATGCTGACGAGAGGTCAAGAAGGATGAGGAGGCAGGACTCATTGCGGTCCAGAATTTGGAGGGCATCATCAATTATGTGTGTCATTGCTGTTTCCGTGCTATGTTTCGCTCTGAAGCCTGATTGATGAGGGTTGAGGAGGTCAAATTGATCAATGTGTTTTGTTAGTTGGAGTTGGACACATTTCTCCAGCAGTTTGGCCAGGGTGGGGATATTGGTGATGGGCCGATAGTTGTTTAGGTCAGCCGGATCAGCTGTAGGTTTCTTGAGTATAGGCGTGACTTGCCCCACCTTAAGGGAGTCTGGAATGTGGCCTTGTTGCAGAGAGCTGTTGATGATCTTGGTCCAGAGAGGGAGGAGCAAGGGGATAAAGTCTTTTACAGCATTAGCAGGTAGAGGGTCTGTGAGGTGATTAGAGGGCTTCAAGGTGTAGAGCAGTTTGTGAATTGCTTCTTCCGAGTAGGTATTGAAGTGCTGCCAGGAGGCCTTGTTTTTAGGTTGAGTGTCTGCCATTCTGGTGTGGTTGGGGTATCGGCTTACATCCAAGATGAGGTCATTTCTTATGTTGTCAGTCTTTAGTTTAAAGAAAGCAGAGAAGGCTTCACAGTGTGGGGTGTCGTTTGTTGTGCTGTTTGATTGAGTGGGTTGTGCCTTTGTTTGAGTCTTGATAAGCTCGAACAGCTTTCTTGGCCTGTTCTTCGCTTGGTCCAACTGGCGGCTGAAGAAATCCGACTTTGTGCGCTTTATTTTCCTAAAGTAGGCATTTCTCTTGTTCTTAAGCTTTCTGAGATGCAGTGCTGAGGGATCCGATCTCCAGGTGCGCTCTGCCATTCGCATATTACGCCTTTCGTCATTGAGACTATCATCATACCAGGGGTTAGACATTTTGGTGGAGACTCTCTTCAGTTGCAGAGGGGCGACTTCATTGACTATTGTATTCATAGAGTCAAGGTAGTGGTCAGTCAGTGATTGAACATCTGGGGCCCCTGAAGGGGGAAGGAGGAGGTTGCCGATGTGGGGAGGTAGGGTAGAGGGGTTGAGATTCTTCAAATCCCTTTTCCATGTTTTGGTTTTGATTGATTGAGTAGGGTTAGGTTTAACTTTTTCGTTGATAAAGAAGGTGATAATGTGGTGATCTGACCAATCGCAGGGTAGAATCGCCTCCAGTTGAATAGCGTTCTCTTTGGCAATGATGAGATCGAGTATCGCGCCTTTGTCGTGTGTTGGTTTATCGCATAGTTGGGTGAGGTCAAGCGCATTGAGGAGAGTTTTTAGACTATTCACCACGGTATCTTTCTGATCGTTCCAGTGGAGATTGAAGTCACCCAGGTAGACTTGAGTGGTCTGCCGACCGGCATTGGAGGTGATCAGGTCCATGAATTGTTGGGTGAATATGAGATTGTCACCAGGCGGGTGATAGATGAGATGTAAGGCACAGACTTGTTTGCCCTCACTGGTGATGTCGAGGCAGAGTAGTTCACAGGAGGAAAGGGGGGGGGAGGTGACTTGAGTAACGGAGAGATTGCTCCTAAAAATGCATGCAATTCCCCCGCCTATCTTGCCAGGAGACCTGTCCAGCCTAATGATGTGATAGTTGGGGGGGACTAGTATGTCCATAATCGGGGTAGAGGCTTCAGTGAGCCACGTTTCTGTTAGAATGGCTAAGTCCAGATCCCTTTCTGAGACGAGATCCGCGATGTCGGAGGAATGTCTCTGGGCCGATCTGCAGTTTAATAGGATGCATTTGAGTTTGGGAGAGAGAAGGGTGGACGAGCTTTCTAGTGTGAGGGGAACTTTTCTGAGGTTGTTAGGGACGGAGCCTCTGTTGTTGAGTGTTGGGAGCCTTGGAGGGTTTGTAAGAATTGTGGGTATGGGGATGTGTGAGTTGGAAAAGTCTTTTACCGGACCTGGGCCATAAGAGCGCAGGAGAGAGAATAGGTCGCGGTCCGACAAGGGGTTGAGAACACGACGGGGGCGGCGGGAATTATTGCGAACGGGGATAGTAGTCCATTGATGGTGGTGTCGTCGAGGGCGAGGGTATGTAGGGAGGGTGCGTCGTTTGTAGGGTAGTGGGATGGTGGGAGGTAGACTGGGCTGTGAGGAGAGAAGGTCTTTGATTGCGTGGATGTCTTTTTTGATTTGTAAGATTTCCTCTTTGACTTGTTGGAGGGTGGATAAAGTCAGGTCAGGAGGGTCATTGGGGAGGGCGTTGGTGGAGAGAGCCGTTGGTGAGTGGTTGAGTAGTGTGCTGGGGAGCAGGCAGGGTATCGGGGGGGGTATACTAGCGTTGTTGAGGGGTTCCGCGGTGCTACTGAGTGGGATGGTATTCACGGTGTGACCGTGTTTGTGGGCGAGGGGTGTGGGTGATGTAGGTGAGACAGGCGGTGGGTGGGAATCATAGGTAGTGACTTCAGTGGGAGACGGTGCCGGTGAGTAGAAGAGTGAGTGAAGGCTGAGGACAATGGGGGAGACCGGAGGGTAGTGAGGGCTGAGAATAGGAGGTGGGAGAGCGGGGGATGCTAAGGTAAGGGAGGAGGTATGTTCAGTATCTTTTGTTGGGAGGGAGATAGAGTTGTGAGTGGGAGTGGGGAGGGAGCAGGGAAGGGAGAGGTGTCTGCCGTGGGGGGGATGGGTGGATAAACTCCGAGTGATGGTGTGTGCAGATGTAGGCGTGTTGTGAGTGGGAGTTGTTGTGTCAGGTGTGAGAGACTCGTGGGTGGGAGTAGGGAGGGAGATGGGGAGGGAGAGGTGTCTGTCGTGGGGGGGATGGGAGGGGGGGGTGGATAAACTTTGGGCGGTGGCTTGTTCAGATGGTGGTGTGTTGTGGGCGGGGGATGTTCTGTCCGGGGGGGGGGGGATGGAGGGGGTATGGGTGGGGATAAGAAGGGTCATGTTAGAGGGGCTGCTAGTATGTGCGGTGGCGTTATTTGTGACTGTCCATGGGGAGTGGTGGGCGTTAGCAGCAGGTGGGCCATTTACTGGGGTGTTAGGGGTAGAAGTGTAGTAGGTGGTGGCTGCGACGTCAGGGGTGGAAGTGCTGGCGGAGTTCTGAGTGGGGGTCCGCAGCTTGGAGAGGTGCTCTTTGAACTTGGGGAACAGGTTGTCTAGTAGTTCCAGATTCTTGTCCGTGGATTGGATTAGGACAATCCCGGTATTGTAGATAGTAATGGTAGACCTGCCAGGGAAGAGGTGGGAAGGTGTGATGGTGAGAGTTAGGCCATGAGCTGTTTTCCTGGTGGTGGAGACTGTGAGTAGGGATAGGAAAGTTTTTCTCCATTGGGCTCTGCGTGAGGTGTGGAAGATGATGTCAGTGTTCAGGGCTCCATTGCCTGGTGAGAAGTAAGTGTCGGCAAAGGGTGTTTCAGGGTGCGCCCTCAAGAAGTTGTGTTTAAAACGTTTAGTGGCATTTTTGGAGAGAGGAGTGGAGGGGTAGTTAATTCTAAACATGTGCTTGCCGTTAAGCTCCATTTTAGAGAGGCTGTGGTGTTAGGAGTAGGAGATAGGACGATAGTACAAGCTGTCAGCCGCTAGTTACAGGGCCAAGGAAGACACTAGTGAGTGTCGCTAGTGATAGCCTATAATATAAATAATATATTGGAATAAAAATAAAATACCTATGCAGGTAGTAAAATACCTGAATCGAAAGTGACAGTAGTGAGTAGTCAAAAATATGTGAGGTACATGTGTCAGTAACAAAATACAATTGCAAACAAAAGTCAAATGCAGAAAAGGTATTCTCATTCTGTGCATTACAAATGATCAAGATAAGATAAAGCTAGGAGTGTAATACTGCAATAATAGGCAGACAATCTTTCATATATGAGGTAGCAATCTGCGCGATGCATATGATCAAAATATAGGTAGAGGTATAATATTACAATAATAGGCAGACATTCTTCCACACTAGTCTAAAGTACTAAAGTCCACTAGAGACTAGTCTAAAATGGCCGCCAGGTAGTACAGGTCGAGACAGTAGTCCTCTGTTTGTTGCAGTTGTTTCGATAGCAGGGAAGAGCAGCTTCCCTTCACAACCATGCAGGCAGGGGAGATAGAGATATTAGTCCTCTGTCTTCTGCTATTGCTTTGAGCACCGGGGATGGGGTTACACTTTCTCTTTAAGCAGGCAGAGCTCAAGTCTAGCTGGGAGGAATTCTTATCTCTGTGTGGGGGAGTTAAGCTAAGGGGCCTCGTGGACAACAGAGGTAGGTGGGGGATTTATTGCTACAGTTTTATGGCTCCAGCCATTTTGAGCCAAAGGAGTTAGTTTTTAAAAGAGAGCAGGCGGGTGGGGGAAGTAAATACCTTAGGTTTCTGTGTGCCTGTTAATTTTGCCCGTAGAGTTATAACGGAGCAATGCTTTAGCCCATGATGATGATGATCCCTTCCGCTTCGTATATGTGGTATTTCATTCACTCCTATAAACAAGTTCTTCTTTTTTGTTTGTTGAGCTGTGCTTAGCTCTCGCGGGTCCGCGGCTCGAGAGTGTGATGATGCGCCTGTTTTTGCTGGCAACCTGCGTCCCAGGCCCCTCTCAGCCCTCAAGACCGTCAGCGTTCCTCTGCTGGGTGAGGGCGGGAGGGGGGGGTTGCGTTGTCGTGTCCCGGTGCTGCTATCTGCGTCCTCTGTTGCCTTCATTATGATTTGCCATTGTGAAATGTTCTATCAAGGGTGCATTCAATGTCTTGCACCTGATCCTGCTCCGGTGCTGGCAGATCCTTGATTTTATTTTCTGTGTTGTCTGCCCGATGTACAGTCTTAAACACAGACATTGAATCAAATATACCACATTGCAGGTATTGCAGTTTGAAAAGGTGCGGCAATTTACAGTAATGTTATTGAAAGTGAAGGATCTGCCTTCCATAGTGAATTCGCACATGTTGCATCAACCGCACTTGGAATGACCAATCACAGGAGACAGTCCCCATAGGGAATCAAGTGTTGTTGAAGGACTGGGGTTGGGAAGGGCTGCCTTACTAAATGATCTTTGAGATTCCGAGTTTTACGGAAAGCGAATACTGGTCATTCGATGTTGAGGCTACCTACATTTATTATTGGCCAATGTTGGAGTATGGATTTCCGTATGTTATTAGAGATTGGTGAGAATGTATTGACACATGCATTCCGGTCTGTCTCTTTTTTGGGGTTGGGACTTAAAAGGATTTCTCGTGGGCAATACCAGGCTCTTTTGGATGCATTCCTGACTATTTTCTGAGGGTAACCCCGATCTTTTCGTTTAGTAGCAAGAATGTTTGCCTCGTCCCGCTGTATTGTTGTCGCTTCTCATTTTTGCTATTTTGATTACATTGCACATTAAAAATTCCCTGTCCGGCTGGACATCGAATGTTTATAGCACCCATCAAGGTCTATACTTTATTTTTTCCTTGTACTCTCTTTCTAAGGACCATTGTTCTATAAAATAATTGACACCCGGGGCCCTTAGTTACTCATTGGGTCCCCTTGTCTGTCTAAAATAAATATGTTTCATTATTCAAACACCAATATTTCAGACTATTTGCATGAATAAATCAGTTGCTATTCAAATGCTTGACTACTTCCATAAGTACTTCACTTTATATATAAAGAATTATCTCATCCCTCTTAAGGTATGCAAACAGGATATGTACCATAAATTCACAGTATTACGTTTAACTGACTCCCATAAGTCACTATACTTATATATTTATATATTAGCAACGTCCCCATTATTAATATACCTATATATCCGCTTTGTTGATTCTCAAATTTTAACACTCTCACTTCAAATTTCTTCTCACAGAAAATATTAAGTTCTACTCTCTGGGAGAAAGAACCAGTAATGGCAATTTTCCCTCTCTTTTTCCAGTGATACTGATGTAGCAAATCGAAACGTTCCTTTCATTTTTTCCTGTTCTAATACTACTTTTGATTGGGCAGGTTTTTTTTAGCCCTTTCACACCCTCCTGACAAAAATCCCAATGTGCCAATGCCTGTGTATGGATTTGTGACTCACCCACGACGTCCAGCACAGCCCCTGTTTAACATTGCGACAGAGTTGTGAATCCATACAGGAGTCCGTAAAAGCATTTACAATAATACTACTACCATTTTTCAGCTACATTTTACATCCCATCATAGCACTGAATTGGAAAATTTCTATTTCAGAACATAAACCATCTCTAAAGTACTCTAGTTTGTAGCTTCAAACTGCAGTGTATTTATAACCCTTCCCGCACACTGCTTCAACTCAGTTCCCAGAGCAACTTCGCTTGAAACACTCTATCGTACCAGTAAGTCAAAAGTTCACATCACTTTATAACTGCAGCACACACTGTGAGTGGGGGGGTGTGTCTGAGTGGGTCACTGAGTAGGTGTGTTTGTCTGACTAGATCTGTGAGTGGGTGCATGAGTGCTGAGAGGGTCTGTGAGTAGGAGTGTGAGTGTCTTAGTGGGTCTGTGAGCAGGTGTGTGATGCCTGAGTGGGTGCATGAATGTCTGAGTAGGTAAGTGACTGGGTGCATGTGTGTCTGACTGGGTGTCTGAGTGGGTGTGTGAGTGTCTGACTAGATCTGTGATTGGGTGTCTGAGTGGGTGCATGAGTGGCTGACTGGGTCTCTGAGTGGGGGTGCGAGTGCCTGAGTGGGTTTATGAGTGTCTGAGTGGATCTGTAAGTAAGTATGTGAGTGCCTAAGTGGGTCTGAGAGTGGGTGCATGATGTTCTGAGTGGGTGAATGACTGGGTGCAGGAGTGTCTGAATGGGTGTGTGAGTGCATGAGTCTCTGGGTAGGTCTGTGATTTGGTCCATAAGTGTCTCTGTGGGTCTGGGAGTGGATGGATTAGTCTCTGAGTGGGTCTGTTAGTGGGTGTGTGTGTCTGAACGGATCTGTGAGTGGGCACACGAGTGTCAGAGTGGGTCTGTGAGTAGGTGCGTGAGTGTCTGACTGGGTCTGTGAGTGTGTGCATGCCTAAGGGGATATGTGACTTGGTATATACGTCTCTGAGTGGGTCCTTCTCAGGGCATGCATTAGTGTGTGAGTGAGTATATAATTGTATATTTTTTCCAAACTTTTTCAGTAAGGTTCATGACTCCACCACAATGCTACACGAGGTGGACACACTGAGCATCGTGACTCCCTGCCAGTGGGGAAAAAAACAGGTTGAGGCATTTCGATACTCATAAGTGGTCCTTCAGTGACCCCCTGCAATGCTCCTATGGGGTCAGTGTACCTCTAACCTGACCCCTTCTGAAGTATTTAATTTCAAAATTCATTCCCGGGTACCGTTTCGCACATCATAAAATGGCACCTGCTGCTGCCAGTAGGTAATATTTATAAAAATAAGTAGTACATTTTTTGCGGTGTCCCTTTCCAATGTGGATAAAATGTTAGCTTATGTTCATGTTCACTAAGCAATCTTTGTGTAATAAGAATTATTTTGCTAAAATATTGGCTGGTGTTTTAGAGAGTACAGCTGTGAATTTGTAAACACTGCTTTAAGGGAGGCCCGGCAGCTAGACAGCCATTGGATCCGTGTCAGTTTGTCCTGACACCCAAATCCTTTATTTTTGGTTTAAGCATCCAGCTATCAGCTTCCTGGTTCGGCTCGCAGGTTAGGTGTGCCACCGGGGACTGAGGGGTTATCAACCACACAGCATTAACCAAAGATTGCAGCAAGGCATGGATATTGGATTCCTCTCGTAAGATAGCAAATGTCTTCATGCGATCACCCTCACACTTATTTCCAGATTGGAGATCCCAATAAGGTCCGCTGTTCTGATTCTGGTCAGCTGAGCAGTATATAGCACTCATTTCTACAGCCATAGTGGTGTTTCTAATGCCAATTTACTGTCTCACAGGACTGCCACCACTCCTTTGGTCATTGCTGAAGAGTCTTAGTGATGGGGTCTCCATAAAGGATACCCAAGAGTTTTGTATTGTCTAACTGATCTTGGTCAGTGCAGAAAGCTGTGCCTTCTCAGTCTCCAAATAGCCAATAATTTGTAACCACAAGTTAAGCGCCCAGTTACATAGATGGATATCTGCCATGGCCATCCTGCTTTTGTAACTTTGCATGTTTTTAGGGGGTTTTATCCCTAAAATAATCAAATCTGAAACCGTTACTCCCTCTCCTTCTTCTGTGAATGTTTACATTCATTGAGTAGCTTATAATGAACCATAAACTGAAAATATATAGATTGAGCAAACAAGCTGAAGTCTATGTAAACTCTTGTTTATTTAGGATCATACTATAAGCAAAACAATAGACATTATAAAAAAAGAAGTGTATAGTCATTCTGCCTCACAACTGGCTGGATTCATACTAACACTATCTGTTCCACCAATTTTATTATTATAAAGTGGACATGAACATGCCTTGGTTGTATAAAACAAGATGGTTAGTGCTTGATTTGGGGGTCTCTAGTTGGCAGAGGTAGGTACCTTTGTACAAGTAGGGACCCTTGCGTCTAGTCAGGGTAAGGAGTACACTCCTAAACTAACCCCTGCTCACCTCCTTGGTAGCTTGGCAAGACCAGACAGGCTTATCTCAGAGGCAGTGTGTAAAGCATTTGTAAACACATACAGTAACCCAGTGACAACACTACAGATGGACACCGCACAAGTTGAAGTATAAAAATAAGTATTTTTATATAGACCTAACACAAGACCACAAACGACAAAAATCCACAATACTGTACTTTAAAAATGGTAGAAATAGCTTAGTTTTCTTTAGATGTTAAATGCGACATTTTAAGTTCAATGTACCTTTGGATGCGTAACGCTATACAACGAAAGTGTTGCAGGGAAGGTGATGCGTTGGTTCCTTACACGCAAGAACGGTGATGAGACAGTTCAATACTGCTGCGTAGGGGATGTGTCGGTTCGTCTCCATGTTGGGGAGGTGATGCGTCGGTTTCTTATTGCGCTTCCGTGGCGATGCGACCAGCAGCGCCGTGATGCGATGTAGATCCGGTGCAATGAAAAAAACAATGGAATCTTCTTCTTGATGCAACACAATGCATGCATGCCCGACGGCCGTGTGGCAACTCAATGATTCTTCTGAGCCGCGATAGGCCCTGCGAACCGCTTCTCTGGTGATGCGATGGCATCTGATGCGACCGCAACACTCTTCTCCGGTGATGCGAGGTGCTTCGGTGATACGATGCGACAGCTGCTGCAGCGAGACTTGTCTTCAGTGATGCGACGACAGCGGCTGCGGCGCGACAAGCTTCTCCCATGATGCAACGGCGTCTGATGTGATGGCGACACTCTTCTCAGGTGATGCAGTGCGCTTCTGTGTTGCGAAGCGACAGTGGCAGCGGCGACACCCATCTTTAGTGATGCGGTGATAGCGGCTTCCAGCTCCTTGCGACATGCAGTCCCTCAGAAGGCCCAATACAACAGCAGGCACTTCAAAAGAACTCTTGGGGAGCTGGTTGAGGAAGTCTGTTGTCCCTGAGACTTCAGCAGGAGGCAAGCTCTATCTCAAGCCCTTGGAGGTCCTTCACAAGTTGAATGAAAGTAGCACAAAGTCCTTTCTCCTTTCTTTGGCACTCAGGAAACCACAGCAGGCCAATCCTCCAAACAGCACTCAGCTAAGGGATAGTCTCCTCCTCAGTTTCTCTGGTTCCTCTCCTCAGCAAAGGTTCTTCTTGTTTCCCATAAGTGATCTAAAGTACTGGGGTTTGGGTACCCTCTTTTATACTCATTTGCCCTTTGTTCTCTGAAGGCAGAGACGCCTTTGCCTAGTCCAAACCAGTTCTGGTCAGTCCTGGTGCACTTTGTTGACAAGACTCCTCCTTTCCTTTCACAGTGTAGGCCAAGTACATCAGACGCACCACAGGAGGTGGACCAGCATTGTGAAGGGAAGGCACAACACTATTCAGGTCCCAGGTGCATCTCCTCCCTCCCATCACGATGCAGATCTCTCTATGCAGCCCTGTGCTGACTCACCCTGTCTCCTGGAATCCCCCAGCCCCTGTCACTCAAACTCCAGACAAGGAATACACAACCTAGCAGAGGCAGACTTGGATAGTTAGGCAAGCAAATACCTACTTTCTAAAAGTGGTATTTTCAAACACAGAATGTTAAAACCAACTTCACTAAAAGATGTATTTTATCATTTTGAGTTCAGGCATACTAAACTCGAATTTCTACCTGGTTCCCTTAGTCAGTTAGGATTATAAGATGTAATAATCAAACTGCCCATTCTGGCTTATGGGGAACAGGTAGCCTCCCAATAGTGAAAAACGAAAATGGCTGTAATTCACTATTAGAACATGCCACACACATCGGGCTTGTCCTACCTTTTACCTACAATGCACCCTGCCCTTGGGCCTACCATAGGGGTGACTACCATGCAGAAAAGGGAAGGTTTCGGGACTGGCAAGTGGGTACACTTGCCCAGTCAGCATGGCAGTACCAGACTGCACACAGGCTCTGCAATTGCAGACATGAGACACACTTTTACAGGTTGCTTCTCTGGGTGGCACAACCACTGCTGCAAGACCACCAGCAGCATTTGGTTTACAAGCCCTGGGCACATTCAGTGCACTGTAATAGGGTCTGAAAAGTAAACCAAACCAGACAATCATGGAGTCACTAATCCATACATCAATTTACCATAGGGAGCACTTGCATTGTGGCACTGAATAGCAGTGGCACAGTGCCCAAAGCATCTATAACCAGCAAAAACACATGAGGCAATAGCAAAAAATGGAAGAGAGACCCACGCCAAGGTGCCGGGTCTAACAGTTAGGCTGCTTTAAAGCAGTTTATAAACTCGCAAATAAAATATACTATGTCAGGAAGAGAATTGGTTATGACTATTCAACCTCTACCTCTCCTGTAGGATGATCTGCTTATATATTCCCTTCATAGTGGGCAAAAGCAAACATTATATGCATCTCTGTTATCAGTGACAAATCAATTTGTTTTATGAGAGGCAGTGCTACCCTTTGCCTTTCGAGAGATGGGGGTCCTTACTGGGTTCACTGGCTTGATAAAGCAGTCTTGTCATCAACTCTGCAACTTCACTGTTGCCAATCGGGTTTGTGTTATGATCTTGACTGTCCTGCAAAGCAGTACCGTCTTAACACATGGGCACTCTGGGCAATTGCCCGGGGGCCCCAATGGCATAGGGACCCCATGCAGACTAGAATTTAACACTGATTTCCTGTTAAACATTTTTATTCCTGTGAGTGGTTGTGTAGACAGGGCCCAGGGCACTGCTTTGCCCAGTGGCCTATAATTCTGTTAAAACAGCCCTGCTGCCGAGCCTGTGGAGCTCAATGATACAGTGGGTTAAGTATTACAATGTTCACTGCAGGATTCCTGTATCTGGAAGTTACTGGAGGAGCCGGATATGAGCTGCCTATGCTGAAGGTGACATGCTCCTGCACCTTCCCACCTATGCTAATTTAAGTACTTCTTCCTTTTCACCATACTTCTTGGGCACTGGCAGGGGTGTAACACAGGCCCCCGCAGCTCCTGGGGGCCCCCCTCACGCAGTGGAGCCAGCAAGCATGTCTTGCCCTCTTCAAGTCTTGATGAATTTGGTGCCCAAGGCCTCCCCATAAATTAAATGGTGCAAGCACGTGGCGCCACGGCCTGGTGACGACCATGTGCATGCCCTGCTGGCCTCTTAATTAATTAAATGGTTGGGGTGCACGCTTAGTCCCGGCCTGGCCTCTGAGGCTCTTCAAAATTAAATGGTTGTCTCCGCGGCTGCACGTTCGGTCTTCAGGGTGGAGCCAGTATAGGGTGGGGCTGGTGACCAATGCCATTGTCATGCACATTGGTAGCACAAATACAAGTGCGCGTGACTGAGGCATCATTCCCAGGACCGTCACCCAGCCAGAGACTACTGAGAAGGATCGTCACCAATGCCGTGCGGCCATAATTTAATTATTACTACTAGTACTAGCCCCTGCCAGGCTAGCCTTGCCCTGTCTTCTGCTGTCCACTCACGCCTGCCTCTGAATATGCAGGCCAGCCCAGGCCTCGGGTGAATGAGTCTGTCCTAAGCAGGAGTGGTCCGAGCAAGGTCAGAGTGGAGCGTTATAAAGTTAAACTTCAAACAAACAACGGCCGTTTCATGAAGCACCACAAGTGCGGTGAGCGTGATTGGTTCTCTAGTTATGTCAGAGATAGCCTTACCCACCTTCCCCTAAATGTTCTGCACCTGTGGGCAGAGCAACATCAAGTACATTTGCATGCTGGTATTTATAGCACATAAAAATAAAAGGACTGCAGTACTAGATTGCAAAGAAAATCCTGGACTGGGCAGACTGCTCGCGAATGGATTTGGGAGACCAAGGTACTCTGTGGGATAGGCTTTGCTTGGAGATGCTGTTTTTCTACCCCTTTGTCATCCTCTGGTGTCATACTGTCAATGACTGTTGAGTTAAGGCTTCTTGCAATTCTGTTACTGGCCTTTTGTCGCTTGTGGGGTTATGTCCTGTGCAAATCCGGCCAGACCTTAAACACTGTTTATAACTGTGATATAGATGAAGCCTCAGATTGAAGTGCATTATATCAGGGTGTGATTCATGCTTATTGGATAAAAACAGGAACAAACTATTCATCAAGTGAACAATTTCTAAAATGTAATTGAAATTTACTGTGCGCTTTCATTAAGAATGACAGCATACGTCATGTTTCTGCCAGTAGCTGAGTGCTGGCTGCCTTCAAGGGAGTCCTGGAGTCTTCTCTGTTTTATGTCTCTGGCCTTTGAGGGTGACTTCTGGTAACATGCATGTTTGTGTCTGCATTGCAAATCAAAGTATTGGGCGGTATGAGCTGCTTATGCATGGAAGACTGCTGAATGAACTTCCGGGCTCATCAGAGGGAATAGATGCTTTCCATGTAGAGCTGTTTGAACAGCTTGATGAACAACTTTTGTTAACACTATACCGTCATCATGTTGGCCGATGGTCAAATCACTGTTTTTAAAAGAAAAGTAAATAACACAGCCCTGGGTCACGCTGGCCTATCGCACTTTCATAGGAAGACACAAAGATGTAGGTATGTTTAGTGCCAAACCGACTTGAAGCGGTAATTTATTATAGCAACATGGATTTCTACAGGGCACCTTTTCATATGTAAATTTCTCAGCCGCACTGATAGCCTGGGATGAGGCATCAGGGACACATTTATTAACAAGATGCTGCAGATTTTCATTATTGTCAACACATGGAAAATGTGTTTGAATAAACATTTCACCTCTGTGTTTTGAATGAGTACTAAAATATAAGTGGAGAAAACTACTATTGTTTTTTAAATGTTTTTGTTTGAATTTCTGTAATTTACCACTACTTTTTATGATTGAGTTATACACTATGAAATCCGTTAAATTAAGACAGTTTGAAGTATAAGCAATTGGGCTCCCCAGTGTTGTTTTGTGTTTTTGCGGTATCATGCACTCATAATCCAACGAATATATATGGCTGTGTTGCCTTGCCCAAAATTATGGCCGGCGTTGCATTCTGCTGCAGTTTGCTGCTGTTAGTTTTCACTTAGTTCAATGGGGTGTGCTGTGCACAGTTTGAGCAGCACTTGTGTAGCAGATGTCGCCAATCTATGAACACTTAGGGGCACGCTGGATGACAACAGGAGTTGCTGAGACAATATGTTCCTTTATAACCAGAGGCAGTAAAGCACAGGAAGTCACTTTGGGAGATTATAATAAGACTCCGCTATCCATTGAAGGACGGCATTTAATGTGGTGAGAACAGGGGGCCCCTAATGCAGACATTTAGACCAGCGAGCAATCCAGAGTAAGATGGGGTAACACAGGCAAGGTGATACCAGGATAGGCGGAGCCGAGAGAGGGAGGGAGAGAGAGGGGGGGCGAGAGGGAGAGAGAGGGGACAAGAAAGTATTAGGGGGGAGAAAGAGAGAGAGAGAGGGAGGGGGAGAGAGATAGAGAGAGAGAATAGACATGTTGATTTCTGGGACATATGTAGGGTAATGCTGTGGACGAATATGAAAGATACAGTATCTGTACAACCAGGGTAGCCCCAACGAGTGCAGTTAGGTGGGAATAGGAGAGCATAGGCAAGGCATGACTAGAGAACGCAAGCAGCACAAACAATGGGCTTGAGGCAGGATGACACCCGAAAACCTAGGCATGCTGTGACCAAAAAAAAAGAGCCCCCACTCTGCCTATTCCTTACATTTGAAATTTACATTTACTGCCGTAGTGTGAGAATGCAATTCATGAAAGGAATATAAAGTGGGATTGCGAAAAGAAAAATGGCAGCCATGTGTTGTTTAAAGACACTGAAAGACCTTGTCTTGACACTAAATAGGGTTATGAATAAAAATGTATGTTATCATTTGTAATGTGACTTTTCTGTCTTTGTTCCCTTTAATTATCAGTCATTGATCATTCAGGCAGCCCTAGAACATAATTAAAAGTGTTTTCTATTTATATTTGCTGTTCGAAGTATGCACAGATAAGTGCTGAAAATACTGTTGTAGGTGACTGCTTATTTTTGTCCAGTATGGGGAATCAAAATAATGAGCTGGCTACCCTCATCATAAGACTGAAAGTTTGTTTCAGGATCAGCAAATGATTTATTTCCACCACTCTCGATGCACTTTTCTTTTGCATTACCAACTACAGTTTGTATAGATTGTCATTAGGTACTTGCTGATATGGTTTGTTTGTTTCTACATGCAATGTTATTTATGGCATTGCTTGCACTTGTCAGTGCTTGACTTTGTGTTTATGAGGACTGGAGGGAGGACACTCACTGATACTGATTGTGTCCTTCATGTGTACTGACTAGCGCGCTCATGTAAAGCCAGCCGCGCTAATACTTTCGGGTTGCATTCCCGCTATATAAACATTAGCACTTTTTGAAGTGCAGAGTGACTACTTCTCTAGATTTTGTCTACAGAAAGTGAACAATACGTTAATCATAACATTACTTCTTGAATGCTGCAAGTTTGTGACCTGTTTAGTTGTTTGTTTAGTTGTTTGCAGTTTAAATAAAAAAATCTGTGAGGTTCTCAGCATTGTATCTTGAAGTCTGTTATGAATCTCTGTGGTTATACGGAAAGCAGCTTCCATGTTGTTGTTATATCACATCCCTTTATTAATCTAATAACTGCACTTTCACAATTGCTTTATTAACCTTCTTGCTTCTCACATTTGCTTGAAAATGCACAATTTCCCCACTATTTTATCAAAATTATCTCGGGGGGAAACCCCCCCCCCCACCGAACCCTCCTTTAATTGTTCGGGCAAGCTTGCTGTGCTCGCTCACTCGCCACGGTGCTCTCCCACAGAACGTTTACACTCCACCACTTTCAAATGTCACCAGCAACTACTGATTGTCAGGGGAGTTTCTATGGAATCGCAGGTTTGGGTTTGTCTTTCAACTTTTTATGTTATTGTCCATTAATGTCAATTCTAATACAGACCCTTCATAGTTATTCTTCAGCCATAGGCAGTTCCTGAGACAATAGGACCGCTCCATGGCATTGTTCTGATTGCTGCCTCAGTTAAATAATCTGCTTTTGACATTATTGTTACAAATGGCAAAGATTATATGTGAAGACAGTTTCCCACTTTCTCATTAGAACTTTGAGAAAGACAATATAGAGGCATTTCATTTAAATGTTTGCGATTTCAAATCAAAATATGCCAGATTTTTGGGCGGTGGGGCAAAGTGGTAGGTGGCGGGCCGGGCTGCCTGTGGGCGGGGCTCCATGTGTTTTGCAGGGAGGCCCCTTCAAGTTTCTTTACGTCACTGGACCCTGGTCCATCTGTTCCATACCACATTCACCCATAAAGGACATTCTATCCAGTAAAAAACACATTCCTTTTCTGACACGCAATAAATTACAGTACTGCTGGGGACAGCTAGGACGTCACCCAGTTGTATCCGTTGCTCCTCAGCATCCCACGTATGACAGTATGGAATGCAATAAATCCATGTGAAGACCTTCTTACTGATATCGCATCCCAAATCAATATCAACCTGATGCCTTTACCTCCAAATGTTACACCCTTCAAAGTGCGCCCGGTGAGCATCAGCATAGGATCGAAGGAGATCTGAGAACCGGTTGGCGGTACCCCAACAATCACAGTGGTTCCATATGCATAGTGTGAAGACTTCAGGGCGGTGACCTGAAGGAAAACAAAAAGGTAGACCGTCACAAGGACGAAAATACATGTACCATGCTGAAAAGGATCGGTTACTCTCAAGTCTAATTCGGCCTTTCCTGCATCAGAAATCAGTGAATCGAGGAACAGTCAGTTGGATAAGCAAGAAACAAATACTTTTTGATATAACCTATTAGCAAAATGGCAAAAGTAAAGCTTTTCAGCTACTGCAGTACGTAGTGGTAGGTTAGCATTCCCAGGCCCAAGTCTATCACACTTAGAAATCATTCTTGGTTTCCTTTAATTTTTCATCTAACAGTTTACTGTTTACGATATATATATAAATTCCAATCCTGAATCCTTTTGTATACAATCAGGTGCTGACACCGCGGGATCAATGTATCAAGGAGAGATAGTATTCCATGCAATAGACTTGACGCGTTTCGACGGCAAAACCGCCTTGTTTACAATATATATATATTACCTACTGGCGGTCGCCAGTAGGTAGTTATAGTTAGGACCTAGTTTCCATAGGAAATCTGCAACATTCTATTTGGAATAACTTTGGCTCCGGTTGACGAATCTTTGTGAAATTCTTCAAGAAGATGGCCTGCTCCGCTCCTTCCCTGAAAGTTTGGGGGTGATTCGTGAAGCGGGGGGGCGAGAAAAAAGGGGGGTCCCTAAATCGTGTTTTCCCTATGCAATTTTCCATAGGGACCGTTAGACACGGCTACAGCCCGAACTGCTGAACGGAATTATACCAAATTTGGCAAAAAGGTAGAGTTTGGTTCGTAGATTGTGCTTTTTGTTAAATGGTGTAAATCCGTTCAGTAGTTCCTGAGAAAACTATAAATATATATCCGAAGTTGTACCGTACGCGTACTGTCCGAGGCCTTTACGTATACCATTACGAGCACAAGCTGCATGCTAATTGGTTGTAAACCGTCTGTCAACACTCCAAACCAGGAAGTGTTGGCAGCCATCTTGTGCCTCGGTAGAACCGAGGCACAAGTAAGTTGAAAAACAAGTGCGCAAAAGGCGCAAAGGGGGCAGGGTAGGAACACCCTGACCCCCGAGGCCACGTCCCTTTTTACACCTGACTGCAAGGCAGCCCCCTGGCGCATACTGGAGTTTCCTGGTGGGCTAGTTGCCCCCCAGGGACCCCCAGTATTCAAGGGGATTTAGTTCCCACTCTGGAAATGTGCCAGGGGGCTGCGTTGCAGAGAGGTGTAATGAGGCCACGCCCCTTTTTACACCTCTCTGCAACGTAGCCCCCTGGTGCATACTGGAGGTTCCTGGTAGGCTAGTTGGCCCCCAGAGACCCCCAGTATGCAAGGGGACTTAATCCCCCAACTTAGAACGCGCTACGGGGCGTGTTTGCACAGTGGTGAAGGTAGGGGGCAGGGCTTGAGGTGATATGTGTGCAAACATGCCCTATGGCGCGTTTTAAGTTGGGGAATTAATTCCTCTTCTATCCACTGGTCCCCTAGGGGCCAACTAGCCCAACAGGTACCTCCAGTAAGCGCCACGGAGTTGTGTTGCAGAGTGTTGTAAAAAGGGGTGAGCCCTCTGAACACCTCTCTGCAACGCAGCTCCCTGGTGCATACTGGAGGTACCCGGTGGGCTAGTTGGCCTGCAGGGGACCTCAGGATTGAAGAGGAATTAATTCCCCAACTTAAAACGCGCCACAGGGTGTGTTTGCACACAGGTCACCTCAGGCTCCGCCCCCTTCCTTCACTATTTGGCAAAATATTCCTCTAAAAACAGCCGAACTAGGAATTCCGATTTACTGACCTGTTATCACGAGAGACGTCAGTGCTGCATCTTTGAGCCCAGTACGGACCCTGAAAAGTAAATCTAAGCGTCCTTACCAGTAACTTGTATTTCCTTCCATAGGAATCTATTTTGTGGTTTTCAACCGAAATGGTTCTGTCTATTTTTGAAACATACAAATATTCCTCTAAAACAAGCCGAATTACGAATTACGATTTACTCACCTGCTATCAGGAGAGACCACAGTGCTGCATCTTTCAACCCACTACTGATCCTGAAAAGTAATTCTAACCATACATCCAGTAACTTGAATTTCCTTCTATAGGCTAACATTGACTGGTTTCATTTAGAAATTCATCTAAGTGTGGAGTTTTGGAACTTTATAAAATTCCTCTAAAATCAGCTGAACTACGAATTCTGATTTACTCACCTGTTATCAGGAGAGACCTCAGTGCTGCATCCTTCAGCCCACTGCTGAACCTGAAAAGTAATTCTAACCATAGTTACAGTTACTTGAATTTCCTTCCAGTGGCTAACATTGACTGGTTTCACTTGGAAATTCTTCTGAATGGGGAGTTTTGGAACTTTAAAAAATTCCTCTAAAATCAGCCGAAGTACGAATTCCGATTTACTCACCTGTTATCAGGAGAGACCTCATTGCTGCATCTTTCAGCCCACTGCTGATCCTGAAAAGTAATTCTAACCATACTTACAGTAACTTGAATTTACTTCCATAGGCTAACATTGACTGGTTTCACTTGGAAATTCTTCTAAGAGTGGAGTTTTTGGAACTTTAAAAAATTCCTCTAAAATCAGCCAAACTACGAATTCCGATTTACTCACCTGTTATCAGGAGAGACCTCAGTGCTGCATCTTTCAGCCTGGTACTGATCCTGAAAAGTAATTTTAACTGTACTTCCCAGTAAATTGAATTTCCTTCCATAGGATATCATTGCCTGCTATGTAAAATATATATAAATAAAAAAATATAAAATAAAAAATAAAATATTACAATTTCAATATTTTTAAAAACATTTTTTTTCAATTTACATAAAAAATATGTAATATAATTTAAAAAATAAAATATCTAAAAATAAATACTTTAAAACAAGGTAGTAAATCAGTATAAAAAATGTAACAATTAATACATTTAAAAATGATCATTTACAAAACCTTTGAAATTCACTGAAAAAACCATAGGTTTCAGTCATGTTATAGTTAGGAATTAGCATTTAAAAAAGCTTAGAAATTCACTGAAAAAAACCATAGGTTTCAGCCACGTTATAGTTAGGAATTAGCATTTAAAAAACCTTAGAAATTCACTGAAAAACCATAGGTTTCACACATGTTATAGTTTTCTGGACATTTCACTCGTACAAAACCATTGAAATTCCCCCGTTAAAGTTAGTTCAGCTAACTATAACTCGCGCGCCCACAATAAACTGCTGATGACGTCACATATTACATCACTCATGACATGGTCAGTGACATCACTCATGATATCTCAAAATGACATCACTGATGACATCACTGATTACATCATCCTTATAAAAGAGTGGCAGACCTCCTCTCTCCCTAATATAACCTTTGATAGACACATTCAAAAATAGAAACTAACATTTTAGGAAAAATGGAGATACCAATACCAGTTAAAACAACCTATTAGGAAATTCCAACATCTACATGCACATCCACTCATTCACCAACAGTTCTATATAGTCACTCATACATGTACTCACTCATCATATGTACTCATACACCTATACATCCTGTTACACACCGATATTCATCCATAGAGTTACTCACACACATACTCACACATGCAAATAAACTATCAAACATCCATTTACCTGCTTATACAGCTATACACACACCACTACACTTACTTCTACAGAAACGTACACATACTTACTCTCTTAAACAATCACTTATAGAAACACATACTTATTTATACAGGAACTCTTTCAATCTCTCACTCTCACATATACTCACTTATATACATCAATACTCACATATACTAGTTTAAAACATATGTAGTTACTGATCAAGATATTATTGAGACAGTCATTCACTCACTAACACACCCATACACACACTCATCCACCCATGAAGTCCTGTACACATGCTGTTTTCAAAACACATACAAATAGTGAGTCGGTCATTCATGCATCTGTGCGCCCCCACCAAACCATACAGACACTCATTCTGATACTCAAAAAACCAACTAGAAGTCAGTTATACAATCAATTTTACAAAAAAAACATCCATTTAGACACTTATTTCCCCATTTATTCTTCCATCGACCTTTAGATATACATATATAAAAAACTTTATTTTTCAGAAAAACACACATTCACTGGATGATGTCATCAGTGATGTCATTTGAGATGTCATCAGTGATGTCATGAGTAATGTCACTGACCATGTCAATAGTGATGTAATATGTGTCATCATCAGCAGTGCATTGCGGGTGCACAAGTTATAGTTAGCTGAACTAACTATAACGGGCGAATTTTTATGGTTTTGTATGAGTGAAATGTCCAGCTAACTATAACATGTGTGAAACCTATTGTTTTTTCAGTGAATTTTCAAGGGCTCTCTCCACTCCCTCCCCACAAAAGAGGCGGTACAGTAGGCACATCACTCTCTACGTCCCCGGAGATGGCCCCTTTTACTCCGATAACATGGCAGATCAGGCTCTAAAGTCATTCTCCAGCTGATCAACCCTACGGACATGTCTAAATCTCACTTCCTCTGGAGTTTACCATTTAGAAACGTCTGGTGGTGTGTATAGCATGCAAGGTTTTTGGGGTGAGGTATGTCTGGTGTGTATAATTGCACTTCAGTAGCTTGAATCGGGCGTTGGAGCTAACTGTCTATACTCCCCCATGGACCTTTACTCAATCCCTTATTGGTAGGGGTCCCCCAGTATCTACTCCCCCTTGGTCTGTATGTTAAGTGTTTCTGTCGGAAGATCGCCGAAAGCGCTCTATACTTGTGGGAAATTAGTCTGTGGCCTCGGGCCATATCTAGTAATGTTATCAGGGTGTTGGAATGGGGTGGTGTGTCGGGGCAGGTCAGCCCCAACTCTCGAGCCGTCGTTGAACTTTTAACACATTGAAGGTATTGCCTTGTGCCCAGTGAAAAGGATTCTATGGCTTTGTCTAATGTGATGAATTGTACTCACTGGGTAGAGGTCTGCCATAGTGTTACAGCCTATATTCTTCCATCTCTGCACCGACATGGAGTCTGCAATTTTTAGGAAGGGTTGCACGAGCCACAGTGGCATGCCCGGGGCATGTGGTGCGGCCTAAATTACTTTCTGAACCGCTACTTGTGAGGTGTCAGCAACCAGAAAGAGGGAGGAACCCGTGATCCACTCATTAACAGGACTCGTAGGGACTATCCATAATGGGTGCCGCTTAGCAGCATTTTTTTTCAATTGTCCCCTTGGTCAAGCCAGTGAACTGCTCATTGCAATTGCGCTGCCATGTAGTATAGCTCAAGATGTGGAACCTCAAGATCCCCCTGCCCCCAGGTCCTTTTCAGTGTGGTGAGCCCAACACATGTAAATTTATTTCCCCAGATTAAATCCACTATGAGACTATAAAGGGTTCTGAAGTATTGCCTGGGGATCGCATGCAGAGTGCCCTGGAGCGCATTGAGGCAACACTGCAATATGATCATTGGCAGTGGTTATTCCGCCTATGAGGGACAGGGCAGATCTTTCCAGAATCAAATCGATGCATGGAGCCCCGCCACCACCCTCCCAATGTTTCGAGTCAGAAACGTTAGGGCTGTGTGTGTTAATCGGACACCCAAATATCAGTTGTCGTCCTAGGGAATCCCACTTTGGGAAGCGTTCCAATTGGGACCCCGACTAGTCGCCCCAGTGGGAATAATTTAAATTATCTGGGTTAGCATGGAGTCCTGAGAGCTCTACAAATTTGCACATGACAATTAACAGAGATTGTTGCAGATATACTAGGGCACCGTCAACATAGAGGAAAACTATTTGGTTGGTCTCCCCCAGGGTTACCCCCTTGGGCCAATCATCCTGTGAAGTCTTTCTGCCGGGGACTGACAATGGTACACCAATGGTACACCAGAGGGACGAGAGAGGGCATCCCGTTCGGGTTCCTCCAAGCAGCCAGAAGTGCTCAGATACCACTTCACCCAAAAGTACCCTGGCGCAAGTGTTAGAAAAGAGGAGATTGATCCACTGGCTATATCTAGGGCCCTAGCCAAGTTGTTGCAGCACTTGCCACAGGTAGGTTCAGTTTAGGTAGTTGAACGCTTTGGTGTTCAAAAGTGTCAGGGCGTAGGAATCTTCTTGCAGTTGTGGGGCATGGTATATATGAGACAAGCATCATAGATTGTGAAGGATGTTTCGTTTTCGGATTAATCCTGATTGGTCAGTATATATTAAGGCTGTTAGCCAAGAAAGTAAACATGCTCCCAGCATGCTGCAAGAAGTTTCATGTTGAGGAGAGATATTGGCCTATATTTCAAGGCAACAGTTGGATTTGTGCCCGGTTTGGCACCATTACGATTAAAACCTCATACATTGTAGCTGGGAAGTTACCTTTTCGCATGACCTCTTCGTTGACCTCCAGAAGTTTGTCAGATATGATGTTGGCTTATTTCTGATTAAACTCTGTGGGCAGACCACCGCTGCCTGGAGTTTTTTTGGTTTTGAGGCTCCGGATTGCCGCTAGAATCTCCTCACATGTGATCTGTCCAAATAGTCTCACTGGCTTCCAGTTAGAGCAAAGGTCTTCAAACTTTTGGATGCCGAGACCCCCCTGTCAACATTTACAGGCGTAAGGACCCCCTCCTGACAAAAAATTCTAAACCTCTAGGCAGGGCTACTGGGATTATGAGGCAGGTGAGGACCAAATTATGCGACAGGCTTGACTAAATTGTGTGAGTAGAACATTTAAATAATGTTCTCTGATGATGCGTATTTTGGGATAGCATTGCTTTATTATTTTGAAATTTTTTTAAACACAGTAACTCTGAGGAAAGATTTCACCCCATCAGTACCAGTTTATAACCAAAATACAGCAATTAACATCAGAAAGATGTCTAGTCAACCTTGGTGAAGGGCCTCCCACTCCGCAGGAATACGCGCTGCCACATTAGAAGCTCACCTGGCCATGGCCGGGAGCAGCAAGGGTCCCTTCAAACCCTGGCGGTCTTGTGCAGAGTTAAGCAGTTTACCCATGCCCCTTTCCTCTCACCCCTTCCTTCCATCCCTCTCTTCACTCCTCTCCCAACCCCAGATCCCTCTCTCCCATTGCAGGCAGATGGTAATTAGCCCCAGGACACCTTTTGGTAACAGCAGCACACAACAAATGTAAATAATAATAGGCAGAAGCAGGGGATCCACTAGACCCGAACTTCGGGGGGGTTTAACACTCCCAGCCAGGGTTGGCCCTAGCACTGGTCACACACGGTGCAACAGTCTTTCCACCTTCTCCATGAATTCCCTCACTACCACTCACCAACAATACACCTCATCTCACTTTAGCACCTGTCTGACAAAATACTCATAGTTTACTCACACTCAGTTCTGTGATGTGAATGGTACATCTTCTGTGTACCAGGTACTTTAACCTTCTGCACTGTGTGGGTGACAAGGATGCCCATGTGACTACACGGAGAGCAATGCAACAGTGTGAGAGTAGGGTAAAAGGAGTGACTACAGGTTGAGTGAGGTGACCATATGAATTTGGTTTCGGCTGTAAGTGCAGAGTGGGACAAATTAGTGCATGGTTAGTGATGGCCTTGTTTGAGTGAGCTATAGATTGAGCAGTGATGGGGGGACAGGTAAGTGAAGTGTCACATGAGTGCAGGATGAGAAGTGTGCTCGTGTGAGAGCAGGGTGAGGTACAGAGTGAACAATGCCAGCACATTTTTAGTGCAGAGTGATCACTGAGAGCAGGGTGAGCAGGTGAATGTTGTGAGAGCATGGTGATCAGTGTGAGTGCAATGTGATCACTGTGAGTGCATTATGATCACTGCGAGTGCAGGGTGAGAGGGTGAATGTTGTGAGTGCATTATGATCACTGCGAGTGCAGGGTGAGAGGGTGAATGTTGTGAGTGCATGGTGATCAGTGTGAGCGCATGGTGATCAGTGTGAGTGCATGGTGATCAGTGTGAGTGCATGGTGATCAGTGTGATGGTGCATGGTGATCAGTGTGAGTGCATTGTGATCAGTGTGAGTGCATTGTGATCACTGTGAGTGCAGGGTGAGCGGGTGAATGGTGTGAGTGCATTGTGATCAGTGTGAGTGCATTGTGATCGTTGAGTGCGCAGGGTGAGCGGGTGAATGTTGTGAGTGCATTGTGATCAGTGTGAGTGCATTGTGATCACTGTGAGTGCAGAGTGAGTGGGTGAATGGTGTGAGTGCATGGTGATTGGTGAGTGCACGGTGATCAGTGTGAGTGCACGGTGATCAGTGTGAGTGCACGGTGATCAGTGTGAGTGCACGGTGAGCGGGTGAATAGTGTGAGTACATGGTGATCAGTGTGAGTGCATGGTGATCAGTGTGAGTGCATGGTGATCGGGGTGAGTGCATGGTGATCGGGGTGAGTGCATGGTGATCGGGGTGAGTGCATGGTAATCGGGGTGAGTGCATGGTGATCAGGGTGAGTGCATGGTGATCGGGGTGAGTGCATGGTGATCGGGGTGAGTGCATGGCGATCGAGGTGAGTGCATGGCGATCGGGTGAGTGCATGGCGATCGGGGTGAGTGCATGGCGATCGGGGTGAGTGCATGGAGATCGGGGTGAGTGCATGGTGATCGGGGTGAGTGCATGGCGATCGGGGTGAGTGCATGGCAATCGCTGTGAGTGCATGGCAATCGCTGTGAGTGCATGGCGATCAGTGTGACTGCATTGTGATCGCTATGAGTTCATGGTGATCAGTGTGAGTGCATGGTGATCAGTATGAGTGCATTGTGATCGCTGCAAGTGCAGGGTGAGCGTGAAAGTGAAGGAGAGAATGAGAAGTGAGTTGTCTGAAAGCAGGGTGCATTCCCAGAAACTTGAAGTGTAGGGTTTCAGATATAAGTTAAACTATTGCTATAATGGCATTAATCAGGGATTGAGGGAGGAGGAAATAAATAATGTGCTGATCCTGCAACAAACTTCCAGTCTTATGATTAGGGTTACCAGCTCATTATTTTGATGGCCCAGAAATAAGCAGTCACCTAAAGCTGTATTTTTAGCACCTATCTGTGAATACTTAGAACAGCAAATATAAATAGAAAGCACTTTTAATTGTGTTCTAGGGCTGCCTCAATGATCCATGACTGAAAATTAAAGAGAACAACGACAGAAAAGTCACAACTAATTAATACATACTTTTTTATTTATAACTCTATTTAGTGTCAAGAGCAGGCATTTTTCTTTTGGCAACCCAACTTTATATTCCTTTTCATTAAATGCATTCTCACACTACAGCAGTAAGTGTAAAAATACAAATGTAAGGAATAGGCAGAGTGGGGGCCCAGGGGGTACTGGAACCATATAAAACCTTAAACCTATGTAACCAGTTTACAAAGGCATGTAAATATGCTAATGGTCTTTAAAGACCTGTGAAAACTCAGGCGTGCTGGAGATAAGACTCCAGACACTGCCCAGCCGAGCCCCCAGCTGCTCGAGTTTTACTGCAGCAGCCCGGGCTGAGGCACAGGACGGGGGAAGAGGGGGGCTGAAGCCCCGGAGGCCAGGGCAGAAGTGTGACTGTGAATGCGCGACCCCCTTCACACCACTCCACGGCCCCCCTGGGGGTCGCGCCCCACAGTTTGAAGACCCCTGAGTTAGAGACTCAGGAGCAGTATATCTTCTAGGATCCCCTCGAGTCTCTCTGATTGGACATTTAAATGATCACCATATGTATTGTGTAGATAGGCATGAAATGCGCTGTTAATGATCCTCTGTGTGCAAACCAGAGTTCCCATACTTGTATATAAAGTCAGAGTAGGGGACCTGGGGGACTCTTGTCGGACCAACCTGGACAACATTGATCCCGTTTTATCACCTTCTACATGCAATCTCTAGAGATAAGCCGTGTAGGTATGTTGTTCAATCATGCGCCAATCTTTCAGCACCTCCACCCTGGCCCCACACCAAGCAGTCATTTTGTCTGGGTGGGCACAACGAACCCCATAGGTCATTTTAAGGCAAACCCCCGTAACACAATCTTCATTACTTTCTAATCTAGGGCCCTTCTACTCACTAAAACCCAATTTTCAGCAAAATAATCTACCAGTGTCTCGTTGACTGTAGTTGTAAATGGATGGGGTGGCTGTCAATGCCTTCCTATAGAGGCGTCATAAAGGGATCGCTGGTTGCCTGCGCTCTCTACCGAAACTCAGGAGGACCGGGGAATGGTCCAAGAGTTATCGGGCCCAAGAGTAGACCACTGTTATGTTTTGTGCCATCTCATCAGTGACCAAACAGTAGTCCAGTTGACTGTGAGTTCCCATGGCAAGGGATGTAACAAGAGAACAGCCCCCTCATAGGGTGTCTATCTCTTCAGAATTGGTGAAGGTGTAATCCATGCATCTTGTCCAAGAGTGCCCTGGTGATGTGTAGTTTTGTGTGGTATCATCACAATCACTGACTCGATGTACGGCTATGCAGCAGTCATGACCCCTGCATAAAAGTCTAGGCAGTCAATATTTTGTGAATCATATTTCCTTGCCGTCCAGGGTTCCATGGAAGATGATGTATTGGCCCTCTTGGTCAAAAACATGACTCTCATGGCTGAACAAGACACCTGGTGCCACCCATATAAGCACCCCCGGGCATATCCAGAATATGAGATAGCACATAATTGCCACCTACACTGCTTTCCCAGACATGGAATATAGTCACATCACACATGCGTCTTCTGGAGGTATGTGGTCAACATTTTGTATAGTTTCAGATAAGCATACACATGTCTGCATTTCTTGAATTGAGCTAGATGCCTATACCACTAACATTCCAGGTAATAACGTTAGTTTCCTGAGCAGCCATTTGCCATATGTACCTTACCTATTCAGCCTTCCAATTAGTGCAATCTTGCAGACATAAAATCCAAAGCAGGATCTCATCTAACCAAAAAACTGGGCCCAAATGCACAAGAGCAGAATAAACTTACCAGAGACTACAAAATAGAATAAACTTACCAGAGACTACAAAATATTAAGAACAAAAACTCCTCTTCAACTCCCCCCCATTATCTAAACTTCAGTTCAAGAAGAAAAACAGTACATATTGACCCCGCCCCCCCAAGAGCTTTACTAGAGGTTAGGTCGTTGGGAAGGTGTGAGGTCATGGTCCTCAAGCTCCCTCCCTGTGGCCGCTAACTTCTCATTTGCGGATGCTCCAGCCATCAAAGTTGGGAATAATGGAGCATTAGTGATTATGATTTTCCCAGAATTATGATTCCCTGTTTTCTAAATAACTTACAGTACACCATGTAGTCATTCCCCCTCCAGTACCACAATCACCTGGAGAATGGCCCTGGCAGTGCCCCCGATGGCATGGAGAAGGTGATCAGTGTCTCAGAGGGGCAACGTTTCATTGGGCATATCCACCCCCACAGTGAGATGGGTGCAATTTAGGGCTCACATGTAGTCCGAGCTATCACTTGCCAATTCATGATCTGCCTGTTGCTCCTGAGAGTCCTCCCTCGAATCAGGAACCACATTAGTGGCCTGCAGAGTGCCACCTGGGCAAACCACTATATTTTCTTTCCTTTTACCATCCTCTTCCATTTTGAATTCCATCACCAGAGACTTGCCGACTGGCTCTGTGTGCATGGCATAGAAGAGCCCTGCTGGCCTGGGTCTAGATGTATGTACCATTAAGTCCAGCCAGTTGCTGGCATTTCCAGGAGTAAAAAAAGGAACTGGACCTTCCCTTTGTGTTGAACTATCAATGTTTCCAGGAACATTAGGCTGTATTTCATATTGAGGTCTCAAAATCTTTTCTTAACAGATAGAAAGGGTTGTCATTGCTCCTGAACTCTCTGTGTGTAGTTGGGAAATACAGAGATAGGATGTTCCTCAAATATCAATGAGCCTCGTGTGCGAGTGCTTTGCAGCATGGTGTTGTGGTGGCGGAAGTTGAACAGATGTGCAATTATCTATCTAAACGGGGCCCCAGGCTTTGATGGTGGGGCCAGGGCCCTGTGCGGCCTTTCTGTTGTAAAACACTTAAAGTGTTTCTTAACAAGAAGCACCATAGTACTTCACTTCTTCAGCAAAGGTTTGGAGGACTACCCCTCCGCCCTTTCCAGAAACCCCACAAATCTTTAGTTGTTTCTGCGGGATCGCCCCTCAGAGTCGTCGATCTGATCGTTCAAGCAGGTCACCAATTTCTGCAGATTGATGACTGTGTCATAGAGGGAGTGTACATCCTGCTGCACTGAGTCTACATGTTGCTCCGCAGCCTCAATATGTTCCACACGCAACCTTGTCTTCTTCTTATCTTCTTCTCTTGGGGGGTTAAAGATGCCCCACCAGTCAGCTGTCCTTTGTGACCAACGGCCCACTCACACCGGGCACTGACACAGAGCGGACTGCAGGATCGGGATCGAACGCCCATCATAGACTGCTAGCCTCCATCACAGGCTCTGCACTCCAGAAGCAGGGGGGTCTGCTGCCTCTCTCCAGGCCTAGCAATCAGCAGCACCATCCAGGGGGCCATAAGCATTCCCATTGTCAATCAGGGCTCACCGCACCACTCCGGACTAAAACAGCCTCAGAATTTAAAATGGAGCCTGCCCAAGCGATCCATGTCGTCCCCAGCAAAGTTGGGAACAGCAAGGTCCAAGGGACTTGCCAATTGCAGGACAGTCAGAGCAGGCCCGAGCATACAGGGGAACCCACAGAAACCAAAGAAGACCCTCAAAGGGAACCACAGGCTGAAGGCACAGGAGTCCCAAGTGGGCCTTGATCAGTTCACAAAAGATGCAGGCCTACGGAGCAGAGTATGCAGTGAGGACAAAGATCTTTGCACGAAGAGATGCTGGAGCTTCTTGTAGCCCAAAGATCTCTTGGGTACTGAGTCAAACAACCTTGACAACAGAAAGTCAGCGCCATGCACAGGGATTCTGTTCAAGATTTTTCGACGAGGGATACTGGCCTCAAACTTGCTGAAAGGACAAGTCAGGCCTCAAGGGTGTTGCAGAACCACCACCTGTGTTGCTGAGCCTTCAGAGTCTGTAGGACATCAGGAGCAGCAGACCGGTCAGCTTTGTTGCAATGCATGCATATGCAGGGGAGTGGCTCCTTCACTCCAAGGGAGATTTATTGGGGTGTCTTTGATGCCCACAGGCCTTGAGGGGAACCTTGATGAAGCACAGATGATGATAACTTGCAGAACAGCAAAACCAGGAGCAGCAGGAGCCTTCTTTGATGCAGTCTCAGTTCCAGGCGAAGTCCAGCGAAGTTCAAGGTGCTCAGATGGTTGAAGTTGAGGTGGTTTTGGGTTTGAATCTTTTCCCATGATGAATCTGAAGAGCCACCCACAGGTAGACCCTTAACTACCTGAGGGAAATGGTTGGGAAGATTCGAGGATCCATCCTTGAGGAGGGGCTGAACAGAGGGGAGGATACTCCCATGTCCCTTGTCCAGTTTCACGCCAGAGCGGAAGCCAAGGGCTCCCTGAACTGACCCAAACCGGAGTATGCAAGGAGTACACCAAATGTGCCCCTCAAATAGTCTGATGGTGCTGGTAAGCCCCCCACCCCCCCACCCCCACATCAGCCCAATACACTTAGTCCTGTCGGGAGGTGGTCACATCGCCCTGTGACCGTACACCTATTGTTCTACCTTGCCCTGCTTGAGCTCAGCTCAGCAGCAGGAGAGCAGAATCATGTCTGTGGTCGGCAGCAGCACTAGCTTGCCGAGAGACCCTTGAAGGCTGTTACTGGGAGCACTGGGGGCTACCCAGAGGAGCCTCCTGGTCCATGGAATCTTACCTCCAACACCTGTCACAGTGTTGGGATATGATTCAAACATGTTTGATACCAAACATTTTGGAATCATACTTCCAGCACCAGTAACGGTGTTGGGGTATGATTCAAACATGTTTGATACCAAACATGCCCAGGTTTGACAAAGTCAACATATAGTTAGCCATTGCATAATGATGCATGGCCAATATGTGTATCACAATGCCTGACCGCATTAAAAGACTAGAAAATCGACTCTGGGATTTGTAGTCGTGGCCTGGTCGTGCGGGGCAACCTTATGCTAACAATCTAGAACCCTGCCTTCAGGATTGAAAGGCCTACCTTAGTCACAGTTTGAGTGGTCTTTGATGGGTAGCACAACACATGCTGCAGCCCATAGGAAACCCCTGGTTTACCTATGCCCTGGGTATCTTAGTACCATATATTAGGGACTTAGAAGGGTACACCAATGGCCAATTGTGAAGGTACCAAAGTACCTAACACTGTCCAATTTAGGGAAGAAGCACAGTGACCGTGGAACTGATTAGCAGGATCGCAGTCAGACTAGTCCAAACCACACTGACACCAGGCAAAAAGTGTGGGTAACCATGCTAGATGGATCATACCTTCCTACATACAGCCCCAAATGAAAGGAGATGAGGCTAACCTTGCCCAGATGAGTCTTTGTTTCCTAAGTGGCCATACAAGGAAGGTAAAACTGCACTGGCGTGGATACACACTGTTTTATGGCCCACTGAGAAGTCCCCCCTCCACAGGGGCTTGGATATTTTCAAATGTTGGGGGTGTCTACCTGTCAACTGTTTAAACCAAGAGAGAGGGGGACCATTTCTTACCAGGGGACAAAGAGAATTGGAACCCACCCTCAGAGGAAGACTTTTGAGGACCTTCAGAGGACTTCTCTTTAGACTTTTCCCCACCTTTCTCTGGGGCCTTGGAATAATCTTTCTTCTGGTCACCACCACCTTGAGACTTATTCTTATGAACCCAGTTGTCTCCCTTCTTTCCCAATTCTTGGGGGGGGGAGGTCAAATCAGAGTCTACCAGGTACTGGTGCAGTGGCTGATTTTGACAATTATTAAAGATGTGGTCCCTCATCAACAAATATACAATCTCTCACAGTCATGCACCTTGCTTCCATGAAGCCAGCCTTCCAGAGCCTTAATAGCATTGTCTATATATTTTATAAATTAATTCAGTCTTGGGTTTGTGCCTTCTGTGTGTCCCTAATCTTAACCCTGAATAAGTCAGTGGTTAAACCAAACCCATCCATGATGGCACTCTTGAAGACTGAGTAATTATCTGCATCCTCTTCACTAACATTGAGGAGCTTGTCTCTACCTTTGTGAGCCAAGGAGGGCCACAGGATAGCAGTCCACTGCCCTTGGAGGACCTTCTGAACTTTTCAGGCCCTCTCCAAAGCTATTATCCATTTATGGATATCATCCCCTTCCTTGTAAGGAGGGATTATACAACTCAGTTTCCTAGTATCAAAGGAAGGTTACCTGACACTAGGTACACTAGTCCTTCCACCGTGACACTCTAGTCCCAAATGTTTCCTAGCCCTCTGGACTTCCAGAGTCTCCTTACCCAGGGCCAACTGCTCCTGCTTCAGCTTAGGCTTTGCTCACTCAAGTGTGATTGGGTGGTACTCCCTCTCTAAGGAGTCCTCCCTCTAACTAGAGATGGAGATTCTTATGGAATTGTTAGAGGCATTGGAATTGGCAGAGGAGGATCTAGACCTCTCCTATATTCTTTGCACCCTCCCAGGAGAAATAAAGATGGACCTACCTCTAGGGACACTCTGTACTATCAGTACTATTCCATGGGGGATCGGAGTTTACCAATGTGGACTAGGTGTAGTGTGGTGTTGCTCCTACCTACCCTAGTAAAAACAAAACTTCAAAACGATTGGAGAAAGTGTCTTGCTAGGCCCTTGACAAACAATCCATAAGTTCAGTAGAACTTACTGTTACAAAAATATTATATATGTGCCTACTGTTAGTGATGGTTTCTCCTTTAATCCACACCTAGATTATCTGCTAAAACAATGCAGGCTTAAATCCCAACTGCTGCAAACCAATGTAGTAGGCTGGCTTAGTATATGATGCACACTTATTTAGGTTAACCACCCTGCACTAATCCAGACAACCCTCTGGGGATTTTAGTGGTCCTAGACAACCATAGAAAGCTCTCTAAGTTGTAGCTGCAGAGAGCAGCCTACAGGTTTTGTCCAGAAGGAGTGTTAAGCAGTTTGTTTTACTGGAACTAAACATATAATGTAGGTTAAATGAAAAAGAACCACACAGTGTAGTTATAAAAATAGTTATATTTATCATACACACTCACTAACACATTGGTATATCCCCCTACCTGGAGATATCAACACAATACACACAATACTTCAAATGTAAACAGGTAAGTAAGCACAAACACACAGTGGTCTCCATCGGAGGTCAAACCACATACTAAAGAAGTGGAATGTGAACTTAGACCCAAGTCGGGACGTGGACCAGACAACTCAGAAGAGCTGGGGATACAAGGAACAACCCAAGGTAAGTACCAAGGAAACCAACGGAGGCCGTGTGCAGAGTGGAAACACAGCTGTATTTATTTATTTATTTATTTTAAGAGTTTTATATAGCGCTGCTAGACCCGGAGGTATCAGAGCGCTTTACATGAGGAATTTAGCATTTAGCATATTACAAATGTTACAAAATTTACATGAAAGATCGTTGCGAGGAAGAGGAAAAACAAGGTTATACAAATACATCTAATGATTAGATCATTACAAAAACAGAAGATATTAAGGAGCAATGGGAGCGAGGGAAAATAGGGGTAAGGGAAAAGAGGGAAAAGGGAAACGTGGGAATGAGTGGGAGCAGGTAGAAAGGAACTGACAAAGGACGGAACAAGACGGCAGGTCAGGATCAGAGGAGAGGGTGAGAAGGAAGATGGGGACAAGAAAAGGGGTTCTGAGAGAGGGAGAGGAGGTCATCGGAGGAAGATATAAAGAAACAGCAGCGAAAGGACGAGGAGTGCCATGCACCAATGTCCGGCTGGGTAGGTGACGGCCGCGGGCGGCAGACTCCTCTATAGCCGAACCAAGGGCTCCACCGGGCATCGGCCATGTCGTCTCAACGTCTTTACATAAGTTTCCACAAAATTATAGAATTACACCAGTTACAAGTTACATGAGGAACTTAGCATTTAGCATATTACAAACGTTACAAAATTTACATGAAAGATCGTTGCGAGGAAGAGGAAAAACAAGGTTATACAGATACATCTAATGATTAGATCATTACAAAAACAAAAGATATTAAGGTGCAATGGGAGCGAGGGAAATTAGGGGTCAGGGAAAAGGGGGAGAAGAGAAGGGAAAAGTGGGAATGAGTGGGAGCAGGGAAAAAGGAACGGACAAAGGACGGAACAAGATGGCAGGTCAGGATCAGAGGAGAGGGTGAGAAGGAAGATGGGGACAAGAAAAGGGATTCTGAGAGAGGGAGAGGAGGTCCTCGGAGGAAGATATACAGAGACAGCAGCAAAAGGACGAGGAGTGCCATGCACCAATGTCTGGCTGGGTAGGTGACGGCCGTGGGCGCCAGACTCCTCTATAGCCGAACCAAGTGGCTCCACCGGGCAATGGCCATGTTGTCTCAACAGCTTTACATAAAAATCCAAAAAACAAACAAACAGATGAACATGAAAATCAAGATCAGAAAGAACGGGGAAGCTGGTAAACCACAGGAGGAAACAGCAGCGGGGTAGAAAACGAGGCAAATGTCCAAAGTCCGGCTGGGTAGGTGACGGCCATAGCGGTGTTCCAGAGCCAGTCTCCCCTATAGCTGTCGGAGCAGCTCCACCGGGAGTCGGTCATGTATGCGTTTCGGACTCCGCCAGAATAGAGTGAGGATCGGGAGGTGGCCAAAAAGTCTAGTCTTTGGGGTACCTATGTGAGAGATCAGTCTAAAGCAATGAGGACATTCCAAGATGGCCGAATCCTTAGTATGACTTGTTGCACCGATATATAGTCCTTTGTTAGTGTCCATCATTGGTGAGTCCTATTACTCTGTTTAGTGATTGTAGGGACTATGGTCCTCTTTCAGTTGTCATAGAGTAGTGGGAACACACCAGCAAGCGGCCATTTTAAAATAAACAACTATGTTGAGGAGTCCATAGCATTTAAATACATACAGGGCTAGTAAAATAGATAAAGTGAAAGTAAAGAAGAAAAGAAAAAGAAAAGTCACCGACTGAAGTTCGAGTACTATGATGATCACCTTCCCGGTCTTTTGGGTTGGCAATGGCTTTACCCTCTTGTAGACACCAAAGTTGATGAGACCGTGTCTCTCCAGGTAATTGTGTATACGGTGGGCCAGTACGGTGTCGCTGTTAAAGACGGAACTAGAACATCGGAGCCCTGCTGACCTCGTCGCGACTCGAGCCTGAACTTTAAAGAGATCTTCGTGAAACCTCCTGAGCCCTGCTGAAGCTGTCGCGGCTCCTCAAGAACACCTCCGGATCGAGCCCTGCTGACCTCGTCGCGGCTCAAGGAGTACTCTGGTCCGGCTGGACCATCGACGCTACCAACACGACCTGAGTCGACTCGAAGTGAGTGAAGCAGCTAATACGACTACCATCTTCCGTATCCCCCGGCTCGAGGATTGAGAGCTGTGCGCAGGGTACGCTTCATGCTAGCCTAAAGACTGAGACTGTCCCGCTTCCCCCTTTCCGAATTCCTGAGACTTTACGATCCCTCGATCGCTTGTAAATAAGAGTGCTGAATCCTTTTTATTGTTGATAAAGAACTTGTTACTGAAACCCTACGGTGTGGTGTCCGTTCGTAAGTGTGGTGTGAGCTCAGTGTGTACGATCCTAGACTCTAAGTCCTCCCCGGCGAGGATCTCACGTTAACCCCTTCAGTGCTGCGCGAATTCCGCTGCGGTGCTGAAGGTTCTAAAGAACCTATGGACCCATGACGGAACGGTTCCATCATGAGCACAGGCCAACCGACGCTCATGACGGAACCGTTCCGTCATGAGCACCGAAGGGGTTAAGACTCGGCAGTACTGGTGGGGGAGGTGGGTCCCGGGGTGGTCGGGTGAGTATAACCTGGCCCTCTGAGTTCGCCCTTCTAACATTGGTTTTCAAGAAGAAGGACCCTTCCCTGTGGACACTGAAGAAAACCAGTGGAAGACAGAAGGCTGAAGAGTCACCCCACCAGTGGATACTTCAGGAACCAGGATACCTACACCAGGGAAGCCGGGTGAATAGATGTGAAGTGGCGTCGGAAACCGCCGTAGACCACAATGGAGGATTTCAGGAAAGATGCAGCTGGCAAGGAACCTGATAGAGTCTATGCCACTCAGAGGTGACCAGGAGGCACGGAAGACCAATGACCACCGATGACAGAGGATACAGGAGTGATAACAGTGAACTTGTTGTTGCAGCTGTGAGGACCGGGCAAGACTGTGGAAGACCAGGAGCCATTCACAAGCAGTCCCACCTCAGACATCAAGAATCGTGGGGTGGGTGTCTTGCAGGAGCACCAACAAGCCTTGGCAACAGATGTGGTAAATGAAGAAAGTGCAACGTTGGGACCAGCAAGTTCCAAGGGACTAACAAATTGCTTAAGAGTCAGAGCAGGCCCAGAGTAAGCAGGAGAACTCACTGAAACCAAAGAAGACCCTCAAGAGAACCCGACAGGCCAAAGGCACAGAAGTTGCAAGAGGATCTCGGGCAGCGCACCAAAGATGCAGGCCCCCGGTACACAGGATGAGCTGAGGACAAAGATCTTGGCAGGAAGAGATGCTCGAGGCTGGAGCTTATTCGATGAATGAAACGGGACCGAGGAGAAGCCTGTAGCCTTTCAGCATGGCACCTCAACTCAAAGAAGTACCATTAAAAAGAAAGTATCCTTCAATTCACGATTGGTCGCCATTCTAGTGGACTGCCGATACCTAGTCAACTCGCGATTTAATTTTTGATATCAGATATATTACCACGTATACATTTTTAAATGTGACAAGCAAGATAGAATTTTTAACCCATTACAGATTTCACCATAAATAGACTTTCATCGTATTGGACGATAATAAAGAATTATCCCAATTGAAAGCTCTTTAGAAAATAGCTGGGTGACTTTAAATTCAAAAGATTTTGAACAGAAAAGATTAGAAACGCAATACATCACTTTCACCTACTTCCTTGCCATCCATCATTCACCTTTAAATTAAATTGTGGCAATTCCTGACAAAGGCGCATTTAGCGCCGAAACACGCGTCAAAGACTTAACTTTGGGTCTTTTTAATTGTATTTTTTATGATATTCAGATTATGTTTGGAATACATATTTTTTTATGTTATTAAACTTGCATTTTAATATAAAGAATATGTCATCATGAACTCAAAATAATTGAAAATGTTGTAATTTCAGCTAAATATACTGTGCAATTTGATCTTGTTACACTGAGTCTATTATTATTGGTTTATATATTAAATTGTTTTATTGCCTAGGAATTTATTTTCTACTGCTGGCTGGAGTTTATTGTCGCCCCAAGACCTGTGGAGTACTGAGTCAACTAGCCTTGGCAATGACAAGTCAACAGGGTGCACAGGGATTCTGTTCTAGAGTTCCCGACAAGGGATACTGGCCTCAAACTTGAAGAGAGGACAGGACAGGCCTTGATGTAGTTGCAGAACCACCACCTGTATTGCTGAGCCTTTCAGGGAGTGTAGGATGTCAGGAGCAGCAGACCGGTCAGCTTTGTTGAGGGCCTGCAGATGAAGGGAAATTACTCCTTCACTCCAAGGGAGATTCCTTTGGGTGTCTTTGCTGTCCACAGACCTGGAGAGGAACGTGGATAAAGCACAGGCACAGACAACAAGGAAGACTTGCAGAAAGGGGAGACCAGGAGCAGCAGGGGTCTTCCTCGAAGCATTCTTGGTTCCAAGCGAAGTCCAAGGTGCCGAGACAGTCGAAGTTGAATACCAAACATGCCCAGGTTCGGGGCAGCCAATATATAGATAGACACTGCGTAATGATGCATGGCCACTATATTTATCAAAATGGCTGGATGCACTTACAAAACCTAGAGAATCGACTCTGGGGTTTGTAGTGGGTGTCCTGCTTGTGCAGGGCACCCTAAAACTTACAACCTAGCACCTTGCCTTCAGGATTAAAAAGCCTACTTTAGGGGTGACCTATATGTTTTAAGTGAGGTGACCTTAGATATAAGAAAACATATATCTGTCGTAAGTGGTACTAGTACCAGCTTACACAGGTTGCCAAGGCAGGCCTGTAGTCACAGTTCGAGTGGTCTCTAATGGGTGGCACAATACACGCTGCAGCCCTAGGGAGACCACTTGTATACCTATGCCTTGGGTACTCTAATTCCATATACTAGGGAGTTAGAAGGGTAAACAAGTAACCAATTGGGAAGGGACCAAAGTACTAACCACTGTCCAATTTATTGAGAAAGCACAGTGACTGGAGTCCTGATTAGCCGGATTATAGTCAGACTAGTCCAAAACCCACTGACATCATGCAAAATGTGGGGGTAACCATGCTAGAAGGATCCCACCTTTCTTACAAAATGCTATCCACAAACCACGCACTGAGTTTATGCATCACCCTTTCCTATTTTTTACATGAAGAGTTCTCCACCCTGACTGTGGAGTCTCGGTACACGTAAACATGTGTTTTAGTAGTAAATGTGGGAAGGACTGGAGGGGGTGTGTGGAAAAAGGGGCATACTTTTTACTAAAGAGGAAGGGAATAGGGAGGATCAGGGAGCGACTTATACAGAAAATTCGCCCACCCACAGGGAGTTTAAAGTCTCTGCCCTCCCTATACATCTGTGTGAGGAGTTTTGCAGACTGACTGCTGAGTCTCGGGTGCAGCAAACTCCACACACATAAGCATAGGGAGTGCAGAGTTGTAAAATCCCACACATAGTTTGTAAATACTGAACATTAGCATACTTACCACAACGTGTAACTTTACCTTTGAAAATCAAGCCCTGAACCTCTAAAGTTACTAAAGCCCCAAATAAACAGTAGTAAGTCAAGCACCACACAGGCCCAAACACTGCTCCTGCAATACCCTACTGTAGGAAATAATGGAGACAGGGACCTAAAAAACAATTAGCAAATAATATTAAATAAAATTTGGTTTGAAAAGAAATGACTTATAGTAATGCAATAATATTTTTTTTAATGATACATTTTTAAATGATAATTTCATAAACTAAGTAGAACTTAAAGTATAATGTAATTAACAAAATAAGTACAATTAAATATTAACACAAAAATAATCATATGTTATTTTGACTAATTGCTTTTAATGCAAATTTATGAAAAGTATAGAACTAAATGCTGAACCTATATAAAATCATGATTTAAACACTTGCAACACACCTGGTAGTGAAAGTATTGATTGTTCTCAACTCTATCCCTCATCTTCAGCAGAAGCTCATTGTCACTGCAACCAACCACAGCCAGACTGACCACATGAACAAGGAATGTACACACCAAAATTCTTTGACTGACTTTACTATCTTGTTGAATGTATTTGTGGGTTTGCTACCTGGTTTAAGGAGAAATTATTTGAGGGGAAGCATAGAGAGGATTTACAAGCCAATCATCAACATCATTTGTATGTCCAGGAAAGAAGTTATTTCCAGATACTGCTTCCCACTCAATGTGATTCTAGACATGCTTGCTCACTGGGAGCAGGACCTGGATTCACAGACTGGAAACTCCCAGGCTGTCCAACCTATGTCAATGAAATAGCTGCACTCCATTTTATGGCCACTAGGCCTTTCCAGAGGGTCTCCTCTGACAATATTGGCCTCTCACAAGCAAGCCAGTCTGGATGATTGCATCAGGTCCAAAGATGCTTCAACAGAAATCTGCACCAGTATATCGCCATGCCCCAGACACTGGCAGAAAGGCAAAGGGAGGTAATAAAAGATTATGCTTTTACCAACTTCCCTGGTGTACTAGCTGCCATTGACTGCCCTAAGGTGCCGTTTGGCAGATAATGAGTGATGTATATGCCCCAAGGGGCGCAGGGCATCTTCCAGTAGGGGGGAGGACACTGGCTAGATATTTTCACCACTGTCGAGAACACACGGTATACAAAATTTGCACATTGGAGTTTCCACAAGATCACTTGTTGGGGTATGGATTTCGATTGGAATAGAAGATGGGGCTTCTTCCTTCTCTGTGTTTCCTGCTCAGAGTTCTGAAGTAGACCGGGGATGAACGTGCCTAAGTTGTCTTAGTGGCTCTCGAATGGACCAGGAACGTGTAATACCTTCTGGGCCTTGAACATCTGTCCTCCAAGCAGCCACCACTCAGGGAGGACATCCTGTCTCAGCAGAAAGGCAGGGCCCTTAAGCCAATCCTTTGCAAACTACACTTACATGAGTGGAGATTAAGTGGTGGCAAATGATTGTCTTCATAAATCCTTTGCTATTTCATCTGTTATACAGCCATTCATATCTTACTCTTTTGTATCTTTTTATATGTTTGGCTCAATATTCCAACAGCAACATATTAATAAGTAAGATTAGAATTTTGCAAAATGGTGGTATGAAATAAATGTAGTTGCATAATTGCTCGAGGGAGAAAAAAGAGACACACTTGTAAGTTCGTAGCACGTACTGTCTGTTGTGTGGATGTACTTTCATGTACTTATGGATCTATGCATTTATTATCATCTCAAACCTCTTATACTACTCTATCCAATGCACGACCCTATTTCCCTTCCTATACCGCTATCAATATATCCTCTAGCTCTACTCTCTTGTTCATCCCAAATCCCATACCACTACTATGATTGAAAAAAATAATCCTTTCTAGACTCTTCCCTACTCTACCCCTCCTTGCATCATCTCATACCTCTTTAACTATTCTGATCCCCCAAAACAAGCCTTTCTAAACCCTTTCCTCTGCCTTTTCCCACCCCGCCTCACTTTTACTCATCCCAAGCTTCCTCCTACTGCTATGAGCTCCAAAATATCCCTCCAATATCCTTTTCAATCCAAATAACAGACTTACACGTCCACCACTCAAATGAATTTCATATTTCACTATACTAATTAATCAGTTATGGGTACTGGAGTAGCGTGTTACTCACTGAAAAAACACTTCAACGCCTCGTCAGGGGTGGTAAGAGGTATATAAATGCAAATACAATACAATACAATACAATGTGTCACTTCTGCCACCGCACACTTTTTCGCCAAAAAACACCAATAGCACTAGAGGCTGCTTCACAGATATGTTCTTTGCCTTTCCTCCGAGCACACACAACAGCTTAATTTTCCATCAGTCATTTCTTACACTTCATTTGGTTGCTGGGGATTTTGATGACATGTGGCTCTTGGTAAGTAACAACACATCATACTGGGCTTGCATTTGTACTTACCGGTCCCATGTAAACACTAACCAAGATTGACTAAAACACAATCAACAAAAATGACCCTGACACAAACTGTATGTAGATAGGCATACATAATATAGTTCTATTAGAATAGAGGGCTCTTGTTTAAAACAATTAATTATTTCAAGTGAAGCCTGATATGCTCTCCCTCCCCCATATCCTCACACTCTACAGATGTCCAATCACAGTGTCTCAGAAGAGGTACAATAGTTCACACATAAGTACACAAGTCATCATAACTCTTCAAGTTGTGATTCATATGTCTTGACAAAACGGGGGTGGGTGCTGGTGTACTCCCCAGAAGTTGTGTGCAAGGTTGTTGTAGCCTATTGTGTGTTGCACAACTTTGCCATACTACTGGGCTGACATACATTTCTTGACCCTGATCAACGCCCATATTCACGTCATGATAATCGGTTACAGAACAGAGGTTAGGATCTGCAGATGCGGGATCGGCAGGTCAGCTCATTTATTTCTTTGCAAGTAAATTTTGCTGCCAAGCCAGTACCCTGATTGGATTAATTCCCTGACTTGAGGTCTGAATTCATTTTATAGTTTGCCAGTAGACTATTTTAGGACTATGTATGTTTATGTTTGCCCCTTTGTATATAGACTAGTTACTTACTCATGAGGAGCAGCGTCATTACTAATTTCAATAAGGCAGGACTTTGACTAAAGTGGCACAGTTACAAAAAAATATATGTTGAAATGAAACCTCAAGCAATTGCCAAAGGAAATCATTCCTTTCATCACCTTTTGTACATTTTTTATTTTAATTTCCTTCAATATTTTTTCAGACTTTCCTGCCTTCTGTCTGTACCACAGCATGAAACACACACATAACACATAAGTAAATAGAGTATACACCTTTATTAACTTTACTTCAGGCTGTTTAAAACTCTTCTGGTGAAGACGTTTGAAGACTTAACTACCACATCTTTCTCTTGCTCCGACCTCAGACATCTTTAGAGAGGAAGTTGTTCTTTACAGGCCCGCTTGAGGGAAAGATTGACAGCCCAACAAAGACAAGTATTTTTGTGTTAGCAGATAGGATGGGTAGGTCAAGGCAAAAGAGCAGCCAGAAGGACAGAAGGTGGAGGGGTCTGTGCTCCCAGAAGAGACACACACAATATTTGCTTTCCTTGAGAATTTCTGAGAAAGTAGATAATTAGTTGGGGTGAAGGGTAAACCACATCAAGTAATAAGGACAGTCAACCTCAAGTAATTGGGCCACTATTCTTGTTAGGTCCAGTAAATGTTTCAGTAATTTAAACCTAAGCTCAATAACTGGTAGCTACGGTCCAGAGAAGACGGGCTTAACTTAGGAAAATCAATGAAGTATTCAGAAGTACCAAAATAGTTAAAACGTTAAACATACAACACAACAAAAAGCTCACTACAAGTTATAAAAAATATCAAATAATTTAATGAACAAAATGACATGAAAACAACAAAAATATAATAAGGGAAACTGGAACTTGGAATTCTAAAAATATAAAAAGAAAATAGGTCTGAAAGCATTAAGCACCAACCGCAGTCATCTGGTATCTGGATCATCAAGAAAAGCTGCTTCTTGCAGGCTGTTGTGTCTCCCTAGCCTAACAGGAGGTAACTTTCTTACTCCTAGTACAAGTGGGAGCAGGTTCAGCATCTCACAGGGTTCAACATCAGGTGCTGTTCTTCTTCTATCTTCCACTGATCTTATACTATACTGAAGAGGTTGCCTAGAAGTGACACATTTATTCCTGGCACTAACCCTTGGATTGTGGTGACTCCTGGTCAGCCCTTAACCAATAGGGAAAAAGTTTCCAGGAGTAACCCTATCCACTTCTACAGTTGTTCCAGTGTGTTCTACTGCAAACAATCCCACAGTGCCCCTCTCTGTCCAAATCCAAGATAGTAAAACCCTTCTCCCCTTGTGCATAGATTGTGTGGCTACCTCAGAGATGGGGCTACGTAAATAAGCAATCCCTTTCCTGTTGTCATTTCAATCCAGTTTTGGGAGCAACTCCTATCCCACTGGTATTGGTGCCTGTCTGATTGGGGTAACAAAGAAGAACCCTGTCCAGGTGTCAGCTAACATTACCATGGGACAAGGTGGGCCTCTTTGAAGTTATTCAACCTCCTGTGTATGGTCCAGACTGTCATCATGTCAGAGGAACAGTACACCTCCCAACATCCAATACATTTTTAGAATATTCAGACCTACCAATCTCCACACTCTTCTGAATTGAGCAACTCACCTGAAGTGTGAAACTTACGGGTGACCAAAGACTTCAATCAAATAATATGTATATCACAAATGAGTCAAGACCACAACACAACTTCCACATAATGAGATGCCTTCAAAATATTTTCCACAAAAAATTCAATCTACCATTACATTGGCACTTTCGCACAGCTGACTACATCACTAGGATATATCCTGGTGGCTCCGCTATTAGTATGTCAGAAAGTACAGAGAATCCAAAAGCGATTGCCTGACACCATATCAACTTATTGATGCAGACTCATATTACACCTGATCTTACTTACCTACACTGGCTACCGATAGCTAGACAGATCACCTTTACAACTGTGTGCATAACTCACCATTTAATCCATGGGAATGAATTACTCTTCCTTGAACAAAATCCTCACCTGATATTTCAAGGAAATCCTCTCTGCTCAAGGCTGGCTCCATCACTGACTGAGCCTTAATCCAAAGTACACAAACTTATGGGACTTATGTTTTTTACAGTTGGGAAACTTTCAGAGATAACGCCTACTCACATATGGAGCACTGGCAATCATCTCCCAGTCTGTAAAACATCAAAACCTTTGCTGTTCCTGCCCATATAACTACAAAATACAGAATATGAACTATATAAATTGGTTAGTGGACTTGTATGACTGTGTCTATTCTCACACTCTCTGCCACACAACAAGCTTATACACTACCACACATGTTGCACCATGTTTGAAGCATGTATGTGATCATCAGACACCTCAAGCATAATCTCCTACACAGGGCTCGGTTCACCAACATCCTTCAAATCATGCACTCCAAAAGAGTGACAGTAACCCATGGAAATCAGAGTTCTTTGTGGCCTCATCAGGGGTATGAAGTGATATACAAATCCTACTGTACAATATAATTAGGTCATGCGGTACCAGACAAAGACGTTATTTGTTCCTCCAGTTCATGAATGCTGAGCACACCATTGTTCTTCTATTCTTTTAAATTGTAATGTTTGGCACTTCATATCACAGTCGGTTTTAGCACAAAAAAGAGATGCTAGTGAGTCTTAGACATACCATAAGATCAGTGATTCCAACACACTCAAAGGTATAGTCTGCACCACCATCTGTCATCTCAGAAACCACCTCGTGGATGGGTTTGGCGAAATCCTGGGGACTGATGCATTCAGTGGCTCCTACAGCTTTCGCCTTAGGAAACTTGTCCTTGTTGATGTCAACCGCAATAATCCTTGCAGCACCAGCAGCTTGACAACCAATTATGGCAGACAGGCCAATGCCTCCCAGACCGAAAATGACACAGGTAGAACCAGCGTGAACCTGAAATCCGAGAGAAAAAAAAGGGACAGTGAATTTTAGTGAGCTCTAATATCTCAATAATCAGAAAGGATCTGAAAACGTTCTATTCAGCAATATTTTGGGATATTAGTCTGACACAATACAACTCAAAACAGCTTGAATAAATTGCACCCTCCACCTAAATATGAATAGCACCCAGACATTCCTCTGTCTGCACCCTTGGGAAAACATGATTTTAATTAACTGAAGCCATCATCATAAAGATGCTCAAAGTATAATTACTTCATAGCATTTAAACCCTCTGAAGTGTACACACATATAATAGGATATCTCAAAGCCAGTCCAACTCTTTTCTTGCTAATTCTTCCTAATTCTTCCGTAGCATTCTAGAGTTACATGTTATGCATATGTTCTTCAGTATGAATCCTGAATATTAACTGCAGAATATTGTGGCACACTAATATCAGACAGAATATTGAGGGGAAAAACAATATTTAAAGGTAAGTATGAAGAGATTTTGGTATTACGAACTGCACATATGTACCTTGCCAAATATATATATATATATATATATATATATATATATATATATATATATATATATATATATACACTGAAAAAAACATAGGTTTCAGGCCTTATATAGTTAGGAATTAGCATTTAAAAAACCTTTAAAATTCACTCAAAAAACTATAAGTTTTAGGGGTGTTATAGTTAGCGGGACATTTCACTCATACAAAACCATTGAAATTGCTCCTATATAGTTAGTTGTACTAACTATATTTCGCGCACCCGCAATCTACTGCTGATGATGTCACATATTACATCATTCATGACATGGTCAGTGACATCACTGATGACATCTCAAATGACATCAATGATGACATCACTGATGACATCATCCAGTGAATGTGGTTTGCTTCGTTATTTAAATATGCATTATATATATAGCAATTTGCATTGAAGAATGAGTGGATATATACAAATAAATATTTGGATGGAGGATTTAGTAGCAGTGTAATTGACTGTTTACTTGACCAATTTATAGTGTTTCACTAAATATAGTGGATAGTGACTAAACTGTTTGAATATCTGTATCACTTTGTCAGTTGTTGTCTAAACTGGTTCTCCAGTTGGTTACTAGCTATGTGAAAGTCTATATTAGTTATTGATTAGTTAACTGAGTGTTTGTATGGGAGAGTGAATGTGTGTGTGGTACGGTGGGGGTGTGTGACTGCCCAAAGATGTGTGAATAGTTGATTTACTAGATATATGAAGTTAAAACTACATGCTCTAACAGTTGTTTGGGTGAGTGAATATCTTTATGGGTGTGGTGATGAGCAAATATATTTCTCAATGGTACATGTCCAACTAACTAGAAAAACAAAAGACAGTTTATGTGTCAGTTGTTGTATAGCGGTACAGGTTGGAACCCTGATGGGAACACTGTAACTAACGCAAGGGTGTCCTGTTATTGATTTTGCAAGCAGCACACACAATTTTCTAACCCTCATTTTTGAGCAGGTTTTTGACTGAGTGTTACTTAGTAGTTGGTGTCTACTACTTACGAGGGACGTAGCACTCTTGGTCATTAAACTTTCCCTCTGACCCTCCCTAGTGTAGTTCGTAGTTTGAGCAGTCGCATGGCTGCGGGTCATTATTAATCTTTCTTTTCTTTAGTAGACAGTGCGTACATGTATAGTTCATGCACACTAGTCATACATACACGTAGCCAGACAAGATTGGAGTTGAGGTACAACATTTGGTTGAGACTGTAGGCCTTGAGAAAGCGTGGCCTTTAAGAGAACATGGCAATGAATTTAGGCTTAGCCTTCGATGAGGAGGAAATACAGAATATTTTATCTGAAAATCCGAGCATTGTAGACATGGTACCGACTGCACAAACGAATACTGATGAAGGCTGGACCAAAGTTCTCACACTCAAAAAAAACCAAGCAAGGGTGTGTGTGCATGGCACCATTATGGCGGAGTATTTGCGTGGCAATTGCGCCCCGAGTGGGCTGATAGTCACCAATGCTCCTCGCTTATTTCTAGATGATAAGGACTTCCTCAGAGACTGGTACCTTATCGCGTGGCGTTGTACACGCGATTGGCTTGTCCTGATTATCAAGACGGCCAAAAGAACAGCGGATAACATTCTGATAGAGATCCAGACTCTAGAAGGGCAAATTAGAGCGACCCTGTCTTCTACTAAAATCTTCACGAAGAAGCAGGAGGAAGGCAATAAGACCAGTAAGGACTTTCGGGACTCAATTTTATTCACGAAACTAGAGAAATTCAAGAAAGATCTGGTGAATTTCAGCACTACCAAGATCTATCCCTACACTAGTGATGATTACTCTCCGCCAACACATAACAAGAACAACCAGAAAGGAAGCTCTAATTATGGCTCCTCCGCCTCTGATACCGGATCTAGTGATTCGGATACTCCTCAACAGGGGGACCCCTCTAAGAAACAGAGAGGAAGAGGTAATAACAGGAGGAATTGGAGAGGTTATGGTCAGCAGTTTGGACCACCACCACCACCTTGGTGGCAACCTTCACCGTGGGGACCTTACCCTCCAATGATGGGGATGTATGAGCCAAACCAAACCTTTCAAAACTATGGTCAGCAGCCTTTTTTAGGGTCTGGCCGGAGAGGGAGAGGACGCCAACGGACGGCACAACAAGGTCATGTGCGCTGGACCGTCCCTCCACCACCAGCTCAGCCAATGGGACTGAGGAGCGGGAAGATAGTAGGACAGGACCAAGCCGCAACGTCGAGCGGTCCAACATCGTAATAAACCTGAGCTCGCACCAACTCACGGGGATGGAGGAGAAAGTCCTGAATAAAGGTTTAGGCTTTGTCTCAACTAACAGGAGTGATCCCTTTCTCACGCAAATAGAGATGGGCAAGTTCTATCGTAAAATAAGATTACACTACCTGTTTGCAAATAAACAACTGGATTCTAGTCATATGACTATGAGAGATGAAAACACTGGCCTTAAACGACCTTCAACGTTTAATCCCACGACAGTAGGGATGCCAGCCAAAGTCATCACGTTTGAGGAAGCAGTAGACCAAGATCTCAAAGAGTTGTTCGAGAGAGAACATAGACCCTTTCAGAATATCTCACGAGGAGAACAAGGTGCGATCACGAGTTTAGCGAACAATTCCGCTTTGGTCATAAAGCCGGCCGATAAAGGCGGGGCGACGGTGCTACTAGACTCTGATACTTACAGACAAGAATGCCTTCGCCAACTAGAAAACACCAGTGCGTATCAAAAGCTGACCATAGATCCTACTGCTAGATTAACAAAGCAAATAGCACAGATAGTGGAGGAAGCACTCAGCGAGGGCTGGATAACAGCTAAAGAAGGACAGTTCCTTTGCACTACTAACCCAAGAACTCCCTACTTTTATCACTTACCCAAAATCCACAAACCCCAGCGACCACCACCTGGTCGCCCCATCATTTCGGGGATCGGCTCCCTTTTGGAGCCCCTGTCGACTTTCGTCGACGTGTTTCTAAAGCCAATGGTAAGTGCAATGCCCACGTATCTCAAAGACACGAAGGATGTCTTGAGATTATTGAGAGACGTTGAGTTTGATCGCAACACTGATATTTTAGTATCATTCGACGTGGAGAGTTTGTATACCTCCATTCCACAGAAAGAGACATTAGAGGTAGTGGAAATGCTCCTCTTAGAGAGAGATCTAGATTCCATCACTCCCGTCAATCTTATAATGACTCTGGCTAATATAGCCATGACGGAGAATTTTTTTCAATTTGAAGACTCATTATATCTCCAAGTCAGTGGAACGAGCATGGGCAGCATTTTTGCGCCGTCGCTAGCAAATCTGTATGTGCATAACTTTGAAACAGAGCACATCTTCTCGGACAATAACCCTTTCACAGACCAGGTGCGTCTGTGGAAGCGGTATATTGATGATATTTTAGTGATCTGGAGAGGGAGTGAAGAAGAACTAACCAGGTTCCATGAGTGGTTGAATAAGAGAAATCGCTTTCTACGCTTCACAATGGAGCAGAGTAGAGTTCATCTAGCGTTTCTCGATTTACTGATTACACCCACGACTACAGGTTTGGCCTCAGAGCTGTATCGCAAACCGATGTCGCGTAATTCCTTGCTAGACTATAACAGCTGTCATCCTAAATCTCTTCGAGATAATTTACCTTACGGGCAATTTTTGCGCATACAGCGTAATTGCTCGCAGAAAGACCGGTTTGAACATCATGCCGATTGCCTGAAAGAAGATCTTGCACAAAAACATTATCCCAAAGGCCTGATTCGCAAATCAAAAAAGAGAGCCTCCAATAACAACCGTGAGGGGCTACTGGAGATATTGCCACCCAAACCCATTCAAAATCGAATGACCTGTGTGAGCACCTTCACTCCGCAATCAAATGCCATACAGAAAATAATAAAGAAACGTTGGGGCATTCTGAACACTGGAGGTGACACTATTCCAGCCCCATTGTTTGCCTTCAAGAGAGGGCAGAGCTTAAAGGACAGATTGGTTCACACGCGTCCCAAAGGGGACATACCACGAGCATTAGGTACATTATGGGACATGCCTGCGGCCACTGGACACCATCCCTGTGGCAACTGCGCGGCCTGTCCGAACACAACGAAATCCCAAACTATTGATATAGGGACTGGAAGACCATGGGAACAGCGTAGGTTCACAAATTGTAATAGCTCCAATTTAGTGTACCTCATTAGCTGCCCATGTAATAAGAGGTATGTGGGTATGACTACTCGCAAAATCAAGACACGCATCTGTGAGCACAAAAGCTCCATTCGGTGCTCAAGACAGGCGACCAGATTGACGAACCACTTTTTAACAGCCAAGCATATGTCGTCTGAGTTGCATTGGACTGTGATAGAGCAGCCCCTAATACCAGCCCATATCACTGACACTAAAAGTTTTTTATTCCAGCGTGAACAGCGATGGGTACATAAGTTGGGCACAGACAAGCGAGGATTGAATGAAGACATTCCTTGGATGTCACTTAAGAGCTAGAGGCATAAGATAATTAGGGCTTTTTCACCATTGAAAGATATGCCCAGAGAGAGGTATATCTATTACTTCCCGTGAGCATCGTTACCTGATGATCCGATGATGTGTGTGGTATGTAGGTTGACAGTGACAGAACATTTTCGATGTCTGGGTACATGGAATTTCAGGACTTTTGTTTTCTAGTACTATGATATAGCGCAGGAGTAGCGCGTCTATAATGGCCGCCTGAGGCGAGATCTGTCTATGTCTCACCCAGATGCGCCATTAGCGTAAATAAGATATGGTCATTGACCTTATTATTAAGACACAAGGGGCCTAGGTTTGGTGCCCCCCCTCCTTGTCATGTAAGTTTTGCCGCCAGGCTGTTTCAAACGTTGTTTAAATTGAAAAATTCTGGGCAAGAAAATTTTTTTTAACATAAGTACGAAGGCGCCACAATAATTTGCGCGCCAGCGCTGAGTGTGTATGTAAAAAATCTGAGGAGTCTGGGAGACCTTTTAGTCCCGATACCATAGATAATTGCACATAGAGTACACACGAAGGTCTCAAACTACAAAGCCCACATTTCCTCGCGTGACGCGTCCGCGTCACGCATTATGCTAGCCAATCAGTACACTCCTCTGGCATACCCGGAAGAGGACTGATTGACGCGAGCAGGAAGCACCGGGGCAGCGCGTCCGTGTTTCACGGTATGTGCCGGTACACCCTTAAGATCAATAGCCTATTAAAAGCAACACGACGCCTACCGTCGGTACCTCCCACAGACAGCCCAGTTGGACGTCTGGAGTACCGACGGATAGGTTAGTCAACAGACGGAACAGGCGCCTCTGGAAGCCACGCTGTATCGAGTGGCCTGCCTTGACCTTTTAGTACTTCCTTCAATTGATTTTGGTTTTATATGTGTTTGTGATTCATACAGAGCGGGGCTCCGCAGTACCTGAGCTAATGCCGGGTGAGGTGGGGCAGCATTCTCCAAAACATGGGGTGAGTGTTTTTGTACCTAAGGGGCAATCTGGCTCTTTTGGGATTTGTTGTTATCTCAAAATAAGTGTGGAAAGTAATGGATTATAGACCATTAATTGCGAGACCTTGCTTGGTATCTGAGTCTCGCCTAGAGAGCTTTCTGCTAATAGGCTTGTTCTCTTTTTCTTCTTTTCTATGTGTGTGTGCTGTATTGCGAAATCCACTGGTTCCTCCAACAGGAAAATCTGAGGAGAATCTAAGGTGAAATTTACTTTATTTAAGTTTCCTTGTTTAGCACTAATTAAGCAGTAGCAGGTTAGGTCCTGAAGAAGCAGCGAGTGACCCCGGGGCACAGGTAAAAGCTGCAGAAACATGTCGACCGTGACTTTATAAACTGTCGAGGTAGTAATTTGTTCACACTACCTTTTTGCACTGTTTTTAGAGAGTGGGAGTTGAAGGTTGCTAATAAATCTATTTTCCTTCTCCTACCCCTTTTTAACATCACCACTTTTTTGAAAAATTCTTATTTTCATTATTTAGCACTGCCTATTGGTTACTTCCTGCCACCGACCTGTCATAAACTTCATTGGGCATTAGTTTCCACCATGCTATGCCTGATCGTATATGGGGTCTCCCTGTGTACTTATGGTGGCCTTCCCAAATGATGAAGGGCGGTACAGGTTGGAACCCTGATGGGAACACTGTAACTAACGCAAGGGTGTCCTGTTATTGATTTTGCAAGCAGCACACACAATTTTCTAACCCTCATTTTTGAGCAGGTTTTTGACTGAGTGTTACTTAGTAGTTGGTGCTCAGTTGTTGTATATAAATAAGTATACATAAGACTCAATGATTGTGTGAGTGACTGTATGGATAACTTTATACTTGAAATAATGATTTTATAATTCACTAAGTATGACTTACTATCTAAATGAATAGATGAAGTTGTGTTTGTATAAGTGTGTAGCTAAGTAAATATGTAAGTATGATCCATTGTTTGCATTAGTGAGTAGGATGACTTCATATGTGAATAGGATGTGTGCTGTTGTATAATGTCGATTTAGGTGTATAAGTATTTTTTTGATAGTGTTCTATTGTTCATTGAAAGCATGTATGAGTGAATCTACAGGTAAGTGATTAGATGTGTGTATACATCTATGAATAACTGAGTGGGTTTTTAGATACTTGTATTGCTGTAACAATGGATTCAAATATGATACTCTGTATTTTACAAAGAGTGATGCAAGATTTTACTGGTGTATGAAAAGGTGAATGTGATTCTCACGTGGATGATGTCATCAGTGATGTCATCAGTGATGTCATTTGAGATGTCATCAGTGATGTCGCTGACCATGTCATGATTGATGTAATATGTGACATCATCAGCAGTGGATTGCGGGTGCGCGAAATATAGTTAGTACAACTAACTATATAGGAGCAATTTCAATGGTTTTGTATGAGTGAAATGTCCAGCTAACTATAACACCCCTAAAACGTATAGTTTTTTTAGTGAATTTTAAAGGTTTTTTAAATGCTAATTCCTAACTATATAAGGCCTGAAACCTATGGTTTTTTCAGTGAATTTCAAAGGTTTTTTAAATGCTAATTCCTAACTATATAAGGCCTGAAACCTATGGTTTTTTCAGTGAATTTGCAAGGTTTTTTAAATGCTAATTCCTAACTATATAAGGCCTGAAACCTATGTTTTTTTAGTGAATTTCAAATTTTTTTTTAATGCTAATTCCTAACTATATAAGACCTGAAAGCCCACCAGGAATCTCCAGTATGCGCCAGGGGACTGCATTGCAGAGAGGTGTAATGAAGCCCAGCCCCTTTTTACACCTCTCTGCAACGCAGCCCCCTGGTGTGTTTGCAGAGGGGGAACTAATTCCCCTTGCATACTGGGGGTCCCTGGGGGCCAACTAGCCCACCTTGAACCTGCAGAATGCGCCTGGGAGCTGCATTGCAGAGAGGTGTAATGAGGCCACACCCTTTTTTACACCTCTCTGCAACGCAGCCCCCGTGCATGTTTGAAGAGGAGGATCTAATTACTCTTGCATACTGGGGGTCCCTGGGGGCCAACTAGCCCACCTGAACCCTCCAGTATGCGCCAGGGGGCTGCATTGCACAGAGGTGTAATGAGGCTATGCCCCTTTTTACACCTCTCTGCAACGCAGCCCACTGGCACGTTTGCAGAGGAGGGACTATTTCCCCTTGCATACTGGGGGTCCCTGGGTCATATCTGCCCAAACGCCGATATTCCGAACGATTGAAAATGACTTTTCTTGAGAAAAAATTGGATTTGGATTATCATGTCCTCTACTTTGGAATTTTTGAAAGACTGACTTTGAAGATGCTATAAATTACTCAAGTCTGCCCGAATTGTGTGGGTAAAATTGATACCTAGTCACTTTGAATAAAAATGTACTTACGTCCGGTCTAACATTTGGAAGAAATATCTAGTTATATGACAACAGGATACCGACATAACTTGAAGGAAATAAGAACGCCCTGAAGAAGTTCTATTGTACAGAACGAAACGCGTCGGCTGGCTGTGGTACATAAACTTAAGGAAAATAAAAGCATTTGAATATACATCAAGATTCAGTGCTTAAATAGGGACTCTAAGTAATGTGATTTGATTGGACTTATTGTGCAAGTGGTGCTGTGCCAAACTTTGGAATATTCTCCACTACTCTCTACTACTTACTCTCTACTACTCCACTACTCTCTAATACTCACTCTCTACTACTCATTTTATACTACTCTACTACTCTCTCTCTACTACTCACTCCCTACTACTCACTATCTACTACTCTCTACTACTCACTCTCAACTACTCTCTACTCTCTACTACTCACTCTCTACTACTCTCTCTCTACTACTCACTCTTTACTACTCACTCTCTACTACTCTCTACTAATCACTCTCTACTTCTCACTCTCTACTACTCTCTACTACTCACTCTCTACTACTCTCTCTCTACTACTCTCTACTACTCACTCTCTACTACTCACTCTACTACTCACTCTCTAGTACTCTCTACTACTCACTCTCTACTACTCTCTCTCTACTACTCTCTACTACTCACTCTACTACTCACTCTCTACTACTCTCTACGATTCTCTTTCTCTGCTACTCACTCTCTACCACTCACTCTCTACTACTCTCCACTACTCACTCTCTACTACTCACTCTCTACTACTCTCTCCTACTCACTCTTTACTACTCTCTACTACTCACTCTCTACTGCTCTCTACTACTCACTCTACTAGTTACTCTCTACTACTCTCTCTCTACTACTCTCTACTACTCACTCTACTATTCACTCTAACACTCTCTACTACTCACTCTCTGATACTCTCTGTACTGCTCTCTACTACTCTCTACTACACACACTCTACTCTCTATTACTCACTCTCTACTCTCTACCTCTCTACCTCTCTCTACTACTATCTCTACTAGTCTCTACCTCTCTACCTCTACCTCTCTACCTCTACCTCTCTCTACACGCACACATATACACATATATATATATATATGCATTTATATATATGTATGTGTGTATATATATATATATATATATATACATACATATATAAACATATATAATCTGCATATCTATATAAATACAAATATAAATGCATGCATACATATACATATATGCATACATATGCATGTTATTTACATGAAAGTTTTAAAACACTAGTAAAAGCAAAGCTAAAAAGCCACCTCATTACAAACAGAATGGCTTTAACTTAAACGAGGGCGAGATCTATTGCATTTCAATGCTTGTTTACTTTGGTTCCATCAAGAAGGCATTCAGATGTGTCACACATTTGCCATAAATTCTGAATGTTAGCACTCTAGTTTCTCATTAGATTACTGTAGTAAAGCTACTGCTCACCAGGGAAGTCTGCTGCTGGTATTCAAAGTGCATGGTTCAGTCTGCATGTCAGAATTTTTTTAATGAAATAGAAGAGGATTTGAGAAGCCACTCAAAATGTGCCCTAAATTTTCTTTCTGAAGCACTAATCATACTTTCTATGGCAAAATGAACCCCTTCATTTTGTTCCTTTTTAAATTAAATGTTTTCAGACTTACCACTTCATTCCAATCAAGATGGCTTCTGGTGTGCCATACTTTTGTCATAAGTAAGACTGCTAGCGATCTAGTTGTTCTTTAGAACACTCTGGGACATTCTCTCATTGGGCTATACTTGTGCTACATCTGGGTGATATTTGGGATACATTTGTGCTCTTTTATTTCTGGTGGCCATCTTGGGAGACTGCATGTCAGAATTTTTTAATGAAAAACAACAGGATTTGAGAACTCACTCAAAATGTGCCCTAATTTTACTTTCTGCAGCACTAATCATACGTTCTATGGCAAAATATACCCCCTCATTTTGTTCCTTTTTAAATTAAATGTTTTAAGAGTTACCACTTTATTCCAATCAAGATGGATTCAGGTGTGCCATACCTTTGTAATAAGTAGGACTGTTAGCGCTCTAGTTGTTCTTTAGAACACTCTAGGAGGCTGCAGTAGAACACAAAGGAATCAACTGACAGTCTCTGTCCTTGTTGGATGTACATGTTTAACTGAGAATGTCAGACTTCATTCTCACATGACTGAGAAAGATAATGTGAATTTTACAGAAAATATGCTTTCAATTTAGCTTATAGATCCCCTTCCAATTCACTGTGGGAAAAGCATGAGATAATAGTTTTCTTTTCAACATGATTCATGATATCCCAGCAGAAGGCTTTTTCACAGGGTAAAATCACCTTAGAACACACCACAATTCCTAAAATGAGTATGGTACCATCAACAAATGATTTATAATATAACTAAAGTCCTAAAACCTTCTATTAACTACAATGCTTTTTAATGAGGTGCTATCATGTATATTGGTCCCAAGATGGCTGCCAACACTTCTTGGATGAAGTGCTGACAGCCAATTAGATCTCACGCGTAACCCGCGAGTTTTTCAGCTTTCCTGTGCCTAAGTCAAACCGAGGTACAAGATGGCTGCCAACAATTTCTGTTTTGGAGTGTTGACAGACATTGGCAGCCAATCAGAATGCAGCTCGTACTCGGGAAGGTACAGAGTACAGTAAGCTTACAGTAAGCTTATATAGATATATACATTTTTTCAAATTCAATTTTCTCAACAACTACTGGAGGGATTTACACCATTTAAACAAAAGGCCGTACTGCGTACCAGTCCCTACCATTTTGCCAAGTTTGGTGTAATTCCGTTCAGCGGTTCGGGCTGTAGACGTGTCTAATCGTCCTATGAAAAATAACATGGGGAAAACACGTTTTGGGACCCCCCTTTTTTCTCAGTCCCCACTTGACGAATCCCTCCAAAACTTTCAGGGAAGGAGCGGAGCGGGCCATCTTCTTTGAGAAATTCGCGGAGATTCATCAATCGGCGCCAAAGTTATTCCCAATAGAATGTTGCGGATTTACTATGGAAACTAGGTCCTAACTATATATACCTCCAACGAAAACGGCGTACCAATCGAGCACTCGGGTAAAACAAAACACCAGGGTTACTGCAACGTGTTCAAGTATAAAAGGTTTATTAACTCTATAAACCTTAGGTGACGCGTTTAAATATATATATATATATATATATATATATATATATATATATATATATATATATATATATATATATATATATATATATATATATATATATATTCATACAAAGATCATTTATGTGGATCTAAGAATAGTAAATCTATACTACCCTATATGAACTTACCTTTCGATATTTAGCCTTTGACATTTTGTCCACATTCATATTTGTGACTAATGTTATTAGTACAATCGTCTTTCTGTTGACTCTTCTATTGGTGTATGAGCCTAAGTGAAACTGTATAATATTTCTTATATGTTACATCTTCTTAAGATAAGCGCTTTGCCACCTGTTGCTTGGGTCTAGTTTGTGGTATACCAAACCAAAAACATCTTGAAACCACAGGATTCCACTACATCTGGATCATGCAATTGCATACTCACTTTTTTATTCACAATCACAGCGAAATTCACATGAGGAGTACAGTGGAGGAGCACAGTGGAGGAGCTAGAAGGTTGCATTTGACACAATAAAAAAATTCTGCACTAAAGTTAAAAAAATGAGAGCAGGCCTTAACTCCATTTTGCATGCATTCTTTCGTATCACCTAAATAAAAAATGTATTTCAGCAATCTGTTGCCAAAGGCATGTCTAAGGCAAGCCCTTCTGTGCCAGTCTGCGCTCGGCCCGTGCTCGGCCCGAGCCATGCTGCGTGTTTGGATGGCATTACCTGTACTGCCTCTAAGCTTTTGTCTCTCAGGCGGGAACCTTCTTGTTACAGCTCTACCCCCAGGCAATCCTTTACTTCTATTTGTAAACTTTGCCTGACTGCCTTACTGTGATGAAGCGTACCTCCCAGGGTCTAATCTGCACAGAACCCTCACAATTCTTCCAAAAAGCTGGTATAATGCACCTTACTTTGCAATATTCGTTCTCTCCACAAACATGCTTTACATATTTGCAATATTCTGGGTGAAAATAAGGGTGATTTAGTCTTTTTTAATGGAAATCTGGATTTCTGAGAGCTCAGCTCCTGATATTGCTTTGGGCCCCCACCCCCGTCGGCTGTTCTTTATTTCATCTTGACAGAGTGAGAAAAAAGCAGGCTGTCTCGCAACTATGTATAAACAGCCGCTCAGCTGCATTATTACTTACACTAAGGAACTTATAGATAGGGCTTTAAGTGGGATGAAAAAACTAACCCTGGGTGTAGTTCGTGAAGTAGCGCTATGCATAGCTATGCAAAGTGCACTTCGCACTACGCGAGCTACTCGTAGCACTCCCCAAACTGTGTAGCAGCCTGTTCGCACTGTGCAAGAGGCCGTTTTCAATGATTGCAGAGTGCGGACAAGCATCCGGCACTGTGCAATCATTGAAAACGGCATCTTGCACAGTGCGAGCTGTAGTTTTCTGCCGCTCGAGTAGATTTTTACTCGAACGCCAACTTTCTCAATGCGGACTGGTAGTTTCTCATTCTCACTCGCAATGAGAAACCTTACCTCCCTGCGATGAGAATCTCGCCAGGAGGTTTATTTTCCACGCTCGTGATCGGCAACTTGATGTTGCTGATCGCGAATGAGGAAAAGGTCTCGCCAGGATGTCATTTTGCTTGCTTGCGGTCGCCAACTTGACGTTGAGGACCGCGAGCAAGCAAAAAATAACCGCTGCACTACGCTACGCGTGTTTGCACTGTGCCACGTGCAATTCGCGTAGTGCGAAGTAGCGGAAACATCGCAAACTACGCGAGCGTAGCGTAGTGCTTTGCCCAGGGTTAGAAAAAACTGTGGGTTTCTCAAATGGGGGTGGCCAATGCAATTACGATCATGGCTTTAAAACAAATAAGCTAAAAATCTGTGCCTAGCATAGTGTGCTGCCCGACATGAATGATGCTGTTTCTGTCATTTCATCCAGATATACAACAAGTAACATCATACCTACAACAAGGCAGGGCTATTTGCTTTGTCAATGGTTGTTAGTTGCATAAGATAAATAAGCAGCAGCTATGGTTTGTTGTATATAATATTGAAAAGGCTTCCAATTAAAGCCCTGCTGACAGACGATGTTGCTGCTCCTGAGTTTCAAAAAGAGAAGGGAAATCCAGAGAGAAAATTACTCTCTGTAAAGGATTTTTCTTCCTCTACAACGCTCACCTGGCATGACCTCATGCCGTAACTTGTCCACTAGTAAGAAGTGAGCAGTGTGAGCAGCACCCATCAATATGCCTGCTGTCACTGCAGTCCGGGAAAAAAAACGGACCGCTTGTGCCAGGGCACAAAACAGAGCCCAATGCAGACCAGTTTGGAGGCCCCCTAAAAAAAACGGCCTGTGCTCAGACCCGGTGAGACCCGGCCCGCTTATAGGGGCAGAGTCTATGGGCATCTACACCAAATTGTTCACTAAATAAACCCTGGCTGGGGTGCTGATTCATCGTCCCCCTGGGCATGCAGGGAAGTGTTTATCCATGCTGGAAAAATTTGGATTGAAGTATATGTTGAAATACTTAAATTTTACAGTTCTTGGGGACGGTAATATCCATATGGATGAATCTTCTCACCAGTGTGGTCAATTTCTTTTGGAGTTGATGGATTCTTGATACAGTTTGTGACTTAGACTACTCACACCGTGGTTCACACCTTAGACACTGTTGTCTCCAATACTTAAGTCTGTGTGCTTGATATTGGTTCCCTGACCTGGTCTGATCATGCTTATATCAAGTTCCATTGGACACTGGATTTTGGCCCACGTGGATGCAAGTTTCGTTCCTATGTACCTTTGTGTATTTGGACTACTGCCTCCTCTACGGCGTTCAGTCTTGCTTTGAGCAGACAAGCTCCTCACATAACGGGGGATATGAAGGTTGACACTAGATCAGCGGACTCTTGACTTACACAAGCGATTAACCATGCAGCACCTATAAAATATATGGAGATGCCAATTCCTTCGAAAAAACACAGTCAGCTCCTTGATTCAGTGAGGAGCTAAAAGCTCTTAGTAAACATTGTAAACATTGGAAAGAGACTGGAGGCATCGCTACCTTCCCACTTATAAAGCACTTTATAAGCAGGCATTGAATACTTACCATCACGCAATCAATAAGGCTCAGTCTGAGATCTTTACAGGTCAGATTGACATGTCCCACTTGTTAAAAAGTTTACTTATCCTGAAGCTTTGCTTTAGCCTTTTACACCTTCTCTTAGGTTATGCACACAATAGTCTGCTTTTATATGCACAAAATCAGACTATTGTAGATTCTTTACATCTCAGAGACTCAACCTTGCCGAGGACTAGCAATTCAATGACATTGTAGGAGGAAATACTGCTCACTTGCAGCCAAGTGTTACAAGAATTTGCCTCAATTTCACTTGAGGAATCTGCTCAGGCCTTGAGGGTTTGTACATCAGGGTAACCATATGATCCTTGTCCCCCACATATTCTTGCCACCAACTGCATGGCTATCAACGTGGTTCTAAACTAGCTTTTAAACCAGTCAAATTGTTCTGTTACAGGACCTAGTGGCTGGAAGCAGGCCAAGGTAATGCCTTTATTAAAGAAACCCTTGGCAGATAAGGCCGATCTGGCTAATTTCTGGCCTATCTCACTGCTGACATCTTTTTCAACTTTCTGCTTTTCTCAAATGGAATGCTCTTTTTCATCTCACGCTATTGGGCTTTTGCAAGGGTTTTAATACAGAGACCACATTGTTATATGTTTCCGATACAGTAAAGCTAGTGCTGGACCAGGAGAAATGGGTAGCTCTGGTTCTCCTTGATTTATCCTCTGCCTTTGACACGGTCTCACATTCAAACGTTTTGCAGCGTTTAGAGGCCATTTGTGTCTGTGGTTCTGCCTTGGCATAGCTCCACTCCTTCCTGACTAATAGGTCTCAGTAAGTTTGGATAACCCCATTTGCCGTAAATCCTAAACAATTGCACTACGGGCCTGTGTGTCCCCTGTATTTCTGTGGATGAGCAGTAGTGGCTTCCAATGTAATACCAATAAGAAAGAACTCCTTCTCTTTTGGGTCCCCCCACTCAGTTGTGATACCTTTTGGCCTAATGAGGCTCCCTGCATCTCCCCGCCCCTACAGTTGTGCTCAATCTAAGGGTTAAATTAGACACCACAGCTCCCTTTGCCTCTAAGGTAGTGGGGCTAGTAAGCACCTATTTTGGTCTGTCAAAAGTGTTGAAAACATTTCTCTCCCTCCTTCCCTTCCAGCGGCAGAAGACAGTGACCCAGGCCTTGATCACATCAAGGCTGGACAATGCCAATTCTGTATACTGGGGCCTTCCTGCTTACCAGCTAAAGAGACTACAGCTGGTGCAGAACGCTGCAGCCAGGCTTCTTTTACGCATTCCCAGGAGCGCACATATCCAACCAGGCCTTAATGAACTTCAGTGGTTGCCTATAAAAGAATGGATGAGATTTAAAGGGTTAGGCCCAGCCCACAGAGTGTTCTATCTTAAAGGCCCTCAGCATCTGTCCAATAGATTTATTCCTTACCCACCAGCATGATCCCTTCATTATTCCAACGCCTTGTTGGTAGCTATTACCACTTAAGATGAAAAAAGTGGGGCGGTAGTTGTTTTTTGTATCTGGCCACCAGGGAGTGGAATGCCTTTCCAGTTCAGCTTTGTGCTTCTAAAGACATTGCAACATTTAAGAGACTCCTCAAGACCTGGCTCTTTAGTCCGTCTTTCTAGTTTTACTTTTATTTAGGGACCAAACTTGCTATTTAGTGCTGGGACACCCTTTGGAGTAGCTGTTGAGCTTTACAAATTCTTAAATAATTATAATATTTTTCATAAAATATTTTATTGGCCTTTAAGACTTTTCAAACATAACAATTTACATCAAGTTATAGCTTCCAATACCATTACCATAGTTTGACCTTGAATTTGGTGAGAGAGTTGAGTAATATGTGTTAAACGTGGGACACTGTTGGTAATTTGCCCTTTCTGCAGGATACCTCCCAATTTTTTTGCTGCACCTATTTTGCTGTGCACTTTAACCCAGTTACCCAGTGGTAAATTGCCTGTGCTTCCCCTTTCAGCATGATTAAATAGGTATACAACTATTTGGCATATTTGACTTAACTATAAGGTCTTAGTACATGGTACAAAGTGTACCCAGGATCTACAAGTTAAATGTCACTTGTGGACTGGTGCAGCCATTGTGTCATCTACACCAGGGACAAAGGAAACATGAATGCAGGCCTACCATGTGTGGCCTAGCTGTTGCAGTTGCAAAATGCAAATTTGACCTGCAAAAATAACCCCTTTTGTCAAGTCCAAACCTTCCTTTTGAATATTTGTGTTAACCCCTATGCAGGCCTTATTGTTTATAAGACAGAGTACATGGTATTTAAAAGTAAGAAATGTAGGAATTAAATGTTAGACAGGCCCCTTCAGTGAAAAAGCCCTAAAAGGCTATTTTCCCTGTAGCAAGACTGGCTGTTCCATGGGAAAACTGTGGGTTACATCATTACATTTAATAATGCTAATTTCAGTTTGGAAGCAACTTGAAGGACAAGTTACTTACCTTCGGTAACGCCTTATCTGTTAGAGACATGATGTAGCCACAGATCTGGAAGATTTTTGATAGCAGTACCCCTGCGCGCCAATCTGTGGCGTTGGTCGACTGTGTGATGTCATAGGCATCAGGTTTGTCATTGTCGTGACGTACGATTGGTCTATATAGGGGTCACCTTGGTGCACTGACATTGGTACTTTTCTCGACCAGAGTAGGCGTTACCAAAGGTAATTAGCTTTCCATCTGATAGACACGCCTAGTCACAAATTCCTTATCTTAGACCAGATGCCCTAGCAGTATCACCCTTGGGGGGAGGTACTGCAGAAAAGTCTTAGATGAGAAAGTCCTGTAGGACTGAAAGGCAAAAGATGCCTTTCCTAAGACTTGATTGCCCAGGCAATAATGCTTGGCAAGCGAGTGCAGAAAAGGCCATTTAGCCTCCTGGCAGATGTCAAGGAACACCATGATGAAGAGCTGTGGTGGCTGCCTTAGCTCTGGTTGAATAAGCTCTAAGGCCTCAGGAGGCTGTTTCTTTACCAAGGCGTAACAGATCTTTATGCAGAGGATAGCCCAATGAGAGATGGTTCACTTCTGCACAGCACGACCCTTCTTTGCTCAATGTACAACACAAAGTGTTGGTCATCCACCTGGAACTCTTTAGTGCCATCAAGGTAGAATGATAACACTTTTTTTGAGTCCAGGTGGCAGAGACACTCTTTTTTCTTGGAAGGATGTGGAGGAGCACAGAAGGTAGACAAGGCAAAAAAGAAGCCCTAATGTGGAGCACTATTTTGTCCGGAAAGACAGTTAGGTAAGGAGGCTGAGACGATAGAGCCCGCAATTTGCTCACCCTCCTGCCAGAAGTGATTGCCACTAAGAAGGCTGTTTTGATAGTGAGCAGATGAGGGGGCTGTTGTGCAGTGGCTCAAAAGGTGCACACATCAAATAAGTGAGAACCAAGCCAAGGCCCCAGTGGGGCATGATAAAGGGTGAGGGGTGAACAATTGTGTAAGCCCCTTCTTCAATAATCTATGTACAATAGGAGATTTAACAAGTGACTGTTGATCTGGCAACAGCAGACAAGCAGAAAGGGCTGAAGGGTAACCCTTCAGAGTGCCTAGAGCAGAAGCCTCCTCGGTCAAAGTCAAAGAAAGAATGAAAAGAAGAATGTCAGATAGGGATGAAGACAGGGGGTCAAAGGATCATTCTGTACAATATTTACAAAAATGTTGCCATCCGCAGGCATGTACCGACTTGGTGGAGGGGCACCTGGCTGCCAAACATCCTCTCAGACTTCAGGAGGAAGTCAAAAGCTGTCAACAGTCTCCGCTCAATCACCATGCAGGAAGGCGTAGGGTGGAAGGTTTGGGTGGAGGACCCTCCCCTGCTGCTCCGACAGAATATCCTCCCGAAGGGGAGCCTCATCTAAAGATCAAAGCTTATCTGCAGAACTTTAGGATACCAAACTCTCTGTGCCCAGTCCAAAGCCACAATGATGATTTGAGCCCGGTCGCTCTTGATCTTCTTTAGCCCTCTGGACAGGAGTGGTATGGGTGGAAAGGCATACAGGAGGCCTGTGTTCCACTCAAGATGAAAAGGGTCACGGAGCGTGAGCCACCTTGGAAACTGCAATGTGCAATACTGATGACATAGCATGTTATTTTCAGAGGTGAACAGATCTAACCAAGGCTCTATTAACTGCTGAAAAAGACCTTGCACCACCTCAGGATGAAGACCAGATTTGTGATCCGCTAGGCACCGATGCCTGAGTTCATCCACCCTGGCATTCATGGAACCGGGCAGGTGTTGAACCATATGCGATATGCCCTGCTGTTCCAGCCAAGTACATAGACCCTACCCCACCACACCTTGTTTGTTGCTGTACCACATGGCTGTGGTGTTGTCAGTGAACATCTGAACTAGCCTTCCCTTGAGGGATGGTAAGAAAGGCTTTCAGTGCCAAATGAATCTCTTGAAGCTCCAGCAAGTTGATGTGGAGCCCAGCTTCTGCTGGAGACCAGAGTCCTCTGATCTCCACCTCTCCCAGGTCGCCATCCCATCCCAGAAGTGAAGCATCTGTTACCACCATGAGATCTGATTGGAGAAGCAAGAGAGGTCTGCTTCTGACCCAATTGGGGTTTGTTAACCACCACTGCAGATCTTTTGCAGTTCCCTCTGAGATCTGGAATAGGTCGGTGAGATTCCACAAAAACTGTGCAGATTGAAGCTTCAGGTCCCACTGCACAGCCCACATGTGCCACCTGGCATGATCTACCAGCAAGATGCAGGAGGTCATAAGGCCCAGCAGCCTCAGAGCCAGTCTCACCGAGATCCGGGATAGAGGCTGAAACATCAGTATCAAAGCCTGAATATCCTGGAATCACTGTCCGGTATGGGTGGGTGGAATTTGCGTAATCGCGTTACGCAAATCTCCGTAAAACAGTAAAAAATCTCCGCGAACACGCAGATATTCCGCGAACATGCGGAATTGCTTGTTCGCAATGCTTTTTTACTGTTTGCAATCGCTGTTTGCGTGCTCGGGGAGAAATATCTTGCGAACACGCATTTGAGAACGTGAACAAGCAAAAAAATTCGCGAAGTCGCGGAACGCACAATTTTGGGCAATTTCGCAATCTCCGCGGAACGCAAAATTACCCAAATTCTGCAAATTCCATGAACAGAACGGAATCTACCGCCCAGGCCTACTGCCGGAAGGATAGGCCCGAAACTGTAGCATGTCCGGAATGGCTCCAATAAAAGGGAGCATCTGAGAGGGAGTCAGGTGTGACTTTGACACGTTGATAGTGAGCCCTAGCAAATGCTGGAGGTAGGAGATGACAGCTTGGGCAAGCCTACCTTCAACAACGAGTCATCGAGATAAGGGAAGATTGGACCCCCTAATCTCTGCAGATGTACTTCGACCATCACCACCACCTTGATTAACACCCATGGGGCACTGGTGAGGCCGAAGGGGAGCACTGTAAATGAAAAGGGCTCTTAGCTCACTGTAAACCGCAGGTAGTGCTGATGGGCAGACAGAACGGCAATACGGAAACAGGTGTCCTGCAAGTCCAACGCTGCCATCCAGTCTCTTGGGTCCAGGGCAGACAGGACCTGAGCAAGTGTGAGCATCTTGAAGTTCTCTTTTGTGAGAAAGTAGTTGAGGGCTCTGAGGCCAAGGATAGATGAAGGCCTCTGTCCTTCTTTGGAACCAGAAAATAGTGGGAATAGCGACCACGTCCTATTTCTGGCTCGGGAACACTCTCTATAGCACCCTTGGATAAGAGACTTTTGACTTCCTCACAAAGTAAGACAAGATGATCCTCCATCAGGGATTAGGCCTTTGGACTATTTGCAAAACACACCTGTCCAAGGGGTTATCTTGCCAGTGGTGGAGGTGATGGCATATCCTACTGTCAACTGGATGCCCGTGAACAGGTAGGTTTGGAATAGGAATCCCCCGGAGCAGGGCGTGGCCCATCTTCTCTACCGAGACCAGGAGCGGGAACAAGATCTTCAGGGAGATCTCAGAGGCTCCCGACACCTGGCCGCAAGCAGCTTCAGGGACCGCTCCCTCAAAGCTTTTGGTGCCATGGCCCAGCAGTTGGAGCTCGACTTTGGGTTGTGGTTGCACTCCAGGCAACAAAGTGATTCCAGATGGGGATCGGTGACCGACATTGCACAGTGACAGGCGCTGCACGGTTGGAACCTGAGGTCTTCTTACTTCACATACCTACACACCAAAAAAATTGACAAAAGTTGAAAAAGTCTGTCACAAATTTACAGGGGGTAGCTCTCTTTGACAAATCTGCACCGGCTTGTGCAGAAAGAAAAGAAAGGACGTCAGCGTGCCGAGGTGGTGCCAATATAGACGACACAGACGTAACACCTACTACATCATGCAAAGTTGACCAGCGCCACCTATTGGTGTGCAGGGGTACTGCTATCAAAAATCTTCAGACTCCAGCCTTATGCTTGGACGTTTATAAGGTAAGGAATATGGGGCTAGATCTCTCTATTAAATACATATTTCAAAGACTCGTTCTAATAGTTATTAAAAAATAATGTAAGGGTAAAATAAAATTTTCTATAGCTATAAAGTAAAAGGTACTTTTATAAAGTTACCTTGTCCCTGCCTAAATCCTCTGGAGGCCCATAAACATATGCTCTCCCATTACTGCCAGCCAGTAATTACTATTTTAATAGTGGGAATTGATGTGAAATACTCCCAAGAGTAATTAATAGGCTGACCTGAATGAACAGAGAGGGTACCTTTGAACCTGCCAAAATCTGCAGGGTGGGACTGCATGCATTCTTTTTTACATTAAAGTTTCACATTCTGCTTAAATATCCCATTCTGTTTAACAGGTTACTGGGTTTTTTCATATGACACTTGGGATGCACTTCAAAGTAGCCTCCCCTGTTATGAGGAAATGTTAGCTGACACTTGACCAGGGTTCTACTTTTGTTCCCCCAGCTATGCAGGCTACATTCACAGAGGGTCTCTTTTTGACATTTGTGGTAAATTCTGCAGGAGCTACAAGACCTGCTTGATAAGTCTGCTTGCATTTGACTTATAACACTTGGGGCACACTTCAATGAGTGAGGACAGGATGCCAAAACAATTCTTGTGTATCTACTGTCTGGTTGCGGGAAAACATAGGGGCATATTATCAAGGGATTTATCTCTGCTTTTTTGGCTTTAAAAGCCAAGAAAGTGGAGATACAATGATCTCCCTATCAGCAACAGGGTGCTAGCACGCAAATTCGCATGTTAGCACCCTTTTTCTCTATGTTTCCCCTTGCATCTCTAATGAGATGCAAAGGGGGCGTTCCAGAGAAAAATAATAGGAGAAATGTAGTTAAGCCACATTTCTCCTATTATCAAGGATTTCGCTAACTGCGGTTAGCGCTGCTTTTTTTACACCTGGTATTTTCCTGACTTAGCCATGATATCCTATGGAAGGTGGATATCATGGCTAAGTTTGTGAGCCTCTATCATTAAGCTAACGCCAAACTTCGAGAGATTATCGTTGGTTTTCCAGCGATAATCTCTCATTTGGCAGTTAGCGCGAGGATTTTTATCACTTCTGAGATAAACCTTGCTAATAGCAAGTTATCTCTGCAATAATTTCCGGCGATGCTTAGCATTAAAAAATTCGTTGCTAAGCCTTGTTAGCGATAAATATCGCTAATCGTTGGTAATATGCCCCATAGTTTTGTTCTACTAAACGTCTGTCTCCGAGTTTTGTGAGGGTACGGGTACTGCTTCAAACAGGATTTTGTTGTTATGTGTGGGAGTACACTTGGATTACCATAGTCCACACACAACCCTCTGAGTCCAATTTCAGTGTGGCCAAGAACTTTGCTATTTTGAAAATGGGCAAAGTAGGTGGGAAAACATTACCCTATTGGATAGGACATCCTCTAGGGTCATCCCCACTGATTAACTTGTACCAGGCATAAATGTGGCATTTCCAGGTACCAACTTTAGAACACTCCTGGAAGTGTAGAAGATAAGAAGAGGAATGTGAACCAGCTGTCTGAGAGCTGAGAAAAGCCTTGAAAGCTAGACCTGTTTTCCTCTTGTAGCCAGAACAAGAAAGTGGACTTCACTGGTCATAAGGCTAACTTCTTGGTAAAGCTAAAGGGGCCAGCAAGCTACAAGAGACCTGTTCCTGCAAATTCCCAGCTGTCTATTGGCAACTGGAGCTGAACTGGACCCTCTTGTTGGCTTCTGAAAGCCACCCTCTGAGTCTCTAAAGTCCCCCCCCCTAAGTCCTGTTGGGATTTAGAAGTGTAATTCTGTGGTGCATTGGGACTTAAAGGACTAAAATGAGAAGTTAGAATCCCTGACCAAGGCGAACTTGGTTAGTGTATCTGACCCATGCGCCATTGCATTTAGCATCAATTTGTGCCTAGGTCACAGGCTACCTAGACTATTGACTATCATAGGCACTTTGTGCTTCTTGCCGATATTGGCAGTTACAATATTTTTACATTCATATCTCTGGTTCCCCCTCTTGGAATTTTGTTATTTGGATGACATTTTGTTCATTTAATTTTAGTTTGTTTTTCTAATTCATTTTAGGTTGTTTTGCATTTTAACTTTATTACTGTTTTAGTACTGCATAAATACTTTACACGTTGACTCAAAGTTAAACTTGCCTGCTCTGTGCCCTAGCTACAAGGGGGTCAGGCTTAGGTTTATTTAGTGACTTTAGCAGTTCACCCTGACAAGGACTGTGAATATTACTTGAGGCAGGTCACAAGTCTAGGTTACACACAGGTAGATGGCGTCTACCCACTCTTTTCACGGAGTGGATGCCGTCTACCCAGCCAAGATGTTGGGACCCAGAGAAATATGCTAAACTTGTCCATGGGACACATTCAGGAGCACCTGCACATTGTCTGCTTTCATTCCGAGCAGCAAAGTGCAGGCGGGGAGGGGGCTTATCAGGTTCCATCTAGGCCCACAACAAAGGCCGACGTTAATGGGCCATCAGGCCTCCTTTTATTGCAGTATCCTGGATGGGAGCATATGGGGGAAACTCACACCTAAATGCAATGTAGGGGAAACACACACAGCGTATTTCTTCACAGGTACTAAAGAGAGGCATGCTTTTGACTTTGTAGAGTCCCTGGATATAAGAGATATACATGCACTGTAAGAATGTCATATGTGTTGGTCTGTCCCAGTATTTACACAATTTAAATACCACTATTTTTGTTATTTCTTTGATAGAGATTCTCATCCAAGTGCAGGGTGTCAGAGCACTTACATCACACATACAGATTATACATAGAAGATAAATCATACAAATGTGTAAATCATTATACAGGATGTGTTACATAAGACAGTGAGGGTTACAAGGTGTTGGAGCCACATGTCTTTCATAACTCACTGAGCTGTATTAGAAGGATTACAATTTCTGAACTGTAAGTCAGTCAATCAATCAGTATTTGTAGAGTGCCCACTGTCACCCTTAGGAGCATCTGGCGCTGTGGTGCTGTGTTTCCATTGCAGAGCCAGATCTTGAGCATTTTTCTGAACTCTCCCAGGGAGGGAGCTGTATAGAGGTGGATTGGTAGGACATTCCAGGTCTTGGTAGCGGTGTAGGAGAAAGAGCGGGCCCTGTTGTGGCTGAAATGGATTTAGGGGTGTGTGTGTGTGAGGGCAAGTGAGGCAGAGCACAGTTGTCTTGGAGGCAGGTGGAAGTTCAGTCTATGGTTGATGTAGGATGGTCCCTGGCTGTGTAGAGCTTTGTAGGCGTGCACGAGAATCTTGAACTGGCATCTCTCATGAAAGGGGATCCAGTGGAGGTCTCTGAGGTGCGGTGGGGTGTGAGTCCCTTTGGGAAGGTCCAAGGAGAGTCTGGCTGCAGTGCTCAGCAAGGTCAGGAGTCTTTTAAGGAGTTGGATGAGATTTCCAGTGTAGAGAGTGTTGTTGTAGTCTAGGTGGCTGGTAACGAGGGCCTGTGTGAAGGTCTATCTGGTGTTGAAAGTGACCCATCTGAAAATTCTGCAGAGGGTGTGGAAGCACAAGGAAGCAACTGCATTGACTTGTCGTTTCTTGTGAGTTCGCTGTCAAGGATGATTCAGAGGTTGCCTGCAAGTCTGTCGGTGTGGGTGATGGTCCGTGTTTTGCTAGCCACCATCTGTAGTTCCATATGAAGTGTTCTTCACGAAAATCAGTACTTCTGTTTTGTTGGAGTTGTACTTGAGGCAGCTCTCTCCCATCTATTTGGTTACGCCTGTCATGGCACTGCAGAAGTTGGCTTTGGCGGTGGTAGGCTCCTCGGTGCTTGAGAGAAAAAGTTGTAGTGTCGTTGGTGTAGGATATTATGTTGCGGCAATGGGATCTGATTATGTCTGCGAAGGGGGTCATGTAAATGTTGAATATGGAGGGCTTGAGGGATGATCCTTGAGGTACGCTTAAGGTGAGGATCTTGGGTGCAAGGCAAAAGGGAGGCAGTTGGATGCTCTTGTGCATCCTAGGATAGAAGTGATCCTTTGAGGGCATTTTGCTGTATGCAGGTGGTGTTAAGTCTATTGATGAGGGTCTGGTGGGAGACAATGTCAAACACAGCAGAGAGGTCAAAGAAGATCAGGGCCACAGTTTCTCAATGACCAAGAAGAAATCTGATGGCATCTGTGGTGGTGTTCAGCACGTCTTGGTGATGTTGTTGGCACAGAATCCAGATTGTGAGGTGTAGAGTAGTATTGTTAAGTTATTCAATCAGCCCTATCCATGAAAGACAAATGTATATGCGGCCAATTTTTAATTTCAACTCTCTTTTATCGCAAGATTACTGCACTGCCCTTGCACTAACCGGGGTTCTTTTTTTGTTTCATTTTAAAATCTTTGTACATGTATTCATGAGTCACGTGGTTTTAACATTTTGTTATGGTTTTTAGTAATCAAACAATAAACTTGAATTTGAATTTGAATTTGAATTAGGTGTAGAGTAGTTGGTTGAGTTCCAGGTATTCAGTGAGCTGTTGGTTAAAGATTTTCTCACATACTTTGGCTGGGAAGGGGAGCAGGGAGATCAGTCTGTAGTTTTTGAGGTCACTGGGGTCTGCCGATGGCTTTTTCAGGAGGCGTCTGACCTCTGCATGTTTCCATATGTCTGGAAAGGTTGCTGTGGAGATGGAGGTGTGGAGAATCCCGGTGAGCTCCATGCTGATAGGGTTGGCTCTGAGGTTGAAGAGATGGTGGAGGCAAGGGTTCATGGGTGCCCCAGAGTGGATGGACGACATGATAGTAGAGATGGTCTGTGCAGTGAGTGAAGACCAAGTGGTGAGTATTCGGCTGGTAATTGCTGGTTGCTTGAGGGTGTCGACGCTGAGGGTGGTGGGTTGGAGGTCAAAGTTGTTGTACATCATGGCTATCTTGCTGTGTAAGTAGTTCTAGAGGGAGTCACAGAGTTCTTGAGAGGGGTGGATGGTGTTCTCTGTGGCTGGAGTGTTGACAATCTTGAATAGTTTCAGCGGTATGACTTTGTATGTGGATTTATGATCCAAGTGGTGAAGTTCTGGATGGCCTGGTTGAAATGTGCTAAGGATTCGAGTTGTGTGTTCCTGAGGGATTGGTTACATTGCGTTTTGGTGACTTTTCCTCATCTGCGGTCGGTGGCACTGTGGTGCTTGGTGATTGTTTGATAAGTTCGACTGGGAATGGTAAAGTAGGCAATGGCATGGTTGATCCAGGTGAGCTCTGTGATGTGGGTGAATTTGAGTTTGTTGCTGGAGGTGAAGATGGCATCAAGTGTATGTCTGGGTTTGTGCATGGGTTCAGTGACTATTTATGTGAGCCCGATGTTGTTGATGTTCTCTAGGAGGGAGTCAGTGTTGGTGTCATTGGGGTCGTCAATGTTGAAATTAAGATCGCCCAGCAGGACATAGTTGTAGAAGTCAATGGCGAGGGGAGTAAATAGGTTAGAGATGGCATCATAGAAGGCTGGTCGAGGTCCTGGTGGTCTGTAAGTGAGGGTGCCTTTTATTGTGGTCATGTCATCAACTTTTAATAAGAAGTTCAAGTGTTCCATGAGTGGTGTGGGGTCGTTGATGGTGATGGTGCATCGGATGGTTTCCTTGAAGATTAAGGTGATGCCTCCACTGTGTATTTTTGAGCGGTCTTGTAGCCGATGGGTGAGGTGGTAGCAATGTTGGGGTATGCGGTGGGGTTGAGACACATTTTGGTGATGAAGACCACGTCTGGCGAGAGTGTTATGATGGTGTCCCAAATTTCTATGGCATGTTTGAAGAGGGAACGAATGTTGAGCAGAATGTATTGGATTGCTGCCGGTTTGTGTGTAGCCTTGGGCGCTTGTGGTCCAGAGTGGGCCGGTGGTCCTGTGCAGCATGAGAAGCAGCAGTGGTAGCAGGTGAAGGGTCCTTTGGCTGATCGCGGGGAAGCAGTTGTTGTGGCATCCAGGGTCTAGGGTCAGAAGGTCACTGGCAATGTAACGGGGGATGGTGGGAGGGCTAAGGGTTTTGGCACTGGCCACGGTCCACAAGCGGATGGGCGCAGACAGGCTTGCCTTTGGCAGTAACAAGATGATCTCTTTCTAAAAAGCAGTAACCCACTTAGCCATTTATATAAGATAAAAATCTGTCATTGGTGTGTTACATTACGTGCTTTGCAGGAGACATATCCGCCCTCTATGGATCTTTGATTCAAAACTGGAGCTAGAAAAAATACAGGTCTTTACAGTAAATGGGTTAACCTTCAGAGTTATCTTACCATTATTATCCCCTGAAATGTAGGGAGGCTCACAAAGATTTCTGCAGAAGGTGCCTTAACCCCATCAGATATTTTAAAATGCAGATTTTGCAACCAGTTAAGCATAACAGATTTGTTGCCATGCTTCTCCTTGTTGCCAGTGACTTTGTGGCAGGTTGAAAAAAATATATCTCTACGTTGAGACCCAAATTTTACATCAGGGTTGTGTCAATTTTTTGGCACAACTGCGACGCAAAATCTCATTTGTTAAATATTGTAATGTGCTCAACTGTACTCATGATAGACCTGCTAAAAATATGTGTGAGGTCTTAAGATCTGATGTCATTTCTAGAGATGTCACTTCATGTGAGGTCATGGGTTGTGACGCCACTTGCATACTGCTTAACTTGGTTAATCCCCCACATCTTCTTTTAGGACTTGTGCCCTGACTTGAGGCGTGTATTTACTCCCTCAACTAATTATCATATTTCTGACAAATATCCATCAATACATTTATACACTTACTCATCCATCCAGTCATCCAATCTTTGGCTAATTCTCGCATTTCTCCACTCATGCAATTAGATATACAAATTCGCTAATCAATGAAGATTCATTTTCTGTTTAAAAATCCAGACCTATTACCTTTGACACTTTTTGTCTTTGATAATAGATGCTATCATTGTAACCCCTTTGTCTTTTATCTATACTACTATTATAAAGAGAGAACTTTGAACCTTTGAGGCGGGTAAACTCAGGAACCACAGCACCAATCCAAACACCCGATACATCGTTGTAATTGTCAGGGTCTGCAGATGGACATAGGCTATATAAAAAAATAAAATATACGTTCTTTAAAATATTTACGATTAAAAAAAAGTAGTCCCTTGGAAGTAGCGCCGGCCGCAGATTGCTCTGAAAGCTGTCAAGGAGCGAGCAGTGAAATGGATGCAAATAAACGTGCTGATCTGAACTTCGTGTGGCTTTGCTTTAATTTGGGGCTTCCTGTTTAGACTATATGGATATCGGCTGTTTGCCCAGTCGAGAAGCGAGGCCCACCTTACGAAGGGTTCGTGCAGGCTCTGAGAAGGGGCTTGCAAAGACGGAACGAAGACAAGAGCAGCTCCAATGCAGGTGGTGCTGCCTTGAGCACGAATTCACTGCTGCAAAGCGCAATCTGAGGGCTTACAGCGCTTTACTTTACCCCACTTGGTGAATACTTGGTTCAAATTGCAAGGACTGTTGAGTGGCCCCACTGTGGGAAGAGGACCAGCGTACTACAAGGCACAGAAGGCTTTGCGATTTAGCCACGCCCACTGTGGCAGGGGCCAGTGATTATATGAGCAGACGCAGCCAAAAACTGCTCTTCCAGCCCTTCATAAACAATGCCTCTGAAGAAAGGATTATTTCCTGTAACGGGTCTGGCTTTACATGTTCAAAGATTGCTCTGCAAGCTGTCAAGGAGCGAGCAGTGAAATGGATGCAAATAAACGTGCTGATCCGAACTTCGTGTGGCTTTGCTTTAATTTGGGGCTTCCTGTTTAGACTTTATGGATATCGGCTGTTTGCCCAGTCGAGAAGCGAGGCCCACCTTACGAAGGGTTCGTGCAGGCTCTGAGAAGGGGCTTGCAAAGACGGAACAAAGACAAGAGCAGCTCCAATGCAGGTGGTGCTGCCTTGAGCACGAATTCACTGCTGCAAAGCGCAATCTGAGGGCTTACAGCGCTTTACTTTACTCCACTTGGTGAATACTTGGTTCAAATTGCAAGGACTGTTGAGTGGCCCCACTGTGGGAAGAGGGCCAGCGTACTACAAGGCACAGAAGGCTTTGCGATTTAGCCACGCCCACTGTGGCAGGTGCCAGTGATTATATGAGCAGACGCGGCCAAAAACTGCTCTTCCAGCCCTTCGTGAACAATGCCTCTGAAGAAAGGATTATTTCCTGAAACGCGTCAGGCTTTACATGTTCAAAGATTGCTCTGAAAGCTGTCAAGGAGCGAGCAGTGAAATGGATGCAAATAAACGTGCTGGTCTGAACTTTGTGTGGCTTTGCTTTAATTTGGGGCTTCCTGTTTAGACTTATATATATATATATATATATATATATATATATATATATATATATATATATATATATATATACTATTATAAAGAGAGAACTTTGAACCTTTGAGGCGGGTAAACTCAGGAACCACAGCACCAATCCAAACACCCGATACATCGTTGTAATTGTCAGGGTCTGCAGATGGACATAGGCTATATAAAAAAATAAAATATACGTTCTTTAAAATATTTACGATTAAAAAAAAAGTAGTCCTTGGAAGTAGCGCCGGCTGCGACGTGCGTGCTGACATCAGGAGCGCGGGGAGGAGCGGCGTACAGGAGCACGAGGGAAAGCGGCGGACATGAGAGCGGGGAGGAGCGGCGGACAGGCGGGGAGGAGTGGTGAGGAGCGGCGGACAGGTGGTGAGGAGCGGCGGACAGGCGGGGAGGAGCGGCGGCTGAGGTAGGTGAAGCGGCCCGTGTGCGGCTCATTGGGGGCCTTGAAAGTGATGGGTGCGCTCCGGGGGACCCACGGACAACGTCGGGGCGGGCGAGGGCCCTGAAGCCTGAGACAACGTCGGGGCGGGCGGGGGCCCAGAAGCCTGATTGCTCCCGGACAACGTCGGGACGGGCTGCTAGTCTCTTGTAAAAGAAAAACAAACTATGCTTTTTTTACAGCTTAATTATTGCGCCCCCTTCAACATCTTTTCATGTTCAAGCTAAGCATGTTAATTGGAAATGCCCACCCGTGAATGAAGATGGGGAGAGAAAGGATTTATATTTTTGCTTGTTTAGCTGAAACTATGCACTAACATTGATACTTTCAGCCCGATGTCTGCAATCATACACTCCTGTTGCTTGCACCCGAACCTGCTCGATCTATTCTAAATCAAGGGTATACATTTGTTCTTTGTCTTAGACAACCTGACTGCACCACTGACTTCATGGGGATCACTTTGCCCATTTGCTCGGTGACTCAGATAATTTCTAATAACTACTCTTTCTGATTACCAAACCTGAACTCGGAATGTTCTTCCACACTAAACTCCAAATAGTACTCTTTCTAAGTCAATTATCTGTTCCTATTTATAGTTTTGAAAATCCTGATAGCCCATTTAAGATCTACCACCAGAGAAGATTGGTATTGGGAGGAGGTATTCTTTGGCACTATTTTGGCTATCAACTAAGCCATAAGTCAAACAGTCACACATAGAAAAGCATTTTAAACCTAGATAATGCAAGAGTCTTCAAACTATCTGCCCCTATTTTCCTTCATTCTGTCTCCGACATAATGTGTAGGCCCATATAGGCTCTAGATTGTGTTGTGGCATAGGATAGCCCTGCAAAAATGTACATGCATTGAAGTAAAAATTTAAGTGCAATGTAGTATAGAAAATCTAATATTACTTTGGCAGTTTGGGTTGCAGCTCCATATCCAGAAGAAAACCCGCAACCAATGAGGCAGACTCTCTCCGGAGGGGCGGCAGCATCGATTTTAACCACAGAAATTTCATTGACAACCGTGTACTCAGTGAAGGTGCTGGTGGATAAGAAATTATGAATCAGTTTCCCTTTGCAGCTAAACCTGCTGGTGTTGTCATCCATCAGTCCAGTGTGTTTCCCAATGCTAAGTAAAAGAAAAATGCAAAAAAGGGTTAGATGTGGTAGGTTTGTTTGGAATTTGATTTGCAATGAATTAAGAGAGAATATTAAGTTTAGTCAGTCAGTCAGTCACTTTATTAGGATCACAAGGATCCTGAAAGTATACAGCACAACAGAGACCAGAACGTACAGCAATGATTAAATAGACGATATAAAAAGTTACTAAAAACATTACACAATTTACACAATTTTAAAAAACTCCATGGGAAAAAAGTGCAATATGCAATAGCAGCCAATAACAAGTCTGATTGAACAGAATTAAAGTGCTTAATGTACTGGGTTACAAAGCCAATAGATACAAGATCTTAAACAATTACAGAAGGGATCTGGACAAGCCATTGCTTATGGGCAACAGAATATTACGTTTATAAATGTGAACTAGAAACAAAAACTCACTCAGCCTTAACACAGAGGTTGGCATTTGGATGTTTGCAGCATCGACACTCTCTACACTGTGAAACGACCAATGGGATGACCTTATCACCTAGGAAAGAGAAAATTAATTTTAATGTGATATGATAGGCACAAATCTGGAAACACATTAACAAAACTAAATGAGAAGGCCTTAACTTTACATGCATCAATGTCTGGATGTACAAATACAAGCTACTAAAAAATGTTGATAAAGGTGTTGTGAATCTTTTTACTCACACACAATATTACCTGACGTGCTCGTTATACTGTGCATGAGAAAATTCCACCGAAGGGTGGGAAGTGAGCATTCCAGTGTTCCTGCGATTAATGTTTAGGAACAGCAACAGCCCCCAAGGTTTCTGAGTTTTCTCAAACTCCTGTCCGTTCTATTCCTCCAATGGGGATGGTGTGGGATTTATGGGGCCATTTAGACTTGAGAAGGAATCTAGCCAGCCCCACAGGTCAAATGAGTCTGTGCTCCCCTGTCAGAAGACGCACTCCTTATTCACCTGCCAGCCAGCAGATGCCTCAAAGACACAAGTGAGTGCCAATCACGTGGAATGATATTTAGGCCCACTCAGCATTCATTGCTTGCCTTACTGAAACAAACTCGCCAAACTCGCGAGCTCTGGGGCTATAGCCAGATGCGGGAACTAGAGGTTGCAGAAAATAATTTCCTGAAGCAGTTATTGAGGCTGCCTAGGGGAACTGGAAATTTCTCTGTACACGAGGAGCTAGGGGTGCCCTTTTTAAGCGATAGAATAGCAGTCAATCCCCTATTGTGCTGGTTGAACTGCTGGCTAAATAATGAGATACCTCTTACCCATGATATATCAAAAGAAGCTCTAACATGGGAGGGTAGGTTTAAGGTTCCGTGGCTGAAGTATATTAATGATTGTTTTATTGAAATAGGACGGCCTGATTTGTTTTTAACCCCAGACTCTACCACTAAATTGGATGTCACCTTTGTGAAAAATACATTCATGACAACCAGGTATTTAGCCGGGGAAGAGGCCGAGCTACAGAAAGACAGTGTTAGGAAACATGTATTACTTAAAACCTGTCTACAAATGGAACCATACTTAACATGGCCCATGACTGGCTATGAACGCTACTTACTAACAAGGTTCCGTTTTGATCTGTTCCATCTTTTATTAGCGGTACCGAGTGGTGCCCATCGAGGTCAAGTGTTGCCAGCTTACGGCTGCGACGGAAAGTCTCTGCAAGATCTGGCGCACTTTTTATTTATTTGTCCTTATTACATAGTACCCCGGAGGCTATACCTAAAACCATGCCTCAAAGAACTGAAATTTGCACAGATTAAACCAGCACTTTATTACCTTCAACTCCTGAACTGTGACTGCACCATATTTGTATGCAGTTTTCTGAAATTAGCAATTACATTCAGGAAAAGTATGGAGGGATAATTATGCTGCTGTTGTTAGGTATATTGTTAACTTTTAGATTACTTTTTATAACTATTTATATTTTTAAAGTGCTCATTCTGCCTGCTACCCTTGTTTTATATTGCTCATGTAACCTCTCGTCTCACAAATGGAAAGGATCACTTGTTTTTAACTGTATGTTCATGAATTGTGCTTTTATGATTGTAATGTTAACAATCGAATAAAGTCATTTGAACTTGAACTTGAACTCGCCAAGTATGAGTAAATAATCAACGACTCTGATTTGCCAAGAGGTTTCTCCCCACACCTCAAGGTTTCCCATGGTTGGCTCCATGATGCATCACATGGAGGCCCCAAAGAGGAAAATCTACTGATGGATGCCCCGCCGTATATAGGAGATCACAGCCATCAGTGTGACCTGCAGATACAGTGGCAGCAGGCTACCAGGGCAATGGCTGCCCCTAGTGAAGCCAGCTTAAGAGTTTTCCCAACTCTTAATGGGGCAGGGAAACAGTGATATTAGTCCCACCAGTCAACCTCTAAATGAAGATTTTCCTTTTTTCACGGTCAGAAGTAAATCCGTTTACAGGGTGGGAAGAAGCCAACACCCCAGATCTCATGCCAGTTTAAGGGAAGGGGGTTTACCAAGGAGAAACATATTTTTCCTCTGGAAATAAAAGAAATTATCTATTGTAAACAAATTAATTTTATTTCAACAGAAGGACGTATCGTGCCATCTGAAGATCTCATGTGGCCCCGGGCATGAACATGTTTTGGAGAACCCTATTAGTAACATTTATATTTGGCCTTTACAATTAAAATATAAGACATTAAATGGAACAGGCGAAGCTACCAGGAATACCATGACTGAACCTTTTTTCCTGAAGTTTGATGTTGGGCCAGTGATCCAGTGAGTAACCAGCAAGGACAACTTTCATTACCATTTATTGTATGCAACAACAGAAAGCTGCAGAAACCACATCCAATAATTACTAGGCCATCTGTCTTCATTACCATTGCATCACCTGGTACCCTAAGAACTGGAACCAGGTCTGCTGGGGAGCTGCAGAACCCCCACAATAACCATGCTGGATAGCGGCTGGTGAATGGGAAATAAAGATGTCTCAAATCGTGTTTCTATCTTGTCCCATTTGTTGTGCTTTCTAAAGTAGGGGCTTCCTGTCATACTATGTCTTCTGAAAAATTGCTGCCTATTCCTTTAACGTGGAGATTGGTTTTTACTTTTCTTTCCCTGACTGAAAGGTTAGAGGATTTTGTAAAGGAAAATGACAAACTTGCTGGTACAGCACGTGTGAAAGGAAAGGCTGTGAGATGTCAGTTTTTTCCTAACATATAACACATGTAAATACATGTAAATGAACTTTACAAATATTTTAAAAAATATCAATACTTAAGATAGCACAGATGATGTTCATTTTCCTTAATTCCGAAGGGTGAGGGAAACAAAGATTTTAAAAGTAGGAAATCAAATCAAAGGACACTTTACTTGGTGATGTTGAATATTTGCAGAATCCTGATTTCCAAAAATTATCGTTTGTGCCCTATGTAGTTATATCAGTAAAACTGCATGTCCATAGTGTGCCCATTTTAATGGAAAGCATGCTACCTGTATATGACAGTGTGCTACAACACAATGTTTTAGTACATTTTTGGAACAGTGTACTTCAAAATGTGCTACTGGTACATACGACAACCTTACCACTCTCCTGCTGAATGCTTGTGGCTCATTTGCTATAACTGTTCCGTGTGAAACACTTAGATTTTTCACATTCCCTAAGACTTCAGTGATGTAACAGTGATGGCAGCACCCCACTCTGAAAATTGTCCAGCACCACAGCATGGTACACATTGAAGAGGATGGTAATTGAGCAAAAAAATACCCAATAATCCGATTACCAAAACATGTGTGCTGTTTCACGCACACAATGGTAGATATGTAGGAGTTGCATTTGAATATTTTCTGAAAAAGGTGAGCGGCAATCATCTCTTTCAAGAACATTTTAAATGGACGATACATTTTTTTGCTAGACCTTGGGCCCAATTCACAAAGGTAAACCTGGACCTGAAGTATACGGTTAGACCTAAGAGGTCTAAGTTTAGATCTAAAGTCTATCTTTAGACCTGAAGTATAACCTCAGACCTGAAGTCTAAACTTTGACTTCAGGTCATAACTTAGAGTTCAGGTGTAAAGTTAGACTTCATGTCTAAAGTTCGACTTGAGGTCAAAATTTAGACTTTTGGACTAAACTTAGACTTCAGGTCTAAATTAACGTTGTCAATCAGGCTTCATGTGCCCTAAACCTTTTAAGGAATGGTTGTTTATATTGATTTATTTGTAAAGTGTGCACCATCGAACTTGGGGCCATATATATCATACAAATTCGCATTCGCAAAGGCCTTTGCGAATGCGAATTTGCTAAATGGGATGTATGAAGGAAAATCCGGTGCAAAATAAGGAATCGCAAAATTTGCAATTCCTTATTTTGCAATTGCATTTAAGGAATCGCAAATTTTGCGATTCCTTAAATGCAATGAAAATTGCTAATCGTCCCTAAGGAATCGCAAATTACCACCAACTTCAAGTTGGTGGTAATTTGCGAATTTCTTGAAAAATGCCCATTTTTGCATTTTTCAAAGTGCCATGTGACGCACATACATGTCATACATGCTTATTTCAGGGGTGCAAGAGGGTGTCCTTTGGACACCCCTGCACCCTTGAAATTATTCTCAATGTGCGATTAGCAAATTGCGAATCGCAAATTGAGAATAAATTCCCATTCCTTCCTATGGGCCTCCTGGCCCATAGAAATGAATGGGAAAGTATTCCTTAATTGTGAATTCGCAATTTGCGAATTTGCAATTAAGGAATATCAAGAAATCGCTAAAAAATTGTGATTTTCTTTATACATACCAATTAGCGATTCTTACAGAATCGCTAATTGGTACCTTGATACATATGGCCCTTGATTGCTTGTTGGTATTGTGGTAGTTGGGGCATTTTATCTGCTGTGATGTTTATAGGTTGTGCGTTGTCATACCAGCCTGGCTTGCTATTTATTATTGAACATAACAAATGCAGAGGTTTTGTATACATGCTAGATTGCAATGTATACAGTGATTGTAGGCATAGAGTACGTTGGATATTAACTGTGGTAGTTACTGTACTGGCCTGCATAGCATCGGTTTTCAAATCCAGGGAGTGGGCGGGGGTTAGTATTAGCGTTAGTTGATTGTAAACACAGATGCCACAGCCCCTGGTTCCGAGAATAGAGTTGCTGTCCAAGTTACATAAATGATATGGATACAGGGCCTCATTTAAAGTTTGCCTGAGGTGGAACAACACCATAAATTGTTAGCGCTCCTTCTCCACCAATCACATGGTTTACTACTATACTCAGAATGCGTGAAAGCACTATGTTTAGATCAACAGACACTCCACTGGCTCTGCCATTGTAAACTTGTAACAAGGTGGCCTAACTGCTTAAGGGCCACTAGGTCACAATGACAGTTATCCTGTCCTATAGACGGTTCAGCTACTGACACTGTTTCCCCTGCCAGTGTCTGCCATGCAATACATTGTAGACATTCACAGTGAAACCTTAGAATCAGCCCCACCTGGTATGAGACAGCGTTTCGTGTCAGAGCCATTTGGTTTTAATTTAGAAAAAGAACAACTCCTACTATGGCAGGTGTTTCTCCAAACAAAGATGTTAGTCAAGCTGGATCATTAAACATTGTCCCTGCTCAACAAACTTGTAGTGCTGTGAGGGGAGGCTCGGTTGCGGTGACTGCCTTCACAGCGAATAGAACCCTGTCAGACAGGCAGGGATTTCTAAATAGGGCAGATGGTCCTCCGCAACGTTGGTGAAGTAAATGGAGACTGCCCTCCTAAAAGACTAGTGGAACACCCACCAAGGTGTAGGTGACCCCTGAAAGAATGAAATGATAAACAAACCACCAAAATGTATTGTTAGAAATCAGGTCTGTAGTTGGCAGAGTATACACCCTGTTCAAGCAGGAGCCACAATCCTAGTCAGGGTAAGTAAAATACACAACCTAAATTAACCTATGCTCACCCTTTGGTAGTTTGGCACAGAGCAGTCAGGCTTAACTAAAGAGGCCATGTGTTAAGTATTTGTGCAACACATCAATTACAGTAACTCAGTGAAAACACCACAAAAAGATTCCACACCAGTTTAATTAAAATAAAGATTATTTATCTGGTTAAAACAAGACCAAAACAATAAAAATGACATTCATACTTTTAAAGTTACAGAGTTTTCAAATATGCAGGGAAAATCACAGTGCTAAAAATATGTTGTGTTCTTCATAGACTAATTACGGTAGTGTTAAGTTGGGAGTGTCAGAAAGAGCACTCATGGTTAATGCAGCTATTGCGGTCTCGCTAGACCAGGGTGATTGGCGGGGATCCTGGCAGGGGATCGACAGGTACAGGCTCTGTATGGTGCAGGCTCACAGGCACCCCAAGCGAGGAATTAGTCACAGGTCTCTCAGGACCGGTATGCAAAAATAGTTGTTAGCCAGATGACCACAGAGGACCTTGCGGGTCCTGACCCTGGGCACAGTACCTTTGGTTGCAGGAGCAGTCCCTACATCAGTGGGGGGGCCCTCCTGTTTGGACGGTGGTGCGGTGCTGGGCCGTGTGGGGCTGCCCTCAGGCGGTCGATTGCAGGCTCAGCAAAGTCACACTGATCTCCATCGCAATTACGTGGCGCGGCACAACCTCTGCTGGTGCGTCTTCATGGGAGCAGCTCAGTTGCTACGGCAATGTGGGGGCCATGCTAGAAGGGCTTCCCTTGGCTCATGCACAAAGACAGAGCTTTCAGTCAGTGTGGGGCATTATCAAGGACTTCAGGTCTTTAGAGTGGTTCAGTGTCTTTGAATGCTATGAGAAGTGGAACATCTGGGCTCGGACAACATTGTGTCGAGTGGGAATAGGCTGGGAACCTTACATGACCCGAGATGCCTGAAAGGAATATAAGGAATATAAGGAAAAAGTAAGTTGCCTGCACATCCATAGCTGCCTCAATGGTTTATTACCCCTTACAGTTGGCTGTATGAAGATAGGGGAACCTAAACCTCTATTTGCATGAGTTCCCCTGACCTGCCATCTGCCTTTGACAAGCATGGCTGAGGGAGAAGGTGTGGGCAGATGAAATGCCTGATTCCAACTTCACCTGCCCAGGGATATTTTTGAAGGAACCCACAGACCAGCATACAGCAACTATAGGAACAGAAAGAGCCCCAGTCGCCCTAAAATAAGGTTTGGTGCACTGACAGTGGGTCTTACTGAATAAGAATATCTTGATACCAGTATAATGTACTGTTCACAATCAATGTTATAAAAGCAATAGGAACAATGTGTGGCGATCACTAGTAGTTTAGATATGTATATTGTATCTAAGATAATGTTTTAACAATAATTATTATAAACACAGAAAAGTGCTAAGTGCAGTGTTTCCCAAGTGAACAAAACAAAACCACAACATAAAAAGTACAGGAAATAAAACAAAGTAAAAATGTGTGTTTAAAACAAACAGCTCTCAAATTTGTAGGTCGGTAACTGTGTGCATATCATGACTCTGGTTGTTTGTTTGTTGTCAACATGTCAACAACGTTTCAACCATAACTGAAATTACTATTATCTCATCAGGAGTAGGTGATGTAGGGACATTCTGTAGAATAGAATTTTTTTTTAGAATGCTCGAAATGTGGTAGCACCTTGATAGTCAGCGGTCTGGATAGTGCTGGTCCTATACAGTGTGTGGGTGCCTACAAATTAGTGCAGACAAATTGAAAAAAGTAATTTGGTTGTATTTGTAAGGGACTGAGTTAGGTTATTAATGTATATCTTAGAAGGATACTCAAATTTATATTTGAGAGTATTTAAGAATGGCTTACCCCTTGTGTCGTGATTATCGATGGCCAATAAATATGATGGTGTCATGAATGACGAAACCACACATGATGCACAATGGCACAGATTTCCAATTGCTGCCTTGTGTATGCACTCATTTCAGGGAATGCCTCTCCCGACAACGGGAGAGGTAAGCTGTGCAATGACTGTCATTGCCCAAGATAGGTGAAATGGTGAGCAGATGCGCTTCACCTAATAGCTCAGATCAGCCGAGTATGAGGCTAGGAGCACAACAAGTGCTCCATTGAGAGAAACCATCATTGTCAGTGACTGCTTGCTGCTGTCTAGTGTGCCATATAAGTAATGGTACATAAAGTCTCTAATTGTATCAAGGTGGTAATAAAATCACTGAGGGGCAATATATGTACATTCTAAATTGGCCAGATCATTTTTGAATGAAGACCCTGATCTTAAAATTGCCATCCCTGAGGGCTATAACTTAGAAAGAGCTGCACAATTAGATAAAAGGGGTGGGGGAATTATGATAGTCTATCGCAAATTCATAAAAGCAAGTTTCAGCTCATCTTCTAACTTGCCTGTGAAGCTCTTAGATTCAATATGAAACTGAACAATACATATTCCTTTCAGGGTCGTCTTATTTATCGTCCACCTGGCCCCAGGGGCAATTTCCTCCAAAAGATGCAGGATTTCATGGAATCTTGTTATGTTATGTTATGATACAGTGATTTGTAATGCGTACGGCTACTCATGAGTGTCCCGTCAAGAATCTTGTGTTGATATCCCACATTTTACGATTATGGGTGACTTCAATTTTCATTTAGAGCTTGCTAACAACTCTGACACTGATCGTTTGGTAGATAACCTTAAAAAATGTATTCTTCTGCAGATCAAAAAAGAACCCACTCAGGCTAATTGTACTCTTGAGGGAGTATTCACTAACAATCAGGATTTGAGTTTGGATAAGGTCATATCTACAGTATGGTCAGACCATAAGGACATCTTTCTTTCATTTAAAGTGCTCCCTTATATTGGCCTCTGCACAAACGTATCTAGAACTTTTAAATTCCACCCCTGGAAAAACCTCAATTGTGACGAATTGAATGGTATTCTTTCCAATTCGAGTCAAATCCTGCATTATAATGTAGAAGCTGCTGCAGTGAATCACACAAACTGAATAGAATCTGCAGCTTTACGGTTAGTGCTGGAAAAACTAATAATTAGCCATAGGAAAAATCCCTCTGCCTCGTGGTATTCACAGGAATTAAAAGCTCTAAAACAGAAATGCAGACATCAAGAGCATAGATGGAGGAAAGAATTTTGCTTGGAAGAAAAAACGAAAGTATAAGAGTACAGAGTTTAAGGCACTACTCAGTACAGTAAAGTCTAAGGGCCAGATGTACGGCCATTTTTAGCAGTTGTTACGGGAAATTTGCCCGTTTGAAACCACTAAATAGGTCTGTGGAATGTACAAACCCTATTGTGCGAGTCAGTAACCTATTACCGACTTGCAAACTAGTGTTTGCGACTTGCTATTAAGAAGGGACATGCCCAGGGCGTCCCTTTCTAGTAGCCAGTCGCACTTCTATGTACTTCAAGTAGGTGGTAAGCCACTTGAAAATGGGAAGGGGTCCCCAGGGAACCCCTTCCCCTTTGTGACTGGAAGCAAACATATTTAAGAGCAGGCAGTGGTCCCACAGACCACTGCATACGCTTACAAAATGAAACAGAAATGTTTAATTTTTCTTTTTTAAATGCAGCCTGTATTCCTTTAAGGGAAGACGGGCTGTATTTAAAAAAACTGTTTATTTGAAAAGCAGTCACAGACATGGTGGTCTGCTAGCCACCATCCCTGTGAGTGCCGGCCATTCACAATAGGGTCGCAAATTGCAACCTGCTTCATGATTATTAATGAGGCAGGTTATTTGCGACCCCATTGAGAATCGCAAACAGTGTCTGAGACACTGCTGTACATTCCATTTTGTGAGACCCAAATTGCGAGTTGCAAAACGTCGCAATTTGCGGCTCGCAAAACTGAATGGCCGTACATCTGCCTCCTAAATACTTTACAGAAGAAATAAGCTTAGCCAAATATACTACCAAAGAGCTATTCAAAACTGTTAAGTCATTATCTAATTTTAGCAATGGCAGTATTTTTAACCCACATCAATGTTTCTGTAATAAGCTCATGGAGTTCTTTAAGCCCAAGGTAAATCTTATTTTTAAGGATTTCAGTCAAAATCAAAATACCGTTTGTGTTGAGGAAGTTTTGGCCATGGTTAGGTTTGCAGACACTCAACAATACAATAGTGACTCTGACCACACAAAGTTTGAAGAATTTAGCTTATTTACCAAAGAAAAAGGGATCAATCTCATTAATTGTACCAAGTCGAGGGCTCCTTCGTATCCCCTGTCCTCCACAGGTCTTAAGGAGATTTTTAGGACAGTAGCTGGTCCTCTTATGGATTTACTTAATAAAATGTTGATCACAGGACAGTTCCCAGCTATCTGGAAAAAAGTCTCTCTACTTCCTTTGGTGAAAAAATCCTTCATTGTATACGCAAAATGGAAAAAGTTACTGGCCTACATCCTGCCTTTCACTTCCGGCCAAGATTCTAAAGAAAGCTATGAATGAGGAAATTCTGTGTTTTTTCGACGCTAACCAGCTTCTTTATTCTTCACAGCACGGTTTCAGAGCAACCCACTCTACTGGATCGACCCTGGTAGCAGCCTCTGAAGAACTGAGAATGGTGGTTGACAAGGGTGGAAAGACAGCATTGATTTTACTAGACCTATGTGCCGTGTTTGATAGGTCCGCCCAGCAGCGGCCCGTGCAGGTAGAGTGGTTGGGGGGATTTGACAGACAACAACAAGGGAAATATTACTTTTTTAAATTTCCATTTTGGTCGTCTGTCGAGTCCTCCCAACCCGGCCCCACTGTTCTTACCTGCAAAGGGGCTGCTGGGTCCACCACTCGCTCCTCATTAACCGGCTCCAAATGCTGGGCTTTTGTAATCCAGCATTGTACTTGCTTAGCTCATTCTTGTGAGAGAGTGAGCAGGTAGGGGCTCTGGGGTCCTCTCTCTCTCACACTTTTTAATATCTATGTTACCCCTCTGGTTAATCTTATCCGCTGTTTCGGCTTTGCAGTATTTTCCTACACCAACGACACACAAATTGTTGCGTCAATATCATCTAATGTTGAAGAGGGGCCAAAACATTTTTGTACCTGCATGTCTCCAATTGCATATTGAATGCAAAGTAACTTTTTTAAGCTAAATGCCTGCTTTATGGTTGCCATTCGATCTTGGATCCCTTCTTTCTCCTGCCCAAAAAGCCAGAAATTTGGGAGTCTTTCTTGACACCAAACTGTGCTTCTCGGGGCAAATAAACCAAATCACATCTCTTTGCTTTTTCCTGCCGAGGATTTTAAAGAGGATACTTTCGTTCATTCCATTGAAACTGCAAAATACAGTTATCATGGCGCTTGTTATTACAAGAATTGACTATTTCAATGCTTTGTATCTGGGCACCCATAATCCACTGGTGAAAAATTAAATCCCTGCAAAATGCATCAGCCAGGTTGCTTTTGAAAATTCCTAATTTGCTTGCTTTCTAAGTCTTTGCTGGGCCTACTCTGGCTTCCAGTTAGGAATAGGATCAATTTTAACGCATTATGTCTGGTCCAAAAATCTCTTTACCGGGCTGGAACAGAATATTTTTAGAAACTTCCTCCTGGCATTCTCCGAGCTGGGTTGTCAGTTCAAGTTCACCCAAAATGGTAACTGTCCCCAGAATAAACAAATCAATAGGGGGTGGCAGGAGTTTCTCCTGTGCTAGTAAACTTTCGAACTCTCTGCCTCTAACTTTGTGCTCTCAATCCAATCTGTTGCAAAGTAGGTAGGCTTTGTTAGCCTATTGGGGTTGAACACACGTGCTAACACACCTTCGGGTAATTGCACACTCTACAAAATAAAATTACATCACATTACATTACATTACCAGTGTACAACTTAAATTGGATAACAATAATTGGTGCAGTTGAAAAGTAATTCATCACTCTAACATGATTAAGGGTAATACAAGGGACCCATCAGGGTATACAGTTAAATTAGGGTTCGATTAATAATGAAACACAAACTAAGCACACTGATCTAGCAACAGTTCATAAGATCATTGTGAGTGATTTATTCATCAAGGAGACAAAACCATGAACGTCTTGTATAGTGTTAAGTCCTTTTTCAATACAGTAACACATCTCTATCCATTTCCACTCCAAGTTTTGATGAATGCACAACAGATTTCCTACACTTGCAGCTAGAAGGGCTAAATCTATTGCCCTTATCACAGGTAAAAACGATTTTACATGGGGCAATTCTCACTGAGGAAGAGGAATTCAGACGGGATTGGGCATTAGTTTCGTGGAAATGCACCCGCGATTGGCTGGTCTTAATTGTCTGCACAGCCACACGACTAGCCGATGCGCTCCTGATACAAATCCAAACAACGGAAGCTGGACTCCAAGTGAATATTGTAATGGCGACATTCGACCATAAATTGGATCTAATTAACACGGAACTCTCGGAATATAGAGACCATCTAATTCATTCAAAGATCTCTAAGCTTCAGAAGGATTTGAAGAATTTCTGAAGGGTGAAGGCATATCCTTACACTTCCACTGAATATGCCAACCAGAAATTGGTAGAAGGTAATAAGAGCAACCAACAGGACCGTCCCCGCCATTATACCACCAGTAGCTCTAGTGAGGGCAGTGAGAATGAGTTCACACAAAAAAGGAGAGATAGAGGACGAGGGTTCTGGCGCGGTCCCAGACCAGCATTCTTTCAGCAACCCTTCCAACAATATTCCAATCAGGCCTACAACTGGCCGATGATGGGCTACCCCCCAACTGGACATTACCAACATCAACAATTTGAGAAGCAAAGTTTCCAAAATCCAGAATTTCAAAATACACAGTTCCAGAATTTCCAAGGGCTTTTTTTAGGGAGGGGCCGGAGCAAGGGTCGTGGCAAACAGAAGGGCCAAGCGCGAGTAACATGGGACGACCAGGACTCAGAATTTACACAACGCGTGACCAGGAGCATGGCACAGGGCAGCCTGCCGAGCACGAGCCATGGACCTCCCTAGTAGCCAATCTATCCTCCTACCCCCTGTCCCCACTACAAGAACGGGTTCTTAACAAGGGGTTGGGATTTGTTCCAACCAATCATCCTGATCTTTTCAAACTCCGACAGGATTTGGCCAATTTGTTCTGTAATGTGAGACTGAGGGTCTTTTTTGCGGATCAGGAATATCATGAGGGACCTAAAGGGGACACGCCTTTTCGTCCCAAGTCTACCTTCACCCCACAGTTGGCAGTACTCCCTCCACAGATAGCTGCTTTTGAGCAGGCAGTGGTCCATGATTTGGAAATCACAACAGCACCATTTTTCGAATCTCTCCAATTGTGAGAGACAGGCACTCAAGGAACTGGCGGATAACAAAGAAATTATTTTAGAACCGGCAGATAAAGGCGGTGCCACGGTGATTCGGGATCTAGAAGCTTACGGATTGGAGTGTATCCGCCTTTTGTCCGACCCGAGGACCTATCGGAGATTGAAGGAGGACCCTACTGACCTGATTACGAGGGAAATCGCAACTATGGTGGAAGAGGCAAAAACCAACGATTGAATTACGGGACATGAAGCAGAGTTTTTAATAAACAAACAACCTAGGACCCCTTACTTCTATGTCCTGCCTAAAATCCATAAAGCAGTGAGACCCCCTCCCGGAAGACCTATCGTCCCCGGGATGGGGTCCCTGCTTGAGCCTCTCTCGCAATTCTGCGATTTTCTTCTAAAACCCATGGTCCAGAAGTTACCAACTTATCTGAGGGACACTTTGGACATTCTAAATCTTTTGAAGGACGTCCCGTTTGATCCAGATATTGAGTTTCTTATAGGGTTTCTTATAGGGCTTGATATAGAGGCCCTATATACCAATATCCGCCAATTGGAAACTCTCAGAGTGTTGGAATCGCTGCTTTTTGAGGGTGAAAGGTCTTACGAAACTCCACAAGCCTTTATCCTACATTTAGCTGAGATAGCTCTCACAAAAATTTTGGGGGAATTTGAGGGTGCAATATACCTCCAAACCCATGGTACATCAATGGGTAGCGTGTTTGCCCCTAGTTTGGCTGGGTTATATGTGGGAGCCTTTGAAAACTTAACGGTTCTCGACATGAATGGACCTTGGGCCTCACATCTGCGGATGTGGCGACGTTACATTGACGATGTTCTGGTGATTTGGAGAGGCGACAGAACATCAGTCGAATGTTTTTTAGAATGGTTAAATGATCAGAATCTGTTCCTCCACTTCACCTCGACTGTTACTAAATCCAGCCTCCCCTTCTGGACCTAGTGATTGAACCAAGTGAGGGTGCTCTGAAAACCAAGGTATTCCACAAACCAACTGACAAAAATGCCTTGTTGGCATTTGAAAGTTTCCACCCTCGGTCCCTACGGGAAAATTTGCCGGTGGGGCAGTTCTTTCGAATACGTTGAAACTGTTCAGATAGAGCTGATTTTATTGTGGAATCTGATACCTTGACGCAGAAATTACAACAGAGAGGATTCCCTCCTAGGGTCATCAAGAGAGCCAGAAAAAGGGCTTATAACTCAAATCGGGACTGCCTACTTTTTAAAACCATTAGACCCCAACCTCATAAACCAGTGTTTGTGTCCACCTTTAACACAGGGTCACAACAGGTTAGACGACTAGTACTGAGAAACTGGAAAATATTGAATTCCGGGGGCTTGAGTATAGAGATACCTCTCTTTTCCTTCAAGCGGGGTCAGAACCTCAAAGATCTTCTTATACACACAAGACCTAGGGACCTAACGGGCATGAGGTACACTACCTCTGTGGCAGGCTTGCCCAGAATGATGGGCCACACGCGATGTGGCTCATGTAGCGTATGTCACTTGACGTGTAACACCCAGTCAATTGATCTCGGACTCCAAACACCCTGGGAACAAAGATCCCACACTAATTGCAATTCCCAGGGTGTAATTTATCTGATCACTTGCCCCTGTAAAAAAATGTACGTAGGGATGACGAGCAGGAAGGTGCGGTCAAGAATTACAGAACATCGTAGCACCATTAGGTGCGGTAAAACTAACACCAAACTCACAGCACACTTCCTAAAACAGGGACACAGTATAGAAGATCTCAAATGGACTGTAATAGTGAGAGTACCTCTAGGGAGACATCACATGGTTGACCAGAGAACCCTGCTATTGCGGGAACAAAAATGGGTCTACCGTTTAAGAAGTCACCTAGTTGGGTTAAACGATGACATACCGTGGCAGTCATTAAGAAGCTAGGAGTGATCAACAGCGGAGTCTGATTACCAGAACCACTCATAGTTCCCTTATTATAAATAAAAATGTTCTGCTCCTTTTAATGCTAAAGATTAGAATGACTTAGGGTGTCTTCATTCAGTGCACTCGTCCTTTTTTCCATCTTGTGCCAATCTGTATATCTTTATTTTGTTATACTACCTGGCCTTTAGGAACTAGTGTCCTCCGTGAGAGCGGAATGACAAGCTCCCCATTGGCCAATGAGCGGAACTAGATTTCCCATCACTTAAACTTAAATACAAGAGCGAATCTTAGTACCTTCTATTTGGTGCACACTGTTCCGTTTCTAATCTATTGCCCTCTCACCTAGCGGAACTGTATGTTTTCTGTCGGTAATTCCGCGAAACTACATTTCCCATAATTCTGACTTCCACTTCTTCCAGTGCGTTATGACGCCCCGGGTCGACCGATCACGTGGGACGTCAGGGAGCGCAAAGCAGGAAGTGAACAGGCCTTTTTAAGATCGGGAATACTGCCCGGCCGCTGTCTTCACGGTGTTTCGGACAGCAGGCCGATTTGGCAGGGCAAGCCTTCGGAATAGTAAGGAGCTGGTATAGGGTGGAGGGGTGTCACAGGCAATGGGGCAATGCACTTATGGGCATGATTGGTTTGGTCTGTTGCTACCTGTGCGGACTAGACAACCAGTCCGACATTGTGGAAACGGGAGCTCACTATTACATCCTCTCTTTTCTATCAATGCGATACAGGTTGTGTTCCTGGGACACCCTCCTGCCGGACACCATTTCGAGTTTATATATCATATAAACTCGGTGAGTACTGTTGCAGGCACAGATGTTTACGCCTGATTTTATAAACGATGCAACTGGGATGTGTGTGATTTGGGAGAAATAAGGTGATTTATGGTGGGCATGGACACATGCGGCGTTCTATGGAGATATTGGCATTACTACTTAACGAGTGTATTGGACTTCGAGACCTGAGGGATCAATCTCAGACCTGGAATAGAAGGGAAAGAGGGTGCACCTTCACCTCGCTGACCATACAGGGAACTCAAATAGATGTTTTCTGAAATATGGGGATGAGAAGAGATTACATGGGAGTCTAGTATATCTTTGCTGTCTCTTTTTTATCCTTTATTAGTTAATGTTCTCCCTGACTATTGGGAACATTCTCCACACGTAACAAGAGGAGCCAGGATCTAGGTAGAACGGCTCGGACTACGAGGCACAGTAACCAAATTACGGTGGGGCCAGAAGTGGTACTGGAAGCGACATTAGTCCTGAAGAAGACCGGGGTGACCTCTCGAGGCACAGTAAGTCGGTCGAAACATGTTGACCACAGCAGTACCAGAATGGAAGTCTTGAGATACCTCATTATCTCCCCAAGACATTAACCAACCTTTTTAATTTTAATCCTGGTGGGGGAACCTGAGAATAATAAAACATGTTTTGGTTGGTACCCTTAAACTAGTTTTAAACCACTTTCCATTAACTGCACTTTTTTTCATCGCACTGCAATTTTTTGAGCCACTTGGTGATTGGCACTGCTTTATCACATTACATGTTACGTTATTTTATATGTTGAGTTTCATGGTCGTACGTTGTGTTGTGTGGAATGTATTATTTTTCCCCTCCCATATGCTCCGCCCTGTGTGTGGCTACACCAGGGCATATTGTAAGCAGGTTCTATGATGAAGCATGTCACATACTTCAGTATGTGAGTGAGGGCAGTTTTTTCAAACAGATGAGTTTGTCTGTTTTGTTATAAGTTTTGTCTTTTGCTCGCCACCTCCTTTGTGTGTGTACTTGAGAAACTATGGGGGCTCGGGGTGGTAGAGTGTAATTGTTTGGCCCTCTCCCCTCCTACGTGTTAAGTAAATATATTGCCCGCCTTATGATCTAATTTCCTGTATGATATTTCCCCAAGTAGTTTGAAGCAAATGGGGAATTTATTACTCGCTACTTGATCCTGCTACTCTGTTGTCCTATAATCATCTTCACATGTTGGGTTGTTTGACCTATGTAGATTCATGGACATGGGCACCAAATACACATCACATTTTCTGTAAGACAGTTGGAAAAATACTACAATTCCATGTTCATATTATCAAGTACGAAGTATTTAGTATTAGTTGTGAATTGGGAAAACAACACTTTTTCCACAGCTGTAGTGACCTTCAATAGGTTTTAAACCCCGCTTAATGGAGAGAGTTGTGCTGAGTGGGCAATATGGCTCAGTATGTTTCACCTTTTTTATTCAAAGGCAAATATGGGTGCTTTAAAGGCGCATTAACATAAGAATAAGCCAATGCTTCTTTATTGATGATGTCACCTTATTGGTGAGGGGACTGAAAGTGGTGATAAAAAACAATTTATCACTGTTCTTGCTTTTCAGTTACAGTAAATTCTGCCCAGGGTGGTACCAGGCTCTTTTTAGTACTGTCTTCACTATAACCACTGTTCAGTAACTTGTTCTGTATTCGTGTGCTTCTTTGACGTAAAATGGCTTTGAAGTAATCAATTTTATACTATCATAGTCTGAAAAACTGCCTGTAGGATAGGTTGTCCTTCGGAGAACGAGGATGGAAATTCCTGTGAGCTTATGGTACAGTGGGTTGTAAAGCCTATTATAGTCATGTCTGATCATTAGATCTCAACATGAGATCTGCTGTTTGTCATAAGTGCACATACATTTTACGTTTTTCTGGGAGTTGGTGAGATATTCGACAACTTGCATTAGATTGTTTTATGAGTCTCTACAGATGATAAAAATGTTGTTGACTTACTTCTGCTAACATTTTATGGCTATTACATAGAAGGGTAGGCCCAAAAGTACTGGGACCTGGGTATTCAATGTTACAGGAAAAAGGGTCCCAGTATGTTCATGTATAGAAAACACAATTAATTCTTTGTACTGTTTTAAGTAAAACAATTACACATTTAATTCATGAGAGATGTTATTTATTCACATGTTATGTTATGTTATGTTATGTAACATTTTTAATGCGCACAGATGCTCCAGCAAAGGAGCGTCCTGGCGCAGGGAAAGGCGGACACAACACAACACTAAAACCAGCAGCAAAAGCAGAGCACTTAAAACAGGGGAGGTTTAAAACAGAAAAGTTTTCAAGGCCCTACGGAAGGATATTAGATCATCCAAAAGACGGATTTCCAGGGGGAGCGCATTCCAGAGAACTGCAGCTTTCACTCGGAAGGAGCGTCCTCCCATCCGGCTGAGTCTGAACCGAGGAACAACCACCAAGGATTGTCCAAGGGAGCGAAGTGAGCGAGTTGGCACATAGGGAGAGATCAAATTATTAAGTAGCAAAGGTGCCGACTCACGAAGGATTTTAAAAACCAGGCTGAGGGCTTTAAATTGGATTCGCTTATTCATCGGGAGCCAATGTAAGGACCGCAGAGTGTTAGAGGTAGGGCAAGTCCGGGGCAAGCCGACCACCGCCCTAGCCGCAGCATTCTGGACTCGCTGTAAACGGAGTATCTCAGCTTGGTTCACTCCTAAAAGGAGTGAACTAGCATAGTCCAGGCGAGAAATAATCATCGCTTGAATGACCAGCTGTCTTGTAGGAGCATCGAAGAATTTGAGCAGGGGTCTTAGCCCGCGTAATACTCCAAAACAGCAGGCCGCCACTCTCTTCGTGTGGGTCACAAAGCTTAACGTGTGGTCAAGCCATACTCCCAAATTCCTGAGTTCCAGGACAGGGGCTGGGGCTATTCCCAGCTCAGGAGGCCACCATCCATCTCCCCAGAGGTCCGCATCCCTTCCAACGATCATCACCTCCGTTTTTGATGCGTTCAGCTGGAGACAGTTGTTATTCATCCAGCTGGCCACCTCTCTCAGTCCACTGCGGAACCTGAGGGCATCCTTCTTGGCATCCCCGCTGATCGTAACCGCCAGCTGAGTGTCGTCGGCATAGGAAACCATGGTTAGGCCCCATTGCCTGGCGACTTCAGCCAGCGGCTGCACGTACAGATTAAAAAGCGTGGGACTCAGCGAGGAGCCCTGAGGCACCCCCAGGTCCAGCGGATGGAATTTGGACTGAAAGGGAGGGGTGGCAACGCAGAAGGAGCGATCACTAAGGAAGGAGCGGAACCACTGCAGAGCTGAACCACCAAGGCCAATGTCCTGCAAGCGGTGTAAAAGGATGCGATGGGAAACAGTGTCAAAGGCAGCGCTCAGGTCTAATAAAATAAGCGCTGCCGTTTGACCTGCATCCAATACAATCCGCAAGTGCTCAACCATTGCCAGAAGGGCCGTCTCGGTGCTGTGACCAGCACGGAACCCATTCTGCACGGGATCCAGGACATTAACTTGGGTCATATGCTCTGTGAGGGCCAGATTTACATGGGCCTCCATGACCTTGGCCGGCCAAGGGAGCAAAGATATAGGGCGGTAGTTTTCTGGTTTCAACGGATCCAAAGATGGTTTTTTCAGGATCGGGGAAACTACCGCTTGCTTCCACTTGGCAGGGACAAGGCCAGAAGTCAGGGAGAGGTTAATCAGAGAACACACTATTGTGCGTCCCTGAAAGGCAGCATCCCTGAAAAGGGCCGATCTTACCGGGTCTGCAGGCGAGCCAGATTTGACTCGCAAGGCCCACTTCGCAAACTCCTCATTAGAAAGAGTTGGGAGGGAATGCAGCGATGGATAATTACTAGAGCCACTCCAGGGAATCACAGGTGGTAGTGGGCTCGGAAACGCCTGGTAGATTTTTTTAACTTTGTCCAGAAAGAAAGTGGCTAGTACTTCGCAGTGGGAGGTGGAACTGTCCAACTGCGGAGGAACCCTCTTTGCCATCAGATCTTTTATGGTTTTAAAGATGGTTTTTGTGGGGTTGAGGCTGTTACGAAATTCTGCTGCGTAAAACGCCGCCCGGGCCCTACATATAGCTCGATGGTAGAGCTTAACTAAGGCCTGGTAGGCGGATTTCCTATCGGCGTCATACGTCTTGCGCCACTCCCTTTCTGCCCGTCTACAAGAGGACTTCATGGCACGCAGCGCACTGTCATACCAGGGGCTGGCCTGCCGAGGTCTGGACTTACTGGAGATGATAGGTACCAGGGCATCAAGCGCCCTGGTAATCCAGTTACAGAACCGGTCATAGCCCGAGGTGACATTCAGCAAAGGACCCAGAGGCTCAGCACCCATGATGCAGTGAAGGTCCTCCAGCCTAAGTTTATTCCAGTGGCGCCGAGGTATCCGCAAAGAAGGTGGAATAATAGGATTGGCAGGAAGAGGAAGCCAAGCAGACACCAAGTAGTGGTCAGACCATACCACAGGATCAACCGCCACGATCTGGACATCCAGGAGAGTTGTAAAAAACGGGTCGAGGATGTGGCCAGCCACATGTGTGGGCTGGGTGACAAGCTGGATCAGCTGCAGAGCCTCTAAGTCGGCCAAAAAAACACTAATGGCCAGAGACTCCAACCTATCGAGGTGGAGGTTGAGGTCGCCTAAGATCGAAAAATTAGCGCAACCACTAGCCAATAGGCTCACAGCCTCCGGAAAAGCACCTCTAAAAGCTACATCGCTGCCTGGGGGGCGATAGACAACCATTCCCGACAGCGAGAACTGGGGGCTGACGGTAACTTTAAACAGCGCACTCTCGCAACCAGCAATCTGCAAGACCGTCCAGGTACATGTATAATCCGATTTAATGAATAAGGCAATACCTCCACCTCTCGAGTGGCGATTAGATCTAAAACATAGGTAACCCGGGGGACAAGCAAGGTTGACTATAGCGTCATCAGTGTCTTGTAGCCAGGTTTCAGTTAAAGCCAGCAGATCTGGTGTCTTATCCAGGATAAGGTCTGCCACGGATAAGTGGTGCTTTGCTAGAGATCTGGTATTAAGATTTAAGAATCGTAGACCAGATCCCAGGCGACCAGGTGCAGGAGAGACACCGGGACGAGCTCGTAGAGCAGGAGAGGAGGCAGGCTCGCGAATACCTACAGGCTGGTCAAGCGACCACCCATTACAAACACACTGACACGGGCCACATAGCGGGTGGTATGATGCGGCCGAGCATCGTGGGAGAGAATCCCTAATGGCTCGAAGCGAGGCACTGCAATAAACAATCATCCTAACAAATCAAAGGATGAAAGCGTACATCGATTCCACAAAGTAAATCCCCCAGCGTCCCGCGCGTCCTTGCGCGGACGGGCGCAGACGGGCAGACTCTGGCTCGACTCCGGCGCGTGTCAGGCGCGACCGCTGCGCGTCACCGTTGCGCGACCAGAGTGAGCATTAAGTAGCAGCTCACCTGTGCTGCAGGAAGCGCTAGAGCGCTCAGACTAAAGGCGGAAGGAGGCAGAGACCACCCCAAGATGGCGACCAGGCGCCACGAGGAAGCTGCCAAAAAGACGGTAGGCTCCGCGCTAAGCGCGGTGGGGGCACTCTTTAAAATGCAAGTGTGTGGGCAGGATAATTGTACAGTTAAAAACAAGGCTCACCAAAGAAAATTAAACAATTTAACAAACGAGCGTTTTAAAATGATAATATCAAGCGCAGCACGCTTAAATGAATGCCAAGCACAGCGCGCATGCAGGCGCCTTTCCCAAGAAAGAACAGTGGGAGAGCTCGCCTTAAGTAGCAGCTCACCTGTGCTGCAGGAAGCGCTAGAGCGCTCAGACTAAAGGCGGAAGGAGGCAGAGACCACCCCAAGATGGCGACCAGGCGCCACGAGGAAGCTGCCAAAAAGACGGTAGGCTCCGCGCTAAGCGCGGTGGGGGCACTCTTTAAAATGCAAGTGTGTGGGCAGGATAATTGTACAGTTAAAAACAAGGCTCACCAAAGAAAATTAAACAATTTAACAAACGAGCGTTTTAAAATGATAATATCAAGCGCAGCACGCTTAAATGAATGCCAAGCACAGCGCGCATGCAGGCGCCTTTCCCAAGAAAGAACAGTGGGAGAGCTCGCCTTAAGTAGCAGCTCACCTGTGCTGCAGGAAGCGCTAGAGCGCTCAGACTAAAGGCGGAAGGAGGCAGAGACCACCCCAAGATGGCGACCAGGCGCCACGAGGAAGCTGCCAAAAAGACGGTAGGCTCCGCGCTAAGCGCGGTGGGGGCACTCCTTAAAATGCAAGTGTGTGGGCAGGATAATTGTACAGTTAAAAACAAGGCTCACCAAAGAAAATTAAACAATTTAACAAACAAGCGTTTTAAAATGATAATATCAAGCGCAGCACGCTTAAATGAATCCCAAGCACAGCGCGCATGCAGGCGCCTTTCCCAAGAAAGAACAGTGGGAGAGCTCGCCTTAAGTAGCAGCTCACCTGTGCTGCAGGAAGCGCTAGAGCGCTCAGACTAAAGGCGGAAGGAGGCAGAGACCACCCCAAGATGGCGACCAGGCGCCACGAGGAAGCTGCCAAAAAGACGGTAGGCTCCGCGCTAAGCGCGGTGGGGGCACTCTTTAAAATGCAAGTGTGTGGGCAGGATAATTGTACAGTTAAAAACAAGGCTCACCAAAGAAAATTAAACAATTTAACAAACGAGCGTTTTAAAATGATAATATCAAGCGCAGCACGCTTCAATGAATGCCAAGCACAGCGCGCATGCAGGCGCCTTTCCCAAGCCAAGCATATCTTATGCAAAACTGCTCAATAGATATAAAACACAGTAACAATAAATTGTTGTTTACCTACCCACGAACAACAATTTATTGTTACTGTGTTTTAGTATATGGGCTAGGTTTCCAAATGCTGTTTATGTGGCGAAAAAACATGCCTATGTGATGTCAACTATTTATTTTGTGACCACATTCAATCTTTGAAACTATCCACTTAACCCCAATCCTCACAAAACCACCTACCTACCCCTCCTCTTCTATTTGAGCACATTGTTTATATCCATTGAACAGTTTTGCATAAGATTTGCTTTTGAAGTATGCCTGTAAAAGATGGTGCAGCTGGAAGTCCAATGGAGTGTGGGATGAATGTTTACCTTTTTTTTAATGTTATATACAACACAAACCTTGCTTTATGTTAGCATGGGCTATAAAGCCATGTGTTGCACTGAAAGTCTGTGAGGGAAGTATAAGGCCTAGAAAACAGGCCTGCGCATTTTCTAAAAAGTCATTCATATTTTACAAACTAACACACTATGGGGCAAATTTACGATGAAATGTCGGAGCGCTGTACTGCGCCAAATTTAGCAGTAGAGAAGGAAAAAATCCCTTTGGGTAAATTTCAGTTAAAGTTAATAAACTCAAATTCAAATATCAACTGGTTGCATCCTTTCAACTTTCTCACCTTCCACACCTGAAGATTGAACCATATGTACCTGGGAGTCCACTATAAAGATTACAAATTCACATGTGTTTATTATTCGCATAAAACACAATTTCATCACATTGAACTTTGCCTCGAAAAGGAAAGAAAGGTAAATTCCAAGCTCTTACTGTCGAGGCAACTATGTATCTTGCCAAATAAACTCAACAATGTCCATCCACTACTTAAATTCTGGCATTGGTTAAAATTGCAAATTTTGACCTGTACATTTCCATGCTCTTGATGTTGTTGAAGGTGGATGTGTTAATTGTCAAGACACATTATACTTGTCTGGCTTTCTTACTCTCTCTATATATTTTTTAGTTAGGGTGGCAAAAATCTCTTTTAATGTACTGTGTTCTTTATATTCTGAGAACTTTTAATTCACTATTTGTCAGGCTATTCATTGTGATGAAATTGTGTTTTATGCATATAATAAACACACGTGAATTTGTAATCTTTATAGTGGACTCCCAGGTACATATGATTCAATCTTCAGGTGTGGAAGGTGAGAAAGTTGAAAGGATGCAACCAGTTGATGTGTGAATTTGTGTTTATTAACTTTAACAGAAATTTATCCAAAGGGATTTTTTCCTTCTCTACTGTGCAAGTGCCCTATTCCCGTTGGGTTTATAAGGGGCCCCTCTCCATTCTCTAACCAAATTTAGCAGTGCCACACTCCGACATATCTAAAATGCCGGGTTGCGCCATATTTACAACAATACGGCGCACTCTTGTGTTTTCCCTAGCGCTGGCGCTAAAGTCAGCTGCCTAGCGCCAATGCAAACACCCTTGTGCCATAGTGCAAAGGTGCCTGCGTTGCAGGTAATGATTGCTTATGTGTAAGAAAGTGTCCCTTCTTGCATATAAGCAATCAATAATGGCGATTTCTAAATTGTATGTCTGCTGCAGAATGCGTGTAAAGGGGCATTTTAAATATGGAGAAGGTCATAGCGTGACCAGAACGTCGCTAAAAGTGACATTCTTGTGGAACTATCCCCCTGTAAATATACCCCCAAGTTCTTGAGTATCATGTTTTTTAAGAGTCATGTTAACAGGCAGGAGAAAGGGAGAGGTTAATAATCTGAAGCTTTCTAATTGTCCATCTTTAAAAAGGAGAGGAGACATTGTACATCTTATAATTTGTGCAGATATATTGCTCACTGTCCTTTTTAACAAAACAGTAGCCAAGCACAGTCTGACCTATGCATAAGGAAGGTATGTTCGATGCTGCTATTTGTGGTGGGGTTAAACACACAGACTGATTGCAGGAGGGATGTTGAAATATGGAGTTCCAACATTATGCCTGATGGAATAACAAGGTACACAAGAACTTTTAACATGCCTTGGCCTATACAAATATACTAGTAACCCCATGCTGTTAAAGAGTTGCATCTGTTAAAGGTATGGAATACGAGAATTGATTAGGTATACATGATGAAATATGGTTTGAGTGTATCCAATGTTCCTTCTAATGAGTTCCTGTGTATGGGAACAGTATGTTTGGGGTGCACTCTTCTCGACTATGTATACAATCACGAGAAGTGGGGAACCATTATTTGAGGAATGGAGGTGAATCAGTTTTCACATGTGAAGTGTGGTGGAGATGGGAGGGGATCAGAGGTGAGAGACTGAAGATGCCCACTCAAGATCAAGATTCCTATCAAAAGCTGTCCCTAAAAACAGAATCAAATATGCCCTCTGCTTTTTCTACTAGGGGGCCTATGTATACAATTCGGAACTGTGTTTGGGGAAACATTACCTTACTGGATGCACCCTTCACACACAGACACAAACATATGCAAGCACAAATACCCATAGTGAGACAATAAATATTAGAGGGGTGCAGTTGTGCAAGACTGCCTCAGACACAAAGAACATACAACACAGGCAGCACTGAGGTAAGCCCTACACTCATACACAGAACAAATACAAGGAAAGCAGCGGTCGTGCAAACCAGACTCCTACAGATAACAGAGAAAGCACAGTCAGCTGCAGTGCAAGCTTCTCTCATGCACACAAGTGCTGGTGTAAATAGAACAAGACTACCTCACACATGCAAGATACTGGTGCACCACAGATAGCAGCGGTATAAATGTCCCTATTTTTTCACGTACACACTAGGGGTGAGCGAGATTCTTGTAATCTGTTTTTGTGTATAATTTTGCAAAACTTCATGAATATTGTATGCAATGATGCGAAATTCCAATCTGTCATTTAGTGCTATATTCTAGCCCAAAATGCGTCCTCCCATGAACTTTTAATGGGAAGATGCATTTTGTGCAACTTCAGCCACGAAAATAGCTACTCACATTCTGATTGTCTGAGTTGTTCCCTCACACGTGTAGTATATTTTTACTGCAAGCATTGACATAATCAAGCAACTGGCAACATTTTGGGAATTTCATGTAACAGGTGTACCATGACATTCTCAAAGTTGCACAAATTACACCAGCTTAATTTTAATTTTGCCTGGACCTTCTACACACGCACACACTCTCACAAGGTAAGTCACAAGACATTATCAGTGCATGCATATTCTTGCACAAGTCATTGTATAGTTTATCTTGCAGAAGTCTGTGTACAGGCTTTCTTTGACAGACGGCTGTGCTACATTTCTCTCATGGTCTTAATGTAGTATTCTTTGCACAAGTCAGTTGTATTTATGTATATTGTTTTCAAAATTGTTATGCATTCTTGAAGAGTACATACTGTAATGCACATAGCTGTGCAAAGATTTTCTTGAACCTTTTGTCTAAGAATTCTTGCACAAGCTCCACCACACATTCCTCTTTGTGTAGGTATTTATTGGCAGGTACCTTTGTGTAGGTTTTATGCACATATTTAATAACAACAAAACACAGAGAGAAAAACTTGGATGTATGCATTTTTTACTGTCTCCCTGAAGCCAATTAACACATATTAGACTCTTTATTGGATGTCTTCATGATCCAGTCTATGGGCATCAGGATGAAAAAGGCGAGAGCAGGCAACCCCGGCGGACTCAGGTCCTCAATTGGAAGGCTTCAGTGAGTTATCCTCCATGGACTGTCCTGCAGGTCCTGTCCCCATAAGTGTTTCTGATAATTCATTCGGGTTCATGTGGCACACCGTAAGTGCTGGAGGAGTTTCCAATGGATCTCTTAGTCCATTTTGATGAATGACTTCCCATAGTCGATGAAGTTGGCATAGAAGGGGGACTTCCATTCCATTGACTGCTCAATGATGTTGCACAGTCTTGTAATGTGGTCTGTATAGGGTCTATCTTTGTGTAAGAAACTTTGCTGATCTCACAACTGAGCATCACATTTTTCCTTTATTCTGTTCAGGATGACTTAGTTGAACACTTTGCCTGAGCGTGATAGAAGAAATGGGATCCAGTGAGTACCGTGGACGCAGCACATCGACCTGGACTTTGCAGAGGACATGTCCCTACTCTCCCATACCCATATGCAGATGCAAGAGAAGACCGACAAGGAGGCAGCCACATCAGCATAACTTGCCCTCAAAATTCACAGAGGAAAAACCAAGATCCTGAACGCTAACATGGCCAGCACAACTGCAGTCACTATTGCAGGCGATGCACAGAAAAGGTTGAGGCCATCACCTACCTGGATAGTGTCATAGAGAAGCGGGCGGCAAAGATGCAAACATCAAGGCAAGAATCAGCAAAGAAATGGCTGCTTTCATTCAGCTAAAGAATATCTAAAGCTCCAAGGACATAACACAAGCAAACAAAGATCAGGCTTTTTAACAGCAATGTAAAATTGGTTCTTCTGTATGGAGCAGAAACTAGGAGGACAACAGTGACCACCACCAACAAAGTCCAGACCATCATCAACACGTGCCTGAGGAAAATCCTCCACATCCTCCAGCTAAACACTATCAGCAACAACGACCTATGACAGTAGACTCCTTGCTCATGAAAAAATCTTGGAAAAGTTGCAGGGGCTGAATAGGTCACACCCTCCGCAAGCCCGCAAAAAACACCTTCACACAAGCCATGACCTTGAACCCTCAAGGGAAAAGTAAAAGAGGAAGGCCAAGAAACACCTGGTGCCGAGGCCTCGAGAGTAACAGTAAGGTGATGGGTTACACCTGGAGTCAGATTGAAAGAAAGTCCCAGGACAAAGGTGGCTGGAGAGTCTTGATTGATGGCCTATACCCCAGGAGGGCTAGAAGGCGTGAGTAAGTAAGCACTCTTTTTATTACATTGCAGTAAGAGGTTAGTGTCTGTCCTTCCTTAACCTGATGTATTCTATTGTACATAATTTCACTTGAACTTTACCACACTAACACAAGCAGCATTTTAACCTTGCTGATTCTTCTGAACTTTTCCTTGGGGAGTAGTTTTACCTTTCTGTGATTCAATGACATGCAGCAGCATGACTAACTTTGCAGTTTCTATTGACAAGCTCATGTTCACACTTGATGCGCATTTTTCTTTTTTTATTGCTATAGTTTTAATTTGGTGGCAGTAAAGATAATGTTGATTTCATTATGTTTTAGTAAACAGGGAAAGAAGAACATCTTTTGAGTGGCCGGCATTTGTTTACATGGGGCAGGAACTGCTGCACCCAGGGTTCATGCAATTAGCCTACATTATATCTTGAGAGACGCTCATTACTGAAATGTAAAAACCTTGCAGTGAACCAGAACTAAAATAGCCTTGGATCCTCCCTAATATCTGCGCTTTAATGTAGGTTTCAAGTAGAACGGTCACTGGTGAGTTCACCCCTGTGAGTGATATTCAATGCTTTGGTTTCCTAGATATCTGAGTACAAGCTTTCGGAGTCTCTGTGCGGCATGGAGACAAATGCTGGATGGTTGCCAGAGGGCGTACCTTAGATGGAACAGTGGGTGTAAAAAACCTTTTCTCTAATGTGCATAATATTTGCTGAGGTGTTTCTAATATTTGAAATCATTCTTAACCACATTAAATATAGATGAATAGTAGAAGGGGGAAGGGAGCTCACTGCTTCACCTCCCAGCACAGTTCACCCCTTGGCATCCTGGTAAATACAGTTCAGTTTAAATGCCTACTTGAATTTTTGTAGAAGTGTTTCACCGATGTTGGTGCAATTTAGTACTGTCAATCTCTAGACACATGTGTTTCTGGATAATATCCTTCATCAGTAGAGATAAAAAACGAAATTCTGGGGTTGCTGAGAACGCTGCCACAATATTCTCAGATCTCTGTACCTCTCCCTGTCAAGCAGGTGCATCTCCAAGAGCTCGTCAGATCAGACCATAGAGCATTATGGCAGCTTCCTCAGCAACCCCAGATGAATTTCGTTGTTATCTCTACTGACAACGGATAATGTAGGAGTTATAGGTATAGGAGGCTGGCAGACTAGTGTCCCTCTCTCGGCATGGGTGAAAACATTCACTGCTAGCACTTGAAGCAACAGAGTGATGGCAGCAGCATTCAAAAATCCAGTACTGGAGGTGCTGGGCAGAAACAAGCGACATACCAATGACCAACAGGCACTCATAGGAGACAGAGGCCTGGCTGGGCTATATCGCAAGCCTCCTCCTGATTGGCTGTGTGCTACTACTTAACGTGGGGAATAACCTGAGGTGAAGAAAGTCTGAAAAGTCTTAAAGCACATGCTATTAACAGAGTCCAGCTGATGTGCATCATGAAGCCACAGGATGATGAGAATTATTTTTCTGAATACATCATTTTAAACCATTTGTCAATGCCGCAAAGTGTGAAGTATAACCTGCGTCATGAATCAATTCATCTCTCTGAAACAAACTGTGGGGCAACAAGCTGCAAGGTACAGTATGTGGAGCACACATCCAACCTTACTGAAGAGCAGAGAGCATACAATGGAGGCAAACTCCTGTGCTCAACATGGATTGAGGGAAGCGGAGGTGTTCATTAAATAAAACGGAATCAGTGCCATTTAAAGATTGTCAAAATGTGTTGTGTTAATCACAAGATGGCAGCTTGCCATTAGTGCCTGTCTTGCCAACCCCCAACAAGCCTCAACAACTCCCATTCTTTTATTCCTGGTGCTGACAGTGCTCCTCTCCTCATAGACCAGGAGCGCCAGCAGGAGCAAATACTGCGAGGACAGGATTAAGGAGAAGTTTAACAAAAAGAAAAATTGCTCCATGATGTGAATACTCTAATATGAACCCACAATTATCTTTCTTTACTACACATTCTTTTTGTCATTAACCACTAATGGTCTTCTGTTTGATGGAACAAAGGTCCCTGGTATAGACACTACACCTGTAGTAAGATGTAGGCCTAACACAAGTATGGCTGTTTTTTATGCACACAGGAAATCCTGGACCTACCATAGGGGTGTCTGATGTGCATAAAATGGGAAGGGTAAGGCCTGGCAAATGGGTGCAATTGTCAGGACAACATGGCAGTTTAACAAACTGCGCGCAGGCACTGCAGTGGCAGGTCTCAGTTCTCTCTTTAGGACTACCTGTGTGGGTGGCACAATTAGTGCTGCAGGCCCACTAGTAGCATTTGCATTTCCAGCCCTGGTACACGTAGTGCACTTTATTAGGGACTTTACTAGTAAGGCAAACATACCAATCATGCACAACTAATTACCATCACACTTTACACAGGGAGCACTTGCACTTTGACACTGATCAGCAGTGGCAAAGTGCCCAAAGCATCTAAGTTGGCATCACCATGTCAGAAAAAAGTTCTATGGGGAAGGCAAAAAGTTTAGGGAACTTTAGTCAAAAAGGGCCAAGTCCAACAGTACCCTCTCTCCTCTTGTAGGAAGATGCCAGTAAATTCTTGTAGCCGAGTAGTTTAGGAAAGCGAGATGTGCCTTGGAATATATAACTTCTGAGGTTGTCAACAGCACTCCCCTTAGTGTCTTCATTCCTCATAGAACCCCTAACTACAAACTCCCAGCGGCTCACTCTCTTGCCTTCTGCTCTGATAAAGGCTCTCCAAAAAGCCTCAAAGGAACTGAAACTGTTTTCCAATGCTTCTGAACGTCTTGCATTGTGCATTAGCCATCAAGAGGCATTATCTACCATCTGGCATATTTCTTTGGTGTTTTTCCATATTTTCAGCCACTCTTTCTAACATCTTGAAGCTCATGGGGCCACCCTCCCTACTGCTGAAGCTCACGCAGATTTCCATGTTACTGGTTGATCTCACTCACTCAACACAGTGGAATTAATTGTTCTTCATGATCCCTCAATTATTTGTTTTAGAATGTTTTGTGTTACTTTTTTATGAAACTATTTCATTTTGTTAACTTGGTTTGGACCCTTCATTATTTCTTCTTTCACTGTATTACGTTTTGAGTTGTTGATCCTTGTACACCTCTAGGCTTGACTATCAAAATGGGTTTTGAGCTCAAGCCACATTATCGCAGGGTGACTCAAAGGTTCTTTGAAGGAGCTCTGTGAGGCCTGTCTGCAAAGAGATTTGTGATGGAAGACGTTTTGCTTTAGGAGCTATAAAAGTTGTTTGCCTCGTGCCCCAATGAACCTGCCAGGTCGATGTATTAATGCCTCGACCTTTATTGGTGGTCTTTTTCAACTTTAAAGCTCTAAGTAATTACATTTCTACTTAAAACACACTACAGCAATGGGAATCATATGGAAAACCGTCATAAAGTAAAGCTCTATATTAAAGTCAAATAATTTGTCAGAACACCTTTATTAAATAGAAAAGTGTGAGCTTGTTCTATAAGACAGAAATTTGTTTAATGACTAAGGGTCATATGTATGAAAGTTTGGTTTTGCGATTCTCAAATACCGATTTTTTTGCTAATCGCTATTTGAGATTCGCAAAACGCTATGTATGTAGGATTTGCAAATAATTTTGCGAATCCTACATAACTCTTAATTGCAAATTGCAAATTGTGATTCGCAATTAAGGAATAACTCCCCATTCATTCCTAAGGGCCTTGAGGCCCATAGGAATGAATGGGGAGACATTCTCAATTTGCGATTCTCAATTAGAGAATCGCAAATTGAGAATGCAATTTCAAGGGTGCCAGGGTGTCAAAAGGACACCCTGTTGCATCCCTGAAATGTGTATGTGTGCACATGTGGCACACATACATGCCCTAAGGGCATGTATGTGCGCCACATGGCACTTTGAAAAATGCAAAAAAGTTACTTTTTCAGAGAAATCACAAATTACCACCAACTTCAAGTTTGTGGTAATTTGCGATTCCTGAAGAACAAATTGCACTTTTTCTGTGCTTCTTATATTGAATTTACGGAATAGCAATTTGTGATTCTTTAAATGCAATCGCAAAATAAGGAAACGCAAATGTAGCGATTCCTTATTTTACTTTGTATCTTTCATACATACCACTAAGTCAAATTGCGATTGCAAACGCTGATCGCAATTTGGATTGATACATATGGCCCTTAAAAGTTTGTATGTTGGGTTTGTGCATTTGAAATGCATGCCTACAGCTTGCACATATGTTGTGAGACGTAGACTCTTTATTATTCACATACCTATTATTGAAATTAAGTAGTTACTCTGTTGTACACAATGGCAGTAAGGCAGTTGCGGAACAAACGTAATGGAAAGTAAACTTATTTATAATGCTATTCATTTAAGGCAAAAGTGCTCAATCTATTTTTTTTAAACAGTTTTTTTATTGAAAATAAAGCAGCATCAGTCACATATAGAGACAGTGTCATTACATTAACAAGTATAGATATTTTACACACATTATCCTTTAAAATATCCATTTGACTCAGCCATCGACATCCCTCCTGTTACGTCGGTGTTCTGACATTTTCATTTCTGTAGTCGGCGATACACCCAGATCCCTCCTATAGACATTCCACTTTCCCCATTTCTTATTCCACTTCCGAGGGCAACCCCTAGATTTAAAAACCTCTTTCTCTGCAATCATACATTTATTGAGTTCTGTCGCCCAAGGTCCAGAGGCTGGAGTGTCCGCTGCCCCCCCCATATGGCTGCTATGTCACGTTTTACCAATGTGTATCCCAGGGCAACCCACTGTTGCTCGATCTCGGTGAGGTCAGTAGCCTCCCAAATGTTGAGGAGCCCCAGTTGTGGTGACAAAGTGATATCCTTGTGCAGGGTTTGTTGCATGAGCTGTGTGTCCCTCTCCCAGAGAGACTGAATGTGTGGGCAGTCCCAAATGATGGGATAGAAGGTCGCCTCCCCATTGCAGCGACAGAGACATAGGGAATCCTTGTGTCTACAGTTCTTTGCAAGGCTGACACCAGTCATGTATCCCTGCGTAGTACCTTCAATTGAACAAGGTGAAGTCTGAGATGGATAGCCACTTCCCTAGGGGACATCAACGGTAATAGATATTCCTCATCCTCGAGCCGCCCCAGATCCTCCTGCCATTTATCACCAAGGGACTGAATCTGGCCTGGCAAGTTGTTACAGTTATTACAAGTTATGGCAAAGGTTCAGAAAGGAGACGGTCCTCGAGGGGAGACGATTCCAATCAATATATTTTTAATTGTGGAACAAAAACTGAACATTGAAGGATTGTCAAAGCACCACTGACACAAATATTAGAACTTTGTATATATTTGGGAATACAAATGCATGTTTATAACATAAATGTGTATACCAAACTCTTTCGAGAATCTCTTTTTGTGGGATTTGCATTGTGAACTGGATAAAGTTCCATCTCCTGTCGTTCATAAGGATACTGCAAGCCACCAATAAGTACCGTGCCACCATAGACATATGAAGCTGAAGGCCGAGTTCCTTTTTAAGGTTTTGCAACTTCGAGCTGACCTGCAATATCCTCTCAATGTGCATGGTTGCAAATATATCAAATTAAGGGGCCTATTATGATTGCGGAATTTCCGCATCCTCCGGGGCGGCGGAAGCCACCCCCGGCCCGGAGGATGCGGAAAAACCGCAGCGGACCCACCAAAGACCCACCACCACATTAGAATGGCTGGTGGGTCCTGGTTTCCGTCCGCCGCTTTTCAGCCGCGGTTGGCTTACAACCGCGGCAGAAAAGCTCTAATATGGTGGCGGTGTCTCTCAGACACCGTCCGCCATATTAGGATTGCTGCCAAGATATGCTTTTCCGCGGCGGGTTTACCGCCATTGAAAAGCATACGGATCTTCACTGCAGGGGCCCGCTGGGGGCCCCCTAGGTGAAGGGGGGGTGGGGGGTGCACATGGGGGGTACCTATGGTACCCCCCTGCATTTGTATGCAGAAAGCGGCAGGCACCGGGCGGTGCCTGCCACTTTCTACATACAAATGCAATGCGTGCATTTTTAACATTGCTGCGGATGCAGCTTGAAGCTGCACCCGCTGCAATGTTAAAAATAGAGGATGTGACCGCCAGGGTGGCGGTCACATCCTAATAGCACAGGAAGGAACGCCGCAGCCCATGCGGACGTTCCCTCATCCTCGGTGATCGCGGACGGACTCAAGTCCGTCCGCGATCATAATCGGCCCCTTAGTGTTGAATCTGAAGTGCTAAACTAAAAACATCCAATGTACAGATAGTAATCTGTAGCTGTTTAGTGTAAGTTAAGTTAAAAAGTACCTACTTTTCATATTTATGGTAATATGAAAAAAATATTGCCTTCCAGTGATGAACTGAAACTGAGAAAAATTGTAAACATGCTGCTTTAACTATCTCATTTTTCTTAATGGTTGTTCATTTCTGCAAAACAGTTTAGAAGAGCTGAAAAGCTAGTACTGAGTTGATTGTTTAAACAGCAGTTTTATTCTGCTCAATGACCTCCCTTTCACCATGGCTGCTGGCTCTGACAGCATGCATGTATGCATGCATTGTGGCAAACTGAATTGAATTGTGAATTGTGATAACTCTTGGAACCTCCTGAGGCACAGCCGGGAGTAGGCAGAAGCTCGCGCTTTCATTGTTTTTACTTGTAAAATATAGCTTTTTAAACTCACTCACCTACCCTCCCTGACACACGATTACAGTGTGCAGGCACCCTTCACGTAGCAAAACGAGCGCTGGAAAAGGCGAAATCGCCGATCTTCTTCACCCGCCATTCCCCACGCCGAGACTGGGACACGCCCACTTTGAGGCCACGCCCCCTGCAAGCATTACAAAGGCTCGCTGACTCACTAGCGCAGCAGATAACTCTTGGAACCTCCTGAGGCACAGCCGGGAGTAGGCAGAAGCTCGCGCTTTCATTGTTTTTACTTGTAAAATATAGCTTTTTAAACTCACTCACCTACCCTCCCTGACACACGATTACAGTGTGCAGGCACCCTTCACGTAGCAAAACGAGCGCTGGAAAAGGCAAAATCGCCGATCTTCTTCACCCGCCATTCCCCACGCCGAGACTGGGACACGCCCACTTCGAGGCCACGCACCCTGCAAGCATTACAAAGGCGCGCTGACTCACTAGCGCAGCAGATAACTCTTGGAACCTCCTGAGGCACAGCCGGGAGTAGGCAGAAGCTCGCGCTTTCATTGTTTTTACTTGTAAAACATAGTTTTTTAAACTCACTCACCTACCCTCCCTGACATACGATTACAGTGTGCAGGCACCCTTCACGTAGCAAAACGAGCGCTGGAAAAGGCGAGATCGCCGATCTTCTTCACCCGCCATTCCCCACGCCAAGACTGGGACACGCCCACTTCAAGGCCACGCCCCCTGCAAGCATTACAAATGCGCGCTGACTCACTAGCGCAGCAGATAACTCTTGGAACCTCCTGAGGCACAGCCGGGAGTAGGCAGAAGCTCGCGCTTTCATTGTTTTTACTTGTAAAATATAGCTTTTTAAACTCACTCACCTACCCTCCCCGACACACGATTACAGTGTGCAGGCACCCTTCACGTAGCAAAACGAGCGCTGGAAAAGGCGAAATCGCTGATCTTCTTCACCCGCCATTCCCGACGCCGAGACTGGGACACGCCCACTTCGAGGCCACGCCCCTGCAAGCATTACAAAGGCGCGCTGACTCACTAGCGCAGCAGATAACTCTTGGAACCTCCTGAGGCACAGCCGGGAGTAGGCAGAAGCTCGCGCTTTCATTGTTTTTACTTGTAAAATATAGCTTTTTACACTCACTCACCTACCCTCCCTGACACATGATTACAGTGTGCAGGCACCCTTCACGTAGCAAAACGAGCGCTGGAAAAGGCGAAATCGCTGATCTTCTTCACCCGCCATTCCCGACGCCGAGACTGGGACACGCCCACTTCGAGGCCACGCCCCTGCAAGCATTACAAAGGCGCGCTGACTCACTAGCGCAGCAGATAACTCTTGGAACCTCCTGAGGCACAGCCGGGAGTAGGCAGAAGCTCGCGCTTTCATTGTTTTTACTTGTAAAATATAGCTTTTTACACTCACTCACCTACCCTCCCTGACACATGATTACAGTGTGCAGGCACCCTTCACGTAGCAAAACGAGCGCTGGAAAAGGCGAAATCGCCGATCTTCTTCACCCGCCATTCCCCACGCCGAGACTGGGACACGCCCACTTCGAGGCCACGCCCCCTGTACCCACCCCCCCACTATAAACATGTGCATTTACCGGAAGCGCAGCAGACGAGCGCAGCGGGCGCGACGATTGCGCGCCGAAGGCGCGCTTAAGGCAAGCTCGTCTGCGCTCGTCCGCGATCAGGACGCGGCCGGGGCCGGTCCCCCTGCCCGACTCACCAGCAATATCACCGCGACATACACTCGGACTGAGATGATGTCTTTGAGACCCTCCCTTTGTTCGACCTGCCCATGGTCCATCTCTGACGCTCGGAGCCAGGATTACGTTTGTAAAATTTGCCATTTCTCCCTTCCATCTTTTGATCTAACAAACAGTCCGGCCCACGCTCTGAATCCTGCCCCCACCGGCGGAGCCTACCCCTCCCTGACCTTCAGAGCTGCGCTGATTAATTGCAGATCACTGAGCAAACATGCCATCGACATCTGGCAGTCCCTTCGGGACAACAACTGGGATCTGCTTTTTTTAACAGAAACTTGGCTGAACGATACCACGAATCCTATCATCACCCTTGCCTTACCGGAGGGTTACAGTATCATCTGTGCCAACAGACCCAATGGTAAACAGGGAGGTGGCGTTGCCTTAATCCACAAATCCAAATGGACGGCTACCTTGACTCTATATGACCAAATTGACTGCATAGAAGGCCTGCCTTTCAGTGTTCAAATCTCCCCGTCCACCTCCTGCTCGGAAATACTCATCTACCGCCCCCCCCATTCCAATACTTCTCATTTACCGGCTCTGGCGGATTATGTTATTCAGCTTAGCACACGATACGCCAACTTCACTGCTTTAGGAGACTTCAATCTCCACGTAAATGAGGAAACCTGTTCGCACATTAAAAACTTCATCTCTACGCTGGCAGCCTGCAATCTAGTTCAATTAATAGCTCTACTCACACACAAAGCTGGACATACACTAGACTTGATCTGCTCCAACTTACCATATATTCTGGCAGCTCCCCCCATCCCGGTTATATGGTCGGATCATTTCCTCATCCCTTTTGAGATTGGCATTCCTTGCTCCATCAGACCCATTATCACCCCTAAAGCATCAGGCATAAACTGGAGCCACATTACCCCAGAAACGCTCCAGGAATACCTAAAAAATTCCCAACCCAGCCCGTCGTCTGACCCCGACCAGGGTATCGACCATCTGAACGCCTGGATCAGTCACGCCCTAGAGGCTCTGGCCCCCCTCAAACCTATTAAAACCTATAGGGCTGCACCATCAGCACCATGGTACTCTGACGAGCTTCGCCAGAAAAAGGCCTCATGTAAATCTCTCGAACGCTCCTGGAGACAGAATTATTCCCCGAATAGCAAAACCACCTATAAAGCAGCCCTCAAAGAATACCGTAGAATGATTGAGGAGCACAAAAGGGACTTTTTGGCCTCTAGAATCAAACTCGCTAGTAATGGCGCCAGGGAGATCTTTAACATCGTCAGATCCTTCACAGACCCTAACGCGCTGACTCGGACTCAGCCTGCCTCCCAGTCTGTATGCGATAAACTCTCGCAATTCTTTGAGGACAAAATTGAGACTATCTACTCCTCCTTCCCTATTTCCAACAGAGAAGGACCGGAAGAGGAACCCACTACTCTCACGCCACAGCCGTCCACTCTGTTAGAATTTGCAGTCATCTCTGAAGCTGACACCATGGCAGAATTACTAAAATGCAAATCTGGTTCACCAATTGACCCCTGGCCAGCCAAACAATATAAAAAACTGGCACCTTTGCTCAATCCCTACTTGAACCATATTTGGAATGAATCCTTGAGGACGGGCAGTTTCCCCGCCAAATGGAAACATGCCTCCCTGGTCCCCGTCCTGAAGAAGCCCAATCTGGACCCCGACAACCCCAGTTACTACAGGCCTATTTCTCTTCTGCCTGCCCCAGCTAAGATCCTGGAAAAACTGGTACACTCTCAGCTGGCGAATTACATCGAATCCAATGGGCTCCTACATGACTCTCAGCACGGCTTTCGGTCGGGCCACAGCACGGAGTCAGCCCTTATCGAAATTGCTGACTCAGTGAGATGGACGCTGGACCGGGGGTCGAGGGCGGTGTTAGTGCTGCTGGATCTTTCAGCGGCATTTGACACCGTCTCTCATAAGACCTTGCTGAGAAGGCTGGAGGACCTAGGTATAGGCGGCACTGTGTTGAAGTGGCTCTCTTCCTATCTTTCTGACCGCTCACAGCAGGTTTATACCCCTTCCTATACCTCCTCCACTAGACCCCTTAAATGGGGAGTCCCACAGGGCTCTTCCCTGAGCCCGCTCTTGTTCAATGTCTATTTCACCCCCCTGGCCAAACTGATTGCACATACTGGGATTAAATCCACCTCCTATGCTGACGACATTCAGCTACTTTTTACCTTTGACACTCCTTCCGCCTCTGCCTTTGATCCGTTGAAATCCTGCCTTAGAGACATCTCTAGTTGGATGGACGCCAACTCCCTCCGACTCAATGCAGGAAAGACGGAGATTCTGTTTTTTAACTCACCATCCCCTTTGGATTCCAGTCTGTGGTGGCCAGAGGATCTGAGCCAAGCCCCTACGCCCAAAGACTCGGTGAGAAACCTAGGAGTACGCTGGGACAACCACCTCAGTTTTAACGCTCAGGTACAAACAGTAGCAGCTTCCTGCTTCGCAAAGATCAGGACTATTAACCGGCTTATTAATTATCTGCCGGCGGACTGCCGTAAGACTGTGGTCCAAGCATTTATAACATCCCATCTTGACTATACCAACGCTCTAAACCTTGGTATCACAGCAGGCCTATGTCATAAACTTCAGACAGTCCAAAACGCTGCCGCTCGGCTGGTGGAGAGAATCCCTGCTAGACATCATATCTCTCCACACCTCCGTAAACTGCACTGGCTACCCATTGCTAAGAGATGCGTATTCAAGGCCATGATGTTGGCTTTCCGTGCTTCTAAGGGCAATGGCTCGGCCCATCTGAAAAGCACTCTGCGGCCGTATGTCAACACCAGGACACTACGTTCAAACTCCCTACTTTTCCTGGAAACTCCACGATTCAAACGAACTCGTGCAGGAGGAAAAACATTCGAGGTTTGCGCCACTCAGTGTTAGAACAAGCTCCCGGTTGCCTTACGTGCTTGCCAAACAGAATCGGCATTCCGTAAGTCCCTGAAGACTCACCTTTTCTCCTCTTAATGGCCCCCTCTGTTCCTACGCCCCCTGTCCCCAGATTTATCAGCGCCAGGACACCCCGTTGGGGCAGCTGTGCGCTTTATAAAATACACAAATAATAAATAAATACATTTTAGTTGAGCAGCTACCTCTTTATCTCTTTACAAGTAAAGTCAGAGTGGCGGCTCGGTCTTACGGGCTTCAGGGCTTTGCCCTTCTTGTTTCCTGATTTTTAATTATACCAATAGTGAATGACAGCCTATTAGTCTCTGCTGACATAACAAAAAAATGCAGGCCTTTGGATCCACAAAATTACCTGTGATTATTTGAGAAGCGTAATTCATCATTTAGCAGTATTTTCTTAGTGCAAAATGCACCATCCGGTATAGAATTGACCAGATGATGCATTTTGTGCTAAGTAAATAGCACTAAGTGTTGCAGAACACACACAGAACTAGCCAGCAGCTGCTCAACCTCTCTTAGTTCCTTGTTCCTGTGCTCCTGTGGTAGATTCCTTGCCCCAAATTACTCTTAATTACTCGAACTGTTGTAATTGCATAATTGTGGTAATGTCCCATCAAACGAGTACTTTGTAATTACTAAGATTACTCCAATTACTCCGGGATTATTCAAATTTACAAGCTCTGCTCTAGAATTTAACGCTGTGTTACTTGTTAATTTACACGCACAATCGCACTTTGCCAAGCTCACTGCTCAGACCGGAAAGGTATAGCTGGAAGGGTAGTTGGGGGAACGTGCCGCTATTTAGGTTAGCGGGCTAGTTGTTAGTCTCTGAGCCCCTGCTATTTAAGCAAACGTTGACATAACTGTGCAGCGGACATGTGCAGCAGGCGCGCCACCGACGTGCCGAAGGCGTGCCAAAGGCAAGCCGTCTGCTTCCATCCACACTCGGAACAGGTTCAGGGCCAGTCCCCCTGGTCCCCAGAGGCAAGGTTTAGGCTCACAAGTTTACTTTAGAGATGATCTACTAGCATGGAAGCCCAAAAGTATAAAGACTTGGTGCCTTTTCCTAGAACTTAGGGCTACTTCCAATGAACAGGTGCCTATTTGTGTAAATTGCCACCTTAGTTTTCCCCACATCCTATTTCAGCCCATAAAACAGCCAGAAAAAACAGAAAGCAAACAAAAAAGACCCAAAGGGTACACCGTGTGGTGTTCACTATTAAATGCTAGATCCCTGATAAAACACAGTACAGAATGTGCATTATTTTTGGAAGAAAATAAAATACAACTAGCATTTATCACAGACTCATGGTCAAATAAGGCCTCAGGACCAGATCTTGTTAAAGCTATACCTCTGGATTTTCAATGTTATACCCAAGCAGGAGAGGAAGAGGACTCACAATTATTTATCATAATTCCCTTCAGGCCTCCTTCCAAACTGCATCTAATACAGACTGTGAAGCAATATTGTTTAGTTTCTACACAGCCCAGCAGAATGCCTTTAAGGGCGTTCTTATATACAGACCTCCCGGCCCTAGAGGTGCCTTTCTAGAGTCAATCGGGACTTTACTAGAAGCTGGGCTCTATGGGGATTCTTTTACGATTCTGGGGGACTTCAACTTCCATCTGGAAGCTGATCTTGATCCAGATACCAGTTCTCTGGTTAAGATGATGAATAGCGGGGATCTAAGACAACTATTGGAGGGTCCACACATGTGGCGTGACATACACTAGATGGGATATTCTCGAACAATCCCCTAAAAAATCACACTAAGTTGCTACCTCTGACATGGACTGATCATGCCGCTGTGCTATTTGCCTTAACATAAAACGGATTCCCAGCGGAATATACCAGGAGCCAATAGGGACATTGAAATTAGAGCTTGGAAATAAATAAATAGTTTGGAGCTAGCCGCCTCCCTTCGAGCGACAGCTAACCGTCTTCCTGTAGATATAGAAGAAGCTGCAACTTCCTAATCCGACTGGATAGAGGCAACATGCAATAAACTAGCCCCAGTGAAACGATGGACTCCTAAACGCTCCCAGCCTTCAGCTCCTTGGTACTCTGAAGAATTGAGGAAGCATAAACTCATATGTAAGAGAATAGAGCGAAAATGGAGAAGAGGCAACAATGATGGGGATAAAATATCTTATAAACAAAGCATCACTGTTTACAAACAGCTACTGCTTGACACTAACAGAAATCTCTACACGGAGCAAATTACAAAGGCTAAATCATCCATGAAGAAACTCTTTACAACGGTAGTCAACCTGACTGCCCCACCTACTCTAAAATCCCAAAGCACCCCAGAACTCTGTGAAGAAATAGTCACCTTTGTTCAACAGAAGGTGGAAGCTATCTTTTCCTAGTTCAGCCCACCCCCCACACAGACCCTGGAGCCTGCAATGTCGCTGACAATTTCAAAGGAGTCCCCAACCAATCCTTAACAAGTTTCTGCCATTGGCTACACAGGATATGATTGAACTCCTGGCCGCCATTAAATCAGGATCCCCAAATGACCCATGCCCTGTCTTAGTAAACAAACTCGTCCCGGAGCTTATTAGCAAGGCGCTGACTCCTTTTTTCAATGCGATGTTTGAATCAGGGAATTTCTCTAACAAATGGAAAATAGCGTCCATTCTCCCTTAATTGAAAAAACACAACCTTGATTACAAGGACCCCAACAACTATAGGCCAAATTCCTGTTTACCATTGCCAGCAAAAATGGTTGAAAAAGCTATGAACACCCAACTTACCAACCATCTCCATGCAAGGAATTCACTAAACTCCACCCAATATGGATTCAGGGCAGATCGCAGCACAGAATCGGCCCTGATAAAATCTACAGAGGAAGTAAGTGAAGCCTTAGACAAGGGAGGTAATGCGGCGCTTATTATGTTGGACCTTTCAGCGGCCTTTGATATGGTCCACCATATAATTTTGATGGACCCTTTAACAGACTGCAGGGTGGCAGACAAGGCCCTGGACCTCCTGAAATCCTTTCTTACTGAAAGGACTCAAACTGTGGATCTCAACAAAGCCTTGCAACTACTGTTCTCCCTACCATGTGGAATACCGCAGGGTTCCTCCCTGAGTCCCACGCTCTTTAATGTCTATGTTACACCCCTCGCGGCACTAATTAGATCCTTTGGGTGTCAGTTGACAACCTATGCAGATGACACACAAATAGTGATGTCACTACTTCCTGGGCAAAAGGAAGAGATAGGAAAAAAGTTCCACGACTGCATGAAAGCAGTTAGGCTGTGGATATCAATTAATTGCTTAAAGTTGAACTCTAGCAAGATGGAGGTCCTTATATGTGGTGCCATTGCTAATTTCTGGTCACCAGGCTGATGGACTGAAGAACTTGGGTTGCTCCCAGAGCTTACCAGAAAGGCAAAAAACCTAGGAAAGTGAGTGGGGTTACTTCAACAAGCTTCCATATACTTAGGATGAGATGAAAAATCATGCCGTTCCTGCCAGCAGACAGCCACAAGGTAATAATAACATCTATAATACTATCACACGTGGACTACTGCAACAGTTTATATTTAAAGATCCAAAAGAAACATCTTAATAGGCTTCAACTTGTGCAGAATGCAGCAGCAAGACTTCTGACCGGAACATCTAAATTTGCCTCAATAAAAAAAGGGTTAAAACAGTTGCATTGGCTCCCTGTTAAACAGCAGATTCAATTTAAATCCTTATGCATAGTTTTTAAGGACCTCCATGTTAGTGGCCCAGAACACCTAAAACTATGCTTTAAATGGTATGTGCTTAGGAGAGCATTGAAATCGGAAGAGCAAGGTTAGTGGAAGTACCCTCCTTCAGGAAAGTGAAATGGGGGGAAAGAGGCTTCACTGCCTGTGCCGCTAGGGCCTGGAATGAGCTTTCATTCTACCTCAGGAACACCACAGAACTACTAACTTTCAGGAAAGGACTAAAAACCTGGCTTTTCACCTCCTAGGTATTTTACACTTTGACAACCGGAAGGCAAAGTACGTAGCGCCAGGACAGCTTCGGGTAACAGTTGAACTTAGGAAATGTAAATAACATAACATAACAAAATTTCACCCAGGTGCGCACACCACACAGTCTATCATCCCATCCTGTCCAAACTCGTCAGAGAGCTGTAAAAGAGTGGGGTAAAAATGAAAGAGACTGAAACCAGATCCCTATGACTGTGGAGTTGTAATGCTTCAGTTTCAGGCTTCATTGGTGCCTGAAGTGGGAAGGAGGTGTGTGGCTTTCCCAAGGGTAAATGATGCAGCAGGAGCTCAAATGGGACCTGCAAAAGCAGCAAGGTAAGTACAAAATATTTTTTAAAGTTGTGCGCACGCGTGTGAGTGAGAAAATGTGTTTGAGCGAGCATCTGTACATATGGCAATGTCTGTGTGTTTATGTGTGAATATGTGTGAGTGAGAGCAAGTGAGTGTGAGCAATAGATTGAAAGAGAATCAGTAATAATGAGTCAGAGTCATAAAGAATGAGTGGATGAGATTAGAAATTTGTGGGAATGAGAACAACGGAGGGAGTAAGAGTGAGTGTAAGTGAGTGAGAATAAGTGACTAAGAGTGCGCATAAGTGAGTGAGAAAGAGTGACTAAGAGTGAGCATAAGTGACTGAGAATAAGAATGCATAAGATTGAGTGTGAGTCAGAGTGCAAGAGAATGAGTGAGAGTAAGAGTGATAAAAACAAAATGACCGATGGAACAGGAGCACACGTTGTGAGCTCCTGAGGGCCGGATTCACTTTTTTGCGCAAATCCCCAACATGTCCTGGCCATACATGCAACAAAATCCACAAAGAACTTCCATGAAGGGAATTTATATACTATAGAGACTGCCATTACCTGGACAGGTGAGTGACCTCAGCTGATCCTCGCAGCCCTGCTTTGCGAGAGTTGATGACTACCCCCGGATTCCATGCTGCATGCGTGATCCCAGGTGTCGCATTTCAGATCCCGTCCCTGACCATCTGCAGGTGTCGGATGCTAGCGCATGTGCCTGAACCCATGGAATTTGTGTGCAGTCACCAAGTTGCACTGTTGCTGTCCCGGGGCTGTAGATAAGGAGGTGACGAGGGATCCATTTGAGAGCACGGGCGCCTGGCTCATTGCCGATTTGGTCTCCCGTTCTGTTCCACGGTGGGGTGTGTCACCCCTCAAACTATCTGATGTAATCTCGGGCCCCAAATGAAGAGTCGATGAAGGGGTTGTTCAGGATAGTGGGAACCCCTATACAGCTCCTTGCATATTCTGTTTGGACCCACGCTACTGGCCCGATGAGAGGCACACTGGAGGGGTCAGAATCTGCGTGGCTGTGTGACGACGAGCCTAGTCTGCCTTCCGCCTGTTTCTGCAAAGATGCACCTCGGAGCCTCTGGCACAGCTCTGGTCATTAACAAGCTTGGTGCCTGGGTCGAGGGAAGGGCTGCACAATTTATCAGCCTAGATCTATGGATCTACAGAACTGGGGGTGAGTCAGTGGGGGCTGCCTGGTGCTTACATGTCCACACAGAGTGTCTCTGAACTATCCCCCTTTTTGTGTTCCCCTGATGACTGGCATCCATCTTTGTGCCCTGAAACCATCTCTATGCCCAGCAGCCCAAACTGGAAGCCTCAGCTAACATCGGTGGTCCTTCTTTACTTTCCACCTCCTTTCTCTAATTCTCAGTGCCCTGCCCTCCAGTCTACTCTAATGGAAGTAGAAAGTTGACTGAGAGCAGCTCCTTGTTATGGCCGTCAGCTTTGACTGATTTAACTCCCAGCTCTAACCCCACTAATTCATTAGTGCTGCACTGCTGCATCCCGGATCACCCTTCTAACTTATAACACACCTTTTGCCCCTCCCTTAGTTGAACAAAATATTTTCAACACCCAACCTAATATGGCCACTCCTACTGGGCGAAACAGACAAAGGACTGCTCTCCTGCTATTTCACTAAAACTATAGTAGGACTCCCCTAGAATCCTTTAGGGGTGGCCATCTTTTTGGATGGGAGTTTTATATAGCACATATAGACCCAAAGGTATTAGAGTGCTTTACATGAGTATCTGTTGTGTTACAGCTGGACACATTCTTTTTATTTTTAGGCACAGGGAGATTAAGTGATTTGCCCAGAATCACAGGACTTTGAGCGTCCCTGCTGAGGCTCGAACCCTGTTACAGAGCTTCAAGGTCACCCCCCCCAGCTGTAGGGCCCCATCCTATCCCCATTTTGTAATGTCCATTCTGTGCGATTCTATTCTAAGCTTGCACAAACAACCCCACCTATGAGCTAAGTTCCAGACCTGAAGCTGCCCACCTTTCTCCCTCCAATACCTTCTACCACCCATCTTAAGCTCTAAAAGAATAACATATAAAATACTACTGGTCCTGCCCAGCCCAGCTCTCCTCTGGCAGATCAGCCTTACCTTAACCTATGCTAAATCCTCTGCTCTGGAGCTCCACCTAGTGACCACCTTTTAATCTACATCCTATTTAAACCCAGGAGCCACCATAACTCTGTACCTCCCATCTCTCCTGAATGAACCTCTGCTTTAGGATCTTCCCATGCCCAATGCATAGTGCTCCAACATCCCTCTGGATACCTGTCAATCAAGAAACACCACTTGAAGACTCCCCCCACACAACACCCTTTGTGAAGAAGATGACAAATACACAACACCACCAGACCACCCCAGATACCCCCACTTCTCCCATCCCAACAACCTGAAACCCCACAATCCTCACTACTTCTACACCACCTACCCACCCAACCTTTCAGCTAATGCACCACAATCTTTAAGCACAGATTACTCAAGCAACACCCTGAAACACTCATAGCGGACCTCTACCACAACTGTTCCAAAGGTAAGACAAAAGCAGATCTAATTTTTAATACCACCCACCAGGCCAAATGGAGAAATAACGTAGCAAACTGCCTTCGAGTCACCAAAGCCACCAACATTCCTTATGGCCAAAAATTGCAAATCTCCAACTCATCCAAGTCAACGCCACCATAACATTATACAGAAATGGCAAAGTCATGGTCCAAGCCAATGACTTCAACCTTCACCAATTTGAACTCATCTTCCCCAAGCTGCAAAACTCAATTTCTAGCCCCTCCAACTATCCAACCACTACCCAACCCACCACTCACAACCTGACTCAAGAAATAACTTTTACAAACCCTTCCAAAAACTCTAATTTATTGCAATTCTCAGACCTACACTGCACCCCTAAGCCATGTCTCCCACACCCCCTACCCCATCACTGACGACCCCACTTCCTACAACAAGACACTGCTCCCAATGTCACCCCCACACCCTACCCACTCATTACACTTACCCTGTTCTTCCGATCCCTGCTAACCCCAACATCTGCCTAACCACCGTCCAAACCTCAGGCCAAAAAGCACAAATACACACGCGAAACACTCTCCCCATAATCTACCCATCCAAAGACACAGATGTCTCCACTTCCTGAAATCTTACCATCCCACAACGCTCCTGCCCCAGCCAGCACCTCCAAACTAACCTGCTCCCTAATTCCTCCTCTCTCCCTCCCCTGAACTTAGTGTTGATGGCCAAATTACCTTAAGACCTAAAACGTATGGAAAAACAACTCAACTCTCTCTTACCAAGGAGCTCTATCTCAATCTTATCCATGACTGAAAGCCTAACACATCTTCAAAGCCAACTCAACATAATCACCCAGGGTATAATCAAAATCCTCCTCAACACCATAGTGCCCTCTATCACCACCCAACAATCACAGCTCCCCTCCCACAAAAACATCAGTGAGTCCTCTCAACTGCCCAACTTCCAACCGAACAGTGGGCGCACCACCCCTCTCAAAAACCAATATCACAGACCGAAAAGAGAGAACCCTGAAATGTCCTTGAGAGAGGCAATGAATCTTGCCAAACCTTACGTCTCTAGAACAATCCAGACCCCCCTAACATCCAGGTAATCACCGGAATTGTTAGAATCATCAACTCATCTAGGACTACAAGACCTCCCTCAGAATGCACAGCCATAATCCCAGACTCCCCCCTTCCCAAAACCACTCCAACAGCTGCAAGTTTAACTGCATGCTTGTAAACTGCAGATCAGCAACCAAGCATGCAACAGAGTTGGCTGATGTCATTCTGAACAATGACAGTCACATTGCAATTGTCACCAAAACCTGGCTCAATGAACCATCCTACTTGATCCTTGACCTTCTAGACCCCCCAGGTTTTTCCATCATTAAATAGGACAGAATAGACCATCGTGGATGCAGCATTGCCATCATTCATAAGAACAACATCAAAATAGCTGAAACCAAAACCCTACTCTGTTTCAATATACGAACACCTCAGTACTAACCTAAAACGACAAGACAACAAAGTAACTAAATGCCATCTCATCTACCACAATCCAGGAAACACCCTCGCATTCGAAGAAGAACTATCTGACCGACTACCACACTGCTCCCTATCTAACTCTGACAACATTATCCTTGGTGACTTCAAACTCCACTGGAATAACAAAAAGGACACTTCAATACAGTCTCTAAATGAGCTCCTTCATACCAATGAGCTCACCCAGCACTGCAAGGGACAAACCCACAACAAAGGCTCTACCTTAGATGGGATCATAGCCAAAAACAAAATACTAAACATCAATAAAATATTCCTAATCAACTGGTCAGACCACCACATCATTCTATTTAACATTAACCAAACTGCAACACCACCATTCAGAGCACAGATTACCCATCAATGGAGCAGAAACCCATCTCCCTCTCTGACCTGGAAGAAAGAATATTACCCCTACTCCCAACCACCACAGACAACTTTAACATGGACAAGCTCACTACATTCTACAACACAACATTCATAACTGCACTTGACCAACTAGCCCCCATGAAACATAAAAGGGTAAGATATATCCCATCTAGAACCTGGTTCAGCTAAGACCTCAACTTCGAAAGAAGTCAAGTAAGAGCCGTTGAAAGACTATGAAGAGCAAGCTCATCCAGAACCAACCTTTTCCAGCTCAGAAGAGAATGCAGGAATTACAAAAACGCACCCTCAAGGAGAAAGACACCTTTTTCCGTAGGGCCCTGAACAGAGCAAATAAATGCCCCATAGAGCTCTTCAACATCATCTGAAAACAGACCTCCAAGCCTGCCAAGGACAATCCCCCTGCTTCAAAAATACCGTTTTACAACCTGGCCAAATTCTTCAATGATAAAATCACCAAATTTGAGCTTGCCTTAAGCCCATCACCCTCATTCTCAACCCAGCAACTCATCACCCAAAACAAAGATAAACCCAACCCCAGTTCACTCCATGATCCCCAAAACCAAGACACCTCACCCATCAACTGCCAAAATAAGCCCATACCCAAGACCCGCCTCTTCACACAAGAGTTGGAAGGACTTCAAACCTCTCACAGAAGAGGACATCTCCATGGTGATTGCCAACTCCAAACCATCCGCGCACCACTCAGGCCCACTACCTGCTTCCCTGGCTAAAAACCTCAACCTCAACTTAACCCCTCTATGGACGAAGATCAGTAACAGCTCCTTTCACAATGGGCTGATGCCTAACTGCCTTAAACAAGGCCAAATCACCCCCCTGCTTAAAAAACTTGATGCTGACCCGAACGATCAGAAAAACTTTAGACCTATCACCAACATTCCTTTCCTAGCTAAAATCCTCGAGAAATGTGTTTTTTCCCAACTGAACCAACACTTGGACTCGAACAACCTACTTGACTCACACCAATCAGGTTTTAGGAAGGGATGCCACACTGAAACAGCTATACTGAGTATAATAGATGATATTCACAACTCCTTTGACACAAACAGATGCTGCCTGCTTGTCCTCCTCTACCTATCAGCGGCTTTTGATACAGTGGATCACAAGTTACTTTTAGATGCCCTCCAAAAGTGTATCGGAGTTTATGGCACTGTTTTAAAATGGTTATACACAACCGATCCTAACTCATAAAAATAAAAACCTCTCACATCTCACCCACAACCCAAGGTGTCCCACAAGGCTCAGTCTTCTCTCCCCCACTCTTCAACATCTACATCAAACCCCTCACTAGAATTCTAAAACAAGCAAATATCTCCTATCACCTCTATGCCGACGACACCCAGCGCCACCTTCAAATATCCTCCCTCAAAGACATCCACAGACTTAACTCCACACTTTCAAAAGTCCAAAATTGGTTATCACTCAATTACCTCAAACTCAACAAAGAAATACCCAAAATCTTGTTTCTCCAATCATGACCACCCGCCTCAAATCCAAGAATGGATAAACAACCTAGACTCCCTACACTGCAAGCTTACCCCAGCTAACTCAGCATACTCCTCTGGGATCTCTTTGGATGCAAGACTAAACATGAGCTCTCACATTAGCTCCACTGCAAAGGATGCCTTCTAAGCCTAAACCTCCTCAGCAGAATCAAGCCTTTCCTGCCCTCATTGACCTAAAAATCACAACACAAGCTCTAGTTTTGGCCAGACTTGACTATGGAAACGCCACACTAATTGGGGCAGCCAAAAAACACACATAGCCCCCTTGAGAGATACACTAAACGCAGCAGCAAAAATGGTCACAGGATCCAAGAAACACGACCACATCACCTCTGGGTTGCAAAACTTAAAATGGCTACCAATCGAAGCACGCTGCAGTTTCAAAATGGCCTGTCTCATCTATAAAGCCCTACACACGGCCAAACCAGATTACATTGCAGCCAAACTCACTAAAGCAGGACAATTGAGAAACCTAAGAAGCTCCAACATGCTCCTTCTAATCCCACCCAAAAGACATAAACAAAAAGCCCACTCTGGCTCTTTCCTTTGCAATGCCCCCAAAATCTGAAACTTTCTGCCAATTCATATCAAAACTGACCCCTCCTTCATGAGCTTCAAGAGACAACTAAAAGAATTTCTCCTCAACTGTCTTCTCTGTACGCCTGGACAATAACCACACTAAATTTCCTCCTTATCCCTCACTAATTGGCGACCACCACTGCCGCAAAGCCTCCTGATGATCCATTCCTCAACTCCTCAATCTAACTCCCCACTCTCCCTGAAAGGAACTTTTTTACCTAATAATTATTGAACTAAGAAACTTCCAGAATCTAGGTGTATTAATTTACTGTGACTGTTTATGCTTCTGTTCATGTACGTTGTTGCAAAGCTCTCTGATACTGTGCTATATAAACCTCCTAAAATAAATCAATAAAAATAAGAATTAATGATTAAGATATAGATTTATCATAAATGAGAGAGTGAGAATAATTGAGAGTCTGTGTGGGTAAGAAAACGTGTGAGAATGAATAAGGAAGTGTGAGTGAGAATGAATGTGAGTGAAAATGAACGAAAATTAACAAAAGTGATTATAACTGTGTATAAGAATGAGTGAGAAAGAAACAGAATTAGTAAGGCTCGGCGAGAACGAGTGAGTTGTAGTAAGTGAGAATAAGCACATGTGGAAAAAATACTGGGACTAGTATACTAATGATACCGCTTGGTAGTGGCAGACTGAAAGTAATACTTGATACATGCATACTGGAGGTAAAATGTGGCACTGGCATACTAGAGATAATACTTGATATTGGTGTGCTAGAGGAAATATTTGGCATAATAGACGTGTGCAAAATACTGACACAGGCATATTGGAGAAAATTCTTGGCACATGGAAAAATACTGGCACTGATATTCTGGAAGAAATTCTTTGTGCATGGGGTACCCGTGGTAAAATGCTGGTGCTGTCACATTGAAGGTAGGTCTTAGTCTAGGAGATGACAACGATTAAATGGCAAATGCTTCCCCTGACATACTAGAGATACGTTTTGACGTAAGGGTCACCCATGGTATATGGCATGAATCGTAAAATTCTGGCATACTGTGTGCAATTGTTTGGCATAAAGAGGCACCCATGATACAATGCTATCACTGGCACCATTAAGGAAATTTTCGGACTTGCTCCAGTGCCTGCCATATATATTTTTTTTAATGGGGTCATTCTTTGGCAGTGTCAGATGTCATTGTTTGGCACGCAAATAAAAGACTTGAATATTGAATGACTTCTTTTCAAGGTTCATGGCATTTGAGCAAATGAATGTGGAAATTGTGCTTCAAAATGCACTATGTGACCTCATCGTTTTTGAAATTTTCATGGATGAGAACCTCCTCCAACTCCAGACCTACTGAGAAGTCAAGCTCGATTGCTTCCTTACTTGCTTGAATTCGAGTGAAGTATCACGTCCCACCATTTTCCAAATGCACTAGTCGCTACTGGAATGGTGATGTTATAACTAAAGTGTAACAAGCAAATTAGAGGCAGTTTTTATTTACTACAAGAAATGTAGACTGCATTACAAATAAAATCCGTCAATATTATTTGCAATTCCAGTGCAGCAATATTTCTTACATGCCGAAACAATGGATCAATGTTCAGACCCGTAGTTGGTGATTTGAATTCCAAACCTTTAAATGCAATGTACACATGCAAAGAGTGGGTGTAATTTCTGGGCAACAATTTCCAGGGGTGATACATCTGGCTTCAATTATTGCCACAAAAATAAAAATCAAACCTGTTGCATTAAAGAAGTGGTTATCATGGACACATCTCAGGAGGAGGATGAAGCAGGATAGGCGAATCTGAAAATATACTTGGGGACCTATTTATTAAAAAGTATCGCAGCGCTGCATTGCATTACAGGGAAATGGCAGGAATTCGCCTTATTTAACACAATACGGCGCATTCCTGCCTTTTCCGCAGCACTAGTGCACAATGGGCTGCCTAATGCCAATGTAGGTACCCTTGCACCATGGTGTAAGGGTGATTGTGTTGCATACAGGTTTGTTTCTGTGCAGGAAAGGGCACCTTGTTGCACAAAAAAATCCCCGGAGGCATTTTCCTCTTTCGATTTGTGCTGCACATAGAAAGAGGAAGTAATGAGGAGAAAGAAAGAGATTTCTCCGTGTTACGCCTCACCTGGGAAGGCATAGCATTTTGCCACACCCCCAGGTCCACCAGTAATGGGTAATGGTACATCTGGGAATGCATCAAAATCCATGGGACGCCTTTGCAGAGCAGAGTGACGCAATGCAGCAAAAAGTGGCTTTACTTGGCATGGTAAATCACATTTTAGGCTTTTTGTAGCACATGCAAATGTTGCATGGTGCAAACGCGATGCAAATTCTTGATAAATGGGGCCCTGGGTCTGCTAAACATAGCCTGCTAGTACATGCGCAGCACAAACAAAAACATATGCACACAGACATGTGTGTCTTCGTACATCAAGGTCACGTGTGATCCGAGCCAAATTTTTTTTACACAGCAGCAGTGCTGTCATTGCTCCATATATACAAGGTGACGCATCTGGGCGGATGGTCAACTTTCTTAGGTCTGCGTCGTTTTTTTCCTTTGGCAGAATCAGCTGAGTAATGTTAGTTTTAATAGATGCAAGGTAGGCATTCCCACCTAAACTGCCCCATAAAAATGACACAGTGGTATTTATTACTTTTGACCAAAGTGACACATCTTTGGGAGGGAGGCCACATAGCTTGAGATGGGTTAAAATTCCTATGCCTCTAAAACCCAGGCACAAGAATGACACATTGGCAGTTTCAGAGGAATTTGAACAGCTGAAGTTATTTGAAACAAGTGTAATTTGCAATCAAATCACATCACTTCAACAGGTAAGTGCACACATAAGGTAGGTAACACAGTAAATAACACATTACTCACCATTAATGACCTGTCACACATATGTTGGCATAGTGGTACACATAAGTACACTAAGCTACTCGTGGCATAAAGAACCAACGTAATAGAGTGCAAGGTGCGTTTTTCACCTTTTGACACTGTATTACATTGGTCTCCATACAGTAGGCTACTTGCTTCAGTCAAAACTGACGCATCTCCTCTGTTTTTTGAGGCATAGTTGAGTCCGTTTTATGACCAACTACCGATGCGCCACTTCTGGGCGGGAAGGCTTGTGGCATCCTTCCCAAGGATAAGTCAGAAGTAAAGTGGGAAATACGAAAAGATTATTCGCTGATGTCAATTTAAGGTACAAATGCACTATATATTCGTTTTTACACAATGCATTTGTGCCTTAAAGTCACGTGGGTGCACTTTGGCCCTTACCTGGTTTTACTGTGGTCACTCCTCTCCCAATGCTCTCAACAATTCCAGCTCCTTCATGGCCAAAAATGATTGGAAATTTTATTCTACTTATTAGACCTTCAAGCACGTGATCGTCTGAGCGGCAAATTCCAGTGGCCAAAATCTGTAAAGGGAAATGCAAAGAAAGTAACCACTGTTTATGTATATGTTTATTTGACATTGCATCACAGGAACAAGATAGCATGGCATAGTACAAAGACACGCTACTAGGCCTTGTTGTACACAGTTTAATTCGAATATAAATTGAATCTGTTAAGTTCAGAAGGGGGTAAATACTGTTAAGGGTGGAATGAGGTATCCTTTGGTTTGGACTAGCTAGTGATTATACTGTTTTGTCTAATTGCAAAAACACCCCAACGTGCAGAAAATGTGTACTTGTGTAAGACAAAAACAAACTTATTTTACATGGTCTAAATCAAGCCTACACTGACTGATCTCTCTATGAATGTGCGATTACCTCTCAAAATATCGAGATTGAAATATTGACCTGACAAAATATCTTAGTGTATCAATATTAGAATATCATTAATGTAAGTACATATTGGTAAGCAGGGAAATATGTTTAACTTCACATCAGTGTACATTAACAATATATACATGTATGTATACTTGCCATTGCAAGACTTTTGTGGTCAATATTCTGACCAAAACATTTTGCAGTTCAATATTTTAGGCCTTGAAATTCTGATCGGCAACCAAATGTGCTGTTCCCATACCTTGGGAAAATGTACCAACTTCAGCAGAGTAAAAAAAAACTAAGATTGCCAACAAGTTAGAAGGGGTAATATCAAAATGCTGAATTCTGATTGGTTCCTGGCCTAACCAGTCAGCGAGTTTTAAATCCACAATTAAACTGGCCTTATCACTACTGTCCTGTTCAGATATTAGCAGAGTTTGTCTCACAGTCAATGCCATGTGACAGAAATATATTTCAGCTTGTTTTTTTCAAAATGTTTATTGAAAGAACACCATTGATACAAAAAGATCATAGTTCATAACCTACTCACACTTTTAGGAGTCACCTGCTCTTAAAATTGTTGGAGTATATTCACAAGCACTTGTGATAACTACCGCAAGAGTAGTGTAACGCAACTTTCAACATCGCAGCTTACCTCAGGAAAATAACACTGTGTCAACGTGGTATTCACAACACGGCTGTAGCATGCGATAGACACCAGATAACGTGGCAAATGTCCGTGTGAAAATCAACGCCACACTGCAAAAATGTGATACGTGAACGCAAAAAAACATGCCATGAGGCCAACATGGAACAAAAAGTAGCGAAAACCAGCCACGGGCCTGCAAATCCCACGCATCTGGCGGAACAATGCACCATAAAAACCAGAGAAAAAACACACCAGAAACAAGCCAAAACACGTAGCAACATGGATGCACCCTGACCCAGCGCAGAGGCCTACTCGAACCCCACAACCTCCACAGACTACCAGCAAGGAACAACGGGGTCGTGGAAGGCCAAGGAGAAGAGGGAGAGGAAGACAGGGTGCAGACCGCAGGAAAACAAGACCAGCGTCACAGAGGTGACGGAACACCACCAGCAACTGACCCACTAGCAGACCACCTGGATTGCAGTCAGAGTGCCAAGGCGGCCAATCCAGGATGCAAATAGGTGCCAGCATAGTGTGACTACCTAAACCAGGCACTAACCCGCTGCCAACAGGAAGGCAGCAATGGCTGCAAGAGGTGGCAGTTCAGTGCCACCAGAGGAGCTGGAGGAAATCCAGGCCACAGTCACCAGTGTGGAGACGGTGCAAGTAGTAGGGAGTACCGTCACAGCTCGAGAGGACCTGACACAACATCAACGGGGAGTACAACAAACAGGGACTGGGGTGACGGGGAGAGATGGGCACAATGGCATACATGCACAATGAGGTGTAGCACACTGCATGCCCACAATCACCCAGGATCATGTCCCAGATCCCCTTGGCACACTACAGTACATATACATAGCATGAACAGCACACCCACATTGACGACAACATGGAACAATGCGCATTGCCGACACTGCAGAACAGAGGACACAACTGGCTCCGCACATGCACAGAAACATGCCTACTACATCTGACAGATCCGGAAAATATGAAATGGAAATGTACGCGTATGACCTCACATCCGTCATGCAGTCCAAATGCACACTGTCCCGCAGAAGAATCCAGCACCCCCCAAACAGTCACAATGTACATTGCCATACAGTCTGCATGCAAACCAGCACAATGCGCCAACATACATGTCAACACAAAGTCAACATGCACCTCCCCTTCACATCGCAGAGGGGCACACAACACCTTCAGCAGAGCACAGAATACAACACATCAGTGATGCCTGAGAGGACCACCACACTGACGACACCAACACCCTACAATAGCCCATGGATATCTCATGCAACCCCCCCACCAGGATCCGACCAGCCAAGCTACTCATGGGGGAACACCGAGCCTGCAGGTCTGAGAGGCTGGCAGGGTCGCGGGCCTGGGCTTGGAGCTTACACAGGCACGTGGTGGGCTCTCCTTGACACACGCCAGTGTCGGCTGGTGATCAGTGTGGCCTGGCTGCACAGGGTTGTACCTGACAGGTTTGTGGTCCAGCGGGCCGGGGTACGGCAGGCACACAGGATCGCATGCAACTCTGCTAACGAGGACGGCGTCGGCCTCATGGCGGGTGGGAGATGCCGCCCTGGCAGAAACTTTGGACTTTCTGAAAGAGGACCACGCCCAGGGCTACGTGCTTTTTATTCACACCCCTACGCTGGCCTGGCCATCCCACTCTGCTCGCGCTTATGGGGGCGTAGCAGACAACATTTCCGTGAGGACCCCCACAGGGTGGGGTGACATGGTTGCGTCCAATGTCCACTCCACTCCATACACCAGAGGTGTATGTCGACGTGGAGGTGTGTTCTGCATACTGCAGTCTGTCCAGCACATTGCCCCCACTCTTGGCATTGTGTACTTTCCCAATCGTGGTTCTACTGCATCCTTCACACATGCCTGGTTACCACTTCTCCCCACATTCAGCTATTGTGTGGCTGAGGTGCCATGCCGTTGATTGTCATGTTCACGGCTTGCCCAGGTTACCATTGTAAGTTGTTCTATCATGTCTGGTGGGTGGGCATGTTGTTGTGCATGTTGGTTGTGATTTTGTGAAGTGTACATTGCCAGAGTTGTGGATTGCATGGTTGTTGAGTTGAGGTGAGTGGGTTGTTAATTTGGCACTTGCCAAGGTGCTTTGCATTTCCCTTGGTGCCATCCTAGGAACGCTGCTTGCTGATGGACTATCGGAGGGTGAAGGGATCATGCACACTGGCTGTATATTTGGAGGTGACATTGGTGAAGGTCCCACGGTGTTCTGATGTTGCCTGCACATTGATGTGTGATGTGTGCTTCCTGTTACACTGTTTGTGTGCTGTGTCCACATGGGGCACAGGTGGGACATGTGTGCAGTGGATTGCCCCCAACACGTGCGTGCATCCGACTATGGCGTATGGTTCTTGCTTGGTCTCCAGCGGTTCCTGCACATTGTGTTGGACGTATGGGGACTGGGGTGCCAAGGTGATGTTCAGGACAGGTATGGGGGACTTGGATGTGGCTAGCTGTAAGACTCTGCCGACTCTGGCGGGTGTCGTTTGGGGTGTGCCAGGGGCCAACAGGTGCAGCACAGCCAGCAGCTTGGTGTGGGGTGGGATGTTGCTTATCCACTGTGTTGGTGCCGTAGGCCTGTTAGGCGATGATGGCCAGGATGCATAGGATGGTTGTCCCTTTCACCCTATAGGGGATAGTGACAATGTCAGATGTTGGGCCTGTGAGGCAGGTGCGGTTCCTGGGGTGCCGCTGTTTTTGTTTGCGCTGCCTCTGTGGTTGTCCGGGAGGGTGCCGGGTGGGTGTTGTGGCCCTCTTGGGTGTCCGGGCTGCATGATGAGTGGCTCCATGGCATCTGTTGCATCTGTTGCCCTTCAAACGATGCCCTGGAATGGGCTCCCTTTTATGGTGCAGGCTGCCATCCGACTTTACACCAGGTCAGAGCAGGTGTTAAATTTCTGCTGCTAATGCGCCTTATCGTGTGTTTTGTGTTCTTATTGCAGATCTGGCTGGTCATTGTGAATGTTGAGGTGTCGTTTTTTCGCAGCTTTTTGCACGGAACGCCTACTCTGCATCTCATTAGCGATAGTTGCGGAGGTCCTCTGTGGCGATGTTTTTTGCGGCTGCTATCGCGGGTTAACTGGTGATGTGAGCTGTTAACGCCAGCTTCTGAATGGGGAGGTACATTTATCACGACTTTGGCTCTGATAAAGTGGCGCTAATTCGGCAATAGCTCCTTGTAAATATGCCCCATTGAATTTCCCAACCAACTGCTAACTCTACAATGGGGTCTCCTGCCACCACCCTCCTTCATTCTTCTTGAACACTCATTAGGTTCAAGAGTAGGTATGCATCATATCAGCACCTTCGGACTGGCAACTTTTTTGTTGCTTTCTGTTTACTAGATTGAAAACTACTGAACAAACTGGAAATGCTTTTTTCAAGTGAAACAGAATTATTTTTATTCTTTAATCAAAGAAAAGATGAGTTTGGGAGAAATGTTTGTTCAATATTGCAGTTATTTGTCTAACAGACAATCCATGAGAATATTGAGGAAATACTGATGAAGAAACGGCAATAAAATAGAAAAGGTCTTTTCATCAAGAGATGTCATGTGGTTTCCGCCAATCAGTAAAAACTGCGCGTTTGTGGACGACATAAATGTATGATGGTAACAAACTGATTCCATGCACCCCCTTGGGATATGTTGTCCCTGGGACTAGCTAGCTTGTAGTGCCACCATTAGCCCCCCTAACCTAATCAGGGAGCGAATAGTTCTGGCAACCACTGAACTTGACAACTCTGTTCCCTCAGAAACTGTGGTGATAGACTTCAAACTTTTGCTCAGTTACTCGTGTTTTCCTTTGCTCAGAGAAATATACAAAGAATACACAAAGGGGCGTTTTTAATATTTATTGAACCAGAGTGATTCTTGTATAAAGTATATGGACTGTGATGATTAATAGACAGAAGCAGAAAAAAGTTATAATGGGTGTCAACACAGAAAATAAAACAAAAAGCTGCACCATCTTGTTGAGACAGGTTATATATGCATATATATAAGGATTTTTAACAATCAAGCATGCCCCTACAATGCTAACCCTAACCTAGATGTCTAGGGTGGGAATATATAGTTTACTATGAAAACACCCGTCTGGATGATCTATCCCCTTTACATAATAGGTAAGAGTGGATGACCCCGCCTTGGTCACAAACTGAACTCCCATCACGGAGATGTCAGTCGTCTGCAAGGCGAAAGTTTTAGTATGCAGGGACCCCTCAAGGACAGCAGAAGTGTCTCCTCTGGGTATGTTAGGAAACAAAAGGCTATATATAGAAAATGGAGTCCTTGCCTGAGGCCGAGATTGTAATCGGATAGTCATTGTTTGTGTTCTACAGATAGCTGTGTCACCAAATAAGTGTAATAATAAAACACATTTGTATTACGCATGTTAGAGGCCTTGCATCAAATGCCAAGGCAGTGTGATAGGATTCTCATGAAGTGTTCGCAAGTGTCAGCAGGGTTGGTGTTTCTGCGAAACCAGTCCAAACATCACAAATGCAAAATGTGTGTCAAAGGTTAATATGGCAAAGAGAAGGCAACTTTATGAAGTAGAATTCGTGTGTATGCAAGAATTATACAAATATCTACTGTGCCTAACTTGGGGACATGATAGAGATTGTTTGGAAGAAATGAATTCCTTCAAGTACTCTATATGAAAGGCTTTTGTTTGTAGCGATGGTTAACTATTTGGTCGGACCTGGGTAATGTTTGCCATTCTCCTGATGTTGTCTCCATTTTCTGCTTATTATCACATTTCTGTTAGGAAATTACTACGGATAATGATGTTTAAAATGTAATTGTAAACTTCGACCTATGAATTGTTTGGGAAATAGACAATGGTAGTCAATATTTCAATGTGGCATGAGACAATATTTAATAATTGTCTTCATATTTGATGATTCTGTTGCCTATCTATATAATTTAAAATAAGAAAAGTATTGACCAGGAATATTAGTAGCATGGCTGCTTCATTGAGCTTTCAGTTTTCAATTGAATTTATGCTTATTTCAAATAAGTTTATAAAACATCAGTGAAAAACATATTGCATTCAGATTTCTGATGGAAGATGTACTACAAATCATAAAACATAAAAATTGAAATCCTAGAAGTCGCAAGAAGCTCAGATGACAACAGCTAGCATAATTCATCACCATACCGCCGAACCACTTGTCACAAAATGGCCATTTAGGAAATGCAATTACATGTAGACACCTGAAACCCTAGCTTGTTACTTGCCTGTGGCCACCAGTGTTAGCTTGTTCCAGAGGGATCCAGTGGTACTGCAGCTGCCCAGGTTTTCCCGCTGGGGTTTTCCCACTCATTGTTTTTCCAGCCAACAGAAGCCTCGTCCGCCCCAGGACCTACTTAATGCACGACCACATCCGTAGACACCTGGACAACTAGCTTGCTACTGGCCTGTGGCCTTCAGTTCCTGCTTGTTCTAGACTGATCCAGTAACCCTGCAGCTGCTTGGGCTTTCCCACTGGGGTTTTTCCAACTGGGTTTTGTCACTCACCGTTCTTTCCACCCCAGGACCTACTTAATGCAGGCTACACCATGACCACGCCAAAGGCAAGCCCATCTGTGCCTGTCCACACCTGCACTGTGCCCAGCATCATGACCCCGGAACTTCCAACCCCCAAAGATACACTATTGCTGAGTTCACCCTTGACCCTGAATGCCACAACAAACACTGTGCCATGCCGACTCATGCTCCGCGGTATGACCTTCCACTTGCACCCACTGACACTTCACCTGCCACTGCACACACACCAGCCCATCAACCAGCACTACCTCAAACACACCACATATACCCCCTGAGCAAATACACCAACTCGCTTACACCTTTCTCAACACATGCTCACTATTCCAGCATTCCAATGAATTATGGGACCTCATCCTCACCCTCGAGCCCAACATCGTCTTAAACACTAAGACCTGGCTCAATTCCACATCTGCCCCAAACATTGCCACAGTGATCCTCCGTGCATAAAAATAATTTACCAGTATCGGACCAAGAAACCAGGAAGAGGAACAGCCATCCTCCACAAAGAAACCATACATTGTACCACCACCACCAACAACACCACCAACCTAATGGAACATCTCAACTTCAGGCTCCAAACAGACGACAAGACAACCATAGAGGCACCCTCCCATACCGACCCCCAGGCCCACGATCCAGCTTCTGCAACACCATTGCAGACTTCATTGGGCCCCTAGCCTTAGTCTCCAAGTACTACATCTTCCTCAGCGGCCTACATTTCCTCATCGACCCCAATGTCAAAAACACTGTGCACCTTCTCGACAGTATGAGCAGCCACAGATTGACCCAGATCATCTATGACCCTACAAACACTGCAGGACACAGGCTGGACCCAATTTTCACCTCCAGCAACCGCGTAAAAATCAACCATGTCACAGAAATCACATGGCCCGATCACTCCATCGTTCACTTCAGCATCTCTAGTCCCTGAACCCCCCACAAGATGACTGACACCCCTACCGAAGGTGGAACAAAATCTCAGAGACCAGCTGGGCGAATGCCCTCAACACCTCTAACCCTGCTACCACCACCAGCCTCAAACAGGGAGTGAAAAACCTCAATGCCTGGATCGTTAATTGTTCAGACAGCATTGTCCCCATCAAGAGCAACATCCAGAGAAAATGCTCCAAAAAGGCCAGATAGTACACCAAAGACTCAGATCAGTGAAACAGGAAAGCAAACAGCTGGAGAAGAAATGGCTCGCCAGCAAGGACTCCTCTGACAGGGCAGCCTTCTAGACCTCTCTCAACCACTACCACTGCATGCTGAGGGCAACAAAGAAAACAGCCCTTGCTGCATTCATCGATACCAGTGCCAACAACACCAAGGAACTTTTCAATATCATTATGGAATTCTCCAACCTGTCTGCCAGTGAAAACAACATCATACCCTCATAGGAGCTGTGCAACAACCTCACCCACTTCTTCCACAACAAGATCACAGCCATATACAGAAACTTCGAAGACCAACCCACACCTATGGGCTTCCTCGACAGGTATGCCAGCACCGTAACCAACATGAATCACACACTGACCAGCTGGAACATCCTCTCCACCCAGGACACCACCTCCACAAAGAAATCCATCTACTTGGGAGTTCCCACAGACCCAAACCCGTACCAAGTCTTCAACCTCGGAAAGCAGAGGATCGGCCAGGAACTCACTACTCTACTGAACACCTCTATCACCTCTGCAATATTTCCTGATGCCTGGAAAAACACCACTACTCAAAAAACCCTCCACCAACCCCAACAAACTAAAAAACTACCTCCCAATCTCCCTGCTCCAATTCCCAACAAAGTTACTGGCAAAATTCATCAACAATCACATTTTACACACCTGGAGCAGAACCAGCTTCTCATTGCCTCCCAAACCGGCTACCACAGCAATCACATCACCGAACCGCCCTGATCGAAACCACTGACGACATCTGATCCTTCTTAGACTGAGGAGAAACAGCAGCTTTGATCCTCCTTGACCTCTCCAGCAGCCTTCGAAACCGTATCCCACCACACGCTGATTGAAAGACTCCACCACATTGGTATCCAAGGGGCTGCGCTCAGATGGATCACCTCCTTCTTCCACGGAAGAACACCGAGGATCCACCTCCCATCTTTCACCTCTGAACCCAAGGAGATCACCTGCGGTGCCCCCCAGGGCACACCCCTCAGCCCCACACTCTTGAATGCATATATGACCCCGCTGGCCAACATCATCATTTCTCACGGTCTCAACATAATTTCTTACTCAGACGACACCCAACTCATCCTCTCATTCACCTACGACCCACCACCACCAGACCCAACTTACAAAGATGCATGACAAACAACGCAGACTGGATGAAGAACAACTGTCTGCAGCTGAACAAAGCAAGACTGAAGTACTGATCTTTGGCAACAGCAGCAACACATGGAACAGCTCCTAGTGGCCATCAGACCTAGGAACTGCACCCATCCACACCTCCTACCATGCCAGAAACCTCAGAATCATCATTGACAACAAGCTTACCATGACATCACAGATCAATACCATCTCCTCCACCTGCTTCCTCACGCTGCACATGGCACGTAAGATCTTCAAATGGCTACCCCTACACACAAGACGCACTGTGACACAGGCCCTAATCAACAGCCGACTGGACTATGGCAACGCCCTCTATGTAGGAATCACCACACACCTTCTACAGAGACTTAAGACCACACAAAACATGGCAGCCAGACTCATCCTCAGCCTTTCCTAATGAACCCACATCGCAACCCACCTCAGGCAAATCTACTGACTCCCTGTACAGAAAAGATACCAATTCAAGTTGCTGACCCATGCAAACAAGGCTCTACACAACCAACGACCCGCATACATTAACCACCACCTGAACTTCCACCAACCGGTGAGAAGATGGCACTCCACCTCCTTTTCACTTGCCCATACTCCCTGCATCTACCGAAGCAGAAGTGGAGGCAGAAGTGAAGGACACTCCTTCTCCCACATCGCAGCAAAGAACTCGAACATCCTCCCCACGCACCTCCGGATCATCACCCCAATTCTGGAATTCTGAATGGCCCTCAAAACTGGGTGTTTGAATAAGCCTGCAGGACCTGCTAGCACCTGAATACCCTATTGGAGGATTAGCCGCGCTTTATAAATCCTGATTGATTGAATTATCATCAATATGACACCCAGAATGTATCTGGGTCTTTCGCAATGGCATCCCTGTATGTTTTGGCCAGGAAGATTAGGATTTTGGCTGGTAGGCAGAGAAGGAGGAGGAGACAGGAGAGGTTATTTCGAGTGAGGGTTACCCTGCTTGAACACAGACAGAAAAGGAGATGTTTTAGAAGTACAGGCTCAGTAGTGAGGTAATCTGGGACCTAATATCTGAATTACATACTCCAGCATATAGGAGCAATGCAATCCTACTACATATACAAGAATTGTGCTGCCTATTCCTCTTAGCTTCTGGCAGTTAACAGGGTGTCAAAGCAGTGACAAGGGGGTGTCACAAAGAGCCTTTTCCAGGTTCATTCACAAATTCTTGGACATCATGGTTAGCATCGTTATCCAATACATAGGTTTCCCAAATAGCCCCGATCAGTGAAACAGACCAAATTCATGTTCTAGCATCATTTCCCAATGTAATTGGCTGTGTGATGGCACACATTTTGCCATATGTCCACTTCAGCTAATGAATTCATATACAGAAACAGGAAGAGTTAACACTCACTCAATGTGCAGGTAGTGTTTGAAGCCTCTTGTATCATAATTGACCTTGTGGCCAGATTCCCAGGCAGCACCCATGACTCTTTCATGTTCCTATAAACAAGAAGGGTGTGTGGGGGTCAAGGGGAAAGTTTTATGACCTGACTGCTCACTCCCCAATTACAAGATACAAAACACAAAAAGAGCAGAACAAGTCTGAAAAAGAGTGTGTGCCTACAACAGTAGCCGTGTGGTACTGGTGATGCATGCGTGAGACAAGGGTTGCCAGAACCATTGGTTGGAAGTCGAGGGAGGCTGACACGATTCCCATCAGACCACCCATGCGGTGGAGTTTGCGTCATGTGGGAAAGGTTTTGTCATGCCGTCCCACAACCGACCATATAGTGCCGGTGCAGGGATGGATGTAAAGGATATCATCACAGGCATGCATCCTAAAGTGATGGAAGAATGAGAAGAGTGCAGTGCTCAAATAATAGTGAAGATAAAATTAAAAATTCAACAGTCCGGACTCCTGGAGGCATTGCGACAGAAGTGCGGGTGTCAAAGATTAAAAGACACGCTGGGTAATATGGCTACCCTCTAGCGTAGTGTGATGTGGTCGACATGTTTCTGCTTATGGGCATCTCGCCCAGCTTTCTTCAGGACCGATAACAAGAAATCAGCTACTGCAACTACATACATAGTGTATAAATGATGAATAATAAACCTGTACTGACAAAGTTACTTTTATATCAAGGGTAAGAATACTTAAGTGTCCACTGTAGGGAGAGAAATGAATCTTCTTCCTGTTAACAGACAAAAGACACTGTATCAGACAATACCAAGTTAGACACACACAACACGGGGCGTACACATAGAAACCGTGCAGGCACACATAAATGAAAAATATATGATTTTTACATGGAACTAAAGCATAAATGCTTGATCACACCAAGGCATTTCCTCAGCGTGATACTCACCCAGCTTTGTGTGGGTGACGACCTCACCTCACCCGGCAACCGCTCGGGAGGAAGAGGCCCCGCTCTGTAGTGTAAAAATAAAAGACTCAGTAAGCACTGAACTTTACCGTGTCTTAGCCAAATGACTTTACACTGAGACCCAACAAACGTGTGATAGCGACCCTACTGCCACAAACCACCACTGACAATAACCAGGGCGCGTAAATCTCGCATATTTAATGACACTCAAGGAATAATAATAATATAACAACTGTTATTGAGGAGTTAAACCTGTTAATGACCATGGCCTATTAGAAAACAACACAGAACGCTAAGGTGCTAGTAAAATATCTCAACCTATATCCATAGCTGGCTGCATGGAAAGAGTTCCCATGTGTGCAGTATTAAATTATATTATTTTATAAGGGACTTTTCGGTAACATCGCGCTACTCTGCGTGGCCATTGGACAACGGAGGGCCGGCGCGTTACACAACGAGGCTATTTTAGGAGGGAGGGCGTTGTCTTTAACTCGCCTCCACTTCCGCTCGCTGACAGTACCGAGGTACCGACGGAAAGGTGAGACGCCCGGCTGTCCTGAACCTTACTTCCTTACCTAACTAGGATCTAGTCTTCTGTTAGGTGTATTGTGATTTGTGGGCTCAGAGAGAGTCTTACACTTGTTACAGACTCTGCGCTGGGATAGGGAGGCTATCTTTTTGTTTCCCTTATAAAATAATATAATTTAATACTGCACACATGGGAACTCTTTCCATGCAGCCAGCTATGGATATAGGTTGAGATATTTTACTAGCACCTTAGCGTTCTGTGTTGTTTTCTAATAGGCCATGGTCATTAACAGGTTTAACTCCTCAATAACAGTTGTTATATTATTATTATTCCTTGAGTGTCATTAAATATGCGAGATTTACGCGCCCTGGTTATTGTCAGTGGTGGTTTGTGGCAGTAGGGTCGCTATCACACGTTTGTTGGGTCTCAGTGTAAAGTCATTTGGCTAAGACACGGTAAAGTTCAGTGCTTACTGAGTCTTTTATTTTTACACTACAGAGCGGGGCCTCTTCCTCCCGAGCGGTTGCCGGGTGAGGTGAGGTCGTCACCCACACAAAGCTGGGTGAGTATCACGCTGAGGAAATGCCTTGGTGTGATCAAGCATTTATGCTTTAGTTCCATGTAAAAATCATATATTTTTCATGTATGTGTGCCTGCACGGTTTCTATGTGTACGCCCCGTGTTGTGTGTGTCTAACTTGGTATTGTCTGATACAGTGTCTTTTGTCTGTTAACAGGAAGAAGATTCATTTCTCTCCCTACAGTGGACACTTAAGTATTCTTACCCTTGATATAAAAGTAACTTTGTCAGTACAGGTTTATTATTCATCATTTATACACTATGTATGTAGTTGCAGTAGCTGATTTCTTGTTATCGGTCCTGAAGAAAGCTGGGCGAGATGCCCATAAGCAGAAACATGTCGACCACATCACACTACGCTAGAGGGTAGCCATATTACCCAGCGTGTCTTTTAATCTTTGACACCCGCACTTCTGTCGCAATGCCTCCAGGAGTCCGGACTGTTGAATTTTTAATTTTATCTTCACTATTATTTGAGCACTGCACTCTTCTCATTCTTCCATCACTTTAGGATGCATGCCTGTGATGATATCCTTTACATCCATCCCTGCACCGGCACTATATGGTCGGTTGTGGGACGGCATGACAAAACCTTTCCCACATGACGCAAACTCCACCGCATGGGTGGTCTGATGGGAATCGTGTCAGCCTCCCTCGACTTCCAACCAATGGTTCTGGCAACCCTTGTCTCACGCATGCATCACCAGTACCACACGGCTACTGTTGTAGGCACACACTCTCTTTCATGTTCCGCCACAGTGGAATACAAAAACCAGGGTGAATTTGGTGATGGTTTTCTACTGGGTAAGACAATTGGGAAATCAATTAAAGCAGTGCCAAGACCTGTTTGTGTAATGTGACCTAATGGTTTTCCTTCTCATGCTCTTAAGGAGATAGTGCATATGCCTTGCTTCCCTGGAGACCTGACTCCAAGGACAAGAAGGGAAAGGCAGTACAACAGGGCATACAGGGCAGCAACATCTTCATCATTGAGAGAACCTTTGGAATACTGAAGTCCAGGTTCTGCTGCCACCACAAGAATGGAGGAGCATTGCTGTACAGACCGGAGAAGTGTTGTAAGATCATCGCCACATGTGCCATTCTGCACAATATCGCAGTGAGGAAGGGTATGCACAACATCACCATTGTGTATGAATCTGACTCAGATGATGAGTTACCACCACTACAGGTGCAGCAGGATAGGACACATGCAGCAGAGGATAGTGCACAATGCAAAGAGTTCACCAACAACAAATTTTGAGGTAAGAGTGACTACAACATGTAAGAAATGGACATCACACATGATGGTAATGCATAGAGCATAATTGTAAGATCACCTTTTATTCAGGTTGTGACAACAATGTATCCCTCCTAAAACAACAGTATCCATTGTGGATGTTACATTGTGGCAGCTAGGCAAAATGTATGTAATTATAAACAAAAAATATCGGTAGACTCATGACTCTGAATGTTCAGTGGATTCACTTTTCCCTGCTTCTGGGATTGGGTGCATTGTCAAAAATAGTGGCCTGTTTAAGTGTGGACATGTCAGACCCAGCAGTGTACACAAGGAGATGATGGACGGAGCGCTGAAACTTTTCAGACACTCACCCCCAGTCACAGATCTGGGTTGAATCCATCATCATTCTTTAGCTCACTTCGCCTCCTCAGTTCAGACCCAGCTCTATGGAAATCAGTCTTGACCCTGTGCCTCATGGGAACAGTCCAGCCCGAACTGCCAAGCCAGGTCTTCCCTCAACCGGAAACAAGCATCCGGGGACCGGTTTCTGGATAATACCCTTCATCAGCCAGTCTGGCTTAAATCCAGTAGCAAAGTGAGCAAGGACCCACGTCTGGGCATACCCTGCCAACTTAGGGCGAACAAAGCAAACACAAGGAGACCATGGACGGAGTGCTGAAACTTTTTAGACACTCACCCCCAATCACAGATCTGGGTTAGAGAAGAAGTGTTTCAGCGTGTATGACTAGTACTGCATGCCTCCTGCATAGTTGTGCCATTGAGGCTAGATCCCTCTTAGCTTAGGTGAGGGAGAATGTTGGGGACACAGAGGTTGTGGATCTCTATATTTTCCAGGCTGTGGTCACTTGAGCTAGCCCACATGTAACATCCTGGCAGCAGTGCTCCATGTCAGTCTATATGTTTACTGTTCTCCTAGCCAGGGTTGTTGTGGCCACTGCCAATCTGCTAATGGAACAGATGAAGGCATCAAAGAGTGCCAGGTACTGTCTGTGCCTCTGTCTCTGCACACAGTGTTATTTCTCCATGGCAGCAATCCACCACTCTTGCCCTTTCTGCAATTGCTGTATGGAGTTTGACATCCTTAGCAGATACCTATTGACAGTCTTGATTTCTTTGCTTTGCAGGCGCTGTACAGAAATGATGGACTTCTCCAGCCCAATAACTCTCTGCCATATCATCTGACACATTCTCATTGTGGACTGTTGTTGTTTACCTTCTACACTGTTTGTATCTCCTCTCCACAGGTATTGATGTGTCCCTACTTTGGGATTGCCCTTCAACATCAACAAAGTCTGGTACTGGTGCAATGGTTATCCTCAAGCAGTTGGAGTTGGACTGATGCACATAGGGGATGCTGATGTGCTGGCCTCCATTTCTCTGTGTGTCAGTAGCTTTTTCCACCTCAATTCTTTCTGACACAGCCTAGGTGTGATCTATGGAAATGCATGTATGTATTTTTTATATAAAAAAAGTGTTATGTCTGTTCACAATATTGTTGTAACAGTTCTTACTGTGTGTGACATGTCGGTGATGTACAGGTCTGTGTAGTGTAGTCGTCAGCCCACAGTACAGCATGCAACTATGGTGTACTATAACTCCCATGATACATTGCAGAGGTAGTGCAAGCATTGCAAAGAAGTCTGACGTCCTGTGATGCTTTATTTGAGTAATTACGAACATTACATTATACCCTGACTGGTGCCTGGAGCATTAGCTGTGTCAATGTCAGACACTCCCACCACACTAGCCATTTCAAGTGTCCTTTTGATGAGCATCTCAATGGGACTGGGAGGGGGGGAGTTTCAAGGGTCCACCACTTATGCAATGACCCTAAGACATCCTGCTGGCCACCTTCTCCTTTGTGGATGATCTCAGGTCATACCACCCTTTGCGAATCTCTGGGACGGTCCTCTGTGTTATGCCAAGGGAATTCACCTTTTCTGAGATGCTGTTCCACATCTTGGTCTTCTTGCTCTCAGGTACAAAGAGGGAGGTCTTCCCGAAGAGCTGACACATATGGGCCACACATTCCTCTGTTAGGAGCTCCAGCTCCTTTTCATAGAGTTTTACCCTTCACTACTTGCTCCCTGATTCCTTATCCCCCTCTTCTTTGGACATGGTGCTGTGCAGTCAGAGGTATTCCCTTGCCAGTAGTCAGACAGGAGCACTCCTCCCTTCCTGCACCTTTCTAGACCTCTGGGCTATGGCCACACCCTGGATTTGTACACCTCCTGGTCTAACATCATCATTCTGCATCCAGAAGGCTACTCTCATAATTTGCAATTAACTATTAGGAACTAGCAATTTTGAAATTTAGACATTTTATATTTTATAATTGTGACTGCGAATTCATATGCATTGCTATTAAAGGATTTGTTGGTTACATACATCTCATTTTGGTTTTCCCTAATAACGATTTCCACTGATTCGCTATTTGGAAATCACAAATCTAAAATGTTGTACATATGGCCCTTTGTGAACAAACTTCATACAGTGCTCATAGAAGCTGAAAAAATTTTAAAAAATGCTTTGGGTCTGAGTACGATGTCGGGCAGTCGCACCATCTCAGTCCTGGGCCCAAACAACCTCCTGTTGGCATTCTGACCACCTTACTACAATGCGACCGAACACTGTTTGGTCACATACTCCTCTTTCTCAATGGTAGCTCATGTTACAACCATAAACCGGCCGCAACACAAGCTCCCATTGAGAAATGGGAGGTGTTGCTCATTCCTGTACCAGTGGACATAGTTATTAGGGAAACCCAAAATGAGATGTATGTAACCAACAAATCCATTAATAGCAATGCCCTTCTAGGGGCCACCATACATGCTTCCTGATATGGTTTCCATGTCAGTCAGGCCGGCATGGAAACCATGTCAGAAAATGTGTATTATAATCCCAAGTGCGGAAAGGCCCGCCATTTGGGATTACAAGTTGGCTCCAACTTACTGACGGGCTCCATGACCAGCTGGTTTACTTTCCGACCGCCAGCATCATAATGCGGCAGCCGGAAAGTAAACTGAGCGGCCCATTTCAATGCGGCCAAGAAGGCTCCAAGCATCAGTCGGAGCCGTTACGGGCCGCATCATAATCTGCCCCATAGTTAGTTGATTTCAGAAGGAGTCTAAAGGAGATAAGTGTGCATCTTTCATGCAGTCTCTTCTTCGAAAGCTAAGCAATATGGCAACCAGCCTCATTTTAAAACAAGTTAATAAAAAGTGCTAATTTCTCCACCCAACCCAGTCTAGGTTTAGCCCCATTGCGTACATTACTTGGCAAAAATACAAAACCTCACTGACAGCATGGGTATCTCTAGTTCCTCTGCCACAGAGTTAAGCTTTTCCCTAAGGCTTACTGACATGCAAGGCATCATTCATGGAAACCAGAAGAGGAGCACAAATAGTATATGAGAAACCTAGATGCACTCTGGTATTTTGAATATAAGTTAGCCAAGGAACAAGAGGGGCATTAAGGTGCTTAACCACTTAATTACTTCTACTGCCTTCTTCTAAGTGAAGCATGTGGATTTTACAGCCCAGTTTTTCATGGCATGCAGAAGTTGAGATTCCTGCTGGCAGCCTCAGAATCTTTTTTAGGAAACCTTTTTCCATCATCTACACTTTCTGAATCTTAACAGTGTCTTCTGTGTAGTTTCTCCCTGTTTAGGCACCATGGATAAGAAATAAAATTGAATCACATTTAATGTATTGAGAAGGCTACTAAATTTGTTTTATACATATATAAAAACCATAGGCTTCAGAAATGTTATAGTTAGTTGGAGATTTCACTCGTACAGAATCATAAAAATTCGGCCGTTATAGTTAGTATACCTAACTATAACTCACGCCCCTGCAATGCACTGCTGATGACGTTACATATTACATCACTCATGACATGCTTAGTGACATCACTGATGACATCTCAATTGACATCATGGATGACATCATCCAGTGAATGTGTGTTTCTGTAAAGGATACAAATATGTTTTATATATATATATATTCACTGAAAAAACCATAGGTTATAGACCATATATAGTTAGGAATTAGCATTTAGAAAACCTTATTTTACTCACACAAAACCATTGAAATTCCATATATAGTTAGTTGCACTAACTATATATCGCGCACCCGCAATCCACTGCTGATGATGTCACATATTACATCATTCATGACATGGTCAGTGACATCACTGATGACATCACTGATGACATCTCAAATGACATCACTGATGACATCACTGATGACATCTCATTTGACATCATTCTTGTGCTAATACGATAAACCTCTTCAGACTCTAATATAACCTTAGATACACTCAGTGTATACAGACACTCACACACTGTCACTCATCCATGGAGTTACTCACACACCTAGTCAGTCATGCAAAGAAACAATCTCACCTCCATTTCCTCAACTATACAGTTATACACACCTTACTTATTCAAACATATACTAACACATATTTACTCTCTTATACAATCCCTGATACAAGTTCACAATGATCCATACAGCCACTCACACATTCAGTGGCTCTCATGCACAGTTATTTATATATGCCAACTCTCACATGTACTGTGTTTTACATATGTACTTACTATGACATGTAGCATTGAGATATCCATTCACTCATCAATACACTCATGCACACAGTCAACCGCCCATGTAGCTTTTTCCACATGCACTCTTGAACTCATACACCTAGTGAATCAACTGCTCACACATCTATGCACAGAGTCACACACCTCCCAGCCACCCCCACACAAACTCAATCTCCCATAGAAATACTTGGGCAACCAATTAATAACACATATAGCCTCTCGTATAGCTAATGATCAACACATGCAGCAGTTTACATCACAACAGACATAATGATGCACAAATTAAGACAGTTTAGTCACTAACCCATGCATTCAGTGAGACACATTTAATCACTCACTCATACAGTCAGTCACGCACCTACTAAATCCTTCATCCAGACACTTATACATCCACTCATTCTTCAATATCTAAGACATATTTTAACTTTACAGAAACATACAGTCACTGGATGTTGTCATCAGTGATGTCATTTGAGATGTCATCAGTGATGTCATCAGTGATGTCACTGACCATGTCATGAATGATGTAATATGTGACATCATCAGCAGTGGATTGCGGGTGCGCGATATATAGTTAGTGCAACTAACTATATATGGAATTTCAATGGTTTTGTGTGAGTAAAATAAGGTTTTCTAAATGCTAATTCCTAACTATATATGGTCTATAACCTATGGTTTTTTCAGTGAATTTTCAAGGTTTTGTAAATGCTAATTCCTAACTATATATGGTCTATAACCTATGGTTTTTTCTGTGAATTTCATTGGTTTTTTAACAGCTAATATCTGTAGCTGTAAAATGTATTCTTCTTTAAATCCAAAAATATATTTTATATGTTTATGAATAATTTTTTTTTTAAATATTTTTTTTTCTTCGTTCCCGCTTCGCGAATCGGGAAGCTTCCCGTTAGCTGACCTTGATGCCGCGAAATAGACCGCGAGCCGGTAAACGTTTCTTTACCGCAAGTGCCGCGTTAGAAAACAACATCGTGACGCCTCCCGTCCGCATGACGTTCCACGTTGTCGCGTGATACGTCATATGACGTGCTACGTTAGCGAACTGGTACGCGAAGCGAGTGCCAAAGCGCAGGTTTCTGGAAGCAAACCGGTAGGCCCTGCAAAGCGCTTAACGTAAACACAGCAAGTCATGTGACTTGGTAATAACACTTTTCATTGGTTCATTTCACTTTTGGTTTCCTAATGATGTAAGACTAGGTCATATAATCTAAAATGAACACTTTTGATTGGTTGAGAACTCTTGTTTTTCCCAAATGATGAAAATCCCTCCTTCTTTCCTCACTCTGACTTTCATCATTGTGAGAGAAAGACCCTTTGTGATCACTGAGCAATGGCTTCTTTAGTAGCTTCAGCTGGTGCTTCCCCACCACCTCCACCACCTCCAAGGAAGAGAGGACCACCTGCTCAAGTTGTAATTCAACAAGAAGAAGAAGAAGAGGAACAGGAGGACGAGCACGAAGAGAGGCAGTTTTTGCCTGAGCAGCCCAAGACGTCTCACCGGAAAGAAAACTTCATTTGGCAATTTTTTAAAATTCCCAAAGGTCAGAAAAAAGTAAATGCAAGATACGTAACTTGCCTTATATGTCAAGATAGACTGTCCAGAGGGACCGACAAAAAATACAGTTTCGGAAACTACACAATGCATCGCCATATGACTAGGTGGCATCCTAACAACTACAGTGCTGCACAGTTTCGGAACGACCTAGATAATCTCCCTATTATGGCCAGAAGATCTGTTGTACCGGAAGTAACGGGACCAGAGGGCAGGGAGATGGTGCCAAATATACAAATGAGATTTGGTGAAGTAAAACACACCTGCGTATTTTGCGATGGATTCATTTCCTACGGAGAAAGAAGCATCACTCTGATCAACAGAGCTATTGACTATCATATGCAAGTTTGTCCGAAACGCCCAAAATAATAAATACTTCTTTTTTTTGTTTTGTTGCTCCTGTTGAGCCCTTTACAATGAATCGTTTTCATTGCCCCCTCCAAGAAAAACCCAAAAAAATATAAAACTGTTCCGAAAAATTCAAAAACATTAAAAAAATGTTCAGAAAAATAAAAAAAAAAGTTCTTTTCAGAACTACCTCCCCGTTATTAAAAAATTGGTACAATATTTGGAACTGTGCCAACCTCTATTTCTCTTAGTTCGCTTCCTAGTTCGCTCGCTGGTACGCGAACTGGAAGCGAACCAAAAACAGTAAGTATAAGGGAAGGAAACACACACTTATGTTAAAAGAAAGACAGCTATAGGGGAGTAAACTAGAGATACTATTACCCATAATCCACTACTGATGATGTCACATATTACATCATTCATGACATGCTCAGTGACATCATCAGCAGAGGATTGCGGGTTTTTTGGCAACATGCCTTATCCACGGTTTAATAACGCTGCCTTTTGCTTTATATAAGTTTTCAAATTGTATGAAATATATACCAATAGGTCTTTATGAACCTTTAGGTAGTGCTTTTGTTCATGAGGTCTGGTCGCTTCCATACACATACAGATGTTTCAAAGATGATCAAGAAGTTTATCTGAATGGAGAGGAATGCACTGAGACGCCAGATCATTCACTAATGTGTAGGCACATACAGTTACACGATTCATGCAACAAACACCGACCAAATATGGCTTGCGTGTTGCAAGGCACGCCAGTTCCTGCTATCATCCCCACGTTCAAGTTGTTGGAAAATGGTAGTTATTTGATGCTCAATAATGAACATTGTTCTGAGTTAATTAAAAGTATTCCTTTTATCGTAACAGTAAGTGAACGGGTTATTTGCTGCAGAAATGTTCTATTTCCTCCCACACATGAACATAGGGAGTTTTCAATCTGGCCACAAATACCAACCTTGGGACACGTTTCAACGGCATGACAAGAATAAGAGCTCTTTTGTCTCAGAGAGAGGTGGCCTTGAGTTCGGCCCGTGAAACTTTCGTACTTCACATAGCGAACACCCGTACACAGGTTTGCCTTTCAATTTCAGCAACATGTTTCCGACTATCTTTAACGCATCCTCCACAAAATCCCTGGCACACTTTTTTAAAGTTGTTACCAGTGGTCTCGTGACTTCATTTGAGAAAATCTTTGGAGTCATCCCTGCTCCCTTTCATTCCATTTTCTCCACTCTGGTTCGTGGATTGCATTTTTACTTGCATTACCAGCGGACGCTCTTGTGCTTTTTTACATTTTTAAATATGGATGTCCCTCCTATGCAACCTCCGACCCTGCAGCTGCTGACACTGTTCCGCAATCGCATGCTAGAATATTATGGCACAATGCCGTTGGCGATATTAAGCACGGCATATGGATTATCTTTTCGGTTCTCCTACTTCACCTGTGTCCAGCCTGTATTTCACTGCCTGACCTGTGATTTCGATTGGGCCATTGATTTGTGTCTCTGCGGACCGGTTTCTCCTGACGTCGACTTTAATCAGCTGATGACTCCTATCATTACTCACGAGTTGGTTTGTCCTGGCGAAAGGATTATGGCTGTGGCATTGATGCATGGACTACTTGGTCCCTGGAATTTACTGGCGGCAGCACAGTCTTTCTTGGAACACAGCTTTCTTGAAAACCCACCGAGCTGTCCTCTGATGGTGATAGAGGATCCGGTGCTGGGAGAGCACGTATGTTCTTTTCCGCTTTTAAATTGGATGGCTGAACTGTTTTCGGATGAAGACGGTGACTTCCTGTTGGAGGCTGTTGCAGCTTATTTTGCATACACAGTTATGTCATAGACCTTTTTCATGTTTCATATGCTGAGTACTAGCATTTCATTGACAATTCATTGACTTAATTGTCAAGTTTTTATTATTTACCTTGCCTATTGGCTTAAGACTCGATAAAGTACTTGGCTGTTTTATTTTTCTTTAGCATTGAATTTTCCTAGTTTTTAATGCTTTACCTTGCGGACCGTCCACATATAAACTTGCAATCTGCTCTCATGAGATGGCACTTCTATTATCTTATTCAGTTCGTTTCCGGATCATGGGGAGGTGTCATCTAGGTCCTGGATATCTTTACACCGTGTTAAGTTAGCATGGGCTCATTACCGGTTTAAACGCCATTTTTCCTTTTTTGCAACTTCTGCACACGACATTTAGTTGTTGCTTTAGCTTTCCACCTAGTAGTTCATCGTGGTTTACATGAGAATAATATGTTATTGGTCTACTATCTGCTTTACTTGTTAAACTATATCTGTACAGCGAGTGCTAAAGTTTCAAGAACAACACGATACAGAATTGTTATGAGGTCTGATCTCCACGACTTCATACTCATAACATAAGTGCAACTTCTGCCAATTCTGGGCATGAGGCGGGTTTTATATTGCTTTGCCGAACACACATACACAACAGTTGATGCGGTTCACATGAAGAGAGAGCTGGTGTATGCTGATGTGATTCCTTCAAATCTAAGACACTAAAGTATGGGCACGCCCTAAACCAACACAAAGAGACCTTCTTAGCAAATAATATAATATGTGTATTAGGGAGGGTGAGATATAAGCAGCCGCGGGCCGTGGAGGGAGTTACGGTGAGGCAGGGAGGCGGGGAGGGGGAGAAGCAGGGTGGAGCCCTCTCTACCTTGCCCCTCCCCCTCCCCGCCTCCCTGCCCCACCGTAACTCCCTCCACGGCCCGCGGCTGCTTATAAGTGTTGCTAACTCTTATTCATTTACAGCATGTTAACATACTGTCACCATTCGCTTTTTATGTACTAGTAACTATGCTGGTAATTTTGCTACTGATAATATGTGTACTTGTATTCTCCACCCTGCTTCTCCCCCTCCCCGCCTCCCTGCCTCACCGTAACTCCCTCCACGGCCCGCGGCTGCTTATAAGTGTTGCTAACTCTTATTCATTTACAGCATGTTAACATACTATCACCATTCACTTTTTATGTACTAGTAACTATGCTGGTAATTTTGCTACTGATAATATGTGTACTTTTATTATCTAAGGTACTACGCCTGAGAAGACGGCATTAGTAAATAAACATTTCAAATACACATGTGTTCTTCTTAACTCCATGTTCTGGTTTCTAAGAAATATATAACGACCGACTGTTCATGAGTTCCACGTATCCTGAGGTACTATAAGTTCATATTCTGGATTGTCTAAACATTGAGAGTTTGTTATATCCAATGTGACACTGTACCTAGCTTGCTAAATAGTTTTTGATTACTAACGTGAGTTTTGGGACACCCTAATTCGCCGAGGTTCCAATCCTCTGTCCACAGTTCTGTGTGAGAACAGAAACCCTGCGACAGGGGCACCCCCGACCCTTGCTGGAGCTTCATCACACTTGCGATACAACTCCAGCAATGCGCCACCTTTACGGCACAGATACATCACGCATCTGTGCTGTTTTTGCCCCGTGATGCGCCGCATTGTAAATGCAGCACACCATAGGTGACGGAACAGCGGCACAGAATGACTAACACATCCCTGGTGATGCGCCAGTCATCATAAATCTATCCCTATGCTTCTTATCTTGTTAGAGATGAACCGCCATATGTATCATCAAAGTTATTTGCATTTCCTAAATAGCGAACTTTAAGGAATAAATAGCGATTCTTTACCATTCCTAGTTTGCGATGAGCTATTTGCTAATTAGCCGAATGTAGCCCAATGAAGCCCAATGTAGCCCAATGTAGCCCAAAGATGGCCGCCAGACACACAAAAAAACAAATGTAGCCCAAATATCAGCCAGATGTAGCCCAACTATAGCCCAGTGACAGAATGACCAATCAGCTTCGCAAACCTCCGTTACGCGAAGCGGAGCGCTGTTACAGATATATATCTTTTTTTGAACGTTAATTTCTCAAAATCCACTGGAGCACATATATTGAGACCTAGCAAAGGCACATCGGGCTACCAGTCCCTAATATTTTGCCAAGTTTCGTGCAAATCCATTCAGCCGTTCGATTATTATTTTTATTATTTTTTTTTGCCCCGCGGGGCCCTTTTAAAACCTCCACATCAAACCTAGGGAGTCAGCGAGGATCTACTATGCCCCCTTATAGTTATTTCCCCCTTTGTTTTGACCTCCTCTTGTCTCTCGATCCTACCGAGAGACAAGATGGCGGCCGCTACGGACTGTTTGGAATGTTGACAGACGCCGGAGAACCAATCAGCTTCGCTTCACAAAGCTCCGTTGCGCGAAAAGTCCGCGAACCAGAGCGCTAACCGGTCCGCTGTTACAGATATATATCTTTTTTTAAACGTTAATTTCTCAAAATCCACTGGAGCACATATATTGAGACCTACAAAAGGCACATCGGGCTACCAGTCCCTACAATTTTGCCAAGTTTCGTGCAAATCCATTCAGCCGTTCGGGCTAAAAGTGAGGCCAACCGCCCTATGGAAAACTCAATGTTAAAAACACGTTTTGGGACCCCCCTTTTTTCTCGGCCCCCACTGGACGAACCCCCCCCAAATTTTCAAGGGCTGCTCAGAAACAAAATGTGCCATTTTCCTGAAAATTTCAGCCGATTCCGTCCACAAACGCCAAAGTTATTAGACATAGAATTTTCAAAAAACCCATAGAGAAAAAATCCTAACTATATATACCTACTGGCGACCGCCAGTAGGTAATATATATATATATATATATATATATATATATATATATATATATATATATATATATATATACACCAAGGTGTATTGAAGTATGAGTGGGTGTATGAGTGTCTGAATGGATGATTTAGTAGGTGTGTGACTGATTGTATAAGTGAGTAATTAAATGTGTCTTACTGAATAAATGGTTTAGTGACTAAACTGTGTGAATGTCTTTATTAGCCTGCTAGTTAGTGTGTAAACGGCTGCATGGCTTGGTGAGTAGCTACATGAGTGTCTATGGGGGTATTTATTGGTTGTCTGAGTTCTGTGGCGCTTACTGGAGGTACCTGGTGGGCTAGTTGGACCCCAGAGACACTCAGGATTCAAGGGGAATTTATTCTCCAACTTAAAATGCCCCACAGTGCTTGTTTGCACACATGTCACATCAGGCCCCACCCCCTCCCTTCACCACTGTGCAAATGCGCCCCGTGGTGCGCTTTAAGTTGGGGGATTAGGTCCCCTTGAATTCTGAGGGTCCCTGGGGTCCAACTAGCCCACCAGGTACCTCCAATAAGAGCCACAGAGTTTCGTTGCAGAGAGACGTAAAAAGGGGCGTGGCCTCAGACCACATCTCTGCACCGCAGCCCTGTGGCACTTACTGGAGGTACCTGAGGGGCTAGTTGGCCCCTAGGTACCCTCAGAATTAAAGGGGAATTAATTCCCCAACTTAAAACGTGCCATCGGGCGCGTTTGCAGAGTGTTGCCTGGAGGGGCGGGGCCTCCGGCACGACGCTAGCTTTTGTTTTGGGAGGGGGCTGTGTGGCACCCCTTCTTTTTCTTTTTTAATGCCCAGGGGACCCCATCCCCCAGGGCCTGACCCCTTTTTTTTAAATGGGAGGGAGCCGGGTGGCCCCCATCAGAGGCCAATTATGGCCCCGAGGACCCCATCCCCCAGGGCCAGTCTGTCCTTTTTTCTTTTTAATTATTTACTTTTTACAGGGTAGGGGGCCTCGTGGCCCCTTCCAGGGTCACTTCTGGCCCCAGGGACCCTATACCCCGGGGCCTGGCCAACCTCTTTCTCTTTTTTCTGTTGGGAGGGGGGCCGTGTGGCACCCCTCCTCAGGCCAATTATGGCCTGAGGAGGCTGGGCTGTCTGTTTTTAAAAAAAAATCTTGCTGGGAGGGGGTCACGTGGCCCCCCTTCTCAGGCCAATTATGTCCCCGGGTACCCCATCCCCGGGGCCGGCCTGTCTGTTGTATGTTTTTTTTTTTAGGGGATGGGACCACGTAGTCCCCCTCCTGGGCCACGTCTGGCCCCTGGGACCCCATCCCCTGGAGTCTGGCCAACCTCTTTCTTTTTTTTTGTAGGGAGAGGGGCCCCCTCCTTAGGCCAATTATGGCCCCAGGGAGCCCATCCCCTGGGCCAGCCGGTCCATTTTTTTTATAATTTTTTTTTTTTTACAGGGGAGGGGGCTGCGTGTCCCTTCCCCCGGGGTCCGGCCTCTTTGTTGGGGACAGTGGGGGGAGCCCCAATGCCCCCACAGTCCCTGCCGGCTCCCCGCCTCCTGCGGGAGCCGGCATTGCTTTTGGGCAAGGGGAGCTGCTAACATGCAGTTCCTCTTGCTTTGCTTCATTGAAGCGAGAGCAGGTTTTCTGCTCTCAATTCAATGAAGCAAAGCAGTGCTCCCACCCTGCCGTAGCAAACGGCAATGTCCCAAGGGTGGGCACCCCAGGACATTGCAGGAGCTTGCCCTGGGGGTGGCGATCCCCAGTGAAGGGCTCCAGGAGGGGGGCCACGTGGCCCCCCTCCCTTCCAGTGCAAAGCCCTGGGGAGGTGGTGGTCCCCGCATTTCCATATGGAGTACCCCGGAGTGGTGGTGGTCCCTGGGGCTTGTGGGGGGCTCGAGCACCCCCCCCCCCACAGGGGTCCGAAAAAAAAGGGGGGTCCCAAAAAGTGTTTTCCCCATGCAATTTCCCATAGGAAACTTAAGACATGGCTACAGCCCGAACTGCTGAACAGAATGACACCAAATTTGGCAAAAATGTAGATCTTGGTTCAGAAAGAACCCTTTTTGATAAATGGTGTAAATCCGTTCAGTAGTTCTTGAGAAATTCAAAATGAAAAAAGTTTCGATATCTATGGCCACGCAGGATCCGCGCACCCTCCCGATCACAAGCTGTATGCTAATTGGCTGTCAACACTTCAAACCATGAAGTGTTGGCAGCTATCTTGTGCCTCAGTAGAACCGAGGCACAAGCAAACAGAAGAAAAAAACACGCAAAACACGGAAAGAGGGCAGGGTCGAAAAACCCTGACCCCCTAGGCCTGCTCAGAGGGTCCCACAAAGGATTGAGGAGGAATTAATTCTCCAACTTAAAACGCGCCACAGGTCGTGTTTGCAGACATATCACCTCAGGCCACTCCCCCTTCCTTCACCATTGTGCAAACGCGCCCCCTGGCGAGTTGTAAGTTGGGGAACTAATTCCTCTTCAATACTGAGAGTCCCTGAGGGCCAACTAGCCTACCAAGTACCTCCAGTATGCACCAGGGAGCTGCGTTGCAGAGAGGTGTTCAGAGGCAATGCCCCTTTTTACACCTCTCTGCAACGCAGCTCTGTGGCGCTTACTGGAGGTACCTAGAGGGCTAGTGTGACCCTAGGGACCATCAGGATTCAAGGGGACTTTATCTCCCAACTTAAAATGAACACAGGGCGCGTTTACACAGGGGCGAAGGGAGGGGACGGGGCCTGAGGTGACGTGTGAAAACACACATTGTGGCGTGTTTTAAGTTGGGGAAATAACTCCTTTCATTCCTGAGATCCCCTGGGGGCCAACTAACCCACCAGGTGGTTCCAGTAATCGCCATTGTACTGCGTTGCAGTGAGGTGGTCCAGACCGTACGCCTTTTTACACCTCTCTGCAACTGCGCTTACCGGAGGTACCTAGAGGGCTAGTGTGACCCTAGGGACCTTCAGGATTCAAGGTGACTTAATCTCCCAACTTAAAACGGACACAGGGCGTGTTTACTCAGTGGGGAAGGGAGGGGACGGGGCCTAAGGTGACGTGTGCAAACATGCTCTGTGGCGCATTTAAAGTTGGGGAAATAATTCCCCTTCAATGCAGAGGTCCCCTGGGGGCCAACTAGCCCACCAGGTGCTTCCAGTAAGCGCCACTGCACTGCGTTGCAGAGAGGTGGTCCAGGCCGTGCCCCTTTTTACACCTCTCTGCAAGGCAGCTCTGTGGCTCTAACTGGAGATACCTGGTGGGTTATTTGTACCCAAGGGACCCTCAGGATTCAAGGGGACTTTATCCACCAAATTAAAACAGCCACACGGTGTGTCTGCACATGTCAGCTCAGCCCCCCCCCCCCTCTGTTCACCAGTGTGCAAACTCGCCCTGTGGCACCTTTTAAAAGGTAGTTTTAATCCCCCTGCCCTATTTTGTACTAGGGTCTTACAGAGGAGGCCATGGTTATCACAGGGGAACCCTAACGCATAGTGTTCCCTAGTGTATGTAGGTGTTTTAACTGTGTTCTAAGTGTCTTTTAGCATAGCACTGGCTCTAGGACTGTTTAGTCAGAGCCAGTTACCACCAGTACCCATCTGAAAAAGTTGAGGGTACAGGATGATTTTACAACAAGGCCTCTTTCTGCTCCTCTGTTTGTTCCTTCTGCACGCCTTCCTTCTTCCTGCACTTTTCTTCATCTTTGAGGACTTCTGTTGCTTGAAACTAGCATTTAAATAACCTTTGAAATCAACTGAAAAAAACATAGGTTTCAGGCCCGTTATAGTTACAAATTAGCATTTAAAAAACCTTTGAAATTCACTGAAAAAAAACATAGGTTTCAGGCACGTTATAGTTAGGAATTAGCATTTAAAAAAACATAGAAATTCACTGAAAAAAACATAGGTTTCAGGGGCGTTATAGTTAGCTGGACATTTCACTCGTACAAAACCATTGAAATTCCCCAGTTATAGTTAGTTCAGCTAACTATGACTCGCGTGCCCGCATTGCACTGCTGATGATATCATATATTACATCACTCATGACATGGTCGGTGACATCACTCATGACATCACTGATGACATCTCAAATGACATCACTGATTACATCATCCTTGTAATAGAGTGGCAGACCTCCTCTCACCCTAATATAACCTTTGATACACACACTAAAAAATAGCAACTAACATTTTCAAAACAATGGAGATACCAATACCAGTTACAACACACCTATTCAGTAATTTCAAGATCTACACACACATCCACTCATTCACTAACAGTCCTATACAGTCCCTCATACATGTACTCACTCATCATTTGCACTCATACATCTATACATCCTGTTACACACTGGCACTCATCCATAGAGTTACTCACACACATAGTCACACATACAAAGTATCAAACGTCCATTTAGTTATATATAAAGTTATACACACACCACCACTCTTACTTCTACAGCCACTTACACATACTTACTCTCTAAAACAATAACTTATAGAAACACATAGTTGTTTATACAGGAACTCTTCCAATCTCTCACTCTCACATACACCCATACTCACATATACTAGTTTAAAACATATGTAGTTACTTATAAAGACACTATTGAGACAGTCATTCACTCACTAACACACCCATACACACACTCATCCACCCATACAGTCCTGTATACATGCTGTGTTCAACAAATATGCGTCTGGCTGGTCTGGAACATTACTTGATGCTGATACCTTTGCTGCTGCTCGTGTGCAAGTTGTGCTCAATAAAGATTGCAACACGTACCAGCTGGAGGCTCTTTCCTTGGGGCAACCTTTTACGTTGGATATTTGCGGCTGTGTCCGGCCGCGGAAAGAAGCTCACCGCCAGTTGAAGCGGGCTCAGTTGGCGCCTCGTAGGGGCCAGCGTTATTGAGGAGAACAGGGCAACGAGTGACAACTGGAAAGCGGAGCGAGCAGTACAGCATAGTGCGCATCAACGCACATGGAGAAAATCGGCTTTTAATTTTGAACACAAGATTGACTCACTTGAGAAGTAAGCTCCCACACTACAAGAACCAGAATTCCATGGAAATGGTTACGCCCACATGGGCGGGGTCTTTTAATTGAAAAGTGGTGGGAGCTATGCTGTCTGTGTTTTTGAGCAAAATTAGCCATTGAAGAAGGGGATTTTGTCCCCGAAACGCGTCTGGCTGGTCTGGAACATTACTTGATGCTGATACCTTTGCTGCTGCTCGTGTGCAAGTTGTGCTCAATAAAGATTGCAACACGTACCTGCTGGAGGCTCTTTCCTTGGGGCAACCTTTTACGTTGGATATATATATATATATATATATATATATATATATATATATATATATATTCCAGCTCCGTTGCACCAAAAACCGGGTCACTCGCAGACGGGTGCCTCTTCGTGGTGGTGCACCACGTCACAAATTGCAGCTCCGATTATCTCTCATTCCAAAGGAAAGAAAATCCGGCACTCGCAGGGGAAGTGTTCAAGTTAGTTTTAATATCAAACACTCAGCAGACAAACGCGTTTCGGTTTTCCTTCGTCAGTGTCTACCATCGACACGGAAGGAAGCAAGTTTAAAAACATTTCATCGCGATTTGGCATGTGTATAGAAAGAGGACTAACGTTAAGCCCCGTGAGAAAGTTATTTACATAGTATATTACTATTTTCTTTACATTTCGTAAAACACGTAAAACGGCAAAATGAATGAAATATCTTTTACGATTTCATACATTAATTTCAGACAAGTTCAATACACAATTCCCGAAATTATTTATATTATATATACATTTTATTAAATTGCCTTTTCCTGTGTTGTGGGTATTATTAAGCCGTGGATCGGCAATGCTCACGGGGTATGATGCTCATGATACTCATAGCTAAACATTATTTCCAGAGTCTATGCTTTTCCCAAATGAGAGGCTAATTCTTCATTCTTATTTAGTCCCAAAGGGGCCTTTGCCTGGAGGTCTATTATATAACGGGATTCTAACCTTCTTAGTCTCCGTAATCTGTCTCCGCCCCTTGGGTCTGCTGGTATGTGGTCCAAAGCATAATATTGCAAGAGTTCCCTGTTGCTATTATGCTTTAAGGCAAAATGTTTTGCTACAGGATAGTTGAAGTCTTTGTTCATAATTGCACGTTGGTGCTCTAATATACGTAACTTGACATTCTTTACTGTGCTGCCTATGTATTTCAGTCCACATGGGCACAATAGGCAGTACACAACATGGGTGGTAGTACATGTGAGAAACTTAGATATTTTTCTTGTCTGTCTTGACCCTGGTATTTCAAATGTTGTTCTCTTTTTGCTTTTTTCACAGGCTTTACATTTTCCGCAAGGGAAAAATCCTGGCATATCCTTAATCCTTCCTGTCACTGTTGTTTTATCAGGAAGATGGCTGTGTACGATTTTATCCTTAATGGATCTCCCTTTCTTGAATGTAATTAAAGGAAAAGCCGGGATTTCTTTTCCTATAATTTGATCCGTTTTGAGGATATGCCAACTTTTCTTCAAAATGTTTCTCAGATGATTTGAATCCTCTGAGAAAGTGGTGATCAATCTGAATTTTCCCTCATTTTTCTCATTCAGCTTAGTTTTCTTAATCTTTTCTTTTAATAGTTGATCTCGGGGTATTTTCTCAACTCTTTTTAGAGTGTTTTCTAAAAGGATTTTGTTATATCCCCTTGCTTGAAATCTGCTGATGCTATCTCTTGCTGCCCTTGTAAAGTCAGAATCTTTAGAGCAATTTCTCTTGATTCTTAGAAGCTCTCCATAGGGGATGCTTCTAATCAGGGTCGGGGGGTGGCTGCTTTCGGCATGCAAAACCGAATTGCCAGTTCTGTTTCTATTTTAGTACCCATCAAGTTCACTTTCAAATCCAGATAGTTTACTGTTGAAACGTTAATATCAGCTGTAAAGTTCAGATTCAATTCATTTGTATTTAAGTATGCCACAAACTCTTCTGCCGAAGTTACTGACCCCTCCCAAACTAGGAAGAGGTCATCAATGTACCTGTACCAGACTTTTAGGTTTCCAACCCATTTTTCGAAACCCGGGCTCCTGGTTACCTGCTCCTCCCACCAGCCCACGAATAAATTTGCGTAACTGGGGGCAAAGCAGGTTCCCATCGCCGTACCAGTGACTTGTCTGTACAATTGTCCTTGAAATAAGAATATATTGTTGAATAGGCAATATTCTATAAATTCTAGTAACATTTTACTGTGTTTCACAAATTTCATTGGTCTTTTGTCAAGGAAGTACTTGATGGCTAACAGTCCCTGATAATGATCTATGCTCGTATAGAGACTGGTAATGTCCATTGTTATTAATATGCAAGATGAATTACATTCCACATTCCCAATCTTATTCACAAAGTCTTTGGTGTCCCTAATGTAGGACTGTAGTTGTAAAACACTTTGAAAAAGGAAATGGTCTATGTACACGGACATATTCTCAGATACACTTCCTATGGAAGAGACTATTGGTCTTCCAGGTGGATTTTTATTGTCTTTGTGAATTTTTGGTAACTGGTAGAAGGTGGGCACAGTTGGGTTGTTATTTTTCAGAAAGAAATACTCCTCAGTATTCAGCATATCATTGCTGTGCCATTTATTTATAAGTGTTTGGAACTTTACAATACTTTCATCATATGTCTGTCTAGTTGTTTTCTCATATGATGTTTGATCCTCCAACTGTCTATATACTTCTTGACAGTATTGTTCTCTCGACATCACCACGATGTTACCACCCTTGTCTGATGGCTTGCAGATAATGTCTTGATCATTGTCTAGAGTTTTTAGAATTTCTCTTTGTTCCTTTGTCATATTCGGTATTTTCTTCTTCATCTGTCTTTGTCGTGTTCTGAATTTTACCAAGTCTTTTATCACAGCCTCTGAGAAGGCGTCGATCGCATCATAGGTACGAATAATGACTGAGGTTTGAAGTGTGTCGTCGGTGCTTCTTGTTCGACACCTATCCTTCTAGTTCTTTGCGTGATAGATTCTAGTTCTCCTTCACCAACATTTTCCTCAGTTCTTAATTCCTCCAAAATCTCCCAAGTTGTAATATCGTCTGTTGTAAGGATGTCAGTTTCTCTTGTTTTTAATTGTCTGTTTTCTTTCGTTGTCGGTTTTAGTGTGAAATATTTGTGCAATTTCATCTTCCGCACAAAGGTAAAAAGGTCAATCCTAGTCTGTGTGAATTCGAGTTTTTCATCGGGGCAATATGATAGACCTAGTTTCAAAGTTTTCTCTTCTAGTGGTGAGAGAGTCCTGTTAGTTAGGTTTATGATTGTTAAATTGTCCTTACTCTCTACCATTTCGCTCCTCGTTTGCTCCTCGTGATTCTGGGAGTGGTATTGTTCTGACCTCTCCCTCTGCCTCTGCCTCGGCCCCTTCCAGCCCCCTCTTCTGGTTCTTCTATTGCCTCCGGGGGTTTGCTTTTTCCCCCTCTGAGCCAATTTGCTCGGACTAGATCGTATTCCATGTGAAAAGGGGTTTTCACCTGTGATGTACTTGCCACTTCATCTCCAGATAGCTCATTTTCGGTTACTTCCGATTCAGAAGTTTCCACTCTTGGCGTGGCTGTGCGGGAGGCTTTCTTTTTATTCATCTCTTTACGAGGAGCGTCGAATTTTTTCGCGAATGTTAATATTCTTCCTAGGGAATAGTCTCTTTCGTCCCTCTCGAATTTTTCTTGTTTCCTTTGGCGGATTTTTAACTCATATTTCTCTAGTCGTTTTCTCATTTCAGATCTCAGTTCATCCTTTCTCAATGTATTCGTATCTTTATTTATTTCGTCTTCCAATGGTTTGATCTCATTAATTGCCTTCTCTCTGTCGCTCCATGCGAACTGTATTAACAATTTCAACATGCCTTGACTGGATAGGGCTGTGTGTTCTGCCCATAATTCCAACAGTCGAGGGTCTGGATTTTCATATGCCGGGACAGTGTATATTCTAAGTCCCCTCGGCACTCTATCAACATCCACGTAATTTTGTAGGGAGTTGGCTTCCCACCATTTTCTAATCTCCCTTTCGCGCAATCTCTCAAGTTGGATAAAGAGATTGCTCAGCGTATCTTTGCCATTACTATTTCTTTTCTCATTTGGTTTTGCACCTTCTGTCTCTTTCGGGCGTTTTTGAAACATGCCCATTGCTGCTTCCTGCCGAGCCTTGTCACCAAACATTTCATCCTCCATAGTTTGGTCTCAAAGGGTGACTAGTATTTACACTCCCCCTTCGTCTTGCTCCTCACGCTTACATCCAGCACACCTGCACGCACTTGAGCTTACCCGGTAGCGAAGCCTCACTTGTCCCGGGTTGCTCTTCTCGGCGTGGTCTTCGGTATTGCTTCGTTTGGTGAGCGCGTGCCCCGTTTTGTATTCCAGCTCCGTTGCACCAAAAACCGGGTCACTCGCAGACGGGTGCCTCTTCGTGGTGGTGCACCACGTCACAAATTGCAGCTCCGATTATCTCTCATTCCAAAGGAAAGAAAATCCGGCACTCGCAGGGGAAGTGTACATTTTATTAAATTGCCTTTTCCTGTGTTGTGGGTATTAATAATACCCACAACACAGGAAAAGGCAATTTAATAAAATGTATATATAATATAAATAATTTCGGGAATTGTGTATTGAACTTGTCTGAAATTAATGTATGAAATCGTAAAAGATATTTCATTCATTTTGCCGTTTTACGTGTTTTACGAAATGTAAAGAAAATAGTAATATACTATGTAAATAACTTTCTCACGGGGCTTAACGTTAGTCCTCTTTCTATACACATGCCAAATCGCGATGAAATGTTTTTAAACTTGCTTCCTTCCGTGTCGATGGTAGACACTGACGAAGGAAAACCGAAACGCGTTTGTCTGCTGAGTATTTGATATTAAAACTAACTTGAACACTTCCCCTGCGAGTGCCGGATTTTCTTTCCTTTGGAATGAGAGATAATCGGAGCTGCAATATATATATATATATATATATATATATATATATATATATGTATAGATATATATATATATATATATATATATATATATATATATTTTTCAACATCATTTAACATGGGTTTTTATAGTTTACATTAAATAAACATCTATATTTTATACTATTTTAATGTATCCTTTGCCATTTTTTGACATTTATTTATAACACTTTTCGGCATGTTTTATATCTTTAATATGTTTTATCATCTTTTTAATACATTTCTTTAACACTTTTACATGTTTTCCCATTAATTTCTAAGGGGAGAAAACCTTTTTTTAAATTATATTTATTGGACTTCTTTTTTACCACCACCTTCTATTTTGTAGTTTATTTGTGTCATTTTAGTGAATTTTCCGCGATCCAGGTTGCTGTAAGATGGTAAGTCCTTTTTAAAGTTTTTTTAAGGCTGTTGAGGGAAGGGAGGCATAGTGGGAAAGTATACAGGTTATAGTGTTGTTTGTGGGATTTTTGTAGGTTTAGTTGTATTAATAGTTGTAACAGTAATAGTAGTGTTTTTTACCAGTGTTTAGTTTTGGGTTTTTGTACACTGTGTTTCATTATGTTACATTATTTTATGTTATGTATTTTATGATGGTTAACTGTAATGTACATGCATTTTTGGGAATGTTGTATGTTTTGAGGTTGTATGTTTTGAGGCTTTCTTATTTAGCAAACCTATGTTTTTGACAATGAACATATCCTCTGGGAGTTGGGAGAAACCTTTTTTTTAAGGAAATCAATTTCTGGTATACAAGAAACCAATATTTGTAGCTTTAATTTCCTTTTATCCGGATTCCAGGAATGGCTCTTTTGAGGGGTTGTATGGTTTGCTGCATTCTTTTGGATTGTTTCCAGGGATGTATACTGTATTTGTTTTATTGTTGCATTTAAAAAAATATATTTTTCCAGTTTTTGATGGATTATTACTTTTGACTACCTGTATACAGATGAAGATCTGCACCCAATGAACAGTAAGTTATATTTATTTATTTTGTATGGGTGGGAAATGTTATATTTTATTGTTTGTGTAAATACAATGGGCCCAATTACTATGAAGCCCCTTTAGGGGCCTTATCATCGGTTTCAAGTCCAACCGGCTGATTTGGTTTCAGAAGATAGGAATTGAAACCAGCCAGTTATTACAGCTGGCTTCTGATGGAATCATGGAGCCCTCAGCCACTTTGAGGCCATCCCGTAATCTGAAAAGGCTGCCTTTCTGCATGTGAGATTATGATACTCGGTCTCCAGCAGGCTTTCCATGCCAGGTTTTCAACATGGAAAACCTGTCGGAAAGTGAGTATGGGGGCCCCAAGCTGGGCCCCCTTGCCTCTGCGGCCTCCGGTTGGTGGCACCTATTGTGCCCCCCTGTTAATTCCTGCACCCCGTGGCAGACACCGTGGCAGACACCTCGAGGTGACTTCCACTGGGTGCAGGGATTAACATCACCTCCCATTTCCCTATGGGAGTAATTACTACGGCCAATTTATGGCCGTAACACGTTCCCATAGGGATATGTCAGATTGCGACCGAACTGTGTTCAGTCGCATCCTAAGCAGGTGTGTCGGGAGCGTTTCCGAGACGGTGTCTGATGAACACAAGTCAGCCCAACATCGTAATAGGCCCCTATGTGAGTTTTATTTGGAAATGTATGGATTATGTGTTGTATGTATTTTACATGAACAGATTAGTTTGTTCTTTGAGATTTTTGGGTGGTCAAGTTTACAACTGTACCCCAGCGACTGCTGGGGGTCCAGGATCCCTTGGCAGTCATGCAGCGGTCAGAGGCAGAAATATGCTGGTGGTGCCGCAGGGGTACCACTAAACATGGTTGCCTCACCAGTCCCTGTTTCATGGTGGTGAGCCCGCCATGATAAGGGTGGCAGTGAGGCAACTAACGGGACTCTAATAGGGCCCCCTGCCACCTCAGGGCCCATGGGATGCATGCAGGGGGCACATGCAATGCCCCCCTCGATTTTCACCCCCAGTTCCTGCATGGTGTGGCATGTATGCCATACCGTGCAGGAAGGCTCTGAAAGCAGTGGTCTGCTTAGTAGGCTCTTCTATGTACCTATTAGACCGCCGCTGTCAGACTGCCGCAGGATCTCCTCGCCCATTATATCCCCCTGCATATGGTCCGATCACTTCTTGATTAATTTTAGCATATTCATCCCAAGGCATAGTTAGTCCATAACAACCAAGGGGGGTCTCATTAGGAAATGGGGCATCCTCGACAAACAAGCATTGCTGGAAAGTCTCGAGAACTCTATACCAGCCTGTAATGCAGACCTCGATCAGGCCGAGGCTGACATCTCAAACTGGATCTTAGCAGCAAGTAACACACATGCCCCTCTACAAAAACTTAAAACCGTCCGTCAGTCGGACGCTCAAAAATGGTATTCTCACGACCTCAGGGCCCAAAAATAAGCCATCCACCAAAAGGAACGGAAATGGAGAAGGGCCTACGACCCCCTTGAAAAAACCCGCTATCTGGCTGCTCGAGCAGACTATATGAAAGCCATCGCCCAAGCGAAAGCCTCTTACTTCTCGGGCATAATAGAACATTCAGATAACAAATCCAAGGATATTTTTGCTATTGTCAACAAGCTCTCCAACTCTGAAAGAATTCTGCCCAAGCCTTTGGTCACCCATGACCTATGCAATTCTCTCAATCAATACTTTCTCGACAAAATCGTTACCATCAAATCCAGCATCCCTGCCATGGACCCTTCACCTCCCTCCCCCGAAGGTGCCCCCAGCACCTGCTCCCTCGACCACTTTCCACCCCTCGACGCACTCTCCTTACAAGCCCTCCTGACCAGGGTAAAATCCGGCTCTCCTCGAGACTGCTGTCCTCCCCACATCCTAAAAAATGTATTTTCGGTGCTATCTCCTCCGATCTTGAAGGCGTGGTCCCCAAAATCTTTAAAGAGGCAGTCGTCATTCCCCTCTTTAAAAAAACAGGGGCCTGCCCCTCCACTCTCTCCACTTACAGGACAATCTCCCTCCTCCCCTACCTGGCTAAGGTATTGGAGGCTCACGTCACCACCCACCTCTCAAACTTCATTGAACAAACCAACTTTCTGGACCCTTTCCAAGTTGGATTTCGACCCGCCCACTCCACCGAGACAGTCATCACTGCCGTCTTGGACTCTCTCCGCCACAATGCAGATAGAGGAATCCCCCAGGCCTGGTCCTACTAGACCTCTCGGCAGCATTTGACACGGTCGATCATAGAATTCTCCTCGACCGTGTCAAACAGGCCGGTATCTGCAACTCAGCCTACAGCTGGATCACGTCCTTCCTCAGCGATTGTACCCAAGCCGTCCGCCTGGCACCCTTCTCAGGCCCCAAACTCCACACTTCCTGCGGGGTCCCCCAAGGCTCCTCACTGTCTCCTCTTTTGTTCAACCTTTACATGCTCCCCCTGATTCAGTCCCTCAAAGCATTCAAGGCCGTCATATTCAACTAGGCCTACAATCTTCAACTTATCTTCACTATCGATAACTCCCCCGAATCCATCCAGGAGTTCCAGAGCACTATGCTACACATCCGCCATTGCATGGACTCTAACCAGCTGAAATTAAACCCCGGCAAGACCGAACTAGTCCTCAATGGCAAAAACCAACTATTCTGGGGCCCGCACTGTTGGCCACTAGAACTCGGCTCCCCTCCCACTCCCTCCACCTCAGTCAAAAGCCTGGGGGTGTCCATTGACAAAGATCTGTCACTAAAAACCCAAGTGAGCACAGTAGTGTCTACATGTTTTTTCCAGCTCCGCAAGATCAGGAAGATTAGTCGGATGCTAACCCAGCCAGCCCATATCCAGGTAGTGATAGCTCTCGTACTGTCACACCTGGATTACGCTAACTCTATCTACCTGGGTCTCCCTCTCGCTCTCAGCAAGCGCCTCCAGATGGCTCAAAACCAGGCCGCCAGATTGATTCATCGACTGCCACACTGGCAGTTAGCAAGGCCTCGTTAAAACAACTTCACTGGATCCCCATTTTCCAACGAGTCACATTCAAAACGCCAGCATCATCTTCAAATCCCTTCACTCCTGTAGCCCCCAATTCATCAACAACCTTCTGCCTAGATACACTCCCTCCCGTAACCTCCGGTCTGTCAATCAGAATCTCCTAATCATTCCCCCTTACAAGCTCCAACACAAGGGAGGTCACAGGGTTGCCACCCTTGCTTCCTATGGAACTCCCTCCCCTTGGAAATCCGTTCCTGTACCAATCTACTGATATTCCGAAAACAGCTTAAAACCTGGTTGTTCACTCACAGGCTTATGCATAACTCTCCTACCATCAAAGCATCTGTCAGTCAGCGCCATGAAACCTCTGGGTGTACGAGCGCTATACAAAACTTTGTTAACATAACATAACAGGATCACCTGCCAGACCAGGAATAAATTCTTGATCTGGTGGGTGGTCGCACCACGGGCTTGGGGGTCTTAAAGCAGACGGCATGTTGCACCGCCTGACGTAGGACTGCCAAACTGGTAATCAGACCCTAAGTAACTGCTTAAATATACATTTTACATACTATATTGTTGGTTTAAATATCTAACTTTATTTGTTAAGATTGTATATAGTTTGATTATATTGGTTAGTTTAGTTTTAGTTTGAAATTTTTTATCAGTTATGTCCTTTCATGGCAAATGCAAAATTAAGTTTCATATTTAAATTTTGATATATAGTTTGATAGTTTTGAATATAATTGTATTTATTGATATTTAAGATGAAGTAGAACTGTTTCTAGTTAATGGCAATATTTCTTTGTCATATTGTTATAAATGTAGTTATTTTTTGGGGGTGAATTGTAAATATTTTAGTGATGTAATATGTTTATTTTTAATTAAAAATTGTATTTTTCATGTTTATTTTAAATAATTGTTTTACGTAAAATGTGTTTCATCTAATATTTACTAATTATATTATAATTATTTTGGCACGAATATTGTAGTCAATGTTGTGTGAATATTTCTAATTTTGACAAATATGTTTATTTAAAGGTGAAGCTATTTTTGTTTCCGATATTTGTGTTTTGGATGTAAGTAGAAATCGATATGTTTAACAACAATATTTGTGGCTTTATTAGTTAGCTATATGGAGGCAATATTTTTGTGAACCATATTTATTTTCCCAATATTGTATGCATCAATGTTATGTCAGTGATCCTACGCCTGATATAGAGTAACTTGAGAGCTTCCTAATATATTGTCTTTGGCAGTTTACGGTAGCGAATTTAATAAAGGCTTTCTGTCTGACTTATATTACAGAATCCAAGCTTTCCTGCTTTGTGTCACATGGCCTGAAGATAGCTCACTCTCTATTACAAAAGGAGCATATTTACCCAATGGTCTTGCTCTCACTCAGTTACTAACCTTTTTCACAGTCAAGGATTATAATGAAAATAGCAGGGCTTGGACCTGACCTCTGTGGTTGGTAGAAACTTCAACACTTTCACTGCAACTGCTTATGAAATTGTAGTTAAAAGCTCAGATTTTTGCCAGTTCTAATAAAAACATGAAGTTCTACTTATGTCACTGCCTTACGTTATCTAATTATATCACTTTAATTTTCGGATGCACGCTTCCAAAGACCAGGTGAATCTATAGTCATACTTCTGGATCCATGAAAGCTTACATGGCTTGTGTACAAATGATCTTCTTTCATTTGTATACAGGTGAAAGAGGAGCATTGGTGGTTGGTGGCAGAAATATAAACACATGCCTGGGTCCCTGGGTCCCTGTGGTAAGTATCATCCCCATCTAAAAACACGCAAATCTAGGTGGTGTCCTAGAGGATAATATGGTAGAAGAGGGAATAGATATTTAAATAACAAACTCCGTCCTCATCTGCCCACCCATTGTAAGGAAACAATCTGGTTGCTAGTCATACCATACACAGGCCTTACCATATAACATTCATATGATTACCTTAAAACAATTGCAAACTCTGGTAAGAAATATAAAGTCAGGAAGTTGGCCATGGTTAATTTGAGCTGATGGGTGCAGGTTGGGTACACCAGCACTCATTTCTGGAGATTATAACTTGTTTTTAATCATCAGACTTTGACCCAGAACAAGAGAAAGAAAGGCACAGAAGTGGTGAAGGGGGAAGAGAATGGCTTTAGAACTGTAACAAATAGGGAGCACAGAGATGAAAAATAACTGCAATAATGAAATAAAGGGGCAAGAAGTGCAGGGTGGTGGACAAAAGAAGCACAAGGCAGAAGCAATACTAGGGGCATGATGTGCAAAGATCAGAATCACAATTTCCTAATTGCGATTCTTTGTGACTCACAATTAGGAAAAATCTATTCCTAATGTGTGAAACTCATTTGAGTTTCATCATCATTTCATTTTATTTCAGTACAAGGCCATCAAAGTTTTGCACAGGGTTAAGAACATTCAATCTTTCAGTTTATAGAGGTTTTTTTTACATTTAAAAAAGATAAAAATGTAAAACTTGTTATGAATTAAAAAAACAACCTTTCCAATTAATTTTAACAATGACAGATCTCAATTCTGAAGATCTAGTTTGGAAAAGTGAATCACAGGAAGGATGCAGAATACAAAATAATATTGCACAATGTATGTCTCTTATTAGCCAACATTTATCTAAATTCCCAACCCATCCATTGTACCTTTTGAGTTTCATTAATGATTCGTACTGGGTCACAAATAGACCTACCACATGAATATTAATGAGGTAAGTCGCAATTTGTGACCCACTATGATTCGCTGCCATCACAGGGATGGGGGCCTGCTGTGGTCAAATGACCAACATGACTGTGAATGCTTTTAAATAAAGCAATCTTTTTTTTTAAATGCAGGATGTGTTTAAAAAGAAAAACATTAAACTTTTAAGTTTAATTTTTTGAGACAAGGCGCTCTTAAAAAATAATTTGCTAACCATTGTCAAAGGGGAAGGGGTCCATTTGGGGACCCCTTCCCATTTGCATATGGGTTTCTACCATTTCTCAAATGGAAGTAAACTGCCAATGTTTTGCGACCGCATTATGGTTGCAAAACATTCATACATACCATTTCAATTTGGTATTAGGAAGGGAACGCCCTCAACACGCCCCTTCCAAATACCAAATGGCAAAACTCACATTGCAATGCGGGTACAAGTTACTGAATCGTCATTTTGGGCTTTGTGTATAACAAAAACCATTTAGCCCTGGATATCCTTAGTATTCGGGAACATCAACATTCCGCATCACTGGTCAGGGACTTCTAAGAAAAACGTTTTTGCATCAGAACATGTTACAAATTCAGCACTTGTAGCTCGAAAGTACCACAATCTGAACGATGACACTACTGCCATCTTGAAATCACTCCACTGGCTTAATGTGCAACAAAATTAAATATAGTGTGAATCATCCGCAAGGGATTCAGGAGTATGCCAACTGTACCTAAAGTATTGGTTACTACATTGCCATAAGAAATGTGAGGACCAGCCAAATCTTTACAGTTTGCCAATCCATGTACACTCCAAAAAGAAAAGTAGGAAGAGAATATTGGACCTGATTTTCATCAACTGTCAAACTTTTATATAAAGTCCATCTGAAATGGATTTAAGGTAACGTGTGTCAGTCAATCCGAGTATTCATTTGAGAAAATTATAATCTTGCCCTTGGAATCTAATTTCAGGTTCATGCTTCGAAGGTATGGAAATAGTTGGAAAGTCTTTCTTTACCTTAATCCGCACTTCATGGTCCTTTGGTGGGGCAACCTCTATCTCTTCTATAGACAAAGGTTTTTTAGGCTCCCAGGCAATTGCAGCCTTGCATTTTATAACCTAGGAAAGAAATATGATAGAAAATAGTTATTTGTTTTTAAGAATGTGCCAAAGTGTTTAGTTATACAAATGTATATTAATACATAAGATAATGGAAATTTAAAACGCACAGGGCCTGATTTTAAGTTTGGCGGATGGGCTTCTTCATCACAAAACTGGTGGACACAAGTGCCATGGGATATAAGGCACTTGTAATACAGCGTATGGGACGTCCATCTCATTTGTAATGGACTTACCCATCCGCCAATCTAAAGAAGGCCAGTTCCCGTTGGGTCTTTGGATGTTGGCAGAAGTGACAATTTCAATCCTGTCAGTAAAACTGTAACCAGAGCTTTTACACAGTGCAGATTTACACTGCAGTGCTCAATGTGCAAGCTGAAGATTCACAAAGAATTTGTGCATAACGTGGCAAAAATGGTGAAATCTTGAAACCTGTGCAAGAACAGACAGTTTCAATAAACTTACTGGTTTTGTTGAATGGATGGAATGCTAGACATAGCAAGTCTTCACGCCATGCACTGCAGATCTCACAATCAAAAGGTAGGGCATGAGGAAAAATTGAATCAAAGGAACAGCCAAAAGACCCAATCTATAATTAATATTTTCAAAAGTGTTACATTTAGGGCCATAGTACGAGTGGGTCGGTTAATTCGAGTTTGAAGGCGGAATTACGAGTTTGAAGGTCTTGAAGACCGGTTGGATGCATTAAATCACTCAACCTTTTATAAATTGCAGCAGGTCAAACCTGCTGAAAATTAGCTGGGAAAAGAATACTCTATTTACTGTAGCATGCTGATTTTCGTGCGTTGACTACCTAAATCCACATGTTATTCCCCACCTATTTGTAATATGTGTTATTTATTGCACCCGATAAATAAAGTAACCAGTGGTATTGTTATTTATCATGTGTGTTAAATGATCCTAAACTAATGAGGCCCTTTTTTTAATAGGGCACAAACCAGGATTCCTACTGGTGACCACTAGGTTGCAAAACAGATTTTTCAGCAGGTGCATGAGCCCTATAAAGTACCACTATAAGCAAAATGCAAACAGACCTCTCCATCAATGCCACTGGTCTTAAAATGATCAACGTGGCCAAAGACAAAAGGTGTATAGTCATTATGTACTTGATTCAACAGTGTTTAATTTCGCTCCATTACCCCTTTTTTCTGAAGTTAGATTTGATCAAACCACATAGAGCACTGGCACAGCAAAACAAATCAGTAAGGAGTTCATTGAGGTCAGCTTTGGTGTGAGTTGTGATGCCTGTTAGAGTAAGTAGGCGGCAACAGACAAGGTGCTGAATGAAATGACTCACTTTGAGTCAATATCAGACCATCTAAAACAACTCCACTGACTGCCAGTACAAAAGCGTAACTTAATTGTTGGCTCACAGAATGCTTTACAACTCCGGTCTCAAATTTCTCATTGAGAGATTTCAGGATTGCACCCCCCCCCCAGCGCTTTGAGGCCATCAGATGCCCTTCTGTTTAAGATACCTATGGTCAGGCTTGCCAGAAAGAGAGGCCATTCCTTTTCCTTCCTGGTGGCTATGGCCTGGAACAACTTAACATCTGCGTTCCACTATATCAGAAAAGAAAAAATGTCTAGTAAACTGTTGAAAACCTAGCTATTATTGGCTCACCAAGGGGTACTTTTGGCAGGTGTCCCTTGTTCTGCAGCGCCGGGAAGCTTTTTGTGTTCCTTTCTGGATTGGGTCTCGACTGGAAGTTTGGGATGGACTGTTCTCATGAGGAGCAGGGTCATTACTGATTTGCATGATTTCTTCTTAATGGCATAGTGGACAAAAAGCAATGGGTTGGAATGCTTCCCAGAGTAATTGCCAGTGGTGTGGTCTACTTGCAAGCATTGCTAACACCACCAAATTAAGTAGATTATATTGGATAACAGACTTCTTCCAGTTCACAAATTGAAAAAGGCCTTAGCTACTTTTGTTGGCTGAGAGGTCTTAAGTTAATTCAAACTTATCAAGTGACTTCTCAATTATGTTGGAAACTGCAATGACAAATTGCTTTCTTTAGGGCTTGATAAAGCTATTGCATGTATTAGCTCAAATTCCGTTTTTGTGGAATTAAACTTAAGCATCCCAAGTTGTGAGGTTCATAGTGTGATACCAAAATATAGTTTTTAGAATACCAACTGACATAAATATTGTGTCCCAAATAGCATTTACAAACAAACAGTGTTTTAATCTAGTGTGGCTACTGAGTTAAATACACTGTGTAAGGAGGTGCGTAAGTTGTGTTAACATGAAGATGTTGCGTAAATTATAAATTTAAGGACAAGTATGCATTTACAATGTAAAAGATTTGTGTAGTTTAAGTTTGGTTTGTAGTTAAACATTTAATTCATAAATAATTTAAAGGTGGTACATAAATTATAACTGTAAGTTATAACTATAACTTAACAATTTGTAACATTTGTGTATTTTAATTTTGGCTTTTATAGAAAGAATAAGTAAAGTTTTCTTAAATATTACAAAGGTTTAGCCTTTGTTTTTTTTATTCAATTTCAATGTTTTTTCTATTTGAATAAAAATATGTTCCAAATTGTAGAGTTTACTGCCGTTGGGTGGAGTATCATAAAGAGGAATACTGTGTGCAGTGTACTGTTACAGAGTGTACTGTTGTGGAGTAGAGTGGAGTGGAGTAGAGTGGAGTGTTGCACAGTGGACTGGTGTACAGTGAAACAGCATACAGAGGAGTTGTATAGAGTGGCATGGCGTAGAGTGGAGTTGCGTGGAGTGTTGTAGAGTGGAGTGGGGAAAAGTGGAGTGGGGTAGATGTGAGTGGCGTAGAGTGGAGTGTTGTAGAGTGGAATGTTGTAGAGTGGAGTGGGGAAGAGTAGAGTCGAGTGGCATAGTGTACAGTGTAGTAAATTGTTATATAGTGCAGTGACATGCTGTATGGTATAGTGGTGTGGAGTGCACTAGAGTGGACAGACGTAGTGAAGAGTTGAGTAAAGTGTTATAAATCGGAGTGCCATGTTGTACAGTACAGTGGAGTGGTGTGGTGTGTCAGAGAGCATGGAAAGTGTTGTAGAGAGGGGTAGAGTTTTGTACACTGGGGCATGGGGGCACAGAGGAGGGTGCAGGGTTGTATGGTGTACTGTAGAGGCATAAAGTGGAGTACAGTGTTGTATAGTGGCACAGAGTGTATTAGAGTCTTGTAGAATGGAGTTGCATAGAGTACAGCAGAGTGTTGTACAGTGGGGAGGTGCTGAGTGGAATGTTATACAGGGCCATAGAGTGGGATAAAGTGTCAAACAGTGGAGTACAGTGGAGTGGAGTCCAGTGGAGTGGCATAGCTTAGAGCGGAGTAGCATGTTCTAGTGCTGTCCTCTAGTTCAGTGGTGTAGAGTAGAGTGGAGTGGAGTGGTGTAGTATTGTGTGAAGTGATGTGTGGTACAATGGAGTGCAGTGGTGTTTTGTAGTGTGTAGGAATGTGTTTCAGAGAGGAGTAGTGTGCCACAGAGTAGATTAAAGTGTTGTACAGTGAAGGGGTATGGAGTAGAGTAAGCTGTGGTATTTTTGTATGGCTTATACTTTCCCAAGTAAAACTGTGCGTTTGTTGGACAACATAACCATTAGAACTGTGCGAGACTGATGTCACGCACACCATCTGGATATGTTGACTATATTCCTCCTAGCTCACAGTGCACCATCTGTACTCCTAACCCTACAAGGTAACACGTGGATGTCCAAACTCAGTACATGACAACCCTGACTCCCCTAGGAAATAGTGGTAACAGATCTTGAACCCTTTTGCTTAGTTACTTATGCATACTCAAAGATATACACAAGAAATATTCAGTAAAGCGTTTCAATATTTATTGAAGTATTGTGATTCTTGAGTAAAATCATTGCTCTGCAATAATCAATAGAAGAACACAGAATAATGTTAATAGCATTAATAGAATGGTGTAAAAGATAAACAATTCAGCCATTTTGCTGATCACAGTGAATATAGGCTTGCAAATGAGTACTGTGATATATTGTACTCCTACCTAGCGAATCCTAACCTATCATGTCTCAGGGGAGTGAAGCTGCCAATTCCCTGTAGGGTGATCTAACTCCCCGTTGTCTGTGGGTAAGTGTCATCAAGCTGCCAGTTTTAGTGGATAGCTGGGCAGCATCCTACACATGAGGTAAATAGGAATCAGCTCGGCTGGAATTCTGGCATGTGTCGACCTCTCACTGGCAGCAAAATGCTCCGCTGTCTAAGCAAAGGGCTCATCTTGTATATATAATAACATCAATTATATTACGATGCTGAAGCCCCAGTTAAGCTGCTATTGTTTATTCTATTGTGAGAGCTCTACTGCCATGTGGCCAAAACAAATAATATTTTGCGTGAAGAACTTAGCCTTGCATAGAGGGTTCAAGGTGCTTGACAGTGTGTATTCAAAGTGGCAGTGTAAGAAACCTGAGTTCTGAAAATAGTATCCTGTATGCATGCAAATGACTGTGTGTCAAATGTCATTGTGTTTAGTGATAGAAGGCAACTTAAGAACATGACCATGTAAAATGGCGTTTCTGTTTGGGCCTAATGTAACCACGTGACACCCACTCCTTGGATGCGAGATGACTAAAACGATATCTAAGTACAATGCTAACCATATACATAAAATGTTGGGGCTTCCCAGCGCTGGACCTCAAAAATAGGTAGCTGACGCTATTGACTTCTCAAAAGGAGTAACAGGTAAATTTAGATAGAAAACAGCCATGTCTTCAGAGATTTCCTGAAGTGTAGATGGTTTTTAATGTTCCTGATGGAGAAGGGAAGTGAATTCCAAAGAACAGGAGCCTTGGTGCGAAATGAGCAGACTCCAGCTGGGGCCATCCAGACTCAGGGGACAGTGGCCAAATTAAGATCAGCTGAACACAGGGGGTGGGAGGGTCTGCAGGAAGATAGGGGATTGGAAAATATAAGAGCCTTTTGGCAGAGCAGGATCTTATGGGCCGTACACAAGGTCTTAAAGTGGATGTGTGTCTCTACTGGAAGCTAATGCAGTTTCTGAAGAAGGCCAGAAACAGAGCTAAACTTTGGAAAGGCAAAAAGCAGCCTGGCTGCCGCATTTGGGCAAGCTGGAACCTTCTGATACTTGACTTGTTAGTGCCAAGATACAAGATGTTACAGTGGTCCAATCAGGCCAGAATTACTGCTTAAATGATTGTTTGTCGGGCACTAGACTCAAAATGGCTGAGGATTGGTTTGAGGCTTCTCATAAGCCAAAAACATGGGCCAACAACCAATTTAGCTTAGGCCTCAAAGACCAGGGTACTTTTCATGATGACTGCTAAGTTTTTAATGGAGGTCTTGGGTACGAGGGGAGACCCAAGGGAAGAAAGCCACCAATAGTTGCCTAGTAGAAGGACTTCCATCTTGTTAGCATTCATGCAGAGGAAGTTGGCATTCATCCATTCTGCAACCATTAGCTGCCCTCTTTGGAAATTACACCTGTCCAGCATCAGGTTATCTGCAAAGTAGAACACCAGCTGAGTATTGTCAGCATGAGATAGCATAGCAATCCCTGTAGATTTGATAACCTGTGCCAGAGGTTGGATGTAAACATTAAACAGGGTGGGGCTCAATGAAGAGCCATGGGGCACACTATGGTGTAGTTATTGAAGGTGAGAGCTGTGGGTAGGTGAACTGATTTGGAAGGAGCTTTCAGACAAAAAGGACGCACACCATGGCAATGCTTTCAAGGTGCTGCAATAAGGTTTTGTGAGGCACCTCATTAAGTGCAGCACTCAGCTCCAGTAGGATAAGGGCTGAAGAATGCCTTTCGTCCAGGGCTCTATGAAGTTGCTTGGTGATTGTGAGAAGCACAGATTCTGTACAATGTCCAGTCCTGAAACCATTTTGGCAAGCGTCCAGGATATAATTATAGTCCAGGACTTTGGTCAAAATCCCATTGACATGTCTCTCTGTTAAGACAGGGAGAGATTAATCACTTCTAGGTAGAGTGGAAGGAAAGAGTCATGAAATTTGAGAAATAGATCAAGTTTAAGCGGATCTGCAGTTGAGCCAGATTTGACTTGTCTGCAGAGGTTAAGCAGTTCAGGCAGACACAGCAGAGGAAAAACAAATGAGTGCTGGTGTAAGGCTGCTGACATCTGGCAGTGCAGTAGTGCCAGGGAGTGTCGCAGGAACATCTAAGGGGAAAAGTTGGTAAATGTCTTCTACTTTGCCAGTCAGTTATTCTGCTAACTTCTCATAGTGTGGACTATAGGTGTCAATAGGCTCAGCAGAAAAATTGAGGTTAATAAGGCTTTTCAAAAGTTTCTTTCGCTGGATTCTTATTGTTCCTGATTTTATTGGTAAAATAATCAGCCTTCGCTTTTCGAATCAGCTTGTGATAGGATTTAATTGCTGCTTTATATTGACTTTTTTACAAAGGATCGTAGGTTTTCCTCCAGGAATGTTGTAGAAAATGTCATTGCTTTTGTGCTGCTGTGAGGGGCTCAGTAAACCAGGGTGCGGCATGATTCTTTCTCTTAGTAATCTGTCTAGCAGGGATGAAGACATCTAAGGCTGAGGGAAGTCAGGATTGCAGTGTGCTATTAGCTGCCTCTGCATTTGAGGCAAACTGAGACCGGTTAGCCTGTACGAAATCCCCGAATTTATGGGGGTCAAGTTTATGACCAGGGTGTTGCGTAATCTGGTCCGAGGTGATAGTCTATTTTTGACCAAGCTTGGGAAGAGTGAGGGGGGTCATAAAATGAGCAGTCCATAACATAGGAAGAGGGGTTGCAGCCCAAAGGGTGCTGAGTTTGGAAAAATATGGATCTAAAAGATGACCAGCAGAATGCGTGGCACCAGACACCAATTGGCTAATTTGCAGAGCAGCAAGATCATCTATAAAGTTGGCAGTCTCACATTCATAAGTAGCATCTAAATGAAGAGTGAAGCAGTTCCAAAATGTTAAAGTTGCCTGTTTTAACAGTCAGTGTGGCGAACAAATTGGTCAGCCCCTCCCTGAAAGCTGTAGAGGTGCCAGGTGGATAATAAATTAAAAGTCTTGAGAGAGGGAAATTGCAGTTCAGGCAAATGTTAAAGAGGACACTTTCACCTTTTCTGGGATGTAGCAATGGAATAGACTGCAAACATAACTATATCTATAAATTACAGCAATGCCACTGCCTCTACTGCTAGTCCTGTTAATATTATTCAACTGGTAGCCGGGAGGAAGAGCTAAGCCTGGTTCCGCTACTGTAAGCATACTCAGCCAGGTTTCGGTGAGAATAAAGTCAAATAAATTGGCATGGTGTTTAACCAGGAAGCGACAGTTAGTACTGTAGAGCCTAAACTCTGTAAACTTACATGGAGTCAGGGAAGTCATCCTAATAATATGTGTGGGCAGACTGACCAAGGTAACTCGTCTGGGGACCACTTGTGCTTTCTGTAGGGCTGAGAATAGTTTCTAAGAGCAGGGAGTTCATCAGAAGAGTATGCAAGCCTTAAAGGAAAGAAAACGATGCACGGACAGGCGCAGACAGGATTGGCTTTGGCACGCCAGTAAAATGCCCACTGCTGGTTCGTGCCTTGGGCTCAATGAAATGCCGGGTAAGCTCTGACAGACTCCTCCCAGGCCTGACCTGAATGGTTATCCACTGGACCAATCAGCATGTGGCAACTGGCGTCCAAGCCAATTAAGTGAACAATGTGCCAAATGCCCAGCAGAGGCACCCCCCACATGGTCGCACCACCCGAATCCCAATAACTTCAGACCACACAAGTTTTTGTTTTATGGAAGAATTGAGGCCGCAGTTTATTAGGCATTTCCAACTTACAAGTGATCCTTTACACACCATTATTTGTCTGGCAAGCCTGTGTCCTTACCCCCTCAACTCTGCACTGTGCCCTACATCCAGTGCAGCTACCTTCGCCAAGGTGACCTATCACCATCCTTAACCCCATTTGCTCTGCACTGTGCCCTACATTCAGTGCAGCTATCTTTGCCCAGGTAACCCATCACCTGTGGACGCACCCTTTCCTTTCACTCCGGGCAAGCTTCTGCTTCCAGCCCGACTGTGTAACCTTTTACCTCCAGTTGCCACGCACTACTTGGGTAAGCGTCTGCTTTAACCCAACCGGACGGCCCCTTTTGCTTCCGGTGTCCACTCACTCCCGGGTAACCATCGGGTTCCCACCCGGCTGGGTGACCTTTCACCTCCGGTGTCCACACATTCTTCCGGGTAAGTGTCTGTTCCCATAACCGCCCAGTTCTTCTTCGCTTCCGGTGTGTACCCTTTGTTACCTGGGCAAGCCGATGTGCTTCCCTCCCGTCCAACCTGATTTCCTGTTCCCCCCACCCATCTCTGCGAGGTGACCCGATAACCAGTATCCTCACTTCCTCCATGCCACAGGCTCCGCCCTCTGCTGCGTAATTATTCGTTTACTTCCGGTTCACCTGAACCCAGGGGGGGGCTCGGGGCGCTTGCCAGTGACCCCCTGAGTCCTGACTGCCCCGTTTGCGGTCTGTGCCCCGCTTCACAGCCTGCTTTTGTATTCCTCTTGGATCGCCTTGTAAGTACCGCCATGCCTCGCTGGGAGCTACCGCTGCCAGCGAGAGCCCCCCCATGCCATTACTGCGGCCCCATTCTTGCAAACTACCAACAGCCCCTTGCATTCAATGCTGCTAGCATATTCCGTAGCAGGACATCTGTTCCAGTGTCCGATAGGTACACCCCATCTGCCCTGTAATAGTGCGGCTGCGGCAAGTTAATTAGGGTGTGACTGATGCTACCTAAACCTACACCTTTTAAAAACTTAGCCATGAGGCTATTTAGTCTCTTCCTTGACAACTCCATGCCGTTTTGGGAGTGCGCACCCGCCCATACCCTTCTAGGAATTATTTCGGACCATACAACTTCTGTGGTGTCCATGCTTATAGCTAAATTAGTGAGATCCCTCTTCAACATGTGAAAGAGTTCCCGCCGCCCCATCAGTGGAAGGTCATTTCCCCCTAAATGAATTACTAAAACACTCGGGTCCTTTGCACAGGTGCGGAACTCTTCAATGACGCTCCCCAATTCTCTCCAGTTTAACCCTGGCTTGCCAAACCATCGCACCATTGTCCGTTGGAACGGGAACGTTGCATTCCACCCAATGCTTTGGGCTCTGTTAGCGGCCATTGACACGTAAGAGTGCCCGATGCCCCACACTGTTTTGTATTCTGTGGAGTAGAACAGAAGCACAGAAATGTTGGGTATCAATCTTCTATCAGCCTTTTATTATACATTTAAATTGCAGTACATAAGTTTAGTCAAGACCCCTACCACTGAATCGCCGCAACCCATGTCTTCTTCCCTCCTCTACCCGTCGGATGTTGGGCGAATGTACACCCGAAACCTGTCTGATTGCCATCTTCCTATTTGTTTTATTGCATTTGCTGACATGCCCTCCTGGAAGGCTGTGGTGGCTGCCCCAATGCGGAATGAATGTGTAGTGTAATGACACCCTTGGAGCCCAACCACTTGGACCGTTGCTGCTAACACCCTTTTAAACTGGTACAATGTTACCGGGGACCCATCTTTGAGGGTGAGAAGGTAGTTGTCGCCATTAACACCTTCCCGTTCCTGGATGAACCCTGCCAAGAGCGTAACTGGGCAATACAAGCTGTGCCCTTCCATCCTATTCAGTGTTATGAACTGTCCCCTTCCCACTTGATCTGTCTTAGAGCGCCGCACCCGTAGGGATACCTGCTGTGTGCCTAGTGATATGTCCTTCACCAACAAGGCCCTGCTGCTTTTATCCCCTTTTGACATGGCTATTAATTCGCTAATACGAAATGCCCTGAAGAAGGCCAGGGAAAATGTTACTCTAAATAGCGTACTTTCAAACTGTGAGTAGCATACCAAAAGGAGGTGGTCCATTAGAATCTTTAGTGTTTTAAAGTCAATTGGGAACCTGTGATCTTGCTTTTTACTTTCTTCTTTTGCCCACCCTTTCAAGGCTGCCCTAAGCACAAAACCTTTAGTAGGATCGTGAAAACCCTTCAGCTTTGAATGGTATGCTATTGCTGCTAGGTGCTCTCCAACCCATGACCTAGATTTGCCGGCTCCCCTGGCCCACACCACAAACTGTTTGACCCGCCTCCCCAGTTGATGAACATTGTTTGGAAGCTCGGAATCATCCGCTGTAAAGTTCCGAAAAGTGTCCACACAACGTCGATACCGGTGCCTTGTTCCCACTGCTAGAGCCTCCTCCGCCATATTCTGTAGTAGACCTTCTAATGCATCAGTCTCCAATATTCCTCTTTGAAGGGCGTCATTTCCTGCTGCACCTCTGGCCATTCTGCCCGGAAGCTTTCCCACTGTAAGCGAGAAAGAGCATCAGCTGCCTTGTTCTGAACCCCTGGCACATGCTTGGCTGTTATCTGAATATTATACTGGAGACACCTGCTCACTAAATGCCTTAATAAGCCTAATACAATGGGACACGCCGCCGCCTGATTATTTATTGCCTGGACGGCTGCCATGTTGTCGGACCGGACGACCAAGCACTTGTTAACCAAGGTGTCCGACCATATTGATAATGCCACCAGAATAGGAAAGAGTTCTATCGCTGTGATATTGTTGGTGAGGCCACCTTGTCGCCAGGCCGGTGGCCACTCCTTGGCACACCACGCAGAACCCAATATTGCACCAACACCCCCTTGCCTGGGGGCATCTGTGTACAGTTGCGACCTCTCATCAGCTGTCCATAGTGACGGCCATATTCTAACCCCATTGAACCCTTGGAGAAAAGACAACCACATCTGCAAGTCTTCCTTCAGCCCCTTCTTCAACCTGACAAAGTGATGTTTCTGAGTCATGCCTGCCGTAGCACCTGCCAGCCTTCTAGAAAAAACTCTCCCCACCTGAATGACCCTGGATGCAAAATTGAGCTTGCCCATTAACTCCTGGATGTCTTTTAAAGTTGCCTTCTCTTTCGCCAATACCTTTTTAATAGCTGCTGCAAAGTCCTGTACTTTCTCCACCCAGAGGCGTGACTCCCTTTCCTCTGAGTCCAACTCTATCCCCAAAAAAGTTAACTTAGTTGTGGGGCCTTCTGTTTTTTCTGCTGCCAATGGGACTCCCAAGCACTGCGATACGACCGTGAAGGCTGCCAATGCCTGGGCACACTCGGGGGAGTTGGCCTCGCCTACAAACAAGAAGTCATCCAGATAATGAAGCTTGCCCCCCACTGGCTGGACCTTGTTTGTTGCCCACTCCAAAAAGGAACTAAAAGCCTCAAAATAAGCGCAGGAAACGGAACAACCCATAGGCATACACCTGTCATAGTACAGCTTATCCCTGAACTGGAACCCCAGCAAATGAAAGCTGTCGGGATGCACTGGTAACAGCCTAAAAGCTGATTCTATATCAGCTTTTGCCATGAGAGCTCCTGTCCCTGCCTGCCTGACTAACTCAATGGCTTCATCAAATGTTGCATAGGAGACTGTGCAAATATCCTGGCTTAGCCAGTCATTCATTGTGTCAGGAGAAGAGGTGCGGTGTCGACAAAGTGCGAGGTGAGGTGGGGGGTGAGGTGGGCTTGGGGGGGTGCTGCAGTATGGTGGGTATAGGAGATAATGGGTGGGCAAAGGGCAAGGGGCAGCAGGGGGGGTGGGTGGCTGGGGCTGGGAGTGTGGAGGAGAGTGATTCGGAAGGAGAGGGGGTAGAGGGTGCAATGCAAGTAAATGTTAAGATTGGGTGGGATAGCACGTATTGATAGCGGAAGGTAGAGGACAGTTGTTAGACACTGCCCGCAAATTAGCCGACCATTGACGGCGCAGGGGGGCGGCAGATGATGAGGGGAACACCAGCGGGGGGGAGGGGGAAGTTATGGGTTTGCTGACTTTACTGGCTCGGGTCGGCGGGGGGGCAGGCTTGGGCTGTTTTGGGGGTTGGTTTCTGGGCGGGTAAATGCAAGGCTCTTGGCGGCTGGAATGGGGTGCTTTCTGAGGGGCTCGTGCAAGGACATCGCAGAGTGTCCAAGTAAGGGTGACAAAGGCATCGCGCACAGAGATGGTCGAATAGGCGTCTTGTGGGACGGTGGCGTGCGTCGGAATGGGGCAGGGTTGCCATGGTGCTCAGGCAACAATAATTACAGCAGAGGGGGTGAGGCCGAGCGCGTGAGAGTAGGTGTGAAGTTTGAGATAGGCGAGCCCCCCGGACTTGTACGCAGGGAGGGGTGCTCGGGAAAGGGTGCCTGCATGTAAATGGTTGAGGGGCTCAGGGGAGGTTCGTGGATGCGTGGTCGGGATCCGGAGCACGAGGGTGGGTTGGCCGGACAGTGGGCAGGGGTGTTCTGTGGGGGGGCGGCCGAGGGCTTGTGGGTTATAATTGGGGGTATCCAACTACACATTTTTAAACTTTACTTTTCGCCTGCTTTCGGGGCTTGTATCAGGAACTTGTTAATTGATCAGGATCCGGATCTGTCTGAACTGGGATATCATATGGAATTGGGGGCCTGATGTTAGGTTCTTTCTCTGTAGGTGCTCGGATCCTAATTACTTAAAAAAGGTCTGGTTCAAGATCATTAAAGATATTACTGTCAGGGGTATATTCACAAGAACGTGTGATAACTACTGCAAGAGTAGCGTAACGCAACTTTCAACATCGCAGCCTATTGCGGGAAAATAACCCTGTGTCAATGTGGAATTTACAATGCAGCGGTAGTATGCGATAGACACCAGATGACGTGTCAAATGTCCACGTGAAAATCAACGCCACGCCGCAAAAATGCGATACCCGAATGCTAAAAAGCATGCGATGAGGCCAACCGTGGTACAAAAAGTAGCAAAAAGCAGCCACAGGCCTGCAAATCCCACACGTCTGACAGGACAATACACCATAAAAACCACAGAAAAACACACCAGCAACAAGCCAAAACACGTAGCAACATGGATGCACCCTGACCCTGCACAAAGGCCTACTCGAACCCCACAACCCCCACAGACCACTAGCAAGGAACAACGGGGTCATGGGAGGCTAAGGAGAAGAGTGAGAGAAAGACGGGGTGCAGACCGCAGGAAAACAAGACCAGTGTCATGGAGGTGACAGAATAATACCAGCAACTGACCCACTAGCAGACCACCTGGAATGCAGTCGGAGCGCCAAGGAGGCAAATCGAGGAGGCCAATAGGCTCCAGCATAACGTGACAACCTAAACCAGGCACAAACCCGTTGCCAACAGGAAGGCAGCAACAGCGGCACGAGGTGGCAGTCCAGCACCACAGGAGGCGCTGGAGGAAACCCAGGCCACAGTCATCAGTGTGGAGACGGTGCACGGAGTAGGGAGTACGGACACAGCTCGAGAGACACAACATCAACGGGGAGTGCAACGAACAGGGACTGGGGGAACGGGGGGATGAGCACAATGGCACACATGCACAATGAGGTGTAGCACACTGCACACCCACAATCACCCAGGATAATGTCCCAGCACACAAACAACGCAAGAACAGCACACCCATATTGACGACAATGCGCATAGCCGACACTGCACAACAGAGGACACAACTGGCTCCGTTCAGGCACAGAAACATGCCTACTACATCTGAAATAGCCGGAAACTGGGAAATGGAAATGGAAATGTACACGTATGACCCCACATCCGTCATGTAGTCCAAATGTACACTGTCCCGCAGAAGAATCCAGAACCCCCCAAAAAGTCACAATGTACATTGCCGTACAGTTTGCATGCAAACCAGCACAATACGCCAACATACATGTGAAAACAAAGTCAACATGCATCTCCCCTTCACATCGCAGAGGGGCACCCAACACCTTCAGCAGAGCACCTTCATACAACACACCTGTGATGCCGGAGAGGACCCCCACACCATTGACACCAATGCCCTACAACAGCCCATGGATATCGCACGCAACCCCCACCAGGACCCGGCCAGCCAAGCTACTCAGAGGAAAACACTGAGCTGCAACAAACCACACAGCAGGAAGCACCCGCAAGTACAGCTGGCTCACGACACTTCACCCACCCACACATGGCACCCCAATGCTATGTGTCAGCACGCCAAAAGGAGCTGACCCAACAGGTGTTGGTGGGGGCCGAACCCATGGAATGCAAACTAGGATACATACATAGGTGTCTATCACCCTTCAGGGCCCACCCACACCCCACTAAGGAGACCCACACTGCCATAGAGACACATGCAGATGCACAATCACAGTACAGAACCATGCCCAGGGGTGCTCAAATAGTAGTCACACACCCATGTTGGCTCTGCGTACGACAGCCCTGGCCACTCCCCTTACGAATTGAGTGGGAGACGACAAAGCTATCTGTCCTAGCTCCAACCCGCTGCCTGCGGTGACATGTTTGCATCCGAAGTACACAGCACAATGTAATGTCCTAGGGCCCAGGGCCCTCATGCATACAACAAGACCACAGGGACACACGCATATATCATGCTGAACTGGCTACGGGCACATGCGCCCGGCCCCTTTATTGGCAGGGTCACATGTACAGTGACGCCTGTGCTGATGATGTGTGTGGGTTGAATATAAGCCATTCCGCACTGAATATCTGGTGCTAGCAACCACTTGAAAATTGGACACCAGTGCGACGGAAACAGAAAACACATGCACAACAGAGTCAACTGCTAAGCAACATGAGTGAGACAGAGAAAGTCCAGAGGAAAGCCAACATGCATACAGAAGTGTCCGTGAGTTGCAGTGCACTGGGGTTGGGACACTAGAGATGAGCACGCTCATGTGAAGAAAAAGTCTCGGATTGTGTTCCTTCGAAGTGTTCCTGATGCAGACGCATTGGGGTGTGTTAGACCTGCATCACACTGTTTGAGGTGACATAGCTGCGCAACCGCTCCACAGCACAAAACACAATCAGCAGCAACTGACAATGGCCTGCGGTGCACTGAGTCATTGGAACTTGGAGTGCTGAGCAGGGTATCAGGCCGATGATGGAATCCAGGACAGGTCTGAGCAACTCCGTAAGTCTGTAGGACCACTGTTTCAACTCTGGCATATGGCGGTTGGAGGTGGTCCTTACGGTGGTGGTGTGTGCCTCCTGTGGTGATCCGACGTCCGGGCCGGTCTGGAATAGCTTTGGTGTGTGAGCCCTGGTGGTACGCATTTGGGCACAAAAAAATCAGAAGGAGGAAGCGTAGAGGTTGAGACAGAATCACCCTCCTAAACGAGTCAAGTAAACATAGGGATTCTATCAATATGTGAAGGTGTCAGATATTTTATGGTTTTATGTTTTTATTGTGAAATGATAGGCTCTCTCTTAGCGGTGGAAAGATGAGAGCACGTGTGCTTTGTTAAAATACCCCTCACACACTAAAAAAATCCGTTAGTGTCATGCTTCATCATAGGGGTCTTCCCGTCCCTATAACGGGGCGGGGCGTGCTATGACCAGACGGACTACGCGGGAGCACTGTAAGTGTGACAGATCTATGTGTAGGTGTGGTGGTGTCAGTGAAGTGTAGGGATCTTACTAGTGAATGCACCAAAAAATAGAAAAATAGAAAAAATTGAAAAAATTAAAAATTCCCTGGCTAGTAGAACAAATACATTTTATTGGTATCTCTAGCTGGAAATGTTAAAAAGGGGAATAAAAGGTAGAGTGATTACTAACTACCAAGTCGACATGTTTCATAGGCAGTCCCCAACTGCCTACTCATCAGGACCTTTCGGTGATCCCCACTAGGAAAAAGCTCAGTTCTACAGTAATATGCCTACTGTCCTATAAATATATCAGCAAAAATAAGCTGAATATTTATGCTTCGGGGCATGAGCTGGCCCTAGTGAAGCAAAGCACCAAGGATTAGTGCCAAAAGGAAGTGACCAGTGGTCTCTGTAAATGAAAAGGAAAAAAAGGGAAAGAAAGCACAAGCATATTTGTATTTTCACTTCTGTTCATTCGATGTACATCAATATTGTGAGGTCACAATCGTTACTGATTTAGCAAGCTCATGGGGCACTGTCAAACGAACGATAAAGTATGTATACCATTAATGTATTGATTACTATCTTCTATCACACCGCTATTTAGATTATTGACTTTTTATAAAAAAACACATGACCTATGGGTCTTCTTTCCTACCAGTGTGATTGGGTGTATGAATGCGTTGAGTCACGAATGTATGGATGATGAATGAATCAATAACCGTCTCCATTTGGACGGGTTTTTGGACAAATACGTCGGGCATAGCGCCCATAATTAGGAGGTGCACATTGACCAATGCACAACAAATGTGACAAAAGAATTGGCAGAAATTAAGCTAGATCCTGCTAAATCAGTAACGATTGTGACCTCACAATATTGATGTACATCGAATGAACAGAAGTGAAAATACAAATATGCTTGTGCTTTCTTTCCCTTTTTTTCCTTTTCATTTACAGAGACCACTGGTCACTTCCTTTTGGCACTAATCCTTGGTGCTTTGCTTCACTAGGGCCAGCTCATGCCCCGAAGCATAAATATTCAGCTTATTTTTGCTGATATATTTATAGGACAGTAGGCATATTACTGTAGAACTGAGCTTTTTCCTAGTAGGGATCACCGAAAGGTCCTGATGAGTAGGCAGTTGGGGACTGCCTATGAAACATGTCGACTTGGTAGTTAGTAATCACTCTACCTTTTATTCCCCTTTTTAACATTTCCAGCTAGAGATACCAATAAAATGTATTTGTTCTACTAGCCAGGGAATTTTTAATTTTTTCAATTTTTTCTATTTTTCTATTTTTTGGTGCATTCACTAGTAAGATCCCTACACTTCACTGACACCACTACACCTACACATAGATCTGTCACACTTACAGTGCTCCCGCGTAGTCCGTCTGGTCGTAGCACGCCCCGCCCCGTTATAGGGACGGGAAGACCCCTATGATGAAGCATGACACTAACGGATTTTTTTAGTGTGTGAGGGGTATTTTAACAAAGCACACGTGCTCTCATCTTTCCACCGCTAAGAGAGAGCCTATCATTTCACAATAAAAACATAAAACCATAAAATATCTGACACCTCCACATATTGATAGAATCCCTATGATACTTGGTACGCATTTGGGCCCAGAGGATGCGTACAGCACAAGGCCACAGGGAAATGGCGTTGATGACCCCAGGCCAACACTTTAGGGACCATTCAATATCTCAGAAGAAGGGGTCCTGGCCCGGACCAGCACAGAGTTAGTGGCCCCGGATGTACTGAGGACGGCACAGGCACCCAGCCACGGAACAGTGACATGCTCTGCAGTCAGATGGGCCGTGAGACTTGAGCGGGTCCTCATCAATGTCCGAGGTGTATGTTGCAGAGGGTTGCGGGGGACAGTGGAAGGTGTCCTCCAGGGCATGATGCGGAAGGTTTGATTTTATCCGGAAACAGCAAATTGTGAGGTGGAAAGCGCAAGCCTCGTTTTCACCACCAATTCGGTATCAGCTACATGAGGATGAAAACTAGCCACTAGTCCATAGACTCAGACGCAGCCAATGTACGACCAGTGAGTGTCCATGAATGTCGAGGAACAGACTTAGTGGCACCGGGACTGAGAGAGGATGCAGTCTGCGATGATGCCGGTACACTTATATGAACTCCGCCATTGCTAAAGCAGGACTGTGTGACCTACTGGACTGCAGTGTAGGCCGGAGGCAGCGGTCAGCACGGGCCATTCACTGAGTGTCAACAGCATAGGTTGGTGGCCCCACTGGCCTGCGAAGTTCAGGTTCAGTGGCACCATGTGTTCAGTCACCTCCGTGACTGTGACCCGGCTTTCGTCCAGACTGAGCCGCATCTTCCTCTTACTCGTCCTCGTGTGACCACTGGTGTGGACTCTGCCATTTGTGATTCGCCACTAGGTGCTGGATGTGAGACCTACTGGTCCGAAGGGTAGTCCTGGTCCCTCATCCATGTGTCGCCAGCTGGCGTTGAACAGGGTTTGTGGCACCACGTGCAGCCGGCTGGCATTGAACAGGGTTTGTGGCACCACGTGCTGCCGCTGGCTTTGAACAGGGTTTGTGGCACCACATGTTGCCGGCTGGCGTTGAATAGGGTTTCTGGTACCACGTATCGTCGGCTGGCGTTTAACAAGGTTTGTGGCACCACGTGTCGCCGGCTGGCATTGAACAGGATTAGTGGCACCACGTGTCGCAAGATGCCCATATGGAACTTTGCCTCACTGATCGGGGCTCTGGTGCTGTGGCCACTGGCCCAGATATGGGGTCACTGCCATTCAGGACCCAGGGCACAGTTTCACATATAGGACCTACTGGGCCACAGAGGAGGCCGGTGGAGTATGTTATTGAGAAAGGAATAATGTGGGCCAGCATTGGGGGACCATCAATGGTCTGAGAGGCTGGCAGGGTCGCGTGCCTCAGACTTGGAGCTTACACAGGCATGTGGTGAGCCCTCCTTGACACACGCCGGTGTTGGCAGGTGATCAGTGTGGCCTGGCTGCACAGGGGCGTGCCTTACGTGTTCATGGACCAGCGGGCTGGGGTATGGCAGGCGCACAGGATCGCAGGCAACTCCGCTTAAAAGGACGGCGTTGGTCTTGTGTCGGGGTGGGAGGCGCCACCCTCGCAGAGACATTGGGCTTTCCGGAAGAGGACCACGCCCACGCCCAGGGCTATGGGCTTTTTATTCATACCCTTACACTGGCCTGGCGTACGCCGGGCCATCCCACTCTGCTCACGCTTATGGGGGGTCGTAACAGGCAACATTTCTCTGAGGATCTCCACTGGCTGGGGTGACATGGTTGCATCCACTACACTCCATACACCAGAGGTGTACGTCGACGTGGATATGGGTGTGTTCTGCATACTGCGGTCTGTCCAGCACAAACCTGCCACTCTTGGCATTGTGTGCTTTCCCAATCATGGTTCTACTGCATCCTTCACACATGCCTGGTTGCCACCTCTCCCCACATTTGGCTATTGTGTGGCTGAGGTGCCATGCCATTGATGGTTCATGTTCACGGCTTGCCCAGGTTACCATTGTAAGTTGTTCTGTCGTGTCTGGTGGGAGGGCATGTTGTTGTGCATGTTGGTTGTGATGTTGTGACGTGTGCATTACCAGAGTTGTGGATTGCATGGTTGTGGAGTTGAGGTGAGTGGGGTGTTAATTTGGAACTTGCCAAGGGGCTGTGCATTTCCCTTGGTGCCATCCTGGGAATGCTGGTTGCTGATGGACTGTCGGAGGATGAAAGGATCATGCACACTGGCTGTGTATTTGGAGGTGACATTGGTGAAGGTCCCACGGTGTTCTGATGTTGCCTGCACATTGATGTGCGACGTGTGCTTCCTGTTGCGGTGATTGTGTGCTGTGTCACCGGGGGTACAGGAAGGACATATGTGCAGTGGATTGCCCCCAACACGTGCGCGCATCCCGCTATGGCATATGCTCCTTGCTTGGTCTCCAGCAGTTCATGTGCATTGTGTTGGACGTATGGGGACTGGGGTGCCAGAGTGATGGTGATGTCCAGGACAGGTGTGGGGGACTTGGATGTGGCTGGTTGTGAGACTCCTCATCCGACTCTGGCGGTTGTTGGTTGGGGTGTGGCAAGGGCCAATGGGGGGAGCACAGCCAGCAGCTTGGTGTGGGATGTTGGTTGTTCGCTGTGTTGGTGTCGTAGGCCTGTTAGGCGATGATGGTCAGGATGCGTAGGATGGTTGTCCCTTTCAGCCTGTAGTGGACAGTGACATTGTCAAATGTTGGGTCTGTGAGGCAGGTGTGTTTCCTGGGGGGCAGCTGTCTTTGTCTGCACTGCCTCTGTGGTGGTCCTAAAGGGGGGGGGGGGCAGGTGGGTGTTGTGGCCCTCTTGGCTGTCCGGGTTGCATGATGAGTGGCTCCATGGCATCTGTTGCCCTTCCTATGATGCCCTTGGATGGTCTCACTTTTGTGGTGCAGGCTGCCGTCCGACTTTACACCAGGTCAGAGCAGGTGTTATTTTCCTGCTGCTAGCATGCCTTATCGCGTGTTTTGTGTTCTTATCGCAGATCTGGCTGGTCGCTGTGAATGTTGAGGTGTCGGGTTTTCATGGCTTTTTGCACGGGAACGCCTACTCTGCATCTCATTAGCGATAGTTGTGGAGGTCCTCTGTGGCGATGTTTTTTGCCGCTTCTATCGCGGGTTAACTGGTGCTATAAGCTGTTAACACCAGCTTGTGAATGGAGAGGTAAATTTATCACGACTTTGGCTATGATAAAGTGCCATTAATTTGATGATAGCTCCTTGTGAACATGCCCCTCAGTCTTCTATACATCACTGCACACTTCTATGGGGGGATCCTAATTTTCCATCTCTTTTCCATAATCCCTTGGCTAAGGTGTGGTATAATCAGTTCAGTTCAGTTCAGTTCAGTTCAAAAAGCTTTTATTCGGTTTGTATTTACACAACCATATAAGCTGAACAATAAAATACGACAATAAAATACTATTAATTATTACACATCCTGGATATCATCTTAAACACAGAAGTATTGTGCATCAAACTCTAAACAATATAGGGAATTAATTCATGAACCGACCTTCGTATTAACTTAATACTAGAATGGAGATACACCATTATATAAATATATAAGTAAAATAAACAATTGTTACAACAGTCAATTAATTAAATATAACATATACAAATACTTCATGTTAAAAATGCATAGTGCTAGAAAAAGTATCATGTACAGGAGACCGGATGTGCAAAATCGCAATAATTATGTAATTTCCCTTTCTAATAATGTTGGAACTGTGGAGCTAAACTAAACTAGTGCTCCTTAAAGTGGCATATGCAAAATAAAGTGACCTGTGCATGAATGCATATTTGACCATAAAAACAAAATTCTCGCAGTAGTATTTACCTCTTCACAACTCTGTCGCAGTTGATTATATTATTTACAACAGCGGACGGTAATTCACAGTCAATAGTTAATCCTTCTCTGATATAAAGTGACACGTGCTTAAGTGCAAATATGGCCATAACAAAATAAAATTTCACAGTATTTTACAGAAATATCGATTTCCTAGCAGCTCTACTTTTCAATATAAAATGTGCGACATAAAACAGATATCTGGGCTCACAAGAGAACTTAATAATTTCATTGCATCTGCTGATGAGCGAATTCCGTATTTTAAAAGGATAGGCTTCAGATAAAATTTCCTTAAAAATACATAAAATTTACAAAATAGCAGGAAATGACAGCAACTCTGTTTTGAAACATTATCACAGGGGCAATTTGCATTAGTGCCTTGCCCTATAATGGGAAAAGACACAAGATGGTGAGCAATGCCCAACCTTCAACGTATTAATACAAATCGATGTGAAGGTCTGGACACGTATACCAGATATGCCTGAAGCCCGCTTTTAAGTTCCAGTTGCCTATAAAATACAGAGGTCTTATGGGTCCTAAGTAATCTATTTCTTTCTTCCCCCTTGTAAGACAGGAACGAGTCTTTTATTTCTTTCTTGGAGAAAGGTATTGCGTAATCGGACTTCTTGGAGATGGTGAAATCAAATAATACGCTGTACCAATGAATGATGTAACTCAACCATGGGATACGATATTAACTTGGCAAGGTCAACGAATTTACCTATCTCAAGATGTCTCTAATGCCACTGCCTCCAGACGTAAGGAATTTTTAGCAATGCGCCCTTCTTTGCGATCCCTGGGAGCAAGATATGGCTTGTTTCACCCTTGTACCTTCAGAGTCACTTATCGGAATAAGACTTGGTCATTTCAAGATCCTGGTGAACTATGCAACTTCATCTTTTTGCAGACTGAGGAGGGAATGGACTCTTCCTCCGCTCCTTCGACTAGTGGCTGAAATGTTTTTGTTGTCTCCATGTATTGCTCTCTCGTAGTGTTTTTCTGACTTCCTGTACTCTTTTCTACTCCTCTTCGTAGCCTTCTCATTCTTCTTATCTTGTTTATCTTCTTTTTCCTATCTCTATTTGCGTATGTTCTTCATAAATCTTTTTTCTAATTTCTGGCTATATACGGTATGTCAAATGTTCCGTATGTTAACAATTGTCTCGTTTTTCCCCTTGCAGATATATATTGGATGCTCCCTTCACCATGTTGTTCCATCCTTTGTTCCCTTTTTGTGAGGTCTCGGTGTGGTTCTGCTCCTGTTCCTGGCCCACCCGTCTTGTAACGCATCACCACCTCCCCACCTTCCCTTTGTGTATTTCCCCTTTCAGGTATGTTCATTACAGTCATCCTTTTGGATTTGTACTGTCTTCTATGCCTTCTCTCTTTTCTTTCTTCTTCTTCCTCTGCTGACCCTCTCTCCTTTTCCCTCTTCTTTTTCCTTCCCCATTCTCTTTCTCTTCCTCCTCCTATCCTTCATTCTACCCTTTTAATGATTTTCATATTTTTTACCTTCCTAAAGTTTGCATTACTACTTGTTCAGTATCTTTTTGCATTTTTCAATTTTGATCATTCTACTTCTCTAATAGTTGTAATAGTTCTTACCCTCTCTATTTTGACTTGTTGCATATACAGTATATTTCTGCACCTGTTGTTTTTGAACAGTTTTATGCGTTTTCATATTTAAAGTTATTTCATGGAATGTGAAAGGATTTAATCATCCTATTAAGCGGCAGAGAGTACTTTCCCACCTCTCCTCTTACAACCCTGATATTGTCCTCATTCAAGAAACCCATCTTTCTGATGCTGAATCTTTGAAACTAAAAAGACTTTGGGTGGGCAATGTTTTCTTTTCCCCTGCCTCTCATAAAAAGAATGGTGTTGCTATCCTAGTCCATAAACGTCTCCAATGTAAGGTACTCCTTGAGGAGAGGGATGAAGAGGGTCATTGGGTTTTAGTTAAATTACTTATCAATGCTATCCCGATTACTTTATTGAACGTTTATGGTCCCACATGCTCTGATCCTTCCTTTTGGCCCTCGATCACAGCAAAATGTATCCAATACAAAGATGATTCCTTTTTACTAGGCGGAGACTGTAACCAGATTGTTGACCCCTTTTTAGACCGTAAATCTTCTGTTCGTTTCACCCCTCACAAGCCCCACAAGCAGTTCCTTGATACTATCTCTCAGGTCCATCTTGTTGACTCATGGAGGATCACACACCCAGAAACCTTAGATTTCTCCTTTTTCTCTCCCCCACATGCTTCCTTTTCCCGCTTGGATTACATCTTCCTCTCTTCCTCCTTATCTCAAAACCTTCTCTCCTCTTCCATTGAACCTATTGTAATTTCTGATCATGCTCCTATTATTACTATCTTTGACCTTCTTCCTCCTGCTCCTAAGTCCTCTCGTTGGCGTTTTAATTCCTCTCTTCTCACTGATCCTCTTTTCTCTTCCTCCTTTCACTCTTTCACCTCAGAATTTTTCCAAATCAATTCTACTCCTGATACCCCTCTGCATATTCTTTGGGATTCCTTTAAAGCCACGGCCCGCGGCTTCATTATCGACTTTGTCTCAAAAAAAAAGAAAGCATTCCTTCAAAAACGCAAGGTCGCCCTTTCACATATTAAGTCACTAGAACACCAATTTTATACCTCCTCTCCAAATCAAATGTCTCCTGAACTTCTTAGGTCTAAAATTGCCTTTAACAAACTCACTACAGATTCAGCCTCTTCCTATCTCCTCCGAAGTAGTGCTCGTTATTATGGCGGTCGTAACAAATCAGGTAAACTGCTTGCTAACTATCTAAAGTCGCGAAAAGAACGAACTATTATTGATTCTATTTACTCCCCTTCTAACACTCTTTTACACACGGACAAAGACATTTTGGAACAATTTCAATCTTTCTATGAATCTTTATATTCCCCTGAAAATCCTCCTACTCCAGATCTTCTTCAATCATACTTTGATCGTCTACCCGCGCCTGATACCTCCCAGCTCAACTTTTCTACTCTAGACTCTGATCTTAGTCTTTCTGAATTGTCCATTGCATTGACGTCTCTCACCAAAGGCAAGACCCCCGGCCCCGATGGCTTCCCGGTTGAATTTTATCTCCATTTTTCCGACATTCTTTTGCCTCGTCTTCTTCTTCTTTTTCAGTCTTTTTGTTCCGACGGCCTGGCTCAAGGCTCCTTCCAAGACGCTACTATATGCCTCATCCCTAAAGAAGGACAAGATCCTAAATTTTGTAAAAATTATCGGCCAATATCTTTAGTCAACGTAGATTATAAACTGTTTGCTAAACTTCTTGCTCTTCGCCTTGATCCCCTTATGCCACACCTCATAGGGAAGGAACAATGTGGCTTTGTCAAAGGTCGCCTCACCTCGGACAACTCCAGACTACTTCTTAATGTCCTTGGTAAAGCCTCCTCCTTATCTATTCCTCTTGCAGCCATCTCAGTTGATGCTGAAAAGGCATTTGACCGAGTTGATTGGTCCTTTTTGATAGCTTCACTGAAGTGGCATGGTTTTGGTCCGAAATTCATTTCCTATATTTCCTTAATCTATTCTATGCCCAAAGCATCTGTTTTAGTCAATGGTAAACTTACTTCACCCTTTACACTCAAACGCGGTGTCCGCCAGGTTTGTCCTCTTTCTCCCCTTTTGTTTATCCTAGCTCTTGAACCCTTTCTAACCTCTATTCGCAATAATCCTTCCATTTCTGGCTTTCCGTACGGACCCCACCAACTTAAATTATCTGCATATGCTGATGACATACTTTTATTTATTTCTGATCCTGCTACCTCGGTCCCTTCCTTATTAGTTGAATTTGAGAACTTTTCTTTGGTTTCCGGTTATAAAATAAATTCGGATAAGACAGAGATTCTTCCCTTAACTAAATTTTGCCTTCCACACTTCTTTTCTTCCACTGGTTTCGCTTGGAATAGTAAGAAAATAAAATATCTTGGTGTCCTTTTTTCCAACTCTATTTCATCTTCTGTTCAGCTTAACATGAACGCAGTTATTTCTAGGATAGACGCTCTACTTTCCTCCTGGAATCCCCTTTTCCTTTCTTGGTGGGGTCGTCTGGACTCCATCAAAATGATGGTTGCCCCAATCTTAATTTATTTACTTTCCATGCTCCCTATTCATATCCCGGCTCTTTACTTTCGTCGTATTGATTCTGTCTTGTCCAAGTTCCTCTGGAAACAGAAAAAAGCACGAATATCACTTTCATCCCTTCGTAAACCCAAAATTAATGGTGGAACTAATTTCCCGGATTTCCTGGCTTTATCACAAATCCTTTTCCCTCCGTCAAGCATCTCGTTGGTTGTCACAGGACATTTCCCTTTTTTCACCTCTTTGGCTTTCTGTTGAACGTGACCTGCTACTCCCTTATTCATTTCAGGAAGTTCTTCATTTTAACACTTAAGCTCCATGTCGTATCCCCCCTTTATTTAGACACACTTCCTCTCTTCTACGACCCTTAGTATCAACTGCCCCTACTTCTCGTGAGTCCTTTCTATTATTACCCATCTGGTATAATCCACTCATTCTCATACGAAACAGACCCATTGCCTGGCCTACATGGAGGTCGAGAGGTATTGTCTGGATCCATCATCTTTTCGATGACTTATCTCCCCGTTCCTTTCCTCAATTTCAAGCCTTCTTCCATTGTCCTTCCTCCTTCGCAAAGAAATACTTCATTCTTATGGAAACTGTTCTTGACCGGTACTACTCTCTTGATTCGGACATCTCACCCTCATCACCCTCTTCCCTACTTACACTTCTATCCAATGTTCCTAAGGCCTCTCTTATCTACAGATATTTCTCTGCTCCTGACCCTGATCGCCCCAAATCAAAACTGGAACTCTCTTGGGAACAAGATCTAGACTCCACATGGCCGATTTGTCTTTGGGATAAAATCTGGGCTAAATCTCTGAAAACTTCCCGTAATGCCTCTCTTACTCAATCCCTCTTTTTCTTCTTTCATAGACTCTACCTTTCTCCCCTCTCCCTGTCTCGTTTTCTCTCCTCTTCTAGTGCTACTTGCTGGACCTGCAATGCTCCCAATGCGGATTCCTTTCACCTTTTCTTTCTCTGCCCTTCTGTTCGTCTTTTTTGGACACAGGTGTGGACTCGTATTTCTCATGTCTTTCACCTCTCTATCCCTTTCTCAGCCTCTTTGGTATTTCTGGGGAGTCTTTCAGAATCTCTTGACCTCCCTCCACACTCACGCGGCCTCCTAGACCTCATGTTAGCCCTCGCACTCCAACACATTTCTTCTAATTGGAAGTCTCTACACAAACTCTCTATAATATGTTGGTGGAACTTACTTTGTCAGTCCCATAGGCTCGACGTTGCCTTTGCAGCCTCTTGCAAACCTTCTCGTAATGTTGATTTGTACTGGTTACCCCTTACTCTCCATTTGGATCAATCCGCCCAAAAGAAACCCTCTACGTTCTCCTCTGCCAATTTTAAACCCCCTTGAATATTTGTACTCCTGCTTATAAGTACATTCCTTACTCTTTCACATTTACTGTTTTTATTAACCTCGTGCATATTTTCTCTAATGCCCTTAGGCCATATATTTGCTGTTATTTGTGCATTTACTGTACTTTATTATGGTTGCTGTTTATGATTATTGCAACTTTTCCATTTCTGCTTTATTAATAGGTTTTTGTTTTTTCATCCCCCCTCCCCCCCCTCTCTTAAAATTCAAAATGCTTTGTTCCTCATTTGTGCCATCGGCTCTATTATGAATATTTACCTCATATTTCCTCCTCCCCATTTATGTATGCTGTTGTCACCTTACTGTACTGATTATTTACTTTAATAAAGCTTTCAAACATAAAAAAAACAAAAAACCATGGGATACGTGAGCAATATTCTAACTTGCGGCAATCTCTGATTATAGACTGTGTGAACTCAGTTTCCTTCTTATGCCAAATGGAGCGCCATAAAAGTAAGGGACGTAAAGCAGCCAGGTCTGATACATAGTTTAGGCCAGTTTCCTGATGGATTAGATCGGTGGATGCTGAAGCCGGGGCACACAGCATCCGTTTAAGAAAACTATTTTCATCTTTTTGGAGTTGTACTGTAGAGGAGTGACCCCACAGTCCAGCTCCATATAAAGCTGAGGAAACACACCTTGCATTATATATTGTTATCTTGTCCATAATTCTACGGTCCCCTATTTTTGCAGCGAAACGAAAGATGCCATTGGTGTTCCTAGTCATTTTATATCTAAAATTTTCTTGTTCACTAGTCCATTTACCATTGCCTTCAAAGGTAATACCTAAATAACAGAAAGTTTTAACAGCTTGTATCTTTGAGCCATCCAAATAGAAGGACCTAGGTGACTTCATTTTTCTACCGCATATCATGGTATATGTCTTCGATTTGTTAATTAAAAGTTTCCTGCCATTGATAAAATCAGTAAATTCATCAATGAGCCGTTGAAGGCCTAAAGGGGTACGGGAAATTAAAACTGCATTGTCGGAGTATAACAATACCAACACGACAGTGTTATCTATTTTTGGAGCATCTGCCATGATATTGTTTAAAACCGTAGCTATTTGATTAATAAAAAGGCAAAATAAAAGCAGTGCCAATACGCGCCCTTGCCTGATGCCTCTTCGCACAGCAAAAAGCAGGGTTCGCTCGCCGGTCGGCCCATATCGTACACTGCAGGAAAGTTTTTCGTATAACCTTGCTAAAAAGAACACAATCTCTTTTGGGGCCCCAGATTCGAGCAGTACTGTCCATAAAAGGGAATGGTCCACTAAATCAAACGCACTGCTCAGATCGGCGAAGCATAAAAACAAATTTCCCTCTTTCGCTACTGTATATTTATTTATTATTAGATCCAAATTTATACACTGTTTGATGGTCCCTAGACCTTTTCTAAAGCCATACTGGACTGGGGTTAATACATTTAGGTCTGAGGCCCATGTTTCCAATCTTCTTAAAAGCACCCTACTCATCACCTTTATAGAAGAGTCCAGTAGTGATATTGGGCGGTAATTGCATGCTTCGGAACGCAAACCCTTTTTATGTAATGGAACAATTAATGATTGGGCCCATGAAATTGGAAAATTCCCCAAGGCAGCAGTGTTAAAAATCCTTGTAAGGAGTGGGGCCCATAAATCCATTACATCCTTATATAAATCATTCGGGACGCCATCTGGTCCCGGCGCTTTGCCCCCTTTGCTATTTACCAACCCTTCCAGCACCTCTTCAACATCAATCAACCGTGGTAGTGTAGGCCACGTAAAATCATCATTTAAAAAAGGGGTTAAAAGCACCTTATCCGGGTTAAAATTTTTAGAAAAGTGTTCAATCCATTCAGTACAATTTACATAGGACGTCAGTTCAGGAATAGGATTGTCTTTTAAAAAAGGGCTATTTACAGTTTCCCAAAAGAGTTTGCTGTTGTTGGTTTCAGCTAGAAATATCAATATAGGACTAGCTACGTTGTATTAAGTGGAACTCAGAAGGTATATCTGCGGGCAAACCCTTAGGTTTGGACATGAAGCCCTCACACACCAACCTAGTTGGTGTCATGCTTCATCATCGGGCCCACCACAGTGACACCGAATGTGTCCCGGGTGTGCTGCGACTCCAGATTACTGAGGAGCTGGTATTCTTGCTGAGTGTGCAGTGCTAGTGAGAATGAGAGTGAAAGGTTAAAAGCTATACAGGTGGCCCCAGTTCCCGAGGGTAAGAGGTAAATTTAATACCTGGGCCCCTGTTAGCAAGATAAAAAGGCTGTGGACGATGTGGAGTGTATTAAGAGCTCCTACGTCCTTGTGGTCTACATGTTTCAGCCAGGCCTTTTGATTAAAACTGGCTTTCCTCAGGACCAATGAGTATGTGTGAGTGATGGTAAACTATATTAAGTGACAGTGTGTGGTAAAAAAGTGTTGCACTCGCTAAGGTGCCGTACGTGTAAGAGGGGGATTCCCTCTACTTTACTGTACATAAAACACAAAGACAATACAGACATACAAGGAGAACCAATGAGAATGGTATATACCAAAACACAACATATGGCCGACTTCTAGTGTGCGTGAGCGACCTAGAGCGGCAAAGAACTTGGCCATGAGTGGTTGCCATGGCTAAGGTGAACTATGGCGATAAAATATTAAACGCAGTGGCAGTGGTGGGCTACACAGCGAAACAAGCATAGCGTGAGGTACAGGTAAGTATGGTACATAATTCCTCACACTTGCTACTTGCTGTTAAAGCCTCATGGGTCACTTGGCAGGGAGGGAGAGGAGACCCTAAACGTTGTAAAAGGTCATAGTTAGGATGGTACCTGTGGGGAGAAAAATGCTGCTTACCCAGAGCGTCGTGTAGAGATCACTCGTTTACTCACGGTATTTCCGATCAGCGTGCTCCTGCGACCTATCGTCCTGCTCCAGTGTCCCGAGTGAACTGTGCATGGATCAGGTAAGGGCTTAAGTAGCCGGTTCAATAGGTATCACCTGGAGAGGGGAGAGGGTGCGGTCGCGCTGGCTGGTAGTGCGCATGCGCTGGTAGCTAGCGGCACTAGCGCTGCGCATGCGCAATGGGCGGTTGTAGCGCATGCGCGATGGGAGGCGTTGGCACTATTCATTCGCGCATGTGCCTCGGTACCCGGAGTGGTACAGCATTGATATTAACATGTGCACTCTAGTGCGTGCGCCATGGGGGGGAATTAAAAAGGCCCGTGAGGGACCAGTGAAGTTAAAAAAGCAACAATAGCGAATGGAGGCGTCTGGGCAAACAGGGCAACTACAGAGTAGGGACAGACCACGAGTCTGAGCGCAGACAGGGACACAGACCACTTACATAGAAGCGTTTTATCTCGCTAGAGCATTCCACGGGATAGAATCATTGAGCCCCTCTATATGGGTAGAAAGGCGATAAATCCAGCGTTGCTCTTTAGAGAGCAGAGTTTTCTCATCGCAACACGAAGGTGCGAATTGTTCGATGACTGTCCAGGTGAAGTCGTTAGGGGTGTGATTTTGCACGATGAAGTGTTGGGTTAGCTTGCTGATATTTTTGCCACAGCGCATTGTGCTCCTGTGCTCGGTCATCCTGGTTCTGACTTTTCTGGTAGTCATACCGATGTATCTCAGACCGCAGCGACAGGTGATAAGGTATATTAGGTTAGACGAGTTGCAATTAGTAAATTGCCTTTGTGTCCAGGTTTTGCCAATTTCAAGTGACAATGTTTTGGAAGGGGTAGTCAGGTGGCAGACGCTGCAATTGTAACACGGTTGGTGGCCTGTTAGTTCTGGTAGACCCCATGTATTCAAAATTGTCTGGCCTGTTAGTTGTGTCTTTCTGGGTCTCGTGGAAACCAGCTGGTCCCTCAGATTTTGTGCTCTCTTGTATGCGAACCGGGGGGGATCCCAGTTCCTTGTGCCCGAATTGATGATCTTCCAATTTTTACGAATTATGCTGGAGACCTGGTTTGAGGCGGTATTGTAGGTGGTGACACATGTCATCAAGGGAGTTTCTGGTGGTTTGACAACAGTTTCAAGGAGGGCCTCCCTGTTCTGGTTGCGTGCTCGCTTGCAGGATTTCGAAATGATTCTAGTTGGGTAACCACGGTCTTCCAACTTGTGGACCAAGGCTTTGGACTGGTGTTTGAAGTCATGGAGGTTGCTGCAGTTCCGGCGTATGCGCAGGAACTGCCCAAATGGCAGATTCTCCCTCAAGGGTCTGGGGTGGAAACTGTCAAAGCGTAACAAGGAGTTCCTGGATGTTGGTTTGTAATGAGTGGTTGTTGTCAAACCCCCTTGATCAGCTCTTATGTTGAGGTCTAGGAACGCTAGTTCCGTAGGGCTGCTAGTGCAGGTGAACTTGAGGAATGGATCAAGGTTATTGATCCACGTGAGGAAATCTTTCAGTGTCTCCTCATTGCCCTCCCAGACAATGAGAATATCGTCAATATATCGACGCCAAATTGTTATATTTGCTGAGTAGGGGTTCGTGGGGGCTTCGATGTTGGTCTGTTCAAAATGGTGGACATATAGCCCCGCCACGCTCGGCGCAAAGACACTGCCCATCGAGGTACCATTAGTTTGTAGGAAGAATGTGTCCTCATATTTGAAATAGTTCTCTTTTAATGCCAAAGTGGCGCAGTCCAGAATGAAGTGACGAGGTGTGTGATGTTGCCAGTCAATCTCCATCAGTACATCGTGGAGTACCTTCAGTGTGGCATCCTGGGGGAGGCTCGTATAAAGACTCTCCACGTCCAATCCAACCAAAAGATGTTTTTCGCTGTCGAAACTAACATCTTTGATGATGTTAAGGAGATGCTTCGTGTCTTGGATGTAGGATCGAGTTTTCTGGACTAACGGGTTCAGGTAGTGATCACAGAACCGTGACAGCGGTTCTAGGAGGGATTTTATCCCTGACACTATAGGTCTGCCCGGTGGTGGGGTGACCCCTTTGTGCACCTTGGGCATGATGTAGAAGTAGGGTACCTTCGCATCACGTGTGTTGACTAGCGTTCCTAGACCTCAACATAAGAGCTGATCAAGGGGGTTTGACAACAACCACTCATTACAAACCAACATCCAGGAACTCCTTGTTACGCTTTGACAGTTTCCACCCCAGACCCTTGAGGGAGAATCTGCCATTTGGGCAGTTCCTGCGCATACGCCGGAACTGCAGCAACCTCCATGACTTCAAACACCAGTCCAAAGCCTTGGTCCACAAGTTGGAAGACCGTGGTTACCCAACTAGAATCATTTCGAAATCCTGCAAGCGAGCACGCAACCAGAACAGGGAGGCCCTCCTTGAAACTGTTGTCAAACCACCAGAAACTCCCTTGATGACATGCGTCACCACCTACAATACCGCCTCAAACCAGGTCTCCAGCATAATTCGTAAAAATTGGAAGATCATCAATTCGGGCACAAGGAACTGGGATCCCCCCCGGTTCGCATACAAGAGAGCACAAAATCTGAGGGACCAGCTGGTTTCCACGAGACCCAGAAAGACACAACTAACAGGCCAGACAATTTTGAATACATGGGGTCTACCAGAACTAACAGGCCACCAACCGTGTTACAATTGCAGCGTCTGCCACCTGACTACCCCTTCCAAAACATTGTCACTTGAAATTGGCAAAACCTGGACACAAAGGCAATTTACTAATTGCAACTCGTCTAACCTAATATACCTTATCACCTGTCGCTGCGGTCTGAGATACATCGGTATGACTACCAGAAAAGTCAGAACCAGGATGACCGAGCACAGGAGCACAATGCGCTGTGGCAAAAATATCAGCAAGCTAACCCAACACTTCATCGTGCAAAATCACACCCCTAACGACTTCACCTGGACAGTCATCGAACAATTCGCACCTTCGTGTTGCGATGAGAAAACTCTGCTCTCTAAAGAGCAACGCTGGATTTATCGCCTTTCTACCCATATAGAGGGGCTCAATGATTCTATCCCGTGGAATGCTCTAGCGAGATAAAACGCTTCTATGTAAGTGGTCTGTGTCCCTGTCTGCGCTCAGACTCGTGGTCTGTCCCTACTCTGTAGTTGCCCTGTTTGCCCAGACGCCTCCATTCGCTATTGTTGCTTTTTTAACTTCACTGGTCCCTCACGGGCCTTTTTAATTCCCCCCCATGGCGCACGCACTAGAGTGCACATGTTAATATCAATGCTGTACCACTCCGGGTACCGAGGCACATGCGCGAATGAATAGTGCCAACGCCTCCCATCGCGCATGCGCTACAACCGCCCATTGCGCATGCGCAGCGCTAGTGCCGCTAGCTACCAGCGCATGCACACTACCAGCCAGCGCGACCGCACCCTCTCCCCTCTCCAGGTGATACCTATTGAACCGGCTACTTAAGCCCTTACCTGATCCATGCACAGTTCACTCGGGACACTGGAGCAGGACGATAGGTCGCAGGAGCACGCTGATCGGAAATACCGTGAGTAAACGAGTGATCTCTACACGACGCTCTGGGTAAGCAGCATTTTTCTCCCCACAGGTACCATCCTAACTATGACCTTTTACAACGTTTAGGGTCTCCTCTCCCTCCCTGCCAAGTGACCCATGAGGCTTTAACAGCAAGTAGCAAGTGTGAGGAATTATGTACCATACTTACCTGTACCTCACGCTATGCTTGTTTCGCTGTGTAGCCCACCACTGCCACTGCGTTTAATATTTTATCGCCATAGTTCACCTTAGCCATGGCAACCACTCATGGCCAAGTTCTTTGCCGCTCTAGGTCGCTCACGCACACTAGAAGTCGGCCATATGTTGTGTTTTGGTATATACCATTCTCATTGGTTCTCCTTGTATGTCTGTATTGTCTTTGTGTTTTATGTACAGTAAAGTAGAGGGAATCCCCCTCTTACACGTACGGCACCTTAGCGAGTGCAACACTTTTTTACCACACACTGTCACTTAATATAGTTTACCATCACTCACACATACTCATTGGTCCTGAGGAAAGCCAGTTTTAATCAAAAGGCCTGGCTGAAACATGTAGACCACAAGGACGTAGGAGCTCTTAATACACTCCACATCGTCCACAGCCTTTTTATCTTGCTAACAGGGGCCCAGGTATTAAATTTACCTCTTACCCTCGGGAACTGGGACCACCTGTATAGCTTTTAACCTTTCACTCTCATTCTCACTAGCACTGCACACTCAGCAAGAATACCAGCTCCTCAGTAATCTGGAGTCGCAGCACACCCGGGACACATTCGGTGTCACTGTGGTGGGCCCGATGATGAAGCATGACACCAACTAGGTTGGTGTGTGAGGGCTTCATGTCCAAACCTAAGGGTTTGCCCGCAGATATACCTTCTGAGTTCCACTTAATACAACGTAGCTAGTCCTATATTGATATTTCTACATATAACCAGGGGACCCGGACTGGCTTACCTAGTCCTCTCTCTCCCTTTTGATTTGCTGTTGGTTTCAGCTGCCATGCTTAATTTATCCCAGGCGTCTGATCGCAACTCTTTTTTATGCGCCAACATGGCTTGTTTATAATTAATTCGGAGCTCATGGACAAGAATTTGGTTACGGGGCTTGGTCCCCAAAGCCAATTTAAGTTTATGTAATGCCTGGGCACATTTAGAATCAAACCACCTCGTCCCATCTTGTTTCTGGCCTTTGGTATTTCTGGTTAGTATACTCTTAATTACATTATTTATCTCAGAAAATGAATGTTGTAAAGTGTCAGGGGTGACCTCCTCGCTAAGGCAGTAGTCAATACCTTCTCTACATTTGCTAACCACTTCCTTTTGGATCTTTCGTGGATCCACACCATTCCACTTTATTCTTATCCCGTTAGGCTTAACAGGGAGAATATCTAAGATTCTGTCAGCATTATTAGACAATCTGTTACACCAGTCTAGTAATACTATAGATATACTGTATATTGTGGTCACTAGCCACCTGTTCTGATATCCAAAGGTCAGAATAGAAGCTATTCTTCAAGATAAGGGTATGGTCTATATTGCTGTTCCTGTTCCCCCCAGTAAATGTCGGACATTTAACGTGGCCCTTTTTCATGGAACAGTCTAACAACTCGAGATCAAACTTTGCCAATATTGTATTAAGGGTCATTCCATATCCACAATGTGGGAAACGTAGCATGTCGTCATTAATCCCAACTGCAGTAGTATGGACCTTCATAAATCCACATGAGTTGGCATTTATTTTTGGACAAACTCGAATATTAAAATCGCCCGCCCACAAAATGACTACAAGTTTGCTCGAAAGTTTCAATACCTTATCTATCTCTTTTTCTAGTGGATCTAATGGAGCTCCTCTATCCTTATGGAAATTATTATTGTAATGGCTAATTAAGACCAAATCCTTGCCCTTTGGGAAAGATAGTCGCAAAACTTGGCTATGATTACCAATAGATGAATAAAATATAATTTTACACCCAATCAATGTATTGGATATAAGCATCAGTAATCCACCCATAGCTCTTCCTGATGGGGAGGGTATGGCATTTAAGCAATAGGATGTGTAGCCTTCCACTGCAACATGGTCTGTACTTCAAGTTTCTTGTATACAGATTAAGGGGCTCATTAGGATGGCGGACGGACCTGCGTCCGTCCGCCACCCTAGAGTAGGAGGGACCGTCCGCATGGGCTGCGGCGGTCCCTCCGTGCAAATTAGGATGTGACCGCCACCCTGGCGGTCACATCCTGGATATTTAACATTGCGGCGGGTGCAGCTTCAAGCTGCACCCGCCGCAATGTTAAAAAAGCATACATTGCATATGTATGCAGCAAGCAGCAGGCACCGCGCGGTGCCTGCCGCTTGCTGCATACATATGCTGGGGGGTACCATAGGTACCCCCCATGTGCACCCCCCACCCCACCTTCACCCAGGGGGCCCGCAACGGGCCCCCGCAGTGAAGCTCCGTATGCTTTTACACGGCGGAATATCCGCCGTGTAAAAGCATTTCTTTCTGTGCATCCTAATATGGTGGACGGTGTCTAAGAGACACCGTCACCATATTACAGCTTTTCCGCCGTGGTTGTAAGCCAACCGCGGCGGAAAAGCTGCGGACGGAAATCAGGACCCACCAGCCATCCTAATGTGGCGGTGGGTCTTTGGTGGGTCCGCTGCGGTTTTTCCGCATCCTCCGGGCCGGCGGTGGATTCCGCCGGCCCAGAGGATGCGGAAAAACCGCCATCCTAATGAGCCCCTAAGTCACTACCATGAGTAATAAAATCTTGCCAAAAAGACATGGCTAATTTTTCCCCCTGACCTGCGATGTTCCAGGTTGTAAGTGTATACCCTTCAGGTGTCGTAGTTTCTACTCCTTGAATATCATTAGAGTTTATAAGCACGTCCACATTCACTAAAGGCTCTGCAGATTTTGTGGCATTTAGGTTGCCAATCTCATTTTCCCTATTATTCTTACACTCCATATCGAGGTCTGTGTATAAGGATTGGGTGTTACTTATTTCACTTCCCCTTCTTAATGATCTGTGAGTTACCATCCACACTGACACGCTTCTGGGGGGACCCCAGCCACAATTTTATGTCAATCATTGTCCTCCATCTGGGTCAGACACTGAAATCTATTGTACAGTGGTATGGAAGATCGCATTTGGCGTGCTACCGATGGTATGGGCAACCAGTTGTTATTAGGGTGGTGGATCTTATGATCAGGGGCTGGGTTATTTACCAACAAGTGTCTATAAAAATATGCAACTGGTAATAAAGCCATGTTAAAATCCCAGCATGAAGGTGGGGGAGCGCTAAGTAAAGTTTTATATGCCCAGTTCGGTGACCTAAAATTAATTATTACACAGTCCCCATCAAATGTTTTAATTGTGGGGCCTATCCATCCCACTCTCTGTAAGTATAATCTGTTCTACGCCTAATAATGGATAACCACAATTTTTTGTCAACCAATAAAGGGTTTTATTTCTAAGGGTTTCGTGTGTTTCTATTTGTCCTTCCCGTAGTTTAGGGACATTGCAAAGGACTGTAACATATGCCCCGCATTCTGGTGGTGGATTTATTAGTGGTGGTGTAATGTTGCCCTTGTGATCTTCTGAAATACATGGGCCTTTTGTCTGCTCTATTGTTTGGTCCCCTCGTTTCCCATTTCCTGCTGATAAAATTACAACATCATCCTTTGATGATTTTCCTTGTTGTTCCTGTCTTCCTCCATCAATATGGCTGCTAGTATTATTAATGACTTTAGATCGATTATTTGGGGCTATTCGATCTGTTTGGTTGTTTACAGCGGTTCCCCCTGACTTATCCTTAGCCCCCTTAGTTATATGTGGCACAGGTTTGTGCGCAGCCCCATTTGAAGTGGGTACAGGTAGGGATGCGAGTGTTATGGCATGGGGAGTCTTAGTTAGATGGGAGGTATTTGTTATATGTTGTTCAATGAGACCTACCCTAGTTTCAATGCTGTTAATTTTTTCACAAATTGGCCCTAATAGTGTCGATAACAGGGTCTCCATTCTTCCCCAAAAGCCCTCTTCACCAACCTCAATCCTCCCCTCATTGAGCTGGGTATCTGCAACACTTGACTGACCCTAACACTTGTCCCCCTTTCGTCCTAACGGATTTAATACCGTTTTGCGGTGTATACGGCTACACTTCCCCCTATATTTGTGTACAGGCTGCTCTTTGGTGATATGATTTTGTTTGCTTTTGGCTTTTTGCCCTCTAGTTCTTGCAGGCGGACTTTCAATAATTACCCCATCCAAATCAGCAGGATCAGTGGTTAGTTGTACATCATTACCATCAAGCTCTGTGAAATCATTAATTAAAAGTGGAGCTTCTACACTTGTGTGCGGCACCAGCAGAGTAGGTGTTAATGACAGTCTGCTTGCCAGGGGGAAAGTTCAGGAGGCACATTTTGATTGATAGAAAGCATCTCATGATTGGTATCTGCCCCTGGTAGCCCGGCATACGAGGCCATTAACATTGAGTCGAAAGAATTAGCCAGGACTGGAGATGTATTTACAGATTGTAAGGGTAGGGCCATGCCTATGGGGAGCGGGAGACGTCTCTCGGTATTCTCTATTGCTGTGAAAACTACCCCTATGGTCTTTTGCAGCATTTTGTCTATGGCGGTCAGACTTGGAAGAGGAGTAGTTGTGGATTTTTTCTGCCTGGTATTAGGACGAGGTTGTTCAAGGATATTTTTTACCATCTTTCTAAAAGCAACAAAAAAAATAGAAAGTAATTTGCAACAATAGCTAATGTATAAAGGGCACCAGTAGAAACTAAACACTAAGTTGCAAATATCCACTTATCAGGGCCACGCTGGTTACCATAGGGTCTTATCTCCACACTAATCTAATGTGGACATCCAGCCAAGGGGGGTGGCCCAGCCCAGCCACGGCCAGCCCCGGACGGCCACAGACGGCCCGCCCTTTGCCCGGGCTTAGCCTGGCGGCGCCCGCGACGCGGAGGGAGCTCCTCTCCTTTGAGCGCCTCCGGGCGCGGAAGTGGTCGTGGTGGGCGGGTCGATGCCGCTAGGAATTCTGGGGGCTGTAGTCCCCCCTCGGCGGCCGCGTAGATGTTGTAAGGCAGCGGCGGGGGAGACTAACAGCTGGCAACCCACAACACTGGCGGCATCACTGGCAGCGTCCAAGGGATAGCAGAGTTTACCTCCACGGACGAGGTATGGCCCCCAAAAGAAGTTGTTTGAACAGAGCTCCCGCTCCACCGAGGGAGCTCCGCTCCTTTGAGCGCCTCCGGGCGCAGAAGTGGCCGTGGTGGGCGGGTCGATGCCGCTAGGAATTCTGGGGGCTGTAGTCCCCCCCCTCGGCGGCCGCATAGATGTTGTAAGGCGGCGGCGGGGAGACTAACAGCTGGCAACCCCCAACACTGGTGGCGTCACTGGCAGCGTCCAAGGGATAGCAGAGTTCACCTCCATGGACGAGGTGTGGTCCCCAAAAGAAGTTGTTTGAACAGAGCTCCCGCTCCACCGAGGAAGCTCCGCTCCTTTGAGCGCCTCCGGATGCGGAAGTGGTCGTGATGGGCGGGTCGATGCCGCTAGGAATTCTGGGGGCTGTAGTCCCCCCCCTCGGCGGCCGCGTAGATGTTGTAAGGCGGCAGCGGGGGAGACTAACAGCGGGCAACCCACAACACTGGTGGCGTCACTGGCAGCGTCCAAGGGATACCAGAGTTCACCTCCACGGACGAGGTATGGCCCCCAAAAGAAGTTGTTTGAATCATGGCCTAAAACGGTAGGGCAGATCTTTGATTTTAACGGGTACATTATCCATTTTATCAAAAACGTATGATCCTCCACAGCAGTCTTTCTTCAAGTACTTACATATTTGTGATTTTCTTTGCATAATGACATATATATACTGCAGTCTGGGAGGACTTAGATACATTGTCCTATCTCCATACTACAACTGGTAAGTTATCGATCAGGGCATTATATAAGATATTATGCGCTCACAGAGCTGATGACCGGTCTATGCAGTGCCTAATCTGTTAAAAAATAAGTGCCAGGGCTCTCAGCCAGAGGCCACTGCGGCTTGCAGCACCCGTTGCCCCTCCCAGCATTGCCAATGCCAGTTCCTACACAACTCCTAACCATTGTATGCCTACAAGTGTGGCAATTCAGACTGTTCCGGGCACCCAAAGCTATAAGAATGGCCTTGGCAGGTTTTAGTAAGTATAATGTATAATTAATGAATAAACAACTGTTGTTGTGCTGATCTCTAAAATATACAGACAGCGCCACCATGTTGCATACTGTCTAAAGTGCCAGTGTTGGCAGTTAAGTGCCGGTGCCGAGTACCAGAAACTGCCGGCTCAAATTAAGTTCTGGGTCTATGCTGGCTGCTAAATGGAGTGCTAGGCTCAAGTTCGATATCATTCTAGAAGAGACCACCAGTGTTCTTGAAATTATTAACCGCTCGGTTCTTTCAGGCAGTCTTAAACTCCAACAATTCAAACCTATTTGTATGTTATATTATACTCTTGAAAGAATCTGTAAATGGGCTACTAACCGTATTTACAAAAAATGTTCTCCCCAAAGTGCGGTCTTCATGCAGCAGACATTGTTCACATGTTTGCCGGTTGATCTTTGTTGCAGGACTAGTATATTCCAGCTACTCTCTCTATCTAGGGCACGATTTACAGCTATCTGTCAAAGAGTTTATTCTGGCTTACATATCTTACTGCGGCTCTAGATCAGCCGCAGTGATAGCTATTGCAACCATTACTGCCAGGCTAGGAATCGCTAGATCTAGCATCTGACCCTACTCTTGAAACACTTGAACAAAGGTACCCCAAACTAATTGCAAATAAAAAGAGTACCTTCATGCCAGAGCACATCCCAAGACACACAGATTAATCAACAACCTTACAGAATCAAAAGCACCCCAAATAAAACCTAAACTGACCATTCCACACCATAAGACTCACTGATAACAATACAACTAAACCTGATCTACAACACAAAGAACCATGACCCAAATGCAGCTCTTTTCAACTGTCTCCACTACCCCTTCCCTACAAAACATGACAGTCCTACAACAACTTATTATTATTATTATTATTATTATTATTTTAATTTTATAGAGCGCGTAGTCACCCGTAGGTATCCCAGCGCTAGGATCAGTACACCTGGCGGGTCAGCGGGGGAGGGAAGGAAAGTTTAAGGGAAGAAGTGAGTTTTCAGTAGCTTCCTGAACCTTAAGTAGATAGGTTCAGTTCTCAGATGGTAAGGAAGGGCATTCCAGAGGCGTGCGGTATGGACCGAGAAGCGCCTGCCTCCAGTTCGAGCCTTCTTGACTCTAGGGATGACGATTAGATGTTCCTGATCGGATCGAAGGGATCTGGGGGCTTTGTAGGATTTGATAAATTTTTTTAGTCCTGGGGGGCCAGTATTTTGAATCAGCCTGTGTGCCAGGCAGAGGGCTTTGAACTTTACCCGTTCTCCCACCGGGAGCCAATGGAGGCGCTTCAGAGCTGGTTTGGCCGAGACTCTGGCGGGGCTGTTAGTGAGGATCCGGGCCGCTGTGTTTTGGATCCTTTGAAGTTTGTTCAGAGTTGCCTCCGGGGCCCCAAGATAAATGGAGTTGCTAAAATCGAGCCTGGAGAGAATCAGGCCTTGAATCAGAAGTTTTTGGGAGTTGAAAGGGAGTAGGGGCAGGATCTTCCGAATTGACCTAAGCAACCCAAAACACATCCCGGCAACCTTATGTGCCTGTGTTGTGAATGATAGTTCTTTGTCGAGCCAGACGCCCAGGCTCTTCACCTCTGATTTCGAATCCGGGAGAGGGCCTAAGCAGGGGGGCAAGATGTTTTGGAGTGAAGTGGGTCCCTTCTGACCAAGGAGGAGAATGTCAGTCTTTGCTCCGTTGAGCTTCAAAGACGATCTGTTCATCCACCCTTGTATCTGCGTAAGACAGTTGTAAAGGTCTGCAGGTTGTTGTTTAGGGTGCGAGAGGGACACCACTAACTGAGTGTCGTCAGCATAGCTGACGATGCTCACTCCGAGCGGAATTACGACCTCCTCCAAGGAGGACATGTAGATGTTAAATAATGTGGGGCTCAGGGAAGAGCCCTGAGGCACGCCACATTGGAGGGGGATGTCGGAGGAGCAGGTGTTATTCTCCCAGATTTGAAAGGAGCGCTGACTCAGAAAGGACGCTATCCAGGACAAAGCCATTCCTCCGATGCCGACGCTCCTAAGTCGTTGGATAAGGAGCTGATGGTTGACGGTGTCGAAGGCAGCGCTAAGATCGAGGAGGATCACTGCCACTGATCCACCTTCGTCTAAGAGTGCTCTGGCCTCCTCCACCGCCATGAGAAGGGCGATGTCGGTGCCTTGCCCGGGGCGCAATCCCGTCTGTGAGTTTTTTAGGCAGTTGTTGTTCTCCAAAAATTGTGAAAGCTTCCTGTTCACCAGTTTTTCCGCGATTTTACTCGTTCCCGGGAGAAGGGAAATAGGTCTGTAATTTGCCAGGTCGGCAGGGTCAAGGGCAGGTTTTTTTAGTAATGCCTTGACGACTGCCGATTTCCAGCTGGGGGGGACAACTCCTGATAGGAGAGAGTTATTGATGAGGTGGGTGAGGAGGGGGGCGATCGTGGGTGCTACCCTTTTGAGGATACGTAAAGGGGCAGGATCCCTGGGTGATCCGCTTTTGATGACTTGCATCGTGTCTTCGACTTCTTTAGCCGTCACCTGTTCCCAGGAAGTGACACATGGGGGGGTGAGAGGGGTGCTAGTATCTTTTCCCTCGCTCGGAGTCGTGGATGGAATGGAGTCGAGGATAATTTGGATTTTCTCCTTGAAGAATTCCGCTAACTTATGGCATTTCTCCTCATCAGTTTTAGGATCTGGGGGATCTCTGGGTCCCGGGTCAGGGACTTTGAGGAGTTCTTTTAAAATGATAAAAGATTCCTTACTGGAACTCGTGGAGTGTTCTATTCTTTCTTGGAAGAAAAGACTTTTGGTTTTACGGAGGGCAATTTTATAGTTTTGTGATGCGATTTGGTAAACTTTCTTGTTTTCATTCGATTTGTCCTTCCTCCAAGAGCGTTCCGTTCTCTTGCACTCCTGACGCAGAGATTTAAGAGCCGGAGTGTACCAGGGGGCAGGGGCCACTCTTTTAGTATGTTTAAGAGTGGTGGTATTAGGGAGAAGTTTATCCAGACAGGATGTGACCCAGAAGTTAAATTGTTCGTCGGCCGTGGCCGGGTCCGTGGAGAGAATAGGGGTAGAGTCTGCGAGTACGCCGGCCCATTCAACTGAATCCAGCTTGTGCCAACGTCGGCCCTTCACTTGGATTTTGGGCGGTTGGAGGGGTGCTATGGCATGGGTGCAGGAAAAGGGGACCAGACAATGATCTGACCACGGAAGAAAGATGGGAGGATCTGAGGAAATATCCGCAATGTTGGTCAGAACCGGGTCCAGAAGGTGACCTTTATCATGGGTAGGTTCTTTGTTGACCAGTCCGATATTAAATGACCTCAGGTCCTGAAGGAAATCCGAGGCTGGGGAATCTGCGGGGTCATTAAGGTGCAGATTGAGATCACCCACAAGAAGAAAGTTCGAAGCAGAGGAGGCTAATTGTGACACTACGTCAGTGAGGGCGTTAATGAACTTCCCTGATGTTCCCGGAGGGCGGTAAATTAGTAATCCTGAGATGGAGTGTCCCGGGGAAATTTGGAGTGAGAAGTGGCAACTTTCGCACTCTGTGATGTAGCATTGCTAATCCGGCACGTAAGCTGTTCTCTATGGATAATTGCCACCCCCCCTCCTCTCCCTTTAGGTCTATGTAAGGTTTGGATAAGATAGCCTGGGGGAAGGGCATTGACAATATCTGCGTCCGTGCTAGCAGAAAGCCAGGTTTCTGTGAGGTACAGGACGTCCAGGCCCTGGTCTTGTATCATCAGGTAGATTTCCTGCGCATGTTTGGGGAGGGAGCGGCAGTTAAGGAGGCCGCTCTGTAGTCCCGGCTTTCCCGAGAGGGATGAGGCTGGGTTACAACAAGCGCAGTTGACAAAGGACCTACCTACAGTGTGGACATAATGACAGTCATGATTTTTTTCCTGGTTGAGGGCCCGAAGTGTTTCACTAGTGTACACCATGCAGTCCTGCGCTGAAACCGGCAGAGATCCTGGGCCTGGGTCCGGCTGGGCCCGGACGGGCCCAGACGGGCTTGCCTATGGCGCGCCTTCGGCGCGCTGACGGCGCGTCCGAGCATTGCACATAATTTTATACCGGAGGAGGGCGTGGGGGCGTGGCCTCGTGCAATGGGCGTGGCCTCTATTCAGGCTCGCCGATGGCGGCACGAAAAGGGAAACAAAGCCTGTCTGTGGCAGCCTTTAGCTCGGCTGCACAGAGTCAGGGATGGCGGCGGGACCTCCTAGATCGAGGTGAGAGTGAGCAGTTGTAACACACAAATAAATCACACAGTTTTTTTAAAATCAAGGTTAAAAATGGTTTTGCGCTAAAGACTGCCTCCCGGCTGAGCCTCAGGAGTAGAGGTACAAGTGAGCTCGTGGTCCGTTGGGTTTATAAAGTGGCGGGGGGCGTGGCCTCGTGCAATGGGGGTGGCCTCTATTCAGGCTCGCCGATGGCGGCACGAAAAGGGAAACGAAGCCTGTCTGTGGCAGCGTTTAGCTCGGCTGCACAGAGTCAGGGATGGCGGCGGGACCTCCTAGATCGAGGTGAGAGTGAGCAGTTGTAACACACAAATAAATCACACAGTTTTTTTTTAAATCAAGGTTAAAAATGGTTTTGCGCTAAAGTCTGCCTCCCGGCTGAGCCTCAGGAGTAGTGGTTCAAGTGTGCTCGTGGTCCGTTGGGTATATAAAGTGGCGGGGCGTGGCCTCGTGCAATGGGCGTGGCCTCTATTCAGGCTCGCCGATGGCGGCACGAAAAGGGAAACGAAGCCTGTCTGTGGCAGCGTTTAGCTCGGCTGCACAGAGTCAGGGATGGCGGCGGGACCTCCTAGATCGAGGTGAGAGTGAGCAGTTGTAACACACAAATAAATCACACAGTTTTTTTAAAAATCAAGGTTAAAAATGGTTTTGCGCTAAAGTCTGCCTCCCGGCTGAGCCTCAGGAGTAGTGGTTCAAGTGAGCTCGTGGTCCGTTGGGTTTATAAAGTGGCGGGGGGCGTGGCCTCGTGCAATGGGCGTGGCCTCTATTCAGGCTCGCCGATGGCGGCACGAAAAGGGAAACGAAGCCTGTCTGTGGCAGCGTTTAGCTCGGCTGCACAGAGTCAGGGATGGCGGCGGGACCTCCTAGATCGAGGTGAGAGTGAGCAGTTGTAACACACAAATAAATCACACAGTTTTTTTTAAATCAAGGTTAAAAATGGTTTTGTGCTAAAGACTGCCTCCCGGCTGAGCCTCAGGAGTAGTGGTTCGACAACTAGAAAACTAATCAGGAAACTAGTCAAACGCGAGTACCTCATATCCAGACACTACCTCACTGTCAACTCCCCATATGATTACACTGAGAATTGAAGGGGAACGAAGAGTTGAAAGGATCCCAACAGGCGAGTCAGATATAACTGAAAAGAGCCTAAACAATAAGCCTCCGGAATGAAGGATTTCACTGAGTCCCAAATGGATTTGATCATTAGGGCACAAAAAATGCACATCACTGTCCTCAGTAAGCCCCTGGTTATACACCTAGCTTAGGGTGTCAGAAGATTCTAAGAATTAAACATGCCACAAATGAATCTCCAGGAAAGACCCCCTACAATGACCCCAGCCATCCACTGAATGGGCACGTAAGGTCACATGCAATACGGTGAACACCAAATTCAGGCACCATGATATACAAGGATCACACACCAAGATCAATACGTAGAGGAGATCAACAGACTGAGTCACACTTTAGAGAATCCACAAGATGTGACATGCTCGGCAGACACAATCTGACCACTTATTGGAATACCAAGCTAAGTAAGCTGGTACACAAAATTGAAAACATAATTAAAGGATTACATATAGCAAATACAAACATAAGGTAACCTTCAATAGTTTTCAAAGAGATGAAGAAATTTGTAGAAGACTCATTAACCCCAAAGGTAAAAAACCTCTCTCATTCAACCATAAACGATGTCACCCACCCTTGGTCATACATTTTTCGGTGCAAGTGAGCACATAACCATTTATCCACAGTGGTTATTGAAAGAGTGAAGCCTTACTTCTGTACTACAGGGATGCCTCCCCGCCAGCCTCACAGCCGACCTAAAATATACTGACTGCCGACCTCAAGAAGAGATGAAGGCCACAGGAAAAAAGATAGGACACAACCCATGAGAACCTAATCCTGCTCACACCATTCTTAATCCTTCATGCCTCTCAAAACTGACCCTAAAATGCATGCTACTCAACTGCAGATCAGTGATCAAACATGACACAGATATTGCCCATACTATCCTCCATCGCAAATTGGGCATTCTATTTCTGACAGACACCTGGATAAAACAATGGTCCACACCCAAGATTGATATCCTCATTCCTCCAAACTACACCATCCAACACCTTAAATGACAGCAGTGACAGGGAGGAGGGATCACAATCATTCATGTGAATTCCCTGCTAGTCAAAACTTTCCCAGTAGACAGTCTCACATCCTGTGAATACATGCATGCATAAATCTCCACAGCAAAGAAATCACTAGCATAAGTACACCTCATTTACCACCCTACAGCTGTTTATTGGACATATAATGGAAACAATTAAATTGTACTCCAAGAAACACCCCAATTCCATTTTTCTCGGAGACTTCAAACTTCACTAGAACAATGAGGATGATACGCAGGAATCTACCCTAAAACAATTCCTCTCTGATCAAAACTTGACCAAATCTTGCAGAAGCCCAACACATAACAAAGGTTGAATGCTTGACCTAATCATATCCAGAGAAGGAGCGCTGACAATTGACTCAATGACTGGTCTGATCATCACACATATTCCACCTAAATACGCACACACAGACAACTGAAGGGCAAGAACCCAAACAGAAATGATGGGTTAGAGACACCAAAACATGGACAGGGTGGAACTGACCACACTTTGCTAGAAAAACCTTACTCCTCCAACAATAACACAGAATATTCTCGAATTAACTCAGGATTACAACCAAACAATATCACTCATAATGGAGTCAGTAGCCCCACTGAATCTCAAAAGACAAAAAAACAAACCCTCCCAACCTTGTTACATACAAAGCCTAATTGAGGAAAGGAGGAGTATTAGACATGCGGAGTGAAGGTGGGGAAAGGAACCCCTGAAGTTGCTTCTGATCAAACTATGTGAACGCAACGGCCACAAAAAACACATTTGGAAAGCAAAAGCATTGTACTTCAGATCCCAGCCCGACAATGCAAGGAATCTCCCGAGCCGACTGTTTGAAATTGTCAACCAGCAAACTGGGGCAAACAATGTAACAAAGATCAACATTAACTCAGTGTAAAAATTTGAAGGTTTCTCTAAATATTTTAATGAAAAAATCTTAGAAATCAAAAAATAAATTGTATCCGACAGAAAGGTTACCAACAATTACCATCCAAACAATAAATCGACAGTTCCAGTGGAGGATCATACAAATAACCACCCATCCAAGACCAAAAATCAATCATTCCGGAGCGAGTTCAAAACACTTACTGAGGAGGAGGGACACAAGACCTTATTATCCATGAAACGAACTACACATTTCAACTACCCTATACCCTCCACAAAACTAAAGGAAATACAAGGGGGGGCCAATAGGCCCCCACGCAAGCATGGCGGGGCCCGGCCCCTCCCACACCCCGTCCCTTTCGGGGCCGCTTGCCCCGCGCCCTCGCCCCGGAAGTACTTGTGCGCTTCCGGGGCGAGGGGGCGGGGCCGCGGCGGCGAAAGGGTTAAAAGCCTGGGGAGCGCGGGAAGCGGCCTCTTTGTGCCCGCGCTCCCAGGCTCGCTCCTCGCCTCACCGTGGGGCCGTGTAATTTTCTCGTTTTTCTTCCAGGAGCTGTTCGGCGTCTCGTATGGAACAGCACACCCTGGAAAGCGGAGGCGCCAGGACGTAGAATTGGCTGGCTGGCGGCATGTCGTGTGGGGCAGGGGAGAACAACTCCGGGCTTGCTCTGTGCCCCCCCCAGCGAGGGGCAGAATAATTTTGTCTTTTATTTTTCTGCTACAGGTAGTGCAGACTGCGAGCCTAGGCGGGGTCATGAAGAACGCGATGGAGATGCATGGAGGCAGGAGAGGCGTTTTTTAAGTTCTCGGAGGCTACGAAGGAAGTGGCTGATGGAGCGGCGCAACTGAGCGCCGGGAACGGTCTGTTGGCGTGGCCTCCTTCCAGGGCCGGGAGAAGATTGGTCCCCCGTAAGCAGTGCAAAGACGGCAATGACCGGCGTTTCCCGCAGAGGAAGTAAAGCGAAGACTGCATCCCTACAGGTGAGCCTTGGGGCCGCGTGTGTTCATGTTTTCTCAGCGCGGGGGTGTTGGGCATGCACGGGGAAACACAGGGTGGCATTGGTGTGCTTCGGCACAGAGTTTGCTTGCCCGGGGTACACCAAGTCGCGCCTTTAATTTTGCCTAGATTGCAGCGGGTGCATATGGCGGGGGCGGCCGACTCACCTGCAAGATAGGTGTTCGGTGGTGGCTGTGGAACAACAACACGGTGGCTGTTTGTACATAACGCCACGCCTGCTCTGTACTATACTTCCTACAATTTGAAGAATGTTTCTAGAGGTGTATTTGAAGGGCAGGTAATTTTAGGGGTTTACAGCGGAAATAATATACAGCTAATCTGTGTGTTTAACGATGGGACTCAAACATGAAGGGCAACAGGCATGACAGCTCCGCAGCTCCGGCAAAAAGAAAAGTTAATTGAGGTCCTCGCATTTTAAAAATGCTCAGATAGGAGCTACTACTGGCATACAGATCAGATTGGGCGGCTTATGCTGCCATCTAGTGGTCATGTAAGAATATTCGGAAATAGTACGATTGCAAACCTGTCAGAGCTGCTACCTAAGTTGCATATTTTTAATCTTGTCAGTGGTGCTCGGAACCTCTCTCTTGATTGAAGCTGATATGAATGTAGCAGCAACCAGTATGTTCTGCGCTCATAATTTAAGGCGGAATGCACTTTGAGGTATAGTAATGCTTATGTAGCAGCTGTTATCTATGTTAGTGCTTTGGCATGGATGAATCAATGGGTAATATGCTCCGCACACCTGATTTAGAATACTGGGAAGTCCTTCAGTTCTCACGGTGTTGCTACACTGGCAGGGGAGGGACTCGGCGATATAGGGACTGATGCTGCCTTGGAGCTGTAATCTAGGCTGCAGGAGCACACAGGACCTCCCTTTACATCATATATAATTAATCAACTCATCTCAAAATTCGAGGGATGGCGCCATACGTGCCGGTATTTACAATTGGGGAAAATGCGGGGTCTAAGTGCATACAGCAGCCATTGTAAGAATGGGACTCGGCTATTTAGGGGGCGAGACAAAGCTAAAAGTCCTGACTTATAGGTGGGATACTGTTAACATATGTTAAGTTAGAGCGCAGTGCTAATAACTACAAGGTCACGGGTTCGGATCCCGTGCTGATAACTGTTCCCCTTGCCTGATGCTTCTGCTTTGCAATGAGGGGGGGGGGCATTGCTACGTATGTGGATGCCCGATATCAGGTGGAGCCTTTTTCTAATGATGTTGTTAGCAGTGCTGGCTTCTGCCTGTTTTCATTGTTTTATGTTTTAATATGGCAACATTTATATATTTGTTGTGCGTTTTACAGGTACAAGCAATTATATGGGATAATGTGACTTAAAAAATATAGGTTTGATGGAAGCTCAGACATTTATAATGTAAAGTTGTTTGTAGGGAGTACCACATTTTAAAGCACTGGTATTAACCGTTTAAGAGACTGGGGCACATTTCGCTTTTAATGTTTGTATTATGTGGAAACATTTCTAGGAGTATTGACCTGGGCCCTGGGCGGTGCGTCCCAGGCTCCTCGAGTGCGCTGGGCACGTAGATGGCACAGCGGCGCGCTCGCCGTGTGGTCATGCATTTTAGATTCCTCCGCCGCCCCTCGTTGGCAGGAGGGAATTTTTTGATCTTCTTGAAGTATTCTCTTAGGGAGGAATGTGCACTTCCTGGACGCTCACGAGGTTAATAAGATGCAGGCAGCATCTGTCTGGGGGCTCAAAAAAGCCTAGTAACGTTATGATACCCAGTGGGGGCCAATAACTTATTAGATGCAGTACAGGGCAAGGCGAAATGGGCTAGACAAAGAAAGGGTAGGGAGGGGCAGATCAACATAATCTAAAAAATGGCGATCGGGACACTGCTGGCCATTAGTCACCACGGCCGGATGCTTACAGCAGTGGATTCCCTACACCACCGACGGCCAACAGGTATGGATCGTACCTTTTAAACATCAGCAGGCTCAAATGGTTAGAGTGACAGACCCTGATGCAGAGGTCTAGCCCGGGACCAGGAGTCAATTCCCCGTCTTGGCGGGTTTTTGGGCTCAATTTACCAGCAACGGCCAGCCTCTGATGTTCACAAATTTTCATTTAAGTAGAGTAGTGGGGTAGGAAAAGTACTATCCCACATCCTATCACACCTGTTTTACAAGCAAGTTGGTCCAGTAAATTGTTGACCAGGGTGACCACCTGCTACTGGGGATAGCAATAAGGCGATGGGACTTTTAAGTAGAATAGTGTGGGTAGGTAGAGTACTATCCCACATCCTATCACACCTGTTTACAAGCAAGTTGGTTCAGTAAATAGTTGGCCAGGGTAACCACCTGCTTCCGGGGATAGCAATAAGGCAGTGGGGCTTTTAGCTCACAAGTGAATCAAAAGGAGGGTTCAGGGCCACAAATAATTGCCTGCTGAAATTGGAAGATCTTTATCTCTTTCTTTAAATCAAGAATGTCCAATGTAGGCCCAGGAGGGCTGTATCCATGACAGATTTGCAGGATAATCAACACGCTTTAAAATGTGATATATTTGGATGCACTGTATCTAAATGCATTTAATATGTTAATTCTAATCTCAGAGATGCTGCCCGTTGTATACCTACATTTGGGCAAAGAACACTTTAAACGATCATTTGTCAGACTGGTTGAGTGCAAGGAGCATGAAAAGCTGCCCACATGGGGTTAAATGCTGTGACATTAGGATGACAATTACGGTGCCCTTGTTTTTTCCTTTCTGACTCAGCGACAAGACAGTCGTGGTTGCTATTTATTTGGTAAATAGACAATGTAACCATCATTGCTGGGCGGGCACTGTAATCTGATCCCTGTTTAACACCCTCCTTGCACTGACCCCGCCACCCCACAATATTTCTTTCTGGGTGCGGGGAATTTTGTTTCAGAACGTCCTCACTGTTCATAAAATAATAGATCCTGTCTGGTTCAACAGGAGGGATCTCAGTAAACAATATTGGTGTCTGCTTCACCTGGGTATCCGCCCACAGACCAAGCTAATGCTACTTACAACGATAACATGGCAGAGTGGTCTATGTAATCAATATATCTATCGGTATTATTGACAATACTTGTTCGGGGTCACCTGTGGGCTTGCTGATTCAAGTTACACTTGCGTGCGTACTTGCCTAGGTGGTAGGCCTCGATTTGATCACAGGACAGAACTATGAAATGTGCAGCACAAGTTACTAGGCACAGTGCGATTTAAGCCTGGTTTCAGTGGTAAAAAACCTTTGACGCCCCCGGAACAAGGTAATGCTACTTGCAAACGGTAACATGGTAAAGTGGCTACGTAAGGGATATATCTATCAGGAATATTGACAATACTAGTTCTGGGTCACCTGTGTGCACTTGCGTGTCTACTTAACAGCATTTGGCACTAAATTCTTCCCCCCCCTGTTCTATTGCCTATTTGAGTCAGCCGTACCAAATGTCAGCCAGGAAATGGACATTCCAAAGTATGCCTATTAGTTTCAGGTAATCTTCTCAGAGGACATATAGCAAGCAGAGGACTCACTATAGTAGAGTGGATCTAAAAAGGAAGGTCGTGACCATGCCTAAATCCCATCTCTGATACTGCTGGTGCTCTTATATGGGCAGGGGGGTCGGACAGATTTGCATATGACCAGGGCTGAACTGGGGGAGGCAGAATGGGTTAATGAACGGTAACACATTAAACCCTGATCTGTTGAAACTAATGTTGCATCATGATTTACGAGAGGTGGCGGTATATTATGAATTGATTGGAAATTCAGGTGTGGCAGCTGGAGGGCCACCTGTTACATGCAACCTGTTAAGGGAATGATGCTCAGTTTGGTAGCATAACAATAATATATATAGGTTATGGTTGCCCCTTAGATATATTACGCATTGCCATTGTCAGCCACGGTCGAAGCCAACAGTCAGGCGCGAGGGGTTCGATACTTAGAATACGTGTATCCCATCAAGTTGTGGTTGGGTAGGTGCTAATCCTATGCTTAAAGACTTGGATGCGGCATTGGCAAACAGACTGTTCCTTTTAAACTGATATCCTAATCATCCTTAAGGAGTCATGAGGGCACTATGGTATTCACTGGGGACTCCATGCTTTGTGTCACTGCACTGCACACTGGGTAGTATTCGTTAATGAAGGCCATTTTACAGGGCACTCTTCGTAACACTAATACAGTCACGCTACAGGGGACACAAACTGAGGCTATGCTCAACACTTAGTCGGAAGTGTTTAGGAGTATGCATCTGACGCTAAGCGTATCTCAAACGTGGCAAGGGATGGCAATGTAAGACTAGCACGTGTACAGCAGTTATCGCCAGAAACACTAATGGTTTGTGTTTATCTTTTTCATTTATGTATGGCCGGGTCCATGGTGGATATCTGGAGTGCTCCGCATCACAACAGCTGCTACAGGTGGACAGCCCAAGGGATGCTGACGTCAGGTAGAGGATGGCAAACAACAACGCAAGTCTGATGGGCGAGCGATCAAAAGACGCAGGAGGTGCCAACACAGAGTTGATTGTTTCGGTGTGTAAGCCCTTACATTGGGCTGGCGGCAGTAATGTAGCAGGATGTGGTTTCAAAAAAAAATGGCAGTATTTGCCGTAACAGGAAAATGTATACCTACAGTAACGGCGCCTGTGCACGCAGGGCCACCAGTGTCAGCATGATATGCATAGATCACCAAATGGTAAGTGACAACGGTAGAGATGGGACAGTACACAAGGGTGTGCATTCCTAGCCTCGGGAACCCCAGGAATGATAGGCCTATGCAACGCCTCATTTCCCCGGTTCGGGAAGTGGGGACTTCCATGGTAAAAGTAGTACCATACACTTAACACTTTCCAGAGCGTAGTGGCTAGGTGTGGATGGTTACCAGACTGTACAGTATGCCAGCGGGAAGGGTAGAATGGTAGTACCAGGATACCCCCGGTCACAGCATCTGCAGGGACCCTCGAGAGGCGTGCCCCCACACCCTCGTTCATTTTAGGACATGGGGTAACGATGATAGGACCCAGATTGCACCATGGGGGGCTGCGTTTTCCCCCGGCTGCACGTAAAAGGGGGGGGGGGAGGATTAGACGAGTGCACGGAGTCACTCGGTGAAGAATCACTCGATAAAGAGGATCTACACTTGGTTGGAGAAACTATTGCATACACATTAATGACAGAATATCCCACAGGGGGTCATCTCAGGACCAAGTAGACTAACAGTCGGCTGATAATGAGGAGTTGACGTTTATTTAGAGGCTCTACTCACAGGGTGGGGGGTCCAGTGGACAGAGTCAGGGATGCCATAGGGGTAGGGAACAAAATAGCAGGGGTAGAGGGTTTTGGATTAGTAAGTTATGACCTTTCAGTGTAGGCGGTGGGGGGGGGGCCAGATAGTCGGTCAACTACCTGGCCTGTGGCGGTAAGGTCATTAATCGGTGAGCAGCATTTTAAGGTCCTTACGGGGGGGCGGACCCATTCACGAAAGGGGCCGCCCGCGGGAGGGGCCATTGGTCTCTCTCAGAACTTCAGGGGCAGGATATGATATCCCGTTTTAAAGGGTGCGGGGGAGGGAGTCTACGCTTTCCTCAGGCTGGTAGCCACCCCTCACAACACTATGACGTCACTAAGGTGCGCGAGTGTCTGGGCCCTCCTGTTATGGTTAAATGGAGTTCAGGGAGCGCACGTGGGTGTAACGTGCCCTGGGTTGCGCATGCGCATCTTCAACGTGAGAGCGCAGCTGTAAAAGGATCTGACACCGGTTGGCGACCTTGCCGTAGGACTTTATTAAAAATATTAGAATGCAGTTTAATTTTCAGGATGATTAGATTTGGTTAGGAAACACGCTGTACTAGCTATCTGTTAAGGTTAGCCCATCATACCATGTCGAAACGGATGTCAATCTAATCTTCTGAAAAGTGTGCATTTTAATAATTGTCAGAAATGTTTATTTGATTAAAATTTTTGATTTGTTTTATATTTTAATAAATACGGCCAGGGGGGGGGGCCCTGTACCCCCCCTTGACTTCCAAAGACCCCCATGTGTTGACTGGTTGAATTGGGTAATTCAGTCAGTGTTCTAAGGGGGGAGGTGGCCGGCAGTCCAAGACCATGCTAATTTACCTTTTCTCACCTATACTGAAGAAGATCATACATTCATAACTAAAACAAGGCATTATCCCAGACTGCCAGAAGACTGGGCAAATGACACCCCTCTTGAAACAAGCATTGGTAAATGCATTAGGTTTCGGCTATGTAATTAATAAGCAGTTTTTTGTTGTACCATTTCACTGTAGTATACTGAACAGTAGAATGATAATACACATTCTTCTCGATTTGTACACCAGGGGAATTTACTTAGAAGCGCAATCCTGTGGACACTAGACCCAGAGAGTGTCACATCTCAGGCATCGTACTTACTGACCGAGTTGAACACATATGCCTCTGCTCAGAGAAAATCTAAAGACATTTTCATTAATTATTCTACTCTAAAAACAGCAGTAAATGATCGGTAAATAAAATTAGCTGAAATTCAAGATTAAACTAGTGCCGTTGTGCGCTGGGCAGGATCAAACCCCTTCCAGCTCGCTCTCTCTTTCACCCACACTGGCAGTCCACCATCCAGCCAAAACATTTCCCTGAGCCAAAACTAACACTACCAAACAGGTCTCACACCTGCATTTTTTCTGAAAGTCCTCGCAATGCCCGTATTACTTGTGTCTTACAGGCCAATATGTCCTTTATTATTTTCAAAACCACAGAACTTCACACACTCAATGACAGTTCTCAAGACAGCACAGGGAAAATAGGAGCCCTTTTGCTTTTCAGCCTCTCCCCCTGACCACTTAGCACGAAGGGAAAAAAACACGCAGGCTGCAGTTTTCATCTGGTTTGGCAGCCAGAAAGAACTAGCTAAACGTTTTTTAGGTTTCGACCTGGCGAGGGGCACGCAGTGCCACTCCCAGATCGAAAACTATTGTCTACAGTAGGGATGTCGGCACCGCCTCTGCCTCTCATTGGCTAGCTCCATAAATGGAGGCTAGCCATTGGGAGACAGAGGCTGTCAATCGCGCTTTCTCTTGAAAACGCGATTCGGGGGCGTTTCTGGTGCTTTTTTTAAGCCCCGCCCCTTTGTCCCGGGCCGCGCTGCGATTGGCTGCCGGCCCGGGACACCCCCGTGACGTCATTCCCGGGCCGCGCTGTGATTGGCTGGCCAGCCCGGACCTGACTTGTTTACTTAGTCAACAGTGTTGTAAAAGGGTTTCTGGCTTGAAAAAAAACGAGTTTCAGACAATTGTTTTAGATCTTATATGTGGCTTATGTGCTTTCAGAGACAACCCACGTTAGTTCATTGAACGCATTATTTCTCCCAGTATCGCGACATTGGTGTTTTTTTTCCTAATGCACATACCAGTGAGGCACGAGTGCCTTGGTGTGTGTGGCCTAGAGTCATGTTGCTTCGGGTGGCTGACCTGCAGTTTGTTTGCAGCTACGCTGTGGCCTTCAGCTCAAATTTAGTGATTAGTGGGAAATCTCTACTCCTTGCACAACGGGGAAAGTCGCTGTGCATTCCCCAGTGACGGCGACGACCATTGTATCACGGCTAAGCCGGGACTTTTCCTGGTGCTGTGTGTGCTTGAAAGTCAGGTCCCAGGGGGCGGCATTTTTACGAACTTCCGTTTATAAGCAGGCCGGACTTTCCTCTCTTTAAAGCACCTTGGTGTCCGATGGGTTATATTTCAGAAGCGTGTACTCGTCTGTGCTGAGCATCGAGTTACACTTGCCGTGCTGCCTCTCTCCTGTGCCTGGCAGCCTGGACAGAGCTAAGTGACCCCGAAACGTGAGCAAGGTGGTCCAAACGCAGCAAACACCGACCGGCTCGTTCGTTTATGCAAGATTTGTGCACTTGATACTGTCGATCTTTCGCCTCCGGGCGGGTGCAGCTTTCACGTTCCCACTTTCCTTAAATCACTTATTGATCTTAGTGGATTTTTTTTTATTAAACGGTTATTGTATTCCTATAGTGCCAACCCTAGCCAAAAGGCCGCGGGGCGCTATGCTTGGTCAAACACGAGCATAACGTTTAACCAGTGACTGGAGGGGTAGCTGGGTTGTGGACGGTTACTGCTTTGTGATGTAATGTTCATCCCTTTCCTAAGAGGCAGCAGCTTCGGGTCGGTCCTTGTGGCTAATGTGGCCATGTTCATCTGAGTATGTAAACTCCCTAACGATATGCTAAGCCTTGCTGCACAAGTAAATTACCCTTTTCATATTTTCACCCTGCCTTTAAATGGTCCGACAAAAACAGAACTGCTCGTGCTCTCGGTTAAAAATCCTATCTTGCTACATTCTTCTAAGTATTTGTGTTAAAAAGGCAGTCGTACATTTATATTCATGTTGATGCAATGACAGACTCGCCATCCACCACACGCTCAAAACCGTACCACCTAAAATGTTACTTGAAATTTACATAAAATGTAGTGTAAATGAAATGTGTGAGTTTCTCCTTGCGCACCTTTACTGAGCCAAAGAGAATAATAACGCACAGCAAGAAAACTCTATTAGTTGTTGTGCTACATAGAGTTTACATGATGCAACATCTGCCAGCGCCCCGGACCTGATTACACACATTTCCTGCACCAATGACAATTAATATATCTGGACACTGACAATGTCACTACAACTTCCTTTGTATCGCGAAGATTACGATTAGTATAATTTACAGTGTACAACGGGACGGGTCCAGAAAAAAACTGTTAGAAGATGATCGGTGGGTGCTACTTTAGAGGCAGCGATGGTATAAAATACGATTGACGACTTTATGACTCTCAGCACCGCTTCTTTCTACGACCAAAGCTCATTAAGGTAGTAAATTCCCTTTCTGGCCTCAGTACAATTGGGGATTCTCTTCAGGTGTGTAAATGTCCATGACGTCAGCGAACGCCTGGTCCACAATGTATAAAACTTCAATTGAAATTCAAGAATACATTTTGAAGCGGGTGGAGGCGAGTGTCCTGCATTTTATTGCAAGCCTGCAAGATACTCAATTGTCATGCATTTCTGTTAGGTGATCTAACAGAGGATGAGTTTATGATACGGCTTCTTCGAGATATTTACTTTAATTTAAGCTTAGCCAATAGAAGGTATCACGGCTTAGAAAGTTCGATTTTTTTGCCTGGCTAGCCCACCTTTACCCTTTCTATGAACCTTAGTTATGAGCAGGGTTTTAAGTGAGTTGAAAAAACTGGGGGTGTCTCAAATGGACGTGGCCGCTATATTTAAGGGCGTGGCTTAAAACACAAGCTACAAATCTGGTGCCCGACTGTTACTTTGCTGCTTCTGTCCATTAATCCGGGTGTGTATAACACAAAAAGGAACATTACACCTACAAGAAGCCGCCAATCCGGGACTATTGGCTTTGTCAATGGGTATAAATTGCATAACAAAAATACGCACCAACTCTCACGTCGTTGTATAGAGTAATGCCCCGGTTACTTACCGGTAATCTTCATTACTCCGAGTCCATGTCTTCCTCGCCACAGTAATATACATATGAGCCTCCGGCTCCACACAGAACTCCAAGTAAATTAAAAGAGCAGCGCTCTAGTCTCCCCTCCCTCCTCCAATATGGCCCCAGAGGCTTCCTCCAATCACATAAAAGGACACATAACAAGCAGCCCAGCCTGAAAAAACCAAGCCGCAGACATGAAGCCACCACCAGGGCCGGGAGGGAAGGGAAACTATACTGTGGCGAGGAAGACATGGACTCGGAGTAATGAAGATTACCGGTAAGTAACCGGGGCATTACCTCCTCGTCCTGTCTTCCTCGCCACAGTAATATACATATGAGCCGATACCAAAGCAATCAGCTTCATGTAAGGAAAACAGACCACACCATCAGTGCAGCGAAACATATTTTTAATATACAGAGGCACAACAACCCAAAAAATGGACAACCTCTTAAGGCACCCCAGCAGTCAAAACAGAAGAGGCAAACGAAACAGAACCCCCACCCCCAATCTGGAGGCGGTAATGGGACATGAAGGTATGCGGAGAAGACCACATAGCAGCCCTGCAAACATCCTCCATAGACACCCCTTTGAAAGAAGCCCAGGATACAGCAACCGACCTGGTGGAACGACCCTGAATAGGAAGAGAAGGAACCACAGAGACCGAAGCATAAGCCAAAAGAATGGCTTCCTTAATCCACCGACTGATCGTGGACAGGGAGGGCTTCATACCCTGACGCGACAAACCATAATTTACAAACAAGCAGTCAACCTTACAAAAGGGAGAAGTGCGAGATATGTAAATCAGCAAGGCACGCCGAACATCTAAGAGGTGCAAAAGGGACTCCTCAGCCGAGGAGGGATCAGGACACAGAACCGGAAGAACCACCTCGGCAGACCGGTGAAAAAAAGAATCAACTTTAGGAACAAAAGTGGGATGAGGGCGCAAGACCACACGGTCCGCCAAAACCAACAAAAACGGGGCAGAACGAAGGAAAGCACTCAACCCCCCTACACGCCTGGCAGAGGCAATCGCCACCAGAAACACCACCTTGAGAGTCAAAAACTTCAAGTCCACAGACTCCAAAGGCTCGAAAGGAGCCAACTGCAAGGAACGCAAAACCAAAGGAAGGTCCCAAGGAGGAGGACACATGACAGGACGTGGTCGCTGGAAAGAAAAAGACTTAAAAAGTCGAGCAACCAACGGATAAATGGAAACCAAAGGCAGGACATGAAAAGCCCGAATGGCGGCCCACTGAGCCCGAAGGGTCGAAATGGCCAATCCCAACACAAACCCATCGTTCAGAAAGTCCAGAATGCGAGCCGGATCCAAAGAATCCAACGTCAGCCCATGAACAACACACCAAGAAGCAAAATGATCCCAATGCTTGGCGTAAGACTTAAGCGTAGAAGGCCTCCGGGACTGCTGAATGACACCAGCCACAGCCACCGAACAACCCTCACGCATCAGAGACCCCCTCTCAAGAGCCAGGCCCGCAGACCCAGGGAACGGAACACAGGCAGAGGAAGAAGAGGACCCATCAGAGGGTACGGCACGAACGGCAAGGGCCACCCCGGAGACACAGCCAATTCCCTCAGAAGGGGAAACCAAGGGCGACGTCGCCAACAAGGAGCAATCAGAAGCACCAACGACCCCTCCCTCTTGATCTTCCGTAACACAGCAGGAAGCAGGGGAACAGGGGGAAATGCATACAGCAGACCCTCCGGCCAAGGGAACGAAAGGGCGTCCACCCTCCAGGCATCCAGGCAAGGCATAATCGTGCAAAAACAACGGGTCTGGGCATTGTCCTGGGAGGCAAACAGGTCCACAATCGGACAACCAAACATCCCCCGCAACCTCCTGAACATCCACCTCGTGAGAGACAAGGACCCCATGGAAGGAAAACACCCGGCTCAGACAATCCGCCACAGTGTTCTCCGTACCAGGCAGGTAGATGGCAGACAGGGACCCCCGAAGCACCTCCGCCCAAGAACCAATCCGAAGGGCCAGGCAACTGAGGGAGCGAACCCAGCACCCCCCTAGATGGTACACATAAGACCACACAACCAGATGGTCCGTCCGGATCTGCACGTGGAGACCCAGAACAAGATCCGAGAAGTCCAACAGACCCAGAAGGACGGCTTCAGTACCTTGTAGTCGGAGGAACACGACAAGACAGACTGAGGCCAAATCCCCTGAGTCCTCCGACAAAGGAACCAAAATACCCAAATCGAGAGAACAGGGGACCCAATGCGACAAAAACGCGGGACCCCACCGGGTACATGTGGAGGCGAGCCCATGGCACCGTCAAAAACGACGCCGACAGCAGACCCCGAACCTACAAACAGAGGCTCACAGGACGAGAACGCCCCAACAACAGGACACGAACTGCAGACATCAGGGACAGAATCCGTGGAGGGGGCAGGAACACCATCCCCAACAGAGTCCTAAACAGAGCCCCAATGAAAATCAAATCCCGTGCAGGAACCAGGCAGGACATTGGCACAAGCACGAGGAACCCATGATGCTCCAGGACAATGCACACCCACTGGACATGCAACTCCGCCACAGGAAGAGAAGAAGCAGAAATCAAATGTCGTCCAGAGAAGGAAAAACACAGACGCCCTCCCCATGCAAATGTCCAATAAGAGGAGCCAGAACCTCAGTAAAGATCCCAGGAGCAGAGCAGAGCCCAAGGGGCAGTACCTGGAAATGGAAATGACGACCCAGCACGCAAAACAGGAGAAATCTCTGAGAGGCTGGAGGAACAGGGATACGCAGAGAAGCATCTCACAAGGCCAATGAAGCAAGGAAGACGTCCTGAGACATCAGAGGAAGGAGCAACCGAAGCGAAACCAGATAGAACTGCATGTGAGGGATGTAAGCATACAACCACTGCAGGTCCAACACTGGCCGAAGAACCCCAGGGCGCTTGGACATCAGGAACAGGATGGAATACACACCCAACCCCAATCGGTCGCGGGGAACAGGAATCACCGCCCTAACGACCACCAGGGAATCGATGCCGTCCCAACAGCACCAAACACCTAACAGGGTCTCTGGGACACGGCGTGGCCCTGAAACAGTCAGGGGGAGTCAGGGAAAACCCAAGACGAACACCCTCCGAAACCACTCGAAGAACCCGCATGTCCGACACAGTCTCGCGTCAATAATCCATGAATCAAGGTAGACGACCCCCAACCGGGCCGACACCAGGAGCGAGCCCCACATGATGAGGAAGTGGGAGTGGACGAGGTAGAAGCACCAGAGAACCGGGACTAGTCAAAGGAAGGAGTACCCCGGCCATCCAAGAATGACCAAAAGCACTCAGGGAACCAAAGGCATGGAAGCGATCAGGACGCCCAGGAGCAAGGAACATACGGTCCACCGCAGTCAACTCCACCATGACATCCAAAGGAGGATCAAACAACCAAACACCCGAAAAAGGGATCATCCGGAGAACATACAGCGCAGCACCAACTATCCAGGAGCGAAGAACCAATGAAAAACATCAGAAAGCAGGCGCACCCGCTGCTCCAATATCGCCAGAGTAGAAGAATAACTACCCTTCGAACCAACAAGCAGGCACCGACCAAAATACTGAAAGCAAAGACCGGATCGCGTAAGACGAATAGGCACTGATAGAAAAAACAATGCAGCTGCAAAAAGTGCGCTTCATCGCACCAACCATAACTCACAGCAAAAAACCCGCAGCGGGTATCGAGTACACAAAACGTGAAAACGAACCCCTGACCACATACTACCCTACATGTATCCATATTAAAACAGAAGAAGGAATAGGCACAGCAACAGTCTCAGGGCGCTGATACCGCGAAAAACAGATCGCCCACCAGATCCACCAAAAATGCAGGAAACACCAAGTCCACACGAATGTAACCCAGCACCACCATGAGGCAGCACCCAGCACAAAGCGACCTTGGACATCAACGTCCACAACATCGACAGAATCAGCAGCAGTAGCGTCATCCACCGTCGCCACATCATCAGGAGGAACAGGTACCTGACCCTGCAACGCCGTAGCCATAGCAGAAGTAAACAAAGCAGCAACAAAACAAAAGAATGAATTGCCACCACTGACCCAGAAGTCCCATGCAAGGACCCAGGAGCAGGAAATTCTAGAGAACCACGCCCCATCACATCCACACACGAGTGGAGTCAACACAAGCAATGAACAGGACAACATGCCAGGTCGAAAAGGGCCCCGAGGTTGCTAGGCAACCACATAAAGCAACGCACGCATGACTCCAACAACCCAAATGCATTGAAGAAGAGCTGCGCGCATGCGCAAAAAAACCAGCCATAGACCGCCTTGCGTGGTCGGAGAAAACCGAAAGCTGAACTCAGCCAAAGAATATGCCTAGAACTGCAGCTGGCAAGGAATGCGGCTGGGAGCCTCCGGCCCTCACAACAAGCGCACCCGGCTCCGGCAGCAGGTAGGGAATGTGACCTGGAGCCTCCGGCCCCCACATCAAGTACACCCGGCCTCGGCAGCAGGGAGGGAAATGCGACCGGGAGCCTCCGGCCCCCACAGCAAGCGCACCCGGCCCCGGCAGCAGGTAGGGAATGTGACCGGGAGCCTCCGGCCCCCACATCAAGTACACCCGGCCTCGGCAGCAGGTAGGGAAATGCGACCGGGAGCCACCGGCCCCTAGAGCAAAGACACCCGACCGCGCAACGTCCGCTCAGCAGGACGCGCGGTCGGAAACAAAATAAAAACGGCTTCCAGGAACCCATGCGTCCCGCCTAAAAAGCCGAAAGAACAAGCCCAGAAGTCCGCTAAAGCAGGACGAGAGGCAATAAAAGGCAAAAGAAGGGGGCAAGAAAACAAATTAAACAAGACAAATTAAAGAACACCAACCACAAAGTGCACAGAAAAACAACACTAGCACAACACTACTACCCCCAAACTCAATACCAAAAGGGCAGAAGGGGACAGCTCAAGCAGGATCCCAGCCCCACTCACCTGACCAGCAGGGAAAACACAGCACTCGGAGAAGTGCAGAAAAAAAGAACAGGCTGGGCTGCTTGTTATGTGTCCTTTTATGTGATTGGAGGAAGCCTCTGGGGCCATATTGGAGGAGGGAGGGGAGACTAGAGCGCTGCTCTTTTAATTTACTTGGAGTTCTGTGTGGAGCCGGAGGCTCATATGTATATTACTGTGGCGAGGAAGACAGGACGGGGAGGTAATGAAAATGCTACCTGCATTTGTAGGAGAGGTTGTAGCGTAAGTCATGAGCAGCCGACCTTCGAGCTGAGAAAACAGGTTCGAGCATGACGTCATGTGGTTAAAAAAATGAATATGTTCTTGTGTATGTAAGTGGTGCTTATGTACAGAGCTCCAAGATTGCGCTATATATAAAACTAAAAAACGAGGCTCCTTGACCTTACATCAAAGGCAGTGACGGGTTGTACTATTGCAGAGTTAAGGTTTTTTGTCGGTTTTTTACACCCTGAGGGTACAAATGAAGAGCCCCCGTAGGGACTCACCCATCTCGGCACCTTCTTTTTAGAACTGCTGGTGCTGCGTACTGGCAGGACCCGGCCCACTTAAAGCACTGATTAGGGTAAGCATCCGTGTCTTTGTGCATATATGGCTGGGAATAAAGATTGTAAGTAACTTATGGATTTAATAGATATAGAAAATACACGTGATTTCTTACTGCAAGGCAATTAACTCCGTGTATCAACTGGGCAGATGGTGACGTCAGCACCCATTTTAGGGGACCAGTGCTCATTTGTTATCTGACCCAGAGCAAGAAAATGAAAGGTTTAAAAGATATAAGAAGGATGCCAATCCTCCACCACCACACCACCCTCCGCCTTATTACTCAATAAATGAATTGGAACCCCGAGAGAATGGGGTTCATGTTGATGCTGAAAACCGTATGCAGTGAGAAAAATGTGAATGGGTGACTTCAGTGTGGAGATTGCAAATGTAACCTATGCGTGTTTTACTTCAGGATTTTTTTTATCAAACCTCGCTCTTTATTCATATATGTACTTGCGCACAAGCCCGCCATAGCTCTCCCTCTATTTCGTTACCAAAGTGTGTTTTAAATTATGCAACATCAACAACACAATAGTAATGGCTTCACTGTGATGTGTTATGCCTTAAGTACCTATGCTGACTTCTAGATTTATAGTTGGTTACAGTCACTGCCAGATGGGTATTGTTTTCTAAAAAATGTAATACATTTCTAATTTTTATCTCTATGAAAAGCTTACGTCTAGAATGCAATGTTTGTGTCTTGATGTATTAGCAGTGTTAGGTTGGCACTATTTAGCTGCCTCACCTTTCTGCGTTTCCAATGTGTGGGTGTTGGTCGTCCTTAAGGTGCTCTTTGAATAGCCTGCCTCTCACTAAAACATCGTTTAACGTAGCAGGTTCACTACTACCCTGAATTACACTCTGTATGATCGCTGTTCTTTCTCGGGGCTTCTATTGGCTGGGCCTTCACTGTCATCACTTCCTGTACTGAAGGATTATTCCTACTGGCGGGCAGTGATCAGACCAAGGGTGCTTTGTGGGTTGGGCACACTACAGCAGTGTAGGGACGGTTTTCGAGGAAGAGGCCTGAGCCGTGGGATTTTGAGGCGAACGCTCCTGCAGCATCACAGCTCTTCACTTTGCATAGAATGAGTAAGCCAACGCTGATAGCCTTGGCAGACAGGGCAGCAATGGTGGTTAATTAACTGCTCCCAGCTTAAAGGGCCCTCGCTTGGGCTTGGTACATAATTGCAGAGTGGGTATTTAACTCAGTAGCCACGGAGATTTCCGCATAATTATTAATCTGCAACGCTTACCACATAAACCATCTGCTGCAGAATTTTCAGTTTTTAACTACTTTTTTTCTCACTCAGGTGGATTGAAAGTAATTAAAAACTCTGCCACATCTGCTGCCGCACAAATAGTATGCCCTTTGCGATCGTTGACTGGTGGCCTTTCGATAGCTATATTTTTTATTAAGGGGGGGCGGAGTTGGCCAAGTACCACGATGTGGAATTCTGCAGAGTTGCAAAAAATAACTCTGTTCCGCTCCGTTCCACCCCAATTAATAAAACTGAAATCTGGAAAATGTTGGAAAGAGGTTTTAAAAAATGATTCACAACAAAGCTTATGCATACATTCTGTATGGATATGAACAATGGAGAAACTGACTGGGCTACCATGGAAACAGATCATAAGATTTAAATAGTCATCTGCGCTCATCAAGATTTCCAGTGGAGTCGTTCCCACGGGCCATACTGCAGCTCCTCACTTACGCAACACCCCCGCTCCAAATGGATGTGGCTGCCAGTTATTCACCACCTGAAAGCAAGACACTGAAGTTTGGATCGAAGGTTGGGCTTGTATCTTGTGCTTTCAAAAAGGGGTTCACCCTATGTTTTTCTTTCAACATGTTTACCTAAAATGCATTTGCAAAACGTGTTTTGTATTTCCTTACTTAGCTCAGAATTTTTCTTTGGTGTATGTGCGCGAAAGCCATCAGACATACATTTTTTCGTGACAGAGGACTGTGGGTGCTATTCCATTGATTTGGCCTGATAGAGCGCAGGCTCACCTGCTCGGGATTTTACCATACTCACCTGGGCCCATAAACACATACTGCTAATGGCAATGTAAATGACAGTGCCATTTATTTATCTATTTTCAAAACGAATACATAAATACAAATTTTGTCATTTACAATGCCAATAGCTCAAACTTTTCCAAAGGCGAAACCATTGCATTGTAAATGCTTGTTTTGCTGCAGGTGTGCGATCCTTGACTGTGCGTGTTTAATGTGAATTTAGTAAACCATTAATTTTCCACCAAGTTAGAAGTTGTCTCTTCCTTTAACCCCATGAAGCCAAGCATGCTAAATAAAGCTGATTACAATGGAATCAAGCGTTAGAATTTCTGGGGCATATTACCTAGCAATAGCGATATTTATCGCTGAGATACCTTGCTATCATCAAGGTTTATCTCAGAAACGATAAAAATAATTCAAAATGCGTGAATATCGCTGGAAATACAGCGATATTCACACATTATTAGTGACAATGCTCTTAGCCATGTTATCCACCTCCCATTGGATAACATGGCTAAGAACTGCTCTGGGAAGGTGTTAGCTTTTGGAGATATTCGCGCTTAGCGCAAATATTTCCAAAACGACGCCTTTGTAGGTAATAGGAGATAGCGACAGTCGTTAACATCTTGGCACACCCACTTTGCATGTCATTAGCGATAATTATCGCTGACATGCAAAGTGGGCCCCTAAATGCCCGCTATCGCCTACAAGCTGTCGCTAACTGGTGTTAGCGACATATTGGTAATAGGGCGATAAAATTATCGCCGCATTAGCGGGAAAAAGTCCCGCTAAAGCGGCGATAATGGCCCTTGGTAATATGCCCCTCTGTTCCCAAAGCCAACAATTCGATGTTGCACAATGAGTAGAAGAAATACGTTAAGATTTAGATTTTCAGCCTAACCCTGTATTAGACTGTGACCTCGCAACGTGTTTATGCCTGCTTCCATATATATAGAAAAAGGAAAGTTGGCAAAAGGAGGAACAGATATGGACACATTTTCACAATAGATGACAATAAATTCTCCTATTGGTCCTGTGACTAACGTCCACTGCGGAATTATTCGAATGTTTTCTCATATCATCACACCCACGGGAGGATAAGATTACACTTTTTATTTTTTGTAATCTGTTCAAATTATACTTTTTTCATTTCTTTTATATATATCACAAAACACAAGCACAAAATCCTCTAACAAATGTATACACTATACGCAACAAATAAGCCTACCTATGTACATACCTATATACAACAAATATATACAATGGAACAACATGTACACTTTATACAGCAAAAACATATAACAAAAACAATATATGACAGAAAAGGGGAGGGTCTAATTTGTATTTATATCTCTATTAAGTACTTCCTATCTTACACCCAATAGAACAGTACTACAAAAAGTGTCCTCCTATTGAATCTAGGTGGTACACTGGGAGGTAGTCGAACACACCGGTTCCAAACGAGAACTTTGTGGAACCCCACTCTTCACATGTGTCCAGTGAAGTATCTTTCACAAATAAATTGAAAATAACAGGACTCCTCCAAAGGGAAAGTGTCGACGCGGTCGCGTTTCGGCCTTCCAAAGAATTAGGCCTCCTCAGGACAGGGCGACAGAAATAGGGGGAAACAAACTTGAACTTCACGGTGGCAAGCCACCTACTATGTCGACAAACGTCAAATATTTCTTACGTTGTCCTATCTTTTATTCAAGGGGGTCAATCGCAGGGTTCTAGAATCACCTGTATGCACGGAAAATCCAATGTCGGAAGTCCAAAGTACTGCAACAACACGTCGTCATGAAGGTCCGAACCGTGTCAGAATTTTGGCACTTCTGTGATCATGTTGCGCTGTACAATGAAATAAAATATCTCGACGAACTAAAGCACATTAACATGTTTTTCCACAGGCTTTAACTATAAATTGAGTAGAATTTTTAAAAAGCAACGTAGTTTATTTCTTATTAAAAAACAGTTTTTCGGTATTATTATTTTTTGTCTTTCCAAAATAACCTCTCTAACCGGAAGATTGCTAGGCTCAATGCGGACGTGAAAAACAAGCATGACTGTTGCAATAAGTTTAAGGCTTTCAATCTAGATGAGTGTCATACACAGTACTCTGAAAACAAGATGGCTGGAGCTGCTTTGGGACCCATAATAGAAATACATTTTAATCAGTTGTTCCAAAGGTGTGCCAGCAGTCTTGAATATTGATAGCAGAGAACTAGTGTAAGGGCTAGAGTGGCCACACTTGAAGCTAGGGAACAGCGTTTGAGTCTGGACAGGAGGGTTTCCCTCTGTAATAGAACTAGTGCTTGTGTAACCCGCACTGTTCATGGGAAACCAAACAAGCAGGCTTGGAATGCCTGTAGCCATGGGGATTTGGAAAGATTTGTAAACAAGCACAAGAGCTGTGCAGGCTTAACATTAAAAAATCCCCACAAAGCTGGATGAATGATGAAAACAGTACTTCAGGCTCAGGAAAGAGATCTTATCTTTTTCCAACATATTGTATTGCAGGTGAAGTCAATAATACAGCAGTAGGACATGAGAGTCCCTGCTGCCACAGCGATTATGTTACCAGGTCAACATCCTGCAGTGTAATAAATGACCACATCAAAACAGTTGTAATAGCTTTATTCCCCTCCCTCCCTGTCCCTGAGTCTGGTACAATTTGGCTTGATAATGTACTGAGGGCTGGCAGTTACCTAGACATTTACTTCAATACTCCTGGCTCTGCCCTCAGAGGCAAACAGAGATGCACTCCTAACACTATCGGCGCTGCGCATTTTCCCGCTGTGCGCTGAACTTTTAAAAAACCCGCGGTTCATGACGAGCTCAGCTCGTCATGAGCGTCGAAGGGGTTAATAGGGATCTTCCCATTACCAATGGCAAGCACTGTGTTCAGGGCAGAGAGGGAGTCTGTGTTGGTGAGCCCGCTGAAGTAGGCTTTTGGGTATCTGGGTCAGGGCTTCTCAGAGAGTCCACCAAGGCTCCCCATGCCTTCGCTGTTTCTAGGGATCGAATACCTCTTCTACCTCCCTAAGCAACACCTCCCCTTCATAGCATGACCTTTTCTCAAGTTCTTTGTTGTACCCCAGTATTCCGGGCTCCCTAGGGGCTTTCCAATTTCTTGTAATCTTGCATTTTGTAAGTTTGAATGCTAGGTCCTGAAAGGCAGTGTGGGGAAACCAATTGAGTATACAGTGTCCCATCATGCAGGGGATTTATCTGGAAATTGTGTGCACTACTACTGCTGTAACCTCCTTCTAGTAAGGCACTAAAGTTGGGCAGTCCCACATCATGTGTTTGAGGTCCACCCCTATCGATCCTCATCTCTGTCAGGCCGGGTCCTCTATTTGGAAACATCTGTTAATGTGGTCTGGGGTCATATGTGCTCTGTGAAATGAAAAGTTATTGATCAATTTGAATCTTGCGTTCCTGGAGACTCTGTGCACCTTCGCTAGTATATTTTCCCAGTCTTTCTCCAGGATGAGGGTTCCAAGATAGTCCTCCCATCTAGTCTTTAATGTCTCCAATGGTAACAGTGTCTCACTTTGTATCGCCCTAAAGAGGCAAGAGACCGCCCTAAAGGTGCCTGCTGCTCTTATCATTTAATGGCAAGTGTTGTGGAGGTGTGGGTCTGACGGCCCTGCTTTCCATCGTGCTCAAAGCGCACCCATCACCACCCTATGCAGGAGGAAATTGCCTCAGAGTAGGTCTAACTCCTCCCTGAACTCCTCAAATGGGAGTAGAGTCCCTTCGCGGAATATGTCACCCTCCTTTTCAACACCCACGTCTGTCCAATACTGCAGACTCTCCCATTGTCCTCCATGAGGCAAATCATTCAGCATTCCCAAGGGAATGGCTGGGGGGTAGGTGATCCGTGAACACATTTTTTGCAGGCAATGGGACCAGCAGTACTGTACCACCTTAAATTCCAACCTATCTTTGTTGGTGGGGAGCAGCATACTCAACAATGCTCCCGTTAATCCGGGGAGCTCCAGGACAGATGGCAGAAGAGATCTTACCTTGACAGTGAATGGAAATTAAACAGTGTGAACAGCTTTAGTAGATGCCTGCAGCCAGGGGAAGTAAAAAAAAAGAAGTTCTGCACAAAAGCGGATGAACACAGTATTTTAGTGATGGGAACTGATAAGAGCCCCCTTTTAAGATGTATTAAAATACATACAAGAGATTTCGCAGGCACAGCGCAAGCGATGTGCAAGCTAAACGTAAAAAGTAGGATCAGACCCTATAATCCTGAGCAATTTTCACTGGGTGTCGAATACCCTTTCTGGTCAAATTGTTGGAAAAATGTGTGCACAATCAATTGACTCAGCAGATGGAGTAATTTAAACTAGTCAACAAATTTCAATCAGAATTTAGACCAGGGCATAGCACTGATTCAGCCATTGTTCAAATAATGGACAACACCTTTAAGATGCTAGACAACAACAATTCCTGCCTACTCATCCTACTAGAATTCTCATTGGCATTTGACATGGTCAATCACAACAACCTACTAAAATTGCTAGAAAACAGAAATGGGCTGCACTGGAAAGTGCTCTCCTGGTAGGCATCCTTTCTGCATAAAAGCACACAACAAACCATTCTCAGAGACCTCACCAGTGAGATGCAGTGTCTCACAAGAGTCAACCATATCCCCCACTTTAACCTATATTAGGAGCCACCAATGGAAATCCTCAAACAATTGAACGCTGCATACCACATGTATGCAGACGACACACATCTATACTTAAAGATATCCTCCCTAGAGGATGCCATCCATACAACTAAATAACACAGACTGGCTATCTCAAATGCACCACAAACTAAACTCTCTAAAAACAGAATTCCTACTTTCCGCCCGTTATAACAGCTCCACACTCATCCAAAATTGGCTCAATCACCTAGAGCCCCTCACCTGCAAACCTACCATTATTGAGTCCATTAAATCCCTTGGAATAGCTCTGGAAAAGAATCTGAACATGCTGACACATATCAGTGCAACAATGCACAGTGCATCATTCCAACTCAAACTACTGAAGAAAGTGAACCATTCCCGCCACCCCCTGACTTCAAACAAGCAATACAATCATTAGTGGTCTCAAGAAGAGAATATGGATCTGCAGCCCATTCAGGTCTTCCCAAGACAAGAACAGCTCCACTCAAATCGACCCTCAACACAGCAGCGAGACTGGTAACCGGCACTAGACGCTTTGATCAAATTACCCCATCACTTAGGTCTCTCATCTAGCTCCCTCTCGAGGCCAGAACTCAGCTGAAAATTGCTTGCCTCACACACCGAGACTTACATTTTAACAAACCGAGGTACCTTGTAGAAAAGATTTGTATTTCAGGAGGCAGCCGCTCCCACAGAAGTGCAAACGCTCTCAAGCATGAACCCCCCAGATTCCGGAAAAAAACACCTACATATTCTCCTTCTCTGGATTGTCACCAAGAATTTTGAACTCCCTACTACTCAAGGTGCGATCAACACATTGTCCCACACTTTCAAAAATTAGGTGAAAATGATCCTAATGAATAGATTCCTCTTATAAACCTTTGGTTAGTGTATCTCTAGAGATCAGTGGGAGCTGCAATAACAGTAATATCAATACAGAGCAGAAACACATACTTCGCAGTAGACCCCCACACAAACATTGTTACCCAGGTACCTGGAATTGAACAGATTCAGAGTAGACGCAGATAACCATTCTGAATAATCTATCCCAGCGTCTCAAAAATTGAATGGCGGACGTTTAATATTAACTTGTTTACAACATACCATAGCTTACTTGGGTTTTTAACCTTTGGATTGTTTGTTTATGTTTATCAATCATTTAGCCAGCGCTCTGTTTCCCTTGGGTCATGTTCACACTTTATAAGGCACCCTAAATAAAAAAAATAAAAAAATCCCTCATCCCCCCCAAGGTAACAGTGGTGAGCACTTTTTCTGCTAGGATCTCCAAACTCGAATCAGCTATCTCTAGAGCTAAGGTATTAAGGATGCCTAACACTCTAAACATATCTGGGCTATTATTTTTCATTGATGAAACTTGTTGGTTTATATTTTATTTTATGTATGGTTTATAATGTCTGTCTTGATGATTTGTCTCTTTCTGCTCTGTGGGAAATTATGATCTGCTTTCATGGTTACCCCCACTTTTTGTTGGTGTCAATATGTTTTATGTTTTTTGACTAGTCTGGCAGGGATCCTTATAATCAGGACCCCAGACACTGCTTCCTCCCTAAATTTGTCATGGTAAGTACTTTGGTACCTCCACAATTAGATATTGGTGTACTTATGTAAGTCCCTAGTATATGGTACTAAGGTACCCAGGGCATAAACACACAAGGGGGGGTCTCCCAAGGGATGCAGCATGTACTTTGCCACCCATGAGAGACCACTCAAACTGTGACTACAGGCCTGCCATGGCAGCCTGTGAAAGCTGGTGCTACCACCACTTACTGCAGATATAGGTTTCCTTATATCTGAGGTCACTGCACTTAAAACCTATGTCACCCCAAGTCAAACCTTTCAATCCTGAAGGCAGGGTGCTAGGATATAAGTGTGAGGGATCCCTCCATGAGCAGGACACCCTTTACAAACCCAAGGATTTTATTCTCCAGGCTTTGTAAGTGCAATCAGCCATTTTGATACATATAGTGGCCACGCGTCGTTACGCAATGGCTAACTATATATTGGCTGTGCTGAACCAGGGCATGTTTGTTGTCAAACATCTTGGAATCATACCCCAACACCATTACCGGTGTTGGAGGTATGATTCCATGCACTGGGGGGGCTCCTTGAGGAAGCCTACAGTACTCCTGGTAAAAGCCTTCCAGGGTCTGCCAGCAAGCTAGTGATGCTACCGACCCCCAGACAGGATTCTGCCCTCCTGCTGCTGACCTGAGCTCATGCAGGGGAAGGTAGAGCAATAGGATTCCTCTCACAGAGAGGTGTGACCACCTCCCAGGCAGGATTTGGTGTATTTGGCTGGGGTGGAGGTGCATGCCAGTACCACCAGACTGCTTTGAAGGGCACGTGTGGTGCCCTAATTGCATACTCTAGTTAGAACCAGTCGCTCTGGCGCAACACCAAACAAAAGAAATGGGAGTATCCTCCCCTCTGTCCACCTCCTCCTCTGGGAGGGACCTATTAGTCGTCCTAACCATTTTCTTAGGGCATAAAAGGGCTTACCTGTGAGTGGGTCCTTAGATTCATCGTGGGACAAGACGCAAGACTGAAACCACATAATCTTTTGTGAGCTGCTTCAGGTCCTCTTGCAACTCCTCTCTAGGGCCTTATTTTGCTTCAGTGGGCTCCCCTGCTTGCTGACGGCCTACTCTGACTCTCCTGCACTTAGTGAGTCCATTCGACTTTGCTGGTCCCAACGTTGCTCTTTCATCATTTTCTACGCCTGTTGCTGCTGCCAAGGCTAGTTGGTGCTCCTGCCAGACACCGATCTCCTGGTTCTCAATTTCCGATGTGGGACAGCTCATAAATGGATCCTGGTATTCGACAGTGTAGCCTGGTCCTCACAGCTGCATTAAAAAGTTCACCGTCATCCCTCCTGCATCCTCCGTAATCAGTGGTCATTGATCTTCCGTGCCTCCTGGTCACCTCCGAGTGGCATAGGCTCTGTCCCCTCTACTGGCAGGTTCTCCTCTTGCACAGTCTTTGCCAGCGACATTTTTTCTGAAGTCCTCCATTATGGTCTATGGAGGTTTCCGCCGTCACTTCACACTTATGCACCCAGCTTCCCTGGTGTAGGTATCCTGGTTCCTAGGATATTCATGGGTGCGATGACTCTCCAACCTTCTGTCTTCCATGGGATTTCTTCAGGGTCCACTGGGAAGTGCACATCTCCTTCAAAACAGCAAAGGCGACTTTCCCGTTGACTTCTATTGTGTGCACAGCTGTGTTCCTACTCTGCACACAGCCTTTGTGGGGTTCCTGTGCACTTACCTTGGGTGGTACCTTGCTTTTTGACAGTTATTTTTTCAGACTGCCCATGCACTGTTTTTAGACTTGACACTTGGATAGCGCTGATTAAATATATTTTGTGTCCAAGTAGTCAATTTTAACATTTGCACGTTTTCTATTTTCACCCTTTTGCACTGCAAATCATCAGCACCACTTTCGGAAGTAACAAAGTTTTGGCTCTACCAATCACTGGGTTTGAACCAAGCTTAGTTTTACTTCTAGCACTTTTGGTTGCATTAGTTTTGCAACCAAGAAATAATGGCAGATGATGAGAATAGCCACTACGGTGGGCTGATGGGATTCTTTTCCTTCTGTTTTGTGAATAGATATTCTCTTTGACCCAGACACATTGGCCTTCTTGTCAATCCTTGTCTCTCTGTTCTTAGACCGGTAGTTTCTTTGTGTTTTTTCAGGTTCTAGAATGAGGATAGATACTGCCTGGCCTTTAAATATTAATCCCTAGGACCCTATGTGTAAAGAATTTGTTACATTTGGTACCTTGTGTCCCCAGCTCTTCTGAGTATCGTGGTCCAAGTCCCGACTTCGGTCACAGTTTGAATTCCACTTTCTTAGTATATTGTTTGGTCTCCCCTGGAGACCACTGTGTATTGTGCTTACTTACCTGTTTACAATTGAACTAATGTGTGTATTTGTGTTGATATCTCCAGATAGGAGATATGCCAATGTGTTAGTAAGTGTTGTATAATATATAAACTTATTTTTATGAATACTCTGTGTGGTTCTTTTTCATTTAATCTACACTATATGATTAGATCTGGAAATCAAGCTGCTTTACACTCCTTCTGGACTAAGCCTGAAGGCTGCTCTCCATAGCTACCACTCAGAGAGCTTTCAATAGTTGTCTAAGACGACAAAAATAACCATAAGGGTTGTCCACATTAGTGCAAGGTGCTTCACTTCAATATGTGTGCACGTATACTAAGCCAGCCTCCTACATTACCCTTGTGTAATCATATAACAGTACTGTGTGATCATATTCAGTTCAATTTAAAAACATGTTTTGGATGATTCCCAAAAGAAGAAAACTCTGACAGTCACATTACAGCATGCCCTCTTAAATTTGGAAAGAGAAGAATAGCCTTTCTATATCATGAGCCATATTATGAACATGTGAGCTAGCACATGGCAATGCTGTGTGCATGCTTTTATGAATTTGCACTGTCTAAAATGCAAACATTTAACTCAGATTGTGTCAATACACTAGGAAAAAGTGAACAGTATTTGCCTCTCACTGTTTCTGAGTTATGCTGTCTGCAGCTCACGTACTAACTTGAAGAAAATCAGAGTTAAATGTATTGCTTTAGATTCACATAAAGTCAAGCATTAAGTTATGGCCTGCACGAGCGAATATGTTCCTTTTTCACATTCATCGTGAAATTCAATGATAGCACGTTGAGAACCTGAATATATAAAACGTTTCAAGATTCACTCCAATTTTTCAAACATTGAATGTAATACTTCTCTTCAGTAGTGAAAGATTGTGAAAAATGCTCGTTTTGGATTAGAAATCAAAGAAGAAAACGCTGGAAGGTCATATAATATCTTTATTGTATATATTTGGCATTTTTGGTTGGGAAAAAAGATACGAATGATAGGCAATTGCAAAATGTCCTGAAACAAAAAAATCAATCATTTACAAAAACCAGACTAGACTGGCAAATTTCACATAAAATGCTGGCTTCGATTGCAATACTTCAAATATAAAAAAAATATAGAATTTTTATTCACCATCAATTAAATACATTTAGATAAATACATTTATGAGTACATGAGGATAAGGAGATTAAAGAAAAGGGAGATTAAAAACAAAGGGGCAGGTTTATATGCCCCTTCCGCCACTTTTGTGTCACTTTTCTCATGTTAAAGGTGATGCAAAAGTGATGCAAGGGGCTTGTAAATCTGACCCTAACAATTTATCCAAATGTCATGACGGACAGTAAAAATAGCATTCTTAAACTGTGATAAATGCACCAATAACCCTATATCATTTAGGCTAAGACTTTATCTTGCCTCGCTGTCCATTTTCCATTTATAAATGGGGGCCCAAATACGTTTCCCTGTTTGTTTAGGCCTCCGTCATTTCCTTTCGAATATCCCCTCTTCAAAGTAATAAATAGCTAACATCCGTGTAAGCCTCTGTCGCAAAGTGGGGGGACTGGGATCCAACCTGGCAGAAGATACACAAATTCTTGCTACTACCATGGCCATGAAGGCATACTCCTGACACTCCTTCTCTCCTGACTCCTAATAGCATTAAATCTTTTGTAAGGTTTATTACAACCCTCAAAGACTGCCTCAGAAAGTTTTCTATAGCCTTTTTTAAGGGTTCTAAGTTCGGACATGCAGCGAACATATGTACAGCACCAGCCTTGGCGCTGCGACAACGAGTGCAGAGGACTCCTTCTGTGCAACCCCATTGAGCAATCTTGGCTGCTGTATAGTATAGCGAGAAGATTGTCTTATAATGCGGTGCTTGTAGCCCGGCCGACCTCAGAATGGAGTGTCCCAGTTCAAGTGAATCAAAGAACTCGGCAACATCTATACCAAGCCTTTGCTGTAACTATTCACAGTGTTTCTCAAGATCATCTGACAGAAACCTTCTCAGCCCTCAATAAGTAGGAGTAATGGTACAACCCTCTGGATCCCTTATCACCTCCATTATGGGGACTTCTGAAAAGGTTTTCTCCATGATTGCGATACTTCAAATGCCAATCTGTGTATTTACGACTGTGATTTATGCTTTTAGTGCATTTATAATGCAAATCAAAGTATTTTTACAATTACAGAGAATAGACTCAACCACTTGAACATAAAAACATTTCTTGTTAGAGACTGAAGGAAGCCCTGTGATCCTCGGATTGCTATCTCTGGATCTAGACTCCTGAGAGACCGGTATGAAGATTGTGGCCTGGGTACATTTTGGAGAGGAAATATGAGATGGAAAATTGGTCTCAACAAAAGCAAATGTATCGTAAGAAGTTGAAGAGTGTGCAGAAGACTTGGAGTTTATGTATAGATTCAATGATTTTTGTTAGGAGTGGAAGCGAGTAGCAGAGGCAGGTTATTAAGGGTTCCAGGTGTGATCCACCTAACAGCTAGCAGAGATTAGATGGAAGAGCATGCATGAGAATGCAACAGGAGACCAGGGGCCACATGCACAACCATTTCCTTTTGTGTCGCAAAAGGAAATGTAATACTGTGTCTCAGACACATTTAGCGATTCCCAATGGGGTCGCAAATTACCTGCCTCATCAACAGTCATGAGGCAAGTCGCAATTTGTGGGCCATTTGGAATGAGCAATAAAACTGGGATGGTGGTCTGCTGGGAACAGCAGAACCCAATGTCTGTAATTGCTTTTTAAATAAAGCAACTTTTTAATTAAAATGCAGACCGTTTTCCTTAAAGGAAAACGGGATGCTTTTCAAAAACAAAATTGAAACGTTTGAAACGTTTCAATTTCATTTTTTATGAGTGGGCAGTGGCCCGTAGGACCACTGCCTGCTCTTAAAACACTTTTTCACCGCCAATCACACAGGGGAAGGGGTCCGCCGGGGAACCCTTCTCGTTTTTTAAGTGGCTTACCACCTACTAGACGGTAAAGTACGATTGTTTTGTGGCAACATTGCAGTCGCAAAACAATTGTACACCCCCCTGCTATGACCTATTAGGAAGGAACGCCATTGGCACACACCTTCCTAATAGCGACTCGCAAAATAGGGTTTGCGAGTCGGTAACAGGTTACCAACTCGCAAAATCGGGTTCATACCTACTATAACCCTTTTTAGAGGTTGCAGACAGCCCGAATCTCCGTTTGTAACAGCTAAAAACGGGCGTACATGTAGTACCTGAGTTACAAGGCTGGTATATAGCTGAGAGAGCATGTCTTTTGGTGCCACAGTGGAAATGAGGTAGTCAGCAACCTACAATCTACTTTAATCTCATCTAAGAAAAAAAGTCGACAACACTAACCAAGTGTACTCAGCAGAGCACAGTGGTATTTTCATTATGTTTCTATGTTACTAATTTAGAAGAACGCTATGGAGATCAAAATTAATAACTGTGCTTTAATTAACCCAAGAGAGATGCAAAGATAATGGGGCATATTAGCAAGGGGAAGTATCGCCGCTTTTTCGGCGAATTGTGCCGAGAAAGCGGCGATACTGCTAGAGCCCTATCCACAAAGGCATTTTAACGCCTGCCTCAAGCCCACTTTGCATGTCGGCGACAAACATCGCTAATGACATGCAAAGTGGGCGTTCCCACGTCCAACCACATGTAAAATGTGATTGGAGGTGGGAACACCCTATTACTAAGGCAGGCGTTGGGAGAGGCAGACCTGTTTATCGCAGGTCTCCCTACGCCTGCTCTGACCAGGTGTTAGGGCCTAGATAACATGGGAGTGTGGATCATAAAGCTGAATCCACCCCCCCATATTATCAATGCACACATTAGCGCATGAAAACAACGTTTGTTTTCATGCGCTAATGTGCCATATCGCCGACTATATCGCCGGATTTCATTTTGCCTACGTGATGCGCATTGATAATTGCGCGCTATCACGGCGAAAAAATCCGGCGATAGCCGGCGATATGAAGATGTGCGATGTGCGTTTTCTAACGCACTTCTAGGTAATATGCCCCAATGTTTTTTCTGTATGAGAAATAACTAAGTTCTTAAGGTGTCATGGATGGCCTAGTCTTGTTTCAAATGCATTTTCAAATGCTTATGAAGGGCTAGTTTATCTCTGCCTTATTTTCAATTTCTCTGCTATCCTCAAATGTGACCTTCGGTATTTAGTTAATTGTACAAAATTCAATAAGATTTACAGTCATGCTTTCACTGTATTTACTAAATGTTGTTCACTTTGAGTGTGTGATGTTCTTGAAGGAAGGAAAGCGCAATTGTATATATACAAATGAAGACCATTTCCCTTGGCTGAAAAGAGATGTTGTTTATATTTTGAATGTGGTTTTGTTTTCTTTTGTGGGCATAATGTAGTGTTATTCATAAATAGTAGAGCAAAGGTTGTATTCATGGGATATGTTTTCTATGTGTGTATTGGACAGTCCAATCAATCTTTTATGTGGAACTACTCTGACCGTATGATTTCTTTATTTAAAACATTTAAAAAGGATCAATTTGGAATGTGAGCCAGTGTATTTTACTAGTCCCCCTTAGAGAACAGACTCCACATTAGTCTGTTTATTAAATTATTCTTTGAGAATGTTTTATATTCCTCTCTAATGCCTTTGTTTGAGTTGTCCTCAAATGCTCTCTGGTTTATCATTTACTTTGTGATAGACTGTATTTCGTTGTGGCTATTAATTAGATGAGAGATCAGCTTCCACTGCCAGTTCTGATTCATGTTTTCGTTGCATTTTGTGAATTTTTAACTGAATTCAGTAAGATTTACAGTCATGCTTTCACTGTATTTACTAAATGTTTTGCACTATGAGTGTGTGATGTTCTTGAAGGAAGGAAAGCGCAATTGTATATATACAAATGAAGACCATTTCCCTTGGCTGAAAAGAGATGTTGTTTATATTTTGAATGTGGTTTTGTTTTCTTTTGTGGGCATAATGTAGTGTTATTCATAAATAGTAGAGCAAAGGTTGTATTCATGGGATATGTTTTCTATGTGTGTATTGGACAGTCCAATCAATCTTTTATGTGGAACTACTCTGACCGTATGATTTCTTTATTTAAAACATTTAAAAAGGATCAATTTGGAATGTGAGCCAGTGTATTTTACTAGTCCCCCTTAGAGAACAGACTCCACATTAGTCTGTTTATTAAATTATTCTTAGAGAATGTTTTATATTCCTCTCTCCTGCCTTTGTTTGAGTTGTCCTCAAATGCTCTCTGGTTTATCATTTACTTTGTACTGGACTGTATTTCGTTGTGGCTATTAATTCGATGAGAGATCAGCTTCCACTGCCAGTTCTGATTCATGTTTTCTTTGCATTTTGTGAATTTTTAACTGAATTAGCTGATCATATACTTTTTGCATTTGTAATGATTCTTAAATTTGAATTGACCATCATGGTTTGAAATGTGAACCTTGTCTCATATGGATTTTCCTGTTTGGATTTTCCTATGTGGATTCTCTGGGTTTCCATGAAATTTTGTATTTGTGCTTAGGGCTCTCGACTTTTAAGATTCACACATAGCCCAGTCCATCAATATGCCCATTTAATGCGAAAAAATGCTGATAGGAGTAAGGCTTCTTGAATGCATATTCTAACATACAAACAGAAGGTTCATAATGAATTTATTGGGCCCTGGAGGCAACTCAGAAATTTTCAACAGAGAAGCAGGGTATTGAGCTACCAAGGATAGCAGACGCAACTGAATGTTATAGTCAAAACTTGACTTGTACATCTAAAATAATTAAGGCAGAACCCTTGTGTATTTACTGTGCCTAACAACGTCCCTTGTCTTTCATGAGAGTATATGCCTAAATGCCAAGAGTTGAAGGGGTTGTGATGAGGTCCGAACAGTGACAGAAAGTTCTACTTGTAATTTTGTTGTTTCATTGTATCTATGTGAGTCTTAATAGTTTGTCTCTCATGGCCCTTGTAGAAGCTATTTTCTGCTGTTTGGAGAAATCAAGTGCATGTGGGAGATCATGATAAGGTACATAGGAGGGCATGCTGAGGGATTTGGTGGTGCAGAGGGATGCGATGATTGCTCTGGTGTAAGAGGATCTATAGGGGTAATATGATAATGCTTAGAGGTATATATGTGGTATTCAGAACAGGAGTATGGTACTGAGTGTGTAGGAGAATGGTTCCTATGATGTTGAAGAGTGCTGCTCAGCATCAAGATGAAGACACCGATGGACAGTGTTTGGGTCAGGAGGATGGTGCTGATATGGTAAGAGAAGAGGGTCAGTTGTGATTCTTCATCATTTTCTTCAATGTGTAATCAAATTATTACTGTCTTCGGTGTGTATTCGAAACATAATTATAACATGCTATGATGGCACAGGTCACCCACTATTATCCAGGCATTACTTCTGAAGTTTGGTACCATTTTCATGGATTTCATTTTGCATTTCAACTGATGAACAATTCCATTGACATGGGGTTACTAGATTCATTTAAAACGTATTTTAAGGTACACCATTTCTTCTGTGAGGTTTAATGAAATCTGTGTGCATTTTTCATAATTCTAGTATACATCTGTCTATGACACTGTAGTATAAAGGTTTGTTTCCAATTGTGTATGTATTTTTGTTGTCAATGCCATGTTATGTAGTATATTGGTATAGCACAATTTAACCTTAAAGTATCTTAGCGATGTAGCGATAAGGAGCAGTCTCAGAACAGTCTAAACTATTTTTCAATTGTCTAAATGTGGGTCTTTAGTTTTTTTTTTAAAATGGGGATAGGAAGTAACAGGCTTTAAATCTGCTGGATGAGTGTTCCCTATCCTGGGTGCCAGAACTCAGATGGCATTGCTTCTAAACTTGTATTTTCTAAAACGAGTGTTACCTAGCAGGTTTGTAGAGATGAAAGCAGAGATTGTGAAGGGAGATGTTTCATTACTTTGGATTTAAGCAAGTTAGATGACGTGCAATAAAAGCATTAATGGACAAAACAAATGGTTTTAAAGGCCTCTTCAACACGGACAGTCAATGTATGTTTCAAAGTATAGGTTTGGCAAATGTAAAGTGAGGGATCAAAATAGACACCCTCCCTGTTGGATTTTCAATGGTCGAGAATCTGGTAATATTCCACTCCGAAGTACCCAGATAGAGCAAATTGCAGTAATCGATGCTAGATCCAATAGGGACTGCCACCTTCTATTGAGAGAAGAGGGAGAATTGGCTTCAGTCTATGGAGATAAAGAACAAGAAGCAAAAACTATACAGATCTGCATGTCTAGTTTGAGGTTTGAGTTTAACTTAACACCTGAGCTTTTAACATGCAAACTGGGTTCAGGAAAAGAGCTCAGTGATGAACACCCGAAGACAGACAAACGAATAGGTCATTGGGATCGTTCCCACCCCCACTACCTCTGTTGTATCCATATTGATTTTGAGCTCTGCTTAGGCATACATTTTTTACATGGCATAGACACATAGTTAATCAGCCTTGATTGGTGCAAGTGTCTATTGAGCAAAACAATGAGGTGAGTGTCATCAGCATAGGTATTACATTGACATCCAAATATTCTTAATAATTTTAAACATGGAAGGCTGTAGTTATTAAATAAGCAATGTGATATATTGGATCCTAACAGAACTCCTATATTGAATGAGACAAGAGACATATAATTTCTCCACATGAGTGTTTTGAATATATTATTTAGAAATGATGTGAGCCAGGCCAAGGCATTTCCTGCATGTCACAAGAAGCCAGTGATTATTATGTTGCTGTGAAAAATATATTGTGGTCAACCATGTCCAATGATGCATACAAATCGAGAAGAATCAAGGCACTGTGACATTACAGTTTGCAAACATTCAAAGTCATCTACAGCCACAATTGCCAGATTGCAAAACTGGTATAGTTGTTAGGATGGGTGGAGAAGCAGCTAAAAATAAAATCTGAATCAGAAAACGAGGAAGTGGAGGATTTCTAAATATTGCACTTTTAATCTTCTAATGCTTTGACAGTATTGCTTCTCTTTTGAATCAAAGGCTTTTTCAGTGAGTTAGTAACCTTGCACTAAAATGCATTTAAACTGTTTTTACCAGTGTGTATTGATGATGAATTATGCGACTATGTGTTTAATTATGGAGACCCTTGAAAAATTGTGATAATAACCATTATGTTAAGGTTATTTGTACTTTTAGGCACTTTGGAAGACTTTATTGTCTAAATAAAGTCTTTTTGTATTTGAATTTGAATCTACAGCCACAAACATGGAGGAGTCAGTGCTTCTGTAAATCTTACCATTTGCGTTGGAATAGTGTTCCAAGTAGGAGAACAGGTGAATTGTCAAAATCGTTTCTGGGACTTTGGTTACCACATGAAGAAGAGTAATTGTATGGTAGTGTATGGATCTTCAGGATCATGGTTAGATTTTTTCAAGAGAGGTCACATAATGCCTGTAAAAAGAGTACCATATCTTAATGAGGCATTGATAATGTTATATAGGGTGTGGCTGAGATCTTGGATACCCTTATAAAGCAATTTATTTGGGATCAGATCCTCTGGGATACCTGGTTTCCAGGATTCAATTACTGTAAGATGAAATAAGTGATAGAAGGCTATTTAAATTGCTCAAGAGATTGAGGAATTGCTAGTTCAACTACTGAGGAAGTTGAGTTTGTGATATTAACTATAACATTTCTGTCAGGTTTCATATTATTGGAGGATTGAGGATGATTTCCTAATATAATGTTAGTGATGCAGGTTGGCATTTCCATGAAAAAAGAGAGATCTTATTGCAGAATATTTTAATAGACATGGTGAATGGGATAGGATTAGGATTATTGGAAAACTCATTTATAGTTTTACAGCTTTCCTTTTGTTTACTATTTGCAGTAGGAAGGGGGTTCCAATAAAAATCCATGCCAGATGGTTGGACGGGCTTTTTATATTGCAGGAGTTCATTTTCATAGAATATGTTTTTACTAGAAGCAAAGTATTTCTTCTATATTTAATTTCTGTAAATGTTCTAGAATTGTTGGTGACGAGTAGTTGACCATGAGGAGATGGTGAGTAAAATACTTCCTTCAATGGTAAAAAATTTAGATTCCAAGTGCCTTCGACTGACCATCTACTTATGTTGCACCACTGCCTTCTTCATTCTGCTTTTGCCCTAATTAAGCAGTCAGCAGAATGATTACATGTGTCTGTCTAGCTTCTTTCTCTGTTCCATTGTCCTGTGCTAGGGGTAATCTGGCAAGCAGCAAAACAATCACCTGTTGCCCATGCCGATTACAAAATCGCCAGATCTGGGCAATTTCTTTCCTCAAGACTTTTTGGTTAGGAATTTAGTTTTCCTAACTCTACTCATTATTTCACTTTCTCTGGTTATACTTCATGTCACTTCTTGTGATGTCGCGTGTCTGAGGATGTCCTCTAGAGTGCAAGGTGTTTTCAAACATTGCAATGTCACTCTAGTGGGAGTCCTCTACTATTACAATTAGTTTCCTCTATTATGTATTTAGGGCCAGATGTAGGCAATTCTAATTTACCGACTCATAAATACCGAATTTTACCGAATCGGTATTTATGAATCGGTAAATTAGAAGGAGGCAGATGTAGGTAATTCTAAAATCTCAATTACTGAATCTGTAACATTCGGTATTTACCGATTCTGTAAATACAGAATCGGTATCTCCCATTGATTCCTATGGGCTTTGAAGCCCATAGGAATAAATGGTAAATACCGATTCTGTATTTACCGAATCGGTAAATACCGAATCCTACAAGGGTGCAGGGGGTGTCACTTTGACACCCTCTAGCACCCCTAGTACAGGCTTGTGTGCCATGTGGCACACATACCTGCCCTAAGGGCTTGTCTGTGTGTCACATGGCATAGGTGTACTGGCACAGATCTGCACGTACACAGGAAATCGGTATTTTACCACCCAATAGGATTGGGTGGTAAATACCGACTCCTAAAGCGCCTGTGGCACTCTTTGTAGTGCCACCTACATCTCATTTACCGAATCGTTAAATTTACCGATTCTGTAAATGAGATGCCCCCTACATGCCGAATCCAATATACCGGTCGGTAACGGTCGAAATCGGCCGTTACCGACCGGTAATAGGCCACCTACATCTGGCCCTTAGTTTCTTAACCACTGATGGGGATATGTATACAGGTAAGTGAAATGCTCAGTTAACAACAATCTGAAGTCCTTATGGTTGAATACATACTCATTAAAGCACCCAGCCACGCATGCACCTTTCTACATCTTTGAAACTCAATGAATCATCTACGCCATGCTCTCTGGGTTCATGTCGGTTTGTTTTTTGCCCTGTTTGCTGGTCTTAAATATGGAAGATATTTTGGAAGAGCTGCAAAAGTTACGTACTACTAGAGGCTGGCTAAATTATAATGTGGTTGCTTCATTTTTAGAAATGGCATTGCTGTTTGGCTGAGATATGCACCCAGGCCCGGCAGGAATCACCACTCTAGTCAGGGTAAGCTAGAAACACAATTACATAACGTGTGGTCACCCTCTGCTAGCTTGGCACAGACCAACGAGTCATATCTACAAAGGCACTTTGTAAAGTGTTTGTGCAACACACACACAGTAACTCAATGAATACACCACAAAAAAGATTTCAGAGAAATTGAGAATATTTATCTGAGCAAAAGGAGACCAAAATGACAAAAATCCAATAAGTAGATGTCAAGATATGAATTTTAAAATATTTCATCAAAAATAGCACTCGGAAGTCACTAGCGGTCAAAAGGGTACTTCAGGTCACAAGGGACTGGCACAAATTCAAAGTTCAGGTCCACCACGATCCACTGAAGGCTGGCTACAGGACCCAGAGAGGTCCTGCTAAAAAAATATCTCGGATGGAGCATTTTGTCGACGTTGAAAGACTACTGCTTCATTTTCGAGCTGTGCAAAGGGGGTCCTGCATTGTCATTGAGACCTGTTGGATTGAATGCAATGTAGTGTTGTCAAGCCGCGCAGGCTGTAGAACCACTATCGTCAGGCAGCCTCTGCATCGGCTTCAAGGGGCAATGAGGCGGAATTTCTCATGCAGTTGATGTTATGTGTCGGTGTTTGATTAAAACAGCTGCAGTACACACTTCTGAGGCCCAGAACTTGAAGGGGACACCACAGGCAAGGGCAGGACTCACAGAAGGCAGAGTCCTGGAGCACCAGCAGAAGTGTAGGAAGCCTTTTGTGTCTCTGAGACTTCAGAAACCAGGAGGCAAGCCAACAAGCCCTTGGAGATCACTTGGAGGTAAGGCAGGGTCCTTTCAGCAGAGTCAGGAGGCAGCTAGCAGCAGGACATCAAGCAGAAAAAGAGTGCTTCCAGAAAAGCAGTCCAGTTGAGTTTTTTAAGTAGCACAGCAGTCATTCTGACAGAGGTTCAGCTCAAAATCCAGAAGTGTCTGATTTCATGGGGTCAGAGATGCAGTACTTATACCCAGCACTGCCTTTGTGGTAGGGAGTGACTTCAAAGGAACTCTCTGAAGTGCACAAGGATCCCTTTTAACCTAGTCATGTCTGACACGCTAATCCTGGTGGGGTAAATTGCTGCTGGTGTGTGGACAGGACACTAACTATTGAAGTGTAAGTATCAGCCCCTCCCATTTGTCCCTGCCCAGGAAGATCCATCAGAATGCAGGTGAAAGCACATGAATGCTCAGAATGCAGATGAGCCTCACCTTCCTGTGAAATGCACAAATTGTAGCTGTCACGCAGTCCAGATGTGTATTGGAGACAGGCTGTCAGGTGCAAAGAGCAGTAAGTACAGAGAAATGTCCACTTTCTAAAAGTTCATTTCTAAAACAGTTATCTAAATCCGACTTCACCAGTAAGGAGGATTTATCATTACTATTCCAAACACCTCAACTAGGCTTCATTATGCGAGTAGGTTCCCCAATGATGAGGCATGCCACCTTTAGTGGTTGAGTGAAACCATTCTTTAAAGGGACGCCTGTCTGTTCTGGTGTTTATACATTCAGCCTAATTCTTCACTTTGAAGACCCAAGGGCTCTTGTGTGTTCTGTCAACCTTCATTATAGCCCCTTCTTTCTATGTGATAGAAAGTAAGCAAGGACAATAATGAAGAATTCATTGCCATCCGGCCCCTGGTTGCTTGACATAAAAAGAACTGGATCAAAGTCCTTTTATTTTTTTGTCTTTATGCAATCTACTTACTCTGCATGTGTTAGCACATTAAATTCAGACCTATTGGGTTTGCCAAAGCAATTTTCAGGTCGAATTAACAGGCAGCACAGTGGTCTGGTTGAAAAGAACCTATTGTGAGCTTTCCGAGAGCTTGCGAGGAGCCTACAGCGAGCCTACTGCTTACCATTGGTTGGCTTTATTGTCACTCTCACTTCTTTGACTTCTTATTCAATGGATTTCTGTGTTTCAATTTGTCAACTTTGTGTTGTTTCCTCCCCTAGAATCTAGCCACTTTACCATATCTCTAATTGGCTTCTCTATAACTTTTATTGGACTATGTTTTTCTTTTTGCTTAAGCACTCCAGAGCATGTGCTTTCAAGCTTTCCCCCTTGTGTGCCTCTCTACCCTGTACTCTGTATTGTTTTTGTCACCCCCTGAGCTCCATGTTGATCTCTGTCGTCCGTGTGCTTCTCACATTGTCCTGTGCTCATGTTCTTCTCTCGACTGTGTCTTTCTCTCCCCCCCACCTGAACTCATGTTGGTCTCTCTCACCTGGGTGCTTCTTTACCCTCCACACTCTGCATTGATCTTGCAAGCCTGTGTGCTTCTTTACCCCGACCCACACTCCTTTTGCTCTTTCTTGCTCATTTGCTTCTTTGCCGCCCCCCATTCGCCGTGTTGCTCTCTCTCACCCATGTGCTTCCCCCCTTTGTTGCTGTGTAGTTCTGTCATCTGCTTCCCCCTCCACCCTCCCTATTGGTTCCACATTAACTACCGACCTGCTGCTCAGTTGATTTAAAATGGATCGTTTGTGCTGGTTTTTACATTTACTGATCCGTCTGGGATTGGTTAATAAAAAGAAAAAGATGCATGCCCTTGTCTACAAAATGACATAGTTGTGTCATCTTGCCTCTTTCTTTTTTCTTTTTTTCCTTTGGCTGTGCTGCACAATATCATTGGCAAATAAATAAGTGCAGGAGATGAGACATGTTAGCTTTGTCAAAGCTGGTTTTGCATTCTCGACTTTCACACAAGTGGGCCTATGTATGAAAAAGTCATGCAGAGCACCAAGTCACCTTGCTGCATAGCACTGCATGACAAGGAAAGGGCAGGAATTTGCCGTATTTAAGGCAATAAATACGCCTTCCCAGAGCAGATTAAGGCAACGCAGTGGCTTCACTGCGTTGCCTTACTCCAGATTTATGGAGGTACACAGGGCCATCTAAAGTGGCCTTGCGTGACTTCATAAATCTAACTTAGGGTTTGCGTTGCTCTTGCAGCACATCGCGTGGTGCAAGAGGGATGCAAATTATCTTGTAAATAGGCCCCTCAGTTTAAGTGATTGAAGCTTTTAAAAACTACATTAACTTGCAAAGCATTGAAGTTCACAGGTTGTGTTCCACCCTGGTATTGGTTGAAAATGTGCTATTGTGAAAGGTAGGAGAAAATGCCTGTCCATGGTGGTGAGAAAAAAGGCAACAGCCATATCGAGCATGTCGTTATAAGAGTGTGAGATTCTCCTCTAGGAGAAATGTCAATTTTCATGGATGAGGATCAATCTATAAATAAAGGTTAAAATGATACCATAAAATAGTATTGTTTTGTATTTATACATTCTTTGTGTAAGAATTAAGATGCTTTTTGATCAAATAGCAGCTGGTGTATATTCCATATTAACATACAGACACCTGAGATGTCTCCCTGCTCCACCACAAAAGTATTTCCTAAATGTTTCACGTAAAGTACAAAACTAATAAAGACACCATGGGGAATATGTACAAGGACGTGGAAAAGAGAGGAGTTAGCGAGAGGAGTTAGCCTTCCTGGCATCAATCAATCAATCAATCAATCAATCAGTGGCACTTATAGAGCGCGCTACATACCCGTAGGGTCTCAAGGCGCTGGGGGGGGGGGGGTGCCGCTACTGCTACTGCTCGAACAGCCAGGTCTTCAGCTTCTTCCTGAAGGAGAGGTGGTCTTGGGTCAGGCGCAGGTCGGTCGGGAGGGAGTTCCAGGTCTTGGCGGCCAGGTAGGAGAAGGACCTTCCTCCCGTAGTCGCTCTTCGGATGCGGGGGACGGCGGCGAGGGCGTGGTTGGCTGATCGGAGGTGGCGTTTGGGAGCGTAGAAGTTGACTCGGCTGTTGAGGTAGCTCGGGCCTTGGTCGTGTAGGGCTTTGTGTGCGTGGGTGAGGAGGCGGAAGGTGATTCTTTTGTTGACGGGGAGCCAGTGAAGGTCTCTCAGATGTCCAGAGATGTGGCTGGTTCGTGGGATGTCGAGGATGAGTCTGGCTGAGGCGTTCTGGATCCGCTGGAGTCTCTTCTGGAGCTTGGCGGTGGTACCGGCGTAGAGGGCGTTGCCGTAGTCCAGTCGGCTGGTGACGAGGGCCTGGGTGACGGTCTTCCTGGTCTCGGTGGGGATCCACCAGAAGATCTTCCGTAGCATGCGTAGGATGTTGAAGCACGACGAGGAGACGGCGTTGACTTGCCTGGTCATGGAGAGGGAGGAGTCCAGGATGAAGCCCAGGTTTCGTGCATGGTCTGTCGGTTTGGGTGCGGTGCCCAGGGCGGGAGGCCACCAGGAGTCGTCCCAGGCGGAGGGTGAGGAGCCCAGGATGAGAACCTCCGTCTTGTCCGAGTTCAGCTTCAGGCGGCTGGTCGTCATCCACTCGGCTACCTCTTTCATCCCTTCGTGCAGGTTGGCTCTGGCGGCGGCGGGGTCGTGGGTCAGGGAGAGGATCAGCTGGGTGTCGTCGGCGTAGGAGATTATGCTGAGGTTGTGTTTGCGTACGATGGCCGCGAGGGGACTCATGTAGACGTTGAAGAGGGTGGGGCTCAGAGATGATCCTTGGGGGACGCCGCAGATGACGTCGGAGGCCTCTGACTTGTACGGTGGTAGGCGGACTCTCTGTGTTCTGCCGTCGAGGAAGGAGATGATCCATTCCAGCGCCTTGTCCTGGATTCCGATGTTGCCGAGGCGCCGTACTAGGGTGCGGTGGCAGACCGTGTCGAATGCCGCGGAGAGGTCTAGGAGGATGAGGGCCGCTGTTTCTCCATTGTCCATCAGGGCTCGGATGTCATCGGTGGCGGCGATGAGGGCGGTCTCGGTGCTGTGGTTGGCTCGGAAGCCGGACTGTGAGGGGTCGAGGGATCCGTTCGTCTCGAGGAAGGCGGCCATCTGTTTGTTGACGGTCTTCTCGATGACTTTGGCTGGAAACGGGAGGAGCGAGATGGGGCGGTAATTCTTGAGGTCGGTGGGGTCCGCTGTTGGTTTCTTGAGTAGAGCGCTGAGTTCGGCGTGTTTCCAGCTCTCCGGGAAGATGGTGGTGTCGAAGGATGTGTTGATGATGTCTCGCAGGTGGGGTGCGATGACGGCGTCGGCCTTGTTGAAGACGTGGTGAGGGCAGGGGTCGGTCGGTGAACCGGAGTGGATAGAGTTCATCGTGCGGATGGTGTCTTCGGTGCTGATCGGGGTCCAGGCGTGGAGGGTGGTGGTGGGGGGTGGTTGATCGGTCTTGGTGTGCGTTGGTTGGTTGTTGAAGCTGTTGTGTATGTCCGCGATCTTGTTGTGGAAGTATGACGCGAGGGAGTTGCAGAGGTCTTGCGATGGGGTGATGTCGTTGTTTCCTGCGCTGGGGTTGGAAAGCTCTTTCACGATGTTGAAGAGTTCCTTGCAGTTGTGTGCGTTGTTGTCCAACCGGTCCTTGAATGCTGTTTTCTTGGCGGCGCGGATCAGCTGGTGGTGTTTCCGGGTGGCAGTTTTGAAGGAGGTCCTGTTGTCCGGTGTCGGTTCCCTTTTCCAGACTTTCTCCAGAGCTCGGCAGTTCTTCTTGGAGCTCTTGAGTTCATTGGTGAACCATGGGGCCTTCTTGCTGCCGGGTCTGCTAGGCGGGGTCCTCAGTGGGGCGAGTTCGTCCGCGCAGTTGCTGATCCACGTCGTGAGGTTGTCGGCGGCCTGGCTGGGGTTCGCTGAGCTGGCAGGAGGGTGCTGGCTCAGGGAGGTGGCGAGCTGGTGTGCTGTGATCTTGTTCCAGCTTCTGCGGGCCGCCTGTTGCTGGTGGTGGTGAGTCGTCGTTCTCTTGAAGGTGAAGTGGACGCAGCTGTGGTCCGTCCATTGAAGCTCAGTGGCGTGGCTGAAGTCAATGTCTGTGCTGGACGAGAAGACTGCGTCGAGTGTGTGTCCGGCGAGATGGGTGGGGGTGGACACCAGTTGCTTGAGTCCCAGGTTGGCGAGGTTGTCGAGCAGGGTGCTGGTGTTGCGGTCGTTGTTGTTCTCCAGGTGGAAGTTGAGGTCCCCGAGGAGGATGTAGTCGGCGGAGGGGAGGGCGTGCGGGCTGACGAAGTCGGCGATGTCCTCGCTGAATTGCGTGCGTGGTCCCGGGGGTCGGTAGATCAGGGTGCCTCTGAGGGTGGTGTTCGGGTTGGTGTGGATCTGGAAATGCAGGTGTTCGGCGCTGGTCAGGGTGTTGTCGGTGCTGGTTGTGAGGCGGATGGTGCTCCTGTGGACGATGGCGATGCCTCCTCCCGTCTGGTTGGCGTTTCGGTCCCTCCGGACGATCTTGTAGCCCTCTGGGATAGCGATGGCGATGTCAGGAGCTGAGGAGGTGTTCATCCAGGTCTCCGTGAGGAAGGCAACGTCAGGGGCTGTGGCGTCTAGGAGGTTCCAGAGTTCGATGGCGTGTCTGTGGATGGAGCGGGTGTTGAGCAGGATGCACTTGAGGTGGGTGCTGCTGGAGTTCGACTTGGCTGGTGTTGGTGCGAGGCAGGTCCGGGTGCAGGAGAACTTGCAGGCGTGGCAGCTGAAAGGTCCGTGGGTACGTCGTGGTGTGGCTTGGTGGCACTCTGGGCGTCGGCCGGTGTTGAGTGCGCTGAGGGTGGCGGCTGAGTACGTCCTGCGGGTCGGTCGGGATCGTCGAGGTCCAGGGGTCCTGGCCCTGGGCGCGGTCCAGGCGCGGACGGGCGCAGACGGGCTTACCTTTGGCGCGCCTTCGGCGCACAATCGGCGCGCCCGCTGCGCGTCAACGCTGCGCGTTCGCACGGTCGCCATTTAAGGCGAAGTGCGCGGGTGGGCGGAGCAGCTGGGAGGCGGGAGCGGGGAGGGTTACAGAAGAGAAGAAAGGGTCGGGGACAAGCGGCGGTGGCGGGAAGGGAGGGCGGAGGGCGGCGGACAGCAAGGAAGGAGAGCCAGAAACACGGGTAAAAGGAGGATAAACAAAACAGGCACAAATCTGCGACGAAACAAGGGAAATAAGGGGAAAAATAACAAGTTACACGGAGTAAACTAAACAGGCACAACTATTAGACAAAACAAGGGAAAAAGGAAAAAAAGGAGATACACGAAGTTTTGGAAATACAGGCACAAATGCTTGACAAAACAAACCCTGCTGCGGAGGCAGCCGGCAACCGGCAAAACGAGGCAGTAGCGAGGCAGAGGGCGGGCAGGGGCACACGCAGCAGCTGGTGGCCGTGCGGCGCGGGGGTGTCCCACAAGGGGCATAACCCCTTCGAAGCACTCATCGGCCACCGGCCGTCCCGAGCACTACCTCCATAGTGCTCCGCACGTCTGTTGGCCGACGCGGCCAAGCTCACCCAATAAAACTGCCGCACCGCATCGGAATTGCCGCCGCGGTTAAGCGGCTAACGCTTCTCCCCTCCACTTCAGAAACGAAATGCAGGATGTGTCATATTTACAACATGACGCATCATATCTCAAGGAGTTACAGATACGTCAGTAATTCTGACGTATCTGTAGGTGCAAAAATGACGCATTGCTGGAGTGTGTCACAAAAGTGGCGCAACTCCATCAATGGGTCATTTCACATGGGCAAGTTCCATTCCAAATGTGACTGCATCAGTCTTACGCCTGCTGTGAGGCAGGCGTAAGGTATTGACGCATTTGCCTCCTAGAAATCTCATAGATTTCACTGCATCACTTCTACGAGGCTTACTTGCGTCAGAACACCCACCCTGCATACATTATACCTGGTGCAGGTATAATGTGGTGCAGGGGTTTGCAAAGTGACGCATCAACCTAGATGCGTCACTTTGTAAATATGATGCAACATGGTGCATTTTTTACCCTGCTAGTGCGTCACAAAAATTGATGCGGAAGCGGTGCAAAAGTGAAGAAAGGGCTCATAAATATGCCCCTAAGTTTAGCAACTGAGCGCCAACGCACCAGAGTGCAAAGGTGTCTGCGAGCAGGGGAGGATTGTTTATCTGTAGGAAGGTGTCCCTTCCGGCACATAAACAATCCTAGAAATGCCATCCTGTCACTTTCATGCATGCTACTTCATGCAATACACATACAAGAGACAAAAATGTTTTTAAAAGTTTGTTTATGTGCAGGAAGGGACACCTTCCTACACATAAACAAACAATGGCATTTTGCTTTTTCCATGTGTGCTGCACAAGGCAGCACTCATGGAAAAAGCAAAAACGTGGAGAAATAATGGCACATTAAGACCAGTTTTTGCCTGGTCTTAATTTTGGCGCTGCCTCCTATGTACGCCACCCTTGTACATAGGGGGCAAAATGAATGGGTGTTGCAGTGGAACGCAACACCCACTGACCACATTTTTCACGCTAATCATAGCGTGAAAAGGGGCCTAATGTACAAGGCAGCATTAAGCCACGTAAGGTACATACGGTGCAGGCCCTATCCCCACCACAACATCAATATAGGTGAGGTTGTGGTGGTGATAGAGGCTTGTACATATGCCCTCATGTAACTCGGTCATAGGCGAATACTGAGCCAAAGGACATAGGCATGGATAAGTAACATTCTGTGGTGAAATGGCTGTAAGGTAACCTTAGCATTACATACAACTGGCTAAACGATAGGAATCACATTTATAAATAAGTAACGCTATACAGCAAGCCACCTTGCCGCGCTCTTCTGCGCTACATGGAAAGAGCAGGAATGCACTGTGTTGAAAAGAATACAGCGCATTCCTGACCTTGCCCCTGCACTGGTGCCATTTTGGCTTACTAGCCCCAACGCAGGCACCCTTGCACCATCCTTAGTTTCATGCAGGATTGTTTTTTGTGCAGGAAGGTGCCCCTTCATGCACAAAAACAATCCTAAGAGGCATATTCCTCTTTTCACAAAGAAAGAGGGAGTAACGAGGAGAAATAAATATATTTTTTCTCGCTATTCCTCCCTGGGAAGGCGTATCTTTTTGGCGCATTCCCAGGTCTACAACTTTTGGTACATCTGGTAAGGAGTCAAAACCCATGTGAATTAGGTGGGAACACCCATGGAATGCCTTCGCATGCCAGAGTAATACAACGCATTTATTTGCACTGCGTTGCGTTATTTCTGATTTATGAAGCCACTCAGGGCCATTCAAGGTGGTCTTGCATGGCTTCGTAAATCGCAGTTTGGACTTGCGTAACGCTTTCACTATGTTTCCTGGTTCAAGCGCAATGCAACTACCTTCATAAATATGCCCCATGATCTTTATTGAAATAAACTGCATATAGAGATAGATAACAGTCAACACGCTTTGCAATATTTGACACAAACAATATTTTGCAGATTGGCACAAAATCATCACTTTTCCCGGGTCTACCAACCTTTTGGCATTGGCAGACAGACAGACATTACAGATAGATAGACTAATAGATAGAATAATTGTAGATTGGTAGGTGATTAAGCATGAAAATATAAACTCAATGTTGCAGTTCGGGAGAGATGATTTTTGGCACTGTTGGGGTACTGGAAAAGTAAGTAACTGTTTTTTCGCACTAAACTTTGAAACACCTGTAATGTCGCAAAGTCTATTTGCAAGTATTACATACATGTTTTATACAGGTGTTTTTTCCAGTATGACACGCAGAGGTGCCATTTGGTCGCCGACGGGCGTCTGCACATTCAAAAGCAAACTGTTGCGCTATAATTCAGTCATGCTTCTAAGAATGACAAGCAAGAATTGTGTGCTCAGGCAAAATCCAACAGGAGGTGAATAGCGAGCGCAAAGCTAATCACAGAAAAAGTGCCCAGAAGCCTAGCATGCCATATCAATTATTACAATCCATGGAATATGCACGTTCTCATTTTTCCTCACTACTTGCCGTGGTTAAATCATCTGTTCTACTCAAAATGTTTTACTTACTTTTCCAGAAGTTGCCATGTGTCCAGCCGCGGTGTGGTAAATCGTCGACTATCCGCAATCACTTCTTAGCACTCAAACTACAGAGCAGGCGTTTTCAATGAGTCTCTGGGTGCACACCAGCACTACAGACCAGGCGCGTGATTCATAAGCCCAGCCCTTTTCATGCCCACTTAAAGCTGAAGGGAAAGATGGATGTTTGTGTTCGAAGCTTTACCCACTGAAATGGAAAACAGCACACACAGCAAGCTTTATTAAATCAAGCAGCTCTAGTCCTGGCATGCTACTGCGTTGTTTAATTAGTTCATAACAGCACCGCCGCCCTTTGCCCAGAGAGCGCCCTGGGCGAAACCAAATTTGGCAGCCACTCACGTTCTTTCTCAATTTAGTGTCTGTATATGAAAAATAAATAATGGTAGGCAGTGGCGTAACATTAGGCCCGGGGTGGGTGGGGGTGGGGGATGGCCAACTCCAGGGGGCCACCTCCAGCACTGTGCACTTAGAGCGACCAATGGCCTGAGAGCTCCTGACTGAGGGCCCGGCCCCTACATGTACTTTACAGGGGGGAGGGGGGCTCAAGCTGATGGTAGGGATAGGGGAAGGTGAATGAGGAAGAAGGAAAGAGAGCCAGGAGTAAAACAGCTATCAGAATGCTGACTAGGACACCAACAGCCTCCAGAAACAGCCAAGTTGGATGAAGGCTTCAGACACCAGGTCCCGCTCCCCTCTAAAGGTCTTCCTCCTTGGCTTGGGCCCAGCTTGTACATGCTAAAGGCTGGCCATGATTACCAGCACATGCTACAGAAAGAAAAAGAACAAATAGTGGCGAGGTAGATGAGAATCGCAGCCCCTATACATCACTGCACACCAGCCCAAACCCTCATTCCACCAGTTACGTGGCGCCCTGTGCCTAAGAAATGTAGATGTTGGAGCACCTGATGGGTTTTTCGCACGGACTGCACTGCCCCCCCGATGCGCTCTCAATGTTACATGTGAGGAATTGCCACGGGGGAGCCCAGTTTGGTCCCGGAGGTCGATAAATGGAGTAAGTGCAGTATTTGAAAAGAGCTCGTCTAGGGTATGGAGGCCCACTTCATGCCATGGGGTAATAGCTGTCATCATGATGTGTGTGCGCCCTCTGGGTGTGCCAAGCAGTAGCAGCAAAGGGGGGTACAGCACTGATGTGTTGGTGAGACGCAAGCAACAACAGTGCCCCAAACAACAGTCGCATGGGTCGGAGGGGCGCACAATATAGTGAGTGAAAAAGGTGCAGCAAGTGCTCCACATTCCATAGAGGACACGTCAGTGTCGCTTTGTCATCGATGTAGCACTCAGCAAACCATCGTGGCACCCACTGCAGCTAGGCAGCTAGGAAGAAGTGCTCTAAATTGGGTGCCCACCATCTCGTTCCTATCTGTTGGCAGGTACGGTTTAGCCAGTGCCACACAGCGGTGGTTGCTATGCCAGATAAATTAACCAAGTATATGCTCAAGTGTGACAAAGAAGGATTTCTGTAGATACATTGGAATGTTGGCAAAGTAATATCACAACTGTGGGATTACCACCATTTTAGACAGAGCAATGCGTTCTGCCAACAATAGCGGCAGGAGCGGCAGGGTCTTCTGGGATGCTAGTTGCCCACGGAGGGAGGATTGTGTCTGGCATAAGTTGCCATCCTCCAGTGCCACTGCATCATGGTGGATCTGGATGCCCAGGTACCGGATCATGTCAGGCTGCCGTTACACCAACTCCTGACCCAGCAGACCAGGAGAGCAGGAGAGCAAGAGAGCAGGAGAGCAGGAAAGCAGGATCAGCCACCATGGTGGCTAGCAGGAAGAGACAAGATTTTCCCCAATCAATTCACAGACCCGAGATATCGGCAAAGGAGGTGAGTAGACACTCGACCGTTGGCAAGAACTCAGCATTGTTCCACACGTAGAGAAGCATGTCATAAGCATAGAGTGAGACGACATGCATGCCATCATCTAGCTGGATCACAAAGTCCCATCCCTGCTTCCTCAGTTTATGTGCCAGGAGCTCCATGGCCAGGGAGAAGAGACGAGAAGTGAGAGGACAGCTCTAGTGAGTGCTTAGGCCTATGCATATAGGACAAGAGACGTTTCTACCAGTCTTGACTTGGACTGGCGGCTCCATGTGTAGGAGCTTGTTGATCCCAAGCATGCGGGGACCTAGACCAAATATGGTCAACACTGCAAAGAGGTATCACCACTCTAGTGAGTCAAAGGCCTTCTCCAGCTCCAGCACCAGACAGCCAGATCATGGCCAGTGACTAGGCTCTTGCTCCAGAACCCGGAAGAGGCAACAAAAATTCAGGGAGGTACCCCTACCCCTTACAAAACCATTCGGGCCCTTTTGAACTACTCACAGAATCACTCTTGTGTCTGTAGGCAGGCTGGAAACGGAGCAGGGAGTCAGGAAATTATGAACATTTCTGAAAGGGGCACTTCTAGAAACCTCTCCTACTTCAAAGAAGACACCAGGTATAAAGGGGGGGGTCCTCAGACCCACTCTTCAGAACACTCCTGGACTGTGGAAGACTTAGAAGAAGGACTTCTCAGCTGCAAGAAGGCTTCCCAGCCGCTTGAGGAAGAAGAACGGGATCTGTACCTTGAACCCAGGACCACCAGAGTGGCAAAAGGGGCTAGTTGGTTGGCCTCCTGATTGATGCCTCAGGGACATAAAGGCTCCAACCATCCTGAGCCCTGTGCATGGACTCTGCCTGGTGTGAGCCCTAACCCCCCAGGTGGGGCCCCTCCAGTCCTGGACCCTTGGAAGTGGAACTAAAAGTGCTCTGTTAGCCAGCTGTGGACTTCACTAGAACTGGTACAGTGTAACAGAAACCCAATGTAGCCTCGTAGCTCCTCGGCGGAACCCAGCAGCTCCTCATTGGAACTGACGCAGCACAACGCAGCACTAACAGAAGCCCACATCACTGCCCTAAAGCTCATTGGAACTACCGTGGTGCAACGCATCCTCCACGCAGACCTTGCATCTCTCCTCTGAACCTCTGTTGCACAGCAGAACACACCCCATCCAGGGCTTAAGGTGCAATTATAAGCTGATCTAACTTGGTCCATGTATCTTGCCCACGATGGTGTGTTTTTACATTATTACCGTTTGTGTGCGGTATAAATACTTTGCCTCTGAGTTAAGCCTGACTGTTTTAATGCCAAGCTACAGAGGGCAAAGCACAGGTTAATTTAGTAACTTTAGTGGTTCACAATTAAACCAGGCACCATGGCGTGGGTCTCCCTTCTATATGGTGCTGTTGCCTCATGTGTTTTTGCTGGTGTTAGATGCTTTGGGCACTGTGCCATAGCTGTCCAGTGCCACAGTGCAAGTGCTCCCTATTGTAAAATTGATGTATGGATTAGTGTTTCCATGATTGGCTGGTTTGGTTTACCTGTCAGACCCTAGTACAGTGCACCAGGAGTGCCCAGGGCTGGTAATCCAAATGCTGCTGGTGGGCTTGCAGCACTGGTTGTGTCACCCATAGAAGCACCCTGTAAAAAGTGTGTCTAAGGCTTGCCATTGCAGAGCCGGTGTGCAGTCTGGCACTACCATGCTGACTGGGTAAATGCACCCACTTGCCAGTCCCTAAACCTTCCCTTTCTTCATTTAAGACACCCCTATGGTAGGCCCAAGGGCAGGGTGTATTGTAAGTATAAAGTAGGACAAGCCCTGATGTGTGTGGCATGTCCTAATAGTGAATTACAGCCATTTTCGTTTTTCACTATTGCAAGGCTACCTATTCCTCATACGTCAGAATGGGCAGTTTTCATTATTACAGCTTATCATTCTAACTGACTCAGGGAACGGGGTAGAAATTCGAGTTTAGTATGCCTGAACTCAGAATGATAAAAAACATCTTTTAGTGAAGTAAAATTTAACATTCTGTGTTTGAAACTACCACTTTTAGAAAGGTATTTTCTTGTCTAACTATCCAAGCATGCCTCTGCTAGGTTATGTATCTCTTGTCCGGAGTTTGAGTGACAGGGGCTGGGGGATTCCCGGAAACGGGGTGAGTCAGCCCAGTGCTGAATAGAGAGGTATGCATCTAGATGGGAGGGAGGAGTTGCACCTGGGACCTGAATAGGGCTGTGCCTTCCTTCCACAATACTGGCTCTAACTCCTGTGGTGCGTCTGATGTCTCTGCCCTGCACTGTGAAAGGAAAGAAGGAGTCATGTAAACAGAGTGCTTCAGGATTGACCAGAACTGGTTTGGACTAGGCAAAGGACTCTCTGCCTTCAGAGAACACAGGGAAACTGTGCATAAAAGAGGAGACCCACACCCAAGAACTTTAGATCACTTTTGGACAACACGAAAAAACCTTTGCTGAGGAGTGGAACCAGAGAGACTGAGGAGAGACTATCCCTAAGCTGAAGTGCTGCTTGGGGGATTGGCCTGCAGTGGTTGCCTGACTGCCACAGAAAGGAGAAAGGAGAGAGAATCTTTGTGTTTGCTTTATTCAACTTGTGAAGGATCTCCAAGGGTTTGAGAAAAGAGCTTGCCTCCTGCTGAAGTCTCAGGGACAACAGATTTCAACCACCAGCTCCCCAAAGATTCTTTGGAAGTGCCTGCAGCTGTTTTGGGCCTTCTGAGAGACTGCGATTTGCAAGAAGCTGGAGCCCGACTCACGGAGAAGAAGCATGTCGCCATTGCATCACTGAACAAGGGTGTTGCCGCTGTAGCTGTCAAATTGCACCGCATCACAAGAAAAGGCTCACACCATCGAAGAAGCGTGTCACTGCCGTCGCATCACTGAACAAGGGTGTTGCCGCTGAAGCTGTCGCATCGCATCGCAGAAGGACCTCGCACCACGGAGAAGCGTGCCACCACGGCCGCACCTGCTGTTGCCACATCACTGAACAAGGGTGTCGCCGCTGCAACTGTTGCATCGAGCCAAAGTGTCTCTCATCTTCGGAAAAGAGTGTCGCCGCCAAAGCCACTGGCGTTGCATCAATGAACAAGGGTGTCGCCGCTGTAGCTATCATATCGAGTCGAGACATCTCGCAACATCGGAGAAGCGTGTTGCATCAAGAAGAAGACACCATCTTTGTTTCTTTGCACCGGATCTTCAACACATCACCGTCTTTGCGTGTCAGGAACTACTGCATCACCATCCCTGGAACACTTTCATTGTAGAAGCGATACGCATCTTAAGGTACATTGACTCAAAGTGTCGCATTTTAAGATCTAAAGAGAACTAAGCTAATTCTACCATTTTAAGTACAGTATTGTGGATTTTTGTCATTTGTGGTCTTGTGTTAAATCGATGTGGTGTCCATCTGTAGTGTTGTCACTGGGTTACTGTATATGTTCACAAATGCTTTACACACTGCCTCTGAGATAAGCTTGTCTGCTCGTGCCAAGCTACCAAGGGGGTGAGCAGGGGTTATTTTATGAGTGTACCCCCTTACCCTGACTAGACGTAAGGGTCCCTATTTGTCCCAGGTACCTACCTATGCCAACTAGAGACACCCAAATCTTTTTTCTTTTTTTGGGGGGGATATTCCTCATATACCAAAGATGGGCATTCTAGATGAGGAAATCCACTCCTTCCCTCCCTTGCAATGATGTTCCGACCTCCACGTTATTCAAGCAAAGGAGAAGAAAGGGTATGGATAGCCCCCTAGTTCAACTGTTTGCAGGCTCCACTCCAACTCTCGATAGCTGTACGGCCCTTGGATTGAACTGGAGAGCCAACACCCACAGTGCCCAGGTGAAATCATTGGAATACAACTAAAGCAAACTCATCGATTCCGCCAAGCCAATAAGGTTGCCCAGATTTTATAGTGGCTAGAGCTATCACAGGCCATATCTGATTCACTTATATATATGATGTATTTCAGACAATCGGAAAATTTAGGGGGCAGGGGGTCCTTCCAAGCCTTACATATTTCCCGCCTCGCTAAGACCAACACATAGAAAATAAATTTGTCTGCCAATTGTTTAGATTGATATTGTGGAACTGAACCAAATAAAATTGTAGTGGGAGTGATGGAAAATTGCTTTCCCAATACATCAGCTATAAATTCTGGACCAGTAATCTAACAGTCTAGGGCAATCTACAAACATGTGAAGGTCGTCCGCGCAGGGGGATTTGCATCTTGGACAACAATGTTCTATTTTAGTGATCTTAGCCAATTTTTGGGGAGAGATGTAGACTCGATGTAGAGTAAATAAGTGATTTCTTTTGAGGGGAGCCGCTTTAACTATGGTATTTAACATCGTAAAAGAATCGGCCCACATGATGTTTAAATTGCCTTCTTCAGCGTCTATTATCCCTCCCCACAACTTTAGAAGTTCTTGTTCAGTGACTCCATCTATGTCTGACATGGCCTCATACCAGAAGGATACTTCTTTCTTCCATTTCCCCTTTCTATTTACTAGATCTAACTTAGATTCAAGAGTTTCTGGGGCCCATGATATAGTAGCCCACCAAGCTGACAATTGGTAATATTTGAATCTAGTAAGGGTTCCTCCCGTCAGCCTAGAAATGGAGTCCCAGTCCATTAACTGTGTATTGTGTTGTAGATCTCCCCAATATGTGATGCCCGCCGTCTTGAGGGGATTTGACAATTGATCTTTGAGGCATTCCGGTGTCCCTGGAGAATCCCATATTGGTGCTTGATATACAAAATAGGGGATGCCCAGTTTTTTCCTAATAAATACCCAATTCTTCAGGGCAGTCTCTAAGATCTTTAACCTTACTTTCTTATAGAATCTGGGATCACCAAACTTATAAAGAAAATATTCACGCCCTTGAGGGATACCCTGTAGTAGTGCCTGAAATAATCGTCCCAAAGATGATGCATCAGCCTTATCAGCCAACAACCGAACATTTTTAAAATGAAAAGAGTGGCAATAGAGAAGTAGGTCTGGTAATACCAAGCCCCCGACTTTAAGTTTTCTCCTCAGTTTTTTCCAGGATATGCGGGGAGATTTAGAGTTCCAGATAAAGGTTCCAATTTCACCCTGTATTTTAGCTATGTCTTTAGAACAAACACTCAAAGGAATAGCATTGAACAAGAAAGTAACTTTAGGGAAAATAACCATTTTTACTAAATTAACTCTACCAAAAATATTTAAAGGAAGACCAGACCAACGCAAAAGAAGCCCACAGACCTCTTTAAAGATTCTATTGAGGTTGATTTTTGATATGTCTGAAATATCTTGCGTCAAAACAACTCCAAGGTATCTCATCTGTGGTTTAGCTAAAGGAGATATTATTTCCTGATACCACTGCATAACCTCTGTTTTTCCTTTATTCATTTTATATCCGGAGATTTTGCCGAAAGTTTCCGCCTGTTCAAAAAGTCGGGGAATTGAAATCTCCGGATTAGTCGTGAACATTAACAAATCGTCAGCGTATAATGCACATTTTAAAGCTAGTTCATGTAAAAAAAAAAGGTTTTATCAAAGGATCCAATCTTAACTGTATAACCAAAGGTTCAATATATAAATTAAAATCCCCCAAATCTAACATTCACCCTGACCGGGACTGTGGCTGTTGCTTGAGAAAGGCCACACCTCATCAACCAACAATTTCTCAGAGGGCTTATGCAAAATTAAAAAGGTAAATAATCTCAGATTATTATTTAATAAATATAAAATGGAGACTATACATTCCTATTTTTTTCTAATCCATAGTTTGGAATAAACAGGCTTTTCAAACAGTGCATGTTCAAAGCACAATGTCTCACTAGTAACAGCATCTAAGCCTAATTTGTATAAGGCACAGTGTTAACCTGACCAACGTTCTCAGTGTTAAATCCAGCATTCCAAAGACAAACCATATTTCCTTTCCAATTACACTTCCAGGGTGGCCTATGATGATGACGATTTTGTTGTGCAATTTATACTGCACTCTTGACAGTTTTAGACAAAGAAAGCATACAATTTTCATAGCACTGTAATGGGGCAGTACTGAAATGTTACTTGAATAGCAACCAGTCACATTTTTATTTAAAAAAACATATACATATCTTGGCTAACAGTGCACCCAATTTGTTATTAATACAGCACACAAATGAAATACAAAGAACTGCTTTTCCACATAAATAACATCCACATGTCAAACAAGGCCTAGCTAACTGCCCTCCATTGTTGCAACATTAGGAACATCCATACCCCGAGAAGCTAGTGTAATTATTTTGTTGCATGCAACTAGAGACCATGGTTTGCAGATGAATTAAAATGATTTTCTGAAACAGAATAAAAACATGAACATGCAGGGCTCATACGCAACTATATCGTCCCATCTTTCGCCTACCATTTTCACCACAATTTGTAGAAAAGGTTATGAATCAACAACTGATGTATTTTATCTAGGAAAGTCATCTTCTGAACCCAACTCAATTTGGGTTAAGACCTAGACATAGCTCCGAGACAGCGTTGATCAAGGGATGCCACAGAGGAGGAAAGGGCCGTCTTGGATAATCGAGGAACTGCAGCCCTTGTTTTCCTTGATTTGTCGGCGGCCTTTGACACAGTTGATCATTCTGCTTTGATCGACCTTCTGATTCATTCCCAAAGGAAGAGAGCAAACTGTGGCCTTAGACTTTTTTACTTCAAAACTATTCTCTCTTCCTTGTATGGTCCTGCAAGGGTCCTGCTTAGCCCCACACAGTTCAATCTTTATGGAACAGAGTTAGCATCGCTGATTGGATCCTTTGAATTTTCCCTTCCCCAATGCCAATGACACACAAATTGTGCTATGATGATCCAACAATACAAGCAGCATCGGTGTCAGTTTCCATGATTGCATGCATGCAATCAGTGGCTGGATGAGCAATCATTTCTTTAAACTAAACTCGGAAAAGACAGAGGTGATTCTTTTCGGGAATAATCCTCAGTTTTGGGTACCATCGGGATGGCCACAGGCGATGGGGCCACTCACAACACCAGGATAAAAGGCTAAAAACTTAGGAGTTATGATTGATGATAAGTTTACCTGCTCCAGCTAAATTAACTGAGTGGTTTCATCCTCATTCAACACTTTCAGGATGATTAAGAAAGTTCTTCCCTTTATCCCCCAAATGCAAAGAAAACTGTATTCACTACTCTTGTTTTGTGAAAAAAGAATAATTACAAATGGCTGTACCCGAGGCTACACGATCAATAGTTGAATAAATTGCATATTTTGCAAAATGTGGCAGTCAGGCTTCTCTTGGGGATCCCCACATTTCAATCAGTTTCTCAGGCTATAAGAGGGCTACACTACTGACAGTTAGGAACCACACAACATTCAAGGCCCTTTGCTTAGCCTATGAGTCTCTTCATGGCATTGGCCCTGATTTCTTTAGATAAACTTTTAAGCGGTACGGACCCAGCAGGAATTTATGATCATTGGGAGCTAAGAATGCTGTAGTTCCCAGATTTAAGAGGACTAAGCGGGGCAGAAGCAGTTCCCTTCTTGCTCGCTTTTAGAAAGGAACTAAAAACTTGGACCTTTACTAATTCATTTTAAATCAGGCTTTCATCCAGTTGTGCTCAATACTTTGCCAGCGGCAAGAAACAGCAGGGTCATGGAGCGCTCTACAAATTACTTAACATAATATTAAAAATAAACATGTACTCTTAATTGCTGCAGTCTAATCCAGCCCGATCATGTAAATTAAAGCAAACCTAAATTACGTACAACATTTCATTACGTAAATATCCTCCCACAACACAAAGGAATAGCCTAAAGGGTTACATGAAGGATTCTCTGTCCATGTAATAGGTTTGCCTAATGGGAGTGACCACAATTTTGCCTCTGGCTCATAAAGACTATTTGATATTAATGCATCTTGCCTCAATCATGCACACTTAATATATACATTAGAGCTGTGTCAAAAAACCAAAATGATGCAGTGATTTAGAATTTACCACATGTAGTAAAAAGTTATTTGGCAGAGTCTTTCTTAGCTGAGGTGAGAACTACAATTTAACCCCTTGCCTGCTTCTGTCGGCCGTTGGCCGACGGCAGCACTACCTCGCTAGTGTTACCATCGGCCAATGGCCGACGCGGCCCCACCCATTTTGCGGAAGTGCCGCACTGCCGCAAAATCTCGGCCGCAGGTAAGGGGTTAATAAGATCAAAACACTAGGATTGATGTACACATTATAAATGATTGCACAATGCACTTCAGTGTTAACATACAGCCACACACAAACACAACCATTAAAAACATTTACTTTCACCTATAACACATGCTTAATAGGGTCATGCATACACTGCTAAGCAGGAGAATCTGGGCCTGATTTAGAGGTTGGTGAACGGGTATTCCATTACTAATGTGAACGATTTACCGTCTGCTTTATTATAAGTGTATTATATCATTCATTCATTCATGAATCTTTATTTCGGCAATTTTATAGCCATAAAAGATATTCACATAATACAGATAAATATATTTGTTATAAAAGACATGATATTAGGTAAAAAGAAGCAATATCTACAATACAGGAGCAAATAAATATCAAAGCTGCACCGTACATAATTTAGCATAAAGGCCCAGAAAATACAATGTATAGGTCTAGTCGTCTGTAGAAATTAGTTTAGCCATTTGGGCATATAGGTGATTATTTTTTACGCAGAAGTGGTTAAACGCTTATGCCACATGGCTGCATGGCTGTCAAAAATTTTGCTACAGCAAATACAATAAAACCGGATAAGTCTGTTTTGAATATTCTATAGGCCTGCATGCAATTGGTAAATCCCAAGTTTTTGCATACTGGTATAATCCAGTACTTTTTGATAAGCTGGGCAGAAAAACAGCAAATGCAAATCGTTTTCAGACTCACATGTACAACCAGGGCAATTTTTCGGTGTAGATGGAGCCCAATTGCTAGTGAGAGCTCTAATTGGTAAGGTGCCATATCTCCATTGTAGGTATAGTTTTCTTGTTAAAATTGGGAAGATATTTATCAAAAACGTCTTCAAAATGATAAAAGTCTTTAACTTTAAAAAAAGATTCTGCTAGGATGCCGGTCTGTGAATTATACAGAACAGCAGATAGTTTGCTGTCATAAAAGAGTGTGGCCAAATGCTTGTGTGAAATGACATTACAGGCAGTTTCAGGGTCGGACCACAGCGAAGGTATTCCCAGCCTCCCACATTCTTTCTTAATGTACATGAGCCAGGGGATTCTCCCAAGATTTTGTAGGCTTAGAATATACTGGAGTTCCTGCCTGTAATTGTGAAGCTTGGGTGTTGTCCACAATCTCCGCCAAAATCTCAATGGTTTAAGGGCCAATTCCTCCTCTATCGATTTGATGCCCAAATCAAGCCGCAAGGGTAAGAGTGGAGTACTTGACGGCAGCGCCAAAAGTTGCCTAAGGAATTTGTTTTCCGTGACGGTGATCTCTGGCCTACATGAGTAGCCCCAAAGTTCACCGCCATAGAGAACTGCCCCCCTTGCCTGCATTTTATATATCTCCAGAGGTGGGCCAATGGGTTTGTAGGTGGATGTGTTGTAGAGCTTCACGATTCCCCCTGTAAGTTGGGCCAGTTTGAGCTGAGATTTAATTTGATGGGGTTCCCAGGTCATGTTCTCATTCATGGTTACCCCTAGGTACTCAAAAGTCTGGACCCGCTCTAGTTTTATGGAGCCTATACTGGGGGTTGGACGAGTGGTTGGTGGGGGATTGAAAATCATAAATTTAGTTTTTAAAGCATTTATTTCCAGCCCCCATTCTGTCATACCTTTCCCGGGGGCAAAGGGAACAGCGACAGGGAAAAGGACAACATCGCGAACGCCACGGACTACACTTCCGGGTTCGCGACCCCGGAAGGAACTACACTTCCCGTGAGGCACTGCGCGGCTCATGCGCACTTCAGCAAACAGTATTTAAGTGATGGCGGCGCCCGCGGACACTGTCGTTTATTGCTGCCGCAACACGGAAGATTCTCCGCAAGGTAAGAGACTACGTTCTCCTGCGCTTGCATACTCGTTCTTCCCAGGGGAAGCACAAAGCAATTATCCTAAGGCCGCCTTGTCTGGAGTTCTGCGCACCCCCAAGCGCACGGCGAACTCATCAGGTTACCGGTGCCTCCCAGTGCTGCGGGAAACTTATCTCGGCACCAAGTAGGTGCTTGGATATGAACTAATACCGAGAGCGGTCAGAACTGTACCTGCTCCACTACCTGACTCCAACACTGGGGAGTCAGTGACTTAACTGCTCGCCCAGGTGTAGAGAACATTAGAAACGGGTGGTTCTAGGACTTCACGGACTAATAGACTTTGTGTCCGGAATACTTTGGTGAGGTTAACCTAAAGTACTGTACCCCACGTTGGGGAGTGCCGGGACCGGCATTCTTGCGGGGGACGGGTTGGTGCAAGAAGGCCGAGTGGCATTGTCGGCCATTACATAGCACGGTGCCCTCCGTTGGAGAGTGTCTGGACGGGCACTCATGCGGAGGACGGTCTAACGAAGTAAAGAGCACCAAGGGTGGAGTTAACCCTAACTGTACTTCTAGCGTGTATCATCACATCTTAGAAGTTGTTTTGTATGCTCATAAAAAACCATCAAACCGTAACCTTTGGATTTAGTCTGCTTTCTTCCGGCGCAGGTACGCCACAGGTTAAGAGACAGGTTCGCACCCAATCCCGAGGGCACTCAGGGATTACAAAATAAACGACCTTGAAAATCTTAATCAGCCTCCCGGTTGGGTTAACGAACATGACGGACATGGACGATGTGTTAGCTGCCCTTCAGGCAGTCCAGAATGAACTAGCGGCCTCAAGGTTGGAAACTGCAGACATACGGGCCCGAATGGAGCACCTCCAAAGGAACCTGTTTAACGCTGGTACGCCTGTGGTGGCTCAGCCGGCTGCAGTGGTTGTGGAGTTACCAGTGTCTATACCGCTTGCGACACCGGAACGTTACAGTGGTGATCCAAGCACGGTGCAAGTGTTCCTTACACAAGTAGCTTTGCATTTCTCCTGTAAGCCAAGGTCGTTCCCCACGAACCAGGCGAGAGTCGCCTTTCTGATTTCTTATCTGGCCGGAAACGCAGCCCAGTGGGCTGTGCCACTAGTGAGCAGAGATGACCCTCTCATTCACGATTGGGACACATTCCAGGAGGAATTTATAAAGGTGTTCGACAGGAGAGCGGATTCGTATACAGCAGACAGAGAGCTGCTAGAGCTACGCCAAGGCAATAACCGGTTGGTACAGTACATGAACTCCTTTCGAAGACTGGTGTCGGAAACCAAGTGGCCTGACGAGAAGCGGGCGGCGCTTTTCCAGCAAGGCTTAAGTGAAGAGCTGAAGGACGTGATAGCCCAAATTGACCCCCAACCAGCCACGTGTGAAGCTCTCATCAGTCTGGTTCTTCGACTCGATCAAAGATTAGGGGAACGCCGGGGATCATAAGAAAAAAGATAAAACCCTACCAGTCCACGGGCTTTCAGGGGCCACAGAAACACCCCCTCCAGTACGATCCGAGCCCATGGATGTAGGGGCCATAAGGGCCAGCTTAACATCCACTGAAAGAGAATCACGACGCAAGCAGGGCCTATGCTTGTATTGCGGCAAGAAAGGCCACTTTGTGAGGGAGTGTCCGGTTAAACCAAAGACCAGTCGCTTCAAGGGCCCAAGAATAACAGCCGCACCTATCGACAACCCTGCGGAAAACTGAAGAGCTCCGGGAAGAGTGAAGGGGATTCCGGGAGTCGTTTGATCCCTTCCGTACAGGTGAAAACGTTGCCCAACCCGAGACACTTGTTCATAACCATTCACCTACATGTCAAGGGGGAGTGGTCACCGGTGGAAGCCATGGTAGACTCGGTGCCACGGGTCTCTTTGTGGATGCAGAGAAGGCAAGAGAACTATCTCTCGTGCTTACAAACAAGACAGTGGCAGAGGATGTCTTTGCGGTGGATGGAAGGAGTCTGGCCTCAGGGCCCATTAGGCAACACACAGGGGGCATCCGAACTCGATACGGGAAGGAACATATGGAGGTCATCGACTTCAATATCATACTAGCCCCCCAATACGGAGTGATATTAGGGTTGCCATGGCTCCAGAAACACAACCCTTCGATCAACTGGATCACCCATACAGTAAGCATGACGTCTGGTTTCTGTGCCCGCAAGTGCGGGGTGTCCGTTCCAACTCAGGAGGTAAAGCACACGAGACCGCATGCCAGTGCCACAGCGGCAGAAAAACGCGTGGAGTTACCCGACGTCTATCAGGCGTTCGCCGACGTGTTCAACAGCACACAAGCCGAAGAACTCCCACCGCATCGGATCTACGATTGCCAGATAGACTTGGTCCCTGGGGCAAGCGTACCGAGTGGAAGGCTCTACGCGCTGTCTGAACCAGAGAATGTACACCTACGTGCATACATCGACAGCATGTTACGCTTGGGGTTCATACGCCCATCGAAATCACCGGCCGCTTCTCCCCTGTTCTTCATCCCCAAGGCCAACGGGGAACTCCGCGCTTGTGTGGACTTCCGGGCCCTCAATGCCATCACGGTAAAGAACCGGTATCCATTGCCTCTTATCAACGTTCTATTGGAGCAAGTGAAAATGGCCAGGATATACACCAAGCTCGACTTGAAAGGGGCATACCACTTAGTGCGCATGAGAACAGGGGACGAATGGAAGACGGCATTCAAAACCCGGTTTGGGCTGTACGAATACCTGGTGATGCCATATGGCCTGTGTAACGCCCCTGCGGCCTTTCAGTTTTTCCTGAACGATGTCCTCCGGGACATGCTGGACGTTTCCGTCGTAGTATATATCGATGATATATTGGTGTACTCCGATAACGAAACGGAACACGTACAGCATGTGTCTAAGGTTCTGCAGGTTCTGCGAGAACACCTGTTGTTCTGTAAACTCAGCAAGTGCGACTTCCATGTCACAACAGTGGAGTTCCTGGGAGTGATGCTGAGCCCCGAGGGTCAGACGATGGCAGATCGGAAAGTAAAGGCTATAAACGAATGGCCAACGCCTCGGAACGTCAAGGAAGTACAGAGCATCATTGGCTTTGCCAATTTCTATAGGCGTTTCATCGATGGCTTTTCTGGACTGGTGGCCCCTATCACCCATTTATTGCGGAAAGCGCATGTCTTTCTATGGACCCCTGAAGCGGAGACGGCCTTTTCTGCCTTGAAGACGGCCTTCGGGACGGCACCGGTGTTGGCTCACCCGAATACGGACATGCCGTTCATCGTGGAGGCGGATGCGTCGGACGTGGCCCTGGGAGCCATTTTGTCTCAGCGGCAACGGAGTACAGGTGAACTACACCCTGTGGCCTTCATGTCTAGGAAATTGAACGAGGCCAAGCGCAATTACCACATAGCCGAGAAGGAACTGCTGGCTATCAAGGACGCCTTCTCGGAATGGAGACATCTGCTGATGGGGGCTAAACATGTTGTTACCGTTTTTACGGATCACAGAAACCTCCAGTTCATGACAGCGGCCCGGCAACTCTCCCCCAGGCAGATGCGGTGGATGCTCTTCTTCTCGGGGTTCAATTTCACTATCACCTATAGACCCGGAGCAGAGAATCGTAAAGCTGATGCCCTCTCCCGCCAGTCCTCGGTGTCTTCACTCCTCCCTGCACCGGTGGCCTCCATCATACAACCCGACAAGGTAATCGGGGTGATCCAACCCGTTAATTTCCTGAAAGGGGGGCTTATGGGAGCACGTACTCACGCGTGGACGACGTGGCTAAAACACCACCCAGAGTGGCAGTTGCAGGACGGTATTCCGATGAAAGGGAGTCACATGCTGCTGCCTAACCTACATCTGAGGAAACAAGCCTTCAAATGGTGCCACGAATCACCAAGCACTGGTCATCTTGGGTCCGAGAAAACGGGAGAGTACATCCTGAGGAACTTCTGGTGGCCCAGTCTTCGCCGGGACGTGGATGCATGGGTAGCGTTATGTGAGGTATGCGCCTCCATGAAAGCCGATCACAGAAAACCCCAAGGAATGCTTCAACCACTTCCAACCCCCTTGAGACCGTGGGAATGCATTTCCCTGGATTTTGTGGTAGGGCTCCCGGTGGATCAAGGGATGACGGCAAATCTGGTGGTGGTGGATTACCTCACCAAGATGGGACACTTCATAGCATGTAAAAGGGTACCAACGGCCGGGAAACTGGCTTACATGCTGTTGAAGGAGGTGGTGCGTATTCATGGATTACCCAGAGTGATTGTGTCACTCAGACAGGAGGTCCCAGTTCACGGCACGGTTCTGGAAAACCTGGTGCTCCTCCTTACACGTCAAGTCAGCTCTGTCCACCAGCTACCACCCACAAACGGACAGCCAAACGGAGAGGCTCAACCAAACGCTCAAACAATACCTCCGGTGTTACATCGATCAGGGGACAGAGGAATGGGTGGAACATCTATGGCTTGCCGAAATAGCGTACAACAACGCCACGCACAGCTCCACGAAGGTATCACCGTTCTACAGCAACTATGGTCATCATCCCAGGTTTCTCCCGTTGGCCCACCCAACAGGGACCAGGTGTCTGCCTGAGGCTACCCGGAGATCAGCCCATATGAAGGAACTGGTGGGGCGTACTCAGGAGTGTTTGGCCAAGGCCAAGGACAGGTACAAGACCCAGGCAGATAAACACCGGAGGCCTGGTCCGTTGTACAAGGTGGGTGATTACGTATGGGTCTCTTCCCGCAACATGCACTTCAGGAAACATAGCCTGTTTCACCCTAAGTACATCGGTCCGTTCCGTATCGAGAAGTGCATCAGTCCTGTGAACATGAGGCTGTCCTTGCCCTCCACAATGAGGATACATCCAGTCTTCCACATATCCCTTCTGAAGCCCTCGGTGTCCGCAAGGCCCCCTGCTCCCGTGGTGGTTCGGGTGGAGGCCGACCAAGACTACGAAGTGCGGGGTATCCGCGATTCGAAGTGGAAAAGAGGCAAACTATGGTACCTGGTGGCATGGAAGGGGTACGGTCCAGAGGAACAGACGTGGGAGCCCGTGGCAGGCATCTCTGCCGCCAGGTTGATTGCGGCATTCCACAAGAAGTACCCTAAGAAGCCAGGCCCGTCGGTGGGAGCCGTGTGAGGTGGGATGTGCTGTCATACCTTTCCCGGGGGCGAAGGGAACAGCGACGGGGAAAAGGACAACATCGCGAACGCCACGGACTACACTTCCGGGTTCGCGACCCCGGAAGGAACTACACTTCCCGTGAGGCACTGCGCGGCTCATGCGCACTTCAGCAAACAGTATTTAAGTGATGGCGGCGCCCGCGGACACTGTCGTTTATTGCTGCCGCAACACGGAAGATTCTCCGCAAGGTAAGAAACTACGTTCTCCTGCGCTTGCATACTCGTTCTTCCCATGGGAAGCACAAAGTAATTATCCTACGGCCGCCTTGTCTGGAGTTCTGCGCACCCCCAAGCGCACGGAGAACTCATCAGGTTACCGGTGCCTCCCAGTGCTGCGGGAAACTTATCTCGGCACCAAGTAGGTGCTCGGATATGAACTAATACCGAGAACGGTCAGAACTTTACCTGCTCCACTACCTGACTCCAACACTGGGGAGTCAGTGACTTAACTGCTCGCCCAGGTGTAGAGAACATTAGAAACGGGTGGTTCTAGGACTTCACGGACTAATAGACATTTTGTCCGGAATACTTTGGTAAGGTTAACCTAAAATACTGTACCCCACGTTGGGGAGTGCCGGGACCAGTATTCTTGCGGGGGACGGGTTGGTGCAAGAAGGCCGAGTGGCATTGTCGGCCATTACATAGCACGGTGCCCTCCGTTGGAGAGTGTCTGGACGGGCACTCATGCGGAGGACGGTCTAACGAAGTAAAGAGCACCAAGGGTGGAGTTAACCCTAACTGTACTTCTAGCGTGTATCATCACATCTTAGAAGTTGTTTTGTATGCTCATAAAAAACCATCAAACCTTAACCTTTGGATTTAGTCTGCTTTCTTCTGGCGCAGGTACGCCACAGGTTAAGAGACAGGTTCGCACCCAATCCCGAGGGCACTCAGGGATGACACATTCCAAGCAAAATGCCTCAAAACCATCCAACACACGTAGGATTTCCATTGGGGACTTTGAAAGCAGAAGGGTGTCGTCTGCGAACATGATCGCAGGCACCCTTCTGCCGGCCAGCCTCGGAGCGTCCGTATTTGATACGCCATTCAGATGAGCAATTACCCCGTAGAGGCAAAACAGGGTGGGTGCCAAAACGCACCCCTGCCTTACCCCCCTGTCAACAGGGAAACTTGAGGACAGCAAACCATTTTTCCCATACCTGACCCGGGCCTAATTCTTCTCGTGGAGCCTCATCAGAATGTTCAAAAGTTGGGGAGGGATGGCCAGCTCAAGCAGTACCGCCCAGAGTTTGCCTCGTGGAACCAGGTCGAAGGCGGCACGCAAATCCACGAAAACCGTGTATAGCGAGCCGCCCTCGATCCTGAGAGTTTTCCAGAAAAACAAGTTCAGGCGGAAAATTTGATCCATAGTAGATGTGTTTTTTCTAAACCCCGCCTGAAAGGGACTCAGGATTGAGTTGTCATCTATCCAATCTTGTAACCACCCCAAAATTAACCATGAGAAAATCTTCTGCGGTACGTCAATAAGACTAATAGGCCTGTAGTTGGCCGGGAGCAGAGGAGAGCTCTTCTTAAATATTGGGACAATCTCTGCGCCCAGCCAAGTACAGGGTACCGCCATTCCTCTCAGTATTGCATTAAAGATGATTGCAAGGTATGGAGCCCAGATAACCGGATCATGCTAAAAGAGGTCACCCGGGAGCTTGTCCAGCCCCGGGGCTTTACCAGTCACAAGTTTGGATATTTCGGCGCAGACCTCTTCTATTGTGAAATCAATCACTTCAGACTGTTGGGTGAGCTCTGTGCTCATCCCCCTTGGGTCCTCAGCTGTCTCGCCATTATCTACAGCATACAGGGCCCGAAAATGGTCCTCCCACACTTCAGATGCTATATTGGGCTCTATTGCCGAACTTGGTTCGTCGGACCCAGTGTTCACAATTGACCAAAATTTGCGTGAATCTCTGCTCGCGAGGGAGGTGGTTAGGTTAGCCCACTTGTCTTGGTCCCATTCTATTTTAGCAGAGTTGGTTATACGCTTGTACTCTAATCTCCTGGCTCGGATTTGTATCTTGTTGTTAGTTTGCTTCAAAGCCAGGAGTAACTCCGCTTTTTCCTGGCTACAGGCGGCATTATACCGAGATGTTCTATTCCCCCTTGCGATCCTCTTGGTCACGCGATTGAATATGTCAGCCAATCTACTTGTTAGATCCCCATGAAGGGCCAAGAGCTCGACATACTGGTCTGGCGAAAGAGGTTGCGTGATTAGGGCACCAACATTTTCCAATACATACATACGTGCATATAATTTACAGACATCCCCAAAGTGGGTTACTAACTTATCCCACCTGACTCTACGTCTGTCATTTGATGGAGTCATCCTCATGTCCTGATCATCACAGCCGTTATGTGTGTCTTTACCAAGCCTGGGGAGAGATAGTTCCAAGACCAGCGCATTATGGTCACTCTCCACTCTGACTCTGACACAAAAGTCAATAACTCTGGGCCCGAGACTGGTCTTAACCATAATGTAGTCCAACCGTGACTCCTGACCATGCTTAATAAATGTGCATTTCGGCGGGATGTCAGATTGCACACGGCCATTGCAGGCCCTAATCGAGTGGTTGAGCGTAAGCGCCGTGATTTGGACAGCCAGAGGCGTCCATGACCTTAGCGGAGGGGCCGCCGTACCTGGTATTCGCCAATAATCATCCTCTTCCAGTAATGCCCCATCCCTCAAACCAACCAGTGGCTCAAAGTGGCAATTCAGATCGCCCCCAACCACGAGCTGACTGTCACCAGGGATGGTATCTAAAAATGAAGACAACTCCTCAATCGTTCTTGACTCGCTAGTGATGTTAACAGGTCTAGAATATACATTGACCAATGCTAATTTGGAAGCATTGGGCCACTCAAGAACTACACATCGGACGTCATCTGACTGGGAGTACACTGACTTTGCCTTACATCCCAGGTGTGAGCCCACCCAGATAGTGAGGCCCCCTGACGGGAGCCCCTTCCCCCCCCCCATCGTGCCGGGACATTGAATGAAACAAAGCCACTACGGGATTGGTCCTCTCTAGCCCATGTCTCCTGAAAAAGACAGACATCGTTCTTGTCTATGAACAAACCCCACTCAGGACAGGCCATTTTGTTGGGCAAGCCTGCCAGATTCCATGACAATATCATCAATGTCCCTGGGTTAGCATTGCAAGTGGGACGCCCTTTTTGAACACTAGTGGCCCTTGTTTTTGGTATGGCATTGTTCACTACCCCCCGTATAATGGGTTGGTTCTGTAGGCCAGAGTCCAGGGTAGGCTTGACTGAGGTATCTGGGGATGGACAGGCTAAGGAGGTTGGGGGGTTACTTACACCCTGATTGCTCCCTATACTCCCTACCACCTGATTAGCCTTGGGTGACCTATTAGGCGTGATACTTAAATTGTTCGGTCCATCCCTTGGCCTTGATCCCTTAACTACCTCATGCTTGTATTTAAGTCAATCGACCATATCCAGATAGCTGAAGCGATTATGATGCAAATATTGGGAAAGCAGAGGGGGTTGGTCCGGCCTGTCCCTATACGTCCTATTTTCCCTTCTTGGATCCACTCTTGCCCAGTCCGCATCCATCCCTGGATTGTGTGACACGGAAGACGGTGGGTAAAAGTAAGCCAATGGGAGTGACAAGATGGAAGTCGATGGGTCACAATGTGACCAATCACATATATGTGAAACAGTCCTGGGGTCCCTAAAGTTAACCAGGATGCAATCACCATTGAATTTTTTTCTCGTTGGGCCCACCCACAAAACTCTTCGGACCATCAAGATTTCACTACGAATCTGGGCATGAAGCGGTCTATTTTTGTTCAGCCATTCCACCACTTTATTTTTAAGGGAGGTGAACGTTTCTATGGCTGAGTCATTTAACTTAGGAACCCCCTCTAGAACCACTACCAGCGGACTTGCATCCGGCGGTAGGTCAATTCTCAAATCCATATTGGGATTACTGCGATCTTGGACTTCAGGGATGGTATTTAGCATGTTTTTTTTGGCCACTAGAGGGGCACCAACAAGAGTGCGAGAGGTCGCATAGCTGTTGGAAGAGCTCGCCGCAATGGGACTAGGGGCTGGTAAGAGATTAGAATTCAAGGATGGCAACCCCCCCGATTATTAACAGACTCCCCCCCCCCACCACCACTGTTGGTTTGATTGATTTCAGATTATCTGATGTGGCTGTTACGACCTTTTCTATATTTGATAGCCTTAACTCTATCTGGGTGAGTCTGGCTACTAGGGGATTGAGCAACCTTTTCAGAAGGGAAGTAAATTTTGCTAGTGAGGGGTCCTCCCTTTCCCGAGGGGTAATACTGATAATTGAGTCACCTAAGGTATGCATCGGCAGGCTGAGTACTGTGGGGATGGATGGTACAGTAGTAACTATGGGGGCCTCCATCGCCCTGTCCCCCCCCCCCCTGGTCAGGGCAATTAGAGTGTTTGGCCAGTTTGGACTTCCTCCCCCCAGCATTTTGTGCCCCTCGTTTCCTTTTAGGTACTGCCCCTTCCCAATTCCTCCTGAGCTGCCGAGTATTTGGCCTTCAGGACTGTCAACTACCGAGGTATCAGCCAGATTAAGGAGCAGATTACTCTCGGGGACAGGTGGTAGGGTGGATTCACTTCCCGTTGTACATGGGTGCTCATTAGGGGATAGGGGAGAGGGGTTGGCCTAACGGCTAGGGCGCTCGACCTCGGACCTGAGGATCTGGGTTCGAGTCTCGGTAACGACGCCAAAAACCTCCTGTGATTCTGGGCAAATCACTTAATCTCCCCGTGCCTAAAATGAATGCGTGTCCTCATGTAACGTAACTGGTGCTATGTAAAGCGCTCTGATACCTGATTCAGTTCGGGTCTAGTTCGCGCTATATAAAACTCTGCGATGATGCTAGATTAGGACCGGACTCAGAGGCATCATTAACAAGCGTCAGTAAAACTCTTTCCGGTGTTCGTGCGCATGCTATAAGGCCCAGCGACGATCTCTTCGCTGTAGCAATCTCTTGCAAAAGCCGTCGCTCCAGCAAAGTTATTTCATGGGACAAAACTGAATGGGCTCTTATAATGAAATTGTCCAAAGTACCTGCAACTGAGCCGCCCGTAGTCGTAAGATTTCTTCTGCTCTCCCGTCCAGCCATCCTCCTGGTGAGTGTGTATAGTTACTTGTGGGCTGCGAAAAGGCACACTCCTCAACGAGTGTTCCCAAGTAAGACCAAGAGGGGTGGCCCGGACCAGTCTCCCTCGGTCTCTAACGGGCTAAAACGGGCCCGCCCTTGGCCCGGGCTTCGCACGGCACGTGCCCGCACGTGTCCCGCGTGGCGTGGTATGGGCGTGGTTATATGGAGCAAGTGAGCGGGAGATGTGAGGGAAGAGGCACCAGCTGTATAAGAAGCTGAGGCTGCTGGTCCTCGCAGTCCCGCGTTGGCGTGCTGTAGTCCGTCAGCATTTGACCAGCCCGGTAGAAAGCAGTTCTCGGTGTCACAAGTTCCCAAAAATAAACAGCAACTGCTGCGAGCGGCTCCCGCGGAGCGGGGGCCGCGAGAAGGTTTAAGGCAGCAGGCAGGCAGGAGAGGTGCGGGAAGAGGCACAAGCTGTGTAAGAAGCTGAGGCTGCTGGTCCTCGCTGTCCCACGTTGGCGTGCTGTAGTCTGTCAGCATTTGACCAGCCCGGTAGAAAGCAGTTCTCGATGTCACAGGCTCCCAAAAATAAACAGCAAAAGCTGCGAGCGGCATAATGTGATTCGATTCAAAGCTTTATTCAGCCAAGGCCATAAAAGAATAAATTTCATACATACAAATAATTAAAATGAATAAAAAAACACTACAGTGTCATCTCAAGCCATTCACAATGCCATTTTCAAATTCCATCCACAATACAAAGTGAATGAACATAGCATTAACCAGTAAAAGTGGTTTCAGTCTTCCTGATTTTGAGTGCTGCACAACAAAAATCAGATTCTAGCAGTTGGAGATGGAGCAAAAAGAACTAGAACATAAGATCGCACTAATGGACATTAAAAAAAGCCCTTGATTTGGAATAAAAAACTACAAAAAAACATAAAATGGACCAGAGATTGTTTAGAAAGCCCATCAAGAGGACAGGTAGGTAAAAAAGAGAACCACGAGCCCTGCTTAGTGTGGGCTACCAGGAAAGACAAAGGACACAATTTAAAACGGTTCGGATAAAATCTGTTTTCCAAATTTGTAATCCAAGTAAGGTACCGTTCCTAGCCTTCAGTCTGCTTCAGGTCTAAATAACAAGCTACCGAGGCCATCAACTGATGGTTTACAAGCCTGGAATGTGATCTATAGGAAGTGAAAAAGGATTTTACCAATTTCTTCAAGCTTCCATTGCTTTTTTGAGGTTTGTGAAAGATCTTTGACAGTCCTATAGTTGTGAAAGTCTTTTGGACATAAGCAAGGCAAGGGATTGTGGCTGAATGATCTAATTTAACACGGTCTGCAAGAATCATTTGACTAAATGATGTATGGGGCAAGTGCCAGATCTCTAACTTTATTGACAGCGGGGCAACCTGAACTAGAACCTCCAAAAAATGCCAATCCACCTTCAAATTAGTAAGGCTCCACGGCACAAGTAACCTGCAGAGGAATCGATTTTCCATTGTTTGAAGGTTGCCCACCGGAGAGTAGCACAGACAGCAGCCCCAGAAGTCCCCTGGCAAATGCAATTACCCTTTTAGAGAGAAATAAGCTCTCTAATGTGTTTGTTTCTAAGCCTTTTTGGAAACCTAAAAATTGCATCAATTCCCCAATCGAATTTACTTGCTCTCTAGGACTAAAGGTTACACCAACTAAAATCTGAAGATATCAAACCCCTAAATAATTCAAATTGGTTACTTTACCTATGGGAATCCCTGAAATGAGATGGGGACGGGAGCGCATGTTCTTTGGACCACATATCATAATAAAAGGCTTTTTATGATTGATTTTCAGATTGAGTCCCCCCATAAAATCATTAGAAATATCCAGCAAAAGCTCGAGGCATGATAGAGCGCGCAGGTCACCGACTATTAATTTACCATACTCACCTGAGCCCATAATCAATAACTTATAATTTAATCAGGTAACCTTTGCTCTACTACCAGTTTATTTTACCTACTAGGTCCTATACCAATGACTTACCAATCCTCGTCACTGGTACATGTAAACCTATTGGATCAGGGTGTTAGCATAATAGGAAAATACTTTTGCACACATATAATAACCACAGACTCGGGAAGTTTTAAAATCTTTATCTAAGCTTCTTAAATGGTCATGATCCAAAGATTAAACACGAGTAAACTCTCAATAATGAAAATCAGAATCACAATGTAACTATGCAGAAAATGTAATAAACTAATTTCAAGCATTTAGCAATAGAGAAGATAAAGAAAAAGGACTTAATATACAATCAAAATGATGATAAGCATTTCACTGTAGGGGTAAAGAAAGGGAACATAAAATACGATCAAAACGATTAAGCTTTTACCAAAAGAGAAAGGAAAAAGGGAACATATCAACTTTTAGCAAGAGGAGGGGTAAAGAGAAGGAACATAATATGCAAGCACTATTATCAAATATCTAACATTTAGGGTGGGGAAAGAGAAGGAAACAAACTATGACGAACCCACACAAATTTATATTTACCTAGGAATGGTGTGAAGAACTAACCCTGGCCATAGGTCCGTTTAAAGGACAGAACCCCGAAAGTTGCAGTCGCCAGTAGGCTTGCAGGTACAGATTCAGAGTCAGGACAGGTAAAACCAGATTCGGATCAGGACAGGACCACCAAAGGTTAAGACCAGCACCCGCAGTTCAGTTGCAACACCAGCGCTACTCCCTCTCTGCAGCTAACAGTCAGAACCCCGATTGGGTTATTGATTTCGACAACAAAGTGCTTCGCCAGCACCTCAGCTTCCCGGACCCCGATTGGGTCAGCAAATCTTCTGACAGAGTGCTCCGCAGCACCTCTGCTTTGGATCACGTATTGAGTGCGTTGGGACAGTGACAGGTCAGCTATTTGGACAAGTCGGATAATTTCTTTAGCTAAACCCCATGCTAGTTATACTATTTTTCAGGTCAGTGTACCACGCCCCAATTGTTGCAAGTGTAAGGATCCCCAATTTTGATTGGACAAAGAGTGAGGAGAGGACATCACACCACACCAAATTTGAAACCTTTTCCTTGCATATTCTAATAACGTTCCCGCCCATCATTTTCTTTTTCTCACGTATGTTTTATTCCATCCGGCAGTGAATGTATCAATAATGATTACAATGTAGTCTATATTTCAGTTTCCTTCACAGAGGTCAGAAGTTGAGTTTCCCATGAACATAATCTAGCAAGTCGTGCCTTGGCCGAGTTTCAATGACAAATGACATAGCTCCTTCTGGAGTTTTGACATGCGCAGTTTGGCTTTTCAAGATAGAGTAATAGAATCTCTCGGGCCCAAAGATTACGATATGAAAAGTAGAAAAGAAACAATATTAGAACACAGAATAAATTAATACACTGTTTACCATGTATCTCTACTTAATACCTATTATTTTATATTAAACCACAGCATAAGGATTAGGCAGAACGAACAGCTTGTCAAAAGCAGCAGTGCAAGCTTCTTGCATGTGAAGAGATAGAGCAGCCATATTAATACTAGTGCGCAGAAGCGAAAAGATTCCCTCCAAAGCATAGAGTACGTCATGTCACATGAGTATGACAGACGCATGCGCAGTAGAAACCCTCGCGTAGCAGCAGCCATCTTAGATGCAAGCGTATTATGGTTAGTAAAACACATAAGCAAGCTTCTCTCGGACACCCAGTGTTTATGTAAAAATTCGATTTTAGTAAGACAAACATGTTGATTAGTGTTTTAACGTTATTCGAGGTTCATGAATACAAGCAAGTCGCTTCACATGCGAATCCCTGCTCCATCAATCCCCTCTTTGATGATATTTTATATCATCACAAATTAATGAAACAGATGCCAACTTTTCACAATTCACCCAACTCAATCTCTTCAAACTTTCTATTTTGCTTCTTTTGAATATTATTATTATTATTATTATTATGAACATTTTTCATTTTCCTATATATTTTCCCATTCATTTCTTCTAATTCTAGTTCATCAATATTTCTCTTTACTCCTCGCTTATTTACGGAGTATTTCTTTTTATGTTTCTGACATTTGCAACAGATTATTATTCCTAAAACTAGTAAGCCTATTCCAACCATTGGCATCAGTATTCTACCTAAAAAACTTTTCCCTACGTTAGAAAGCCAACTACCTATGGAAGAGAGACCATCAGTAAGTCTCTTCCATGCACTATCAACCTCCAGTGGTTTAAGCTCTTTTTCCAAATTAGTAATACTTCTCACATACTTCTTAATTTCAACACTTTTGTCAGGTATATAAGTGCAACAAAGTTGCGCTTTCAACATTCTACAGACTCTGCCCTCTTTTGCCAATAATGTATCAAGAGCAAGTCGATTTTGTAAAACCATTGATCTGATCGCAACCAATTCGGTATTGACCATTAATAAACCTCCAGCAGTGTCAGTTGATAACTGATCCACTACTGTTGACAATTTGCAAATTCTGTGTGTATTTAGAGCCACTCCCACTGTAGGTATCAATGCACTAAATATGTCACCTACTATTTCACCAAAACTAGCTCTTTTACTACGTACTAATCCATTTGTTTCTTCATTGTTTCCAGTGATTTTATCCACATGATATATTTTTGGGAAGACTATTCCAAAATAACAACTCCCATACCAGTGATCTGGCAATTTATAATAAGCCTTGTTTCCACATATATAATAAATTCCAGGAAACACAGGTTCAGTTCCATCTTTGAAAACCCAACCCCCAATTACCTTATAATTGTGTTCACATTCACTGGAACCAATGAATATATTGTTATATAACTAGTTCTTTCTCTGTGTAGACAGAGTTTCCCCTTCTTTTTGAAATCCAACAACATAGCAGCATGAGTCTTGCCATTCGGGGTAGACCCTATATTTTCAGCCCATTTAGGAATTTTATGATTCTTGTCATTTGCTTTTCTTTGGAAACTCTCTCTTCTTTTCTCTACCATATTCAAAAATATTTTCTCTTTTTCTTGTAATGAGCATGTTAAATTATTCTTGTTTGCTTCAGCTATATCTATTGTACCTATTGTTAGAAAATATTCACCCTTGTAACGTGTTACATCGCTAGTAGTATGTCCAGGATTCAGGTTACTACGCATAGGTAGTTCAGAAAATATCACATCTGAATTAGAATAGTAATACTGCAAAGGTCCTTTCTTATAGAATAAACTGGCTAAACACTACATGAAATTCCATATGTTAGTGGTAAATGGTGATAGGTAATGCCTTCAGCTACTGAAGTGGGCAGCTTCATACAAACATAGCAATCTTCTATTTCCCTAGCTTGTACAAAGTGTACTAACAGGTTTTCAAATACATTTAAGTGAGTTCTGTTTTTAAAATTATTATAATGCAGTCTTTCCTCATCTGATGCTTCTAAGTCTACCTTTTGTGGTCTAATGCTAAGTGCTTCTTCTTGTGTCTATTCTTGCAGGTGTATCTTTCGTTTGTAGCTCATCTGTATCTACTAGTGGTTGCTTATTAGTATCATTCTTCATCTCTCTACTCATTATGTAAGGGATAGCTATTGTCAGTCCTATCCAAACTATGAATACTATGGCTATACTACATACACATACTCTACAGCATGTTTTTAAACAATTTCTTTTCGGTCTTACATTAACAGTACGATCAGCCATTTCTGACTAAGGAGATTCAACCCCTCTTTGTAACTTTTACACAGCTTCTTTACCCTGTGAGAATTTCAGGTTGGTCTCCTTCTTCATCTTTTTGATCAGTAATTAATTCTTCATCACTTTCATCACTTATTTCCAAGTTTTCTAAATCTTCCAACACAATGTAGGTCCATTCAGGGCCTTTGTTTTTATTATTCAGTCTTTTTAATCGTGGACTTCTTCTTTTTGGTTGTATCACAGGTTAGTCAGCTTGACTTGATATCTCATTTACCTGTTCAGGTTCTTCATTAATTGTCTTTAAACGTAGTTTCAGTCTTTTGACAAACCTAGGCCACTTGTCTCCTTTTCTGAGTCTTTTAGCTGGCACTGTGCTTTGGCCTTCTTCCAATGCTCTTCTATTTTCATTCAGTTGTGGCACATCTGTTTCAATGTTTTGTTCTGTGTCCCTCTCTATCTGACTAGGTCCAGGTCTTATTACAGTTTCTTCTGCCTGGTTACTAATCTGGCCTTGTTCAGGTATTTGCTGAATTTGACTTTGACTTTGTTTTGATTCACCTTCTTAAGCGCTTAATCCTGCTGGGGCATTCTGAAACATTACCTGCTGGGTCCTGCTGTGTCCTACTTCAGACGATGGTCGTCCCGCCTGCACTCCTGTCCTCCCGCCGCCGCACACAACTTCCGCGGCCGCAGTGAGGAGGACCACATTTCCCAGGCTCCATAGTGGCAGAAGCCGCTTTCGTCAATTCCCGCGCCCGGAGGCGCTTCAAATTGCGCTCACCCTCGGTGGAGCAGGTGGCGCTTAATCCTGCTGGGGCATTCTGAAACTTTACCTGCTGGGTCCTGCTGGGTCCTACATCAGATGCTGGTCGTCCTGCCTGCACTCCTGTCCTCCCGCCGCAGCACACTACTCCCGCGGCTGCAGTGAGGAGGACCACATTTCCCAGGCTCCATAGCGGCAGAAGCCGCTTTCGTCAATTCCTGCGCCCGGAGGGCTGGACCGTCTGTGGCTGTCCGAGGCTGGCCGGGGCACCCCCCCTGGTCGGATGTGTGAGGCTCTGATTAGTGGATATCTGCACTTTTGTGCCTTGGGTCGTATTTGTTGTGTTATTACTAGTTCCTTATTAAATACTAATTACAATTGCAATTATTTTAATTTTAACTAAGAATATCCCTGAACAATCTCGCCCTAACACCAGGCAGAAAAAATCTACAACTACTCCCTTACCAAGTCTGACTGCTATAGACAAAATGCTGCAACAGACCATAGGGGTAGTTGCTACAGCAATTGAGAATACCGAGAGACCTCTCTCGCTCCCCGTGGGCATGGCTCCACCCCTACAGTCTGCAAATACATCCACAGTTTTGGCCAATTCTTTTAACTCAATGTTAATGGCATCGTACGCCGGGCTACCAGGGGCTGATGCTAACCATGAGATGTTTCCTATCAACGAAGATCTACCTATCGAACTTTCACCCATGGTAAGCAGACTTTCATTAACACCTACTTTGCTGGCACCGGACACAAATGTAGAAGCTCCACTTTTAATTAATGACTCCATAGAGCCTGACGATGATGGTATTGATGTACAGTTAACCACTGATCCTGCACATTCGGATAGGGCAACCATTGAAAGTCCGCCTGCAAGGACCTCAGGGCAAAAAGCGAAGAGTAAACAAAAACACATTACCAAAGAACAACCTGTACACAGATACAGGGGGAAGGGCAGTCGTATACACTGCAAAACAGCTTCCAATCCGTCAGGCCGTAAGGGGGAAAAGTGTGAGGGCCAGTCAAGTGCTGTTGATGCCCAGCCCAAAGTGGGAAGGTTTGAGGTTGGCGATGAAGGTTTTTGGGGGAGAATGGAGACCTTACTATCAACACTTTTAGGGCCAATTAGTGTAAAAATTAACAGCATTGAAACTAGGCTAGGTCTTATTGAACAATATATAACAAACACTCCCCATTTAAACAAGACTCCACATGCCATAACACTCGCGCATCCACCTGCATCTACTTTAAATGGGGCCGTGCACAAACCTGTGCTACATATAACTAATGGAGCTAAGGACAAATCAGGGGGGAACTACTGTAAACACCTAGGCAGATCGAATCGCTCCAAATAACCGATCCAAAGCAGATAATACCATTAATAGCCGTATTGTAGGAGAAAGACAGGAACAACAAGAAAAATCATTAAAAGATAATGCTGCTATTTTACCAGTAGGGAATGGGAAACGAGGGGACCAACCAACAGAACAGATAAAGGGCCCTTGTATTTCAGAAGACCCCAGGGGGAATATTATACCACCAGTAATAAACTTACCACCGGAATGCGGGGCTTATGTTACAGTACTTTGTAACGTCCCCAAATTGAGAGAAGGACAAATAGAAACACATGAAATCCTTAGAAATAAAACTCTTTATTGGTTGACTAAAAACTGTGGTTACCCAATATTAGGCATGGAACAGATTATACTTACACAGAGAGTGGGATGGATAGGCCCCACTACAAAAACATTTGATGGGGACTGTGTAATAATTAATTTCAGGCAGGGGCGGCTCTAGGCTCATGGTGGCCCTGGGCAGGGAGCGTAGGTAAGGGGCTCCGGAAGAGGGGGTCCGGGTGGGGCGGAGCGCGGAGGCCAGTGAAGAGGAGAGGGTCAGGGTGTTTGGAAGTGGAACAGAGCCAGAGACCACCAAAACCCTGCCAGGGGCCGCCACACAAATATGTATCCAGCCTCACAGGTTTATTATATTAAGGATATATATTGGAGTGGTGGCCCCTGGGATTTGGTGGCCCTGTGCACAGGTGCACAGCTTGCACATGCCTAAGGCCGCCCCTGTTTCAGGTCACCGAATTGGGCATATAAAACTGTACTTAGTGCTCCTCCTCCTTCATGCTGGGATTTTAATATGACTTTATTATCACTTGCGTATTTCTATAGACATTTGTTGGTAAACAACCCAGCTACTGATCATAATATCTATCACCGAAGCAAAAACTGGTTACCTACACCATTGGCAGGATGCCCTATGAGATCTTACATACCATTATATAATAGATTTCAATGTCTGTCCCAGTTAGAGGAAAATGACTGACATAAAACCACAGCTAGGGCTTTCCCCAGAAGTGTGTCAGGGTGGATGGTAAATCAAAGACCATTAAGAAGTGGAAATGAAATAAGTAATACTGAATTTTTATACACAGCCCCCAATATGGAGTGTCAGACCAATAGTGAAATTGAGAATGGGAACTTAATTGCCCCACAACCTGTGGAGCCTACAGTGAACGTGGATATGCCTACTGACTGTAATGATATTCTAGGAGCAGAAACCACGACACATGAGGGGTATACCCTTACAACCTGGAATATTGCAGGTCTAGGTAAAAAATTAGCTATGTCCTTTTGGCAAGATTTTATTGCTTATGGTAGTGACTTAATCTGCCTACAAGAAATCTGGAGTACAGAACATGTTGCAGTGGAAGGTTACACATCTTATTGCTTAAATGCCATACCCTCCCCATCAGGCAGAGCCAAGGGTGGATTAATGATGCTTATATCCAACAAATTGATTGGGTGTAGAATTATACATTATTCACCCATTGGTAATCATAGCCAAGTTTTACGACTATCTTTCCCAAGGGGCAAGGACATGGTTTTAATTAACCATTATAATAATAAGTTTGATAAAGATAGGGGAGTACTATTAGACCCTTTAGAAAAAGAGATAGATAGGGTACTGAATCTTTCCAGCAAACTCACAGTTATTTTGTGGGCGGGCGATTTTAATATTCGAGTCTGTCCTACACTTAATAACAATTCTTGTGGATTTATGAAGGTCCACACTACTGCAGTTGGGACTGACGATGATATGCTACATTTCCCACATTGTGGATATGGAATGGCCCTTAATACAATAATGGCAAGGTTTGACTTAGAGTTGTTAGACTGTTCTAAGAAAATGGGCAACGTAAAATGCCCAACGTTTACTGTGGTGAATGGGAACAGTAACATAGACCATATTTTAATGTCGAAGAATAGTTTTTATACTGACCTTTGGATATTAGAACAGGAGGTTAGTGACCACAATAGTATCTCCATAGTTTTATTAGACTGGGGTAATAAATTGTCTAATAACACTCACAGAATTCTAGATATACTCCCTGTTAGACCTAACGGGACGAGAATAAAGTGGGATGGTGTGGACCCACGGAAGATCCAAATGGAAGTTGTCAGCAAATGTAGAGAATGCATCGACTATTGCCTTAGTGAGGAGGTTACCCCAGATACATTACAAACCTCTTTTTCTGAGATAAATAATGTAATTAAGAGTGTACTAACCAGAAATACCAAAGGCCAGAAACAAGATGGGACGAGGTGGTTTGATTCAAAATGTGCCCAGGCATTACACAAACTTAAACTGGCGCTGGGGACAAAACCCCGAAACCAAATTCTTGTCCATGAGCTTCGAAATAATTATAAACAAGCCCTGTCGATACATAAAAAAGAGATTCGATCAGAGGCCTGGGAAAAATTAAATATGGCAGCTGAAACTAACAACAGCAAACTTTTTTGGGAAACTGTAAATAGTCCATTTTTAAAAGAAAATCACATTCCTCAACTGACGTCCTATGTAAATTGTATTGAATGGATTGATCACTTTTTGAATATTTTTAATCCGGATAAGGTACTTTTAACTTCTTGTGTAAATGATGATTTTACGTGGCCCACACTACCTTTGTTAATTGATGTTGAAGAGGTCCAGGAAGGGCTGGTAATTAGCAAAAGGGTTAAAGCGCCGGGACCGGACGGCGTCCCGATTGATTTATATAAGGATGTAATGGATTTATGTGCCCCAATCCTAATAAGGATCTTTAACACCGCTGCCTTGGGGAACTTTCCAATTTCATGGGTGCAATCATTATTTGTTCCATTACACAAAAAGGGTTCGCGTTCCGAAGCATGCAATTACCGCCCAATATCATTACTGGACTCTTCAATAAAGGTGATGAGTAGGGTGCTTTTAAAAAGATTGGAAACATGGGCCCCAGACCTAAACGTTTTAACCCCAGTTCAGTATGGTTTTAGAAAGGGTCTAAGGACTATTGAATAATGTGTAAATTTGGATCTATTAATTAATAAATATACAGTAGCGAAAGAGGGGTGAAACATCCTTTACAACGCAACTTTTACCACGCAGTGCCTTTACGACGCAACTTTTACAACGCAACCATTATAACGCATTGCGCTGGGGGGTGCTCTAGGATAGGGAATAAGTTTAATTTACTATCCAACACCTTCCCTAGTGTCCACGGGGACTGGAGTTGGAATAGTAAATTAAACTATTCACTATCCAGCACCCCAAAGCGCTATGCGTTGTAAAGGTTTGCGTTGTAAAAACCGCGTTGTAAAGGCATGCGTGGTAAAAGCATGTGTTGTAATGTCATACATCCGAAAGAGGGAAATCTGTTTTTATGCTTCGCCGATTTGAGCAGTGCATTTGATTTAGTGGACCATTCTCTTTTATGGACGGTGCTGCTCGAATCTGGGGCCCCAAAGGAGATTGTGTTCTTCCTAGCAAGGTTATACCAAAAACTTTCCTGCAGTGTACGATATGGGCCGACTGGCGAACGAACTCCATTTTTTGCTGTGCGAAGAGGCATCAGGCAAGGATGCGTACTCGCACCGCTTTTATTTTCCCTTTTTATTAATCAAATATCTACTGTTTTAAACAATATACCAGCAGATGCTCCAAAAATAGATAATACTGTCGTGTTGGTATTATTATATGCCGACTACGCGGTTTTAATTTCCCGAACCCTTCTAGGCCTGCAAAGGCTCATTGATGGATTTATTGATTTTATTGAAGGCAGGAAACTTTTAATTAACAAATCGAAGACATATACTATGGTATGCGGCAGAAAAATGAAGTCACCTAGCTCCTTTTATCTGGATGGTTCAAAGATACAAGCTGTAAAAACTTTCTGTTATTTAGGTATTACTTTTGAAGGCAATGGTAAATGGACTAGTGAGCAGGAAAATATTAGATATAAAATGACTAGGAATACTAACCGTATCTTCCGTTTTGCTGCTAAAATAGGGGACGCAGAAATAAGGGTATGATAACAATATATAAAGCAAGGTGTGTCTCCTCAGCTCTATATGGAGCTGGACTATGGGGTCATTCCTCCACAGCACAACTTCAAATAGATGAAAATAGTTTTCTTAAGCGTATGCTGTGTGCCCCGGCGTCAGCATCCACCGACCTAATTCACCAAGAAACTGGTCTAAAATATATTTCAGAGGAGGCTGCTTTACGTCCCTTACTTTTATGGCGTTCCATTTGGCACAAGAAGGAAACCGAGTTCACACAGACCATAATCCGAGATTGCCTTAAGTTAGATTTTTGTTCACGTATTCCTTGGTTGAGCTATATCATTCATTGGTACAGCGTACTATTTAACTTTATCATCTCCGAGGAGTCTGATTTTGTAATACCTTTCTCTAAGAAAGAAATACAAGATCTGTTTCTGTCTTATAAGAGGGAAGTAAGAAACACATTACTGAGGACCCATAAGACATCTGTATTTTATAGGAAATTGGAACTGAAAAGTGGACTTCAGGCATATCTGTCAGATGTGACCAGGCCTTCACATCGATTTGTATTGATACGTTTGAGGTTGGGCATTGCTCATCATCTTGTGTCCTTTCCCATCATAGGGCAAGGCACTACTGCAAATTGTCCCTGTGATAACGTTTCAAAACAGAGTTGTTGTCATTTCCTGCTATTTTGTAAATTTTATGTAATCTTAAGAAAACTTTACTTGAAGCCTATCCTTTTAAAATATGGAATTCGTTTATCAGTTGATGCTATGAAATTATTATGTTCTTTTGAGAGCCCAGACATTTGCTTTTATGTCGCACATTTTATACTGAAAAGTAGAGCTGCTAGGAAATCGATATTACTGTAAAATATTTGCACTTTAGCACATGTCACTTTTAGTATAGAAGGTTTAATCACTGACTGTGAATTAATGTCAGCTGGGCAAATAATATAATGAATTACAAACAGAGTTGTAAAGATGTAAATTATTGTGTGAAGTTTGTTCCTCTGGTCATATATGCATTTATGCACAGTTCACTTTGTTATACATACGTCACTTTAAAGAGCTTTAGCTTAGCTTGGCTCCACAGTTCCAATGTTAGTATTGCGATTTTGCACATCTGGACTTCTGTACATGAGTTTTTTGACCACTATGTATTTTGACATGAAGTACTGACATATGTTGTCTTTAGTTTACAACTGAGGATGTTTCAATTGTTTATTTTACTTATCTATTTATGCACAATAGTGTATCCCCAGTCTAGTATTAAGTGAAAAGGAAGGTCGGTTCATGAATTAATTCCCTATATTGTTTAGTGTTTGATGTATAATATTTTGGTGTCTATGATGATATTTAGGACGTGTAATAACTAAAAGTCTTTTATTTTTCGGATTTTATTGTTCAGCTTGTATGGTTGTGTATAAACAAACCGAATAAAAGCTTTTTAACTGAACTGATTCACCATCTTCTTCCTGAACACCTTTTTCTACGCCTATCTGGTCCTGTCGGGCTCTTCGAACTTTTGATTTTCTTCTGCCTGAGCTTTCACCCCAATACCTGTCTGTCCCTTCTCAGACTCTGGAGTTCTTGGTGGAGTGTCGATTATCTGAGTATTTCGATCTATCCCTATCTGTTCCTCCTCAGAATCACTTTTAACTCGTATTTCTATGATCTGAGTACCTTCTTCTAAACCAGTCTCATCCTCACCATCACTCTGTCTATCTTGGTAGGTTTGACTTTTGGTTCTTACATATTCTGCAGGTATATCGATTATTAGAATCCAATCATCTTGACTGGTGCTCGGTTGTTCCTCTTCAGCTACTTCAGGATCGATATCTTGAGACCCCTCAGCTGCGCAACCTTCAGCTTCAATTTCATCAGGTTCAGTCACTCTTTTTATGTGACTAGCATGAATCCAGTGTGGAACTCCTGCACACTTTACAGCTGGGGTGGTAACCAAAATCACTTGACGTGGTTTTCCCCACCTGGGTGCAAGGCAATACTTTCGAGTATGTTTCTTTAGCACTACCCAATCACCTGGGTTCAGATCATGTGCTGGAGTGGCTTGTCTGGCGACAGCGTCTTCCCCAACCTGGTGAGAGATAGATCGCACTTGGTCAGCCAGTTCTTTGCAGTACTCCAGTACTAAATCATCAGATATACTTATCAGCTTATGTCCTGGCACCCATGCTTGCCTCATAGCTCTTCCCATTAGTATTTCATGGGGACTCAAGCCTGTGTTCTGGTCTGGAATACTTCTAAGTCCCATCAGAACAAGTGGCAAAGCATCTGGCCACTCCAATCGGGTAGGCTCATACATCTTTCCCAGTCTTGACTTGATTGTGCCTTTCAATTGTTCTACCACTCCAGAAGCCTCTGGGCGATATGCACAGTGCAGTTTTTGGTTAATTTTGAATGCTTCACAGATTAGGACAATTATTTCATTATTAAAATGGCAGCCTCGGTCTGATTCAATTGTTACTGGAAAACCGAAACGTGGTATAAGCTCTCTAAGTAGAAGTTTGGCTACAGTGATGCTATCATTTCTACGTGTGGGGTAAGCTTCCACCCAGGCAGACAATGACAAGGATGTATTTTAGTCCTCGAGAAGGAGGTAACTGAATGAAATCAATCTGCAATCATATAAAGGGACCCTCTGCCTTCCCAATTTTTCCTGGTAGCACTACTGTTTTCTTTCCTGGGTTCATTTGTTGACAAACCAGGCATCTTTGGCAAAGCGCTTCTGCTATGTTCCTGAATTTCGTATTGAACCATGACATTCTGAACAGACGTATCATAGCATCTCTTCCCAAATGAGAATCTCCGTGAACCATCCTAGCCATAGGAGCAAGCATACAGTCTGGTAACACTGGCCTTCCATCAAGATATACAATGACACCATCCTCAACTCTTCTCTGACAACCTATTTTCCTCCATTCTTCCTTTTCCTTTGGTTCTGATACAATATGCAAATCTCTCACTTCCTCCCACGTATTCACACCTTCCAGCAACATAAGTTGGCAGCTGTTTCCGCCCACCTCAACTTTGTTGTTAACAGCCATTTTATATTTCGCACAATGTTGGGCTAACTGGTCAGCATATCGGTTACCGGCTGTCACTTTGTCATTACAAGATTTGTGAGCAGCACACTTGACCACTGCCACTTCTTTTGGTAATTGAATCGCTTCAAGTAAATCTTTTACATAATGACCATTTTTAATTGGAGTACCTGAAGTTGTCAGAAACTCTCTTTGCATCCATAGTTGGCCATAGTCATGCACAACCCCGTAACCATACTGGCTGTCAGTGTATATGGTTACCTTCCAATTTTTCCCAAATTTGCAGGCCTTTGCTAATGCAACCAATTCGGCTATTTGTGCAGACTTGACTCCAGGCAAATAGGATGCTTCAATTGGGCCTCCCAATGTACACAAAGTGTAAGCAGCACTCAGACCTCCTTCTTCATGCCTCATACATGAGCCTTCTACAAATAGCTCATATTCTAAGTCAATTAATGGCTGATCTCTTAGGTCTGGACGTGGTTTTGTACTATATTCAGTCAAGTCAATACAGTCATGTTCAATCTCTCCCTTTACTTCTGCAAAATGTGAATCAGGTAGCAGTGTTGCTGGGTTCAGAATATTACACCTGGCAATGGTTACATTGCCTGCACCTACCAGGATTCTCTCATACTTAGTCAGCCGACTAGGTGTGAGATACTGAGTTTTAGTCGTGGTTAACAAAATTACAACTGCATGTGGAACATGCACAGTCACAGGATGTCCCATAATAATGGACTCACTCTGTTCCAGACTAATGCAAGTTGCAGCCACTGCTTTCAGACATCCAGGCAAGGCTGATGCCACTGGGTCTAATGTGGATGAAAAATATGCCACAGGACGTCTCATCAACCCATGAATTTGAGTTAAAGCTGAAAGTGCACAATTATCTTGTGTGTCAAAGAAAAGTGCAAAGTCCTTTGAATAGTCAGGCATCCCTAATGCTGGAGCTATACACAGGCATTCTCGCAATTTTACAAAAGCAGTCATGCTTTCGTCATTCCACTCTACTGGGTCTTTGCTCTCTTCTTTGTCATTTGTATCAATGGTTTTGCTAAGACTGCAAATCCCACAATCCATTGCCTGCAGTAACCTATTACTCCAAGGAACATTCTGATTTCTTTCTGAGTTTGGGGTAAATTCATGTTTCTGATTATCCTGATTCTTTCTGAGATAACCCTCCTGACACGTCTTTCTATCTGGTGCCCCAGATATTTCACTGATGTGGTATAAAACTGCCGTTTTTCAGGTGACACTTTATGCCCCCCTTCACCTAAGTGGTTTAGTAAAGCAATGGTATCCACAACACAGTCATTTCGTGTTTTAGACTCCACCAAGAGGTCGTCTATATACTGAACCAGGACTGACTGTCCAGGCAGTACCAATGACCCAAGGCACTTTTTCAAAATCTGATTACAAATCTAGGGACTCTCTGTGTACCCCTGTGGGACACGATTCCAAACATAAACATGACTGTCAAATTCAAACGTTTTATTTCTGCTGCAACACCTGCTTTTTTTTCTGAACTCATTTTGTACTGTTGAGTATTTGGGTAAACTGCACCTTCCTTTACTGTCACTTTTATTGGATCAACATTTCCCATTAATCCTACATCTTTTCCAGTAAAATCCCATACATTAGGTTTTACCGTCTGTTGTAGTTCCTCTGGTAAGTCTTCTATTGTCACCCTTTTAGTCTCTATCTCTTGTTTTGCTAACATCATTTTATAAACTCCATATTCGTCTGGGGTTTGAATTTCAACACCACTTGGGGTACAGAAAACGGTGCAATTCATTTTGCACAACAAGTCACGACCTAACAGGTTAACTGGACTTGAATCGCATACAACAAATCTATGCATTTCTTTAAAGTTCCCTATTATAACTTCCATTGGTTCTGTAACTGGGGTACTAATTTGTTTATTAGAAACGCCCACTACTTGGATCGCTTCTCCCGAGAGGGGTAGGTTTGGAACGTCTGCTGTTCTCACAGTAGAACGGGTAGCACCAGTATCCAATAGAAAGGTGACATAATTTCCTTCAACCTTTCCTTCAATGTATGGACCGGACTGGTCTACCGGCAAGGAGGCGCCAAGCACGCACTCCTCGTCCTCCCCTTTCAGGCACCGTCAGTAAGGTTCTTCACTGAAAAATGTATCACTCAAAAGAAATTGTGAAGTTGCTGAATCTTTCCTGTCACTTCCCTCCCAGTTTGTTGCATCTACACTCTGTTGTGATTTGCTCCTGTAATTTGGCATAGGTGCAGGGGTAATTGGTTTTGTATTACCTGCTGCTGTGTCTTCCGTGGCACCTCATTATGCGTCTGTGGATTCAAATCATTATTTTGCACATTACCATTTTGCACAGCCTTACACTCGTTCCTACAGTGCCCCAACTTGCCACACCGATGATAAAGGAACTTTCTTCTCGCTTCCTCTCTATTGTATTTCCCCTTGGCTTTCCTCCATTTCCATCACCCTGATTCTGGTTACTACTTAGTTGGTTTAACTGGAGCTCTTGTTGCTCTGCTAGTTTTACTTGTGCCCACATTACCTTTTCTTTCAACTCTTTTCGTTTATTGTCGAGTTCATCTTCGCAATATTTAGCATATTTAAGGATTTCATCTACAGGCTTAGCTTGCCAACAAATGTTATGATCTTTAATCCAATGTGAAATTTCTGGTTTCAACCCTGACACACATCGTTAAATAAAATGTGTCATATCCTTCATATCTATGTTAACCAATCCACTGTATTGTTTAAACACTTGCAATACACATTCATAATATGCATGCACAGATTCATCTTTATTCTGAGAGGTTCTATATATTCTAGTCCAATCTGTTTCTTTTGCAGGCACCTTTCCTTTGAGGTAGAGTATTACCTGGTTTTATTTCTTCATAACATCTTCTGAAGGAGCCCCTGTCTTTGGGTCTCTAAGGTACTCATCACTAGGCCAGTCGATATCAATTTTACATTCTGTCCACAAATCTACAGGTACAACAATGTCAAATAATCCATCAGAATCTTTCAAAAGACATTTTGAAACCTACACAAATCCCTCGACTTGTCTGAACCATTCTACAGGTTTCTCACAAAGTTTTGGGAAGTCATTTGTAAATGACAAAATATCCTTTCAGGACCATGGGACATGCACATAACCTCCACCTGGTACCTCTCTCATAGGACATAATTTTTCAATTTTTTCAGCTTCTTTTAATACATATTCTGAAGCAATTTGTCTTGATCGAACCTCTTCCTTTTTCTTTGCCCATATAGTCTTCCTAATTCACCCCATTTTTGCAATAATGTCACCAGTTCCCTGATATGTACCTTATACATTCATGTTTTCTAGATCTTTGTCAGAAAATTGAACTCAATATGGTTTTTGTAATACTTTAGACTTGCCAATGTCGAGTCCCATGCTAGCTGCTGTGTCCATTAAGTTTTTCATGAAACACTCTCGTATTTCTAGTAATGCTCTTACATATAAATAATAATTCATCTTCACTAAATGTATATAACTTTTCCAATCCCACATTTGCAGCCATCATTTCTTCCAATTCAACTCTTAATTTATATATATCCAATGGTTTTGGCTGTGATTTTGGTTTCTCTATTTCTCGTGTCCATCTCTCTATTTCTTCTGGGGTTACTACTGTGGCACTTGTTCTCGTACCTGAGGATGTCTCCATTTGTACTTCTCTCAAAATTAAAGGAGTGGTTTTCCTAATTGAAGTACTCTCTGGTTCTCTTATTGGCAAATCCATTAAGGAAATTACTGATTCACATTCACTTGCCTGATCGTCTACTATAAAAGGTTCCTTTTTTTGGCTGTATTACAGGTGTAGTTATAACAGGAGGTTTAGAACTAGCTTGTTTATCTCCGTACAAGGGAACAACTGGACCAATAGTTACCGGAATTGTCAAGGCTTCGGGACTTGTATTTAATTGGGAATTCTTTTGAATTAACTCACTTCTCTGTTTATTTAATGCTTCTCGTTCTCTATCTTGTAATACCTTTTCTATGGAAGTCTCATGTGCCACTTGCGGAATAAGAGGGGGTTTCAGAAACGATGCATTTGAATTTACAGTGCTTGGTTCCTCATTATAAGGTGGTGGATTTTTCATTAACAAATCCTCCATATAGTCATCATCTGACTCACTACTAGTCATTAAATGTTTTGTTTTCTCAGTCCTTTTACTTCCAGTGGGCTCTTCTAAAGTTAATACAGGATACAGTCCTTCTACCATCATGGACTGTCTCCATTGCTTCATTTGTTTGTCTCTAGTTTCCCGTGGAAACTTAGGGTAGAACTTACTCAACCCTTTGTCACTTCTGGGGTGTCTTGTTCAAAAGCTTTAATCTTCCATTCTTCTAGGGCCTCATACTGCGTTAGTCTAGATCTGAGATGTAAGTCATTCATTCGTGTCCTTAAATTAAACAAAATTCTGCCATTAAAACTGCCATCTAAGGGAAATGCCAAAATTACATCATCTTTAGTGTATTTCACCCAATTCTCTAACCATACACAAGTGTGGTAGCCTCTGTCAAACATCATGAATGATGGAGGCGTATTTGTTGGTGGAATAATAACTCCTTCTCTAGGTTTAATTGGTTTATATTTTTTAAAGAAATTCTTAACTCTTTTTACGAATGACATTTTTCTCTCACCTCCATACATTTTGTAAGGTCTGCCCCTTAACATCTGTTCTCTAGCAAATCCTATGTATTTTCTATCAGGTCGAGTTTCTGTAATTCCTGGATTTAAATACCACATATATTTGGAATTTTTTAAAAAACTTGTATGATAACACTCAATTTGTTTACAAAATGCTTCCAATACCAGTGCGTCTTTTATTTTTCTTTAACCAATCAAAAATGTGGTTTCAAATATCATTACCAATGATTGCGCGGCTTTTTTCGTGAGACGAGTTCCCACGCTCCTGTGCTCACCCCTCCTTTACAATTACTATCTCAGCTACACGCCCACTGTCTCAACCAACACCAGCGTGGCTCTAAGTGACGTCAGCGCAGGTCCGCAACTGACTCCGTCCTTCGCCAGGTAATGCAAAAACTCAATTCTTTTATTTTAAAGTGTGATTCTTTTTTAATCAACAACGTAAAAACATTCGCCACTGTACCCAAGTGACTAGAAAGAAAAGACATATTTCACTGCAAGTAAATCCCTTCCGTTTACTTTTCATATACTACGAGTAGATCCCTTCTGCCTACCCTTCAAGCAAGCATTAGAGAACCTGCTACTCCTTCGGACTCATCCACTCCGGGATATATACTAAGGCCAAAGTTTCACCAGCGAACCCCTTTGCTATCAATCAAGCTCAGACGAACCTGCTACTCCTTCCGTGTGACCCTTTCTAGGTGATATCACACTAAAGGTTTTGCTAGTGAACTCTTTGCTATCATTTATTCACACATTCATACAGAAAACCCTAAATAGTGCTTCCGGTTTTACCCAACCATGCACTAACTTCCTACGGGTAAGTGACCTCAATGCAGTGTGGCTTCCATTTACCACCCGCTATTCTGCCCCTGGGGATTCCAGACAAAACATATAACAGGTACGAACAATTTAGGTTAATACATAAAATCAATACAGCATCAATAAAATCAATAAAGATTTCAATAATATTTCAGGTAATATCACATTTGATCGATCAGTATATAACCAACTAACTAACTACCTATTTTTAACTAAACCCTAACCTTACCTCTGCTACCAAAAGAACATACTGATAGAGCGCGCAGGTCACCCAACTATGAATTTACCATGCTCACCTGGGCCCATAACCAATAACTTATAATTTAATCAGGTAACCTTCGCTCTATTACCAGTTTATTTTACCTACTAGGTCCTATACCATTGACTTACCAATTCTTGTTACTGGTACCTGTAAACCTATTGGATCAGGGTGTTAGCATAATAGGAAAATACTTTTGCACTCATATAATAACCACAGACTCGGGCAGTTTTAAAATCTTTATCTAAGCTTCTTAAATGGTCATGATCTAAAGATTAAACATGAGTAAACTCTCAATAATGAAAATCAGAATCACAATGTAACTATGCAGAAAATGTAATAAACTAATTTCAATCATTTAGCAATAGAGAAGATAAATAAAAAGGACTTAATATACAATCAAAATGATGTTAAGCATTTAACTATAGGGAGGGTAAAGAAAGGGAACATAAAATACGATCAAAACGAGTAAGCTTTTAACAAAAGAGAAAGGAAAAAGGGAACATATCAACTTTTAGCAATAGGAAGGGTAAAGAGAAGGAACATAATATGCAAGCACTATTATCAAATATGTAACATTTAGGGTGGGGAAAGAGAAGGAAACAAACTATGACGAATCCACACAAATTTATATTTACCTAGGAATGGTGTGAAGAACTAACCCTGGCCATAGGTCAGTTTAAAGGGCAGAACCCCAAAAGTTGCAGTCGCCAGTGGGCTTGCAAGTGCAGATTCAGAGTCAGGAAAGGTAAAACCAGATTCGGATCAGGTCAGGACCACCAAAGGTTAAGACCAGCACCCGCAGTTCAGTTGCAGTGCCTGCGCTACTCCCTCTCTGCAGCTAACAGTCAGAACCCCGATTGGGTTATCAATTTCTCCAACAAAGTGCTTCGCCAGCACCTCAGCTTCCCGGACCCCGATTGGGTCAGCAAATCTTCTGACAGAGTGCTCCGCAGCACCTCTGCTCTCGATCACCAATTGAGTGTGTTGGGTCAGTGACAGGTCAGCTATTCGGACAATTTCTCTAGCTAAATCTACGCTAGTTATACTATTTTTCAGGTCAGTGTACCGCCCCCCAAATGTTCCAAGTGTAAGGATCACCAATTTTGATTGGACAAAGAGTGAGGAGAGGTCATCACACCACACCAAATTTGAAACTTTTTCCTTGAATATTCTAATAACGTTCCCGCCCATCATTTTATTTTTCTCACGTATGTTTTATTCCATCCGGCAGTGAATGTATCAATAATGATTACAATGTAGTCTATATTTCAGTTCAGTTTCCTTCACAGAGGTCAGAAGTTGACTTTCCCATGAACATCTTCTAGCAAGTCGTGCCTTGGCTGAGTTTCAATGACAAATGACATAGCTCCTTCTGGAGTTTTGACATGCGCACTTTGGCTTTTCAAGATGGAGTAATAGAATCTCTCAGGCCCAAAGATTACGATATGAAAAGTAGAAAAGAAACAATATTAGAACACAGAATACATGAATACACTGTATACCATGTATGTCTACTCTATACCCATTATTTTATATTTAACTATAGCATTAGGATTAGGCGGAACGAACAGCTTGGCAAAAGCAGCAGTGCAAGCTTCTTGCATATGAAGACATAAAGCAGCCATATTAATACTAGTGCGCAGAAGGGAAAAGATTCCCTCCAAAGCATAGAGTACGTCATGTCACGTGAGTATGACAGACGTATGCGCAGTAGAAACCCTCGCGTAGCAGTAGCCATCTTAGATGCAAACGTATTATGGTTAGTAAAACACATAAGCAAGCTTCTCTCGGACACCCAGTGTTTATGTAAGAATGCGATTTTAGTAAGACAAATATGTTGATTAGTTTTTTATCGTTATGCGAGGTTCATGAATACAAGCAAGTCGTTTCACATGCAAATCCTTGCTCCATCAGGCACTTTGCTGTACTGGCAATTAAACCTGCATCGTCCACGTATAATAAAACCCGGGATGAAGTAGAAACAAAATCTGGGAAGTTCTTTTCCTCGAACTACTAACTCCTTTTCAAGGATGTTAGTCTAAAAATGAACCAAAAAGGGGGCTAATATGCAGCCCTGCCTTACTCCCTTGTTGGAGCTAAAAGTACAGGTGAAATCTCCATTTACATTATAACGCACCCACACTGTAGTGCCACATGCAAGCGTTTTAGTAGATCAACCAGGGCAGGTTTGAATCTAGCCTTCTTAATCATAATCCATAGCTTGCCCCTTTCCACTAGGTCGAAGGTACTCGACAGGTCCATAAAGGCCGTGTGGAGTGCCCCGCCTCTGGCCTTGACATATTTCCCGCCAATCATTAATAGATTCAGTGTTTATTAAGTGGTTGAAAGTCCTGTGAGGAAAACATACTGAGCCTCACAAAAAAACTTATTATACTGGGCCCAGTCCGCTAGGACATGGAGAATGACTTGCCCTGAGATCTTAATCGAGGAATCTAAAGAAGAAATGGGCTTTTAAGAGGGTTGGTTCATACTCATTTCCATTAAAATGAGTACCAATATTAATTCCTTTCAAGTGCTTTTATCTACCGCTTTTTGGTAAACATTAGTCAACAGGGGCACCTAAAGTTAATAGGTTTGTCTGAAATCATCAGCAGGAACCCCATCCGGGCCTTGCTCCTTCCCTGAAGCTGATGTAAAAATGGCTCTGGAAACTGCATTGGTGTCAATAGGGTTACTTAAAGTAAATGTGTCTGTACTGGATGGAGTTGAGGCTGCATCTGTTTGTTGAAAAATCTCGTCATCACTAAAATTTTCAAAAAATGTGCAACCCATTATCAGGATGAATAAGACATTCTAATTTAGGCTGACTATCAATAGAAAAGTAAGGTCTAATAACAACTGGCCAGATTGCCCCTGAGTCCCCAATGAAAGGTGGCCTTTTGGAGATCATCGCCGGACTGCTTTCTAATATCCACTTTTCTTGCCTCCAACGTAGCTTTGTAAGAACCCCTTAAAGATCTAACTAGAGCCATATCACAGGGGGACGCCTTTAAAGCCTGCTTCAGCTGTTTGAAAACAGTAGTGCAGCTGCAGTTGAAGCATTTGAAGGGACGGGGGCACTGGAAGGCAATCGGCCTGTCAGAAGGCTGGCCACATGCAGACAAATTCCTTGGAAACCCTCAACACCCTGACCAGGGTTAGACTCATCAGACAGACAGGTCATAAAATTATTATAGCGCTCAGAAATCAGCTTATATAAAAATTCATTATGGTCCACTTTATTCTACTTAAGTCGAATGCCCTTATTATTAGGAAGTTCAATGGCAAAAGGGATAGTTATGTCTTTGGGGATTTAAAGATATCATAATGCACATGTGTGGCAGAATACCTGTCCAACATACTCTAAATCATGCTGTCTGAGCCTCATTACAGTATGGCAGGCAGAGTATCATGTATGTATGCAAACCTCTTGGTCTTCCTACTATAGTTAGATTAAGATGAACATTTTCACCAATGGAGCCGTCACTAGCGCCACTGGTGGAAACTATTGACTGTGAGCCCACAGGATATTGGGCCATCGGTTAAAGGACGTTAGACCATCTACTCTATTGAGCGCCGGTGTTCTGACATACATTTCTTTCAGGACAGTCTGGGAAAGTCTGGCAGTCCTGAACAGGAATAAAATTGAAATGACCATCACAGGTTGAGAAAAAAATCCATGTCAGGATATTATTTTTTGTTTTTTTAAAGCAAAATCCTGCATTTGTAGTTTGCTATGAAAAAGGAAAACAACTTTGCCTAGAAACTCCATTAAACATAGCAATTGGTCCGCAAAGTTACAGTGCATGAGTGGAACACTGTATCTTTACTGAGGAGTATAGAAATTTCCATCAGGCAGGCGTTAATCTATAATTATGGTGGGTTGCCCTTCAAACTCTAATTAAGGCCAATTATTACTAACTCTTTCTATAAGGGCAATGCCTGTACCATCTGAAGAGTAGCTCACGGTTCCTTTGATGTTCTTTGTTGTTGATATTGATCTGCATAGTTGTCTAACATCTTTCTAATCATTCTGTGTCAGCATATACATAAATGTCTTCAGTGTATGATTTGGTACTTGTAAATGTATTGTCTGTGCCCGAGTGGTAAACTAGGTAAATGTTGTGTTTGCATTAGTGGCAATATCTGTTGTCTTCACATGTGCACCAGGGGGTAATTCATGAAAAGTCGTATTCCAAGTCGTTGGCTAGGTAAACCCCCACAACATTTCATCAACATTCTGTACCTTCAAACACGAGGTATAGCTCACATCATGGGGATGTTAGCTACGGTGACATAGGTTATAATTTTCACAGATGGTTAAGGGAGCTGGCCTGTGTGTGGGCGGGGGGAATGGGTGGATTTAGATCACCTTTTCTACGGTACCACCCACCCAGCATCTCTCAGCTGCTCTGCCTTAGGCAAGTGGTGAAAAATGGTTGTTATATAATAAACCAACAGGAGAATTCACAGCCACAATTTGTACTTACAACGATTGCCAGGTTTCCCGATGGTGGTAAGGAAGATCATGAGTCACTCTTAAACAAAGTAATTAATTGGTTTCGAGCTGTTCGTCAGTACCATTTCATTATAAGAAGCAATATTGTGGGCGCTGAAAGATTGTCAAGCCCAAATGGAGAACATTACAGAGTAAAGGTTCAATTCTCCCAAAAGTAGATAGTGGATGGCTTTATGTCCATGGATGCTAGAACCATTTTCCGGGCCAAAACTTGATTTGGAAATCAAAAAACGAAACCAGGAAATAGGTGCTAGTACCGCTGTTGGTGATTTGACCCTGGTCAGGGGGGATGCCACCCACAAGACAAATGGGTCTAGTACTTGACTTACTTCTGCCATTTCTGGTGGTCAAAAAATGAAGAACAAAAAGATAGTTTTAAAAAATATTAGCTGGTTCATTGTCAATGTACTAAAGCCAACCAAGATTTAAAAAAACGGCCAAAAGGTTAGACCAAGACATAGGGAGTTAATAAAAACACAGGAATGCTATATAAACAGACGCTCAATAGAAGGAAAAGGGAGATATAAGATCAGGCATGGGAAAAATTAGCCCAAGCAACTAATACAGGAGATGCCCCCTTATTCTGAAAAACAATTAATCATCCCTATTTTAAAGATTATTCTGCGTGTAAAAATTGAGCCCCTGGACTGGATAAAGTACTTTGGACGTGTTTTTAATCCACACAATGAAACTTTTGTATTATCTGGTAATAGTGATTTTATAACTACAGACCCTCCTTACTTGGCACCTATTACACTAGAGGAGATTACAGTGGCCCTAGATAGATGTGTAAATGGTGAGGCACCTGGACCCAATGGGGTCTCCGTAGACGTTTTTAAGACTGATACCGATTTTTGGGCCCCAATTTTACAATGAGTGTGTAATGTTGGAGCGGGTGGTCTGGACCCCTGAATGTGGACAGAAAGCATTATAGTACTGATTTTCAAGAAGGGCGATAGGGGTGCGCTAAATGCTAAATGCTATCGCCCACTTTCCCTTCTTGATACTACGTTAAAACTGATGGGCAGAATCCTTCTGGAGAGATTGGAAACCTGGGCAACTGATATAACGCAATCCTTACAAATACTCAGTATGGATTCAGAAGGGAAATAGTGAGCGTTGAGCGGTGCATCAATCTTCATTTAATAATTAGTAAATATACAGTTGCAAAGAAGGGTTATTTACACCTTTGTTTTGTTGACCTTACAAGTGCTTTTGATTTAGTGAACCATGTGAAATTATGGCAAACTTTAGTCCTTATGGGTGCCCCAAGTTATATTATCGTCTATATGTCACAAATACTAAATACACTAGTTAGATATTGGACTGGAGGAGAGTGTGCTACCCATTGTATAGTAACACTGGGAATTAGGCAGGGATGTGTTCTTGCACCACTCCTGTTTTCTTTATAAACGGAGTAGACAAATGTTTGCAAAAGTTATAGGCTGATGCCCCTAGAGTTGGCAACCGTGCCGTTCCCACTCTGCTTTTTGTGGATGGTGCGGTTCTTTTGTCCAGAACCACTAACTGGCTTCAATGCCTAATCAAGACGTGTGCAAAATATATGCAGGAAAAGGATCTAGTACTCAATTTGAATAAAAAATTCACAATGATTTGTGGAAAAGGACAAAAACCAGGACATACCATGTAAATAGGGTCCCCATTGCAGAAACACATTTATTCTCGTATTTACGAGTGTTATTTACATCAAATGGCCGTTGGCGATCCCATATTGATTATTGTAAATCAAAATTTATACGGACTAAGGAGGCAATTTTTAGATTCTCAAAAAAATTGGGGAACAAAACCAATTAGAGAAATTTTGACACTCTACAGGAGCAAGTGCCTTACTGGAACTTGTTATGGTGCTGCGCTTTGGGGTATGGCTAACCATGATATACTCCAGACTCAAGCAAATATCTTTTTAAGAAGACTGCTAGACATTCAAAATTCTACCACTATGTATATCATGCATAAAAGCTACACTTTATATTATTCTGTGATTGTTATAGGGATATTAGGAAGAGCACTTTACGTCCATTATTTTTAAAGGAAAAGTTGTTTACTTATAAAATTGCCTTTGATTGTATCTGTAATTTCGAAAATGAAAGAGTTTGCAGCACTGTGGTGGTCTATATTCAAATGGCAATCAATATAAGAAGTATAATTTACATCTGGAGGCTTTACTTTACGAAGACGACAGGACATATACTGATTAGTGATGTTTAGGTATACCGTCTGATCCATATTTCTTCACTTGGCACTTTATGTATAAATTATTCCCTGTGCCCAAATTTTTTATTGTATTATGTTTATTGTGTTTGAATATTTTTCAAACTCTTTTATGTGTATTAACTTGCCGACCAGAATTAATTGCGAAAATGTTTGTTACTACTTTTTAGAATGCTTTTATGGTTGTACTATTTTTAACCGATTAAAGCTGAATTTGATTTGATTTGATTTGATTCGACTGGCTTCACCCTCTGATGCTATTGATGGAGTTGAAATGGTAACCCAACCTGTTCTCCAATATCATAATTAAGCTGTTGACCAAACTAATCAGTGAGCCAGTTCCTTGCATCTGGGAGAAAGCCAACAAGCTTTGATGCTACTTGTTTTTGGGGCTGATGGAAGTTTGTTTATGTTTCATACGCAGATTGTTTCAGTCTCTTCTACTCCAGTTGTAGAGACAGTGGTTAGAGATTGCTCTTTATTTACTCATCCAAATGTACTGTCATTGAAAATCTTGTAATAGAATGCTACCCGATGGAATGGGGCAACTTTATTGTAATGTAATGCAATGTGTAATTGTAATGTGTTTATTAAATGTAAATGCGATCAGGTGTGTAAGAGGTAGACACGCATGAGGGCGAGGGATCTGGGTTAATACTTCCCTACAATGTCAAATAAAGAATATTCATATTGACTCACCTGATGTGATGCAGTGGCACTTACATTACCCAAAGGTATGGTTTTAAACATTTTTTAGGTTTATAAAGGAGCGACCCTAAACCAGCTGAGTTGGTGGTTTTTAACACTCTTGAGGCGGCAAACACTGTACAGGGAGGGGTTTCCTAAGGGTGGTAGGAGATTCAAATTCTACATTTGAACCCTAGATTGATATAATTCAGAACTGACCAAGGATTGTGATAGTCAGTGCTGTATTCCCCAGCTGAATCTACCTCAGGTCCCGTAAATCTGGTTAGATACTTGCCCTAACACATAATTTTGATGTAAGAGCTGCAAGTGGCGGGGCACCTTCTTATCGTCGATCTGAAATGACGTTCAATAGGCATGGGTACGTGAGTCAGATTGAATATTTTCTGGTAGATGTGAAGCTATGGCAACACCTGGTAGACATGGAAGTGGTGGATAGCCTTGATAGTGACCACCACACATTAACTCTAACCCTGACAGATAATTTTAGGATAAAATCAGCTGTGAAGGGTCTTAAGATTTGGGGTGCCTCTTTGCATCTTGTTATTAGAAAAATCCTTCATCCTTTGAGGCAGTAGTTTCTAGCGTAGGAACTGAATTGGAGATTATTTTATCTCTTACTGATTCAAACAGGTGTGAGGTGTTGGGGCTGATGCACACTACACTGTTTAATCAGACCAGGGACCGCTTAGAAAAAACATCAAAAAGGGGTGTGAGCTTCCCCTAGATAAACCAATGGTACAGTCACTCTCGTAGGTCAGCTAAAAGCAAACTGTTAGTGGTAGTGAAATCTAACATACACCGTACTATAACTAGCTGTAGGGCCAGATTTATGCAGGCTTTGTTTAGGGAAAAGCAGGAATATGAGAGAAAAATCTGGCTAACTCTTTATGGAGCCATGATTTAAAGGATAGCCATACTTTTTGACGCCTGGCCTCCACATGTACAACTGGTATACAACTTGATCCTAATGCCATCCGGCTAATTAGGCGCATGAACAGTTCCAATCAGGCCCGTGCTGAGGGAACTCACTTGGCCTGTTAGACACTGGTTATATAATTAACTATTTGTGAGCGCCAATTATCTCCTTCAGGGACTCACAATCGAGATACGATACATGTTGTTTTCAATTCGAATTAAGGGGTAGATATTTCGGATGGTTATAGCAATACCCCCTTTCTCTATGCAGATAATGTACAATTGAATTGTACTCCGGACTGACCCTGGAATGGCCTCCTACTACTTTAAAAATTGAGCCAGGATACGGCACCAGACTCCCGCATTGAACCACGAGCGGTAAGCCTAATTAGCTGGATGGCATTAGAATGTGCGATAGTTATAGGATGTGCTAGTCTGAACTTTGCTCTGACACCCCTCTTTCTCCACAAGACAGGGTACAATCCACCAGGGCTTGGTTGCCCCCTACCCTCCCCATTTACCACATCCTGAGGGACACTCGCAGACAAGGCCAAAATAACCTGGACGCCAAAAGTCGAGTCGAAACGTCGACAGCCTCACATTTCCGTATCTGGACCCATCCTACCAATCCCTACTACGTGCCACAGATGATTACAATCTGTGATTGTACTAATCAATGTAAATAGACGATGTAAAATAGCATTGGGACAGGACACTTTAGATTGATACGCCTGATCAATCTCACTGAATCTCTCTAGTCTTCTCTTTACTCTGGGAATAATTCCCCCACCCACTTACTTCCGAGCACCTCTTCTTTTGCACGTTCCCCCTTGGAGCAACCATCTGAAATGTACAGTGATTTAAATCCATTTATGTAAATAAATTTGTTTTGTTACATATGAAGCTCATACTCTGCACATCCTTTTTCATGCATATTGTTAAAAAGTTTATGTTGAAGTCAGTGCTTTAAATGGGAAAAAATAAGTGCAGGTACTCATTTAAATAAGTTAGAGGTGTGTCAAATGGGCGGGGCTAGGGGTGGGGCTAAGGGCAAGATATGATGATACATAATGACTTCTGTACCAGTTGCAGCACATATAAAAACACATGAGAAATGCGCTTATGTAAACCAATCAGGTTAACACATTACACAAAATGAAAGCCAAACAGGATGATATGAGCATTTCCTTGTTTTGTCATATTTGCCGCTTCTTACCCCCTTGGATGCGTCGGACGGCCGGGGGCTGTCCGACGTTACTGTGGGCGGGTGCGGAGGACGGCCGGGGGCCGTCCGAACCACGCCCACCTTTTATTTCGCCCGCACCGCGGCGGAATTTCCGCCGCGGTTAAAGGGTTAATGCCATATGTTATTTGTTGTTGTTTGGCACCATACTATATATTCTCAAGCAGGCACACACACTGAGAGCAAAACAAGCTGAGGTGAACACAAAAGCATTCCACCCATTCCCTTTAGAATATCTCCTGAGAGTATCCTGATTCTGATTACACAGCCACCTGGGCGGTCTTTCATTCCCCTACCAATCCTCCTTACTCGACAGGTAAGAAGAATGTCGAGGGCTTTTGATGTTTGATTGATAGCCCCTGAACTTTCCCACCCATATTTAGACACTCGTTCTTCAGATCCCAATGAGACCCGATCTGTCCATCTCTCAATGGTGGAACTCCTGCCATCACCACATGTGGGCAGGCTGCTGATGGTGAATGCATTATCAGAAGGTTTTTAGTTTCTTTTTTGTGGTGCCTCCCTCCCCGTTTTCTTGGACTCCTACGGTGGCTGAGATTCTCTGTGATGAGATTAGATTCATACTTGGCAGAACTTTAGTCTCCTGACCATTAATTTTCATTGGCAAATTGTAATATCGACCGAAGTTTTTACTGGTGGTACTGTTCCCCTTGCCCCTTCTGTCCATCCTGCAAGGATGTCCAATCAGCTATTGGCCCCTGGGACGTGGCTGCTGAATTTGTAGGCATCAAAGCCTTGCTAGGGCACTGTTTGGAGCTATTTTGATAAATGTATCGATCTTCTTCAGTTTGGCAGTTATAGGGGACAGCAATTAGTGATGAAAAAAACGGCTTTAACGAAGGTATTGTATTGTAATTGTATTGTAATTGCATTTATATAGCGCTTACTACCCCATACGAGGCGTCAAAGCGCTTTTTTGGCGTTTAGCACGCTACTCCGGCACCCATAGAGGATTAGTGTTGAATTAGTATAGGGAAAGATCCAAGTACATTTTAAGTGGTGGATAGGTTAGTCAGTTATTTGGATTTGGAATGATAGCAGAAGGATAGAGGAGGAAAAAAGGTTTGTCTTTATATAGCGCTTGTTACACTGATGGGGTGTTGAAGCACGTTACTCCAGAAGCCCATAAAGGATTAGGGGTGAAATAATATGGTGAAATGTGAAAGTAATTTCAGTGGTGGATATTAGTCAGTTATTTGGAGTGAGAAGGATAGCGGGGGGATAAAAGGGGAAGAAAGGTTTGCTTCCATATAGCACTTGTTACCCCTGGTGGGTGTTGAAGCGCTTTTCTGGCGAGTAGCACGCCACCCCGGAACCCATAAATGATTAGTGTTGAAAATTAGTATAGTAAAATATGAAGTAATTTGAGTAGTGGATAGGTTATTCAGGGGCATATTACCAACCAATAGAGATAATTTTTGTCTCTAACTTATTTAGAGACAAAAATTATCGCCGCACATCGGCGATTTTTATCGCAGATAAAAAGGTTTATCGCAAATGCGATAAAAAACGCCCGCAATGCATGAATATCGCTGAAAAGTCAGCGATATTCATGCATTATCGAGCAAATGCTCTTAGCCATGTTATCCACCTCCCATTGGATAACATGGCTAAGAACTGCTCCTGGGCAAGTGTTAGCTTTTGGAGATATTCGCGCTTAGCGCAAATATCTCCAAAAGTTGGTAATAGGAGATAGCGATGTTAGCGACTGTTTTCAGTCGCTAACATCTTGGCACGCCCACTTTGCATGTCATTAGTGATAAATATCACTGACATGCAAAGCGGGGCCCAAGATGGTCACTATCTCCTATTAGCTGTCGCTAACTGGTGTTAGCGACAGCTTGGTAATAGGGAGATAATTTTATCTCCGCTTTCTTGGCTTTTAAAGCCAAAAAAGCAGAGATAAAGCCCCTTGATAATATGCCCCTCAGTTATTTGGGTAGAGAAGGGAAGGTGGTGGGATAGAAGAGGGAAAGAGGTTTGTATTTATATAGTGCTTGCTACCCCTGAAGGGGTTTTGTAGCGCAAGTAGCACGCTACTTTGGAACCCATAAGTATTAGTGTTGAATTAGTATGGTGAAACATGAACGTAATTTTAGTGGGGGATATGTTAGTTATGTTTGCTCTACGTTATTCAGCAAAAATGCAATAGTACAGGTTATCACATAACAAGAGCTGATAGACAAAAACATATGCCAGCCATTCAACCTGCAGGAAAGCATGTCAGTGTAGAAGGTATTCTTCAGCACCAGCTTCCGCTACCCACTGGAGGTGACAGATACGTAGCTTTATGCAAACTCCACTTGTTCCGCAGACTGCAACACTAAACTCTAAGATGAGGAGCATCAAAGCTCTCTAATTACCAATTCACAATGTTTGGTGGGGGGGGGGTGCAAGGTGTGTTTTTTGCTTTGTAATTTAATGTATTGGAAATTATAACACGGAAGTAGGTATATTAAACATGTGTGAAAGCACTGCAAGTTTGCTCAACACTTTCGCCAAAGCATGGGAGTGCAAAAGGTACATGCCAATTCGGACTGAAATACCATGGTGACCTGCTAGACTTAAGGCTTGCCTGAAACAGCAGGTTTATATTTTACTATCCTGAGTAAGGTGCTAAAGCTTCTGGTATATGTCGGGAAAGGATCACCTCTACTTATCACACACTGAGCAGTGTATTTCCAGGGACAGGTAGAAATACACCCCATAGCTAGCAGGTCACTAGTTTATCTTTACAGATTTATATTAAAGTTTATAGGAAGGAACTAATATAAACTTCCCTAAATAAGATTTGCCAGGTTATTAGTCCGACCAAGAATAACATGAATCAGAAAGCCACATTTCGAAAATAAACTAAATGAAACCGGCAGCAGCTTTCAATCACGGCTGTACCTTTAATCTGAAACATCTTTTTCGTGGTGAAAGGATATAAAACTGATCAAGCATTTGCCATTGAGTATCCATTGTTCCGCTAATATTACTGGTAAGGTGGGTGCTTGATCTGTGTGCTTCGATACAGAAAATTTCTCATGCGAGGTGTGGGCTCTGCTTAGGAACAGTTTATGACTTTTAAAAGAGATGAAGATAGAGAATTGTTGACAAACGGCTTTTGATGAGGAGAGACAGAGTGGAGGGTAATTGTTACTCCGGCATTCCTGAGCAGATGGGCCAAGTCATTGTAATGAAATCTCTTCCTTTAGCCACTGCTTAATCATTTACTAAGTCAACTTTTCATCCAACACTTTTCTGCCCCTCCGCTCAAAATACACCCCAGCAGGATGCAACTCCCTTCTCTTATTGTGTTTAGATGCAGCCTTGAGTGGCGTATGGTGCATTTAAGTATCCAGTATGACATGGTCCCTCCATCCTCTCCTACACCCCCCCTATTATGGCTCCTATTTAATGTTTCCCATTGCAGTGCACTAATGCTACCCTAGGCAACCATTTGTGCTATATATGCACCCAACACGGAAAGAGGTATTCCCTTTGTCACCCTCCCATACAGTGCCCCTGCCCATCGCCCCCATTCTGTACCCCATTAAGCGGTTTGAAATGACCAGGGGTCAGCAAAAATACTAAGCAAGCAACAAACCTAACGTTTTTAAAATAAAACTATTAGCAAATTTATATTACAAAGTAATGCAAAATCACGAGTAAAACCGTAACATAGCAAAGGAAAAATAGAAGATAGAAAAATATCTGAGATAGAAATCACCTTCGTACGGTCAGTGCATTTCCCTAAATGGGACAAGTTTACAGACTAGAAGCCCCAGCCCATTTCACACACTTGATAAAGGAAGGGCGCCCCCCCCCCCCACCCGCCTTAAAACTTTAAGTGTAATAGCCATTGTGCTATCACAGCATGACGCAAGGCGAGCCCTCTCAGACCCCTGCAGCCAGGGGCCATTCAAATGTGAGCTGCTGTAATCGCCAGCAGTGATTGTGCAAAAGGCCACTGAAGGGCTCAGTCGGAAGCAGAGCGGCGTCTGCCCTGAGCAGGAGGAGATAAGTAACCTGAGCCTCAATCAGGGTACCGGTACTCTCCCTGACCTAAAAAAAAGTGCCGGTACTGAGGGCCAGAAATTTCGGAAGTGCCGGTACTCAGTACCGGTGAGTTCCGGCCCATTTAAAGCACTGGTTGAAGTACTATGACTTATGAGGAGTGTGAATTTATATTTTTTTGCTCAAAATCAGGAATTGGAGATTAATTCTGCGAACGTGTATGATTGGTTTGAGGACCATTGTTCTTCTATATCTCAAGTTTTTTGGGCTATAAAGTCCATGCCGGTACGCATTCTGTCCATTTTGGCTTCTTTAAGGTGAGACTATGTTTCATTGTCACTAATAATGACTTCATGTTATCCTCAGGGGCCTGGTGGTTGGTGTGTGTCCCCTCCGCCATGTTCTGATCTGCGAAATTATTCTGTGCTTGTGTAGTTTTACAGGGCTCAAATGAGAGTTTGGACTGTTTTCCTTCCATTCTGCCAATATCGTGACTGTTAATGCCGTGATTCTTCCCAATCCAGAGAAGCATGGTCTGGTAGTCCACTGGGAAGCAGGCGTTCCCTCCAATAGCAATGTACAGAGTAAGTCTATACCAGGCTACCAGCCAGAGCAGAGGCAGCAGGTCATGGGGGTCCCTCCGCCGAGGTCCTTAAATATCTGTAGGCCTCTGGGCCGCAAGCTCTCAGGACTAGAAAGCCCCTCCATAGCATGATGATGTGTGCGCTCAGAGGCACCTCGCTGGCCAGGTCGTCACAGGCCTAGCCACCGCTCCCTTGCAGTCGCAGCAAGCAAAACCTCATCTTCACCTGCAGTGCCGGGGCCGGAAAACCCTTCAGGTCAGCCAGCTGCAACTGTCGGGGCTCACTCTTCTGCTCCTCCCAACAAGTAAACTAGCGGCCGCAGACGATGTAGAGCGCTCGATATCCCGGTCCACAGGCAAGTCTGCGAAGGTTTTCCCTCATTTCGTGCTCCTGTGAGGTAAATGCGAGTTTATGAAGAAAATAGTGATCTGCGGCTACTTGTGTGACCCCTGTCCTCTATTTTAAGCTTTATGGTTAGCCATTTGGGACAGGATTTTGATGGTTATATGTCCTAGGCTTCAGGAGCCTCACTCTAGAACAGCCATCTTGCTTGCACACCCTCTAACGCCACAGTTGAACTTGAATTCCATGGAGAAGGTGTCAGAGATCTGATGACCCACCCGGGGGTAGCCAAAATTCCTTGGTTTCAAGCTATTGAAACTCTTTTGCATATGCTGCACCTAGATTTCTATTGGTTTTTCTTAGAGCAACTGTGCCAGCTATCTAGAAGAAAGGTCAAAATCTTTATTGGGAGGCTGCAGCCATGGATATAGTGACCAAGAGCCCAGGCAGTCTTGCACTGTCTTTCATCAATTTTAAACCGTGTATGAGCTTTGAGTTAACCATTGATGAAATTGAACCCTCTCTGGCACATAAACTATATCTGCAGTGCAGATATGGTATCCTCCCGGTCAAATCTTTTATCTCTAACTGGTCTGCAGGGAGTGAAGGTGGTGATGATATATGTCCTGCTTGTGGGGGGGTGAAGAATCATTGGAACATCAATACTTTTACCCCCAGTACAGTAGCCTTCGGGCAAATTGGATTGTTCCACTTTGTAAGAACCTTGGTACCAGGAGTTACCAGATTGCTTTCAGAATCTTGGGCACTAACACTCACAGGCCACATGTTTTTGGTGTGGTGAAATTTCTTATGGCTAATAAAATGTGGTAGTTTTAAAACCCAAAGGATTAAAGTTGGGAAGTGATCAGTGGATTGTTTTGTAAATTGTGATTGAGTTCAGTCCATTAAAAGTTCTGCTCTGTTTTTAACATTTGATCTTGTTATGATAACAACTGGACTGTATTTTAGCAGTTTTGTATTTGGGAACTTGTTTTTATTTTATTTTACTTTGTTGACCTGTGTAATCGAAATAAAGTATGTTGACTAACTGGCATCTTTATATGTACTATACTAAACGTCAAAAGCACTGGTTTTATCAGTGTTTGCTTTCTTTAAATTAAGATATTTTGATTCCCAACACTTCACTCCCTTTTCAAACCAACTGAGGAAATATATTTTCTATTTTACATTTATCTACTGTGACTTCTTTTGCTTTCGTCTTTCTTTCTTTCTGATGAGAAAAGACTTCTTAGGTAGGATAATAAACAAATGCTTATGGATAGTGACATTTGCAATGATATGAATCATGCAATGTAAAACTACTGCTCTGAACATGTCAATGTGTCACTAGAAACACATTTACAGATATAGTTGGACTAGTGAGCATTTTCAGAATCTCTAGAACACACTAAATGGAAATGTCCACTTTTGATATATTATTTAACGTTAGGACTGCATTTCTTGTACTATTTCGAAAGGCTGCTAATTTCAAGAGATGAAGAAGTGAGGTACTGAAGGTCAGTTGATTAGTGTGTGTGTGTGTGTGTGTGTCTGGGTGTGTTTGTGTACATATGTGTGCTAACTTTAGTAGTGATGATACAAAGATTACAACAGTTCAATACGTCTAACCTTTAAAATAGTGTTTATTATTAAATCGGCAGATATTATTCAGAGACCGTAAATGAAATACAATTTTCTTTACTTCACAAAATCATTCCTAACATAGCATATTAAACTTATACATGCATTTTTGTACCTCTGTAATCGTCACTTTCTTTAGCTGAGCAATGTAAAAAGGTAAGGAGATTTGTTATGTAGGAAATACATTATAATTGTTTTTTGTTCTATTAATGTCTAGAACTTTAGTAACAGATTAAGGTTACTGAATCCATGATCCTCCTTTTAATACAAGTAATAAACAATTGTCAATTACATTTGGGCGAGAAGCAGGTTTTTACTCATTGTGCTTCCAGTGATCGAGTTTCAGAACGTCAGGACCGTGCGGGTACTGTGAATGAAAATGAAAGTTGTATCAATGTCTTTACATAAAATTTCACTTCTTCACTTTTGAGACTCAAACTGGGCTTTGAAAAATGCAACACACTATATTTGAAAATTAAACACCGTTTCTTTTTTTGCTAATTGTAGATCTTTTAGATTTGACAGTTGTCATATGTTAGCAGCTGATACATTTATACAGTGTAGTAAATTACAGCAAAATAGAACATAATTTAGAACCCGTAGAGAACAGACAGAAGGAAACCCAAACTAAATCTGGTACATCTGTAAACATCTGCTATTTCGGCACCATGATACCATTCAGGCTGAATGTGCTCTTTATGAATACATGTGTATGTTATTTCATGTTACATTATGTTGTGTTATGTCCCAAAATATCACATACCCAAATTTTAATTTTAATTTTCCAATTCACTGATGATTACACGTCAATGGTTCTAAATATCTATCTTTAAAATTCACTTATAATTCCAAATTGACTAGTGGTAACATGGGCATGACAAAAGCAGCATATCAAAACCTGTCCTCTATAATGAAATCCTTACATGGAACTCTTTACCTGTAAATGAAACATAGTCACCCAGTGCTGTAATGGGAGTTGTGACCTGTTCGGCTACTAGTCTAACATTCTACCTTCAGTGTATGCTTATTGCGTGGTGCTTTCTTCTCTTCAGTATTCAGGTGCAGATGTTGATTTACCCATTTACATATCTCGCAACTAAACTCAAACTCTGTATTCTGAGTCAACAAATGATTCTCAGGGCTTAGTGATCAGCAAAATGATAAAGAAAATGCTAATGCAAATTGTAAAGCAAAGGCTTAAGATCATGTTGTACTGCAGCTTGAATGTTAAGAATTTCACACCCTCCATTCACACTCTAATCTGTCTGCAGATCAGTTTCATTAGTATGTACATGAAGTTCTCAATGTTGTTACAATGCTTTATCTGTTGAGATAAATCCATAATTTTACCTTTTTTACACCTATAGGGCCACATGCATCATTGTTGCCGTTTGCGATCTCTTAATTGCGAAAATTAAGGAATCGCAATTAAGAAATCGCAAACGGCTATGTATCAAGAAATCGCAAGTTTTTTTTGCGATTTCTTAAATTTCCTTAATTGCGATTCACAATTTGCGAATCGCAATTAAGGAATCCCTTCCCATTGATTCCTGAATGGGAAGCCATTCTCATTTTGCGATTCGCAATTAAGGAATCGCAAAATGAGAATGCTCTTTCAAGGGTACAGAGGGGGGTCCAAAGGACCCCCCCTGCACCCCTGAAATTTAACTTTAAGAACCTTTTTCACACACACATGCCCCAAGGGCATGTGTGTGTGTAAAATGAAACTTTGAAAAATGCACTTTTGTGCATTTTTCAAAGTTTTCGCAAATTACCATGAAGGTCAACTTCATGGTAATTTACCTCTCCCTATTTGCGAATTCGCAATTTCTAAAGTGTGATGCATTGCATTTAAGAAATCTCAAATTGCGATTTCTTAAATGCAATCGCAATTTAAGAACTCGCATCATAATTGCGATTCCTTAAATTGCGAAAAAATAAAAAAACATGATGCATCCCAAAAAAGGAAATTGCATTCGCAAACGGCCGAATTTTGCGATTCGCACCGTTTGCGAATGCAATTTACCTTGATGCATGTGCCCCATAGTTTCTTATATTGGCACTTTTGACATTGGGTATTTAACCTCTGAGGTGTCTGGGGCCTCCTGCTCACACCCTAGATACCTACGGCCCGCCCTAAACATTGAACCCAATTTTGCTTTAAAATTAGCGTACTGGACACTTTCATAGATCATCAGTATGTGTGTTGAACGTTTTACTCAATGTAAAATATGGGATTCCTGAATGAAAGAGAATTTTTTACGACTTGCCTCTAAATAAAGATAAAGTACTTGAAGACATCTTTTGTGCTTCTGTAGCAGGCTGAATATGTGTGTACTTCGAAAACTCAATTTTTCAATTTCTCTCTGCGGGGTGGGGGTATACATCCTAAAATGTTGGTGTGTATATTAATAAATATGACCGAATGGATGAAAAACAGTACATTTATTTATCAGCTATAATTGTTGCCTATGTTTAATACGTTTTTATACAGCCTGCCTCAAACGTGTCAATAGTGTTAGCAAATGGATTAATATAATTCACTTAGCTGAAGCCCTATTAACTATTTGTAAAGGGGACAATCTCAGGCAGGCAAGGCTCCTCACAGCATGGGATCGGATCAGGGGGTACCTGAGGGGGTGGAGATTTTCTTTGATCCTTGGCTGACGTAATGAGGCTGGTAGGCGCAGGGATTTGAAGATAGAGGGAGAATGACAGAGATAGAGAATAGGCGAGCGAGAACAAGAGAGAGATACAGATAGAGGGACAAAGGAGCAGAAAGAGAGATAAATAGAGAGAGAAGGGGACAGAAGTGACTCTGACATTTGGAATTTCTATAATAAAAAAAAGCTTTGAGATACTTGGTGCACTGAAACAGATTTCGGATATAGGGACCAAGTCCGTGCTGTAAATATTAGGCATAGAAACTCTAAAAACGTCAGATTCATTTTCTCTTAAACTCTGGTTCAGTCTTTAAAAATCACATATGGAATATAGGGTTTTAAGTGGGGAACCCAGCCTGCCTTCTCCGGCTGAGAGCTGCCTGCATGTAGTGTGTGATCTAATATGTGAGGTCATAAGCAGTGCATGGCAGGAGCACCAGTTATAGTTAGGTCAGTAAACTTATACTAGTGAATTTCAGAGTTATCTTTTTCAGTACATTTTTTCCTTATTTCAACACTTAACTATAATGGTACTTTCACCTTTGTTTTTTCTAGTGTTTTTAACATAAGCTAAGATCTTATCAGCATGCCTAATTGTTAGTATTTTAAAATTAGGGAGGTGTTGAGCAATGGACAAAATGGACGATCTGAGTAAAGAGATGTAGAATGGGGATGCAGGACCTATTCAGACGTCTCTCTCTCCCTAGCTGTTTTTAGTTCCTTTAAAAATACGTTATGACTGAAATGATTTAAAACCCATATCTCCCTTAACATTTGAACCCTCTGGGTTCAGAACTGCATTAACATCTCAATGCTCATTTACTTCAGCCTGATCTTAAGGAAAGGCTTTAAATTCGACAGCTCCAAATCCAAGAACATGGTGTTCATGTGTACTTCACTTTTGACTTGATTATAAAATGTTAGCACTCTAGTTGTTTTTGCATATGCCAAGCTAAGTGTGCCAGGTATGCTCTGACGTGGGACCCAGGCTCATTGTGACTTTGGAACCAAGCTGTACCCGGCTGATTAGCCCATAACTAGGACAAAACCTGTCACAGGTTGCTTGTGTTCCAGTTCAGGGATGACCTGGTTTGGCATTTCGGGCTTGCTGTTCCCATTGGAGCAGGGTCAACACAGATTTGCATATGGCTGGATTCAAACTGAAGTGGCATGGTGAGCAAAGGAACAATGGGTTGGAGTGCTACCCCAAGCCATTGCCAGTGATTAGACTTATTGCAAGTAGACTTCCATCACCTTTCGTGTGTGTCATCATTTACGGGTTTGCTGGGGTCATAGCTGTGACCCTGGCACTGCCTTGGAAGCCTCTGCTTCAGAGATGACAAAGTCAGTGCCAAGAAGAAATAGGTTGCTTGGCCTTCTTGTTTCCAGCTCATTTTTAATTATCCTAGTAGAGAATAATTGTATATTGTTCACTAGTAGGGTAATTCAAACTATAGCATCAGGTAAATGTATGTTGTGTGCATGCTTGCATGTGACAGTGTGTTTGTGTGAGAGAGTGTGTGTGTATGTGAGATTGTTTGTGTGAAGAAAAGTGACTGTAAGTGATATGAGTGGCAATAAGTGAGATTAATGTCAGTGAGTATGAGTAGGTCAGGGTGAGTGAGAATGATTGATGAGAGTAAGAGTGATTGCAAGTCAGTGTGAGTGAGTAGGTGTGAATTAATCAGTGTACGAATGAGTGACAGTTTGCGAGTGGAAGACTGAGTGTAAAAGAGTGAGAATGAACGTGTATAAGTGAGTGAGAATGATTGAGTTAGAGTGAGTAGGTGAGTCAGAGTGCGCTAGTGAATGTAAATTAGGGATACCTATGGCAAAATGCTGGCGCTTGCACATTGGAGCTGATTCTTGGCATAAAGGGGGATACCTGTGGCATGTAGGAGGTGGAAAAACATGCCAAAATGCTGGCCCTATCATACCAGAGGTACACCTTGACAGAAGGGTCACCCATGGTACTTAGATAAAATTAATAGTTAATTTCCAGGACCGGCATATATGTAATTGTTGGTGTAAGAAAGCTCCTGTGGCATAAAGGGGCACCCATGGAAAAATACAGGTCCGGGCACAATGGAGGTTATTTTTGGCATATGGGGGCAGCCATAGCACATTTCGATAATAGGGCTCAACTCCTGTGGAGCGTCAGGTTTTGTTGCCATGGCGCACCATGAAAGGACCTATATACTTAACGAGTGCATTCTTATCGACCATGGCTTTCTCGCAGATTTATGTGAAAAGTTTGTTTTAAAATTTACTATTTTTACCCATGTTTTTAAACATTTCTTGTGGAATGAACCCCTTACCCCTAATTCCACTCAAAAGAGCTCTAGTTCATTTGCTTTGCTTAGTACAATTTAGGGCAAGTATTGGATTACACCCCCACCCCTTTCAAAGATTATGTTAGCATCCTAATATAGGTGTATCCAAAAGAGACATTTGTGTTGTATTTTTAAATTAATGACACAGTTATAATGTAACTTCATTGATGTCATTATTGTGATATCAACCGAATTTGGGTCAAATTATATAACTTCCTGGGAAAATTAACGTTCAAATGTCATTTGATGTCACTTTCTTTAATGCAAATAAGGTCAAATGGTGTATGATGTCACTTCCACTACCGCTGGCCTTTGGTGAATTGACATCCATGCACTAAGGATGTCCCCAATCCTAATATGGGCATGAGATGACACTGGTCCATCAAAACCGGAATTGCTACCCTAGTCCTTACTCATGGCCATCTTACAAAAGCTATAACGCTGGTATAAAAAGAAATATTACCAAGCATCTCAGATATGCAGATCACCTGAAGTTTTACCAAGGCAAATCAAGATCTAAAGATGTTACAGCAAAACAAATGGAAGTGAGCCCTTTTTGTATGTGCTGGGGCAGTTCCCAAGATCGAGGAGCATACACGCCAACAGTCCCGATTCATTCCAAAGACTCACGATTTTGTAAGCCCAAAGCAGCTTTATTTTATCTTTCTCCAACCTTAAATTGCCTTTGCTTCTATGCAAGTCAATTGGGAAAATAAATACCCCTATTTTTTGTCAGAATCTCCTTCTTTGCAGCTTCAAAATGTTGGAATGTATGGAAAAGAAACTAGAATAAGTCAACATTTTGGACCGGTTCCCGGTTTTAACAAAAACATGTATAGCTATCACCTAACAGGCTACATTGACACCCAGTGTGCAGGTATGGATGAAAGACATGGATAAGGGCCAAAATATTTCAACATACAGGTAGAGGCACAGCACATAAAGCATGGGCCACATTCCTGACTGCCCAGAAAAGAAATATCTGACAGATGATCACTATGATGAAATGTTTTGGAGTAGAACAAAACTGATCTAAAACTTATAATGTGATGACACGTATAAGTGGGTTGAGGATAATCATGGATACTGTCCACCTGCCATTACTTGCATAATGAGTAAGTGTGTTTTTGTGCTTATCAGTGGGAAACAGGTGGTTAGTGTTTATACGATTATCTACTGACCATCTCTACCTCAGACACTTGTTATTGTCTTGAAATGCTTGACTTGGTGCAAAAAACCACTTATTTATGGATACAATTTACTTTGTGTATGTTATTGTTGTCTTGTATTGTTAGTATTGAAAATGATAGATTTCTTACACCGCAAGACTAACTTGTAAAAAGTAAGATAACGCTCTGTTATGTGATTACCATTCATCTTCAATAATGGTATGAAAATCAATAAAGAGCTAATAAACGTAAATATAGATATGTGTGTGTGTGTAAATATATATATATATATATATATATATATATTCACTGAAAAAACCATAGGTTATAGACCATATATAGTTAGGAATTAGCATTTAAAAAACCTTATTTTACTCACACAAAACCATTGAAATTCCATATATAGTTAGTTGTACTAACTATATATCGCGCACCCGCAATCCACTGCTGATCATGTCACATATTACATCATTCATGACATGGTCAGTGACATCACTGATGACATCACTGATGACATCTCAAATGACATCACTGATGACATCACTGGTGACATCTCAAATGACATCACTGATGACATCACTGATGACAACATCCAGTGACTGTATTTTTCTGTAAAGTTAAAATATGTCTTACATATTGAAGAATGAGTGGATGTATAAGTGTCTGGATGAAGGATTTAGTAGGTGCATGACTGACTGTATGAGTGAGTGATTAAATGTGTCTCACTGAGTGCATGGGTTAGTGACTAAACTGTCTTAATTTGTGCATCATTATGTCTGTTGTTCTGAAAACTGCTGCATATGTTGTTCAGTAGCTATATGAGTAACTATATGGGTTATTGATTGGTTGCCCAAGTATTTGTATGGGAGACTGAGTGTGTGTGTGGGTGGCTGGGAGGTGTATGACTCTGTGCATAGATGTGTGAGCAGTTGATTCACTAGATGTATGGGTTCAAAAGTGCATGTGGAAACAGCTGTATGGGCGGTTGACTGTGTGCATCAGTGTATTGGTGAGTGAATGGATATCTCAGTGCTACATGTCAAAGTAAGTACATATGTAAAACACAGTACATGTGAGACTTGACATATATAAATAACTGTCCATAAGAACCAGTGAATGTGTGAGTGGCTGTATGCATCATTGTGAACTTGTATCCAGGATTGTATAAGAGAGTAAATATGTTTTAGTATATGTTTGAATAAGTAAGGTGTGTATAACTGTATAGTTGAGAAAATGGAGGTGTGATTGATTGTTTGCATGACTGACTAGGTGTGTGTGTAACTTCATGGATGAGTGACAATCTGTGAGTCTGTGTTTACACTGAGTGTATCTAAGGTTGTATTAGAGTCTGAAGAGGTTCATCGTATTATCACATGAATGATGTCATCAGTGATGTGATCAGTAATGTCAAATGAGATGTCATCAGTGATGTCATCAGTGATGTCATTTGAGATGTCATCAGTGATGTCATCAGTGATGTCATTTGAGATGTCATCAGTGATGTCATCAGTGATGTCACTGACCATGTCATGAATGATGTAATATGTGACATGATCAGCAGTGGATTGCGGGTGCGCGATATATAGTTAGTACAACTAACTATATATGGAATTTCAATGGTTTTGTGTGAGTAAAATAAGGTTTTTTAAATGCTAATTCCTAACTATATATGGTCTATAACCTATGGTTTTTTCAGTGAATTTTCAAGGTTTTGTAAATGCTAATTCCTAACTATATATGGTCTATAACCTATGTTTTTTTCAGTGAATTTCATTGGTTTTTTAAAAGCTAATATCTATAACTGTAAAATGTATTCTTCTTTAAATCCAAAAATATATTTTATATGTTTATTAATAAAAAAAAATTTAATATTTTTTTTGTTTCGCTCCCGGTCCGCGAACCGGGAAGCTTTCCAGTAGCTCAATTTGATGCCGCGACCCGGTCCGCGAACCGGTAAACGTCCCGTTTGCGCAACTGCCGCGTTAGAAATCAACATCGTGACGCGTCGCGGAAGCGTGACGTATCAACTTGTCACGTAATGCGTCTTATGACGCGCCACGTTAGCGCACCCGGAAGTGCTCCGGGGCGCGAACCGAGGCGCGAAACGCAGCTCCCCGGAAGCGATCCGCGGCGCGTCACGAAAGCGCGACGTATCGCGTTACCGCGTAATGCGTCTTATGATGTACCGCGTTAGCGCACCCGGAAGTGCTCCGGGGCGCGGACCGAGGCGCGAAGCGCAGCGACCCGGAAGCTATCCGGGGCGCGTTCCGCAGCGCGTAACATAAGCGTGAGAGGTCATGTGACTTGTTAATAAAACTTTTCATTGGTTCATTTCACTTTTGGTTTCATAATCATGTAAGGCTAGGTCAGGTGACCTAAAAATAACACTTTTCATTGGTTGAGAACTATTGTTTTTCACAAATGATGAAAACCCCTCCTTCTTTCCTCACTCTGACTTTCATCATTGTGAGAGGAAGACCTTTATTAATACTAGAGAAATTACTTCAGTACTTGCTTCAGCTGGTGCACCCCCACCACCACCTCCACCTCCTCATGGGAAGAGAGGACCACCTCCCCAGGTCATCACCAACACAGAGGAGGAAGAGGAAGAACTAGAGGAAGAGGAGAGAGAAGGACCACAGTTCTTGGAAGAGGTGCCCCGGGTTTCCCATAGAAAAGCCAGTTTCATTTGGCAGTTTTATTCAATCCCTCCAGGGCAGAAGAAAGTGAATGCGAGGTATGTCACCTGCCTCATTTGCAAAGACAAATTATCAAGAGGGACTGATAAAAAGTATAGTTATGTGAACTATACCATGCATAGGCATATGACCAGGAAGCATCCACTTAATTACAGCCGGGCGGAAATCCGTGATATGGAACAAAACCCAACAGCAACTCCTGTGGCCAGGTCAACATCGTCAATATCATTGACACCAGCAGAGGCACGGGAAACCGTGCCAAACATCCAGGAAAATTTTGGGCATATGAAACATACTTGTATGCACTGCGGTGCATTAATATCATGTGGTAACATGAGTATTAATGCTATAAACCTAGCTTATAACAATCATAATTGCCCTAACCGCCCCCAGTAATTTTTTTTTTGCTCCTGTTGAGCCCTTTTCAATGCCTGTTTTTTGTTGTTTCCCCCCCCAAAAAAACCCAAAAAAAATATAAAATTGTTAAAAAAATACAAAAAAAACAAAAAATGTTCAAAAAATAAAAAAAATATAAAACAACAAAAACATTAAAAAAAAGTTCTTTTCAGAACTACCTCCCCTTTAAAAAAAAATTGCTAGAATGTTTAGCACTCTGGCAAGCTCTATTTCTTTTGGTTTGCTTCCCGGGTCGCTTCCCGGTACGCGGACCGGGAGCTAACCAAAAAAAAAAAAAAAAAAAAAAAAGAGTAAGTATAAGGAAAGTAAACAGAGAGTGATGTTAAAAGAAAGACCGCTATAGGGAGTAAACCAGAGATACTGTTTAATAGATCTATTTACCGAAGAAAAGACGGAAGAGGGTATAATTGTGAAAAACAAAATAGATAAGGAAGTGAAAGAAAAAAAAGAGAGTAGAACAATAACAAAGAAGAGTTTCTTGGAGAATGTGAGTGAATGTTCAAAATAAGATTAAAACATGGGGAATAACAGAGAGAAAAAATAGAAAACAGAAAACAAAAAGTAACAGAAAAAGATTAATTGAAACAGCAAAGAAATGTAAATAACATAGAGCCATATCATCAACATAGGCAATAAAAGTTTTGCAGCTTTTATCGGCAGAAATGTGTCGCTAAAGCCGCTTTTGCGGCAGAAAACTGCCGCTAAAACCACTTTTGCACCAGTTTTCTGCCAATAAAAACAGCAATAATTTTATTGGCTGTGTTCATAATATGCCCCTTAGTGTGCTTCAACTACACAGAGAAAGCATTATGAACAAGTAGTGATAGAGTGATCAGTCAAAGACACTAAGAGTAATAGAGACGGAGTGAGTGAACAAGAGTGAGGAACTATGAGAAGAGAGGGACTGAGAAAAAGAGTGGAAGGAGTTGAGTAAGTAGGTAATAGAGAAAAGAATGAGGAAAGTAGCAAAGGCAGGAAACTGAGAGTTAAAGAAATAAAGCTGTGGAACTAATAGTAGGTGAATGTGATAGAAATGTAACGAAAAGAATACAAAACATTTACCTTATAATTGTCGTTAAATTACTCACTTTTTGTTTTTATACTTTCAATCTGTGAAAGAGAGAACAAACATTTGAAAAATATTAAAACATGTATTTAAAAATTACAAAAGACAAGGGAAAAGATTGAAGGACAAACAGTTTTTCAACAACTTTGACACTTACAGAAGCTTCTGCTTCTCCAGGTCCCCTACACAGTCCTAAAGATATACATTTTAAACTAACAGTATCTTGATGCAGATGAAGTGAGGCCTATCTTAAAACATGGTGCATCTTTTGCACTGCTGTTGTCTCAGAAAAGTGTCGCAAGACACTAAAATTTTAAATGATTGCTTCAGGATGCCAATAAGATGTGTCCTATCCAGAGGTTTGTTTCAGGTGATACCTACTCAGGGTTCCAAATTAAATTTCGAGTTGTTTGAAGAGAACAGAGGACATAATACATGTGAATGCCTACCAATGAAGTAAGTCATGTCCACTTCACTCTTGAACAAAGGCCAAACCTCTTCTGTGTCCGTGGACAGACGTAAACATCATCTGCACTATGTCATTCATAAACGTAGGAAATACAGGTGATGTAATTGAAATACGTGCAATTTCTTTTGCTCATTTCACAATCACATCACTTGTGTTTCCTTTGCTTAGGTATCTCATTGTGCAGATGTAGTCCAGCATATGAAAGAGTAGGCAGAAGTGCAGCACTGCATGCAACAACTTTGACACTTACAGAAGCCTCACCTTCTCCATGCCTCCTACACAGTTCTACATATACATCATAAATGCAAACAGTACAGAATTAATTATACATGTTAAATGGTTTATTTTTGCTGTTCTCAGAATGTATCAAATTTCACTAAAAACAGTGACTTGAAGGTATTCATCATATAACAGCGGGGAAAAAAAAACACAATCAAAATGATTGTGTTTAAAAAACCCATACAACATAACAAATCAGAATTCAGAACTCCTTAAAGTTAACTTACTTTCCATGACGTCAAAGGATGTCCTATGAACAGCTTACACTCTGTTGTGCTGTTATTACTTTCAGCCCACCACTTTCTGAAAGAAAACCTCCTTCGTTTTGAAAAACATGTTACATACAATAAATGACTTCTTGCTCTCTACCACAAGTTTCCACAAGGCCAAATCTTGTCCGAGCCATTTATAACTCTTGGATTTCTTGTAAGCCAATCCTGTCATTTGGCATTTCCGCAACTTTCAGAATTAAAATGTTGAAGATCATTTTCACAATCCTGGACTAGTAATATCTTCCCCTTCTTGCTCAGTCATGTTCTACATTTCCTATGACACTGATACTGCTTACTATGAAGCAGACTTCCACTACTTCTATGACTACTACAATTATTTAATTCTCTACATCACTTTTAATCACAAAGCAATGTAAAACAGTAGACAGCATTGCAGACTTACATTCCCTCTACTCTATGTTTTGATTGGCTGCTTCAATTAGCTTATAAAAAGAAATAGTTTTTCTGAACTCATTCAAAGTGCACTTATTTCTCCATGACGTCCAGTCTTATGGTTAGAAGTTATGTCTCTGAACTACACTTATCCTCAAGGCCAAATCGTGTAGGAGCCATTAGAACTTCTTGAAATTCCACAGAGCACATCCCGAGATTCTTTCCCTAAAATTTTGGTTTTAAAAACACCAGGTAAGAGTTTTTAAGGTCATACGGCAATTTTTTTTTGAAAATTAAAACAGAATCATTGCAGAATGACCAGCCATTTCTAGACTTTAAATAAGCTGTGTAATGTCCTGATGTTATTGAAGGACCGTCATGATATATAATTGCTGCAGTTACAAAAGTCCTTCCTGATATTGACAACTGCGAAGCCACAACATTTTTAATTAAAGTTGTCAATTTTGTTCCATCAGGCCTACATCGTTGGAACATTAAAATGACATACTGGCCATATGTTCGTATAAATAATGTGGACATCATTTCAGATTTACATTGGCTACACTCCATGTTGTGATCAGCTGCTTTTACTAGCTTATTAAAGGAGACTGATTTACTGTCTGGCAAAGTTAAATATATAAATCTTTCTGAGTCTACACTAGTAGTACTTGATACCATACAGTTCTCGCAGTCATGCTGCCATTGATAAGAAAGCCCAAACAGCTGATCTACATCTACACCTTCAGCATGCAATACATCAAGCATATACATTAAAAACTCCTGACAATCTTGCTGAATATTTTGAGAGAATTGTGTTTGGCCTGAACATCTGTCTAACAGATTTCGAATTTCAGACACACTTTCTATGTTTGTTCTATCAGTGCTACATTTCTCTAACACAGAATTTAACAAACTGCAAAATCTTTGATCAGAATTGACCACAATCTCTTCTTTTACATTTTCTAGAGAAAACAAAACATTAACCACTACATTAGCATAGCAGTTGACACCAGAACTGTTTTCAAATTGAAAACCAACAACATCTTCAACAGAATCCTTTTTGTTTCTACTTATAATTTCAGGTTCATCGACTTTTCGTCTTTTTGCTACAACCTCCCCAGTATTGGTCACATTTCTTCGTTTCCGGCCTACCACACGTTTCTCAAACAAAGGATATTGAGGCAAATGTGGCGCATACTCTCTTCTTAACCTATTGTATTCCTTAACACAATCTAGATCCGCACAAATGCTTGTGACATCACACTCAATCAAGTACAATCCCGATAAAGTTCTAACTCGTGACAATGCCACATATGCCATACCCTCCTTGAACACAGAACTGCCAATATTCAACAATGCACTGTCTACACTTAAACCTTGCGATTTATGGATTGTCACCGCATATGCCAAGCAAACAGGAAACTGCTTACGGCGAACATATAAGTCTTTTACAAGCAAAAATCTAGCAGAACAACGACCAATTAGCTGTACTTCCTCAATGCCATCAAATTTAATTTTTAAAAATTCAATTCCATCTCTATTTCTGTATTTTACAAAATCAACATGTATGAAATAACAATCCCAGGCATATAATAAAGCAACAACCAATAGATAGAGCAAAACAAACTAGTGCAGTTTCAAAACATATACATTTTTAATTTGATTAAAAAAGATTAAATGTAAAACAGTGCATTGATCATAATTGATAAAAAGATCTGTAATGATACATTTGTATTCATAAAAAGTTTTTAGTTAAAAAAGAGGAGGTTAGGTGGCATCCGGTCAAAACAGTTTAACTAAAAACTTTTTATGAATACAAATGTTTTGCTCTATCTATTGGTTGTTGCTTTATTATATGCCTGGGATTGTTATTTCATACATATTGCTTACCCTGTCCCAGGATAATTATCCGTATCAGGGGGTCCTTGTTTGTTTACATAGTTTTACAAAATCAACAACATTACCCATTGATCCATTTACCAGACCTCTTTCAACATGTAAATTCCTTCTTAAAATTATACGGCAGTTCAAGCACACATTCAGAGTCTTTTCAAAACCTGCAGTTTTAGATATACTCTTCTCTAATGAATCCAATTTTGTTTTCAGATTCTCAGACAAAATAATTGTTGATCCCATATGCTCTACTCTGTCAATAGCTTCCAGTTTCACAATCTCTTGCTTTTCTAAATGCAACATTTTGTTGTTGAATTTGGCACATTCTGCAAGAGTTGGCATCAAACATATTCCAGATTTCTTCTCAGTAATTTTCTGAAAAATATTCTCAGGCACAACATCTTGTTCTGGATATAAATTTGACAGTAATCGTGCATGTAAAGCTTCTTTCCCATGCTCGGTCACTTTTCCAATTCTAACATCTTGTAGAATAGTCTTGTAAACTTCATCCTTCGCCTGACGCATATTTTCATGCAGTTCAGCATAATTGAAGTTTAACCATATATTGACGTTGCCAATGCTCCCTAGGCACTTCCTGGTATCTTCATGCGTGAGCATTTTGAACACAGGTTGCCCTTTCACTGGTGTCAGCTGCAGAAGATCTCCGAAAACAATGATGTGTTTGCCACCAAATAACACATCATACTCTGTTTTGAGAACTTCTTGCATTCTCAAATGCACAAAGGCAAGCATGACATTGGAAACCATGCTTACTTCGTCAATGATAAGAAGTTTCATTTTCCTCAAGATTCTTGAAACTTCAAAACAAGCATCTCCAGATAGCTTGTGATATTGTAATTTGTTGTCATGCTCCACTGGCAGTATCAGTAAACGATGTAAAGTAATCCCTTTAATGTTATGTGCTGCCAGTCCAGTTGGAGCGGTGACAACACAAGACAGCGATGACTCTGTCCTTTTCTGCAAATAACATGAAATTGCTTTAATGAGGAAACTTTTTCCAGTTCCCGCTTCTCCACTCACGTAGAGTCGGACAGGCTTCAACGACGTACATGAGCACTCTTTCTTGTCATGACTTAATCCATGATCAATTTGCATGGTAACTTCGTCATATATTTTCCTCTGCTCAACGTTGAGTTGTCTTTCCAACTCTTCTAAGTTAACCGCATCCTCCTGAGCATGTGCCATGGCTCTTTCCACTTCATTCATAGCAGTGGCAGCTTCATTTTCGATAACAGGTCCTCCTAGTGGATCCTGACTCAATGAAGCAGAACTCTGACTGTCCTGAGAACTGTCTCTGGCAATCTCGGCTGCAATCATTGCTTCCTGCTCAATTTCCGCATTCAACATTTCTACATATTTGGGAAAAGCAGGACATTCTATGGTCTCCTTGGTGGCATTGAAAGAGTCTTCGTAACAGAGAAAATCTCCAAGCAGTTCCTCTTCTGCACGCCAAGGCTTGAAAAGTTGCAAAAGTGCTAAATAGAAAAACTCCTTTTTTTCAGGAGATTCGCCACTCAATTTTCGATGGTTTACCAAGTGGCATTTTCTTTGCTTGACCAGACATCCCTCACTTCCTATTACAGCATACACTCCTTTCTCAGTATCTTCTTTGATGTTCCTCTTGAATATGTAATTTTGAAGAACCTCATACAGACAAACATTCTGGAGGTGAATGCTTCGATTTGGATAATATGTATCCAACATGTTGGTCTTCAAAATGTCGGTACTGTTTGGCTCCTTTTCCGCCAAATACTCAATTTCCCGCACAGGTTTGAGAACTCGATTACGCGTTGCAGCAAGACCAAGACTCACCCAAATGATACTCCTGGACTTGGCATAGAGACTTGCTGAAGACAACCGGTCAGAACATTCGTACGCTCCGATTTCTCGATGCGACAACATCTTCAGACTGAAACTGTACAACTTCTTGCTGAGGCTCTTTTCATGGGAAATGTCCTCCCACATATCCTTCAATTCTGTCTTCTCTTTTTTGGTGATGTAAGACGTCACATACCGAGCCACAGCCATACAGTTATCAGCCACAAACTGTATATCCATGTTAGCATTCCACATGGACAAAATCACCTGGTTCTAGTCGTTGATGTACTTGGACTCTTCGTTCCTCTTCAAATTGTATGTGTTTTTAGGTGATTTCTTCATCACATTATGTCGCAGCGAAGACATCAAACTGTTTACTCTTCCTTTAGAAATCACCGGTCGTGGAAAGCCGAAACGACATTTGGTGTAGAACTTGTCCTTGTTTCGGAATTTACGACGACAGTACTTTCCACATCGATGGCTTTGGAAACGCAGAACTTTTTCTCTTAGGCTTTTCTTCTCCTTTGCGTTTGGAACAGCACACGTAGAATACTGTTGTATAAAACTCATCACTGAGTCTTCTGGATCCGTTCCAAATTTAGGTGCATCCTTGATCCACAGCAACATATGTATATGAGGAGCACCTCTTGCTTGGTACTCCTTTCTCCAGAAGAAATCCAACACCTCTCCAAGAGGTGGATTCTTCTTATTCATGATGAAAGACATCATAGCTTCAAATCTATGATTGAAGTACCTACATACATTGACTGGATCCAAAGAGCACAGTTCTCCGGGTGTCTTGAATTCGATGTTTTCTACGTTAGCATTTGCCTCTCGTAGAAATTCAAGTAAGTCTTCCCAGCCATACTCGGCACAGCTCAGAGTGAGGAACCATGTGGGAGTACCTAAGTTCCTCAGCATACATTTTAAATCACCATGACGACGGTACCAGTACTCATTAGTACCACGCTGACACGCCATGAGATTAATCAGGTGAGAATCCAAAATACTGTCTTGGACATTGACTTTATCCATAAAGTCACTTGCCGAGATGTTTTGCATGTGTATACCACTTTTCAAGATGTGGTTCACTGCATATGACAGTCCAGACAGATCGCTTTCAAACAGGAGATGAAACAAATAAGGAATGCATTGTAGAAACCTAGCATCTCCTGCATACAATCGCAAAGTCCGGTATTCAGAAGCAGGAATTTGATGAGGTCGCTCATCATATCTTCCTCCCTGACCTGTTGGAAAAAGCTGTGGGAAACACCGAGCTTCCAAACTTTCCTCCCAAACACTAATGGGACTCCCTTTGGCTTGTTTCATTTGAAACAACTCAATAGCATTCCCCATGACTTCCTTGGAATGCAAAGGATGAACACTATAATGTTCATATATTTCTTCACTAGTAGAGGTTTCTACTTTCTCAATTTGACCAGCACACAAATCGCTATCCTCTTCCTCACTTACTTCCTCTTCTGCAACATATACATTCTTATAGTATTTATTATTTTTTTTCAAATACAATGTTGCCTTTTTAACTTTCCTAACATCTACTAAATCTTGCCATATTTTCTTATTCTTTGTCGGAACCCCATTAACTAAGATAACCAGAGGTTCCTCTTCCACTTTTTCTACTCCAATTGTGTTAATGTTTTTCTTCAAATCTAGAGGCAAATAAACAACTCTTCCCTTTAATCCTCTCTGTAAATCTGATGGAGGCAATTTCCCTGTCTTTGGCTCCATTCTTACAATAGCCTGAAAGGGATGGATACTTTGAATCAAAATAGATTCATAAGTATTTAAATCCTTCAATTCAGAAGGAATCTCAACCAATTCCAGATTATTATGAACTGCTCTAGCAGGCATCTGGTTTTGATTTAATTTGCAACAACAATAAGTACACACACGTTGATCCAATCCCAAATCAAAACAATTTTCTACCATCAAGTATGTTGTGAAATCCTTCCATTCACTATTATTTTCCCTTTCACTTTTTGCATATAAATCCACTAACTTAGTCTGATTCTTATAATAAGTGCGTCGACAACACACACAAGTGAAATTTGGCCTCTCACTTGATTTGACCTGAAACGTCGCAATTTCCCCCTGGAAATTATCTGTACTGGAAACCTGTACACTATCTTCCACATTACCCGCTTCTTCTTGGTCAATTTCAACATTCTCCTCTTTACTTCCAAAGTAACAAAACTCAATTTCTTCACATATAGTCTTCACATCTATTTCAGAACCATGCAAAAGAGCAGCGCATAATTGTTTAAGCATAATTGCTGGACTCTTAGCATAATACAACATTCTAACTAATTTCCTCACTTTATTATGATGCACTGCTAGCATCCTGAAATGATGAAAAACACTCTGGCATACTCTCCTGGAAAGACAAGCCAGTGAATGACCATGCAAACCTGTCACTTCTCTCACTCTGCAAGGATCTAATTCTTGCAACAACCTTATTTTCTGCTTCAAACTTTTCTTATTAAATGACTGTACAAAATCACAAAGCAAATTGATGGAATCCTGTCGCACACTGCAAATACTACTACACTTCCAGGTGTACACAGGACCCTTAGCACGTCTTCCTAAAACCTCATTACCTAACACCTCTTCTGCCTCTGTTGTCACAAGTTTTTCTTTTTCAACTGGACAACCATCTTTCACTTCATAAGCACGACCACTGGTGTCAACTGCATGCACCAAATCATTATCCTGGAAATAACTCTCCTCATTAAAAAATGCCTCACAGCTTGAACTATGCATCCATTCTCCAGAAAAAACTTCACAAAAATTACTACGATTAACTATTCTCTTCCATCTACTATTTCTTTTGAAATCATAAATTGCCTTGTTTAGCTTCCTAATTCTATTGATTATCAAAATAAATAACTTACGTTTAATTTCAAATGCCTGATCAATAACTTTCTCAACTTTTTTTTTTCTCTTATAAAAAACAACTTTCTGTTGACCTTTCTTAATATTTTTTAACAAATTGCCAATTATCCTGTTGCGGAACATTCGTTTACGAATGTCCCTAAACTGTTGTTTCCTTCTACTATCATGCACAGAGTTATCTCTTGCTCTAGCAGTAACATTTTTGATTGGCCTTTCCTTTCCGTTTGAATTGCTTCTCTTTTTCTGGACTGAAACATTTTCTGTAGTAATATTTTTTTTACTACAAATATTTCCTATGAATGTTTTTGTACTCTTACCCGGTGCTTTCTTGGTGACTTGACAAATCTTTTTGTTAGAGGACTGCTGCTTTATTTCATTCACCTGCTGTCTTTGACGTTTTGCAGCCTTTCTCAGTCATTCTTTCGTTGGCATGGTGAAATGTTGAAATGATCTGCAGTTGAATCTGTGGTAAAATATATTAAAAAATGTTATTAACCACTATTACCCAACAGTACATCAATAACAGTAATCAAAAACTTAAAACACTACTTGACATTTTTACACAGAAGATTTTTTAGTGCTTGGCAAATTTAGAATACAGAAATAGCAGAAAAGAAATGGAATTTATATTCATGTTACCTGTGCTATTTTATATGTGAATCTGATCTAATTTTATGAGCATATTTTAATATTTTATTGAAGACACTACACATAACCTGTTTTTGAAGGTGTCTTTATTTTTAAATTAAACGGTTTACATTTTTACTTTTTATTTATTATACATTTTAAAAATAAATGTTTATAGTTCCATAGGCTCAAGCAGGTCAGCTTCCCACCCTATGTCATATAATTCGGACAAATCTGCATCCTCATCACGTTCTTCTTCATCCTCAGGATTTAAATCATCCAAGGGATCAACATCCACTGATGTTTCAATTACGAGTTCAATGATGAGGTCAAAATCAACTGATTGCTGATTGTCGCTCATGCTTGATGTTGTCTTTATCTTTAAAGAAAGATAACAACAATGAGATGTTGCAGAGTAAGAGACAAATCTCAGAGATTATAATAGTAAAATTGTTTAACAAGAGTAACATTTTGCAGCTATTATTTAGCCATGTCCAGCGATGCTGAGCAGGTGCAGCCTATGTCTAATTTTTCAGTGAACAGGACTCATCTCTTCTTAACCTTGGATAAGCCTCACCGACTCTGTGTCCCCTGCACATACTTAAATGTAAAGGGGCAGATTTATGTTAAATGGCACATCCCCAGGCATGCACCAGTTAACATGCACCGCTGCTCTGCCACCTATGGTGTGCCGCATTTACAATCAGATAGGAGAAAGCTGCGTCAAAACCCTGCGCCTGCTTTAAGCAGGCATAGGTCTTGACGCAACATTGTGGAGATGGGGCACCCCTGAGCCTTGCTGGAGCTGCTTCGCACTTGCGATACAACTCCAGCAATGCGCCACCATTACGGCACAGATGCGTCACGCATCTGTGCCATTTTTGCCCCATGCTGCGCCGCATTGTAAATGCAGCACACCATGGGTGGCGGAACAGCGGCGCAGGATGACTGGCACATCCCTGGTTATGCACCAGTCATCATAAATCTATCCCTAAGCTTCTTATCTTGTTACAGATGAACCGCCATATGTATCATCAAACTATTTTGCATTTCCTAAATAGCAAATTTTAAGGGATAAATAGCGATTCTTTACCATTCCTAATTTGCGATGAGCAAATTGCTAATTGCAAATTACCCATTCATTTCCATGGGCCAGGAGGCCCATAGGAATGAAGGTGTAATTTGCGATAAGCAATTAGCTCATCAAAAATTAGGAATTTTTCCAAAGGTGCAGGGGTGTCTCAAGAACACCCTGCTGCACCCCTGAAAAAGAAATTTGGGGGCATATGGCGCACATACATGCCCTAAGGGCATGTATGGGCGTCATATGGCACCTTTTGTTTTTTGGAAAAAAAGCTTTTTGAAAAGAATTCGCAAATTACCACCAACTAGAAGTTGGTGGTAGTTTGCAAATCCTTAATGGCATTTTTTGCATATTTTTTGTTTGATACATTGCATTTAAGGAATCGCAAAATTTGCAAATCCTTTAGTGCAATCGCAAAATAAGGAATAGCAAATTTTGCTATTCCTTATTTTGCATCAAACTTGTTTGATACATGCCATTTGTCTAATTAGCATTCACAAAGGCCAAAATTCGCAGAATTTTGACCTTTGCGAATGCTAATTAGCATGATACATATGGCCCCAAGTGAGGCCTGTCTTGCAACATGGTGCATCTTTTACATCACTGCTGCATCGGTTTCATGTGGCACGTTTTTTTTACACCATGACACATCTGCCTAAATGCATCAATTTGTAATTTTGTCGCCTCATAGCAAATCTTTTGCACCGCCGCTACATCAGAAAAGTGACGCACAGTGGCGCAAAAGAGGCATACACCTATCATAAATCTGTCCCTAGCATTTTAAATGATTAATTCAGGATGACGATAAGGTGTGGCCTATCCAGAAGTTTGTTTAAGGTGAGGCCTACTCAGGATTGCAGATTAAAGTTACGCTTGATGAAGAATACAGAGGAGATAATACATGTAAAGGCCTACCAATGAAGTAAGTAATGTCCACTTTATTGCGCCAGTCATCATAAATGTATCCCTAAGCTTCTTATCTTGTTAGAGATGAACCGCCATATGTATCATCAAACTATTTTGCATTTCCTAAATAGCGAATTTTAAGGAATAAATAGCAATTCTTTACCATTCCTAATTTGCAATGAGCAAATTGCTAATTGCAAATTACCCATTCATTTCCATGGGCCAGGAGGCTCATAGGAATGAAGATGCAATTTGCGATTAGCAATTAGCTCATCGCAAATTAGGAATTTTTCCAAGGGTGCAGGGGTGTCTCAAGAACACCCTGCTGCACCCATCAAAAAGAAATTTGGGGGCATATGGCGCACATACATGCCCTAAGGGCATGTATGGGCGTCATATGGCACCTTTTGTTTTTTGGAAAAAAAGCTTTTTGAAAAGAATTCGCAAATTACCACCAACTAGAAGATGGTGGTAATTTGCAAATCCTTAATGACATTTTTTGCATATTTTTTGTTTGATACATTGCATTTAAGGAATCGCAAAATTTGCAAATCCTTCAATGCAATCGCAAAATAAGGAATACCAAATTTTGAATTAAGGACATTTTAAGTCATTTCCCAATGTGCAGTGTTTTGAAATTATGATTTGAAAATCGTTTTTGGGGAAAAGGAATGGTTTGTAAATTTATGACAAGGACATAATGGTGTCTGCCTCTTTATAAGGCATTTCAGTGTCTCTGATGTCATTTTTCCCATATTACATTAAAAGACCTCTCCCCGTGGAGCACATTCCTTGTAAATATGCTCCCACCTGTGCATGGTAAATTTAGATTTTGACTGTTTGAGTTACATAGCCATGTTAAAAGTGACCCAAAAAAGTTGCAAAGGCTTTAAAAAAACACTTTCATGTGTCTTAAGGACATTTTAAGTCATTTCCCCGTGGGCAGTGTTTTGTAAGTGTCGCAAAAGAGGCATACACCTATCATAAATCTGTCCCTAGCATTTTAAATGATTAATTCAGGATGACGATAAGGTGTGGCCTATCCAGAGGTTTGTTTAAGGTGAGGCCTACTCAGGATTGCAGATTAAAGTTACGCTTGATGAAGAATACAGAGGAGATAATACATGTAAAGGCCTACCAATGAAGTAAGTAATGTCCACTTCATTGCGCCAGTCATCATAAATGTATCCCTAAGCTTCTTATCTTGTTACAGATGAACCGCCATATGTATCATCAAACTATTTTGCATTTCATAAATAGCGAATTTTAAGGAATAAATACCGATTCTTTACCATTCCTAATTTGCAATGAGCAAATTGCTAATTGCAAATTACCCATTCATTTCCATGGGCCAGGAGGCCCATAGGAATGAAGGTGCAATTTGCGATTAGCAATTAGCTCATCGCAAATTAGGAATTTTTCAAAGGGTGCATGGGTGTCTCAAGAACACCCTGCTGCACCCCCTGAAAAAGAAATTTGGGGGCATATGGCGCACATAAATTTTAACAACATTCCTTTACGTCAAAAACGATTTTCAAGTCATAATTTGAAAACACTGCACCCGGGGGGAAATGACTTAAAATGTCCTTAAAACACATGAAAGTGTTTTTTTAAAGCCTTTGCAAGTTTTTGGGTCACTTTTAACATGGCTATGTAACTCAAACAGTCAAAATCTAAATTTACCATGCACAGGTGGGAGCATATTTACAAGAAATGTGCTCCACGGGGAAAGGTCTTTTAATGTAATATGGGAAAAATGACATCAGAGACACTGAAATGCCTTATAAAGAAGCATACACCATTATATCCTTGTCATAAATTTACAAACCATTCCTTTTCCCCAAAAACGATTTTCAATTCATAATTTGAAAACACTGCACATGGGGAAATTACTTAAAATGTCCTTAAGACACATGAAAGCGTTTTTTGATTGCCTTTCCAGCATGGTTGGGTCACTTTTAACATGGCTATGTAACACAAACATTCAAAAACTAAATTTGCCATGCACAGGTGGGAGCATATTTACAAGGAATGTGCCCCACGGGGAAAGGTCTTTTAATGTAATATGGGAAAAATGACATCAGAGACACTGAAATGCCTTATAAAGAAGCATACACCATTATGTCCTTGTCATAAATTTACAAACCATTCCTTTTCCCCAAAAACGATTTTCAAATCATAATTTCAAAACACTGCACATTGGGAAATGACTTAAAATGTCCTTAAGACACATAAAAGTGTTTTTTGATTGCCTTTGCAGCATGTTTGTGTCACTTTTAACATGGCTATGTAACACAAACATTCAAAATCTAAATTTGCCATGCACAGGTGGGAGCATATTTACAAGCAATTTGCTCCACAGAGAAAGGTCTTACATTAAAATGGGAAAAATAACATCAGAGACACTCAATTGCCTTATAAAGAAGCATACACCATTATGTCCTTATCATAAATATTATAACCATTCATTTTCCTCAAAAACGATTTTCAAGTCATAATTTGAAAAGACTCCACAGCTCCTATGCAGAAAAACACCCTGTCAGTACTAATACTTCACATTTTCTCCAATTACATTTTCTCAAAGAAACAAAATCTATTTGTAAAACACTTGAGACAAAGCAACATTTGAAAAACACAACTTTCTTCATAATTTTCTCCTTAAAGCACACTATTCTCTATCTAAATTAAAGAAATATTTTCTCACCTCAGCAAATACTTTGAGTTTCAAAACAGTCTCAGAAACACACCAATTTGTCTTCAGCAGAGCAAAAGGTATGCACTCCAGAGTCTGCAGCTATCAAAAGCACAGAAATGCTGTAATTCTTCACACATATCTCTCATGTCACCCAATCAAAACTCTTCCCTCACTTTTTTCAAATCAAAACCCTTCCCCCCTCTGCCCTTTCTGCTTTTTTTGCATGGCAACCACCTCTTGGAAGACCTCTGGTGTTTGCAAGTTCACACAACAATGTTGCAATTGAACTCTGAACTCTCAGGGCACCTCATATGCAGTGCATTCTTTCATTTAATGATTTTTTCTTGACCACTCAAAATACATCTTTCAAACAACTCATCCATGCACCCTAACTTTCTGTTTTCAGCAATCAAAATCCACCAATCACTGTTACTGCTTCATTAACACAGAAACTCCACAGTTTTTTTCATTTTAAACTCTTATTTTTTCAACTGCCATTTCATTGCCACACTTCATCTGACTGCAGCAGAACCTTCTCTCACCATGTTTTCTGTCTGGATTGTTGGACATAGTTATATCCACTGGGCTCACAGGTATGCTGAGAACAGGAATTTACCTAACCTCAATTTACAAGATGTGGAAATTAAGTGGTTTGGCCACAAAGGATTAAAATGTCACCAATTGATACCATTGGTGAAAACCTTTATGCATTTGCCAAAACCTGACCTGTTAATTGTGCACTGTGGAGGTAATGATTTGGGCACTTTGACTGGGGTAGGTCTGGAAATGCTTTTAAAGGACACCTTTGAGCAATTGATGGCACTTTTTCCTCAGACTGCCTTGGTATATTCAAATATATGCCAAAGACAGAAATGGAGGTGGTCAAACCAATTTTGTCCACAAATTGAGAAGTCGAGGAAGCATGTAAACAAATCTGTTTAAGCTTACATGAGAGACCATGGAATGGGCTCCCTGTACAACAATAACTTGCGTTACTACATGCAAGATATCTACAGAGGAGATGGAGTTCACTTCTCAGATGAGGGCAACAGAATTTTCATTCTGAATTTAAGACTGTGCATTGGTACCTACTTATAAGTACCTAAATGTACCATAAACCCAAAAGCTCTTCTCAGAGCTACCCTACATCTGATCACTCACAATTATTATTTTACTCTAACATTTTTCACTAATTTTCAACAAAGTACGCTCCCTGGGGCGCTACCCGGTACGCGAACCGGGAGCTAACCTCGCGAAATTTTTTAAAAAAATGTTTTTTTTTCGCACATATAAGCCTCCTCAGCCACCCTCAGAAAACCTAGGGGGTCAAGATAAGTCTACCGTGCCCCCTTCTACCCATTCTGAACATTATTTGCCCTCCATCTTGTATCTTAATTCGACCGAAACACAAAATGGTGGACTCCCGTAACGCTTAAGGTTCGCGAACCGGGGCGCTCAACAGTTCGCGTACCGGGTCGCTCCCTGGGAAGCGCACCATCAAAAAAGGTGGGAAAGTAGTTTACAGAAAAGCGACTGGAGACAATTTCACCAAATATAGATTAGCTCATACTACATACCTATCCCTACCATTTTCACAAATTTGATTGAAATTCCATTTAACCATTTAGCCTGTAGACCTCTCTGAATACCCTGAGGTAAATTACTTCACAAAACACATCTGAAGTGTTGGAATTGACAACCAATTAAAATGTTACTTTCATTTTCTACTTTTTTTACCTTACATTTGATTGGTTATGTACCTGAATATATATAAAGGAAGAGAGAGAAACACAGCCATTTTGACTACTACTTCCTGAACTACATTGCAAGATCATTTTCACTCACAACTTAAACTTGTTTTTAGAAGGTGAGATATTATTTTATAAATTTGAAAACATTTTCAGATAGTTATATACTATCCCTCTGTAAGAGTTAGACATTGAGAAAGGCTTCTTTATTATAATTATGGATTGATTTAGGTTTCTGTGGTATAATTATGAATTTACTTAGACTTCTTCACAGGCACTTTTTAATAGTACTACTTCACGCCTGAAACCATACAGTGCCCATAGATTACTTCTCTGTTATAAACTCACAAGTACCTGTCTGAACTTAAACCCAACAGTGCCCATCTATACTGATATATTTATTTTTTATGCAAATTACAGCAATAAAATGGAAGGTGAGCAGAATGTTTCCTTCGAAATTGTTCTGCAGAACAACAAAGAAAAAGATATTGAGGACAATGATGACTCAGATTTCATGGATGAATCACGGGACCATGAATTAGTTCAATGTGTAGAATCTGTGGATCATTTACTCCATTATGATGACGGTCAAATGTGGGAACTTATGTTCACTCAACAAGAGGACATATCGGACAGTCAAATGCTAGACGTTCTATTAAATTTTGAAAAACAATCTGAAAAATAAAATTGTATGTAATATTAAAAAATTGTTTGAGTCTTTAATCATTTTTATATGTAATTCATAAACTAGTTAAATGTTAGAAATGTTATTAAATTTTGAAACACAATCACAATAATAAATAATTGCTTAAAAAATTAAAAAATTAAAAAATAATCAACAAAACCAACAAAACCAACAATCCATTAACATACAGTATTTGAAAAGTCTATCATTCTTTTTTCCTTATAGTACGCTGCCCAGAACGCTTCCCGGTTCGCAAACCGGGCGCTACCCACGCAAAAAAACAAAACAAAAAAAATTTTTTTTTGCCCCGCGGGGCCCTTTTAAAGCCTCCACATTAAACCTAGGGGGTCAGGAAGGATCTACTATGCCCCCTTATGGTCATTTCCCCCTTTGTTTTGGCCTCCTCTTGTCTCTCAATCCTACCGAGAGACAAGATGGCGGCCGCTCCGGACTGTTTAGAATGTTGACAGACACCGGAGAGCCAATCAGCTTCGCTACGCGAAGTTCCGTTACGCGTAAGGTCCGCGAACCGGAGCGCTGCCCGGTCCGCTGTTACAGATATATATCTTTTTTTGAACGTTAATTTCTCAAAATCCACTGAAGCACATATATTGAGACCTAGCAAAGGCACATCCGGCTACCAGTCCCTACAATTTTGCCAAGTTTCGTGCAAATCCATTCAGCCGTTCGGGCTAAAAGTGAGGCCAACCGCCCTATGGAAAACTCAATGTTAAAAACACGTTTTGGGACCCCCCTTTTTTCTCGGCCCCCCCTTGACGAACCCCCCCCAAATTTCCAGGGGCTGCTCAGAAACAAAATGTTCCATTTCCTGAAAATTTCAGCCAATTCCGTCCACAAACGCCAAAGTTATTAGACATAGAATTTTCAAAAATCCCATAGGGAAAAAATCCTAACTATATATACCTACTGGCGACCGCCAGTAGGTAATATATATATATATATATATATATATATATATATATATATATTGCGAACACCGGAATCCCTCAATCCTCGGGATACACCAAACGAGAGCACACAGAGCCAGTATCTCGTGGTTAAGCCAAATTTATTCGGATTTCTCTGCAGAAAACAATAAGCTCACAAACGCGTTTCGGCGTTCCCGCCTTCGTCAGTGTGAGCGCGCGTTTGGTAGTTCGCCATTCTTAAACACCACCACAGTGATCATCTATCACGTGTCAATTGATCAACAACACAAAGGAAGGCACACCAGGTTCGCCGGAATTATCACGGCGGCCATCTTATAATGGTAACGCAAAGCAATGTATGCAGCCAAATTATAGAATCATATGACAATCAAATTATTCATATGTTAAATTCCACTTATTTACAAATCAATTCAAAAAGTAATTTCAATTCATTCATTCTCTTTGAATACATTTCGACTCATGATATGCATTGTACTATATGTCTCACATAAGTGAATTAAATGCACCTTAGGTGCCTTCTCAACTTATGTATAACCATACATCGGTATATTCAGGAAAGGTTCACACACGAGGTTTCTCCATGCGTAACCTGCACCGTTATCCTGCCCTGAATGGGCTACAAATCATAAGAAATTCATTCAAAACAATACATTTCACAGTGTAATGGGGAGAAGTAAACATTCCTCAGTTAATGTGTATCACATCCAGGATCCAAAATTTCAAGAAAACAACACCTAGAGTAGGGTGGGGTGATTAGATGTGTGTCCACATCTCCTCCTCATTATTCATCCCACCCGGGGCCTTGGTCTGAAGCTGAATAATGAATCTTGATTCCAAGGTTCTCAATTTCTTCACCCAATTGCCCCCTCTCTCTGTTCTGACCAGCTGATCCAGTATAAAATATGTCAGTAAATTGCTGTTGCTATTGTGTTTCTGCTCGAAGTGGCGAGCTACAGGATAATTGGGGTCTTTTGTTGTGATGGCCCTCATATGCTCCAAGACCCTCAATTTCGTAGCTTTTATGGTGCTGCCTATGTATTTCAGTCCACAAGGACAGGTCAAGCAGTACACTGTGTAGTCAGAGTTACAGTTAAGTAATTTGGTGATCTTACTCTTAGTTTTCTTGCCTGGTATGTGATATTCCTTTACTTTCTGAGAATTCTTACAGGCCTTACACTTCATACAGGGATAGAAGCCAGAAACAGCACTTTTTTTCTTTCTCTTTTTCTCATAATGGCTATTCACCAAGAAATCTTTAAAGGAATTTCCCTTCCTATAGGTGACAAGGGGATAGTCAGATACCAATTTACCAATTACAGGGTCTGTAAAAAAAAAAAAAAAAAAAAAAAAAAAAATATATATATATATATATATATATATATATATATATATATATATATATATATATGTGTGTGTGTGTGTGTTTGTGCGTGTGTGGGTGTGTGTGTGTGTGTGTATATATATATAAAGGCTCAGAGGTTACCCATGCCTAGGAAGCACTCAGACATTGATTAAGCCGTCAGCTTTTATTTGGTGTATACAGTTCTCATGTCGATAATACAAACAGCTTCTCCGTCTGCCTGATCGGTTTCTGAAACAATTCCTTCTTCAGAGGTGTGTCGGGTCAAGGTAAGCAGTACGGCATACCTCAGATTTATCATGCGCAATGGCATGCCAACCTCTGAGCCTTTATATATACGTGGTTGCGCAGCCACGAGGAGTGCACCACCCTGCGAATCACAATGGCTTTCAAATAATGTCAAACAAAGGACCTCTTTCAAGCAGTTTCCGTGCTTCGTTGCCAAGCAAATGTGGACGCAGAGTATGCCACTACAGTCTACCCCACTCCACTCTATAACACTCCAGTGTACACTATTCCACTGTATGCCACTCTAGTGTACCTCTCTCAAGTCTTTGGTACTCCACTGCACCCCACTCCACTCTACGCTATTCCACTCTATGCTGATCCACTCTACGCCACTATATTCTATAAAACTATACTCTACACCACTCCACTTTATGCAACTCCACTCTACACCACTCCAGTGCACGCTATTCCACTGTATGCCACTCTACTGTACCTCTCTCTAGTCTATGCCACTCTATGCCACTGCACTCTACCCCACTCCAGTGTGCACTATTCTACTGTACACCACTCCATTCTATAGTATTACACGGTACACCACTACACTGTACCTCACTCCACTCTATGCCACTTCACTCCAGGCTAATCCACTCTACTCTATTCCACTCTATACCACTCTATTCTATACCACTATACTGTACACCACTCCACACGATGTCACTCCACTCTACACCACTCCAATGTACACAATTCCACTGTATGCCACTCTACTGTACCTCTCTCAAGTCTACAACCACTCTACTTTATGCAACTGCACTCTAGCCCACTCCAGTGTACACTATTCCACTGTACACTACTCCATTCTATGGTATTCCACTATACACAACTAAACTGTATTAAACTTCACTCTATGCAACTCCACTCTACACCACTCCATTGTAAGCTACTCCACTGTACGCTACTCCGTTGTTCGTTATTCCAGTATACCCAAACCTCTGTACCACTCTCCACTCCGTCCATCACCACCCCCTTTTGTACCACTTTGTTCACCATAAGTTGGCAGGGTATGCTCAGACATAAGTCCCTTGCTCACTTTGCCACTGGATTCAAGCAAGAAGGGCTGAAGACGGCTGAAATGCCAGAAACAGGTCCTCGGAAGCTTTTTTCCGGTCCAGGGAAGGCATGGCTTGGCAGTTCGGGCTGGACTGTTCCCATGAGGCACAGGGTCAGACTGAATTGAATATGGCCATGTCTGAACTGGGGTGGCAGAGTGGGCTAAAGAACGGTGATGGATTAAACACAGATCTGTGACTGGGGGTGAGTGTTTGATCTTTCAGATGCTCCGTCCATCACCACCCCCTTTTGTACCACTTTGTTCGCCATAAGTTGGCAGGGTATGCTCAGACGTGAGTCCCTTGCTCACTTTGCAACTGGATTCAAGCAAGCTGGGCTGAAGACGGCTGCAATGCCAGAAACCGGTCCTCGGAAGCTTGTTTCCGGTCCAGGGAAGGCATGGCTTGGCAGTTCGGGCTAGACTGTTCCCATGAGGCACAGGGTCAGACTGATTTGCATATGGCCATGTCTGAACTGGGGTGGCAGAGTGGGCTAAAGAACGGTGATGGATTAAACCCAGATCTGTTGACTGGGTGTGAGTGTTTGATTGGTTCAGATGCTCCGTCCATCACCACCCCCTTTTGTACCACTTTGTTTGCCATAAGTTGGCAGGGTATGCTCAGACGTGAGTCCCTTGCTCACTTTGCCACAGGATTCAAGCAAGCTGGGCTGAAGACGGCTGAAATGCCAGAAACCGGTCCTCGGAAGCTTGTTTCCGGATCAGGGAAGGCATGGCTTGGCAGTTCGGGCTGGACTGTTCCCATGAGGCACAGAGTCAGACTGAATTGAATATGGCCATGTCTGAACTGGGGTGACAGAGTGGGCTAAAGAACGGTGATAGATTAAACCCAGATCTGTTGACTGGGTGTGAGTGTTTGATTGGTTCAGATGCTCCGTCCATCACCACCCCCTTTTGTACCACTTTGTTCGCCATAAGTTGGCAGGGTATGCTCAGACGTGAGTCCCTTGCTCATTTTGCCACTGGATTCATGCAAGCCAGGCTGAAGACGGCTGAAATGCCAGAAACCGGTCCTCGGAAGCTTGTTTCCGTTTCAGGGAAGGCATTGCTTGGCAGTTCGGGTTGGACTGTTCCCATGAGGCACAGGGTCAGACTGAATTGAATATGGCCATGTCTGAACTGGGGTGGCAGAGTGGGCTAAAGAACGGTGATGGATTAAACCCAGATCTGTTGACTGGGTGTGAGTGTTTGATTGGTTCAGATGCTCCGTCCATCACCACCCCCTTTTGTACCACTTTGTTAGCCATAAGTTGGCAGGGTATGCTCAGACGTGAGTCCCTTGCTCACTTTGCCACTGGATTCAAGCAAGCCGGGCTGAAGACGGCTGAAATGCCAGAAACTGGTCCTCGGAAGCTTGTTTCCGGTCCAGGGAAGGCATGGCTTGGCAGTTCGGGCTGGACTGTTCCCATGAGGCCCTGGGTCAGACTGATTTGCATATGGCCATGTCTGAACTGGGGTGGCAGAGTGGGCTAAAGAACGGTGATGGATTAAACCCAGATCTGTTGACTGGGTGTGAGTGTTTGATTGGTTCAGATGCTCCGTCCATCACCACCCCCTTTTGTACCACTTTGTTCGCCATAAGTTGGCAGGGTATGCTCAGACGTGAGTCCCTTGCTAATTTTGCCACTGGATTCATGCAAGCCAGGCTGAAGACGGCTGAAATGCCAGAAACCGGTCCTCGGAAGCTTGTTTCCGTTTCGGGGAAGGCATTGCTTGGCAGTTCGGGTTGGACTGTTCCCATGAGGCACAGGGTCAGACTGAATTGAATATGGCCATGTCTGAACTGGGGTGGCAGAGTGGGCTAAAGAACGGTGATGGATTAAACCCAGATCTGTTGACTGGGTGTGAGTGTTTGATTGGTTCAGATGCTCCGTCCATCACCACCCCCTTTTGTACCACTTTGTTAGCCATAAGTTGGCAGGGTATGCTCAGACGTGAGTCCCTTGCTCACTTTGCCACTGAATTCAAGCAAGCCGGGCTGAAGACGGCTGAAATGCCAGAAACTGGTCCTCGGAAGCTTGTTTCCGGTCCAGGGAAGGCATGGCTTGGCAGTTCGGGCTGGACTGTTCCCATGAGGCCCTGGGTCAGACTGATTTGCATATGGCCATGTCTGAACTGGGGTGGCAGAGTGGGCTAAAGAACGGTGATGGATTAAACCCAGATCTGTTGACTGGGTGTGAGTGTTTGATTGGTTCAGATGCTCTGTCCATCACCACCCCCTTTTGTACCACTTTGTTTGCAATAAGTTGGCAGGGTATGCTCATACTTGAGTTCCTTGCTCACTTTGCCACTGGATTCAAGCAAGCCGGGCTGAAGACGGCTGAAATGCCAGAAACCAGTCTTCGGAAGCTTGTTTCCAGTCCAGGGAAGGCATGGCTTGGCAGTTCGGGCTGGACTGTTCCCATGAGGCACAGAGTCAGACTGATTTGCATATGGCCATGTCTGAACTGGGCTGGCAGAGTGGGCTAAAGAACTGTGATGGAATAAACCCAGATCTGTTGACTGGGTGTGAGTGTTTGATTGGTTCAGATGCTTCGTCCATCACCACTCCCTTTTGTACCACTTTGTTCGCCATAAGTTGGCAGGGTATGCTCAGACGTGAGTCCCTTGCTCACTTTGCCACTGGATTCAAGCAAGCCGGGCTGAAGACGGCTGAAATGCCAGAAACCGGTCCTCGGAAGCTTGATTCCGGTCCAGGGAAGGCATGGCTTGGCAGTTCGGGCTGGACTGTTCCCATGAGGCACAGGGTCAGACTGATTTGCATATGGCCATGTCTGAACTGGGGTGGCGGAGTGGGCTAAAGAACGGTGATGGATTAAACCCAGATCTGTTGACTGGGTGTAAGTGTTTGATTGGTTCAGATGCTCCGTCCATCACCACCCCCTTTTGTACCATGTTGTTCACCATAAGTTAGCAGGGTATGCTCAGACAAGAGTCCCTTGCTCACTTTGCCACTGGATTCAAGCAAGCCGGGCTGAAGACGGCTGAAATGCCAGACACCAGTCCTCGGAAGCTTGTTTCCGGTCCAGGGAAGGCATGGCTTGGCAGTTCGGGCTGCACTGTTCCCATGAGGCACAGGGTCAGACCGATTTGCATATAGCCATGTCTGAACTGTGGTGGCAGAGTGGGCTAAAGAACGGTGATGGATTAAACCCAGATCTGTTGACTGGGTGTGAGTGTTTGATTGGTTCAGATGCTCCGTCCATCACCACCCCCTTTTGTACCTCTTTGTTCACCATAAGTTGGCAGGGTATGCTCAGACGTGAGTCCCTTGCTCACTTTGCCACTGGATTCAAGCAAGCCGTGCTGAAGACGGCTGAAATGCCAGAAACCAGTCCTCGGAAGCTTGTTTCCGGTCCAGGGAAGGCATGGCTTGCCAGTTCGGGCTGGACTGTTCCCATGAGGCACAGGGTCAGACTGATTTGCATATGGCCATGTCTGAACTGGGGTGGCAGAGTGGGCTAAAGAACGGTGATGGATTAAACCCAGATCTGTTGACTGGGTGTGAGTGTTTGATTGGTTCAGATGCTTCATCCATCACCACTCCCTTTTGTACCACTTTGTTTGCCATAAGTTGGCAGGGTATGCTCATACTTGAGTTCCTTGCTCACTTTGCCACTGGATTCAAGCAAGCCGGGCTGAAGACGGCTGAAATGCCAGAAACCAGTCTTCGGAAGCTTGTTTCCGGTCCAGGGAAGGCATGGCTTGGCAGTTCGGGCTGGACTGTTCCCATGAGGCACAGAGTCAGACTGATTTGCATATGGCCATGTCTGAACTGGGCTGGCAGAGTGGGCTAAAGAACTGTGATGGAATAAACCCAGATCTGTTGACTGGGTGTGAGTGTTTGATTGGTTCAGATGCTTCGTCCATCACCACTCCCTTTTGTACCACTTTGTTCGCCATAAGTTGGCAGGGTATGCTCAGACGTGAGTCCCTTGCTCACTTTGCCACTGGATTCAAGCAAGCCGGGCTGAAGACGGCTGAAATGCCAGAAACCGGTCCTCGGAAGCTTGATTCCGGTCCAGGGAAGGCATGGCTTGGCAGTTCGGGCTGGACTGTTCCCATGAGGCACAGGGTCAGACTGATTTGCATATGGCCATGTCTGAACTGGGGTGGCGGAGTGGGCTAAAGAACGGTGATGGATTAAACCCAGATCTGTTGACTGGGTGTAAGTGTTTGATTGGTTCAGATGCTCCGTCCATCACCACCCCCTTTTGTACCATGTTGTTCACCATAAGTTAGCAGGGTATGCTCAGACAAGAGTCCCTTGCTCACTTTGCCACTGGATTCAAGCAAGCCGGGCTGAAGACGGCTGAAATGCCAGACACCAGTCCTCGGAAGCTTGTTTCCGGTCCAGGGAAGGCATGGCTTGGCAGTTCGGGCTGCACTGTTCCCATGAGGCACAGGGTCAGACCGATTTGCATATAGCCATGTCTGAACTGTGGTGGCAGAGTGGGCTAAAGAACGGTGATGGATTAAACCCAGATCTGTTGACTGGGTGTGAGTGTTTGATTGGTTCAGATGCTCCGTCCATCACCACCCCCTTTTGTACCGCTTTGTTCACCATAAGTTGGCAGGGTATGCTCAGACGTGAGTCCCTTGCTCACTTTGCCACTGGATTCAAGCAAGCCGTGCTGAAGACGGCTGAAATGCCAGAAACCAGTCCTCGGAAGCTTGTTTCCGGTCCAGGGAAGGCATGGCTTGCCAGTTCGGGCTGGACTGTTCCCATGAGGCACAGGGTCAGACTGATTTGCATATGGCCATGTCTGAACTGGGGTGGCAGAGTGGGCTAAAGAACGGTGATGGATTAAACCCAGATCTGTTGACTGGGTGTGAGTGTTTGATTGGTTCAGATGCTTCATCCATCACCACTCCCTTTTGTACCACTTTGTTTGCCATAAGTTGGCAGGGTATGCCCAGACGTGAGTCCCTTGCTCACTTTGCCACTGGATTCAAGCAAGCCGGGCTGAAGACGGCTGAAATGCCAGAAACCGGTCCTCGGAAGCTTGTTTCCGGTCCAGGGAAGGCATGGCTTGGCAGTTCGGGCTGGACTGTTCCCATGAGGCACAGGGTCAGACTGATTTGCATATGGCCATGTCTGAACTGGGGTGGCAGAGTGGGCTAAAGAACGGTGATGGATTAAACCCAGATCTGTTGACTGAGTGTGAGTGTTTGATTGGTTCAGATGCTCCGTCCATCACCACCCCCTTTTGTACCACTTTGTTCGCCATAAGTTGGCAGGGTATGCTCAGACGTGAGTCCCTTGCTCACTTTGCCACTGGATTCAAGCAAGCCGGGCTGACGACGGCTGAAATGCCAGAAACCAGTCCTCAGAAGCTTGTTTCCGGTCCAGGGAAGGCATGGCTTGGCAGTTCGGGCTGGACTGTTCCCATGAACCACAGGGTCAGACTGATTTGCATATGGCTATGTCTGAACCGGGGTGGCAGAGTGGGCTATAGAACGGTGATGGATTAAACCCAGATCTGTTGACTGGGTGTGAGTGTTTAATTGGTTCAGATGCTCCGTCCATCTCCACCCTCTTTTGTACCACTCTCCACTCTACACACCACACTCTACACTACTCAACTGTAGGCTATTCCACTGTACGCCACTCCACTGTACACAACTGCAGTCTATGCCATTCTTCTACACTGTGCTATTGCACTGTATGCACTTCCATTGTACGCCACTCCGCTCTACACTATTACACTCTATGTCATTCCACTCTCTGCCATTCCACTGTACGCCGCCCCACTGTATGCTAGTCCACTTCAATTTACACCACTCTATTCTACCCCACTCCACGTCAGTCCACTCTATGCTATTCCACTGTATGCCACCCCCACTCTACACCACTCCACTGTACACTATGCTATTCCACTGGAGGGATTGCATTGATTCCATCCCACTCCATGCCACTCCATTCCACGCAACTCTACCATATGCTGCTCCACTCTACGCCACTCCATTCTACGCTACTCCACTGTATGCTATAAAACTCCACCCCACTTTACGGTATGTCACTCCACTCTTCGCCATTCCACTGTACGCTATACAACACACCACTGTATGCTATTGCACTCTAAGCCACTCCAGTATTTGTCACTCCACTCTATGCCGCTTCATACTACACCACTCCACTATACGCTATTGGTTTTTACGCAACTACACTCGATGCCACTCCAATCTTTGGCCACTTTAGTCTACCCTGCTCAATAGTGCAATACTCCACTGTAGGAGACTCCATCCTACAGTATTCCATTCTATGCCACTCCACTCTAGGCTATTCCAGTCTACTCCACTCAACTATATGCTGTTTCAAAGTATGCCACTGCACTCTACCCCACTCCACTGTACGCCACTCCACTATGCGCTATTTCACTGAGCGGAACTAAAGTCTACCCCACTTAACTGTATGCTATTTGACTCTACACCACTCCAATCTACCTCACTCTGCTGTACACCAACTCATTGAATACTATTCCACTCTACACCACTCAACTCTACACCACTCCCCTCTACGTACTCCACTTTACGCTATTCCACTATATGACACTCTATTTCACTGCGTTGTATGCACCTACACTCAAGACCGTTCTATCTTCACCACTCCATTGTACTCTTCTCCACTCTAAGCCACTCCACTCTATAGCAGTCCACTCTATGCCACTACACTATATGCTATTCCACTCCATTATACATCACTCTACGCTATTACACTGTACTCCAGTGTACTATGCCTCTCTTAACTCTACACCCCTCCAATCAAGAACACTCTTCCCTACACTATTCGACACTACACCACTCCACTCTACGCAACCCCAGTCTCCGCCATTCAACTGCTCAACACTCCATTGTATCGCACTCCATTCTACAGCACTCCACTCTCGCCACTACACTATACGCTATTCCACTCCATTATATGCCACTCTATGCTATTACACTGTACTCCAGTACACTCTGCCTATCTTCACTCTACACCCATCCAATCTAGAACACTCTGCCCAAAGCTATTCGACTCTACACCACTCTACTCTACGCCACTCCAGTGTACACCATTCGACTGCGCAACACTCCATTGTATGCCACTCTATTCTACACTATTCCAGTGTACACAACTCTAATATGTGTTACTCCACTTTACGCTATTCTACTCTATACCAATCTGCTGTACGCTGCTCCACGATAAGCTATTCCACTGTATTCCACACCACTATACGTCACTGCACTCTACTCCACTTCTCTCTATGCCACTCCACTCAACACCACTTCACCATACACTTCTACACTCTACTGTGATTAATACAGTCCAGTGAATGCCGCTCCACTAAAAGTCCCTCTATTCTATGCCACTTCACTCTATGTTGTTCTACTGTACAAAACTCCAGTCTACCACACTCCCCTTCACTATATGCCACTCCAGTGTCTACCATTCCACTCTCTGCATTCCACTCAACACCACTCAACTGTATACTATTCCACTGTATGCCACTCCACTGTAGGCCACTGCAATCTATGCCATTCCACTCCACTATTGCACTTAATGCACTTCCACTGTGCACCACTCCACTCTGCGCTATTCCACCCTATGCCACTCCACTGTATGCCACTCTATTGTACGCCACCCACTATATGCTTTTCCACTCTATACCATACTACTTTACCCAACTGCATGTCAGTCCACTCTATGCTATTCTACTCAATGCCAGTCTACACCACACCAGTCTACGCCACTAACCTGTACACTACTCCACTATGCGTTATTCAATTGTACGCATCTTGTTGATGCCACTCTATGCTATTCGACTCTATGTCAATCCACTCTACAATATTCACTGAATGCCACTCCAATCTACCTCGATCCACTGTATGCTGCTCTACTCTTCATCACTTTAATCTACACTATTCCACTGTATGCTATTACACTCCATGCCACTTCACTGTATGCCACTCCACTCCTCGCCACTCCATTATACGTTATTCCACTGTATGCCAATATACTCTACACCACTCCACTATACGCTGTTCTACTCTTTGCCACTCCAGTATTCACCACTCCACTCTACACCATTCCACTATACGCTATTCCACTGTATACAACTACACTCTATGTCATTCCAGTCTTTGCTACTCCAGTCTACCTCACTTCGTTGCGCAACATTCCACTGTATGCCACTCCACTCTACTCTACTCCAGTGTAAGTAACTCCACTCTTTGCCATTCCACTCTACACTATACCATTCATCACCACTTCACTCTCAGCTACTGCAGTTCATGCCACTCCACTGTGCACTGTTTCAATGTACTTCACTGCACTATACCCCACTCCCCTCTCCACTACTTCACTGTACCCCACTCCTCTCTACACTACTGTTCTATATGCTATTTCGCTGTATGAAACTAAACTGTACACCCCTCAACTCTATATTATTTGACTCTACGCCACTCTAATCAATCCCACTCTACTGTACACCAACCCATTAGATGCTATTCCACTGTAAACTACTCAACTTTATACCACGCCGTGCTACGCACTCCACTCTACATGACTGCAGTCTGCACTGCTTGGCACTCTACTCTATGTCATACATTATATGTCCCTACACGGGAAACATCCATAACAACGTGGGCATTACCCCGCACTGCTATTACAACGCTGCTATTACAACGCTAGTCGTTACAACGACTTGCGCAGGAGGGCGCTGTAGGATAGGGAATAGTTTAATTTTCTATCCAACACCTTCCCTACTGTCAACGTGGGCTGGAGTTGGAATAGAAAATTAAACTATTCCACTACTGCGTTGTAATGGCATGCAGGGTAAAAGCCCGCGTTGTAATGCCGTACAACCCCTACACTCAACATTATTCCACTCTACTGTACGCCACTCCACTGTATGCCACTCCACTCTACTCTATTCCTCTCTATGCCTCTCTTCTCTGCCCCACTTCACTGTATGCCTCTCAACACTATTCCATGCTACTGTGCACTATTCCACTCTACACCAATACACTGTACCACACTCCACTCTACGCTATTCCACTCTATGCCACTACACTCTACTCCACTGCATGACACTTTATCCCACTCTATCCCAGTGGCAGCTGGTGAGACTTGAAAGTGGTGAGGCGTAAAATTTCTGATGAGTGGCTTGTGGCAAGCGAGCAGAGCAAGTGAGCCTGACACCCATAAGCGGGGGTTGGGGGGTTTACCCTGGGAACATTTTGAATAAAGAGCGGTCTAATGGTGCATTTGCAAGAATATTTGAGAAAACAAGAAGGTTAATAACGCAACTGTTTTACTCTTGTTTTGACATCAATAATGCTTACTAATGTAACTGCAAATAATCTCTTTCACGACCTCAGTTTTACATTGTGCCGAAGCTGCCTAGTTAACAAATAACTAACTTGCAACATACGTTCACAGTGAGATATGAACCGGCACGTTCAGGTCCGCCATGTGTTCTCAACTAAACCCCGTCCCAGGTGTGTCTGTTCTCCCTCACATCCACAATAAAAGTAACACTGCCCAAGACATGCTCTCTCGTCACACCTTGAATAAAAGCGCTACACGCCTAGAAAGCACTGTGTCTGCCCCCTCCCCACCACGGCATCCGTCCAGTGTACAAGGCCCTAAATGGCGCTATAAAAGTAAAAATAAAAAAAGAGTGCTGGTTGGGTCTGTGTAGGTTATATTTTGTCCATGTTGTAACTGTCCTGTGTGCAAACAAAACTTGTATAGCTGCTGCTGATTGTGCTTTGTCTGAATCATGTGTGTGGAAAACACATATTTCTGCTGCTGCTGATGACTGTGTTATGCGTGATCTGTGTGCTTGTGAGCATTTGTTTCTGATTTAGTGAAGGCTGGTAACTCAGTCTTCAAGGGATGACATTTCTACCATAACTGTACTTTCTGAGAGAGGCTGCACCATGCCAATGCATGGGAAAGGTGATCTATGTGGTGGTGAATCCTCCAGAGGGAATGGCACTTCAGGAGGAAATTATGTTACTACTGCCTTTTAATAGGGTATATGTTTCCACCTGTAGCCATACTACCTTTGTGCTCTACCTGAAGGAAGGCAGTCCTGCTGCTGATGAGGTAAGTGGTCCAGTTGAAATGTTTTGTGGCCAGCAGACTTTTCCTCGTGTGTTGCTCACCAAGGGATAACAACCAACAGGTAGAGCAGAAAGGGAATTAAAAAAAGGGGAGAAAATCATGGGTTGTGAGGGGCACCCTGGTAACCGAGAGTACAGTGGGTCACCCTTATGAAGAATGAAAACAAACTGCAGGCCAAAAGGAACTACCTGTACAAAAAATAAAGGAGGTGGTGGGCTGCGGAAGCAGGTACACATCCAAGTTACAAACAAGGGGCAGGCCGCACCTCCTAAAATAAGCTATGTGAGGTTCTGTAGGTGGAGGGATGCCAGAGATACCTGGTGGGTAACCAAATGCAGGGACAGTCCCTGGCGCCTAGCACGTGTTGGTGAGTGACTGCTCTGAAATGTCGTAGATCAAGCTGATGCTTATGTTATACTTAAATGGAAGAAAGATAGCACACTATAAAAATATGCACACAACAAACTTCTAGTATGATAAAGTTTTCCAATGCAAACAAATTACTTTTTCAAAACTGTGCAAGAAAGACTCATCTCTAAGCACCAACACTCCTCTCACACTAAAATCCTCAGTTAAAATCATTGGTGTCTTCATGTTAAAAGTTTCCATTTAAGAAGAAGAATTCAAGCAAATGTCAAAGTAGATAGTGCCCTATAACACTGGGTGATACACAGGCTCATGCAGAGACTCTGCAGGTTAAACGAGATATCCAGACTCAGTGCCTCCTTCCCTACTAGCCACTGACAACACCATTCATTCATTAGGCATGTTAAAGTCTACTATCTGTCCCACTAAAGTAGTTGCAGAGTGATTTTAAGGCGATTGAAGTGCCATGTAAAACCACGTTATAATTACAATAGAAAAGTATTACCAATACCACTTGCTTTCATATTTTCAATCCATCTCTTTGATCTGTTGTGCCCAAACAGTTTTACATGGTGCCGAAGCTGCCCAACCAACAAATAACTAATGTGCAACATACCAGTGAGATATCAGCCGGCACGTTCAGATAGGCCATGTGTTCTCAACGTGACCCCATCCCAGGTGTGTCAGTTCTCCCTCGCATGAACAATTAAAAGTAACACAGCCCAAAACATGATCTGTTATTGATTACACCTTACTAAAAGTGCTTCACGCCTAGAATGCACTGCTTCCACCCCCCTCCCTACCCCGACATCCAACCATTGCACAAGGCCCTAAATGGGCCTATATAAGTTAAAAAATGAATTGCCTTCCTGGGCCTTACCTTGTAAACTGCCCGACTCCGGAAGTCCCCAGGTCACAACTTAGTAGTCCTAATTCAGACTGCCTCTGACCCTCGGCTCCCAAAAACATGCAGTCTGACTCTGATTGACTCTCTTGGGATGCAGTCTCTCAGGTCGAGTCTCTGTACAGACTCAATTTCTCTGCTTCCCAACTGCCAGGTTGCCACACCCCTTTCCCAACTCGTCACAGGGGGTGGATCTCACCACGCCCTGTCATTAGTTGGGAAAGGGTGTGGTAACAAGCTCTCCACACTCTAATTGATGTGGAGGGTTAGCAATACCAGGCTTGGAATAAAAACGCCCGGGGCTAACTTAACCTCCATGCCATCAGGGGGTGGAGAATGCGCCCTGCAGCTAGGTCTTTGCCAAGCTGATGACATCACAGCCTTCAGGACTGTGAGGTTCTCAGCTGGCAAACACTTCGGCTTCTTTGGGCCCGCAGGGGAGCAAGCAAGCAGAGTCATGTGACTCTGTTTGTTCACAATCGTCATGGGAGAACGGCAGCACAGCAGTGTTGTTAAGTGGGGCAGGCAGTGCCTGTGTTCTCTAAATAATTACTTATGCTACTTAAAGGGGATATATTTTTTATTTAAAACAAATATGAGCATTTACATTGCTCATTGATAAAAATTTAATGGATCGGAGCCCCGACGCACTTGAAGAGAAACCGCCACTCTCATGGAACCTTGCAGGTATCGCTAACAAAATAGATTGCAGTGACTGGGGCTCCCTAGTGGATAGCAATGACATCTGTCTCTTTCAGGAGACTTGGGCTAGGGAAGTCTACCCCAGGGTGGGTTATGCAACTTTTTATGTCCCTGCTAGGTGGGGTGGCAAAGGGAGGCCTTATGGCGGACTTGCAATCTGGGTGGCTACCCACTTGGCTTGTACAGCGGAAATTGTACCAACACACTCGGAAGACGTACAATGCATTCTTCTTAAATGGCCACATGCTTACAATCTGGCGATTGTTAATGTTTATTCTCGTCCAGTGAGTGTGTCATGGAGTCATGGAACTATCTCTATTTCTAGGACTACTACCCGCTTACTGTAAGATTCTGAAGGGAGGGGATCTCAACTGCCATTTTGAACCATTACATGGACTAAAGGAGGGTGCCCTAATGGCTGAGGACGACTACTGGGGGATTCCCCCCGGTCAATCGCCAAGCCCGAAATCATGGTCTCCATTGGCGCTGCAGATTATGTCCCTTACCTTGAATTACGCCCTGAGGGCTTGTAATAGGCGCACTCCATCTGACAGTCCCTCAGTGTGCACCTTTAATAGGAAGGACCACGAATCACGCCTAGACTACATTTTTGTAGACACCAGTATGTGGTCTATGGTCTTGGACTTTAGGGTGACGACGAGAGCAGATAGCGACCATAATGCTCTCTGTTTGGATATGGTTCACCCAGGGCCTAAAGAAAGCACACCACTAAATGATGCAGAAAAAGACATAGGAACCCTAGTATTATCCAACAATAGACGTAGGGTAAGATGGGGGAAACTAGTTAACTCAACAGAGTGCATCACGAAAATTTATGATCTGGCACTCCCAAAATTAGTCGAAATGGATGACTTGATTAACAAACCCACAGCTACTGATTTTAATGAGAAATTAGGGCAAATCCATGTAGACCTAGTTGACAGGCTAGGAGAGGTTTTTTACCCTGTGACCGTGAGAAGGAAGAAGAGGACACCAACCTCAGATTGGTATAATTCCACGTGCAAAAAGATCAAGACTGAGCTGATCTCTATGGTTAAGTCTGGCACTGATAAAAACAAAGTACATGAGCTGAGACGAAAATATAGGGAAGCCATCGCCCACGCAAAGTCTGAATGGGATTGGGACAGATGGCATAACCTAACAATGGCATTGGAAACCAGGGACTCAAGAAAATTTTGGTCATTAGTCCACACAGGTTCAGGGGAACTGAAACCTGCAGTAGAGCCAAACATTGCTGCTTAGGTATGGGAATCCCATTTTAGTAAACTGTATCAAGAGAGTTTTACAATCCCTATAGAGGTAGTTTCTGACAACCCCTCTGAGCCCAACGAGAAACTAAAGTTCACTTTGGGTGAGATATTAAATGCAATAGGGAGACTTGCACGGGGGAAGGCTCCAGGTCTTGATAAACTCCCTGGAGATTTATTCAGACACCAACCAGAGATCTGGGGTACCTACTTGCTCATCATTTTCAATTCAGTTTTGAGAGGAATGGAGATCCCCTGTACTTGGCTGGGCGCAGAGATAGTACCGATTTTTAAAAAGGGCTCTCCTCTGCTCCCAGCCAACTACAGGCCGATCAGCCTTATAGATGTACCCCAAAAACTTTTCGCCCCTCTGCTGCTGGACCAGCTCCTGGATTGGATGGAGGACAATGCGATCCTTAGTCCTCTCCAGGCGGGCTTCAGAAAGAACACATACACCATGGATCAGATTTTTCGCCTCGTCCTTCTTTTCTGGAAAACGGCAGGGATCGAGGGGGGAAGTCTGTACATGGTGTTTGTGGACCTGAGGTCCGCATTCGACCTGGTACCACGCGAGAAACTATGGGTGGTTCTCAGGGAGTTAGGTGTTCCCCCACAGCTCCTGCAAGTAATAATCAGGCTCCATAATGGAAATTTTGCCCAGGTTAGGTGTGGGAGGGATGGGGCATTGTAGTCTAGGTTCCCAGTTGGCAGGGGGGTAAGATAGGGTTGTGTCTTAGCACCGACCCTGTTCTGCCTCTACGTCAACGGCGTAATATCTCACCTTGACAATGACACCAACAACGACGCCCCTAGGTTGGCAGGCAGGAGGGTTCCGGCAATTATGTTTGCCGATGATACTCTCCTGCTTTCCAAATCCCCGATGGGGATCCGACGGATACTGGATGGGTTTGGGGACTTCTGCAGGGCTCATGGCCTCGAGATCAATGCAGAAAAAACCAAGTTCATGGTATTCAATCCCTCGGCAACAACTAGGCCAAATCCAACCTTGGGATCGGATAGGCTGGAAAGGGTTAGAACGTTCCAGTACTTGGGGGTAACTTTACATGAAAACCTATCTTGGGGTCCACAGATAGCAAGATCTCGCCTAAAGTTATCGCAAATGGTGGGGGCCATTTTGAAGGTTTCGAATTCTTCAACCTTCAAGCCAGTTAGTCCAGCCCTGGAGATGTACAAAACTCAAGCCAGAGCAGCCTCATCATATGGTGCTGAACTGTGGGGTCATAACGCTGGGACAGAACTTGTCAGGGTGGAGACCAACTTCCTTAGACGGTTGCTGTCTCTACCACAAGGCACGCCTCTTTTACCATTGAGATTAGATTTGGGGCTCCCTTCAATAGGGGACAAGTTAGCCCTAAAGCCATTGAGGTTCTGGCACAGGCTATGGTCCACTACCGAACTGTCCCACTACAGGCAAGATCTGAAGCACGTCCTGAGCTATAATTGTTCCGACAGAATCCCATGGCTGGCCTATGTAAAATGAGAATTTTCCTGATTAGGCCTGGCTGATCTGTGGGATGATCCCGAAAGAGGCTGTCTTTGGGTGTCCCACAAAATGCTCACTAAGATCTTTAAGGATAAAAGCCTAGCTACGCTCCTTTGCGCCCCGAAAATTGGCACCCGCACTGAACAATTTCTGGTTTCCAAAAGTTCATTTAAGTTTGAAGAATTTATGGACATTATTTTCCCCATTACTGCAAGGAAACTTTTTATCCAATGGAGGTTTGGTACACTGCCCCTCCAAGACTTTACAAGTAAATGGTCTACATCAGACGACAAAACCTGTCCTGGGTGCAGCACGAATGTGGAGGACGAACTACATGTGCTGTTTTTTTGCCCTGCTTATAGTAGACCAAGAAAGTACTGGCTAGTACCCTTGTGTAGGAATTTAGGCTTCAGAAATTGTTTACAATCGTATAGAATTCTAAAGACAAGTACCCTGCACTATATTGTTTTTGCACTAACCAAGTATTTAATGGCTATGTGGTTGAAAAGGAAAGAAATACTGAAAGGGTAATCCATAACCATAAAATGAACTGCAGTGAATGGTACCTTGAATTTCCCGGATTCTCACATATACTGAATTAAGTAGTTTCTGCTTCCTTGCATTGTTTTTATATTGTATGTTGACATGTGATTTTATATGTTTTTTACTGCATCTTTTATGGTCTTAATGGCCGAAATAAAGAACTTTTGGATTGGATTGGAAACCGCCACTGCTCTATCCCACTGTACAACACTCCACACTACGCCGCTCTACTCTACTCCACTCTATGCAACTCAACTCTACAACACTGTCTACACTCTGTGCCACCATCGCAAACTCTATTAATCTTTATGCCTCTACACTACACTGTACAACTCACTACCCTACTCTTAGCCCCCACGCTTCCCTGTAGAAGACTGTAGTCCAATCTACAACTTTCCAACACTGTACAACACACAAATGCACTGTACTGTACAAATCACCACTCCTATTTATATTGTACTTCACTCAATGCTACGTTTCTGCACTCTACTGCACTCCATGTCATTCTACTGTACAGCACTCAACTCCACTATATAAGACTTTACTCCAGTGCTATGCCACTCCAATCTAGTTCCAGGTGTCCACCACACTACTCTATCACATTACACTCTATGACACTGCACTGTACGACACTCTCCTCCACTCCACTTTACGCTATTCCACTATATTCCACTCTACTCAATGCAACTTTACTGTATACCACTCCACTGTGTGAAATTTCACTGTATTCCACTCCACTGTACCCCACTGCACTTTCCTGCACTTCACTCGATGCCACTCAACTCTACACCACTCCATGGTACTCTATTACACTCTACTGCACTCCAGTGTATGCTACTCCACTGAAAGCCTCTCCACTCAATGCCACTCCATTCTATGTTATTCAACTATACAGTACTCCAATCTACGTCTATACACTCTATGCTTTTCCACTCTACGCCACTCAATTTTAAGCCACTCCACAGTACACTGTTACACTGTATGGCACCCCACTCTACACAACTTCACTATACACCAATGTATGTCAATCCACACTACGCAAATACAGTCTAAACCACTCCAGTATGTGCCACTCCAATGCATTCCACCCCACTGTACACCACTACAATGTACATTATTTCACTGTAAGTCAGTACACTGTACCCCACTCCAGTCCACACCATTTCAGTCTTCACCACTCCAGTCTGCACACTCGCCAGTGCAACCCTCCACTGTATGCCCCTCAACTCTACGCTATACCAGTGTGTGCCATTTCACTTTACCCTGCTCCATTCTATGCCACTCCACTATACACCACTGCACTGTATGCTATTCCACTGCACTTCAATCATCCACTGTACACTGCTTGTCTCTACTCCACTCCACTCTATGCCACTACACTCTACTGCACTTCATTGAACGATATTCCAGTGCATGCCACTCCACTGAAAGCGCCTCCACTCCATGCCACTCTTCTCTATGATATTCTAGAGTAAGCAATTCTACTTTACACTACTCCACTATATGCCATTCCACTGTATGCTACTCTGCTCCATGCTATTACACTCCACACCACTCCACCCTAAGCCACTCCAGTATACGCCACTCCAATGTACATCACTTCACTGTATGCTACTCCACTCTATGCTATACATTAGTACTAATATATCAAAATAAAATATATGTAATACTTTTTTGAAAAATCTAATAATTATTATTATTTTCAAAATTTAAAACAAACATATATATTCTATTTACATATATCTATTTAAAAATATGTTAAAATTAATATGTTTAATTTATATTATTTTTAATACTTGTTTAACTAATATAAAAATACAAATATATATATATATATATATATATATATATATATATATACATACATATATCGAAATACATAAAATATTTATAAAACAAACCATTTCAATTACAAAAACAAAAATCAAACAAAATAAATATTAAGGGGCCGATTACGATATGGCCTGCAAAGGCTCCGACCTGCGGTTAGAGCATTTAGGGCAGCATCATAATGAGCCGCTCGGTTTCCTTTCCGACCGCCTCTTTATGTAGGAGGCGGTCAGAAAGGAAACTGAATGGTCATTCCATCTGGCTTCCGACAAGCTGGGAGAGTCCGTCCACCAGTCGGAAGACGGCAAGTAATCTCAAGGGCAGGTCTTTCCTTCCTTGAGATTACGATCACGGTTTCCGACATGGTTTCAATACTGGTCTGTCTGACATGGAAACTATGTCGGAAAACCTGTTTGGGGGCATCCAGCAGAGATCCGTTTGGTGAATGGCCTCCAGTTGGAGGCCAACAGGGCACTGCCCCCCTGTTGATCCCTGCAACTTGTGGCAGGCACTTTCGGAGCAGGGATGAACAGCATCTCCCATTTCACTATGGCAGCATTTATTATGGCCGGTTTATGGCCGTAATGCATGCTCCCATAGTGAAATATAGGCATGTGACGAACACTGTTCAGTCACATCCTAATGAGGCGGTCGGAGCCGCCGACCGGGTGTAGGTCAGTCCCAGGACAGAGTCGGTGTCAGATGCAAGTAATTCCGCCCGACATCATAATGAGTCCCTTAGAATTTACTAAAAATAAACAAAATATTAAAAACAATTAAAAAAAATAATAATTTTAAATAACCAAAAATAAAGTAATACAAATGTAAACAATATAAAATAAACTTCAACATTTTAAAATAATAAATATACTAGTCCCACTGCAAATTATAAAGAGTAGACAAAGGGGCCGATTAGAATGTCGGTTGGAAATCCTCCAACAGTAGATCAGGGGCTTTCTGACCGACATCCTTGGTTTGAACTCCAAATTCCGAATTCAAGCTGGCTTCCGTTGGGCTCATGGAGCCCGTTGGCCAATCAGAGGCCGCTCATAATCCTTTTAGGACAGCATTAAGGGGGTCATTAGGATCGCGGACGGACTTGAGTCCGTCCGCGCCCCAGAGTAGGAGGGAACGTCCGCATGGCCTCTGTGCAGATTAGGATGTGACCGCCAGGGTGGCGGTCACATCCTCTATCTTTAACATTGCGGCGGGTGCAGATTCAGGCTGCACCCGCCGCAATGTTAAAAATGCATGCACCGCATTTGCGAGCACAAAGCGGCAGGCACCGCGCGGTGCCTGCTGCTTTGTTCACGCAAATGCAGGGGAGTACCATAGGTACCCCCCATGTGCACCCCCTTCACCCAGGGGGCCCGCAACGGGCCCCCGAAGTGAAGGTCTGTATGTTTTTCCACGGCGGAAAAGCCGCTGCGGAAAAGCCGCCGCGGAAAAGCATACATTTTACACCATCCTAATATGGCTGGCGGTGTCTGATAGACACCGCCAGCCATGTTAGAGCTTTCCCGACGGGGTTGTAAGCCAACCGCGGCAGAAAAGCGGCAAACTAAAACCAGGACCCACCAGCCATCCTAATGTGGCGGTGGGTCGTTGGTGGGTCCGCAGAGGATTTTCCGCATCCGCCGGGCCGGCGGTGGCTTCCGCCGGCCCGGAGGATGCGGAAAATCCTCCATCATAATGTGCCCCTTAGTCTGGCGGTATTATGATGCCGGTTTCGGATAGACGTTCCATGTTGGGCTTTCTGACATGGAAAGCCAGTCATAAAGCGGCTTAGGGGGCCAGTAGCAGGGGCCTCATTGCTCAGCAGCTTCCAGTTCGGGGCCTGGGGGGGGTCACCTATGGTGCCCCCTGTAAATCCATGCCCCATGTGGCATTTCCACTACACTCAGTACAACGGTAGGGAAAGTGTTGGATTGCGAAGGGGTAACATTTACTATTCCCACAACAGTGAGTGCAAGAGTTAGTGAAAGAGTAGGATTGCAAAGGGGTAAAATTCACTACTGCCACTGCACTCTATGCATCATTAGAAACAGACTATTTCACTTCAAGTAAAATAAATAATTTTAAAACTCTAGTAAAAAACAAAAAATACAAATACTCAAATATACAAAATCTAATTTTTTTTAAAATAACAAATTACATATTTATTACAATGTTTAATATATATTATAAATTAATACAAATACAATTTTTATTAAAATACCAACATCTTATGTCAAATTATTAGCAACCAATAAATACAATATTATTTACAATTAAAAAGCAATTAACATATAAAATAATACATTACATTTTTTAAATTCTTTATCATATTGTTATTAGTTACATACCTTTCTACCCTATACCTGTACAAGCTACACACCACACATTTATAATCTATATTTACATTTATAATACTTACACATTTTACATTATAAAATATCTATTAAAATATTAATACTAATTAATTACTAATAAAACAATTACGTTTAATTACCTTTCCACTCTGTATCCATACAAAACTCTCACCCAATATATGAATTAAAAAAACATTAATTCACAAATTTACATATTTAATAATCAATTAACCAATTCATATTACTAATTAACTAAGAATGAATTAATTATATTTAATTCACTTCCTACCCTCCTTTTACCCCTACAAATACAACTCACACATATAACCTAAACATCATTTTAATTACACATTTACATAATTAATTATATTTTAAACAATTATTACAGATTAAGAATATTTGTTAGTTATTATAATTTCCTTTAAATCCTTTACCCATACAAAAACCACAAAGCACCCCAAAAAATACATATTACACAATATAATTAGTTTACTTCCCACCCTATACCTATACAAAAGCCACTACCCGCACATTAAATTTAGCTTGAAAAATATTTACATAATAATTATAAATAATTCAATAATTCAAAATGTATTATGAATACATTATATTTAATTATCTTTCCACCCTATACCCCTACAAAACACAGAACCCATGCCTCAACTTAAGAAAAAGAATATTCACACAAAAACAATCATTAGATAATTTATAATAACTAAAAACCATATTAATTATAATTAATTTACTTCACACTCTATACCCCTACAAAAATACATCAATTAAACAATCAAAATAAATAATTATCAATTATATAATTAATATTAGTGTAAAAGTATTAATTAATTAATTATACAGCTTTTAGGGTAAAAATATCCTCATGAGCATTCTTGTCGCCTGGCACTGGGAGAAAGGGATTGGTTGTTATGAGTGGGGTTAACTCTATGGAACTAAGGTTCCTTACATGGAATGTCAATGGTCTGCGAGTGAGCTCAAGGAGACAGCTGATTTTGAAGTATTTAGAGGATTCCCCTGCTCATGTGATTATATTGCAGGAGACGCACCTGTCTGAAGAGGAAAGTAACGGGATTTTTTCTGCTCAACGCTGGATTGCTAGTGCATTTTTTACACCCCAACAAATAGTGACAAAAGGTGTGGCAATTTTGATTAGGAAAGGGGTTAATATTGTTATGGAAGATAAGGTAGCAGACAAGAAAGGTAGGTGGGCGATTGCGAAATTAAGAGTGGCAGGGGAAGTGCTGGTGGTTGTTGGGTATTACGGTCCAAATCTGGAGGATGAAACTCCCTTAGATGAGTTAGCTGGAGAGTTGCTGGATTTTGCTGGTAAAATATTCATGGGTGGAGATTTTAATGCGGTGTTGGATTCTAAGTTAGATAGATCGGAAAATAGTAGAGCTGTGGTAAATGGTAAGATGTCAGCTAGGATAAAACTTCTTATGGAACAGCAAGGGTTATCCGATATCTGGAGAATAAAAGCAGGTCAGCAGTTAGGGTATACATTTCATAACAAGAAGTACATTCATAGCTCCCGCATAGATTATTTTTTGATTGATGTGAGGTTCAAGGATTGGGTAACGAAGGTGGAACATCTTGGGGCCCATGTTTCAGATCACTCAGCAGTGCGAATGAGTCTAGAACTGGGGGCAGAGGGTTTGACTTCAACCTGGAGATTGGATCGCACAATCCTCTTAGACAGGGACTACTTGGAAGTTCTTAGAGATGAGTTACAAGTGTTTTTAGATATAAACGTGGGAACAGCCAAACCGGAGACTGTGTGGGACACTTGTAAAGCGTTTTTGAGAGGGAGATTGGGAGCACAGGGTGCTAAAAAGAGAAGAGTGTACCACAGAAAGGTGTTGGACTTAGAGAAGGAAATCCGCTCATTGGAAACTTTGGGAGTAGGGTCGGGGGGCCATACAAGGGATGAGGAGATAAAGAATAAGCTGTTCGAATTAAAGTTAGAATTAACATCAGTGCTGTCACAAAGAGTTAAGGAAAAATGGGATTCTAGCCAGTTGGCCCACTTCTCTTATGGGGAAGGGTGTAGCAAATTGCTAGCGTGGAAAGCTAAAAAGGATTTAATACGGAACCAAATAAAAGCAATCAAAAAGATCGATTCCGGAACTATTATAACAGATGGTAGAGGAATAGCAGATGCTTTTCATGAGTTTTTTGTAGGAATATATAGGGAGGAGTTGTGTCCAAAACAATCTGATATAGAAGGGTGGGTACAAGGTTTGGAACCTCTTGCTGATAATCTGGTAGGGGTGTTGAATAAGGAAATATCTCGAGCTGAGGTGGTTAAGGTCATCAAAGAGAGCAAAAGGGGGAAGGCACCAGGCCCGGATGGCCTGCCTGCTGAAGTTTATACGGTATTGGTAGATGAGCTAGCTTCTACATTATGTCATCTGTTTAATCAGGTTTTTACGGCTAGAGCATCAATACCTAGTTCTTGGAATGAGGCGACAATTTCCTTGATTCTTAAACCAGGAAAGTCACCTAAGTCTATGGACTCATATAGACCTATATCACTTCTAAATTGTGACTACAAGTTCTTTACAAAAATCTTGGCAGACAGGTTAATCAAGATCAAAAAGGCTTTATCAAGGGGCAATATTTGAAAGAACTAACATTTGCTCTCATTGGGATTATAGATATGGCCTCAGCAAACAAACTTACCTTGGCGGTGTTCGCTTTAGATGCTGCCAAGGCCTTTGACCGAGTTAATTTGGTTTTCTTAAAAGCACTACTGGAACACCTTAAATTGGGAATTTTTTTTACGGAATCCCTCCTCTCTCTGTACCGCTCCCCGACATCACGAGTTTTGGTCAATGGCATACTAACTCAACCCGTCAAAATAATGCGTGGGACAAGACAAGGGTGTCCATTGTCACCCTTGTTATTCAACTTATACATTGAACCACTAGCCTGCAAAATAAGGAGTTCTGATATGATACCCCCTTTTGTGATTGGTGACTGGTCGAAGAAAATGGGCCTGTATGCAGATGATATTATTATCTATTCATCAAAGCTGCATCAGTCTTTGGACTGTCTTGTAAAAATATCTAAGGAATTCGGGGATGTCTCAGGCTATGAGATAAATCAGGACAAAACTGAGATCATGGCATGGAATCTGGATACAGCAGGGTTAGCCATCAAGACAGAAATGAGATATTTGGGGGTTAGGATCACTCAAAACATTGGTGACTTGGCTAAGACAAACTTCTTTAGGATAAAGAAAGAGGTTTCGGCCACTCTTAAGGGATGGATGAATTTACCTTTGTCTTTATTTGGCCGGACTAATTTAGTTAAGATGGTGATCCTGCCGAAGGTTACTTTTTTGTTTGAGGCTATCCCGCTTGGATTTAGAAAGGAATGGCTGGCTAAACTACAGAGTAGTTAGCTTCATTTATTTGGGCATCAAAGGGGTCACGGCTTGCATGGAAGAAATTGAGGAGGAGGCTGTGCAAGGGAGGTCTGGCGGCCCCGAACTTGCAAATATATGCGTGGGCTTTTTGCTTAAAAAATTGTAGGATATTATTGGGTACCCTGACTATCTCACCAATCTGAAGCTTATTTGGTGTGATGTTGAAAAGCTGTAGATATGAAGATTTTGTTTTTTTGTACAAGTTTGCAGACCCCAAGTTTTTTAAAAAGGTTAGACTTAAGGTCCTTCGGGATCTGGCGGAGATGTGGTACATGATAAGGAGATTACTGAAGTTACCGTATTTTAGCTACATGGCTCCACTATGGGACTCTCCAGGATCTCCGCCTTGGACGATGGATGCTTTAGCTCTCCCACTCAAGAGGGCGGGCCTAGTACAGAGATGGAAAGATTTGTTTCAGGAGGGCAAGTTGGTGACATGGGGTCAATGTCAGCAATTATGGGGGCAGGTTTTTTCAAGGTATAAATATTTACAGATTCAGAGCTGGGCAAGTGATCCAGAAATCTCAATTGGGACACAAAATGACTTTGAGTCAAAACTTGGGGGGTCTTCAAGAAGGAGGTGGCCATCTGGTCTTGGATGATATTGGATATGGAGGATGGCCCTTTCGAGCTCCCGGAGGCCCTACGGAAAGAATGCTTGCCGAGGATCGCGACGGAGAACCAAGGCAAATAACAATGGCTATGCTTTATAGAATTGTTAAACCCGCAAATTTAAGGCGAAATGCTTTGTTCACGATCCACAGGGCGTATTGGAGTCCTCGTAGACTGGCGAAATTTAAAGCTGGCGGAGCAGTGGAATGTCCAAAATGCATGACCCCCAACGTGGACGATTTACACATGTTTGTGTTTTGCTCAAATATAAGTAAATTCTGGAAGGATGTGAGTAACTGTCTATTTCAAGTTCTGAATCTGCGAATTGAGGTCAGCCCCGAAATAGTAATAACGGGGAGATATGATTTAGAGGTAAAAAGCATGAATGATAATGCAAAACTTATTTTTTATGCTATGTTATTGGCTCGGAGAGAGTTGTGCAAATTGTGGGTCTCCCCGCTCTCCCCTAAAGTAATGGATTGGATATTGGCTATGAGGTATACAGCCAAATTGGACATGTTAGATCACACCAAGAAAAAACGTGGGTTTTGGGTACCTTTTCTTTTGTGTTTTGGGTAAGAGTAAATGTCATAGGCTGTGTTATAAGGCAAACAACTAATGACATCCGATGATTAAGCCCCCCGCCTATCTCGCTGGTAGCCAAACATGTATTATCCCAGGACAACAAATAGAGGATGAGGTGGTCACACCGGCTGAGGTAATTGGCTGGGATGTTCGGTTACTTTGGAAGTCAGTCTCAGGGACCGGTGAGGCTTAGGCCTCTTTCCTCTTACCAGCACATGAGATAAAAAGCCCACTGGTGGTATTGTTAGTAGAAATGGGTGGCGAGTTGGCAAATGAGGAAAAAGAAGAAAAAAAAATTATAATAATTATCAATTATATAATTAATATTAGTGTAAAAATATTAATTAATTAATTATACAGCTTTTACTTCCCACACTATACCCCTACAAAAGCCACCTAAAGCTTAACAAATTCATTAATTATACAATTAACATAAATAATTATCAATTAAATTATTAATATTATTTTTTAAATTGTAATAATTTATTTCAACTAATTTACTTCCCACACTCTTTCCCTATAAACCCAGCATCCCACTGCAGTACTAAAAACAACAAAAAACTATTACATTAAATGTAAAAACTAGAATTAATTTATAAACCATAAAAAAGTTTACAATATTTAAACAAACATTATAAAACATATACAATTCACATATATATGAATGCAAACATAATTAAAATTTGTACCATCGATATTAACACTTTCTATATTTTTTATAATAAATTTACCTTAAAATTGATATTCTTGTCCATGATATTCTTGGACACGATATTTCTGTGTCACGATATCTCCAACTCAATATTTTTGTAATTCGGTGTTAAACACTCAATATTTTGTCTAAACACCGTGGTGAGTTATAGTTAATGTAGTGTGGCGACGGATGTGACAACACTGTGGGGCCTATTACGATCTCATTAGGAAGGGCTCCAAACAGGTTTAGGAAAAAGCAGATCAGATTCAGAGCCCATGTTTCCAAAATAATTGTCCCCCTTTCCAAATGACCAAGTACGATGCGAGGAAGCTGTCCGCGCTGACCGAATCAGTTCAGAACGCGATTCAGTCAATCCAAGTCGTTCAGAGCCGATTCATGCAGCAATGGTGACAGTTTCCAAACGAGCGAGTACGATGACCAATTCTGACAGCCGTACCGACTTGTTTATGCCGAGACAAAAGAGCTGTGGGAATCGGACTTTAGAGGCCCATAGTAGCCCCCCTTCACCCGGGGCCCTCTGATTCGGTCACGGGCAGTACCCATGGGTCCTACTTTTACATGCATGCACAGTGTGGCGGGCACCATGGGGTGCTCACCACAGAGTGCACGCTTTTCCCCACCCACCCCTTTTTTCAATGGGAGCCTGTGTTCACGTTGAGTACACAGGCTCCCATTGAATTAAATAGGAGCCTGACCGAACTGAGTCCGTAAACATACGCACACATTGTACTCACTCGGCTGAACTCCCGGAAAACATTCCGGAACCAATTCAGTAGGAATTAATTCCTAACGAGATCATAATCGGACCCTGTGACAGAGATGAGCAAGTTATAGTAATTTGAAGGTGTTGCATGAATTATAAATATAACATATTTTTAAATTTATAATCTTTCTGTAGTTCAAGTTTGGATTCTATAGAAAGAGTAAATAAAGGTATAGTTATTTAAAGTGGTGCATAAATAATACATTTAAGGTATAACGTTACGTTAAAAGTTCCAATATTTGTGTCATTTAAGCTTGGTTTGTATAGAAAGAATAAAGTTTTCAGAAATATACCAAAACTTTAACCTTTGGTTTTTTGATTGAATATATATGTATGTGTATACACACACACACACACACACACATACACACACACACACACACACATATATATATATATATATTCCAGCTCCGTTGCACCAAAAACAGACAATTAAAAACAAGAGAAACTGACATCCTTACAACAGACGATATCACAACGTGGGAGATTTTGGAGGAATTAAGAACTGAGGAAAATGTTGGTGAAGGAGAACTAGAATCTATCACGCAAAGAACCAGAAGGATAGGTGTCGAACAAGAAGCACCGACGACACACTTCAAACCTCCGTCATTATTCGTACCGATAATGCCCTATGATGCGATCGACGCCTTCTCAGAGGCTGTGATAAAAGACTTGGTAAAATTCAGAACACGACAAAGACAGATGAAGAAGAAAATACCGAATATGACAAAGGAACAAAGAGAAATTCTAAAAACTCTAGACAATGATCAAGACATTATCTGCAAGCCATCAGACAAGGGTGGTAACATCGTGGTGATGTCGAGAGAACAATACTGCCAAGAAGTATATAGACAGTTGGAGGATCAAACATCATATGAGAAAACAACTAGACAGACATATGATGAAAGTATTGTAAAGTTCCAAACACTTATAAATAAATGGCACAGCAATGATATGCTGGATACTGAGGAGTATTTCTTTCTGAAAAATAACAACCCAACTGTGCCCACCTTCTACCAGTTACCAAAAATTCACAAAGACAATAAAAATCCACCTGGAAGACCAATAGTCTCTTCCACAGGAAGTGTATCTGAGAATATGTCCGTGTACATAGACCATTTCCTTTTTCAAAGTGTTTTACAACTACAGTCCTACATCAGGGACACCAAAGACTTTGTGAATAAGATTGGGAATGGGGAATGTAATTCATCTTGCATATTAATAACAATGGACATTACCAGTCTCTATACGAGCATAGATCATTATCAGGGACTGTTAGCCATCAAGTACTTCCTTGACAAAAGACCAATGAAATTTGTGAAACATAGTAAAATGTTACTAGAATTTATAGAATATTGCCTATCCAACAATATATTCTTATTTCAAGGACAATTGTACAGACAAGTCACTGGTACGGCGATGGGAACCTGCTTCGCCCCCAGTTACGCGAATGTATTCGTGGGCTGGTGGGAGGAGCAGGTAACCAGGAGCCTGGGTTTCGAAAAATGGGCTGGAAACCTAAAAGTCTGGTACAGGTACATTGATGACCTCTTCCTAGTTTGGGAGGGGTCAGTAACTTCGGCAGAAGAGTTTGTGGCATACTTAAATACAAATGAATTGAATCTGAACTTTACAGCTGATATTAACGTTTCAACAGTAAACTATCTGGATTTGAAAGTGAACTTGATGGGTACTAAAATAGAAACAGAACTGTTCAGGAAAATAACAGCTGGCAATTCGGTTTTGCATGCCGAAAGCAGCCACCCCCGACCCTGATTAGAAGCATCCCCTATGGAGAGCTTCTAAGAATCAAGAGAAATTGCTCTAAAGATTCTGACTTTGCAAGGGCAGCAAGAGATAGCATCAGCAGATTTCAAGCAAGGGGATATAACAAAATCCTTTTAGAAAACACTCTAAAAAGAGTTGAGAGAATACCCCGAGATCAACTATTAAAAGAAAAGATTAAGAAAACTAAGCTGAATGAGAAAAATGAGGGAAAATTCAGATTGATCACCACTTTCTCAGAGGATTCAAATCATCTGAGAAACATTTTGAAGAAAAGTTGGCATATCCTCAAAACGGATCAAATTATAGGAAAAGAAATCCCGGCTTTTCCTTTAATTACATTCAAGAAAGGGAGATCCATTAAGGATAAAATCGTACACAGCCACCTTCCTGATAAAACAACAGTGACAGGAAGGATTAAGGATATGCCAGGATTTTTCCCTTGCGGAAAATGCAAAGCCTGTGAAAAAAGCAAAAAGAGAACAACATTTGAAATACCAGGGTCAAGACAGACAAGAAAAATATCTAAGTTTCTCACATGCACTACCACCCATGTTGTGTACTGCCTATTGTGCCCATGTGGACTGAAATACATAGGCAGCACAGTAAAGAATGTCAAGTTACGTATATTAGAGCACCAACGTGCAATTATGAACAAAGACTTCAACTATCCTGTAGCAAAACATTTTGCCTTAAAGCATAATAGCAACAGAGAACTTTTGCAATATTATGCTTTGGACCACATACCAGCAGACCCAAGGGGCGGAGACAGATTACGGAGATTAAGACGGTTAGAATCCCGTTATATAATAGACCTCCAGACAAAGGCCCCTTTGGGACTAAATAAGAATGAAGAATTAGCATCTCATTTGGGAAAAGCATAGACTCTGGAAATAATGTTTAGCTAGGAGTATCATAAGCATCATACCCCGTGAGCATTGCCGATCCACGGCTTAATAATACCCACAACACAGTAAAAGGCAATTTAATAGAATGTATATATAATATAAATAATTTCGGGAATTGTGTATTGAACTTGTCTGAAATTAATGTATGAAATCGTAAAAGATATTTCATTCATTTTGCCGTTTTACGTGTTTTACGAAAGGTAAAGAAAATAGTAATATACTATGTAAATAACTTTCTCACGGGGCTTAACGTGAGTCCTCTTTCTATACACATGCCAAATCGCGATGAAATGTTTTTAAACTTGCTTCCTTCCGTGTCGATGGTAGACACTGACGAAGGAAAACCGAAACGCGTTTGTCTGCTGAGTGTTTGATATTAAAACTAACTTGAACACTTCCCCTGCGAGTGCCGGATTTTCATTCCTTTGGAACGAGAGATAATCGGAGCTGCAATATATATATATATATATATATATATATATAGATAGATAGATAGATAGATAGATAGATAGATAGATAGATAGATAGATAGATAGATATAGATATATGTATGTATAAATGTCCACATAAACAAGTGCTTAAATCATTTAAAAAAAATAAAATAACCTGCCTGTGTGGTAAAGTTCCATGATGGCAATGGCTTCCATGATACTTGCTTGCGCTTTAAGGTCTGCCTTGGTAAAGACCCACGTTTTGAAGGCAGCGCGGTAAAGGTAACATAACACCATGGGTGGCTACCAGACACCAGAACTGGTCTCCAGGGATGTCTTCCTTCTATGCCAATGGATCACCCACCTATTGCAGCAATAGCATTTGTATGCCAGCTGTGGGGGTCTCACCTTATGCCGGAGATCTCTGCATAATGCCTACGGATGTTGATCTTTTGCTGGGGTGACCACCACATATAAACGTCACCACAAGATGTTGACAATGCCCACTTTATTCAGTTGGGGCCAGATGTACGAAAGCTTTTTTCATTCCCTAATGGGCCGAATCGCAATTATGGATCAATAAGAAACGCAAAACAGCCTTTTCGTATGTACAAATGCCAAAAACAGCCTGGAATTTGCTATTTCTACCCAGAAGAAAGCGTAAATTGTGACTGCAATTTAGGCAACACAAATAAGGATTATCTATTTGTGATTCCTAAAGCACATGTGCAAAGCATTTTCTAAATTTGACTGGTCATTTAGGGAATGCTATTACGAACCACTCAAAGTCGGTGGTAACCATGCATACATTTTTTACTGTGACATGAAGGTCACAAATGCCCCTAGGGCATATGTGCACTTACATGTGCACTACGAATTTCGGTTTGCCTCCATGGGGGCCGTGAGGCCAGAGACACCCTTGGGTTTGTATTTCCTATTTGGCCCATAAGTGGGAATGCAATAGCATTTCCTATTCGCGATTCCTACAGAGTAGGGATCACTTGTAGGAAATCGGAAATTTTGTACATTTCATTTTGCAGTTCCTAAATAGCGATTCCTATGGAATTATTTATTAGGAAAAGCAAAATGAGAATCTCGAACATCTGGACCATAGTCCCTTAAGTTGTTCCAGAACTCCCATAGTATGATGAAGTGGCCAGCAGATACTCCATCTGATAGACCCTATCATGTTAATGATATCTCCTATAAACATCCTTCTATCAGAACACATGTGCACATTTATGTATAAACAGCACAAATATAGATACAAAGGCAGACAATCCCTCTAACACACACATACACAAATACAAGCATAGCCAAGGACTTGCACAGTGACATGCACATTCCTCTTGGACTCTCATCTTCCCAGTTTAGAAAAAGCCAATCCTAGCATATTTGTAGTGCTTTCCTAAGACATGGAAGCACTGCCAGACAGCCCGTTCCAGGGTTGAAAAGGGGACTCACCCTATCACTTGATGTGGAAATAGGCCTCTAATAGGCTACATCATTTAGCTCTATGAATCCTTAAGCAAGGAAAGGTCTTTGTAGAAGCACCCAGTCTTGAAAGCACAACAGAGAGGGCAGGGAGGAGCTACAACGGCTTGTGAAAGGAAAGAGAAGTAAGAGGTAGTCGCAGGGACATGACCAGACACAGACACATATTGCATGTGAAGAACAGAGGAATGGAAAGAGAGATTCACTGATGGATTCGTACTCCCTAGTCAGATTTATATAAACAACAAGAATCCACCCTAAAGGAGAAGTGTTCACACAGTGGTGTGGAGCACTTAGTGTTCTTTAAAATACCCCTCACACACCAAAAGGACCCTTGGTGTCATGCTTCATCATTGGGGTCTTCGCACCCCTCTACGGGATGCGGCGTGCTACGACCTACGACTACGTGGGAGCACTTATAGTGGTAGACTATGTATGGTGCATGTGAGGGTATTTATACAGTGCAGTGAGTGAGTGGTGGGATGGGTGAGATTTAAAAAGTGCCTTGCTCGTGGGACTCTAAAAAACTTTAATTGGGTCCCCGGGCTGGTACTAATAAAAGAAGTGAAGTGCGAGGTATATTGCCTTAATTATGGACAGAACCTCTTGTGTGCGTCGACATGTTTCGGAGGCTGGGCTCATTCTTCAGGACAGGGTGCACAACTTCCCCACCTTACTCACGTATTCCAAATGTAAAAACAGTGGTATGTATTTACAAAAGTGTAAATGATATCTATATATGTGCCTGCAGTATAGGTTACAATGTACCTACAGCGGTATGTCTCAGAAAAATGCCATTTGCATTGTCTGGAAAAATGGAGGAAAGAAACATTAGTACACCTCACAGAAACACTTTTAACAGGTGCAATCACCTAGGGAAAAATGTATGAGGGGTTAAAATAATCATTGAAGATTTTACCCTGTAAAAAAGAAGACAAATACCAGACATACAGAACATATAACATAAAACATACACTCTAAATGGCCGTGGTGTGATTAAGTAGGAAGGTAAGGGGGTTGTGTACTGTGGCAAACGATTATACTTGTCTTAATTAGGTTCCTAGCTTCATGAGCCCTCCGAACGTCTGGGGTAGTAGTAATTGCCAAATCTGCAATCTGAAAAGAAATGGCCACCGTGAACCTCTTGCTTACTTGTTGCTGCTTGAGGATATTCTATTCCGTTGTATACTCACAAACTCAATCGGAGTTCTCCCCCTCGTTACCCAGGCGCAGGCTCCGCTGGAATGGTGAGCTTGTGCATTGCCCTCGGTATTTATACTAGCTCTTAATTAGTGTGTCGGGAGTAATTGCCAATTAGGGTGGAGGCCCAGGAAGCGGTGGATTGCCCAAACATGGGTATTCCGGTGTCTCGGATGCAGGGCGCATTCTGCTAAAGTATTGAGAAGCACATGCGTGTTAGCGAGCCCTCTTACGCGCATGTGTTAGGACTGTACACTGTCTTTGAGCGGGTGCCCCTTACTCAACAACGAGCAACTAGGTTGTAATCCAACGCGCACGCTCCCACAGAGAGTCAGTACATTCGCAGGCTTTCGCGCATGGGCACTGTTCTGGAAAGGAGCAGATACGTTTCGTGTTTAACGAAAGCAGCTGAATTGTGCTTTAGTAGAATTGTTCATTTAACTGTGGCAATATTATAAACTTTTTACATATGTTTCCATGCATATTTAGATAGCTTACTGTAATTTAGGATTATATTTTTTGTTGATCACTGACTCAAGAAAATATAAGTTCCAAGGTATATCCTCGAAAGACACCCTCTATATTAAACAAAAATGAGTTTATTAAGGGAACTGCCTTAGGGATTTTAGGCTGGGCAAATCCTTTTGTAAGAACCTTATATGAGTGATTACTACTTGGATTGGCACTTATCTGTATGACAAGAGCTATGTAGGAAAAGGCACTTTACAGGATGAACCAATGAATATTAGGTGGTATCAGTTCCTTATCATCCCTTGTGGGTCAGGTTGTCACTTGTCCCCACGGTATTTCATCATAGAGTCCAGTAAGGTTTGTTCCCAGACGGAATACCCAGCGTTGTTCCTTCTGGAATAGGTCAGCGTCTGGGTGCAACTGCTCAATCACTGTCCAGCGGAGGTCATTGACACAGTGTATGGCGTTTAGATAGTGGGTGGCCATTTTAGTTGTTGTTTTTTTGCAACGCACATTGCTCTTATGCTCAGTAATGCGGGTTTTTATTGCCCTTGTTGTCATGCCTACATACTCTAGACCGCAGGGGCAAGTGATAAGATAGACAACATTTTTACTGTTGCAGTTGATCATTTTCCTTTGTTCCCAAGTAGTGCCATTGCTGAATGTCAAGAAATTGACATTCAGCAATGGCACTACTTGGGGAAAAAAAAAACAACAACTAAAATGGCCACCCACTATCTAAACGCCCTACACTGTGTCAATGACCTCCGCTGGAGAGTGATTGAGCAGTTGCACCCAGACGCTGACCTATTCCAGAAGGAACAATGCTGGGTATTCCGTCTGGGAACAAACCTTACTGGACTCAATGATGAAATACCGTGGGGACAAGTGACAACCTGACCCACAAGGGATGATAAGGAACTGATACCACCTAATATTCATTGGTTCATCCTGTAAAGTGCCTTTTCCTACATAGCTCTTGTCATACAGAAAAGTGCCAATCCCAGTAGTAATCACTCATATAAGGTTCTTACAAAAGGATTTGCCCAGCCTAAAATCCCTAACACAGTTCCCTTTATAAACTCATATTTGTTTAATATAGAGGGTGTCTTTCGAGGATATACCTTGGAACTAATATTTTCTTGAGTCAGTGATCAACAAAAAATATAATCCTAAATTACAGTAAGCTATCTAAATATGCATGGAAACATATGTAAAAAGTTTATAATATCACCACAGTTAAATGAACAATTCTACTAAAGCACAATTCAGCTGCTTTCGTTAAACACGGAACGTATCTGCTCCTTTCCAGAACAGTGCCCATGCGCGAAAGCCTACAAATGTACTGACTCTCTGTGGGAGCGTGCGCATTGGATTACAACCTAGTTGCTCGTTGTTGAGTAAGGCGCACCCGCTCAAAGACAGTGTACAGTCCTAACACATGCGAGTAAGAGGGCTCGCTTACACGCATGCGCTTCTCAATACTTTAGCAGAATGTGCCCTGCATCCGAGACACCAGAATACCCATGTTTGGGCAATCCACCGCTTCCGGGACCTCCTCCCTAATTGGCAATTACTCCCGACACACTAATTAAGAGCTAGTATAAATACCGAGGGCAATGCACAAGCTCACCATTCCAGCGGAGCCTGCGCCTGGGTAACGAGGGGGAGAACTCCGTTTGAGTTCGTGAGTATACAACTGAATAGAATATCCTCAACGAGAAACAAGTAAGCAAGAGGTTCACAGTGGCCATTTCTTTTCAGATTGCAGATTTGGCAATTACTACTACCCCAGACGTTCGGAGGGCTCATGAAGCTAGGAACCTAATTAAGACAAGTATGATCGTTTGCCACAGTACACAACCCCCTTACCTTCCTACTTAATCACACCACGGCCATTTAGAGTGTGTGTTTTATGTTATATGTTCTGTATGTCTGGTATTTGTCTTCTTTTTTACAGGGTAAAATCTTCAATGATTATTTTAACCCCTCATACATTTTTCCCTAGGTGATTGCACATGTTAAAAGTGTTTCTGTGAGGTTTACTAATGTTTCTTTCTTCAATTTTTCCAGACAATGCAAATGGCATTTTTCTGAGACATACCGCTGTAGGTACATTGTAACCTATACTGCAGGCACATATATAGATATCATTTTCACTTTTGTAAATACATACCACTGTTTTGACATTTGGAATACGTGAGTAAGGTGGGGAAGTTGTGCACCCTGTCCTGAAGAAGAAGCCCAGCCTCGGAAACATGTCGACACACGCAAGAGGTTCTGTCCATAATTAAGGCAATATACCTCGCACTTCACTTCTTTTATTAGTACCAGCCCGGGGACCCAATTAAAGTTTTTTAGAGTCCCATGAGCCAGGCACTTTTTAAATCTCACCCATCCCACCACTCACTCACTGCACTGTATAAATACCCTCACATGCACAATACATAGTCTACCACTATAAGTGCTCCCACGTAGTCATAGGTCGGAGCACGCCGCATCCCGTAGAGTGGTGGGATGACCCCAATGATGAAGCATGACACCAAGGGTCCTTTTGGTGTGTGAGGGGTATTTTAAAGAACAGTACGTGCTCCACACCAGTGTGTGAACACTTCTCCTTTAGGGTGGATTCTTGTTGTTTATATACATATTTCATGTGTTCACTGTCCAGCTTAGGTCAATCCATTGTATTTTCAAGGGCAGGGTCTCGGTGAGAGGTTGAGAATGTGGGGTCTGGAAGCTGGATCATGCTCTTGTCAGAAATGAGGTTAAAACATTTTGTCATCACCCTCAGTCCCAGTAAAAATCCTTTAATTGGTAGATGAGTCCCTTCTCTCACTTCTGTCACATATACAGAACCACAGACACACGCACACACACGCACACACGCAAACACACACACACATGCATGCACCTACACACAGTTACTTTTAGGGTACATTGAAGAAACCACACATGCACCACGTCTGTGTGTACTGGTCTCATGTACTCGTACGATCAGACTACTGAGATCCTCTTCCTTCGTCTCTTCTCCACTAGAGGAGCTCTGCATCATACACAAAGAAGGTGCCACTGCCCCTGCCAGTTACAGACACAATTACATTTGCTGACAGAATTGTGCTGTTACACATATTGGTGTGATATGTGATTCAATTCCATGCCGTTTTCAAGCACAGAACTGAGATGCAATTATTGCACTTGATGGACTACAACAGTATTCTATATGCCATCAAAATGCCAATTGATGCTCCACATTGAGAGCATCAGTAGCTGACTTGAAACCGGGAACCCTTTTATAGTATTAGGAATGGCTGCCTTATGGTTTTTAGAGTGTACCTGCTTGCGAGATAATGTGCACTGAGACAGCTTTACTCAAAGTAGAAGCTGGCCCTCAGATGGCTTCAGTCTTTTCCTGTGAGCATTACTTGTGATCGGAAGTATTCACTAAAGTCGTAACTTGCTGAATATTTAAAAATCGGTATCCAGTGACATCACAGTGACATAATTTTAAAAACTTGAACTCCAAGACATTCTTTCTAATGCATTTCATTTTTATTGATGTGCCCTCTAACAGTAATGAACTATGTACTCACGCTGCTCTTTCCAGTACAACATATTGAAGATTAACTTACCACTTTCCACCACGCAACAGTTCAAATCCTTCATTGATCTTCTCAAATGGTAAAGTGTGAGTAATAAGTTCATCCAGTTTAAACTTCTTTGTCAAGTAGTCGGTTACCATCTGCGGGACGCAGTCTCTACTCTTGAAGCCTAAACATCAAGAAGCATTGATAAAGTTAAAATATTGGTAGAGTGGTAGATTACATTATATATCATGCAGATTTGTATAGTGTGCTCATCACCCATGAGGGTATCCAGGGGCTTCACAGGTGAATAGATGGGGATATCCCTAGAGATTATTTGAAAAGTCAGGCTTTCAGCTTCTTGTTGAACTCTAGAATTGATGAGGAGGCTCCAATGTGCTGTGGGACTTTGTTCCATGCTTTGAGGGAGATGATTAGGAAGACTCGACCAACTTCGCTGCATTTGTGCATGCGGGGTAAGTGTGCCAGTGAGAGTTCCCTGAGTAAGATGTCTTGTGGATTGGTGGAAGTGTATGCGGCTTTTGAGTTCTGTATGTGTGTGTGAGGCGTTTGAATTGCCTGCGTTTGTATATGGGGAGCCAGTGGAGTATCCTAAGGTGTAGTGTAATGTGGGTGTGCCGTGGTAGGTTGAGGATGATTCTGGTCACTGCAGTCTGGTTGGTTTAGAATCTCTTCAGGAACTGTTTGATGAGTCCAGCGTATAGCGCAATGCCATAGTCAAGTCTGCTGGTTATGAAGGCCTGTGTGACTGTTTTCCTGGTGTTATCTGGAAGGTACTTGAAGATTTGTCACACATCCTCGGAATATGGAAACAGCTAGTGGCAACAGAGTTGATGTCAAGTTTGTTGTCTAAGGTTTCTTGCTTGGGCAGTGAGGATGGGCGATCTGACCAGTACTGGCAGTTCTTTTGTTGTATGGAGTGTTGATGTGGAAGGGGACAATGGTGTGGTTGGTTCAAGTGAGTGGCATACCTGCTCTGACCTTTAAACTATTGAATGAGGTGAAAACTTGTTCAAGGGTGTGTCTGGTGGGTTGTGTGGGTCTGGTGATGTGTTGCATCAGTCCGAGGATCCCTAGGCTTTCGAGGAGTGTGGCTCAGTTGGGGTTGGTCTGATATTCCACGTGATGAAGGAGGTCTTCTAGAAGGATGTATTCTTTGGATTGATGGTGAGAGGTGTGACAAAATCTGCAATGTTGTTGTTGAAGTTTGCTTATGGTTCGAGTGGATGGTAGATTAGGGTTCTAAACATAGTGAGATTGGCAGTGATTTGTGGTTTGAAGTGCAGGTATTCCATGTAGGTGGCCCTGCTTTCTGCAGAGGGCGTACCGTGGATGGCTTCCTTTAAAATTACAGCAATTCCTGCTCTGGGTCTGTGCTGGCAGTTTTGTCTTGCGATCATGTATCCAATTAGGATGGTTATGGTGATGCAGGGTGCCATTGTTAAGGTCAGCCAATTCTCCGTAAGGGAGAGGAAGTCTGGGGCATTGTTACCCACTAGGTCGCAGATTTCCGTTGAGTGCTTGCTGAACAAGCGGGTGTTGAGGACCATGCATGTCAGTGTGTCTTAGAGTACGTGTTTACTAGAGGGAGTGGTTTGTGTGCTGGGTGTTGCCGGTATGGGTATTGGTAGTGCAGCAGTAGTTTGGAAACAGGCGTCTCGGGTTGGGAGTATGAAGGAGCGTTGCTGAGTATTGCTGGGGATAGGTCAGGCCTGGGTTTGTGGAGCTGGAAGCAGACAGTCGCAGACAGGTTTGCCTTTAGCACTCCAGTGGCGTGTCCTCTGAGTCTACGCTGCAACCACACTGTGACCACCATTAAGTTTTTCCTCGGAGAGTTGCGGAGCCAAGGATGCGGTGGGTAGGGCTGGGAAGCTGTGCAGTCGTCAGGAGAGCAGGCAGGAGTTAGAGGTGTGAGGATCAGGTAAGGCGTGAGTGCATTAGGGAAGGGGCACAAAGAGGGCAGGAAAGGGGAGCTGAAGGGGGCACACAGACTGAGAAAGCGAGCATAAACACTAAAAGCAGAGGAGCAGAGCACAGAGCACAGACAGAATACAAAGGGTGAGAAAGAAGAGGTACAAAAGGTCACAAAAGAGTGACAGAGAGAGAAATAGGCAGAAAAGGTCTACATGAGGGGGAGATGTAAAATGCCAGGCAAGGTAGCATAGGGTTGAGAGAAAGAGAAAAGAAAGGTCGTAAAGAGAGAGGTGAAACATTGCACAAGAAGTTACAAACAGTGGGCGAGTGAGAGGAAAAGGGGCACTAACACTAACAGATCAGAGAGAGTGCAAGTGCGGACAGAGAGGTCAAAAGGAGAGAGGGAAAATGGCACAAAGAGGTCACAAAAGGTCACACAGAGAGAGGAAAAACAGCAAACAAAGGCCACAGATACAAGCAAGCATTTGGGTCTCTTATTAACGCGAGCTATTGGCATTATAAATGAAAATGCCTATTATTTATGTTTTGGGTTTTAAAACATAAATATAAGGCATTGCAATTTACAATACTAATAGCTTAAACTCTCGCATATGCGAGACCTATTACATTGCAATAAGGGCCTCCTCGACCACTTGTTAGATTGTAAATATCAGAGGAAGAGAATGGCCTGCGACGTCTTCAAAGTAGTGATAAATAGTGCAGTAAAGAAGATGTGTAAGTGTTGTAAATTACACAGACACAAAGTGTGAAGTGAAACTTACATATGTTCTGAGCTATAACCACTATCAAAGCACTACAACACCTTTCACTCTGTGATTACACTGTCGTACTCAGGAGGAAGAGTGGGAGGGGACTATTTCAAGCCCTCTGCGTGATTTTAGCATGCAGTGTGGCATTGCATAATGTCAGTGCTACCTTTGGCCTAATAAAAAACACTCCAGCTATTGTTTCCGGTTAACAGTGGTGTCGGATAAACCTACCTATAGTTACATAGGTCTTTTCAAGCTTGAATCTTTCAAAACGGTTTCCTTTTGAATTACTACCCAGATGTGCTACATTGTTTTATATTGTACCTCTTCTTCTCTGTGACGCAATGGCTAACGTTGACATACCGCAGCATAGTCGCATTGCGGTCCGCAATCATTTGCAGGCTTACAACTTTGGTTTGGAGGGCATGGCAGTTATTTTGGTAGTGAGTGCTGAGGTTGCTTACCCGTTTGAGATTTTCTACTCATGGGTGACGTTTCCTCTAGTGGATGCGGCTACGCAAGTATTTCACACTTACACAGCCGTGCCCTTGGAATATGTTCCTTATAGGACACAAGAAATTCCGATTCCTGCATGGCAGCACTGTGTTTGGTTTGATGGCGCCCTCCCGCCAGTGTAACGGGGATTAGATTGGGTCCTTTGTCCATTCCAGGCGCTTCTTGGCCTGTTTTGGCTGGAATCACCCCGCATCCTTGTGCAGGGATAGTCCCCGTTGCTGAGTTGCGGCCCCTGTATAACTCTGCAATCAGTGTTATCCAGGCCCTACTTCAATATATTACCCGCAATTTCCCGGGCGGGGCCCCTGGTGTTGCGGCGCTTCCAGCTGCACCGAGCAGAATGAAGCTTAGTCCTGTTATGGTTAATACAGTTATGGGCAAGCGTCCCCAGGATAAGGATGATATGCCTTTTTGGCTTGCCGAGAAATTTGTCCAGCTGGAGGCAGTTTTTCCTATTTCGACTCCCGTAAAAAACACTGGATTCTTACAATTAGTTTACCCAAGGACTAGGTACCAGAAGCCGGTGACTGCGAGTCATGGGGTAGAATTTTTGCGGCAGTGTACATGAGGTGCTTTGGCACTCCGTCAATAACTGTCCTTCCGACGGTCATTAAGCGTGTTCAAGATGAACACGGACTGGAGGCTGTGGTTGAATTAGGAATGAGACTCATGGCTCATTTGACGTAGTTTCCAACCTTGTCTTATCTAATATAAAGGGAGATGCAGTGAACTTTCAAGTGGCTAATGCCTTATGCGATGTCCCCGATGCCGACAAACCCCGACAGTTACCGAGAATTATTATGGCGGCTTATAAAACCATCGACCGCAATAGTTTAGGTGTCAAGCCCTTTTCTGCTAAAGATAAAAAACAACCTCAGGGTTCGAAGTCTGAAACTGACGTTCAACCCAAAGCTCCAAAACAAAATTGGAACAGAAATAAAAAGCTGGGGAAACAACAACAGAAACAGGAGTCCCGTCCCGCGTCATCCGTGCCTGCGTCTACTGAGCGCGTTTATGATTTGCGCGACCGCTCTACGATTAAGTCACCTGATCAATTTCAGGTTCCTGATCAATGCTATCCTCATTCTTTAAAGGACACATCGGCCTCTTCGTCCGGTGGTGGAGGCAGAAGCAAAGGTCGGGGTGGTCAGCAGAGTCGCGACCAGCCCCGCCCGAAAGACGGAAAAGGCAAGCAGGACGTTTCTTCACAGAAAGAACCCCAGTTTCAGAAAAAGAAAGTTGCAGCTTTAACAGCGAGATATGCCACAGATAGTGCAAACGTCGGAATCAGACATGGGCGCTGACATTGTTGGATAACACGGCAGAGATTACCATAGTACGAGAAGCCCTGCGTCCACTACTGAAGGTGACAGCGACTGACCAATTTGTTGTTGTTGAAACAGCTGATACTAGAGTAGCTCCCCCTGATAGGCTTTTTGAAATTGACCTTTTAATTGAAGGTGACATACAACGTACCATAAAAGGAGTATTTTGGGAAAATCCTACAACTACCTATGACATTTTGTTAGCGGAGGCAGACTGGCCCCCACCTTTCGTTCTCGCAGCTCCGAGAGGGGAGGAGGTAATCCTCCCTTGTTTCGCGCACACAGTGTCTAAGGAGCATGCGCTGAATTTTGCAGAAGAGTGGGCTAAGGCCCTTGCGCCGGCTTCGTACCGTACTCATTATGGTTGGGATAAATTCTCACCCCACCACGAGATTCCCTTACGGTCTATGCCACAGCCTCAGCCTCAATATCCCATGCGGCGTGAAGCAAATGCTTCCGTTGCGGAAATCCTTGAGCAATTGGAATATCAAGGAGTGAATGACACTTGTGTGTCATCGATGAATAATCCACTTTTTACTGTGACCAAGCCTGATGGTTCATACCGTTTGGTATTGGATTACCAGCATTTAAACTTGCATTGTCGTACCTGTGCAGTACAGAATACCCACGGCTCTGCTTTGGTGGATGGTCTTGTGCGTAAACGGTTTAAAACCTACTTGACTTATCCAACGTTTTTTTTGCCCACAATTTGTCTGGTCTGAGTTCCCAATGGACCAGTTTTACCAGTGGTGGCAAATAATGCCAATTTAAACGCCTGGCCATGGGCTATAGGAATAGTCTGGGTGTGTTTGCTGCCCGTATTGTCTCTCTTTTGGAGAGAGTAGACCCAGATGCATGTTCGTATGTGGATGACATTTATCTCACAGATGACAAAATCTGGGCGCATTTGTGTCACGTTGACCGCATAATTTGTAATTTTGCGGACTTCGGTTACAAATTCAACTTTGCAAAGTCTCACATTGCAGAGTACACAGTATTGTTCCTGGGCTATGAGCTCAATAATGAAGTCGAGGATTGGCACCTCACTTCTTGGAGAAATGCGCACAACTGCGCGCTCCTACAACACTGAGAAAATTACAGTCCTTGCTGGAATTTTTGACATATATTCCAGAATATGCCCAGCGTATCAAGCCATTGTATGCTTTGATACAACCTACTTTTACCAAATTGTGCTGGCTGCCTGAACATACAGCCATTCTCCAATCTTTGCAGGCTGATCTTCTGGAATCTAAATTCTTACTGACTCGTGATAACCACACCAACCTGGTGATAAGAATCATCCATGGGGCGGTGGGTTTCACATACCTTACTTTTAACAAAGGTGACACAGTACCTACCGCTTACAAGTCACACTTGTACACTTCGGCTGAAAATTGTGTTTTCCACTGTGGAAAAAGTTTTGACAGCAGTGCAAGTGAGCGAACGCGCACTGTCGCAGGGAAAACGCATGTTGGTTGTTATCCCGTATCCTGCACTAGAGGCAGTGACGTAAGCCAGTGTACCTAATTCTAAAGATTTGCACCCACGGTGGATATAATGGGCTTCATCATTGAGGTCTCTAGATGTCACGTTCATTTTTGACGCCTCCTTACAGTCACAGGAGTTTTTGCAGTATGAATTTGTTCATCCCGCTCCTCTGACTATGCGGCCTTTGGAGGATTTCAATTGTATCATTTACAATGACGGTTCTGCGCAAGGTGCGCATGGGTCTACGCACGCATACGTCTCAGCTTGAGCCATTGTGGTTGGTACCATGGTGAATGATGAATTTAAGTCCGATGTCGTACATACTCAGACATTAGGGGTCTGTACCGCCCAATTGGCAGAGCTCCATGCTCTGATGCTTGGATTGGAGTATGCTGATCCTGGTGTGACTACTCTTATTGTGAGTGACTCTTACTACTGTGTCCAGTCTTACAATGAAACCCGGGGGGCTCATTTATGAGCCCTTGCGCCCCTTTTGCACCACTGGTGCGTCACTTTTTGTGACGCACCAGCAGTGTAAACATGCGCCTTGTTGAAATATTGACGTATCTGTAACTCCTTGCGACTTGATGCGTCATACAGTAAATATGACGCATCAATCATGTCGCAAGGAGGGCGCACTGAGAAGTGATGCATCTCTGCTTTCACACAGCGATGCGTCACTTCTCATAAATGAGGCCCCTGTTCTTTTGGACACGGAATGATTTTCGTGATTCCAAGGGTAGCACAATAAAACATAAAATGATCTGGGTTCGAGTGGCTCAACTTAAAGAACAGCTACCACGCGTGTATGTAATTCATACTCTTGGTCATCAACGTGTGGGAGTTCATGCTGTTGGCAATAGTTTGGCGGTTGAGGCCGCAAAAACAGCAGTTTCGACATATTTGGTTGCAGCAGTTACTCATTTCAAAAGTAAGATTGATGATGACATCTTGGCAGCAATTGCCGCTATTGAGAAGGGAAATAAATGTCCTACTGGATTTCCTTCAAAGAATTCTTATCACTTAAGTCCTGATAAAGTTCCTTATGTGAAAATACCGGACGTTGCTGACAGATTGATTCCCAACGCGGACCGCAGGTCCACACTGATTACAGCTGCCCACGAGGGTGTTGCATCCGTTCATGCAGGCGTTTCAGCTACTGTATCTCAGTTACAACAATGTTTCTGGTGGCAGGGGCTGTACAAACAGACGCGTGATTATGTCCTTCAATGTGACATTTGTCAGCAGATAAAGCCTTCCACTGCTTCGCGTCCGCCCCATACACAGTTGTACATTTCTAATAGACCACTTGGTTGTGTTTATTTAGATCACTGTGGTCCTTTTTCCTCTGATTCTGCGTATAAGTATATCTTAGTTGCAGTTGATTCTTGCACACGCTTTGTTTGGGTCTGGCCACACCACAGTGCCGATTCGCAAACTGTCATAAGAGACTTGCATGTCTTTGTGGGAATTTTTGCCTGTGGCACCTTCCATTTGGATCAGGGTCCGGCGTTCGCCTCTAAGGCGTACAAGGATGCCATGAGTTCATTGGGGGTCCAAGTCAAGTTTTCGTCTCTATACAGACCTGAGGGTAATAGTGTTGTGGAACGAATGAACCGAGATTTAAAGCAGTCTTTGACAGCCAGGGTTGTAGATACTGGCAGGAACTGGTTAGCCCATCTCAATAGCGTACAGCGTGCACTTAATAATCTTCCTAGAAGGTCTCTGGGTGGGCGGACCCCATACGAAATGCTCTTTTAAATGTTCGTCCCGGACCTTGAAGGTCTAGACCAGGCGGCGGCAGCTGCCCCCTTTGACGTAGATGAACATTGTCATGTTTTACAGAATCTACAAGAGGCGAGAGACAGTCTTGAAAGACTTGCCGTCCACATCAGAAGCTGCGTTGCAGATTCCGGTAGTTGGCTGGCTACCCAAAGTTGGAGAACTGGTTCGAGAGAAGATCAAAAACAAGAAATAATTTGGTCCCTCATATCGAGCTCCGGTTCCTGTACTTGGAGTGCCGGGCACAAGAACAGTCATTTTATCACCGCTTCCTGGTCGTAAGGAAAAAAGGTACATCTCCATTGACAATGTCAAATTACACAGAGTGGCTGATTCTTCTTAGTATGACATCTGCGGTCTCCTGTCCATCTATATTGAGGCATTCTGTCTTGGCTCCAGCTCCAAACACCAGGCCTGAGGTTGCCATCGAGATGCCTGCTTCTTCCAATCCTTTATTGAGTTCCCCACCTGCTGATCATCTTGATGATACTGAATATACTTACCCCACAGACTTATCGATGCCAGATCTGCAAACTTCTTTGGCTATTGAGTCCAGTATTCATTTTCATTTGACATTTTCATTTGACACTAACTCTACAACATCAAAGACCCCTTCAAAAATTTCTATTTTTGCTACATGGTTTAAAAAACATTTTTTGATTCCTCCTTGGACCTACATTTGGTTGGGGCTTTTTTCAATTTTTTTGTTCATGTCAATTGGATTTGTGGTGTATTTTTTCTCGTCTTGTCAACGGACACTATGTTGAAGAAAGAACATCTATTCGACATATTAATGGAACATTGCCACCCCATTCCTCATCAAACAGATTGAAGAGGGACCTGGCTTTTGTAAACATTACTGCTTGACCTCTCTTAGATGGGATTGTATGGGATGCTGTTAGATTGTAAATCCATGGTCCCACATAGGTTATAAATGTCCCAAATGTCCTAAGGGTTTCTATGGGAGATGTGACTAAACAAAATATACGTTCTGATGATTTGGATGTTCAGGCCGTAGAGGCTTTGTTTTCCGATTTGAAATATTATGCTGCTTTTGTTGCTGAGGATTTATATTTAGATTCGGAGAATTATGGTGATTTGTTTTGTTATCAACACTTTGGCAATCACTACCTATACCCAATGGGAACATTGCCCCGCTCCTGTTGAAGGCAGCTTGAGTTCTCTTTTAAAGAGGTTCACCTATTTTACTTATTTTAATCAGTCAAATCCCAATGCATTTTATTTTAAAATGACCGAGAAGTCCACTTCCGAAGTTAGACTTACCCACACTAAATTACTCTATTCCAAGTCCTTTCTTGACCAATTGGCTATTGGGGGCTATGAACTGTGGAAAGATACTATTGATCTTAAATCTGTTAGGGGATCTAAAAGTTGGCAAGTGCAAGGCACTGAGGCTTTGCATCATGCATGTCTCATCCAGAAACATATGTTGTTTTGGAATTCTGCTATTTCACAAACCACATGCTTTGGATTGGCTACTACTAAAAAATTAAATGCTCCTTCTTTTCCTGAATTGGAAGAATACCCCGGTTGGGATAATAATACATAATTATCTATCAGAGAATTACAGACACTGTTGCTTACTTCTACTTTTAACACATCCAGTTTGGATCCTAATGGTTGGTTACTGTGCCACAAAAGTGCAGATTCTTGCCAACATCGTTTTCTGGGTTGTAGCCCCTGGCTACACACAGGTTAGAGTGGACCCTCATTTTGAGAATGGCCATTCTGTGACTAATTATTCAGTAGGCAAGTTATGTCAGAGCTGGTTTAAACATTCCACTTTAGCGGCAGTTAAGCTATATTTATCTGAATTGACTAACGATGTTGATCTAAATGATTTTGTCAAGGGCCCTGCTTCCGGCAGATCCAAAAGGTGGATATATGCTATTTACAATGAAGTTTGGAAACTGTCCCAGATGGAGGCTGCTTCAGATCAAGCGAATTTAGAAAAAGTGCTTGCAGTTGTAGATAACAGCATTAACACACTTTCTTCCCGCATTTACACTTTGGATAATATTGTTTCATCTGTTATTGATATTGTGCAAGATGATGTCTCTGTTTTGTACCATGGTCAAAATCAATTGCGTTCTATTATGCAATTCGCATGGACTTTGCAAACGTTGAATGCAGGAAAAGTGCCCTGGCACTACATGAACCCATCATCTTTGTTTGCCCCATTTCATTTGACTGAAAAACAACGTTTTATGTCTATGAAGGATGCAACCTTTTCTATGTTACATATTGAAAAGTTGCAACCTTTGCCGTTTTCTGTGGCCGAAACAAATTCTGCTGTGTGGCTCGTCCATGGGTTAATAACATTACCTTTTCTTTTGTTCAAATTCGAGGCTTGCATGAAATATTATGCAATCAGCCGATATGAACCTCTGGGCACCGCTTATCTCCATGACGCTTGGTCACTTCCTTTTACCTATAGGTGCCCGAGGGAGGGTGAAGAGGTTTATTTGAATGGTGAATATTGCGCAACAACACCAGATCACTCATTAGTGTGTAGGAATATCCAATTGCATGACTCATGCAACCAAAATGCGCCTAACCCTGCATGTGTTTTGAAAGGCACCCCGACGCCTGCTATCATACCACATTCACATTACTAGAAAACTGTAGTTATTTACTTTTGAGTAATGAGGATTGTTGTGGGATGTCAGCTGGAATTCCTTTCATGGTTACGGTCTCTGAATGTGTAGTCTGTTGTAAAAACGTAATGTTTCCTCCTCCACATGGGAAGCTGGATGTTTCCATCTGGCCGTTAATTCCGACCTTGAAAGCAGAGTTCAACAAGATGAGTCGCATAAGAGCGCTTTTGGCAAAAAAAAAAGTCGCCCTCACATCTGCTTGTGAAACATTTGGCCAGCGCAGAAGTGCACGCTTTATTAAATATGGAATTGCCCTTGCATTTAGGTGAATTAATTCACACTATCTTTAATGCTTTCTCCACCACAGGGCTGGCCACTTTTTTAAAGTTGTTAGTAGTAGCCTTGTGACTTCTTTTCACACTATATTTGGTGTGTTCCCAGCATTTTTTCATTCAATTTTTTTCAGCCTGTTCGGTGGGTTTCCCTTGATGCTAGCTCTGATTGCAGGCGTACTTCTATTGCTGTGTTTATTTCAAAATGGATGCTCGTCCTGTGTTACGAGACAATCTCCCATGGCTGTTGCTGCTCCGCAACCGAATGCTTGATTATTATGGAGCACTGCCTCTTGCTACATTGAGTGCAGCTTATGGATTATCGTTTCGATTTTCCTTTTTCACATGCGCCCAGCCTGTCTTTCATTGCCTGAGCTACGATTTCGACGGGGCCCTCGATTTGTGTCTCTGCAATACGGTGTCTCTCCCGAAGCGGTTTATGATCAACTGATGAGCCCCTTAGTTGCTCATGAATTGTTTTGTTTTGGTGGAGGGATTATGGCCTTTGCAGCGATGTATGGAGTACTGGGACGTTGGAATGTTTTTGCAGCGGCGCATGATTTGTTGGCACGCACTTACATTAAAAAAAACCCGAGTTGTCCTCTGATGGTGCTGGAGGCTCCGGTTACTGAGGAACATGTATGTTCCTTCCCACTGCTGAGTTGGATGGCTGAAATGTTTTCAGATGAGAACAATGACTTCCAGTTGGAGGCTGTTGCGACGTACTTTGCATATACATTGTTGGAGTCAGATGTGTTGTCGCTTCTCTCTCTTCCATGGCCGAGGTCACATGTTGGATATTGGATTTTTTATTTTTTTAGTCGTCTTCATTTTTTTGCCCCCAGGCCTATTGACTTCCCTATGCCCATGGAGAAAATTCTTGATTCTATGTATTTTTATTATTTGGAGTGTGATCCTGTTTTTTCACTGTGGCAATTTAAACTTGGTTCTGACTCTTGTTTTTGAACTCTGCTTTCCAAATTTGCCCCCTTCTTATCCATGCTCAGATCAAGGGAGGGTGTCGTGGGGCTGGGCCTTGTATTCACACAGTGTTAAGTTGACATGAGATTATTAGAAGTTTAAACGCCATTTTTCCTTTCTGCTGCCTTTTGCACACTGCACACTTTATTAAATGTTTAGAGTTTGGCAGAGTGTTTTGCTTCACACGAGAATAACATGTTTTTCTATATCAGTAGCCTTGCTTGGTAAGCTTAGTCTGAACAGTGAGTGCCCAGGCCTTCAAGGTTATTTCAACTCAGTGGTTGTTGTTCGGACTGATCAGCGCACGCTCTAGACATAACACATATGCAGCTGTGGCCACCTCTGATATTGGCGTGTTTTAATAATGCACTATGTAGGCGTGTGACACACATTTGTGTGCTGAGAGCTAGTGCAGAATTTGATGTGATCCATTTCTGCTAATACCAGAGGTTTGGGGCCGCCTATGTAATCCCAAGAGACCTTCTGTAGATATAAAATACCCTACTAGCAAGGGAGGGTGAAATATAGGTATATTTTAAACCTGTTTCCATTTAGCATTATAACATGCTTTCTTCCTTTGCATTTTATGGAATAGTAACTATTCTAATAATCTTGTTTCTAATAATATGTCTGCTTGTATTAGCTAAGATGCTGGGCATGAGAACTCGGTATTAGAAAAAAATATTTCAAACTTGCACGTGTCTTCTTTAACTCCCTGTTTTGGACTGGTATGAGAGCATAATGAAAGAGTGTTCATGTTTTCCACATTGCCTGAGGTAACCTAAGTCGCATGTCCTGGGTTGTCTAATCATTGATATTTTGGAAGAGCCAATGTGACACTGATGCTAGTCTGGTAGGGGATTTTGGGTACTAAGGTGAGTTTTGGCACACCCTAATTCACTGAGGTCCCAAGTCTCTGTGCACAGTTCTGTGTAGGAGCAGAATCCCTGCAACAGTAGGAGGGTATTGGTGGTGGTGGTGGTGGTGGTATTGGTGGGGGTGGTATTGGTAGTGGTGGTATTAGTATTGGTGGTGTTGGTATGAGTATTGGTGGTGGTGCTATTGGTATTGGTGGTGATGGTATTGGTGGTACTGGTGGTAGTGGTATTGGTGGTGGTGGTACTGGTATTGGTGCTGGTGGCATTTTGGGTGGTGGTATTGGTGGTGGTGATATTGGTGGTGTTACTGGTATTGGTGGTGCTGCTATTGGTATTGGTGGTGGCATTGGTGGTATTGGTGGTGGTATTGGTGGTGGTGGTATTGGTGGTGCTATTGGTGGGGGTGTTATTCTTGGGGATGGTATTGGTGGTATTGATGATGGTGGTGTGGTGGTATTGGTGATGGTAGTATTGGTGATATTAGTGGTGGTGATGGTGGTATTGGTGGCGGTATGGATAGTGGTGGTGGTAGTGATATTGGTGGTATTGGTGGTGGTATTAATGGTGGTATAGGGGGTGGTGGTATTGGTGATGGTGGTATTGGTGGTGGTGGTATTGGTATTGGTGATTGTGGTATTGGTGGTGGTGGTATTAGTGGTGGTAGTTTTTATGGTGATATTGGTGGTGGTGATATTGGTGGTGGTGGTATTGGTGGTGGTGGTATTGGATTGGTGGTGGTGGTAATGGTGATGGTGGGATTGGTGGGGGTGGTATTGGTGGTGTTGGTATTGGTGTTGGTATTGGTGGTGGTATTGGTGGTGGCATTGGTGGAGGTATTGGTATTGGTGGTATTGGTGGTGGTGGTATTGGTGTTGTTGGTTATGGTATTGGTGGGGTTGGTGGGGTTGGTGTTAGTATTGGTGGTGGTGGTATTGGTGGTGGTGTTATTGGTTGTAGTATTGGTGGTGGTGGTGGTATTGATGGTGGTATTGGTGGTGGTGGTATTGGTGGTGGTGGTATTGGTGGTGGTGGTATTGGTATTGGCGGTATTGGCGGTATTGGCGGTGGTGATATTGGTGGTGGTGGTATTGGCGGTGGTGGTTGTATTGGGGGTGGTAGTGGTGATATTGGTTGTGGTACTGGTAGTGGTAGTATTGGTGGTGGTATTGGCAGTGGTGGTATTGGTAGTGGTATTGGTGGTGGCATTGTTGGTGTTGGTATTGGGGGTGGTGGTATTGGTGGTGGTCCTGGTAGTGATGGTATTGGTGGTGGTGTTCGTGGTGGCAGTGGTATTGGTGGTGGTATTGGTGATGGTATTGATGGTGGTGGTGGTATTGGTGGTATTGGTGGTGGTGGTATTGGTGGTGGTGGTGATGGCATTGGTGGTGGTATTGGTGATATTGGTAGTGGTGATATTGGTGGCGGTGGTATTGGTGGCGGTGGTATTGGTGGTGATATTTGTATTCATGGTGGTGGTATTGGTGGTGGTATTGGTGGTGGTGGCATTGGTGGAGGTGGTGGTTTTGAAGTGGTGGTTTTGGTGGTGGTATTGGTGGTACTGGTGGTGGTGGCATTGGTAGTGGTGGTATTGGTGGTGGTGTTGTTAATTAAACAGGCTTTTGAAAACAACCCGTCAGGTGGTTTTAGTGCAGAGGAAATGTAACACAGATGTGCTGTTGCCAACTTCAGCCCATTAGCACAAGATAATGTGCTACCTGGATTTCACATGAATTAATTTGCTAATCATTTCTAAATCCATTGTACTTGGGGGTGGGGATTTGAAACAGACACAAGTTTATGCTGGGTTAAAGTCATTGAAAGCAGGCGCCTATGTTATGGGCGCGGCCAAGCTGCTTAAAAAAAGACAAGCAGTTTCAGCTGAAGCAGCGCATGTCTGGCCTCAGTAAGAGAAACTCAATAAAGTAAATAGTGCTTACAGACTAAATAATAGGTTTCGTGTAAAACCAAAGTAAAAGGGCCAGTAGCCATGGGAGGTTACAAATGAAGACAAGGCCATACTAAGGAGGGACTAACAAGCCCATTAACGAATCTGAATGCAGCATTTATGAAAGACAATGACACAAGCCAATAAAAAATATGGGAGTAGAGTCGGCGCCGCTTCTCTCCCATACTCACTGCAGCAGTCTCACAGAGTGTGAAGTGCGTGCGCGCTGCCGCTAGGCTCTACCTCAAAATGGCACAAGAAGGCACAGAGAGTGGGAGAGAGAGTGAATGAGATGGTGAAGGATCTCGAGGCACTGGAGCCGGGTCCTAAAGGGTCTTGACTGGTCAGAGGACTGGTCACAGGTAAGTCCAGGGAGGCTGGGCCTAAGTGCCTGCTTAATGGGTTGAAGCTCTGCTCTCATTGCTTTATGCTTGCCAACATTGAACCAGTATTCCTAATTTCTCCTTTTACTGTTTTAGAGACCTGATTATGTGCACTAGTACAAGGATTAATATTATTAATATTATGTAGCTTAGAGCGCGTGCGGCTCCCCCAACGGGAGTGTCCCGGCACTGGCAGCGGATAGAGCAGGGTGGGGTGAGTATGTTGGATTCCACAAGGTGCTGAGGAAGACTACAGAGCCACATCTTCAAGGATTTCCGGAAGCTAGATTCCGAGTTGGCCTTTCTGATGTGTTCAGGCAAGGAGTTCCACAGAGTAGTGGTTCTGACAAGGAGGGATCTCCCTCCTGTTCTAGCCTTGGCAAAATGAGGGGTGACGAGGAGTTCAAGGTGATTAGATCTTTAGGTTTCTTGTCCGATTAGATTTACGGATTCTTTTCCGTAGATAGTGGGGGCCCGCTCAATTTATTGCCCTGTAAGCAATAGTGAGCGTCTTAAATTCCATTTGTATTTTCACAGGCAGCCAGTGTAGACTACATACATGGGGAGATATGTGATGTCTTAGCAGGACATTTCTGATAAGCCTTGTGGCTGCATTCTGTAATATTTGCAGTTTCCTGAACAGATAGGCTGGTAAGCCCACATATAGACTATTAGGGTAGTCTGGTTGTGATGTTATATGTACGTGGACAATTGTTTTCCTACAGTCCCTTGGTAGGAGGTGGAGAAATCTTCGCAATGCCTTCCTTTTTCAGAAACAGGACGAGGACACATGTCCTATTTGGGTTCTGCATGAGAGGGTGTTGTCAATTTTGAAACCCAGGAAGTGGAGGAGGATTGAGCTGTAAGGTCACACAGATCAGAATGGGGGGGAAGGCTGATTAAAAAACAATGTCGGCATTCAGCCATAGACAATTCCTAGTCATCCAGGCTGATGTATCTATAAGACACTGCTTAAAGTTTGTGAATGCTGCCTCCAAAAGATCTTTGAAGGAGAACACAGCTGGGTGTCATCAGCGTATGAGATGACACTTACGCCATGTTGCTCTACAAGTGGGGCTAGGGAGGGCAAGATAAATGTTAAAAAGGGTTGGGCTAAGAGCCGAGCCCTGTGACACTCAACAAATCACGGGGCGAGGTGATTAGACATGAGGATGCAGCCTTGTTCTCTGGGACCATCCCTCAAGAAAGGAACTGAACCAGACCATGGTGGTCCGATTTACTCCCAGTTGCCTGAGCCTGTCAAGGAGGATCTTATGTGACACTGTCAAACGCTGTTGACAGGTCAAGCAGCAACAGCAGTGCATAGCTGCCTTTATCTAAGGTTTCCTGGATTGTTTCAGCTACCTCGAGCAGAGCTGTCTCAGTGCTGTAGCCAGCTCTAAATCCGGACTGAGAATCTTGTAGTAGTTTGTTAGTTTCTAGGAAGTTGGATAGCTGTTTCTGTACTTCTTTCTCAAGGATCTTGGCTGGTGCTGGCAAAAGGGAGATGGGTTTGAATTTTTCAATATAGGTGGATCTGCTTCTTCTCACTTGAGGATAGGTTAGACAAGTGCAGTTTTCCAGATGGACCGGTAAGTGCCTGATTTTAGAGATGCGTTCCAAAGCAGATTTAGTGGAGGGTTAATCAGTAGGGCAAGTAGTTAAAAAAATCTGGCAGGGCAGGATCCATCGGGGATCTGGATTTTATTTTTTTCAACTGCTTGAGTGAGGTTTCGGGGTTAAAAAGACTGAATCCCAACCAGGGAAGTGTGTGTGGGGGGAGGTATGTTGGGGGTATCTGTTTCAGTAAATGAGTCGTAAATGTCTTGAATTTGTTCTTGAAAAAAGATCGAAAGATTCTAACAGAGAGTATCAGACTAGGTTATATTGCTTTTCATTGTCCCTAGTTTCAGGAAGTCTTGGACAATTTTGAAGACTTCTTTTGCCGAATTGGCTGATTGTTTGATTTGGTTGGCAATATGATCCTTTATGGAGGTGCATTTTAGTCTATGAAATTGTTTACTGCTTTCCTGTAGGTGTTTTTAATCTCACAGCTGTAAGGTGTTGTGCCAATTCCGCTCAAGCTTTACACAACAGCTTTTTACTCGTTGTAGTTCTGGCGTGAACCAAGGGGCTGAGGGTTGATTCCTTGCTAATTTCCTAGCTTTCATAGGGGCTATTTTATCTATGGCAGAGGTGACTCAGTGATTGAAAGTTGCTGCATCACTTTTAGGTTCTCGGGTAAGTAGTAAGGGGGTGTTAAGTAATGCCGGGCCCATGGTTTCGAGGGTGACTTTCCTTCAATTTCTTCGGACTTCGTGTTTGATTTCCCTATGGCTATGGTATGAGGTGGAGGTTAAGTTGAAAGGGATCAGACCGTTGTCTGACCATTCAAGAGGGATGGTGTTCTCAGTCTTTGAGGTTGAGATATTGGTAAAAATAAGATCCAATATGTGGCATGCCACATGTGTAGGCATAGAGACCAATTGGTTGAGGTTTAATCCTTTGAGTGTGTCATCTAATTGAGAGGCCAAAGGACATTGCATGTTATCCACATGAACGTTAAAATCGGCCAGGACTAAAATGTTTGCGTATTTCAATGAGCGGTCAGTGATCATGTCGCAGATATTCCATAACTCAGTGGGTTTGGACCCCGGAGGTCTATAGACCAACATTCCTGCAATGGAGAGAGTTGGGGAAATTGTAACATTAAAGCACATTGGGGCACATGCATCATTCATACATTTTGCATTTCTTAATTTGCGAAAATTACCGAATCGCAAATTAAGAATTGCAAAATGCTGCGCATCATTTTTTTCGGTATTTATTTGTGATTCGGTAAAAATCACAATTTTTACCGAATCGCAAATAAATACCGAATTCCTAACTGCTTTTTCGCAAATCCCATTGATTCCTATGGGCCGAAGGGCCCATAGGAGTCAATGGGAAGGCATTTACGAATTCGCAATTTGTTGATGCATTCCAAGGGTGCAGGGGGGGTCCAAAGGGCCCCCCCCTGCACCCCTGAAATGTATTTGAAAGTGCATGTTTCAAACACACATGTCCTAAGGACATGTGTGTCTGTAACATGACAGTGTAAAAAATGCATTTTTTTGCATTTTGAAAGATTTTCGCAAATTAGCACGAGGGTCAACCTCGTGTTAATTTGCACTTCCAATTTCAACATTCGCATTTTTTTTAAATTGATGCATTGCATTTAAAGGAATCGCACAAATGTGATTCCTTAAATGCATTCGCATTTTTAAGAAATGCAAAAAAATGCGAATTCTGAAAAAGTGTTTGATGCATCCCAAAAACGTATTTAGGAAGCGCAAACGGCCGAATTTACCGATTCGCACCATTTGCACTTCCTAAATAGGTTGATGCATGTGCCCCATTGTTTCCAGCAGGTCAGTGGATGCTAATTTGCACTGGGATTTATTGCAAGTGTGAGCTTTTTACAGCATTTCTCTTTCGGCAATCGAATATTTCCCAACAGTAAACATCAAGACCATTTATGGGAACAATGTAGTTTTAGAACTGCCTTAAGCCACGGACGGCAGTTTTGAGATTGTCGTAAATTTGAGAAAGCCCTGGTATGCTGGCCTGACATTTCTGAAAACTGACATACCTTTACGGTATGTAATATGGTGCTCTAAAGAGCTCCTCGATGCAACTTGCCAACCCCTTATTTTAAGGTAACTGCCAGCTATGTTTATGAAACATACTTTTTAGGCTTTTTCAGAGCTTTTCTTGCACAGTCTTCTTTTGATATGCATCAGAAACGTGACAACAACGTCATTTAGGGTTAAACAGCCACAAAAGAAATATGGGATATTGCACGTCTGCGTATCCTGTGGATTTTGTTTAGAACGTATTTTTGCAGTAGAGCACAGAGAACAATTTCGGTAGCCCCCTGCAGAATGCTAAAGATTAATCAATCTGACCTGATATCTCTGGGGCACACAGGCCATCAGGGCAGAGTTTTCTCACAATGGAGTTAGCTTTCGTTGGAAAACTGAGAATTTGGCGGATGGTGCATTTTTTTCCTTTTTTTGGAAGAGGCCCAGCATCCACCAAACTAAGGGCTAAGAGAAAAAACCAGCAGCAACCAGCACTCCCATACCGCCACACAGCTCCAGGGAGGAAAAGGTCAAAGTGCAGGACTCCAACCCGCACCCAGGAACACAAGGGGCGCCTTCAAGACCAGCCCGAGGCCTTCCACCGCAGCAGCAGTGCATCTTCCCGACCGGCCCAGCCACAGAAAGACGCGCCCTCCAACCCGGAACAGACCGGGAAAAGGGGTGCCCCAGTAACAAAGGGCCAGCCACCAACCAACGTGGTTCCCGGCAAGCCTGGCTGACCAGGAGACCAAGTAACAGGACGTCGAGGACAGTCCAGCAGCCCGACGTAGACATCCAAAGTGCAACAGGTAAGTACACCCAGCAAAATCCTTGTCCTATTCTGTTGGAGGACAGAAAAAAAGAACAGGCTGAATGCTGAGTTGGTGCAGCTTATGTACTCCCAGTGGGAGTGGGTGGAGCTAGGATTCCCAGCATTCTCCTGTTTTGTTTTCTGTCATGGAGATGGTCATCTCCACTTTGTAAGGAATGGGACAAGGACAACGGGACCAGGAGTAATGAAGATTACTGGTAAGTAATGGGGCATCAGCAAGTGGGTGCAGTGTGTTCCTGTAATCCTCTCCCAGGGAAGATCCTTGGGGGTGCAGCCTCTGGGGTGCAGTTCGTACGCTTCACAACAGCTGTTTGCCTCCATGTCTCTAATAAGGCAAAGGCACTATAAGTCTTCATTTGCATGGGGCACTTCCTCACCAATGTAGGAATGCCCACATTGATTTCCCCAGTGCAAAATGTGTTCCTCATGATCCCTATTGTACAAATGTCTACATAATCTTCTGTACACACCTTGTGTAAGTCTGGAAACAGCAGCCATTAAAACCACTTGTGGCCCCAGAGTTCCGGCTATATTATGACCCAGATGTGCACAATAACATCATTGTATCGTGTGTCCATCTTTTGCACATTGCCCCCATGCACTGTTCATCTGCATGAGGGGGTGAGCGACCCAGCACTGAACGTTCATCTCTCTGAGTAGATGTGTGTGGGTGCATCATCATGCCTGAACAGACAGCAGAAGGGGACTTATGGAGCACTACTCCATGGCTGTGCCCCAACCATGACATATAAAAGATGTTGTGACATTGATGCAAGCCTACCCTGCCACCACCAGCTTCACCATCTAGGATGCAGCCCAGAACTAGTAGTGGTTACAATTAAAATAAATGAGCGCAGCCAACACCCCTTTAGAAGTGTGGGCAGGGTTTTAGTCATCTTTAAGGGGTTGTTCAAACATGGGCCGTACTTACTCATGTTTTCATAAAAAGACTTTTTTTTTAGTGTCTACTTTGATGTTGTTTCACCACTCCCCTTGTTTTCCTTTTCTGGTAGATTCCCTGAATGGGTCAGCCCATAGTAGAGTTTCCTCTTTACCAACCTGCAGCCATTTCAATGGTGTTGTAAGTGTTTGAGCACACTTATGTGTTTTTTCCTTTCCAGGTCATGGACTGTCAATGTCCTTGCATTGGTATGTCAGGTAATAGTCTTTTTTATTCTGCCCTGAGAATTTGGAAGCACTCGTTCCTCACCACACATCCAGGCTAACTTCTAGGAGCCTTTCCAAGTAGGAGAGATCAACTGTGTGCCAACACCACGAAAGGTACAGAAAAACCCCAAGGTACAATTTACAGGCCCTTCCATGCAGTTTATTCTTCCTTGACTAGTGGGCAACGGAATGAACTCAACAGTGTCAATCGCACATTTTGGGCTGACTCCCGTCTGTAATCTTGGTGAAGTGCACCTTCTACAGTGTTTTGAATGCACTGTAGGTGGAAACAAACTTGTAATTGTATATATTTTTTATTCTAGTGATTGTAAAGTAAGTAAGGAGTGCAGTCTTCCTCCAAAAAGGCAGAGGAGATGGTCTCCACTGGAGGCCTCTAAGACCACCTGCCATACCCTAAATAACCCCCTAAGTATTGAATAACTCTCTATCACACATCCACCATCTACTTCTCTCCTTGAGAGAAAGCATCTACGAGTGCTCCAAAGAACGCATTGAATGATCAGATAAAGGGACTGACTAAATCTAAAATCCGGGGCAAACTCTTCCTGAGCACAAAAAACTGTCTAGATGTGAATAACGCTGGTACCTTGCCGAAAATAAAGAATAATCAAATTCTGGAGGATTGCCCTAATACCAAGGATTCTACAGCTCTAGTAGGATAATCAGATAAATCAGGTTAGGTTCTTGGTTTTACAGTTGATTGCCATGATGATCTATCCTTGTCGAAAAATGTAGTGTTTCGATCAACAGCAAGCACATATGGGTCTTTAATTCCACTAAAATAGCATTCAAGTGGTATAAACTTGCTGAATCATCCATATTTGCTCCCTAAAAGTTAGCATTGGTAATGCTTTAGGCAGAAATGTATCCATAACCAGTTTCCCATTTGTCAGGTTGTATGTAGTCTTTATCAAAATGGCAGACTCAAGCATTGTTGAATTTTGAGAGGTGGCAATCCGGTCCTTGAATGCTTGATTCCGGTCTGGGAAAGACATGGCTTGGTAGTTCGTACTGGATTGTTCCCATGAGGCACAGGGTCAGAGCTGATTTGCATATAGCCAGTGTCTAACCCAGGGTGGTGTGGAGTGCAAAAAAACGATGGATTTAGGGTTAGGCCCAGATCCTTGTACTGGGGTGAATGTATGACATTGTTCTACATTCTGTCCATCAACTGTGTTTTTTGCAGAACAATGTCATAAATTCACCCTAGTACAGAGATCTGGGCCTAAATACATTATTTTTCTGCTCACCATGCCATTCCAGTTTGGATCCAGCCATATGCAAATCCGTCTTTACCCTGTGCCCCATGTGAACAGTCCTGCCTGAAGTGGCAGGCCAGGTCCTCCCTCGTCTGGAAATAAGCATCCTAGCACCGGTTTCGGGGTTTCACCCCTCATCTGCTAGGTTAGCTTGCCTCCAGTGGCATGGAGAGCACGGGACCCACCTCTGGGCATACCCGTCCCACTCATGGTGACAAATGCAAAAAGAACAATTGATGGACAGAATGCACAAAAATGTCAAACATTCACCCCAGTACAGAGATCTGCGCCTAAATCCATTGTTCTTTTGCTCACCATGCCATTCCAGTTTGGACCCAGCCATATGCTAGTCAGTCTTGACCCTGCGCCCAATGGGAACAGTCCAGCCCGACCTACCAGGCCAGGTCCTCCCTGGGCTGGAAACAAGCATCCTGGGACCTATTTCGGGGTTTCACCACTCATCAACCAGGCTAGCTTGACTCCAGTGGCATGGAGAGCATGGACCCACTTCTGGGCATACCTGTCCCACTCGGGGTGACAAATGCAAAAAGAATAATTGATGGACAGAATGCAGGACAATGCCATAAATTCACCCCAGTACAGATATCTGGGCCTATATCCATAGTTTTGTGTGTGTCTTTTGCTCAACGTAACCATGACAATCTACATAAAGCAGCCTCAGAAATGGCCTAATACATTAGACAAATTTCTATAGTGCAAAAAGTGGGGGAAATGTTAGCTTTTTTATTTCATTTCTCTTTATTTACTCCCATCACAGTCTCCATCCCCAAGTTGTGTGTTGTCAAGAAGGCTTCTCCTGTACTGTAAGTGTCCACCCTTAGAGACTGAACTTGGGGAGAAACATGGCACAAGTATGTGAGACAATGGACATTAGATAAATTGTTCACAACACATTTATTTTGGTGACTTTTACTGATTTCGCACTGTCTTCTTTAAAAAAACGAAAGTTTAGTGCAATCAATACCCAACATTTTACTCTTGCCTGAAAGTTACAGAAAGAGGAAAGATTACTATTCTTAAATCTTGCAGTAAATTTAAGTAGTTTTAAGTCAGACCACCTTCTACAGGGAAGAGTTTACAAGAGGCAGGCAATATTCTTTCTACAGTACAATATTGTAAAAAAAAGTATCAGCAAATTCTGGTGAAAGCAGATTGACTCTGACATCAGAGCTGGACTGACTACAGGCGTTTTGGAATGCTGCTGAGCTAGGGGCTGATTTAACTGTGGTGGGGGCTGATTTCGTTGATAGAGACATGCGTGTGCTTTGAAATAAACAAAGCAAAACGAATTTCGTGCACCACACGCAGGTCCCCATCAACGAAATCAGCCCCCAGCTCAACAGCATTCCAAAACGCCTGGTAGCCAGTCTGGCCCTCTCTGACATCTTGAGCCGATACATCAGCTTGGTTGTTTGCAACCTACTCAGCTAAGTTTAAGATTTTACTGGCAACACTGTGCAATGACTTTATAATATCAGCCCAACTAACATAAGCGCCCACTTTGCCTCAGTCAATGGACCTCTTCCTCCTCTGTGTCACAGGTGGCACAAAGGTTCCTGTGTAATCTTAATTCTTCCAAGCCTACAAGTCTCCTCAACAATTCCGTGCATTTATCTACAATGGTTTTAACTGCATCATGTATTCTCACTATGAATGATGCAGCCACTTCCAGGGTTTGCACGTATCTTACCTTGAACGTCCCTGATTTTTGACTGATCCAAGAGATATAGCTTCAATTTGAGCTATACCTTCTTCTAAAGAAGGTATGGACAAGGGGCCTGGAGCTGACACTTCTCTAATGTACCTCAAATAATATGCTAATCATGCAAACAAAACAACAGATAATAGAAATGAGCTTAAGAAACTGTGAATACCAGAGACAGCGTTAACTCATGAGGAAGCTATTAGCCAGTCTTTGATGGAAATGTGTAAAATGTCCTATTTGGCTGAATGAACATGTAATCCGAAGGAATTTGGCAGCAATCTGTGTAATTTTAAAATCTGCTTCTTAAGACAAGAACAATAAGAGGTGTTATCTGTGAAAGTCAACCCAGCTGACAAAGAGGAGGCTATTACCATTCAAGTTTCATACATAATTGCACTGACATGTAATTCTTCTTTAAAGGTGATAATTAACTCTGGGAATTGGGAGCGACTCTTGTAATGGGAAAAGCTATAGTTAGTATTTCTCACAAGTAAGATGAAGATTCCACACCTTGTGGTGCATTGACCAGTCTCCTTATTGAGGTGTGATCCCAAGATCCTATCACAGGTCAGGGCGTCTAGATTACGTAGATTTGTTGTTTATTTGGATTAGTGATGATTTACATGAGGACAAAAGATGGGGAAAGGTGTTTCAGATCTCTTAGCTTGTATTGATATTACTTAGTCTTATATTGAGTATAGGGTTAGAAGCAGGCAAACCCCTAAATTGACATGTACTCACCCTCTGGTAGCTTGACACAGAGCAGTCAGGCTTAACTTTAGAGTCAATGTGCAAAGTATTTCTGCAAAACCTCAAACATTAAAGTAGTGAAAACACCACAGAAAAAGATTCCATACCAGGTTAGAAAAATAGGACATACTTTAATAAATAAAACAAGACCAGGACAACAAACATTCAATAAGTAGAACTTGAGATATGGAATGCTAATGTTTCTAGATATAAATAATGCCTAAATGCAAGAAGCACTATTTGGGATATCTGGTAGTGCCGGATAGGGATAAAGTCAAAACTTCAGCCCAACCACGATGGAGGGGGGTTGCCAGCTTCAAGGACCGTGTTAGGCCCGCTAAACGAATATCCGAGAGTCCTGGTTGTGGAGCACTTGCGTGGAAGAGGAGTCGGACAACGAAAGCGGTGTGTCGCTTCAGAAGTGCGGCGAGGCTGCGGTGCAAGGTCCTGATGCATCGACGTCAAGGATCATATTGATGGGGCTTGCAATGTGAAGTCCAGAGTTGAGGATGCGAGGCGCAGCAGGGGGCGATGCATTGGGTCGGATCAGTTCTGAAGATGCGATATTGAGACCCATCGTCCTCATCTAAGCTGCCATCGACAGGCATTGCATTATGCTTGTAACAGGTTAAGCATCATGCAGCAGCAGTTTCGTAGGCAATGTGTCAGTGACTCAGTTCCAGGTGTGGGATGGTGCCGCAATGGAGTTGTTTTCAATGGGTCCAATCCACACAACGGCGGCAATGTGCTGGTTCTGCTCAGCCAAGGAGATGCATTGGTCGTGCTTGTGGATGCATTGCTCAGCAGAGGATGCATCGGTTCTACTGGAGATATACCTTAGGCCCACTTCCAAGGGTCAAGGACTGGGGTGGCAGCACTTGGCATGGTGGCAGACTCACAGATGGCACAATCTAGGTGCAGAAACAGGTTGGTTGAAAGTCTTTTATGTCCCTGAGACCTCAGATCAGGAGGCCAGCCAGCTACCTATGGAGTCACCCTGTGTTTAAGGATTGCAGGTCTAGTTCTTCTCCCCCAGACAGGAGGGCAGCAGTCCAGAAGGTCAGCACAGACCTATCTAGGGGGAATTCACAAAGCCCAACTGTCAACCACCCCAGACATGTAATAACAGACAATCAGCAGGCACCCAATGGCTAGAGTAAGGAAATGTCAACTTTCTAAGAGTGGCATCTTCAGAATTGCAATTTAAAATCTGTCCTCACTATTAGTTTGGATTTTAAATTATTATTCCAGAGACACTAAACTTGAAAAGTCCATCTCTTCACAATTGGGAATTAAACGTATAAAATAGAATAAGGTAATCCCAATGTTATCCTATAGAAGAGATAGGCATTGCAGTAGTGAAATACAAATGTAAGCATTTTTCACTACCAGGGCATGGAAAACTTAAAAGTGCATGTCCTGTCTTTCAGTTACATTGCACCCTGCCCTCTGGGTTACCCAGGGTCTACCTTCGGGGAAGGTTTAAGCCTATAAAAAAGGTTTATGTTGCCAGCTTCATATGGCAGTGTCAAATGCACACACAGGCTCTGCAATGGCAGGTCTGAGACATGGTTATGAGCTTTGTAAGTAGGTGCCACATGAAATAGACCAGGCCCACTAGTAGCATTTGATTTACAGGCCCTGGGTACAGACAGGATCAATTTAATGGGGGCTTATAAGCAAATTAAATATGCCAATTGAGATGAACCAAGGTTACCATGTTTAGAGGAGAGAGCACAATCACTTTAGCACTGATTAGCAATTGTAAAGTGCACAAAGTCCTAATACCAGCAATATAAGAAGTGGAGGAGGAAGATAAAAGGTTGTGGGGAGGACCACCCTCAGGCTGTCAAGTCCAACACAAGGGTATTACCCAGCTGTATCCATTGTCCCAATCTATCCTGTCTATGTCAGTATCTAATGTAAGTCCTTCTTACTGCTATTACATCATAGATTATATCAACCTGATGACTTTACCTCCAAATACTGCTCCTTTCACAGTACGCCCTGTGAGCATCAGCATAGGATCGAAGGAGATCTGGGCACCGGTTGGCGCTACCCCAACAATCACAGTGGTTCCAAATGCATAGTGCGAAGACTGCAGGGCACTAATCTAAAGGAAAACAAAAAGGCAGACCGTCACAAGAATGAAAATATATGTTCCATGCTGAACAGGTTCAATCACGTCCAGGGCTGATTAGCTGTTCCCCCCTCAGAAATAAATCAATCGAGGATCAATCAGTTGGATAGGTTAAAATTCAAATGATTATTAATATCACCTTTTAGCAAAAGTCAAAAGAAGTCTGCTTATAAACCTTGAATGTGAGTTTACTGGAAGGTCAACATTTTGAATAAGCCTCTCTTGTACAAAGAATCAAGTGCTCTTATTTTAAAAACACAAAGTAATAATGGATGGGAATGTAAAGGACCATGTAGCTTATTTGATGAAAATAAATTCCGATATATAATCAGCCAACATTTAAGAAAATTGATTGAAGAAGACAGAGATCCTCATTAGAAATTCATCCGGGATAGCAACAAAGGCCAAGATGCAGCAAAAGATCCTAGTCCATCCCTGGGACTGTCCAAATCACTACCTACATTGCTGCTGTAAACCAGAGACTTGACATTTTGATAGTAATTAACAATAATTTTGCAAAGTTTATTCTTCTACAACTGTTTAGGTGGAAAGCTAAATAAAGGATATGTGCCCAATATTGTACAAGCCAAGACATGGATTCTGTGCTCACTGTCCTTTAAGATTCAAGTTGCACCTCAATGAAGAGGGTCAAATAGCCAAAAACGGGCCTGGGATGCTTGTGTTCCTTTCTTGAGGGGGCATTGTCTGGCAGATCTGTCTGGACTTTTCCTATTGGAATAGGACTAAGACTGATCTCTGTATGGCTGCTCACATCTGGAGGGACATAGTGAAATAGCTGGAATGTGACCAAAGTCATCACCAGTGGCTGAGATGAATTCAAGCATTCTAACCATCACTCTATGTCTTTGTAGAATTACATTTCATGAGGGGCCTGGCTGTAGGAAATTAACATGAGTACTGCAGATTTGAAATCAGCTGCTTCCAGAGGGGTACGTATCTATCTAGGTATTGTACTCTATGCTGATAAAAGCCCTCCCTAGCAGTGATATCGGATATAGCCAACCTGAAAAAGTATTGTTTTTGTCATGTCAGGCTGATACCATGTACTGCACTCGTCCATTTTTTGTTTTTTTAGGTAATGTTCCTCTTCAATTCCAGTCCTACCCACATCTGTTATCTTCCCTGATCCCTTTTCAAAATGTTCTTCCCTGGGTGGGAATTGCTTGCATTAATCTCATTCACTGGTAATTAGTATGTGCCACAATCCAGTTCACCATTTTTCACCAACCATGCCACCTCTGACAGGAACCAGACAAATGGAAATTAGACTTGGCCCTGCTCCAAATAGAACAGTCACTCCTTAACTGCAGGGTCAGGCTCCCTCATACACACACAAGCAACCCCAGACTGGTTCAGCCTATGTGGGCTTCTCAAATAAGGTGTAACTTGAGTCCTATGTTTCAGTGAGCGCAGGACCCACACCTGTAATCACATGTCACACTCCCCTAACTTCGTTGCTCAGCTTATCTCATTGTTTTCTGGGTAATCTGGGGTCATATTCATTAGAGATTTGTAGATCTGACTTATCTTGCTACCTGACCGCAATATTGTATCTAAGAGGGGAATTCTTTCGAGTGAGAATGTACCTGGTTTGACCCTTCTCAAACATTCCCTCATCTGTAAGTATTTGTGGAAAGTCCTGGCCTCTAACCCAAAATCTTGCTGCAGTTCCATAAATGAACATAACTGTTCAGCGGAACAGAGATCCCTCAACCTATTGAGATCAGAGTGCTCCCACTACCTAGCAATCATGTCATTGCTGATGGACATGAAAAGCGGGGACCATGTGAGCCAAACTATTGCATCCCAGTAAACTTTTTTTTTCCAGTGAATTTATAGTTTTTTTAATGTTGTTTCTTAACTATAACGTCCTTGGAACCTTTGGTCCTTTAGTGAAATATATATATATATATATATATATATATATATATATATATGTATATATATATATATATATATATATATATATATATATATATATATACATACATATATATATATATATATATATATATATATATATATATATATATATATATATATATATATATATATATATATATCCATCGAAACCAGAAACCCCATTGAAGAAGGCCACAGTGGAAGTTCAATAAAACACAGGGTTTATTTTCAGCATGCTAGTGGCAGACGATACAGGACAACACTTCTCATATCCATATTCGCCAGACGCGTTTCGGGAATAACCCAATCCCTTCCTCTGTGGCGTGTTCGTGCAAAGAAAAGGAAATGCTGCAGTTCAATTATATGCCCAACACCTGCCCTCGGGGGGGCGTGGCCGTACACTCGGCCCTCTGGGTGTCATAGTTCAGACAAATTATTCTCCAAGTGGATGCGCAATTCCTTGAAAATAAACACAGTTTATATCCCATGTGGGTAGAAGCGAGAACTGGCCGCATGCCACTTTGCTTTCTTGCTGGAAACAGTGTTGAAGTGAGCACGCACTGGAATAGTGCTCACTTCCTTCCATTCTTGCCGTCAAGACTCCGCTTGGAGCCGACTCAGACCCGTAGTTCAACGGGAGGCCTTCTTCGCGACCGGGAGCGGCCGCTATAAATCCATCGAAACCAGAAACCCCATTGAAGAAGGCCACAGTGGAAGTTCAACAAAACACAGGGTTTATTTTCAGCATGCTAGTGGCAGACAATACAGGACAACACTTCTCATATCCATATTCGCCAGACGCGTTTCGGGAATAACCCAATCCCTTCCTCTGTGGCGTGTTCGTGCAAAGAAAAGGAAATGCTGCAGTTCAATTATATGCCCAACACCTGCCCTCGGGGGGGCGTGGCCGTACACTCGGCCCTCTGGGTGTCGTAGTTCAGACAAATTATTCTCCAAGTGGATGCGCAATTCCTTGAAAATAAACACAGTTTATATCCCATGTGGGTAGAAGCGAGAACTGGCCGCATGCCACTTTGCTTTCTTGCTGGAAACAGTGTTGAAGTGAGCACGCACTGGAATAGTGCTCACTTCCTTCCATTCTTGCCGTCAAGACTCCGCTTGGAGCCGACCCAGACCCGTAGTTCAACGGGAGGCCTTCTTCGCGACCGGGAGCGGCCGCTATAAATCCATCGAAACCAGAAACCCCATTGAAGAAGGCCACAGTGGAAGTTCAATAAAACACAGGGTTTATTTTCAGCATGCTAGTGGCAGACGATACAGGACAACACTTCTCATATCCATATTCGCCAGACGCTTTTCGGGAATAACCCAATCCCTTCCTCTGTGGCGTGTTCGTGCAAAGAAAAGGAAATGCTGCAGTTCAATTATATGCCCAACACCTGCCCTCGGGGGGGCGTGGCCGTACACACGGCCCTCTAGGTGTCGTAGTTCAGACAAATTATTCTCCAAGTGGATGCGCAATTCCTTGAAAATAAACACAGTTTATATCCCATGTGGGTAGAAGCGAGAACTGGCCGCATGCCACTTTGCTTTCTTGCTGGAAACAGTGTTGAAGTGAGCACGCTCTGGAATAGTGCTCACTTCCTTCCATTCTTGCCGTCAAGACTCCGCTTGGAGCCGACTCAGACCCGTAGTTCAACGGGAGGCCTTCTTCGCGACCGGGAGCGGCCGCTATAAATCCATCGAAACCAGAAACCCCATTGAAGAAGGCCACAGTGGAAGTTCAATAAAACACAGGGTTTATTTTCAGCATGCTAGTGGCAGACGATACAGGACAACACTTCTCATGTCCATATTCGCCAGACGCGTTTCGGGAATAACCCAATCCCTTCCTCCGTGGCGTGTTCGTGCAAAGAAAAGGAAATGCTGCAGTTCAATTATATGCCCAACACCTGCCCTCGGGGGGCGTGGCCTTACACTCGGCCCTCTGGGTGTTGTAGTTCAGACAAATTATTCTCCAAGTGGATGCGCAATTCCTTGAAAATAAACACAGTTTATATCCCATGTGGGTAGAAGCGAGAACTGGCCGCATGCCACTTTGCTTTCTTGCTGGAAACAGTGTTGAAGTGAGCACGCACTGGAATAGTGCTCACTTCCTTCCATTCTTGCCGTCAAGACTCTGCTTGGAGCCGACTCAGACCCGTAGTTCAACTCAACGGGAGGCCTTCTTCGCGACCGGGAGCGGCCGCTATAAATCCATCGAAACCAGAAACCCCATTGAAGAAGGCCACAGTGGAAGTTCAATAAAACACAGGGTTTATTTTCAGCATGCTAGTGGCAGACGATACAGGACAACACTTCTCATATCCATATTCGCCAGACGCGTTTCGGGAATAACCCAATCCCTTCCTCTGTGGCGTGTTCGTGCAAAGAAAAGGAAATGCTGCAGTTCAATTATATGCCCAACACCTGCCCTCGGGGGGGCGTGGCCGTACACTCGGCCCTCTGGGTGTCGTAGTTTAGACAAATTATTCTCCAAGTGGATGCGCAATTCCTTGAAAATAAACACAGTTTATATCCCATGTGGGTAGAAGCGAGAACTGGCCGCATGCCACTTTGCTTTCATGCTGGAAACAGTGTTGAAGTGAGCACGCACTGGAATAGTGCTCACTTCCTTCCATTCTTGCCGTCAAGATTCCGCTTGGAGCCGACTCAGACCCGTAGTTCAACGGGAGGCCTTCTTCGTGACCGGGAGCGGCCGCTATAAATCCATCGAAACCAGAAACCCCATTGAAGAAGGCCACAGTGGAAGTTCAATAAAACACAGGGTTTATTTTCAGCATGCTAGTGGCAGACGATACAGGACAACACTTCTCATATCCATATTCGCCAGACGCGTTTCGGGAATAACCCAATCCCTTCCTCTGTGGCGTGTTCGTGCAAAGAAAAGGAAATGCTGCAGTTCAATTATATGCCCAACACCTGCCCTCGGGGGGGCGTGGCCGTACACTCGGCCCTCTGGGTGTCGTAGTTCAGAAAATTTTTCTCCAAGTGGATGCGCAATTCCTTGAAAATAAACACAGTTTATATCCCATGTGGGTAGAAGCGAGAACTGGCCGCATGCCACTTTGCTTTCTTGCTGGAAACAGTGTTGAAGTGAGCACGCTCTGGAATAGTGCTCACTTCCTTCCATTCTTGCCGTCAAGACTCCGCTTGGAGCCGACTCAGACCCGTAGTTCAACGGGAGGCCTCCTTCGCGACCGGGAGCGGCCGCTATAAATCCATCGAAACCAGAAACCCCATTGAAGAAGGCCACAGTGGAAGTTCAATAAAACACAGGGTTTATTTTCAGCATGCTAGTGGCAGACAATACAGGACAACACTTCTCATGTCCATATTCGCCAGACGCGTTTCGGGAATAACCCAATCCCTTCCTCCGTGGCGTGTTCGTGCAAAGAAAAGGAAATGCTGCAGTTCAATTATATGCCCAACACCTGCCCTCGGGGGGCGTGGCCTTACACTCGGCCCTCTGGGTGTCGTAGTTCAGACAAATTATTCTCCAAGTGGATGCGCAATTCCTTGAAAATAAACACAGTTTATATCCCATGTGGGTAGAAGCGAGAACTGGCCGCATGCCACTTTGCTTTCTTGCTGGAAACAGTGTTGAAGTGAGCACGCACTGGAATAGTGCTCACTTCCTTCCATTCTTGCCGTCAAGACTCTGCTTGGAGCCGACTCAGACCCGTAGTTCAACTCAACGGGAGGCCTTCTTCGCGACCGGGAGCGGCCGCTATAAATCCATCGAAACCAGAAACCCCATTGAAGAAGGCCACAGTGGAAGTTCAATAAAACACAGGGTTTATTTTCAGCATGCTAGTGGCAGACGATACAGGACAACACTTCTCATATCCATATTCGCCAGACGCGTTTCGGGAATAACCCAATCCCTTCCTCTGTGGCGTGTTCGTGCAAAGAAAAGGAAATGCTGCAGTTCAATTATATGCCCAACACCTGCCCTCGGGGGGGCGTGGCCGTACACTCGGCCCTCTGGGTGTCGTAGTTTAGACAAATTATTCTCCAAGTGGATGCGCAATTCCTTGAAAATAAACACAGTTTATATCCCATGTGGGTAGAAGCGAGAACTGGCCGCATGCCACTTTGCTTTCATGCTGGAAACAGTGTTGAAGTGAGCACGCACTGGAATAGTGCTCACTTCCTTCCATTCTTGCCGTCAAGATTCCGCTTGGAGCCGACTCAGACCCGTAGTTCAACGGGAGGCCTTCTTCGTGACCGGCAGCGGCCGCTATAAATCCATCGAAACCAGAAACCCCATTGAAGAAGGCCACAGTGGAAGTTCAATAAAACACAGGGTTTATTTTCAGCATGCTAGTGGCAGACGATACAGGACAACACTTCTCATATCCATATTCGCCAGACGCGTTTCGGGAATAACCCAATCCCTTCCTCTGTGGCGTGTTCGTGCAAAGAAAAGGAAATGCTGCAGTTCAATTATATGCCCAACACCTGCCCTCGGGGGGGCGTGGCCGTACACTCGGCCCTCTGGGTGTCGTAGTTCAGAAAATTTTTCTCCAAGTGGATGCGCAATTCCTTGAAAATAAACACAGTTTATATCCCATGTGGGTAGAAGCGAGAACTGGCCGCATGCCACTTTGCTTTCTTGCTGGAAACAGTGTTGAAGTGAGCACGCACTGGAATAGTGCTCACTTCCTTCCATTCTTGCCGTCAAGACTCCGCTTGGAGCGGACTCAGACCCGTAGTTCAACGGGAGGCCTTCTTCGCGACCGGGAGCGGCCGCTATAAATCCTTCGAAACCAGAAACCCCATTGAAGAAGGCCACAGTGGAAGTTCAATAAAACACAGGGTTTATTTTCAGCATGCTAGTGGCAGACGATACAGGACAACACTTCTCATATCCATATTCGCCAGACGCGTTTCGGGAATAACCATTTAACTACGGGTGTGAGTCGGCTTCAAGCGGAGTCCTGACGGCAAGAATGGAAAGAAGTGAGCACTATTCCAGTGTGTGCTCACTTCAACACTGTTTCCAGCAAGAAAGCAAAGTGGCATGCGGCCAGTTCTCGCTTCTACCCACATGGGATATAAACTGTGTTTATTTTTAGGAATTGCGCAACCACTTGGAGAACAATTTGTCTGAACTGCAACACCCAGAAGGCCGAGTGTGCGGCCACGCCCCCCGAGGGCAGGTGTTGGGCATATATTTGAACTGCAGCATTTCCTTTCCTCTGCACGAACACGCCACGGAAGAAGGGATTGGGTTATTCCCGAAACGCGTCTGGCGAATTTGGATATGAGAAGTGTTGTCCTGAATCGTCTGCCACTAGCATGCTGAAAATAAACCCTGTGTTTCATTTAACTTCCACTGTGGCCTTCTTCAATGGGGTTTCTGGTTTCGTTGGATTTATAGCGGCCGATCCCGGTCGCGAAGAAGGCCTCCCGTTTAACTACGGGTCTGAGTCGGCTTCAAGCGGAGTCCTGACGGCAAGAATGGAAAGAAGTGAGCACTATTCCAGTGCGTGCTCACTTCAACACTGTTTCCAGCAAGAAAGCAAAGTGGCATGCGGCCAGTTCTCGCTTCTACCCACATGGGATATAAACTGTGTTTATTTTAAGGAATTGCGCAACCACTTGGAGAACAATTTGTCTGAACTGCAACACCCAGAAGGCCGAGTGTGCGGCCACGCCCCCCGAGGGCAGGTGTTGGGCATATATTTGAACTGCAGCATTTCCTTTCCTTTGCACGAACACGCCACGGAAGAAGGGATTGGGTTATTCCCTAAACGCGTCTGGCGAATTTGGATATGAGAAGTGTTGTCCTGAATCGTCTGCCACTAGCATGCTGAAAATAAACCCTGTGTTTCATTTAACTTCCACTGTGGCCTTCTTCAATGGGGTTTCTGGTTTCGTTGGATTTATAGCAGCCGATCCCGGTCGCGAAGAAGGCCTCCCGTTTAACTACGGGTCTGAGTCGGCTTCAACCGGAGTCCTGACGGCAAGAATGGAAAGAAGTGAGCACTATTCCAGTGCGTGCTCACTTCAACACTGTTTCCAGCAAGAAAGCAAAGTGGCATGCGGCCAGTTCTCGCTTCTACCCACATGGGATATAAACTGTGTTTATTTTAAGGAATTGCGCAACCACTTGGAGAACAATTTGTCTGAACTGCAACACCCAGAAGGCCGAGTGTGCGGCCACGCCCCCCGAGGGCAGGTGTTGGGCATATATTTGAACTGCAGCATTTCCTTTCCTTTGCACGAACACGCCACGGAAGAAGGGATTGGGTTATTCCCGAAACGCGTCTGGCGAATTTGGATATGAGAAGTGTTGTCCTGAATCGTCTGCCACTAGCATGCTGAAAATAAACCCTGTGTTTCATTTAACTTCCACTGTGGCCTTCTTCAATGGGGTTTCTGGTTTCGTTGGATTTATAGCGGCCGATCCCGGTCGCGAAGAAGGCCTCCCGTTTAACTACGGGTCTGAGTCGGCTTCAAGCGGAGTCCTGACGGCAAGAATGGAAAGAAGTGAGCACTATTCCAGTGCGTGCTCACTTCAACACTGTTTCCAGCAAGAAAGCAAAGTGGCATGCGGCCAGTTCTCGCTTCTACCCACATGGGATATAAACTGTGTTTATTTTAAGGAATTGCGCAACCACTTGGAGAACAATTTGTCTGAACTGCAACACCCAGAAGGCCGAGTGTGCGGCCACGCCCCCCGAGGGCAGGTGTTGGGCATATATTTGAACTGCAGCATTTCCTTTCCTTTGCACGAACACGCCACGGAAGAAGGGATTGGGTTATTCCCGAAACGCGTCTGGCGAATTTGGATATGAGAAGTGTTGTCCTGAATCGTCTGCCACTAGCATGCTGAAAATAAACCCTGTGTTTCATTTAACTTCCACTGTGGCCTTCTTCAATGGGGTTTCTGGTTTCGTTGGATATATATATATATATATATATATATATATCAAAACAATTCTCCCCGCATGGAGGAAGGATGAGCCGCACACGTAACTTGCTGGAATGCTTTTATTCGGTACTTCTTTGCACAACAATGCCTGGCAATCCTGACGCGTTTCGGTCTAAACATAGACCTTTTTCGAAGGTAAGCCTGCACCTCATAAGCCTCTTGTCACCACTGCTGAATGTGCGCAATTATAACTATGTCGCCTCCGGTGGCTCCTTTATATGTTGCATTCTGGGGCATGTGGTTCTAAGCGGCAATCTTATGATTTGAACCCTCCAGTGGGCGGTGCTTGTTGTCTTGTTTAGAAGTTCACTTTATAGTGTTGTTTCTTTTAAATCTGCATGTTGTTACCCCGTATCTGAGCCCATGATGGAGGTCCGAACGGGTCCAATACCGAAGCCAGTCTTCGGCGGCACCTCATCACCCTAATTCGTTTTCACGAGCAGCAAACTTGGTCCGGGACGGGTAATGGTGGCGCTCTTGTTGGTGGTGCGTCGCTCCTCGGCAGAACCACGCCGACGAAATCTCAAAACAATTCTCCCCGCATGGAGGAAGGATGAGCCGCACACGTAACTTGCTGGAATGCTTTTATTCGGTACTTCTTTGCACAACAATGCCTGGCAATCCTGACGCGTTTCGGTCTAAACATAGACCTTTTTCGAAGGTAAGCCTGCACCTCATAAGCCGCTTGTCACCACTGCTGAATGTCCGCAATTATAACTCTGTCGCCTCCGGTGGCTCCTTTATATGTTGCATTCTGGGGCATGTGGTTCTAAGCGGCAATCTTATGATTTGAACCCTCCAGTGGGCGGTGCTTGTTGTCTTGTTTAGAAGTTCACTTTATAGTGTTGTTTCTTTTAAATCCGCATGTTGTTACCCCGTATCTGAGCCCATGATGGAGGTCCGAACGGGTCCAATACCGAAGCCAGTCTTCGGCGGCACCTCATCACCCTAATTCGTTTTCACGAGCAGCAAACTTGGTCCGGGACGGGTAATGGTGGCGCTCTTGTTGATGGTGCGTCGCTCCTCGGCAGGACCACGCCGACGAAATCTCAAAACAATTCTCCCCGCATGGAGGAAGGATGAGCCGCACACGTAACTTGCTGGAATGCTTTTATTCGGTACTTCTTTGCACAACAATGCCTGGCAATCCTGACGCGTTTCGGTCTAAACATAGACCTTTTTCGAAGGTAAGCCTGCACCTCATAAGCCGCTTGTCACCACTGCTGAATGTCCGCAATTATAACTCTGTCGCCTCCGGTGGCTCCTTTATATGTTGCATTCTGGGGCATGTGGTTCTAAGCGGCAATCTTATGATTTGAACCCTCCAGTGGGCGGTGCTTGTTGTCTTGTTTAGAAGTTCACTTTATAGTGTTGTTTCTTTTAAATCCGCATGTTGTTACCCCGTATCTGAGCCCATGATGGAGGTCCGAACGGGTCCAATACCGAAGCCAGTCTTCGGCGGCACCTCATCACCCTAATTCGTTTTCACGAGCAGCAAACTTGGTCCAGGACGGGTAATGGTGGCGCTCTTGTTGGTGGTGCGTCGCTCCTCGGCAGGACCACGCCGACGAAATCTCAAAACAATTCTCCCCGCATGGAGGAAGGATGAGCCGCACACGTAACTTGCTGGAATCTTATATATATATATATATATATATATATATATATAAGATCCATCACCACCAGCCGCCGCCGAGAGTGAAGAGGCCAACACAGGAGAACGGGTGAGAACAGCCTTTATTCTATCCGCAGCAGGTAAGGATACATTGCACACCCGCTGTAAAGGCGAATGCATTTCGGCTTCTGATTAGCCTTCTTCAGCGCCACGGGTGTTTTGCGGTTAGTCAGGTAGCGGCAAATATATCTAACACAATGTCACGCCCCTCCTGATTTAACCAGCTTTGCTCCACCCCCTTCAGCCCAAAATGGCAACGCGAAGGTCTATTGGCAAGTCACATCTTGTATAGTGACTACCTTTCCCAGAGTGCAATCTGCTTTGTCACTGGAAAACGTTGCGTGGAGATGCCAAAGCGTCATTGTGATGCAATTGTTCCCCACTTTGCTGCAGACGAACACGCTGTCCCCTCCGGTCTCCAACCGTCACAACCTGCCTGTTCCTGGTGTCCAATAGGCGGGGACAAGGCAGACATGAATGCCCAGCCCAGCGTAGAGCCGATTGACCCCAACACCGCCGTATATGTACCAGACAAGCAGGTGGACTCCGACAAATCCCGGTATATATATTTCACACAAGAACGCTCCTGCTGGGATCTGTGGCCCCAGACAAGTGGCGCGGGATGGCGGTGGAGCGAGCCGTCAGTCAATCGCACATACAGAAAGGAATGTCCGTACTCTCAGGTTGTGCCGCAGAGGGATTTAATTACATCTGGTAACACGTTTTGACAGCCGAGGCTGTCTTGTTCACATATATGTACACACATACACAGATATACACACACACACACACTCGGGAAAAGGTCCTCAATCCCCTAGAGGAATGGGAGAAGCGGCACACCAAATTCTCGCACACTGGTTTATTGGCTCGAAAGAACACAACGCATTCCTGCTATCTTGTAGCCTTTGTCAAAGATAAAGGTTTAACTTCATAGACATACAAGATGACCTAGCGAAAAATACTTTACTGGTATCACAGATAACAAGCTGAAACTAAATACATAAGATAAAGTATTCACTGTTCAGTCATGATAATCCATCAGAGTCAGTCATGCAGCTAAATAGCACAAAATGTACATGCCGCACAATAGTGTTGGTCTAAACTGCTTTTTGGATTGTAGACATATAAGAAATCTACTGCATACATTTAGTAACTGTCATGATAATATGCTTTTGCCGCATCTGTAAAATGACAGCACAGCATAGAAATAAATAGGGTGCAAATAAAATGAAAATAGATGGCGAATGTGCAGTGAGAGATCGGATGGACAGACATTGTGATGAGTATCACCACCAAAGAAATACTGTGTGATCCAGTCATCCGATCTGATAGGGTAAATATCGTAAATAATAAAATGCTGCTCAGGGACAGAACTGGACAGCCGCAGAATATAGAGAATAGTAATACTGTAATTACAGTATTATATCAAGTTGGGGGTTACAAATAATTTGTGATTTGTGCTACTGAGGCACCAGTAAATTGGATAAAAAGTGCTATGTGTTACCAAATGTTGAAAGCCCGAATTAAAAACATAAACATTATGGGGTTTCAATTAGTTACACCGCCCACAGTGTTTAGTAGCACCAATTACTGGTGTAGTGATTATCAAAGTCCCAGAATCAAATTTCATCAAGGATTCAACAAGGATTCAAGGCAAGTGCTTACTCCCTGCAATCAGGCACTTGTCTTGAATCCTTGCCGAATTTTGATACTGGGACCTTGATGATGTCTTGTGGAGAACTTGCTCACTACATTGTTAATTAGATTTATATTTCGGATATAATCGTCAGACCTCAACCATAGTGAGTGCCCCCGAGATATAATAATAAAATAAAGTTTGTTACCCCAGTGGGTTGCTCGATGGGTGAAGATCTTGCCTCCGTCGCCTTTCGGCTCCCACACACCGGCCTCTCTGTCCCTAACAGCATAGGAAATGCGACGCTGGTGGTCCGCTCGAAGAACAGCTGGGCATTTCTGAGGCTGGGCCAGCTTTGCGGCTAAGTTTTATTGTTAAATATCAGCGGCAAACACGGTGGTTTAATCTGGGGAACTACACGGACCAGGAGGCCTTGCGGCCACACCCACAGGGGCGGGTTCCTTTATCAGGTGTTCCTCATTGCCTGCCGGGGTTTTTGAACTTGCCAGTGATCAGAGGCAGAAGGCTGCCAGAAACGCGTTTGGCCGTATTTTGTGCACATGAGGAGGAAGCTGTTCTGTGTTGCCAACCTGCACAAGAAAGGAGTCAAAACTCTCTTGTTTGGGGGGGCGTGGCTTACGCGCCGGCGAGTGATGGCGCTGCCTCCTTGAGCTCCGAGGTGACGCGGGACTCTTTGAAGTTTTCCTGATACTATCCCCGGCTCCGGAGACCAGCTACACGCATCCCCGCACGGCGGAACATGGTCCCCGTGTGTTGCCAGATGCAGCGGTTACTTTAACTGCCGCTTTTGTAACATTTTGCCGATTTATCTTCCTCAGCAGTCACGGGACGCGAGCGGCCGCCATTTTGTGCCGCCGAGCTCGCGTCCCGTTTTTCTCACGTCTCTGCCTCCTCAGCAGCCAGTACTCCTTCTGCTTCACCGTGTGGGCTCATATTTACAAGGTATGTTGTAGGGTAAACACAGCATGCTACTCTGCTCTACCTTCATGACTTTTTGCGCCACAAATCCCTTCCTTGCTTGTGACTGCGTCATTACTTCATAACGGCGGCCATTTTGTGGTGCTCTTCCTGCGCAATGCTCAACATCTTTCTCTCACCTGCCTACAACCCTTTGTGGATTATCAATTGACCCCCTGGGTCTCATATATTATGGACGCCTTGCTGTTTCTCTACTGCCCTATTACTGGATGGTTTATTGCCTGCGTATTGAACTGATTTTCACTCAATTTCGACGCCTGCCCTGTGGGTTTGAGGTATTGCTTCTCCATTGCTCCTCTTTACCTCATATGTAACCTCTTCCTTCTACTGCATCTCCGAGTTCTGCATATAGGGTCTCAGTCTTTTGGTTCTCGTGGTGTGGCTTCCATCCCTGCGTCCCTCCAAGTGTGCCCCTCTGTTGGCACAATGTCTCTGGACGTGGGCCACACGAAATCCTCCGTCACTGGTACCAAACCGAAACGCCCCAAGAATGACCCTCCATCTCCAATTCGTTCCTCCTCGAACCCTGTGTTGGATTCCAACTCCCTGTGGAGTAGTGTGGCTCACTGGTTAGAGGTGGCAGGCCTGAGAGCAGAAGTCTGCCTGGGACCAGGGTTCAATTCCCGACGCGGCAGGGTCGTGGACCTTGGTCAGCGGACTCGATAATTCTCGCTTCGGTGCTTACTCTAATCAGGGGTTCCACTCGGCAACTCTGGGCATTAGCTTGCCTAATCTCCACAACGGCCCCACCAATTCCGGGGATGCCTGGCTCCACCTTGGGGACTCCCAGCAAGGGACCATCCCACAGGGAAAGCCAGGACGGGTTCCCCAGAGTTATACAGCGCCGGGACGCCCCGTTGCTGGGGCAGCTGTGCGCTTTACAAGTATACTACATTTACATTTACATCCTAGAAGAGGTTCGTGGTTTACAACCATTTATGTCTGCAACCAACGAGAAGCTTAAGCAGATAGAAGATAGATGGGTTGTCATGGAGGGCAAGGTTTTGGACCTAGAGCAACGCATCAGTGACATCCAGGATGTGTCTACCAAAATTCCCATTCTTGAAAAGGAAATTCAGCAGTTGAAACTACACACAGAGGATCTTGAAAATCGTAACAGGAGGAATAACCTACGTATTTATGGCATTCCGGAGTCCCTTGAGGGGGCTGACATGGTGTCCTTCATTCGCAAATTCCTTTATGATCTTTTGGAACTCCAACCAGAATCCAGTCCTCTCAACATCCAGCGTGCTCACCGTCTGGGTCGTCTCACATCCAACCCGACCAAACCTAGGGGCATTATCCTGCTATTTCTTGAGTTCACTGAATTGATGACTGTTCTTAAAGCTGCTAGACTAAAACGTCGCCTCATTTGGTCGGGTCATACCATCTTTATTGCCCAAGACTTATCAAACGCTACGAATGCACGTCGCAAGGAGTTCCTGAATCTTCGCCCTCATATGAGGGACTTGAACATTCAATATGGAATTCTGCATCCATGTCTCTGCAAAATAACTAACAACGGTCGTTCCCGTACATTTGATGATCCTCTGAAACTTCGAGCGTATCTTCAAAGTGTCTCTGCTTCCACTATGGACACCAATGACTGAAAATGATTCTTCTTTATTCCCTGCATTTACTTAACTTATGTCTTGACGACTGTTGTGGCCTTGTCCTGGTCTCTCCTATGTAATTCTTTCCTACGACTTTTCTTTTATTTTTATCTCCTATTTCTACTTTTCCCGCGTTTCCCTCGCTCTGTGAGGTTGGCGCCTTTGCCGGCGTTTCCATGCTCCTAATGTCTTGGTACTCTCTTTTCTCTCAGATCTGGCATCTTTGCCCTGATCTGTTTGTTTCTTCTCTTCTTCTCTATCTTTCTTCTCTTGCCCTTCATTTCACAGGCCATGCGTGTTCTCCCCCTATTCCTCTGTTTTTCCTTCTCTTTCTTGTTTACCCCTCATCCTTGCTTATTGTTGCTCATCGTATTTTTCCTTGCTCCCCTTTTTTTCTCTTTATGCTCGGTATGTTCACCCGTTCACTGTTTCTCTCTGTTTACCTGATTTTCCTTGCCTTTGTTTGTATTTTGTACTCGACTCTCATTTGTAATGTATTTGTTTGCATTGTCTTTCCTCGTAGTTGTTTCCCTGCAGTGTCTTGGACCCAGATGTTACCCACTTCTCCTGCCTCCCGTCATGTGTAATTTTGTAACTTGGAATGTTTGTGGTCTCGGCAACCCTGTTAAACGTCAAAAGGTACTGTCCCATTTATCCAAGTTGAATTCTCAGATTGTTTTTCTTCAAGAGACTCATTGTACAGATGTTGAATCGTTGAAACTTAAGAGGGCCTGGGTGGGTCAAGTTGTATTTTCTCCTGCTGTTGATAAAAAAGGTGGTGTTGCTATATTGTTTCGTAAAGGTTTGAATGTTCAAATTCTCTCTTCTCAAGCCGATGATGTGGGTCGCTGGGTTATGTCTAAGGTTATCATACAAAACAAAACTATGGTACTCCTGAATATATATGGCCCTGTCCGCCCTGACCCCAAATTTCGATCTGACATCAAAATCCTCATCTCCTCCATTGATTGCCCTAACATTGTCATAGCTAGTGAACTTAACCAATGGTTAGATCCCTTTTCAGACAGGTTATCTTCCAGCAAATTCCAGCCTGATAAGACGCACAAATCCTTTCAGTCAGCCATTGCCTCCCGTCCCCTTTTCGATGTTTGGAAAACATGCAATCCGGACTCGCTAGAATATACCTTCTACTCGAATGTTCACCACACCCGGTCCAGAATCGACAATATTCTAGTCAGCAAGTCCCTTCTCCCTGCGATTCAGAAGTCCGAAATTGGTTCTATTTTTCTTTCGGACCATGCCCCTGTTTATGCCACTTTTGACCTTACCCAAACCTCCTCATTTTTTAGCCGATGGAAATTTAACACTTTTCTCCTCTCAGATTCTGTTTTTATGTCTGAAGTCAAGGATTTTATCTCTGAATACTTTTCCCTCAACTTACCTCATGACACATTGATTTCGAATAATTGGGATGCCTTTAAAGCTGCCCTACGCGGCTTCACAATTTCCTATGTATCTAAAAAGAAGAAACTCAATCGCTCTAAATATAATGCCCAACTCACCAATATCAAGACACTGGAACACTCTTACTTTTCTTCCAAAAATCCCGACGCTCTCCTCCAACTTATCAAAGCCAAATCTGACCTCAATCAAATTGCCACAGTTGAAGCCTGTAACACCCTTTTGAAGATTAAATCTAAATTTCACGGGGGTCAGAATAAAGCTGGCAAAATGTTGGCAAATTACCTCAAAATTAAGTCTGAACGAAAATCAATTGGACCCATTCTCAATGACGCATCCAACACACTAGTTACTTCAGACGAGGATATTGCAGTAGTCTTTCCTAACTACTATAAACTCCTCTATACTGATGACACTCATCCTGATGATGATGACCTCTCCCATTTTTTCAAAGATCTCCCCCCTCCCCGAGTTCCACCAATTAGAAAATGATATTACATCTCAGGAAATTCTCAAGGCAATTACTTCTCTAAAAAAATCGAAAGCTCCTGGCCCAGATGGTCTCCCTATTGAATTTTACTCCGCCTTGCATTCTATTTTTATCCCCCACCTTTTACAACTTTTTAACTCCTTTATTGCGAACGCTAAGGCTTCTGGCTCCTTTTGTGACGCACTGATAATCATAATCCCCAAGCCTGACAAAGACCATTCTCTATGTAAAAACTTTCGCCCCATTTCCCTGATTAATTACGATTGTAAGATCTTTGCCAAAATTCTAGCTGCCCGTCTCGAATCCCTTATCCCTCTTTTAATCAGCACGGATCAAGTTGGTTTTGTGAAAGGTAGACTTGCTGCTGACAATGCCCGTGTTTTTGCCAATGTTATTTCACACAGTAAACACTTTAAGGCCCCCCTAGCCGCCCTCTCCTTGGATGCTGAGAAAGCTTTTGATCGCATTAATTGGAATTTTATGTTTAAATCATTACAATGGTTTGGTTTTGGCCCCTCTTTTATCTCTTTAGTTAAACTCCTGTACTCAGCTCCACGTGCCAGCGTTTTTGTCAATAATCAATTCTCAAAATTTTTCCCCTTATCAAGAGGAATGAGACAAGGATGCCCTCTTTCCCCTTTATTATTTATTCTTTGCCTTGAACCCTTCCTGATTAGAATCCGCTCAAATCCCTTAATTAATGGGTTCCAATTGTCGTCGATTGAGACGAAAATTTCGGCCTACGCGGATGACATCCTGGTTTACATGGCTAATCCTGTCTCTTCCCTCCCTCCATTTTTGGAAGAAGTCCGCTTATACTCCTCTGTCTCTGGCTATAAGCTTAATCTCTCCAAAACGGAGGTTTTACCCTTAAATTCAACTTGTTACCAATATATGTTTGCATCAACTGATTTTGCCTGGTGTCCTTCCAAGATCAAATACTTGGGTATTTGGTTTTCCTCTTCGTTGGGTGAAACCCTTAAATTGACCTTTGCCTCTCTTACTCAAAAAATTCAATCCCTCCTCCAATCCTGGTCCCCCCTTTTCCTCTCCTGGTGGGGTCGATTAGATACCATTAAAATGATTTCCCCACATATTTTGTACACTGTTTCCATGCTTCCCATGAAGATCCCTAATTTATATTTTAACCGGCTGAACTCCATCTGCTCCAAATTTTTGTGGAATAATAAAAGACCCCGTATTGCTTTACATAAGCTTATACGCCCTAAATCTGAAGGTGGAGTTCGCTTTCCTGATTATAAATTATACCACTCTGCCTTTCTAATAAAGCAATCTTTCTCATTGGCCTTTAATTTCAATGATACCCCTCTGCCCAAATGGATTGACATTGAACGGTCCTTGTTAAAAGATTTTACTTTCCAACAATCTCTTTTTATGTCAAATTGTTCATTTCTGACTAACCACCCTGTACTAAAATACTCACACACTCTGTTGCACACTGTATTCTCGAAAGATTTATCCCCATTGCAATGTTTTCTCTCATGAAGTGTGTGGTACAACAAATATCTTAAGTATAAGGGTAAATCTTTTTATTTCAAGTATTGGAAAGAAAAGGATATTGTATTTGTATACCAATTTTTTTCTGATTCATCCATTATTTCATTTCCTGTAATGCAAACCTTGTTTTACCTACCTGTTCATTTTCGCAAAGAATATGACATTATCACTTCGGCCATTTTATCTCGTTTATCTACCCTTCCTACTTTTGATTCCCTTCCTTCCCTTACCCCTTCCACTCCTCTATACCCTTTGTTCCCCCAACAAATCCCCAAAGCTGCTCTAGTTTATAAACTTTTGTTAGATAATATTGTGCATAGACCTAAAACTATTACTGAAACTGCTTGGGAAACTGATCTCTCTATCTCATTATCTGTCGATGTTTGGGATCACTTATGGTGCAAATTGTTTAAGACATCGATTTCATCTCGACTTACTCAGTCACTTTTTTTTATATACCATAGAGCTCTTATCACCCCTGTTAGCATAACAAAATTCTCCTCCTCGTCCTCCCCCCTCTGTTGGTCCTGCTCCTCTCACCCCGGCACGCTCAAACACCTACTGTTTGATTGCCCCTCTGTTCTTGCTTTCTGGAACTCAGTTTGGGCTCTTTGCATGCGTATTTTTCATTTTTCTGTCCCATTCTCATCGCTACACGTTTTCTTAGGCTCCCAATCTGATATTTTAGACTTACATTAATATAATGCTAAACTATTTGTTCTTTTCATTGCAACTGCTTTTAAAGTAATTTTGTCCTGTTGGAAGGATAATACTAAACTGTCTGTTCATACATGGTGGAATTTCATATGTGATGAGCGTTAGAATTGCAATTGCTTCTTCTTCCTCTGTCACCTTAAAAATTAAATCCGATCTTACCTGGCTTCCTTTTTCTAACTTCTTATCATCCCCCTCCCCTTCCTAACCTTTCCTTCCTTTCTCTCTCTCCCTCTCTTTTTCTTTTCTTTTCTCTTCCTACTTTCTTCTTCCCCTCTCCTCCTTTTCTCACATTATCTGAACCACTTCTCCTCTTCATCTCCTTGTCTTTTCACATTGGTTCTGATTTTTTGTATACTGTTATATTATGCTGTACTCTTTCTTAAACAAAATAAAACTTTATTAAACTGAAAAAACTCTCTTGTTTGGGGAATTTCTTCAGGGGCAACCTTGTGTGGACATATATATATATATAGACAACGTCCTGTCCGCCCCAATCACTGGAACGGCAAACCAGGGAAGGACCTCGTACTCACTCCTCTATGTAATCACCGACCTCCACACCAATCTTTGTGTTAAGCAGTGAGAATTATATTCATTTAAATCGGCATAGAATCACTGGGGCTAGTGCCTTCCATGATGCGTGTTGCTCCTCGTGGGAGGTTGGTCACATGGTGCGTCCATTCATTACAACGTAATTTAAAGTGCAATGCAGTGAAAAAAAGTGCACACAAACCATAAAAACAAGGCTAAATGTAAGTGAAGCTCGACAACAGACTATGGCACGTTTGTAAATGGAGAAACAAATGTTCAGTACAAAAACAGATAATTTGTTTCAGTTCTAAACAGAAAGAGATCAATGCATAATGCAAATTAATTAATAATAAATAAATACATAGTGTTTGAACGAATTATGCTGACTAGTATGTATGTATGTATGTATGTATAGACGTTCTTATAAAGCGCTATCACTGTCACCCGCCGGGCATCCTGGCGCTTAGACTGTTATGACACAAAGCGAGATTTTACCAACTTCTGATCTATTTACATTTTACCAACTTCTGATCTATTTACATTGTTCTGGGGAACAGGTGGGTCTTTAACTCTTTTCTGAAAATGGAGAATACCTCCAGGCCCCTCAGACCCAGCGGTAGAGAGTTCCACAGCCGTGCTGCGGCAGTCCTAAATGAGCGTCTGCCCATCCGAGTCCTCCGAAACTTGGGTACCACAACCAAGTGAGCCGATGCTGATCGGAGTGTTCTTGAGGGGGTATACCATGAGAAAAGATCCTGCAGAGGGACCGGGCCTTGACTGTGTAAAGCTCTAAAAACGATACACAGAGCCTTGAAGTTCACCCGTTGGGAAATTGGGAGCCAGTGAAGATCCCTGAGTGCTTTAGTGGAAGAGTCCGAGCGGCGTCGCGACAGAGCCAGTTTAGCGGCACAGTTCTGAATCCACTGGAGTTTTCCTAGCACAGTAGTTGGAGCCCCCAGTAGCAGTGCGTTGCAGTAGTCAAGGCGACTGAGGATTATCCTCCGCACTACTTCTGGTCTTACCTGCGCCGGAAGCAGGGGTAGGATCTTTCTCAAGGATCCAAGTAAAGCCATACACGTAGCCACCGTCTTATTTACTGAGGTGTCCAGTTGTAAATCGGAACTGAACATGACCCCCAGATTCCGAACCGAGTCAGCAGGCAGACTAGTGCCTAGGAAATCGGGTGGCCAGAAGCCCTGTGGTAGGGATGTGGGGATCCGGTCCGAGGAGCAGTGTAATACCTCGGTTTTCGAGCTGTTGAATTGAAGGGAGTTCTTCCCCAACCATTCTGCCGTGGCCCTCATGCATTGATGGAAAACCTCCTGTGACACCCCGCCCTTACCCTCAAACGAGAAGATAAGTTGGGTGTCGTCAGCGTAGTTGGTAACTGTTATGCCAAACGACTTGATCAGTGCGATCAGGGGACGGAGGTACAGGTTGAAAAGGATTGGGCTGATGGCCGAGCCCTGGGGTACTCCCTGTCCCACCCTCTTGATGTTAGATTGGTAGGGCGGCAATGCAACTACCTGGTGTCTTTGCTCGAGATATGACACCAACTATTCGAGGGCTAAGCCTGACACCCCCACCTCTGTCAATCTCCTGATCAAAGTAGCATGGTTGACCGTGTCGAACGCGGCCGACATGTCAAGCAGCACTAGAAAGGTTGCCTGACCCATGTCGGCCCGCGTCCGAAGGTCATCAAGAACAGTCACCAAAGCTGACTCTGTCCCGTGTGCCGGCCGAAACCCAAACTGAGCCACATCCAAACAGTCGTTCTTCTCAAGAAAGTCGGATAGGTGTTTTGTGGCCAGTTTCTCTAGGATCTTAATAGGGAAAGGCAGGAGGGAAATGGACCTAAAGTTAGCTGGGCATGTGGGGTCCAGGTTTTCCTTTTTTAGCAATGGGGAGACCACCGCCAGTTTCCAGCAGTCTGGCACCCGTGCCGAGGTAAAAGACTGACAGCAGATGGAGAACAATGGGGGAAACAGCTCTTCACGACACAGTTTCCAGAATCTGGGTGGTAATATATAGTGTCAATATAGCACCTGATGAAATTGAAACAAGAATCTAGCAACTGTGTAAATTAATTCATCTAATAAATACTTAGTGTAAATAACAGTGCCCATTTTCTAAAATATACAGCAGTTCAATCCAGCAACGTTCAATAATAATGTATCTCAACTAATTGAGCAAAATCATTGATCTCTTTAAAAAACATGTTTGTTGAATCAAGTACTGAGCATATAGTAAAAAACGAGCACACAGTTACATCTAATAAAATTGTCATAACCGTTATAACAGTACAGATAGAGTATACGCTATTTCCAAAAACTGATATAAAACCACCTCACGTTCCATTCTTATTTTCAGAATGATTTCAACAATGTGTCAATGTGGCTACACTACATCGACGACCTCTTCATTATATGGAGAGGTTCTACCGATGAAGCACACAGTTTAATTGGTAAGTTGAATGATAATGATCGCAATATAGTTCTCAATGGCACCATGAGTAGAACAGAAATTGAATACCTTGGATGTGAAGGTAGAAATTTAAAACAACAAAGTACATACCTCTCTCCATCGCAAGGTGTCTGCTGGGAATAGTATTCTCCATGCCCTCAGCAGTCACCGAGACAATCTCAAATGGTCAATTCCGTACGGGGAGCTGCTGAGGGCCAAACGGAATTGCAACACCAACCAGGCATATGGTATGGAAAGTGAGGAGATCCTGAAAAGATTTCATGCAAGAGGGTACCCTAACTGGGTGCTGAAAAAAGCCCTTGAAAGAGCCAACAAGGTAGATAGACCATCTACCTTGGCGGAGAAGCCCTCTAATAGTGGTGAGGAAAATGAGACCACCAGACTGGTACTCACGTACAGTTCCGATGCCCAGGCTATCAAGAAAATCATCACTAAACACTGGGAGGTATTGAGGTCAAATAATGTGATTGGGAACAGTCTCCCAGAAAGAACGAGCATTCCGTACCAGCGCAGTAGGAACATCAGAGACATGTTAGTCTACAGTGATATCACACCGTACACCGCATCCAACATATAGGGCCTTGAAGGATTTTTTCCATGCGGACACTGTAAGGCCTGTGCCCACAGCAAAAGTGCCAAACAGGTCTGTTACAATGGAATTACTAAGACCATTACCCAATTTCTCACGTACAGTTCCACGTTTGTGGTCTATGCCATTGCATGCACATGTAATAAGTGGTACATTGGCAGCACCACATGCATGGCCAAAAAACATATTTTGGAACATTCACAAGCTATTACCAATTTTGTCCCTAAATACCCAGTGGCACGCCATTTCAGGAAGCACCATTTCTCCAACACGAAAGATTTGAGCTTTATCATTCTTGAACAAATCATAAAAACACCCAGGGGAGGTGATAGGGTCTTAGCACTGAGAAAGAGGGAGTCAAAGATGATCATTGATTTCCAAACTAAGAACTATCGGTTCATTTGAAAGAATAATTGTTGTAATGTTGAGTCGTATATATTCTTTTGCCTCTTAACATGCTCTCTTACAGTCACTTAAATATGCTATCGGAATTCTTGAGGACATGTTTTCATTTATGTATGCCTGGTTTACTCATTTAGCTTACATGCATATTGACTATTTTTTGTTGCAATGGCTGCGTTCTTTTCAGTCCTCTTTTAGCTATTTTAAATGTGGAATTTGTTGTTATATTTTTTCTCTGCAGGAGGGAAGACTAGGGCCCAAGTCACCTGCACTCACCTTTCACAGGCGGTTTATCCGGTCTTTCACTTCTATCAGTCACGAGCACCTGGACGTTTTTCCTGCACTGTCCTCTGACCACTCCCTTTATTAGGGTAATGTACTTATGCCTGGTCTTCATTGAGTTGTCCTCTGCGGGTGTGGAACTTTTTCTGCCTGGGGTCATGCATTTTCTGCACAGTCTTTTTGTATTTGACATGCTCTGCTCCGATTACGGGTGGCACTTGCCATTTTTTCGAGAGTACTGGTTTTACTTTTCCTTTTGGGTACCACCACTATGACATTTTGACATTCTGTGTATTGATTTTAGCTTTGGGCTGCTGCTTTGCGAGCATATGGGACCACATTGCATTGTGGCACTTGCCAATACGACACTTGGGTGTCGATCATCCAGAGGTCTCGTTGCAAGCAGACATGGTGTGTGGAGTAAGTGTGCCCCTACCCCTGTCTATTCCACCTCCCCGCCACCTTGCCCCTTTTTCATCTAGACTAGTTCATTTCACTTTATTGACAATACTACCGCTGACACTTACGCGTGTTGTGGCAGCTTATTCAGGGGGGCGGGTGCCTTTGGGCGGATCACAGGCTGACGTACTATCAGCGGCACAAACTTATACGGGGAGCCTGCAGGTTGCTGTTTAACATCTTACCTGCCACAGTCTCCAACACGGGGAATACCAGGTTTTACATTTTGATACACACACTTGGATGTTATTACGGAACCTTGGTATTGTTTATACACTGTTTACATCATTATGGTCGACATACATGTTAATTCACTAGTATAATTAGCGGCAGTTCCTAATTATGATTTCTTATTGTTTGGAACTTACCTTTGTAAACATGTATTTACTCGTGTGGGTCGACATCATACAGTATATTTGTAGAGGAGATTTGCATTTAACTCGGCAGTCCTATTTCTGTTTCTATGTTACTCTGCTTTGAAATATGTGGTGTTTGCAGTGCACTTTTCTCACGTGATCAAGCCACTGCATGTGGTGAAACGCGTTGTGTGAATTAAACATCCTTGACACTGTTTGATGTGTATCGTGTCTACTTGCCTGAGAGCGCGCTAACCTGCTCTTTTTGGATTTATATATATATATATATATATTTCACCAAATATAGCAAAGGCACATCTGCGTACCAGTCCCTACAATTTGGCCAAGTTTGGTGTAATTCCGTTCAGCGGTTCGGGCTGTAGACTTGTCAGAACGTCCTATGGAAATTAACATGGGGAAAACACGTTTTGGGACCCCCCTTTTTTCTCAGCCCCTACTTCACGAATCCCCCCGAAACTTACAGGGAAGGAGCAGAGCGGAGCTGGCCAAAATTTCTGAAAATTACCCGCAAATTCTTCAACCGGCGCCTGAGTTATTCTCAATAGAATGTTGCGGATTTCCCATGGTAGCTAGGTCCTAACTATAACTACCTACTGGCGACCGCCAGTAGGTATATATATATATATATATATATATATATATATATATATATATATATATATATATATATATATATATATATATATATATATATATTACCTACTGGCGATAGCCAGTAGGTATATATAGTTAGGATTTTTTTCCTATGGGATTTTTGAAAATTCTATGTCGAATAACTTTGGCGTTTGAGGACAGAATTGGCTGAAATTTTCAGGAAAATGGAACATTTTGTTTCTGAGCAGCCCTTGAAAATTTGGGGGGGTTTCGTCAAGGGGGGGCCGAGAAAAAAGGGGGGTCCCAAAACGTGTTTTTCCCATGCAATTTTCCATAGGGCGGTTGGCCTCACTTTTAGCCTGAACGGCTGAATGGATTTACACCAAACTTGGCAAAATTGTAGGGACTGGTAGCCCGATGTGCCTTTGCTATGTCTCAAGATATAGGCTCCAGTGGTTTTTACGAAAATTAACTTTGAAAAATATATATTGGGCTACATTGGGCTATATATATGTTGGAGCCCAAATGTAGCCCAATGTAGCCCAATGTAGCCCAATGTAGCCCAATGTAGCCCAAAGATGGCCACCAGAGACAAAAAAAACAAATGTAGCCCAAATATCAGCCAGATGTAGCCCAACTATAGCCCAATGACAGAATGTCCCAGAGTGTTCTAAAGAACAACTAGAGTGCTAACAGTCCTACTTATTACAAAGGTATGGCACACCTGAAGCCATCTTGATTGGAATAAAGTGGTAACTCTTAAAACATTTAATTTAAAAAGGAACAAAATGAGGGGGTTCATTTTGCCATAGAAAGTATGATTAGCGAATATATGACGAAATCCCGCATACCATCAGTCCGCAAAAAAAATCCCGCATGTACTATTAGGCCGCAACACTACCCTAAACCCTAAAACACTACCCCCAGCATGACCCTACACTACGCAAACACTACAACACTACTCAAAACCCTAAAACACTACACCCCAGCATGACCCTACACTACGCAAACACTACAACACTACCCTAAACCCTAAAACACTACCCCCAGCATGACCCTACACTACGCAAACACTACAACACTACCCTAAACCCTAAAACACTACCCCCAGCATGACCCTACACTACGCAAACACTACAACACTACCCTAAACCCTAAAACACTACCCCCAGCATGACCCTACACTACGCAAACACTACAAAACTACCCAAAACCCTAAAACACTACCCCCAGCATGACCCTACACTACGCAAACACTACAACACTACCCAAAACCCTAAAACACTACCCCCAGCATGACCCTACACTACGCAAACACTACAACACTACCCAAAACCCTAAAACACTACCCCCAGCATGACCCTACACTACGCAAACACTACAACACTACCCAACACCCTAAAACACTACACCCAGCATGACCCTACACTACGCAAACACTACAACACTACCCAAAACCCTAAAACACTACACCCCAGCATGACCCTACACTACGCAAACACTACAACACTACCCAAAACCCTAAAACACTACCCCCCAGCATGACCCTACACTACGCAAACACTACAACACTACCCAAAACCCTAAAACACTACCCCCAGCATGACCCTACACTACGCAAACACTACAACACTACCCTAAGCCCTAAAATATTACACCCCAGCATGACCCTACACTACGCAAACACTACAACACTACCCAAAACCCTAAAACACTACCCCCAGCATGACCCTACACTACGCAAACACTACAACACTATCCTAAACCCTAAAACACTATGCCCAGCATGACCCTACACTACGCAAACACTACAACACTACCCAAAACCCTAAAACACTACCCCCAGCATGACCCTACACTACGCAAACACTACAACACTATCCTAAACCCTAAAACACTACGTCCAGCATGACCCTACACTACGCAAACACTACAACACTACCCTAAACCCTAAAACACTAGCCCCAGCATGACCCTACACTACGCAAACACTACAACACAACCCTAAACCCTAAAACACTACCCCCAGCATGACCCTACACTACGCAAACACTACAACACTACCCTAAACCCTAAAACACTACCCCCAGCATGACCCTACACTACGCAAACACTACAACACAACCCTAAACCCTAAAACACTACCCCAAGCATGACCCTACACTAAACAACCACCACAACTCTACACTACACTAACACAACACTACACTACACAACACTACACTACACTACACAATCACTAACCCACGAAAAAATTAACACAAACCCACTTACCTCTCTCGTCATCGTGGTTTTCACAACGCAAATGCATTTACCATACATGCCTTTAAAACGTAATTCTTTGTAAAGGCATGCGCGATAAATGCACATGCGTTTTGAAAAAATGCGGGATAATGGTATGCGAGGTCAATGACCTTGCGGGATAATGGTATGCGGACTGAAAGTCTGCGGGATAAAAAATGCGGGAAAATGGCTGCAAACCATGATTAGCAGCAGACTTCCCTGGTGAGCACTAGCTTTACTACAGTGATCTAATGAGCAACTAGAGTGCTAACATTCAGAATTTATGGCAAATGTGTGACACATCTGAATGCCTTCTTGATAGAACCAAAGTAAACAAGCATTGAAAATGCAATAGATCTCGCCCTCGTTTAAGTTAAAGCCATTCTGTTTGTAATGAGGTGGCTTTTTAGCTTTGCTTTTATTAGTGTTTTTAAAACTTTCATGTAAATAACATGCATATGTATGCATATATGTATATGTATGCATGCATTTATATTTATATAGATATGCAGATTATATATGTTTATATATGTATATTACCTACTGGCGATAGCCAGTGGGTATATATAGTTAGGATTTTTTCTCTATGGGATTTCTGAAAATTCTATGTCTAATAACTTTGGCGTTTGTGCACGGAATTAGCTGAAAGTTTCAGGAAAATGGCACATTTTGTTTCTGAGCAGCCCCTGAAACTTTGGGGGGGTTTCGTCAAGGGGGAGCCGAGAAAAAAGGGGGGTCCCAAAACGCGTTTTTCCCATTCATTTTTCCATAGGGCGGTTGGACTCACTTTTAGCTCGAACGGCTGAATAGATTTACATGAAACTTGGCAAAATTGTAGATATGGTTTGCCCGACGTGCCTTTGCTATGTCTCAATATATGTGCTCCAGTGGATTTTGAGAAATTAACGTTTAAAAAAATATATATATCTGTGACAGCGCTCCGGTTAGCGCCCCGGTTCGCGTACCTGACGCGTAACGGAACTTCGCGAAGCGAAGCTGATTGGCTCTCCGGTGTCTGTCAACATTCTAAACAGTCCGGAGCGGCCGCCATCTTGTCTCTCGGTACGATCGAGAGACAAGATGTGGTGAAAAACGAAGGGGGAAATGAAGGAAAGGGGGCAAGGTAGACCACTCCTGACCCCCTAGGATTGATGAGGGGGATATTAAAGTGCCCCGCGGGGCAAAAAATAAAAAAAAATTTTTTTTGCGATTTTACGCCGTAGAGGCGCGTCCCGGTACGCGAACCGGGCAGCTCACCGGGCAGCTAACCGGGCAGCTAATCGGCAGCGTAGCTGTCAACATTGTAAACAGTCCGGAGCGGCCGCCATCTTGTCTCTCGGTAGGTTCGAGAGACAAGATGTGGTGAAAAAAGAAGGGGAAATGAAGGAAAGGGGGCAAGGTAAACCCCTCCTGACCCCCTAGGATTGATGAGGGGGATATTAAAGTCCCCCGCGATTTTTCGCGGTAGAGGCGCTTCCCGGTACGCGAACCGGGCAGCTAACCGGCAGCGTAACGGGAGTCCGCCATCTTGTGTTTTTGGAGCATCCGGTTCGCGTACCGGGTAGCGTCCCGGTAAGCGTAACAAGGGGAAAACCAAGAGAAACAGTAAAAAAAAAAATTAAGGGAATAGATTTCCAGCAAACTTGGCAAAATTGTAGGGACTGTTTGTTTGATGTGCCTTTGCAAGGCCTCAAGATATGTGCACGTGTGGATTTTGTCTAATTAAGGTTAAAAAAAATATATATATCTGTAAGCGTGCTCCGGCACGCTTACGTTACGGGTTTTGTTTGCGCTGCAGAGCCGATACGTCACGGTTATGCGACGCGTCATGAGGCGTCTCACGTGGCTACGTGATACGTCACGTAATAATGAATATATTTTACAGCTATAGATATTAGCTTTTAAAAAACCAATGAAATTCACTGAAAAAACCATAGGTTATAGACCATATATAGTTAGGAATTTGCATTTACAAAACCTTGAAAATTCACTGAAAAAACCATAGGTTAGAGACCATATATAGTTAGCTGGACATTTTATTGACATAAAACCAATGAAATTCCATATATAGTTAGTTGCACTAACTATATATCGCGCACCCGCAATCCACTGCTGATGATGTCACATATTACATCATTCATGACATGGTCAGTGACATCACTGATGACATCACTGATGACATCTCAAATGACATCTCAAATGACATCACTGATGACATCATGACACACCAATACCAGTTACTACATACGCACTCACTGATTCCTACGTCTACACACACATTCACTCATTCACCCATACAATCACTCATACATACAGTCACTCATTATTACAACACTATCATATGCACTCATACACCTATGCAGACACTCACACACTGCCACTCATCCATGGAGTTACTCACACACCTAGTCAGTCCTGTAAAGAATCAATCACACTTCCATTTCCTCATCTATACAGTTAAACACAGAACACCATACTTCAGTGACATCACTGATGACATCACTGATGACATCTCAAATGACATCACTGATGACATCTCAAATGACATCACTGATGACATCATGACACACCAATACCAGTTACTACATACGCACTCACTGATTCCTACGTCTACACACACATTCACTCATTCACCCATACAATCACTCATACATACAGTCACTCATTATTACAACACTATCATATGCACTCATACACCTAGTCAGTCCTGTGAAGAATCAATCACACTTCGATTTCCTCATCTATACAGTTAAACACAGAACACCATACTTTTCACACATATACTAACACATACTTACTCTCTTATACAATCACTGATACAAGTACACATTGATATGCACAGAGTCACACACCTCCCAGCCAGCCACACACACACTCAGTCTTCCATACATCCACTCATTCTTCAATATGTAAAACATATTTAAACTTTACAAAAACACACAGACACTAGATCATGTCATCAGTGATGTCATTTGAGATGTCATCAGTGATGTCATCAGTGATGTCATTTGAGATGTCATCAGTGATGTCATCAGTGATGTCACTGACCATGTCATGAATGATGTAATATGTGACATCATCAGCAGTGGATTGCGGGTGCGCGATATATAGTTAGTGCAACTAACTATATATGGAATTTCATTGGTTTTATGTCAATAAAATGTCCAGCTAACTATATATGGTCTCTAACCTATGGTTTTTTCAGTGAATTTTCAAGGTTTTGTAAATGCAAATTCCTAACTATATATGGTCTATAACCTATGGTTTTTTCAGTGAATATATATATATATATATATATATATATATACATATATATAATATATATATATTAATACATTTAAAATATTAAAGAAATTAATATAATATAATGTAAAATACATATTTTTATTGAGTAATGCAGACAATAAATAAAATATTAAACAGTTACACATTTAAAACTCCAAATAACACATTTACAAAAAATACTATAAACATTAAAGTAAATAAAAAAAGACAATGTAAAATATTTAAAATAACAATTAATGCTATAACATTTATTTTACCAATATTATGAAAACTATTGTACTCTAATTTTGTTGTGGTAGTGTTTTGCAGTGGCAGCAGCGGAAGGCAGTTTGGATGCGCGAAGATTGAGTTCGGTGGCAGCTATCACTATGGGGCACTATAGGACTATAACATGGAATGTGAGAGGGATAAATTAGTTTACAAAGCATTATAGGGTACAGACGTATTTAAGGCGGCAAGGTACGCATATGGCTATGTTGCAGGAGACTCACCTCCTAGAAACGGAAATACAGAAGCTTCATAAAAAATGGAGTGGGTAACTGTTTGCATCTACCTTCTAATCTCATGCGAGAGGGCTGGCCATCTGGAATGTTCCACTAGTCTCGTTTAAGCAACGCAGTTACGAGGCAGATGTAGTGGGCAGATATGTAACAGTGCACAGGGATATGGATGATATAGTGGTGTGTCCGGTGAATGTTTACACCCCAAACCTGGAGGACGCAGACTTCTTTGGGGAGCTGGAGGGTCAGTTGCTGCCCTACTTTGGGATTCCTGTGGTATGGGCAGGCGACTTTAATTGTATTCTGGATGGTATACTGGACAGCCACCCCCCCAAGCGCCACACTAAACCAAACATGACTGAAGCCCTGAGGGGGGTGATGAATAGGCTGCAGTGTGTGGATATATGGCGTGAAACACATCCTTGTCAATGTTCGACACACTAAACAGCCTCCTGACCTCCCTGGTCTGGGCCGGAAAATGAAGCAAAGCCAAATTGGCTATACTAAAAATACTAAAATTAGACATGGATGGGGAGGCCTAGGGCTGCTGGGCCTCTGACTGTACTATGTGGCTGGCCTGCTGCAATTCACCACTCAGTGGTGCATGGGGGAGTGCACAGTTGAGACCGACTTATTGGGGAGCTGGAGCGAGGGGAGGCAACTACAGCAATTTCTAATGATTTCTAATGATGGGATCGTGGGTCCCAAAAACGTGCCTGCATAAAATCCGTCGGGTTACAGAGTTCTGGGAGCAAGCAGTGACCTTGGTGGTCAAAAAGGCCCCATATGCCACCGAGCTACCGCTGCGATGGTTGCAGTGTTTCCAGAATATACAGTGTGTCATGGATCTCTCGAAGTGGTATGAGGGGGGTTGTGAGATGGTGGGGCATTTATACCAGAACAGCATGGCCATGACCTTTCAGGATGCGCAGGCCTGGTTGCAGGTGCCTCCAGGGTTTTCTTCAGTATCACGCACTGTCCAGGAGATGTGGACATTTCCAGATGAACCCGAAGAGGCCAGTACACTGGTAATGCTGCTGGACCCAGTTTCCTGTAGAAAGCTTATCTCTTGCATTTATAAGACCTTAAAGGCAGACTGGGGATTGAATCTAGACAGGGTTAGGGTGTGCTGGGAAGACAACCTCCCAGTCCCTTTGACAGATGGTTAGTGGAAGAGAGCATCGGCACAAGTAGCCATAGCTACAAGCAATGCACGGTTGAAGTGAATCCAATTTTATTATATTCAGTGCATATACCTGACTCCCCAGCAGCGAGCAAGGTTCACGCCAGAGTTGTCCTCCGAATACCCACAATGTGGCATGGACCCTGCCACGTTTTTGCACATGGTAGGAAATTGTCCCTTTCTGCAGCGGTACTGGCACCCAGTAGTGCTGTCTCTTGGCACAGTGACCGGAATACAAATGGACGTCTCCATGAAACACTGTCTCCTGGTAGTGCTCCTGATGCCCAAAAAAGGGACTAGAATGCGCTATAAGTTTGCACTACTAGGACTGGTCCTGGTGAAACGGCGGATAGCGATCCACTGGATACACTCTGGACCACCAGCGTGGGAAAAATGGAGGGGTAACTTACTGGAGTGGGGGGTAGCTGAGGAATGTCGCCTTAGAGCAGTGCAAACGGATGACAATGTGGAGTGCTATCTCCTAGATTGGGGGTAAGTGTCCACAACACCGAATGAGGGAGAGGCTGAGAGTGCACATAGCTCGCAGAGCACCAGGCCCACTGTAACACACCTGAAGCAACGCTGTCAAATACGCCCTCTCACGCCACGAGCGCATGACTCAGAGACAAGCTGTGAGTGCACCTCTAGGTCTTTGCTTAGGTTCAGAGTACTGTGCCACCTGCCTGTCGCTGTCACGAGGGTGGGGGAAGGGGGGTTGGAGTTTGATTTGGAGCGTGAACCCAGTTTTACTGCTGTGATTGTTGCTGTTCATTTGCCAAATGGGATGTTGGTCCTATAGTTTAAATACAAAAGTGAAGCCTTGCACTGTTAATATGACTGAGCAATGCCGCTCACGGATAGTGAGCTTGTATGTATTCATGGAATGACATGTTACTAATGCTGGCTGTATACTGCCAATAAGATACTGAAAATGTACATGTATATCTTTTTCCTGGATACAGTGGAAGCAGTTTTAATAAAAGCAAGTTAAAATAAAAAAAACTATTTTACTCTAAAAATATACTATTCCCACTATAGGTTTTGCCACAGTAGGAAAAGTATTGGACTTCGGAGGGATTATATTGACTATTCCTACTCCAGTCACTGCAATAGTAGGGAAAGTGTTGGACTTCAAAGGAATTTTATTTACTATACCCTCTCCAATCTATGCAACAGTAGGATAGTGTTGAACTTCCCTGGGGTGAAATTTACTATTGCCACTCCATTGTAAACATCAGAAGCGAAAGTGTTGTACTTCAGAAGGGTTCAGTTCACTACTCCCACTCCGGTCTGTTCAACAGCAGCGAAAACGTTGGATGTCAAAGGGGTTACATTTACTATTGCCACTCCAAACAATGCAACAATATGGAAAGTGTTGGACTTCAGAGGAGTAAAATGTATTATTACCACTCCAGTCTCTTAAACAGTAGGGAAAGCATTGGACTTTGAATGGGGTTAAATGTGTTATTCCTTCTCCAAACAGTGCAACAGTATGGTACAAGGGTGCCTGTGTCATAAGCAGGATAGTTTTTGTGCAGGAAGGGGCACTTTTCTGCACAAAACAATCCTGGTAGTTTTTTTTCTTTCTTTGTGTGTTACAGAATGCAGCACACATTGAAAGAGGTAAAAACTAGAAGAAATAAAGTTATCCTTCTTGTTGTGCCACCCCTGGGAGGTGTAAGGGTTTAGTGCATCTCCAGATTTACAGGGTCTTGTAAATCTGGGGAAGAGCCAAAATCCATGGGTGTTACATTGGAACACCCACTGCAACTTACATGGAATGCCACCCTAGCGCAGAGTAAGGCCGTAGTCTGATATGAAGGAAGGCCTTACTTCATGTCTAAGAGGCCATTCAAATTCATGCAAAGTGGCTTTGCACGGCCTTATAAATATGATTTGGTGGCTTGTCCCACAAGTGCATCACAAAAAAGTGGTGCTATGGTGGTGCAAGGGGCTCGTAAATATGCCCCTTAGTCTTTATGCCATTTCCAGTTAGAACATGCCCTTTTCCCTCCTTGAAAACTATCCTGGTTAGGTTCCACCCCTTTGAATGAAACTTGAGTGTCTTTCTTTTACATACTCAAGAGAATGGTTTTATGAGGTACAATGCTGTCTATCCACCATGTCCGACCATTTTTGAACTTCACAAAAAATATTCCAATTTCAATCACTGTTAAGGGTTTTAGAGAACCTGAATCAATTCACCCTCCGCGATTTGGGCACAATGGCTTAGACCCAATCCCTAACCTTAAACGTAATGGTTTCCACATGTTTAGAGACATCACATCTGTTTTTATATTCATATTGACATGCACATTCTTTCACACACTCTTTCCCTGTCTACTACCACAGTTTTCTTTTTCTTTGACCACAACGCTTTGTTCTAGGTTTATGCCTTTAAGGGATAAGAATGGAGAAACATTCGTGACACAATTAGGTGAAGTACCTGTATGCCCAGATAGATTCTTGAAGAGTTAAATTTGCCAATACCCCCATTATTTCCACTCTCTGCAAACACTCTTTCACAATTCTGTTTATTCTTTTGACAAGCCCATTGTCACGCAGACAGTATATGGCTGTCCTATGGTATTGTATGTGAAATTCCATTAAGAACTCTTTCATAGCGTCTGAGATAAATTGCATCTTGCTCTCTGTGATAAGTATTTCTGGTGTACTTTCTTCATGGAACACTTTTTTGAAGAATCTTGTTATGAATGTTGTGTTGATTTGTCACACACATCTCACCCTTATGCAACGAGTGTGGTGATTGACTAGAACAAGAATAAATAGCTCTCTTAGGGCTAGATGTAGGTAAATAGGATTTACAGATCCTAAAATACCGAATTTTACCGATTCGGTATTTTAGAATCGGTAAATGCTATGTAGCTAATAATTCGGTAAAAAAAGCGAATCGTTAAGATTTGGTATTTACCGAATCGGTATTTACCGATTCGGTAATTGCCATTCATTCCTATGGGTCTGAGGCCCATAGGAATGAATGTCAATTACCAAGACGGTAATTACCGATTCGGTAAAATAGGGAAAGAGTCAAGGGTGGCAGGGTGTAACTTTGACACCCTGTTCCACCCCTGAATAGTGCTTGTGTGCACATGTAGCACACATACATGTATATGTCTGTCACATGGCAGAGGTATTCGTTATTTACCACCAACTAATAGTTGGTGGTAAATAACGAATCCTTAAAGCAAAGAAGCACTCTTCAAAGTGCTTCCTACATGTCATTTACCGATTCGGTAAATATCGATTCGGTAAAAGATGATTCGGTAAATACCGAATCTGCAAAAATTCGTTATTTACCAAATCCTCCCCTACATCCCAAATGTCCAATACCGGTCGGTAACAGCCGAAATTCGGTAATTTCGGCCGTTACCGACAGTTATTGGGCCACCTACATTAGTGTCTAAAGATTTAATGGGTCTATAAAGTAAAGCGCAAACTTTATCCATGGCATTTGTGGGACTTCTGTAGGTAAAAAGGGGGGCTTCCCAACTTGGTGAGATTTGTAACTAGTCATGCATTTGGGCCGGCTTTGACCTTCGCTTCTACCATGACTTTCATAGCTGGCCACCAGTACTGAGAGCGTACCTTGTTTTTAGTGCGGCTTTGTCCCCAAACGAGTCTCATGTGCAAGATCAATAATATGCTTGTTCGTCCCTGCAGGTGGTATTATATTATTTTCTCACCTCTGTCTATCGCGCCTCCTTGTATTTTTAGTTCCAACCTGGCTTCCTCAAATTTGTACATCTCAACAGGAATAACATTGCGGTACTCCAGACTTCCTGAATTAGTTTTGAGAGCCTACCCGACTCATCTTTTTGCATGCAGTCTTGATATATACTCTCACTTAAGCTGGCAATTTTTAGTACTACCTCACTCTCTGGCCCTTCACCTTTGACAATAGACAAATCTAAGGTTGCCCGAGAAAGGAAATCTGCTACAATATTTAGTGTACCTCGCACATGGTTTTCTCTGAAATTGTATCCTTCTTAACCTAAGAGTCAATGGGATATCATGGGTGGGGTTCTTCCGTAACCTTTGATAGTAAAGGCATACATTAAGTGTTTGTCGTTGGTCCTGATCGTGAAAGGAATGCCCCATTAAAAACATGAAATGCCTGACAGCCCAGTAACAGGAAAAGGTCTCCTATTCTACCAGAGCAGTACCTTTCTTATCCTTTTGTGGCCCAGGATGCAAACGCCACAATCTGCTCTTTACCTTATACTATTTGTGTGAGACTGGCCCTGAGACCCTTGTTACTCGCATCAGTGGTGAACATGGTGGGTTTTTTAAGGTCAAACCTTCCTAAGGATGGAGCTTTGGTTATGGCTAGTTTAACGAACACGCATGTAGATCGACAATGTTCCGTCCAATCATATTGTGAGTTTTTCCTTAGCAAATTCCGTAGCGGTTCAACAATACTTGCATAAACCTGGACAAAATAAAGAGTAGTATTCAGACAGCCCTAGAAATTATTTAGAATCAGCTGCATTAGTAGGAGACTGTTTCCACCAATACCTCCACAAGATTGAATGTAGGTTTAATGCCATCCTGGGATACGGTGTGACCCAGGTATTCTAAAGGTCCCAGCTGAATTTGGCATTTGTTGTTCTTGATGGTGAGTCCTGACACCCTTAGTCTGGATAAAACTTCTCTCAATACACTTAAAAAGCTAGTATCCATGATTAGGGTTAAGCCATCCTGAATACGAGAAAGAGGATGTCTTTCAACCCATGCATTTGCATTTAAGTCCCGTAAATCCTTACACAGCCTAATATCTTTTCCTGAGGAATTGGTGCAATGAAAACTGGGGCTAACCATTGGGAGCTCTCAATGGGCTCTATAACCCCCAACTTTAGCAGTGTGTTTAATTCTTTTCTCAAACAGTCTTGCATTAGGTGGGGAATCGGTGTTCCTTGAAGGGTAACTGGCTTGGCCTTGAGCTTTAACTTTATGAAGTGCTCGGTATTTTTAGGCCTAGGTAGAGCTTGCGGAGTTTCACTCTGGAATTCTGCAGAGTTACCCAAAAACTCTGTGAAATTCTGATCACTTCCGCGAGCGGGCAGAGTATTGCTTAGCCACACCTAGCTACATGCAGGAGTGAGGCTTCCACAACCTTGCCGTTGTGTGCAGGAACGTGGATCCAACAATCTTGCTGATAACTTGGTCATACTAGTAATTCTAAGAAATCACCAAGCTAAAGGCAGGATGTTAAGGCCTAAGTGGCTCCTTCCTGTCATAAACATTAAGAATATTGTTGCGAGGCCCAGATAACCACATGGGAAGCCATGGGCTTGGAAGCAGGTCTCACTCTGCCACTGTGGCCACCAGCTGGAAGGCTCCACCTCTGCCAGGAGAGCACTGAATCTTGCTGTGGGTGATGGGGGTCATCTGGTTTGGGGTGATGTCAAGGCTGTTAGGGTATCTTCTGCAGTCACATTCCCTGAAGGTCAGCAGGCTTGCGTCTGTGTCTGTGCCTTTCTACAGAGGAGAGGGGCAGTTTTCGAGGTGGGGAGGGGGTTATTTGGTAAGACAAGAAAGCTGAGAGGATATGGAAGCTGTTAAACTGTAAACCACAACACCTACTTTTGTTGAGCGTGTCTCCTTACCATCCATGTTGCTAACTAACCACTACCACACATTGGCATTTTCCAGTGGTATCTGCCCTCCCTAGTGCACAGAAGCAGCTGTATTTTTCACACGGGATAGTTTATGATATTCATACAATTCACACTATTACACTTCAGAGGATGCTTATATATTATTTCCCTAAAGTCTGATCAGGCTGTGACAACAGTGTTGCAGAGGCTGGTAAAGTGGGGCACGCTGGCACCAGCAACAGGGCTTTTGCATCCAGATGAAAACCTACTGTCTTTTAACAGCAAGCATCCCGCAAGAATCACAAACTTAAATTACATGTAATCATAAAATTAAAGCATGCACACATTTCACAGTGGAAATAAGACATGCATTATCAACATGGCTGGAGGCTGTTTAAAGCATGGCAAGAGTCACTGAACAATATTCGGTGCCCCTGAGTCAGGCACAGTAATCTAATTTCTTGTTACAAGATTAAACTATCCAAGTAAAGAGGCATGAAAATAACTGTGGCCCAGAGTATAGTGCCATACGCTGTTATCTGATCAAAGAACAAACAGTAGGCTATTGTGGTGATAACTGAGCCTTGCTAACCCCTTCCTCTTCCCCCACAGCCTTAAACCTGCTCCCAACCTATGCAATATTATGTACCCACAAGTTTCATAACCTTCTTTAAACCACTGCCAAACAGGCTTAATAACTACACTCGTCCCAAATTTTCTGATGACAAGGAAATTGCCAGCTGGGTAACGAGGTGCGCTCACTTCACTCATTTCACTTACCCCAGGTGAGACTTGCCTGTAAACCAAGTTCCCAGGGGTAATAAAAAAAAGGGCATGTTAATCTGCTTTACCGTGTAGCTTACAGGGATAAAAAAAGAAGCATATTTTAAAACCGGAGCACTGGCCAGGCTCCATTCTCCCTACCTCTGATTCCTTTGTCACTGCCTAGGACTCTCTTTACAGCCCCACTGCACATGCCTCGCTTCTATTTGTTGCATGCACTTTGCAGTCTCACCCTGCCAAGTCTCCAGAAGATGCACATAGACAACTGTATTGCTATTCAGTGTATTCGGTGCTGTACCGAGTCCCAGTAGTCTGCCAAGCCTAGGCACAGCACTGTACTGTCAGCACAAACCTTTCACAACCAGCCAGAGTAAAAAAGGTCTCTGTGCAAGTGTGACGCGTCCTGCCATGCTGCTGTCTGGATTAAGCATCTGTGTGCCTGCGAGCTGAAGCATGGCAGTATGAAAATGGATTGAGAATATTATTTAACCTGTTTATTTGCACTGTAAACGTTTGGGATGTAGCTGGGACATGAGTCTTGCAATATAGCATCTGACCCACATAACTGATGAGTTTTATACATTTTAAGGATGTGTTTTTAGCTATGTGATATTCGGCAATTGTCCCTTGGTGTTTAATTCTTTTTAAAAAAAATATTTATTGTACAACTTTCTTAATGACATTTTTAAATCATTGGGAAATGTGATTTTATGTCTTACTTTTATGACTTAATTGTCGAATAAAGTTTATGACTCATCCACAAAAAAAAAGACTTCTTATCTCCCTGCTATCCATGTTAACTGCTGACCAAAATATTCTCAGACATGTATTGGCAAAGTCCTTTCTCTGTTACATTCTGATGCAGATGATGCAAGGATTTACCTGCACCAACTGGTAACTTTGGTTTGGATCCCCTAAACGATTGTGAGTTTGGGAAGTACTCGGGACTTCATGTATACCATACAAATTCTGCACTGTTCCCAGTAGGAGAGCTGAAGGGAGTAGATGTAGCTTTGCTACCAGAGGCATGACTACCCTGAAAAACGGATAGTGTCTGATACCTCAGAATACATATCTCAGACAGGATGCAACAATATCATGAGCTAAACTTGCGATGAGTGATTGCAAATCTCCATCCATCTATCAAATTCTGGAACACTTTGAAGCTCTCCCTACTGGGGAAAATAGCACGGACCAAAATGGTAGTACTGCCCGGTGCCTTTATATATTACAAGTTATCATGTACGAGATTCCCAGGAGAACCTCTCGGGAGCTAGACCAGCTCCTGGTGGAACAGCTATGGGCTAAGGAAAGGTGTAGAGTGACCTTCTAGAGCACCCATCAATAGATTTCATGCTCCATAACAAAAAAAAGTCCACAAAATGTTAACCCTGCCAAGGGGACCCCTGATTAAAATATCTTTGGGTACCTCTTAGGTAGTTTTTATTCACTTTATTTCACAACGTTACCCTCCTCACACTCGCACACATTATCACAGCTATGTACCAAACTATCTCTGCTAAAGAGTCATCACGCGGAGCCTGTGGCAAATTCCAGCACCAGCAACACGAGGAGCAAAACCCGATGATGAAGCATGACACCCACACGGGGGTGTGAGGGCACTACTTCCAATAAGGACGATCCCCTCATTCCCTTCACAGTCCAAACAGGCATCTCCTTCTCAGGAAGAGTTACCTTCCTTGCATATTAATATGCCTTCTTGGGTGCAAGGGTGCTGGTCCTTTTAACAGCTCCCTGTCCCCTTCTTTTTTGTGATTGATATACTAGAGTGGGACTTGCGACTCGAGCTTGAATAGGACAAAGGGGGAATGGAGGGTCCAGTCCTCAAATTGTACTATCTCGTGGAACAGCTGCAGCACGCAGTCTATTGGTTTTATGAGTAAACCAGTTGAGAAAAGTCCCTTCTGGCCGGACAACAACCTAAATTGTATTACTATATGTGCATTGGCTGGAATTAAGTATTACCAAAATGCTAATAAAATATATACATATATAAAAAAGAAACCTGCACTGCAATTATAGCTAAACGTTTGTATCAGGATCTCATAAAAATTTTAATGAAATTATACTACTGCAATCAATCGAAGCAAATAAGTCATCAAAGACTTCTGGCTGGTTAACACCATGAGTATAATCACTAAACACAACCATAAGGACCTTAAAAAGACTCTACCTTGGATAACAACTTACAAAAAGCAAATGGTCCTTTCTTAGACCAGCTGATTGACAAATCAGCATCAAAATAAAAAATAGCATTCATTGATAATAATAAATTGTTCTCAGACTACCAAAATAGTTTCCATCTGGGTCATGGCACTGGGAAGATTTATATCAAATTGAGTAGTGTGACTCTGCTGCGTAATCTATTATCAGCCTTTAACTCAGTGATTCTACTCCATGAGATAATTCATGACTTAGGAATTCAAGGAAACACTCTGAAGTAGAATGGATTACACTTTGCTAATTTCACAATCCCCTTCTCCTCCAAACCATTCAACTTCACAGCCTGTGTACTTCATTGCTAAACCATTGCTCCCAACCTATTCAACATCTACCTCACTACACTAGCTCCTCTTAAATCTCAGCTCATTTACCTATGCTGATGTTATGCAAATCATCCTAAAGATCGAAAGTCTAGCTGGTCTTGCCTTTGGTTCCACAGGAAATATCCACCAACAAATTATTAATGGATGTTTGCTAACCACCTCAAAATCAGCACTGCAAAAACTGAGGTTCATGCAGGAACTGGACTAACTAGTCCCACAATGCTTGTTTTCTGTCCAGAGAAGACCTGCCTTGGCAGTTCAGGCTGGACTGTTCCCATGAGGCACAGGGTCAAAACTGATTTGCATTTAGCTGGGTCTGAACTTGGGTTGCAAAGTGAGCTAAAGAATGATGATGGATTCAACCCAGATATTTAACTGGGGGTGAGTGTTTGTTAGAAATAGGGGTCTCTAGTTGGCAAGGGTTTTAACCTTTAACCAAGTAGGGACCCTTGCTTCTCAAATAACCCCAGCTCACCCCCTTGGTAGCTTGGCACAAGCAGGCAGGCTTATCGCAGAGGCAGTGTGTAAAGCATTTGCACATAATTACCAGTAATTCAGTGAAAACACTACAAAAGGACACCACACCAGTTTTAGGAAAATATCCAATATTTTATATACTTAAAACAAGACCAAAACTATAGAAATCCACAATACAGTACTTACAAAGGTATACTTTGCATGAATAATTTAGAAACACAGTTCACACGAGTTGGTAGCTCCATCCAGGGTAGCTATGCTGAGTCTAACAGTTCCAGCTGACCGCGACGATATTGGCCAGCGAATGCGTGAACAGACTCGGTAACAGTACCTTTCTCGTTGCGGCTGACACGTTGGTGGAAGCCGGTTGTGGCAACCGTCACGGTTGCATTGCAAAATGGAACTGGTGCAGGGTACGGTGTCCTCTTGATGCGGTGCAGGCAGTGACTCAGTGACGATCATCCAGACGAAGTCGAGGAGACCAAGGCTTACGGTGCAGGGCGAGACGGTGCTCGATGCAGTGCTGGCAGGTTACGGTGCAGGCGACAGAGCCGGTTAGCGGGAGCTGGCGTTGGTCGGTCCAGATGGCTGAGTTAGACGAGGCAGTGCATTGCGAAACTTATGAGCGGTGCCCCCAGCCACGATGCGGTCACGGTTGTCGAAGTCAGGAGCAGCTACGGAGTCAGTGAGACCAGGATGGTGAAGTGAAGCGAGGCGGTGCGGATTGCGGTGGGTGCCCACAGGTCATGGTGCAAGCAGCGGCTCAGTGGTGGCGGCGACGGTCGTTGTTGTCAGTAAGACCAGGGTTGTGGTGCGAGATGCGGCTGTGTGGTCTGTGGTGCCATCAGGACACAGAGCCAGCAACAGAGTCGGTGACGGAGTCGAGTGCGTTTTCCTTCTCTGTAGCAGCTGAAGCAGCAGTAGCCAGAGGTTGGTCAAGTCTTTGCAATCTTGCAATCCCTAAGACTTGAGAACAGGAGGCAAGCTCTATTGCAGGCCCTTGGAGATACTCAATAAAGAAGTTGCAGAAAGGTCAGTCCAGTCCTTTCACTCCACAAGACCGAAGCAGTCACTGCACTTCAACACAGCAAAGCACTCAGCAAAGAGATAGTTCCTCCTCACAGCTTCTCCAGCTCTTTTTCTTGGCAGTCTTCTCAGTCCAAAAGAATTTTAAAGCTCTGGGGTCTGGGCCCCAATATTTATACCACAGAATCCTTTGTTTCTCTGGAGGCAGAGAGTGTCTTTGCCCAGCCAGAACCAGTTCTGTCCTCTCTGGTGCAGATTCCTGGCAGGAGGTGGAGACAGCATTGTCAGAGGCAGACCAGGCCAATTCAGGTGAAAGGAAATCTCGTCCACCTACTCTAAATGCAGCCCAGGTCTATTTAGCCCAGCCCTATCTCATCAGGTTCTCTGGAGCCAGTGCTCCTCCCCAGCAACTGTCATCCAAAAGCCAAACAGGCAATACACAAACCTAGCAGAGCCACACTGATTGGCTAAGCAAGAAAATACCTACTTTCTAGAAGTGGTATTTTGAAACACAGAATGTAAAAATCACCCTTACTAAAAGATGCATTTTAACATTCTGAGTTCAGGCATACTAAACTTTATTTTCCTACCTTGTTCTCAGGGGTAGTTATGTTTATAAAATGTTATAAGCAAACTCCCCATTCTGTCCTATGGAAACATGTAGTCTTTCAATAGTGAAAGACGAAATTGGCTGTAGTTCAATATTAGGACATGCCACACACACAAGGGCATGTCCTACCTTTCACATACATTGCACCCTGCCCATAGGAGAATCTTGGGCCTACCTTAGGGGTGACTAATATGTAAGAGAAGGGAATGGTAGGTGAAATGACTGGAGATACACGAAGGGTAGAAGAAGTAGGTTTATTCATGGAAACAACCCCACAGGCATCAAGGACCAACTCCTTCAGTATCCTAGACCTGTCTCTCTGCCACCTGGATTCTACATTCCAGAATCCAGTAAGCAGGCATGAGACATTAACATATTAAAGGAGAAACACACTATTATTAAGATACAACATATCCCCCTTCCTAAATGATAATAAACAGAATATGAACAATAAAAGAGAAACCTAAATAAGTAGAAACTAAAACAAACATTTGAAGAAATGCCTAGGTAAAAACTAAAACATGCATTAGAAGAATTACCTAAAAAAAACAAAAGAAATTACCTAAAAAAAACAAAAGAGTCAACACTCATAATCCTTCATCCAAACTGGTTTAGCTTTATGACGAACACTTCTCCCCTTTACATCAGCACTGAAGTTAGAAGATTCTGCTGAATCAGATGCACATTTCTGAGCAGTAAGAATTTTGCACTCCAGATCATTGCATCTTGTTACACTCCTTGTATTCCATTTTTTCCCATCATCCAGTTTGACTAAATTTCCCACTGTATAAATAATTTGTTTAGGTTTAGACCATTTGGAAGAACCAGGTTTCCTGTTCTCCATACATCGCGTGCGTACCCATTCACCACAATTATAAGGTTTTAATGATGTTTTTACCCTGACATTATGGTCACGAACATACTTTTCTTGGTACTCTTGCACTTTATCAGAAATTTTTGTGTCATCTTTTACAGTCCCAACATGATTTTTCAACATCCACTTGGGTTTCACTTTAGAACCTGCCTCATGTCCCTTTAAAAGGATAAAAGGAGATATTCCAGTAGCAGTGTGTGGAGTGTTCCTGTACGACCATAACATGTTTTTGACAGCATTTCTGCAGTTGTCCCCATTGTTGTTAGCAAGCTGAATACATTCCTTCAGAACTCGGTTAAACCTTTCTACCAAACCATTCTCTCTTGGGTTATAAACCGAAGTAGTATTATGTTTGATACCCACCATTTTGAGATAATCAGCAAATTCACTAGCTATAAATTGTGGACCATTGTCAGACAGAATCACACTGGGATATCCTTCCCTCCGAAAAATCTCCTCACAAAAATCAATTATGTTGGAAGCCTTAATGTCTTTCACAAAAGCCACTTCAGGCCATTTGGAATGGAAATCAACTAAAACAATAGCGTATTTGTCTTCAATTCCCTTTACATGGAAAGGACCACAAATGTCCATGGCAACCTTGTCCCACGGCTTATCAGGAAAAGATGTAGCAGAAATAGTGGTTTCTTGTGCTTTGTGAGATTTGTCACTACACATACATGCTACACAACTCCTGACACATCTTTCTATATCCTTGTCCATTCCTATCCACCAAAAATCATTCCTGGCCCTTCTTTTCATGCTGGTCATGCCACTATGCCCTTCATGCATTAGATTTAACATCTTCTCCTTAAGAGAAGAAGGCACTACTAACCTATCACCTCTCCTAAGAATGCCCCCAACCATGGATAACTCTCCCCATACCATCTTGTAATCAGCTAAATCTGTCTTATTTAACGAGGATGGATCCACACCTTTTTGCAACTTGTCGATTATTTGCTGCAAAACGTCATCCGTGGCTACAGCTCCTATCCACTCCTGTTCTTTTATAGCATTGTTGCATGCATCCTCAATGTTGGCAACTAACCACTCATCCTTGTCATCATCTACACTAACAGCACCACTATTCAAAGGAAGTCGTGAAAGACAGTCAGCATTGATATTCTTATGACCTGGTACATACTTAATCTTGAAATTGTATCCCTGCAATCTGTAAGACCATTTTGCAATCCTAGGCGTGGCTTTTGAGGCACCCTTGGTTGTAAAGATATCAATTAAGGGTCTATGATCAGTCCATAACTCAAATGCTGTACCCCAAATAAATGTCTTAAAATGATCTACTCCCCACCAACATGCTAAAGCTTCCTTTTCAATTACAGAATACGAAGGTTCAGCTCCTTTAAGGGTGCGGGAAGCGAAAGCAATTATTCTCTCAACAGCTTCGTTGTCTCTTTGCATAAGAACAGCACCCAAACCATACGCACTAGAATCAACCACAATAATCGAAATATGACAAGGATCGAACGCCTTCAAAGCCACAGCTTTAGTAATATCTTTTTTGATGTTTTCGAAAGCCAGTTGACACAGAGTAGACCAAATAAATGACACTCCCTTCTCCATCAATAACCTTAACTCATGCACCTTGTCAGCGAAATTAGGCACAAACTTGGAATAATATTCCGCAAGACCCAAAAAGGACCGAAGTTGCTCTTTATTGATCGGATGCGGAGCTTTCTCTATGGCATCCAATAACTTCAATTTCGGTTTAACTCCTTCATTAGATATAGTATGACCTAAATAGTCGATTTCTTTTACTCCAAACTTACATTTTTCACCACACACAGTCAAACCAGCATCCTGCAGTTTACTAAGAACACTATGTAAGTTCTTATCATGAGAATTCGAATCATTACCCCAAATCAAAACGTCATCCTGAAAAATTCTTACATGTTCCTCATTTTTTAAGATGTTGCACATAACTCTTTGGAAAACTGAAGATGCAGAAGCCAAACCAAACGGCATTCTTAGATACTGAAAGGCACCTTCGGGAGTAATGAAAGATGTTAGATGTTTAGAATCCTCGTGTAATTTAATCTGATGATACGCATTGGACAAATCGATAGAGGAAAAATACATTGCATCCTTTATGCTAGATATCATTTCATTAATGTGTGGCAGAGGATAACGATCAACCCATATATTGTTTTTTAAATCTCTCAGGTCCACACACATCCTAATTTTTCCATTGGTTTTGCGAGCTAAAACTATAGGACTAAGCCAATCAGATGCTTCAATAGGCTCAATCACATTAGCTTCACACAGTCTACTTAACTCATCCTTCAATGGGCCTCGTAAAGCAAATGGCACGTTCCTCACCTTGTGAACAACGGGTTTGTTGTCAGACTTAAGAATGATCCTGTGTTTAAACTTAACTAAACACCCTAGATTTTTGCTAAACAGTTTTGGAAAAACAGATTCCCATTTGGAAACATGATTTTCCTCAGTCACTAAAACCTGATCTACATAATCTTGGGATAATAGCACTTGATCGGGATGTTTGGGATCTAATATTAAACCCATTTTCTTTGCATCCTTCCACCCCAATAAGGCACGTCCTTGTTCAACTACATATACAGGACTTAAACAGGATCTTCCCTTGAATGACAACCGGGCATCATAATACCCCATCATAGGTAGTTTTACGCCACAATACCCCTTAGGAGACGCAAGCGAATAAATTAGAGCTGGTTTACTGCCATTTTCCCACATACATTTATCTATAATGGTATACGGCGAACATGAATCTGCCCACAGAGCCATGTCATCATCATTTATCCTCACAATACACTTGGGAGGTTGATAATCATCAGAGATTTCATAAACAAAGTCATTATGTATAACCATTACTTCAATCTCACTATTTGCATTATCATCATCTTCACTTTCATCTTGCGGTTCAATAAAATTCACAGAACGTTTCCAATTACTATTATCGCCAGTGCGGCACCACTTTGCAAAATGACCAACTTTCTTGCATTTGCTACAAGTAATTTTAATAGCAGGACATTTGATGAAGTCAGCAGTATGTTTCTGACTGCCACATCTGAAACAAGCTCGCCTGCCAAAATTACTCCTATTTTTTGAGAAATTTACTTTTGTGTCTTTTTGATCAGATTTAGAATCATTTTTCATTTTGCTGTGGTTTATAACACTGACGCTATTGGATCCCTCACTATCTTTTAGTTGTGAAGAACTTAACTCTTTGACATAATGAGACGTGTTTTCCATTTTTCTAGCGGTGTCTAAAGTTTTCTGTAATGAAGGATTTTTAAGCTCAAGCAAACGCTCTTGAATTTTTATGTTTCTGACTCTATTTATAAATTGGTCTCGAATTATTTCTTCATGTAAGTCCTTGAACTTGCAAGTTATGGCTAACGACCTTAAACAAGCTACATATTGTTGAACATTTTCTCCTTGTAATTGTGCCCTGGAGAAAAATTTATGCCTTTCTACAACAATGCTGTTTTTTTTCCATAATTCTCTTCTAATGCTTTTAAAGCTTCAGAATAAACATCTATAGATGCATCGTTGGAACTAGTTTCACTAGTTTCACTACTTTCATCTATGGTGTCAACAACGGTGGATACAACACGATTAATTACTGGTAAGGTTTTTAGAACCTTTCTTCCTTCCACACCTAAATTGTGTTTGAGTAGAGCTAATTTTCTAGATGGTAAAAACACACCCCCCCTATAGCTTCTAAATAAGTTTCAAATGATTCAGACCAATCCTCCCAATTCATGGAAGGTGAACCAGGATTTTGAAGAAATTTAGGAGGAGCAGTGACAGAAGAGTTGACATCCATTATAAATATCAATGAAATCAAGGTAAGCTGTGAATAGATAAAAACACTTAGGAATAACACATTAAATGCAATGTTTCAAATTTCCTGTGAATTCTTCCACTAATGTAGCTAGAGATATGATAAGCACACTTCAGATTAGTTAATATACATGCCAAGTCTCAGGTTTCTTGTAAACTCTCTCTTCGAATTTGTCCTCTGTGAAAACTGTTAAAATGCTGCTTGTTATAAGTTCTTACTCATAGTTTGATGTCTTTACTCGTGTTCGATTCCAATGTCAAAGTGTCAAAAATGAAATACCGCTTCCTCTTCAAGGAAGAAACGTTGTCTCCGCGGTATTTTGCTTGTTAGTGGTTGCTATGGAGATGAAAGATGGCCGCCGGCGTCAGGATGCGCTGTGACGTATTCTGCGTCGGATGCGTGCAAGGAGGAAGGCGCGAGTGAAACAGAGCGCGTTGAGCACAGTGAGCGCGCAGTCTTTTGAAAGACAACACACGTGCAAGGAGGAAGGCGCGGGTGAAACAGAGCGCGGTGAGCAGCAGTGAGCGCGCAGTCTTTTGAAAGACAACACACCTGACTGTAAGTAAACCGCTTGAACAGTTACAGTGACGATACTCACAATGTACCGTTTTGATGGTTTCACGATGGTTTTACAGGATCATCACGCAGCAATCACTGGCAACAAAACAATAATCAGTCATCAAAGCTGCAACAAAACGAAGTCCCAAAAATTTTGCTTCATTTAAAGACGATCTTTGTCCAGATCGCGTGGCATTTAAAAACAGCACACAATTGACATCTAAATGAAAATGGATAGTAGAGTTTACTCGGGAGTTATTTATAATTCAAGAGTACCTTGTTGATGAAATATCAGCCCGGGGGTTGAGGTTTCCGCGAGAAAAATTTTTTCACAGATGCTTTATAAATTCCTCTCCAGATAATCCAATGTAGATTCTTGATCCCATCCTCGTGGCCACTGAAATGACTGGAGATACACGAAGGGTAGAAGAAGTAGGTTTATTCATGGAAACAACCCCACAGGCATCAAGGACCAACTCCTTCAGTATCCTAGACCTGTCTCTCTGCCACCTGGATTCTACATTCCAGAATCCAGTAAGCAGGCATGAGACATTAACATATTAAAGGAGAAACACACTATTATTAAGATACAACAGTAGGGCCTGGCAAGTAGGGGCACTTGCCAAGTCAACATGGCAGTTACAAACTGCGCGCAGACCCTGCAGTGGAAGGTCTGAGTTACATTTGAAGGGCTGCTTGTATGGGTGCACAAGCAGTGCTGCAAGCCCACTAGCAACATTTGATTTAAAGGCCCTGGGTATACACAGTGCACTGTACTAGGGACTGACTAGTAATTCAAATATGCCAATCATGGAAACACCAGCGTCCTAAAACCAACAAAGACAGGTCAGGAAAAAATAGGAGGAGGAAGCAAAAAGTTTGGGGATAACCCTGCAAAAAGGGCCATCGCCAACAGTGTCTGAAAGTTTCAGCTCTACTTCCATCATTTGCAACTGGACTTACCACAGCTCATTAGCCTTTTAGCTTCATGAACTATAATAACCTTGTTAGAAATGGGGTGTCTGGTTGATGCAGGTATACACCCAAGCCAGGCAGATCCCACCACTCTAGTCAGGGTAAGCTAGATACACCACTGAGATCATCTGTCCTCACCCTCTGGTAGACTGGAACACAGCAGGCAGGCTTATTAAGGGAGGCAATGTGTAAAGTATTTGTGCAACACACACACTCACCCACACACCCACAGTAACATAATGAGTACACTACTAAAAGACTTCACACAGGTTTTAGAAAAATAACTTAGTATATTCAGAACCAATTACAACCAAAACAACAAAAATCACATGTATACGTTTATGCAGATTAAAAAATAGCTGATAATCTCAGTGATGGTGGAGCCCTTGTGCTCCTCTTCCAAAGGTTACAGTCCCAATAGGGACTAAGTAATAGTCCAAGCAGTGGATCACAATCAAGCAGTGTCTTAAAACCTAGTGACAGACAAGCTTGCTGCCAGACACTCGAGACCGGGAGTCCCAAGCAAGCTAAGACGTCCATAATTCACAGTATCTATCGTGCAACCAAAGGTGGGCTGCCGTCAGCCTATCTTTTTGGAATTGTAAGGGGGGTGTGCTGCACTGGGCTACCTGTGAGCGCCAAGTCTGTGGTGAAGTCAACATGCCGGGGGGATCTCTTTCAGGCAGGACAGACTCGCCGGGCTCAGTCGGCACATGGCACAAACATGTGCGGATGTACAATACAGCAGCAAAGACTGCAATCATTGTTGCGATACCGCGATCTCAGTTGGCCCCCAGCACAGACATGTGAGGGTTTGGAATGCAGCGGCAATCTTCATTGAGATAAAATGATTTCAGTCGACACACAGCGCAGATGTCTTCAGGTGTAGAATGCAGCAGCAAACATGACAATCCTCATTGGAAGGGCAGACATGGCAGCCCAACCGGTGCAGTGGACGTCTTTAATGGCCCTGAGACTTCTAGGACAGGGGGCAAGCCAGATAATACTTGAAGCATACTCTTAGCTCCATGCAGTGCAAGAGTAGCAGGCAACAGGCCAGCACAGCAAGGCATGTTGCAATGTGGCAGCACCTCCTGGAGCTCAGAAAGTAGCAGGTCAACACAGCAGAGCCATTAGCATAGTGGCAGTCCCTCCTGGCAGCACACCTTTTCTTTCTGACAATCAGCATGGAGCGCTGGTTACATATCCAAAAAGTGCCTAATTAGATGGTGTCAGAGACCCAGTACCTATACCCAAAAGTGCCATAATGTAGTGGGTCATTAACAACGACAGAGGCTGTCCAATACCCCTGAACCAGGGACAAATTATAGTAACACCAAACAAAAGGTTCAGGTACACAATTTCAAAAACAAACTACAAATTAAAACTACAACATTGTCATTCAAATAAACAAAGAGGAGAAGAAGACAGAAAGAAAGAAAGAAGCCTATATTTCAAACCCAATTCAGAAAAGTATTAATAATTTATTAGACATATAATTTTCAGATAAAAACACATTACAAATCCAATAAATCGCTCATTAACAAGGGTGTTGGCAGAACTAAGGCAACAAATTCATATCGCCAAACACGTGGCTAACATACAAACATTGTATCTATAGAAAGAACAACAAAAACAAATATAATGTGTCTTTCACAGTGTGTGGCCACAGAATGCGTCTACGGCGTTTCGACCGCTGGATGACTATGCGGTCATCATCAGGACAAACAGTGGTTTGAGCGTTTTCAGTAACAGTATTAAAATCAGACCATTAAAATTTTGAACAGTAGATACAGTAAGTTAAAATTTTTCATAGGTCCTCATAACGAAAATTAAGGACAGATAAATCAACTTGTGTGGAACTATATCTTCGTTATGGCAGGAAATCCAAATAGAGCCTTAAGTTGTAGCCCAGCGTTTGCTCGAGCTTGCTGTGTGTAACAGCGCTGGAAATTATCTTGTCTGACCTGCGAACTTCTGCCGATTGATTGGGCAAACGCTGGGCCACACACTGTGAAAGACACATTATATTTGTTTTTGTTGTTCTTTCTATAGATACAATGTTTGTATGTTAGCCACGTGTTTGGCGATATGAATTTGTTGCCTTAGGTCTGCCAACACCCTTGTTAATAAGCGTTTTATTGGATTTGTAATGTGTTTTTATCTGAAAATTATATGTCTAATAAATTATTAATACTTTTCTGAATTGGGTTTGAAATATAGGCTTCTTTCTTTCTTTCTGTCTTCTTCTCCTCTTTGTTTATTTGAATGACAATTTTGTAGTTTTAATTTGAAGTTTGTTTTTGAAATTGTGTACCTGAACCTTTTGTTTGGTGTTACTATAATGTAGTGGGTGGCTTCAAAAGAACTCTCTGAAGTGCTCATATCCAGTTTCAGCCCAGTCCTGTCTGCTAGCCAAGCTATGGGGGCAAATCAGCCCTTTGTGGGGAAACAGGACACTTTGCGCCTGATTCACAAAGGTAAAGTTAGACAAAAGTCTAACTTTACGACTTTCGGTATTAACAAAGGGCATTTACTACTCGTAAATGCCATTTGTGAATACCATAGATTGAACTTTACTACTTTCAGCATTCACAAAGGGCATTTACGCGTAGTGAATGCCCTTTGTAAATACCGAAAGTCATAAAGTTAGACTCTGTCTAACTTTACCTTTGTGAATCGGGCCCTACCTATTAAAGTGAAGTGTGACCTCCTCTCCTCCCTCCTGCCCAGGATGACCCATCAGAATGCTTATCAATGCAGATGCCGTTGATTGTCCTTGTTGTGGCTGTCTAGAGGGAACACACAAATATAACTATTACCCAGCCCAACCCAGACATGCATTTGAGACAGGCTGTCAGGCAAACAGAGCAGTTAGTGCAGAGAAATGTCCACTTTCTAAAAGTGCCATTTCTAAAATAGTAAAGGTAAATCCATCCTCACCAGTAAGTAGGATTTATCAACCATATGAAACATCAAAAAGCTACTCTTCTCTGATCAGGAATTACAGCTTAAAAGAGTATTAAGGAATTTCCAATGCTACCCTATCAGAGGGGTAGGCCTCATAGTAGTGAACAAGGAAATAGGTTGTTTATCACTTCCCGGACATGCAAAACATAAAGGTGCATGCCCTACCTTTCACTTACATAGCACCCTTCCCTTAAGGCTACTTAGGGCATACTTCAGGGGTGACTTATATGTAATAAAGGGGGAGTCTAAGTGTTGGCAAGTAGGTTTTAAATGTCAAGTCGAAGTGGCAGTAACTGCACACACATGTCCTGCAGTGGCAGGCCTGAGACAAGTTTGAAAGGCTACGTCTGTGGCTGGCACAATCAGTGCTGCAAACCCACTAGTAGCATTTAGTTTAGTGGCCCTCGGTACACGGGGTAATACTTTCCAAGGGACTTCCAAGTAAATTACAAAGGTCAATCAGGTATACACCAATCCAAGCATGTTTAGGGAAGAAGTACATGCACTTTAGCACTGTATAGCAGTAGTAAACTGCTCGTAGTCCTAACGACAACAAAAAGATTCAGCAAAAACATTTAGGTCCCAAACAAAAATTTGGGGGGGAAGACCACCCTAAGGCTAACAGTTCTTACAGACCACCTCACTCATCTGAAGTGTTGACCTTGGGGATGATTTTATAATGTATATCACAAGTTAATCAAGTGCAAACACAGCTTCTGCATAATGAGGTGAGTTCAGCATATTTGCAAATAATCATTCAAGCTACCATTGCTTAGGCACTCTCCCACAATTTACCACACCACTAAATTATATCTTGGAACTATGCTAATAATATGTCAGAAACTACAGAAAATTCAAAATGTGACTGCCTGACAACATTCTAATCTAATAACTCGGATTCATTATATGCTTGGTCACCTCACCACCTGGCTCCTAATAGCTAAGCATATCACCTTTAAACTTTATGAACATAGAAAGACAGAATATTCATGGGAAATAATCACTCTTCCTACAACAAAAACTGCAAATGTACCTTCAAGACAGACCTATGTAGTTAAGGCTGGCACCGTCAATGAGTGAGGCTCTCTTCTAAAATGCACAAATTAGGGCAAGCTGCACCATGCTTGGGCATCTCTGTGAACCTCACATACCCCCACCAACATCTCCAACACAGGACACTGGGCATTCGACATTTTTTAACATATGCACTCAGAAACATTGCCCAGGGCCGAAAGAAAATCAGACTTCTTTGCAGCCTTTCCAGGGGTAGAAAAGTGCAATACAGATGCTGCAGTGAAAAATTAAGGGGCAGATGTACAAAGTTTCAATTTGTAAGTCTCATATTGCGATTTTTTTTGTGACTAGCAATTAGAGACACATAATGAAATGTACTAATGTGTCTCAGACATATTAGCGATTACCAAATGGGTCGTAAGAGACTTGCCTCATCAATATTCATGAGGCAGGTCGCAATTTGCTACCCATTGTGAATGGGCAATAACACAGGGATGTTGGTCTGCTGGGGACAGCAGACCACCATCTCTGTGTTTGCTTTTTATATAAAGCAACATTTTTTTTCAAAAATGCAGTCCTTTTTCCTTAAAGGAAAATGGGATGCATTTAGATGAAAAAAAATAAAAGTTTTGTTTTAATTTGTAAGGGTAGGCAGTGGTCTGTGGGACCACCGCCTGCTCTGAACAAATGTTGGCCACCCATTCACAAAGGGGAAGGGGGTCCCTATGTTGCCCCTTCCCATTTGAGTATGGCTTGCCACCAACTTCAAGGTAACTCCAATTGTTTTGCGACCACTTTCCCAGTCACAAAAAAAATTCCTACATACCAGTGCAACTTGCTATTAGGAAAAGGAACGCCCTTAACACGCCCCCTCTTAATAGTGACGCACCAACCCTATTCTCCGAGTTGGTAATAGCTTAAAAGACTCACAAAATAGGGTTGATATATGCTAAAAAGCACTTTACCAGTTGCTAACTGTGCCCATGGGCCGTTTGCAACCAGTAAAATGCTTCGTACATCTGGCCCTTTGTTATTTGACAGCAGACAAGGAAGTTATTTGCTCCTTTATTCCTTCAAAGCTGGCTGCATGGAGTACATAGTAAATAGTAAAATGTGTTTGAGCACAAAAAAGGGTTGATGGTAAGCCTTAGACATACCATAAGATCAGTGATTCCAACACACTCAAAGGTATAGTCGGCGCCACCATCTGTCATCTCAGCGATCACCTCGTGGATAGGCTTGGAAAAATCCTTGGGACTAATGCATTCAGTGGCTCCCACAGCTTTTGCCTTAGGAAACTTGTCCTTGTTGATGTCAACTGCAATGATCCGTGTAGCACCAGCAACTTGGCAACCAATTACGGTGGACAGACCAATGCCTCCCAGGCCAAAAACGACACAGGTAGAACCAGGGTGAACCTGAAAACAGATAGAAAAAGGAAACAGTGAAGTTTTAGTGAGCTCACTAATGACAAAGGATCTGAATAACGTCCTGTTCAGAGAAGTTCTGGGATATTAGTTTGTCACAACACAACTCAAAATAACATGACCTCATTGCAACCTCACTCTCAATATGAATAGCATCCAGACATCAATCTGCCTCCGCCCTTACGAAAGCATGGTTTCACTTTATTTAGTCATCATCAAAAAGACCTCATAGGACACCTAATTTGTAGCATTGGACCGAGCTGAATATACTCATATGTAATTGGATATCAAAAAGCCAGTCCAGTTCTTTCCTGAAAATTCTTCCATAGCATTGTAGAATTATATTTTATGTGTACCTTATTGTTGCTTCTTCTATTACTGTAGTATGACCCTACATGAAGCTGTATGTATGTTACAACTCCTTATGTTAAGCACTCTGCAACCCTGTGGGGTCCAGTTTGTGCTATACACAACCATATTCATTTTGGGCACACAGGCCATCATCATATGTGGAGCATGGAAGTGTATACCCTCTCCTATCACAATCATTGCCAAATTCACATTGTGAGCTCAGTAAAGCAGCTAGAAGGTGACATTTGACACAGTTCAAAAACATTGCACTGCAGTTGAAAAACAATTGTAGCACACTTTCACCTTAACTATTTTCCATGCAGTCGTTCAAGTTCACCTAAATAAAAGATGCACTTCCCCAAACTATTTTTATATAGCAATGTATTGACCTTTAAGGAATTTCAAACATAACAATTCTCATCATGTGACACCTTCCAGTTCCATTGGCATGATTTGACCATACATTTGAAGAGAGAGTTTAAATAATATGTGTTAAATGTGCTACACTATGACCAACACTTTTTGCAACTGTTCAGTATGTATCTCCTCTGTAACTCATCCATTTCTTCCGAATCTTTGTATGTTTCTGTTTGTAGCCTATGGCTTCATAAATGTGTCTAAGCTGTAAATTTTAGCTCGGGGGGCAGATATAAGGATCTGCATCTGAGAAGAGGTTCCATGCTTCCAGAAATGGTGGTTTTAGCAGGAAGGTTCAATTAAGGATTGAGAGATCCTTAAGATCAAGGGGTCGGATTGACATCAAGAATACAGTCGTAATCCAATGTCTTCTATTGGGCCACACAAGTGTACTGGTCTTCTTCCTGGTTTTAGCTCCTTTTTAAGAGGTTGGCGCAGTGGTTTGGAGTGGAGTGCAGAATCCGATATAGCTTGCTTGAGGGTCACCTTCTATGGTTTGAATAGATTATGCCCTGGTATTGATTCTGGACTTCATGTTACTACTGTTGAAAAGACACACGCTCACAGAATCCAATGAGGATGGGTAAGTGCAAGGAGGCTGCAGTTCTTTCTAAGACTTCTTAATCATAATTTTTCAAATTATATTTCAATGATAGATCTTTTACCCAATGCTAAAATATTTACAGATAATCTGAAACATGGACGTCTTGGCCCAGATTTACAAAGAGTTGCACAATGCAAGTCAGTGAGTGACGTTGACCTGGAGGAAGCAGAACCGCAGCATATCTAAAAAAAAAAAAAAGGGGGAGGGCATTACCATGTGAACCAAGATGGAGGACATGCAGTTCAACTGCTCTGCCACCCTAGGAACTCTTATCCTGTTTTTAACAAACTCTGCAGGAGCCATTGAGCCGATCTGCGGCACGCCAAGACATCAGACTCTCCTTTGAGACCTGCCAAAAGAGGAGTTTTTATTCCCCAGTGCCAGACTTCAGAGGACCACAAGGCTCCTCTGGCCCAAGCCTCACCTCGCAGCCGGGCCTTGGTGACAGAAGGCCACAGGAGATGAGACCTTTCAGTGATCGCTCTGAGGGCACCCCGACCACGTTGTGGCCCACCTAATTCTGACAGTGTCTCTCAGGATGAGGTGCTGCGCAGCAAAAGCTGCACTTATCACCTCCCACCAGGGACTTTAATGCTGCCGGCTCCACAGATGGGAGGACTTACGGACTTGGGGCAGTGCACTGGGCGTGGTGGCCAGAACTGTCAGCCCTCTCTCCCTACTCTTAAAGCGGGAGGCTGAAGGACGAATACCTGCTTCCTCATAATAAAGCAATAGGGCCCTTTTGGTGACTCCCTCTCCTCCTAGAAATGCACCTGACCTGCAGTCCACATACTAGCAAGTGAGCAGGTCAGTCCTCTCTGACTCCTCAGGCGTCATATCTTGTTACTCATTGGTCCCTCTGCCTTTCAAATGTGCGGATACCCCAGGGGCACTGAACTACAATCCCTTTGCCCAGAAATCAGTTTTTCTTCTCAGCACAGACTGCTTTCTTAAGACAAAGACGCATTATTCTGTGAAAAGGGGGACACCGAAGACCTCTTGAGCCCCTTGCTAGCCGATTTTGGGTCTGAATGGACATTGCTCTCCCATCTCCCTTCACCTTGGCCAGCCTGGAGGATACTACTGGCCAGACATGAGGAAACATGCAACATCTTCATTTGTGACCCCTGCCCAACTGCCCTTCTCTCACATGCCACTGCTGTCAACGTTGCAATGAGACGATACATCGGTGCCCATATCAGTTCACTTTTGTGGCGGTGGGGTGCTCGTCCTGTGGGTGCCCCCCAACCATCCTCCTCTCTCTCTCCTCTGATGTATATTTATACAGAATATCAGAAACAAAGCTACTGTGGGACAAAATATTGTGTCAAGAATGTCGAGGTCAAAAATATTGTGAAGGTAAGTTTCTATATGTAAGCAAAGTTTTTCATTAGAACTCCACATTTATGTACCTTGATGATATATATATATATATATATATATATATATATATATATATATATATATATATATATATATATATATATATATATATATATATATATATATATATATATATATATATTACCTACTGGCGATAGCCAGTAGGTATATATAGTTAGGATTGTTTTCCATAGGGAAATCGCAACATTCTATTGGGAATAACTTTGGCGCCGGTTGAGGAATCTTCCTGAAATTTTCCTTAACATTGCCTCGCGGCGCTCCGCTCCTTCCCTAAAAGTTTGGGGGGGCTTCGTCAAGCGGGGGCCGAGATAAAAGGGGGGTCCTAAAACGTCTTTTCCCCATGTTAATTTCCATAGGGCGGTTGGGCTCACTTTTAGCCCGAACGGCTGAATGGTTTTCCACCAAACTTGGCAAAATTGTAGGGACTGGTAGCCCGATGTGCCTTTGCTATGTCTCAAGATATGTGCTCCAGTGGTTTTTACGAAAATTAACTTTGAAAAAATATATAGTGGGCTACATTGGGCTATATATATGTTAGAGCCCAAATGTAGCCCAATGTAGCCCAATGTAGCCCAATGTAGCCCAAAGATGGCCACCAGAGACAAAAAAAACAAATGTAGCCCAAATATCAGCCAGATGTAGCCCAACTATAGCCCAATGACAGAATGTCCCAGAGTGTTCTAAAGAACAACTAGAGCGCTAACAGTCTTACTTATGACAAAAGTATGGCACACCTGAAGTCATCTTGATTGGAATAAAGTGTTAACACTTAAAACATTTAATTTGCAAAGGAACAAAATGAGGGGGTTCATTTTGCCATAGAAATTATGATTAGTGCTGAAGAAAGAAAAATTAGGGCACATTTTGAGTGACTTCTGCCCTGTTTGCGGTGCTGTTGGGAAGAGCGGGGACGCAGCGGGACTACCTGTCCCAGGAGGCTGCGAGGAGCGGACCGGCAGCCCCACCCCTTGGACACCGGGGAAATAGAATTACCTCTCGCGCCTCCCGCTTCGCGGGAGACGCATCGGCCCTGTTTGCGGTGCTGTTGGGAAGAGCGAGGACGCAGCGGGACTACCTGTCCCAGGAGGCTGCGAGGAGCGGACCGGCAGCCCCACCCCTTGGACACCGGGGAAATAGAAATACCTCTCGCGCCTCCCGCTTCGCGGGAGACTCATCGGCCCTGTTTGCGGTGCTGTTGGGAAGAGCGGGGACACAGCGGGACTACCTGTCCCAGGAGGCTGCGAGGAGCGGACCGGCAGCCCCACCCCTTGGACAACGGGGAGGATATAATCATCGTCCTATTTCCGGCCCGCGGGACGCGCGCGGGCAGCGCGGGGCGAAGCCCGGGCAAAGGGCTGGCCCTCTAAGGCCCTCAGAGGCCCGAGAAGGATGGGACGGGCCACCCCCCTTGGCCTCTACTGAAAAAGGTATAGTGTGCCTTTGACCTACACTTCTACAACCACTGCAGAGTCACCAGGACTTCTATTGACTTCCATTGACCCTATGCGGGGCTTTGCCTGCTGCACTGTCGCTATGTCTCATAAGGGGGCTCTCAATCCTTGTACTCTTCCAAGTGATCCTAGTAGGGGGAGGTTTGACTGCTATGTAGAAAGGATAGACAGGGCATTATTACCTGTTATTCGTGAGTTGGAAGACCTAGAAACTCGCTTGCCCTCTCACAGCGTAGACTGCAAACAACCCGAGGTGCAGCTACTCAACACTACATCTAGTGTGTCCTGGTTGGAGGAATTGAACGCCCTTTGTCACATTCAATATGTACCATTAGAGAGTATAGTCGACCCACCTCAAGCCCTACCCAGCTCTGCACTTCCCGTACATCTGCCGACCAATTCGTTATTGAACGCAAATGATAATATCCTGGTTGCCCCACTCTTATCCCCGTTAGTGGACGTAAACATTAAACAACTAGGGCTCCCCAATTCACCTATCGTCGCAAGAAAGCGCCCCGGGGATAACAGCATGGGGAGGGAAGCTAAACTACTCAAGCCTTGTACAAATCCCTTACTGTCCTTCAGCACGTCATCTATAGTACCCCAGGTCAGTGATAGTATTGAATCCTTTGCACCTCCCCAACAGGCAGCCCTTCTGGTCCTGATTGAGCGAGTGGTCTCCTCTCTACTATCCCCCTTGACTACAAGAATCAACTCCTTAGGGGATAGACTAAGCGATATTGAGACCTCATTTAGGGCACCGACTCATCCTAATAAGAACCTGACAGGAGTGGGTCCATCACAGCCCTTATCCGCTACCAAGGTTACCAAGTTAACACCTCAAAGAGGAAGCATCTCTCCTAATAGACCTATGGTCCCACAGAACTGCCCATGTATCTCCTCGCCACCCGTCACCGAATCCATTACCACGAAGAGTATCTTCGCTGATGTAGGGGTGCCAAATGTTCACCCTCTATATGAGGAGAAATCTAGTACTAACCCAGTTTACACTAAGCATATACATCTGCCCCCAATTGCCGCCCCCTTTGTTTGTGTCCTCACTGGTGTTTTACCAATTACAAAGGGAAAAGCCAAGAGACCGGAGGATTTAAAACACAAGGTCATCTATTGGCTGTCTAGGAATCGACCCTTGCCAGCGAACATTGATGGTGCCATTCGAAGTGTTAGAAGGGTGGGATGGCTCGGCCCCCTTCCAAAGGCCCTTTCAGGCGACCTGGTGCTAGTTAGATTCTGGAGCGATCGGGTGGTGCCTTATCTACAATCTTGGTTTCCACAATTAAGGGATGGCCCGATCTCTGTTTGGGGTCTCCAAGATTTTTACCCCAGGTTCCGCTATCCTCGGCCCTCAAAGACAAGACCAGAGAGAAAACACTACTTCCCAGAAAGTATTAACTTAGAGAATAATTATCAGCTGGATCGGAGTGTGTATGTACAGAATGGCTCCAACATCCCCACCCGAAATTATTTCTTATGAAGTGTCTTCTAGTAGTGATATCCTGTGTTTAGTTAATCATTTGAATCGATTTATTTCATCAACTATTGTATTGACCTATGACTAATGATTATGTAATTCATGTATTATTTTGGTTATGACCGTTTACAACAACTGGAGAATAGGGACGTGATACTTATTAACTCATTATGATGTGACATATGAATTTGTATATTTAGTGATTGCTTTTTGAACTTTTTTAATTGTTTGTATGGAAAATGTTAACTCATCTGTTCCCTGTGAAGATATGTTTTTCTTCTGGCATTTTTTATTTGGATTTTAATTATAAATTGATTAATGTAATGTACGCTTTTATGATATCCTTGTGATAATCGAATAAAGCTCTTTGATTTGATTTGATTTGAGTGACTTCTCAAATCCTCTTATATTTCATTAAAAAAATTCTGATATGCAGTCTCCCAAGATGGCCACCAGAGACAAAAGAGCCCAAATGTAGCCCAAATATCAGCCAGATGTAGCCCAACTATAGCCCAATGACAGAATGTCACAGAGTGTTCTAAAGAACAACTAGAACGCTAACAGTCTTACTTATGACAAAAGTATGGCACACCTGAAGTCATCTTGATTGGAATAAAGTGGTAACACTTAATACATTTAATTTGAAAAGGAACAAAATGAGGGGTTTCATTTTGCCATAGAAATTTTATATATATACATATTCACTGGAAAAACCATAGGTTACACACCAGTTATAGTTAGGAATTAGCATTTAAAAAACCTTTGAAATTCACTGAAAAAAACATAGGTTTCACACCAGTTAGAGTTAGCTGGAAATTTTACTCGCATAAAACCATTGAAATTCCCACGTTATAGTTAGTTGGACTCACTATAACTTGCACGTCTGCAATGCACTGCTGATGACATCACATATTACATCACTCATGCATATATTTAAATATTTAAACATTACTCGCTAATATATATATTCACTAAGATACACTTAATAAGCCAGTTAACCAATCAATTTTTTTTTTTTAAAACCATAGGTTTCAGGCCTTATATAGTTAGGAATTAGCATTTTAAAAACCTTTGAAATTCACTGAAAAAAACATAGGTTTCAGGCCTTATATAGTTAGGAATTAGCATTTAAAAAACCTTTGAAATTCACTGAAAAAACCATAGGTTTCAGGCCTTATATAGTTAGGAATCAGCATTTAAAAAACCTTTGAAATTCACTGAAAAAAACACAGGTTTCAGGCCTTATATAGTTAGGAATTAGCATTAAAAAAAAACCTTTGAAATTCACTGAAAAAACCATAGGTTTCAGGAGTTATATAATTAGGAATTAGTTTTTAAAAAACCTTTGAAATTCACTCAAAAAACTATACGTTTTAGTGGTGTTATAGTTAGCTGGACATTTTACTCATACAAAACCAATGAAATTGCTCCTATAAAGTTAGTTGTACTAACTATATTTCGCGCACCCGCAATCCACTGCTGATGATGTCACATATTAGATCATTCATGACATGGTCAGTGACATTACTGATGACATCTCAAATGACATCACTGATGACATCACTGATGACATCATCCACGTGACAATCACATACACCTTTTCATACACTATTACAATTTTTCATCACTGTTTGTAAAATACAGAGTATCATATTTAAATCCATTGTCACAGCAATACAAGTATCTAAAAATCCACTCAGTGATTCATAGATGTATACACACATCTAATCACTTACCTATGGATTCACTCATACATGCTGTCAATGAACAATAGAACACTATCAAAAATACTTATACATCTATATCGACATTAAACAACAGCACTCATCCTATTCACATATGAGTTCATCCTACTGACTTATGCAAACAATGGATCATACTTACATATTTACTTAGCAAAACACTTATACAAACACCACTTCTTCTATTCATTTAGATAGTAAGTCATACTTAGTGAATTATAAAATCATTATTACAAGTATACAGTTATCCATACAGTCACTCACACAATCATTGTGTCTTATGTATACTTATTTATATACAACAACTGACACATACACTGCCTTTTATTTTTCTAGTTTGTTGGACCTGTACCTTTGAGAAATATATTTGCTCATCACCACACCCATAAAGAGATTCCCTCACCCAAACTGTTAGAACATGTAGTTTTAACTTCATATATCTACTGAATCAACTATTCACACATCTTTGGACAGTCACACCCCCCCTACCGAACCACACACACTTTCACACTCCCATACAAATACTCAGTTAACTAATGAATAACTAATATAGACTTTCACATAGCTAGTAACCAACTGTAGAATCAGTTTACACAACAACTGACAAAGTGATACAGATATTCACACAGTTTAGTCACTATCCACTATATTTAGTGAGACATTATAAATTGGTCAAGTAAATAGTCAATTACACTGCTACTAAATCCTCCGTCCAAATTGCTATATATATAATGCATATTTAAATAACGAAGCAAACCACATTCACTGGATGATGTCATCAGTGATGTCATCAGTGATGTCATTTGAGATGTCATCAGTGATGTCACTGACCATGTTATGAATGATCTAATATGTGACATCATCAGCAGTGGATTGCGGGTGTGCGAAATATAGTTAGTACAACTAACTATATAAGAGCAATTTCATTGGTTTTGTATGAGTAAAATGTCCAGCTAACTATAACACCACTAAAACTTATAGTTTTTTGAGTGAATTTCAAAGGTTTTTTAAAAACTAACTCCTAACTATATAACTCCTGAAACCTATGGTTTTTTCAGTGAATATATATATATATATATATATATATATATATATATATATATATATATATATCTTGAAGGTACGTAGCTGTGGAGTTAAAACAGTAAATCTATACTTACCAATTTGCTTTTATCTTCTCGATATTTTGGTTCTAGATATTTTTAACATGATATTCTGTTCACATGATATTTTTGTTTCTGATAGTCTATCAGTGTTGTCCTTTGAGGTGAAGCGTAGGCACCTGCAAGTGGGCCTGCATATTGGAGAAGCCACCTAACCTTACACCACTGGGACACAGACAACTACACACTGGATTTCAGCATTGGACGGTCACGTACTGGGATATCTGCCTGCATGCCCCCTCCCTCTGGGGGTGCCTCAACTGCAGAACCCTCATACCCAGACCCACCCTGACTAGCCCTAAGGACAATGCAGGCAAGCTGGACTCTATCCTTGTCACCATAAATGAATCTGCTCTTCACCGAAAAACAAAATAGACGCGCTGACTCTGACTTTCAAGCTCACACTGCTCCGAGATAACCACAGCAAGATGGCTGGACGTGTATCCTGCGAGGACTCAACACTCTCTGTCCTGAAACCTCCCCTAATGGAAGTACATACTACCCTCACAGTCTTCCCTTTTTTTTCTTAGTCCTCATTTATAAACTTATGCTAAGGTGTCTAGTGGATCTAAAAGACTGTGTCTAGGAATGCCCGGTCTCTCCACCAGGGAGGAATGTAAACATCCCAGGCTCAGGAAAAAGCTGGCCCATTCAAAGATCTGAACCCTCTATACAGGTATGGTCGATACCAGGGAGGGTTATAACCATAAACAGCAACCCAAATCCCACGTGACCTGTATAGCATATCTCTATTTATTGGACCAGTAGGTTAAACACCAATAAAAAAAGAAAAAGAGAAAAAGATAAAGAAGAGTGTTTAAGAAATAGTGCCAGTAATGTGATGCTTAGGCCAGTCATCCCAGATCTCCCAGAACCTTGTTCCCTTCGAGTGAGCAGTGCCCCGATCAAGTTTAGATATTCTTTGTACTGATCATATCCATTCTAGCTCCAGGGGGGAACAATGTATAATCCACTTAAAACAAAGCTCTCTTCGTGAAAGGAGAATTAAAACAAAAATAAGTGATTTGTGTGCCTTAAGAAAATGGAGTTTATCTTCCTCACCAATAGCCACCACGAAAATTACCAAAGCCAGGCTCACCTTAATGTCTTGGCCCATAATCTCTTAAGGAGTCTTACACTTTGTACCAAAAGATCAAGATTGACGAGCACTGTCAGAACATGTGAACATCAATGGGGTTTTCTTCTCCGCACTTCAGGCACTTCTTTACCTTCTGACTTCCCAGCTTCAACAGTTTACTTGGCGTCCAGTAGTCCTTACGGACAGTAAACATATAATTCTTTCTAAGTGATGCAGCCTTCACAAGTAACCCCATGTGAGACATAGATACTTTCCAAAGTGATTCAAGGTTTTGATCTGGCAGTTCTCTCTTCCAGATCTTTGTGAACAGGGCTTGCACTTCTTCCCCGGTCTGGATTAACATCGAGTACCACTCTGAGACTCAATTCTGCAGAAGCGGCAGTTGCCGTATCCTGTCCTCCCAGTACTGGTTCCCCTTACCATCCTTTTCTATGGGTTTTGCCCAGCTTGGAAGTTGGTAGTATTTAAATTTGGAACGAGAGCCCTTGGAAATCCCCAACAAACACTGCCACGATATTAGTTGATTGTCTTTTAGTAATTGCCCCCATCTATGTGTACCACACTCACGCAAGGGAATTGCGAGTGTATGAAGGAGGGAAACTGGGGTGCCGAAGGAGTCCCAAATCGGAGCAAGATTACTGTAGGAGAGTCTTACTTGAAACCACAGCTTACATGCACCAACTAAAGTCTTTAGTCTCAATTTAAAAAAAACATTTCGGGTGGCCGAATTTAAGGAGGAAAAAATCCCCATGCCCTGGAAGATCGGCAGTAAGAGCTCTAAAAATCGGGGCCAAAAAAGGAGCTGCCCATCAACATCTGGCAAAATGAAAGGTGCAGTAGTATTGATATTGATATGGGCTTGCAATATCACCATTCTCCTTCTTTCTACAAAGCTTCCGTCAGGAAATTCTGGGCCTTTTATCCCTACAAATAAAGCTGCTAAATTCTCCTTGTAACTTCTTAAACCACTCTATCTTGAATTTTAAAGGAATTGTGTTAAACAAAAAAGTACATTTAGGAAGAATAGAAATTTTTCAGTAGATTAGATCTGCCGATAAATGACAATGGAAGGCCACCCCACGCCTTGAGTAACAGTCTAACTCCAGAGGATACCTGGTTAAAATTAAGCTGGGCTAATTTATCAAGGTTGTGCACTACTTGAACTCCCAAGTACCTTATTTCTTGCCTCATTAGGTCACTTGTGTATTGTGTGTTCCATTGCAATATCCACATTATTTGCTGATTAACGGAATATCCAGACACCCTTCCAAACCCTTCCCGAATCACACAGATTAAAGGGAGGACCGTAAGCAAATCTCCTTTGTAGATCATCAAATCGTCGGCATACAAACCAACTCTTTTCTCTCTTCAATTACAAACAGGGAAAAATGTTACTACATGCCCTTAATTTACATGTCAGTGGCTCGATCTTAAGGTTAAAAAGTAGAGGTGAAAGAGGGCACCCTTGCCTTGTCCCCATTCCAATATTTATTAATTTAGTAGGATTTCTGTTAACCAAAATTCTGGCAGAAGGGTTTTGTACAAAGAACTAACTGCTGCTAAGAAAGCCTCTCCTAAATTAAACTGCTGAAGCAACTGACACTATCGAAGGCCTTTACAGCATCAAAAGTCAATACAGTCAAAGGTCTACTATATTCCCCAGCCAGGTCTATTGCTCCTCTTGAAACTTGTTAGTTCGTAAAGTTGCCTTCATTTAATAAAAACATTTCTGGTCACTGTGCATCAGAGTGCCCTCCACCTTATGAAGCCGCATGGTTAAAATTTGAGCATAAATCTTATAGTCGCTATTCAGAAGAGAAATGGGTCTATAAGACTCTCAGACCCTGAGATTTTTATTTTGTTTAAGTATTATGTATTATGTTTATAGTGGCTACATCCCAAGAGGACGGGAGGGCCTGTCTATGTAGAAAGGTAGAATTAAAAAGTTGTAACAGAATAGGCGCCAACTCTTCTTTTAAGATCATATAGATCTCATTGAGGAGGGAGTCAGGGCAAGCTGCTTTCCCTTCTTTCAGATTACTAATAATTTTGAGTACTTCCTCAAGACAATTGGGACCGTTCAGGCCATCCCTAGAGGCCACCTGTAAGGGTGGCAGTTACAAACCTTGAAGGAAGTTCTGAATTTGGTTGCCCCCTCCATCAGGTCTTCTGTGTAGAAATCTTTGAAAAACTGTACAAAAACATTTTCCATCCCAGCACCGTCGGAGAGTATTTTACCTGTATTCTGGCATCTAAATTCCTTAATCATATTCCTTGTCTGATTGGATTTAACTTTCCAAGCTAGCAGTTTGCCACAACCCTCCCCGTATTAGTGGTGAGAAAGATTACTGGCTTCCCATTTCCTCCTCACTATTACCTCCAGATAATCAGTAAGTTCTGACCATGCTAGTTGTAAATTTAGTTTAATTTGCTTTGAGGTTTGAGTATTGGGAGCCTGTTCAAGATCTAACTGAAAGGTCTGTACTAAAGGTTTCAAATTTACAGATTTCCTCCCCTACCCTCCTATTGTGAGCAACAGTCAAACAAGTTCAAATACCTCTTAGTAAGGCCTTCTAAGTGTCCCATTCAATATACAAGGAGGCAGAATCTATATCAGAGAGGAAACAATTGTTTGTAGCAACCTTCAGTGTTTAATGTACCTGTGGATCTAGTAGTAAAGTACGGTTCAAAGTCCATCTTCGAGGTGGAGACCTATTCATAAGAGCAATCTCAAATCTAACTGCTGAATGATCCGATAGATGCTCTGGTATGTGACTGACTCTGATAGTATTTTTACAAGTAACAGAGTTTACAAGGAAGAAGTCTAGCCTTGACCAATGACCATATTTTTTATTGTGAAAAGTAAAACTTCCCCTTGCATTCTCCTCTTTACTGCCCGCTAGTCTTCTGATATCAATAAGACCAATATCCTCCATCAACTGTTTCAGCACATTTCCCATAATAGGTGCTGCAGCAGTCACCCTCCTAGACAATGTATCTTGGACAGAGTCAATAACTACATTAAAGTCCCCTCCTAAATTTAATAGGCAGATTAATGACAACAAGGTAGAGAAATAAAGCCCAGAGGGGGGCAGGGTCATCTAAGTTAGGCCCATAATACCCTACAAATGTTAGCCAAGAGCCAGAAATGTAAACCTTGGCTATTTCCCATATACGTAGAGAGTCAATAACACAATACCCCAGTAGCTTGGAAAGATTTCTTAAAAAGGAGCACCACCCCCTTTACCGAGCCAGTCTGAGTGGTACACACACAATGATTTTTCCATTTCTGCCCTTTGAGTATCTCTCCCATTCCTCTTTTCGTAAATGAGACTCCTGAAAAAGAAAGACCTCACTGTCTGAGAGCCTAAGATACTCCAAGATTCTCTTTCTTCTAGGAGCAACTATGAGACCGTTAACGTTTCAGGATAAGATTTTCAAGTATCTAAATCTTTCTGAGCTCACCAAAAGTAAAGTAGGCAGAATTACAATGACCAGGACTTGCTGAATATAAAATTGTAACCCTGGTACTTCTACCTGATCTATTTGAACTAATGAGGACTTATTGTTATTTTTTTTATTTTCTTCCACATGTTCCCCCACCCAGTGAAAAAAGACAAAAACTGTGCTTATTTTTGTTTTTTACTGGTGACCCTCCCACCCCATCATGGGGAACCCTCCCAAATAACTAAAGGTATTCTAGAAGATTCCCTCTTCGAGTTCTCCCCCTACACCACAGCAATGAGGTCACTACTGATGTGCTTTAATCTGTACAAATAAGGTACTGACTTCCTTGGGATCTCTAATATTGTGCATTTTGTTGTTCCACATCAGTTTTAGGGAGGCGGGAAAACAAATGTTAGCAGTAGCGCCCAGTTTTCTACATTCTTGAATGACCTCCCCATCTACCATGGTCTGTCTTACATAGCTCCCGAAATGTCTGATCTTATACGGAAGGACCAGTTTCCCTTCTCATAGGGTCCTGCTTTGAGAGCCCCTGGAAGGATTTTATTTTTAAGAGAATAGGACTTGAAGTTTACCAGGATCTTTCGCTGAGTTTTCTTTGCTGTTCTTCTGGAGAACAGATCATGATGTATTCTTTGAATATCTTCTTCCCAGATACATTCATCAATGTCTGGATTCAATTATTTTAGGAGGCTGATCGTGAAACCCCTAATGTTCTCTCCCACGAGTCCTTCTGGTATATTCAGAATCCTGAAAAATATTTCTCCTTGCACTATGTTCAAGGGCTTCTATCTTGACCCGGAGCTCTTTATCCTCATTGTTCAGCCACTGAATCTCATCTTTGTTAGAATCGACATTTTTAGAAAAGCTCTACTAAGGATATCTCCATTACCCCTACTCTTTCCATCAAGTTATTAATCTTATCTTCAAGAACTTCTCACACTCCCTTAATCTTTTGTTGGTTTAATTCAGACACTGCAAACTTGTCCCTAACTGGAGAGAAGTTTCTCCATACTAGGTTGTTCAGCCTGTTTATTCCCCTCTGAATGCAGCTCCCCAGAATCATGAAATTAAGCTGGGGGAGTAGTAGATGTATGACGTATCTGATCTTGCTCCAAGTTTGTCCTCTACTGCTAAGGGACTAAATCTATTATCTAGACAAAGTGTGTCTTTAGCCCTTTGTTAGCAACAGTGACATTCATTGTTTTGGGACATAAACTAGGCTCAGAGACGTGCAAAGGGACGTGTAAAGGGACAGGGGGGAAGACGGGGGAGATGGGACAACTTGCCCTCCCTTAGACTGGACCTTAAAATAAGAACGGAATGAAGGAGTAATCTTCACTCTATCGGTCTTTTTCAAATGCTTTCTTCCTGCTGTTTTGGGTAACAGTTTATCAGCCAGTGATTTTGTGACCACGAGAGGCGAGGGGAGAGAAGTTCTGCCTCCTTTATTCAAGAATGCTTTTCCCTGTGTAACTTGACGGGGATTCCTTTTTGTAGAAAGGCAATTTCCTACTTCTTAATGTGTATCTGTTTGGTGGGTAGGGTAGATCCCCGCCTACCCCTATACAGTCTAAGGAGACTGGTTCATGTTGTTTAAGTGTGCCCCCTAATGTGGCAATCTCCCGATCGTCTTTCCCTCTCCTCACCGGAGGTATGGGTGGTCCGTGGACGGCATCCTCCACCTAGCCGTCATGCGAGGTAATGTTGTTCGAAAACGAAAGTGCCGCCCCCACTGCGGGCTGCTGCTCTGCCGCTGCCCTGGTACTAATCCTGGCTGCGGCTCACCGGCCCCTACAGAGTCACACTGCAGCCTCTGCCCACACACTCGTACGCGGTTGAACCTCATTGCTCCGAAAAGGGCTGACCCTTTGCCCCGAACCCACTCCTCAAGGTCCACAACCACACAGATGAACTCTCGTTGAAACCCCCTTGCAGCAGGATCCACGAAGAAGGTGAACTGTCTATGCACAGGTAAGCATTCCTACGAAATGCAGCTCTCGACCAGCAGTACCATTCAGCTGCCAATGTCCCCTGAATGCTCACAGACCTCCTAGACAGGATGAGGATACCGGAAGACAGAGCGAAGGATGCTGAATGTCATGTTTGCAGGAGCAATCTCAGGATTGTGGGTCTCCTAAAGGGCACAGGAGGTAAAAACCCAATAACTTACCCTGAAACCTGGATTTAAAGCTTTACGCTGTTTCATAAACTTACCCCTTTCTTCTTATTGAGAGGGCCCACAAAACCCCAACGCAAAGATCCAATGTAGCCAAGCACCCCACCCGATGGTATCCAAGATTCTCCATTTTAATGACTGTGACTAAATCCTCTCCAAAGCCCAAGTACTGCTGTCCCTGGAAATAGACAGCAGCCGAATAATGCTATTCCTTGACGAAACAGTCATAGTCCAATGCCAGCGGATTTCCTTCCTTGATGTGAAACACAAATTACATGAGATGGTCTACAATATTCCTTATTCTTCCATGTCAAATTCATATTCAAAGTCATCGAACCTCACCCCCCCCCATTTCTTTGAAAACCCTGCAAAGGCCTGGGACCAGACTGAAAAGGGGGTGCCCTCAGCTGGGGAAGCGGCAACAACAGACTGGAAGTGACTCCCTCTGTCACTGGCTCCTAGCCCTCCTCCTGCACCCAAACTGACATACATGATGCCTTTGCTGCTAATTTTTTCACACTATCGGCCCCTGCACAACAAAGATCCAGGTGAGATAGTGAATCTTTGCTGCATAACACTATCAATCCTTCCATCACTTGAGAACAACAAATTGAGCTTTACAGCACACAGAAAAATAAATGGGGAGCACTACTAGCTCTGTTGACAGATAGGATGGCATGCCAGATGACCTCCCCTTTAAATTGTATCAGGAAAGGTAAGACATTCATACCTTACCCTTGCTAAACTAAATAATAGTTAACACTCTGCCCTCCAGCTCCCAAAGCTGAATCAGTAATGCAAATTTTCTTTTGAGTAAGGTATCCCCCCCGCAGGGTAATGCTGGTGTCCATTCTCATGCCTGGAAAGGACTCAACAGACTTTTCCTCGTGCCAGCCGCTCTCCGTACTTAATACTGATTACAAGCTCGTCAGCAAGGTCCTTGTGGATTGGCATCTCCCCTGTCTCCCACAGTTGATCCACTCAGATCAAAATGGCTTTGTGCCAGGCAGGAGCACCATGGTAAATCTCTGCAGGCTCTATTGGATCCTGGAGCGTGCACCTCGCCTTTACCCCCAAGAGGCATGCCTGGCCTTGGAACTTAAAAAAGGCCTTTGATTCTCTTGATTGGCAGTATAGGTTCAAGGTCCTCCACAGATATGACTTGGGAGACTGGTTTCTGCACTGGATTTGTCTCCTCTATGCCAACCCCTTGGCCATGGTCTGGATGTGCTCCTGTTATAATTCAGCATGGCACCAGGCAGGGTTGCCTTCTCTCCCCCCACCTTTTTGAATTGGCAATGAAACCTATGGCTATCAGATCATCACAGCGGAATTAACCGAAGCATCTTCTTTGCAGAAGTCATTCATGCCACCTCTCTCTAAGCAGAAAACCTGTTGCTTTATATCTGTGTGATGTCACCATTTAACAAGGATACATAGCTCAGACCTCATGCGAGTTCGGTCAGGCATCCAGGGTCACGGTCAATTGACACTAATCCTGTGTGTTTCTGCTCTCGCTGCATCAGATTAAGTCTGCGGTGGGGACCCTTAACATGGAAAGGTTCAATTTTATGTAACTGGGGATTAGGATCTATCACATGGAACAGGACCCTCTTGATGGGAACATCACCTGGGCGGTCACAGCATTCAAATGCGAGGTGGGCTTTTGGAGGTCCTCTCTCCGTTATTGGCAGAGTTCCACTATCAAAAAGGTTTATGCTTGCATGCTTTTATATTATTTTGCAAATGTGCCTTTGTTTCTTACCCTCTCATTCTTCCACATCCTGCTTGGGCTATTGGTTAATTGATCTGGGGTAATGGCCACTGTCGGGTGGTGATAGCAGAGCTAAGGCACCCAGCTTATCAAGGAGGTCTTGGAGCTTCAAACTTTTAATATTATAATTTAGCATCCCACTCGAAATCCATTTGGTGGACACAGCTATGTCAATGGCACCCCTGCACCTAGAAAAAGTAAAAGGCCGTTTCTCGCCCCATGGTAAAACTCGGCCACCTGCTCAGTGTGGAGCACACATGCTTTAAGAGAGGTCTGAGACTCACAACTCTGTCCGACCCTTACGCACGTTCATCCCTCATCTTGGACTGCTGTGGCTCACCCTTCTACGTCAATCGACTACAACATGGCTAACATCCTTAGGGCACCTGTTTCACAAGGGGACTCTTCTCCCCTTTGCTGGGATTATAGACCACTATTGCATACCCCCTGGCCACTTCTTTGTTAGCACACATGACGCAAGTCCTTACAACAGACTAGGGTATTGCAAAGGAGAAACCTCCACAACATGCAGGACTTCAGGGACTCCATGTCTTGGGGCAGGGCAGACATCTCATTCGATGGTTCACCAAAACACTTGGTGAACACACCTGGATGAGCCTCGCCGACTTGAAAGACAAGTGGGAAGCAGGGAAGGAATGGTGAATGATGTTTGCATACCCTGCAAAAGTGTCTAGACATGTCCAATCAAAACACATCCAATTTTGTATCCTCTGCAGGGCTTACCTTATTTATTTATTTATTTATTTGTAGGTTTGTAACGCGCTCGAATCGACTCCCAAAGGAGTATCTCTGCGCCTGTGACCTAGAGAGCGCTGTCAGCAAGTCTAGAAGGGAATGATTTATGACTGAAACAAAAAGGTCTTAAGTTGTTTCCTAAAACTCAAGTGTTCTGTACATTTTCTAAGTGGCAGGGGTAATCCATTCCACAGGGTGGGACCGACTACGGACAAAGCCCTACCACCCTGCCTTACTTTCTTGGCGACTGGCACTGTTAAAAGCAGCTGGTTACTGGACCTGAGAGATCGCACAGGAGTATAAGGTACAAATTTGTCTGTCCAGTATGTTGGCCCTAATCCATTTAAACTCTTATGGATAAGGCAACAGGTCTTAAATATCACCCTTTTCCGAAAAGGAAGCCAGTGTAACTTATCCAAGAGTGGTTTGGATGGCGTTCTTGGAGGGGCATTTAAAACCAGCCTTGTTGCTGTGCTCTGCACAACTTGGAGCTTAGCTTTGACCCCCTCGTTGGCTGACAGCAAGAGCCCATTGCAATAGTCTAAACGACTAAGAATCAGAGCCTGCACCAAGGTTTTCCTGGTGACATCTGGCAGCAAGGGGAAGACTTTTCGAAGAAGGCCGATCACATGAAAGCAAGTGCCCACCACTACGTTGGCATGCTGCTTCAGAGAGAGATCTCGATCCAGGCATACCCCCATGTTTTTCACGACCAATTTGGGCTCAGGTACTGGCCCAAGATCTTGCGGCCACTAATCTGGGGTCCACAGAATCTTAGCTTCTCCAAAAAGCAGGACCTCTGTCTTCCCTACATTGCATTGAAGGCAGTTTGATGACATCCATGTGGCTACTGCCTTCATGCCATTGGAAAAGGAAACCTTCACTTCGTCCGTAAGATGTCTAAAAGGATACAGTAGCTGTGTATCATCCGCGTAAGATACGGGGATGAAACCAAACTCTCTCAGGATATTTGCCAGGGGGGCCACATAGATGTTAAAAAGAGTCAGGCTCAAACAAGAGCCCTGTGGCACCCCCTTGGCAATCTCCATTTCAGCGGAACGAAATGCGCCCATGCTAACCGTTTGGGTCCGGTTAGATAGAAAGCTTTTTAGCCAAGCTAAGGCCGTGTTCTTTAGCCAATGTCAGCAGATCGTTCAAGTAAGATACTGTGAGAAACAGTATCGAACGCTGCTGACAGATCTAACAGCACCAGAACAACGGAGAAGCCTCTATCTTGATATCTATGGAGATCACCTGTTACTGATAGTAGCGCGGTCTCCGTACCATGTTTGGGCCTGAAGCCAAACTGAGAATGATCCAAGCAATTAGTCTGCTCAAGGAAATTAGATAAGTGCCTATTCACATACTTTTCAGCTAATTTTCCCATAAAAGGGAGTAGAGATATCGGTCTTAAATTAGACAGATCAGTCCATGGAATAATAGAGTTTTTCCTGATCGGTCTAACCGATGCTCTTTTCCATTCTCTAGGCACCTGACCACTTGCCAATGAGAGGTTCACTATTCTCTGAATGCCTGGGCCCAATATATTCCCAACAATTGGCATTATTCTTGCTGGAATAATGTCCAATGGGCTTTCACTATTAATTTGATTAATATATGCATCTACCTCATCTAAAGAGATAGGAGGGAATGTGCTAAGGGAGCATGAAGGGAGAATAGTTGGAGCCTGTGGCATTACCACACCTCCTGTGGCCGATAGATTAGCATTGATGATGTTATCATGAATCCTGTCGATCTTACTAGTAAAGAACTGTGCTACTTTGTCACATAATTGCTGTGACGTCAGCACTGGACTTTCACAAGCTGCTGGCTTGACAAAGGACTGCAGAATTTGGTACAGCACCCTAGGGGCATTTCCTGCTGATGATAGGAGGGACGCAATGTGAGTCTGGCGTGCCAATCGAATGACTTTATGGTAAATGGAAAGGGCCGACCAATAAAAATTCCTGTCATCCTCTCTATGGGATATTCTCCATACTTTTTCCAATTTCCTGGCTGCCTGTTTTAAAGAGCGTAAATGATCCGAAAACCACACTTCCTGCGTCTGAGCAGGGCGTGATTTAAAGGTTTTAATAGGGGCAATTGTATCCACTGCTATCTGCATGGCTTGGTCAAATTTGGCTAGGGCACTGTCCACTCCGTCCGTAGAGCAGACAGAGGGCTCAACAAACCCTTCCTGGAAGATGTCCGAAGTGACCTTATGCCATTGTCTCCGTCTGCTAGGTAGTGTCATTATTTGTTTCAGAGATTTCTCAGGCCTAGGTGTGTGGAATTCCATAATATAATGGTCTGTCCAGCTCACTTGTATGGGAGGAGAGCAACTAATGTCATTTGGTGTGGTCGAAAAAATGAGGTCCAGGGTATGTCCTGCCAGATGCGTTGGTCCACTGTTGATCTGTGTAAGATCCAGTAGTGCCAAATCGGTCAGTAAGGACTGCACCTCGCCACATTCTATTATTTCGCTATGGACGTTAAAATCTCCAAGGAGTAAAAAATCACTTCCCGGATTAACATGGCTGGCCAGCGCTTCCAGCAATGTGGTGGAGAAGTTGGCGCATGAGCCAGGGGGGCGATAAACTAATGCCCCTTTACGACTCACTCTACATGATGTTTCGATCTTGAAAATTAATATTTCCAACTCCGGAGTACCACGTTCCTCTAGAATGGATAGTCGTAACTCATTCCTATACACAATTGCTATGCCTCCACCCATTTTAACTGGGCGATCTAACCTAACTATATGGTAGCCCTGTGGGATCCCTAAGGTGATAGCTGGGACAATATGGGGCTTTAACCATGTTTCAGTTAGAAAACATAAGTCTGGTTGTATTGATGAAATAAGATCCCAGACTTCCGCGTGGTGTTTGGGCAGTGATCTTATATTACACAATATATTCCTATAGCCCAATCTCAGATCAGGCCCTGTCTTCCCTGTGATAGGATGACATTGTCCATAATCTTTCTCCTCAGCAATAGCCTGAAAGTGGCAAGTTCGGCATGAGAACAGGCCTACTGGGGGATCTCCCACCTCTCCTGAACATCCCAACTGAACGGGAGTCAATAAGCTTAATAGTTCTCTTGATGAATAGCTTACCCGAGGGATGGTAGTCGAGTCAGAGATACCGCATGATGGGGGCATAGCCCCTAGCCCCGTCCTGTCGCGGACGGGCACAGACGGGCTACTCTTTGGCTCCTCTTACGCGACTTCTTAAGCACACTCCTTCGTGCGACCGCTGCACGCTCAATGTAAGGGAAGGGCTTTATAGCCCTTGCTGTTGTGGAAGCTAGAGCGCTAACCGCTCGTGAGGCGGAAGTGTCTCTGGCTCTGCCTGTCCACCCTCCGCTCAACGGTGGTAATCGCCGAGTCGGACCGAGGCGTGCAGGCGAGTAATCGAGCACAGAGCGTCCCTGAAGATCGATGTGAGTAAGTGATTTAAATCGCATGAAACATACAAATTTGCTGATATTAAAATCGTATCCGTTTTATAAAATAAAGCATTAAAATGTCACTCCTGCTTCAGCAGTCAAATTCGATTCCTCGATACTTAACTAAGGACAACGCTAGCTAGCATCTAAAGCGTGTCAAGGAAGACTCTGCCACCGTCCACCCCTTATCCATGCTAAACTGAATTAATAGTTAACTGATGCACATGCCTGCTGCCAAATAATGAAAGGCATAAGATGCGTACAGGCCCTACATATTGTGGTCCTGTCCCTCTCTTGCACCCTGTTGGCACATGGCCATGTCCCTCTTTGGCTGCTTCACAGGAAATGCTGCCCTGCACAATTGGGAGGTTTGTGAATTAGGGTTCTTTTGTCGATCCCAGAAACATATACTTCAGTCTAGTTTTTTGGACCTCGCCTCTCATCGGTATATTTTCAACCTATTTTCGGTAATTAGTAAAATCCCTGTATGCAATTCATGTTTACAACACATATAACCACCCCTTTTGTTACTTTATTGTAAGTTATTTTTATAACAAGTCCTTGTGAAATCACAATTTCAAAAAAGTGTGTAATCTGTCCCAAATGAAGAAAAAGGAAACCTTACTTGCTGGGCAGACTTGTTTCCTGCGGGCCGGGCTTTGCTCCGCTCATTTCCTTTTGGCTGGGCTTAGATCCGCCGAGCCCCTTCTTTGTTTGGCTGTGCCTGTGGGCCAGGCTTTGCTCCGCTCTCCCTCTTGGCCGGGCTTGCCTCCGCCGAGCCCCTTCCACGGACTGGACTTCATCTCCCAGCAGCCCCGCTAGCGGTAAGGATGCCGCATTCGTCATCGCGAGGTGCCAGGAGGCGCATAAAGGGCCCCCCGGAGCCGTGTCCCCGTTGTGAACCATTACTTGCTGGGCAAACTTGTTTCCTGCAGGCCGGGCTTTGCTCCGCTCATTTCCTTTTGGCCGGGCTTAGCTCCGCCGAGCCCCTTCTTCGTTTGGCTGTGCCTGTGGGCCGGGCTTTGCTCCGCTCTCCCTCTTGGCTGGGCTTGGTTCCGCCGAGCCCCTTCCACTGACTGGACTTCATCTCCCAGCAGCCCTGCTAGCGGTAAGGACGCCGCATTCGTCATCGCGAGGTGCCAGGAGGTGCATAAAGGGCTCCCGGAACCTCGTGCCGTGAGGACGTGCGCGGGACGCGCTGGGAGAAGCCCAGGACAAGGGCGGGACCGTCTGTGTCCGTCCGGGGCCGGAAGAGGCCGGGCAGGGCCACCCCTCTTGGACATTGTATACAGGTTCATAATATACTTTAGTAGTACGGCATTAAATAGTCAGTAAGCGTCCTTTAGTCTTAAAAGCGATCATTTCATTAGGATTTAATTTGTGTTTTACTTGGAGATGGTTTTAACCATTTGTTTTATATATTTATATGTACTCTTATTTATATGTACTCTTTTAATGTGTCAAATTTCCCTGGCGTATGGTAATATTGTTATATTGTCTTGGATATTTATATAATTTATATATCATATACATCACTGTTAAACGATGTGGAAGAAAGGGTAGTTTCTAATCCACCTCTTCGTAGTCTGACAGCTATCGATCGAATGCTGCAGAAGACTATTGGGGTGGTCGCCTCTGCTATTGAAAGCACAGAAAGGCGTCTCTCACTCCCTGCGGGCACCCTTCCGCCTTTACCAGTTACAAATATTTCAATGTTTACAACTAACTCCCAGGATTCGATGTTAGCTCCATCTTTTGTTGCCTTACCTGGGGTACATTCCATTTTACCAACTAATGAGACAGCTCTTGGGATGCCCCTTGCATCTTCTGATCCTCTGCCCTCTTTAACAAGGTTATCTGTGATCCCCACAATATTTACAAGTGATGTAATCTCTGATCGTCTTCCTTTGAATGAGAATCCCTTAGAACAGGTGGGGTGTGGGACACCTTTAACTTCAATTTCTGTTTTTATTCTAACGGACAACAGCGATAGTCCGTATGTTAGGACTAGAGGGCAGAAGGCAAGACGTAAATCAAAACACATCACTAAAGAAGGTCAAGTTGTAAAAAATGGTAAAGGGATTACTAACAAACAAAGAAAGGTTGTTGAAAAGCCTACTGGGAAAAGAGGAAATAAGGTGAATAACCAGCCAGAAATTGTATTTCAATCAACTAGTGCAAGGGGACCAATAGTAGAGGACTCTTTCTGGGAAAGAATGGAGACTCTTTTAACAACGCTTTTAGAATCCATTTGTTTAAAGGTTAGGAATATTGAAACAAGGCTGACCAACATTGAGGGAAAGTTGGATAAGAATCATCAGCCATCCCAGGACAAATCAATTTCTATACTACCCCAATCCTCCTCTACTTGTTCGAATGGAAATCCCAATATTATCTTACCGGTCCCAGTAACCCAAACACAAAATCAAATTAAAAATTCCAAAGCTAATGGCCGACTGGAGCTTAAAAAACCAAGGGGGAATACTGGTACTAATACCCCTGGGTTGTCCGTCTCAACTCCTACAGTTCCTATTATAACATCTACTCAAACTAGAAGAACTGAGGATAAAATTGAGACTAATATAACTGTAAGTTTACCTATTCTAAATTTGCCCCCGGAAGCGACACCTTATACTGTGGTATTAGCCAATGTTCCTCCATTACCCCCTAATGTCTATGAACACTGGTCGACTTTAAGGAATAAAGCTCTCCATTTTCTATCTACCAAGTTTGGTCTTAAAAATTATTTGTTTTCGGAATTTAAGATGGCCAGAAGAGTGAGTTGGTTGGGCACCACAGATAAAACACTCAGGGGTGACTGTGTAATTCTATCCTTCCGGTCACCACAATTGGTACGTACTTTAATCGAGAGAGGTTGTACTGGGACACTTGTCCCAGACTATGTTAATATTCTCCCCCTCATTTTTTCTATGGTCCATCCTGATCAATTAGGTGCTTTGCTCCCCCTTGTCCACCTCTAAATCATGATGGACTATCGTGTAGAAGCTATGGTATCCCAACATTTAATCCATTCAAAACTCTTAGTGGCTTAGAAAACAATGACTGACTACAGGTAGATACTACTATATTAAATCCTATAGACGTAGAAGTAGACCTTATCCCCTATTCCAGTAACAGGGAAACTATACTGGCAGATGGGGGGAAAATTTCTAATACAGCCCCAACTATGTTAGGGATGTTGGGACACATAGGGGTTTCTGGGGCTGCAGCTGAGGGGCCAGACGTGGGAGGTGATCACAGGATCCCCTCTATATCATCTGGTTCCGCCTCTGCTGCCTCAGCTATCCCCTTGACAGTTCCACCGGTATGTAAAATTACCTCATGGAATATTGCCGGTATTAGATCTAAAATTACCAATCCAATTTGGTGGGACTTCATTCAGACACAAGACATGCTCTGCTTTCAGGAAACCTGGAGTCTTGAACTGGTCCATTTAAATGGATTTAGGACCTTTCATACTCCAGCTGTTGACGTTCTACATGGTAGAGCAGAGGGTGGTCTGAGCATTTATCTGTCTAATAAATTGGACATTGTAAAAGTAACCGAGCCTATTATAGACATTTATTTTCAACTTTTAATACTTGTCCTGGCTTCTGATATTCCGATTGCCCTTGGTAATCTATATAACAATATTCCTTCTGGTGATGTACCTACTGTTTTAAATAAATTGATTAAAGCACTGTCTTTACAGGGAAAGATTCATAGACATAAATTGATGATACTTTTGTTTGGGGATTTTAATTGTACTCTGTGCAGCATGATGAAGGATAATAGGTGTGGAATGACACTGGAGGATGGTTTGGGCCATTCACATTTTAACCACTCCTTTCAGGGAGACCAATTTAATAGTCTGTTAGCAAAATTTGATCTGGGATTTGCAAATGAAGTTTGTACCTCACCATCTTACCTACTTTCAACCTTTAACGGAAGGGGTTGTGCTACAACTATCGATTATGCTATTGTTTCTAATAAACATGGTGGTAGAATCTATTCCTTTAACGTTTCCGATATCGCATTAAGTGACCACTTTCCACTCTGTGTGGCCATCCTGTTGCCAACAATGTCCACCTTGATAAATCATAAAACAAGGGACAATATGGACGTGAATTTAGCTATTGGCAGCACTAATGGATATACGTTAAAATGGGCCATGGTGAACCAGGCAGAAATAATTAAATTAGTGGTTGGTAAATGCCAATCTGAAATAATGATTTGTTTAAGGGTAGATTCTCCCCCTGAAGTGCTCCTTGCTTCCTTCTTGACCATTTCGAATGTAATCAGGACCTCCCTTGTAAGACAGTTTAAAAATCATAAGCGAGAGGGAGGCTGGTTCGATTCTAAGTGTACTAGGGCTAATGCTCTCCTGAAGAAGGAATTGCACAAGAAACCTAGGTGTGTCGGGGAGGTTGACAGACTTAGAAAGGAATATAAAATAGCTTTAAAAGATAGGAAAAACACGCTGAGAGCTGAAGCCTGGGAAGCTTTGCATACTGCTTCTACTAGGAATGATAGTGTGGGCTTCTGGAAACTTATTAGAACTCCCTTCCTTAGGTAGGAGGTGGGTCCGATGCTGGAAATAGCAATTCCTGAATCTAATTGGATCAGACACTTTTCTAGAGTGTATGAGGGGGAGGGACAAGTGGGTTCTTTGTTACCCCCTTCTGAATATCCCCCCTCAAGAAATTTGTGTTTTACCCTGGAGGAAGTTGCAAAAACCCTGTGTGTGAGCCAGGGTGGAAAGGCCCCTGGCACGGATGGTGACCCCATTGATATTTTTAAGACCACTCCCTCTCTATGAGGCCCTCTCCTGGTAGAGGTGCTTAACGCTAGCTGTGTCTCAGACTTTCTGCCCTCCTGGGTGGAATATGTAATAGTACCTATCTATAAAAAGGGGGATAGACAAGATCCGGGTTGTTACAGGCCCATTTGCCTTTTAGATTCCTTTACTAAAATCGCAGGTCGTATAATTCTGGACCGGCATCTGGTGTGGGCAGAAGAAAATACTATCTTATCTGATCTCCAGTATGGCTTCCGTTCTGGCTTAGGGACTGTGGAACAGGGCCTAAATTTACTAATGCTGGTTGGGAAGTACACAAGGGCCAAGAGGGGCAACCTGTTTTTGGCCTTTGTTGACCTCTCGGCCGCATTTGACTGTGTGATCCACTCTAAGTTGTGGATCTTACTGGGTCAACTAGGAGTTGAAGAAAATATTATTTATTATCTTAAACGTATTTATAGCGACGCTTCCGCCCGCGTTCGCTTTGGCATACTGGGGGAACGCACCAATAAAATTCCAATCAGAAGTGGGGTCAGGCAGGGCTGTGTTCTGGCCCCTTTTCTTTTTAATTTGTATATAAATGGATTGGAAAAAGATCTGTGCAAAAATAGCTTGGATCCCCCTCATGTAGCCAGCCGCCCAATCCCGGCACTTTTGTACGCTGACGATATCGTTCTTATGTCACCTACTCAAGTGGGATTACAGAGTGTGGTACATAGCTTTTCCCACTTTATGAACGAGCTGGGTCTAAAAGTTAATACAACTAAGACTTTTACTATGCATTGCGGCAGGCACTGTAAATCTAAGAGGGCCATATTTATCACAGGACAGAAGCTTGAATCTACCAAGCAGTTGTGAGTCTTGGTCGCAGGCTGTGTAAGCTAATAAACTTGCGATGATTCATTCAACAGCCGCTTTGAAGGCCTTTTCCAAGAAATTAGGCACTAGACCCCCTGTGGAGCTAATTAAGATCTATAAAGCTAAATGCGTGTCTGGAGCGACTTACGGCAGCGGAGGTTGGGGTTTTGCTGACCCCACGCCTATTCAGGTGGTGGAAAACTCCTTTTTAAAGTTTATCCTCGCGGCTCCTAAGAGCACCCCTAACTGCAATTGACATTTAGAGTTGGGTCTTGCTTTTATATCTGATCTAATTAAGCTGGAGCCTGTACTATTATGGCACAGGCTGTGGACACAAGAAGCAACAAAGTTTAATAGAGATATTTTGACAGATATCCTAAAATTAGAAGGAGCCATGAGGATACCATGATTTGGTATTATTTGAGATGTCATGAGTGATGTCACTGACCATGCCATGAGTGATGTAATATGTGACGTCATCAGCAGTGCATTGCGGGCGCGCAAGTTATAGTTAGCTGAGCTAACTATAACGGAGGAATTTCAAAGGTTTTGCATGAGAGAAATGTCCAGCTACCTATAACATGGGTGAAACCTATGGTTTTTTTCAGTGAATTTCTAAGGTTTTTTAAATGCTAATTCCTAACTATAGCGTGTGTGAAATCTCTGTTTTTTTCAGTGAATATATATATATACTTCCAAATGCTTGTGTACAGCCGCCACAGCTCCTGAACAGCGGCGCGTTGCCGGGCAGACCACCCAAGCTCGGTCCGTAAAATTAAAGGCACACTCCTCAACACATAAGGAATGACGACGCCATGTCTTGACAATTCATTTAGATTTTAATCGCGGAGGCGTTTCGCCTGAACCAGCAGGCCTGCTCACCAACCGAGTGGTTGGTGAGGGCTGGTTCAGGCGAAACGCGTCCGACATAGCCGACGATTAAAATCTAAATGAATTGTCAAGACATGGCGTTGTCATTCCTTATGTGTTGAGGAGTGTCTCTTTAATGTTTGCGGCGGTTTGGCGTAGTCCCAAGAACGTTGAGGTAACCAATTTTGCCACTGTTATCGCCAAACTACTTTGAAGATGAGGGTTTTTATGGGGCTAGTGGCCGCACCAAACATCACATCCAAAATCCTTCCCCTTTAGAAAGAATAAAGCCCGCACAGGTTCACAGGAACTCCCGTTTTATTTAAGCAACGCTGTTCTGGCATGACACGTTTTGGCTTAAATGCCTTTGTCAATGATCTCGCTTCCATGAATCGAAGCAGAGTTTGCTGTCGCATTGCAGAAGCAGTGCTCCCGCATGCCGTAGCAAAATGTAATGTCCCAAGAGGTGGGCACCCCAGGACATTGCCGGAGCCAGTCCGGGGTTGTGGTGAGTGGTGGTCCCCAGGGACATTTATAGCTCCAGGAGGGGCCGTGCGGTCCCCCTCCCATCTTCTGCAGTGCCCTGGGTAGCCAGGTAGGTGGTAATCCCTGGGGCTACATGTGGGGCTTCAACCCCCACACACTCTTATTAAATATTGCATTCTTAAACACCCCAGAGCACCCCCTTGATATTTAAGCAAGATTGAGGTATCCGCCTATATCCTCCCTAGTGCTGCTCAAACCCGAATTGCACTGGTAACATGTTTGGGCCAGTCCCATCAAACTACAGGGTGGGTTTGAGTGACATCCTATGTAGGCACAAATGTGAGCCCTATTGCCATGGCTGTTTTATATTAAACAGACCATCAATTTGCTTGGAATGCAAGAGCTCTGGGAAGACACTTCAGCCATTACAACTTCCTCTGCCAAACTGCTGAAGTCTCTTTATTGGGAAAAGAAGGAGTTGAAGCTGCTTAGACAACTAAACCTGGATTTTCTCAGTGATTGTTTTATAGGGTTCAAACCCTTCTTGGCTTTTGAGGCCTACATGGACCAGATTGACCCTCCCTTCACCAAAGCCATTTACATAAGGTTTACACTGGGGACCGTTCCTTTATCTTTATTCACTTCCAAATGGAAAAGTGGTTTGGGGGAAGCAATCTCTGTCCAGCATGCAATGGGAATGTGGAAACTGATGACCATCTACTGTTTTTTTGTCCCTTCTATTCGAAGCAGCATAAGCACTGGATCGTCTCTTTTTTATGGTTGATAGGAGTGTGTTAGTATCGAGTTGCCCTGAGAATTTGCATGGTCGACACCTCGTCCACCATTGTGTTTTCGATTGCTAGGTTTTTAGACAGCGTTTTGCCGATTCAGCGCAAAATTATCTCGCTCTCAACCCTTACTGGCTGAGATTAAGTCTCTGTTACTCAATCTTGTCAATTCGGGTAGTTTTCTATGCATGATGAATAGTGCCTAAACATTAGTAATTATGTAAATCCAATGTGTCATTTTAACGGTGAGAACATTTTCTCATCTAACTCTCAATTATTCTAATCATTATTCTAACCTATGGTTTTAAGATTTTATGGCATTTGTTATGTTGTCACTCGAGTGAGTCCACATTGTATTTTAAATATTGGGTCTCGTTATTAACTGCACTTTTAATTGGGCTTATGCACTGTACTTTTGACATGTGACTTTTATGGTATATGACTGAAATAAAGTTTTATATTGAAGTACAAAATAGCTGAGAAGAATATGAGGCATTATTAATGCCATCACTGAAACAACTTCCTTAGGTGTAGAAAGCATGGGTTATGTGCCACATTGACCCTATACCATACACTTCATGTGTAGCACATTAACAATCAACCACAGATATATAGGAAACCCTCATTGCATATGGTATTCAGTCTCTATATACATGTTTGGAGAATGAAATGAAATGAAATGAAAAATTACATTTGTATAGCGCATAACTGCCCTGAGGCCTCGCAGCGCTTGAAGATTAAATGGCTTAGCGCAGGCTCAGGGCAGATCAGCAGGATTTTGCAAACAAATGCGTTTTCAAGGCCTTTCTAAAAAACAGGAGGTTGCTATTTCCTCGGATGGCGAAGGGAAGGGCGTTCCAGAGTCTGGCCGCCGAGTGGGAAAAAGAGCGGCCACCCCAGCGGGCTCTATTGATTTTAACAGAGGTAGCCAGCTGCAGGGTGCCAGAACGAAGGGAGCGAGCTGGAACATAGGGCGTAACCAGAGGGTGCAGAATCGCTGGGCCTACACGATGGAAGGATTTGTGCAGAATGCACAGAGCCTTGAACTGCACTCTGGCAGCTATTGGGAGCCAATGGAGGTCTTTCAGAGCCTTCCTCGCCGACTGCCGACGGGGCAGATTAAACAGTAGGCGGGCCGCACTATTTTGTGTGACCTGAAGCTTCTGAAGTACCGAGGCCGGTGCTCCCAGATAGAGAGCATTCCCGTAGTCCAGGCGGGAGAGAATCAGGACCTGGACCATGATCCTCCTCGCCTGGAAAGGGAGCAAAAGGAGCACCCGCCGGAGCATCCTCATTAGTCCAAAGCAAGTGGCGGCGGTCTTGGTAGCCTGGACCGAGAAATCAAGGGCGGTGTCAAGCCAGATCCCGAGGCTCTTTATCTGGGACCTAGGGGCGGGGGGAACGCCTAGACATGGTGGCCAGACGGGTGCAAGAACAGACGGGGAGGAATTACCGAGGAGAATGATGTCTGTCTTCTCCCCGTTAAGTTTCAGACAAGAGACACGTTTCTAAAAATACTGCATGTGTGTTCCAAAAGGAATACCCTACTACGGACAGCTTTTTTCTGTATCAAACCCCTGACAGTCACCAAACCTACATTGATAAATCAAGGTAATATAAGTAGAGAAGTGGGTACTGTAAACAGTATTCACTCTATGGAGAGAGTTTACCTTGTACCAGGCTGCTTTCAGACAGTGAAACTCTCATGAGAAATGCACTATAAACTATTAAAACGATCTACTAGTAACAGAGTACGCTCTATGGAACACCTCACAAGAAAGACACTATTAACTCAAAATAAGCAACTCCTAAAGGTGCTAAAGGTTATGCTACCTGCAGCCTTCATATTTTACAGCGAGCCCATCTTCTGAAGCAAAACAAGCAAAAATACATATTTTAATACCTGGTGGACACAGTCTCTTATGTTAAGTAGAAATTGTAATTCTGAGAAGATTCTGTCTAATAACTCAAGGCTGCTTACAATACTTAAGGCCTCATTTCGATGTCGGTCAGGAAGCTTCCGACCGCTCGTCAAAGACTTACCGACCGACCCTGTAGGCTTGCAGCCTGACCGCCAAATTTCAAAGTCAGGGATCGGAGTCTAAACTGGCTGGTCAATCAGACTGTGTTCTGACGGGCTCAAGGAGCCCATCGGCCAGTCGGATACCTATCATAATCCCTATGAACTGTGTTTCCGCCATCGGGATTATGATGTCGCTTTCTGACAGCCTTTCCATGTATGGCTTTCTGACATGGAAAGGCTGTCAAAAAGTGACTTTGGGGATCCCGCCATGGCCTACAGTTTAGGGCCTGGGGGCTGTGAAGGGCCTGCCACATGGTGCACGGATTTACACAAACTCCCATTTCTCTATGTGAGCTTGTGCTGGGGGCGGTTCCCACACCAAGGCGATGTCAGTCGGAGACAACTTCAACCGACATCGTAATAGGGTCCTTAGTATGTAGCATGGAGAATCTTTGCCCTGCTGGAAACGTTTTCGGCAGTACCAATAAAAAAATGTGTAGAACATAATAAACACAAATCGTCAACTGTCACCTACACACAGAGCTACTCTTCAATAAAAAGATTTACAATATGTTCAATACTTCTACACACCTATGATGCATCGCAAATGCGTTTTGTAAACATTTACACCCATTAGCTGTTCATAGGTTGTACAAAATTACGTAGAAATGTAATATGGTACTTAGCCGCCACTATGTAAACTATAAATCAAACTAGTACACTCATTGGGTGATATCATTAGTGATGTTATAAATGATGTCATACAACATAATATGAGTGTTGTCATATGTGAGATCATAAGCAGTGTATGGCGGGGTGCAAGTTATAGCTGGTGAATTTCTGTGTTTTTTTTAGTTTAAGCGTTAATAGCGTCAATGACATATTCACCTAACTATAATGTTACTTGACCCTTTGGTTTGTTCACTGACTATATAATTACATACATACACACACAAACAGCGTATGCTACAGATTTTTTTAAAACATCTTTACCTATGGCAGGACCTTCACTTTGCTGGGACAATGAATTTAGGGTCCAGCTGAGCTCCGGCTGTGCTGCTTGAAAAAGGGTGATGCAATGCAGTGTCAGTATTAACCAGCTATTCCATAAAACAGAGGGACATATGGAAGCTAGAGACTATGCAATAATTCAAACACTCACTCCACCTTCTTCTAAAAACCGCAACATGTATTTCAAATTGTTAACCCCTTCGCTGCTGGTGTCGGCCAATGGCCGTCGCGCGCACTACCTTCGTAGTGCTGCGCACATCCGGTGTCCGACGCGGCCCCACCCACTGGGCTGAACCGCCGTTGCCCCCGCGGTTAAAAGTGTCGGGACACCGGTACAGATCTCTGAAAAACTGGACTCTCTGGGGAAATCCGGGACATCTGGTCACCCTATATAATTATCCTTTTTCACATTGGTGTGCACCAGTTATTGTAGCACCTGACCTTAGAGGGAGTAACTGGACCAGCTTTATACCAATGTACACATGACTTGGGCTAGCTAAGGAGATTATTATTATTATAATGAATGTTCTGCCCACCTGACCATACTAGACATATTCTAATCAAGCCATTTAGTGATTACAGATGTCCCTTCACCACCAATGACCTGCTGAGACCTTGGAATCTCGTGAAGGATCGAAAACGTCATTGACAAAAAAACAAACTAAACAAAATGTCTCAATTGTAAACAGGCCTAGGCAGAGCCACCGGATTTATGTGGCAGGGGAGCACCAAATCATGTGGCAGTGTTGACTAAATTATGCAGCAAGAAAAGGCAAATTATGCAGCACAATGCGGCACATTAGCTGTTATTACCACATTGTTTTGTAAATTTTACACATGGTAACATGGTCTGGGCCAATATTTCACCTAATTAGTAACAGTTTAACAACCAAATACAAAAATAAGAAACTGAAAGATGAATGGTTAGCCTTTGGGAAGGGCCTTCCAATGGGCGCGAACACCTGTTGCAGCGTTATTACTAACTTTTTAATCTGCAGATAATGCGGCAGATGGTGGATTACGAGGCAAATGTCGCAAATCCACAATTATCCGAAAAAGGATGTAGTTGCAGAATCACATAATTCCAGTAGCCCGGGGAATGAGCAAATATTACCAATGGGCATTTTTAGAATTGATTAATCGTTTGTTACAGACACACAATTTCTACTGTTTTACGTCCTTGTAATGTCTCTCATTTGTGGTTTCTTTTTCTTCACTTGGGACACATTGCACACTTCTTTTGCGTAGGGAGATAATAGGAGAGAAGTGAAGTAAGAGAATGAATGATGAGAAGAAGAGGAAGAGAAAGTGAAAGACTGAAAAATGGAACAATTGAGTGAAAGAATGTTAGGATTAAGGAAAAAAAGAATAGAAAGAAATAGTTAATAAAAGGGAGAGAGATGGAGAGAAAGGAGGAGAAAAGAGAAGAGGGAAACGGCTGGCAATATAGTTAGATAAGGGCAAGGGAGAAAGAAAGAGAAGAGACACATCAAATAGGGAAAAGGGTGCTAGTGTTTTATTATGGCACATTTTCCTTTTGACATATGTTTGCACACTAACTCAGCTGCATCACATATGGAACGTGGCTCCTTAATTATTTATTTTTGTGTCAGTTGACAGGAAAGTATCTTATGATTTTCATTACAGGTCCGCGTCTTTTATTTCTTACCTTCATTGACACAAATATTGTTGTGCGATTTTAGTTCCCCTTCCATTTTGCATTAGCTAGACACTTCAAAGTCATTTTAGTTCATGTAGATTGGGAGCAACTATGCCTTCGAGGTGACCAAGAGGGATTAAAAGGCAGCGCCACCGGGCCCCATTAGTGTTCAGGACCCACCAGTGTAAGCTCCAGCTCGCAGTGTCGCAGGCTATTTTTCCCATAACCAAGCAGATACTTAGTACAATGAAACAAATGTTGCACCATCAGAAAAAAGTGTGTTCCCCTCTCATATTGTGGCCCTCTCCCAATGATCTAGTGGAGGGTTCACCAAAGTCGGTCCTGAGGGCCGGATCCACGCCACATTTTTAAGATAACTACATTTATCTATATGAGGATATGCTGGCATGGATCCGGCCCTCTAGGACCAACTTTGGAGAACCCTGGCCTAGAGCATGCTTTGATAACACACTTCAACCACCAAGTTCATGTTCTCCTCTGGTCTATGCCAGTCACTTTGAATTTAGAGCATGCTCTTCATTCTTTAACACCCTCTGTCCATTTGCCTGATCACCAATCTATCTTCACTTCACTGTTTTATGTTGCATCTGCCCCGGTCACATACAGACATCTCTGCTACAGACATCTCTACTCAAAGATGTGGCCACTAACAGGCCACGGGCTAACTAACATCTTTTGATTTTACTAAAATGATATGCATAGTATACTTATCTATAGGGCTTTCAGAAATTCCTTCAACAATTGGTCTGTCATTGTGCCATTCACAATGTTCTTCCGCCCACTGCAGCATACAGCATGGGACAATAGGGTCATCCGACTTCAGCTATTGGCTAACTTCACTGTGAGTGACAGAATTCTGCCCTTGCACAAGGAGCAAAGCCACATGCAAAGTGGTTTCCTTCTTTGCCAGGAACTACTATGGCAATGTGTGCTTTTAGGGACCAAAAATGATTATTACCTTTCATCAAAGGTTTTTTTTTTTACATTGGCTTGAGCCTGTGCCCTGCCCAAAAACAAAATTGTCAAAAAAAAAACCAGAAAAAAAGGCAAAGCAAAACAACCAGTGGCAAAGGCAAACGACTGGCAGTCAGCACCAGTCCTATTTGCTTTGTCTATGCTTTTCCTACTTGCTATCAATCATCTTCCCATCTAATCTTCAACCTGTGTGTCTTTTCTTCATACTTCAATTTCAGAGAAAACATATGTCAGAGAGAGTACATATAGTAGGGAGTACATGTGCGAGGGTGCACATATATTAAGGAGCACATCTATCCAGGAACACCTATCTTCTCACACTTGTCTGCTCCTCCACTTCAAACCAGCAGCATTTCCTATCCCTTTTCACACCTATGGCGAGACCCTCCTCAGCAACGTGTCCATATCTCTGCCTCGTCACACTTGCCTGCTGTCTTTTGCTGCTGGGAGGCCTCTTTTCTGAGCGCCTTAGCCCGTCTGCTCTCTGTACCCCCTGTCAAGCTGACAAGTAAATAAAGATGATTGTGAGTCACAATTATCATTTTGTGAAACTGACGTCTATTATAATTGGAACCTGTACCTGTCATCTTCTCTTGTTCATCCTAACTCTGTTAACCTGAATTGCCCGTCTTCGAGTCAAGACATGTACTGCCGCTGGCACCGAAGAGCAAGGACTTAAGGTGTTCCTTGTTTAGCTGAAACTATGCACTAATGCTACTATCTGAAGGATGCCTGCATCTGCTTCTGTGAGCTTGTGCCTGCACCTGCTTGAGCTATTCTAGAAGATTCTATATTGGGCTATACATATGTGCCCTACAGATGGGCAACTCGACTCATCACCAATGCTGCGGGAGTGGCTCTGCCCTTTTCCTTTGTGAGTCACAAAACGTTTTAAATTAATACTCTTTTAGATAACATAATCTTAAAACCGAATTTTCTTCCACGCTAAGACAACATGTAGTACTCTTTCTTTGTCTATTACCTGTCCCTAATCTCAGTTTGAAAATCTGGTCATCCTATTTCAGAGCGACCTCCACCGAAGACAGATAGATGACTGACAGAGAGGAGCAATCCTCAAGCACCATTTTGTCCATCAACTAAATAGGGGAGGTTTGAGACTTCAGGTTTCTGCTCTAGGGCTCTGGGACTGCACCCTTCTGAAATTCCTATATCTTTTCTGCAAAAACATGAAACACATTGATTTATTTAGAGATACGATCGCAGATGGTATCTTTGAATAAATTGGTGCAGTCAAGTTTGGGCTGCCTGTCCCAGGCTGCCTGCCCGGCCTCGCTCTGAACATGGAGCCTAAAGCCGGGCAGTAAATCAACTTTCTGCAATGTGACGCAATGCGCAGGGCTTACCTTCCTAAAGCCGTTCAGTGCCATGGGAGTCTTTGGTGATATCCACTGTAGCCCAGTGAAACTCCCTGCGTCATGGTTTTGGGTTTTGCAGGCTGCATCCCTGCACGAGGCCTGATGTCATTCACCAGCTTTGTAAGTGAGGTTTGGAGCCTTGTCCTCGGTAATGGTAAGTGTTATTGCTAAACTTGCATTAGGTATATTGTGCTGAGATGCCTGGTGACGCTGACCTCACCCATTTTGACACCTGAGGCCGTGGCTGAAGGTCGCTGGCCCTTTTAGTAGTGGAGCTGCTGTATTTGTTAGCCAATGAGGTTGATCCAAGTGACACAGGGCTTCTGTTCCCTGGTGAAGTTGATCCAAATATTGTCAGATTTGTGGGAATTAGAGCAAAGCCAGGAATATGTGCATATAGGGCCCTGAGATGAGGAATATCCCAAAAATGTTAAAAAACATTACCTGCTCTGAGAATGTATGCCTAGAATATGGTGTGCATGATTGGTGCATATTAAGGTTCTGATTTATTTAGATTGATCAGCGCAATTTTTCTAGAATGTTTTATCCCCACTCTACATGTTTTGATTTTAAAGACAGATGCTCTAGCATGCTGTATGAATATGTCTGCTCAGTTCTGGGGATATGACTCTGTCATATGGTATTAAAACAGACATTCAAATGTGTACCTGTTGGGTCCTATATTCGTGCCATTAAGGCCAAAAGAACGGATTGATTTCTGAACAATGAATGTTAGAAACGTTACAGTAATGCATGTCAGTAATTTAGTTCCACTTTCTGTTTCACATATTTTTCTCAATCTTCCATTCCCTAAAAGTGTTATCTATTTCCATCATGCTGCATTTATGTGTTTTTCCCTGCATCTTATTAGCCTTGTATAGTACTTTGGACTGAGTCACGCCAGGTGATTATGATGGGCCAAGATTGAGAGCTCTGATGCTGAGGCTGAAGGCAGAATGATTTTCTCGCAGTGCCTATCAGTGGGTTGACCTCTATACAGAGCACACATATTATTACAAGGCATCAACGTGTACCAGGTACTACCTGTGCCGCTGTCCCTGCACATGGTGTTCTATCTACATAGCAGCAATCCACCTGTCTTGCCCTTTTTGTAATGGCTGTATGGAGCTTGACATTCTTAGTAGATGTCTATTGACAGTCTTGATTTCTTTTGTTTGCAGGCGTTATACAGAGAAGATGGACTTCTCCAGCCCACCAAACATAGGGGACTCTCTTCCAGTCTAATATATTATCATTGTGGACTGTTGCTGGTTGCCCTCTATGCTGTCTGTGTCCTGTCCTTAGGTCGTGTTGTGTCCCTGCTTTGGGATTGTCACTCATCACCATCCGCAAAAGCCTGGCAGTGGTGAAACGGTTGTTCACTGAGCAGTTGGAGTTGGACCAATGGGCATAGGGGTTGCTAATGTGCTTGCCTCCATTTTGACCTGTGTCTGTAGCTTATTCAGCCTCAATTGGTTCTGACACATGCTGAGTGTGATTTGTGGAAATGCATGTTTATAGTTTGTGTAAATAAATAGTTAATGTCTGTTCAGTATACTGTTGTAATAGTGCTTCATGTGTATGACATGTTGGGGATGTACATGTCTGTGTAGTGTGGTCTTCAGCCCACAGTACAGCATGCAACTATGGTGTACTACAACTATCATGATGTACTGCTATGGAAATGCAAGCATCTCAATAGAGTCAAATTTTCTGCGATGTTTAATTTGAGAAATTACAAACATTATGTTATGTTAAGTAAGTAAAGGGGAGTTGGCTTACCCTGGCTGATGCCTGCATCATTAGAGGTGTCAGACAATCCCACCATACTTTCCGGTTCCAGTGTCCCCTTGATGAGTGTCTCCATGGGAGTGGGCGTTTTGATGGTCTACCACCTGTGACCCTCAGACATCCTGCTGGCCGGTGTAGCACGGTTACAACGAATTTTTTACAACGCACTACCATTACATCGCAACTTTTACCACGCAAACCATTACAACGCAATGCGCTGGGGGGCGCTCTAGGATAGGGAATGTATTTAATATACTATCCAACACCTTCCCTGCTATCCACGGGGACTGGAGTTGGAATAGTAAATTAAATAATTCACTATCCAGCGCCTAAAAGCATTATGCGTTGTAATGGACTGCGTGGTAAAAACCGCGTTGTAAAGGCATGCGTGGTAAAAGCATGCGTTGTAGTGACACCAATCCCTGCTGGCCACCTTCTACTTTTTGCAGAATCTCATGTTGTGCCACCGTTTGCAGATCTCTGGAATGGTCCTCTATGTTATGCCAGGGGGATTCACCTTTTCTAAGATGCTGTTCCATATCTTAGTCTTTTGGCTTTCAGGGACAGTAAGATATGTATTTCCAAATAGCTGATCCATATGGGCCACACATTCCTCTGTTAGGAGCTCCAGCACCTTTTTGGAGAACTTCACCTTCCACTTCCTGCTCCCAGATTCCTTATCCCCATCTTCTTTGGACATGGAGCAATGAAGACAGTGGTTTTCACTTGCCATTAGTCAGACAGGTGTATTCCTCCCTTCCAGCACCTTTCTAGGCCTCTGGGTTGTGGCCTAACCCTGTATTTGTAAACTTCCTGGTCTGACATCATCATTCTGCATCCAGAATGCGATGTTTCCTAATTTGCGATTTCTTAATAGGAAATTGCAATTTTGAAATTTCCTAAATCGCGATTACCTAATTGCGAATGCAAATCTGTAGAAATGGCTATTAGTGGAATCCGCGGTTCAGTACAGCTCAAATTGCGAAACCCTTCTAACAATTTCTATGGATTTACTATTTGGAAACCGCAAATCCAGAGATTTGTACATATGGACCTAAATTCTTCATTAAAATTTGATTTAAAATGCACCATTTGACAATCTTTTTAAACATTTTCTTGTGGGAGGACCTCTGCAAATCCTACGATTGTCGGTCAAGTTTGCTCATTTCACTCAATACATAAAACCCATACCCATGTTTGATGCTCTGCCAAGTGTCACCAGCAACTAAGCCACAAGTCAAACTGCCAAAGCCAGAAAAGCATTTGAAACCTAACTCATGCAAGGCATTTCAATTTAGTGCCCTGCCACCCCCCAGACTGTCTCTGCCTTCTTTGTGTAGGCCCATTGAGGCCCCTATATTGTGCCATGCCCTAGAAACCTCTCAAAAAACAAATTCTCGTCTTGAAGTAAAAAAGTAATTGCAAAATAAAAAGTCATTACCTTGGCAGTGTGAGTTGCAGATCCGTAGCCAGTAGAAAACCCACACCCAATGAGGCAGACACTCTTCAGAGGGGCTGCATCATCAATTTTAGCTATGGAAACTTCATTGACAACCGTGTACTCTGTAAAGGTGCTGGTGCCTACAAAGTTATGAATCAGCTTCCCTTTGCAGCTAAACCTACTGGTGTTGTCATCCATCAGTCCAGAGTATTTCCCAATACTAAGTAAAAGAAAAATGCAAAACAGTGTTAGATATCATGTTTTTCTGACATTTGATTTGCAATGAATTATAAAAGAATGTTAAGATAAAAAATGTAAACTGAAAACACAAACTCACTCATTCTTATCACAGAGGTTGGCATTTGGATGTTTGCAACTTCGACACTCTCTACACTGTGGCACAAATAATGGGATAACTTTATCACCTAGGAGAGATAACATTGTTTTTATTTGATATGATGGACACAATCTGGAAACAAATAAACAAAACTACCAACATATATTTAGAGCTGACATTGTGGGAACAATCTAGAAAGCTATAAATCTGACCTACATGCTCAAATGCCCGGATGCAAAGACAAAGTATTTACAAATTGTAATAATGCAGTTTATACAGGCCAACAGTGAGCTCGAATTTAGAAACGTGGTGGTCCTAATGCCCTCTGCCACCCTGAGAGACTGTAGTCTATCTGCTAAACTTTAAATTTGCCCCTAAGTGTGTGCTAGATATAACAACTGAGAGCTTTAGGAAATCAGTTAACCATTAGATAAAAAGTTAAATTTCTTTATTTGGCTAGAGAGTTTTTTTTTTAAACTTTATTTTTCATTTTGGATACATTCAAGTATTACAGTAGCCGATCCCATGTGCAATCATTTTTCAACTAGAGTGTGCAGCGTTACATAGCACATTAAGTTACCGTGCCATGGTAACTAACTTGTTAAGTTACATATCAATAACATTCTTATGCTATTACATTTTGACGTATTACTTGGCGAAAAGAGCTTTTGAACTTAATCCGTTTTAGTGGCCAAATCCCTATGCTTGACCTATAAACCCCACTATACAGGTTTTTAATTGGACTAGGGATTTGGCCACTAATACGGATTAAGTTCAAAAGCTCTTTTCACCTGTAACGTTTACTGGGAATCTACATCTTTTGAAATGTATGAGCTGTCAATCGAACTACTTAACCAGGCGTATACACCTTCATTTTCAAGCATTGACAAGGGATTCACAGCAATCTTAGACTATAGAGCCACAATTGAAGCATCCTGCTGGGCTCATCTGTCACTACTGCAAGCCTTGAGGAAGTCACGGTGGTGACGAAACGCGCGTTGGCTGTTTCTGTGCTACCAAGTCAAGAACTGAAACTTCAATTACACCAAAAGAAGTTGTATTGTTTTGAAATGCAAAGACTACTTGACAAATATTATATGGGTCTCTGATGCAATGAATCACTGTTCAATCATCCAATTTTATGTTGTCTACTAAATCCCTGCTCTAGAAGCTTTCGCTCATCATTATATGTTGTTTTCTTTGCCTGTTTAAATCTATTCACTAATTGAACACATATCATTTAGAGTGCCGGGGTTCAGTCTTTCTTGTATTCTGAGCAAGCCATTGCTTGACTTGTTCTATTCGATATTCTCGTAGTGGGATATCTTACCCTGAGAGGCACCTACCAAAATTGTTTGAATGTGACATAGTGATAGCCAATTTGTACCCACATATGATAATATCTTGTTTGAAGTGTGACATCATACCCACCACTACCGTGTGTGGTTATAAGCTGACATCATACCCACCACTACCGTGTGTGGTTATAAGCTAAAATACTAATAATGTATTCTGAGGCCCGATGGTGCCCAAATTGCTCCACCTACTGCAATATTGGTGTCAGGTTCTGTTCCGGGGTACGTACATACAGTAAGGTGTCATCCGTGTGCACACTTATTATTAATTTATACTGTGGAAATTGTATACCAGGGTGACTATGGCATTCTCTCAGTACACAGGCCAATGGCTCTGCTAATAAGACATATACTAGGGGAGAGAGTGGGCATCCTCATCTGGTGCCTCTGGTATTCTTTATGGGGGCAGAAAGCAGTCTGTTCATTCGTACACTCGCCGTGGGCTCTGCATAAAGAACTTTGACTAGTTTTATAAACACCTCTCCTACCCCGACACAACGGAGAACAGCCGTTAAGAACTCCCACTCCACTGAATCAAACATCTTCTCGGCATTTAGGAACACTGCAGCAGCTCGAATTGATGGACCAAGGCATGTGATGGTGCAGAAAAGTGTATGTAAGTTGCTAGTGAGGGATCAGTTAGGCACAAACCTGGATTGTTCAGGGGCCACCAACAACGGGAGCAAAGGGGTGAGTCTATTAGTGAGAACTTTGGCAAACATTTGTGTGTCAGTGTTAAGTAGAGACAATTTTGTGTGAGGAACACTGCTCCCCTGGCTTACCAGGCTTTAGCAGAGTAATTAGAGTAGCTTATCGCATTGTGGGAGGCATAACACGCTCTTTGGCCCTTTTTTCAAAGCGATTTACCAGATAGGGTATTAGTTGATCTTGATAGGCCTTGTAAAAGGCTACTGTTAAGCCATCTGAACCGGGATCCTTATGACTGGGCATGTCCTTTAGAGTGGCAATTATTTTGGTTGGGTGCATTGGCGCCAACGGGCGTTCTCTGTGGGAGTTAGCTAGCCAGCTCATTTTATTTTGTGCCAAATAGTCGCCTGCTGTTTACTCTGAGCCTGAGGAGTGAGAAGTATAGAGATCTGTGTAGTACTTACAAAATCAGTCAACTATCTGTTATGCATTGCTTATCATCACGCCATTTTCATCCTGTACTTCTATTACCTCATTCGCGCCACTAACTGGCCGAGTCAGTGCAGCAAGCTTAGCACTTGGCCTTTCACATTCCCAGTATACTTTAACAGTGGCATATCTTCCCAAGTGAGTCACTTCAGTGTGTGCTTCTTTGTTGTATTCTTTTATCTTTTCCCTGATCAGGGCTAACACCTCAGAAGTGGGGCCATTTATTGACCTTCGCTCTAGATCTGCTAACTCGGTTTCCAATTTTTATAACCTACCCCTGATGGAGCGAACCAACACAGCATGTTTCGATATAACCACCCCCTACATATAAGCCTTAAATGCTTCCCAAATAGTGGCCATTTTGGGGAGGCTACCTAGATTGCTATTGAAATAGTGATCTATCTCTTGCGAGCGTTCCTCTCTGAATACCGTATCTAGGAGTGAGTACTGTGGAAAACGACACATGTTGGCCCTGGAAATCATAACATCTATTTTTAGTTGTAATTTGACTGGGGAGAGGTCTGAATATGTGTGTGGCAAATGCACTCATTCCGTTTTGAAGGCTACCAAGTCCTGTGAAGCATACCAATAGTCTATGCATGTATGTATATCATGTACTGAGGAGTAGTGCATGTACACCCTTCCTCGTGGTGAACGGTGACCCCAAACATCAATTAAACTCTCTGTCTCTGCTATTGCAGCGATGGCTTTGGAGGATGATGTTGCCGTGTTGGACCTCTTGGTCCTTCCAGGTTTGGGGATTGTACACAATTAAAATCTCCTCCTTGTGGGCATCATCGTGTACGTAGCAAGTTTATTCTGTAATGTTCGATAAAATTGAGAGTTATCGTAATTAGGTCCGTATATCCTCACCCCTCGCACATAAAAGTTGTCCTTCCGGCAGTGCGCTATGATCTACGGTCTATGTCTACCCCCGGGATTTATATCTAATGCGTGTATTTTAATATTTGCTCCCTTTCTTACCCAAACCAGAACCGTCGTGTGTGTGATGTGAATCTGGCGGCCACAAATAGGCCTTTCATTCTTCTCTGTGTTAGTAATCCTATGTGGGGTGCGAGATGAGTTTCAGGCAATATCGCTACATCTATTTGTTGTATTTGTAAGTATAATACCACTTTACACATTTTTTGCTGGTCGTTTAGGCCTGTAACATTCCATGATAAAACATTTATTGAACACCACATTGCCTCGGAAACGTGTTACGATCTGAACTCCTATTCATATTGTGTAACTAATCCTGTTGTGCTTGTGTTGCATTTCGAGTTGTTGTGATTAATTTTAATCAGGTTACTTCTACAGCATACTTGCAAGTATGTTGTTACCCCCTCCCACGCCATGTCACCCAACTTGTGACATGCCTTTTTCAATCCCACCCTCATACACCCACTTTCAACATCCCAACAACCCCTCCCATAACAGTGTGTTTAACCCCCACCCGTCTCGAGCGCATCGCAGGAGGCGGCGGCGGTTGCTTCAATGCTGGCCCTAGCGGGGATGACGAACAGTGAACTAAATATGCTATGACATGAAGGCATTTATGTGTCAGTGGAAAGCCCAATATTGGAAACAGTGTAAGTGGTGACATGAGTGAGGCGGCCACCCTATCATAAGTCTGCAACAATTAGGCAACTTGTTAACGGATTGCCAGTGCCAGGACGCCAGAGGAGCACGGCGGACTTACAGCGTAGCTGACCCTTTGCGGATTGTAATCGTCTTCACGACTCGCCGGACCCGCTTCGCGGGTCCCGCAGCGCGTCGCTTGCCAGGGCAGCACCAGAGACCTCAGGAGGAGCGCGGGGACAGGCGAGTAACCAGCGGGGCTGCGAGCATAGGCAGGGGACTCCAGTGTCCAGGAGCCCCTGCGCGCCCAATCACCATCACCTGGGCTGCTCTCCCCGCTGGCCACGCCCCCCGCCAACGGAGGTAAAAGCCGACTTCACCTTGTGCTTTTGGGACCCCTTGTTAACGGATTGCCAGTGCCAGGACGCCAGAGGAGCACGGCGGACTTACAGCGTAGCTGACCCTTTGCGGATTGTAATCGTCTTCACGACTCGCCGGACCCGCTTCGCGGGTCCCGCAGCGCGTCGCTTGCCAGGGCAGCACCAGAGACCTCAGGAGGAGCGCGGGGACAGGCGAGTAACCAGCGGGGCTGCGAGCATAGGCAGGGGACTCCAGTGTCCAGGAGCCCCTGCGCGCCCAATCACCATCACCTGGGCTGCTCTCCCCGCTGGCCACGCCCCCCGCCTATCACGTAGTTGCAGAGTCTTAAGGAGCCTAGTATCCCTACCTCGCGGGAGCGAGCGGGAGAAGCCCGGGACAAGGGCGGGACCGTCTGTGGCCGTCCGGGGCCGCTGGAGGCCGGGCTGGGCCACCCCTCTTGGCAGTGCCATATACCACCTACCTCAGTAAGTGATTTGGATTATTTTGCATAAACTTGCACTTTTTGTAACCGATATGGCGATGTCTGGAAACACAAGCCCTGTAATTGGCCACTTAACGATTCTACCAACGGAGCCTGGTCCTTCGGCCATTGGTCCCTTAGACAAATTCTTTTTTAATCGATCAATGACTATAGATAAGGAATTGACTTTGGCTGAGAAGCGTGCAGAGCGGAGGCTATCCATTGAAATTCTTAAGAACTCTACGGACAAGTCTTCAATCGTTGCATACCCCACGTTGGTAACCCCTCTATCATCAGTGAACCTACCAGTTACACTCGAAAACTCTGAGGTTCAGGGTGATAAAGCAAACAAGAGTGCTGTGGCAGATTCAAACAATCCTTGTGGTGGTAACTTCCATTTATCTCCGCAGTCTGATCTTGGTTCGCGGGTTACATCGGCTAATTCGAAAATTGGGTCCAAAAGGAAACAACCAGCTTCCGTAAACAAATCTAAAAAGGCGGCAAGACCTCCCCAAAAATTCAGGAAGTTACACAAACTTGTGAACATTGGAAAGGCAGGCAATGAACAAGTCCAAAGTTCTGGAAGTGTAATATCAACTATCTTTGTGAACCAGGATAATCAAGACATAGTGGACAATTCTAGCACTGTTCCCAATGTATCAAGTAAAGAAAACACTGTATTATTTGCAAATGTGCTCCCAGAATTTGAAAAAATGTTTAGACAATTACTTACCCCTATCGAGGATAGAATTGCTAAGCTCGTAGATAGGTTAAACCACTTCGAACAGACAACTCTAGACAATTTTTATTCTACAAAATCTTTAATTAAAGCAAATAGGGTGGAAGTAAACGCAAACTCCCAGGTCGCAAATAACCACCATGCACAGGACAAGGGTAGAATTCCCCAGAATGCCTCCCCTTTACCTCCGAAACAATATAAACCTCCAGCTAAAGGCGCTACAAAAACTTTAGATAGGGCTGATAGAGTGGCCGCTGGTTCTGACCTATTGCAGTCGACTTCAATACATCCTACACAGCCTATACCAACACAGATAGAAAATCCATCAGCTGTTGCAAACATCGAGGTTACTCTGTGCCAAAAAGTGGGTAAAGGGTTAGCCTCTGCAAACGTAAACAATAGTATACGTATACCCCCAAACACCTCGGGGGGGAGGAAGCGGGGCTAATGTATGCCAGTTGACTGGTAAAACTATAGCAACGTCCCAAGCAAATAGCAAACCACAGGTGCAGAAACCAGCCCCTCAACCTGTCCCCCAAATTCCCAAATCTATTTCACTGCCCTTACAAAAGCCACCCTATAGAAAACCCCCAATAAATCTTACTCCAGACTCCTTCCCCTATGTGGCAGTTCTTATCAATGTACCACCCTTACCCCTAGGCCAGAGAGAAAATTTCCAGATGCTTAAAAATAAGACCATGCACTGGTTAAAGGAAAACCGTCCTCTGCCGGGTGACATTGATGGACTAATAATAGGGGCTAGGAGAATTGACTGGATGGGTTATACACCAAAAACCCTGGGGGGGGACTGTATAGTGGTTAATTTTCAAGATCCTAGGGTAGCGGGATGGATAACAAGGCAGGGATGGGGAACAAACAAGGGAGGTATTGGTATTGTGGACCTCACCTTTTTTTACCCCCGACCCTCAAGTGTCACAACCAGCTTATTTAATGAGCCCCTAATTCCCCCTACTGTCCCATGGCCAGTTATTCCTTTACCACCTCCCCCTGGTGGTCATACCCACACCTCACATATACATCATAACCCTTATGTAGGATGGCAGGACCCGAGTTGGGGGTACTGACATACTGGTATTGATAGTATGGGTGGAATTATAAAAGAGGCAGGAGGCTTAGGTGAAGCTAGTAGTAATACCATTGCTATAAATCTATTGGTGAGTAACAGCAAGTCTGGGTGCGTGGCTGAAGAAGGTGATTTAAGACTGGGAACTCTAAACACAAATGTCTTATACCCTGTAACAGATGATTTAACTGTGGATCCAATGGTCGATCGAGAAAGCCAGCCTAGCTTAATGGAAGGTCCAATGTCAGCCCATGCATTTTCACTTGTTAAAGATCGGGATGGGACAAATACAGATATTGGTACCCTCTTATCTTGGAATGTTGCCGGGTTGGCTAGCAAGTTGGATTCCCAACTTTGGGTGGATTTCATAAGTGGTTTTGACATTTGTTGTTTCCAAGAAACCTGGGCTTGTGACCCACTCTTTTGCCTAGGTTACTTGAACTATTGTATACCAGCTTCAAAAGGAGGAAGAGGGCGGCCCAAGGGTGGCCTAACTGTTTGGATTAGGCAGGATTTGCACATAAACATAAAAATCCTAGATGCGGGAAGTATTGATTTACAAGCATTAAGAATCCCTGTTGTTAAGGGTCAATCAATTGATTTATATAATGTTTATGTGAGAGGAGATAAAGTAACAAACCCATCCACTATTGAGTTGTTGTCTGATGCAATAGAGGCTATTTCCCAGGAAAATGCAAAAATAGTCGTTGGGGATTTAAATAGGACTTTTGAACCCTTGAACTGCACAAATGACCCTATGGATAGTGAAGTGGAAAATCTCTGGGGAGTACCATCTCTTAACTTAAAACCTGTGAAGCGATGGACCAAAGAGATTCTATTGCTAAATGGAATTTGTTTGGAACATGGACTTAGAGCTCTTAACGGCAGAACACCTGGTGACATGGAGGGCAGCTACACCTTTGATAATGGTATTAATAGAAGTCAAATTGACTATATATTATGTAGCCTCCAGTTGTGGAGTGGGGTTGTTGACATGGCTGTTAGGCCTCGGGTTAAAAGTGACCACAACCCCCTATGTGTGTCCCACAGGTGGTGGAATACCAGTCCTGGAAACTTCTCTGAGACACACGACGAAACCCCATTTTTAAGTAACGATGAGCGCAGGTTAAAATGGCCCAGGGTACTAGCAAATGAGGCCACTATGATATATATCACCAATAAGGTTGATTGTGCAATTTCCGCGATTGAAACAGCCGTCCCAGTCGTTCCAGGGGATAACGGTACCACTGAAATTCATAATAAGCTATTCTCCCTTTTAAGACCATGCTTTTCCATTAAGAAAAGAAAAGGGAAGAAAACTAAGGAAGTGGGCAGGTGGTTTGATAACCACTGCAGAAAAGCACGCTTAAACCTGGGGCAAGCAATAAGGAACAGGGACCATGCCGCAGTGGTTAAGAATAGGAAATTGTACAAACTGGCCATTTATCGTGCCAAAAAGAAATGGGACGAAGACCATTGGGCCCAATTACAAGAAGCCTCTGATAACAAAGACTCAATGTTATTTTGGAAAATCATCAAGTGGGGTAGTGGTGCGGGCCCAGTAAAACCTGATAGCAATGTACCAGTGGAAGCCTGGGTTGATTATTTTGGGCCACAGTACGCGGAAAGTAACAAATCCGTGGTAGCTGATAATATAATACCGGTTTATGCAACTAAAGATCTATTTTCCCTTAGTGAAGCAGAAATTGCCATCTGTTCAGTGAAGTGTGGGAGGGCGCCAGGTCCAGACGGTATCCCACCCGACATTTTCAAACATGATGTGACTAGATGGGCTAGATACATCCATCTTGTAGTAAATGCATTAGCAAGGGGGGCAGTGGTCCCAGATATTTGGAAGGGTGCAACCATCATCCCCATTCACAAGAAAGGCGATCGCTCATTACCTGCTAATTACAGGCCTATAAGTTTAATAGCCACCATGCAGAAAATTGTTGGGAGAATGGTAGTAAACCAGCTAATGGACTGGGTAGAAGATAATAGGGCCCTCTCCCCATACCAAGCGGGATTTAGAAAAGCAACTAGTACCATTGACCAGGTCTTTCGCTTCACTATATTGCGGTGGAAGACCGTTGAGTTGGGAAAGGGTAGCCTGTACGTCGCGTTTGTCGACCTACGGGCGGCGTTTGATCTAGTCCCCCGGCATAAGCTATGGTCGGTCCTTCATAAGCTAGGTATTCCTGCTGAACTGTTAACACTAATCATGCGATTACATGAATCCAACTCTGCTAGAGTCCAATGGGGTGGAAGTAGGGAAACAACATTGGACTTCCCTGTGGAAAGGGGTGTTAGGCAAGGCTGTTCCATGGCCCCTCTACTTTTCTCGTTATTCATTAATGGGATAGTAGAGAGAATGTTGAAGGCTAGTGTAGATGCCCCATCGTTAGCGGACACCAGGGTTCCGATCCTGATGTTCGCTGACGACACTCTTATTTTGTCTAAGACCCCCATGGGATTGCAACGTGCATTAAGCATTTTCGATGCTTTCTGCTTGGAGCACGGACTAGAGGTGAATGTAGGAAAAACCAAATTAATGGTTTTCTCTGCAGGACGTAAGAGTAAGCCAAACATAACCCTAAATAATAGCAGGCTTGATATAGTTAAGGAATTTACGTATCTGGGAGTGCAGATCGCGGGGGGGAATGGCTGGACGCATCATGTGAATAAAGTAGTCCTAAAGCACCAGCAGCTATCAGGTGCCCTAAGGGGGGAACATCGTAAATCAAAAACTAAACCAATAAAACCTGTAATGACAGTTTACGATGCGAAGGTCCTGGGTGCCACTTTATATGGCGCGGAACTCTGGGCTTGGAATAGTCTGGTGGCTCTCCAGACTTCCGAGAACAAATTCATGCGCGGGATTACTGGACTTCCACAGAGTACCCCCCTAATCCCTTTGTTCTTGGAGTTAGGCAGACGTACGATTGTCGACAGAGCCCGACTGCGACCAGTTCTTTACTGGAGACGCCTCTGGACGACTCCAGAAATAAGACAGTACGCGGAGGGCTTTTTGTGGATAATCAAGGAAGATATCTTCCACAAGATAAAATGGTTAAAACACCTGAAGACCATGTTGGTAAATATGGGGCTTTCGAATTTGTGGAACAACCCCGCGGGAGAAACCTTCCCAAGTTAAGAAGCCATCAAGGAGCAATACTGGGATTGGGTGGGAGGTAAGATGCTGAATGACACCAGGGCAGATTCTATGTCTGGCCGCTTCCTGGAGATTAAAATTTTACCTGTCCTAGAAAAATATTGGGTCAATATTACTGTACCTATGGACAGGAAACTTGTCTTTCAGCTAAGGGCAGGATCTATCCCCCTTAAGAAATTGACATCAGGCTGGCACAGTCCTACTAATAACCTATGTCCCGTTTGTGAGAACGCAGAGGAGAGTATAGGCCATTTTCTTTTCGCATGTCAGGCTTATGCAAATCCGAGGAGAAAATGGCTCTCGCCGGTATGCAGAAACCTGGGGACACGAGACAGTGCAGTGGCCCTAAGAATCCTGTGCACAACAAACCAGGATTCGATAATCATGGGGGTAGCTAAATATATGGGTTGGGCGTGGGCGATACGACGACGATTTCTGGGGGGTAGCTGGTAACCAGGGATTCCCTTTTTTACAGTTTTTTATGTAAAATGTACAAAATTGTTTTATTTATAATTTTGTATGAGCTGAATTGTGTTTAATGATTTTTTACTGCGACTATGTATTACTGTGTATTGTTCTGATTTTATGTGCTTTTATGAGAATTCTCTCGAATAAAGCTTATACAACAACAACACATGAAGGCGGTGAATGCCTGACAGCTTACCTAAACTCCGTTAACATCACAACCAGTCAATCCAACCTATCTCGTTTATCCATTGCCCTTGCTTGTTCATAAATATTGCACATAAGAGTTCAAGGCCCTAAACACTTTATACTGAACCTCCTTACTCTATCATGGGTGGAAGGTTATCCTATGTGAGTGTGCGTAATTGTTTCACTGCATTTAGTATATATATACTTTTACCTTAGTGTATTTAACAGAGTATTCTGCAGCCTTAGGTACGGGACAACACAATTGATCATACAACCTGCCAGTTACCTGTGGACTGTCTTTACCACTGGCAATCATACATACGAATAATGCTGCCACTTTATCAGTCCTGCTGGTCCAATACGCTGGAGTTGGGGATGTCCGCCTCGTCAGTGCGCGGCAAATGCTTGTTGGTCTTGGCCTTGATGTAGCTTTTAAGAGCTTGCTGCAAACTGTTAGGGTCCGAATAAATCCTTGCCTTGCCATCTAATGTGACCCTCAAGTGGCTGGTTACAGATTTGCGTAGTCTATATTTAGGTCCCTCAGTTTCCACTTAAGGGGGACAAACCACAGTCTGGCCTCTTGTACGTATGGAGTGAAATAAGGATACAGGGATAACTCTGTGCCCTCATAGTGCAGTGTCTTTAATTCTCCTGCTCTGCGTATTGCTGCATCTCTCTCCCTGTAATTCAGTATTCAGGCTATGAGTGGACAGTGACCGAGGTGCCAACGAACAATGTGCCCGCTCCACAACAAAAGCTGTTGAGAAGCCCAGCAAAGTCGTGATTCGCTTTTGCACAAACAGTTCCATATTACCCATCAAGGTGGATTCTGGCAGGCCCACTATACGTAGATTCTTGCACCTTGATCCCGCTTAAGGTCCTCAGCTTTGGATTGTAGTGCATCTAACAGTTTCTCCATTTGCTTCTGAGGTTGCATGGTTTCTACTTGTTGATCATCAGCCTCCGACACCCTGCTCTCCACCAGGTCAATTCTTTCTGCATGTTTATCGAGATGTTCTGTCATGTGGTCCATGCGAAACCAAAGCAAGTCAATTTACCAATCGATTGTAGAGAGGCTTTGCTGCATCGTTTTAAGTATTTTGCACAGGTCCGCCCCAGCTCTGACCCTGAGGCACCCCACTCTTTTATCTCTGCCTCTGTATCATCATGCCTTAGTCTAGTGGATTTGCGCTGTAAAAATCGCAGTTTAGTCTGGCTTCCCCATTGTGCCTCCGCTATTGCTTCTTAAATGTTACAAGATGCTCCAGGCCTGCACCAATAGTCAGCAAACCAGTTCCTTGTGCTAGGGAGTCATGCTTGCCCTTCCTGCTGTTGTGCTGATATTTGTATCTTGCAGTAGTAGCAATGAGGAGTTAACAGGTAAGTATGTTGTTGTTTCTGAGCTGACTGGTTCATCACTGGTAGCATCATGCTTCAGTTATGCGACTCACCAACTCCTGATGTATAGTCATGTGGCCAGACACTATTACTATACTCCTGCCTGATTTCAGGGGCAGGGATATTGCAAGATGGTGAATGTCCAGGTTAGGGAGCAATCTGGCCCAGTAGTTACATATTAGCCCCTAGAGTTAAGCCTTCTCGCCCCTAATTCGGGCACCTTCTTGCTGTTGTCTTTGGGCCCATTGTGAGGGAAGGCCTTACACCCCGGGTGTGGTCTGCTCCATGCCCCAGCATTGGCGGGGAGTGCGGCTCTTTTTAGGCCTGCCAGTGTTTCCAAGGCTCTAGAGCGCAGTAAAATGGGCACGCCTATGGAGACTGGGGGGCACCCACTGCGAGTTGCGTTCTCATCGGCAGCACTGCTTGAGAAGCGGTTGCTGGATACCTTCGCATCACGAGGGGGATGACTAGCTCTTCCGCGCCGCCTAGTGTGTAGGCCACCACACCGTCATCAATGCTGAGTCACATCGGGGCTCCAGGTGTTGCAATCCAGAGTTGCACAGTTGCTATAGGCTCACGGCAGTCGCCGGTAGTCTCTTCCTTCACAGGGGGCCGCCCAGCCCCTGTGTCAACTCTGAGGAGTTTGGGCCCGCCCCTGTCCTTGTCCCCCACAAGGCTTGAGGTTTGCCACTCCCAGAACCAGGTGGGCCCAGCTGCTGTCTGTGCAATGGAGTTGGGAAACCTTGTTTTACAGAACGAATTGCGGTCGTGGGGGTATTGTTCAGTTGCGGCCGTTGCGTATTGTTCAGTGCTCCTCAGTAAAGTTTGTTTAGGCAATGGATTACATGAGTACCTGCAGGATTAAGCTGATGGCTACGGGAGGTCGCCTACTGTGTAGCCATCTTGAGGCTAGGCAAGATCCGCCCTCTATTTGGCTTGATAGTTAACCATAAAATATATAGAACATAACAATTGGGCAAAACATATACAATAATCATAAAATCTTAATTCCATATATAAAAATCATAAGAACATTCAAGTGCCATTTTACAATTGATACTAAATAAAAGTAAACTTCTTCATCTACCCGCATAAAAACAAGGGCACACTCCTTTAAAAAAGGGGCCTGTGTCACTGCCAAGCATCTCATATCTTTCCTACACAACTTAAAAATGGTCCCATAAAAACACATGTGTAGACATCTCCCAACATGGTCTAAAAAAACATAGCCAGCCTCACTTGGCGAAATGTAGCCTCCTTTAGAATAGGGGTCAGATTTGTATTCCTTGGTAGAATGTAATAACCATAAAACATAACAACATGCAACACAGTCTGCTCAGAAGAACGATTGCATCCACAAGGCCCTAAATAGCCATCTGTTGCCAAACCTGTAGAGAAGCTAACCATTGGCAAAAGTGCATTCATTCAGATTCTAGGGAGGAGATGACGATGATAGATGTTATTCACCCAGGTTAAATATGGGGCCATGGAGCTGACTGGTTGTGCTAAAAAATATACCCGCACTGATTGTTTACGAGATTCTAGTTCCTCTCGATTGACTGATAGCTTCTTTAGGAAGTGATATTTGACCCATTGATAATCTTGTTTGGTGATGCCTTCTGTGCGCATGAACAAACTGGAGCAACCCAAAGAATTAAAATCAGACTTTATATAGTTCAACCAAGAGATTGTTTTATGGTTATCGCGGGAAAGACAATCCTGGATAATCAGCCTATTTCAAATCACCTCCTCCTTAATCCAGATGAAAAGCCAACACAGTAAGGGCCTAAGTTTGAGCAGATCAGTTCGGTAACAAATGCCTAGATCTTCATGAAGCGCAAATGTGGAGCCACCTCAGGAATTTGTTTTCACTCTGAATCTGATCACAATCCCAATAGCCCCAGAGATCACAACCATAGCGGGCCGCTGACACACACTTGGCCGTATAAATCTTTATCAGGGTGTTCTCTGGTTTCTGCCCAGCCACCAACTAAAATCCATCACAACCCCAGATATTCTAGCCAGAGTTCACTTCTTTTAGTGAACAGATTAGGCTCAAAAGGATTTGTCACCAAATAATACACCCAAGTAGTTAAAAGAGCTCACCTGGGCTATTCTGGCTTTCTGACAAACATGGCTCTTCATTTTAACGGGATTGGACCCCAACCTCTTCATAAACAATTTTGCAGAATTAACCAACAAATCCAAACCCTTCATAAAGGAGACATAAGCATCTAAGAGGAGTTGGAAACCTAAAGGCGCCCTTGACATGAACAGCATCATCCGCATATAAGAGTACTAAGGGTTACTTGCAATTTCCACCTTGGGGGATCACCCGGGACCACCATTAATGCCAATCCCAGCCCATTTATGTAAATGGTAAACAAAAATGAAGCTAAAATCCACCCCTGTCGAACCCTACAGGAAATACGAAAACTCTTCATACAGGCGCCCTGTATGAAAGTGGGTTTCTGTTGTAGTAACCCCCACCCCACTTATTGCCAGACTAATGATGTACTTTCACTTGATGTGCCCTGGGTCCCTGCCAATCAGGTTCCTAGGGCCTGTGTTCTTTTCCCAAAACGTACCCAATTGGCATCTATGGCCACAGGTCAGGCCCCGGTAAATGGTACCACAGGTACCCAGGGCACTGTGATGAGGAAAGACCTCTAAGGGCTGCAGCACTTATTGTGCCACCCTTAGAGGCCCTTTACCTTTACACACACGCACACACACACACACACACACACACACATTACCTTTGCAGGCTGCATGTTTTGGTGCAGAACAAAGGGAGGAGTCAACATGGCACACATGCCTGTGTGCCATGCCTATAACCCACTGACCTGGCATAAATCAGTCGCCCCTCTAGCTGGCTGCCCTATGCCAGTGGTGAGGGTACGGGTGCGTGAGCCCTGACCCCTACAGTTCCCAAGTGCATTCTTAGACATTGTAAATGCAGTTCTGCCATTAAAAGTATATTGTGCCGCTAGCTTGTCATTACGAACTCATCAGCACCATAATGGCTACACTGAAAACTGGGAAGTTTGCTATCATAATTCTCAGCTCTCAGCACATTATACCCACACTTATGCCAGTGTGAGATTTAATGAAAAATGCACACAGAGGGCATCTTAGAGATGCCCCCTGAAAAACGACCAGCCTTTGATGGGTTCCCTAACTGGTACACACCAGCCTCCCACCACAAGACATGTTTCTAGACCCCTAGGGCTTGAGCATTCGCTCCCTGAGCCCAGAAACAAAGCCTTTCCTGGGCGGAGGTGTTCACACCTATGACAGGCCAGGAAGAGCTATCTGTGGCAGGGGAGCTTCAAAGGCCTGGCAGCCTTTATAAGGCGACTCCAGCCTCTCCTGCTATCAGGAGCAGGCCCCTTCCTGTCTCCCCTCCTTTTCGGCGGGAAGACAGGCGGGAACAACTAGCCAGCCCAGAAGGCGTGCCTACCTCTGCCTACTCGACCCCTCAGGTGGGGGGGCGACGTGAAGCCTCTTCTTCAGTGCCCACCATCTTGTAGATGGCAGGCACTCCCCAATCAGGTGTATTCACCCTAAGGTCAGTAACTAATGAACCCAAGACCACTAAAACGCCCCCTAAATACAGTATTTAGGGGCAGCCCTGAAACAAGAAAGCAGATTCCCACAACCTAAGAAGAAAAAGGACGAAAGACGACACCCAGCAGAGGAGACTGCAGGGAACAACTGACTTGGTCCCAGCCCTACTGGCCCTTCTGCAGTTTCTGGAGATCCTGCGCCGTAAATCGACTTGTCCTGCCGATAGCGACCTTCAGAACCCCTGGGAGGACTGACTGCCTTCAACAAAGACCAAATCTCCTGTGAACAGTAGCCCTGGTCAAAAGAATCTCTGAAAACAGACTCTGAGCCTGCTGAGGACAAAGAAACCAAGTGTCTGGAACTACCACTGCTCCCGTCGCCTACGGCCCGAGTTCGAGTGGACCACCGACCCCAGCGAGGTCGCCCAGTGCTCTGGAGTCAGAGTCCACTGTGGGTTGCCCCTCCAGGACTCCCCGATGTCGCCTGTAGCCTCTGCACGGAGACCCCCGCAACCGCGAGTGGCCCGGTATGGTGAAATCCAAACTCAAAAAGCACCCCTGCATCCAGCTGCCCTGCGCCCTGGAGAAAGAACATGAGGTGCACCTACATCCCCAAGCCCTCCAACTTTCCTGCCCAGCTGTTGGTTCCTCCCGGAAGTCTTCCTGGACCGAGCCTGCAGCTAAAAAACAAAACCGAAAATCCCAATTGAAAACAACAGGGCACCCAACTCCAAAACAGCACTCTGCACCCTGCCGCCCCAGCACCGCTGAGAGTGCTCCTTTTGTGATGGCTTGATTCCCCATTTGCCCTGAGCTAAAGTCCAGGAGCTTTTCTCCCACAGCCAAGGGGCCTGCTCATCAGCAGCTACCAACCGGAGGCCCCCTATTCCCCAATGATTAACATTGGGCCTCAGAACTCTGCACCCAGCCGCCCTCGTGCCGCTGAGGGTGTAGCAAGAGTGCATCCCTGACCCTGAGTGACCCCTGAGTCTACTCCCAGAACCTCAACTCCCACTACCAAATACTTACCTAAAAACCGATAACAGTATTTTCCTCGATAGGATAACATTGACTGTTTTTCTTGGAAAAGTTTTTAAGTGTGGAGTTTGAAAAACTAAAATAATTCTTTAAAATTACACTGTTTAACAACAATGATTTTACTCACCTGTTTACAGGAAATGTCCCAGAGTAGTATCCAGGCACACTACTCTGAGTAGGAAAAGTAATCAAAAAAGTAACTTACCTGGTATTTTACTGAAAATCCCATTCAAGTCTAAGTATTGTATTTACAAATCATTGCATTTCTCTGAAACAATACTGTAAGTCAAATCAAAGTACATTTACCATTGCAATCCAAACTGTTTATAAACTGCATTACTACTGTAAAGTATTTATTGCTTACCTGTGCCAGGCTTGCTTGGTTCTAGAAAATAAAATAACTAAAAGAATATTTTCATACAAAACCAATTGGTCTGAAGTTCAGTCTTTGAGTGGGTGAACTACTTTGCTGACTTAGTGTGTACATGTTGGACTTGGCCCTTCTGGCAGGTTCACCCCTAAACGTTGTGCTTTTTATTGAGACTTGGTGTTAGTGATTTTTGGCTTCTGCGCACTTTACCACTGTGTCCCAGGGTAAAGTGCGTTCGGCATAGTGAGGTTGGCCTGCCCTCCCATATGAATGCATGGGGAATGTGTGTGTCCATGTTAGTTCCTGATGTGTGTGGAGTGCAGGGTCGAGTTTGGTATGTGTGGACTCGTGTGATTAAATGCTGCGCGATGATGTGTGCGGCGTTATTGTGTCTAGCGTGGAAGTGCCACTTCTAGAAGTTGGCATGCCTGTGTAAATTATGTGAATTGGCTGTCTGGCTTGTGATTGGCTGGAGCTGGCTGGTGAGCCTGGCTCCAGGAGTCAGGATGGGTCTGCCCCGGTGGTGAGTGGAGAGATCTGCATGAGTGATGTGAGGGAGGAGTGCACCTGGGACCTGAATAGGGCTGGGCTTTCCCCACACAATGCTGGCTCCGCCCGCTGTGGTGTGACTGATGACCCTAGCCTGGCTAGTGAATGGGAAGAGGGGCTGAGCAACATAAAGTGCTCCAAAACCAGCGCTGGTTTTTCCCCCACCCTACAGACACAGAACAAAGGGATTTACTGTATAAAAAGGGGCTGTGTCCCCATGAATGTGGTTCTCTGTTCCTGATCCTTATTTGGAGGGGGGCCTGCTGCTGCTGGGTGCCAGGAGGACCACCACTGGGGACTACCTTCTTGCCAGGAGGGCCCTGTGAGCTGGCCCCTGGGTCCAGCCTTGCTCCCCTGCCTTCCTAGAAAGACTTTTGCTGGACTTTGGGGACATTAGCGGTTTGCTTTTATTTCTTGATCCCCTGCAGCACCTGGAAGCGCTGTATTCGTCCCCCTAGCACTTGGGAGCGCTTTCTTATTACTTTAGCAGGAGCCCACCCTGCATTTGGCCCACATTTTTATTCTAACTTAAGCAGGTGCCCACCCTGCCGGTTTTCCGCTTTTTAAATATTAAAATTTCCGAGGGTGCCTACCCCTCGCTTTGACCCGTATTTGTGCCTCGAGCAAAATCACCGCTGGCCGGCCCGGGACACCCCCGTGATGTCCTCCCCCAGGCCGCGCTGTGATTGGCTGCCGGCCTGGCACACCCCCGTGATGTTATTCCCCGGGCTGCGCTGCGATTGGCTGCCAGCCCGAGGCTAGACCCAGAAGCAGAGGGAAGAAACCGAAAGCCGACGGGAGGCCACCCCGCGCTCCAGTGACGGACAGGAAGAGGTGGCACTTGCACTCAGGGCCCCCGAGATCAAGGGAGAGCGCCGGGGTGCCCGGAAAAGGTGCCTGTTTTCTCGCGGAGCTCCCGGCATGTAAGGAGCCCCGCAGCCACCTGGAGACCGACCAGAGAGGGAGAAGCCGGTGAGTGTCACGGGCTGGGGGAAGCTCCGGGGACCCTTGCAGTGCCTGAGAGGGGCACAGTGTCTGGATGCGTTTCGAGTGGCCCCATTTGGTCAGAGGGCCGCTCCCACAGGAGGCCCCTTTTCTTCCTGAGTCCCCCGAGTGGGACTCCAACGACGGGAGCATTTGTTGCGGGTCCCCGAGGGTCCAGGGGGCATTCTGTGATTTCTAGTCCCCCAGAGAGGGACTCCAACGATGGGGGCAGTGTAATTAGAGCCCACGAGAGGCTCAGGGCCCATTTGGTGAACTCGAGTCCCCCGAGAGGGACTCCATCGTTATTGGGGGCATTTGTTTATTTAGAGTCTGCGAGGCTCCACGGGGGCATTTCATTAAAGAGAGCCCCGTGGTTCCATGGGGCCATTGTTTTCCTGAGTCCCCAAAGCGGGACTCCAACGTGATTTGGGGGCATTGTTAGAGGGTAGAGGGGCCCCAGTTGGCAGCGGGCCGCTCCCCAAGCGTGGTGGCATTTTTCTGAGAGCCCACGAGGCTCCTGAGGGCACAGTTGTTTGTTTTAGAGCCTGCAAGGCTCCCACATCGTTTTTGGCTCCATTGTTCATTTTAGGGCCCCAGAAGAGAGCCAGGAGGCGCGCTGGCACCAGGCTCAGGGTCTACAGTTGCCTAGCACTTAGTGGGCAGCTGCTACATTTAGGCTGAGAACTCTTGCGCATTTCTTCTTTGGCTGCCTGCGCAGCCTGCCCTGACTTTGCTGGACAGAGGGCGTGTGAGCCCCTGAGAGGCCAGGTTGGCCTGGGGTCAGTCCTGTAATGTTTTGGCGCAAATGTTTTACCTGCCTAACGTGATTTATGCAAAGCTTTTGCCTATACCTCTAAAAATGTATTTTTATGCCTAGGAGGTTGTTTGCCCTAGTATAGTGATGCTAGTGAGTTCATGGTGGCCTGCGTGATATTTGTCTAAGGTGTTTAGGATTACATAGGTGGTACTTACCTTTTACCAGTGATGACTGGTTGTGTGCTACTTGTACCATTTGGTGCTACAGTGATGATATGTTCTGAGTGCTAGTTCTACCAAGTGCTTATTCCTGACAGTGGTCCATGTGGCCCTGTCCCATTTACATAATCCCCTGTAAATTCTGCCCGTGCCTCTGGCACATTGTAAAGTGTGTGTTTATTATCTAATGTGTTTGGCATAATACAAAGGCTATTTTTATATATAACCTTGTGTGGAGTTTCCTTTGTGGTGGGCCTTGAGTGTTGTTGCTGGGTGCACGCGCAAACGCTTTACACATCGCCTCCGGGATAAGCCTTTCTGCTCGTGCCAAGCTACCAAGGGGGTGAGCAGGGGTTATCTTGGTGTGTGACACACTAAACCTCACTTTGGTATCGCATATACAGAGCAACTTCCTACACGCCCTCACTCGTATATATCTAACAGAGCCTGATATGTCCCTCTGAAGAACAGCCAAAAAGGAAACTAAGGCTGTCTCCAATGCCATATTTAATAAGAGAGGCCATCATTTTGATCAGTGCACTCAATAGAAAGCCACTGAAAGATCCATAAAAGCCAAATACAGGGACCCCGTTTTAGCCACTGGACACTTCTGGATCCACAGATGAAAATTCAAACACTGGCTTCTGGTGCTTAGCCCAGGTCTGAACCCCTACTGACAATTTGAGATGCTATTATTGTCCTCCACCCAATCCACTAATCTCTTTAAAACCACCTGTATTAACACTTTCAGTGTGGTATCTCTAATTGAGATGTGAATCAGAGAGAACAAAGTAAAAGTGAGACCAGCCCCCATATGGTGTGTAGCGAGCAAGCTCTGTGAGTAACCACTACTAGGGGGAGTTTGGGGGGTTCTCCCCCCAAGAACATTTTGGAAACAGAAAGGCCAAAACAATGCATTTTAACACATTTTTCATTACATATTAGATTGTAGTAACTTTTAAAGCATACTAAATGATCACCTTATGGAGCACCAGGATACCCAACCATAAATCACAGACATTCCTACAGAGAACACTAAAAAATGAAATGTCGAGCCCTAAACATGAATTTGAATATCACCAATTTATTCTTAATATAATATAGTATGAAGACATTTAAAAACGCACTTAACTTCAAACAACTGTGCAAAGGTTCAGAGGAAAAAATGTTCAAGACAATGTGCAAACATTACATGATTTTTATATCCTGAGGGCAAAAAACTGTGGCAATGTCACATAAAAGCATTTGATAACTAGCACCTAGGGCACGGAGGCCAGAAACAATGGCAACATCACACCCAGGCCTGGTCACACCAGGCCAGAAAGCATGGAAACGTCACACATGAGCCTCCAGGACACTGAGGAAACTATGGAAATAGCACACATATGCACCCAGGCCAGAAAACATGGAAATATCAAACATAAGCACCCAGGCCAGAAAGCATGGAAACGTCACACATAAGTGGCCAGAAAGCATGGAAACGTCTCACAAGGCACCCTGGACAGAAAGAATGAAAAATTCACACAAAGGCACCAAGGCCAGTGGCACTGGGACACTTTTCAGAGTGTGGGTGCTTCCTCCAATGTTGCCTGTACATCACTGAAGTCATCAGATTGTGAAAAATTCAAGAATCACACACAGAACAAGGGTAGCAATTAGAATCTTTCCTCTTTTGGGACATATAAAGCTTAAAAGTATATGCCAAACCATTTAAATACCCTGCACCCTGCCTTATGGACATGACTTGCCCTAGTGGTGACATGTAAATAAGCACCTGAGTGGGTCAAGGGTTTGAATTCCAGGGGCCCAGTCTTAAATCCCTTTGAAAGGGAGTACAAATAGTAAACTCTGACATGAAGAAGGCAGAGCCGGCTTTAGCGCTGGTGGCGCTAGGGGCAACAGTCTTTTTTGGCACACCCCAACATCTCCTTCTCCGTGCAATCCCTTGCCAACACCCTCCAACAGTGCCCTTCTTCTCTGCATAGCCATTCTCATATGCATTTCATTTTTATATCATAGCGCTATTCATACCAGGCAGTGTAGGTTGTGTGAACTCTTTACAGCACACACGCACTATATATGGAGACAAGGAATTATATGTGTGTAAAATCAGTCTATAGGAAATAATACATAAGACAATGTGAATTGCAGGGTGTAGAAATCACATATCATCCATACTGGTAGGCAGTACATTTTAAGAATGTGTTCTGGAGAAGCACAAACTCAGGATTTAAAAGGTACCTCAGTGGTTGGGGTTGGCTTTAATAGTAAGAATATATTTCTACCCAAACAAACCTTTTTTAGCAGCATTTGGATAATGAAAACTGGGGAAACATAATGTTCTAACCTATAGCATGAAGTTTGCCTGCAGCTCTTTGATGACAGTGTATTGGTCATTGCGTTATATTAGGATTGTAATTTAGGAACTGCTGGTTACAAAACATCTCTGTGACAAAAGCAGTAACCCACTGAGCTACGCACATAAAATACAGTTATGTGATTTGCATGGTACATGTTCTTAGCAGCAGACCTATTAACCCTTTTTGCTACTTTATGTTGAGTCAAAACTGTTACTAGCCCAAACTCTGAGCTCTCTAGCAGGAACATTAACCACCAGAGTTAACTTGCCATTTTATTGTTGCCTGAAAACTGCTGGACACACTACACAAAAGGTGTTTCGCAGCAGGTGCTATTAAACCCATAAGTTATTTCTTTACACAGCACCCCCCAGGTCAGCATGGGATGCAGCTGCACCAGTCAGTCCTCCCCAGAGAGGTTGATACCTACCTGCTCGTCTGGTAATTGCACTTTATTTATTTTTGAGGTTTTATATAGCGCTGGCAGGACCAGAAGTATCAGAGTGCTTTTTATGAGTATAAAATAATTGCAGTCACAGGAACCAAAAATCAGCAAACAATCAACAGCATTGAAATATAGCTGATTACAAAATTTTTAACGATTTGTAACTATACAAAAACAGGTAAGAGATCAGGGGCAATTTACAATACTAAGAGGAATTATAGGACGAGGAGTTAGGGTTAGGGCCTCCAATATTTGTTAAGGAGGTGCACTTACCAGCAGAAAGGGAAAGAAAATGAATCCCCAAATGATAAGCATAGCCGGTCGCATTCGTATATTTAATGCGGCATAATAATGCAATTGATGTGAACCACAGGTTCCTGCGGTGCACGTGCACATCAATTGCATTGTTATGCTGCATTACATATGCAAGTGTGCGGACAACAATCTGATGCCTGTTATGTGAGTGATGATTTGACATCTTTAACACTTCGGGTCATAATATCGGGTTCGGTCAGTTATATAAGTAGGGGTAAATATTTTCATTTTCTAAAGTTTTGTAAACTGAAGAAGTTATTCATTATCCTGTTTGAGAGAGATACATCGAGCCCAGCTTTTTAGGGATGGTTTCACACTGAAAAGATCCCAGGATGTGATGTTTCCCTGAAGGGTATGATTATTTAAAGTTTGCTTATCAGTTTAAAAAGTTTTGTCAACTGTCGCCCAATTAGGCTTGCTCCTTTGTGTCTCTTTCCAGCAGCGGTATGAAGTGTTATAGTTAAAACAAGCATTTGCAATGCAATAGGTCTCGCAATTGCGAGATTTTGTGCTACTGGCATTGTAATTAACAATGCCTTTTATTTATGTGTTTAACACCTTCCATGCTGCCGTCGGCCATTGCCTGCCTGTTTTGCGGAAGTGCCGCACTTCCGCAAAATCGGCGGCGCAGCCAAAGGGTTAAAAAACCTGCAATAATAAAAGGCATTGTCATTTGCAATAGGTCAAAGTTTCTAAAATGCGAGAAGACCTATTGCATTGCAAATGCTTGTTTTCTTAGCCCTCAGTAGCGGTCAAAATGACGAGTCGCGCTATTCAAAACTCCAAATTAAAACTAAATAAATGACACATTTGACTATGAATCAGTTGTGTTTGGGAAATAACATGCGTAACTGAAGTAGGTGAAATGCAATGTTGATGTTTAAAAATGAAATTGCTAATATCACTTTTAAATGAAATACATATGAAATAAAACACACACGGTTACCCAAAATTGCCACTTTAATCAGGAAGTGCTCACACATTATATAAAAGAAAGCATTGAAGGCAAAGGACGGCGTCCTGCCTGACACAACTGTGTGTTTGGTGTTAGTTTTAAAAGAAGTTGGATTCTAGTAGGGAAAATATAGAAGTATTCTAGTCCAGGCATGGTCGTCGTCATTCACTAGTATAAAAATGAAACGTGTAAAGTAACACGACTCTTTCTTGATGTTATGTACATATCTAAATTTTTAATCAATAATTTCTGCATCTTTCCACCTAAATGATAATAAATTGTGTTTAAGTAGTGCCTTATACCTAACTATATAATCCCACTAGGCGCTGCAAGACATTTATACCGGTAGTTTTTTTATTAGTATTAGACAACAGTATGTAGCCTGGGTCGCTCAAATGGAAAATGAACTTCCGATCTGTACTTCACGACAGATATTAGCGATGAGCGTTCAACTGGCAAACCACTTTGCTTGTATTTGTAATGTAGTTGACACCTCAGCGTTTCGAGGCGCATTTCCCTCTATCCGCCTTCGTGCTTTCAGCACTTTGATGAACTACACCATTAAAGGTGTGTGAAAACTCAGATTACTGTGTGTACCACCTGTGTTAAATCTACACGAGTAAGACAATAAATGTAATACAAACCCACGCGTCTAACTGGTGATAGGTTATTTGATATACATTTTAAAATGAAACATTACAAACAATGCAATCTTTTCATTTACGTATAAACATTAAAAAAAAAAAATCTTTTCATTTAAGTATATATTTTCATAATCGATCATGAGTTGATGTTGGTACAACAGCAAATAAGAGTTTAGTATGAGAAGGACTGTGATTAACATACACTTAAGCGGACGGGGACAGTAAGTTTAAATTTAGGGACATAAAGCCTACCCGAGGACTATTAAAACAAGAGATGGCTAAATAGAAAATCCCCGCCGGGCCGCCGCGCTGCCTGCGACGACCCGGAAGCGGTTGGGAAGCCGGCCAATCACAGCGCGGCCCCAACCGGAAGTCCCGCCCCATCGCGGCGAGAGGGAGAGAGAGCTGCCCGAGGAGCCACGAAGGCTCCGCATTGAGTCCCGGTCCCGAGATGGGGGACCGGGTGAAGAGCAGGCGGGCGCATGGGGAAGGCGGGGCTCTCATGTTGTGAGAGAGCCCCGCAAAGCGCTACCGCCACCCGGGAGAAGGAGCCGCCGCCGTGCACCGCCAGAACAGGTAAGTTGAGTGAGAGGAGGGGTGAGTGGGGGGGGGTGTACGCGTGTGTGTGTCTCTGTTTGAGTGTGTTTGTGCGTGCGTCTGTGTGTCTGTGTGCGCGTGTGTATGTTTAAGGGGGGGTGCGTGTGTGTATATGCAGTGTGTGTATGGCTTTCTTAGTGCGCATGCATGAGTGACGACGTGCGCGCTCACGAGGTCGAATCTCGGCCTGCAAATGCGCGTGGCACTTTGCTGTCCTCATTCCCCGAAAAGTAACAACATAAGTTGTCTCGCTAGACGCAAAAGCTTCGCTTTTGCTTACGTCTAGCGAGACCTAAAAAGGGTAATACCAGCCATTTCAGACCAAAACATTACATTGTTTTTGCAGTGGTTTGCCTGTATAATTGTGACCCCTTGATCATCACAGGGTCTCTCTGGTGACGTGACTCATCGATCGGTCCTGGTGGGGTCAGTGGGTCATGAGTTGTTGTTGTGGCCAGGTGGTGCCGAAAGCGAAAGTGTCTGCCTGCCCTGCCCAATAATTTAATAGTGCATGCGCAGACAGCAGGGACTCCAGGGAGGGGGACTGTGGCTGCGCATTAGGGAGGGGATGATGAGTGAGGGGATGATGTGAGGGGAGGGGGGGAGTGTGCAGTGGCCAGGACAGTGTAACAAAACTTCAGTCGGCCCCCCTGCAAAGCGCTCCACAGTCTCTCTCATTCAGAAACTGGCCTGGAGTGGCAATAACATTACATAACATATCATGGGACCCAGCCCTTTTTATAACTAAGGAACTTTGCATCATATTATTGATGAAGGTCAGCATGGACTTTGGCAGCTTTCCAGAAGGACACCTGACACTGATGTTAATCAATGGACATTCATGGTTTCCTATAGAAGAGATCACTAAATCGACAGCCATGTGTAAGATACACCTGCTCCTACACATTACGTTTGGGCTGCCAACTGAAATTAGACAGACAGTGGGCCCCCCCACTCCCATTGGCTGGATTTAGTGACTATCTAAGCCACCTTGGAATCAAACATTGCGAAATCGTGCCGCAATGGCCACAACCCAACTGTGAGGTGGAACACTTTATGTATACCGTCAACGAGTTCCCATGGATTCCGGTGGACCATGGTGAAGTTATAAAATGGAGTCTCCATCATTTCTCGAGAATGTATCACGACACGCTGCACAGCACCCCCCAGTGCCCACCTTGGGAGCTAATGTTCAGAAGACCATCACAAGATGGATTGACCAGCAAGCCAAAATCGGGATGCCAAGGATTCCCAAATTAAACCTGGAGACCAAATGTTCATATGTAGCCAACATCGAGGTGCAAATTCCAGACACCCTTCGCCAAAGGTCCATGGACCGTTGATGATGTCAGGAGTACCATGGGGCGGCCCACTGAGATGAAGCGCAGGTAACCCATAATGTGTCATGGTTTATGAAGGTGCGCCGGGGGGAAAATGCAAACAACTTTGAGGGAGACACAATGATTGGGGCAGATCTCCCCCTCGCCCCACAGATAAGGAAGACCTGACCCTAGGCTGTCGCCAGGAAGGGAACAACCAATGCTGGGGGACATGTCCCATAATCAATGAGGGAAAGAGGAGAATAGGATTCGGGGATGGAAGAAAAACCAGACAACACAGGATGCCAAGCCAGCCCCTGAAGATAAAGGTAAAACCAAAGACAAAAACAGATCCCTAGCCAGGCTTACAAGACCTTATGGAGCAGGTATCATGGCGGTTAGAAACCTGAAGGAGTGCAAAGGACTGAGCTAAAGTGGGAAGGGATGTGGTGAGCCATTCAGCCCCTATGTAAGGGGGGCTCACATGTGTGCGGACCCCTGCAGCTGGGCGCAAGCGAGCAGATAAATAAAAGGGGGCGGGACCACTCAAGATCACCCCCAGACTGCAACTGAAGTGTCTGTTGTTATTACTGCGTATAGCGCTGAGTATAAGCCCAACATACTACAGCACTATATAAAAGTCCTAAATAGATAATTAAATAACGAGCATCAAAATGAAATTTAGACGAACATTATGCTTTTTTTCTCTGTAATTCATAATCTTTGTTATACATATTCAAACACGATATTTCATCACGGCCTGCTTTCCGTGCATTATTTTTACTGTTGTCGTGACAGGGTACATTGTGACAGCTAAGACGACGTCAAACACTGGGGAAGGGGAGCAGCATGCGTTTTGCCCTTTAAAGTAAGATAGACACGAGGAATTACTGGTATGAGTGCATCTGAGAAGATTTTAGTCACGCCGTTCTGTTAAAAATAGAAAGAGTTTCAAAGAAAAGGAAGGTTTAGATGGAGAAAAGATGACCTTCAGATGAAATATCCTGCAACTTCTTGTCCCCAAATAAACTCCTTTCCCAGCTGCTCTCCGGTATTATAATAAACACATTGGGAGGGAAGAAGGGGGGCAAGCACGACCGACTACCATTTTGTGTGTGTAAAAGGCCGCTTTACTGAAACAGGTGCACATCACATTTATTAAAACTTGCAACCGCCTTACAAAACTAAAACCTCTCTAAACATCAAGTTACCTGACCCCTGATGTTTTTCTCCCCCCACCCCTACGATCCCCACATGATAACTCCCCCCACCCTGCAATATACAAATCCACAATTCAATTACATCCCGATAGTATCCAATTTTCCCCCCTACATCCTAACTCAAACATTTGCCCAGACCTATCTGCCTTCTTGCAACTGTAATTAGGTACCCTCTAAAGTAACTCCTAAACTGTTTACCCTTTCCCCGCTCCCGTTCCCCAACTCCCCAAACATAATGATAAAGAACCGAACTCCAGCCAAACTTGGCCAACATCAAAAACAACTCCACCAGCACCTGTTCCAAGTGACAACTTACATTGAAAGTCCCCCTGTGCACCTGCCCCAACGCAGCCTCCCTAACGAAAAGAGACCTAGCTTAAAGAACCTCCCACAAAAACCAAAGCCCAGGGAGGGTGGGCGGGGACAAAAACTACTCTGTCCGCTCTCAGCCACCAGGTCTCAGTACCTAAAATGGTGGCTGGGGACACGCGGATTTCCCTTAAGTAACCCTTGGGCTGCCTACCTCATAATTGGGCTGCCTTTGGGCTATCCCCAGGCAGCCCAAACAGCGACAAAATGGCCGCTCCCTGCTTATGCCCCCCTTCCCCCTCCCAAATCTGCCCAGGGGGCAGACCTCGCGGTTCGGCTGCCCCCCAAATCCCCCTTGGGAGGGAACAAGGGGGGCAAGCACGACCGACTACCATTTTGTGTGTGTAAAAGGCCGCTTTATTGAAACAGGTGCACAGCACATTTATTAAAACTGGCAATCGCCTTACAAAACTAAAACCTCTCTAAACATCAAGTTACCTGACCCCTTAGGTTTTTCTCCCCCCACCCCTACGATCCCCACATAACTCCCCCCACCCTGCAATATACAAATCCACAATTCAATTACATCCTAATAGTATCCAATTTTCTCCCCTACATCCTAACTCAAACATCTGCCAAAACCTACAGACCTATCTGCCTTCTTGCAACTGTAACTAGGTACCCTCTAATTTAACTTCCAACCTCAAAAAACACTCCGCCACCCAGGGAAAGTGGGGTTAGGTGATTAAACCACCTCCCCCCTTTCCCTGCCCCCCCCACCCCCCCCAAACTGTGCGGAATAGACCTCCCCCCGCAGCCCCCTACTCCCCGCGCACCCCCAACAAGCGAGCCAACACTTACCGAAGCTCCAACAGGTACAAATCCATTCCTATACGGGAGAGGTGAACTCCGTCCCCCCGGAACATTTCAGGCTCGTCGTACTTAATGTCCCTGTGCCAAATGCGGGAAAACCCTAAATGCCGACAAAAACGCACCATCTCGACATTCAATTTCCACCGTGCCTTGTCTATCACCTGTGGTTTCACTGCCCCGCCACACTCTACGTGGTACCAACTCGGTCCATACCACCGTACAACCTGCCCATGTCCTCCGCAGCTCCGCCAAATCCCTCCTCATCGCTCTCATCAACACCAAACCCGACTCCTGCACCATATCATTCTCCCCCAGGTGGAGAACCAACACATCCGGGCACCGCCCCCCTCGCACCAAACTGTTCAACGTCGTGATCAATTCCTTCCATCTCATGCCCCCCCTCCTAGACCAAAGCACCTGAAACATAGCCGGGTTGAAACCCAGGTTTTCCCGAAATAGCAATCTTGAGCCTGTAATTTCGCCCTCTTCACAAAGGAATGGCCCACAATCCAAACCAACATGTCCCGGGCCAGGGGGCCCGCCACCGAACCTGAAATGAGAAACAAATGTCAATAAATGTGTCCCCCCACAATCCCTTGCGCGCGTTCATGCCAAGTCTACGCTGCGCACGTACCGCCAATAACAATTGGAGGACCATCTCCCCAAGCTCATAATGTCCCCGCGCCCGCACCCCCGACGATGCGCTTCCGCCGCCGCCCCTATCCGGAACGAGTGTGTGCCATATTGACCCCCTTCCTCTCCCAACCTGGCCAATGCTTTCCGCAACACCCCCAACAGCTGTGACCCCGTTGCCCCTCTCCCATCCGCATGCTGAAACACCAAACCTCCCGCCCACCATTCACCTTCCCATTTCCATCTCCACCGTACCGGGCACGTCCCCCCTCCCCCGCCTCACCACCCACGCCCGACGCACCTCTGATCCGTCTTGGACTTTCGCACCCAAAGGCGCACCTCCGTCCGCCCCAAAAGTACCTCTGACCACTCCAGTCCCCTGCCTCTTTTCGAACCCAACAGTTCCGACACCCTACATGCCCCCGCAAACATCCACACCATCAAAGTCGTAAACAGGCAGGCTTCCCTTCCGTCCCTGCATACCCGAGGCAGCATCACCAACACTCTGCCCAACAACTCCTCCGACATAGGCCGCCTCACCGCCCCCCCCTCCCACACTCCCGTGCCCAACCCTCCAGCATCCTAGTCCCGAGCTCTCCTGCGGACGGGGCATATCCCAAAAACAGCTTCCCCATAAAAGCAATCCCCGCCAGCTTGCCTGCTATGGTCACCCTCGACAAACCCTTGGCTATCAGGGACAGCATGAACTGCAACACATCCTCCTGCCTTTCCAGCCCCAGCGGCCGCCAACGCGCCCCGTACGCCACAAAGTCCCCCCAGGCCGCCACATACGTTGTTCTGGTTGACTCCGCCAAGGATCATAGAACCAGTTGCAACATCCGGTGTTGCCTATGTGCCACATCCGCTGTGGCATGGCGTCGGGTCCCGCTCTGCGTCCTCGGCTAACCCACGGAATCTCCCCCACTGCGAATGAGACAGAGCATCCACAATGTCATTGTCAATTCCTGGGACATGCACCGAGCGAAAAGCAATGTCATGGCGCGAACAGCCCAACACAAACACACGCAACAACTTCAGCACTTGCTCATCTCTGGCGGACTGGCGATTCACCACCTGTACCACTGCCATGTTATCCACATTGAAATTCACCCTTCGGTGGGCCAACACCTCACCCCACAGCCAGATCGCCACCACCAAAGGAAAAAGTTCCAGGAAGGCAATGCTCCTCCCGCCCCCCAGCCACTCGGGGGGCCACCTCTCCGCACACCATTTCCCGTTCCAGTAGAGACCGAACCCGCCGCTGCCCGCCGCGTCCAAGAAAATCTGCACATCCCAAACCATGTCCACGTTGCGCTGTAAGGGCACTCCGTTAAACTGGTTCAGGAAAAACCGCCACATCCGCAAATCCTCCCGAACGCCCGCCGACAAACGCACATGGTGGTGTAGAGGCCTCTGTCCGGCCAGTGCGCGGGAAAACCTTCTACAAAACCACCCTGCACGCAAAATTGAGATGGCCTAAAAGCACCTGAATGTCCAACACCGTCACTGTATGTTTTTCCACCATCACCTCCAGGAGCCCCAGCATCTGCTGTTGTTTGTCCGCCGGCAACCTTGCCTCCATCAACACCGAGTCCAGCTCAATACCCAAAAATGACAGCGCCGTGCCTGGCCCCACTATCTTTTCTGGTGCCAATAGCACCCCAAGGTCCTCCATGATCTCCTGAAACATGTCCAGCGCTACCTGGCAGTCCGTGGAGGCTGGGGCCCGACCAAGAAAAAGTCATCCAGGTAGTGCGTAATTCCCTGGTGACCCGTGCGTTCCGTAAAAAACCACTGCAGGAACGTACTAAAACATTCAAAAAGCGAGCAAGACATCGAGCAGCTCATCAGCAAAGCCTTGTCCACATAGCAGCGGCCGTGAAACTGGATCCCTAGCAGGCACCAGTCGTCTGGGTGGACCGGCAGCAGCCGGAACGCCGACTTGATGTCGCACTTCGCCATTGTCGTGCCCGGTCCCGCCGCCACCACTAATTCCATGGCCGCCTCCACGGTAGAGTAAGACACCGTCGCCTCATTCTCATCGATATAGTCGTTCACCAATCCGCCTTCCGGCAATGACAAATGCTGGATCAGGCGGAACTGCCCGACTTCCTACTCCTATGGGTGATACTATCAACTCCTCCAGTGGCCAATCTACAAAAGGACCCGCCATGCGGCCCTCCTGCACCTCCTTGTCCAGCTTACTCTGTACCACGTCTGGGTGTTCCCGAGCCGACCGCAAGTTGACCGCCCAACGCCGCCGCCGAGGCCCTTTGTAGCCCAACCGAAACCCGTCCTGAAACCCCGTCCGCTAACGCTCCGCGGCCCTCGCATCCGGGTAATTGGGCAGGGACACTGACAAAAGGTCCAGCCTAACCGGGGTACGAGCCCTTTGTCCCAGACCCCCTACCACCTCGGCCGCTGCCCGACGGCTGACCGGCTCCAGGGAGTGCCGCCCCGGCTGACGCCTGCGGACCCCCGTGTTGCAGCCCGGGGAGGCCCCAACACCAGAGCACTGGGTGCCAGTACCGGCCGCACCCGCAGCACTCGTGTCTAAAACGGCAATGTTCCCTGGCACACAACCCTTTATTATAATCCCAGCATGCGCCCACAGCACCGGGCTGGCTCTTCGCTCCGGCTCCCACCCCCACTCGGGTGGGGCAGCCCTGAAAGGGCTGATAGATTATTGGGAGGCCGCTGGCTGGAAAAATTGTCTTGCCCGACCCCGCCAGGCTCATCGTGTGCTGCCAAAGATCGCAGTCTAACTCACCCCACTTCGCCTCGGAATCCCATGCCATCTTCGCCCGGAACTCCTCGTCGTACTGCGCCCACGCATACCCCCCGCCCGTGATCTGCGCCTTCTGGATAACGTCCATGAATTTAAACAGGGCCACTGATCGTTCCGGGAACCTCTCACAATACACACTCGCGAATATCAAAAAGGCCGCCGTCCAGTTCTCAATCATCAACGGCACCCACGGGCGCTTCTGCAGCTCATATTCCTCCTCCTTTGACACCTCCTTTGACCGAACCTCGTGGTGCAACAGCTTCATCAACTCCACATACGCCCCCTTACAAATCTTCTCCTTAGTCGACGCCATCAAATGCGCCCCCAGCGGCTTTGTAACCCCCATATAAGGGAGCCGCTTAATCTTCAGCTCCTTGCTCTCTGGTTTTGCTGCGCCACTGTCCTCCGCTGACCCACCCCCGCCGCTGTGCTGCCAGCTCCTCCCTTAGTCTCGGGCTTCGGTAACTCGCCTGCCTTCGGATTGCTGTTCGCACCCGCGCCGCCAGCGCTAAGATTCCCCGCGACCCCCGCTCCTCCGGTCCCCCCTTTGGGTTCTCCATCTGCACTCCCCCCAGGCACCAGCGCGGTCTCATCCGGCCTCACACCCCGATCCATCACATACTTTCCTTTGCATAACCGATCCTCACCCCTCCCCCCCTCTCCCCCACTCCCACCGACACCATGCGCGCCGCTGCCTTGGATTTACCTGAGACCAAGGTATCCCCTCGCCGCTCCTCTCTGCTCCGCTCCGGCGCGACCTGCCTCCTGACTGTGTCCGGGCCGCTGCAGCACGCAGGCCCCGTGACACCTGTAAAAATTAACTCACGCCATCCCTCAACTCCCCTTCCTCCAAGCTGTCCTCATCCCCTTCAATCAATTCCACTCCTCCCCACGCATAACTCCGGCGGGCCGGGGGCGGCGCCGACTATACCCGGCTAGAGACCCACATTCCTCCTCTCTCCCCACTCAAAATATAACAGTCCTCCGTGCCGGTGCTCCACGACTTCCGCCGATCCCCAAGCCGTTGGGGCCCTGTGGGTGGAGGGGCCGGCGAGCCCGCCCAGGGCCTTCGTGAGCCAACCACACCGTGATCCCTTGTTGACTCCATGCTCGCCACGGGAAGCTCCGCCCTCCCTTCTCCTTGGTGTCGCTGGGCCTCCCAAACGTTACCAAGTTCGCTCCCCCGCGCCGGAATGCCCCCTGCAAAAGAAAAGGTACCGCTGGAGTGCTGGGTCCCTGCCACTGTGTCCCCCCAACTGACCTCCCTCCCCCCAACTGCCCCCCACACCTCCCTCATCCTCCTCCTCACTCCAAACGAGCCCCCCTGCCCCTGCACCCCCTTCCTCTGCTAAACCCCCCCCCAGCGCCCAACCCGTCCCTCCCGACGCACCGCCACCGCGGCTACCTACCCCCACCCCCTCCCCTCCCTCGCTGACGGGCCCGCTTCGACCTCCCCGCACCCCCCAGATCCCCCGCTGCATTTCGCGCCTCTCGCAGACCCTCCTCCCAAGAAGCAAAAACATCCAAACCCTCCCACTCCCTCTCACTGCCATCTGACTCTATCAATAATGGGGAGGCCCCACCCACCTGCACTATCTCCTCCTCCCACCCCCGTTGCCCTTCCCGGGGATCCCAGCTCTCCCTCCCCCCACCGCTCTCCCCGTGACAACCCCCCCTCCCCCACCTCTTGTCCCAAAGCGCCCGCCCCTCCCCGAGCCCCCCTCTCGCACCCCTTCTAGCCCTGCTCCTGTCCCTCCCTGCTGTCCCCCTGGCCCCCCTGTCGGGCAGGTGAGAGTCCCCGCGCGCTGGTCGGGCCTCCGCTCCAACCGCACTGCTGCCCGGGCGGCCGCACAGATCCTCGCGCGGCCGCCCCTCACAGACGCGATCCCTCCCGCTCCCGGCCCCGCCCTCCGCCCGGCCCCCAGACGCCATTGAGAGCCGCGGTGAGGCGCCCCTGGCATTGCGCCTCGCCCGCTCCTCCCCGACCGCATCAAATCCATCCAACAGGGCCGCGCTCCTGGCATCTGCGCAGCCCTGGGGACTCACCTGCAGTTGCGCCGCTTTCCGCGGAGGCGAGCAGGCCAGCACCACCGCTGCCACGCCTGCGGAGGCCCTCCGCACCGGGCGCGGCGCCTGCGGGCCCACCAAGAGGTCCATCCGCCCCGCCTCGCTCAGCAGGCGGATGGCCTCCAACACTCTGACATCCTCTGAAACCGCCATAACCGTAAGTAGCGAAAGACCTATTAGTGAGCCACAAACAACCCTTGCCAACAGCTAACTAAACCTGACAAAAACTACTCTGTCCGCTCCCAGCCACCAGGTCTCAGTACCTAAAAGTCCTGGGTTATGGGTAATACGGTGGGCTGTTTGCTATGTTGGAGAAGTACCAGTACAACAGGGTTAAGACTACTCCACAATACCAATTTGATCCCATAGTTGCCAACTACATGGAGAAGACATATGGAGATTAAGAAATGATCCACAATAGATTTTTGGTACCTTGTCCTACATATGTAGGGGCAACCTGAGCGCTAGGGATGACTAAATTCTGCGCGTGAATTAAAATATTCAATTTCTCCCCCTGAGCAGTATGTTCAAAATGAAGGGCTGATGGAGTATCCCCCCAATAAAATTTTTTAAAGGCGACACTAGTATGCAATAATGTTCATCACTTGTTTTCAGGTCCGAACTAAAACAAATGACCAAAGAAAATTAAAAAAGCAATGCATACCTTTAGTATAAAAGTTGGATATTTGTCAGTTTACTAATATTGAGTGTCTGGAGTGCCAATAAAACCAATCAGTATAACTAGTAGGTCAAATGCATAGCTGACTCTCATCCAGGTGCATGCGCGCCTCGCACCAAGAACAGCTGTTTGCCCCTTAACCACACAGCTGAAGGAACCATTATGCAAAATATTTAAACATACTTTCCAATGTTTTATCCCTGTACTAGGACAGGAATTTGAAAGATTTATATAATTTCTTAACAGACCGAATTGCAATTTCGGCCTGTTAAGAAACGTAAAATAGCCCTTTCATTAGTACAGTGGCAAAAAATGTATCGCAATTTGCTATTCCTACCCGGTATATATCGCAAATTGCGACCGGTATTTAAGAAATGCAACTAGCGATTACCTATTTGCGATTTGTAAAGCACATGTACAAAGCATTCATTTCCTAAATGTGAATTGGGCATTTATTACCTCATATTATTCCTGAGGTGGAAGCCGGGAGCTGTGTTTCTCTGTTTATTTTAAATATATTTGCTGCACGTTTTTTCTTCTGCTGATACTTTCATCTGCACTCAGCCGAGTAGGCGCTGAGTGTTCCTGCCCACCGAGGTTGCCGGTGAGAGCGAGCGGCCATTCTGGGAAGGCACACAGGAGGGCGGACTAGTGTCTGCGATGCGCTCTGAGGGCGTATAAAGCAAGCGACTCTGGCGCTCGCGTTCAGACCTCGCATTACCTCATATTACTCCTGAGGCAGAAGCCGGGAGCTGTGTTTCTTTGTTTATTTTAAATATATTTGCTGCACGTTTTTAATAAGTAAACTCGCTACCTCATTTCTTCTGCTGATACTTTCATCTGCACTCAGCCGAGTAGGCGCTGAGCGTTCCTGCCCACCGAGGTTGCCGGTGAGAGCGAGCGGCCATTCTGGGGAGGCACACAGGAGGGCGGACCAGTGTCTGCGACGCGCTCTGAGGGCGTATATAGCAAGACAGACATGCCTCCGCGCAGCGGACGCGTACAGCGGACGCGCTCTCAATGCGCCGAAGGAGCGCCAAAGGAAAGCCCGTCTGCGCCCGTCAGCGCCCCAGAGGCGTCGGGTGGCGGACGGACGGGCGTCTCCTCGAAAGTCACCTTTGGTAATTTGCTTAGGTATGACTCGGATTATATGAAATCTCTACGGGACAGTGGCGGCGGCTGCCCTCCGGTGCCCTCCGGTGCCCTCCATCAATTCAGAGGACATCACATGCTGTTTCAGCTTTGGATGGACACCTTCATACAATGCACCGAATCGGGAGTCACAATGCTCCCCAAAACCTGATGCCCCAGACCCGTCAGGGACTCCCCTTCAAAAGAACTTTTCATGTATGCTTCTCAATACACGATCCTTAGGCAAGCATGCTCTGGATCTTTTTGATCTACTAATAGAGTCTAAGCCTGCCTGTCTATTTTTGACAGAAACTTGGCTTGGAGACTCTTCTAGTCCTGACCTATCTATAGCCCTTCCCCAGAACTATTATATTCTGAGGAAAGACTGTGTGATGGGCAAGGGTGGAGGTGTCGCTATAGTGGTGGACTGTCGCTACACTTGCTCAATTGTTCCTACTGAAGACATTCAGGGGGTGGAGTCTCTTGCCTTCTGTCTGTCCTTCTCGCCTCATCACTCTTGTTCCGGGCTATTACTGTACAGGCCTCCGGGGCAGGTTGGATCTTTTCATGATGAACTCCACACGGCTGTTTCATCTCTAATTATGAAGTTTAAACACTGCTTGCTTCTGGGGGATTTTAACATCCATATGGATGCGCCAGAGGCGGCTGATACCATTAAACTTCTTGATGTCACAAACTCACTCGGTTTGACCCCTTATCTTACTACTGCCACCCACAATAAAGGCCATATTCTGGATCAAGTTTTCTCTACCATCCCACTTATTTCTGCCCCGCCCTCTCCTGTGTTGTGGTCAGATCACTATTTAGTGAATTTTGATATCCTACGTGTGTCCAAAACGAACAACAGTGGCCCCAGCCTGCAGATTTCTGCATTCGCTCCTACCATCGAGTATCGCCCGATATGCTAGCTCAGTCTCTGGCTCTGCATCCCTGCCAACTTACAGGCGATCTTGACGCTGATTTATATCTTTTTCAGACCTGGCTCGTGCATCGCCTTGACGAGCTGGCACCTCCATCTATCAGCCGTAAACAAAATTTGCCCGCTTCAGCGCTGTGGTTTACCCCGGCGTTACATGAAAGCAGAAGGCTTTTCAAGAAAGCTGAGAGAGCGTGGCGTAGAAGCTACGATGCGCTTCTGAAGCAGGCATATAAGGAGCGCACTAAAATTTATCACAAAGATATCTTCCTTGAGAAAAAATCCTATTTTGCTAAAAGAATTGAAGCAGCGGAGAACACCAGTAAGGAAATTTTCATTATAGTTAAGGAATTTACCTCCCCGGCATCCTCAACATCTAAATTCGCCCCCTCTGAACTCTGGATTGAACAAATGGCAAATTTTTTTGCCAGTAAAATCAAAAATATTCAGGTTTCATTTACACAGACCTGCTCACCTAATGACTCGAGCTTCAGTTGCAATGCACCCACTCCCAAATCTCAGCACTATTTGCTCACGCATTTTCCGCCTCTTTCCCCTCAAGGTTCATTGGACCTGCTATCCAAATTAAAATCTGGCTCACCGGCGGATCCTTGCTCTGCAAAGTTCCTTGCAAAGATTGCATATGTTATCAACCCAATAATCAATCCGATCCTCAATCAATCTGGCAACGTTCCCAGATCTTGGAAAAAGGCGCATATCCTCCCACTGTTAAAAAAACCTAACCTCGACCCCCTTGTCCATGCTAATTACAGACCAATTTCCCTTCTCCCAGCCTTCGCCAAGGTCGTGGAAAAACATGTTCACTCCTCTCTTTCCACCTTTCTTGAGACTCATGAGATTCTCCATCACACTCAGTCTGGGTTCCGCTCTAACATGAGTACGGAAACAGCGTTGCTGGAGGTCACTGAATCTATTAAGGAGGTTCTGGACAACGGGGGAAAGGCACTGCTGATTTTGCTTGATCTGTCGGCAGCCTTTGATACCGTCCCTCACAGCCGTCTTCTCTCAAGACTCCAGGAGATTTGTCTGAGAGGGACAGTATTCAATTGGTTCGTATCATTCTTATCCGACCGCCAGCAAGCAGTTTGGGCTCCTCCTTTCTCAGCCTCAGTTCCATCTCTGGAAGTAGGAGTCCCACATGGTTCGATCCTGAGCCCGACCCTTTTTAATATATATATGCCCCCGTTGGCAGCATTGGTCGAGTCCCTCGGAGCCCAGATTGTGTCGTATGCTGACGATACGCAGCTTCTTTTCACCTGTAATAAGAACTCTGATTTTAACGGCAATAATATCTTGAGTTGTCTCAAGGCCGTCTTTGCTTGGTTCAAATTGAATCAACTAAAATGTAATTCTGATAAATCAGAGGTTCTTTTTTTCAGCTGCCCCCCTGATGCCAATTGGAAATCTTGGTGGCCTGCGGACAAGTTTTCTCCGTCAGCTGCCTCCCCGTGGCTAAAAATCTGGGTGTGAAAATGGACAATGGGCTGTCCCTTAAACCCCAGATTTTGAGTTTAGTAGGACAATGCTTTGGCCTTTTAAAAATTCTCAGAAAATATCTCCCGTTACTGTCACATGCCCATCGGAGGATCACGGTTCAAGCCCTGATTGGATCACGGCTTGATTACGCCAATATTTTTTACCTTGGCCTCCCTGAATATCTTCTCACACGTCTCCAAACTGTACAAAATTCGGCTGCACAAGCTATCTTTGGCCTCAGTCGTAAGCACAACACTTCGGCTCTTCTAAACTCACTCCACTGGTTGCCGGTGCGGAAGCGCATTATTTTCAAAACTCTCACCACGGCATTTAAATATCTCCATGACACGGGCGCCCTCTACTTAAGGAAAAGAGTCCGCTTTTACCATCCTTCCAGATCCCTTTGCTCCGCTTCCTTAGCACTGGCTATAGTTCCAGCAATCAAATGAGCTCGCATTGGGGGTCGCTCTTTTAGACTTCTGGCACCCCAATTATGGAACAAACTGCCTTTCTCCCTAAGAAAGTTGGACAACCTGCTCTCCTTCCGGAAAGAGCTTAAAACATGGCTGTTTGGAAAGTAACACTCCGCGAGCACTGATTCTTAGCCTTTCAGGTCTGTTAGCGCTGGGACACTCTGCCCGAGTAGATGAGCGCTCTACAAAACCCCCCCTTAACATAACATAACATAACATTTAGGAAATGCTTTTATCCTTGACTCAAAGTTGATGGTAACCATGTGCAAAATTAAAAATTGGATTTTAAAAATGCATTTTTTAATGTGACATGAAGTACACATGTGTCCCTAGGGCATATGTACACTGACATGTGCACTATGAATTTCGAGGTGCCTCTGATGGGGGCTTAAGCCCAGAGGCATCCTTGGGTTTATATTTCCTAAATTGCGACTTCCTATTAGGAATAGGACTAGGAATTCCTATTAGGAAATTGCAATTTAAGGAAATGCAAACCATTCCCTAATTGGCCCATAGGTGGCAATGCAATAGCATTATCTATTTTAGATTTCCTAATAGCGAGTCCTACTCTGTAGGATTAGCTATAAGGAAATCGTAAATGTTGTACATAGGAAATGCAAAATAAGAATTTCGTACATCTGGCCCGAAGAATATGAAGCAATATTTTCTAAAACCGCACTATGTATTCATTTTTGAATAGACAGACACAGACTAGTCAGTTTGAAAAATGAATGCAACTGTGAAGTATGTGTTACAGTAATGTCACCAAAACCTTTGGCGCAATGTCATTTTGCTTTAATCTATATATATATATATGTGTTTATCCTCACAAGACAGATTGCACCATGATCAAGTGTGAAGTTACGGTGTCAATTACGAGGAAACTGGGATGATGTAACTTTGTGGTTGTTTGAACACTGTACATCGAAAGATGGAAAATTAAATGATAAGGGCTTAGTGGAAGCCATGTATCCAATGTCCTTTCCCACATACAGTTAAGGGAACCTGGTGGAGTATCTTAAAAACCCAGGGCCTCATTTATGAGGCCTTGCGTCAGTTTTGCGCTTCCGATGCGTCACTTTTTGTGACGCATCAGCAGCGTAAGACATGCCTCCTGTTGCGCACTATTTACAAAGTGGCGCATCTAAGCAGATGCGTCACTTTGTAAACCCCTGCGCTTCATTATACCTGCGTCAGGTATAATGTATGCAGAGGGGGCGTTCCCCTGCAAAAAGCCTCGTAAAAGTGACGCAGTGAAATCTATGAGATTTCACTGCGTCACTTTTAGGACGCTGTTGCGTCAAAATCTTGCGCCTGCCTCAGAGCAGGCGTAAGACTGACGCAAGCCCTTTCACATGGGGCTTTCCCCATGTGAAAGGATGCATTGCTGGAGTTTCGTCACTTTTGTGACACACTCCAGCAATGCGTCACTTTTGCGATTACAGATACGTCAGAAATACTGACGTATCTGTAACTCCTTGCGCAATGATGCGTCATATTGTAAATATGACGCATCATTGGGGTCGCAAAAAGGGCGCAATGAAAAGTGACGCTTCGCTGTTTTCTCACAGCGATGCGTCACTTTTCATAAATGAGGCCCCCACTGCACAAGGTGAATAATTCTGTGAATTACACGCATGCCAGGCAAATTTCAGGTATGCAAGACAACCTGAAGCACAAAGGGCAAGCATGTGCAAAGAGGAATATAATGTGCCCAACATCACAGTGTTACACATCAGGTATAATAAACCCAGGATACTGATTCCACAAGATAGGGTACAGACTGTAAAAGGAGGCTGCAAGAAATTGGGAGCATTATTTGAGGGGGTAACTTCCCATAATCACAATCTTTGTTCGAGTGAATCACTAAAGTTACCAAATTAACCTGATCTCACTCCCTGCTCGCTATGACAATGAGCAGACAGGCTTAACTTTGTGGCAATTTGTAAAGTATTTCTGCAGTACCACAACAGTAATGAAGTCAAAACACCACACAAGAAAAAAAAAAACAATGTAGAAAAATACAGTAAAGGTTAATAAGTAAAATGACACGAAAACAAAACAAATCCAATAAGGAGAATGGAGTCCTGAATTAGGGCCGAACAGTGTTCAGTACCAACCACAGTCATCGTGCTGTGCTTGAACAACAACTAGGAACAAGTTAAGGTCAACCGCAATGGATCACAGGTTGGATACAGAAACCAGGTTCGACACAATTGGAAGTTTTACCTTCAAAGTTAGGGCCAAATGTACAACAAAGTAATGCATTACCGTGCCGCAAGCCATTTGGCTGCACCTCGCTGTGTTACTTTGGAAGAAAAGGGATGCATCATATTTACAACAATATGACGTATCCCTGAGCTCTCCCCTGCGGTGGCGCACAATTTGCTGCCATGCGCAAACTTAGGCACCCTTACACCATGGTATTGCAGGGATAATTGTTTTTGTACAGGAAGTGACACCTTCCTACAAAAAATCAATCATGAGAGGCTTTTTCCTCTTTCTATTTATGCTCAAGAATGCAGGGCCCATAGATAGAGGAAAAACAAGGAGAAATTCAAACATTTCTCCTCACTGTGCCTCCCTATGCCTCCCCTGGGGATGCATAACATTCTGACGCATTCCCAGGTTTCCAAAAGATTGTAAATCTGGGATTGCGGCAGGAGCCATGGGTGTTGCTTGGGAACACCTACAGCAACACCCATGGCACGGTCCTTTCAAGAAAAGTACTGCCCAAAAAGGGGCCTTATTTACAAGGACACGAATAGCCACACAGTGTGGCTTCACGTGTCCTTGTAAATAAGTGACAGCAAAATGCACTGCCAGTGCGTCACAAAGGGGCGCACAGGCGGAGCAAGTTGCTTGTAAATATGATCTCTAGTTTCTAAAATAGAAGTGAAAAAATCCTCAGCGGGACAAGACAGCAGGTTCTGGTGGAAGAGGGTTCCACAATGTGGTATAGCCTCTGGATTCGTTTCTGGTAAAGCCACTGACTTTTGGCATGAAAGCTCACGCAGGAGAGATTTTAATTTAATGCCCTAGGAAGGCTGACCAGACAATTTTGACACCTTGCTCCAGTGAGGATTCCTACATTCATACAGAATCACTTTTTGGAGCTCAGATACTTCCTGTGGGGCAAGGCTGTAGGCTGTAGGCTGTAGGCAAACAGGGCTCCACGAGGCAAAATACCTTCTTCGGGAGATCCAGCTAAATCAGAAAAACTCTAAGCAGGAGCAACAAGAATCTTCCGCCAAGTGGCAATGCACCTTTATCGGAGCAGCTTGGTCCCGGAACACCAAGGTTTTTAGATCTAAAAGTTTTCTAAGTCCAAGGTTTCAGGAAATATTAACAGGAGTTCCCTTTGTAACAGCCACGGTTTCCAGGAACTTAGGGGCATCCCTTTTAGATCAAGACTCACTCCAGCAAAGACTAGCAGCCAGGTGGAGAACAGTTAGAACTATTCAGCTGAGCAGTTGCAGGAAAGGCTTTTTGTAGTTTGTTGTGCCCCTGTAGCTTGACGATGAGATCAACCTTATTAATCTTCAGTATATTTATAAAGAGCACAGATTCCTAAAAAGGTGTCCCAGTGCTGACTTTGAGCGTGTCCACCAGGTTCCCAGGTCAAACCTGAAGGAGACTCTTCCTAAAACTGCTTTGGATGAGCAGCTTCTTAAGACCAAGGGTAGGGTGTTCCAGAGTTTGGCAGTCAGATATGCAAAGAAGCGGCCTCTTCTTCTCTATTTAGCAATCCAAGGGGTTTGAAACAGCTTAAGATTGTTAGAGCAAAGGGGTCGGGCCTGGACAGAGAGTTTAAAATGGCACCTAAGATATGAAGGACCCCTGGAATTAAAAATGTTAAAAGCAAGAGTAAGGGCCTTGAACTGTATCCTTTTATCACTTGTGATCCAGTGAAGCTGGTGCAGGTGGCCTGAAATAGGACACCACGGAGGAAGTTTCAGGATCAGACAGGCCGCAGCATTCTGAGTAATCTGCAGCCCATGTAAAAGATAAGAAGGAAGTCCAAAATATAAACTATTGGAATATTCCAGTTTAGATGTGATCATGGCATGAACTACTGTCTTCTGCTGATCCAGGGGAATATAATGCATTATCCGTGTCGAGGATCTGAGAGTCAGAAAACAGGAGCAGAACAAAGATTTTATTTTGGGTTCACAGGTAAGTTCAGCATCAAATTTGACCCCCATGTTTCTGGCCACTGGGACTGAACAATGCGCATTTCCCATGAAAGGTGGCCATCAGAGGCTGCAATCAGGTACGATTTTAGAATCAGAGAAAAGAACTTCGATCTTGTCTAAATTTAATTTAAGGAAGCTGGCATTCATCCACTGTAGAACAGAGCTGAGACATGTTTTAAGAGAAGTTAATGTTGAAGGATCCCTTTCTTGGAAAGACAAAAACAGCTGTGTATCATCTGTGTATGAGACAACCTAAATCCGGAAAGACTCCACCATATCTGTCAGGGGTGTCCTATTTATATTAAAAAGGGTAGGGCTGAGTTCCGACCCCTGAGGTATCCCACAATTTAGCGGCCTAGCTGCTGAGGTAAAATGAGGGAGGACGACCAATTGTGTGTGATTACAGAAAAAGGGCTTACCCCAGATAACGCAGACCCCTTAATGCCAAAGCCCTCCAGTCTCTCCAGCAGAACCACATGGGAGACTGTATCTAAAGCTGCTGAGAGATCTAGTAGCATTAGCATAACTGAGAAATTTTGGTCCAGGTTAATTTTGATATGCTCAGAGACTGTAACAAGACAAAATATCGAATCCAAAATATAGAATTACCAAAATATCGAAGTCAAAATATAGAATGGACAAAATATCGAATGGACAGAATATAGTGGTGAAAAATATCGAATTGAAGGTAAGTAATTTAATATCGAATAGTAATTTTTAAACCTACGCTATTCAACGCTTTCCCTACTGTTGCACTCTCTGGAGTGGGAATATTCATTTTTACCCCTACGCTATCCAACGCTTACCCTACTGTTGCACTCTCTGGAGTGGGAATAGTCTTTTTTACCCCTACACTATCCAACGCTTTCCCTACTGTTGCACTCACTGGAGTGGTAATAGTAAACATATATTTATTATTTCATTAATTTTAAATTACTTTTAAGGCACTTAAAAAAATTCGATATTTTGACTAACTATATTTTTTAAAACTATATTTTTGATTCGATATTTTTGTACTTACCTGTTTATAGATAGGAATTCGATATTTTTGCATTCTATATTTTTTCTTCGATATTTTGATAATTCTATATTTGTGTATTTGATATTATGTCAGTGATCCCTCAGAGACATCGAGGAGGGCGGTCTCAGCTATGTAACCCTAGCCGAAACTAGATTGCATGTCATGTAGTAAGGAGTTTTCCTCCAAGAAGGAAGTGAGCTGACTGTTGTCATTTTTTCCACCAGCTTTGCCTTTGAGGGTAGTAGTGAGATGGGCTGGAAATTGCTAAGGATTTTAGGGTCAGCAGAGGCTTTCTAAGTAAAGGAAGTAGCAAGGCCTGCTTCCAACCCAAGGGGACCATTGCCTGAGCCAGCAACTCATTTATCAGGTAATTCACCCAGGGAATAATTATGTGTGTGACCTGTTTAAGAATGATCGGATGGCATGGATCTAGAGGTGATCCAGATTTACAGTTGGCTAGATCTGCTGCTGATGTTTCCAGTGTAATGGGTGAGAAACAGGACAGGAGTGGCGCCGATGGGGTAGCAGGAGGACTGATGGTAGTTAAAGAGGGATGGGAAAAAGCATCATAAAATACTTGGATTTTAATATGGAAAAAGAGTTCTGTACAGAGTTCTATGATGGAGTGAGTGAATTATTTCCCACCACTGGGAAATAAAAGGCATTAACCACTTTAAACAACTCTTTGAGGGAGTTATCAGCTTCAGCAATTGATATGGCAATATTTGCTTTGTGGACCTTATATATGGCTTTGTGATAAGTCTTAAGAGCCTCCTGATAAGTAGCTTTGGTTTCTGCATAATATTTAGATCTCTGCCTTCTTTTCAGCCTCTTACAGCTGGATTTAAGAAGCTTTAGCAAGTCAGAGAACCAGGGTGCTGATGGTCTAAGCCTTTCAATGTAATGCATTTTCTTAAGAATAATAGTGTCAATGGCCTTTTCTACCCAAGCATTAAAGAGCACCGCATCTTGCTCTAGTATTCCGGTCTGTTAAACCGAGACAGATTATAGGGCAATCGTCAATAGAAGATCATTTACTTTATGCCATGATCTGGCCATAGTCTTTCGAATAATCCATCAAATACGACCAATCCAGTGGAGTTTTGCATTCTTTGATTGCCCTATCCTTTGTTATTTTGAGCTCCATGTTCATGCATCGATGGCTTGAATAGCCACCATAAAACAGGACATCCTCTTGTAAGCCTGCATTGTTCTAAGTTCTGGCCTAAAATTATACAAGCTGCGGTCCTTTCCCTTCTTCTCATACTTCTCCATCACGGGCTCCAGCCTGGACCATATCCGGACCGGTTTTTGGCCTATCTTCAGCAATGAGTAGCTAGCTGACGGCATTTCAGCTTTCCTGTTGATGTATATTTTGAGCTTCTTTGTGTTTTTTTGGTATATTATAAAATGTGGCTTTCCTGATGAAGGTGCTCAGTTTGCCAAAATGTACATAGATAATATGAAGATCATCATTGAATTAAAAGCCGCCATATTGTTTCTCCAAAATGTTTTGTATCTTTGCTTTTTCTATTTGCATTGTTTAATTGATTATTGTCTTTATACTTTTGCCTTCAGCTAATCTATTGATCGATGTAACAGGTTATTATATATGGACCATATACAGCTTAGTCTGTTGTATGATGTATTGGTAAAACAATCAATTTGCCATAGCTGTCGTTTCTAATGTTATGCTTGTGTGAATGAACAAACAGATTTTTTATTGATGTATGTTGTACACTCCTATCATGTGGTAATAATGGTCTTGTATATTAAATAGATCCAGAGTTGCCTAGAAATTTTGTCTTGAACAATCATAATCTTGGTTGTGCATGGATGTACAGATGAGTTGGAATTTATAATCACAAAAGGAATTAGAACGTCATTTGACCATATGAGGTTCACAACCAGGAGTACATTGATCAAAAGCGGATTTGCAAGAATAAGATCCAGGCAATGGCCAGCTATGTGGGTGTGTCTCTAAAACAGTTGTACTAAATTAAAACCTTCTAGAGTATCCACACATTGCTGTGCTGCTTTGTTGCTCATATCATCCACCTGAAGGTTAAAATCCCCAAGTACCAAAAAGTTGGCATGTAGTGGATAAATTCAGCCTAGTGTTTCAGAAAGAGATTTTTGGGACCTTATGGAGTCAAGTACTATGCCCTGGGTACAAGAGGGTGAGCAGGTCCAGTCTTCTAGACTGTTCTCAGATGTCAGACAGCAGTTTCAGTCTTCTATAGATCTTCCACATGTCCAGTAGTGTTCTAAGGAGGATACTGTGGATGCCATATTTATGCCTGACACCAGCTTATGGGTGGGGTGACTCTTAGCTCCTCCATAACCAATGGGGTCATTTCCTAGGGGTGAACCTACTGGAAACAATCCCACAGTGCCACTCGCTACCTAAAATCTAGATGGTCGAACCATTCTACCCATGTGCACAACTTCTGTGCCCACGTAGAGGTGTGGCCTGGAAAATGAGCAACCCTTCCTCTGTTGTCACTTTAAACAAATTCTGTGGGCACCTCCTCTGCCACTGGGATTGGTGTCTGTCTGTCTGACTGGTTGAACAAAGGTAGGGCCTGCTCAGGTGTCAAGAACATTTGCCTGTGACAGGGTTGGCCTCTTTGAAGTCAATCAACTTCTTGGAAACAACCCACTGGCCATGTGAACAAAAACATCTCCCCACAACCAATGCCTTTGTCCTGCTCTCAGAGACGTTTCCACATCTTATCAAATGGGCTATTGAAATGTCAGATGACAGACAGTTGGAGCTCATTCAACTAGGTCTCTAGACACATTAGGTAGGGAAAAGGTAATTTTCTAAAAGTACCTTCTCCATAATGTTATTAAAAATTCGAGGTTACCATTAAATTAGATTTCAAATAACTGTTAAAAATAGTATTTTAATTATATTTCTGTTTGATAAGCAAAGTTAGCATTTTTAAATGTAATAATGGGATCTAGTAGTTTAGTCTGGAACAGCCAGCCTTGCTACAGTAATAACAGAATTTGTTGTGTATTTACTGTAAGGACAAGTTTACACTAAGCGTTTACATGTCCTACTTATAAATAAAATGCACCCTGCCTTCTTGGCAGCTCATTGGATTGGCTTGGTCGAAATAACAGTTTAAAGCTGTAACAGCTAGGCTACAATCGGTAGGTAGGCCTTCAATTATGTTAGACTATCACTGTAGTGGTAGGCATAATGGGTGCTGCAGTCCACTAAACTTTTAACTTACAGCCCATGGGTACAAATTGTACCATATACTAGGTTCCTATAAGTATGCAAAGGCGCCATGCAGGGACCTATACCAACTTCATCATGGTTAAAGGGGGCACCAGGTACTTTTCCATTAGTTTGCAGGGGTAAAGGGTGCTACATCCAGCAAAAATAGTTAAGGCAAAAATCTTGGGGTACTCCACAAAAAAAAAATGATGGTGATTTCCTACAGGGGGTTTGTGAGATACAGGGGACTCTCTTTCATACTTCACAATAGACAGTTTGCTCGGCTTTAGGGAAGTGTACATGTGTAGGATAGTTACAGAAAAATAAAACATTAGAGTACAGTTACTGAAAAAGGAAGACATGTGAACTAAAACAAGAATAAGGTTATAAAAATAAAACCAAAGGATATGGGGAGCACAATCTAACACTCTTGCTTGGGTAACAGTCCAGGGCATCAACAGCATGTGCTTTAGCGCAAAATTGTGCATTCTCAGTTGTTCAGTGCCTCCAAATGGTATAAGAAGTGAACAATTTGGGCTGGGGCAAAAGAGTGGGCATTGGAGATTGGATGGGAATTTTGAAGGACCTGAAATGCCTGTAAGAAATGGAAGTAAAAAGTAAGTTACATTCATATCCATAGATGCCTCAATGGTCTCATGTCCGGTATCACTGGGTGTATTAGGTGGGGAAATCAAAACTACGAGCTTTACTGGCTATCTGCCTCTGCAATGCTTTGCTTGTGGAAAGGAAGTAAGCAGGTGAATACCTGTACCTAAGTAGTCCTGAGGGAAAGGCAGGCTGTCCAGAACCGAGAGGATGTAGCCTTACGGCTAGAGCGGTCAACGTAGAAGCTGGGGATCTGGGTTCAAGTCTCTACAACAATGCTCAACATCCTGTGATTCTGGGCAAATCACGTAATCTCCCCGTGCCTAACAAAAATGAATGTGCTCTGATATCCGATATCTTCGGGTCTAGTTTGCCTTATATACAACTCTAAAAAAAAAGAACATTTCTGATTGAGTCCATGGCCTTGAATGCCACAGTGCGGGGGACAGAAAGAGTCCTGGTCCTCTAAAATAGATGCTGGTGAACCATTAGCACCCTTCAGCATAAATTAACCACTACTTTGCAGCGTTCTCACTAATCAAAGAGTCAGTCAGTCAACTACTTTGCCTCCAAAAAAGAGTAGGTGAAATCAAATCTGGTTCCTCCGTTCTAAAGTCAGCAGCTCTTGCAGTTAACCACACCTCCTTTTTTGTTGGAACTTGGCAATGCAGCGAGCGCAAGGTAAATAGTTTTATTTATTTACTTACTTTACTCCTAGCCTTCATATGTCCGACTCCACTGCCCCCGCAACCTTCCCTTCCCCCGCCCGCCACACCGCCTCGCAGCACTCCCTCTGTGAGCCACCATTGCAACCTGAACTTCGAATATTTTTATGCTTACAAGCCATTTTTGCACTAAACATGCTTTGAACTTTTGTGAGCTTCCCCAAGTGTCTGATTTCAGTCACAGAACCAAGTAAGATGTGTGGCAGAACATTTATTCAGTTGCAAAAGGACACAAGAGCTAGACTGGACTCTGTACTACAACCCCATGTGCCAGAGGTAAGGGCACAATTTCTCCTGAGACACAGAGCTCTAGCATTTCATAGCTATGGCAACGGTGATTTCGCCAGACAGTGTAAGCATGTTGAACTAAATTAAGGTTCATTATTTTTGGTTTGCTTCGCTTTTGCATGTACTCTTTTGTAATATTTGTGATTAGGCAGAAGTACCCAGAAGTGTTGTGTGGGCAGGAGAAAATGGGATTGTGGAGAGGGTTGAGTAGGTAGAAATGGGAGGAGTCAAATAGCAAAGAGGGTGTGTGCGTAGTCTGTAGCATAAGAGACAGAGGGTTCCAAAAATTGACTGGGAATGGACAAGAAAGACAGGAGAGAGAGGGCCCGTAGCACAGATCCATGAAGGCTAAATGTATGTGAGAAGGGTAGCTTTCTGGTTGATCCCCATGGGCCTCTGTCCTAGCTGCTCCCCTCCTGGGGCCCAACTAAAGACTGACAAACACTTGGGGAACTTTGAGCGAGTGCACAATACCGTTCCTTCCTTTCACCATGAAATCGCCAAGGGAAATAACTAGGGACCATTGATGCTACTTTCCGTTTCTTTCCCAACCTCTTCCAATGGATAAGGTGAGGCACAAGGCCTGTCTGCCTTCCGTGGTTGGATAAAGGAGATGTTATAGAGGGAAAAAATCAAGCATAACAAACTCCCACCTAAAGGGTTCTATGACCACACAATGTGCCATCAGTACACTAAAGTCACATGCAAATTCTGAAATAGATGGTGGAACACACTAACAAGGAGTGGAGGACATCTTGTCCTGAACATTGTACCTTTGATCCAGAACTTGAAGAGGAAATTTAAGGATCATAAAAATAAGATAATTGTGAAGAACTTGCCAGCATTTTCAAATTGGCAAAAAAAGTCAACAAACACAAATGTGGGACCCGAGTAGGTGGTATGAAACAGACCCAGGCAGGGGGGTTCTCCTTTAAGGGTTCTAGGGCTACGTCCTCCTTGTTCTCTAGACCATTCCCATTTTTATTATACCAAAAGTTAATAATAGTCCATTATTCACTCTAGGTACAAGGAAATAAAATGCTGCCCAGCAGCTGCCTAAGGCAACTTGTGCAGCACTATCTGATTGCTGGCGCAGGGGCATAACAGCGCCTGCACCAGTCATCATTGAGATTATCCAGGGCTGGTGAAACTCCCAGCCCTGGCCCCAGTGCCTCCCCTATCTGTGACGTTTAAGCATCACAGACCAAGGTAGCTACTGGTGCTGCAGACTTGTAAATTGGCTACATAGACACCTTTTATCAAAACTAAGAAGTTAGACATCCAACACCTGATATCTATTTATACAGTACTACCACATTAGTATGCTATCAATCTCAAATAGCACAATGACAAACATCCTTGACTCACTCTCTCAGGGCCGGCATTAGCACTGGTGGGGCCCGGTGCTACAATGACCACCTTGTCCACAGATTCCTTCACTATCATGCTCCACCAGTGCTCATGTTCACTCTACAGCCCCTCTCTCACACCCATTTCATTTGTTGTATAGAGCTACTTATACCAGTGTAGGGTGTCAGAGGACGTTACTTCACAAACACATTATGCAAAGACATTAAATCATACTTGTGTAAATCAGTCTAGGAAATGGTACAAAACACAAAGAGGATTACAAGGTGTAGGAATCACATGTCATTCATACTAGTAGGCCATATATTCGGAGTGTTTGACTGAAAAAGCACAAACACAGGATTTCATACCAACCACAGAGGTTGGGATTGGCTTTGTGTTGTGGGTGTCAAATAAATATCAGAAGACAGAGAATAAGTTGGTTGGTGTGTTTATTCATAGAGCAACGAGCCACCGCACCATACACTGGCACAGGCAAACACCAACTGACAATTTACAGAACTAGAACACCATAAGCCCCATGACAACAGGGAAGTTCCATAGAAGGAACACAGTAAGCACTAGCAAATACAATATTATCTCTTTTTTTTTAAAGAAAAGGAAAAAACAACAAAAGAAAGAAACAGGAAAAACCAAAAAAAACAAAAACAAAAAGAAAAGAAAAATGTTATACCTTAATAAGGGAAATGCAAAGACTAACGAAGTTTCCAAGGAAGACGAGTCACACGAGTGGACTTCCTGACAGAACCACCACCCATGGGACAAACTTCAGGGATACTACTCGGTACGGGACATTTAGGCTTTTCCACTGGATCAGAAAACACAGGTTGAGACCCACGATTGGAACATGACCCATTGCCACCCTCTTTCACCTTGATAACTTTGCAAAAATTCCACCAATGTCCACCTTCCACCATGACAGCATTTCCACACACTTTCTCAACACACACAGGTTCTCCAAAAGCGTCACAACCTTTCTTAACAGTCCTATAATTCTTCACACGCACCATATCACCAGGAGAAATATGCACGGTTTTAGTGGATTTCTTGTCATTATACCTGAAGGCCATTTTGTCTTGGGCACTCTTAACACGGATTTGCAACTCATCATAATTGACTAAGTGAGAAGAAACCTTTTGAGCAACTGTTCTCAAAAGCCAGGCAGGATAAAGTGTTGAAGTGGGTAATCTACCTCTGAGGGAAACAAAAGGTGCAACCTTAGTGACAGAATGCGGGGTAGTACGATAAAAGCAAATCATGTATCTCACAGCATTCTCCACATCAAAATTGTTGCCCTTGGCCCACTTTATACACTCCACTAGCACACGATTCATTCTCTCAACTTGACCATTCGTTTGAGGATGCCCCACAGAACTCCTCAAGTGCTTCACTCCTGATTCCAACAAAAAGACACGCATCTCAGCATTAACAAACTGGACACCATTGTCAGAAACTAGTGTCTCTGGAAAACCTTCCCTCATAAAAATTTCCCTTAGAAAAAGAATAGCACAATTAGCAGTGGGATTGGCACAGAACTTCACCTCAGGCCATTTGCTATGAAAGTCCATTAGCACAAAAGCAAATCTTAAATGTGAAGGGAGAAAATTAAAAGGACTCACCAGATCTATACCAATTTTAAGCCAGGGTTTGGAGGGAAAAGGTATGGGCTGCAAAGGAGGAACAACAACTTTCAAACCTTTCTCAGCAGAAGCACAAACACAACACTCCTTGACTCTTTCTTCCACATCACCATCCATGGAAGGCCACCAGTAGTGCAATCTCAAATGTCTCTTCGTCATAGTGAGCCCGAGGTGACCATCATGTGCCCTATCTATCAATTTCATTCGTAGATTCACAGGAGGTATGCATCTGTCATCCCTCATAATAACCCCATCTTCTATGGAAAGTTCATCAGAGACCTTCCAAAAAGGTTGAATATGGGAAAGTAGATTTCTTTCCTTAGGCCAACCAGCAACAATATAATCTTTGACTTTCAACAAAGTCACATCAGAATTCATGGCCTCCAACCATTCATTCTCACAACAATCAACACTATCCACAGCATCCAAAGTAGCAATGAAGCAATCCTCTCTCCTCATCCAAATCCGTACCTTCAATGTCTTGTAAAGGTAGTCTAGAGAGCATGTCAGCTGTACGATTATCTTTGCCAGGTATATGCTTTGCAACAAACTGATATTGCAACAATTTTGTCGTAAGACGAGCTATGCGTGGTGTGGCATACTTAACACGATCACCAGACAATATGTAAACCAGAGGCTTATGGTCAGTCTGAATTGCAAACTTTCTTCCCCAAATGTAAGTCCGAAACTTTTCACAGTCCCAATAGCATGCTAACAGCTCTTTTTCAATCACTGAGTAATTTATTTCAGGATCTCTTAAGACCTTCGAAGCATACCTAATAGTAACCTCCTTTCCGTCAATTAATTGAGTGAGCACAGCTCCCAGACCATAATTACTTGTGTCAACAGTAATGACACAACTGACACTGGGATCATAGGCCTTCAAAATCTTGGCATTCACCAACTCAGATTTACCAAGATCAAAAATTGTCTGACAGACCTCATCCCAAACAAAAGTAACACTAGATCTGAGCATATTTGACAGAGACTTCATTTTGCTGGCATAATCCGGGATAAAACGTGAATAACATTCACATAAACCCAAAAATGAACGTAACTCATCTTTGTTTTTGGGTATAGGACAATCAACAACAGCCTTAACCAAACCAGGTCTAGGAGAAACTCCCAACCCAGAAACCAAATGACCTAGAAATTCAATTTCTTTTTTCCAAAATTCACATTTGTTTTTCTTAACAACAATCCCTTTTTCATCAAATTTCCTGGGAACAGTCCTGAGAGTATAATCATATTGATCTAAAAATTTGTAAAAAATCAAAACATCGTCTTGAAAAATTACTACTCCCTTGACATCCTTGAGTACACTCTGCATGATTCTTTGGAAAACTGAAGCTGCAGAGGCAAGCCCGAACGGCATTCTACAGAACTGAAATGTCCCAAAGGGAGAATTAAAAGCGGTAAAATGCCTGGACTCAGCTTCCAGCACAATCTGGTGGTAGGCAGAGGCTAAATCAATTTTCGAAAACCACTGCGCATCTCTCAACTCTTCCAACAAATCACCAATCTTAGGAAGTGGGTGGGCATCCACCCAGATCTCCTTATTAAGACTCCTGAGATCACAACAAAGACGAATATCTCCATTCCTTTTTCGTGCGACTACTGAAGGACTAAGCCACACACTAGATTCAATAGGCTCAATAATACCATTCTTCTCCAGTCTCTCAAGTTCAGCTTAGAGATCTGCTCTCAAACTAAACGGTACAGACCTTACCTTGTGCTTCACTGGCACAGCATCACTTTTAACTTTAATTCTATGCTTAAATCCTGCAATTTCACCAAGTGAATCTGAGAAAACTCTGGGAAATTCTTTCTCAAGAGACAATGAATCAGGCATATCCAGCACAACAAGTACTTGTTCTTTAGCGCCCGGTTTCAATAACATGCCAAATAGACCCTGATGGTACCAACCCAAAATGTTCAGCCCACGTACAGCTACATATATCTTCCCCTGTATCCTCCTATCTTTGAACTGTAAAATGTCTTCAATGTAGCCTTCCAAAACTATCTTGCGACCCTCGTAGGAGACAGGTGCCCTGTCAGGAGGAAACAACTCCCTATCTGCCCAAGATTGCTTGAACAATTCCAAAGAGATCATGGTTATTCTGGCTCCAGAATCTGCAAGAAGCTTTAAACAAACATCACCCACAAGAATATCCACATAAGGATCCACACATTCTGCAGGATCACGAGTCACAACACCATCGTCAGTAACAGTGACAAACATGTCCTTAAATTCTTTCACCATTTCACCTTCCGAGACATGCTCTTCCTCCATCACACAACTGATTTTTTCGGATTTATTCAAACTGGCTTGGCAAACTTTAACCAAATGACCAAATTTACCACACTTATAGCACTTCGCATTTTTCCCAGGACAAAAACTGTTTTCTTTGGAGTGTGGTGAGTAACCACATCTATTTTAGAAAAGGGTTGGTGGTGATGGACAGAGTTTCTGAATGATGCAGAATACTCTTACCAAGTCAATAGATCATGGTTTTAATCCATCACCGTTTTTTAGCTCACTGCACCATCCCAGCTCAGAACCTGGCTATATGCAAATTAGTCTGTTCCTGTCCCAGTGCATGATGGGAACAGGACAAACCAACCTACCAAGCCAATTCTTATACTGGGAAGGAAACAAGCTTCCGGGGACCGGTTTCTGGCATCACAGCCTTCTTCGGCCCGGCTTGCTTGAATCCTGATGGTGCAATGAGCAAGGGACTCACGTCTGAGTATACCCTCCCACACATAGTGTGGATAAAACCGATTTTCGAAAAGGGGGGTGGTGATGGACAGAGTTTCTGAATGATGCAGAATACTCTTACCAAGTCAATAGATCATGGTTTTAATCCATCACCGTTTTTTAGCTCACTGCACCATCCCAGCTCAGAACCTGGCTATATGCAAATTAGTCTGTTCCTGTCCCAGTGCATGATGGGAACAGGACAAACCAACCTACCAAGCCAATTCTTATACTGGGAAGGAAACAAGCTTCCGGGGACCGGTTTCTGGCATCACAGCCTTCTTCGGCCCGGCTTGCTTGAATCCTGATGGTGCAATGAGCAAGGGACTCACGTCTGAGTATACCCTCCCACACATAGTGTGGATAAAACCGATTTTGGAAAAGGGGGGTGGTGATGGACAGAGTTTCTGAATGATGCAAAATACTCTTACCAAGTCAATAGATCATGGTTTTAATCCATCACCGTTTTTTAGCTCACTGCACCATCCCAGCTCAGAACCTGGCTTAATGCAAATTAGTCTGTTCCTGTCCCAGTGCATGATGGGAACAGGACAAACCATCATCTATTGACTTGGTAAGAGTATTCTGCATCATTCAGAAACTCTGTCCATCACCACCCCCCTTTTCCAAAATCGGTTTTATCCACACTGTGTGGGAGGGTATACTCAGACGTGAGTCCCTTGCTCATTGCACCATCAGGATTCAAGCAAGCCGGGCCGAAGAAGGCTGTGATGCCAGAAACCGGTCCCCGGAAGCTTGTTTCCTTCCCAGTATAAGAATTGGCTTGGTAGTTTGGTTTGCCCTGATCCCATCATGCACTGGGACAGGAACAGACTAATTTGCATATAGCCAGGTTCTGAGCTGGGATGGTGCAGTGAGCTAAAAAACGGTGATGGATTAAAACCATGATCTATTGACTTGGTAAGAGTATTCTGCATCATTCAGAAACTCTGTCCATCACCACCCCCTTTTCCAAAATCGAGTAACCACATCTATAACACATGTTTTTTTTTAAAAGAACCCTTTTTGTTGAACCTCTCTTTCCTAGGAAAACTAGACTTAACGGCAACGGCATTTACACTTTCCTTTTGAACATCAGTTGTGCTCAATTCTTTAATCGAAGTTTGAGCCAATTCAAGACTTTTTGACGCTTTTATAATTTCTTCTAAAGATGGATTTCCCATGGTAAGTAGTTTTTGTTGAATATGTTTATCGCTACAGTGTGCGATGAATTGATCCCTCACCAATTGATCCCTATAATCACCGAACTGACATTCAGCACAAAATTTGCGTAAAGCACTTAAATAGGAATCAACGTCTTTACTCTGGAGTTGCGCCCTCTTAAAGAACTTGTGCCTTAATACAACCAAACTTGGTTGCACATCAAATTTGATAACAAGCTTCTTTATCGTTTCTTGGTATTCGTCAATAATTTCACCCTCGGCAAGAACCAAATCAGGTAAGTGCTTGTACACCTCCCTCCTCTCAAATCCCAAACAGTTCAACAGTAAAAATGTCTTTCTTTCTGCCCTGTATCTTGAAGCACCAATGGCACCTATGTAGGTCTCGAAGGCATCAAACCACTGCCTCCACTGAATCTGTGGCGTACCTTGACTCTCTAAGAAAGGGGGAGGATGGTTGACAGACTGCATTATGAGTGAAGTATAAAACAACTTACCAAGCTTAAAGGGGAAATAACCCACCTTTTTGTTAAAACATACTCGACTTAAACATATGTCATGTTGTAAATAAATTAGAAGCTAAAAACGTTATCAAGTAATGTTAACTCGAACAGAGTTATAACAGCAAAAAAATTGTCACTGAAATAGTATTGTAGTACAAAAAAAAACAATCTTACTACAACACAACGAACGTGGAATGTAAGTAAACTCCGCTTCCCAGTCCAGAAGAGGCAGTTCCAGTCACGAAGTATATCTCCCTTCAGCTCATATGAAACTGAAATGAGACAAGAAACAGACTCGTCAAGTCAAAAATGTATTGACGCTTGAAGATCACGTCCGACGCGATGACACAATAGCTACTGAAAAATGCTGAGGCTGTAATAACGCTTTGTGCACTCTCCGACTGCCTCCAATGATGACACGCTAAGCATTGTTCAACTGCCTCCAATGACGCGCTGTGTTTTCGCTGACTCCGCTGACTCCCCTTGCACGTTCGAAAACGTCATCAGTCGCGGAAAGCGCTCAAGTAGAGAAGATCTCGCTGCACCATTGACTAGCCACAACGGTCACTGCGCCACAGATCAGAATTGGCAAAAACGTGTCGCGTGAAGTGGAAGCCTTAAACAAATAGATGAGCTGTACTTTAGTAATTTATAACTGCAGCCGAATCGCAGCTCCACAGTCTAACTTTTCAATTGACCCACCCTACAACCTCCTCACCTTTTAAGATCAAACTGCATACACTGCCGCTGGAGAAATCAATTTCCCTTTCAAACTTACTGCCGCTGGAGAAGGTCATAGGGTCAAGGGGTTTATCAGCACTTTTTTTCGAAAACTTCCTTCGTGGAATCGAGTGTTGAAGAAATTGGGCTAAAACTGTACAAATCTTGCAGCAGTGGCTCGTTTTCTTTTGACCCCAAGTCCTCGTCGCAAAAATTATGTTGTGGGTGTCAAATAAATATCAGAAGACAGAGAATAAGTTGGTTGGTGTGTTTATTCATAGAGCAACGAGCCACCGCACCATACACTGGCGCAGGCAAACACCAACTGACAATTTACAGAACTAGACCACCATAAGCCCCATGACAACAGGGAAGTTCCATAGAAGGAACACAGTAAGCACTAGCAAATACAACACTTTGCTAATAGGAATGCATTTCTATCCAAACATACCCCTTTTAGCAATGTTCGGATAATGAAAAACTGGGCGAAAACATAACATTCTAATCTCTACCATGCAGTTTACATGCAGCTAAGCTCTTTGATGAATTGAATTTTGAATTTGAATTGAATTTGTAAAATGCTGGAATCAGCCCCGGAGAGGTATCTCCGTGCTGAGGAGTGGTATGTGCAGAGCTAGGTGGGTCAATTACCAAACAATTCAGTCTTTAGGAGTTTCCTGAAGTGGAGAAGATTAGTGCACTTCTGTAATTGGATAAGCAATTGGTTCCAGTACACAGGGGCAAGATATGTGAAAGGGTATGCAACGTTTACGACGCAAGCATTACAACGCCGTTCCATTACGACGCGGTCATAACAACAAAAGTTGTTACAACGAATTGCGCTGGGGGGCGCTCAAGGATAGTAAATCATTTAATTTACTATCCCAACACCTTCCCTACTATCCACGGGGACTGGTGTTGGAAAAGTAAATTAATTTTTTTTAATTTGTGCCCCCCCAACGCAAGTCGTTGTAACGACTTGCGTTGTTACAACCGCGTTGTAATGGAACGCATTGTAAAAGTGTGCATCGTAATGACGTACATCCATGTGAAAGCTTTGCTCCCTGCCCTATGTTTTCTGTAACAGGGAGAGCGAGCAGAGCTATATCTCCCGAGCGAAGAGATCTTCCAGGCAGATAGTATTTAAGTTTTTCGGCAAGATAACTAGGACCTCTGCCATGTAGTGACTTGTGACTAGATTGCAGATGTTAAACTTAATTCTCTGGCGGCTGGGAAGCCAGTGAATCTGCCATAACAATGGCTGAGAAGGGGTTCTGGGGGGCAAGTTAGGAGCCAAACAGACTGCTGTATTTTGAAACACCTGCAGTCTGTTCAGCATAGTCTCGTTGGCAGACATTAGCAGGGCATTGCAGTAATACAGATGGCTAATAATTAAGGGGCATATTATCAAGGGCTTTATCTCCGCTTTTTTGGCTTTAATAGCCAAGAAAGCGGAGATAAAATTATCTCCCTATTACCAAGCTGTCGCTAACACCAGTTAGCGACAGCTAATAGGAGATAGTGACCACCTTGGGCCCCGCTTTGCATGTCAGTGATATTTATCACTAATGACATGCAAAGTGGGCGTGCCAAGATGTTAGCGACTGGAAACAGTCGCTAACATCGCTATCTCCTATTACCAACTTTTGGAGATATTCGCGCTAAGCGCGAATATCTCCAAAAGCTAACACCTGCCCAGGAGCAGTTCTTAGCCATGTTATCCAATGGGAGGTGGATAACATGGCTAAGAGCATTTGCTCGATAATGCATGAATATCGCTGAGTTTTCAGCGATATTCATGCATTGCGGCCGTTTTTTATCGCATTTGCGATAAACCTTGCTAATAGCAAGGTTTATCTGCGATAAAAATCGCCGATTTGCGGCGATAATTTTTGTCTCTAAACAAGTTAGAGACAAAAATGATCTCTATTGGTTGGTAATATGCCCCTAAGACTTGTGTTAAGGTCCTGTCGACAGTTAAGGGAAGGAGGTGGAACACTCTGCAGAGGTCACTGTATTATCAGGTGATTGCAACTAATATACTGTAAGTATCAAAAGGATCTCTGTGACAAAAGCTGTAACCCACTAGGCTATACACATAAAATACAGTTCTATCAAGGTACGGATTCTGCAGCAGGCATTTAATGTTCGTGGTAGTTTATCGTGAGTAAAAAATGCCACTAAAACTCGGATCTCTCTCCAGTAGGAACATTAACCACAACAGCTATTTCATTCTTCCCTGGACATTTTTATTGTTGCCTGAAAACTACTTGCCAAACAACAGAACTCTGTAGAGAGAGCTTTCCACTGCGGCACTGTTGGAATTAGGTAGCCTGGCCTAGGGCAAGACTAACATAACAGAGGCACAGTGTAAAGGTTGCAGACCACCCAAAAGTAACTCCACGCAATAACACTCAAAAGGAAAACTCTACACCAAAATTATGTGAAAATACGTGCTGTTTTATAAAAATAATATACTCTTTGGTTTCAAATTATACAGTGGGACACATCTTAGTTCTTCTCAGAAATAACAATTATACCTTTGATGTGGAGAAGTAAATACACTCTTCTTGCTGTGGAAAAATTACAGTTCAAAACATTTAGCTGTCATAAGTTCAGAAGTGCTCGCTGTTTGGAATTGAAATTATCTCATTAGGGTTACACTAAACAGTATCACTTTGCATTAGTAATCAATAACATCGCTTTAACCTGCCAAATCACTGGCTTTACCTCTATCACAGTATTAAGAACTCTCTCCCCTTATCTCCACCTTAATACAGCGTTAGAATACACATTCAGAGTGGAATGCAGGAATTTTACCAATTTACTATCTTTACACAACAACTGCCATGAAGATCTGAAGGGAGTTTCCCCTTTAGCAAGTAATGTCATTGCTCTTCTGACAGTAATTTATGTTCCTCTCTGTTTTCTAGCGTAATGGCTACTCTTAGACCTGTTCCAATGAGGTTGGGAATAGGAAACTACCTTCCCCCTTCACCTATTCTGACACAGCTTAAGCTAAAGACGTCAGAGTATAGGGGCATCACGCTAGACGCTGGGATTTGGGATTTAATACGTTATCAAAGAGGACTCAGCTCTGTTCCTCCTCACCCCCACGGCTCCTTACTGTTTCTTTACGTCTTTTGTCCTGCCCCAGTCCACAGGGGTCGGGGCTAACAGCCAGTTCCGCCGAAGAGAAACACCAGCCAACCTCTTCACCTCAGCGCCGGAGTGGGGAGGAGCACTGACGGCGGCCCTTCGCCCTTCCTCTCACCGTCTGAGGCGGACGCTGATCAAGCTGACAGCAGATCGGCTGTGGCGCTAGATTTCCGCTCCTCGGGGAATGCAGGACGCTCCTCCGCCCCAGCCCTGACCAGACCGGGTCCGCTGAAGACAACCGGAGACGCGTTACTCCTGGGGAATTCCTCGCGTCTCTCGGATGCTGGGCTCTACTGCGCAGATGCGGGGAAACCAGTGGCACAGACTACACCGCCCCCTTCCGCCGGGAGGTACACGCTTCTGCTCCTGCGCAGGGGATCAGCGTCTCCTCATCAATTCCGCCGCGCGGCTTGAACAGCAAGCTGCGCCTCTCTTCCGCGGACTGCTCTCCTTCACGCCCCCTCGCGCCCTCCAGACAGAGACGCCTCGGCCTCACAAGCTGTAAAACCACACCGGGCACTGCTCTTCTAATCCGGGTAGGCTAGAACTTCGGCAGGAAGGCGGGGAGCTAGTCAATAACCCCAAGAGAGAACGAAGGGGTGAAGGTGGGACACAGCCGTCTGGGGAAAGGTCCAAAGTCCCTGGTTACTTGACTGGACCAGATCGGTTTCAGGCCAATGGTAGGGTTCGGTCAGCAGCACAAGGGGGAACGTCCTCTGAAAGATGCTGTCAGTTAATGAAACCAACTAGCCTCTCCTAGCGCGTCCTCCTCCGCACACTGCAGCCTCTCTCCTTTCACACTGGACTACACAAAATGGCCTCCTGCCCCCTGCCCTTTTATAGCCTAGCCTCACAGAGTCCAGTAGGGTCCAGAAGGTTCTGGAAGTCCTAATGTTAGCCTATGGGGCTGACTATGGGGTGGCAGTTGGTGACAGTTAGGGCCCTCCATTTTGTGACAACATGAGGTTTCCTGACAACACAGGCCTCTGGGCCTGAGGTAAAAGATTACAAGGGAGGAAAGAACACCTATCCCCCTGGTCAGCACCTAAAAAGTTAGTAGACAAAAAAAAGATTACCAAGGGTATGAGGGGCAAAAAGGGGACAAAATAAATAAAAATTAGGAGGGACATTGCCAAAAAGCCAGACAGGTCTAACACGCGTCCCCCCCAGCTGAAAGTGGGGAGAACTACCCAACCCCTTGGGAGTCCTCATCACTAAGGCGGAAATACCTGGAGAGACCGTCTGCATTGGCGTGGTCCACTCCAGGCCGATGTTCCACCCATTCCCTGTAGGGAGATGGACCACCTCAACAACTTGGGATTTTCCCCCTTCATCTGCATCAGCCAACGAAGGGGTCGGTGGTCAGTCTGAACCAGAAAGTGCGAGCCAAAGAGGTATGGCCGCAGCTTCTTCAGAGCCCACACCACCGCAAAAGCTTCCCTCTCAATGGCACTCCACTTCTGTTCCCGGGGAAGCAGTCTCCTGGATAAGAAGACTACAGGTTGATCCAGGCCCTCTTCATTGAGTTGCGATAACACTGCCCCAATGCCATGTTCGGATGCATCTGTTTGCACAATAAACTCCTTGGAGAAATTGGGAGCCTTCAGGACCGGTGCTTCGCACATTGCCTGCTTCAACTTTTCAAAGGCTCGCTGACAAGCCTTTGTCCAAACTACCCGTCGAGGTTGTTTCCTAGAGGTGAGCTCTGTGAGGGGCGCTACAATAGTGCCATACCCCTTCACAAAGCGACGGTAGTAACCTGTGAGGCCCAGGAAAGCTCGGACCTCAGTCTGTGTCTTGGGGGGTTCCCAGGCCATGATTGCCTCAATCTTCGCCTGTAGGGGTTGCACGGACCCCCTACCCACCAAGTGTCCGAGGTACACAACCGACCCCTGCCCAATCTGGCATTTGCTGGCTTTGATGGTCAATCCAGCCTGTTTCAGCGCCTGGAGAACTGCTTGCAAATGTTGCAAGTGGTCCTCCCAACTGCTACTGAAGACAGCAATGTCATCCAGGTAAGCAGCCGAGAAACCCTCCATTCCAGAGAGGACCTGGTTCACCAGTCGCTGAAATGTGGCAGGGGCGTTCTTGAGACCAAAGGGCATCACACAGAACTGGAAGTGTCCCTCGGGCGTGGAAAAGGCTGACCTTTCCCTTGCTCCATCTGTCAAGGAGATCTGCCAGTACCCTGAGGTGAGGTCAAAGGTACTGAGGTATTGGGCAGCTCCTAGCCGGTCAATTAACTCATCCGCCCTGGGGATTGGATGAGCATCAGTTTTGGTAACTGAGTTCAGTCCTCGGTAATCCACACAGAACCTCAGTTCTGGTGTGGTGCCCGGTGGGGCGGCTTTTGGGACTAGCACCACCGGACTGGACCAAGGGCTGCTGGACGGTTCTATCACTCCTAGCTCTAACATCTTGGCAACTTCGCCATGGATGCTAGCCTTCACCTTGTCCGACAGCCTATAGGTCTTGGATTTCACTGGGGGGCTGTCTCCTGTGTCCACATCATGGGTACACAGGTGGGTTCTTCCTGGGACAAGGGAAAACAGTGAAGAGTACTGCCCCAATACCTGTCGGCAGTCCTCTCGTTGCTCAGGAGTGAGAGACGGGGAGAGAATCACTCCCTCCACCGACCCATCCTTCTCTTGACATGAAAAGAGGTCTGGGAGAGGTTCGCTTTCTGCCTCCTCAGCACCATCAGTCACCATCATCAGGATGACCTCTGGCCTCTCATGGTGGGGCTTGAGGCGATTGGCATGCAGCACCCGTAGGGGCTGCTGCGGGGTCTTAAGATCCACCAAGTAAGTGGCCTTACCCTTTTTCTCCAACACCTCAAAGGGACCTGTCCAACGATCCTGAAGGGCACTTAGCTCTCCAGGTTCCATCACCCAGACTTTCTGGCCAGGCTCCAACTCCACCGGGTGAGCATTCTGATCATACCATTCCTTCATGACTGCCTGACTGGCCTCCAAGTTGTCAGCAGCCTGCTTCCACAACTTGGCCATCTGGCTTCTGAAGGCCAACATGTAGCTCACCACATCCTGGGGAGGTTTTCTGGGAGACTTCTCCCATCCTTCCTTCACCAGGCTGAGAGGCCCACGCACCGGGTGCCCATACAACAATTCGAACGGGCTGAAGCCCACTCCTTTCTGAGGCACCTCTCTGTAGGAAAACAGTAAGCAAGGTAGGAGGACGTCCCACTTCCTCCGTAAACTCTCTGGCAGACTTCTTATCATGCCCTTCAGGGTCTTATTGAACCTCTCAACCAGTCCATTGGACTGGGGGTGATAAGGAGTAGTGAACCTGTAGGTCACCCCACACTCCTTCCACATGGTCCGCATGTAAGCAGACAGGAAGTTAGTCCCCCTGTCAGACACAACCTCCTTCGGGAATCCTACCCTAGTAAAGATTCCCATCAGGGCCCTAGCCACCACAGGTGCAGTACCAGTCCTCAGAGGGATGGCCTCTGGGTACCGTGTGGCATGATCCACCAGAACCAGGATGAACCTGTGACCAGCTGTTGTTGGTGGATCCAATGGCCCTACAATGTCGATGCCCACCCTTTCAAAGGGGGTGCTAACGACAGGAAGTGGTTCCAGGGGAGCCTTTAGCTTCACCCCTGTCTTCCCACTTGCCTGGCAGGATACACATGTCCTACAGTATGTGTCGGACGCCACTTTCATTCGAGGCCAGTAAAAGTGGAGGACAAGCCGTGCAAAGGTCTTGTCCTGGCCTAAGTGTCCTGCCAGTGGTATCGCATGAGCCAATTCCAGCAGAAAGGCTCGGTACTGCTGCGGGACCACCAAGGCCCTTGATGAGCCAGGTAGAGGTACCTTGGGTTCACTGTAGAGGAGTCCATCCTCCCAGTAAAGATGGTAGTGTCCCGTAACATCACCTGCTGCCTGGGCTTCAGCCTGACGCCTCAGTCCCTCAAGGGTAGGGCACTCCCTCTGCCCCCTACAGAATTCCTCTCTGGTAGGACCTCCCTCCACATGCCATTCAGCAGGGATGGGCAAATCCTCCAGAGAGTCTACTTCCCCCTCCACGGACTCCTGGCCTACCACTGCAGGTGGCCGATCTGTCTCATGGGGCGTGGAAGCCGGAGCAGGCTGTCCCTGTCTCCGTTTCTGACCCTTTTTAGCAGCGGGTTGGGCCATTGTTCCAGGCTCCAACCCAGGCGAACTCCCTCTCCGGGCAGTCGCAGACCTTGTGCTGACACAGGCCCAGTTAGGTATACCCAGCATCGCAGAATGCGTCCGGTATTCCACCTCTCTCCAAGTGTTGTGTTCCATGTCATTCCCCAACAGACAATCGACTGGCACGGCAGGGCTTACGGCAACTCGAAGTGAACCTGCAACCCCCTCCCACTCAAAGGGAACCTCAGCCACTGGATAGTGGCCCATTCTGCCGTCAGCCATCGCGGCGGGGTGGAGTACATTAGGAACAACCTGCTCTGGGGACACCAGCTGACTTCTCACCATAGTCATGCTGGCTCCTGTATCCCTCAGAGCCTCCCCTCTCTGGCCATTGATGGTAACCCATTGCCCATACTTTGTAGTATTTGGGGGCACCTGGATCTTTGGCACCATCTCCCGCTCTCCCAGGGACACTAAGGTGACACCCGCCCACTCACCCCCCTTATCTAAGGGCAACTCCTCCCCGAGCGCTACACTAGCTACTCCCGGTGACTTTCCTCCGGTGGGAGGGGGTGGTCTCTTTGGGCATCTGACATCTCCCTTATAATGTCCAACGCCACCGCATTCAAAACAGTGGGGAACCCTGGGCTGCTGGCTTTGGCCAGGATAAGGGTTCCGGGGCGGGTTTGCCCTAGGGGTGAAACCTGCTCCCTTCCCTTGGAAGTTATTTTGGGGACCTTTAGAGAACTCTTTCTTTTTCTCTCCCCCCTCCTTCTTCTGGGGGGCGCCCTGTCCGGCTTTTTGAGATTCCCCTCCAGTCCCCTTGGAGGACACCCGAGTACTTGTCCAGATGTCCGCCTCCTCTGCAAGCTTCCGGGGATTGGTCAGCTTGCTGTCTACCAGGTGTTGGCGCAGCTCGGGAAAACATTTCTCGAGGAGGTGTTCTTTCAAAAATAGATTGTACAGCCCCTCATAATCCTTTACCTCACTGCCCTTGACCCAACCCTCTAAGGCCTTTCTGGCATAATCAAGGAAGTCCACCCAGTTCTGAGTGCCCATCTTGTGACTCCCCCTAAACTTCTGTCGGTACCTCTCTGGGGTGAGCCCGAACTTCCTCAATAACGCCAACTTCATGGTGGGGTAGTTTGTCTGTTCCTCTGGATCCAGGGCCAGCAAGGTGTCCCGACCAGCAGGAGGCATGTACTTGTACAAACTACCCCCCCAGTGCTTCTCCTGCACTCCATGAACCTTCAAAGAAACCTCATAAGCGGCCAGCCACTTAGCTACATCATCCCCCTGACTGAAGCTCGCTATCAGGTCCTTTGGAATATAGGGTTTGGTCTCCCTGGCTGACTCTTTTGGTTCGCTGCCACCATTCCTAACAGGAGAGGACCCCCGTCGCAGACTTTGGAGCTCCAGTTCCTTCAGTCTAAACTCGTGGACCATCCTCCTCTCCTCTTTCTCCTGCTCCAACTTAGCCAACTCCCACTTTAGCTGTCTTTTCTCTCTCCTATCGGTGAGCTCGGCTTCTGTTAGGCTTCTCCCAGAGATGCTACTGCCCTTACTGGAATAGGACATTGGTTTGGTGAGTAAGTTTTCCCCCTCATCGCGGAATAACTCTTCTACCTCCCCCAGCATGTCCTGGTCAACCTCTTCATCCTCCTCCTTTGTCTCTTGGTGTGCCTCCACCCAGGCCCTAAGGCTAGTCTGGAGCTCCCCCTTCCTGGCACCCTGTTTGAAAAAGACCCCCATTTGTTGGCAGAACATTCTCAATTGGGGCACGGAATAGACTTCCAGGTTTTCCACTGCAAACTCCATTGTGAGTCTGGCAAACCTGGATACACACCAGAAATTTCAGAGGGGTAAGGGTAACCTAAAACCAACTCCACCCACCACCAGGAATAAATGTAGAAAAAACAAAAGGACTAATTGGGAGGGCCGCAAGGAGAAAACTCCTGGTGTAGGTTAGGTGTATTACGTCAAATTACTAGTAAGTAGCTGCAACCAAGTCCGCAATCCCACCGCTAGGCACCAATATGTTGGAATTAGGTAGCCTGGCCTAGGGCAAGACTAACATAACAGAGGCACAGTGTAAAGGTTGCAGACCACCCAAAAGTAACTCCACGCAATAACACTCAAAAGGAAAACTCTACACCAAAATTATGTGAAAATACGTGCTGTTTTATAAAAATAATATACTCTTTGGTTTCAAATTATACAGTGGGACACATCTTAGTTCTTCTCAGAAATAACAATTATACCTTTGATGTGGAGAAGTAAATACACTCTTCTTGCTGTGGAAAAATTACAGTTCAAAACATTTAGCTGTCATAAGTTCAGAAGTGCTCGCTGTTTGGAATTGAAATTATCTCATTAGGGTTACACTAAACAGTATCACTTTGCATTAGTAATCAATAACATCGCTTTAACCTGCCAAATCACTGGCTTTACCTCTATCACAGTATTAAGAACTCTCTCCCCTTATCTCCACCTTAATACAGCGTTAGAATACACATTCAGAGTGGAATGCAGGAATTTTACCAATTTACTATCTTTACACAACAACTGCCATGAAGATCTGAAGGGAGTTTCCCCTTTAGCAAGTAATGTCAGTGCTCTTCTGACAGTAATTTATGTTCCTCTCTGTTTTCTAGCGTAATGGCTACTCTTAGACCTGTTCCAATGAGGTTGGGAATAGGAAACTACCTTCCCCCTTCACCTATTCTGACACAGCTTAAGCTAAAGACGTCAGAGTATAGGGGCATCACGCTAGACGCTGGGATTTGGGATTTAATACGTTATCAAAGAGGACTCAGCTCTGTTCCTCCTCACCCCCACGGCTCCTTACTGTTTCTTTACGTCTTTTGTCCTGCCCCAGTCCACAGGGGTCGGGGCTAACAGCCAGTTCCGCCGAAGAGAAACACCAGCCAACCTCTTCACCTCAGCGCCGGAGTGGGGAGGAGCACTGACGGCGGCCCTTCGCCCTTCCTCTCACCGTCTGAGGCGGACGCTGATCAAGCTGACAGCAGATCGGCTGTGGCGCTAGATTTCCGCTCCTCGGGGAATGCAGGACGCTCCTCCGCCCCAGCCCTGACCAGACCGGGTCCGCTGAAGACAACCGGAGACGCGTTACTCCTGGGGAATTCCTCGCGTCTCTCGGATGCTGGGCTCTACTGCGCAGATGCGGGGAAACCAGTGGCACAGACTACACCGCCCCCTTCCGCCGGGAGGTACACGCTTCTGCTCCTGCGCAGGGGATCAGCGTCTCCTCATCAATTCCGCCGCGCGGCTTGAACAGCAAGCTGCGCCTCTCTTCCGCGGACTGCTCTCCTTCACGCCCCCTCGCGCCCTCCAGACAGAGACGCCTCGGCCTCACAAGCTGTAAAACCACACCGGGCACTGCTCTTCTAATCCGGGTAGGCTAGAACTTCGGCAGGAAGGCGGGGAGCTAGTCAATAACCCCAAGAGAGAACGAAGGGGTGAAGGTGGGACACAGCCGTCTGGGGAAAGGTCCAAAGTCCCTGGTTACTTGACTGGACCAGATCGGTTTCAGGCCAATGGTAGGGTTCGGTCAGCAGCACAAGGGGGAACGTCCTCTGAAAGATGCTGTCAGTTAATGAAACCAACTAGCCTCTCCTAGCGCGTCCTCCTCCGCACACTGCAGCCTCTCTCCTTTCACACTGGACTACACAAAATGGCCTCCTGCCCCCTGCCCTTTTATAGCCTAGCCTCACAGAGTCCAGTAGGGTCCAGAAGGTTCTGGAAGTCCTAATGTTAGCCTATGGGGCTGACTATGGGGTGGCAGTTGGTGACAGTTAGGGCCCTCCATTTTGTGACAACATGAGGTTTCCTGACAACACAGGCCTCTGGGCCTGAGGTAAAAGATTACAAGGGAGGAAAGAACACCTATCCCCCTGGTCAGCACCTAAAAAGTTAGTAGACAAAAAAAAGATTACCAAGGGTATGAGGGGCAAAAAGGGGACAAAATAAATAAAAATTAGGAGGGACATTGCCAAAAAGCCAGACAGGTCTAACACGCACCCCCAGTGAAGTTGACTGGCTGCAGTTACACTTTCATTAACACTTACCGAAAGCGGTTTCTGAAAGGAAATCATGCTTTTCCTATCATAAAAGTAAATGCTGCAATTTTGGTGTCTTGTATTTGCAATGCTCTTACATGTAATAGCAAGTGCGCTGGAGCAATTATGGCCTTCTTTTCCAATAAGACTGCTTTGCAAAAACAGCAAGTCAATGTACAGAGGTGTGCTCAGCATGGCAACTTTATATTAATAAGGCAAGACGATGGGGGTCAAACCCTGTGTGCACTGGAAGGCTATTTTGAGATTATCGAAGATTAATTAGTTCTCCGTGGGTCCATTCCACTTCTTGTGGTTCACCGTCACCAACCACTAATCACTGCAGTCACTCTAATATAGAAGGAGCATTACTATTTTAAAGACTTTTTCCACAATTAAATATGAAAGTCCAAAAGAAGATCCTCGAAATGTCTGCTGTCAAATTCTTTTCTTTATTTGCATCCAGTCAGATCATCAATATCAGCCAACTTGAAAAACAACTAATACTTTTCACAGCCAACGCATTTCGTCCCTTTCCCATGTAAATGTGAAGATTGAGAACAATATTTTAGGCTCATAGGTATTATGACCATCTGGAAAAGTCTTTAATTTTGGGATGTGATTAAAAAATAAGTATGAAGACCTTTGGAATATATGGTCCGATTAGAACATAAGATATTCGGTGTGGGATAAGATAAGGACAAGTGGATTTGTACTCACTGAAGCCCTGATGATATCCCAGAAAGGGACGAAATGCGTTGGCTGTGAAAAGTATTAATTGTTTTTCAAGTTGCCTGATATTGCAAGTTGGCTGATATTGATGACCTGACTGGATGCAAAATAAAGAAAAGAATTTGACAGCAGACATTTCGAGGATCTTCTTTTGGACTTTCAGATTTAATTGTGGAAAAGTTCTTTAAAATAGTGACTCTCCTTCTAGATTAGAATGACAACTTTATATTAATTTAGCACAATCTGGCCACAAAGTTTGAAAGTGTGCAGCTTATAGTAAAATTGGTAACCAGTGAAAACGTACCGATCACCGTCTAGCATGCAATTAGAGAACCAGCTTTCCAACTTAAGACATCATTATTCTCGCATATGCACTGGGCTCACGAGCCTCCACCGCTGGCTGCTCCTGGCGGAGTCATCTGGTGGCTGCCGAGGTCAAGACGTACAGGGCAGGCTGGTAATAATCTGTCTGATCTTGCTGTTCCCAGGGTCCCTGCTGGCAGGGGAGCAGCAGGTCATTGCCCAACACACACAATTAGCAGCCCCACCCACCCTGGAAGATCCAGCAGCCACATGGGTTTCGGAGAGGGATGACAGGGCTGACAGAAGGAGCCCAATCTGTTTTTAGGTTTCGCCTGTCGAAAGCTGCGCACCGCGCAGGTTTTCGGCGCAGGCGAAATCTAATGTTTACAGTATGTGTGTGTTGTCCCACCCTCTCTTTCCATTGGCTAGCTCCATAAATGGAGGCTAGCCATTGGAAGAGAGATCTGCTCGTCATTCTGCGAGCAGATTCGTGGGCGTTCCCGTGATTTTTCCTCATCCCGCCTCTTAGCGATCGTCATATGGCGGTGGGCGGGTGTTTTTTCTTTTAACCGTGTTGTTTTTGTCTTTTTCGAAATGCCTTTAGCCGGATTGGTGGTGTTTTTATTTGCGATCAGGTAAGCAGCATTTTGTTTATATTTTAAACTGTTTGTTTTACGTCTTTGTGTGTCTCGTTGCTGCCTCGTGTTGTGAATGTTTCGCTTTGCACGGTATGCTTGTAACTTGTGCCCGTTCCCGCCCCCCCTCCCGCTGTCCGTGTGCCCGTTAACCCGCCCCCCTCCCGCTCTCCGTGTGCCGTTAACCCGCCCCCCCTCCCGCTGTCCGTGCTTAATGGTTGTTTATGTATGCCTTGAGTTGGTTGTAGACCTCCTGACTCTTGCTGCCCCCATGACCGCAATGCTTTCCAATCCAATTACACTGGCTGTTGACAAAGTGTGCCCTGGAATGGCTGGGGGAGGGAGGGAGGGAGGAAGGGTGTTGAAGCTGGCTGCTGCCGGCGTCCACTGCACTCAGGCCAGAAAAGGCATCTTCCGTGGCCCATATTACAAATCAGCCAGCAATTAAAAGTTGCACCAACTTTTAATGAGACCCTTTCAAAAGTTTTTATAAAGAGCCGACTCGAAGGAATTGGAGCTCTTTACAAAAGTACATGTTACTTTACACAAGGACACCTTCGCTTTAAAAAAAAAAATAAACTATTTAGGCTCGGGGGATTAAGTGATCTGTGCAAAATCACAGGCTGTTGAGCCGGCGCCGAGACTCGAGGCTGGTTTCCCAGTTATAAAGTTGGCAGCTCTGGCCTCAACGCTACATCCTTTCCCCAGGATAGCGAAAACTTATTACCGTGGGACTTAAACTATTTGTATACTACCCAGGTGTTCTAGCAGCCCCCCCAAACCTACATTGCATACAATCTTAACAATTCTCTTGTTCCGTCAAATCCATTGAGTGCTATTTCAAGTTTCGACGTACTCGAGCCCTTACTTTTTTCATTGCCTCCACAAAAAAAAAGAATGTTATATTGATTGAAGAGTTCCTCTACACACTTATTAAAATAATGAATGAAATGAAGATCCGGTCCTAAGTCATTGCCAGAATCTACAGGCCTTTTCTCCAGTGTTTATTTCATAATGTAATACACAGTAGCACTTGTTCACCACCTCAAAGTTTCTAATCTATCACGGAGAGTTTTTCGTCCACTGTGTCTAAACACTGAAACACAAAGGCCGTTGAAGTTCACGGAGGCCTTGGACTTGGGAGGGAAATTAGGAAGTTTGGACTCAAACAGCAGAAAGCAAAAAGTAAACCATCTTCCAGAATGAGCAGCAAAGCTACTTGCACAAATGCGGCATCAGAACGGGCTGTTTGCCTAGTTCGCAGCACCCAGGAGAGTTTCAGTTTTTGGCACTTTTTAGCCACTGTCTGGCTTGTCTTACAGCTTCGAGAGCCAGGTTTCTTAAAGGTAAAGCCCAACCCAACACATATATTTGGGATTTGCATAGCCCCCATTCACAGTGCCATGACTATCGAGCCATGTTATGTTTTCACGTGTCATTTCCACCGTTTTCCAACTTTAACACTTAATAATCGGCCCTCATCACTTCCCCCTCTCTATTTACGATCATCTGTGACACAGTGCAAGAGTGGCGCGGGTTACTTTGTTACTTGAAATCTTGTTTTTCACTTATAATACCAAAGTAACCTGTACATTGTTTCATCTCGGAATATGTCGGAGGGAGAAAGATGGCGACTGCCAAATGGTATCTACCTGCGGAAAAGACAATGAAGTTGCCCTATGTTAAGCCCATTCTGTAAGATACGGAGACCAGACTCCTGTCTCCTTCCAGGCTGTGTATTTAGACCTGGCGCCATTTGCAAAGTTAGATTGCAGTGCACGTTGACGTCACGTTGCTGGCGTTAGGGTGAGGCAGCGCGCGCTGCAGGTTATCTCACCCCTGGCACTGGGAAGCGAGTTGATGGATGCCTGTATTAGGAGCAGTGGAAAGAAAGGTAAAGATTTAGTTCACAGAGTTTGCCATTTGCTGTCGCAGTGTTTGCAGGGGGAAGGGGGTTATCTGTCGTAGATTAGCCCCTGCTTGCCCTTGAGTTGTCTTTGTTTTAGAGTGGTGTTTCTGCACGTAACTCCCCTCGGTGAAACCTGAAACCCTGAACTCTGCTTCCCACCCCCGTTCCCCCATCTTGTATGCACACACCTACTACGCAGTAGCAATTCAGGTGATCAGTGAAATTTGCCTGCAGGTTGCATGTTTACATCTGCGAGTTAATGCGCCTGCTGCAAAGATCTGCTTGGTACCCTGAGGTAGCTGATTCAGGCTTTCATCCTTCAGCAGTGGATAACTTGTATCATAAGTTAGGTAATAATAACAAACTATCTGTAAAGGAATTAAGTTTCTGCGTTCGCTCTAAAAATTAATTTTATTCGTTTTTGTGTAACACTTTTAAATAACTCCATGTGTTTCATCTAGAAAGGGGGGCACCCTTCCAAAACGCTAGGAGGGTCGAAATATGCGATTGGCTAAGCGTATTGACGGGAACCAGTAGTCGATAGTTTGCCATTAAAATTTCAAACATTGCACAGCTCTACAAATCATTACGTTTTATATTTGAAATTCTTTGAGGTCGGATGTCATTCGGTGTGTGGCTCAGGGTGTGTGTATGTGGCTATGGGTGTGTGTGTGTGGCTCTTAGTGTATGTGTGTGTGTGGCTGACTCTGGGTGTGTGTGTGTGGCTGTAATTGCTGTCTGCTGAGCTCATTTATAGGGTACAATAGGTCTCACATTTGCAAGAGATTAAGCTAATGGCAATGTAAAAAACAATGCCATTTATTTATATGTCTTCAAAACCAACACATAAATAATAATTTTGTCATTTACAATGCCAATAGATCAAACTTTTCAAAAGGCGAAACCATTGCATTGCAAATGCTTGTTGGTTAGTGAGATGAGAACATTTCTCTGTGTTAACACCTGCACCAAGAAGGCATTATTTTTTGGCGCAAAGTCCAATCTGACTATCTTTGTAGATTGGGCTGGGTGTTAAAACCTATGAATGCCTACACTAATCTGCCCAAGTTACACCCAAGTAGCACTCTTTTGATGCAACGTTGTACAAAGCAATGCAATGTAGTCTACTATTTGCATTGAGATAAAGGTATCTTTCTGGCACAAAAAATATTTTGCTCTGCAATGCAAATATCGTTGCAAGAGTTTGCACTGCATTACAAGACTGTGGGGGAAATTTACTACAATTTCACGCTGTGTTTGCGTCACAAAAGTGATGCAAATCAGCGCAAAATCTTTTTTTTCTGATTTCATTTCCAGTACTAAACTTGTTTAGCTCTGGAAATAATGTAAAAGTAACACAAAGTAGCGCATAACGCTGCTTTGCATTATTTAGCGCCAAGGGAGCGTACCATGGATGGAGCATGGGTGTTCCCATGCAACCACCCAAGGTGTCTGATGTTAAACCCTATTGACTACTTTACAGCACACTTACAAAAAAGGAAAATAGTTAAAGTCAGTCTATGCATAGTATTTTGTACTGGAAGTGTACCCTTCCAGTACAAAACCTATGCTAGCCTCACAGAGACACCATGGCACAAATGTGTCTCCATGGTGCACAGCAGCTGATTTTAGCACCACACTACGGAAAGGGGAGAAGAGTGTCACATTTCTGTTTCCTTTTCATGCAGCACAGCTTTTCCTGTTGCAGCACTCCGCTGCATTATTAAATGGTAAATCTGCCTCTGTGCAACTCTACCCTGGCACAAACCGTTAGCAAAGCTGATCTTGAGTTTTTTTTAACTTGCTGAGCTGTTAAATTAGTCAAGCAAGCTGTTTTATTATCAGCAACGTTATGAGAGGAATTTAGACTGTCCCACCTACTTTACCAGGAAGCCCCTTAGAAAGTGGAGACTCAGGGCAATTGCCCGCTTTGCCCATGCCTTAAAATGTCTCTTATTAGTCCATCTGATTGTTATCTTTATTGATATCGGTTTTTAAATATTCCTATGTATCAGGCCCACGAAACCCACGATGGCTTAGGTAACTTCAAAATGACTTCTTTCAAGAACAAAAGTAGCAAGATAGTGAAATGTTTGTGAGAACTAGATACAATAAAGTGATAAATAATGATTAACTAAAGTGTGAAATACGCAAAGATTGCTCGCTGTGGTCACTTTAAGGTATAATTGCACTGTATTCTTTTTCCCTCAACGCATTTGTGCCGTAAAGTCACGTGGGTGCATTTTAGCCTCACCTGGTTTTACTGTGGTCACTCCTTTTCCAATGCTCTCAACAATCCCAGATGCTTCGTGGCCCAAAAGGATTGGAAATTTTGAGCCACTTAGTGAACCTTTGAGCACGTGATCATCTGAGCGGCAAATTCCAGTGGCCAAAATCTGTCAAGGTAAATGCAGGGAAAGATACCAACATATAAATATATATGATATTGAGTCACAGAAAAAAGAGGTTTTGACGGAGTGCAACGGTTTTATCAGAGAATAAATAGAATCTGCTATAAACTCAGTAGGGGACTAATGGCATCAAGGGTGGCATGAAATATCTTTTAGTTTGGACATGCTGGTGATGATACTGTCTGGACTAACTGCAAAAACACCCCAACATGCAGAAAATCTAAACCTTTTTGTCAATGGTCGAGACCAAACCTACACTGACTGATCTCTCTTTAAATGTGAGCTTTACTGTCACAGTATCGACATTTACAACTCGACCTGATAAACATACAAAAGATATAATCAAACTTAACTCTGGTAACTTTTTTGCTGCTTTCCTTTTTACTACAATGAAAACTACTTAACAAACTAGAAATGCCTTCTTTTCAAGTGAAACAGGATTATTTATACTGCTTTATCAAACAATATTTAATAGTCAGATAGAAATGTGTGTGTAATATTGTAGTTATTTGAATTTTGACAAGCAATCAAAATTAGGAGAAATGGTGATAAAAACACTCCAATAACATGGAAAAAGTATTTTCATTGGGAGATTGTTTAAAAGAACTTAGGGCCTCATTATAATTTAACGGATGGCCTGTCGTCATGCCGGGGGTTGAAGGAAATTACTCCATCCCCCAAGCAGAGGACATCCGCCAAATGTATAAATGCCCACCAAGCAGGTAGTCATTTATAATGCATAGTCAGGAACCACTGTCATGGCAGTTCCTGCAAGTACATGTTTCTATATGGTGTAGGTCTGCATCAGCATGATGCAGAACTGCACCAAACAGTTTTCCATTTTAATTTGTAAGAAGAAAATCCCTAAAAGGGATTTTCTTTTTTTTAAATAAAAAATGAAATGCTCCACGAGCCATGGGTGTCATCTTCTGTAGCCCGGGGGAGGAAGGGATACATTATTAGCATTTTAATCTTCCTAACCGCCAGCCTTTGCCTGGTAGTGACAGTGAGTAAAAACAAAATAGCCATATATCTGTTCAATCTGATTGGGCAGGTGGAGATATAGCCATTTCTTCGACACCCTTACTCAGTCGGGTTTTTGGGGAGGTTTGGCTACAGGGGTGCTAGAGTAGTCCCTGGTGTAGCCAAACCTGAGGTCCACCCACAAATATCAGGAATGGGGACCATTGTGTGGGCAGTATGTACACTTCATTGTCATTGCAGCAGAGTATACATACGGCAATATATAAATTAAGTCGTTAATATCTCCAACTACTCTATGTGAATGGCTGATGTTCTAACATTAGTTAGCTATTGGCTCAAACCCAGGTAATGTGCAGGCCGTTCTTCTGATGTCTCCCTATTTTATGCTTGTCATCACATTTCTGCTAGGAAATTAATATGACTGATAACTTTTGAAAAGTAGTTGTCAACTTCGACCTATAAGTCTCATTGCGAACTTTATGGGAAATGGACAATGGTGGGGGATATTTCAATATGGAATTAAGTTTGATGCTTATTTTTATTATGCATGATTAATAAAAAAACATTAGCATACACATGTCACTTTATGAATTCATTCACATAACACGAAACAAGATATAAAAAAATGTTTATTGGTTGAGACTAAAGCTAATAGGTTTTGCCATAATAAAATTATGCTGTTGCATATTCACTGGTTTACAACGGGAAACGGCCTTTACAACGAAGCCGTTTCCACGAAATCTTTAACCACGCATGCAGTACAACGCATGCGTGGTTACCACTAAAGCCTTTACCACGCATACCTTTACTACGAGGTTTGTAGTAAAGGCATATGTGGTAAAGGTAAAAAGTAAAACGGGGTGGGCTTGGGGGATCTCCCCCCCAAATAAAAAAACTCACCAGAAGTCACGTCGGGATCTGCACATAATCAGCGTCGTTTAAGAGAAATCGAAAAAAAAATTCTGTTTCCTCTTAACGACGTATGACGTCACCACGCAAGTAGTCGAGGTAAAGGTTATGCGTGGTAAACGAATTCCATTGTAACGCATGCGTGGTAAAGGCATGCGTTGCAACGGAATTCGTTGTAACGTCATACATTCGTTTACAACATGGAAAGTATCGAGTAAGAATATAAGCAGCACAATTGTTTCATCCAGCTTTCAATGTATTTTCAATTAGATTTACGTTTATTTAGACCAAGGTCTTAAACATAAGTGCAAAGCTTATCACATTCAAAACGCTGATGGAAAACATAAAGCAAATCACAATACATTCCATTTTAAATCTTAGAAGTTGGAAAAAAACTCTGAACACTATAGCTAGCATAACTAATCACGAATATATGACGTAATCCCGCATACCATCAGTCCGCAAAAAAAATCCCGCAATTACTAGTAGGCCGCCAATTAAAATAACGAAAACCTTTAGAACGAATATGCCTTTAGCACGCATGCCTTTACAACGTAAAGGCATGCATGTTAAAGGTCTACTCGTTGTAAAAGTTGTAAAGGTAAGTAAAATTACACTACCCTACCCTACCCTACACTCTAATGTAATACCCAGCACGACCCCCAACACTACCATAAAGCACTTTACTACCCTACACAAGCACTACAACAGTACCTTAATACACTACCCCCAGCATGACCCTACACAAACACTACAATACTACACTAAACCACTACACCACTAAACCCTAAAACACTACCCCCAGCATGACCCTACACTACAACACTACCCAAACCCTAAACCACTACACCCCAGCATGACCCTACACTACACAAACACTACAACACGACCCTAAACCCTAAACCACTACACCCCAGCATGACCGTACACTACACAAACACTACAACACTACCCAAAACCCTAAAACACTACCTCCAGCATGACCCTACACTACGCAAACATTACAACACCACCCTAAACCCTAAAACACTACCCCCAGCAAGACCCTACACTACGCAAACACTACAACACTACCCTAAACCCTAAAACACTACCTCCAGCATGACCCTACACTACGCAAACACTACAACACTACCCTAAACCCTAAAACACTACCCCCAGCATGACCCTACACTCCGCAAACACTACAACACAACCCTAAAACCTAAAACACTACCCCCAGCATGACCCTACACTCCGCAAACACTACAACACTACCCTAAACCCTAAAACACTACCCCCAGCATGACCCTACACTACGCAAACACTACAACACTACCCTAAACCCTAAAACACTACCCCCAGCATGACCCTACACTACGCAAACACTACAACACTACCCAAAACCCTAAAACACTACCCCCAGCATGACCCTACACTACGCAAACACTACAACACTACCATAAACCCTAAAACACTACCCCCAGCATGACCCTACACTACGCAAACACTACAACACAACCCTAACCCCTAAAACACTACCCCCAGCATGACCCTACACTACGCAAACACTACAACACTACCCTAAAGCCTAAAACACTACCCCCAGCATGACCCTACACTACGCAAACACTACAATACTACCCTAAACCCTAAAACACTACCCCCAGCATGACCCTACACTACGCAAACACTACAACACAACCCTAAACCCTAAAACACTACCCCCAGCATGACCCTACAGTAAACAACCGCCGCAACTCTACACTACACTAACACAACACTACACTACACAATCACTAACCCACGAAAAAATTAACACAAACCCACTTACCTCTCTCGTCATCGTGGTTTTCACAACGCAAATGCATTTACCATACATGCCTTTAAAACGTAATTCGTTGTAAAGGCATGCGTGATAAATGCACATGCGTTTTGAAAAAATGCGTGATAATGGTATGCAAGGTCAATGACCTTGCGGGATAATGGTATGCAGACTGAAAGTCCCCGGGATAAAAAATACGGGAAAATGGCTGCAAACCCTAATCAGAATACAACTAAAGCACATGCTTTTAGCAAAGATCAAGATCTAAGAAGACTTGAAATACAAAAATCATTAAACAAAATACAAAAATCATAAAACCCAACAAGTCAAGGAAGGAAGGTAAAAGGACCTTAATAATAAGTGCTCTACACTGTGAGAAATCTTTGAGCTGTCCCTCTGGACTCAACAAAATCGTCAATGAGGGAGAAAAGAACATAAAACCATTCTCTTGAAACATAACTTTCTCTTAGGGCAGATTTACCACACTCCTGTACACAATTAATGAAGGAATTCAGCCTTTCACTCATTCAGTCCACAGGAGGCATCCTACAACAGCTTCCTGCCATTCAGAAGAACCCCTCTAGTGGTCTTAGGGGAGCTCTCAAAATTAACTACAACTGGATATTCCTGAAAACTCTCTATTGTGTCTAGAGCATAAAGAAACGCCTATATCATGTACCCACAGACACGAAGGTCACTCCTCATTGCTTCTTGAGCCTCCAAATGATTGGAACGCCAAACATACTGAAGAAAATGCAATGCTGCAGGCAGCACTTTACAAAACATTCAATTGCATTGAAAGGAATGTAAATGCTCTTTTTGTCTTTGTTCTTACTCCATCAGGCTTTTGTGATGGTTCTAGAAGTCGATTTAAGGGTGTGTGTAGTACAAATCAATCATTATGATCCTGATGTAAATGTAAGTGTGTGATGTAAATTTATAACGATGACCACATTTTTTCAGGGCATAGTTTTCGTTGATTAACTACAGGTTTTAGAAAACCTTAGCCATTTTTTAATTCTTATATATTTTTTTTAATTCTCTTTTATACTAAAGTTATTTGGCATCAGCCTAGAGTAGGTCTATGTTTTATTCTTTTAATTAATGTAATGCAATTCGTTTTTTTAAAAGACTTATTTCATCTAGCATTCCTTACCAAATGCTTCTTTCCAATCAGCCAATTCAAGACAACATGCTCAAAGTATTGGTGGAAAGATTGACAACCGTCCATGTAAATCTAACATGCAGCTTCCAAAAGGTGGCCTCTATGGGTTTTGAAGTAGACAATTGTCATTTACTACTGTGAAACCAGTGCAAACTCTGGCGATTGTACTGAAACAGAGCTGGATACGTGGGTGCTACCCAGCGCATACCAGGAGAGCACCCAATGAAAATTAGGTGAGTGTGATATGACATAGTTGAATAGATGGTTTGATTAGAACTAAAAGAATAAGGTTGATATTTCATATTGGTCAGTTGCCACTGGACAGTTGAATGGATGAGGTGAATGAACTACGCCTGAAGGATATAGAAGTTAGACAGTGTATTAGTTATATGTGATGAACACCACATTATTTCGCGAGTGGTGGGGTTTCTGGAGGCAGTCTTGGCTATGCCCGTGACAAGTTGACAGAAACGGCTGTCTGTTGAGGGAGACAATGAGGTGAGATTCATGTGAAGAACATCCAAAAGAAGCTCAATCTCCCAAAGAAAACACACCGATTGTATGCATGACAAAGAATGGTGGTCATTTTAGGTGTTTGGGAGGTTTTACATCGTCAACAATAGCTTTAAAGTTATTTGCTGAAACATTATGCTCTATGAGTGCCGATCTGACCATGAATCTCAGTGATCGGCACACCTTCTTATCAAACAGAGATTTTTGCTTTGAATTTTCAGTGTCTACCTTGTTTCTGAAATCTCAGTGATCGGCACACCAATTATTATTTTTTTGTTATGTTTTGTGTCAGCTGTGTGTTTAGATCATCAGAATTACATGCACTCAATAGAGAAGTAACTGTGGAGAGGTTTCCCTTGCCCAATATTGACAATAGTATCTCTACTCTGGCAGGTAGCAAATATTTCACCACTTTGGATCTGGCATCCGCTTACCATCAGGTGGAGTTAGATAAATCATTACAGGAGTTGCCTGAATTCATCACACTGGTGGGAACATTTACATTTTTGAGAATGCCGTTAGGCTTCGTCTCCATGGCCTCGGTGTTCCAAAGGATAATTTCTAGTGTGCTAAAAGGTGTCACCGGTGTAAAATGCTAACAGGATTATTTATTAATTTATGGTAGCACAAAAAAGAAAACATCAATCCAGGCTATGTACAGTTTTGGAGAGGTTGAGAAAGACTGGATTAACCTTGAGCAAGGACAAGTTATGTTTTGTGCAGAAGAAGTCAATTATCTGGGTCATTGTGTTACATGGCAAGATGTCTTTCTAAAAACAGAGTTAGTGGACACCATTGTAAAAGGCTCAGGAACCCAGTAACAAGGATTGTTTTTGGGGATGGGGGAATATCAGTGTAAATGTACACCAGGTAACGTGGATAAGACACAAAACCTAAGGAAATTACTTGGGGAAAATGAGAGTTTTGAGTGGAGTTCAGAGTGCAGTAAAAATGTCATATCAGTTAAGGATAACTTTGAAAATGCACCTTCTTTGCAGGCATTTATCCCAAGTGATGAAACCTATATCATGACTGATGCCAGTGTAACAGACATTGGGGTGATATTACTTCAGAAATGGAATGGAATAGAACATTTGATAGATTGTGCCTCTAGATGCTTGATTGCTTCAGAACAGAATTACTCAGTTATAGAGAAAGAGGCAATGGTCATTTACAGGGCACTGGGGAAAAAACTGAAATTTGATAGGGGGTATGAAGGTTAAAGTACTTTCAGACCATAAACCATTGAAAGAAGTTTTCTCAAAGAAGACATTGGATGCTATGTCTTTAAGAATTAGGTGATGGATAATTTTTCTGCAAGAATTCACAGTTGACATATACCAGGAGTAGTTAATCGTTCCACTGACTGTTGGTCACACTTGGTGGATGTGGAAGAAATTGATCAAGAAGATGAAGGAAGTGTGGAGGAAGGGGTGAATGTGTGTGAAGTCACATTAGGAGCCATGGAAGAAGAGGAATGGATGAGTGAGATACACAAGGATCAGGAAATTACAAAGGTAATTGAGATGACATTTTTGGGAAAAGGTTAGCATTTGGTGAAACCCTGGTCTTTAATTCATGAATAGCTTTCAGTGATGAATAGGATTCTTACTCATGGAACACTTTGTACCACCATTTGGTGTGCCTACCAAAATAATACATGAGGGACAATTAAGCTCCCAGGTTATCCCATGTCGGGCTCAAGGAGCCCATCTAACCTTCTTTTCTTGGCATTCCGGTAGTTGTAGTCCTGCATTTATAAATAGAAAAAATACCTACAAGGCCCTAGAGTGCAGCAGAGAAATCAGAGGTGAATCAGCTAACGATAGCTGGCATAGGGTAGCTTGAGATCTGCCCCTGATATGTTCCTTTGGCAACTGACAGTAATAAATGGATCCTATCTCAACAGCTTGATATTTTAGAATTCATGCTTCTCAAACTTGTGTCACGTTGTCTGAAGGCAGCTGATGGTCTATTATCAGAAGAGCATATTCACTCCAATCAGAGTGAATGATCCCTTTCCGACTCCTTTACTTATTTTTTGATTATTAAGGACAGCTGCGGCCTGTGCAGATAAAAGTGGTGAGGTGGTTAGGGTTAGTTGTGCTAGGATTCAACACACAACTATAAAGGACAATTAAATAAATAATTACTTTTCCCTCATCGTCGTCTGTTGACATCCTCCACCCACCCACTGCTCTTACCTGCAGGGGCCGTGGCTGGTTCTGGATGCTTTTAGGAAATTAGAAGGACTTGGACCTGCCATCTGTGGATGCCCTTAGCCAATGTCCATTGAAGCAGTGACACACTCACCTCAACTTCTTATGAAACTACCATGAAAAGCTCAGATTTTTGCCAGTTCTTAAAAAATTAGGGAGCTCTCAACATGTTTTCAAAACAACTGATTCCGCCCTGTGATAAATCTGAATGAATGCCAAATATGGCAAATTCAGGCTTCACATAATTTATTTTTGTTTTTTTTAAAGGCTAGTTCATTAAATCAGTATGCAGAACTTGGATGAAGAGTACTTGCTGAAAAGCATAAAATCAGTCAGTCTCCCATCTTGAACATTTACAGCCATTTAAAATCAAATAATATGTCCATCAAAGAAAACGCGCTGTTCAGCTTTATTCGTGTGTACATGTACCACTAGCTCAGGTTATGTGTTTTACAGTAGTTTGACTTGGTGTGCGCTTCCAAATCCTAGATCAATGTTAAGTTATTATAAACTTTCCCGGCTTTTATACAGGTGAAATAGGGGTGCTAATGGTTGTTGGCAGAAACAGGAACAATTCACCTTTTACATAGATATGACCCTGTGGTAAGTTTCGCCCTCAGGTCAAAAACAAATCACAAAAATCTAGCCGGCTCCCTAGAAGTAAACACTGCAGATAAAAGAAATTACATATAAATAGCAAACTCACACTCTATCTGGCTAGCCATTGTATGGAAATATCAAGGGTGCTAGTCCTACCTCACACAGGTATTGCCACATTACATTCATAGCATTACCTTAAAACAATTAAAAACCTACTAATAATAAAAAAAAATTAAAAGCAGGAAAGTGGCAATTTTAATTTGGGCTGTTGGTCGTAGAGGGGCACACATGTACTCATGTTTGAGGACAGCCACCTAGTTTTAATCATTAGTCTTTAATCCAGAAGAAGAGAGAGAAAGGCAGGGAAGGAGGAAAAGGAGGAAAGGAAAGACAGAAAATCAATGACAGAGCAAGATAGCAGAGGTGAAAAATAATCTGCAAGAGTGAGATAAAGTGTTGCATAGGGTGGTGAAGGAAGTCATAGGTTTCTTAAAAAAATGTTGGTCACCGGAGCTTATCATTATACAAATAAATTCCTAGAAGCCGGAAAGTATGGCAACCATGAAAAACTACATACCTACCATATTTAAATCACCCACTGGCTTTATGTAATACAAAGTTAAACATAGTGTATGCCATGCCCAAGGCATTCAGTCTAAAGAATTAGCTGCATACTTACTGGAATTGTGCCACAGGGCAGTTGCCTTGCTGTATTGCCCTGCATCACAGGGATAGGGCAGGAATGCACTGTATTAACATAATATGGTGGATTACTGTCCTTTGCCCCCGTGTAAGCGCCGTTTCAGCAGCCTAGCGCCAACGCAGGCACCCTTGCACCATTGTGCAAGGTTTCCTTTGTTGTACACAGGATTGTTTTTGTGGAAGAAGGAGCAGCTTCCTGCACAAAAACAATCCTTAGAGGTGTTTTCCTCTTTCTATGTGTCCTGCAGAATGCACATTCCCAGGTTTACCAGGTTTGATAAATCTGGAAATGTATCAAAAACCATGGGATTTGCATGGGAACACCAGGCCTGATTCACAGAACTAACTTAAGACAAAATCCTAAACTTACTACTTTTGGTATTCACAGAAGTTAGGATTTTGTCTCAAGTTTGTCTTAAGTCTGTCTCAAGTCTGTCTTAACTCTGTCTTAAGTTTGTCTTAAGACAAACTTGAGACAAAATCCTAACTTCTGTGAATACCAAAAGTAGTAAGTTTAGGAATTTGTCATCAGTTAGTTCTGTGAATCGGCCCCACCCACCACAACACCCATGGAATGCTTCCCTTGTGCAGTGTAATGCAACGCAGCAATTTGCATTGCGTAGCATTACTCCACATTTGTGAAGTAATTCAAAGCCACGCAAAGTGGCTTTACGTGCCTTCATAAATATGACTTCGAGCTTTGTATGATGGTGTATGGTGCAAGCATGTTGCAAAGTTCTCATAAATATGCCCGTAGTCCCTACATTAACAGAAGAAATATTAGGACCAGGAAAATCTCTACAGTCTTCCAATCCATGTCAACAGCAGAGAGCATATTGGAAGAGGCTAACATGCCCAACTTTCTTTGGCCTGCCCCTCTACCAATCCTTAGAACTCTAGTATTTTGCAGTAGGCCAAACCCCTGAAGTGACTGACCTGTGGTCTAGTGTGTCCGAACAACAACACCCATCTTGCTCCAGCAAGCACAAGTCTGACCTTGGTAGTAAACTACATCCAAATCTAATTTTGTATCCCTTTGGAAATCAAAATTAGGATCTGCGGCATGTTGGACCTGGTTTTTATCAACTGTCAACCGTTTATCAGAAATAGATGTGAGGCAACATGTGTCAGTCAAACAGAGTATTAAACTGAGAAAATAATGCTCTCGACCTTTAAATCTCATGTGAAGGTAAGGCCTAAAGAGGTTAGAAATTATTGAAAAGTATCTCCTTACCTTAATACGCACTTCATGGTCCTTTGGTGGGGCGACCTCTATCTCTTCTATAGACAGAGGTTTATTGGGCTCCCAGGCAATTGCTGCCTTGCATTTTATAACCTAGGAAAGGAAATATGATAGAAACTGTTTTTATTTTAATAAGTCAATGTGTTTAGTTGCACTCATGTATAGGAATAAGTAAAATAACTGAGATTTCAAATACAAACGGCCTGATTTAGAGTTTGGTGAACCAGTTACTCCGTAACAAAAGTGGAGGCTATCCCAACCACCATATTGCAAATGCCATAGGATATATACCTCAACCAGCCTGGAGTCAATTACTACATTTTGATGTTTTTTTTTTTGAGGTATTTCATGAAGATTTATTGTAAGATGTTAAGTATCCTGGAATAAGCCCCACCAGGAGCAGTCAGCAGTCAGCTCAGCCCCATCATAACTGTGCTTATCTTCAACCAGCACCCAACATTCCGTAGTGCATCACAGTGCAGAGACATTCCACAAGAAGGGCATTAAGTGGGTTAAGGCATACATGGGAATATGCAATAGGTAGAATACAACAGTAACCTGTGTGCCAAACTCTAAATAAGGCCCAAAGTTGGCACAATTCCGTTTGGCACTTTGGATGTTTATAGGAGGTCACATTTGCACCACTGGCAGTAACAATTTAAGCAGATCTTTCACACTGTGCAGATTTACACTTCAGTGTTCAATGTGTACGTGGAAGATTAAGAAAGGGTTTGTTACATACAGACTTCAGGAGCCAAGCAGAGTTAAGTACAGCTTTTATTTTGCGAAGTACAAGGTAATAAATAAGGAGTTCAAACGCAGCCTGTCCTCAGGCATCAGACGCCCAACAAAGAATGAGCAACCGATGAGGGACAGCAGTGTGGGCCATAAAGCAGTAACTTAAAAAGAAACATAGCAACTGGAATGCATTTATTTTTTACAAGTGAGCTCGCTCTGCAAAGGAGGAGCTCGCTTGCTCATAATAAGTTCCTAAAGGAACAGTGTACTCTATACATAACTGCAATGTCTTATGGTACACAGGGTTCTTGCACAGCGTGGAAAACCTGAAGGCACCTGAAGGATATGCAAGGATGGAGCATGCACGTTACTACAAACTTACTGTTTTTTTGGAATGAGATGGAGGTGATAGGATGTCTCCAGCCACGAGCGGTACATCTCAAAATCAAAGGGACAGGCTCGAGCAAAAAGCAAATTAGAAGGACGGATACTGCTATATTGTTAAACATACTCTACTTATGAAAAAGACTGCAATAAAAATATAACAATCTTTATCTGAATTGTGTCAAAGGTGTTGCATTTTATCATTTATAAGGCACTAGCAAGGATTCAAACTAGTAACCCTCTAAGAAATTGGCTTATTGGTTGAGGGGAGTGTAAACTCTACTCAAGCCACAACCTCCACAACTACAAAAGTCATTAAATTAAACTGTGCATAACCCTCAGATAGCTTGGTGCAAAAGTAGTCAGCCTTAACTTAGAGGCACTGTGTTAACTATATATGCAGCACAAAACAGTAATAAAGTGAAAATATAACGTAAAAAAACCCCACCGATTTAGGAAAATAAATAAAATGACACCAAAAAGAACTAAATCCAATCAATAGAATTGGAATTATGAATTTTCAAAGTTTTTAGTGAAAATTAGTGCATAAAAGATCAAAACACTGAACACTGGCATCTAGTTGCAGAAGACCAGCACAAAGTCAAAAGTTTTGGCTGACCATGATGAAGTGCAGTTCAGCTACAGGTGTGTTTTGGGCCAGGTCTTGGCTTTCCTTCGGACTTGGACAATTTGAAGAAAAGTTCCTGAGAAGGTAAAGTTCAGTTGGGCAAGGTAGCCAGCGGTGTCCGAGGAGGAGGCGTCTTCGTTGGAGAGCTGCTGGATGAAGTTGCTGTTTTTGGAAGTTGAAAATCTCCAGAGGGATGAAGCTGGAGACTGTTGCCGACAAGGTCTTCACAAAGCCAGATGCTGTTGCTCGAAGGCCCCACTGAACAGGATTGCTGCTGTGGAGCTGAACATATAAGGAGTTACTGCGTAGCCAGGCTGACCAGTGAAGCACTTCAGGCAGAAGGCCAGCAGGTACGTTCAGGTCTTCTATTAGTTCTCGGGCCACTTTTTGGTGACAAATTTTCTACGTCCCAGCTTTTTAGGTTACTCATGAGCAGCACCTTCCACACCACAGACAAGAGTGCAGGACTGGTCAGAACTCACTCTAGCAGAGGCCAGGTGAAGGCTTGGTATGTCCCTGTATCTCACACAGGAGGCCAGCCAACTATTCCTTGGAGTCACTCTGGAAGTCCTGGGTTCAAGCAGCAAGGCAGCCTTTGTTCAGCAGGGCAGCCCTATGAGGGTACAAGGCTTGCTTCAAGCAGCAGAGCAGTCCTCTGGTAGCAGCAGAGTAGTCCCAGAGGTACAAAATTAGCCTGAATCAGCAGGGAAGTCATCCGGAGTACAAGGCAAGGTCTGCAGGTCCTATATTTACACCTGATGCAAGGCTTTAAAATGGGGCTGACAACACTGGTCCCTCTCTGCCGGGTCACCCCTAATGTTTGCCTTATCCTCTCCTGCGTTTCGAAATTCATTTTTATAGGCATTAGGACACTATGATTTTTACCACTTCTAACCAGTACTAAAGGGCTTGTGCTGTCGCCTTTAAAAAAATTAAGCAGTGTCCACTTCCTCACATAAGGGTGGAAGTGCCAACCCCTACGCTCTTGTCAGTAGTGGCTTCCTTCCCAGGAGTCCTCCTGACTTAAATACTCCACCTTATTACCTTAAACTTTGTCTCCAATGTGCGGGCCTGCACTTATCCCCTAGTTTCTAGCGAAGTGCTTTGCGGTGAGGGGGCGATTCGGAACAGCTGAAAAACAAAGAAATGCAGGGTGAGGCATGCTCAAAGGTATAGTGTGGGGGGGAGGGGGTTGTCAGCACCCGCCCCCACGAAATCGAACCACCAAGTTAAGTGAAGTGCCACAGAGAGGGCAAATGGAGCCGCTGAAAAACAAAGAAAGTGCAGGGTGAGGCATGACACTTACAAGCATGGGGGGGTGGCAGGGACCAATCCCCCACAGACTCGGGATTGTGCCTAGCAAGATGAGCCAGCCGACTAGCTAGTGCATAATAACCCTGCCACCTTGTTCCCCCTGTTAACCTCAGGTAGCTTGGCCCCAAAGCAGTCGGCTTAATATTGGAGGCAATGTGTAAAGTATACGTGCAACACTGTTGACCACATAATTCACAGAAACATCGCAACAGCAACCAAACGGTCTAGACAATAGGTAGCTTATATAGGAACTGTGACAACTCAAGCAGACTAATATGTTATACAATTACCCGTGGCCCCGCATGCATCCTATAAAATGGGCGAGTAAGCCCTTCCTACAAGGAGGCATGCGACTGCATGCTCGGTGTCCAACCATTCCATGTTTCACTGCAATGCAGAAAGAAAAGGGGGGGCTCAAACTCGTGCACGCCCCGTAAAATTCCCCGAGCCCTGTAAGATACCAGGTTCGCCCCTTCACAATCCACAATCGTCATCCCCCCAGCGCTCATAGCGCAATAAATCAAAAAGCGGTGCTTGCAGGAAACAGTTTTTAAACCGAGGGGAGGACAACATGTGGATCGAATAAGTTACCGACCCGGCATAGGCTCATTGAATGCACAGGTGGCTGCTGCTCAAAATTGTCGGCACTGTCCTGGGCATGTCTTTACCTGCCGAGGCAGCACACACCTGCAAGACTCCACATGGGCATACCGGGAGTCCACACAGCGCGGGCGCAGTCAAAGGGAACCGAGGAGGGCTGGTAGGGGAAACGCATAGGAAGAGAAACTCTGGGGCTGCCTGGTCGTGGTAAATGGAGGTCACCAATGCTTGTTACCACTGACACCGTGCATAAAGGGTGAGTGAAAACCCCAACAAGGACCTCCCATGCAACACAAACCCATATCTCACAGATGGGTTATGCCCCAGTCACCGGTGCCTTTAGGGACCAGGAAGAGCCGCCCACAACGCAACTATTCGTCGCCCCAGGCCCGGCTCGCCCCCTCTCGCGGTGACTCTTGCGGTCCGTAGCCTGGCTCTGAGTGCCCCCTGCACCGCAGAGGCTGGAGGGCAGAGGTCGGAGCTCGAAGATTGTGATCTTTACGGCTCCAACACATGGGAGGGCGCGCAAACATGGCACCAACCTGCACACCTTTAAACCTGCCATGTCGGCACCCGTGTGGCGCCGGATGCAGTACCCACCTGCACAACTAAGGATGAGAGCGCCAAGGGTCCACACAGCGCAAGCCCAGCCAAGAGGAACCCAGGAGGGCTGGTAGGAAAACCCTGAGGTTACCGGTGCATGTTATCACCGACGGGACCCTGAAAATAAGCAGCGCACTCCCAGGGCGGGCGACGCGGCCTGATCCCCAAAGGCTCCACAAAGTGTAACTGCCTCGGGGAAGACTGCGTGAATGATTGGATAAGCGCGCAGAACAGGGAAACATACCTCCAGCATCCCGCCACTAACGCGGTGAAGCACATCGACCAATCTCCCCGCAGACAAAGCGCTCCCTTCCTACGCATGTTCCACACCAGCCGAGGCGGGCATCGGTGCTGGGCGTGTGTTGCCCACATTGGGCCATACGTTTTAAACCTCTCACCTGCCATCCCAGCCGGGGCAAGCGGCACCACCGCAGCAGCTCCACCAAGGCTGATTCTCCCAGCAGGGCTCCGACCATGCCGGTGGTACATTTAGGAGCTAAACGATGGGGGTGGGTAATTACACTCACCTCGCAACCAACTGCTTGCCCCACTACGGATAGCCAAACGATGCTAGTCACGAGGTCCGAGTGCAGCAAGGTATCGCGGCATGAAATGACGAGATGACCCTAAGGTGGCATTTACAGCGATCAAACGAGATCCCCAAAATGGTGGGGGAGGGATATATACCCTCCCCAAGTCCTGGGCAACCAGGAAGTGATGCCCCCTGTGCGCCACCACAAGGCTGGAGACATTTGATTTTGATTTGATTTGATTTGATTTCTCATCTTATAAAGCGCGCGAATGCCCGAAGGCGTCAGGCGCTTATGACAGACAGCAGGCCTCTCGGCCGGGCCACCTAACAGGCCGCAGTAAAAAGCCAAGAGAGGGGGGGACTCCAACTCGAGTCCCTGCCCCTGAAGGGGGGCAGGGGGTGTGGGGTGCCCAGGCGACACTAGAGAGCAGACCTCTCTAGTGGCCCCCTGTAGGTGCCTGTGCCAGCTGCAGATCTCGGCTTTTCAAACTAAAATGCCGCTCATTTCAATACTATTTCGCTGCAACAACAAAATGTGTCACAATGAGCTATATACCCTGCAGAACCCATCTCCCTCATTGGCTGAGGGACAAAGGGGGCAGCCTCTGCCGTTTATGTAGCAAGGCAAAGGAGGATATGCCACATTTGCTGTGTTCCTGCGACAAATTGACAGAGGAAAGGAAACGCATGCTGAAACCTCTGTTCAACCAACGAGGAATACGTACTCGAAGGCATGCAGCTCTTGCTTGCTTCACTCCTGATGATCCGCAGTTAAACTGCAGCTTTATGAAGTTCATGAAGGAGGTGGAGAAAAAGATGAAGAAACTAGAATCTTCACCTAACTTGCTGCTTCTTGACTAGTCTGAACCACATTTTAAAATGATTGTCTAAATACTATTAAACCTATGAAGGCGGTGGAAAGAGGACATTGGAACCCAACCTTTCCTTTTAAGCCTACAAAGAGAAATGAAGTTAAGATGAACATTATTGCAAAATAGTATTTAACTTACAAGATTTTAAAAAATGAATTATATCGCTTTATATGCAATATTAAGTATACGATAAAAATGTACAGTACGTATATGTATTTTATTTTTTTTTTTAAATGGAGATATTGCAATGGTTTTTAGTAACTATGCAAAATAAAAAAAAATCATTCAATTCAATAGTGGCCCCCTGTAGGTGCCTGTGCCAACTGCAGATCTCGGCTTTTCAAACTAAAATGCCGCTCATTTCAATACTATTTAGCTGCAACAACAAAATGTGTCAAAATGAGCTATATCCTGACTGCCCAATGCCTGTCAGCTTTTACCTTTAAATATGTATTCATTGCACTGCAACTTATTGCGGGTATCAAGTTGAGTGCGAAGAAACTCTCTCATTTTCTGACAATGCTGCCTCTTCCTCATTCACATCTCAGCAATAACAAAAGAACGCTTTAAGACATACCAAATTTTACTCACTTGATACCTGCCAGAGGCTATCACCAGACATGTATGCGTGGCAAGGCATTTCATGGTGTTTATTGTTGGTTTTAAACAATGTGTATCAATGGTTTTACTGATTATTTTAATGCAATGCAATGTTTTTTTGTAACTATGCAAATATAAAATAAACTGAAACTGAAGTTAATGAAGGAATTGGACGTGTATTTCCCTTGGTAAAAATTAGACCCTTTTATATATGGTCATATTGAATGGAGCACTTAGGACATCACAGCCTGAATGGTTGGGCAAGGTTCTCTTGCAGGAGATGGAAAAGTAAGGAACCAACTACTATATATTTCTAGGTACGAGAAGACATAAAAAAAGGAGGCTGGCCAAACAGAGACACTTGCAGTAAAACCAAAACGTTGTCAACATTGTATCTTCCGATGCCAACAAGAAAGGACCCAGTGCAAACTCCTAATTTCTTCACAAATAATAGCTGTAACAGAAAAAAGACGAACGTCCAGCTAAAGATGCTTAGAACGGGTTTTCTGTTTACAAAGTACTAAACTCAGTTCACTAAAGTCCTAGTTCTACCTTGACAAAAGTACTGTGATGAATGGTACAGTGGCACATTGAAGAAGGCAATACAAAAACCCAAGAGGGCCCAGGATATCGCTATATCCGATGGAATCTGATCATTATACACAATCACTAAAATAATTCCTAAGCCTCCCCGTGAACCAAAGAGTCAAATTCAAGATCCTGTGCTTTGCATGCAGAACTTTTTCTGGAAAATGGGTAGGATATCTACAAGAGCTGTCTCCTCACTACAACCAAGATGACCCTGGATGGGCCATCGGAACCGACGAGTTGTACAGGTAAATCGCACAAATGTATCAACTAAATAAAGCATCCTTGCATGGCTTTGCCTTGGTCTGCAAACCTTATATTTAAGTAGTGCTAAGTACTCTTAAGGTATATGTAAGTGTCGGGATGGAAAGTCCCCGCCATGAAGCCTTGCTCCCCTGCACTGATGGGTTTCCCTGGGGGTTCTGCTGTTTGTACTCCAAGGAGACAGACAATCATGTGAGATCACAGAGGCTTCTCCCTCTTTAGTGACTTGAAACCCCAGAGTTGTGCTCTGAATTTGATGGACCACCCAGTCCCCACCCCCTTTTAAGAGAGCGTCTGCAGCCTCTCTGTATGGACGTTGTGGATCTGGTGATGAAGATAACACACTTGATAATAAAGGGTCAATTCCTATTTGTCTGTATGTTTACAAAATAACTTGTTCAGTATTTTGCTTCGGTTTTGAGACACATTTCAAAATTTGGATATATGGAAATGTATGTTTGTGTTTGGCTCTGTTGAACTCAGAAAGAAAATTAATGTTAGAACACACATTCTCCTAGATAATGGCTCCCCTGTTTCTGTCTCCCCTCCTGCCAAGAACGTGTAAGTGTATGATATTCTCCTAATGGGAGCAAGCTTGTTATTCACCTGTGTAGGAGGGTGGATACCTGACTATGGGTATCCCAGATTTTTTGCCTTGTGTTCAGCTAGTTTTCGACTTAGTTGGACTGGGACCCTGCTAATCAGGGCCCCAGGCTATCAGCTCTCTCTGTAAAAGGGACTCCATGTACCCTAGGTACATACCTAATTGGATATTGGGTCACCTTATGAGCCCCTGTACAGTATACTATAGGTACCCAGGGCATAGGTGCATCCAAGGCCTACCAGGGGCTGCAGCATATCTTTTGCCACCCCTGGCTGGCCATCCAAACTGACACAACTGGCTGATCACTCAGCTGGGGCAAGGTCGTGTAATAACCCCTTGCTTAGATATAGTATACCTATGTCTAAACCTATATCTGGACACATATACACCTATAAGTCACTCCTATGGCAGGCCTTAACAATCCTGGAGGCAGAGTGCTTGGTTTTATGTGAGATGGTGCTCTAGCATGAGCTGAGCCTGTCTGCAGCTTTGGGAACCATGTCCTTATAGCTGTTCTGGGATACTGCCATACCATATACTCTTAAGTGCATTATAATCCTCACGGTTATTGCTAACTTTGGTTTGGCTTTATCAAAACATTTCGTGTAAGGTGTCATACACTTTGGAATACTACCCCCTTGCCAGTTCTGGCGACGGGGGTAGCATTCCACCCTTCTAGAGTGCTAAGACATGTGGGTCACAGTAAACGCGGTTAAAACTAACCAGAGCCTCAGCATCACAAAATGGATGCTGCTGCCACAGACACAAGTCTGGCCTCCTGCTGCTGACCGAAACTTGGCAGGGGAGGCTTGGACAAAAGGTTTCCTGTCACAGGGAGGTGTTACACAACCCCAGACAGGAGATAGGGGATTGAGGCAGGCAGGGCGAGTGAAACTAGACACTGCCTGGGGCACACAAGGTGTCCCATGCATTGCCCAGTTCAAACCGGTGCTGGGGCACTCCAGCCCCAGCTCTGGTGCGAAACTGGACAAAGGGAAAGGGGTGTAACCACCCTCTTCCTGGGTCCCACCCATAGGAGGGGCCTAGCAGGTTATCCAGCCCCTTGATTTGGAATAAAGGTAGGAGCTGTGCCCATAGACTTTAGATTATCCTGACTGAAACTTTGATACAGAACTCTGGACCCTTCGACATCCCACTCGACGTGGAAGACTGAAGAATCTCCCTTTTCGTCAAGGAATGACCACCCTGTGCAAACAGGCACCATCCAGCGCCCAATGGTTTGCTTTGTGGCAGCTCCTGCCGGAGCTCGAGTGACAGAGATCAACAAGAACCAGATTCCTAGACATCCAACAGCCCGATCCACAGCCACAGCAAAGCTGAGACCCATGGAGGCGACGGGAGATGTGGGACCGGCCATCTTGAAAAGACTGTGAAGTGCTGACAGTGCAGCTTCCGAGGCACCCTCGAAGCTGTGCATCGGGGTTTGAGAAGCCCCAGCCCGAGCAGCTTGTGCACTGAAGATCACCCCTCCACACTCACCGAGTGCTGCGTGGGGCCCTTTTGCATTTTCCTGCTTGACGCATCTGTCCGGTCACTTGCCCATTGGCTGGTGGCCTCTACGACGACGAAACTACAAATCTACTCTGCTGGTCTAGTTGCTCAAGACTGACCCTCGCTCTCCTAAAAAGGAGCAGCATCTCTGACCTTGCTGGTCCGAGTAAGAAGTGATCTTCAAATCCTGCGTGGGTTGCCTTTGCCAAGGCCTGTTGACTCCGATCCGGAAGCCGATACCGACGACAGCGAGAGCCTTTGTGGGATAGCTCTTGATCTACTCCTGGTCATCGTCGATGCCCCAGAGTCCACGTGGCTTCCTGACAACCTCCTGATTGCGCCCGACATCGCCTGGTTCCTTCCTGGTTCCATCATGGTCACTGGTGAGTGACCCAGACTCTGTCCCCTCTGCTTTCAGGTACTCTACATCTTTGATCAACCCTTGGATCCAACCGGACTCTTCTCTCCTGGCCGCCTGCAGCATCTTCATCTCCAGGCTCCATAGAACTCCACGACGAAACCCGACACACTTTGGCACCTATGCACCCGCTTCCTGTGGTTGAGGTAACGATCAAACACCGGTGCTCCTGTAGTGGTTCACACCTCTAGTGTCCTAGTTTAAAATGGCTAAGTTCTAGTCCAGTCAAAAGACTTCCAAAACAGTAACATTGTAACTTTTACGCATCATTGACTTTGCATTGGTGCATGCGTGTGCTTTTAGCGCTGCATCCGAGTCCCGCGGGCCTCTCCCGTCCTAACTGCTGTTAGTCCAGAGTAGCCCCAGCGATTCCCAAGGCCCTAGGCCTTACCATTGTTCGAGACGTGGTTCTTATACCACTTATTTAGTATATGGTTTAAGTGGCCACCGGGTCTATCCATAACTGTGCAACTTTTGTATGTTTAACTGTGCTTTTGATTAAACACTTGTGCCTCTGCCCTCATAAAGAGTACAGAGGATTATTCTAGTAATAAATACATATATTTTTATAATATACAACTTGTGTGGTGTCCTTTCATTTGATATTACAGTATTGCATATGGTAAAACAGCTGGCTTCACATGCCCTCTTGCGTTAAGCCTAAGACTGCTTAGGCCTATGCTACCCCTAGAATAGCTTGTCTATAAGGTTGACTTACAACCACCACCAAAAGGGTTGTTTGGACTGATACAAGGTGCTCACTAGAATAGTGAACATCATACATCAGGCCAACTTCTCACAACCTGTAAGGGACTTAAAGCTTGAGCGTGTCATCACTGCCATGTGCTTCGAAGGTGCCCCAGCACTGACACAAGTGCACATAACATGGAAGCATCCCACAAGGATCGTCTTCTTGGTAGACATGTGTTAAAGCATTTTTATGTTATTTCTTTTTTTTAATACAGTCGTTCAACTATACATAATATCTCCTTAATCATATATGTATGGTAACAAAAATGCTTATAACACGTATTTTAACTGTATAACGTACTGTACAGCAGCCACACTATGCTACACCATAGCTTAAACACATTGGCAAAGCCAATAGCTCTAGCTAAACACATATAAGGTCCCAAAGGTAAGACCTATTGGCTATGCCAATTCTTGTTCAGAGTTCTTACCAAGCAGTAATTTAATAATGGTGCTTCTCTTCACTGCCTCACATAAATATAGAGGGCCATATTTATGACCTGGTTTGCATCGCTCTAGCACCATGCAACGTGGTTCAAGAGCAACGCAAACTTTAAGGCAGGTCTTTGAAGCCACATAAAGCGCCTTCGCAAGGCTTTGAATAGCTCCAAAAATATGGAGTAACGCAACGCAGCACAAATTACAGCATTACTTTGCTCTACCATGGGTAGGCGTTTCATGGGAGTTGCGGGGTGTTCCCACGCAACTCCCATAGTTTTTGACGCATTCCCGAGTCTACAGGTCCTTGTAAACCTGGGAATGCGCTAAAAAGATACGCCTCCCCAGGTGAGGCGTATTCAGGGGAAATATTTCTACTTGTTTCTTGCTCTTTCGATCTGTGCTGCATTCTACAGCACACATAAAAAGAAGAAAAAGCCTCTCAGGATTGGTTTTTATGCTGAAGGCTGCCAACGCAAGGGAAAAGGGCAGGAATATGCCATATTGGATCAATACGCTCCTTTCCTACCCTTTCACTGTGGCGCAGGGAAGCACAGCAATATGACTTGCTGCACTGTCCTGCACCACAAAACTCAGAAATATGCCCCATAGTGTGGATAGCATAAGCAGATAAGTTGTTTGGATTTTTACACTATTTCTTCAACAATATTCCATTTCAGAAGTGCAAGACATTGCAAATGGCTTGTATTTGTTATTATTTGGATGATACACCAAATAAAACACAATTAAAGGTCACATTGTAGGGTGCTTTCTTAAATGTGGTTCTTATATTATTTATGAGCTATATGATGGGCATGTGCTATGAAAGATATTTTTTCTATTTATTCATTCTTTATGAAAAACGAATGTGTTTTTTGATCAACTGGTGTATGTTGCATTAAAAATACAGAACTTTGAGATGGCTCCCTCCTCCACCCAAAAAATATCCCCTAAATGATTCACACAAAGTATAAAACATAATAAAAACACCATGTGACTCAGTCACATGGAACACTGACCCAAAGTAATGAGCATGAATGTGTAACAGTGGGTACTGATCTGGCTGGGAGCAGGGCTGAATTAAAACCTTTTAAAGGCACTAAGCACTTCAAAGATTTTGGTGAACCCCACATGTATCTAATTCAAAATATAAACAATAATAAACCATAAAATAATTTATTTTTCAAGATTAAACAAAACTTACAATAAGATGGAAAAGAATGTGTATTTTTGTATACTTCCACTTTAAGTATATTCAATAGGTTTTCTCTTACTTTTTCTAATTGCAACGTTTTTGATCAGAGCCTCAAAACTAATCTTACGTAACACATCTGTTTATATACTTAGTAGAGATAAGGCATCCAATTGCTTTCAGATGCAGCAGGTCAATTGGGGCTGAAGCGCCACTCCCCCTCACCCTTTGCCCCTCAAGAACAGTGTCTGTCAGCCTGAGCAAAGGTCGGCATAACAGACATTCTTCATTTTCAGGTCAGGTACTGGCTGCCTGAGATGAACTTTGCTGGGCTGTAGATGTCACAGCTCCTGTGGGCATGATCTCCTCAGCTCAGCAAAGGTCTTTGAGACCCTCCCCCTCAGGGACGAGTGGCAGCGTCACACTTTGCCTCGGACCTGGGCACTTTAGTTTTAAGCCCTGAAGCGTCCAGAGTTGAGTGTTAATCAGTGACACTTCATCACAGAGTGGAGTGGGGTTAGTAATCTCACCAACCCCATCCCGCTCTGTCACGAGGTTGGGATGGTTGCCTTTCCTCATTGGCTGACCTGAGTTCAACCAATGAGGAAAGGCAGCAATCCCAACCTTCCTGCTACCCCATTTGCAGTTTTGCACCATATGGTCTTAAATTAAATCCGGCAATGGAAAATTTCTGTGGTGCCCCTCTTCCCTTGCTGCCCTAAGCATGTGCTAAATTTGTTTACTGGTTAATCCAACCCTGCCTGGGAGGTAAACCTACCTTCCATCTGTAATGCCTTATTGTAGATTGGCACAAAAGCAACACCTTTTTAGGTCTCGCCTTTTCAGCATAGGCGCTGTCTCAGCAAGACCTAAAGTAATCTGTATGTTAGGTGAAACTCTGTGTAATTTGTCATACCGCTTGCGATTAATTTAACTGTGGCATTGCTCTTCTTATCTTGCTTTCTGTTGGCTGTTGATCCGATAGAAAATTTGTGTAGTCCGGAAGCAGCGGCTCCTAACTACAGTTTTCATCCACTCGCACTTGTTAACTTGGGTATGGACCATAGGATAATCCTACCTCTATCGCTGTAGTCTCTGGCACACTGGTGACTATTCAAACCACACCAGACTCAGCTTTTCTGGTCCATTCTTGTTTACTTTCTGCCACCACTTGTCGCAACTTGCAAAACACATCATTCTAATTCACTGTGGTAAATGCCATCCACGGACGATGTGCTTCAGATTGTTTTTGCATTTGTCACCCCGAGTGGGACGGGTATGCTCAGACGTGAGTCCCGTGCTCTCCACACCACTGGAGTCAAGCTATCCTGGCTGATGAAGGCTGATAGCCAGAAACCGGTCCTAGGATGCTTGATTCCGGTCCAGGGAAGACATGGCTTGGCAGTTCAGGCTGGACTGTTCCCATGAGGCACAGGGTTAAGGCTGATTTGCATATGGCCATGTCTGAACTGGGGTGGTGTGGAGTCCAGAAAAATGATGGATTTAGGCCCAGATCTCTGTACTGGGGTGAATGTATGACATTGTTCTGCATTCTGTCCATCAACTGTTGTTTTTACATTTGTCACCCCGAGTGGGGCGGGTATGCTCAGACGTGAGTCCCGTGCTCTCCACACCACTGGAGTCAAGCTATCCTGGCTGATGAAGGCTGATAGCCAGAAACCGGTCCTAGGATGCTTGATTCCAGTCCAGGGAAGACATGGCTTGGCAATTCGGGCTGGACTGTTCCCATGAGGCACAGGGTTAAGGCTGATTTGCATATGGCCATGTCTGAACTGGGGTGGTATGGAGTGCAGAAAAATGATGGATTTAGGCCCAGATCTCTGTACTTGGGTGAATGTATGACATTGTTCTGCATTCTGTCCATCAACTGTTGTTTTTGCGCTTCAGATTTCAGCACGCAAAGCCTTCGCGAGTCGCGTTGTCATGCTGTGTGCGCCCAATGTCCCCCAAACCACATCCTGTTCCCCGCACACTCTACGCTGAACGTGGAGGTTTCTCCTCATATCGGCACCATAGGAAATAGCGCTCACAGCCGGTCGGAGAGAAGGTATTTAAAAAAAAAAAATTTGTTTTCCCCATCGTGCTTCTTGCCCCGATTCTGCGTTTCTCCTGCCCCATCACATGTTGTCTTCCTCATCATTGTTTAGTTAACGGGCTGCAGACAGGACAGAACGTGCATAACACAATTATTTAATAAGCAATGTGGCGGGCAATCGTCTGTGGTTATACGTTTGGTGCAGCAGGATGTAATCTACGTTGCTGTTGTCAGAGCTTTACCACTTTCACGTTCTCTTTTACAACTCGTAATCCATGTGTATTATGTAACCATATTTCTTTAGTATTCTGCAGGCAGGAGGGAGCATTTATTAATTGAACAACATGGCTGCTTATCATCTCTGGTAACAGTTTTGGCCGAGAAGAGCAAAGGGCTATGCGCCTTTAGCCACTGAGTTCTACCCTGTCCTTCGGCGACACCTAACGTGACTTTCACTTGCAAAGTAAACACTACAGTTCCCGACATGCTGTGATGGCAACAGGAAGCCATGCATACTTTGCAAGGAGCCAGGACTGGGGCCAGGTAGAACAGAACTGTTTCTTTATAATATGCTTGTGTTTTTTTTTTTTTTTTGCTGATGTGCTTCTTTGTCTTCTTTTCTCCCATTTAAATGGGCGTCTTTGTCAACCCCGATGCGTTTAAAATGTTTAGGCTAGAGGGAACAGTAAGAGGGTTAATCAGTTCAAATAATTAAAAGAAAGGCTACCGGTATATCTTCAGCCTGTGTCTCATAAAGAACATTTGGCAAAAAGTTGCAAAGCTCCCGCATAATTAATAATAGGGCAACAATTGGTCAGCAGTCTGTTGCAGAGGTGTTTTTTCAGACAACGTGGCTCAAGAGCATTAAAGTGACCTTTACTGAGCACCTAATTCTGTCACAGAAGGTCAGATTTCTTTCAGACATGAAGAGATTTGTCCAGAATCATAGAATGGTAAGCCGATGCTATGACTCAAACTTGGCTCCCCTGTTTCACGTTCCACAGCTCCCCTGGGGAAGACCAGCAGACCTCGATCCTATGATTCGAAATCACAGAGTGCCTGCATTGTGACACCTGTCTGTTAAGGGACAGGGTTTATAATGCCACAAGTGACAAACTGCGATTCCGATATCATCCTTGGGTGTACTATCTACACATTTCAGTGTCTGAAAACTTTATGAGGAGAATTTGAGCTGGTTACTTTGACAGCTTGCACAGAAGGAACCAACTCTGAGCTGGCCTTGCCACAACGTCAACTTGCTCAGCCATCCTGCCATCTTCAAGTGCATGTAACTCGATGGCAAAGGAGGCTTATGCTGCTATTACATGTACTTTAACTGTTCAGTGTGTGTAAGGGGACCGGCTGCCTGTGCCCTTAATTGTTCGGTGTATGTGAGGAGTGTTTGCACTACTTGTAATATTGCTATGAACCTGCGCTGTACATGTTATTTGTGTTAGAAAGCTTGCATTGCTGCTGTCCATGCTGTACTTCGTCTGTGTGTTTTATTGGAGCTTGCCAAGATTTTTTCAATAGACACAGGCCAAAGTATTCGGTTTTGGCACTGCTTGTTTCCTTCTCCCCTTAAGTATTAAGAGGACAAGGAGCCTTGTGAGATTCTTCTCTCATCAAAAGCTCCATGGGTGAGGAATGCTTTAGGAAACTGAATGTAATACGTGTATGTGACCTTTTACTTAGTGCGGTTTTTTACCAGAAAATACAGCCAAAGCCACTTGAAATTGGATTCGAACTGATATCTCCTAATTTCAAGGGCTGTAGTGTAAACACCAGTTCACAATGTTTGAATTTGATTTAATGTAACTTCATTGTGATATTTCTGTGTTGTATTTTGTAGGACATTTGATCCATGTCAGTTGTATCTTTTCCAAGCATTTCTTATATGCTTTGGATTCTGGTGCTTGTAATTTACCTTTTCCAATTTAAATGCAGCAGCAGACGTGCTGAAATGCAGCTGTCACCGAAATGCACCCTAAAAAAGAGATGCACATTGATTTCAAATAATACGCTTAATTTTGCTACTCTGTGATGGTACTCAAGATAAAAGATTTTTTTTCCATTGTTTTTTTTTATTTGCCATCTTCTCTATATTAAACCTGACTAATGTACAACAAGGCTGCCTGCAAACCTGCCTTCCAGCATCCGGCTCCCTCCCAAATGACCCATGTCATTTGTATCCCCTCAAGTCTTGACTTTTTGGCCGACAGCACTTTGGTCGCTCTGGGTCTTGATCCCTGGCCTATAGCTGTGAAACCACCAGACCCACAGTATGTTGGCTACTTTATATATATATATATATATATATATATATATATATATATATATATATATATATATATATATATATATATATATATATATATTCACTGAAAAAACCATAGGTTTCACACCAGTTATAGTTAGGTGGAAATGTTACTCGCATAAAACCATTGAAATTCCCACGTTATAGTTAGTTGGATTCACTATAACTTGCGCGTGCAATGCACTGCTGATGACGTCACATATTACATCACTCATGACATGGTCAGTGACATCACTCATGACATCACTGATGACATCTCAAATGACATCACTGTGATGTCATTTGAGGTGGTTTTATGCGAGTAACATTTCCACCTAACTATAACTGGTGTGAAACCTATGGTTTTTTCAGTGAATTTAATAGGTTTTTTAAATGCTAATTCCTAACTATAACTGGTGTGAAACCTATGTTTTTTCAGTGAATATATATATATATATATATATATATATATATATATATATATATATATATATATATATATATATATATATATATATATATATATATATATATATATATAAATTTCTATGGCAAAATGAAAGCCCTCATTTTGTTCCTTTTCAAATTAAATGTATTAAGTGTTACCACTTTATTCCAATCAGGATTTGAGAAGTCACTCAAAATGAGCCCTAATTTTTCTTTCTTCAGCACTAATCATAATTTCTATGGCAAAATGAACCCCCTCATTTTGTTCCTTTGCAAATTAAATGTTTTAAGTGTTAACACTTTATTCCAATCAAGATGACTTCAGGTGTGCCATACTTTTGTCATAAGTAAGACTGTTAGCGCTCTATTTGTTCTTTAGAACACTCTGGGACATTCTGTCATTGGGCTATAGTTGGGCTACATCTGGCTGATATTTGGGCTACATTAGTTTTTTTGTCTCTGGTGGCCATCTTTGGGCTACATTGGGCTACATTGGGCTACATTTGGGCTCTAACATATATATAGCCCAATGTAGCCCAATATATATTTTTTCAAAGTAAATTTTCGTAAAAACCACTGGAGAATATATCTTGAGACATAGCAAAGGCACATCGGGGTACCAGTCCCTACAATTTTGCCAAGTTTGGTGGAAATCCATTCAGCCGTTCGGGCTAAAAGTGAGTTCAACCGCCCTATGGAAATTAACATGGGGAAAACACGTTTTGGGACCCCCCTTTTATCTCGGCCCCCGCTTGACGGATCCCCCGGAAACTTTTAGGGAAGGAGCGGAGCGCAGCGAGGCAAAGTTACGGAAAATTACAGGCAGATCCCTCATTCTGCGCCAAAGTTATTCCCAATAGAATGTTGCGGATTTCCTATGGAAAACGATCCTAACTATAACTACCTACTGGCGACCGCCAGTAGGTAATATATATATATATATATATATATATATATATATATATATATATATATATATATGTTATATTTCAGTCTACTTGATTTGCTCGTCCTGCTCCCACCTTTACTAACAATGATTTGCAATGCAATAGGTCTTGCATTTGTTTAAGTTAGAGCTGTTGGCATTGAAAAACACAATGTATTTTAGTTTTGCTATTTTTTTGGCCAACAGCACTTTGGTCGCTCTGGGTCTTGATCCCTGGCCTATAGCTGTGAAACCACCAGACCCACAGTACATTGGCTACTTTATATATATATATATATATATATATATATATATATATATATATATATATATATATATATATATATATATATATATATATATATATATAAATGCAGAACACTCCTTTCAAGAAAGAAGCAGAGGCCACATAGGGGGAGACAGGAAACACCTTTAATGAAGCTGTGACTCTCATATGGCGTATGCATTTCGGCATTTCTTAGCCTTCCTCAGCGCCCAGAGTCTATGAGCAGGGTGTGGGCAAAAATGAAAGTTTATGCAATGTCCTGCCGCACACGGATAGGTCCGCCTCTGACCCCACCTCCCAAGTGGTCAATCTACTACACCTGAAGCTAGGTGACTGCAGCGAAACTACAGGTCCCAGAATGCAACGCTTCAATGAGGTGAGTGATGCGGGGGGATCAGGTGCTTGTTGCGGCGAGGGCTTGTCATCTTTGCTTCACTGGTATCCTGTATGTTGCTCCTTTCAAAGTGTCCCCTCCGGTCCCCTGAACCGCAAAACCTCCGAAGAGACACCAGGAAAATGACGGGGGCTCGTCCGGAAATCCAACGTGCCCGTCGTGGTGCACGAATGCCTCCAACACCGCTAAAATCCTTGCGTCCTGCTACGATGGTGGACCTCGCATATATATATGTGTTATATTTCAGTCTACTTGATTTGCTGGTTCTGCTCCCACCTTTGGGGCCAAACGGGGGAGAGGGGGGGGGGATAACAGCACCGACCAGAGACTCAAAATTTGGTGTGATAAAGGCCGCTTTATTGGAAGCAGGTGCACCTTGAACAATGAAAAAACCCTTGGCCTGCGCCGTACAAAACTATACCTCACTAAATATGCAATTGCCTGACAAAACCCCCACCCCCTCCCCTAACTGGTTTCCCCAATCCAAATACAGTAAACAATTAGCAGAAACGTCAATTTGCCTCTCCACCTGGCTAAATCCTTTATTATGCTTGACCTACCCCCCGATAATCCAACAACAGATCTCCTACACTTCCCCCATATATTAGGAAGAACCGCCCCAAAGGCAGAACATCACCCCACACCTGCTCCAGCGACACAACCAAACCCACAACCATCGAGCAAAAAAACAGATGCACGGCCCCCAAGAAAACTCCTTCAAAAACCACCGCACACCACAAAACCCCTCCTACACCCTCAAGGAAAGCAATCACCCCTCTCCCCGCCCCCCCAGACCCCACACTTGAAACCCCCCCATCAACTGATCGAAAAAACACAGGGAGGGAGGGTGGGAAAATAATTACCTCCGCCAAACCCCCGCCCGGCTGCTGTGTCACCAGCCACCAAAATGGCGACCTATAACACAAAATGTCCGGTTTTAAAGAGGGCCAGCCCAAAAGAAGCCCAAAACTAGCCCAACCCCAGCCCAAGGCTACTAACTAGCCCAAAACCAGCCCACGACGGTGCTGGCTCTATCCTCCCCCGGCCCCAAAACCCCCTGGGGGTGGCAGGCCTCCCGCTGGTCGGCCGCCCCCCATAGCCCCATTGGGGCCAAACGGGGGAGAGGGGGGGGGGGAGGAAAGCAGCACCGACCAGAGACTCAAAATTTGGTATGATAAAGGCTGCTTTATTGGAAGCAGGTGCACCTTGAACAATTAAAAAAAAAACCTTGGCCTGCGCCGTACAAAACTATACCTCACTAAATATGCAATTTCCTGACAAACCCCCCACCCCCTCCCCTAACTGGTTCCCCCAATCCAAATACAGTAAACAATTAGCAGAAACGTCAATTTGCCTCTCCACCTGGCTAAATCCTTTATTATGCTTGACCTACCCCCCGATAATCCAACAACAGATCTCCTACACTTCCCCCATATATTAGGAAGAACCGCCACTTGAAAGGCGTGTTAACGGCTTTCGACCCCCCCCTAGGACTCCTGCACGTCCGGGTTTCTGCGCACCAATGCCCTGCTCCAGAGCCTCCCTCAAATGTAGCACCTAACTCCATCCCGTACTACAGGTGAAACCCCATCCCCTTGAAATTCCACTGCCCGGCACCTAAGCTCCGGGTGCTCCATCCTTTCAACCGTCCATCTCCTCAAAACCCTCATTTCCTTGTAAATTTCCTCCAGGTCCTATCAATGGCCGCTGGCCTCTCAGCCGCCCCCCTCAACCCACCTGGGACCGAAACTCTGACCAAATTACCTGACACCCTGCCTACCCGCGCCGTATCCCTAACAGGTCCCTCTTCACTTGTTTAACCCACGCTAACCCTTTGCACGGTACCAAGCCCACGCCAAGCACACTCTCCCCTTTACCACTGCACACAAAGCCTGCAACAACGCATGCTAGCTCATGCCCTTTTCCTTGCCGCTGACAATGAAACAACCTGTCGTCCGCTTCCAACCACTGATTCCGGTGCTTGACCCAGTCCCCCTTTTTGCCTGCTTTATCAATGAGTTCACCAACATAATTCTCCAGCGCCGCTGCATTTGGCCCGCCCCTGCACCTGAAAAGACACACATGTGAGAGGCGAGAAATGTCCTTTATGTCGTACGTTCCCTTCCCATTCCCCCGCAGCCTGACAGATGCCCCTAACAGTCCGACCTCCAGGGCCCGAGGCCCTCCCCAACACTGCCACGCAGCCTCCGTCGCCGCCCCCACTCAGACGGAATGCCTCCGTAACGCCTTCGGGTCCTCACCCATACACCATAGGGCGTGCCGCAGGACCCCCAACCCTGTGCCGCATGCAGCCCTGCTACCTCCTTCTCGACCGAACCCCCCCGCCCCACCTTCCCACCGCTGCGTCCCCCATTCCCCCGCCGACGGTGAATCGTCACCCCCGAAAGCCCCCAGCCATCAAACTCAACCTGAACCGCAACACCCGCTCCTGCGGAAACCACCTATCCCCCTGCCCCACTGCTCCCGACCGCCACAATTCCTCCCATGCCCGCTCATATTCCACCATGGAAATGCCTCACGAACGCCTGTCCCACGCAAGTCCCCTTCACTCCCCACTGACAAACGTACTCAAGGATACGGCCGTGTCACAACGGACAGCGTCAGACCCAAAACCACAACGTTGCCGCCCCCCTTGTCCACCGGCAGGCGTGCTTCCATGGCCACGGAGTCGAGCTCTCTACCAAGGAATGACAGCACCGAACTGGGACCGTGCGTCTTCTCTGGCGCCCGGGGCACCCCCAGGTAAGCCACAAGGCCCAAAAAAACGTCCAGCTCCGCTGGCAGTCCGTCGAAACCCGGCCGTCCCACCAGCAAGAAGTCAACCAGATAGTGCGTCACCGACCAGAGCCTGTCCGCCAGGAAAAAAAAAACACTGCAAAATTCACCTAATGGCGCACCCAGCGCACACAAATTTGAACATCCCATGGGCAGTGCTGTCGCCCTCCATGCCAACCTCGCCGCCCCCTCGTCCTCTGGCAGGCGTGTTTCCATGGCCCGGAGTTGAGCTCTATACTAAACAAGGACAGCACCGTACTGGGACCGTACATCTTCTCTGGCGCCAGGGGCGCCCCCAGGCAAACCACGAGGCCCATAACTGACCAGCAACTGCCGGCAGTCCGCTGAACCCGGCCGTCCCACCAGCAAGAAGTCCTCCAGATCGTGCCTGTCTCAGAGCCTGTCCACCAGGAAAAAGCCCACTGCAACAAGGAACTGAAACGCCAAAACGCGCCCGCGAGATCGAATCCCCATGCAATGGTCCCCCACAAGTGCCCCCTGTTCAAACCGGGTCCCCACCGACCGGTGATCCCCCAGATGCCTCCGAAACCACCAGGACGCCAACCTAATCTCGTACTTTGCCCAAAAACCTTGACCCCCACCGCCGCCGGGCTCCTCCGCGCTATGTCCCTGATAGTATACGACACCCCCGGGAGCTCCGCCGCCAAAGTCACCGACCGACTCCCCCCTCCCCTCCCCCCCGACCCCGCACGCTGCTGGGACAACCGAGACTGACCAGGCTCCTTCCTGAGCCCAACCCCGATAGGGGAAACACTCAAACCCGACCGCGCGCTCCACACCAGAAAGGGGGGGGGACCACATCCCTGCGCCGCTCTCCTCCTTACACACCTGCCCCGCGCTGGCCCTGTGGTCGCCTTGACGGCTCAACTCCTCCACCCGCACTGGCGACAAGCCTATGCCCAGACCTTGACCCCCTTTCCCCCCTCCCCGCACCCCCCCTGGCGCCCCTTCATACCGCGCCATTCCCCGGCGCCCCTCCCTGGATCCCCGGTATCGGCACCAACCAACAGCCGAGGATTACTCAAACAACTCCCCTACTCCGCCACCATCCTTACCTGGCGTCGCCACTGGATCCCGCCGCCTAACCAGCGGAGGCGCAGGGGGGGGCGTCACCTCGGCGCTCCTTGCCAAGGGCATACCTGAAACACACTACCAACACCGTTACTTTGCTCCCCCCCTTTCCGCATCTCCCCCTCCTCCTCCGAATCCTCCACATAGTTCAATTGCCCCCATGGCCTCACCCCCTTTCCGCATCTCCCCCTCCTCCTCATAATCCCCCCGTGTAAATCCCGCTACCGAGAGTCACCTACAACATGCCTTTACGAAACTGCGTCACGAAGCATGACAACCTTAGTGTCACGAGAGAACTGGTGCCTAGCGACAGTCTCATGACTCCGATCGCACTCACTGAAGCGGCTATGGGGAATAGGACATGCGGCGAGGCTGCGCAGCGGATGCAAGCTCGAGAGCCAAGACACTCCCGGAAGATGGAACCGAGGCCGAGCCCCAGCATCGAATCCAGTCCGCAGCCGCTGACCTGAGCCACGGCATCTTCAGAAAAAGGGGAAGGGGGGCCACCAGAAACCCAGCCTCCCTCATAGGCCCCAATTGGCCGCACACCACGGCCACAAGCCTCCACCTTGCATCCCACCGCCCGAACACAACGCCGAAAGACCCAAACCTCTTGTGCGCCCCCGCAAATATGAAACCGTATTACAAAGGAACCAACCATGAAACGTACTAGCGCATCAATCACGATTATTGCACACACAAAGGACAAGAAGAAAATTAACACCGTGAAGTGGCATAAGTACACGCACGCACCCATCCGCAAGAGATGCACCATAATAATGCAGTACCGTTACGCCCGCGCATCGATTCTACACAATACATAAACTCTAACAGGAATGGTCATTATCTAAAATAATTACCTCCGCCAAACCCCCGCCCGGCTGCTGTGTCACCAGCCACCAAAATGGTGACCTATAACACAAAACGTCCGGTTTTAAAGCGGGCCAGCCTAAAAGAAGCCCAAAACTAGCCCAACCCCAGCCCAAGGCTACTAACTAGCCCAAAACCAGCCCACGTACGGTGCTGGCTCTATCCCCCCCTCCCCCGGCCCCAAAACCCCCCTGGGGTGGCAGGCCTCCCGCTGGTCGGCCGCCCCCCCAAAGCCCCATTACTAACAATGATTTGCAATGCAATAGGTCTCGCATTTGTTTAAGTTAGAGCTGTTGGCATTGAAAAACACAATGTATTTTAATTTTGCTATTTTATACCAATGGCAATAGCGCCATACAAATATAATTACTCCACTACAAATATAAAAAACACAAGTAAAAACAATTGTCATTTTCAACGATAACAGCTCTAACTTAAACAAATGTGAGACCTATTGCGTTGCAAATGCTTGTTTTACTCTGCCAACCTTTGGACGGGCAGGCAGACAGATAGGTTTAGAGAGAGATAAACTAAAGATTGAGTAATAGTGTAAAGGTAGATAAGTACGTGTTAAAATATAAATTCGATATAACATGTTCGGGCAAAAGGATTTCTGTCACTGTTGGGTCAATGGAAAACTTTGTGACTTTATATACTAAACTTTGATCAGGTATAATGCCACAACGTCTACTTTACACATATTACATATATGTTTTATAAGAGTGCTTTTCTTTTTTAGTACAACACACAAAGGTGTCGTTCTGTCGCCCATGGGCGTTTGCTGATTCAAAGGCAACCTGGTGCCGATAATGCAATCATACCTCTGAGAATGCAGTTACACATTTCAAAAAGAACTGCTGTGCTCAGACAATGTCCAGCAGGAGGGGAGGGCGATCACAAAGTGCAGAAGCGGGGCCGTAGCTTGGGGGGGACTTGTTTGGGGTGTTACTCCTCCTAATAAATGTATTTTCTGCCAAATAGTTAAGTGCAGGTGTTTTCTGTCTGGTATAGTGAGGTGAAGTGTCTGTCGTTTTTCACCAGGAATTTTTGCGCACACACTCTCTCCCTCTCCCTGTTTGGAAAGACTTAAAAAAATGTTGGTTGTTTCACAAAATAATGTGCTTTTTCTCACTGCCCCACCTATCCGCATTCCTCTACCTTTCCACCTCCCGCTGCCCCTTAAGCCCTTCTCGTGCGCCTGGCTTCTCGCATAATGTATTTGAACGCCATGTGCCAGCCTGATTGTTTCGAAATGTTATGCTCACCCTCCACCTCCAATCTTACTGACCAAGCTACGCCCCAAAGCAAAGGTAAGAAACTCACTCAAATAGTCCAATATTTACTTTAAACAAATGGAAAGCACGTCAGAAGCCTAGCGTGTTATATCAAATATCACAGTCCATGCAATAAGCACGTTTCCATTCTTTATCTCTCCTTAGGTAAATCATCTGTTCTATTCAGAATGCTTTACTTACTTTTCCCGAAGTTGCCATGTGTCCAGCCGCGGTGTGGCAAAGTGTTTGCTGTCTGCACTCACTTCTTAGCACTCCAACTACAGCGCAGGTTTTTTCAACAAGGCTTCTTAAACGGTCCTTGCACGCGCCCGCGCCGCAAATTAGGCAATGCTTGTTTTGTGCTGTTTGACTGGGGCTGGGTTTATGAATCCTAATCCCAGCCCTTATCAAACAGCCTTGTTAAATCAAGTGGGTGTAGTCTTGGCATGCGACTGCGGTGGATACTTTTTTTGCCCACATATGCTACCGAGATAAAAGGAACACGAAGAAAAGATATGGCCATCCAGGTTGCTTCAACCAACCACTGGACTCAAAACAACTGAAAATTAATGGATTTATTTACAAGCCCCTTGCGCCGCCGGTGAGTCGCTTTTAATATGGGGGAATAGTGAAGTACTGGCGGCCCAAGGGGCTTGTAAATATGCCCCACGTGCATAGTGAATAACGAAAATGTATGTTTTTAGTGACTTTGTGAACAATATACACATGGCATGCTTCACTCTTTCAAGTCTCAAAGAATTTCAAAACTGGAAACACGAGATGAGACACTCTAATCCTCTGTATTCTAGAATCTTATTGGGAGAATATGCAAAAGACGGGCGCTCGGTACAGGAAGCACGTGCGGCAGCCCCTTCAGTACGCGCTGCACCTGTTCAATGTAGGACGCGTCACAAGTGCTCCGCGTGCTCTGTCTGAATCATGCCCATTACAAGACGGAGAAGGGAGAGGCTCATGGGTGCCACCATTTGTTTGCTTTTCCAAGTATCTCTTAGGACATCTTCTGTTGTTCGCATCATTCTGCTAAAAAACGCATTTCTCTCACGCCCTTCGTTTTTCCAAAGAGTGATAAGGTCAGACCATTATAGTGACGGGGGCACAACGCCCATTGTGCTCAAACGTTTTCAAGCCCGAGCCCCAAAACCCATACATCGTGTGTGTCAGCCCGGGCTGAGACATGTTCCGCTGCACGCTCACAGTCGCACCCGAATACTTCACAGGTCTTAAAAAGACTATTTACTTGTTAAGGAGGTTTTGTTGTGTTTTCACCCCTTCTTAGAGCCCCTGCATCTCCACTCTGCTTATTGATGGAAGAATTTGCCCCCCTGAAATTTTTATTACCCCCTCCCCCCCGAAATTTGGATCTAGTTGCGCCTCTGTATAGTGATATGTTTGCATTTGCGTTTGAAGGGCTATCTCTGCCCTCTCACTCAATGGGATGTTTAACCTTTGCAATTGCTTACAAGAACAAAAAGTAAGAAAGTCATAGTGGGCATATCACGTGCGATTCGCCCCTGCCATATCTGACCAGTTACAACCCCACTTACTCTTTTTCTCACCAGAAACACATCAGGCAAGTAATTGGTCTTCATTGCGCAGTCTTTATTAAACTTTCAGATATCGCAGTCTTTATCTGTTGATACACTGTCAAAACTTGACCAACTTTTATTAAAACCAAAACCAACACACATTGATAAAAACAATAGGCTTCCGAAGTATACATTTGAGCCACAGGTTGAGATTGTATTGACATTTCTGAATCTCCAGAGCCACACTTGATCCGTGTTGCGCCAGTAGGCCACAACCAATTTTCACTGCTCCCATTTGGGGTAACCATTCGTCTATCCTCTAGGTGCGGCCACCAGGGCACTGCTTTATGCCTTCCCTGTGCACCAGCTCTCACAAAGTTGTGTACTACAAGCGCCGGCATCTAGGGTAGGGCCAGAGAGTCCAGGACCACCAGCAGGTCAGCCCAATCTCCTGTCAGCCCAGAGCCCCCATTGACTGCTTGCCCTGTTCCAGGATCTGACAGTCCCCGCCAAAAAAGGAGTCCCAGCCATTTCTCTTGCCTGGGACCCCGCCAACTCTACCTTTAATCTCAGGGATGGGTGGGTGGGTAACTTGATTGCGGCTCCAATCTGCTTGGCACCCGTGGAGAGAGGACAAAGAGTTCTTCCCATTGTGTCCCAAGCTTTTATCCCCTTTCTTGGTAGGGGTCGCCTGCGCACTATAGTGACGCATCTAGGTGACCTCTCGCGTTTCTTGGCAACGCCACTTCCTACCCTCCTGACCGAAAGTTGTCCCGGCTCCCGTACGAAATGCCACTAAGGGCACCCGCCCCTAGGTGTGGGGGGTGCCTACCAGGAACTACATTTTATTTTGTATTTCACAACTCTGCCAGGTGGCACTATGACATGCTATTCCATGAGCCATCACTGACATTTCAGTAAACAGCAGGTTGTCTTGGCAGTGGCTGGACGCATAATATAATGGACACATCCAGGGAGAACACAGTCGGACACTCGATCCTCTAACCAAGCAGATTTTCACCTGTGGTAAGCGGCTCCCCTGTAAGCGCAAGTGCCTTCAGGAACTGCTGGGGTGAGAGGAGACACAATATATGCGTCAGGTGTGGTGACTTCGGGTGACGAGCCCTCAGGGTAGTAGTATGGCAGTGGTGTGCAAGGAGGAAGACCCTGGATGGGCAGTGCTGAGGCCAGATCTTTGTGCAACTGTCAAGCTGGAGCGCTGCTAATTAACACCACTGACAAGAAAGCTGGCAGCGTGTGGTCCGCGCTGCTTGCGGCAGGCTTGGGGGTTGGCTTAGCTCGCTCTGGGTTGGCTTAGATTACAATATAACAACATTCATCTGACACCACAACATTCTGATTCACTGACCTCATTAGAGTGAGTCAATGAGTCTGAATAATTTGCACAATGGCTATGAGAAGAGAATACCACAGCACAAGTCATCGAGTCCTAGAACGCAGCCCATGCCGGGGAGAGTCGTTACGGTGGGCCGGGCCATACGCTGAACCATACCATCATGATGGCACTGCTGGCTAGACATAGACTAGTAGGTGTCACTGTTGGTATCTTCTCCTTCCTAATTTAATTTACTTTTAGAGCACGTCATCATGAGCCTAAGTAAAGTTACAGCTGAGGCCTCAGAGCCTGTAGCTCCTCTGTGACTGGCTGAGTGCTCTCATGCTGAGGGTAGGGCCGCTGCATGCCCTGGGGCAGACCTCTCAGCAAATATTGATTAGACTTATTTTAGAGAGCTAGCAGCTGAGCTAAAGCCTTTGAAACAATTACAGCCTGTGTGCCTCAGGCTCTCACACTCGTGAGGCTTGCCCGGTGCTGCAGCGGGCTGGCAGCGCTCTGAGTCAGCGACTCAGCTGACTGTAGTAACTGCAGTGACTCTGAGTAGTTATGATACTTTATAAGCAGGCAGCTGAGATCATCCACGCTGGTGCCTCTCACATCCTGTTTGGTACAGTCGGGTCCTACATGAGACAGAGGACCTGGACGGACACTGTGTGCCAATTGATCATGATGCTGCATTCATTTGATTGATGGCCAGGGAGAACTCAGGAGGCCCACTCGGCATAGGCTGGCTAAGGCAACATCTGTTTAATTGTTTCTCTTCCACCCTGCCCGGCAACGGGTGTCTGACTAGACCGTGGCAGGTCTAATGTTCAGTTTCCTGCCTGTTCCCCAGCCCAGGCCCCAGGAATTGTTGCGGCTATCACCTGACAACAGAACTATTATAAGAAGTTGCATGGAAGCACAAAAAAATGTTAGCCTCTGTGTCACTTTGTTTTCAGATTAGAAGGGCCCATAACCCTGGTTAGTGTAAGGAACATGTCACTGTCAGCCTCTGATAGTCTCACCTCTTACCCCATCTTTCCAGCTCGCGCAGCCAAGAATGTCTCCAGGGGGGGGCGAAATGTCCTTACAGTGTGATCTTGATGGAGCAAGGATTCGCACGCTACGCGACTTGCTCGTACTCATGAACCTCGAATAACTATAACGAATTAACTCAACCTGTTTGTCTTACTAATTTCCCTTTTATTCTGACATTTGGGGTATCCGAGAGATGCTTGCCTATGTGTGTATTAACCTTAACAACGCTTGTCATTAAAATGGCCACTGCTTGGCGGGATTTTCTTCTGTGCATGCGTCGGTCACAATCACATGATGTGACGTACTCGCAGTTCTGGTGGGAAATGTTTGCTCATGCGCAGTACAGCTAATATGGCCGCTTTGTTTTCTCATATGCTCCGTGCTTGCAAAGCTGCTTTTGCAAAGTTGTTTGTTTTGCTTTTACCCTAACGCTATAGGTATTATAAAGTAAGGGGTATAGAGTAGCTATTCATGGTATACAGTGTATTCATTTTTTCTGTATTTCTAAATTGTTTATCGCTTACTTTTCATGTATCGTATTATTTGGGGCCCGAGAAACACTCGTGATTCCATATTGAACAGCCTTTCTGCGCATGACAGTCTTCTGCCGGTGACATTGAAAACTTGCCAACCCGAAGTCCCAGCCAAGATGTGCCTGGGAAGATGCACCTTCGCCTAGCAGAAGAAGCTGAATTGCTTTTAATGTATCATAATTCATAGATGTACTATTGTAATAAGAATGTTAGGTCATGGGAACGCCAAATTCAATAGGCGGTCCCAGATCATGTAAATGAAGGCTTGTAGAAATGAAATATGATTGGTGTGTTGACCTATCCTACTTGGGGACCAATCAAAACTGGGGATTTTTACACTTGCAACATTTGAGGGGTGGTACACTGACCTGAAAACAGTATAACTAGCCTAGGTTTAGCTAGAGAAATTGTCCGACTTGTCCGAATAGCTGACCTGTCACTGACCCAACGCACTCAATAGGTGACTTGATACAGAGGGCTGCGGAGTACTCTGTCCGAAATTTCCATAGACTCAAGGGTTTTGTTAAGAAACCTTAAGTGCTGGCGGAGCACTTTGCTGGGGAGTTCGATAACCCAATCGGGGTTCTGACTGATAGCTGCAGAGAGGGTGGAGCGCAGGCGTTGCTTCCGAACTGCGGGTGCTGGTCGTGCCTTGGTGGTCCTGTCCTGATCCTAATCTGGGTTTCCTGTCCTGTCCTGGGGTGTCCTTTCCGTCCTTGCTGTCCTTCTGGCGACTGTCCTTCCTGGGGTTCCTCCCGTCCTTAACTGACCTGTGGCCAGGGTTCGTCTTCACACCACTTAGGTAAATATAGTGCTGAAAAGTCTACTTTGCACCTTCTATTTTTCCTTTCTTTTGCTTTAATAAAGTCATACTCTTGCAAAATTGATTTTCCATGCTTTCCGCATCTCTGAATGAACAAGTCATACATGAAATTGTCGTTATTTCTAGCATGTTCCATTTTCTTACCCATCCTTTAAGTTCATTCCCTTTCAGTTCATGATACAATAGATGTTCCTTGTCTTTACCCATTATTTAGTCGATTCAAGTAATTGCACCAGTTTATTAGTATGGTCTATTTGCATTTTACCTATAGTTCCTCTTTATTGGGAAATATTTCACTGTGAAATTCTAGTATGCTCTTTATTCTTCCCCGTCCTTTAGTCTCTCCATATTAAGTCTAAATTCTGAAACTGCTGCCTAGCATGTTCCTTGTTCTTACCTTCCTTTAGACTCATAAATGGTTGGTTTCATTTATTTCCTTTATGGATATGTGCTCTTTATGATTTTGGTTATCGACTGTTTGTTCATTGTGAACCTTATGCTTTCTGAGATTGAAGAATTTTAGATAAAGGTTTTCAAAACTTCTTGAGTTTGTGGTTATTATATAGTACAAATAGAATATATATAGTATAAGTATTTTGGTGTCTGCCTTTCTTTTACAGCAAGCTCCCTGATCCATTGTGATCTTAGGTACCCGTAACAGTGGAATGGTAAGTCGGGTACAATGGAAATAAAATAGGAAGGAACAAGGGTTACTGGTAGTAGAGTGTCAGGTCGCCCGATTAATGAATATGGTAAATTGAAGTTATGGGCCCGTTACGTATGTGGTAAAAAATTGTTGGTCGGGTGACCTGCGCGCTCTATCAGTCATTTTCTGGTAGCAGAGCTATGGTTAGGGACTAGTTAAAGTTAGGTAGGACTAGTTAAGATAGGTAGGTTGGATGCTGCTAAAAAGATTATTTGCTGCTAAACTGTGAACTTTTTTTATTGCTGCTAGATTGATCAATCACGTGAAATGTTTTGCTTTAAAAATTATGAAATGTTTTTAATTGCTTTTCTTGATGCTATATTGATATATGTTTTAACAAAACTCGTTAGTGATTGTTATATGTTGTCTGGAATCCCCGGGGAATTGAATAACGGGTGGTGAGGAGAATCCACGCCGTGGTGAGGTCATTGGCTCGAGGAAAATTGGTGCAGGTTAGGCAGAACTAGAAGCACTAATTAGGGTTTTCTGAATGTATGATTGAATAAATGGTAGCAAAGAGTTCGCTGGCAAAACGTCTATTGTGATATAACCTAGTAAGGGTCACACGGAAGGAGTAGCAGGTTCGTCTAAGCTTGATTGTTAGCAAAGGAGTTTGCTAGTGAAACTTTAGACTTAGTATATATCCCGGGAAGAAGTGGATGAGTCGAAGGAGTAACAGGTTCTCTAATGCTTGAGTGAAGGGTAGGCAGAAGAGATCTATCCGTAGTGTATGAAAAGTAGATAAAAGAGGTTTACTTGCAGTAAAACAAATCTTTCCTGTCTAGACACTTGAGTACAGTGGCGAATGTGTTTACGTTGTTAATTAAATACAGCACTTGCACTATAAAGTTTCCGTTACCTTGTGAAGGAGGGAGTCAGTTGCGGAGCTGCTCTGACGTCACTCTGTGCCGCGCTGGGATTGGTAGAGATAGCGGGTGTGTAACGGAGCTAGTATTGTAAAGGAGGGGTGAGTGCCGAAGCGTGAGAACTTGTCTCACGGAAAAGCAGCACACCCATTGGTCGAGACTATTTGAAATCGCGCATTTGATTGGTTGCACGAAAATAGAAGATGCAATTGGATTGGAAGTGATTTTGTAAACAAAGTCGCTTTCAGGAAATTGTATGTGGCATACGTATAGGCCAGAGACTAGACCTGATCCAAGACATTTAGGGTTTGAGAAGGATCAGTGGAAAGGTCATAACACCAGCATTGTGTACGGAAATAAGAGAAAATTGACTCTTGTAAATAAAGTGAAGAATTATTTCAAAAAGGACAAGCCGATCAAAACTAGAGAAGGAGTTGTCATTCTGCCACCTAATACTCCCGCATCTTTCATGATGTTTGATAAAGGATACCATTTGTGTGTATGGTTGGAAAATTGGGTGGAATACACTAAAAATGACGGGATTTTGGCTTTTCCGTTAGAAGGTACATTTAATGGCAGGATTCTATTTAATTTGAGAACCCGAATGAATGATTTGCATCCCAGACCCAGATTAACGCAATATGAAGCCTTAGAAGAGTTGGAGATAGAGGCTTTTGAGCGAGACAAACCTAGACTGGACAAAGGTTTAACAAAGTGGTATCCAAAACTAAAACAAGAAACACGAGAGAAGAAAATGAAACAATGGAGACAGAATATGATAGTAGAGGGACTGTACCCTATGATGGCCCTAGAAGATCCCATGGGAGGGAAAAGGACCGAAAAGACTAAGCATCTGATGACCGGAGGGGATTCAGATGACGATTTACTGGATGATTTGTTCATGAAAAATCCACCTCCTTATAATGAAGGACCTCGATCCTCTAGTGTAGGGGATGCTTGTCTGAGACCTCCTTACCAGGAGGGGCCTAGACCTGTAAATGTAAGAGACAGCTTTCAAATACCTCCTTATCAGGAAATGCCGAGACCTTTTAGTACAGGAAATCCATTCATGAAACCTAAATATGGTGAGGGACCAAGTATGACGCATCCCACGGCCCCAACCCTGACCCCGCAAATAGTACCTGAAATAAGCCTGGAGAGAATATTACAGGAGAGAGAGCAAGACGCATTAATTAAACAGAGAACAGAATTAATTCAGAAAATCTCCCAGCTAAATACAAGTCCTGAAGCCCTGACCATCCCAGTAACTATTGGACCAGTCGTTCCTTTGTATGGGGATAAACAGGGGTGTCCCAAGACACCGATTATTACCCCGGCTATAGTACAGCCAAGAAAAGAGCCCTTAATTGTAGATGATCAGGCAAGCGAATGCGAATCTGTAATTTCCTTGATGGATTTGCCAGTAAGAGAGCTGGAAAGGGGTTCACAGAGAAGGAACACTCCTTTCAGTTCAGGAGAAGTACAGATTGAGTCAGCTTCTGGTACTAAACGTGCCACTGTAGTAACTCCTGAAGAGATCGAAAGATGGAGTCGAGAACTAGAGAAACCAAATTCCCAGTCGAAACCACTAGATATTTACAAATTAAGAATAGAATTAGAAGAACTAATGGCTGGAAATGTGGGGTTGGACAGACTAAATACCTTTTCTGAAGAAGAGCTGCTATTTATTTGTAAGAGTATCACTCGTAATACTAGGGTGTTCCATGAGAAATTAGTGGACACCGCAGCTAGTATGGGAATTGATATTGGAAAATCTAAATCATTACAAAAACTGTACAGAGCAGAGTTCTCAGACAAAGATCTGGAAAATATGAATGTATCAGGAAAGAAGGTACAGATCAGAGAATTAGTGAATCTGTTGCAAAAATGGGGAGAACTAGAAAAGTGGAAAGCCAGGTGGGCAAAGAAAAAGGAGGAGATTAGATCCAAACAGATGACTTCTGAGTATGTCTTAAAAGAGGCAGACAAAGCAGAAAAATTATATCCGATGCGAAAGGTGCCAGGAGGAAAGTATGTACATGTTCCATGGTCCCGACAGGATATTGTGTCCTTTACAAATGATTTCCCTAAATTGCGAGAGAAGCCTGTAGATTGGTACCGACAGGTTGAAAGGTTCGTGAAGGTTCAAAAATGCCTGTGGAAAGATCTGGATGGGTTTTTCGATATCGTAGTTCCCATAGATTTGTGGACAGAATGCAAAATTGCTGTTGATTGGCCTAGTAAGGAATACCCGAGGGACCCTCTCACAGGGGCTCCTTCTGATGATGTAATGAACAAATACAATCAGGTAATGTTACATCTGAAAGGAAAGATGCCTGCAAAGGAAACTGATTGGACCAGAATAGATAGAACTACCCAGGATAGAGATGAAACTGTGCATTCCTATTACGAAAGACTGTTGCAGGTGTTCAAAACATACAGCGGTATAGATAACATTGAGATGAAGGACATGACCCATTTCATTTACAGGTTTGTAAACGGTTTAAGACCTGAAATTTGCCAATGGATCAAAGACAATAACATTTGTTGGCAGTCTAAGAAAATAGATGAGGTTTTAAGGTACGCCAAGTACTGCGAGGATGAGATGGCGGACAAACGAAAGGCCTTAAAGGAAAAAGTCATGTGGGCACAAGTAAAATTAGCTGAGCAACAAGAAAAGCAGCTAAATAAAATGAATACTAATACCCAAAACCAAGGTTCTGGGGGTGGAGGGAAGCCCAAAGTAAAAATGAGCCGTGAGGAAGCCAAAAAGATGTTCCCCTGTCACGGGTGCGGACAGATAGGGCACTGGAGAGACGAGTGTCCATACGCACAAAATAATAACCCCTAAACTAATGATTTAAATCCACAGACGCAGAATGAAAAGCCAAGAAAGACCCAGCAACAGGTAAAAGCGAATCAGTTGCCCCAAGCACCTAGACCGAATTTCAAGGGAAAAGCACAGCAGGGTGAAGACATAGAAATTTGGGAAGGAAAGGAGGATAGAAATGCAGCAACTTCGCAATTTCTGTTGAATGACACTTTCCTCTGTGATGAACCTTACTGACGGTGCCTGAGGGGGGAGGACAGGGAGTGCATGCTTGGCGCCTCCTTGCCGGTAGACCAGTCAGGGCCATACATTGAAGGAAAGGTTGAAGGCAATGATGTCACCTTTCTGTTGGATACTTGGTTGAGTGCGTTAAAAAGGGAGTAAACGCATCCTTGGAATTGGGCACACGCGATGGGTTTGTCATACAGAGACAGACTCCTATATGAATTTCAACATTCAATTTATTTGTTCAAAATATTTTCTTTCATTGATTTTCAAAGTTTGATAAGTTCATATGTTCCGATATTGTGTTCAAATCATAAGAATCATTGCTGACAGGTTTCAAAGGAAATGCTCCAATGCATTTCGGGCAATGAATGCCCTTTTTCAAGGAGTTGTGTCCGTGTCAAAGCAAGTAGATTGGCTTGTAATTTGAAAATACTCCGAGAGTAGGTTCTGAATGTTCCGTGCATTCAGAACCTACTCTCGGAGTATTTTCAAATTACAAGCCAATCTACTTGCTTTGACACGGACACAGCTCCTTGAAAAAGGGCATTCATTGCCCGAAATGCATTGGAGCATTTCCTTTGAAACCTGTCAGCAATGATTCTTATGATTTGAACACAATATCGGAACATATGAACTTATCAAACTTTGAAAATCAATGAAAGAATATATTTTGAACAAATAAATTGAATGTTGAAATTCATATAGGAGTCTGTCTCTGTATGACGAACCCATCGTGTGTGCCCAATTCCAAGGATGCATTTACTCCCTTTGTAACGCACTCAACCAAGTATCTAATATGACGTACCAGGCCGGTTGCGTCTCTTGGCGGAGCACCCGTAACTTGTACAAACGTTTCAACCACACAGAACCTTAGACCAAACAAATAGCTGTGCGCCGCGCCTTCATCCTCATTACCTTTCTGTTGGACACTGGAGCTACCCGTTCTACTGTAAGAACAGCAGATGTTCCAAACCTACCACTCTCGGGAGAAGCAATCCAAGTAGTGGGTGTATCTAATCAATTGATTAGTACCCCAGTTACTGAGCCCATGGAGATTACCATAGGGAATTTCAAAGAAATGCATAGATTTGTTGTCTGTGATACCAGTCCTGTAAACTTATTGGGAAGTGATTTGTTGTGTAAAATGAACTGCACCATATTTTGCACACCAAAGGGCGTTGAGATTCAAACCCCAGACGAAGAGGGAATATACAAATTAATGCTAATAAGACCTGACTCAGAAATTAAAAGACTGACGGTAAAAGACTTACCTGAAGAACTCCAACAGGTAGTGAAACCAGAAGTATGGGATTTTACTGGAAAAGATGTAGGACTAATGGCAAATGTTGACCCAATTAAAATAGCCATAAAGGAAGATGCAGTTTACCCAAATACTAAACCATACAAAATGAGTGCAGAAGTGAAAGCAGGAGTTGCCATTGAAATAAAAAGATTGCTAGAAGCAAATATCATACAAGAAGTGTTGAGTAGTCCTTGTAACTACCCGATAATTGGCATTAAGAAACCTAGTGGTAAGTACAGAGTAGTGCAGGACCTGCGAAAGGTAAATAAAATTGTTGTTCCTTGCTGTCCTATTGTTCCGAACCCAGCAGTGATTTTATATCAGATTCCATGGGATGCTGAATGGTTCACCGTTATTGATTTATGTCATGCATTCTTTTCAATCCCATTGCATCCAGACAGCAAATTTCTTTTCTCATTTGAATTCGACAGTCACGTGTTCGTTTGGAATCGCGTCCCTCAGGGGTATACAGAAAGCCCCTCAATCTTTAATCAGATTCTGAAAAAGTGCCTTGAATCCTTGGTCTTACCTGGAGAATCTGTTTTGGTGCAGTATATAGACGACCTCTTGGTGGCGTCTAAAAGTCAGAAAGACTGTGTTGTTGACACCATTGCCCTACTGAACCACTTAGGTGAAGGAGGACATAAAGTGTCCCCTGACAAACTACAGTTCTGCACCTCTTCAGTAAAATATCTGGGGCACCAGATAGAGAAGGGTATCAGGAAAGTTACTTCAGAAAGAATTAGGATAATTCGAAATATGCAGTTAACAAACACTCAGAAAGAGATCAGAATGTTCCGTGGGGTTGTAGGATATTGCAGACAGTGGATTGTTGGATTTGCAGTCCTAGCAAAGCCATTGATAAAAATGACAAGGAAAGGAGCAAAGGACCCAGTAGAATGGGATGAGGAAGGCCTGACAGCGTTTACAAAATTACGAGAATGTCTGTGCACCGCTCCTGCATTGGGAATGCCAGATTATTCGAAAGAATTTGCACTGTTTTGTGATACCCGAGACAATTGTGCACTGTCAGTCCTAACTCAAGAGCATGGTCTGACTACACGTCCAGTAGCATACTTCTCTGCTACTTTGGATCCAATGGCTGCTGGATTAACTGGATGTCTGAAAGCAGTAGCTGCGACTTGCATGAGTCTTGAACAGAGGGAATCCATTATTATGGGACATCCTGTAACTGTGTATGTTCCACACGCAGTTGTAATCTTACTGACCAGAACTAAAACCCAGTATCTCACACCTAGTCGGCTGACTAAATATGAGAGGATTCTTGTGGGTGCTGCAAATGTAACAATTACTCGGTGTAATATATTGAATCCAGCTACACTATCACCAGAGACATTGTTTGCAGAAGCAAAGTGAGAGGTCGAGCACGACTGCATTGACCTGACTGAGTTTAGTACCAAACCACGCCCAGATATCAAGGAAATGCCCCTACCTGTGGAAGATTACGAGCTGTTTGTAGATGGCTCATGTCTGAGGCACGAGAATGGAGGCCTAAGTGCTGCTTATGCTGTAGTCACAGTATCACGTGCTGTAGAAGCATCCTATATATTTGGAGTAAAGTCTGCACAAGTAGCCGAATTGATTGCACTGGCGAGAGCCTGTAAAGTTGGGAAAAATAGAAGAGTAACCATATACACTGACAGTCAGTATGGTTATGGGGTTGTGCATGACTTCGGCCAATTGTGGCTGCAAAGAGAGTTCCTGACTTCTTCAGGTACTCCTATCAGAAATGGAAAAGTGGTACAAGAGCTACTGGAAGCAATCCAGTTACCAAAAGAATTGGCAGTGGTCAAGTGTGCTGCTCACAAATCTGGTGATGACAATGTGACAGTAGGTAATAATTATGCTGACCAACTAGCCCAACATTGTGCAAGACATCGAATGTCAGTCAATATCAAATTGGGAAGGAGCGGAAACAGCTGCCAACTTATGGTTTGAAAGTGTACATACGTGGAAGGAATTGAAAGAATTGCAGGATGCAGCAACACCTAAGGAAAGGAGAAGATGGAGAAAGTTTGGGTGTCACCAGAGGAGTGAGGATGGTGTCATTGTATGCCCTGATGGTATGCCTGTATTGCCTGACAGCTTGCTAGTTCCAATGGCCCGGCTAATACATGGAAATACACACATTGATAGGGATGCCATGGGTCGTGTCTTTCAACAGACATGGTTCAATTCGAGATTCAGGAAGATAGCAGAGAGACTCTGCCAGAGGTGTTTGACATGTCAGCAGTACAATGCCGGGAAGAGAACAGTAGTTGCCCTGGGAAAAATTGGAAAAGCAGAAGGCCCTTTTATAAGATTACAAATTGATTTCATTCAGTTACCCCCTTGTAGAGGAATGAGGTACGTCCTTGTCATTGTTTGCCTGTTTTCCAAATGGGTAGAGGCTTACCCAGCCAAGAAGAGTGATGCCATCACTGTAGCCAAATTGTTACTACAGGAACTGATACCTAGGTTCGGGGTCCCAGTCACCATTGAATCAGACAGAGGTGGGCATTTTCAGAATGAAATAATTGATCAGATCTGTGGAGCATTCAAAATTACTAAAAAACTGCACTGTGCATATCGCCCAGAGGCTTCTGGAGTGGTGGAACAACTGAATGGCACTATCAAGTCGAGATTAGGAAAAATGTGTGAATCTACTGGCATGAACTGGATAGAGGCTTTACCTCTTGTACTGATGGGAATCCGAAGTATTCCAGACCGAAATACAGGCCTGAGTCCCCATGAGATCCTGATGGGAAGAGTAATGCGACAAGCATGGGTACCAGGACACAAACTGATAAGCATTTCTGATGATTTGGTACTAGAGTACTGCAAGCAACTGCGTGACCAAGTGCGTTCTATCTCTCACCAGATTGGGGAAGACGCCGTCGCCAGTCCAGCAACTCCAGTCCATAAACTGAATCTGGGTGGTACTTAAGAAGCACACCCGATCGAGTTGCCTTGCACCGAAGTGGGGAAAGCCAAGACAGGTGATCCTGGTGACCACGACAGCGGTGAAGTGTGCAGGAGTACCAAAGTGGATCCATGCCAGTCATACAAAGAAGGTAACCGAAGACGAAGAAACTGACGCTGAAGGTTGTCCAGCTGAGGGGTCTCCAGATGTTGGTCCTGAAGTAGCTGATGACGAACAACTGAGCACCAGTCAAGATGAATGGATCCCAGTAATCGACCTGACCATTGATCCAATAAGAACCAGAAGCCAGACCTACCCAGATAGAGAGTGGGATAGTGAGGAGGAGACAGGAATAGAAGGAGATAATCAGATCATCGAAATCCATGTCAAATCTGATGAGGAGGAAGGTCAGATAGGGACAGAACAGGTTATTGACACACCTCCAAGAACTCCAGAGATTGAAAAGGGACAGATAGAAATTAGGGTGAAAGTTCAAGCGGAAGAAAATCAAAGGTTCGAAGTGCTTGAACAGGATCAGATAGAAATAGACGAATGTGTTCAGGACACAGAAATTGAAACGTCCAAAAGTCAAATCCAGCATACACCTGAACAAGGCCAGCTTAGCGACCAGGCAGAAGAATCTGAAATAAGACCTGGAACTAGTCAGATAGAAAGGGAGGAAGAAGAAGCAGAAGTGCCACAACAGAACGAAAACAAAAGAGCATTAGAAGTAAGCCAAACAACAGTGCCAGTTAAAAGACTCAAGAAAAAGAATAGAGAACCAAGGTACATCAAAAGACTAGAAACAAGCTTCCAATAAAACAGAGCCACCTGGAGAAAGCACTAAGCGAAGAAGTGCCCGAATAAAAAGACTGAACGAAAAATATCAGGATCCTGAATGGACTTACTTGGTGTTGGAGGAATTTGAGGATCTTGAGATAAGTGACGAAAGTGACGAAGAACTGACTGCTGACCAGTCTGCCGAAGAAGACGAACCAACCTGAAATTGCCCAGTGTAAGCTACCTGTGCAAAGTTACAAAGAGGAGTTGGAAAGCTTCTTTTGAGCAAAAATGTCTGATTCAAGGGTGAATGGAAGACCTAGACGCAATTGTTGTAAAACATGCTGCAAAGTATGTGTATGTAGTGTAGCTTTAGTATTAATATTATGGATAGGACTAACAATTACTATTCCTTATATGATGAGTAAAGATACTGATATTGACTCTGCAAAGACTGTGACAAAAGACACTGACGAACTGACACCACAAAGTGTAGATGGACATGAGAAAGCACTTAGCATTAGACAAACTAAAATGGACTTAGAAGCACCAGATGAGGAAGGACTGCATTATCATGGAATCAAGAACAGGACTCATTTAAACGTATTTGCAAACCTTTTAGTGCATTATGTAGAAGCTATGGAAATAGAAGACTGTTATGTTTGCATGAAGCTACCTACTTCTGTAGCTGAGGGAGTGACATACCATCACCTGCCATTAACATATGAAATTTCTTGTAGTATTTTAGCTAGCTTATTCTATTGTCATATAGCTCCTGTATATCCTTATATCGTGTTAAGTTAGCGTAGGTACATTTGAGGTTTAAACGCCATTTTTCTTTCTTGCAACTTCTGCACACAACACTTAATTGTTGACTTAGCTTTCAACCTAGTAGTTTGCCGTGGTGTATGTGAGAATAATATGTTATTGCTCTGATATCAGCTTTGCTTAATAAACTATGTCTGCACGAAGAGTGCTGAAGTTTCAGGAACAACACGATATGGAATTGTTATGAGGTCTGATCTCCACGCCTTCATAGTCATAACACAAGTGCAGCCTTTGCCAACTCTGGCTTCAGGCGGGATTGATATTGCTTTGCACGAGGCACATAGAACACACTTGATGCGGTGCACATGCAGAGAGAGCTGGTGTATGCTGATGTGATTCCTTTCATGCTAGGACACTAAGGTATGGGCCCGCCCTAAAACAACCCAAAGAGACCTTCTTAGCTAATAATATAATATATGTGTTAGGGTGGGTGTGATATAAGTGTTGTTAACTCTTATTCATTACAGTATGTTAACATGCTGTCACCATTCGCTTTTTATGTCTTAGTAACTATGCTGGTAATTTTGCTACTGATAATAAGTATACTTGTATTATCTAAGATACTGCGCCTGAGAAGACGGCATTAGTAAATAAACATTTCAAATGCACATGTGTCTTCTTTACTCCATGTTCTGGTTTGTAATGATAACATAACGAAAGAGTGTTCATGAGTCCCACGTACCCTGAGGTACAGTAAGTTCATGTTCTGGTTTGTCTAAACATTGGGAGTTTGATATGTCCAATGAGACACTGTAGCTAGCTCGGTAAGGGGTGAGTTGGGTACTAAGGTGTGTTTTGGGTCACCCTAATTCGCCGAGGTTCCACTCCTCTGTGCACAGTTCTGTGTGAGAACAGAAACCCTGCGACATGGCGCCCAACGGTTTCGGTGGTCTTATATCATGACACTCGAGTAGTATATCATTCGAACCTTAACCCCTTCACATCCGTTTCCGGAAAGCGGGGTGTCGGTGAAACCTACCTATTTTTTGAAATAGGTCTTATTCAAGCTTGATTCTTTCTTAAACGGTTTCTTTGAATTACTACCCAGTTGTGCTACAAAGTATTCTTTGTATTTTCTTGTTTCCAGTGTTGTCATGGCGGCGGTAGCCATTGCGCAGCATAGTCGCGTGGCGGTGCGCAACCATCTTCAGACGTACCAAGTACCGGTAGATGGGATGGCTGTGATTTTCGTGGTGTGTGCAGATCCGGCGTTCCCTTTCGAGTTGTTTTACTCTTGGGTTACGTTTCCGGCTGTGGACGCAACTTCTGGTTTGTTCCACTCCTACACCGCCTCAGCTGTCCCGGCTGAGTATACACCGTACAGGGCATTGGAAATACCTATTGATCATTGGCAGCATCGAGTTTGGTTTGATGGCGCCCTCCCCCACTCTTTGTCCGCTGCGAGGTTAGGTCCACTCTCAATTCCAGGTACAAATTGGCCTGTGTTGGGTGGTTTTACCCCGCACCCGAATCACGGCGCTTGTACCCTGCAGGAAATTCGTAGGCTACATGTTGTTTCCATTTCCGTGATTCGAGCATTAGTGCAATACATCGGTCGCCACCTGCCTGGTGGTCCCCAGGGGGGTGCGGCCGTTCCCATGGATCGAGGCGGAATGCGTCTCAATCCAGTGATGGTAAATTCGGTTTTTGGTGCACGTCCAGTTGACAACGATGACTTCCCGTTCTGGCTAGCAGAGAAGTTTGATCAACTGGAGGCGGTTTTTCCGAATTCTACTCCTGCTGATAAGCATAGAATGTTGACGATTACTTTACCGAAGGATTTAACTCCTGAACTTGTTGACTGTGAAAGCTGGGGAAAAACATTTGCGGCCGTTTATACGAGGTGCTTCGGCACCCCGTCTATGAATGCCCTGCCTGACATCATTAAACGTGTTCAGAATGATCACGGTCCGGAGGCGGCGGTTGAATTGGGTATGCGCCTGTGTGGTTCTTTTGAGATTGTAAGTGATCTCATACTCTCCAATGTTAAAGGGGATGCTGTGAACTTTCAGGTGTCGAACGATTTGGCTGCTCTGCCCGATGCCGATAAACCCCGTCAGTTAGCAAAGATTGTTGTGGCCGCTTATAAGACGATTGGCCGCACAATTAGAGGTCTGAAATATTTTACAGTAAAGGAGAAAAAACAACCTCAGGGACAATCTGCAGTTGCAGATGTCCAGCCTAAGTCCAAAAAACAGAATTGGCCTAAAAAACAGACACAGGGGAAGCAATATAAGCAGACTCAGGATTCTTTTCCTGCACTACAGACTCCTGCGCCGACAGAGAAAGTTTATGATTTGCGCGATCGCGCGATGATTAAATCACCTGATCGATTTCAGGGTTCTGATCAACGCTCTCCTCGTTCCTTTCAGGAAACATCGGCCCCGAAGACCGGTGGAGGAGGGGGTGGACGTGGACGTGGTGGCCAACAGGGACGTGGTCAGTCCCGCCAAACGGACGGCACAGTGAAGCAGGAGGATTCTACGCCTAAGAGACCGCAGTTTGCGAAAAAGAAAGTCGCAGCCTTAACAGCGCATCGATATGCCACAGATAGTGAGAACGCGGCTTCGGAATCTGACGTGGGCTCTGACCTTGCTGGACAGCGCGGCGGAGATAACCATAGTCAGAGAGGCGCTGCGTCCACTACTGAGGGTGACAGCGACTGATGTCTACGTTGTGATAGAAACAGCGGATACGAGACTTGCTCCCCCAGAAAGACTTTATGAAATTGTCCTGTTAATTGAAGGTGACATACAGCGTACCGTTAAAGGTGTATTTTGGGAAAATCTGTCTTCTACGTATGATATTTTACTTTCGGAGGCTGACTGGCCCCCACCTTTTGTGCTCGCGGCGCCGCGAGGGGAGGAGGTGATCCTCCCCAGTTTCGCGAACACTGTCTCGAAAGAGCATGCGCAGCATTTTGCAGAAGAGTGGGCTCGAGCTCTCGCGCCGGCTCTGTACCGTAACCAATGTGGTTGGGATAAATTGTCGCCTTGCCACGAAATTCCGTTGCGGTCTCAGCCGCAGCCTCAACCTCAATATCCCATTAGGCGTGAAGCAAAATCTTCCGTCGCGGAAATCCTTGAACAATTGGAATATCAGGGAGTTATTGAAACGTGTGTGTCACCGATGAATAATCCCCTTTTTACTGTGAACAAACCTGACGGATCATATCGTTTGGTTTTGGATTACCGGCATTTAAACTCGCATTGCCGTAACTGTGCAGTACAGAATACTCATGGCTCTGCCCTTGTGGATAGTCTCGTGCGTAAGCGTTTCAAGACAACGCTTGACATATCCAACGGTTTTTATGCCCACAGATTGGACAGCTTTAGCTCCCAATGGACCAGTTTTACGAGCGCTGGAGTCCAAAAACAATTCCGGCGTCTTCCAATGGGCTATAAGAATAGTCCTGGTATATTTACCGCTCACATTGTCTCTATTCTGGAGGCACTCGACCCTGATGCTTTTTCGTATGTGGATGACATATATCTCACAGACGACGATATTTGGGAGCATCTGTGTCGTGTAAATTCTGTTATTTGCAACTTCGCTGACATGGGTTACAAATTTAACTTTGCAAAATCGCACATTGCTGAACACACAGTGTTGTTTTTGGGCTATGAGCTCAACAATGAAGGTAGAGGTTTGGCTCCTCACTTCCTAGGGTTTCTGTTCTCACACAGAACTGTGCACAGAGGAGTGGAACCTCGGCGAATTAGGGTGACCCACTGTGGAGAAAGTTTTAACTGCTGTACAGATGGCGATTCTTAAAGAACGAGCTCTGTCACAGGGGAAGCGCATGTTAGTGGTAACACCCTGTCCTCATTTGGAGGCAGTCACGAAGGCCAGTGTACCAAATTCTAAAGCTTTGCACCCACGGTGGATTCAATGGGCAGCGTCATTGACGTCCACGGATGTCACGTTTATTTTTGACGCCTCTTTACGGTCGCAAGAGTACTTGCAGTATGAGTTCGTTCATCCTGCTCCTCTGGCTATGCGACCTTTGGAGGACATCCATTGCATCATTTACACTGATGGGTCGGCGCAGGTTGCGCATGGCTCTAAACATGCCTACGTTTCCGCATGCGCTATTGTGGTTGGTGCTATGTTGAACGATGAATTCATTTCCAGGGAGGTACACACGTTGCCCCTGGGCGATTGCACTGCACAATTGGCTGAGCTTCGTGCTCTTTTACTAGCGTTGGAGTACGCAGATCCAAGTGTTACTACTCTGATTGTAAGTGATTCTTACTACTGTGTCCAGTCTTACAATGAAAACTTGTTCTTTTGGATTCAAAATGATTTTCATGATTCCAAGGGTAGCACAATAAAACACAAAATGATCTGGGTTCGAGTGGCAGAGCTTAAGGCTATGTTGCCTCTCGTTTATGTGATTCATACTCTCGGTCATCAGCGCGTAGGAGTTCACGCTGTTGGCAACTCGCTTGCTGATGAAGCAGCGAAATCAGCAGTATCTACATACTTAGTTGCAGCGGTTACTAGGTCAAAAACCAAGATTGATAGCGATATCTTGGCGGCAGTTGCTGCCTCTGAGAAGGGAAGTAAGCATCCTGCGGGATTCCCTTCGAAATACAAATACCACTTAAGTCCCGAAAAGGTTCCTTTTGTGACAATTCCTGACGTTGGGGAACGGCTGATTCCCAACTCGGATCGCAGAGCAGACTTGATTACAGCGGCACATGAAGGTGTGGCGTCTGCGCATGCGGGCGTCTCGGCCACTGTAACTCAATTACAACAACGTTTCTGGTGGCGGGGACTGTACAAACAGACGCGTGATTATGTCCTTCTTTGTGACATATGCCAGCAGATTAAACCTTCAACTGCTACGCATCCGCCACAGACTCAGTTGTACATTTCTAATAAACCGCTAGGTTGTGTTTATTTAGATCACTGCGGTCCTTTTTCATCTGATACTGCGTATAAGTACATCTTAGTAGCAGTTGACTCATGCACACGCTTTGTGTGGGTATGGCCACATCGCAGCGCTGATTCACGGACTGTCATTAGAGATTTGCGTGTCTTTATAGGGATTTTTGCCTGTGGTACCTTCCATTCGGATCAGGGTCCGGCTTTCGCCTCTAAGGCGTATAAGGATGCCATGACTTCGTTGGGGGTCCAAGTCAAGTTTTCGTCTCCCTACAGACCTGAGGGTAACAGTGTAGTTGAGCGAATGAACCGTGATTTAAAGCAATCTTTGACAGTCCGAGTTATAGGCACTGGCAGAAACTGGCTGGCTCACCTCTATGGCGTGCAGAGTGCTCTTAATAATCTCCCTAGAAGGTCTCTGGGTGGGCGGTCCCCATACGAAATGCTCTTTGGCATCAAGATGTTCGTCCCTGACCTTGACGGTCTAGACTGTGTGGTTCGCGCCACTAGCTTTGACGCAGATGAACATTGCACTGTTTTACAGAATCTACAAAAGACCAGAGACAGTCTTGCAAAGGAACATTTGCCCTCCACGTCGGATGATGCGTTGCAGATCCCGGTAGTTGGCTGGCTACCCCAAGTTGGCGAACTGGTTCGAGAGAAGATCAATAACAAGAAAGAATTTGGTCCTTCCTATCGAGCTCCGGTTCCTGTCCTTGGAGTGAAGGGCACAAGAACAGTCATTTTACCACCACTTCCTGGTCGTAAGGAAAACAGGTTTATTTCAATTGACAATGTCAAGATACACAGAGTGGCCGATTCTTCTTAGCATGACAACGGCTGTTTCCTGTCCTTCCATTGTGAGAAATTCAGTTATGCCCACTGCTTCTAATATTGAACCTGAAGTGGCCATCAAATTACCTGCTGTTTCCAGTCCGTTATTAAATAATTTACCCGGAACTAACATTGATGAGTTAGACCAGTGGTTCCCAAACTTTTGACTCCTGAGGACCCCCATTGAGTCACCACTGGAAGCTGGGGACCCCCAAGCAATTTGTATGAGTTAAATTTCAAATATTAAAACAGTAATTTAAAAAAAACACATGTATGCACACAAAACAAATTTTCAAACTACTAAGGAGTTTGGGGCCAGATGTACAAGCATTTCATTTAGCGCCTCGCAATTGGCGACACAATCCGAGTTGCAAATTGCGAGTCGCTAAATGAAATGTACAACAGTGTGTTTAACACTGTTTGGGATTCTCAATGGGGTCGCAAATTGCGGGGCTCATTAATATTAATGAGCCTCTCGCAATTTGCGAGCCCATTGGGAATGCTCGCCCTCCCAGGGATGGTGGCCTGCTGGGCTCAGCAGGCCACCATGTCTGGGACTGCTTTTAAATAAAGCAGTTTTTTAAAAAAATGCAGCCCATTTACCATGCATTTAAAAAAAAAAATGAAAATGAAACGTTTTAGTTTTATTTTTTAAGGGCAGGCAGAGGTCCCTGGGACCTCTGCCTGCCTGCATTTGCAAAGGGGAAGGGATCCCCTGGGGACCCCTTCCCATTTGCGAATGCATTACCATCTACTTGAAGTAGGTGGTAATTGCAAGTGTTTTGCGACCGAAAAACATTTGTACATGGTTTTGAGACTCGCTATTTGCAAGGGAATGCCCCTTCCAAATAGCAAGTTGCAAAACCTATTTAGCGAGTCCCAAACAAATTGCGACTCGCGAAATAGGCTATGTACATGGCCCAATAGGTTTTTGCATGCGCAAATGGGTTCACGAACCCATTCGCGCATATAAAAACGGATCGTACATCTGGCCCTTAGTATTTTATATTGAAGGAACAGCCCCTCTGCCACATGTATTTCATTTGTTTTATAGCATCTCCCATACCATTGTAGGATGTCAGAGCACTTTACATCACACACATATAGAGACATTGAATCACACATGTAAATCAGTGTGTATACAGAATGTTACATAAGGTAAAGGGGACTACAAGGTTCACATGTCATTCATACTGGTAGGCATTTTTCAAGAGTGCTTGGTCTGTAAAAGTACAAACTCAGGATTCAGAACATAACACAGTGGCTAGTAACATTAAAAATGTATTTCTGCTCAAACAAATCTTTTTTAGAAGCATCAGGATAATGAATAACTGGGAAAAAAACATAAGTTAATAACTGGTACCATGCAGTTTTCAAGCAGCTCTTTGATGACAGTTTATAGGTCTCTCTGCTAGATTATGATTGCCACTTATGAAGTGCACAGTAACAAAATAATCTCTGTGACAAAAGCAGTAACCGCGAACCTATGCACATAAAATACTGCTTTACTAAAATGCATGTTACACGTTCTTTGCAGTAGGCACATTAACCCTCTGTGTTACATTAGTTAAGTCAAAGCTACCACTGAATAAAACTCGCCTTGCTCTCCAGCAGGTACATTAATCACTGGCATTATCTTGACACTTTTATTGTTGCTGGAAAGCTACTAATTACACAAGAAACTTTTCTGTGCTTTTAAAACTGCTGCCTACGGACCCCCTGGGAATGTGTCACGGACCCCTGGGGGTCCGTGGACCCCAGTTTGGGAAACACTGAGTTAGACTATACCTACCCCACTGATTTGTCCATGCCTGACCTGCAAGCTCGTTTAGCCACGGAATCCAGATTTTCATTTGACTCTGCTTCCCTTGCCTCGAAGAAACCCTCTCGAATTGCAGTTTATGCTGGCCTGTTTAAAAAACATTTTTTGATACCCCCTTGGACATACATTTGGCTGGTCCTTTTTTCAGTTTACCTTTTTATGTCAATTGGTTTTGTGTTTTATTTTTTTCGAATCATGAATGGACACTATGTCGAGGAGAGAACTTGCATTACTCATCTGAATGGAACTTTGGCCCCGCTTTCCTCGTCCCATTCTACACACAGATTTAAAAGAGACTTGACTTTGGTTAACATCACAGCATGGCCTGTCCTTGATGGAATCGTGTGGGATGCAGTTCGGTTTCAGATTCATGGCCCAACGGAAGTCGTTAATGTCCCTAATGTACTTAGAGTGAATATGGGGGATGTGGTGAAACAAAACATTCGTTCTGATGACTGGGATGTCAATGCTGTAGAAAGTTTATTTTCTGATTTGCAATACTATGCTGCATTTGATGCTGAGGATTTATATTTAGAATCTGCTAATTATGGTGAATTATTCTGTTACCAACATTATGGCAATCACTTCTTACACAAAACATCATCCAGAAGGGATACTGTTAACTTTACTCAGTGGGAACATTGCCCAGCGCCTCATCAGGGGAGTTCTGAAACATTTCTGAGAAAGTATACTTACTTCACTGACTTTAATCAGTCCAATCCCGAGTCCTTTTATTTTAAGTTTCGAAAAATGCCAATGTCCAAGGTTAGACTTACCGACACTAAATTGTTGTATTCCAAGTCCTTCCTTGATCAATTAGTTACTGGAGGCTATGAGTTATGGAAGGATACGATAGACCTTAAATCAGTTTGGGGTTCAAAGGCCTGGCAGGTACAAGGCACTGAGGCTTTGCACCGTGCATGTCTCATCCCGAATCATATGCTGTTTCTGAATGAAACAATTTCCCAGACCACATGCTTTGGATTGGCTACTTCTAAAAAATTAAACGCTCCTTCTTTCCCGGAGTTGGAGGAATATGATGGTTGGAGTAATTTTACTCAGTTGTCCATTAGAGAATTACAGACTCTACTTCTTAATTCCTCCTTTAACATTTCCAGTGTGAATCCTAAGGGTTGGCTGCTTTGGCACCGTAGTGCTGATTCTTGCCAACATAGATTTTTGAATTTAACTGACGGTTTTAAAACTGTTAGATCTGATCCCCGTTTTGACTTAGGTCATACTGTCACCTCGTATTCTGTAGGCAAATTGTGTCAAAACTGGCTGAAACATTCAACTTTACCTGCGGTTAAGAATCACCTTTCTAAACTAAATGCAGACGTGGACTTGAATGATTTCATTAAAGGCCCGGCTAGTGGCAGGTCGAAAAGGTGGTTATATGGGGTTTACAATGAAATTTGGAAGCTATCACAGATTGAGGCTGCTACACGCCTTAGGGCTATTGATCAAGCAAATCTTGAGAAAGTGCTTGCAGTTGTTGACAATAGCATTAATGTGCTTTCCTCTAGAATTTACACATTGGATAATATTGTGTCGTCAGTCGTCGATATTGTACATGATGAAGTGTCAGTATTATACCATGGTCAAAATCAATTACGATCAATCATGCAGTTTGCATGGACCCTTCAAACACTAAAAATGGGTAAAGTTCCCTGGGGGTACATGAACGTTTCTTCTTTATTTGCACCGTTTAATTTGACTGACAAACAACGCTTACTTTCAATGCGTGATGCTTCCTTTTCTATGTTACATATTGAAAGGTTAGAATCTTTACCTTTTTCCGTGGCTGAAGCCACTGCTGCAACGTGGCTTATCCACGGTTTAATAACGCTGCCTTTTGCTTTATATAAGTTTTCAAATTTCATGAAATATGTACCCATAGGTCGTTATGAACCTTTAGGAAGCGGTTTCCTTCATGAAGTCTGGTCACTCCCATACACATACAGATGTTTTAAGGATGACCAGGAAGTTTATCTGACAGGGGAGGAGTGCACTGAGACGCCAGATCATTCTTTAATGTGTAGACACATACAGTTACACGGTTCATGCAACAAGGACCGACCGAATATGGCTTGCGTTTTACAGGGCACGCCAGTTCCTGCTATCATCCCCACGTTTAAATTATTAGAGAATGGTAGTTATTTAATGCTCAATAATGAAAACTGTTGTGGGTTAATTAAAGGTATAGCTTTCATAGTAACAGTAAGTGAGCGGGTTATTTGCTGCAGAAATGTGCTTTATCCTCCCACACGTGAACATAGGGAGTCTTCCATCTGGCCACAGATACCAACCTTGGGAGCAGAATTCAGCGGCATGGCAAGAATAAGGGCTCTTTTGTCCCAGAAAGAGGTGGCCTTGAGCTCGGCCCGTGAAACTTTCGTGCTTCACATTGCAAACACCCGTACAGAGGTTCAGGCTCTTTTGAATACTGATTTGCCTTTGCATTTCGGAGCGATGGTTCGAACTATCTTTAACGCATCCTCCACAAAAGGCCTTGCACATTTTTTTAAAGTTGTTAGCAGTGGTCTCGTGACTTCCTTTGAAAAGATTTTTGGAGTCATCCCTGCTTTCTTCCATTCTATTTTTTCATCCTTGTTTGGAGGGTTCCCATTTTTACTTGCATTAGCAGCTGGCGCGCTAGTGGTTTTTTGTCTCTTTAAATATGGATGTCCTTCCTGTGCAAGACCCCGCGCAACAGCTACTGACGCGGTTTCGCAACCGCATGCTTGAATATTATGGCACACTGCCGTTGGCGACATTGAGCACGGCATATGGATTATCTTTTCGATTCTCCTACTTCACCTGTGTCCAGCCTGTATTTCACTGCCTGACCTGTGATTTCCATTGGGCCATTGATTTGTGTCTCTGCGGACCCAATTCTCATGACGTCGATTTTAATCAGCTGATGAGTCCTATCATTGCTCACGAGTTGGTTTGTTCTGACGAGAGGATTATGGCCTTAGCAGTGGCGCATGGACTAATGGGTCCCTGGGATATATTGTCGGCAGCACAGACTTTCTTGGAACTAAGTTTTCTTGAAAACACACCGAGCTGTCCTCTGATGGTTATAGAGGATCCGGTGCTGGGAGAACACGTATGTTCCTTTCATCTTTTAAATTGGATGGCTGAACTATTTTCGGATGAGGACAGTGAATTCCTGTTAGAGGCAGTTGCTGCTTACTTTTCATATACAGTTTTATCATAGACACTGCCTCGGATTGACGCGCTGATTAATAGCATTTCATTGATTTTATTGACTTATTTGTCAAGACATTTTTATTTTACTTGCCTATTGGCTTGAGCCACGTTATATTTTTGGGCTATTTTTTAGCATTACTTTTTAAAGTTTAGTTTCGATTCATGCTCGTTTACTGTTGAGTTCTGCTCTCATGTGATGGCACTTCTGTTGTGATATTTAGTCCGTTCTCGGATCAGTGGGGGGTGTCATATAGCTCCTGTATATCCTTATATCATGTTAAGTTAGCGTAGGTACATTTGAGGTTTAAACGCCATTTTTCTTTCTTGCAACTTCTGCACACGACACTTAATTGTTGACTTAGCTTTCAACCTAGTAGTTTGCCGTGGTGTATGTGAGAATAATATGTTATTGCTCTGATATCAGCTTTGCTTAATAAACTATGTCTGCACGAAGAGTGCTGAAGTTTCAGGAACAACACGATATGGAATTGTTATGAGGTCTGATCTCCACGCCTTCATAGTCATAACACAAGTGCAGCCTTTGCCAACTCTGGCTTCAGGCGGGATTGATATTGCTTTGCACGAGGCACATAGAACACACTTGATGCGGTGCACATGCAGAGAGAGCTGGTGTATGCTGATGTGATTCCTTTCATGCTAGGACACTAAGGTATGGGCCCGCCCTAAAACAACCCAAAGAGACCTTCTTAGCTAATAATATAATATATGTGTTAGGGTGGGTGTGATATAAGTGTTGTTAACTCTTATTCATTACAGTATGTTAACATGCTGTCACCATTCGCTTTTTATGTCTTAGTAACTATGCTGGTAATTTTGCTACTGATAATAAGTATACTTGTATTATCTAAGATACTGCGCCTGAGAAGACGGCATTAGTAAATAAACATTTCAAATGCACATGTGTCTTCTTTACTCCATGTTCTGGTTTGTAATGATAACATAACGAAAGAGTGTTCATGAGTCCCACGTACCCTGAGGTACAGTAAGTTCATGTTCTGGTTTGTCTAAACATTGGGAGTTTGATATGTCCAATGAGACACTGTAGCTAGCTCGGTAAGGGGTGAGTTGGGTACTAAGGTGTGTTTTGGGTCACCCTAATTCGCCGAGGTTCCACTCCTCTGTGCACAGTTCTGTGTGAGAGCAGAAACCCTGCGACACTATAAAAGAGAACCGTTACAGTACTATTACTCTAACTCAGACGTGATATTTTCTGAACTTCCTATACGTGGAAATCTGAACCCTGTACATACGAAAAGTGATGTCACACGTTATATGGGAGAATATTTTCTGACTATAGGTACCATAGATTTAGGTGAAGTACATAGAGATAACTTGACCTGTTCATTACATGAACAAGAGAAAATGTTTCTGAACATGGCAGAGAAAAGAAGGGATAGTTTCCAAAGAAAGGCGAAGTATAAAAGGCACAGAATTCCTAAATGGGCTGAAAACATGGGAAGCACCTCAAAGGGTGGGGCTAATCCTGCTTTGTTGCTGGATTTCGAAAGAAAAGGGAAGCTTTGTCTTCACCGAAAAAAGACTAGTTATTATAATAACATTTTCATTGGTTCCAGTCAATGCGAACACAATTACAAGGTAATTGGAGGTTGGGGTTTCAAAAATGGGTCAGAACCTGTGTTTCCCGGAATTTATTACATATGTGGAAACAAGGCCTATTTCAAATTGCGGGATCACTGGTATGGAAGCTGCTATTTTGGAATTGTCTTCCCGAAAATATACCATGTGAATGAAATTGCTGGAAGCAGTGAAAGCACTAACGGTTTAGTACGTAGTAGAAATGAGAGTATAGGGGAAATAATGGGTAGTATATTTAGTGCATTGATACCTGCAGTGGGAGTGGTTCTGAACACACACAGAATTTGCAAATTGTCTACAGTAGTGGATCGGTTATCTACTGACACTGCAAGCGGATTTCTGATGATCAACACCGAAATGGTTGCGATCAGATCTATGGTTTTGCAGAACCGACTTGCCCTTGACACCTTGTTAGCAAAAGAGGGCGGAGTCTGTAGAATGTTGAAAGCGCAACATTGTTGCACTTACATACCTAACAAAAGTGTTGAACTCAAAAGGTATGGAAGGAACATTACACATTTGGAAAAGGAACTCAAACCACTGGAGGTTGATAGTGCCTGGAAGAGACTTACTGATGGTCTCTCCGTTGTAGGTCATTGGTTTTCTAATTTAGGTAAAGGTTTGTTGTTTAAGGTACTGATGCCAATTGCAGGAATGAGGTTTGTCATATTCCTCATATTTGTCTGTTGCAAATGTCACAAACCCCTAAAGAAATATACTGTGAACAAGAGAGGTGTGAAACGGAATGTGGATGAACTTGAATTAGAGGAACTGAATAATCAGATTTATAAAAGGGTGAAAAATTTGCACCCTAACAAAGAAACGAAAGAAAAATTGAATCGAATGTTGGAAGAGATTGAATTGGGCAAATTGTGAAAGTTGGCATCTGGTTCTATGGTTTTGTGATGATAGTAAATATCATCAAAGAGGGGATTGATGAAGCAAGGATTCGCACGCTACGCGACTTGCTCGTACTCATGAACGTCGAATAACTATAACGAATTAACTCAACCTGTTTGTCTTACTAATTTCCCTTTTATTCTGACATTTGGGGTATCCGAGAGATGCTTGCCTATGTGTGTATTAACCTTAACAACGCTTGTCATTAAAATGGCCACTGCTTGGCAGGATTTTCTTCTGGGCATGGGTCGGTCACAATCACGTGATGTGACGTACTCGCAGTTCTGGTGGGAAATGTTTGCTCATGCGCAGTACAGCTAATATGGCCACTTTGTTTTCTCATATGCTCCGTGCTTGCAAAGCTGCTTTTGCAAAGTTGTTTGTTTTGCATATACCCTAACGCTATAGGTATTATAAAGTAAGGGGTATAGAGTAGCTATTCATGGTATACAGTGTATTCGTTTTTTCTGTATTTCTAAATTGTTTATCGCTTACTTTTCATGTATCGTATTATTTGGGGCCCGAGGAACACTCGTGATTCCATATTGAACAGCCTTTCTGCGCATGACAGTCTTCTGCCGGTGACATTGAAAACTTGCCAACCAGAAGTCCCAGCCAAGATGTGCCTGGGAAGATGCACCTTCGCCTAGCAGAAGAAGCTGAATTGCTTTCAATGTATCATAATTCATAGATGTACTATTGTAATAAGAATGTTAGGTCATGGGAACCCCAAATTCAATAGGCGGTCCCCGATCATGTAAATGAAGGCTTGTAGAAATGAAATATGATTGGTGTGTTGACCTATCCTACTTGGGGACCAATCGAAACTGGGGATTTTTACACTTGCAACATTTGGGGGGTGGTACACTGACCTGAAAACAGTATAACTAGCCTAGGTTTAGCTAGAGAAATTGTCCGACTTGCCTGAATAGCTGACCTGTCACTGACCCAACGCACTCAATAGGTGACTTGATACAGAGGGCTGCGGAGCACTCTGTCCGAAATTTCCATAGACTCAAGGGTTTTGTTAAGAAACCTTAAGTGCTGGTGGAGCACTTTGCTGGGGAGTTCGATAACCCAATCGGGGTTCTGACTGATAGCTGCAGAGAGTGTGGAGCGCAGGCGTTGCTTCCGAACTGCGGGTGCTGGTCGTGCCTTGGTGGTCCTGTCCTGATCCTAATCTGGGTTTCCTGTCCTGTCCTGGGGTGTCCTTTCCGTCCTTGATGTCCTTCTGGCGACTGTCCTTCCTGGGGTTCCTCCCGTCCTTAACTGACCTGTGGCCAGGGTTGGTCTTCACACCACTTAGGTAAATATAGTGCTGAAAAGTCTACTTTGCAGCTTCTATTTTTCCTTTCTTTTGCTTTAATAAAGTCATACTCTTGCAAAATTGATTTTCCATGCTTTCCTCATCTCTGAATGAACAAGTCATACATGAAATTGTCGTTATTTCTAGCATGTTCCATTTTCTTACCCATCCTTTAAGTTCATTCCCTTTCAGTTCATGATACAATAGATGTTCCTTGTCTTTACCCATTATTTAGTCGATTCAAGTAATTGCACCGGTTTATTAGTATGGTCTATTTGCATTTTACCTATAGTTCCTCTTTATGGGGAAATATTTCACTGTGAAATTCTAGTATGCTCTTTATTCTTCCCCGTCCTTTAGTCTCTCCATATTAAGTCTAAATTCTGAAAATGCTGCCTAGCATGTTCCTTGTTCTTACCTTCCTTTAGACTCATAAATGGTTGGTTTCATTTATTTCCTTTATGGATATGTGCTCTTTATGATTTTGGTTATCGACTGTTTGTTCATTGTGAACCTTATGCTTTCTGAGATTGAAGAATTTTAGATAAAGGGTTTCAAAACTTCTTGAGTTTGTGGTTATTATATAGTACAAATAGAATATATATAGTATAAGTATTTTGGTGTCTGCCTTTCTTTTACAGCTAGCTCCCTGATCCATCTTAGGTACCCGTAACGGTGGAATGGTAAGTCGGGTACACTGGAAATAAAATAGGAAGGAACATGGGTTACTGGTAGTAGAGTGTAAGGTCGTCCGATTAATGAATATGGTAAATTGAAGTTATGGGCCCATTACGTATGTGGTAAAAAATTGTTGGTCGGGTGACCTGCGCGCTCTATCAATCTCACTGACATTAACTCCCAGTAGGAGGTTAGATTGTCCTGACAGTGCGCTGCTTCTTTAAGCCAGTTATCCATCTGTGGGAGAAGGTGACATTCCCAGTGCATCACCACTCGCCTCTTAGCCAACAACTTCAGGAGTGCAGTCAGATCTGCTCCCTGAAGGAATCTCCGCAACATACCCCAGCAGTGCAACTCAGAGCGTCCTTTGTAGTCGCAAGTCAGTCATTTAATCAATTGTGTCAGACCGCTTGTCAAAACCTCCCCACTTCCCGGCAGTCCCAGGGTGAGTGTAGAAAATTGGTGCATGGCACTGAGTATCGAATGCCATGTGCATCATCTGGGAGACTCAGTATGTGCATGTGTTCTGGGGTGCAATATAGCATGTGTAAATATTTTAAGTCGACTAAGCACATCCGATAGTTAGGTGACAGCGCCCACGCTTGGGCACAGCAGAAGGGCCACTGGCCCTTTGAGATGGGGATGCCAAGGGTGTTAGACCACTCCTCTTGAGCGCAGGGTGTAAGCACTGGGGAAGGAGCGGCTGCGGAAAATAGCGGCCATAATACTCTACAGTACCCCTTACCTCCTGCTCTATTGCTTTGCTGCTTTGTCCTGTGGTTTCCACGGCCCTGCGGTCGAGGCAGGCGGCCTATCTCTTTGGTCTGCTCCTCCGTTCTGCCCCTCCGCTCTGTGGCCGCTCAGCAGGGGAGTTGGAGTCTGGGGTCGGAGTTCAGCAGCGGAGCTCTCAGCAGTAGTGGCAGAGAGCTGAGAGCTGAGAGCGGCGTGAGAACGAGTTGAGCAGGGGTTGAGCCGTGAATTCTGCTCTTCTGCTCCCCTGCTCCTCTGTTTCTCCTCTGCTTCTCTGTTCAGCCGCATCTAGCCGTCTATCACTCCCCGCCACTGACTCTATCTCCAAGGGGGAGGAGAGCTAGAGAATCGTGCAGCGGAAGCTAGTCCAGAAGGTGAGAGGCGCCCCTTCTGTCCTTCCGCCCTTGGGGAGAAGTCTGAAATCGAGATCACAATGGATCAACAAAAAGCAGTGTAAGAGGGGGAGCCCATCAACAGGGTCCAGGCCAAGGGGGCCGGGGAGTGCAGTACCCCTCATATCTATCCGCCAACCCCGTCCTGCCCCAACTTTTACCTTGCAGAAGGGGGAAAATCTTCAGTCTGGGACATATCAAAATACAATCAAAGTATTCCAGTGAAAACTGAACAATTCCAACACCCGAACAGCAGCTAACTGAATAATACAGTTCAAAATCTACAACCATACAGGAACAAAAGTAACAATGAGCCGCTATTACCCAGAACATCAGAATTAATTATCATCAAATTAGGAAAAAAAGGAGAACTAATAATTCAGACAAATTAAATAACTAAATTACTAAGATACAACCAAGGAACAACCAAGGAAAACCTGTGCTAAAACACAACAGATTAAAAGGATACAAAAGGAAAAAACAAAGTAAAAACCAGGAAATATAATTCACAACGTCTGTTTGGGCTTCTAGAAAACCGGATACCCAAGAATCTTTCCGGCATTGGTAAATCTTTTCAAATATTTAATAAATTTCAACATAAGAAAACTACAGTAAAAAAAACAAAGGCCCATATCAATTTAATTTGTTGCCCCAATCCATTAACCCGGACCACTTTTCAAAATATCCAACGGGAATTTTTTAGGATCAATCGGAAAGCCTTGGGGCACCCGGGATGAGGTCAGGACGAACAAGGACAGCTCCACCAAAACCACCCAAAAAAGGTGTAAAGAAGATGGACCTCTGTGATCCTCTGGCTGAACCCTCGGTGGTACCCCTGCCTCTCCAAACATCAGTAAACCAAAGGACAGTGTCCGATCCAGGGTCAGAATACCCCTATTCAACTGTCGAGGAACAACTGTCCGGCCCCAAAGAACAATTCAAATCAACAAACATCAAACCCACTCTAAGGGATTACTTTAGGACCACAGTCCCAGCTACAGCAAGGAAGAACCATACAAGCACTCAGGTTAAACAACAGGCACTTTCCCCTTAGGCAGGTACTCACCCCGGCAGCCCCTGAGCTAAGGCCACACCAAACTACGGTTCTGCCAATGATCCACAGTGTCGATGGAGGGCACTTCGACCTAGGGCAACCTAACACTATATCATCAGTAACAGAATCCCCCTGCAAAAGCGGCCTAGAAGTCCTTGACCTCAGTCCACCTCAACAGCCCCTCCTTCAACCATCAGCCCATGATTTAATTCCGTTAGAACAAGCCTCATCCAATGTAACATTGCACAGCAATATCGATCCGCCAACTTTCCAACCATTACTAAATTTAAGCCTGTTTTCTCCGCCTGTATTTTACCCCTCAACGGATCCTAAATTGTACAAGCCTCAAAAGAGCCCAAAAGCCTCATTTGCACAGGCCGGGGCCCAACCACAACGAGAACCAGATTACTCTCTGGATAAGGAAAATCAAGGAGAAGAAGCCGATCAAAAGGTCATGCGAGAGGGGTCAAACATTAATATAATCAATACCTCTCTGGACTTATCGTTTTTTAATACTGAATCAAAAGAGCCCGAAAGGCAGGACAGTTACCCTTCGGCTAACCTCAACAATCTATGGTCCCAATTATTGCAAACCTTTCAAACAACATCAGCGGCACTAACATATCACTCTGATAAGATGGATATGCAGGTGCACCTACTAAACATACTTGCGGTGCGATTGATCAAAAATTGGAGGCGCTTAACGCCCTTATCAAAAAAGCTCAAGCCCAATCTCAACTGGTGCAATCAGTGTGCTGTTGCTCCCCCATAATTGACTCCCACTCATCTTTGCCCCAATTCCTTTCAGCCGTCCTAACAGAAGTAAAGAAACCCTTGGAGTCCAAGTCGTTAGCCTCTTCAACTGAGGCTTCAAGCCAGGCACATGAGTCACCCTGCCTGAAAGCCCACTCCACTCCATCCTTACCAAACACCGCAGAATCAGTTGTAGCTAAACTACCCACCATCGAAACATCTAGAAATCATAATTTACATCGGTTGTCGAAAAGGGAAAAGAAAAGACAACGAAAAAGCCGGAACAAATTAAAATTTGGCAAAACAAACTCAAACATAAGCAACTCTCCCAGAAGCGACACAGTACGTCCAGGAAACGTTCCACCGGCCGCATCGGCATTATTTTTTAAAGGAGATCTGACAAGTCCACAACAATCACTGAACCAGCTGCCCACTCAGACAGATCCCTCAAATGGGACCACCCAGCTGTCAGTGCCACCTCGAGTTCCTGGAAACCCTCTCTTGCCGCCCATATAAGTAAATTCTAGCTCTATACAACCATTTTTCGAGCACCCAACATCGGAAGCAGAGCAACACAGTCTCGCAACTATTCACATGCCATCTCAGGAAACCAGCTTCCCTCATCTTCCTATTGTCAAGGAGAACAAATTATGCACGCAGAGCACAGCTACAAAATCAGGTCGCAAGCACGTCAGCAACCCAGCAAGCTGTCGCAAGTTGGTGCCCACAAACAAAAGTCAACCCCCACATTCCTCAAACACCAACTATAAGGAATTTCCCCTTTTATCATTCACCATACCCACAGATTCAAGAAAGCACACTGAGGAAAAACTAAATCAAAAACAGTCAGTAACGGACAATGAATCCAGCAAGTCCCAAAGCAGGAATGAGAACACCGAATTGTTGCTTATCCCAGAATTTACTTCAAGGGGCCCCCACGACCTCCTTAACCGAGGGAATATATTAAAACTTTTCAAAACCCTACCAGATTTGAATCATCTGCAATCGAGAGATATAATTGCTATCAAATTTGTTCCATTCATCGGTTCCAACACGGGCGAAGCTACACAAGTAAAACGGGCATCACCGGCAACCCGGGATTTGGTTCTGACGAAAACCGACCAATTTAAAACATGGGGAATAATAATAACAATACCAAGTGCCCCTCGTTACCCCTCAATACAGGAAAATAACCAGGCAGATACTCCTAGTTCCTCCTCAATCCCTTATTCAGTATTGAGGTCCGCAAGAGGCATCTGTCAAACTGGAGCCACTGACCGAGCAATTGACCATCGAAATCTTGGTGAAGCAGACTGGTTATGGCTGCCGGGGATTCTATCTAGAAACCAGTCCGATTGAACCACCATTAACCATAGTCTGACGATATGCTCCTGGAACATTAACGGATTTGGTCGGGAAAAACAATCTCCCGCCATCTTAGATTTTTTAAAAGAATACGACATCCTCCTATTGCAGGAGACATGGGCAGGAGAAAGTATCCCAATAGTGGGCTATCTGGAGTTTATGACCCCTGCCACCAGGCAGTCCAAGTTCGGTAGACCAAGTGGCGGTCTCTCGATCTATGTATCGACAAAAATAGCCCAATGTATCGAACAGATTAAATTTGAAGAGGATTGGCTCTCTGGAATAATCCTAGGAAGTTCACTCACGGACCCCCAGCTGCTCATTCTCAATGCTTTTATATCCCCCTGCACCAATAAGAAAAAACTCAAAATGGATAACCTGATCAATTCCATCTGTGATCTAATTGGCAAGTATGGCAGTATTCCAGGCATAATATCAGGTGATTTCAACACTAATCTTTATTGCAACCTTGCCGACGACCCAGGATCAGACCTTCCCAGTATTCCCCCACATTTTGCACCCCGACAATTCCTGTTGGAAACAAATCATCAAAATTGGGTGAATACGTGGTAATGCAGTTTAACAGCCTAGGATTTACCATACTGAATGGGCGCTTCTCTTCTGACATCCCTCCCACATGGACCCGGTCAGACGGCAGATCCCTTTCTTTTTTGGACTTTACCCTAGGGAGCAGAGAAATACTGCCCAGGATCAAGAACTATCAAATTTCTCCACAAGGAGAGAGCGACCACCGGGCACAAATAATAACACTCTCCACCAGTAACTCATATCACCAAGAACTGCCCCACCCCCATTCAGGGAGTCATACAGAGGATTTAAAGCGGATAAAGTGGTCACATTCCTCGGCTCTATCCTTGACAGAAAAAAGCAGAGCCCTACTACAAAATTCTTCAGCGCTAAATACCCATGTTGTCAGTGGCTGGACCTCTCTCACAAACCTCCTTCTCCAGGAACTTCCAATAAAGAGGGGCCAAAGAAATCAAATTTCACAATTCTACATCTCAAAAGCCACAAGGAAAGTAAGAACCGAGAGGAATCGAGCACTCCGTCAATCAAGAAAGTTCCCCAGCAACAAAACCTATTTCAATAACTATAAGCAAGCTCAAGCTGCCTTCAGAATCGCCACACAAAAGGAAAAACAAGTGGCATCGGATCAATTCTGGATGAAGATTATCCACGAAAGTAAAAATCCTAACCCAAAGCAATTCTGGTCTCTCGTAAATAGGAGTAAACAAAGTGCAAGTGGATATGGTAGTGCAAACATCAGCGAAGCAGTTTGGTGCAAGTTTTTATCTCTGCACTTTAGAGTCACCAACACAAACGAAGCTTGCAGCGACTCTGCCGGCCCTGTCTACTCCATGAGATTTCTTCCGGGACTGGAGAGTTTGAGGCGGGCTTGCCCTGCAGCTATTCCATCTGAAGATCTGACACACAAGGAACTAGCGAAACTGAGTGATACTTCACTAGAGCCCACGGTGTCGCTGGTTGCCTTAAAAAATAAGATCTCAAGCTGCATAAGGAAAGCCAGAGCCGATGGAGCCCCAGGCCCAAACGGCCTCCCTCAAGCTATGTTTAAATCCGACATCAGCCTATGGTCAGAATACCTGACCCCTTTATTTCTCTACTGCAGTCTAAACAACACGGTCCCAGAATCCTGGCGAGGCGCAGTTATCCATCCAATCTACAAAGGCGGGAAGAGAAATGAGCCAAAAAATTACCGAATGGTAGCGCTTCTTGATGCGGAGTCCAAGTACTACGCAAATATTCTACTGGAGGAGCTACAGGCTTTGACCGAATCAACTGCACTCCTTCCTTTAAACCAGACGGGCTTTGTGGCTAATACCGGTACCACAACCAATTTGCTAACGCTAAGCGTCTTGCTGGATAAAGCGACCTGCCAACATATCCCGCTGCACTGCTGCTTTGTAGACTTCAAAGCAGCCTTTGATCGTGTGCCTAGGGGCCTGTTATGGCAGAAACTAAAATCGTGGGGCATTCCGCAGCCTCTTCTTCAGGCAATAATTCAACTCCACACGGAAACGTGGATAAGAATTAAGCTAGGCGAAGGCTGCCATGTCTCCAGGAAGATCCAAACCGAAACCAGCGTCAAACAAGGGTGCGTATTGGCCCCACTTCTCTTCAACTTGTTTATATCTGATATCTCTCCAGTTCTCGACAGTGTAAACTGCCACCCTCCTCAACTTGACGGGACTCGCATCACCAACTTGCTTTATGCCGATGATCTGGTGCTTTTAAGCCACACAAAAGTGGGTCTCCAGAGATTGCTGGATGAATTGCTACCCTATACGACAAGAAACCATCTAGAGCCCAACTTGTCAAAAACCAAAACCATCTCTTTTGGGAAGCAAAAAAGGTCAACAGAAAGGTGGTATTTCAGAAAAACAAAGTTAAATTCAACTCACAGCTACAAATACCTGGGCATCTATCTGGAAAGCTCTGTCGTTAGAGGTGGTTGCTGCAAAGCTGGCAAAACAGCTACTAGGTCCCAGCTTAATACCCATGCTGAAAGTAATGAAAACCAAAGTAATCAACTCCCTGACGTATGGCCACGAAATCACCAAAGGCGCAACCAGCACACTAATAAACAAGTTAATAACAAAAATCTTTAAAAGAGCTTTTGGGTTGCCAAAATCTGCCTCGCCAGCTCAAGTGAGACTTGAATTGGGTCTCCAAGATCAGCATGGAGTGGAGGCAGGTGCATTCATCAAACTGTGCCATAGACAGCGCCGTGCCGAGGAGGGTTCCTTGGAGGCCCGACTCTGGCAGGAAATACAGCAAAAACAGAACAGCCACAAGCATCGGCAACTCTTGGACTACAGCCTACAGTTATTAGGCGCAAAAGATCTCTGGGACATAAATCCATCTGTCCCGGTGCTAAAGTCTGCCATCAAAAAATCCGTTAGATTGTGGTCCTTCCACTCAGACAGGGCGATCCTTTCAAAGAGGAGACATGCCTGGGCTGTAATTGCCAATCCTAAAGTGGGTGTTCCGCCGCTCTACTTGTCAAGCACATACGCACTTTATTGGAAACGCAAGTTTTTAGCCCTGAGGATGGGAGAATGGCCCTTTCTGAAGAACCTCCCGGAATGGCGGCGGCCGAGTAGTTGCACGAAATGCAGATTGTGCGGCTACCATTCAGAATCAATTGAACATATCGTCTGTGCATGCCCTGCACTGCTTACAGCCAGACGGTCACTGTTGCGAGGCCAATGTATCCAGTTGGAAGTTCGATCTTGCCGCCAGGCAATAATGGCCGCTCTCGACCCTGACAACGTCAAGCTAAACATTGGGCTTTCAAAATTTGTCCATAAAGCGATAAAATCCCTTGAAGCCACTCTCCAACCCAAAGTCTCCCCATTATAGCAGACGGTGGTGTTAACAGACACAGTATCCGAATCAGTCTACAAGTAATCCAGATTTAAGTACTGAACCAGAACATTATTAGATCTTATTGGCCCCCTGAATCCCAAGCTATTTTAAATGAACTGTTTTAAATTCTTTTTATCACATTCATTTTTATTTATTTATTGTCATGTCGCAAATTGTAAATGGTTTTTTTTAACCAATCAATAAAGATTACTACTTCCACGCACTGGGGTCTCGCCTGCATATCCCCACATATTCTAGTGATGAGCCTGGCATTAACCAGGAAGGCTTACAGGGCTTGAAAAGTAGGGGGCGCAGCAGGAAATGCGCCATGAAGGCCATAAATTGTCACTCTCACCTGGTAGTATGCAAATGTATTCAGGATTAGGGCATCTTGTACCTGTATGGCCTGCTGAGGGGTAATGAAGGAACTCTCTGGGTAGACGTCTCTCATGGTAGTGAGGTGTAGATCGACAATCTAGTGCCTGTGCCACTTCACAGTCCATGCCACCCTGGAATTTCCTTTGACATTTCGATTGTGGTGCCTTTTTTTAGGCACTGCTTTGGAAACGCCAAAGGAACTGGCCGCCAATGATTCAAAAATTAATAATAATGCAGGCAGTGCTCACACGGGTTTGGTGGTGCAGCAGCGGGGTAGTCCCGCCGCTCCACCACCAAACTCGTAATCGTGCTCTAAATTTTCAAGCCTCTGGCTTTCTCCTCTAAGGGCAGGGTTATGTCATCCAACGTTAGGTGTCTTTCACTATTATCAAAATCACCAAGCCTGATGAGCCCCTTATGCTTCCAATGTTCCAGAATTGCATTAGGAATGGTACTGGCAAAAGATCAGCAATCCTCTAGTGGAATGAAGGCATGGCACTTCGAGGCTCCCCAAACTCTAAAAAGATCCCCCATGCGGTATTCCAGTGTGTATGATGACTTATATCTAGTTTTCTTTGGACGTTTAAATATATTTAAAAAGGACAATATTTCAATTGCAGACCCTTTGGACAATTGTTAATACAATTGTCAAGTACTTCAGTATTTGTCAGACTTTGAGCTGTACTAAGAAGTGCAGCGTAGTAGTATGTTTGACAATAAGGTCAGGAAAGACCCCCTTCCAATGTATCTATTTCCAATGGTGCTATTCCCATCCTAGGTCACTTTATAGCTTAATTCAGATCGCTGGGAATATGTGACATAAATTCCGAAGTATCTAATAGATCGTTTAGGTGAATATTGAGACTGGAGATCGCGAGGAAGATCGTTAGGAGTTGTATTAAATAGCAGTATCTCTGTTTTTTGTTTGGTTGACCTTGCAACCCCCAACTCCAGCATATTCTGTAATTGCATTTAACATATTTTAATGTTGGCTCTATCAGGTTGAAGATATAATATAATGTTGTCAGTGAAAAGCTTGATTTTGGGCAGCCCAATTAATGGTGGGATGGTAGTAGTTTTGGTATCCTAATCGTTAATGGTTCAATACAAATTGTGAGCAATACTGTGGACAAGGAACAACCTTCGCACGTACCCTAGTTAATATTAATCTTGCCTGTATCCTTTATATAGATGATCACTTTGGTCACTGCCCCTTGGTAGAGATTCCATAGCATTATTAAGAATTCTTCTGGGAATCCATATTTTCTAAGAATAAAAAAACAGTGTGACGTAATTAACCAGGGCAAATGCGTTCTCTAAAATCAAGATTTAAATAGCGGCAGTCTAGTTTTTTATCGAAAAATAGTCAATTGCTTTGATTAAAAATCTGATGCTGGCTGATATTTGTCTTCCTGGTAGAAATCCAGATTGGTTTTTATGTATTAATCTACTGGCTAACGGAATAACACGAGAGGCACACATTTTTCGTAAATAACTAACAATCGCAGTTTAACAAACTAATTGGTCTGTAGGAATTGGCATTGGCAGCACTCTTATCTCTTTTAAGGAAACTAACAATTATTGATTCCTTGAAGGATTGAGGAATAGGTTTCCCAGTTCTAAACTGGTTGAATAATTTAACTAGGAATGGTAACAACTCTTTAGAAAGAACCTTGAGCACTTCCATGAGAAAAAACATGCCATCTTTTCCACAGGCCTTTCCTTTTGACATGTTTTGTAGAGCACAAAAAGCCTCGGAGACCTGAATCTCCTCAGAAATTGCACTGCATTGTTCACTTGTCACGTGCAGCAGTGTAAAGATATTAAAAACTGTTCTAATCTATGACCAGGAAGCTCTTCTGTTTTCCCTTACACATTACGATAATGATGATAGCGCTGGCGCTGTATGTGCTCCAGTACTATCGGTGTTTTAGAAGAGGACATAGAAGCTTCTGTGGTCCTTTCTGTAATACCAAAGTGCTCCGGGGGCACGCATAGTGACTTCAAACACCAGTGTGCCCCTGGGGCATCTCTGTAATACGGCCCCAGGTTTTTATTATGACCACAATTGAGAGCTCTGGAGTTGAGATTTAAGGCAGTGTGAGTTTTTTACAGTGCCTGTCAGCAAGGGTTTAGCTTCCATTGGTGCAACAGTTGCAGTGGCACCAAGGCCCTGAGTGGCCTATTGAACCCTGATTAGTGCTATATTTTATAGTTCGTATAGCAGACAGAAGAGTCAATTACCTTTCTAACACTAAGGTAGACACACTGGCTATGCTGCTGCTTGTCAGTGGGCTAAAAAGGCATTCAGAATATTTGGTCATCCAGTCCTTGGCCTCTCTGCAAAATACACAGATCAATGGTCATGTGCACCAGTTACAATTGTGATTTTATACAAGTGTGTGAAGGAGGTACGCAGTTGTCAAACTATTCAAGGCAAAAGTTAAAAAAAATTAAATGCTACAGGTGAGTGGCTTCGTTGTGTTTTTGGGGGTGGTGGAAACGTGGAGATGTGAGGAAATTAATTCAACATGTTACAGAGGAAAGAGATGAGATGTAAGATATGAAAATGGATTAGAAGTGGAGAGAAAAAAGACATAAATGTCTAACATAGAGTGAACATTTTCACAGACCCCAGTAATGCTTAATTCACAATCTCATAATGTCAGAATTTAAATATTTTTAATATCCATTATTGAGAACAAAATCATATTTGTTAATCGTTTATCTTAAATAGCTAACTATTGACAATGCTGGTTGTCCTGGCTAGCTTTAGGTGTAGGTCAGTTATGGTATATATCTGGATGATACAATCACAGAAAGTTCAGAGGGGTACTACAATACTGGTCGGGGAACAAACTATGGAAATCACAGAAATATAATTTACATGTTTAAGCCATGCCCTTAATTACATAGGACACATCTCTTTTTAGAGACCCTTTACATTTTTATCCCACTTAAAGCCCTGAATATGCAGATCGGGTTGCATTACACTGACACGCCCATCTGGTACCAGACCTTTCCATAGACTCTACAAGGGTGAGCATTTTTCCTGTGGAGATTCTTTTTGACAGTGAAAAAGAATCTGAAACTGATGCAAATAACCTTACATGCTCCTGATTCCTGCAAAACTGAAAGCTATCTATGCTGAAAAAAACACACTTCTTTGAGAAGCTGCAAGAAGTTTGGGATTAGCAATGTGGAGCCCTATTATGTAAAGGGCGCACTTTCTCTGTTTGTGCCCTATTACATGGAATGCGCCACCGCTCCGTGTTTTCACAGTGCAGGCGGCAACCCCTCTACAATTTAAAAGGGGATTAGCCATCCCCTTGCAGTGACTGCACCCGCCTGCAAGGGGATATCTGGGGGTCCAGGGGTCCCTAGTTTCTTTCTCCAGAGGGCTGCTCCCAGGGGGCGCACTGTCAGTGTGCCTCCTGACAGCTTCTTTGCCTCTGCACCTATGACTGTAATACAGCTGAGGTGCAGAGGAAAATGGGTTTCCCTCATTTGCTTGGTGCACGACCCGTGAAAATGAGAGAATTCCACCTAAAGATAGCGCTGGTGCTTTATGTGAGCCAGCCCTATTGGTATTACCCAAGGGGTCGCACAAGCGTTTGCAGCCCCTTCTGTAATACCAAAGTGCCCCAGGGGCACTCAAAGCCAGTGCAAATGACCCTTGCACCCCAGGGGCACTTTCATAATACTGCCTCTCAAATCCAAAGGGACCTGATCTGTCAGCTCCGCATGCCAAGGGCACACTCTGAAGAGTTGAGTATACTAACCCCACCTGATAGAGGAAGGGGGGAGTTTAGTTGCCACAGCTGGCCTAGGTTTAATGGGAGCTGGAGAAATGGAAAGGCAGCCAACCAGCATGGATCCGGAGAACAGTGGTAGTGAAAGGCCTTTGAAGTCAGACTCTCTACTCAGAATAACCCATCAAACAATCTTGCAGGACAGGAAATTGGGGAAGGGGGAGGTTTTACTTGAGAGTCTCATATGAAGAGCTCAGTCAGCACTGAATTCTTTGTAATGGTTATTGTTTCGATTGATTTTCATTCCACATCACCAAGTACATGGTGAGAAAGTTATGGAGGGGTGACAGATTCCTCAGTTTAGGCAGTGGGTGGGTGGGGCTTGGGTTCAGATATATTCTTGTGAATTAGAATGCTATTTTGCATATGTTTTTGTACATCTCACAATTGATCGGACTGACCACAAAGCATATGCCATGCCCCCACGATGGCAGTCAAAGATGTGTTTTGTCTTCTTTCCTGGAATGTTAATGGGCGTAGCAATTAGAATAAGAGGTGGGACATTTTCTCATCACCATCAAAGTTATGCACGGCAGGTGGTCTTACTAGAGACAATCTTACTGGATAGAAGAGGCCCTTTTCTGGTCCACAGTGGCTACATCTGGATCTGTCACTGGGGGTACACCAACAATTCCTGAGGTACAGTGATCCGTTTACAGTTTCCTGTCCAAGTTACAAAGCTTCAGAATGATGAAATGCGTAGGTCTGTGGTTGTTGAGTGCAAGATAGATTTTAATGCAGTGGTTATTTTTCAATGTGGATGCACCACCAACTGCGGTAGACACAACAGTGGGAGAGATCTCTGAGTTGCTGTTACAGTTCCCATTGTGGGTGGCAGTAGTTTAAGGTGATTACAACTCAGTTAAGGACCCCACCACAGATACCAAAGGTTCCTCAGCTCCCTGTCTGTCCTATGCTCTACATCAATGCACTGCTTGACACTTGTAGGTCCATGCACTCATACAGTAGGGAGTTTGCATACCACTGACTCCTTCACAAGTCCTCTTCTAGAATAGATTGCCTCTTTCTACCCGCTGTCAGAATATATAATCTAGCCACAGCTTGTATCCTTCCGTGTGCACTGACAGACCATATCCTAGACCAGGTAGAAGACAGATGGTGTCAGATAGACTTCAGATTGTGTAGCCGATAGATGGGGAGCATATCGAGGTTGAGCATGTGGTGTGATGCCTGGCTCCTTGCTATATGGTATAGAATGGATTAATGTAGAGAAAATGGGATTTCTAAATGCAATGGAAGGCCACATTTTAAGGAGTTTAGCCTCAGTTAATTCTGCATGTTCTGCGACTGCCCTAAGGTTAGAATTTGGATTGAGCAGTACCTGGGCACAGGGTCTCGAGGGGGTAGTGCGTTGGGTCTTAGGCTTGGCAAAGAGTGTTTATGGCACACCATTACAATCACCAGTGGGCCTCCCTATGCATGCATATAGTACACAGGATGTATGTTAAAAGGAGTCTCCATGTGTTAACTAGATCAAATGCACCTCTACGGTCACCATTGACCCCTTAAGCATGCAAATGATTCAGTCACACGTCTTCGATAGACACATGACACATTTCATTGGCCCCCAGACAAACACAATAGCCAATTGCTTGTATGATCCTGTACCACTTTTTCAGTGGACACACTGTAACTTTTTATTTTGCAGCTGGTTCAATCACAACATATGCAAAAACAACAGTTGATGGACAGAATGCAGAACAATATCATACATTCACCCCAGTACAGAGCTCTGGGCCTAAATCCATCGTTTTTTTGCTCACCAAGCCACTCCAGTTCAGACATGGCCATATGAAAATCAGACTTGACCCTGTGCCTCATGGGAACAGTCCAGCCCAAACTGCAAAGCCATGTCTTCCCTGGACCGGAATCAAGCATCCTAGGACCGGTTTCTGGCTATCAGCCATCATCAGCCAGGATAGCTTAACTCCAGTGGCGTGGAGAGCACAGGACTCATGTCTGAGCATACCCGTCCCACTCTGGGTGACAAATGCAAAAACAACAGTTGATGGACAGAATGCAGAACAATGTCATAGATTCACCCCAGTACAGAGATCTGGGCCTAAACTGGGGTGGCTTGGTGAGCAAAATAAGGATGGATTAAACCCAGATCTGTGACTGGGGGTGAATGTTTTGCCATTGTGTAACATTCCGTCCATCATCTTGTGTGTGTTGCTATTCACCCTATGTGGGAAGGGTATGCCCAGACGTGGGTCCCGGGCTCACTACGCCACTGGAGTCAAGCTATCCTAGCTGAAGATGGCTGATAGCCAGAAACCGGTCCTAGGATGCTTGATTCCAGTCCAGGGAAGACATGGCTTGGCAATTCGGGCTGGACTGTTCCCATGAGGCACAGGGTCAAGACTGATTTGCATATGACCATGTCTGCACTGGGGTGGCTTGGTGAGCAAAATAACGATGGATTAAACCCAGATCTGTGACTGGGGGTGAATGTTTTGCCATTGTGCAACATTCCGTCCATCATCTTGTGTGTTTTGCTATTTACCCTATGTGGGAAGGGTATGCCCAGATGTGGGTCCCGTGCTCACTACACCACTGGAGTCAAGCCATTCTGGCTGAAGACGGCTGATAGCCAGAAACCGGTCCTAGGATGCTTGATTCCGGTCAAGGGAAGACATGGCTTGGCAGTTCAGGCTGGACTGTTCCCATGAGGCACAGGGTCAAGACTGATTTGAATATGGCCATGTCTGAACTGGGGTGGCTTGGTAAGCAAAATAACAATGGATTAAACCCAGATCTGTGACTGGGGGTGAATGTTTTGCCATTGTGCAACATTCCGTCCATCATCTTGTGTGTTCTGCTATTCACCCTATGTGGGAAGGGTATGCCCAGACGTGGGTCCCGTGCTCACTACGCAACTGGAGTCAAGCTATCCTGGCTGAAGATGGCTGATAGCCAGAAACCGGTCCTAGGATGCTTGATTCCGGTCCATGGAAGACATGGCTTGGCAGTTCGGGCTGGACTGTGCCCATGAGGCACAGGTTCAAGACTGATTTGCAAATGGCCATGTCTAAACTAGGGTGGCTTGGTGAGCAAAATAACGATGGATTAAACCCAGATCTGTGACTGGGGGTGAATGTTTTGCCATTGTGCAACATTCCGTCCTTCATATTGTGTGTTTTGCTATTCACCCTATGTGGAAAGGGTATGCCCAGACGTGGGTCCCGTGCTCACTACGCCACTGGAGTCAAGCTATCCTGGCTGAAGACGGCTAATAGCCAGAAACCGGTCCTAGGATGCTTGATTCCGGTCCAGGGAAGACATGGCTTGGCAGTTCAGGCTGGACTGTTCCCATGAGGCACAGGGTCAAGACTGATTTGCATAAGGCCATGTCTGAATTGGGGTGGCTTGGTGAGCAAAATAACGATGGATTAAACCCAGATCTTGGACTGGGGGTGAATGTTTTGCCATTGTGCAACATTCCGTCCATCATCTTGTGTGTTTTATCAATCACAACATATACATTTGCCAATGATCATTATTATTTCTCTGAAAGGTCACACACAGTTTCTGTTTGAATTTCTGGCTGGGACTGAAACTTATTGCGTTTCCCCCCTTTTCTACACTTCGTTCTGTAGTTTTAATTGGGACTTTATTTCAGTAGGCCTTGGGCTTTAATTTGCCATTCTGAGGTCATTGATAGTTTTTAAGATGGTGGCCATGTTTCACTGTGTCAGCCGTCTTCCGGAGATGCCTTCTTTTATGTCAATGCCCATGAGTCACTTCCATAGAAATAAGTGGGACTCGGATGACTCCTACGTGTTTACGGCGTTTCACTCACTCCGAACACCATGTAACAGGTAAGAATCCATTTTGTGATTCCTTTTACTGCTGGTCATTACTCTCCTCTTATGCCTGTTTATTATCGGCCTCAAATGCTAATACTGGAAACCTCATTCTTGCTACCATTTTTCAAACATTTAATAAATGGGAAGATATGCAGCATATCCCTATCCTGTTTGATCTCAACAGCGAATTCACACTCCCACAGTGGGTTTCAGCCCGACATGTGTAATTTGGCTTTTCTCAATGGATCTTACAGTTTATTTTGGGCTCAAGAGCTTCTTGCTACGATGCCCCAAATATCGAGAGGGTCATCCTACATTGCCGATTGATCTTCTCAAGTCTGTAATTTTGCTTCAGCTTCTCTTCTCGAACTTAGACTAGTACCGTACATATGGCCTACGTTTTCCATTTTCTCTTTTTTTTTAATATAGCGAGTTTATCGGAGTATTGCCTTCCACTTCCCCTTGAGACTAGAGATTACCCGAACTGGGGTAAGTGCCAGGTTTTCAATTGTCACTTGTGTCCCCTTTCTTTTCTCCTTTTTTGGGGGGGTGTGGTGATACCTCATTCACACCTTTCCGGGGTCAACTTGATGTCTTATGTAGACACATTTTGATTGTTGTCCAGACTTTATCCATGAGTGAGTCCATAATTGGGACAAAATCATCCTTACTGCTTTTCGAAGGGGACTCCACAAATACTCTGAACCTCATTTACCTGAGGTATGTTATGTTCCATTGAATCACTGCTTTGTCTTTTGTGAATTAGTTTCTATCAGGCCACCTCTCATTAATTAATCAGTATGATTGTACTCGCTTGTTGGCTGTGCTTGGCACAACTCCACTTTGATTGCGTACTTCTATGTGTGACACTGGGTGCTATTTGTCATGGAATACTACACAACTCCTAATGAAAATGGATAATTGTTTTTTGAATAGGCTTGCTGTTTTTGTATTAATACACTATTTATAGACACCACCCTGTTTTAATAACAGGGCACAAGTGGTGGTGGTGGATATTGTAATATCATCCGGGCATATAATCAAAGTATTGTTAATATCCGTTTATATAAAGCCTTGAAAAAGTCCAGGTGGACAAAACACGTGTCAGCTGTTTTGGATTGGGTGAATTCTGTTCAAAGCTCTACTTCCGAAGTAAAAATGTTGTGGATAACCTCGACCTCTGTTGATAGCATCTGATCATTGCCTCTGAATTTTATCAAGAATAGACTCTATGTCATTGACTGGATTGTGTGTGCTGGAGTGCACTCCTTTTCTTTAGATACAGCCCTGCACTTTGGCAACAAAGTTCAGCTAATTGGCACCCAAGATGGCTTGGTGCTTAGCGCGACAGTACAACAAGAAAACACAAGCTTACCATCAAAGAAAGAAATGCGATAAAGAGTCTGGCTAATAATGACAAAATCATGTGTTGTAAAGCAGACAAAGGTGGAGCACTAGTTATTTTAGACATGGATTATTATTTGGACAGCGTTCAAACTCATGTTACTGATTCAACTTTTTATATGGGATTGAATACGAACCCCACCAAAGAATCTATTCGAGTATTGACAGTGATTATCAACAAAGCTCCAGAGATGGGTACCATCAATGACAGAGATAAGAGAATCCTTATACAAGGAAACCCCAGTACTCCCTACCTGTATATAATTGGTAAAATTCACAAGAGCATGGATAAACCTCAGTTCAGACCAACTGTGAGCACCAGAAACTCCATACATGAACCCATCGGGAAATATATTGATCGTCATCTTCAACCATGTGTACAGAAAATGTCTACATACTTACAAGATACCACCGACTTTCTAGTTAAACTTAAAAAAATAGTGCTCAGCGAGAATACAGATAATCTTATCCTATGTACCATCAATGTGAAATCTTGGTACACCTCTATCCCACATGATATGGGCTTACAAGCGATGGAATCCTTCCTTTTGGAAAGTGAAAAAAATAATGATTTACAGATCTTTCTACTTGAATTGATGCATTTCACCTTGTACCATAGTTACTTCACTTGGCAAGATCAATTTTACACTCAATGATCTGGTACATCGATGGGGAATTATGCAGCACCTGCGTATGCTAATCTCTTCATGCATCGGTTTGAACTTGACCACATTTTGTCTAAAACCATCTGGACAGAGAATCTCATAACTTACTAAAGGTACATTGACGACATATTCCTTATTTGGAAAGGACCAGAAAACATATTACTCCAGGCCATCAGTTAGAATAATGGCATTGATGCACGCATTCAGTTCACATATACTTTGGACAAACATAGAATTTCGTTTCTTGATGTAGACATTTCAATAGAAGACCATAAGCTAGTAAAGTCAGTATTTACCAAACCGACAGACGAAAATCATTTTTTACATTTTTATCGTTTTCATCAATTGAGTCTGAAGAAACACCTCCCATACTCTCAATTGCTTAGGGCAAGACGTGTATCATCAACAGATGAGTTGTATCATGAGAGTAAACAAAAAATATTGGTGACATTTAGGCAAAGAAGCTATTCTGAATCCATTTTGTGGCAAGTAGAGGAAAGAACCAATCAAAAAGATAGGATGGAACTACTTAAACCCAAAATTCAAAATGGGCAAAAGCCAGGAAGCACTGTATGTGTGTCAAAACACTCAACCAGAAGCACTAAAATCAAACAAACCATCCGAAAGTGTAGTGTAGTTCCTATATTCCCAATAGGCTCTGCTCATTGGAATAATATATCCTATAGATTTGACGTAGGACTTAGGTCGACTAGGTCTCTATCGAATATATTAGACCTAATTGTGAGTGCTAGCTAGCTCAAAGGTCACTAGAAACTTTCTCGAATAAACAAGAAGGGATTAGTTTCTGACAACCGCATAAACATGACAACTTTGTTTCCCCAAGAATAAAACTGATCTTCAGAGTCGTGGAAACAATAGATAGATATTTCACTCAGTCAATTGTGCATGCTTTGTTTCATCAGAGGTGCAGAGAAATAGAGAGACAGGCTTTTTCAATAAAAGGATTTATTGAACAGTCTTCTTTCTCAAGCAAGTAAAGTGAACTGCTACAATCGTATTACTGGTTGCAAAGTATAATGCTTACAGTAAGTAGAGTATTATAAAATAATACTGTAAAAGCATTGTATGGTTCCCAGACCATAGATAAATACATACATAAAAAACAAAGGCTAAAAAGTACTCAACTGGTGCTCCTAAAGTAAGCCTACCCCGATGTACCTAATCTAAGTCTAGTACGAGGGAAGAAGTAAGTGAGGTGTAGAATAGGTTTAGTTTTTCTTTGCCAAGAATCTAACCAAGAATTCTCTTAGGGTCTAATCAGCTCCATACCTTGGTTTTAGAATGTCGGAGTTCTGGTATCTCTGTCTCGGGACTCAATTTCCCACCCCGTGAGGGGAGCTTGGAAACACTGGAGTTGGATTCTCAGCGAGAGAAAGGCAGCCTCTCTGTCACTGCGTTAGCTGGAGGGTCGGTTTCCTTCGGTACTTGCTGTAGCAAGCTGCGTCGGTCAAGTAGATAGTCGAGCTGCTCCGAACCGCCGTGTGTTTGCTAGGGCAAGTGTGGGCATATTTATACCTTGAAGGTGCCTAGTTTGACTTAAAGTCGGACATAATAACGTCACCAAAGAACCCCAAGGGAATGGTAGTTCTTTGAAAACTCCATGATTTCTAGGACAAATCAATATTCAAGCAAGGGGATGTCCCTGACTGCTGAAGCCGAGTTTTCCAAGAAATCGTTGTGGCTTTTTGGAACTAGTGGAAGTAACCATGCCTGTATTTGGACTGGTTGGGTTATGTCTTAACATGGGCATGCTATCTATGCCTATATAAGGGCAATGTGAATTACACCTATATAAGGGCATGAATTGGTAAATTACGCTTGGATTCTAAAATGCTCCACAAAACTCACTCCACTTTAATATGTTCGATATTACTAAATTCTAAGCATTTTTTTTCAAAGGAGTTTTTATTAAGTTATTTAGCAAAAGACTCATGGCACAATCCGCCCATTATCCCTCGCAGGGGAAATCTGGTCAGTAGTCAAATCAATCAACCATAAAGAGGAGGGACCCCAAAGCATAAATCAACGTACCCCTGTCCCAATTCGCAGCTCAACTTGAGGGAAACAGATTCTAAAGTTTAAGGGTACTGCAGCGAAAACCTTCTCAGAGAAAGTGTCAATAGGAGCTCACGTTAGCCCTGACGTCGTCTCAGTGCTCCTCACGGGTCCGTCCTTGGGCATAGTCCAGTATGCGTGAGCACAGAGGGATTATCTCCTGAGGTCAAAGAAGAAGCCAGAGTTGGGAAGCATATCAAGAAGTAAAACAGTTAAACAGAACCCGCCCACCCCTCCAAACCTCCCCCCTCCCCCCGCCCCTGGTGGTGTCTGCCTCCTGACCTAGTGTCACCAATGTGGATCCTATTTAGAGCTGGAAAAGATGTAGGGCCCGGACTGTAGGGGGGCATACTGCTGATGGCAAACCCCGGGAGAGAAAGGAAACCAACGGCCCCCACCTAAATTCGAAGTTCTTAAAGTCTTCTCAAAAAATGTCCGACATACGTTCCAGTTTGAGCAACCTCCAGAGCCGGGAGTGCCACAGGGACATTGCTGGCGTCTCCCTCTTCTTCCACGCCGCCGCTATAGTGACCTTGGCAGCCCCTATGAACAGCCACATGATTCTCTTGTCTGCCCTAGTTTGATGTTCTAACATAGGATCACGGACGCCCAGAAGTGTTTCAGCCATGGATGTCGGGATGGGATACCCCAATATGTCTTTCACCTGAGCTAAAATTTCTTCCCAAAAAGGCCTGATGGACGGCAATCCCACCAAATGTGCTGGAAGTCTCCAAGCAGTCCGCATCCTTGCCAGCACCTATCCGATGTACCTGGGAAGATTCTAGCTAGCTTGGATGGATAAAAGTACCAGTTCATCATTGTTTTTAAGTGTGCCTCTCGTAGGTCTGTGGATTGATTAAATTTAAAGATGTCGGACCACAAGTGGGCCCATTCTTCGTCAGAAATGTTCCGCTGAGCCAGCCCTTCCCACATGGTCATGTACCTCGGTCAGGGAGAAAGTGCTGTGGAGAGTAGGAGTTTGAATAGGAATGGAGGAAGATTTAACAAGGAAGGACTCAAACTTAGTGAGGGAACGGGTAGCCCCCACTCGAACTTGGGGACCAAGGGCCCAATGCAACAACTGGGCGTGATGATAGCGCTCCGAATCCCCAACCCCATAATCTCTTTTACAATTGTCAAAGGTAAGGGGATCATAATTGTGGAAAAAATGGGTCAGCGCCAGGCACCCCCCCCTCCCTCCAGGCGTCAAAGGGTCCCTCTTGGAGCGCTGGGGGAAACGCTGAATTGAAGTGTATGGGTGTAAAGGGCAAAAGGAAGGAAGACCAGTCCTCCGTCGTCGCCACCGAATCCCAGACTTTTAGGGTGGTACGAGTAGGGGTGCTAAGATAGGCATTTTTGGGTCTGTCTTGTCTCGCGCGCCAGATTAGGTCCCAGATCGTTCTCCCTGCTACGCTGCGGTCCATATGAAGCCAGTGTTTCTCAGACTCTTTATGTGACCATTCAACTAGGATCCTAAGTTGTGCCGCCTTATAATAGAGTTGAATGTCAGGGAGACCTGCTCCCCCCTCCCGCTGAGGGCGACGGAGCATAAAGAAGGAGAAACGTGCATGCCCCCCTGCCAGATAAAGCGTAGGGTCATTGCCTTCAGCGCCTAAAGAAGTCCTTTTCTAAATCTATGGGAAGCGACTGGAATAAATACAACAATTTAGGAAGAAGGGTCATCTTTATGGCGTGGATACGACCTAGCCAGGAGAGAAAGAGCGGCCTCCACCTTGTCAGCTCTGCCTGAATGCGAGCGATAGTAGGGGGGAAGTTGGCCGCGTAAAGCTTCTCCACAGTCGGCGTCAATTGCTCGCCCAGATATTGAATGGAAGAGGGTGCCCATGCTAGAGGCGTAAGCGATTTAAGATGAGAGGCCTCCGTTTTAGAGAGGGTGAGATTGAGTATATAAGATGTATCTAGATTAATCTTAAAGCCAGCCGCCTTTTCAAAGCGATCTAGTTCTTTCTGTAGGTGAGGGTGAGAACCCGTTGGGTTGGATAGGGACAAGAGGACGTCATCCGCAAAAAGGGAGATCTTATGGGGTTCTCCTGTGAAGGGGAGACCCTCAATCCCTGGGTGTTCCCTGACAGCTATGGCTAATGGTTCTATACTGAGGGCGAACAACAGAGGGGACATGGGGCATCCCTGTCTAGTTCCCCTGGAGTGGATGAAGGGGGAGGACTGAACGCCATTAACCGAGACCTTAGACCGTGGGTGCCTATAGTTGGCCTGGAGCATGTTAATGAAATGGGGGGAAAAGCCAAACGCCGAGAGTGTAGCGAGAAGGAACTTCCAATCGACAGGGTCAAACGCCTTTTCGGCATCCAGCCCGACCAAGACTGCAGGTATCTTAAATTTGTTGGCCTTCTCAATTAAGTGGACAATGCGGCGGGTGTTGTCATGTGTTTGGCGCCCCACAATGAAGCCAGATTGATCTGGGTGGATAAGAAGCGGCATGAGACCATTCAGTCTCTTAGCCAGAATAGAAGAGTACAACTTCGCATCAATATTTAAGAGGGTGATAGGCCTGTATGAGGTGCACCGCGTGAGGTCTTTCCCTGGCTTGGGAATCACTGAGATCACTGCCTCGGCCATGGAGTCAGTCGTGACCACGTCCATGGCCATACGATTAAAAAGCAGAACTAAGTGGTGACCGATATCGGCTGCGAATGTTTCGTAAAAAATCGCGGTATAACCGTCAGTGCCCGGCGCTTTGTAGGGTTTCAGAGCCTTGATAGCCGAGAGCACCTCGTCAAGAGTGATCGGAGCTATAAGCTCTTCATTCCAAGCAGGAGAGACCTCTGGGATGGGTAGATCCCTAAGGATGTCCTGTTGCTTGTCAGCGTCCAGCGTGTCCGCCGAGTATAGGGTCTTATAAAACTCCCCAAAGAGGTCCGCCTTGTCCTCGTCTCTATGAATAATCACTCCCGAGGGATCTTGAATACCCCCTATGTATTCCCGTTCCCTTTTATCTTTCAGTTACCTCGCGAGATGTTTCCCTATTTTATTGGCTTGAGTATAGGACAGATTGCGCAACTTGAGAAGAGTGAATTCTGCTCTATTGTTATAAATAGCTCGAAGTTTGCCCCTGATTGCCGTGAGTTTGCGTAGTGTCTGTCTGGTGGGTGTAAGTTTGCGGGATTGTTCAGCAGTTGCTAGTTCCTCCTCTAAGAGTTCCCTGTCTTTTGCCCGTTGTCTATTCAGGGCTGAATTGAGCGCTATACACTTGCCCCGCACCACAGCCTTAAAGGAGTCCCACGTGATATATTCAGAGGTGTCCTCCGGTCTATTAAGAGTGAAAAACTCCTTGATAATCTCCCGTAAGTGGGTGCATGATTCCCTATCCCTCGCCAAGGACGCTGGAAAATACCACCAAGCTGGCGTTTGGGCGTTGCCCAACCAGGAAAGACATACTGAGTATAGCCCATGATCCGACACCGATATGGGTTATATCTTGGCGTCCCTGAGGTTGCCCTGTAAGGACTGGCTGGTGAAGATGTAGTCTAGCCGGGAATAAGTGTGGTGGACGTGGGAAAAGAAGGAGTAATCCCTGGTATGTGGATATAGAGCGCGCCATGTGTCCAAAAGGCCCAAGTCTTGAATACGCCTCTGAGTGTCAATGGAGAAAGAGCCCAAGTCAGAGCGGTGAGTATGTGTGCTGTCAAGGTCTGGCCGCCAAACTAAGTTAAAATCCCCCATAAGCAACAGGGGACCCTCGGCAAAATCCGTTACCCTACCCAGAAGTGTGGGCAGGAAACCCTTCTGCCCGCTGCTAGGGGCGTAAACCGCCATGAAGGTGCACAGCTTCCCCTTCAGTCGCCCCTTGACCATCAGCCACCGTCCGTCTCTATTGCTCTGAATACCCAGGGGTTGGAACTGAGTGGTGGATCGAAACAAGAGTGCCACCCCCCTATGCTTGGTAGGGGCAGATGATTTATAAATAAGCGAGTTGTGCTTGTGTTTCAGACCGTAGTCTTCAGATTTCAGTAAATGTGTTTCCTGGAGTGCTACTATATCTAGGTGATGGTCTAGGATATACTTCCAGACCCTCTGTTGCTTCTGAGGGGGATTGAGCCCCTTAATGTTCCACGTACCTACTGTGATCGGCATTGCAATGCAGGACCTGGGTAACTCCTCATTAATATACTACCTAGCCCACCACCAACGTCCACCACGTGGTTTCCCCCTATGCTTCCCCATGGGTGTCGGGCAGATCTCGAGCGCGCTGGCATGGCAGAATTCACCCCCGTGTCATAACTTAGACCACCACTGCTTCCCACCTCCCCCGTCCTCTCCTCATGGCTCCACTCGGAAGTGTCATCAGATAAGAGCAAAGCTAAGCAACCACCACCACCCCCCCTCCCCCCTCCCCACCCCCAAACAACTCAACAGAATAGAAAACCTAAACGACAATTGAAAACATTTGTTTTGTCGCTGCGTGGGGCAATTCTGCCCACGCATAGACTGATGGGGACTACGGGTCCTGGGACCCAGTCCGCACAACACTTCAGCGATATCTTAATAAGAAATCAATGGAACTAAAGTCATTCACAGTGTGTCCCAAACATGGCGGGGTTAGCCACCCGCTACAACGTTTATGTCCTTGGATGCCATGGCGGGGACCAAACGAGGATCGGAGTAGACCTGTTACCCTCCTTAGCGAGAGGGAACTGCACGGAGCTACCGCATCTTCCCCACATAACAGAATATACCTTCACCCGCCGTCGTCTTCAGTGGTTCTTCCTGTTCTTGTTCTGCGACCAGCCCAAGGTGGAGGCTGCACCTCCTGAAGGATCTCCCGAAGGTCCCGATGAGGGGTCTCCCTCCTCCGCTGGCAGGCCCAGGAGATGCAGGCCCTCTCTCAAGGTGGTGAGGTGGTGTCTCTTGTTGTGAAGTTCAAAACTAAGGCCAAAAGGGTATGTCCATCGGTATTTGATCCCGTCTTCCTGAAGTTTAGCTGTAACAGGGCGCAGTGTTTGTCTGCGCGCCAGTGTTGATGGAGCGACATCTTGAAATATGGCACAGGAGAAATTCTGGAAGGAAATAGAGTCCTTGGTCCTGGCCGCCTGCAAGACCGCCTCTTTAACTTTATATGAGTGGAATTTCACCAGAACGTCCCGAGGCTTCCGTCGGTCACCCCTCGGTGGGGGGCCCACTCTGTGCACCCTGTCGAGTTTTATTTTAAGCACTGTGGGGTTTAGGATCTCTGCAAAGAGGCCTTCCATAAAAGCTTCCAGGTCGGGCCCCTCCGCGCCCTCTTCCGGGTCTTTGACGCGAATGTTCTCCTGCTGAGCGCGATTTTCCAGGTCTTCGGTCTTCAGTTGCGTTTGCTGGAGTTGTTCCTTCAAAGAGCGGACATCTTCCTGGCACTCACCCAACGCTTGCTTGTGTTCTTGGTGGTGTGATTCTAGTTCAAGAACTCTGGTGCCCACACAGTCTACATCACGTTGAAGAGAGGCCATGCGTTCTGAGATGTCTGATCGCAGTTGGTCAATGGAGGATTTTATGTCCTGGCCCAGCTCATTACGCAACTCAGACTTGAAGTCCTTAAGCATGGACTGGAGATCCGCCTTGGATAGGGCCATGGCTGTCTTCTCCGAGGTGCCCCTTAGAGCCGGTTGAGTGTCAGCAGCAGCAAAGAAGTCAGATACCCTGCCAGTCCCTTTGTTTGTGCCTTTCTTCGGAGGCATAAGGAATCGAGCTATCACCGTCCCGCCGTCTCAGAGCTTTCCAGGGAAACTCTAAGTATTTCCAGTGTGGGGCCAGGGGCAAAGAGCAGCTTTATACAGTCCTCCAGTAGTGGTATAGGTCTTCCCGGCCGTCCCGCTACCCTTAGTGCCAGCCTGTGCTTCTTCACTCCTTCGCGAGAGCTCGAGGAGGAGAGCCCGGTAGGTGCCTGGGTGCCTGGTCCTAATGTTAGGGGCCCTCTCAAGACTCTTCACCTTGCAGGCGCTATCAGGCAATGCTGCGGTCCACTCCTCTGCCGCCCCTCAGTGTTGCTGCTGCCCGTGGTTCACCAGCAGCTTCCCTCCATATTTGGTCTGTAGCCAGGCCATGCTCGAGGCCACTGGAGTGCAGTATAGCCCCTCGGGGCCCGTCGCCATCTCACGGCGTCCCCGCGGCCGCCATTTTAAAGTCAGGCAGTCGGGTCTGCTGCCTCCGGGGTGCATCGAGGACCGGTAGTTGTTGGCTGACCGTCAGTACTCACCCCTCAGACCTCCGCTGCCTCATCAGACCCATCGCTCCCTTCAGGCGCCTCGGCAAACACCGGTCGCTTCTCTCGGCAGCCGCGCTGGGTCACGCGCCAGCCACCATCTTGCGTCCGTAGCACCGCGCCGACCAGAAACTTGGAGGAAACAGAGCACCCCGGGCTCTGAGAGCTGCTCAAAAGATCACCGCCGTGTGCCTGAGTAGTTCCGCCGCCCGTGGGTGATCCGTGGAGTCCACTCACATCTTGTTCTCCACCAGAACTACTTGCCGAGTGCCGCGCGGACTGGGAGCCGAAGCAGGTCACGTCTGCTCGGCCATCTTGCCCGGCCACGCCCCTCTAAGCATTTTTAAACATATCTAAAGCATGATGTGTAAAAATCCCTCCCAAAATACATAAAATGCAATTGAATTGGTTGTACACGAAAGATGAGCATTTGTGCTGTACGCATTGAAAAAAGCAATATTTTCATTCAAAGCATGTAGTGTGACTTTGGAAAAATGCTTATCAGAATGAGTCATGAAATAACATTTATGAAATGGCTCCTAAATACAGAAGAAAGGGCGAGACCATTCCATGACAGAATATATAAACTGGTTAGGTTGTGGACAAGGTCAAATATTGTTATTTAGAAGTGTTTCAAAGAATTATTGTTCTCTAAGAATAGTTCTACTTTAAGCAGATTACTTTGTGCCCAAAAAAAAGGTAACATTTTGGAAAAAGTCAAATCGCAAAAAAATAAAGGTTCTAAAGTTGGAAGTTTTGTTATGAAAAGTGAAGGTAGAATACAGAGTCCCGTAGAACGCTGTGTTCTAACTTAAAAAGTAATTCTTGTTGTTAGGGGAAAACATCAAATCTTCTAAGCTGACAAAGAAATCGTCTACCACAGTAGGTGAAAGTTGGACCACTTCATTAAGTAAACCGATAGCACAAAAATGTGAAGCATCGCCGTCAGCATTAGCCGCATTAGCAATGTTTGTCAGAGATGGAGGTGGTACCTGTGTGCCTGTCAATCCACGTATCTAACCGTCAGCAGATTGCGTTTGTGAGATCTCAATGAATGCCGTCATCAGGATTGGTAGCCGCTGGGGACAACACGATGCATGGGCGTTTACTGAACCAAGCAAGGTATCAACATCCGTTGGCAGTGCTGATGGAAGTGTTAGACAGACATCCAACACACATTCTTCTCCACATAGCAGGCATCGTAGAACAGGTAAAATGCAATCTTGCCAGATTGGTCGGAATGATAGGAACCACGTGGTATTCATGTCTCTTAAGCGAGCCAGGCCCAGAATCTGTATCATGCGCTCACAATACTACATTACCTGGAGAGTGTTCTCTATGGTAATCTGGGTGTCGCTGCTGACCAGACTTGCCATATCGGAGCAGAAGGAACAAGAATAGTATTCCTGCTACAAGTACCAAAATGAGGGACAGGCCGCCGAACACAGAGTGCACGAAGTTTGAAAAAATGCAGAGGACTGCTTCAAATGGTGCTAACAGTCCTGAAAAAACTGTCCTAAATATATGTACAATACCACTGGTATCAGACATGTTTAAGATTCGAACTAACATTTCTACGAAATGTAAGGGGCAGTTTGTTAATAAGAGGGCACGTATCTCAGCAGAGGACCTTGCAACTTATAGTTCATACGTCTCTTTAGACGAGGTCAGTGGCACAGTTTTTTGTAAAAGAATGGTTTTCATTCTGCTTAAAGTATCAATTCGAACAGAAGAGATGCTCAGTGAAGGCCATAATGGTGACGTCCCGTCTGTCTTAGCTTTAGGAAACAATACTTGCATACAACAAGTGACCCTGGCTGACACAGTTACGAGATAGGCAGTTCCTGGCATCATTCCACAACAGTTGTGATCACTCAACATTATATAGCTCCCATTTGAAAGCTGCCTAAAAATTTGATCTATCACTGCTGCTGGAAAACCTTGCAGATGGCAGAATACGTTGTTCGAAGAACCTTAACAGGCTCCATGTAAATTAATACCCTGACATAAAAGTGTACCACTTGGTGTGCTTTTGCATTGTGTACCACTAAGAAATAATTCTTTTCCCCCACTCCAACATTTGTGTGTATATGGTAATTTCCAGGTTGACTTTATGTATGCCTTACCCAACCTTTCATACATGGTAACTGGTATATGTTTCAAACAGTATTGAAAATTGAAAATTTGGACAGGCAGATTGATTATCCTGTGTAATAGCCATTCTGTTGCAGGTTTTTCCAAAACAGTTACTGGTAATCTTCCCAGTTTCTCAATGCTCAGCACTGTATACTCTGATCCTCTCTGTGCCAAAGCGATTTGTTTATCTGTAAGTTTAAATACAGAAAACAATGACGTGGTGTTGATTAGACGCCATGGCACATATCCAGAACAAAGATTTTGCAACGTCCAGCCTAGAAGCATTATAGAAAGTAATTGCGACTGTCCATGCTGTAGCATGAGTAAGTCCTGTTCCATTAGGTCTATGGCAGAGGATACAATGCTGTCCAAAGAATAAATTCTGGATGACAGGGTCGTTAACCCATTGTCAACTACAGAGAGTGCTTTCTCTAAATGAATACGATCAATTTCTCGTATTCTTTCTGCAGTCTCTGCCTGTGTCGCTTTCCAAGCTTCATTATAAATGGCATATATAACTGCGTATATGAAAAGTTTATGACGTTGTTTTGCAGGACCTTGTAAGAAGTCCCTTAAATCAACGCCAGCTTTAAGTAAAGATAAGTGTTGTTTAACCTCTGTAAGTGTAGATTTTTCTTTCCACTCAAGGCACAGTTTTCCTACACTGTATGTTGTTACTATCCCTGGGTGTTGTCTCTGGACATATCTTGGATCTGGCCTAGTTACTGTAAACCCTTGTGTCTTGTTCAGGAATCTATCTTGACAGTTATTCATAATATTAGTAAAATAGTTTTTACGTCAACCTCACCCTCTGAAGAGTTTTTACTATCAGGTGTAAGTGTAGGTATGGACGGTTTGTTCAAATCTTTTATCTTGGCTAGGCCAAGGCAGGATGTCTGTTGAACAGTGTCATTCAAAAACATTATTTGTTCTGGTATAATGCAGGCTAGAAATAAAGCTTCTATTCCCTGCACTTGCCAGTCTTTTAAGCCCCAGAATGTTTTTGTTTCGATGTTGTCACTCCAAAAGTCGAAACCTAAGGAGGACAGCTGGGCATAAAAGGCTGCTGAATAAATTTGCTTTGTATTTGTTAATATACTTTTCATACCTGTCTTAACATTTTTTAAAGTAAAACGTTTCCGGATTTGTGGTATTAAAACCTGAGAAGTATGGAAATTTATCCTAGAATGTTTTTGAGCTACCTTTTGGTGGCGTTGGACAATGTTCCCATTGATTAAAAGTATAAATATTCCTAGGGTTTGCAGATTTGTGCAAGTAATGATGACCATAGTGATTATAACAATACATTTGTGCATAATCTGAGGAACCTTCTATGTATTCATGCTTTGTGAATTTAGCAGACATCTCTAGGTCTGACATCATATTATTAACAGTCTCAAAGTACCAATCATCAGAACACGTGCTGGGTAAAACAAAGTCACTGAAGGAAACCTTAAATTGATGTAGAATCTTCAACAGCTCTGCAGGACCATAGATGTCATAATCAGTTCTGTCCCATGCTATACCACCAGGTATAGGAACGGCTGTGATGTTCACTGATGTCAAGTCTCTTTGTTCACGATGAAATGATTTGTGTGGCTTCAGGGTCAAGTTGATGTTCTTACTTGCTGTGTCCATTTTACTATATTTTCCATTTATTAGCATTCCCAAACTTAATGCAAGGATTTTCCAAAGTAGGAGAAAAAGTACGCCTAGCACAATCCAAAATTCAACCCATGGTGAAACCAGATAAGTTTTTTCAAGTTGCTGAAAAAGTTCTGCTACCTGTTCTTTAAAAGTTTTATTTGCTAGCGTCATTTCAGGCTCACTGGGATCCTCGGAAAACGTATCAAAGTTAACTAAATAGCCAGAGGCAGTTCTGTCAATTGTTGGTATTGCATCTGGATTACTGGAAATCACTGGGGCTACCGAATCCTTTGTCATATTAGTATAGTGAGATGATATATCATTGTAGGCAGGAGTGTCTTGACGAACTGTTATTTGGGTCTCAAGAGGCACAAGTTCCATTGCTTTATTGCTTAGTCTTTCTTTTCTTACTGCAGATTCTTCAAAGGTGATGAGTCTTTCAGTTTGAACCTCTTGGATAGTAGCAAGATTTGGTCTTCTGCTACATCGTTGGAGTCCACTGGGCCTACTACTTATTATCGGCCACATGATGTGGTTTTACCAGGTCGATAGATACAAACCTGTTCTCCTTTCTTCCAGAAAGGGGCGGCAGTAACACTGTTCTTGATCCGTGGATTACTAGCAAAGGTACTGGTTTTCTGTAAAAAGGCCCAAATTCCTTCTTATCCGCGATCTTTTCTCTGACTAGATCCCCAATCTTTGGAATCAAGACAGGCCTTGCTGGGATGGGTGATTCTCCTTCAGTGGTCGTTGGCTTCTGTATTGTGTTGCTTTGACTTCTCCTTTTTTCGTTGAAGTCCTGCAAAACAGCCAAATGGTCTTTGATATCAAAGTGTTTTTGTTCCACCACTGAAGTGTGACGATCAAGGTCCTGGACAAGCATTCTTGTACCAAAAAGGATTTCATATGGAGTGATTCCACCCAGAGAATTCCTTGGCAGATTATTCAGACTACGTTGGGCACTTATTAGATGTTTGACCCACCCGTCACCCGAGCCTAATACCCTAGCTGGTATAGATTGCTTTATGTCCTGTTTTTTTCTTTCCACTATAGAATTTCCCTCAGGATGGAATGGACTTGAATACCGCAATGCAATGCCCAGATTGGTCATGGCCTCCTTGTAAGCTTTGGAGCTAAACACAGGACCCTGGTCAGAATGTAGCGTGCCGACTGCGCATGAGCCGATAAAGACTCGCAAATCTTTTATAACAGTTCGGGCGTCAGCTGAGAACTGAGGCCACATCCAAATGTATCTTGAGCATGAATCCACTGCGACCATGATATATTTGTAGTTACCATGCCTCTGTAACGGACCACAGTGGTCCAGGTAAATGCATGCTAATGGTTTATCTGAAATTAAAAGGGGCGTCTGCGCCGGGCGTTTCACTGCTGAAACCTTCATTTTCTGGCAGGTTTCACATTCCAAAACATACTTTCTGGTCTGTTTCCTCATGCGCGGCCACCAGTATCTTAGTTTTAATAATGACACTGTAGCGGAAATACCTGCGTGGGCAGAGGCAAGCCCTTCATGTGCTGTTAAGATTAGTCCTAATCTGTGTTCCATGTTTGGAATTACTCTATCCCCCACTCTAGGGATTTGAGCAAAAGGAACATTATTTACATTAGTTATGTATGAGTACTTGAGTGGAAAGCCTTTTGGTAGCGTTTTACGGCTGTCTTTATTGGAAGCAGCGACAGCCTGCATTATTTCGCTGTCTATTTTTGTTTTCGAACGAGTGATTGCAGCTACGGAAGCCATTTGCACAGCTGCCTTCGCAGCTTCATCAGCCAATGAATTCCCTTCAACATGAATGCCATCACGCTGATGACTCTGTGTATGGATCACGTGAGTCTTTTGTAGTTCTTTCTGTAATTGAACTACTTGTTCCCAAAGCAATTTATGCTTAATTGTGCCACCTGTTACATCTTTGAAACCGTTTTGAACCCAGTTCTGCAAGTATTCATTGTAAGATTGAACGCAGTAATACGAATCACACACAATTAGTGTGGGGAATTCGCGATCGGTATTTTCAAGTGCCATCTTGAAAGCCTGTAGTTCAGCTCGCTGAGCTGTACAGTCTCCGAGAGATTGTGTTTTTGTGACCATAGGTCGGAATTTACCATCACGCCAGCGACCTTTAACAATCTTGCACACAGCACTATAAGCTTGTTTACCCCCAATTGGGGGTTGCACTGATCCGTCTGTATATATTATATATTCGTACTGTTCTAGGGGCATTCTTGTTTGTACTGTAGAAATTCTTGAGTTTTCAAAAAGGGGTCAAAAACGTATTCAACGTCTGTTGCAGCAAGAGAGTTAACCCATTGTATCCATCTTGGATGTAAAGCCTTTGCATTTGGAATGCTCGCTTTCGCTACGGCCTCTAAGGCTGGTACAGGAGTAATGACCTTTATGCGTTTACCCTGTGCGAGAGCTCTCTCTTTTGCTACTGCAGTTTGAACCACTGTCAGAATTTTTTCTGTGGAAGTGAATTTCATTTCAGCTTGTGTGTACAAGTGTGATTTGTAAGCAATTGGTACTTTTTCACCTTCATTAAAGGTTTAGTACGTGAATTCTCATTTTGCTGGGATTATTCTGATTATGAGGTTGCGTACGTTTACGCGCGTCTGTAAATGTGATGTTGCTAACATGTCTGTTTGCACTGAACGCAACATTTCTGTGTGTTTTTTTAGTCCAATTAGTAGTTTTGAAATCAGGTTTGATTAATTCGTAGAGAGGTTTAACCCTTTCTGCGTAGTTTAGAATGTATGTTCTTCCGAAATTCGGTAAACCTAGAATTGACTGTAAGTTTTTCAGCATTTTTGGAGGTTGGAGCAGCGCACACTTTTCTGAAAAGTTATCTTCCAGGCTTTTGCCTTCACTTGATAACTCATATCCTAGAAACAGGACGTTGAGGTGGGCAATTCTCGATCTCTTAAAATGTAATTTGTACCCTTCAGAGGTGAATCTAAGTATAATGGTTTCCCTCTGTTCAAGTGCCTGTCCAAATCATCGTCTGTTAGATAGATGTCGTTGAGATAAGATAATGCCTCATCATCATATGTTTGTAGTAACTCTGTTACTCTGGCTGAAAATAACCCAGGACTATTCATGAATCCCTGGGGTAGACAACAGAAGTGACGTTGTGTCCCCATAATTTAGAAAGCGGACAAGTTCCTGCTTTCAGGCGCAATGTTTTGACAGAAGAACCCGTTAGAAATATCGAATGTGGTTTTATATTTTTTGCGCACTATGTTATTCATCAGTGCTGCACTGTGTGCAGTTTATACTTCAAAGGTTTTGTAACAAGAGTTTAAATGTCTGTAGTCCAAAACTAGACGATATGTATTGTCTGGTTTGGAGACAGGAAACAAAGGATTGTTCACTGACGAGGTGCATGTTTCAATTACCTCTTGGTATTCAAGTTGATCTAAGATCTCCCTGACCTGTTTTTTAGCTTCTTGCTTAAATGGATACTGCCTCTGTACAGTTGGTTGAGTTTTTAACTTGATTTTGTGGTGAGGTGAATCCTCATCCCATCCCAAATGATTTTTATATAATGCTGGAGCCTGGGCTACAGCCCATTTTCTGGCATAGGTATATTTTAAATAAATTGGAATGTGATTTGAGAAGACTAGCATATGATGTCTTCGCCATGTGGGCACTCCCTGACAAATTTTGGTGGCTAGTCTTTTTCAGCTAGAAGAATGTCATGACCCTTAGAGAGTGTCTCCCAAAAGAGTGCTTTTATTTTCCTAGTTATTTCCCCCTCCATCCGGAGTGATACTTCATATAACTTATGAGGTACACTAACCCTGGTATCGGCCGTTTCAACTTGAATGTACTCATTCAAGTCCACTGTCTCCAGATGATGCTTCAAGATCTTGCGAGCTATGGTGACTTCTGCTGCGCTGTACAGCATTGTCTGGGCCCACTCCCAGTTCTTGAGTTGTGTCCTCAAGATCCTTGGCATGTCTGATTTTTAGACCTGCTACCTTCTTTTAGGTGAATTGGGTTTTCTTATTTTTTGGAATGTGTTGATCGTCTTTGGACTTCACGCGTTCTTCCTTGTGTTCTGACCGTCCTCTTCTTTCTGATTTCTGTGAGGAAGTCTGAAAGGTATGAGAGGAAAGTGTATCAGTATCTTGATATCTATCAGGTTTTCTCAAATTATCCCTATTCCTGAGGTTATACCTCTTTTCAGAGGGCTCCTTTTGGACCGAGAACGCTACTCATTAGAAGTTTGTTTAGTATTTTCCCACTTCTTTTTAGGAGTAGTGAGAGTATTTTTAATAAAGATCTTTTCAGGATTTTCTGTTAGTTGGGGTTTTACTGGTTTCCCATCCAAACTATCTCTACCTAGTTCTTCATAGGATTTTTCAATTATTCTGGCCAGTTCATATGGTTGCTCAGTTATATCAATTTCTCTTATTTTTTGGCGGATTGCCACGGTTGCTTCTCCAACCAATAATATTAGGTAATATTATAGCTGAGACCTTTCTGAAATATTTCAGTAATTTCATACCCAGATTTAAAGCAGGCTCTGCCCCGTATTCATTTTGAACCTGTTTCAGGGGGGAACATCCTTTACAACGCAACTTTTACAACGAAGTACCTTTACGACGCAACCATTACAACGCAACTTTTACAACGTCTTGCGCTGGGGGGCGCTCTAGGATAGGGAATAGTTTCCAACACCTTCCCTACTATCCACGGGGACTGGAGTTGGAATAGTAAATTAAACTATTCACTATCCAGCGGCCCCCAACGCAAGTTGTTGTAACGGCTTGCGTTGTAAAACTTGCTTTGTAAGGCATGCGTTGTAATAGCATGCGTTGTAACGTCATCCATCCTGTTTCAGGACGTCTGGTATCATCGCCATAGATGGAACACCATGTGTTTTTGTATAGATTGCAGCAAAGACTGTACCCCAAGTGTCGCAGTCCTCCAGGTGTGGTGTGATCCCCATTGGTAAACAGATTGTTAAAATTCTGTGCTTCTCATGAGGTGCACTGTCAGAAATACTGCCTAGATTTGAGTAATATTTTGAGCTATCCAGAATGGAATTTGTTCCCTTTTTGCGGGCAATTTACCAATGACTGATTGTATAGCCTGAGGTGTGATTTTATTTGTGTTCCCCTGGTGAGGGTTTTGTTGTGGAATCCTTATAGGAGGCTGGACTGTTAGAGTCCCCATGACATATTGAACCAATTGTCTATGTATTTTTATTAGTTGTTTTAGTTGAACTAATAGTTCTTCACTTGACATTTCTTCAATGTCAGGATGTGGTGTATAGCTGGCTAGTACCGGTCATGTTGCTCCTGGTCTACCTAGTGGACCGAGCTTGGTAATTTGATTTTGATGTTGTAGGGCACTTTTAAACCAGAGCTGATGCTCTTGGTAAGTTAGTGGAATTTTAATGTCCTCGAAAGGAATGTATTCCATTGGATTATCCTCTACTTTGTAGAAATGAAACACCTGCGTTACTGCATTTGCTTCAGGGAAGGTTATCCATGAATAGAATACCTCTGTCTGCCGATATTCATGTGCCTCTACGACAAAAATTACCCTACCACCTCTTGATGATAGGTCATTTGTTATAAGTTTTATATTAATGGTTTTCCTTAGGTTTTCCGGGATGATTATAGCATCCGGGTCATTTTGTTGGAAACCTGTAACGTCTAAGCCCAGTTGGGTTGCAGTTCCTGCAGCTCCCCCGGTCTCCTTTTCAGTCATTTTTTTGACTGAACGTTTGCAGAGCAAGTTTCAAGGAAACAAAGATAAGGTGCACAATATTTTAGAACACTGTATCCTTCAACGTTGAATCAAACCAAAAACAAATACTTACGGTTTTCGTCCTACTCAGTAATGGCGGATATTTTATCCTTTTACCCACTCCATACCTCTATTGGAGTTTTTTACGGGAATAAGGGGTCTCTGTGAAAAGCACGACTGAGTTACTCCAGTATCTAGCGTTAAATTAGTGCCTTACCAAATGTTGGGCGCCATGTAGTGTAGTTCCTATATTCCCAATGGGCTCTGTGCATTGGAATAATATATCCTATAGATTTAACGTAGGACTTAGGTCGACTAGGTCTCTATCGAATATATTAGGCTTAATTGTGAGTGCCAGCTAGCTCAGAGGTCACTAGAAACTTCCTCGAATGAACAAGAGGGGATTCGTTTCTGACAACCGCATAAACATGACAACTTTGTTTCCCCAAGAACAAAACTGATCTTCAGAGTCGTGGAAACAATAGATAGATATTTCACTCAGTCAATCGTGCATGCTTCGTTTCAGCAGAGGTGCAGAGAAATAGAGAGACGGGCGTTTTCAATAAAAGGGTTTATTGAACAGTCTTCTTTCTCAAGCAAGTAAAGTGAACTGCTACAATCGTATTACTGGTTGCAAAGTATAATGTGTACGGTAAGAATAGTAATATAAAATAATACTGTAAAAGCATTTTATGGTTCCTAGACCATAGGTAAATACATACATAACTAACAAAGGATAAAAAGTACTCAACTGGTGCTTCTAAAATACGCCTACCTCGATGTACCTAACCTAAGTCTAGTACGAGGGAAGAAGTAAGTGAGGTGTAGCATAGGTTTCGTTTTTCATTGCCAAGATTTCTCTTAGGGTCTAATCAGCTCCGTACCTTGGGTCTAGAATGTCAGAGGTCTGGTATCTCTGTCTCGGGACTCGATTTCCCAACACCCCGCGAGGGGAGTTTGGAAACACTGGAGCTGGATTCTCAGCGAGAGAAAGGCAGCCTCTCTGTCAGTGCGTCAGCTGGAGGGTCGGCTTCCTTCGGCACTTGCTGTAGCGCGCTGCGTCGGGCAAGTGTGGGCATATTTATATCTTGAAGGTGCCTAGTTTGACTTAAAGTTGGACATAATAACGTCACCAAAGAACCCCAAGGGAATGGTAGTTCTCTGAAAACTCGATGATTTCTAGGACAAATCAATATTCAAGCAAGGGGATGTCCCTGACTGCTGAAGCCAAGTTTTCCAAGAAATCGTTGTGGCTTTTTGGAACTAGTGGAAGTACCCATGCCTGTATTTGGACTGGATGGGTCATGTCTAAACATGGGCATGATTTCTATGCCTATATAAGGGCAATGTGAATTATACCTATATAAGGGCATGAATCGGTAAATTACGCTTGGATTCTAAAATGCTCCACAACAAAAGTATAGGCCACTACTACAGTCAGAAACAGACTTCAAAGGAATATTCCAGGACTTTCCAATTTTTACGTATCAACGGACAAAAAACTTGTAATGGCTATTGAATCAACAAACTACAAGTTCTGATTACAACTACACTGGTACTATTTCCTGTCACAACTTTGGAAATTGTAACAACATCATTAGGGGCACCACTCAAATGCATCCGACTCAGGGGACCCCATCAAATTATAAGTTGAAGCCACATGCGATTCTAGTAATGTGGTAGACATTTTTATAGACCATAAGCTAGTAACATCAGTATTTACCAAACCGACAAACCGAAATAATTTTTTACATTTTTATAGTTTTCATCAAATGAGTCTGAAGAAACACCTCCCATACTCTCAATTACTTAGGGCAAGACGCATATCATCAACAGATGACTTGTATCATGAGAGTAAACAAAAAATATTGGTGAAATGTAAGCAAAGAAGCTATCCGGAATCCATTTTGGGACAAGCAGAGGAAAGAGCCAATCAAAAAGATAGGATGGAACTACTTAAACCCAAAATTCAAACTGAGTAAAAACCAGGAAGCACTGTATTTGTGTCAAAACACTCAACCAGAAGCGCTAAATTCAAACAAAGGATCCGAAAGTATTGGCCACATCTTCAGTCAGAAACAGACTTCAAAGGAATATTCCATGACTCTCCAATTTTTGCGCATCAACGCACAAAAAACCTGCAACAGCTATTGAATGAACAAACAACAAGTTCTGATTACAACTACACAGGTACTATTTCCTGTCACAACTGTGAAAATTGTATCCACATTTTTAGGGGCACCACTCTAATGCATCCGTCTCAGGGGACCCCCAGCAAATTATAAGTAAAGGCACATGTGATTCTAGTAATGTGGTATATTTGTTAAAATGCCATTGTGGGTTACCCTATGTTGAGAAGGCTGAATGGAAAATTAAAACCCTCTTGGTACAACACAAAAGCAACATACGTTTGAAAAACCTCAAATCAACTGTTGCTGCACATTTCTTAGAGCAAAATCACAACATCAGTCAATTGCGCTATCTGATTTTGAAACAGGTTGAAATAAAAGAAGGCAGAGACAATAGGAATTTTTTATTACAACGAGAACTATATTGGATTCATAAATTGAACTCATTAAGTCCCAAGGGACTAAATGAACTTTTGGAATACATCTGTCATCTGTAATGCTGCATTTATGACCATGCACATTGCCTATGACTTCTTTAAGAATTTTACTTCAAAATCTGGGATGTGCACAGTCTATGGGTTTAACTGAGTTATCCGTGCTCCATGGGTATCACTCTCCTCCCTGAGTGTACCCGAATAATCCAATGGTCGCAGGACTATTACAACATAGTCCTCTCACCCCGGGCACAAGAAGATTGCTGGATCTCCAGCTCTAAACAATACAAACGTAACTTCGTTGTAATTATGTATATGTGAATTTATTTCTTCATCATAATCCACATTTGTCGAAAAGTTCACATATTCAATCTTTCATGTAACATCATTTGTTTGGTTCCCAAATTAATCATGTCCAATGCATTTCGGTGCATCTAGCACCTTCATCAGGGAAATCTGTAAGTTAATTAAACAAAACAAAACTTGCTTTAGCCTGCATTATTCCATATGATTCACAATATTTAACATTACCATCCTCCGTTGTAGTTAACTGCGTTACGTTTCAAACATGCGCTACATAGTTCGATGCTTATTACCACGTGGAACCGCTGCCCCATAAAACATTTTACAAACTTGACTCAATGTGTGTTAGGCGTTCAATGATACAATGTAGCGCTACTATTAAACTCGTACACCGGTGTTCGCATACCGTTTAACTACGCACTATCATGTTATCGGTTCCTGGCCGCTCAGTCGCTTGCATGCTTTTCTACCGGTTATACTGAACTTGTAAGACGCGACTAGCTTTAGCAAATGCTGGTACTGTGAACGCTCACCTTGTTAGTTGTGTAAACCGCTTACGCGAGCTCCATGCTGCATATTCTAATGGCGCCGGGGTCAAGTGTGTTCATTTTTCTATCCGTTGTTTGGCGCATGCGCGTTGCTCTACCCCATTTTTTTTCCTCTTTCAACTTTATTAGCGTTACCTAAACGTTGTGCTGGCAATGTGTATGAATTCGACTGCGCGCCCTTACTATGTAATGCCTGACTGGTTTAAAGAATGTGAACAAGGTGAGCGTTCACAGTACCAGCATTTGCTAAAGCTAGTCGCGTCTTACAAGTTCAGTATAACCGGTAGAAAAGCATGCAAGCGACTGAGCGGCCAGGAACCGATAACATGATAGTGCGTAGTTAAACGGTATACGAACACCGGTGTACGAGTTTAATAGTAGCGCTACATTGTATCATTGAACGCCTAACACACATTGAGTCAAGTTTGTAAAATGTTTTATGGGGCAGCGGTTCCACGTGGTAATAAGCATCGAACTATGTAGCGCATGTTTGAAACGTAACGCAGTTAACTACAACGGAGGATGGTAATGTTAAATATTGTGAATCATATGGAATAATGCAGGCTAAAGCAAGTTTTGTTTTGTTTAATTAACTTACAGATTTCCCTGATGAAGGTGCTAGATGCACCGAAATGCATTGGACATGATTAATTTGGGAACCAAACAAATGATGTTACATGAAAGATTGAATATGTGAACTTTTCGACAAATGTGGATTATGATGAAGAAATAAATTCACATATACATAATTACAACGAAGTTACGTTTGTATTGTTTAGAGCTGGAGATCCAGCAATCTTCTTGTGCCCGGGGTGAGAGGACTATGTTGTAATAGTCCAGCGACCATTGGATTCTTTAAGAATTTTGTCATAATTTTTTTTCATAAAAAAACTTTCAGCGTGTCAATGAACTGCAATGTTTTATCGTGTCAATGCACTGCAATATTTTATTAATCATGTCCACATATTCATGTTTTAGTTGATCAAGCTTGCCAAATTTTTACATATTGTTTCTTTCATGTTCTTTATTTTGATTCTAAAGCACCCAGTGTGACCGCTTTGATATTTCGGTCTAATTCATGGCCCGATGCCTACTTTCCACTCGTAACACTATCAATGACGGAAGAGGTGTGGCGCCGCGGCCAGGGCGACTGACGCTGAAATCTGGGGACCACGGTTCGATCCCCGGCTCCGGCGGCAGGTTAGCCCAGCACCATGTGACTCTGGGCAATAGCTCGCTTAATCTTCCCGACGGCCCCCAGCGCCTAGAGACCCTTACGGGTGATTGTGCGCTTTACAAATGTGGACTTTAATGACGCCATTTCACTATTAGGTGCACTTTTCTCATATTCGCTCTATTGTACATGATTTCGTAGCCATCTACCGTTCAATTTTTTTGTAACCGGGCTTAGTCTGTTTACAGCTTTCATGATTCCTTCCGGGTCGCGCTAGTATTTGTTTACGGTTCCGAACGCCGGCTTGTATTAACCACCGCGAAAAGCTGCCACACGCGTCACACTCGTTTATGAGCATTCACAGGTATGGGCAATTATTATTGTGCAGATTTTACTCTTGTTGATTAACTATGGTAACCGACAGCTAGAACCTTTGGTGCACGTATATATTTGAGCTTTATCTTTTCGGTGCACCATGTATAACACCGCAACACGCTAACTGACATTCACAATACGGAGTGCACGGTTGTTTCTTTGGCACTCTAAGTTTGGATGACCTCGCACTCTTTTACTTGCGCTTTTAGTACTCCAGTTTTCACTTTTTTCTCTCTGCCACCTTACAGACTATAATATACGGATAGAACGCGGTCCACGTGTTATGATGTTTTTTATTCACATGAGCACTTGCAATTCTTTTCTGTTGACCTCGCTACGGTGATCACTTGCATTGAGGTACACCACTTTCACTCTTTTTGGGCTGCCTATACTATTTACTTCCCCTAGATAAACGCTTATGGACCCAGGGTCATTGGGCTTATTACTTTATTTTTACAGGGAGAACCCCCTGAAGAAGGGCTGGACCCAAAATGCATCGGAGAGATTACTTTTATCCTTGTGAACCAACATTATGACTGCATTTAACAATCTAATTATTTGAAATATATGTATGAAAGCATCATTTGGAAATTTCACTATTGAATTATGAAGGCTAATAAACCGAAGTGAAACTTGTTGAACTGATTTCTAATTGCTGTCAGTGAAATTCTTTGAAAAGGAGTGCTTCAAGGAGCGTACCCTTCCTGAGGTGAAGGACTACATTTGATCATTTGATCACACACCCCTTGATCAGGGGGTGATACTCCACAGCACCCTCACGCTACTGATCCAGCGCTGCTCCAAACTAAACCTCCAAACCTTCACTATGTATCCTAGGAGCTATCACACTTTACTCGTTGGTGGGGCCCATGACACCGCGAGTAATTCATTCACACAAATCACCCTGCTCCCAAGATAAGTGAAAATCAGAGGAATGAGCTGCTGGTATAGCGGAGTGCCCTATTTAATTTATTTAATCTACATTTTATACACTAAATGAATCTAAAGTTTATTGGATCTTTCCATGTTTTTTATTCGTAAGAAAACATTAAAACACCCCACTGTTTAGTCAATGGATCAGCTAGTAAAAGTTAACTAATGGACAACAAGACCAGCTTAATTCTCCATTTATTTAATTTTTATTTAAAAATGTGATCTCCTAGCATGACCTTATTTTATTTAACCTTTTAATTCTTACACCATTAAACATTTTAAATTCACCTAAAGAAAAGAATGTTAAATTCAAACAGTTTACATTTATTAGCAGAATAGTTCAGAATAATAAGTCAAAGACATATTACCAATCGTATCGGCAATGAGAATCAGAGTTAGAGCAGAATGGTTCCCAAAAACAAACTCTCTATTCTTTCTCGATGTTCACCTCCCATCAGGACCCTGTCCCCATTAAAAGTATAGCCAAGAAAATGTCAAAGTCTTTGCAACATGGAAAAACCAATCAATCCGACAGCATGTCGTCGTGCGAAAAATAATTCGAAAGCACGCTCTCTTCTTTCCTTCAAATGACCTCTTTTATACCCTTTTTCCCTAACTATCTATCTCTAATTTGAAACTTTTAGGGTCCACATTCAATTCTCATTGGTCCGTTCAAGGGGTGGATGAGGATAACCTCATCTCCTCATTGTCCATATTTCCGCTTAGTCATGGCTTCATGCATAATAAGGTGCTGATTGTTCATTATTACACACCTTCACCCGTGTCCTTTTACTTGTCACTTTCATAAAAGTCCCCAGGCTCATGACATGAACATCTTTAACTTGGCACCATTCTGCTTCTCAGGCCACGCTGACCTTAACATCAGCCGCCCAGGCACAGGCTGCTTGCACATCTCTCGAGCATAGTTGCGCATGCGTGGAGGAACACTCACTTGGAGTCTCGCAAACCTTCCATAATCTACTAGGCCGCATGGGCCATAACGACAACTATTATAGAAACAAACATAATTAAACGGTAGATTGTGAAGTAGAACCCTTCTGTTTACCCCCCCCCACTCTATGTTCACCCTGTTAGTTGTTACCTAGCCATTTAAGCCACAATTATGCATTGTTTTCTTACCATTCTCCATCATTTCTGCCACAATAACACATTTAGAATGCATTCATGCGAAGCCTTTCATTAGATTGTAGCATTTCCGCACTATATTAGTAAGACGGCTTCACATAATTAATGGATTAAGTTTGCAACACAAGCATATTAGTATCCCACGTGTATTTGTGTATATGCTTTCTATTCTACGTTGGTTAATTTTAAAACCACACGATTAGTACATATTACAGTTATGGGAAGGTAATTTTACAAGGGGTATACAAAAATGTTTGTTTTTCACCCTCGCTCCATCACTACCAATATTTGATTTATTTTGATTACCTACTGAACCAAAGGAGTGCGACCACCAAATCAATCTCTGCCTAGCACAACAGCACCACACATGCTTGAATGTTGAATGCTGTGTAATTTCATTATATCGACAACTTGTAATAGATGTGCAGCTACTAGGGCACAGTCACCAATTCTGTAAATTATATAAGACAGAATAGCCTAACCTCGTCCCCTTCTACAGAAGCAACATTATTGTATATAAGAAGATCTTTGGGTGTTAGCAGCAGACCCCATACCTCCTCATACACAGATGAGGGTTCTACATCTCAGGTGCTGTCATGATCTCCTCCCTGGAAAGATCCCTCTCCAAGTGTGTTGTTATCTATCCCTGCATACCTATGTGACAAAAGTACGTGTTACCCAGCAACCGCTGCATTTGTGTGTTCTTTCAAGGTGCTATGGCCTGAATAGAACCAAATAAAAATGGGCATTGTTTGACATTGTCTATGGTGTTCATACTAATTCCTGGGAAAGAACACAACGCGACAACAGCAAGTTCCATGTGAAAGTACAGAGTGGCACAAAGCTAAATAAGTTTGTATGGTAATGTGCGCACAGCAGAGGGCAGTCTGCAACGGCCCATGCTAGCATAGGGAAAACAACAATGGGACTCCACAGGCTTATGACAGGCTTAAGGGATGAGTGTGGGGGGCAGAAGTAAAAGACTCTTCATAGCAGTAGAGCTGCTGGTCAAAAGAGACATTGCCAAGCATTGGCATCTATGTAAAACTCACACTTTGAGGGAATGGATCTAACGTGTTGATTATTGTGCAAAGTTTGAGCAATATGTTTGTAAATCCGCAGAAAACCCAGAGAAATATCACAAGGTATGGGGCATGTACTAGCACTATCACCTCGGAATGGACGATGTGTAAAAACCTATATCTGCTTGCTAGAAATTGGGTTTCTGGGTGGTAGAGGTATGCACCCTGTCCAAGCAGGAGCCACAATCCTAGTCAAGGTAAGCTAGATACACACTAAAAAATAACCTGTGTTCACCCTCTTGTACGTCGGCTCAGAGCAGGCAGGCTTATCTAAAGAGGCAATGTGAAATGCATTTGCGCAACACACACACACAGTAACACAATTAATTCACCACAAAAAGATTCTACACAGGTTTAGAAAAAAAACCAATAGTTTTATAAATAAATCAAGACCAAAACAACAAGTAATCCAATGTGTAGAAGTTTAATTTTTAAAGAATAAAAAGAGTTCTACCGATTAGAAGCAAGAAGCGCCAATGGGGATTATCTAGTTGTGCTGGACAGGGGCAAAGTCAAATGTTTAGGCCAACCGCAATGGAGCGCATGCTGACTACAGGACCTACCAGGCCCCAGTGAACAAAGTTCCTTTTCCTGGTCCCAACAGCAAGATGTGGGGCGCAGTCAGGTAAAGTGTCGATGTCGATCCTTCAGTGAGGGCAATGCATCGGTTCCACGGATGATCTGCAGAGCTGCTCAGCCGCAATTGTTCGGTTCCAAAGTCTGATGCACCGAGATTCTTCTTGCAGTTGAGGGAATGCGTCAATCTCTCCAAGGTGCTGCAGTAGCGATGCAAGGTTCCAATGCTTTGGAGCTCTCAAGGGAAATGTGATGGTTCCAAGAGCCATGCGCCAATTCTACTCCTGTAACCTGATCAATGCACCATTTCTGCTACACGCAGACAGAAGATGTGTCGATTTCCATGATAGAAGCATCTGTGTCCACTTCTAGACAACCAGGCACAAGAGCAGTGGTAGATAATCTGATATCCCTGTGTCTTTAGCAACAGGAGGCAAGCCAACAAGCCCTTAGAGCACACTTGGAGGGGAAGGTAGAGTCCAGCTGTCCTTCAGCAGAGTCAGAGAGCAGCAGGGCAGCTTAAAAGAAAAGCAGGCCATCCAGGTCAGAGGTCCAGCAAGGAATCTTTTAAGCAACACAGCAGTTCTTCTGCCAGAGTTTCAGTTGTAGGTCTTGAAGTGTCTGATTTTACGGTGTCAGAGACCCAGTACTTATACCCAGTTGTGCCTTTAAAGTTGGGGTGACTTCAAAAAAGGGTCTTTGAAGTGCACAAGTATCCTTTCAACTTATCCTCGGCCCCAGACTACCTGTGGAGGGTAATCAGCCCTTTGTGTTGGGTCAGGCAACTATCTATTGAAGGCAAGTGTCAGCCTCTCCCTTCCTTTCTGCCCAGGAAAAGCCATTAGAATGTAGATGTATATACACGGGTACTAAGACACATCTAACCTTTCTGTCTCTGTGGCTGTCTGGAGGGAATGCACAAAGTGTAGATGTCACCCACCCCAGATGCATTTTGGAGACAGACTGCATGGCACACAGAACTATAAATGTAGAGAAATGTCCACTTTCTAAAAGTGGCATTTCTAAAACAATATTTCTAAACCCAACTTCACCAGTAAGGAGGATTTATCAATACCATTCTAAAGATATAAAACATGGAACAGCTACGGCTCTAATCAGGAATTACAACTTAAAAGTGTATTAAGGAATTCCCAATGTTAAGCTATGAGAGGAGTAGGCCTCCCAGTAGTAAAAAAAAACAAATGTTGCTGTTTGTCACTACTAGGACATGCAAAACATGAAAGTACATGTCCTACCTTTTACTTACGCAGCACCTTGACCATAGGGCTGGCTAGGGCCTACCTTAGTGGTGACCTATATGTAAACAAAGGGGAGTTTAAGGCTTGGGAAGTAGTTTTAAATGCCAAGTCAAAGTGGCAGTAAAATGCACACATAGGCATGCAATGGCAGGCCTGAGACAGGTTTGAAAGGCTACTTATGTGTGTGGGACAATCAGTGCTGCAGGCCCACTAGTAGCATTTAGTTTACAGGCCCATGGTATCTGGTACACCACTTTACAAGGGACTTACAGGTAAACTAAATAGGTCAATTGTGTATAAACTAATGTTACCCTGTTTAGTGTAGAAGCACATTCACATTACCACTGTTCAGCAGTGGTAAAGTGCTCAGAGTCCTAAGCCAACAAAAAGAATCTGCAAAAGAGGAGGTAAGCAGGAAAAAAATCAGAGGAAAGACCACCCTAAGGCTGACAGGTCTAACACTGCTTCATACAAAAGCTATACAATGTGTTGGTCGTGACCGAGCATGTAAGTGGTGAAAGCTTTTGTTTATTGCTTACTGTAAACCCAACAAAATGTGTTATAAAAACAGCATGTTGCCTTGTATGGCTTATAGTTTTGCTTATTAGGCTTTCTTTATGGGTTAAAAAAACAGGATGCAAAATGAATGTTGGCAAAAATGGCAGACTTTGTTTTTTTTGGGGAGTTTTGCAAATGAGACTAGAAGGTATAAAGAGTGCTTTAAATTCGTACCAGTTGATTTGCAGGCGGACACATTCCTTTTCATTTGTTAGGCACTGGGAGATAGTAAACTGTACTCATGTATTTTGTGTAGGTTTACTCTTTTATACACATCATTATTAAAACAAGCATTGGTAATGTGAATCACTTAGTCTTTTTTGTAGTGGAGCGTTTTAAACAGAGCTTCACAGCACAACAATGGTACAATTTGGGCGGCAGCAGTTTAATCTTCCTTAACACAAAAAAACTAGTAAATGGTGGATAGTCGTAGCAGGAGGAATATCACACAGCTCGCTCACACATACAGGGCAAGAACAACACAAGTCAGTAACCCACAAAAGCAGGGAATAGACCTAAAAGTGTCTGCAGGGCCTTTTGTGATACCTTAGTGGTCTGGTGGGGCAGAGGAGGAGGGGCAACATACTATGCACACACGCTCATTGCACCCCTGGGCACTGTATGCAAGACATCCCCAGGAGGGCAGACTATTACAAGCCTTCATCACTCACAGGGCATGTCCAGTTAAAGCATGAGTGACATGGATTAGAGACAGACCTACGGAGTGGGTGCATAACTCACTAAGAGCAATGTACCGATGGATGAGTGAGTGAATATGTGAGTTTTGACAACAGTCTAACTTAGTTGATATTCCAAATCAGCATCCTGAAAGTCCGACTGGTGTCACTTGTAGACTTGCAGTGAGTGTTGATTGAGAATTAGCCGTTGCATAGTAGATCATTACTGTTTGGAGCAGCCCACCCACAGCCTAAATAACTATGCTCCAGACATTTACCTAGGCGCCGTCCTCTTCAGAAAGGTTTTAAATGCAGTTGCACCGGGGCCAGTGCAATTTCAACCTTGATGCAGGATCTGTTAAAAAATGTTGAGGGCAGCTACTGTTTTCTTTTTAGTTAGAACGTTCTACAGTCCTGCATACACTTAAATAGCAGGTATAGTAGCTTGACATATGTCCATTTCTGATTGGAAGCCTATGCACACCTTTCACATTGAGGACAGGGGAGCTGCTTTTCGTCTCACCAAAAATCAGCTCAGGTGTAAACTAGTTTAGGGTTTATGAGCGCCTCTTCTCCAGTTCTGACAAGGAATACAGGATTGGAATAATATTTTGATTGACAAACTTTTAAAACATACATCATTTTTCTTATTTGGTAACTTTTAATAAAGGTTTTATGAGATTTACGTTTTTTGTGGTAGAAATAGAAAGCGTAGAAGCCTGTGATCTGCATCCTTTCTCCCCAGTTTGATTAGAACAACAATAAAACATTGCTGCAGACCCCTGCACAGCCCTTACCCTTTTGATGGATGGATGATCTGTGATGGATATCTTGAAAGGCTCTTACAGACTAGAAGCAAAGGCAGATGAAAAAGGGACTTTTCTGCACCTAGAGAAGCCTCTCATACTCCAAAACGTGCGGCAAGGCAAAAAGATGAAGCTTTGGATGTGTCACAGTCATGAAATAATTCAGATCAAGTATGTCATAATAATTAACATGAATTAAATGTTTCCCTCCCAGTATTCAATGTTTTCTTTTCTTTGTTGTTTCAGAAAACAAGCTAACATATGTAATTGACACTTATCAGTCAGAGACATTTCTGCTTTTCTTCTGTTTATGGCAGCCATGGGGAACACAAACATGAAAAATCGTTTGCAAAACTACTATGCCTAACTTTAATGCACAAATCCACAGAAACATCATTGATGGAGCAGGGTTTCGCAAAAAGAAATCTGCTCGAATTAACACCCCCATAATACGTACTAACAGTAAGTAGTAATAAGAAACTAATATACACTTTACATAAACACAAGGGAAATTGCTTTTGCACATGCATGAATTAACATGAAATAATATATGAAAGAGTTCAAATTGTAATAACATTACTGCTTTGAAAGAAACAAGAAATATTGCATGATTAGGCCGCATGTGCATCAGTAGTTCCATGTTGCATGTTGCATTTTGCTTTGCGATAATAACTTGTACTGCTTTTGCTCAAAGCTAATGGTAGGTAACACTAATGGGGAATAATACAAAGGCTGGTGGTAAGCAGTGAAGATTGCATTTTCATATAATTAATAAATGTTCATATTTCATTTACTATGGTGAGCTGGTTGAAGCGCAATCTTTCTTAAATTGGCCGAAGAGGGAGGGGGTGATCCGAGGAGTGAATCCGATCTGTCAGAGGCAAGACAGACGCACTGTGCACTGCAGAAAAGATGTACGTGTTGAAGGCCGGTGTGACAAATGCCTGCCAAATGATGCGCCCATTCATGGGACAGGAGACTCATTCTGCGGAAGATGTTAAAATTATGACTAAAGACTGTGTAAATTGTATTGTGTAGTAATTGTGAGACCGAGCTAAGAACCAAACCCTGGGAACAAATGTAGAACAATAAATTAGTTGAACCATAGGTGAAGTCACAGTGGTGTGACAACTCCACCTCCCAAGCCCACCAATCCACTTGCGAGTGGGATGGTCACGTAAGTTTTAGGGTATAATTGGGGTGCTTTTTTGGTGTGTGGTTTAAGTTTAGGCTGGCAGGAGAGAAAGAGGGGAGATGCATCCCTGTCCGTCAGTTTGCAGAGAGGCCTAGCTGTTCCTGACCTGTCCGGTTCCTGTCCCTTTTATTCTTTGTTCCCTGATTCTATTTCGGGGACCCCCCATCATCACCTAGGCCCCGGGGTGATTTTCTACAGACCGTTTGGTTTGTATTTAGTTTAATTCACTTTGAAAATGTATTTACAAATGTATTTTGTCTCTGAAACTTTTCTCTCTTCATCCATCCACTTCGTCATCGATATATTGATATGTATTATTAATATGAAACTATTGTCTCTTCATATATCCCCTCCTTTAGGTGTATTATATTTCGCATATGATTTTGCTGAAACTTTTGACTCCTAACCTATCCACTCCTTCATTGCACAAATTCATTGCTAATTTAATCAGTTTGTATTCATTTAAAGTTGCATATGTTATCTCTCCCTTTGTGAGATTCATTGTTTGTATTTTGTGACCATATGCAGTTGAGCATCGACCTTATATTTGAGATAAAAAATAATTATTAACTTTACCGAGAGTCTGTGATTATTTACCTGACTGAATAGTTAGTTAGAGAGTCTTATCATTGCCATCAACTATTCAACTACTTGGTCCATCGACCAAGTAGAAGGAAAGTTGATGTATACATTAGAAATGTATAAAAAGATGTAACAAAGAAAACCTATGATAGAAAAGGATTTAATGTACATATAAATTGACAAAAAACACAAAAGGCAGTGCGGGAACCCAATTACGGCTGCACTTGCTCTACTATCACTAAAAGTATCCACACCAAACAATCTAAGTTGTGCCCTCCTCTTAAGTCCACTGCCCCAGGACCTAAACTTAAACTATACAATACACTGGCTCAGAGAGGCACATCATATACACACAAATCACACAAATTATTGTGGAGACTTGTCTTCATAGAAATTCTTCTTTATTCTTGATCCACACAGCCAACGCGTTTCACCCAGACGGGCTTCATCAGGGCTAACGCTGAATATTCTTTTCCACGTTCTAGCATGTAGACGAATAATCCTCCAATGTTTGATTTTTATTCAATGATCCTTATCATATAGGGTTTCTTTACTATGTATCCAATGGTCACAGTACGGCTCGAATAAAACCGATTTAAACTCCAAGTGTTTCAAGTGCACAGCACCTTCACGTCCGTTAATTCCGAATTCTGTACTTCACTCCGCATGCAGCGGGAACGGTGATGTGATAGTCCACCCAGGTCGACAAACACAAACTTCAAACTTGGTTTGATAGAGGGCGGGGCATACACCTGGAGACAGGGATGCACTTTTAAAGCTAAGTGATGGCCTTGGGGAAGTGATAAGTGAATTAAAAACCATTACATTAGTCCATATACTATGTTTATTCAGGTGGTAAATGTATGGTGATTAAAATAAATGAACGGTGATGTGGGATGCTATTCTCCCTTCACCCTGTGAAATGCAGTCAACGTGTTTCTGCTGATGTGTCGCCGAAGGGTACGTGGCATTTTTCAGGACCAAAGGGGGGTTATTGTCTATGGGCTCACGTCCTCACACCTAGTGTCAAGGAAGGAGAGTCTGTCTCTAGATTGGGCGAGGGGTTTGTGATTTTCTAAAAAAGGTAAATAAATCTTTCCCTATAGGTGTAGTACCACTGTGAGAAACTCTGTAGAAAGAGGAATAAACAAAGGAAAACACCAAACCAAAGCGTCTGAGTATGTAAACAAGTTGTATACTTTGACCATCCATCCTGCGTCATACCTATTGTGCGCGTGGTGGTGTGGTCTTTATGAGACACGTGAGATGTGCAACGTGTACTCATGCAGTCAAAAAAAGGACCTGATTAGACTTTCTGAAAAGAGAAGTACATGTAGTCACTAGAGGTAGCTAAAGTTAATTACCATCACACAGGTTAAAAATATTAAAAACTAAGGGCTGTACTCTCCTCTTTTCAGACAGTCTAAGTAGGTCCTTCCACCTCAGCCCTCCCATGGACCGTGTAGGGTAGAAATACAAGGTAAGAGTTAGTTAGACACCACCAAGGGCCTGATTGCAAGTATAGGTGCTATTTATCGCATGTGGCAAATAAGGATACCACGTGGTTATTTATTCATAGGGTGTGTATTACGAATTCCTAACTTTTAGAATATTGAGGCTAAGAATGGTTAAGTTTTGTAATCTGCATGGTCTGCTGCCTGTCATATTGCCCCTAACAACCATGGCAATTGGACAACGAAAGAAACAAGTGACTACTGCCCTCTATAGGCTTTTGTGTGGTCTAAGTGTTCTGCTTTCTACTCAGTTAGGTTGAAAGCGGAACAAAAAAGACAACACTGTCCAGCAAAGGGGGTTTGGTAGAAATCCCTTGGAATCTACATTTCGCCCGATTAGAAGAAATATTTTACGAGAGTGTCGAGCAGAAGAGACAAACTAGGCAACAAAACATCTGGATTCCAATAGAACATGCTGGCACTGGTCATATCCTAAAACACCTTCTCCAGTGGCTTACACTCTTGTGAAGGGCAAGCGAAGTTCTTAGGCATAGTAACTACACAGAGGTTCTTCCTTGCTTCTTTCAGAAGAGCAGGTTACATTTTAATGTAAACGTGCAGCAAGTGTCTCCAGTGCTATAGTTGACTCCAACGAATGCCATACTCCTCAATTGCAAATGTATGAGTTGCCTGTAGATCCCCACAAATGTGTAACCAACTTAACGCTAAAAACTGTATTCAAGACATCTTACTCCCACTGACAAATTAGCAACCCTCCACAGTCTTCTTCCAAATTAGTAACAGAGAAAAATAAAGGGGAGTACCAGGGGTGTGTGAACCATGTAAATTATTTTTCATATTTATGTGAAACTTCAGAAGAATTGTGCTAATGATGCACAATTACATGAAATGCAAAACTGGTAATACGAGCTTCTGGGGAATAACGTGGATTTTGATGTTCAACCCACCAAAATTGCATGGTTCAGTGACAACGGTATGGTTTCCTCTTCTAATTTTCGCCAGGTTTGGCCTTCCGAAATTTAACGAAGATTGAGGGTTGAATAACTCTCAATTCGTAATTCTGCCCCATGTGTGAACAGGATTTCTGCACAGGCCGGGTTACACTTACCAACTTCTAACCAGACCCTAAACGTTTGTTCAGTCAGAGCTACCTGAGGCTCTACTGTCAGTCACCCACTGGTTTCATAGACCCTAAATGATACTTTAGAGCAGGGTGCAATGAGATTTACAAAGGTACATCTCATCTCCAAATAAGTTCACACAGCTACATCTTTAGTAACCTCTGAAGAGTATCAAATTCTGTGTTTTAGGTTTCAATTAAAGTCCTTAAATTACCAAAGAACAGTCCTCAAAACATGATATTTCTTACCACTGTGGTTAACACTCAGTGGCTCACATTTTCCAGAGTTCTTACAATGCTGTAGTTTATAGACACTTCCGTTCACTGTGTAACATAATTATATCGTGTTGACAGCATAAACACATATGTTGCTTAGAGAATTACACTAATTCTTCAACAATACTTATTTTTAGAAGTGCAAGAGATTGCATTAGAATGTTTTGCATGATACACCAAATTAGTTAATGCTGACAGTCACAATATAGTGTGCTGTCTTCATTTTGGCAAGATTTGCCTGTCGTTTCATACAGAAGGAGACATATGATGATCATGTGCGTTACAGCATGGCACAACTTTCTTTTGCAACTACACTGTGCATACTGCTCACTCGAAACTTTCTATAAGTCCAAGACAGCACACTAAGAAAGACAGAAAAGTATTTGACTCTTTCTGTTTCTGAGCTATGCTGTCAGAAGCTCATACACTAACTTGGAGAAAATCAGAGTTAACTGTCCACTTGTGCCCCCCTGGTGAAAAGAATAATGAGTTTCAGTTTCCTCGACTAAACACTAACAATAAAAATATGTTAAATAGACACGCAATTATTTATTTCAAGGTTAATTGGTGATAACAAAGGGATGTAACTAGGGAGTCCTGATGCTTAACTTCACAAACTCCTTCATTTTTAAAGAAATGTAGGAGTAAAAGTGTAAAATGATGACTTTGTCTGCAAAATTCAACCAGCATTTGAAACTTAGAGCTATTGATATTGTAAATGATAATGTTTTTTACGTATGTTATTTTCTAATATAAATATCTTTTATTTATGTATTATGGAGTGGAGTGGATGTATGAGGTGTGTAGTGGAATGATATGGTTTCCATCCTGATAATGTGAGCATTTAAGAAGCAGAGGTGTAGTTTAGGATGTCTGGGTTGGTGGAATGATAGATGTTTTTATGAATGCTTGAATGGATGGATACCTGTGTGAATACATGGATGGATGTCTACTGAACCTAAGCACTTCCTATTAACCACTGCAATGCCACATACAGTGCCAGGCGTGTGGTCTAGATTTAAAGTGACAGGCACTCTAAACAAGTGAAATCCACTGAGGAAATAGAATAATAAAAGGTGGTATGGATGATCACCAAGATTACAGTTCAAACCAGCAACAGCTTTAGTTGGTACGGCAGTTTCTGTTAAGAACAGTAATCCGGTGCGGACAATTTTTTTTTCTATTTAGTGCTCAGACCCACTCATCCACAGCATGCACAAAAATGCCTAAAAGAGCTCTGTTCAGCCCTCTCATAGAAGGAGCATGGAAGATCGGCTTTGTTTCAGTTGCCGATGCCAGCTATAAACAACACTAAACCTCCAATGGCCAGATGGCAGGAGGGGGCTATAAACAACACTATGGGCCCGATTCCGATCTCGCTTGGAAGGGCTCCAAACAGGATCCGTAGCGTGCGAGTCCGATTCGTAGCCCCGTTTTCTGAACAACTCGTACCACTGTACGTGCGAGCAAGTACGATGTGACTTGTACCTGTCAGCGAAGTCCTTCAGACAACTACAACAAGGTCAACTCGTGGGTCCAATTTCCGAGCAACCAAGTGCAATGCACAAGTCGATCAGCCGGATTGAGTCGGAGACATGAAAAACCTCCGGGAAGCATACTTTGGGGGCCGTAGCAGGCCCCTCTTTAACCGGGGCCCTCCGTATCGGTTACGGGAGTGCCTATGGGTCGCCCCATTCCAAGCATGCACAGTGTGGCAGGCACCAAGGGGTGCCCACCACAGGGTGTACGCTTTTCACCACCCACTTATTTACTGCAATGGGAGCCTGTGTATGCGTCTGTACGCAGACTCCCATAGACTTCAATGGATGTCAGCGCGAATTGAGTCCATATGCTTAAGAACGCATCGTACTTGCTCGCTCGGACGTCTGGAGCACATTTCGTCCGGAAATCCCTCCGGATCCAAGCCGTATGAAGAGCTTTCCGAACGGGATCGTTCGTTCAGGCTCTAAATCAGTATTACCCATATGAGAGGAGGAAGGAGGGGTCATCATACTCTGTACAGTGTGATGGCCCCAAAAAATGTTCTCTTAGTGAAATTTCCAGGGATGGAACTCAGCACACAAAGGAGGTACATTTACACTAATGTGCCAGTAACAAGCCAGCATTTCTGAATTCCACAGATAACAACCAAAGGCAATTGATGGGTGTGCCAAAAGCCCACAGTAGGGGTACAGGTCAAGCGCTGTTGAGAGTCAACATAAAAACGACAACTATTTGCTAAATGAGTCTAGTTTTTTATGGTGGTAAGTTCTTAGAGATCAACAGCTTTTAAAGTACCATCATAGAAAATATTCAAGATGGACAGAATTGGTCAACATTGAGTCAATACCAGTGTTCCCCTCCGGGAGTCCTGGCTTTTGCATTTTTATAGTAATTCCTTGTTTCTCCTTGGAGTTTCACTAAGATATTTTGAGTACTTTCAGCAGCCAAAATGACAGCGTGAAATGCATTGGATCCATGATATTTCTGCATTTGTTGTAGCTCTGATGGGCTAGTAACCTCCATTCTTGGCCCTCGGAATTACAGCAGCTCTTGTAATGATTCGTTAACACCCATGAAATAATAACATATAAAAAAAACTGTGGCGCAAATTGCATTCAAATTAAATGTTGGGCTATATGTCCGCCAGATTATTATTTCATTCATGTGTAATTGGAACAATATTGAGCAAACATTTTTTGCACCCAATTTGCCTACGTTGCTACACCTTGCACCCCTGTTGATGGTAACCACCTGCAATAAAATCTTGAGGAAAGACAATTTGTGCTCCAGCACATTTTAGCTGTCGCACAAAATTCTTATGACCCAGTAAAAAATATCCATTCATTACCAACTGTTCTGAAGGAGTGCACACTGTTCACTGAAATAGAGACAATTGTTGTTTGTTTGTTTGTTTGTTTGCAGTATCAGGAACCAATTCATATGGAGCATTTTGAACAGTTATGGGAAAAGCTCATGAATGCATGTCTTTTAAATCAAGTGTAGAGGTGTTTATGTTCTTGGCAGGTAGCATCTAAGCACTGGTGTCCTCTGCTAAGAGTCATAACAGCTGTTAATTGCCTGTTATGCAATTACGAGCTAAAGGGCATGATAAGGAAGGCACAATTAAAACAGATATAATGTCTGGGAACATGTGGGCAAAGGGTTCATAGAACTTACTCTCTCAGCCCTCCCCCTTCTAGGCAAACACACGTGTCTTATCTCTAGCTGTTTCATGTCCCCGCTTCACCTGTCAGTGAACCAGGAATGCCTGTACCTGTAGATACATTTCTTTATTGCCTGCACTTTAAGCCTTCTGGTAGCATGATACTATCAGCATTAAAAAGACTAAACTATATAGGTGTTTATTTCCCATAGTTGGTGTTATTTGCCAGCCCCTGAATTATTGGCCTGCGCCGGAACCAGGAACCCAAAGGCCTTTATAACGAGCATCCAGTAATCATGCTCATTCGTTTGTCACCCCAGAATGATTTTTACTGGGTGCCTCTGTAGTTTTGGGGAGGGGAAATAATGTGAATCACAAGAAAGATTTTAAAGAATACTGTGCAGCAACATTGAATAAAACACTAGGGGGCAGATGTATCAAAATACCTATTTGCGATTCTCAAATAGCAATTTTTTGAGAATCGCTATTTGAGAATTGCAAAATGGTATGTATCTACAAAATCTCAATTTTTTAGCGATTTCCTAAACTTCCTTATTTGCGAATAGCAAATTGTGAATTCGCAAATAAGGAATAATTGTATGAGCGCCAACATGGCACCTTTACAAATGCAAAAAGTGCCTTTGGAAAAGAAAGCGCAAATTACCACCAATTACAAGTTGGTTGTAATTTGCGATTTCTTAGTGTAAATTCGCAAAACCTGAATGCTTCATACATAACATTTAAGGAATCGCAATTTGCGATTCCTTACATTTGCAATGCGATTTCAATGATACACCGCATTTTCCGTTTTTTTTGTCGCAAACGCTGCTATTTTGCGAATTGCAGCATTTGCTAACAAAAAAAACATTTGATGCATCTGCCCCTAGAACACCTAATTACAACGGGCACGCTAACACTAGTTACTGGGCTCATCGGAATTATCAAGCTACTTGTAATTGAGACTATAGGGAACGCACAGGAATTTTACATTTGTGATTGTCATTTGGAAGTAGTAAGATAAGACTAATAGCTTTCTTGCTGCACACTAACTTACCCACTTACCTTTGTCTGTGCATTATTCTTCTATGTACCCCACAGTTGGTCTACCCAAAGAAACTCCCAATGCTTAAGCACTTCCTTATAACTACTGCAAGGCTGCATACCGTGCCAGGTGTGTGGTTTATATTTAAAGTGACAGGCACTCTAAACAAGCTAAATCCACGGAGGAAATTAAATCATGTCAGTTTAGTAATGAATATAATGTTAGTGTGTTGTTAATTGGCCTAGGCTGGAATCAGATGCTGGTGTTCTTGATGCATTGAATGTCTTGTTATACTCTTTTATGGCTGGTTAAGATGAATAAAGATTATTGATTGATTGATTGATTGATTGATTGATTGAAATCATATCAGCTTTAATCAGTTTGGTAGTTTCCATTACAAACAGCAAGACAGACCAGGTGAAAGAAAGGGGCTCTGTTCTGCCCTCACATACAAGGAGAGTAGAAGATCGGTTTTGTTTTTGTTGCCAAAGGCAGCTATAAACAACATAAACCTGCAATGCCCATACGTGAGGAGGGAGGAGGGGCCATCACACGCTGTACAGTGTGATGGCCAGCAAAAATGTTCTCTTAGTAAAAATGCCAAGGAGGGAAATCAGCAGACAAAACAGGGACATTTACACTAATGCACCAATAACAAACCAGCATTTCTGAATGCCACACACAACAACCAATGGCAATCGTTGGGTGTGCCAAAGGCCATAGCAGAGGATACAACAGGTCTTCCAGATAGCGCAAGTGCTGCGAGGCCCGACCTAAAAAGTATATTCAATTAACATGCATAACCTTTTTACTATTTTTATGAACAATGGTCCTTGAGTCACTAATATATGAAAAAGAATAACATATAGACCTCAATGGGTGCTATAGAAGTTCAATGTCCAGCCGGACAAGGAATTTAATAAAGTATTAATTGAAAAATGTATATACAAAATACAAAACAGCGCGGAAATGACAGAAGGACACAATCCTGCATCCAACGTGGGGGAGGAAAAAGTTTACATGGAGGAAAAAACAAGTACATAACATACAAGGTTTAAACAAGCAACAAGAGAGCAGTGGTTGCTTGGTATGGTCATTAAGTGAAGCAAGCTACCAACAACATAAACCACCACTTAATTCAATGTAAGCAGGAGTGGTACTGATTAAAGTCGACGGCGTTTCGATCCCATGCTCTTAGGATGAGGGGATCATCATCAGGACTAATAACATTGCAATGCCTGATATATTACAGCGATGCCTACGGGGAAGGAAAAAGAGACAATGGGGAAAAGATACACAGATTGTGGTGTCATAAAAACGGTACTCGGTCAAACATTTAACAAAGCATGTAACACAGTACAACGGACTTCGGATTGAGCAATTTGTAGATCAATGGATTGAAACCAAGAGCCATTTATGTGAGGTGGGAAAACCTCAGTGTGGCGTGCCTTAGTGCGCAGTGGGGTGCCGAGAGAACGAATGATGGGCCTAGTGTGGTAAATTACAAAAGCGTCTAGTTAGCGAACAGGGATGTGCCGCGATTATGAAAAAACAAGGCTAGTCAAGTGAGGCATGTGTCTAAGGAGGCGGTTTTTCGAGACATGCACAGTAACGGATCGCATGTGAGCGGAATTGCGACTAGTCAAGTGGGGTGTGTGTCTAAGGAGGCGGTTTTAAAAGACATGCACAAGGAAGAGTCGCATGTGAGGGCGAAGTGTGGTGGTTGCGTTTCGAGAGAGAATGGCGATGCGTGGTTGACATCGTGAGCGGTAATTGACTTAATCGCGCCGGGTGAGCTAAAAGGATATTTGTCTAAGTGGAGCATGAATGGTGAATGGTTGGTGCCAAGTGAAAGAAGAACATACCTCTCCAGGCAGAGCGAAAGGATGGTCACTAAAAATAAAAGTCAAAGGAGTCAAGGATCAGTCACGGAGGGAAACACGTGAGGTGGGAAGCTTAAAAGCAGTGGCAATAATTACCTGCCAGTCATATAATTCAATATCCTTAGCGGGTTCCAGTTCCAATGTCGGCACCGGGGTGCGGATAGTAACAGGATGGATCGGTTTAGGAGGCTGATCCTGGACGAACAGCCTTACACGGGGGTGCTTGGTTCAGGGAGCAGTTAAGGTCGTTGCCGAATAGGCTCAAGGAGCTGGGGATATAAGAGGGATTTTTAACGCGGGAAATGAGGAGGGGGTACCAGGGCGGTCCAAGGACAGGGTGAGTTGCAGCTTACCTCAGTGGCTCGGAGCGCAGAATCGTGTCTCGTCCGTTTGCTAGATAGCAGGAACTGGGGCGATGGCCGGAAAGGTTGAATATAAGGGTTTCGGCCATCTTGGGTGTGGGGAAAGAAATGAAAAAAAAGACTGCCGTGAAGGAGGAATAGTGGGTGCTGGAATGCGAAAGCGAAAGTGATGACGAGTGATTCGTGGATTATGCTACTATAGGGTGATAACCGAGCATGATAGTTATGTGGTGTTCGTGGTGCTATACAGTGACTCCTGATTAGACATGTGATCTCATAATATCTCGCAGTGACTCATAATTACTTATGTGATCTCATAATCTTGTGATATAATAGGAGTGAGAGGGGAGGGCCACGTTGGTGAGCGTTAAGTCAGCCTCAGGGTTCGTGGTGCCTCGCAGTGGCTACTGGTAATTAATGCAAGCTCACTGTATAATACAACACAAACGGAGTGAGATGGAGAACACCTTAAGGGTGTTTGGTCAGCCCGAGGGCATTTGTGGTGTCTGAAGCGCAGTTGTGGCATCAGTGTGGTAGTTGTGAATGGCACAGTTTAAGGCTGGTATTGCTGATTAAAACCATTGTTGATTAAAACCATTGTTGATTACTCAATAAACATTGTATATAAAACAAGGGAGAAATTGTGTTTGCTCATTATAAACCGGACACCGTGGTGTCTCAAGGTCCATTTTATGTCATCCTCACTGTGGCTTGCCAAGGTGAAATGTTCAACTAGCGGGTCATTCGGTGTCTTGCATCTCAGTCGGCTTCTGTGTGTCGGCAAATCCTGGTTTTGATCTTTTGGGTTCTCTGTCCAATGTATATTTTTGAACAAGGACAGTGGATGAAATAAATTACATTTGCTGTGTTACAATTCAGGAATGAACGACAATTTACAGTCACATTGTTAAAGGTGAAGGATTTGCCTTCCAAGGTAAATTCGCGCACATTACAATTTCCACATTTGGTATGCCCAATCACTGAGGGTCGTCCCCACATAGATTCTAGGGTAAAGGGTGGGGTAGATGATGGAAGTGCAGCCCTCAGTAGGTGGCCTTAAGGATGTGGCTTTTGCGAAATGCGAAGAGTGGGCGTTCAAACTTAAGGCTGCCTACATTCAGTGTGGGCCAGTGATGAAGTATGGTCTTACGCAAAGTGTTGGAGACAGTTGAGAATGGTGACGCAAGCCAGCCTCCCTGTTTCACTTTTGGTATTGGGGCTGAGAAGGGTATGGCGAGGACAATACCATGCTCTCTTTAGGGCGTTCCTGACAATTCGTTTTGGGTATCCACGGTTTTTGAGTTTAGTGGATAAGATGTTTGCTTCTCTAAAGTAGCCTTCTTTGATGGAACAATTACGGCGTATTCTCATTAATTGAGAATATGGTAGAGAGTCTCTGAGTGCCCTTGGGTGAGACTCTCTACCGTATTCTCAATTTCTGAGAATACGGCGTAATTGTTCCATCAAAGAAGACTACTTTAGAGAAGCAAAAACCGAGGATACCCCAAACGAATTGTCAGGAACGCCCTAAAGAGAGCATGGTATTGTCCTCGGGATACCCTTCTAAGCCCCAATACCAAAAGTGAAACAGGGAGGCTGGCTTGTGTCACCACATTCTCACCTGTCTCCAACACTTTGCGTAAGACCATACTTCATCACTGGCCCATACTGAATGTAGGCAGCCTTAAGTTTGAACGCCCACTCTTCGCATTTCACAAAAGCCGCAACCTTAAGGACCACCTAGTGAGGGCTGTACTTCCATCATCTACCCCACCCTCTACCCTAGAATCTATGTGGGGACTACCCCCAGTGATTGGGCATACCAAATGTGTAAATTGTAATGTGTGCAAATTTACCTTGGAAGGCAAATCCTTCACCTATAACAATGTGACTGTAAATTGTTGTTCATTTTTGAATTGTAACACAGCAAATGTAATTTATTTGATCCCCTGTCCTTGTTCAAAAATATACATTGGACAGACAACCCAAAAGATCAAAACCAGGATTTGCCAACTCAGAAGCCGACTGAGATGCAAGACACCGAATGCCCCGCTAGTTGAACATTTCACCTTGGCAAACCACAGTGAGGATGACATAAAATGGACAATTCTGAAAGTCTTGAAACTCCCCCAGAGAGGAGGAAACATGATCCAACTACTCAACAGAGAACAACTAAAATCAATAATCATGTTTGATTCGATCAGGAATGGTCTGAACAGAAATGAGGACTGGCAACACTTTTGTGATAGGTCAGTAAAAGACTTTTTCATGGACCTTGAGACACCACGGTGTCCGGTTTATAATGAGCAAACACAATTTCTCCCTTGCTTTATATACAATGTTTATTGAGTAATCAACAATGGTTTTAATCAACAATGGTTTTAATCAGCAATACCAGCCTTAAACTGTGCCTTTCACAACCACGACACTGATGCCACAACTGCGCTTCTGACATCACAAATGCCCTTGCGCTGACCAAACGCCCTTAAGGTGTTCTCCATCTCACTCTGTTTGTGTTGTATTATACAGTGAGCTCGCATTAATTACCAGTAGCCACTGTGAGGCACCACGAACCCTGAGGCTGACTTAACGCTCACCAACGTGTCCCTCCCCTCTCACTCCTATTATGTCACAAGATTATGAGATCACATAAGTAATTATGAGTTACTGCGAGATATTATGAGATCACATGTCCAATCAGGAGTCACTGTATAGCACCACGAACACCACATAACTATTGTGCTCGGTTATCACCCTATAGTATCATAATCCACGAATCACTCGTCATCACTTTCGCTTTCGCATTCCAGCACCCACTATTCTTCCTTCACGGCAGTCTTTTTTTCATTTCTTTCCCCACACCCAAGATGGCTGCCACCCTTATATTCAACCTTTGCGGCCATCGCCCCAGTTCCTGCTATCTAGCAAACAGACAAGACGCGATTCTGCGCTCCGAGCCACTGAGGCAAGCTGCAACTAACCCTGTCCTTGGACTGCCTGCTACCCCTCCTCATTTCCCACGTTAAAAATCCCTCTTATCTCCTCAGCTCCTTGAGCCTATTCGGCAACAACCTTAACTGCTCCCTGAACCAAGCACCCCCGTGTAAGGCTGTTCGTCCAGGATCAGCCTCTTAAACTGACCTATCCTGTTACTATCCGCACCCCGGTGCCGTCATTGGAACTGGAACCCCCTAAGGATATTGAATTATATGACTGGCAGGTAATTATTGCCACCGCTTTTCAGCTTTCCACCTCACGTGTTTCCCTCCGTGACTGATCCTTGACTCCTTTGACTTTTATTTTTAGTACCCATCCTTTCGCTCTGCCTGGAGAGGTATGTTCTTCTTTCACTTGGCACCAACCGTTCACCGTTCATGCTCCACGTAGACAAATATCTTTTTAGCTCATCCGGCGCAATTAAGTCAATTACAGCTTACGATGTCAACCACGCATTTCCATTCTCTCTCGAAACGCAACCACCACACTTCGCAATCACACGTGACTCTTCCTAGTGCATGTCTTTTAAAACCGCCTCCTTAGACACACACCCCACTTGACTAGTCGTGATTCCGCTCACATGCGATCTGTTACTGTGCATGTCTCGAAAAACAGCCTCCTTACACACATGCCTCATTTGACTAGCCTTTTTTTTCGTAATCGCGGCACATACCTGTTCGCTAACTAGACGCTTTTTGAATTAACCACACTAGGCCCGTCACTCGCTCTCTCGGCACTCCACTGCACACTAAGGCACGCCACACTGAGGTTTTCACACCTCACATAAATGGCTCTTGGTTTCAATCCATTGATCTATAAATTGCTCAATCTGAAGTCCGTAGTACTGTGTTACATGCTTTGTTAAATGTTTGACCGAGTACCGTTTTTATGACGCCACAATCTGTGTATTTTTTCCCCATTGTCTCTTTTTCCTCCCCCGTAGGCATCACTGTAATATATCAGGCATTGCAATTTTCTTAGTCCTGATGATGATCCCCTCATCCTAAGAGCGTGGGATCGAAACGCCGTCGACTTAATCAGTACCACTCCTGCTTACATTGAATTAAGTGGTGGTTACTGTTGTTGGTTAGCTTGCATGACTTAATGACCATACCAAGCAACCACTGCTCTCTTGTTGCCTGTTTAAACCTTGTATGTTATGTACTTGTTTTTTCCCTCCATGTAAACTTTTTCCTCCCCCACGTTGGATGTAGGATTGTGTTCTTTTGTCATTTCCGCGCTGTTTTGTATTTTGTATATACATTTTTCAATTAATACATTATTAAATTCCTTGTCCGGCTGGACATTGAACATCTATAGCACCCATTGAGGTCTATATGTTATTCTTTTTCATATATTAATGACTCAAGGACCATTGTTCTTAAAAATAGTCAATACCCAGGGTCCTTGCTTACTCATTGGGATCCTTTGTCTCTGTAAAAATAACCTTTTCACCTTAGCACAATTGATTATATCAGTGTATTGAGAATCATTAATTTAAAGTGATAGTTTTCAAACATGAATTTAGAAGCATTATTTCTCCACCTACACTGACAAAAACTCCAATAGCAAACTAAAGAGGCAAGTCAGTTTATTAAATCAAACACAGGAGCAGGTTTTGTACAGTGCACACCGCAAAATCATGAGTTTCACAGTCCTTTTATATGCAATACTGAGGAAAAAGGAGGGAACGTGAAATTAAACAATGACCTAGGATCACATAATTTGGAAAAATGGGAAATCTAAGATGAATCCAAGGTTTTCTGGTTTCACATTGTTCAATTCAGCCACTAGATGTACCGTAGGTGTAGGCGAAGTGAAGGATATACAACCACCCCCCTCACCTGACTGCCATCCCGCTAGCATCAATGCAGTCCTCGGACCCATCATAGATCAAACTTTTTGGCACTTTGGGAAAATGTTTGTGAGTACCCATGCTTTAGACAAGCATACAGTTATGGCCTTTGTGAGCGCAGACGTCCCTGCTACCCACATTTGTCTCACACTCATCATGAAATACAATGATAACACGTTGAGAACATTAATACGTAAGATGTTTCTAGATTTAAACCATTCCTTCAACCATTTAATATAATACTTCTCTTCAGTAGTGCAAGATTCTGAAAAAAAATACTTGTTTTAGATTGAAACCAAACACCAAAACGCTGACAGGTGAGATTAAAGTTTGCTTTTATATATTTGGCAAGAAGAAATAGCATTTCTAGGCTCATAAAGAACGGAATGTTTGACTATTACAAAATGTGCTGCAATAAAAAATAAATCATTTACACATTTCAGGGTAGACTGGCACATTTCAATATGAAACCTTTGCTCCATTGAGAAACTATGTATTTTCTACTCTGATTTGTGCTGTTAGTGCATTTTATTGTAGCCCAGACCCTTTTGCTCAGCTAACTAAAGTATTATTACAGTGCCACACAGAATGACCTCAAATAGATGAGCATATAAAACATTGCTTGTTAAAGACTGGCGGAAGCCCCTTGCTTCTAGGGCTTGCTAGCTCTGGATCTATGGCAATGTAATGTTGCCTTGAGATACATTTAAAAAAGAAAATGTAAAATACATTATTAGAAATTGAAGGTTGTTGGGATATCTTGGATTTTTTTTAAAGGATTCAATGATTTTCAGTTAGTTACGCGTAGTGGAAGGGATTTGGGGGCGGAAGGTGTACAACTATATCAGTTGGAATACATGAGACAAGTTAAAGAGAGATAAAAGGGAAGCATACACACAAGATTGCATCAATTAACCAGATAGGATATCTCATTCGAATGACTGGTATATAGCTCAGTGTGCACGTCAAATAATGTGGTGCCCTTCTTGGAGAACATAAGCAAAAGCACATTGGAACAACATGTAGAACCAGAACAGGAGTGACTGTAGTTTGAGGCGCTGTTATTATTTTTGCTCTTTTTTTTTTGCGGTACATGCGTCTTCGCTTTTAAAATCAACATGAGAACGCATTATTCGCGTAATTTTACTAAAGTTTGATATAATTATGAAAAAAGAAATTACATGAAATTCACACACCCCTGGTGCTCACCTTTATTTTTTCTATGTTACTAATTTGGTAGAATACTGTGGAGGGTCTCTAATATGTCAGTGGGAGTAAGATTTCGTGAATACAGTTTTTAACTTTTAGAATGTTAAGTTTGGTTACAAATTTGTGGGGTCCTACAGGCAACTCATACATTTGCATTGATTGCTGTCAGCTATAGCACTGCAGACCCTTGCTGCATATTTACATTAACATGTAACCGGCACTTCTGAAAGAAGCAAGGAAGAACCTCTGCGTAGTTACTATGCCTAAGAACTTCTCTTGCCCTTCATAAGAGTGCCAAGGGCAGAAGGTGTTTTGATGGGATATGATCAGCGACAGTATGGTTGTTGTTGATGTGTCTCCACCTTTGCTGTCTTGTCATTTTCTGTATCGCTTGCATGGTGGGGTCTCGCTTTGTCTCTTGTTCCAGCTCTGCCATCATTATTGACACCGGCGCGTTGTGCTTCAGTATGAAGTTCAGGTATTCTTCCGCCATTGTCGTTGCCTCAACTGCATGCGGCAGAGGATGCCTTGACATGTAGTCAGCCGGGTTGTGTTCTTTTCCAGGTTTGTGTATTATTTTGAAATTGTAGTCCATGAGTCTTATTCCCCACCTCTCTATCCAGGGTGGTATTTTTGCATTTGGATTTCCATAGATCGTTATTAGTGCTTGGTGATCTGTTATTATTGTGAATGGTTTTCCATAGATGAACATGTGGTAATGCTCACAGGCCCACACAGCTGCCAGACTCTCTTTCTCCAGTTGAGAGTATGCCCGCTCCACGTCTGACAGGCTTTTGCTTCCGCAGGCCACTATACACCTTGGTGAGTCCATGCCTGGTCTGTGTTGCGCCAGTATTGCCCCCAGCCCCACTGGGCTGGCATCCACCGTCAATTCGGTGCAAAGTAACGGATCAAAGTACGCCAGGTGATCTACTGCTGTCACAGCGTGTCTGATCTCTTCAAAAGCGCTGCTGCATTTCTTTGTCCATGCAAAGCTTTGGCCCTGTTTTGTTAGTTCTCGCAGCGGTGCACTCACTGTGGCAAAGTCTTTTATGTACCGTGCGCAGTAAGATCCCAATGCATTTCGGGTTATAACAAATAAACCCTTCTTCAGGGGATGTATCAATTGTTTGTCCAATCCGATTAATATCCGAAAATTCTGTCCACAGGAACCTACAACACAATTTATTTCAATTGGTAATAAGTAAAAAAGCATTAGGATCTTTCTTGATTTTTATTTTGTTTGGAAATTGTATATCCGACAATTGAGTGACATTGATTACTATTGTTTTTTAAAATATATTTCGTGACACTGTAATGTAAAGTGTTATGCAACATATTGCTTAGTATTGCAACATAAATCATCTATTATGTCTCAGGCACAAATGTTTTGAATATCACATGTATAATGATGCGTTTAAATACAAGAGCCTTTTGAGCTTCTCGAGTTAAGAATATTAATTTCGCAAGAACAATTTCTCTGAGACGATTAGTGTCGTCTTTAATGCTGTGCTCCGTTTTCAGGCTGTGGTGATCCAGAGCCTTCTTCATATTTAGCACACAGGGAGTGACAGGGGTCTGATCTCTCTCACCACAACGGCAGCACGCGCACAAGCCCAAGATTAAGTAAAACTTTAAGTACATTTGGTTTACATTCAATAAGTGAGGTGTGCAGTTACACTCATCCTTTTAGTATTTACCTTAGCAGACCCAGAAGTGACTTGCACCCACAGAACAAAATGTCTTGGAAGGATATTGCAGATCTGACCACAAATTAAGCCGATACCTAGGCTTACACCTCAGATGAGGCAGAATCCATATATGCACTAGTTAAGGAAGTACGAGATTATGGGGCATCCACAGGTAATACAGCACAACAACTCAGACAATTGGAATATCTACTCAAAAAGGAGATTAACCAACGTCTCCACGCGACCACCCTTATCGAATATCATAAGTTCAAAAGAATCCCGAGAGGATTTCGTATAGCTCTCAAACCCATGTTACTTAAGTTTAATAAGGCATTCATGTCGAGATGGTATGCCATCCTCAATAAGTGTTCGCTCGACTTGATACTTCTTATTATAGAAGAAATGTCATCTATACTCGCTGAACTGACTTCTGATATTAACAAACTCAAGGACGAAATCTCCCAAAAAATGGAGGGTGAAGATTGGCACAAAGTATTGGAGGATATAAATCATCATCTAGACAAACACGCAAAAGAGGTACATGATAGGAAAATTCGCAAATTTCGAAGGGACACCATCGACTACAAGTTAGATGAGGTGTATTCTTGGGCAGAGAACTATGCCCAAAAGCGATTCTTCAAAAAAACCAACACCAAACCAAATTCTTCAGATGAAAGTCTAGTGACAGATCAAGATCTTACCATACAATGCCCAAAACCAGCCTTAGTACAAACACATAAAGAAACATCCTCTGAAAGTCTTGCCACAACATCGACATCGCAGCCTTTTTTAGCGGAGGGTCCAGCTCCCAAAGTACCACCCGATAAGAATGTAACTGTTCAAGAAGTCGCACCAGAAGGGGAAAAGCAGCAAAAAAAGCCGGAGGGTAGACCAGCAAGGAACGTGAAGAAATAGGATCCTTGGTAATGAACATCTCTAGTAGGAATATGTCTATAGATGAAATACACGTGTTAAACAAAGGTACTTCTTTCGTGCCCACGTATTCATCCAATGATTTAGAGACTGATGTCTCTTTATTCAAATTTACACGCAAATTACGTCGCAAATGGTTTTTCTCCACTTTACCAACCAGTGAAGCGATGAGTGAGTCATCAAGCAAGTTTCGTCCTAAAAGCCGATTCATACCACCAATCACACATAAATCTTTGGACATCTTTGAGCACCTAGTCAAGAAGGATCTACAAAATATCAGGTACAACCAAAAAACACGCTCTAATTTGACTCCTAAAGAATTACATATTTTAAACTCATTACGACAAGATGAGTCTATTATTTTTCAACCGGCGGACAAAGGAGGTGCCTTGGTAGTCCTTGACAGAGACTTTTACGACCAGAACGTGGATCAACACGTTTCTGATCCAGACACTTATATCCTATTGGACACAGATCCCACCAGAGAGTTAATCATTGCATTAACTAATATTGTTAAAAAAGCAGTTGAGAATGGAATCATCGATGAAAAAACTGGTAAATTCCTTATCAATGAGACACCCAAAATCGCAAAGATCTATATGATTCCTAAAATGCATAAAGACAGTCAACGACCACCGTTTAGGCCCATTGTGGCCGGGTGCAACTCCATTCATGAGGCAGTGGGATACTATTTAGACCATTTTTTACAACCCTTGGTCCAGACATGGACCACTTACGTAAAAGATACCACGGACTGTCTACTGAAATTAGACAATATACGACCAGTTTTCCTTGAAAATGTCTTACTATGCACGATTGATGTAGTAGGTCTTTACACCTCCATAGCCCATAATGAGGGCATTGAGGCAGTCGAATGTAGACTATTGGATTCGAATTTGAGTACAGATCATTCTATGTTTTTTACTGGAACTTTTACATTTTGCTTTATTTCACAGTTACTTCGTTTGGAAGGAGCAGTTTTATTTACAGCGCACCGGTACATCCATGGGCTTTCCCGTAGCCCCTTCCTATGCAAACATTTTCATGGCCTTCTTTGAACACAGACACATTTTGACAAATCCCACTTGGCAATCAAAAACAGCAGCGTTTCTCAGATACATAGATGACATTCTAGTCATCTGGAGAGGTTCTCAACCTGAATTAGAAGAATGCATTGCTAACCTCAATTTACAGAACCCCAGAATTCAATTCGCCCATGATATACCGAGAGAAAGAATTTGTTTCTTGGACATAGAGATCACAAAAACCAATGAGGGGTTAACCACTTCGGTTTATAGAAAACCTACAGACGTAAATAATGCCCTGCATTTTTCCAGAGCACATCCCATGTCACAAGAAGAACATCTCCCTTTATCACAACTTATGAGAATTAAGAGAATAACTTCGGATAACACTACCTGCAATAATGAAATTCAAGCACAATGTCTCAGATTCAAGAAAAGGGGATATCCTCCAGAGACATTAGAAAAAGCAGTCAAACGCATCACATCTCAACCAAGGGAGGAACTGTTACAGTCAGGCAAAAAAGTAGCCCAAAAACGCAAAGTGTTTGTACTTAAGCACTCCATTGAAGCAACACAAATCAAAAGTATCATAAGAAGCAGATGGGACATCATAGATCAAGAACCGGATTTCAAAGGCTTGTTTCAGGGTCCTCCCCTATTTGCTCACACAAGACTAAGAAATTTACGTGAGTTATTTAAACCTAAAGACACACACACAGGCAATTATAAAGGCATGCGTAAATGCTACAATTGTGGGCAATGCAGTAATGTAATGTTGGGAGACGTGTTCACTCACCCACACATGGGCAAACAGTTCAAATTAATCCATACATCAGATTGCAATACAGAACAAGTGATATATGCCATTAAATGCCCTTGTGGCTTGGTTTACGTTGGGAGAACTAGCCGGAAGATAAAAACCAGAATAGTCGAGCACAAAAGTAGAATTCGCAACCAAAACACTACATCACCATTAGCTGCACATTGGTTGCAAACACCGCACACAATACCGCAATTACGTTTCACAGTACTTAAACATATCATTCCACAATCAGGGATTGACATTCAGACAGCGCTAGCACGCAGAGAAACATACTGGATCAAAACCCTACGCACGGTAGCACCGGGGGGCTTGAATGACCATTATGAAATGATTTGTTTTCAGTGAAATGATTGTTGATATCTTAATGTGTTGTTCAGAATTTGCACTCTTCCACACAAAATATCTTCGGAAACTTCTCATAACTTATTTTCTCCACACTGCTTCATGAATTCTCTAGCGCACGTGGTGCAGTTTTCTCTATATATCTTTTCTCACAGCACATGCAGTAATCAACAACTTAGGCACATTCAGCACGTTGAGATAGTTTTTTGCAATAGTGCACCAAGCTTTACTTCACTCAGTTGTAGCTGTACATTCATTAGGTTGAATCCCCACATTAGGTGGCCCATCATATACATTTCAAGCCGCTTCATTAGTGAGAGATGACGTTTAAACTTAACATCTGGGGAGTTAATCCATAGATTCAATTTCTAGCATACGGATGCACCACAATGTGTGAACAATAAAGTTTTTCCTGGAAGCATGCCTAAACTTGTAATATGCTTCCCGTTTACACACGCCAACATTCGGTAGAACATTAGAAGAGTACAGAGAGTTCTGTTTACATTTAGTTTCATTTTTATTTTTCATTTTCTGAAATCTAGTGCACTGCACTATTTATAAGTGTACAGGTTCGGAAAGACCTAGTCGGGTTTCGAACCCGGCATTTGAGAATCACTAAATGGCACTCTATGCCTTTAAATCAGCAAAGCACGCAGGGATAGCTTGTAACGTATCGCGGTATAGCAATACACAAAGGCTTTCTCCGAACACAGGAACACTGGCGCACTGGTGAGTTTTTAACGTAAACAGCAGATAACTGACTACCTTTTTTAGATCCAGGCGGTAACATAGATTTCTAGCATGTTTCCTATATTTTGTTGACAGAAGCGAATTGGAATATACTTGGCGCTCCGTATCTTGTTCAAGACGTGCCCGCTGACTATTCAGACAGGGTTAGCGGTAAGCGTTTTTTTTTTTTAAATAGTTCTTAACCACAGGCTAGTTTCAAAGTAGCATGATCGAGTGTTATTTTTCACTCGTTACAGCCTACACGCAAAGGAGGTTCTCCTGTTAGCAGACCAGCACGATGCCGGACTAATAGTCTTCAGCTCCATAGTCGACTGGCATTCAACCGCTTAGATCGGTAAGAACAGATCTTAAATATCTGAATCTCCACCCAAGGCACAAATAGTTGGGGTTCATCTCACCTTGTGGTAACAGTATAGAAAGACTGGGAGCTTAGCTTCTAACTATCCACGACAGTCTTAACGTCGTTATACTCACGCCTTATTTTCTCTTTCTTCATCTCTTCTCTTTTAACTTAATTAATTGTTTGAGAGTGCAAATTCTGATTTTATTATTAATCTGTATGCTCATGCATGTACATTTTCTTGACCATCAATATTTTACTTATTACCAATTGAAACAAATTGTGTTGTAGGTTCCTGTGGACAGACTTTTTGGATATTAATCGGATTGGACAAACAATTGATACATCCCTGAAGAAGGGTTCATTTGTTGTAGCCTGAAATGCATTGGGATCTTTCTTGATTTTCATTTTGTTTGGAAATTGTATATCCGACAATTGAGTGACATTGATTACTATTGTTTTTCAAAATATATTTCGTGACACTGTAATACAAAGTGTCATGCAACATATTGTTTAGTATTGCAACATAAATCATGTATTATGTCTCAGGCACAAATGTTTCGAATATCAGATGTATAATGATGCGTTTAAATACAAGAGCCTTTTGAGCTTCTCGAGTTAAGAATATTAATTTCGCAAGAACAATTTCTCTGAGACGATTAGTGTCGTCTTTAATGCTGTGCTCCGTTTTTAGGCTGTGGTGATCCAGAGCCTTTTTTATAAAAGGGTCACTAGTAGGTCATCTACTTCATCGCCTACTAAGTTGAGGAACAGTCCTAGTTGCTTGGCCTCTATTACGTCAGTGGCCTCCATGTATCTCTCAAATCTCCTGACCCATCGCTCCTATCTTATTCCCATTTGCGGCTCTGAGATGTTGAATGGGAGAGGTCTGCGATATTGGGCGCTCTGCCTTTCGCTCCTTGGCTCTGCCATTTCCTTTCCTTTGTATTCTTGATTTCCTTGTACTTTCTTCTTTCTGCCGCTGTTTGCTCTATTTGTTTGTGTTACTTCTTATATTGACTATGTTCTTTTAGCATCTCTTTTGTTTTCTTCTTCTTTCGCCGTCTTGTCTCTCTGTTCTCTTTTTGTTTCTTTTTGGCATCTATTTGTGCCTTTTCTTTTATTATCACTTATTGGTCTTTTTTTTTTAATTTCCTTTTATTCGTGCTTTTTTTTTGCCCTCCTGGGGCTCTTTCCGGCACTATTTTGACTTTTTTTTTCAATTTTGCCTGGCCTCAAAATGGCCGCGGCCTTTCCTGCTTCCTTATTGGTCCTTTTGCCTGACTTCAAGATGGCCGCCGAGACTCTCACAAGACTTCCGGGCCAATCCGAGCGTTGCCTGGTTTAAAGATGGCCGCCCAGTTTTCTAGCGCGCTGATTGGCTCTTTCTGCCTGATCTCAAAATGGCCACCGAGACTCTCGAGAGAGCTCGCGCCCAATTCTCTCGATCTTTGCACTTATTTCTTTAATAGATCGGCACTTACCGGACCATCAGGACGTCTCTTCTTTTGCGGTCGGGGTGGGCTTCCGCGCCGTTTCTTTTCTCTGTGGCGCGAACCAGGGTGGGCTCCTGGCTTTGCTTCGCTCGCAGTTCGGCGCTCACCACAGTCCAGGGTGGGCTCCTGGTTCCCGAGCTGCTGGGCAGTTGCTACACACGTCCGTCCTTCACCTTCGTCACCAGTTGTAGTGTTGCGATGCCCCAAGGACCACGCAACACGATTCCTTCATTATTCAGGTATGTTTATTACTTCTCTTGCGGTACAGCTCATTCATGCTTCCTGCCCCTCGGCCCCTTGGTCCTGTCTCTGTCCTACTCTGCTCCCCTGACCGGATGTGGTGTCCAGTGTCCCCTCCCCACACCCCTGAACCCAGGGTCCTAATGCCCACTGCCTGGGCATGACACTAGCTAGTAAAATATTTCATCTAATCGTGGAAAATGTAGATTCCATGGGATTTCTCACAAACCCTCTTTGCTGGACATCAGTGTCTTCTTCGTTCAACTTTCAAACTCAGTAGGGAGCAGAACCCTTAGAACACATAAAAGCATATGCAGGGCAGTAGTCCCTTGTCACTTTCGTTGTCCCATTGCCATGGGTGCTATGGGCAATCTGACAGGCAGCAGACCATGCAGATTAAAACACTCATCCATTCTTAGCCTCAACATTCTGAGAGGTGGGGATTCGTTTTTTCCCAAATACTTTCTGTGATCTCACTTTCTGTGATGATACTTTGTTTGATGTCATTTTTTCTGATGCCACTTCTGTTAGTGTCAAGTGGAGAATAATGGGTGCTCAAGTGTTATAATGTCATCCTTCTAGAAATAATCTTATATCCCAAGTAGCTTCCTCATTTATTTATTTAGGGCCTGACTATTGATGTGGATATTGTCATCAAATTGTTGATGCGCTGAGGTAGCGACCATTTGAATTGTCAAAAACCAAATAATGAAGAAGTGCTCAGTAAAGCACACAGCAGTGCACATGCATTTTAATCTCATATATCCACTGAAACATCTATGGCATGCTCCCCAAGTTCATGTCATCCTGGAATTATCCCTGAAATATATAGAGTTCCCATTAGAGGTTAGTGAAATTCAAACTTTGCTGGAAGGTCAGGTGAACATGGAAAACTGACATTTGCATGGGAGAGGATGGAGGTAAAAGTGAAGCTTAGCTTCATCAGCACCAGTTGCCTGCAGGCAAATTCCCTCTAAAGATGGAAAGGACATCTGTGTGCAGACAAGTGGTTACTAGTTGTAATTCTCCACTGGTACCAAACATTGCTGCCCTGTGTAGTACCTGCAAACCACAAAAGTTGCTGGAGGTAAAAGTGAAGCTTAGCTTCATCAGCACCAATTGCCTGCAGGCAAGTTCCCTCTAAAGATGGAAAGGACATCTGTGTGCAGGCAAGTGGTTACTAGTTGTAATTCTCCACTGGTACCAAACATTGCTGCCCTGAGTAGTACCTGCAAACCACAAAAGTTGCTGCTTGGTAGCCAGGTACACACCATTTTCTACTGCCAATTCCGAGGGTGCAATTTCCTGTAGTGTAGGATGGACTCTCAGTGTGACTCAGGGGTAGACGGTAGATTGCCACCAAGCTGCAACACTAGGTTGTGGCTGCAATCACCTGGGGTTCTCCATGTAGATCTGTGTTGGCAGCACAAATGTCCAACACATCTTTTCCCCACTGTTTGATTCAGCCCAAGGGAGAATCTCTTTCTCACCTATTGTTACTGGCTATGAGGGTGTACCTTTCTGTTTCCAATGCCATGCTTGTAGTGAACTCCACAAAGGGTTACTTCACAATGATAGACCTCTCTATCCTTTACTACTGGCTCACTCCTGTGTGTAACAATCTTTTCCTCTTCATCTGCCCGTAGCCCTCGGTCACCACCACCTCTTGTTCCTCCCTCCCACCCCTTTCTCTTTCAATTCTGTTACACTCATTCCCCCACCCACCTTGCTTGTTCCTCCCTCCCACCCCCTATTTAACCGCTGCGTTCCTTGTTCTCACTACCCACACCTTCTATTAATTTTCTCAACTGCCCTTCCAAGTGGCTTCTCATTTGTGTCCCCAGGCCTATTTCTCTCGTTTTGTAGAAACGAATGACAAACCACTTATTTACCTTGCATGCATTAGCGAAATAAACCTAGACCTATTAGCAGTGTGAAAGCTTTTGTATTTTCAATTCCGCCCCTTCAAACTTGGTGAATCAGGTGAATCTTTTAACACTTTCCGTGCTCATGACGCGCTCAGCTCATCATGAGGCATGGTTGCGCTGTCATGACCCTTGGAAGGTTCGCACGCAGGGATAATTTCCCCGCTGTGCTGAACGTTCAAAAACGGGTGTGGTCATGACGAGCTCCGCTCGTGATGAGCACAGCGCCGCCGTGCAGCGTGACGAGCCGGGCTCGTCACAAGCACGGCGGCGCCGCGCACGGCACCCCCCCCCTCCCGCACAGCAGGTGAAAAAGCCCCGCAGCAAAGGGGTTAAAAAAAACTTTAACTTGCAAAGTATTGGACTAAGCAGGTAATGTCTCTAAGATATGAGAAAGGAGGTTTTCATGGCATTAATGGAATGAAACACAGCCAAATACTTCGTAGGGTTGTTTGTTTTTTTTAGCTGAAGAGCGCTCCGAAGTCTGTAGGTAAGGTTTAAAATCATCTGCAAAAGCTAGTTATTTTGAATTCACTCAGTTATTGTAGAAATGTAAAGATCCTTGCTGATAAAGTGGTAGGTGATGTGTAGTTCATACAAATATACAGACATTTAAGGTGGCTCCCTTTGTCACTCTCCCAAAAGATGACAGCATTTTTCAGATAAAGCATAACACTTAATTAAGACACCTTCTACCTCAGTCTTATGGACATGGTAGCAAAAAGGAAATAAGCATTAGCGTGTAGCATAGGGCTCTAAAATGACATGAGGTAACATGTTGACACTAGATTAAAAAAAATGAGGTCCTGGTTTAGATTTAGGCAGTTGGGTACTCCATACCAAACGAAATGGATAACCAGTCTGCCTTTTTCCGTTTTTCCTTGGATATTATATGGGTCACTGGAATTATTTGGCAGGAGACTGGGCATTAGCTGTACATCATTAGTACCAGTTTAACACCCAAAGTTAGCAATAAGCAACAGAAGGGTGACCAGTCCAATTTTGCAAAGGGCTGTACAGTGCGCAGCAACATTTGACACTGCATTTGTAGTAACTTTTGAACTGTTTGAGCTAGAAATAATTTTTGGGGTTAAAATCTGTAGATTATACGGCAGATGATAGATTATGTGGCAAATGCAATAAATCTATAGTAATGTGGAATTTGCGGCACAATCGCATAATTCCAGTGGCTCTGGATATAATCGACCTCTAATAACACAGAAGGGATAATCTGTCACATTTCTGTCAGTCATCCACCAAACTCTAAATCGGGTCCGAACGATTAACATAAATGAACCATATTTATGGATATATAATAGTCAATTTGTTGCAATGTGTAACTTTAAATGAAAGAACATTTTGCAGATTGGTTAAAAATATTAAACTTTTTCTACTCTTGATTTAGACAGCAAGACCCGCAGAGTTCAAGAAATTCCGTTCTGAGAGTACTAGAAGTCTGAACAAGCAGCCGCGGGCCGTGGAGGGAGTTATGGTGGGGCAGGGAGGCGGGGAGGGGGAGGGGCAGGGTGGAGGGACCTAAAAACTGGCATATGGATAATTGCAGGTAAGTACACAATTTAATTAATAAAACGAAATTCCTAGCACGCACTGCATCGCAAAATGCGATGCTGTGCGCGCTACGAAATTCGTTTTAATAATGCGAATTCGCAAATAAGGAATATTAAGGAATCGCTAAAAAATAGCGATTTTTTTCATACATACCATTTTGCAATTCCTAAATAGCGATTCCTTAAAATTCGCTATTTAGGAAATGCAAAATAGTTTGTTGATACATATGGCCCCTAATGTCTACAATTTTTGCACTTTGACATTTCTATAGCTATTGCACTATGTTATATTATGTTTCTAATTTTTATTGCACATCCCTGGGAATCCGATTATCAGATGTTTTTTGACTTACACATTTTTGTCAATATTCTAGTGTCACAGGTAACTATAGACATACCCATTCTTTTATGTGTACATAGTTGTATAGTAATTGGTGAATAATGGATCTTTTTTTTACTCATGATTTTATTGTTTTTAATTGCAATGATTGTTGATAATCGAGCAATAAAGAATTACTTACTGTGTATGATGTTTGTGAAGTACAGATCTAGCCAAAATGCAGCAGAGCATTGTACAGAGCAAAAGGCAAGCGTGCAGACAGTGAGAGGTAGCTAAATTCTGGGGGCCTCGTTTATGAGGCCTTACGTCAGTTTTGCGCTTCCGATGCGTCACTTTTTGTGATGCATCGGCAGCGTAAAACATGCCTCCTGTTGCGCACTATTTACAAAGTGACGCATCTAAGCAGATGCGTCACTTTGTAAACCCCTGCGCTACATTATACCTGCGTCAGGTATAATGTATACAGGGGGGCGTTCTCCTGCAAAAAGCCTCATAGAAGTGACGCAGTGAAATCTATGAGATTTCACTGCGTCACTTCTAGGATGCCGTTGCATCAAAATCTCGCGCCTGCCTCACAGCAGGCGTAAGACTGACGCAGGCCCTTTCACATGGGGCCATTGCTGGAGTGTGTCACTTTTGTGACACACTCCAGCAATGCGTCACTTTTGCACTTACAGAAACGTCAGAAATACTGACGTATCTGTAACTCCTTGTGACATGACACTTTCCCGCAGTGGTGCGACATCTATACTACTATAATAAAGTAAGAACTTTCAGGCTTTGAGGCGGGTAAACTCGGGAACCACAGCGCCAATCTACACACCCGATACACCGTTGAAATCGTCAGGGTGTGTAGATGGTTATAGGCTATATAAATGACAAAATAAAACGTTATTTACATTTAAAAAAAAAGTAGTCCCCCCCAAAGTAGTGCCGGCCGCGACGTGCGTGCTCACGTCAGCACGGGGAGGAGAGGCGTCCAAGGAGAGGCGGACATGGCGCGGGGGAGGAGCGCTGACGTGAGGCCAGCGGCGGTAGGAGCAGCGGAGAGGCGGACATGGCGCGGGGGAGGAGCGGCGGCAGACAGGCGGTAAGGAGCAGAGCGGCGGAGCGGAAAAATGAGGACCGGCAGCTGAGGCGCGAGAAGCGGTGAAATGAGGACCTGCGGCTCAGGTAAGGCTCCGGGGACAATGTCGGGGCAGGCGGGTGTCGGGCCAGGCAGGGGACGGGAAATTGGAGCGGTGAAATCAGGACCTGCGGCTCAGGTAATGCTCCAGGGACAATGTCGGGGCAGGCGGGTGTCAGGCCAGGCAGGGGACGGGAAATTACTAAAACAATGATCGGGGTCGGGGCAGGCGGGGGACCAGGCGGGCGGGGGCACGGGCTGCTGGCAGGGCGGGCGGGGGCACGGGCTGCTGGGCAATGTCGGGGCAGGCGGGGGTAGGGGAAGCCTAAATGCTCCCGGACTAGGCCGGGACGGGCTGCTAGTTTCTCATAAATGAGGCCCCGGGAAAAGCGAAATCAGCTGGGGCCCTCATTTTTGGCCCTTGGACTTGGGAAATCCCTCCCGGCAAATCTCACTCTGTCAAGAGTCTGGGGGTAACCATCAGCGAGGATCTCTCACTGAAAAGCCACATAGGAACGGTAGTCTCTTCTGGATTTTTCCAGTTGAGAAAGATAAGGAAAATCGCCCATTTTTTTAACCCACTCGGCTCTGATTCAGGCAGTCATCGCCTTGGTTTTATCCCGCCTTGATTTTTCGAACAGTCTTTATCTGGGTCCTCCAGTTGGTCAGCTTAAAATACTGCAGTATCTGCAGAATCAGGCAGCCAGGCTTATTTATAAGCAACCTAAGTGGCAGTCCATCAGGCCAGGCTTAGAAGAACTACACTGGCTGCCTGTGGCGCAGAGAGCCGCATTCAAGGCCGGATGTATTATTTTTAAAGCTTTGCAAAATAAGGGCCCGAAATTTATAAGGCGGCTGATATGCAAATATATCCCTTCACGCAGCCTTCGTTCAGCCCATAAAGATTTACTTTTGGTACCCCAGTATAAGAAAAAACGTCAGGGAGGCAGCAGCTTTCACTACCTTGCAGCCTCCCTCTGGAACTCCTTGCCACAATCCCTGCGACAAACTGAAAACCTTCTTTCTTTTAGACATGCTTTTAAGACCTGGCTTTTTAAACAGGCATACTCTAAATAGATGACTGCCGAAAATGCCTTGCTGTGTTATGTCTTCAAACCCACTGTTCAATAGTGCCATGAAGCCCACGGGCGTATGTGCGCTGAATAAATAAACAATTAACATACCATAACATAACATTTAATTCCAAAATATCCCAATATGTTTTCTAACCAGCACTACATAATCTATCCATCAAGACCAAACCCACAATTTATTTGGGGCAATTCTTAAACACTGTTATAAATGCTATTGATCTGGTTGTGTATACTTTACAACATATTTCGTTTATGAACCAGAATGGCAGTCTTCACAATTCTTGAATTCTTCTAATTGGTCTGAGTTTATCAGCAGAGTGATTGTTAGAAGAATGACCTTCATGGCTAATCAATCTGATTGGACCAAGGTACGATAGCAGTCTGAGTAGCTTGGTAGTCTAAAGGAACAGAAACAAGCTTTGTAGAAGACTGGAAAGGATCTTGCCTTGGTTCTGTTGATGAAAGTGTACTTGGACCAAATCTCAAGGATGCGAGTTGCAGTGTTGGACTGAAATGGAGGAAGTGTGGCAATCTGGCACAGCGAGATGGGTCAGCTTGAAGGAGCAAGTAAATGGGGTGTGTTTTTTTGGTTTTGTCAAAGCCTCCATGTTTAAAAAAAAATACAGCCTACACACTGGCCTTTTCAAGCTGGCCCATTTAGCAGTGCCAGACTGCCGAAAGTTCCATTACAAAACTAGCATGTTGAGGCAAGTTTTGATTAGACAAACGGAAAGAGCAGCAGAAACTGTAGAGCTCTCTAATAACTTGTTTGTAGTTTTGGAGATACAATTCATCATTCAAATAGAGATTGAGCAAAGTTGGAGGCACTGCAGAGTGGGTCAAGAGTAGCATAGGATATCCTGTGATGACCTCATTGGGTCTGGACGTAGTAGAAATGGCAGTGATTGGCGAAAGTGCCATGGGTAGGGCATCTAACCATTTAAGACCTGTTTTGGAACAAATCTTTACTATCTTATTTTTCATGGTGCCATTTAGGCTCTCAACTTTCCCAGACAGCTTTCCAAGATGACTTAGTGTGATATGCATATAGAAAATTTAGCTCGATCCCTATAGCCCAACATAATATCTGTACTGTGGCTGACACAAAGTGAGGACCATTACCATTGGACAGTCAGATTGGAATCCCGAAATACAGGATGAAATCCAGTATAAACCTTTCACACAGTTATGCCAGCATGCAGGGGCACATTTCCACCAGTTGGAAAACATACAATCATCATCTCATATGAATAATTTAACATTTAGGCATTTGGATGACACCCCTCTATGGATGAAAAATTGGTCCCTGATGGAGGTGAGTGGACAGTGGGTGTGTTTTTATCCTTTTTCCAAAATGTTGGGCTTGGCATGTGACACAGGACAATGCTGTTGGCAACAGAAGAGAAGGAAGGTGTAAACCAATTGATATTTGCAGCACGGATTATGCTGTGTCTTTCAACCTAAAGAACACCATGGTGCAACCTGGCAGGGTTGGAGAGAAAGCACTTAAGGGTAAGCACTCACGCTGCTATTTCTCCACACAACACCAGTGTCCTTTTAAAGATCTGCTTCCTCCATATCTGTGTCTAATTTTCAGGTGTGCAAACCTGCAAATCACACAAATCTTTGAGATAGCACTGCCTTTTTAGCAGTTTTATAAACAAAAGGATTTCCACTAGACACTTCTGGCCAGATTTATCAACATTTTGCACCAGTGCAAAGTCACCAAATATGACCAAAATCAGTGCAATTGATTTGGTATTTACTGTCCAGAGCAGTATTGCGATGGAAAGTAGTCTTAAGGTGGTGCACAGTAATACTGTGCTCTACCTTTGCACTACTTTGGACAAGGGGAATCCCATGGGTGGTACATGGGCATTCCGATCCAACTAACCCATGTTTCCTACACAAATCTGCACCTACTAACAGTGGTAGACAGAGTTTTGAGCCACAAATGTACACCTCCTCGAGGCAGAAGTTGGAGAAGAATTTTCTTTTCTCAAAACCTTTTCTAACTTTGCTTAAGTTGTGCACTGAACAACACACATTGAAAGCTGGAAATGATTAAGTAAGTCTTTGCAAAGTTTTTTGTACTGGAAGAGAACTATTCCAATACAAAACCTATGTTAGACTCATGCTGTCACCGTTGGACCACGGTGCAAATGTGTTTGCAGCAGGAAAGTGCACCAGGGAAGAGGGTTTCAGCAGCAGAGTCACATTTTAGGAGCTATGGCACATCAAGTAAACCTAACATAATTACCATTCTTAATAGGGGTTGCAACACAATATGGAAACCTCGTTGCATCCAGAGCAGCCCAAAGGTATGAGCTTCTCCAAAGGCATATTTAAAATCAGCAAATACTTAACCTATCTTTTGAGAACAATGGATGCATGCATGAAGGGCAGCTATCAATTCAACAACCTCCGTAGAATTCACTAGAGTTAAACAATGACTTTCAACGGCTTCCTATAATATACCCAAAGATTAACCAGTTACAAATGGTTCTTGGTAATTTCTGAGTCATGAAGCATCAACACAGTGAATGAGATTGCAGTTGAGTACTAATGCAACAATATAGGCTGTGGGTTCAAAACGAGACAATGGACTAGAGTAATATGGGAGGCAGGTCATAGAAGACTTCATTTTGAGGCACAATTGACTTTGGACTAGTATTAGGTTTTAGTAGTGAGCAGAATGGCAGCTACAGCATGGGGCACACCAAGTATGAGGATGGAGGCAATGACAAGATTTTAAAAAGCTTCTATGAGTTGAGCGGGAAATGTTACTATTTAATTTGAATTTAAAAGCATTTGTACAGCGCTCGTTTACCATGCGGTTTCATGGCGCTAATGGAGGACTGTGGGCGGCAGCGACAAGAGGGGTCTAAGTCAGGTAGGCTTGCGCGAAGAGGAAGGTTTTGAGGTTCTTCCGAAACAGAAGGTAGGAAGGAGAAGTGCGCAGGGTAACAGGGAGGGAGTTCCAGAAGGTGGGAGCCAAGACAGCAAAACTCGATCCGCCCGCTTTCTGTTTTTTAAAACGAGGAATGGCAAGGAGGGCCGAGTAAGCGGAGCAAAGTTCTCTGCCAGGATGATAAGACTTAACGGCAGAGCAGATGAATTCGGGAGCGGTGCCCAATCTGGCCTGATAAGTGAGGCAGCCAAGTTTAAAAAGGGCGCGCTCTTTTATAGGAAGCCAGTGTAGTGTTTTAAGCAATGGGGTGGCCCGATGGTATTTGGGCAAGCCGTGGATCAGGCGAGCCACCTGGTTCTGCACCAATTGCAAACGACGGATCGCGTAGGCAGGGGCCCCGTTATAGACTATGTTACCATAGTCTATACGAGACAATACCATGGCCAATACAATTACTTTTAAAGCAGAGGAAGAAAAAAAACGGGAAACTTTCCTAATAATTCTAAGGGAGAAAAAACAAGAGGAAACCACAGAACTAACTTGTGAATGGACGGTGAGTTGAGAATTGAGGAAGATCCCCAGGGTTTTTACTTTAGGCACAGGGAGTGGGGGAACACCAAGGGAAGGGGGCCAAAAGGAAGGGGACCATGGACTGCAACCACCTCCGGTCATAACCAACTTGGTCTTGTCCGGGTTGAGTTTGAGGTGGTTGCAGTTCATCCAATCATGAATGAACGTCATTACTGTCTGGACGTTCAGAGCAGATGAAGATGAGTGGGATAGATTGAAGATTAGCTGGAGGTCATCCGCGTAAATAAACACGGTGACCTCCAGCTGCTGTAACATAAAAATGAGGGGGAAGATATAAAGGTTAAACAAAAGGGGGGAAAGTGAGGAGCCCTGGGGGACCCCGCACTCTACCTTGCGGGAGGCCGCGGCGTATCCAGCCAGACGGACCGCTTGAGTTCTCCCAGCAAGAAAAGACTCGAGCCATGAAAAGGCCAAGCCTTCTATGCCCGCCGCCATGACACGGTGGAGAAGGATGGAATGGTCCACCGTGTCAAAAGCGGCGGACAGGTCTAGGAGTATCAGGGCTTGCGGAAGGTTGGTGTCAATACCTTCACGTAATTTGTCCATTACTGAGATGACCACTTTCTCTGTAGAGTGCATGGGGCGAAAGCCAGCTTGACAAGGGGAGAGGCAATGATTTGCCTCGATATGGGTGGTCAAGGTAGTGGTGATATGGGTTTCGAGGACTTTTGCAAGGTAAGGTAAAAGTGAAATGGGACGGTAACTGGAGGGGGAAGATGAGTCGGCGTTCAGTTTTTTTAGGATTGGTATAACAATCGCCGATTTGTGTGGGCTGGGGACAGAACCGAGTGTGAGTGAGCCATTAAGGAGGGTCAGGGGGGGTGTAGGACATATTGAGTAAATTTCTTTGAGAATACGAGCAGGAGCGAAGTCCAGGGGGGAGCCAGATTTGACCCGATGGAGAAGAGGGAGGAGAGTGTCATTGGTTAGTAATGGAAAGTTGGTTAGCTTGACAGTAGTGATGGGTGGGGACGGGGTGACAAAAGTGGGGGAGGGCAAGGGGATGTTGAGTTTGATTGTGACCACTTTATCTATAAAGAACTCATTGAGTGAGTCACAGAGGGGCTGGGAAGGGGGAATGGTGACCGTGGCTCTGCTGGATGATGCTAGTTCGTGGACGGTGGAGAAAATTTCCTTTGATTGGGACTCGGCTGTCATTATCCTGTTGGTATAGTATTCAGTTTTTGCTTCCAGAATGCCCTTTTTGTAGGTTTGTAGGACAGACAAGTAGGTTGCCTTTTGTGCGGGATTGTAAGAGCTTCTCCAAACTCGCTCGGCCCTTCTTGCAGCTAGTTTCATTACCTTAAGGTCCGGTGTGAACCAGCGATTAGCTGCGTGGGCCCGTTTGACTGTAAGCCGCCTTAAGGGAGCGAATTCGTCGCCCGCCGCAGTAAGCCAGTGGTTAATGGCGGCCAGCTGAGAGGTAGCTGAGAGGCCAGATAGATCAGGGTTGGTTTTGGCCAGGGCTGAGCAGAGAGAAGGCATGTCTGTTTTGCCCCATTTCCGAACCCAGATGTTTTTGGGAAGCGTGGGTTTGACCGTGGGTGCCAGGGCAAGGGAGAACGTGATGATAGAATGGTCCAACCACGAGCAAGGAGCTATATTGGGGGGTGTAGACGGAACGTTCAGTGACCAGATTTGGTCAAGTGTGTGACCATGTATGTGGGTGGGGCTATGGATCAGTGGCAAAAAGTTTAAACTGTTCATAAGGCTGGTAAACTCCTTTGATTGGGGACTTTCGGCAGGGTCACTAGGCCAGAAGTTGAGGTCCCCTAAGACCAAAACCGAAGAGTTATTGATTACCAAGGTAGCCAGGAGGGTCTGGATATTGGGAAGAAATGAAGGGGTGGGTTGGGGGGGGGCGGTAGATTAGGACAAAAGTGAGGGGGGCGAGCCACCAGGTGGTCCACATCAGGGATAGGGGGAGATGGGAGAACTTGAAAGTTGAAGTCAGTACGAGCTATTAGGGCCACTCCTCCACCCCGCTTGCCTTCTGGCCGATCCGCTCGAATGGCGGAGTATGAAGATGGTAGAGCGGCAAGTACGTTGGGCAGGGAGTCGGTCTTGAACCAGGTCTCAGTTAAAAATAAGAGATCTGGTTCATGGGAGTCGATGTAGTTAAATAGTTCGTATTGATGGTTGACTGCAGACCTAGTGTTCAGGAGGGCAGCCGAAGTGTTAAACAGAGGAACAGGAGGACCAGGGGGTGAGAGGGGAATAGGGAAGGGTGTGAGAGGTAGTGAGGCTAGATGCGATACAATCCCGGGGGGGGAGTGAGGTGGGGGGGTGTATAGACCAAGATATTGAAGATTGGTCGTAGTGGAAAGGTCGATAGAACCAGGGGCCCAGTGCTGACATAGCTGGGAAGGTAAATACGTGATGAAACCGGCAGCATCGCGTGCCCCTGGCCCCGGTCGGCCGCGGACGGGCGCAGACGGGCTTAACTCAGGCGCAACTCCGGCGCGCCTCCGTCGCGCCCGCTGCACTCGGCCGCTGCGCTGACGCATGGGGGACATTTAAATAGGCTGGTGACGAGGGTGGGCGGAGTCAGCAGGAGGGGTTGGGAGGGGTTTTTAAAAAAAGTAGCGTCTTCCGCTCGTAGTCAGCGGGACGCAGAAGCTGGGCTGCTAGTAATCAGCGAAGGAAGCAGGAAAGTATTAAAAATAAATTTCAAGTGCCACCCGCGAGCAAGTCCTCTGCCACAGGGCTGCTCGAGTACAGTGGGAAAAAGGGGGCGGAGCCTAAATAGGCTGGTGACGAGGGTGGGCGGAGTCAGCAGGACGGGTTGGGAGGGGTTTTTAAAAAAAGTAGCGTCGTCCGCTCGTAGTCAGCGGGACGCAGAAGCTGGGCTGCTAGTAATCAGCGAAGGAAGCAGGAAAGTATTAAAAATAAATTTCAAGTGCCACCCGCGAGCGAGTCCTCTGCCACAGGGCTGCTCGAGTACAGTGGGAAAAAGGGGGCGGAGCCTAAATAGGCTGGTGACGAGGGTAATGGAGGAAGTCCGAACATCTGTATCAGAGGCAGATGAATAGGGTGCTATAGATGTATTTTGATCTCTGCGGTCCTGCATCATTGCCCTAGATGCAAAGCCATCTATTTCATGACACTGCAAAGGGAAAAGATTCATGTAATCTGGAAGAACCAGAGAATATCCAGCCGAAAGAGGTTGTTTAAAATCTACAAAGAATCTTTAGGAATTCTCTAGTTCAATGAAAGGTTCTGAGATGTCTTTCTTTATATCATCTTGGGGTGTTTTAAAAAAGAAGACAAACCCAGACCCCATTGTCTATAAGTGTCCTCCATTCTCAACACAGTGCATACCTGAGAGATCATGACAGGTTTTGGTAAATTATGGATGACTTCAATTCCGGTCCGCAGATAAATATTTCTCTCTGGTCATATCTAGAAACCAAACATGTGCTAGACAAAATTATGATTTTTCTGTGAAGATTTATGCCTCTTTTGAGCGTTGAGGTAAAAGTGAAAGGGGGGCAACACACATTCTTACTGCACTCCTGATAGAATTGGGAAGCTGTCAATGTATTCCTACAGTGGACCACAATGCACATGTGCAGAAGTTGTGGAATGAAGGGCCTGTATGTGTGCAATCACAAAATTCTTCAATTCCTTGTTGTTTTAGTGTGAGCCATAGTTTGTGACAACACCCAGGAATACTTAGGTAGAAGCAGCATGCATCCACTGATCCCCTGCACCTAGTTGCACAGCCACGTACAGAATCATATGGCGAAAAGACTCAAAGTGTATGTGGATGGATTTAGGAAGGGGGCACCGGGAAGTACATGCTGTTGAAGATGAAGCCTTGTTAGAATGTCGGCACTTCACTCTGCAAGGTCTCTTTAAATGATGTGGCTCATCCACACTATATTTACTACCTACAGTGTAGGAACACAAGGATCATCAGCAGATATTTAACCTTCTGCCCTTACAAGTGTATTAGATGAGGAAGGAATAGTATTGTGTTATGAATAGTTTGAACACTCCTTTCGGTCTGCTAAAGACAATCCAAAGTAGCATTAAAGCATCTTAAACACAAACATACATTATCTTTTCTTATAACAAAAATGCATGAGGGACAATTACCATGAGTTAAGATTTCAGCCCTCATTCAAATCTTGACGGAGAGGAAACTTTATCGCAATGGCAATTGAGTTATGGTTCGCCCACCTGATTTTCATTCGAGCGGATCATTATTTGAAGACGGCAGAGACTACTCTGTCTCTGCTGTGGTCAAACTCCTCTGACAGAGAAAGGGCAGTTGGAAGTTTGGCCATATATCAGCCCACATAATTTAGATGTGTGGTCATACAGCCATTTTTTCAGTGCCTGTCATTGCCAGGATAAATCTGGCAGTGAAGGGCATTAAAAAGTGCACAATGCCTCCCTCGCCATGAGAGTAAAAACTCCCCATTGGGAATGGGGACTGTTATGACTGGGGTACCTGGTTGTCAGAGGTATGCACATTTTCTAAGCAGGAACTACCACTCTAGTCAGGGTAAGCTAGATGACACTAAAACATAGCCTGTGCTCACCCTCTGGTAGTTTAGCACAGAGCAGTCAGGCTTATTTAAAGCGGTAATCTGTGAAGTATTTGTGCAACACACACACACACACACACACACACACAGGGTCACGCAATGAAAACACCACAAAAATACTAAATACAGGTTTAGACAAATAGACAACAAGTTTATGAATGAATCAAGACCAAAATGACAAAAATCCAATAAGTAGAACAGGAGTTATGAATTTTTAAAGAATAAATCAACATGTAGTGCTTAAAAGCAAATAGAGCATTAGGGGTTACTTGAGGTCACACTGGACCAGGGTAAATCTACAGCTCAGGCCGACAGTGATAAAATGAAGGCTGACTACAGGCCTCACACAGGTCCATCTGAAGAGTACCTTGGATGGAGAAAGCATCAACGTCGAAGACAAAATTTGTGAGTTCAGATCTGTGCAGATGATAAAGGCTTTGTTGACGAACCCCTTTACGATGGAAGCAATGCATCATCATCGAGCTGCGCTGTCCATCATCTTTGAGCCTCGCAGTCTGTCAAAGCGATGTCTTCAATCAGGGACTGCATTGGTGTCGAAGGACACTGCATCGATTCTGATCGGTGCAAAGTTGTCACTGCATCGATTTTGATGGTTCAGAACAGAAGCTGCTCACTTTCAAGGGCCCAGGGCTGGATGGGCACCACTTAGCAGGGCAGGAATCACAGATGGCAGAGAACATGTGCTGTTGCAGGGTTGTAGGAAGATTTTGATTTCGCTGAGACTTCAGACAGGGGGCAAGCCAGCAAGTCCTTGGAGTCACTGTGGGTTCACGTGAAATGGGTCCAGTCCTTTTCATCAAGAGGGCAGAGGAAAGCAGGTAGCAGGCATCAGGCACCTAATCAAAGAAGAAAAGCAGTTCTTCCAGATCTGCAGTCCTGCAGAGTGGCAGTCCTAGTAGCAGTACAGCAGTCCTTCTTCCTAGCCAAGTTCATCACAGGTCTAGAAGTGTACTGTCTTAGTAGAATTGGAGGCCTAGTACTTATACTCAGTTGTGCCTTTGAAGTGGGGGTGACTTCAAAGAAGGGTCTTTGAAGTGCACATAGGTCCATTATTCCCAGCCCTGGCCACACACTATCAGTAGGGTTTATCAGCCCTTTGTGTGGGAAACTGGGCACTGCCTATTCAGGTGTAAATGTCAGCTACCCTCTCTCTTTCTACCCAGGTAGAGCGATCTGAATTCTGATGAGGTATATGTCCCATCCACCCTTCCTGTGTTAGTGGCTGTCTAGAGGGAATGCTTAATGTAGAGCTGTCACCCACCCCTGATGAGTATTCGAGACAGGCTGCAAGGCACACAGCAAGGCACACAGAGCAGTAAGAGCAGAGAAATGCCCATTTTCTAAAAATGGAGTTTTTAAAATAGTAATGTTGAATTCAACTGTACCAATAAAGAGGATTTGTGTTTACTATTCCAAAGATATGAAACTGAATGCAGCTACTCCTTTCTGATCAGGAATAACAGGAATAACAGCTTAAAAGTGTATTAAGGAATTCCCACTGTTAACCTATGAGAGGAGTAGGCTGCAGAATAGTGAAAAATGAATTTAGCTGTTTGTCACTACTAGGACATGTAAAACATAAAAGTACATGTCCTACCTTTTACTTACGCAGCACCCTGCCTTTAGGGCTACCTAGGGCCTACTTTAGGGGCGACTGGTGTGTTTAAAAGAGGAGTTTAGGGCTTTGCAAGTGCTTTAAAACTCTGAGTCGAAGTGACTTTAAACTACTCTCACCAGCCTTGCAATGGTAAGCCTGAGACAGGTTTGAATGGCTACTTATGTGGGTGGCACAACCAGTGTTACAAGCCCACTGGTAGCCTTTAGATTAGAGGCCCTTGGTATATGGTATACAACGTTACAAGGACCTTATAAGTAAACGAAATTTGGCAATTGGGTATACACCACTGCCACCATGTTTAAACAGAAGCACATGCACTTCAGCACTGGTCAGCAGTGGTAAAGTGCTCAGGACCCGATGGCCAACAAAAAGATGCAGCAAAAAGAGAAGGTGAGCAGGCAAAAAGTTTGGAGAAAGACCACCCTAAGGATGACCGGTCTAACAGAGGCATTTCTTGGATAAGGAAAATCCCGCTTTGAGATTTAAATTTAAAAAAAATAAAAGAAGTTGTAAATTCGGCATATGCCTCCTTCATGTTGATGGAGCCTTCAGTCAAACTAACAATGCAGTGGCATGAACCACTGTAATGGTGGTTCCTGTCACTGCTAGAATTGTCCCCTGGGCCAGCAGATATTTCTACATCTGGCAGGCAGCACCTCCATCAGGTCGACTGAGTAATTTACTCCACTGCTCTGGCAGAAGACCGGCCACCCACCATGATTTAAATGAGGCTCTTATACCTTATTTGCCAGTGTTTCTTCTCTTGAATGATTTTAGCAAAAGTCTTGGTTTCTATACAAATGATCCTTAAAGATTTTTGTCTTACTTTGACCAAATCTGAAAATGTAAACATGTTTTTTTTTTATCAAACTTGAATTTTCCCCCAAAACATTCTCACTCGCTTTTTGCTTTGAGTTGTTAACAAAGAAAAAACAAGAGAAGTTCGTAAATGTTCATAGTTTTCTAAAGAGTACCAATTATTGAGGAACTTGACACTGGCAATACACAACTAGCCTCAACAAGTGCTCTTATCTTTAGGTGTTCTCTCAACGGCCTTTTAAAGATTAGGCTTACCTCTTGTTCTTGACAAAATTCTTTGGTCATTGTCTTTCATTTTCCCTCGTTCTGTATGATGATCATCCGCAGCTAAGGGAAACTTAACTATTGGTAGTGGGGATGGGTCACGGTTTCCTTTCATAGCTTTGAATGCATAAACTGCGCTTAATCCCATCAGATAGAACGGGCTCGAATAGCAAGCCCAAGTTTAAGCTAGCCTTTTTAAAGGGGCCCACGGTGTCATACCCAGTTGTGCTGCCTGGGACAAGGTTGCCATGGTGTAGGGATCCTAACAGGCATACCAGACGTTCCTGACATTGTTCCAATCATTGACAGTGGTGTCTTTACAATGCGGTGAAGTCGCAAACCCTTGTCTAAGGTGTTACATTGATTCTAGAAAGGTGTTCTGACAGTTTGGGTCAATTTCCTTGATAAAACCAGATTTTAGGTCTTTGAAAGTTATTTAAAATACCATAATATATGATATATGCACAATTTAAAGATATAGCTATAGCCTCATGGTCTGGTCCACCATTCCAATTAATTTTCCTGAAACCTGCTTGGACATAAGAGAGGACGACTTCGAGTTGGCTGAGCCCTGCAAGCAATTTGGGAGTCCACATTTTTTATCAGCTCTATGAGGCCGGAAAATGGATCGCTAATCTGCAGGATTGTTTTGACTCCACTTCTTTAATAGAAGGACAATTATGGTAATTTGCAATAAATAGAGTAAAAAGCCTGCAGGTAGTTCTGTGTTCAAAAGCTTACTTAAGAATTGGGCCAATACCTTGGGTTTTGTTCAAAATATATCCACAAGCACTACATCCGGTCCCTGGGATTTGTTCCGCTTCTGGCTTAAGCTGGCTCACTCTATCACGTCAGGTGTTAGGATCTTTAGGTTACGTTCTTACTATCCCTACATGGTCTTTCATCAAGGATCTCTTTTTCATCTGTACTTGCTGCATCAATGCATTTAAATTGGTCGATAGATTCATGGGCCCATATACATGATTCCTTGGAATTTACTTTTTCCCATGAACCACAAGATTTACATTCCCAGAAATTCTTTGAGTTTTTATCAGGAGTTGCCTCCTTGAGTTCTTTCTGTCATTTCTACTGTGCTTCCAGTTTTATTTTTGGATGTGCACCATGAACTGAATCTAAAATATCTATGCATTCAAATATTGAGGAGAAAATATCTAATCTGAAATATTGAAAGGTAAGTAAGAATAGTTTTTTTTATACCTATCACCACATGTATTTACGTTGTTGATATATATATCTTCAAGGTACATACATTTGGAGGAGCTAAATCTATACTTCCCTATAACCACTTACCTTTTGATATTTTGTCCTTCAATATTCTGTCAAGGATACTCTTGTATGTTGTTATTCTTGGGCTCAATATTCAGCAACAAAACCTTTTATTTATACAGAAGTCTAAGTTTAGTGAAGTTTTGCTCATCCTTTACTTATAGGTAGCTAGACACAGAACATGAAAGAGTTTGAGTTTCATTTGACAGCCCTCCTCATCAAGTCCATTAATGATGACTGTGTACATATTCCCCCTTGTGTAATTCAGAAGTGTCCCAGTAGAATGAGGCCTTTGCAATAACTTGATTATATGAGCTCAATATTGACCCTGGAGGAGAGTATAATATGTCAGTCTTCCACTATTGTACCAATTACTAGTGCGGGCCAGTCTTGCATAGTTTCTATTCACCATTTGATTGCTGCCCAATCTTTGAATGTATATTTGCTGGCCAGTATGTATTGTTGCTGTTGCAGTGTGCAATATAATGTTCAGCATAACTGTGGTCATTAGCGGATCATGGTCACATTCTGAAATTATACAACCTGCGTATGAGAGATAAGAAGGTGATATCATGTGAACAGCCCAGGAAAATGTTTAACCGTTCATTCCTTGCCTGGTTTTGCTCCAATAGATTTGTGTCAAGATTGGATACCTTAAAATCATTGCTCGGCTGAGCTATCCATCTTCTATTTGATGAGGAAATATTAAAGTCTCTATGAATCAATACAAATTATTGGACCAGTTCTGATGTACAGCAGTACATCTTTAAGGGTTGTGATTACAAACTTTGCAGAGGTTTTGTGTTTCGAAAGAGATATAAATATTTAGTAGCTTTAGCACTTCCATTGTGTCAGTGAGACCCACATTATTAACCCAGCCATTAAGTGTCAAGATTTATTATTTAAAGTGAAAACAAGAATCAGGTGTGTGTGGTCTGCATACAATACTCACGTCTCATGTAGATCGTAAACAAAAGAGGAAATAAAACAGAGCCCTGAGGTTCTCCACATTTGAATGATCTAGGATCAACTCAAAAGAAGGCAAAATACTGACTGAAATATGTCTGCTCAAAGAGAGGCAAACAAGTCTAGCACTACACCTCTTATCCCTATAGCTTGGAGTCTTTGTACAGAGATGGTGTGGTCAATGGTATAGAAGGGCAGAGATACGTCCAGCAAGATGGTGACTCTCAAATCACCTAATGATGACAAAACAACCAAGTTAGGGCTTCTTCCTAGTTTAAAATGGTTGTCTCATCATGTAACATTCACTGGTTCTTATTTCTGCTTCACATATTCATGCAAGTCGGGTTTGTTTATTTCTGAATTATTTTGTTCTTGAAGAAGACTTTCTAGCAGGGGCTCAGTATCGTAATTTCATTGCTATCAATTTATGCATCTCCACTTTTATAGTTTGCCTACGTTGTACTTTTTGAATGCATGTAATAAATCCTTGTAAATTCCTAATTCTTCCCTAGAACTCACTTATTGAGTCAGTCCTTCCTTAATTGACTGTGATTTAGAAATATTGTTTTGCACCTTATCTTGAAACATATAGCCTGATGAAATTGAGGTTTAATGCCCTACCTGATCCACCCACCTGTGGGCGTTTTAAGTATTGAGGTGTCTTTTGGGTTGTAAGATTGTAGGGGTATCCCAGGATAGTTAACACAAAAGGCATGTTTTTTTTAACTCCATTTTGCACTGTTTCTAAGCCAGTCTGGGTTCTCCTCTCTGTCTGCATTCCATACTTCAAAGTGGATTTCCTCTTGGAATATTTGCTGAGTACCTGGCAGAGCTGTTCCTGAGCAGCAAATTGTGAGTATTGGTAGGGTGGCATAATTATTGAGATTGAAAGTGTTCAGAGTGTTAATGATGCATTGTAGGTTGTGTTATTGAGAGTTGAGTGGTGCATTTTTATACAGCATATGAATATTTTGGTTATGGGATGTTGATTCTTGATTTAATTGGTGGTTTGATTACTGTAATTTTGATGTATTAATGTTATTTCTAAATTGAGTTGAAAAAAGTTTGTTTATTATTTGTTGATTAGGTAATCAGATTTGTCATAATCCAAGATATTGAGATATAATTGTTGAAGTTAATGTACTTGTCTGCAGGGTAGTGTTGTTTGTGAGGCGCTGCATTCACACAGGTAGGGAGTCTTTCTAAAAACCATTTTTTCTAGGTTTGTGGGTGTCTAATTTGGGTTGGTGTGATTTGCTATTCTGTGCGGAGGAGTAAGTACACTAATCAAAAGTGGATTGCGGATTCACGGAAGTCTGCTTTAGTGTGAATTATATTTAACATGTGCCACAAACATGCTGGTCTTGTTTCTATTAATTGTGAGATTCTTTTGTTTAATCTGCTGGTTTTCTCCTGTTTCAGTTATGTTATGTTATGTTAAATTGCGTTTATATAGCGCTTGGCTACTCTAACAGAGTGTCCCGGCGCTTTCCACAGGCAGCTCAAGTGTAGAACAACATAACAAGGAAAAGCAGACTCAAAAGAAAAAGACACCCACTAAACAGAAAGATTAAAAAGCCAGGTCTTCAGATTTTTCCTGAATTGAAGCAGATTGGGGATACTGCGTAGTGCCAACGGAAGCGAATTCCACAGCTGGGGGGCCTTGAGGCTAAAAGAGCGCCCCCGATGCGGGCCTTCCTCACACGCGGAACCACAGCAGTGAAGAGGGATTCAGAGCGCAGTGAGCGGGCAGGGCGATAGAAAGCCAATCTCTTCTGCAAATATCCCGCACCTGAGCCAAACAATGCTTTGTGCATCAGCGTCAGGGATTTAAACATAATCCGCTTCCGGATCGGCAACCAGTGGAGCGTCTGCAGCAACCCAGAGGCTCGTGCTCGCCTATGCAGACCAAAAATCGCACGGGCTGCAGAGTTTTGTACCACCTGCAGGCGCTGGACCAAGTAATCCGGGAGGCCTAAGAAAAGGGCATTGGCATAGTCTAACCTGGATCTGATAAGCGCCTGCACCGTAATCCGCCTGTGCTCCGCAGATAATAAAGGAAGAAACTTGCGGAGCATCTTCATAATGCCGAAACAGGTGCCGGACAGGCCGAGAACGTGCGCTCTCAATGAGAGCTTGTTATCCAGCTTAACGCCAAGGTTCTTGGCAACCAAAGAGGATTGTGCCGGGGGACACATAACGGCCGGCCACCATTGCCGCCACTCGGGGTCGGTGGCACAGCCAAAGAATAAAACCTCCGACTTGCTGGAGTTGGCCTTCAGACTGTTCCGCTGGAACCATCCAAAAACCATACCCAGGCAGTCCCGAATTCTCTCCCCATCAAATGGCTGATCTTTACCACATGTGAAGAGGAGTTGCGTGTCGTCGGCGTAGAACACGATCTGGGCTCCGTAAGCCTCCACCGCAGCCGCCAGAGGGGACATAAAGATGTTAAACAACGACGGGCTCAACACAGAACCCTGTGGAACCCCGACTCCCAATGGCGGCATCTCGGCGGAGCTCTGGGAAACCCAGATCGTCTGGCGGCGGCCATCCAAAAAAGATGTAAACCATTTGAACACCGTCCCCCTTAGGCCGATGTCATAAAGCCTGGCCAGGAGCGCCTCATGGGGGACGGTGTCGAAGGGCGCCGACAGGTCCAGCATGACTAACATGGCCTTGCCACCCACATCCAAGGTCTCCCTGATGATCTCTGGGACCTCCACCAACGCCGTTTCCGTGCTAAAATTGGGACAGAAACCGGATTGGGATGGATGGAGCAAGTTGTTGGATTCTAGGAAGCTCGACAAGACGCCATGAACATGTTTCTCAGTGATCTTAGCCAAAGCCGGGAGAAGTGAAATAGGCCTGTAATTGGCCAAAACCTCGGCATCAAGGCCAGGCTTTTTCAGGAGGGGGATCACCATCGCCCTTTTCCAGGTGCGTGGGACACTCCCCTCCCTCAGGGAGGCATTGAGGATCGGGTTGACCAGAGGGTTCACCACCGCCGCCATCCCAGCCAAAAATTTGGCAGGTCAAGGGTCAAGTGGCGAGCCAGATTTAAGACTGTCCAGCAGCACCCGGGACGCATCACTGGAGACCGGTGGAAAGTCTGCCAGCACTGCCGTCGACGTGGACGATGTTCCATGTCCTGCCCCGGGGCCGCAACAACCCTCCTCCGAGCTCTCCAAGAAGGAGGCCTGAATCGCCTTAATCTTGTCGGTGAAAAAAGTGGCAAGGTCACACGCCCACGCATCTGATGATACTGGCGGGGTTGAGTAGGAGCTCGGGGTTGTGAACTCCTTCACGATCAAGAAGATCTCCTTACAGGAGTTCGCCGACACCTCGATCCTCCTGGCAAGGCATTCCCTCTTGGCACCAAGAATGTCACGGTGATAGGCCTTCACAGCCGACCTGTAGGCAAGTTTAGCCTCCCCGTCATATTGAAGGCGCCAGGCCCGCTCAGCAACCTTGCATTGGCTGCGAGCCACACGCAGCGCCTCCGTGAACCACGGCGCAGATTGCCGTATTGCCGTGGACCGGGGGGTTGCCCTTGGGGCAAGATCGTCCAGCCTCTCAGTCAACCACCGCTGCAAAGCCTCAGTGTCTCTTTCCGGATGCCCCGAAAGATGACAAGGATGTTCCATGAGCGCCTGTTCCAACATAACAGGCGTCACTCTGTGCAACGCTCTCGAGGCTGATCTAGGCACCGTGGGGGCGCAGTTGTCAAACCGCCCATTCTCCAGCACGGAAAACCTAATCAGTCTATGATCCGTCCAGAGCACCGGCAGCGTTTCAATGTCAGCAATTGGGACTGACGAGAACACTTGATCGAGGGTATGCCCTTTCTCATGTGTAGGCCCTGACACAAACGGTGTCAGGCCAAGCGGAGATGTAATGTCCAGCAATTTAATCACATCCGGATTGTCCGAGTCATCAAGATGGAAATTAAAATCGCCTGCCAGCAGGCAGTGCTGTGCAGACAGCGCCAGCTCTAGAATGGCTGTCTGTAGGTCCTCCCAAAAAGAACCCACCGGGCCGGGTGGCCTGTAAACCAACAGCCCCTTAAACGCTTGACCCGGAGATAGTCTGAGCAGAAAGGCAAGGGACTCAGAGCCCTCGATGGGATTCACAGGAAGAACTGAACAAGAAACGTTCTTCTTCACCACCACAGCGACTCCACCCCCCCTTCCCTTAGCTCTATCCTGCCGAAAAATGTTATATGTAGAGGGGATGGCAGTAAAGATGTCCGGGTTGGACGCCTCTCCCAACCAAGTTTCGGTCAAAAGAAGACATAGAGGATTTTCCCTGACAAGGAGGTCATAAATGTGCTGGGCATGGCTTCCTATTGACCTCGTATTGAGCAGCAGGCAAAGATGTTTCACACGCGCCTCGGCTGGCCTATGGACGCTGACCGGAATCCCAGTAGGCGATCAGCCGCAGGCGGGACAGCGTCGTTTGCCCTTGTGGCGCCCCGGAAATACTGAGCGACACGAGCAAGATGAAGTACGCATGGCGCGTAGCGTCGCCGAAGTGTAGTGGATCATCGTCACCCACGCCTGGCCGGACCGTCGTTCTGCGCCGCCCCGCCGCCTCCGGAACGCGGACGGGCGCAGATGGGCAGGACACCGGCACGACTCAGGCTAAGCGAAGGCGTCCACCTGCGCGTCCCGCTGCGCGTAGGGAGCGACTTTAAATAGGCTCTCCAGTGAGCCCTTGGCGCGCGAGTCCGCTCCAAGATGATGGCCGCCGCCGGATGAGAAGCCCCAAACAAAGATGGCGCCCGAAGTTGACCCCCAGGACCCGAACCCACCAAAGTGGTGGTGCTGTAGAGGCACAAGGTGCACTTTTTAAATGCGGTGTGGGGAGCGGGGCGCGAGCTGCAGACAACAAGGTTAAAAGCAGGGGTAAGTTTAAACAAAAAAGTAACCCAGATACAAAACGAGGGAAGCTTAAAAATACACAGCGCTAATGCAGCGCGATCACAGCAGTGTGGTAGGTGGTAGAGGCAAGATGTATTTTGTTTTTACGAGTCCAAACTGTGACAAAAGGGCTGTGTATTGTTTTCCCATTCACTGAAATGCTGCTCTGTAATTGGTAAGTCAGCCAAGGAGTCACAGAAGGATTAGTCGGATGTGACCACAGGGTCCCACTGTTATTTGATTGGTTGCTGCTAAAGTCGCACTGTGATTGGTTGACTTTTGACATAGCTCTCGTCATATTGGTTGTCATCCCTTTACTTAATTTGTATGGTTTTGGTTTATTATGAGTTAGAATAATGGTTGCTGTGTTGAAAAAGCCTAAAACATCTAGTGTACCTACTTTGGAGGAACAGAAACTCTTCATGAGGGTCGCCTGAACACACAATGTTGAAGGACAGTGGGTTTCATACGTGTACATTAGCAGTGGCTGGCATAAACAAAATGTGGTGGGGCGGGTGGAGAGGGTTTGGGATGATGAGCACTGGAGAGGGAGTGTGAAGGGGGAGTAATAATAAAAAAATACTTACCTGAAGCTGCCAGCCACCTCGCACCTCAGTGTTCTGCTGCATCCTGGTCTCAGCAGACACTGGGACAGCAATTGAGATTCCCTGTGCAATCCAGGTGCTGCTCTCATGCTAAGACCAATACCATGAGAGCAGCAAGGGGATTGGTCTTAGCGGGCTGGTTTAGCGCTTGCTTGGGCACAATGAGTCTGTGCTGTTTCTCCAACCCATCTGTGCAATAATCTTGGTTGGAGAAACCTAACTACGCATGTCTGTTTGGCCGGCCTAATATGGCCGGCCAAACAGACATGCACATTTAAATGTCCACACACCACTTTGTTCCTCCTCCCTCCCATGACATGGCCCGGCCTGCCCCTCCCTACACATGCTGGCTCTGCCAGCGGCTGAAAAATTAAACGCTGCTGGTGATCCTGCCAATATAAATCCGGTAGTTAGGCCCCCTTCACTCCTGGCAGTGCTTGAAATAACAAGCGCCATGGATCTACAAAGCAGCGATGGGTCAGCCTCACGGCTTGGCTTGCCCCAATACACAAAAACACACAGGTTGCCCTATTGAGGACGTCGCTCCTGAAGGGGTAGTGCACACAGCCACCGGCAGCAGAACCAACACAACCGCCTTCCAAAACTCTTAATGTTTTCAGCTTCAAGCCGCTTTCCTTGTTTGATTGAAGAGAGCCAGTGAACAAGAGCATTATTAGCTTGAAACGCATTTGGCAGTCACATTACGAGTTTTGGAAGGCGGTTGTGTTGGTTCTGCTGCCAGTGGCTGTGTGCACTACCCCTTCAGGAGTGATGTCCTCAATAGGGCAACCTGTGTGTTTACATATATATCATGTTATCAAGCTTCAGGAGGAAGTGAAACGCATCATGGCGGAAGCGCTGGGCACAATAAAGTTACTCTAAATACTTGCAAGAGAAAATTTTGGGTCTACTCTTTGTCATTTCTGCTTTAAAAGAGCCAGGGAATGGTGGTGACGATGTGTGTATATATATATATATATATATATATATATATATATATATATATATATATATATATATATATATATATATATATATATATATATATATATATATATATATATATATATATATATATATATATATATATATTTATATAAAAGGGAAAGTCGTTCCAACGAAAAGACCAGAGGACACAGCGGGGATATCAGGTAACCATTTATTCATCGCAGTTTAGGCATAATGCATTTCGGCGTATTTTTGTACCTTCCTCAGATGCCTTTCTTGCCTTGGGTTGCCCTCCCTCCCTCTTTTGAATGTCTCCCAGTGCTCCAAGTAGTTGGAGTATAGCAAGCTCCGCCTTCATTAATAGCAGCTGCGGTCCGATGTATACAGGACTCAACATCCCAGCATGCATTTCTAAGGAAGTCCAGAATGCGGGGCAATGTAGCGCTTCAATGCGCACTGTTGTACCTTGCAAAAGAGGGAGAAGGCTGATTTAACCAAGAGAGTCCCAGTCAATAAGATGTCAATGTCTACCTTGGGTCCCCAACGCTTCAACTCCAAGAACAGTTCCAAACCGGGCCGTGACGATGCGATGCAATGATCCAGCGTCTCCGTGCAGTCACGGACTGCACATAGCAACGGCCAGTTGTTCGTAATGCTCCCGAGGTGGGCCTGCCAGTTACCAATCCTTTGGTGACTTCTGCCACAATGCCTTCACTTGATGCAGGCCACTTTTCAAACGGGTCTTCTGTTCACGCGTTAGGCACAGCCCGTGGAAAATATCAAAGAGAAAGTCCTTCCAACGAAAAGACCAGAGGACCCAGCGGGGATATCTGGTAACCATTTATTCATCGCAGTTTAGGCATAATGCATTTCGGTGTATTTTTGTGCCTTCCTTAGATGCCTTTCTTGCCTTGGGTTGCCCTCCCTCCCTCTATTGAATGTCTCCCGGGGCTCCAAGTAGTTGGAGTATAGCAAGCTCCGCCTTCATTAATAGCAGCTGCGGTCCGATGTATACAGGACTCAACATCCCAGCATGCATTTCTAAGGAAGTCCAGAATGCGGGGCAATGTAGCGCTTCAATGCGCACTGTTGTACCTTGCAAAAGAGGGAGAAGGCTGATTTAACCAAGAGAGTCCCAGTCAATAAGATGTCAATGGCTACCTCGGGTCCCCAACGCCTCAACCCCAAGAACAGTTCCAAACTGGGCCGTGATGATGCGATGCAATAAAGATACTTGAATATATATATACTGACCATGTCATGAATGATGTAATATGGGACATCATGAGCAGTGGATTGCAGGCAAGCAAGTTACAGTTAGTATAACTAACTATAACGGAGGAATTTCAATGGTTTTGTTTGAGTGAAAAGTCCAGCTAACTCTAAAACCCCTGAAACCTATGGTTTTTTCAGTGAATTTCTAAGGTTTTTTAAATGCTAATTCCTAACTATAACATACCTGAAACCTAAGTTTTTTTCAGTGAATCTCAAAGGTTTTTTAAATGCTAATTTCTTATTATAGTGTTCATTAGGCATATCTGTATATTTCTATCTTTTTTAATTATCATCCCATTCTCAACCTAGTAAAAACTGCAAATATCACCACTCTTCAGTTGATTCCTTCCGCCAACAAAATCGCCACAAACCACATCTAACGTTAATGATATACAAACTAGGCCTTCCCGTAGAAAAAAACACAAAAACACCACTTCCCCATATTTTTAACAACCAGCCAAATCTGCAATGCTACCTAAAAAAACAGGCGATAGCTCCACTTACCACTAACAAATTAACATCAACATTTAACTGCTGTAAGGAGAATGACTATGTACTATGTGAATTACATCCAACTCACACCCTTATTAGAAGCCAAATATGTGAGAGAGGTACTAATTCTGCACCTCCGACACCCAACAAAATCACAACACCCAGCGCCACCACCACTATAACCACCCCTCCTGACCCCTCTCCCCCTACTACCTCAGAGGCAGTGCAAAATAGGACAACGAACCTTCCCAAAATAATATATCCCCTCAACAGCACACTAGCTGAATGTTCAGAAATGTGGCAACCAACTATGAATAACGGAGGGAACTTGCACATCAACAATCATTTTCACAATCCCATGACTACCGGTGATATGCTATACACAACTTACTATATACACCAAAAACTTTTCTGTGATGTAGATATAGTATTGATACGTGTAGTGTACTGCACAGTGGCGCAAACATATTATCTCAGACACTGGGTAATATCTCAGTCATGTAGCTGTGTTGTCCCCCCCTTGAAGCAGAAGCGGAGTGGGCTGGTCCAACGTACGTAACTCCAGCATAAGAATATAAAGACATAGGCTATGCCTTGGGCGTGGTTCACTTGTGCGAAGACAAAAGACTCTGCCACAGCGATGGTCCTCACCCTTCCACGTGGCTGACGCCATGAGCACGTGCCTCCTCGATACAAGCCCATTGCGAACTCAGCGCCACAGCACCGCAGATTTATGTCTGTATTGACTACTGCCTTTCATCTACACTCTGGACAGCAGGGTTCACAACTTGAATTCAAATTTGGATCTACACTACAGACAGCATGAAATTCAGCCTTGCTTTATTTAATGCAAAGAAAATTGTACTATATGTCTTTAGATTTTGTTAAAGGATGTGACAAAAAGTATTCTTCGATGTCTGTGCTGACTACTGCCTTCGATCTACACTGCGGACAGCAGGGTTCACAACTTGAATTCAGCTTTGGATCTACACTATGGACAGCATTGAAATCAGCCTTGCTTTATTTAATGCAGAGATAATTTTACTATATGTCTTCAGATTTTGTTAAAGGATGTGACAAAAAGTATTCTTCGATGTCTGAGCTGACTACTGCCTTCGAACTACACTGGAGACAGCACGGTTCACAACTTGAATTCAGCTTTGGATCTACACTACGGACAGCATTGAATTTAGCCTTGATTTATTGAATACAGAGACAATTGTAATTAAAGAATGTGACAAAAAGCATTCCTCAATGTCTGTGTTAACTAATGCCTTCGATCTACATTGTGAGGGCTCACGATTCAGGTGGAATGGCGATTGCACATGACGCATTCCAGTAGGCAAGAGACATTGTGCCAGTGTGACCCGCCTGAACCATGAATCATCACAGGGTGCGCTCACGCTGAGTTCTTCAGGTACCACTAACTCACTGCACCATAAGTCATCGCCATGTGGCTGTATTCAGGCAGAATTCAATAGACAAAAGACATTGATCCAAATGCGGCCTCTCCTGGACCACTCATTATCGCAGGGTACGTACAAGCTCAGCGCCAAAGATGCTACTAACTCAGTACACCATAAATCATCGCAAGTGAACAGTTTTATGTCAGGAATGAGGCATACTATCACTCTAAAATAGAATTGATGCAGAATTCAATGTACAAAAGACATTAGTCTAAGTACTGCGCCCCCGACCACGCATCATCGCAGGGTACGTACATGCTAAGTGCCAAAGGTACTACTAACTCAGTGCACCATAAATCTTCACCACTTAGCCACATTAAGGCAGAATTCAGTTGGCAAAAGACATTGCTACCAGTGCGGCCTGGCCGGAGCATGCATCATCGCAGGCTCCACAAAACCTTGTTGCTTCAGGTACTACTAACTCAGTGCACCAATTATCATCACTGGTTGCAGACAAGCTAAATCACCAATACTGTGCAGCTCTACTCAACGCCGTGTGGCAGTGGGCTCTTGCTAACCGCTGCCTCCTGCCTACACTGTGGTCATCAGAGCTCACAATTAAATAGACTCTTGATTCATTATTTGCAGAGTGCAGTACCAAACTAAGTATAACATCCCTCAAACCTACACAATATCCTTTTAGTATCCTTCCTTCAAGAACTTCTCTTATATCAGTTATAGGTTTAGTTCAATACCAAAATTCACCCTGCAAGTCCAAAGGAACACTGAATGGCAGTCTACACTGCCGACAGCACAGGTCACAATTTGAACTATAATGTCCCTGAAACCTACATATTTCGACACTGTATTCCATATGTGTTTCGTCTTTTATGTGAATCATGATTACAGATGATGCAGTCCAGTAGGCAACAGACAATGCTTCCAGTGCAGCCCGTTCGGACCACTCATCATCGCAGATGAGCACATGCTGAGCACCAGACGTACCACTAACTTAGTACACCATAAATAATCGCCACATGGCCTTATTAAGGCAAAATTCAGTAGTCAAAAGACATTGTTACCAGTGCGGCCTGCCTGGACCACGCATCATCGCAGGCTCCACACAAACCGCCCATACCTCAGTGCACCACAACTCATGAACTCTTTATGATAGAATCTTCAGTGTATTATTTCACATGTAGTGCTCCTACCGTTGTTCAGCAGAAGTCATAAATTGTTTATGATGGAATATCTGTGTATGATATGATGATTACTATTGTACTTGTTTCCAACAGCAACGTAATAAAATGGAGTAGAGCGCATGGGCCCATACCCACTTCAACTATCTATCTGCGTCTGTGTATTCATTATGTTTCTAAAATGCTGCCCCTGGGCCCTACCACATATATTGTGCTGAAAACAGCATATGCAACCATCTTACCTCGGGCAGTAACAAAAACTTTGGTTATATAACTTTCTCTCACTCATTCTACCAACACAAACGTAGAAACTGGATCATTACAGTACTGCAAGCAAAGTGTATAGTAAATTTATAAGTCTGTGTGATTGCTAAAGTTTTTTTTTTGTAGGATATTTATATAGCGCGAACTCGACCCAAAACTATTTCAGCGGTTTACATGAGCACCGTATTTACAGTACATTTTCAGGCACGCGTAGCTTACGTGATTTGTCTACAATAACAGGATGTGGACGCGACTTCGAGGTTCTAACACTGATTTCCAGCACCAAGTTCGACAGTATAACTGAATGAACACATAAGTATATATATTAGCTGCCCTTCATGTGCCAAAAACTGCAACCTAAAGCTTTCATAGCCCTGTATTGCAACAGCTACAATACTCCACTGAATTTACAACAAACATTCATATTCGCAGAAATGCGTCATGTCCACAAGCGCATAATAGATACCAATAGGCCATGGATGGAGCAATGCGCCCGCCTGTGGCCAATTGCGTGCGGTCTTTTAGAATAAGTAGCACGCAAAAACCAATGGATTAGCACAGAAGGAAACAGACATGCACGAGCTTGTGCGATTCGTAGGTTAGGTACATATCCCCGTTTTTTCACATAGAAAATGTCTTGCGCTGCGTGAGTAGTGCTGTGCACCGCAACAAAGGCATCAGCTGTACTGCTATACTATTTCTCTTTCTCTTTTCAAGTTATGAACCCGGCTGTCCACAGTGCAGATTAATAAATCAAGGCTGAATTTAACAGATCCAAAGCAGAATTCAAGTTGTGACCTCTGCTAAAAGTAGTGTTTGGAACAGGTAAGAAGAGTGGCCTAGGTGCACAAGGCCTTAAATTAAACGCGGTGCGAACAAACGATATTGTCCTGCATAATGACGTGATCTCTCACCTCATTCTATCTCATCTCTGAATCATTTTAAAGACCTGCTGGACCATACTGTAGATCTGAGCCAGTGGCCACTTCCCTACAGACACCTCTTCAGCGCGGACCTACGAGAGGGGTGGGATGCATCAGGCACACTGCACACGTGCAAATAAGCAATATTGCCAAGGGTTATGTTAAATTGGGATCTTTGACCTCATTCAGTCATATCAATGTCTCATTTTAAATACCATCTATATCATAAGGTAGGCCTAAGCCTACGAGCAGCGCTGCCCTATGGACTCCTGTTTAGGGTGATTCTGCGGGAGGGGTGGGGTGCACTACCCTGAGTGTGCATATGAGAAAAAGCGATCTTGCCTTCCGTAATGATGTAATCTCTCACCTCAATCAATCACATCGATCTAATTTTAAAGACCTACTGGACCGTACTATAGACCTCAGCTAGCAACAAGCGCTGCGCTACAGACACGTGACGTTAGCTTTTAGGACACTTTAGTTACTTCCTTACTGAGTGTACAGGCACACAGGCTCCCGCCATTGCATTACACGTGAACATTAAGCTTCTAGCATACACTCTATTCCTATGTATATAAACAATTAGCATGATATAGTATTACTTAACCTTGTGTTTTCTCGTGCATTCCAACTCCTCTTTGAACCACGATTATCACTAACAATTGATCGTACTTCAAAAAACGAAGGATGCACTCAACTCCTAAAATAAACATTCATTTACCTGCAAACATTTCCACCATTAAATTACTTCTCATTTTACAGAAATTAATTGATTGGCTGAAAGGGGCTGAGCGGGAACTCTCTCCTGCAATGATGCACTGAGCATTCTAACACCTTCCATGGCAGTATCAAGACACCGTTCCATTGTGGAGTCCTGCTCTTCCATACAAATGTATCCCGGACTCAGAGCTTGCGCCAACATGTCATGGGACACACGAGTGGTGGCAGGTGAGATGTGAAGCCTCAGTGTGCAAGACCTACAATTGAGCACATTGCGGGGTAGGGACTAGGGTGCGGGACTCTAGGGCACAGGAGCATACAAGCGATTTTCCAGTAAGTAATAATGTAGGACTATATTATAAAACAACAGCAATCTATGGCTTCATGTATTTAATTTTAAGGACTTCTTAAACCACACTCTATCCTGCAGATCCCTGCGTCCTAGACAAACAAGTGACGAACAGTAAACACTAAAGACTGAATGCAATAAGCCAACACTCTATCTCCTCCTGCCTCTCTACTTTTAACTCTCCCTACCCTTCTCACTTTTTATGACAACATATTTTTTAGTGTGATAATCATCTGCTATTGAAGATTTTAAAGTCAATACTATTTAACATTACTGTGCACCTACAAAAAATAATGTAAGTAAATCTTAGGCACATAAATACTGAGTAATTATACAAGTACAAGAGTTCTATGAGTGTATCACTTTATAACACCGTAAGTACTGCCTGTGTGATTACGAAACAAATAAGGCACTGCCTAGCACCACTGAGGCTTCAGAGACTGCCGAGGCACAACCTGCATATTAAAATCCTGAATATGAAAATCTCCGGACTTAAGTTACCTCGAATTCCTCGAACAATTAGTAAATAATTCTCGGGAAGGTGGTCGTCTCCTAGACTACAAAACATCTCTGTACCCTTCCGCGTCCAATTCACATGTGACATTAACACCGTACTTGGGGGCATATTTACAAGGAAGCCGTTAAAATTATACCCCTTAATTTGTAAAAGAATAACTGAAGAGGCTCAAAGTTTTACTAAGAAAAGAATGATATTTGTAACTAGAAGTGTAATACCGGGGCTAACTCTTTACCAGCTCTTTACCAGAGGCTGTAGCTGAAATTAACGGTTCCTATGGAAAATTTTAACAAGTCAAGCACACTTGCTGTTTGGATGATCAACATTGTGTGCTGAACTTGTGACCTGTGTGCTCAATTGAATGTTCCATGAACTGTTACTATGGTAACAGGCAGTAAGCAGTTTGGGGGTAGGGTTCAAATGTGCTGGCTGTACAGAAACCGTCATATTTGCCCAAAGTCCTCTACATGACAGAGGAGAATGCAAACAGAGATGACAGAACACTGTGTACATCAGGAGCAAAAGAAGTACACAACTCTTCGACTTAACCTCAAGAGAGGGCGCAAGCAAAAGCCACTGGCGTTACAAAACCCCATGTACAATTTGCCTATTCTGTACTCAACAATGGGCAATTCTTTATAGATCCCAATCAGACACTGCTGCTTCACGTTTCACAGTGTGCACTTCACTAAATACTTTGTCGCTATTTAAATGGGAGACGGGATTGTCCACATTCCAAAAACTTAGGAGCATATTTACAAGGACGGCGTTAAAATGAACACTGCTTTACCGGCACCAAACTGCAGCTAAAACGGCGATAATGGGCTTGATAATCCTTTGTTGTCTTACCGGGAGATTTTTTCTACCCAGCTGTTTGCTATGGCAGGGTGTGAGCCGAAGCTCCCGCCCTGCCATAACAAACTTGGTTTGCATTTTGAAAGAGAGAACAGGGAAACCTGCTCTCTCTTTCAAAATGCAAAGCAGATTGCTTTTCCCCAAGGGGAGCTGCATATTAGCAGGTCCTCGTGTGGAAAAGTAATGGCGGCTTCAGAAGGACACGGGGAGCTGGCTGGGACCATAGAGACATTGGGGCTCCACCCACGGTCCCCAACATTGTATATACGCCCATGGGATGGGATCCCGGGGACGAATAAAAATTAGTAGTAGGCGACAATTTTTTTTAACGGTAAAATTAGGAGTCTATAATGGGCATATTTACAAGGACAGCATTAAAATGTTCTACTGTAAACCTGGGCTTCTATTGGAATTCTCAGGAATTCTCAAGAGCCTATTATTAAACCCATTATCGTCGCTTTAGCGGCACTTTCCTGACGCTAAAGAGACCATAATTTTAACATTGTCCTTGTAAATATGCCCCAATATCGTGAGAAATACAGCGATAATTCATGTTTGCAAGTGAAAAGCTGGTCAATATAAGACTGTGGTCTTAACATATCAATCCACCTCGCATATTAAACATGCTTAAGTCTACTTCAGAGCAGATGTTAGGATGCGGCATAAACCGCAATTAGCGAGAGTTTTGCTATCGCTCCTCAAGTCCAGGGCCACCTTGTAAATACAACTCTATTGTCGTACCTCACATTTCCATGTTCTATTGTCATAGGAACACCTACCTTGCCTATGGGAACGCATACATTGCAACTCATTGAAGATGCGAGGAAAGCTGTTAGCAAACCAATTGCTAACATGTGTTGATGCATCTTAGCGTCACCTAGTAAACAGGGCGATATCATTTTCACCAATTTTTTGGATTTTTATAAAAAATGTGGCGAAATGGCCCTTGTTAATATACCCTCAAGTTTGCCATGACAGAGTGGGAACCTCGACTCCCACCCTGCCATAGCAAACAGCAGTGTCCCGGGGGTAGGCACCCCGAGATACAGCAGGAGCCGGCCCTGGGGAGTGGTGGTCCCCAGGGCCCTCGACTGCTCCAGAATGGGGGCCACGCGGTACCCCTCCCACAATATAAAAAGCCCCGGAGGGTGGTGATCCCTGGGGCTTAGAGGGACCTTTGAGCCCCCACCCATTTTTTTGAAAGACCCAAAGAGTAGCGGTCCCCTGGGCTGGAGGTGGCCTTTAAGCCCCCCCCTACCCAAGTATTCTACTGGGGGAGTACCTTTGAGCTTCCCCACCCGTTTATTTTGTAGCACCGAGGGATGGCATACCCCGGACTACGGGGCCCCTCTGGACCCCCATCAAATATAATATTTTAGACCCCGGGATTTGGCCCTCCCAATAGCTAATTTTTAAACAAGCACAAGAGCCCGCCCTTCGTTTTTTTTTATTTTTTACAGCAGATCCATGCACCCTGCGCACATTTGACCCCCTAAGCAGGTCTAGAGGGTAAAGATATTTCTAACCTTCCCCTTTATACGTTTTGAACACTTGTTTCACTGATTTCTCGACCCTCGCTTCTACCGAGACACAAAATGGCTGTCAACACTTTTTGGTTTAGAATGTTGACAACCACTTGACTGCCAATTAGCATTCAGCGCATGATCAGGACGGTGCGCTTAGGGTGCGCTCAGGATGCACGGATCCACCGCGGCCATAGATATATATGTGCTTTTAATTGTGATTTTCTCAGGAACTACTGAACGGATTTACACCATTTAAGCAAAAGGCACAAGTCTGAACCAAGGACTACCTCTTTGCCAAATTTGGTGTAATCCATTTCAGCAGTTCGGGGTGTAGCCGCGATGAACGGTTCCTATGGAAAATTGCATGGGGAAAACATGTTTTTGGACCCCCTTTTTTCTCGGCCCCCACTTCACGAGTCGCCCTAAAAGACTTTTAGGATAGGAGCGGACCGGATCGCTCCACTAGTTTTGAAAATTTCGCAAAGATTTGTCAACCGGCGCCAAAGTTATTCCAAATAGAATGTTGCAGATTTCCTATGGAAAATAGGTCCTAACTATAACTACCTACTGGCAACCGCCAGTAGGTAATATATATATAAACAGCATTGTCCTGAGACTTCACAATCAACAATAACTTCTTCTTGCTTTGTTTCTTTTATTCCTTAATTAGATGTTTCATTTAATACAGCAAACAGCCAAGAAGTGTTTCGATCTTTTTCTCAAACGTTTACATTCCTATTTAACAACACACTTTGTTTGAAACCTTATACATGTATGCCTCCTTGGATACAAAAACAAAACATGAAAACAATTGACACATAAAATTTGTTTTTTTTAACAAATTATCTTCAACTGATTGCATGGGAGTTGAGATAAATATGTAGTAAATGACATTTCTGTAGAGCTACATGGTAAATCGAGTTGTTATTTTGGTTAACTTTTACAGAAAGTTTTATGCACAATGAAGGCTCTAGGTGTAGGAAAGGAACGGGATGACTTATCAATGTCCACAGTGGACCAAATCAGTACATAGCAACAACTACCATGTAGCTCTACAGAAATTTAATTTGCTACATATTTATATCAACTCCCAAGCAATCAGTTGAGGATAAGTTGTTATAAAACCTAATTTTATGTGTCAACATATCCGGTTGCAAGACACTCCTAACATTCTTTTGCCTATATCATGTACCCAATAACTCCAGGGTAGGCAACACATTTTCAAGAATTAGGTGGCTTGAATCACACTATATCATTAACTTACAGACCAAGGTCCCTCAAAGTATTAACAGTAATGAAGAGTTATCAGTTCATCTTGGGAATTAATGAATTATGGTTGACATCTTGCAAATTCTGGATTGAACATGCCAGCATATGTTGCTCTTCCTTTCACTTGTCATTTAATTTCCCTTCTGACTATGTTTTACTATGCCTTATCTTTTGCATTCTCATTTTTCATTCTTTTGTTTCTTTTCTTTTTTTTTCTTTCTTGTGCTGTGGTATATGCAGGGCTCATAATACACTTTTTTCTGGCATTGGGTGATATACCCCATGATGACAGTGGCCCATTTAGGGCATAATCATGTATGAATATACAATGTAAGCCCATTCGGGGAAAGTTGTTGTCCACTGTGCTATGATATCAGTGGTGCATGTACTATTGCTCAAGAGAGAACCATTTGGGGGCAAAATGTTGCTCATTGTGCTGAAATTTTCATTGGGCATGGGTATCAAGCCCAATTAGGGTGAAACACTGAGGAATACATTGGAATGGTTGTTTTCACTTTGTATATCTTGGGAGTGACACATTTAATTGTTCTCGGCTGAGACATGATTTGGTACATGCACTGATTATGATGTTGCAGTATTTGAATATATTTTTAATTTATTGAGGCCATTCGGAACTGGCAGATCTGATACCAGGCCTGATGGCGCTGCCTTTGTATGTATGTATGTACTTATATTACGAGTCCTTTGTCTATGTCTATGCCTGCAATAATGCCAGTTATATGATCAATTATGTTTGTTTCCGGCGCGCCTGGTGACACTGATGAAGGCGACAGCCCAAAAGCCTCTGTTCTCTGCAACAGTTGGGTAATAAATCATAGAAACATACCCCCGCGAGTGCTTTCTTCCTTGTAAAATTGATATGGGATCACGGAGCTACCATATATGTATATATATATATATATATATATATATATATATATATATATATATACGTATATATATGAATATATATATATATATATATATGAATATATATATATATATATATATATATATATATATATATATATATATATATATATATATATATATATATATATATATATATATATATATATAGGGAGAAAGAGATAGATAGACAGATAGATAGATAGATGGATATATCCAAATATATCTATGTAAAATTTATATGGGATCATGGAGCTACTATATATATATATTACCTACTGGCGGTCGCCAGTAGGTATATATAGTTAGGATTTTTTCTCTATGGGATTTTTGAAAATTCTATGTCTAATAACTTTGGCGTTTGTGGACGGAATTGGCTGAAATTTTCAGGAAAATGGCACATTTTGTTTCTGAGCAGCCCTTGAAAATTTGGGGGGGTTCGTCAAGGGGGGGCGGAGAAAAAAGGGGGGTCCCAAAACGTGTTTTTAACATTGAGTTTTCCATAGGGCGGTTGGCCTCACTTTTAGCCCGAACGGCTGAATGGATTTGCACGAAACTTGGCAAAATTGTAGGGACTGGTAGCCCGATGTGCCTTTTGTAGGTCTCAATATATGTGCTCCAGTGGATTTTGAGAAATTAACGTTTAAAAAAAGATATATATCTGTAACAGCGGACCTGGCAGCGTCCCAGGACGCGTACTTTACGTGCAACGGAGCTTTGTGAAGCGAAGCTGATTGGTTCTCCGGCGTCTGTCAACATTCCAAAAAGTCCGTAGCGGCCGCCATCTTGTCTCTCGGTAGGATCGAGAGACAAGAGGAGGTCAAAACAAAGGGGGAAATAACTATAAGGGGGCATAGTAGATCCTCGCTGACCCCCTAGGTTTGATGTGGAGGTTTTAAAAGGGCCCCGCGGGGCAAAAAAAAATAATAATAATAATAATCGAACGGCTGAATGGATTTGCACGAAACTTGGCAAAATATTAGGGACTGGTAGCCCGATGTGCCTTTGCTAGGTCTCAATATATGTGCTCCAGTGGATTTTGAGAAATTAACGTTCAAAAAAAGATATATATCTGTAACAGCGCTCCGCTTCGCGTAACGGAGGTTTGCGAAGCTGATTGGTCATTCTGTCACTGGGCTATAGTTGGGCTACATCTGGCTGATATTTGGGCTACATTTGTTTTTTTGTGTGTCTGGCGGCCATCTTTGGGCTACATTGGGCTACATTGGGCTTCATTGGGCTACATTGGGCTACATTTGGGCTCCAACATATATATAGGCCAATGTAGCCCAATATATATTTTTCAAAGTTAATTTTCGTAAAAACCACTGGAGCATATATCTTGAGACATAGCAAAGGCACATCGGGCTACCAGTCCCTACAATTTTGCCAAGTTTCGTGGAAATCTATTCAGCCGTTCGAGCTAAAAGTGAGTCCAACCGCCCTATGGAAATGAAGGAAATGAATGGGTAATTTGTAATTAGCAAATAGCTCATCGCAAACTAGGAGTGGTAAAGAATCGCTATTTATTCCTTAAAGTTCGCTATTTAGGAAATGCAAAAAACTTTGATGATACATATGGCGGTTCATCTCTAACAAGATAAGAAGCATAGGGATACATTTATGATGACTGGCGCATCACCAGGGATGTGTTAGTCATTCTGTGCCGCTGTTCCGTCACCTATGGTGTGCTGCATTTACAATGCGGCGCATCATGGGGCAAAAACAGCACAGATGCGTGATGTATCTGTGCCGTAAAGGTGGCGCATTGCTGGAGTTGTATCGCAAGTGTGATGAAGCTCCAGCAAGGGTCGGGGGTGCCCCTGTCGCAGGGTTTCTGTTCTCACACAGAACTGTGGACAGAGGATTGGAACCTCGGCGAATTAGGGTGTCCCAAAACTCACGTTAGTAATCAAAAACTCCTTAGCAAGCTAGGTACAGTGTCACATTGGATATAACAAACTCTCAATGTTTAGACAATCCAGAATATGAACTTATAGTACCTCAGGATACGTGGAACTCATGAACAGTCGGTCGTTATATATTTCTTAGAAACCAGAACATGGAGTTAAGAAGAACACATGTGTATTTGAAATGTTTATTTACTAATGCCGTCTTCTCAGGCGTAGTATCTTAGATAATAGAAGTACACATATTATCAGTAGCAAAATTACCAGCATAGTTACTAGTACATAAAAAGCGAATGGTGATAGTATGTTAACATGCTGTAAATGAATAAGAGTTAGCAACACTTATAAGCAGCCGCGGGCCGTGGAGGGAGTTACGGTGAGGCAGGGAGGCGGGGAGGGGGAGAAGCAGGGTGGAGAATACAAGTACACATATTATCAGTAGCAAAATTACCAGCATAGTTACTAGTACATAAAAAGCGAATGGTGACAGTATGTTAACATGCTGTAAATGAATAAGAGTTAGCAACACTTATAAGCAGCCGCGGGCCGTGGAGGGAGTTACGGTGGGGCAGGGAGGCGGGGAGGGGGAGGTGCAAGGTAGAGAGGGCTCCACCCTGCTTCTCCCCCTCCCTGCCTCCCTGCCTCACCGTAACTCCCTCCACGGCCCGCGGCTGCTTATATCTCACCCTCCCTAATACACATATTGTATTATTTGCTAAGAAGGTCTCTTTGTGTTGGTTTAGGGCGTGCCCATACTTTAGTGTCTTAGATTTGAAGGAATCACATCAGCATACACCAGCTCCCTCTTCATGTGAACCGCATCAACTGTTGTGTATGTGTGTTCGGCAAAGCAATATAAAACCCGCCTCATGCCCAGAATTGGCAGAAGTTGCACTTATGTTATGAGTATGAAGTCGTGGAGATCAGACCTCATAACAATTCTGTATCGTGTTGTTCTTGAAACTTTAGCACTCGCTGTACAGATATAGTTTAACAAGCAAAGCAGATAGTAGAGCAATAACATATTATTCTCATGTAAACCACGATGAACTACTAGGTGGAAAGCTAAAGCAACAACTAAGTGTCGTGTGCAGAAGTTGCAAAAAAGGAAAAATGGCGTTTAAACCGGTAATGAGCCCATGCTAACTTAACACGGTGTAAAGATATCCAGGACCTAGATGACACCTCCCCATGATCCGGAAACGAACTGAATAAGATAATAGAAGTGCCATCTCATGAGAGCAGATTGCAAGTTTATATGTGGACGGTCCGCAAGGTAAAGCATTAAAAACTAGGAAAATTTAATGCTAAAGAAAAATAAAACAGCCAAGTACTTTATCGAGTCTTAAGCCAATAGGCAAGGTAAATAATAAAAACTTGACAAATAAGTCAATGAATTGTCAATGAAATGCTAGTACTCAGCATATCAAACATGAAAAAGGTCTATGACATAACTGTGTATGCAAAATAAGCTGCAACAGCCTCCAATAGGAAGTCACCGTCTTCATCCGAAAACAGTTCAGCCATCCAATTTAAAAGCGGAAAAGAACATACGTGCTCTCCCAGCACCGGATCCTCTATCACCATCAGAGGACAGCTCGGTGGGTTTTCAAGAAAGCTCTGTTCCAAGAAAGACTGTGCTGCCGCCAGTAAATTCCAGGGACCAAGTAGTCCATGCATCAATGCCACAGCCATAATCCTTTCGCCAGGACAAACCAACTCGTGAGTAATGATAGGAGTCATCAGCTGATTAAAGTCGACGTCAGGAGAAACCGGTCCGCAGAGACACAAATCAATGGCCCAATCGAAATCACAGGTCAGGCAGTGAAATACAGGCTGGACACAGGTGAAGTAGGAGAATCGAAAAGATAATCCATATGCCGTGCTTAATATCGCCAACGGCATTGTGCCATAATATTCTAGCATGCGATTGCGGAACAGTGTCAGCAGCTGCAGGGTGGGAGGTTGCATAGGAGGGACATCCATATTTAAAAATGTAAAAAAGCACAAGAGCGTCCACTGGTAATGCAAGTAAAAATGCCAATCCACGAACCAGAGTGGAGAAAATAGAATGAAAGGAAGCAGGGATGACTCCAAAGATTTTCTCAAATGAAGTCACGAGACCACTGGTAACAACTTTAAAAAAGTGCGCCAGGGTCTTTGTGGAGGATGCGTTAAAGATAGTCGGAACCATCTTGCTGAAATTGAAAGGCAAATCTGAATTAAAAGTATTCCTTTTATCGTAACAGTAAGTGAACGGGTTATTTGCTGCAGAAATGTTCTATTTCCGCCCACACATGAACATAGGGAGTTTTCAATCTGGCCACAAATACCAACCTTGGGACAGATTTCAACGGCATGGCAAGAATAAGAGCTCTTTTGTCTCAGAGAGAGGTGGCCTTGAGTTCGGCCCGTGAAACTTTCGTGCTTCACATAGCGAACACCCGTACAGAGGTGCAGACCCTTTTCAATTAACTCAGAACAATCTTCATTATTGAGCATCAAATAACTACCATTTTCCAACAACTTGAACGTGGGGATGATAGCAGGAACTGGCGTGCCTTGCAACACGCAAGCCATATTTGGTCGGTGTTTGTTGCATGAACCGTGTAACTGTATGTGCCTACACATTAGTGAATGATCTGGCGTCTCAGTGCATTCCTCTCCATTCAGATAAACTTCTTGATCATCTTTGAAACATCTGTATGTGTATGGAAGCGACCAGACCTCATGAAGAAAAGCACTACCTAAAGGTTCATAACGACCTATTGGTATATATTTCATACAATTTGAAAACTTATATAAAGCAAAAGGCAGCGTTATTAAACCATGGAAAGGCACGTTGCCAAAAAACCCGCAATCCTCTGCTGATGATGTCACTGAGCATGTCATGAATGATGTAATATGTGACATCATCAGCAGTGGATTACGGGTAATAGTATCTCTAGTTTACTCCCCTATAGCTGTCTTTCTTTTAACATAAGTGTCTGTTTCCTTCCCTTATACTTACTGTTTTTGGTTCGCTTCTAGTTCGCGTACCGGCGAGCGAACTGGGAAGCGAACTAAGAGAAATAGAGGTTGGCACAGTTCCAAATATTGTACCAATTTTTTAATAACGGGGAGGTAGTTCTGAAAAGAACTTTTTTTTTTATTGTTTTTGTTGTTTTATATTTTTTTTATTATTTTTCGGAACATTTTTTTACTTTTTTTGAATTTTTCTGAAGTTTTATATTTTTTTGGGTTTTTCTTGGAGGGGGCAATGAAAACGATTCATTGTAAAGGGCTCAACAGGAGCAACAAAACAAAAAAAGAAGTATTTATTATTTTGGGCGTTTCGTACAAACTTGCATATGATAGTCAATAGCTCTGTTGATCAGAGTGATGCTTTTTTCTCCGTAGGAAATGAATCCATCGCAAAATACGCAGGTGTGTTTTACTTCACCAAATTTCATTTGTATATTTGGCACCATCTCCCTGCCCTCTGGTCCCGTTACTTCCGGTACAACAGATCTTCTGGCCATAATAGGGAGATTATCTAGGTCGTTTCGAAACTGTGCAGCACTGTAGTTGTTAGGATGCCACCTAGTCATATGGCGATGCATTGTGTAGTTTCCGAAACTGTATTTTTTCTCGGTTCCTCTGGACAGTCTATCTTGACATATAAGGCAAGTTACGTATCTTGCATTTACTTTTTTCTGACCTTTGGGAATTTAAAAAAATTGCCAAATGAAGTTTTCTTTCCGGTGAGACGTCCTGGGCTGCTCAGGCAAAAACTGCCTCTCTTCGTGCTCGTCGTCCTGTTCCTCTTCTTCTTCTTCTTGTTGAATTATAACTTGAGCAGGTGGTCCACTCTTCCTTGGATGTGGTGGAGGTGGTGGGGAAGCACCAGCTGAAGCTACTAAAGAAGCCATTGCTCAGTGATCACAAAGGGTCTTTTTCTCACAATGATGAAAGTCAGAGTGAGGAAAGAAGGAGGGATTTTCATCATTTGGGAAAAACAAGAGTTCTCAACCAATCAAAAGTGTTCATTTTAGATTATATGACCTAGTCTTACATCATTAGGAAACCAAAAGTGAAATGAACCAATGAAAAGTGTTATTACCAAGTCACATGACTTGCTGTGTTTACGTTAAGCGCTTTGCAGGGCCTCCCGGTTTGCTTCCAGAAACCTGCGCTTTGCGACTCGCTTCGCGTACCAGTTCGCTAACGTAGCACGTCATATGACGTATCACGCGACAACGTGAAACGTCATGCGGACGGGAGGCGTCACGATGTTGTTTTCTAACGCGGCACTTGCGGTAAAGAAACGTTTACCGGCTTGCGGTCTATTTCGCGGCATCAAGGTCAGCTAACGGGAAGCTTCCCGATTCGCGAAGCGGGAACGAAGAAAAAAAAATATTAAAAAAAAAAATTATTCATAAACATATAAAATATATTTTTGGATTTAAAGAAGAATACATTTTACAGCTACAGATATTAGCTGTTAAAAAACCAATGAAATTCACAGAAAAAACCATAGGTTATAGACCATATATAGTTAGGAATTAGCATTTACAAAACCTTGAAAATTCACTGAAAAAACCATAGGTTATAGACCATATATAGTTAGGAATTAGCATTTAGAAAACCTTATTTTACTCACACAAAACCATTGAAATTCCATATATAGTTAGTTGCACTAACTATATATCGCGCACCCGCAATCCACTGCTGATGATGTCACATATTACATCATTCATGACATGGTCAGTGACATCACTGATGACATCACTGATGACATCACTGATGACATCTCAAATGACATCACTGATGACATCACTGATGACATCTCATTTGACATCAATGACGACATCACTGATGATATCATTCATGTGACAATACAATGCATCTCCTCACATTTTAATATAACCTCTGTTTCACCCAGTGTTAAAAAGAGAGTATAATTTTTGAAACCATTGACACACCAATACTAGTTACTACATACGCACTCACTGATTGCTACGTCTACACACACCTTCACTCATTCACCCATACAATCATTCATACATACAATCACTCATCTTTACAACACTATCATATGCACTCATACACCTATACAGACACTCACAGTCTGCCACTCATCCATGGAGTTACTCATACACCTAGTCAGTCCTGTAAAGAATCAATGACACTTCCATTTTCTTGTCTATACAGTTAAACATAGAGCACCTTACATTTTCAAACATATACTAACACATACTTACCTTCTTATACAATCATTGATACAAGTACAGATTGATCTGCACAGAGTCACACACCTCCCAGCTAGCCACACACACACTCAGTCTCCCATACAAATACTTGGGCAATCAATCAATAACCCATATAGTTACTCATATAGCTACTGATCAACACATGCAGCAGTTTACAGAACAACAGACATAATGATGCACAAATTAAGACAGTTTAGTCACTAACCCATGCAGTCAGTGAGACACATTTAATCACTCACTCATACAGTCAGTCATGCACCTACTAAATCCTTCGTCCAGACACTTACACATCCACTCATTCTTCAATATATAAGACATATTTAAACTTTATAGAAACAAAAAATCACTGGATGTTGTTATCAGTGATGTCACTGACCATGTCATGAATGATGTAATATGTGACATCATCAGCAGTGGATTGCGGGTGCGCGATATATAGTTAGTGCAACTAACTATATATGGAATTTCAATGGTTTTGTGTGAGTAAAATAAGGTTTTCTAAATGCTAATTCCTAACTATATATGGTCTATAACCTATGGTTTTTTCAGTGAATTTTCAAGGTTTTGTAAATGCTAATTCCTAACTATATATGGTCTATAACCTATGGTTTTTTCTGTGAATATATATATATATATATATATATATGTATATATATATGTATATATATATATATATATATATATATATATATATATATATATATATATATATATATATACAGTTAGGACCTAGCTACCATAGGAAATCCTCAACATTCTATTGGGAATACCTTTGGCGCCGGTTGAGGAATTTGCGTGTAATTTTCCAAAATTTAGGCCACCTCCGCTCCGCTTCTTCCCTGGAAGTTTCGGGGGGATTCGTCATGCGGGGGCCGAGAAAAAAGGGGGGTCCCAAAATGTGTTTTCCCCATGTTAATTTCCATAGGACGAATAGACAAGTCTTCAGCTCGAACCGCTGTATGGAATTACACCAAACTTTGCAAAATTGTAGGGACTGGTACGCAGAAGTGCCTTTTCTGTATTTGGTGAAAATTGCTCCAGTGGTTTTTACGAAAATTAACTTTAAAAAAATATATATATCTGGGCGGAGCCTAACCACACATCTCATCGTGAGATCTGATTGGCTGTCAGCACTTCATCTAAGAAGTGTTGGCAGCCATCTTGGGACCAATATACATGATAGCACCTCATTAAAAAGCATTGTAGTTAATAGAGGGTTTTAGGACTTTAGTTACATTATAAATCATTTGTTGATGGTACCATACTCATTTTAGGAATTGTGGTGTGTTCTAAGGTTATTTTACCATGTGAAAAAGCCTTCTGCTGGGATATCATGAATCATGTTTGAAAGAAAACTATTATCTCATGCTTTTCCCACAGTGGTTTGGAAGGGGATCTATAAGCTAAACTGAAAGCATATTTTCTGTAAATTCACATTATCTTTCTCAGTCATGTGAGAATGAAGTCTGACATTCTCAGTAAAACGTGTACATCCAACAAGGAGAGAGACTGTCAGTTGATTCCTTTGTGTTCTACTGCAGCCTCCTAGAGTGTTCTAAAGAACAACTAGAGAGCTACCAGTCGTACATATAACAAAGGTATGGCACACCTGAAGCCATCTTGATTGGAATAAAGTGGTAACTCTTAAAACATTTAATTTAAAAAGGAACAAAATGAGGGGGTATATTTTGCCATAGAAAGTATGATTAGTGCTGCAGAAAGAAAAATTAGGGCACATTTTGAGTGACTTCTCAAATCCTCTTCTATTTCATTAAAAATTCTGACATGCAGCCTCCCAAGATGGCCAACAGAGACAAAAGAACCCAAATGTAGCCCAAATATCACCCAGATGTAGCCCAAGTATAGCCCAATGACAGAATGTCCCAGAGTGTTCTAAAGAACAACTAGAGCGCTAACAGTCTTACTTATGACAAAAGTATGGCACACCAGAAGCCATCTTGATTGGAATGAAGTGGTAAGTCTGAAAACATTTTTAATTGAAAAAGGAACAAAATGAGGGGGTTCATTTTGCCATAGAAAGTATGATTAGTGCTTCAGAAAGAAAAATTAGGGCACATTTTGAGTGACTTCTCAAATCCTCTTCTATTTCATTAAAAAAATTCTGACATGCAGACTGAAACATGCACTTTGAATACCAGCAGCAGACTTCCCTGGTGAGCTGTAGCTTTACTACAGTGAACTAATGAGCAACTAGAGTGCTAACATTCAGAATTTATGGCAAATGTGTGACACATCTGAATGCCTTCTTGATGGAACCAAAGTAAACAAGCATTGAAAATGCAATCGATCTCGCCATCGTTTAAGTTAAAGCCATTCTGTTTGTAATGAGGTGGCTTTTTAGCTTTGCTTTTATTAGTGTTTTTAAAACTTTCATGTAAATAACATGCATATGTATGCATATATGTATATGTATGCATGCATTTATATTTGTATTTATATAGATATGCAGATTATATATGTTTATATATATATGTATATTCGGTATGTATATATACATACATATCTATAAATGCATATGCATATATATGCATATATATATGTGTATATGTGTGCGTGTAGAGAGAGGTAGAGAGGTAGAGGTGTAGAGGTAGAGAGGTAGAGGTAGAGAGGTAGAGACTAGAAGGGAGAGAAGTAGAGAGAGGTAGAGAGGTAGAGAGTAGAGAGTGAGTAATAGAGAGTAGAGAGTGAGTAGTAGAGAGTAGTAGAGAGCAGAAGAGAGAGTAGCAGAGAGTGAGTAGTAGAGAGTAGTAGAGTGAATAGTAGAGTGAGTAGTAGAGAGTAGTAGAGTGAGTAGTAGAGAGTGAGTAGTAGAGAGTAGTAGAGAGTAAGTAGTAGAGTGAGTAGTAGAGAGAAGTAGAGAGTGAGTAGTAGAGAGTAGTAAAGAGTGAGTAGTAGAGAGTAGTAGAGAGCGAGTAGTAGAGAGTGAGTAGTAGAGAGTGAGTAGCAGAGAGAGAGAATAGTAGAGAGTAGTAGAGAGTGAGTAGTAGAGTGAGTAGTAGAGAGTAGTAGAGAGAGAGTAGTAGAGAGTGAGTAGTAGAGAGTGAGTAGTAGAGTGAGTAGTAGAGAGTGAGTAGTAAAGAGAGAGTAGTAGAGAGTGAGTAGTACAGAGTAGAGAGTGAGTAGTAGAGAGTAGTAGAGAGTGAGTAGTAAAGAGTAAGTAGTAGAGAGAGAGTAGTAGAGAGTGAGTAGTAGAGAGTAGAGAGTAGTAGAGAGTGAGTAGTAGAGAGTAGTAGATAGTGAGTAGTAGGGAGTGAGTAGTAGAGAGTAGTAGAGTAATAGAGAATGAGTAGTAGAGAGTGAGTATTAGAGAGTAGTGGAGTAGTAGAGAGTAAGTAGTAGAGAGTAGTGGAGAATAGTCCAAAGTTTGGCACAGCACCACTTGCACAATAAGTCCAATCAAATCATATCACTTAGAGTCCTTATTGAAGCGCTGAATCTTGGTGTATATTCAAATGCTTTTATTTTCCTTAAGTTTATGTACCACAGCCAGCCGACGCGTATCGTCTGTGCAACAGAACTTCTTCAGGGCGTTCTTATAGTTTTTTGAGTGAATTTTAAAGGTTTTTTAAATGCTAATTCCTAACTATATAAGGCCTGAAACCTATGGTTTTTTCAGTGAATATATATATATATAGAGAGATAGATAGATAGATAGATAGATAGATAGATAGATAGATAGATAGATAGATAGATAGATAGATAGATAGATAGGTAGATAGGTAGGTAGGTAGATAGATAGATAGATAGATAGATAGATAGATAGATAGATAGATAGATAGATAGATAGATAGATAGATAGATAGATAGATAGATAGATAGATAGATAGATAGATAGATAGATAGATAGATAGATAGATAGATAGATAGATAGATAGATAGATGGATGGATGGATGGATGGATGGATGGATGGATGGATGGATGGATGGATGGATGGATGGATGGATGGATGGATGGATGGATGGATGGATAGATAGATAGATAGATAGATAGATAGATAGATAGATAGATAGATAGATAGATAGATAGATAGATAGATAGATAGATAGATAGATAGATAGATAGATAGATAGATAGATGGATAGATGGATAGATAGATATATACAAATATATCTATGTATGGTAGCTCTGTGATCCTGTATCGATTTTACATGGAAGAAAGCACTCGTGGGGGTAAGTTCATAGGATTTATTACCGAACTGTTGCAGAGAGGAGACGCGTTTCGGTTGTCACCTTCGTCAGTGTCATCAGGCTATATATAGATAGATAGATATATAGATATATAGACATAAATAGTGTAACATATTGAAAAAAAAATTACTTTTCTATCATATATTTTCTTTACAATTTAAATGTATTACTATACATCTATATATATTACCTACTGACGGTCGCCAGTAGGTAGTTATAGTTAGGAGCTACTTTCCATAGGAAATCCACAATATTCTATTTGGAATAACTTTGGCGCCGGTGGACGAATCTTCGCAAATTACTCCAAGAAAATGGCCTGCTCGGTTTCGCTCCTTCCCTAAAAGTTTGGGGTTGATTTGTCAAGTGGGGGCCTAGAAAAAAGGGGGTCTGAAACATGTTTTCCCCATGCAATTTTCCATAGGGACCTTTAGCCAGGGCTACAGCCCGAACGGCTGAACGGAATTACACCAAATTTGGCAGAGAGTTAGAGTTCGGTTCGCAGATTGTGCTTTTTGTTAAATGGTGTAAATCTGTTCAGTAGTTTCTGAGAAAATTAAAAGTAAAATCATAGCGATATCTAGAGACGAAGTACCACACGCATATGGAAATCCGTACAATAATGAGCACGAGCTGCATGCTGATTGGCTGTCAACTGTCTGTCAACACTCCAAACCAGGAAGTGTTGGCAGCCATCTTGTTCGTCGCTAGAACTGAGTCACAAGAAAACAGTAAAACAAAGTTGAGGAATAAGGAAAGGGGGCAGGGTAGAAACATCCTGGCCCTCTAGGCTTGCTCAGGGGTCGTACATGGATCTTTAGGCTCTATTTAAAAAAAAAAAATAGAAAAATCGCAGGGTCCGCGTACGGAAATCCGTACAATTATGAACACGAGCTGCATGCTGATTGGCTGTTATCTGTCTGTCAACACTCCAAACCAGGCAGTGTTGGCAGCCATCTTGTTCGTCGCTAGAACTGAGTCACAAGAAAACAGTAAAACAAAGTTAAGAAATAAGGAAAGGGGGCAGTGTAGAAACATCCTGACCCTTTAGGCTTGCTCAGGGGTCGTACACGGATCTTTAGGCTCAATTTTTTTTAAATAAAAAATCCCAGAGTACGCGTATGGTACTCGTATGCGTACGAAAAGGAAAAAAAAATCTAGAAGTCCGTTTTATTCTTAATTAGCTCCCAGGGGGGGTGGCAGCCACCGGGGGCTGCCGGGAAGGGGACCTAACCCCCCATACTTTACATAATGGGCCGGGCTTGTAAGGTGTCCTGAGCTTCGGGTATGTGGGGGGTTACGGTCCCCTTCCCCGCAGCCCCGGTGACTGCCACCCCTTTGGGCTTTGTACCAAAAACCGTACAATTAGGAGCACGAGCTGCATGTTGATTGGTTGTCAACTGTCTGTCAACACTCCAAACCAGGAAGTGTTGCCAGCCATCTTTTATTTTGAAGTATGCGGGGGGGCTCACGGCCCTCCTACATGCTCCGGGGACCGGCACCTTCCTGGGGCAGTAATATTTAAAATAGGAGGGTCCGTGACGGCACGGACCTCCAAGCCCCGGGGACTACCACTTCTCTGGGCTTTTTAAAGTTGGGAGGGGGTTTCACGGCCTCTGTCCTGGAGCTCTTGATGGCTCTGGGGACCACCACCTCCCAGGGCCGGCTTCTGCAGTCTCCCGGGGTGCCTACCCCAGGACACTGCTGTTTGCTATCGTAGGGCGGGAGCACTGCGGCTCCCACTTTAGCACAGCAAACCGGTTTCCTATTTGAAAGAGAGAGCATGTTAATCTGCTGTCTCTTTCAAGTAGGAAAGCAGATTGCTTTTCGTTATAGAGAGCAGCATGTAAGCTGCTCTCTCTGAGAAAGCAATGCCGGCTCTCGAAGGATGCGGTGAGCCGACTGGGACCGTGGGGGCATTGGGGTTTCCCCCACAGTCTCCAATGTTATTTTTTGAGTCCCGGGGGATGGGGTCCCTTTGCAGCTCCTTAAACATTCGTACACATAATTTCTGCAAAATCTTTTTTTGTGTTGGGGAACAAAGTATTACCTCAGTGACTTTGTCATCCATGTATCTTTTTTACTTTTTCTTTATTTGAATTCCGCTTTATTTACAGTATGTTTCTACCTCTCTTCACAATGAGTTCCACAGTGTAGCGTCCATTGCAGTGTTCTTAGCCTTTTTGTTCTTTTGCTGACTTAACAGTTTGTGTTCAAGATTTGGTGTCCTATTTGTGTAGCTTTCCTTTGTGTATCTTTTGTGCAGCCTTCTTTTGTGTATGTTCTTTTGTATCTGACTTTGTTTACTCAGTGCTTCATCCAGTGTTCTGAATGTAGCAGTACATCTGTAGACATGTAGTTTACTCCTTTCCTTTGCCTCCCTCAACCCTAATTGACAGCGTAATGGGGTGAGTCAAACTAAAGCAATGCTGTCGTCACTGTTTTAAGTTTGCAACACAGTAGGTAGGATAAATAAATGAATAAAGCACTTGACACAATGCAGAGTGACACTGTATTTATTGTATTTAATTTTCGAATGTTTTCAAAATAATATACACTCATGTACAAAATATTGTTGCTTTATTTGCAAGATACATATTTAATATAATTCATATGAATCACCACATATTACAGTAAAGATAAAATGAATTATTTATGTTTTTGTACAAGGACATACAACATAAGAAATTCAGTATGGAAAATCAACAAAACAATTTGGACGATGGTTTCGAAATTAGTAACAGTGTCATAGAAGAGCTGAACATACTTTTTACAAGTAGCGAGAATGAAGAGGAAGATATACATGCTGCAGATATCAGCTGTGATTTCCTAGACTAAACCTTATGTCGTGTTTTGGCAGCTCCTGAGTTAGCGTTTAGCACAGCTACACGCTCTTTTCGTTAACTTGACCAAAACGAACGGGGGCCATTTTGAATCCTTCTGGCTTCCATTTGCTATGATGCCTCGTGGCCAGTGTGCCCTTTCGTCCTTCCTCGATACCCATGGTCACCTATTCTGCTCGGTAACAGGCTATTTTTAGTACTGGTCAAGCGCACATGCGCACTATGCATCAACTGGTCACTCTTTAGGAATGTTAGCACTAACTGACCAGTGCTATTGAACTCCTCCCACATGCTGGCAGTGTTCCAAAAATGACCTTATATGTACCGAAAAATGTGTAGCTTGTAACCGCCTATCTTTTTATTGCTATTAAACTGTATAAAAGAGGTCGCGCACCGATGTTCGGTGTGCTACTTCTTACATTGCCGAAGGGTGCTGTAGGAATGTACCACCACCCCATGGGGTCTTAATAAACTTGTCTTTTGCATTTTCCAGTGTCCGTGCCAACTTCTATACTAAGGTGTTCGAGAGTTTAGCAGCGTATGTAGGCCTGATTTGAACCCAACACCACAATTGGCGACCACGAAGGGACTCATCGGCGACTCGGATGCCCGAAGGAGAGGTCGTGACGAAGGTCAGGAAACTCGCCATGGACGCGTACGCTGCCATTGAGTGACCCGAGTCTTGGCACCCACGGTGTGTTTTTCCTTCCTTCCGATCTGACCTTCCAGGTGGCGCCGGTTTTCGACTGAGATTCTGATCTTGGATTGTCGTGATGTGCCGTTTTGGCTGATTCGATTACAGAACTTGGCTGTTGGACTTTGGACGTTTGAAGATATTTGGTAAGCTTTTGATTGGTAAGGTAGTCTACTGACACTTGCTGTGGCTTTTTGAATTTTGAATTTGAATTTGAATCTGTTTTGAAGTTAGCTAACGTTTTGATCTTTGAATTTGAATTTGAATATGTGGAGTGCACCTCACATAGGCAGGCATGTAGGGATATTTCTCTGATTATTTGGGATTGAACGGCACATCGTGTATATAGCACATTAAGTGCCATTTTGAGTAGTATCGCGTTTTCGTGGTACTTTTTGAACATGCCTGTTTTTAGCACACTCCGAAGGATGTGCTGTTTTGACAATGGTACCAATTATCGATTAAATGAATCACAGCCGGCTCCCCCAGAGGGGACTCCAAATCGTGAAATGTATGTAAAATTTGGTATTCCGCCAATAATGTATAGTACGTTATGGCATAAGTATACTAAAACTGATCGTGAGTTGCAGTGGCCACTACATGGGTCATTCGACCTTCGAAGGGTTCAATATGTAGAGCAATGTTTGTTTCAGCGAAGGTCTAGACAAGATATGTTTGATTGTGTGCGTATGTGGGAGAAAGAGGTGCGTGAACGAGTGAAGCGTGAGGAAGCCTTGGCGGAGAAGGTGCAGCGGAAGGCTGCACATGATAAAGCTTTACAGCTACAGGAGAAGGAGTTACAGGAAAAGAAAGAGAGAGAGACGCGAGAACATAATTTGCAGGTTAATGGTCAGTTCCCTATTAGGCGTCCTCTTTATCCGGTCCTTACTAATGAAACAGATGAGTTTTCATTACTAGATCGCTGTCCGCCTCTGTATGTCGCACCTACGGCTCCGAACGAGGAATCAGATGAGGATAGTGATCGTACACAGCGTACAAGGTTACATGCGGAACGAACTGCGGAATTGCGTTCGTTTGCACGAAAGCTAAATATTAATACTGTTACTGTTTCTGAAATTAGTAAGCAAATGGAACAATGGTCTGATCAAGAACGATTGTATTTCTTAGATCATTTTGGAGATGAGGTTGTTGAACGGTTCAGAAAATATTCTTCAGAATTAGAACCCAAGGATATATCCAAGGGTCGTGAGAACTTTCGTAAAGGTCTTTTTGTTCTTTCAGATGCGGATGAATTCTACAAACGTTTGGTTCTACTACGGGATGAGGCGACACGGCTACGGGAGTTGGCAAAATCGAAGGGTTCGCCTGCGTCCGGAGCGACGGGGATATCCAAAGAATGCCCTATCTTTGGACCAGATAAGATCGCTGCGATTAATGTTAAACCTATGCGTGAAGCTGCGCCTTTATATGTCCCCCATAAAGGGGATGGCACGGATGATGATAAACGCTCTAAAGACGCGAAAGGGTATTTCGTATATAACTGGGTTTATACGCCTTGGAATAGGGCAGATGTTATGGCGCTTAAGAATGCTTTGCCTGATCCCCGTAATAACCCTGCGGCTTTTTATGAAAGTGTTGAAAGTGCAATTTCTTCGTGTATTATGACGTTAGTTGATATTGATCTGTTTTTCGGGTTGATATTGCCCCCTGATATGTGGAGAGTGATTCGTAAGTTTGATGATCACACGACTCTCGGGGCCACTTGGAAAGATCTTGTTCAAGCTGATTTGGATAGGGAACCAGCATGTAAACCTTGTCAATTGATATTAGACCTTCCAGGGGCCATACTAACAAAATTAAAGACTCTTGCTCCCGCTAAAAAGATTGATTGGACTATATTAGCTTCTTGTAAACAGAAAACGGATGAATCGGTTTCAGATTTCTTTTCTCGCTTCGAGGAAGCATTTCATGATTACAGTGGTCAATCATTAACAGAAGATACAGGCAGGCACTTATTCGTTGACAAATATGTGGCTAATCTCCTACCGGAGATTGCGAAACGATTAAAAGCGAGTGAAAGTTCATGGACCACAGCAACCCCTGCTTCCTTATTGACTATGGCTCAATATTATGAACGACAGGAATTGGAGGCAAAAGAAAGTAGTGAAAAGAAAGCGAAGGATTTGAAGACGAAGGTGATGTTAGCTCAGGTTCAGAATACGAGAGGAAACAATAGAGGAGGGCGAGGATCGTACAATAATGCTCCTCCCCCTCGTTCTGACATTTCTGTGAATCAGTGTGCATACTGCAAACAGTTTGGGCATTGGATTGCAGACTGTCCGGTGTTTCGAGAGCAGTGTAATTTGAGGGGGCGAGGAAGTGGAAGGTCTAGGAATAATTATGGAGGGCCAAGAGGATGGGGAACGCATGATCGAGGAGGTTATGGCACGAATGATCGTGGAGGATATGGAGCAAGGGGTCGTGGTCAGACAGATTATAATACGTTTGATAATCGCAATCAATATCAGATAAATGAGGGTGGTTCTGTTGAGCCACGGGATGAGCACTATGCATAGGATTGCGTAGGATGGGGTGTGGAATCGGTTGAGGTACCAGTTGATCAAAGGGGTCCATATATAGAAGCACATGTTTTGGGTTCTACTGATCAATTTCTGGTCGATACAGGAGCTACTCGTAGCGCTTTGTCCAAATACTTGGTTCCAAGGGCTCCCCTGTCTGGCGAGGTAATTACAGCTATAGGGTTCGATGGAACACCTACTTCTAGCCCACTGTCTCAACCAGTTGCATTTCATGTTGATAAATTTGCTGCCCCTTGTCCCTTTTTGTTGTCCCCGAATACACCAGATAACATTATGGGACTCGATATGTTAAAATATTTCCGAGCTACTATTCGATGTGCTCCGGAGGGAGTGCGAGTTGTGCTGAATGAGAATTACCCAGACCTTGAGCGTGTATGTCTTCTCCATGAACCTGACGTGTTAGCATCCCTACCAAAAACGTTGTGGGCCACTTCTGACACTGATGTAGGGCAAATGAATATTCCTCCAGTACGCATTACTGTAAAGGAGGGAGTATCTTTACCACGTGTCCCACAATATAAGATTTCGAGAGAAGGTGAACTTGCTTTGATACACATTGTGAATGATTTGGTTTTGGCAGGAGTAGTTGAGGAAGTCTCCTACAATGTTTGCAATAGCCCAATTTTACCGATCCTTAAAAGAAATACAGATGCTAAAATCTACCGTTTTATTATTGATTTGAGGGAAATAAACAAGATAGTAGTGCCTCAGTACCCGGTGGTGTCTGACATCACTACGTTGCTTACGTTGGTTCCATCGACGGCAACTACTTTTTACAGTCATCGATTTGAAGAATGCCTTCTTTTCGATCCCTGTACATCCTGACAGTCGATATCTATTCGGCTTTACATTAAATAATAAATCGTACAGATTTTGTCGAGTTCCTCAAGGCTATACCGAAAGTCCTAGCATTTATAGTCAGGCATTAAAAAGACAGCTTGATTCCTTTGAATTACAAGATGGAGTGGCTCTTATTCAATATGTAGATGATATCTTACTTGCTGCAGACACACTAGAACAATGTGAGAAGAGTACTTTTTCTTTGCTTTCCTTCCTAGCCAAACATAATCACAAGGTTTCGAAGAAAAAGCTGCAATATTGCAGACCCAAGGTGACCTACCTCGGTCATCTTTTGTCTAAGGAGGGCCGTGCATTGACACCAGATCGAATTCAAGCAGTTCTAGATACACCAGTCCCTTGTACACAGAAAGATGTTCGTGCCTTTATAGGTCTGACGTCTTTTTGTAGGCAATGGATATTGGGGTTTTCACACATTGTTAAACCATTGTTGGCATTATTGTCTAAAGATACACCGATCCCCATTGAATGGACGGATGAATGTCAGAATGCTTTTGAACAATTGAGACAAGCTCTTTGTTCTGCACCAGTGGTAGGTACACCTGATTACACGAAGATTTTCACATTGTATGTACACGAGAAGGATGGGTGCGCATTATCAGTGTTAGTGCAGACACACGGAGACAAACAGAGGCCTTGTGCATACTTCTCGGCGGTACTCGACCCTGTGGCTCGAGGATTGCCTGGATGTTTTCGAGCAGTTGCAGCAACAGCAGTAGCGATACGACAAAGTGAGGGAATAGTTTTGTCACACAAATTGTTGGTGTTAGTTCCCCATGCGGTAGATGCGTTATTGAATCAAACGAAAACACAGCATCTAACCAGTGCCCGTCTGACAGGATATGAGCTAACGTTGTTGGCGCCGCACATCACATTAAAACGATGTGCGACACTGAATCCTGCTACTTTACTGCCGGATCCTGTTGCTGAGACCCAGAAGGAAGAACAACATGATTGTGTTTTTCTGACTGAGGAACAGACAAAGGGTCGTATCGATTTACAGGATACACCATTTCCAGATGTAGATGGGGAACTGTGGGTTGATGGATCGTGCGTGAGGTTACCAGATGGTACGACTTCCGCAGCCTACACCATCACGACACTTAAGACAGTGGTAGAAGCAGCACGAATACCCCAGAAATCGGCTCAAGCAGCTGAATTGATAGCCTTAACGAAAGCATGTGAGTTAAGTGCTGGACTATGTGTGAACATTTACACGGATAGTCGTTACGCTTTTGGAGTAGTGCATGATTTTGGCCTACTCTGGAAGGAACGAGGATTCTTGACTTCACACGGAGTACACATCATGCATGGAGAATTGGTACGCGATCTCTTGAATGCACTATTATGTCCAAAGAAAGTAGCAATAGTGAAATGCAGTGCACACAAAAAGGTGACGGACAAAATAGGACAAGGCAATGCTTTCGCAGATCGCATTGCGAGAGAGACCGCTATGCTACAAAATAATTTCCCCATGTACGTGGTGAAATCACAAGCCGAGCGGTGGCATGATGCTAGAGAAGAAATACTAGATATACAGAAATCAGCATCTGAGGCAGAACTTACGAAATGGGCCACTGAAGGAGTATTGGATGATGAGGGTTGCTGGCGTAGTAAAGATATGGAGAGATGGAAATTACCCATGGCCTATTTACAAACAATGGTGCAAATGATACATGGGCTGGCACACATTGGAGCGTTCGCAATTACTAAATTGCTTACACGAGTCTGGGAGAATCCAGAAATTGCTAGCACGGCTAAGAGAGTAGTGCAGACCTGTCTGATATGTTTACAGCACAATCCTGGACAAGGGACTCATACTCCTAAAGGAGGGTTTGTTCCACCTACTGCACCATTCGAAGTACTACAAATGGATTACATCCAGCTGGAGCGCTGTAATAATCTCAAGTATGTCCTAGTGGTGGTGTGCGCCTTCAGCAAATGGATTGAGGCTTACCCTACGAAAGACAATACAGCATTGACAACAGCTAAGGTGTTACTTAAAGAGTACTTCCCGCGCTATGGTGTTTGTAAATTTATGTGGAATGATAATGGTCCTCATTTTATTGGGAAAGTAGTAGAGTACGTCCTGAAAGGATTGGGAATCAAGCAACGATTCCACGCTGTCTTTCATCCGCAATCAGCAGGTTTGGTAGAAAGATACAATGCGACTTTGAAGCTAAAACTAGCAAAGATTGTGGCATCCACATCTCTGAAATGGCCGGATGCTTTGCCTCTGGCATTGCTGTCCATTCGATCAGTGCCACACTCTCGATCTGGCCTCACACCCTATGAAGTGGTGTTTGGAAGGCCGATGAACATTTGGGGAGTTCCAAAACCTCGTTTAATACATGATGTGCCTTGTATAGTGATGAATGATTATTTGGCACAATTAACAAATGATTTGCTTTCTATTCATCAACAGGTTCGAGAGGCGCTCCCTGATAACTCCACTGGTGAGGCTCACGATCTCCGCCCTGGGGACCACGTGATGATCAAAGTATTTGAGCGATCCAGCAGTTTGGAACCGAGATGGCATGGCCCTGAACAAGTGCTGCTGGCTACGCGAACTGCTGTGAGAGTCACCAATAAGAAGCGGTGGATACATTCAACGCACTGCCGACGTGTCTCTCCGGATCTGGTGAGCCCTGTGGTGCTATCCGACTACAGAAAGATTTTGGATGCAGAAAAAAGCCCAGCTGTCACACCTGATGAATTGGAGGGAGCCTTCCCGGACCACGTTGTTTCTGATAAAGTGAAGTACAATCTACGTCCCAGGAAATAAGATTCTTTTTTTTTTTGTATTTTTGAACTGGTTGGTAACCGCTCCGAGGTTTGTGAAACGGAAGCCGGGAATATCAAGGGGGGGGATCAGTTCTGTCCAGTGTAGCGACACCCGTCTTGAATCCCGGAGAACAAATCAACGGCAGCCTCGGTCCAGAACCATCGTTTTATTTTTTCGCTTAGTGTTGCTTTTGAAGAGTATTGTTTTGTAAACTATGGCGTCTCCTTCGACACGAAAAGGGAGAATTCTTGGTGCTGTTTTTTTTGTCTTGACCGTAGTGGTGATCGCAGTATTAGCTTGGACTATAGAACTATTGTTTCCTGTACGAGAACATTTGCTGCCCACCACTCCAAGTCCATCTGAACATTTTCATTTTACTTTGCCTTTTCACGAAGAAAGACATAGGCAGACTTATTTGAATAACAGCTTTATTCAGATTTTGCATCGTACTCATAACATGACCAACACGTCCAATTGTTGGGTATGTGGAATGTTGCCCGGACATCAGAAGAGGGGAGGAACTCCACTCATTCCTCTCCCGTTTTCTCATAATGGTTCTTGTCATGCTTGGTACACTCTTCTCTTCACCCTGCGATGGCCAACGAAAGGTGGACTGCTTTTTCGATTGAATAAAATATGCTATAACGATAAAGATGGTTATCCACATGCTGAAGGAACTAAATTTGAATGGGAAGAGTATCGTCCGGACAATGTCTCTACACCTCGTGTATATACGAATCAAAGACTTATAAATGTGACGAGCTTGCATATGATAACAGTCATTGATACAAAAGCAGATTTGTGTATTAGAAATAAAGGTACAATCCCTGTAGGCCGTAGTGAATGTAATATTACACTTACCTTTGATACACCAACTGGAATTGCATTCGTAGCTTCGCGTAACACATATTTCATTTGTGGAAATAAGGGATACCATCGTCTACCATTGGGATGGTTAGGAACATGTTACATAGCTTTTGTATTACCACCTGTATTTATTGCTCCTCCCATGTACCACAATGATTACGTTCTGTACCATGATTTCGTACTGAACAGGGTTAAACGAACATTAGATCTTGATGAAATCGACCAGACTGATACCACTCTACAACAATATGTAGATTTCAACTTGGGGTTATTTTCATTTGTAGGAGCTGCACTGAATAGCAGGAAGATAAGGCGGCTTACACGTGTGGTGGAAGCTGTCGCTAACGAAACTGCCTCTGCTTTAGGAAATATTACTGAGGAATTGCAAATTACCAGAATTGTAGCACTCCAGAATAGAATGGTTCTAGATGTGATACTAGCTGATAGGGGCGGAGCATGCCGTGTCATCGGAAGTAGTTGTTGCGTATATGTACCAGATAACTCACCTTCCGTGTATGATTCGATTACGAAATTACATAAGATAGCTGCTGAGATCCACCCAGAAAATGGAACATGGACCTTTTCTGGTTGGTTCTGGACCCTGCTTAGTACTTGGGGTTGGAAATTATTAACGATTCTCTGTGTTTTTATTGGAGTACTATTTTTCCTTTGTCTATGTATTCAATGTGGCCCTACATTATGTTCTGTATGTATCGCAGCCTGCATTCCGTCTAAACAAGCAATTGTTAAGCAAAAGAAACTGATTAATGATGAAGTATTGAAAATAATGGCTATTAACATTGATGATGAACATTCTGATTATGTTCACTATGAGGTAGCTTTTGCTAAACGCTAAAAGGGCCGTCTGTCGTGTTTTGGCAGCTCCTGAGTTAGCGTTTAGCACAGCTACACGCTCTTTTCGTTAACTTGACCAAAACGAACGGGGGCCATTTTGAATCCTTCTGGCTTCCATTTGCTATGAACGCTGCCTCGTGGCCAGTGTGCCCTTTCGTCCTTCCTCGATACCCATGGTCACCTATTCTGCTCGGTAACAGGCTATTTTTAGTACTGGTCAAGCGCACATGCGCACTATGCATCAACTGGTCACTCTTTAGGAATGTTAGCACTAACTGACCAGTGCTATTGAACTCCTCCCACATGCTGGCAGTGTTCCAAAAATGACCTTATATGTACCGAAAAATGTGTAGCTTGTAACCGCCTATCTTTTTATTGCTATTAAACTGTATAAAAGAGGTCGCGCACCGATGTTCGGTGTGCTACTTCTTACATTGCCGAAGGGTGCTGTAGGAATGTACCACCACCCCATGGGGTCTTAATAAACTTGTCTTTTGCATTTTTCAGTGTCCGTGCCAACTTCTATACTAAGGTGTTCGAGAGTTTAGCAGCGTATGTAGGCCTGATTTGAACCCAACACCACACTTAGATGCTGATTTTGTGGAAGCATTAGATGACATCGAGTATGATCATATGACTTTTGAAATTGATAATCAGGAATATGAAATACATGATGAAATTATTTTAGAAGCTCTATTAAGTTATGAGATGTTATAAGAATACATTTATGCAAATGGTTTGAGACACTTTTCTTGCAGAATTGTAATAATTCGGCTAGTACTGAAGTACTCATGTTGCAAAGTGGGCCTTAGGGCATGGACTGCTTCAAACCCATATAGACTATGTATGCACTCTTCCATGCACCGGCAAATGTGTCTTTTATACCTTCAATTGCCCAGTCTGTTTCCTTACACTTCCAGGAAACACTATCACACTTCTAGAAAGGCAGTAAGTGTGCAAATTTCTTACTGCCTTCGGCCGGGGTAGTTGTTACAAAAAAGGCTCGATAAAGGGCCTACACTTGAATACGAATATGAAATAGAAGCATACTTGATAACCATACCCAAGAAAGGCAGCAAGTAGATGTGTGTATGTGTTGATTGAGTGGAAGATGAATAATGTAAAAAATAAGAAAGGCTTCAAGTGTGCAAATTACTCAGTGCCTTTAGCCGGGGAAGTAGTTAGAACAAAAAGGCTTGATAAAGGGCCTTGACTTTGAATCAGAATATGAAATTGAACAATAATTAATAACCCCAGCCAAGAAAGGCAGCAAGTGTGCACATTTCCCACTGCCTTTGGCCGGGGTAGTTGTTACAGCAAAAAAGCTCGATAAATGTCTAATGACTAATGTTGAGGATAGCGATGCTCCTGTTTCCTGTCTTTTATGAGGTTGATAGACTGTTTCACATAATACAAAAGTTCATCGCTATAAAAGCATAGAAATTTAAGTTTACCAATATCAAGATCAATATGTGAGTATGGACTGCTTTCCGAAGATGCTGTTGCAGAAGTTGATGTGCTTGGTGCAGCAGCAAGTGGGTTGTCCTGCCATATTTGTGTTGCAGCTCAAGCAAAGTGGTTGGGGTGCAAGTTTTTTACGTGTCGCACAATATTTGCTGTGCCAAAGGAGAATTTTTTGGATGGATCACACCTTGAAACAGTTGTTTGGCAAATTTTACAGATTACTTTTGGAGCATTAACCTTCGGCTGGGGTAGTAGCTACGACAAAAAGGCTCATTAAAGGGCCTTGACTTTGAATCAGAGTATGAAATTGAAGAATAATTGATAACGCCAGCTAAGAAAGGCAGCAAGTAAGTGTGTGTATGGTGTGTTCATTGAATGGAAGATAAATAAGGTAAAAAGTAAGAAAGGCTGCAGATGCGCAAAGCAACCAGTGCCTTATCAGGGAAGTAGATCTTTGGATACCCAGCTCATTACACAGACTGTGCATCGTAAGAAAGGCTGCAATTGTGGAAATTACCCACTGCTATTCACGGGAAGTAGTTACCAAGAAGGTTGAATAAAGGGTCTGCACTTTGCCTTCAGCCGGGATAGTAGCTACAAAAAATAGGCTCAATAAACGGCCACGAGTTTGAATCAGAATATGAAATTGAACAATAATTGATAACCCCAGCCAAGGAAGGCAGCTAGTAGGTGTGTGTATGTGTGATTGAGTGGAAGGGGAATTAGGTGAAAAATAAGAAAGGCTGCAAATGTGGAAATTACCCAGTGCCTTCAGCCGAGGAAGTAGTTACAACAAAAAAGGCTCGATAAAGGGCCTTGAGTTTGATCAGAATTTGAAATTGAAGAATAATGGATAACCACAGGCAAGAAAGGCAGCAAGTGTGCATTTTCCCAGTCCCATCGGCTGGGGTAGTTGTTACAACGAAACAGCTTGATAAATGTCTAATGACTAATGTTGAGGATAGCGATGCTCCTGTATCCTGTTTTTTATGAGGTTGATAAACTGTTTCACGTAACACAAAAGATCATGAGTACCTTTTTACATGTTACTAACGGAGCATTAACGTTTTTTTGCCCTTCAGGGAAAGTAAATAACTTCCGAATTAGAGCTAATTTTTTCTTCTTTGGAGGCTTTTTCGGAAAGAAATCTCCTTCTGAAGAATAGGTGGAAGATGAGTCTTTTGCTGTTATTATGGTTATTTTTCTTCTATTTGACAGGATTCTCAGAAGAGATGGTTCTTGTTAGAAAGTCAAAGTAGAACGAATAAAATGGGAGGGATCTTTCAACAGTTGGTATAGGATGTGTTATGAACCGTACAATACATATACTTTCTGGCTCTTTTTCAGCTAAATATTCAATTTGTTGTACAGATTTAAGCACTTGATTTCGTGTTGCAGCAAGACCTAGACTCACTCAAATGATTCTTTTAGATTTGGAGTAAATATTTGCAGATGATAATCCATTAGCACATGTATGTGAGGAGCACCTCTTGCTTGATCCTCCTTTCTCCAAAAGAAATCTAAAACCTCTCCAAGAGGAGGATTTTTTTTATTGGTGATAAAAGACATCATAGCTTTAAATCTATGATGGAAATACCTGCATACATTAACTGGATCCAAAGGGCACAATTCTCCAGGTATCTTGTATTTAATATTTAGTTTATTTGGATTTGTTTTGCGAAGAAATTGAGGTAAATCATTCCAAGCATATTCAGCAGAGCTTAGAGTAAGGAACCATGTAGGAGTTTCTAAGTTCCTTAGCATACATTTAAGTTCTCTATGACGACAGTTCCAGTACTCATTAGTATCACGGTGACATGCCATGAGATTAATTAGCTGAAATTCCAAAACCTCTTTCTGCTGTACTTTATCCATAAATTCCTTTGTCAAAACATTTTGCAGATGTACACCTGTTTTCAATTTATGATTCACTGCATAAGAAAATGGAGACAAGTCACTCTCAAACAAAAGATGAAACAAATATGGAATACATTGTCGAAATCTTGGATCTTCTGCATAGAACCTTGATGTCCGGTATTCAGATTCAGGAATCTGCATAGCTCAGTCATCATATCGTCCTCCTTTTTCTGTTGGAAACAACTGGGGGAAACAACGAGTTTCCAAGCTTTTTTCGCATACACTAATGGGACTTCCCTTTGCTTCTTTCATTTGGAATAACTCTATAGTATTCTCCTTCACTTCTTTGGAATGAACTGGATGAATACTATAATGTTCGTAGATGTCTTCAGTTCTGGACTCATCTACTTTTTCAATTTTTCCAGAAGTGGAATCTCTTCTTCTACAGTTATTTCTTCTTCTCCCATATATACAACTCTACTGACCACAGAATAGACTGAAGGCAGTTCTCAGCACAGATACTGAAGACAAATTTAGATCCAAAGCTGAATTCAAGTTGTGACCCCTGCTGTCCGCAGTGTAGATTGAATGTAGTTGTTGACACAAAGAACGATGAATACTATTGTGTCACAGTTAAAAGAATCTGAGGACACAGTACAATTGTCTCTGCCTTAAATAAAGCAAGGCTGGATTCAATGCTGTCCTTAGTGTAGATAGAAAGCTGAATTCAAGTTGTGAACCCTGCTGTCCGCAGTGTAGATTGAAGGCTCTAGTTAGTACAGTTATAGATGAATGCTTATGTGACTTCTCAAAGTTGGCCAGTGATCAACAGCGATTGTTGCATCCGGCATTACGAATTCTGGGCCACAGAACATGCAGAGTGGCCTCGGACTGGTGTTTCTCAGAATCCACGACCTGCTTATTAGCCAGGGTAGGCAAGTTCATCCAACAAGTTAAAATGGCACTCGATTCCCAACTAAAGGCTACTATTTCTATGGGCCCGGATAGTGGGCTCTGCGCTTTCCCCATCGCCCCAAAGTTGGCAGCCCACAGGTAATTCAGGGAGACGCCGAAAAGAAATTGGTACCATCGGACTGTGGTATTTAACCCGGGTCGACTAAGGGTCGGATGAAGTCCGCAGTGCGACTGATGATGTCGAACTTTTATACGTCTCTCAGACTCTAGTAAGCGTGGTCTCATGGTGAATTCAAAACCCTTATTCTTTTAATAATGTATAATAGTAGTGAACACAGTTAGCCTTGGGACAATATAGCTGCACCAATGGTACTACCTGGTTTTGGCCAAGAAGGGGGGGGGGGTATTTTATTTTACTGTATTTTATTGAAGTTCATTGTATTTTATACTGTTATGATTTTAAGTAATCGCACAGTTTTCTAATAAACATACGGCTGTGACATTCTTTTACAAAATCGGAAGACATAGAATCCATTAGTCTCTACCTTAAATAAAGCAAGGCTGGATTCAATGTTTTCTGTAGTAGTGGCGCTCCTGGTATCAAGTTTTGAACTCTACTGACCACAGAATAGATTGAAGGCAGTTCTAGACAGAGATACTGAAGAGAAATTTAGATGCAAAGTTCAATTCAAGTTGTGAACCCTGCTGTCTGCAGTGTAGATTGAAGGCAGTTGTTGACAGAAAGATCGATGAATGCCATTTTGTCACAGTTAACAGAATCTGAGGACACAGTACAACTGTGTCTGCCTTAAGTAAAGCAAGGCTGGATTCAATGCTGTCCTTAGTGTAGATGGAAAGCTGAATTTAAGTTGTGAACCCTGCTGTCCGCAGTGTAGATTGAAGGCTCAAGTGAGCACAGTTATAGATGAATGCTATTTGTCACATTCTTTTATAAAATCAGAAGATATAGAATCCATTAGTCTCTACTTTAAATAAAGCAAGGCTGGATTCAATGTTTTTTGTAGTAGTGGCGCTCCTGGTATCAAGTTTTGAACTCTACTGACCTCAGAATAGATTGAAGGCAGTTCTAAGCACAGATACTGAAGACAAATTTAGATCCAAAGCTGAATTCAAGTTGTGAACCCTGTTGTCTGCAGTGTAGATTGAAGGCAGTTGTTGGCACAAAGATCGATGAATGATATTTTGTCATAGTTAACAGAATGTGTGGACACAGTACAATTGTCTCTGCCTTACATAAATCAAGGCTAATTTGAATGCTGTCCATAGTGTAGACTTAAAGCTGAATTGAAGTTGTGAACCCTGCTGTCCGCGATGTATATCGAAGGTACTACTCGACAGAAACATCAATGAATGCTATTTTGTACAGTTAACAGAATCTGAGGACATAGTACAATTGTCTCTGCCTTAAATACATTGAGACTAATATGTCATAGTCTGTTTTAAGAATTTGCTGCATTCTTAAATGCACAAAGGCAAGCATTAAGTTTGATACCATGCTTACGTCATCAATAATGAGAAGTTTCATTTTCTTCAAGAGTCTTCACAACAAGCTTCTCTAGATAGCTTGAAGTATTCCAATTTGTTGTCATGCTCCACAGGTAGTATAAGTAAACGATGTAATGTAGCATTGGAAATGTTAACATTCGGTCATATTTTGAATATAAGGAATTTATTACAAATATGCGACAAGGAAATTATGCTGATTATGGAACTATTCTACAAGATATAAGAATTGGAAAAATGACTGAACATGGCAAAGAAGTTTTAAAAAGACGATTACTTTCCAATTTATTTCTAAATGAAAATATTGTTCCAGAGCTTGTAGCTACTTTTAGAGTAATTGATAACCCCAGCCAAGAAGGGAGCAAGTGTGCAAATTTGCTACTGCCTTCGACCGGGGTATTAGCTACAACAAAAAGGCTCGATAAAGGGCCTTGACTTCGAATCAGAATATGGAATTGAACAATAATTGATAACCCCAGCCAAGAAAGGCAGTAAGATTGTACATTTCCCACTGCCTTCGGCCGGGATTGTAGCTACAAAAAAAAGGCTCAATAAATGGCCACGAGTTTGAATCAGAATATGAAATTCAAGAACAATTGATAACCCCAGCGAAAAAAGGCAGCAAGTTGGTGTGTGTATGTGTAAATGGTGTGTTGATTGAGTGGAAGATAAAAAAGGTGAAAAATTAGAAAGGCTGCAGACGTGCAAAGTACCCACTGCCTTGTAAGGGAAGTGGATCTTTGGATACCTAGCTCATTACACAGACTGTGCGTCGGATTTCGCAGTGGGAGCCTGAGAAATGGCTACCACATCGAAGCAAGCAATGTAAGTGCACTAAGTTACCACTGTGGGCAGTAGGGTTGAAAAATTACAACACCGGGCCCATTTCAGGGACTCTACTTTGAATTAGAATAATACTTGGCAAAGGCAGTAAGAAAGTTATCAGGTAGGTATGTTTCAGGTAGTGGATGCAGAATAAGGTAAAAAGGAAGAAAGGTAGCAAATGCGGAAACAACCCACTGCTTTGTAAAGGAAATGGGTGTTTGGTTTTCCAGTCCATTACAGACTGTAAGTTGGATTCCGCAGTGGGAGCCTGAGAAACGGGTATCTCATGTAAGGAGTTAAGCAAGTGCACAAAGTACTCAAACTGTGCGGTGGAAAGGACGTAAGAAAGGATGCAAGTGCGCAAATTACCCACTGCCATTCATGGGTAGTAGTCACCAAGAAGGTTCAATAAAGGGCCTGAACTTTGAATTACTTGAAAAATAATTGATAACCCCAGCCAAGAAAGGCAGTAAGTGAGCAAATTTCCCACTGCCTTCGGCCTGGGTAGTAGCTACAACAAAAAGGCTCCATAAAGGACCTTGACTTTTGAATCACAATATGAAATTGAACAATAATTGATAAGCCCAGCCAAGAAAGGCAGCAGGTATGCAAATTTCTTACTGCTTTCGGCTGGGGTAGTTGTTACAATAAAAAGGCTTGCACTTTGAATACGAATATGAAATAGAAGAACAGTTGATAACCATAGGCAAGAAAGGCAGCAAGTAGGTGTGTGTACGTGTAGATGATGTGTTGATTGTGTGGAAGATGAATAAGTTAAAAAATAAGAAAGGCTGCAAGTGTGCAAATTACCCACTGCCTCTAGCTGGGGAAGTAGTTACAACAAAAATGCTTGATAAAGGGCCTTGACTTTTAATCAGAATATGAAAATGAACAATAATTGATAACCCCATCCAAGAAAGGCAGCAAGTGCGCTAATTTCCCACTGCTTTTGGGCAGGGGTAGTAGCTACAACAAAAAGGCTCGAAAAGGGCCATGACTTTGAATTAGAATATGAAATTGAACAATAATTGATAACCCCTGCGAAGAAAGGCAGCAAGTGCGCACATTTTCCACTGCCTTTTGCCGGGGTAGTATCTACATGAAAAAGACTCGATAAAGGGCCTTGACTTTGAATCAGAATATGAAATTGAAGAGTAATTGATAACCCCAGCCAAGAAAGGCAGCAAGTAAGTGTGTGTATGTGTGGATAATGTGTTCATTGAATGGAAGATGAATAAGGTAAAAAGTAAGAAAGGCTGAAGACGCGCAAAGTAACCACTACCTTATCAGGGAAGTAGATCTTTGGATACCCTGCTCATTACACGTCGCAAGAAAGGATGCAAGTGTGGAAATTACCCACTGCTATTTACGGAAAGTAGTTACTAAGAAGACTGAATAAAGGGCCTTCACTTTGAATTTGTATTACAAGAAGAATAATTGATAACCCCAGCCAAGAAAGGCAGCAAGTGTAGAAATTTCTCACTGCCTTCGGCCGGGGTAGTTGATACAACAAAAAGGCTTAATAAAGGGCCTGCACTTTGAATAGGAATATGAAAGTGAACAATAGTTCATAACCCCTGCGAAATAACGCAGCAAGTGTGCAAATTTCCCACTGCTTTCTGCCAGGGAAATATCTACATGAAAAAAGCTTGCTAAAGGGACATGAGTTTGAATCAGAATATGAAATTCAATAGCAATTGATAATCCCAGCCAAGAAAGGCAGGAAGTGTGCAAATTTCCCACTGCCTTCGGCCGGGTTAGTAGCAACAACAAAAAGGTTCGATAAAGGGCCTGCATTTTGGATATGAAGTAGAAGAATATAGTTGTTAATCATAGCCAACATAGGTAGAAAGTAGAAGTGTGTACGTGTATATGATGTGTAGATTGAGTGGAAGATGAATAATGTAAAAAAATAAGAAAGGCTGCAAGTGTGCAAATTACCCACTGCCATTCATGGGTAGTAGTTAGCAAGAAGGCTCAATAAAAGGCCTGCACTTTTAATTTGTATTACAAGAAGAATAATTGATAACCCCAGCCAAGAAAGGCAGCAAGTGTGCAAATTTCCTACTGCCTTCGGTCGGGGTTGTAGCTACAACAAAAACGGTTGATAAAGGGCCTTGACTTTGAATCAGAATATGAAATTGAACAATAATTGATAACCCCAGCCAAGAAAGGCAGAAAGTGTTCTAATTTCTCACTGCCTTTTGCCGGGGTAGTTGTTACAACAAAAAGGCTCGAAAAAGGGCCTGCACTTTGAATCCAGATATGAAATAGAAGAATAGTTGATAACCATAGCCAAGAAAGGCAGCAAGTAGGTGTGTGTACGTGTAGATGATGTGTTGATTGAGTAGAAGATGAATAATGTAAAAATTAAGAAAGGCTGCAAGTGTGGAAATTACCCACTGCCATTCACGGGAAGTAGTTACCAAGAAGGCTGAATAAAGGGCCTGCATTTTGAATTTGAATTACTTGAAGAATAATTGATGACCCCAGCCAAGAAAGGCAGCAAGTGTAGAAATTTCTCACTGCCTTCGGCCGGGGTAGTTGATACAACAAAAAGGCCCTATAAAGGGCCGGCACTTTGAATAGGAATATGAAAGTGAACAATAGTTCATAGCCCCTGCGAAGTAACGCAGCAAGTGTACACATTTCCCACTGCTTTCTGCCAGGGCAGTATCTACATGAAAAAGGCTTGATAAAGGGACATGAGTTTGAATCAAAATATGAAATTCAATAACAATTGATAATCCCAGCCAAGAAAGGCAGGAAGTGTGCAAATTTTCCACTGCCTTCGGTCGGGTTTGTAGCTACAACAAAAAGGTTCGATAAAAGGCCTGCATTTTGAATATGGATATGAAGTAGAAGAATATAGTTGTTAATCATAGCCAACAAAGGTAGAAAGTAGGTGTGTGTACGTGTATATGATGTGTTGATTGAGTGGAAGATGAATAATGTAAAAAAATAAGAAAGGCTGCAAGTGTGCAAATTACCCACTGCCATTCATGGGTAGTAGTTAGCAAGAAGGCTCAATAAAGGGCCTGCACTTTAAATTTGTATTACAAGAAGAATAATTTATAACCCCAGACAAGAAAGGCAGCAAGTGTGCAAATTTCCTACAGCCTTTGGCCGGGGTTGTAGCTACAACAAAAATGGTCGATAGCGGGCCTTGACTTTAAATCAGAATATGAAATTGAACAATAATTGATAACCCCAGCCAAGAACGGCAGAACGTGTTCTAATTTCCCACTGCCTTTTGCCGGGTTAGTTGTTAAAACAAAAAGGCTCGATAAAGGGCCTGCACTTTGAATACAGATATGAAATAGAAGAATAGTTGATAACCATAGCCAAGAAAGGCAGCAAGTAGGTGTTTGTACGGGTAGATGATGTGTTGATTGAGTAGAAGATGAATAATGTAAAAAATAAGAAAGGCTGTAAGTGTGGAAATTACCCACTGCCATTCACGGGAAGTAGTTACCAAGAAGGCTGAATAAAGGGCCTGCATTTTGAATTTGAATCACTTGAAGAATAATTGATAACCCTAGCCAAGAAAGGCAGCAAGTGTTCAAATTTCCCACTGCCTTTGGACAGGGTAGGAGCTACAAGAAAAAGGCTCGATAAAGGGGTTTGACTTTGAATCAGAATATGAAATTCAAGAATAATTGATAACCCAGTCAAGAAAGGCAGGAAGTGTGCACATTTCCCACTGCCTTTGGACAGGGTAGTAGCTACAACAAAAAGGCTCGATAAATGAGTTTGACTTTGAATCAGAATATGAAATTCAAGAATAATTGATAACCCCAGTCAAGAAAGGCAGGAAGTGTGCAAATTTCCCACTGCCTTCGTACGAGGTAGTTCTTACAATAAAAAAGCTTGATAAATGTCTAATAACTAATGTTGAGGATAGCGATACTCCTGTTTCTTGTTTTTGATGAGGTTGATAGACTGTTTCATGTAACACAAAAGTTTATCGCAATAAATGCATAGAAATTTAAGTTTACCAAAATCAAGATCAATATGTGACTATGGACTGTTTGCTGAAGATGCTGTTGCAGCAATTGATGTGCTTGGTGCAGCAGCAAGTGGGTTGTCCTGCAATCTCTGTGTTGCAGCCCAAGCAAAGTTGTTGGGGTGCAAGTGTTTTACGTGTTGCACTATATTTGCTGTGCCAAAGGAGTATTTTTTGGATTGATCACACCTTGAAGAGTTGTTTGACAAATTTTACAGGTTACTAATGGTCGGTGTGTTTCAGTTAGTATATGTCTGGACTTCGATGGAATGTTTAAGGGACAGATTAGGGCTTCCATAATACAGAAACATTTTGTACTTAGTGACATCTAATTCTATTTTATGTAGAACGGTTAAATTCTACATCTGCCTCTAGGACTAGTGGGAGGGTAGCATTTGAAAGTGTTTGAGAGGTTACACTACATGTTTCCATGCAGCCAAAGAAAACTTCGCATGGTTAGTTCTTATGATAATCCGGACACAACACTACATCACAGGAGTATTGAAAAAATCTAATTAGACATCTTGCATGCGATCACATGTTTAGTTTAAGATATACATTTTATATACATTTTGGACATTTGTAAGCAGTAAAAGGTAACTAGGATGTTACATTTTGTGTGATACATTTAAGGTGGACTTGCTATTAACATTGTATTATTTAAAATTAAATAGCTTTTTGAAAACAAAATGTTATATGTATTTACATAGTAAATATAGTAATCTCTCCAAACTCAGTGGAAAAGTGGGAATGAGTTCATAATTATGAAGGGTGCAGAGCCAGTTAAGCAACATGGTGGACGTAACTCTGAAAAGACCCTTGCAAATGGCTCAGTTATCTGAGTCATACTACCATACCATACCATAGACTCTGCATCAGACGAATGTTAACTGGAGAATTCATGCCTCCAAAACAGCCCAAAAACCTATATCACTTGATTTTGAACTTCGGCATCTAGAATCGTTGAGGGTACTTACCATTAAGTTTTGCATATACATTGAAGTATCTTGGTTGCAGACACCACAATACTTTTCAACAGACTCTAAATGTAAAAAAAGATGTACATTAGCGCATCATAACAGCAATGCTAACAATTCAAAACTTATTTTGCAATATATCATGTATGATTCGAGGTGTTTTCAGATGCAGGAATAGAGATAGTCACAACTGTTGCAAACATATTCAACTGGGTTCACTGCGAACATTATTGAAAATTCACAAGTAAAATGACAATATCTTACTGTACTATGTTACAAATTAATGATATGCCTTTATCTATAAAGGACCTTCTATGAAAAAAGAAAATACAGAATAATGCAATGTTCAGGACAACACTACAGTGTGACAACTTATTTATCATTGAAATGTTAAAGTCAAACCTGATGACTTCATTAGGTCAATTGCAATTTTCAGTAGATAATTCCATAGAAATATTACATTAGTAAAAATCTCTGCAACTTGCTGCTGAGTTAGGTAGCATTCTTCAAACTGAAAACATAATAAGCAATGTATATGTTGAGCAAAAGTCCAGCCTGAATGTTAATGTACATAAAAACAATTATTCAGAAAAGGTTTGAGGTTGAAAAGCAATCATAGTTTTCAGTTCTCTAGATACATTACAAAATCATTTAGAAAAATTTGCATGTAAAATGTTGAACCAGTTATTTTCGAACAAGAACTTTCAAAATAGATTGATAAATCGACTTACCAAAAGTATCCAATGATAATCAGTATTTGCACCAGTAACACTGAAAAGTCACATAACAGATATGAATATTTACCTGAAAAGTAGAAGAGCGATATTTGTCGAGGAAGATACAAGAAGACACTGTTGTTGATATTACTAAATAGTAAGGTTAAAATTAAAGGATTTCAGTACACAGATTGATTTGAAAGTATTACTTAAAGATAGGTAACTGTATTAGGAATGGAAATATACATACATTTGGTCTTCTGAAACATATTTGAGAGGAAGATATGGAGTACCTGTAAAAGTATATGAAAGCACATGAGCTTGTGAAGAAGAACAAATATGTACACAATTTACATGTAGCAGAAACTAACCTGAACAGGTATCCAAAAAAAGTAACATTTCTTAAAGAAGAAATTAGTTTAACAACCTACCACAAACTTTTCTCAAACACAAAAAGTTCATCAGAAATACCTTTCTTACATTAATGTAGTTTGTAACATATGTTGTGTGCAGAAAGATATCATTACGTACTGTTCTTCAATGTATTAACTTTTCACCTATATAGGAGAGAATTACACCAGTCAATAGAACATCATTAATGTAGACATTCAAATTATGTGCCAATACTGAAAAAATTATCCTACCGTCAACAGAGAATTTTATAGGTAGTCTACACAATCCATGCTTGTGGAATTTATTGAAGCCATCAGGATACACATTATGGTTTATATAATGTAGAAGCTCTTGGTACTTAGCGGCATTCATTTCTATGGAAAATGAAGATAAACGGAAAAAAATGCCACAAACTTTCAAGACAATTCTTTTAACAAGCTCTGCTGCCATTCCAGTAAGAAGAATCATCAACTATTCCTTAACTACTGGAATATTTCCAGAAGAACTCAAAAAGTCATACATACGCCCTTTACTGAAGAAAACAAACTTGAATCCGCTGAACCCCAACAAATACAGACCCATTACAAATGGACCTTTCCTGGGCAAACTGATAGAAAGAGCAGCGTTCGCCCAGATGTCACAATTCATTGAAGAGAATGACATACTTTCAGATTTCCAAACAGGATTCCGTCCGGGAAGAGGCACTGAATATGCCCTCCTTGCCATCTGGGATGACCTAAAGAATACAGTTGACCGCAACGGGGTTGCTGCGATACTCCTCTTGGATCTCTCAGCTGCCTTTGACACGGTTGACCATGACACTCTGAAACACAGACTTTATGAAGCCGGCATAGAGGGAACTGCTCTAGACTGGATCGTGTCCTACCTTCGAAACAGAACTAATGTCATCCACACCCCACCTTTCTCGTCCAAACCGTACTCCACAAAAGCAGGGGTCCCTCAAGGTTCTATCATCTCGCCCATGCTTTTCAACATCTACATGAAGTCTTTACCAGTACTGATCAAAAAATGTCACCTCATGTGCTACAACTATGCAGATGACACGCAAATACTCCTTCAACTGGAATGCCCCAAAGACATTGGAAAATCACCAATTTTCAGCTGTCTCAGAGCCGTGGATCAGTGGATGACTTGGAGCCATCTCAAATTGAATGCTTCAAAAACTGAAATACTCACGTGTGGCGATTGGAAAAATTACAACCCGCTTGCCGCATGGCCTGACGAACTGGGATCACTGCCTAAAGAATCGAAGGAAGTAAGAAACCTCGGAATGATCATGGATTCCAAGCTGTCGATGAATGTCCAAGTGAATAAACTAGCAAGATCAAGCTTTGCTACTATAAAAACGCTGCGACGAATTTTCCCTCATTTGGGATTTCCACACAAGGTCCAAGCTACCATCTCCCTTGTTCTATCCAAACTCGATTACGCCAATAGCCACTAACACGGATCACCTTTAACGACCATGAAAAGACTACAACGGATTCAGAACTCGGCTGCCAGACTACTCTTGCATATCAAACCACGAGACCACATCTCCCCTGCCTTGAAAGCCCTGCATTGGTTACCGGTTGCCAGAAGATCCACGTTCAAGCTGCTTTGTATTACCCAGAAAGCAATACATGGAATAGGACCACTCTTCATCAGGAATAAAATCACCAAACACATTCAACAAAGGAACCTACGCTCTAAAGGAGCATCTCGCCTCAAAATCCCACCATACAAGAAAAAAACAATGGGTGGCACATCCTTCTCTTTTCAAGCAGCCAAACTATGGAACACTTTACCCCCCAACATTAGATCCACCGACAACCACCTTATCTTCAGAAAACTACTCAAGATCTGGCTCTTCCCCACATAAGCACCATACGGAAATAGAAATTTACAGCATATCCCTCTGTATATAAGCATTTGTTTTCCTATAGATATGTACCTATCTTTGTGTATTACTTTATAAAACATGTAAAACAATTATGTTGTTAAGAGAAGAAAAAAAATATCATAATAATAATAATATTTGTCAATAAATAAAAATCATTTTTGGTCTACATGTACATACTTCCATTGTACAAAAAACCCCATAAAAAAACCCGGTTCAATTGTTTATTGGGACCAAGCAAGCAAGTACCAAAACGCTCTTTTATCTGGCTTTCCAACCCTGGCGAGATCTAGTTTCGAGATTTGAAGGATTGAAGAGCTTCAGTCGTAGAAGGTCGGGGGGGAAGCGTCCTACCACCGCTTACAGATTTCTCTGCGAGCTGCCAGAATGGAATAGAACAAAAGATTCTTTGCGGGACTGCGAGTCTGGTCCCCAACTCCAAAAATGACGAGGCATAGGTCAATCTCTACTGTAAAGCCAAGGGAAGATGAGAGTTTACTGCTGATTGATTCCCAAAAAGGTACTAAGTGAGGACAGTCAAAGAACATATGTGTGTCCGGGGCTTCCTTTAGACCACAACGTGGGCAAGCCACCAGGACCCCCGGGGTAAATTTAGAGAGCCTCTGAGGGGAGTAATACGCCCTGTGCAAGGTAAAGAGACAGTTTCTACGAAGCCAGGCTGGTTTGACTAAGTCCCACATTACTCTGCAAGACATTAGCCACAGATCTTTCACGCTCAAGCCTGGCATCAGGTCACCCCACAGTAATTCGGGAAGATGAAAATCACCGTCAGTCTCTTCCAGTATCAAATTGTACCAAAGGGATATCTCTTTCTTTGCTGGTGGTTTATCTAGCAGAAGAGATTCAAGTTCGCTGCCTCCCCCTATTGGCAAGTTATTTCGACGTGGAGTTCGAGTGTTTGCAGCTTGAGCCCAACTTGATATTTGCAGGTATTTAAATCTCGAAAGACCGGGCCCCATCTTTTGTACCAGATATTCCCATGGGAGCAGGGTCCCGTCCGTAAACAGATCCCCCCATACTGTTAACCCGGCCTCTCTAAGTGGGAGCGCTAAGCTGTCGTCCACCCAACCTGGAGCCAAGGGAAGGTCCCATTTTGGGGATCTGCTAGAGTAATAACCCAATTTTATTGAAGAACTCACCTTGGCCCATGTTCTCGCTAAGCCCTGCAGGACCTTCATTTTTTTTAATTTTTTTTATTTGGGATCCCCAAATTTAAACAGGTAACCAGACTGCCCAACTCCTTCATTATTCAATAGAGCCGCAAACATACTTCCAATGCCCCCATGTGCAGGCATCTTTAGCAACATTCTAGCGTGTGAGAGTTGGAATGCCCACGCATACATCTGCAAATCTGGGCCTGCCAAACCCCCCTTCTCCCTGCGACGCCTGATCTTTTTCCAGGCTATCCTTGGATTTTTATTGTTCCAAATAAATGAAGTTATTTCGCCCTGTAATTTAGTCAGCAAAGTAGGGTAAAAAAATAAAGGAATTGTATTAAACAAGAAGGAAATCTTCGGTAAGATAGACATCTTTACTAGGTTGACTCTACCTAGTAGAGACAAAGGAAGGTGCTGCCATGCTCTCATCAGCTTCCGACATTCCTTTGCTACCAAAGCAAAGTTCGATGGGGCAATCAGGCTAATATCCTTAACAATGTTTAGCCCTAAGTAACGCAGAGATGTACTCAGTTGCTCATTAAGACCGCTCACCTCATCGTTCCATGCCATTTTCTCCGTCTTTTAGGCGTTCACCTCATAGCCTGAGACTTCCCCAAATTCCAAGGCCAGCTTTATGGCAGCAGGGAACGCGGTACTAATCTCCGAAGTCATTATCATAACGTCGTCCGCATAGAGAGCAACCCTCTTTTCCCAATCTCCACAGATAAAAGGCTTAATAGAATCATCCTCTCTTAATCTTTGAGCAAACGGCTCCATATAGAGATCGAAAAGCAAAGGTGATAAGGGGCAGCCCTGCCGTGTTCCTCTCGTAATTGGGAATGGTTTTGAGAGACCCCCGTTCACCAATACAGAAGCGGTTGGGCTATGGTACAGGAGTTTTACCGCTCTGCGAAAACCCTCGCCAACGTTCAATTTGGCTAAGGCCCCCGACAGGTACATCCAATTGACCCTGTCGAAGGCCTTGGTGGCATCCAACGTGAGGATGCTTAATGGAATGGAGTACTTAGTCGCAATGTCTATAACCCCTATAAGATCATAGGTTAATTCGTGAAGTTGACGACCCTTAATGAAACCCTTCTGGTTGAGATGCAAGATGTCCGGGGCCACCCGGCCCAATCTATTTGCTAAGAGGGATGCGAAGATTTTATAGTCTGCATTGAGGATTGATATGGGACGATAAGAGCCACAGTTGGTAGCAGGCTTACCCGGTTTTAAAATTAGCGAAATAGATGCGTTGCTCCAAAATGATGGTGGTAACGTCCCCTCCTGTAGTATCTGATTGAACAAGACAGCAAGGAAGGGAGAGATCTCTGCTACCAAAATTTTATAAAGCTCTGCTGGCAAACTGTCTGGACCGGTAGCCTTACCCCCCTTACTGCCCTGAACCGCCAACGGGACCTCTTCCTCGGTAATCACTTTGTCTAAGAAGGCCTTCTGTTCAGAGGATAGTGACGGAAGGGAAATACCATCGAGCCATCTATCTATATTATCCTCTGCGATGTTCTTATCCTCCTGATATATATTCTCGAAGAATTCTTTAAAGGCTGACCTGATGTCCTCGTCTGAATGAAAGGTGCCATGGCCAGTTGTAACCGAGTCTATGAGGTTTCGTGCCCAGTCTGTTTTTGATTTCCAGGCCAATAATTTACCGGCGCCTTTGCTGTATTCGAAGTGGGATAGCTTACTCGCTTCCCACCTCTGAAGGATACGCTGGTTTAAGACAGAAGTAAAGTTCTCTTTTAATGCGAGCCAATTCCTATGTAACAGTGGTACTTCACAAGTAGGATCATTGCTGCTAGCATCTATTTTGGCTTGTGCTGCAAGCAGATTCGATTCGATGGACTCTATTTCTTGCGTATACTGCCTCCTTCGAAACACCACCTTGCTCTTGATTATACCTCGGAGAGAGCACTTAAATGCATCCCATACTATGCCGGGCGCAGCAGATCCTATATTTACTTGCAAGAACTCCCGTGCTTCCGATTTAATAAATGATAGATCTTCCAATGACGAAAGGGAAGATATATCAAAAGACCAGGATCTGGAGGGAGGTTTAATAATCCCAGCAAGGTCCAAGGATAGTGACAAATGATCAGACAAGTGTGATGGCAAGTAACTTACATTTTTTACAGCGTCTACCAGATTACGACTTATTAAAATGAAATCGATTCTGGATTGGTGACGATATTTATAATTGCGAAAGGAAAATCCAGAGTCTGATCCTGCTCTTACCCTCCAAATGTCTATGTATCCATACTGATTCATACAGTTAAGTAGGAAAGCTCTCGTCCTAGATAAAACTTGTTGCCTGCTACTAGGAGTCTTGTCTAGCTTGGGATCAAGCACGATGTTAAAATCCCCGGCTATAATAGTTGGCTCAGGAAAATGCAAAAGGTGAGAAAAAAGAAGTTCTAGAGCTGTGGGGTTGTCACGATTAGGCCCATAATAGCCTACTAAAGTCAAGCGTGCTCCGCTTATATCAACCGCGACGATTACCCATCTTCCCCCGGGATCCACCTCTTGCATAACAACCCTTACATTCATAGGTTTTTTTAAGAGAATAGTCACGCCCCTTATATTTAGTGTTTGAGAGGTAGATATTGAGATGTCTCTCATCCTATTCCTCTTGGCCAGCTCAAGCATTTCTGCCTCAATTAAATGTGTCTCCTGGAGTATAATGACTTGCGCATCCGAATTGCGAAGATATTGCACGATCACGTTAGCTCTTTGTTTGGTGTGCAGGCCATTTACATTCCAGGAGAGAATCCTAAGGTTACTCATAGATCGGCCAGCCTATTTGACCCCATAAAACACCAAGTCTAGCTACAGGAAAAAAAACACTCCAAATTAAGTATACTATCCTTGTTTTAACTAAACAATTGTCGGCAACCAGAACGGCAATGAGGAATATTTTATAATTTTTTACCCTCCCCCCTACACCCACGTGACCCCCCACCCACAGGAAACCCTTGTACAATCTAACCAGAACAAATCCGATTGATGGTACCCCTCACCCTACCCAAGCCCTCGCAGAGTGTGCTTTCTTTCCTTTTTTTTTTTTGATGTGAGAACTACCCTTGTTGTGTGAACTCGTTTTCGTTAGTACAGATTACTTTACTTTACTCAATAAATCAATAAATCCCCTCCAGTGCACCCTATTTATATAAGAAGAGAGAAAAAACTGGAGAGCCGAAAGCTAAAAGACAAAAGGCAAAGAAATTTGAATCGAAAGGCCTTAATCTATTAAGGCGAAATAGCTACCCTTTACCCCAAGCCCTCTTTGTCCCCCCCAAGAGTTATCAGTAACTCATCTGCCACCTGGACAGAACGAATATTGTGCAGCTTGTTAGTAAACATGATTTTTAAGGCGGCAGGGAAGCCCATCTGGACCGTGGCGCCAAGCTTCCGAAAAGCATCCATCCTGCTTCCCAGCTCCCATTGTTTTTCTAGCGTTACCTTTGATAGGTCAGATCTTATTTGAAAGGTAAACCCTTTCCCTGCTAAGGATTTTTGCCTAAGGGCTAGGATGAGGATTTGCTCTTTAAGAGTATACGTATGGAAGTTTATTAAGATCTTCCTTGGCTTTGTCCTCTGGGGGTTACGCTTAAAAGGATCCCTATGTATACGTTGGATATCCTTAGCTATCCCGTCTTCAGGCTGATCCAAGTTCAGAGACTGCTTTAAAAGCGGAATGATGAAGCTTTTAATGTCGGTACCCTCACTCCCCTCCTGAACATTCAGAATTCGGATGTTGTTGAACCTTGCATTATTTTCCAAAATCTCCATTCTCTCGGCAATTGCCAATTCTTCCCTCTTAACTTTCTGTATATCATCTTTTACTTTTTCAAGATACTGAGTAAACCCACCAACTGCTCCTTCCAAGACTTCAGTTCTTGAGGTGAGACCGTCTACTTTACTATCTAAGGATTCACAGTAGTTTCTTATTTCTCTCTGGTTTAATCCTGACTCCTCAAATCCCCTTTTGATATCAGCCGAAAGAGTAGAGAACATAAGCTGCAATGAAGCTACTGTGATACATGCTGCGGAAGAAGGAATCGGGGTGAGAGTGGGAGTGGGCATAGCATTACTCCCACCTTCGATTGTGGGGGGTGTATCGAGAGATATCTGCAGTGAGCTGCCAGGATCCAACAGCTCGACCCGTATTTGCCCCCCCCCTGGTCTACTTGGTCTACTTGGCCCTGCTCCATGCTTGCCCTGCTACATATATCCCCGGATCCAATGATTGCGTAGCCATGGTTTACTCTTCTTGCTATGCCTGCCTCCTTCTTCTTCGCTCCCGGTATGTTGGCCTGGCAATAGCTATATGGTAATTGGCTATCTGGTAGTTATCTGTCTCCTGTGCAACAAGTTGAGAGGATAGGTGTGGATCCAGTTGATGCTGTTGGGAACGGGTTGCTATCTCCATATTCTTTCCATCCCTGCCAGTCTAGGCTGAGGCAGCACGACTGTACTCCATTACAGCTTTCTCCCTTGTACCACTATATGGCAGTTGGAAACCAGGAACGTAGATGAGGATAAAAAAATAAATAAATAAATACTTCCATTGTACATCTATGTACCTTCCATGGACTTGGATCTGTGTGTCTGTTACTTTTCTCCTGAAAAAGCATATCCAATGCGCTACCCTATTTCTCATCCTGTGCCTCTATCAATATATTTAATCTAAATATACTTACTTCTTTTATGTATCTATATATTTTCAATGTACTTATGGATCTATATATTTATCACTTTCTTCTAATTTAGCATTCCCAATGCACTAGCCTATTTCTCAGCCTATAGCCGATGGTTCAGGTGAAGCGTGAGCGCTCTGTGAAGTGCGCACTTTACCTGAGATTTCGCCCGAGCAAGCAGCAAATCCGACTACTAGAGAATATTCAGTCAGGAGATATCGTAGTTTAGTCCAGAAGTGTGTAGGAGTATAGAATTAGGAATTTATAGAGAAAAAGGTTTGAAGACAGAGTAAATAATTACAAGATAATTTCGAAAGAAGACTTACCGGAGAAAGACGTCTTCTACCACATGCGCCACAGCTTCCCAGCGAGATGTGAGGAATGGAGAGTACCTAGAAGAGCACAACGGCATAAGAAGCATTGAGCTAAGTGACTAGAAAATTTAGCGCATTGTATAGATAATACATTGGAATGTATTGAGCGATAATACTTACTGCTAGATCGTGAATTGGTTTTCCTGAAGTTCCGTCTAGTATGCTATTACCTAAAGAACACGAAAAGAGGAATTAGAAAGTAAAAAACGTTATACAGAGAAGATAACGATATATACGACAAATACGAAGAAGAGAACGGCAGTTACATAGAGTAAGTGTAGGTACCTTAGAGTTAAATAGATAACGATAATAAGTTTGACAAAAGATTAATATAGTTGTGTATTTCAGAAGAAGAAGCCTTTAATTTGCAAGACGCTAATAAGAATTCACAGGATGAAGAAATAGATGGACAGAAATAGTATCTAATTAGTGAAGTAAGTAAACAGACAATAGAGAAACATAAATAAGAAGGTATAGACAAGGGCATAATAAATAATAGCTATCTTATGGTTACAGGTACAACTAATTAGGCAAGACGATAACTAAAAAAGAAAAAGATAGAAACAGAAGAGAGGCGCAGTTCTTGAGAGTTCCCGGTAGGTGCTCATAGATTACAAGATTGTTAGCTAACATAGATAGAGAAGAAGTAAGTAGATTATAAGTGTATTCTTTTCCATAGGTTCAATAACGATAGCGAAAGTCGAAGACGATTAAGAACCGAAGGAGCAGCTCATATTAAAAGTCATGGGAGGATTAGTAGGGAGCAAATACGATGAAGCACAAAGCATGTACCCCACAAAAGTAAAGTAAAGCAGAGCTGGGAGGGCCACGTGATGCAGTAAAAAAATAATAATACTGTTATGAACGCACAATTAATAACAATACAGTGTAAAGTACGTGACACTTAAAAAATACGACACAGAAATTCATGCACGCACAATTTATTTAAAAAAGGCCTAGGAGTGCTCCGTGACGCAGAAGGAAATAAATAATACGATCATGCAAGTACGATCAATAAGAATACAGGCCTGGGAAGGAAACGTGACACAGTAATAAATATTAAAAGTTTTGGAAGAATTAGGAGGGAGCAAATATGATGAAGCACAAAGCACTTGGCACACAAAAATAAAGCGAAACAGAGCTGGGAGGGACATGTGACGCAGTAAAAAAAGAATACTCTCATGCACGCACAATTAATAATACAGGCCAAACCATGTGGCGTACCATAGAAATATGACACAGAAATTCATGCACACACAAAAGATGCGTGGCTGCTGGGCCTGGGTTCAGGATGGGACTGCCTAAGGGCAGGGGCTGGGCCGCTGGGTCTGGCATGGACTGGGCCTGGAGCGGAGGCTGATGTTGTGACGGCTTCTCCTACCTTTGCTTCTGTCGTCTCTTGTCTTCAATGGCTGGGGCTTTGGCTGGGCCTGGGGTGGGCTGGGCATGGGCGATGCCGGCACTGCGCCTATGGTAGCCTAGCTGGACAGTAGCAGCAGTGACACCACGTCGAGTGTCATGAGTTCTCCTCCGCTCGAGCAAACAGTTCATAGTACAATCGACGATGACGAGAGTCTGTGTCACCAGTCAGCGAGTACAGACTAGTTTTGTTTTATTTGGAGTAGGGGACCTCCTGAATAAAACTTTTTTCCGGTACCCCTCACTTCATTTTAAATCACCACTCCGTCTACAACCTTTTGGCCCCTCACCCGCACTTCACCTACAGACAGTTGGATTTAAAAGATCTCCGCCAAAGAGCCCCTCTTTGAGGTGTTGCCCATTGGGGATTGCACCGCCTACCCAACGAGGAGCATTGCCGATGATGAAGCATGACACCTGCAAAGGTGTGTGAGGCCATTCCATCCAACAAAATGGATACCACTTGGTAATTTCTACTGAGTTATCATTTCCACTCCACTTCCCTGTGACCTACTCACACGGTCTCTTTATCCAGGAACAGCCCGGTCCTCTTTTGCAACAGTTGGTCTATCAGGGCACGTACTGTGGCTGGACCTTCCACTCTTTCTCCCCTCGAGTGGTAATTGCGCCCTGCAGATCGCACAGATCTCTCCTCCCTCCTTTTTGTTTATATATATTAGAATATAGCAAGGCAGTTTTTGGAAAAAGTGACATCAATTGCCCAAAGGTGTCCTTTAAAAGCATTTCCAGACCTACCCCATTCAAAGTGCCCAGGTCATTTCCACCACAGTGCACAATTATGAGGTCAGGGTGTAGTAGATGCATAAAGGATTTCACCAATGGTATCAATTGGTGACATCTCAATCCTCTCTGGCCAATCCACATAATATCCACATTTGGTAAATCAAGGTTGGGAATACCTCTATTTGCTGCATACTTTTCACTCCAGTGAACAAAGCTATGACCCACAATCCAGACTTTTGGCATCTTGAAGGTAGATGTGGTTGTACTCAATGGGCTGTGGAAATGAAATGGCAGTTTGAAAGTAGCAGTTATGAAAAACAAGTGGTTGAGATTCAGTGCACTTGAAAAAGAAGAAATGATTGGTGGTTTCTTTTAATTCTCCACTGAAAATTAGGGTGCTTGCTTTTGTTTTTTGAAAGAAGTAATTCTAATGGTTGAGAAAAAGTCATTGAAAGAAACATTGCACATGATTAGCTAGTATATTGAGAGATCAAACACCCTTGCTGGATTCATTTGCAACATAGTATGATGAACTTTTCACCTGTGTGCTGAGTTAGGTGGGAGTTACCATGGTAACAGGCTGAATGAGCACTGGGGGGATGGGTGAATATTATGTGAGTTTGAAAGTGTTGATATGTAGAACCAACTAAAATGTCAGTTTGGTTTTGAAATAGTGTGGGACGAATTTTGATTGGTTAGGTCCAGGGATATGTGTGAAGAATTACAGGGAATCAGGGCCATTTGTGGTTGCAGTGTTTGATGTGCATTTCAGAGATTCTGCTTAAGAAAATCTGGTGTGTGTGACTGACACTGTTCTAAATCTTCAAAAGCATATTTAAAGGTGAGTAATGATTCATTTAATATAGATAGAATGTTGTATGCACTATAGGGAAGATTAAGAAGCATATTGGGCTTGTTTATTCTTGCATTGTGTCTCATGTTTCTATGTAATGTTGGCAAAAAAATTAATTGTGCATATTGGATTTGTATTTTGAAAATGAGTCAGATTTCTTTCTTGTAATGTAGTGATCATTTGAATGGGCTGTGCTCTGTGTGTAAAACGATTTACTATGCTACATGTTTTTTGGTAAAATGTAAGATGGTGAGAGATGGTGAGATGGTATGAGCACAGACACACATAGTGGAGGCAGAGACAGACATGGTAGCTAACATGTAACATCCTGGTCATGTGCCTAAGATCACACTGTGAGTCAAGCTTGATTTTAAATTAATCTGGGTGGATAATTTGCTTAGTTGATGTGTTTAAAAATATGGGAATACATGTATTCTTGAAGTCAGTTAGGCTTTAGGATATGTAGTAGTAGATAATCTTAGGCAGCATGCCTGTTAGACTTCTTAGTTCATAAATAGGCTCTAAGCTGTGCAATAAAGATCCAGGGAGTGCTGTTGAAATGAAAAAGGAATGTTATGTCTTGCTTATTTATATATGGTCTGTTTTTTGCCAGTAGAGACAGTGAGATAGTATTAGAACAAACACACATATTGCATGCAGAGACAGATATAGTACATTACATGTAACATTCTGGTCATGTGCCTAAGATCACACTGTGAGTCAAGCTTGATTTTAAATGAATCTGGGTGAATATTTGCTTAGTTGATGTGTTTAAAAATATGGGAATACATGTATTATTGAAGTCAGTTAGGCTTTAGGATATGTACTAGTAGAGAATCTTAGGCAGCATGTCTGCCCGGCCTCTTAGTTCCCAAATAGGCTCTAAGCTGTGCAATAAAGATCCAGGGTGTGCTGTTGAAATGAATAAGGAATGTTATGTGTTGTTATATATATATGGTCTGTTTTTTGCCAGTAGAGACAGTAGGATAGTATGAGCACAAACACACATATTGCATGCAGAGACAGACATGGTAGATTACATGTAACATCCTGGTCATGTGCCTAAGATCACACTGTGAGTCAAGCTTGATTTTAAATGAATCTGGGTGAATAATTTGCTTAGTTGATGTGTTTATAATATGGGAATACATGTATTCTTGAAGTCAGTTAGGATTTAGGATATGTACTAGTAGAGAATCTTAGGCAGCATGTCTGTTAGGCCTCTTAGTTTACAAATAGGCTCTAAGCTGTGCAAAACAGATCCAGGGTGTGCTGTTGAAATGAATAAGGAATGTTATGTCTTGCTTATATATATATGGTCTGTTTTTTGCCAATAGAGACAGTGAGATAGTATGAGCACAAGCACACATATTGCATGCAGAGACAGACATGGTAGATTACATGTAACATCCTGGTCATGTGCCTAAGATCACACTGTGAGTCAAGCTTGATTTTAAATGAATTTGGGTGAATAATTTGCTTAGTTGATTTGTTTAAAAATAAGGGAATACATGAATTCTTGAAGTCAGTTAGGCTTTAGGATATGTACTAGTAGAGAATCTTAGGCAGCATGTCTGTCAGGCCTCTTAGTTCCCAAATAGGCTCCAAGCTGTGCAATAAAGATCCAGGGTGTGCTGTTGAAATGAATAAGGAATGTTATGTCTTTCTTATATATATATGATCTGTTTTTTGCCAGTAGAGACAGTGAGATACAATGAGCACAAACACACATATTGCATGCAGAGACAGACATGGTAGTTTACATGTAACATCCTGGTCATGTGCCTAAGATCACACTGTGAGTCAAGCTTGATTTTAAATGAATCTGGGTGAATAATTTGCTTAGTTGATGTGTTTAAAAATATGGGAATACATGTATTCTTGAAGTCAGCTAGGCTTTTGGATATGTACTAGTAGAGAATCTTAGGCAGCATGTTTTTGCCAGTAGAGACAGTGGGATAGTATGAGCCCAAACACACATATTGCATGCAGAGACAGACATGGTAGATTACATGTAACATCCTGGTCATGTGCCTAAGATCACACTGTGAGTCAAGCTTGATTTTAAATGAATCGCGGTGAATAATTTGCTTAGTTGATGTGTTTAAAAATATGGGAATACATGTATTGTTGAAGTCAGTTAGGCTTTAGGATATGTACTAGTAGAGAATCTTAGGCAGCATGTCTGTTAGGCCTCTTAGTTCACAAATAGGCTCTAAGCTGTGCAATAAAGATCCAGGATGTGCTGTTGAAATGAGTAAGGAATGTTATGTCTTGCTTATATATATATATATATATATATATATATATATATATATATATATATATATATATATATGGTCTATTTTTTGCCATATGACAGTGAGATAGTATGAGCACAAACACACATATTGCATGCAGAGACAGACATGGTAGATTACATGTACCATCCTGGTCATGTGCCTAAGATCACACTGTGAGTCAAGCTTGATTTAAAATGAATCTGGGTGAATAATTTGCTTAGTTGATGTGTTTAGAAATATGGGAATACGTGTATTCTTGAAGTCAGTTAGGCTTTAATATATGTACTAGTAGAGAATCTTAGGCAGCATGTCTGTCTGGCCTCTTAGTTCACAAATAGGCTCTAAGCGGTGCTATAAAGATCCAGGGTGTGCTGTTGAAATGAATAAGCAATGTTATGTCTTGCTTATATATATGGTCTGTTTTTTTCCAGTAGAGACAGTGAGATAGTATGAGCACAGACACACATATTGCATGCAGAGACAGACATGGTAGATTACAGGTGACATCCTGGTCAAATGCCTACGATCACACTGTGAGTCAAGCTTGATTTAAAATAAATCTGGGTGAATAATTTGCTTAGTTGATGTGTTTAAAAATTCTATTCACCAACAGGTGCAGGACTCCCTACCTTCCTCACCAGATGGACCCGGCCACGACATCCAGCTTGGTATGTATTGCTTCGTTATTTTCAGAGGAAGAAATGTTTGGAGCCACGCTGGAAAGGTCTTGAGCAGGTTTTGTTGGTGATACGGATGGCTGTAAAGGTTGCTGGTCAAAAGAACTGACTAAGTGCTACACATTGTCAGAGGATTCCCTTCCCGTTGCCATATGGCCAGTGGTTCAAAGATGGCATAGGGGATACAGAGTGTGAACAGGTGCCCAGGTTTGTTCCTTTCAGCACAGCCCAGTTGACCTGGATTCAAACAGACATGGAAAATGAGGATGCTTTGGACAGGGCTGTTCCTCCAGTAATATGAGGTATCCAAGAGCCCTTGTTCACTGATTATATGGTGCCTGAGGCTAACAGGTAGCATTTGTACCCTCGGCTGAGGTAGACTGAGTCTAAGGGGTAAAAAGATTAGGGATGACTGCGTAAGGTATCTAGTACAAAGTTACAGTACTAACAGAATTAACAGAAACTAGTGGAGATCTTTCTTTTTACTTTATCTTAGTTGCTTGAACATTAGTAAGGGAAGACTGAAGTATACCTTGAAGGTATACCATCTGGATCGATGTGGGATACATTAGGACAATAGGAGCTTGTACCAGTGAGGCTTTGACGGATACTGTGAACTTGTAAATCTTTTGCATTCGGGCCCCCTTTATTATACGTTATGCATCCCTTTGGTAGACAGGTTACAGAGGAAGAGCAGCCAATGGTTCTTGTTGCCCAGCATGATATGGTGTGGACACGAAAAAGGAAAATAATATGTGTTGTTCTGTTGGTTTTGCTGATGATAATATTGTGTGGGGTGTCATGGGTTTTGGAAAATTATCTAACTATGCCTCTACGCAGTAAGGGTAAGCTTATTCCCCTGAAAAGAAATAAAAGAACAGCTCGAGTAGTGTATTTCTAGACACGCACAGGAGATTCTTCTGAGAAGGGACAGCTTGTTATCCCACTGAATCTGTCACTAGTTTTTGGACTGCATATCCATTGTCACTTGTAAACTATACATATACTCGTCCACTGCAATTCACAGAGTTTTTGGTTTTGGCTATCTAGGACCTTGCTTATATTATAGTAAGCCACTAGGAATGGGTTACCCAGGTTGTGGTTACAATACATATTGTGAACATTTTTTATATGGAAGAACAGAATGTTACTTTGGTGGTCTGGCATTACAAGGATTTGATAGTCACCCAGGAAGCTGGTTATTATCCTGCTTTCTGCCCTTTCGTGAATAGGACAGACACTTCTTTGTATGTCAATTGTTCTGGAAGAGTGCTGTACAAGAATACAATCCCTTTAGTGAATGACAAAGATCCGAGTACTTTTGGAATGAATACTAGATATGCTGCAGTCGATTATGGAGGACCAATTCATGCACACCCGGGGTTTTACTTCTTGTCTAACGGTACATATATTTCAGCATCCATAATGGTACAGACAATGTAGCTCTTGGGAAGGTGTTGCCCTTAGGTGTCACCTGTAAATAGGTGAAGCCTAATGTCCGCTGGGTTAAACTGACTTTAACAAAGGAATTCTGTGAGGGAGTGACCGATATAGTGGTCAATAATTATAGTAATGGGATCACTTTTGGATACATCCTCTCATACATTTTTACTTTGGGTGGTACCTCTATGGCTTGGGGTAAAAACACTAGAGAATATTTTGGGTGCAAGCTGCAAATTTGATCTAATACTACTGTGGCAGCTTAACACAACATCACCACTCAGTTGGAAAGAATAGAAATATATCAGAACAGACTGGATATGCAGGTGATTTTAGTTTTAGGTAAGAGTGGGGGTGTATGCACTGTAGTGGGAGACCAGTGTGTAGTTGGGATTAAGAATATAGAAAAGAATATTACCAAACACATTTTAGACATCCTTAAGAATGTCAAGGGAATGGAAAGTGGAAATTTGGGTTGGTCTCTTTTTGGTAGCTGGGGCTGGATTCTTGAGAAAGTGATTTACCTGATTGTGATATTGGTGCTTTGCTGTGCTCTTATTAAGTGCCTTCCCATCTGTTGCTCCTATTGCACCACTATTCTCACCCCTAAAAGTAAAATATTTATTCATGATACTAATGTCGCCATTATGCTACAAAAAGGCATTGAGGATCTCATGAATATAGAGTAGGGCATTTTTGAGAATTCTTCCCTCCCTATGGTGTCCCTTCCTGATGTTGATAACAAGGCGTACTCATAAGGATTTGTTGTTGTGAATTTGTATTACAGTGTATGGTTTCCTGTTTCCTTGTTGCTGTTAGAAAATGTTTTAGCTCATGCTAAAAGGAGGGTCTGTTCGAAAAGAAATGCTCATGTTTGCGCATTGCCCTATGTAAGTTAGCAATCCCTGCACCAGTTTCTTTGGAGGTGCCTTTTTAGGCTGATCAAAACTGATCTAGTTCAATTCAGAGAAATGCTCCACTATAAGTTTCTGCCATGCTAGACTTGTTCTTGTAATGAGTACACTGTTCCTATTAGAGCATACCTTTCCAATTAGATAGAGGCCCTCTCCCATTTGTCTAGTGGTGGGCCCGAATTAAACGACCTTGGAATTGAGATACTTTGTAAACAATAGAAGCGCTGAAACCATTTTTGTATTTTACTGTTCAGCTGCACCTGCCTGGAAAATTCCACTGTGGGGTTGTTTTAGCCCAGTTACAAAATGTACATGATGTATGTTTATGCTTGTCGATTACAGTCCCCTCTGCAGCACTCCTAGCAACTGCGCAGACCAGGCTCCATTCTGAGTGTATATGAAGAAACAGTTATTGGTTTGTATTTTCTACTGCCTGACGATCTCTTCATTTGGTATGGAAGGCTGAGAGGTGGTCATTAGTGACCCGGGTGACCCTAATTGGGCCACCTCCTTCACGTAAAGCCACTTTACATGGATTTTCATGGCCTTGTAAATATGTTCCCCTTTTACGGAGAAAAATGTGTGAAAGGGGCGTGCCATGGGTATTGCTGTGGGTATCCCTTCCTGCAAAAAATCAATCAGCCCCAAAACGCAGGTACTATTGCACCCTGGTGCGAGGGTGCATGCGTTGGTGCATGGCAGTCCATTGTGCGCCGCCACTGGGGAAAAGGACAGGAATGCACCTTATCTTATCTTTTGATGTAAGGCAGCACAGCAAGATTCCTTCCGGCGCTACCCTAGGTAAAACCTCATAAATGAGGCCCTTAGGGCCTGATTCGAAAAGGTTAACGTTCACTTTTCCGTAAGTCAACAATTTGATATTCACAAACTCCGAGTTGATAAAAATTTTCAACTGTGGCGACTCAACAGTCAGGTCGGAGAACTCTGCACTTAAAAAGAAAGTCCTTCATGGATAAGGCTGTAGTCAAAAGTTAAATTTGTGTAGGGTAGACAGTGTTGGCAATATTTAATAACAATAAATCTATAATTAGAAATACATACATGATCTAAAAGGTGAGATCTTTTTTTTTATATTTCTTTTTATTGAAAACAAAGCAAGGCATGTACAAAACATAGGAATGCAATGACTCTACGAGGGCTGAGCATCATATCATCAAACATTACAATAAACAATACATTGACGGGGGAAGTGGGGTAGGAGAAGAGAACACAGTAATCCTATGAAAATTATCCATAACAATAAGGGGTCAGGCGGAAAGCGGGACATCAAGGACCGCAGCTACAGGTGGTACGCATATGTCCCCTCTATATCGGTTCCAAGGGCCCCAAACCGTATGCCATTTCCGGGGGCGACCCCGAGCCAAGTACACCGTTTTCTCCCGGAACATGCACCAATCCATGTTTTCTACCCACACATCAAGAGTAGGAGGCCTCTGGGACCCCCACAACTGTGCAATGTTCCGTTTGGCAATCATGGCCCCTAGAGTCACCCATTGAGTCTGTGCCGCATTATGATCAGTGGGCTCCCAAACATTCAACAAGCAGCGTCTGGCCTCCGGTAAGAGAGCCACGCCCGTGACCTTCTGCATCACCTCATGGACCCTACTCCAATAGTCAAACACTTCCCGACATTCCCAGATGATATGAAGGAACGTCCCCAAATGACCGCAACCCCGCTGACACAGACCCTCCTCAGAAAAACCCATCCGGACCAGACGGAGACCCGTGACATATACCCTATGTAATATTTTGAGCTGGACTAATCTCAGTCGTGCTGGAATCGCGACCTCCTTCGGTGAGGAGATCGCCGACTGCCAGTCTTCATCGTCAAGCTCAAGGCCGTCACGGGTCCACTGATCACGCAGTTGCAATAGAAGGTCCGCCCTGTGATTAATCAGTTTCTTATACACCAGGGAAATGGTACTATCAGGCATATGGCCATCCAAGATACGATCCTCTAACGGGGTAGACTCCGGTATCTCCGCCCCCTCCGGGAAAACGGACGTTAGCACATGCCGAACCTGAGCATAACGGAAGTACTCCGTCCCTCCTAATTCAAACTCGGTTTGCAAGGCCGTGAACGATTTCACCTGTCCCTTCACCCATAGGTCTCCCACCTTGGAGATGCCAATGAGATCCCACTTGTCGAACCCTTTAGTGTTCCACAGTTTACCAAACTTGTCAGAGCCGAAAAGCGGGGTAGCCAAAGTCAGGCGGTCCTTCCACCCTAACGAACTGGTAGCGTCGAGCCAGATCCACACAGCCGTCTTGGTTGGCCCCGTCAAAGTCTTCACTACAGATTTAGAGTACAACGCTCTATAATAAGTGCCACCAGGAAGTATCCACCTATCCATGGTGAAACTAGGGTTTAACTCAGGGCCGTACATACCGTGATTGATGGCTCCCAACTGCGAAGCCCAATAATATCTCTTAATATCAGGGAGAGAGATGTCCCCATCATACCACGGGAGCGTTAATTTAGCCAACGCAAAACGCGGTCTTCCATCCCACAACAGATTCCGCTGTAGATCCTCCACCAAACGAAAGTAACTAGCTGGGACGATATCAAGCGTGTTCTGAAGGGCATACAGAAAATGAGGGAGTGACATCATTTTGAAGAGGGCTGCCCGCCCAAGCATTGACAATGGGAGTTTCCGCCAGCCCGCAACATCTAGCCTTAGCCGAGTCAAAGGAGGGAGAAGGTTCCTCTCGTATCGAACCACGAGGTCCATCGAAACATAAATTCCGAGATATTTGAACCCCTCTTGTGCTATTTGGATAGGGCAGTTACGTGGTAGGATCGGTATCTTGTCACTAAGAACGTACAGATAGGATTTCGCCCAGTTAATGACCAAGCCAGAGTTTCTACCAAAGGAGGTCAGAACATCACAGAGCACTATTAAAGATTTCCTGGGGATGGTCAAATACAACAAAATGTTGTCTGCATATAATGAGATACGATATTCAAACTGCGGAGACCAATTAATACCCCTCATCGAAGGCTCCCAGCGGATCCAAGCCACGAGAGGCTCGAGGGCCAACGCGAATAAAAGAGGAGACAGCGGGCAACCCTGGCGAGTACCTCGCCCAAGACAAAATGGCTCCGAGACGCGACCATTCACCACAATCTGGGCAAGAGGGTCTGCATAAAGAAGACGCACCCAGCGAATGAAATCTGAACCGAAAACAAATTTAGCCAGCACCGCCCACAAATACAGCCATTCAACAGTATCAAACGCCATCGTGGCATCTAATGACGCCAAAATGGCCAGTTTACGCAGCGTCGAGGCCCTCGCAAGTGCCCCGTGCAAGCACCTAAGGTTCAATGCCGCATTCCTGTGCGGGATAAAGCCAGATTGATCTGGGTGAACCAGATCGCTAATAACCTTTATCAGTCTATTAGCCAACAACTTAGCAAGAATCTTAGGTTCACAATTTAACAATAAGATCGGCCGATACGAAGCACACCTATTCCTCGGTTTTCCTTCCTTATGGATTACTACGATCGATATCAATCTCAGATCACGGGGGAGGAGACCACGATCCCGGGACTCCAGGGACATGTCTCTCAAATACGGAGCAATCCTATCCGGGCGAAGCTTGTAAAGCTCAATCGGGAGACCGTTGGGACCCATCGCCTTACCAGAGTTCAGGGAGCGCATTGCTAACGCTACCTCATCTGCAGTGATCTTACCATCCATAAGGTCCCGGTCCACCTCAGACAGGCACGGGAGCGCAATATCTCGCAATAACAAGCATGAGTCCTCCTCCGGTCTATCCGAAACGGAAGAGTACACAGAGCGAAAATGATCAGCGAAGCATGCCACTATCTCTTGCGGGTCGGTGACCAGAGCCCCACCCTCTATCTCGATTTCTGGTACCACACGACTAGCCCTGTCTTTTCTGTCCGGCCATGCAATTAATATGCCAGCCTTGTCCCCAACGTCATAGAGACGCCCCTGTTGTTCCCGACTAAGGGCCTTCGCACCATCCGTTACCAACGTTCTATAGTCCAGCTGCTTCAGGTGCAGGACATGCAGTCTAGAGCGGGTCACCTCTCGCTCCAATTCTAATTGCAAATCAGCTATATCCTCACCACATCCTCTTCCTTCCGTTTTTTAACACCAGCAGTTAAAGAGAGAGCTTGACCCTTAATTACTGTCTTGAAAGCCTCCCACAGCGATATAGAGGAAGAAACAGAACCCTCATTCTCCCGGAAATAATGTTCCAATGCCTTAACTAGTGCACTGCGAGTCTTGGGATTACAAAGATACCAAGGGTTAATAGGGGCTATCCTCCCCTCAGAACCCGGCGCCAGTTCAAACCGAAACCAAAGCGGGGAGTGATCGTAGATACCCCGAGCCATATATCTGACCTCCGCAGCATAGGATACGTGTGCAGCCAGCAGTAACACATAGTCTATCCTGGAGAGACTACCATGTGCGCCAGAATGAAAAGTATACTGCTATTGAGTAGTGTTAAGCAACCTCCAGCAATCCACCAGGCCCATCGTGTCAATGAAGTCAGGCAGCCAGCCATGACCCCCCCTGAGATCCCTAGGTGGGTGCCTATCCAACACACCAGATACCACTGCATTAAAATCACCATCCAGAATCAGAAACCCCCAGGGAGATCGAGTAGAACCCGTCCCAGGTCAGTAAAGGTAGTAGACTGCAAGCCAGGAGGAACCTAAACAGACACCAGGGAAAGTATGCGGCCCTCCCACCGTCCCGATAAAGCCACATACCGCCCTTTCTCATCAAGGATCGTTGACTCCACTCCGAATGGCAGAGAGTTCCTAAGGCGGATGCCACCCCCCGGGATCCGGATGAAAATCCAGCATGAGCCACGAAACGATATCCCTTTCTATTCATGGCGTGACATGTATTACCAACCAAGTGGTTTTCATGTAGTAAAACCACGTCCGGAGAGTGCCGTTTCAGGAGTTGCAACACCACCCCGCGTTTAATCTTGTCCCCCAACCCATTAAAATTCCAGCTCATCAACCTCAACCCCCTACCCCCATCATGAAACAGAAAGAATATACCCACCCCCCCCTCCGAATCCAGCACATCAATAAAAATGTCTTGCGATATAGCGCCTTGCTGAAAAAAGAAACTGAAAACCAACGCCCCCCACCACCTCCTCCCAAACAACCCGTTGCAATACCCCCCACCCTGCACCCCTGCTTCCGGCTATAGAGCCACCCCAACTCGCAGTGTGCCTGTTGCCCCCACATCCAAACTAAACTATAAAAAGTTAAGCTGAGAAGGAGAGCGACCCTCCGGTAGCCCAGTGACCCCCCCATTCCATCTGCGTGAAACTGCACATAGAGATTAGAACAACCACAATAGGAAATACCCTAGCGACCCCAGGAACCAGACAATTGATACTTATTCCTGTTCCATATTTCCAGCCTCAGCCCCACCAGATTGTCTCTCCAGATCTTGCTGGGCCGGCAAAGTGTCCAACAAATCGTCCACCACTTCGGGCTTGTCAAAGAAATAGGTCTGTTCGTCATGCTCGATCCTCAACTTGGCCGGGAAAAGCATGGCATATTTGAGACCTATGTCCCGAAGTCGCTTCTTCACCCCCAGAAAACTGACTCTTTGTTTTTGAACCGCTTGAGTGAAGTCCGGATAAAAACTGATAGATGAGTTCTCGAACTTCAAGGGCCCACCCGCTCGGGAGGTCTGAAGAATAGCGTCTCTGTCTCGAAAGTTAAAGATCCGCGCTATAATAGGCCTCGGCGGTGCGCCCACTTTCGGTCTTCCACCAGGGACCCTGTGGGCTCCCTCCACGGTAAAGAACTTACTCAGTCCCTTGGGCTTTAGCTGGTTGATGATAAGGTCTTCAACAAAAAGGTCAGCCGCTTGATCCTCTGCCTTTTCCAGAACTCCAATTATACAGACATTATTCGTTCGGGCCTTCCCTTCAAAGTCCTCCAGGCGACGGACAACACTGTCATTCGAGGCCCTCAGATTTCGGACCTCGGTTTGCAACTCGACGACGTCATCTAACGATTTGACCTTCTCATTTGTCTTTGTAAGGTCCGTGCAAATCAGATTCACATCAATAGCCACCGTGTCCAACTTATGTGCCAGGGTCTCCATCTGCTTCCCGAGGGATGACCTAATGCCATCAGTGGCGGCCAGAACGTCCTGCAACGTCGGTTCGGTTGCCGGTGCCGAGAAATACTTCGCCTCCTCCTGCGACCTACCCGGTCCACTGGGCGACCCTTTAACTTGGGCATATCTATCCATGACATTGGACTGGGTATATCCACCCCTTCTAGTGGTTTTCAACTTCTGCTTGTCCCCCTCTGGTTTGCTCGCCATTTCAGGACAATCCCAAGTCGAGAGAGGGGTGAACAAGTCTCCGGTCTAGCAGGCAATAGATAGAATCTATCTTCCAGGATATTCGCTTAATGTCTCTTATCAGCTCAGATGTAAAAAAAGGGGAAAATGGAGAGTACAAAACGGCCCTTGGGCTACGCACTCGAATTAGCCCGAAAAAGGACGGCGTGCCCCCTAGGCTAGAGTCCGACACATCGTATATTGTCCAAAACGCTCAAACACCATCCGGGGTATAAGCCGTTGCCACAATGAGGCGTCTTCCGATTCAAAGATCAGTCCAAGTGCCAAAACCGAAAGTGAAAGTAAGACTGGACCGGCTGCCTCCGCGAACCTGTGCCGATGTTGTTCAATTACACCTCGGGCACCCTGCCAACTCAAGTGCCGGGCATCCAGGAGACGTGGGCCGAAGACTTCTCCACACCACAAATCCGGCCCCCGGGGTCCGATCGGGACACAGTTTTTAGCTTTCACTGCTCCCGTGGTTCATCTACTCGGAGATGTCAACAGCAAACAGGATCAGTTACAGGATATATGCGGGAGGGTACGAGGGTCTCGGGAGCCCCTTGCTCACGCGGCCATCTTGGATGCGCGCGAAGCTCCTACTCCTAAAAGGTGAGATCTTATTTAACATATTTTATGATTCCTTACCGGTTGATTAGCTAGCCACTTCTGTGGCTGGGAAGCAAACCTGGGCTGCAGTGGTGAAAAGTATTGAAACCTAGCCATTAGACCACCACTAGTTAAAAAATATAATGTGCTAATGAAAGGTACATGCGTGTATTGAATATTTCTTCATGTGCTAATCAAATATTTCTGATCAAGTTATTACATGCAACCATACTGACATAAGAGATGGCTCTCATCCTCATCCTAAGAAATATCTCCAGAATGTTTCATGTAAGGTACAAAATGTCCACCATTTAATGTAGACATATGGGCACATATTTACCCAACAGAAATGAGCACTGGCATGGCTTGGGGGCTGTATTGGCACAATGAAAAAACATGTACAGAAACAATTAAATAAAAATAAATATATGTGCTAATGTATCTAACCAGAGGGCCATCATCCCTTCCCAGAATGTATCTTTAATACACAACATTCTGCAGATCAGTACAAATTTACCACTGTGTTCTACTTTGTAAATGTTTGAATAGATAAGACAGACAGAGAGCTAGATGGACAAGTGAATAAACTGCAGGCAGGTGGATGCATGCAGAGACAGACAGGCAGGTGGGTAGGAGCATAGATAGTAAGACAGACAGACACACAGACAAGCATTTAGACAGAAATATAAGTAGACAGACAATTAGATAGACAGGTAAATAGTATTAGACCTGGCATCCTGGGCATGGTTCTCCTCTAACTTTTGCCTTCCATTCTCCTGTTTTTCTGATTTCATTTTTGCTGGCCTTAACACTGCACACTTTACCTCTGCTATCAAGTGCTAAAGTGCTAGTGCTCTCTTCTCCAAACATGGTAAGATTGGGTTATACCCAATTGGCATACTTAATCAACTCATAAGTGTCTAGTAAAGTGGTACTATGTGTACCCAGGGCCTGTAAATTAAATGCTACTAGTGGGCCTGCAGCACTGATTGTGCCATTCACTTTAATAGCCCCTCCAAATGTGTCTCAGGCCTGCCTGTGTGTGCAGTTTTAAAATGCCAATTCAACCTGGCAAAATAAACCTTTTCCCAGGCCCAAACCTTCCATTTTATTACATATGTCACCCCGTGGGTAGGCCCTGGATAGTCCAGAGGGCATGGTGCAGTGTATGTAAAAAGTTGGTCATGTATTTCTAAAACTCTTAAACATGTTTTCCACTATTACAATGCATATCTCTACCATAGGATAACATTGGAGTTGTCTTTTTACATTTAATAAGCTGTAACTTCCAACTGAGACCAGATAGACCGCTCACTTTTGGTGTCTAAAGAATTGTAATTAAAAGCCCACGTTAATGGTAAAGTAAGAATTTTAATCACAATTCTGAAAATGCCAGTTTTACAAAGTTGCACAAACACACATTGCCAAAACTGACTGATCAATTTTTACAACCTCAGTTCATTTGTGAACACTATACTAAAAAAAGTGATCACCATTTATTTTTCGAACATAATAACAATTATTAGCTTGTTGTCACACACAGAAGATCAATGTAAAACAAATCATGAATCTACTTCCCTCCCTCCTAAATAAATTAATATGCAACAGTGGATACAAACAACAAAATAGAATGAATTCATAAGCTCTTTTTCCATGGACGATGCATCCCTAACAAAACAAGACTATTGTACCCAGGCACAGTTTTAACCATCACTTTACAATCGTTAGTTCTCTGGTTCTCAGTGTCACTCTTTTTTGCTCATTGGGCGCACAGATGCTTGCCAACGCGTTTCGGTAATTTTAGGGTTCACCTCAGGACACAGAACTGTTATACACTCTCATGAAACTTGATGCATTGGCACCAAAATGATAGTCAAATTATTTTATTAGAAAGGGACTTACACCCCTCCTCCATCTCAATATCTCCGATTGTATTCCGACTCCCCATTTTGGAAAGTAGAATTTTAATTTTGGCATCTTTCATCACAGCCTTCGCTTATAGCTCTTCGTGAATGATTCACTGCCCAGGGGCCCATCAAGTCAAATTCATTGTAGTGTCATGTATATCATACTTTTTTTCAGCTCTTGTTCTGGACGTTGAAAAATCGGAACTGATTTAATATTACAAATTATTTTGTCTGTGTATTGTATATATTTGTTTGTATATTTTGTAATTTCTACCCACTTTTGTGTATTAATTTATGTAGGTGGGAGGGAAGAACATTTATGATTTGATTTGCATTTGTCTGTGTGTGACAAAAAAACGAAAGTATTTTCATCATGTTCAATAAATAAAAGGTGTTTACCTTTATTGAATATAGTGGTCACGAATGAATTAAATGTTGTAAAAAAGGATCAGTCAGGTTTGCCATTGTTTATTTGTGCAGATTTAAGGTGGCTCAGCCTGACTAACTAAAGGAGCCAACACCTTTATTTTCATTTTAGAAAGTTGCCATTTTCTTGTCCGAACCATTTGGTGCCTGCAGTCTGATACTGGGTCACATGACTAGGTATAGTTGGCAGGTGATCTATGCCCATTGCCCCGACAGTGAAGCATAGGGAAGTTAGGTGTTGGCAGGATGGGCCAATTTAAGTTAATGAGGAGGAGGAGGAGCTGTTACCTACCACACTTGCACATCACAAAGGCTCTGCCCAAGCACTCTCACAAAGGGCTTGTCACAAGACTATCATAGCCCCAGACAAGCTGGGGCCAGAACTGGGAGGAAGGAGGTGCCTGGTGCCTCGGGGGTTGGAAAACTCTAGAAGCTTCCTCCAATTTTAAGTAAGGCACCAGGTATAAATATTGGACTCCAGAACCCAATTCTTCAGTACACTTCTCGACCTATGGCTACCCTGCCAGGAAGAAGGACTGCTGTGCTGCTGAAAGGACTGCCACTCTGTTGGACTGCTGCTCTGAACGACTGCTGCCCATCAGTGGATCATGCAGCACCAAAGCATCTCCTCTGTTGTGCAGACCAATCCTGAGCAGAGCCAATGTATTGTCTCTGCTGTGTAGATCTTCCCATTGCAATGACCCACATTGCCGTTCCAGTCCGAGCTTCATCGGAATTGCCTTTGCGTGACACATCCTCAACACATGCCCACACATCCCTAGTTAAAGGCAGACTCAATGACACCAGACTACGCATCGCAGCTTCTCGGGGCTGGTGCATCGCCCCGACTGTGTGATGCATCCTCGACGTCAAACTTCAATTGCAAGCCCCCTCATCAATGGGATCCTTGATTATGATGCAGAACCTCACACCACAGCCTCACAGCTCTTCCAAACTGATACATCGCTTCAGCTGTGCAACACATATTTGATGTGGAACCTCCCTGTGGGCAATCCTCAACCAAGATTGATGCCCCATCACAGTTGGCCTGAACTTGTAGCTGTGTGCCGGTCCTGCATGACCAGATATCCACAGTTGGCACTTTGTGCTCTTTGGCTCTATTTTATTAAAACCAATCAAATTGCCTACCTCTGGTTCATTTATTAAAATAGCTCTAATTGTCTAACCTGGGACAGTTTGTGTGGTATTATCACTTTATTACTGTTTGAAGTATTGCACAAATACTTTACACATTGCCTCTAAGTTAAACCTGACTGCTCTGTGCCAAGCTACCAGAGGACTGAGCAAAGCTTAATTTAGTATTGATTTGTGCCTTGCCCTGATAAGAATTGTGATTGCTGCTTGAAAAGGGTTTCACCCCCTTTAACCAGTAATTCAAGATCTCAGGTAGACTAACAGATAGACAGACAGACAGACAGACAGACAGATAGATAGATAGATAGATAGATAGATAGACAGACAGACAGATAGATGGATTGGTTATGGATTTCTGTGCTAATTCCATGGGCTAGTGCCTGAAAATGAAATCCAACATCTAAGAGTGTAGATGTATTTCAAGAAAGACAATTGTATTTAGCCTACATCAGTGCCCAAATTGTGAAATAATTAATGCTAGGGTCGTCGTCAGAAGACCAGGTCCGCCAACACCACCCACTGCCCCTATCAGCACTGCCAATAACAGTAACAAAACAACTCCTAGCCATCACTCTCCTACAAGTGTGACAATTCAGACAATTTCAGTCCACCAAAGCTATTGGCCTGGCCAGCAGATATTAGTTATTTATAATGTATATTGAATTAATAAATAAGCTTCGTTGTGCTTGTCTTTAAATTAGTCAACAGTGTCACCATGTGGCAGACTGTCATAAGTGCAGATGTTGACAGTTAAGTGCTGGTGCCTTGCACCAGAAATCACCATCTCAAATTAAGCTTTAGCTAGTCTTCAACAGAGAGAGACTAGTGAGCACAAAGAGCAAAGGTAATTGCAGAAACCTATCTAAGTGGTGCAATATTCAGTTTAAACAAACAGTGAGCTTTTTCAGAAATATAGCATGCTATTTCAATTATTACAATCCATGTAATAATCTTTGGAATTCAAAATGATTTGCTTGCTTCCCCAGAAGTTGCCATGTGTCTGGCTGTGGTGTCGTAAATCGTGGACAGTCAGCAATCATTTAACGTTATTAGTTATCATGGGGACACACGCAAAAGTCAGTCTTCAGAGGATGTTAACAATAGAGATCCATTGAAAATAATGGAGCTGCAGATGAGTATCAAATACTGCTATATAACTCAACATTTCTGTTCCCTAAGCCATATCCTCTGCCCCTTTTTGTCTGATGATCCCCCTTTGCATTATGTTAAAGTCTGGCATAATCAGAAAGCTTCCCCCCAATGTTTTAGAATTTGCTAGACTTCCTGGGCAAAAAGTAGATCCTTTGCCTATGTAGAAGGTTGTGGAGGCTCACAGTTATTCTTGAAACAAGCGTTCACATGGAACTCATTTTTTGGAAAGATTTTTAAGTATCACAGATCTTTCTGTGTCAAGTGAATCTTTATAACAGCAACAACAGTCTTAAATGAGAATTTGTAGAAAGGATTGCAGCACAGCCAGTATTTGTGAATAACTGCTGTTCTGCCAAATTGAGTTTTTATTGAGCGAAGATTGTTTCGATAAGCAATAAATATGTGTACCACAAAGCAATAGTAGGAGTTTAGAAAGGTAAAATAACTGGACTTCAGGTGTTAAGGCAAACCAAAAGAGAAAGCAAAGAACAAAAATGAAGTAAAATATAAACGTGTATTGATTGCTTTATAATAAAATACAGCATATTATATTCAGTACAATTGAAGACACAGGAAATTAATCTTTTATTGCAAAAATGAAAAGCAATCTGCATTTGTACATGTGGCAATGGCGTTTCGACCCTTGGAAGGATAAAAGAGTCTCATCAGGACTGAAATTTCCTGGGGTTGATTGGATTGTAGACAAACAGATCCAGAAGGTAGGGACCACTAGAGAGTAGCGACAATGATCATTCCTCGTTGGTGAAAGGTCATTAAATATCGACATGAAGGGGATGTCAGTCCCTTTATTATTTTCTGAGAAATAATAAGAGAAACTATAATAGGCTCTTTTCAATAGATGCAGGTTTTTGTGAATGTAGATTAGGATAGCTAAGGCGATGGGCTATCTTGGATTTGGCATTAATCTAATAGGGTAAAATAATGCTCCTATTGAGACCGCTGAATGGCTTTATATGGGGCTGTTCTTCTTGTAAGATAGCAATCTATGGAGACTCACAGAACTTAGCAAAGGGATTATCATTTTTCAGCAACTGCAAACAGGAAGTGAGGACGCTGAATTTTAATGGATTAAACCTGGGAGCTGAAATCTTATGATATGATAATTATGGATGTGAGATTATTTTAAAAAAAGGGTTGGAGCTTTTTTGGGACCAGAAGAGTTATTGCCAATGGTGGCCGGTTTGGGAGCAATCTGATACTCAGCCTTATACATTACTATAACTAAATTTTTATCATCGGGGAGCCGCTGCATGAAGCCACAGGAAAGATTTCTACGTTTGCACTTAGCCTCTTTTTGGCAGTTGAAAAGCTCCCGTGGGATGAAACTGAAGGTGGTAGCTGACAAGGGGTCCATGAGGCCGGATACCTCTTCTGTGAAGAGCTGTTAAACAGGATTTAATGCGGCGGAGAAGAATGTAGCTGGAGATTCCGTGCAGTCACGATGACCGGCATGCACCTTAGGTGGATCGACAAGCAGGTAGGTCTCCTTCTCCTCTCCGTTCTCAGAGCACATTTTAGCCAAACAGTCAATCAGTCCCAAGTTTTATATGTTGGCTATCTGGGCACCTTTAGCAGTGCTTCTAAGGGTTCAGGACGGGAGAGGCACCACTTGAAGGGTCAGGACATACTCAGTCTGGGTACAGGTGCAGGTGTAGGATGGTGGGAGCCTTTTCTGTCCCTGAACCTTTGTTCAGGAGGCCAGCCAACTAGCCCATGGAGTCACTCTGGCAGTCCTGGGTTCAAAAAGTGCAGTAGGCCTCAAGCAGCAGGGCGGGCGTATGAGGGCTCAAGGAAGGCGTCAGGCCTCAGAGAAGTATTACAAGGTGCAGCAAAGCAGGCTTTCGAAGTGCTATGCTTGCCAGAGCAGAAGGCAGTGCTCCGAGAGTTCCTTGGAGGCCCAGAAAGTAAACTGAAGAGTGGGTTTGAGGGTCCTATATTTTTTTACCTGGCCCCTTCTTTAAAGTAGGATACGTTTCTAGAGAGTCCCTTTAAAGTGTTTGGGTTTCCTGCCTTCCTGCCCTGGCTTCAGACTGGCTGCAGGCACACTGGGCTAGTGTGAAGTCCTTTGTGTGAAAGCAAGACACAGCCTATTGACTTTGAGTTGTGAGTGAGGCTTTGCCCAGCTCCGCCCTTCCACCCTGCCAGTGATGGCCCATCTAGTCACCCCTATTCCCTCTATTGGGTGGCTTTCTGGGAGGAATATACAAAGTCCACCTGATAGCTACACCCATTCATATGACCAAGGAACAGGTTACAGGCATCATACAGGTCAGGAAATGCCTTTCTAAAACTGGCATGTTCAAAATCATGATTTAAAATCCAACTTCATCATTAAAGAAGATTTTAACTGACAATTTCCCAGACACCAAACATGAATTAACTAGCTGCTCCCAATCAAAGGTTAGCACAGAAAAAAGGCAACCAAATCCTATGGGATAAGCAGTACTGAAAAATGAATTTGTGAGTTTTTCACTGCCAGGACATGTAAAACTTAAAAGTTCCTGTACGCCCTTCTAATTACAATGCACTCTGCCTTAGGGGCGCTATCTTAGGTGTGACATATGTCATAAAAGGGGAGTTTAAGGTTTGTTAAGCAGGTTATTTTGCCATGTTGAATTAGCAGTTCAAAGCTGCCTGCAGGCTCAATGGCTGGCCTAAAACATGTTTTAAGAGGCCACTTAAGTAGGTGGCCCAATAAGGGCTGCAGGTCTACTAGTAGCATTTAATTTACCTGCCCTGGGTATTTGGTACACCACTTTACTAGGGACTTATAAGTACATTAAATATGCCAATCAGTTGTAAGCCAATTTTATCATGTTTAGGGAGTGAAAGTAAGAATTTTAGCACAGGTTAGCAGTGGTAAAGTGCACTGAGTCATAAGCCTAGCAAAAACAAATTTAGAAAAATAGGAGGGGTTAAGGCAAAATGTTTGGGGGGAAGATAACCCTAAGGATGACAGGTCTAACCGTTTCTCTGCATGTACATGTATGAATGCATCATACCAAAAGTAACAAACACTTGTTCTGTCAATGCATGTTTTCTTTACTTCAGAGTAGTAGAATTGTTCAGGTCACACCCCTTTTGTGAATGCTGGTGGTTATCTTTCTAGGGACTACTAAGGGGTCTACTGGTGGGCAAGTAAATACAACATTGGTGATATGTGTTTTGCTAGCCTCCTACACTTAGTCTCTCAATGCCATTCAGATTATATTTCGAAGTGTGGGTATTATATTTTTCTGGCTGCTCACTTGGTATGTTTATGCATTTGTAGAATTAGAATATGCTACATTGAAATTCCTAATTGTCATCCAATAGGGTACTTGAGAAGTCACACGTTTCCACAGTATCTAAATGTAACAGACAAAAGAATAGAGGCACTTGAAAATAAAGCAACGCGCTCTGGATGAAAAAATTGTTAGATAGTGCATTCAGGATTTACAGTCAACAATGTATCCATTAGCTCAAGGCCCAGATGTTCTAAGATTTAGCATCAAGGCTGCATCACTTTTTTGGATCAGTAAAATATATTTTGGGATTGTAATTGGGATTTTGGCATGGGTTTCTGTTGTCTTTGTAAACAAAAAACTAAAAAACAAAGCAACACAAAGTAGTGTCCTTACCTTGGTAAGGGAAGTATAACATAGGTGAATCATGAGCGTTCCCATGCATCCACTCATGTATTTTGATGTAAACTCATATTTACTGAAGTTGGTACACATGGGTTTGCTCCAAAATGGCACGCCACCCCGAGGCTGCTGTAATGAGGAGAAATATCTTATTTTCTTCTTGTTTTTTCCTCTATGTGTGTGTGCTGCCTTCTGAAGAATACATACAAAGAGAAAATTGTCTCCAAGGATGGCTTGTGTGCATGAAGGCATCCTATTCCGTACAAACACTATCCTGACCACAACAAAGGCACCCTTGCAACATGATGCAAGGGTGCAAGCATTTGTGTTTAGCAGCCAGGAGTGAGCCAGTGATAGGAGACAGCAGAACTGCACCACATCGTTGTAAATATAGAGCAGTTTTGCTCTCAGTTTCAAGCAATGCAGTGCAGTATTTTTCCTTGCTGTGCTACATTCTATGAAATGTTAATACATCCAGGTAAGATCTTTTATCCCATGCACTCGGTTTTTGCATTGGTTCACTTTAATCTGTTAAAAATATATGCATTTTTCTTACCATTGCCTTACTAACAAGCAACATATGTTCTTGGTTTATTTAAACTCATAACAGATGACACAAAGACTACAACATTAACATCTTTAATATGGATCACCTTTATTAAAATTTGAGGTGCAGGTATTATGCTTCTAAATAATTCACGATGTAACATATTAAAAGTGTTCATGCATTTTAGTTTTTCTATGATTTGCTGGTGCTTTAGAGCTGCATTGTATAAAAGGGTTAAGGATATTATCTATGCATGATGAATACCTATATATGACAGTATTTTGTTCATTGGAAAGCAGAAAATGCAAATGTATCTAAATGCTAATCATTTGTACACTAATGAATAGGTTCTACTTTTTCATGATTCTGAGCTACAACACAGTGTCCTTCTTCTCTTTCTTTATACATTTTGGAACAAATTACAGTCATTTAGTCCATGGCACGTCAAACAAGAAATGTTGATGTGTTGTAGGCGTAGTCTCTGTTGATTACATTTTCCATTTACAGGATTTCAAAATGTCAAAACGCAGCGGATACTGTGAAAAAAATGAAAGTTGTATCAGTGGCTTGAATAAAATAATGGTATGCATTTGAGAATTTTAAGAAGGATATAAGACTGTAAAAATAGTGCTAATTTTTAAGTATACCTTTGAGGGAAGCTTTTGTTGTTTTACCAGACCATAGTTTTCACATAACATACTGCAGTGCCTTCCTGTCTTTTCCCAGCACTGCCGAACAATGTGCTGCCTAGCGCCAATGTATACACCCTTGCACCATGGTGCAAGGGTGCCTGTGTTGTAAGCAGGATTGTTTATGAGCAGTAAAGGACACCTTCCTGCGCAAAAACAACTACCTGAGGCATCTTCCTGCTACTAAGTGTACTGCAGAATGCAGCACACATAGAAACAGAAACAAACACGGAGAAATTAGGATATTTCTCCTTGTTTTGCCTTCCCTGGGGATATGTAAAACTTTTACTCATTCCCAGGTCTACCAGTAATGGTAAATCTGTGAATGCATCAAAATCCATGGATGTTGCAAGGGAGCACCCAGGCACCACCCACGGAATGACTCCCTGGGACAGAGGAATGCAATGCAGCAATTTGCGCTGTGTTGCGTTATTCTTGCTTTATCTAGCCACTCATGGCCATGCTAGGTGGCCCTGCGTGACTTGATATATCTAATTTAAGGGTTGTGGCACTCTTGCGCCCCATTGCATGGTGCCAGGGCAATGAAATTTATTGATACATTTGACCCAATATACATACATAGATAGGCTTTTGCACAGCAGGCCTTACCAATTGGTATGTTGAATTGTTAATCAAATGTTGCTTCCTCCCACCACAGCATATAGCATTGGGCAATTGGTCAGCCCACTTTACCCATTCGCTCCCTTCATTTGAGTGACTGTTCAAGCTTGTGCATGGTGTCCACACTCTCTCAAAACGGATCCTTTCTCTTCAATGGCAAAGCTCTCTCAGAGTCTGCTTCTTAATTTTATCTGTATATGTCATTATTATTGCTCTTTGTTTACTCTTAGGGTGCCCAATTTCATGATTATTTACTTCTTCTTTTCTGTTTAAGTTGCTGTTACACAGTATCAAAGTGACTTTGTGACATTGTACCAGCCTGCAATTTGGCTTCTTGTTTGGGTCATGATTTCTTCCTGCCGCATTTACAAAAAACTCATTAGAGGGCATATGTACAAGGAAATGGCGCAGCGCAGTGGCAAATTGTGCAGCTCTGCACCATTTCCAAAACACAGGCAGGTGCAGTATTTACAAGAATACATTGCACCCCTGTCTTTTTCCTGGCGCTGGCACTAGAAAATAGCTGCCTAGAAACAACACAGACTACCTTGCGCCACAGTGCAAGGGAGCCTACGTTGCAGGGATGATTGTTTATGTGCAGGAAGCTGCCCCTTCCTACACATAAACAATCAATAATGGTGATATACTACTTATATGTGTGCTGCAGGATGCAGCACACATTGAAGTAGGAAATTTCCATTATTTAATGATTGCTTTTGTGCATGAAGGGACACCATCCTCCACATAAAATTTCATTAATGGTGTTTTGCTCTGTCTATGTGTGCTGGAGATTCTTGTACATCTGGGGCATCCTCAAAAAGCAATGGATGTTTGGGTGGAATGCCCACAGCAACACCCATTGCATGCCCCTTTTATCCAGATACCTGTGTGAAAGGGTACCATATTTACACAGCAGTGTTAACCTGAACAAAAAATGTGCAAATATGGAGCAGGGCATTACGCCACCAGAACATCTGTAAAAGTGACGTCCCGGTGGTGTATTCTCCTTGTCAAAATGTCCCAACGTTTACAAAATTAAAATAATAGCACATATGAAACATCCACATCACTGAGTGTTTTCTTTTTTTTTAATTAAAATGTTTTATTGTAAGCACATGGTGACCAAGTTTTAGGCGGCGACGTCTTTCTTTTGTACATTTTGTCATATGCTTGGAACACATATAATTCAAAAAGTAGCCATTGCACCACCATGATGAGGGAAGACCTATTGTCTTTGCAAATGTTTTTTGTTTTCTGTAAAAGACTGAATTTGAACCTCAACCCTTCTGATCTTCATTGCCGATAAGCTGTCCATATCATTCTCCACATTTTCAGAGCACAATGTGGATTACCCTCAATTTTTAAACTTCAGGAAGCCAATCAGTAACAGATACTAACGATTACTTGTAGCACATGCTGTGTTACTTGAGGGAGAAATACAGATATCAACAAACATGACCAAACAAAGCTAATACCCATAAAGACAGAGATATAACTGTTAGAAACATAACATTGGTGGTTACTGCACTGCTGACTAAATGGGGTCCTATTTTTGGTGTATTAGTAGGTTTGGTATTATCATGGAATTATTCTAACATGTCAAGTTTGAAAGGGCGAGATTTTGATCGATACCTTATATCTATTGATCCAAACCTCGATCTGGTCGACTGAACCTTTGTTGCCTGTCTGTGAGGAAAGAAAGTGCACCTACTTCCAAGTTAGTCTACCCAATAAAGGACTCTGCTCCCAAAGATCACAGACAACTTCTAGCTTTCAAAAGTTTATTGTAAAGATATGATAAGCTGCAAATACAAGCATCTCAGAATGAGATTAACGAGATACACAGGTCCAATTACATACATGTGCTCTCGGAAAGCCCTCAGACGAGCAACAGAAATCACTAACACAAGTTCTAAGAATAATAAAGCTATCAGCATAGACGCATATCTCTCCTTCATTTAGGTTGGAGGAAAACGCAAAGGTTAGGCTGTCCCTACCCTGCTCTAGATGGTATCCCTACTTAACCAAATCCCAACCTAACAAAGGTGTCAGCAGTGAATGACCCCCAAGGGAAGTCACCCACTCTAAGTCTCTTGGTGAAAACCTATAGTTCTCCAGTCACGACCCCTCTCTGCCTACCCATCCGCTCTCTAAAGGGTCCTCAGGTATCTGCTCTAACTCCACCCAGGGGTGCTGTCCCTAATACAAAACAGTCAACAACATTTAAGACGCCCCTTGCGAGACGCCTCTCACGTGGTGTAGCTTCTGGCTTTTTCCATGATGCTTTGTATTGGGCCTCGTACGTTAGAGTTGACCTTGCTTCTCAGACTCTTCTCCGGCCCGCTGATACCCCTCAAACATTCCGGAACCCTCCTCCATGTCTAGGCCGTCCACTGAACAGACCTCTATTCATTCATTTATAATTGGATCCCCCCTTATCCTTTGCAGACAGATATCTGCAGCCAAGAACCCAACTCTCATAGACTTCTAAAAAGAAAAAAAGCTTGCAACATTTCTCAGCCCAGACATGTACGTATAAATCAATGCTAAAACATTTCAGGCCTACAATATTTCTCATTATGACTATAGCATTCAACTTCTTCATTAATTAAAGCATGTTAATATTCTTATTCTATTATTTAGTAAACGTCTCTATAAATCATGGCCTATTTAATGCAATGACCAAAACATTAATACAATCTGTGTCGTGAAAAGAAACACCTTCCCTTTAGCTCTGGCCCTGAGGCCTACCACATTCTGCGTTTAACCGCATACCATCTTATGTTTTAACAGCTACACGACATGGATTCAGAAATAATCACATCTACTAAAATCATATAATGTCACACATTTCTGTATTAGTTCCACTTCTACTTAAATCTCTATATTAGCTATACATTTAGAATATAATTGCAGATACTATTAGCACTCATGGCATTTCTCCTCATGATTTGTGCTTACTACTGATAAGTGTGATGTACTCATACATTTAAGTCAGCTTGCGCTCTCTCAGTTCCCCCCTTTGATGACCTCTCGGGGTCATCACTAACATTTAGACTGCAGTTATTGCTGGCATTCTCTGCGCTTCCAGAGCCCTCAGGCTCCTGTACTGATTATCTTGTATGGCAGCCAATCTCTGCAGCTGTTCTCTTTGGGCCCTTTCTGACCTTCTTGCTCTGTACCATTTGAATACTCTCACCAATCCCCACAATATTATCCCACAGATCAATATTATGATGATAGGTTTTAGAATGTACCAAACAAAGCTTTTGCCTAAGGTGGAAAACCACCCTCCAACTGTACTCATTCCGTGGCCCACCTTTTCCCAGACATTTTCTCTACTCAAGTCTTCGATCTCCTTGTGAATATTAGTTATGTTCTTAATAACTTTCTCAAGGGGCTTCGAATTGTCTGGAATGTAAGTGCAGCATTCCTGGACCTTCAAAGCCTTACAGACTCCGCCCTCTTTTGCTAATAGGACATCCAATGCAAGACGGTTCTGAAGAACCATAGCCCTTATCGATTGCATCTCTCCTTCTACCAGCATTAAGGACTGAGCAGTGCTGGCAGACAACCTGTCGACAACTGTTGCCAGTCGTCTAATTTTAACATCATTAAGGATTACTCCCAAAAGAGGGAACATAGCTCCAAAGACATCTCCAACCATTTCTGCATCGCCTACATCTCTCCTTCCCCTCGAAGATGCCTTGCCCTCAATGATCACTAAGTCTTGTGCATGATATATTTTGGGGAAGACAATTGCCAAGTAACATGATCCATACCAGTTGTCAGGTAGTCTCACGTAAGCATTTCTTCCACATACAAAATACACATTTGGAATCACTTGCATTCCCTTCAGGAAATCCTTAGTGTAGTACTCTAAATTAAAAGCATGCTCACAGTCAACTTCACCCACGTATACATTTTCATAATACGTTTTGGCTCGGTGAAGACATAGCTTTCCTCTCTGCGTTTTATCTAAAGCTATTGGACCACTACTACCCTTTCTCTTGTGTGCCTTCTCTTCCTCGGTCCAATCTGTTTTCCATTGTCCTGATTTTTTCAAAATCTTTTGTCTCCTGTAACGATCATCCACCTGCCCTATGAACTTCTTCTCGACTTCTGACACCTTGCATGTCAGGTTATTTCTACGGGCATGTGAAGTATCTAAGGTAATCCAAGGAATGAAGAACTTGGCCAATCTGTCTTCACTCTTCCAGTAGTCCCATTTGTTCATCTGCTTATAATTTGGGACTTCTGGCAACACTGAATCATAATTGGAGAAATAGTATTCAAAACTATCTCTCTCATAAAATATACTAAGCAATAAGCTACATGTAATGCCATATGTCAGAGGGAGGTGATGGTATCTAATACCCTCATCTACAGATGCCGGCAATTGCATGCAGACATAACAATCCTTAACCTCCATGGCATCCACGTATTCATATAAAAGTTTAGCATAAGCATTTGACCTAAAGTCTCCTTGGGACTCGTCTACGTGTAACCTGCGGGCTTCTGCAGCCAATAACGCTTTCTCTTGAGTGTTTTCCCTTTTCTCACCAGCAACAGTAGGTGTAAGCGTCACTACAGAATTCACATCAGTTACCTTTACCTCTTCTTCATGTCCCTTTACATAAGAAATTGTTACCACTAAAGCTATTAATATTATCACTCCTACTATTAGTGTACCTATTATACATTTAGCTCTTCGGTTCTGGGTGCCGGCCTCCATTTCGTCAGACAATATGGCTCTCTCTTATCTTAGAAAAAGTTCTTTTCCTCTCGTTCCTTTACAGTCTCTTTTCAATCCTTTTGTCTTTAGAATCCACACAACTGGAGGCTGACAACCTTCTTCGCAAAAGTCCTTTAACAGTTCAACAAAGACAACCCTAGCCCTTCTCCATCAACTCAAGGGAAGTTCCCTATTATTCTCTGCTTCCTGGGCGCTAGGTAATCTTCTTTTTCTGCTTGCTTTATTTACAAAGTTCTTTAACAGTCTACTATCAGGTTTGTGGTTGCAGCTTCAATAGCATAGTTCAATATTTCCAAACGAAGATTGTGCTCTTCATGTGCTGTTATCGTTGTACCAAAGTCGGGGAATTGCAATTCTGTAAGGAACATGTGTTTTAACTTGCTGAGGCGGGGAGGTCTGGGGAGCATGAATGTTAGTGACCCTTCTTGTTCGACACCGGGTACCAACAGTCTTATTTCCACGGTGATAATGGGCTCAGAACTGGACACCACCACCGCTCGGATCCTCCCTGTCTCCGGTTTCACAGACATTTGTCGCCAGATATGTCCACTCAGGTGTGGAGTATCTTCTGTTAGGCACACGCACTCTTCTTGACCTTCTTCGGTCCGGTGCTTCAGCGCCCTGAGCACCTTCTTCTGGGTCTGAGTCTTCTGATATCGGAGGAAGGGTTGCCTCTGGAGTTGACCTCAGGCTAGAGCTCCTTCTTTGCGGCCAATTAGCTTCTCCACGTGCCCTTCTACTCCTTCTCCTTCTTGTCTGTTCTCGCTCTCTCTCAGACCTGTCAGGGTCTGACTCGTACTCCCAGCTACTTTCTCCTTCTGTAGCGTCTTCTGTTTCGCTGTTGTACTGACCGTCCTCAGCTTGGTCAGACTCGTTCCCTGCTTCCGCTGGCACCTCTACAGCTTGGCTAGCCCCCTCTATGGCTTCTCGGTCCTCTGCTGGACGTCTATCCGAGAGAGGAGCTGTTTCTTCCAGAGGTGCTGGAACCCTTCGCGTATGTGACGCGTGGATCCAATTGGGCAGGCCTCCCACCTTCACAGCTGTGTTCGTGATCAGGATGATCTGGAAGGGCCCACGCCAACGAATATCCAAGCAGCTTCTTCTCACATGTTTTTTCACCAGGACCCAGTCCCCAGGATACAGGTCATGGCAAGGGCCCTGGCACGCTGGAACCTCGGCAGCCTGCACCTGAAGGGACACAGAACGCATGGCGTCAGACAGCCCCTTACAATAGTCCAGGATCATATCATCTGTGATATTTAACAGTGCAGTAGCTGGGACAGATGGCAGCCTCATTGCTCTCCCCATTAACACCTCATGTGGTGATAACCCTGTCCTTCTGTCTGGGGTACTACAAAGGCTCATGAGAACCAATGGCAGGGCATCAGGCCAACTCAGGGTCGTTGAGGAACAAACTTTTGCTATTCTGGCCTTGATAGTGCCATTGATCTGCTCCACAATTCCTGAGGCTTCTGGTCGGTAACTGCAATGCAACTTTTGGTCGATATTTAACGCTACACAGACCATCTTCACAAGCTCGCTGTTAAAATGTGTTCCCCTATCTGATTCCAAAAAGGCCGGCACCCCGAAGCGAGGAATGATTTCCCTGAGCAGTAACTTGGCCACTGTGAGGGTGTCGCACCTACGTGTAGGGTATGCCTCAACCCATCTGGAGAACACACAAACAATCACCAGGACATAGCGGAGGCGGTTGCACCTTGGCATTTCAATTAAATCTATCTGCATTCGATTGAATGGACCTCCAGACCTTCCTATGTGACTTAGTGCAACTGGTGTTCTTTTCCCTACGTTCAGCTGCTGGCAGGTCACACAACGCTGGCACACTGCTTCTGCGGCTATTCTAAACTTAGGATTGTACCAAGTTTGTCTAAACACTCTCAGCATAGCATCTCTCCCTAAGTGTACGGGACCATGTATGAGTCTAGCCATTGGACTCACCATCTCATTGGGCAACACTGCTCTGCCGTCTGCTGAGACCCAAAAATGGGTCTCACCCATTACACATCCTGCCTTCTCCCATGTTTCTTTTTCAGAATCAGGAGCATTTTCTTGCATGGTTGACAGTTCATCCCAAGTATCAACAGTTTCCAGTATCATGGCTAATTCAGTTCTTACATTTATTCCACCCACTTCCACCTCTGTGAAAGAGTAACCTTGTTCCGCGCAATACCGCGCAACTTCATCAGCATATCTATTGCCTTTCGAAACAAAGTCCTCATTTCTGGTATGTGCGGTGCACTTTACAACTGCGATACTTGCTGGGCATTGCAACGCCTCTAACAACAAGCGCACAAACTCTCCATTGCGAATGGGAGAGCCTGAAGAGGTCATGAAACCTCTTTGAGACCATAACTGCCCGTAATCATGAACTACCCCATACCCATACTGGCTGTCGGTGTATATGGTGACTCGAATTTGATTGCTTGCTAAGCAAGCACGTGTCAGGGCAATAATCTCGGCTACCTGAGCGGAGTGTACTCCTTCCAGGCACCCAGCTTCCACAACTCCAGTAATTGTACAAACAGCATAAGCTGCTCTCAACTGCCCAACTTCGTCTCTTACACATGAGCCATCGACAAAGAAAATTTCATCTGGGTCAGTCAGTGGCTCATCTACGATGTCGGGTCTGGGTTTGGTGCATAGTTCAGTCACATCGAGACAGTCATGGTCTGTATATTCATCATCATCCTCGATATCATTAGGAAGTGGCATCAAAGTAGCAGGGTTCAAAACAGAGCATCTCTTGAGGGTCACATTCTCTGCAGCAAGAATAACTTGCTCATAGCGCGTGAGCCTGCTGTTGGTCAGATGCTGTGTTTTGGTCCTGGTCATCAACAGTTCAACAGAATGTGGCACGCACACCTCTAACGGGTGCCCCATGACGATATTTTCACATCTCTCAATGCTGACACCCGTTGCAGCAACGGATTTGAGACATCCGGGCAACGCTGCGGCTACTGGGTCTAAAGTAGCCGAGAAATAAGCAACTGGTCTACGGGCATTCCCATGGATTTGGACCAACACAGACAACGCGCAACCTTCTCTCTCACAACAGTAAAGAAAAAATTGTTTATTGTAATCAGGCATTCCCAATGCCGGAGCACGACACAGGTCCTCTCGCAGCTGTAGGAACGCCATCAAACAGTCTTTGTCCCATGGTACCGGATCACTCACCTCTTTGTGCGTCAGTTTTTGCAAGGGCTTTGCTTTCAGTGAAAAGTTCACGATCCACTGTCGGCAATAACCCACCATCCCTAGGAACATCCTGACCTCTCTCTGTGTCTTAGGCGCATTCATTTTCATGATCGCCTCTATCCTGTCTGGTGACACTTTTCGTTTGCCTTTCTCTATTCTGTGTCCCAAATACTGCACTTCTGTCAGGCAGTACTGCAATTTTCCCGGGGACACCTTGTGCCCATTGGCAGCTAGGTGATTTAACAAAGCAATGGAGTCTTCCCTGCAAGCTTCTTCTGTTTCTGACGCCACAAGGAGGTCGTCTATGTACTGGACCAGAACTGACTTCTGGGGCAGCACTAGACTTTCAAGATTTTTCTTTAAAAGCTGGTTAAAGATCGATGGGCTCTCTGTATACCCCTGAGGGATACGACACCATGTTAGGACGCGATTTTCCAGCTTAAATGCGAAAAGAAAATGGCTTTCGTCGTCCAAAGGGATCGAAAAGAAGGCCTGACAAAGATCGATCACAGTGAACCACTCAGCTTGGAATGGAATCTGAAACAGTATCACGGATGGATTCGGTACCACTGGACAACACGAAACGACTATGTTATTAATCTTTCGAAGGTCCTGCACTATCCGAAATTTCCCATTTGGTTTCTGCAGACCCATAATCGGGGAGTTGCATGGACTACCCACGATTTCTTTCAGTATTCCCTGTTTAATCATGGACTCGATCACGGGTTTTATGCCTGCAATCGTTTCTGGAGTCAATTTATATTGGGGTGTTCTTGGGAACTCAGCATGCGGTTTCACTACAATTTTCACTGGGTCCACCCCTTTGACCAATCCAATCTCTTCCCCAGTGAAATCCCATACTTCTGGTGCCACTGTCTCTCTCAAGTCCCAGGGGAGCTCATCTACTGTTAAAGTAGGGTACAGCTCCACGCATATTCTTGAGTTTGCAACTTTGAAATCTGCATCATCATCATTGGTCAACACCTCCACTCCCTGAGGTGTACAGTATATAGTACAATTCAATTTACATAACAGGTCTCTCCCTAGCAGACACACAGGACTTGAATCGCAAACTACAAACTGGTGCTCATCGCTGTACTTCCCTATTTTCACCTGTACCGGTTCTGTCAATTGGCTGGTTATTCTCCTGTTTGCGACCCCTACCACCTGTATGGTCTCTCCAGACATGGGCAGGTCTGGAACTGCAGCTGATCTGATCGTGGATCTAGTGGCTCCTGTGTCCACCAGAAATGTCGTAGGGCACCCTGCTACTTCTGCTTCCACATAGGGTCCCCTTTGGTCTACCTCCAAGGCTGCCCCGAGGGTGCAGTCTTCTCTTTCCACTCTCTGTCCGGTTAATGGGTCCACATAATAGCACTCTTCCCCTTCCACAAACAGGGGCATTTGTCTATAGGTCTTACCCATACTCCCTACTCGAGGAGGTTGCGGGAACTGGGCTCGGGGAGGAGCCCCCCCCCCTTTGAGCACCTTTCCTTGGTATGGCGTTACCCCTCTTGTAGGCGCGCTCTGGACCTCTTCCTCCTCCATCTCTTGTTCTCCTATCTCTACATTGTAGGGGCACTCGCGTTTCCAATGCCCCACCTCGTTACACTGGTGGCACCTTGTCGTTTTCTTCAAGGCAGCTATATCTATTCTGGGTCTAAAGGTGGAACTCTCCTCATTGCCCTTGTTCTGGCTGTACTGCTTCTTTCCTCCTGTACCTGTCCCTTGCTGCTGTTGCTGTTGTCCCCCCTTTCCTGCTGCCTGCATCTGTACCACCATCAACTTTTCTTTTAGTTTCTTAGCCTTAGAGTCTATCTCATCACAGCAGTACCTAGCATATCTCAGTATTTCGTCTAGGGGTTTAGTTTGCCAACAAATCGAGTGTTGCTGAATCATTAAACTAATATCCGGTCTCAGTCCCAGGACGAACTTGGACACAAATTGCCCTATGTCTTTTGGATCCATTACATCCAAGCCGCTATACTGTTTAAACGCCTTCAGCAATCTCTCGTAATACTCGTGGACTGTCTCTTTGGGTTCCTGTCTTGTTCGGTCTATTCTGACCCAATCTATGTCTTGCATTGGCACTTTCTCTTTCAGCCAATTCATCACTCTCTCGAATTTTGCCATCACAATCTCGGACGGCCCATTAGTCTTGGCATCTCTCTCTGGCTCCGTTGTGGGCCACTCAGCGCTAACCTTGCATGCTGTCCACAGATCGCCTGGTACTACAATGTCAAACAGCGTGTTCAGATCTATCCAAAGGACTTTTGAGATTTTTACAAATCTCTCCACTTGCTTGTACCACTCCACTGGGTTTTCACGTAATTTGGGGAAAGAGGTGGTAAAAGCAGCTAAATCTCCCCTACTCCAAGGGACATGTACATAGTTCCCATTTGCCACTTCCCGCAAAGGGTAAGCTTCTATTCCCTGCTGTCCTGGTGTCATACCAATCATGCTTCTCCTGCCGGTCCCTTTCTTGGACCACCTCTCCTCCCACTTATCCAGTGCCCTCCATGTCCTTATTCCAGCAATCAGTTCCCTTATGTGCGTTTTCAGCCCAATCGTTCTCCTCTCATCTAGGTCTCGATCTGTATAATGTAGCCTGTGGTTACCCTGTAATGCTTTGGTTCTTGACAAGTCCACCATATATTTGCCTGCTAGTTCGACTAACTTCTCATGGACTGCTCTCGCTTTTCGAGTAATGTCTTTTGCCATATACAGTATTTCATCCTGTTCATACATTTCCATTCTTTCTAAAGGCAGGGTACCATCTACCATGTCATCCAGGTCTGACCTTAAACTGGAGACATCGAGTCTCTTGGCTTTTATCTCAGCTCGCAATATGTCTTTCGAAGGGGGCTCACTGGTCTCCCTACCATCCCAACTTCGAGCTCTACGTTTGGGCTCGGGAGAGTTAATGGGTGGTCTCCCTCGCTCCCATCTCTCCAGGTCCCATGCTCGGCCATCCGATCTAGGAAGATGATGGAACACGGGCCTGTTACCCCCACTCTTGCTCTGCCCACTCTCTTCTTCTTCTCTCCTCTCCCCGCACACCTCTCTGTTATTCTCCCTCTGCTCTCTACTCTCTCTTTGCCTAGTATCGCTCAGTATCTGATACGATCCTTCCTGGTTCCCCATATTCCCTGGGCTGCGCTCATTTCCGTCATCACAGGGACTATGGTGCGACCTCTCACAACTCCCATTCAGTTCTCTGGTGCCAGGTACACAGTGTGGACACTTAAAGCTGTTCCTGTACTCTTGCGCTCTCCTCTCCCCTTCACTGAGTATTGGGCACGCCACCCCTCCACTCCCGGGGCCCCCGTTTTCCAGGTCTGTTCTACCTCCACTCCGGGCCCAATGGGTGACTCCCCTACTCCCTCTACAGTCCCACTCCGGGCTACTCTCCCCAGCCCCGCAGTGAGTCCGTGCTCTGCTGTCCTGACTTTCTCTTTCAGCTTCCGCAGCATTGATGCTCTTTTGAGCCTTCACTGCCTCATCCCACTGCTTCATGTACTCATTTAGCTCTTGAAAGGATTTTCGTCCAGATCCCCTCAGATCCATTGGCCATCTAGGGCCCCCAGGATCTCCTCCTGGGTCCCCTGCTGTGTGCATCGGGGTGCTCCACTCTCTCGGTATCGGCATCTGACTTGGGGAATTATTCGTATCGTTCCTTCTTGCCTTCTCTACTCTTTCTCTGTCCTTCCGTACCCGTTCTTCCCCTCTTGCTCTCTCTTGGTCATATATCGATATTATAGGACCTATGGTAACAGGTACCTGTAGTGCATCTGGCAATGGGTAGGATGTGGCGCTTTCCGTTTCCGGCGCTCTTTGTACCACAAACCTCCCGACTACCTGTTGCACCTGACTAGGCTGGGACAGCTCTTTCTTTGGCTCAGGATCCCACTCTGAACTGGGAAGCGGTCTGTGCTCTCCTGCATTGCCCCCCTTATCTCCTTCACTATTCTCGACCTCTCCCCCTGCTCTATTATACGGGGGTGGCCTGTCTGTCAATAATCTGTTTATCAGGCTATCCTCTGTTTCGCTCTCCTCATCTTCTTCTAAGGGGGTTTTATTTACTGGCGCCTCTAACACTGGGTACAGTTTATTTACTTCCATGTTATGCACTCTCCATCTTTTAGCATCCGCATCCCACCTGGCATCCTGTACTGCCCTTACCGATCGTTTCACCCTTTCCTGTCGTCTGTTCATATTCTTTTCATGCGCTGCCCTAATCCATGCATCAAGAGCTTCAAACTGGGTTGGTCTAGGCAAGGGTCTCATTGAGGTCATGACTGATTTTAATCGATGTAACACCTCTAATCTGAACGTCCCGTACTTCGGGAACGTCAGTTCCTCATTTCCTTCAGTAATCTTACTCCACTCTGATATCCAAAGGATCGTATGCAGCCCAACATTCACTGCCATATAACGAGCTGGCGTACCCTCCGGCGGGGCTTCTTCCCCTTCATACGATCCCCGCTTCTCTTTTTTAAACACTGCTTTCAGCCATTTAAAACACTTCATAATTATGCGCACAAAATCCAGCCTCGCTATTCTGTTTACTTCCTGATGACAATCCACCAATCCTGTCGCGGCTTTGCTAGCTTGGCCTATCGCAGCGCGGTCTTTCTCCAGTCGGCCAATCACGTCGCGACCCTGTCTGACGTCTTCGCTAGCTGGCCTATCACAGCGCGGTCTTTCTCCGGTCGGCCAATCACTGCGCGACACTTTCTGACGTCACTTTTCTCCGCTTCGCAGCAGCACCCCTCCTTTCTCAACTCGTCTCCCGGTTATGCATGCGTCCCATTCATACACCGAAAAATGACTACTTCCGACCAAGCGGTCACTTCTCTCGACTGTACGTCCACAGTCTATCTGTAATTGTCAACACAACTGACGAGATGTCTATCGTCTCTCTGATAGGTTGCTTACACACACAGTAACTTCCGACCAGCGTCCGTTACTCACGCACTCACTCTTACGTTCCCCCTATCTCGGTCTCTCGGGTGATCAATGGTACCTCATGACCCCCTTCACACTAGTTGACAATTACTCTGGGTGTCCGATACACCCGAACCACTTAAGCTCTCCTTGAACTTAAGATTTCCACCGGTTGCGCGCGCTCACAACCTGTTCCACAGTCACTCTACAGACATTCAACTCCGCCAGACATTACAACATAGATACAATACAAAACACCGCAATCTAACACGCATAACCCTTTATACTCACTCTCGACCGATACTGCTGCTTTTCCTGTCTCACGTCATCCGGATCTTCTCCAGCGGCCTGTTCTTCCGATCATCGATCTCTAGGGGCCTTGGGGTAAGCTAACCTGGCCTAGGTCACCGTCCTCAAGAAGGTCAAGAAGGCAACCATCCTCTATAGCTACCAACTGAAAGGGCGAGATTTTGATCGATACCTTATATCTATTGATCCAAACCTCGATCTGGTCGACTGAACCTTTGTTGCCTGTCTGTGAGGAAAGAAAGTGCACCTACTTCCAAGTTAGTCTACCCAATAAAGGACTCTGCTCCCAAAGATCACAGACAACTTCTAGCTTTCAAAAGTTTATTGTAAAGATATGATAAGCTGCAAATACAAGCATCTCAGAATGAGATTAACGAGATACACAGGTCCAATTACATACATGTGCTCTCGGAAAGCCCTCAGACGAGCAACAGAAATCACTAACACAAGTTCTAAGAATAATAAAGCTATCAGCATAGACGCATATCTCTCCTTCATTTAGGTTGGAGGAAAACGCAAAGGTTAGGCTGTCCCTACCCTGCTCTAGATGGTATCCCTACTTAACCAAATCCCAACCTAACAAAGGTGTCAGCAGTGAATGACCCCCAAGGGAAGTCACCCACTCTAAGTCTCTTGGTGAAAACCTATAGTTCTCCAGTCACGACCCCTCTCTGCCTACCCATCCGCTCTCTAAAGGGTCCTCAGGTATCTGCTCTAACTCCACCCAGGGGTGCTGTCCCTAATACAAAACAGTCAACAACATTTAAGACGCCCCTTGCGAGACGCCTCTCACGTGGTGTAGCTTCTGGCTTTTTCCATGATGCTTTGTATTGGGCCTCGTACGTTAGAGTTGACCTTGCTTCTCAGACTCTTCTCCGGCCCGCTGATACCCCTCAAACATTCCGGAACCCTCCTCCATGTCTAGGCCGTCCACTGAACAGACCTCTATTCATTCATTTATAATTGGATCCCCCCTTATCCTTTGCAGACAGATATCTGCAGCCAAGAACCCAACTCTCATAGACTTCTAAAAAGAAAAAAAGCTTGCAACATTTCTCAGCCCAGACATGTACGTATAAATCAATGCTAAAACATTTCAGGCCTACAATATTTCTCATTATGACTATAGCATTCAACTTCTTCATTAATTAAAGCATGTTAATATTCTTATTCTATTATTTAGTAAACGTCTCTATAAATCATGGCCTATTTAATGCAATGACCAAAACATTAATACAATCTGTGTCGTGAAAAGAAACACCTTCCCTTTAGCTCTGGCCCTGAGGCCTACCACATTCTGCGTTTAACCGCATACCATCTTATGTTTTAACAGCTACACGACATGGATTCAGAAATAATCACATCTACTAAAATCATATAATGTCACACATTTCTGTATTAGTTCCACTTCTACTTAAATCTCTATATTAGCTATACATTTAGAATATAATTGCAGATACTATTAGCACTCATGCCATTTCTCCTCTCATTTGTGCTTACTACTGATAAGTGTGATGTACTCATACATTTAAGTCAGCTTGCGCTCTCTCAAGTTTGACTTAGGTCATGATTTTATTGAATCCATTTTTGAGAATTCCATAATGCCCAAAGTAGTACTGTTGGACATAACTTGCATAATGCTATATAGCGGAATTAAGTGGAATTACTTAAACATTCAGCAAGATAATGCAGAATCACACAAGAGTAATTCTGTTATGTAGCACTATTTTATTAGGGCAAAAATGTCCCGTAGCAGCCACAATGGAAGTGAGGCTGCATTTTGTAATAAGAAATGGCCCTACATGCAAGAGAACATGAATATTGAGCATCTGGTCGTGCTCACTAACTTACTTCCGGCATTTGTTGCTAGTCTTTTAGAACAAAATTCACTCTTTTACCCAAAATGGAACCAAGGATGCATTTTGTGCTGTGAAAATAGCAGTAAAAGCAACAGATCATAAACAGCAGTGCGAGCAGCCGCTCGTGTTCACTAAGGACAGTCAGCATTGCCACAGGCATCTCCAGACGGGGGGCGGGGGGGATAGGGCAATTCACTGAAGTAAAAGACACAGAAGAAACTGAATTAAACACACGGGTGTAGTGACGACACAACTAGTAGGGGAATTACTTAGTCTATTGTCTATCCGTTCGCCATATTTCCTGTTTGTTTTTTCCTGAGGGTCGTGACAACCGCCCCTCCCTCCCCCCGAACACGGAAGTGACAAGGGTCACAAGGAAAACCTAAACTTGAGAAGAAATGCCAGAAGAGAGAAGGGCTTGAGGAAAAGTGAATACCTTGGGAAAAAGAGAAGTTGGTACATTTGAAGGAAAGAGAAGCTTACTTTCATATTTAACAACTTACACAGTGGTTGACAAGAATAAAGGAATAATTTGTCTAACACTAAGAATAAGTCTGGCCTCTTGCATTCCAGGAGGGCTGGGGTGATGACAGGGTGTTGAGCAAAGAGATCAAATTAGCACAAAGGCACCATTCAAATGATGGGCTTGTCCAGAGTGAGCCATCGGATGAAGACTGTTTACTAGCATCTACTCCTCCATTGGCTTACGCTGCTACGAGCAACCCCAGTTTCCTCCTCTCTTCTATTAACCGCAGCCCTCATGCTAATAAGCCGGTGGTTGGTTTAGTGCAGGAGAAAGGTGCAGAGACTACCCACCACCTGTTAAGAAACCGGTAATACAGAGGGAGTTGAGCTTTGTTTGGGCGCAATGGCGACCGTGCTCACCAAAAGACTGTGCTATAAATTAGGCACCATACTTAGATAACTTGTCAAACCATTAGCACATGGTTTGGCATATATTGAGTTACCCCTGAAGAAGCTGGTGGACTCGAGGGCATCTCTACCAGCCAACACCATCACATTGCCCCCTACCAGGTCCAAGGCGATGATGCAAGTGGCAGCCAGTGATGTTTTAGGGTTGACAAATATACCTACCACCATTGTAACCTTTAGTGTCACAGATAATGATCCAGACCAAGCTGCAACCACTGTGCTGAGAGATGGAAGTAGTCACCAGTATAAAGCCTTCTATAAAAGCAGAACAGTGGGTAAACATCACTTACAACGCAACTTTTACCACGCAATGCTTTTACATCGACACTTTTACAACGCAAACCATTACAACGCATTGCGCTGGGGGGCGCTCTAGGATAGGGAATATATTTAATTTACTATCCAACACCTTCCCTACTATCCACGGGGACTGGAGTTGGAATAGTTAATTAAATAATTCACTATCCAGCGCCCCAAAGCACTATGCGTTGTAAAGGCATGCATTGTAAAACTTGCGATGTAAAAGCATGCGTGGTAAAAGCATGCGTTGTAATGTCATACATCCAGAACAGTGTTCCAATGGTTATCTAACATAAAACTCCCCCCAGAGGCCTGCTTGTATGCTCTAGCTCTGTCTAACATTCCTCTTTTAGATGAGATGTGTTAGAAATGTGTTCTCTGGTTGACAGAGGTTTGCACCCTGTCAATTTAGACTGGTAGTTTGCACAGAGCAGTCAGGCTAACTGTGTAAAGTAATTGTATAACAGTCAAATTACAGTACTCAATGAAAACACCACAAACACACTCTACACCAGTTTAGAAAATTAGAGTATCTGAGTAAAATAAAACCAAAACAACAACAATCAAATACGTAGAAATCAAGATATGTATTTTTAAAGATTAAATGTGCAAATAGTTCTTACAAGTCACTCATGGTAAAAAGGTTACTTGAGTTTGCGAGAGACCACTGCAAAGTCAAAATTCAGGCTGACCGCAATAGAGGCTGGCTAGAGGACCCAGACAGGTCCTGCTGAAAAAAATATCTTGGCTGGCACTTTCGTCGATGTTGAAAGTCCACTGCATTGTCGAGCAGTGCAGAGTGGGTTCTCTCTCTGTGTCGGCTCCATTGAAGTCAATGCAAAGCTTCATCGCCATTGACCCACTCAGGCTGTGAATTCTTTGTCGTTGAACAGCCTCTGCATCGGTGGCCAAATGCATCAGAAACTCCCATGCAGCCAAAGCAATGCTCGGGTTTTGCAGAAATCAGCTGGTCAACGAATCTTTGCATTGCCTTCAACGGATCAAACGACGATGCAGAACCATCTCTGCACAGCTCGACAACAACACAGTGGACTCTTGATGTCGACAAAAGTTCCATTCAAAGTATTTCTTTAGAGGAACCTGCCTGAGTACAGTAGCTGACCTGCCTCCATTGTGGTTGGTGCGAACTTTGACATTGCACCCTTCCTTGGCGTCTCAAGTAACCTTTTGACCATTAGTGACTTCTAAGCTCTGTTTTCATATTTAATCTTTAAAAATTAATATTGTGGCTTCTACTTATCGGATTTTTTTATTTTTGGTTTTGTTTTACTCAGATAAATATTCTCTATTTACCTGAACTAGTATTGAGTCTTTCTATGTGGTTTTCATTGAGCTGCTGTAGTTTAAGTGTTACACAAATACACATTGCCTTTTAAGTTAAGCCTGACTTCTCTGTGCCAAGCTACCAGATGGTGAGCAGAGTTACATTTAGGGTGTGTATCTGATTTACCCTGACTAGAGTAGTGGTCTCTACTTGGACAGGGTATAAACCTGGGCTAAGCAGAGATCCCATTTATAACATTGGTGATCAGCGGTGAAGATAGGACTTGTGTTTGTGTATTACCTCCTAATAATTTAGTGTTCACTATCACTCCATACCTAAGACCAATTCGAATCTATTCCTCCTGATTGACAAAGACATTGTCTGTCTTGTGCTAATTAGCATTTTTTTAATTTTTAACTCTCCCTGATTGTTTTGTTTTATTTTTCTGGTAAATGATATCTCTCTTTGACAAAGCCACACCTGTGCCTGTAGGAACTGAGTTTGAGCTGGCCAGGATAGAATGCTACACTGTGTAGCAGCTGAAAGATTTCTTCAAGAACTTTCAAGTTTCTGCAATGGGCTTTACCAGGAAGGTACAGTTACAGAAAGCTTTGAGGGTCTGGGCAGAGACCCAGGAGGCAGGGGACGATTTCCCAAAGGAGGAGGAGCAGGAGATCCCTTAGGAGGGTGACTTGAATGTAGAGTCTGAAGTTTCTCTGGAACCTCCTGCAGATTGGTCCAACGACTTTACAGGAGCAGTAGTGGTTACCAAAGCAGGAAGCAGTGTCTTCTCAAAGAGCTTGTCACCAGAGGAGGTGAGGCAGACAGAAGAGAAGAAAGAAAACTAAGGCTCATGAAGAAAGGAGGCTGGCCATGGAGGAGAGAAAATTTGACCATGAGCTGGACATAGGAGCCCTACAAGTGGGGCACAGCAACAGCAGTAATGGTGGCAGTATACCTACAGGAACTTCACGTGAGTTCAGATTCCATATCTTTAAAGATATGCTGCCCAGCTACAATGTGGGGGATGACATGGATAAATGTGGGGGATGACTCGGATCACTCCGAGTCTGTGTTGCTGCTCGAAACGCCGGATTGATTCCGATTTGAAAGTTAGCGCAATTCATTAACCCCTTGCTGACGCGGACCAGACAAGAAACTACCGAAATATATTTTTCCTCTGGCTGGGATTTCAGTTCCCACCCTCAGACGTTGGAACATGTGAGCACCGTTTGTGCACCGCTTCGTGGGCACCTCAATTCCAGCCCAACAGCTGGTTGAAGTACAGAAATCCTGCCCGGTCGAGTGTAACCGATACTACGGCTATTCTTACGCCATTGAGCAGAATCATTACCCCCAGTCCCTGTCCTGAAGAGAACCTGTAACAACTCCGGTTCGAAACGCGTCGACACCTCCACCCTGTGGTAAACCTCCATGGGTGCCACTAGGACATAACTACACCGATTCCTTTGGACCCTAGTTGTGCAACCCGCTTCTAAAAACTAACCACAGGCTTGGTTGACAGGCAGGCATTCCATTCCATCTCCCAGCCTGTCCCATGGTTTCACAGTCTGTAGGACTGGTTCACATTCACTTTATACTTCAAAGTTTTTGCACTGTATATAACTACAATTAATATTGTTCACTGAATTTTGTATTGTTTTTGGTGTGTTTTGCTCACTAATGTGGCTTCATTCACTTTTGTATGTATTGTATATTTGTACATTCTGTATATTTGTAGATATTGCCATCAGTAATCCACTGTCATAACAGTCGTTTTGTTTGCGTTCATGTCCTAGATTCCTCAAAATTTGAGTCTCATTAGAAAATAAATTTGATTTGGGATTCTCTCCCGGCGGTCGCGTGGTATATCTCTGACTACGTGGCTGAAAGTTGTTGTTGATAATTATCCTGTCCAGCCACCCTGTTCTGTTTTCCATGGATAAATGGCTGGCAGACTATAAATTGGCTTTAAAAGTGAACAGGGTCCCAGAGGGAGGGACACACTCCTTACATTAGAAGTGGGGGACCAGACCAACTACATGGCCTCGAATGCCATTTTAGTCAGGAAGTTTGATTTGTCACCTGAGGAGTACCAACAACGGTTCAGGGATAGTCACAAACTCTCTACGCAGACATGGGTGGGTTTCCTGGAATATAATGGTAAGGCACCGAAGGGCTGGGTGAGGGGCAGCAAAGTTGATGATTTTGAAGGGCAATACAACTTATTTTTGAAGGAGCACATTCTTGATAATTGTTTTACAGAGCAGCGCAGACAACTGGTGGATAGCAAGATGGCGGACTCTAGGAAGTTTGCTGAGGAGGTGTGAATCTGGGTCAGCACCAGAGTGTCCAAGATGGTACTTGGAGTGACCCCAAGAAGGATAGTTCAGGTTCCTCCCAAAAGAGTGGGGTGGATGTCAAGAACAACCCAGACAGGTACCAGGGTAAGGCGAAAGGAAAGGGCTTCAAAGTCCCTTCTGAGAAAAAAGAGGGAGGAACTGATGGACGGTGGCCAAGGCCATCCAACTTCCAACCCCACTTTTTGGATTGTTCCCAGTTAGGACACAAGCAGGGGGACACTATCTATCCAAAGAAACAGCCTACTGGTGAGAATTCTACAGGGGATGTGCATGGGGCCTTGGGGGAGGTAGACCCCAGAGGCGAAACACAGAACATGCTATGCTCTCCCTCAGGTGGGAGATAGACACAGAGGGTGAGTTGGTGATCCCTTAGGGTGAAAGTCATCACTTCCACCAGGTGGGAGTGAACGGGGTCCCGACCACTGCTCTGGGGGATACTGGGGCTAGCAGGACCATGGTTGTTGAAGTGCTAGTCTCCCCAGAGCAGTACAGCTGAAAGGGGTGTAGGGTGACTCTAGCACATGGGCAGGACTTTTTCTACCCTATCACCCTCATGTACCTACAGTGGCTTGGGGAGGTGACCCAGAGGGGTATCATAGTTAGTCCCCAGATGCCCATTGACTGATTTCTGGGGCATGAGTTGCCCCCAGTGTCGGGAGAACAAGGAGGTGAAGTCGCTACAGGTACCCAGACAATTCAGTTTTCTGGGGGCACCACTCCCAAATGAAGGGTACAGAACCCCTGATGTAGGACCAGGAGAGAGAGGACTTACCCCAGACTTCTGTCCAGCACAAGTTCACAGACAGTGGGTTGGAGGACTAGTTGCAGGATACCACCCCTGACCTGCTGGGAGGTGGAGTGGAGAAAGGAAGCAGGGCACCTGGGGCAAATGCCCCCACTCTGAGACCTCAAAGAAGACAGAGACCCCTGGATGGCCTGGGGCCTGGCTGTTGACACCGACAGCTGTTAGTAGCCTCTGTTGATTACTGTCCTTGTGGACTGAATTTTCCTTGGGTTGGGGACAGAAGTCAGACCCATGAGGCGGAACGGGCTATATCAGTGTTTTGGCCATGGTGGTACTGTGTGCCTACTGGGATGCATCTGTGAGCAAGTTACGGATAGATGCTGCACAGATGGGGTCCGAAAGGAAGGAGAATGAATCCTCATGGGTTAGCTTAGTGGCCCCGGAAAACTGGGTTCAGAGAGGCGTAGAACTGGCAAGTACCCCTGCAGTAGTGGCCATTGTCCAGATTCGATCACCCTGAGCAGGGAAGTCCATCAAGGTATTGATTAGGCTAAGTTGGCTCTAGGCTGGTGGGGGGATTGTTTTGGATAATTGCCCTCTCTAAAGGGTCACCTCAAACATTTTTCCTTCCTCCTTCTTGTCTTTTTTCTGAAATCTTTTTGTTGGCCTTGGGACTCTGAGCACTTCACCACTGCTAACCAGTTCTAAAGTGCAGGAGCTTCTCCCCTAGACATGATGACAATGGTGTATATCTGAACGGCATATTTGTTGTACTGCTAAGTCCCTTGTAAAGTAGCATACCATATGCCCAGCGCCTGTACTGCAAATGCTTCTAATGGTCCTGCAGTACTCCTTGTGCCACCCACAGAAGTAGCCTTTCAAACCTATCTAAGGCCTGCCACTGCAGTGCCTGTGTATGCCATTTACTGCCACTTTGATTTGACAATTAAAACTACTTGCCAAGCCTTAAACTCCCCTTTTAATACTCGTAAATTGCCCCTAAGGTAGTCCTTAAGACACCCTAAGAGCAGGGTGCTATGTAAGTAAAAGGTAACTCATGTACCTTTTTGTTTTACATGTCCTGGTAGTGACAAATAGCCTATTTCGTTTTTTGCTACTGTGAGGCCTTTACCTCTCATAGGCCAGCATTGGGAATTCCTTCATATACTTTTAGGCTGTAATCCCTGATCGGAGAGGATTAGCAATGTTTGATATATTTGGAATGATAATGAGAAACCCTCCTTACTGGTAAAGTTGGAATTGACATTACTGTTTTTGAAATGGCATATTTAGAACGCAGACATTTCTCTGTATCCGCTGCTCTTTGTGCCTGACAGCTAGTCTCCAATACACGTCTGGGCTGGGGGACAGCTATACTTTGTGCATTCCCTCTAGACAGCCACTAACACAAGAAGGGCTCAGTGTGTGAAAAGATTCATCTGCATTCTGATAGCCTTCTTGGGCAGGAATGGGGAGAAGTGCCACACACTTACATCTAAATAGGCCATGTCCTGTCTTCACACAAAGCACTGATTTACCACCCACCCCCGCCCCCGGGTTAGCCTGATAGACAGGACTGGGCTAAAAGGGAACATTGTACACTTCAGAGAGTCCTTTTGATGTCACCCCTTACATTAAAGGCACGTTTGGTTATAACGACCGGGTCTCTGACCCCCTAAAATCAGACACTTGTGGATCTTGAACTAAACCTTTGCCAGAAAGAATGCTGTGCTGCTTAGATGACTCACCTTGATTGCTTTTCTGGAAGGACTGCTTTGCTGCTTGTTGCCTTGCTGTCTATTGCTCCCTGGCTCTGCTGTAAGGAGAGCTAAACTCTGTGTTTCCTCCAAGTGATCTTCAAGCGCTTGCTGGTTTTTCTCATGTTTGTTTGAAGTCTCCAGGGCACAAAAGACCTGCTACAATTCTGCTGGTGCTTCTGAGCTCTGCCTACTGAGACTCTACCCTTGCCTGAGGTCCCCCCTCCAAGCCTTGGGTCTTAGGAGTGGGGTCTGCAGCTGCTTTCATCACCTACAGCTTCTGGGCTCCTGAAAGAAGATCTTAGTGTCCATTGTGGTATATAAGGGGGTAAAACTGGTTATTAAGGTATTTAGGGCTGGCAGTTTTGAAAGCTTGATGCACAATCAGGATTAATTTAAAGAGGGTCCTTTTATGAATAGGTAGCTAGTGCAATTTATTAAGCACAGCTGATGCAGAACTCTGCTTGGGAAGTTGTTCAACCAGTCTAGCTGCCGCGTTTGGTACCATCTGTCGTTTATGGGTGAGATATTTGCTCTAGCCAGCATAGAGACTGTTACAATAGTCCAGGCTTGAGGGTAAAAGTTACAGTTTTCATAGCAGTCAAAGGTAGAAAGTGGAAAGTATTTTTCAAAGATTTTATGAGATTAAAACAAATGCCTGCCACTGCCGAGACTTGTGGAAGGAAAGATACATCTGTATCAAATTTGACTCTTAGGTTTTTTGCAAACTTTACAGTGTCTGGCGGGAGGGACGAAATTTGGCCGCCATTTTGTTGGAAAAAAGAGTAGAATTTCCCAAAGAACAGAATTTTCATCTTATCGGAATTACATCTAAGATGATTGCTCTGCATCTAGCAATTCTGGAAATTGGTTTCTGAAGCAATTGTATTTTTATCTAAGTACAAAATGAATTAAGTGTCATCAGCAAACGATGTGGTTGCATTCCCGTATGTGGCAATTAGTGAGATGAGAGAGGCCATATAGATGTTAAAAAGGGTGGCACTCAATTAAAATCCCTGAGGCACACCCATTGTACCTGCTCTTTCAGATGACAGAACTTGTCCAAGAGATTCTGTTTGCCCTCTATTGGTTAAAAAGGATTTTATCCAGGCTAAGGCTTCATGAGAAATTCCGATATTCTGAATCCACTGCAACAGACTGACATGGGAGTTGGTATAAAATGCAGGAGTTAGATCTAATAAAATCAACACTGCATTTTAACCTGCGTCCAAGGGCATTCTGATTGTTTCAAGAAGTGCCGACACTGTTTAGTAATTGGGCCTAAAGCCAGATTGTCATGTATGGATAAAGTGCAGTTCTCAAGAAAAGTAATAATTTGTTGATTGACATTTTTTTCCCCAAAATGTTCTCAGCATAGGGAGAAGAGAAATAGGCCTTAAGTTGGACTTGGACTGCGCTGCTCACTTGAAGGATCAGCACGACCCCCCGCAGCATCATGTCTACGAACAGCAAGCATCGCCACCCCGACAGTGAGGTCCCGCCTGCCGCCCACCACTGCGAGGTCTTGTCTGCCTCACGTGATACCAGGCTGACTCTTCAAACCCGCAGGGTCATCGCTAGCGACAGTCTACTTGCTCCCGGTACTATCTTCCCCACTACCGGGCACCACGCTCGGATTGAGTAGTTACAACTTAAGCTGGAACTGTTGGAAACTGTATCGGACCTGCGCTCCATCACAGTTGGCCTGAAATTTGGGTTTACCCCAGTCTAGCACAACCTAATGTGACCCTTTTAAGCTATTGACTTCTAAGCACTCTTTGTGGTTTATTCTTTAGAAATTCATAACTCCTATTCTACTTACTGGCTTTTTTTCGTTTTGGTCCTGTTTCATTTATAAAACTATGGGGCATATGCAGGTAGCCGTTTGCGATTCGCAAACACCGAAATTCGGCAAATTTCAGCGTTTGCGAATCGCAAATGGCGTTTTGATATGTAGGTGCCACTTAGCAAAATAAGGAATCGGAAACATTGCTTATTTTGCTTATAGCATTTAAGGAATCGCAATTTTGCGATTCCTTAAATGCTATGATGGGGTGCTTTAAAAATTGCGATTTTTGCATAAGGAATCGCAAAATACCATCTACTTCAAGTAGATGGTATTTGGCGAATTCCTTCAAAAATACATTTTTTTTTCAAATTCAAAGTGCCATGTGGCGCACAGACATGCCCTTAGGGCATGCATGTGCGCCACATGTACTTACAGGAACATTCCAGGGGTGCAACAGGTGTCCTTTGGACACCCTGGCACCCTTGGAAATTGCGATTCTCAAATTGCGATTTTCTCATAGAAAATCGCAATTTAAGTATGTATCCCCATTCATTCCTATGGGCCTCTTGGCCCAAAGGAATGAATTGGACACTCATTCCTTAATTGCGATTCGCAATTTGCTAATCGCAATTAAGGAATGTTAGAGATTCGCCAAAAAATTGCGAATTTTTACCTACATTCCATTTTCCTTTTCTCAAATAGCGATTCCTTAAAAATCGCTATTTGGGAATCGCAAAATGGAAATTACCTACATATGCCCTAATCTATATTTTTCACCATGTGTGGAGTCTTTTTGGAGTGTATTCATTGTGTTACTGTGTGTGCGTGTTGCACAAATACTGTACACAGTGCCTTCGTAAATGATCCTGCTGCTCTTTGCCACGCTCCTAGAGGGTGAGCACAGGTTATCTTATTGTGTATCTAGCTCACCCTGACAGGAGTGGAGTTTCCTGCTAGACCTAGGTGCATACGTCAGCCAACCAGGAATCCTATTTCTAACAAGGGGTAATCAAGAATTCAACCTTACATAAGAGCAAGGTCAGCAACTGGCTCAATAAACATCGTGACCTTAGCTCAACCAAATTTGAACAAATTATCTTCATGAGGCAGGTATTGTGAATTGGATTCGCCCAAAAACCATTCAGGGTGGACACAATTTCAATTAATAAAAAAAAAATTCTTATATAGTTAGTCTCTTGCTCTGTAATCTTTATTGTGGAACATTGTTGTATTCCCTCTTGTATTATTATTATAAACCTGGTTTGTCTCACTCTCTTGTACCATGGAACTTTCAGCGACCTTCAGCTCTAATGACTGTAAGAACTATGGCCCACATGCATCATTGTTACATTTTGCACTTCCTAATTTGCGAAAAATAAGGAATCGCAAATTAAGAAGTGCAAAATGCTATGCATCATTATTTTCGGTATTCATTTGTGATTCGGTAAAAATCGCAATTTTTACCGAATCCCAAATGAATACCGAATTCTTAAGTTAATTTTCGCAATTCCCATTGATTCCTATGGGCCAAAAGGCCCATAGGAGTGAATGGGAAGGCATCAGCAAATTGCGAGTGGCACTTTGAAAATTTCATGGGTGCAGGGGGGGTCCAAAGGACCCCCCCATGCACCCCTGAAATGTATTTTTCGCATCATGTTTCACACACACATGTCCTAAGGACATGTGTGTGTGAAACATGAATGTTGAAAAAAAAACATTTTCAGCATTTTAAACACTTTTTCCAAATTTACCGAGTGGTTCAACCACTCGGTAAATTTGGCACCCTAATTGCGAATTTGCACTTCTAAAAGTAATGATGCATTGCTTTTAAGAAATCGCACATCTGCGACTTCTTAAAAGCACCCGCAATTTTAGAACTCGCAAAAATGTTACGAATTCTAAAATTGCTTCATGCATCCCAAAAAGCACTTTTGCATTCGCAAACGGGCGATTTTAAGGAATCGCACCGTTTGCGACTACAAAAATGCTTGATGCATGTGGGCCTATCTCACTTCAAAGCTGTTTCTTACATTAGCAGGATGAGGCGGACTTTGATTGACAATCCCAGGATGAGCAGCAGCACAATCGCAAAACCCCCCCAAAATATCCTATTTTTCCTCTGGAGGCATAACTTTCCCAAGTACAGGTCTCATAAGGATAGGAGCTGATATATTGCAGGATATACCGCAGAGTGAAGCGCAGACTATCTTTCATAGAATCGTTTGACATTATTTTGTTACAGGGGAGCTGTGAGATATAGGAGATTCAGCATAATGGATATTGCTGTTAATCCATAGCAGCTCAACCATCTAGTTCAAAAAGAATCAGTGGAGGTTTATCAATTTGGCTGAAGCTATTACAAAACTTTACGGTTCGCCCTGTAAATGACGATAATAATATGATTCAGCCACTACTTGTTGAATGTTGTAAACATTTCCACCTGTATACGTACGTATTTGTTCATATTTATGATTTTTTTATTCTTATAATGACAATGTTAAGAGATTGTTTGAAGTGGCAGCATACAGGGTTGCTGAAGTGTACTAATGCAATATTATGCAGGGATTTTAACACTGCCTTAAATGTCCATACTTTACAGCAAGTTTACATGATGAGCAGGTCTTTGTTTCTAATACCTTTTTATGCTCTATCCTCAGAGGTGTAGAGCTAGGGAATTTTATTTCGGCAGGGCTTTGATTAACATTCGCGAATCATACCAAACCCAAACCCCAGTCGGTCTAACTTTTTTGGGCAGACCCTGAGCATCCATTATTGATTACATGTTATGTCTAGATCACTCATTAGGCGTGTCTTTAATAGGGAAATAGTTAACTTGTTTATTGGAGATCACAGTCCTCTTACAATGTCAATCGATCTCGCGGTCTCACAGACTGCTATTTGGCCAGGCTCAATAGTCCCAATGTGTTCCAAAGACAGCAATTTGCACCTAATATGGAAACTACCCAACCCTGCCACCTTTCTAGAAAAAATAATTAGGGGTAAACCTATGGCTTTTGAAACTTGTCTCATAGAAGATGGAGAGGGTGGTACAACAGTTCAGTCTTTCGCAGAGATATGCATGTTGATGAGAAAGTTACTTGAAGCCAGTCTCTCATTCTGACATATGGACTACCAAGTGCTTTGACGCAGCGTGTTCCTTGGCAAACTGTAGTCTGAGACATTCCCTGCATACTAGATCCAGGAATAAGGAGGAAGTAAGGAGGTGCAGGGCATAATATAAATATACTCTTTTGCTGTGAAAGAATGAGATTAGTGCGAACAACCTCACGACTATGATTGAAGCCAACAAATTGAAAATAATTACAGCCCTTCGGGATTGCTCCTCAGATATAGTCCCTTGGACTGACAGAGTTATGGTTGACCTATTTAAGTGCATTTATGATATATGGGCTCCTCTGCTCTCCCATAGTCTCAATTGATTGAATGCTGCTTCTCTGCCACCCTCTTGGTTCCCCTCTTTGATAGGGTAAACATCCTTTACAACCACTGCGTTGCAAAGGAGTCCATTACCCCACATTTTTTACTCCGCGAAATCGTTTACAATGAAGGGCTTTACACAGCAAACTATTACAAAGCATTCCCCATTACAATGCCCTGGTGGAGTTAGAATAGTAAATTGTGTTGTAATGGACAATGCATTGTAATGGATTGATGTGTAAAGCCCTGCGCTGTAAAAGAATTTGGGGAGTAAAAAATGTGTGGTAATAGCACGAGTTGTAAACACATGCGGAATAAGGGGTCATATTCCTTTAATAGTACAGAATTTTAAAGAATGAGTACCATTAAGATCGTTGTTGTTATCGGCCAATCTCCCTTATTGACTCCACAACCAAAATATTGGAGGGTCTGATTTTTCAGTGGATTAGATCCTGAGCTATGATCATACCATTTTGAGATTTTGTCAGTATGGGTTCAGCAACCACCTTGGTATGGTGTAGCATGCCTGAATTTCCAACTTATTATCCACAAGTATGCAGTTGCCAGGGACTGTACCTAGCTTTCATAAACCTGTCTTACGCATTTGATCGCATCAACAGGTTCAAACTTTAGCCATTGTTACTTGTTACTTGACAAAGGGCTGGACTTAACCTGCCTTGGTTAATTTCTTTTTTCATTTAAACTTAACTATCAGGGTTAGATTCGTAGTGGATGGTGAGTGTACCGAGCTAAGTGGGCTACAAAGAGGAGTCCGACAAGGTTGCATTTTAGTGCCAATGCTATTTATCCTCTACATTAATGACTTGAGTCATCACATGATTCTGTGTGGACAGGATGTATCATTGCAACGTATGGTGCTGGACTTTGGGGCTATGCAATGCAGCCAGTGTGCAAATTGAACTACATTTTTTTGCAGCAGAATCCCATCCCCACCTCCTGCTGTCCTCACTTTCTCTGCTATGAACAATTATGGCTAACTTATATTGAAGATCTAATCAAACGTTCCCCTTTTATGCATTGGTTGTCTATATGGAACAACCTCCATGCAATTTTCAACCGGCAGGTGATCATGGATTGCCTTAAAGGTGACCAGGGGATGAATATCTAGTGGCTTTCCTATGTCAAACTCTGCTTTACTCAACTGAGCAGGCCTTCCCTTTTCACTAATTCCAGTAATGTGACCAAGTTTGATCAATTCTGGCTGAAGCATGCCTTTATCGAAGCAAGGAACTTCAAATAAGATGCGGACTAAATTGCAAAGCCTACTAACAGGCAGTATATTCTTTCACTGAGTACTGTTGCCTTCAATCCTTAACTATTGTTAACTTCTACTCCATGGGAAAGGGCTCTACTAGTACTGCTGAGGTTCATAAAGGGTCCCATACTAGCTCGCTTTGCTTTCCACTTAGACATTTAATGGCTGGTCTTTTCACCTGCCTTTCCTTGTGATGCTGTCTCTCCCCAATCTTTACTGCATTTTATGGGCCTCATTTATGAGAAATGACGCATCGCTGCGTGAAAGCAGCGATGCGTCACTTCTCAGTGCGCACTCCTTTCGACATACCTCATGCGTCATATTTAATGTATGACGCATCATGTCGCAAGGAGTTACAGATACGTCAGAAATACTGACGTATCTATAAGCTCAAAAGTGACGCATTGCTGGAGTGTGTCACAAAAGTGACGCAACTCCAGCAATGCGTCCTTTCTCATGGGTCAAGCCCCATGTGAAAGGGCCGGCGTCATTTTTACGCCTGCTGTGAGGCAGGCGCAAGATTTTGACGCAACGGCGTCCTAGAAGTGACGCACTGAAATCTTATAGATTTCACTATGTCACTTCTACGTCCCTTTCTTGCACACATTATACCTGGCGCAGGTATAATGTGACGCAGGGGTTTACAAAGTGACGCATCTACCTAGATGCGTTAGTTTGTAAATATGCTGCAATAAGGCACATTTATAACGCTGCTGGTGCGTCACAAAAAGTGGCGCACCGGCGGCGTAAAAGTGACGCACTGCCTCATAAATGAGGCCCGAGCTTTCTCTGCAAATATTATGCAAAGTATACTAGGTGCGATCTTTTGCCTAGTCTGGAACCTCACAATTTCAGGTTCTGTCGACCACCCCTTCTCTTTCTTCAGACACAAAAGGACTCTGAAACAAGTTTTTCAGTATAATTTTTTTTTAAAAATGTACTTTGAATTGTAACTGTATGTATTCTTAATGTTTTTAATGCCGTGCAATTCCTTAATAGATTTTAGGATTACGTGTACATATCTAATTAAGTTTTTAAACATTTATTTTTTAATTGAATTGAACTTAATTATGCAAGTAGGTATAGTTGCATTACTACTAGTAATACGGCGTGAAGGAATAACACAGAATTACTGAAAATACTCAAACTACTCTGGTGTTAGTAAAAATTTTCCCAGGCTGTCAGATATCCACATCCACATCCACAACAGCTTCGGCGCCCCACCCACGCACCCAACCGTCGAACCAACGCCCCCCACAGCCACCCTTCGCACCTGGACCACGGTGACCACCGAAGACGCAGCCCGCACAATGAACACCATCCACTCCGGATCACCGACCGACCCCTGCCCACACCACATCTTCAACAAGGCCGACTTCACCATCGCACCCCAACTCCGGAACATCATCAACGCCTCCTTCAACACCGCCACCTTCCCGGAGAGCTGGAAGCACGCCGAGATCAGCGCCCTCCTGAAGAAACCTACAGCGGACCCCACCGATCTCAAAAACTTCCGCCCCATCTCGCTCCTCCCCTTTCCTGCTAAAGTCATCGAGAAGATTGTCAACAGACAGCTCACCGCCTTCCTCGAGACGAACGGATCCCTCGACCCCTCGCAGTCCGGCTTCAGAGCCAACCACAGCACCGAGACCGCCCTCATCGCAGCCACCGACGACATCCGGACCCTGCTCGACAAGGGGGAAACAGTGGCCCTCATCCTCCTGGACCTCTCCGCTGCATTCGACACGGTCTGCCACCGCACCCTAGTCCAGCGCCTCAGCAACATCGGTATCCAAGAGAAGGCACTGGAGTGGATCATCTCGTTCCTCGCCGGAAGAACACAAAGAGTCCGCCTCCCCCCGTTTCGCTCCGAGGCCACCGAAGTCATCTGCGGCGTCCCGCAAGGATCTTCACTCAGCCCCACCCTCTTCAACATCTACATGAAACCTCTCGCAGCCATCGCACGCCAGCACAACCTCAACATCATCTCTTACGCCGACGACACCCAGCTGATCCTCTCCCTCACCAGAGACCCCGACACCGCCAGAACGTGCCTACACGAAGGGATGAAAGACGTCGCCGAGTGGATGAAGGACAGCCGCCTGAAACTGAACTCGGACAAGATGGAAGTCCTCATCCTGGGATCTTCGCCCTCCGCCTGGGATGACTCCTGGTGGCCCCCAGCCCTCGGCACCGCACCCAAGCCAACCGACCACGCACGCAACCTGGGCTTCATCCTGGACCCCTCCCTCTCGATGACCAGACAAGTCAACGCCGTCTCCTCATCGTGCTTCAACACCCTGCGTATGCTTCGCAAGATCTTCCGCTGGATCCTGACCGAGACCAGGAAGACTGTCACCCAGGCACTCGTCACCAGCCGACTGGACTACGGAAACGCCCTCTACGCCGGAACCACAGCCAAGCTACAGAAAAGACTCCAGAGCATCCAGAACGCCTCCGCCCGACTCATCCTGGATGTGCCCCGACGCAGCCACATCTCCAGCCACCTGAGGAACCTGCACTGGCTCCCCGTCGACAAGAGGATCACGTTCCGGCTCCTCACCCACCCACACAAGTCTCTCCACGACCTGGACCCCAAGTACCTCAACGACCGCCTGACCTTCTACACGCCCACCCGCCAGCTACGGTCCACCAGCCTCGCCCTCGCAGCCATACCACGCATCCGAAGAGCCACCGCCGGAGGAAGATCCTTCACTTACCTGGCTGCCAAGACTTGGAACTCCCTCCCCATCCACCTTCGGCTGACCCAGGACCATCTCGCGTTCAGGAAACAACTCAAGACCTGGCTGTTCGAGCAGTAGCAAACCCCTCCCCCCAAGCGCCTTGAGACCCTCCCGCGTGAGTAGTGCGCTATACAAATGGCATGATTGATTGATTGATTGATATAGGAAACTGGTGCGCTCATATGGTTCTCGTAAATTATCAGAATGGTGAACTTACTTTAGAACATATAGAGAATAGAAGAAACCCTCAAAATATTATGTGGCTCCTGTAGTTGGTTCATTTCAAAACCAAAGACGAGCTGATGAGTTAATATATATAAATATGCTTCTTTTAAACTCAGTAAAAATATCAAATCTACCCATGACAGCATCTCAAACCTGTTCAGTTAACCTCAAACCTTAGATGGAAATCACTTTCCCAGTAGAACCATAGGCACTTAACCAGAGCTGCAGCGGTGGAGTGAGCAGTCCCAAACAGTACAGCTTTAACTCAAATATTCTGACTCATAGTTTTTTTAGGTGTGGTGCTCCTTGCATTCATAATCTGAATCTAAATGTTGATTTATTTGTTGGCCTACCTTCACAACAGTCTAAAATGGCTTCTGAGGATACAATAATCATCAACCTGGAGAGAGGAGTTGACCTAACGGCTAGGGCAGTCGACCTTGAATCTGGAGAACCGGATTCACGTCTCAGCAGTGACGCCGAACATCCTGTAATTCCGGGCAAATCACTTAATCTCGCCGTGCCTAACAAAAATGAATGTGTCCTCATGTAAAGCAACTGGTGCTATGTAAAGCGCTCTGATACCCGATACCGGGTCATGTTCGCGATATGTAAAACTCTGTAAAAAAAAACATAGTAAAAAATGTATCAAATGCACCTTGGAAAGTAGAGGCTCAAGATAATGCAAGTGGTACATCTTGAGTGTCTTACATTTCACAGTTATAATTTAATTAGAACATTGTGTCCACCCTGAATGGTTTTTGGGTGAACATACAGCACGTTTTTGCTTACTTTATTTATAGAAAGTTAATCAATAAAACTAACTGACAGGATTAGTATGTTTAGGAAAAAAGACACTTTTTGTGAGACCTGCATTAGTCATGGATGAAGAACAAGTATTGAGCAGCCATTGGGCTAAGGGGGTAAGGAGTAGAGTCTTTAATTGGGCAGTGACGGAGGGCTCTCATTAAATTTTAGTTGGCAGCGGCAAGGCATGACAAAGTAACTTGCTTAATTGCATTTGGTCTACCAGAAAATGTGGAAATGCAAAATTGGCGCTAGCCCCCAAAGGCAACCAATTAACTTAATTCAGCAATTAATGGTTTCGTGCAATGCGCCTTGGGAATAATTAGCAAAGAGATCAAGCTGACTGAAAGATGCCTTTCAATCTCAATAGAGAAGTCTACTGTCCCAAAGCCACAGTATTTGCCATCCCCAGGAGGGCAGCCCGCTCTAACTAAACCCTCTTTGGCCTAGAGACCGTGCACCACTTCCTTCTTCAACCTTTTTGCCTTATCTGCCACTCTACCTCCACCTGATGTGGGGCCACTGATCAAATAGAAGGAGCAAATACTATCCACAAAGTTGACTAGAACCATAGTGGATGCTTTCCTGATTTGCCCTTGAAGAGTCCATGTGTGAGAAATTTGATTCCATCATTAACACCAGCCTTCAACCCATCTATGAGCATTTGGATATTATAGAAGCTCACCTTTCTAAGCTTGATCTAGCCCTTCTGAAGAATCTAGTGGCTTCAAACTAGACTCGCTACTGCATGATGGGAACCAATGACATAATTCTATGACTGTGACATTGCTGACTACCCACAGGACCATGATCATGCCATCTAGGGGAACAGGGAACACACATTGTAAGAAATTACATTCAAATCATGAACCCAACTAGCCTTCAAAGTGATAGGGAAAGATTTGGTCATGCTGTGGTGGGTGGACATCAAGGGTGTGGTTCGAATAAACAAGATTTGTTGCTTCCAGCAATCTACCTTCCTCCCTAGGCTTGCTTACACATAGTCATCATTGCACTTGTCCCTTCTCTTGCCCCTCATGCATCTGTTATTAGTTGCATAAAATTGAGACTTTCAACATTTCTGCCACCCATAATATTCTGATGGTATGAAGAGTTGGGTGGATGGGTGGGTCCTTTAAATAAGAGCTAGTGGGTCCCTTAAATAAGAGCCTTTGTGGTGTGTTTAATTTTTTTATTAAAGTATGCTAGCATTGCTCAGTGTTTACTTTCTCATACAGGATGTGAATTCGGCATCACTGATCTAATAAATGTTTTACCATTAGTCTAGTTTTACCACCACCTTTACCCTGACCCACAGAAATCATTTCCTGACCTAACACCCAATGACCAATACCCCCACATTTTAACAGAAAATAGTTTCTCTGTGCTTGCAAATCTGCCCAGAACAATTCTGCCACTACGTTTCTATGGATTTACCTTGAGTTAGTTACTTTGATCCGTAATGTACACCACCTACAAATGACTTCCCTTGAATTGAGGTGGAGTTAATATAATTTAAAAATAGATTAACTTCTAGGTCTAGGGTGGAATGCATTGCTTGTAGCACTGAGGCCCCATCCCAATGTCAAGCCGTTTCAGGCACCACAACATCCATGCTTAGTTGGAAGGTAGAGGACTTAAAATCTAAGTTGCGGGATAGCAGGTGAGAAGAATTTATAGACAACTCTGAGGCATATTAGCAAGAACCTTGTTAAAACTATCGCCGTTTTAGCGGTTAGATGCGCAGGACTTCTAACCTGGGCTTCTATTGGAATTCTATAACGCATATTAGCAAGCCCATTATCGCTGTTTTACCGGGAGTTTCTGACGCTAAAACGGCAATAATTTTAACGAGGTTCTTGCTAATATGCCCCCTGTCTTTTTCAAGAAACTTGGATGAAAGAGAATGCTTTTGGAAGTGATTTTGGAACAGCGCTATTTAGTGCCTCATCCCTTTGTATGCAACATATATACTCAGGCCCTCAGTAACAAAGGTAAACTTATACTTTTGTGCCAGTTTCCATTTTTTTTGCAATTCACAAAGCAATTTTATGAGTAGTATCTTTATAGCTGCCTATCTTTTTATGTACAAGGGCTCTGCAGCCAGAAAGATATTACATCTTAGAATGGCTTTGTGAAATGCAAAAATGTGTAAAGTATACGGTTACCTTTGTAAATCAGGACCATTTGGGGTATTTGACTGTTTTAATATGTGTGCATTTTATTTTGCAAATGTAGTGGGTCGTTATATATTCATTTAGATGAGAGCCCCCATATATTTAGCGTAAATATAATAACTGTATTTGTCATGAGAGGGAATGTATAACCTTTTTTTAAATGTACTTGATACATTCACGTATGCTAACTACTCCTTTGGAATATATTATGTATCTAATGTTGTTCTAACTTGTAATCAGGCCCGAGCTGCATATGTTGCATTTTCATAAAATGTTTTGCAATTGGCTTGGTTTTCTCTCCTCTGTAAGTGTCTTCTAATGTGTCTCTTTAAGTTAAAATAGGTGTATATTTTATTGCATTAAACTAGTAAACTGATGGTGGTAGAGGCCTGTGCCAAGCTGATCGGACTGGTTGTACATCCAAGGTCATCCACATGGTAACTCCTCTACTGTCTTCCGATTGGTTTGTTTGGTAGAAACAGATGGGAAAAAGCCTTATAGAATTTTCTTTCATGGTTTTATTATGCAGTCTTTAGAACAGTTGAGGAGAGCCCGTCCTGATTTCATTTGGAGAAGACTTTATCGCAGCTCCGATGATTTTAGCTGCTTAGAGTATTGAGCTTCATCCTTTAGCACTTATAGCTCCTTATATAACCTTAACTTTGGTTAATTTGATGCCTTTCTTATAGAATTGCCCTTTGCCACTGTCAATACTTTATTTAGAATAGGGAAGTCCTTTTTGAAACCTACTTGGTTCATATTTGGATTGCTGTATGTGCTTCTATTTAGTGCCTTTTTCCTGATCATATACGTATTCAGACTGCATGAAAATTTAAATATGTATGCTCTTACAATATGCTTCCTCCAATGTTGCCCAATAATTTAACTTGTAACCTGAACTAAATTAGGTTAATAAAACCCTTAAGGTTTGGACACCATCCTCTCTATTGTTTATGTGGATCCACATTGGTTTCACTGTACTAGACATGTATTGCCGATGTTAGATCCTTTTTCACACTTCAAGCCAACTAGCAAAGGTCCATATGACCAATGGGGGATTCTCTTTGGTGATTTTACGAAAAGATTGAAATTCAAGACGCCCCACTCTATCAGTTCCAAGAGCTTCATTATTCCAGCGAAAACTCCCCAGCTGTAAAGGCCATGGGCGAGTTGATAGTGTGGTTTAAAAAATTTCTGGCTTGAGTTATCAGAGAACTATTTACCGGTTCTCCAGATGTACTGGGTTTAATACCACTCCTGTAGGATTGCCATTCTTAATAGAAGCATTGGACACCAGAATGAATGAGCCACACTTAATCTATTTGATAACTTAGTATCTGCCCACATTATTGTACAACATGTTATTGTTGCTGGTGACTTCAGCTTGACCTTTCAGTCCGCTGTTATTACTCAGCGCTGCATCATTGACGAGGAAACACTGTAGGGGAGTTCCAGATTTGGTTGCCCCTTCTAAAATTCAGCTAACCTGGGCAGGCTTTCGAATGGTCAACTTGCCCTTCTCATATGGCTTGCACACATGTAATGGCCGTTCCCACTAAGTTAAGTAAGCTCCAACTTTTCAGAGGAGTAGTTCTTCAGTAACAGACTACATCCTTTTGGATGTTAGGATCTGGAGAGTGGTCCAGGATATGCAAGAGAAGAGAGTGACCATGACCCTTTGTATCTTAACACTGATGTCCACGACCTGACGGCCCACCATAACCACGCAATTCTTAATATATGTACTTGACTCAGTGCCACCCTTCAGCTTAAAAGAGTGCCTGCTAAACTCTCCAAACCATGGTTCAATGATAGCCTTAATGCTGAAAAAAGAAATGTAAGACTTGCAGGAAGGAAGTGGCGATCTTATCCCTCCTTTGAACATCTTTGTCACCTGAGATCCTTGCGAAGCATGTACAATAAACGCATCAGATGCTCGAAGGCCACCTTCTTTAGAACTCAACTAGATCAAGCAAAAAAAGTCCCAAAAAACTGTTCGAACTCATCAAGTCCCAATCCAATATTCGTCCTAACCGCTCGGCTCTGGGTTAAGGGACACTGCCGATCTGTGAAGAATTTGCTGTTTTCTTCAGGGATAATACTACCAAGATCGAGTCTGAACTATGCTCGGCCCGTGATCACCTCTTGAGTGGTCCGATAAACACCCTATGCCCCTCAGAGTCAAATAGCACTGAACTTATACAGCCCTTCCACCCCAAAAACAGTGCATCCTGGAGCCTGTTCCAAACCATGGATAAACCCACTATTCGCAAAATGTTGTTGACCTTGAAACATTCCAATCACTACAACGACCCTCTGCCATCGAACCTGTTCCTGGAAGTGAGATCCGCCTTACTAACACTCTGGACGATGATCGTCAATGCTTCTTTTATGCAAGGTGCTATTTCGGATTGCCTTAAATCAGGTCAGGTTACCCCGATCCTAAAGAAACCAAATGCGGATCCCACGGACCTTCTTAACTTTCGCTCAATCACTAACTATCATCCCCACCTCGGCAAAACTCTTGGAGAAATGTGTGCTCGTCCAACTTTGTTATCACATCGACCATTACCAAATCCTGGAACAATGCCAATCTGGTTTCCGCCCAGGTATAAGCACAGAGTCGGCGCTAACACACATCGAGGATGATGCGCTTAGAATGCTGGATCACAATGAGTCGTGCATACTGATCCTTCTGGACCTTTCGTCAGATTTGGACACTGTCAAACATGATCACCTAATTGACCTCCTGGAACACAGGATGGGGCTATATGGGCCGGTATTAAGCTGGTTCTCTTTGTTCCTTCAGAACTGATCCCAAAGTTTCAAGGTGGGCAAATCCCTTGCACACTCTGCACCAGTCACCTTGGGCGTTCTACAAGGTTCAGCATTGTCCCCCACGCTCTTTAACCTGTTCATGGAGTCTCTGACAGAAATTTTAAAATCATCCAGCATTCACTATCATATATATGCGGACAATACCCAACTATACCTGAAGATTACCTCCCCCGTAGACATTAAGTACCTCAACTCAGTCCTGCTGGAAACACAAAGCTGGCTGAAACTCAATCACCTGAAGCCTAATGCTCTTCAAATGGAATTCCTACGGATCTCACCCCACAACCAATCCCTCGACATGGAACAATGGTTGAATCAGCTAACTGCTCTTAACTGCAGACCGCACCTCGTGGACTCTGCATCATCTCTTGGTATCATTCTAGACAAAAGTCTGAACATGCAGACGCACATCAGTTCCCTCACCAAAGGAGCTAACTTTCAACTCAGGTTACTTAGGAAACTTAAACCCTTCCCCCCTGCTCATGACCTCGAGGTTGCAGTACAAGCATTAGTGATCTCAAAGCTGGACTATGGTAGTGCAACACTTTGAGGCCTGCCTAGAGTGAGGACTTCTCCTCTTCGGTATACCCTCAATTCCGCTACTAGGCTATTAACTGGCACAAAAAAATACCACCACATCTCTCTGGACATGCGGGAACTGAATTGGCTTCCATATAAAGCCCAGATACAGTTAAAAATTGCATGCATGGCTCACAAAGCCATCCACTTCAAGACCCCGCTGTACCTCATGCAGAAACTGGAACTCTCTTGAGCCTCCAGAAGCGCCAGCACCCTTTTGCTTAAACCTCAAAAATTCAAGAAAAAAAAGACCTATAACCAAGCCTACTCAGGGATGGCTCAGAGGATCTGGAACTCCCTTTCCCCCGAAGTCAGGGTGAACCCTTCTACTGTCTTCTTCCAAAAAGAGGTCAATGGGCTCCTGATGAAGACATTTCTGCCTTAGCCTGGCACCTTCATAGGAATCTGGGTCCATACCCTTTGACTCTGGCCCAGCCAAGTGGTTCACGATTAGGTCGGACAATTCTAGACTGTGATTTTGCCTGTTGGTGGGTTTACTTTTACCTCACGAGATTGTTGGACAATATCAGACTTTGATTTTGTCACTTTGTTTATTCTGTTTTGTATGCCTGTACCCTTGTGATGCAAAATTTGTATTATACCCTTGTGATACATAATCTGTAAAGTGCTCTGATACCCTTGGTGGTCATGTTCACGCTATATAGAACTTTCAAAATAAATAAAATAACACTCAGGGTTAGCTGCCTCTCCACCAGCCTTTAGAACCATAATAGGGGGTTAGTATTTTGCCAATAAGCAACAACCTCAGGAACAACACCTGGAATGCAATAAGCACTTCCCCCAATGATATCTCAAGAATGTATGGGCTAGTTGCCAGCTACCTGGATATGATCATGGAGAATTTGGGTAATCAAAATATCCTCCAAACTCACATGTTATTTGTGGAATTGAAGGAATTCTTACAAAAAGATTAAATATTAGATGAAAGAGGCCCTAGATCTCGAAAGTTGTTCACCTCAGAGTTCAGGGTTGGCCTCCATACCACTGTAGAGCAAGGTGATAGGATCAAGATTGTTTAATTCAAAGCCCTATGTAGTAAAATCGTAGGATTGATAAATCTAATTGGCAAAGGTGATGTGGGATTACCTCCTTGAAGCAACAAACATAAAGATGCTAAACTTTTTGGGCAAATATTCAGTTAAATAGTCAGCCATGGTGGCTATCATCTCGCTAAAACCACAGTGGTTTACTTCAAACTGAGCGAGTGGATAGTTAACTAGAATCTCTGTATTCCTCCTCACCACCATCTCATCTTCCTCCATAAACTGCTAACTCCCGGACCCTCTTAGTTCCCTTATTGTTGTAAATGTGACTGAGACAGCAGTTGTTTCTCAAAGACATGAAAAAGCCCTGGTTTGGATGAAACCCCTGAAGATAGGTTTCATTCCAATTCTAGTATTTGTGTCACCTATACTAATTTAGTCTCAGATGTGGTTGCTGTTAGAGCCCCGTTTCCAATTACTTGGAAAAAAGTTAAGATTGTCTTTGTTTTGAAAAAAAAGCTGCTGTAATTTCCCCGGCAACTATCATCCTATAAGTCATTAAGACAATATTCAAAAAAAAATTTGTAGGCATAGCTTTTAAGGTTAACTGAGTGGATTGTGATCCATGAAATCTCGAGTCTTCTTCAAGCAGGGTTTAGAACACAAACTGGAACTGTGGACCTCGTTTTCTGATGATTAAATTGAAAATGGTCTATATAAATGGGGTGACCTGTTTGCAGCCTTCATAGAGCTTTGAGTCTCTTTTGATCTGGTCCCCAGAGTGAGGTTATGGGGGTGCTGGCTAGCATGGCCTTTCTAAGTGATATCTTGAAGATTATACACTGACTGCATTAGGATAAGTATGCACAACTACAATGGGGTCCAAAGAGCAAACTCACAAACAAAATAATTGTGAACAAACCAGCTCGCCAAGGCTGTGTTTTGGCCCAACCCTTTTACTTCTTTTTATTATTGTCTGTATTCGTTTTCTATCTTACGGCCCTAATGATACTCCTACTCTTGTCAGCTAAAATGTCTGTTGCTCCTTTTCGCCCTTTATACCCTTCTCATTTTGAAAAAGTTGGCTGGATTACAAGCACTTATGGGTAGGTTATGCTTATTCTGTGAGAACTATAGGCTAGAAAATAACAGACAGAAACCAGAATTTATGGCCCATAACAATATGAAAAATTATAGCGGGACTATCACTTTGGTAGAGAACATTCTTGAGAGAGTTAAAGAATTTGATTACCTAGGTGTCAGATTGTCCACTTCCAACTCATGGGAGTAATACATCTCTAAGAACTCATCCTCTTTTGTCAAGCATAGAGCATAGAGCAATTGCTATAGTGAGGTTGCTAAAAGGACATTCTTTTTTCCAGATTCTCCAGCAATTTAAATATATAATGCTCAAGTAAGAAGTACTGAGCTGGGGTCATTGTGATTTGGCAAAGCTAGGGGTGGCTGACAATCACTTTATAAGGTCCATCTTAAATCTAGACAGCAGTCCTCCCTTACTGCCTGTTAGGCTAGATTACACCCTTAAGCCTGTCACAAAGGTCCCTAGGTTAAAACCTGCTCTCTACGGACTTCGAATCTGGAACACCACTGAGCTAAAGTCATACAGATATGGTCTGAGAGACATTATCAGTTACCCTAATATCCATAAGATCCCTTGGTTAAAACATGTCAAACAGTCTCTGATTAACCTAGGTATGAGTATTTGTTGGTAAGACTCATCATCCATCAGACCTGTCCTGGCTACTGCCAAAAAAAGGTATTGGTCTCCATTCAATAAACAAAGTGAATCATCTAATGCTCTTGGTAATCAGTCCAAAATGTGCTTGCTTTATAAGCATGTGTTTAGGTCTGAGAATGTTTTCGATCATGTCAAACCTGTGTATATGAAATCACTTTATATGAAGTTTAGATATGGTGTTGAGACAATTGCTACTTTTACATCATCCTGGCTGCCCAATGTTGACAAATCAAAGCTATATCCAGTTTGTTGTATTTGAGAAAAATGAGGAACACTTGTTCTTATGCACTTGCTACACTAACCCTAGAGACAAATGGATTGTGCCTATGTGTCAGTCTCTAGAATTAAGGGATCAAGTAAATCAGTGGCGGCCGGCATGGATCGATGGTGGTGGGGTGGGGGTTTAAAGAAAGGAGAAATAAAAAACAAACCTCGGCGCCGCATCTCTCCTCCATAGTCCCTTGCTCTAGCCAAAACAGGAAGCACACCCAGGCCACCCAAGTCAGTGTCAATGCAGTGTTGTGATTAGTCTGAGCGCCATGGTTCAGTGCTCAGCCAGGGAATGAGAACATCGGCATGTTCTCCACACAGGCTGCAGTACAGCCTGGTGAGAGAACTTGCAATGTGCGCATGAATGTTTTGCCGACCCGAGACGGCTGGCCAAAAATTCATGCACACTTACAAAGTGTGCCCAACACTCCTCCCCCTTCTATGAGAGCAGAGCAGCCCCACTCGCAAAGCTGCTGCAGCAGGACAAAAATAAAATGATAATATCATCATTTTATTTTTCCCTTATTTCACTGCTGCATAGAAGTGGGATGACCCTCCTCCACCTCAGTGAAGGAGCCTCCACTGAAGTAAATGCTTTAAGAATTTGCAGAAACGATATCAGTCAGTTGGTGGTTGTTGCAGTTTCCAAGTTTCTGTACCATGCATGGCTGATAAGATCACACACATTTTCTTAAGATTCCTTATTGTTCGCTTGGCCATTTTAGATATTGCCACTGTATATATACATCTCTATCTGCATTTTTTATGTCGATGTATTTTATTATTTGATGTGGCAATAAACTATGTATTTATTGAACTGTCATAAACTGCAGACAAATGCTTCATAACATGGCTGCTGAGAGTACGTACTTCCTACTCTATTAGGAGAGAAACATTTGGAATTAATTAAACTTAAGAGCTATTGTGCAGCAGGAGGAAATCATTCACGTTTTTTCCCTACAACCGGAAGGTAGTATCTTGCAAATGTTTTCAGTTCTTCTGTTGTACCTGACAGTTTAGATCTTTCATGGGTACACGATTCAACTCAAAACCCAGACCTGATCAATTAAACCTGTGGCTTTGGTCTTTTCTGCTATGCTCTTGAATTAGCCTCGTGTCCTCATTTGTGCGCATAGGGTGGGGGTGATTGTTTGCTTTTGTCACTGCTGTTTTTTGTTTCTCATATTTTTTGGACCATATGCAGGTTAGGTAAAGTATTTTCTCATGAACTATTTTGTAGAGTTGTGTTTTCTTTATTAATGTGTAGATTATTTTAATGTCTCCTCACCCTCGGAGGAAGTGAACAGTTCAAACAAAAATGTTAGGTCAATTGAGCAATTCCTTGAGCTTTTCTGCATTTTGTGTTATTAATATCTGGTCATTTTGCGTTTCTTCTATTGTTTATTCATATTTGTGTATTTTCTTTGTGATCCTTTTCAGAATATAACTTGCCTGTTATTTAAGAAGAGAAAGCACACTCATGTATGTAACAAATTTAAGACCCTGATGCGCTAAGATGTGACTTCTCTGCATGATGTTCTTCGGAATTGGCTGGCTATGTTAACAGCCTACAATCACGCGAATTGCCGCAGAGCCTTTATGTGTATAAAAAAAGACACATTTAGCATATTTGGCAGGTTGTTAGAGCTGTTCCTATAGATTCAGATTTGTTTACATTTCACCTCTACAATATGAATTATTTATAAACATTATGACTGTTTCAATTTTCTGTACAAAGAAATGTCCGGATTTTATTAATTTTACAAATCCTTTGAACTTCTATTATTTTACTCTCAGAATATTGTGCCTGTAATAGTGGCTAAATCAATACAAAGGGCACCTGTAGACACTTTAGGGATTGAAAAGCTCTCGAGAAACAGGGTGGACATCAAAATATAATAAATAAAAAGAGACTTTATGTCATTAAGATAAGCCCACAGTGATACTGAGAGTAGTAAGAAGCAATTGCACTTGCAAAGAATTAAATACAAAGTAATGATGTGCTCTGTATTGAGTTAGTTAGCAAATGATGCAAATTGTGCTGAGGGAAACTGCAATAACATATCTAGTGGATATTCAGCCTGTTTTGGTATCTCACAATGGAGAGGATCAATTTCAATCGATGTGAAGTTAGAGAACTGGTGAAATTACCATAGGTGATTTTATATGAAATAATAATAACGTACTACTGTAACCAAAGAAAGGAGCTTGTAAAGTAGTCTGTAAATGTATAGAAGTTCACACTCATCTAAGTATAGGTAATACGGCATGAGCAGCAAAAGAAGTGTGAGGAGGAAAGCATGCACGAATCTCAGAAGGCTGTTCATCATGCTTCCTGTCAATATAGCTGGAGTTCTACACTATGGGGCTCCTTAAAATGTCTGGCAAACGTCTGACCAACATCTAAGTGGAATTGGGACTGGCCAGCAATAGTTGGAGGTCCCACCCACCTAATTATGATGCGACCGCTGTGTAGGCGGTCAGAATCATAATTGTTTGATTGTGGTTTGTGCTGTGGACCGAAATGGGCTTCAGCACAAGCCACAATGGAAAAATGGATGTTTACAAACATCCATGTGGTGCCTTGTACATAGGGCATAGATGTCTGGAGGCCCACAGGGGCCCTCAAAGTCCCATTCTGGCTGCCTTTTCATGGCGGGGAGGCCGAAAAACAAAAGGCAGTCGGAATTGACCCACGTAATACCTATGGAGGTGCCTGAGCAGGCATCACCCCATTGTAGGGTATTACATTCCGACCAATAATGGACGGGCTCCTTGAGCCAGTTGGAAGTGTCAGTCAGTCTCTCCAACCACCGCACATCATAATGCAGTGGTCAGACCAAGGCACCAGATGTCGGATGGACCATTACGACAGGCCGTCGGTGGCGGGCCATCTGGCATCATAATCGGGCCCTATCTGTTAAACTAGATGATTCTCACAAAATTAGTAATTCACCTTAAAAAATAGAATAGGGTGCTGGGAAATAAGTGGTAAAAACAATACTCTGTGCTGCTCGAATTTTTAATTGTTCCTCCTGCTGATACAGCACTAAAAAACTGGCAGACGGTTTGGCTCTTATAATTGATCAGCACTTGGCTCTAACTCAAAGCACAAACGTCCATCAAGTCAATTCCAGGGTCACTTACATTGAATGAAAACAAAAAATACAGAGTCAATGTTAATGTTACTGGAAATGTCTTAGCTAATTCTGAACACACATTTTCAGAATTCTAGTGACTTAAAAGGAAGGAATACTTTAAAAAGTGCCTATGATGAGAACTCTGTTGAAAGAAATGAAAACGTTGCATGGCTGGAAGTTTTCTAAACACCATTGTGCAAACAGCAAGAGCAAAAGCCATATCTACAAAGGAGGGAATTAAAGGAATTGAACAAAAAAGGAAATGGCTTCAAACTGGTTGCAGTACTGCAAACAGGCTCAGGAGAAAAATGCCTCTATGAATTATATCAAAGAAAATACTGCAATTGATCTCACTAAATCAATTAAAAAAAATAACTAGTCAATGAAAGAAAGAAAGCTATTTGCTATTGTTAAAAAACAACTTCTAACAACAGTAAAAAAACAAAAAAGGTAGGCTCACACAATAGAGACAGTGGTTATTACAGAAACACATTGCGTGGCACTACGCCCCCCTACGCTGTAAACAGTAGATCTCTGCCTCCTGAGTGAAACAAGGGTCTAGGTACCATCACCCAGACAAACAAGAATGGCAGAGGCTACTTATGCCCCAAAAAGAACGAGACAACATCTAGGGCAGGGACAAATGCAGGTAGCAATAGCTGCCATACGTGTACTATGCCACTCATTGTTAAAGTTCCTGATATCCTGAGCCAATGTGACGAAAAGAAGGAAGGAACCTAGAAACAGGGTCAATCATGTATCAGCGCTACGGGGGAGACATTTTCCTGCCCTGAGTCCTTTTAATACTGATTTCGGAAATGAGTTCATACCTCACACCTACCACACACGCACACACACACACATACACACACCACACACCCGCACACACACACACACACACACACACACCCACACAAACAGCCACACACACACACACACAGAGCCACACACTCACACACACGCACTCACACACACACACACACACACACACACACACACATATACACACTCAAGACCCTGCACTATTTTGGGGGTTTGGAGCAGATTATTAGTCTATGAAGATCCTCCTCTTTCCTGGCTCTTCTTCTGATGTGTTTTCATCCAAGGAACGAGAAATGAAAGCAGGAATCGATGTTTAGTAATTCACAAGAAGTATATTGGCGGATACATTAACCACATTTTTCCTAATGAAGTAACCTTCTCCCATGCACAATTCACAAGACTTTACAGTGCAAGGCATGCATGAGAAACCACAATTTGCTGTTCCTGCACATCTCTCAATCTTTATTTGGATGTAAACATATGTTCATAGCCAGAGCAGGATTACCTCAAAACCTCTAAGTGCCATAGCAAATGGAGGCACTTCTGCAAGTGAGGGTCACTTTAGTTCAAGTTCACAGATCTATTAAGAGATCTGTTCGAACTCATAGACTGTCTCATATTTACTAGTATGATAGCAACAACCTTGGACTCAACAGTGGGGTAATCAGAATAATGTACCCTCAAAAGTATAGTAAAAAAATCAATAAATCTCCAATGAACTTTTTTGCCACTTTAAAAGCACTAACCCAAAAACTGAATTATAATCATATCTTTAAATTACTCCTGAAGTGGTATACTGTTCTAAATATTATCTGGATCACAATGGATTTCCCCGCTGGAAGCTTTCAGTAGCATTAGAAGCAATTTGCAGTATTAAGAAAAATAGTTTTTTGTTTTATAGAGAGCATCTTTCTGCATATTTTCACCGAGAAATGCATTTTCTCTCAGTCTAGTGACTGCTCACTTTTCAGTACATTCTCTTTAAAAATAATATACCAATTTCCACTGCGCAGCAGTTCCATCCCTTCATTGATCTTCTCAAATGGTAAAGTGTGAGTCACCAGCTCGTCCAGATTAAACTTCTTTGTCATGTAATCAGCCACCAGCTTTGGGCCGCTATCTTTCCGGAAGCCTGGAACATCGAGAAAGATTGACAATAGTAAACAATTTGCAAAGTGGTATGATTCAAAACAATACTCTACATCCCTATTTCCATCAGGACCGCCCCATTGCTACTCCAGTTTAGGAGAGAGTTGAAGACACACCCCTTTAACAAACAATATTTCAGAATACATTTACCATCCACAACCTAGCATCTACATCTCTTACTGGCTAACTTTATGGTCTTCGTTTAGTGTGTGCAGCCTTCCGTGACCTTTTGCCTAGGTTCCTGCTATAGAAATACCCTATACATACAAATATATATAAATATATATGTATATATATATATATATATATATATATATATATATAAATATATATATATATATACAGTCACTGAAAAAACCATAGGTTTCAGCTACATTATAGTTAGGTTTCACACATGTTATAGTTAGCTGGAGATTTTACTCATACAAAACCATTGAAATTCCCCCGTTATGATTAGTTCAGCTAACTATAACTCGCGCGCCTGCAATGCACTGCTGATGACATCACATACTACATCACTCATGACATGGTCAGTGACATCACTTATGACATCACTGATGACATCTCAAATGACATCACTGATGACATCACTGATGACATCATCCTTGTGAAAGAGTGGCAGACCTCCTCTCACCCTAGTATAACCTTTGATACACACATTCAAAAACAGAAAGTAAAATGTTCTAAAGAATGGAGATACCAATACCAATTAGAACAACCTATTCAGTAATTCCTAAATCTACATACACATCCACTCATTCACCAATAGTTCTATGTAGTCACTCATGCATGTACTCACTCATCATATGTACTCATACACCTATACATCCTGTTACACACCTACACTTATACATAGAGATATTCACACATATACTCACACATGGAAATAAACTATCAAACATCCATTTACTTGCATATACAACTCTACACACACTACTACACTTATTTCTACAGAAACGTACACAAACTTACTCTCTTAAACAATCAGTTATAGAAATACATACTTATTTATACAGGAACTCTTCCAATCGGTCACTGTCATATATCTTTACTTATATACATCAATACTCACATATACTAGTTTAAAACATATGTACTTACTCATGAGGACACTATTGAGGCAGTCATTCACTCACTAACACACCAATACATACAATCATCCACCCATACAGTCCTCCACACATAGGGGCCTATTACGATGGCGGATTTCCCGCATCCTCCGGGCCGGCGGAAGCCACCGCCGGCCCGGAGGATGCGGGAAATCCGCCGCGGAGGCTTGAAAGACCCACCGCCAAATTAGGATGGCTGGTGGGTCTTACAATCTGTCCTCCACTTTTCCACTGCGGTCGCCTTCCGACCACGGCGGAAAAGCATTAACATGGCTGGCGGTGTCTATCAGACACCGCCATCCATATTAGGATGGAGTACAAAGTATGCTTTTCCAGGGCGGCTTTTCCGCCGTGGAAAAACATATGGAGCTTCACTTCGGGGGCCCGTTGCGGGCCCCCTGGGTGAAGGGGGGGTGGGGGGCGCACATGGGGGGTACCTATGGTACCCCCCTGCATTTGCGTGGACAAAGCGGCAGGCACCGCGCTGTGCCTGCTGCTTTGTGCACGCAAATGCCGTGCATGCATTTTTAACATTGCGGCGGGTGCAGCTTCAAGTTAAAGATTGAGGATGTGACCGCCAGGGTGATGGTCACATCCTAATTGCACAGGAGGGAGCTCCGCAGGCAATGCAGAGGTTCCCTCCTACTCTATGGTGGCGGACGGACTCAGGTCCATCCGCCATCATAATCGGCCCCATGATGTCTTCAAAACACATACAAACAGTGAGTCAGTCATTCATGCATCTGTGCGGTAAGTAATACCCCCCACCAACCCATACAGACACTCATTCTGATACTCAAAAAAACAACTAATAACCCATATAGACACTCATGTAGCTACTCACTAACCCATGCAGCCACTTATACACAAAGTGGGACACTGATGCAGATATTTAAACATTACTCGCTAATACATGTATTCACTAAGATATACTTAATAAGTCAGTTATACAATCAATTTTACAAAAAAAAACATTTAGACACTTATTTACCCATTTATTCTTCCATCAACATTTAGATATACATATATATATACACAGGTTGCAGCGTGAACAAGGGCTTTTGCAGCTCGAAATGCGTCGCTGGTTCTGTTTCTGTAGTAAATCCATCTGTTGCTGACTTGGTTGGTCCGTTCCTCATTTATGCTGGCGCGGAGGCGGTGTCTGCGAGCGCAGAGCGTGCTGAGGAGGAGCTTTAATTTCATATATATATATATATATATATATAAAAAATATTTATTTATTTTTCAGAAAGACACACATTCACTGGATGATCATCAGTGATGTCATTTGAGATGTCATCAGTGATGTCATGAGTGATGTCACTGACCATGTCATGAGTGATGTAGTATGTGATGTCATCAGCAGTGCTTTGCGGGCGCATGAGTTATAGTTAGCAGAACTAACTATAACGGGGGACTTTCAATGGTTTTGTATGAGTGAAATCTCCAGCTAACTTTAACATGTGTGAAACCTATGTTTTTTCAGTGAATTTGCAAGGTTTTTTTAAATGCTAATTCCTAACTATAACGTGGCTGAAACCTATGGTTTTTTCAGTGAATTTCAAAGGTTTAGTAAATGATAATTTTTAAAAGTATAAATTATTACATTTCTTTCTTTTTATACTAATTTCTTACATTTTTATTAAAAATATTTATATTTATTTATTTTTTTAATTACATTTTATATTCTTAATGTAAAATAATAACAAAACTAAATCCTATTTTTTTTTATATAAAATATTTTTTTTCCATTGTTTCCATTTAAAATCTTTATAATTCCTTTTTCATATTTTTTTGGGTAATCGCACCGTACGCGTACAGTGATCGCACCACACTTTGTACGGCAAACTCTGCACATAGCCGCATACTTGTTGCAGATACGCTTTGACCTTGCGCATCGCATCAACGCTTCTGCGTGACGTAATATACGGCGCCCAGTAAGCGTACGGCGCAAAAGTTTCTAATTGTTCAAAAACATATATTTATGTATTTAATGTACATATTAAGGGAAGACAGTATCTAAGACAATCATGAAAATAGTTTTTTAAAACTTTTAATAAGCGATTATTACTTTTAAAAGCAATTACGCAAATCGCAGATGTACGTCGTACATACTCGCATCTTAAGAGCACCGTAAGAGCACTGTAAGCGTACGCAAAGTCAGGTGACCATAAAGGGAGAGTTTTGATTGGTTCATAATAATTCCTATTCCAACTGTTGAAAGACCCCTCTCATTTTGATCATCCTACTTCGACTTTCCTAGGAAAAACATCTATTCTGTGGAGCTGTAGTCTTTTACAACCAAACTCTACAATGGCTGCTCTTTTTGAGACTTCATCAGTACATTGCTCTAAGGAAGATTTTGTTACTGAGCCACCTCAGGAAAAGAGAATAGAAGCTTTCATTTGGAAGTTTTCTTCATTTCCGGAGGGACAGAAAAAGGTGAATGTAACGAAAGTAACATGCAAGATCTGTGAGGTTACACTTTCCAGGGCTGACCCCACTAAAAAGTACTCTTTCGGGACAGCCTCAATGGTTGGCCATGTCAAAATTTTGCATCCAAATAATTATGGATGGATGGCAACGCAAAGATTCCAAGAGAACCCTCAACCTGCAGTTCCTTCTCCCTCAACTGCACCACCACCTCCTCCGAGCAGTCCACATCCTATTATTGTGCCTCAGTTTGCAGATCTTACAATTCATTGTAAATTTTGCAGAGAACTCCTTTGTTACGGTAAGCAGTCTATTCACCTCATTGTGAAGAGCAAAGAAGAGCACCGTTGCCCAAAACAATAATATTTTTTTTTCTTTTTTCTTCCTGTTCCACAGTTTTTTTGTTTCCAGTTTCATTTTTTGGTTTTAAAAAAAAGAAACTAAAAACTTGCTGAAAAAATACAAAAAAATAGAAAACTAAAAAGAAAAAACCCCACTTCTTTTCAGAACTACCTCCACTGGCTTAAAAAATAACTATATTTCTATATTAGTGTGTAAAACTTTGTCAGAATGAATGTGTACTGCGTAAATGAACGAATGAATTAGTAGTGTATGGTGAATGCGAAAGTGCAGAACTATAAGAGAGTGCTACAGCATAAATGTATAAGGTGTTTACCTATACTATACTGCAGTACCTCCGAAGCACTTCAATGTAACACATCCATATGAATATGTTAGAAGTCTATACTTCAATTTGCACCGCTAGTGAAACTGCCTGGGTGAATTTGTATGTGTTAGGAGCGAATTTACAACCCCTTGTACCTCTTTTACACATCTTTTCTGTCACTTTTGTGATGCAGCGGTGTTGCAAAAGATGTACCATAGTACCTGATATTTACAATGTAATGCATATGGAAGGTGCATCACATTCTAAAGCCCTGCGCCAGAAAGAGACTTTTCTGCACAGAGAGGGGAGGGGGAGGGAGTGGAGGTGTTCTAGCATAGGAATACCTCCTAAAAGTGACTGAGTGAAATCTATAATATTTAATTCAGTCACTTTTATGCCTATGCTATGTCAAAACCCTGCACCTGCTTGAAACAGGTTTAAGGATTGACACAGCTTTGTGAGCATAGAACCCCAAGAGCATTGCTGGAGCTGCGTTGCACTTGGAACACAAGTCAAGCAATGCATTACCTTCACAACACAAATACATCACATATCTGTGTCATTTTTGCTCCATAATACACTAAATTGTAAATATGGTGCATCCATTGTGCTGACATCACAGTGCACAATAACTGCCTTATCTCTGGGAATGTACCACTTATTGTACATCTGCTGATTACTGTTTGAATGTAGTGAATGGATTACTACACACTAATCAATGAGTCACTACAAAACTATAACAGGAATGACAGAGTGTTTGGTGGAAGTGTAAGGATAGAGACTGGGGAATTCAAAATATAAAAGGTAAATTTGCAGGTGCATAAAACAGTACATGCACAGTACATAGGAGTTTGAAGCAGTCCATGTACTGAGGCCTACTTTGCTCCATAAATACTTGGGTACTGACTGCATGATTACAGTTCTGCAAAGAGAGTGCATGACTGAATTTATAAAAGCTTCAGTTTTACCACAGTACATATATAAGGAAATACTGCTGAATGGCTCACTACAATATTGAAACAGTAAAGTGAGAGTGATTGTGAAAGTCTAATGATACAGACTGGACAATTGAATGTATAAAAAACAAATGTGCAGCTACATAGCATAGTGCATGAATACTCTATACAGGTTTAAAGCAGTACATGGCCTAAGGCCTACTTTGCACCAAGATTACTTGAGTACTGACTGGATAATTACAGTTCTGCAAGGAGAGTGTCTGAATTTAGAAGAGTTTCATTTTTAGCACAGTGCATACATTAAGGCATTCTTCTGAATACTTCACTACAATACTGAATCAGCAATCACAAAGAGTTTACTGGAAGTGTAAGAATATAGAATGGATAATAAAAGCTATAAAAAACAAGTTTCCCATGCATAGAAGACTGCATGCATAGTGTATAGTAGAAATGTACAGCAGCTTCACTTTTAGAACAGTGTATACATAAACACATACTACTGAATGGCTCACTACAATACTAAAATAGCAGTACCAAAATGTTTGGAGGAAGTGTAAATATACAGACTAGGCAATTGAAAGTTTAAAAGCAAAGTCTACAGGTGCATAGAAAAGGGCATTCATTATTTAATAACCTTCCCAAAGCCCCAAGCGCCAGCACACCTTTCCGAGGGTAGGATTACGATTTACAAATGCTAGCGTTTTTTAAATTAAGAACCATAAAAATAACAAATATTATACCTTTTTTTGTTCATTTTTTTATACGTCTTCTATATAGATGCTTTTAATCATGAAAATGCAAAGAACACATTTTACAGAGTAACACTTTTTAAACTCTCCAACGTATGTAGATAATAATACCTTATATGTGTTACTATCAAAATCAAAACCTTTACAGCTTCACAGTTTGAAACTTTTCCGAACACGTGCAGACGAAAAACAGTTAAAACGTGAGCACGTGTAAACTGCAAAACGTGCCATCTACATAGGCGGAGCCACATCTTCCTTCCATAGACTACTAAACAACAAAAAACTATATAAACCACACCTACTGTGCAATTAGTTTTGTTTTCCCGAGTTATTTCTGAATCGCCAATCTCTGTTGCAGGTTCCGTTCTCTAGCATCGGATCCTCTTTTTACGTCAACAAACATATTCCGAAGTTGTACGTTGTTTCAAGATGGCATAGGCATAGTACTTAGTTATAAATTGTGACTATTTGTCAATATTTAAACCTTTATATGTAGAAAAAAAATTTATTGCATATTTTTCCGCTTTTTCTCAGTAACGTCAGCAGCTTGTTCCTAGAAACAGATATATTATAACAAATATTACTCCTTTTCTGGCTCATTTTACCTTATATATAGTGACTTTTATATTATAATGTTGATACTGTACTTCGCTCGGGAGGTGTTGCTAACCCTTCGACGCAAACCCTAAACATTTACAATCAACATGACAATGATACACTTGTTATTCTGTTTTTCCCTAGAGATCACATACCGTTAATATGTATATTATAACATTAACAGTCTTAGTGATCGTAGCGGAATTCACAATCCGTCGTCACAAACAGTAGTGATAAGTAAGCAACGTTACCGGCTTGTGGCTTTCAGTCTATTTTCCCCTTGTGATCATATGCTGTGAGAATATATACATATTATTATTCTCACCGTCATGACCTCAGAGGAGTTTATGACCAGTCGCCACGAAGATCTAATTTTTTCACCTCCCGGAGAAAAGAAGTTCAGTAAATAATTACCGCTCGAAACTATTTCATTATGGATGTTCTGTTAAATACATAACTTTATTTTCCTTTTCTTTTTACTGTCACAATGGTGTCAATCGTTATATTATAATAGATTGTCCTATTGCTACAGAAGAGGAATGGGAGATTTTTCAGCGCCATCTGTAATATAATTATCAAATATTTATAAAAACTTGATCAGATATTTTTATATATATTAAAATATAGCTATCATGCATACTTTGTTACTTTAAATATTTAATAAACCCTACATTTCTGAATGTTATTTTCTAATTTCTATTCTTATTTGCGATTCCTATTCACCTTCTCCCTAAAGAATATATAGGACCTGTACTTTATATTATAAGAGTAGCATTCTATATATTCTTTGCTGAGTATGTGATTTATTAGCGGAACAGTCTGCAACTTGTAAACACTACGACAGCACATTTCTGAATTGTATAGAATACAAATTTAAAAAATATTAATGCATGCAAACTATGTAATATGAAACAATTTAGATTTTACTGTTTTACTTGTTCCCTTGATCTGAGATAATGTAGTGCGGGAGTGTTTGTTGTAGCACTTCTACTTTATCTAAAAGTAACTGATGCCCTCTTACATCAACAAGAATGTGGGGCAACACTTTTACGAACTGTAGCACAAAAATGAACTGTATAGCCACGTTTAACTGATATTTTTATTAAATTCCATTTTTGATTGTCACCCCTTTCATATATACTGCGACAGTTTCTGAAGAAAGTTTATTTGTATTTGCTTAATAAAAACTGTTTCAAACCACATTATAAGTAAATAGTACTACTAAGAAGTATGTCCCCTACAAACTTGATAAAAGAAAACAGCGCAAGACACTATTATTTTTCCGCCGTGATTTATACACCACACGGCAATTATATAAATGGCCCTTGAAACATATATTAAAAATTGTTTACCTCATAATTCCTCTCCGCCACCTTATGGGTACTGTACACAGTTAATAGTTTTCCTAACCTGCCCTCTACTACTTTCTTTCCCCATACTCCTTTGGAAAATGCATCACAATATCACTAACAACAGTGAACCGTCCCCACCCAATAAGGAGCAAACTTGTGTTCGGAACACTTTAGCCAATAAAATGTCCATCTTGTTCCAAAGACGAGAAAGGAATGACTGCTAAGCCTTCTACTTTTAATACTTTACAGCCAATGAACATTAAACTTCGCGAAGTCCCGCTTGTAGCACGTTACCCTAATACTCCCCGAACAGGAAGGAATCCTTAATAAAACTTTTCCACCAACTTCTTCTACGACTAACGGTTACTATGAAAAAAATAAATATAAATCTCCAGCACAGTAAGTATTTTAATTAGCAACATATTGTGATGAACTTCTAACCTCTGTACTCACGCAACTGATCCATGAACTGTTACTATGGTAACAGGCAGACAAGTAGTGGCTGTACAAAAAAACGTTATATTTACCTTGGATCCTCTACAAGACAGAAACAAAACCAAAATACCACATTTGCAACCCTTTTGCACAGTTTTTCTAATAAAAAGAGGCCCCGGGGGTGGGGAGAGGGATCGAGTGGAGGGGAAAGCGGTCCCCGGAACTCCGGAAGGCCATGAGACCCCCGCATACATATAGTTAAAGATCCGGGGGTTGCTATCCCCGCACAGGGAAGACCCTCTAGGCCCCCCAATATGAAAAACAAATTGCCCCAGAGATTTGAACCCCCCCCCGGAGGCTAATTAACAATAAAGCGGGCTTCGCGTTTTTTTTCTATTTCGCCCAAAACGCGTACCCAGCGTTTAAAAAATATATATATATATATATATCCCACGTGACGTCATATACGGCGCCCCGTACACGTATTCCACGTAAGATTCTAATTGTTCAAAAATATATATTTATGTATTTAATGTACGTATTAAGAGAAGACATTAACTGGGATAATCATAAAAATAGTTTTTTAAAACTTTAAAAAAGTGAATATTACTTTTAAAATCAATTACGGAAATATTGCACGTACGTCGTAAGAGTAAAGATAGGTTGATGACTTATACATTTTATAAAACAATATAGCACTGCACACTTAAGAAGAAAAGTCAACACAATTATTGACCCCTCTCCCAACATTTAAAAGCCATTATATGGGATAATCATAAAAATGGTTTTTTAAAACTTTAAAAAAGCGAATATTACTTTTAAAATCAATGACGGAAATATTGCACATACGTCGTAAGAGTAAAGATAGTTTGAAGACTTATACATTTTATAAAACAATATAGCACTGCACACTAAAGAAGAAAAGTCAACACAATTATTGACCCCTCTCCCAACATTTAAAAGCCCCTGGGGGAGGTGGTAAATTAATCGAGACTGAATACGTTAGTACATCCTACTGTGCTTACGCTACCAGGAAAACACAACAACAGTAAAAAGCCCAGAATTCCATTGTAGTGATTTCTTAGTTGCCAGTCTACTTGTCAGATCGACACACACTCTCTCATGGCTGGTATACACCCACACCACACCTATCCAGCACATCCGTCACTACACATGTGACCCTATGTATAAAAAAGACAGGGCGCACGTGTTCTACGCCATTTTAGAGTTGTTCCCAAAGTACCGAACAAGGGGCCCACTACTACATGCGTTGCCTCTTTGGTCACTGAGTTAGTGGTGCCCAAAGCACTGAGCGGGTGAACAACCTGAAATGATAATGATGGGAGCACGAGTATGTCATTAGCCATATACATTTACCATCCATGATAAAAGCATAAGCATAATAATGGCTTCCTGGTGACAGACATGCGTTGTAATGGCTGTGGCTTATGTGCTTCAAATGACTTTTTACGTATATGTGTGACCAAGTCTGATAACATCGGAGGCCAAAGACAAACACAAGACATTTCATCGATCACAGACAAGATAGGCGGAGGGTAAAATGAAAGTAACAGATATAAAAAAACACAGGAAAACTACTAAAATAGCGGAGGACGGAGTATGTAATCAATGTTTGGCACCTCCGCAATATGATTATTAATATATTACAAAAGTATAGGAGCAATTGACACACACGGCCCGGGAAAAGAAAGCGGCAAATTTAATACCTGAAATGAGGACAGCTTTGCTTGGCGAACTTAAGGAAAAAGAAAGAAACATGGTCTTGGAAATAAGGCTGCTCATGCATAGAGAGTACAAGAGGTGAACAAAAAAAACGGAAAGTTTCACATACTATCATAGGAATATAGCTCTTTTTTTCACTAGTAAAGTTAGTTCTCAAAAAGAACTGTGGGGCGTATTATCAAACCTGGGCGATAAAATTATTGCTGCTTTATCGGCAGGAAACTGCCGATAAAGTGGCGATAATGGGCTTCATAATATGCACTATGGAATTCCAATCGAAGCTCATGTTCGATGTCCTTCACATCTAACATGAGCTTCGATTGGAATTCCACTTTATCAGCAGTTTCCTGCCGATAAAGAGGCGATAATTGTATCGCCCAGGCTTGATAATATGGCCCTGTTTTTTTAGCCCCAATGCCCCCACGATCCTCCCCGCGTCCTTCGAGAGCCGGCATTGCTTTGTCAGAGAGAGCAGCTTACATGCTGCTCTCTCTATCGAAAACCAATCTGCTTTCCTACTTGAAAGAGAGACCAGATTAACTTGCTCTCTCTTTCAAATAGGAAAGCGGTTTGCTGTGGTAAAGTTCAAGTTCAAGTTCGAAATTTGTATAGCGCACTACTCACCCAGAGGGTCTCAAGGCGCTTGAGGGAGGTGTGTATTTTACTTATCGAATATCCAAGTCTTTAGTTGTTTTCTGAAGGCGGGGTGGTTCCGAGTGAGGCGGAGGTGGGTGGGGAGAGAGTTCCAGGTTTTGGCCGCTAAGTATGAGAAGGATCTCCCTCCCATGGTGGATCTATGGATGCGTGGGATTGTGGCGAGGGCTTGATTGGACGATCGTAGTTGGCGGGAGGGGGTGTAAAAGGACAGGCGTGTGTTGAGGCAATCGGGTCCTAAGTTGTAGAGGGCTTTGTGTGCGTGGGTGAGGAGGCGGAACGTTATTCTCTTGTTGACGGGGAGCCAGTGTAGGTCTTTAAGGTGGCCGGAAATGTGAGCTTGGTGGGGGATGTCAAGTATGAGTCTGGCTGAGGCGTTTTGGATGCGTTGGAGTTTTTTCTGTAGTTTGGCTGTGGTTCCGGCGTAAAGGGTGTTTCCATAGTCCAGTCAGCTAGTGACCAGTGCGTGCGTGACCGTCTTTCTAGTTTCGGAAGGGATCCAGCGGAAGATTTTTTTGAGCATGCGTAGGATGTTGAAGCAGGATGACGTGACGGCGTTGACTTGTCTTGTCATCGAGAGGGAGGAGTCTAGGATGAAACCCAGGTTCCGAGCGTGGTCCGTGGGGATGGGAGCTGTTCCCAAGGCCGGAGGCCACCATGAGTTGTCCCAGGCGGAGGGAGATGAGCCTAAGATGAGGACTTCAGTTTTGTCCGAATTTAGTTTTAGACGGCTGTTCTTCATCCATTCAGCTACTTCTTTCATTCCTTCGTGTAAGTTTGTTTTGGCGGTGTTTGGGTCTTTGGTGAGGGAGAGGATCAGTTGGGTGTCATCTGCGTAAGAAATGATGTTGAGGTTGTGGTGGCGTGCTATGGTTGCCAGGGGACTCATGTATACGTTGAAGAGGGTGGGGCTGAGAGATGATCCTTGGGGATGAAAGTGGGAACAGCAACGCTCCCACCCTACCACAGCAAACAGCAGTGTCCAGGGGGTAGGCACCCCGAGACACTGCAGGAGCCGGCCCTAGGAAATGGTGGTCCCCATGGTCATCAAGGGCTCCAGGAGGGGGGCCGTGTGACCCCCTCCCAACATTAAAAAGCCCCGGGGGTTGCAGGTCCCTGGGACTGAAAGGTAATTTTACATATTACTGCCCCAGGAAGGTAGCGGTCCCCGGGGCGTCTACAGGGGGAGGGGGAGCTGAAAACATACTTTAAAAAAAAAACCCTGAGGGGGTGGCGGTCCCCGGGGCTGCGGGGGCCTTAAAAGCCCCCCTTTATGGATAAAAATTGCCCCTGAGATTTGGCCCCCCATGAGGCTAATTAAGAATAAAACGTATTTCTAGTTTTTTTTACCTATACGTGTACCCCGCGATTTCTTATTTTATTTTATTTTTTTAAATTGGGAGCCTAAAAATCCATGTGGGACCCCCTAAGCAGGCCTAGAAGATCAGGATCTTTCTACACTGCCCCCTTTCCTTTTTTTTCAACTTTGTTGTACTGTTCTTGTGATTCGCTTCTACCGAGGCACAAGATGGCGGCCAACACTTCCTGGTTTGGAGTGTTGACAGACAGTTGACATCCAATCAGCAAGCAGTTCGTGCTCGTAATTGTACGGATTTTGGTACGCGTGCTGTACTTCGTCTCTAGATATCACTATGATTTTACTTTTGATTTTCTCAGGAACTACTGAACGGATTTAGACCATTTAACAAAAAGCACAATCTGCGAACCGAACTCTACCTCTCTGCCAAATTTGGTGTAATTCTGTTCAGCCGTTCGGGCTGTAGCCCTGGCTAAAGGTCCCTATGGAAAATTGTATGGGGAAAACACGTTTTGGGACCCCCCTTTTTTCTCGGCCCCCACTTCACGAATCACCCCCAAACTTTCAGGGAAGGAGCGGGGCCGAGCAGGCCATTTTCTTGCAGAAATTCGCGAAGATTCGTCCACCGGCGCCAAAGTTATTCCAAAAAGAATGTTGTGGATTTCCTATGGAAAGTAGGTCCTAACTATAACTACCTACTGGCGGTTGCCAGTAGGTAATATATATATACACACACACACATGGGGCCCATTCACAAAGGTAAAGTTAGATGAAAGTTTAACTTTGCGCCTTTCGGTATTCAAAAAGGCATTTCCTACTCTTGGCTGCATTGAACAAATTATATTAAATTCTTTCTCTTAAGCAATGCTTAACATGTGTTAGTGATTGCTGGTGGTGAGCATCAGCACTCATTTTTTTGGGGACGTGGAAATATTTGTCAACATCAGTCTATGACCCAGAAAAAAGGAATATAAAGGAGGAAGAGAAAGATAGGAAAACAGTGACAAAAGAAGAAAGCAGGAGCAGGCTGCAAAGAAAAAACATGTACCTGTGGATTTATATTCTTGCAAATTAAGCACTACTTCAAAGTGTTAGTGGTCTAATAAGCCTCCAGGGCACATATTATAAATTGTGCCCCAGAGGTGCAATGGGCATGTGCAAGAGCTTTGAGCACCCCCGGGGCACCATGGTATTACAGAAGGGGCCGCAGATGCTTGTGCATCCCCTTTTGTTATACAGATAGTGCTGGCGCACATGTTACAATCATGAGAGGGGGTGGTGGTGCCATGCAAATGAGGGAATCATTTTGACTCTATGCTGTATTACCGAAGGGGGCGTAGAGGCAAACATGCCTTTAAGAGGCGCACTGAAAGTGCACACAAAAAGATGCTGCACTTTCAGTGTGCCTCCTAAAGGCAGCCCTCTGGTGGAAGAAAAGGGGTCCCATGGACCCCTCAGACATTCCCCTGCAGGTGGGGGAAGTCACTTACTGCACCTACCTGCAAGGGTATCTCCAGTCCACCTTTAATGTGCAGGCAGGTTGCCGCCTGCACAATGAAACAAGCTTTTAAGCAGCTGCTCTGTAATTCACTTGAATGCGCTGTCCTAAGCACAGTGTGAATTCAATGCTGCCCTGCCCACACACTTTCCTTGTTTGCACAGGGTGCACCTTCTGAAAGGTGACCCATGGCGCAAACAAGGAAAGTGCACCGTATTCCTAATATGGCCGCTGTTGGGCTAATTTGAGGTGATATTTTAATTACTTCAACAGGAATATTGTAATGCTGTAAAGTTATGCAGCTTTTCTTTTACTTTTTCAGCAAAAGTCAATAGGCGTGGTTTACAATTTTTTTTCCTGATTTACAGTAGTTTTAAAACTGCCTTAAAGCAGGAAAAACTGTTTTGAGGTTGTCATAAACTAAGGGAAAGCCTTAGCTTAGATGATTGAAACCAGTATTAATCCTGGAAAGACAATGCAGCAAAAATTAACAAAAATTGGACACTCACACTAATAACACAGTCATACAGTATGTGATGTGGTGCTGCTCAATAAGCTTCTCTGTGCAATTCAGCACCACTTGAGTTTTTGTGACATTGTCTATATGGTTACCAGGCTTACATTTAAGTTTTGTCAGAGGTCTTCAATAATTGAGTTTTTCGCTGTCAGTTGTACTACAGCTGAAACCACTGACCCCTTGATTTAGGCTAGTGTTTTGAATTGATTATTTGTAAATTAAGGTACTCTATTCATCTAACCTTCCTGGTGATAACTTTGCACCCATATGTGAGGCACAAACGAGCAGAAATGTGATTTCCACAAGTAATGCCTTTTTTTATGGATGAATAATGGAATTTTAAATGATGGTCCAAATATTTTGCTCCTGAAAGTCTACAACCCTTGCATATTTCCATGAGGACCAGTAAGAACAGATAGCCAGCATTAGGTGAATATACAGTCAATATTTTGGGGTGATTGGTTACTTACAGTCAGATTAGCTGTGCTGTGTACAGTGCATGTTTCACGCAATGTTCTGTATGTTTGAAATATATGAAGTTGTAAATCATGTGGCACCCACCAGGGCTGCCCTCATCCTTGGTATAAGTGTCTGCAAACCCTCTTTAGAATCCACCTCTCTCCGTGACTCCGCATCACTCTGTGAATGAGTTATTGTTCCACAACACATGACCTTCCTTGTCTACCTCACAGATATCAGTTACAAAATGTGCTGTGCCAAATGCTGAGTCATCCTTTCCTACCTCAGAAAAAGGTGAACTTTATTCTCGCCACCCTATGCCTGCCCCTCTCACCCAACCACGCTCGCAGGTGGATGAAAATGTATCCTTGGTACATCACTATGAAATAAACCGAGTACCACATGTCATTTACTGCTGCTAGAAAAGGTAAGAGGGTGGTATAAAGCAGTACAGGTAATCTTCCCAGAGAGATTTTTTCTAGCTAATTGCTCCCAAGAGGTATTAGGTTACCATGGCTTTTCTGTCTTGTTTTAGGACTTGTTTGCAATGGAGGGAGTACTAAAGCCATAGAGAAGCCTTGACTTGCCCTCCTTCCATTGCACACAAATGTTGCTGTACTGTGATGTTTATCTGCCAAGCGATACTTAATGGACAAGGGCCCACTTCTAGGAATGCCCATCCAAACTCATGAGAGTATATTTAAAAGTGTCCAGACCGGAGCACGGGCTTCTGATTGCCGTGCTGTGAGGGAGCTCCGGCATCCCTCCTAGCACGCATCTATCCTGACATGGATCCGTTGTGCCCTTCAGCAATAAATGCAATCGGAACGCAAGCGGAGCCCATCCCGATGGTTCCGAGGATCGTGGTGAGCCCAGGGCGAAGATATCGCCCTCTGAAGTCTTGGCGTGAGGAGGGGCTGGAAGCCGGGACCCACGATATTGCTCCCTGCCAGACGTGGGGCTCCGCCCACCCCTCAGTGGCCCGCCGGTGGCGCTGCGATGCCAGAGGTCAGCACGGAAGATTTGCACAGGGGGCTGCCTACGCAGTGAGGGGGCCGGGCGGGTGGGCCGGCCATCGGGTAGTGGAAGGCGGCACCACGTCCCCGCGAGAAACACTGATCCTCCGCCTCTCTTGTGTCTTCTGGCTGTGTTCGTCTGTTCTGGGGACCGCTGCAATGAACCAGGTGCCACTTCACCGTTCCTTGTGCTCCTCCGGCCAGGGCGGGCTTGGGCAGACCATGATGTAGCGCGCCAAGACCACTGGGCCTCGTTGTTCCAAGAATACGCAAGCCAACAAACTAGATCACTATACCGTCCCTAATGAAGCACAGCAGGCCCAGGCGCACAGGGACTCCGGATCGGGTGGAGAGCGCAAGGAGGAGAGAGAAATCTCGCTTAAGGATGTGATGGCCGCCATCACAGGAGTCAAGACCTCTGGACACAGTGGCTATGGATGTCAAACTCATTAGGGCAGATATGTGCAAACTAAACGAAAAGGTCAAACAAGTGGAACTCATGACGGCCAGCCTTGTGGACGATGTCTCGGAGCTGCAGGGGGCGGACAAAGAGCTCCAGGACTTCCGTGCCTTCGCTGATCTCAAGCTGGATGGTTACGAAGGAAGCCTGCGTCGAAACAACCTTCGTATTCTTGGGGTTCCGGAGAAGTCAGAGGGGCAGATGCCGGACCTCTTTGTCGAGGATCTCATCTTCAAACATTTGCAACCCAAAGGCCACAGTAACCTCTTTGTTGTTGAGCGTGCTCACGGGATCCCGGGCGGCCGTCCCAAGCCGGGCGCTTCACTGCGTCCCATGTTGGCACGAGAGCTGGGGCCCCTCTGCAGTATGAGAACTCCGATATATCATTCTTCCCGGATTTTACCCAAAGGGTACAGCGACAAAGGAGAACATTCATGTCCATCAACCGTGTTCTCAGAGATCTGGATATGAAGTACTCCATTGCTTTTCCCTACCCATCTCAGAGTTGAGGCGGATGGGCGAGTGTGGTTTTCGACCGTCCCGAGGCAGCTGCGGACTAGATTGAGAGCAGGAATGCGAGAGGTCCGGGTGACTGAGGTGGGGGTAGTGCAGATCACAGTCAACCGGGCTGAGAAGATGCCTGCTCGGGGACTGGACTAGAACCTTTTGTCAATATGTAACAGTTGAAAGGGGTGGGTGGGGGGCTTAAAAAAACAAAAAAACTGTGTTACCATTTGCTGATGGGACTTGCATAGCCTCGAGTTGTTTGATTTTTAAGGGTATACAGTAGATATGCTGGGCTGGAAGGGGGCGGATTTCGTTTCCCCTTCCCACCCTTGATTTTTTCTTTTCTCTTTTGAACATTTTTCCAGGGCGACAGGCACTCTGCAAGTTTTTCATGGGCAGTTATGAGCCCAGAGGGCAGAGCAGCAGGGTGGGGGGCTGTTGGGTGGGTGTGTTTAGTTTTTTGTTTGTATTTTTGATTGCATCAGCTACTGCTATTGATACGATGTTTGGGGGAGTGGCATTGCACGCAGTGAATTTCAGTATATTTAGCTATGGCACCTGTGGGAGACAGTGGGGTTAAATTGTTGAGTTGGTGCTGGGAGGGGACTTGAATTCTTTGGTCTCGGGGGACCTGGAACAACATATCCCTAGCTCGCAAAGTTGGCTGCCGGACTTCCTAGCATCCCTGGGGTTGGTGGATGGATGGAAGGTCTTCCATCCTGAAGCTTCCCAGTATACCTTCCACTCCGGGGCTCACGGGAGTCTGTCCGGGAGATAAAGCATTTAGCTAGAGGTATCTTGGATCACTCGCCGGTGTGGCTTCAGGTGACGCTCGGTTACCAACAAGTGGGGCGAGTTGCCCCCATCAATCTGTGATATCTTTGCGATCCTCATATCCGCTGCGAGCTCCTTAAGGCAACTGATAACTACTTGAATGAGAATGAAGGCTCGGTAGAATCCCCACAGGTGCTCTGGGAGGCATTTAAGACAGTGATACGTGGCCAGGCCGTTTCCTTAATTTCCGGGAAAAAGAAGGAACAGCGCAAAGAGTTTGTTGCACTGGAAGCAGAGGTGAGGAGACTGGAAGCAGATCTAGAAATAGACGTCACACCTAACAAGCTCCACCTTCTCAAACTTAAACAACAAGACTACAGGGCATTAGCAACTGACCAAGCAAAGGCCATGGGGAGAGCGGTTCAGGGATGGTTATATGAGGTGGGCGACAAGGCCGGAAAACTCTTGGCCTGGTCGGATAAGAAAGAGTGGCCGAGCAGGCTAGTACCTGAACTTCAAGGACCAGAGGGTGCTTCCCTATCTGACCCGCAAGATATAGCCGACTGTTTCGCTGCCCACTTCAAGACTGTTTATACCTCGGCAGCCCCTTATCCGGTTGAGGACTCCCGCCAAATGCTTAAAGATATAGCTCTGCCCAAACTGTTGGTGGTTGAACGCGACTTCATGGACAGTGACATGTCCAATGACGAAATAACGGCATCCATATGATCGCTCAAGCCGGGTAAAGGAGCTGGTCCTAACGGGCAACCAATTGAGTTGTACAAGCTCCAACCAGATAAATTAGCCCCGTATTTGAGGGCCATGTATGAGGACGTGAAGCAAGCGGGACTCTTGCCACCAGACCAACGTACAGCCACAATAGTGACTATTCACAAAGATGGGAAGCTCAAGACCGAATGTGGTTCCTACCGACCGATATCTCTGTTGAACGCTGAGCCCAAGATCTTGGCTAAGCTCCTTGCTATTCGCCTCTTGACGGCGATTGGGACCTTGGTCCACCCAGACCAATCAGGTTTCATACCGCACAGTAACACGGTGCTGAACCTGCGCAGAGTTCATGGGGTTCTGGTCAGGGCAACAACCATGCTGGAGCCGGCGGTTATAGTTTCCTTGGATGCGGCCATGGCCTTTGACACCATTGAATGGCCCTCCTGTGTGTTTTGGAGTAACTGGGATTTGGCCCCAAATACATACAATGGGTGCAGCTACTGTATTCCCATCCTATGGCCCAAGTGGTTGTCACAATAAGAAGTCAGCCGCCTTCGAGCTGGGCAGGGGAACCCATTAGGGTTGCCCCTTGTCCCCATTGCTGTTTGCCCTAGCGTTTGAACCGCTGGCAGCGTGGATACGTCAGGACCTCATGGTCAGGGGTATGCGTTGGTCTTCCGACTGTAAAGACCGGATTTCTCTTTACGCGGACGGTACTCCTGTTATTTCATAAACTGAAGCAAATCCCTCCTGTTCGTGGTGGCGTGTGTGCCCCCGATTTCGCCACGTAGGTGCCCACTACAAACTTGTACTGAAGGGTTTAAGTATCTGGGTATCTACCTCTCTCTAGACCACTCTCTTCGCTATTCCCGTAACCCCCAGATCCTGCTGCTTCAGTTGCGCAAAGACATCGCCAGATGGAGGTCGCTCCCTCTCTCCCAGGCAAGGCCGTCATTTCTAAGATGATGTCCCTACCCCGAATCCTATATGCCCTTCAGAATTCCATGGATCCGATACCCACGTCCTATTGACAGGAGGTCAAGAGCCTCCAACGGGACTTACTGTTGAACGGCAAACCTCGCATCGCTCTAAGGAAACTTTCTCTAAACTGGTATGATGGAGGCATCAGCCTCCCAGATATACAATTGTATTATTGGGCGTCTCATCTGTTCTCTATCAATCACTGCACCTATGCCCAGCCGTGTGACCCGGGGTATAACATGGATAGATGGCTCTTTCCTGGGGGGACCTTTAGCAGAGCCCTTTATTCTAGGCCCCGGCGCTATCCTCTTACGGGCCCCACCAAATATGCAGTACACATCTGGCATGTAGCCACCAATCGTCTAGGCTGGAGACGGAAGCTGGCGCTTGCAACACCGTTATGGGATTCTGAGCAACTGGGTGATCTGTGGAAAAGCAAGGGGTTCAACAAATGGGATCTAATAGGTTTGCATGCATAAGCGATTTGTGGGACGAAACTGATATTAAGTCTTTTGCAGCGCAGCAGCAGCAATATAACCTGGCCGAATCAGAGCGCTTCCGATACACAGGTTCGGCATGCACTTGGCGCACACTTACATCCCGGGTCCACACTGCCGGAATCATCCCCACTGGAGGATAAGGTACTTGATGGTTATCTCCCCGACAGCACCATTTCCATGATATATAAAAAACTGGTCAGCAACATCTCGGATCCTTTCCAGGCTCTCCGTGAAAAGTGGACCAGAGACGGCATAGAGATGGATGACAAGGAATGGCAGGAGGCAGCCTCCTCTCCCAGAGTCATGGCAATACCAGCTCTTCTCCATCTTGTCCAATTAAAACTTCTCCACCGTATTTACGTAACAGGGCCCCAATCGGTACGAATGGGGAAAGGAGAAGAGGGCACCTGTAGATGGGGTTGTGGCCAGATCTGGACCTTTTTCCACATAGTTTGGGAATGTACAAAGATCCAACCCTACTGCCGTGCTATTCACGACATTATTAATACTGTTCTGTCAGCGCAGCTCCGGGTGGAGGCCGTAGGTGTCTCCTAAATATCTGTGAACCAACTGACTAGAATGTCTGTCTGACGCAGTGGGTAACATTGGGGCTAATGATGGCCGAGAGGAATATTGCTCAGCGATGGGGGGCATCAGTTCCACCCTCGGCACAGGATTGGGAAATAGACATGGACTGGGAAATGTTTAGAGAAAAGACTGCATATGTGTGTTGTGTATGGTTGTCCTAAAAAATGGTCTTGTGTGTGGGGCTTGTGGAACTTTTATCAGGGGGACATATGTCAGCCCCCCTGGCCCCTGCATGGGATGATCCCCCGTCGCCCTAGACCTTCCACTATACATAATTGTACTTTGTAAAACTACCTACTGTACAACTGATGGCTTTTTTTTAACTTTATTGAGCCATTATACATGGTGCAGTACATCATAACAAAAGCTCTTGGCATTTTCCATTTTCCATTGTGGTATAACATGATAAATCTGTCACTGCAAGTGAGTATACATATTTTGAGTTTGGTATCCATCAATTCCACACTACAAAACATATTGTATAATAATTACGCACGTAAACTCATTTATATTATTTACTAATGTCTCTAAGCATACCGTGACATGAATATTCAGTTTCTCAGTCCCAAACTAAGTCAACTACCCCCTTCCTTTCCCTCCCCCCCTTCCTGGTCTGTCGGTGTGTTATCATCTATACAGTCTCATATACATGCATTATCGTGGGTGGCAACCAATACCTTTGGTGTACTAGGAGTCTTTCTTCACAGTCTATTCTAGTTGCCTCTGGCAACGTGGCGAATGACCTAGCGGATCAGGGTGTTGAATCAAGCAATGGAAGTGGGACATCTAATTGTGTGAAGTCTTCCAGCATAATGTCCCAGTCCATGGAGATGGGACGCCGCCGCAACCCTCTTGCCTCCTCCCGTCTAAGTGCAGCACTTTCCGCATTACCCCATCTTATTACCTCCTCTCTCCATATATGTAGTGGGGGACTCCTAGGGGATTTCCATCTCATAGTAATTGCTCTGATCGCTAGTATAAGTGCTAGGTCTAGAAATCTCAATTGAACCTTCTGGGCTTTGGTACGTCTGCGTAGACCCAGCAGGCCTTCCTATATATTGTCTGACATTGGAAGGTGTGTGACATCTAGCATGCTGTGGATGTGTCCCCAGTGCTCCCTGAGATGCGGGAAGGCCACAGCATATGTTTAAAACCAGCCTACTCCTCCCTACACCTTGGACAATGGTTCTGGGCTTCCGGGAACATGCAGTGTATCGGTTTCGAGGTTAGATACCCCCTATGGAGTACCATATACTGTATAAACTTGAGTTTGGCGTTACGGGAGACCCGCTTCGGGTGTTCCAAAATACCCTCCCAGGCTTTATCTGAGATTTTGTACCACTGATGCCTATCGTAATGCTCCTCCTATATTGTCAAGCTCTTGCTGATGTTTGTTTTTTCTTAATAAAAAATGTTTTACAAAAAAAAAAAGTGTCCAGACCATCTTTCACTTTACTGCCTAAATCTTGACCTTGAAAATAAGTTCTGAGCCCCCACTTCTTTTTATAGGACTTGTGAACTGCCACTCACCAAAGATCCTTTACTTTCCCTCTGAAACCCGTTTAAGCTCCCTCTTACCTCGCAGCATCCAGTATTCCACAGTGTCGGTAACCAGGGTATCTATGTAGGGGTGGGTTCCCTTCTGCTGCAGCAGCAAATCTCCCAGCACTGCCACTGCCACAGGCTCGACTCCTCACGAGATCGCGTAGTGGTGACGCGTCACTGCTATGTTCTCAGTGCGAGGGCTGGCCAAAAATAATGCCCACGGCCGTTATTGGTAGCGCTGGCGTGCTACCAGATTGACGGCCATGGGATGGACGTCACGGACCCACAGACAACCACAAATGCGGAGGCTCGTCGCGCACCTCACTACCACTAAGCTAGGTGGTGTTTTTTTGCTTTTGCAAGCAGGTCCACAGCGCTTGCACTTCAAACGGTGGCTGCGCTGCACTGGCCCGTTGCGACGGCCTTTATAATTTATTTGGGTACACAGACTGACAGTAGTGTCAGTGAGTGTCCCCAAATAAATTATAAAGGCCGCCGCCATGGGTCAGTGTCGCGCGGCCGCCGCCCTCAAAATAGTGCCCCCTTGGGCGGACCGCCCCTACCTCCCACCCCCCAGCTACACCTCTGCCTCCATTAGAAAACACTCAGGTCATTTACACCGTACAATGTTGTATCAGGACCTACTGAAGCTACCAGCATGGTTTCTACATCAAAGCTTTCTTCCAGCCCAAAGATTCCCTCTGAACTTTCTTCTCATATCTGTTCCCATCCACACCACATATACTTAGTGATATTTCATGTTGCAGGATGTCTCACTGTTTATAACATAACATGTGTTTTTGTAAAGCACACGTTCACCCGTAGGTATCTTGGCGGTGAATAACAGATGTTTATTGTTACCCAACTCAATGGTACTCATTTTATCGACCTCAGATGGATGAAAGGCTGAGTGGACCCGCTGGAATTTTTAACCTGTGACCAGGTCGAACACAGGCCCCATCAGTAGACACATTGGCCCACTGAGCCTCCAGACAGTTCAGTTGTGCAGACCAGCCCTGTGGAAAAGTCAACCTAATGAAGAGGGCCAAACTCATGAATCATTTTTCTGATCTAGCTGAGGTTAAGTTTCTGACTTTCCATGATTTCTCGGGTGAAGTTTTTCCCTTTGCACAGTCCTAATGTATATGTAATATCCCGGGTTTCAGATAGGCAGCTATGGAGTTTGGTGTTTTGCATCACAGTGGTTTATGCAATTTTCATTCAATAACTATGTAAAATTTGACACTCGCTCAGAATCAACAGAAACCATGTGTTTTCTCTGCTCTCCAACTCTCCATTTTAGGTGATAGGTGACCTGGGAAAAGCCTTCCAGGTCAACGCACTTACATCATTTGCTGCCACACTGTAAATTCTAATCGATTTCCAGCTTTGTGTCTTTTATGATCGTGCCCTTATTTTGGGCCAAGACTGTTTTTCCATTGATTTTGCTGCCACCATTTTTGTATGAAAAGGTTCTGAGCATGTACTTCCATAGTATAATGAAAGAAATTAATCTATATTTCTTCACTGATGGTAGTGGGCTGATCTTCAGCAAAGCTTAAAGTTATGTGTTTTATCATCTATATTATATAGTATAAGTGCAAACCAGGGGGGGCGTGGCTTAAGCGCCGTTGTGACATGGCGGCTTTTCCTTGAGCTCCGCTTCGTCGCGGGACTGCGGTGCTGGGAGCGAGCCTCCTACGCCTGACCCCTGTGTTAAGGCCAGCATTATCAAGATATGAAGATGCGGTGAGCAGTTTGGATGTATTTTCACGGCTCCCACTGCCCATTTTGACCCTTTTTGCAGCTGTGGTGATTTTCTCCATTTTTTGTACGGCGCGGGCGCTCGCATTTTCCTCAGTGTGGCGGTCAATTTCTTCTGGATTTCTTGTCAAGGAATGCTTCATTTGGGCTGATGTTTTCCCCAAGGACTCTATCACATACAGGTATTTCAATGCTCTTTATCTTTGGCAACCGGCTTTTTTCTTAATATGCCACTCACCTTTTATGCCAGCATCAACATGTTTTGCAAAACCTGCTATTTTAAGAGCACAATTATGGCTGCTCCTTCATCTCCTAGTGAGTAATTGCTTTCATAAGCCACAATTAATGGAACTTGGTTGAAGGGTCCTTCGTTCAGACAACAATATTATTTTAGTGAACCTTCCAGTTGATACTGAAATACTTGACTGTCTTCTCTTCCCACCTACTCTCTCATGTGGTGCCAGTTTTTTGTATCACTCCACTCATTGCCTCATGAGTAATATATAACGCCAGAAGAGGTTAGCGCTGTTTCCCTTAGGAGCAGAGTCCCTTCAGTGCACTCTAGAAGAACGAGGTTCTTTGACAAATTTGATAGCAATTCTTATACCATGTTTTTGATCAATATTCTTTTTTATTCTTTTTCAGTTGTTTAAGTTCCACATTATTCATTCATAATGTCATGTTACTTTTTCTTTTCGCCCAATGCGTTTCGGGCATTTGCCCTTCATCAGGGAACTTGAGTCTGAAAATAACCGGAGTAAAGCATACAATTACTTTGTTACATACAGCTCATTGAGCTAGTTAACTACTTCATGCCAAGTGGTACATTTAAACATACAAATGACGAGTGTTGAGCTGAAATTAGGTGGGAAAAACTCATTAAACGTGCAATAGGGTGTATTTTGAGAACGAGGTGAAAGGTAGAATAAAAGTAGAATAAAAAGAAGAATCAAAAAAGAAGAAACAGAAAACGTTTCTGAATAATCGACAAAACGTGTGTTTACCGAGATAGCATGCAAAAGATGAATCTGTGCGAAGTTTGGTGTGCATGCTGGTGAAAGAATTAAGTTTGGCTAAGTGGTTCATGCTCTAACACAGGCGAGACGTTTTCGTTAAGCGTGAAATCTAACCTGTTTCCTGAACGCGAAGTTCTTTCTATATTCTAAGATGGTTGAAACTGCCGTCTATTCAAATATAAAATCAGCGTAAGACTGGTGTAATACCGAATATGACCGCCCTGTGTAACGGAGTCAATAAACTGATCTAGCTTACCGCGGGTTTCCCGGTGAACCGGCACGTAAGAATCTCCGTGTGATTGTGTGATGGCGTGCTGTCAGAAACGTCGTACCGGCGATATATTTTGTATTGTGATCAAACGTCATGTATAACGCCTTCCAATAGGTGGAAATGCATCAGGTTGTTTGGTGATTGTGAGCGAGAACGCGATTTTTTAAAAATAAATAAAGGAACACAAAACAACTTTCACCACCGACATGATCATCAACACCATCGATGTTAAGGCATTGTACACTTCCATCCCTCACAATCTGGGCTTATTCGCATTGAAAACGCATTACTCAACTGTGACAAAGATGAAAACTTGAAACTATTGTTAATGGAGCTAATGCATTTTACGCTGTTCCACAGCTATTTCCAATGGGAGAACCAGTTTTACGCCCAGCGCTCAGGTACATCTATGGGCAATTGTACGGCACCATCGTATGCCAACATCTTCATGCATCAATTTGAAACCGAACACATACTAACCAACAAAGAATGGCAAACAATCTCATCCTATATAAAAGATATATTGACGACATTTTTGTGTTATGGAAAGGATCACACTCTGAATTACAAACAGCAATCCAAAATCTAAACAATGTCAACTAACGTATTCAGTTCACGTCCAACATAAGTGACACACAACTATCCTTTTTGGATGTTCTGGTTACCAAAAACCAGGGAACATTACAGACCAGCGTGTATCAAAAATCAACTGACAGAAACAACTTACTTCATTTTCACAGCTTTCATCTAAGCATGAGCGCTCCGATCGCGGATTTTGCGGATTTTCGGTAAATCCGCGGTCCGCGAACTCTCGCGAATTCACCGAAAATCCGCAATCCGCGATCGGAGCGGATTTTGCGGTCAAAAGTTCAAGCCTAATGAATAATTTACGATGGCGCCGGCAAGCTGCCAGCGCCATCCTCAAATGGTTACTTAATTAGCTTCAACAGGAAGCTCTAACAGATAAGATAAAGCAGGGGCTCGAGCGCCTGCTTTATTTTATCAGTTGGAGCTTCCTGTTGAAGCTAATTAAGTAACTTTTGCAGGATGGCGCTGGCAGCTTGCCGGCGCCATCGTAAATTATTCATGATGGTGACAAACGGTTCTGTCTCTTAATCTGCTGCTCTGATCGGTCTCTGACCTTTTATACACACAAGAGGCATGTGCGCTCGCATGGAAGCCCCGTCCGTTTGGCCCCGCCCACACACTCGAGGAACACTTGCAGATATCAATAAAGCATGTGCCCTAGTTGAAGCTTAAATTCAGTGACTCATTCATCAGCCCAAAAACAATCGTGAGCATTGTGGGTGCTGGGCAGGTGTGCCTTCTTCCCAAATATACCATCGAAAATCCTCTGTGATGCTGGCCAGAGGCATTTGCATCTTTGACTTTCACGAGCGCAATCCCCGTGCTGTTCATGTGACCAGGAGCTTCTGTCTCTTAATCTGCTGCTCCGATCGGTCTCTGACCATTTATACACACAAGAGGCATGTGCGCTCGCATGGAAGCCCGTCCGTTTGGCCCCGCCCATACACTCGAGGAAGCCCCGCCCCCAAATCCGCCGATCCGCATAATCCGCGGATTTTGCGGATCCACGATCCGTGAATCCGCAAATTCGTGAATCGTGGATCCGCAAAATCCGCCCATGCTTACTTTCATCCTCTATCACTCAAACAGCATTTACCATTCTCTCAACTGCTCCGAATTAAGAGAATCGCCTCCACACAAGAAACGTATGAACAACATAAAAATATCACCATGCAACAATTCAAAGATCGAAAGTATCCTGAGACCACACTGGTTGAGGCCGTTGACAGAGCACAAAAAGTAAACAGAGATCAACTGTTAAAACCATCTCATACAAAAGACGAACAAAGAGCTGTATTTGTATCTAAATACTCCACCAGAAGCCAATACATTAAAAAAGTGATCTTAAAACATTGGCCTTTACTAGCATCAGAGTAAGATTTCAAAGGCTTATTCACAATCAATCCACGATTTGCCAATGAAAGAACTAAAAATATCAAGGAACTATTAAATCACAGAAGCAAAGCTCCCACAAAAGAGTACAAAGGAACATTGCCATGTCACAATTGTGGGAACTGCAATGCCATCATCAAAGGGAATGAAATCGCCCACCCACTATATGGGACTAAAATTAAACTTAACATCAATGGTACATGTGACAGCACTAACTTAATATACATGTTAAAATGCCCATGTGGCCTCATATATGTGGGAAAAACAGCCAGAAAAATAAAAACACGACTTGTTGAACACAAAAGCAATATTCGCTTAAAATCAACGAAATCCACAGTGGCCATCCACTTCAATGAACAGAATCACAATCCTAGTCAGCTGAGATACTGTATCTTAGAAATGGTACCCATATTACCCGGAAGAGACAACACGCAGTATTTGCTCAGAAGAGAACTTGTTGGGATACATCGGTTGTCATCTGTACAACCGAAAGGACTTAATGAACGTCTGGAATACAGTTGTCACTTATAAATAATTCTTATAGAGGACACGTAATAGTATGCTCTATTTGGGATATCTATCCCTCTTATGTAATGTGTTGAAATTTATTATGAACGTTCTTTTCTATTTTACACTACTTCCTATTGCTCTCCTATACACTTCAGCAAACTGCACTCACACGTTTCTTTTCCTCTTTTGTCACCTTTTTCTGTAAATACACAATCCGATTAATAAAGTTTATTTTAAAAAAATCGCGTTCTCGCTCACAATCACCAAACCACCTGACGCATTTCCACCTGTTGGAAGGCGTTATACATGACGTTTGATCACATGATCATATACCGACCCTATCAGCGATCGCTAGACAGGTCGAAACAAAATACAAAATATATCGCTGGTACGAGCTTTCTGACAGCACGCCATCACACAATCACACGGAGATTCTGACGTGCCGGTTTACCGGGAAAACCGCGGTAAGCTAGATCAGTTTATTGACTCCGTTACACCGGACGGTCATATTCGGTATTACACCAGTCTTACGCTGATTTTATATTTGAATAGACAGCAGTTTCAACCATCTTAGAATATAGAATGAACTTCGCGTTCTAGAAACAGGTTAGATTTCACGCTTAACGAAAACGTCTCGCCTGTGTTAGAGCATGAAACACTTAGCCAAACTTAATTCTTTCACCAGCATGCACACCAAACTTCGCACAAATTCATCTTTTGCATGCTATCTCGGTAAACACACGTTTTGTCGATTATTCGGAAACATTTTCTGTTTCTTCTTCTTTTATTCTTCTTTTTATTCTACTTTTATTCTACCTTTCACCTCGTTCTCAAAATACACCCTATTGCACGTTTCATGAGTTTTTCCCACCTAATTTCAGCTCGACACTCGTCATTTGTATGTTTAAATGTACCACTTTTCATGAAGTAGTTAACTAGCTCAATGAGCTGTATGTAACAAAGTAATTGTATGCTTTACTCCGGTTATTTTCAGACTCAAGTTCCCTGATGAAGGGCAAATGCCCGAAATGCATTGGGCGAGAAGAAAAAGTAACATGACATTATGAATGAATAATGTGGAACTTAAACAACTGAAAAAGAATAAAAAAGAATAGTGATCAAAAACATGGCATAAGAATTGCTATCAAATTTGTCAAAGAACCTCGTTCTTCTAGAGTGCACTGAAGGGACTCTGCTCCTACGGGAAACAGCGCTAACCTCTTCGTTATTACAACCCTCAGCACAGGAGGTTTTACTTCAGCGCACCACCCACTGGTACACCGTTAAATTACCTTACACAATCGAGTGCGATTTCCACACTCCACTTCTTGGATTCTAATATATACGGCCGCCATTTTGGGTTGTGGAGTTTGCGTTTACTTCATCTTCATTACCTCTATGCTGCAGGCTTCTTTTAAGCACAGAAGAATTTTTCTTTCGGCATTTTAACTACATATTTCCTACTATTTTGTGCAGGACTGTTTGAATCTTCTTATATTTTTCTACATTTGGAAATATTTATTGCTGTGACCTAGTTGACTTAATTTGGGACAAGTTTTTTTTTTTACAGCATCATTGTTCGCTGAGACATTTTATTAAGTTTTTCTTCATCTCCATAAGGTGATTTTCGCTCAGTCATTGACATGGCTAGCTATCTACCCAGTGCTAGATCTTCCTCAACTGGTACAAAACCAAAAAGACACAAAAATGACCCGGCTTCTCCTATACGCTCCTCGCAGAATCCAGTTTTGGACTCTATATTGGATGAGGTGCGTGGTCTGCAGCCCTTTATGGCCACTACTAATGAACGATTAAAACAGATTGAGGAGAGATGGATGACTATGGAAGCAAAGGTACTGGATCTTGAACAACGTGTTAGTGATATACAGGATGTCTCTTCAAAAATTCCAACGTTGGAACAGGAGATTCATAAGTTAAAAATTCACACTGAGAACCTTGAAAATCGTAATCGTAGGAATAACCTACGCCTTTATGGTCTTCCGGAGAATATTGAAGGGTCTGACATAGTTTCTTTCTTGCAACAATTCCTCCCAGAACTTTTAGATCTCCAGACATCGTCAACTCCTCTTAATATACAAAGGGCACATCGTCTAGGATGTCTCCATCCTAATGGTACTAAACCTTGGGGAATCACACTGCTCTTTCTGGAATTCACCGAATTGATGCAAGTCTTGAAAGCTGTTAGACTCAAACGTTTTCTTACTTGGTCGGGCCACAATATCTTCATATCTCAAGATCTTTCGAATGCAACAAACGCCCAACGTAAAGAATTTCTGGCCCTACGACCTCAAATGCGACACCTTAACATCCAATATGGAATTCTCCATCCTTGTTTCTGCAAAATTACACATAATGGTCGGTCACGTTCCTTTGACGACCCGGAAAAACTTAAACTCTTCCTCCATAATCCTGACATCTCATGGCATGGACACTAATCCTTGACTTTTCCTCTCTTTTTGTGTCAAGATTGTTAAGTTGCTTCTAAAAAGCTTGCATACTTAGTATTTTTCTGATGCTCTACCTTCTACTTTTACGTGTGAGGTTTTCTGTCTCCCCATTTTCCTCTACCTGATACTTAGCTCATGCCCTATGGCGTCACTATGTCCCTTTCATCTCGATCTCCCTTCTTTTCGCAGATCTGGATGATATCCTTTGATCTGTTAGTCGATTTCCTACTTCTCTTTCTTTCTTTTCTTTTTTTCTCTTTTTCTTTCCTTTCTACTCTTCTCATTTTTACTCACTCTCCTTCATTTATTGTTTTTGTTTCATGATCAGAATGTATTTGTATCATTACATGCATGTGTATATTAGTATTCTATGTCTTTCTGTAACCTTTTCCGTTTATAAATTTCTTATGTGGTGTGTTTTTTCTTGTAGCGGTATTCCTGACGTTTATCAACTCCATCCGTGTATTACCCTCCCATTCCTCCATTATGTGTAAGTTTGTCACTTGGAATGTTCATGGTCTTGGAAATCCAGTCAAAAGACAAAAGGTATTGTCTCATTTATCCAAGCTTGACTCTCAGATCTCTTTTCTTCAGGAAACCCTTTGTTCTGAGGAAGAGTAACTTAAGTTGAAAAGACAATGGGTGTGTAAAGTGGTTTATTTTCCTGCATCCAACAAAAAGGGGGGTGTTGCTATATTGTTTCATAAATCATTATCAGTACAAATTCTATCTACACAAAATGATGATGAAGGACGTTGGGTAATGGCTAAGATTGTTGTCCAAAATAAAACTCTAGTTTTGCTGAATATTTATGGTCCTGTTACACCAGACCATAAATTCTGGAATGACATTAAAATTCGACTTTCTTCAGTAGATTGTCCTAATATTATTGTTGTTGGTGATTTTAACCAATGGTTGGACCCCTTTTCTGACAGCTTGCCTAAATGCAATCTCTGGAGTCGCGGAAACAATAGATAACTATTTTACTCAGTCAATTGTGCATGCTTCGTTTCACCAGAGGTGTTGAGAAAATAGAGAGACGGGCGTTTTCAATAAAAAGTATTTATTGAACAGTCTTCTTTCTCAAGCATAAGAAATGTACTGCTACAATCGTAATACTGGTTATAAAGTACAGGGCATATAATATGATAAGTATTATAAAGTAGTACTGTAAAAGCATGATATGGTTTCTAAGCCATAAGTTGCCTAAAACATATACAATACATACAGTAATAAAAAAATGACTAAAAGTACTCAACTGGTGCTTCTAAAATACGCCTACCCCGGTGTACCTAACCTAAGTCTAGTACAAGGGAAGACGTAAGTGAGGAGTAGCTTAAGTTTAGTATTTCTCTGCCAGGGATCTATCCAAGAATTAACCCAGATAGATCTCACAAAGCATTTCAATTAGCAATTGCCTCTCGTTCATTATATGATGTTTGTAAGACTTGTAACCCTGATTTGCTTGAATATACTTTTTTCTCTAATGTCCATCACACTTTCTCTAGAATTGAATATATTCTAGTCAGTAAATCCCTGCTCCCTTCTATTCAAACTTCAGAAATTGGCTCCATTTTTATTTCTGACCATGCACTCATTCATGCTGTACTAGACCTTTCACTTACCTCCCCTCAATTTAGTCCCTGGAAACGTAATACTTTTTTATTATCAGATACTGTTTTTATCAAAGAAGCTACCACTTTTATTAATGAATTTTTTACCTTCAATAACCCATTGGACACCTCGGTTCCTAACACTTAGGATGCCTTCAAGGCCTCTTTTAGTGCTTTTACCATTTCATATGTCTCGACAAAAAAGAAAGTCACGGGGAAAACATATAAAGCTCAATTACAACATCTTAAAGAATTAGAACGTACGTATTTTACATCTAAATCGCTTGCCACCCTTAATGCATTGATTAAGGCAAAATCTGATCTCAACAAATTGGCAACAATTGAAGCCTGTAATATTCTGCTTAAAATTAAATCTAAATATCATGGCGGTCAAAATAAAGCGGATAAGATGTTAACCAATTATTTGAAAATTAAATCTGAACGAAAAAATATTGGTCCCATTCTCAATGAATCTACCAAAAAACTGGTCTCATCAGATGAAGATATTGCCACAGTTTTTCGTGAATACTATAGATCTCTCTATTCTGATGACACGTTTCCCACTAATCAAAATTTGGATACTATTTTTTAGGTCTTCATTCTCCACCTTCTTTGCCTGATGAATTTAATGCATTAGAGAGAGAGATCACACCTCAAGAGATAACTAATGCTATTAAATCTTTAAAAAAGTCAAAAGCTCCAGGACCTGATGGTCTATCTGTTGAATTCTATACCACCTTTACCTCCATTTTTGTTCCCAAACTTTTGGCACTTTTTCATTCTTTTATTGCTGATGCCAAAGCATCCGGCTCTTTTATGGATGCCTTAATCATTATAATTCCTAAACCAGATAAAGACCACTCCTATTGTAAAAATTACCGCCCTACATCTTTAATACATTATGATTGCAAAATCGTTGCCAAAATTCTTGCATCTCGACTTGAAACTATTATTCCCTTATTATTTAAAACTGACCAAGTTGGGTTTGTGAAGGGTAGGTTGGCATCAGATAATGCTCGAATATTTGCCAATTTTATTTCATATGGCAAAAAATATTAATCTCCTCTTGCTGCCCTGTCTTTGGATTCTGAAAAGGCCTTTGATCGTATTAATTGGCAATTTATGTTTACCACTCTCAAATGGTTTGGTTTTGGGCCTTCTTTTATTTCCCATATTAAACGACTGCATTCATGTCCTTGAGCTAGTATTTTTGTTAATAATAACTTATCCAAATTATTTTCTCTATCCAGAGGTACAAGGAAGGGATGTCCGCTATCCCTTTTATTATTTGTCTTATGCCTTGAACCTTTCCTGGAGCGTATCCGTGTTAATTCACAGACTGCTGGCTTTAATTATAATTCTATAGAAACTAAAATATCTGCATATGTCGAAGATATATTGATTTATATGTCAAATCCCATTGACTCCCTCCCACATTTTTTGGATGAAGTCCGATTATACTCCAGTATTTCTGGTTATAAACTAAAGCTTTCAAAAACAGAAGTCTTACCTTTAAATTCCTTATGCTACCAATTTTTGGATGAAGTCAGATTATACTCCAGTATTTCTGGTTATAAACTAAACCTTTCAAAAACAGAAGTCTTACCTTTAAATTCCTTATGCTACCAATTTATGTTTAATGATACTAATTTTGCTTGGTGTCCTTCAAAAATTAAATATCTTGGTATTTGGTATTCTTCATCTCTGCCTGTCATAATTAGATATACGTTTCATGCGTTACTTACTAAAATCCAATCACTCCTTCTCACTTGGTCCCCCTTGTACCTTTCCTGGTAGGGTAGATTAGATACTATTAAAATGATGATTGTTCCTCATGTTCTATACACATTATCTATGTTGCCTATTCGAATTCCCATTTCCTATTTTTCTCAAATTAACTCCGCTTATATAACATTTTTGTGGAGCAAGAAACATCCACGAATTGCTCTTAACAAACTTATTTGTCCCAAGGATGAGGGTGGTGTGCCTATCACTCGGCTTTTTTGATTAAGCAAGCCTTTGCTTTATCCTATGATTTTGTTGATATCCCTATTCCCAGATGGATTATTTTTGAACGCTCCTTACTAAAAGACTTTTCTTTTCAAAATGTAATTTTTATGTCCAACAGCACTTTCATGTCCAATAACCCTATTTTAAAATACTCCCAGAGTCAATTATATAACACATTTTCTAATGGTTTCACTCCATTTCAATGTATTTTATTCTCCACAATATGGTATAACAAATTTCTTAAATATAAAGGTAAACCATTCTAATTCAAATACTGGAAGCAGAAGGGAATTATTTTTGTACACCAATTATTTCACCAAAATTCTGTTATTCCCTTTCATACCCTACAAGTTCAATGCCAATTACCTGATTCTTGCATCAATGAATATACCATAATTTTTGATGCCTTACAATGACAATTAACCACTTTTGACCTTCCTGTTGATTCACCATAACTTACCCCTACCACTCCTTTATATCTTTTATTTCCAACACATAGACCTAAAGCTGCTCTTGTATATAAGTTATTGTTATCAAATATTACTGAAAGACCCAAATCCCCTATTGAAATTGCGTGGGTAACTGATTTGTCAGTTTATATTTCTGCTACGACTTGGGATAAATTGTGGTCTAAGTTATTTAAAGTTTCTGCTTGAATAACCCAATCTTTGTATTTTATTTATAATAGAGCTGTTATTACTCCTGTTTGTATTTCTAAATTTTCGCCACTCTCTTCTCCATTATGCTGGTCTTGTTCTAATGGTATGGGCACATTGAAACATCTACTTTATGAGTGTTCAAATGTTTTATCTTTTTGGAAATCTGTTTGGACTATTTGCATGACAATTTTTAAGTGTGATCTTACATTATCGTTAAGAATTTTTTTTCTAGGTTCTTCTTCACCAGATGTTGCTGATTCATCTTTTGTTTCCATGTTATTTGACCTTTTAATTGCATTAGCCTTTAAAGTTATCTTATCATCCTGGAAAGACAACTCTAAAATGACTTTGTTAACTTGGTGGAATTTTATTTGTGATGAGCACAGAATTGCTAATGTTTCCTACCTTGCCCTTTCTCAAAAAATTTAATCTGATATTCTCTGGCTACCTTTTACAACATATGTCTCCACTCATACTCCCGTAGACTAGTTCTTTTCTTCTTTTCTCTATAATCTTCTCATATACAATTTTTAACTTTTCTCTCTCTTCTTTTTCTTTTTCTTCCCTTTCTTTCTCTCTTCGTTCTCATCTTCTTTGTCTTCCTTTTTCTCTCCACTATTAGATTTATATTACACCATTATGTTATTTGCTTTGTATATTTTCTAATATGCTGTGTATATATATTTTTTCTTTCCTTTTTATCTTATGTACTTGAAAACTCAATAAAAACTTCTTAAACAAAAAAAATAAGTGCAAACCAGGGATTGTGATATCTCCCATTTCTTTCATACCCCTAGGATATTTCAGTTTTTTTATCAGGACCCCAGAGATAACTCATATTCTTAACATTGTTTAAATGTCTTCTTTTTTATACCTAGATTCTGAAATGAACGTAAACCTACTGGTAATACTATCATCTTGACCCATAGAGTTAATCTAAGTGAGACTGACAACATTTTACATAATAAATAATCTTGTTTGCTATTTTTTATTTCATTGTGGCTATGCCTTCCATTTTAGTTTTCAGCATTTTTCATAAATATTTTCTAATATTGTGTGACCTATGGAAACCTCAGTTTCTCGCGAAAGTGACTTTTGCAGAGTTTTGCTTATAACCTGACAATTCTCCTAAGTCACACACTAGTTTTCCCAATTTGGTTGTGGAATCTTTACGCGTTCTTAAAACAAGTAGCAGATCATTTGTGTATACAAAATCTTTTAAACATTTACTATCTGTTTTAGTGTTAATACACCACCAAACACTTATAACATCTTGATTAGAAATTTCCGATTTACTCTGTTCAAATGTTTTTCCACAGCTAAATTAACAACATTTCTTTTTGGGCCTTCTATATTTATTTATTGCAGGTAAAACAGTATGAGTGTGCGTGTTACTTTGCACTCATTTAATCAATCCCATTTGATTAGAATTGCTCCAGTCACTAATTTCTAATCGTGTTGTGAGGATTCTCTTCAAGGTTTTCAGCTCTACACCGAAGAGTACAATGGACAATGAACAGTCTAGATCACTCGTCCCAGTGTTATGAATCTTAGTGATAAGAGTTTTGGACATAAGAATGTGATCATACAAGTGGGCCTTTTCTCTGATTAGATTGTCAGAGAATTCCTGATAAAATCATTTAGTAAGCCTTCTGATCCAGGAGCCATCCCAATTTTTTGTTCATTACTGTTTTAGTAAAAATTAAACAACAAGACATTTAGCAATGATAATAATAGAAGGTTCAATAGAGAACCACAGAACTGTTGTGATGTAAACAAAAATAGAGAACCTAACAATCTTTAATAACAGACATCAATATTACAATGAATATTCTGTCTCTAGTTCCATTCTACACACAATAGATTGTTATGTAATATAATCAGCATTTTGTGAATTTTTAGCAATGAAAAAAAGAAGCAATAAAGAGGAAAGAGAATAGAAAAACAAAAGGATGTATAACAATATAATAGATACCTCACAGACTATTTGCCTAAGGGCAAATTTGTACATGGAAAAGACATAATAAATGAAACAATATTTCTTAGTATCCCAGAACATATAAAAGTTAATATATATTCAAATTTACAAAATAGGTTTCCTAACTTTAAGCACAGTTATATCACTGGTAATTTCTTTAGAAAGAAAGGAAGGCAAGAGCATTAACAACTTATCTCACCCAATCGTGTGGACTTCTCGCCCCAGTAGCACTTGTGGCCTCAGACGCCACCGCCACAGCAGGACCATCCATTCCATGCCCGGATGCGCCTACATAATTGAACATGGGCTCCTGCTGCCTGGGACGCCTGCATCGTGTGGAGGTAGGGGCTGGACTTCTCGCCCCAGTAGCACTTGCGGCCAAAGACGCCGATGCCGCAGCTGTGCCATCCCTTCCGTGCCTGGAGGCGCCTACATAATTGAACTCGGGCTTCCGCTGCGTGGAATGCCTGCATTGTGTTGAGGTAGGGGCTGGACTTCTCGCCCCAGTAGCACTTGGAACTACAGCCTCTGCCGCCGCAGCAGCAGCACCATCTATTCCTCTCTCGGAGGCACCTATATCATTGAACTCGAGCTCCCACTGTGTGGGACATGCATGGAAAGAGCGTGACACGTGCCTGGGCTGGGCCAACTCTCTTGGGTCTTCCGAAGTTGAAAATAAAATTTATAGAAGAAATTCTGCATCTTCAACCATGAGGGGCTCGACTGAGATAAGGAGTTAACTTGGTAACAGGACGCACCAGAAGATTGCGCAATGAGTAATCACTCAATAGTTAAACAGTTTGATACAGTTCGCCGGACCTGAGGCCAGACTCACACCAATACGGATATGATTATGGGCCACGCTAGCCAGAGTATTTCTTCCGAATATACAGCATCTGAGACCGGCTTTAAGCAGCAAGCTCTCACTACCCAGCCCCTTCGGTTATGTATTCTGGTAGCTGGGAAGGAGCAAAAACTGTCTACCAATACTCCTCTTCTACCTGTGATTAACCTCCCCCAGATTGCTGTCCCTCCCTATACCTTGGTTTTAAGAGTCCCAGGGCTCAACTCAGCGAATCAGGAAGCCACGGACCAACTAATTAACAAAGTTTCCCATTGGCTAGGCAGATATACTAGATTTAACATGACAGACTGCAGGCACATTTTAATGGCTCGGAGAATTTTCTGGATAGGGACCTCGAGTATGGGATTAGAGGGAGATTGCATGATTATTACTATTTGATACCCTGATTTAGCATTCAATATCCTGAAACATTCATCCCAGTTCTCGCTTCCTCAATCAAATATTAAATTATTACAGCTGGACTTTTTCTAAAGACCCCTCATAACATCATAAATAAGGAGCTTCTCCCTGCCCGTTGGGGTGAAGACTTTTCTTTGGGTGGATTGAATGCATTGTCTAATTGCTATGCCCCCCTGGCAGACCTTAAAGATCTGGACTGACTCACAGTTGATGATAGCAGATAGTTTACAAATGCCCCCCTCTTGAGTCCCTGTACATGTTTTGGCAGATGATGAGGCCCCCTCACATCCAAATGCAGATCATCTCATTTGCAGGCTCCCTACTGAAGTTGCCATAACCCAATCAGAAAGTGTCATAACTCTCCCAAACCATACCCAGGGCAGTGGGAAATACGTAAGCCTTGTCTCATGGAAGGTGGCTGGGTTATCTGCAAAGTTTGCAGATTTAGGGCGGTTTTGTTTATTAGATCATTCAATATTATTTGCCTCCAAGAAACTTGGGAGACTGAGAATAAATTCTTTCTTGAGGGTTTGAAAACATATTTTCTCCCAGGGCTGAGCTCCAGTGCAGGCAGAGCGAGAAGAGGTCTTATTATTTTTGAGGCTCTTGATCTTGGTGGGTTAGCCAAGCAACTGAAGTAGGATTCCAGCGTGCTCCAGGGCATCAATTTAGTGGTGGGAAGATTGCTCTGCCTGACCATAGTACATTTTTATAATGCTGGGCTCTACTAGAATTGAGAGTAGCCCTACAAATGCTGCGGGGAGAGGGCCTCTGTTTAGACAACCTAATCATAGCTGGGGATTTTAACTCTCACCCCTGCCTTGATTCATTACAACTTCTGCAAAGTTCACAAACATGTTGTTTAGAGAGGGATTGCAAATGGAGCACTCCCCAGAAGGGCTTGAAGTGAATAGCCTTCTCCATGATTATAATTTAGTGTTTACCATAGATAAGATGCCGGATCCTTATAATACTGTTATTCCACCAACTTATAAAGACAGGGTACACACAACAATTATCAACTATATTTTTGTTTCTGTCTTGCTGGGAGGGTCCTCACTTTGTTTTAAGATCCTACATAGTCCTTAAAGTGATTACAACCCCCTGACACTAGTGCTTGAAAGGGTGGGTAACCAGTTGAAGCATCCTAGTACATCTGCGGGCTCACTATCCTTAACTGATGAGGACAGACGCCTACGTTGGTCGCAGGTAGAAACTAAGGTTTTTAATTATTCTCTTTTTAAAACAAGACAACAGGAGATTCAAACATGCCTTGAGTCATTAGCATCTGATAAAGAGATTATTAAATCATGTATTGCCATCACGCAGGCAACTGCTAGTTTATTATCAGTTCCTGCAGCCCAACCCGGATGATCCAAAATGGTTTGATAACAAGTGCTCTCGGGCCCTCCGAAGAGGGCTTTAAAACCGACCCCCAGGGATAGAGATCGGGTGATTAAATGTCTCACCAACTACTAGGGGGCCCTTAAGGGCCACAGGCGAATGCTACAGAGGCAGGCATAGAATGAATTAACCCAAACGAGTGAGCAGCAGGATAGCACTTTATTCTGGCAAGTAATAAATAGACCCTGTTTCTCTGACCCACTGAACCCCGCCTTAAGTCAGCACATCACCACGGAAGAATGGATGATCCATTATTGAAGAGGTTTATAATTTTGGACAAAGTGAGGGATTTGCCCACGAGATAAGGTCATCCCAGACGGACATCCCCATAATTTTCAGCTTGGATGAAGTGCGGGTGGACATTGAGGGACTGGCCCGGAGTAAGGCCCCTGGATCTGATGGGGTTCCCCAGATCTTTTCCAGGATAATACTGATGTATGGGACCCGGTTTTTACGAGAATGTTAAATGCAGTGGTAAGGAATAGATTGCCACCTTCGTGATCTACTGCCCCAACTGTATCAATCTTTAAGAAAGGGGACAAGAATAAGGCCCATTGTTACCGCCCCTTCACTCTCATTGACTCTACATTCAAAGTTCTGGGGCAGTTTCTACTTAATAGGTTTTCTGAATGGGCTGAGTTGAATAATATTATCTCTAATGCATCTTTCTTATTTACCCTATATATTAATGTCCTAGAGGCGGACATGATATCTTTGCACACAGACTGTCCTCGTATGGGTAGGAAGGTAATTAAAGTTCTTTTATATGCCGTTGACGCTGTGCTGATGGCATGCACCTCGATGGACCTACAGGCCCTGATCGACGGATTTGTTGCCTTTATGAGCGGGTGGGATTTGTTGGCCAACTTCACAAAGTTGTACGTTTTGGATGTTGGCCCTCGGGGACCTGTTCTAAGACATTCAAAGCATGTGCCCATATTCTAGCTAAGGTCCCGGCATTCCGTTATTTTGGAATTCGATTTGTTGAGAAACTGAACTGGAAACAGTTGTTAGAGGGGAAGGTTGGTGATATGAACAAATCCATGGGAGTCATTGCTAGTTATGCCCAGAGACTAGGTACCTAGACACCAGGTGTGGTTATAAAGCTTTATCAGTCCTGCATATCCAAGGCTCTGTACAAAAGTGAGGTCTGGGGTTATGTCGCGACCAATATACTTCAAATTGCAGAAAATAAGTTCCTGAAACATATTCTGAAGGTCCCTCAAGGTACTCCATCGTTTTCAGTACATGAGGAACTAGGATTTAATTACATAGCAGATATGCTGGCAGTAAAACCCCTGACCTGCTGGGTGAAAATCTGGTCTAGTAATGAGTTGGCTCTCAGATGTTTGATTGTTTTACATTGTTTAATATTAGACCATGCACTAAAAATCCCTTGGCTACCTTATATCAAGGAGTCATTCTTCGCTATTAGCAGGGCAAATATCTTCCTTAAAACCTGGCTCAGTGAAGTTTCGGGACCTGAGTATAGTGAAAGAGTTATTTCTTAATTATACCACGGTCTCCCATGAAGATACTGAGCTCACCAAGCCAGCGGTGCTAGGGCTCGATCTTTTCAAATCAGTGCAGGGTATGGAGAATTACTTATGCATCTTAAGAAATGCCTCGGACAGATTTTTAATAACCCGTTTTAGATTTAACAAGCTCCATCATCTTTTAGCTTCACCGGCTGGTTTTGTTTTCCATGATGAGATCAGAGGTCCCTGTGGCTGCGACAATAGGTCTCTACAGGATACCCTACATTTTGAGTCTTATGTCAATATTTTACTCACCCCAAGAGAATGTATCTTAAACCTCTTTTAAAAGCGATGAGTTTTAGACAAGCCCATGTTGCCTAATCGCATCCGCAGCTACTATCTAATGATTATACGCTCTTTGTAGTTAGGAATTTCTTAAGAGCAGCATTTAGATTTAGAAATTCTAGATGTGTTGATGCTTGAATGGACTTTGCGTTTTTTTGCACATTACTTATATTGTTATTCAGCTGTATTGCCGATGTGTTTTAAGGCTTGTCTTTATTTTATTGTTGTATCTTTTATGGATGTGACTACCTCCGAATTAAGATTATTATTATTATTATATCTCTTTAATTAGCATTTATAAAGAGTTTAAGTTAGCTGTATCCAGTGTTTTATTTTGACAAACCATATTTCACTATTTTTAACAAGGAATGTTATTAGTATACTTCCATTTGGATGTTATCACCAGTAGAGTGATAGTGATAAAAGTTAACAAATGTCCCTGTTAACAAGTATTTTGCCCAAACTTTGGAATAACCCTCAGGAATGTGTGCATTCCATCAAATGATATCTTAATAGAATACATACCTCTAATCTTATCCCAAACTTTTCAGACCAGCTTAACCTTTAAAAATTCAAAAACATATATAATTTGTTATTATTTGCTTCATTGCAAGAGTAACATATGCTATCTTTAGTTTTATCTTGCAATGAGAGCATGGAGGTAAAAAGTATGTTATTAAAGAAGTTTAATGTGTGAATGGAGCTTGTAGAATGAGACACTGAATTCATTTTAGATAATTTTTCCCAATGGGACAATGAAACAAATCTGTCTCAAGCATTTTCCTATAATAATTTGATTTTGGTGTTTAGGTCTATCACTGTTACAACATATAAACTTCTTATAAATATAAGAAGCTTTAATTCTACAGAAAATGTGTTAGTTTGGACAGAGGTTGCAACATCCTCAAGATCTATTACAAAAGGTTCAGTAACGTTCAGTTCAATAACCGCTATTAGAAAATTATATTTACAACTCTAAGCCTGTGGGACGTCAAAATTACATTGGATTTCTTGAAATGTCAAAAACTGATTATTTTAGATTGATATACTTACACACCTGATGCCTTTGTCCAATCACTTCAATATACATTAATAATAATCCTAATACTTGTCTTATACCAAGGAAGTATATGACTCTGGGTTGCTGAGTAGTTGTGCTAAAGAAAAAACAGTATTTATTACTAGGCATAGCCTCAGTTTTATCAAACAGTAGTTTATGACTGGAGACTACAGAGTATGATGACAAAATTAATTAGAAAAGACTGGAAAAGACATGTCTGTTTCAGACTTTTATAGTAATATGTCATCAGCATTAGCTGTAATTTTAAACTTTGCAGTATTTTATTTATTATCAGTAAAAGTGTTGGACCTGCGCATTGTCTCCAAAAAGGGTTCTAGGGTTAATATAAAAAGCAACGGGGAGAGGGGACAGCACAGTCTAGTACCTCTAATAGGGTAAAAGTAATGGGACTGTATTCCATTGACAAAAACTGAGGTCTTGGGCACACAATAAAGAGGCCTTTACATCACCAAACGTTACAGCCACCAATGGATCCATGTGTTGTAAAGCACTGTAAATGGCATTTATAAAGGTCCTAGATTAATCTATAATATTGCTATTCTTAACAAACCCAGATTGTTGTATGCTTATTAGATGAGGAATGCAGATGGAGGGAAATCCTCATTAGAACAAAGCGCTATAATTTGGGGCGACATGTTGGTGTTTGATTTGTACAGGCAGAACAATCTTTTTCTTTATCAAGTATTTAGGCAAAGATTGCTTCTAAAAATGAAAAACTGCTAAAAAAAAAATTTAATATTGCAAGGCCTACCTCTTCCATAGGATAGAATTGGGTTTTCTTATTATATTTAATGAGTGATAACTTTCAATTGGGAGCAGATAGAAATGTTTGGTGTGTATGGATTTCTGATTAAAAGCTTTCATAATAAAGTCAGAGTTTTAATTACAATTCTGAAAATGCCACCTTTAGAAAGTTCGCGTTATACTTCCCCACCGTTTGGTAGTTGCTGCCTGTATCCTGGGTCACATGACTAGGAGTAGGTGGCAGTTGAGCTTTGTGTATTGCTCCCAGACATTGAGGCAAAGTGAAGCTAGGTGTTGGCAGGATGAGCCAATCCGAGTTAAAGAGGGGGAGGAGCTATCACCTGCTATACTTGCACATCACAAAGACCCTGCCTGAGCACTCTCACAAAGGGGTTTAACACTAGTCTTTTGTGACCCCAGAAAATCGGGGACCAGGGCAGGGAGGCAGGAAATTCCAAGCACCTCTGGGGGTGGAAACCTCTAGAAGCTTCTCCTACTTCAGATTGGGCACTAGATATAAATATTAGATCTCAGGTCCCAACTCTTCAGGACACATCTGGACCAATGGAAGACTCAGACAAAGGACTGCTGTGCTGCTCTGGAAGAAGGACTGCCTCTCTTCTGCCCTCCCACCTGAGTGAAGGATTGGACTTGTATCTTGAACCCTGGACCACCAGAGTGACTCTAAGGGCTAGTTGGCATGCCCTCTGATGAGAAGCCTCAGGGGACGAACAGGCTTCCTCCATTTCCTACTCAATGCCTGGACTCTGCCAGCTGTGAGTCCTACCTTCCCAATGGGTGCTTCCCCTTTCCTGGACCCTTGGAAGTGGTCCTAAAGGTGCTCTATCAGCCCCAACTGGGGTCCCAGTAGAACTGTCCCTAGGCACAGGAGCCACTGCACGACACATCATCTCACCAAACTATGCACTGGGACCTCTGTTTGGTTTGTCTGTGGTACAGGACTTTGCATCAGTGCCTGGACCCTTCCAGGGACTGCCGCTGTGTCATGTATCCTCAACGCAGGCCCTTGCATTGCAAGCCCCTCGTCTATGGCATCCTCAATGGCAATGCAGGACTGCATCACCGACCCTGTAGCTTCTTTGCACCAGCCAGTGAATACAGATCTTAATGTAGGACTTTGCATCGCAATCCCTTCATTGACTATCTTCTCAACAGCGCAGCTCCAAGCGATCGCTCGTGCATGAGGGATCCTCGATGCTGACTCCACAACCCTCCGCAACCTGGATTTAAGGTCCTCTTGTTCAGTGGTCCTGTAGCCAGCCTGTGCTCATTGACGGCTGACCCGAACGTGTGACTTTGGCATAGTCCAGCGCAACCAGATATCCACAGTTGGCGCTTTGTGCTTTTTGGCACTATTTTCATTTAAAGCTTTAAAATTGCATATCCCCAGTTCTACTGATTGCATTTTTGAATTTTTGGTGTCAAATTATTTGTAAAATGTTACTCTATTTGCTAAATTGGCATACATTTTTCTTGTGTTGTGTTTTCACTTTATTACTGTTTGATGTGCTGCATAAATACAAATCGCCTCCAAGTTAAGCCTGATTGTTTTTGTGCCAAACTACCAGAGAGTTAAGCATGGGCTAATTTGTGGTTTGCTTGTGTTTCACCCTGATAGAGGTTGCCGGTGCTGCTTGAGTAGGGTTTCACTCCCTCAACCAGTAGCCCAATTTCTAACAATCTGGAGTTGACATCTCCTTAACAAGTCGTGTTTAACTTCATCAAAGAATTTGGAAATTTTGAAATTATTTAGAAAATTCTCAGTTTTCCTGTCATCTCTTGACTGATATTGTGGACATAGTCCATAGTACATCTGTTAAACATGTGATTTATTTTTGCGAGTCTGTTTTTATTTTATCAAAGTAAAGATCTCAAAGCTGGCTATGATTTAATAATAATAATAATCATAATAAAGATGATAATAAAAATGTTACTATTTGTTTACCTCCTTCCTAGAAATTTTGATGAGTTCTTTTTACAGCACATTCTGTTTTAAGATCCAATTACAATTTAATTAAAGACTGCTCATATTTTCATTTTGCAGGCCTTTAATAGCCTCAGTGCTAAGGAATGATGGACGCATCCTTAACACAACCTCTAAGGTGCTAATACCAAAGGGATTTATATTTCTTATTTTCAGGTCGGGCTGCTGTGGAACAGTTTTCCCAGCAGCACAACGCTGTGTTGTGTTCAAAGATGATGATGATGCACGAAGGACTGGCGTCAGTCAGGTGAAAGTGAAGTAAAATAAGCCAAACCTCTTATGTTACTTTCACTTTCATTGGTGCCTGGGGTAAAGCTCACCATCAATTTTCACAGGAGAGATATTACTGGAAAGGGAACAATCTTGCCTTTCCAACGATATCTCTCACTGGTGCATCCCTGTTTGGAGATCTCTGCAGGAGTGTGGCCTCAGAGTAGAGATCTACCAGCTATACCCCAACAAGGGGGGTCATGCCTCTAGACATGGGTAAGTGCTGCTCTAAAAAATGAACAAAAATCAGCATAGAGTGGAATCAGGGGGTGTTGATCAACAATTGCCACCCCGGGTGTTAGGGAGGGAAAGTCGACTGGACACCAGGGTAGAAAGGTAGGAAAAAAAGGGTTTTCGGCAGCCTGTGATGACGTCAGGCCTTGACCCCAACCCAAAATCACCCCAATATGTTTCCGCCCTTCCTGAGGGATGGATTGAGAGTTTACCCCAATCTCCCACTAGCGGGCAGAAAGTGCACTGGACACCAGGGAATAAATGTAAAAAAAGGAAGAGGTTGGCTACCAGCTGTGACATCTGGCTTTCCCCATGCCAATATCCCCCAATAGGTTTTCTGTCCACTGTAAAAGACTGTTTGGGAGTTTCACCACAGAATTCCTCCCTGTCATGGGAGCAGAGAGCCCACTATACATCTGGAAATGGAGGTTAAAAAAAAAGAAGGGGTGGGGTAGCCTACCCAAACATTAGACATGGTCCAATCCCATAGAAACTCCGCAGTCTTCCCACCATCTAGCCCGGGGGAGGCAGCAAGCCTATTAAATACCAGGGAAAATGGTCAATAAAAAAGAAAAGGTGGGGGTGGAGGTAGAGGTAGAGGTAGAGTTAGAGTTAGAGTTAGCGGTGGAGGTGGCCCGCCATGACACAACCCCAGATTGGGCCAAATTGTCTTTCTGCCTCTGGGGAACAGATGCTCTCCTCCCAGAGGAGCAGAAAACCCATTAGACACATTTCATTATTATTATTTTGTTCAAAACATTCTTGGGTGGTAGGTATCAGCCCTGATCTCCACCTCAGAATGGGCTCAACAGTATTTCTGTCCACTACTCCCAGAGGTTAGGATGGGAGTAGACACCAGGGATATGTTTTTTAGAAAAGCCCTATTGAGAAATATGGAGTAAGGGTGGTGAGCCCATGCTTTGGGTCTATGCCCCACATCTAATGCCCCAAGAGTCTTTCTGTTTCATTGGGACCTAGAACATCCCCATCCCAAGTACAGCTAGAATTTAGTTTACAGAGACAGTACCTTATCAGCTTCAGGTCATACTTAAAAATGTGCTATAGACTGAAATGCGAGATGGGAGGCACACTAAGCAGTAATGTGTGGAGAGCTACAGACAATCCTACCAAAATCCGGGTGCATGATTATATGACTCTAGCCTTAATGACAATGTAAGACAAGCCGCTACGGGCCTGACTCAAGCTGCTTTCAATAGAGCCATTAAGTCAGCAGCTAAGAAGTTGTCCAACGTCACTGACTGACAAAGCCTCACTGTCAAAAAGATCACATGCATAGATGACAATAGACTCATATGGCTTTCTCAAACCTCAGCCATATTTAGGTGAACTGTTCAGATTGTGGGCAAAGATAAAGCTGTTGAGCTACTGGCTGGGCTGCTTTACCACCTTATGCAACTGCTCTGCTTGGCTGGGACAAACCACGGCAACTGTATGCCGTCTGTGACTAAATGCAAATGAAGACATATGCCATATTGTCTGTATCTGCCGCACTGAAGGTCAAGTGAAAAAGACTATTGAAACAAAATTTTCTGGGGAATGGAACCCACACATAACAATATGCAGTAATAGCCTGTTAACAATGATAAGATTTAGTGCTCTGTGGGAAATTCCTGAGGTTCATGTCACTGGCTGAAAGAAAACTGACTCAGCAAGCCTCACAGTGACAGGACACCACTCCTTTTGCTAATGTGCTGTGCCTATTTTTGTAATTTGTAAAAATAATTAGTTTACTGTTAAAGCACTGTTTGCACTTTGATCTAGAGGCAGGATATAATCTTTTTATTTCTGCTAATCATAGTGTAGTGTGCAAAAAAAAATTGTTTGTCAAAGTGCTGATCGAAATTTCCTCTAGGGACATGATATAATATTTTTACACTAATACACTGATTACACTTTGCTTATCTTTATGTTTCATTACGCAATCTGCAACGGCAATTAGCACTCTCCCATACCATATTCCCAAATGGCCTGATAACACTTAGTTCAATTTCACCTTTTTATTTAGGAAATTGCTTCTGGCATTTAATTTATTTATCTAGCTGCAGACATTATTAGTGCAAGAACACACTGTTTACTGCCAGCTCCCTGCCCATACTTACCTTTTTATGCTGCATGACCATAAGTATGTACTCTCGTACAACAAAGGGACCATCAACCTAAATAAGATGATGCCAACAAGGTCACAGGCCAGGGCACTTTCCAGTTAGTTGCTGTTCCCTGTCCTAATACTTCAACCTTTTAATGCAGTTTGATATGCACTAGTCACTTTTATGTAATAATGTAATGATTTTGCGCACACTTCTCTCATTTGTTAAGTATTTAAATTGTAAGTTTTAATTAACTGAACAGTAAAGTTTTTCATTAATTAATTAATTAATTCCATTCCTATGGCAAGCGAGGAAATTTGGATTTGTTTGGATGTATTTTTGACATATGTACTATAAGGGAAGGGGTAAATCCCAATTTCCTTACTCTAGTCATGGTAAATAGACACAATATTTGAGCCCTGGTTCAGCAAGTAACCAAGGAACCCTACAAATCCTGGAAATTTCTGAAAACTAGAAATCCAGGGGAGTCCAGGGGGAGGTGTGACTTGTGTGTATATCACTAGGTATTCTTACCCAGAATACCCTGAAAACTATAACCTTTAGTAAAAACACACATTGCCCTCTAATTTCTTGAATTTTCTGGGATTTGTGGGGATCCTCAAGCTTTCTATCACCCAGTGTTCCCCCACTTTTCTTTCTAAAAAGGTACCCCACTTGTGTGGCTGGGCCTAGAGCCCATAACAGAAACAAATGAAAACTGTGACCAAATTAAGTTAATGTGGTGTGCACATGGTCCTTGGTTTGTTCCTCTAGCTGGGCATCTTTAGATGTGGGAAAAAAGATGCAAAATCAGCCTTGATATCTTCCTGGAAAAAAATGATGCTGGCTTAAGTGTGAAGTACTCCAAATGTCGAAAAAGTGCTTAGAGCTCTTGCGAGAAAAGCATGTGGTTAATATTTTAGGTGAAGTTGCATCTTGAGTCAGATTTTTTAGTAGTCCTCAGAAACTTTGGAAACAATTGATCATTGCATATTAAGCTCAACCATACAATATGCATGGACCTTTGAGTTCAAGTTCAGAGCTGACTCTCCTCTTTACTAATCAATCAACCTCAGTGGTAGAAGTTGGAAGGCATACCTTGTGGAGATCGAATATGCTTTGTGGCCTGCTCCTGAGTTCCATTGTAACTCCAAGTTTTTCCAGCTCTGATCTGGAGCAACTGAGCACTATGTTGAAGGAGTTGGAATACTCAATACAATGATATGCAAATGACAGCCAACTTTACATAAAAATATTGCTCATTAAAAGAAATACTCACCCTGCTCATCTACCTAACAGGGTGACTACCAGAAAACAGAGTTTCTTCTTATTAAGGCCACACAGTAACAAATTAAATCTGAAACTGCTTTATGAACTAAAAGTAAAACACTTCTCTCCTTCCTTGTCTCCAACAAAGACATTTTTTGACCTTACATTGGACTCTTCTTTCCTTGTTCCCCCGCTTGAACGAAACTGATGCTTTTCAATGTTTTCCAGAAATGAAGTGCTTGTTTTTGCCTGCCAATGCAAGAATGGCAGTTCATGCATTGGTAGCGCTAGCTTAGACTTTAGCATTGCCATCAATGCCATCACTGCCTTTGTGCCTCTGCCCCTTATTTTCCAGCTCTAGGCCATTTGCAGTCCAAAGCCAAATGGTTGAACAAGGAAGCTGGTCCTAATCCTGAACATCTTACATTAGTCACCCATCTAAACAAAAATCTAATTTAAAATTGGTGGCCGTTTTTATGATGCCATAAAACTGAATATGCTACTTATTTGTCTAATGAATATAGGATGAATAAGGAGGATTCAGAAGCAGGAACGTTCTGTGATTTGACGAATCAAGATTCTTTGTGGTTTCTCTTTTCTTGTAAATATTTTTTATTGCAATTTTCATTCCATACAATGAGGTCCATAGTCAAAGATGTCGGCAACAGCAATGGATCATGAAGCAATAGAGACAGTATAAGCATTGCAGACATAACACACCATGAAAAGCCATGAGCAACCAATGAAAAGATGCGATCAAAGAGCCTTGATACTAGAACTTTTCAACATTATCCACCTATAGGAGGAGGTCTAATCATCATTAAGGAACAGCATATTTCACACAACCTGCATATAGCAAACAATTATCCTTCATAGAATCCATCAGCTACCTGTCTGTGTACCGCCTGGGTAAACAAGTCCTCTTACAGCACCATGGAACTTTGCCTGGAGGGTGGAACATCTCTACCATTGTCGTGGCTGAGAACCAAATAAGGATAAGTTTGGTTCTACCACTGCTGGGGGGAATGTGTAGTGTTCCTACTAAGTGATAGGGATGGGATAGACGGAGAGTGGATAAGGTATAGTACATGCTCTTCAGGCCCCCAGCACATGACTGTGCTGGGAGTGCTTTATGGACTAATGTCATGTTGTTCTGGTTATATCACATATAAAAGTTTGTATTTTGAAGCTATTGATATAAAACCCCTACCTAATTAAATCCTATCTCTTGCTCTCTCTGTAACAAAGTAAAGATGTGTTTTTCAATAGAAAGCATTCTCATTTCATTTTTAGTGCAAAAGAGCTACATAATATTTAAAACACTTACATAAATAAATAAACCACAATATCCCTACCAGATATGTTTAGAACTGTCAAACATGTTAAATAAAATATCTAAATCCTGATTTTATGTACTAGGCATCTAGTACATTGGTCATATTTGATTATGGTTGCTTTTAGTAAATATGAAGATGCTATGCACTTTGTGGCCAATGTTACTGGGGACTCCCTGTCCTTTAATTAATACTGGGTTGCTCTTTGACAGCAACTCTTGACGTTTGCATGCCCACTGGATTCTTCACTTTCTGTAAGCCAATTAGCAAGGTTTCTTCAGATACTTATTGCACTTTAACTCACTGATGCTTTACGTTTACAAGCATAGAGATGCATCCAAAAGAAAATCAGTCCAAAGAGTATTGTTAGAATATTCTTGTAACTTCTTTATTTGCCTTCCAAAGTCTTTGATTTCACGTAAATTAGAACAAACACATCTTCAGGCAAGGCATTTCATTCACTGATGCATTAACCAATACATTGGGTTAAGATAATTCTTTTATCTTGACTTGAGTGATCACTAATCTAGGACCATGGACACTTTGGCATGACAATTGAAAGGTTTGTTTGTCTCATGGGGTATGGGGCTGTTATGTATATAATGAGTGTAATGATTTCGCAATATGATATGGGGGTGCATCTAATAGGAAGTTTTTACGATTTGAGTATGTAAGTAAATGAAGCTGATAAAATGTTTATATGATATTACTTTTGAAAAGTACAGATGTAGGTGAAATGTGTCTGCTGCATCAGAATTGTTATAATTAATGTTTAAAACCTCCTGGGTGCACTGCTGCACAAATAAACCTGCTGTTAGGTTTGTACTCAACAGCCGAGCAACAACAGAGCAACATGTAAAATAATGGGTGTTTCCAAACATGACAAGATACAAACAAAGCTGCCTCTATGACAATGCAGAATTAAGGTTTTCCAAGCAGTCATCAAGTCTTCAATGACAAACCTGTGTAAAGTCAATGAAAGCCTTCAGTCGAGTTTCACAATACACCAGGAAGAAATACACATACCAAAGCGTGAGATGCCTGCCCCTTGCTCCCTCAGCAACAATATTTTGCATAATGAATTGCTCTTCTAGGTGTAATATTCAACTTTCTCCTAAGATACATATTAACAAGTAAACATCTCACACTATTTAAAAGAGTATGTAAGCCTAAAGACACACAGAATACACTCCACATCAATGAGGCATTGCACCCATGAAGCAAACTCATTGAGGGTTGTCTTTCCAGCTACAGCAACAAGGGGAAGAGGAGTTTTAGAGTCTAATGATTCTAGACCATATTGAGTCACCTAACAGCCTCCTCCATGAGTTTCACTCACATAGCAGCTGTTCCAAAAATGTGTAACAAATAAGATATTCAACTGTGTGGTCATCATAGTTAATAACATGGCCATTGAGTGGGAAAAATATCCAAGTCCCCACATTAACAGTACCATAAATTGCAGCTGGAATTGCCACAAGTGCACAAGTGTGCTACCTGTGGAGCATTTGAATGGTGGATGTGAGGATACACTCTAAATGTGCACAAATTAAGAGGATTCTGGGGAAAACATGGAATACTTTAATTGTGGCCTACATGCTGTACTCATGGATCATGCCAGTCAGGCAGGCCTGAGTGCAAATCTTGTGCATAACAAACTGAATCGAGAGTCAGTGGAGATAATGATTGCATACAACACCAGAAGCCTTACAGATATAAAGCATGAAAAGAGCCAGCTGGATGGAAAAAGAGAAGGATGTATGACATTACAACGCATGCTTTTACATCGCATGCTTTTACAACGCATACCATTACAACGCATAGTGCTTTTAGGCGCTGGATAGTGAATTGTTTAATTTACTATTCCAACTCCAGTCCCCATGGATAGTAGGGAAGGTGTTGGATAGTACATTAAACCTATTCCCTATCCTAGAGCGCCCCCCAGCGCAATGCGTTGTAATGGTTTGCGTTGTAAAAGTTGCGTTGTAAAGGCACTGCGTGGTAAAAGTTGCGTTGTAAAGGTTGTTTACCAAAAGAGAACGATCAGATCCTCTATACTCATGCCCTCTCAGCAGTTTATTACATGTGGAGTAAGTGATATTGCCGCAAAAGCACATTAAATGAAGGCTTATTGACTGAACATGAGTGCCTACTTTAGAATGGCATATTCCTCTTGTATAAAGACCAACCTGCATGCAAGGGACAGTTGTATTCTTCTATATGCTTGGTGTTTTGAGGGTCAGAGGAGTCCACTTATCACGCCTCATTTCTTGCATGTAAATTGGTCCTCTGGCGGAGTTTTTGATTTGAAATTGGGAACATTTCCAAATGTAGACTACTGAATGCCACATATATGTTTGTCTAATAGACGATCTGGGAAGTCAGGCAAACAGCGCATTATGAACAAATGTTTTTCATCAGATGAACAAAAACCTCCTCTTCTAGAATAGATCCATGTTTGAGACCATTGTAGTTGGAGGAACAAACCCTTAGACACAATATTTTGTACATTCTGCAAACATCGTTTCACCCCAGCCATATAACAAAACATCAGGATGATATTCTGCAAGGACCTCTTACGTGCACCATAAATCAATGCAGTGGTTATGGACCTAGGTCTTTGGGTGTCCACATTTTCTAAAATCATTCCACTTTTTCAAACCAATGAGTGAGTGGAACCAGCAAGACTCCAATGGATAAATGCACATGGATAATTGGCATTGCAAGGTAATGTGCAGTGATCTCAGGAGACAGATTATCAACAGACAGAAGAGCCATGTGAACAGAAGGGATCAGAAGTTACAGGAGAGTGACTACATAAAAAATTCTGAGAAAGCTTCCTGTTTTTCCCTCGATAATTCCCTCATTGTATCCATAAATCAAAATTACAGTCCTGTGTATTGAACACAAGGCACATTTATGCAAAGCCATGGGGTACTCACAGACACTCATACTCCATGAATGCCACTTGGGAGCAAACTGTTGGACCCATCAAATCTGATTGATCAATGAAACTCTGAGTGGAAAATGATGGCGGCAGGTCACTCAGAATTCAAGGCTCTAAGCTCCAAAACATCTGAGCCTAAACAAGAGATTCGAGCTTAACAGCATGATCTTTAGAGGACCATTGAAAATTAAACTCTCCAGGGCAGCGTTTGGCTGACAACACGCACCATAAATAATTTGCTTCAAGTGTAATATTTGAAAGTAACATGCTTTGCTTGACTAGTCAGTGGCCATGGGTTTGAGAGTCTTCAAGCAGGGCCTGGCTGTAGGTCACTGTGCACAGCCTTTAGCCCTACCTTCAGCGTTGCATAATAAACTCAGGGATCAGTGCCTGGATTGTGACCTTACACTGTGCACTGAGTCTTTGCAATGTTTGCAAATTTTGTTTCTCCTAAAGTATGATATGTGAACTCTAAATCATCCCTGAATCTTGGTCAGTGAAATAGTGACAGTGAATCCAACCTAAAATAGCCACTCATGGAATCCATTAAAATGTAGGAAGATAAGCAAACCATGCTGTAGAAAGGAAGCTTTTTATTTTTGTGGGCAGTAACTGTCATTGCAGGAATCCATAATATCCTCCCTGAAGTCAGGGAGGATATAGGCTGCTCATTTATATCTCACAAACACTTCCTTTGTAAAGTAGGCTTCGATGTCTTGTAGTCAGTAATGGCTGCAGCAACACACACTTTCAATCACTACCAGTCAATCACATCATTTGGATTTGTGGATGCACATCCATAGGAATTGAAAAATGATTCCTCATCAAAATGGATCTGTTCATTTTTAAAACGTTATCCACAAACCTCCACAGAACCCAACTGTAAATCATCTGCAAAACAATGGTCAAGATAGCTACCAAAATTAACTCTTCGAAGACTCCAAAACAAATTCTGTTAAGCAAATGTCTCTAAACCTACAGAAGGTGATTATCTGGGTAAAGGCCTAGTTACATGCCAGGTTTAGTGCAACTTTGTTCATCAGTTTTTGTTGTCATCAATCTTGCAACTTCACGTGTGCTAGCAATAAAGGGCCTACCTCCTGTAAAACATATATTCTTGCGCTACTAAAATATTCCTTTATTGACTCTGTCATTAAAGTACAGTGCTTCTAGGGGTTTTAAAGACTTTAAACACTAGTATTCTTTTCTCCCTTTTAAACTCCCACCCCCATTGTAAAAGCAATACATTTCCTTCATTTGATGTCCTTCACACTGACACTGCAATTTAATGTATTATCAGCTCATTGCCCTACCTCCTAAAAGAGCTCCTTTCAAAGTGCACCCTGTGAGCAGCAGCATAGGGTCGAAGGAGATCTGGGCATTGAGTGGCGCTACTCCAACAATCACAGTGGTTCCAAATCCATAGTGTGAGGACTTCAAGGCACTGACCTGAAGGAAAACAAAAAGGAAAATCGTCACATTGATGAAAATACTTGTTCCATGCTCAACAGCTTAAAGCCATGCCAGGGCTGATTCAGCCTATTTCTTCCAAAATCAATAAACTGAGCACTAATCAGGTAAGTGTGCAAACATAACCTATTATTGTTGATATAACCTTCAATGGTCAAAAGGCATATTCAACAGTGTTACAAATATTGCATGTAAGAGGAGCATTCAGCAAAACATTGCTATGCGAAAAGAACATTTCTGTGAAAAGAATCCTGAAGTCACCCTCATTTTAAAGTATAGAGTAAACATGGCTGTGATTGCATAACATTAACTAAAAAGGTGGTTGAGGGTCTAAGGGATGGTTTTACGACCTAACAGTGTTACTATCCCTAAATATAGTGAAAACAACAACAGGTAGCAAGGGGTCAACAACTGTATGTACTGGTGGAAAGCCCACGTGGTGAGATAGAAGGAAAGAGAATAAGGAAAGAACTACTATAGTGTTGTAAAAAATACACATAGGGTCTCTCATCACTGTGAAAAGATTCCCATCAGTCACCATTCAGATGCGCCCTTCATCATCTGGGATCCTTCTTCACCGAAGGTAGATTTTTAGACCCACTGTGGATTGGCAGTTGTTATGAAGCCTAATCCTATAAGTGGTGCCCAGTGTGAGGAAAACACATGATTAATAGTGTGGTGACTAAAAAGCAGTGCTAGAACTTAAGTGCAAATTGAAGTTGTGAAGAAAAAATGTAAAATTAGGTAAGGAAGAGAAAAATAAATTTATTTGGGTTCTCTTCTATCCTAAGGTAAAAAAAGTGCGTAGTGGTGTAAACAAATAACCACTATTTTAGATGTACGGTCGACATGTTTCTGCAGACTAATAAGATCCACATGGTATCTGGCTGCTTCCTCAGGACCATTAGCGCTACTGCTTATATAGAAAAAATGTGAAGAAAAGGAAAAAATAAAATATCACCTATTTTGTAGTGATACAATCCTTCTCCTGACTGTATAGTTCAAACCAGGTGGAGGATCCATTTCCAACAGGACACACATGTGGGGAGAAACAAAAGTACACACAGAATTGGATACAGAACACTGTATTGAAGCTCATCTTTCTAACACAGTGTGATCTCTCAAGATCATCTCATTCATAGCGGAAATGTGGTGTCCTATAATTAAAGACTATCCACATCCGTCTCAAAGCACACATATTTGTAGCTGCTCACTCACCAAATCAGCAGGAGAGAAAAGTCCCACCTCACCTGGCTGCAGCGCAGGTACAACAGGGCACCACTCTGAGTAGCGAAACAAACACATAAAAAGAAGATTAGGACACACCAGGCGTCGCTCACAACAGCACATACCATTAAGTCAAAATAGTGAGTTTGGAAAAAGCACTTATTAGATGTACATATAGTGTAACCACTTTATAATGAAATAAATCCCTAGGGTTTACCCACATTCATTTGCGGGTGGTCATTAACTGCATTTCTGTATCAGCGCTGAGATAGACAGATACTATTAGTAACTAAAGCCAAAGCTGTTATCTCGTATACCGACTGTAGCCAGGCTGCAAGTATGCGTGTGAAAATAGCAACCTCTATCATTGCTCGCGTGGCAAATCAGGAGCAATCATACAATGGCCGAGGCCGGTGTTATAAACACACAAGTCCCCCGCTCGCCGTACAAGCCTTAAACAGAACCAAGAACACAGCGCCCAAGTCTTAGCCAGATCGTGTGATGTGCTTACCTATCCGTCGGTACCCCGGGCGTCCCTCTGGGCTGTCGTGGGAGGTACCGACATGGCGCACAAAGACACGTTTTATTACCGTAGAATCGGCGTCTGCAGGTCGCCTGAGTGATGTCAGTGTGCCGTAGGTGTCCGCGCGACGCGCATCGCATCATGGGAGAAGTAGTTTATTAGAGATAGAAAAACTACAAGACCGTGCCACTGTCTTTCGTATTTTGACGTCTAGATTGTCTGAGAGAGTATAGTCTAATAGTGACTCTCATGTAGCTCGGAGACATAAATACCAGATTTAGATCGTAAAATTACTGTTAGAGGGAAAAATGCTTAATATACAGCGCACTTTGCTGAGCATTAAATCAGTACATACGTTAGGGTGTTGTATGGTGTAATTACCAGGCAAGTCACGTAGATTATGCAATGGGTCAAAATCAAGGAATGCATAATGGCCATTGCAAGAGACCTTGTTTAAGATCATAAAAATCCTGTTTAGTGCAGAAATGCTTAAGACACAAAGCACTTTGTTGGGAATTGAGTATGTACATACATAGATGTTTACAAGATGCAGAAATGCTTAAGATAAAAAGCACTTTGTTTGGAATTAAGTATGTGCATACATTAATGTTTACATGATGCAGTTACCGGACAAGTCACAAAAATTATGCAAAGGTCAAAAACAAGAAATGCATAATGGGCATGGCAAAGGACCTTATTTGAGGGTCTTACTTGGGTTTAAGCAAGTTTGATAAACTAATTACCCAGCATAGCGTCCATAAATTGTAGCCACAAGTGAATATTAGCCAGACAGAATGTTACAGTGAATTTCGTCGTCACTACAGCCCCGAACTCATTAGAGTGACATCCACGGGATGGCCTCATTAAGTCCCACTCTGTCAGTTTTGAGTTTATACACCCATCGTTGTTCTTTTTTAAAAAGAAAACTGCTAATGTCCGTTATGTGGGGTGGGATCATAGGTTGTTCTATTACTGTCCATTTTAAATCTGTGGGCAAATGGCCGACATCCATAAAGTGTTTAGTGAGTCTGGTTGCCTGTTTGCAACATCTAATCGAGCTCTTATGCTCTGCAATTCTTGTTTTGACTTTACGTGTAGTCATGCCCACATATTGTTTATTACAGGGGCATGTAATGAGATAAATCACATTTTGACTATTACAATTGGTAAAGCGTCATTGTTCCCAGGGGCGATCTGTGCCAATGTCAATATGTGTGGACTTAGATGTTAGCGAACAAGATACACAATTGCCACACGGATGGTGGCCTGTGACTGCTGGCATATCCCACAGAGTCCCTATCGTGCGGGTAATTGTGTTTCTGGGTCTAGTATGGACCAACTGGTCCCTCATATTACGTCCGCGCTTGAAGGCGAACAGTGGGGGCGGTAAGTTGGCGGTGTCATTACCGGTGTTCAGAATCGCCCAGTGCTTCTTCACAATTTTTTGAATACGATTAGATTCCGTACTAAAGGTGTTGACGCATGTTATTCTTTTCCGTGCCGATTTGGGAGGCAATAGTTCTAATAGACCATCCCTGTTGTTGTTTGAGGCACGTTTCAATTCCGTTCCTTGCTACCATGGAGTATAGCAGACATCAGCTAGCTTTCTTGGATTTACTGATCACGTCAACCCCAACTGGTTTGCACACAGAGATCTATCGTAAACCTATAGCAAGGAACTCGTTGTTGAGCTATGAAAGCTTTCACCCTAAGGCACTTCTTGACAATCTGCCTTACGGACAATTCCTCCGAATCCAACGGAATTGTTCTACCAAATCTGCATTTGAGGAACATTCTCAAACTCTGGTGAAATGTCTGATTGAGAAAAAATACCCGAAGAGATTGGTTAGGACCGCTAAGAAACGTGCCTCAAACAACAACAGGGATGGTCTATTAGAACTATTGCCTCCCAAATCGGCACAGAAAAGAATAACATGTGTCAACACCTTTAGTACGGAGTCTAATCGTATTCAAAAAATTGTGAAGAAGCACTGGGCGATTCTGAACACCGGTAATGACACCGCCAACTTACCGCCCCCACTGTTCGCCTTCAAGCGCGGACGCAATATGAGGGACCAGTTGGTACATACCAGACCCAGAAACACAATTACCCGCACGATAGGGACTCTGTGGGATATGCCAGCAGTCACAGGCCACCATCCGTGTGGCAATTGTGTATCTTGTTCGCTAACATCTAAGTCCACACAGATTGACATTGGCACAGATCGCCCCTGGGAACAACGACGCTTTACCAATTGTAATAGTCAAAATGTGATTTATCTCATTACATGCCCCTGTAATAAACAATATGTGGGCATGACTACACGTAAAGTCAAAACAAGAATTGCAGAGCATAAGAGCTCGATTAGATGTTGCAAACAGGCAACCAGACTCACTAAACACTTTATGGATGTCGGCCATTTGCCCACAGATTTAAAATGGACAGTAATAGAACAACCTATGATCCCACCCCACATAACGGACATTAGCAGTTTTCTTTTTAAAAAAGAACAACGATGGGTGTATAAACTCAAAACTGACAGAGTGGGACTTAATGAGGCCATCCCGTGGATGTCACTCTAATGAGTTCGGGGCTGTAGTGACGACGAAATTCACTGTAACCTTCTGTCTGGCTAATATTCACTTGTGGCTACAATTTATGGACTCTATGCTGGGTAATTAGTTTATCAAACTTGCTTAAACCCAAGTAAGACCCTCAAATAAGGTCCTTTGCCATGCCCATTATGCATTTCTTGTTTTTGACCTTTGCATAATTTTTGTGACTTGTCCGGTAACTGGATCATGTAAACATTAATGTATGCACATACTTAATTCCAAACAAAGTGCTTTTTATCTTAAGCATTTCTGCATCATGTAAACATCTATGTATGTACATACTCAATTCCCAACAAAGTGCTTTGTGTCTTAAGCATTTCTGCACTAAACAGGATTTTTATGATCTTAAACAAGGTCTCTTGCAATGGCCATTATGCATTCCTTGATTTTGACCCATTGCATAATCTACGTGACTTGCCTGGTAATTACACCATACAACACCCTAACGTATGTACTGATTTAATGCTCAGCAAAGTGCGCTGTATATTAAGCATTTTTCCCTCTAACAGTAATTTTATGATCTAAATCTGGTATTTATGTCTCCGAGCTACATGAGAGTCACTATTAGACTATACTCGCTCAGACAATCTAGACGTCAAAATACGAAAGACAGTGGCACGGTCTTGTAGTTTTTCTATCTCTAATAAACTACTTCTCCCATGATGCGATGCGCGTCGCGCGGACACCTACGGCACACTGACGTCACTCAGGCGACCCGCAGACGCCGATTCTACGGTAATAAAACGTGTCTTTGTGCGCCACGTCGGTACCTCCCACGACAGCCCAGAGGGACGCCCGGGGTACCGACGGATAGGTAAGCACATCACACGATCTGGCTAAGACTTGGGCGCTGTGTTCTTGGTTTTGTTTAAGGCATGTACGGTGAGCGGGGGACTTGTGTGTTTATAACACCGGCCTCGGCCATTGTATGATTGCTCCTGATTTGCCACGCGAGCAATGATAGAGGTTGCTATTTTCACACGCATACTTGCAGCCTGGCTACAGTCGGTATACGAGATAACAGCTTTGGCTTTAGTTACTAATAGTATCTGTCTATCTCAGCGCTGATACAGAAATGCAGTTAATGACCACCCGCAAATGAATGTGGGTAAACCCTAAGGATTTATTTCATTATAAAGTGGTTGCACTATATGTACATCTAATAAGTGCTTTTTCCAAACTCACTATTTTGACTTAATGGTATGTGCTGTTGTGAGCGACGCCTGGTGTGTCCTAATCTTCTTTTTATGTGTTTGTTTCGCTACTCAGAGCGGTGCCCTGTTTTACCTGCGCGGTAGCCAGGTGAGGTGGGACTTTTCTCTCCTGCTGATTGGTGAGTGAGCAGCTACAAATATGTGTGCTTTGAGACGGATGTGGATAGTCTTTAACTATAGGACACCACATTTCCGCTATGAATGAGATGATCTTGAGAGATCACACTGTGTTAGAAAGATGAGCTTCAATACAGTGTTCTTGTTATGAAACATAGGAGGTCCACACATAGAGTAGTCTTCATAGGATAGGTTTTATTGCAGGTAGGGAACAGCTTGGACAACCACCAACTGCCCACCAGGACAGTCCAGCTCCAACTGACACAGAGCAGCGTAGGAGCATTCCACATTCCAGAAGCTCGCGTGCTGGGACACACGCAAGCAGCATACAACACACCTCCCCCCCAAAACACAAAAAAAACAGAAAAGAACAAAAAAAAACTAAGAACAAACATAATCCTTCATTTTTGCAGGTGGCCGCGAGACACGTACACTCCTTCTGGGTACCACGTCTGCATCTCTTCGCACAGACTCATCTTGAGCCACAGGACCCAATTCAACGACATCAACTAAACCATCTGAGTCATTGAAAATCTCCTGCGGACCAAGGGTGGTGACAACAGGTACATCAGAATTGATAGGCAGCGACACCTGAGAGTTTTGCAAAGTATTGAAATCATCCAAAAACAATTGAACATTATCCTAAGCATAAGAGTGAGTAAGACATTTCCTAGGATTCATAACCAATTTGTCAGATCTAACGACAGAGACACGTCTGAAATTCCAAATTTTCCCCCCTTCAACACGCACAGCCTTACTAAATACTTCAAGCACTCTAACAGGATCCGACCACTTAGCCCAATTCCTGGCAGACGAACTCCCAAATTTCACACGCACCAAATCGCCAACTCTGACCTTGTGGCGTGAAACACTTTCCACAGATCGTTTGCCCATTTTTTTTTGATAAACCTTGACCCGTTCTCCCATTTCCTCGGCATTGAAAGCAGACACATTGGGGCCAATGGATTTCAGCCACCAAGGTAGCAACCTAGATCCAGGTTTGCGACCTCTTAACAATTCGAAAGGGGAACACCCCGTCACTGAATTAGGTGATGTACGATATGTAAGCAAGGTGGCACTTAATGCTTTTTTCCAATTCAAATCATTCCTGACCGCTAACTGAATAGATTCCTTGACCACTCTATTAAAGCGCTCGGTCTGGCCATTGGCTTGAGGATTATAATTGGAAACCCTCTTGTGAGATATGCCATGTTCTTTAAAAAATGTTTCAATCTCACTGCTAGTAAACTGCGTTCCATTATCTGATATCACCTCAGACGGAAGGCCCTCCCGACAAAAAACATTATTAAGGAAATCAATGACCTGCTTGGAGGTGATTCTTTCAACAATTTTGACCTCTGGCCATTTCGAAAAATAGTCTATTAAAACTAACCCATAGACCTCCTTGCAGCCAGGCAAATTTAAAGGACCAATGATGTCAATGCCCAACCTTCTCCAAGGCCCTTCAGCATACTCAATGGGAGTGGTCGAGGTAGATAGTGGTTTCACACTCTTGTCACTATTGGAACAAGAAACGCAATTCCTGACCCATCTATCCACAACGGCATCTAAAGAAGGCCACCAATAGTACTCCCTTAACCTTCTCTTGGTGGTGGACATGCCCATATGACCCTCGTGAGCAATCTTAATTAATTTTTCCCTGACTGACGAAGGAGGAATGATCTTGTCACCCCTGGTGATAATGTTGTTAGAACACATGAGCTCATCCTTAACCTTAAAAAATGAACTTAATTCACCAGACAACTTCCTTTCTTCAGGCCAACCACATCTAAGATAAGTATTGACCAAACCCAATGTATTATCCTCAGACATGGCTTCCACCCAAAGATTCTCACTGATGACCTCTGAATCATCTACATTGATGTCTTTCACGGTGTAAGCTACATCACACTCATCAGAGTGTTCAACTTCGTGATGAGGTAAAGCTAACCTTGACATGCAGTCGGCATGCACGTTGAGTCTACCAGGGATATACTCCACAGTGCATCGATACTCCTGTAGTTTGGCCGCCAATCTGGCCAACCGGGCAGTAAGGATCCTTCCACCACCCGCAGCCAACATACTTACTAATGGCTTGTGGTCAGTTCTAACCACAAATTTTGTGCCCCACAAAAATTGTCGGAAATGCTGGGCTGCCCAGGTACACGCTAATAGCTCTTTTTCGATCGTCGAATAATTACACTCAGCACCTTTCAATGTCCTTGAAGCATAAGAGACAATACTTTCTTCACCCATACCTTTCTGCATCAGAACTGCACCCAACCCAGTATTACATGCATCAACTGAAACAATACATTCTTGACCCACAACAAAAGGTTTCAAGAACGGAGCAGAACAGATTTCTTTTTTTAACACATCAAATTGCAGTTGCTGTTCATTTCCCCATACAAATTTTTCACTTTTTTTTAATAACAGTCGAAGAGAAGCCACTTTGGAAGCATAGTTCTTCACAAACTTGCTAAAGTATTCAGTTAAACCCAGAAAAGAATACAATTGATCCTTATTGGTAGGAGGAGGAGCCTTAGAAATACTGGAAATATGATCAAATTTAGGTTTTATCCCTTCTTTGGAAATCTCATGCCCCAAATAATCTACCTTCTCCTGTCTGAATTTGCACTTAGCAAACTTGAGGGTCAACCCTTTTGATTGTATCCCCCGCAACACAGCTACAACAGTTCTGTATCCAATTCTGTGTGTACTTTTGTTTCTCCCCACATGTGTGTCCTGTTGGAAATGGATCCTCCACCTGGTTTGAACTATACAGTCAGGAGAAGGATTGTATCACTACAAAATAGGTGAAATTTTATTTTTTCCTTTTCTTCACATTTTTTCTATATAAGCAGTAGCGCTAATGGTCCTGAGGAAACAGCCAGATACCATGTGGATCTTATTAGTCTGCAGAAACATGTCGACTTTACATCTAAAATAGTGGTTATTTGTTTACACCACTACGCACTTTTTTACCTTAGGATAGAAGAGAACCCAAATACATTTATTTTTCTCTTCCTTACCTAATTTTACATTTTTTCTTCACAACTTCACTTTGCACTTTAGTTCTAGCACTGCTTTTTAGTCACCACACTATTCATCATGTGTTTTCCTCACACTGGGCACCACTTATAGGATTAGGCTTCATAACAACTGCCAATCCACAGTGGGTCTAAAAATCTACCTTCGGTGAAGAAGGATCCCAGATGATGAAGGGCGCATTCGAATGGTGACTGATGGGAATCTTTTCACAGTGATGAGAGACCCTATGTGTATTTTGTACAACACTATAGTAGTTCTTTCCTTATTCTCTTTCCTTCTATCTCACCACGTGGGCTTTCCACCAGTACATACAGTTGTTGACCCCTTGCTACCTTTGATTGCATAACGAAATGTAGCGCACGCAATAATATTATAATGCATGTACCAACATCAAATATAATCAGGTCCTCCAGGTTAGTATCTCCTAGAGGGTGTGCCCACCAATCCCTAACAGCTTGGCTTGGTGATTGTGAATATAACTAATAATATATTTCCAAGATGTGCTTTTCTAGTTCTATTTAGATTACATAAAATGTACTTGTACTGGATTGTGTTGCTGAGTACGAATTTTAACTCTTTCTCTTGGAGGGAACTTTGGTTCAAATGCTCTGGTCACAACAAAGAAGTAAACAATATAAGAACCCTGAGTGACATGTACATTATTTAATGATGAAGCTACATGTTTATTAAGAGTGCATGCAAAAGAGATATCACAGCACTCATTATTATCAAAACAGTACATATATGTGGTCTAATATGTAAGAAATCCAATATGTATGAATCCAAGTCGTATTTATTATGTGTAAGTTTAGATCCTCAACAATATAGAGTAGGTGACATCATTAAGTACAGCCACAATATGGAGTAGGTGACATCACAAAGCACAGTCAACATCTGTTTCGTCACACAGGTGGTTTCTTCAAGGCTGCAAAAATGTTATAATACACAAAAAATACAGTATTAAATCATACACTTATGTCCAAAAAACGTGTATCATAATTGCCATGTATCACAATCATAGTAATGTGACAGTCTTGATTTTCACAAAAAATATTGATGAGGATTGGCGACTACAGTGGAGTTCCACGCCTCCACGTAGCACCTGGGCTTCCTGTTCCCCTGCTCCTCCCCCTCACTCTTCTCCACGAGGGTGATGGCACTGGTGGCGCTCTCGGCGTTTCTGGCGTTTTTGGCGTTCGTGGTGTAACGAGGGCTGCTGACGTGCTCCTAGAAAGAAATGTATCCACTTTAGCTCCCTTCGGAAGGTTATGGCTTTGCGGTATGCACTGGTGAAGAGATACGGAGAAACATGTGAGGCGTAAGAGACGAGCTGCGGAGCTTAGATGCCATTTAGCCGAGGCTGTGGTGAATTGACGGCTGACCTGACTGTGGACCTGGTTGTGGAGTATTGCCGCTGTCTCTGTGAAAGTGTATCATTTGGCGTTTGGGTGCAGCTGAAGGGACTTCGTGTGACTGGGGGTCCAGTCCTGCCGGTGATTGGAACTGTCCTGCCCCGCCGCTTCTACCTTACAGTTTAGGGTTGAAGCCGCTGTGTGGGTAAGACTACAAGTCCCAGCATTCCCGACGACTTGGCTCTACTTGGCATTTACTGAGATCAATTCAGCTTGTGGCTGAGGATTGAAGGGTTGGAGATCCAGAGGTGAGAAGACAACACCTGGCTATACTTATTTTGGAGCAGACTGAATTGGCTCTGATAACGGGCAAGCAATTGACGGCTAGGGCCAAGGCGATAGTACGACGCCAACAACTAAAGGAGAATTTAGAAAAGGCTAAGCGGGCAGGATCCGCCACGGAGAGAGAAACCTCTTCTGTTGAAAATTTGGAGAGCTCTGGGGAGGGCGAGGACGATCTTCCGGACGACAGCATGATACAGGTTCACCAACAGAATCCTGGCAACTCTGTCACTAGTGAGGGGCAGGAAGTTTTGGAGCTGCCCGTGGGGGGAATGGATATGGCTTTGTCGGGGTCAGTAGTTAAATCGTCGGAATTAGCCCAATATGCGAATCCAGTGGCCTCACTTGGTTTACAGGCGTCTAAAGAACCCATGACAGTCTGCGCTCCTAAGGCTTCTAAACAATTTCCGTTATTTGAGCGAAAGTGCGCAATACATGCTTCTGCTGATACAGCTGGGATTCGGGCAGTGCTACCAGGGGTTCCAACCTCTTCAATTCCTCCAACAGTTACCCCTCCCTTGAAAGACTTTGAGAACTTAGACTCAATGACGCCGATTGGCGACTTAGTCAAGTTAATAGACCTCCCACCTTTAAACATAAGAGCTCCTTCTCTTAGTGATAAAGAAATTTCTACTTTTTCTACCAGCACTTCTACGGCCGCCTCTTCGGTCGCTTCTAATGTATTGCCACAATCTAACCTCAACTCTGTTGGCGTTACTATGGCACAGAGTCCGATTATGGGGATGGACACTGAGACTACTGGGGAATTTCAGATTTCAGTGAAGGATATGTTAAATCTGATTTGGGGGGAAATAAGAGAGATGAAGCAATTTCAAAAAGCGGAATTGGCAGTGATTGGTAAGCGCCTGGATAAAATTGAAGATTCAATGGCTTCTTTTCCAATTCGATTTCAAGAATCTGAGACTAGAATTTCGGGGTTGGAGGACAATATGACTATTGTGCAGAAAGAGATGTCTAGTGTATCTAAATTTTCGAAGGCCTTTGAATTTAAATTGGATGAATTAGAAAATTATAATAGAAGGTCAAACCTTCGAATAGTGGGCGTACCAGAGAACATTGAGGGCTCTGACATGATGCAATGGATTACTTCCTTTTTTTCTCGAGAGGTTGTCCCTGAGTTCAAGGGAGACTTAACAATCACACAGGCGCATCGAGTCCCAGCTCTGCCATTTCTCAATTCCCCGTTTCCCCGGACTACTATTGTTAATTTTGCTGATGTTCGTGTCAAAGAAACAATCCTATCACAGGCTTTTAAGCAAAGACAATTCCATGCCAATTCAACTACCAAATGTCGGAGAAAAGACTTTGTAAAGATTTTGCAATTATTTAAGGACAAGGGCGTGCAAGCCTCAATTGCACAGAAAGCAAAGCTAAAAGTTTTGATTAAAGGCAAATTCTATTTGTTTACTGATGTTGATGAGGCACGTGAGATGCTCAGCCAGCTGGCGCAGGGTTAGGCTAGAATTGGATATGATTGTGGGGGGGGCAGGTGTGGAATAGGGGTGTCACAGGATCAGGGGCGCAACAACAAGGCGCCTCTATGAGAGGGGTTAGTGCCATGTGGCCAGCGTGGGGGGGAGGTGAAGGTGTAGTACAGGGCCACGGGGCTAGGTGCAGGAGGGAAGCACCTGGGTTGGGGAGTGGGGTGGGTGGGGGAAAAAATGAAAAAATTGAAGTTCTTGTTAGGTTGTGATGAAAAAATATGTTGGCAAGAAGTTGTTTTGAATGATTTATATATATGTCTATTGGGGGGCTTAAGGTGATTTCCTTTAATGTTAATGGGCTGAACACTCGGAAAAAAAATTGAGATATTGAGCTATGGATTAAATCAGAGCGCCCAGCAGTTGTAATGTTGCAAGAAACTCATATTTCTGTTGCTAAAATTAATTCCTTTTCTATGTTTAAAACCTGGTCTTTATATCGCGGGTTTTCATGCGCTCAAGAATCTCAAAGTGGGGTCGCTCTTTTTTTAAATCGGAACTTAGATGCGGAAATTATCCAGTTTGCAGATGGAGGGGTGGTGTTGGGCCACGTGTTTAATAAAAGACAGGAATAGACCAATCACTTTTGTTAGTTTTTATGCCCCAGTGGAAGACCGTGCCCCAATCTATGAGGATTTATTTCAATCATTGTTGATGGTTAGGGGGGATATAGTTATAGGTGGGGATTTTAACATTCTTATGGATACAAAATTAGATTCCACTGGTGCCTCGAACAAACAATCTAAACCAAAGTCAAGAAGGTCTATTATGCAGAATATATCCTTATTGGATCTTTGTGACCCATGGCGATCAAAATTTCCACAGAAAAAATAATTTACTTGTTGGTCGGGAAGACATAGACCCTCTTCTCGTTTAGATTTTTTCTTGGCCTCTAGGTTATTAACATTTTCTTATTTTAAATTTTTGCATAACTGATTCTCCGACCACGCAATGTTGTTAATCGAATTTGAAGTAGGGGAAGAAATTAGGCCCCCTAAGAGATGGATATTTAATAAAACGTATTTACAAGATAGCAACTGGGTCTCTTTTTTAAAACTCGAGATTGCTGAGTTTATTGCTCGCAATTCAGACACGGCCCCGCTGCATATTATTTGGGACTCATTAAAAGCTTTTATTCGTGGCATCATAATCAGTAAAGACGCAGAAGAATGGCGTGCTATTAAACAAGCTAGGACTCTACTTTATCAAAAAATCCATTCACTCACTCTGCTTCGACAATATAACTTTTCTAGTGATGCGCAAAACAAATGAAATGAAGCCAAACGTGAACTTAGTAAGTTTTTTTTTACACAGAGTGAACAGCAATTTCTGACAAAATCTCAGAGGATTTAAGAGGAGAGTAATTTCTCTGGTAAACTCCTCGCTTGGCAGGCAAATGAGCAAGCTGCCGCAAATTTGATCCGTTCTCTAAAGTGTCCTGCTACTAAGATAGAAGTATCACAGTCGGATGTTATTGGCACTATTATGTTGTCCCATTATAAACAGATATATACATAGCCAACAGAAAAAAATAGATCATTCCAGGCTCACAAATTTTTTAATCAGATATGATATGCCCTCTCTATCTCAGGTAGATAGCGATGCAATGATGCGCTTATTTTCTAAGTCAGAATTAGAATTAGTGGTTAACAACTTACCAATTGGTAAGGCTTGTGGCCCGGACGGCCTCCCAGCTGAATTCTTTAAGATTTTCTTTAGTGCCTTCTCTGATTTACTACTACAATTATTTAATTACATGTTAGTGGGTGGGCAAGTTCCAGACTCCTTTGGGGAGGGGACAGTTGTTGGCTTTCCAAAGAAAGGTAAAGATCCTAAAGACCCTAATTCATATAGGCCTATCACATTACTGAATACTGATTATAAGATCCTTACTAAATGACTATCAATACGTTTTAATTCTATTGCAATGGATCTTATTCATCAAGATCAGAACGGTTTTGTGGCAGGCCGGCAGTTAGCTACTAATACACATTTTCTCACTGAGGCTTTAGATTATTTTCAGACGAAAAAAAATACCGGCTTTAATTTTATTATTAGATGCAGAAAAAGCTTTTGATTTGGTGGTATTGACAACTTTATTTGCTATTTTAAAGCACTTTGGAATCCCTCCACAAATGATTAGTTTAATCCAAAATGTGTACACGGGTGCCAGAGCCAATATAATTATTAATTCTGTTATGGTAGGTACAGTATCGGTCCAACGGGGCACCAGGCAGGGTTGCTTCTTGTCCCCTATTCTTTTTGGTTTTTTATTGAACCGTTAGCTAAAGCAATTCGTGAATCTGTGAATATTCCTCCTCCGATTGTTTCTATGGCAAAAATTTAACTTTATGCCGATGATATTATGCTTCTAATTAAGACGGATATTCAATCTCAGACTGCTGCTTTACAGCTTTTTGAAGAATTCGAAGCCTTGGGAGGTTATCGAATTAATAAAAATAAAAAACGGAAATATTAGTTTGTGCTGGGGGTGAGGTGGATTTAGATGATGACTTAGTTGGCTGCACTAATTCAAGACCGAAGAGGTATTTGGGAGTTATGTTTTTTACTCTGGTTTCCGATTTAGTTAAGCTGAATTTTGATCCTCTTCTACGGAAGGTACAATCCTTGTTTACTAGATGGGATTCGTTGCCATTTACTATTTTGGGGCGGGTAGCACTTATAAAAATGTCTATTCTCCCACTATTCAATTTTTTATTTTCTGCTATTCCGTGCTTTTTGCCTAGCGGCTTTTTTTCAAAAGTGGAATCTTTATTCTCAGGGTTTATATGGGCAAAAAAAGACCCAGGATAGCAATGAGGACACTTTATGTGGAAACCGAATTGGGACGCTTATCTGTACCTAATCTCAGAGATTATTATAGCGCATATTTTGCTCAATATTTAGAGCGATTTAAATCTGGAATGCAGAGTCCAAATGTATTTATCAATTTCTTTTTTGACCAAATTTGTCAAGAGGCTCTGACGCCATTTCCATTGCAGATCCCTAAATCACCGAAACTTAGTCGATATAAGATGATGTACTGGTTTTTTAAACGTCGTGAAGTTTTTCTTAAAATGTATTCTCTCCCGCAGTTTAATTCTAGAACTCCCTTAAGGAATGCTCTCATTTTTATGGGAATGAAAATTGGAGCGGATACTGTTTTGCAATGGGAACGTGCTGGGTTTTATACCCTATCAGATTTTTTAAGGGAGGGGGTTTGGTTGTTACCGGGAGAGATGCAGCTATTAATTTCAGGGAATTTTATGTTATTAGGCTCCTATGTTTCGATCTTTAAAATGCTGGAACAAGTGGAGCGAAGAATTATTGGCTCCTTTAGTCAGTTATGGGACGTTTTGTTTTTGATTCCTCAGATGAGGAAGCCAGGGGCATGGAAACGTTGTCTAGCTCAACATATTGAGGTAGATCTAAGTACGAAAGCCATCAAAAAATGGCAAGAACAGGAGAATCATGTTCTTACTATTAATACCTGGAAAAGCATAAATAAACTGAATTTTAGTGTTCTTTGAGGATCTAATTGGAGAAGAATGTTATTTTTCAGTAAATGGCTCCTGTATCGTACTCCTGCTGCCATTGCTAAAATGTATGCTAATACCAGTGCCATCTGTTTTAGATGTCAGCAATATACTCCTGCTAACTGGTCTCACATTATAGCTCACTGTTTTAAAATTGTGCCTTTTTGGAATGAGATTTTCGAATATTTGCAAAAGTATTGTGGGATCCAGATTACTTATAACGTTAAATTAATACTGTATGGATATGATTCTGATCTTGGTTTGTTAGAACAGATGGTTAAACTACTATTTATTGTAATAGCAGTGGCAAGGTCTCTGGTGCTTCAGTATTGGAAGTTAATACAAGCTCCTTCGTTTAATACCTGGCTTCAACAAATGAGAAATGTTAGAAAGAGTGAATTACGATATGCACAGCGAATTGGTGGGACGAGGAAATTTGATAAAATTTGGAGATTGTATTTTGAGTAATATTGGACTGATGTATTCCGTAAATCATGTTTCTTTCTTTTGTATATTTACTTTGTGGTTGCCAATGTACTTTGTTTTTTTTATATTGAAATTATGATACAAGATCTTCAATAAAAAACTTAAAAAAAATATATATATATATATATTGATGAGAGAAGTCCCATTACTAAAAAGACATTTCCAGAACACCTGAATGTGGATCCATGCCAGAGACAAGATCATACGTAATGTAGAAATAAGAAGTTTAAGATGCCAGAACATAGCAGTTTATTCAAACCAAAAATTGCCATGAAGCAAAGGAAATGATATGTGTAAAACGTACCTTTCCTTGAAAGGCAAAATCATGTCAGAAAAAACAACACTAATGTCTTTCAAAGTGGATCTCATATTTATGGACCATTTGGAACAACCAATCAGTCTTGAGCTCCCAATCAAAATCCAATTGAACAGTGTGTTTCTGAGGGACAATCAGTAGGACTATTAGAATGCAAAACATATATCACTGAACTTTACATTACAAAAGCCTTACTAACAGAGCTCCCATTAAATCTCATAAAATTTTGTAACATCCCGAATTGACTTTTAATCCTTGATAAGTCACTGTATAATCACTAGGACCCACATAAGTATACGGACCCTATGAAAGACCATAAAACCCACCTATCGTTGTAGGGATCAGTCAATAGCAATGGATGTAATCACCCAAAACAACTCCAGAGATTCAAGGTTCGAAAGTAATATCTTGTGGCTTGAAAGGTTAAAAAAAACAGAGACAAGTGAAGTTACCTGATAAACAGAATGAGCAGTACTTATGATGTTTATCAGGTGACCCTCCAAGAGGATGATCACCTTAAAAGGTTGTGTATTCTCCCGATCGTAATATATATAGTCACAGAATGGAGTCTGACTAAACACAGTTATTAAATAGAATTACGTGTTCTCCTGAGAAATATAAAGAGTGATGAGTTTCTTATTGAAAACAGAGATTCCAATCATCCCCAGTCATTTGGGGTAAGTAAAAAGAATGTGAATAACTATGCTCATTGTGCACACATGCAATCTCTCACAAGTAAGTATTATCAATGCTCACTATGGTAGAAGGCAAACCGTATAAACACACTTCCACTAGTAATGTTAGTGTTGTGACAAAAAGGGGAAAAAAGGGGAAATTGAACCCCTTATTAGAACAGGACACAGTGAAAAGTGCTAGCAGTCTGAATTCTATCTCATTAAAAAGCATACTGTATAACCTGAACTGCAACCAGAGTCACAATAGTGTCCATAAGTGGAAAGAGAAAGTTCCTTACTACAACGTGTACTGTCTGAAAATGCCAGTGGACTAAAAATAGTTAAGTTAAAAGGCATGCTTTTAGCCCCGAGAAGTCTCAAAAGTGGAGTCTATCAACCAACAGTTATAAAAGTGAATGATGATAAACACTAAGCGATTCGTTCAACTCACCACAATTAACCAATGTAAAAGGTATACAAATGATGCATACCTTAGATGGAGGCTTGATAATCTGGTAAAGTGATTAGATAGGAGAGTATTAGTAAAAAAAAAAGAACTGAGAATTTGACGTTGTTGTGTATCTAACATAATTTAGCATAAAGAGAAACTGCACCTCTAAGACATCGGAGATTTTATAAACTCTTAACATGTGGCAGAAGAACGAGCTGTATAAATGACAAAGCAACTCAGAAACATTTGTTACACATTAAGTCTGAAGAAAACCTCTGGATACTTATGTCACACGAAAGCCTACCTTAGACCGGCATGACGCTGCCCGCACACTACTTCTGTTTTCAAATCGGGACCTCTGTAAGATGTCTCATTGGGTTATAAGCAGCCGTGCATCACAATAAGTGAAAACTGACTAAAAAGTCCTCTGAAGCGTAAAGGGAGTGGAGCGGCCATCAAAGAGCTTACTAATCTTAATTGGTTACCCACTCTAGTATCCATCATTCCCAATGGGACCCCAATGATGTATGCACATCTGTAAAACAGAGGGAATGAAGTAGTGAAGGGAGATGAAGGATGAAAAGAATGTATGAAAAATACCCATGAAAATGAGAAGAATATGTATTATATAGAGTCCAACTCAAACAACAATTAGAAGTAAATGAGGATTAATGACCCAACTACTTATCTGTCATAACAATGAAAAAACTAATTGCATTAAGTAATTTTGCAAGCTTGTTTGGAAGGTTCATAGTGTTCATTCAAACATGCACACTACAAGTATTTGTGCAGAGATGAGAGCTAAGTAGCAGTACAAGTGGTCACATTTTGAGGAAAATCTTCAATAGCTGGAAAAATACATTGCATCCTTCTTGACACCTCCAGAGATCAAGCTCTGAGGTAACAATTTGCATGTCATACATTACTTTCTAAATGTGTATATAAAAAAAACATACAGCACTGGAAGATGGCTACATTTGTTGCATTTCTTACCCTTCCAAAGCCTGAAAAATATTCAGAAAACCGAATCTAAATAGTACAATGTGCCTGTCAAAGTTGAAAACAATGATTGCGACTAGTTTTGAACATATGAAATTCCTAACCACGTAGATCCATCTCCCTCGAAACAAGTAATAGTCACAGTGCAGAGTAGAGACCAAGAAGTCTAATCTGTTAAGAACATATGAAATTCCTTATTCACATTTGGCCCCTTCTCTGCAGCACGCAGATTCAATATCCATGTGGTTTCTAATTTCCTCAGGGCAACAGTTCTGTTTCCACTGTTTGGATGTGGTTCTACATGTGCAATGTCATGAAATTTGATATTTAATCTGTTTAAGCTGGGGTGTGCTAGACTGTAGTGTGTAGCCAAAGGATAGTTAGGATGCTTATTCTTCATTGCTTTTACATGCTCCTGAATGCGGTCTTTCAGTGGTCTGATCGGGATACCTACTTAAATCTGTTCACATTGGCATAAAAGACAATAGACCACGAATTTCGGGTTGCAATTGATGAATTGATTTTTATGATAGTTTCTTTGAGAGTTATATTGAAAGGCATCATCATATATAACTTTATTCTGTCAATTTCGTTCATCCTAAGCAAATTGACACACATTGCACTTAGTGCATTTACATAAACCTTTCGGTTTCATTTGCAACCTTTTTGCATGTGTAAATTCTGGCATGAAACTAGGGCATAATACACATCTCAAAGTGGCACTTCTACAGTAAATATTGATAGGCTTGTGGGAGATGTATCTGTTTAGAGTAGTATCTAGTTCCAGTAAATGCCGATGTTAGCCTGGCATTTTGCACAGACTGTTACTTTGTGAATTGTACCTAGTGATAAGACTTAGTCTGGGTTTATTAGTTTTTTCGTGAGCATTTTTCTTCAGTAGGGAGCTGCATTGTGTTTTCTGAATTCTATTCCTGGCTCTGAGAAATGTAAATTAAAAAAAAACTAGTAAACAAAGACTTAGGGCCTCGAGGCAAAATGGCGGCCGAGGCACGGGCTGTGTAGGCAGCTCCTCTCCTCACTCCTGTTCCTCCGGACCTACGGACCGACTATCGAGTGAGAAAGCTGGCTGACAAACGAAATTTCGCTGGGTATACCGCTGCCGGGAGACGCTGAGTACAAGCGAAGAACTGGTAGATCCGGAGATCCGGCAATTCGGTCCGGCCCTAAGCTATCGGTTAACGGCTAACGGCTAACTGTGGACACGCCTCTGAGGATCAGTCGTTGGAGAAGAACGGAGCTTGGAAACGCCTGGACGGCGTTGGTCTGAGGTTCCATAGCTGTGGGGCGGCGTGCGAGAACCGAAGTGGAAAGAGGAAGGGATTAGCAGCGGGCAGCCTGATAAGAGCCCGATGAGAGCCGAGAACCGAGAGCCTGATTCGGGTAAGACTCCTGTCATTCAGCTGAAACGCTACTGCAACATTGTAGCGCTAAGTATCGGAAGAGTAAAGCCGATACTGTAACTGACATTGTGACTGACTACCCGCTGCTTAATTACCGTGGGGCGAGTATTTGGCCCTGTTAAAGATGTTAAACTATAAACTGTAAACCCCACTCTGAGGGACTGTGGCTTGCTCAACGCGCTAAATTACGAACTCAAAAAACCGTTGGTCGGCGCCGGTTGGCGTGATTGTCAAAAAAAACAAAAACGCGCTCTGAAATATCTGTGCTTTGTACCCAGCTTGCTTATTTTGCTTTATTGTTTTACGGCCCTTGGAAGAAATCACCCATGCTTTGGAACTTGTTAACGCGTCAGCATAAAGCCCTGCTCTGGAGACTACCTGTTTGGCTGTGGCAGGGGTATTATAGCAGATAGCCCGTGGTCGAGGTGGTGCTACATCTAAAAAAAGGATGCCGGCGAAGGGGGAAGCAAACGTGAACGAGTCTGCAAAAATAAACACCAAGAATAAAGAGCAAGGTTTGGATATACCAGTGGTTAGTGAAACGGCCGGTAAAAATGTAGAGGCCGGCAGAGACAGTGAGGATGGCGAGGCTACCATGGATCTACCAACAACAAGTAGCAATGGGTCACAAAAAAGAGTTAAACTAACTGTTTATCTGAAAGAGCGTAACCTAAAAGATAGAGGTACAGCAGCGACATCAAACCTAGGGTACTTTCTCAAGGAGAAAAAATGTTCCCATCAGATTTCCGACCTGTACCACCCTGCATCATTTGGGATCCTTCAACAAAAAGGTAAGTGGTTGTACCCTTGGAGGATTTGGCAAAACCTCAGCCTAATCTCTCGAGTACATCTTAATGCAAGTGTGGTGTGTCTTAATATCAGTTGGTAATCTGACTAGCAGTGCTCGAAAAGTGAAAATAATAAGTGACTGGTGTGAAACCTTATAAAATCGGGTAATGAAGAGGTAATAAGTATTTTAATAGATACCTATTCATTCCCAAATCTAAAAACAGTGCAAAGTAGTATAAACAAATAACTACTAAATAGATGTTAGGTCGACATGTTTCTGCAGTTACAACGGGGCCCAGAGGTCTCCTACTGCTTCTTCAGGACCATGACTAATGCTACTGCTAGGTGAAAAGAAAATTAGTGAAACAATTTTTTTTTTTGATATCACCTGAAATTCTCCTGGTTATGTGGTCCAATGTGCACCAACAAGGAGCGGACAAAACGAACAAACAGATACACAGAAAGAAAAAGGATGTACACATGATTAGTAGTGTAACACTGTCACAATCTGCCATCAAGATATACTAATCATTTGTCAGGCAGGCATGTCGAATTCTTTTATCATGACATCTGGTGATAATGTATCAATTTGATCACATTCTCACTCACCTATATCGTAGGAAAAAGTTGCCCCACCTCACCTGACCACAGCGCAGGTAAAACGGAGCACCGCTCTGATGGGGAGAAAGAGAAGGTATTGAAGGAAGGATTGACAACATTGCAACAACTTTATCGGTCGAACAGCTCGAAACTTGAATGATTTCATCTATATCTATTGCTTGACACATCATAGGTGTTTCTTAATGGTGTGTCAAAAGTCATAAACATTTTCACATCGCGCAATCATCTAGAATTTGCCCCGGACACTGCTTCCTGTGAGTTCGAAAAAATGAAGGAGACTTTTTACTGTCACTACCCCTGTATGTAATGGATAAATGAGAGTAGATGGAATCTGAGCAGTAGCTGTCATCTGCTTGTACTTTCTATGTCCCAGTGAAGCCCTGTTTATGTTCAACTCGAACATTGGTTAGGTAGATTGCGGGAAGAATCGGACCAAACAGTCCACTAAGCTTACCTCCTAACGACTACGGTTTTAGTATACTCTTACCGTTATCATAAAGAGCCTAATTTAGACATAAAACGTCTTGTTGAGAACTAATATGTGGGACAACGCTTACCTGTCCGTCGGTACCCCGGACGTCCTTCTGGGCTGTCTGTGGGGAGGTACCGAACGGAACAGTGGCGGCCATTATATTACGTGATTACTTCCTCTTCCCGGACTGTGCGCGTCGTATGACGTCACACGTAAGCGCCCTCTAACGGAGAAGAGGAAGCCGGTGGCAGTGGCTAACTCTATCTGCTTTGCGCTGCAGGACACTAGAACTATTCTGTGAGCGCTGAAAACGAGCGTATTTTAATATAGCGATTTACAGCTATTTTTAAAACTTTACTTGTGTAAACTTAAAATTGGTTTTTTAATTGTGTGCACTTCACTTCTGGGCTGAGTAAAAGCTCGGGGGTCACTCACCTTCGCTACTCCCGCCCCGGTCTGCCGCGTCCATTGTAGGCGTTTGTTGCGGAGGGCGTGGAGGAGCCCTGCACTTCCGGGTTCTGTGGGGTCAGGTCAGCGCTCTAGCTGCGCTGTACACGATCCAAATAAAGCGGGGAGGAGTACAGTCGCGAGGCGGAGAAGAGGAAGCCGGTGGCAGTGGCTAACTCTATCTGCTTTGCGCTGCAGGACACTAGAACTATTCTGTGAGCGCTGAAAACGAGCGTATTTTAATATAGCGATTTACAGCTATTTTTAAAACTTTACTTGTGTAAACTTAAAATAGTTTTTTTAATATTGTGCACTTCACTTCTGGGCTGAGTAAAAGCTCGGGGGTCACTCACCTTCGCTACTCCCGCCCCGGTCCGCCGCGTCCATTGTGGGCGTTTGTTGCGGAGGGCGTGGAGGAGCCCTGCACTTCCGGGTTCTGTGGGGTCAGGTCAGCGCTCTAGCGGCCACTCCCCTCCCTATAAATGTGTATGGGAAAGCGGACGCGTGCAGCGGGCGCGCCGAAGGCGCGCCGAAGTTAAGCCCGTCTGCGTCCGTCCGCGGCCGAACGGGGCTCGGGACTACTACCCCTGTGCAATCTATGCCTTCCCACATACGCTACGGGAGACAACATCTAATAGATCTATGCCCCTCTAATACGGGAACGTGCTGGCACATGATGGAAGCACTAACTCTTCGAAACTGCCCGATGTGCCCCTTCAAATACCAAAGAGAACCAGCTAGTGAGACAGACAAAGGAAGGGTCATCGGAGGCTTGTTAAATTGCAGATCATTAAGCAAGCATAACACCCAGATATGGGATCTCCTTTTGGATGAGAGGATAGATGTTCTTTTCCTAACGGAAACATGGCTGGGTGAACACTCAGACCCTGATATAATCGAAGCTATCCCGCCAGGCTACTCTCTTCTTAGATTAGACAGGAATGGCGGGAGAGGCGGAGGTATTGCTATCGCTATAAAGGCCCCGCTTGAATGCACTCTTGCGCCCTTGCAAATAGATAACTGCGAGGCCGGCCTTTTTAATCTGAAATTTGGACCCCAACACACTGTATCAGGAATCCTTGTATACAGACCCCCTGGAAAGCTTAAGGAATTCACAACCAATTTAGTGGAGGCTATAGCTCATTTAGCCATTAGGAAGAGCAGACTCCTGATACTAGGTGATTTTAATATTCACCTGGAGGATGAACTATCCAAGGAGGCGACAGACCTTAAGCAAGAGTTGATGGCCCTACAATTAGTACTAAACAACAAGGTCCCCACCCATATACATGGACATTTATTAGACCCTGTTTTTAGCAGCTGGAATGGAGTAAGAGTGAATCAGCCCATTCCTGTTCCCTGGTCGGACCATTTTTTAATCCCATTCAAAATCCACTGCCCACATACAGATACTCACAGAGGGGAAAAAAACAGCTATCCACTACGGAGGTGGAGGCGGTTTTCACAAGATACCTTTAATCAACTACTAGAGTTAGGGGGTCCACCAGGAGGCGATGATTGCAAAAGCGCCAACTGCAATCTTGAGAAGCGTATATTAAACGCTCTAGATGCGTCAGCCCCGCTGTGCCCATCAATGACAAGAGGCGAGATAAAAAGTCTACCCCTTGGTTTACGTCCGAGTTGCAGAGCACCAAATCAGAGTGTAAAAAACTGGAGCGCAAATGGCGGATAGACTTCTGCCCCCAAACTAAAACCAAGTATAAAGAGGCACAGAGAAAATATAAAATCAAACTTCGAAGAACTAAGGCTGTACATTACAAAAATCGGATTGAGGAGGCAGAGAATTCCCCGAGAGAATTGTTCAAAATCTTTAAAGAAATCTCAGTTGTAGTAAATACCAGTACTCCAGACAATGATTCAGTTGAGGAATGTAATAGAATAGCTAGCTATTTTTCCGGAAAAGTCCAAGACATCTACGCCTCCTTCTCGGGTGGCATAATTTGTGGACGAGACTTTGAGGAAAAAGTGGGGGCAAGCAGGGTAGAGAACTGTCTCAAAGTCTTTTCGGTTCCCCCTCCAGAGATATTAAGTAACATCTGTCAGGGTATTAAATCTGGTTCCCCTCGAGACCCAGCACCTCCTCGGGTGCTGGGGGAAAGCATCGCGGTGCTGGAACCTTATATCAGGCATGTACTTCAGGTCTCTTATGTCTCCGGAACTCTCCCTGATAACTGGAAGAAAGCGATAGTCCTTCCCATTAAAAAGAAACCAAATGTTAGCCTTGAAGTGTTCGAAAACCTAAGACCTATCTCGCTACTACCGTATCTGGCCAAAGTGGCAGAGAAAGTGGCCGACATACAACTAATGGCGCACCTAGAGAATAACAACCTCCTGCACCCCTCTCAATCTGGCTTTCGACCGGGTTTCTCCACGGAGACGGCCCTGCTGAGAGCTACAGACACCCTACGGCAAGGGGCGGACTCCGGACATACCATGGCACTGATAATGCTTGACCTCAGTGCAGCGTTTGACACTGTAGCTCACTCCATCTTGCTACAGTGTCTAAACAATGCAGGGATCACGGGGTCCGCGCTAAGCTGGCTGAAAGCATTCCTTACTGACCGTAGTTTCCAGGTCCAAAGGGGCTCCTTTAAGTCCTCTGCCATAGCACTAGAACAAGGGGTGCCCCAGGGCTCTGCTCTGAGTCCAAGCTTGTTTAATTTGTACATGGCCCCCTTGGCAGAAGTGGTGCAAGCATATGGAGTGGAGTTAGTCTCCTACGCTGACGACACCCAACTGCTGATCTCCTTGTCCCAAGCCCCTGAAACAGCAGCATCCAACTTCAAGGCATGTATGCAGGCTTTAGCAGGTTGGATGAATTCGCACTGTCTAAAGCTCAATGGCTCTAAGACGGAGGTTATGGTGATTGGAGGAAGTAACTCAAGCTGGACAGTGGACTGGTGGCCCACATGTTTAGGTCCCACGCCCAACCCCAGTAAGAAGGCAAAGAACCTAGGAATATGGGTTGATCCCAAACTATCCTACGAGGGTCATGTCAACCGCCTAGTGGGAAAGTGCTTTGGGATATTAAAAACCCTCAACCACACACTGGATTTACTCCCACTGGAGGCGCGACGCACCTTGGCCCAAGCCCTGGTTACGTCCCGTATGGACTACGGCAATGTGCTGCTCTTAGGCACCACTGAAAAAAATCTAAGGCGATTGCAAGTCCTTCAAAATACGGCCGCCCGTCTAGTGCTGAGACTTCCTAAAAGAGCAGCCTCTAAACCTGCTCTCACAGCGCTACACTGGCTACCAGTCAGAAAGAGAGTGATGTATAAAGCACTTTTAATATGCCACAGGATTGTATGGCATAAAACTCCATCCTATCTTTCTGACTTGTTGCACATTTACGAGCCAGCTAGAGCACTACGCTCAGTAGGAGCGGGTCTACTAAAAATCCCCCACGTCAAAAGAGCTAAACTGGGCGGCCGCTCCTTCAGACTTTTGGCAGCAAGCAACTGGAACAAACTTCCGCTCAGTCTCAGACTAGAGGGATCTGAAGTTAAGTTCAGAAAACTTCTTAAGACCCATCTGTATAACATCTAATCTACACTGCTGAACAGTGGAGTTCTCTGCTCCGAGCGTCTTTTCTTTCTCCGTAGCGCGGGGACACGAGGAGATGGCGTCACCAGGCGCTTTATAAGTTTCTTTATTATTATTATTATTATTATTAACCATGGGAATTGTAGTTTAGGACTAAGTAAACCTGGTTATGCGCAATTGATCCACCCAGCTTATGGCACGGAGATGAAAAAGACGATCACTCGATGCCTATAGATATAAATAAACGCTTTAAATAAAGGCACTCGTCGTATTGTGAAATTTGAACAGAGCTGCCATAATTATTATATACTTCGAATAAAGTTTCTTTTTAACATGCAATTGGGACTAAAAAGATCAAAGACGTCCAGTGTCTTTTAGCTGTATTCTATAAATCTAATTTTTTTTTTTTTATTTGATTTTTGTAAATCAGTATTTAGGGGCCGATTAGGATGGAGGATTTTCCGCCTCCTCCGGGCCGGCGGAAGCCACCTCCGGCCCGGAGGAGGCGGAAAATCCTCTGCGGAGTCACCAAAGACCCACCGCCGCATTACGATGGCTGGTGGGTCTTGGTTTCTGTCCGCTGCTTTTCCGCCGCGGTCGGATTACAACCGCGGCGGAAAAGCTCTCATTTGGCTGGCAGTGTCTATCAGACACCGCCAGCCAAATTAGGATGCATTTGTAAACATGCTTTTCCGCGGCGGTTTTTCCGCCGTGGAAAAGCATGTGTACTTTTGAATTTGGGGGCCCCTTGCGGGCCCCCAGGGTGTAGGCGGGTGGGGGGTGCACATGGGGGGTACCTATGGTACCCCCCGGTATTTACATGCACAAAGCGGCAGGCACCGCGCGGTGCCTGCCGCTTTGTGCATGTAAATGTTAAACATGCACTTTTAACATTGCGGCGGGTGCTGCTTGAAGCAGCACCCGCCGCAATGTTAAATATCCAGGATGTGACCGCCAGGGTGGCGGTCACATCCTAATTTGCACGGAGGGACCGCCGCAGCCCATGCGGACGGTCCCTCCACCTCTGGGATGGCGGACGGACGCAAGTCCGTCCGCCATCCTAATCGGCCCCAAAATGTGATGTGCCATGGAAACGATAGAACGCACCCACGGCAACAAATCAAGCAAAGAATTTAGAGATTCAATCCTGTTTAACAAACTAGAGAAATTCAAGAAGGATTTAGCTAAATTCTCCATGGAGAAGATATATCCTTACACCAGTGATGATTACACACCCGCACCTTTCAACAAAAATGGGCAGAAAGGAGGTTCTAACTATGGGAGCTCTAGTTCAGATGGCGGATCAAGCGATTCAGACGGATCAAGTGCCGGCAATATCCAGACGCAATATAGAGGAAGAGGGAATAACAGGAGAGGCTGGAGAGGTTATGGCCAAGGCTTTGGTCAACCGCAGTGCCCTCCTTGATGGCAACCCACCCCATGGGGCCCTCCCCCTTACCCACCTATGATGGGGCCTTACGGCCCACAACAATTCTTTCAGGATTACAATCAACAACCTTTTTTTAGAGTCTGGCCGGAGGACACGAGGACGACAACGGACACAACAACAAGGTCAGGTCCGTTGGAACCTCCTCCCTCAGACCATGGACCTGAGGAGTGGGAAAAAGATTGTCCAAGATCAAGCAGGGACATCAACAGGGCAAGTTTAGTGATCAATCTCAGTTCCCATACACTTACCAACATGGAAGAACAAGTCCTCAACAAAGGCCTTGGATTTGTCTCCACAAATGTGGGAGATCCTTTCTTAGCCCAGATTGAAATGGGTAAATTCTATTGCAAAAGAAGATTACATTACCTGTTTGCTGGTAAGGGTCAGAGCCCTAGAGACATAGATACTTCTGATGACAACACAGGCCTCAAAAGGCCTTCGACTTTTAATCCAACCACGATTGTCCTTCCAGCTAAAGTACTCACCTTTGAGGAGGCCGTTGACCACGACCTGAGAAACCTATTTCAAAATAATCAAAGACCCTTTAACAATCTATCAAAAAGAGAGCAAGAAGCAATAAAAGGATAAGCCAACAATCCTTCTCTCATGATCAAACCCGCGGACAAAGGCGGTGCCATAGTCTTGCTAGTCGTAGACACCTATCGTAACGAATGTTTGCGCCAACTTAATGATAATAAGGCATATCACAAATTAACATCTGATCCCACAGAGAGATTGTCAACAGAGATTGGGCACATAGTTGAGGAGGCTCTAACAGAAGGGCGGATCACAACGAAAGAAGGACAGTACTTATGTACAAGAGATCCTAGAACGCCCTATTTCTACCAACTCCCGAAAATACATAAAAAACAGCGCCTGCCTCCTGGGCGCCCTATAATCTCAGGGATAGGTTCATTACTAGAGCCACTATCGACTTTTGTCGATTTCTTCCTTAAACCTATGGTACAGGAGATGCCAACATTTTTAAAGGACACCAAGGATGTCCTCAGGCTTTTGCCTGAGATTGAATTTGACAGACAAACGGACCTCTTGGTGTCCTTTGACGTTGAGAGTTTATATACATTAATACCCCAAATGGAGACTCTTGAGGTTATTGAGGGCTTTTTAGCTGAGAGAGAGTTGAACTCTATAACCCCAGCTAGGTTAATAATGACACTGGCAATGCTGGCAATGACCGAAAACATTTTTCAGTTCGAAGACTCACTTTACTTGCAGATTAGCGAGACTAGTATGGGCAGCGTTTTTGCCCCTAGTCTCACTAATCTGTACGTACATAAGTTTGAGCAGGACCACATCTTCGCAGACACCAACCCTCATCTAGGGTGTCTGCGCCTGTGGAAACGTTACATCGATGACATTTTAGTGGTATGGCGAGGCACCGAGGAGGAGTTAAAAAACTTCCATGAGTGGCTCAACAAAAGCAATTGTTTCCTTAAGTTCACGATGGAGTACCACAATGATAAACTGGCTTTTCTGGACTTGCTGATCACGACTACTCCCACAGGCCTTGAATCAGAACTGTATCGCAAGCCCATGGCGAGGAATTTGCTACTTAGTTATGACAGTTGCCACCCGAAGTCATTACGGGACAATTTACCCTATGGGCAATTTTTACGAATACAACAAAATTGTTCAACTAAGTCTGCATTCGAAGTCCATGCCAATGGCCTGGCGATAGATTTGGCAGCGAAACAATATCTTAACCGACTCATCCGAAAATCCAAGAAGAGGGCCTCAAATAACAATAGAGCAAGCCAATTGGAAATTTTAACTCCCAAACCCAAACTAGATCGAATAACTTGTGTCAATACGTTCTGCACACAGTCCAACCAGATCCAAAAGATCGTTAGGAAACACTGGGGTATCTTAAACACAGGCAATGACACTCTGCCTCCCCCACTCTTTACCTTTAAGAGAGGACAAAATCTAAGGGACAGATTGGTCCATACTAGACCAAAATGCGACATCCCTCGAGCAGTGGGGACACTGTGGGATATGCCGGCAGTCAAAGTCATCACCCGTGTGGTAACTGCGCTGCCTGCCCACAAACGTCAAAAACATTGACTATTGACATTGGGACAGATCGACCATGGCAGCAACGTAGGTTTACCAATTGTAATAGCATGAACCTAGTATATTTGATTACGTGTCCCTGCAGTAAAAAGTACGTGGGGATGACTACTCGCAAAGTTAAAGTGCGTATTTCTGAACACAAAAGCTCAATACGATGCTTAAAGCAGGCAACAAGACTTACTAATCATTTCATCGAGGCAAATCACTCACCCACTGACTTACACTGGACAGTACTTGAACAGCCACTGATTCCTTCACATATAACAGACGTTAGTTCTTTCCTGTTCAGATGTGAGCAGAGATGGGTCTACAGACTACAGACAAATAAGATTGGACTGAACGAAGAGATCCCTTGGATGTAATTATAACTGCTGCTATTGACAATTTGTCAATCATGTATAACCTCCATTTCAGTAAGTTTGGGGCTCCTTGTGGATATCATTTTTGGGTTCTCATACTGAGATTCCTATTAGAAGAAATTGACATTTAGGAACCTCACACCGTTTATTTTGAAGTTTGAGCTACGAGCATGCCTTGGCTTATTTCAGACCGTGCCATAATGTACCATGTGATTTTACTATTGGGCCATGATCAAAGCGGAGTCATTTCATCTAACCGCTTCTGTAGTGGGTGCGTTCTATCGTTTCCATGGCACATCACATTAAGTACTGATTTACAAAAATCAATTAAAAAAAAAAAAGATTTATAGAATACAGCTAAAAGACACTGGACGTCTTTGATCTTTTTAGTCCCAATTGCATGTTAAAAAGAAACTTTATTCGAAGTATTTAATAATTATGGCAGCTCTGTTCAAATTTCACAATACGACGAGTGCCTTTATTTAAAGCGTTTATTTATATCTATAGGCATCGAGTGATCGTCTTTTTCATCTCCGTGCCATAAGCTGGGCGGATCAATTGCGCATAACCGGGTTTACTCAGTCCTAAACTACAATTCCCATGGTTAGAGGGCGCTTACGTGTGACGTCATACGACGCGCACAGTCCGGGAAGAGGAAGTAATCACGTAATATAATGGCCACCACTGTTCCGTTCGGTACCTCCCCACAGACAGCTCAGAAGGACGCCCGGGGTATCGACGGACAGGTAAGCGTTGTCCCACATATTAGTTCTCAACAAGACGTTTTATGTCTAAATTAGGCTCTTTATGATAACGGTAAGAGTATACTAAAACCGTAGTCGTTAGGAGGTAAGCTTAGTGGACTGTTTGGTCCGATTCTTCCCGCAATCTACCTAACCAATGTTCGAGTTGAACATAAACAGGGCTTCACTGGGACATAGAAAGTACAAGCAGATGACAGCTACTGCTCAGATTCCATCTACTCTCATTTATCCATTACATACAGGGGTAGTGACAGTAAAAAGTCTCCTTCATTTTTTCGAACTCACAGGAAGCAGTGTCCGGGGCAAATTCTAGATGATTGCGCGATGTGAAAATGTTTATGACTTTTGACCCACCATTAAGAAACACCTATAAAGTTGTTGCAATGTTGTCAATCCTTCCTTTAATACCTTCTCTTTCTCCCCATCAGAGCGGTGCTCCGTTTTACCTGCGCTGTGGTCAGGTGAGGTGGGGCAACTTTTTCCTACGATATAGGTGAGTGAGAATGTGATCAAATTGATACATTATCACCAGATGTCATGATAAAAGAATTCGACATGCCTGCCTGACAAATGATTAGTATATCTTGATGGCAGATTGTGACAGTGTTACACTACTAATCATGTGTACATCCTTTTTCTTTCTGTGTATCTGTTTGTTCGTTTTGTCCGCTCCTTGTTGGTGTACATAGGACAACATAACCAGGAGAATTTCAGGTGATATAAAAAAAAAAATGTGTTTCACTAATTTTGTTTTCACCTAGCAGTAGCATTAGTCATGGTCCTGAAGAAGCAGTAGGAGACCTCTGGGCCCCGTTGTAACTGCAGAAACATGTCGACCCAACATCTATTTAGTAGTTATTTGTTTATACTACTTTGCCTGTTTTTAGATTTGGGAATGAATAAGTATCTATTAAAATACTTATTACCTCTTCATTACCCGATTTTATAAGGTTTCACACCAGTCACTTATTATTTTCACTTTTCGAGCACTGCTAGTCAGATTACCAACTGATATTAAGACACACCACACTTGCATTAAGATGTACTCGAGAGATTAGCCTGAGGTTTTGCCAAATCCTCCAAGGGTACAACCACTTACCTTCATGTTGAAGAATCCCAAATGATGCAGGGTTGTACAGGTCGGAAATCTGATGGGAACATTTTTTCTCCTTGAGAAAGTACCCTAGGTTTGATTTCGCTGCTGTACCTCTATCTTTTAGGTTACGCTCTATCAGATACACAGCTAGTTTAACTCATTTTTGTGACTCATTGCTACTTGTTGTTGGTAGATATTTAGTTATAGGGGCAGTAGCAATGCCAGGTCGGTAAACATCCCCTAGGACCCTCCCCCCCTCCCAATTTTGTATTTGTGAGGCTACCATGGACCCTTCTCGCACAGGTAGTACCTCCAATGGCGCCTGCATAGATCGTAGGAAAGATGGCGATGACAAGGGGAAGAGTGGTATGGCTCAGAAGGTTTCAAAGCAAATCACGCAGAGCCAGACCCTACCAGCAATGTTTGAGAGACATAACGCTCGTAAGAATGATAAGGCATCAGACACAGTAGCTGCCGAGGGGTGCGTTTTACTTGAGTCATCGAATGGGCATACAATGTCGAACCCCGTAGTCGTAGCCATTAATGATACATTGAATGAGGCCTTAATGAGTGATGAGCAGACACAGTTGATGGAAACTGAACGAAACTCTAACAGAGAAGACATTTTAAATAAGGCGATATTGGGCGAGTCGAATTCCCAGGCTTTAGATATTCAGGTATTGGAAGGTACAAACATTTCAGAAGCTGGGGATAATTTTTACTCACTATCAGAGGCTTCCTCAGTTGAGGACCCTATTTTGAGCAAGGACTGGATTGATTACAGTGATGTTGAAGGAAGTAGCCCGGAGGTCGCCTTGGGTGAGAGTAATATATCGCCAAATTGTAGTGTGATGACCATCAAAAGGAAAACAAAGAAAAAAGGGTCATTACAGAGGACACTAGAAGACCCAGTAAGGGAAGATATGAATGGATTTCACGCAGCCAGTATATCTGCTCAAGATAGAGGAAAAGAAGCACTAAACCCTGTGGCTAATCATGGGCCACAGGACATTACACTGGTAACTATCTATGAACCAATGATGGACCATAGAGCCGAGAGCAAAGCGAAGAATGCTCGCATGCAAGGAACCTGCAGCAAAGTCAAAAACGCTGTTCGGCGGGCAATGAAACTAGGGACAGAAACTGCGGAGAGAGTCACGTAGGCAGAAGCTCAGATATCCGCCCTAGACGATTATGCTGCGGCACAGAAAGAAGAACTTGATTTATTTAAGGCTCATCGGGATGACTTGTCCTTTAAGTTATCCGAACTTGAAAACCATTCACGCAGGAATAATTTGCGCTTCTTGGGGGTACCTGAGAAATTGGAGGGCGCTGATGCTCGCAAATTTGTAGCCGAGTTATTGAAAGAGACCTTTCCAGAACTCATAACCTGGGATTGGCCCAGAGAGATTCAGCGGGCTCACAGGTTTCCGTTTTCGATCAGAAAACCCCGGGAAGGAACAGAGGATTTTCCTAGGGCGATCCTAGTGTCCTTTAATAACTTTTTGGCAAGGGAGGATATTTATGCTTTGGCGAGACCGGACAAGAAAGCATCAGCTAAAAACTGTACTTTTTTGTAAGGCCAGATTTCTGTCAGGCAACGGTTTCTAAGCCCTGGCATTTGAGACAACTCATCCGGGGTTTTCAGCAGAAGGGTGCGGTGGTTTATCTTCTAAACCCGGCCAAATTAAAAGTCATGTTAAAAGGGCAAACCAAGTTTTTTTGGTCAGAGATCCAGGCTAAAGAGTACTTGGAATCTATATAGGGAGTGAATCAAGGCGTGATAGCCTAGGATCAAGTTATTTGTTAAGAGACCGGATCGGCCTTGCAGGGGGGGAGGCCCTTTTTTGTCTTTGTGGGGTCGCTGAAGGGGGTTTTGTTCTTTTTGTTGTTTGCTCTTTCATTTCTCATAGTAATATCAGCAGAATGCGTTACAAAGTTGTGTTTTTTTTTTCAGGTCTCAGGGGACAGGAGGGGGAGTACACGGTACTCCATCAATGCAGGGACTAACAGTCCTTGGGCCTCATATGTTGGGAAGGATGGGTGGGGGGGCAGGGTGGGATGGGAGGGGTTGGTGAGGCGTCTGGGTTTTGGTGGTGGGGGGGAAAAAAGGCAGCAGCAGGCATTATGTCCGAGGCAATGGGTTGTTTAATCTAGAAGGCTGGGATAAGTCAAGCAAAGCACCTTAATAAGGGGAAGAGATTTGAGGAAGAATGGTTTATGGGATTTTTATCTGGTCCGTTAAGTATGGAAAATGGCGTCAACAAGAGGAAGGGATAGGAACTTTAAGATTTGCACCCTAAATATCTGTGGTCTAAATGATCCGAGATAACGTCAAGTGTTAGCAAAATTAGTTCAGATATTACGTGTGGATATACTTTGTCTACAGGAAACTCATGTGGCCTGGGCCAATAGGGATTATTTAAAAAATATGGGATTGGAGCTGGTCGTTTGTTCTAAACAAACAGGTATTAAAAGGGGGGTGGCGATACTCAAAAAACGGGGAGTAGGGAAATGCATAAAGACACTGGCAGATAAATGGGGCCGCTGGGCCATTGCCGAATTGAAGTTGGGACAGAGTAGGTTTATAATCTGCAATGCTTATGGCCCAAACCTGGATGATGCAGAGCTTTTTAATTTTTAAATTTCGAGTTGGCACTATGGATTACACCTATATTGCTGGTTGGAGATCTCAATATTAATATTGGTGTTGATTTGCTTATAAGATCTAATCAGGTGTATACTGGTAGAAAGAAGTTAACATATACAGCAATACAGCAACTGTGTTTTGATCATGGTCTATATGACGTGTGTCAGACGAAGCACCCCGCTGATCCAGGATTTACTTTTTTTTCAGCTCCCCATTCAAAATTTGTTTGTCTAGATTATGTTTTCTCCACCTCCGAATTTCTATCTAAAATTAATATGGAAATTTGCCCAAAATTGGTTTCCGATCATAATCCGGTTGTAATTGACCTGGCGTTGGAACTAGAGGGACAATCAGAATCTTCCCCATGGTCTTTTGACCGAAAACTGTTATTAGACGAAGAGTACTGTCAGCACATGTCCCAAACCATCCAGGTTTTTTTTTTATATAAATAAAGGTACAGCAGCACAGGAAATAGTTTGGGACGCATTTAAATCCGTCGTTTAGGGTGAGACTCTAAGTTTTTCTTTATTTAGGAGTAAACAGTTGCACTTTAAACAACGGCATGAGTTTAACCAAGTTTTACAGGCAGAGGAAAAACTGGCTGAGGTCATAAGACTAGGAGTGGATGTAGAAGAACGAAATCAAGCTCAAAAAGACCTTACTATTAAAAGGGCAAATGTCTATGCTAACATTGCTGAACAAACTGCACGCAATTATGTACAGCAGAAAGAAGCAGCATATGAATTTGGGGAAAAAACAGGCAGAATACTGGCAAAAAGGGCAAGGGAGAAAGCGGTATATAATGAGATATCGAGGATCAAGGACTTGCAGGGGGTCATGCAGGAGACAAAGGAAGGATTTGTTGACTGCCTTCCAAGAGTATTATCAGCAGCTATATAGCAATGACATTATGATTGATTCAGTCGCGGCTGATTTGTATTTCAATGATGTATTTCCGGTGGCCTTCACCGACGCTCAATACGAAATATTATCGGCACCACCACACTGGGGAGAAATTGAGATCGCGATTAACGGGCTAGCTCAGGGGAAGGCTATGGGGCCCGATAATATTCCTTCGGAGTTTTACAGGAAATTTAGATATTTATTAAGAGTAGAATTAGTAAAAGTATGTCAGCAAGCCTTCCTGGGAAAGGCCCCGCACTCCTGGGCAGAAGCCACTATTGTGGTGTTTAAAAAGAAAGGCAAAAGAGAGGATGAATTGGGGTCTTTCAGACCTATATCACTTCTTAATTCAGACAGCAAAATATACTCAAAAGTGATTGCTAATCGGCTAAACGAATTGATGCCAGAATTTGTTTCTTCTCGACAACATGGCTTTATCCTGGGTAGAGGCACCACAGACCACATAAGGCGTATAATATCGCTGCTGGATTGGTCTGAGGGGTCTAGCTCTCTGGCTGCCGTGGCCCTGTTGGACGCCGAAAAAGCGTTCGACAGGGTCACGTGGACCTTTTTGTGGTCAGTTTTGATAAAAAAAGGCCTTCCAAAAGAATTGATCAAGGCTGTAAAATCATTGTACTCGCAACCATCCGCCGTGATTCGGATTTCAGGGAAGACCTCAGGTAGGGGACGAGACAGGGTTGTCCCTGTTCCCCCTTGCTATTCGCGCTGTACATTGACCCGTTTATTAATAAACTGGAAATAAATCCAGCAATTAAACCTGTTCAGATTAACAATATGGATTTTAAAATTTGCGCATATGCAGACGATATTGCTATAGTTACGTCTGAGATTGCTAGTGCATTGCCGATCATAGTGAACTCTGCGGAGGAATTTGGCCAGCACTCTGGATACAAATTAAATATTAATAAGACACAGCTTATCCACTCGACGGCTGGTCGTCCAGATAGTATAAAGTTTGATAAAGAGGCGACTTATCTAGGAATCAAGATTACTGCCAAAACGGAAGATATCATACCTAATAATCTAGATCCTATAATTGGATCTTCTAATAAATTACGTTTAAATAATTTGAAGCTTTCCCTCTTAGGGCGCAGCAACGTGATAAAAATGCTTATTTTTCCTAAGTTTTTGTATTTATTTTGCTCTATTTCCCTTTTGATTTCATCTGGTTATTTTGTTCGAATAGAAAGAATGTGTTCGAGATTCCTCTGGGGTATCATCGGGCTAGGAGAGCATATAAGTATTGTGCATTACCTAGAGAGAGAGGGGGATGGGGTATCCCATATTTCCAGTTTTATCATTGGTGCGCATTATTGCAGCATATGGGATTCTTAATTTTTCCGGAAGACCCTACAGATGAGTATCTGAAGCCTTCTATATATAAAATGCTTTTGGGCACAGAGGCTAAGCAGTGTCTAACCCGTGTTATTGAACCTAGCTACTACAAAAAAACTAAATTTAAGATTTTTGTAGCGCCGTATTATATATGGAGGAATGTAAAAAATAGGTTTTGTTTTGGCCCAAACATCAATGTTTATACACCTTTGAGGGGTTGCACTTTCTTACCTGATCTATTTAAAGATGGGGTGATACAGAGGTGGCACAACTTGGGGATATGAAATTTGGGGACATGTTTCATGGGAATGAGTTTGTTTCCTTTGAGTGTGCAATGAAAGAATACCAGGTACCCTGTCTTGATTTTTTTTTTTTTTTTTAATATTTTTATTGAAGAGTTTTCCCCCCTTTTTCCCTTAAGTCATGGGCAGGACACAATAGCATTCCATGTAAAACAGCACAAATTCATAATTACAATAGGAGCATATACGAAGAACAAGGGAAACAATATGGTACCAATTCATGCCTAATTTTTCCAAAATAAATCATATATACACTAAATACATAAAGTTCTATACAATACATTCTCAATTCCCCCCCCCCCCAACAATCCAATATTCAATGATCGGGACCTTGTTTCCATCGAATGAGGGGCTCCCATATTTGCAGACCAAGTTTCTTACCCTTTTTCCCCCTCCTGGCATACACAGCGGATTCTAACTTTTGTATAGATAATACCTTGCCCAGCCATTGATGATATGTGGGAGGATTAGGATCCAACCATACCAAAGTCACTAACAGTCTAAGAATAGCCATTACAACAAATACAAAATTTTCATTGTTCAAATGACCCTCGGGGTTAACTCCTAATAGCATTACTGCTGGATTCAATTCTACTGTGATTGATAGTGCATTTTGCAAAAATTTCTCGATATCCTGTTTTATACTATCTAATTGTGGGCAGAGTGAAAAAATATGTATGAAATCCGCCTCCGAACTACCACACCTAAAGCAAGTGGTACCCGAGAGACCCCCCCATTGAGCAATTTTCCCAGGCGTATAATACAAATGATATAAGATCTTATAATGTTGAGCCTGTAGAGATGATGAGCACAACAATTTTATTCCCATCTCTAATGATTCTGAAAAAATCTCATTGGCTATATCCAAATCTTCAGACCACTTATTAATCCATTTCTCCATATCGTCTTTTTTTAATGATGTCAACTCAAAATAGAATCTCTTTATAGTACAATCGGAGCCTACTTCTATAAGGTCCAACAATACATTTCTATCAAACCCCAAAGGCCCTCCTTTCCTGTTTATTAAACAGCTCCTTATTTGGAGGTATTTAAAAAAATGTTTTATATCTAAAGTATATCTATCCTGCAGTTCTACAAACTGTAATATACCTTGGGGGCCCTGAATATCTCCGATCTTTCTTATCCCCCGCCTCTCCCAACCTTGAAATACAGCTCCTGAAAAAACCATACTAGGGAGGGAAGGATTATTTTTAAACCTAGTATAAAAATTATATTTCCCAATTCCTATCTTTTTTGATATTCCCTTCCAAACGTTATAAGCAGCCAATATAGTCTTAAACCGTGTTTTTTTATAATAACTTTCCTCAGTGAATCTCAAAAAAATATTTTCCACATTTTTACCCAAGACCAAACCATAAATAGCAAGTGAACCAATATTGTCCCATCCATCCACGTCAGCCCCCCCAACCAGACCCAACATATTTTGGAATGCAGCAGCCCAATAATACACTCTTAAATCTGGTAAAGACCAGCCCCCACGCTCCCGCGGTAGAGACATGTATCTCAATGCCCTGCGTGTCTTTCCTCTAGCCCATATAAACCGATTGATCATTTGTTCACATATTTTGAACCATTTATTATCAAATAGAAGTGGAATTGCCCTAAATATATACAAAAATTTTGGCAGTATCATCATTTTAATAATGTTGACCCGACCTACTAATGATAGGTGTAAATTTTCATAACGATCCAAATCTTTCTTTGTTTTGCTTATTATTGGAGCGATATTATTTCCCACCAAATTATTTATATCAGCTGAGATATTTATTCCAAGATAGGTCCCTGCCTGGACCACACGATTATCGTCACACACTGTCGCTGAATTTATAATAATCTGAGTCTTGGAAGCATTTAGGGCAAAACCCGATATCTGTCCAAATCTGCGAGCTTCTTCTTCTATAAAAACAGTTGCCTCCGTGGGGTTTGGAGTGACCACTGCCACGTCATCAGCATACGCCAATATCTTACAGGGTCCCAGCAGTGTTGGTAACGGAGTTATCTCTGGACATAAGTCTAGCTTACGGATCAGTGGGTCCATATACATGGCGAAGAGTAGGGGGGAACATGGGCACCCCTGCCGTGTACCTCTTTTAATCATGAATTGACCCGTGGCGCCCCCATTGATTCGTAAAGCCGCAACCGGTTCTTTATATAGAGTTTGCAAAGCTTTTATGAAACCGCCCCTAAATCCAGATCTTGCTAAGGTATACCACAAATAGTCCCAGGAGACCCGATCAAACGCTTTTTCAGCATCCAGCAGCATTACTGCCATCGGGTCTCCTGTGACCTCGGCGGCATCGAGCAGTGTTATAACTTTCCTAGTGTGGTGAGTTGTTCCTCTACCAGGAATAAAACCATGTTGAGTTGAGCTGACTAGAGCACTTATCACCTCAACGAATCTCATTGCCAGAGCTTTTGAATATATTTTGGTGTCATTGTTCATTAATGTGATGGGGCGGTATGACCCAGGCTCAGTGTGCGGCTTACCTTTTTTTAAAATTAGAACAATGTCTGCACCCCCCCCACGACTTTGGGATAGACTCACCGAGTTGGGCAGCTTGGAACACTTTAGTTAACTCTTTAGCCAGCATACCCCAGAAAGTTTTATAGAATTCTAAAGGTATCTGGTCCGGACCAGCAGCCTTTCCTGAGGGGAGTCTACCCATAGCTTCCTTGACCTCTTCCACCTCTAACTCACTTTCTAATCCATCTGCATCTGCATCCAAAACCCTCTCCGTTGGGATATTCTCCAGGTACTCCCTGATCTCTTCCTTACTACAGGGATATTGATAGTCATATAAGGTCTGATAATATTTCCTAAATACTTCCCTAATCTCTTCCGGATCTGTTTGCAAATTACCATTTCCATCTCTAATTTCCCTTACAGTCCCTTCAGCCGCTATCTGCCTGGTACGCATAGCGAGTACATGCCCAACTTTTTCATTATATTCATAGCACTTCTCCCTTCGGATCGTATAGTATGCTGCCGCTTTTTTTGCTAATTCATCTTCAGCTTCGCTTTTAACTTTTATTAGATCTAGTATATATTGTTCAGCTGGTTCCCCTCTGATAATGCAATTATTGAGTTGTTCTTCTACCTCTGAAGCAGATCTCTTTAACTCCCTTTGCCGGAGCCCTTCCATTTTACGTTTATAAATGCTATAACTACATGTTTCACCGCGGACACCCGCCTTAAAAGCATCCCATATAACTCCCACCGACGTGCTTCCTTTATTATGTTCAAAAAACTCAGTGATCCATTTTGACATATGTAATATATAGTCTTCCTCTAGGAGAAGCCTTCTTTCAAATGTCCATACCCGATTAGGTCTTATTCCTCCTTCTAGTTTCATTACCAAAATTACTGGGTTATGGTCACTGAGAATTCTTGGGAGCCTATCAATCTTGACCCTTGACATTAAATTATTAGAAATCATAAAGTAATCCAGTCTAACACAGACTTGATGCGGCGCAGAAAAGTAGGTATATCCTTTTTGTTCTGATCTAATTGTGCCCCAGACATCATTCAGATTATTATTAATCAGTAGATCCACAAGAGCCTTGTGGACTCTTTTCTTGCGTCCTTTATAGCACCTATTTTGTCCTGTTCCTAGCCCTTCTGCCCCATTAATATTCAAATCTCCACCTAGAATGACCTGCAGGGACCAGACAGCTAATTCAGAGTCTAGAAACTGTAGCACCTCCGGATCATCCTGCGTAGACCCGTAAACTGCCACCATCGTTGTCCATACACCTTCTATCTCAATCTCTACCATGGCCCACCTTCCCCATTTATCCTCCAATTTTTTCCCTATTGTCAAGTTTTTACTCCTTGACAAGATAGCGACCCCTCTATTTTTTGCACCTAGTTTAGAACTGGCTATACGATGATAACCTAACTGGTTGAGGCAATACTCCTGCGTACTCATTATGTGTGTCTCTTGCAAAAAAATTAAATCTGCATTCATCTGGCGTAATCGAATACCTATCTTGTGCCTCTTTTGGACATCATTTAAGCCGCACACATTCCATGTTACAAATCTAAGTGTCATAGCTAGATTTTCCGGGACCGTTAACTGCCTGTTCACTTGCATTTCTTATTTTAGCAAAATTATCCTCCATTTCATCAACTACAAATAAAACGTAATTTTTGGTTACCAAACTCCCTTTCTTGCAGCTATGCTGTTCATAAACTTGTTTCATAATGTGCCCTACGTAGTCCCAAAATATTTCAGTACCATTGTGCCCTGTCCTTGTGTTCTCCCTCCCCCACCCCAGAAGACCCTCCCTCAGAGACCCTCCCCCCCTACGGGCAAATAGGTCCATAAGACCTATATCTGACCGACGCGTGCCACCGGGATGTCTCACCCACCTCCCCCTGACTTTCCTTAATTATATACATCATTCGGAGTGCTCACCAACATAGAAAAAAAGGAGCTATTCGAAAACTCTGTCTATCAAAATATTGTCTAATACTGCCCGTTTTAAACAACAATATAAAGAAAAAACAAAATTAGCATGCACATATATACCGACAACCTTCAATTAGACTTTTCTGAAAGAAGAAATCTAGCTCCTACTAGTACCCTACTTTCCCATAACAGATTTTCCCCTGTCCTCTCCATTTTTTTTTTTTTTTTTTTTTTTTACTTTTGACGGGGTGTGCTTCTAACAGACCCAGTTTGTGAATCTTGAGCCTCCAGGGCTTTATGTTGAGTCTTTTGGTGGCCTTTATTCTCTCTCAAGAAGCTGAGATACTCCTGCGCCATAATTTCAGAATAAAAAACTCTGTAGTTGCCATCTAACCCAACTTTTAAACGTGCAGGGAACATAAGAAAAGCCTCATACCCTAGACTTTGGAATGGGGTGATAAGTTGCCTCATCCGCCACCTTTTCTCCACGGTGGCGTGGCAAAAATCAGGGCGAGCGAAAAATTCAATTTCCTTATAGGAACGTTTAGACTGTGGTTTTGCCTTATTGATTATCTCTTCGCGCAGAAGAAAATTCCCGACATATAGCAATATTGCGCGGGGTTTGCCCTGTGTTCCCTTTCGAGTCAACGGAAATCGGTGCGCTCTTTGTACCTCATGTTCCCAGTCCCATGAAGCCAGCTCAGGGAATGCACCTTTCAGCAAATCAATAACAAAAGCTCGCACATCCCCACCCTCTTTTCCCTCTTGAATTCCGATTAATCTGACATTGTTCCGCCTTTGTCTATTTTCGAAATCCTCCAGCTTCCAGAGCATGTCCGCAGTTGTCTTATCCTTATCTTCACTGGCGTCTTTCATTTTAATAAAGTCATCTTCCAATTTACCCGTTCTGGCCTCTATCTCAGACACTCTCCCGACCATTTCCTCATAAAATTTGTTCACCTTATGTAGGGAGGATTGTATCTTTTTATTTGCATGTCTGGCCCTTCTGCTTGCTCTCTGGCTCTCTGCACGAGCCTCACTTTGGATTTGCTTTAAGGTCGAGAATAGAACTTCAAAATTTGAGGCGCCACCTTCAGAACCCCCCACGGCTCCCTGGGAGCTAACCTCCTGAGTACCTATTTCTGCAGTTACAGGTGCCACAGTCTGAGTCACTCCGCTCTCTGCTATATTGTCCCAAACTAGCCTTTTTACAATTGTTTTCGCATGCCTTCTGCGAAGCTCTCTGGATTGGTTCTTGTGTCTTGGATTCCCATTTTTGGCCTTACCCTTACCCTTACCCTTATAAATAGGGTTACTATCATTTGCAGCCTTCAACACCTCTTTTGAGGTTTTCCTAACTTTTGTTCTTATCACCTTTTGAGCAGTCTCATGCTCAGCAGATTCTGTATCGCTGTCAGAAATGTTTGAAACATTATCGGATTTAGATAAGTTAGTTTCTGAGCCAGAGCTTGCCACAGAGTCTGAGGTGCCCACTTCCGAATCCATATCCAGAGAATCAGAACTACTAATTTCGCTTCCATCAAGCTCATCTTCTTCGTCGTCATCTGCCTCGTCGTTCCCGGTGAAGAAGATCTCCTCACTAAGGGTGGGCGCCCGATTCGGCTACGCCCACGGAGTAGGCGTAGTGTTGCCTTCTACGCATTTTGCGTAGACAGCGTAGCCGGCAACACTACGCCCACTCCGTGGGCGTAGCCGAGTCGGCCGCCACCCGCCTCCCTCCCGCCCTCCCCTAGATACATTATTTAAGCTATTACAGTGATTAAAACAATATTAAAGCACTTACCTTGTCCGGGCTCGTCCGGGGCTCCCTCTTTGAATAGCGTCCTTTTCCTGGAAACAAATGCGCATGCGCGGCAGCCCGCGCATGCGCATTTCTCGGGAGAAATGCGCATGCGCGGCCGCCCGCGCATGCGCATTGGTATCCAGGAAAGGACGCTATTCAAAGAGTGAGCCCCGGACAAGGTAAGTGCTTTAATATTGTTTTAATCACTGTAATTCCTTAAATAATGTATGTAGGGGAGAGCAGGAGGGAGGTGAGTAGTGGGGCTACGCGGAGTGCGGGAGTGGGCGTAGCTTCTCGCCCTCTCCGCGTAGCTCCGCGGAGCCCCACTACGCCCCACTACGCCCAGGGTTACTCCTCACCAGGTGATGCCAAAGCAGATTCAGGGATACTTTGCATAGTTTTTACATTAGACACACTTGTGTCTTCCATCGTGTAGTTGGTTACCTCCAATGCCTCCTGTCCCTGTGCCTGCTGTACTGATGTAGTCGCCATCTCCATCCCCTGTATTGAATATTCGGCTACAATCTCATGGATCTTTCCGTTATTACCAGGGGGGACATTGTTTTCAGCATCAGGATCACTCCCCCTAGCCATAGATGAATCTTTCGTATTATTCTCACCCTCTATTAAATCTATTAAGTCTTCATGGAGGACCTGGCCCTTTAAACCTATGGCCCCGCCCCCCGCTGCTGCCGCTGAAGAGGCGACTGCTCCCACGGGATCTGTAACGTCATTCTGGCCAGTTGGAGGCTCCACCGTGCTACCTGTAGTCCCGACGTCTCCCGTACCTTCCACGGCTCCGGCGGTTTCAACAGCGGCTTCAGCAGCCCCAGCGCTCCCCAAATGAGCGCAGTCCAACCTCTCTCCACAAAGCGCCGCCAGCGCAGGGACAACGAAAGCCTGCCGCCCTTCTGACTGTGCGTTCACCACAGCCCCTACCGCAGGTAAAAAAGATTCCACTATAGTGGTTTGCCGATAGGTTGATTCCCTTCCCGCTATTTCACTGGCAGCAGACTTTGACTCAGTTTTTCCTTCCGCTCTGCCCGTGTCTTTTTCCCGTAGCTTCAATGCCCTAGCTTCTTTCGCCGCCTCACGTCTCAGCTGTGCTTTTGTCCTTGATTTAGTTACTTTAATTTTCAAATTGCTGGTTAGGGCTCCAGAACCATCCGCAAATATTTCCTCTTCCTCGGAGGGGATTTGGTCATGGCGTTGCCTGGTCGAGCGATGGTTTTTAGACGCCATTGTCCTTAAATAATATATGCGTCCCGCCTGAAAGGACCTTTCAATTAAGGCAGCGAAGATTTCCAGCAGAGTTCTTCCCTTACTTCAATCCTTAACTTGGGGGAAGTCTTTTTTCCAGCGTAGGCCAGCCCGTTAAAATTCCGAGCATCTCATCCACAAGGAGTAGAGAATATATTGCTGAGCGTCCTTTAATTACTAAGTATCATTCCTCTCAATACAAGCCGGGCCTGCTTTAGTACAGCATGCAGCTCACTTCACAAAAGTATCTGTTTAAGCATCGAGGTGAGCACTTCGTTTCCATCAATCTGTCATCATCAGGAGCAGAGTAGGGTGCGACCTTCCCCTACGGCGTCTCGGCGGCCATCTTGCCCCCAACTGTCTTGATTTTTTTAAGTATCTTCAGATTCGAAGTTTTTGTATGATGAAAATATCAAAATCTATGATTGGGTTAGAGAAGATTGCCTTGCTTGAAGCAATAAAGAATCCGCAGAAACTAGGGCCTTTATACCAATTATTTGTGGAAACGCTGAAAGATGATTTAGTAATCAGAGCTGATAAATGGCAGAATAAATTGGGTGTAGAGTGTGTCAGCTTAGAGAGAAGTATTGAGATAGCTAGCAAAGTATTGATGAACGGACCCCTGATAAGTCAGCATTTCATGTCAATATTTGAGCTTTATTATACGCCAAGTAAATTATCAAAATGGAACTCAGGGTGTGGGACGATGTGCAATCGATGTAGTTTTTATGCAGCAGATGCTGTTCATATGTTTTTTGAATGTCCTAAACTGGGTTAATTTATTGCCGACATAGAACACTTTGTTTTGAGGAATTTGGGTATTATATTTCAACTCACAGCTTCACTTGTGATTTTAGGTTATGAGGAGGGGCTGAATCAACAAAGAGCTGGGATAGAAGAAGGATTTATTTTTATTTGCATGTCGGCATACCGTTCTTGTATTACGTCTCACTGGCTAGACACTGATCCACCCAACTTTATAATGTTGCAAACAAAGCTTTTATCTATGTTTTATTTTGAAACAGCACTATATAAAATGAAAGGTATAAGAAAGAAAATATTTGGCCGACAGCTATGGTCTCCAATTGCTAGATGGATCGGTTCAGGAGATTAAATCTCAAAGATGAGAGGCGATAAGTCACGGTGGATTGAAATTTGCATGAATTGAATAGAGTTGTAATTTTTTGTTAAGAGCTTTTCTCTGATGCTATGTATGTATATTTATTGACCTGTCTGCTGTCAAGAAAATTCATTAAAAAAAACACAAAAAAACAAAGACTTAGGGCTTGATTAAGAGTTTGGCGGTCCGATGGACCGCCAAACCCATGGAGGTGGTGCAGCTATAAGCGATTAAGAAATCATTGTCAGCAAAGTATAATGACCATCTGAGTTGTCTTGATGTTAGGGTTCTAGCTGATATTAAGAACTTCAAGTTCCTATGGTTGGTGAATACTGTCACAGTGTGTCTTGCCCCATTAAATAGTGCCTCCACTCTTTGAAGACATTTTATTAGATGGTAATTTTTTCAGTGATTGTATAACTCACCTCTGCTGGATTCAGTTTTCGGAGCGCTAAGCCACTGGGTGCAGTTGCCTTGTCATTTTGTGACTTTGAGATAGGACCCCTCCAATTGGCAATTCCAATGTATCAGTTTACAAATAAAATGGTTTTGAGGAATTAGCATGTTTTCAACAACTGTGTGAGAAATGATCCTTTGAGAGAATTGATGGATAAATCTCTGGCAGAAATTGGCAAAGTCAATGAAGCCTTGAACTTCCTTTACCGTTGTCAGAGATCCCCAGTCTGTGATTGCCTTTACTTTGTGCTCATCCATGGTTAATCCAGAAGGGGGAGAACAATTCTAAGAAGTTCTACAGTAGTTGTATTGAAAGAGCATTTCTTCAATTTCACGTATAACTTGATCTCTCTGAGTCATTGCAGTTGTGCTCTTACTTGTTATTGATGTTCCTCCTCAGCTGGTGAGTAAATCAGAATATCATTTATGTAGACGGCAGCATATTTATCCATGAAGCCACTTAAAACATCATTAACGAAATGCTGCAAACAGCCCAAGCAGGCCATATTTATTTATGAATGCTGTCTTCCATTCATCCCCCTCTCGTAGTCTGACCAGGTGATAGGCGTCTCTGTAGGTCAAGTTTGGTGTAAATCCGTGCCCCTTCTCCTGATCTAGAAGTACAGAGATGAGGGGTAATGGATAACTATTTTGCATTGTGATTCTATTCATTGTTCTATAATATATGCAAGTACTTCGGATGCCCTCCTTCTTTGGAACAAAGAAAAGTGGCAACGAGATGGGTGACTCAGATGGCCTGATAAATCTATTGTCTAAAGTATTTTTCAAGATAATCCTTTATTTAAGTGCTGGTTCTCTTTGTTGATCAGTACATAAATTAGACTGCAAGTTAAGTTTGAGCCTAGTTCAAACTCCATTTTGCAGTCATAGGATCTATGTGGAGGAGGTTTCTCTGCTTCCATTCATCGAGTATTTCATTAGTTTGTGTAATGCAAACTGACACTCCATATTCACAACACTGGGTTGCGGAGTTTAATTCTTGATGTGTTTCACCTTTTGCAAAAGCATTTTTCCAAGCAATATTCTAAATTAATTTCAATTGTTCCTGCACTCCAACTCATGGTTGGATTGTGGTCTGTCAACCATGAAGCCCTAATATGAGTTGAAACTGTGGGGCATCAATTAAATTAAATTTTATAACCTCCTGATGTCCTTCTAGGGGCAGTAATTGCATTGGTTTGGTGTGACTTAGTATTGGTCCTGAGGAAAGGTTGGTGCAATCTACTGATCGAAAGTCTTCACTTTTGTCCTTTCTTATGGCCCTTAGACCTATTTGCTTTGTACACTTCAGGCATCAATAGTTTCCCAAAGCCCCAGAATCAATCATCATGGATACTTCCTTGAGGATAATATGTTGAAATTTCAATGTCACCAAAAGGACTAAATGTGGTGAAGATGCTTGCAACATATTCACCACTTGGTGATCTGTTGGAGCTGTTTCCAAATTTGCACTCAATAGTCTAACTCTCCTTACTGGTGGTGCTGTGAGTTTTCCTTCAATTGCACCTTGTGTTTCTTTAGATCCGTCTTTACAAAGTGTCCACTAGCCCCACAGTAGAGGCACAATTTATTCTGTCTTCTTTTTTCTTTTTCTTCTTTTTTTTAGTGGACCTCCAATAGTGCCTGTTTCCATTGGTTCCACCCTAACTAGTCTTCTGTGAACCTTGCAGTTTCTGACTTTATCCTGTCAAATCTAACACCACCAGATCGGAATTCCTTTTTCTTTTCTCCTCTTCTATTGTTCTGACAAACATCTATTTCCAATACCAAAAACACCAACGCTGAGTTCTCGGTTGGTCGATTAGGAATTTGTGCTAACACATCCTTCAATTCATCTTTTAAACCTTGGTAGAAGACTGCTGCTCTTTTATTTTCAGGCCCCTTAGTTACTACTACTAATTAATTAAACTCTCTATTTCCTTGCTTTAATTCCAGCAGCTCATTGTTGGTCAATTGTGATGTCTTGCTTCTATCAAATATCCAAATAAATTTTTTCTTCAACTCCTCAAAGTTATAGAGAATCGGGTCATCTCTGGTAACCAAAGGCATGGACCAAGATGCTGCTCACCACTGAGATAGTCAGTATTAATCAATGGGGATACCCAGTATAGTGCAGAACCTGGGGACAATTACATGAAACCAAAAAGTTGTTCTGCCACAACACACTTTACAAAGCTACATCAAATTCAGATTTTCTATATCCCTTACTGAGTTAGGATATCAACCAATGCTCCATATGGTAGTCCAAACACCTAGTCATAGCAAATAGCACAAAATAATTCTGTTATTCAATTATTTATTTTATTCAAAAAACTAATTTTATGTATGTTTACAAGGCAGATCATACACATCTATGGTCTAGTGTGCAAGGTGAAACAAAGTGAAATAAAGTGTATCAAATTCGTAACATACATACACAAGCAATATTAACAATAAAGCATAAGGAAACAATAAAGGCACGGGGGAAAGGTAATCATTCTCAGCATGACCTAGATATTATTCATAATCGTTTTGGCTGGTCAAAGTGGAATTTACAAGCTTCTAATTTTGCGTTGACGTTTCGACCCTTGTGTATCTGTGCTAGATAGAGGCATCAAACGCGGGTCTTCTTCAGGACAAATAAAAACTAGACTGTGTGTGGCCTCAAAATTATGGTTCTAAATGGAATCCAATGGGCAGACACGTTATTCAATTCTTACGAGCTTCTGAATTGATCATGGATGGGTAATTTCTGATTAAATGAGGGAATGAGCACAATATGCTCGCATTCATCTATGGCGTCTGGCGCTCGATTTTGTCAAAAATGTTTAGGGCAAGGGTATTCAGCTTTCCACGTAAAAAGCAGGTTCTCTGTGAGGACAAAATCTGAGGAATCGTGAGTTTTAATGATTTAAAAAAACTGGAGTCCTGGTGTATTTACTTTCCTGGCTCTTTAAACAGCATGCAGCTGACAGCTTACATATCCGTGAATGCGTCCTCTCCTTGGACTCCAGTTTTTCAAATCATTAAAGATTGAAACAAAGGATGGATGATACTTAGTTTATCCAAGATAAACTCACGATTCCTTGGAATTTGTCCTCACAGAGAATCTGCTTTTTACGTGGAAAGCTAAATACCCTTGCCCTAAACATTTTTTTACAAAATTGAGCGCCAGACCCAATAGATGAATGTGAGCATATTGTGCCCATTCAGTCATTTAATCAGGAATTATCCATCCATTAGCAATTCAGAAGCTCGTAAGAATTGAATAACATGTCTGCCCATTGGATTCCTTTGGAACCATAATTTTGAGGCCACTCACAGTCTAGTTTTTATTTGTCCTGAAGAAAACCCGCATTTAATGCCTCTATCTAGCACAGATACACAAGGGTTGAGACGTCGACACAAAATTAGAAGCTTGTATATTCCACTTTGACCAAGCAAAACAATTATGAATAATGTCCAGGTCATGCTGAGAATGATACATTTTTCTCTGTGCCTTTATTGTTTCCTTATGCTTTATTGTTAATGTTGTTTGTGTATGTATGTTATGAATTCAATACACTTTATTTCACTTTGTTTCACCTTGCACACTAGACCATAGGTGTGTATGATCTGCCTTGTAAATATACAAAAAATTAGTTTTTTGCATAAAATAAATAATTGAATAACAGAATTATTTTGCGCTATTTGCTATGACTAGGTGTTTGGACTACCATATGGAGCATTGGTTGATATCCTAACTCAGCAAGGGATATAGAAAATCTGAATTTGATGTAGCATTGTAAAGTGTGTTGTGGCAGAACCCCTTTTTCACCACTGAGATAGGACAATGTAAATTCTACTCGAGATTGTGCATTTGGAAAAATTGTTGGACAACACATAAAATGTATGGACCACTGTGTCAGAAATATTTGAGCCTTTTGATGGTCTCCACTAAACTGCTTTGTAGGCGCTAGGGGCATCACAGGGATAATGAAAGAATGATTTGAGTAGATGTGCGAGATATGGAGCCCGTGGTAGAACTAGAGATTTCTGATACAGGGACTTTAAAACTGGCCCCAGACAAAATCTCTCTCTTCCTAGTGGCTAAATCAGATGTCTCGCTTCTTGAGCTTACAATTTCTTGTTGCAGGGTTTTATATCCTTCCCCACTAACATTAACTTCTTTTGGATACACTCCATTATCTCTCCCAAATGTTTACGGTCTATACCTTCTGCCATTCGCTCAGTGCAAGTTAACAACATGGGCTCTACACTCTGTCAGACAGTGCCCTTCACAGAACACCAACTGGTCTCAATGTTACTATTTTACTAAGTGAACATGGGCACTTCACTCTGTCAGACAGTGCACCTCACAGAACACGAACTGCTCTCAATGGTACTATTTTACTAAGTGCAGAGGTGTTCCAAAGGGTGTAAGAGGGTCGGAGATAAAGAAGAGACAGCCTGTAAACTGTAGTTCCTTCTTCAAAAAGGGTTTTCCTTTCTTCGGTTAGTAGTTTGAAATTGGTTGACCTTTCCTTGAAGTGGTAGGAACTGCAAGAAAATACAACAGAATATATATTATCCTACTCTACTCTGAACTGTCTATACCTTAATTATTACTTTCATCTATATTTGAAAAACATACTCAAACTGTCTACGGCTATTGCTCCTCTTCTATAATGTACAAATTGCAACTTCTTCTTTATTATTCTCCAAACATAGAATAATTGATTTCTGTCTTATTAATGCTAGATCACCAAATGGTTTTAAAAATTATATTCAATTTAATTTTTGGAGTTCTGTCCAAGCTGGGCAGGCAAAGATTGCTTTCTCAGGTAAGCATAGTTCTTTTCTATCTTTTCTATCTTTAAACTTGACAATCCAAATATCCATTTCAGCTCTTTCTTAATCTAGAAAAAAAGATATTTCAGGGGAGTAATTTGACTTTTCTTTAGCTCCTTTTTTTCTTTGTTTTGGCTTTACTAATGCTTTTACTCAGGAAATGCTCCCGTTATGTGCAAGGTGAAATTCTACTAAGGAGATACTATTCCCAGATAGTGTCTCTAATACGCTTCTCCTCAGTGCCGTTCAGTCTCCTGGTGAGGAGCGTGAGTGCCTAAACTCTGAAAGACAGATGCTACTTTTCTCAGAAGAGCGCTCCCTGAAGCAAATCACTACTTCCTTAAATAGGCAGACTCTTTACCAAAAAGCAGCCATGGAAACAGCCAACGACACTTCTACCCTGAATAGCTTTCACGACAGAGAACTTCAAAAGGGCTCCTTCATCTTGAATATACTCAGGAGAGGGCGCATTTGTTTGTTAGAGTGCGTTACACATTCCAGGTGCCATTTAGGAAAGAATTACTAGTGCACTTGCTGTTGTTGTTGTATAAGCTTTATTCGAAACAATTTTCATAAAAGCACATGACATGTAAAACAATTACACAATAATACATAATAACAATAAAAAGACATTAAACTTACAGTGCAGCCCATACAATATTGCATCTAAAACCATGATAAAATATATTACATTATCAGTTTTTAAAAGGGATCCCTAGTTACACAATTCTCCCAAGAGCCCGTCGTCTAATTGCCCAGGCCCAACCTAGATATTTAGCCACCCCTATGACTATCGAGTCCTGAGTAGTTGTACATAAAATTCTTAAGGCCACAGTGCTATCGCGTGTCCCTAGGTTCTTACATACCGGCGTAAGCCATTTAGCCCTAGGTTTCTTATAGGCTTGACATACGAATAGGAAGTGGCCTATGCTCTCTTCGGCATATTCACATGCAGGGCATAAATTATTGGTCGATTTATTCCAGCCAGCTGTCATTTTCTTCAGGGGGATAGATCCTGACCTTAGCTGAAAAACCAATTTCCTATCCATTGGTACCGTGATGTTATCCCAATAATTTTCTAAGGCGGGTAAAATTTTTGACTCCAGAAACCGGCCAGACATGGAGTCAGTCCTTGTATCTTTCAACAATTTAACACCCACCCAATCCCAGTACTGTTTTTTTAGGTTTTCCTTACTGGGGAAAATCTCTCCTTCAGGATTATTCCAAAGATTTGAAAACCCTATATTGCCTAGCATAGACTTCAGATGTTTCAGCCATTTTATCTTATGGAATGTATCTTCCTGGATTATCCACAGAAAGCCCTCCGCATATTGTCTAATTTCTGGAGTCGTCCAGAGGCGCCTCCAGTAGAGGAGTGGACGCAATCGGGCTCTATCAATGATAGAGCGCCTACCTAGTTCCAAAAACAATGGAGTTAACGGGGTGCTCTGTGGAAGTCCTGTGATCCCTCGCAAAAACTTATTCTCCGAAATCTGTAATGCCGCAATACTTTCCCAGGCCCATAGCTCTGCGCCGTATAAAGTAGCACCCAAGACCTTTGCGTCATACACCGTAAGTGCTGGTTTTATGGGTTTTGTCTTGGATTTTCGGTGCTCGCCCCTAAGGGCACCTGAGAGCTGCTGATGTCTTAGGACCACTTTGTCCACATGATGTGCCCAACCAGTGCCCTCGGCAATCTGGACCCCCAGATACGTGAATTCTGCAACAATATCCAACCTGCTATTATTCAAGGTTACTTTGGGGTGGTTCCTACGGCCAGATGAAAAGGCCATTAATTTTGTTTTTCCCACGTTCACCTCTAGGCCATGCTCAACGCAAAAAGCATCGAAAATGTTCAGTGCACGCTGCAGCCCCATAGGGGTCTTAGATAAAATGAGAGTATCGTCAGCGAACATCAGGATAGGAACCCTGGTGTCCGCTAACGATGGGGCATCAACGCTCGCCTCCAACATTCTCTCAACAATCCCGTTGATAAATAACGAGAACAATAGGGGGGCCATGGAGCAGCCCTGCCGGACGCCCCTTTCCACTGGGAAGTCCATAGTTGTTTCCCCACTTCCACCCCACTGGACTCTTGCAAAGTTGGACTCGTGCAGTCGCATGATTAATGTAAGCAGATCTGCAGGAATCCCCATCTTTTGCAGAACCGACCATAGCTTGGATCGGGGGACTAGATCGAATGCCGCCCGTAGGTCGACAAACGCGACATACAGGCAGCCCCTTCCCAGTACCACAGTCTTCCACCGCAGTATGGTAAACCGAAAGACCTGGTCGATGGTACTGGTTGCTCGCCTAAATCCAGCTTGGTATGGGGAAAGGCCGTTGTTGTTATCAACCCAGTCCATAAGCTGGTTTGTTATCATCCTCCCCACAACTTTCTGCATTGTAGATATTAAGCTTATAGGCCTATAGTTTGCAGGCAGCGAACGGTCGCCCTTCTTGTGAATAGGGATAATAGTTGCACATTTCCAAAGGTCTGGGACCACTTCCCCCTTTGCCAAGGCATTTGCTACGAGGAAAGTGTACCTCGCCCATCTTGTCACATCATATTTGAAAATGTCAGAAGGAATCCCATCTGGGCCTGGGGCCCTCCCACACTTCACAGTCTCGATGGCAATTTCCGCCTCTCTAAGAGAGAACAGATTGTCAGTTGCGTAAGCCGGTATTATACTGCTCGCCCCCGTTGGGTGATTAACATTAGCATACTGTGGTCTAAAGTAATCGACCCAAGCATCTTCTGCCACGTTGTTATCAGGCTTTCCGGGACCAGCTCCTCTACCCCACTTAATAATTTCCCAGAACCTTTTAGAGTCTTTATTGCCTGAGGCCTCTTTCAATTCTGCCCAATGATCTTCATCCCATTTCTTTTTCGCTAAATGGATGGCCCTCTTGTACAGTTTCCTTTGCTCTGTTACTGCTTCACGGTCCCTACTCCTTATGGCTTGTCCCAGTTCAAGTCGTGCCAGTCTACACTGACTATCAAACCACCTTCCCACCTCTTTGGCTTTCTTCGCTTTCTTGTTTTTGGTGAAGAAGCACGGTCTTAAGAGGGAGAACAACTCGTTATGGATTTCCGTGATACCACTATCTCCCGGTACCACTGGGGCCGTTGCTTCAATTGCAGAAATTGCACTATCGACCACATTATTAATGAAGATCATAGTAACCTCATTTGCAACTACTTTTGGCCATTTTAGCCTCCGTTCATCATTACTCATGACCGGAATATCATCATTGGTTACAAAAGGATTTCCTGCCCCTGCATTCCACCACCTGTGAGTCACACAGAGGGGGTTGTGATCACTTTCGACCATAGGCCTAATAATCATATCAACAACTCCTTCCCACAGCTGGAGACTACACAATATATAGTCGATTCTGCTCCTGTGAATACCGTTATCATAAGTATACCCGCCACCCTTGTCCCCTTGTGTCCTCCCATTGAGTGCTCTTAAGCCATGTTCCAAACAAATACCATTTAATATTAAAATCTCTTTTGTCCATCTCTTAACAGGTTGTAAGCATAGAGAGGGTACTCCCCAAAGGTTATCCTCTTCGCTCCCTAGTGGATCGTTTGTACAATCCAGCGGCTCGAAAGTCCTGTTGAGATCGCCTGCTATTATCAACATACTTTCTTGTGACGTAGCCTCTATGGCAGCAGATAACAGCTCTATGGTGGGTGTATTAATTTCATTATTACCTCTCACATAGACATTATACAAATCTATTGGGGGGCCCTTTCCTGTAGAGATTCTTAGTAATTGTAAATCACAACTACCCAGATCCAACATTTTAACATTAATATGCAAATCTTGTTTGACCCATACAGTAAGGCCTCCCTTTGGCCGCCCTCTTCCACCTTTTTGGGCTGGTATACAGTAGTTTAAATAACCAAAACAAAAAAGAGAATCGCAAGCCCAGGTTTCTTGGAAACAGCAGATATCATATCCATTTATAAAATTCACCCAAGATTGGGAGTCCATCTTACTGCCCAGCCCTGCAATATTCCAGGATAAAAGGGTACCAATACTAGCCACAGAACCATCAAAGTTGTTGGTATTAATGGATACCTGGAGTGGCATTAAACTTTCAATAGGATTGATCGGCCCTTCCCCTACATCCATGTGATCTACAATCATGTTATCATTCTTTGTCGGTAGTACGTTTACATTTGGGTTTGAAACTTCTAAACCATAGACACTTTCTTCCACCAAATTCCCTATCGCCATGTTATCAGACATTTCATTTACACTTGTAATATCAACTTTACCATCCCCAGCCATTATTGGCACATTATGACTCTCCCGCTCCCCAACTGTACTGGTTTGTCAATATCCCCGTCCGGGGTCCTGCCATCCTACACAAGAGTTGTGGTTTGTGTATTTGTTATAATTGTAACCAACTAAAGGAGGTAATGGAGGTAATGGGCAATTGGCTGGCCAAGGTACAGTTGGGGGTATTAGGGGTTCACTAAGCAGGCTAGTTGTTACGCTACTGGATCGGGGGTAAAAAAAGGTAAGGTCTACAATTCCAATACCTCCCTTATTTATTCCCCATCCCTGCCTAGTTATCCATCCCGCCACCCTGGGGTCTTGAAAATTGACCACTATACAGTCTCCACCCAAAGTTTTTGCTGTGTATCCCATCCAATCTATTCTCCTTACCCCTATAATTAGCCCGTCTATATCACCAGGGAGAGGGCGATTATCCTTTAACCAGTGCATGGTCTTATTCTTAAGTGTCTGGAAAGTTTCTCTCTGTCCTGGCGCTAATGATGGTACATTTATAAGGACTGCAACATAGGGGAAGGAATCAGGAGTGAGATTAATCGGGGGTTTCCTGTAAGTAGGCTTTACTAAGGGAGGCGGGATAGATATAGAAAATTGGGGGACTAATTGGGAGGAGGGTCTCAACGCCTCTTGATTATTATTTTGTTGAATTGGTACTAAATTCTTATCCGCCACAGAGCGGGCATTAGCCCTACTCCCTCCCACCTGAGTGTTTGGGGCAACTTGCATGCTAGCGGTTGCTTCTGCAGTTGGCAGTGCTTTGTCCACACTCATAGTATTTGGGGAATTTAGTACCTGCTGTGTTGAGGATTGTATATGGTGCATTATAGTCGGCTGAGTCGGAACAGAGCCGACTTTAGATTTGTCCGATTTTTCTAAGGGTTTTGTTACTACTGCAGCCAAAGATTTACCTTGCTTTGGGGGTAAAGGAGAGTTATTTTGGGGCCTTCTTCCCTTATCCTGATTAACAGGGTTATTAGAAACCTGGGGATTTATCCTTGCATCCACCCCAACATTTGCTTTAATCAGCGATTTTGTAGAATAGAAATTGTCTAGTGTAGACTGTTCAAAATGATTAAGCCTTTCAGAAAGCTTAGTAATTCTATCCTCTATAGGGTTAAGCAAGGATCTTAATAGTTTTTCTAACTCAGGGAGCACATCTACAAATGAGAACACATTTTCATTGTTATGTACAGTGGAGGCAGTACCAGGGATGACTTCGATATCCTGGCTATCTAAGAGGGCAGGATCGGTATGCACAACATTTTCTAAACTCTCTGTTTCTTTAATAACAACCTCTCCAGTGTTCATAATTTTATGTAGCTTCCTGTGTTTCTGCGGTGGTTTCGCCGCCGTTTTGCATCTCCTTGCTGGGGCTGATCTTTTCCTTTTAGACCCCAGCTTAGATTGGGCCAATGTTGCCTGAGCACCGGAGTCAGGGAGCGTAATAGTTTGAATGTCACTCCCACAAGAGATATTTAAATCTGTTGCAACATCCTTATTTCTTGTTTGGACTTGGCCCTCAAAATGCTCAACTGCAATAGGAAGATTCAATGATGACAAGGGGGTCACCAGGGTGGGGTACGTCAGATTAGGAAGTTTGTCTGCAGAATTCTTGAGTAACTCTATAGACAATCTGCGCTCCGCGCGCTTCTCAGCCAGAGACAACTCCTTGTCAATTACTACTGAACGACTAAAGAAAAATTTGTCTAGAGGGCCAATTGCTAATGGAGCATCCTCGACCGGGTTAGATATCATCTGGCTAGAAACAGGACTTAACAATGTGGACGTTGCCATAGTCAATATCAAGCTCAACCACAATGACACTTACTGTAACAAATACGGTCCAGCAGGAGTTAAGGGGGTAGCCCGGCCCGGCCTCCTGCGGCCCCGGACGGCCACAGACGGTCCCGCCCTTGTCCCGGGCTTCTCCCGGCGCCCTCCCGCGCGCTCCCGCGCAGCGGCACGTATAGCTCCTTTTATGATGATGGGGAGAGTTTATGGGCGGGGTGGGCGGGGCCAGCAGGGAGAGCAGCCCAGGTGTTACGAATAGGGCTCGCAGGGACTCCTGGTAAGGCGAGTCCCTGCTTCCAAGCTCGCAGCCCTGCCGGCAACTCCTCACGCCCAAGATGACAGCTCCTCTCCCAGGAATGGCACAGGCTCCAAGTGCGGCGCTGCGGGACCCGCGCAGCGGGTCCGGCGAGGTCTCTCCCACACACGACGGAAGTCAGAGGGGCAGCAGGTCAACACAAATCAGCAGCAGGAATGGCCAGCAAACAACAGGCTTGAGGATCCCGTGAAGGCAAGTTCCTCTCCCACTTTTCACTCCGTGGGCGGGTGGGCGGGGCCAGCAGGGAGAGCAGCCCAGGTGTTACGAATAGGGCTCGCAGGGACTCCTGGTAAGGCGAGTCCCTGCTTCCAAGCTCGCAGCCCTGCCGGCAACTCCTCACGCCCAAGATGACAGCTCCTCTCCCAGGAATGGCACAGGCTCCAAGTGCGGCGCTGCGGGACCCGCGCAGCGGGTCCGGCGAGGTCTCTCCCACACACGACGGAAGTCAGAGGGGCAGCAGGTCAACACAAATCAGCAGCAGGAATGGCCAGCAAACAACAGGCTTGAGGATCCCCTAGTGCACTTGCAAGGAGAGCTGAGCTGGCAAAAATCTTGGGTTTCCAGCCCTGCCTGCTCGGTCTCCATTCATTACTCCTGGTTCTCTTTTGTTACCGTCTAATCGGTTTATGGGCGATTATACTGACCAGTAAGCATTGTTGCAGGAATCCTCCTAAGAATCCTGACACACCACCAAGCATATTGCAAGTTTCTTCATCGCCACAAATTTCCTGGTGGTGAGCTCGTCATGAAAACTGTGACAGTGATGAAACTCATGTTGCCTTAGAGCCATGGGGTGCGTGCAGGGGGGCACATGTTGTACCCGCTTGTGTGCATGCACCCCAGTTCCTGGACGGCTTGGACTCCAGTTCATGTAGTACAGGAACGAGTTTCGGCATTCCCATTGCTGTGCCTTTCTAAGGTTCACCACCTGGAACAGCCAAAGCCCCGCACACAAGACTACAAATGTACTAGTAATCTGTTAGGCGGTGTGCCGGCGAGTTTGGCTGTGTGGCTGTGGGGCCCTGGTTTGGTGAACTGCTCCCACACCGCTGAACTCTAATTCAGGCCCTTAGTCTTATCACTTGGTACAGAGTGACAGTGTGTATACAATTTTATGCAAACATTGGCATATACTGTAACTAGGTACTGTTCTAAACAGATACAGCTCCCACAAACCTGGCATTACGTACAGTAGAAGAACCCATATGAGAAACGTATTAATGTATTATGCCATAGTTTCATGCCGCAACGTACACACACAAAACAGCTTTCCTCGCTGTCCATGAAACCTAAAGGATTCTATAAATGCACTAAATGCAATGTATGCCAATTTGCTTGGGATGAAAAACACCTTCCAATATAACTCTCCAAGAAAATATCATATCAATCAATTCATCAATTGCAACACTAAATGCATGGTCTACTGTATTTAATTCCACTGTGAACAGATTTATGTAGGTAGCACAATCAGACCACTTAAAGAATGCATTTAGGCACATGTAAGAGCAATTAAGAATAACCATCCCAACTACCCTTTGTCTACATATTATAATCTAGCACACAATGTCTTAAACAGATGGAAAATCAAATTCCATGGCATAGCACATATAGAACCTCATCCGAGGGGTGGAGATAGAACTGTTGCCCTCAGGAAATTAAAAACCACATGGATATTGAAACTACATGCTGTGGAGAAGGAACTAAATGTAGATAAGAAATGTCATGTGTTGTTAACAGAGTAGACATCTTGGTCTCTATTGTGCACTGTGGCTATTACTTGTTTCTAGGGGAGATGCATCTATGTGGTTAGGAATTTCAGGTGTTAAAAACCGGTCGCACTCATTGCTTTCAACTTTGACATTCACAATGTACTGTTTAGATTTGATTTTCTTATTTTTTTTCAGGCTTTGGAAGGATAACAAACTCAACAAATGTAGCCATCTACCTGTACGGTATTTTGGTTATTTTTATTTGCACATTTAGAAAGTAATGTATGACATGCAATATGTTGCCCCAGAGCTTGATCTCTGGAGGTGTCAAGAGGGATGTAATACATGATTCCAGCCATTGGAGATTTTTCTCAAAATGTGACCACTTGTACTGCTACTGAACTCACTTCTCTGCACAAATATGTGTAGCGTGCATGTTTGAATGAACACTATGCACCTTTCAAGTAAGCTCGCTACATTACTAAACATAATTCTTTTTTTCAGTGTTATGACCTAGATATATTTTGGTCATTAATCCTCATTTACTCTCAATTGTTGTTTAAGCTGGACTCTATACAACACATATTTTTCTCATTTTCCAGGATATTTCTCATACATTCTCTTGATCCTTCATCTCCCTTGATTACTTTTCTCCCTCTTTTTTACAGCATTCCTTAAAATTATTGGAGTTCCATTGGGAATATTGGATGCCGGAGCAGGTAATCAATTTAGATTGGTTAGCTCTTTTGTACCACTAAGATAGTCACGCCTCTCCCTTTACTTTTAAGAGGGTTTTTTAGTCAGTTTTCGCTTATGTGATGCAGGGTTGCTTACAACACGACGTGTCAACTCATAGAGGTCCCAATTTGAAAACAGAAGTTGTGTGCAGATGGCTTCATGCCAGTCTATGGTAGGCTTTACTGTGACATAACAAACCAGAGGTTTTCTGCAGACTTAGAGCCCTATTATGAGTTGGGCAGCATGACAGCGGGCCGTCACACTGGCGCCCTGGTGCCATACCACCAAAACCTTACAGAGATCACCAGCCATTTTCTGACAGGAATCCAGCTCAGGCAGTTCTGTGGCAGCTGGCCCACGGTTGTGCTGTGCAAAGGCTCATATGTGAGCCTCAGCATGGCACAGCAATGGGAACTCCAATGCGCACTTTAGCATGGCATGGAATGTGAAATCCTTGCCATGCAGGACCTCGGGGTGCATGCATACAGGCAGGCACACCATGTACCTCCCCCCCTGCATGCATCTCCTGGTGCAGAGGCAACAGGGGCCCTGTAGGGCTCCCTTTGTTTCATCACCGCTGCACTTTTTTTTCATGGTGGACTCACTGCCATGAAAACTGAGTCAGTAAGATAACTCATAAAATGCTTGGTGGTGCAGCAGCACCACCACCAACATATTGGGGCCTCAGACTGCTTTGCCACTGCCAAGAGATTGTGCATCCCAGGCAGTAACAGTGGTCCAGGGGGGGTCAGACGCCCCATAGTCGTAATATGGTGGGTGGACCGCCAGTATGGCAGTCCACTGACCACCACCATGACTACGGCAGTCCAATGGACCGGCGTTATTTGTAATAAGGCCCTTAATGTGTAACAGGTTTCTGAAATGCTTTTCTTTGCATTATACTGCTTGCTTTTTAGTCACATTTTAGGAGTTTATTAATCTCCGACATCTTAGAGGTACATTTCTTTTAACTAATGTGCTCTTATCATCTTATCCCTCTTTCGCACCGCATACTCCCTGGTCCACAACGGGATTTCCCGGTTGTTGTGGAGGGACCCGCGGTTACAGTCTTTCCGAGTTAGAGGTGAGGGGAGGTGGGGATCTGATGGTTGACAATCAGCTGGTTAAGCACTTTAAATTCAAATGGCAGATGTTTGCGCAGCGGAAGCGCGCTAGAAGTGAGAGCCTTGTAATAACAGAGGCTGTGCTTACGTCTCCTTTTAGGAATTTGAAACTTTCCCTTGCGACTAATCTTAACTGCACAAATGATATCTCTGCACCCAAGCTCCTATCTGTTGACCTCTGACACCCGCTTTTGCACTGCACCACGGGATTTCACCACAGTTACAGTCTTTCCGGGTTAAAGGTGAGGGGAGGCGGGGTTCCGTTGGTAGACGATCAGCTGGTTATTTACTATGAATTCAAATGGCAGACGCTTCGCGCTGCGGACGCGTGCTATAAGTGAGAGCCTTGTAATAACAGAGGCTGTGCTTACGTATCCTTTTAAGAATTTTTAACTTTCATTTGCGACTTATCTTAACTGCATAAATTATATCTCTGCACCCCAGCGGCTACCTGTTGACCTCTGACACCCGCTTTCGCACTGTATACTCCCTGGTCCACCATGGGATTTCCCGGTGGTTGTGGAGGGAGCCGCGGTTACAGTCTTTCTGGGTTAGAGGTGAGGGGAGGCGGGGATCCGCTGGTTGAAGATCAGGTGGTTGATCACTATTAATTGAAGTGGCAGACGCTTCGCACAGTGGACGCGCACTAGAAGCGAGAGCCTTGTAATAACAGAGGCTGTGCTTACGTCTTCTTTTAGGAATTTTTAACTCTCACTTGCGACTTATCTTAACTGCACAAATTATATCTCTGCACCCTAGTGCCTACCTGTTGACCTCTGACAACCTCTTTCGCACCACATACTCTCTGGTCCACCATGGGATTTCCCGGTTGTTTGGGGCTTACAGACTTTCCGGGTTAGAGGTGAGGGGAGGTGGGGATCTGCTGGTTGACGATCAGCTGATTAATCACAATGTATTCAAATGGCAGACCTTTCACGCAGCGGACGCGCGCAGCGGACGCGCGCAGCGGGCGCGCTGGTGGTGCGCCAAAGGCAAACCCGACTGCCCCCGTTCGTGCCCGGCCGGGACCAGGGGCCACAACCCCTGCCTCTTCTCCCAAAACTATTAGGACTTACTCCCAAAAGCTATTTTTGGACCCGCGAGCTAAGCCTAAACCTAATTGTAAGCCCCTAATACCTGGAAGTCTGGCCTCTAACTGTCGCTGCTGTGGTTTCCCACTTACTACCACACCCAGCAGGAAACATACTGATACTAGCATTACCCCTCCAATCCTGCACTCATTGATGTCTTCATCTTTCATAAATAAGGCTGATCTCCCAAAGGAATCCACTTTTTTTTGCATAAATTGTAGGTCGCTTCCCAAACATAAGGAAGATATTCATGACCTCTTACTCATACCATTTTCATACGGAAACATGGCTGAATGAGAGCTCGGGCAAGATGATGCAATCGCTCTACCTCCCAACTATACAATCCTTATAAAGGATCAGATAAATAAAAGTGGAGGGGGAATTGCACTTATATTTAAAATATCTTATATTTATAAATGGGAAGACCTCCCCTTTAAAGGCTGTGAAGTCAGTTCTTTTAAACTCTCGCTTTCATCCCAATTCACCTTCTCTGGGATCTTGATTTATAGACCTCCAGGTCCAGCAGGTTCATGGGCATCGATGCTCCCAGAACTTATTGCCCCTCTGTTACTGGAAGCTACAAATCTCACTATCTTGGGAGACTTAAACATCCATTTTTAATGACCCGACATGCACCATCAGCTCCACTTTGACTGCTGATTTGGCAGCCATGAACGTTCTACTTTATAACTCAGGACCCACTCATAAGGCGGGTTATCTACTGGACCCCATTTTCTCCAATTTAGCTAGTATTTCATGCCAGACAGCCCTCTCTATACTCTGGTCAGATCATTTTCTGGTTGGATTTAGGGAAAAAATGGAGATGCAGTGTACAAATCACTATACCTCTTCTCCCAAAGAGGGGTTCATAAACTGGAAGAATCTCGATGTTGATCGACTTAATCAACATCTCTTAAACAATATTCCGGCCAACCCTGCAACCATTATAGCTGATGCTGACACCATTCATACCTGGTTAATAACTTCTACTGATGCCTGTCTTCCCATGTTGACTTAAAAAATGAAGAATCATCGCCCCTCTGCCCCTTGGTTTTCGGAAAAAAATTAAAAATAGAAAAAACTCAATCAAAAGCCTTGGAGAGGCGGTGGATGAAGGACTATGCGCCTGAATCCAAACGTACTTATAAAATGTCAAAAAAAGCTTATCATGACCTGCGTAAAGCTGCCAGAGGTGAGCACACAAAAAACATCATTTCATTGGCTCACAACAATCCTAAAGTTATTTATAAAATAGTGAAAGAACTATAAGGCGCATCTTGCCAACCCTCGTCACCTGAGCTAAATGCAGTGCAATGTGACAATCTGGCTGAGTTATTAAATGATAAAATAGAAAAATTGCCACTGAATTTAATTCCATACCAACTAATGTGGAGTTGAAATTAAAGATCAATGCTTCTACATCAGACTTCACCATTCCTTCTACGACACTGGCCATTATTGCAACCCCCAGTAAGACATTGGAAAACTGGCTTCCTCTAGATATTCTATCTTTTAATCGCATCCTTACTAGTCTTAAATCTGGCTCGCCCAAGGACCCTCTCCCCATTTCCATCCTTCAAAAACTGGAATTACCTTTACTTAATGTCATTATGGAACCTGCTCGATGCGTCACTGAGTGAAGCAACAGCACCAGCGGCTTGGAAACATGCCATGGTCCTACCCTTGCTAAAAAAAGGTGAATGCTGATCCGGCGAAACTTTCTAACTTCTGCCCAATTTCATTACTCCCTGCCTTTCCTGAAGTTCTGGAAAAACATATCAACCAGCAGCTGACGTGGTTGTGGACTCCCAAAAAATCCTTCACTCATCACAATCGGGATTTCGTGTGGGCTTCTCTACAGAATCCACGCTCTTAGACGTCACAGAAACTCTTCGCCAATGTCTGGACATGGGAGAAACAATGGCACTTATACTGCTTGACTTGAGTCCTGCGTTTGACACTGTGTCCCATACTGCCCTTTTACACGCTTTACACTCTAGGGGTATTGTCGGACTAACACTCAAGTGACTGTCGAGTTTTCTGGCAGATAGGACCTTTCAGGTTTTCTCCCCATCCGTTAGTTCCAAGGCCCACGTATCCCCATATGGTGTGCCACAAGGATCCATCTTAAGCCCTTTACTCTTCAACATCTATGTCAGCCCCCTGACTACTATCGCTGAAGAAACTGTGTTGACCATATTTTCTTATGCCGATGATACCCAGCTTATCTTCCCCCTGTCTACCAAGGAGACATGGAATGTGAAATCTCTCCAGGTTGGTCTGCACAAGATAGCTTGCTGGATGCATACTAACAGGTTGAAATTAAATGGAGGGAAAGCCAAACTTCTAATCCTCAGAAGAAATAAAGATATTTGGGGTCCCCAACATTGGCTATCTCAAATGGGAGATTTCCCACAACCATCTCAGAGAGTCCGCAATACTGGAATAATCATAGATGACCAACTTTCTATAAAGCAGCAAGCGGTTAAGGTTGCCTCAACCTGTTTCACCATCCTCAGATGGCTCAAAAAATACTTTGGATGCTGCCTAAGACAGTTATCCAGGCCTTAATTGTGTCCAGACTGGACTGTGGCAACGTCCGGTATTTGGGAGCCAACAAGGAGGTGGTTTGTAAGCTGCAAGTAGTCCAGAATTCTAAAGCCAGGCTACTTTGCCAGATACCTAGTAAAACCCCCGTTTCAGGTTTTCTCCGCGAACTTGATTGGCTTAGGATGGAGAACCGCACAAAATGTAAAGCCCTATGCTATATGCATAGGATTAAATCAGGTGCAGCACCACAGTATCTTGGTACTTTGGTACACCCCCATCTCCCCACGCGCCTTCTTCAATCCTCTACTCAAGCAAAGTTTCAAGTACCCAGGATTAAACAAGCATGCATAGGCGGTCGCTCTTTTGCCTGCTTAGCTCCGACACTGTGGAATACTCTCCCCTTACAACTTCGGCGTGAAACTACGTATCATACATTTTACAAAGATCTAAAAACATGGTTATTCAACCAATAGGTTAGCTCCTTCTTCTTGTGTGGGTCCTGTTGGCGCCGCGAAACCTCCGGGTCGCTGTGCGCCTTAGAAATGTAATAATAATAATAATCTAATTACTTTAGGAGCTTTTCAAGTCTCCATTTAAGGTATGTATCATTGGTATACCTTTACATTGTTTACTTGTTGTGAGTTTGATGAAACAATAATGACGCTTGGTGTTCATCATCATTCATTTGTTGATAGACTTCACTTTTCGGATATAGGCGCAGCACACGTTACAATTTCTTGGGGCTAAGTGCATGCCTTTTAACTTGACAATTTTTGGTCCTCGGAATTTTCAGACAGTACACGTTGTTAGGAAGGCACTTCTCTTTCCACTTTTTGACACTATTTTGACTCCCGTTGCAGTTCGTTATACAGTATGCTTTTTAACAAGATAGACGTCTGCCTGCTAGCCCTTTTCACGGTGTCCTGTGCTAATAGGGGGTCCAATTTCCCCTTTTCCCCCTTTTTTGTCACAATATAACATTACTGGTGTCAGTGGGTTTATACAATTCACCTTCACCTACAATGGTGGGCAGAGATCATATTTACTTGTGGCAGATTGCATGTGTGCACAATGAGCACGGTTATTCACATTCTTTTACTTGCCGCAAATAACTAGGGGTGATTGGATACTCTGTTTTCAATTATATACTCATCACTGTTTATATTTTTCAGAAGCACCTGTAATTCTCTTCAATTACCGTGTTTGGTCAGACTCCATTCTGTGACTATCTATATTACAATCGGGAGAATACACAACCTTTTAAGGTGAACATCCTCATGGAGGGTTACCTCATAAACATCATAAATACTGCTCCTCCTGTTTATCAGATAACTTTATTTGTCTTTGTACTTTTACCTTTCTATCCACCAGAAAATACTTTGGAAATTTGAATCCCGAGGAGTTGTTTTGGGTGATTACACCTATTGCTATAGACTGACCCCTACCAGGACAGGTGGGTTTTTTGGTCTTTCATAGGGTCTGAATACTCATATGGATCCTGGTGACTATACAATGATCTATCAGGGATCAAAAGTCACTTATGGATTTTACACAAGTTTCTAAGATTTAATGGGAGTTCTGTTAGAATGGCTGTGCTAATGTAGATTTCAGAGATATATGTTTCACATTCTAATGGTCTTACCGATTTTCCCTCAGAAATGCACTGCTCAATTTGATTTTTTTTGGGAGGTCAAGACCTACTAACCTGTTCCAGATGGACTATAAATGTGAGGTGCACTTTTTGAAAGAGGTTTGGGTGGCATGATTTTGTCTACCATGGACTGATACCTGGAACACATATCATTTCCTTTGCTTCATGGAAACACTTCTTATTTTTACTTTATGTATGACCTTGTACCTTTCATGGATCCACTTTTAGGTGATCTTGTAATTACCTTTTGATAATGGGACTTCTCTCAGCAATACCTTTTGTGACAATCACGACTGTGTCATCACTGTGGTAGTGATAACTGGCAATTATGATACACATTTTTTGGACATGAATGTATGATTCCTTACTGTATTTTTTGTGTATTATAAAATTGTTGTACCCTTGACGAAGTCACCTGTGTGACGAAACATGTGTTGGTTGTGCTTTGTGATGTCACCTATTCCATATTGTGGCTGTACTTAATGATGTCACCTACTCTATATTTTTGAAGATCTCAACTTACACATAATAAATGAGACTTGGATTAATATATATTTGATTTCTTACTTATTGGACCACATATATGTACTGTTGGAACTTACGTTCAAAACTGTGCATTTTGATACTTAATGAGTGCTGTGATATCTCTCTTTTATGCATCGTAGGTGCAATGGCATAAGATCAACAGCATGTTTGACACCTTTGGTAGTAGGGTGTCTGGGTATCATGATCTAGCACCATTGCTGACCCCTTTGTTAGATATTTACTTACCCACAAAGATTATGTTTTACCAGGAGGTGCACTCATTGACCACTACTACAGTTTTTTTTAATTTATGTTTATTAAGAATGTAGTGAAAATAAAAGTAATTTCATTATCTCATAAAATATGAACCTCTCCTGGAATTATTCACAATCCTTTAGGAAAAATCATTTTCTCAAATAATGTGTGAATAGAAATTATCCAAAAACTAAAGTGAGGGTCTATTATTTTATATACATTCACAAATCCCTTCCTTATCCGTTGTCAATGTTATAAGAAAGATGTACTTGCCATATCTACAGCATGTCAGTGACTGAATAGTCCTCAACTCCATATTTGCCACACAGCTTGAGTAAACATTGATAACAGAATAAAAGAAAACTGGGTGGTATGTTGCTGGAATAACTGCCCATGGTGGGATTTGAATTTCAATTAGACTTGAAACCTATTATTTCAAATATTATAAGGGAGCAACGTATATGCATTAGAGTTCTATGTTATTCTTTCTTTTAAAAAAGATTTTAAAAAGATGCACTTCTTCCTTATGCAAGAACACAATGAATACAATAACCAATATAAAATGCAACTATTTGCATGTTGATCCCACCAGCTGCCCCCGTGCAATCCACATGTATTACATCATCAATGAAACAAGTGGCAGTCACTATCACCCAAATTATGTGTGCATCAGCCCGTATAGGTTCACATTTCATCATCAAACATAGTTTGCATAGGACAGGGGGACCCAGCACGACTTCCCAGTAATCCGTCGACGAATGGCAAACCTTAGAATTAATCTGTGTACAGCCTCTGACCCTATATACTGCTATTTTCAACCCCATGCAGTGGTCCGCACCCCTTATTCCACTCTGCCAGTGAAGGCGGAGGTGTATCCTTCCACCTCTTTGCTATATCCTGTTTGGCAGGGTTTGACCCCAAGAAAAACTGTGGCAGATTGTAGCAGTTACCAACCAAGCAAGATGTCACTCCCTGGCAAAACAGTATCAATACACGAAACCCCCACACTGTGTGTAGGAATGTCCTTTCTGTGCTCACACAGCAAAGGCAAACAGAGGAGGCGATAATCCCCATCTTCCATAAGCGATGTTGCATGATGTATACCCTGTGAAGTTATTTAAATTGTAATAGTCTGAGCCTACCTATGATGGCCTCAGCTCCAGTTGCTCCCCTAGCTTTAGTCCACTCCTCATCATCAAGGCCTCTCAAGTCCTCTTCCCATGCTCTCTGAAGATTAGGGAAAGTGACCTCCAGGTCTCCTGAGAGTAGTTTGCCTTCCATTGGATTAAATTCTGGGAGTTCGGTCAGAGCCACTGTATAGGGGGCCAAATGCATAACAAACCTGCAGATAGTAATCGGACATGACTACGATGAAGATCACACTCAATTTGCAGAGTTTAAATGGATTTCTGGGTGGCATCACTCAGAACGTCACCAAGGGTGGATATCACTATTAAGTCCCACTTCTGAAACCCGTCCAATCCAACCACCTGCGGCAACATGTGGCCTTGCCAAAGTGGGGTCAGTTCCGTTAGTCTCCCCCACCATCCCATCTGCCAGAGGGTGTGTTTCCACAGGTTGAAACCTACCTTGGTCGCTGGGGGAAGGCCGACAACACCTCTGCCATGATATAGGAAAGAACTAAGTGAGGTGCCCCCATGGCCCATTTCTCAGACACAAAGGATGAGTCGCCTTGGAAGTCATGCCACTAGTCATTATTAATCAAGAGGTGCAGGGCCCAGTAGCAGTGGCGGCTCCTCGAGGTAGTGCTGCAGGGCACTGGGGCGGTGAGACGGTGGGGCTGGGGAGGGGTAGGGTGGGGGTATTAAGCTCTGCCATATGGCCAAACAGAGTTAAGTAAATAAATAAAGAACTAAAACAAATTACATTGAGCGAGCTGCAACACCAAATGGCGATGCAGCGTGTACAATGTAATACGTCTTATTTATTTATTTATTGACTTAACTCAGTTCGGCCGTATGCTGGAGTGTACTACCCCCCACCCTGCCCCTCACCAGCCCCGCCCCACCACCCTGTAGCACTCCCTCAAGGAGCCGCCACTGTCAAGGAGTAGGATTCAATGGCAGCCGCTGTGATTCCCCGACGGTAGAAAGACTTAAATCTTTTGCTAAGGGCAATACAGGGAATGCCATTGTCCAACAGGAAGCTGCGAAGGATAGGGTTAATTTTCTGAACCCAATCTAATTGGCTTTTATACTGAAAGTTTTGTAATTGGTATAAGAAGCGGGGTATAGAAACCATTTTGAAAACTGCTGATCTCCCAATCAAGGAGAGAGGCAAGATAGACCACAACCGAATGTCTGCTAATAATTCATCCAGCATGAGACAAAGGTTGTGCTCGCAATCTGTGGACACGAACACGCACAGGTATTTGAAGCCCACCATGGCGATCTGCAGTATAGCTGCCTATTCAAAGTTATGCGGGTATTTGTTTGCTGGAAAAACTATTGATTTGAAAAAGTTTATTTAAAGACCCAAGGTTTATCTGAAGATACATAATATTTGCAGTGTAAGGGTCCTGTATATTTGGGGGTGGTTAGGAAGAAGAGGAGAGTGTCCTTGTACAATGCTGTTCTGTCTGAAGCCGTAACGCCCCACTCAAACCCACATACCTGGACATCCATTCTCGCCACACAGCCAGTGGCTCCATTGAGAAGGAGTCCGATCGGGCTCAGACCACATTTACCAACACCACTAGGTCTGTATATAATAATATGACATATAAGAGAAACCTAGGGCTGAAGTTGAGGTGGTGAAGAAAGGCGAACATGTACTCTCAGCTCACCAAATCAAATGCCTTGTGGATATACTGGTGAGGAGAACTGCCGCCAGCCCTACCAGCCTGCCCACCAGGGCCAATGCATATTAAAGATGTCTTACATTATGTTGGGTGGCCCTGTTGGGTGTAAACCCAGCTGGATCAGGGTGTATTAAGGTGGCGATTGACTCCAGTAAATGAACTGCTAGCACCTTTGCCTATATTTTATCTTTAAGTTCAAGAGAGAGATCGGGCGATATGGGGATCGATTTTCTGCTGCTCGGTTTGACTTGAGAATCAGCACTATCTGCTGCCAATCTGGGAGCAGAGATTAGCGATCAGCAGCAGTATTTATGACCACCAACATGTAGTCCTGGAGTTTGGGAATATATGATTTTAAAACATCAAATGGAAGGCCATTAGGCCCTGTAGATTTTCCCAGTCTCAGTGGTGCCAGGGTTGGTGACAGCTCTTCCATCATGAGGTCATCATCCAATGGCCAACCTACGCAGATGTCATGGTCTTAAGGGGCAGGTCAACTACAAACTCTTCTATCTGTTCCTGTGATAAAGTCTCCTTCCAAGCATATACAAGTTTGTAGTAGGCTGCAAAACTACGAGCTACGTCTCTAAGTTCTGTATATAGAAATCTGTTTGGGTTATGCAGGAGGGTCACAAATGAGGAGATACAGGTGCTTTGACACAGTCTATGCAGCATTTTACTGGGCTTGTCTCCCCATTGGTATATGTGGCTTTGTGCAGCCCACCAGGACCTTTGACCTCTTGCCTGCTGATAAAATTAATGTAAGAGACCCATCTGTCCCCGGGCCATTATTCCAGCGGCATGTAGACTTTGCACGTCTAAAGTGGTAATTGGAGATTCCAGTGTCCGCACCGATGCCGTCTCTCTTCAGTGGTGTAGCTAATATCAGCATCTCACAGTGTAGCTTTAAGGGCTTCCCAAAGTATTGCCGGGTATTCCACGGATCCAGAATTATGAGTAAAGTAGTTACCAATGGACTGACCCATGTGTATTTTATAGTTTGCATCTTGTAGGTTCCAGGGTGACAAGCACTATCGAAAGTCAGGGCATAGGTCACTCAGGCAGACCCAGAGACCAACTAGAGAATGGTCAGATAGCCGTTGTGCTGGTATGTTAGTGTCTATAATCCTTTCCATCTGTGTACATCATATAATGAAATAGACATGAGAAGGAGCCAAACGCCTGCTAAAGGAAGGTGCAGCTGTGCTCGGTGGGATGATGGGTTCTCCAGATGTCCTCTAAGATCAGTGCATCAACAAAGGGTAACATGCAACTGCTCCTGGTGCCCGAAGATGGTCCATGTGGCTGCCATTGATCAATAGAGTTATCCACAACTCTGTTCCAATCTCCCTTATCAATGTGAGTCCATCCAAGAACTTTCCCCAAAGCCAAGTGAATAATTTCAGTAATGTTTGACTTAGAGGAGGAGAGTGAGAGGTGGATCGGCCCAAGCCTTGGTAAGTTGAAAGGGAACACAATTCTTTATCAAGATGCCCATTTTCATAAAGCCCCTTGTGAACCCAGAGTCAAATACTTAGATGTAGCCAAACTTAGCCAGACACTGGACCTTATTGCCTCTGAGATAAGTCTCCTATAAAGACAGGACATCTAATTTTATTCTCTGAACGTACTTCAGGACCGCACCTCCTTTGATTTTATCCAGCAATCCATTCATGTTCCAGGACAATACATGAAACTGATCGGCCACTTCCATGTCAGCACTGCATCTCATGGCATATTCAGGTGGTAAAAGGGAAAGGGGGTATGATCAGCAGCAGGGCCGTGGGTGACACGAAATGGGCCAATATAACATGAACAACAACATTTACCCAAGTCGCCCCTCCCCATACTTCACAAATGTGATGTATCCATTGCAGGTCACACCACTGCAAGGGCCAAACTGGGAGCTCCACAGGGCCTACTTCAGCAATACCCCATAACACCGGAAGTCCGCTACCACTCTCTAAGCCTCAGTGGAAAACACTGGAGCTCAAGATTAAACATAGTGTTCCCTCAATAGGAAATTATGCAGCAGGCAAGGACTAATGCTCCACCTCAGCAACCACACAGTCTTTCGGATCATGTTCTGCTACAGGTTCTCATTCCGGCCATGCCTGGACAAGCTTGTTGCCCGCAGCATCAGGTGACAGGCATAGTTGTAGTCAGCAGGGCAAGGTCCAGGTCTGCCTCCACCGCCAGATTTGTCTGGTCGGGATGCAAAGGTGCCAATCCCGTTGAGTATTTCTCCAGGTTGAGTGTGATCTATTTCTTCTTTTCACTGGGGTTTTTGAGGATCGTGCAAGCCCATCCTCTAGAGAGGAGTTGGAATCCATTCTTCGAGGAATATGTGGTAGTTTGACATGAACTAATTCATCTGCCCACTGAAAGACCTCCTCCAGCGTCTCAAAAAAAAGAGTTTGGGATTAATAGATTACGTTCAACAGCATGCATTGAATATTTACATCGCAAAGTGGCTTTTTAACTGTTGTAAAAGATTGCCACTGTTGTTGTACCAGTCTGGCGTAATCCTGAAAGATCATTATAGCTTGGGATTGGAACATGACTACCTTGGAGCCTGGCATGCTTAAGGATCATGTCCCTGTCCATGTAATTCAAGAGTTTTGTGATTATGGGATGGGGCCAAGCTTCAGGCAGAGGATGCAGCACCAGGGGCCTCTGGGTGTGTTCAATTACAAAACAGGGGGACAGAGCCTCTGAGGGCATAAAAGATCTAAGCCACTGATCCAAGAAGCACTCTGGGGAAGTACATTTGCGTTCTTTGGAAATCTCACAAATCGTAAATTGTTTCAACATGCTCTGCCCTCAGCATCCTCGACTCTTGCTGCCAATTTTTGGGTCACAGTAGTGAGCTGAGTCACTGTCTGCTCCAGCATGTGGATGGAGGCTTCCAACCCCAACACTCAGATTTCCACCTCTGTGATCTGTTCTTCATTTTATCCAGATGCAGGAGGGTGACTTGCTCCCCACTGTGTCAATCTTGACATGCAGCATGTCTCTAGATTGGGTGATGACTGCCAGGTAGACAGCATTACCTGGGACCTGTCTTCCATGTCCTTCTGCCCCCCCCCGCCAAGCCTGAGCCGCACCCCTAGAATGAGCATACTGGCCTACGGTGCCCTGCTTGCCTCCTGGAGGAGCCTTGCTTTTAGCCATGTCAGGAGTGCCAGTTCAGTTGAGCCAATCTGAGCTTCTCCAGAAATGCGTTGCTGCTTCCGACCCGCCAGTTCCTCACAAGGATCCAATAAGTGGGCCTGCCATCTAGGACGTCCAGTAGCAGACCCAGTTCATGATCCTGAAGAAACAAGGGGGGAGTAGAAAGGGGCACAAAAGAGCCAGCCAGGACCGTGACAAGATTACCTCCCAGCCTCACTCCAGGCACAGATCCCCTGCCAAGAAGCGGAGGGGGAACAGATTTCAGGGATTAAAGAGGGCCAGACAGTCCAAAGGGATTAGCCGCCTTCAGTGTCTCTTTCCTTCTTGGGAATCATGGGTGGCAACAGCCCCATCAGCCAGGCAGAGGTAGGAGAGAAGCCCCAACAGTCACAAGGCCTTGCCGTTCCATGGGCAGTCAAGCATCGATCAACTAGGCTTGGGGCTTCACACTGAGCACAGTCGCCAATCTGCTGGGCCCCTAGTCCCCTGCCAGCAGCACCCATCAGGCGCCAACTCACGGTTTGTAGAAATGGCAGGGGGTCTGTCCACTTTGGCTGGGGTCAGAGTCACGGCAGCCATGGCTCAGGAACACCTCGCCCACTAGGCCCCAGCTGCGCAGAATAATTAGGCCTGTCAGAGGTCGCCGCAGCACTTGGCTGCAATGCTGCCGCAACAGCTCTGGAAGGAGCAGTGCTATGCCTCTCTTCATTCCATCACCCATGCAGTGTCCTCCAATGGGGCCTCCGCAGAGTGGGGGGCCACGTCCAGCACCACACATTCAACACAGGCCCAAGGTCATATTCTTGACCATATTTTCAAGTACTATAATGTTTGCTTTCTTTTACTCTCCTGGGGAAAGGAGTTAGTCTAACGGCTAGGGCGGTCGACCTCGAATCTGGGGAATTTGGTTCGAGTCTCGGCAATGACACTGAAGATCCTGTGATTCTGGCCTAATCACTTAATCTCCCCATGCCTCACATAAATTAATGTGTCCTCATGTCATGCAACTTGTGCTTTGTAAAGCACTCCGAGTTCGTGCTATATAAAACTCTGTAAAAAATAAATTAAAAAAAAACATTTTTGATAATGTTCAAAATTTAAGTTTCATTGTGTTTTGATAAGTTAGCTATATTTTAAATATCGGGTTGTTGCTGGTGGATGTTACATTTTTTGTAGTTTTGTACTATAATATTTTTGTTTGCTCGTTTGTTTTCTGTTTCTGTCTCTATAGTTCCTTTTTTCAGATTTTTTGGTTTGTGATCCTGTTTTATTTTTTAAAGTGAATTTTACTTGTGTCATCTGGATTGCATTAGTGTTTCCGTAGCATTTTATATCAGTTATTTTAAAAGGGGGATTCTTTTTCGTGTCTTGCGTTACTTTATGATATTTGTCTTTTTCTCTTTTTTTAATTTGCTTCTTTGTTCTTTGTCTCTGCGTGTGTTTATGGATCTTTTTATTTGCATTTTTCCTACTTTGTTTTATGTTTCATGTCTTTCTCTTTGTTACTGTGCGTCTGTCCCTGACTGTGCCACTTTCTGTTCTTAGGTATTTATGTTGCCCTTTTTTCTTGTTACACTTTGTATACCTAATTGTATTTAGTTTCTAATTTCTTTCTCTGTTTCTCTTTTTCTTTTCACCATTGTTTCACTTTCTGTGTTCCTTTGCCGGTCTAGTTTTCTCACTTTGGCTGGTATTTTGTTTCTGTTGTTGTCAATTATTATTTTTCTCTATATATTCTGTTTCCATCTCTTATTTAAAATGTTCATACAACCAACAGCACATGTCCAACTCCATTGAATATAGTCATGTCAGTCGCGGTTGGTTGTAGTGCTTGGCCCGACCAGATCCTGCTTCCAACCTGCTGGAGCTGTTCACATTGGCTATATGAGTGCTAAGTTATTCGTTGCAGAGCTAGCATTTGGAGCAAAGGCCTTGTACCCTTACCAGGACCCTGACATATTTATTGCCTCTCTAGAAAAATAGACATCTATGGCCCATGTGAAAATAAGTGATCATCACTGAAAGCTGGCATAGTGAGAGGAATTCTGGCATATATACGGGGCATGCACGACCGGATGTCACATTGAGCATCACATAATTAGCAGCACCATGAAATTCTTGAAAAGCAACCAAGCAATATTGGTTGTTCCTTGGATTAAGTATCACTCCGACATGTATTAGAACACCCTGATGTTTAATATGCTTTAACTTAGATAGTATTGTATATTCTGGCAAATGAAATGTTATGGACATGGAAATAGTGATGGGCATCACATTATGCTGCAGCATTTCAAATGCTGGATTTCTATTGGCATTGTATGCAAACTCATTTTCCCACATTTGTCTCTATATTTTAGATTTCCACATTTTTTAGTCCAGGGTCAGAATTATTTCCTTGCTGTAAATAAGTTGATTTGTTTTAGACTGAGCACCTGATTTAGATCTTGCCACACAGGTTACTGTATCACCACGGTGAAGGATATCCCATCCGTCGAAATACAAATCCCATTATATCCTATAGGATTTATATATTGGCGGATGGGATATCTGTCACCGTTGCGATGCAGTAACCCGTCCGCCAAGATTTACATCAGGCCTTGGTATTTTTCTTACGTGATTTGTTGCAACAAAGCCATGCTGTCCATTGATTTAGAGCAAAGGAGGTAGTTTTTGAATATTTCATTAGTCCTATTTAATATGTCCTTTGTAACCCCTGGAATTGTATTTTATGGATTTAGCAAATGGTACTGTAAACTTGGCCTTCAGGACTTTTTTACTTGTGGTTAAAAGACCCCAAATATTACCCAAAGATCGCCAAAACGTCAAGGGAGAGCATACTCACTAAGTTCACTCTCTGATTGCACTTTGATATTGAAAAGGTTTCCAGAACAAAGTTTCTGTTTCTGGTGCAGGAACGCCTCCTAAAAGTGGCTGAGTGAAATCTACAAGATTTTCATTCGATCACTTTTGGGCCCATGCTGCGTCAAAACCCTGTGTCTGCTTGAAGCAGGCGTAAGGATTGACACAGCATTGTAAGAATAGGGCCCGCAGCGCATTGCCGGAGCTGCGCCGCGCTGCAACATCTCCTCTCATAACACTGAAGGTTCTCCTATGTGGACGTCATGTTTAAAGCACCCACTCAGCAAAGATTTCTGTTTAGAGAAAAAAAACTCCCAATGCCAGAGTCTGTGTTCTCTAAACAGAAAGGGCCAATCAACATTCTCTCTGCCCGTTTACGCCAAGAATGCGTGGCTAGTTCAGGAACTGAAAATGAGTGACAGAAATTCAGTCTTATTGAGGTTACTCTGACCTAGCACCCACATTGCAGATAGGCTGCGCCATCATAAGTTTAAACCAGCAGAGTTTTTATGGACTTTGCATGTGTAAACACAGCAATGCCCCCATCTCTAAGTAGAGCAAGGGAAATACAGGTGTGGTAGGGTGGAAACTGGTGCTTCTGCTCCACCCAACTATAAATGAGTTCACTGGGATTTGACTGACAAGAACCTACCATCCAGCTGCGCATTCTGTACTTTGCTTTCCTTATCTGCCCCAGGGCTTCAGATATAAGAGGCTGGATCATGTAAAAGTGTTGCTAGCACTGTTACATGGCCTTGGTGTTATTTAAGGCAGTGTTTGGGACAAAATACCTTTTATTATAGTACTGTGAAAGCAAATGTATAAGGTGATAATGTGTGACAATAACATTTATGCTCATTTGTAGTGTTGCATTTTGTTGTGGTGGTTCTATATTGTGTTGTTTTTGTGAGGGTGTGTGGTTATGCTGTATTATTAAATTGGACTGTTTACCACTGTTTAATGTCACAACATATTGTTTCTCTAGATTTTCAACTAGTTAAGACACCAATCAGTGCCAAACGGTGTCGCAGAAACCTCAGCTAAAAATAGCACTCAAGTGGCTCACTTTACATGGCAGCCCCCACACACATACACATGTATAGCCGAAGGGTAACTTCCAGTGATGAGTTACTTGCTCTGTCATTTGCATCAACTGGTGCATACGATGTGTTTTTAGCTCCTGGTAGTTCGTGTAAATAATAGTAAAAGTCAGCTGACACCAGCACAATCTATATCACTCGGTCTCCTAGTATGTGAGCACCGAGCAGAGTTTTAACTGGAAGACTGGTGGTACCAGTTTACAGAGCTAGTGGTGATAAATGTCCTCCTCCTAAAATCATAACCACAAATGCAACACCCTTAATGAATACAGCTAATGTTTTGTTGTGTAGTGAATACTGTGGCCACAATTAGCTGGCGGTAGGCAACCCAGGTAGCACTGTTTGTCCACAAACATTTACTAACAACTTCATCTGCACAATTGATAAAATGATCAGTGGTCAGAATTTCAAAATCAACACAAAGATGAGCAGTGCATGCATGTGTTCTACTGGGAGGTCACCTTGATTACCACATTGAAGCTCATATTTCACAATAAGAATGGCATCGGATTTTGAGTAACTGACTCAAGTACAAACAAGCCCAGTATCTTTCTTTATCTGACACCAATACCAATACTAGGTTGTCTGAATTATACAAATATTTGTTATTAATCTTCTGAGCCATCAGTCATACAGCCCACTCTCCATTCAGAGGGGGTCCTGATATCTTGTACCTCTGAAGATGGATTCTATTGTACTCCATATCTTAAGAGCGAGCATGGCATCAATACATTGGGACGGTTTGACAAGGATTTTGCTACAAGGAGTACCGATTTACTCTTGTAGTACTTCTTGCTTACTCATTAATTCGATAAGAAAGCTAACAGTTATACCGGCTTCTACCTACCTATATGCGTCACTCAGGAGCAAGCCAGGAATATTTCAAAAGTAAGTCACAGCAAAATCTTAGTAAATCGACCTTGTGACTATATTACACAATCTTAAAACTGTCCTTGTGCTCCATTCCTGACCCTGGAGATGATTAAGTACCTCAAAAGATAGGCAGTCTTTATGTGAATTTTAAAGAAGAAAAGGTAATCATATGGTCAGGTTATCAACGTTGAGTGCAAGATGTAGATATGAGATTATAGTTAAATGGATGGCACAATACAAGGCAGCTTGCTGAAGCACCCATCGTCCTCACAGCTAGAATGATTTTAAGGGATACAGTGGCACTGGCAAGACACCACGGTCACACGCCTCAAGCTGGACAATGAACATACCAATCCGTCCAATGTTGGGCACTCAAAATGGTACAGCAGATCTCCAGTTACACACCAAGCAACACAGAACCTATAGACAAACGATTGTCCACAACAGAATCATCATGATCCTTCTCCATCAGAATACAAACTCTAGCCTGTGTCCAAATTGTCAAGACAAGGAATGAAGGTATGCAAACCCAGCAGAACTGTGAGTCTATACTAATGGTAATACATTGCAATACATTTTTTTTAATATAACATAATATATGAACAATTCTTGCTCTACTTTGCACTTCTTGTGTATTTAACGTTTAGCAGACAAAAGAGCTGCTGCTGAGAGCAAGTTGACATACCATAAGATCAGTGATTCCAACACACTCAAAGGTATAGTCCGCGCCACCATCCGTCATCTCCGCTATCACCTCGTAGATAGGTTTGGAAAAATCCTTGGGACTGATGCATTCAGTGGCTCCTAATAGTCTCGCCTTTGCAAACTTATCCTTATTGATGTCAACCCCAATGATCCGTGCAGCGCCAGCGACTTGGCAACCAATTATGGTTGATAGACCAATTCCTCCAAGACCAAAAACGACACAAGTAGACCCAGCATGAACCTGAAAATGAAGAAAAGAGGGTAAGGAAATGTGGGCGAACTTTAAAGTTGATTCATTAAAGAAGGATATGAAAAATGTGCTGTTCGAAAAAGCTTTTGGAATTAACTTTGATACCGTACAAGTCTCTGTCACTTTTCAATCAAAAGAGTTGGGCATCATTGCACCCACAGCTTTCTTACGCCTAAGGAAGAAGAGCCTCCAGATATCCCCGATACTACAACCCTTAGGAAACTAGGGACATGTCTATGAGAGCCATCATCTTCAGTACAAATGGATCCGCTCTCTAAGTAAATTGTGAGAGTATAAACACCCAAATTGACACAATGTCCCTCATTACAAATGGTGTGGTATAATACCCATTACACCCCTGGAATTACTGTTACCGATGTTCCTGGTAATGTCAGGGAGATTAAATGGCTATAACAAATGGGAATCGAAATTACCATGCTGATTCCTGGTTGTTTTTACCCAGTGGTTCACCCAGACACTTAATATGCTTTCAGTATGGGAAATCTCTGACGTTCGGTGTTATTAACTTAGCATCTATATATGTTGACAATATCTATTCTTATCTAAATATGCTTACCTGCTTTCTATTTGATAGTTAATATTTAGGTAATGACAATTCTGCACATTGTAATATTTTAGATATTCAGGTTGTAGACCTTTAGGAGGGCACCAAGGGATGTTAAAAAAAGATGAGGGGACAATCTATTGAGTAAAAATGGGGTTGGGGTTAATGAAAGATACGCATATGTGCATTTTCTTGAATGATAATTGAGCAGGTAAAGAATGTATATGCTATTACACATAACAAATTATAATTATAGAATTTAATGTACATGACTATGGACAGTGTAGTAAAGCAAAGTGTTGGGGCCACCACCTTTGGAGAAATCAACCATGTTATTTTGAAAATGGGTGCAATATTAGGAGATAAGTCACTGGTGGGTAATTTAAAAGTGAGACTACAATACTCTCTTAGAAAAGCTTCACGGTGACCAAATCTCCCACTCCAGCCTAGAATGTAGCTCCGTGGTCCTCCTGGCCTGGAGATCTGCATTGTGCTGAATGGGATAGGACTACACACTGACTCTAGAAACACATCTCTTGCAGGAGTACTGGTTGGAAAAGTTGGTACAGCTGATGACCATTTGGAGATGGGACCTCATCAGTATGAGACCACTACCATTATCATTCTCAAAAAGTGTTTTTTCCATGTAATGTTCGTTTGATGGGAAGAGGAGGTTTCTGAGGTAGGAGTATTCGGCAAGTGGCACTTCTCTGTGCGAGCCTTCAGGGAGAATCCCTCTTCATTACTACCTCCACCTGACCTTGGACTCTGCAATGCACTCCCTTACAGGCTTGATTATCCACTACTCCTCTCCAGTGCACCTTATCTCACAGCTGACCTTGGGCCCCAGCCCCATATCAGGCACCATTGGGCTCCACTTTCATTTTTCCCGGTAAAAAACATTAGTAAAATCACATTCAAACTTAAAACATTGAATATAGCAGTAAATATAATTAGCACGCACTGTTAAAGTATGTTCCCGAGTAGCCCTTATGACCAGACTGTTAATTAAATAAACAAAACCAGAAAGGCCATGACAGGGCCGGCTTTAGCGTTGATGCGAAAGTCTTTTTTGGTGCCACCCAATAACCTCTTTCTCCGTAAATACCTTTACTACCACCCTCCCTCAGTGCCCCTTATCTCTCCCTAGCACCCTCCGCTCAAGACCTTCTCCTCAGACTACCTCACTACCACCCTCCAACAGTGCCCCTCATCGCTCCATAGCCCCTCTCCTATAGACCTCCTCCTCGGACTACCTCACTGCCACCCTCCACCAGTGCCCCTCATCTCTCTGTAGCCCCTCTGCCCATGACCACCTCCTCAGACTCCCTCACTACCACCGCCCCTTATCTCTCCCTAGCACCCCCTCCACCCCATGACCTCTTCCTTGGATTCCCTCACTGCCACCCTCCACCAGTGCCCCTCATCTTTCCGTAGCCCCTCTCCTATATGCATTTCATCTGTTGTATAGCACTACTCATATCAGTGTAGTGTGTGTCAGTACTTTATACCACGCACACATTATACAGAGACAATGAATAATACAAGTATGTAAATCAGTCTACAGGGAATGTCACATAAGCCAATGGGGATTACAAGGTGTATGAATCACATGTCATCCATACTGGTGGGCGGTATGTTTTAAGAGGGTTTGGTCTGTAGAAACACAACCTTAGGATTTAAAGAGTATTCCATGGGGGTCAGCTTTACTGATAAAAATGTATATCTGGCCAAAAATACTCATTTTAGCAACATTAGAATAATGAAAGACTGAGGAAGTTCAAACAATATCACAAAACAAAAAAAGCGAAGTTCTAACTATACCATTCATGTTTGTATGCAGCTCTTTGTTGACAGTTCATTGGTCACTGTCCTTGTAGGATTGTAACTTCTGAACTGCAAGTAACACAAGGATCTCTGTGACAAGGGCAGTAACCCACTGAGCTTCCACATAAGATACAGATGCTGAGGAAATGTCTTCCTCTACTATCACTCAACCACAGGAAAACAGTCGTTCAGGCTCTGATCGGGTCGCGACTGGATTACGCAAACGCTCTTTTTTTGGGTCTACCGAAATATCTTATGACCCGTTTGCAAGTTGTCCAGAATTCGGCAGCCCGTTCTATTTTTGGACTCCCGAGGAGAGCTGGTGCCACTGCCTTATTGAACACTCTTCATTGGCTACCTATCTCCAAGAGAATCCTTTTTAAATGCCTGACTGTGGCCTTTAAGGCCTTACATGGCATTGGCCCCAAATATATTGGGAAACGTCTTTCCCGGTATGCGCCAAGCAGGACTCTTAGGTCATCTGGTCTGTCTCTGCTTACTGTCCCTGCAATTCGCCGTGCACGATTGGGAGGTCGATCTTTTCGCTACTTGACACCTAAGGCATGGAACGAACTACCACTGTTCCTGAGATCGGCTCCCTGTCTTCTTACTTTTAGAAAGGATTTGAAAACATGGCTTTTTGGGAAATAGTCTTTTCATTTCTGCCCTTTTCTGTTGTGTGGTTGCCTTTTATGCTGTTATTCTTTGCCAAAGCGCCGGGATGCTCCTCTGGAGTCGCCGTGCGCTATAAAAGAAATAAAGTAACATAACATAACATAACATACAGTTCATCTGCATTTAAAAACTACTAACAGACAAATGATTGCTCTCCAGCAGGATGGTTAATCATGAGCATTATCTGGGCATTTTGCACTGTCTTATTGTTGTCCTGCATCAGCCATGATAATGATGAAAACTGTTCAAATGGAGCACACACGAAGTATATGTCCTGCTGGTCCTGTGCAGATTTAAGAAAGAAACACAAATAATAACACATTCTCTTACCTACTCCATAAAACAAGCTTTGTGTCACAGCCCAATGTGATAAGCAGCTGCAGGGGTCAGGAAAGGTGAATAGGAATAGACAAACGTATTTTCTCCTGCACTGCATCGAAAAAGAAATATCCACGCAGCTGAACAGGAGGCAAAGGTGACTGGTGTCGCCTTTCGCCAGTGGAGATGAAGGGGTGAAAAAATAAACAAAGCCTCGTTAACATGTAAATGGTCTTTCAAAGACCTGTGAAGTACTCGTATGCGGCTGCGATAATCTCTAAAACTGTCTGTGTGTGTGTGTATTCGCCCGGGAAGCTGTCTCAACCCTGGGGCACACACACAAAGATAGCACTTTGAGCCCAATGCCGTTGCACGCCTGCCTTCAAGCCCTCACTGCGAGGGCCTAGGCTCCTGTTTGGGCCCACCTGCTAGAACCGGGCCTGCACATCTGTATCACATCTGCTGTCACATACTCCCTAGCTGCAAATGAATTACATCCTCCTTCTAACGAGAGCCCTACACAGAGAGTCATCTGCACACCTGATTGAGAAGGCTAGAAAGTAATCCGATTACAGCACGATCTATTTAATTGGCGCCATTGAAAGCTTCAGCCCGGCTGTGCTGCGTAGACTTGTAAAAAACATTGTATAAAAGTGCAGTTACTTGTTACAGGTAATTAATTGACATTTGAGGCGTAAGATACCCCAGGACAGGCACGGAACTCACGGACGTCAGGGAATATTTATTTCAGCAGTATGGATGCAAGACAACGTGCCCACGAGGCACCATCCAGACGGGGTATTGGACACTCATGCTGTGGTGATTGACAGGTACGTGTCACTTGAGGGGTGCTAGTAGAGGGCACCATGCGTCGTTTCCCAAGGGCAGGGGGGTGGCTAGTGGCCGCTGTCGGTCTAGAGAGCAGGAGAAACACGCCCGGGAAGGGACAGTGAGCAAAGAATGAAGCAAGGATAGCAGAGGGATCCTGCGGCCTCACAACGCAGCGAGATGGAGGATGTACACCTTGAAGAAGCGATGGGTGGGAAGCAAAGATGATGCACCCGAAGTCGTGGCACGCCTGAAACAGGAACAAGCAGCATACGCTGCCCGTCCCTCACACACACCGGCTCCTGCTACAGCCTTGCGCATGTGCCTTGAAGCGGAAAAAATGACTACAGCACAAACAATACAGTTAATGCCTCTGCCATGTTTACGTCAGGCAGAAGGGCCGAGACAAAGAAAGAGTGCCAAAAGCGGACGAAAACTGTAGTTAGTGACCGCTGCTTCCGGACTACACAGAAGTCAGTTTGCCATCAGTAGCCAGTAAAAAAACAGGTAACAGGACCTATGACAACATTCAGCAAATGGCAAGCAGCAGGAGAAACTACCGGCCGCTTGCCAACATATAGAGATAACTTGATGCCTCATAGAGCCCTAAAAAAGGGAGATGGATGTTCAGGGTAATTTCCGCTTGATAAGCCTGCTTGACATTGTTGCAATATTTCACTCAAACGTAATTCTCATCTCACTGGAGAACTGGCTTGAGTGCAATTATATAGTCCCAATGGAACTAGGAAGCTTAAAGCGAGGGCATTCAACAGGGTTGTATGACGTTACAATGCATACTTTTACAACACACACCTTTTCAACGCATTTTTTTACAACGCAACATCCATTGCAACGCATTCCATTACAACGCATGCCATTACAACAAATTTTTAAAAACTACCTTTACAACGCATTCCATTACAACGCATACTACCTTTACAACGCATACCATGACAACGCATAACATTACATTGCATGTATGGTAAGTATTGGATAGTGTAGGGGTAAAAATGACTATTCTAACTCCAGGGGGTGCAACAGTAGGGTAAGTGTTGGATAGTCTAGGGGTAAAAATCACTATTCTAACTCCAGGGGGTGCAACAGTAGGGTAAGTGTTGGATGGTAATGATATGCGTTGTAATGGTATGCGTTGTAACGACTGCGTTGTAATGGCATGCATTGTAATGGTATGCGTTGTAGTATCATTCGTTGTAATGGTTGCGTTGTAATGGCATGCTATGTAAGGGATGTTGCGTTGTAAAAGTTTTGTTGTAATGGTAGTGCGTTGTAAAAGTTGCGTTGTAAAGGTTGTTTCCCATTCAACAGTTGATCACTGTCTCAGCATGAGGGACCTGTGGCAAGTAGTGATGGCAACAACAGGGAATTTGTTTTATTGTTTTGTCAACTTTAGCTCGGCCTTTGATCTTGTAGATCGAAGTATCCTGTGGGCAAAGTTACATCAAAAGGCAATTCCTTCCAGTTTACTTGCAATTCTACAGGAATTACACTCACAGAAATGGGCCCAAGTTGAGCTCAATGTAAATGGGTCTTTATTGAAAAGAATACCCTTAGAAAATGGATTAAGACAAGGCTGTGTCCTGGCACCCATGTTGTTTTCTTTGTTCCTTGCAGATCTCCTTGGAGTGCTTGGTTCCACCATCTCTTTCTCCCCGAAAATTGGGGGCAGGCTCATACTATGCCTCCTCTATGCAAACAATCTGGCATTTTTAGATCTGACTCAAGTAGACTGACAGAGGAAATTGAGTAGATAATAGCTATTGTGAGGATAATGAACTCAAGGTTAATTTGGAGAAAAAAAATGCCTTCAGTAAAACCCTGAAACCGTTTAAATGGCATCTTGGCAATAGAATGGTGCAGATGTTATTTGCATATAGATATCTAGGAATTATGTTCACTAACAAGTTGAACTGGGCCCTACACAAAGAATTTTTGGAGACACAGCAGCTTCAACTATAAGAAGCATAGTAAGATTTAAGAACATCTTTGGAGGTCCATCTTGGAGCTCCCTTTTAACTGCCTATATGGCGATTGTACCCTCGCAATGCCTATATGGGGCTGAGTTATTGACCCTAAGTATGGAGGCAAGCTGGGAGAAGTGTGAGGGTAAATGATTGAAGAAATTGATAGGTCTCCCAAAATATGTGCTGGGCCAGGTGATAAGACTGGAAGTGGATTGCAGGCCTGGAATTCCTGGCCTTCAAATCCACACTGTGATTCTGGGACAAACTCTGGTCCTTCGGAGGTTCAGAAGGTATCAGTCCTCTGTGCTATCGAAATTGTAAGAAGTGAACTCAAATGGCCAGTGCAGGTTAAAAACAAAGAGGCATATCATCAAGGCAGTGTGATAAAAATTATCGCCGCTTTAGCAACCGTTTTCGGGCGAAAAGCGGTGATATTTTTATCACACTATCATCAAGGTCACCTAGCATGTGAATCATGCCTCAGCACCCATTTTCTGAACGCCCAGCTTCGCAACGCCAATGAGATGCAAAGTGGGTGTACTTCAATAAAATTACTTGAGAAATGTTGCTAACACGACTTTCTCCTATTATCAATGTAGCCACAAACCTGCTGAGCAATGACAAAAGTAGCGCTAACCGCGCTTATCGCTCCTTTCTTTACGCCTGCTTTCATTTCAACTTAGCCATGATATCCTATGTGAGGTGGATTGTGCGGATGAATCCACCCTGCCCTATCATCAACGAATCTCCTATCGCTGTGTGATTATCACTGGATTTCCAGCGATAATTGTACATTTTGCAGCTATCGCTGGATTATATATCGCATTGGAGATAAGCGTTGTTGATAGTGCGTTATCTCGGCGATATAATCTAGCGATAGCCGGCGATAAAAATCATTGCGCTAAGCGCGCTTAGCGATGATAATCGCTGGCTGTTGCTGATTTGCCCAAATTAAGGACATTTTTGCGGCTTTAAAAGTTGAGAAATGTAAGTTTACTGCAGCCCCTTACCTTTTGAAAGGTGAATTAACCCCTTCCACGCTCATGACGAGCTGGGCTCGTCATGAGGTAGCCTCCTCGCACGCTCATGACGAGCCCAGCTCGTCATGAAACATGGGAATAAGTAAATCTCAGCACAGGAGGGGAAAATGCATAGCATCGATCTGGTTAAAAGAGGCATAGTAAGATTTAAGAACATCTTTGGAGGTCCATCTTGGAACTCCCTTTTAACTGCCTATATGGCGATTGTACCCTTGCAATGCCTTTATGGGGCTGAGTTATTGACCCTAAGTATGGAGGCAAGCTGGGAGAAGTGTGAGGGTAAATGATTGAAGAAATTCATAGGTCTCCCAAAATGTGTGCTGGGCCAGGTGATAAAACTGAAAGTGGATTGCAGGCCTGCAATTCCTGGCCTGCAAATCAACACTGTGATTCTGGGACAAACTCTGGTCCTCGGAGGTTCAGAAGGTATCAGTCCTCTGTGCTATCGAAATTGTAAGAAGTGAACTCAAATACTTCAGCAGAGCGTCAAGGTTGTGTGACATAGAATATGTAAGAATGAAGCAGTCAGCAAATTATATAATGGAATCCTGGGTATTCCCATACATATCTACACTCCCAGATGCCCAGCTACGGCTATTATTATTATAATTTAGGGTTGCTTTGAATATTAGGTACCTAAGGCCTGAGAAATGTGATGCCCTTTTGATGCTGAGAATAACTGAAGGCGTGGATTAAGGTTCCAAAATGTTAGTGCCCATTTTTAAATAGCCTGTCTTCATTGTTGTCTGATTTTAAAACCACTTTTTTGTAAAACATAAGTTAGATCAACGTAGCGAAGCACTCACACTTTTGGTGAATATGGAAGTTTGATATGTTGAATGTGCCATAGCAACATTTTTAAAAACTAGCTTGGGCTAGCATTGCAATGATTATAGTTCTAAGATGCTTTAGACGAGTTCATGTTGCATCCTAGCGTTTGAGTACAAGAATGGATATATAGTGATACATGTGCACTTTAGCCCTGCTATTCATAGCGGACTCCGTGGGATCTTGCCAGTAGGCTCTGCTTAAAACTTGGATTGGTTGGGGGGATTGAAGGGCTGGTGTCACTTTTAATATATAATTTAATGTATATTTTTGTAATATTTGTTTTAAAAACACGTGTCTAAACATTAATAAGCTTGAACTGAACTGAAGCATCTTTTTGGTGTTCTGTATGAAGAAAAATCATGCTTTTGAAATAATATTATGGCAGACTAATGCCATGGAAACAATGATTTATATATTTTTTCATTTGATATGTAATTCTGCATTCTTTTACACACATTTATTTACGTTGACATTCAGAGAAAACTATTTAAATTATTAACTTCTGTTTCTGAATTTTCATTCGTTTGTTCTGAAAATGGTGTCATAACCGCACAGTACGTTGCAACCTGATCTGCGAAATCAATTACAGTGTGTTTACCCCACACTTTACCACCAGTATTTTTTGGGGCAATTTCAATACCTGCAGCAAATGCAGAATGTGTGCCTCGTTGCGAATTGAGGTGCCAGCAGAGGTCATGCACCCCACTGTGACAGCAATTGGCCAAAACCCTGCACCACTCCAAAACAGTACTATCAGGATAGATTGTAATACTTCATTATTGCACAGGCAGCCAGTCTACTCTGCTCATTCTTAGCCAATCGGGTGCTGGTTAAATGCTTGGTCCTAAATTTGATTAACTGTGCTTCACCTGAATGAAGCCCCAACTCAAGCGTGTAACCAAAGTCAACTGCTACATTCTGCAAAACGGCAATCACAGAAACAACATTTTTCAAGCATCCAGGCAATGGTGCTGTGACTAGACCCAACACTGCTGGAAAATGTGCAATTGGTCTCTTTGCATTGCCATGCTATTGCAGGAGAACAGAAAGTGAGAGTCTTTCTTTACAGAATGAAAACAATGTTTCTCCTAGTCATGTATTCGCAAAGTGGGTGCTGTAGAGAAAGCATGTTTAGTTCCAGGAAGGCTTTCATACATTCTTCATCACAAGGTACCAGTCAGAGAGCTCCTTGTGGGTTAGTCTTTGTAGATTCTTTGCAATCAAAGAAAGGTTTGAAATCCACTGGTGACAGTAATCCATCATTCTCAGAAACATCCTCATCTCACTCAGTGTTGTTGGTGGGTTCATTTTCAGTATTACAGAAATGTGATCTTTTGACACTTCCTCATTCATTCCTGAAAAAAAATTAATTCATCCTGACAATGGTGCATCGTTGTGGTGGACAGTTGTGTCAATTTTAAGCCGATTGATTCAACAGTGCAACAGTGTACAACTTACAGCTCACTTTTGTGTTTTCTGCAATCATTAAATCATTAATGTATTATGCTTGCTAAAGACCAATTTTAACATTCTAGATATGAGCGACTTTCTGTGTGTCCTTGAGGTATTCTAGCCCAAACCACAAATCTATTTTGAAATTTAAATGGAAAAAAAATTACTTGCTACTCTCATGAAGTGGAAGGGAGAAAAATGCTGAGCACAAATGAATTATTGTAAACCAGTCTACATCTACTTGAATTTGACACAAAACTACTGCTGAATGTGATACCACAATCTCATTTATTTTGTGAAAACTTCCCAAGCCAATTAAAGGTGAGTTACATGGACTCACCAAAATCCTCATAAAAATGCCTTGCAGTTTCTTCTTTTAAATAACAGGTGCAATCCCTTCTTCAGCCTCACAAGAAAGATTTTGGGCCTGATTACGAGTTTGGTGCAATATGGAGCCTGCACAATGCCGCCTCCGTTGCCCCAAACTTCTCAAGATCGCCCAAGGACCGCTGACCGTATTACTAATATGCAAATGCACAACTCGTCATATAGTTGGCGCTTCTTTGCTATTCCCATGGTGGTGCCTGGAAAATAGACACCGCAATCGGAACAGCAAAAAAGCTCCAGTACAGTATGGACATGGACGTCCATGCCGTGCTGGAATGTTGTGCCCCCCTGAATGTATCCCCATGGCGCAGGACCAAGGGGGCCCTTTGTTCCTGCACCACCTGTCTTTTCATGGCGTGGCTCCGCCATGAAAAGGCTGCCGGTCTAAGAACTCGTAATATGATGAGCGGGACTGCATCAGTCCCCGCTCAGCATATTGCATTGTGGCGCTCCTCCGCCACCACTAGGGAATGACTGTTCCCTCTAGTAGCTGAAGGTCCACCACTGCACCGACTTAAGAAGTCGTAAAGCGGCAAAAGGTGGACAGCAAATGCTGTGCCACTGCGATTCTGACAGTCGGAAGACCGCCAGGCTCGTAATCAGGCCCTATATCGGGCAATGAATATATTTACTGCATCTGAACTCACTGTAATTTGCACTTCTAATCAGCCTAATTTGTTTTGTGTAAAATCCCTAATCAGTCTCTTCACTTTTTTAAAACAGGTGTCTTAAATCTTAAGGAAAGTCCTCAGCTGTGAGAACTGGGACACATAACTATTTTTGTTTCTTGAGATTTCATCTTAAAATCAACATCATCACCCTTTGTTTGAATGTAAACAATACCCACTGTGCAATAAATTACACTATTTAACTGGCATAATAGTTAATGACCCAAAGGATTTACTAGAATTGTTTCACGGATTATAATTTAATGTTTATTTATAGCAGGCACATTTAATGAACATGTACTATTCCATGTTTATTTAAAATGCATACTTTTCCAGAGAGGGATAGATTTGGAACTTCCACCAGTCTAGCTGTGGAACGGGTAGCAACTGTATCAATAAAAAAATGATCAATGATGTTCATTAATTGATCCCTCTACAGGGGAGTCATTCTGTTCTACGCCTAGGACTGCATAAATCATGTAATCGTCCTCCCCTTCATTCGGCCTGACTTGGTCCACAAGGGACTCCAAGTATACCTATAAATTGTGGGAAAGTGTCATTAATTAATGATTGTTTTATTTAAGGTTGAATAACATTTTGCAGAAATTTAAATTCTGTGGAAATCCCATCACATTATTCTGCAATTGAAGTTGTAAAACTGGACCTGAAGGCATAATTCCATTGAACTGCCTTATATTCCGCGGCCCCTCGCGGCGGGATGCCTGGCTTTCACCTTGTGGATACTCTGCCGGGGTATCTCACAGGGGAATACCAGGACGGGTTCCCTAAGCAAGCGCCTTGATACCTTCGGGTGATACGTGCGCTATATAAGTCGCAATACATTTATGCACAGGTAGGGCAGGGCTGGGAGAAATGAATGTGTCATCTAGTGCTCCATCCATCATCTTCTTGTGTTTTCCTTGTTTGCCCTTAGTTGGCAGGGTATGCCCAGACGTGGGTCCCTTGCTCACTTTGCTACTGGATTCAAGCTAGCCTGGCTGATTAGGGCTGTTAGCCTGAAACCAGTCCCAGGATGCTTGTTTCCGGTCAGGGAAGACATGGCTTGGCTGTTCGGACTGGACTGTTCCCAAGAGGCACCGGGTCAAGACTGATTTGCATATAGCTTAGTCTAATCTGGGGTGGCAAAGTGAGCTAAAGAATGATGAAGGATTCAACCCATATCTGTGACTGGGGGTGAGTGTCTGAAAAGTTTCAGCTCTCCGTCCATCATCTCTTTGTGTTTTTCTCGTTCCATTCTGTGCCAGGAGAATCATGTTTTGCCGCATGGGAGGCATCATTCTCGTTCCATTTTCAAATTGTTTAACATAAAATCTTTAAGTTATTTTTCAATGGCCTTCTGTACAACAAAGGTAGAAAGATCCAGATTTGATTAAAAAAATATTAGCAAAATATTATCATTATCACCTCTACCTTGGGAACAATTTCCTCCACCTCCTAGAGGACTGTGAAACTGCACACTAACCACCTTTCTGGAAAAAACTGAGTATGCATCAGCATCAACTTTTCTTTAGTAGATTTACTTTTTCGTAATCTCGAAATCACTACAATGTGTCTCATAAGCAAGGATTTCATCCAACGATTTTCCATGGCAGAGCATCACAATCTGCTGAATGAGTGAACTTAACTCTGGACGTAAACCCAATACAAAATAAAAATCAATTAACATATTCTGCTGGAATTATTCCCATTAAGTGTTCAATTAACACTATAAGCCTTTGCATGACATTTGTTGAAGGCTTATAACTCGGACCCTCATTCCACAAATGCTTATGCACAATAATTGTAAATGATGCTTTCAAATCCCCCCAAAGCACATTTGAAACAGTTATATTGCTACTCTCCTCTGTGCACCACTTTTCTGACTCCTCCCTAAGTTTTGAAATATGCTTTGCTTTGTAAAAGTTCAGAGGTCATGTCTGTTCCAAGGGGCGCGCACATAAGCCCCTCCAGGCACTTCCCTCAGTCTGAATCCCCTTTGAAATAATTCACATTCAGTGTCACTCATGACTTACACCATTATACATTATCTGGCTTCACAAACCAGTTATCTGTGTGTTTTTCACATTCTCCCAGTCTCTAATTAAATTGTTAATTTCTTTTCATAAATCAGTTTCTATCATTCTCATGTTTTAAGATTTTAGAATACTCTTTGTAGTCAGACTGACACCCATTTCTTCAGCCATTCTATCGCCAATCATGTGCGCAACAAGTGTGCTTCCCCGCTCCCAAATCCAATCACACTGAATCATCAAAAGTCAGTTTTTGAATGTGAAATATCTGAATCCAGATATTCTTTTAAGTGCACATTACTTTATGTTTTTAAGCATCATTTTCACTTTCTGATTTACTAGCCTCAGAATCATTTTCCCTTTTTGATGGATTCAGTCAAATTGGTCTTTCGAATCAGAATTTGGTCCTCATTCTGAGGAGGTGGTTTTGTCACAATTAATAATTCGTCTATAAATCTACCTTCTTACTCAAATCACTCTTTCTCTCACCTTTATTTTTAGTCTTCTTTTTAGATTTGCTTTCAATAGCAATTACAGGACATTCACCCAAGTTTCTAACTCCTCTTCATGCCATGCCTTTTTACTTAAACACAATCTTGCGGCCATCCAATTATAAAAATGCCTTCCTAATCTGACCTTTCAACATTTTCTTATGTGCTTTACCATTTGCGTCATAATTCCATTCATTTAGTGCCCCAAGCTGTGCAGGTCTCAGTTGTTCTTTAATTTCAAACATCATGCGCCTCAAATAATTAATTTTCTTCACTTGAAACGTGCCATTTTCAGGAGATTTGCCATAGCTTTCTGCCCACAGAGGTATCTAAACTAAGGTTTGAATGCAGCTCATATGCAGAGCTACAAACACGAGGCGAAACGTGTTCTTCTGACAGTGAATTTTTAGACTTTGTCAAAATTGCATCCATTGTATATTTCAAACAAACTTCAAAATACACACACAATTAACAATGATATAATTTCAAACTAATTTCAAACAACAATTCAATCACAGTAATTCAATAAAGCCAAAAACAATATACAAATAACCTGTGTCGGTTTACCCAGAAATGGGATGGAAATCAAACTCACTAACAAAGGGAAATAATTCTTAAAGGCACTACACCATCACATGCACACTAAGCTAGGCTTTTGACCTGCAACTGACGAACCTGGAATCATTACAGTTTACCCTTGTACACAGAATAACCCACAACGATTCCCAATGAGTACTTATCCACAACTAGACTATTAAGACTCAGAAACTTCAGTTTTTTAAAAACATGCTGCATCTACTTAAACCTTGCAAAGCCACAATGATCTATTTCGAGTTCTCGAAAAATCCAACACCTTCACATAAATGCAAAATGTCAGCAACAATAAAACAGCAACATTTCAACAATACACCATTAGCCACAAATCGTAATATTACACAGACTACACATGAAACAATACCACACAATAGCACCTAAAATCACTTAAGTATAGAGGGTCATATTACCAACAAATAGAGATATTTATAGCTAAGTAGGGTTAGCAGCAATATTTTTATCGCCGCGCATCACCGGTTTTTATCACTGAGATAACTTGCTATTAGCAAGGTTTATCTCAACAGCGATAAAAATCAGGCGAAATGCCTGAATATCGCTGAGAATACAGCGATATTCACACATTATCGACGAAATGCTCTTAGCTATGTTATCCACCTCCCATTGAATAACATGGCTAAGAACTGGTCTGAGCAGGCGTTGGTTTTTGGCGATAGCGGGAATATTTCCATCGCTACGCCTGCCTTGCTAATAGGCGATAGCGACGTTAGCGACTGCTTTCAGTCGCTAACAGGTTGGGTACGCCCACTTTGCATGTCATTAGCGATAAATATCGCTGACATGCAAAGCGGGCCCCAAACCGCTCGCTATCGCCTAAAAGCTGTCGCTAACATCAGTTTGCGACAGCTTGCTTATAGAGCGATAGAATTATCGCCGCTTAGCGGTCGAAAACGGCCGCTAAACCGGCGATAATTGCCTATCGCCACCCTTGGTAATATGCCCCAGAATTCTTCAGAAAACACAGCACGCAAAATTAGTTAGCCTGTTTTCTGTATGGACCACCAAAACTGTTAATGCTCTAATTAAGAAATCAAGAGGGCCATTCGCGGGAACAGGACTATCGGAGTCTCTAATAGACTCAGTCAAAGGCTATTTATAAAATGCACACAATATTCTTTATTACCTCGTTTATTTATTTAAAAAAATAGTTTCATTACAGAAGGCAAGACTGACATATATCTCCTTATAGGACGTTATCTTTTAAGGTTCAGAAACAAAAGGCACAAGCATTTCTTAGGAAACTGCATTACTGTTTGAGAGGTATGAAACCCTACTCAAGCAGCAACCTCAATTCTTGGCAGGGTGAAACACAAGCAAACCCCAAGTTAACCTGTGCTTAACCCTCTGGTAGCTTGGCACAAAAACATTCAGGCTTAACTTAGAGGCATTACAGAATGTATGTAGGATTTCAAACAGAAACAAAGTGAAAACACAACACAGGACAAACATCCACACCAATTGACAAATATAGAGTCTGAGGAAAATTGAATTTTGCCCTGTCATGTGTCCCTACGTGTTCCCCATTATATGTTATATGTGCATGATCGATATGCATATGTTCCCCCTTGACCGAATAAAGACGCAATTATAGTTGTGTCCAACGTTAGTATGCCAGTTATCCAGTCCTCGTGAAAGCAACGAGTATTAGGCCTATGTTGCCAACGTCTTTACATTATGCACGATAAATCATCGAGTTGTCCCCGTTTCTAGGCCTTACAGGGCCCGGACACCAGATTCAAGCTCAAGTCTCCTGAATCACTCCGAAGAGCGATGCAGCCCCTCCCGCATCCCTGACCCTTCACTTACTTTCTGCCAAGCAGCGCGGTGCCCAGCCTGGCCTGCCTGCCTGTCTGCCAAGAATATGTTATGCTTACAGTTATCAGTTCAGCTCCCCGGCTTCACATTCCTAAGCTAACGAACCGCATAAACATCTTCATCTATAGTCTAGTCTTTCTGTCTCCATGCAAGAGAATTACTGAATTAGTATCCATAGAAGATTCATAGCACACGCAATACATGTAGAATATATGCCTGCACCAGCCTTAGTGTCAAGTAGCCTTTGCCCTGATGACTTTTAGATTCAAGCAACATGTACTCCAAACACAAGATATCAGATATGCTATAGGTACATGTCGTCCTGACATCCCAGACTTTAGTCTCCTCTTCTAGTGCCAGAAGTCAGAGCCCCCAGCTCTCCCCAGTTACACGTCATGGCCCGTTTGCGCGCACCAGTAGGTTAAAGGTCCCAGCTGCCCAGGTAGCCCCCTCCATGTATCCACCCATTTATGACACTTCTGTGACGTTTACATCACATGTTTCCGTGCACGCCCTGTGCACGCCTTCTTTGTACGCCCATATGTTCTTATCTTCCGTTTGTCACTTGTTACGCCTACTGTATGCAATGCAATTATACTGTTTTACTATATATACTGTATGATGTTAATATGATTTGCGCGGTTTTTCTTCCCCCTTGTGTCTGTCCCTTCCTGAACCTTTGCAGGTGATGGAACCCGATGGTCCATTGGCTCGAGCCATCTGATTAAAGCCCATACGACTCAGATACCACGGATTCTGCCTCTTATTTATTGAGCTATCCTTTTCAGTTAATTCAGAGAAAAATAGTACTGGTAATTAATTATTTATTTACCACAAAATGGTGCCCGAACAGGAACGAGCCTCTTCCCCACGCGCCGGCGATGTAACGCAGGCCCCCTGACCCTTCTACAGCCGTGACGGACCCCTACCGTGCACGTGCAGATATTTCTGCTTCAAGTCTCCCTCAGGCCCACGGAGGAGACAGAGACTGCGGTCCGGCATCCAGACGAGGCGGTGAGGAAGGCGGATCGTCCCGACCAGAGCCCAAGCCGAGAGAGCAAGGTCCGAGGTATCCGGAGGCCCACCTGTTTCCGAAGCCCGAAGCCCGAGGTGCATGCGTAGTGCGTAGCAGTAACCAGACGTCGTAGCAGTCCAGTCCAGTCCGAGGCCTTCAGTTTTGCTTCCCGGTGAGTACCGTTGCTGGGACGTATCTAGACGGGTTCATTAGTTTGTGCCCGGTCCGACGGGTTTGGGGTACACAGATCCGGTCCGACGTGTTCACCTAGGTGGATACGGTATGACGTGTCTCTTTAGGAGACCGGTATGTTCTGTACTGTTTTAGCAGTGCATCCAGTAATTCTAGTAAGTCTGTTCTCGAGAAGTTCAAGTATTATCTCTTCAATGTATCAGGTAGTATTCTGTTCGAACTGTTATTAACGTGTTCTTGATGTCGTGGTATGAATGATTGTTTTGCTATTCGTTACTGTGTTCATTGTGTATTGTGTTCAAGTTCAAGTACGGTCCAAATATGCCTGTTTTCGAAATTACGTCAGATAAAAACCAGAAAAGGGTTACTCGAAGAATCAGTTCCTGTCCCTCCTAGGGACAGTCCTGGACATTTCATGTATCATAAGCATGGCTTAGATGCCATACTGTATCTAGATTTATGGGTTGATTACACGAAAGATCTCGAAGAGAAATATAGATGGCATGTCTCAGGAACATGGGATGCCGAGTGCATCATGAGAGTAGAAGAAGCATTGTGGAAAAAGAAAGCCAGACAATCCCAGAAAGATGCCATAGAATTATGGCGTAAAGAATCCCATAAAAGAACAGAGAAAGAATTCAGAAAAGCAGAATTAAGTAGAGAATCCTCAGAAAAAGCCCAAGAAAGGGAATTACTAGAAGAAGGTGAACGAGTTAGAGCAGAACAATCAGACAGACAAAGAAATGCCCTTATTAAAGGTATGTATCCTCTTCTCGCCGAGGGTTTGCCTAAAGCAACCCCGGAAACACTCTGTAATTTACCGCCACCCTTGGTCCCGACTAAGCTACGTCATAAACCGACCGCGGCTGAAATTTTCCTTTCTTCCTATTTGGACGACACTGTCCCAGAATATGCTAATACGAATCCTATTCCGCCAGTTCAAGTCCAGCACCCTGTTCATAATGTAATTACTGTGCCTCCAGTCGTTGGCCCTGTTAATGTGCCAGCACCCCAGGATCAACCCACATTACGTACCCCTACTTTGCCAGTCACGTTACCAGCAGCCGCACATTCAGTATTAACTGACGATTCCAGTTCAGGAGGAGCAGGGGGAGGTACTCCTATCACCCCGCCTAAAACAAAGCGACTAACGCTGAGAGATGCAGCGTTACAACGTACGCCAAAAGTGACTACGTACGAAGCCCTCAAAAAGTATTTTAATGAGTGTGGATCTGATTGTAGATATGACCCAGTACCAGGCGAAGATAGCATGATAATATATTCCATACGTTTACGATGAGTTGCAAGCTTCCTGGTTACCATATCAAATATGGAACAACATCTAGACAGAATATATCACTTCATTCGTACAGGGGATAAACCAGAAAGTATTCACGAAGCTATGGTACACAGGAAAGTCGAGATTCAAGGCATGATTTTGCAATTTTTAATAAATTGTTTAATAAGAGAACAAGATTATCCTGATAAAAACAAAGAAGATATGAAAGTCCTGACGAGATGGAGTGACAATATAGCAGAAGGAAAACACAGAACACAAAATTGTATAGAAACCATGTACAGAAAGATTCGTAAAGAGATTATAAGTATACACCAAAAGGAGGAAGCAATGAGAGTAGCCGAGAAAGAGAATGACTCTTCAGACGAAGAGGTAGACAACGAGAATCCCTCCAGAATAGCGTATGTAGGTAGAGCGAGACCTTCTGATAGACACACACGCCTAGATTACAAGAAAGTTTTTCCTCCTCCCGTACCAGAACAGTGTTCTCTTGAACAAGTATTCCAGGCTACCGATAAAGTTCTGAAACTACGAATAGGTTACAGTGAGCTTAGTACCATGCATGAACAAGAACTAGCCCGATCAGCAGTCCGATGGACTAGTGATTCTACCACGTTTTCAGACGAAGTAGTGGCTCAAATGTTTCTGAAGCTGCCCCCAGCCGAGCAGCGACTGGTGGGTATGTACATGATCCAGCACCTCATTACACTGTACGAGGATCAGCATTCTGATCCAGGTCCCTTATATAATGTATTGAACGAGTTACTCCTAAACAGATGGAAAGGTCTAGGTACTGATTTAATTAGTGTCATTTTAGAACAGCGCCACAAATACAGAACGTTCCTGACTCCGCATTTTGTTCCTGTTTCACCCCCATTCTACATAGACAAACAGAATCCGTTGCGAGAAGTGCATCCTGTTAAGGGAACAGGGGGTAATCTCGAACGAGTATTTGTTTACACCCCTATAACGAAAATAGAACTACTAGAAATGAAAAAGTTGGTGCCCTGTCACGATAAAGATCCAGCAGGGTTCCACCGAGAATTAAAAGACATGCTCCGTATGGGAGAATACACGTATCCCGATATCATCAAAATGTTAAAGGTCCTGTTGCCTGCGGGCATATATGAAAAACTCAAAGAAAAAGAATGGGAGGTGGGAGAGAAAAAGATTGACTGGACCGCGTTAGAGAACGAAGATAATGCACGGGTCCCAGGTACTGGTCTTGGGGATAGAGCCAAAGAGTTGCCCGAACTGTTAATACAAGTCTTGCCAAGATTACTAGCCACGAAAAAGGAAGATTGGGATGCCATCTCAGCCTGTAAACAGAAACAAGACGAAGACACTAGTGATTTTTATTCCAGATTTGAGAAATGTTTCATTATTAATAGCGGTCTGAAAACGAGTAGTGAATCGTATCCACATCTTTTTGTCACTAAACTAGTTGAGAATTCTTTACCGCAAGTTAAAAATCGAGTATTGAAGGTCGAGAGTACTTGGCAAGCTAATACCCCGTCACAAATGCTCCAGATGTTACAGTATCACCAGAATAGAATCAGGGAAGAGCAAGAACACGAAAGGAAACGTATGAAAGACACGAAAATGAAAGTTCTAGTTGCACAGTCTGTTCCAGCAGATAGCCAGAAGAGGGGTACGAATCAGACTACTCATTCTGCAGCTCCCGTTAAAGGGACATGCAATTACTGTAAACAGCCAGGTCATTATATAAACGAATGTGCAGTTCTGAAACACAACATAGCTACAGGTAAGACGAAAGAGAGACCGCGTCCTCCTAGACAGGAACATGTTCCGCAAAATCCGCAGCCGCCGCAGAATGCACAACAGACAACTACAGTACCGCAGCCTATAGCTGCCACCCAACACGTTACACAACAGATGTACCAGTACGCACAGTCAGATTATCCAGAATATCAGCAGTATTCATGAAACAGCCTAGAGAGGGAGGTTGGCTTGCCTCTCATCGAGGTTCCTGTAGATCAAGAGGGTCCCTATGTACACAGTCAAGTATTAGGGAAAGACAGAAAGTTTCTGATTGATACAGGGGCAAGTAGGACTACCATCAGTCGTGACGAGGTTCCAGGGGCTCCACTCTCAGGCTCAAGAAATGTTTCCCTGGGATTTTCAGGAAAGCCTATTGTTAATGAAATATCGAAACCAGTTTCCCTAGAAGTTGGTCCATTGTCCCGAACTACAGACTTGTTACTTACGAAATCATGTCCTGAAAATTTACTTGGTATTAAAACATTGAAAGAGTTAGGTGCCGTCATATGCTGCTCTCCGGAAGGAGTGAGATTGTTTTTACGTGATTTTAAAGGTCATTATGTGTTACGTGATTTCGATCCAAGATTACTGAATGTACCACAGCATTTATGGGCGCAAGGTCCAACTGATGTAGGTTGTATGCACATTACACCATATCGTGTCACTCTGAAACAAGGTGTTGTATTACCAAGAATCCGACAGTACAAATTGCCACCTGAGGCTGTAGCAGCCTTATCGAAAATTATTGACGAGCTCATTGCTCAAGGAGTAGTTGTAGAAACTGACTCCAATGTATGTAATTCTCCTATCATTCCGATTCTTAAACGTACTGATCCAAATGCACCCCCAGTTTATCGATTAGTGATTGACCTCCGAGAACTTAATAAATGTATCATACCCCAGTACCCTGTGGTTCCAGATATCTCTTCCCTATTGACTGCCATTGATTCTGAAGCTACGTTCTTTACAGTTATTGATCTCAAGAACGCATTCTTTAGTGTCCCCATTCATCCAGACAGCCAGTTTCTTTTCGGATTCTGTTTAAATGGAAGAAGCTATAAATTCACACGTGCTCCTCAAGGTTTTACAGAAAGTCCTAGTATTTACAGTCAAGCACTTAAAAGACAACTAGACAGTATACACATGCCAACTGACACTGCCCTGCTCCAGTATGTCGATGATCTATTGATCACAGCCCGTACCGAACGTGACTGCGAACGTGCGTCACTGACAGTCTTGTATTTTCTGGCAGAGATGGGGCACAAGGTGTCCCCTTCCAAACTGCAATTCTGTGTCCAGCAAGTGGTATACCTAGGACACTTACTGTCCAAGAGGGGTAGACAGTTGACACCTGACCGTATCCAGTTAATAGCGCATCTTCCACAGCCCAAGACACAGAAGGAGGTACGAGCTTTTATTGGCCTCACTTCTTACTGCAGACAATGGATTCCTCAGTACGCATATCTAGCCAAACCACTGATACAGTTAACGACACAGGAGGCAGCCACATCGACTGTCCTCCCTTGGACCCAGGAACATACACTTGTTTTTAATGAGTTAAAGAAAGCTTTATGTAGTGCACCTGTGTTAGCGACACCAAACTACAGTAAGCCTTTTACACTTTTTGTTACTGAACGTGATGGTACAGCATTATCTGTCCTCACGCAAGATCAAGCAGGACAACACAAGCCTTGTGCTTATTTTTCTAGCACATTAGATCCAGTAGCCCAGGCTTTGCCTGCGTGCCTCAAGTCAGTTGCAGCCACAGCTCTAGCTATCAGACAAAGTGATTCCATAGTGTTAGGACACTCCCTGACAGTACAAGTTCCACATTCAGTGGAAGTTCTTTTAAACCGAACACAGACTCAGCACTTGACAATTGCACGTTTAACAGGATATGAACTGACACTGTTTCAGCCACACATAGAAATCAGACCCAGCAACATTTTAAATCCTGCTACACTGTTACCCTCGATTACATCACACCCTGCCACACATGACTGCGTGGAAGTTATTAACACCATGACAAAGCCAAGACAAGACTTGACGGACATTGCATTACCTGATCCCGACCTGACACGTGGATGGTTCATGTATGAGAACGAGTACAGGAGAACTAGTAGCTGCGTATGCAGTGACTACTGAAACTGAAGTTATAGAAACACATCGTATTGACACCCTGTCTGCTCAAGCAGCAGAGCTCATTGCTCTGACCCAAGCCTGCATACTAGCTAAGAACCTGAAAGTAAACATATATACAGATTCACGTTATGCATTCGGAGTCGTTCACGACTTTGGAGTACTCTGGCAAGAAAGAGGTTTCATGACCTCTCATGGAGCCAAGATTCAGCATGGCCCCCTCATTCAAGCTCTGTTAGAAGCAATACATTTACCGAAAGCCATTGCCATTATGAAGTGCAAAGCACATACGAAAGCCACTGACACCATTTCCCAAGGTAACGATCTAGCAGACCGAACAGCCAAGCTTACAGCTCAGACTCCAGACGTTCCAGTTAACACGACAAAGACAGATGTTCCAGATCAGACGACTTGTATGACAGTGAAGGACCCTACACAAGACGTACTAGACATACAGACACATGCTACCCCAGACGAAATCAAGAAATGGTCTGAACAAGGAGGGGTCCAGACAGATCAGGGATGGTTGACGAAGGGAAAAGCCACATGGTTTCTCCCCGACTCTATGGTTCAAGTCATTATTAACACCGCACATAGTCCAGCACATTTAGGAGAAAAAGCCATGTTAGACAGTATCCAGAACCTTTGGTTTAACAAGCATTTACGAGCAGCAGCAAAGCAGAAAGTGCGTACCTGCATGATCTGTTGTCAGTTCAATCCAGGTAAAGGTGTTCCGGTGGAACAAGGTGGATTCCATCCCCCTGACCACCCTTTTGAAGTCCTCCAGATGGATTATATTCAGATGGATCGATGTCGAGGTTTCAAGTATGTCCTCGTAGTAGTATGCGCTTTGTCCAGATGGACAGAAGCATATCCAGTCCCAGATTACACTGCTGCGACCACTGCCAGGCAGTTGGTTCGTGAGTTTTTCCCCCGCTATGGTTTGCCCCGGGTCGTGTATTCAGACAACGGCCAGCCATTCTCATCCGAACTCATGAAACAAGTATCTCTTCTGTTAGGGTACCAGTGGAAGTTCCACTGTGTGCGACATCCCGAGGCAGCTGGCCTCGTCGAGAGACATAATCAGACTCTGAAAATCCGCATTGCAAAGGTTTGTGCCGAGAAAGGCGTAGATTGGATGGTAGCTCTGCCAGTCGCCCTTTTTTACATGAGAATGGTCACCCACTCCCGTTCAGGTCTGTCACCTTTTGAGGTTGTATTCGGTCGTCCCCCGAACATGTGGGGTACACCTATGCCACGTAAAATTACCGATGTTGACAGTAATATGCTGACAGATTACCTAGCTTCCTTGATGTCTGCACTACTCTCTTGTCGTTCACAGGTCGCGGCTGCCTTTCCAGACAACACCCAAGTGAAACCGCACGAGGTCATTCCAGGCGACCTCGTACTTGTAAGGAACTTTGATCGTTCAAGTCCGCTGGAGCCCCGCTGGAAAGAGCCAAAACTTGTTCTGATGACCACAAAGACCGCTGTGAAACTGGAGGGCCACAAGGGGTGGCTACACTCCAGCCACATCAAGCGTTTTCATGGACTCCGTCCAAAGACTTTTCTCAAGGACTGCCCCGATACTGACTCTAAACTCCCCCGTTAGAGAAAACTCCGCAGCAGGAGTATAAAAACAAATTACGGTCTAGCAAGTCAGACAGTTTCATTGTTTAAGTCCCTCTCGGGTGAAGCGGTTAGACAGGTTCCTGACATGTATGAGATAGACCCCCGTAGTGAGAGAGTTAGACGAAACTCCAAGAAACTACGTTATTGTAAGAATTTGCGCAGCAGATGCGTTATTACTTTATTGTTTATGTTATTTCTGAGTCTTACGATTACATGCATAAGTTACGTTTTACATGTATTTTTTCCTCCTATTGATTCACATGTACATCTTTCTTCTAATGATACAGTAGAGCACACTTTTAGTGAACTACCCCCTCACGAGTTATCCTACCGACTTGCCATGCGCAACAATACTTTTATACGAATGTTACACTATTCACACCAGACTAGCAATGCCACTAATTGTTGGGTGTGTGGTCGACTCCCCCCTTTCCAGACACCGAAGGGAGTTCTGCCACTCTTTCCCTATCCGTTTTCACACAATGGTTCGTGTGGAGCATGGTTTACGATAACATCATCCTCAGACGATAAGTCCCTTCTGAATAGAACATGTTTCCCAGACAAGGAAGGTCTTTCCCATAGAACAGGGTTAGATCTAGAAAATGAAGTATATGATCTAGGTAATTATTCCTCGAATTTCATGGTTTTGAATGTTCAGTCCGAGACTACTCCAGACTTGCCCGCTATTACAGTCCTACCAGTGAAAGGCGAATTATGTGTCCGAAAGAATGGTTCAGTACATCTAGGACATAGTGATTGTACTACTGTGGTCGAGTATAGTGACAGTGGGAAGTCTACTTTCAAAGCCTCACGTCATTCGTATTTTGTATGTGGTCAGACCGCATATGTACGTCTGCCCCTAGATTGGGATGGAACATGTTACATTGCCTTCCTACTGCCACCAGTTTTCCTAGCCCCATCCGATTATCACAGAAATACACATCTAGTACACGTCAGACATAGAAGGTAGATCGAGTCCCCAATTGTCGATCAAACTGAAACTGCATTAGAACAGTATACAGACTTCAATAAAGGTTTCTTTTTCTTCATAGGACCTGTCCAGAATAGTAAACTAATACGTAGGTTAACCAGAACCCTTGAAGCAGTAGTGAATGAGACTACTTCCGCTCTAGGTAACTTAACAGAAGAACAATCTGCTATGAGATTTGTCGTTCTTCAGAACCGCCTTGTTCTTGACGTCATACTGGCCGATAGGGGCGGAGCTTGTAGAGTCATCGGATCTAGTTGTTGCATTTTCATTCCTAATAACGCTCCGTCTGTTTATTCAGCTATAACCAGACTTCACAAAATAGCCCATCAGTTACACCAGAATCCAGGCACCTGGACATGGTCCGGTTGGCTCTGGAGTGTAATATCTGCCTGGGGATGGAAAGTATTGTCATTCCTAGGAATAGTAGTAATGATCATATTCAGTTGTTGTCTATGTTTACAATGTGGCCCTGCGATTTGCGGCTTGTGCGCTACCTCTTGTATTCCGAGTCCTAAGTCCCATTCCAAGAAGATTCGAGACGAGCAAATGATGCTCTATGAACAGATAGATGGTCTCATGAATATTGATGTTTCCTGAAGGAAACGTAGGGAACAAGGAGGGAATGAGGAAAATTGAATTTTGCCCTGTCATGTGTCCCTACGTGTTCCCCATTATATGTTATATGTGCATGATCGATATGCATATGTTCCCCCTTGACCAAATAAAGACGCAATTATAGTTGTGTCCAACGTTAGTATGCCAGTTATCCAGTCCTCGTGAAAGCAACGAGTATTAGGCCTATGTTGCCAACGTCTTTACATTATGCACAATAAATCATCGAGTTGTCCCCGTTTCTAGGCCTTACAGGGCCCGGACACCAGATTCAAGCTCAAGTCTCCTGAATCACTCCGAAGAGCGATGCAGCCCCTCCCGCATCCCTGACCCTTCACTTACTTTCTGCCAAGCAGCGCGGTGCCCAGCCTGGCCTGCCTGCCTGTCTGCCAAGAATATGTTATGCTTACAGTTATCAGTTCAGCTCCCCGGCTTCACATTCCTAAGCTAACGAACCGCATAAACATCTTCATCTATAGTCTAGTCTTTCTGTCTCCATGCAAGAGAATTACTGAATTAGTATCCATAGAAGATTCATAGCACACGCAATACATGTAGAATATATGCCTGCACCAGCCTTAGTGTCAAGTAGCCTTTGCCCTGATGACTTTTAGATTCAAGCAACATGTACTCCAAACACAAGATATCAGATATGCTATAGGTACATGTCGTCCTGACATCCCAGACTTTAGTCTCCTCTTCTAGTGCCAGAAGTCAGAGCCCCCAGCTCTCCCCAGTTACACGTCATGGCCCGTTTGCGCGCACCAGTAGGTTAAAGGTCCCAGCTGCCCAGGTAGCCCCCTCCATGTATCCACCCATTTATGACACTTCTGTGACGTTTACATCACATGTTTCCGTGCACGCCCTGTGCACGCCTTCTTTGTACGCCCATATGTTCTTATCTTCCGTTTGTCACTGGTTACGCCTACTGTATGCAATGCAATTATACTGTTTTACTATATATACTGTATGATGTTAATATGATTTGCGCGGTTTTTCTTCCCCCTTGTGTCTGTCCCTTCCTGAACCTTTGCAGGTGATGGAACCCGATGGTCCATTGGCTCGAGCCATCTGATTAAAGCCCATACGACTCAGATACCACGGATTCTGCCTCTTATTTATTGAGCTATCCTTTTCAGTTAATGCAGAGAAAAATAGTACCGGTAATTAATTATTTATTTACCACAAGTCACATGTAACACATTATTTGACACCAAAATGACCAAAATCCAAATAATAGAACTGGAGGCATGCAATTCTAAAGTTTTAGATAAAAATAGTACCTAAATGCCGAAGCGCCAACTATGTTTATCTGCTTGTGATGGTCCAGGACAGAGGGCCAGATGTTTGAACACATTTTCCCATAGGCACAGAATGGGTAAAACTGTTTGATACATCTTGCCCAAAGTTACTGAAGAGGCGCAGGTCGTACACAAGGACCCAGTTAGGACCACTGAACATAAGACCTTAAATCCGGGTTGCTGAGCATTGCAAGGTCCTGCTCTGAGGATGCACTACACAGTGGTGATTGAGAGATCCTGCGTTGATGAGGCATCACACAGCAGCAGTTCCGAGGAGCTGCAGGGTTGAGATGTGAGGTCGTGCATTAACGATACATCATGCAGCAGCTGCTCCGAGGAGCTGCAGGGCTGCAATGTGGGGTGATTCATTGAGGATGCATCGGTCAAGGGTGGTTCAGAGGAGCTGAGGAGTCCTGTGTCTGGGATGCATCACCCAGCAGCGGTTCTACTGGAAGGCTGCGATGCGTCGCGTTGCACCAGTTCTGCTTGCACCTCATGTCGGGCTGGAGGAATACCTTCGGGTCCCCTTCAAAGTAACCAGGACTGGAGTGGCACCACTTTGGGGGCAAGACTCACATAAAGCAGAGTCCAGAGACAAGGTTAAAGGTGGTTGGAGACCTTTCTGTCCCTGAGGCTTTGATCAGGAGGCTAACCAACTAGCCATTGGAGTCACTCTGGTGATCCTCGGTTCAAGATGCAGGTGCATGCCTTCTCACTCAGGCAGCAGGGCAGCTTATTGGTAGTCCTTATTGCAGAGCCGCACACCAGACCTTCTGAGTCTTCCACAGTTCCAGAGGTGTATTGAAGAGTCGGGTCTGAGGGCCCAATATTTATACCTGGCACCCACTTTAAAGCACTATGGGTTTGTGGAGGCTGGAGGTGCCTGGAATTTCCTGCCTCCCTGCCCTGGCCCCTGTTGGTCTGGGTGCACAAAAGACTAGTGTCAACCCCTTTGGGAGTGTGCTCATGCAGGGCTTTGTGATGTGCAAGTGTGGTTGGTGACAACTCCTCCCCCTCACTATACAAAGATAGCCCATCCTGCCAACACCTATCTCCCCTTTGTCTCACTATTTAGGAGAAATACACAACGACCATCTTCCAGCTACACTAATGGCGTTCTTTAGGTTTTTTAAGGTCAACAGCCCCCGCATCCTACAGATCAAAGAGGGGCCAGTCACAGGGGCAGAGAGTGAGGTCTTGCACACCAAAATTTTATTCAACATGGCAGGTTCTCCCCGAGGATAACACGCAGCCGGGGCAGTACTACCCTCTAGCTATGAGTGACAGGAATATTGTGGTCAATCTTTCACAGCACCAATTGACCGAGGATGAGCTCAGGGTCCTTAATAAAGGCCTAGGATACGTCCCCACTCCAAAACACGACAGTTTTAAACTACGGCGTGAACTATTTAGCCTCATTAGAAAGATCAAACTTAAAAAAAAACCATTTAAGGAAAAGATCAGGACAATCCCTCAATGTTTCCGACCAATTTACGGTGCCCCTCCACATTCTGTCCACCTACAATCTAGTAGGACCGGAGGTGCAAGTTTTTGAACAGAAAGCATTATAAGATATCGCAAGCCTGGAGCAAAACATGAGTGGTACCACTCATAGTAATATGAGTGGTCAGGACTGGCAGGCTTTGAAGACTATACAGACTAAGTCGGCCATCACCATCAAACCGGCCAATAAGGGCAGGGCGGTGGTTGTGATGGACACTGTGAATTATGAAGCCGAAGTCGCCAGGCTATTGGGTAATCGCCAAAACTATAGACCACTTGCCAGGGATCCCACGAAAGAACTGCAGGCAACTATTGTTGAGTTGGTTACACAGGCCAAAGAGAAGAAATGGGTGACATATAAAGAGGCAGAATTTTTGATCAATCTGAAACCCAGGATGCCAGCATTTTATATAGTGCCCAAAATTCATAAAGCCTAGCGACCACCGCCTGGGCGCCCGATAGTGTCGGGTATTCAATCATTGTTGGAACCTTTATCAATATTTTCAGACTATTTCCTGAGAGAATGTGTGATAACACAACCTTTATATGTCCAAGACACCACCGATGTGCTAAGAATATTACAAGATGTTACCTATGATCAGCACAACCAATTCTTAGTTACTATAGACATTGAATCGTTGTACACAAGCATCCCCCAGGAAGCATTCAAGAAAGGGTGATATCACCCGCGCTCCTGAATATTAAATCAAGTCTTTATCTAGTATCCTAAGTACATACGACACTAACTACAAGTATTTATAGTACAATTCTAACACAAAAAAGTAACCAAAACATACCTGGTTACGGTTATACACAATTACTATTCCTCAAATCCTGGTTCAGAGTGTCAACAGTCATCCAAATTATAGAGAAATGTCCAAAATTATAATCCACAAAATATGGAGTAAATTGTAGAATTCTTCTTTATTCACTGGCTATCTTGAGTGATGTATCAGACTTCATTCAGTCAACAGCCAACACGTGTTTCGTCTGGCTTATCACATTAGCCAATGACTTCATCAGGGCTGTTTTACAAACATCAAATACATAAAAATCAATAATCTGTTCTTTCTACACTTTGTTCCAAAAGCAGGAAAAATTTAAAAGGAAAAAAAAGTACCAAGATACCTTATTATACCCCAGTGATTTCATGAGGAATAAAGGGAAAAATGAAAGGAGAGAAAGATTCTCCACGCCACCGAGGCCATAAGGTCACCTATGTGCACACTCATTAGTAAAATCAAATATATTACAGTCATATTCACCTGATTAATCTCATAGGGGATATATCTCATCGAGTAAATACTCGTCGTCCTCTTGTCTTCTAAATAATACAAATATATCTAATCAGTAGTAATTCTAACTTGACTACAATACCATCTCCTACTGTCTCCACTACACTGTAAACAAATATTCTATTCAATTTGTTCAATCTAAACTAAAAGATAGTATTGTAGTCAAGTTAGAATTACTACTGATTAGATATATTTGTATTATTTAGAAGACAAGAGGACGACGAGTATTTACTCAGGAAGATGAGATATATCCCCTATAAGATTAATCCTACCTGCATAGAAAGGTGAATATGACTATAATATATTTGATTTTACTAATGGGTGTGCACATAGGTGACCTTATGGCCTCAGTGGCGTGGAGAATCTTTCTCTCCTTTCATTTTTCCCTTTATTCCTCATGAAATCACTGGGGTATAATAAGGTATCTTGGTACTTTCTTTTCCTTTTTAATTTTTCCTGCTTTTGGAACAAAGTGTAGAAAGAACAGATTATTGATTTTTATTTATTTGATGTTTGTAAAACAGCCCTGATGAAGTCATTGGCTAATGTGATAAGCCAGACGAAACACGTGTTAGCTGTTGACTGAATGAAGTCTGATACATCACTCAAGATATCCAGTGAATAAAGAAGAATTCTACAATTTACTCCATAGTTTGTGGATTATAATTTTGGACATTTCTCTATAATTTGGATGACTGTTGACACTCTGAACCAGGATTTGAGGAATAGTAATTGTGTATAACCGTAACCAGGGATGTTTTGGTTACTTTTTTGTGTTAGAATTGTACTATAAATACTTGTAGTTAGTGTCGTATGTACTTAGGATACTACATAAAGACTTGATTTAATATTCAGAAGCGCAGGTGAGATCACCCTTTCTTGAATGCTTAATACCACACTTAGGTGCGGTTGTTAGGGGGTAATTTGGTAACCACCCTCTTCTCACCTAGCAGCACCAAATAATAATCTTAGAAACGAGTACTAATCCCTGGAGAATTTTTGAGCGCCCCTATATAGCAGTGTTACCAATTTCGTGTGATTCATCCCACAGGAAGCAACGCTGGTAGCAGTAGCATGCGCCCTGGAGGAATGCGAGTGGTTTTATGACACTCCACAAACATGTGTCTTACAATGCATAGAAATTGCCCTGACTCAAAGAAATTTTGCTTTCAAGGACCAGATGTACTTACAAGTCTCTGGCATCTCGATGGGGGCTACTTTTGCCTCAAGCCTGGCCTGCATCTATGTAGGTCAGTTTGAGGCACACTATCATGACGCCAATCTCTTCCAGAGGAACATTGTCCTCTGGAAGAGATATATTTATGATGTAATATGCATATGGAGAGGCTCGGAAACTAGATTGCACAAGTTCCTAGAGTGGCTTAACAATTTAGATGATTGCTTGAAGTTCACATGGACGATCAGTAGATCGACAGCAACCTACTTAGATCTTAATATTCGAGCAGTAAACAACAAGTTGGTGACCAATGTACATCAAAAACCTACTGATAAAAACTCACTCTTACCATATAGATCATATCCTCCCAGAGCCCTCCATGATAATTTACTGGTGGGACAATTCTTGCGCTACCGCCAGAACTGTTCATCACTGGAAAAGTTCTCTGAACAAGCTGAGGAACTTTCCCAAAAATTGGAGGAGCATGCCTATCCCCAGAAGGTTATTAAACAGGCAAGAAAACTGGAGCTTAACACCCCTGTGCCGCTCTGTTAGAAAGGACTCCTAAGAGTAGTGGAGACTGCATTCCAGTGGTCACTACCTTTAGACCACTGTCTACTAAAATAAGACAAATCACCAGACGGCATTGGCACCTTCTGAACACCAAAAGTATGAAAATGCCCCAACCCCGCTTTGCTTTTAAGCGCTCAGCCAATCTTCGTGACTGCTTAGTTCACAATGTGCCACAGGAACATTTCCCATGTGGCAGCTGTTCGGTGTGTGAGCTCACGGCACCGGTCAAAAGCGTCACCCTTGCAGGTAATAAAACCTGGAATAAAACCTGGTTCCTGAGCAAGATCAGTAACTGTAACACCACAAACGTCATCTATAGACTCACGTGTCCGTGTGACCTACATTACATTGGTCTTACGACATGGAGAGTCAAAGTCAGGATACAAGAACACTTGAGTACCTTTAATACAGGGAAACTAAAGCAGATTAAGCACAAGAGAAGCACGTTGGATCTACCAAGAAGGGTTGGACCAACTGGGGCTGAACAACCTCATTGAATGGGGTAAAGTCAATGCTTAATCAGGTGTACCATACTCCTCTATCAATAAGCTGCAAGTCCACGTCAATACAAACTGTCACCGCGGACCAGACAAGCGTGGTACTGAGATAACGCTACAGAGACTCCCATTGGGGCACAAAGCAGAAAGAGATTGGCGTCCAAGGGGGATGTTTAATATTTAAGGCAGCAGAGGAGTGCAGGCAAGCACGAGTTTAATCTATGCTAGGTCCGCACATTAACAAAGAGGGGGTATGTTGGCTATAAGGATAGGGTCAACCTGCACCGCATTTTGGGGATCCGGTTTTAAAAGGGAGTACAGCATCCTCATGCTGATGATACCCTTCCCCATTAGTAGTAAGTGAATAACTACCTGTGATAAGGCTCGACACGAGATAATAGACAGAGCCATGCTTTAATTTTATTGTAAATGTTGGGCGTCATTACACCATGAATGGGTGTTTGTGGCAAAAGGGCTAACTGTACAATATTTCGAGGACTCTAGCACTAACACGGGGGCGGAGTCCGGGATGAATATATCCTTAAGACAGAGCTATATACTTTCTTAAAAGTAAAAAGTGAAACAATTACGCACAATTCGACATATTTGATTTAGACATGCCATACAGTTTATATGTCTGTTGAAATGCTGTTGTTACTCACCATACTACACTATGTTTTGCTGACTGACAGTGGCAGTGAAGGTGATATCCAGTGAGACAGTGACTATGCACATACTCACATGCGCATGAGGGTACAGATATGCCCACGATGGGCCATATCCCGGTAAATGTTAAAGACAACCTCAGGGTGGTTTTAATAATGATAACATCAGTCTTTGTGATCAGTTGCCAACTGATGATGTTTTGTTGTTTTTAATTGTGTCTCCAGTAGGAACACTAAAAAATAGACAACAATTGGTGCAGGGTGGAGTGACTGTCCCACGCCCTTAAGAAATTGCCGTGAGTTTTCCCCTGGCAATGAAACATGTCGGCTTTTAAATGAGCAGACACACAGCACTGAATAGAAGTCAAATAGCCAGTATGATCTTGCTCGGTTTTAATTGGGACTGGCGGAGCTATGGTCCAGGCCCCATAGTCCTCATTGTTGGGTTGAGCCTGGGGTACATTGGGATATTTATCTGATATACAGGGAGTGTTTGACATCCTAGCACCAGTGTTCACTTTTTCTTTTCACTTTACACACACTTTTGGTTTGGATTGGTGGTCGCTGATGATGGGAACCTGAGGAAGCAGGCGAGTACCTTCCTGCTCACTCCCATGGTGTTACTTCCGTGAGGCACCACCAACCCTTTCTCACACTTTTCTCACTCTTAATCTCTTCTCGCTCACCTGAAGTACATCCTTCACATAAGGGAAGGGGATTGATTGAGGGCGACACCAGTTAGAATCAACGCAACAGTTAAACATTTTTAACTTTTTCCTTTTTATAAAGTGGTGACCCAGATCCATAAAGCACAGTCGGTATAAGATTAACCGCTGTCCCAATGGAAATCACAATAGATTGGTAAGGATATGAGGATGAGATTCACCGTGTAAACAGGTATCTTTTTGTGTATGAGTATATGAGTGGGGGACGACCTGTTTTCTACCCCTGCAGCTCCTTTGTGTGTAAGGATGGGTTACTCTGCCATAACAGTAACCGATAACCCATAAGCTGAATTATAAATCCGATAGAATATCATGCTTATCCCCACATTTTTGTGTTAGAACAGAAAGCACGCAACCAGCAATCTCATAGACAAACAACAGAAACGGTTTGCCATAAATAGGTGTGCCTAGTACTGGAGCCGAACAAAGCGCAGTTTTCAGTTGCTTAAAAAGACTGCTGACTTTCAGGCACCCAAAGCAAAAGCTCATGCACTTCTTTCGTTGTTAATGTAGGTTTAATTAGTAAGGAATAGATAGGTATCCACTGCCGACGGTAGGAAGTGATATCTATAAAAGCGTGTTTGTGGAATGGGCATTTTAACAATGGTACGGTGCGCTCAGGGGTCAATCTCCTACCCATCTTCGACAGTAGGTGACCTAATAGGTGACCTCCTGTCGACAATACTGAAATTTAGGAAGAGAAACCTTATGTCCATGATGAGCTAAATGCAGCAATAACTTAACTGTACTGTCTTTACAACCTTGTTCGGTATCAGAAGCAATGAGGAGGTCATCAACATACTGCACCAATACATTACCTGCGGGAAGCACCTAGGAAGCCAACGGACCTTTCAATGCCTGGCTACAAATGCTCGGACTCTCTGTATAGCCCTGAGGATCTCATCAGAACCTAAAGCCCCTACCAGCTAGGGTCAACCCAAACAGATATCTGCTATCTCAATGAATAAGAATACTAAAGAATGCATTTTTCAGATCAATAACAGAAAATAATTTAGTAGTAGAAAGAATCATTGTCAGCAGTGTGGTAATATCAGGAACCACTGGAAACTGTGGGACCACAATTTTGTTAACTTCGCGCAAATCAATCACAAAAGAGTAAACATCCTCAAGATCATTAAATTCTCACCATAATTGGATGTCAACAATAATGGAAAATCCACAGTAAAAGGACCAATAGTCAGTGCAAGGGGTCATGAAATGGGGCTTATAATCGATACTCCTGAAAAATCTACCGAAACATTATTATGGCCAGACAGAGCCGCCCCAGGGACCAAAGATCGAGAAACAGAACTCTTTGTTGCACCTGTATCCACTAAAAATTCCTAAGTTGAGCCATGCAAATCTGCCGTAACATAAGGACTATGCTGATCTACAGGTATCAAAACTGGTCCCTCACTCTGTCCCTGATTATCATAGCTGTAAGACATCCCTGTGACCTCATCTGTATCATAATCATCATGATAATAATGTCCCTCACGAGGGTCATCAAAGTAATTGTTATAAGAACGACCCTGTGAGACTGCAGCACTCTGAGCTCTATCAGTCCCACAACCTCATCCACGAGGACCTCGCCCTCTAGGGACCACAACCTTTTACAAAAGAACTGGACACTAGCTATGCCAATGGCCCTCCTCCTTACAATATGCACACTGATTTGGCACCAAAGGTGTCGTGGTGGGCTGCCTTCTAGTGCAAGAAAGCTTTCTGGCAAAACCACCATGTCCCCTTTCATTTCCTCTAAGCGCTTGCTGCAAAAGCACCATTGTCTTTAAATCCTTAATCTCTTTATCTGTCTTTTTATTCTCTTCCTGATCATGATGCTCATAATATTGAGCCATATTGAAAATCACAGAATGGGAAGCGGTGGTCCAGGTACTCTCAGACACCTTCAAACGAGTCGCAATTTCAGGAAGTAAGTTAAAAACAAACCTGTCGACAAACAATCGAACACCCCCTCAATAGACATATCCTGCCCACTATAATCCTAAAAAAATGTCTTCAAACCGAGTAAAAAAATCAGACACACTTTCATCCTTCTTCTGTTGACAAGCCGTCAACTTGTTCCAACTTACTTTCTTCGGCGGAATACGAGAATGCATATATGTAATAATGTGACCTGGCAAAGCAAGAATCTCAGCTCGGGGCTTATCTCCTGACTTTCTTTCCTTATCCCATCCTTCAATCACATCCAATGTACCACCCAGCTCCACAACATGTTCTTGAGTATGAACTTGTCTCCAAATGTCAATCGGAACAAGACGACCAAAGAACAGTTCAATGTCAGTCCTTACAGTAGAAGAGGCAGCTTCAGACAGTTCTTTATAATAAGCAGTAGGATTCTTTCTAGGGTCGGGCAAATGAGCTTTCAGGGATAAAACTTTACTCCTCTTCTACGGAGTATACACCCATTGTTCCTAAAAACGGGCCCCTACACCCAGTCTGGTAACATTACAGCATTCGTCCATTAACTCTTGGATTTCTGGGTGATATATTGGATGAACCTCTCACATTGGAAACTAAGATACCAAGGTAGGTCTCTTCTCATGCAACCTACCCCTATAAGCAATTAACGTTGTGATATTCCCAAAAACGCGGCCAGGCTCCAAACCACTAGCATATACGTGATCTCTAATATCAAATAAAGTTTGTGGTGCATCATCCCCAAAATTTTGCTGCCAGAGATTAATTAACATTGCAGACGTATGCTTAAAGGCGTGCTGCTGTACAAAAATGCTCATAATCTCTCATTACTCCCCAAACATCTTCCACACTGTAACTGGGATAACGACCCCATTGTGCAGCCTGATTGGCCACTACCTTCTGCTCCTCATCCCCTACTTCAGATCGAACAAATGGGCACATACGTTCCTTTAACTTAATCAAATCTCTATCCTCAAGTCCAAAAACCTGCTTTTCACTAATTAAAGATGTTGGGGGATGAAAACAGTAGATGGAGAAACGACAGAAGTACCAGGTAAAATCATCACAGGTGGATGAACTGGAGGAGAGAGAACAGGTGATAGAGGTGACGAGACAGTAGGTGTACTGACAGTAACGGTTGCCACAGATGGCGAAGACAAACAAGGAGAAGAAGGTGCCAAAGCCAAAGCTGTTGAAACAACAGCAGTAGATACAGGGACAGTTGAAACAGTAGTGTCAGGCTCCTGCAATGGCAAGGGGACAGTGGGATATATCCTCAGTGGAGCATATGGGGTGGGGGTCGAGTGGCTAACAATTCCTGCAAAAAAACATCATTTTCCTCCTGAGCCAAATACGATTTATCAACATGCAATCGAAACCTCCTATCTTCACATTCAATTCTCATTTCTTGCTTTTCTTTATCATATGCTACAGCTTTCTGAGTCAGCGTCTGCATCTTCCCTTTCCGTCCATCTTTTTCCATTTTAAATAGTCTCTGCCTAGCTCCTTTCTGCGATGTTATGAGAGAATCAAACATAGACTGTCTACTTTGTCTCTTAAATAACTGTTCCTGTAAGAATCCAATCTTTGGTTCATCAAAAGTACCTGTCTGTGCCTACTTTGTCTCTTAAATAACTGTTCCTGTAAGAAGCCAATATTTGGTTCATCAAAAGTACCTGTCAGCGGCCACTGTAACTCGGCATTGTCCCTCGTATATGTGAGACCTAGACTCCAGTCCAAGCCAGCCCTCTCCCCAGCAGCGTCGCCTCTACGCTCCCACCCCTGAGACTCCTCTGAGCAGGGTTTGTGCCTCCAGCCCGCCCGCAGCCCCGCCGTATTTTTTTTCCCACCTACGTCCCCACCGCGCTCCGCACACTGCATCTGTATCTGTCCTGCCGTGAGTGCTGAGTGACGCGTTTGTCCCGCCACTGCGGCACGCCCACTGATCTAGCCCGCTCCCACCCCCTACCTCTGCTCCCGCCCCCTCCCCTTCTTATGGCGATTGCGCCCAGCACCACACCCAGCGCCAGATCCCATGGCCCCCACGAGCGCCACGACACCCGACGCCGCCACATCCCTCCTTGGGCTTCCAGGCCACCCCGAAACGTACCCACGGACCCTTCACCTGCCAAAACTGCAGCTACACCAGCCAGTGCACACCTGTATGCCCAGCCCACCCCAACACTGCTGGCCACAACCACCTCAGCTGTGTACTACTCAACACCCGCTCAATCCACAAGCACGGCGTCGAACTCTGGGACCTGCTTGACTCCTCCGCCCCGGACGTCGCCTTCCTGACAGAGACCTGATGAACACCTCCTCGTCGCCTGACACAGCCATAGCCATCCCGGACGGCTACTACATCACCCGCAGGGATCGCAACAACAACAGACCAGGAGGAGGAATCGACATCATCCACAGGAACACCATCAGCATTTCCAGATCCACGTCGATCACAACACCACCCTCAGAGGAACACTAGTCTACAGGCCTCCGGGTACCCGACCACAGTTCAGCGAATCCATCACCGACCTCATCAGCACGCACGCCCTCGCCTCCATAGACTACATCCTCCTCGGAGACCTGAACTTCCACCTCGAGAACATCAAAAACAGCAACACCACAACTCTAATAGGCAACCTCGCCAACCTCGGACTCAAACAACTCATCTCCACACCCACCCACTCTGCCGGTCACACGCTCGACCCCATCTTCTCCGCCAGTGACCACGTCACCTTCAGCCACACCACCGAACTCCACTGGACTGACCACCACTGCATCCATTTCTCCTTCAAGAAACACAGAGCAGATAACCAACCACAACGTATCTCACAACGCAGCTGGAAAAAAGTCACCGAAGACCAGCTCAACACCACTCTCGCCCGAGGCCCCCAACCCGAGCCCTCGGATACCAACGCAGCAGCCAACAACTTCAGACAATGGATCGACGACTGCGCTAACAACCTCACCCCGATAAAGAAACCCTCCAACAGGCGCACCGACACAAGAGCCATCTGGTTCAAAGCCGACCTCCAAAACTCCAAGCACACCTGCAGAAGACTTGAGAAACACTGGCGCACTAACCAGACACCAGACTACCAGGCAGCCCTCATAAACGCCAGACGCAAACACCACCAACTCATCCGATCCACCAAAAGAACCGCCTTCAAAGAACACATCGACAACAACACACACAACAGCAGAGAGCTCTTCAACATCGTGAAAGAACTCGCCATCCCCAGCTCCTGCTCCAATGACATACCACCATCACAAGAACTCTGCTACCTTCTTCCACCGCAAGATCGCAGACATCCACAACAGTTTTGACACCCAGACACCAACGACAGACGGCTTCACCCCCGACTCTACACCCACCAAGCACATCGACACTCTACTCCCCTGGCTCAATGTCAACGACGGAGACACCATCAAAATCATGAACACCATCCACTCCGGCTCACCCTCTGACCCCTGCACCCACCACATCTTCAACAAAGCAAGCGCCATCATTGCACCCCAATTCAGGAAGATCATCAACAGATCCTTTGAGACTGCCACCTTTCCAGAAAGCTGGAAACACGCTGAGAATAAAGCCCTTCTCAAAAACCCAAGGCAAATCCAAAGGACCTCAAGAACTTCCAAACCATCTCCCTGCTCCCGTTCCCAGCGAACGTCATTGAGAAGACTGCCAACAGATAACTGATCCACTTCCTGGAGGAGGACAATGTCCTTGACTCCTCCCAATCCGGCTTCCGCAGCAATCACAGAACCGACACCGCCCTCATCGCCGCCACTGATGACATCAGAACCATACTGGACAATGGCGAAACTGCAGCCCTCATCCTCCTGGACCTCTCGGTAGCCTTCAACAACGTCTGCCACAACACCCTGCACGCATGCCTCCATGACGCAGGGATCCAAGACAAAGCCCTGGACTGGATCACCTCCTTCCTCAATGGCAGAACGCAGAGTCTCCGCCTCCCCCCCTTCAGGTCCCAAGTCACCACAATCACCTGCGGTGTACCACAAGGTTCATCCCTCAGCTCGACCCTTTTTAAAATCTACATGGCACCACTCGCTAACATCGTCCGAGCACACCACCACAACATCGTCTCACACACCAACGACACCCAGCTGATCCTCTTCCTCACCAAGAATCCTGCCACCGCCAAATCCAACCTCCACGAGGGAATTAAGGCTGTCGCTGAGTGGATGAAGACTAGCTGGCAGAAACTGAACTCAGACAAGATGGAGGTCCTCATCCTTGGTTCCACCCCCTCCGCATGGGACAACTCCTAGTGGCCGGCCACACTGGGTGTCACCCCAACACCTAGCAAGCACGCACGCAACCTGGGAGTCATCCTGGACTCAAAACTATCTATGGCACAGCCAGTCAACATGGTCTCCTCATCCTGCTTCAACACCCTCCGCATGCTCCGCAAGATCTACAGATGGATCCCTACGGAAACTAGAAAGACAGTCACCCAAGCCCTCGCCAGCAGCAGGCTGGACTACAGCAATGCCCTCTACACAGGAACCACGACCACACTCCATAAGAGACTCCAACGCATACAAAACGCCTCCACTCGCCTCATCCTTGGACTCCCTTGCCACAGCCACATCACCACCCACCTGAGAGATCTCAATTGGCTCCAGGTCATCAAGAGGATCACCTTCAAGCTCCTCACCCAAGCTCACAAAGCACTCCACAACACCGGACCAGCATACCTCAATGAACGACTGTCCTTCTACACCCCGAACCGCCAGCTCCGTTCAGCTGACCTCGCACTCGCCCTCGTCCGACGCATCTGCCGAACGACCTCTGGCAGAATATCATTCTCCCACCTCGCTGCCAAAACATGGAACACCCTCCCAATCTGCCTGCGTCAGACCCAGGACCTGCTGACCTTCAGGAGACATCTCAAGACCTGGCTGTTCGACCTGTAGCTGCTCCCCCCCTCCCTCAGAGTCTTGAGACCCTCATGGGTGAGTAGCACGCTCTACAAATGTATTAATTGATTGATTGATTGATATGTGTGCCATAATGTACTAAACATAATAGGGCAAGGACCATGCTTCACATACATATCAAAACTAAGAGTGCGTTCTGGAGGCGCTGGCTGAGCTTCTTCCAATCGAGCATCTGCAGAACAACGACGACAACACAAAGAGAAAAACTTACTGGTGCCTGGCATTTTCAAAAGGAAAACAAGTTCACTATTTATGCCTGGCAAAACAAATGCAAATGCTTTTACCCCAAAACGGTTCTCAGACTTTTCCAAATTCAAACCACAATGGTACCATATCCACAAAGAATCAAAACAGTCACCAGATATGAGTAGCACAAACAAACCGATTCTCCAAAGCCTACTCTTGAGACCAAATGGTCGGATCTAAGGGTTTCACCGTTCAGGACTCCAGACGGGATGACCACTCGGGGTGGCACTGTCCGGCAGGACGGAAGGGGCAGCTGCGAGCAATCAATGCTCCTTGCCGGCTCCCTTCCCCGTTCCACCGCGAGTCTCAGTCCCATTTCAGTGGAGGGAAGTGGCACTTCCGGTTGGTGGTTGGCGGTCTAGTTCCCAGACTGGGCCTCACTAGAAAAGGAACATGCGGAGCGCGCAGCGGATGCGCATGAGGTGGTTGCATCATACCCTTTAGGTACTGCCTTGCGCTAGCTGCTTGATGCTAATACTGTCCTGAAACTGTTAGAATTTTAAAATACTTCACTTGTGGTTTTAAATCAATTTATTAACTTTATCTGTGCACATTACTGCATTTTTTGTACTCTGTGAGCAAAACTCTGACCTCTGTGCTGATCCTCTGACCTCCTTGCGAGCTCCCTTCCCCGGTCCACCGTGGGTCTCAGTCCCGTTTGAGTGGAGGGAAGTGGCAACTTCCGGTTGGCGGTAGGCGGTCTAGTTCCCAGACCGGGTCTCACTGGAAAAGGGACATGCAGAGCAGAACGCGCAGCGGATGCACCGGCGGTGCGGCAAAGGCGCGCCAACGGCAAGCCCGTCAGCACCCGTCCACACCAGAACCCTGTCAGGAGCCAGGGACCCTGGTCGTTTTCCTATAAAACATAGCCATTTCATTCAACTATCATACAGTAGACAAGAGCTTTTTAATCTACAGACTAAACTGCCCTATATCTGTCAACAGAGTCTTGGCCATGCCCTGAAGGCCCATTCTCTTGCTGAGGCTGCCATTTCCAAGCAACTTTCAATTTATCTAGTTGCTCAAGTGATCCTTCCTCGAATACCACTCACAGAGGGTGGAAAAACATGTTATGCAACATCAGGTCTCTGCCAAAACATTCAATTGAAGTCTGGGACCTTGGGTCTTCAGCCCAACCTGAGATAGACTTTCTTGCTGAAACGTGCATAAAACCCCACACGGTCCCTGTTATAACCTTAGGTACACCAGATATAAAATGATTAGATTAGACAGGCCCATAAAAACCGGGTGGGGGGGGGGTGGTATTAACATCTCTGCTTTAGATCAACGTAGGGATGCGACGGTAGAGATGTTGGTCTTTAGGATAGACTCGCCCCCACAGGGGAGCTGGAAAGGGGCACTAATCTACCGTCCCCCCCCAGGTCCTCTATTGGACTTTTCCATACAACTGGTGGAAGATTTAGCTCCTCATATAAATGGGGGAAATATTTTTTATTATTAGGAGATTTTAATGTCCATAGCGAATGCCACTCCAACCCAGATGTTCAGACTCTTCTGGCAGATGTATCCCTCTAGGTTTGCTGCAGCCTAATGAGGGGCTGACTCTTATAGCTGCCCATACTTTGGACATCCTATTTTCTAACTCCTCCAAGATCAAGTGCAAACCTCCTCAACAACTCTCTTGGTCAGACCATTCAGTTATTGAATTTGATATCCAGCCCTTTAATAATCTAAAAACTCATAACCAAGCTGTACCGTATCTGCGAAGGCAGTGGCAGAAGCTGTCAGCAGAAAATGTTCAAAGTATATTCATGAAGCCCCAATTCTCGGCATCAGACCATATTGAGGAAGATCTGTCGAAATTCAATTTGGTGGTCATTACAGCTATTGACGATATTGTGCCGCATAAATCCTTTCTGAGTCAATCTAAAAGCCCGCAAGCCGCCTGATTTACCCCCCTCTTGTGAAGTCAGAAACAACTATGTAGGAAACTGGACAGAGTATGGTGCTCCTCACACAATGAGGTGGATAGGGATAAGTATTGCGTTTCCCTGACCAGCTACCATAAAAAAATAAGGTAGCTCGCAAAACACACCTAATGTCTCAGTTAACTCAGGCTGGTAACTCTTCAAAAATTTTGTATCAAATTCTTCATTCCTTCACCAATCCTAATGCATGTGAAATCTTGGAGATTCCCTCCCAAAAACTGTGTGATGATATTGCTCTATACGTTTCCCAAAAGATAGAACTCATCTACAGTAAAATCACAGCAGCTCGTAATCCGTTGCAGATTCTTATGGCTTTGGGCCATTTGGAAACGGTGAATCAGCAAAAGTTAGAGCTTTTTCCTTCCATTACCTTAGTAGAGGTTGAAACTCTGACCCACAGGATAAAATCTGGATCCCCTACGGATCATTTTCCAGCCAAACTCATTCCATCTTTGGATAATCAGCTCTCCCCCATGGTGCAGTCTCTTGCCAATCTCTCTTTCCCAGAGTGCCATATCCCACGGGAATGGAATATTGCCCAGGTTAGACCCATCCGCAAGATATTCAATATTCCATGGACTGACCTCTCTAACCTCCGTCCCATCTCTCTTCTTCCATTCTGGTGCAAGATAATGGAGAAATATGTGAACACTCGAACTGACTGGATGTTTAGATCATTCCCAGTTCGGTTTTAGGCCCAAATACAGCACCGAATCTGCATTACTTACAGTAACGGATAACAGGCCATTCTATGATTCTGGTGCTGTTGGACCTATCCGCGGCGTTCGACACAGTTTCCCATAGTGTCTTGCTCAGAAGATTGGAGGAAGTTGGGTTAAGAGACTCAGCCCTATCCTGGATGAAAAGTTTCTTGTCGTATCGCTCTCAGATTGTTAATCTGGGCCCGTATCAGTAGGCTTCGGTGGATGTGACCAAGGGAGTACCCCAGGGCTCATGTTTGAGCCCAACTCTTTTTAACATCTATATTTCTCCCTTGGCCAACCTCATGAGCACTTATGGGTTCATCCCCATATCATGTGCCGATGATACTCAGCTCCTCTTCCCATTCAATACATTTTCATCCTCGGTGCAATTGACCTTCTCTAATGGGATGAGGGCCAGATCGCACTGGATGTGGAATAATTTCCTCCAGTGCAATGTAGGTGTAGCGGGGAGCACTTGCCGAGTGAAGGGATGACACCTGTTGTAGACTGGTGGGTCCCTGATGTGGATGCACCTTCCTCTTTTCCTTCAAATCAGGACGAGTGGAGTTTGGGCTCCCAGTCGTCGTGGAAAAACAACAAAGACGAAAATCAGGACGGGCCTTTTAATTGGGCGTCTGTAGAAGAGGAAAACACACCCTTGAATTACGTTTTTACTGCGGGATTGGTCAAAAAGGAGGAAGCCAGTAGTCCAGCGTGTGACGTCACCGAACGAGGAAGTTTGGAGTGGAGACGAACGAGAGAAAGAATCGAAGGATATGGAGAGCAAGTGTACCGGGAGGAGGACGCGAAAGAAGAACGAAGCGAGGCTCCAGCGGAGGACGGTCCAAAGGCAGGAGGCCACCGACACCACGCGTCGCCCAGCCACACTCACAGGGGAGTGTGGCTCACCCAGGTACGGCAGCGCGTAACCAGCTGGCTTGGGAGGAGGGGAGGTGCTCCTCAGTAGTTACGAGGGCGCGTAGTTCAATACTGTATACGTGACACGCTTTGTACATACTTCGAGTGCTCCCCCTCCCTGTCCTGTACCTGATTACCTTTCCCCACACACTCCCACTCCTCACAGTAACTCCACCACGTGTACATACTTTGTAAAATACACGTTGCACGTGCTCCTATCACACCCCGGTCCTTCCCCCTGGGAAACGGTATTACAACAAGTATAAACTTTAATTGGTGCTCATTTCTCCCCACGCATGTCCTACGGTGGCGTAACCGAGGCGGAGCGGACAATTGAGGACCACAAGCAAGAGAGAAGGCGGACTCCACCCAGCACCAGAGGAATTAACCCAGCAATATTGTCCAGAGAAAGACTGTCCCAAAGGAAAAAGAAAACCTTCATAAAAATAAAACCGTATATACCGAGGTCTGTTCTCCGTGCCCTTTCTTCTCCCCCCTCGCCCCAACAACAGTAGGAAAGACTGACATCATGCTTTTTAGAGAGGCTCCCCTTCCATGGACTCCGGATTGGTGGCCGACGGATCTGGGCCCCTTTCCCTCTCCTAAGCTCACAGTTAAAAACCTGGGGATTCGCCTACACCGTGATCTTAGCCTGAAAGATACAGGTTACCCAAACAGCGGGTTCCTGCTTTCATTTAATCGGTCTGCTACGTCGAGTCTTCCCCTTACTTCCTGATTCTTCCCGTACAACCCTAGTTCAGGCGATGGTTTTAAGTCGCCTGGACTACTGCAATGGTCTGCTTATTTTGGCTAATGATGCCTTGCTCAGCAGACTGCACGGTGGTGCAGAACACGGCGGCACGGTTGGTCCTTAATGTTCCACCTCGGACCCCTTCCCTTCCCCTTCTTGTGAAATTGCATTGGCTTCCTATCCGTCAAGGGATTAACTTCAAAACATGATGTATCATCCATAGGTCTCTGGTTAATCTGGGCCCCTCCTACCTCGCCGTAATTCTTTTGCCTTATGTTCCCCCAGATCCCTAGGTTCAGGTGCTAAACACCTTTTGGTGGTACCTCGAGTAAAAAGGGCCAGATTAGGAGGTAGAGCCCTCTCATATCACGGGCCCCAACTCTGGAATGAGCTTCCGCTCCCCTTAAAACATTGCTCTGAACATTTGCAGTTCAGGAAAATGCTTAAGACCTTCCTGTTCTGTCGCTGCTGCCATTCCTCACAGTTCTGCTGAAGCGCAGAGATACCCCTTCCGGGGTCGGTTCTAGCGGTATACAAACAATTACAAATCAGAATACAAATACAGGGATCCTTGAACAGTAATTCTGACCCGACGATAGTCTCGACCTCCCCCCGTCCGCAGGAAAGGGGATGGGTCACTCACCCGAAGAAATCCCTGTTGGGGGCCGACTGAAGGAAGTGGCCTGATTAGGGTCACTCGGGTCACTAATTGCCAACTCTCAGCCTTCCATACCAAATGAAGAGTCGGTCCAACAGTAGAGAATACAACCCAATATTTGTTTATTCAGGTACCCTCAGAGTGGAGCCCAGTCTGCCCAGTCGCTAGGAGTGCTGCAGAGGGAATGACATCAGCAAGCATAGAGATACATAATGTACATTTCGGAACCAATGAAGGCACGCCCATCATGGAACTTTCCAAGCAGATGCAGCTAAACAATGAGGCCGGGCACACACGATATGCTACTCAAGGTTGCTCTGCCAGTACCCACCACTAGACAAGTGGGAGAAGGCCTCTATCTAGTTGGAATGGTATGCACTAATAAGAACAGTCTATTCATTAGTGAAGCAAGACTCAACCTTGGAGAAACGCAACTAAGCAGAGGCTTTTTCTCTGAAATAGCAGTAGGTTAGTTTCGATTATAACTCAAAATGGTGGTCATATAAAAAATGGTGCCACGAATGCTTACTTACATAGAACAATGTGCAATCATGAATTTTTCTATTCCAAAAAGCTTTATTCAACAGTTCGTGTCATAAAAGAAGATCACAATAAAACAGAATGATTTCCAGACATAAAAATTAAATAGTTACAAAAAGAACAAAAGTGTTTAAAATTGTTTACAGCAAACATGATCGCAAGTAAAGCACGTTCTCAGTTTAAAAAAGAAAGTGCATACCATGATAGGGTTGATAAACGATAGAGTGTAAAGGTAGCTAAGGAAGCTTATTTTCATACATCACCTCAAAAGTTTTGCTGGGGCTCTAAGTCAAGTAGAGTTTAGAGGTATTTCAAGTAACAAAAATATTGAGGGAAATAATTATCCACATCCAGCTCAAAAACTTGGTTACTGCAATTGTAATACACATCAATGTCTCAGTACACAATATTCTCAGTGCAATGTTACTCGTTCTAGTGCCCAGGTTCCAGCAAATAGGCATCAGCCACGCTTTACGAGGGCCAGCGTAGGCAGGGCAAACAATCAGGACATGGGCATAAGACTCTTCCTGTACCTCACAAAAGGGGCATTTGCTGTTACCTGATTTGACCCATTTTGCTGTGTATGTTCCTAAAGGCAAAACACCCACTCTGAATTGGAAGTACAACTTCCGGTCAAAAGGTTTGGATATAATGTCCCAATACTGCTCCAAGCTTGGCCACGGTTTGACTGTTAAAAAAGCCCCTGTTAACATAGAACTGTTACTATTTCAGTGTCTGTTGTTGTACACCAGTTCCCAGTATCTTTCTTTTATGATTTCTTTGGAGGGAAATTGGCAGCTCATTGGATTTTCCCACAGGGTCCACATGCTAATACTCAATAGGGAAGCTCTGACCTCTCTTGACCAACTGATTTTAGGACAGCAGTCTGCCATGATTATGTCCCTAAGGCGTGCAGCGTATGTTGACAATTCGGATGTACACCAGATTCTATGCTAATACAAGATAGAGCATAGCCTGGCAAGATCAGCCAATGCCTTCCTGCCTAAATCTTGCAGCATTTGTAGGACCGGGGTGCTTTGGGGGGGAGCAGTGATGTTTCACGGAAACCCATTTTCAGCTATGGTTAACTGAGACAAGTTCTCAAACCCCCAGAGTTCCAACCAGTATAGCACTGAGCTCACTACTTTCTTGTTATCGATTTGTAGGACCGGGCTTACTGGCTTGGTTAGAGAGGCATTAAAATCACTATATAAAACTCCTGATAACTGCAGATGTTTCAGAGTGGCAGTATCAATCTGGCACCCCATCTCCATAACTTTTTGCAGGATAACCCCCAGATAGGTAAATGTGCTGACTTGTTACAGTGACCGCCTGCCCAAGAGTATGCCTCCTTTAAAAGATCTATGTTGATTGAAGGTCATTAATTTAATTTTGTTTTTGCCACATTAATTTCCAAGCCCAGCAGGGAGCAAAACATTTCGAAAAGAATTAAAGCTCACGGTAGACCACTAGGGATTTTAGAAATAATTAATGTATAATTGGCTAACATTAAAATAGTTAAAAACTTGGCAATCCCATTCATAAAAAGGGAGAATACAGTAGGGGCCAAGATGCAGGCTTGGCGCACACCCTTCTCTACAGAAAAAAAGACTAGTGACATTACCCTGCCTACCCCAGCGTATTGGGGCAAAATTAGCCTCATGGAGGCAAGCTATAAGGGAGAGCAATTCAGGGGGTATCCCTAGCTCCTGTAACATGACCCAAAGTTTGCTGGGCGAGATCAGGTGAAATGCTGACTTAAGGTCGATAAAGGCAGGGTACATGCTACCCTTGCCTAAGACCACGGTCTGCCAGTGTATTAACCTAAACCGAAACACCTGGTCGATCATGCTAATGTGATCCCAAAAGCCCGCCAGTAACGGAGTGATAATTTCATGTTACTCTATCCAGTCTTGGGCCTTATCCAGCAGCAATCAAGCTACCATCTTTTGGAAGGAGTCATAATTACCTGGGAGGGACTTATCACCCTTTTTATACACTGGAATAATCTCGGCCCCTCTCCAGGAATCAGGGACAGTGGCCCCAAGAGCAATTGCATTTGCCAGCAACAGGATATACCTATTCCACTTAGGCTTGTCATGGAGAAAAATATTGCCCGGGATGCCATCTATCCCCGTCGCTCCACCCCCTGTAATTGCGATGAAAGCCCCATTAACATCAGCTGCAAAAAAAACCTTATCTGAATAGTTTATGTGAGGGAGCGCTATGACATTAACCTCTTCGGCACCATTTGCATATTGGGATTCAAAATGGTTAACCCATTGATCCTGGGCTACATGATTCTGTGGCTGTGGTTGATGTCCACCCCTACCTCATTTAACCAGGCTCCAGAATAATTGGGAATTATTATTGGCACATGCCGATCTGAGGATCTGCCATCTATTTTCATTCCATTACTTTTTTGCCTTCACCTGGGCCCTCCTATATTTTGTCCTTGCGGTCCGTACACTATTTGGCTCTTTCAATCTAGTCGCTTCTCCAAGATGTCTGAAAGCCATTTTACATACATCATTGAACCAATAGCACAGGTTATTTTGAGGGGTGCATTTGGTCCTGCATTCTTTGATAAAATAGGAGCCCAATTTAAGAACAAATGTATTATGCGATGCAGTGATAGCTATAGGAAAATCAGAGCTGGTGGAGAGGGCCTCTAATTCGGCTAATATATGCACGGTTTTCAAAGCAATGTACGCTAGGATGTCTAGTTTCTCTGGGACCATTTCCCATTTGAGATGTCTCAAATCATTGGTAGGAACCAGGTCACAGGTGATGAGCTGATTATCAGATTCTAAGGATTTATATTGGGACACTAATTTAAAAGTGGAACATAGTGGGTTGTGATCGCTCTCCAAGCTATCCCTCACCACCATGTCCAAAAGGGCGTGCCATAGCTTTAGATTAATGAACAAATAGTCAATACAACTCGGATTATGGCCATTGTTAAAGGTGTTCGTCCTGTGTCTACCAGAGGGCGTTCTTCCATTAGCTGCCTGCAAGCCTTTTTCTAGGAAGATGGCTTTAATTTGGATTGCAACATCTGTCCACCATTTAGCAGGTGCTAGGTTGAGGCTTGTAATTCCCTACTGAACATGTTCCTCCCTCGGAAGTACCTAGTCTTCACTACCAAGAGGCTCGAAGGTTGAATTAAAGTCCCCTGCAACTATCCCAAGAGAGTTTTGAGACAATTTCCAAAAAGGTCATCAAGGTCCTGATCTCCTACCCCCACTATGCCCCCTAGCATACATGTTGTAGATGTAGATGTTCCCAAGGGGTCGCCCCAGCAGCTGAACGGCAAGAATGTCATTACACAGGGACAGGCGCTCCTGGATCTAATAGCCAATAACCTGCCTAGCCTGGTTGTAAGCCCCTCTGATTGGTGACCTTTGCCCCCACTTATAGCCGGAATGTGATAGTTTAGCTACCCAAGATAGTAAAGAGGGTCTACTAGCCATGTTTCTTGAAAAAGGCAAATGTCATGCTGTTCTATAAAAAATTGTCACTCTGGGGATATGCCCATGGACCTTAAGCCAGCTATGTTCAAAGACAGTAAATCTAGTCTATGGCAATGTATGGTGGTACTCAGTTTGCTCGTTACACCTTAGGACTGAGTTTCCCGCAATATCCAACCAGGGCATACAAATTTTTACCACTCCCTTTCGGCCTTGCGTCGGCCGGGAGTTTATTTCAGAAACTCATGGATCCACTATTTTGTGAAATTAGTGGTGTACAGCCTTATTTCAATGATATTTTGATTTACGCAAAATCAGTAGAGGAACATAATATGATTTTAAAACAAGTTCTTTCAATTTTGATGTAAAAAAATATGACTGTTCATAATGATAAGTGTAAGTTTGCAGTCCAGGAATTGGAATATTTGGGTCACACAGTTTCCAATCAAGGAATCAACCCTAAGTTTTCAGTTATTAGGGCCATTGAGGACGCCACACACCCCACTGATAAAGATTCCTTACGATCTTTCTTAGGATTGTCAGAGTATTACGCCAGATTTCTTCCCTCCTATGCTCAGGTAGTTGAGCCTTTACGCGTGGTCCTGAGGAAAGGTAAAAGTTGTAGCTGGTCTACTGACCTTGAAAAAAAGTTCTGTGATGTGAAGAAATTAATTGTGTCTTCTCAAGCTTTACACGTTTTCAGGGACAATTGTACATCTATCATAACTGTAGATGCTAGTATTTCAGGCCTTGGGGCAGTACTGACACAAAGAGTAAAAGGTCACGAACAAACTGTAGGTTTTGCATCAAGATCACTCAAGTCATTTGAACAACAGTACAGTGCAATCGAAAGAGAAGCATTGGCATGCGTGTGGGCAGTGCAAATATTTTAAATGTATATTTGGGGTCGGAAGTTTGAACTTGTAACATATCCCTGATTGATATTTTTGACAAGGTAAATTCTTCTTGTATGTCAGCCAGGTTGATGAGGTTAGTGTCCAGATTACAGGAGTTCCACTTCAATATTAAACATATCCAAGGCAGGAAGAATTTCCGAGGTGACTGTCTTTCAAGATTGTCAATGCTCAGAGATGATGACGAGGATATCTCTTCTGAGGATATCGAGTGTGTTGCAGTAGTGGATGCAGTTTGTGAATATGGTTGCGTTTTGTCAGAAAAAGATTGAAAGTTGGCTTGTGAGAAAGAGGTAGTTCCTTAGAAAATCATTGATTATTCTACTCATTGCTGGCCTGAGTCTAGGTGCTTAGAAGGTAATTTGCGTATATTTGCCCAAATTTCTGAAGAACTTTCAGTAGAGATCGGAATTGTTCGGAGGGGGGGAAAAATGTGTTTCCTCATCTCATTTACAGCCTTTAATTGTGAACGAGGCGCACCTGGTTCATTTAGGGGTCACTAAAACCATTATGAAAATAACTGGTGGCCTTCTTTTGGATACTCAGGTGAGAAAGGCAATTGATGATTGTCCTGGGTGCCTTTTATCAGATAAACACTGGCAAACTCTAAGAGTTCCTTTACACCCCACTGAATTTCCATGCACTTCTTGGGAAAAATTTGGTCTCGATTTTTCTGGCCTCTATTCCGTTTTAAATCAAGAAAAGCAATATGTTATTTCGATGGTTGATTATCATTCAAAGTGGATGTGCCATGATTTTGTAAAAGCTGCTGATACTGACTCAACAATTTCATTTTTAAGTAAGATTTTCCATTTGGAAGGATCCCCCAAGGTCATCGTTATTGATAACAGTACCCACTTTGTGTCCGAAAAGATGTGCACATTTTTGAAAGAGTTAGATATTAAACAACTTAAATTCGCTTTATATTCACCTTCATAGAACGGTTTGGTGGAGAGAGGAAATAAAGTGATCAAAGAAGGGATACAAACAGCGATGGTCTCTAATCTTAATGTTGAAGATTTAATTAAGCAGAAAGTTTGGAGTTACAACACCGCACCTCACTGTACCACTGGAATCTCACCTTTTACTTTATTAAGAGGCAGGGAGGCACATTCTGTTTTGTTTCCAACATGGTTACAAAATATTGTTGGGGAGAAGAAAATTAATTTGAAAGAAGTTTGTGAGAGTGTGAATGACAAACAAGCCCAAATGAAAGTTAATTTAGATAAAAAATGCAATTCGTTCAATGTGGATGTTCTGGGAGGTGACTGGGTTATAATAAAAAAAAGCCAAACACAATTAGAAAAGGAGAATCAAAATTCCTTGACCCAGTTCAAGTTCTTAAAGTTAGCAAGGGGGCTGCTTTTATTGATAGGAAAGGGTGGTGGAACAAGAAACAACATGTAAAGGTATCTCCTCGACAGGTGGAGATATGCAGAGTGGGCATGGGAGAGTGGAAGAGGATTTAGATTGGAGTCACAGGTTAGATTTGTCTAGAAAAGACAAAATTCCATCTCAAACTTCTCTAACGCCTTTTCCTTCCTCTACTTGTTCAAATGCTCAAAATGTTTATACATGTTCTTCTCAAGGTCGTTCAATTAAGATTTCAAAAAGATTTTATGGTTTTGTCAGATAGTAAGAAATATGAGTTACACATCCCTTCATTATTTTTTTTATTTATGTTTTTAAATTATTTTTTTATTGAAAGGGGGAAGGTGGTGTAGTGGTAAGGGTGCATCGTGCGAGTATCGCACAATATTTTTGGGACTTTAATTGTTCACGCGCATGTTGTGCGTAATGTCTCATGCAACTTGTATTTTAATTATGTGGCTCATGCATGGTGGATCTGTTTAGTGGAGGTTCGAATGATGCCTTTCAGTCACCGTTTGGCTTTCCACTGAAGGGATGCCCCGTATGCTGGGTGGAGTTATATTCCAATAAACTCCTTCTTCAAACTTCATCGGATTTCCTGGATTTCTTACTTTTACAGGATGTCAGATCAATGCCATAATGCAACAGAGTACCCAATGTCTCCCCTTCTACCTCCACTCAATCTTGGCTATCAAATAATTCAGACAATCCACTCAACCCCTCCTTGATCCTAGCAGATACAATGATGCTGCCACCGGTCTACTGCTCTTATTCAGCATGCCTGATGGCTCCTATGACCCTGCCACGTGACTGCTGCTGTCACTTTGCACGGTCATAGGTTCGTGATGTAGCCGCCAGGCTACTGCTAACACTCAGCACACTTGCTGGCTTTAGCCAAGTCTGTAGGTCTGGCTCATATCTAAAAATGCAAGACAGTCCTACTGACTTTGCCAATACTTCTTTCCGTATGAAAAATGTTCTCGCCTTGAGCAAAAAGTCAAAAGAAGAACACAATTTGAAGATTTATAATCTTAGTAAAAGAGGGGCTTTCTAAATGCACCACCTTGTTCATGAACTGGAACTAGTGTCATGTATAGTGCAGAGGCTAAACGTATTCTCTACTTGAAAGCTAAAACAAAAATGGCAGCACCGAAAATAGGGGAAATTATATATAGGATGAGATGTGAGCAGAGAAAGCAAAAAGGTAGGGAGATATCAAGAAGAGGTGAAGAAATTAACAAACCGAAAGATGCAAAAAAGAAGGACAATGATATACGCCGAGGAAGAGGACAGTGAGAATAAGAAGGGAGGACAAAGGGATTAAGGAAAGGAAGGGTGCAGGAGAGAGTATAGCAAAAAAAATAGGGGAACACAAATACAAATTACATAAAGAAAGTAAAAGGACAGAAGCGAAGGGAAGAAAGGGAAGTAAAAGTAAAAGCAGAAAGTGGGTAAAAATACATAAAGAGAAAAAGATGTTGGGCAGATGAGAGTTTCAGGAAGCAGGTTCCATAAATTAAAAGATAAGTGTAGTAAACCTTCTTGCATATGTTTCTGGAGGTAATATAAGGTATTGTGCCTCAAAGTCACAAAAATAAACAAATTCATGTATTGAGAGGTAAAATTGCTATCATAAGAGGTCATTACTTTGGCAATGTTAGTTGCAGATCCGTATCCAGTAGAAAATCCACATCCAATTAGACAAACTTTCTCCAGAGGTGCGGCAGCATCGATTTTAGCCACATAAATTTCATTGACAACCGTGTACTCTGTGAAGGTGCTGGTGCCAGCCAAATTATGAATCAGCTTCCCTTTGCAGCTAAACCTGCTGGTGTTGTCATCCATCAGCCCAGTAAATTTCCCAAATCTGAGTAAAGGAAAAATAAACAACAAGGTTAACTGAGTCCGTTTTCAAATTAAGGGCCTTATCACGTCTGAAAAACTAGAATTGGAGCTACAAGGGCTAGTACGAATGGTTCTGGCTGTTTTTCCAAAACTGTTTACAGGCATCAAGAGCTTCAGGACTAGGAATAAGGAATGACATGCTCGAATTTTCTTATTTATGGTGTTCAGGATTCCGAGTACCTATATGTTCTCGTTTTCAGCAGGTGAAAAGGGCAGTGGAAAACTCAAACGGCCCTAGTCACAAAGGTACATTTGTATGTGCAGATTTAACCATAAATACAATGAGTCTTGCACGTAGTTTAAAGAGACAATTTATTTTGGTAGTCACTAATTCTGACTGTAGATTTACACCCAAGTAAAGATTTATATGTCTCAGGCCTCTTGAAACCAGGGACTGGAGACATCTAAGAATTTACGATTGTAAAGTTACAGCTAGTAGCTTTACACTTGTAAACAGAGAGCTCTAGGACCTCCACCACTGGGGTAGAGATCTATCTCCCTATGGCAAAGAACAGGAAAAATGATAGTGTATTAGTTATTTTAAAAAAAAAATATTCAACATATATTACTATAAAACAAAATTGTTGGTGAGTTTAAAATTATTAATATTAATGTAAAACTAATAAAATAAAATGTTACGATACTGTATCTAATCAAATTGAAGATTTATTAATTATTCAATTAATCAAACATATATGATTTTAATGTATAACATTTTTTTGAGCAAAATGTAAAAATAAATTACCTAATTAGCATTCTAATATTTCAATAATACGTAATAAATCTATTTAAAGGTTGTGGTAAATTAATATACATTTTTATTTTATTAAACGTTTAATCATTTAAGTAGCATCTTTTAAAAAAAAAATATTAATCATTACTTTTAAGTATTGAAAAATGACATTTTAATTTAATGTAACTTTTAACACTTGAAGCAATTATGTACATTTAAACAGAAAGTCAAAATACCGTAACTGATTTAACATTATTCCCTGCAGTGTTAAACTCCTGCCTCGACTATTCTTTTCTATGGGAGTGTATTGCAGTATCGATGAGTAGGTATGTGGAATGCTAACCTTACAGCAAGGATGCGTAGGAGAACATTTACTAACGTTTTAGGGCCTTTAGGACTTTAGTAACTTTAGAAGTATAGGTTGTGAATAACAATGGTCTTCCTCTTTTGTGGATGGGTGTTTGTATTAGCATGTCCCTCCTTAGAATCTTTCTTACACCTGTGAACTCCCTCCCATTTAGTAGTTAGTATTTAGCATTTTCCAGGCACTCTCTCTGGTCCCACTCACATTTGCTCCTGGGGCCCTTATTACGACTTGGCTGGACTTTGCAGTACAGATACCGGAGCAAGTGTTACCCCAGGATGTTTTATACCATTTTAGTGAAAAACTGCTGACATTTTAAGCCTGCTCTGAAACAGGTAGAAAATATCAGCAGGACTGCTGGTGGGGGGAGAGGGTGTTGAATGGGATTGCAGGGGTGAAGGGCACGCTTGGGCCTCTCTGGGGCGGCATTATCTGCTCCCCCCACACTGATGCAGGCAGTGGGCAGGTCTCTGAAATGCTACTGGCCGCAGCCGCTCCTCAGCCCCTTCTGCTTCTTTGATAGGCCCAGTGTGTCCGGGCCTGGAATTATCAGGTCCTGAGATTTCTGACTCCGATAATTCCAGGCCAAAAAATGCTTGAAATGGCGAATTGTGTTATTTCACCTGGAGTTAACTCTCCACGTGAAATAACATAATTCATAATGAAGTAGCAAACTTAAATGTGTGATGAGGTTCTCAAAGAAAAGCCTTGAGAAGCCGAAGTGAAGCGCTCCATTCTGAGGTTTATGAATTCCGTTTTGTGGTATGTAAGTATAACTACCGCAGTACTACTTTACATACTAGAAAATTCAGTTTGTTGATCTATTTTTTAGCGGGTACCAGTAAAACTTGGAATCAGGCGGGGTAGTATTTCTCATGTATATGGCTCTGTCAAGCATGCAATGAGGACGTAAGAGTGAAAGTTAAGTTTAATAAAAGTAAATTGTAAACAAAAACATACTCATTCTGAATACACATGTTTGCATATGGATGTTTGCAGCATCGACACTCTCCACACTGAGGCATGGGAATTGGGATGACTTTATCACCTATGGACAGGAAAAAAATGTGGTAATCTGAAATGATAAATACAGCAAACAGGGTAAAGACTAGCTCTATTAACATATGTTCACCATCCATTATGTGTGCTTGTGGGGCTCTCTAACAACACACATAAGGGAAATGTATCCCAGCAGGCCCTGCTCAGGTAGAGCAATTTATGAAAAGCACCAAAGACACAGCAGCAGACCAAGGTCAAGCACATACGTTCTGTTAGTTTAAATTATATGGTGGTGCAAGTACTCCCAACACCCACTGCCAAGGGAAGTATAAAGATGAAAATGTCCACAAAAAAGGAAGGTGCACTGTGTTGAGTGGAAACTTTTTTGGAAAATTCTTCTCTTTTTTCATATTCATCTTTTCATAAAAACGGCACAGTCAACGCATTTTGTTCCCCTAGTGCCAGGGGAACTTCATCAGGGCAAACACACAAGGCACCCAGGTGCTGGTGACATGTGACAAGGATACGGGTGTCCTCAATAAATCGCGTTGCCAGGGTTCGGTCGTCCCAAGCGTTTGCGTTCTCCCAAATAGCCACGGGAACCAGCACAAGTGAAAATCCTGAAGACAATAGCCGTATGTGAAACTTCAAGTAATACAGTCCTCCTGGTAAAGGGGTCCTCCTATTTATCCGACACAAATCCAGCTCAGGCAACCATAGGAATATAGGTAGAACGAAATGCTAATCTCAAAGTCGTAAGAGAAAGGCTGGGTACATATTCAAACTCTTATCTGGAACTATATTCAAATATGGATAACACAGTTCATGGGTAGAGTATCCAGAATGCCAGCTTTATTTTAAAACCGAATGATTCAATAGTCAGTGAGAACACCCTTCACGTTATTCCGCGTCTTAAATCCTATCGTTGGGCATATGCCGGATTTCGGGCTAAGGGAATGTCTGCACCACATTACACATACTGTTGATACGATTCGCTTTAACTACGGGCGACTAATTGATAAGGCGGACATCCTTTTAAAATTGGGGACGACATACCCCCCTATTGCAGGTAGCGATGATGTGGTACCTCTGATTTATAGGTTACCCAACGATAGGATTTAAGACGCAGAATAACGTGAAGGGTGTTCTCACGGACTATTGAATCATTTGGTTGAATATAAAGACATTGTACAATGGCATTCTGGATACTCTACCCATGAACTGTGTTATCCGTATTTGAATATATTTCCAGATAAGAGTTTGACTATGTACCCAGAGTTTCTATTACGACTTTGAGATTAGCATTCTGTTCTACCTATATTCCTAATGTTGTCTGATCTGGATTTGGATCAAATAATAGGAGGACCCCTTTACCAGGAGGACTGTATTACTTGAAGTTTCACGTAAGGCTATTGTCTTCAGGATTTTCACTTGTGCTGGTTCCCGTGACTGTTTGGGAGAACGTAAATGCTTGGGACGACAGAACTCTGGCAACACGATTTATTGAGGACACCCGTATCAATGTCATATGTCACCAGCACCTGGGTGCCTTGTGTGTTAGCCCTGACGAAGTTCCTGTGGCACAAGGGGAACGAAACACATTGGGTGTGCCATTTTTATGAAAAGACGAATATGAATAAAGAGAAGAATTTTCAAAAAAAGTTTCCACTCTACTGACTCTTCTCGGAGAGAGCCATTTATTAAGTAGAACTAAAAATCACCTTTTTAATGTTCAACCATTTTAAAATGCATTTTATTATAACACTGCCTTTTCCGAATTCATTAGTCATAAGTAGGATGCTACACTGCTAAAGATCATGTTGAAAATTGGTCAATTTTTCATATATGTTTATGCAAGCACCTGCACAATGCATGGTGGAGATTTATGGCTCCAAGCAACAGAAATTGCAGAGTTGGAAGTTGTCCAAATGTCTTTTAGTCACTGAGCGCCAGGCCCTGTTCTAAGCAAAGACATTGTAACAGGGCAAACACCAATGGGTTTTCATGCAATGCGAAAATCCTCCGCATGTGACTCTTTGTAGATTTAGTACTGTTCAGATTTTCCACTCAACGCAGTGTTACAATTTTTTCAGCAAAACTCTATTATGTGAACAAAATTAGATCTATCCACAGGATCTCAGAATTTGGCCCTTCATCCCCTGTTAACAAGCACTCAATGGATCTATTACACACAAAGAAAGACAAATCTCACAATTTTTGCAGGTACAATAAGAAAATATTGTTTTTACTTCGATTCCCTACATTAAAAAAAATTAAATGTGAAGAACCTTTTACACGGAGTCATTGGTGGAAATTCAAAGCAGTCGTGGAATGCAGGTTTCTAGACTCAGGACACCTGACCATTTTGATTCTGAGCACCTGTGTCAATTCAGGTGAGACATAGGCCTCAAAATAGTCAACATTTCGCATGAGTAGTTAACTGGCCTATAAGTCAGAAATGTCTATGTCACAAGTGCGTAAATGACATACTCGTCAGGTCTGCATAGATGTGATCAGGTGACTGTCTGAGGAGTGGTGTAACATCTTTGCTGTATCCTTTGCTAGGTATATTAGTCAGTCAGTCAGTCAATCATCTTTATTCGGTTTACAAAACAAATAAACCATAAAAGAACATACTTTGAAAACAATTATATATCTTTTTAATAAAAACAATAAAATATGTAAACCTTCCAAAGTATACAGTCTAAAATAGTCAAAATATCTATACTACAATTCATAATCTACACATTCCAGATGAATTAAACATTTTCTTATACGTATGACCTGCAAAACAAAATCTACAACCGCACTAGACATCATTAAATCTCCTAAATTATTCAATTGTATAAGTGCTGGTTCACACATAGTAAAATTCATATTTAAAAATAAATGTTTTAGCAATTTCCTTCTAGGAACACTAAATAATTTACAGAATAATACAAGTGCATACTAGATTGGAGGGAAGTCTCATTACAAGGACCGAGATGCTTACCCTTATTCTAAAGTCTCTTGCTAGGGCATGCCATCAAATGATGAACTAGACTTAATAAAATCTTGTAAGTAAATATTTATGAAATGTATGTGGAATATTTAAAAGATACGGTTGAACACCATCCATACGGAAAACACCTAGTAGGGATACATTATAACCTTAATTTGTTTCTTGAGCAACTTTTTATTGGAGCCCTAATGTTTTCAAGGTCAATCACAACTTATTATGGTTGACCAGATTTTATTTTATTTTTTTATTTATAAAGTTTTCTATAGCGCAAACATGATCCCGAGGGGTATATGAGCACTTTACAATAGGAGGGAGAGGAAGCTAAAAGTTGCAGTACATGTGTCAAATAAGGATACCAAACAAAACACATATCAAAATTAAACTAACGAACAAGAACGTATACAAAAGCAAGGGGTCGACAAAGAGCAAGATAATGACTGGTACATAGCGAAAAAGGAGGGGAGTAAATGATCCGAGAAGGGAAAAAAACCAAGAATAACATCCAATCAGGGCTTAAAGGTGTAGGTCCAATGCCTTAGAGCAGAACAATCCAGCACCCTAGTAAGGTAAATACTTGTTCATAAGGAACCTTTTTACTTCCACTTTGAAAGCAACCTTGGAGGAGATTCTCCGTATTTCTGATGGGAGGGAGTTCCAGATATTCGGTGCAGAGCCAGAGAAAGCTCGGTGACACGTTCTCCTTTTGTGAAAGATCTGAGGTTTCAGGAGGAGGGAGTTAGCACTCCTGGAGAATCTACCCCCTCCGGATAGTTCTAGCTTTTGCACTAGATAACTGGGGGTTTGGAAATTGGGGGCTTTGTGTGATAGGCAGGCAATCTTTAGCTGTATTTTTGCTTTGTAGGACAGCCAGTTTAGTGATTTTAAGACTGGGGAGATGTGCGCTTTTCTTTTGGTACCCGTGACCAATCTGGCCGCCGCATTCAATGAGACCCTTAGTGGGGCCAAGGTATATTTGGGGAGACCACAGAGCGTAGCACTGCCATAGTCTAGCCTCAGCAAAACATGCGCTTGGACCACTTGATTGAAGTCAGCTTGTGGGAGGAAAGGTTTGAGATTCCTGAGTGTCATCATCAGGTGGTTAGCTCCCATTGCAAACATTGCTGATATGAGTCTTCATTTTCAAGTGCTTGTCCAGGGTGATTCCGAGGGATTTAGCTGGGTCAATAATGAGGGGGGGGACATTGAAGGCAGTAAGGTGGTTTATCCAGAGGTCCAGCTTAGGAGTGTAATTCGGAGGAGAAATGAGAAGGAATTCTATTTTGGAGGTGGTTCTCAGTTAACCAGTTTTGAGTAGTCAATAGGGTAGTGTTGAGTGAAATGATATTGTCGGGGGAGGAGACTCTCAGATAAAGTTGGGTGTCATCCGCATACATATGGAAAAGAATGTCCATGGAATTTAGAGAATTAGCTAATGGTTCCAGGAACAGGTTGAAGAGTATGGGAGATAGGGCCGACCCTTGGGGTCCCCCATGGATACTGGTGATGGCTGGGAGAGTGGTTCGCCTTCACTCTTTGGGGTCTGTGATGGAGGAAGAACGAGAGCCATTGCAACACCGGACCAGATAGGCCCATCCTGTGCTCCAGAATGAATAGGAGGTTGTCTTGATTATCAGATCAAAACCGCTGCTTAGATTCATAAAACACAAATGAGGGAAGCCCGGTTTTACCCTTGTATATTTCCCCACTAACAACTAACAGTTTAAGGTAAGTGTTTACTATGCTCAAGCCCTTTCTAAAACCGTACTGAGACACTGTTAAAATTGAGTGTTCCTCTGCCCAATGCTCCATCCTCTCTAGTATGATCCTACCAATCAGCTTGGCTGAATAGTCCAAAGATTATACTAGTCTATAACATAAGGGGTCACCCTTATTATCCTTTTTTCAAAATTTGGATGATAATAGTCTCCTGCCATCAGGGTGGAAAAACCCAACTCCTGCTGCATTAAAGACATTAGGTAAAAGTGGGGCCAACAGGTCCTTGGTTATTTTATAAAAGTCCCCATGGGTGAAATCCGGGGCTGCAGCTTTCATTTAGGGCAGTTATTATTTCCTTCAAAGAGAAAATTACTCTGGTTTCTGGTTTTGCTCATTCAGTATTTGATATAACATTGTTATCCTTTGAAGGGGTAAATATTTTCATAAAATGTTTACTTCAATCTTGGGGAGCAATACGAGAGTCTGTTGTGAACAACGATTTATCTCCAAGAAAAGGACCATTTCTTTTTTTCCAGAACAAGGATATATCATTGATTTCTGCTGCTTGTAAGAGATTTCTCCAGGCTTCTTCCTGTAGATGCCTTCTGCTGTGGACCATTGCCTGCTTGTAAGTTTCCCCAAGACTGTGAATCTCCACTCTGACCCTTCATGTTGAATATAAAGCTGTTCTCAGATTCCTAATGGACTTTGTGCAAGCCTTGTCAAACCAACCCTTGACTTTTTGTTTCCTGTCTCGGTATGGTTTTACTAATGTAGAATTGATTGATTGAGAGATGTTAATATGTGATTACACAATAGAAGTGTGATCTGCAGTATAGCCAGAGCATATCATAGCATCCTGTTTACACTCATTATTAATGGAAACAATACATTCATCAGAATTTACACCAGACCATTTCATTCTCATACCCTTGGGTGCCACATTCCGAATACTCTTAGGAGGTTGCTTTATACATAATGGGGCATTAATTGTCAAGATCAGGGGATTGTGGTCAGTCACAAAACAGAAGATCACAAACTTTTATTATCTTATTATGAAAACATTTAATGTGATCAATTATCAACCAAGCCCCTCTCCCAGCAAAAGTGGGGAGGGGAGTTCCCTATGAATGTTACTTTGTTCAACTGGATTAAAAATTCATTTAACCAGTAAAACATTCAATCTTTCATCATAAATATTATGCGGAAACCAGTTAATCCTCCTCCCTCTGCATCAAGAACGCCACATACTTTCCTTGATGGCATGGGGCGTAAAACAATATTAAAGTCCCCTTCCCATATAATGAATGGATTCGTAGTGTTAGAATGTATGGAGAGACCTAAGTTCTTACCCACAGTGAAAACCAAGTCCCTTCAAGAATTATCAAACATATTATTGTAAAAAGTTATGATCGTCTAATCAGGATTTCCTTTTGACTCCCATAAACCATATTGATAAAAGGAAGAATCTATAAGAGACTTAGAAATTGAAAAAGGAGATACAGTTGACATCAGGACAGAAAGACTACCCTTTGCTCTCCTTGCTGTGGATGGAATAGCTGGAGTAGATACTGGTACAAAGCCCTCAAGAGAAAGGGAATCTATCACCCATGTCTCCTGCACATATATTACTTGCACAGGAGCAACATGTTTCCACCAGTCTGTTGCAGAGGGCTTAACCACTATATCTGCTACATTTCATGAAATGAATATCATCTCAGTGTGTGCCTTATTAAAATCAATAACCAGATCTTATTGTCGAGTTAAGATGTTACCATTATAATGGTGATCATTAGGGGTTATCTGCATCTCTTCCCCTCTTTTTATAGCTTCTATATTTCCTCCTAGGGAGTCAATCTACACGACCCAGAGATTCTCAGGGACAAAATCTATTATAAGCACTCACTTACTCTGCCATCAGTTTACCAATGGCTACTTGTTTTTCGTGACACTCCATATATTGACCTGGCTGCTAAAAGAATTCCAAGTAAACAATTTCTATTTTACTCATTGGAGAAGTGTTTGCCATTTGAGGGGTGAATAGCTTTGTCAATATCTGTTTAACTAGATCAGGAGAGAAGAAATTCAAACCGAGCCAGAGATGTAATACCTGATTACCTGTTTGTGGTATGAGTGAGTATGCTATGACAGGAGCTCTCAGCAGCCCTTCCTTGAATTGCTGTACCAGGACTAGTGACACTTACCTCTTGCTGAACCATAAGGATACAGATCCCCAGGTCATACCGTAACTGCCTGTATAAGGAAGGATAGCTTTATATCAATTACCCTTTCTGTCTGAGGTCTTACTGCAGACAGCTATAACCTCACAAACAAGGAACCAATGGCTGCTGGGTTCCTTCACATCTTACCTACTCACTTTACGTACTCCTTTGATGGAAACAGGGGTGGCTCCTCTGCATATCAAGATATGACATTTTTCCCTTGCACTTTTCTGATGCCAAAGAGGCTTGGAGAGGACATCATGACATTGTTTTGTCTCCTCACACGTGTCTGGCTGCCCCTGCTAACCCAAGATGATTCAATCAGCTATGAGTTACTATGTTGTTCTAATACACCCTGAATCTACTACTATTATTTACTCAGCACACCTGTGACGTGTGTGGAGGCCAACAGAATGCTCCTTTTTACATGAGTATATTTTTCAGGGTTGTCACATTGTTTACTTATCTGCTCCCACATAGTACTTCAGTTTATTTCGAAAAGGGATAAAAGATGTATTGCATGTTTCCCAAACCATTTTTCTTTGGCAAACTCATCATCTTACTTATATGAAATTCTTTCAATCCTCTCATCTCTCAGCCATGCCTCCAACGTTTGTGTTTACCAATGTCGGCAGACAGTGAGCAAGGGAACCAGTCCTGGGGCTGTGAACCGCATAATTGAAAAGCTGTAGTGAAACATGTGTCTAGCTGTATCTAGTTGTACTGTTGGAGCAAAGCAAATTTTACATTTCTTTCGAGTTGTAAATAATACAATCTGATGATTCTTTAATGCAGTGATTGGTAACTGGTCTCATTCTTGATAGGGGTAAAACAAACCCACTCATACCCGAACCAATAAAGGTATGCAGAGGGACGAGGCAGGGATGTCCCCTCTCTCCGTTCTTATTTGCCCAGGCAATTGAGCCGCTGGCAGAGGCCCTTAGAGCAGAGGCAAGTGGAGGGATCATACTAGGTGAAGGGCCCATATGTTGTGTCATTATATGTAGATGACCTCTTTCTGTACATAAAAAACATACACCACATACCTCACCAGCTGTCTTCTATACTCGAAAGATTTGCCAACATATCAGGACTAAAGGTGAATCGCCCAAACCCAGTCTGTATTCCTTCAGTGTGCAAAACGCAGACCCGGCCTATATACTTAACGGAGAACGGGTCCAATGGTACAAAACCACATTCTGTTACGTAGGATACATATATATCGCGGCACACCACACCTGCTTGAAGGCAATCTAGGTAAGGCCATAAGAGCAATCCGCTCCCAAGTGACTTTCTGGAAAACTCTGTCCTTATCAATTACGGAATGGGTGGCACTGACAAAGATGATACTTCTCCCACGGCTTCTTTATTACTTTACTAATCTCTCATTGTAAAGTCCCCCATCATACTTTCAACCCTTAGAAGCTCTGATCCAAGACTTTATATGGGGACACTCACAGCACTGTGTAGCCCTCCAGAAGTTGTACTTACCCATAGATCAGGGAGGGCTGGCAGTCTCGAATTTGGAACAGTACTATTTAGCCACTCAACTACAGTGGATAGCTAGGTGGCTAGTGGATCGGTACAGAGAAGATACAGCCACCACCTTCCCTCCTTTACAGCTCCCTGAACTGTTACAATTATTCCACCCATACACCAGGGCCAGAACCTCAAGTTTGCTATTGCTAGGAGTGGCATATAAATGCTATTGCAGAACACTCTACATCACTCGGAAGACCACTCCTTATGCTCCCGCCCTCCCACTGGAAGGAACGCCATAGGTCCCAATACAACATCCGCTGCTGAACTATAACAATGGCAAGACGCAGGCATCCAAGACTTAGGTGACTTAGGACAAAGTACCAAATCCACCATGCAGGCCAAACTGGAAAAGTAAGCCTGGAACAAGGGAATGGACCCAAATGACAAAGACACGGACGTTCTTCCTGAGAAGCAGCAAGGTGTTGATAGCTCGCCAGAACTGACCCTCCAAGATATAATGGCGGCCATCACGACGGTTAGAACATCACTGGGGACCAGGATTGACTCTGTTTCCACAGAGGTTTCCTTAATAAGAGCAGATATGCAGTCCATGAATAGCAGAATCAAAGAAGTCGAATCAACCACCAGTTCCCTAGTCAAAGACACGTCCACCTTTCAACAAAGGATAAATTACCTATAGACCCGCAGTGAAAGGAATGTAGCACAGCTGGATGAATACGAAGGGTGCTCAAGGCTAACCCTGGGTGTAGTTTGCGTAGTACCGCTACGCGTTGCTACATGAAGTGCACTTCGCACTATGCACGCTACACATAGCTACACGAGCTGCATAGTGAGGTAGGGAAAATGCTGTTTGCAATGATTGCATAGTGCCAGATGCTTGTCCGCACTGTGCAATCATTGCAAAGGGCATCATGCACAGTGCGAGCAGCCGTTTTCTGACGCTCGAGTAGATTTGTACTTGAGCGGCCACTTTCTCAACGCGGACTGATAGTTTCTCATTGCGAGCAGTCGCGAGCATACGCGACCACTCGCAATGAGAAACCTAACCTCCCCGCATTAAGAATCTCACCGGGAGGTTTATTTGCCACGCTCGTGATCGGCAACTTGATATTGCCGATCGCGAACGAGGAAAAAGTCTTGTCGGGATGATGATTTTGCTTGCTCGTGGTCGCCAACTTGACGTTGAGGACCGCGAGCAAAAAATACCCTTTATGCTACGCGACGTGTTTTTAGCATTGTCCTACGTGCAATTTGTGTAGCACGTAATTGCGCAAAGTACGCACACTCCGCGAGCGTATCATAGTGTTATGCCCAGGGTTACTCAAGGTGCAACAACGTGAGAATTATTGGAGGTCCGGAACGCGTTGAGGGTCAGGCAATGGGTTTGTTTGTTGAAGAACTGGTCACGACCTTCCTATAGCCCCCAAGGTTGTCAAAATTCTTCATGATTGAACGGGTGCATAGGGTACCCGGATGTAGACCTAAACCTGGAGCGCCCCCCAAGGCCCATGGTGGTAAGAGTTTTCAACTATAGGGACAGAGGTATTATTTTGCAAACGGCTCGAACATCACCTCCAATTGAACTCGAAAATTGTAAAGTGTCCTTTTTTCCGGACTTCACGCTAAAGGTCCAACGTCAATGACGCAGTTTCCTTGAAATTAAAAGAGCCCTGGTAGACAAGGACACCAAGTATGCGAGGCTCTTCCTTGCCAAGCTGCGAGTGGAATCGGAGGGAAAGGTATGGTTCTTCAACACCCCTGAGGAGACATGGGAGTGGCTCAATGGATGGGTAATAGCGGGGAAGTAAAACCACCAAAGTCAACCAGACAGACAAGTGAAATCTCGAGAGGAACAGAAAGCGGGATCCTCACCTGGCGAAAGCCAGGCAACTGACGATGGCAAATACGGAGTGGACTGTATCCTTTATTTTCATAGTACATGTCTCTTTGGAATTCTTCCTTTGAGCTCCAGATAGACTCATCTCCCCAGATGGACAAACAAGTAAGTGCGGTACACAATGTGATGGACTGTCCCTTACCAGGGACACAAGATCAAACAATGGAACATTAAATGGGGCTGCCTTGGGAATTGAAACATTGATTCAGTATTTCATTAATGTCATTGTGAACAGGTGGGAAGTTGGCACACGCACCACAAGTTTAGGGGTGGGCAATAGGTAGTCTGCAGTTTTTGGGGAGGCGGGGATTCCGAACCTGCCATGCAGGGAGGGAGGGAGGGGGTTGAGTTACTGTTTGTTGGGGGGTGGGCTTCAGTCACCGAAGAACTCTGATACAATCTACATTAAATGCTCTGATGAGCATTTAGAACCAAATGGGGATAGGAGCGGGATAAAGGGTTGTTCAGTTAAGTGTATGCATAGTTTAGACAGGGTTGACAAGAGACAACTAGCTGGTGACACAGCACTTCATACTCCCGACATGGCGAAACTGGTGCTATACAGGGCTAGTCAAGGAAAGGGGGCACATGAAGGGGCTCCCTTGATAGTTCACATTACCACACCATGTAATATGGGGCCACCATTGAAACAAGAACTTAAATTGTTGTCCTCTACGTCAATGGTCTGGGGGACAAAATAAAAAGGGGAGTAGTGCTTCAATATCTAAAACGTGACTCACCAGAGGTGATTTTACTCCAGGAGTCACACTCATTGGGAACAAGTGTAACGTATTGACGAGATTAAGATTCAAACTCGTAGCACGCTCTGCATTTGGTTCCGGATCACAAGGAATGGGCATAATGATTCGGAAAATTTTTCAGATGACGATTGATCGTATATGGACAGACAGTCTGGGTAGATTTGTGGCAATCTTGAGGAAGTACATTAAATCTAGTTTCAGTATACATACCACTGGGCCTTCATGCCCCAGCCTTTAGAGATCTTGGTGATCTCTTGCTTGCCCTACCAGAGGGGAGACTCATGATTGGAGGCGACTTTAACACGATCGTCTCGGGTACGATAGATTACACACCCCCAAAGGACCTACCTCCTGTTCACACACTAATTCATAATTTTCTGAGAGCAATGGGACTAGTGAATACTTGGAGGGTGCTCACTCCTCGATACAACACTATACATTCTACTCGGGCGCCCACCGCAGTATGTCTAGGATTGACGATGTAACACCTGCGGACCAGTTAGAACAAATTAGAGAAGTAAGCCAACTTGCAAGGGGTATATCAGATCACTCACCCATCTGAGTCCAGAAAAAGGTGGGGGAACCTAAATTTGGTAGGACTGCCCGATTAGTCCATGGTATATTAAGATCCCCCAGATAAAAGAAAAAATTGTATGCGACACAGAGCTTTACTCTCAAGAAAACAAGCATTCAGTTGACTCAACTCAAATACCGTGGGAGGCATACAAGGCCGTGATATGAGGTGTCACTATCTCTCAGATCGCTGGAGTCAAAAAAGAGAAACAGGCAGCGTAAGTGTGATTAGAAACTGAAATATTGGAACTGGAAAGGAATCTCCGAGATGTGAACTCAGATGGGGTGAGGCACGCCTTAAGACTAAAAATAAAGGAATGTACAGCCCTTGCCAGTGAAACGGCCAAGGCACAATATAGGATTTATAGGATATATATATGAAATAAGGGACAAGGCCGGAACATTGTTGGCCTGGTTGGAAAGTAGGGAGCAGACCAATAGAGTGGTGGTGGAACTAGTGGTAGAATCTGGTACGCGAATGACTGAACTGCAGGAGATCGCAAATGCATTTAGGGACTATTATCCTAGTATATACACTTCCCAGATGTCATACAGAGAAGCAGACGTGCACTCCCTTTTGTGTGATATATCTTTGCCCTTGCTCTCAGAAGAAGAACGTTCAGACCTGGAACAAGACTTGAGCATCACAGAGGTACAGAAAGCCATGCAAGAGTTATGAGTGGGCAAGGCAACGGGTCCAAACGGCTTGCCCAAAGAATTATACAAACTTACCATGAGTAAGATAGCACTATATCTGACCAGAATGTTCCATGAGAGTTGCGAGGTAGGCACGCTCCCAATTGATCAGAGATTGGCAACTATAGCTGTCGTTCACAAGAGTGGGAAGCCTAAAAATGTATGTTTCTCGTATAGACCAATATCACTGCTTAATGCAGAAGTCAAGATCCTCAAAAAATTCTGGCTACACGTTTACTGCGTGTTATAACAAAACTAGTGCACCTGGACCAATCTGGATTTACGCCAGCCAGAAATACCTCTCTTAATTTGCAGAAACTGCAGGGAGTGCTTGACCAAGGCAACACCAACGGCCAGGACATGGTAGTGGTGTCTCTTGATGCGTCCATGGTGTTTGACACAATTGAATGGTCCTCTATGTATTCAGTATTAAAGAAGCCGGAATTTGGCATGGGCTTTTTGAGATGGGTCCGCCTCCTATATCAAGAACCACTTGCCCAAATAGTAGTCAATAACCGAAAGTCCCACATATTTGCACTTGGAAGAAATACCAGACAGGGTTGCCCCCTCTCCCCATTGTTTTTTGTCCTAGTGCTCGAGCCATTGGCAATGTGGATACTGAGAGATCCCATTATTCGGGGGCTCCGGTGGGACGAGGACTGGGAAGAGCGTATCTCACTCTATACCGATGATATTTTGTTATACATGGCATCCCCTGCATCCTCCCTGAATAGAGTATTGCATATTTGTATAGTATTTGGAAGTTTTTCTGGGTACAGGATTAACTGGACCAAGTCAGTCATCTATGTCCTCAGTGGTAAATTGCTTTCCCTGCCCAAGGGTTTCACAATTACTGAAGCGGAGATGGGTTCAAATACTTGGGAATCCATGTCTTGAAGGACCCGACTCACTTTCATGAACGCAACCTCCTGCCCCCACTGCAAAGACTTAGAAGCGATATCTCACATTGCAAATCACTCCCACTGTCCCTACTAGGGTGCGCAGCCCTATTCAAAAGTATGTCCCTTCCAAGTTTCTTGTACGTTGTGCACAATACGCCTCTTCCAGTGGGAGCAGAATATTTCAAATTGATAGAGGGCGCCCTAAGAGAGCTATTGTGGGGATGAAAACCCCCAGAATATCTTTTCAAAAGCTCACACGAGGGTGGTATGATGGGGGAATTGGCCTCCCCGACATTAAGAGATATTATTGGGTAGTGCAACCTACTGCGATAAATCAATGCACGTACAGGCCACAGGGAGATCCCGGATTACACATGGATAGATGGCTGCTCCCAGGGAAGAATTTTACAGGGGTGTTGTACACTAATCCCATCAAAATGAAACTGAGGTAGCCCACTGGACATGTGGTCCAAGTATGGTGGAGTGCCATGAGGAGCCTGGGCAGGGAAGGAAAAATCACACTGGCCACCCCACTCTGGGACACTGAGCTAATTGGCAACCTAAGACACACCATGAGCTTTGACAGATGGGGCTTAATAGGAAGTTCCAAGGTTGGAGACCTGTGAAAGGAGGGAAGGGTAGTCCCCTTCGCCCAACTACAGGTGGATTATGATCTAGCTAGCACAGAGTACTTTGGATACCTAGAGATCCAACTTGCACTTCAAGTAGCGATAAAAAAAGGGAGAGATGTCACCAACCTCCTCCCCTCTAGAGGACGAGGTCTTAAATGGGAGAAGTCCATTTCGTTGATATACAAAAAACATGTCAATAACATGTCTGACCACCTTCTCCGACTCTGAGCTAAATGGGAATATAATGTTGCATGACTGGAGGATGAGGAATGGCTTGAGGCCTTAGCTTCTCCCAGAGAAATGGACATCTCCTCTTGGCTTAGACTTATACAGCTGAATATGCTCAATAGAATTTATATTGCGGGACCAATGTTTGTAAGGAAGGGTTATTGCACAGATGCCGAATGCATGAGGCGATGCGGGCAGGAGGGCACCTTTGTGCACGTACTCTGGGAATGTATGGTTATCCAGAGGTACTGAATTGGCGGAGTGTATGGAGCATGTAATGGGTAATAAGATTGATTGTAATATCAAGCTGTGTCTCCTGAATATATGAGGCCCTTAAGACTTAAACTCCAAAGAGAGACTATGGGTGACACTTGGAATGATAATCGCCAAAAGGAACATTGCGAGATTGTGGAGGGTACATGAACCACCAACACTGGTAGCTAGTGGAGAAGACATGGATTGGTACATGTTGACGGAGAGGACAGTGTATGAATCCAGGGAAACCCCAATAAATAGATGCACATTTGGGGTAAGTGGAATGAGTATCAGAGTATGTGAGCCCTCGCAGCCTACACGGAGTCGCGACCCGGGGGAGATTGCCACGATGTGATCCAATGTAAAATATGTGTCATTGGCTATGGACTCAGGCTTGTGGTTAGATCTGTGCCAGCAAAACCTTTGGACACACATGTTTGAATAATGTATATACTGTATAACTCTGTCTTTAATAAAAACGTTTCACAAAAAAAAAAGACTTAGGTGACTTTAACTAGACGGAGAACTGCGCCCATACACCACAATTTTAGCAGAGGAGGAGCTGCCCCCTGGACAGTTTTTACTACACTGTTCTCTCAAAGCGGCATTAACTACCCATTGGGGGATATATACACAGAGCACAAAATGCACCACACTATACAATATTTGCACGTCATGGGTCAAGGAGGGCACTTAACAAAATAGTTTGCCGTTTTGCTATGGCACCACACGGCCGCTGACCGGTCATCCCTTAGGCATCACTGGGAGACTGAGACAGACAGACTACTCTTCAATGCCGAATGGAACTCTAGATTGCAGAGCTCCATCTATATTCCTCGAAACGTGCGCTTCTGACTGATCCAATTTTTTATCATTCACAGAGCATGCCTTACGCCCGTAAAGATCAACAAATACTTTCGCCGCCAGGATGCTAAATGTCCTAGATGCACACTTGTAGATGGAAACCTACTGCATATGATTTGGAGATGTCCCGCACTAACTGAATACTGGAAAGCAGTGGCCGACGATCTAGTGTGTTGCACAACTAGGGATATCCCCCCTAGAGTGGCCACCAAATCTCTTGCACCTACACCTTAGGATCATTAATAACAAGGTCACTTCCAGATTTCTGGATCTATGAATAGTGGTGGCAAAGAGACTAATCATTAAAAAATTGAAAGCTCTCCTTCCACCCACAATCACAATGTGGAGGCACTCAATGCCATCTGGGAAAAAGAAGAGAGCGTAGCGCTCCACAGGGAAGATACACTAGGGCTCCGCAAGATTCCAATAGCAAGCAGCTGGGATGCACTCCTCACAACCCTTTTGAGCACAACCAATGGAGATGACCCCCCCCCCCAGAGCCAACAGCACAGTTTGGATGAATAAAAGTGCCTGGTTAGTCCAGGCTAAAACACTAGGCCGGTCAATCGGTGGGTGAGCAGGCAATGACATGGGTGGAGAACCTCTCACTTGCGCAACCTAACAAACATCATGTAGAGCAAATCAGACATATACACCCATACGGCCTGTGCCACATAGCAAGAAAATCTCAGCGACAACACCTATTGATTACTAGCAGAGAACCTTGTACGTATCACCGGTTTTCGTTTATTATTACAACTTTTCTAAAGCTTAATCTGTTAGCAAAAACATACACAATGACAGCAATGGCAGGTTCATACGTGCTAGGCCTAGATCAGGTGCAGCCAGGGCATGCCCTTAGAAGTACAAACAACACTGGAAAGACAGCAATAATGTGGCTGCGCACTATAGTGACACAATGGTAGAGGCAGGAGATTGTCTCAAAACGGTCAGCGAGAGTAATACTCTCCCACCAAACAGCTCATTTAAAGACGCTGTTATACTCCTGTGCACCTAAAGTTCAAGGATACCCTAACTAATGTATGTACTAATGCAATCTTAATGTGCACCAATTGACTGTGTATGTGGAACCTATGTATAACGTGTTATATTGCAACACTGAAAATTTTCAAAAACCAATAAAAACTGATTTAATAAAAAATGATAAGTATTTTATTCCATAAATTGGGGCATTTGCATTGATGAGAAGGCCCACTGCCGTTACTCATCAGTGTGAGGACTCCTTCACGAAGTCCTATAGAGATATACGTCATGCCCTTTGTTCCACAACACAGGATGACTACCTTTCACTGTGTTGCTAACTCTCATGAAAGCATCGTTAGATTTTTTCACAATAAAATAAAGAGATCTTTATTGTAAATTGTGTACAGGTTAATGCAGGAGATGCACTTAATGAACTAACCATAATAGAGTTTTTTGCTTCTTGAACACACTGGCTCCTTGCTATGTATCTAATTTAGAAGGATAATTCGAAAACCATTTAAATACTTATTCCCCTGACATAGGTCTCAGGCTGTGTTATTGAATGAGTAAATGAGTATTCATCATTATCTCACATTAAATTATTGTGTAATACTATGATATTAGGTCTTTTGGCAGTGCAAAGAATCATGGTGTAAGTCCAAAGCATGATGCTCCCTGAATCTCTGCAAGCTCATCGCTCAGCATCATATTTTAAACAGGAGTTTCAAATAAAGTCGATGGGTGAACTGCAGCAGGCAGCTCATAGGACTGTGCAGCACATTTCTCTATCCAGGGTGTAGTGGGTGTTTAATGTTACTCATTATGAACCCCCTCCAAATGAACCTTCAGAGATTACAGTACTGTATAAAGATTGTGTAAAGTGAAAGGAGGAAAGCTTTGAAAAGTAGCCACTGAACAGTATAGGGCATATACACAAATTGGATTCTTTAGTACATTAGTTGTACTATAATAGCAGTGCTAACAACGCTACAAAAAGTTATTCACAAAACATTATGCAGAAGTCCATACCTCCACTTCGCCTATCTTATAGGTAAGGGGATCTTATCCCCAATTTTCAGTATATCTATCTTGCCCTGTAACGTCTGATATTCCAGCCATCATCACAACTCACAGGTTTCTATTAACTTGTACCACTTATGTACATCCTATGCTTCCAATCATTCATATCTTATGTTTTATTTCTATTTTGTATGAGCAGTATTGGTAACATTGTAGGATTAACAGAGGGATCCATGTCACTGGTACACCACTGCTCAAGCCTTAGATGTTTCAGATAGCAAATCAGTGCAATTTGTGTGTTGTGTTTGTTTTGTTAAGTAAAACCAATTGTGATAATGCTCCTCACTGAGTACTGAAGGTGATGAAAGGAAGGAGCCCTGCAAAGGGCTGCAATTACCATATTTTGATGTACATGTACTATTGTATTTTTTAATGGGTTGGAATTGGGCCTAACATGTCTGGTTGCTGATATGCACACAAAGAACCCTTTGTTTCGAAAGCACACATACTGACACCGTAGTCAAGTTCTTTTTGCACTCTAACATCATGGGCTAGAGAGGAACCATCTTGATATGGTTCTTATCTCTCAGATTGCAAACAATTAATACAAATACATAAAATATCTCTGCTCCCACACCTGTTTAATAAGGATCTCTCAAAGTTCCCCTCTAGCTCACCCTGTTCAATCGATACATTGAATTTCTGGGTGAACTACTTACAGGTCTTGGCATATCTTTTATTAGAACGCTGATGACACCTACGTCTATCTTAAACTTGACTTCTACATTCTGTCTGCAGTATCAAATCTTCAATTAAACAATCTTGGTTAACACTATCGTTAATGTTAGTATTACCCGCAGACCGGTGAGATCTCTTGTGCGGGTTGTTGATATTCCTTTATATTCCTTCTTGTTGTACATACTTTGGATGCCGTGTCTAACTAGTCAGCTTTATTCAATGCCAAGGAGGGATTGCATAAGGGCCTTCCAATTCGATTTTACATTGAATGTAGTGGGGCGGAGACTCCAAGTGAAGCATGGGGAGTTGGGAGCAGCATTCTCCTATTTTCCTGTTTTGCATGAACATCGAGTGAAGGTATTCGCAGTCTGTGTAACTGAACTGAACAGAAAGTTGACGATTATGCTCAGAGTCCTTGAGATCATTGGCACTGACTTTGTGATATTAGCAGAGGGCTGTGCAGACCGGAGGAGACAGCTCTGCACTAGTACTTATAATGCTTTCCCATCTACATAGACGGTGCAGATGTCTGTCTTTAGAGCTACAAACCGCTAACAGATATATTCCATGCCATGTTTTTATAGATTAAACTTTGCACCGGACACTGTGTTTGGAGATGTTATTACTCCATTTTTCTTCACATTAAGCGGGGAAAATGGTTTTAGGCATACAAAGGAGTGTGCATGTGTGAGAATGGGTAAGATAGACTGACACACGTGGTCGGTAGGTTACTTTTACCTGTTCCCTCTTCCCTTGTTTTTGCCAGAGGGGGGCCTTTTTGACCTGAGTTTTTAACAGGTGAGGTGAGGTCCAGTCCTCGTACAAGACGGGTGAGCAATAACTTCTTAATTGATTGTGCTATACTATAAGCATATAGATGTTTGAGGCTGACAGTTGGCGCACCTCAGTATTCCCAACCAATCTGTAGACTCTGTCTATTTTTTTCATTTAGAGAACTACAATATGTGTTTCTTTACAGGTGCATTCTGCATCCCGTCGATACGGAGGATTTGTATTTGGCACACGAGGTTGTATAAATTCCAACCTTTATTTTCAATTGTTTCCTTATTTGTGTTTCCACTGTTTTGAGACTCCATTTTTAATGCAGTTGAAACAACATTTATAGACAGGTCCTGAAGAAAGCCGTGGACTACCAGTCCAGAAGGCTGAAACATGTCAACCTTACCTACAAGCAGTTATGTTTGAAAACTGCTTTTTGTACTGTTTTTAATAAGGATTACAATATATATCCCAATAATAGTTTTTCTCTCTTGTAAATCCTTTCTTAATTTTCACTGTCACACTATTGCACTGCACTCATTACTCCCATATACTATTTGTGATCACATCTACATGTTTTGGAGAGCTTGTTTCCTCTCTGTTCTTCTTTCCTCCTACATGACCCTTTCAAGATACAATCCACTCGGAATCCCTCTATGATCAAGAGGTATAGTGGATGGTAGGCTGGATACCCAGATGATGATATTGATCACTTTGGTGAGTGATGGGAATCCGATTGTTTACAAGGATAGAATTGAATGGGGACTTAATCCGCGGCAGGTCTATAAAATCCCTTGGACCCTCCACCACACTTTCTGTTAATATCATTACCCACAGACCTGTCATGACTGCAAATATTTTGGGCTTCATTCTAAAAATAAAATACACTTTAAAGTACATAACCAAGCTCACTGCAAATTGGAGTGATTTCAACATCCAAAGCATAAATATTTAAAACACTTCTCTTTATATGATCTGAAGCAAGCAGTTGAGGCCAGGATACTTTCCAAAATTAGAAAGAGGTCAGTTTTCCTCACTAGCCTCCCTAAGAACAGGCTCACTCATTTAAGAGCTGTACTTCCTACTGCTGCTAGGTTTCTGACTAACAAGAAAAGTTTGACCATATCACTTCTGTCTTGGCCTGCCTCAAATAATTCCCTAATCAGATACGATGCCATATAAGGCCTTCAAACCACACTTTACAAAACTTTAAAAGTCAACATTATCAAGAGATCTTACTTCAAAGCTTGGTTTAGAAAGAGGTTCGCAGAACCTGAGTTGTACATTTCAAAGGTTTATTTCCACACCTGTTTTCAAGAAAAACTCCACTCTACTCATATCAAGAGTACCTCCTCTTTTCCCTTCTTCAGACCTTCATCTGACTGTGTAGTCCCTTGCTTTATGTCTCCACTGTCATTACTCTCACACTATTTACCACTAGTTTCACATAAGTCTTTAATGCTCTTGTACCATTGGTCTATGCCCATGTTCCTATCTTTTTCCTCAGCCATTTAAATGTCTCTATTCAAGCACTCAACAAACATTTCCCTCTGGTCTTGATACATACTTTTTTTAAAACTTTATTTTTCAATTTTCATACACAATGAGCAATAAATCAATACAAGAGTGGTACATTGTCAGGCACTCAATTTGATAACAGTGACATACTGTAATATAAAAGACATATCATATGGCATCAGTAGATATAAGTTGTTGGCCCGATAATACAAAACCGCAAAAAGTCTGTTCCTCGGGCCCAGGGTCAGCAATCTGGTAAACTAGCCCAGTTACAGGCATAACCCCAAGTACATCATGCTTGGTCTGGTGGCATCCTAGGGACAGACATGTATCCCCATTGTGCATAAAATATACAATATCAACAGGAGTTGTACATTCATCTACTGTACCCCTAACCCACCCCCTCTGGCACAATGCCACTTTCCACCTGTGTATCAGAGTCCCTATTTTTCTAAACAATATACGCCCTTTATGGACCCCAGATGTCTTTGGGGCAGGATGAAGTGGGCATTAGGGATGCATAAACTTTATTATGCACATTGCAATATGCCAGGCTTCGAAGCCATGCCTGAAGCGTGGGTGCCTGTTTCTTACCCCACTTTAATGCTATTTCTCGTTTTGCCAACAGGGGTCCAAGCGCCGCAAACCTCCTTACTTTCTTAGGAAAGTTAACCATGTAGCCCAAAAGTGCTATTTACGGGATGGGGGTTAAAGACAGGGAGACCATACCGCCCAATGTGGCATGTACCTGTTCCCAATACAGCTGGAGGTTCGGACAAGTCCAAGTCAGGTGTGCAAAATCTGCATGAAGGGCAGATCATTTCCAGCAATGATGTGGCCTAGATGGGTCAATCCTGTGCGACCAGGCGGGTGTGTGATATATTCTGCGAAGAAATTTAAAATGTAGAAGTTTGTGCCTGCTGTTAAGGGACACCTCCTTCGTGATTCTGCAACACTGCTCCCATTGGTTGTCCGATATTGGCTGGCCTAAATAACGTTGCCATGCCGTAAGAGCCTTAACATCCATGACCGGGCATGCAAAAACGCATACCCTATACATTTTAGAAATCAAGTGAGCGCCCATTTAGCTTTCAATGACTAACGTTAATGGAGCAGTAGGATCGGTGCAATGGGGAATGAGGGAAAAGTGGCTCTCAGCATGGAGTCTATATACGCTGCAGGCAGTACGAAGGTGTCCATAAATGAGCGGTCCTGGAACCGAACATCCTCTACCACAGAGAAGACATGATAGTTCGGAAATAAAAAGCCCATCTTTCGGACCCCAAACTTTGCGAATATGCGTTTAACTAATGTTTCTCCCGTTATGGGGAGCCATGAGGGGTTTGGGAGCGGTAAGCCGATGAATACAATAAGTCCAGACCCAAAAATCTTCTAAGCTTCACCCATGCCCAGCTAGTGGTGGAAACTGTTTGAATATCTAATAGGTCCCTCTGAACCCCTTTGGGTAGAACCCTGGATAATTTCTGCGGGAGCACCAAATCTGCCTCTGGTCTCAGGTATGGGATCCGGGCATCCGGATGGTACCAAGCATAGGAATAACTGCACTGTGCCATTAAATAATATAAATACATATCTGGGACTCTGAAACCTCCCCTCTCATAAGGAAGAGTCAGGGTCTGCCAGCTTACCCGTGGTCTCTTACCCCCCATACCAATCTGATAAGGTGTTGTCTTAACTGAAAGAAGAATGATTGAGTGAGGGGAATGGGAATGTTGTTAAGAAGATGAAAAAATCTTGGCAGGACAACTATTTTAATAATAGCGATTTTTCCCGCCATAGATAATGGGAGGCGAAGCCATCGCTCTATTTATGACTCCAAGGAGCTAACCGCCAGTCCATAATTTAGCCTGATGATAGTGGTCAAGTCCATGTGGATGTGGACACCTAGACATTTAACCGTGTCTCGACACCATTAAAGTAATGATGCGATGCATCACAGAAAAAGGACCATTCCAAGGAATCGAAGGCCTTTTCAGTGTCTAACAATACCGCAGCTGCTGCAACATCGGGGTCTATTCTATGTATTACAGCAAACAGGGTCCGTAGGTTTAGCGAAGTGGATCGATGGGGGACGAACTCTGACTGGGCCGGAGATATAATATACTTCATTAATAAAGCCAGACGGATAGCGATCATCTTAGCCAGAATTATATAATCTAGGTTCAATAGCGAAAGGGACCTATACGAGCCACATAACGAAGGATCTTTACCCGGCTTAGGGAGCAAGATAATGACAGCTTCTCTAAAGGTGGGTGGGAGAATACCTTTCTCTAATGCCTCCGCGTAAACCTCTATCAAACGTGGGACCAAAATATCTTTGTATGCTTCATAAAAATCCGCTGAGAACCCATCTAGTCCACTGCCTCTCAAAACCCCCAGTTCGTGGGAGATCAAGTCTCAGTATCACTGGAGAGTGATCTGACAAGGTCCGCAGCAGTGTAACCAATGCCTTGAACCAGCCAGCAATGCCGGAGAGACTAACCAGTAGTCTATTCTAGTCCAGGTGTCATGAAACCCTGCGTAGTGCGTATATGCGGGGTAAGTCAAGTGGTGTGTGCGCTCCATGTCTACCAGCAAGAATTGCCGGCAGATGTCCTGCAAGGCCAGGCGAGAACGGTGCTTGGTGTCCGGTGAGGTGGAGGTGCTATCTCTGGTGTAATCTAATAGCAGATTAAAATCCCCCCCATTATGAGCATGCAGGCTGGTAGTGCCAATAATTGCACTTGGAGCAAGTGGAAAAACTGAGAGGAATCGACGTTAGGGCCATATATACCAATTATTGCAACAAAGTGACCCGTTAACCCCTTGGGCACGGCCGCGATTCTGCGCCTGTGCGGCAGAATCGCGAGTGGGCGGGTTTATGACTGCCCCCAGCCGTCATCAGCACACGAGCCCCGTGATGCATGACGGCTGGGGGCCGTCATCAGCATCGAAGGGGTTGAAGCGCCTGTAACTAATAAATAACGACCTTCACCATCCTCTATCACGCTGCTCTGGGAAAAGGGAACCCTTTTATGAATAAACAGGGCCACCCCTCTAGCATATCTTCTAAAACTTGAAAAATATCTGTGGGCTCCCCACCTCGCCACCAGTGTCGGCGCGTCCGATTTGGACAAGCGGGTCTTCTGTAAGCAGGCAACATCCACATTGTGTCGTAGAATGTAATTGAGTACCTGGCATCTCTTACGGTTGTTATTCAAGCCCCTGACATTCCATGACATAAGTGACAGCCCAGAAGGACCAGGCAAACGACCTAACTGTGCCCTACTAAGAGGAAAACATCAAGCATGTTATTGAACAAACTAAACAAACGCCATAAAACAATGACCTGTGTATCTATCCCTGACAAACGGTAAACAAACTGCCAGGGTCCCACCCACCACCCACCCTCACCCTTTCCCTAGCGAGGCAAAACCATGCCCTACAGATCATTTGACGGTGCCAGCACAACGTATCTGTAAAGATGAAAGTTGCACATACACACTGTAATCTTAGCACATACAACAAGCAAAACCAGGTATTCACCATGAGGCTCAGCAACGCTACTCCAGCCGGACAGCCAAGTGTCTGCCCCTAGTATACGTTATGAGAATCAGAAAGTGAAATATACATTACAGAAACTTCAAAGCTCAAATGCGGATCTTCCAGTCCCAGTTGTAGAGAAGAGTTCCATGCTAGCTTCGGATCCGCTAGGAGGGGGAGATGCGACTCGCTCCGCCGCCCCCGCTCCATTGTTATCTTTCTTGTAGTTGTGGCAGAACTCCTGCGCCTCCGTCGGAGTGTCAAATATGCGTGATCTGCCGCCAACATCCACCTTGAGTCTGGCAGGATATAGCATTCCATATCGCACCCCCAGATTCCGTAGAGTGGCCTTCACTCCATTGAATTTCCGTCGAGAGTCTTGGACCACTACTGTAAAATCCGAAAAGAACAACAGTTTGTTCCCCTGCCACTGAATTTCACCACGTTCACGGGCAGCTCGTAGGGCTGTGTCCCTGTCTCTAAAGTTCATGATTCTTGCGATGATGGGTCTCGGCGGCAGGCCAGGGTTGGGGCGTGGGCCCAGTGATACATGAGCTTGTTCCACTACAAATCCTTGCGTAAACATCTCTCTGCCAAACAGTTCAGATAGCAATTGCTCCACAAAAATGTCCATACGTCCTGTATTGGCAGATTCCGGTACTCCAAGATTGTGCACGTTGATGCACCGACTTCGCGCCTCCAATTCCTCGTTATTGATCGCAACTTCTTTCAAAATTCGCTCAACCCTGTCCAGCCTTTTCTGTGTCTCGGTCATACCATCCTCAATATCTGATATCCACGCCTCAGCCACATCCAGAAGGTGGTCATGTGCCTGAACCTTGGAGCTCATATCTGCCAGCCTCTTAGCCAGTGCATCAAATCTGCCATCCAGGGATTTGAATCCAGCTCTCATTTCCTTAAGCATTGCAGCTGTGAGAGACTATGAATCTTCCAAATCATCGGCTCCACGGGCTCCGTCCGCCATGTCTGCAGACTCTTCAGATGCATTATCTGTGACCTTTAAGAAGGGCGACGTCGTCAAATCCTGTCGAATATCCTGCCTCGAGACGACACACCCTGGAAGGAAAAGGAAGGGGAAACAACACTGGTACTCACCGTCTGGCCCGGGGGCCCATGCGTGCTGTGGATCCGCTGCTGGGCTCTTGCTTGCTCCGGGGCCTTCGCGGTGTGGAGACCGGGGACTTGCCTGTGTGGGTCAGCCGGTGCTGCGGTGTCGGCAGCGGGCCCCGGTGCGGGGGCGGAGCCGGCTGTGGGGGCCATAGTGCGAATAGACCGGTGGATCCTGGCCGGGCCGGTCCTGCGGCCGGTGGACCCCTTGTTGGAGCACGGAGCACCGTGGAGGTGGGAGGTTGTTATAAATGAAGTAGGGAGGCTGGTAAAAGGATATAAGGCATTTATTATGCACTACAGAGAATAAACTGGTGATCCCATCAGAAAGCAGGGAGCTAACTGACAAGGGAGAACACATTGATAGATGACATCACTAGAATAGAATGCTAGACTTAAAGGGATATAGCGAAACATAAGTGCAGAGAATACAACATATCCTCTTCCCTTCGTGTAGAGAAACAAAGAAAAAAAAAAACATTAAAATTAAAAAAACTAAGTACATGCTCTTCATTATGGAGAGAGAGAGCTTACTTGCAAACAAAATCACTTAAGTAACCCGGAGGTCTTCTCACTCTTTGAGTTCTATCAGCTCCAACCTCACTGGGAGGCACATTACTCTCACACTCAGCCTTCTTGTACAGTGCCACTCGCCTCAAATTCCAACTCTCACCATTAAATAGGGTCACAAACCTTTTATGGACAGACTTGATCTTAAATGGTCCTCTAAACTTCGTTAACCCAACGCCCACCCGACCAGGTTTAACTTTCACCCAATCATTCACTGCTAATTTACACTTTTCATCCGGTTTATTCACATTGTCAGGATTGGCAGGATTGACAGAAACCTCAGCGTTCAGATACTCCTTCATCCATGCTGCAACAAGCTTGGTACCAGCTGAACGCCCCCTCATGATACTAAAAGGAATCATACCAGTCACACTATTTTCAGTAGTCCTGTAGGCCCAAACTAGATCATTAACCAAACCTCTCACATCCGTCCTAGAAGAGATCGCCATCTGAATCGCACCTTTAACCATCCGGTTCGCCCTCTCGACTATTCCATTCCCCTGGGGGTTGTAAAGTGTGGTCCTGGAATGTGCAATGCCACACTTTCCTAAGAAATTAGCCATTTCCATGGAAGTCAATTGCGTCCCATTATCGGTGATAATCCTTGAAGGAAAACCTTCCTCCCTAAAAATATCGCTTAACACAGTAATAGTGCTGTTAGTAGTAATCTCTCTCATGAACTTAACCACCAACCACTTTGAAGAAACATCAACTACTACCAACCCAAACCTCATATCTTGACCCAACTGATAAAACGGGCCAATGAAATCAAGGCATATGGTATGCCACTGACTCCCTGGATCTACTATTGAGCCACAACTAGTATGACTGCCGACTTTAAGTCTTTTCTCACTCTCCAAACAGTCTGTACATTTTTCTACCCACTGTGAAATTTCCAAGTCCATTCCAGGCCACCAAAAATTTTCTCTAACTCTCCTCTTAGTGAGGGACTGTCCTAGGTGACCTTCGTGGGCTAACTTAAATAGAGTAAACCTCACTTCCTGTGGAGGAATAAACTTATCTTCCATCAAAATCAAGAAACCATCTTTGTCTAAGACTGATAATTGTTCTAAAACTTTCAAATATGGGCGAAGTGCAGGAGATAAGCAGCTCTCTCTCCTTGCACCCTTCACAATCAATTCTTTCACTTCACTCAACACCACATCTTTAGTCATGGAAGAGTTCCACCAACTTCTACTAATTGCTCCAGCACACATGTCCACTAACTCATCCACAGCAGCCACAGATCCTTCAGAATTGAGTGATTCTACCCCTAACTTGTCTACAATTTCCCAAGGTAGTGGAAGTCTAGAGAGCCCATCAGCTTGGCAGTTCTTCCAACCTGGAATATACTCAACATTATACAAATATTCTTGAATTCTAGCAGCAAGTCTAGCTAACCTTGCCGAACCTTTGCCAGCCCCGCCAGGTGAAAGAATTTTAACTAAGGGTTTGTGGTCTGTTAACAGCGTAAACTTGAACCCCCACAAGTACATTCTGTAATACTCACAACCCCATGCTGCAGCTAGAGCTTCTCGCTCGATTATAGAGTAATTCCTCTCTGCCGTTGTGAGTGTCCTCGAAGCAAAAGCTACTGTCTTGAGTCCAGATTCATGTATTTGAGCTAGAACCGCACCAACCCCCACAGCACTCGCATCCACTGTCAAAACAGATTTACGGTTTGTGTCAAACGGTGTTAAGATGCCTGCCTCACAAATTTCAATTTTGATCCTTTTAAAACACTCTTCTTGTTCCGCACCCCACACAAACTTACATCCTTTCCTCAACAACACCTTGATCTTTTCGGTTTTCTCTGCAAAATCTCTCACAAACTTGGCATAATACTCGATGAGGCCGAGGAAAGACCTCAACTGATCTTTGTCACTCGGAGCTGGTGCGTTCCTGATAGAGTCTAACAGGTCTCTCTTGGGTTTGACCCAGTCAACAGACAAGGTATAACCAAGGTATTCAACTTCTTCTACCGCAAATTTACACTTCTCTTTCTGTAGAGTCAATCCAGCTTGTTCCATCCTTTCCAACACAGTTTTCAAAATCAAATTGTGTTCCTCAACAGTCTCTCCAAATATCAAAACATCATCCTGGAAATACACTACGTTGTCAACACCCTTCAGTACTGCCCCCATCATCCTTTGAAATACTCCAGCTGCTGAGGCCAGATCGAAAGGCATACGTGTGAATTGATATATACCCTCCGTTGTTATGAAGGCTGTCAATGATTTGGAGTCTTGATGTAGTTTAATTTGGTGATAAGCGCTGCGGAGATCCAGCTTAGAAAAGTACTTTTCTCCTTTTAGTGACAAAACCAACTCGTTGATGTTCGGTAATGGAAAATTGTCTACTACAATGTTTTGGTTTAAGGTGCGAAGGTCCACACAAAAACGGAACTTTCCGTCCGATTTGGTCGTAATAACTACAGGAGAAATCCAGGGTGATGTCTCAATCTGTTCTATTACTCCCTGATCTAACATCTCCTTCAGCATCTTCTTCACTTCTTCCCGTGCAATGAATGGAACCTTCCTCACTCTATGTTGCATAGGTACAGCATCACTACGCAGCATAATTTTATGCACATAACCTTTCAACTCACCAATGTGCTCATCAAACAATCCATTCATTCCATCAACAATCGAGCTCGTGGTTATACTGTCAACAACCATCACCTGCTGTGTTGCTCTGGGATTGATGATTATACCGAGGTCATACTGTTGCCCCCACCCCAAAATTTCAGGACCCGATTTAGCTACATATACCTTTCCTTTGGCAGAACGGTCTTTAAATGATAATACACATTCCATAAATCCAATCACATCTATACTCTCACCCTGGTATCCACATGGACTAATATCACTAGCTAATAACTGCATATCCTTCCAATTTTCCAAGTACATATCTTTGGGGATAATAGTCCATAATGACCCTGGATCAACCATCAACTGGACCTCTACTTTATCAATAAGAAATTTGGCCTTAGGTCTATTTCTTCTACCAGGCTCACCCTCGTTCACGCCATCTTCACCCAAACACAATATTTTGTTGGCACCTTCTACACCACTAATACTTTTCACTACTTCCTTGTTTTCTACAACAGCTACTTTAACAGCATTCGCACCCCTACACATTTTGGCGAAATGTCCTTTCCTCCCACACTTTCTACACACTTGGTCAATGGCAAAGCATCTTTTGTAATCAGAGCTATGGAAAGTACTCCCGCACCTACTGCACATCCTCCCTTGGAATCTATTCCTGTCATTGCCTGAAAACCCATTGTTAAATCTCGCAGGTTGACCCCCCTTTGATGCCTTGTCCGGCCATCTTGAAGCCCTGCGCCCGGAGTCGGCGGGAGGCGCCCTCGGGTGATCGAACAGTGGGCCCCCGAGTTTGATGGCGCTTTTTCTGCACCAAGATTGCCATTAGCGTGTCCCGGTGACCCCCGGCGGTGTCCCTGCGTGAGAGCCCGTCCCCGGCGTCGTGGAGTGTGGTGACGCAGCTGAACCCACAAGATGGCGGCTGATGCCCAGGAACACGGATTTCATCGGGGCTGCGGATCTGTGTCGCTGACGTGTGCGGGGGCCTGGTCATATGAACGTGAGCCCACGATCGGCGATGTCTTGGCTGCCCTGCAGTCTTTGCGTGCGGCCTTGGCCCCCGGTGCCCCTGTGGGGGTTGGGCGGTCCGCTGCCATCTTTGAAGGACCGTTCCCCATGGACACCCCTCGACTTTGTGATGGCGTTGCTTTGTCCCCCTTGGTCACTACAAGGAGTGCCTCCGCTGTGCGTGGACAGGATTGTAGCCATGCGGCCCGACTCTCCTGGCAGCTGTGACTGTGGAGTGCGAGGGCATGGGCTCCATGTCAGGTTCGTATGCTGCTCGAGGGTTCAAGGAACGTCATTGATTGCTGATCCGATCTGCTATGGGGAGGCCCTGCTGTTGTGCTGCAGGGGGGACTCAACTTTCCTGTGCTGCGAGGCGAGACTCCTACATCTTGCTGCTCATCGTGTTACTGTCGAAGGTTCTGGACTCCCGAGACTGGTCCTTGTTTTATTGCTGGCTGCCGGAACCCTTTGATCTGCGCCCTAGTCCTGGTTTGTTTCGACCGTGGAGCAGCTCCACTTTAAACTGCTTGCCTTTCCTTGCTATATCGCATATGGTGGCGAAGACGAAGACAGGCCAGGGATGAGCCGATGCTGCACCCGGAGGACTACCGGTTAATAGCTTGCTATGCTGCTGGCCCCCGCTTATGATAATATGGATTGTTCCTTTACAAGTTTATAGTACCTGAGGTTGTGTCGATCTCGTCTGGACGTTGCATATTCGTATGGGTGGGCGGGAGGTTGGGGCCACCGACTTGCCTTATGTTCTCCTCCCCCCCCCTTTTTTTGGGTTCTTTCCCCCCCTCTTTTTTTACCTTCTTATTCCTTTCTCTCTTCTTGACTTCTCTATATTTCGGGTTCTGATTTAGGGCGACAGGCACGCTGCTGGGGGGGTAGGCTGTAGCCTTCTGCAGGGGTGCAGGGTGGGGTGTTTTTTTTTTCTCTTTTTCCTTTTCCTTTAGTTCTATGGCTCTTTTGTATCCCTTTATCGGAGCGCCGCGTTTGTGCTTGTCTCCCATGGTACGATTGCGGGTGGTAACTGGGGGTGTGTTGTTCTCCCTTCTACTGCATTGCCACATTGCTATTGCGACTCGCGTGTCCACCTCGCTGGCTGTACCCTCACTCTTTTTGCGTGCTCCGTTGCTGTGGGGTGCGTGTCACAGCGCGGCGTTCTCCCCCTTTCTGATTTATTTCATTTTTCCCCCTTTTCCCCCTTTATTCTCTTCTTTTCTTATTATTTGGGTTAGTATGGCGGTTGATTGTATTTCTTGCTGCTGTTCTAGTTCCTCCGTTCACTCTTAGTATGTGCCTGGTTGGTGGGGTGACTAAAGGAGGGCCAAGGTGAACATTGATTTGTTATATGGCGTATATGTCCTAATTGATGTACACTGTTGCTGATGATAGTTTTCTCCGATGCCTCTATGTTTTGCTGTCTGACTTATGGCCCGCTATGGGAATTTGGATGACCATACACTGCAATTAATCCTGCTATACTTCCTAATATAAAATGAACCTTCTTTGGTCTTGTCTTCGGTTGTCGTATATGGCCGTTCTCATATTGACTGCTTACCTACATAATGTAATGTGCCTCCCGGCACACTTCTCTTCGGATACATTGGCTTATTATATTGTGTCGTGGCCTACCTGAGTGGTTGTTGGCCCGTATTTGTATATCCTTAACTGTACAATAAAGGTTTTCAAAAAAAAAAAAAAAAAAGAAGGGTGACGTCCGTTGTTTGGGATCCTTGCCTCCCATGACCCAGGGTAGTATATTGCGCAACCAAGACAGGTATGGCCTTGGAGAAGGAGCAGTAAGTCAGAGTCTGTCCCAGGCAGGGCTGTCTGGAACAGCGGCGTATGTTGGCCCTCAAGGGTTCAGCCCTCCAAGCCCAACGCTGTTGCAATGCTTGTAAGGGCTGCTCTCATGATCTCGGAAAGCGCAACCACACAATGCACCCTCAGTCAGTTATTCAGCCCTTCGGCCGTAGTCAGGGTGTGTAGCAGATCCAAGATATTGGCCCACAAAGTTAATTTACACGCAACCCACCCAGGGCTGTTGGTCTCACAGGGCCACAATACTCATTAGTGTCCCACGGTCTCCACAGCAGCCAGTCTAGCCCTGATTGCATTGGGTCCTCCTCAGCCGTTCACAGAAGGGAGAGCGCTGATCTATTGGGGAACTCAGAATGTGAGTACTCCGCACCCATCAGCAGAGCAGCCAATCGTGGAACTCAGAAGTGCGGCACCAGTAGTCGCCTATTTTATGGTGCAAGGAGCAGTCCACAGGCCAAGCGCTCTCACCAGGCCCTCCATGTCCAGAACGTCCTGCAATGGGGAACCCTCAGCGATGGGCCCTTATCACCAGTTCCCTGTGCGTAGGCAGCAACATATCTCTAGGTCAATCTCAATAGGCTCCGCAGACCGCAGGTGGAGGAGGGAGCCCACACCCATAGCCGGACCCAGCGCCACCCTGGACCCCAAGAGCGGAGCTAAACTGACTGCTTCTTCGCGCCCGCCGCACTCCCAAGGCCGCTCCGAGACCGGAAGGCCCTGTCCCTAACTCGGTCTATCAGATAGGCCGCACCTGCGGGACCGGCGGTGCCCCACAACGAGCACGTACGCCGCACAGTCCACAGTCCTTAGCAAGCATGGGGTGTGGGGGAGGGCAGTCGCACAATGCACGGGGATCCGGTACCAGCACAGGGAACAAACCGGGGGCCGCAGCTCACCTCAACTCTAGTGCTCGCACATCCGACTCAGGAAATCGCGGTTTCCAGGCCTGGGATACAAGGCTCCGCAGCGCGTCCGCTGGAGTCTGCCGAACGGATCGTCAGAGCGGGTCGTGAAGTGCACCGATGCGATCCTCCTCTGCTCCCGGGCTCAATGGTGGGGTTTCTGCATCATGAGGCTAGGCAGATCATAAAGAAATCGGGTCTTAGGCTTCCTTGGCCGATGGAGCTTCAGTCCCAGGCGGCCACCTTAGATGCCTGCATGGCCATGCCCATCTTGATACATACTTAATAATGTTTCGTTCTGAAGGTCCTGCAGCTAACTATTTAATTAACTTTATGTTTTGGGATGCAATGTACTGCACTTGCAAAGTTGGACTTAGGGTCTCACCATTGATTTTCCATCTCCAGTATATCATGTTCATTTTAGCTTTTAACTTGATACCCATCCATTATTCTACTGGATTTTGGTTTTCGACCAGAAATGTATGGTGCTCTGATTTCCTTCATGTTTTCATCCTCCCTTTCACTCAATATTTTACTGGCATAATTATTTGGCTCTTTCTACCATGTAATGTTTTATCACCCTGATGTGCTGAAGTTTTTGCCTCGTTTTTCCCTGCATCAGAATATTATTTTTTACATTGATCACCCAACCATTTTACAGTCGCCTCTTTTCAACGTTACCTTTGTGGAAAGACTACTCTCTGTATTTGTATATGTACACACAAGTTGAGATACAATATCTAAATCTCTTAGAAGATTCTGATTAATCTTTTGTAAGACCTACAAATGGTGTTACGACAGTCAATATGTGTTGGACTTTATGTTTTTAAATATGCATCATTCAGCGCAAGCTGAGTGGGGCTTGCATTATATGAGAAAATAAATGTAAAAAAAAATCCTCTAGCCCATGCAGATCACCACCACTGCAAAACAACTTGTGACTTTTTAAGTTAACCAACTAATGTTTTTCTTTGTACGTTCATGTTTTTTGCTGTTGTGCCGTTCCCTGTTACCATGGGGAGCATCAGTGCTATTATTGGCTTTTATCAGGGGAGTGAGGGATCCACTAAGCCCCAACTGTTATTGTTTTCCCTAATTAAAGTAATTTTTCTTGTTTTCATATAGCCCTGTGTCACCCTTGCTACACCACAGGCTGTTACTTCTATATAAATCCTATATAATCACTCACAGATAAAACATATCGTATTATTACCCACAACTAAGTTGTTTGGGATATAACTGGGCCAAGTGGGAGAAATACTCTAAATATCGGACATAAAAGCTCACCCGCAAGAGAGTAGTATGTGTCATAATTGGTTAGTCTCTCCTGCCCTGGTAGGATATTACCGTTAGGGCAGTCTCAACTTCACAACGAAGTAATTCAGAATTAAAAGTACTAGAAAAGTGTAGCATCCAGATGACACATACAAATGCCTTTGTGTAAACCCAAAGAGGTTTCCTTTATTCAGAAGGTACACTGTGCCTAATTAAAACTAGTTATCGTCAATGAAGTTAGAGAAATACTATCTTACTTCCCCCTTGTACAACATGTTTTGGGCCCTAAATATGACCATTTGTGGTCTTAGGCCTGCATCAGGACACAACTAAATTCCTATGGTCCCTGATACATCCTTGTACGAACACAAGAAAAAGGTAAGAATATGTCTTAACTCCACTTCGTATATTAATAACACTATTCTTTTGGAGAAAATGTCCAATTGGTCTCAGTGGCTGGCGAGAGCCTTCCAATAGTCAAACATTCTTCAAGGAACATGTCCCATAGAATACCTATCTGAAGCCATCCGTTAGTAAATCCAATGAATTATTAAAATATTGATTGAGTGCTCTCAAGATATAACATTTCATACTGTTGGAACATGAGGCATTAGTTGTGAGGCCTGCACAAATAATGTGTCTACATGTGTCCTTCACTGGGAACCAAACACCCCATTGTAGTGCTTTACTCTGAGAGGGTAACGTTGCAGAGCAGTCTCAAGGGAGGTGGTGTGGGCTATTAATCGTCATTTACAGGTATGCAAAAATAACACACCACAATTGTGTGTCCAGTCTGTACTTTTCTTTATAGAAAGGAAGAGTACATTTATTACACAAACACTACTCAATACTTTGTGTCAATTTACAAATATACGTAAGCTGCTGGAAATACTCCTTGACATTGTGTAAAAATTCCCGCCACTGTGGCGGGGGGGTCTAGTACCACCACTCACATTTATGAACATTGTCTTGCCCCCAAATGCAATGGGTTGACATTAACCTGGAGTGTCGTCCCTTCCCACTGACACCACCCCAGTGGCGGGCCACCCCAATATTTCAACAAACCTCTATAATGATAACACCTGCCATAATGACACATAACCCTGACTGAGAGCACCTCATACTGACCATACAGTATACACACTCAAATCACTGTGGCTGACAGTCTGGTTGTTCAACAAACGCAGTAGCAAGATTATATGTCTAAGCATAAATTAGAAGGACCGGTTTATCATAATTAATCACATGAGCAATGCAAGTCAATCACATTTAAAATCACATGATTATGATATTACAACCAGGCACCCTGGATAGGAGGCCTGGCAACATATTTCTAATTTCCTTATCACTTCACATATTACATGTGATTTCCAGTCCCCAAAACACCATTCATAAATGCACCACCTATGCAATTAAACCTTTCTACCTCTAGGGGATGTCTTCACAAAGACATCCCCTAGAGGGGATGTCTTTGTGAAGACCCTCACGCCGCAGTGACTCTTGGTCAGTGATCAGCTCTTCCCCTGCTGCTCTGCTCGTCTGCGCACAGTCCACGGTCCCACTCAGGCAGGGTTTGAGACTTCTCCCTGCTGGGTTCCGCATTTTTATTTTATTTTTCATTGCATTTATTTTCATTCTATTTTATTTTCTTCGCTCCTTTTCATTTGTATTGGCTCCTTTCTTTCGTATTTTATTTCCTTGGCTCCTTGATTGTTCTGCCCCGCTTTCCCCGTAGCCCATCAGGCTGCCTCTGCGCTCTCGCCTCATCCCGCTCCCACCACCCAGTGCACGCCCCTCACCTTCTTAAATGTCGACCGCTGGCGGTCGTGCAGCGAATGTGCACAGGGGACGCGCACAGCGGGTGTGCCGCTGGTGCAAGGCAAGCCTGTTTGCGCCTGTCCGCGCCTGGACCGTGCCCAGCACCAGACCCCCTGGTCCTAGCTGGAACGACGACATCCGACTATGTTACAGCGCTGGCTTTCTCCACGTACTTAACACCGGCCGATCATCAAATTACTTCCAGGCTAGCCCGATACTCACCCACAGACTCTTCACCTGCCGTAGCTGCAGCTTCACCAAATGCCGAACATCCGTGCGCCCTACCTCACCCGTCAGAGCAGAACGCAACCACCTCAGATGCATGCTACTCAACACCCGCTCCATCCACAAGCATGCCCCCGAACTCTGGGACCTACTCTACTCAACCTCACCGGACATTTTCTTCCGGACAGAGACATGGATAAACCCCCTCCTTGGCACCCAACATTGCCATAGCCATCCCAGATGGATGCAAGATCACCAGAAGGGACCGCACCAACAGACCAGGAGGAGGAATTACCATCATCTACAGAAATACCCTCAGAATCTTGACCTGCACAGCAGACACATCCAGCACCGCCAAACACCTGCACTTTCAGATCCACACGGATGTATGACGTTACAACGCATACTTTTACATCGCATGCCTTTACAACACGGTATTTACAACGAATACCATTACAACGCATAGTGCTTTTAGGCGCTGGATAGTGATTTATTTAATTTACTATTCCAACTCCAGTCCCCGTGGATAGTAGGGAAGGTGTTGGATAGCAAATTAAATATATTCCCTATACTAGAGCGCCCCCCAGCGTAATGCGTTGTAATGGTTTGCGTTGTAAAAGTTGCGTCGTAAAGGCACTGTGTGGTAAAAGTTGCGTTGTAAAGGTTGTACACCATCTCCGACCACCCCGCTCCTGCCGGCAGGCACATGACTCTTTAGCTGGCTGGGTGGGGCCTCGGGGAGGGCAACATCACTCCACCCTCCTTCCTCACGCTGCGAGGGAGTGCGAAGGCACTCCCCCTCCTTTCTCCAGCATCCATGGCCCAGAAAAGGATCCTGGGCCCCACCCCACCCACCACGCTCCCCGACTTCTTCTTCTGCAGTGCCTGGGGATGGGGTCCTGGGCCCCTGGAAACTCTTCATGGGGCACAACGGCTCACCCCGGCTTCCTCATCGGCGGGTCCCAGAGGTGGGGTACCAAGCCTGGGGGCCATTTCGTCGTGCTCTCTGACTTTAATTTGCGGGGGTCCAAGATTAAGAGCCTGAGACCCATAGGCACATTCACAAGGGGTTTGACGGCGCTCCCCGGCATCACCTTCTTCTGGGGCAGCCCTGGAACCTGACCTACCCCAGGGGCACATCGGAGACCTGTGGCGGAGCCCCACGTGCTTTACTTATCGGTCTGTTTAAAGGTTAAAAGTCGGCTACCTTCTGGGGGCATATCTCAGCCCTGTGGGTCCAATTTCAAAAATATTGGCCTCTTCTCGCTCCTGGTGGACAGCCCTAGTCACCTGGAGCACTTTTCACCACCCTGGGCTCCAGGATGGTGAACTCAGCATGGAGATGTCTTCACTGGCTCCCTGCGCCAGCATTTCACCTGGCTCTCCTTATGGGCCTCTCTTCTTCTCCTTTTGCAAATGCCCAGGCTTCCTCTCAAGTTCAAGTTTATTGTTTGATTAATTAAAATAATTACAAACCCCCCCTAGAGAAATGGAATACATCTGCACAGACAACTAAGATTATCATGAGATAAAAAAGATCAAAATGCATCACTGTTTTTTCTTACAAAAATTACATGTCTATAAAATTCAATTATTAAAATAGTACTTTGACGGTTTTAAAACCAGCGTAACAAAAGTTTCTCTTTTTTTTTAAATATATACGCCCTAAAAAAGGGTGTGGGGGGGATTTTACATAAGTTTATATTTCGTCTTCCTCAACTTGCAAAAGGAAACTATTGACAAGATTCATGAATTTGACTCCTCGGCAAGCCAGAATACATGATGAGCCCTCCAACCAGCGTACCACTGCTTGCCTGCTGGACCGAATGTTCAGTTTGTTAAAGATAGCTTTCAGATACTGTCTCCTTTGGCTTAGGATGGCTGGACAGGCACATAGCAAGTGGATTAAGGTTTCTTTTTTAAATCCACATAGTCGACATGATTCTGAACTAAAAGCTGGTTTACATGAGGGATATAGGTCCTTGGAGTCATGCACACCCATTCTAAACTTTAAAAAACACGATTTTAGACAAGAGCTGAAATGGGCAGCTAAATAAGCTTGAGGCTTTAAGAACCTGTGCGATTTTATAACTGTCCATCCATGCCGCCTCCTGATAAGCGCCGTTTTATCTTCCAGGAGAGATTTCTTTTTGGCAGCAACATTTACTGTTTTGTTGAAGGATCCTCTATCCATCGCTTTGTCCCATGCTGGTTGCAGTTCCATCTTAAATAGAGAGGTACTCAGGAAGGTCCCCCAGGAGTGTGGCGTTTCCTGCTCCATCTGAGACTTAATTTCGTCCCAGCAAAGACTGTTCAGAGTGCCCGAGTCAAAGGAGCGGAGAGTATGACAAAATTTTATGAAGTTACTCAATCCCCTGTATTTCTGATGCTGGAGACCAAATTCCAGACTGACCTGGGCAGGCGAGGCACATTTCGGCAGATCAAAAACGGCTTTGTAAATTTTTGACTGTAACTCGTTCTGTAGGTGCGAGTCCTTGCCACACCAAGGGACCAAGCCGTCGGACAGACTGGGTTGGATTTGAGCAGCCATTACTTTTAGCAAGTGGGAATGGTTTGGGCAGTCCAATTTTTTACGTATTAGTCTATAGGCGTAGATCAGTGATTGGGCCTTAGCTTTAAGGGCCAGTTTATGTTCTTTATGAATTGTACCCTGCCCGATTGTTACGCCCCAAGTATTTGTATGAAGTTTTTTCTTCAACGTTAGCCTCATTGACCATCCAATTAAACTTTAATTTTCTGCTGTCAACTAGGCGGAGGATTTTTGTTTTCTCCTTATTTATCTCCAGCTGTTCTTTGTCCAAATAGGATGCCAGATTGTTTATTGATCTCTGTAACCCCACTGGGGTTTGGCTCAGCAAGACTATGTCGTCCGCATATTGCAGGATTGCAACCGGCTCGTTGGCTAATTTCGGGGGGTGACAGTCTGGATTTTCAATATATGGAGCTATGTCCGATAAATACAGGTTAAAAAGGCTGGGGGCCAGAACAAAGCCTTGTTTTAGTCCGCTTTGTGTGTGAATACTTGCAGTAGTACTCAACCCGTTTCCCAGCTTGACTCTTGCCCAGGTATCTGTGTACAGAGTGATAATAGCGTTGAGCAGTATGTTCGGCAAGCCCCATCTGTTAAGTTTTTCCATAGGTGACTCCTGCTCACTCTGTTGAATGCTGATTTAATGTCCACAAAACAGGCGAACAGGCGGAGTTTCCTTCTTTGCGCTTGTTCCGTCAAAAGTGCTAGAGTTGCAAGATTGGATAGAGTACCCATACCTAGCCTAAATCCTGTCTGGAATTTAGGAATTATGTTTTTTTCCTCCATCCAACCTTGCAACTGGATTAGCAGGCACGAAGCATACAATTTTGCTTGGACGTCAATCAGTGAGATTAGTCTGTAGTTTCCCGGCTTACAGCGATCTCCCTTTTTGAATATGGGGTGGATGATGGTCCACCTCCAGGAAGCCGGGATGTTGGACTTCGAATAAATCTCATTGAAGACTGGGGTGAGGATGGAAGACCACATCTCTGGGTTACTACTAAAAATTGCATTTGGTATACCGTTTGGGCCGGCCGCTCCCTGAGACTTTAGTTTCATTATGAGACCACTTAACTCTTTCACGTTTGTCAGGGGATTTGGCTCATTGATTAAAGAATTCGATTGGGATGTAGAGTCTGCTGCAGAGACCGGAGTGGGTGAGGCTTGGACTTTCTTCTGTTCATGGTCTGGCCCATGAGATAATTGTTCGGGACCCATCGTGGATTTGTTAAACAGGGTTTTCACGTGGGCAATCCATGTATCAGCACTAATTCCTGCCTCTTGCTGCAGTGTTGGACCAGATGGTAATGTGTTTACCATGCCCCAGAAGTCGCTGCTTTTGGATCTTTTGCTGGCAGATAATAGTTGCAGCCAAATGGACGCTTTATGTGCTGTTTTTGCTCTTTCCAGGTTCCTCCTGTACGTGCGCCTTAATGCGTGCAACTTTGTTTTTTCTTGTTTTGAACACTTTTCTCCAACTCGAGATAAACGTCGCACTTCTCTCGCGATCTCTCTTTTTTGCATTTTGTGATCTAGATTGAACCACGGATCCCTTCTGGTGACGTTTGTCGAAATCCGTCCCGTGGTAGCTGGGAAATTTAAGACCAAAAACTCTGCCAATCGCTCCCAGTGGATTACGTGAGCATTTTCTGGTACGGGGCCTTGGATTTCTTTGAAAGCCTTGACTTTCTCCTTAATGGATTGTGGGGCCACTCCTCGCAATTTTAGTTTGCGAAGATTGAACGTTTCTGGCGGTATTGTACTTGGTATGGTATTGTACTTCTGAGCGATTTTTGTTTTATTCTTCATGTTCAGACTCAACGGAAGATGGTCACTTTCAGCTCGTGGGATAATTCTAAAGTTGTTGATTTGTGGAAGCAGGTTATTGCTGATTATTATGAAGTCTATTGTTGAAGCGACCTTTCCGCTCAGATATGTTGCCGCGGCTGGCGAGTCTCCCGGAGCTTTACCGTTCATGATTGTCATGTCGAGAGCTGCTAGTTTACAAACAAGCTCGGTCGCACCCTGGGAGGATTTACTGTTTCTTCCCCGTTCAGTCATTAGAAGATTGCTGTTAAAGTCGCCTGAGATCACTATTTGGGTATTCACGTCGCTTTTCTGCAATGACTTTAATAACTTTATTAGGGTTAGATGTTTACCCTTCTGCTTTTTTCTCTCTGGGTGGATGTAAACGTTGATTAAAAGGAGTTGTGTGGTTGGATCCTTGCTGTTTACCTTGATCACTTGGATCCAATTTGCCCCCGTGTCTAGTTCTTCCGTTGCCCAGTTAAATTTTTGCGTGATGAAGGTTTATAAGCCCCCCCTCGGATGGCCATAATTTGAATGTCTTTCTGCCAGGCGGTGATGTTCAATGAAACCAGGTATTGAACTTGCCCCCATATTCCATGTTTCTTGGAGCATAATTATTTGTTGTTGCATAAAGAATGATACTGTTTCTTGATCTTGTCCCATGTCCTTGAAGCCATGAACGTTCCACGAACAGAGCGAGATGTCAGTTAGTTGGGCATCTTCCATCGCCAGTGTTGTACTTTTTCTTACTAGGTTAGGAATGCTTATTGTTCAAAGTTCTTGGGATCCAGGACCAGTCCTTGACTTACTGTAGGCTTCCCCTGGTATTACCAGGACATTCGCTTTTGGGGTGCCTATTCTTGCAAGCGGGATCTACCGGTGAATTGGAAGGCGCACCACGTATGCATGTGGGCTGATGGATTCCTTGATTTTTCCCTTCATTTAATTTTTTAAGAAAGGTATATGGATACCTTGGGCGTTGATGTGCCTTGAGCCTAATGCCCCATGCCCTAAATCTTCCACTCGTAGCTACAATTTTGTCCACCAAATCCTTGGACGACCAAGTTGTCAGGGACTCCTCCACTCCCCTCCCAATTGTTTCCTTGAATTCCACCGGAATTAGGTCACACGAACGGGTTCCTTTTAATTCGGGGATTTCGTGGCGGAGTCTCAAAAGGTTTCCCCTATTTAGTATATCTTGGGTGCCTTTTGACAAATATTCCGGGATGAAAGACAATTTGCGTTCACACTCATCGAATTCGACTTGCTTTTCGGGTGAAGAGGGTACGGGTTCCTTTCTTCCACCGATTGGTGTTAAGATTAGCGGGATGTTTTGACCACTTTCTTGTTCATACTCTGCCGTATGTGTGGTTGGCACCTCTAACCTGGCGATTGGTGTTCCTGATGATTTTTGGGCAACGTTCCCTGTTCTTGGCTCTACTTGGTTAAGAAGCTTACAGTGATGAATTTGGCGAGGTTTTGAGGGTTGAATAACATTGGAGCTTCCAACATGTTCACTGAAGGATGATTATGCTTTTCTACGTCAGGCCCCTTAATTATTAGTGCTTGTTGAAGTGGGCATTGTTGAGTGTCTGCTGTTTTGATGCTACTTGGGCTTCTGTTTCCCATTGATTGCCAATTTTTGCTGTGAGCTGCATCACCCTCTTCCTTGTCAGATGATGTTATTTTGCTTTGTTGCTGCACGGTCGGGTGACATTTTTGATTGCTTTGTCCTCTAATGGTGGGCTTCCGGTGCCTTGATTGGTTAGAGGGGAAGTTTGAGGTTTGGCAGTATGACTAAAGCCCTGACTCTTTGAGAAGGAGAACTGGATGCAGTGGGCTTGGTCACTTTCAAGAGATCCTACCTCGGGCGAGGAGGGTAGTGTTTTTTCCCTTTCCACAGATGGTTTTGCTGCGATTATATTTGAGCCTAGCCTTCCTCGCACGCTTTCTTTCCCGTTCTGTTGGTTTGCCTCCCACCATTGCTGTTGGCTGTAGGGCCACTAGTTGTTCTTCGCTTTGATTTAGTTTTGTCACAAATTCTAATTTTGTTGGTACTTCGTTGGTATTTTTTGGTCCCTCGTTGTTGGCTTTGAGGAGATGATCAGTTGGCTCTTGAGCGACAGATTTTTGAGATATTCCATGGCAATGGTTGTTGAAAGAATGTTTTGCTGCCCCTAGAACTAGAACGTCTTTCAAAAGTTCTGGAAGGGTTGCCAGTTTCTCAATTATTGGGCCGCAGTAGCATGAGGCTAGTTGAATGTTTTTGTCTCTTTGCTGATCCAAGGTTTCTCTTTTTGTTAATAAAGATGTTATGAGATCTAATTTTGTATTTACTCCAGAAATGTGAGTGGCAATGAGGTTAATATGGTCGATTTGCACAGCCATTTTATCTGACTGAAAGTTTAGTACTTTTATAGATTGTTCAAGGGTATGGATTAGAGTTTGAGCCCATTGCATGTTGTAGTTGTCTTCGATGTGCTGCGCCGGGGCGGCCAACCCGGAGCTTGACCCATTTCCAGAGGAGATGGTTATGGGTGATGAGAGAATTGGTTGCTTGATTGTTATAGGGCTATGACCAGCCTCCGGTAGCTCAGAATACTGAACGTCTTGTTTGCCCTGGGGGCTTAAGGGAGTCGACAAAACCAATTTGGCTCTTCTTTGTTCGCTACTTTCCCTTGGGCTGGGAGTTTGATAATCCTTTTCCTGTCCCATCCCTTCTAATGATTCCAGAATTTCAATCAGGTTCGCCTCGCTTATATTGGAGAACGATTTACTGGTCGGCACTTCCTTTGAAGCGGCGCTTGCTGCCGATTTGATTAAGTCAATTTTTTTCTCCTTTGACCATCTTGTGTTTGCTCTGCGCTCTTCCTTGGCTCCAAAAGGTGATTTACCGTCGTTGAGACTTGCGGCAAGTATTGAGTCATTTAGTGCCGGTGTTGATCCTTCTAGGGTGCGGTTTAGTTTTCCACCCTCTCTACTCGCCCCGTGGGGGTTTCTGACTCCAAAGGTTCCACGGGATCTCCGGTGTTAATTGTTATTGTTCTGGATTCTTTGAAACCTTCTATGGTCGCTTCGGGTTTTGTTTTAAGGGTTGATACTGTCATTTCTGGTGTGATCTGATGCACCTGAGCTATTACTGACACTAGTTTCCTGACATCTGTAGAAGCCAACCTGTTCTCTAACAATGGTTCATTAGATGGAACAATGGCCGATGTTCCTGGGATGCCCACGAGGGAAGCTTGTAATTTAGCTGGCTGCATTGGGCTTGGTAACATAGCAGATTCCTTTAATGGGGAATACATTGCTGCCATAGGGTCCTTTAGGAAAAATAATTTTTGGATCCTTGTTTGATTGTTCAGTGTTGGCTTTGACTTTGTTGATGGGCTGGGAACTGAAACCAACCTCTTTCTTTGGCCCGCACTGTTTTCAATGTTATTAGTTTGGGAATCCTCCTCCTCTAATGGTTTGAATTTGGATTTTTTGTTTTTATTTTAATTTCCTTTTTTTCTAATGGTCTATCTGTCGTCCCCTGGTGGATGGTTCCTGATCGCATCTGTGCGGGGCCCTGATGCCATATTCTTGAAGACTTCTTGAAGGCCCGTTGAACTCCGTAGAGGTTGTTTGAGGTTGAGGGCCGACGGATGACCGGGCGTCTGGCAGGGCGTGCTCTGACAACCCCCTCCGTTCACCACCGTTCTGTTCCAGTTGCCAACCGCACTGCCACACCACCTAACAATCCTCCCGCGCTTCCAACGCCTCCAAAACACCTTACTTTGCTGGAGGTGCTGACTTCGGGCTAGCACACTAACAGGGTAGCTCACGCGCAAGGAGTGAGCTGAAGCCTAGGACCTCAGAGATCTTGGCGCTTCCGGGCGGCACTTCTTGGGGATTTTCACGGGGATCCTTTCACTGTTCTTTGCGGCCTTCCCCCTGCCCCTGCCCTCCTTGCTTTCCGTAAGGAGGGGGTAGGAAGAGGGTGGGTGGAAAGTCCTATCTCATCAGTCTAACCTCCGTCCTTTTCCTTTCCTTTGCTTTCTCCTGGCCCGCAGGTAATTTTATGGCGCTCCTATGGCAGCTCCTCTACCTGCTCCGTTGAGCGAAGAGCTTAAAAACTGCAAATCAGCAGGAGTGAGAAGCCAAGACTAGAATCTGCTTGCTCTCCGGTATGTCTGGTTGTACTCTACTACTCAGCCCCTCTCTCATCAGCCTCAGGATCATTGGAGCTTAAAAACTGCAAATCAGCAGGAGTGAGAAGCCAAGACTAGAATCTGCTTGCTCTCCGGTATGTCTGGTTGTACTCTACTACTCAGCCCCTCTCTCATCAGCCTCAGGATCATTGGAGGCTTCCTTCCCCCTAGTGGTCATCTCCCACAATCGAGCGTGGGATGAGCGTGGGCTGAGCAGAGATTTTCAAGAGACCGGGACTAGAATGTGAAGGAGGGCGGGAAGGCGAAGGGGTGATTCGCGCGGGGCGGTTTGCAGTTAGCGGTTGGCTTTTGGCAATGGCCCCGCTGATTTCTCTGCTCACGCTCACCTGCACTTGCTCGTAGGTGCGGCCGCCACCCCCTTCTCTGTATACCGCACACCGCTCTTCTTCGACTCAGTCAGTCCCTGCCGTCCTGCTCCACATCCTGCTCCACGTCCTGCTCCACTGCTCCACTGCTCCACTGAAGGGCCGTACCAGCTGCCGCGGCTCCAGCGACACCCGCACCCGCTCTTGGCACTCTCTCTCTCTCCGGGTGACAGCGGGTGACGGCAGAAGGCTGCGGTCATGGTCGCGGTCGTGAGAAGCTGCGGCGGTGTTGCAGTGAGAGGAGGCCAGCTGCCCCCGCCGGCTTGCTCACTCGGCTTGCTCACTTGGCTTGCTCTCTGCTCCGAGCCTTCAAGCCTCCAAGCCTCCGCGCTGGCTGCACCGTGCTGCTCCGTGCTACTCGATTGCTCGATTGCTTCCTCTCATTGGCCCTGGACTCCCTCAAAGGTGCAATCCAGAGGCCTGGGGCAGTCAGGGGGTACCTCCTTCCAACTGCCCATGTTGCCAGTCTCCAGCACCAGTCTTTCTCAGAAAGACCACACTCCAGAGAGAGCTCTTCTTCCTGTGCAAGACCTTAAGAGAAATTGGAGGGGGCTGGCAGGAAGGAATTTCTGTCTTTTCCTGCAGTGGCACATCACCTTTCTGTCCCTGACCCCTCCTTCCTGCACAGGCCTCTGGGATACTTCAAGATGGCATCGTCCAGAGGTCTCATGCCAAATGGTCTCTGCCTGTTACCGGGTGACAGCTGCTGATTGATAACCTGCAGCTTCACCCCATCTCTCCCTTCTGGAGAGACGTTTGCCCTTGGGAATGCTTGCAGTGAAGGTCTAGGCCTCTGATGCTACAGCTTGGGGTGGAAGGTAAATAATCCAGCCTGGCTGGGTCACACTCGGCTGGGCTCTGGTTATGAGCTGAGTCAGAGGAATACTGCATTTCTGGATGACCCAGAAGCAGTACAGATATGGCTTTGGACTCAGCAGAATGATTCTTTTTACCCAACTTACAATGTACTTTGGTGTGTGTCTGGAGTTTGTAGGCCCTAGGGAACTGAAACGACTCCATGTGGACTCTGCCTCCATAGATAATAAGGGAGTGTTCCTACAGTGAAATAGTAAAGCACACTGACCATCCCTTACATGCATCTCCCCACATTATAAAGCCTATTCCATGTCACCACCCAACTCTGCATCATCCCTTCTGCACCATTCTGTCTGTACCAGCTCCTGGGCTGTGCACAACAGGAATCTCCCTTGTGTAGCCCTTACGTGGGTGCACAAGTGTGCATATCCATCCACATGTAACCATTCCGGTGCCCCTTACCCTAGCGCAGCGCAGCAACCTTGTCTCACAAGGCGGACAATGGTGAAATCCACATGCAGTCCATTTTATCTTGCGTTTATGGTGGGTAAGTCCCGGCTTATGAGCCTCTCCAACAGTAAAAGCTAAAAATTCAGGTGTTCAAAAAGCAAATAATGTGGGTGGCTCAGATGGTCAGAACCACCTTCTCACACATACCATGAATATTTTTGGGAGAACAATGTACAATAAAGTCACTTTGTAAAATATACCATGAGTGGTTCACTTAGGTGACTTCCAGGTTGCTGTTCGCTCAATCCAATTGAACCTCAAGGTCACTTACATACATTTTGGCCTCACCTGGTTTTACTGTGGTCACTCTTCTTCCAACACTTTCAACAATCCCAGCACCTTCATGGCCCACAATCACAGGAAACTTCAGGTTTGGCATTTGACCTTCAAGCACGTGATCATCTGTGCGGCAAATGCCAGTGGCCACCATCTGCGACAAAACACAAAGAAAGATATCACCATGCAGTACATACATCTACATGTGGCAGTGCATTACAAGAAATGGATGTGCAGGTCATAGTGCAAAGCAAAGCTTCCTGGTCCAGTAATGCAGTGTTTTCTCAGAAGATTAGCTCATCAAGTTAAACTAGGCACAAAAACATTCCAGTAATGGGTAAGGTAAACTATATGGGGTGGTGTACATGGTAGAGGTGTTAACTTCTTTAATTTTAGGCAAAATCAACACTGTACAGCGTTTCAGTATTCTGTGGCCTGAGGTAAACTTGCACTGACTGATCTCTTGATAAATGCGCACTTCCGGAATCACTAGAAAATGGATCCATTACAACAACAGCAACATAGCTCAGATTATAAACTGATTCGGCAGGTAATATCAGATTGCAATATGTTAAACGGTTGCAGGCTCGTTATTATCTAGACAGAGTTTTCAAATACGCACTAAAACTTAGCGTTATCACTGCTACTGTTCAGAGGAAAGTATTGTTTAGCTCAGTTTTCAATCAGAAAGAAAGGAATGACGTGTGGTAATTTTTTTGCAGTTTTTGTCTAAAAATGTACATTGAATAAACAACCCCTACACAACGAGATCATGCATAACTCGTATGCATTTATTTATTTATCCAGTCATTCATTTAATTAATCATTTATAAAGAGCAAACTATTACCCACAAGTGACTATCTCGGTGCTCAAAAGTACAGGAAGACAGAAATCACAGCACAAAGATGTAAGAAGGCTATGATCGATAACAGTGAGAAACAATCATTTGCAATGCAATAGGTCTCGTATTTACTAGAGTTTGAGCTATTGGCATTATAGATTACAATGCCTTTTATTAATGTGTTGTTTTTTTTAAACAAATAAATAAAAGGCATTAGCATTTACAATGCCAATACCATAAACTCTAGAAAATGCGAGACCTATTACATTGTAAATCTCTCTGGCATGCACTAAAATTCACACAACAAACTTGACTTGTCAAATTCTTTGGATGATGCTCTTACATTAATGTGCCCATTTGACGCTGTGTTTTGGTTCTTTTCCAATGTTGGTCTAGTTGGTTTATTAGGTCTTGCACATTCACAACTTGAGCTGTTTGTTGTCATATAGCTATTGTTAACCCCTTCGATGCTTGTGACGGAACCATTCCGTCATCAGTCATGGTTAAGCTGTGCTGATGACGGAACGGTTCCGTCACGACCGCACCCTGTTCTGGAATGTCCAGCACAGGGGGGTATCAGCGCCGCACAGAAGCGGTTAAAATACATGAAATGGGCTTGGAGTGTGCTCATGATTGAATGGCTTTTTTGTGCGTGTCAGTGCCCATTCGTAGTTCTAAGGATTGGTGGAATAATTTGTTTCATAATTTAAAAAAAAGTCCATGTGACATAATGGCAGCGCAACTGACTTTGGAACTGGGAACCAGTCGGAGTCTTAGCATGGGCACAGCATCCTGATATTCTGGGCAAATCACTAAGGACCATATTACCAAGGTGAAGTATCGCTGCTTTTTCGGCGAATTGTGCAAAGAAAGCGGCGATACTTCTAGCGCCCTATTAACAAGGGCATGCTAACGCCTGCCTCAAGCCCACTTTGCATGTCAGCGAGAAACATCGCTTATGACATGCAAAGTGGGCGTTCCCACGTCCAACCACATGTAAAATGTGGTTGGAGGTGGTAACACCCTATTACCAAGGCAGGCGTTGGGAGAAGGAGACCTGCGATAAGTTTATCGCAGGTCTCCCAACGCCAGCTCTGATCAGGTGTCAGGCATTGATAACATGGGGGTGTGGATCATAAAGCTGAATCCACTCCTCCATATTATCAAGGCACACATTAGCGAGTGACAACAACGCTTGTTTTCATGCGCTAATGTTCCCTATCGCCGGCTATCGCCGGATTTAATATCGCCTACATGTTGCGCGTTGATAATGACGCGCTAACACGGCGATAAAATCCGGCGATAGGGAAATGTGCGATGTGCGTTTTTTAACGCACATCTTGGTAATATGGCCCATAATCTCCCCGTGGGAAAAATTAAATGAATGTGTCCCTGTATAATATAACTGGTGATCATGTAAAGCACTGCAATACCTTTGGGCGTTGGCGCTAAGTAAATAACTAAAATGGTGAGACAATGGGGTTAATGGGTAACGCCCTAATGCCGCACTTACATCAACATACAACTCAGACAGACAGACTTCTTTGGAAAATAGGAAGAAAGGCAACTGCAGGAAATCCCTCCTTTCACCATCAGCATATTGAAGACGCCACCAAACCACTCTGAACCGGTGTCTCCCAGCGTGTTTAGGTAATTGACCAATCAGTTACCATGCAATACTTCCCCCACTCTCCACGCTATTTTATGGCAATGAGGTATCGTTTGAAATAAATAAACTTGTTTTATGAAAATATTCGTCATACTCCTAGCAGAATAATCATGGCCTGCCGAAATAAGAAACAAATACAATATAATTATGAATATATTCCCCTGTCTTCAGTGCGCTTCGAAAGCTATTGATATTACAAGGGTTTTGGAGCATACAGGAGCACAAATCCGCATTAAATAAAAGACAGCACATTCTAAGGAGGTCAGATGAACTGGCGACTATTTATATACCCAGATTCCACACAATCCTTTTCACATAAACCCACTGAACTGCTCCCGGGTTCCTGCTTTGCATAGCTTGAAATCACTTACCATTATAAAAGTGTTTCTTTGTCTTCTTTCTCTGAACAGACCAGGGGGATGTTTGCATTCCTTTTAGGTAAGACTGGTTGGGACATCGGTTTGAATAATGAGGAAATAAAACTCCTTTGTTAAGGAGCTTCTTAAAGTCTTCTGTGGACAGAGGCAGATGTGGCTGCAGATGCAAGCCAGCCAACACAATTAAAGTACTAAACCAGCGGGCCACCAGCTATGGCAGCCACACTTGTGGCCTACAATACCCCCGCTCTTACCTGTGTGCCTTGGCTGGCTGGAATAAAGAAGGGACCGACCTGCCGTCCTTCTGTTTTCTTTCAGGGTCTTTCGATAGACTGGCCGACTGAGGTCAGATCGAGAAAATCAGGCTGGTCAGACAGATGGGGTGAGCAGGAAACCCGGTTAACCTCAGCTCTTAGGCCACCTTATTCCAGATCCTTTTTGACCCAGCTCTGCCCCTTGTGCACTGATGTGAGCGGGGGTTTGGCCGGTGCTGGTGAAGGGAATCAGAGCAGGAACTGAACAGTGGAGGCCCTCACCGACATACAAGCCACATTGGCTTAATGTTGGCCACTTCCGCTCAGCCGGTAAGTGCTGCGTCCATTTTTGCCATTCTCTCCTAGTTTGCAAGTGTGAGGTATGAATCATAGGTGGCTTCAAACCTCTGCGTGCAGTGCCTCAGCCTTCGTTGACTCTGCGAACCTGCTGACCACGTGGACCTGGCGACACTCAGCACCCGATAGCCGTGATAGCTGTTTCAGCCGCTTCAGTCACTCACCCGCACAGCCGCGCAGGCACACAGCCCACAGCCGCTCTCCGATCATCGCTCGTCTCTTCGCCACTTCTGTCTGCTGGGCACACAAGGTACACTCCTCACGGGCGGTGATTTGTTGGTCAGAGAAGTTGGACTGCTGAGGACAAAGCTAAAGTTGTGGAGGTCTGAGTGTGAAAGAAAGATGCTTCAACTTTCTGCAGCCCCTAGAGGTGAGCAACGCACGTCTTCTGGTAACAGGAGCCGATCTTGCACATGGCTACTTCTGCTCACACTTCCTCGGGTTAGGATTCAAAATATCTCAAAGACAGCAGCCGGCTTTAATACATATCAAAACTGTGATACGCCCGAATACTTTCACGTATAGCGTTTGAAAACCCGGCTTGAAAAAAAAAAACACATAAGCACATATATAATAAACACACAAAAAAAAAAAGAAAGTAAGTGTGGTACATAAAATATCATTTTCAGTATAGCTGTAAGGCATGTAGTCTAGGTATAATGTCTTGGTTTTATATATTCACGGGAAGGGCGGGGACCCAGGTTGGGGTGCTATCTTCTGGTTCTTCCAGATAGATAGAGCAAGGGTTCCCCAGGAGGGGTGGGGGGTTTTGGGGCACAGGGGGTGGGGGTGGGGGTCAAGGAAAAAAATTCAAAAAACTTCCTCATTTTCGCTCTAATCTAGTTTTGAGTTTGTGGGTGCAGTATGAAGATTATACGATTGTTTTTTTTTCTCCCTAGTGGTACGTAATAAATGATCCCTGTTGTCTAATTATAGATACTAATATGTTGCTTTTGATGGTAAGAGGCTTGGTGTTGTTCTTTTGTCATAATGAGTAAACTAGCTATCCTATCCTGGAATACTAACGGATTGCGTGCCAGTCCCAGAAAAGATAACATTATGCAGTACCTTCGAGATGCTGACGCACAGATTATAGTACTCCAGGAAACTCATCTTGATGAACCCGAAATGGCACTGTTGGTTAAAAAGAATAGGTGGATTGATCTATGTATAATGACGTCGCAATCTGTACATATTAGAGGTGTGGCAATAATCTTTAAAAAAATCAGTAAAAGTTAGGTTGGTTTCTAAACTGGTGGATCCCGGTGGAAGATGGGTAATTGCATCAGTGATCATAGCAGGGTCCCCAATCACCATCATAGGATACTATGGTCCAAATCAGGACGACCCGTCAGTTTTGAAGACCCTTTTTTCCCACCTGTATACATTTCCTGAGCCGGTTATTCTGGCAGGAGATTTTAATATAGTTTTAGATCCCATATTGGATAAGTCCCCGTCTAACCGTGCTAGACCTTTATCTAAAACCAGGTCTTTTTTGAAGGATACTATGAAGCAACTAGGGTACAATGACATCTGGAGATCTTTGCATGGACAACAACGAGGTGTTACTTTTCGTAATTATAGATACCACCATCGGTCAAGAATTGACTTTATTTTGATTAGTCAGTCTTTTGTTAATTTGGTGACATCAGTCTCTCATCTTCCTTTTCATTTATCTGACCACGCGGCTATCTATTTAGAACTGGAGGGGTTCCCTAAGAGTCGTATGAGAAACTGGTCATTTGATCGCTCATTGCTCTCCGCGTTGGATGTTAATAATGCCCTCAATGTGGAGGTGCAGCATTACCTGAAGGATAATGTTGGAACAGCCTCTCCCGGTAGTGTATGGGATTCATTAAAGGCCTTTTTAAGGGGCCTAATAACAAATAAAGCTGCACATAAAAATAAAATCTATAGAGAAGCTGTGACTTCCTTAGAAATGGAAATGGCCAAATTGCAGACAGAAATAGCTATGCACCCGGAGGCCCCTATGACCAAAGTACAGGAGTGGCAAAATAATGTAGTTACTCTAAAGGGTGAATTGGGCTCAGTTCTGAATGCTCGTGTTCAAGGGAGATGGGAGGCAAGCAAATTGGCTCATTTTGAGTATAGTGAGGGGGCTGGAAAGTTGCTAGCCTGGAAAACAAAGACGGAGCAGGTCAGGAATAACATCTATTCAATTATTTCCAATGGTGTAACATACTCTACGGATGAAGAAATCGGGGAGGTTCTCCGGGAATTTTTTAGTGAAATATACAGTGAGGACAAAAATATCGAAATTGAACAAGTTGCGGATTGGTTGACGGGAGTTTCTCTTCCCGTACTCTCATCAGAACAATGTGCTGTTTTGGATGATCCAATCTCCCAGGAAGAAGTTAGATTAGCAATTATTAATAGTAAAAAGGGAAGGGCATCTGGCCCAGATGGCTTGCCATCAGAAATTTATAAGGCTCTGAATTCAACAATCCTCCCTTTCCTGGCCGAGTTGTTTAATAATATCCTCCAAGAAGGAATGCTCCCTCCCACTTCCTGGAATAGTGCTTCAATAACATTAATATTAAAACCAGGAAAACCGGCAACTTGTAGTGGGTCATATAGACCAATTTCTATTCTGAACTCTGACTATAAAATCTTTGCGTCAGTATTAGCAAATAGATTGGGGGCAGTTGCTCCAGGTATCCTGCACTCAGATCTAAAGGGGTTTGTAAAGGGACGCCAGCTCTATGAGTTGACCTATGATCTCATAGTGTCGTGTATTTCTATAGGTTCTGATTCGATCCCCCTATTCCTGACCCTATTCTGGTTAAACTTACTAGCTAGTTAACTAACAGTCAGCCCATGAGGCAAGAAAACCCCCATGATGCAGATACCGTTATCTGACGCAGTCACACTACGGCACAGGAACGTGTTATCTGATTAGGTCATAACGCTTGAGATCTAATTAGACAAGCGACATTCCTCCAGCCCCTGATAAGGCATACGACGTTCTCATAACAAATCAAACCTATGACAACCTGGATAATCCGTGCGGCCATTGTTTTGATTTCACAGAGAACTTTAGTAAAGAATGTGCTAACGAGCAAGTCGTATGACATCTTTATTGACGTACCTATGTCCATCCTTACGTCAATCTCGGCACCTTTAAGGTATAAATATTGCCGACCTTGCCCTATGCAAAGACACGCGTGGTGACAAGACGGAGCAGCCATACTTGCCGAAGCCGAGAGCAGAAGCAGACCCCGCAGGCAGCAGCCCCGCCTTCCTGACGCGCTGAGAGACGCGCTGCTATCTCAAGCCGAGAGACCCAGCACCGGCGCTTCTGGGCAGCCCTCGCAGGCAGCCTGGAATATCGAGAGCAGAGAAAGAGATACCATTCCTCATTCATCCTAAATTCCAGGTACAGAACTGAATAACCCCTCCTAGAGAATTCTTTAGTTATTCACTTGGCAAAAACAAACTTAAACTAAAACTGTAACTTTCTATTCCCGCCCACGCATTAGACTTAGGTCAGGTACACGGGGTAGGCGTATTTAGAAACACCAGTTGAGTACGTTTAGTCAAATGTATATGTGTATGTAAATATATTTTAATCATTTTAAACATCATATGGCTCAGAAACCATATCAATGTTTTTACAGTATTATTTTATACTATTGCTTCTAATGTATGCACTTTACTTAACTATAAGTATTGCAATAATATCGATCCATTTCTCTTGTACGAGAAAAGAGACTGATCAATAAATAACATCTTTTATTGAACACGCCCGTCTCTTCCTTTTCTCTACATTCTGATGAGACTAAGAATGCACGTACTGACTGAGTAAAATAATTGCCTTGTGCTCACACGACTCTCGAGATTGACTCTTGATTAGGGGAGAGCAAAGTTGTCATGTTCTATGGTTGTCAGAAACTAAATCCCTTCTTGTCTAATCAGGGGAGTTCATCCTTCCTTGAACATTCGAGAAAGTTTCTAGCGAACTCTGAGCTTAGCTGGCAAACCCAAAAATTAAGTCTAGTATCGACAGTAGTAGACCTAGTTAACGTCTGGCCTAGGCCTTTACTGCTGTAGGTACTATTCCAATGCGCAGAGCCTATTGGGAAGATAGGAACTACACTACATGGCGCCCAACGTGTTTGGAAAGGGCGATAAAACTAACGTAAGACATTTAGAGTAACTCAGTCGTGCTTTCTCACTCAGACCCCTTTTCCCAAATACTCCAAAGACGTCTGGAGTGGGTGAAAGGTTATAATATCCTCCAAAACCTCGCAGGAGGGAACTCCTATGTATGGTTCTTGGTCTAGTCAACGTTGAAGGATAAAACAGTTCCAGAATATTGTGCATCTAATCTCTGTTTCCATAAAGAAACCTGATCTGCAAACAAAAATAATACCATCCTGTCAGTAAAATGGGAGACAGTGATGGAGAAAGAGAGGCAATTAGATTAGCTACTGAAATAGCAGATGCTGATGCTACCATGCAAGCAGCAGACGCGGATATAATACTTATTCCGGTCATTAAAAGGAGATCTATAACCTTAAAACTTATAGAAAATGGACTGACACCTAGAGGTGGCACAGTCATATTCGTAATTGAGGCACACGAATATCGGCAGACAGAGGTATACTATACATGGATACATTTTCCAGCAGCAAATGCTGTAACAAAGTACTTCCACTATTACAAAGTAGAGGAACCTCCTGAAACGTACACTCCTTTCGAGGAGGTGGAAGTACCACTCAAATTCCAAGAGCATTTGCTCTTATTTGATGGCGCCCTAATACATAACAATCACATTACAAGGCTCGGTCCTTTAGGAAGACCAGGAGCAACGTGGCCGGTCCTAGCCGGATACACACCACATCCAGACATCGAAAGAATGCCTGCAGCAGAGCTGTTAATACAGCTAAAACAACTACTAAAAATTCACAGACAATTAGTTCAGTATGTAATGCGGACTTCAACAATTCAGCCAGCGATTAAACTTCCACAGCTGACCCCTCACCAGGGGAACACAAATAAAATTACACCACAGAACATCCAATCCTGCCTAGGTAAAGTTCCAGCTAAACGGGAACAAATACCATTCTGGTTGGCACAGACAATTACCCAAATAGAGGCGGTGTTTCCTGACACCACCCCATTAGAAAAACACAGGATTCTGACTATATGTCTCCCAATGGGAATCGCACCACACATTGAGGACTGTGACACTTGGGGTACAGTCTTTGCTTCCATCTATACAAAAACGCACGGTGTCCCATCCATTTCGGTGATACCAGATGTGCTAAAACAAATTCAAGATGAATACGGTCCAGAACCTGCTTTAACTCTTGGTATGAAATTACTGAAAGACTTCAAGCAGGTCTCGGCTATATTACTAGCCAACATAAAAGGTGAAGCAGCAAACGTGGCGATCCGCCAGAGGTTAAAAGAGACAGATATAGCAGACCAACCAGCTGAAATTGCCAGAATCATAGAAAAATCCTATGAAGAACTAGGCAGAGATAGTCTAGGTGGAATACCAGTAAAACCGCAACTGACTACAAGTCCAGAAAAAATATTTTTTAATAATAATTCACCAAAAAAGAACTGGGATGGAAATAAACAATCCAATCCTAAAGAAAAGATATTCCAGTCCAGAGGAAGGTCTCCTAGGCGAAGAGAGAAATCTCCAAACCCGAGACAAAGGTCACCTCAGAGTGAACCCTCTGGGAATAGATATAACCTTAGAAATAGGGATAATATTAAAAAACCTGATAGATATCAAGACATTGATACACGTCCCTCTCAATCTTTTCAGAATTCCTCGCAGAAATCGGAAAGAAGAGGACGATCAGAAGAGCACGCCAAGTCCAAAGACAAGGAACCTGCTCAACTGAAAAAGAAATCACAATTTCCAAAAAAGAAGGTAGCCAGTATCAAGGTAGTTAACAATGCCGAGAATACTGAGGACACAACTGAAAAACGGAGAATGGGCTCAGACAATGCTAGACAGCGCAGCAGAGGTGAGCATAGCTCGCAAAGTCCTTATGAATCATCTGGAGACAGTGGACACGAATGAATACCTTCAAGTGGAAACTGCAGATACCAGAGTTAGCAAGCCCCACAAAATATACGAGATAACATTACGTATAGAGGGAGATAAGACTAGGAAAATAAGGGGACTATTTTGGGATAACCTATCCAAAGGCTATGACATCCTTCTAGCTGAAAAAGACTGGCCACCGGAGTTTGTCAGGGAGTGCCCTCATGGCGAAGAAGTAATTATGCCTGCCTTCTCGAATCAAATACCGATTCATAAAAAATATACACTTGCTAGAAAGTGGGCAGTGGCCTTAGCACCTGCTTTATATAAAAATCACGTAGGATGGGATGAGGATTCTCCTCCTCACAAAGTCCAGTTAAAATCACAACCTACTGCACAAAGGCAGTACCCAATTAAGCAAGAAGCTAAAAAACAAGTAAATGAAATACTAGATCAGCTAGAATACCAAGGGGTGATTGAAACTTGCACCTCACAAATGAACAATCCTTTATTTCCGGTCTCCAAACCAGACAATTCATATCGTCTAGTTTTGGATTACCGACACCTTAACACATGTTGCAAAACTTTTGCAGTGCAAAACTCACACAGTGCTGCACTAATGAATAACATAGTGCGCAAAAAATACAAAACAACCTTGGACATCTCCAACGGATTCTTTTGTCAAAACATAGCACCAGAAAGCAGATATTTAACTGCATTCTCAGTAAATGGCACTCAAAAACAATTCTGTCGGTTAGCCCAGGGGTACAAGAACAGCCCGGGGGTATTCTCAGCGAGAGTAACAGAATTACTACAACTATATGATGATGAAGCATTATCTTATGTCGATGACATTTACTTAACAGATGATGACTTGGAGACTCACTTGAAAAGAGTGAACACCATAATACTTGGTTTCGCTGCAGAGGGTTACAAATTCAACTTCAAAAAGTCCAGAATTGCCCATCTGACGGTCCTATTCTTAGGATATGAGTTATCAAGTGAAGGCAAAAGCCTGGCAGACAATTTCCTAGAGAAATGTGCCGTGATCCAAGCTCCTAAAACACTAAAAAACCTACAGTCAATTCTAGGCTTCCTAAATTTCGGAAGAACTTACATTGCAAATTACGCAGAAAGGGTCAAACCCCTTTACGATCTAATTAAACCAGACTTTAAAAGATCCAGTTGGACTCAAGCACACACAGAAATTTTGAGATCCTTACAAACAGACATGCTAATTAAAACAAAATTAGAAACCCGTGATAATACACGCAACCTTGTGATCCGAGTCATCCCAGGGAGATGCGGATTCACATACCTAACCTCTAATGAGGGAGATAAGGTACCAATTGCATTTAAATCGCACTTGTACACTAAGGCTGAAATGAAATTTAGCCCAACGGAAAAAATTCTTACAGCAACACAGACAGCTATAGCAAAAGAACGAGCCCTGGCACAAGGTAAACGAATAATAATCGTGACACCAATACCAGCCTTAGAGGCGGTAACAAAGGCAAGCATTCCTAATGCGAAAGCACTCCATCCGAGATGGATACAATGGGCTAACTCTCTTGCTGCAACAGACGTGGTGTACGAATTTGATCCTTACTTAAAAACACAAGAATTTCTACAATATGAATTCGAATGTCCTCTGCCAACCGAAATTCTGCCTCTAGACCAATACGGCTGTATAATATATACAGACGGATCAGCACAACCCGCAGTAGGGGGTAAACAAGCTTACAGTGCTGCGTGCGCGATTGTTAAAGGTCGTTGGCACGAAGGGAAATTTAAACCAACCCTAACTAAGACCCAATCTCTAGGAGATTGCACAGCTCAGCGAGCTGAATTACTAGCATTCAAGATGGCGCTTGAAAATACCGATCGAGAATTCCCCACACTCATAGTGTGCGATTCGTATTATTGCGTTCAATCTTATAATGAATACTTGCAGATCTGGCTTCAAAATGGTTTCAAGGATGCGAAAGGAGGCACAATCAAGCATAAAATGCTATGGGAACAAGTAGCTCTTTTACAAAAAGAACTACCAAAGACTCACGTGATACATACACTGAGTCATCAACGTGATGGCGTTCACGTTGCAGGGAATTCATTGGCTGATGAGGCCGCGAAGGCAGCTGTGCAAACGGCTTCCGTAGCTGCCGTCACCCGGTCAAAAAAAAACAAAAATAGACAGCGAAATATTACAAGCTGTCAGCGCTTCAGAAAAGGATTCGATAGAACCACTCCCTAAGGGCTTTCCAGTAAAATACTCATACATAACTGATACAAACAATGTTCCTTTTGCTCGAATCCCTGGAGTGGGGGATAGGGCAATTCCAAACATGGAACATAGGTTAGGACTGATAATAGCGGCACACGAAGGGCTTGCTTCTACCCATGCTGGCGTCTCAGCCACTGTATCATTATTAAAACAGAGATACTGGTGGCCACAAATGAGAAGACAAACAAGGAACTATGTTCTAGCATGTGAAATATGTCAAGTATCAACTGTGAGACGTCCAGCACAGACGCCCCTTCTAATCTCGGATAAACCATTAGCCTGTGTTTATCTAGACCACTGCGGTCCCTTACAAAGGGATGGTAACTATAAATATATCTTGGTCGCAGTGGATTCATGCACGAGATTCATATGGATGTGGCCCCAGCGAACGGCTGACGCCAGAACTGTTATAAAAGATTTGCGAGTCTTTATCGGCACATACGCAATTGGCATTCTGCATTCGGACAATGGTCCTGCTTTTAGCTCTCGGGCTTATAAGGAGGCCATGGTCAGCATGGGCGTGCAATTGCGGTACTCTTGTCCATTTCACCCTGAGGGGACCGGAATTGTTGAAAGAAAAAACCGTGACATAAAGCAATCTATAACGGGAAAGGTATTAGGTTCGGGAGCTGGGTGGGTCAAACATCTAATAAGTGTCCAACGTAGTCTAAATAACTTGCCAAGAAATTCTCTGAAGGGATTCAGTCCGTACAAATTATTATTCGGAACTAGGATGTTGATCTCTGACCTTGATAGTCAGACTTCAGTGGTAACAGAAAAAAAGCTTTGATGTCAAAGACCGTTTGGCTATTTTGCAGGACTTAAACAAAACAAGAAAAGACCTGAGCAACATACAGTTGAAAGAACAGCCAACGACCACTGAAGAATCACCACCTGTCCCAGCAAGACCTGTCTGGATTCCAAAAGTCGGGGATCTAGTCAGGGAGAAGATCGCGGTAAAGAAGGAATTTGGGCCTTCTTACAGAAAAGCAGTTCCTGTATTGTCTGTCAACGGGACAAGATCAGTTGTACTACCGCCACTTGCTGGAAAAAAGGAGAACCGAGTTGTATCCATCGACCTGGTAAAACCACAACATGTGGCCGATAACCAACAGTAGGCCAAGTGGACTCCCAATAAGTAGCAGAACACCAAGGTTTGCTACCAGTACAGAGGTCCTATCAAAGAGGCTCATCACATTCGAAACGCCTACAGAAGAACAACAAGGACTATGCAACAATGCAATAGAACTTAGACCTCTGAAAACCCAAATAAAGACATTTAGCAGAGACACACCAATCTATACAGAAGTACCAAGTGAAAATGCGAGAAACAAAAATCCTGAACCAATTGGAACAATTGACAGAACTGCATCTGGTTACTTCATCAACTTCGATGATTCCTCTGAAGGCTTCAGCGAACAAAAGACACAGCCATCATCAAAATCCTTTAAAGAAAAAGCGAAGGAACTTTTGAAACAACTAAAAGAAACATATCTGGTTTCTCCATGGATTGAATTTTGGGTGGGTTTTGGTGCATTTATCCTCATACTTTGGCTCATCATGGTATTTACCTTGGGACGCTTCATTGAGGGAAAATATGCTAAAATGGACACAGCAAGTCAGAACATCAACTTGGTCCTCAAACCACACACATCTTCACACGTCGAGAAAAGAGAACTTTCTTCAGAACTTTCTTCAGCCAACTTCACAGCAATTCCAATATCTGGTGGGGTAGCCTGGGACAACACTGACTATGAAATTTATGGTCCGGTCGAGATCCTGAAATATCCACACCAAATCAAGATCTCCTTGAGTGACTTTGCAAAACCAAACTCATTTGCTGATGATTGGGACTTTGAAAGTATAAACAATATGATGTCTGACTTAGTAATGTCTGCTAAATTTACAAAACATGATTATTTGCAGGGTTCTACAAATTATGACAGCATGTACTGCTATAACCATTATGGTAACCATTTCTTGCATAAATCTGCACAACCTAGAAATGTTTTAAATTTTAATCAATGGGAACATTGTGCTACACCTCCAAAAGGGAGCTCTAGAACCGTGTATGGCAAATATTCATATTTTTCAGGTTTTAACATAACTAATGCTGAAACATTTTATTACAAATTGTCAAACAAGACAGGGATGAAAACCATGATAACCAACACAAAATTGATATATTCAGATTCTTTCTTTGAAAAAATGAATACTTTTGGATTCGATTATTGGGACAAAAATGTTGATTTGAAAAGTGTTTGGGGTACAAAAGAATGGCAAGTACAGGGTTTAGAAGCTTTGTTTAGAGCCTGCATGATCCCAGAACAAATGATATTTTTAAATGACACCGTTCAACAAACCACCTGTCTTGGCTTAGCCAAAATCAAAGATTTAAATAACCTGTCTATTCCAAAGCCAACAATGTTTAGCAATAACTCTGAAACAGATGAAGAAATAGACATAAACCATATACTTAACCAAAACAGAACACATCCTGATTGGAAACAATGGTTGATCTGGCCCACAGATACAAATAACTGTCAAGATAGATTCCTGAATAAAACACAGGGTTTCAAAATGAACAGGCCAGACCCTAGATATCCCCAAAGACATCACCCAGGGATAATAACAACCTACAGTGTGGGCAAATTATGCCTTCAATGGCTACAAACTTCCACACTGCCTGAAATTAAGCAACACCTAACTTTACTTACTGATGGTGCTGACTTGCGTGATTTCATACTGGGACCACGCAAACAGCGTCATAAGCGTTTCATAGCAGCCTCTGTATATGCAGCATACAATGAGGCCTGGAAGGTTACTCAAATTGAGACAGCAGAAAGAATACGGGAAATTGACCGTATTAATTTGGAAAAATCACTTTCTGTAGTGGACAATGGGTTAATGACTCTGTCCTCCAGAATTTTTTTCATTGGACAGCATTGTGTCTTCAGCAATCGATATATTATCGCAAGACTTACTGTTATTACAACATGGTCAGTCACAATTGCGTTCTATTGTACAGCTTGGCTGGACGTTACAAAATCTGCGTTCAGGCTACGTGCCTTGGCGTTTAATCAACACAACGTCACTATTCCAAATCTTTAACCTTACTGATAGACAAATCGGTATGGCGCAGAAGGGTGCTGATTATACAATCTTGAGCATTGAAAAACTAGAAAGATTACCGTTGACAATGTCAGAACGACCTGTCAGTGAATGGATAATCCACGGAATCATAAATATTCCAATCTCAACCTTCAGGTTTCAATACTGCCAAAAATATATACAGGCTGGCATGTACGAGAAATTGGGTAAGGGGTACCTTAAAACAACATGGAACCTGCCCTATTCACATGCATGTGTCAGTAACAAAGGACAGAAAGTGTTTCTTAGTGGCAACAATTGTGCTATGTCACTAAGCGGCACGCTTCTGTGTAACGGTATTAGTTTGCACGGAGCCTGTGAAGGGAATTCATACAACCTTTCATGTCACCAGCAAGGCGCACCTGCAACTGAAATAGAACCATTCTTTCAAAGACTCTATAATGGGAGTTACATTCTTATTGTAGACCGCAGATGCTGTAGTCTTATGCCCGGGACTCCTTATCTCGTCACTACGACGGCGAAGGTCAAGTGCTGTGGACGTTCTTTGTTCCCCAGCGCCTTTCCAGACAGGGAGGCGAGGGCATGGCCCAGTTTGAAAATTACTTCTATTCGAATAGACACTTTAAGCAGAATGAAAACAGTGCTTCTTCAGACGCCTACAAGGCTCACGTCATCTAAAGAAACGTATGATCTACAAGTCGCAAGGACGACTGCAGAGATACATACATTATTATCAACTAATTCCCCCGTACATTTCGCGGAAATCCTGAGCGAAATCTTAAATATTTCTGATACCACTGGGGTCTCAAAGGTATTTAAGACAGTATTTTCGATGGCATTAACACCATTCAAAGCCATACTGGGTATTTTTCCAGACTTCGTCCATTCGATTTTTGGCGGACTTCCCCTGATCCTAGGACTAATTGCAGGAATCCTATTCCTAGTCCTTATTTTTCGTTATGGCAACCCATGTCACAGATCAAACTCTCGCGACAATGGAAGATACGATCCTAGCCATTGGATACCGGGACCGGATATCAAAAATCCTGGGACTATCCCGGCTTAGAGACCTAAACATGACTTGGTTTCTATCATTTCGACCAATGTGGCAAAGGTGTGTTTTACCTGTACTAAGGTGTCTGCTATGCGGAGAAGAATGCGTGTTAGACACCTGTCTGACGCTACAATCGGATGCGCCGGTGGATGCAGATACACTGTTGGTTCCTACCAAGGTTCACGCACTGTGCTGCCCTCAAAGGCTGCCAATTCTGATGACGGCATTCCTGGAATCTTCACCACTGCGATTGAAGAGTAGTGAAGTTCAAGATGAAAGCAGCATCGAACAGGTACGACCTTCTGTCAGCAATGCAAATCAGAATGTCAATGGAGACAATCATGCGCATGAATGCATGATTACCCCTATTTCCGACTTAGTGGAACTTTCCCATGAAGCTGTTGACAGTTTTTTCGAAAGCCTGAATGATATGATGTTCTCTCCGGAACAGAAATAGAGACTTTTGAGTAAACTCGCACACGGCGTTCCCTGAATTCGGCCTTCAACTTTAAAAATAAAGTCACATGAACAATTACAATCCAGTTCACGGACAGCAACTTTTTTCAGCAAAACCCCTAAAATATTTTTCTATATATTTTTTCCCGGGACACTGATTTTCTGCTTAAAGTAAGAGACTATTCCTAGAGAACTAAGATTTCTATTTTAGATACTTTATAGACTTTATAGACTTTAGCTGCCCGCTGGTATGTTCGCAATAGATTTTATGTGATGAAATGGTTTCGACTTTTTTTTCTGTATAGCCATATTAAGAGCCATTTCATGTGTATTTCTCATATACCAACAAGCAATAATGCATAACAATGCGTGTTTACTTTTGCATTTAATTCATAGCTTAAGTGCATACAATATATATGACTGCAATTTTTCAGTATATTTGAAAATTTCGAAATGCATTTATGTATTTTGGGGTGGTAAGGTATACACTATACTCTATAGTATGTTGTACTATGTTATACTATGCATAGATTAGTAGATATGACCATAGTTAGCGTGGAGTGGGTGTCGTGTATTTCTATAGGTTCTGATTCGATCCCCCTATTCCTGACCCTATTCTGGTTAAACTTACTAGCTAGTTAACTAACAGTCAGCCCATGAGGCAAGAAAACCCCCATGATGCAGATACCGTTATCTGACGCAGTCACACTACGGCACAGGAACGTGTTATCTGATTAGGTCATAACGCTTGAGATCTAATTAGACAAGCGACATTCCTCCAGCCCCTGATAAGGCATACGACGTTCTCATAACAAATCAAACCTATGACAACCTGGATAATCCGTGCGGCCATTGTTTTGATTTCACAGAGAACTTTAGTAAAGAATGTGCTAACGAGCAAGTCGTATGACATCTTTATTGACGTACCTATGTCCATCCTTACGTCAATCTCGGCACCTTTAAGGTATAAATATTGCCGACCTTGCCCTATGCAAAGACACGCGTGGTGACAAGACGGAGCAGCCATACTTGCCGAAGCCGAGAGCAGAAGCAGACCCCGCAGGCAGCAGCCCCGCCTTCCTGACGCGCTGAGAGACGCGCTGCTATCTCAAGCCGAGAGACCCAGCACCGGCGCTTCTGGGCAGCCCTCGCAGGCAGCCTGGAATATCGAGAGCAGAGAAAGAGATACCATTCCTCATTCATCCTAAATTCCAGGTACAGAACTGAATAACCCCTCCTAGAGAATTCTTTAGTTATTCACTTGGCAAAAACAAACTTAAACTAAAACTGTAACTTTCTATTCCCGCCCACGCATTAGACTTAGGTCAGGTACACGGGGTAGGCGTATTTAGAAACACCAGTTGAGTACGTTTAGTCAAATGTATATGTGTATGTAAATATATTTTAATCATTTTAAACATCATATGGCTCAGAAACCATATCAATGTTTTTACAGTATTATTTTATACTATTGCTTCTAATGTATGCACTTTACTTAACTATAAGTATTGCAATAATATCGATCCATTTCTCTTGTACGAGAAAAGAGACTGATCAATAAATAACATCTTTTATTGAACACGCCCGTCTCTTCCTTTTCTCTACATTCTGATGAGACTAAGAATGCACGTACTGACTGAGTAAAATAATTGCCTTGTGCTCACACGACTCTCGAGATTGACTCTTGATTAGGGGAGAGCAAAGTTGTCATGTTCTATGGTTGTCAGAAACTAAATCCCTTCTTGTCTAATCAGGGGAGTTCATCCTTCCTTGAACATTCGAGAAAGTTTCTAGCGAACTCTGAGCTTAGCTGGCAAACCCAAAAATTAAGTCTAGTATCGACAGTAGTAGACCTAGTTAACGTCTGGCCTAGGCCTTTACTGCTGTAGGTACTATTCCAATGCGCAGAGCCTATTGGGAAGATAGGAACTACACTACAATAGGAGCAATTGATATGGCTTCTGTAAAATCTCTTCCACTGGCTGTTCTCACCCTAGACGCCACCAAGGCTTTCGATAGGGTCAACTGGATATACCTATCGGAAGTCTTGGGAAAATTTAACATCGGCGAAAAATTTAGACGTGCAGTGAGACTTTTGTATCAAAATCCATCTGCCTCTTTGTTAGTCAATGGTGAATTAACTAACCCATTTAACATCACGAGGGGCACCCGTCAGGGCTGCCCTCTTTCTCCCCTCCTATTTGATCTATATATTGAGCCATTTGCTCAGCGGCTACGGGACGACTGTAACATCAAGCCATTTACTTTTGAGGGATGGGAGAAGAAGGTATCCCTGTACGCAGACGATGTCCTTGTTTTCACTTCTGAACTCCGTTCGGCTTTCCCAGTTATAATTGCTCTGGCCCAGGAATACGGTAACGTGTCTGGGTATGAAATTAATGCCTTGAAGACTGACATCATGGTTTGGAATGACCCGGAGCCTGTGGCAGGGGCTCAGCTGAGTCCTGTTTTACGTTACTTGGGCCTAAATATATATAATGATATAAACGAAATAGTTCCATCAAATTTTTCGCTTATTGCTAAAGAGTGCCGTAGATTGATGAAATCATGGTCTTCGCTTCCTTTGACACTATTGGGTAGAGCCAACCTGGTTAAAATGACTATTCTTCCTAAAGTTACCTTTTTGTTTAATACCATCCCTCTTTTTTTGAACCCTCTATGATAGCCAAACTTCAAAGTGATATAGGTTCTTTTATTTGGAATGATCACATCCCTAGAATATCTTGGAAGAAACTAAGGCGCCGTAGGGAAAAGGGTGGTTTGGCGGCCCCTGACATCCAGCTATATGCATGGGCTTTTCAATTCTCGCATGCTAGGATGTTGCTAAAATCACCCACTAACTCTGCCTGTGGGTATATGTTTGCAGCACTGCTTAGAGGGGAAAAAATAGCTGAACATGCATTTTTGTTTAAATTTGGCGACCCCAAGTTTTAAAAATAAATAAAATTGAAGGTATTGCGAGATACATCTAAAACATGGTTGAAACTTAGGCGTTCCATAAAACTGGATTACTTCTCTGGTAGATCTCCACTCTGGAATTCACCTGGGTCCCCGAGCTGGCTTCTGGATGGTCTTGCAGCACCTTTGAGAGAGACAGGATTGGAGGAATGGGGGGATCTCTTTGTGGAGGGTAGCTTACTCCCATGGGATGTGTTACTTTCAAGGATAGGGCCAGGGCTCTCCAAGTTTAAATACCTCCAAATACGAAGCTGGGCACTCTCACAGATTCCTGCTAAGGGCCGATTTCAGTTAGGGGGTAATAGCAATATGGTCTCCCTCTTAATTGACAAGCCTCCAACAAAGAAAGAGGTCTCATTCTGGTACAAATTACTATTGGAGGAGGTTGATGGCGAGTTTCATCTGCCTGATACATTGTGGGCCGCACACATTACGAATCAAAATGTGGAGAATCTATGGTTTGAGTCCTTTAAGATCTTGTGGAACATAGTAAAACCATCGTGGCTACGCCGAAACCACCTCTTTACCCTACATAGGGCATACTACTCGCCCGAGAGACTCTCGAAGTTTCCAAATAGTCCAGTGGTGGCATGCCCTAAATGCGGTCTGGGAGCGGCTTCAGATCTACACATGTTTTATGATTGCCCTTTGTTACTTTCGTTTTGGGACGCCGTCTGTCTTACACTCACTACTGCATTAGGTTCTCAAGTCCGGCCATGTTCCGCTCTTATAATCTTTGGGGTTGCATCAGAATTCCAGGGTTCAGCAAAGAACTTACTCTTCTTTGGAATCTTGTTAGCCAGACGGGAAATCTGTAAGAAGTGGAAAGACCCGCTACCCCCTTCCCTGCAGGACTGGCGAACGTCTGTGCTACAAACATCAAATATGGACCTACAAAGATCAGGCAATCCAGATAAGAGAAACTTTTGGTCTTTACTACACTGGTCATAATTGAGCATGTAGTCGGGGTTTTTTTTTTTTCCCCGATGTCCAATGATTACGCTGTTTGGCTATCTTTTTCTTTCATGTCTGTATACCCAATAGGGCGATTCGATACATGATTGGGTATTTGACTGCAGCAAACTTCCCTGAGGGTTATCTTGATGTGGTGCTGTGGGAGTATATAGTTGTACTGTTGGGCGAGCCACCTCGCAACATCCAATGCCCTTACCAGTTTAACTGTGACAGTACGCTTGTCTCTACGCACTACGACTCAGATACCAAGGGCGTGAATGAGGACTAAAAAAAAAAAAAAAAAACCCGGCTTGAAGATCATTTCTGGAGTAGCATGTCGAAAAGTGGTTTTCACTGTAGTAAGGGGGTTTCCTTAGAGTGGTCCCTATGTGCATTTCCAGATGGCATGGGGCTGTGCCAAAGGAACTGTGACCTTTGCAGAAGCTGTTTTGCCATCAATCCGCAGTGTGTTTATCTGATAAAAACCCTCATTTGTACTTCCCCATTTTATGTAAAGCGTGCGATACTTGTGAGGAAAAAATACAGCTTCAAATTTCATTTCTTCTTCATATTCATATCCTTTGCACTGAAATCACTATTGTAAAAAATAAAAAAAAACACGCCCGCGAGTGCTGAGCGCGCGCCACTGCAAGCCACATGTTTTCAATTATCACGCCCGTGTCTGGGCACGATAATAGAAAACATATGGGCTTTGGTGCGCGTAACAGACACCAATGAGCCATGGGCAGAGAATGCGCCCGCCTTTGGCCTATTGTGTGCTGTGTTTGAAAAAAAGCACGCACACAAAGCCAAATAGCGGAACCCAAAAAGAAAAGCACACGCACGAGTGTGTGCCATTCCAGGGTTTATTTTCAAACCCCGGACAAAAGGGCTTTCGCCTGCGCGAGCACTGCTGTGCAGTTCAATGCAGGGCGCAAGATGTCCCTAACAGTACAGGCTCCAACAAAATAGACTCACCTGTCCAGGAATCAGATGCATCCTGTCAACATACAAACTGCTTCCTGCCTGCTACTGCATGATGCCCTTATTATAAACAAATTCCTTGGGAAAAAAAGTTCCTTGAATTATCTGTCTCTGGTCAGCAATTACTGGAAGAAGGCATTACAAAGAATCTAAACAGATAAGTCATTTGAGTATTGGCAGGATAGTGGGTACCAGCTCCATTCAGTTAAGTGCCTGCCTGCCTTCCTTATATATCTTTGGAGCAAAGGGCGAGAGTAGTTAGCACATGGGTTTGCAGTCTTCTACATTGATAGTAATACAGAAATGAGCAAAATCCGCAGGACAGAGTCCTTTGTATTGCCTCATTCTCCTGCATGATATTAGACGATACAAATGTGGCCAAATTCATTGGAATTAGTCTGACTACCTTGGTACACTCCAATCAGGCAGGTTTTCTGCCTCATAGGTCGATTAGTCTGATCAAAGGAGGCATCTCTTTGCCTTGCATGGTCACTACTGGGTGTCCTATCAATAGTGATGAATGACTGGTACTATGGTCAACTGAAGGAGCCTTTGATTGGGGATAAAGGACTCACCATGGGAAAACGATATACAATTATTTCCTTTGCATGCACAGAGTTAGAATGTAAAGTTGCCTCAAGCCATGTAAAAACTGCTAATAATTACTGCTGTTTCCAACACTTTTGCTGGGCAAGTTACTGGACCACTGTCTAGAAGATGCCAGAGTCCTCATGGAGGAACTGATTGGTGAGGGACTGTACAACTTCTAAGACTGAGATGTGTAATGTTCTGAGCCATCTGCTTAAACTCAGTCAGAGGTAGAAATTTGATCTCGGTGTACTAGAAGGTGAGTAGCAGAGAACGCACTTTTAGTCCACACATTGGAGGCTGCCATTCAATTAAGCTTGTGGTTGATACAGCTGAAGATACTGAATAGGGTCTATTATAAAAGTTCAGATCCAAACAGCGGGAATTGGGTTTGGTTAATGGGGCAACTTGGAACAGAAATCATAGGGAGAGGAGCCACTTCTAAAGCTACTGTTTATGTATGCGCTCACTGTGATGATGTTATCAGTGATTCAATTGAAATGTGTTGTGTTCCCTGTATGCTATGTACCTAATAGAACAGCTTTAACACCTTCCACGCGGGGCTCATTCCCCCACGGTCCGGTGGGAGCGCGGGCCACACGCATCGCCGCAGTGCTCATGACGAGCCCAGCTGGTCATGCAGCACAGTGCAGCTGTGCTCATGACGAGCTGAGCTCGTCACGACTCCCATTGAACGCCCACACAGGAGGGAAATTAGCCCCGCGTGGGCGTTCCGCAGCAGTTATAACGAGCTCAGCTCGTCATGAGCACTGCTCCACTGTGCATCATGACGAGCTGAGCTCGTCATAAGCATCGAAGGGGTTATACAAAAAGAGCAGATTTAAAGAGAATTTTGTGCAATATTCAATTATCAGCTTAATAAACATTAATTGCAACAGTCCTGTGCACACGTAAAAATTGAAACTAAACAGTATATACGTAATTCAAACTCATTTAGGACAATATTCGCAGTAGGTTTCTTTGTTCCTTTAATGTGTCACAGCACAAAAAACAGCCAGCCGACACGTGTTTTGTCAGAGAAACAGTGGTCTCCGACTCTTCAGGACTAAAGTCAGGGTAGACGGTATGTAGAATCCCTGAACCAGTTATAATTCCAACTCAGTCGGGTTCAGAAAGAAGGTACTGGTCTAGTGTATTATCTCAATAAAGTAACAAACACTGTACCTTTATGCTACAGATTGTGTAGACAGGATGACGGTGATACTTCCAAACCGGCATCCACGCCGGAGAAGTGGAGTAGGATAAAATGTACTGGTAACTTTGGTAAGTATTGTGACGCTCTACCGCCAGCACAAGGTCAAAAGGGAACAGTAATTCCAACAGCAAGTATATGTCTGAGACCGCAATCAATCCGGATTGATTAGAAACTGCCAAGACGAGGGACTTTATCGCTTAAAAAGATATAGAGAGAGACACACACACGTGTCATTGGGGACCAACATTGAAAATATTGCGGTCACTTTCAAGAGAAGCCACCTACAAATTGGCCAATAGATCAACAAAAGGGATTCAGAAAGTGCAATGTATGCAAGGCTTGCAAAATCGGTAGGAATATGAAAACAATACAGGATCCCAACGGGAATGTGATCACGATTGAGCAAAACATCTCTTGCACATCGCAGTTTGTTGTATATGTAATAGAGTGCAACTGTGGCATGAAATACATAGGCAGCACAACATGTATGGGGAAAAAACATATTCTTGAACACATTTGTGCTGTCAAAAATGGAAATATCGCATATGCCACAGCCAAACATCTATCCCAATGCCAAAAGGGAAACTGGAAAGCAATGACGTATTATGGAATACACATGATCCCCCCAGGAGGACGAGGAGGGGACCGAATCAAGAAACTACGCCAGATAGAATCAAAATACATTGTACGACTTAGAACCATGTTCCCCAGAGGAATAAACATCGATGAGGAACTTTATGTCCACCTTGAGTAAGAATAAAGACAAAAGAACTGAACTGGCGGTTACCAAAAAGACATATCTGCTTCAATAACGAACATATGGGTACTATATCCATGAATAAGGAAACTCTAAAATGGCACCATGATGAACAATTTAAGGGTACTATACCAAACACTGTAAAGATGTAAATAATTGGAAATGTACCATTATAACAACCACGAATTAATACGCTGACATATAATATATAACAATGAATGAGCTGTACCAGAAGCTCATATCCATGTAAATAGTGAGAAGTACAAATTACCACTGTTTAAATGCTGTTCTCATGCTACAAGCAGGTACTTTACCAGTGAAAAAGAAGTTTGATTCATGGAAAGCAATGTAATCACTAAAAGAACACCCCGTTCACACCAAATGTCCTTTTTGTATATATGTATAAAGTTTTGAATGAGAATCACACTACAAATCCCATTATGCCTCATTGTGGCAGAAATGGGTAATTAAGGTGAAATGGAAAAGGGACTCACTAACCGTGATTAAGGCCATCCAGGCTGAAACGCGTTGGTTGAGTGGTTGTGTGGTAAAAATAATCTGGAGTGCCGCGTCACTTGTTGAATATATATATATTACCTACTGGCGGTCGCCAGTAGGTATATATAGTTAGGATTTTTTCCCTATGGGATTTTTGAAAATTCTATGTCTAATAACTTTGGCGTTTGTGGACGGAATTGGCTGAAATTTTCAGGAAAATGGAACATTTTGTTTCTGAGCAGCCCCTGGAAATTTGGGGGGGGTTCGTCAAGGGGGGGCCGAGAAAAAAGGGGGGTCCCAAAACGTGTTTTTAACATTGAGTTTTCCATAGGGCGGTTGGCCTCACTTTTAGCCCGAACGGCTGAATGGATTTCCACGAAACTTGGCAAAATTGTAGGGACTGGTAGCCCGATGTGCCTTTGCTAGGTCTCAATATATGTGCTTCAGTGGATTTTGAGAAATTAACGTTCAAAAAAAGATATATATCTGTAAGCGCGCTCCAGGCAGCGCTCCGGTTCGCGGACTTGACGCGTAACGGAACTTCGCGTAGCGAAGCTGATTGGCTCTCCGGTGTCTGTCAACATTCTAAACAGTCCGGAGCGGCCGCCATCTTGTCTCTCGGTAGGATTGAGAGACAAGAGGAGGCCAAAACAAAGGGGGAAATGACCATAAGGGGGCATAGTAGATCCTCCCTGACCCCCTAGGTTTAATGTGGAGGCTTTAAAAGGGCCCCGCGGGGCAAAAAAAAGAATGATAGACTTTTTAAATACTGTATGTTAATTGATTGTTGGTTTTGTTGATTATTTTTTTATTTTTTTATTTTTTAAGCAATTATTTATTATTGTAATTGTGTTTCAAAATTTAATAACATTTCTAACATTTCACTAGTTTATGAATTACATATAAAAATGATTAAAGACTCAAATAATTTTTTAATATTACATATAATTTTATTTTTCGGATTGTTTTTCAAAATTTAATAGAATGTCTAACATTTGACTGTCAGATATGTCCTCTTGTTGAGTGAACATAACTTCCCACATTTGACCGTCATCATAATGAAGTAAATGATCCACAGATTCTACACATTGAAATAATTCATGGTCCCGTGATTCATCCATGAAATCTGAGTCATCATTGTCCTCAATATCTTTTTCTGTGTTGTTCTCCAGAACAATTTCGAAGGAAATATTCTGCTCACCTTCCATTTTATTGCTGTAATTTGCATAAAAAATAAATATATCAGTAGAGATAGGGCACTGTTGGGTTTAAGTTCAGACAGGTACTTGTGAGTTTATAACAGAGAAGTAATCTATGGGCACTGTATGGTTTCAGGCGTGAAGTAGTACTATTAAAAAGTGCCTGTGAGGAAGCCTAAGTAAATTCATAATTATACCACAGAAACCTAAATCAATCCATAATTATAATAAAGAAGCCTTTCTCAATGTCTAACTCTTACAGAGGGATAGTATATAACTATCTGAAAATGTTTTCAAATTTATAAAATAATATCTCACCTTCTAAAAACAAGTTTAAGTTGTGAGTGAAAATGATCTTGCAATGTAGTTCAGGAAGTAGTAGTCAAAATGGCTGTGTTTCTCTCTCTTCCTTTATATATATTCAGGTACATAACCAATCAAATGTCAGGTAAAAAAAGTAGAAAATGAAAGTAACATTTTAATTGGTTGTCAATTCCAACACTTCAGATGTGTTTTGTGAAGTAATTTACCTCAGGGTATTTAGAGAGGTCTACAGGCTAAATGGTTAAATGGAATTTCAATCAAATTTGTGAAAATGGTAGGGATTGGTATGTAGTATGAGCTAATCTATATTTGGTGAAAGTGTCTCCAGTCGCTTTTCTGTAAACTACTTTCCCACCTTTTTTGATGGTGCGCTTCCCAGGGAGCGACCCGGTACGCGAACTGGCGAGCGCCCCGGTATGCGAACCTTAAGCGTTACGGGAGTCCACCATTTTGTGTTTCGGTCGAATTAAGATACAAGATGGAGGGCAAATAATGTTCAGAATGGGTAGAAGAGGGCACAGTAGACTTATCTTGACCCCCTAGGTTTTCTGAGGGTGGCTGAGGAGGCCCATATGTGCGAAAAAAAACCATTTTTAAAAAAATTTAGCGAGGTTAGCTCCCGGTTCGCGTACCGGGTAGCGCCCCAGGGAGCATACTTTGTTGAAAATTAGTGAAAAAAGTTAGAGTAAAATAATAATTGTGAGTGATCAGATGTAGGGTAGCTCTGAGAAGAGCTTTTGGGTTTATGGTACATTTAGGTACTTATAAGTAGGTACCAATGCACAGTCTTAAATTCAGAATGAAAATTCTGTTGCTCTCATCTGAGAAGTGAACTCCATCTCCTCTGTAGATATCTTGCATGTAGTAACGCAAGTTATTGTTGTACACGGAGCCCATTCCATGGTCTCTCATGTAAGCTGAAACAGATTTTTTTACATGCTTCCTCGACTTCTCAATTTGTGGACAAAATTGGTTTGACCACCTCCATTTCTGTCTTTGGCATATATTTGAATATACCACGGCAGTCTGAGGAAAAAGTGCTATTAATTGCTCAAAGGTGTCCTTTAAAAGCATTTCCAGACCTACCCCAGTCAAAGTGCCCAAATCATTACCTCCACAGTGCACAATTAACAGGTCAGGTTTTGGCAAATGCATAAAGGTTTTCACCAATGGTATCAATTGGTGACATTTTAATCCTCTGTGGCCAAACCACTTAATTTCCACATCTTGTAAATTGAGGTTAGGTAAATTCCTGTTCTCAGCATACCTCTGAGCCCAATAGATGTAACTATGTCCAACAATCCAGACAGAAAACATGGTGAGAGAAGGTTCTCCTGCAGTCAGATGAAGTGTGGCAATGAAATGGCAGTTGAAAAAATAAGAGTTTAAAATGAAAAAAACTGTGGAGTTTCTGTGTTAATGAAGCAGTAACAGTGATTGGTGGATTTTGATTGCTGAAAACAGAAAGTTAGGGTGCATGGATGAGTTCTTTGAAAGATGTATTTTGAGGGGTCAAGAAAAAATCATTAAATGAAAGAATGCACTGGATATGAGGTGCACTGAGAGTTCAGAGTTCAATTGCAACATTGTTGTGTGAACTTGCAAACACCAGAGGTCTTCCAAGAGGTGGTTGCTATGCAAAAAAGGCAGAAAGGGCAGAGGGGGGAAGGGTTTTGATTTGAAAAAAAGTGAGGGAAGAGTTTTGATTGGGTGACATGAGAGATATGTGTGGAGAATTACAGCATTTCTGTGCTTTTGATAGCTGCAGACTCTGGAGTGCATACCTTTTGCTCTGCTGAAGACAAATTGGTGTGTTTCTGAGACTGTTTTGAAACTCAAAGTATTTGCTAAGGTGAGAAAAGATTTCTTTAATTTAGATAGAGAATAGTGTGCTTTAAGGAGAAAATTATGAAGAAAGTTGTGTTTTTCAAATGTTGCTTTGTCTCAAGTGTTTTACAAATAGATTTTGTTTCTTTGAGAAATTGTAATTGGAGAAAATGTGAAGTATTAGTACTGACAGGGTTTTTTTGTGCATAGGAGCTGTGGAGTGTTTTCAAATTATGACTTGAAAATCGTTTTTGGGGAAAAGGAATGGTTTTAATATTTATGACAAGGACATAATGGTGTATGCTTCTTTATAAGGCAATTGAGTGTCTCTGATGTTATTTTTCCCATTTTAATGTAAGACCTTTCCCTGTGGAGCAAATTCCTTGTAAATATGCTCCCACCTGTGCATGGCAAATTTAGATTTTGAATGTTTGTGTTACATAGCCATGTTAAAAGTGACCCAACCATGCTGGAAAGGCAATCAAAAAACGCTTTCATGTGTCTTAAGGACATTTTAAGTCATTTCCCCATGTGCAGTGTTTTCAAATTATGATTTGAAAATCGTTTTTGGGGAAAAGGAATGGTTTTTAAATTTATGACAAGGACATAATGGTGTATGCTTCTTTATAAGGCATTTCAGTGTCTCTGATGTCATTTTTCCCATATTACATTAAAAGACCTTTCCCCGTGGAGCACATTCCTTGTAAATATGGTCCCACCTGTGCATGGTAAATTTAGATTTTGACTGTTTGAGTTACATAGCCATGTTAAAAGTGACCCAAAAAAGTTGCAAAGGCTTTAAAAAAACACTTTCATGTGTCTTAAGGACATTTTAAGTCATTTCCCCGTGGGCAGTGTTTTCAAATTATGACTTGAAAATCGTTTTTGAGGTAAAGGAATGTTGTTAAAATTTATGTGCGCCATATGCCCCCAAATTTCTTTTTCAGGGGTGCAGCAGGGTGTTCTTGAGACACCCCTGCACCTTTGGAAAAATTCCTAATTTGCGATGAGCTAATTGCTAATCGCAAATTGCACCTTCATTCCTATGGGCCTCCTGGCCCATGGAAATGAATGGGTAATTTGCAATTAGCAATTTGCTCATCGCAAATTAGGAATGGTAAAGAATCGCTATTTATTCCTTAAAATTCGCTGTTTAGGAAATGCAAAATAGTATGATGATACATATGGCGGTTCATCTCTAACAAGATAAGAAGCTTAGGGATACATTTATGATGACTGGCGCAATGAAGTGGACATCACTTACTTCATTGGTAGACCTTTACATGTATTATCTCCTCTGTATTCTTCATCAAGCGTAACTTTCATCTGCAATCCTGAGTAGGCCTCACCTTAAACAAACCTCTGGATAGGCCACACCTTATCGTCATCCTGAATTAATCATTTAAAATGCTAGGGACAGATTTATGATAGGTGTATGCCTCTTTTGCACCACTGTGCGTCACTTTTGTGATGCAGCGGCGGTGCAAAAGATTTGCTATGAGGCGACAAAATTACAAATTGATGCATTTAGGCAGATGTGTCATGGTGTAAAAAACACTGTGCCACATGAAACTGATGCAGCAGTGATGCAAAAGATGCACCATGTTGCAAGACAGGCCTCACTTGGGGCCATAGGTATCAAGCTAATTAGCATTTGCAAAGGCCGAAATTCTGTGAATTTCGGCCTTTGCGAATGCTAATTAGACAAATGGTATGTATAAAACAAGTTTGATGCAAAATAAGGAATAGCAAAATTTGCTATTCTTTATTTTGCGATTGCACTGAAGGATTTGCAAATTTTGTGATTTCTTAAATGCAATGTATCAAACAAAGAATATGCAAAAAATGCCATTAAGGATTTGCAAATTACCACCAACTTCTAGTTGGTGGTAATTTGCGAATTCTTTTCAAAAAGCTTTTTTTCCAAAAAACAAAAGGTGCCATATGACGCCCATACATGCCCTTAGGGCATGTATGTGCGCCATATGCCCCCAAATTTCTTTTTCAGGGTTGCAGCAGGGTGTTCTTGAGACACCCCTGCACCCTTGGAAAAATTCCTAATTTGCGATGAGCTAATTGCTAATCGCAAATTGCACCTTCATTCCTATGGGCCTCCTGGCCCATGGAAATGAATGGGTAATTTGCAATTAGCAATTTGCAACAACATATTTGATGGTAGAAAATTGTTTTGATTTGGGATTGGATCAACGTGTGTGTACTTATTGTTGTAACAAATTAAATCAAAACCAGATGCCTGCTAGAGCAGTTCATAATAATCTGGAATTGGTTGAGATTCCTTCTGAATTGAAGGATTTAAATACTTATGAATCTATTTTAATTCAAAGTATCCATCCCTTTCAGGATTTTGTAAGAATGGAGCCAAAGACAGGGAAATTGCCTCCATCAGATTTACAGAGAGGATTAAAGGGAAGAGTTGTTTATTTGCCTCTAGATTTGAAGAAAAACATTAACACAATTGGAGTAGAAAAAGTGGAAGAGGAACCTCTGGTTATCTTAGTTAATGGGGTTCCGACAAAGAATAAGAAAATATGGCAAGATTTAGTGGATGTTAGGAAAGTTAAAAAGGCAACATTGTATTTGAAAAAAAATAATAAATACTATAAGAATGTATATGTTGCAGAAGAGGAAGTAAGTGAGGAAGAGGATAGCGATTTGTGTGCTGGTCAAATTGAGAAAGTAGAACCCTCTACTAGTGAAGAAATATATGAACATTATAGTGTTCATCCTTTGCATTCCAAGGAAGTCATGGGGAATGCTATTGAGTTGTTTCAAATGAAACAAGCCAAAGGGAGTCCCATTAGTGTTTGGGAGGAAAGTTTGGAAGCTCGGTGTTTCCCACAGCTTTTTCCAACAGGTCAGGGAGGAAGATATGATGATCGACCTCATCAAATTCCTGCTTCTGAATACCGGACTTTGTGATTGTATGCAGGAGATGCTAGGTTTCGACAATGCATTCCCTATTTGTTTCATCTCCTGTTTGAAAGCGATCTGTCTGGACTGTCATATGCAGTGAACCACATCTTGAAAAGTGGTATACACATGCAAAACATCTCGGCAAGTGACTTTATGGATAAAGTCAATGTCCAAGACAGTATTTTGGATTCTCACCTGATTAATCTCATGGCGTGTCAGCGTGGTACTAATGAGTACTGGTACCGTCGTCATGGTGATTTAAAATGTATGCTGAGGAACTTAGAACTCCCACATGGTTCCTCACTCTGAGCTGTGTGTGAGTATGGCTGGGAAGACTTACTTGAATTTCTACGAGAGGCAAATGCTAACATAGAAAACATCGAATTCAAGACACCCGGAGAACTGTGCTCTTTGGATCCAGTCAATGTATGTAGGTACTTCAATCATAGATTTGAAGCTATGATGTCTTTCATCATGAATAAGAAGAATCCACCTCTTGGAGAGGTGTTGGATTTCTTCTGGAGAAAGGAGTACCAAGCAAGAGGTGCTCCTCATATACATATGTTGCTGTGGATCAAGGATGCACCTAAATTTGGAACGGATCCATAAGACTCAGTGATGAGTTTCATACAACAGTATTCTACGTGTGCTGTTCCAAACGCAAAGGAGAAGAAAAGCCTAAGAGAAAAAGTTCTACGTTTCCAAAGCCATCGATGTGGAAAGTACTGTCGTCGTAAATTCCGAAACAAGGACAAGTTCTACACCAAATGTCGTTTCGGCTTTCCACGACCGGTGATTTCTAAAGGAAGAGTGAACAGTTTGATGTCTTCGCTGCGACATAATGTGATGAAGAAATCACCTAAAAACACATACAATTTGAAGAGGAACGAAGAGTCTAAGTACATCAACGACTACAACCCGGTGATTTTGTCCATGTGGAATGCTAACATGGATATACAGTTTGTGGCTGATAACTGTATGGCTGTGGCTCGGTATGTGACATCTTACATCACCAAAAAAGAGAAGACAGAATTGAAGGATATGTGGGAAGACATTTCCCATGAAAAGAGCCTCAGCAAGAAGTTGTACAGTTTCAGTCTGAAGATGTTGTCGCATCGAGAAATCGGAGCTTACGAATGTTCTGACCGGTTGTCTTCAGCAAGTCTCTATGCCAAGTCCAGGAGTATCGTTTGGGCGAGTCTTGGTCTTGCTGCAACGCGTAATCGAGTTCTCAAACCTGTGCGGGAAATTGAGTATTTGGCGGAAAAGGAGCCAAACAGTACCGACATTTTGAAGACAAACATGTTGGATACATATTATCCAAATCGAAGCAGTCACCTCGAGAATGTTTGTCTGTATGAGGTTCTTCAAAATTACATATTCAAGAGGAACATCAAAGAAGATACTGAGAAAGGAGTGTATGCTGTAATAGGAAGTGAGGGATGTCTGGTCAAGCAAAGAAAATGCCACTTGGTAAACCATCGAAAATTGAGTGGCGAATCTCCTGAAAAAAAGGAGTTTTTCTTTAGCACTTTTGCAACTTTTCAAGCCTTGGCGTGCAGAAGAGGAACTGCTTGGAGATTTCCTCTGTTACGAAGACTCTTTCAATGCTGCCAAGGAGACCATAGAATGTCCTGCTTTTCCCAAATATGTAGAAATGTTGAATGCGGAAATTGAGCAGGAAGCAACGATTGCAGCCGAGATTGCCAGAGACAGTTCTCAGGACAGTCAGAGTTCTGCTTCATTGAGTCAGGATCCACTAGGAGGACCTGTTATCGAAAATGAAGCTGCCACTGCTATGAATGAAGTGGAAAGAGCCATGGCACATGCTCAGGAGGATGCGGTTAACTTAGAAGAGTTGGAAAGACAACTCAACGTTGAGCAGAGGAAAATATATGACGAAGTTACCATGCAAATTGATCATGGATTAAGTCATGACAAGAAAGAGTGCTCATGTACGTCGTTGAAGCCTGTCCGACTGTACGTGAGTGGAGAAGCGGGAACTGGAAAAAGTTTCCTTATTAAAGCAATTTCATGTTATTTGCAGGAAAGGACAGAGTCATCGCTGTCTTGTGTTGTCACCGCTCCAACTGGACTGGCAGCACATAACATTAAAGGGATTACTTTACATCGTTTACTGATGCTGCCAGTGGAGCATGACAACAAATTACAATATCACAAGCTATCTGGAGATGCTTGTTGTGAAGTTTCAAGAATCTTGAGGAAAATGAAACTTCTTATCATTGACGAAGTAAGCATGGTTTCCAATGTCATGCTTGCCTTTGTGCATTTGAGAATGCAAGAAGTTCTCAAAACAGAGTATGATGTGTTATTTGGTGGCAAACACATCATTGTTTTCGGAGATCTTCTGCAGCTGACACCAGTGAAAGGGCAACCTGTGTTCAAAATGCTCACGCATGAAGATACCAAGAAGTGCCTAGGCAGCATTGGCAACGTCAATATATGGTTAAACTTCAATTATGCTGAACTGCATGAAAATATGCGTCAGGCGAAGGATGAAGTTTACAAGACTATTCTACAAGATGTTAGAATTGGAAAAGTGACCGAGCATGGGAAAGAAGCTTTACATGCACGATTACTGTCAAATTTATATCCAGAACAAGATGTTGTGCCTGAGAATATTTTTCAGAAAATTACTGAGAAGAAATCTGGAATATGTTTGATGCCAACTCTTGCAGAATGTGCCAAATTCAACAACAAAATGTTGCATTTAGAAAAGCAAGAGATTGTGAAACTGGAAGCTATTGACAGAGTAGAGCATATGGGATCAACAATTATTTTGTCTGAGAATCTGAAAACAAAATTGGATTCATTAGAGAAGAGTATATCTAAAACTGCAGGTTTTGAAAAGACTCTGAATGTGTGCTTGAACTGCCGTATAATTTTAAGAAGGAATTTACATGTTGAAAGAGGTCTGGTAAATGGATCAATGGGTAATGTTGTTGATTTTGTAAAATACAGAAATAGAGATGGAATTGAATTTTTAAAAATTAAATTTGATGGCATTGAGGAAGTACAGCTAATTGGTCGTTGTTCTGCTAGATTTTTGCTTGTAAAAGACTTATATATTCGCCGTAAGCAGTTTCCTGTTTGCTTGGCATTTGCGGTGACAATCCATAAATCGCAAGGTTTAAGTGTAGACAGTGCATTGGTGAATATTGGCAGTTCTGTGTTCAAGGAGGGTATGGCATATGTGGCATTGTCACGAGTTAGAACTTTATCGGGATTGTACTTGATTGAGTGTGATGTCACAAACATTTGTGCGGATCTAGATTGTGTTAAGGAATACAATAGGTTAAGAAGAGAGTATGCGCCACATTTGCCTCAATATCCTTTGTTTGAGAAACGTGTGGTAGGCCGGAAACGAAGAAATGTGACCAATACTGGGGAGGTTGTAGCAAAAAGACGAAAAGTCGATGAACCTGAAATTATAAGCAGAAACAAAAAGGATTCTGTTGAAGATGTTGTTGGTTTTCAATTTGAAAACAGTTCTGGTGTCAACTGCTATGCTAATGTAGTGGTTAATGTTTTGTTTTCTCTCTAGAAAATGTAAAAGAAGAGATTGTGGTCAATTCTGATCAAAGATTTTGCAGTTTGTTAAATTCTGTGTTAGAGAAATGTAGCACTGATAGAACAAAAATAGAAAGTGTGTCTGAAATTCGAAATCTGTTAGACAGATGTTCAGGCCAAACACAATTCTCTCAAAATATTCAGCAAGATTGTCAGGAGTTTTTAATGTATATGCTTGATGTATTGCATGCTGAAGGTGTAGATGTAGATCACCTGTTTGGGCTTTCTTATCAATGGCAGCATGACTGCGAGAACTGTAGGGTATCAAGTACTACTAGTGTAGACTCAGAAAGATTTATATATTTAACTTTGCCAGACAGTAAATCAGTCTCTTTTAATAAGCTAGTAAAAGCAGCTGATCACTACATGGAGTGTAGCCAATGTAAATCTGAAATGATGTCCACATTATTTATACGAACATATGGCCAGTATGTCATTTTAATGTTCCAATGATGTAGGCCTGATGGAACAAAATTGACAACTTTAATTAAAAATTTTGTGGCTTCACAGTTGTCAATATCAGGAAGGACTTTTGTAACTGCAGCAATTATATATCATGACGGTCCTTCAATAACATCAGGACATTACACAACTTATTTAAAGTCTAGAAATGGCTGGTCATTCTGCAATGATTCTGTTTTAATTTTCAAAAAAAAATTGCCGTATGACCTTAAAAACTCTTACCTGGTGTTTTTAAAACCAAAATTTTAGGGAAAGAATCTCGGGATGTGCTCTGAGGAATTTCAAGAAGTTCTAATGGCTCCTACACGATTTGGCCTTGAGGATAAGTGTAGTTCAGAGACATAACTTCTAACTATAAGACTGGACGTCATGGAGAAATAAGTGCACTTTGAATGAGTTCAGAAAAACTGTTTCTTTTTATAAGCTAATTGAAGCAGCCAATCAAAACATAGAGTAGAGGGAATGTAAGTCTGCAATGCTGTCTACTGTTTTACATTGCTTTGTGATTAAAAGTGATGTAGAGAATTAAATAATTGTAGTAGTCATAGAGGTAGTGTAAGTTTGCTTCATAGTAAGCAGTATCAGTGTCATAGGAAATGTAGAACATGACTGAGCAAGAAGGGGAAGATATTACTAGTCCAGGATTGTGAAAATGATCTTCAACATTTTAATTGTGAAAGTTGCGGAATACAACATGACGGGATTGGCTTACAAGAATTCCAAGAGTTATAAATGGCTCTGACACGATTTGGCCTTGTGGAAACGTGTGGTAGAGAGCGAGAAGTCATTTATTGTATGTAACATGTTTTTCAAAACGATGGAGGTTTTCTTTCAGAAAGTGGCGGGCTGAAAGTAATAACAGCACAACAGAGTGTAAGCTGTTCATAGGACATCCTTTGACGTCATGGAAAGTAAGTTAACTTTAAGGAGTTCTGAATTCTGATTTGTTATGTTGTATGGGTTTTTTAAACACAATCATTTTGATTGTGTTTTTTTTTCCCCGCTGTTATATGATGAATACCTTCAAGTCACTGTTTTTAGTGAAATTTGATACATTCTGAGAACAGCAAAAATAAACCATTTAACATGTATAATTAATTCTGTACTGTTTGCATTTATGATGTACATGTAGAACTGTGTAGGAGGCATGGAGAAGGTGAGGCTTCTGTAAGTGTCAAAGTTGTTGCATACAGTGCTCATATTCTACGTAGTCTTTCATATGATAGACTACATTTCCACAATGAGATACCTAAGCAAAGGAAACACAGGTGATATGATTGTGGAATGAGCAAAATAAATTGCACGTTTTTCAATTATATTACCTGTGTTTCCTAACATTACACATCACATTGTGTAGGTGAGGTTTAGGCCCGTTCCTGGAGACAGAGGAGGTCTGACATTTGTTCAAGAGTGCAGTGGACATGACTCACTTCGTTGGTAGGCCTCCACATGTATTATCTCCTCTGTATTCTTCAACAAACCTAAATTCCATCTGCAACCCTGAGTAGGACTTACCTGAAACAAATCTGTGCATAGGTTACACCTTATTGGCATCTTGAAACAATCATTTAAAATGTTAGGGTCAGATTTATGGTGGCCGTGCGCCTCTTTTGCTGCATTGTGGGTCACTTTTGTGTAAAAGATGCACCATGTTGCAAGATAGGTTTCAGTTCATCTCCAGCAAGATACCATCAGTTTAAAATGTATATAATTAGCACTGTGTAGGGGGCATGCAGAAGCTGAAGCTTTTGTAAGTGTCAAAGTTGTTGCATGCAGTGGTGCACTTCTGGGTACTGTTTAATATGCTGCACTACATCTGCACTATGAGATACCTTAGCCTAGGCAACACAGGTGATGTGATTGTGAAATGAGGAAAAGAAACTCCACATTTTTCAATTACATCACCTGTGTTTCCTAAGTTTACGAATGACATTGTGCAGATGAAGTTTAGGTCTGTCCACGGACACAGAAGAGGTCTGGCCTTTGTTCAAGAGTGAAGTGGACATGACTTACTTCATTGGTAGGCCTTCACATGTATTATCTCCTCTGTATTCTTCAACAACTCAAAATTTCATTTGGAACCCTGAGTAGGCCTCACCTCAAACAAACCTCTGGATAGGACACATCTTATTGGCATCCTGAAACAAACATTTAAAATGTTAGTGTCTTGCAACACTTTTGTGAAACAACAGCAGTGCAAAAGATGCACCATTTTTTAAGATAGGCCTCACTTCATCTGCATCAAGATACTGTTAGTTTAAAATGTATATCTTTAGGACTGTGTACGGGGCCTGGAGAAGCAGAAGCTTCTGTAAGTGGCAAAGTTGTTGAAAAACTGTTTGTCCTTCAATCTTTTCCCTTGTCTTTTCTAATTTTTAAATACATGTTTTAATATTTTTCAAATGTTTGTTCTCTCTTTCACAGATTGAAAGTATAAAAACAAAAAGGGAGTAAGTTAATGACAATTATAAGGTAAATGTTTTGTACTCTTTTCGTTACATTTCTATCACATTCACCTACTAGTAGTTTGACAGCTTCATTTCTTTAACCCTCAGTTTCCTGCCTTTGCTACTTCCCTCATTCCTTTCTCTATTACCTACTTACTCTACTCCTTCCACTCCTTTTCTCAGTCCCTCTCTTCTCATAGTTCCTCACTCTTGTTCACTCACTCCGTCTCTATTACTCTTAGTGTCTTTGACTGATCACTCTTTCACTACTTGTTCATTATGCTTCTTCTGTGTAGTTGAAGCACACTAAGGGGCATATTATCAACACAGCCAATAAAATTATTGCTGTTTTTATTGGCAGAAAAGTGTTGCAAAAGTTGTTTTAGCGGCAGTTTTCCACCGCAAAAGCGGCTTTAGCGACACATTTCTGCCGATAAAAGCTGCAAAACTTTTATTGCCTATGTTGATGATATGGATCTATGTTATTTACATTTCTTTGCTGTTTCAATTAATCTTTTTCTGTTATTTTTTCTTTTTTGTTTTCTGTTTTTCTCTCTGTTATTCCACATGTTTTACTCTGATTTTGAACATTCACTCACATTGTCCAAGAAACTCTTCTTTGTTATTGTTCTACTCTCTTTTTTTTCTTTCACTTCCTTATCTATTTTGTTTTTCACAATTATACCCTCTTAAATCTTTTCTTCGGTAAATAGATCTATTAAACAGTATCTCTGGTTTACTCCCTATAGCTGTCTTTCTTTTAACATTACTCTCTGTTTACTTCCCTTATACTTACTCTTCTTTTTTTTTTTTTTTTTTTTAAATTTTGGGTTCGCTACCGGTTCGCGAACCGGGAAGCGAACTGGGAAGCGAACTAAAAGAAATAGAGCTTGCCAGAGTGCTAAACATTCTAGCAATTTTTTTTGAAAGGGGAGGTAGTTCTGAAAAGAACTTTTTTTTTAATGTTTTTGTTGTTTTATATTATATATATATTTTTTTAACATTTTTTGTTTTTTTTGTATTTTTTGAACAGTTTTATGTTTTTTTTTTGTTTTTGATGGAGGGGAAACAACAAAAAACAGGCATTGAAAAGGGCTCAACAGGAGCAACAAGAAAAAATTACTGTCTGGGGCGGTTAGGGCAATTGTGATTGTTATAAGCTAGGTTGATTGAATTAATACTCATGTTACCACATGATATCAATGCACCGCAGTACAGACAAGTATGTTTCATATGCGCAAAATTCTCCTGGATGTTTGGCACGGTTTCCCGTGCCTCTGCTGCGGTCAACGATATTAGCGATGTTGACCTTGCCACAGGAGTTGTTGTTGGGTTATCTTCCATGTCACGTATCTCCGCCCGGCTGTAGTTCAATGGATGCCACCTGTTCATGTGACGATGCATTGTATAGTTTCCGTAGCTATATTTTTTATCAGTGCCTCTGGATAATTGTTCTTTGCAAATCAGGCAGGTGACATACCTAGCATTTACTTTTTTTTGCCCTCGAGGGATTGAAAAAAACTGCCAAATAAAGCTGGCTTTCCGACGGGAAACCCGGGGCACCTCCTGTAAGAACTGTGGTCCTTCGGTCTCCTCTTCCTCTAGTTCATCCTCTTCCTCCTCTGTCTGGCTGATAAACTGGGGAGGTGGTCCTCTCTTCCCATGAGGAGGTGGAGGTGGTGGTGGGGGTGCACCAGCTGAAGCAACTACTGAAGCCATTGCTCAACTATGAAAAAAGGTCTTCCTCTCACAAAGATGAAAGTCAGAGTGAGGAAAGAAGGAGGGGTTTTCATCATTTGGGAAAAACAATAGTTCTAAACCAATGAAAAGTGTTATTTTTAGGTCACCTGACCTAGCCTTACATCATTATGAAACCAAAAGTGAAATGAACCAATGAAAAGTTTTATTAACAAGTCACATGACCTCTCATGCTTATGTTACGCGCTGCGGAACGCGCCCCGGATCGCTTCCGGGTCACTGCGCTTCACGCCTCGGTTCGCGCTCCGGAGCACTTCCGGGTGCGCTAACGCGGCGCGTCATAAGATGCATTACGCGGCAACGCGATACGTCGCGCTTTCGCGACGCGCCACGAATCGCTTCCGGGGAGCTGCGCTTCGCGTCTCAGTTCGCGTACCGGAGCACTTCCGGGTGCGCTAACGCGGCGCGTCATAAGACGCATTACGCGACAACGTGATACGTCGCGCTTCCGCGCCACGTCACGATGTTGATTTCTAACGCGGCAGTTGCGCTAACGGAACGTTTACCGGTTCGCGGACTGGGTCGCGGCATCAAGATTAGCTAACGGAAAGCTTCCCGGTTCGCGAACCGGGAGCGAACAAAAAAAAAGTATTAAAAAAAAATTATTAATAAACATATAAAATATATTTTTGGATTTAAAGAAGAATACATTTTACAGCTACAGATATTAGCTTTTAAAAAACCAATGAAATTCACTGAAAAAACCATAGGTTATAGACCATATATAGTTAGGAATTAGCATTTACAAAACCTTGAAAATTCACTGAAAAAAACATAGGTTATAGACCATATATAGTTAGGAATTAGCATTTAAAAAACCTTATTTTACTCACACAAAACCATTGAAATTCCATATATAGTTAGTTGTACTAACTATATATCGCGCACCCGCAATCCACTGCTGATGATGTCACATATTACATCATTCATGACATGGTCAGTGACATCACTGATGACATCTCAAATGACATCACTGATGACATCACTGATGACATCTCAAATGACATCACTGATGACATCACTGATGACATCACTGATGACTACATTCAGTGACTGTATAAATGTGTAAAGTTAAAATATGTCTTACATATTGAAGAATGAGTGGATGTATAAGTGTCTTGATGAAGGATTTAGTAGGGGCATGACTGACTGTATGAGTGACTGATTAAATGTGTCTCACTGAGTGCATGGGTTAGTGACTAAACGGTCTTAATTTGTGCATCATTATGTCTGTTGTTCTGTAAACTGCTGCATGTGTTGATCAGTAGCTATATGATTAACTGTATGGGTTATTGATTGGTTGCCCAAACATTTGTATGGGAGACTGAGTGTGTGTGTGGGTGGCTGGGAGGTGTATGACTCTGTGCATAGATGTGTGAGCAGTTGATTGACTAAATGTATGGGTTCAAAAGTGCATGTGGAAACAGCTGTATGGGCGGTTGACTGTGTGCATGAGTGTATTGGTGAGTGAATGGATATCTCAGTGCTACATGTTAAAGTAAGTACATATGTAAAATACAGTACATGTGAGAGTTGACATATATAAATAACTGTGCATAAGAGCCAGTGAATGTGTGAGTGGCTGTATGGATCATTGTGAACTTGTATCCAGGATTGTATAAGTGAGTAAATATGTTTTAGTATATGTTTGAATAAGTAAGGTGTGTATAACTGTATAGTTGAGGAAATGGAGGTGTGATTGATTCTTTGCATGACTGACTAAGTGTCTGAGTAACTCCATGGATGAGTGACAGTCTATGAGTGTCTGTTTACACTGAGTGTATCTAAGGTTATATTAGAGTCTGAAGAGGTTCATCGTATTATCACATGAATGATGTCATCAGTGATGTGATCAGTAATGTCAAATGAGATGTCATCAGTGATGTCATCAGTGATGTCATTTGAGATGTCATCAGTGATGTCATCAGTGATGTCATTTGAGATGTCATTAGTGATGTCACTGACCATGTCATGAATGATGTAATATGTGACATCATCAGCAGTGGATTGCGGGTGCGCGATATATAGTTAGTACAACTAACTATATATGGAATTTCAATGGTTTTGTGTGAGTAAAATAAGGTTTTTTAAATGCTAATTCCTAACTATATATGGTCTATAACCTATGGTTTTTTCAGTGAATATATATATATATATCGCTGCACACTTTCTGTATCCGATCCCGGTGTCAGAAAAAAGAGGCCGGCACGCTGGTATCCGTTTGTACAATTTTAATCACCAAAACCCCCCTCACCCCTTACAGACGCGTTTCGCCTTCAACAGGCTTCGTCAGTGTAACGTTAATGTGCAATTAAAATCACCATTTTAAAGCCATTGGCCCGCTTCACTCTCCATAGACATAGAAGAGGGACATATTATTTACAACATTTTGGTGGCCATCTTGTAATGTACAAATAGCATTCATGTACCGGCTCTGCAATGGTGATAACGTGAAAGTGCATAGTGCTCATTAAAAAACGGGTAACGTTATGAAATATATCGTAAATACTTTTTCACAATTCCATTATCACAGTATGAATGATTCGATAGACAAATGAGATATTTCTACCAATTCATTGCTCAAAAATGTCTATTTTAAGTTATTTTGCCCTGAATGGGCGGTTTTTTCAACAGTGCAAACCAGAAAAAATATAACAAATGCATGACCTATCGATTGGGAAGTAGAGATGGTATACAGTTCAGTTTCATTGTCTACTAGAATTTCCCAATCATTGTGACATTTTACCGTTTACAAATGAACCCAAAGTTCCTCATTATTGTTTAAACCCCAAGGAGTGATCGTTTTCAGATTAATAATGTGTTTAGACTCCAGAATACGTAGAGCCTTTTCCCTGTCCCCTCCTCGTTCTAATTTGGGGGCCTGATCCATGCAGTAAAAACTTAGTTTCTCCCACTTGCTTTGATGGTGTTGTGCAAAGTGGCGGGCTACCGGATATGATTTATCATTATTAGTGATAGCCCGCATGTGCTCAAGAATCCTAAGTTTAGCAGGTTTGATGGTACTACCAATATATCACAACTTGCAAGGACAGGTGAGACAGTACACAGTATACTCCGAGTTGCAATTGAGTAGCTGTTTTATTTTTATGTTGGGTTTATTATCGCCTGTGCGATTTGGGTATTCAGATATTTTGTCACTAAATTTACATGCCTTGCATTTGAGACACGGAAAGAAACCAACCGATTTCGATATTTTGATGGGTTTGGCCAATGATTTAAAATGGCTGTGGACCAAATGATCTGCCAAAGATGGACATCTTTTATATGTAATCAAAGGCTTTTTTGGCAGATTTTTCTTGAGGACTCTGTCAGCAGTAAGTAAGTGCCAGTGTTTTTGAAAAATATTAGTTATTTCACCTGATTTGGTATTAAACTCAGTTATCATACGAACCTCATCAGGTGCCTCTGTTTTTAATTTGGGAATCAGGAGATCCCTCCTGTTTGCTTTAGAGGCTTTATCACTGGCTTGTTTGAGGATATTGCTGTTATATCCTCTGCGTTCAAATCTACCATTTGCTTCAGTTGCAGCAAGCTTGTAGTCTTGGTCAAGAGAACAATTTCTCTTTAGGCGAAGGAATTCGCCATATGGTAAATTTTTTACCAGACTTTTTGGATGATAAGATTTAGCATGCAGTACCGCATTTCCCGCTGTGGGTTTTCTATATAGGCGGGTATGCAAGATGTTGTTATGCACGAATACTTCTAAATCCAAATAGTTGATGCTATTTGTACTGATCGTGCTGGTAAATTTGAGATTGAGCGTATTTTCATTCAGTGTGGTAATATACTCTTCTGCTGATTGACGATCACCCTGCCAGATTATAAATAGGTCGTCTATATACCTGGTCCACATGAGTATTTTATCAGTCCACTTCCGATTGGAGTCACTCCGTGCTTCATGCTTCTCCCACCAGCCCACGAATAAATTCGCGTAGCTGGGGGAGAAGCACGAGCCCATTGAAGTGCCCCTTTTCTGATTGTATAAGATACCATCAAATAGAAAAATATTGTTGTACAAACAAAATTTGATCATGGACAAAATCATAGCATTATGGGTTCCAAAATGTTCTGGTTTATGATCTAAAAACCATTTGACGGCATAAAGGCCTTGTTCGTGGTTGATGCAGGTGTATAAATTTACTACATCTAGTGTAATTAGTAACATTCCTGAATCCCATGTGACATTGTCCATGACGTTTAAAAAGTCTTGAGTATCTTTCAGATAAGATGGAAGGCTTTTAACAAAAGGAGACAGATACGAATCAACAAATCTGGAAGTGTTTTCAAGAAGGCTTCCTATAGAGGATACTATTGGACGCCCAGGAGGTCTTTTTACATGTTTGTGCACCTTTGGTAGGTGGTAAAACGTTGGTAATATTGGTGCTTCACATTTCAAAAAGAGGTATTCATCCATTGTCAGCATGCCCTCTTTCTGCCAATTGTCTAGCATGCTGTGAAAAGTTAAAATGCTTTTGTTGTACTCAGTTCTTTGTATCGGAGTATAACATTCTTTGTCTTTTAACTGTCTATGGGCCTCTGTTAGATAGTGTTCTCGATCAAATATCACAATGTTTCCTCCTTTGTCAGAGGGTTTAATTTCAATTGTAGTGTCCTCCTCAGAAACGGCAGAAGATGAAGAAAGTGACGAATATAGTGATGCTACCTCCTTTGAATCTGACTTAACTGAGACCGAAGGTAGCATTATTTCAGCCGATGGTACCCAACCCAGAAAGCATACTACTTTTTTAGACGAATATCGGATGCTAAAGGAGAACAGGCAAGCTACGCAAGCTACGCAATCGTCCACAAGGATAAAAGAACAGCAGGAGATGAGCGGAAATGTACGCAGAGGAAGACCAAGGGGTACCAATATAAAAGGAGGAAGAAACTCAAACAGAGGAGGAGGAAACAACAGAGGCAGAGCGAAAGAGCAAGTGGGATACAAAAAGGCTCTGAACAAGAAGAACTAATCATGGATGATGATCAGGTAAACAAAACCATTGTTAATCTTACCTCTAAAGTTTTAAGCAACAAAGATAAGAGAACACTATGTCTAGGGCTGTCCTTCTGCTTGAGTACCCCTATGAACTATGCAGACAGTAGAATCGACATGTTTAGGTTTTGTAGAAAACTTAAATTAAAAAAAATGGCACAAACTGAAACCAACTAAGAATAAATCACCTACGACTAATATTAGGAGCAACGATGATGATAAACTAATAATTGGTGACATTGATGCGATGATAGCACTTGATGCATTGGGGAATGATAATGATGAGTCTGTTTGTGAATCCAATACCAGAAGGATTCTAGATGTGATGGAAATCAGACAAGATCTAACTGAGGGTACTGAATTCCGCAGTAAATCAACTTTCGTTCCCAAGTTGAACCACGATAACATTGATACTTTTCAGGATGTTGTGGGGAACGAATTACTAGAATTCAGAAGTAATAACTGGTCTGGTAAGATGAGAAAATTCAAACATAACTTAACGTTGGCCCAGAAGAAAGCTATGTTGGAGCTAGCTACCGATGATAGTATACTTGTCAGACCAGCCGACAAGGGTGGAAATATTGTTATTCTTACTAAAGAACAGTACATTGGTGAAGCAAAAAGACAGCTAAGTTGCTTGAAAACATACAAAATGTCCTCCCGTTTGGAATATAATCAGAGTATCATCGGAATTTGGGACAAACTGAGTGAATGGAAGGATAGGGGACTTTTGGAATGGGAGGAGTATGGCTTCCTGAAAAAAGATAACCCCATATTACCCATCCTTTACCTTTTACCCAAAATTCACAAATGCCACAAGAACCCTCCTGGAAGGCCTATAATTTCATCCAGGGGAAGCGTATTGGAAAACGTCTCACGATATGTCGACCACTTTCTTAGAGACTTTGTTGTTGCGTTGCCCTCATATGTAAGGGACACTAAGGATTTTCTTGAAAAATTGAGGAATGTAAAATGGGACACCAATTATTTATTAATCACTATGGATCTCAATTCCCTCTATACCTCTATTGAACACCAACAAGGTATAGAAGCGTGTGCGAGGTTTCTGAAAAAGAGAAATATCTGTTATCTAGATCACACTACTATGATCCTTGATATGATGCTGTACTGTCTAACCAACAATTTCTTTCTTTTTAATGATGAAATATTTATCCAATTGCATGGTACATGTTTTGCACCAAGTTTTGCTAATCTATTCATGGGGGCCTGGGAAAATGATTTGCGTAATGACAGTAGTATGACGGAAGAACTTAGCAAAGTAATAGTCTGGCTACGCTACATAGACAACATTTTTGTCGTCTGGAATGGTACCAAAGAAGAAGCATTGACTTTTGTCAATCAACTTAACAACAATACCAGTAATATCTCTCTCACATGTAACATCAGTGATGAGGAAGTAGATTATCTAGACATCAAAGTACAGATCCGAGACAACTGTATACAAACATCCTTGTATAGGAAGAGTACTGCAGGGAACAGCCTGTTACATGGCCTGAGTAGCCACCCTGATAATTTAAAATGGAGTATTCCATATGGTGAGCTACTCAGGGCCAAAAGAAATTGCAGTCTAGAGTCTGACTACCTGAGGGAGGAACTAACCATGTCTAGACGCTTCAAAGCAAGGGGATATCCCAACTGGGTTATTCAAAGAGCCATTAACGAAGTTAAGCTCATCAACCGAGAAACCCTGTTTGCTAACACTGATCCTCTAGAAAACATTGAAGAGAAAGAGACTGAGACACGTATCATCATGAACTATAATGGCAATGCGGACAGTATCCGCAAGATCATTGTAAAAAATTGGAATATTGTGAAGAAAGATCCCGTTATAGGAGCAAGTCTACCAGAAAGACCGAGTATCACAGACGAGGTCAAACTCTGAGAGACTTGTTAGTACATAACGACATAAGCAATACCAGAGTGAAGAGGGGCATAGATCTTTGTGGTTTTTACCCATGTGGCCACTGCAAGGCCTGTAACAACAGTCAGATGAAAAAGGAATACTGGTGTCCCAGCTCCAACAAGATGATACAGATTAACCAACTTCTCACATGTACTACAACTTTTGTTGTGTATGTTCTGGTCTGCCCATGCAATCTCTTGTACGTGGGCAGCACGAAACATATGGCCAAAAAAAGAATATTGGAACATCTTCGGGCCATTAGTAAAAATGATAAACAATATCCGGTGGCTCGCCACTTTGAAGCTTACCATTTCTCGGATGCCACGAAGCTGTCCTATTTTATTGTAGGTGTCTGTAGGACCTAGAGGTGGTAACAGAATACTTAAATTAAGACAACGTGAGTCTAAATACATTATCAATCTATGTACTAGATTTCCGAAAGGCCATAACATGGATGAGGAGATGGTTAGACACTTGTATGAATAACTATTGTTGTTGTTTCTTGTGGATAGTTTATACGCATGACTGTGTATTATACTTGTCTCCTCTATCACTTATTCACACAGGATGAAGGGGAGGGCCCTTGCCGCAGGCTTGTGACAAGATGTGCCCTTTTCTTTTCTCAGAGAATCTTCATCCTGTTCATCCATGTATGTAATTCATATATTGTACAAACTTTTACACATTTTTACATTATTGGAATGTTGATACACATCTGTGGTGTTGTTAACATGTAACAGTTTTACTCATATCCATTCATTTGAATCACTGAGGGTTTTGTGTAACTAGCTTTTATGTTATGGACTTTGGATTTGTTTGGTCTGATTTTCCGCTTATTTTTGTGTTTGGACAGCATTATATGCTCATTTAATATAAATATGTCGAATTTTGTATACCATTAGCAACCTTTGGGAGGTGTAGCGCACTAAACAGCGCAACATTAGCATCCATTATTGATGAAATCCTCTATCTTAGGAAACAAGGGCGCACTAATCAGTGCGATATTTACCCATTTCCAATGAATTATACTTCATTTTATGCATTAGCGTGGGCGCACTAACTAGCGCTTTATCCACGTATCATAGAATCAGATGGCTACACCTTCTACCACGAGTACCATCATACACTTCGTCGAGTCTGTACAACATGCGACTCGAACATATGCACTTTGGTGGTTTCAAACATATACTTAATGTTCTGCTTTGGATGATACCACCTTTGGCAGTAATGCGAAATGTATTAGTAATATTTATACTTTGTGTACTGTATCAACCAAACATGTTTGTGTATTATTTGGATTGATTTCACATTGCCATTTCAAGATGGCAGATACTGTCAGTCCTCTTTTGATGTCCTTTGACACGGAAGTGTTTACGTCCATAAAGCACGAATGAAGAGTTACAGACTTTGTGTGAACAAGCGCTTTGTAAGTGCGAAACACGTCGCAAGGTTTATGATTTAATAAACCCTTTTCTCTGGTGCACTACCTCTGACTCTTGTGTGGATTGCTGAGTGCTCGTTGGAACGCCGTTCTGCCTTCTGATATTTACTCCGGCTGCTCCGCCGGATACGAGATACCTCTTCTAAGCGTCCGGACTGCCAGTAGGAGCTACCTTGCAGCACTTCAATTTATCGAGGGATCGATAGCTTCGGTGACCGCCAGATTACACACGGCACCATTGGGGAGACATTGGTATTGTACCTACTTGGGAGCACAGTCCGCATTGACTGCCTCTGCCCAGCGGATCAACTGTGTGCTTTCTCTGGCTGTAGCGGTACGAGGGACCAAGAAAGAACGGCCGTGGACATTCTCCGGTTTCATGGATGCGCGCCTACCACCACCTACCTGTTTCCAGCACGAACCTACCGTTTAACCCACTCCTCCACGTCACCCACCCGGAATGACCGCTACAGTGCACTCTGGGACTTGTGGTTCCTTATTCCACATGAACTGCAAAGGGTGTGCCGACTGCTTCAGGGGGAGGAGACTCACGTGCTGGGTGGTATTTTACGCAGGAAGGAGTTATTTGGGGGAGGACATGCCACAGTGAATGGGCGCTGAAGAAGGCTATATGAGCCGAAATGCATTTGCCGCCACTGGGAACCTGTGCATTAAACGAGCTGTTTGCCCTGAACTCCCTCTGGCCTCTGAGGGACTTCACCGTCATATATATATATGTATATATATATATTATATATTATATTACCTACTGGCGGTCGCCAGTAGGTATATATAGTTAGGATTTTTTCTCTATGGGATTTTTGAAAATTCTATGTCTAATAACTTTGGCGTTTGTGGACGGAATCGGCTGAAATTTTCAGGAAAATGGCACATTTTGTTTCTGAGCAGCCCTTGAAAATTGGGGGGGGGTTCGTCCAGTGGGGGCCGAGAAAAAAGGGGGGTCCCAAAACGTGTTTTTAACATTGAGTTTTCCATAGGGCGGTTGGCCTCACTTTTAGCCCGAACGGCTGAATGGATTTGCACGAAACTTGGCAAAATTGTAGGGACTGGTAGCCCGATGTGCCTTTTGTAGGTCTCAATATATGTGCTACAGTGGATTTTGAGAAATTAACGTTTAAAAAAAGATATATATCTGTAACAGCGGACCGGGCAGCGCTCCAGGACGCGTACTTTTCGCGCAACGGAGCTTTGTGAAGCGAAGCTGATTGGTTCTCCGGCGTCTGTCAACATTCCAAACAGTCCGTAGCGGCCGCCATCTTGTCTCTCGGTAGGATCGAGAGACAAGAGGAGGTCAAAACAAAGGGGGAAATAACTATAAGGGGGCATAGTAGATCCTCGCTGACCCCCTAGGTTTGATGTGGAGGTTTTAAAAGGGCCCCGCGGGGCAAAAAAAAATAATAATAATAATAATCGAACGGCTGAATGGATTTGCACGAAACTTGGCAAAATTGTAGGGACTGGTAGCCCGATGTGCCTTTGCTAGGTCTCAATATATGTGCTCCAGTGGATTTTGAGAAATTAACGTTTAAAAAAAGATATATATCTGTAACAGCGGACCGGGCAGCGTCCCAGGACGCGTACTTTTCGCGCAACGGAGCTTTGTGAAGCGAAGCTGATTGGTTCTCCGGCGTCTGTCAACATTCCAAACAGTCCGTAGCGGCCGCCATCTTGTCTCTCGGTAGGATCGAGAGACAAGAGGAGGCGAAAGCGAAGGGGCAAATGACCATAAGGGGGAATAGTAGATCCTCGCTGACCCCCTAGGTTTGATGTGGAGGTTTTAAAAGGGCCCCGCGGGGCAAAAAAAAATAATAATAATAATAATCGAACGGCTGAATGGATTTGCACGAAACTTGGTAAAATATTAGGGACTGGTAGCCCGATGTGCCTTTGCTAGGTCTCAATATATGTGCTCCAGTGGATTTTGAGAAATTAACGTTCAAAAAAAGATATATATCTGTAACAGCGCTCCGCTTCGCGTACTTTTCGCGTTACGGAGCTTTGCGAAGCTGATTGGTTCTCCGGCGTCTGTCAACATTCCAAACAGTCCGTAGCGGCCGCCATCTTGTCTCTCGGTAGGATTGAGAGACAAGAGGAGGCCAAAGCGAAGGGGGAAATGACCATAAGGGGGCATAGTAGATCCTTCCTGACCTCTTAGGTTTGATGTACCATTTTGCCAAGTTTGGTGTAATTCCGTTCAGCCATTCAGGCTGTAGACGTATGTAAATGTCCTATGGAAAATTGCATGGGGAAAACACATTTGAAAGTGTTGAAATTTAGAACCAATTAAAATGTTACTTTGGTTTTGTATTTGTGTGTGATGAAAGTTAATTGGTTATGTATATATGTCAAATGAGAGGAAACCACAGCCATTTTGTGATACTACTGTCTGAGGTACATTTGTGAGGAATTTTTGGTGGTGAATTTCTGGTGTTTGATTTACACAGTACTAACACTTCTGCTACTTTTAAAAAGGTGAGTTGTTAATTTGTAAGGGGAACTATGTTGTACACTTGAAGATAATTTGAAAAATGTTTTCTGTTATTTATTTGCAGTCCTTCTGTTATACTAAATACTTGATAAAGTTAGTTTTATATTATGTATTACTAAAAACGATAAATGAAAGTGATTATTTTTTTCTGCAATTTACAGCAAGCAATTTCAAAATAAAATGGCTCACAATGAAGAGACCGTGGCAATTTCTTTTGAATTGTCCAACACATTGATTGAAATTGAGAGCACCAATAATGAAATATTGTCACAAGGAGGACATGACTTGTATGATTCCATTAGATTGATTGAAATGGACAGCACCAAGAATGAAATATTGTCACAAGGAGATGACTTGAATGATTCCACTACATTGATTGAAATTGAGAGCACCAATAATGAAATATTGTCACAAGGAGGAGATGGCTTGTATGATTCCATTAGATTGATTGAAATGGACAGCACCAATAATGAAATATTGTCACAAGGAGGAGATGACTTGAATGATTCCACTACATTGATTGAAATTGAGAGCACCAATAATGAAATATTGTCACGAGGAGATGACTTGAATGATTCCACTACATTGATTGAAATTGACAGCACCAATAATGAAATATTGTCACAAGGAGGAGATGACTTGAATGATTTTTTTGATCAATCTCTTGATGGCGAATTTATCGAGTGTTTGGAGACCATAGAGTTACAAGAATCATCATTGGAGACTTTTAATGAGGACATTGCTGATGAGGACATGTTACTAGTTCTTTCAAATTTAGAAAATTCTGAAGAATAAATTTATATTTAGAAATCAAAAATTGTTTGAGACATTATTCATTTTTATTTTTAATTTATGAGGTTGTAGCGAAGTGATTGTAGTATAAAATGAGACTTATAGTATAGAGTGCAACATTTTTATGTTACATGGTAAGTTTACTCATATTTACTTCCCTTCTGCCACTATATTATCTCCAATGTGTATTTGACATGTCTTCTTCATCTCCGGCCTCCTTTCTCTCACTGTGTGTCTCCGATGCATCTTATCGCTGGTATTTTGTGTAATTACAGAAGAGAGTAAAATAAAATAGTTCGGAACGTGAAAAGGGGGCAAAGTAGAGTACTCCTCACCCCCTAGGCCTTTTTAGGTGGTCCCAAAAGGATCAGTTTCTGCTTTCCTGAGAGATTATGGTATGAGTTCCATATACCACAATAACTTGCATTACAACATGCAAGATATCTATCTCCTATTACCAACTTTTGGAGATATTCGCGCTAAGCGCGAATATCTCCAAAAAGTAACACCTGCCCTGAGCAGTTCTTAGCCATGTTATCCAATGGGAGGTGGATAACATGGCTAAGAGCATTAGCTCGGTAATGCATGAATATCGCTGAGTTTTTAGCGATATTCATGCATTGCGGCCGTTTATTATCGCATTTGTGATAAACCTTGATAATAGCAAGGTTTATCTTCGATAATTTCTGACGATGCTTAGCGGTAAAAAATTCGTTGGTAAGCATCGTTAGCGATAAATATCGCTTAACTTTGGTAATATGCCCCAACGTCTGTTAACGTTCGATTCGAAGGAAATGAGGAAGTGTTGAAAAACATTGTCTGCGCCATCTTGCCTTTTTTGAAATGCCACACTTTTGTCGTGCACGGCAGCCATTTTAGATGTCTTGACCAGACCCACTCTCTGCACGCTGTCGATTCGTAGCATGGCTCCTCACCCTCGCAAGCATCTTCCCCAGGCACTGGTCACCCCCGCTCTCTGTCTTATGCATGGGCAATAAACCTCCCCCCATCTGCGCTGCTCTTCCCTGAGAATCACACTGTGCCCGCCCGACACCTCCCTTTCGCCCTATTCACTACCGCACCCTCTGACACTCCTCTTCCTCTGTGTCCGATTGTCCAGGCTATCAGCTAGCCCTGCAGATGTAGTTTATGGCCCCAGCTGTAAAGAATCACCCCTCTTCAAAGGAGTTATAGTAGATCAAGGCCCACACCCGATGAGATCCGTCACACCACACGTGTTCCTACTATCTGAAAACTATCCTGTATTGTGATTGGGGAGGGGACCGAGCCTGAAGCGGAAGATTCCAGGAATGACTCTTTGTACATCAAAGTTTTTACAATTATGTGTCACATAAAAAATATATAGCACTCCAACAAAGTAGTAGGAATATAAAACTTTAATAACATATAAATATATACAACAAAACAAAAACAGTAAAAACATTTAAACAACGAAGAGACCGTGGCAATTTCTTTTGAATTATCCAATAGATTTATTGAAATTGACAGCACCAATAATGAAATATTCTTGTCAGTAGCGGTCTGTTGTGCGAATAGTTCCAAGGCAGCAGAACGCGCTGAAATCTAGATGGCACGAAAGTGATGTCTAGCAAGTTGCCGCCCAGCAAATAACGGCGTGGGGCGCCGCGGGGGTGAGTGAGTCCAGTAGGCACCACAGCTATTCTTACCGGCATTGCAGAATTACTGCTGGGGACAATGCCTGTGCTGGAGCAGGGTCACAGCAGAAACAAAAAGGATTCTGTTGAAGATGTTGTTGGTTTTCAATTTGAAAACAGTTCTGGTGTCAACTGCTATGCTAATGTAGTGGTTAATGTTTTGTTTTCTCTAGAAAATGTAAAAGAGGGGGAGGCAGTCCAAAGTTCCGTTAAAAGGGCAAAGGAAAGGATCGGTGGTTTGAACTATCAGTCAAAAAGGGGAGGGGGTGCAACAATTTTTCCTACCGGGTCACCCTGTGCTTTCACCGGAAGTGAGGTCTGCAGGATTCTAGTAATTCAAAGTGAGGCTGGCGCCGACGTCCCACGGATACAGTTTCGTCACTCCACGGGTGATCATGGCAGTCATTCCCCATCGGGGGTCGGAGACTCCCGCGGCTCCTCTAGAATCTTCAAGGTCGTGGAGGACTACGGTGGTGGAGTCAACCAGTGACCGGGCCATTTCTTTATGCTGGGCCCGCTCTTGCCAGGTCGACCGCCATTTTGAGAGTTCGGTAGCTACTGGCGATCGCGGGGTCAAATGAGCGGACGGGCTCCACCCTGCCGGGCGAGACGTTGCAGCATGGCCACAGTGGAAGAACTCTTTTCCGGGCGCCTGGAGCGCTGAGGGTGCAGCTGGGAAGCCTCCACTGGGGAGGCGGGAGAGGCCTGTTCGCACCGTCTCTCCCTCCCAGTGCACCCCACGGCGTCTCGCTTGAGATTTGTTATGGCCGGACCAGGCGATGAGGACGAGGGGGGGGGGTCGGAGGCATGTGCAAGACATCCCCCCCCAGGGTTGTTGCAGCAATTATACAAGAAAGAAGAAGTGTCCCGTCCGTCTTCGGGCCGGGCTTCCGGTAGATGTCGGCCGGACGCCCCTGGCTCTGGCCCCATGAACGGGTTTCTTGGTTTATCGGCTGCAGCCGGATTCCGTCGGCCTCGGCCCCCCGACCGTTGGTGGCCGGACCGGAAGAGCATGTGGCGGGACTACCTGCAACTCTCAAGGGCCACCGCGGCCGGACTGGGAGAGAGAGGGGAGGGTCGAGGAGACATTCCCCCCCCCTGCAACTGTTCAGCGTTGTAAAGGCAATCCCCTGGCCGGGTCCCGTTGGTCTCGGCCTCTCCTCCGGCTACACCCTACGTTAGGATCTCCTGGCCGAGGCGTGGCAGCAAGACCTGCCTTATATGGGCTGCTCCCGGCTGGGCGTAGCCGGAACCCTGCCCCACCTTGGAAGTTTCCAGAGTGGGGGCGGATGTTCTACTGACTTGCATTTTCCCTAGTCTATCGATTTTTTTGGCGTGGCAGGCGGTGGGACAGCGAGGGGTGATTTGGTTTCTCTTACTGTTTTTCTGGTCTCTCACCACTGGCATATTTTAACGTTTTCTTGTTTCTAGGACATTAATAGGTTTTATCATTACGTTATGTTATCGTTTCTTTGTTCGTTGTTTAATAAAAGTTCATGTTCATCAGTGGCCTACTGATTTTCGTTTTCCTATTCTTTTCTTTCCAGGTTGTTTCATGCTAAAGTTTCTGTTAACAGGATACAGTGATCACTTCGTTATTATTGCATATGTCCTTTTCACTAGGGGTGCTCTCTGGTCGGGCCAGATGACGTATGTCTAGTAAATGGTCCGGGTGAAACAGGTGCATCAATCAGTGGGGAGTAGATAGGCATGACAGATTACAACGGGGGAGAAAGGTCCGCATTACGTACCCTTTCACTACTTGCAAAGATTTTCCTACGTTTATTTGCAAACAGGGAATACCTCCAAAAAGAACTAATTCCCAAACAGTCAATGTTCGGACAATCAATCAATCAATGAGGAATGAAATAGGTACGACGTGTTAAAGGCTTGCGTTACCTACCCTTCACTATCTGCAAAGGGAGAGAGAATATTCCTATTCTTCCTCGTTTGCAGGCAGAGAAGATCCTTAAGAGAACCAACTTCGAACAATTCAATGCTCGATTCAAACAATCAACAAGGGGTACTGTGAACACAAATGAACGCCGCTTATGTACATACGCATTGCTATTTTCAACAGGTTGTTCCTAATGTTTCTATTTTAGCGAGGTCAAAAAGAGATCCCATTAGTGGCCTACTGATTTTGCTCGATTCCTTTTGTTTTTTTACACGGTTTTTCGCTATCTGCAAAGACTAAACAGAGTATTTTGACTCTGTGCTTGTTTGTAAATCGAGAATGAACCAAAGAGAACAATCAATCAAATGGAGAGAGAAGCAGGCACGACGGATTACAAAGGGGGCAAAGGGCTGCGTTAACTACCCTTCACTATCTGCAAAGAGAGAGTACTCCTAATAGAAATGAGGGGTGGGGGGCAGCATTCAAAGCAGATCAGTGTGCATAAACACGAAAATGTTTTTACTTACCACGTACTTGACATTCGACAGCTTATGATATTTGCTATTAAAAAACCATTGAAATTCACTGAAAAAACCATAGGTTATAGACCATATATAGTTAGGAATTAGCATTTACAAAACCTTGAAAATTCACTGAAAAAACCATAGGTTATAGACCATATATAGTTAGGAATTAGCATTTAAAAAACCTTATTTTACTCACACAAAACCATTGAAATTCCATATATAGTTAGTTGCACTAACTATATATCGCGCACCCGCAATCCACTGCTGATGATGTCACATATTACATCATTCATGACATGGTCAGTGACATCACTGATGACATCACTGATGACATCTCAAATGACATCACTGATGACATCACTGATGACATCTCATTTGACATCAATGACCACATCACTGATGATATCATTCATGTGACAATACAATGCATCTCCTCACATTTTAATATAACCTCTGTTTCACCCAGTGTTAAAAAGAGTATAATTTTTGAAACCATTGACACACCAATACTAGTTACTACATACGCACTCACTGATTGCTACGTCTACACACACCTTCACTCATTCACCCATATAATCATTCATACATACAATCACTCATCTTTCCAACAGTATCATATGCACTCATACACCTATACAGACACTCACAGTCTGCCACTCATCCATGGAGTTACTTACACACCTAGTCAGTCCTGTAAAGAATCAATGAGACTTCCATTTTCTTGTCTATACAGTTAAACATAGAGCACCTTACATTTTCAAACATGTACTAACACATACTTACTTTCTTATACAATCATTGATACAAGTACAGATTGATCTGCACAGAGTCACACACCTCCCAGCTAGCCACACACACACTCAGTCTCCCATACAAATACTTGGGCAATCAATCAATAACCCATATAGTTACTCATATAGCTACTGATCAACACATGCAGCAGTTTACAGAACAACAGACATAATGATGCACAAATTAAGACAGTTTAGTCACTAACCCATGCACTCAGTGAGACACATTTAATCACTCACTCATACATTCAGTCATGCACCTACTAAATCCTTCGTCCAGACACTTATACATCCACTCATTCTTCAATATGTAAGACATATTTTAACTTTACAGAATTATACAGTCACTGGATGTAGTCATCAGTGATGTCATTTGAGATGTCATCAGTGATGTCATCAGTGATGTCATTTGAGATGTCATCAGTGATGTCATCAGTGATGTCACTGACCATGTCATGAATGATGTAATATGTGACATCATCAGCAGTGGATTGCGGGTGCGCGATATATAGTTAGTGCAACTAACTATATATGGAATTTCAATGGTTTTGTGTGAGTAAAATAAGGTTTTTTAAATGCTAATTCCTAACTATATATGGTCTATAACCTATGGTTTTTTCAGTGAATATATTATATATATATATCTATATATATATATATATATATAGATATATATATATCTATATATATATATCTATATATATATATATATATATATGCAAAAAAGATGGAGAGAACTCTGGGTAGTCTGGGTAGTTCCCAAGTTTAGGTGGAAGGCAGCTCCTGTATAGAGCACCCTCAACACCAGCGACACTCTAAATTTGCTCACCTCAAATGTCTGCTTTTCTATCGAAGTTTTTAAGCATAGGATTAGCACAGTGCTATCCATGCAGAGATAGAAATGGACAAAGTGGGGGTCGCACGCTCACTGGGGGCAAGGAAGGACATCCAGACCTGCATTGCTTCGCTCTCCCCCGCCGCCGCCTCACACATAGCGGCCGCCGAGAGGGGGGAGCGCCCACAGCCATCACCTCTACCACCAGCAGGACTACAACTCCCAGCGTCCCCTCCTGACATCCAGGGATGCTCACAGGCGCACAGGAAGATCGCGGACGGAGGTGCATAAGAGGGGGCAGTACCTGCAGTCGAGCGGGGGTCGCACGCTCGTTGGGGGAAAGGAAGGACATCCAGACCTGCATTGCTTCGCTCTCCCCCGCCGCCGCCTCACACATAGCGGCCGCCGAGAGGGGGGAGCGCCCACAGCCATCACCTCTACCACCAGCAGGACTACAACTCCCAGCGTCCCCTCCTGACATCCAGGGACGCTCACAGGCGCACAGGAAGATCGCGGACGGAGGCGCATAAGAGGGGGCTGTATCTCCCGCCTCGCGGGACGCGCGCGGGCGGTCGCCGGGCTGAGCCCGGGCAGAGGGCGGGCCGTCTGTGGCCGTCCGAGGCCAGAAGAGGCCGGGCCACCCCCCCTGAGCGGATCAATGGGTAAGCGGAAGCATCTGGATCCTGAGGGTCAGGGGGTTAAAAACGCTAAAGTTCCCCGCAAGGCAGATACAATTATTTCATATCTCACATCGGCGGTAGGAGCTATTAATCAGAAAATAGCCAACGCTGAAAAGGAACTGGAACTGGGTAAAGAGAATAACCCCACTGTTACTGAACCCTCACAACCTACGGTTGCAATCTCTATTTGCCCCTCAGGTGAGGCACTATCCGTCAGTAACTTAGAGACTAATGACTCCCCAGAGCAGCATATAGAGCATCAGGGTCTGGGTCAAAGTATGTCCCCAAATAAATTAAAAGTGAAACCTAAGAAAAATGGGGGGAAAGGTATTTCTGCATCCCCTCATCAGGACTTTGTAAAAGACATTTGCCTAGCCATGGGGGATAAATTGGAAGAATTGATCAATGCTTGCCTTGAACCAATACTGGAAGAAATAGGTAAAGACATTGTTGATTGCTTGAATACATGTTTGGCTGGGCTGCTAAAGAGGTGCGAGAAAATCGATTCATTCATCAATGACTTTCGTGCTAAAGAGCAAACAGTTATTAATGTTAATAAGTCTATTGAAACCCATAGCTTGGAATTAATGGAATGCACAACTACCAAAGCTAGCCCATCAAACATGCACCAGCCACAAACAGACGCCCCTTCAACCCAACTACCGACCCTACCCCCAAATGCGTCTAAATACGGTACTAGTAACCCATTGCGACAACAACATATCCCCATTCCAGTCATACAACAAAACATCTTAGCAGGCTCCGACATCTCCAATAACTCACTTAATTGCAGTTCTGCTAGCACTGCTAGGCTGCATTTACCACCCCAGGCAGCACCCTATGTGGCAGTAATAATTGGGGTTCCATCTTTGCCACAAAATGAGAAAGAATCCACCAGGGATCTGCTAGACAAATGTAGAGAATGGTGTAAACAATATTCCAGTGGTGAACTTGACATGTTATGTTATGTTAATTTATTTCTTCTATAGCGCTCGGCGACTCCGAGGAGCATCCCGGCGCTTTGGTGAAGAAAGAGCAGCTAGTAAACAACAACACAACAACTTAAAAGCAGACACAGGAGAAGGATCACATTTATTTCGTGAAAAGCCACGTTTTTAGCTCTCTTCTAAAAGTAAGGAGATTGGGAGTCTAACCAGGCATATCATCATGGCCAGAAGGGTAGGGTGGGTAGGATATGGGGATAAGAACATTGAGGGAGACTGTATAGTCATTAACTTCTCTGAGATAGGAGTGGCTGAAAGATTATTTTGGGATGGGTCGATGATTACAAACAATGCAATAAGACCACTCCCTCTAGGGCATTTCTACCCCCCCCCACCCCCACGAGGGAGCAAAAAGGCTCTCTCATCTACACAAAAGATAGTCGGGACCAAAATTACACCTACCCTAGGGCCATGTCATTTTGCCATGCTCCATAAAGATGGGGCCTTAGCTCCTGCACCTCATCGTGTTCCACTAATCACGACATTGACCCCGCATCTGAACAGTATACAGAAAGAGGGTGGTCCTTTATCTAACCGTTTCTCACCACATTCACTCTCAGATACACAAATCCAGCCCCCATCCAAAGGGCGGAAAATAGGTTCTTTAGATCATTACTTTCCGTCCCCCAGTCTACCCCTACTTTTACAATTCACTCAGAGCTGGGTACTGGGTATGTTACAGACATCATAAAATCTGCCCCCATTATTTCTTGGCTCAAAACTTGGCTTAATGAGGAAATTTCATTAAATCACATAATCCTCAAAGACTGCCTGAGCATGGATGGAGCCTTAAAGATCCCATGGCTGATGTATGTGAAAACAATGTTAACCCAGGTGGGACGTATCGATCTCTTTAACTCCCCAGATGGCATTCAAAAGGAGGATGTCAAGATGATAAAGAGATCACTGATAAACCTCTTTACAGCAGAGCGGGAGGAAATGGAGCTTAAAAAACAATGGTTAGAAGAAATGTTGTGCTTAAGACTGTCCCAGGCCCAGAACCCTACCTGGTTTATGTTAATAAACCATTTCATCGCTTTCTTTTAATTAGATTTCGTTTAAACCTGATACACTTTTTGTTGGGCGCCTACTATAGATGGGATACACCTGAAAACACTAAGCCATGTGATTGTGATCAGTTTTCATCTCAGGACACTTTACATTTTATTATGTTCTGTGACCATTATGCTCAAATCAGGAGGAAATATCTTGTCCCAATCCTCCGAGAGGCTGGCTTCCTGTAGGTTAGGCCAGCGCTCTCATTTCTGCAACTTTTGCATAATGCACAAATCACTTTGAATGTTGCAAACTTTCTAGTAGCAGGAGTCCGTATTAACAAAATGCGTAGTAAAGGAAACAAAGAATTAATTATAAACGAAATCTCTTAAAGTATTCTTAATAGACATTTTGATCTTTTAAACCTTTTATATGAAATTGTTTCTACTTTGTACTGTGTTATAGAACTTGTATATACTATTTTAAAACTTTTATGTAAACTGATGATTTGATGTATGATACATTGTGTAGATATATTATGTAGTTATTTTTTGTCTTGTGTATCTCATGAACTGTATCTTGTGTCTTTTTATGATTGTCAAAAATCGAATAAAAGTGATTGACTGACTGACTGACAAAGTCTTTTGCCATTTGTACAGCCAAGTCTTTAAGCATAGGATTAGCACAGTGCTATCCACGCCGAGCTGTAAAATGACAAAAGCCATTTACCACTCCAGGCACAATATTACAGCTTTGTATTGCTAAAATACCTTCCAAGCCAACCTGAAAGGAGTAAAAGCAACCCCTGACACGTGTTTCGCTGTCATTACAGTACTTCAGAGAGATTTAGCTTTGTCCAGTCACAAGGGAGCACCCAGTATAAGTCAAAACAATATCCTTGCAGGCATAGAGTGACGCATAAATTATGCAAAAAAGAAGGAGGGGGATGGAAGCTCCTTCCACAGTTTAGCTGCCATAGCCGAGCAGCAGAATCACCCTTTCTTTCTATTTGTGAATAGAATGGATAGTAAATGGGCCGACTGGGAACGTAGGGCTCATTAGGGGAGGTGTAGGGGGTGCAGGGAGGGAGGTTGTCCTGTTAAGACGGTAACTTGGCCCGATCTTTTAAAAGGCTGAGTGTGCAATTGTCAGTGCTTTAAAGGAGACTCTTGCCTTCCCGGGCAGCCAGTGCAGCTTGAGGAGTGTCGCTGGCACCCAGGATGGCATGCTGGGACCGTGCTGCCAGAGAGACTGCTCAGCATCCCAAAACTGGCTGCTGCTGTGTGTCTTCAGTCTCTAGGGTCTGTGGCAGGGACCTGAGTCACACACAGGCAGCAGGTACTGCAATGACGTGTTAGAGGGAGGATGGCACCAAACGAAGAAGGATGAAAGGCAGAGGGGGCCCTGCAGAGATGGGGACCTTTGATCTACAGAAACAGATGCACAGGCACATACACATGCACATACACACACGTACACATACATACACACACGCATACATACACACATACCCACATGTACACACAAGCACACACACACACAAGCACACATACACACGCATATACACACACGTACACATACAGACGCAAACATACACACACGTACACATACATACACACACACATACATACACACATACCCACATGTACACACAAGCACACATACACACGCATATACACACACGTACACATACAGACGCAAACATACACACACGTACACACACATACACACACGCATACATACACACATACCCACATGTACACACAAGCACACACACACACAAGCACACATACACACGCATATACACACACGTACACATACAGACGCAAACATACACACACGTACACATACATACACACACCCACACATACACATGCACACATACACACACGCACATGCACACACGTACACACACATACACTCACACACACATAGACATGCACATACATACACACAAGCGCACACACGCGCGCGCATATACACACACACGCACAGACATGCACATACAGATATAGACACACACATGCACACATGCACACATACACACGCACATACACACACGTGCACACGCACGCATACACACATGCACACTTACACACGCACGCACGAATAGAAATACATACACTTCCTTTGTTGCTCAACCCACTGAGATGCATCCTTGGCTTAGATATTACAGCAATATTACGAAGAACAAATGCTTCTCGGTCTCTCCCACCACGGCCCAGTGCCAGGCATGTTCATACTGGTAACTCATACGGTTGGACCCCTGCGCACTTCCCCGTGCTCTCGAATATGGCCTGGGGCCACGAGCCTGCCAACTGGGGATGCTGCAAAACGCGCAATATCTCAGGCCTCGAATCAGAATTGAGGCTGAGGAGTTAGCCACGTGAATGAGGAATGACAAATGTCACCCTGACCCCCAAGGAGATGCGAAAATATTACACATATCTTCTGAGTCATGCCAGAAACCTCTTTATTTGGGGTCAAAGTTCCCCCTGATTAACTGTCAGTGTTCTTTGGCGGGACTGTCCGTCCCCACACGCTGCTTGTAAAAATATGTTCGCTTGCCAAGTTGTGCTGTAACAGAGCGCTGTACATTGCAAGGATGAGGTCTAAGGGCTATGGCCGACAGGAGAGGAAGGTTCGAGATGGTTTATGAGAGGAAGGCGTTGAACCTAGACTGCCTAATGCTGTAGAATCCTTCAGGGGACTGTGCTGAATAAATGTGTATTCTATTAACATTCAAAACAGGGCACAAACTATACCTCTTGGGACGCTCAGCTTTTAATTGTGTGCCAGGCGCAAGCACCCGTGTCGGTTGCCTGTGCCCATGCGCAATGGCACGTGTTATTCACGCATTGGATAGCGTAGGGGTAAAAATTACTATTCCCACTCCAAATAGTGCAACAGTAGGGAAAGCATTGGATAGCGTAGGGGTAAAAATTACTATTCCCACTCCAGAGAGTGCAACAGTCGGGAAAGCGTTGGATAGCGGCAGGTTAAAAATTACTATTCCCACTCCAAAGAGTGCAACAGTAGGGAAAGCATTGGATAGCGTCGGGGTAAAAATTACTATTCCCACTCCAGAGAGTGCAACAGTAGGGAAAGCGTTGGATAGCGTAGGGGTAAAAATTACTATTCCCACTCCAGAGAGTGCAACAGTAGGGAAAGCGTTGGATAGCGGGAGAGTTAAAATTACTATTCCCACTCCAAAGAATGCAACAGTAGTGAAAGCATTGGATAGCGTACGGGTAAAAATTACTATTCCCAATCTAGAAAGTGCAACAGTAGGGAAAGCGTTGGATAGCGGGACGGTTAAAATTACTATTCCCACTCAATAGAGTGCATCAGTAGGGAAAGTGTTGGATAGCGTAGGGGTAAAAATTACTATTCCCACTCCAGAGAGTGCAACAGTAGGGAAAGCGTTGGATAGCGTAGGGGTAAAAATTACTATTCCCACTCCAGAGAGTGCAACAGTAGGGAAAGTGTTGGATAGCGTAGGGGTAAAAATTACTATTCCCACACCAAAGAGTGCAACAGTAGGGAAAGCATTGGATAGCATAGGGGTAAAAATTACTATTCCCACTCCAAAGAGTGCAACAGTAGGGAAAGTGTTGGATAGCGTAGGGGTAAAAATTACTATTCCCACTCCAAAGAGTGCAACAGTAGGGAAAGCATTGGATAGCGTAGGGGTAAAAATTACTATTCCCACTCCAAAGAGTGCAACAGTAGGGAAAGCATTGGATAGCGTAGGGGTAAAAATTACTATTCCCACTCCAGAGAGTGCAACAGTCGGAAAAGCGTTGGATAGCGGCAGGGTAAAAATTACTATTCCCACTCCAAAGAGTGCAACAGTAGGGAAAGCATTGGATAGCGTACTGGTAAAAATTACTATTCCCAATCTAGAAAGTGCAACAGTAGGGAAAGCGTTGGATAGCGGGACGGTTAAAATTACTATTCCCACTCCATAGAGTGCAACAGTAGGGAAAGTGTTGGATAGCGTAGGGGTAAAAATTACTATTCCCACTGCAAAGAGTGCAACAGTAGAGAAAGTGTTGGCTAGCGTAGGAGTAAAAATTACTATTCCCACTCCAGAGAGTGCAACAGTAGGGAAAGCGTTGGATAGCGGGAGAGTTAAAATTACTATTCCCACTCCAAAGAGTTCAACAGTAGAGAAAGCGTTGGATAGCGTAGGAGTAAAAATTACTATTTCCACTCCAGAGAGTGCAACAGTAGGGAAAGTGTTGGACAGCGTAGGGGTAAAAATTACTATTCCCACTCCAAAGAGTGCAACAGTAGGGAAAGCATTGGATAGCGTAGGGGTAAAAATAACTATTCCCAATCCAGAGAGTGCAACAGTAGGGAAAGTAAATACTTCATATATGAATAAAAAGAAATTACATATTAAAACCAAATACAAATTAATTAAAAGTAATTAACAATTTTATATAATATAATTATTACAAATAATTACCTATTAATACAAATTATTTACCAATTACCAATTAATTAATTAACAATTAAAAAATTATTAAAAATTACAACAAAACAAAACCAATAAATAAATAACAATATTTAATTACTTACAATTTAATTACGTCCCACCCTATTCCCCTATAAACCCACAACTTACTACAGAAAATACATTAATAAAATGTACATAATTATCAATTAATTAAAATTAATTACCAATTATATTTGAATTAATTACCAATTAAAAATTGAAATGTCAATGAATTCAAAATAAATACCAATAAATACATTTAAAAATGTAAATGATTATATTTAAATTACTTCCCACCCTATTCCCCTATAAACCCACAACCCGCTACAGAAAATACATTAATAACGTTAACATAATTAACATAATTATCAATTAATCAATTAATTAAGATAATTACCAATTACATTTTCATTAATTACCAATTAATTATTAATTGACAATTAATTCAAAATAAATACCAAAAAATAAATTAACATTTAATTAATTATAATTAAATTACTTCCCACCCTATTCCCCTATAAACCAACAACCCGCTACAGAAAATACATTAATTTTGGAAGAATTTCATTTCTAAACTACGCAGAGAGGGTTAAACCTCTGTACGAACTAATCAAACCTGATTTCAAACCGACTAATTGGACTCAAACACATACGGAAATTTTACGTTCAGTCCAAACAGGCATGTTAGCTAAAAAACAGTTACAGACATGCAAAAACGTTCGCAATCTTGTGGTCCGTGTCATCCCAGGGAGATGCGGATTCACACACCTAACTTTTAATGAGGGAGAAACGGTACCAATAGCGTACAAAACACACTTGTATACACAAGCTGAAATGAAGTTCACTTCTACTGAGAAAATTCTGACAGCGGTTCAAACTGCAGTAGCAAAAGAGAGAGCTCTCGCACAGGGTACATGCATAATGATCGTTACACCTGTACCTGCCTTAGAGGCAGTGACAAAGGCAAGCATCCCAAATGATAAAGCTTTACATCCGAGATGGATACAATGGGTTAACTCTCTTGCTGCAACAGACGTTGAATACATTTTTGACCCCAGCTTGAAAACACAAGAATTTCTCCAATACGAACATGAATGTCCTCTGCCGACCGAAATTCTGCCTCTAGAACATTACGGATGTATAATATATACAGACGGATCAGCACAGACCACAATTGGGGGTAAACAAGCATATAGTGCTCCGCGCGCGATTGTTAAAGGTCGCAGGCGCGAAGGTAAATTCAGACCTTTGGTACCTAAAACTCAATCACGTGGAGATTGTACAGCTCAGCGAGCTGAACTACAGGCTTTCAAGATGGCGCTTGAAAATACAGATCGCGAATTCCCCACACTAATAGTGTGCGATTCATATTTCTGTGTTGAATCTTACAACGAAAATTTGCAGGACTGGGTTAGAAACTGGTTCAAAAATGCAAAAGGTGCCACAATCAAGCATAAAATGCTTTGGGAACAAGTAGTTCTTTTACAAAAAGAACTACAAAAGACTCACATGATACATACACTGAGTCATCAGCGTGATGGCGTTCACGTTGCAGGGAATTCATTGGCTGATGAAGCCGCGAAGGCAGCTGTGCAAACTGCTTCCGTAGCTACAATCAAACGCTCAAAACAAGTAATAGATGGTGATACGCTATTAGCAGTAAAAGCCCCAATGAAAGGAGATTTTGCAGCGTTACCTCTAAACTATCCACTCGGTAATACATACATAATTGATGCAAACTCCGTTCCTTTTGCTCAAATCCCTGGAGTGGGGGACAGAGTAATTCCAAACAGGAAACAGAGGGCTTACTTGGTTCAAGAAGCACATATGGGAGAGGGTCTGAGACATCAAGGGATCTTGAAATCTCTAATAGAATTAGAAAAGATGTACTGGTGGCCGGGAATAGGAGTTGACGTGTACAATTTTGCAATTTATTGCCCTAACTGCAACAGAGATCGCAGCAGCGAAAGCAACCAGATACCTGACTACAACGTAGCCGGCCAGGATCAGACACCATTGCTAGACAGCATTAGGCTATCTACCTGCAAACGTCAGAATGGACGAATGCAGCCCCACATCTACTAGGACAAGATTTATTTGGTTATGGCCCCAGCGCTCGTCTGACGCCAGAGCTGTTATAAAGGATTTGCGAGTCTTTATCGGCACATACGCAATTGGCACACTACATTCTGACCAGGGTCCTGCATTTAGCTCTCGAGCTTACAAGGAGGCCATGGTTAGTTTGGGCATTGCATTGCGGTATTCTAGTCCCTTCCATCCTGAGGGTAATGCGGTAGTGGAAAGAAAAAACTGTGACATAAAGCAATCCATAACAGCTAAGGTATTAGGTTTGGGTGATGGGTGGGTCAAACATCTAACAAGTGTCCAACGTAGTCTTAATAATCTGCCAAGAATTTCCCTGGGTGGAGTCACTCCATATGAATTAATGTTTGGTACTAGAATGATATTCGATGACCTTGATAGTCAGACTTCAGTGGTGAAACAAAAACCCTTTGATGTCAAAGATCGTTTGACTGTTTTACATGACTTAAATGAAACAAGAAGAAGTCTGAGTAATACCATACAGAAGCAAACGCCCACTGAAGAAAAAACACCTGTCCCAGCAAGGCCTGTCTGGATTCCAAAGATTGGGGATCTAGTCAAGGAGAAAATTGCGGTGAAGAAGGAATTTGGGCCTTCTTACAGAAAAGCGGTACCTGTCTTGGCTGTCCAAGGAACAAGATCAGTAGTACTACCGCCCCTTGCAGGTAAAAGGGAGAACAGAGTTGTATCTATTGACGTGGTCAAACCACAATCATGTGGCCAATAATAAGTAGTAGGCCCAGTGGACTCCCGAGAAGTAGCAGACGACCAAACCTTGCTACAATCCAAGAAGTTCAAACTGAAAGACTTATCACTTTTGATAAACAAACAGTAAAAAAAGAAGGACTATGCAACAAAGCCATGGAACTTGTACCTCTGGAAACCCAAATAACAGTTCTTCAAGAAACACCTGTCTACAATGATGTACCGTCTGAGTATACAAATATGACAAGGAAAGAGACAGCTCCGGTGACTTCAAGTAATCCTGATGCAATCCCAACAATTGACAGAATTGCTTCTGGCTACTTTATCAACTTCGATAACTTTTCTGAGGATCCCAGTGAACCTGAAGATGAGCCAGCAAACAAAACTATCAAGGAAAAAGTAACAGAACTCCTTCATCTACTAGAAAAAACATATCTGGTTTCACCATGGGTGGAATTTTGGATTGGATTGGGTGTACTTTTCCTCCTGCTCTGGCTCGTGCTGGTATTGAGCTTGGGAAGGATGATTGATGGAAAATACAGTACTATGGACACAGCAAGTAAGAAAATCAACTTGGTCCTGAAACCTTACAAATCATCTCATCGTGAAAAAAGAGGACTGTCAGCAGTGAACATCACAGCTGTTCCTACTCCTGGTGGTATAGCATGGGACAGAACTGATTATGACATCTATGGTCCGGTTGAGCTTCTGAAGCTTCCACACCAATTTAAGATTTCTTTGAGTGACTTTGCAGCACCCAGTGAATTTTCTGAAGATTGGGACTTTGAGACTATTAACAACATGATGAAAAGATTGGAAATATCAGCTAAATTTACAGAACATGACTACTTAAAAGGGTCATCTGATTATAAAAAAGTGTATTGTTTTTATCATTATGGTCATCAATATTTGCATAGATCTGCAAGCCCTAGAGATGTTTTATATTACAATCAATGGGAACATTGTCAAACACTGCCAAAAGGCAGTTCAAAAAAAATCTTGGAAAAATTACCGTATTTCTCAGGGTTTAATGTTACAAATCCAGAAATGTTTTATTTTAAAATACAAATAACACAGGTGTGAAAACAATGTTGACCAATACTAAACAAATTTATTCTGCAAACTTTTATGCTCAGCTGTCTACATTAGGTTTTGACTTTTGGGAAGACAACATAGAGACAAAAACTGTCTGGGGCACAAAAAATTGGCAGGTACAACGTTTAGTAGCACTATTCAGAGCCTGCATTATACCAGAACACATTTTGTTTTAGAATGACACTGTTCAACAAACCTCTTGTCTTGGCTTAGCTAAGATAAAAGATTTAAACTAACCGTCTTTACCAAAACCTGCACCTGACAGTAATAACGATTTGAATGAGGAGGTAGACGTAACTTATATATTAAAACAAAACAGAACTGATCCTAACTGGAAAAAGTGGGTAATCTGGCAAACTGACACTAATAACTGTCATGAAAGATTCCTGAACAAAACACAAGGTTTCAAATGGAATAGGCCAGATTCAAGATATTCCCAGAGACAAGATCCAGGAATGGTAACTACTTACAGTGTAGGGAAGCTTTGCCTTGAATGGCTTCAGAAATCTACACTTCCAGAAATAAAACAACACTTCTCTTTACTTAAAGAAAGCAATGATTTGCGAGATTTCTTAATGGGACCTCGCAAGCCAAGGCAAATCTACGCCGGTATATATGCAGCTTACAACGAAGCTTCGAAAGTGACGCAAATAGAAACTACAGAAATAATACGGGAAATTGATCGTATTCATTTGGAGAAAGCACTTTCTGTAGTGGACAATGGGTTAACAACTCTGTCCTCCAGAATATATTCTATGGACAGCATCGTGCCATCTGCTATAGACATCATAGAACAAGACTTAGTAAAGTTACAACATGGTCAGTCTCAATTGCGTTCTATCATGCTGTTAGGCTTGACGTTGCAAAATCTGCATTCTGGCTATGTGCCATGGCATCTAATCAATACAACGTCATTGTTTGCTGTATTTAACCTTACAGATAAACAAATCTCTTTGGCACAAAGAGGAGCAGACTATACGGTGCTGAGCATTGAAAAACTCGAAAGATTACAATTGACAGTTTCTGAGAAGCATGTGATTGAGTGGATAATTCATGGCTCCATTTCAATTCCAGTCACGACATTCCAGTTTCAGTATTGTCTAGAACATGTACCAGCAGGCCTGTATGAAAGGTTGGGTAAAGAATACATTAAGTCGACCTGGGTTTTACCATATACACACAAATGTTGGAATGGGGGACATGAAGTTTTCCTTAGTGGCAATAATTGCAAAAAGTCACTAAGTGGTACACTTCTGGGCAATGAAGTTAATTTACACGGGACCGGTGACGGTTCTGCAAATAACCTTTCATGCCACCTGCACGCCTTGCCCTCTCCTACGATTATACCGGTTTTCAGGCAGCAATCCAATGGCAGTTACGTTATGTTGAATGATCACAGCTGTTGTGGCATGTTGCCAGAAAAAAGTTATCTCGTAACTGTGTCGTCCACGGTCACTTGTTGTATGCAAGTATTGCATCCAAAAACAGAGATAGAAAGGGAGACGGCTATATGGCCTTCACTGAATATCTCTTCTATACGAATTGGTACTTTAAGCAGAATGAAAGCCATTCTTTTACAAAGAAATGTGCCACTGACCTTGTCTAGAGAAACGTATGATCTGCAAGTGATGGAGCAAGGATTCGCACGTACAGCGCCTTGCTTAAATTCATGAACCTCGAATAACCTTAATTTATTAATCAACCTGTTTGTCTTATTAATTTACCCTTTATTCTGACATTTGGGTGTCCCAGAGACGCTTGCCTATGTGTTTACTAATCCTAATACGCTTGCAACTAAAATGGCTGCTGCTACGCGGGAATTTCTTCTGCGCATGCGTCGGTCATACCCATGTGACGTGACGTACTCGCAGTCTTGGTGGGAAACCTTGTGCACTTGCGCAGTAGTATTAAGATGGCTGCTTTGTGTTCTCACATGCCCGAAGCTTGCAGCGATGCTTTTGCTAAGCTGTTCGTTCTGCATTAATCCTAATGCTATAGTTATTATAAAGTAATGGGAATAGTGTAAGGATTCATGGTATACAGTGCATATATTTTTTTCTGTGTTCTAAAACTGTTTCTTTTCTATTTCATGACACATTACGAAATATGGTCTGATGTCCCCTGCCGTACTCCATTTTGCTTGAAACTGAGACTGCGCGAGATCTGCGAGTCTCCACAGCAATGACCTTTGGAACCTTACCAAGTGGCAGTCCCAGCCAAGATGCACCTGGGAAGAGGTTTTCTCACCTAGTAGAAGAAGCTGAATTGTATTAAATGTATTACAATGTATAAAATGTTAAATTCACCATTGTTATGTGTAAAAAACATGTCATGGGAACCTGAAATTCAAGGGGTGGTCTCGAGAAATGCAAATTATGGGCTTGAGAAAGTCAAATCCTAGGAAGTGTGATGACCTGTCCTTTCTTGTGTCCAATCGAAATTGGGGATTCTTACCCTTGCAACATTTGGGGGGTGATACACTGACCCGAAAACAGTATAACTAGCCTAGGTTTAGCTAGAGAAATTGTCCGACTATTACGAATAGCTGACCTGTCACTGACCCAACGCACTCAATAGCTGATCGAGAAACAGAGGTGCTGCGGAGCACTCTGTCAGATAAATTCACAGACCCAATCAGGGTTTTGAGAACCTTAAGTGCTGGCGAAGCACTTTGGTGGGGAATTCGATAACCCAATCGGGGTTCTGACTGATAGCTGCAGAGAGGGTGTAGCGCAGGCGTTGCAACTGAACTGCTGGTGCTGGTCTCAACTTTGGTGGTCCTGTCCTGATCCTAATCTGGTTTTCCTGTCCTGGTTTTCCATTCTGCACCTGCTGGCCTACTGGCAATCGCTTCCCTTGGGGGTTCCCCTGTCCTTAACTGACCCGTGGTCAGGGTTGGTCTTCACACCGCTCTAGGTAAATATAAATCTGTGAGGGAAATACACATGCGTAATCTTTCTTTACCTATCCTGAAATCTTGCTAAACGTTATAAGACGCACATGTTCATTTTTCTTTACCCTTCCTTGTGACAAATTACTGAAGTCGTGAAAGTGCCTTTATTAGCATGTTCCATTTTCCCTTACCTATAGTTGAATATTAAAGTACTATTTCGGAATAAATAGATGTTCCTTCTCTTTACCCTCCCTTTACTGAACTGAAGAGATCATTCCTGAATTATTAGCATTGTTCCACTTTCTCACCCGTCCTTTATTACATAATAAATTCAGTTTTGTCATTATAGTTTCATGTTCCCTCTTCTTACCCATCCCTTAGGTAACAATAAACTGACGTTCTAAGCATATTCCTTATTTTCCCCGTCCTTTAGAAAATACAATTTTTCAAGTCTGATTCCTATATGTTAGTTTTCCAGTGTGTTCCTTTTCTTACCTACCCTTTAGACTTCTAAATGGTTGGCGTAATCTATTTTTTACATGGTTATACACTCTTCATGATTATGATTATTGATAGTTTGCTTGCTGTAAATCTTTTACTTTCAAACACTGAAGAAGATTAGATAGAGGTTTTCAAAACTTCCCGTGTCTCTGGTTATTATAAAGAGTGCAAATATTATAAATGGTATTGTATTTTGGTGACTGCCTATCTTTTACAGCTAGCTCCCTGATCCATTGTGATCATAGGTACCCGTGACAGTGGATTGGTAAGTCGGGTACATTGGAAATAAATAGGAATGAACTGGGTTACTGGTAGTAGAGTGTAGGTTACCCGATTAATGAATATGATGAATTGAAATTTATGGGCCCAATGTGCAAATGGTAAAATTATAGTCGGGTGACCTGCGCGCTCTATCAGTAATTTTCTGGTAGCAGAGGATGGTTAGGGACTAGTTAAAGGTAGGTAGGACTAGTTAAGATAGGTAGATAGGTAAACTGCAGCTAACTGTGAAAAATGTATTGCTGATCGATCAAATGTAAAATTGTTATTGCTTTGAAATATTATGAAATGTTTAAATTTGTTCTCTAAAATGCTGCTATATTGATTTATGTACTAATAAACACGTTAGTGATTGTTACATGTTTGTCTGGAATCCCCGGGGGCAGAATAGCGGGTGGTGAGGAGAATCCACCTCGCAGTGAGGTAGGTGGTTCGAGGAAATGTTAGTGCAGGTTGGGCATAACTAGAAGCACTAATTAGGGTTTTCTGTACGAATGTATGAATAAATGATAGCAAAGAGTCGCTGGCAAAACTTCTATTGTGATATAACCTAGTAAGGGTCACACGGAAGGAGTAGCAGGTTCGTCTGAGCTTGATTGATAGCAAAGGGGTTCGCTGGTGAAACTTTTGGCTTAGTATATATCCCAGAGAGGATGAGTCGAAGGAGTAGCCGGTTCACTAATGCTTGCGTGAAGAGCAGGCACAAGGGATCTACTCACAGTATATGAAAAGTAAACAGAAGAGATTTACTTGCAGTGAAACAAATCTTTTCTTTCTAGACACTCGAGTACAGTGGCAAATGATTTGCGTTGTAAATTAAACAGGGCACTTGCACTTTAAAAGGTAGAAATTGAGTTTTCCATTACCTTGCGAAGGAGAGAGTCAGTTGCGGGACTGCGCTGATGTCACTCAGTGCCGCACTGGTATTGGTTGAGACAGCGGGTGTAGCTGAGACAGCATTGTAAAGGAGGGGTGAGCGCAGGAGCGTGGGAACTTGTCTCACGAGAAAAGCCGCGCACCCATTGGTTGAAATTGTTTGAAATCGCGCATTCGGTTGGTTGCAGAAAAATAAAAGACGCATTTGTATTGGAAGTGATTTTGTAAACAGAGTAGTTTGCGAAAAGGTATATGTAGTATCCGACTCATCCCGAGACTCGACCTGATCCAAGATATCAAGGTTTTGTGAGGGATCAGTGGAGAACAGCTAGATATAACACTATGTACGGAAGCAAGAGGAAAATTACACTTGTAGACAAAGTAAAGAACTATTTCAAGAAAGATAAGCCCATCAAAACTAGAGAAGGAGTTATTATCCCACCACCTAATACTCCCGCATCATTTATGTTGTTTGACAGAGGCTACCATGCTTGTCTATGGTTAGAGAATTGGGTGGAATATACTAAAGATGACGGAATTTTAGCATTTCCCTTATAAGGTACATTTAATGGCAGAATTCTGTTCAATCTGAGACCCGAATGAATGATTTACATACTAGAACATGACTAACACAATATTAGTCATTAGAGGATTGGGAAATAGAAGCTTTTGAGCGAGACAGACCCAGAATTGACAAAGGGTTTGCAAAATGTTATCCCAAGGTACAGAAAGAGACCAGAGAAAAAAGAATGAAAGAATGGAGACAGAACATGGTGGTAGAAGGACTGTACCCTGTATTAACAGTAGAAGAGCCCATGGGAGGGAAAAGGACAGAGAAGACAAAGCATTTAATGACCAGTGGTGATTCAGACGATGACTATCTGGAGGATTTGTTAATGAAGAATCTACCACCTTATAATGAGGAACCCAGGTCCCTAAGTACGAGAAATCCATTCCTGAAACCTAATTATGGTGAAGGACCGAGTATGACAAATCCAAGTGCCCCGAATTATAACCCTCCTTTGATTCCGCAGATAGTACATGAAACCTCCATGGATAAGGTGATGCAGGATAGAGAACGAGAGGCTTTAGTTAAACAAAGAACATAATTAATCCAGAAAATCTCCCAATTAAATACAAGTCCTGAAGCTCTGACAATTCCAGTAACTATTGGACCAGTTGTTCCTCTATCCGGGGATAAGCAGAGTAGCCCGAAAACTCCAATTATAACCCCATCTGTAGTACAGCCAAGAAAAGAGCCCTTAATAGTAGATGATCAGGCAAGTGAATGTGAATCTGTTATTTCCTTGATGGATTTACCGATAAGGAAACCAGTAGGGAGTTCACAGAGAAAGAACACTCCTTTTAATTCAAGAGAAGTGCAGATTGAGTCATCTTCTGGTACTAGAAGTGCCACGGTAGTGACTCCTGAAGAAATAGACAGATGGACCCGAGAATTATAGAAACCAAATCCTCAGCCAAAACCATTAGATATTTACAAGCTAAGAATAGAATTGGAAGAACTGATGGCTGGGAATGTGGGATTGGATAGACTAAACACCCTTAGTGAAGATGAATTGTTATTCATTTGCAAAAGTATCACCCGTAATACCCGAGTGTTCCATGAGAAATTAATGGACACTGCGGCTAGTATGGGAATAGATATTGGCAGATCCAAAGTTTTGCAAAAACCCTACAGAGCAGAGTTCTCAGACAAAGATTTCGAAAACATGAACGTGTCAGGGTAAAAGGTGCAGATAAGAGAATTGTTAAACCTGTTACAAAAATGGTCAGAATTTGAAAAATGGAAAGCCAGGTGGGCAAAGAAAAAAGAGGAAATTAGATCAAAGCAAATGACTTCCGAGTATGTCTTAAAAGACATACTCGGAAGACAAGGTGGAACAATTATATCCTAAGCGAGAAGTGCCAGGTGGAGGATAAGTGCCTGTTCCATGGTCCCGACAAGATATTGTGTCCTTTACAAATGACTTCCCAAAATTACGAGACAAACCTGTATAATGGTACAGACAGGTCAAGAGATTTGTGAAAGTTCAGAAATGCCTCCTGAAAGATCTAGATGGTTTCTTTGACATTGTAGTTCCCGTAGATTTATGGACAGAATGTAAAATTGCTGTTGATTGGCCAAGTGAAGAATACGCCAGAGACCCTAAGACAGGGGCTCCTTCAGCAGATGTGATGAGGAAGTACAATCAGGTAATGTTGTATCTGAAAGGAAAGGTGCCTGCAAAAGAAACTGATTGGACCCGAATAGATAGAACTATCCAGAATCGAGATGAAACTGTACATTCTTATTATGAACGACTGTTACAGGTGTTCAAAACGTACAGCAGGCTGGATAACATCGAAATGAAGGACATGACCCACTTCATTTATCGATTTGTGTTAGGGTTAAGGCCTGAGATTTCACAGTGGATCTAAGACAATACAATTTGTTGGCTGGCTAAACCAATTGATGAAGTCCTGAAGTATGCTAAATATTGCGAAGATGAGCTGGAAGATAAACGGAAAGAGTTCAAGGAAAAGGTCATGTGGGCACAGGTAAAATTAGCAGAGCACCAAGAACAGCAGCTGAATAAAGTGACTAGTAATCAGAGTCAGGGCCCTGGGGGTGGGGGAAAGCCGAGAGTAAAAATGAGTCGAGAAGAGGCAAGGAAAAAGTTCCCCTGCCACGGGTGCGGAAAGATGGGACACTGGAGAGACGAGTGTAAGGCTGTGCAGAATGGTAATGTGCAAATTAATGATTTGAATCCACAGACGCAGAATGAAACACCACGGAAGACTCAGCAGCAGGTAAAACAGAATCAGTTGCCTCGTGCACCTAGGCCAAATTATAGGAGCAAAGCACAACAGGGTGAAGACACCGAAGTTTGGGAAGGAAGGGAGGATAGAAATGCAGCAACTTCACAATTTCTGTTAAATGACACATTCCTCTGTGACGACACCTACTGACGGTGCCTGAGGGGGGAGGACGAGGAGTGCGTGCTTGGCGCCTCCTTGCCGGTGGACCAGTCAGGGCCATACATTGAAGGAAAGGTTGAAGGAAATGACGTCACCTTTCTGTTGGACACTGGTGCTACCCGTTCTACTGTGAGAACAGCAGACGTTCCAAACCTACCCCTCTCGGGAGAAGCGATCCAAGTAGTGGGTGTTTCTAATCAGTTAATTAGTACCCCAGTTATAGAACCTATGGAGATTAAAATTGGGAATTTTAAAGAAATGCATAGATTTGTTGTTTGTGACTCCAGTCCTGTAAACCTACTAGGACGAGATTTGCTGTGCAAAATGAACTGCACTATCTTTTGCTCTCCAAATGGCGTCGAAATTCAGACCCCAGATGAAGATGGAATTTGCAAACTAATGTTAGCAAGACCCGACTCAGAAATTAAAAGACTGACAATACAAGACTTACCTGAGGAACTCCAAGAGACAGTGAAACCGGAAGTATGGGATTTCACTGGAAAAGATGTAGGATTAATGGCAAATGTTGACCCAATTAAAATAGCCATAAAAGAAGATGCAGTCAACCCAAATACCAAACAGTATAAAATGAGTGCAGAAGCGAAAGCAGGAGTTGCTATTGAAATCAAACGACTGCTAGAAGCAGGCATATTGCAAGAAGTGTTGAGCAGTCCTTGTAATTCACTGATAATTGGCATAAAGAAACTTAGTGGTAAGTACAGGGTAGAACAGGACCTGCGCAAGGTTAATAAAATTGTTGTTCCTTGCTGTCCTGTCGTGCCAAACCCTGCAGTGATTCTATACCAAATACCATGAAATGCTGGATGGTTTACCGTCATTGACCTATGTCATGCATTCTTTTCGATTCCATTGCATCCAGACAGCAAATTTCTTTTCTTATTTGAATTTGACAGCCATGTATTCGTCTGGAATCGTGTTCCTCAGGGGTACACGGAAAGTCCTTCGATTTTTAATCAAATTCTGAAAAAATGCCTTGAAACCCTGATATTGCCCGGAAAATCAGTCCTGGTGCAATATATAGACGACCTCTTGGTGGCGTCTAAGAGTCGAAAAGACTGTGTTACTGACACAATTGCCTTGCTGAACCATTTAGGTGAGGGAGGACATAACGTATCGCCAGAAAAGCTGCAATTCTGTACCTCATCTGTAAAATATCTGGGGCACCAGATAGAGAGAGGTATCAGGAAAGTTACCACAGAAAGAATTAGGATAATTCGGAACATGGAATTGCCCAATACCCAGAAAGAAATCAGAATGTTTCTTGGAGTTGTAGGATACTGTAGGCAGTGGATTGTGGGATTTGCAGTCCTAGCAAGACCATTGATAAAAATGACAAAGAAAGGAGCAAAAGATCCAGTGGAGTGGGATGACGAAAGCATGACTGCTTTTGTAAAATTGTGGGAATGTCTGTGTACAGCTCCTGCATTAGGAATGCCTGACTATTCAAAAGATTTTGCACTTTTCTGTGACACACAAAATAATTGTGCACTTTCAGTCCTAACCCAAATTCATGGTTTGACCAGACGTCCAGTGGCATATTTTTCTTCCACACTGGACCCAGTAGCGGCAGGTTTGCCCGGATGCTTGAAAGCTGTAGCTGCAACATGCATGAGTCTTGAACAGAGTGAATCCATTGTTATGGGACATCCAGTAACTGTGTATGTTCCACATTCTGTTGTAATTTTACTGACAAGAACAAAGACTCAGTATCTCACACCAAGTCGGCTGACTAAGTATGGGAGAATTCTTGTGGGTGCAGGAAATGTGACCATTTCAAGATGTAATATTCTGAATCCAGCTACCTTACTGCCTAGTTCATTTGCAGCAGAAGTGAGGGAGGAAATTGAACATGACTGCATTGATTTGACTGAGTTCAGTACAAAACAACGCGCAGACATAAAGGAAGCACCCTTAACTGACGAAGATTATGAGATATTTGTAGATGGCTCGTGCATGAGACATGAGGAAGGAGGCCTAAGTGCTGCATACTCAGTGTGTACTTTAGGAGGTCCAGTGGAAGCATCCTATTTACATGGAGTCAAGTCTGCACAAATAGCTGAATTGGTTGCATTGACAAAAGCCTGTAAATTTGGGAGGAACTCGAAAATAAGCATATACACTGATAGTCAGTATGGTTATGGGGTTGTGCATGACTTTGGCCAATTATGGATGCAAAGGGAGTTCCTGACTTCTTCAGGCACCCCTATCAGAAATCGAAAATATGTACAGGATTTACTGGAATCAATCCAGTTACCAAAAGGATTGGCTGTGGTCAAGTATGCTGCTCACAAATCTGGCGATGACAAAGTGACAGCAGGTAATCGATATGCTGACCAGTTAGCCCAACATTGTGCAATATACCGAATAGCAATCAATATAAAGGTTGGGGGAAACGGAAACAGCTGCCAACTTATGATGCTAGAGGGAGTGAATACATGGGAGGAAGTGAGAGACTTACAGGACACAGCAGAGCCTCAGGAAAAACAAAGGTGGAGAAACTTTGGTTGTCAGAGAAGGGTAGAAGATGGTGTCATGGTCTACTTGGATGGTATGCCTGTGTTGCCAGACTGTCTGCTTGCTCCAATGGCTAGATTGATACATGGAGACACACATTTAGGCAGAGACGCCATGATTCGTATGTTCCGACAAACATGGTTCAATTCGAAATTCAGAAACATAGCAGAGGCATTCTGCTAAAGGTGCCTGGTTTGTCAGCAATTTAACCCAGGAAAGAAAACTGTAGTGTTACCAGGAAAGATTGGAAAGGCAGAAGGCCCTTTTTTTAGACTACAACTTGACTTCATTCAGTTGCCCCCTTGTCGAGGATTGAAATACCTACTTGTCATTGTCTGCCTGTTTTCAAAATGGGTGGAAGCTTACCCTGCACGTAGGAATTATAGCATCACGGTAGCCAAACTGTTACTTAGGGAACTCATACCTAGGTACGGATTCCCAGTCACGATTGAATCAGACAGAGGAGGGCATTTCCAGAATGAAATAATAAAACAGATTAGTGAAGCATTCAAAATTACGTAAAAACTGCACTGTGCATATCGACCAGAGGCTTCTGGAGTGGTAGAAAAACTGAATGGCACAATTAAAGCAAGATTGGGAAAAATGTGTGAATACACTCAATTGGAATGGCCTGATGCTTTGCCACTTGTGTTGATGGGACTCAGAAGTATTCCAGATCGGAACACGGGCTTGAGCCCCCATGAGATACTGATGGGAAGAGCAATGCGGCAAGCATGGGTACCAGGATACAAACTGATAAGCATATCTGATGATTTGGTACTAGAATACTGTAAAGAACTGGCTGACCAAGTGCGTTCTATCTCTCACCAGGCTGGGGGAGACGCTGTCGCCAGGCCAACGACTCCAGCACATGACCTAAATCTAGGTGACTGGGTCGTAATAAAGAAACATACTTGGAAAAGTTGCCTTGCACCAAAGTGGGGAAAGCCACGACAGGTGATCCTAGTAACCACCACAGCTGTGAAGTGTGCAGGAGTACCACGCTGGATCCATGCCAGCCATACGAAGAAAGTGACAGAACCTGAAGAAACTGAAGCATAAGGTTGTGCAGCTGAGGGGTCCCAAGATATTGGTCCTGAAGTAGCTGAAGAAGAAGTCAAGTCAAGTTAAGTCAAGTTAGAATTCGTATAGCGCACTACTCACCCAGAGGGTCTCAAGGCGCTTGAGGGAGGGGGGGGAAGCGTTACTTATCAAATATCCAAGTTTTGAGTTGTTTTCTGAAGGAGAGGTGGTTCTGTGTAAGGCGGAGGTGGGTGGAGAGAGAGTTCCAGGTCTTGGCCGCTAAGTAGGAGAAGGATCTTCCTCCCATGGTGGATCTTTGGATGCGTTGAATCGTGGCGAGGGCTTGATTGGACGATCGTAGTTGGCGGGTGGGGGTGTTGAAGGTCAGGCGCGTGTTGAGGTATTTGGGTCCTAGGTCGTAGAGGGCTTTGTGTGCGTGGGTGAGTAGACGGAACGTTATTCTCTTGTTGACGGGGAGCCAGTGGAGGTCTCTCAGGTGACCGGATATGGGAGCTTGGCGGGGGATGTCTAGGATAAGTCTGGCTGAGGCGTTCTGAATGCGTTGGAGTTTTTTCTGTAATTTGGCTGTTGTTCCGGCGTAAAGGGTGTTTCCGCAGTCCAGTCGGCTTGTGACAAGTGCTTGGGTGACCGTTTTTCGTGTTTCGGTGGGGATCCAGCGGAAGATTTTTTTGAGCATACGTAGGATGTTAAAGCATGATGATGAGATGGCGTTGACTTGTCTGGTCATGGAGAGGGAGGAGTCCAGGATGAAGCCCAGCTTACGTGCGTGGTCCGTTGGTTTGGGTGCGACACCATGAGTCGTCCCAAGCGGAGGGGGATGATCCTAATATGAGGACTTCCGTTTTGTCTGAATTCAGTTTTAAACGGCTGTTCTTCATCCACTCGGCTACTTCTTGCATCCCTTCGTGTAGGTTGGTTTTTTACGGTGTTTGGGTCTTTGGTGAGGGAGAGGATCAGCTGGGTGTTGTCTGCGTAGGAGATGATGTTGAGGTTGTGTTGGCGCGCGATGGATGCGAGGGGGCTCATGTATACGTTGAAGAGGGTGGGACTGAGTGAAGATCCTTGTGGTACGCCGCAGATGACTTCAGTGGCCTCTGATCTGAAAGGGGGGAGGCGGACTTTCTGGGTTCTTCCGGCGAGGAACGAGATGATCCAGTCCAGTGCTTTTCCTTGTATCCCGACGTTGCTGAGGCGTTGTATCAGGGTGCTATGGCAGACTGTGTCGAAGGCTGCGGAAAGGTCCAGTAGGATGAGGGCAGCTGTTTCTCCGTTGTCAAGTAGTGTTCGAATGTCGTCTGTGGCTGCGATGAGGGCGGTCTCGGTGCTGTGTTTGGCTCGGAAGCCGGACTGTGATGGGTCGAGGGAGCCGTTAGATTCGAGGAAGGCGGCGAGCTGATTGTTGACGGTTTTCTCAATGACTTTGGCAGGGAATGGGAGGAGCCAAATGGGGCGGTAGTTCTTAAGTTCGGTGGGGTCTGCTGTGGGTTTCTTCAGGAGAGCACTGAGTTCGGCATGTTTCCAGCTTTCCGGGAAGGTAGCAGTGTTGAGGGAGTAGTTGATGACATCTCGGAGATGGGGTGCGATGATGGAGTCTGCTTTGTTGATGATGTGGTGGGGACATGGGTCGGTTGGCCATCCGGAGTGGATGGAGTTCATCAAGCGGATGGTGTCTTCAGTGCTGATTGGGTTCCAGGCGCAAAGGATGTCGGAGGGGGGCTTTGGTTTGGAGGTGAGGGGGGTGGACTGGTCGCCAAAGCTGGTATGTATGTCAGCGATTTTGTTGTGGAAGAATGAGGCTAGAGAGTCGCAGAGGTCTTGAGATGGAGTGATGTCGTTGGTGTCGGCGGTGGGATTGGTAAATTCTTTGACGATGTTGAATAGTTCCTTGCTGTTGTGGGCGTTGTTGTCAAGTCGATCCTTAAATGCTGATTTCTTGGTGGATCGGATCAGCTGGTGGTGTTTGCGGGTGGCGTTCTTGAAGGTGGTCATGTTGTCAGTGGTTGGGTTTTTGCGCCAGGCTTTCTCGAGGGTGCGGCAGATCTTTTTGGATTTCTTAAGGTCGTCATTGAACCAGGGGGCTTTTTTGCTACCTTGCTTGGTTAGATGGTTTTTCAAGGGTGCTAATTCGTCTGCGCAGTGAGTGATCCATTGAGGTTGATGGCTGCTTGATTTGGGTCCAATGATTTGGCGGGAGGGTTTTGGTAAAGCGATGTGAAGAGCTGGTCGGTGGTAATTTTGTTCCAGTTTCTGCGGGGGATTGGTTGTGGTGGTGGTGGGTCGTGTTTTTTTTGTAGTTGAAGTGAACGCAGCTGTGGTCCGGCCAATGGAGTCCTGTGGCGTGATTGAAGGAGATGTACTTGCTGGAGGAGAAGATTGGGTCGAGCGTGTGTCCGGCGTAGTGGGTGGGGGTGTTTACCAGTTGTTTGAGTCCGAGATTGGCGAGGTTGTCCAGAAGGGTGGTGGTGTTGCTGTCGTTGTTCTTTTCCAGGTGGAAGTTGAGGTCTCCTAGTAGAATGTAGTCCTCGGAGGGGAGGGCGTGTGGGCTGATGAAGTCTGCGATGTCTTCGCTGAATTGTGTGCGGGGTCCTGGGGGTCTGTAGATGAGGGTGCCTCTGAGTGTGGTCTTAGGGTCGGTGTGGATCTGGAAGTGAAGGTGTTTGGCGGTTGCGAGGTTGTCATCGGAACTGGTCGTGATGCGGATGGTGTTTTTATGGACGATGGTGATGCCTCCTCCTGTTTGGTTGGTGCGGTCCTTTCGGATGATCTTGTAGCCGTCCGGGATGGCTATGGTGATGTCGGGCGCTGATGAGGCGTTCATCCAGGTTTCTGTGAGAAAGGCGACGTCCGGCGATGTGGTGTCTAGTAAGTTCCATAGTTCAGTGGCGTGTTTGTGGACCGAGCGGGTGTTGAGCAGGATGCACTTCAGGTGGTTAGTGTAGGAGTTCTGTTTGGCGTTTGTGGATTTGGTGTGGGTCCTGATGCAGTCTAGCTTGCAGGAGTGGCAGGTGAAGGGTCCATGGGTGTGTCCTGGGGCGGCTTGGTAGCAGTCTGGGAGACGTCCTGTGTTGAGTGCAGAGAGGGTTGCGGCGTCGTACGTTATGCGGGTGGAGTGGATTGTGCGGGGACCAGGGGGTCTGGCACTGGGTGCGGGCCGGGCGCGGATGGGCGTAGACGGGCTTACCTTTGGTGCGCCTTCGTCGGGCATAGGGCTCGTCCGCTGCGCGTGGACGCTGCGCGCAAATGCATCTGTCATAAGTGGAGAGTGGAGGGGGCGGAGCGAGGTAGGAGCAGCTGGGAGGCGGGAGCGGGGTGGAGAGACGGGCTAGGAGGCACAACAACAAGATGGCAGCAAAAACAAAAGTGAAACAGGACGAGATTGGGGCACAGTCTGGGATGTCGCTAAGATATGGGCAGAGGCACCGGCACAATCAGGCACAAATGATTACAAAAGCAGTGCGAGCAATGCAATATAGCGCTACGATATCAGTCAGCCACAAACAATAATACAAGCAATGAGGGCAATGCAATATAGCGCTACGATACCAGTCAGCCACAAATGATAATACAGGCAATAAGGGCAATGCACAAATTGGTTAATGGCAGCAATGAGCACAATAGCGCTACGATACCAAGTGACCAGGGAGCGTGAGGGGAGCGACCGCTTCTGAACGAGTCAGGACGGTCACAGCGCTGAGACAAACGGGACGATCCTTAGCTATCTGTGGGAGGGAGGAGCAGCTGGGAGGCGGGAGTGGGGTGGAGAGATGGGCTAAGAGGCACAACAACAAGATGGCAGCAAAAACAAAAGTGAAACAGGACGAGATTGGGGCACAGTCTGGGATGTCGCTAAGATATGGGCAGAGGCACCGGCACAATCAGGCACAAATGATTACAAAAGCAGTGCGAGCAATGCAATATAGCGCTACGATATCAGTCAGCCACAAACAATAATACAAGCAATGAGGGCAATGCAATATAGCGCTACTATACCAGTCTGCCACAAATGATAATACAGGCAATGAGGGCAATGCGCAAATTGGTTAATGGCAGCAATGAGCACAATAGCGCTACGATACCAAGTGACCAGGGAGCGTGTGGGGAGCAACCGCTTCTGAACGAGTCAGGACGGTCACCGAAGAACAACCAAGCTCCAGTCAAGATGATTGGATCCCAATAGTCGACCTGACTATAGATCCTGTGAGAACCAGAAGACAAATTAATTTAGATAGACAGTGGGATAGTGAGGACGAGACAGGTATAGAGGAAGATACTCAGATCATCGAAATCCAAGTCAAATCTGATTCTGAGGAGGACCAGATAGGGAGAGAACAGGCAATTGACATTCTGCCAAGAACTCCTGAGCCAGGAGAGGGACAGATAGAAACTAGGGCGGAAGTTAAAGCAGAAGAAAATCAAGGGTTCGAAGTGCTTGAACAGGATCAGGTAGGACTAGACGATTGTGTTCAGGAAAAGGAAATCGAAACAAACCAAAGACAAAATCAGCATACACCTGAACAAGGCCAGTTCAGTGACCAGGCAGAAGAAACTGATGAAAGACCTGGACCTAGTCAGTTAGGGAGAAATACAGAAGACGATTTTGAAACCAATGTGCCACAACTGAACAACAACAAAAGAGCGTTTGAGGAAGGCCAAGACACAGTGCCAGTTAAAAGACTCAGAAAATGTGACTCAGTACCCAGATTTGTCAAAAGATTGAGATTACGACTAAAGACAATTAACGAAGAACCTGAGCAGGTGAACGAATTCTCAAGTCAAGCTGGTTCGTCTGAGATACAAGCTAGGAGACGAAGTGCCCGAATAAAAAGACTGAATAACAAATATCAGAGTCGTGAATGGACATACTTTGTGTTGGAAGACTTTGAAAATTTGGATTTAAGTGATGAAAGTGATGAAGAATGGATTGCTGACCAGACCAGTGAAGAAGCAAAACCGACTTGAAAAGTTGCCTCGAGTAAGCAAGCTGTGCAGAGTTACAAAGAGGGGTTGAAGCTTCTTTTAAGCCAAAAATGTCTGATTCTTCTGTGAATGGGAGACCGAGACGAGGTTGTTTAAAAACATGCTGCCAAGTAGGTTTATGTAGTGTAGGAATAGTACTGATACTCTGGATAGGACTAACAATAGCTATTCCTTCTATGATGAGTAAAGACCCGAACCTGTACCCGAATAATCACTTACCAGAAGACACTGTAGAATCACACACTAGAAAAGCACCAAAAAGAGAAGATGCACCAGAAAAGACACTTAGCCTTAAGCAGGTAGACTTAAAGGTAGACTTAGAAGCACCAGATGGGGAAGGATTACATTACAATAAAATCAAGAACAAAACACATTTAAATGTTTTCGCAAACCTGTTAGTACATTATGTAGAAGCTATGGAAATAGATGACTGTTATGTTTGCATGAAGCTGCCTACCTCGGTAGCTGAAGGTGTGACATACCACCACTTGCCCTTAACCTATGGAATTTCCTGTAGTATTCTAACTAGCTTATTTTATAGAAGAGGACCTATACAGTATTATTTTTTAACTTTGACGTGACATTCTCTGAACTTCCTGTGTGAAGAAACCTGAACCCTGTACATACAACTAGAGATGAAGCTAAATACATGAGTGACTATTTTCTAACTGTAGGTAAAATAAATATAGATGATGCACACAAAGATAACTTGACCTGTACATTACACAAAAAGTAGAAAGAGTTTCTGAATATGGTAGAGAAAAGAAGAGAACGTTTCCAAAAGAAAGCCAAAGACAAAAATCAGAAAATTCCTAAATGGGCTGAAAGCATAGGGAGCACCTCAAATGGTGGAGCTAATGCTGCTATGTTGCTGGATTTCGAAAAGAAAGGGAAACTTTGTCTTCAGAGAGAAAGAACCAGTTATTATAACAATATATTCATTGGTTCAGTGAATGTGAACACAATTACAAGGTAATCGGGGGTTGGGGTTTCAAAGATGGGTCAGAGCCGGTGTTTCCCGGAATTTATTATATATGTGGAAATAAGGCTTACTTCAAATTGCACGACCATTGGTACGGAAGCTGTTACTTTGGTATTGTCTTTCCAAAGATATACCATGTGGGAAAAATCACTGGAAGCTCTGAAAAGACTAATGAATTAGTACGTACTAAAAGAGAAAGTGTTGGTGAAATAGTAGGTGATAGTTTTAGTGCATTGATACCTACAGTGGGAGTGGCTCTGAACACACACAGAATTTGCAAATTGTCAACTGTAGTGGATCGGTTTTCTACTGACACTGCTGGAGGTTTCCTGATGGTCAATACCGAATTGGTTGCGATCAGATCAATGGTTTTACAGAATCGACTTGCTCTTGACATCTAATTGGCAAAAGAGGGAGGAGTCTGCAGAATGTTGAAAGCGCAATGTTGTTGCACTTACATACCGGACAAAAGTGTGGAAATCAAAGGGTATGTGAGGAACATTACTAATTTGGAAAAAGAGCTTAAACCACTTGAGGTTGGCAGTGCCTGGAAGAGACTTACTGATGGTCTCTCTGCTGTAGGTAATTAGTTTTCTAACCTAGGTAAGAGTCTTGTGAGCAAAATACTGATTCTCAGAAACAACACTCCCCAAAGAAGTAAGGGTCAAAGGGAAAAGTTTAAAGACTACACCAGATTCAATCCCCAAATCCAATCAATAACAATATACAAATAATCTGGTAGTCTGGCAAAAATAAAAAAATAAAAAAAACTACAGAGGCTGGAGGAATAGGTTGCAATTGTGATCACCCATCAAAATTACAAATGGTGACCACTGGCATTATTACAGCATGTACGACTCCATGACAGTAGAAACCCTGAGGAGGGGAAAAGGAAATGAGGATTTCCATCAACTACCCTTGGTGGACAGTGTCATCATTTGGAACTCCAAAGGTACCCCTGTCCCCTCAGTTCTACTGGCAGCAAGCCAGAGACCGGTGAAGTAGGTGTTGTAAGAGACCAATGAAGAAAGAAAAAGAAAGATTGACAGCCTAATTATCCAAAAAGGTATACTGACCGAAGCAATCAAATGCAGTGCAAAAGAAAATATCTATGTGTGGTGAAGTTAAAAAAGATTCAGCAGCAATCCAAACAACTTTATTAATGACTGCTGTCGATCTTAATAAAAGTGTCGGCATGTAACAAATCTGCCGGATGTAGTTGGTCTACTAGTTTCAGCCGTTATGGGTCACAGAACCCCGGCTTTCGCCAGGACCTTCAAATGAGAGCTACTGCATAAAGGTGCAATTTGAAAACAGTGAAACAAATATGCAAAATCAACAAAAACAGAAAAACATATAGTTATCACAGTACCAGTACCATAACTTGTGATAATTCACAATACCTCTGTACAGGAAGGATGGCTATTCATGCCTGTAAGGATAAAGAGACTCTGTAAGTGTGCTTCATAAACCTATAGCCTCCATTATGCCCAGTAGTTGCAACCAAATACAATGAAGTGATTGTACACTCACCTGTCCTGTGTGAGGTCTGAACCTCACCTCACTCTGGCACGAGCATGGGCAGTGTTTATGCGCCCAGCTTGGCAAATTTGTATGTACACAGGTTTGAACAAAACCATGTCCTCACTGCTACCAACCCCTTTCATAAGTCGATAATATTTTGGAAACGATATATCGACGATATTCTGTTGGTCTGGAGAGTGGATGAGGAATCATTAAGAGCTTTCCATGCATGGCTTAACACACAAAACAACTATCTTAGATTCACTCTAGAGATGAGTAAATCCAGAATTTCCTTTCTGGATCTCTCTATCTTTGTGACTCCCACAGGTTTGGCCAGTGAACTTTTCCGCAAACCCATGGCATGCAATTCCTTATTGAGATTTGACAGTCAGCATCTGTGAGCCCTTAGGGAAAATCTTCCCTTCTGTCAGTTTCTGCGTGTGAGGCGCAACTGCTCCTCTCTTGACTCGTATAAACATCATGCTGCCAATTTGACCAAGCAATTGCACGACAAAATGTATCCTCGTCAGTTGGTGAAAAGAGCCTGTAAGAGGGCTTCCAACAACCACAGAGATGCTTTGCTTGAGCCAAAAACTGTAAAGCCTCCTCTGGGGCGCATGACCTGTGTTAACACCTTTATCACCTTGAGTAATGGGCTACAGAAATGTATCCGCAAGAATTGGCGATTCCTAAACACCAAAAAAGAACAAATTCCTCTGCCTCTTTTTGCCTTTAAGAGAGGGCGTAATCTCCGTGATGTTCTGGTACATACCAGACCAAACATCAAACCCAGTATGACCAACACCCTCTGGGATTTACCTCCTGTTCAAGGGCATTTTCCGTGTGGCAACTGCTCTATGTGTCCTCAAACTAAACAATCAAAAACTGTTGACATTGGCACATACAAACCATGGATACAAACACACTTCTCTAATTGCAATAGTGATCATTTGGTGTATCTTATTGAATGCCCTTGTAAAGAACGATATGTAGGCATGACGACCAGGAAAGTACGACAGCGGATGCTGGAACACAAGAGTACCTTCCGCTGCAAAAAATCTAACACAAAACTCACCAGGCATTTCCTGGAAAAGAATCACAAGGCAGAAGAATTTTATTGGACTGTTTTAGAAAAACTGTCTATACCACCACATGTTAAGGACAAGACTAAATTTCTCTTTCTCAAAGAACAGAGATGGGTGTTCAAATTGAAAACTGACACGCAGGGACTGAATGATGATATTCCCTGGACTATGCTATGAAAGCTATATAAAACAATTGTGATAAGTTCTACCATCTACTGGCTCTCACTCGTTTCATATCACAACTATTAGCCATTAAGAGTCACAGTTTTACAATGGCTAAGGAACCTATGATATGGAGCAGTGTATGCTTAATAAAGTTTTCTGTACGAAGTTCGAACGCTTTTCGAACTACAGAAATGCGTCCAATGACGTCATTTTGTAGTCCTTGCACCCGATTGGACACTATGGTACTGACGTCACTGATCACATGTCCGGGATAGCGAGGCTCTAATGGCGGCCGTGGACGATCTCTCATCACCTCCCCCAGCCTCAGCACATTGACTGAGGTACCGACGGAGATGTGAGTGAATACTCCTTTCCATTTTTTGCTCTCCACTACTTTGGGATTAGACGCTCATGCCCGATGCGTGATTCTTGGGCATTGCCAGCTCTAAGATCGGTAACGTTTCAAGTCCAGCCAACATTTTACCGATTATTCAGTGTAGAAGCTAGCACTTAGGGGCACGTTACTCGCATTTGGGTGGTTTTGAATATCGGTTTGTAACCGAGACACCCATACCCCTCAACTTTGGCGCTTCTAAAGCTAGCATCGAGAGACATTATTCAGCCTATGGTAGAAATGTCACACTATGGTTTTCGGGATTAATCTACACCATCTAATTTAGCGCTCTAGACAGCTATTGTGCATGGATATTCCTTCTCTTCCAGACAATCAAATAGTGCCTTAGGATCATTACCAAGGCACTCTGAAGGCAGCATCTTGGCTAGAATATTTGGTCAGATTTGTCTTTTTTCTGTCAAGTTTCCTTTGAGCAGGGCAATGTTTAGAGAACGGCCGGCCTAGGCTTAATTGATAGCTTTATTCACTGGCTGTTCCTGTATGTTTTTTACTATAGGGCGGTGCCTCCCTTACCTGAGTCTGAGCCAGGTGAGGTAAATTTCAGACCTCACACAGGACAGGTGAGTGTACAATCACTTCATTGTATTTGGTTGCAACTACTGGGCATAATGGAGGCTATAGGTTTATGAAGCACACTTACAGAGTCTCTTTATCCTTACAGGCATGAATAGCCATCCATCCTGTACAGAGGTATTGTGAATTATCACAAGTTATGGTACTGTGCTAACTATATGTTTTTCTGTTTTTGTTGATTTTGCATATTTGTTTCACTGTTTTCAAATTGCACCTTTATGCAGTAGCTTTCATTTGAAGGTCCTGACGAAAGCCGGGGTTCAGTGACCCATAACGGCTGAAACTAGTAGACCAACTACATCCGGTAGATTTGTTACATGCCGACACTTTTATTAAGATCGACAGCAGTCATTAATAAAGTTGTTTGGATTGCTGCTGAATCTTTTTTTAACTTCACCACACATAGATATTTTCTTTTGCACTGCATTTGATTGCTTCGGTCAGTATACCTTTTTGGATAATTAGGCTGTCAATCTGTCTTTTTCTTTCTTCATTGGTCTCTTACAACACCTACTTCACCGGTCTCTGGCTTGCTGCCAGTAGAACTGAGGTGACAGGGGTACCCTTTGGAGTTCCAAATGATGATACTGGCCACCAAGGGCAGTTGATGGAAATCCTCATTTCCTTTTCCCCTCCTCAGGGTTTCTACTGTCATGGAGTCGTACATGCTGTAATAATGCCAGTGGTCACCATTTGTAATTTTGATGGGTGATCACAATGGCAACCTATTCCTCCAGCCTCTGTAGTTTTTATTTTTAATATTTTTGCCAGACTAACAGATTATTTGTATATTGTTAGCAAAATACTGATGCCAGTAGCGGGACTAGGTTTAGTAGTGTTCATCATAATAATTTGCTGAAAATGTCGAAAACACAAAAAGAAATACACTGTGAACAAGAGAGGAGTGAAGAGAAATGTTGATGAGCTTGAATTAGAAGAATTAAATAATCAAATTCATAAAAGGGTGAAAAATTCTCACCCTAACAAAGATACTGAGAAAAAACTGAACCGAATGTTTGAAGAGATTGAACTGGGGAAAATGTGAAAAGTTGGCATCTGGTTCCATTAATTTGTGATGATATAAAATATCATCAAAGAGGGGATTGATGGAGCAAGGATTCGCACGTACAGTACCTTGCTAAAATTCATGAACCTCGAATAACCTTAATTTATTAATCAACCTGTTTGTCTTATTAATTTACCCTTTATTCTGACATTTGGGTGTCCCAGAGACGCTTGCCTATGTGTTTACTAATCCTAATACGCTTGCAACTAAATCGGCTGCTGCTACGCGGTAATTTCTTCTGCGCATGCGTCGGTCATACCCATGTGACGTGACGTGACGTACTTGCAGACTTGGTGGGAAACCTTGTGCACTTGCGCAGTAGTATTAAGATGGCTGCTTTGTGTTCTCACATGCCCGAAGCTTGCAGCGATGCTTTTGCTAAGCTGTTCGTTCTGCATTAATCCTAATGCTATAGTTATTAATAGTCTAAGGAATCGTGGTATACACTGCATTTATTTTTTTCTGTGTTCTAAAACTGTTTCTTTTCTATTTCATGACACTTTACGAAATATGGTCTGATGTCCCCTGCCGTTCTCCATTTTGCTTGAAACTGAGTCTGCGCGAGATCTGCGGGTCTCCACAGCAATAACCTTTGGAACCTTACCAAGTGGCAGTCCCAGCCAAGATGCGCCTGGGAAGAAGTTTTCTCACCTAGTAGAAGAAGCTGAATTGTACTAAATGTATTACAATGTATAAACTGTTAAATTTACCATTGTTATGTGTAAAAAACATGTCATGGGAACCTGAAATTCAAGGGGCGGTCTCGAGAAATGCAAATTATGGGCTTGAGAAGGTCAAATCCTAGGAAGTGTGATGACCTGTCCTTTCTTTTGTCCAATCGAAATTGGGGATTCTTACCCTTGCAACATTTGGGGGGTGGTACACTGACCCGAAAACAGTATAACTAGCCTAGGTTTAGCTAGAGAAATTGTCCGACTTGTCCGAATAGCTGACCTGTCACTGACCCAAAGCACTCAATAGCTGATCGAGAAACAGAGGTGCTGGGGGGGAGCACTCTGTCAGATAAATTCACAGACCCAATTGGGGTTTTGAGAACCTCAAGTGCTGGTGAAGCACTTTAGCGGGGAGAACCCAATCGGGGTTCTGACTGATAGCTGCAGAGAGGCTGTACCGCAGGCGTTGCAACTGAACTGCGGGTGCTGGTCTCAACTTTGGTGGTCCTGTCCTGATCCTAATCTGGTTTTCCGGTCCTGGTTTTCCATTCTGCACCTGCTGGCCTACTGGCAATCGCTTCCCTTGGGGGTTCTCCTGTCCTTAACTGACCCGTGGCCAGGGTTGGTCTTCACACTGTTCTAGGTAAATATAAATCTGTGAGGGAAATACACTTGCGTAATCTTTATTTACCTATCCTGAAATCTTGCTAAACGTTATAAGACGCACATGTTCCTTTTTCTTTACCCTTCCTTGTGTCAAATTACTGAAGTCGTGAAAGTGCCTTTATTAGCATGTTCCATTTTTCCCTTACCTATAGTTGAATATTAAAGTAGTATCTCTGAATAAATAGATGTTCCTTCTCTTTACCCTCCCTTTACTGAACTGAAGAGATCATTCCTGAATTATTAGCATTGTTCCAATTTCTCACCCGTCCTTTATTACATAATAAATTCAGTTTCGTCATTATAGTTTCATGTTCCCTCTTCTTACCCATCCTTTAGGTAACAATAAACTGTGACGTTCTAAGCATATTCCTTATTTTCCCCGTCCTTTAGAAAATACAATTTTTAAAGTCTGATTCCTATATGTTAGTTTTCCAGTGTGTTCCTTTTCTTACCTACCCTTTAGACTTCTAAATGGTTGGCGTAATCTATTTTTTACATGGTTATACACTCTTCATGATTATGATTATTGATAGTTTGCTTGCTGTAAATCTTTTACTTTCAAACAGTGAAGAAGATTAGAGAAAGGTTTTCAAAACTTCCTGTGTCTCTGGTTATTATAAAGAGTGCAAATATTATAAATGGTATTGTATTTTGGTGACTGCCTATCTTTTACTGGTAGCTCCCTGATCCATTGTGATCATAGGTACCCGTGACAGTGGATTGGTAAGTCGGGTACATCGGAAATAAATAGGAATGAACTGGGTTACTGGTAGTAGAGTGTAGGTTACCCGATTAATGAATATGGTGAATTTAAATTTATTGGCCCAATGTGCATATGGTAAAATTATAGTCGGGTGACCTGCGCGCTCTATCACAAGTAGCAAGGTCTTCTGCAGAGATACATGCATTATTATCAAGAAACTGCCCAGTGTATTTCGCAGAAATGTTAAGCCAAATCTTAAACATTTCTGATACCAACGGCATCGCACATGTATTTAAGACAGGTTTTTTGGGACTGTTAACACCAGTCGAAGCAGTCCTCAGCATTTTTCCAAATTTCGTGCACTCTGTGTTCAGCAGCCTGCCTCTCAACTTGGGACTAGTAGCAGGAATCCTATTTTAATTCCTTCTGCTCCGATATGGCAAGTCAGGTCACCAGCAACACCGAAACTACCATGGAACAATGCCTCCTTGCAATGAGATATCGTGAAAGGATTTCACAGATTCTTGGCTTGGCTCGTTTAAGAGATCTGAACACGACCTGGTTTCTTTCGTTCAGACCAATCTGGCAAGATTGCATCTTACCTGTTCTTCGGTGCCTGCTTTGCGGACAGGAGTGCGTGTTGGACATTTGCCATCAGTACTGCCATCGGATGTCGATGCTTTGGTAGGTCCTGTAACGGCTCATGCATTGTGTTCCCCCCAAGAGCTGCCAATTCTGATGACGGCATTCATTGAGGTCTCACTGGCAAGTCTAACTGAGGGTGAGATACGAGAAACTACAGGCATACAGGTACCATCTTTTACGGACATTGCTAACGCATCAAACGCTGATGGCGATGATCCCCACTTCTGCACTTTTGATCTGCTGACTGAAGTGGTTCCCCTTTCACCTAATACAGTGGACGGTTTATTTGCGAGCCTTGACAATATGATGTTTTCTCCCGACTCTACTGACTCTCCTGAGAATAGTTTTTGATTATTTCACACAACGTTCCCTGAACTCTGCAATTCGGCCTTCATTTTTCAAAACATTCAACTAATTTGAACTTTTTCCAAAATAGAACTTTGGCAGAGTAATCTGCTTAAAGTAGGACTATTCTTAGAGAACAAGATTTCATGTTTGTACTTCCTAATTAAGAATATTTGGCTTCAACCTCGATTACAAAGATAGTTAGACAATTATGCTGTGGGATTGATCTCAGGTATTGATTAATGACTGTACTTTCATTTTATATGATGTTAAGATATATGCTTATAGTTTATATTTGATTTCATGATGCCTATGATTTTTGCAGACATGCCTATTCGCAAATGCATTTTTTGTATTTTGTGGTGGGATTGTAAACACTTTGCTTTGAAATATGTTCAGTGCTTATGTATTATTGAACTTAACATTCGTGGAGTGGGTGTTATGTGGGAATCTAGGACCCTAGTGTAACTTTTCCGATTCATGCCCATATATGGTATAAACCTTCCAGCCCTTATATAGGCATAAAGAATCATTGCCTTATTTAGATATAGGCGGCGAAGCCCTAATACGGCATGGCTACTTCCACTACTAGCGCTTGGACGCCCTCGGGCAGCAACTGCGCTCTACAAATCCCCAAGTTTACAAGTTTACTAAACTCCGAGAATCCACATTGATTTTGTGGTAAAACCAGCCCTCAGCAGTCAGGAACCTCCCCCTGCTTGAATACTGATTTATCCAAGAAATCCGGGAGTTTTCAAGGAACTAAGGCACTAGTGACGATATTATGTCCAATCTTACGTCAGACTCGGCACCTTCAGGGGTATAAATATGCCTACATTTGCCCAGTCAAACACACAGTGGTTCGGAGTAGATCGACTAACTACTTGCCCGACGCCCTGCTGATGCAAGTGCTGAAGGAAGCCGACCCTCCAACTGACGCACTGAAAAGACCCTGTCTTTTCTTCTGCCGAGAAATCCAGCTCCAGTGTTTCCAGGCTACCCTTGCGGGTTGCTGGGAGATCGAGTCCCGAGAGAGAGATACCAGACATCTATCATTCTAAAACCAAGGTACGGAGCTGATTAGATCCCTAGAGAATTCTTGAACAGATTCTTGGCAAAGAAATACTAAAACTTAAACTACTCCTCATTTACTCCTCCCTCGTACTAGGCTTAGGTTAGGTACACTGGGGCAGGCGTACGTTAGAAGCACCTGTTGAGTACTTTTAGCCATCATTTTATCACTGTAGGTATTTTATGCATTTTATGTATTCTATGTTTATGGCTTAGAAACCATATTATGCTTTTACAGTACTATTTTATAATACTATTCGTATTATATGCCTCGTACTTCTTAACTAGCATTTCAATTGTAGCAGTGCATTTCTTATGCTTAAGAAATAAGACGGTTCAATAAATACTTTTATTGAAAACGCCTGTCTCTCTATTTCTAGAGCAATTCTGGTGAAACTAAGCATGCACGATTGACTGAGTGAAATAGCCGTCTATTGTTTCCGCGACCCTAGAGATACGTTTTATTCTGGGGAAACAAAGTTGTCATGTAATATGGTTGTCATAGACTAATCCCTTCTTGTTTATTCGAGAAGGTTTCTAGTGACCTCTGAGCTAGCTGGCACTCACAATTAACTCTAATATATTCGGTAGAGACCTAGTCGACCTCAGTCCTACGTCTAAACTACAGTATATATAATTCCAATGCGCAGAGCCTATTGGGAATATAGGAACTACACTACACCCCTACACTACCCAAACACCACTGCACTACCCTAAACCCTAGTAAAGAAACCCCCACCCCATGCCCAATCCCCCTTACCTCTCTCTCCTCATGGTTCTCTCTCCTCGTGGTTCCTGCTTCACGCTGTCTCTGAGGGGCGGTGCACGTCATTGTGAGGAAACGGAGCAGCCTCTGTTTCCTTACAACAACGTGGATTGTCTACATGTTTTTCGAACGCATGGTCAATTACCATACATACCTTTACAACAAAATTAGTTGTAGAGGCATGCCTTGTAAATGACCATGCGTTGTAAAAATGTGTAGTAATGACTTCGCGATTTACAGCGCACGCGTGGTAATGCATGCGTTGTAATGGTATCGCGGAGTAAAAAGTTGTTGTAACAGCTGTTTACCGATCGAAGCTGGCCCCTTTTCTTCAGGGAGACGTTTATTTGATTAATTAGGAGGAAGAAATGTGTTTTTTTACCAAAAAGTGCATCCCCTGTTGTATTGTGAAAGTGTCCGCGTGGCCTGGTTTCAATTCCGGTGAGAGAGTGGAAGAGTTTGTTTGGATCTAAAGGAGTTCTGTTGTTGGACGGGGCCGGCGCGATACATCATCAGAAGACATAGCTAATGGAAAGCGTCCTCCCTGAAGTGTGGAGCATTGCCATGAGAGGTCAACCGCAGTATGAACGTACAGCGTGACCCATGTGCCGCCTCCAGGGTACAAGAGGCAGAAGCTGCATCGCAGGTTCTCTTGAAGACCATTATAGCTCTTATTCTACATTTTGGTACTAGGGCATTTTAACTTTGTTGTTCCTGCCAGATACAAAGAGAAGACCCTGTGTAATTCAGTGATGTCATTTGAGATGCCATCAGTGATGTCATGAGTGACGTAATATGTGACGTCATCAGCAGTGCATTGCGGGTGATAAAGTTATAGTTAGTTGAACTAACTATAACGAGGGAATTTCTATTTGTACGAGTGAAATGTCCAACTAACTATAACGTCCCTGAAACCTATGGTTTTTTCAGTAAATTTCTAAGGTTTTTTAAATGCTAATTTCTAACTATAACGTGCCTGAAACCTATAATGTCACTACAACCTTTGTTTTTTTCACTTAATTTCTAAGTTTCTGTTTGCGTCCAACCCCCGGTGGGCAGTCAACCCCACACCAGGCATGTCCTTGGCTGTGCCCGGTGTAGTGCAGGCCCAGATCACAACACCCTCGCAGGTAGTTAACCACATGCCGCGCATGGCCTTCAAATATATGTAGCATAAAGTAGGCCACGGGTCAGGCCCTGTCTCCAATATATATATACAAATGCAAAAACAACAATTGATGGACGGAATGTTGCCCAATGGCAAAACATTCCCCCCCAGTCACAGATATGGGTTTAATCCATCGTTATTTTTCTCACCACACCACCCTAGTTCAGACATGGCCATATGCAAATCAGTACTGACCCTGTGCCTCATGGGAACAGTCCAGCCCGAACTGCTAAACCATGTCTTACCTGGACCGGAATCAAGCATCCTAGGACCGGTTTCTGACTATCAGCCAGCATCAGCCAGGATAGCTTGATTCCAGTGGCATGGAGAGCACAGGACTCAAGTCTGAGCATACCCGTCCCACTCGGGGTGACAAATGCAAAAACAACAATTGATGGACGGAATGTTGCACAATGCCAAAACATTCACCCCCAGTCACAGATCTGGGTTTAATCCATCGTTATTTTGCTCACCACACCACCCCAGTTCAGACATGGCCATATGCAAATCAGTCCTGACCATGTGCCTCATGGAAACAGTCCATCCCGAACTGCCAGGCCATGTCTTCCCTGGACCAGAATCAAGCATCCTAGGACCGGTTTCTGGCCTTTGTTTTTTTCACTTAATTTTTAAGTTTCTTTTTGTGTCCAACCCCCGGTGGGCAGTCAAACCCACACTGGGCATGTCCTTGGCTGTGCCCGGTGTAGTGCAGGCCCAGATCACAACACCCTCGCAGGCAGTTAACCACAAACCGCACATGTCCTTCAAATATATGTAGCATAAAGTAGGCCACGGGTCAGGCCCTGTGCCCAATATATATATATATATATATATATATATATATATATATATATATATATATATTCACACACACTCACACAATAGCCCAAACCCCTCCCCCTGCACTCCACACAAGCCACGCACAGTGGGGGCTGGACTCAGGGCCTGGCACCCTAACCCCAGCAAGCGAGCATGGATGAGTTTAAAAGGGGTCATTCTATTTTAGGCAGAGCTACTGACTTTGTCAACAGGATACAACACCAACATTTTAAAAGTGAGCCTGTTGGCTTCATGAAGGGATCAGCATATTAAAAAAGATAAAGCACAGCAAGTGTATTTGTAAAAAATCACCAATAAATGTTATCAAATATATATCTCATTAATTCAATTATTCCTATCATCAATAAAAGTAATTAGTATATAAAATTCTAAAGATGTATTAACAAAAATAATCAACATGTTCCTGAGACTTTTTTTATTTTTAGAGTTTTCAGACTACTACATTCGGCAATAGAATCAACCAGAAGGGGGTTCTGCAGTCCTGCTGAAGAGCATAGAGCTCCAGCCTGGAGTGCTTCAAAAAACATAGTAAACTCTCCTGGGGTCATAGATTTGGTTACATAGGAGACTTACTGTTGCTGGGGGGCTGCTGTACTCCCTGCAGCTCCCCACAACATGTTTAAAAGGCTTGGTAGTGACCCTCGTTCTTCTAAGAACACCATCAAACTCCCAAAAATATGAACCAAAAGCCATGCAAGGCATTATGGTGTGCTCATTAGGGAAGCAGTAAATAAATGCTCAGCCCCTGCTGTTCATTTACTATTTCATTTTTTTCCATTTTTTGTGGGTCCATTTTAAATAATTATATTTTTATATTTTTGGGTGTCCTGGTGCCTACCCAAGGCACCCAAACCTTTTTTATGCTAGGGTCCCAAGAGGAGCCTCAGGGGCCCCATATCCCCAGCTAGCTCCATAGCCACCATTAATCGGGATCCAGCTACTTTGTTATTTTATGTTAGGTGTTCCAGTACCCACCCCAAATTGTTGTTTATCTATAGAAACGTACCTAATATTTTTATAGTCAATATTTTTGACACAATATTTTGGCCCACAATATTTTTGTTTCAGGTAGTCTGTCTAAACACCATGTATCCACCGCAAATTTAGGGCAAATTGAAAAAAAAACATGTTTTGCCCAGGTGAAGCCCCGCCATGCTTAGGTGAGCAGGGTATCCCTACACTGCCCTCTTATATCTTTTTATTACCTGTTTTCCAGGACTCAAGACTGAATCTTGAGTCCTAAGATGTCTGCCGACACATCATTTTTGATGTGGTGGCAGACAATCGCATCTCTTCTTGAGATCTTTCTATTCTGCGATCATCCGCCGCGCAAAATGTCAATACATTTTGAGGTGTAATTTCTTCAAAACTGATTTACACAAAATCACAAAAGCACGCTCTCTGGACCATGACCTAGCTTTCTGCCAAAATTGCAAATTTGGCGTAATTCGGTTCAGCAGTTTATGCAGTATCGCGGTTCAATCTTCCTATGGATAAATGAATACAGAAAATATATTTTGGGACCACCCTTTTTCTTGGCCCCAACTTGCAGGACCACCCCAAACCTTTCCAGGAAGAAGCTGAGGTACATGAGACTTTTTTGGGAAAGATTTTTGAAGAATTGGCAAATGGCACCAAAATTATAAGCAAATCAAAACATTTATATAGATATATATACATTTATATATTATCAAGTGGTGCCCACATATTATAGTTGGGCCTACTTTTTCATCGGAAGGCCATTTTTTTATTTCCTTATAACTGTGGCACAGTTTGGCGAATTTACAAGAAAATAAAAACAATGTTTGTCTACCTCTGCTCCTTCATGGAACGTTTCAGGGTGATCCGTCAAGTGGGAGATGGGAAAAAAGGGCAGTCTTAAAACCAAATTTCCCCATGCAAATGACACCAAATTTTGCTGAAAGCTGGATCTTGGTTCAGAAAGCGTGCTTTTTATGATTTGGTGTAAATCCATTCAGTAGTTTTTGAGATATAAAGGCTTAAAAATATTTGTATATCTGGATGGCAGGATTCGAGAATATCTCTCAAGAGCTCGTTGTACCTAACTTAAAAAGACAGAGCCTTCTGATTAGCCCGAGGGGAATTATTATCTTACGCAGGAGCAAGGCCATGATTGGACGCCAGCGACAAGAAGAAAAATTGTGCTCGCTACCATTACAGTTACAGGACTTGTGTCTTAGTTTTTTTTTTTAAACCTTGAGGGGCAGGTAGGGGTCCCCTGCTCTACTAGACACAGAGGGACATCTGCCAGGCACAAATATATATATATATATATATATATATATATATATATATATATATATATATATTACCTACTGGCGGTCGCCAGTAGGTATATATAGTTAGGATTTTTTCTCTATGGGTTTTTTGAAAATTCTATGTCTAATAACTTTGGCGTTTGTGGACGGAATCGGCTGAAATTTTCAGGAAAATGGCACATTTTGTTTCTGAGCAGCCCTTGAAAATTTGGGGGGGGTTCGTCCAGTGGGGGCCGAGAAAAAAGGGGGGTCCCAAAACGTGTTTTTAACATTGAGTTTTCCATAGGGCGGTTGGCCTCACTTTTAGCCCGAACGGCTGAATGGATTTGCACGAAACTTGGCAAAATTGTAGGGACTGGTAGCCCGATGTGCCTTTTGTAGGTCTCAATATATGTGCTCCAGTGGATTTTGAGAAATTAACGTTTAAAAAAAGATATATATCTGTAACAGCGGACCGGTTAGCGCTCTGGTTCGCGGACTTTTCGCGCAACGGAGCTTTGTGAAGCGAAGCTGATTGGTTCTCCGGCGTCTGTCAACATTCCAAACAGTCCGTAGCGGCCGCCATCTTGTCTCTCGGTAGGATCGAGAGACAAGAGGAGGTCAAAACAAAGGGGGAAATAACTATAAGGGGGCATAGTAGATCCTCGCTGACCCCCTAGGTTTGATGTGGAGGTTTTAAAAGGGCCCCGCGGGGCAAAAAAAAATAATAAAAATAATAATCGAACGGCTGAATGGATTTGCACGAAACTTGGCAAAATATTAGGGACTGGTAGCCCGATGTGCCTTTGCTAGGTCTCAATATATGTGCTCCAGTGGATTTTGAGAAATTAACGTTCAAAAAAAGATATATATCTGTAACAGCGCTCCGCTTCGCGTAACGGAGGTTTGCGAAGCTGATTGGTCATTCTGTCACTGGGCTATAGTTGGGCTACATCTGGCTGATATTTGGGCTACATTTGTTTTTTTGTGTGTCTGGCGGCCATCTTTGGGCTACATTGGGCTACATTGGGCTTCATTGGGCTACATTCGGCTAATTAGCAAATAGCTCATCGCAAACTAGGAATGGTAAAGAATCGCTATTTATTCCTTAAAGTTCGCTATTTAGGAAATGCAAATAACTTTGATGATACATATGGCGGTTCATCTCTAACAAGATAAGAAGCATAGGGATAGATTTATGATGACTGGCGCATCACCAGGGATGTGTTAGTCATTCTGTGCCGCTGTTCCGTCACCTATGGTGTGCTGCATTTACAATGCGGCGCATCACGGGGCAAAAACAGCACAGATGCGTGATGTATCTGTGCCGTAAAGGTGGCGCATTGCTGGAGTTGTATCGCAAGTGTGATGAAGCTCCAGCAAGGGTCGGGGGTGCCCCTGTCGCAGGGTTTCTGTTCTCACACAGAACTGTGGACAGAGGATTGGAACCTCGGCGAATTAGGGTGTCCCAAAACTCACGTTAGTAATCAAAAACTATTTAGCAAGCTAGGTACAGTGTCACATTGGATATAACAAACTCTCAATGTTTAGACAATCCAGAATATGAACTTATAGTACCTCAGGATACGTGGAACTCATGAACAGTCGGTCGTTATATATTTCTTAGAAACCAGAACATGGAGTTAAGAAGAACACATGTGTATTTGAAATGTTTATTTACTAATGCCGTCTTCTCAGGCGTAGTACCTTAGATAATAAAAGTACACATATTATCAGTAGCAAAATTACCAGCATAGTTACTAGTACATAAAAAGTGAATGGTGATAGTATGTTAACATGCTGTAAATGAATAAGAGTTAGCAACACTTATAAGCAGCCGCGGGCCGTGGAGGGAGTTACGGTGAGGCAGGGAGGCGGGGAGGGGGAGAAGCAGGGTGGAGAATACAAGTACACATATTATCAGTAGCAAAATTACCAGCATAGTTACTAGTACATAAAAAGCGAATGGTGACAGTATGTTAACATGCTGTAAATGAATAAGAGTTAGCAACACTTATAAGCAGCCGCGGGCCGTGGAGGGAGTTACGGTGGGGCAGGGAGGCGGGGAGGGGGAGGGGCAAGGTAGAGAGGGCTCCACCCTGCTTCTCCCCCTCCCCGCCTCCCTGCCTCACCGTAACTCCCTCCACGGCCCGCGGCTGCTTATATCTCACCCTCCCTAATACACATATTATATTATTTGCTAAGAAGGTCTCTTTGTGTTGGTTTAGGGCGTGCCCATACTTTAGTGTCTTAGATTTGAAGGAATCACATCAGCATACACCAGCTCTCTCTTCATGTGAACCGCATCAACTGTTGTGTATGTGTGTTCGGCAAAGCAATATAAAACCCGCCTCATGCCCAGAATTGGCAGAAGTTGCACTTATGTTATGAGTATGAAGTCGTGGAGATCAGACCTCATAACAATTCTGTATCGTGTTGTTCTTGAAACTTTAGCACTCGCTGTACAGATATAGTTTAACAAGTAAAGCAGATAGTAGACCAATAACATATTATTCTCATGTAAACCACGATGAACTACTAGGTGGAAAGCTAAAGCAACAACTAAATGTCGTGTGCAGAAGTTGCAAAAAAGGAAAAATGGCGTTTAAACCGGTAATGAGCCCATGCTAACTTAACACGGTGTAAAGATATCCAGGACCTAGATGACACCTCCCCATGATCCGGAAACGAACTGAATAAGATAATAGAAGTGCCATCTCATGAGAGCAGATTGCAAGTTTATATGTGGACGGTCCGCAAGGTAAAGCATTAAAAACTAGGAAAATTCAATGCTAAAGAAAAATAAAACAGCCAAGTACTTTATCGAGTCTTAAGCCAATAGGCAAGGTAAATAATAAAAACTTGACAATTAAGTCAATGAATTGTCAATGAAATGCTAGTACTCAGCATATGAAACATGAAAAAGGTCTATGACATAAGTGTGTATGCAAAATAAGCTGCAACAGCCTCCAACAGGAAGTCACCGTCTTCATCCGAAAACAGTTCAGCCATCCAATTTAAAAGCGGAAAAGAACATACGTGCTCTCCCAGCACCGGATCCTCTATCACCATCAGAGGACAGCTCGGTGGGTTTTCAAGAAAGCTGTGTTCCAAGAAAGACTGTGCTGCCGCCAGTAAATTCCAGGGACCAAGTAGTCCATGCATCAATGCCACAGCCATAATCCTTTCGCCAGGACAAACCAACTCGTGAGTAATGATAGGAGTCATCAGCTGATTAAAGTCGACGTCAGGAGAAACCGGTCCGCAGAGACACAAATCAATGGCCCAATCGAAATCACAGGTCAGGCAGTGAAATACAGGCTGGACACAGGTGAAGTAGGAGAACCGAAAAGATAATCCATATGCCGTGCTTAATATCGCCAACGGCATTGTGCCATAATATTCTAGCATGCGATTGCGGAACAGTGTCAGCAGCTGCAGGGTCGGAGGTTGCATAGGAGGGACATCCATATTTAAAAATGTAAAAAAGCACAAGAGCGTCCGCTGGTAATGCAAGTAAAAATGCAATCCACGAACCAGAGTGGAGAAAATGGAATGAAAGGGAGCAGGGATGACTCCAAAGATTTTCTCAAATGAAGTCACGAGACCACTGGTAACAACTTTAAAAAAGTGTGCCAGGGATTTTGTGGAGGATGCGTTAAAGATAGTCGGAAACATGTTGCTGAAATTGAAAGGCAAACCTGTGTACGGGTGTTCGCTATGTGAAGTACGAAAGTTTCACGGGCCGAACTCAAGGCCACCTCTCTCTGAGACAAAAGAGCTCTTATTCTTGTCATGCCGTTGAAACGTGTCCCAAGGTTGGTATTTGTGGCCAGATTGAAAACTCCCTATGTTCATGTGTGGGAGGAAATAGAACATTTCTGCAGCAAATAACCCGTTCACTTACTGTTACGATAAAAGGAATACTTTTAATTAACTCAGAACAATCTTCATTATTGAGCATCAAATAACTACCATTTTCCAACAACTTGAACGTGGGGATGATAGCAGGAACTGGCGTGCCTTGCAACACGCAAGCCATATTTGGTCGGTGTTTGTTGCATGAATCGTGTAACTGTATGTGCCTACACATTAGTGAATGATCTGGCGTCTCAGTGCATTCCTCTCCATTCAGATAAACTTCTTGATCATCTTTGAAACATCTGTATGTGTATGGAAGCGACCAGACCTCATGAACAAAAGCACTACCTAAAGGTTCATAAAGACCTATTGGTATATATTTCATACAATTTGAAAACTTATATAAAGCAAAAGGCAGCGTTATTAAACCGTGGATAAGGCATGTTGCCAAAAAACCCGCAATCCTCTGCTGATGATGTCACTGAGCATGTCATGAATGATGTAATATGTGACATCATCAGTAGTGGATTATGGGTAATAGTATCTCTAGTTTACTCCCCTATAGCTGTCTTTCTTTTAACATAAGTGTGTGTTTCCTTCCCTTATACTTACTGTTTTTGGTTCGCTTCCAGTTCGCGTACCAGCGAGCGAACTAGGAAGCGAACTAAGAGAAATAGAGGTTGGCACAGTTCCAAATATTGTACCAATTTTTTAATAACGGGGAGGTAGTTCTGAAAAGAACTTTTTTTTTTATTTTTCTGAACATTTTTTTAATGCTTTTGAATTTTTCGGAACAGTTTTATATTTTTTTGGGTTTTTCTTGGAGGGGGCAATGAAAACGATTCATTGTAAAGGGCTCAACAGGAGCAACAAAACAAAAAAAAGAAGTATTTATTATTTTGGGCGTTTCGGACAAACTTGCATATGATAGTCAATAGCTCTGTTGATCAGAGTGATGCTTCTTTCTCCGTAGGAAATGAATCCATCGCAAAATACGCAGGTGTGTTTTACTTCACCAAATCTCATTTGTATATTTGGCACCATCTCCCTGCCCTCTGGTCCCGTTACTTCCGGTACAACAGATCTTCTGGCCATAATAGGGAGATTATCTAGGTCGTTCCGAAACTGTGCAGCACTGTAGTTGTTAGGATGCCACCTAGTCATATGGCGATGCATTGTGTAGTTTCCGAAACTGTATTTTTTGTCGGTCCCTCTGGACAGTCTATCTTGACATATAAGGCAAGTTACGTATCTTGCATTTACTTTTTTCTGACCTTTGGGAATTTTAAAAAATTGCCAAATGAAGTTTTCTTTCCGGTGAGACGTCTTGGGCTGCTCAGGCAAAAACTGCCTCTCTTCGTGCTCGTCCTCCTGTTCCTCTTCTTCTTCTTCTTGTTGAATTACAACTTGAGCAGGTGGTCCTCTCTTCCTTGGAGGTGGTGGAGGTGGTGGGGAAGCACCAGCTGAAGCTACTAAAGAAGCCATTGCTCAGTGATCACAAAGGGTCTTTCTCTCACAATGATGAAAGTCAGAGTGAGGAAAGAAGGAGGGATTTTCATCATTTGGGAAAAACAAGAGTTCTCAACCAATCAAAAGTGTTCATTTTAGATTATATGACCTAGTCTTACATCATTAGGAAACCAAAAGTGAAATGAACCAATGAAAAGTGTTATTACCAAGTCACATGACTTGCTGTGTTTACGTTAAGCGCTTTGCAGGGCCTCCCGGTTTGCTTCCAGAAACCTGCGCTTTGGCACTCGCTTCGCGTACCAGTTCGCTAACGTAGCACGTCATATGACGTATCACGCGACAACGTGGAACGTCATGCGGACGGGAGGCGTCACGATGTTGTTTTCTAACGCGGCACTTGCGGTAAAGAAACGTTTACCGGCTCGCGGTCTATTTCGCGGCATCAAGGTCAGCTAACGGGAAGCTTCCCGATTCGCGAAGCGGGAACGAAGAAAAAAAAATATTTAAAAAAAAAATTATTCATAAACATATAAAATATATTTTTGGATTTAAAGAAGAATACATTTTACAGCTACAGATATTAGCTGTTAAAAAACCAATGAAATTCACAGAAAAAACCATAGGTTATAGACCATATATAGTTAGGAATTAGCATTTACAAAACCTTGAAAATTCACTGAAAAAACCATAGGTTATAGACCATATATAGTTAGGAATTAGCATTTAGAAAACCTTATTTTACTCACACAAAACCATTGAAATTCCATATATAGTTAGTTGCACTAACTATATATCGCGCACCCGCAATCCACTGCTGATGATGTCACATATTACATCATTCATGACATGGTCAGTGACATCACTGATGACATCACTGATGACATCTCAAATGACATCACTGATGACAACATCCAGTGACTGTATGTTTCTGTAAAGTTAAAATATGTCTTAGATATTGAAGAATGAGTGGATGTATAAGTGTCTGGATGAAGGATTTAGTAGGTGCGTGACTGACTGTATGAGTGAGTGATTAAATGTGTCTCACTGAATGCATGGGTTAGTGACTAAACTGTCTTAATTTGTGCATCATTATGTCTGTTGTGATGTAAACTGCTGCATGTGTTGATCATTAGCTATACGAGAGGCTATATGTGTTATTAATTGGTTGCCCAAGTATTTCTATGGGAGATTGAGTTTGTGTGGGGGTGGCTGGGAGGTGTGTGACTCTGTGCATAGATGTGTGAGCAGTTGATTCACTAGGTGTATGAGTTCAAGAGTGCATGTGGAAAAAGCTACATGGGCGGTTGACTGTGTGCATGAGTGTATTGATGAGTGAATGGATATCTCAATGCTACATGTCATAGTAAGTACATATGTAAAACACAGTACATGTGAGAGTTGGCATATATAAATAACTGTGCATGAGAGCCACTGAATGTGTGAGTGGCTGTATGGATCATTGTGAACTTGTATCAGGGATTGTATAAGAGAGTAAATATGTGTTAGTATATGTTTGAATAAGTAAGGTGTGTATAACTGTATAGTTGAGGAAATGGAGGTGAGATTGTTTCTTTGCATGACTGACTAGGTGTGTGAGTAACTCCATGGATGAGTGACAGTGTGTGAGTGTCTGTATACACTGAGTGTATCTAAGGTTATATTAGAGTCTGAAGAGGTTTATCGTATTAGCACAAGAATGATGTCAAATGAGATGTCATCAGTGATGTCATCAGTGATGTCATTTGAGATGTCATCAGTGATGTCATCAGTGATGTCACTGACCATGTCATGAATGATGTAATATGTGACATCATCAGCAGTGGATTGCGGGTGCGCGATATATAGTTAGTGCAACTAACTATATATGGAATTTCAATGGTTTTGTGTGAGTAAAATAAGGTTTTCTAAATGCTAATTCCTAACTATATATGGTCTATAACCTATGGTTTTTTCAGTGAATTTTCAAGGTTTTGTAAATGCTAATTCCTAACTATATATGGTCTATAACCTATGGTTTTTTCTGTGAATATATATATATATATATATATATATATATATATATATATATATATATATATATTACACAAAGTTTCTCCCCCTCGAGGCAGAAATTATGGAGTCGCACTCACAAACCAATTCCAGCACAGCGCAGCAGTTACGTTTCCTTCATGGTTTTATTCATCCATGGGGTCAGAAAAAACAACAAATAACCAACGCGTTTCGACAGCGTCCGCTGTCTTGATCACGGTCAGTATGTGGGTGTGACTCACATTGTTTTGTAACATTTCCTATTACTGCAGGTACCGCCCCTTTTGGGATTTCCCAATAAGCATTGTGGGATTTGTAGTTTTTGGAATTAAACAGTGTTTTCCCAAGACTTACTATGTGCTAGTCTTCCCCTTATTTACAATTCTTCACTTCATGATTTGTAATAATTACACAATTTAACAGATTTTCTAGGATAACATCCCGCCCTCCAGTGGGCCTGTGCCCCTTTTGGGAATATCCCAATAAGCATTGTGGGAATTGTAGTTTTTTGGAATTAAACACTGTTTACGGCTTCTCCAAGACTTAATACGTGCTAGTCTTCCCCTTATTTACAATTCTTCATTTCATGATTTGTAATGTTTACACAATTTAACAGATTTTCTAGGGTAACATCCCGCCCTCCAGTGGGCTCACACTCTACCTTGTATTGTCAACATTGTGAGATTTTGGCATGGGAGATGTATAGTCACTACATAACCTTTGTGGGCGTCCCTCACTTCGATGTGATGAGTTACAAATTACTTGCAATGCTCTGTGTGAGTTACTATGTCAAAAAGGTGAGGGAGGGTGGTGTACAGGGAAAATAAACAAAAAAGGTTTTTAAAATTTAACTGGATAAGCGAGAGGAGGCAGAGCATTTATAGCATGGAAATTATGTACTTTTCAGTCAGTTTACAAGTGAATATAAAGTTCTTCCGACTGATTGAGGCCCAATGGCGCCATCGTCCTGAAAGAAAGAATGTGTCTAGATTCTTTGCGTCTCAAAAGTTTTTCCATATGGCCACCTCTGTCCGAGATTGTCATCGTTTCCAGGCCCCAGAAACGCAATTGCTTCCAGTCTCCATTATGTTGAGCCTCCATATGTTTAGCAACAGCGTTGCTTCTGTCCCTGTGAACTGTTGCTCGTACGTGTTCTAGAATTCTTTTCTTTAATTCACAGATGGTGCTGCCAATATATCTTAAGTTGCAAGGGCACTCAATCATATATATTGCGTATTTGCTATTGCAGGTTATGCATTCTTGAATTTCCCACACTTTTTTGTTTGGCATTGTTAGTTCTGTGGTTGGTTTTGCGATCTCGCATACCTTGCAATTATAGCACTTGACGAAGCCCCGCGTTTGTAGCCAGTTTTTCTTTTTCTTAGTAGGTTGGAAATGACTGTGGACCAACTGGTCCTGTAGGTTTTTTGCTCTCCTGTACGTGATTACTGGATGGTTGCCCATTTTGTGACCGATTGTTTGGTCTAATTGAAGAATTTTCCAGTTCTTTCTCAATATACGGTTTATTTGGTTTGCTTCCAAACTGTAATCCAAGATTAGTCTGATAGGTTCCTCCTCAGTGTTAGCCTGTTTTTGTTTCTTTTTCAAACACTCTGTTCGTTTGGTTTGGTTAGCCCTTTCCCAACATCTTTGTACAGTTTTTTTGTTGTACTTTCTTTTTTGAAAACGTTGTATGCATTTGGAGCTTTGATCTTGCCATTCTATGTTCTCGCTGCAAATTCTTCTCAGTCTGAGAAATTCCCCGTAAGGGATGCTTGAGATCAATGATTGTTGGTGGAAGCTGGTTGCTTCCAGTGTGGCATTGGTTGCTGTATCTTTTCGATGGAGGGTGGTTTGTATCTGGTTGTTATTGATATACACTTCTGTATCCAGGAAAACAGCTCGGTTATATATATATATATATATATTTTTTTTTTTTAAGTTGCAATCTAGAGTGACTCTCATTGGACTCCCACTGGAATCCCGCAGGACCTCAGCTTAAAGAAAAAATGTAAACACCCCTAGGCACTTTTCATTATACATTGTAAAGGAGAGGATGGCATATGGCTTCCTCCCTGAGCCACAGATAGGCCCAGAGACCCCATAACCCGGGGTCAAATGCTTAATAAAGAGGAGGGGCATGGGCGAATTTTGCGGATTTGCGGTCCGCAAATTCTCGCGAAATTGCAAAAAAATCAGCGAGTTCACGAAAACATTTGCGAACTCGCGGATTTGCACAAATAGACTGTTGCTACTTTCTACTGGCTAATCACACATCCACGCACTTACGATGTCATGTACCCAAAACGTAAAATAGCTCGTTGTGCACCCCTCCCTCCCCACAACACACTCACCTATCTATCAAAGCTGTCTCAGAGCCTTTTACTGGACGTGGATTAACAATACAAACTTGGTATGCGGTTTGTCACTTGGCCCTTTTGTTTTTTGAGTGTGTGTATTGCATGATTTTTTAAGTACAGGAAGGAAATCAGCGAAATCCGGCATTTTGCCCCTTCTTGAACATTAAACCCGACCAGGAAACCCGTCAAGGAATCAATTAAAAAGTATTCACGGGCTTTTTTAATCATCTCTAAATGAATATAAGAGGGGATGCAGTAATAGCTGCAATGTTACTGCCGACAATCTTACACTCTTTATTTTATTTAGCAACGTGCCCACACTTGGGGATTCCACCCTCGATAATACATCCCTCCAGCCCCCCCTTCTAGGTATGGCAGTGTCACCTGCTGTCCCCGGAGCCAGGCTGAAGGGCTCTCTCACCTTCCAAAGGAATGGATGGACAGTCATTACAACACACTCCAGAATACCACACCCAGCGGGCGCACTGCGTGCATGCATTCAACGTGTGTACGCACACTGCGTGTACACAGCGCGCATGGAGAGTACGTAAAACATCAACACTCAAAGCATGGAGATCGTGTACAATCAACATGCTTGCACAAACCCCACTCGCACATTCAAGCTCCCTGGTGCACTCACGAACAACATACAGACACACACTCCATGCACACACATGGAAAGCGGACCCCTGAACTCATATGCACTTCCGGAAACCTTTCTTTTTTCCTGGCATCCTTCTGTTTCTGTTTTCTCTCTTCCACATTCCTTCTTTCTCCTCCATCCTCACTTCATCTTTTTGCCCTTCTATTCTCGGCCGTTTCTACCTCTACTTTCTTTCTCTGCTCGCTCCTTCACTTCTAGTTCTCTTCCCCATACACCCTTTAACTTTCCAATCTCTGCCTAAATGCACGCTTCCTTTCTCTCGCCTCTACTTTCCAGTCTCTCCTCTCTATCCCTTTGTACCTCCTCTACCCTCTCTTGGTGCCTTGTGGTCACTGCCAATAGCTCCTCTTCTCTGCTCCCACGTGTACACGCATGTACACAAGTCCCCTTTCCTGCCCCTCTTACATTCACCAGTGCCCTAGTCTGGGCCACTCACACACCAGCCGAGACTGAGCAGGTCTACGGTGTCCTCATTTCCCCCTCCTCTTGCGTCTCCAAGCACACACCCAGTATCTCAGTTGGGCAGAGAGACATGTCCCATGTGTCTGTCCGCTCTCACTTGACGTGTTCTTCTCTGAGGCACGCACCCCTTTTTTCAGTCACGCACACCATAATCTCCTAAGGTTATTTCATACACGGGGTCTTTCTTCAATCTGTCTCGTAACCGCACTGGGTAGCTACCTTAGAACAATGTTTTCTGATTCAAAAATACATGCGCTTAGAAACTTCCTTCTTTGCTATGTCTCCACTTCACACTTGCATGCAACAGCGACAGTGCTGAATGGAGAGCTCCTGTCTGGTTTGAGTACTGCGTCATCGTCGACCGGCTGCAATGGGAGCTACTCTGTGGGGCTGTGATGTCGGCGTGGGGCAGTCCACGAGGCATGGGGCTGCGGGGATATGGCGCGACAGTAGGGTTGCCATTGGGCAATCACTAAGTGCTAGCACGTTGGGTAAATGTATAGTGTTTTTCCTACACTGCAGCTGCGTACATTTTTGGGCTGATTAAATGTTAGTGAATCTCGGGCATGTGCAAAAAAAAAAAAAATCCGCCTACGAGCGGATTTGCGGATTTTTTGGCAATTTCGCGAGATTCCCGGATCGCGAAATTGACGAAAACCTGCAAATTCCGCGAGCGGAACAGATTTTTGGCCCATACTTATGGCCCACCTCAGAGATAGGCCCCAGGTACCCCATTCTCTAGGACCAAATTAATCAAAAACAGGAGTGGGTACCGTCCAAGTCTCTGATGGCCCCAGGGGCACCATCTCCACGCCCAAGATTTTAATCAAAGGGGATGAAGGCCACGTGTCCTTCTCCCAATGTTGGTATCCACCCTGGGAACTCCATCCACCGGCATATCAGTTTCAGACATTGCTTCCCCATCCAGTCAACCACAGCAAGCATGCAATCATGGAAGGAGAGAGATTAACTTCTTCAGCGGAAGAACTCATTCCAGTCCAAAGCAGTATTGTTGATGCAAATGTGTGAAACATGGTTAATAAGAATATCTTAGGCCACTGGCCAATTGACAGATGAATCTAGCAAAACCAAAGTACACGAATCGCCTTGATCTGCTACCATAAATTTAATTTACCTTTATTCTTATAATAGTACCACTAACATATTTTTAAAGAATATTTAATTTAACAATACATCAACGTTAATGTTATGTTATGTTATGTTATTATCAATTTGTATAGCTCGCGTATACCCGTGGGTGTCTTGGCGCTTCCGGTACTCGATACTGTGTTTCAGACCAATAATACTAGAATAGCCATGTCTTCAGTTGCTTTCTAAACTCAAGGAGTGTTGGAATTTCCCTCAGGTGTCGGGGGAGAGAGTTCCACTCTTTTGAAGTATTGTAGCTGAAACTCCTTGCTCCCCAGTTCACCTTTCTTATTCTGGCCGTAGGCATCAGATGGGTGTTTGTGGATCTCAGGGATCTGTTTGGGATATAGCATTTAAAAAGATCCCATAAAAATGTTGGGCCTTCTTTATTTAGGGCTTTGTGAGCTATGCACAAGAGCAGCCAATGAAGGTCCTGAATCCGTATTCTGACCGACTGATATTTAGGTATTTCCAAGACGAATCTTGGGGAAACATCCTTTACAACGCAACTTTTACCACGCAGTACCTTTACGACGCAACTTTTACAACGCAAACAATTACAACGCATTGCGCTGGGGGGCGCTCTAGGATAGGGAATAAATTAAATTTACTATCCAACACCTTCCCTAGTGTCCACGGGGACTGGAGTTGGAATAGTAAATTAAACTATTCACTATCCAGCACCCCAAAGCGCTATGCGTTGTAAAGGTTTTCGTTGTAAAAACCACGTTGTAAAGGCATGCGTTGTAAAAGTATGCGTTGTAACGTCATACATCCCGAATCTTGCAGCGGCATTTTGCACTGTTTGCAATTTCTTGAGAAGATTAGATTGGATGTTGGTATATAGGCCATTGCAATAATCTAGTTTCGGTAGGACTAGCGAAGTAACCATCGTTTTTCTGGATTTTAGAGGAATAAAAGCGTATAGTTTCCTCAAAATATTTATCATAAAATATGCAGAGGACACCACTTTAGATACTTGAGGTTTTTTACTCAACTTATTATCTACAATGACTCCCAGGTTTTGAGCTTTGGTCACAGGTATAGGAGGTGGGCCGAGATTATCCGGCCACCACTCAGGGGACCAGGGTGGAAAGAGATTCCCAAACATGATCACTTCCGTCTTAGTTGAGTTTAATTTCAGGCATCTGATTCACCACCGGCTCCACGTCGCCACGGGACGGAATGAATATGGATTGAAGCCCCCGCTGTCTGGAAGCGCCTTGATCTATCGTCTAATCGGGAATCCACCCTTTCCGTAATCAGTCTTTCGAGTGAAAAGGGTCACTGATCAGAGGCCCTGCTTTCGAGTTACCGGCTGCATTCCAGACACGGCCATCGCACCCCCGCATGCATCAGGGAAGTGTCTCCGTGGCATCTTCCGGAAGGAAGAGATAGCCATGAAACATCTTTTCCAACTCTCTATGAGATGACTAGACATGGCCTGCTCGTATCAAATACCATTAGCTCACGATTGCGACCCTTGATCCGTTGTTACAGTTAACCAGAAACCCTGGGTAGGAAATTGTATTACTGGATATACCCCACTGTCACTAAAAGGAAAGGAAAATAGAACTTCCCTTCTACTGAATAAGACTCTTTTTTTCTACCCTATGTGAAAAAAACACGGATCCTTCTAAATTTGAACTCTTTGAAGCCCCGTGGAGTACAGCTTGTGTGTTCCCCTCCCCGGCCACATCCATCTGCCCTGACGAAGGTGCCTCACACCGAAACACGCGTCGGTGCTACCACCAAGGACAGCAACACCATACCATCTAATCTGCCCTTCTACTGTTGCACCCTGGCCCATGCAACCATAAGTCCATCTATTTGTTGTAGGCCCTGTGAATTTCATCTGGTTGAACAGTTTGAATGTGTATGAGTCTGAATGATCCCATTGAAGGAGTGAATGTCTGTTGAGCCCCCCCTAAGTGCCCCGGAGTGTCTGGAACACTGAACTGTATGATGATGTTTCCCTCCTGACTTGATATGAAATATTGCACTGATTGTTTTTATAAATCCCTAAATATCCAATCCATGATTGTCTTTTTATGAATATGTGTTTAAAAATCAATAAAAACATATATTTTTCATAATAAAGTATGATTTGAATCTTTGGCTCTGATACCTGGTAATGCTGCCCCTCCCTTAACTGAATTGGATCCCTTGGAGGACCGTTGGGTATTTATTTTGGCAGGGTGTTCTTTTCTCTACTTTTAATTTCAGGCAGTGATCACTCATCCAGGTACTAAGTTGAGTCATACAATCATGGAGCTTAGTGGAATAATTAATGTCCTTGTCCACTGTTGAGATAACCAGTTGGGTATCATCGGCATAGGAGGTAGGAGTCAGATTAAAGCTTCTGATAAAAGGGCCAATTCCGCTACGTAGATATTAAAGAGCGTGGGGCTCAATGAGGAGCCCTGCGGGACCCCAAAAGGCAGTGTAAACGATGTTGATTTAAAATTGCCCAGATGAACAGATTGGGTTCTACTGACAAAAAGGAGGTCAGAAGAGAGAGAGCAGATCCTCCAATTCCTATAGTTTTTAAAAGCTGCACCAGGAGATTGCGATCTACCGTGTCAAATGCAGTGGATAGGTCTAGCACTATGAGAACTACTGACCCACCGCTATCCAAAGAAGAACGAATTTCTTCTGTAGTTTTTATCAAAGCCATTGCCGTACTGTGATTGGTTCTAAAACCAAATTGACTAGGGTCCAGGACCTCAATATCGGTGATAAAAGCAGAGAGTTCTGTATTTATGATCTTCTCTATTATTTTTGCAGGTAGAGGAATTCAGGCAAACGGTTGATAGTTGGTAGGATCAACTAGATTAAGATTAGATTTTTTCAAAAGAGGGAGGATGCAGGTCTGTTTCCAAACGAAAGGGAAGGACCCTTGTGCCAACATTTGGTTAAACAACTTGGACAAATAAGGTCCTATAAAATGACCGATGCTTTTTAAAATTCTAGGGGGGCAGGGGTCTTCTGGTGAACCTGATTTGGCCGTAGAGAAGGATTTAACTATTTGACTTTCTGAGGTGGTGGTGAAGTTAAGAAAGAATGTTTTGGCTGTGTCTTCCTGCCCTATCTTCTCACATGTTTTGGAGGAAGCAAATTGATTAAAAATGTGATCCACCTTGGATCTAAACGTATGAGCAAGTGTATCACAGAATTCTTGGCTATGATTGGCAGAATCATCATTTATACTTGAGGTTAAATGTTTGACTGTTTGAAAAAGTTCCTTACTTGAGTGACCTGCTTTTTCAATTAGAGATGTATAATATTGGCTCTTTTCACAGATTACTTTATTTTTACAGTCTAAGAGCAAAGCTTTATATTCGACTTTTTCTGGTGCTTCATAATGTTGTCTCCATACTCTTTCTTGTCTTCTGCAAGCCTGTTTATCCAATCTTAATGCTTCAGAAAACCATGGGACTGAAGGTGTTTTCCTATGTGTATTAGTAGTCACAATAGGGGCAAGTGTAAGGCAGTTGGAGTCTAACCATGAGGTGTATTTTATAGCTGAGGATTATGCATTTAACTCCAGGTCAGCCTGAGTGTGGGCTAAATGGTCTACCAAATTCAGAGGATCAATGCAATGTCAAGATCTGCCAGTGGTACTGGTAGGAGCCCTACTCCTATAATCACATATAGAAGGCTTATATCTAAAAAGGATAGCATGATGGTCAGACCATGTTAGCGGAAGAGTACTTATATTGTGAAGAGCAGGATTATTGGAGAAAAGACTATATAGAGTATGACCTGCTTGATGCCTAGGTTCTTGGATAAGCTGTCTAAGACCCAACTTGGACATCAATGCCAAGAGCTCCTTCGTGTCTTTGTCCTCCAACATTTCAAGGTGAAAATTCCAATCACCCAAAAACGTAAAACATTTGTGTTGGGGACTTAGTTCTGCAAATGGGCTTAAATTTGCCAAAAAGTTCATTCTAGAACCAGGTGGCCAATAAATTAAAAGACAATTAAAAGTATCTTGTCCGTGGAACGAGATTTTATAGTGAAAGTCCTCGCAATCGGGGGAGCGGACTACTGAACAATAGGTACTGAATTTGGTTCTGTGAATTAGTGCAAGGCTGCCACCTCTACCAATTGCCTGTTGTGTCTGAACACTTTATAGCCATCAGGGACAGCAATGTTGAAATGGGGATCCAAAGTGTTATTGCCCCAAGTTTCGGTAATAAACAATACATCTATTTTATTGTCAGCGATAAGGTCGGCTATTTCACAGCTATGGTTTACAAGTGGCCTTGCGTTAATGAGAGCTAACTGTAGATCACTGGACCTGGAACTTGAATCACTGGCATCAATATGTAAATCTGTAACATGATTTAATATTTTTCGTAGCTTTATTTTGCACCCCAAACATTGTGCATAGTCAGAATTTAATAGATCTCACTCATGAACGAATTACATGAGTTCTGTCTGGGTGGACGTAGTGCTCTTAGGCGTTCTCTTGTATAGTATAATCTAGTCTTTCCTGTGGTCCCTGGGCCAGGGGTTCTGGCCCTAGGCCCAGTCCTGGCGCGGAAGGGCGCAGATGGGCTTACCTTTGGCGGCTTGCCCGCTGCGCGCGTCCGCTTCACGTCCTATCCAGCGCTCTTCTAAATAGGCACGTCTGGCCACTAGACCGCTAACCTGGGTGGAAGAAGGAGCCCGGAAGTGGCGTCTCCCGAGGTCTTCCCTCCGCAACAATCGGCAGAGCCACGGTGGACCGGGGAAGCCTCAGGGAGGAGTGATAGGTAAGTGCAAAGTTGCTATATTAAAAGCGAGAACCATAAAATACAGTTAATCCTATTTTAAGCCTAACCTTTCACTCATTTAAATAGCAATACATGTATATTAATATAGTAATGCTTTCTCAAGCCTTAACCCTTAACCTAACCTTAAATTAAACAAATGTACTTTATTATAAATTCCTACCACTTATGTAAGTTAGGTACAACTGATTTAGTGATTTCTTTTGAACCTTAATGCTAACTGCACTTACAATAAAGACCTTTTCCTAGTGCTTTGACCAAGGTTTATGGTGTATATACAGATAACGTAGAGGCGCTAGTAATGGCATGGAAGTAATGGCTGGGAAGTAAAGTATTAAAGTAGAAATTAGACACTACCTCTAGTATATCATAATAAGGCCAAATAGAAGAGGCCACTAATCTTGATCCGGCAACCACAACACCCACCTGAGCATTACATTGAAATTACTTTGGCATCAATATCCCAAATAATAATATACCTATCTCTACCACTGCACTTCCATCTCAGATGCAACTTTCAAAGTCTTTCCTGAGAGATATCCAAAATGGAAGTGAAGCAGCACAGTTGTGGGTCATCAAAATTATGAAAAAGATTAAAGACAATACTTGAAGGCCTGTAATTTTATGTCAAAAGCATGTTTATAAAATTAGAAATTTAAGGGTTTTTTCTTTACCTTAATCCGCACTTCATGGTCTTTTGGTGGGGCAACTTCGATCTCTTCAATAGACATAGGTTTATGGGGCTCCCAGGCAACAGCTGCCTTGCATTTTATAACCTAGGAAAGAAAGTACAACAAGCCCTAGTTTTTTTATGTTCAAATATACTCAGTTGCATACATTTATAATAATAGGTAAGATGACTGGAGATTTCTCCCATGGTGAGGGGGCCATTTACAAGTTTTCACTGCCCCTTACTGCTAGGTTTTATGTGGTGGGTTGGATGGTGGAACTGTCTATTTGATCACGCACTCTATATCACGTGGGCAGTCAAATGGCCAAACCTTTGACGGCTCTTACTCTGTTGGGCTGTCAGAGTTTTATGTCAGGGGCAGAGACAGAGTAGTCTCCTATGTCAGCAGCAGAGACAGAGTAGTGTCGTCTGCTAACATACTTAAGTTCTGCCCGACTCTAAATGAGACAGGCTGAACTTCAGTTTGGTAGAGAGAGTATTCCATTGCCTTAGAAACTGTGTACACTCTCTGGTAATACCTCACTGGACTTCCCAGGGTATCTAGTTTTTAGAATTGTGTGGGTTTCGTAGGTTTCCGTAGATGGCCGTGAGCCCGGGGCCAAAAAAACAGGTTTCCCCCCCCTGCAAGACCAGGTTGTTTTATGATGGGTAATTTTGAAGTCTCCACAGTACGATGTGGGCCACTTCCTTTTTGCAGCCACTATGCCTACCCACACAGGGCTAGAAGAGTTAGAAGAGTAAATATGACTCAATCCCCACATCCTCTCTCCCCAATGTGTAAATGTTCCCCAATGTTCGTTAAACTGGAGTTAGAATTAGGGGAGTGTGGTGAACTCCGCTCCACCGGCAGAGTTCGCAGAGTTTTGACACTCCCCGTTCTTCATGGAGCACCCACCAATGTTCAGCAGACCAGCTTTGGCTCCAGTGCCTGCATTCCTCCAATCCTAGTACACATCAAAGTACACATTTCCAGTCCCGCCCACTCCAAGAATATGTTCAGCTAAGGGATTAGTTGAAATGTGACCCAGAAGTGCTGAAATCACGGACAAATGCCTGCCTAAACTCTAAAGGGTGCCCGCTCCTCATGTTTAGCTTGTACCTGGCTTCCATTGTTAGCTGCTGCAGTGCTGCCTCAGTCTCGAAACCCTCTGGCAAAGGAAAATACATCCTGACCACACCAGCACAGTCCTCCCGGACTGTGCTGGTGTGCTCCTAGCATCCTACGATGCTAGGAGCTGCACGTGCATTCTTTACTAATCTTTTGTTTCCTTTTAAACACCAGAAAATGTAACTGCATTGCTTTATTTTGAAAGTACTATATTGTGGCAAGAGAAGTTTGATTAACTGTGCGTTTATTTAAAGGTGTATTTGAGTGGTCAGTGTCCGTTGGGAGTACCAACATGCTTTGCAACTGCAACCAACTAGGAAAGTAAAGAAGGTACAGTGTCGGGACCAGCAAGGTCCAGGAGACTCACCACAAGCAGGGGGGTCAGGGCATGCCCGAGCAATCAGGGGAGCCTGGACAATTCAAAGATGACCCTCAAGAGGACCCACTTGAGTCACGAGAGGACATAGAACAGCTTGCCAAGGATGCAAGCCCAAGATGCAAGAGATGTAGTGAGGATGAAGAACTTTGTCACAGGAGATGCTTGAGGTAGGGGCTACTTGAAGCCCGAAGATCTGGGTGGAAGGAAGCCAACCAGCCTTTGCAACTGCAAGTTGATGTGATGCACATGGGCTCCATTCCTGTGGATCTGTCGAGGGATACTGCCCTCAAACATGGAGAGAGGGCAGGGAAGGCCTTGAGGGATGTGAAGAGCCAGCACCGGTGTTGCTGAGCCTTCCAGAAGCTGTCGGAGCCCAGGGTCAGCAGACAGGTCAATGGTGCATGCAGATGCAGGGAAGTTACTCCTTCACTTTAAGGGAGATTCCTTCAGGTGTCTTGGATGCCCATAGGCCTGGGAAGGTTCCTGTAAGGAGCACAGGCATGGACGTTGCAGCAGAAGAGCAGGAGGACGAGATCAGGAGCAGTAGGAGCCTTTGCAGTTGCAGCCTTAATGCCCAGAGCGACGTCCAGAGAGATCGATGGCTGAAGTAGAAGTGGTGTCTCAAACTGAATCTTATCCTACGATCAATCTAGGGACACACCCTTAGGTAAGGCCTTAAGTACCCTAAGAAAGGGGTTGGGATGATTCAGGGTTCCCTCATAGGGGAGGGGTCGGACAGTGGGGAAGATACTTCCATGTCCTTTGTCCAGTTTTGCACCAGAGTGGGAGCCAACGGCTCCCTAAGCAGGTTTGAACTGGACTATGCAAGGTGGGCAGCAAGTGTGCCCTTCAAGCAGACTAAGTGATGTTGGCAAGCACTCCCACATAGCCTCAATACACTAAACCCTGTCTGGGAGGTAGTCACACCCCCCTGTGATGGATACCTATTGTTCTGCCTTCCCCTGCTCAAGCTTGGCTCAGTAGCAGGAGGGCAGAATCGTGTCTCTGGTCGGTAGCATCCATGTTGTGCTGTCTGGGTCTAGAAGACTGGTACCGGGAGCACTGAGGGCCTCCCGGAGGAGCTATACAGTGCATGGAATCATACTCCCAAATGGTTTATGGTGTGGGGTTATGATTCAAACATGTTTGATACCAAACATGATAGGGTTTGTTACAACCAGTTTTGAGATGATCATCGAGTAATAACGCAGTGCCCCTATATATGTTACATGGCTGTCTCACTTACAACCCGGGGGAATGGGCTCTGTAGGCTGTAGGGGTGACCTGCTAATGCAGGGGCACCATCACACTTAGAACTGAGCACCCTGCCTTCAGGACAGAAAGGCCTGCCTTATGGGTGACTTAAAGGTTTTAACCGCTTCCATGCTCATGACGAGCTCAGCTCGTCATGCAGCACAGTGCTCCTCTGCTCATGACGAGCTGAGCTCGTCATGACCACACCCGTTTTTATTGCTGTCCAGCACAGCAGGGGAAAATCTCTAGCAGGGATGTGGTTAAGTGCAGTGACCTTGGATATCGGGAAACCTATGTCTTTTGTAAGTGGTGCTAGCTCTAGCTTACACAGGCTGAAATGGTAGGCCTGTAGTTACATATTGAGTGAATTCCCATGGGTGGCATCATAAATGCGTCAGCCCGTGGGGGACCCCTGGTGTACTTATGCCTTAGGTACCTTAGTACCATATACTTGGGACTGATAAGTGTACACCAGTGTCCAATCTGGGATGCACCTAAGTACTTACCATACCAGTTTACGGGAGAAAGCACAAGACTGGGATCCTGATTAGCAGGATCCCAGTCAGACTAGTCAGAAACAACATCACATCAAGCAGAAAGTGGGGATAACCATAAAAGCAGATCCACTCTCCTAAAGTAGGGTTTAAATCAATTCTTTTTTAGTTCATGTTTTAATGCTTGTGAATGGGGGTTAGGTTACTAGTTATTCATATTTTATATCCATATCTAGAGTGTTTTATTGTAGAACAAATTATAAAAATATTTATATTTTTTTTATATTTTTAATTGTGTTTTGTTTAAAAAAAAGTTTATCATTTTTGGCATGTCCTTTAGTACCTCTCAGATATTTATTTTAGTAAATATTTTTAAAATTTACTTATTATGGTTTACTGAATATAAAATTAATATGTTTCTTTTAAAGGTATTATTGAACATAATGGGGTTTATTGTACTTTATTATTTAATACAAATTCATATTTTATTTTTCATTTGAGATTTTGTTTGCACAAATAATTTAATTTATATTTAAATACTACTGTTTTACATTATTTCTTACATATATATGTCTATAAATGGAATATATAAAACATTACTATTGTTAATGTGTTCTAATGTGTACATTTTTTCAAAAAAGCATTATATTGTTTTAAAATAATTATTGCTTTTAAGTAACAATAATATTTATTATGTTTATGTAAATTACTTACCTATGCAATGTCGGTATTTTGGTCCTTAATATTTTGGTAGTCAATGTTCTTTTACTTCACGTCAAGTGTAGTTGCTGATTTGGTCCTTGATATTGTATCTGCAATGTTTTTGTATTGCAATACTTTTGTGGTTGATATTCTGTCATACAATCTAACGTACACTTTATGTTGCAATTCAATTTTACAAAAGGACGACTTCATGCTCCATCATCAAAACATATTTGAACACAGATGTGACAATGTAACGATCCAGAAAATTCCAAAGCCCTATATTTGAAAAATTAAGGTAATCGGGCTAATCTTTGACTGGGGGAGGTGTTGTAGCGAGGATAGAAGTGGCACTATTGGTTCTTAATGGACTAGAGTTGCATGCCCAGTATCTTAAGCACTGGATGAAGCATGTTCATGGTCACAGAACCATTATCTGTGTGCACCAGACCTCTTTAGGGCCTCCAACCCATCACAAATGAAATCCTCTATCTCTTCCAGGGGCGGCTGGTGACATTTGAAAGAGGTGGGCGTGAAATTATTGTGGTACTGCACTGCGGCGAGCGAGTGAACCTGAACAAACTTCGGAGGTTCGGGGGTTATTCCTCCCATGGAGAAATTTTTGAAAAAAGAAAGGACAAATTGTGCATTTTCAAGCAAATTTGAGAAAGCAAGTAGGTTAATAAAGCAATTGTGAATCAACTAACTATACAAACAAGCACTCTGTTACATACTCACTGGAGCTGCTTTTGTTAATATCTCTTACCGGCACGCTGATCTATCGTCCGCCTGGATCAGCGAGTAGCTGGGCCTCCTCCCTCCCTGATCTTATTGCCCCACTCCTTTCACAATCAAATAACTTTATGGTCGTTGGCGATCTAAATATCCATTTTAACTCTGCTTCGTGTATCATTGCCACCCGTCTTTTACAGGATCTTGGAGCCTTAGATCTCCATCTTCACAACCCTGATCCCACTCATAAGGCTGGCAACCTTCTGGACCCTATTATTTCTAACTTATCTACCATTTCGTACCAATCTTCATTGCAAGTCCCTTGGTCGGACCACTTTCTCGTAAATTTCTCTATTGAAGTGGCTTCTTCCAGCCCACCTGCTTCTACCCTCCCCCATAAAGCCAGCAGAAATTGGAAACGCCTGGACATCGCCAAATTTAACTTGTGTCTCATTAATTCAATGCCTCCTGTGTCTGGCAGTTTGTCTACCAGGGAACTACCCTCGGTTAAACGGTGGTTGACTAGTGCCTTAGATGTTTGTCTTCCATTGCAAAAAAACAAATCTCATATCCACCATCCACCAGCTCCCTGGTTTACGGACGCCCTCCGATTGGAAAAATCCAAATGTAAAAAATTGGAACGCTTATGGCGCTCACACTATGATGCAGGCCACAAAGCAGAGTATAAGGCCGCTCTTAAAACTTACCACACTTTGTGTGATTGTGCCAGAGCCTCCTTTGCGAATACCACACTCCTCACGGCACAGAACAGACCTAAGGCCCTATTTAAAATGGTAAAAGAGTTGTCAGGTGCATCTTCCGCTCCTAAAGCCCCCTGTCTTGACACCCCCCAGTGTGAAGCTCTGGCCAAATTCTTTGTTGAAAAGATTGAGAAAATCTATGACACTTTCAAATCTCCTCCGGTGTCCCCTCACCCCGTCCCTACTTTAGGTACTTTATCACCTGGTACCCCCCCTTGCTCCACTTCCGTGCCTCCGCAACTCCTCGCTTGGGAGCCCATTTCTCCTCTGCTTTTAAAAAAGTATCTACAGGACATACACTCTGGGTCCCCCCTTGATCCTTTGCCTCCCCAAATCCTGAGCTCTCTGGATCCAGCCATACTTCTGATTATTCTCAAGGTTTTGAATGCCTCCCTCACTGAAGCTAGCATTCCCAATGATTGGAAACACGCTATGGTGGTCCCATTATTAAAAAAGGCCAACTTAGATCCTAATAATCCATCCAATTTTCGACCTATTTCTTTACTTTCTTGTTTTTCTAAAATCTTGGAGAAACACGTTAACTCGTTGCTCAGTTCTTATGTGGAAACTTCTAACTTTCTTCATGGCTCTCAATCCGGGTTCAGGGCCGGTTTCTCGACCGAAACCACTCTCCTTGGCGTGTCAGAATCCATCAGGCAAAGGGTGGACAACGGGGAGACCGTGGCACTCATTTTACTGGATCTGAGTGCCGCATTTGACACCGTCTCCCATTCCATCTTACTGTCCACCCTGAGAGAGGTGGGTATCGAGGGCACCGCCCTGGCCTGGATCTCTGACTTTCTGTCCAATCGCACGTTTCAAGTTTTTTCCTCTACTTCTGTCTCTTCTATTTTTCCTTCCAATCACGGTGTTCCCCAAGGTTCTATTCTTAGCCCCCTGTTTTTTAATTTATACGTGAGACCTCTTGCTTTCTTGGCAGAACAGGCAGGTCTCTCTATTTATTCCTACGCTGATGACACTCAGGTCATCTACTCCCTTTCTACTAATAAGCATCTCCCCTCTTCCTCCCTTCAAGCTGGTCTTAAACAGATCTCGGCATGGATGTTGGAGCACAAATTAAAACTAAACGGGGAAAAAACTGAACTTCTCCTGTTTGGCCATGACATTCCACTCTGGGGCCCACAACATTGGCCACCGGAGATGGGCCCTCTCCCCACCCCAACCTCTTCCGCTCGTAATCTTGGCATCCTCCTGGACAACCAATTATCCTTCAGGCAGCACGTCGTGAAAGTCTCCGCCACCTGTACCACCATCATCAGGTGGCTTAGGAAAATCTCGTGGATGCTGCCTGCCGACACCCTGAGAACTGTAGTCCAGGCTCTTGTCATCTCTCGCCTGGACTATGGCAACATCTTACTTTTGGGTGCCTGTAAGGAGGTAACGAAGAAGTACCAGGTAGTACAAAATATGGCTGTTCGCCTTATTTGTAATCTACCCGCCAGATCCTCAGCCTCGTCCCATATGCGTAAACTACATTGGCTGAGGATCGAGAGCAGGGTCAAATTTAAGGCACTATGCTTCATGCATAAAATAATGTCCGGAAAAGCTCCTCGCTACTTATCTGCTTTGGTTCAGCACTATCTTCCACCACGTACGCTTAGGTCCTCTACCCAGAACAAGTTCCGGATTCCGCGCATCAAGAGAGCAAAAATGGGAGGGCGCTCCTTTTCCTTCCTGGCTCCCTCTCTTTGGAACTCTCTACCCCCCCCTCTGCGCTCTGAAAAGTGCTTCCTTACCTTCCGCAAGGGAATTAAGACCTGGCTTTTCGATCTGTAAAACTGCTGACTGGACTCTCCCACATTTTGTATACTGCTATTACTCCCAGCGCCGGGAAACCTACGGGTAGCTGTGCGCTTAAGAAATGTAATAATAAATAAATAAATAAATAAATATGGGACAATGAGTATTGGTCAAGAAGACTAGTTTAGTTGTTTCACCTCTCACTTTGGTTAACACCCAAACTATCCTCAAAGTCCGCACGACAACGAACATAATAGAAAATGAATCTGCTTTTAAGGATTAATAAATTACTTTGAAAAATCAATTAGGCAATCACAACTGCCAAAAAAGTTACACAACACGATAGTTCAAACAAAATGGAACGGAAAGTCAAATAATAACTCAGCTTTTTTGTACCACGTACAGGAGCCACAATTAAAGCCATGTTGGAAAAAAAACAGATTTCCTCTGTTGCAAATATAAAAAACAAAATAAAAAGGCAACACAAGGCTCAGCGAGTCTCAAAATTCATGTTGAAGATAAATAAAAAACATGCACCGCCTTTAACGACGATGCTCTGAGGGAATAAATGTAGTTCCACAGTCGAAAAGCAGCATAGGAAAACGTGATACCTGATGAGTGAAAAAAATATCACTCCTTGATCAATAATCCTCACGTGAGGATTCAATGCAACAAAAAAAGCATGCCCAAAGGTAGCCCATGTGGTTAATGTAGAATCTCGATTGTTCAAGCAAAAAACTTGTAAAAGGTATTTCAGTGCAGGAGGAGAGCCGAGTTAAGAGTAATTGCTCGGAGGCTTCTCGTAGCTGCTGAAAAGTATAACTAAAAGTCGACTCAAATACAGTGAGAAATTGTCCTTGCCCAGAAATTACTTACCTCTTGTCACACCCCAGCCTGTCAATAATCTGCAGTGCTGTGCTGTGACTGCAGCAGGTGTCAGTGTCCGTTCCAAGCAATAAACACAGACAACAAAACATGGAATACTGTACAGCACACCTGCAGTATACTGTGATTCGGGCATCATCTTTTGAAGCGAGTTGTGTAGGAGGAGTAAGTCTCTTTGTAGGATAGTAATGTGCACTTCCAGCAGTGGGAAGTGATACAGATGCAGCACATGCGTGGAATTGGTGGCCCAGAGTGGGCATCCAAACACTATTTCTCTGGGGTAGCTGGTCCCAACCATGCACAGAGACGGTGTAGCTAAGGGCCGGTTGGCAAGGTACTGCCATTGCTTCCAAGGCAAGAGAAGTAAATAGGCAGGCCTCTGGGTCACAACACAGGACCAGCAACCCCATGTGTGGGTCTGGGCACTGGACTCCTATACCTGGGTTCTGGCTGACCGCTAGTGACCTCTCCTGGGTCTGAAGTCCTCGCGGCATGGTCCAGTCTAAGGGCCTCTGAGTAGGGCACAGGGGAGTATAACTTTCAGTCCACAGTCTTTGGACTCCACCCACGAGCCCGCCCTCACTTCACCTATACTAGGGGCAGCTCCGGAGCAGGGACACTGTGCAGGCCAGGTGTTGGTAGCCCTCGGAGCCCAACAGAGCCCAGGAGCCATACTGACTCCACTGATCCCTGCCGAATTGAAGGCACTGGCGGGGGCCGGTGTGAATGTGTTCCCGCGCGTAGTGTCCACGTAGTGAAACTCTACACTAAATACAGACACACTGGGTTTGTCATAGCCTCACAAAAGTTCTATTTTTTTTACCCCACTGGTTGACCAATCCACAGCGCTCACACTTGTTAGGCTGCTCAAACAGGAAGAATATTAAGCTCTCATTATTTGGAGAAACACGACAGGAGGGCACTGAGCGCTGCACCGACATTCCCTCGTGCATCACAACAGCCCTGTACTGAAGCACACGGAGGACTGCAACATATTACGCCCAACTTAAATTGCAGTAAACTCTACCGTGCTATGGACCGGAGCAGGGAGGTGGAGGGGGAATGGGGCAAAGGACGACATAGCTCAAGTGCTGTGCGTAGAGTGGAATCTATCAGCTCATCGCTAAGCAAAACCGATTATACAGCACTCAGGACTAAGTGATTTGTCTCTTGGCGCTTAACCAGTCGGAGAGTGATCTTATTAAGCAAATCGGTTCTTCAGCTTTGGGAGGCTGAAAGGCTAAGTCGGGCATTCCACGTGATGACCCCCAGGGTAGATACCAACCACAAGCCTGAACGCGAAAGGTGCATGAACCCGCCGGTCTATCACGGAGTTGTGCACAGCTGCACGGAGACTCGCTAAGGGTCTGGCTTGGCTAATAAAACTCATTGATCCGCCTTACCTGTGTCGGTGGAGGCCAGGAGCAGCAGCAAGGCCGCCGGCCACAGACACCAGCCGTACCATGGCGAGTGAGCATGGAGGGGGAGGAGCATACCGATTATGCTGAAATCAAAACTACGCAACCCAAGTCTTCCACAGCCCGCTCCCCCAGATTCCCAATATTCAATAAGGAGGCCTAAAAGAAGTGCAAAGGGTGTTCCAATTGTTGCCACCCATTACTCTGTCTTTAGAGATGCCAGCCCTGCCCTTTACCATTAATTTCAATAGCGTGCTGCTAAAATTGCCTGGGCCAGAGCATAAGCGCCCCATTTAAATTCAACCATTTTCCCTTTCTCTGGCCACTCCCTTCAGGCTGACATCATAGTCACTTCAGGGCCACAGGAACACCCCGCCCCCACATAACCATCATCCCGCAAATAACACCAAGACACGATTGTTAAGATTGGGAAAATATGCTGCAGGTTTATTTGTTACATACAACATTATGTAATCACGGTGGGTTATCTTATGGGCAATCCAAGGGCAGGCCGCATTCTCGCCACCTGCCCGCCTGCTGAGCCAATCAGCGCAGTGGCGAACCACCCAGCTGCTGACCATTATGGTAATAATACTCATGCCCCTTGCGGGGCGTATCTAAGCAACCCCCGGTTGCGCAGGCCCGCAACCGCCCGAAGGACTACTGGGGCGCCGACTCGGATTCCTAGACCTCCCATGAGGTTCTAGGTTAGGCTCTGGCACCCCTATGTGCCCGCTGAAGTACAGTGTTGCACCTCTCTGTTTCCGGATTGCCCTGTAACTCCGCCTGCAACGAAAAAAGAAACACATTAAAACTCCCTCAGGAGCCCCCCCCTCAGCTGACACTCTAGGGTAAGCGGTAGGGAGGGAAAGAGTGTCCAGAAGCGTCCTCGCAACGACCGGGGCAACAAAGAGACCACCGAGGTGGCCCGAGGTGGAGCTATACCCTCCTCATACCTGCCGCCCCCCAGACGTGCGTCACTGGTCCGCCCCCTCCACCAGGCGACTCTGCCCGGAGGGGGGGTGGCTGACCCTGTCTAGGGGCGGGGCGGCCCTCCGCGACTAAGGGCCCGCCCTCCTGATGGCCACCGGGTGGCCTCGGGCAGGCGCATAGTCACTTCAGGGCCACAGGAACACCCCGCCCCCACATAACCATCATCCCGCAAATAACACCAAGACACGATTGTTAAGATTGGGAAAATATGCTGCAGGTTTATTTGTTACATACAACATTATGTAATCACGGTGGGTTATCTTACGGGCAATCCAAGGGCAGGCCGCATTCTCGCCACCTGCCCGCCTGCTGAGCCAATCAGCGCAGTGGCGAACCACCCAGCTGCTGACCATTATGGTAATAATACTCACGCCCCTTGCGGGGCGTATCTAAGCAACCCCCGGTTGCGCAGGCCCGCAACCGCCCGAAGGACTACTGGGGCGCCGACTCGGATTCCTAGACCTCCCATGAGGTTCTAGGTTAGGCTCTGGCACCCCTATGTGCCCGCTGAAGTACAGTGTTGCACCTCTCTGTTTCCGGATTGCCCTGTAACTCCGCCACAGCCCATGCGATGGTCCCCGCCGCCGCATGGGCCCCCCACCAACACTATCGCTTTACCTGCAACCTTTGCTCTGCAGAGCCTCTTTCAAATCCAGGAGGAATAAATCTAAGCCCACAGGCGTCAGATAAATTCCATCGGCCTCATAATAACCTTTGACCTTGTCCTGAATCATATCATGTTTGATGAAACCAAGCCCCCTCTGCTGTGTAAACTTCCTCATGGCACAGTTTATTTTCTTCCTGGACCTCTCAATCGCCTGGCATGACTTAGCGCCCACCCACACTCTACGTGGTACAATTTCGGACCACCAAATCTCGCACTCACGCATGAGTCCACAGATAACCCCCATATCTACCTTCATTTTCTGGAGTAAAATTGACCTCCCCCAGTTCGTGAGGTCATTACCTCCCAGGTGAATAACTAAGTGATGAGGTGGAGATCCCACTGTAGCTAGAGCTACCTGTAGTCTGTACAACAGACTATTCCAGCGCATGCCGGGGAAACCCAACCAAGTACAGTCAATGTCAGCAAAATCCTGTGTCCAATGCCTGATCGTGGCCCACCGACCCAATCTGGCGACCATGGAATGCCCCAAGACCCACACTCTTGACCCTGTCAAGAAACAAACGCGATTTACTTCAAAAGTTTATTTCGAAAAAGGTGAACAACAATGGAGCATCACATCTATGACCATAACACAGCAAACATATGTACAAGAGGTTTGAACAGAACAAACACAGTTCAAGGGCGAATGTAGCGTTTATAACAGGAAGACTCCCAGCGCCCCACTTTTTGAACTTTCTCTGGCTGCAACCCAGCCTTGAATGCAGAGGTGGCTGCCCCAATACGGAAGGAGTGACTGGAGAACCTTTTCCCCCCTTTCAGCAAACCAGCTCTATCCAGGCATGCAAGCATTATCTTATCCATCTGGTACTTAGTCAAAGGGGTCAGATCAGCATGGATAAGGAGGTAACCCTGGACCGCAGGACGGAAGGAGAGATAGGATTTAAGTGTCTCAACAGGGCAAAAACAAGGATCCCCCAGAGGGGCCAGTAGAATAACAGACCCTTTCCCAGCCTGATCAGTTTTGGAACGTCTAAGGGTGATGGACAGGCCTACTTCCACAGTTATGTCTGCCACCCCCAAAGCATCCCCTGACAAATCTATCTTTGAGCGTGCTACCAGCTCGCTGCTCCGGAACGCCCCGAAGAAGGCTAGGCTGAAGGCCGCTGAAAAGAGGGCCGCCTCATAATGCGAGTGCACCACCGACTGCAGGACCGCCAACATAGCCTTCAAGGTGGGGAACTCAATAGGGGACCTGGTGTCCGGGCTCCTGGGCTCATCTCGTGCCCACCCCTTCAGAGCTGCCTTAATTGCGAAAGACTTTGTCGGATCGCCTACCCCTCTCAACCTAGCATCGTGACTGATAGCCGCCAAGTGTCCGCAAACCCAGGAGTGTGTTTTACCCTGCCTTTTGGCCCATACCACAAAAGCTTGTACCCTGGCTTCCAGCGGTAAGAGGGACAAACTCAAATCCTTCGTAGCATTCTGAAAATTGGCCAAATGACTAGCGTAGCGCTTTCTAGTACCTGGGGCTAAGGACCTCCCCCCTAAATCCCTCAGTTCTCGTTCCACTTCAAGAGTCGCCAAAGTCATGGTGCAAAGGGGGTCATCTCTGTTCTCGCCTGGGGGCAGGCCGCCCGGAAACGGTCCCACTGCAAACGAGAAAGAGCGTCAGCCGCGACATTACTGACCCCCGCTATGTGCCTAGCCCTGAATTCCAGATTGCATCGCAGGCTCCTATTCGCCAATTCCCTTAGTAAGCAAAGAACTAACGGGCAGCTAGCAGTGAGGCCATTGATCGCTTGCACAACAGCCATGTTATCGGACCAGAAGAGGACCTTCCTGTTGGACAAAGGGGCCGGCCACAGGTGCAACGCTACCACAATGGGGAATAGCTCCAGGACAGTTATGTTTGAGGTGATACCCCGCTTATGCCAAGCATTCGGCCACTCCTGTGCGCACCACAAGTCACCCAGTATTGCTCCAAACCCTTCCCTACCAGAGGCATCCGTGAACAAGCTGAGTTCGGGGCTGTCAACCCAAGGGGACCTCCAAATGACAGTCCCATTAAAGTCAGACAGGAACTCTGCCCACATTAGCAGATCTTTCTTCAGGCCCGCAGAAAGCTTAACAAAATGATGACGCTTAACTACCTTACCAGTGGCCCTGGCTAATCTACGAGCAAACACCCGCCCAACAGGAATGACCCTGGCCGCAAAATTGAGTTTGCCCAGGAGGCTCTGGATGACCCCCAGCGTAGCCCTGTCCTTGCCTAGCAATTCTTGAATGTCTCGTTTGAGATCCCGCACTTTCTCAGGTGGAAGTCTAGACACTCCCTCCACTGTATCCAATTCTATGCCAAGGAAGGTCAGGATCTGAGCAGGGCCCTCCGTCTTACCAGGTGCCAAAGGGACTCCCAGGTGTCCTGCCAAGGCAATGAAGGCATCCAGGCCCTCCCTACATTCTTGAGTGCCCTCCCTACCAATGAAAAGGAAATCGTCAAGGTAATGGGTCACAGCCGTGACACCATATTTCCATGAGAGAGCCCATTGCAAGAAAGTACTGAATGCCTCAAAGAAAGCGCAGGACACCGCACAGCCCATGGGCATGCACTTATCAAAGTAGTAACCCCCTTGCCACTTGAAGCCCAAGAGATGCTGACTATCTGGGTGCACGGGCAGGAGACGGAAGGCAGCTTCAATATCTGCCTTAGCCAGCCATGCCCCTTTTCCCGCTCTCCTCACCAAGTCTATTGCCATGTCCAGGGAACAGTAAGAAACTGAGCAAACGCCCTCAGAAAGCCAGGAGTTCACCGAGTTACCCTCAGGGAAGGAAAGATTGTGGATAAGCCTGAAGGCCCCCGGCTCCTTTTTTGGTACCACCCCCAGCGGGGACACCACGGAATTCTGGAGAGGAGGAGAAGGGAAAGGACCTGCCACCCTCCCCAAGGACACTTCCTTGATTATTTTCTTACCAACCACATCGGGGAGGTCCCTTACTGACTTCTGATTTTCTGCATCCCTAGAAACCATCGGTCCCTGGTAAGGGATGGTGAAGCCTTCAAGGAACCCGCCCGCCAGAATAGTCTTGTCCTTATCATTGGGATATGATCTTAGTAAGGGCAGAAGGTTATCGAGGACCACGGGGGAAGGACCTTTAGAGTGGCTTAAAGGGACCCCACTAACGCCAGGACAAGTAGCATCAATACCGCTGAGCAGGGGGTAGTTTGCTGACGTAGGGAGAACAAAGAGGCGGGAGCAGGGGGGAAAAGACTGATCGGTATTACTTGTCTTTGGAGGTGGTGCTAGGGGAATCACGCTTGTCGCATGCTGACCCGGGATGAGGCCCACTGCACTTACTACATACGTGAGAAAACCGGCATGCCTTTCCCCAGGAGCAATTACCTGCGTTGTACAACCTGCATGTGGCTGTGAAACCTTTTTTGCTATACTGTCTGTTTCCCCCCCCGCCGCGGCCTCCCCGAAAGGACTGCTTAAAGTGTCTTTTGGTCTCGGACTGCTGTACCTTATTAGTATCGGGTTTCTTATCCTGTGTCACTGATTTCGCAACACCTTCCAATAATTTGCCCTTACCCATATATTGTACCCACAATCTCAACTCAATCTGATCCCATTCCAGCTCTGGACAGACCGCCATCTTCATGCGAAACTCACAATCATACCTGTACCACCCCAGACCGGTTGTAGCTTCTGCTTCATCAGAGATCACACTCGCATACTGAAAAAGAGCCTGCGCCTGCTCAGGGAAGCGCTCTGTTATTACCGCTGCTAGCATAGAGAACGCTTGTCTCCAATTCTTAATGGTCTTCTCAGGCCACGCCTGAAAACGGACTTTCTTTTCCTCGTCCTTGGCACTCACTTTCCTGATATCAAACCCATGAACGCCCAACATAAGATATCCACAAATTCCCTACGCCATATGCATTCTTTAGCCGCCTGAGGGACCTGCCAAACCAGGGAACACTTGCCCGATAACAAGGGTGCCATGGTCATCTTAACTGCTGGTGCGGGGAGGACTGACGCCCCCACGGGGACTTCAGGAACAGCGGGGGGCGCAGCTAAGACAGGGAGCGCCGGAGCAGCGGGGGGCGCGGCTAAGACTGGGGGCACCAGCAAAGCTGGTACTGGCGCCGGGGCCACCGCAACCACAGGATTTGCCAGGACGCTCCCGAGCGCTGCGATGCCTACCTCCCCTGGGACAAGAGGCCCGCCCCACACTTGGGCTAACAAGGTGTCCGTGGAAGCAGTGGGCGTAGTGGCTAAGACTTGTGGCACCACAATAGAGGGACCTGCCGGAGGACTAATCTGAGAGGAAGCGGACAGAAAACTAGCTCTGACTTCAGTCATAAAAACAGAGAGTGAATCCGTGAGCTTACCAAGGTCCTCTTTAGTGGCAAAGTCTGCAGCGGAACCCCCTGGGCGAGATAATATGGGTGAGGACTCCACGATCGCCGCCGGGGGAGAGGCGGGGGCATGTACAATAACATTCCTGACAAGCTCTACGGCCCTAGTTTTCTGTGGAGGCTCCGCTGGAAAGTCTTTACAAGTTGGCTTCTTAAGCCGTTTGGACCTGGTAAGAGTCTCTTCTACAATGTCCTGCTCAGGTGCAGGTGGGGCTGAGGCTCTGGGAGGGTTGGCCGACAAAAGTTCGCTAGCCCACGCCACTCCATTCGCTTTGATCATCTCCATCAACGCCTTCATCTGAGCGTCCTGCGAGGGACCTAACCCCGAGTCGTCGACCTGGGACGTCTGCGAAAAAAGGGGGGGGAACCTTGGCTCTCCATGCCTATCTACGGCTCTGTCCCTGAAAGAAAAATAACTGTGAGCGCCCAATCGAATAACGAAAATTTTCAGGCGGCAACGTAGCAAAAATGTCCATGTATTCACAACAATGCACCACACCAAATACAGATGAGCAACATAGCAGGCCACCGTTGGCTTCTAACTAGTGTCCCCTCCCTAAACGTCTCCTGCCGCACTTACCACGCAAGATTGTTTAAATCCGGGTGCGCCGTGGACGGGTGGGGGGGTGGGGTGGGGTGCCGAGTGAGCTCCTAGCGTTCTTCTGCAGGAAGGAAAACAAAGACACTAAGCCAACATAGCAAGTACAACAATTGTTTGCCTCCAAGGGCTACTCTGCAGGAGAAAGAAAAAGACGCTACGCCCCAACATTGAAAGTACAACCCCTGTTTGCCACAAAGGGCTACCCGTGTCTGTGGAGGAAACTGTTGCACGCCTGCGCATTGCCGCGAACAATGCGACAGGCACTTCAGAAAGCAACCCCCAATACATTTAGTGCGTTACCGTCGGAACCGCGTGGCTACCTACCTCCGACACTTGCCGCTGCTGCTGGAGAGATAACCTGGAGGAACGCTTCAGGGAGGAGGCCTGCAACGCACAGAACAGCACAATTGACAAGAGCAAGCAACACTTAGAGCACGACAATGTCCCGTATTTTCAGAAAATCTACATTGGATGTAATTGCATAAATCTAAATTGAACCTTCTTGCATAATTCGTGAGTATCCTGAAAACCTGGAATGGATCCGTTCTGCATGGATCCGTTTTGCCCACCAATGCTTGGGAGCATGCAACTGGTGCAGTTCAGAAGTGTTTTGTCTGACAATAGCGAGAAAACACAATTCACATTGGGTGTAACCTCTAGAGGTTAACAAAGATTTGTAAGTACTATGAGACACTGCGCTCTAAAGGTCACCCAAGGCAAAGCATTGGACAAGGGCATCAACCTGTAGCTACACAGCATCAGAAATATTTTCAGATTTTTCTTGGCATTAATAAATGCACATGGCATACCAATAAGCATTGGTGATGCAGAAGTACAACCGAATTGCCATAGAGTGTTGCAAAGAAATGACACAGTATCCAGTGCCCCATCCGCTTATCTGTTCCATGGGTCTATAAAAAATTTTCTTCCACGAAACATATCGCGCCTGGCACCATGTGCGCCCCATAGGACAATACAAGCTTGATCAGCCATACGCCGAAAGCGGCGTCATCACGACGTAAAGACAATCTTAACTGCATGCACCCACTAACATTAGCGCGCCAGTTAACATGTGCGCCACCAGCACAAAGAAAGCGTGAAAGACCCTCACAGAAACAGCGTCAACAAGATATGAGGCCAACCTTATATGATTAAACACACGAAACATTTAGCGCGCAAACCTTGTTATACTTGTAACCTAGTTATACTGGAACACGAAACATTTAGCGCGCAAACCTAGTTACACTTGAACACGAAACATATAACGCGCAAACATGCCTTATATGATTATACACACGAAGCATTTAGCGCGCAAACCTAGATATATTTGAACACAAAACATTAGCGCGCAAACCTTGTAATAATTGAAAACACGAAAAACATTGTTATACTTGTCCGCCGCTACCAGGAGATAACGTGCTTAAAACATTGTAGACCAGCAACACAAACCTCCTACAAGCGGAATCGCGCGCCAAAGGAGGAAAGGGGACCGCATCGAGTCTGGCCAGGGGCGGAACAGGAGGGGGAGGGGGGTCTACAGTACCCGTCCGAACCAAGGGGCCGGCACAAGACCACGCGGCCCCGGCCCGAGTCCCCGATCCACCGCTCCCCGCCTCATGGACGCCAGCGAGGCGGATGATCCATAACTTACCAGCACAAGGCACGCCCCTCCCGTCCTCCTCCTAACTCGACTAACAGATTAAAAACTCCCTCAAAAGCAATAGCGCATTTTCATTTAAACATTATAATGCCAGAAATGTGCATCCCCCGCAACAAGAGGATGTAGTGCGTTACAACGTTGAAAAAAAAAAAAAACAGATTCAAACTCACTCAACTGGAATCGCGCATTTTACCTGTAAAATATTATCGTGCCAAATGTGCAACCGCCGTTACCACAGGCAGAATTGCGTTGCCACGTAGTAAACAAGGAGATTACAACTCTCACAATGCAATCGGGCGCCAAAGAAGGGAGGGGGACCGCATCGAGACTTGGAGGCGGGGAGCAGGTGGGGGAGGGGGGTCTACCGTACCCGCCAAAACCATGGGGCCCGGCGCTTGACCACGCGGCCTCCGCCCAAGTCCCCGAACCACCACTCACCGCCTCGTGTGCGCCAGAAGCGGGGGATCCAAAACTTACCCGCAGAAGGCGCGGCCCTCCCGTCCTCCTCCGAACGCGACTCAACTCGGAATAGGTAGCCAGGCGGGCCGGCGCCTCACGGACCCGACCGAGGCCCGGACCCTGACCGGAAATAAGAGGCCCCAGCCGGAGAGAACGGACGAAACAGTGTTGCCGCCCTAAGACCCCCAACACAGGGATGCGGAGCGAGTCGGCCAAGTACCACTGTACCAGGCCACGAACCCGCCAGAAAAACCCCCACCTCCACGGCGGCCCGACGCTAAGCGGGCCGCCTGGCCAGCACTCGGAACCTCCGCAGGGAGGGAGTAGGCGAAGAGGGGGGGTAATGCCCGAAGGCAACCCGAGAGACACTCACCGGCAAAAGAATGTCCGAAAGAGTGTCCAGAAGCGTCCTCGCAACGACCGGGGCGACAAAGAGACCACCGAGGTGGCCCGAGGTGGAGATATACCCTCCTCATACCTGCCGCCCCCCGGACGTGCGTCACTGGTCCGCCCCCTCCACCAGGCGACTCTGCCCGGAGGGGGGGTGCCTGACCCTGTCTAGGGGCGGGGCGGCCCTCCGCGACTAAGGGCCCGCCCTCCTGATGGCCACCGGGTGGCCTCGGGCAGGCGCATTGTTCTCTTCTGTGCTTCGAGGGCGAGCAATATTCCTCGCCCCGACCAGCACATGTGCAGGAGTTCTCTGACCTCATCCCTTCCTAAAAAAAACAGAATTTGTATTCAACATGAAGCAGTGAGCAATGAAGTGCTCACTGCTTCAAGTTGAAAACAAATTCCGTTTTTTTAGGAAGGGAGCTGCAGCTGCTGCATTGTGTACAGTCTCTAGTCTTCTCCTCTCCGATCCTAGGCCCGAGATTCCGAAGCTAGTAGGGCAACGCCCCTTTCGCCCCTTAACACCAGCCACCACTGATCTCTGCTCATTCTTTAAGGCAGAGCCCGAAGAAACTTTAACCCCTTGGATGCTCATGAAGAGCTCAGCTCGTCATGAGGCACAGTGGAGCTCGTCATAACGGCCGCGGAACGCCCACGCGGGGCTAATTCCCCTCCTGTGCGGGGCGTTCCATTGAGTGGGCGGAGTCGTGATGAGCTCAGCAATTAAGTGGCTTGGTGTGATGTGGAATTATGTGGATAGCAATTATGAGTTATTGAGTTCACTGGAATTAAATGGAGTGGTATTGTGTGTTATGGAGTGTAATTATGTGGAATGGTATTTTTTGGAGTGGAGTTTAATTATGTGGAGTGCTGTTGAATTTTTTGGCAAGATGTATAATTGTGTGTTGTGGATTGGATATATGTGGTGTGTTGTGTAATTGTGTTGTTGGGTTGAATTATATGATTTGGTGTTGAATTATGTGGTGTGGATTGGAAATGTGTGGTGTTAAGACGTGAAACTGTGTGAAAAACGTTGTCTTTTTGGTGATGAAAAAAGCCAAATTGGTAGGAGCTAATCTCCAGATATGTGTTTGTGGTTGTTTGTAAAAGTAAGAAAATGCATAATAAGTGTGTTTTTGGGTGAAAATGGATCTGCTAGTACTTAGACACAATACATATAGTACAAATTTACTGAAAACAATGTTTGATGAAATCCTCCATATTGACAACCCGGATTTGGAAATTAGGCACATTTGTTATTTAAAATGCTAGTGAGGCTCCTAAATTCATGTATTATTAGATATGACACGTTCAGAACAGAGAACCGGACCTGGCGAGATTTCCCCCCAGTTAAATAAACGGATTGTGTGTCCCCCTTGGTATCACCAGTCACCATGGCAACAGTCCTATTTGTCTAAGAGTTCTGTTACTACTAACGAGCGAGGCAGCAGCGTCAACTAATCATGCGAATACTTCAAAGACATACTTATATGCTAAATCTGATCAGCTGAATGAATATGAGAACAGAAAGAAGCAGAAGGGGGGGTAACAGAGTGCACCTATTCATGGTAGACAAAGCCCCTTTTAGCTGAATGTGTTCACCAGCCGTCGGGGTGGGGATGGGCGATTTGGCTCACTGTCAAAAACATTATCATAGAAGTAGTACCAGGCCTCCCGCACCTAGCAAAATATGAAGCTGTTAGACAAAGAATAGCGCTATTCAATACATTTCACATTTTCTGTCACTTTACAAGAATACAACAAACAAAACGAGAAAGGAGCATTTTTTCGTTGTACTAGTGATGACAGACATGAAACAATTATGGCGATAACCAAGGAATATTGAGCAGGAAGCCAGGCTCTGTCCGGTTTGTTTTTCAATGTGTCACAATGAGCCACTCCCAGTTTTAGTGTCGCTAGTGTTAGTGCAGTTTAAAATTTGTGAGTGAAGGCATCTCACAAAAAGTGAAGGACTGGTCTCACACACCACCTGGTGTCATGCTTCATCATAGACCAGTCCTCGCCCTCTAAAAACTTGGTTTGATAGAGGGCGGGCATACACCTGACGACAGGGATGCACTTCTAAACTAAATGGGGGCCCATGAAAAAGAAGTGGATTAAAAGGCCATTATGGGTGTTAGCTTAAATTTTAATAGTGCCGGCATCCATATGGCGGTTAAAATAAGGTGATTTGTGTAATGGGAATATTAAATTCTCCCCACCGCCGTGAGTGAGGTCAACATGTTTCTGCCTAAAGGCCTAACTGGGTCCATGGCATTCATCAGGACCATGAAAGAACGGGCTCCACTCTTACCACACATGGGAGATAGCGATCACACTCCACCATGAAATGTCTAGATCTATTATGACTGAAAAAAAAACGTATATATAACAACAATAACACTGTCAGAAGACTTAAAGAAACAAAAACAAAAATAAGTCACAATCACCATGGTTCTATTGTGAGTGGCTAGTAGTGCAACAGTCAAGTGAAAACAATCTGTGCACCAGAGCTGGAGGAATACTCTCCAATGCGCTTACCCTGAGATGAGGTCAGAATGGCCTCACAGGAGGGAGAGGGCATAAGAACCCTTTGGTCCAAGAACTAGAAAAATGTGGAGGAGAAAGAACAGAAAAAGCACTATATTAGAGGCCCCAGGGGGCCTGTCAATACGGACCAACAGTAATGTCTCTATGCAGTAAAAAGATCGTATGGCCTGTAGGGAGAGAAACCATCCAGCACCACATTCATACTCTTACTGTTCAATGACGTGATCTCTGCCTCTATGCCTAGGTCTGCATGCCTCCGCTCCTCGCTGGTAAAGTGAACTCACCAGTGACTGGTATTTATAGTCTGGGCTGAGGGAGTTAAGTGATAGTTTAAGTGATTAACCACTTGGCTGCTAAGGCAATTCCCGCTGGGTGCTGAAATTTCCAAGATCCCATTCTACATGACGAGTTCACCTTGTCATGAGCACAGCTCCAGTGTGCCTCATGACGAGCTCACCTTGTCATGAGCATGCAAGAGGTTAATAAGCGCCAAAGCGGTGCAGCTGTGCAGGGTCCAGTGTCCCTGTAGATGCTTAGGGAGAAGGTTGGGGAAGTGCCTGGTTGCCCATATAAGGCTCCCGGAAAACGCATCCGTAGTTAACTAAGTACGTGCGGGTGGTGAAGTAACCGCAGGGGCAGGCGACGCGTGCACAAGGTGGCTCGCCCATGTGCATGCGCGTAGGGAGTGGAGAGAACTGCACATGTCCGAATTGATAAGTGTATCACTAATGCGCATATGTAGCTAGGCGCCGTACGGGGGGAGGAAAAGAACGAGTTGCGCATGCGCGAAGCTCACTTAAAGCGCATGTGTGAAAAAAGAGAGCCCAGCCTGAATTAAAAAAGGTGTTTAAACTGCACAAGCATGTGTGGAGTGAAATCTCTCTACACAGGGCGTGCATGATAGTGCTGCATATTGGTCCTGGCACAGCTCATGGACTTCACTACAGTACTAATACAGTCAATTTCCATTGTATCTACACTCCTTAGTGATAGGTTATGTGGATGTCAGCCTGCTGCAAGTAAAAAGAGGGGGGGGGGCAGGTGGCTGCCTCTTAAAGCTCTGGTCGAGGGTTAATGAAGAGCAACATCCAATGGTGATAATAAAATGTTGAAGACCAGTAAGTCAGAGAATAGGGTGACCACTGGTTGCTGAACAGGAAGAAATGGTATTAAATTAAACCAAATGAACAGTAGGTTGGAATAGAATGATGGTCATAAGCTTGAAACTCTCTGTGAATAGAGTCTTACGTGTTACTAGAGTATCAAGTGTCATACTCTCTGGTGATGTATTTGTATATATATGGAAAGAAAATCCCCCATCTTGGAAATCTCAGAGATAAGAGAATGGAGGAGTTTGGCAGAGGTCAGAGGCACCCAGAGGTTGTATCAACTAGTGAGGGAGCATGATTTCTAAAGATGTCATGTTACGCTCCGTCAATCTCTTGAGGGCGGCTAGGTGGCAAAAAGGAGAGGGGGAAGAGAGCCCCTACTGATTTAGCTGAAGCCACGGTATATCATCAATAACCTCTCCCATGCTCATGACGAGCTTAGCTCGTCATGAGCCACAGTTGCTGTGTGCTCATGATGAGCTGAGCTAATCATAACAGGTCCAACGCTCGCATGCGGGGTTTATTCCCCTGCTGTGCGAGCGTTCCACGGAAACGGGTGTGGCCATGACGAGCTCAGCTTGTCATGAGCACCAGGGTGTTGTGCACGCCCTCGCCCCCTGCCCCCTGCCCCCAGCACCTCGGGGGAATGACCCCCATGGCCAAGGGGGTAAGGCCTTCTTTCCAGGTGCGGAGGCGGTAGACCCTTCGTTGTTCCCTAATGTGGAGTGGCCTGCTGAGGTCTGTTTTATGTTTTTTCATAATTTCCAGGACCACCCATTTGAGGTCCGTGTCTTTGTGATTCTTTTCTAGAAAATGTCTGGTCAGTTTAGTGTTACTCTTTTTGCACCGAATGGTGCTGCGGTGCTCGTTGATACGTATTTTGATTTTTCTGGTCGTCATGCCCACGTACCTGAGGTTACATGGGCACGTAAGGAGGTAGACCACGTTCTCCGAATTGCAGTTGCTGAAATAGTTAAGTACCCACAGGTGTGTGGTTCCAATGTCAACGGTCTTAGTGGTTGTCGTGAGGGGGCATGTAACCGAACCACCACAGGGAAAGTGTCCAGTGGGTCTCTGAGTATTCCACAATGTCAATTGATTATCTTCTCGGGGCTCAGGTTCTTTTGCTCGTACAAGCTCATCCCACAAGTTCCTGCTTCTTTTAAATGCTAAGAGGGGCGGTTCCCAGTGTCTATCTGCCCCTTGAAGGATATACCAATTCTTTTTAATGATTCTCTGTACATTTTTGGAGGCCGGAGTGACTGTTGTGACGCATACCATTCGGTCTGATTTTTCTTTAGTGATTATTTCGAGGAAAGTGTCGCGATTGACATTTCTTGCTCTTTTCTTTGCCCTTCTAATTAGTGTTTTAGGGTAATGTTGATCCTGTAATTTGGATTCCAGCTCTTCTACTTGTGTTTGGAAGGTATTTGTTTCTGAACAGTTTCTACGTTTCCTAAGAAACTGGCCGACCTGTAGGGTGTCCCTCAGGGCTTTGGGATGATAGTTCTCATAAAGCAGTAAGCTGTTCTTGTTGGTTGCCTTGTTGTGGACTTTGGTGCTGATGCCCTCTGCGCCCATCGTGACGTCAAGGTCTAGGTAGACTGTGTGGTTCTTGCTCATTGAGTGGGTGAATCTAAGATGTCTGTCTTTAGTGTTGACCCACTCTACAAAGGATTTAGCTGTTTCCTGCTCACCCCGCCAAACAATACAAACGTCATTGATATAGCGTTTCCATGTCCTCAGATTGGTGGAGAAAGGGTTACTCTTGTGGAAGATGTGGTCTTCCTCAAACTGGTGTACATATAGACATGCAAGGCTAGGGGCAAACGTCCTGCCCATCGATGTGCCTGTGATTTGATGGTATAGGGCATCCTCGAATTCAAAGTAATTTTCTGTCAGGGCTATCTCTGCACATTCCATAATGAATTGTGGTGGTGTCTGAAAATTCCAATCTGTGCTGCGAAGAATCTTTTCCACCACTTCCAAGGTGCGTTGTTGGGGAATACTCGTATAGAGTGCCTCAATGTCCATTGTGGTGAACATATCTTCAGTGATGTTGGTGTCCAGATCTCTCAGGAGGCAAAGTACATCTTTCGTGTCCCTAAGGTAGGATCGGGATTTTTGAACTATTGGTTTAAGAAACCAGTCACAAAATTGTGACCGAGGTTCTAAGATAGAACCTATCCCTGACACAATAGGTCTGCCAGGTGGAGGAAATCGCTCCTTGTGAATTTTAGGCAGGGAGTAGAACCTCAGTGTTCTTGGGTTTTCATTCACAAACAAATCAGCCTTTTGCTTGGTGATCCACTCATTTCAGACTGCTTCGTTGACGATTGTCTTGATCTTAAAGGTCAGCCTTTCAGTCGGGTCGTTGGGGTATCTCTCATAGCTAGTGTTATCTGCTAGAAGACGGTTGCACTCATCTATGTACATTGATCTGTTCATCAGAACAATCGCCCCTCCTTTATTGGCTGGTTTACCTGTTAGCTCTGTGTTGTTTTTAAGTTTCTCCAGAGCTTGTCGTTCTCAATTTGAGAGGTTCTGAAAACCTTTTTCTCCCTTGAAGTTGATTTTGCCACCTCCTTGCGTACTACCTGCTCAAACGCTAGAGTGTGGCAGGGGATTGTCTGGGTGGGGGCACCAATGCAGATTTCTTTCTAAGTCCTGTGTTGTTTTTCTGGAGTTGTGCATCACTTGTTTCCCCAAAATGGTTGCAGAGTTGGATTTTTCTAAAAAATTGTGCTAGTTCGGTGTTGAGCACAAATGGGTCATTCACTGGTGTGGGGACAAAACCAAACCCTTTGGAAAGAACTGATTCTTCATCTTCAGAGAGCTGGTAGTCACTCAAGTTGACGATGTTGGTTACTCTCTGCTAGTTGAGGGGCCGTTCCCTCTGCCCCTGCTCCATTTTCCCATTGCCATTGGGAATTGGTCTTCCCATTGTACCCTTGTATTCTGCCATTTTTGTCCTCGTTTTCCCCGACCCCGGTATAAAAAAGGCTACGATCCTGGTGGGAATCCGAACCAGGGTCCAAAGACGGGTTGCTGCCAGAACCCATACTGAGGCAGTGGTGGGTGCATCATTTGTGGATGGTGGTTCTGTTTTATTAAAGCAGCAATGTGACCACTAGTTCTGCACTTATTCCCTTCCTCAAAAAAACGTTATCTCTCTTGGCATTTGGCAGATTTCTACCGTTATGAATTACCAATAAATTTAGTAGCAAGAGATGAGAGTCTGGGACAAGATAATGGCACAATGTGGCTGAATGCAGCTTCTCCACTGTAAATGGGGGCGAGGAGGCTGGTTATAATCCATTTGTCCAGACCCATGGATTTACATTCCACTATTAATGAAAAAACCTACAGCCCGCTTACAGTTGCCAAAGCAGACTGCCAATTTGCGTGCTTTGATTAAACATTATTGGAGTATTAAATGGATGTGTATCGAAAGCAGCCAACAGGGACCACCAATGTAAATGGCTACTTATCGATACTTTAGTGAGAGCCCTTGGGATGATGGACTCTATATAAATGAAGTCCGTTAATAAGCAAAGCAAACACGGTACACGTAATTGAGAAATTAGTGAAGTAATCAAAGTGCATGGAAAATGAAGTCTCAAGCAGTCCTCTCAAAGACTGAATCATGTGTGCTGTGGCACCAGGGATCAGTCAACTGTGCTTAAATGTCAAAGGTGCCAATGCACTTCGTATAATCGCAACTATTGTATACAGATGTGCTGTAAAGTTTCCCCAAGATGGCGTTCCAGTACACAAGAATAACATCCTCCTCACAGTGTGTGTGCATGCAAGTATACAAGGGGAACAGGATAACGAGTTTTCAGAGAATTGGGAATAAGAATCAGCAACACCCTCTCCTTCTTTAAATTGAGCACGATAGAGTAGTAGAAGTAGACTATTTCACTGCTCCCAGCACGTCACTCCTCACCTCGGCAACTTACAACTATACAGTCTGCTTCTTCAGATTGGTGACTCTGCTTTTGTTTGAACTGTTAGCCATTAAAAAATGAAAAACCTATGATAAGCAGAAAGCAAAAAAAACTAACAGATATAGCTCAATGGCTCGTGTTAGCATTCGCCACGAAGGCTTGGAATGCGCATCGCGATGCTGCCTCTGTTGTTTTGCTTGCCTGGGGCATGGGAGGGGAGCGGGGAATATACAACTTGGAAACATGGGGAGGGGCTAAAGTCAACATGGACAACCAGTAAATAATAAACAAGTGGGCGAGTCAACAAATTACCAGGGAGAGAGGGAGACGTAAACAGCAGTGGTGTATGCTCGGGAGAAGGGGCCATCGCACGCTGTAACAGGAAGAAGCATGAACACCATGAAGGCCCAAAAAATGTTCACTGAGTGAAATCATCTGGGCGACAACCAAGCACCCATAGGAGGGACTTTGAAAAGCAACCACTAACAAAAAGCCAGCATTTCTGACTGTCACAACAAAGAAACAAATGGAAATGATGGGCGTGGTTTAAGCCCCAAGAAGTTATTACTAAATGTTTTGCAGACAGCACATATGCGCTGCTTAGGACCAACCTACAAAAGGACTTATCTTCAATCTGCAAGATTATACATCAAGGAAGGAAATATTGGTAGGTCTTCTTGAAATGGGCTTCATTAGTTTGGTAACAGAAGTAGAACATTGCATGGCTAGAAAATAAATATAACAGGTTTTGCTTATTACAAAATGTGCAGACCTACACAATAAATCCTTCACAAATTCCAGAGCTAAATGTACATTTGAATGGGCAACATTTCCTCTCAATTATTTAACACTTTGATGAATGATGCAGTGTGTAGTTTTCTATTATTTAGAAAGTAATAAGAAGTATTAAGAGTTGGCAGAGGTATGCACCATGTCCAAGTTGGCACTACAATCTCAGTCAGGGTAAGTCGGATACACAACTTAAATTCACCGGTGTTCACCCTATGGTACCTTGGCTCAGAGCAGGCAATGTGTAAATTATTTGTGCAACACTTAAAACAGTTACACAGTGAAAACACCACAAAAAGGCTTTACTCCAGTGTAGAAAAATAGAGACAATTATATGAGTAAAACACGACCAAAACGACAAACATTCAATACGTAGTACCGGAGTTATGAATTTTTAGAGGATATCTTGAAATACAATGCTTAAAAGCATAAAGCTCCAACCGGGGTTGTCTGGTTTGCCTGACTGGGGTAAATCCAAAAGTTCAGGCCATATGCGTTGGAGCGTGGGTTGGATACAGGGACCAACCTTGTCCCACTGAAAAAGTACCTTGTTGCACTGTCGACGTGCCTGATGTATGGAGCAGAGGAGGCAATGTGTTGTCATTAATCCCTCTCAATGTAGGCGATGCATCGGTATCAATCCAAGCAAATCAAGATGTGTCGGGTGGCTTCTGCCAAGGTAGGTGATACAGCGCCATCGAGCCGCACAGGCGGTGATGCGATATTCTTGAGCAGGTGTTGCATCGTTGCTGAAAGAGATGCATTGGTTTAGACCAGTGCAACTACAGCAATACATAGATTTTGAAGAAGTAGCAGAAGAAAACCAATTCCAAGGGTACAGGATTGGATTCGCACCTGGTGGGTGACAGGGCAAGACTCACAGTTGGCAGAATATAGGTGCCACAGCAGAATTGTTGGAAGTCTTTGATGTCCCTGAGTCCTTCAGAACAGGAGGAAAGCCAGCAAACCCTTGGAGTCACTGTGGTTATGGGAATATATAGATGTAGGTTGAGTCCTTCTGATTCTCAGGCAAGTAGGGCAGCAAGCAGCAGGGCAGGCACAGCAGAGCAGGACTCCAGAAAAGTACAGCAGAGGCCAGCAGAGTGACATTCCTTTCAGCAGCTCTCCCTTCAGAGTGTTGGAGGTACAGTATGTATACCAAATTGAGCCTTTCAAGTGGGGAAAACTTCAAAGAGAGGTATTTGAAGTGCACAGAGTCCCTGCCCTTCCTGCCCTGGCTTCAAACTCTCTACAAGGGGGTATGCTTCCCTTTGTGTGGAGAAAGGCACAGCCTATTCAGGTGTAAGTGTCAGCTCCTCCCTCCCATCCTGCCCAGGATAACCCATCAGGATGTTGATGGCCCATCAGTCACACCTAAGCTCCCTTTGTGTTGTGTTTGGCTATCTGGAGGGAATGCACACATCCCAGCTGTCATCTGCCCCTGATGTGTATTCAGAGACAGCCAGAAGGCACAGAAAGGTTAAAGTACAAAAAAGTCAACTTTCTAAAAGGGCCATTTTCAGACTTGCAAGTTAAAATCCATCTTAACCATAAATTGTGATTTTAAATTGTGAGTCCAGAGACACCAAGCTTGAAATGGCTATTTTTTCCCAATTGGAAATTACACTTATAAAATGCAATAAGGTAATCCCAATAATAGCTTATGGAAGAGATAGGCCTTGCTGTAGTGAACAACGAATGTGATCATTTTTCACTACCAGGACATGTAAAACTTGAAAGTACATGTCAGTCCTACTTGTTTAAATGCACTCTGCCCATGTGGCGGCCTAGGGCCTACCTTTGGGGTGACTTATATGTATTAAAAAGGAAGGTTTGGGCATGGCAAAAGGGTTAACTTGCTAGATCAACATGGCAGTTAAAAAGTGAACACACAGGCTCTGCAATGGCAGGCCCGAGACTGAAGGGCTTCTGAAGTGGGTTAGAAAAAGAGCACATGCACTTTAGCACTGGTTATCAGTGGTAAAGTGCCCAGAGTCCTACAGCAAGCAAACATGGAGTCAGGAAAACAAGAGGGCAAAAGGCAAAAAGTCAGGGTAAACCACGCCAAGGATGCCAGATCTAAAACTAGTCCTAAATAATGCAAACTAGAGTTACATTCCAATTTTAAACAGAATGAACTTCAAGCACTTCAACTTAAAAAATGCATTCATTTTGTCTGCAGATTCAAGGAAGTTACTTCCTAAGGCTTACAAACTAGGACATAGAGGAATAAGAGGTCTATAGCAGGATAGATGTAGGTAGGCAGCGGCATGGGATACATTTTTGAGAGTATATGCAGGACAGACTGTTGACCTCGACTAATGGAAATGCACCATTAGAAGTTAAAAAAGTGTTCAGAAGATATGAAGGTTTGTGTAGAGATTCAATCATTTTTAGTTAGGGGCTGGGAATGGGAGGATGGCATAAAAGCATGTTGCATATCTGTCACAGGGGGAAATCCACTGAAGACGCTCAAAGGTGTTAAAAGGAAGGGGCATGCACGGGATTTGTACAAGATAAGAGAAGAAATGCAGTTGACAATATATATGGACAAACAGCCAGGAGTGCACACTTTTAGGTGATACAATGGGGAAAAGATAACTTGCAACAATATTTTTGTTTTCTTTTACAATTTTCAGTTTACATTTGGTTTACGATAAAGAAACAAGACTTGATTCTACAAACAAATTACAACAAACCACATTAGCGAGACTACATAACAATAAAATGAAAGATTTTTGGATAACCTACCATAATTTAGAAACTCACCTGTGTTAAACGCTCTTACATAGCCCTCATTTTCAATTTAAATCTTTTTCATTTTTAATTCAGGAAAACATCCCACACATTTAAGACATGCATTCTACTTTAATCCTATACAAAAAATGCAAATATCTTAATACTAAACAAATATATATGCGGCACAATGCAGTGGCACTTTCCTCTTTTATGTTTCTATATTAATTCTATGGGCTCCCTGTTTTAGCGTGATACGTTTTGTCATTTTCATTTATACTTGGTAATATCTCATATTTCTAATCTTAATGGAATTTTTCTATATTTCGTTTTAGTCAGCAAAAATATCAGGTTGTAACTATAATAGCTCCGTTTTTTTTTCTCTTTAAATCTTAAAATATTTTCTTTTTTCCTCATTCGCCTCCAACCTCAGCTAACATGAAATCCATAGGTTGCCACTGTTACTCCAAAAGGAGAGGTAGGCCCTGAGGTAATCGTTTCCGCCCTTTGACTCACGCCTACCAGTAGCATACCCACTTCCTTCTAGTTGCTGCCCTCCCGTTGTTACAGGGGAGGGTGGTTGCATTCTCTTCAGGATTAAACCGAGACATGTATCGATGGCCATCCTTAGTCTAGGCACAGTCTGAGAGTTCCCTTGAGGCTTAATCATAGGACAAAAACAAGTGGGAAAAAAAAACTTTCAGACTGGGGTCCAATTTAGCAACCTGTTCCAAATGGTTCTCTTCTTAGAGTTTTTCAATCGAGCCAAATCAGTTTTAGAGGTTTTATATAAAGGAGATAGCCACTCCGAATGTGTGGGAGGTGTTGACTCGACCCATCTCTTACATATTTCCCGTCTAGCTAAAAGAATAGCAAAAAATAGAAAGTCTCAATCCGAGCCGGTGATATCGCTCCATATGCCGAAAATGATGAGTTTAAGGGAAATTTGTATTGTACAGCTCAAAATTGATGTTAAAAAGTCTCCATCTTCTCTCCAGAATTTCGCAAGAGATGGGCAGGCCCAAAACATGTGTACATCTGGGGCATTTTCCAGATTACATTTTTTACACCTTGCCGGTGGGCCTTTAGACATTTTAGAAAGCCTCGCCAGGGAGAAGTAAGCCCTATGTGTTGTAAAATAGTGGTTTCTCCTCAACCAAGCTGGCTTCACTACTGAAAAGAGGATATTATAAGAGGTCTGCCACAAATCCTCCCAGTCAGTTTCCGGTATGGCTTCCCCCATAACTGCTTGGCTAGCTTGAACTCGCCGTCAATAGCCTCTTCGATAGCCCAATAGAAAAATGACATTTCTTACTTCCTTACCGGTTTATTAACCAAATGATCTTCCAGGGGGTTCCCTCGGCCTAACGGGATCTTCAAATTCTGAGACCAACTAAGTAACTGCAGATACTTGAACCTTGACATGCCTCCCTCCAGCTTGTCGTTCAACGTGGCCCACGGCAAGAGAGATCCATCAACTGCGAGATCCCCCCATACTGCTGCCCCCGCTGTTTTCAAAGGGACTGCCAACTGATCTTTTAGGCAACTGGGAGTTCCTGGGCTGTCCCACATAGGGGCAAGCCTTGAGTAGTATTCGAGACCTATTAGTTTTTTAATCCTAGCCCAATTTTGAGCCGCGCCACTTAGGACTTTCAGTCTGACCTTCTTAAAAAAAAGTTTGTCCCCATACTTAAACAAAAAGCCTTCTTGAGGAAGCCCCAGTTGTTCCAACATGGCTAAAAACATTTTACCTCTCCCTGAAGAGTCTGGGCATTTTAGCAACATTCTGGAATACGATAACTGAAAGGCCCAAGCATAATATTGGATATCAGGAAGTGCCAGACCACCTTTCTACCTTCTGCGTCTTAACTTCTTCCATGATATTCTAGCGGCTTTTGATGCCCAAATAAAGGAGTTAATGGATTTCTGAAATTTGTCAATTAATGCTTTCTCGAAGTTTAAAGGAATGGTATTAAACAGAAACGTTACCTTTGGCAAGATAGACATTTTAATGAGATTTACTCTGCCCAAGATAGACAATGGAAGATGTATCCAAAATTTCATAAGTGCTTGAGATTCCTTCAAAATATTAATAAGATTGACTTTTGCTATTTTGTCTAGCTCTGGAACAATTTTTACACATAAGTAGCGCAACTCTTTTTTGGTTTGGTATCGGCACATTGGCATGTTCCATGTCATTATCTCGGTTTTGTCCTCATTAACCTCATAGTCAGAGACCCGGCCAAACTCCCTAGCTAATTCAATCACCCGGGGAAAAGAGGGTTCCAAATCTGACACCAAAATAAGAATATCATCGAGATACAGGGCTACCTTCTTCTCCCATTAGCCGCTCTTAAATGGTGTAATAGCAGGCTCCTCCCTAAGGTACAGAGCAAACGGCTCTATATAAAGGTAAAAAAGGAGAGGGTGAGAGGGGGCAGCCCTGTCTGGTTCCCCTTTCAATTTTGAATGGTCTGATCGTTCTACCATTTACCACCAACCTGGCAGATGGCTCGCTATATATAAGGCGGATGATGCATCAAAATCTTGGCCCAAATTTAAACTTTTCCAAAACAGCCCCAAGATATTTCCAATCCACCCTGTCAAAAGCTTTGGTTGAGTCCAATGTCATTGCTGCCAGGGGGAGAGAAAAAGTGGATGCAAGATCTATCGTACCCCTAACAAAACCCTTCAGCCCCCGAGTCTATCTGCCAAAATTTTTGAGAAAACCTTGTAGTCGTATTTTAACAAGGATATTGGCCTGTATGAACTACATTTTGTAGGGGGGTTACCTGGTTTAAGGATTAGGATAATATTTGCTTCCCCCAGTAGCAGGAGGCTGAGCTCCATCTATCAAAATTTTGTTGAACACCTCAACCATAACAGGGATAACTATCTCACTCAATTCCTTGTATAGTTCTGCAGGGAGGCCATCCGGCCCTGCAGCTTTGCCCTTTTTACAATCCAAAAGAGCCTTGCTTACTTCTTGATGTGATATTCCTACCTCCAGGCTTTCCTGATGTATTATATCCAATGAAGGTAGTTGGATCGAATTTAGAATTTAACCACCCTTGAATAGATGTTATATCAGAGTCACTTTCATCTTTATATAGTTCTTTAAAATAAGCGTGGAAGATCTCTCCCATCTCCTCCTCCCCGCTTATTAATGCATTCGAGCCGTCATCCTCCATTTGTTTAATTTGATTCCTGACTCTGTCTATTTTGGCTTTCAAAGCTAATAGCCTACCAGTCCCTTCTCCATATTCAAAGTGAGCAAGCTTGCTCACCTCCCACCTGTTAGAAATTCTTGTTTGAATGGTACTTTTCACCCGGGCTTTTAACACCTCTAATTCTGCCATTAATGTCTCTTGGAGATCTTGCTCTTGCTTGGTTACCCAATAATCCTTTCCTCCAGCACCTTCATTTGGCACTCCACAGATGCAATATCCTGCCTGTATTGTCTGTTTTTATGGACAGTTTTAGTTGTAATCAGGCCTCTCAAAAAAGATTTCAGGGCTTCCCATACCACCATTATATCTGTTGATCCTATATTGATATCCAAAAATGCTTTCACCTCCTGGATCAAATATCTGGTAACAGCGGCATCTAGGAGGAGTGTGCAGTCAAGCGTATACACCCTATGTTGTTCTCTGCCAGCTAAATTCAAGTTAATCCAGACCGCTGCATGGTCCGACAAGTGAGGAGTTAGATACCCGATATTCTTTGTGCGGTCCCTTAGATCATTACTAATCAAGATATAATCTATTCGTGATTTATGTCTATATTTTTTGTTATAGAAGGATACGCCCAACTGTGTTACAGATCTCTCTCTCCATAGATCACAAATATCATATTACTTCATCATCGTTTTTAAAAAAAACTTGATTTAGAGGAGATTTTGGCTCTACTTTTTGATGATTTATCCAATCTCGGGTTCTAAACTATATTGAAATCCCCTGCTAGGATGGTTGAGTGACGGAACTCCAAGAGATTCAAAAAGATGTTTTTTAACGTTGATGGATCATCCTGATTAGGACCATAATATTCATCAATTGTAATAGGGACATTTTCTACCAAGATGTTCGCTATCACCCACCTGCCACTCAAATCAGTTCTCACATCTTGTAGGGACGCAGTTGCTTGTTTTTTTATTATAATAGCCACTTCCCTGATATTAGCTGTCTGACATGAGCAGGCATAGTGTTCCACCCACCTGAGATTTCCACAAATATCGCTCATTTCTTTTTTTTACCAGGTGGGTTTCTTGTAGAATAATTATCTGTGCAGGTGAATCTTTTAAATATTGTAGAATTCTCTCCCTCCTACTTTTAACTCGCAGACCATTCACATTCCAGGACAGGCCTGCAGTGTTTTCATGGCGGATAAGGATTGAGACAGCAATACTGGGATTTCAGTATAATCCAGTTTACCCTGTTCCGGTACCAAACCAAAGACAATACACCTTGCACTTCATCTAAATTGCGAGGAGAATGATTTTTTGTATTATTTTTTCCCTTCTGCCCCCTTACCCGTGTACTACCCCCCACCCAAACTTCCCCACCACCCTCCCTGGAGAAGCCTACCCCCATTTACCTGGATAAGCCCAGGTTCTGCCTGCCCGTTAGCATATTCTAACCTGCTCCATAAATGAATTCTACTTAGTCTAATACTGTATCTTTAAGCTTCTACCTCTAACTGCAACTCTAATTATCTACTGAGGAAGGCATAATCTATTAGCTGATTGAGCCGGTAATGTGCAAAAGACTGGGACAAAATTAAAGGTTTAGGTTCACTAGAAGCTCATCCGCTTCTTGCAATGTTTTGGTAAAATACGTTTTAATATTAAACATGATCTTTAGTTGTGCAGGGAACTATACTTGGACTGTTGCCCCTAGCTTCCTAAAATCAACCATTCTTTTCCCCCAGCTCACACTGTCTGTCTAAAGTTGTACGAGAAAGGTCAGATCTAATTCCAAAGGAAAGTCTCTTGATTTCAGAGATTTCAGTTTGAGAGCTGCTGTTAATATTTTTTCCTTAAGGGAAAAGGTCAGGAAGTTAACTAAAATCTTCCAAGGCTTTGTCCTATTGGGATGTCTTCTAAAAGGATCTCGGTGAATTCTCTGGATGTCTCTTTTTAGTTCATCTTCTGTGACTTCGATCTGTATTGTGTCTTTGATGAGGGAGACAGTGTAGGATTTAAGATCCTCCCCCTCTTTCCCTTCTGGTATATTTAAGAGTTGCAAGTTGTTACGCCTGGAATTATTTTCCAACAATTGCACTCTTTCCCGAAGCGCTGCTTCCTCTTTTTTAAGCATGGAAATATCCGTTCTGACTCCTCCCAGACCATCTTTAATGATTCCAACCTCACTCTCCAAAGCCGCCGTTCTTGAACTTAGATTGTCGAGTTTATTTTCCAATGATTCACAAATGAGTCAAATTTCTCCCTGGTTTGCTTCTGAAACCGCAAACCCCTTTTTAAGGTCCGTGGCCATTAAGAAAAAGAGAGTTTCCAAGGAGCTCCCCGAGGATCCAGGGTTTCCTGAGGGTACAACAGGCCCCGACGCACCCCCTAAAACCTCTAGTGCTCTTTCTGCCCCTATATCCAGCTCTTGCTGTCTTTTACTGCTCCCCCATATTTACAGATGTTAGCCGGTTACCCTCGGTGCTAGCCAAGATTATAAATTCTTCTGCTAAAACAATTTGTTTAGCTTGTAACTCAATTGGCCCTAAATCAAGCCCAGAGGAATCTGGAGGCAACCTTAAAGTGGAGCCGGCGCTAAACGAAGGGTCTAGCCTAGGGTTCAGCTCGAAAGATGGGGGGGTAGGTATTGGCGTGGGTAGAGTGAGATTCCACTCCTTAGTCGAAGGTACAGACATTTTTATTAACGCAGAGGATTCAAAACCCTCCCTCAGCGCCCTCTGCTTCTCCCCCTGTTTCCCCACTTCCAACACTTGCGGGAGAACCTTAAAATAAGATCTCAAGGAGGAGGTAATTCGAATTTTAGCATCTGCTGGAATGCCCCTTTTCTCTAGTTTTTTAGTGCCCTTCTTTTTATATTCCCGGTATGGGGGATAACCCTCATGGTCTCCTTCAGTGTCTGATGTTAAATGGGCTATATCTGCTGGTGTTTTCTTAAAGACTTCGTTGTCCTCAGTATTCTCCTGAATTTTAGGTACTTGAGAATCAGTGTTTTTGCCAGTACCCCCTTCCCACCCTTCCTACCTCTCTTTGCACCCTTACTTCTCCGTAATTTAGATAACCCAGTGCCTCTCTCAACTTCTCTGCTTTTAATTCTCTACTGCTTCTCAATGGGTTGAGCACTTAAAGGGGGCGGCAAAAGCAAAAAGGACCGCTTTGCAGAGGTAGGTATAGCTACTAAAAAATCCCCCTTCCGATTTAAATCACGCAGGGAATATGGGGGATAAGGCTTACCAGGCTTGAGGACCCACCGGAGCCCCGGTACCTCGCCTCTAAATTTTCCTTCCTGTCTTGTTGCAGCGGGGCTTCAGATTGCTACCTCAGCGTCTGTCATCTCTGCCACTTCTCCCTCCGCTGCTGCCTTCGTTGCCGTCGTTCTCTCTCTCCAGCGCGGCTTCACCGGCACTCGCCGCACACCCAGTACTGCCCCTGCCTTCCGTTCTCCCGGAAGCACTCCGAGCGAGCCCACCTCGGAGTAGACCGCGCGCCGTGAGTCTCAAGCCCCGCCTCAGCTCGAAAGCGGTGCCAAAGCAACGGGGGTGATCCAAAATTAAGCCAACACACATGCCAGGTAGGAGAGTTCCGTAATTAACAGACTTTAAAGCACTATTTACCTCCTCTTTGAGTCGATTAAGCCATCGTTTCACCGTAGGAGCAGATGAGCTGCTAGCACAGGCATGCGACCGCTTAGCTCATGGCCGCCATGTTCTCCCCACCAATAGTTCCAATTTTGTTTAACTGACAAATGTGCACTCACACGTTGATGGTTGTAGGTGTGTATTTATTTATGCATTTAACATTATACAAATTCAAACAGAGCTGGTTTACAAAAGAAACAATATCTATACATGTGTAGAACAAAGGAGTTATTAAACCAAAGAGATCAGATGTGAGGTGGATTAATTGCACTAGTTGCATGGTTATTTCTGGTAAAGACACACATTTGAGCAAAAAAGGTCCTGGGTACAAGGCCTTTGTGTAACAGCAAAGCCGGCAATCTGCAAAAATGTGTTGTGACTGGAAAAATGTAAGTCGTAATGTACTTAAGGTTGTGACCAGGGCTTTAATGGGATGAAAAAACGGGGGAGGGGGGTGGTCTCTCAGAGGGGCATGGCCACTGTAAAAAAAGGGCGGGGCTTACAGACATTGCAAAGCTAAAAGTGTGTGCTTTGCATAGTATTTTGGTGTTTCTGTAATTGCAAGGTATATGATACAACAAGCCAGGACTATTGGCTTTGTCAATGGTTGTTAGCTGCATAAGATAAATAAGAAGCTACTATGGCTGTATATAATATTGGAAAAGCTTCCACTTACAGCCCTGGTGACACCACGACAATGCTGCTGCTCCTGAGTTTAAAAAAGGGAAGGGAAATCCAGAGACAAAATGACTCTCTTTTAAGGATTTCCCTTCTCCTACAACGCTCACCTGGCATGACGTCATGCTGTACCTTCTCCACTAGTGAGAAGTGAGCAGAGTGAGGAGCGCACACATCAATGTGCCTGCTGTCACTGAAGTCCAGAAAAAAACGGACCGCCTGTGCCAGGGCAAAAACAGAGCCTGATAGAGACCCGTTTTGATGCCTCCTTTAAACAAGCATTTACAATGCAATAGGTCTCGCAGCATTTAATTTAGAGCTTTTAACATTATTTTGTGATCAAGTTCTTTGTAATGAAATGATAATGCTTAATATTATTTGTTCGCGCAGCCGTAGACAAAGCAGAAATATATTAATACAGAGTTGTGAGAAGTCTGCTTTACATATAAAACCGCGCGCGACCGGCTCCGATCGCTTTCGCTTTCCCCACCGGAAGTCAGGCAATGTCGCCTGTGACGGGGGCGGGGCCGCGTCAGGACCGGAAGAGGAGGCATGCGTATCGCGGCCCGGGGCTCCTGTGAGCAGTGGAGAACCCCGGGCCCGCCAGCAGGAGGTTAGGCGACTGTTGCGGGGCTCCCTTGACCAAGAGGGAGCCCCGTGAAAGGAGCTGGCAAGAGCTGCAGCGGCGGAGTCCCCCGATATTGCCCCAGTAAGTTAGAAAGGGCTGGGGGGTGCGGTGTGCGGTGTGCGGGGGGAGGGGGGAGGGGGCGAGGGGGGCAGCGCTCGTGTGTCTGTGTGCGTGTGTATGTGTGTGTGGGAGGCTGTATGTGCGTGCGTGCGTGCGTGCATGGGCGCTTCTGTGTGTGTGTGTGTGTGTGTGAGAGTGCGCGTGCTCGTTTGAAATCGCCTCCAAGGCGATGCGCGCGGCCAGCAGTGTCTCCTGGAAAGGAGACACGGCAACAATAGGCTGTCGGCGGACACGCGCTTCCGCGCGTGCAGCCGAGACCTAAAAACTGCAGATGCTCAGGCCCGGTGAGACCCGGCCCACTTAAAGCACTGGTTGTGACTCATTGCAATTTCAGAAGTAGGAGGGAGTCTGAAAGAGATGCCTGCGTCCCCTTCCAAATTAAAGTGACATATACAAATGATTTGCGAACACAACTGTCATTGGAAATCATTGACTGGATAAAAAGATGGTGGTATCCATTTACAAAGTGAAAGGTTACCCTCTGGGAGAGCTTATCTCTAGTGAATGTCGACTCTCCTCATTGGAAGGGGGCAGCCGATGCTTCAGGGAACCCCTGCATGCTCCCCGATGCTGTTTTCAGAATACCTATTGGATTTTTTTATAGCAGCCCCTGTCCCTTTAATGTACAAGGGCTTGAATTTAAAAAGCAGTTTTTTCTGTAAATGCAGATACAGAGCTAGAGACCTGCTGTCGTTCACAGGCCACCGTCTCTACATTTGCAGCCCACTTGGAGAGATTCACAAACAGAATACTGCCTCATTAGCATTAGGGCTCCCAGTTTTCTGTTTTTACAGATTTCTACTGATAAATACAAACAGAAAACTATTTATTTTCCTGTCTGTATTTCATTTCAAATACAGAAAGATCCGGGAAATAGTTCTTCTTTGGATATTTTTTTCTACAGTCAATCATGAGTGACAGGTCAGTAGCTGTACAGATTGAGAGGTAGGGGAGATTAAAAAAGTAATTAGATTTCCAAAATAAGCTTAATTAAAGTGCAGAGCTACAGTTATTTATGCTATTCTATATTGCAAGTGTTTTCAAATAATGCTATTGCACTGTAAAATACCGAAACCTTTTGGACATTCAAATGTGAGTAAGCGTTTATCAGTTCAATAAATGTGGAAAAATACCTATTGCAGATTCATTTATAGTTACAGCACAAAATAAAAATGGATGAATACAGAAAAATGAGCAAAAAATAAATATGGCCAAATAAAGACGGAAATGTCAAAAAAAATAAATACCATATAACCGGGAGCCCTAATTAACATTAATGGGCAGAATTCGGCAAATTTTACTAAAGTACCATTTGACACAGCAGTGTTGGTCATGTTGCAAAGAAGTCAGAGTGCAAATACAATAAACTGGTTTGCACTGTAACTATGAGTACAGCAGGACCAAGGATTGCTTATAAGGAATATACACCAAAGCAATACTTTCACATAAAAACATTAGTATTGTAGAAATAACATACACTCACTGTTAGAACTGGGCTCTCTAGTTGGCAGGTGTCGGTACCACTATCCAAATAGGGACCCTTGCTTCTAGTCAGGGTAAGAAGGATACACTCTTCAGATAGCCCCTGCTCACCCCCTTGTTAGCTTGGCACGAGCAGTCAGGCTTATCAAAGGCAATGTGCAAAGTATTTGTACCAACACTCACAGTAACACAGTGAAAACACCACAAACTGACTCCACAACAGTTTAGAAAAATAAAGATATTTAATCTAAACTACACAAGACCAAAACGACAAAAATCCAACATACACAGTTCAAAAATATGGTTTCAAAAGTGTTCTTAAGGTTGCATTAAAATAATTCACAGTTGCGTCACGTTTTAGCCAACAGTACCTTTAGATGCGACAAAAGTTTCAAGTGAAAGCTGTAGCGGTGAAAAGCAAGCAATGCGTCACTCTTGAGACCCTGGGGAGACGATGCGACAACCCCGCTGGACTCAGGGGGCGTGTTGCGATGATTCCAGTCTGTATGGGGAGGGATGCGATACCTTGCGTGGATTCCGGTGCACAGGTTTTGGTGGAAGCGGCTCGCAAAAGGTATGATGCGACGATGTTCGGGCGGCGACGATCTCCGGTGCGGCAACGATGCGATCTTCTTCTCTCGCGGCCCCTCAATGTGATGGCTCTGCGACAACTCTCACAGTAACGTGATGCGGTCCGCAAGCAAGTGGTGCGACGTTCTTGCCCAGTGACGACAGGCTCTGCGACGATACTCGCAGCTATGCTAATCTTCCCGCACCAGACTGGTGCGTCCCGCAAGCGAAGGATGCGACGACTCTGGCAGCGGCAACAGGCTCTGCAAAGATCTAGGCCTTCGCGGAGGCGGAAATTTCCTCGCATTGACGGGGATGCGCTCCGCAAGCGAGCGATGCCTTAAAACTTGCAGAAAGTCTTTAAAATCGTGGTTTCCAGCTTCCCAACACAGGCACAACTTCCAGAGGCACCACAACTGGCCCAAGCACTCTAGGAAGGACAGCACTCTCTCAGCAGAGTTCAGGGAAGCTAGGGGTGAAGTCTTAACAGGGAGCCAGCTCTTCTTCAGGCCCTTGGAGATTCCTTCAAGCAAGGGGACACAGCACAAAGCAAAGTCCTTCCCTCTCCTTGGCAGCAAAGCAACTGTAGGTCAGTCCAGCAAAGCAACAGCAGGACAGTCTTCCTTCTTCAGTCTTCCAGCTTTCTCCGTGGCAGAGGTTCCTTCTTGAATCCAGGATGATCTAGTTTTCAGTAGTGTGGGGTCCTGTACTTATACCACTAAATATCTTTGTTCCCATTGTGCAGTAGGTCTCTGAGCCCGGTCTGAACCAGTTCTGGGTGTTTCTTGAGCAGTTTGTTTTCCTGGTCTCTCCTTTCCTTTCAGAGAGAGGGGCAGAGTCGTCTGCCGCCCGCAGGAGGTGGAGCCAGCATTGTGAAAGGCAGGCTCAGCCCTATTCAGGCCCAGGTGATATCACCTCCCACCACTCTAGATGCAGATGGAGCTATTCAGCCCAGGGATGGCCCACTCAGCCTCTGGAAGCCACCCAGCCCCTACCACTCACAAACCAGACAGTCAATTCACAAACAGGCCAAGACACACAGAAAGGTCAGACAAGAGAACAGATACTTTCTAAAAGTGCTGTTCTCAAACACAGGATTTAAAAACCACCTTTCCTAAAAGATGTGTTATTAAATTCTGAGTTCAGGGATATCATATCAGACGTTTATGTCCTATCTTGCTCCTATGGGAAGATATGCAGGTAACCACTGTAGCCAGCATTCTCAATGATAGCCTAATGGCAAGATAGCCTTACAATAGTGAAAAACAAAAATGGATGTAATTTACTACCAGAGCATGTCACCTGCACTAGTACATGCTCTACCTTTCACATACAATGCACCGTGCCCAAGGGGGTACCTTGGGCCTTCCATAGGGGTGACCAATGTGCATAGAAAGAGAAGGGTTTGCCCTGGTCAGTGGGGATACTGACCAGGAGGACATGGCAGTTCATAGACTTCACACAGGCACTGCGGTGGCAGGCCTGAGACACCATTTTAGGGCTACTCATGAGGGTGGCACAATCAGTGCTGCAGGCCCACTAGTAGCATTTGTATCACCAACCCTAGCACACAGTGCACTTTACTAGGGACTTCTTGGTGATTCAAATATGCCAATCATGGATAACCAATTACAATAACAATTTAAACAGGGAGCTCTTGCACGTTGACACTGATCAGCAGTGGCAAAGTGCCCAAAGCATCTAAACCAGCAAAAACGAAATCCAGCACAGTGTCGAAAATACAGTAGGCAGAGGCAAAAAGACAGAGGAAACCACGCCAAAGATGCCAGGTCTAACACTCACTTGGAAAGATATATATAATTAATGAATCATATTTCCTTTTTTAATACCCCCTACTGTCACTATGCACAATTACTGGCCTGCTGGTCATGCCTCAGTGATTGGGTGCTGAATATGATTGACCGCATGAAGAGACACTGAAAAGAAGACCACATGCCTTAATTTTTTTATTTTTGACAATATATGCGACCAGCAAAATTGTTTTCCTTCTTTACGTATGTGTAAAAACCAACCAAAATGGAAACCTGTTTTACTTCCATGCTCCTGATTTGATGGCTTTTCTCAATATTGTTGTATTCCCCCTCTCCCCCCACCTCTAGCAGATTTAAGTCCCATCCTGCTGTGTGATTTCTTAAGTACATCCTTCCTCTACTGAAATCAGGGTACTATATTTTTACTTTGCAGTTTAAAATTTCATTTCCATTTTAGCACTGCATGCTAGTGCATGGCTTTCCTCACTCTCTGTGTGTGTATACTAATATCGCTATCCTTTGGCTAATGTTTGATGCTAGTAGGTGGTTTTTCATAAACTCAATCTTTTGATTCACCTACTATATTTGTACACACTGTGATCGTCAACTGTGGGCCTTTGTGGATACCGCTGTCCATACCTCTTTCAGAACTGAATACCAAGGTTCAAATTAAATTACATTTTGTAAATATAGTGAACTAATGGGTATTGGCATCACTTTGTGAACGAAACAATACTACCATTTAGTTATTATTATTATTTTTTTCACTAATTTAGAGCAGGGCCTCCATTTCCTGAGCAGTGGCCAGGAGAGGTGAGGCGTGCTCCCAAGAATCATTGGGTGAGTGATCTCAAATTACCAACCATGCTTACTATCTCTTAGAAGGTTGACTTTTGAGCAACAATTAATAGTAGGCTAGCAATTATTGTTCTATGTGTCTGCTACATGTATGTTTCTCTGTTTGGATTTTTTCAGGAAAGAATCCAATAGAATTTTGAACCTGATAGAGAGACGCAGGAGGTTCTCCGCGCATAACAACACATCCGGTATCATTTGGTGTAATTAAATTTGTTTTGTACATTTTCTTATTGCAGTAGTGTATTTCTAGGTCCTGATGAAAGCCAATAGGGAATGTCCCTGTTATATGGCAGAAACATGTTGACCACTGGGAAACATCCTTTACAACGAAACTTTTACAACGCACTACCATTACGACGCAACTTTTACAACGCAAACCATTACAACGCATAGCGCTGGGGGGCGCTCTAGGATAGGGAATGTATTTAATATACTATCCAACACCTTCCCTACCATCCACGGGGACTGGAGTTGGAATAGTAAATTAAATAAATCACTATCCAGCGCCTAAAAGCACTATGCGTTGTAATGGTATGCGATGTAAAAACCGCGTTGTAAAGGCATGCGATGTAAAAGTATGCGTTGTAACGTCATACATCCTGACCACTATACCATCTAATTCTGACAGATATTATGTCAAACTGTCTTACACTTTCCTTTTAATATTGACACCATGATTGTTCCCTATTAAAATTTTCCTTGTTGTCATGGTAGCCAATTTTAACATTATACACTTATTTGTTTTTCACTTTTTTGCACTGCAAGTAGTATCCCACACCATTTTTCACCCATAATTTGGTTTTGTATGGTTGGATCCATCGCTGGTGGTTCAGTGGGCTGGTGGGCTAGTGGAGAATAACACATTACTCCAACAGGTGTATCTCCCTATCTTGACGACTATACATATAGAGGTCCCAGATGATGATACTCCGCCATATGGGTGGGCTGATGGGATTCATTTCCTGTACATGATGACACATATATAATTCCTGACACATAGTTTCTGCATTCTACCTTTTTTGTAGTACAGACCACTGACAGTCATCTATGTTTGTTTCCTCACTCTCTGCCTTCTCCACTTGTTCACCTATCACATCACTACCACCACTCCCCTGCACTCGATGTTATGTTCAGTAATAAAGATAACGCAGTGAACTTTTCCAAGATGCTTTATTCCAGTTCACCTTAACAGACCATCGACCAAACTGACAGTTCCTCCATCTCCAATCCAACTGCCTTACACTTAAATGATGGAGCCCCATTGGAACCATCACAGAGAACACAACTAGGCCATAGCTGGCCTAATATAACATTGCATCAGTATAAAGCTAACTCACAGCACTCTCTCTTCCTGCTTCCCACCTAAATCCTTGCTTGACCAATGCGCCTGTACCCATTCCACCACGTTTCAATCTTTTGGTTTGGATTTTTAGATTGTTTTTAAGGTGGGCAACTCGTTTCCACCTATTTGAGTGGCATCTCACTCTTTTCTTAATTGACCATTCAACAATGGCTGTTGGTCATCTTGGAATGGTAAATTACAACCAGAAAACTCATAGATAGTGGCTGGTGTGTCAGCAGACGTGCATGACTGGGTGACCATCTTAGAACTTTTTTTGATTTACAACAGAAAACATTCTGAGACACGCATGCGTGCTGATGCACTAGCAGCCAACTTGCAAATGGGTTTGTAATAAAGTGAAACACAAAGCATCCCAATATTTATTTATTTATTTAATGCGATTTTATATAGCGCAACCATTACCCGAAGGTGTCAGAGCGCTGCCCGTGCATGCCCACGTGTGCATAGTGACACTCCCGCGGCCATTTAGCATTTTTTTGTACTTTGCACAATGTCAAAGTAAGCAGGAACTAGCAAAGCCAATGGTAGTTACAGATGAGACCAATTGCCTTTTCCAATCTTTGTTTTATTTAGGAGCAGACCTCATATGAATTTTGTTATCACATTGTTCACTTACAATAACGCTGTTAATTTTGTGTCAATTTCAATTCAATATAACCCAAGTGATACACTACAGAACAGTTAATCGAAACTCAGCTTCACAAACGTGTTTGACTCTCTGACGTGCAATAAAGCACCCATGCCAGGCTTCGATGGGGATACCAGATAACACACAAAGCCGTCACGTGCGTGACGGGCGGTAGCTTTGGAACTGAGCTAATTTATTCCATTTATGTTCTGCCGCTTTTCCTTAAATTATCCTTGGTTTCTTTGCTGTGACTTGTAGACTGTCCTTAGGCGACTTTTAACAGAAATGCAGCGAGCAGAAGGCGTGAACGAATTTAAAACGAGTGTATAAATTCTGGGGAATTTCCAAAACATGTGCCTTTAAAAAGGCGGGCGTGGGATGTATACTTTACTGTAAACAATTATTTAAAAGCATGACGATGTAATAGAAAGAGAAATAGCAGGTCCGCACTTGATGAAAACCTAGTGATATGCGTTGTAAACACACCTTTAAATTTAACTCGTCTTAGACCTGAACAATACAACAGCTACAGATAAAAGTTGATCAAATTAATATTGTAACCAACTTTAACAAAAGAAAACCATATGATAAACTGCATGTTCGGGCCAACGCAGTGCTGAGTGAGGGCGTGGCTTCGGGGTGGGGGGGGGGGACACCCTTCAAAAAATTGAATTCTGTAATAAATAGTGGGGTACAGGCGCTTTTAGTCAGGTATGGCGAGCTGTCTGCCGGATTCACCAGGGATTGTCACAAACACAGGCAGAAACACACTCGTACTCGCCCTCTTGACTCCGTTTTGAAGGTCTTACAAATGTTGGTTTGTTTGAAAAAAATACTGGGCCTCATTTATGAAAAGTGACGCACTGCTGCGTGAAAACAGCGATGCGTCACTTTTCACTGCGCCCTCCTTGTGACACCAATGATGCGTCATATTTACAGTATTACGTATCATGGCGCAAGGAGTTACAGATACGTCAGTATTTCTGACGTATCTGTATGGCGCAAAAGTGACGCATTGCTGGAGTGTCACAAAAGTGGCGCAACTCCAGCAATGTGAAGGGCCTGCGTCAGTCTTACGCCTGCTGTGAGGCAGGCGTAAGAAATTGACGCATTTGTGTCCTAGAAGTGGGGCAGTGACAGCGTCACTTCTATGACCCTTTCTTGCGCCAGAACGCCCCCCATGCATACATTATACCTGGCGTAGGTATAATGTAGCGCAGGGGTTTACAAAGTGACGCATCTACCTAGATGCGTCACTTTGTAAATTTGGTGCAACAAGGCACATTTTTTACACTGCTGGGGCCTCATTTATGAAAAGGGACGCATCGCTGCGTGAAAACAGCGATGCGTCACTTTTCACTGCGCCCTCCTTGCAACACCAATGATGCGTCATATTTACAGTATGACGCATCATTGCGCAATGAGTTACAGATACGTCAGTATTTCTGACGTATCTGTAGGCGCAAAAGTGATGCATTGCTGGAGTGTGTCACAAAAGTGACGCAACTCCAGCAATGTATCCTTTCACATGGGGAAAGCTCCCTGTGAAAGGGCCTGCGTCAGTCTTACGCCTGCTGTGAGGCAGGCGTAAGAAATTGACGCATTTGTGTCCTAGAAGTGGTGCAGTGAAATAACAGAGATTTTACTGCGTCACTTCTACGACCCTTTCTTGCGTCAATACGCCCCCCTTTCATACATTATACCTGGCACAGGTATAAAGTTGCGTAGGGGTTTACAAAGTGATGCATCTACCTAGATGCGCCACTTTGTAAATATGGCGCTACAAGGCGCATTTTTTACGCCACTGGTGCTTCACAAAAAGTGACGCACCACCGGCGTAAAAGTGACGCATAGCCACATAAATGAGGCCCCGGGTGCGTGACGCACCGCGGCGTAAAAGTGACGCACGGCCTCATAAATGAGGCCCACTGTGTTTTAAGTGCTCTTAACGCATGTCCTCTTCAGCCTGTCCCAATTTCCTGATTCTCATATAATGTATTTTCACAAGATACTCCCCCCCCCACACCAAGTCTCACTCATCAGTCTATTGCCTATGATGGTGAGTTACTGGAGCGTGCCCTGTACAAAAGCTTAAAATAATTTTTCCACGATGCGCAATTTCATACATTTAATACATGGCGCTATCTAGGGTATTTGGAAATCGGTGCACGAATATCAATCAAAACTTTAGCCACGCAGTAGTATTGAAGAAATAAGTGTTCGCGCAACCAACATCCAGCAGGAAGCGAGTAGTGAGTCTAAAGTGCAAAGGTAATGATAAAAACGTATTCAGGAGCTGTAGCACTTAGACGAGAGTTAGTTTGCATAAACATCGAGCACTTCGGCAGCCTAGCTTGATATTTCAGTGAATGCATTCCATGTAATGTGGACATTCATGTTCTTATTTCATCCTTAACTAAATTATCGCTGGTACTCAAAATGTTTTGCTTACTTTTCCCGAAGTCGCCATGATGCATCCAATCCGACCGAGCTGCGGGAACCGTAGGCTGCCTGCAGACACCGCTTCACACGCGACCTACAACGCACACCTCGTTCCGATCGGCCTTTGTATGTTTATTGAACAAGCCAAAGTCAGATACGAGGCGCATGATTCATAAGCCCCGCCCTTATCAAATGCAGGTGAAAAGCTGTGGGAAAGAAGCAGGGTTTCTTATTTACAGCTACAGCTGCTGAAATGGAAACAAGCACACGCAAAAAACGAAACACGAGGACACCTGTCATTACAAGTAAAGAGAGCAGCATGCCAGACACGCAAACCACTAATTTAACATATTAATTTGCTTTTATGTACTCTAAAAGGCACTCCCCACTTCCACGCACTGTACAAAACTAATGTCGTTAAGAAACGGGTTATTTCGAGACACTCCAACTGCTATATTACCTATACTGCCAGGCGATTCTGAGGCAACTTTTTGAAAACGTATTTATGGGGTGGAGCTTGACCAGGGCCGGACTGGTGAGGTCCGGGCCAGGGCCGGACTGGGAACTGAAAGCAGCCCTGGCAAATTTTGCCAGACCAGCCCCTGTCCAGCGCGTAGTGAGGCAGCCCCCGTCCGGCGTGTAGCGAGCGAGCGCAGCGAGCGAGCACGACGGCCACTAGGGGGGTTTGGGAGGGTTTTCCCCCCAAGAAATTTTTCAAAAATGACAGACCAAAATGGTGAATTTTACAGCACATTTTTCATTACATATTCAAATTGTATCAACTTTCAAAGCACAGTAAACAGTAGATGATGACCTTAAAGAACATCAGGTTAGTGAGACCAACTCCCCCCCCCCCCCCGCCCCCCACATGGTGTGTAGCGAGCAAGCGCTATGAGCAACCACTAGGGGGAGTTTGGGGAGTTGAACTTCTCCCCCTCAAGAAAATTTGGGAGACAGAAAGGCCAAAACAAAGCATTTTTCAACACATTTCTCATTACATATTAGATTGTATTCACTTTGAAAGCATAGTAAATGATTACCTATAGAGCACCAGGATACCCAATCCTAAATCACAGACATTCCTACAGAGAACACTAACAAATGAAATGTCGAGCATGAAACATGAATTTAAATGTAACAATTTTTTTCTTCATATAAAATAGCATAAAGACATTTAAAAATTCAATTGCACTTTGCATTAATTTGTGTCAAGAGGGTGTTTCACAGATGAGATGTCGGAGCAAGTCCCCAAGCAACTCCCCATGGGTATTGATGTAAAGCCCTACCTACTAACCAAGGTAGACCTGGATTTAAGACAAAAGCTGATGCCTTCTTGAGGTTTTCCAAGAATGCATGTATGATCTACAGTACAGCATAAATACAGTTCAGTAAATATTTTCAAGTTTTCCTAAGCATAGGATTTTGTAGTGGATGGATATTACTTGTTGTTTCAGTGCAAAACCTATGCTAGACAGTAGACATAATGCTCACAGCCTTTCACTATGGTACAAAGGTGTGTGCGTGGTGCAAAGCAGGCTCAAAGAGAGCCAACGCAAGGAGGTCAACTCTGGTTATTGGACTGCATTGTTTGATATTTATAAGTGGCCCTCAAAATGTTTACGGTAACATGCACAAGTCAAATGCTTGTCATGTCCAGAGTGCAACCATCAAAGAATATGGATAAAATAAGTGTGATACACCTCTGGAGGGTACAACAACCTGTTAATATTTGTGAATAGATGGCACTCCTAATTACCTGGAATACATCATTATTACGAAGGACTTCCTATTTAAATATGAAGAGTCTGCATATTAGGCCAAATTCCTGCTGTACCATTCCAGATCAGAGGTATGGTAAAATCGGGCACAAGGCAGAACTAAGATCCCAACATGGAGATTCACTGTTCAGGACTTATTGAGAAGGTTGAAGGAGAATGCTAAATAATACAGCGCAAATAAATAGGAGCTATTCAAAGTGATGATCTGAGGAGAGTGCATGGCCAAAAAGTATAGTAACAAACAATAACTGGGACTGAAGAAATAGAAAAAAGATTCAGTTAAGAGAAGCAGCATCTACAATGCAACCGAAAAATGCTAGACTTGTTATATGTATACGAAAAACATGGGCTACCCCTGACAAATTGACTATTGCTACATATAGAAAACCCAGCACAGTGACCATGTAACTAGATCATGAACATATGAAATACCACAAAAGACCTGCACATTTGCTCAAAGTTGCGTGAAAAACTTTGAAATCCACAATTGTCTCAACCTTATACAAACATATTTTGACTTGAACTTATGTAGGTTGTCTATTTACCTATATATTATTGCGGGGCCTCCTCTGATGTGTATGTAAAACGTACCTTTTGCCCAAAAGATTTGTACTGAATTTTGACATTCTGTCCTGAATTTTTGTCCTGAATTTTGACCCTTTGTCCTGAATTCTTACACTCACCGTCCTGAATTTGCACCAATGCCAGTTGGTCACCCTAATCATGCTGGTTACAAGGATCCTCATGAAGAAGGCTGGCTTGGCGCGGTGAGTGCAGGGGATGGGACAGGTGTGAATACTGATGGCGATGGTTTGGCACAGATGTATTAAGGGGTTGTATTGTGAGAGTGAGCGATATCTGAGGGTTACTGACTGTTTTGTGTTTTGCCTACGTTCAGGGTCCCTTTGAACTGCGATGCTGCTGTGGGATAAATCCTCCAGAGCTGAGGCCTGGAGCCCCAGTTGTAGCATTGTAGCTTGTTTCATACGGTTGTTTGCCCATCCTTGAATCTATCCCCTGCTGTCAGCCCACACTCCTCCCTTTAAGGGGTACAAATATCAAGCGGCAGCGCTCAGATTGCACACCATAAAAACGTCTAAACGTCTTATTTATCCCTAGTTAAGTCTTTCACAGCAGCACTTTCATAATAATAGCCGAATTGGGGCAATGTGACTTGTGGGCACCCTTGACCTGGTTACTCTTTCCGGAGCGGAGAAGAGAACCATACCACTACATCACCAGGCTGAGTAAGACCAGGGCGGCCCGGCGAAGAAGACAATGGGAGCATTGCCTGATCCATTTCTCAGCGGGCAGTGCCAGTGCCAGTGCAGTGCTTCCGTTTTTTTAATGCTTACAGGCAGCTTGTGTGGGATTTTGTCTGCGAGTGCAAATTATCCTCTAATTGCATTTCTAATTGAAAGAAGCAAACAGCGTGACATGAGTGACTTATGTGTATGTAACTCTCGAGCCGGGAGGTTATAACTTACAAGTTATGAGGTACATAGTCAGTCACGTAACAAGTTTGCTTCTTTCAGTCACTCTCGGCCCCAATTATTGCATTTAGTAAGATGTGAGGACTATTCTGCAAGTGAGGGAGGCACGTTTCGAATCAGAGGTAGACACTGTGATACAATTACCCATACTGTAAAACTCTGAGCTCCTATCTTCCCCTAGACTAGATATTGCAAGTCCTAGACTAGATATTGCTGGTTCCACCATGAATGTACTGCTGTCAATCATCTGGCCTCCTCTCATATCTTTCTGTCCAGTGCTTTTGTGTTGTCTGAAGATGCCTGGTTTCCGGGTGTGTGATGCATGGTCGGGCTGTGCTCTGGGTTTTCCATCCCTGAGGGGGTTTCTCCGGGGGGGGGTTTCTCCAGGGATTATCGGGCTGAAGATGGTCTGAGCTGATAAGATCTGATGCTCCTGGAAATTGTGTTACTTAAAAACGACTTTGTGAATATAATGGTGTGCCTTATCATGTGTTGAGCGCATCTGTCAAGTGTGTCTTGCAAGTCTCGTGGCAGTGTTGGTCCTTGCGATCTAATTGGAATGCTGGTGTATTTGTATGCATGCGTTCTTGTGGACTCAGTTGAGTTGGCTACTCAAGAGAACTGTGTGTATGCTCACACCAAATAAATACGTACTTTAGGACTCAACATGGCGTACCTACTCTTCTAACTCTCTTTTTCAATGCAATGTGAAGTGTAGGAGATGAATTCTACACCATCTTTACCTAAGGTGCACCTAGTGCCTTAGAGCTCTTTCTTTGTTTTGAGAACAAAGAAGCGATACTGTGACAAAATAACTAAGGTCCCACTGCAGCTGGAGTGCACAGTCTTTATTGTTTATCAGCGTCTCAGGACATCAACAAAACCAATAGGCAAATTGATGAACAAGCATTTGCAATGCAACAGGTCTCGCATTAACTAGTTTGAGCTATTGGCATTGTAATTGACAATGCCTTTTATTTATGTTTTGGTTTTTAAAGCATAAATAAAACGTATTGTTGTTTAAAATGCCAATAGCTTAAATCTGCGTAAATGTGAGACATACTGCATTGCAAATGCTTGTTTAAAGTCTGACATGGTTTCGGTCCTCCTGGACCTGCCTAAGACATCCCTCATATAAATGAACAAGAGTCAACAGAGGGGAGGTGGGGGAATTCCAGCTCTGACCTTTCAGGCAAAGAACGCCAGTAAGAGAACATGAGACAGGGAGAGAAAGATGCAAAAATTGGCAAGGTGTTGATGATGGGCGAGATAAAGAGGGTGGGAGAGCAAGATGCACCAAAAAGGGGACTAGGGAGAGAAAAGAACAGGGGTCAACAATAAGGGAAAGAGAAGCTTGAGCAGGGGGAAAGAAAGGAAGAAATTGGTGGGACAGGAAAGAAAGCAGAGAGAAGACTCGAAGAGAAGAATTAAAGACTTGAGGGTGTAACAATACAAAAGAAGGAGCAAGAGACAGTACGCACGGATGCTGGGCAACACTGAAGTGTGCAAGAGAAAACAGTGCAAAAGAGATCATGAAAGAAGAAGGTCTGATAATGGAGAAGAGCACATGAAAGCCTGCACATCCATGACCACAAAAGAAAGGATGAACAAGTGAAAGTAGACGGGAAGGAGGAAATGTGACAGGGAGCAAAAGACAGGGAAGAGAAAATGCAAGATAATTTAAGTAGTAAGAGAAGAAAAAAGAAGAGCAAAGACAAAGAAAGAAAGATAATGTGGCCATTTTGAGCATTAGAGTGTATATGAGTTCCCTCTGAAAGTGGAAATAAGCAATGCCCTATTTTCTATACATGCATGCACTGCGCTGCACCCAACATGTAATAGATAAGAAGAGTTAACAAACAGAAAAGTGCATGGAAAGGTCTGTAAAAAGTTGTGTTTCTTGGGCTGCCGACGCTCGTCAGCATGACTCTAGAATCAGTCGCGTCCCTCCCTGGGAACTACAAGAGCACCCCGTAACGCAACACTACCTCTGCCCGTTGGGGTTTGATAAATACATCAGAGGAGTGTGATGCCATTGTGGAGGTCAAGAGAACCCTCCTGAGAGCATGATTACTTCTCAGTCAGGCTGACCTTCAGAAAGGGTCATTCCATTTGAACAGGGCAAGATTCTGTCATTATAAAACTAGTCAAGGAACAGGAAGTTGGCAGCAGGGACAAAGATCAGAGCATCGCGGATCTAAAAATAAATACAAACAATACATCGAATTTCTCTTGTGTACAGATACAGAAAGACATTGAATACTGCGGAAGTGACAGAAATACACAGACTGTCGAAGAAATATCGCCATCACAATTAAGATAGTCGAAGAAATATCGCCATCACAATTAAGATAGGTCTAGGAAGAGGAATGAGCTCTACCCACACACTGCTGGAATAACTATGTGTCCCTCGAGTACACTACAGAGAACTTTTTTGTTATTTCTCTAAAGGCTAATCAAGTGAAAGAAGTGGTCGACGTGCAATAACGTGGCTGTGCCGGGCCGCCGCGCTGCCTGCGATGACCCGGATGCGGTTGGGAAGCCGGCCAATGCCAGCGCGGCCCCAACCTTAAGTCCCGCCCCATCGCGCCGAGAGACAGAGAGAGCTGCCCGAGGAGCCACGAAGGCTCCGCATTGAGTCCCGGTCCCGAGATGGGGGACCGGGTGAAGAGCGGCCGGGCGCATGGGGAAGGCGGGGCTCTCATGTGGTGAGAGAGCCCCGCAAAGCGCTACCGCCACCCGGGAGAAGGAGCCGCCGCCGTGCACCGCCAGAACAGGTAAGTTGAGTGAGAGGAGGGGTGAGTGGGGGTGGGGTGTACGCGTGTGTGTGTGTCTGTTTGAGTGTGTTTGTGCGTGCGTCTGTCTGTCTGTGTGCGCGTGTGTATGTTTAAGGGGGGGTGCGTGTGTGTATGCAGTGTGTGGATGCCTTTGTTTGTGCGCATGCGTGAGTGACGACGTGCGCGCTCACGAGGTACAATCTCCAGCAGGAGACGCTCGTGACAGTCAAGTCTGCTGTCCACATTCCCCGGAATCCCTGGAAAGTGGCGACATAAGTAGTCTCCCTAGACGGCAAAAAGCTTCGCTTTTTGCTTTCGTCTAGGCGAGACCTAAAAAGGGACGGAATTAGTCCCACTTTGGCCCATTGGATAACCTACAGTCCTGTCAAGTATCACGCATTGAGTGTGACGCTAATGCATTTCAGTGTGGTGATCCGCATCATCGCACTGAAATGCATTGTCACGCATTATAGCGCCGTTCTGTGCTGCTATAAAAATGCACATTATAAATTGAGCTACAGCACCTGTCAGCGCGGTGCGCACACTGCTCCCAGCAGGCAGAGGCTAACGGAGTGGGCCTGGCTAGATTTGGTTGCAGCTCTGAAAAGTTAAGTACCGCTACAATGTTACAAGATGTAGAGGCACGTGGCGCCGAAATTAAACTGACGTCACTGCAGTGCCCACTGGTGACGTTAATTGACTTCCTGCCGCCCGCGCTTCTTTAAGTTCTGTGTAGCTCCTGCTCCTTCCTCCTGACATCGCCGCTCTCACCGCAGCAGGGAGGCAGGATGAGGTGATCTTGCGTATCGGCGCTTTCGTTTTCGAGAAGCAGCAAATATCTTCAAATCACTGCAACATCAACGCATAGGCCCCTGCTGCAGCCGGCTTCCCTGTTTGATGCAGAGCTGAGACGGCAGATAGAGGAGGTCTGCTTCCAGACTCCGAGGCGCGAGACCCCGGGGAGTTCAGGGCAGTGAATTTACATGGTGTCACTTACAGCCAAGGTAAGGAGACGCCAGTATGAACTTCCTGGTGGTCACTGACTTGTGTTCAAAACGGAGGTCTGGTCACGGGAGCTCTGATTTCATTATGTTTAATGTAGGACAGGAATAACGTCATTTCTTTTGGGCTCGGCGGGAACACCCGATATTTAAAGTGGTGCTTGTGCTAACAGCGTTGCTCTTCAAACTCTTTCTGTGGCACCTAATGCAGTGTAATTCCTTTACGTGTGTATAGGCTGGTAATTCAATTATTGCATTAGCAGAGGCAGGCGATCCGTGGCACAGCTCCTCCGAAGAGGAAATACACGGAAGTGCCCCCCCCCCCAAAGGATTGGGGGTGCTGAGCCACAGTCTGCCATACACACCTACCCTCCCCACGAGGTGTGGGCATTACAGTGAGGCTGGCTGTCAAGGAAAAAACCATCTCAAGCCCCCCCCCCGCCCATCCTCACCTGAACATTCCAGCATGGGGCTTAAATTGAGTTGAAAAAGGGTTTGTAGTTATATAGCGCTTTCCACCACTTGCAAGGTATCAAGGAACTAGCCTGGCAGATAACCCAGACAACAACCCCTGGTCGCAATTGACCTGTTCATCTCTGGTAAGTACACAAACAACTCTTCCCTCTCCACTGGCAACCAATGTTGTGCCATCAAATGGCTGCGATACCAGCTTACTGGCTCTCCTTACCCATGCCTCAGTCTCGTCTGTTTTGCTTAATAGCCACAAATTCGTGCGTTTTCATCATGCCCTGGTAGAGCTGAACTTCTGAAAGTGCAGTAGTCTTAAGTATATTAATTCATTTTTTGCCTACCCCAAAAATCTATTTCCAAGAATATCTGCTACATTAAATCATTTAAATAGGTTTTGAAACTCTGAAAGGAAACTCACAGTTACGTGTTTTTAAAGTATATTGATTCATGTTTTGCCTAACCCAGGTAACCCTGAGCACTTACTTCCAAGTTTTTTAAGATCGAGTGTTGTTCTCAAGTGGGTGTAATTTCTAATAAGTATAGGTTTCCCACCTCTTCATTGCTGGATTTGCTTGCGAGAAAGAGTCACTCATAGTCGTTGAAATGTCACTCATAATTACAGTAAAATTATAAAAATGTCACACATGGCAATCTGAAACCTTGGCAGCTATGACCTACGTCCTTTACAATCTGGAGGAAGACGGCCATTCGTGGCAGTAACTTTATGTTCTGGTGGCCTCTTGCTTATAACTGTGAAAAATGAGCATAAGCAATATCACTCTGCGAGTGCGAACCTGATCCTATTTGCATTTGCATTTCTAATTAAAAGAAGCAAGCAGCGCGACGTGACTATGTACCTGGCTGATAAGTTATAACCTATCGGGCCGGGACTCCGCCTATCTCTCTGTCCATATACCCGTGTGTATTATCTGTAATTGCAGGTCTGGTCTATATGTGCATTAATACTTGTAAGTGTGTTTGCAGTGGTGCAGGTGTGTTGACCCCTATGTAAAGGTATACCTTGCCCTCTTTTAGATGCCTGCTGGTCTCTGTTTGAAAGGACCTGTCTGTTCTTTTGTGTTCATTGTTGTGTGTATGATTGCTGTCCTCTGTACATTGATGTCTAGCGGTGCTGGCCTTGCTGCCTGTAAGAATTTTCCCTCCCACTCATTACCATCCTTTCTTTCATGCTTACGTGTGTGTCACCTGTATAGAGTGCCTGTTATTGGGTTTTGTGCATACATGTTTGTATCTGTTTCTATGGGTTTCTGGATGCCTTTGTGTCGATTGGTTAATGTGTTATGGATACCTGTTTATTGGCACCAAATAGAAGGAATTTCTCCGAAAACCGGACAGAAATGAAATAAACGTTGACATTTCAGTCCCTTTAATTATATCCATTGTCGAGTGTCTGAAGGTTACTCTTGCGTTCCTGCAGTCACATTTTGAGCAGTCTCTATCACTTTGTCTGACAATCTATCTTTTTAGCCAGCCCTATATTTCCGTGTCCTTGTGTGCTGTGTGACTGCAGGAACAACGGACTCACCTCAGGGCAGGCCTGCTGACAGCTGTTGGTGGCAGACACGGGGGTCGGGCTAGGCGGCAGTAGAATAAAATTATGGCCCCCTGCCTTCAACTAAGTATCGACGACGTCCGTGCGCACCTCTGCTCCTTGGCTCTCGTCACTCCTGTGGCAGTCACGGTCACGGGCAGTTAATTACCTAATGCGCATACGGGTCGGGAATTAATTACACCAACCAGCTGAACCCTGGAGATTGAGGCGCGCAGACGCAGAGGAGGAGACAGGGGCTGCGCACAGGCACCTCCTCCTCCGTCATTTGTTTTGTTAGGTTGCACATTCAGCGATGTGTGCACACCGGACCAATCAATCAGGCTTGCTGGCACTAGTATTCGGGGCAGGCCTGCTTCGGAACTGATCCCAACGAAGTGAGTGACGCTGTTGTGGCTGGGGGCCGATTTTAAGTCCGACCGTCACAGGCTGTGACGGTCGGACTGAAAACCGGCCCCCCAGCCACAAAACCGGCCCCCTTTTTCGAAAACCGGCCCCCACCCCCCTCCAGCCGACCGGGGGATTGCCCGGTGCCCGGACCTCACCAGTCCGGCCCTGGTCCGGGCACCGGGCAATCCCCCGGTCGGCTGGAGGGGGGTGGGGGCGGTTTTCGAAAAAGGGGGTCGGTTTTGTGGCTGGGGGGCCGGTTTTCAGTCCGACCGTCACAGCCTGTGACGGTCGGACTGAAAATCGGCCCCCAGCCACAACAGCGTCACTCACTTCGTTGGGATCAGTTCCGAAGCAGGCCTGCCCCGAATACTAGTGCCAGCAAGCCTGATTGATTGGTCCGGTGTGCACACATCGCTGAATGTGCAACCTAACAAAACAAATGACGGAGGAGGAGGTGCCTGTGCGCAGCCCCTGTCTCCTCCTCTGCGTCTGCGCGCCTCAATCTCCAGGGTTCAGCTGGTTGGTGTAATTAATTCCCGACCCGCATGCGCATTAGGTAATTAACTGCCCGTGACCGTGACTGCCACAGGAGTGACGAGAGCCAAGGAGCAGAGGTGCGCACGGACGTCGTCGATACTTAGTTGAAGGCAGGGGGCCATAATTTTATTCTACTGCCGCCTAGCCCGACCCCCGTGTCTGCCACCAACAGCTGTCAGCAGGCCTGCCCTGAGGTGAGTCCGTTGTTCCTGCAGTCACACAGCACACAAGGACACGGAAATATAGGGCTGGCTAAAAAGATAGATTGTCAGACAAAGTGATAGAGACTGCTCAAAATGTGACTGCAGGAACGCAAGAGTAACCTTCAGACACTCGACAATGGATATAATTAAAGGGACTGAAATGTCAACGTTTATTTCATTTCTGTCCGGTTTTCGGAGAAATTCCTTCTATTTGGTGCCAATAAACAGGTATCCATAACACATTAACCAATCGACACAAAGGCATCCAGAAACCCATAGAAACAGATACAAACATGTATGCACAAAACCCAATAACAGGCACTCTATACAGGTGACACACACGTAAGCAGGAAAGAAAGGATGGTAATGAGTGGGAGGGAAAATTCTTACAGGCAGCAAGGCCAGCACCGCTAGACATCAATGTACAGAGGACAGCAATCATACACACAACAATGAACACAAAAGAACAGACAGGTCCTTTCAAACAGAGACCAGCAGGCATCTAGAAGAGGGCAAGGTATACCTTTACATAGGGGTCAACACACCTGCACCACTGCAAACACACTTACAAGTATTAATGCACATATAGACCAGACCTGCAATTACAGATAATACACACGGGTATATGGACAGAGAGATAGGCGGAGTCCCGGCCCGATAGGTTATAACTTATCAGCCAGGTACATAGTCACGTCGCGCTGCTTGCTTCTTTTAATTAGAAATGCAAATGCAAATAGGATCAGGTTCGCACTCGCAGAGTGATATTGCTTATGCTCATTTTTCACAGTTATAAGCAAGAGGCCACCAGAACATAAAGTTACTGCCACGAATGGCCGTCTTCCTCCAGATTGTAAAGGACGTAGGTCATAGCTGCCAAGGTTTCAGATTGCCATGTGTGACATTTTTATAATTTTACTGTAATTATGAGTGACATTTCAACGACTATGAGTGACTCTTTCTCGCAAGCAAATCCAGCAATGAAGAGGTGGGAAACCTATACTTATTAGAAATTACACCCACTTGAGAACAACACTCGATCTTAAAAAACTTGGAAGTAAGTGCTCAGGGTTACCTGGGTTAGGCAAAACATGAATCAATATACTTTAAAAACACGTAACTGTGAGTTTCCTTTCAGAGTTTCAAAACCTATTTAAATGATTTAATGTAGCAGATATTCTTGGAAATAGATTTTTGGGGTAGGCAAAAAATGAATTAATATACTTAAGACTACTGCACTTTCAGAAGTTCAGCTCTACCAGGGCATGATGAAAACGCACGGATTTGTTATTAAGCAAAACAGACGAGACTGAGGCATGGGTAAGGAGAGCCAGTAAGCTGGTATCGCAGCCATTTGATGGCACAACATTGGTTGCCAGTGGAGAGGGAAGAGTTGTTTGTGTACTTACCAGAGATGAACAGGTCAATTGCGACCAGGGGTTGTTGTCTGGGTTATCTGCCAGGCTAGTTCCTTGATACCTTGCAAGTGGTGGAAAGCGCTATATAACTACAAACCCTTTTTCAACTCAATTTAAGCCCCATGCTGGAATGTTCAGGTGAGGATGGGCGGGGGGGGGGGGGGGGGCTTGAGATGGTTTTTTCCTTGACAGCCAGCCTCACTGTAATGCCCACACCTCGTGGGGAGGGTAGGTGTGTATGGCAGACTGTGGCTCAGCACCCCCAATCCTTTGGGGGGGGGGGGCACTTCCGTGTATTTCCTCTTCGGAGGAGCTGTGCCACGGATCGCCTGCCTCTGCTAATGCAATAATTGAATTACCAGCCTATACACACGTAAAGGAATTACACTGCATTAGGTGCCACAGAAAGAGTTTGAAGAGCAACGCTGTTAGCACAAGCACCACTTTAAATATCGGGTGTTCCCGCCGAGCCCAAAAGAAATGACGTTATTCCTGTCCTACATTAAACATAATGAAATCAGAGCTCCCGTGACCAGACCTCCGTTTTGAACACAAGTCAGTGACCACCAGGAAGTTCATACCGGCGTCTCCTTACCTTGGCTGTAAGTGACACCATGTAAATTCACTGCCCTGAACTCCCCGGGGTCTCGCGCCTCGGAGTCTGGAAGCAGACCTCCTCTATCTGCCGTCTCAGCTCTGCATCAAACAGGGAAGCCGGCTGCAGCAGGGGCCTATGCGTTGATGTTGCAGTGATTTGAAGATATTTGCTGCTTCTCGAAAACGAAAGCGCCGATACGCAAGATCACCTCATCCTGCCTCCCTGCTGCGGTGAGAGCGGCGATGTCAGGAGGAAGGAGCAGGAGCTACACAGAACTTAAAGAAGCGCGGGCGGCAGGAAGTCAATTAACGTCACCAGTGGGCACTGCAGTGACGTCAGTTTAATTTCGGCGCCACGTGCCTCTACATCTTGTTACATTGTAGCGGTACTTAACTTTTCAGAGCTGCAACCAAATCTAGCCAGGCCCAGCCCCGTTAGCCTCTGCCTGCTGGGAGCAGTGTGCGCACCGCGCTGACAGGTGCTGTAGCTCAATTTATAATGTGCATTTTTATAGCAGCACAGAACGGCGCTATAATGCGTGACAATGCATTTCAGTGCGATGATGCGGATCACCACACTGAAATGCATTAGCGTCACACTCAATGCGTGATACTTGACAGGACTGTAGGTTATCCAATGGGCCAAAGTGGGACTAATTCCGTCCCTTTTTAGGTCTCGCCTAGACGAAAGCAAAAAGCGAAGCTTTTTGCTGTCTAGGGAGACTACTTATGTCGCCACTTTCCAGGGATTCCGGGGAATGTGGACAGCAGACTTGACTGTCACGAGCGTCTCCTGCTGGAGATTGTACCTCGTGAGCGCGCACGTCGTCACTCACGCATGCGCACAAACAAAGGCATCCACACACTGCATACACACACGCACCCCCCCTTAAACATACACACGCGCACACAGACAGACAGACGCACGCACAAACACACTCAAACAGACACACACACACGCGTACACCCCACCCCCACTCACCCCTCCTCTCACTCAACTTACCTGTTCTGGCGGTGCAATGCGGCGGCTCCTTCTCCCGGGTGGCGGTAGCGCTTTGCGGGGCTCTCTCACCACATGAGAGCCCCGCCTTCCCCATGCGCCCGGCCGCTCTTCACCCGGTCCCCCATCTCGGGACCGGGACTCAATGCGGAGCCTTCGTGGCTCCTCGGGCAGCTCTCTCTGTCTCTCGGCCCGATGGGGCGGGACTTCCGGTTGGGGCCGCGCTGGCATTGGCCGGCTTCCCAACCGCATCCGGGTTGTCGCGGGCAGCGCGGCGGCCCGGCACAGCCATGTTATTGCACGTCGACCACTTCTTTCACTTGATTAGCCTTTAGAGAAATAACAAAAAAGTTCTCTGTAGTGTACTCGAGGGACACATAGTTATTCGAGCAGTGTGTGGGTAGAGCTCATTCCTCTTCCTAGACCTATCTTAATTGTGATGGCGATATTTCTTCGACAGTCTGTGTATTTCTGTCACTTCCGCAGTATTCAATGTCTTTCTGTATCTGTACACGAGAGAAATTCGATGTATTGTTTGTATTTATTTTTAGATCCGCGATGCTCTGATCTTTGTCCCTGCTGCCAACTTCCTGTTCCTTGACTAGTTTTATAATGACAGAATCTTGCCCTGTTCAAATGGAATGACCCTTTCTGAAGGTCAGCCTGACTGAGAAGTAATCATGCTCTCAGGAGGGTTCTCTTGACCTCCACAATGGCATCACACTCCTCTGATGTATTTATCAAACCCCAACGGGCAGAGGTAGTGTTGCGTTACGGGGTGCTCTTGTAGTTCCCAGGGAGGGACGCGACTGATTCTAGAGTCATGCTGACGAGCGTGGGCAGCCCAAGAAACACAACTTTTTACAGACCTTTCCATGCACTTTTCTGTTTGTTAACTCTTCTTATCTATTACATGTTGGGTGCAGCGCAGTGCATGCATGTATAGAAAATAGGGCATTGCTTATTTCCACTTTCAGAGGGAACTCATTTACACTCTAATGCTCAAAATGGCCACATTATCTTTCTTTCTTTGTCTTTGCTCTTCTTTTTTCTTCTCTTACTACTTAAATTCTCTTGCTTTTTCTCTTCCCTGTCTTTTGCTCCCGGTCACATTTCCTCCTTCCCGTCTACTTTCACTTGTTCATCCTTTCTTTTGTGGTCATGGATGTGCAGGCTTTCATGTGCTCTTCTCCATTATCAGACCTTCTTCTTTCATGATCTCTTTTGCACTGTTTTCTCTTGCACACTTCAGTGTTGCCCAGCATCCGTGCGTACTGTCTCTTGCTCCTTCTTTTGTATTGTTACACCCTCAAGTCTTTAATTCTTCTCTTCGAGTCTTCTCTCTGCTTTCTTTCCTGTCCCACCAATTTCTTCCTTTCTTTCCCCCTGCTCAAGCTTCTCTTTCCCTTATTTTTGACCCCTGTTCTTTTCTCTCCCTAGTCCCCTTTTTGGTGCATCTTGCTCTCCCACCCTCTTTATCTCGCCCATCATCAACACCTTGCCAATTTTTGCATCTTTCTCTCCCTGTCTCATGTTCTCTTACTGGCGTTCTTTGCCTGAAAGGTCAGAGCTGGAATTCCCCCACCTCCCCTCTGTTGACTCTTGTTCATTTATATGAGGGATGTCTTAGGCAGGTCCAGGAGGACCGAAACCATGTCAGACTTTAAACAAGCATTTGCAATGCAGTATGTCTCACATTTACGCAGATTTAAGCTATTGGCATTTTAAACAACAATACGTTTTATTTATGCTTTAAAAACCAAAACATAAATAAAAGGCATTGTCATTTACAATGCCAATAGCTCAAACTAGTTAATGCGAGACCTGTTGCATTGCAAATGCTTGTTCATCAATTTGCCTATTGGTTTTGTTGATGTCCTGAGACGCTGATAAACAATAAAGACTGTGCACTCCAGCTGCAGTGGGACCTTAGTTATTTTGTCACAGTATCGCTTCTTTGTTCTCAAAACAAAGAAAGAGCTCTAAGGCACTAGGTGCACCTTAGGTAAAGATGGTGTAGAATTCATCTCCTACACTTCACATTGCATTGAAAAAGAGAGTTAGAAGAGTAGGTACGCCATGTTGAGTCCTAAAGTACGTATTTATTTGGTGTGAGCATACACACAGTTCTCTTGAGTAGCCAACTCAACTGAGTCCACAAGAACGCATGCATACAAATACACCAGCATTCCAATTAGATCGCAAGGACCAACACTGCCACGAGACTTGCAAGACACACTTGACAGATGCGCTCAACACATGATAAGGCACACCATTATATTCACAAAGTCGTTTTTAAGTAACACAATTTCCAGGAGCATCAGATCTTATCAGCTCAGACCATCTTCAGCCCGATAATCCCTGGAGAAACCCCCCCCCCCCGGAGAAACCCCCTCAGGGATGGAAAACCCAGAGCACAGCCCGACCATGCATCACACACCCGGAAACCAGGCATCTTCAGACAACACAAAAGCACTGGACAGAAAGATATGAGAGGAGGCCAGATGATTGACAGCAGTACATTCATGGTGGAACCAGCAATATCTAGTCTAGGACTTGCAATATCTAGTCTAGGGGAAGATAGGAGCTCAGAGTTTTACAGTATGGGTAATTGTATCACAGTGTCTACCTCTGATTCGAAACGTGCCTCCCTCACTTGCAGAATAGTCCTCACATCTTACTAAATGCAATAATTGGGGCCGAGAGTGACTGAAAGAAGCAAACTTGTTACGTGACTGACTATGTACCTCATAACTTGTAAGTTATAACCTCCCGGCTCGAGAGTTACATACACATAAGTCACTCATGTCACGCTGTTTGCTTCTTTCAATTAGAAATGCAATTAGAGGATAATTTGCACTCGCAGACAAAATCCCACACAAGCTGCCTGTAAGCATTAAAAAAACGGAAGCACTGCACTGGCACTGGCACTGCCCGCTGAGAAATGGATCAGGCAATGCTCCCATTGTCTTCTTCGCCGGGCCGCCCTGGTCTTACTCAGCCTGGTGATGTAGTGGTATGGTTCTCTTCTCCGCTCCGGAAAGAGTAACCAGGTCAAGGGTGCCCACAAGTCACATTGCCCCAATTCGGCTATTATTATGAAAGTGCTGCTGTGAAAGACTTAACTAGGGATAAATAAGACGTTTAGACGTTTTTATGGTGTGCAATCTGAGCGCTGCCGCTTGATATTTGTACCCCTTAAAGGGAGGAGTGTGGGCTGACAGCAGGGGATAGATTCAAGGATGGGCAAACAACCGTATGAAACAAGCTACAATGCTACAACTGGGGCTCCAGGCCTCAGCTCTGGAGGATCCATCCCACAGCAGCATCGCAGTTCAAAGGGACCCTGAACGTAGGCAAAACACAAAACAGTCAGTAACCCTCAGATATCGCTCACTCGCACAATACAACCCCTTAATACATCTGTGCCAAACCATCGCCATCAGTATTCACACCTGTCCCATCCCCTGCACTCACCGCGCCAAGCCAGCCTTCTTCATGAGGATCCTTGTAACCAGCATGATTAGGGTGACCAACTGGCATTGGTGCAAATTCAGGACGGTGAGTGTAAGAATTCAGGACAAAGGGTCAAAATTCAGGACAAAAATTCAGGACAGAATGTCAAAATTCAGTACAAATCTTTTGGGCAAAAGGTACGTTTTACATACACATCAGAGGAGGCCCCGCAATAATATATAGGTAAATAGACAACCTACATAAGTTCAAGTCCAAATATGTTTGTATAAGGTTGAGACAATTGTGGATTTCAAAGTTTTTCACGCAACTTTGAGCAAATGTGCAGGTCTTTTGTGGTATTTCATATGTTCATGATCTAGTTACATGGTCACTGTGCTGGGTTTTCTATATGTAGCAATAGTCAATTTGTCAGGGGTAGCCCATGTTTTTCGTATACATATAACAAGTCTAGCATTTTTCGGTTGCATTGTAGATGCTGCTTCTCTTAACTGAATCTTTTTTCTATTTCTTCAGTCCCAGTTATTGTTTGTTACTATACTTTTTGGCCATGCACTCTCCTCAGATCATCACTTTGAATAGCTCCTATTTATTTGCGCTGTATTATTTAGCATTCTCCTTCAACCTTCTCAATAAGTCCTGAACAGTGAATCTCCATGTTGGGATCTTAGTTCTGCCTTGTGCCCGATTTTACCATACCTCTGATCTGGAATGGTACAGCAGGAATTTGGCCTAATATGCAGACTCTTCATATTTAAATAGGAAGTCCTTCGTAATAATGATGTATTCCAGGTAATTAGGAGTGCCATCTATTCACAAATATTAACAGGTTGTTGTACCCTCCAGAGGTGTATCACACTTATTTTATCCATATTCTTTGATGGTTGCACTCTGGACATGACAAGCATTTGACTTGTGCATGTTACCGTAAACATTTTGAGGGCCACTTATAAATATCAAACAATGCAGTCCAATAACCAGAGTTGACCTCCTTGCGTTGGCTCTCTTTGAGCCTGCTTTGCACCACGCACACACCTTTGTACCATAGTGAAAGGCTGTGAGCATTATGTCTACTGTCTAGCATAGGTTTTGCACTGAAACAACAAGTAATATCCATCCACTACAAAATCCTATGCTTAGGAAAACTTGAAAATATTTACTGAACTGTATTTATGCTGTACTGTAGATCATACATGCATTCTTGGAAAACCTCAAGAAGGCATCAGCTTTTGTCTTAAATCCAGGTCTACCTTGGTTAGTAGGTAGGGCTTTACATCAATACCCATGGGGAGTTGCTTGGGGACTTGCTCCGACATCTCATCTGTGAAACACCCTCTTGACACAAATTAATGCAAAGTGCAATTGAATTTTTAAATGTCTTTATGCTATTTTATATGAAGAAAAAAATTGTTACATTTAAATTCATGTTTCATGCTCGACATTTCATTTGTTAGTGTTCTCTGTAGGAATGTCTGTGATTTAGGATTGGGTATCCTGGTGCTCTATAGGTAATCATTTACTATGCTTTCAAAGTGAATACAATCTAATATGTAATGAGAAATGTGTTGAAAAATGCTTTGTTTTGGCCTTTCTGTCTCCCAATTTTTCTTGAGGGGGAGAAGTTCAACTCCCCAAACTCCCCCTAGTGGTTGCTCACAGCGCTTGCTCGCTACACACCATGTGGGGGGCGGGGGGGGGGGAGTTGGTCTCACTAACCTGATGTTCTTTAAGGTCATCATCTACTGTTTACTGTGCTTTGAAAGTTGATACAATTTGAATATGTAATGAAAAATGTGCTGTAAAATTCACCATTTTGGTCTGTCATTTTTGAAAAATTTCTTGGGGGGAAAACCCTCCCAAACCCCCTAGTGGCCGTCGTGCTCGCTCGCTGCGCTCGCTCGCTACACGCCGGACGGGGGCTGCCTCACTACGCGCTGGACAGGGGCTGGTCTGGCAAAATTTGCCAGGGCTGCTTTCAGTTCCCAGTCCGGCCCTGAGCTTGACTCCAAGTAGAGTGTCGCCTTATTAAAGAGGCTCCACTGAATATGGTCCATATAGCTATGCACTGGGTGCTTACTGGTGCAACTACCATTCTCTGAGGGGCTGTCAAAAGGGAGCCTCCCAACAGTATATGCGGCCACAAAGCAGTGGAGGAATGGTACTAGAAGACAACCAACCGGTTTAGTTCTGGATCGCCTGGAGGCCGGGGGCTGCCTCAACAACACAACACAATGGCTGCCTAGGTGGCTAGCTGTATCAAGCACCAATCAGTGCCAGTGCTGTGCAGGGCTTTGTTACCCTCAGTAACCCGCCTGGGTGCATTGAGCAATACACGTGCACCACCAAAATAGCCTTTGATGCAGTTTCTGATTGCTCATAACCTGGCAGCGTCGGCATTGTATGCACTGGATGTGATCCTTTGGAACTAAAAGCAAGAAAGCTAGCCATTATCACTATGGGGCTAGAAACTTTGGAAACCACCAAAAAAGAGAAAGTCTGCAAACATATCTAAGGTACTTTAAGGCACAGCTAGACCACTCTGAGTGTACACTTACCAACTTGGAACAGCAGATGGAATGGACACAGGATTGGGGCTTGAACATTTGGAACCTCCATTGTCAACTAGTGGAACTGTAAGATCGTAGCAATACGATAATGTCAGCATATATGGATTTCATGAGAAGGAAGAAGGGACCGACCTAATGACTCTCTGACTAATTGGTACTTTAGCTTCTACAAAAAACATCTGAACCAGTCCTTTTTGTGTGAACTAAGACTCTGGCTTAGCTCTATAAGGATCGTTTTCACACCCACCGGTGACACAAGTGAACTGCGTTCAATGGACCAACGATTAAATGTGAAAGGCAGGTTATTATAGCCCCACAGAACCCCACCCAGTACGTAGTTGAAGTGGTGTCAATGTTTTTGGGTTTACTAACTGTCCCTAAACAGGGATCTGGGTACGAACGTTTAATCTGAAAGACCAATTTTGTTCTGTATACAATCACATGCACAAACTGCACTAAGAAAAAGACACTTTAACTAAAAAGTTTTTATTTCAACAGTCTCATCCTGTTGTTCAGCAAATCTAAAATTACCACACAGGATATCATTGAAACAGCACAATACATGTTGCAAACAACAAGAACAAAACAAACATTTTTACCATAGTTAAAGTGTCATGTAACAACCTAACCCCCACTTCTATGTGCTGCACTAGGAGAGCATAGAATAACATTACTTGCATCTAGACTTTTTCTAGGGAGAATCAGCACACTGAATACCTGTTGACAGAAAAATGCTGCAGTTATCAGAAGTCAGGGAGGCATTGTTCCCTGCGAAAGTAAAACACACGTCGCATCAGCACCTCTCCTCCCGGACTTGACTCTATATCAGCATAAAGCGCAATGCGGCACCATTTTGGGCATTCAATATCTTATCTGGAAATATCTTGCACAAAAATATGGAGCGAAGGACCTGTCCTTGCATGAGGTCGATTGGCAGCCTTTTTATACTATATTTTATACGAGATGGAAATTTCTGCCATAACCATAGGAATGAATAACATATCCTATGTGCATCAAGATGCTAGCCTTAGGCGCATTCTTTAAAGAAATAAGGTAAAAACACCTCAATTCAGATGTTGTAGATATGTTTATCTCATTTATGGCTTGGTCTTTTCTTTGTGTTTCCTACTTAGAATCCTAGCTATGTATGGGGTTCTGATGTTCTGTACTGGGTTCTGGGTCAGACAGTTGGAGCTTGGTCTGATGGTGGCTTGTCCACTCGTTTTCTGTGCTGTGATTAAACACTACCTTTTGCCTGGAAACTCATCCGTCTCAAGCAGCTTTTATATACTACATTTTGGCGACAAGGAACCTGTGGAGTATCGACCAAGCTGATTGAAAATCGCAGCGGAGAAAATATTAGAAACGAAATACAGAAAACGAAGAAAATAGCCATCAAGAAAGAAGCCACAGCGTGCTACACTGTGCCTTTCCTGTTAATAACCGACCCGGTTACGAAAAGATCAAAAGAAAAGGTCAAAATCTGAAAAGACTAAAGGTGAGCGCTAAATAGACTAAATGTGAGCGTTTGAAACTTACTTCATGCGCACACTCGAGCTTCGTCTCTTTCAGCAACACGTCACACTCGCTACTTGACTGCTGTCAGAGGGCCTGACTTATACCGTGTTCATTGCCATACCAACATCGAGGAAGACACTCTTCACCCTTCGCGCACATTTGACCTTGACGTCGTGACGCAAGACGTTGGCGGCCATTTTAGTTTCTTTTGTTTACTCACGGAAAGTAAAACAGAGCCAAAAGAAACATCGAAGACTCTTGCTCCGCTTCCTGCTTGTCATCGTCTTATGTCAACGCGCGACAACAGCGCATTGATATTACACATAGACCGTAGCAAGGGAAGCAATCAGCTATATCACTAATTTGATGAAAGCGAAGAAAGAAAAACAGTAAAGTAAGCGCTAATGTTTATTGATTCTCATTGAGTGTATGTCACATTTTCTTTTTGCGACCATTTGAGACAATCCATCCTGAAGTTAACTTCTGACAAACAGGATTAGTACACAATGTCTCAACAGGTAAATGTAGCCTTACATCCTCCTTTTCTATCTGAGCCTGGCAGTCCGTGTATTGCATGGGAAGATTGGGTTGTTATGTTCAATAACTACTTAGAGGCTTTAGATGGAGAAGATTTTTCCCCCAAGAGGAAGAAAGCACTGTTAATGACCACATTGGGGAAAGAAGGACAAAGGCTATTTAAGTACTTACCTCAAGTCTTACCTTCTGGTTCACAATCTCCTTTGGATGAATTTAAAGAGGCGATAGCCATACTTGAGACAAGATTCGCTAAAGAAGAAAATTTAGTTTTAAACAGATACAAGTTCTACAAGAATAGACAACGAGAAGCAGAAACTGTTGACGAATTTGTAGCTCGTCTACGAGAATTATCAGTGAAGTGTAACTTCGGGCAGATGACTGATGAACATATACGTGACCAACTTATTGTTCAGAGTAACAACCGCAAAATACAAGAGAGACTATGGGCTGCGAAAAACCCAACCTTAAAAGTTGCGATCGAACTCGCCAAAATTGTTGAAGAATCAGAAAAATGTATGGTAGAACTACAGAAAAGTAGCTTAGACCAGAGTGTAACAGAAGTGTCTCACAAGTCTGTATATAATAGTGATAATAGTGATAGTGAGAGTGGAGCTGTTGCAATGGTAAGAAAAAAGGGTTTGTTTTACAGAAGAAAAATATGAGTCAAAATAATAACAAATGGCAAAACAAAGTGTGTTCGAGGTGTGGTAGCAACATCCATAGTTCTGATGCAAAGTTTTGCTTTGCAAATAACAAAGAATGCTTGAAGTGCGGCAAGCTCTGTCACTTTGCTAAAATGTGCAAAAGCAAGACGATTTCAAGAGTGACTGTAGTCAGTGAGCAGCATGAGTTAAAACGCGATGCTAACAAAATTCTTGTTGTGGATGATACAGTAATCAATCTAGAAAATAGAGAGAGACGTCCTAAAGCTGAATTTATCATTGACGGCAAGGACATTGGTTTAATGGTCGATTGTGGTTCTAAGTGGACTATTATTCCTATGTCTTTGTTGAGGCGTGTGTGGGGTGATAGGATCTTGGAGGCTCCTGATATTCACCCAAAAGGCTATCAGGGCGGAAAGATTGATTTAGTTGGGTGTTTTGAGGGAGAAATTCAATTCAAAAACAGATTGATTCACGGTAAGGTCTATGTTTCCACTGACGGTCCAGCCATTTTAGGTTGGATGCATCAATTTGATCTTCATATTATAATCGATCCAAGAGTAATCGAACCTGTTTTGGTCGTTGATGATTTTAGCACTGATGATATCCTTCAAAGTTATCGTAATGTCTTCAGAGATGAATTGGGAGAACTGCAAGGGTATCACCATAACATTTTAATAAAGGAAGGTTCCATCCCTGTCCAACATAAAGCTAGAAGGGTTCCATTTGCTGGCAGGAATGAGGTTAAAGAAGTATTGGAAGAGATGCTTCAAGGCGGGATCATTGAACCTGTCGAGGCATCGTCATGGATTTCGCCAGTGGTGATTTCTCAGAAATCTGATAAAAAAAATCAGATTTTGTGTAGATCTGAGATCTCTCAACAAGTGTGTTGTTGCAGATGTGTTCCCGTTGCCAAACATAGGGGAGTTAATTTCTACATTGAAAGGTGCTAAATCCTTTAGTAAACTGGATTTGAAACATGCTTATCACCAGATTTGTCTACATGACGAGTCTAAGCATCTTACAGCTTTTATTACTGCTGAAGGGACATTCCAGTTCAATAGATTACCTTTCGGGCTTATATCTGCAGCTAGTGTTTTTCAGCGGATGGTGTCTGAGGTTTTTAAGGGCATTCATAAGGTATTTATTTTCAAGATGACATATTGATTTTTGGAGATTCCTTGGAAGAACATAACAATGTTCTCCAGTCAGTTTTGCGTAGGATTGATGAGGCTGGCCTTACACTGCGGAAGGAGAAATGTTCATTTTTGTCACGAGAAATTAAGTACTTAGAGTTTACGCTCTCGGCTGATGGGGTTAAGCCTAAGAGAAACTTGCTAGAGGCAATTGAAATGGCTCCGTCTCCTGTCGAGAAGGACCAGTTACAGTCATTTATGGGACTCATTGAATTTTATTCGAAATTTGTAAAAGACTTTTCCAGTAAAACAGCCCCTTTGAGGAGTTTACTTAAGAAAGGGGTCAAATTTTCTTGGACTTCAGATCAAGAAGCTTGCTTTGTGATGATTAAAAAAGAATTAGCTTCCGCTGAGGTTCTTACCCCTTTTGATATAAAATGTTCTTCTATCTTAATGGTGGATGCAAGCAGCATCGGTCTAGGTGCTGTTTTATTACAGAGGCATGGCTCGGTGGAGAAAACAATAGCCTTTGCCTCTAGACCTTTAACATCCTCTGAGCAGAACTATTCCGTGATTGAGCGAGAAGCACTAGCAGCTGTCTGGGGCACGTACTACTTTAGGACCTTTTTATGGGGTAATAAGTTTCTGATACGGTCGGATCATAAACCCTTAGTTAATGTTCTTGCTCCTGGTGGTACGGGAAAGAGGTCTCCGAGATTAGCTAGGCTGGCTTCACGTCTGCAGGATTTTCAGTTTGAGTTAGAGTTCGTGCAAGGCTGGAAAAACGTGCAAGCCAATTGCCTGTCTCGCCTTCCTGTTCAGTCCAATGAAAAGGTTGAGTCTCAAGACGATTGTGCCATAGCCTTTATGGAGGATGTTCTTTTCCTGAGTTCTGGTTCATTCACGTGGGATGAGTGGTCGGTGAGCATGGAAAAGGATGTTGTTCTCAAGAGAGTAGTGGATCTTATTAATAAAGGCACAAGGAGAGAAAGTTCTGTTGAACCTTCTGTTCGTCCTTTTATCAAGATAGTGGATGAATTGTCTCTCTCTAACGGTATAGTTTTGATGAGAGGGGACCGGTTCGTTCCTCCTTGTTCTTTAAGGCCCAAGATACTTTCCTTGGCTCATGAAGGACATCTGGGCCAGACCCTTACTCAACGCAGAGTAAAAGAGAACTTTTGGTGGCCTTCTATTGATTCTGATGCTGCTAAATATGTTGTACAGTGCGAGTTTTGTAAGGAGGGGGAAAAAAGGTTAAAGATTGTGGGTTCCAAAGAGAGCTGTGGAATTTCCTATCTCAATCAGCCTTGGCACACAATCAGTTTGGATTTTATAGGTCCCATGGACGAATTACCTTATAACCAACGTTTTGCAATCGTGGTTATAGATTGTTACTCTAAATGGTTGACAGTTCATTTTGTAAAAGAGATTACTACTGATGCCACAATTGATTTTCTCAGAGGTGTATTTATTGATGAGGGTTTTCCTTCATTCATAATTACCGACAATGGCACACAGTTGACTTCACACAAAATGAGTGTGTTTCTGCAGAGTTGTGGTGTGACTCATCAAAGAACTAGTCTCTACAATCCTAGAGGGAATGGAATGTGTGAGAGAGTTCATAGGCTGGTGAAGGGTGTTATTCAGATGTCTTGTGAGTTTGGTTGCTTTTCGGATGAGAGAGTTCAAGAACTTGTATGGGCCTATCGGTCTACTCCTCATAAACAGGGTGAAAAATCCCCTTTTGAGTTGATGCGAGGACGTCCACCTGTCACAAAATCGATTCCTTCCTGGCTAACTAATCTTGGTGTGAAATCGTCCCCCCAAGCTCACTGTAAAGATGTTTCTTTGCCTATCAGTGTGGGGGATCTTGTCAAAGTTAAGCCCGGTAGATTTTCTAAAGGACTCAAGAAATTTCGGGGTCCTTTTTGCGTCAAACAAGTGTTTCCTCACTTTGTTGTTCTTGAGAATGGGGAGAAATGGAACTTCCGCAGGGTTGCTTTATATAGAAGACATTCTGATGTTACTAGCAACTCAATTCCTAAACCCAATTTGAGCAATAATGGGTACATGCTCTCTACTCAAACTGCTTCTGATGAATGTTTGCAGTCTGGTGCAAGGAGGGAGGTGGGTAGTGGAGATGCTTCTAGTAATGGTTGTGAGAATTTACAAGTTATTTCTTGCCCTACCCATGAAAATGTTTCCGGTAATGATTATGCTGTTACTACAAATGTAAGGTCATGTGTGAGGAGTTCTCGCTCCCGACATCCACCCGCCTATTTGGGTGATTATGTTTGCTAAACAATTTACTTTCCTTTTATTTACCTTTGGCATTCAAGGGAGGGAGATGTGTTGTAGATATGTTTATCTCATTTATGGGTTGGTCTTTTCTTTGTGTTTCCTACTTAGAATCCTAGCTATGTATGGGGTTCTGATGTTCTGTACTGGGTTCTGGGTCAGACAGTTGGAGCTTGGTCTGATGGTGGCTTGTCCACTCGTTTTCTGTGCTGTGATTAAACGCTACCTTTTGCCTGGAAAGTCATCCGTCTCAAGCAGCTTTTATATACTACATCAGACTACACTGTTTATATTGTTCTTGTCTGACCTTGAAATAGAGAAAACAAGGCACTTTTCCCAGACTGATGTTGCATGAGGTGTGTAGGAAGGTAGACCCCTGACTATGGTTGCCCCCAACTTTTTGCCTGGTGTTTTGCTGGTTTTCTGACTTAGTTGACCTGGGGCCCTGCTATTCAGGACCCCAGGCCTACTGCTCTCTCTGTAAAATGGATTCCATGTACCTTAGGTACATATCTAATTGGATACTGAGTCACCTTATCAGTCCCTGTACAGTGTACCTTAGGTACCCAGGGCATAGGTGTACCCAGGGCCTACCAGGGGCTGCAGCATGTATTATGCCACCCCTGGCTGGCCATCCAAATCTGACACAACTGGCTGCACGACAGCTGGGGCAAGGTGGTGTAATCACCCTTTGCTTTAGATATAGTATACCTATATCTAACCCTAAAATGGACACATATATTCCTATCAGTCACTCCTATGGCAGGCCTTAACAATCCTGAAGGCAGAGCGCTTGGAATAATGTGAAATGGTGCTCTGGCATGAGCTGAGCCCGTTTGCAGCTTGCGGAACCAAGTCCTAATAGCTGTTCCATGATAACGCATACCATATACTCTTAAGTGCATTATAATCCTCGCGGTTATATGCCAACTCTGGTATCGCTTTATCAAAACATGTCGAGTAAGGTGTCATACGAATTAGAATACTAACCCCTCACCAATTCTGGCGACGGGGTTAGCATTCCACCCTTCTAGAGGGACACGACATGTTGGTAACCTGTAACCCCGGTAAAAGTCAGACAGAGCCTTAGCTCCACAAAATGGATGCTGCCACCGAGACACAAGTCTGCCCTCCTGTTGCTGGGAGTCCTCCCAGCGCAGGAGGCAAGGACAAAGGGTTTCCTGTCAGGGGCGGTGCCAGCACCGTCCCAGACAGGATTTTGTGTATCCTAGGTAGGCAGGGCTTTAGAGGAAGGTGACTGCAAGTGGCACCCCGGTGCTCACTGTGCATAGGCCGGCTTGAACCAGTTCCAGGGGCACACCAGACCCTGAGCTGGGGAAAAGCCCGCCAAAGGAGAGGGGTGTAACCACCCCCCTCCTAGTCCCACCCATAGGGCAGGACTTAGTCGCGTGCCAGCCCCCTTTTGCAGGATAAAGGTAGGAGCAGGCCCCCTTCCAAATTAGATCCATCTTTGAATCCTGAACCGACCTTCTACACGAAGAACTCAAGACTCTTCTCAAGATTTCTGCCTTGTGACTAAGGAGTAGTCACCCTGCAGCAGCAGGCACCAACCAAGCATCGCGGTTTGCTGCAAGTCTCTCCTCCGGATCAAGACTGCTCCAGCACGACGCGAACCGGCTTCCCTGGCACCTCTGACCTCTACCTACATCGTCAGTTACGCTGAGATTCGTGGGTGTGACGAGACCTCGAGGGACCGGCCATCTTCGGAACTGCACGACGCTTGTCCAGCACGACCACCAAGTGACCCTCGACTGAGTGCTTTGGGGTAAGAGAAGCCCCGACCCTGAGCAGCTCCAGCACCGAAGTTCAGCCCCCCTGCATCCACGAGATCTGCGTGGGGCCCTTCTGCTCTTTGCTGCTCACCGCGTTGTCCCGGTCACTTGCCCGTTGGCTAGTGGCCCTCTGACGAAGAACTTCAACGACAAACACCGCTGGTCTGGTTGCTCCAGACTGGCCCTTGCTCCCCTCCAACAGAGGAGCACCCCGGACCTTCTGGTCCACTCCAGACTCCATTGTAGGTCCACCGTGTGGGCTTGAATTTGCCAAGACTTGTTGCCCCAATCCTGGGTCCAGCGACGTCGACAGCAGACACCTTCGTGGGACAGCTCGCACCTCCATCCTGGTCGCCGACAACGCCTCCTGGTCCGAGAGACTGCAGAGCCCAGCAGCACCCACTCACCTGGTCGAGGTGACTTCGTCCGGTGCCACTCTGGTGCCCACTTAATCACTGGCTAGTGATTCAGAACTTGGTCCCCTCTGCTTACAGGTCTTCTTCTTCCCCGATCCAGGCTTGGATCTCCACGAACTTCTTCACTGGCCGCCTGCCAGCAACTTCTTTTCTTCAGGCTCCTGGTGGGACAACGAGGTTTCCGACGCAACTTGAACCCTATGCAGCCGCAGCCCCTGGGCTAGGTAAACTGAGTACTCCGGTGCTCCAGCATAGTCCAACACCCTAAGTGTTCGGATCCACTCTTGTTTTCGACCCACCTAGTCGGGTTCGCCCGAGAACAGTAACTTTGTCTTTACTAGCCTCCATAGACTTTTTCCCGCCTTACGCGTGAGAGTTCCCACTCTGCACACGACGTCCACAGGCCTCCTGCTCCTAATCTAAGTGTTTAGTATTGTAGGCCTAGCGATTCTAAAGTCTATGAGAATAGTTACTTACCTGCTAGTAATTCGCATTCCACTTCTAGTGTATATGTTTTTTCGTGCCCCTCGGGCATTTGTGTAAATTGTGCGACTTTCAGGATTTCTTTAAGAGTTTTGTTCTGTGCTTATCTCCCTGTCTCATAAAGAGCCAGGGTAGTCCTGTTATAAATAAATATACTTTATTTTTGATAACAACTTGTGTGGTGTTCTTTCACTTGGTGTTCAAGGGGTAATGTGATGGTAAAACAGCTGGCTTAACACGCCCTCTAGAGTCTTAGCCTTAGACTGCTCGTATCCATGCTACTAGGATAGCTGGTCTATAAGGTTGACTTACAACCAATCATCAATAAGGGTTGTTTGGACTGATACATAGTGATCACTAGAATAGTGAGCACTGCATATCAGGCCAACTTCTCACAAGGTGTTCTTATAATATTGTCTGAGTGACTTGACACTTTCACAGGTTCTTGGAAAGATAAGGGCAGACACCATCTGCATCAGAGGCAGCCATGTCAATGATTCTGCATGAATAGAGAAAATGAAGCCTGTGCAAGATGGAGTCGGGCCTTATGGCCTTAACATCATCCTCAAATTGTACGTCTGCACTAGGACATCATATGGGCAGTGAGATGTATAGGAATTTAGTTAATTTATGGGGAAATCCATGCTCTCAAAACAGTAATACATACAATTCTATATATAAAAATATTGTCATAAAATTATCATAAAATAAATATATGTAAATGTAACTTGCATAACATAATATAGCAAGGAATAATGCGATAAGCTATGCATGAATATTTTCTTAAGCCTTGCACTTTTTCAAGCAAAGAAATAATAAACATTATAATATATGAAAGGCATTATCATAAAACCATTAAATCAGTTAAGAGGGATGGGCGTTGGCAATTAAACAGATGAGGCATGATACTGAATATGCCAATTAAAAACAATGCAGCTTTTAAAAGGAAAAAGCAAAAACAAAAAAATTGTTTGCTAAACTCTTTGGCTTCATGACAAAATCTCTGTAATAGACTTAGAATCCTGTGCATTTTTTTCTGGTTGAATAACAAGTTGTTTTCAATCCTCATCTGAGGATTTGTTGACATCATCAGATTCACAAGCATCGTACGAGTGGTTGTGGAAAAAAACAGTCAATGCATGCATGATAGCCCTCACATTAGGTGGACCAACACGTGGTTGTAATTCCAAAGTACTCAGTGATGGTGAAAGTACTTAATTTGGAGGCTCAATTAACAGCAGAGACTCAAGCCAATCCTCGGGCAACTCATCATGTCAGTGATGTTGTTGAAATTGATCTATCATAATTAGCACCTTAAATAGGGATATATTCATTGTTTGACTTGTCTCTGGTGTGATTGCAATGGTTGCAGGAGCTATCTAGGAAAACCACTGAGGGTTGCTCTAGATGTAGAGCCAAGATGATTTCAGCTTGAGAGTTCAGACACTAGAACACACGTTTCACATGTGTAGCGTCTATTTTGTGAAAAGGCAGAATCCAGGTTTCACTAAGTTCAGAAAGCCAAGCATGATCCAGACAATGTGCTAGGGTCTCTCTGCATCTCTGTGCTGGATATGTGTACACCATATCAATGACTTTCTTGTCAGATCAGGAGAAAGATCACAACACCACAACGGATGAGCTGTATAATGGGCAAAAATAACCCAAAAGACTGTAGAATAAAGAAGGCCCACTGATCTTAAAAATATTCACAATACCAGTTGTTGAGGAATTAAATATTGTATCTATGATGTCAAGAAAGAGAGTTGGGTATTGCGTCTGTAATATCCCCTGAATCTCCGAAGCAGTTCTGACTGCCTGCAAGTTGTATATTTATGCAGCAGAAGTGAAAGAGACTTCCTTTTTTAGTAGCACAGCAAGCAATTTGTAATTTCGTTAAAAAGCATGTCTCTCATAGCAATACTAGGCCAAGGGACATTTATGAATACATGTTGTGGCTGTGGGTACAAACTTCTTTCACAGCACTGCATTGTTTTAGAAACTGTATTCACATAAAGTTGGACAGGTTTCAACCCACAACAAGTAACATTGGTTAAGAATAAATTCGAATCATTGTACAGTAGTTCATGGTACGTGGGGATGGATGAAGTAGGATTACCTAAGAAAACACAAGTTAGCCTTGGAATCAAAGACCTACACATTCCATGCAAGGAAATTGTATCACATAGAAGAGAGTGAACTAAATCATTTTTGCATCTGAAGGCGCTGATAAACCTAGGGTCAAATTCATTTCAGCACATGTATAAAAAGGACATTTCCATGAAGAAAACGGCTGTAAATTGTGCATTGTTTCACAACAGCCTAGAGATTTATATTTCTGGCATTCATGAAAATAAAAAACTGTAGTCGGTAGGGAAATAATGCTTTGCATTACCCATGTAACGGGTGGATTGTCACTAGTCTAAAATGGTGCCTCTTTCATTTGTTTGATACTCAACAAGGTTAATGTAGATTTATTTTAGGCATTGATTTCTGTGTTAATATTAAATTATGTTTAAAAAACGACTGTCTTGTATAAAAATGTGGTAAGATACAAAACCTAAACTTAGTGTTTGTAAGGCCCAAAAGTAGTTGTATTATAGCTCCTAACTAAGTTTGGCCATGTTGTAATAGACCTAGGGCTCCTTTAAGAAGATCTAAGACTGAAGTCATGATGTTGTTTGGTGAGTCCACTCTTTTAGAAAGCATGTGTATGCCATTGCCTATAACTTTAAAAATTGTTTGCAGGCTTTTTTTTTAGATATTTGTCAAATTATTTCAGCAGCTTTCTTTCCCAAATATTTATTCCATTCATTATAAACCTACAAAAACTGAGGGATGGATTGGGCTTGAGTAGGTCCAAAGTACATGCCCTACACTCAATTCACGGATAAGAGGGTACGGTTGCACCTTCCTATTGACTTTTAACCAGGTTGGGGCCCTCGCAGAATGAATTTACCACAGAGTACTCCCTTACCTGTTTTACCATCACTATACACATCTACACTCATGTAGGCTCCTCACACCCACGGCACACTTACGGCGAGGAACAAAAGATCTCTGATAAAGAGCCCCTTTAAGGGTGCCCATCGGGCATTGCAGCGCTGGCTCGACAAAAAGCAGGCCCATATGATGAAGCATGACACCTAGCTTGCTGGGTGTGTGAGGGCCCTAGTTCCGAAAGGAGGAATCCCCTCCTCACAACCTGTAGTACTTTTTAAACCTTACCTTGTGAGTGGTTAAAACATCACTTAGGAACTTCGTACCCTCTTTTCTGTGAATTCATTATAAACAGCATATGTTCCTATTGTTATGAATCATTTATTTCTAGTGGGACATGGACCCAGGAGCAAATCAAAAAATGCCAAGTTTTCCCTAGTTAAGGATAAATGCTCTTTCACAGCTGGAAGGTTGGAATGTTCTAACAATAGTTGGCACAGCTTGCCCACACTGTATGTGGTAACTACTGCAGGTGTGTGTGTGTTTTCTATCACTGATCAAGCCGTTTAACTTTAGGAAGAGGGGTGATGGAAAGAAAATGACACATGCAAGTATTAGAATCATAGCGCCACATGGCTAAACCTTCAGGAGTGGAATTATAGATGCCACTGTGGATTATTTAATTTATATCAGAATCTGAAATGTTCATTGGGGATTGGCAAATAGTAAGATTAACTTTTGGTATAGAAGGTTTTTTAAGGTCTTTCATAGTACCAAACCCCAGACAGGTGGACTGTAGGATGGTTTTGTTCAGAAAAATCATTCCTTTAGGTATAATACATTGCTCAAATAAGGCTTCTTCGCTTGATTTGGAAACATTTTGTTCCCTAAATAATTTTCTCTTCATCATATTATTTCAAAAACGTATATACTTGTACAGCCAAATGCTGACTAAATTCATGTGAATATATTAGCTTGTTAGCCATGAATAATATTTCCTGAAGTTGTTGTGGATTTTATGAACAATAGAAAGTTGAGGGAGGTAACCTGATCTCGCTCTAAAAATAAGAACATTTCTTCAAAATAATTGTGTGACGATTAAGAGGTGGAGCGTCACAACATTCCTATTTTGTGTTATTATATCTTTCGCTAGGATTACTAGTTTAATATATGTAATAGAGCATATTCATGATAACAATACATATCTTTATATGACCTCATAGAGGGTTACAGCGGCGGAGACAAGTATAACAGAACTACAATCTACTATACGCAAATTGGAGGAAAGGGTCCAGCAACTAGTTTACCAACACAAACAAGTGGCCCTGAAGCTGGAGGACCAGGAAGGAAGGGCCCGCCGGAATAACATAAGGGTGGTGGGGGTCCCACAAGGGGCGGAGGGCCCCAGTATGGATCTCTACCTTAAGGATATGATATTTAACCATCTTAAACCTAAACTATCCACCCTATTCACTGTGGAGAGGACTCACAGGGCCCCGGTCCCTCCGCCGATACCTGAGGCACCCCCAGAACAATCATTGCTGGGATCCTGAATTAAAGGGACCGGGACACCATCCTGCAGGCAGTTAGAATCCATGGTTACCTCCCCTATGAGAACACAACCGTGACATTTTTCCCGGACTTCACTTTAAAGGTACAGCAGGAGCACCTCACTTGATGGAGTATAGAGCGCCCACAGAGAGAGGGGCAGTCTGGTTTTAGGCTTAACCCTATAATAACTGATGAAACCACACCAAAAGGAAAATAGCCATCACCTGTTTAAACATATAAACACTGGAAAAACACCTTCCAACCACAAAATGAGTGCTATTTAAAGAAAGGAAAAGATGAGTGAAAGTCTTTTTTATTTCTTCCTGAAGGGGCCAATACAATGTAACTTTGTTATACATGGCAGCAGCAAGAAACACCGGGCTAACATAATTCTGCTTGGGTTTTGTTGTCAAGGGATGTCCCTACAATATTGTTGTTTCTTCCTTATGCTTTTTTCAGTTTTGTAGTCTTTGATCTAAAGATGCAGTGTTTAGAAGCCTGTTTTAGGTCTTCTTTAGTTATTTTTTAAACTGTAGAGGATCAGGAAATATCAAAATCATATTTGATATTTTGGCTACATTTAATCTCACTGATAGGTAAAATGGCTGGTTTCATAAGAATCTTTCCCAATATGTACCTTCACATTTACACCCAGACAGAGAATGGGTAAACCCCTTTGATACATCAGCCCCCTTTTCTAGTAAGTCAGTATTGATTGTAGGTGAAATGCGGAACACCCCAGGCTTTAAACATTTAATGCAAGGTGTAGTGACAGGTATATGTGAAAAGAGTGTTGTCACCAAGCATCTGAGATGGTGGTGAAAACATGACACCAGACGTTTGGTAAACATGGAATGCAGTGTCACTTGGAATGCTGCTGCAAACTTGTAGATAGTGGAGTATGCTAAAAAATACCCGGCTAAGTGGAAAACTAATTTTTAATGTTCCTTCTCACTGGTATTATTAAAAATGGGGAGTGGAGGAACTGTGCTACAATGGGCTACCACCTCCTTAGTTGACATGTTTCGGAGCCATTCCCTTGGCTTCTCATCAGGACCCTAGCAGATCCCTATACCACTCTTATGATAAAACAACAATGTGGTCTGCTATTTAATCAAGCAGGAATAATGCATAAAAAATAACATGCACTTAATACTATACCCTGGTAGGTATGGTTCCTTAAATTAGTACTTTTAATACCATGCTATAGCCCCATGAGATGTTTCATGGGAGCGGAGGAGCGCCTGTAGTCACACATTTGTCACAGCTGCTCACTCGCTCCGGATACTGCCTTGCAGTGGCTCCGTATAGTATAAAGTGCATGTTATTTTATATGCATTATTCCTGCTTGAACCGATGATGAAGCATGCACCACGGGTCATTTTGGTGGGTGAGGGTTATTTTAACAAAACATTGTGTTCCCCTATACATCAATAGGGTACACACAATTCACAAATAGTGATAAAATACGTTGGAAGGATATCTCCATTTCGCTTTTTCCAAGGTGGGCTCCTTTTGATTTCTTTACGGATTATTGAGGAGGATGAGTCCTCCTTCTATTTTCTTTATCTCTTCATTCCCTCTTTTATTTTTTGCATCAAAGAAAGAGTCATCCTAACTGTGTCATTTAGCTGGTGGTTCTCAGTACTAAAGGCTGTGAATACTATATTATCCATGTGGCGACCGTTTACAGAATCTTTTCTTAGCGATGATGCCAAAGGCAAGATATGTGATGATCTTTGGTAAAATATTGATAGTGATGTGAAATAAGTACACTCCACTGCATGCTTAGGTTTCTACATGAAAACATGACTGTTGTAGTGGACATAATCAAAATACTAGAATCTGAGAACGCCCTTGTCTACCAAGTGTTCAGTGTAATTGGTGTAGATGTGAAACATCTTCTTGAGAGTTGGCTGGGCAACACTTTTAATGACTTTGGCACTGCTAAAAGCTCCATGTTAGAATACTTGCCACTTGGTAAGCAAAGAAATGTTGCGGAGCAATTCAGGAACTTTTATTTTACCGTCTATCGGAAATGGCTTGCAATGATGCATAGAAATGTCCCTTCACCAACCATGGCATTTGAAGTTAGCGAAGCCTCTCTGAGGTACTCTGCACAAGTTCTAGATCCCTTCTAAATTTTCCAAAGACTTTGAAAAGTATTGCTTCATTTTTCACCACTTCATTAACTGAGAGCATATGCACCCAATTCAACGCATATGTTGCAGAACATGTCCTAGAGAATCACAATCTTCAGATGCTCCAATATTGGCACTGAAAGCTATGTCATTGGCCAGAGTTAGCAAATTGTGTACTGGAAATTTTGGTGTTGCCCATCTCAAGTGCCAATGTTGAGAGGGCCTTTTCACAGATAAATGTTTACATTGGAAGGAAAGAGTGAGTGTGTATGACCAAAGACTCTATAAAGAAGTATTGTATGGTGTACTACAATAAGTTTGATTTGTAATAATATATTTGGACCTCATATACCCTGTACACATGCTGTCTATACACATGCACTAACATTCTATAAACACCGGAAAAACACTATTTCCGTTGTTTTTAATGGTGCAAAAATGTGTAACCACTGATAACCACTGTTTTTTTAAGGTATTGAAAACACTGAAAAAAAACAGAATTTATCAAAAATAGAAACTGAAAACAGGAAAGTCTAAGTATATGATGTTCTTTCTGGCAAAATTCAAAGTGATTGACAATGGCAGGTCCTGGTTCTTCACAACCCCTTCAGAAGTATAAGACTGGCTGGACGAGGGGCGCTCTCAGAAGCGCAACCAGCGCCAGGAGGGTGGCTGGAGAGGAAATCATGATCGTCAATCTGGGTCTCCAAGCGGGAGTGCAGGAATGGACAATCGTGATAAACGATCTGGGAGGTCACAGTCGATGAGCCCAGTGGTCTCAGAGAATCAGAGAGTAACCCCAGCTGCATAGATGCACTCATTAAGGTGGGTGGTTCCGCATGTTATTAAGCCGCAATGAGCTATGGACTTTCTCTGCAACAAATTTTGAAGGACTCAGGCTGAGTTGGGCCTTCTCAGGATGCAAGGGAGGCGGCACGCGGCAACCCCTACTTTACTTGTTTGTTTATTGGGCGACAGGTGCTCTGCTAGTTTGGAATGTAGGTAGATCTGGACCTACAATGCAGGGTAGCAGGGAGGGGGGATTAGTTATTGGGTATTATTCTCAAATGTTTATGTTTATAATGCTTTAGAATCTGTACAAGTGCAGGTGGGTGGTGGGGGGGCTGAAGGGGAGGACCAAGGGGAAGGATGGGAATTGCACAACTCCCAGATGGCAGTACAGCAAGCTAAACGACTTAAGGTGTTATTGTGGAATGTGATCGGTCTGGGGAACAAAATTACGCGGACCATGGTGCTTCAATATTTGCATAGACACACCTGAGATATAGTGCTCTTGCAGGAGACGCACCTGAAAGGCAATAATTATCTAGCCCTTAACTAGTTTGGGTAACCCCTCTTGGCCCATGCTGGCTTCACTACTGGTTCAAGGGGAACGGCGATCTTGCTTAAAAGCTCGGTGCCATTAGTATTGAACCGCACATGGTGTGACCACCTGGGACGCTACGTAGCGCTTATGGGGATGTGGCAGGGCCTCACCCTGAATATATGCTCATTATACATAGCTTCAGGATGCATGGGGTCACTTTTCCAGATCTTAGCAAATTTCTGCTCGACATGCCCCTGGGAACCTTGATTCTGGGAGGGGATATGAATGAGACAATTTCACAGGAATGAGACCGAGACATATCATCCCACAGAGTTGGGGGGCCTCAGCCCTTAAATGTTTTTGTGAGTGTGATGGGGTTGGTAGATCTTTGGAGAGCACATAACTCCGGCACAAGACACCACACTCAAATTTCAGCGGCGCACTGCAGCGGATCTTGGTTAGACTATATTTTCACGCACACTGTGTCGGCTGGTCTCTTTCGGGTCGGATCCCACAGAGCCTTTGGAATATCGGATCATTCCCCGGTAGAGTTGTATATGTGGGGCCCCGTGAGAGACTGGACTGTACTCCCACTCCTAGACTCTTATTTATTCAGAGACCACGAGTTCCGCGACAGGTTAAGGGAATTAACAGAGCAATACTTGCAGAGAACTCCCGCACCGGGCAATCCCACTGCATATTGTGGGAGGCATACATGACAGTGTCTAGGGACTTTGTGCAGGCAGCAGCTTGGCTTAAACGCAAGGAGAACCGGGTGCAGTGTGACAGTCTGTAACAAGAGATAATGTCACTTGAATCGGCTTGGGGTTGGATCCCGGGGACGAGGCAGATCGTAAACACACTATCTAGTTAAAACAAAAGGAGCTTAGAGATCTAGGAGAAAACCTGGCCAGAGCGAATGGAATAGCGATGCAGAGGCGTATTTATGACCTAGGTGAAAAAGCCCATAAGCTTATAGCATGGCTGGAAAAGAGGGACAAGAGTCGTAATTGGATCTCCGGAATTCTGGCTTTCGAGAGTGCGCAGTGGGCTGCAGGCGCAGATATTGCAGAAGCTTTTGCTCAATACTATGGGCAGATTAACCAATCACAGACTGGGAGAGGGGAAGAATGTAAATGTAAATGTAAATGTAGTATACTTGTAAAGCGCACAGCTGCCCCAGCAACGGGGCGTCCCGGCGCTGTATAACTCTGGGGAACCCGTCCTGGCTTTCCCTGTGGGATGGTCCCTTGCTGGGGGTCCCCAAGGTGGAGCCAGGCATCCCCGGAATTGGTGGGGCCGTTGTGGAGATTAGGCAAGCTAATGCCCAGAGTTGCCGAGTGGAACCCCTGATTAGAGTAAGCACCGAAGCGAGAATTATCGAGTCCGCTGACCAAGGTCCACGACCCTGCCGCGTCGGGAATTGAACCCTGGTCCCAGGCTGACTTCTGCTCTCAGGCCTGCCGCCTCTAACTAGTGAGCCACACTACTCCACTACTCCACTACTAGAAGACTGTAACGAGTTTCTAAAGGACATAGTACTGCCAACGCTTAGTGCAGAAGAGCGGGAGGCGGCTGACTCGTACCTGACAATTAAGAAATTGAAGGGGCAATGAGGGATTTGCAGTTCGGTATAGCAGTGGCCCCAATGGGTTTCCTGCGGAGTCATTCAAGTGTGTGGTGGGGATAATCACACCATACATGCTTGACATGTTCCAAGAAGCAAAGGCAGTGGGCCAACTTCGATACCTGAGAACGGCAACTATAGTTGTGATTCATAATAAGGGAGTCCTCAGGATCTCTGTAGCTCCTGTAGGCCTATTTTGCTGCTTAACTTTGAGGCCAAAGTGTTGGCGAAGGTTTTGAGAACAGTTTATGCCCAGTCATTCAATCCCTGATACATTTGGACCAGTCCAGCTTCATGCCCCACAGAAGCACCAGGTTAAATCTCCGACACCTATGTGGTGTGATGCATATGGTTTCTGAACGGCCAGAGATTCCGGCAGCGCTCCTGTCGCTCGACGCTCATATGGCGTTCAACGGTATCGAATGGCCATACCTATTCGCAGTTTTGACTAAACTGGGATTTAGTCTGAGCTTTCGGGCTTTGGTTGAGCTTTTATATTCGGAGCCGTTGGCACGGGTACGGGTGAATGGGGCCAAGTAAACAGCAGGGCTGCCTGCTCTCACAGATCCTTTTTGTACTCTCACTCGAACTGATGGCCTCTTGGGTGCGAGGGGACCCGTTGGTAAGTGGCATTGATATAGGAGGGGGGTTGGGAGGAGCTCATTTCCCTCTATGCAGACGAAATCCTACTTTATGCCCACAAACCTAGACAAACATTTCATAGACTCATCCACATCATACAGTCTTTTGGTGTGTACTATGGGTACCGCATAAACTGAGATAAATCCCTGGTGTTCTCGCTGGTGGGAGCACCTCCTGTGTTGACGTCAGCGTGTAAAGACTTGGTACACAAAGAGACTTTCAAATATCTGGGCATTTGGATTACAAAATCAGAGGGGGAATTTATGCAATTAAACATACACGCACAACTGGATAGATTGAAGGGAGACGTGGCCCACTGGCAATGCCTACCGGTATCTCTCATGGGACGGGCAGTTTTGTTTAAAAATGTTGGCTCTCCTGCACTTACTGTATGCAATACAGAACAGTCCTTTTCTGACCCCTGAAGCCTTCTTTCGTGCGATTGAGTCAGAGCACCGCACATTGTTGTGGGTGGGTGGGGGAGTCCCAGAATCACCCAGCGAAGCTACAGATGGGGGTGTATTAAGGAGGGCTGTCGGTGCCAGAAATTAGAAAGTACTACTGGGTGACACAGCTTGTCAATGTCAACGGGTGGGTATTCTCTTCGAGAACCTGCACATCAACATTGTTGCACCGATCAGAGCCAATGTATCTCCTGTTGCAGGATCAGGATTGACGCCTCACTACTGTTGCAGGGACTAGATTGGTGCATCGCTCTCTAAATCATCGCATCACCTTCGGAACCACCGCATCTGAATCAATGCATTGCTGTTACTACTTGGAGAAGATTGACGCATCGTCTCTCCAGCGGTGGATCGACCTGGAGCACCTCACTCAGAACTGCAGCACTTTGGAACAGACGCTTCGCTCACAGAACCAAATCATCGCCGCAGTTGCGTGGAGAAATCCAGGGCAACAGCCCAACAGCGTGGGGATCACTGACGCATAGCTCAATTGCACTCCGCATCTTGTCCCCGAGTGGGTCCCATAACCGGCCTGCGCTCCACTCGCACGCTGCCTGGACTTTTGACTTTGTCCCGGTCCACGTGACTATTTAACTCTTTGATAATTACTTTAAGAGCATTTATAAATTAAAGAAAAAAGTTAAACACACCTAGATCAATGTAATCAATATCAATTTTATTCATAAATGAATTCATTCTTCTGGTATACAATTAGGGTTATATCTTAGGCTGTCACCAATTCTTCTTGGTTTTTTAAAAATGTGGCACAAACAATAAACGAATCAGTGATAAGGTGATTTGGAAATGGCAAAGTGCTTTGGGTGAATAACATCTATACAGTGCTGTACAAAATGTATAAAAAATGTTCATTCAGTAGACATCAATCCCTATTTAATTGAATTTCCAATCCATACATGGTTTTGCTATTACATGGAGTTTAGAGAATGGGAAAGATTGTGTAGGCACGTCAACATTTTGACCCAAGAAAGTTCGAGATTCAATTGAAGTCACCTCATGTCTTCTTCAGGACGAGGTAGGATAGCCTATGAGAGAAATTAGCCATAAGTACGGTGTGTTACATAGTATGAAAGGATTGACCAGTGGTTGTGAAAACCTACCAGTAGTAGTACCCATCAAAGATCTGATGCATGCTTTGATTTGTCGATCCACCAGGGGTAGGAGTCTGTGGAATTTATGATAGGGCAGGAATCAAGGAACTGCATGGAAGGGATTTAAAAGAATAAAAGTTGGACCACACAGAAGTGCTGGATGATTACCTAGTCAAGAATGAAAAACCTACATCATTGTAGGACCATCAGGGGTGGGTTGAGTCAGTTTTGGAATGTAGGAATGTAGATGAGTCACATCCTCTGCTGTGCGAATCAAGGGGCTATGGGGGTAAAGCGGTAGCAAGATATAAACCTATTGGGATAACTGTTAAAGATGGACAGAAGCCTCAGAAAAGGTGACTTAAGTGAGCTTCTTACTTAATCAGCCAACAGTAAGTAAGTCCAGGCACAATGGGGCATGCAAGTCATGCTTGTGAATTGATCCAGAGTCATGCATGATGAAGATCTGTGCCTTCACTTAGGTCTAGACAATAATTGCGCAGTGGTGAAGATATGCACAGTGGTGGAGCGTGGTTGCGATAGCAACAAGTATTTGACAGGAGGTTTGCAGTAAATGAGGCCGCACATCTTCGTCGAGGACACTATGGTTTAAAATCAGGTGTGCTCGCTCATAAGAAGTTCGCAGTGATTCAAGGGATTAGAGTAGGGCTTAAAATGCATGCTTTATAACCGGTGTGTGCGGTCCAACTCTGGTAGATGGCACGTAGTGACGAAAGCCGCAGGTGTGATGAGTGGGCTCCATGCTTGATGACAGGTGTGCACGCTAAATCTGAGAATTGAATAGTAACACATAGGATGTAGTAGCATATGGAACATAGCTATCGTGAATGTAAGTGGTAAGGCTACTGAAGTGAGCTATGAAGTGAACGAGTGGTTCAAGAATGCCAAATTGGCACAACATGAGTAACAAAATTATGTGAATTTGACTCAGAAACAGGTGGTTATGGAGCGCATGGGCTCCTAGTGAGTGAGAGAGTTTAACCGCACGTGTTGGTATATGAAATGCTGATCTTTAGGGCGGTGACAACTAAAGGAAGAGAAAGCAATTCACTTGTTTAGGAAAGGGAAAAGGCATGAGTTAATTAGCTGCGTTAAATGGTGCTTAAAAACAAGTAGTGATTAAACAAGGAGAGGAGACATGAGTAAAAAAAGGCAGTGAAGAAGGGAAACAATTCAGTCATTTAGGAAAAGGAAACAGATTTGAAGCATGATTCAGTGGAGCTCTTACCTCTTGCCAGCTGGTGAAGGAATGAACCGCCCGGGCCTGCTAGAAGAAGAGTGTAGTTAAGCACCTGAGGTTAGGTGATTGTATGGAGCCTAGACCTGTTCCCAATTAGTCATTAATCTCGGGCCGTGCACCTGTTCCTCATTAGTGCTCGCTACACATGGATTATGAAGCCGATTTTGTTTAGAAGGTGATCACAAGGCGTGGACCTGTTCCTCATTCATGCGAGCCACTAGATTAATTGTTTAACGTAAATCATCATAGGAATTCATATATTCAAGGCGCCTCACTCGTTGTCTGTGACAGATATTCAAATGATGTGAGAGGCGTGAACCTGTTCCTTATTAGTGCGAGCCACACCAGGATGTAGGAACTGGATGTATGTAATGACCGCACAGTCTGCCAAAAGGCAGTTATGATTAAAGTTTTGGTAGACAACAAACAATTGTGAATGGTGGATAAATACATTGAAAACCGTGCAAACAAAAGCAATAATGGACACCTGATGAGGATATCAAGCGGGCGTGAGACCACCATTATTGAGTCCAAGGCTCATAACATTACATTCGTTATATGTTTAACATGGTGGACTTATGGGTAAAATCACTTGGAGGGTGAGGACACACTCAGGCAGGGTCTTTTGAACTAGCCACTCTCCTTTCTCAAAAGACAGTGCCACGTCCCCTTCGCAGTAGTTCAGTTTGGAAAATTGAGCGGGAGGGAGCGTCTAGCCGTTAGCGTTCTAAAACTAACATGTCTCCTGATTCCGGGGGTTTCTTCCCGGCATTATTTCTCATGTATGGTTGTCATCAACTTCATGAGACAGGGAGATTTTTGCCCCTGCTCATTTACATATCTGTTTTTAGATCTTTGGGTTTAGTTGACTGCAGTAACCCACATTGTCTGGTTTAATTCACATGTCGTTGGAGTCATCATATCTGCTCTCTCTGAGAGCATGACTCAGAAACCAGTTGTGCTGCAGTCTAACAGTATCTTCAAACAAGAAAGCGCTCACGTTTTTCTAAAATTCACACAACACCTGCTTTTTCTGTTTAGAAATAACATGTTCTTGTGCAGGCTTACCATCAGAATAGGTTTTTGTGTTTTAAGTCAACTGTGCACATTGTGTCTTTAATGACTGCAATATAGTCAAACCTTTATCCTCACTTATGTTTCCAAATAGGAATTGGATGCCAAATCGAGTGTTCGCGCCACGTTGTAAGGTGTCATTGGCTCACCCCACAATGCGGGTAAGTTACATTCACAGTTAATCAATATATGGATTTACTAATCACATGGTCGATTGATGGACCCAGATAGCGACACTTTATGTGAAAGCTTTGTGTTCTATGAGTGTGTGAAGATAAGTGTCTGTGTATATAAACCTAATACTTTGTTTTTTTTCAGGGAGTATGCTGACCAGTGGAAAAGCTTTTGAGTGGTGAACCACTCCAACCGCTGGTTGTATATATTTTCCATTTACTGAGTGTAGTATGAATGGATATTTCACTGTAAATGTTCTAGTTGGTGCTGAAGAAAGCTGTTGCACCTCTACGGAGGGTAAAAGGCTGAAACATGCCAACCCCCACAGTTTTATTAGAGGTTGAATAGCCTCCTGTCATAACCTTATTTTTTTATCCTGACCTTTGGATGTCCCTATAAAGTATAAAGACTATTTGGCATACCATAGAGTTAATGTTAGCTCACTTACACTCTTTTTTCCTTTCCTCTCACCACACCCTGCTCATCTACAGGTTTTAAGATACCTCTACTTTCCTACAAACAACAAAGCATCCTTGAGCTCCTCCCTCTCAGGGTTGTAGTCTGCACTGTGACTAGGTTTTCAGTGCAAGAATGTTACCCGATGATGATGGGTGGGTAAGGGAAACCGTCCTATAAAAGGGATATTTCAGCACTCTGTTTATTTATTCCACCCAGCCAGTAACACAGTAGTGGGATTAGGTGTGCCTGGGTGGGCCATTTCAGGCAGCATGGGGGCAGACCTGGGCACAGCACCATATACAAGTCAATTTGTTTTTCCCTGTCTTCTCACAAACAACTTCACACTAGTCTATTGTGCCTGGAGCCAGCTTGGAGCCAGGGCAGGGAGACAAGAAAGTCAAAGCACTTTTGAAGGGGGTACTTTGAGAAACTTCTCCTACTTCAAATAAGGTGCCAAGTATGAAATAGGGACCCTCAGACCCACTGTTCTACTCACTTTTTGGACCAGCTGCTGTGGCCAGTTGTGTACTTCAAGACTACTTTGATGCACCAAAAAGCACTGCTCTACTGCCTGCAGCCTGCCTTACACCCATAGTCTCCCCTGCTGCTTGAGCCCCACACTTTACCTTGAACCCAATACTTCGAAAGGGACTCCAATGGCTAGTTGGCTGGCCTCTTGATCTGAGCCTGAGGAAAAGAAAAGGATCTAACCATCATAAACCCACACCGAGACCCTTGCCTGGGTGTGCACAAACCCTCCAATTGGAAGTGGTGCTAAAGGTGCCCAGATAGTCCAAATCCAAATCCTGGGACTTAAAAAAATGTTGGCCTAAAAGTGCTCTGAGGACCGAGAGAAGAACTGACCCAACCTGCTCATTGACAGCCACGGTCCGTGCAGGTAATAGCGGTGCGGAGGTGGGGCAGTGTAAGGGGGGATTCCGAGGAACGATTCCGAAGTAAAATTAAATAAATAATTAATTTTCCCTCTGCATCGTCCCTCGGAATCCCCCCTTACATGTCCCCACTTTAAATGTGTTTTAGAATTGCAATATCTTGTCTTCATTAGTATATTAGTTTTTGAAAATACACATATTTTTCTATCAAAATCACGTTCCACTTTGAGCAATCAAGATCAGAAAAACCTTTCAGATTTTTTTTTTCCTTTAACCCCTTGGGCACGGCCAGAATTTCGCCGCGGTGCGGCGAAATTCCTCGCGTGCGCAGATAGGACGGCTCCCTGCCGTCCAATGCCGTCCAATGCACACGCCCACCATGGCGTCGGACGGCCGGGGCATGCAGGGGGTTAAAAATCAAATCAGTTTTACTTGTTAAAAAATAAACAGTCGCTAAACATCAGCTTTTTGTTTTCATTGAGTACCACAATGTAAAATTGCCTCTTATGGCCAAATTCTGCTTCAAATACCCAGGTGTTGGAGTCATAGGCCATGCTTGCTCACCATAACACTACGAATGCCTCTGTTATGCTAATAATGCCCATCATTAAACCAGGGCTACCACTTTGCCACAGCTTGATGCTCAACAAATATTAGTTACGGGCATTATTATGGGAGAAGCGGTTGCCACTCTGTCAGAAAGGGCTAAGAGCAGGCCAGTCATGTTCTTTATATGTCAGTGATGGCAGCAAGTATGTAATTACTAAACTTGTATGCACAAAATAGTCATGGATGAAAATGTTATGGCTATGGCACAAGTGTACCATGGCTAATGCACAATTGTACCATGAACGGGCACAATTGTGACAGAGATAATACTCTTATGATGGGGACCAGCCTACATATTTGGCCGTCCTTGGCACTAGGAGTAGCTTTAAGGAATCAACACTGTTTATTAAGGAAGGACGCAATGTCACACACCCACACAAAGTGAATGTGAGGCTTCTAACTTTCTCTGCCCTGGATGCATATTCTCTCCTCCTCAGCTCTTTGGTTGATTATGGTCCCAACTAACACATTTTCACTCTAGTTCTTGCAGTCACACACTTTGGTGGGTCAGCCCTGGTTACTGCTGCTACTATTCTTTGATCTCGCACACGGTGCGACTGATAGAGCAGGGCCTATAACATGGCCAATCTACTTCTTAGGTAGATTTAAAGTGGATAATAAAGATGGTTCATGTGACACCGTAGCCTCCACATGCTTCTACAGCCTCCGCAGGACCTTCAAATGGATCCCTCCCTGAATTCAGGAAGAACGTCACCCACGCATTCATTATCAGCAGGCTGGACTACGGAAATGCCCTCTACGCTGGAATCAACAAATCTCTACTCCACAAACTCCAGACCGTCCAGAACGCCACAGCCAGACTCGTCCTCAGCATCCCACGACTAGACCACATCCCCCAGCACCTACGAGTCCTCCACTGGATCCCGTCGAAAAAAGAGTGATCTTAAGCTGCTCACACACACCTACGAATCCCTCAACAACACCGGACCCAATAACTCAGCGAAAGAATCTTCTTCTACGCACCCAAAAGAAACCTTCGCTCTGCTGACCAGGCCTTGGCCGAAATCCCCCATATCCACAGAGTCAGAACAGGAGGCAGATCCTTCACCTACATTGCAGCCAAGACCTGGAACAAACTCCCCCTCAGCATCAGATGAAGCCCCACACTGCAAGCATTCAGGAAAAGCCTTAAGACCTGGCTTTTCGAATGACCGGAGCTGCCCAAATCCCTTACCCCCACACCCCCCGCACCTTGAGACCCTCACAGGTGAGTAGTGCACTCTATAAGTCCCTAATTGATTGATTGATAGGCCAACACAGTGTGTGTTTGAGTGTTATCAAGAGGCCCTGCCATTGCTTTGGCTGTCTGTACCTCTTACGGGTAATAAAACGAGCAGTGCTGCCTTCTTTAATATACACAGAATCTCTGAGATTGGCTTGGTTTGGCTTCACCTCTGAGAGCTACTTTGAGGGTGCTGATGAGCTACTAGTAGCTCCCGAGCTACTGGTTGGAGACCCCTATAGAAACCGAAGCCAATACAGTACATCTCAGGGCGCCACCTAGGATTTTTTTAAGCTAGTTAGTTTCTTTCTGCTGCAACAAACGTCTGCACATATGTTTGTGTGACGTATGCAGTTTAGAAAATGTAGGGCCACTGAAACAGTAATGCTGGTATGAGATTAATCTATTATACTGGAAAATCTAAATAAATTGTAATTTTGCATTGAATTCAAAATCTCGTCCCTGGCAAAATAACACCCCCGAAAAAATTGAAACACAGTTTGACATCTGCCCTATTTTGTGCTCAACCAAGATTATTATTTATGAGTCAATTTTCAATAGATCATTTTGTGTATATTTTAAAATCTTACCATCCACACTTTTACATGTGTAGACCAGATCTACAACCACTGGTATTGGATGTTTTTTTGAGAAACCGTGTAAGAAGGGATACATTTCGACCGTCTCCCTTTCTAATGGTTTCCGGCATGCTGGCTCATGAACAATAGTCATGGATAAGACCGTTGAAGCAGGCACAAGTAGGGTTTCACAGTAGCTAGAAGTATTAATAAATTGTCCAATACAGAATCCTCTATTTTCCTTTCTCTCTCTGAACCTACAGGGTCGATGTCATAACCTGATATTGAATTATTCCCTGTCATTGGTCACCTAGAAAGTTCGCCTAGCCATTCTCCAGACATTTCAACAGAGGCTGAATATCTCATTACACCATTTCAGCAGAACGTGCATGATGGGTTTATGACAGACCTATCTGACGCGCATTTATGTTTCATTCTGTAAGGGGGTAGTTTGACTTTTTTATTTTACACTTCCAAAAGGCTATTATTTCTGGTATCTTTCTTGACTTGAAATGATACTTTATCTAAAAACGTTATCTGTAAAACTTAAAATTTCAGTTAATGATATTTTTGATATTAGGGTGCGTGATATCTCTACTTGGTAATTATCTAGGAGCTTGTTTTAATATGGCCCAAGAAAGAAAAGCAATGTAATGGCTGTGATTTATCCCTCGTTCCCTGTCTTAAGGTTTATGAACAGAAAATGGAAAAGTTAATAAAGTCCTCTTCTTGTCTGTTGCTAATTTAATGCAGGAAACCTTTTGGCCCATTTTTTTCTTCAACTGTAGCCTGCTGACTTAAATCGATTATGACCGTTGGAAGCACTAACACTGATTCCTATGGAATTTGCTCCGATAGGGTGCAGGAGCCTCTAAATTGTTTTGGGCTTGGGTTAGTCTAGAGGACATCATCAGGTCGATGGATGGGGCTAATGCACATCTTTCCATACATTTAGTTGCAAGTCTGATCTGCAGGCTTCTATGAACGTTGCAACTATTCCCTAAACAAGTGCAATAGGATTGTTGGGGCTCAGTGGTGTAGCTAGGGAGGGGCAGAGGTGAGCAAGTGGTGTCTGTCAACTACCACCCTCCCACCGTCCCCAAGAACAAGTCGTCCGTCGGGTGCCGCCACCCCCCTTACCACCAGCGGGGCTGCAAACTTAGGATCCGCCCCTGGTGGCTGGAGGTCTAGCTACGCCACTGTTGGGGACTTGCTATAACTACAATATTGCCAGAAAGTCTTGGTTTTATTAAAGACACAGGTGTGTGTATTAGCCAGCGTCACTGTTGTTCATAAGTAAACTTTTATTACACCGATTACTGTAAATTATTTTTCACTATCATCTTCCAATGCTGCCTCCGACTTCTGAAAGATGCCTAATAGATGCCTAGCAAGTGGTTTTCATTTGCTTGTTGGTGTTTGATAATAGCTTGGTTATATTCGTAGTTTCCCATTTCTTCTAAATCGATTGCCTGGTGGTAGTTGGGTGGATTCTAAGGAAGGCAAGACTGCTTACTTGTGCATGAGACTGTTTACTTGGTTCTTTCACGTCCCTCGACTTCCCATGAATGTAGTATTGTATTTATTATTATTATTATTATTATTATTATCATTATTATTATTATTATTATTATCATTATTATTATTATTGTTGTTGTTTTTATTATTAAAAATCACAAGAGGGTGAAAACGAGTTGATAACAAAGGTAGTATTTTCTGAAGCCAAAGAAAGTAGAGCAAAGTCTATTGGCATGACTAGAGAGAGAGAACTCATTATCCAGATAGACTCCCAAATTTCAGACAGTCATCGCAGTATTCAGAATTAAGTTGTCCTCTAATGGCCAAAAGTCCCCTGCCAAAGGAAGCAAATGGATCCAGGAAAGCAACTCATAACCTCGGTGTTATCCCGTTTAAATTTAAGAGAGTTAGCTCTAAGCCAGTGTAAGATATCTCACATTTAGTTCAGAAAAGAAGCCATAGGAGAATGTGAAGTACGGACCAGTGTAATAATTAATAGTGTATCGTCTGCATAGTTTACAAACTTTATGCCATGAGATTAGATTAATTTAGCCATTGGTCTTAGATGCACATTAAATAATATAGGGTTAAAAGAAGATCACTGAGGAACTCAATGCTCAACTACTCTAAAGGTGGTGTGTAATGGGGGAAGTTGGATTGCTTGTATCCTCCCTTCCAGAAATGAAAGGCAGCCACCGAAAAGCTATTCCCTTTACCCCTGTCTGAGCCAGCCTTGCAATCAGGATACCATGACTGATGGTGTCAACTGCAGCGGAGAGGTCCATTAGTACCAAGACTACCTGATTACCATTATTCTGCCATACGCAGATCATCCAATGCTGTGGCCAAAGCCCCTTTTGTTCCACTGAAGGGACAGAATCTGAACTGGGCCTTGTCTAATAAGGTATGCTCGTCCAGAAATCCGAAGAGTTTTTATTCACAAAATTCTCCAGAATTTTACAAGGCAAAAGAGCTGGGTCTGTAGTTAATGAGCACTGATGGATCTGCAGAGGGCTTATTTTTTAAAAGATGATGCACTAGTTCCTTTTTCCACTTGTGGGCACAGTGGCTGTCTCTAGAGACTAATTACATATGGCTGCAATAGGGTGAACTAAGTAGTCATATAGTAGTTTCTAAGTTCTGGAAAATCAGAAAATGCACACAAAACAATCCAAAAGAAGGGGGAAAAAAAAGAAACATCAGAGATGTCATGTCAGTCAATTACGCCCTCTCCGGCTCCAAGAGGGGTATGAGGAGGACAGAGAAATGCGCAACAGAGGATGGAGCTGAAGGCCAAGGCACTAGCCGAGAAGGAAAAGCAGTCTGAGCAGAATGAACTCATTGACCCATCGAATGATGAGGAGTATATGTCGGATCTGGAGATAGAGAAGGGGGCACACAGCCACACATCAGATGGATGAACAGGGGCGCAGAGAAGCAAAGCTCAAAACGTAGATGAGAAGACACAGAACACAAATGATGAAGCTCTGCTTAGTCCCAGGCAATACCCTCTCTTCCACAAGCTCCCAAAACATCAGACCGTGAGCAATACTAAAGATACTTTACAACCTTACAATGAAGATGAAACTAGTTTTCTACAATCACAAATACAAGATGTGATAAATGAATCTATGACAAAATATCGAATACAAAAATATCTACATACAAAAATATCGCAACAAAAATATAGATGTCAAAAATATCGTTTTTAAAAAAATATCATTTTTTTAAATTAGAAAAAATTTAATATTTACAAAATAATACTTATAAATGTAATAAACATAGTTAAAAATATATTATAATATTTAAAATCAATAAATAATGTAATAAAACAAATACTAATAAAGATATAATACATAGTATATACTTCATTAATAATAACTCTAAAAAATTATATTAATAACTTATAAATAAATGAAAATATAATAAGCTACAAAAATGTATTTACTTAAAATAATAATATAAATAACAATTAATAAAAATGTAAAACAAATTAAAAAAAGTAAGTAAATGTTGGATAGCGTACGGGTAAAAATTACTATTCCCACTCCAGTGAGTGCAACAGTAGGGAAAGTGTTGGATAGCGTCGGTGTAAAAATTACTATTTCCACTCCAGAGAGTTCAACAGTAGGGAAAGTGTTGGATCGCGTAGGTGTAAAAATTACTATTCCAACTCCAGAGAGTGCAACAGTAGGGAAAGTGTTGGATAGCATAGGGGTAACAATTACTATTCCCACTCCAGACAGTGCAACAGTAGGGAAAGTGTTGGATAGCGTAGGTGTAAAAATTAATATTCCAACTCCAGAGAGCGCAACAGTAGGGAAAGTGTTGGATAGCGTAGGGGTAACAATTACTATTCCCACTCCAGACAGAGCAACAGTAGGGAAAGTGTTGGATAGCGTAGGGGTAAAAATTACTATTCCAACTCCAGAGAGTACAACAGTAGGGAAAGTGTTGGATAGCGTACGGGTAAAAATTACTATTCCCACTCCAGAGAGTGCAACAGTAGGGAAAGTGTTGGATAGCGTAGGAGTAAAAATTACTATTCCAACTCCAGAGAGTGCAACAGTAGGGAAAGTGTTGGATAGCGTAGGGGAAACAATTACTATTCCCACTCCAGAGAGTGCAACAGTAGGGAAAGTGTTGGATAGGGTAGGAGTAAAAATTACTATTCCTACTCCAGAGAGTGCAACAGTAGAGAAAGTGTTGGATAGCGTAAGTGTAAAAATTACTATTCCAACTCCAGAGAGTGCAACAGTAGGAAAAGTGTTGGATAGGGTAGGGGTAACAATTACTATTCCCACTCCAGAGAGTGCAACAGTAGGGAAAGTGTTGGATAGGCTAGGGGTAAAAATTACTATTCCAAATCCAGAGAGTGCAACAGTAGGGAAAGTGTTGGATAGCCTAGGCGTAAAAATTACTATTCCAACTCCAGAGAGTGCAACAGTAGGGAAAGTGTTGGATAGCGTAGGGGTAACAATTACTATTCCAACTCCAGAGAGTTCAACAGTAGAGAAAGTGTTGGATAGCATAGGGGTAACATTTACTATTCCAATTCCAAAGAGTGCAACAGTAGGGAAAGTGTTGGATAGCGTAGGGGTAACAATTACTATTCCAACTCCAGAGAGTTCAACAGTAGGGAAAGTGTTGGATAGCGTAGGGGCAAAAATTACTATTCCAACTCCAGAGAGTGCAACAGTAGGGAAAGTGTTGGATAGCGTAGGGGTAAAAATTACTATTCCAACTCAAGAGAGTGCAACAGTAGGGAAAGTGTTGGATAGCGTAGAGGCAAAAATAAACATACTTATAAATAAATTAATTTTTTTAAATAATAAAAAACTTAACTATTCAATAAATATAAACCATTTACAAATACAAATACATAATTATTAAACACATGATTAGCAATAAATAATTAAAAAAAATGTTTTATTAAAAAATACCATTTAATAATATTTAATTACCAATTAATAATTAATTAACAATTTATAATTAACAAAACAATTAATTAAAAAACTTTATTCCTTAATTATATTTAAATTACTTCCCACCCTATTCCCCTATAAACCCACAACCCGCTACAGAACATAATTATCAATTATTCAATTAATACAAATTAATTACCAATTAATTAAAATTAATTACCAATTAATTAACTTTAATTTTTAATTCCTACTAATTAATAATTAATTTAGTATAATTAAATTACTTCCCACCCTATTCCCCTATAAACCCACAACCCGCTACAGAACATCAATTATTCAATTAATAAAAATTAATTACCAATTAATTACTATTTATTACCAATTAATTAAAATTAATTTATAATTCCTACTAATTAATAATTAATTTAGTATAATTAAATTACTTCCCACCCTATTCCCCTATAAACGCACAACCCGCTACAGTACTAAAATACAAAATTTAATTAAATTACATAAAAATAAATTAAAAACATAATGAATACATAATAATATACATAAAATTATTTAAAAAATCGATATTAGTAACATCGAAATTATTTACATCGATATTACTAACATCGATATTTAAAACATAGATATTACTAATTTCGATATTAAAATCTATCGATATTACTTACCTTCTATATTATGTCCCTTCGATATTTAAACTTCGATATTATTGTATATCGATATTTTAATATCGATATTTTGTCTGCATACCGTGATAAATCCCTTTCAAAATGCTTACATAGCCGCTCCTCCCCCCAAAAACACTCAGGGAGTAGAGACTCTCTTGCGGGTCGCCGTGAGCGGAAAACAAGTAAGCCCTCAAAGCCATGTAGAGTCAGAGCCAGAGATCATGGGAGAAGGGTTGAAAGGAGAAGCATCAATTAAAAAAATGCTATTAACTATATTGAAATAGATCAGGGACTTTAAAGCATCTCAGGATGTGGAGACTGCTCAGCTGCTTGAAAGACTGGCAAAGCTGGAAGAGAATACGTCCAACACACCAAAGAGATTAGAAGAGGCTGAAACTCATATCTCAGATTTGGTGGACAAACTCTCGGCCGTGAACCAAGATATGTTAGCTCTGAGTAGAAGTAAAAATCAGATGGAGCAAAAACTCCAGGATTTAGAAAATTACAACAGACGTTCAAACCCCCGACTAGTGGGAATCCCGGAAGGCTCTGAAAGTACAGAAATGGTCCAGTGGGCTGGGTCATTACCAAGGAAAGTAATGTCAGATCTAGAAGGGGACTTAACAACCACTAGGGCCCATAGGGTCCCAGCACAGAAGCAACTCAATGCTAAATATCCGCATACAATACTATTGAACTTCTCGGACTGCAGAATAAAGACAAAAATATTAAGCACCGCTATTGCAAAAAGATCTTTTTCCGCCTCAGACATTCAGCAGTTCAGAATATTCTCGGACATGTCCGCAGCTTCAGCACGCAGGTGGAAGGATTTCGTCCAGATGATCGATAAGTTTAAAGGGAGGGGAGCCCAAGCAGCAATTGCCCATCAATTGAAGCTTAAAGTACTGCTAAAGGAAAATTGTATATATTTTCAGACACGCACGATGCTTAATCACTTCTTACAGAGCTGTCAGCTGGAAAGGGAGTAAAGCCTGTTTTGGGCCAAGTAGAGGGTTGGGAAGGTGGCAGGTAAACAGTACATTAGCTCAGCAATCTGTTTGTTTATGGGGGGACGGGGTGAGCCAAAGGGTGCACAGGATGCAAAAAAATGGCATCCAGCAAAGAGGTGTGGAAGGAGGGAATAGTGGGTCAAGTCAAAGTCAAAAAGATTTTATTTGTTTTGGTACTCAACTGAGGACCACAAATTTAAAAACAATTTACATAAAAATAATCAACAAAATTAATATAATATTAGAGAGGACTTTAGAAATTTATAAAAATTATAACAAACCCATTCACTGGGCGGGTTGTTTGCCCACTAGTAACAAATCTTTTACTGAAGTAATTTTACATTTGCGATATATTGGGTCAAGATATCTTGCCCGTGCTACAACTATAGTTGGATGTGGACATACGAATAAAATATGCTCAATATCCTGATCACCTCCTTCACAAAGTTTACATATCGAGGAACCAGCTAGTGACCATCTAGAAGTAAAGGTTGATACTGGTAAAATACCTAAGCGCAACATTGTTATGGCCCTTCTTGCACCATGCGCCAGTGAAAATCCTACATATGGCTGTATTTGTTTATATTCCAGTGATTCAATATAGAGTTTGTATGTAGATAAATTGCTACAATATGCATGATCAAGATTATAGCTCAGTCTTGATGTAAAGCACTTTAGAAAGAGTTTCAATTGTGAATTTGACCAAGTAAGTAAAATGTCTTTAGTAAGATTAGCAATTTCAAATGCCGCTGTCATATTCCCATAGAAATTAAGTTTTGGTGCACCTAATTCAAATATCTCGGTTTTTAGCAAGGATCGCAGTGATCCTTCTTTAGCGTGCAGGATCTTGTAGGCCCATCGGATGACGTTGGCAACAGCTGTCGCATAGGAGCTTGTTATCGAAAATTCCAATCTTAAAGCCTGAACAGGTGTTGATTTGGAAACCTTTAAGATATTTTTCAGAATTTTTCCTTCGATTAGGTCCATATATGACCATTGTTTCATTGGTATATGCTCAGTAGCGTAAGATAACACTGGAGGGATTCTTACTCTATACACCTTTAACAATGAAGAAAAGTGCCTATTTCCTGTGGCGGAGTATAATCTGGAGAGTGCCCCGGCGTGTAAATCTGATTTTCTCTTTAGGTTGTTTATCTGTTTTGTGTTTTGCAGATTCTTGGTGAAAATCCTGCCGAGGTATGTATATTCGTCGACCTCTTCTACTTCAACGCCATCAAGTTTCCAACAATATTTTACACTTTGTTTCCTGCCAGAAAAAGCTACCACTTTGGTTTTTGTTAAATTTGGAATTAAAAAATGGTCCTTTGAGTAATCGTTCAAAGTGTCCAGTAGCTTTTGCAAGCCAAAAGGTGTAAGGTCCAACATTACAATGTCATCTGCGTATAGCAGAGCGTGAACACTATTCGAAGCAATCTTTGGAGGTAGACTACAGCATTGTTGCAAATGGTGCGGTAAATCACTAAGATATAGTGAAAATAATATTGGTGCTAGAAGACACCCTTGTTTAAGGCCGTTAGTGGTTTTGATCTTTTTGGTTAATCCTTTTTCACTCCCCATTTGCACCTGGGACCAGGTGTTTGTATGAAGTTTAATTACCATCTGCAATAGATATTCCGGAATTCCCAATCTCCTTAACTTCTTCCACAGTGTAGGTCTGTCTACGCGATCGAAAGCAGTAGAATAGTCGATAAACGCAGCATACACTGGTTGTAGTTTCTGTACGATGTATTTGTCCAAAATCGTCTGGAGTATTGAGATGTTATCTGTGACTGAATGATTGGGTCGGAAGCCTGCTTGGTACTTAGGTATTAAACCCTGCGAAAAGGCCCAGTCTTTTAGTCTATCCAAGACCTCTGCAGCGAAGATTTTTCCTGTGGCGTCCATCAACGCTATTTGGCGATAGTTGCCAGCGATGTTTTTACTCCCCTTTTTGTAAATGGGAATTATTATACTCCCCTGCCACGACTTCGGTAGTCTCCCAGTACTAAAAATATAATTGATAAGCGGTAGTAACATTAAACTCCATTCTTGGGGGTGTGACTGCAAAACCTTAATGGGTATTTGATCTGGGCCTGACGCTGCGGTGCTTCTTGCTTTTCCGATATGCATTTCTATGGAGGACGCTGTAGTTTTTACTATCTGAATTGATTTGTTTTCCAAAGTAGTCTCAGTCATGTTTCTATCTGATTGAATTAAGTTTTCCTTGTACAGGTCAGTTAGATAGATTTCCCATTCCTGCGGTGGAACTGGTATAGCATGTAATTTCCTTTTGGTTCCTGTCATTTTGGCTATTAAGGACCAATATTTACTTTGATTGTATTTTTTAGCTGCTTCTTGGATATCAATCCAGTTTTTGTCCTGCAACATTCTTTTTTGGCTATTCTTCTCTCTTCTTACTTGATTTTTTAATTTATTAATTTTTTGTTGAATTACAGATGAGAATTTCAGGTATTGTCCTCGAATTAGTTTATTGAGCCTCTTTGAGGTCGCAGTTCTCCTGATTATGTTTTTGTTGTACATCTTGTGATTTCTGTTTTTATCTTGTTTTATCCTATCTAATAAAGCTCTCTTAAGATTGTTGATAATACTTTCGAAGTTTATTATTGGGTCGCTAGAGTAAAAATTAGTTAAAAGTTGACTATGTGAAATCATTTCGTCAATATGATCCAAGGTCGCCGAATTCCAAAAAATCCTTCTCTGATTGTTGTTAATTTCTATATTGCTTTTGTGGAACATAATTGGGTTTGACGAGGATGGCAAAACCGACCAACCCGTGTTTAAGTGTAAAAGAGCATGGTCGCTATCGTTTGAAAAATTAATACTCAAGTATGAAACTGTATCCAATAGCTCCATGCTACATATTAAATAATCAATAATCGTTAGAGATCCTTTCCCTCGTCTTGTGAAAGACGCAGGTATATCTTCGTCCACGTTGCCATTCAAAATTGTCCCATTTAGATTTGGCAGACATGCTAATAACAATTTTCCTCTCTTGTCTGAAGCTTTCCCGTTAGGAAATATTGGGAAGGATAGATCCAGTGATTCATCTTCGTATAGTTGTGCCCATTTTCTAATCTCGACGTTAGATAGTTTCCCATTCAAGTCGCCCATTATTAGATAAGACATATTTGCTCGGTCTTCGATTATCTTTGCCATTACATCCATGGTTTCCACAAAAGTGACGTCCTGGTTAGTACCGGGGGGGACATACATATTAAAAAGTAGAAAGGACTTTTTTGGTCTAAGTTGTGGGTCTTCAGTGAAACCTTGATACATTGGAAGTTATCAGAATTAGACTCAACAACTTCTTGGGACCATAAATGATCCTCACTAAGCAAAATTGCCAATCCGCCCTTTGCATGGCCTCGGTTTGTAGCTTTAGCTGGAATATCATAGACATAGTAACCTGTCTGGTTAAAAGATTTTGTCGCCCATGTTTCCTGCAATACTAAAATATCAGGAAAGTTTTTAAGAGCCTCATTTATTTTATTATTTGATTTTCCGGCTATGTTCCATGAAGTGATCTTTAGGCCATTGTTAAACAGTAAGTTTTTGCGGGCAGAATAATTTATTTCTATTTAAGGTCTCCGAGACCCAAGCCCAGGACTTTGTTGTTTTTTTATCCTCTATTGCTTCTTGATCTTGGCTCCAAACTTTTCTTTCGCCGTTATTCACCTGAATTTTCAAACTTTCCTTTCTTGCACGAGTTGATCCTAAGTCATTTTGGTTAGAGTTGTTAGAATAACAATTCTCAATTGGGGTATTCAAATTAGTGCCTAAAAGGCCAGTAATCCTGTTCTTAATTTTAATTTCCTTGGGTAGAAATCTTTCGATAACATCATAACCATACTTATGTAATGTTTCTTTTTCCTTTATGAGAATCCCGGGAAGTACTGATGACCAAAATGCTACTTCCGCTATTTTGCGATTTTCTTTTATAGGGAAGGTCACCAGATCTATCTCATTGCTGGTTATAGACTGTAAAGAATATATTTGCTGTAGCAGATTAATTATTCTTCCTCGATTTAATGGTGAATCATCAGTTGGAAAAAGTTCTTCAAATTGTAAATGGTTAGTCAAGATTTGTTCACTGCCTGAAGGCATCTCGTTTTCTCTTATTTCTTTATTTGTCTGACCTGCTCTTTCAGATACTTTGGAAGGTATATATTCCTTTGCTTTATAGTTCAATGACTGAATTGATGGTATACATTTTCTAACACTAGTTGCCTCTACTGAAGCAAAATCGGATATTGTTTTATCATTTTGTCCCTCTTGATTATTTTCTTGAGGAGTAATTGTATTTTTGAATTTTAGCTTTCGTGATTTCTTTTTATTAATTCTTCTTAGCGGTTTCCTTCTGTTTTTTCCCTTTTTTTCTCCATTGAGTTTTACTTGGGAGATCTTATCAGTTCCAACTTCATCTGGTGTAAGTTTAATGGAGATTCCTTGTTCTTTCATATCGAGCCCTTTCTTTTTTAGGTTTAGTTTATTGGAAACCGAAAAAATAGAGTACTCTTTAACCGTAGGTATAGGCTCTTCTCTGAAAAGTTTCTTCAGGGAGTATGTTGTAACGTCCTTAAGGTTTTTCCCGATCTTTTTATTTGCTTTTTCTTGTATTTTTACCTCAAGTGTTTGAGTACTAATGTCACATTTAGTTTGAGGCTCAGTGCTTATGATGATGTTGGACGAGGTATTATAATCGTCCTGTTTCACATCAATTATCTGTTTATTATTTGTTGCATCTGCCGATCCTTTTTTCCTTTTTTCTTCTACTAAGAATTTTAATATACCAATTTGGACATCTAAGGTTTGATCGGAATTTTCTAAGATATTACCTAGAAAAGAAAGAACAGATTCCAATATTTCCTGTAAAGTATAAAGAGCTTTTGATATTGGTGTTGCAGAATTTATTGAATTGGTGTTTTTAAGAAGAAATGGGTCCAATGAAGAATCGAGGACTGTTACGTGATCTAGTGATTTTTCTTGAAACCCGGTGGGCGAGTTATCTAGATTTGACTGAAGATCTAAAATATTTTCCATCGACTTCATGTCGTTTTGAGATGGATCCTCGGTACAAGAAAGGCTACCTATTCGTTTTATAGGTGTTAGAGATGTTAAGTGTAGGGACTCCTGATTCGGGATTTGTAATTCCTGTTTAGAGAATAATATCTGTTGGTTCGATTCTAGATCTAAAACGGTGGAATTTTCAATAATTTGATGGTCCTGGAGGGACATCTCTGTTACCTCGTTGATTTTAGATGTTTCAAAATTTGTTGGTTCTTCCCATACATGGGTAGGAGCTTGCTTTTTTGGTGATAAGGCAGTGAACTAGCTACTAATTGCCGGTGTTCTAGTTATCTGGCCATGTTTTATTGCTTTGTCAGAAGATTTTCTGACTGCTTCCTCGGTGCCCATTCGCTTCATGAATATAGTGCGAGTTCTAAGTTTTTTGAAAGCCATAAAGTTTTCCTAGATCGAGATTTTTCGAGGTTTAAATAATATTTCCTTCTCAGTTGTTAATTGATACGCCAACAGCTTTAAGATTCGTCTCCCTGATAGAATAGACAGGTGAACAGATGTTACACTTACCGCACTTATGGCAGTTATTACTGGAGCCCTAGAGTAACAGGATCTGGTAGTTCGCAATAGTTGAAATGAAAAATGAAAATGAGGTGGCCCGTCCCGTCCTGGAACGTCCCCGGACGGCCACAGATGGCCCGCCCTTTGCCCGGGCTTCGCCCCGTGCTCCGACCCGCGCGCGTCCCGCGATGCGCGTTGCAGGGTTTAATTAAGTAGTGTGTCGGGTTGTAGGGGCGTATCACTGTGAGGGGGCGCGGCTCACGCGGGAAGAGGACCAGCTGAAGGTGTTGTATGCTGGTCCTCGCAGTCCCGGGGCCAGCGCCTCTCCCTCCTCTGCGGCCACGAGGGTGTTTCAGCAAATCCAAAGACAAGATTCAGGATTCAGAGCTACTCCAGTAGCTGTGTGAAAACAAAGCAGGCAACAACAGCGTCTCTGTCACGAGCGGCCCCCGCGAAGCGGGGGCCGCGAGAAGTTATCGAAATTGGCTGGGGGCGTGGCACTGTGAGGGGGCGCGGCTCACGCGGGAAGAGGACCAGCTGAAGGTGTTGTATGCTGGTCCTCGCAGTCCCGGGGCCAGCGCCTCTCCCTCCTCTGCGGCCACGAGGGTGTTTCAGCAAATCCAAAGACAAGATTCAGGATTCAGAGCTACTCCAGTAGCTGTGTGAAAACAAAGCAGGCAACAACAGCGTCTCTGTCACGAGCGGGAATAGTGGGTAATTCCGTCCTTCAAGGGGGGAGGGGTTTGGAATGGATGTGGAGGGGTGAAGCATTTACAAAAAAAAGAGAGTTCTTTCATGAGTGCTCAGAAAACGAATCTATGAGTTTAAATTAGGGCTGGGCGTAGTTTGCGAAGTAGCGCTTTGCGAAGCTACGCAAAGTGCACTACGCAAGCTACGCGTAGCACTACGCGAACTGCGTAGTAGCATGTTTTCACTGTGCAAGATGCCGTTTTCAATGATTGCACAGTGCGAACAAGCATCCGGCACTGTGCAATCATTGAAAACGGCATCTTGCACAGTGCGAGCTGTAGTTTTCTGCCGCTCGAGTAGATTTTTACTCGAGCAGCAGCTTTCTCAACGCGGGCTGGTAGTTTCTCATTGCAAGCGGTCGCGAGCAAACGCGACCACTCCCAATGAGAAACCTGACCTCCTCGCGTTGAGAATCTCGCTGGGAGATTTATTTTCCATGCTCGCGATAAGCAACTTGATGTTGCTGATTGCGAACGAGGAAAAAGTCTCGCCGGGATGTCATTCTGCTTGCTCGCGGTGGCCAACTTGACGTTGAGGACCGCGAGCAAGCAAAAATTGACCGCTGCACTACGCTACGCGTGTTTGCACTGTGCTACGTGCAGTTCGCCTAGTGAGAAGTAGAGCAAACTTCGCAAACTACGCAAGCGTAGCGTAGTGCTTTGCCCAGGCCTAGTTTAATTACTACAGGGTGCACAGGCGTTATTTTGAAATGAAAATTATAATAAGGATTAAGCAAATTAGGAGACCTATGCTACCTGTGTCGCTTCTTGAAAATCCTAATGTTCTCTAGAAAAGTATATTTGAACACTGAACTTACTAAAATTAGGAGAGTAATATGTTCTTGGTCTGTGTTTATAATCCACTTTGGATGTTGTGGGATATCACAGGTAATCTATAAAGTTTGTGTGCATTTTAGTTACCAGCTGTTAGGAAGCTTGATCAGTTTCTTCACTTGCAGTATGAGTCTGTCTATGTGCACAGCGCACCTGATTATTAGTTTCCTAAAAAAATGTTGGTATAGTATGTCTATGGCATACGCCTGTGGCTTCAATCTACTTTAGCTATAGTTGCATTATGTACTAAAATATTTTATGTACTTTAGGTACTGTTTTTGCTATTTGTACACTAAATACGTACTTTAGACTGCTTTGCTCTTTAAAGATCTAAATTGGATGTTGTCTGATTCAGCACTAGGCACTTTATATAGTCTTGGTGCAGTCTCGGTTTATGTTAGCACAAGCCATTTTAGATTTTATAAGTACACATTTTAGACTTTTGCTCTTTAAGGATCTAAATTGGATGTTGTCTGCTGCAGCACAAGGCACTTTATATAGTCTTGAAGCACACTTGACTTATGTTAGCAGTAGCCACTTTAGATATCATAAGTACTGTATGTATCTTGCAACCACTTTAGGTACCTAGCAGCTATGAAACTTAATCATATGCTTTTTGCACTTGACATGTTAAGCTATGCTCTCCTTGTATTTTGTATATTAGTGGTATTTTACACATCTTGGGCCTGCGCCTGTGGTCTCTGATCCATGCTAGCACTAGTCACTTCATATATTCTAGGTGCTGTAAAGGCTATTCATAGGCTATTTTTGCACTTTAGACTTCTGTTTTCTGCAGACATATATAGGCACCGTAGAATATTTGTGCCATTCACAAAGTAATACGACCCTGAGAGACGCAGGGTTGCGGGTTGCGTCTTCAGAGTCGGAGTACAATGTCACCAGCCATCTTTGATAATTCAATTATGAGTAAGCAAAACTTCACAGTTCTTTCTTTTAATGCTAATGGCCCGAACAACTAGCGCAAGGCCCAGGCAATTGAAAGCTGTCTCAGAAGTCATAACTCGGAGGCTATTCTATTAAAGGAAATCCATTTCCGGAGCAAATCAGATACGAGTAAAATCTTCCAGAAATGGGCCGGCTTTCACTGTTCAGCAAATGCAGGGTGTCCGCAGAAGGGACTGGGAATATATATGGAAACATGTACAATTCCAAGTAAAAAACACTCAGACGGACCCAGGTGGCAGATGGGCGCTCATACATGGAAGTCTGAATCAGTCAAATTTCACTTTGGCCACACTCTATGGCCCAGCTCTTGATAATCCTCTTCCCCCTGCTACAGCTGAAACAGGCACTCTCCTGTATTCCCGGCCCTATTATATGAGGGGGTGATTTTAATTCAGTCAGTCAGTCAAGCTTTATTTCGATATAAATATCATAAAAGCAATACAAAAAGGTTTCAAGGTAGAAGATAGTTCATCATGTCATAATGAATAAAAACTTACAGTACAATTCTCCTTGTTCAACAGAAATTTCAGCTTTTTGCAATGTTTTAAAAATAATTTTGGTTAAAAGCAGTCTAAAACAATAAAAAGCAGTTACATTACAAACTTAAAATATTCATTATCTGAATCAAGGTATAGCATTACAAACTTCAGTTGTGCAATGTTCATAGTCTTAAACACTATATCAGTTTTAGGAAGCCCTTCGTATGGCCCTAAGCCTGACTAACCAGGCTCGTCCCAAAAACTTGGCAACACCGCAAACATATAAAGTTCTCGGGTCTGTTCTAAGTATACGAAGCGCAACTCAATGGTCGGTAGTGCCAAGTTGCTTACAGATTGGAACAAGCCAGCATGACCTAGCACTAGAGTATGCAGGGCAAGCAGACATAAAGTGTGCAATACTCTCTTTAGAGTTCCCGCAGGATGGGCCTTCTATGGCGGTCACAGTGAATTCGAAGACTGGGATTGTGCCAAATCTGAATTGAGTGTATAGGCGTTATTTTGAAATGAAAATTATAATAAGGATTAAGCAAATTAGGAGACCTATGCTACCTGTGTCGCTTCTTGAAAATCCCAATGTTCTCTAGAAAAGTATATTTGAACACTGAACTTACTAAAATTAGGGGAGTAATATGTTCTTGGTCTGTGTTTATAATCCACTTTGGATGTTGTGGGATATCACAGGTAATCTATAAAGTTTGTGTGCATTTTAGTTACCAGCTGTTAGGAAGCTTGATCAGTTTCTTCACTTGCAGTATGAGTCTGTCTATGTGCACAGCGCACCTGATTATTAGTTTCCTAAAAAATGTTGGTATAGTATGTCTATGGCATACGCCTGTGGCTTCAATCTACTTTAGCTATAGTTGCATTATGTACTTAAATATTGTATGTACTTTAGGTACTGTTTTTGAAATTTGTACACTAAATACGTACTTTAGACTGCTTTGCTCTTTAAGGATCTAAATTGGATGTTGTCTAATTCAGCACTAGGCACTTTATATAGTCTTGATGCAGTCTCGATTTATGTTAGCACAAGCCATTTTAGATTTTATAAGTACACATTTTAGACTTTTTCTCTTTAAGGATCTAAATTGGATGTTTTCTGCTACAGCACAAGGCACTTTATATAGTCTTGAAGCAGACTTGACTTATGTTAGCAGTAGCCACTTTAGATATCATAAGTACTGTATGTATCTTGGAACCACTTTAGGTACCTAGCAGCTATGAAACTTAATAATATGCTTTTTGCACTTGACATGTTAAGCTATGCTCTCCTTGTATTTTGTATATTAGTGGTATTTTACACATCTTGGGCCTGCGCCTGTGGTCTCTGATCCATGCTAGCACTAGTCATTTCATATATTCTAGGTACTGTAAAGGCTATTCATAGGCTATTTTTGCACTTTAGACTTCTGTTTTCTGCAGACATATATAGGCACCTTAGAATATTTGTGCCATTCACAAAGTAATACGACCCTGAGAGACGCAGGGTTGCGGGTTGCGTCTTCAGAGTCGGAGTACAATGTCACCAGCCATCTTTGATAATTCAATTATGAGTAAGCAAAACTTCACAGTTCTTTCTTTTAATGCTAATGGCCCGAACAACAAGCGCAAGGCCCAGGCAATTGAAAGCTGTCTCAGAAGTCATGACTCGGAGGCTATTCTATTAAAGGAAATCCATTTCCGGAGCGTATCAGATGCGAGTAAAGTCTTCCAGAAATGGGCCGGCTTTCACTGTTCAGCAAATGAAGGGTGTCCGCAGAAGGGAGTGGGAATATATATGGAAACATGTACAATTCCAAGTAAAAAACACTCAGACGGACCCAGGTGGCAGATGGGCGCTCATACATGGAAGTCTGAATCAGTCAAATTTCACTTTGGCCACACTCTATGGCCCAGCTCTTGATAATCCTCTTCCCCCTGCTACAGCTGAAACAGGCACTCTCCTGTATTCCCGGCCCTATTATATGAGGGGGTGATTTTAATTCAGTCAGTCCGTCAAGCTTTATTTCGATATAAATATCATAAAAGCAATACAAAAAGGTTTCAAGGTAGAAGATAGTTCATCATGTCATAATGGATAAAAACTTACAGTACAATTCTCCTTGTTCAATAGAAATTTCAGCTTTTTGCAATGTTTTAAAAATCATTTTGGTTAAAAGCAGTCTAAAACAATAAAAAGCAGTTACATTAAAAAAAAAAAAATATATTCATTATCTGGATCAAGGTATAGCATTACAAACTTCAGTTGTGCAATGTTCATAGTCTTAAACACTATATCAGTTTTAGGAAGCCCTTCGTATGGCCCTAAGCCTGACTAACCAGGCTCGTCCCAAAAACTTGGCAACACCGCAAACATATAAAGTTCTCGGGTCTGTTCTAAGTATACGAAGCGCAACTCAATGGTCGGTAGTGCCAAGTTGCTTACAGATTGGAACAAGCCAGCATGACCTGGCACTAGAGTATGCAGAGCAAGCAGACATAAAGTGTGCAATACTCTCTTTAGAGTTCCCGCAGGATGGGCCTTCTATGGCGGTCTGATTAAGGGAGCGCCACTTCACAGTGAATTCGAAGACTGGGATTGTGCCAAATCTGAATTGAGTGTATAGTGCCCTATCCCTAGGCATCTGTATCACATCCAGATATGGTTTGAGGGCTCTGGATGGTTTATGTTGAAGGAAATCTTCCGTAAGCCTTCCTGGGTTTGGGTTGCTAAGATCTCTGGCATTTATCCAATCCCAATAAATACGTTTCAGCTCTACTTTGTTCAGCGGGCTTTGGGAATCCCATGACTCTTTGAGAGCCAGGGTTATCAGCCGAGCCTTGACATTTGCAATCCATTTAATCTTCTTGCCAGTGTCCAACCCCATTACTTCAGTGAAGGCTTCGGCATAGTTGATGAGTTTGGGAGTGCGCCTGAGGCGTGCCCAATACAGCAGGGGGGCAAAGTTTGCCCAGATCTTTGATGTGGCACCTACCCAGATCTTATAGCAAGGGAGTTAAGGGTGTTCCCTGTGGTAACATAATGAGGTCCCTAAAAACTTGTTTTCTGATCTACCAATGTCATCGAGATTATCAAAACCCCATAATTCGGCACCGTAAAGGGCTGAACTGATTGCCTTGGCTCCATACACAATGAGTGCTGGGGCGATAGGTCTGCTATATGACGAGCTGTGTTCTTTGCTCAATGCCTCAGCCAGACGTTTGTGGTTCAAGAGCATTTTATCCAGATGAAATTTCCATTCAAATTTATCAGAAAGGCGTATCCCAAAGTAGTCAAAGATGGGGACTCTCTCGAGACAGGCTCCATCTAAAGTGATGTTATTCTTGAAGGATTTGTGGGGGTTAAGAGTCATGAATTTTGTTTTAGATGTGTTTATGACTAATCCCAAAGTATTACAGAAAAGTTGGAACCTATTCATGAGCTTCTGGAGGCCGACCGGGTTCTTTAAGATCAACAGTGTGTCATCAGCAAACAGGAGAGTTGGTACCCTATTACCTGCCAGGGTCGGGGCATCTGCTGGTACTTCTTGCAGAAATCTAACCTTCCCGTTCACATATAATGAGAACAGGGTGGGTGCCATCACACATCCCTGGCGTACTCCCCTGTTTACTGGTATCTTGTCAGTAAGCTGTCCCTGGGACCACCCACCTTACCATAGTTGCCCTTTTGTAGCCTTACAAGGAGGTTAACGATCATTGAAGGGATACCCATGTCTTTCAGTGTGTGCCATAGCTTATCCCTAGGGACCAGGTCGAAGGAGTCTTTAGATCGATAAAGGTGACATAAAGGCTGCCCTTACCAAGTACCACCACCTTCCTATGAATCATGGATAGCCTGAAGACCTGGTCCACCATTCCTATATTAGTCTGGAAGCCTGACTGATATTGAGAAAGAATGTCCTCCTCCTCTGCCCACAATTGGATCCTCTGCAATATGATCCTGCCAACTAGCTTCTGCATTGCATCTATAAGACTAATTGGCCTGTAGTTGGAAGGGTCCTCTCTATCCCCCTTTTTTAAAATTGGGACTACCTCAGCTCCCTTCCATGAGTCTGGGACTGGGCATCCTCCAGAGATGGAATTAATAAGAAGGAGAACATACTGGGCCCAATTGTCCCAGTCAGCAAGGAACAGATCCCTTGGAAGACCATCAGGTCCTGGGGCTTTGGCGGGCACTATCTTCCTTATGGCTGACTCAACTTCTTTTAATGTAACTGGGAAGCAATCACCCTATTCAAGAGTTAATGAGGGTTGAGCGAGTTGAGCTTCCGCATTTGGACTATTAGTCTCAGAATATAAGTAACGGAAATGAAAATGGTCATGATAGACCTGGGATGTTATGTGGTTAGGGATTTGTCCTAACTCACCCTTGTTTGCCTGTCTGGCCAATGACCAGAAACGATTAGTGTCCCTTGCTAAGCTGGCATTTTTAAGATCGTCCCATCGGCTTTCGTCCCAATCTAACTTTGCTTGGTGCTGCGCCTCTCTATATTCCTGTCTAGCAACTTTAATAGCTGGGCTCTTCTTAGCTCTAATCACAATTACCAAAGTCTTCAGTTTAAGTCTGCACTCTTTTGTTTACCATGTTTAGCCTCTTCTGATTTGTGCGGCAAATGTAGTAGGTCTGTTTGGTGCTTGAAAGTAAATACAGATTTGTTCAATGGTTTGTGAATGTATGCTAAGAGCATGAGTTGGCCCAACTCCTATTCCTTCTCTTAAATCGTTTATATTTTTATAAAGAACTTGCCTTATGGCCTCCATTTTTGCTTCCTCTAAAGCAACCTTATGCCATTTCAAGGCTCTTCTAGAGTTTGAGGGTGTCACCTCTTTAGTCACAGAGTGGATGTAATTGGGTGGTGTGGAACAAGGTAGTGTCCAGGGGAAACTCAGTGACATACAAAGGGGATTAGGATTTATTTATTTATTTACGCGATTTTTAAAGCGCTGCAATTACCCAGGGGTGTCTCGGCGCTGATGCTGTGGTTAAGACTACTGGTATGAGAATACTGACACGGCAACCCTTTCTTTAGTTGCTTCCTGAGAGTGAAGGGGTTACTGAGGATGATAAGATTACTGAGAAAATAACCATGTTTTTAATTGCTTCCTGAAAATAGTGAGGGTGGGACTGATCTTTATTTTTAGGGGGAGGGAGTTGCACAATCTTGCAGCGGCATTCGTGAAGCATCTGTCTCCCCAGTTAACACTTCTTGTTCTGGATATGTTGAGCAAATGGGCAGTATTGGAACGAAGCGTTCTGGGGGCAATACAAAGGGGATTAGGATCACTGCCAGTGGTGTTACCCACCTTTATATCTAAGACAAAGCCCCATAACCTAACGTCCACTAAGATATAGTCGATGCAAGATGGACTAGTTACTCTGTTATAAGTGGATGCCCCTTGAGCATCAGATCTAGACCTGCCATGCACTGCCCTTAATCCGTATTCCAGAGTGAGTGTATATAGTTGGATAGCCACCTGGGTCCATTGTTTTACTGGGGTATGGATAACAGGGGAACACCCCAATTATTGTCTTCCTCCTCTATCCCAAATATATCTTCTGCACTGAGAGGCTCAAAGGTGCTGTTAAAACCACCAGTGACTATCTATAACTCTCGAGTGGGACACATAATCTGATAGTCCTTGTTCGAGTAGCACAAGAACAGGTGAGGTTTTACCCCCTCTTGTCTCCCTTATGTAAATATTAAATACGTCCAACATGATTCCCCCGCCTTGGCTCTTGATGGTGAGCCTCATGATGTCTGGGATCAAGGATTGACAGATAAAAGTGCTGCAGTTGAGGGCAATGCTGACCCATATAATCAGGCCTTCCGAAGGACGGCCCCTCCCTTTGGTGGTAGCATGTGTGTAATAACAGCTATAGCCCGATTTGTATAGAGGAGCCACGCTCCATGTTTCTTGAAAAATACAGATATCATAGTCCTCTACCAGGTCATTCCAATGAGGTAATGATAGCTTGTTACTAAGGCCAGCAACATTCCATGATATGATTTTTAGCTGGCGATTAGTAGACAAGTCATGGGTTGAACCTGTGATTGGTGTCTGCTGCGGGTTTGGGTCATTTAGATGAATTAGGTCTGTAGGTAATCGGAGTGCATGTGGTTGCTGCTCTGCCCGGACCTCATTTGATGGTCAATCGTTGGCTTCTAAAGATGAGAATCATCTTGTCATCCCTGTATGATGTTTGTCGTTAGATCTTTCTAAGGGTAAGGCTAAAGGGAATCGCCTGAGCTTTATTAATGATGAATCAGGGGAGCAGGTACGAAACTCAAGGGAGACAAGATTTTATGCCAAAATGGTACTTGTCAGGGTAGGCTCAATGTGATCTTTTGTGTGCGTGCCGTATGGCTCCTTGCCCTGATAATATCCTCCCGAATGAGTGAACGACATCCCCTGACATGACGAATTTGGTGATTTTAATTTCCTCCAGGATCCCTCAGTTGACTCCTCTAAGTAAAACTCAAAAGCAAAACAAGCCCCAGGTGGCTATTACCCTGGCTAGCTGTAAAAATGACTTAGACACAGTAGATCAATGGAGCTTTCAAAAACCAGGAAAACAGGACTTTTAAAGCTTCTCGGCAAAATATGATACGGCTTCCAGGATAGATTTTTTTTATATCTTGTATGGCCTCACTATTAATACGTATGACCACATTGCGAATGCTTTTTCAGACCATGCTTTAATTAAAATGGAAAAAGCTGGAGCAGGACCAAGAGTAAAAACGCCCAAGAGGTGGTATTTTAATAAACTTACATTGGAAAATGAGAGCTGGTGCACGGAGATAGCCAATGAGATTAGTCCTTTCTTTTTCAACAATACAGACTCAGCTCCAATAAATATAGTGTGGGATGCACTCTACGAGAGATAATTACATCCAAAGAAATCCCACAACAAAAGGCTCGAAAGAAAAAAGATTAAAGATTGAGGCAGCGCAGGCAAATAAAGAGCACATGAAGCATATACATTTTAAAACAAAACAAGAGCTGCTACAATCATAATTACAAATTCAGGAGTATTACTATCAATTAGGGGATGCAGTAAGTATGACCTATCTTCAAAAGATATACAAATAGAGCGAATACACAAGGAAACTACTTGCATGGCAGGAAAAAGAGAAGCAGGTCAAGAATACAATTGAAAGCATCCAGGACGAGGAATCTAAAACACAACTAATTAATAATGAGGACATTGGAGATGCCTTTTTGAGGCACTGCAGGGAAATCTATCAGACAGGCCAACAAATGCCTCCTGACCACATTGCAGGCTTTTTCGTGAGATTAGAGAAACATTACTTGATGAACCCACCATTGAAGAAGTTGAATTAGTGATTGGTTCATTGGCAAATTGTAAAGCGACTGGAGAGGACGGATTGCCAACAGAATTATATAAAAGATTAGCCCCAATCCTTAATGAACAAATCTTAAAATTGGCTAACCACTTATTTAAAGGAGGGAAACCCCCAGCCTCTTTCCATACAGCAGTGGTAGTCAGCGTCCTGAAGGAATATAAAAATAAGGACAATGTCAACTCCTCCAGACCTATTAGTCGTCTTAACTTTGATTATAAGATCTTCACAAAACTTCTCACAAATAGGCTCAATAGAATTGTGGGTCCACTTATCCATGCAGATCAATGTGGCTTTGTGGCTTGGAGACAGCTTTCTAAAAATACGAAATTGTTAATAGAAGCATTAGAGTATTTCCACAAGAACAGTATAGAGGCTCAGGTGTGGTTTTTAGATGCTGAAAAAGCCTTCAATCTAGTATCCTGGGACTGTCTTTTTTTAATTCTTGAAAAGTTTGGCTTCCCAGAAGGTTTTATACAATTAATAGGAAGACTTTATAAAGACTCACAGGCGCAAATATTAATTAATTCCATAAATGTGGACTCTTGTGGAATAAATTGGGGTACAAGGCAAGGATGCCCCGTATCCCCTATTTAGTTGACCCTTTTAAAGAATCATTGGCAATAGCTATCAGACAAAAAATGCCACACACTGCCCCCCTACAAGGAACAACCATTATAAAACTTTACGCCAATGATATCGTCCTTTTTTTAAACTCCAGGGAACATGCTCAGGAGGAGATCCTAGGGATCTTTTTGGAATTTCAAGTGATAGGTGGTTATAAAATAAATAAGGCCAAGACAGAAATTATGTTATGACATTGCTCCAAATTTCAGGCTAATTCACAATTTTCTTCAGAACAGATTCCAATGGATATATGTGACGGAAAGAGTAGAAGAGCTATTCCACTTGAATTATCCTCCCCTGATACGAAAAGTTAAGCACCTTTTAGCATGATGGAATCAACTTCCATTATCAATCTTAGGCCGTATGACGCTTATACGAATGTAAATTCTACCACTTTTTAACTTCTTATTCGCACCAGCTTCGTGCGCTCTATTAATATCTTTTTTAAGGAGATATATAGTCAGTTTTCATCCTTTTTGTGGGCTAATAAGAAACCAAGATTAGCACTAGGCATTTTAAATTCCTCGATTGAGGAGGATGGATTGTCCCTCCCAAACATAAGAGAATACAACCATGCAAATTTTGCACACAATAAATACAGATTTTATACCCAGCCTGACACTTCCAAAATGGACAAAATTCTAATAGAGTATAAAATGAAGGACCCTACGAGACTAGTTAAGGACCCTAAAAGTGTGTTACAAAGTACTTCAGCGGATTCTTAAACACAAAACTCAATTGTCAGCTTTTTATGACATTCCCAGGATAAATGGTGCAACAAGTCTGTCCTATCTCTACACTGCGGAGGTTAAATTACTACAAATTGGTATATTAAGAAAGTGGAAGAAGAACTAGTATAGGCAAGTAAAAAACTTTCTAAACTCACACTCCTGGAGAAAGTGGCCCGATATAGAAATCAGGCTTCTTCACTCCAAGGTCATGCCTAAATGGTCATATAGTGAAATAAAGCACTTTTTGGAAAATATTGATGCTGGAACTTTAACAGCAAGTTCAGGAATAAGTGCAGCTCTAGAAGTTCCTGAAATGCAGTCAGTAAGCTCTTGGGTGAAAATCTTTAATGATAATACATTTGCTTTTACCTATGAAAAATTGCGAGATAAATGGTGGAAAAAAGGTTTGCAGATCCCAAGAACAATTTGGAGCAGAATTAACAAACTTAATGGCACAGCAATCAGAGGTGCTAATTTTAAACAAATGCAATTTTATTCAAAATGGTTAATCTATAGGACCCCTTCATTTCTGCATAGTATATATCCCCAGTGAGGGATGGTACAAGAAGGGCATCCTGAAAGACGCTCATATGCCAAGGGCTGCACGGCGCCGAAGTCTAACATCCTGTCTCAGCATCAGCACCAGCGATGCCTGCATGACGTCAGCATCTCCACACTCCCCACTCACTAAAATGCACTGTGATCTGCCCCGACCCCCAGCCCTGTGTATGACGGGTCATAACTGTCCTACACAGGCAGTGCCCTCTCTCTCATAACCGTGGCACGCACCCGCCACAGGTGACAGTGGCTCCCGTGCCCATGCTTGATGAACAGTGTGCTATCTCTGCAAGACACGTCTCCAGCTTGGCACCGGCGTTGCCCTGCACTGCGGCCGGACGCCACCTGCGGTCGACGGCAGCTCTGGGGACGGGCAAACTTCACTCCCTGCGGGGGGGCGCAGAGGCGAAGAGAGTGAGTGTTTGTATGGCGGGGGATAGGGGTAAAGGGGGTGGATTGCAGGGAGATGAACGTTCCCCAGCTGCCTCCTCTCGCGAGCGCATCCCTCGTCCCACCACCACGGCTGCTGGGACACATATATGCGCCGCTGCACAGGAGGCCCTTTAACGCCCTGGCAGCTGTGGCACAATCCTTGAGGACGATGAGATGGCGGGGCCAGAACCTTTTTTGCATCTTGTACACAAACCTTCAAGACATTGAGGCAAGTGGGAGTTTTTGATCCGTGTCTTGAAAAACAAGCATTGGCCGTATGCTTGCCTCACGCTTAAAGTTGAAAAAAAAAACAAGTCCCGGAGTTGTGTGTGTGCGGGCGCTCGCTTTCGAAGCAGGGGGGAGGTGGGGCCTGCGTGATTTACTTGCGGGAGCGATAATTGCTACCATATGGCGGCGCTCGCTCCCGCAAGTATATCTCCTCACGTGCACGCGTTGCCGTTGAAGGCAATGGGACGCATGCAGGTGTTTGGCTGAAAAGCCATGGCAATCGGAAAATGTCTTTTTGCCTATGCAGCACATGCACGCTGTGTAGGAGAGACCTAAAAACAACAGAACCAAAAACGAAGGGCAAGACGTCAGTGCAGAAAACAGAACCAAGCAAGGCAACAAAAAACCTGTAAATCGGAGATGGAACCGACGATAATTAACAGCATGGATGAACACACAGTTATTAATTTGACAAAGACTGTATCGAGTGAGGAGGAAAGAAAAATCTTGGTATTGGGCCTTTCCTTCAGCCCTGTTAGGGACCTAGATTACACACAAACGCAAATTGATTTATAGAAATTTTTGAACAAAATAAAATTACACGAGTACCATCTAAACCAAGGAGGAAAATAATCGTGACATTACAATGCCTAAAGAAACAAGTGCTAGCCCGACATTGCCAGCTGGGGATTTTGCTCTTCTGAGGGACCTGCAGCAATTGTATGTTGAACAGAATATAACTCCAACTATAAATGAGATCGGTCCCGAGTCCTCACAAGCAGGGGCCACAATACAAACTAGACTTTTAGACTGAAATAAACTTTCTGTCCAATAATGCTGCTAGACAATGTGGACATTTTTCATGAAAAAGTAACTTATGAACTGAAAAAACGTTATTGTTCCACCATGAGGTCCCCAAAGAAATACACCAAGCAAGGCCGTGTTTATTCCCAACTGATCAAGAAATTACAAGGCGATGACAACTTCATTATCCGGCAGTCGGATAAGGGCTGCAACGTGGTCATGTGGCCACGTGATCTATATATGGAGGAGACATTCATACAATTGAACGACAGGAACTGCTATAATAGAAGTACCATACAAGCATTCAAATGTGCATGGAGTGAGTTTAACAGCAAACTCTTGGCATGGAAATCTGCGGGTCTGTTAAGTTCACAGGAGTTCAAATTCTTGAAAGTAGACTACCCTATTATACCAGAAATGTACTTCATCCCCAAAAATCACAAAGATATCCACAAACCCCTGGGAAGGCCCATTATATCAGCCCAGGGTAGCCAATTGGAGAAGGCATCAAAATATGTGGACTTCTTCCTTCAAGAACACGTTAGGAAGCTCCCATCATACATTCAGGATACTGGGGACTTCCTGCGTAAAATACAAAATGTAAACTGGGAAGATGACTGTGTACTAATCTCGTTAGATGTTACATCGTTGCACACAAGTACAACTGTGATGGCATGAAGGTGATTGAATTCTATTTGAACACCAGATCTATACAGTTTTATGCACATAACAAGATGTTTATAACTATGATTTCCACATGCTTAGAGAATAATTTCTTCTTTTTCCTCAATCAAATATTCCAGCAAGTCAGAGGGGTTGCCATGGGGGCCTGCTCCTCTCCCAGTTATGCCTGTCTGCATTTGGGCATGTGGGAGGATCGGGTCCTCATGGCAACGCACAGTGAGACCCTTGCCAGACATGTGCTTTGCTGGCACAGATATATTGATGATTTATTCCTGGTTTTGAAGGGTAGAGATGTTGATGCACACACATTTGTCTCAGAACTTAACAACAACAATCTGAATTTGCAATTTACAGCCCAGATGAGTAAAGAAAGCATAGTTTTCTAGACATGGAGATATATGTAGTAAACAACAAGCTGGAAACACGTCTCCACAGAAAACAAACACAGTGCTGCATGCTTCTAGTCATCACCCCTCCCACCTCATCCACAGCATTCCTTATGGGCAAATGCTGTGGATCAGGAGGATATGCAGCACAGATCGGAATTACAGTCAGGCTCAGAGGGAGAGCAAGGAGAGATTCTTGGCTGGGGGTATTCTGAGGAGATGGTTATGACAGCCATAAGAAAGGCCAACAAACTACAAGTTCGGAAGTGTTAAGACCAAAAGACATCGAGGACAATAACATCCCTGAACTTATTACTCAACCAACAAGGTTGGTGTTAACCTTTAACCGCCAATATAAAACTCTACGTAGAATCGTGAACAGAAACTGGCCCTTGATACTCAATGACCCAATATTAGGTGGTCGTTTGACAACAACTCCTAGCATTACCTATAGGATGGCCCGCTCCATGAGCAACGCATTGTTAAGGAGCAGTCCCGAGGTCATTCTCACAAAAAATTGGCTCAGCAACAGGACAGGCTTTTACAAGTGTGCCACTTACAAAGCCTGCAAATATGTCTGTAACACCATGTCTTATAATACCCCATTTAAATCAAAACCTGTTGCCATTACGAAATCTCTTAACCACGTAACTGCTGTGTCTCCCCCCCCCCCGCCGTAGTTTGCGATTAGGCCTCTGTAAAATTTTGACCACATAAGGTATCCATGCCAAATTTGCATCCTTTTCTTCCAACATCATGGGGATTCTAAAGGTACCCAGAGTTTGTGGATTCCCCTGGAAGGGTCAAGAAATTAGCCAAAATACAGCTAAATTTGTTTTTTTGGGGGGAAAAATAGGAAAAAAGTGCTGCAAATGAAAGCGTCTGAGTTTTTCCCTGCAAATGGTATAAAAAAAGGGTTTTTGGGGCTGAAATCACCATTTCCCCAGCTTTTAGGGAATGACAGACTTTTGTAAGAAAACCAGAAAAGTTTGCACACTTTTGGCATTTTTCTGGGACATAGCCTATTTTTGCTATGTTTAGTGCTTTCAACCTCCTTTCAGTTATTGGTAGAAATGGGTATGAAAGCAATAATGGATCCTGGAAAGATATACATTTTAGAAAAGTACAAAAAATTCTAATTTTAGCAAGGGATCATTTGTGTAAATCGATCAAGGTTTCTTTATAGAAACTAACAGCTGAATATAGGAAAAATCGAAAATTAGTTGAAAAAAATAGCCTTTTGTGTAAACGTTTTCACCTGTAACTTCTTCTAATTATGACATCTCTTTGAAAGCAATATACCATCACATCCAATGGACATTACTGGTTGTGGGGATATATAGGACTTGTAGCTTCACCAAGAACCCGATGAACCCAGAGCCAAAAACTTACACAGCGTCTTGCAATGATTTTTTATTATGTACTGGGAATATAGCCATTATTCTGGGAAAATGTATACATGGAAAATTCGGTATGAAAGACTCTTATGTATTTCTGAAATGGGAACACAATATAGAGTTTAGAAATAGCAGATATTTGCACATTTCAGAATTTGGGCATACTCATACTAGCATGAGAATTATCGGTCATTTTTCAAAATGACTTCTTTTTTACTTGGTACTCCCCTGAACTTAGAGACCTGAAGCGCACCTGCAAAAAACTAGGAAGGAAATGGCGACTCGACTACTCTTTCTCCAGAGAAAATGACTACAGAGCAGCAATTAGAGCCTATAAATCCAGCCTTAAACGCACGCAGGCATTTGTCTCCGAGGAAAAGATCACAGAAGCCGCGTACAAATCCAAAGAAATATACCGTATATCGCAAAAACGCTACTCCAACTACCAGAAAAACATTTCAGATGCTCAAACCCACTGTGATAACTTGGCCAACTTTTCTAACCAAAAAATTGAAAATATCTATACCTCCTTCCACCAACGCCCAAATGATATTAATCCCCCCTACAACCGGAGCCCCAATCTCACACCACACTCGACCACCTCCCCCCTTTAGATGCGAGCTCCTTAGAACTCATCATGCACCAGGTAAAATCTGTCTCCCCTAACGACCCGGCACCTCCTCGCATCCTACTCTCAGTCGTCACCCACATTATACCCACCATCTTGGAATTACTAAACAATTCCTTCTCCACTGGCATTGTCCCTCTTCCATGGAAGCGAGCCATGGTCAAAGCCCTTTTAAAAAAAAAAAAACCTGGAACAAAATAACCCGGCCAATTACGGACCAATTTCCCTGCTGCCTTGGCTGAGCAAAATCCTCGAAAAACACATAAACACAGTGATAACAGACTACCTAGAGTCTAATAACATCCTAGACCCCACCCAGACTGGCTTCCGCCCCCTTCATGGGACCGAGACCGCTCTGGTTGCCGTGACGGAGGAGGCCAGGAGGATCCTGGACAATGGAGGTTCCGCTGCCATCATCCTCCTTGACCCAAGTGCCACCTTCGACACAGTGAACCACAACATCCTACTGCACAGACTCAGCAGCAAGGGAATCTCGGGCTTGGCATTCACCTGGCTTAAATCTTTCCGGTCCAATCGCTCTTTTCAGGCCTTTGAGGGTAACAACACATCTCCCAGCATGCCCCTTGGCTGTGGCGTGCCGCAGGGCTCTTCCCTGAGCCCTACAATATTTAATGTATACATGAGCCCCCTAGCTAACATCGTCCGCCCTTTCGGCATAAAAATCATCACTTACGCGGACGACACTCAGCTAGTGGTGGCTCTCAACCCCTCACAAAACGAGCCTAATGATCTTAAGAACTGCCTAGAAACAGTCCACATGTGGATGCCATCCTCCTGCCTCAAGCTGAACGGGGACAAAACAAAGCTTATGCTTTTGGGCAGTCCCATGAATAATAGGTGCACCCCAAACCACTCTAAACAAACTGCTAATCATCGAAAACTGTGCAGCCAGAACCCTTCTCCAAATTCCCCGTCGTCTCATGTCAAAACCAGACTCAAGGAGCTTCACTGGCTCCCAATCAGGGAAAGGATTCAGTTCAAAGCAATGTGCATTGCGCACTGATCCTTCTGGGGGACAGGTGCCATCATCAACCAACCTCTGATGACGGCCTACCACCCAACCCGACAGCTTAGGTCGAGCTTCTCCTTCCTGGCCGTAATACCTAGGGTAAAGAGAGCCAGGTGTGGAGGCCGCTCCTTCTCCCGCAACGCGGCCGGGCTTTGGAACTCCCTCCCCCTCCAACTCAGCTCAGAACCCAAACTGCTTGCCTTTCGCAAACTCCTAAAAACTTGGCTTTTTAACAAACCTGATTAGCTCATGACTGCCGCGGATCAAGGTTGATGTCTGCAGCGCTAGGACGCCTGAGGGTAGCTACTGCACTATATAAATGGTCTTTTCATTTCATTTCATTTTACACATTGTCTTTCATTTGGAAGGCAGAAATGCATCAAAAGTCAATAGGTAATAAAAGAAGCTTTACAAATATTAATTACCCTAAGTGTCCCGATAAAAATGGTACCTCACTGGTGTGGGTAGGCATAGTGCCCACAGCAGGAAACCGCTCAAAACGCAACGTGAACACGCCACATTTTCACATTGGAAAAATACCCTTTTTTTGCAAAGTGCCTAGCAGTAGTTTTTTACCCTAGCTCTGCCGGCACCCAGGGAAACCTAGCAAACCTATACATTTTTAAAAACTAGACACCAAGGAGAATCTAGGATGGGGTGACCTGACTGGCTCTCACCAGGTTCTGTTACCCAAAATTCCTTACAAACCTAAAAAATTGTCAAAAACCCACTTTTTCCTCACATTTCTGTGGTGGAATGTTCTGGAATCTACGTGGATCCCCAAATTTCAACCCACCCTGCCTTTCCCAAAGTCTTCCAAGGAAAATGGTACCTCACTTCTGTGAGTAGGCCTAGTGCACGCGTCAGGAAACGGCTCAAAACACAATGCGGACACACCCCAATTTCACAGTGAAAAATGACCCTTTTTTTGCCAAGTGCCTAGCTGTAGTTTTTTAACCCTAGCTCTTCTGGCACCTAGGGAAACCTAGCAAAACTATACATTTTTAAAAGGTAGACACCCAGGGGAATCCAGGATGGGGAAACTTGACTGGCTCCCACCAGGTTATGTTACCCACAATCCCTTGCAAACCTAAACTATTGTCCAAAAAACACATTTTCCACATATTTCTGTGGTGGAAAGTTCTAGAATCTGCGTGGATCCACAAATTTCCACCTCTCCAGCGTTCCTCAAAGTCTTCCAAGATAAATGGTACCTCACTTGTGTGGGTAGGCCTAGTGCCTGCGACAGGAAACGGCGCAAATCGCAACGTGGACACACCTCAATTTCACTGTTAAAAATGACCCTTTTTTGGCAAAGTGCCTAGCTGTACTTTTTTAACCCTAGCTCTGCCGGCACCTAGGGAAACCTAGAAAACCCATACATTTTTGAAAACTAGACACCGAGGAAATCGGTGGTGACTGGGGTGACTTGGCTAGCTCTCACAAGGGTCTGTTACCCAGAATCCCTTGCAAACTTGCAAAATTGTCAGAAATACATATTTTCCTCACATTTCTGTGGTGGAAAGTTCTGGAATCTGCACGGATCCACAAATTTTCACCCAGAGTCTTACGATAAAAATGGTACCTCACTTGTGTGTGAGGCCCAAGTACCCGGGACAGGAAATGGCCCAAAACACAACGTGGACACACCACATTTTCACAGTGAAAACTGACCCTTTTTCAACAAAGTGCCTAGCTGTAGTATTTGAACCCCAGCTCTGCCGGCACCCAGGGAAACCTAGAAAACCTATACATTTTTGAAAACTAGATACCCAGGGGAGTCCACGAAAGGGTGACTTGACTGGCTCTCACCAGGTTCTGTTACCAAGAAACCCTTGCAAACCTAAAACATCGTCTTAAAAAATCATTTTCTTCAGATTTCTGTGGTGGAAAGTTCTGGAATCTGCATGGATCCACAAATTTCCACCTACCCCGCATTCCCCAAAGTCTTCCAATAAAAAGGGTACCTCACTTGTGTGGGAGTCCCTAGTACCCGCGACAGGAAACGGCCCGAAACGCAACATTGACACACCACATTTTCACAGTGAAACTGACCCTTTTTCAACAAAGTGCCTCGCTGTAGATTTTGAATCCTAGCTCTGCTGGCAGCTAGGGAAACCTAGCAAACCTATACATTTTTGAAAACTAGACACCCAGGGGAATCCAGGATGGGGTGACTTGGCTGGCTTTCACCAGGTTCTGTTACCCATAATCCCTTGCAAACCTAAACAATTGTCCAAAACAACACATTTTCCTCACATTTCTGTGGTGGAAAATTCAGGAATCTGCATGGCTCCACAAATTTCCACCCACTCCACGTTCCCAAAAGTCTTCCAATAAAAATGGTACCTCACTTGTGTGGGAGGCCCAAGTACCTGCGACAGGCTAGGTCCCAAAACGTATTGAGCCGACATGAAAATTGTTTATCACAAAACAACTTGGTTTTGTAAGGGGGTCACCTCTGATTTTGGCCCCATGCTCGGCAGCCAGCTAGGGAAACCTATCAAACTCACATATTTATGAAAACTAGACACTTGGGGGATTGCAAGGAGGTATGGCTTGCGTGGATCCTCCAACGTTTTCTTACCCAGAATCCCCTGCAAACCTCAAATGTAGCTGAAAAAAAACACCTTTTCCACACATTTTTGTGTGGGTAAGTTGTGGCACCACCGGGCAAACATATATTTCCTACTACCCAGCGTTCCCCAAGGTCTCCCAATAAAAATGGCGCCTCACTTGCGTGGGAGGCCCAAGTACCCGTGACAGGCTAGGTCCCAAAATTGCCCATCACAAAACAACCTGGTTTTGCAAGGGTGGTCACCTTGGTTTTTGGCCCCTATCAAACCCACATATTTCTTAAAACTAGACATCCGGGGGTTGCGGGGGGTTGCAGGGAGGTATGGCTTGTGTGGAACACCTAATGTTTTCTTACCCAGAATCCACTTGTGTGGCTCTCACTGCTTTTTTTTACCCAACATGCCCTGCTAGCCTCAAATTTAGCTGAAAAAATCACTTTTCCCACATATTTTAGTGTGGGAAAGTTGTGGCATCGCCGGGTAGACACGCATATCCTACCACCCAGTGTTCCCCAAGGTCTCCCGATGAAAATGGTACCTCACTTGTGTGCGAGGCCCAAGTACCCGCGACAGGCTGGGGCCCACAACGTATCAAAAGATAACATCATAAACTATGAACGGATGAATGTGAAACAAGGGTAGTCCATGACAACGTAGCATATGTCCAATCCACCACTATGTGCAGTGACTGTAATGCACTTATCATACAGCAAACTGACCATCTACTAAGTTCTAACAGAGGATGAACATGTCAAGCAGCATTTACCCATAAGTACTACAGTAAATTCGGTGTGAGTGTGGCAGCAATGGATTTGAATCCATGGGTGAGGATGAAGTCAGGACGTGTATCGATACTATCTTTACTACCTGCCTTTGCAATATTCCTCGGAAAGCGTACCTACCGTAAGCTCTTCTAACCGGTTCGTATGTCTTTCCTCAGAGTCCTGACTCACCCTGTCCAATTGTTAAGAGACCCTATACTAATGCCTTCCATCTCTAGCTACTTGAAGCTTGAGTGAACATTTCTGTCACGTGCAATCAATGCTCTCACAATGCTCTATCCAACTCCTTCCAGTTTGTGGATGCAAGTTGGGGGGTGCCCGAGTATGCCGCGAAAACATTTCTCGAGCTGAGCAAGCATATCTACCTCTGAAACTAAGGCAAACATGCTGGAAATTTTCAAAATCTTCCTAAAGAGAACATCATAAACTACGAAGAACGGTTGTATGTCAAACACGATACTCCATGACAAGGTGGCATATGTTCTGTCCACCAGTATGTGCAGCGTGGGGACTATAATGCACAAGTCAATTGGCGAACAGAACAACTACCATGTTCTGAAAGCAGATAAAGGTGTTGAGAATTCCATGATTTCATGAAGTAGAGGAAGAAATATTCGGCAGCTGCTTGCGTAGTGAAGGAGTGGCCCACAGACAGTAGGTATCTATTCACACCAATTGAAAGGTTAACCTATTGGCAACTCCACCTCAGTCAATTTCCCAGTATTTTGCTTTATTGTGATACAACATAAAGCAAGTAGGAAAACAGAAGGCAGGTTTACTTGGGCACTGGGGACAGTAAACAAGAGTCTCCTGCCTTTTTACCGGCATCAAGCACTCTTTACAATGACGACATGATCAAGGAGACTCTCCCCTTTCAAACGAGGCCTCCCTGAAAGCTGAGGAGGACGTTTTCGGCCTGATTTCCCCACCAAAGTCGAGCGCGGCCTTACCTGTGGCTGTCCTCGGCTCGGGTGGTGAAATCAATGATGTCAGAGCGCCTTGCGTTGCGCTGACGTCACGGATGGGCGGGAGGGGGGACATCGGAGACGCGGAAAGCCTTCCATGTCTCCCCCAGGGGGAATTCATAAAAGAACAATCTCCGGTGCGATGCACCGGAGGTTCAAAGGGGGCCCTCCCTGGTGTTGCCCAATGGACGTACATTGCACCAGGGAGGGAGTGCTTGCGGAAAAGTATTTAATGCCTCTTAAAACAAGGATTTTATATATTTATATAAAATCTTTTATGTCATTTTATACAACTGATTTTAGCTCTTTCTGCTCAGCACAATTTTTATGGGATAATCAGTTGTATTTGACCCAATATAATGTGTATGCCTTTTTTTAAATATTTATGGAATCATGAATATTTATATTGCTCCTTTTGCACATATTTACTGTATTTTCAAATTATGAATTACTCTTGCATATGATATGTGGTAACTGGATCTCCTTGACCAACTGAATTGTACTGTCGATTTCTATGATGCTCTTCACGTGAGATTTCTTGCACTGTCTCTTTAAATAAGGAAAAAATTACTCCGGAACATGTCATGTGATTAAGGCCTCGTTGGAGGCTGAAACGCGTAATGGAAACCTGCTGTGCACAGAATTTGGGTCTGTTTTCTCGTCTTTTAGATGGTTGGTGTGGCGTGAAGCATTGTGGATATATATATATATATATATTACCTACTGGCGGTCGCCAGTAGGTATATATAGTTAGGATTTTTTCTCTATGGGATTTTTGAAAATTCTATGTCTAATAACTTTGGCGTTTGTGGACGGAATTGGCTGAAATTTTCAGGAAAATGGCACATTTTGTTTCTGAGCAGCCCTTGAAAATTTGGGGGGGGGTTCGTCAAGGGGGGGCTGAGAAAAAAGGGGGGTCCCAAAACGTGTTTTTAACATTGAGTTTTCCATAGGGCGGTTGGCCTCACTTTTAGCCCGAACGGCTGAATGGATTTGCACGAAACTTGGCAAAATTGTAGGGACTGGTAGCCCGATGTGCCTTTTGTAGGTCTCAATATATGTGCTACAGTGGATTTTGAGAAATTAACGTTTAAAAAAAGATATATATCTGTAACAGCGGACCGGGCAGCGCTCCAGGACGCGTACTTTTCGCGCAACGGAGCTTTGTGAAGCGAAGCTGATTGGTTCTCCGGCGTCTGTCAACATTCCAAACAGTCCGTAGCGGCCGCCATCTTGTCTCTCGGTAGGATCGAGAGACAAGAGGAAGCCAAAGCGAAGGGGCAAATGACCATAAGGGGGAATAGTAGATCCTCGCTGACCCCCTACGTTTGATGTGGAGGTTTTAAAAGGGCCCCGCGGGGCAAAAAAAAATAAAATAATAATAATCGAACGGCTGAATGGATTTGCACGAAACTTGGCAAAATATTAGGGACTGGTAGCCCGATGTGCCTTTGCTAGGTCTCAATATATGTGCTCCAGTGGATTTTGAGAAATTAACGTTCAAAAAAAGATATATATCTGTAACAGCGCTCCGCTTCGCGTACTTTTCGCGTTACGGAGCTTTGCGAAGCTGATTGGTTCTCCGGCGTCTGTCAACATTCCAAACAGTCCGTAGCGGCTGCCATCTTGTCTCTCGGTAGGATTGAGAGACAAGAGGAGGCCAAAGCGAAGGGGGAAATGACCATAAGGGGGCATAGTAGATCCTTCCTGACCTCTTAGGTTTGATGTACCATTTTGCCAAGTTTGGTGTAATTCCGTTCAGCCATTCAGGCTGTAGACGTATGTAAATGTCCTATGGAAAATTGCATGGGGAAAACACATTTGAAAGTGTTGAAATTTAGAACCAATTAAAATGTTAGTTTGGTTTTGTATTTGTGTGTGATGAAAGTTAATTGGTTATGTATATATTTCAAATGAGAGGAAACCACAGCCATTTTGTGATACTACTGTCTGAGGTACATTTGTGAGGAATTTTTGGTGGTGAATTTCTGGTGTTTGATTTACACAGTACTAACACTTCTCCTACTTTTAAAAAGGTGAGTTGTTAATTTGTAAGGGGAACTATGTTGTACACTTGAAGATAATTTGAAAAATGTTTTCTGTTATTTATTTGCAGTCCTTCTGTTATACTAAATACTTGATAAAGTTAGTTTTATATTATGTATTACTAAAAACGATAAATGAAAGTGATTATTTTTTTCTGCAATTTACAGCAAGCAATTTCAAAATAAAATGGCTCACAATGAAGAGACCGTGGCAATTTCTTTTGAATTGTCCACTACATTGATTGAAATTGAGAGCACCAATAATGAAATATTGTCACAAGGAGGAGATGACTTGTATGATTCCATTAGATTGATTGAAATGGACAGCACCAATAATGAAATATTGGCACAAGGAGATGACTTGAATGATTCCACTACATTGATTGAAATTGAGAGCACCAATAATGAAATATTGTCACAAGGAGGAGATGACTTGTATGATTCCATTAGATTGATTGAAATGGACAGCACCAATAATGAAATATTGTCACAAGGAGGAGATGACTTGAATGATTCCACTACATTGATTGAAATTGAGAGCACCAATAATGAAATATTGTCACGAGGAGATGACTTGAATGATTCCACTACATTGATTGAAATTGACAGCACCAATAATGAAATATTGTCACAAGGAGGAGATGACTTGAATGATTTTTTTGATCAATCTCTTGATGGCGAATTTATCGAATGTTTGGAGACCATAGAGTTACAAGAATCATCATTGCAGACTTTTCATGAGGACATTGCTGATGAGGACATGTTACTAGTTCTTTCAAATTTAGAAAATTCTGAAGAATAAATTTATATTTAGAAATCAAAAATTGTTTGAGACATTATTCATTTTTATTTTTAATTTATGAGGTTGTAGCGAAGTGATTGTAGTATAAAATGAGACTTATAGTATAGAGTGCAACATTTTTATGTTACATGGTAAGTTTACTCATATTTACTTCCCTTCTGCCACTATATTATCTCCAATGTGTATTTGACATCTCTTCTTCATCTCCGGCCTCCTTTCTCTCACTGTGGGGCATATTATCAAGGGGGTTTATCTCCGCTTTTTTGGCTTTAAAAGCCAAGAAAGCGGAGATAAAATTATCTCCCTATTACCAAGCTGTCGCTAACACCAGTTAGTGACAGCTAATAGGAGATAGCGACCATCTTGGGCCCCGCTTTGCATGTCAGTGATATTTATCACTAATGACATGCAAAGTGGGCGTGCCAAGATGTTAGCGACTGGAAACAGTCGCTAACATCGCTATCTCCTATTACCAACTTTTGGAGATATTCGCGCCAACCGCGAATATCTCCAAAAGCTAACACCTGCCCTGAGCAGTTCTTCACTATGTTATCCAATGGGAGGTGGATAACATGGCTAAGAGCATTTGCTCGATAATGCATGAATATCGCTGACTTTTCAGCGATATTCATGCATTGCGGCCGTTTTTTATCGCATTTGCGATAAACCTTGCTAATAGCAAGGTTTATCTGCGATAAAAATCGCCGATGTGCGGCGATAATTTTTGTCTCTAAACAAGTTAGAGACAAAAATTTTCGCTAGTTGTTGGTAATATGCCCCTGTGTGTCTCCGATGCATCTTATCGCTGCTATTTTGTGTAATTACAGAAGAGAGTAAAACAAAATAGTTCGGAACGTGAAAAGGGGGCAAAGTAGAGTACTCCTCACCCCCTAGGCCTTTTTAGGCGGTCCCAAAAGGATCAGTTTCTGCTTTCCTGAGAGATTATGGTATGAGTTCCATATACCACAATAACTTGCATTACAACATGCAAGATATCTATCTCCTTTTGGAGATATTCGCGCTAAGCGCGAATATCTCCAAAAAGTAACACCTGCCCTGAGCAGTTCTTAGCCATGTTATCCAATGGGAGGTGGATAACATGGCTAAGAGCATTTGCTCGATAATGCATGAATATCGCTGACTTTTCAGCGATATTCATGCATTGCGGCCGTTTATTATCGCATTTGCGATAAACCTTGATAATAGCAAGGTTTATCTTCGATAATTCCTGACGATGCTTAGCGGTAAAAAATTCGTTGGTAAGCATCGTTAGCGATAAATATCGCTTAACTTTGGTAATATGCCCCAACGTCTGTTAACGTTCGTTTCGAAGGAAATGAGGAAGTGTTGAAAAACATTGTTTGCGCCATCTTGCCTTTTTTGAAATGCCACACTTTTGTGGTGCACGGCAGCCATTTTAGATGTCTTGACCAGACCCACTCTCTGCACGCTGTCGATTCGTAGCATGGCTCCTCACCCTCGCAAGCATCTTCCCCAGGCACTGGTCACCCCCGCTCTCTGTCTTATGCATGGGCAATAAACCTCCCCCCATCTGCGCTGCTCTTCCCTGAGAATCACACTCTGTGCCCGCCCGACACCTCCCTTTCGCCCTATTCACTACCGCACCCTCTGACACTCCTCTTCCTCTGTGTCCGATTGTCCAGGCTATCAGCTAGCCCTGCAGATGTAGTTTATGGCCCCAGCTGTAAAGAATCACCCCTCTTCAAAGGAGTTATAGTAGATCAAGGCCCACACCCGATGAGATCCGTCACACCACACGTGTTCCTACTATCTGAAAACCATCCTGTATTGTGATTGGGGAGGGGACCGAGCCTGAAGCGGAAGATTCCAGGAATGACTCTTGGTACATCAAAGTTTTTACAATTATGTGTCACATTAAAAATATGTAGCACTCCAACAAAGTAGTAGGAATATAAAACTTTAATAACATATAAATATATACAACAAAACAAAAACAGTAAAAACATTTAAACAACGAAGAGACCGTGGCAATTTCTTTTGAATTATCCAATAGATTTATTGAAATTGACAGCACCAATAATGAAATATTCTTGTCAGTAGCGGTCTGTTGTGCGAATAGTTCCAAGGCAGCAGAACGCGCTGAAATCTAGATGGCACGAAAGTGATGTCTAGTAAGTTGCCGCCCAGCAAATAACGGCGTGGGGCGCCACGGGGGTGAGTGAGTCCAGTAGGCACCACAGCTATTCTTACCGGCATCGCAGAATTACTGCTGGGGACAATGCCTGTGCTGTAGCAGGGTCACAGCAGAAACAAAAAGGATTTTGTTGAAGATGTTGTTGGTTTTAAATTTGAAAACAGTTCTGGTGTCAACTGCTATGCTAATGTAGTGGTTAATGTTTTGTTTTCTCTAGAAAATGTAAAAGAGGGGGAGGCAGTCCAAAGTTCCGTTAAAAGGGCAAAGGAAAGGATCGGTGGTTTGAACTATCAGTGAAAAAGGGGAGGGGGTGCAACAATTTTTCCTACCGGGTCACACTGTGCTTTCACCGGAACTGAGGTCTGCAGGATTCTAGTAATTCAAAGTGAGGCTGGCGCCAGCATGGGAGCGCCGACGTCCCGCGGATACAGTTTCGTCACTCCACGGGCGATCATGGCAGTCATTCCCCATCGGGGGTCGGAGACTCCCGCGGCTCCTCTAGAATCTTCAAGGTCGTGGAGGACTACGGTGGTGGAGACAAGCAGTGACCGGGCCATTTCTTTATGCTGGGCCCGCTCTTGCCAGGTCGACCGCCATTTTGAGAGTTCGGTAGCTACTGGCGATCGCGGGGTCAAATGAGCGGACGGGCTCCACCCTGCCGGGCGAGACGTTGCAGCATGGCCACAGTGGAAGAACCCTTTTCCGGGCGCCTGGAGCGCTGAGGGTGCAGCTGGGAAGCCTCCACCTGGGGAGGCGGGAGAGGCCTGTTCGCACCGTCTCTCCCTCCCAGTGCACCCCACGGCGTCTCGCTTGAGATTTGTTATGGCCGGACCAGGCGATGAGGACGAGGGGGGGGTGGGGGGGGTCGGAGGCATGTGCAAGACATCCCCCCCCAGTGTTGTCGCAGCCATTATTCATGAAAGAAGAAGTGTCCCGTCCGTCTTCGGGCCGGGCTTCCGGTAGATGTCGGCCGGACGCCCCTGGCTCTGGCCCCATGAACGGGTTTCTTGGTTTATCGGCTGCAGCCGGATCCCGTCGTCCTCGGCCCCCCGACCGTTGGTGGCCGGACCGGAAGAGCATGTGGCGGGAGTACCTGCTACTCTCAAGGGCCACCGCGGCCGGACTGGGAGAGAGAGGGGAGGGTCGAGGAGACATTCCCGCCCCCTGCAACTGTTCAGCGTTGTAAAGGCAATCCCCTGGCCGGGTCCCGCTGGCCTCGGCCTCTCCTCCGGCTACACCCTACGTTAGGATCTCCTGGCCGAGGCGTGGCAGCAGGACCTGCCTTATATGGGCTGCTCCCGGCTGGGCGTAGCCGCAACCCTGCCCCACCTTGGAAGTTTCCAGAGTGGGGGCGGATGTTCTACTGACTTGCATTTTCCCTAGTCTATCGATTTTTTTGGCGTGGCAGGCGGTGGGACAGCGAGGGGTGATTTGGTTTCTCTTACTGTTTTTCTGGTCTCTCACCACTGGCATATTTTAACGTTTTCTTGTTTCTAGGACATTAATAGGTTTTATCATTACGTTATGTTATCGTTTCTTTGTTCGTTGTTTAATAAAAGTTCATGTTCATCAGTGGCCTACTGATTTTCGTTTTCCTATTCTTTTCTTTCCAGGTTGTTTCATGCTAAAGTTTCTGTTAACAGGATACAGTGATCACTTCGTTATTATTGCATATGTCCTTTTCACTAGGGGTGCTCTCTGGTCGGGCCAGATGACGTATCTCTAGTAAATGGTCCAGGTGAAACAGGTGCATCAATCAGTGGGGAGTAGATAGGCATGACAGATTACAACGGGGGAGAAAGGTCCGCATTACGTACCCTTTCACTACTTGCAAAGATTTTCCTACGTTTATTTGCAAACAGGGAATACCTCCAAAAAGAACTAATTCCCAAACAGTCAATGTTCGGACAATCAATCAATCAATGAGGAATGAAATAGGTACGACGTGTTAAAGGCTTGCGTTACCTACCCTTCACTATCTGCAAAGGGAGAGAGAATATTCCTATTCTTCCTCGTTTGCAGGCAGAGAAGATCCTTAAGAGAACCAACTTCGAACAATTCAATGCTCGATTGAAACAATCAACAAGGGGTACTGTGAACACAAATGAACGCCGCTTATGTACATACGCATTGCTATTTTCAACAGGTTGTTCCTAATGTTTCTATTTTAGCGAGGTCAAAAAGAGATCCCATTAGTGGCCTACTGATTTTGTTCGATTCCTTTTGTTTTTTTACACGATTTTTCGCTATCTGCAAAGACTAAACAGAGTATTGCGACTCTGTGCTTGTTTGTAAATAGAGAATGAACCAAAGAGAACAATCAATCAAATGGAGAGAGAAGCAGGCACGACGGATTACAAAGGGGGCAAAGGGCTGCGTTAACTACCCTTCACTATCTGCAAAGAGAGAGTACTCCTTATAGAAATGAGGGGTGGGGGGCAGCATTCAAAGCAGATCAGTGTGCATAAACACGAAAATGTTTTTACTTACCACGTACTTGATATTCGACAGCTTATGATATTTGCTATTAAAAAACCATTGAAATTCACTGAAAAAACCATAGGTTATAGACCATATATAGTTAGGAATTAGCATTTACAAAACCTTGAAAATTCACTGAAAAAACCATAGGTTATAGACCATATATAGTTAGGAATTAGCATTTACAAAACCTTGAAAATTCACTGCAAAAACCATAGGTTAGAGACCATATATAGTTAGCTGGACATTTTATTGACATAAAACCAATGAAATTCCATATATAGTTAGTTGCACTAACTATATATCGCGCACCCGCAATCCACTGCTGATGATGTCACATATTACATCATTCATGACATGGTCAGTGACATCACTGATGACATCACTGATGACATCTCAAATGACATCACTGATGACATCACTGATGACATCTCATTTGTCATCAATGACCACATCACTGATGATATCATTCATGTGACAATACAATGCATCTCCTCACATTTTAATATAACCTCTGTTTCACCCAGTGTTAAAAAGAGTATAATTTTTGAAACCATTGACACACCAATACTAGTTACTACATACGCACTCACTGATTGCTACGTCTACACACACCTTCACTCATTCACCCATACAATCATTCATACATACAATCACTCATCTTTACAACACTATCATATGCACTCATACACCTATACAGACACTCACAGTCTGCCACTCATCCATGGAGTTACTCACACACCTAGTCAGTCCTGTAAAGAATCAATGAGACTTCCATTTTCTTGTCTATACAGTTAAACATAGAGCACCTTACATTTTCAAACATATACTAACACATACTTACCTTCTTATACAATCATTGATACAAGTACAGATTGATCTGCACAGAGTCACACACCTCCCAGCTAGCCACACACACACTCAGTCTCCCATACAAATACTTGGGCAATCAATCAATAACCCATATAGTTACTCATATAGCTACTGATAAACACATGCAGCAGTTTACAGAACAACAGACATAATGATGCACAAATTAAGACAGTTTAGTCACTAACCCATGCACTCAGTGAGACACATTTAATCACTCACTCATACAGTCAGTCATGGACCTACTAAATCCTTCGTCCAGACACTTACACATCCACTCATTCTTCAATATGTAAGACATATTTAAACTTTATAGAAACAAAAAATCACTGGATGTTGTTATCAGTGATGTCATCAGTGATGTCATTTGAGATGTCATCAGTGATGTCATCAGTGATGTCACTGACCATGTCATGAATGATGTAATATGTGACATCATCAGCAGTGGATTGCGGGTGCGCGATATATAGTTAGTGCAACTAACTATATATGGAATTTCATTGGTTTTATGTCAATAAAATGTCCAGCTAACTATATATGGTCTCTAACCTATGGTTTTTGCAGTGAATTTTCAAGGTTTTGTAAATGCTAATTCCTAACTATATATGGTCTATAGCCTATGGTTTTTTCAGTGAATATATATATATATTAATTGAAAAAACCATAGGTTTGACACATGTTATAGTTAGGTAGACATTTCACTCATATAAAACCATTGAAATTCCCCCGTTATAGTTAGTTTAGCTAACTATAACTCGCGCGCCCTCAATGCACTGCTGATGACGTCACATATTACATCACTCATGACATGATCAGTGACATCACTCATGACATCACTGATGACATCCCAAATGACATCACTGATGACATCACTGATGACATCATCCAGTGAATGTTTGTATTTCTGAAAAATTAATATGTTTTATATATGTATATCTAAAGGTCGATGGAAGAAAAAATGTGTATATAAGTGTCTAAATGGATGTTATTTTTTGTAAAAATGATTGTATAACTGACTTATTAAGTATATCTTAGTGAATACATGTATTAGCGAGTAATATTTAAATATGAAAATATCTGTATCATTGTCTCACTTTGTGTATAAGTGGTTGCATGGGTTGGTGCTAACTACATGAGTGTCGATATAGATTATTAGTTGGTTTTTAGAGTATCAGTATGAGTGTCTGTATGGTTTGGTGGGGGTATTAGTTACCGCATAGATGCATGAATGGGTGACTCACTGTTTGTATGTGTTTTCAAGACAGCATGTGTGCAGGACTGTATGGGTGTATGAGTGTGTGTATGGGTGTGTTAGTGAGTGAATCACTATCTCAATAGTATCGTTATGAGTAACTACATATGTGTTAAACTAGTATATGTGAGTATTGATGTATATAAGTGACTATATGTGAGAGCGAGAGATTGTAAGAGTTCCTGTATAAATAAGTATGTGTTTCTATAAGTGATTGTTTAAGAGAGTAAGTTTGTGTACGATTCTGTAGAAGTTAGTGTAGTGGTGGGTGCATAGCTGTATATGCAAGTAAATGGATGTTTGATAATTTATTTGCATGTGTAAGTTTGTGTGTCAGTAACTCTATAGAAGAGTGTCCGGGTGTAATAAGATGTATAGGTGTATGAGTACATATGATGAGTGAGTACATGTATGAGTGCCTATATAAAACTGTTAGTGAATGACTGGATGTGTATGTAGATTTAGGAATTACTGAATAGGTTGTTCTAACTGTAATTGGTATCTCCATTTTTTTGAATATTTTAGTTTCTATTTTTGAATGTGTGTATCAAAGGTTATATTACTCTGAGAGGAGGTCTGCCACTCTATCACAAGGATGATGTCATCAGTGATGTCATCAGTGATGTCATTTGAGATGTCATCAGTGAATGTCATGAGTGATGTCACTGACCATGTCATGAGTGATGTAATATGTGACGTCATCAGCAGTGCATTGCGGGCGCGCGAGTTATAGTTAGCTAAACTAACTATAACGGGGGAATTTCAATGGTTTTATATGAGTGAAATGTCTACCTAACTATAATATGTGTCAAACCTATGGTTTTTTCAATGAATTTCGAAGGTTTTGTAAATGCTACTTCCTAACTATAACGTGTGTAAAACCTTTGGTTTTTTCAGTGAATTTTAAAGGTTTTTTAAATGCTACTTCCTAACTATAACGTGTGTAAAACCTATGGTTTTTTCAGTGAATTTCCAAGGTTTTTTAAATGCTAATTCCTAACTGTAACATGTGATAAACCTTTGTTTTTTTCAGTGAATTTCCAAAGTTTTTTAAATGCTAATTCGTAACTATAACGTATCTGAAACCTATGGTTCTTCTAGTGAATTTGCAAGAACCACGAAGGGGGAAAAAAAAAGTTTTTTTTCCTGTCGGAGTTGTTTATGGAACGCCTGAGAAACTTTAGGGAGTCACAGAGTGCATACCTTGCCTCCTTTTCACGTTTTGAAACTTTTATGTGAATCGGGCAAAATGGAATTTTAAACCGATGTGCGCGACCCGGTGCGCGCACCCGGATATTGTTTTAACAAAGAAAATGGGTTTTTTGCATCATGGAGATTCTACTGGAACCGTCTATGAAACTCTACGGGGTCACGGAGTGTCTACCTTGCCTCCTTTTCACGTTTTGAAACTTTTATGTAAATGGAGCAAAACGCCATTTTAAACTGACGTGCGCGACCCGGTGCGCGCACCCCGATATTTTTTTGACAAAGTAAAAGGTTTTTTTGCATCGTCGAGATTCTTCTGGGACTCTCTGAGAAACTCTAGGGGATCAGGGACTGTCTACCTTGACACCTTTTCACGTTTTCAAACTTTTATGTAAATCGTAGAAAACGCCATTTTGAAGCGACGTGCGTGACCGGGTGCTCACACCACGTACACGTACTGGTGCGCGCACGTCAAGTCATGTGATTTGAAAACAACACTTTTTATTGGTTCATAGTAGTTTCTGTTCTAGTATTTTTAACAACCCCACCCACTTCCCTCACTATCTGTTTTACTCTCACGGGAGAAAGAGCCTTTACAACTTTCTGGAGAATTTTCTAGAATGGCTGCAAGACAGGATTCATCATCCAATTCTGAAGAAGATTATCGGCTGCCTGAAAGAAAAAGGAAGGAATCTTTCATATGGCAATTTTTCACTTATCCTGAAGAACTTAAAAAAGTGAATGCCCCGAAAGTCACTTGTACTATATGTGGCACTATTCTTTCAAGGGGAAATCCATCAAAGAAGTGCTCATTTTTAATTCATACTATGATGAGGCAGGTCAGACAAGTGCACCCTGTGCAATTTGCACAGGCATCTACAAGAGCTCTGGCGACACAAATACCACCAGCTGTGGCCAGCACATCATCTGGAGGACGACCTGCATCTCCATCCACTGCAGCGATGGACTTAAGACCATTCTTAACAAAAGTCCACATGAGATGCAACAAATGTTATAACATTATTGTGTACGGCGAGCAGAGTCTCACTCTGATCGAGCGGAGAATTAACGAACATGAATGCTCCGAGACAAGATACATTTTTCCTAAGTTAGCATTTATTTTGTTCCTGTTTAACAGTTTTGTGGTTGAAGATTTCTATCCCAGTTTCAAAAATCAATAAAAATATAAAACGTTAAAAAAAAAAAGAACAAAAAAAAAAAGTTCTTTTCAGAACTAACTTATTTTTCCAAAAAGAGCTATGGGGCATATTAACAAGATGTGCGTTAAAAAACACACATCGCATATTTGACTATCTCCGCCTATTGCCGGATTTTTTCGGCATGTTAGCGCGTTATTATCAACGCGCAACACATAGGCAATAGTGAATCCTGTGATAGCCGGCGATAGTGAACATTAGCGAGTTGAAAGAAGCGTTGTTTTCACACGCTTATGTGTGCCTTGTTAATATGGGGGGGTGTATTCAGCTTTATGATCCACACCCCCATGTTGACAATGCCTAACGCCTGGTTAGAGCAGGCATTGGGAGACCTGCGATAAACAAGCTTAACCCAGGTCTTTTCTTCCAAACGCCTGTGTTCGTGATAGGCTATTCCCACCTCCAACCACATTTTCCATGTGGTTGGACATGGGAACGCCTACTTTGCATGTCATTAGCGACGTTTCTTCCTGATATGCAAAGTTGGCTAGTGGCAGGCGTTGCAATGCCCTTTTTAATAAGGCGCTGTAAGTATCGCCGCTTTATTGGTCAATTGTGCCGAGAAAGCGGCGATACTTCAGGTTGTTAATATCATCTTTCTTTTCAATTAATGTGTAGTGTATAAATGAGTAAATTAAATTAATGACAAAAATGAAGTAAGGGACTGAGCAAATGACTGAGGTAAAGGAAGTATATTGACTGAAGAAAGTGAAGTAAAAGAGTGAGTAAAAAAGGGGGCTACTGTATGTTACATGGCGCATCTCTGCAAATCATCAAGAATGCGCCAAGTGAACTACGACAAGAAAAACCACCCGTGCGCCACCATAGATGTGTCACATTTAGAATGTGGCGCACCATGGTGAAAAAACAGCACACATGCGTGATGCATCTATGCCGTAAAGGTGTCACATTGTTGTAGTTGCATCACATAAGCAATGTAGCTCCAGCAATGCTCCTGGCTGGCCCATTCAACTAATGCTGCTTCAAGCCTTACGCCTACTTCAAGCAGGCACAGGGTTTTCACATAGCATTGACCTAAAAGTGATTCAGTGAAACCTTCTAGATTTCACTCGGCCACTTTTAGCAAGCGTTCCTGCACACGAACGTCCCCCCCTGCACCAGAACGCCTCCTTAAGGCGCAGCTCTTTACAACTTGACACATCTCCCAGATGCGTCATGTTGTAAATAGTCCGCACCATGGCGCATCTTTTACACCACTGCTGCATCACAAAAGTGATGCAATAATAGCACAAAAGACGCGTAAAGGGCTTGTAAATGTGCCTCAAGATTTCTAAAGATAGGGTTGTAAATTATGGGAAATTAAAAATTATGAGAAGAGCAGTATAGAAATGAAAGTAAAATTGATGGAGTCACGAAAGGAGACTGAGAATGGACATATGGAAGGACAGTAAGGTACAAAAAGAGATATATAGAGTCGGGTTAGGGGAGTGAAAGAAAAACAAATGGAAAGATGATGAAAAAAGAAGATTTGAGAATGATAAATAGGAGGTAAGTGAAAGTGAAAAATGGGAAATAAGTGATTTAAAAATTGAGTAAGGGAATGAAGAGACTTAGAAAAGTGTAGAGAGGGAATTCAACAAAGACACAGATTGATATTACCCAACACATCTTTCCAAAATAGCAGAGATGTTCCAGGAAAGATGCGACCCACAAGTTAATCCTTGGACCAGTCATGAAGCACCACATTTGCAAAGCGGTCTACCATGGCGCAGGAATAAACAAATGTGTGTGATATCTAGGGCTGAAAGTTCGCACAGTGTTAAATTGTGTTCCATGCACAACGCAACTCCAGCACTTTTCAAACTTGCTCTATCTGTAACATGGTACGTCAAACTTTACAGTTGCTTCAATAGGTGCAATGTTTTTGACACATCAGCGTTGCTGAAGTGACTCCGTGAAATCTTGTAGACTTCACTGAATCACTTTTCAAGGGGGTTCTTGTGACACAACAGCCACTGCTGCGTGCAAATCGCACATGAAACCTGACACTGGTTTCTTGTGCTGCACGGTTTTAGAACGTGATGTATTTCCCTGCACTATGTTGCTTCTTTTGCGCTGCCACTGCGTAACAAAACTGACGCACAGGCACTATTAAAGAGTTGCAATGGCCTTCTAAATCTGCGCCTAAGGAATTAGAGTAAGTAAGGGACTAAGAGAGAAAAAGGTAGTTAAACAAGCTCAGTGAGGCTGAAAAAACAGTATTAATAATGATTAAAAGACTGTAAACAAGATAGAAGCGAAATAATGGGAATAAGTAAAGGAAACTAAAGGAAAGTAAAAAAAGTTAAGGAAGGTGAATAAGAGATAGATTTAACAATGAGCAAGAGAGAAACGGAAGTAAGAGAATGATGAAAAATTATTTTTGATTGTCATACTTACAGTTCAAATAATAACAAACTAATAGTAATTTTCTTTTAAAAACATACTATCTGTGGAAGAAAAGAAAAAATAGAGTTATAATCTACATTTCATAAAACAAAAGAAAGTAGGAGTGCAGGAAATAGAAAGTGAAAGAAAGGAAGAGTGAGGAAGAGAGAGAGAGAGACAGAATGTGTAGTGTATAAATCAATGACTAAGATAATTGAGTGAAACAGAGAATAGCACTGAAGGAATGACTGTGTAAAGGAAAGTATGCTGAGGGAGGAAAGGAGAGTATCATAAGTGAAGGAAGGCGAAAGAAACAGTGTCTAAAACAAAGAGACTAAGGGTAGGGGAATGAGTTAAGGAGATTGATAAAATAAGGGAAGGAAAGTAAGAGAAACAGAGTGAGGAAGGGTAAGTGACATAAGGTTAACAGGGCAGAAATAGAGAAAGACTGTAAGGGACGGATAAACAGAAATAAAGTACAGTAAAGAGAGTGAAGTATAGATTAAAGTATTGGAAATGAGGATAAGTGATGAGAGTAATGGAACAAGGATTATAGTAGAGTAAGAGAAGAGCATTAAGGTTGAGGAAACAGACGTGATAGAGGGTGCATAAAGGTAACTGAGCATGAGACAACAGAAATAAGAAAGTGAAGAGATACAGGCAGTGAAGGAAATAGTGACAGAAAAGGAGTCAGGAAAGGAGCAAAGAAAGGTTAATGACAAAATGTGGATGAGTTAAAGGGAGTGAGCGTAAAAGAAGGACACTGACAAAGAAAGCTGGATGAAAGGAGTAAGGGTAAGACAGAAGCAGTGAGGCGAGTATAGGGACAAAGAGAAATAAAAAACTAAAGAAAAAGTTTTTGTTATTAGTCGTACTTACCTTATAAATGTGATATCTGTGGAAGACAATAAACAAATCAGTTATAATAAATGTTCCTGAATACAATATAACAAAATAACTTGTACAATATGTTATTTGGTTTATTTTTACTGTTCTCAGAATATATTGATTTTCACTATAAGCAGTGAGTTGAATACTACTCATCATATCACAGCGGGCAAAAAAAACACAATCAGAATGATTGTGTTTAAAAAACCCAAATAACTTTTGAAAACATAATGTATGTATTTGAAAAAAAGATGTCTTAAATGTTTTTCTCTAATTCGCAATTTCTTAGGTAAGAGCACTACCTCTTCAACGATCACAAAGTAATAAAACAATATCACTTATTTTTAAATACCTCTCAATAAACTTCCGTACCAGCATCTTCAAACAACATTTATCTCAAGTAGTCATTTTGTTCTCTCATACTTTTCCGCGTGGCCAAATAGTATGAGTAAAGTCCTTATTTACCAAATTCCTTAATTGGATTCTTTATCATACTTTTCCCGAGCTTTAGAATGAAAAGTTGCAATGTGTTCTGTACCATCAAACATTACTTAAAACTGTACCCAATACTATCACTATGCCAAATACAAATTTCATTTTTAAATTTGGTCACCGTCACTCACATGATACTTATGAACAACAGAATATCTTTTCTTAACAGCAGTAATCTCCCTACAACAACTAATTTTACTGAAATTTGGGTTGCAAAAACACCAGATAAGAACTTAGTAAGTCAAAAGGCAAACGTTTCTTAAAAGTCAATTGACTATCATTGCAGTGTGTCCACCCTGTTGGAGATTTCAAATAAGCTGTGTAATGTCCTGATGTTGTTGAAGGACCATCATGAAAGATAATTGCTACAGTTACAAATGTTCTTCTAGAAATTGATATTTGAGAAGCCACAACATTTTTAATTGAAGTTGTCAATTTTGTCCCATCAGCTCTGCATCGTTGGAACATTAAAATTACATACTGTCCATACCTTTGGATAAATAATGTTGATAACATTTCTGAGTTACATTGAGAACAGAGCATGTTTTGATGCGCATCTCTAACTAGTCTATTGAAAGACACTGCTTTACAGTCTGGTAATGTTAAATATATAAATATTTCAGTGTGTATGTCAGTACTACTTGAAAATGAACAATTGTCGCAGTTATGTTGCCATTTATAAGAAAGGCCAAAAAGACTATCAATATCTACACCTTCATCTTCTAAAACTGTAAGCATATACATAATAAATTCCTGACAATCTTGCTGAATATTCTGAGAAAATTGATTTAGTCCAGCACATATGTCTAAAACATTTCGAAGTTCTGAAACACTTGCTATTTCACTATTATCACAGCTACATTTTTGAAACACAGAATTTAATGAACAACAAAATGTTTGGTACCGATTTTCTAAAATCTGTTGCTGTAAAGTTTTAAGAAAAAAAACAACATTAACCACTACATTTGCATAGCAGTTGACACCAGAACTGTTTTCAAATTTAAATCCAACAATCTCTTCAGTAGTAACCTTTTTCTTTCTGCTACCAATCACAGGTTCATCTATTTTTTTTCGTTTCTCTACTACTTCACTACATTTTTCCTCACATCTCCTTTTTCGACCTACCACACACTTTTCAATTAAAGGATATTGAGGTAAACTTGGAGCATATTCTCTTCTTAACCTGTTATACTCCTTCACACAATTTAGATCTGCACTAATCTTTGTCTCATCAAAATCAATTAGATACAGTCCAGATAAAGTTCTAACTCGAGATAATGCAACATAGGCCATACCCTCTTTGAACACAGTACTTCCAATATTTACCAAAGCACTATCTACACTTAAACCTTGAGATTTATGAATAGTCACTGCATATGCTAAACAAATAGGAAATTGTTTGCGATGGACATATAAGTCTTTCACAAGCAAAAATCGAGTTGAACAACGACTCAATTGTTGAACTTCCTCAATTCCATCAAATCTGATTTTTAAAAATTCAATCTCATCTCTATTTGGGTAATTCACAAAACCAACAACACGACCATTGCTCCATTCACCAAACCTCTTTCCACATGTAAATTTCTTCGTAAAATAATCCGACAATTTAAACATACATACAGATTCTTTTCTAAGCCAGCAGTTTTAGATATAAATTTCTGTAGAGAATCCAATTTTAACTTCAACCTTTCTGACAAAATAATAGTACTTCCTTCATGCTCTATTCTATCTTTAGCTTCCAGTTTCTTAATTTCTTCATTTTCTAACTTCAACATTTTTTCATTGAACATTGAGCATTCTTGAAGAGTTGGCATCAAGCATATAACTGACTTATCTTCTGCCTCTTTAGTATATATTTTCTCGGCCACAATATTTTCATTTGGAAACAAATTGGAAAGTAATGGTGTTTGTAAAGTTTCTTTCGCATGTTCACTTAGTCTTCCAATTCTTATATCTTGAAGAATATTTCCATATTTAGCATCCTTTGCCTGTCGCATATTTTGAATCAGTTCAGTATATTTGAAATGTGACCATATATTAACATTTCCAATACTTCCCAGGCACTTTCTGTTGTCTTCATATGTAACAGTTTTAAATACAGGTTGTCCTTTTACAGGAGTCAGCTGCAGTAGATCTCCAAAAACTATGACATGTTTGCCTCCAAATAACACATCATACTCTGTTTTAAGAATCTGTTGCATTCTTAAATGCACAAAAGCAAGCATTACATTTGATACCATGCTTTCCTCATCAATAATGAGAAGTTTCATTTTTTTAAGGACTCTAGAAACTTCACAACAAGCTTCTCCAGAAAGCTTGTGGTATTGTAATTTATTTTCATGTTCAACTGGCAGCATCAATAAACGATGTAAAGTAATCCCTTTAATGTTGTGTGCTGCCAACCCAGTTGGAGCAGTAACAACACAAGACACTGATGACTCATTTCTTTGCTGTAGATATGTGGCAATTCCTTTAATTAGGAAACTTTTACCAGTTCCAGCTTCTCCACTCACATATAGTCGTAGAGGTTGAAATGACATACATGAGCATTCCTTTTTCTCATGACGAAAACCATGCTCAATCTGCTCTGCCACTTCATCATATATTTGTTTCTGATCAAAATTAAGTTGTTTTTCCAATTATTCTAAGTTTATTACATCCTCTTGAGCTTGTTCCATTGCTCTTTCCACCTCATCCATGGCATAGGCTGCTTCATTTTGGATAATTGGTTGTCCTAGTGGATCTTGACTCAACGAAGCAGAACTTTGACTATCTTGTGAACTGTCTCTAGCAATTTCCGCTGCAATTGTTGCTTCTTGCTCTATTTCATCGTTTAACATTTGCAGATAATTACTAAAAGCAGGACATTCTATACTATTTTTAGATGCGTTGAATGAATCTTCATAACTGTCAAAGTCACCAAGTAGTTCCTCTTCTTTACGCCATGGTTTAAATAGTTGCAAAAGAGCTAAGTAGTAAAATTCTCTTTTGTCAGGAGTTTCCGAACTCAGTTTTCGGTGATTAATCAAATGTCCTTTTCTTTGTTTCACCAGACATCCTTCATATCCAATCACAGCATATACACCTTTATCAATATTCTCCGTAATATTCCTTTTAAAAGTGTAGTTTTGTAGTATTTCATACAGACAAATGTTTTCAAGCAGATTACTTCTATTTGGATAGTATGTATCCAACATGTTTGTCTTCAGAATGTCTGTACTGTTTGGTTCTTTCTCCGCTAAATATTCAATTTCTTGAACAGGTTTCAAAACTCGGTTTCATGTTCCGGCAAGACCTAAACTCACCCACAGGATTGTTCTAGATTTTGCATAAAGACTTGCTGATGATAATCGATCACAACATTCATATGCTCCAATTTCTCGATGAGATAACATCTTCAAACTGTAGGTATACAATTTCTTACTTAGGCTCTTTTCATGAGAAATGTCTTCCCACATATCCTTAAGTTCCGTCTTTTCAGATTTGGTGATGTAAGATGTTACATATCGAGCCACAGCAATAGAGTTGTCTGAAACATATTGAATATCCATGTTAGCATTCCACATGGACAAAATGACTGGGTTATAGTCATTTATGTATTTGGACTCTTCATTTCTTCTTAAATTGTAGGTATTTTTGGGTGATCTTCTGGTGATAGTATGTCGCAAAGATGACATAAAATTGTTCACTCTTCCTTTTGAAATTACTGGTCGTGGAAATCCAAAGCGACATTTGGTATAGAATTTATCCTTTGATTTGAATTTTCGCCGACAATATTTGCCACAATGATGGCTTTGAAATCGTAACACTTTTCCTCTTAACTCCTTATCAGTTGTACTTTTAGGTATATCACATGTTGCATATTCTTCAATGAAAGATAGTACAGTCTCATCTGAGTCTGTTCCAAATTTGGGAGCATCTTTGATCCATAATAGCATATGAATATGAGGAGCACCTCTCGCTTGATACTCTTTTCTCCAAAAGAAATCCAGAACTTCGCCAAGAGGAGTTTTTTTTGGTTTGTATTAAAAGACATCATAGCTTCAAATCTATGAATAAAATACCTGCAAACATTAACTGGATCCAAAGAGCACAGTTCTCCAGGTGTCTTGTACTCTATATTTTCTATGTCTGCATTTGCCTCCCGAAGAAATTCAAGTAAATCTTCCCAAGCATACTCAGCACAGCTTGGAGTTAAAAACCTGGTGGGTGCTCCTAAGTTTCTTAGCATGCATTTCAAATCTCCATGACAACGGTACCAATACTCATTAGTACCACGCTGACATGCTATTAGAATAAATAGGTGAGAATCCAAAACAGTGTCTTTTTGTTGCACTTTATCTATAAATTCCTTTGCTGAAACATTTTGCAGATGTACTCCACTTTTTAGGATATGGTTCACTGCATAAGAAAGTCCAGATAAGTCACTCTCAAACAGAAGATGAAACAAATATGGAATACATTGACGAAATCTCGGATCTTCTGCATATAATCTTGTTGTCCGGTATTCAGATGCAGGAATCTGTATAGGTCAGTCATCATATCGTGCACCTTGACCTGTTGGAAATAACTGAGGAAAACAACGAGCTTCCAAGCTTTCTTCCCATACACTCATGGGACTTGCTTTTGCTTTTTTCATCTGAAATAATTCAATAGCATTCCCCATTGCTTCTTTGGAATGCAGTGGATGAACACTGTAATGTTCATAAATGTCTTCACTTCTGGACGCATCCACTTTTTCAATTTGTCCAACAGACAAATCATTATCCTCTTCTTCATTTATTTCCTCTTCTCCTACGTATACATTTTTATAATATTTATTGTTTTTGACCAAGCACAACGTTGCCTTTTTGACTTTTCTAACATCCACTAAATCTTGCCAGATTTTCTTACTCTTTGTAGGCACACCATTAACTAGAATAACTAGAGGTTCCTCTTCTACATTTTCAACACCAATTGTCTCAATGTTTTTCTTTAAATCAAGAGGCAAATATACAACTCTACCCTTTAATCCTCTTTGTAAATCTGAAGGATTTAATTTCCCTGTTTTAGGCTCCATACGAACAATAGCCTGAAATGGATGCACACATTGAATCAGAATAGTCTCATAGGTATTTAAATCCTTCAGTTCAGATGGAATATTTATCAACTCAAGATTAGTATGTACAGCTCTAGCAGGCATTCTATTTTCATTTAATTTATTATAACAATATTTACAAATACGTTGATCAAAACCCAAATCAAAACAGTTTTCTACCAACAAATAGGTTGCAAAATCTTTCCACACACTATTATTTTCCTTTTCACTTTTTAAATATAAATCAACTAACCTAGTTTGATTTTTGTAATGAGTGCGTCGACAACACACACAAGGAAAATTGGGTTTTCACCTGCAACGACCTTAAACTTTGTTATTTCCTGTTCAAAATGTTCTGAATTAAAATTCTGTACATTTTCTACCACATTTGCTTCTATTACTGTATCAGTTTCTGCACTGTCTTCTTCTGGACCAAAGTAACTAACCTCAATTTCTTCACAGATGTTGTTAACATCTAATTCAGATCCATGCAAAAGAGCACTATTTAACTGTTTGAGCTTAAGTGCAGGACTTTTTGCATAATACAACCTTCTCACTAATTTCCTTACTTCGGTATGATGCACTGCTAACATCCTGAAATGGTGAAAAACACTCTGGCATACTTTTTTAGAAAGACAAGCCAGAGAATGCCCTTGCAGACCTGTTTTTTCTCTCACTCTGCAAGGGTCTAATTCTTGCAACATTTTAACTTTTTGTTTAAGACTTTTCTTAGCATACTTACGTAAGAAATTGCAAAAGAAATCAATTGAATCCTGTCGTACACTGCAAATACTACTACAATTCCAAGTGTAGACAGGAGCCTTAGGACGTCTCCCTAAAACCTCATCAGCTATCACCTCTTCTGTATTTCTAGGCACAATTTTCTCTTTTTCAATAGGACAACCGTCCTTCACCTCATATGCTCGACCACTGGTGTCAACTGCATGCAACAAATCATTAGTTTGAAAGTAACTCTCTTCATTAAAAAATGGCTCACAACTTGAACTATGCATCCATTTTCCAGAAAAAACATCACAAAAATTTGTCCGATTAATTACACTTTTCCATTTACTCCTAGCTTTTAAAACTTTGATTGCCTTATTCAGTGTATTTATTCTATTAATTACTAAAACAAATAACTTTTTTTTGTCTCAAACGCGTGTTCCACAATATCCTCAATATATTTTTTTTCTTATAAAAAGCAGATTTCCTTTTACCAATTTTTTCCTTTTTTAATAAATTCGAAACAACTCTATTATAAAACATACGCTTCCTGATTCCCGCAAACTGATTAGTACGTCTTTTACTATACACATTTTGTTCACCACAGACTTGGGAAACATTTTTCTTTTTCCTCTGATTTCTCCTTGTAGATACTGACAACTGTTTTTCCTTTTCAACATTATCCCAAAAAAATTTCCTTTGAGATCATTTTTTATAAGGTCCTTGCTTGTCTTACCAGGAGCACTCTTGTTTTTATCCGTCCTTTGTTCATTACGTAATTCTTCTAATTCTTTTCTCTTGGAATGATATGTCAGTTTATACTGTTTTCTTTTTTCATTTTTGGTCGGCATATTGATTGTTGTCTCTGTTCAAAATTACAATCTGTTGTGAGAAAATAAAAAATTTTTTATAGACCTCTACCAACATATAACATAGAAATTATAACCAATAAATAATGTAAACACTGGTTTACTTTATAAGTAAAAAAAGGCATAGCAACAGTCTTTGAACAGAGTAGGAAATCATATAGTGAGTGCTGTTTCTGACTTTATGACAGTGCATTGCTCTGTCAGCATTATACACTTATTTGCTGACAATAGTATTTCAGGCTTAAGAACAGTACAGTGATTTTCAGCCGGTGTAGGGGATCATAGTGTAATTAATCTTTCTGACCGTAATCTCTAACACACTTCATCAAAACATTTATTCTTATTTTCATTGAGTAAATCAACGATCAATACTACAAGATGACTGACTCCAAAAATGTTTTTTTATAAATTATAAATGTATTCATTTAACATTTCATATTCTAATAACACTTCCAACATAACTTCATCTGCTATTTCGTTATCATCATAATGAAAATTTTGATCTTCTCCTTCCAAAACTTCTACCATTTCTAGAAAAGCACTATCCAAAGTCTCATCCATGAAATTGTCATTTTCAGTTTCATTTTCCTCTAGAATAACTCCTTCATTAACTTCCTCTAATAAATCACTTAAGATCTCAAACTGTAAACCAACGTTTTCTTCACGGTTTTCCATTCCACCAATTAGATTATGATGTTGGTCCTTTCAAAAAAATATAAAGACTAAATTAAATCTTTTTCATGAATACATAACTAAAAACTACCTGTACAAAATTTATAAGTACATACATTACCATACCTTTAAACACATTAACTACACACATTAATGTACCACCTTCCTCTTCTTTGAAAACAGACTCACAGTGTGATCCTACACACATAACACTATCCCTTGCAATTTATTTAAATACTTATTGCAGTCAAACGGGGTCTTACTGTGAGTTTTCTTTGTGGGGTTTGTGGACTGTAGAACTATTGAAACACTTTATAATTTAATTCTAGGGATGGATTTTCTGACTTTAGCACAATAAAGTGCTATTCAAACTGTATACAGACTGAAGGTGAGACTTACAATGTACAAATGAAAATTCAGTAAATAGATTACTACTTGCCACAAAGACAGTTGCTTTTACCTTTCAACAGCACACTCTGCATCTAAATTGCACAGCATCTACACAATGTCATGCTAAGCATGAGGAACCATATCATAATAGACCTCTGCAAATGCATATAAAAGGGTGCAGACAGATGCTACAGGCACAGAGATAGAAAGATTGTGCCCATGAAAAAATAAAATAACGCAGGTAGATAGTAAACTGTTACACTCAGAGAATAGATGATGCACTGCTGCAAGTTAAACAACAGATGGAGCAGTTACAAAAAAAGAAGATGTAGAGAGTCAGTGAGATGATATAACCAGAGAGACACATAGTACAGACAGACACAGACATGGTAGATTGCAAGTAACATACTGGTCATGTGTCTAACAACACACTGCAAGTTAAGTTTCATTTTGAATTAATGTGGGTGAATAATTTGCTTAGTTGATATGTTTTAAAATCATGTTTCGAAGACAATTACGCTTCAGGATATGTACTGTTAGAGAATCTTAGGCAGCATGTCTCTTAGACCTCTTTGTTGCCAAAAAGTCACTATGCTGTGGAATAAAGATCCAGAGTGTGCTGTAGAAATGAGAAAAAGGGGGTGGTGATGGACGGAGCATATGAATCAATCAAACACTCACACCCAGTCAAAAGATCAGGGTTTAATTCATCACTGTTCTTTAGCCCATTCTGCCACCCCAGTTCAGACATGGCTATATGCAAATCAGTCTGACCCTGTGCCTCATGGGAACAGTCCAGCCCGAACTGCCAAGCCATGTCTTCCCTGGACCGGAAACAAGCTTCCGAGGACCGGTTTCTGGCATTCCAGCCGTTTTCAGCCCGGCTTGCTTGAATCCAGTGGCAAAGTGAGCAAGGGACTCACGTCTGAGCATACCCTGCCACACTTATGGCGGCCAAAAGCAGTACAAAAGGGGGTGGTGATGGACGGAGCATCTGAATCAATCAAACACTCACACCCAGTCAAAAGATCAGGGTTTAATCCATCACTTTTCTTTAGCCCACTCTGCCACCCCAGTTCAGACATGGCTATATGCAAATCAGTCTGACCCTGTGCCTCATGGGAACAGTCCAGCCCGAACTGCCAAGCCATGTCTTCCCTGGACCGGAAACAAGCTTCCGAGGACCGGTTTCTGGAATTCCAGCCGTTTTCAGCCCGGCTTGCTTGAATCCAGTGGCAAAGTGAGCAAGGGACTCACGTCTGAGCATACCCTGCCACACTTATGGCGGCCAAAAGCGGTACAAAAGGGGGTGGTGATGGACGGAGCATCTGAATCAATCAAACACTCACACCCAGTCAAACGATCAGGGTTTATTCCATCACCGTTCTTTAGCCCACTCTGCCACCCCAGTTCAGACATGACTATATGCAAATCAGTCTGACCCTGTGCCTCATGGGAACAGTCCAGCCCGAACTGCCAAACCATGTCTTCCCTGGACCGGAAACAAGCTTCCGAGGACCAGTTTCTGGCATTCCAGACGTCTTCAGCCCGGCTTGCTTGAATCCAGTGGCAAAGTGAGCAAGGGACTCACGTCTGAGCATACCCTGCCACACTTATGGCGGCCAAAAGCGGTACAAAAGGGGGTGGTGATGGACGGAGCATCTGAATCAATCAAACACTCACACCCAGTCAAAAGATCAGGGTTTAATCCATCACCGTTCTTTAGCCCACTCTGCCACCCCAGCTCAGACATGGCTATATGCAAATCAGTCTGACCCTGTGCCTCATGGGAACAGTCCAGCCCGAACTGCCAAGCCATGTCTTCCCTGGACAGGAAGCAAGCTTCCGAGGACCGGTTTCTGGCATTCCAGCCGTCTTCAGCCCGGCTTGCTTGAATCCAGTGGCAAAGTGAGCAAGGGACTCATGTCTGAGCATACCCTGCCACACTTATGGCGGCGAAAAGCGGTACAAAAGGGGGTGGTGATGGACAGAGCATCTGAATCAATCAAACACTCACACCTAGTCAAAAGATCAGGCTTTAATCCATCACTGTTCTTTAGCCCACTCTGCCACCCCAGTTCAGACATGGCTATATGCAAATCAGTCTGACCCTGTGCCTCATGGGAACAGTCCAGCCCGAACTGCCAAGCCATGTCTACCCTGGACCGGAAACAAGCTTCCGAGGACCGGTTAGCTTCAATTACGCTTCAGGATATGTACTGTTAGAGAATCTTAGGCAGCATGTCTCTTAGACCTCTTTGTTGCCAAAAAGTCTCTATGCTGTTGAATAAAGATCCAGAGTGTGCTGTAGAAATGAGAAAGGAATGTTATTTTTTGCTTACATGTATATGGTCTGTTTTTGGCCACTAGAGACGGTGAGATGTTATGACCACACACAGAGATAGTGCAAGCAGACTCACACATGGTACACAGAAATGATAAAATGGTACAACAAAGAAAAAATGTTACATACAGAGGCTATATTAAGCACACAGAGATGCAGATAGAGAAGACAGAGAGAAAATAGTACATCCAGAGACTGCGAAACTACAGACTGCCAGGGAAAAGATTTATCATGGTAGGACTGTATAAAACACATCAGCCATATCATAATACAACTCTGCAAATACACAAGAACGAGTGCAGCCAGATGGTACAGCATGAGTTACAGAGATAATGCAGATTTAGCAAGAAATAATGCACGCAAACAGTAAACTGTTACAGTCACAGGATAGATAAAACAGGACTGCAAGGAAAAGAACACATACACCAGTCCCATAAAAAGATACTGCCAAGAGACAGTAAAATAGTACCACACCATACATAAATAGTGCAAGCAGATACAGACATGCTACACATAAAAGATAAAATGGTAGAACAGAAGTGAAATAGTGCAAACATTGACAGAAATGTTGCTAATTATTGTAATCTGTACAAAAATAGATCCCCTTTACAAATTTGCAACTCACCTTTATAAATGGTTTTTAAGGTTCAAAACTCTATCAATTATACTCCAGATTCTTGGATTTCAGCAACCCTAAGAAAAACAAAAAAAACTCAAATTGTATTACCATATTACACACATGTTTATTACACAGCATACAGCCTTTCTGACAAGTAACACGCCTAACAGACATGCTGCCTAAAAATTTCTATCACTACATATCCTAAAGGCTAACTAACTTCAAGAAATGATTTTTAAACACATCAAACATGTAAATTATTCATCCAGATTCATTTAAAATCAAGCTTGACTTACAGTGTGATCTTACTCACATGACAAGGATGCTACATGCAATCTTTATGATAAATACTGCTAGACAATCTTACGCAGCATGTCTCTAGGCGTCTTACTTGCCAAAATGAATCACCATGGATCACCAAGATCACACTGTGAGTTAAGCTTGTTGTTAAATAAATTTGGGTAAATAATTTGCTTACTACATTTATTTTTAGATTCTGCTAATTAGGGTGATTTCTTTTGTTTACAACATTTTGGCAATCACTACTTGCACAAAACTAATTACAGAGGGGAAGGGCTAGGAAGGACAGGAGGGAAAGGGAGGACAAGAGGGAGAGGGAGGCCAGGACGGAGAGAGAGGACAGGAGTGACAGAGACAGATGGAGAGAGAGAAAGAGGCCAAAAGGCAGAGACAGGGTAAGAGAGAGAGAGAGGTGCAGAGGGAGGACAGGAGTGAGAGAGACAGATGGACAGGGAGAAAGAAGACAGGAGGGAGAAAGAGGGCAGGTGAGAAAGGCAGGGCAGGAGGGAGAGAAAGATGGAAATACAGAGGGAGAAAGAGGGTAGGACGGATAAAGAGGCCAGGAGGGAGACGGAGGGCAGGAGGGAGAGGGAGGGCAGGATGGAGACAAAGAACTGGAGGGAGAGAGAAGCAGGAGTGAGAGAGAGATACAAAGGGAGGGCAGAAGTGAAAGAGAGGGATGGAGATGGAGAAAGAGTACAGGAGGGAGAGAGAAGGCAAGAGACAAAGACAGGGCAGAAGGAAGAGAGAGATGAAGATGGAAAGGAAGGGAGAGGGTAGAAGGGACAGAAGGCATGAGGGTGAGGGAGAGCAGGAGGGAGAGGAAGAGGGACGGCAGCATGGAAACAGGGCAGTAAGCAGAGAGAGGGCAGGAGGGAGAGACAGATGGAAAGGCAGGGCAGGAGGGAAAGCTCTGATACATAAGACCGCTATGGATTGTGTGTTGGAATCTGTGGCCATTCCCGACTGTGAGGCGGGAGTGTGCCCTTTAAAATTAAGCTCTAAACTGATGGTGAAAGGGCTGTTGATTTATAGACCCCCAGGCTCCTCCACCTATTTTGGAGCAAATTTACCAGAGAGTATGGCCCACCTAGCTTTAAGGCATGATAAGTTGCTGGTTCTGGGTGATCTGAACCTGTATTTTGATGATACCCGGAATAAGGAAGCTCTACAAGTGCGCCAGGACCTTCAGGCATTTCAGCTACAGCTAAAGTCACTAGCCCCCACCCATCAAGGCGGACACCTGCTTGACCCGGTGTTCGCAAATTGGGAGGACGTGGTAGTTGTTAAGCCGGTTCCTGTCCCATGGTCAGACCACTTCTTGGTCCCTATGAAGATTACTCTATCGAAGGAAGACAATCAGAGAGTAGAGACGGGCACCTGTACTTACAGGAAGTGGAAAACCATAGATCAGGGGAGGTTTAATAAGGAACTGTTGGAAGGGGGCCCTCCAGGGGGGACGGACAGTAACACTGCTTGTCGGAATCTAGAGACACGCATCAGTAAAGCGTTCGATATGGTGGCGCCACTTCTCCAGTGTAAGAAGGGGAACAGGAAACGTAAAACTGCTCCCTGGTTTACCCAGACACTGCAGGTCATCAAAACCGAATGCAAACGACTGGAGAGGAAATGGAGTAAAGGTTTCCTAAGTCAGGATAAATTGGAGTAAAAGACTCATCATCGTAAATATCAGAAACTACTGAGACAGTCTAAAGCTACCTACTTCAAAAACAGAGTTGACCTGGCCTAGAATGCCTCAAAGGAGTTATTCAAAATATACAAAGAAATTTCGAATAATACCAACATAGGGGATGTGGAGGAGTGTGATCGTATCGCCACCTACTTTGCTGAAAAGGTGGAAGCGATCTACTCGTCTTTTTCAGACACCGTAAAAGTTGGGGTAGAGTCTGAAGTTCAGATGACAGAGTCGGTAGTAGCTCATAATCTGACCCATTTTATGGTTCCCTCCCCGGAGATGCTAAAAAGGATCTGTCTTGGTATTAAGTCTGGTTCACCTAATGACCCGGCCCCGGCTAAGGTAATGACAGATAGCCTGGAAGTACTGGAACCGTATATCAGACATCTAATGGAGGTCTCATTTAGTTCCCACACACTGCCTGAAAGCTGGAAACGTGCCATTGTCCTTTCAGTGAGGAAGAAGCCTAGCCTAAGCATGAGTAGACTTGACAATCTTAGACCTATTTCTCTTTTACCCTTTTTTGCGAAAGTGGCGGAGAAATTGGTAAATCAACAACTAATGGCATATCTGGAAAAATGTAGCCTCTTGCATCCTGCCCAATCGGGATTCCGCGTAGGATACTCTACGGAAACCGCTCTTTTACGGGCCACCGAAACTATCAGGAAGGGAGCAGATGCAGGGCATACCATGGCTTTAATCATGTTAGACCTAAGCGCAGCCTTTGACACTGTAGCACATTCCACCTTGCTACAGTGTCTTAGTAAAGGTGGCGTATCGGGATCTGCCTTAAAATGGATAAAGTCCTTTCTAACGGGGCGGAGCTTACAGGTTAGGCTGGGCATGCATCATTCCAGAGATATGGACTTGCAGCAAGGGGTGCCTCAGGGCTCTGTCCTGAGCCCCACGCTGTTTAATCTATATATGGCCCCTTTAGCAGAGATAGTGCAGGGGCATGGAGTTGGGGTCGTCTCTTACGCAGACGACACCCAGCTGCTGGTCTCCCTATCTCAAGCTCCGGAGTGTGCTGCATCCAATTTCAAAATCTGCATGCAGGACCTTGCCACTTGGATGAATGAGCACTACCTCAAATTGAATGGTAGTAAAACTGAGGTTTTGGTGGTAGGGGGAAATAGCAACAGCTGGTCGGCAGAGTGGTGGCCGTCGAGTCTTGGTCCCACCCCCATTCCTTGTAAAGAGGCCAAAAATCTGGGGGTTTGGGTGGATCCAGCACTTTCCTATGAAGAACACATAAGTAAGGTGGCCAGCAAATGTTTCGGAGTGCTAAAGTCCCTGCGTAAGACCCTGGACCTGCTCCCGTTAGAGGCTCGCAAGACCATGGTTCCTGCGCTTGTAACGTCGCGCCTCGATTACGCCAATATTCTATACTTAGGGGCCACGGAACATAGTCTTAGTCGATTACAGGTTTTGCAAAACTCGGCGGCGCGGCTTGTGCTGAATCAACCTAGGAGGGCGGCTTCTAAGAAAGCCATTACCTCCCTGCACTGGCTACCCGTCAGACAAAGGAATATTTTTAAGTCTCTTTGTACCTGCCATCGCATTCTTAACAACGCTAGCCCGGACTACTTAAGTGACTTGATCACCAGATATGTGCCCCAAAGATCGATAAGGTCCGTCGGAACTGGAATGGTGGTCATTCCCAAGGTCAAGAAAGCCAGGATGGGTGGTCGCTCATTTAGATTCCGGGCTGCGCAGAACTGGAATAAGCTCCCTCTGAATCTCAGGCTGGAGGGCTCTGAATGGAATTTTAGAAAGATGCTGAAAACTCACCTGTCCTAGTGCAGCAGGTAGTGGCGTAAGGAGTTAACTCACCCAGTGCGGGGACACGCCGAGATGGTGGAACCATTGCGCTTTATAAATGCTTTATTATAAAGAGAGATGGAGAGTGGGAAGGAGGGCAGGAGGGAGACAGAGAGAGGGCAGAAGAAAGAAAGGAGAGGAGAAAGACGGAGGGCAAGAGGCAGAGAGCGATGGAGAGGGAGCTCAGGAAGGACACAGAGATGAGGAAGGAGAGGGAGGGCAAGAGAGAGAGAGAGGCCACAGTGAGAGGGAGGGCAGGAGGGACAGGAAGGGCAGGAGGGATGGCAGGAGAGAGAGGGAGAGCATGAGGGACAGTGAGGGCAGGATGAACAGGAAGGGAGGGACAGCGAGGGCAGCATAGAGAGGGAGAGCAGCAGGGACAGGAAGAGTAAGAGGGACAGACTGGGCAGGATGGAAAGAGAGGGCAGGATAGAAAGAGAGGTAGAGAAGGAGCAGGAGAGAGAAAGATATGAAAGGGAACGCAGCAGAGAGAGACATATGTAGAGTGAGGGCAGGAGGAAGAGAGACATAGAGAGGAACGGAAGGAGGGATATAGATGTATATATACTGGGTCTGGTAGCTCAGTGGATTAATGGCATCTGCAGGAACCTATGTTGAACCTCATAGTCACAAGTTTTCGTTTTGCTTTAGCCCCGCCCCCTTCCTCTCTCACCCCGCCCCCACCAGTGCGTACCTCGTGCACACACCACACTGTAAATTTGTCCCCCGAGAGAAAGTTTGTAAATACCCATCAAAACTAACCAACGGGGTTCACTTAAATGATTTCATGAAAGGGCCCGGCTAACGGTAGATCTAAAAGACAGTTGTGGACAACAGCATTAATACCCTTTCCTCCCAAATTTACGCATTAGATAATATTGTTTCATCTGTTGTTCAAAAAGTACATGATGAAGTATCTGCTTCATACCATGGTCAAAATCAATTGCGTTCTGTTACGCAGTTTGCATGGACCTTGCAGGCGCTGAAGCATGGAAAACTGCCTTGGACCTATGTTAATGTCTGCTCTCTGTTTCCACCTTTTAATTTCACTAAGAAACAACATTTGCTTTCCATGAGACATGCTTCTTTTTCGATGTTGCACATTAAACGCCTACAGTCTTTGACCTTTTTAGTGCCAGAAGCCACAGCTGCAACATGCCTAATCCACGGATTAATTACTCTACCTTTCGCGCTTTTTCAGTTTTGAAATTGCATGAAGTATTTTGCCATATGCAGATACGAGCGGCTCAGTACCTCCTACTTGCATGAAGTCTAGTCGCTCCCTTTCACTTATACATGCCTTAAAGACCGGAAAGAGGTATATCTGAATAGAAATAAGTGTACAGAAACACCAGATCACTCGTTGATGTGTAGTCACATCCAATTACATGGTTTATGTAAGCTAGACCGCCCTAATGTAGCATGTGTTTTCAAAAGGTACACCGTGCCTGCTATAGTCCCGACTTTTACCTTATTGGTTAACGGGAGTTATTTACTTTTAAACAATGAGGATTGCTATGAGTTATTGAACGGCATAGCTTACATTGTAACAGTCACTGAGCATGTCCTTTCGTGTAAGAATGTGCTTTATCCACCCCCGCATGAGAACCTTGACGTTTCCATCTGGCCGAAAATTCCGGCCTTGAATTCAAAGTTCAGTAAGATGAGCTGAATAAAAGCCTTATTGTCACAAAAACAAGTTACCCTAACATCTGCTCACAAACATTTCCCTTCATTTAGCTAACAATCGCACAGAACTGTATGCCTTATTAAATACTAACCTTCCTTTACATTTACATCAGCTGATTCACACAATCTTTAACGCATCCTCCAGTTCGGGGCTGGCTCATTTTTTTTAAAGTAGTGATCAGTGGTTTAGTGACTTCTTTGCCGAAAATATTTGGAGTCATTCCTGCTAACCTTCACTCGATAGTCTGCAGTCTATTTGGTGGACTTCCTGTTTTGCTGGCACTGACGGTTCGTTTTTTGTTACTATTTTGTTTATTTCAAAATGGATGTCCGTCCTGTCTTCGCAAACGAGCTGGAGCACTTAGGACTGTTTCGCCACAGGATGCTTGAGTACTACGGTCTGCTGCCACTTGCCACTTTGAGTACATCATATGGATTATAATTTCGATTTTCCTATTTCACCTGTATCCAGCCTGTATTTCATTGCCTGAGCTGTGATTTCATGTGGGCCCTGGATTTGTGTCTCTGCAATTCGGTACCTCCTGAAGTCGATTATAATCTTCTCATGAGTCCGTTACTTGCTCATGAACTGCTTTGTTCTGACGAAAGGATTATGGCCTTTGCAGCGATGCATGGAGTTCTGGGTCGTTGGAATATATTCGCAGCGGCGCAAGATTTCTTGGCAAACAACTTCATTGAAAACCCAGCGAGTTGTCCTCTGATGGTACTAGAGGCTCTGGTAATTGAAGAGCATGTATGTTCTTTTCCTCTATTGAATTGGATGGCTGAGTTGTTTTCGGATGATAACAGTGACTTCCTTTTAGAAGCGGTTGCTCCTTATTTCGCGTACTCAGTTTTAGGCTGACTCCTATTGAAGCCATTGATGTCATAATTCTTTTCTTCTCTCACTATTTTTCCGAAGTTTTATGAACTTTTTTTTATATAAGCAGACCTATTGGCTTTACTAACAATGGACATTACAATTTCATGCTGGTGAGATTTTAATTTTTTATCTGGACAACATTTTTTTTCCTCACCTACTCCATTTCGAACTGACCAATTTATTGAACTCTGATTTAAACAATTGAGTCGCTTATCTTATCTTATCTTATCTGATACGTGCTCGGATCAAAGGAGGGTAATATATTGATAGATGTGGCCTGATTACTGTGTTAAGTTGGCATGAGCTTTTTATGAGTTTAAACGCCATTTTTACTTTCTACTGCTTTTTGCGCACCACACACAATTGCTGCTGCTTTACTTTTCAGCCTAGTGAAATGTTTTCAGTTCATACCACAATAATATGTTGTTACACTGATATCAGCCTTGCTTGGCGAGCTGAATTTGTTCAGCGAGTGCTGAAACCTTCAAAGATATCTCAATACAGTAGTTGTTATGAGCACTGATCTTCCCACATCCCTACAGATAACATACTTGCAGCTGCAGCCAAGTTCTGGCTTTAGGCGCGTTTTATATTGCCTTGCACAACAGCATACAAACACACTTGATAATGCTTCGCATGCAGAGAGCTGGTTGCTAATGATGTGATCCCTAACCAGTAGGATTTTGAGTTATGGGGCCGCTCTACTAAAACTCAAATCAGACCATCTTAGATATAATATAATACACTACTTAGGAAGGGTCACAATTAGGTTTTGGTAAACCCTATTCAATTAGCATCATACTATCCTTGTACCGTTTGTGTTCTATAGAGTAGTGACTATGCTGATTACTTTGTCTCTTATAATATTTTTCCTTGTATTAGGTAAGATACTGCGCTTGAGAGCACTGCATTAGTGAATAAACATTTCAAATATGCACTTCTCCTCTTTTACTCCTTATTCTGCACTGGAATTATTGTATAACATAACAGTATTCATATGTTCCACGTAACCTGAGGTGTACTAAATTCATGTTGTGGTTTGTCTAAGCCTGGGGTACTCATAGTACGGCCCGCAGGCCGGTAGAGGCCCGGCAAGCCTTCCTTGACAGCCCGCGGACCTTGCAAACAATCATACCTCTGCTAAAAAAATTATTTATTAGTGTTATCAAACACCGCCGCGGCAGCGCTTCACTCAGACTAATAATCACTGCTACCCCGGCCCCCACAGAGCACAGGCTTTGTTGTATTTCACCTCTTATCGCCCCTGTATCTCCACTCTAACAATCACTTCTCCCCCAGCCACCACAGACCAGAGTAGAGATGCACGGTCACTAAGAGGTGAAATACAAGAAACCCTCTGCTCTGTAGGGCCGAGCGAGCGGTAATTTCAGATTGGAGATTCAGCGCCGCTTCAACAAAGCTTGAAAATTATCTAAGTGGTCTTTTGAAGACCTGCCAAGTACTTTCCTACGGCTATCTATGTGTGCGCGCTGAGGAAGCTGTCTCAGCCCGGACTGAAAGCAGACACAGACAAATACACACAGTGAGATAACAGACAGGGACGGAGACGGAGAGCAGTAGGGAGACACATGGAGACAGACGGCAGGAGGGAGAATGACGGCTGGAGGGAGAGAGAGTAGGATGGAGAGAAAGGGCTGGAGGGAGAGAGAGAGCAAGAGGGAGAGAGAGAGCAGGAGGGAGAGAGAGATACACAGGGAGGACAGGACGGAGAGACATCTATGTATGCTACGTCTGGTAGCTCAGTGTATGAAGGCATCTGCTGCAGGGACCTGTGTACAACCTCATGGTCACAACTTTTCGTTTTCTTTTACCCCGCCCCCTCCCCCTCTCACCCCGCCCCCATCACTGCGGCCCTCGGCCACAAACCACACTGTAAATTTGGCCCCCGAGAGAAACTTTGTGAGTACCCTAAGCATTGGGAGTTTATATTGACCAATAAGTCACTCATTGCTAGTCTAGTGGAAGATTTTCGAGTACTAAGGTGAGTTTTGGGACATCGTAATTCACTGAGGTTCCATGCCTCTATACACAGTTCTGTCAGAGCACGGAATCCCTGCGACAGTCTGCTACACCTGTAACTTTCCAAAAGGAATCACCATGTATCTTTTGACAAGTAAGACGCGTAACAGACATGCTGCCTAACATTGTCAAGCAGTACATTTTCAGTAGCGGTCGGCCGTAGGATTTACTGCAGGGCGGTGACGTGGAGAGGGGGAGGGGCAGGGTGGGGGGTAGTAATGTATGGATTACAGAGTTTTACAGGTAAGTAAACATTTAAATAAATAAAACGAATTTCGTTGCACGCACTGCATTGCATTTGGTGATGCAGTGCGCGCAACGAAATTTGTTTTATTTATTTAAATGTTTACTTACCTGTAAAACTCCGTAATCCATGCATTACTACCCCCCACCCTGCCCCTGCCCCGGCCCACGTCACCGCCCTGCAGTAACACCTACTGCCGACCGTTACTGCATTTCATATAGCCTAACTAACTTCAACAAACGATTTTTTAACACATCAACTAAGCAAATTATTCACCCAGATTCTTATAAAATCAAGCTTGACTCACAGTTTCATCTAACACACATCACCACGATGTTACATGCAATCTACATGTCTCTCTCTAACTACACTATATGTGTCTCTGCTTGTACCATCTCACTGTCTTTACTAGGAAAAAATATACCATATATATGTATGCAAGAAAAAACATTCCTTTCTCATTTCAACAGCACACCCTGGATCTTTTCTCAACTATCAGACATGCTGTCTAAGATTCTCTAGCACTACATACCATGAAGCCTAACTAACTTCAACAAATAACTTTTTAACACATCAATTAAGCAAATTATTCAGCCGAATTCATTTAAAATCAACCTTGACTCACAGTGTGATCTTAGACACATGACCACGATGTCACATATAATCTACCATCTCTGTCTCTGCCTGCACTACCTCTATCTCTGCTCATACCATCTCTCCGTCTCTGCACCATCTTTACAGATTACACAAAAAACGCTTCCAAATCAGTGAAATAATTACTGTCTGCTTTATACACATTTTATATACCATTTATTCAGTGTACCAAAAATGGTTGCAAAAGTACAAAGTACCAGTTGAAAGAAAGAAAGTAAGGAAAGAGAATTAGGAAAAAGAACTGACATCAGGCGCGCAACGCCCATTGAACTCACAGGGCTTCAGCCCCCCTCCCCGTCGTGTGTGGCAGCCCGGACTGAGACAGATCCCGGGCACACACAGAACCGCACGCGAACGTTTCACACATCTTTGAAGGAGCATTTCAATGTTTACTAGGCCTTGCAGTTGTTTCACCCCTTCTAAGAGCCCCTGCAGCTTCACTCTAACTACTGATTAAAGATTCAACCCCCCCCCTAAATTTTTTGTTAGCCCTACCCGAAATTTAACTCTACTTGCGCCTCTGACTGACAGTAAATAAAAAGAACTAACAGTCATGGATTACATAACACAATGAGTGAAGAGCACTGACAATAATAAAACATATTATTATAGAATAGACACAACTAGATCTGGGGGACATCAAAGAATGCATAAAACAAGGGCTTCTATATTTGATATATGTCGTATACATAATTTAAAAGATGCTTGGCGAAATTTATATGCCAGAAGGCCAGGATATACGTACTACTCGGCACCCCATAAATTGTGCTCAAGGCTTGATATGGCACTTATAAGCGACAACTTATTGAATACCAGCTCTATGATCCTATGTCCACGCATCTCTTCTGACCATAATGCTATAATTTTATCATTTAAAACAACAGATAATAGAATCACGCCTAGGCATTTTTCTTTCCCAAGACATCTAATATCGGATATAGATTATATAACACAGCTAAAATTACATCTCACAGAATTTATAAATATAAACTCAAATTCAGCATCACCAGCAATAGTTTGGGATGCTTGTAAAGCTAGTATTAGAGGCTATACTCAGACTTACGTGATTAGACAAAACATAGAATTAAAAAAAAAGAATGACACTTTGATGTCAAAAATAACTATCCAAGAGGAACTTTTATCATCATCTCTCCAGGCCAACTTGCCATCGAGCATAGAAATAGGGCTTAAACTCACGTCACTGAAAAATGAAGCAAAATCCAAATTTATCAAAAAAAGCATAAACAGCCTACATAAATTTAAAATAAATCAATATGAAGGTGGGGATAAAATTGGGAACATTCTGGCCTATAAAACTGCTGAAGATAGAGCAAATGCTACAATCACAAGTATACGGGGGAGAGGAAACCAAATCTACAATAAACCTCAAGACATCTTGGAACAATTCGCTGACTATTATAAGAATTTATACACTCCAGAAATGACCCCTAGCATAGATGACATACAGAAATATATTGAAAACTATACCATAGATACTCAAAACATCATAGAGATAGACTCGTTGTCTGATGAGATAACTATGCTAGAACTACATCAAGCTATTGCTTCATTACCCTCAGGAAAAGCAGCAGGGGAAGACACCATACCATTAGAAATATATAAAACATGCCTAAAAGAGCTTGAACAACCCTTGCTGAAAGCAATCCAATCTGTAGGCCTTGAAGGAAAAACACCACAATCTTGGAACAGGGCTAAAATAATATTTTTTCTGAAGAAGGACAAACCGAAAGAAGAAAGAGGGTCTTATCGCCCTATTTCACTGATAAATACTGATGCGAAAATTTTTGCCAAAATTCTAGCTTTAAGACTGGCCCCCATTATGCCCATGATTACCCACCCACAGCAACATGGCTTCATCATTGGGAGAGACACCACTATACATGTCAATACGGCCATAACAGCATTTGACGTTGCAGGGACGGATGCCACCCCACCCGGTATGATTTTGTTAGATGCTGAAAAAGCTTTTGACCGAGTGGGATGGGATTTTCTCTGGTGCGTACTATCCAAATTAAGGTTTGGGGGGGAATTCTTGAAATGTATTAAAGCACTGTACGACAAACCAACTGCATTTACTAGCTATGGGGGGCTGGTATCTTTAGATTTCAGGATTTTACAAGGAACTCGACAGGGCTGCCCTCTCTCACCTCTTTTATTTGCACTCTCTTTAGAACCTTTTTTACTAGCCCTTCAATCTCAAACCCAGATCAAACCGTTTAAATCAGGACACCAAGAATTAAAAATAACAGCTTACGCTGACGACATAGCGGTTTACACGGAAGATGTTGTAGAGGCCCAAAAAGGAATAATTTTAGAAGCAGAGAAATATGGCAAGGTAGCGGGCTATAAATTAAACCTACAAAAAATGCAAATAATAGTTAACTATGCCCCACCTGTGATGGTGCCTGAGATATGCAAAATAGCCACTTATCTGGGAATAAGAATAACAGCCAAAGTACAAGACATCAATAAAATAAATTATGATGAATTAATTAAATCTACTAGGTTACTATTAAAAAAATGGCATAGGCTACCTCTCAATATAATTGGCAGAATTAATTTGATAAAAATGAAGGTATTACCTAAATTTATATACCTATTTCGATCTATACCATTAGCATTAAATAATCAATTTTTTAAGATACTGGATGGAATATTTAGCAGTTTTATATGGGGGTATAAAAAGGCGAGAAGATCATTAAACCTTATGAAAAATGACATACATGAAGGTGGGCTTAATTTTCCGGATTTTAAATTATATTTTTGGTCTGCTTTCACTAATCGTTTACGCTCCCTACTTAATGAAGGAAGGGCTTTATTTTTCCATTATTTCATGTTAAAATCTGATTCAAATCTATTTTTATTTAGAACTAATGATCCCAATTATTACAAAAGAGTCAAATTTAAGACAGCTAGAGATATAACAAAGATATGGGGCAATATCTTATCTTTTTGTGATACTAACATTTTTCATTCAAATTTACCACTATGGGGAAATCCAGGCCTACCAAATATCTTTAATGATAACACTGGCCATGGATGGTCTAGACTAGGTATTAATACCTTAGGGGACTTATACAATATACAGGGCTTCATGGATTTCAACACCCTTAAGCAACTATACAATCTATCCGAAAATATGAGATACAAATTCCTACAGATACATGACTATCTGATTAACAAAAAACAAATTTTGAAAGCTCCAGAATGTGACATCTGGACCTGCTTACACTCATCAAAAAACAAATCTGTTATAAGTGAGACATATAGAATTCTTATTGCTGTCAAATCTAACGATTGCAGTAAGCTTGCTGATAAATGGAGCAGAATATTGGGATCAAATATAACTTCTAAACAGATAACAAACTCTCTGATGAATATTAACAAGCGAGTACGATCATCCAGCTTAAGACTCCAACAATTCAGAACAACATGTATGCTATATTACACCCCTGAAAAAATCTCTAAATGGTCCCCCAACAACACTTATAGCGATCGTACTAAATGCCCTAAATGTTCTACTGAAGCGGCAGATCTGATACATATGTTGTTCTCATACCCGAATTTGAAAACTTTCTGGTGCGAAATTGAAAAAATCTTGCATATGAAGCAGATACAGATACCAGCGTTAACAGCTGTGGCTGTTTTATTAGATATCTATCCAGCTCCACTCCCACATGCCGCCCTGATCACAATATTAATATCTTGTGCTAAACTAACTGTGGCAAGAGCCTGGATCAGCTCAGAAACACCGAAAATCTGGGATTGGTGGGCATTGGTAATCGAAGTACATTCAATGGAGCTTGCTTTAGCAAACATCAGGGGCGTAAAGGCAATAAAAAAATATGACAAAAATTGGGGAACTTTTATAGAACGCTGATGTTATACTTATGAAAATCTGCGTTATTAGACAACTACTATTGTGTTTTGAGATTGTTAACATGAAATTGCTCTCTTCTTTATTGTCTCCGCCCTTATCTCCTTTCTTGCCTTTCTTCAGCTTTCAATTGCAGCACCGACTTAATTGTGTATACGTCATGTATGATAGACATTATATATATGTATTGTGTTTTATGTACTATTATTATTTTCTTTCTTTTTTTTTTCTTTTTTTTGTTTGTTGTTCTCTTCGTCAGCCTGCTAACAATAAAAAAATTAAATAAAAAAAAAAAAGACAATAATAAAACATATTAAGAGAAATTTAAAACTAGTAAGTGAGAGGAAATAATTTATACAAAGAGTGAGGAAATGAAAAGGAAGAGTAGTACAAACAAAAGAAAACAGTACCAGAGATAAAAATGACGACAGTCAGAGACTGTGAGGGAGTGAAACAGTTATAGTGACTAAAGCATAATTTAAGATAAAACACAGTGAAAAAGAATTTGACACTCACCTTTAACAATGCTTTATTAGATGTAGAACAGTGGTAGTCACAAACCAGATTTTCGTATGCAGAAACTCTAAATAATGCTTCTATCGCTGCAACCAAACAATAATGGCACAGATTTCCTCTCAATGTACACTCATATTTCTCTATATAACCAATCATATTTGTTCCCGCACAAACTCAAAATCAAACGAACATTTCAGTTGGTTCTCCCTTTCAATATTTTGAAAGTCACATAAAGTTCACCCTTCACCCTCTGCCTTCTCTCGCTGTTACCATGGTAACACCTCATTCTGCTCCTGGCTGAAGACACAGGTCTTAAGTTCATGTCTCAAAGTTCCAAAGCAATCCAACAAGGCTGATTTACTGCCAAACACACCTGCTTATCCACTACTTTGTTACTTTTTTTTTTTTTCCCCACAACCAATAGCATTTTTCGTATTAAAAAAACATTAAAATGCAACCTAGCCTTCAATCTTGAATTGTAAGAATCAACCAATCATTTCTAGTTTTTCAAATGCACCAAACCTCATCCACTTTTTTATCAAAACTCTCAGCTTCTAACTGCCATTTCACTTCCAGAACCCATGGCATTACTACCGGATCTGCCTTGAAAATTATGAAAGTCTGGCTTATAGGACACAGTTATATTTACTGGAGTGAAAGATATACAGCAAACAGAGGTACTTCCAACCTTGATTTACCAAATGTGGACATTACGTGGATTGGCCAGAGAGGATTGAGATGTCACCAATTGATACCATTGGTGAAAACCTTTATGCATCTTCCACAACCGGACCTCATAATTGTGCACTGTGGTGGAAATGATTTAGGCACATTGACTGGGGTAGGTCTGGAAATGCTTTTAAAGGACACTTTTCGGCAATTGATGGCACTTTTTCCTCAAACTGCCTTTGTGTATTCCAATATATGCCAAAGACAGAAATGGAATTGGTCCAATCAACATTGTCCACAGATTGAGAAAGCAAGGAAACATGTGAATAAGTCTGTTTCTGCTTTCCTCAGAGACTATAGCATGGGTTCTATATACCACAACAACTTGCGTTACAACATGCAAGGCATCTATAGGAGAGATGGTGTTCATTTCACGGATGAGGGGAATAGAATCTTCTTTTGTAACATGAGACTCTGCATCGGTACTTACTTGTAGGTACAAAAAACACCCAATTAACACAACGGCTCTTTTTAGAGCCAACTTACTTATAAACACTCAAACTTGCAATTAAACTCAATTTTTTTAATCTTTTTCGGTCACCGTGCGCGACCGGGTGCGCGCACCCCGCAACTTTTTTGTAAAAAAAAGGAGTTTCTTTTTGCCTTTGGGGGTCCTTAATGAACCCCCTGAAAAAAACCTAGTAGGTCAGGGAGTCTCCACCCTGCCCCCTTTCCACGCTCTCCGCTATAGCTTTTCATACTCTTGTAAATAGCAGTGCACAAGCCAGTGCGCGCACCCAGCAATTTTTTTTTTTTTAAATATTTCTTTTTAGCTTTAGGGGTCCATACTGCACCCTCTGAGAAAACCGACGGGGCCAAAGACTCTCTACCTTGTCCCCTTTCCAAGTTCTGACCATTTGTTCTCTACAATATATTCACTCGCACTGACAAAATGGCGGTCAACACTTCCTGATTTCCTCCGAATTGAATGTTGACAGACGTCAAACAGCAAATCAGAACTCTGCTCGCGCACAGCCGCACTAGTGCGCACACCTGTGCGCGCTTATAGATATATAATTGATTTCAACTTTACTGGACGGATTTACACCATTTAAACAAAAGCGTGATCTGCGAGCCGTACTCTACCTTTTTGCCAAATTAATCATAATTCCATTCAGCCTTTCCGGCTGTAGCCGTGTCTAAACGTCCTATGAAAAATAACATGGGAAAAACACGTTTTGGGACCCCCCTTTTAGCTCAGCCCCGACTTCACGAATCCCCACCAAACTTTCAAGGAAGGACGGGAGCGGAGCAGGCCACCTACTTTGAGAAATTTTGCAAACATTCGTCCATCAGCGCCAAAGTTATTCCCAATAGAATGTTACGGATTTCCTATGGAAACTAGGTCCTAACTATAACTACCTACTGGCGACTGCCAGTAGGTAATATATATTCACTGAAAAAACCATAGGTTATAGACCATATATAGTTAGGAATTAGCATTTACAAAACCTTGAAAATTCACTGAAAAAACCATAGGTTATAGACCATATATCGTTAGGAATTAGCATTTACAAAACCTTATTTTACTCACACAAAACCATTGAAATTCCATATATAGTTAGTTGCACTAACTATATATCGCGCACCCGCAATCCACTGCTGATGATGTCACATATTACATCATTCATGACATGGTCAGTGACATCACTGATGACATCTCAAATGACATCACTGATGACATCACTGATGACATCATCCAGTGACTGTGTGTTTCTGTAAAGTTTAAATATGTTTTACATATTGAAGAATGAGTAGATGTATAAGTGTCTGGATGAAGCATTTAGTAGGTGGGTGACTGACTGTATGAGTGAGTGATTAAATGTGTCTCACTGAGTGCATGGGTTAGTGACTAAACTGTCTTAATTTGTGCATTATTATGTCTGTTGTTCTGTAAACTGCTGCATGTGTTGATCAGTAGCTATATGAGTAACTATATGGGTTATTAATTGATTGTCCAAGTATTTGTATGGGAGACTGAGTGTATGTGTGGCTGGCTGGGAGATGTGTGACTCTGTGCAGATCAATGTGTACTTGTATCAATGATTGTATAAGAGAGTAAGTATGTATTAGTATATGTTTGAAAATGTAAGGTACTCTATGTTTAACTGTATAGATTAGAAAATGGAAGTGTGATTGATTCTTTACAGGACTGACTAGGTGTGTGAGTAACTCCATGGATGAGTGGCAGAGTGTGAGTGTCTGTATAGGTGTATGAGTGCATATGATAGTGTTGTAAAGATGAGTGATTGTATGTATGAATGATTGTATGGGTGAATGAGTGAATGTGTGTGTAGACGTAGGAATCAGTGAGTGCGTATGTAGTAACTAGTATTGGTGTGTCAATGGTTTCAAAAATTATACTCTGTATTTAACACTGGGTGTAACAGAGGTTATATTAAAGTGTGAGGAGATGCATTGTATTGTCACATTAATGATATCATCATTGATGTGACCATTGATGTCAAATGAGATATCATCAGTGATGTCATACACCTATACAAATACTTGGACAATCAATTAATAACCCATATAGTTACTCATATAGCTACTGATCAACACATGCAGCAGTTTACAGAACAACAGACATAATAATGCACAAATTAAGACAGTTTAGTCACTAACCCATGCACTCAGTGAGACACATTTAATCACTCACTCATACAGTCAGTCACCCACCTACTAAATGCTTCATCCAGACACTTATACATCTACTCATTCTTCAATATGTAAAACATATTTAAACTTTACAGAAACACACAGTCACTGGATGATGTCATCAGTGATGTCATCAGTGATGTCATTTGAGATGTCATCAGTGATGTCACTGACCATGTCATGAATGATGTAATATGTGACATCATCAGCAGTGGATTGCGGGTGCGCGATATATAGTTAGTGCAACTAACTATATATGGAATTTCAATGGTTTTGTGTGAGTAAAATAAGGTTTTGTAAATGATAATTCCTAACGATATATGGTCTATAACCTATGGTTTTTTCAGTGAATTTTCAAGGTTTTGTAAATGCTAATTCCTAACTATATATGGTCTATAACCTATGGTTTTTTCAGTGAATTTCAATGGTTTTTTAATAGCAAATATCATAAGCTGTCGAATGTCAAGTACGTGGTAAGTAAAAACATTTTCGTGTTTATGCACACTGATCTGCTTTGAATGCTGCCCCCCACCCCTCATTTCTATTAGGAGTACTCTCTCTTTGCAGATAGTGAAGGGTAGTTAACGCAGGCCTTTGCCCCCGTTGTAATCCGTCGTGCCTGCTTCTCTCTCCATTTGATTGATTGTTCTCTTTGGTTCATTCTCTATTTACAAACAAGCACAGAGTCGCAATACTCTGTTTAGTCTTTGCAGATAGCGAAAAATCGTGTAAAAAAACAAAAGGAATCGAGCAAAATCAGTAGGCCACTAATGGGATCTCTTTTTGACCTCGCTAAAATAGAAACATTAAGAACAACCTGTTGAAAATAGCAATGTGTATGTACATAAGCGGCGTCCATTTGTGTTCACAGTACCCCTTGTTGATTGTTTGAATCGAGCATTGAATTGTTCGAAGTTGGTTCTCTTAAGGATCTTCTCTGCCTGCAAACGAGGAAGAATAGGAATATTCTCTCTCCCTTTGCAGATAGTGAAGGGTAGGTAACGCAAACCTTTAACACGTCGTGCCTATTTCGTTCCTCATTGATTGATTGTTTGCCCAAACATTGACTGTTTGGGAATTGGTTCTTTTTGGAGGTATTCCCTGTTTGCAAATATACGTAGGAAAATCTTTGCAAGTAGTGAAAGGGTAGGTAATGCGGACCTTTCTCCCCCGTTGTAATCTGTCATGCCTATCTACTCCCCACTGATTGATGCACCTGTTTCACCCGGACCATTTACTAGAGATATGTCATCTGGCCCGACCAGAGAGCACCCCTAGTGAAAAGGACATATGCAATAATAACGAAGTGATCACTGTATCCTGTTAACAGAAACTTTAGCATGAAACAACCTGGAAAGAAAAGAATAGGAAAACGAAAATCAGTAGGCCACTGATGAACTTTTTATTAAATAACAAACAAAGAAACGATAACAATACGTAATGATAAAACCTATTATTGTCCTAGAAACAAGAAACGTTAGAAGTAAGCCTGTAATAAGAAACCTGAAAACATCGCCCCTCACTGCCCCAAAACCTGTCTGTCCCACCGCCTGCCACGGCCAAATAACGGCAAACTGGGAAAGATAGAAGTCAGCAGACATCCGCCCCATTCTAGAAACTTCCAAAGGGCAACAGGTTTTCGGCTACGCCCAGCCGGAAGCAACACATATAAGACGGGTCCTGCTGCCACGCCTCGGCCAGGAGATCATCACGTAGGGTGTAGCCGGAGGAGAGGCCGAGGCCAGCGGGACCCGGCCAGGGGGATTGACAACGCTGGAGAGTTGCAGGGGGGGGAATGTCCGTGTCCTCGACCCTCCCCTCTCTCTCCCAGTCCGGCCGCGGTGGCCCTTGACAGTTGCAGGTAGTCCCGCCACATTCTCTACCGGTCCGGCCACCAACGGCCGGGGCCGATGGGATCCGGCTGCAGCCGATAAACCAAGGAACCCGTTCATGGGGCCAGAGCAAGGGGCGTCCGGCCGACATCCACCGGAAGCCCGGCCCGAAGACGGACGGGACATTTCTTCTTTCTTCAATAATGGCTTTGACAACACTGGGGGGGATGTCTTGCACATGCCTCCGACCCCCCCCCTCGTCCTCATCGCCTGGTCCGGCCATAACAAATCTCAAGCGAGACGCCGTGGGGTGCACTGGGAGGGAGAGACGGTGCGAACAGGCCTCTCCCGCCTCCCCAGTGGAGGCTTCCCACCTGCACCCTCAGCGCTCCAGGCGCCCGGAAAAGGGTTCTTCCACTGTGGCGATGCTGCAACGTCTCGCCCGGCAGGGTGGAGCCCGTCCGCTCATTTGACCCCGCGATCGCCAGTAGCTACCGAACTCTCAAAATGGCGGTCGACCTGGCAAGAGCGGGCCCAGCATAAAGAAATGGCCCGGTCACTGGTTGACTCCACCACCGTAGTCCTCCACGACCTTGAAGATTCTAGAGGAGCCGCGGGAGTCTCCGACCCCCGCAGACACCCCCGATGGGGAATGACTGCCATGATCGCCCGTGGAGTGACGAAACTGTATCCGCGGGACGTCGGCGCTCCCATGCTGGCGCCAGCCTCACTTTGAATGACTAGAATCCTGCAGACCTCAGTTCCGGTGAAAGCACACTGTGACCCAGTAGGAAAAATTGTTGCACCCCCTCCCCTTTTTGACTGATAGTTCAAACCACCGATCCTTTCCTTTGCCCTTTTACCAGAACTTTGGACTGCCTCCCCCTCTTTTACATTTTCTAGAGAAAACAAAACATTAACCACTACATTAGCATAGCAGTTGACACCAGAACTGTTTTCAAATTGAAAACCAACAACATCTTCAACAGAATCCTTTTTGTTTCTGCTGTGACCCTGCTACAGCACAGGCATTGTCCCCAGCAGTAATTCTGCAATGCCGGTAAGAATAGCTGTGGTGCCTACTGGACTCACTCACCCCCGCGGCGCCCCACGCCGTTATTTGCTGGGCGGCAACTTACTAGACATCACCTTCGTGACATCCAGATTTCAGCGCTTTCTGCTGCCTTGGAACTATTCGCACAACAGACCGCTACTGACAATCCACCCCCCGGGACGCCCCACGCCGGATACCCAAATCAGTGCGGCACCCAGGCAACATCTTCTGAATTTTCATAATTTGAAAGAACTAGTAACATGTCCTCATCAGGAATTTCCTCATGAAAAGTCTGCAATGATGATTCTTGTAACTCTATGGTCTCCAAACATTCGATAAATTCGCCATCAAGAGATTGATCAAAAAAATCATTCAAGTCATCTCCTCCTTGTGAGAATATTTCATTATTGGTGCTGTCAATTTCAATAAATGTATTGGATAATTCAAAAGAAATTGCCACGGTCTCTTCGTTGTTTAAATGTTTTTACTGTTTTTGTTTTGTTGTATATATTTATAAGTTATTAAAGTTTTATAATCCTACTACTTTGTTGGAGTGCTATATATTTTTAATGTGACACATAAATGTAAAAACTTTGATGTACAAAGAGTCATCCCTGGAATCTTCCGCTTCAGGCTCGGTCCCCTCCCCAATCACAATACAGGATGGTTTTCAGATAGTAGGAACACGTGTGGTGTGATGGATCTCATCGGGTGTGGGCCTTGATCTACTATAACTCCTTTGAAGAGGGGTGATTCTTTACAGCTGGGGCCATAAACTACATCTGCAGGGCTAGCTGATAGCCTGGACAATCGGACACAGAGGAAGAGGAGTGTCAGAGGGTGCGGTAGTGAATAGGGCGAAAGGGAGGTGTCGGGCGGGCACAGAGTGTGATTCTCAGGGAAGAGCAGCGCAGATGGGGGGAGGTTTATTGCCCATGCATAAGACAGAGAGCGGGGGTGACCAGTGCCTGGGGAAGATGCTTGCGAGGGTGGGGAGCCATGCTACGAATCGACAGCGTGCAGAGAGTGGGTCTGGTCAAGGCATCTAAAATGGCTGCCGTGCACGACAAAAGTGTGGCATTTCAAAAAAGGCAAGATGGCGCAAACAATGTTTTTCAACACTTCCTCATTTCCTTCGAATCGAACGTTAACAGACGTTGGTGCATATTACCAAAGTTAAGCGATATTTATCGCTAACGATGCTTACCAACGAATTTTTTACCGCTAAGCATCGTCAGAAATTATCGAAGATAAACCTTGCTATTATCAAGGTTTATCGCAAATGCGATAAAAAACGTCCACAATGCATGAATATCGCTAAAAAGTCAGCGATATTCATGCATTACCGAGCTAATGCTCTTAGCCATGTTATCCACCTCCTATTGGATAACATGGCTAAGAACTGCTCAGGGCAGGTGTTAGTTTTTGGAGATATTCGCGCTTAGCGCGAATATCTCCAAAAGTTGGTAATAGGAGATATATATCTTGCATGTTGTAATGCAAGTTATTGTGGTATATGGAACTCATACCATAATCTCTCAGGAAAGCAGAAACTGATCCTTTTGGGACCGCCTGAGAAGGCCTAGGGGGTGAGGGGTACTCTACTTTGCCCCCTTTTCACGTTCCGAACTATTTTATTTTACTCTCTTCTGTAATTACACAAAATAGCAGCGATAAGATGCATCAGAGACACACAGTGAGAGAAAGGAGGCCGGAGATGAAGAAGAGATGTCAAATACACATTGGAGATAATATAGTGGGAGAAGGGAAGTAAATATGAGTAAACTTACCATGTAACATAAAAATGTTGCACTCTATACTATAAGTCTCATTTTATACTACAATCACTTCGCTACAAGCTCATAAATTAAAAATAAAAATGAATAATGTCTCAAACAATTTTTGATTTCTAAATATATATTTATTCTTCTGAATTTTCTAAATTTGAAAGAACTAGTAACATGTCCTCATCAGGAATTTCCTCTTCAATCATCTCATCTGGAATCTCCTCATTAAAAGTCTGCAATGATGATTCTTGTAACTCTATGGTCTCCAAACATTCGATAAATTCGCCATCAACAGATTGATCAAAAAAATCATTCAAGTCATCTCCTCCTTGTGACAATATTTCATTATTGGTGCTGTCAATTTCAATCAATGTAGTGGATAATTCAAAAGAAATTGCCACGGTCTCTTCATTGTGAGCCATTTTATTTTGAAATTGCTTGCTGTAAATTGCAGAAAAAAATAATCACTTTCATTTATCGTTTTTAGTAATACATAATATAAAACTAACTTTATCAAGTATTTAGTATAACAGAAGGACTGCAAATAAATAACAGAAAACATTTTTCAAATTATCTTCAAGTGTACAACATAGTTCCCCTTACAAATTAACAACTCACCTTTTTAAAAGTAGGAGAAGTGTTAGTACTGTGTAAATCAAACACCAGAAATTGACCACCAAAACTTCCTCACAAATGTACCTCAGACAGTAGTATCACAAAATGGCTGTGGTTTCCTCTCATTTGAGATATATACATAACCAATTAACTTTCATCACACACAAATACAAAACCAAAGTAACATTTTAATTGGTTCTAAATTTCAACACTTTCAAATGTGTTTTCCCCATGCAATTTTCCATAGGACATTTACATACGTCTACAGCCTGAATGGCTGAACGGAATTACACCAAACTTGGCAAAATGGTACATCAAACCTAAGAGGTCAGGGAGGATCTACTATGCCCCCTTATGGTCATTTGCCCCTTCGCTTTGGCCTCCTCTTGTCTCTCGATCCTACCGAGAGACAAGATGGCGGCCGCTACGGACTGTTTGGAATGTTTACAGACGCCGGAGAACCAATCAGCTTCGCAAAGCTCCGTAACGCGAAAAGTACGCGAAGCGGAGAGCTGTTACAGATATATATCTTTTTTTGAACGTTAATTTCTCAAAATCCACTGGAGCACATATATTGAGACCTAGCAAAGGCACATCGGGCTACCAGTCCCTAATATTTTGCCAAGTTTCATGCAAATCCATTCAGCCGTTCGATTATTATTATTATTTTTTTTTTTTGCCCCGCGGGGCCCTTTTAAAACCTCCACATCAAACCTAGGGGGTCAGCGAGGATCTACTATGCCCCCTTATGGTCATTTGCCCCTTCGCTTTGGCCTCCTCTTGTCTCTCGATCCTACCGAGAGACAAGATGGCGGCCGCTACGGACTGTTTGGAATGTTCACAGACGCCGGAGAACCAATCAGCTTCGCTTCACAAAGCTCCGTACCGCGAAAAGTCCGCGAACCGGAGCGCTGCCCGGTCCGCTGTTACAGATATATATCTTTTTTTGAACGTTAATTTCTCAAAATCCACTGAAGCACATATATTGAGACCTAGCAAAGGCACATCGGGCTACCAGTCCCTACAATTTTGCCAAGTTTTGTGGAAATCCATTCAGCCGTTCGGGCTAAAAGTGAGGCCAACCGCCCTATGGAAAACTCAATGTTAAAAACACGTTTTGGGCCCCCCCTTTTTTCTCGGCCCCCCCTTGACGAACCCCCCCCAAATTTCCAGGGGCTGCTCAGAAACAAAATGTTCCATTTTCCAGAAAATTTCAGCCAATTCCGTCCACAAACGCCAAAGTTATTAGACATAGAATTTTCAAAAATCCCATAGAGAAAAAATCCTAACTATATATACCTACTGGCGACCGCCAGTAGGTAATATATATATATATATATATATATATATATATATATATATATATATATATATATATATATATATATATATATATATTCACAGAAAAAACCATAGGTTATAGACCATATATAGTTAGGAATTAGCATTTACAAAACCTTGAAAATTCACTGAAAAAACCATAGGTTATAGACCATATATAGTTAGGAATTAGCATTTAGAAAACCTTATTTTACTCACACAAAACCATTGAAATTCCATATATAGTTAGTTGCACTAACTATATATCGCGCACCCGCAATCCACTGCTGATGATGTCACATATTACATCATTCATGACATGGTCAGTGACATCACTGATGACATCACTGATGACATCTCAAATGACATCTCAAATGACATCACTGATGACATCATGACACACCAATACCAGTTACTACATACGCACTCACTGATTCCTACGTCTACACACACATTCACTCATTCACCCATACAATCACTCATACATACAGTCACTCATTATTACAACACTATCATATGCACTCATACACCTATGCAGACACTCACACACTGCCACTCATCCATGGAGTTACTCACACACCTAGTCAGTCCTGTAAAGAATCAATCACACTTCCATTTCCTCATCTATACAGTTAAACACAGAACACCATACTTCAGTGACATCACTGATGACATCACTGATGACATCTCATTTGACATCATTCTTGTGCTAATACGATAAACCTCTTCAGACTCTAATATAACCTTAGATACACTCAGTGTATACAGACACTCACACACTGTCACTCATCCATGGAGTTACTCACACACCTAGTCAGTCATGCAAAGAAACAATCTCACCTCCATTTCCTCAACTATACAGTTATACACACCTTACTTATTCAAACATATACTAACACATATTTACTCTCTTATACAATCCCTGATACAAGTTCACAATGATCCATACAGCCACTCACACATTCAGTGGCTCTAATGCACAGTTATTTATATATGCCAACTCTCACATGTACTGTGTTTTACATATGTACTTACTATGACATGTAGCATTGAGATATCCATTCACTCATCAATACACTCATGCACACAGTCAACCGCCCATGTAGCTTTTTCCACATGCACTCTTGAACTCATACACCTAGTGAATCAACTGCTCACACATCTATGCACAGAGTCACACACCTCCCAGCCACCCCCACACAAACTCAATCTCCCATAGAAATACTTGGGCAACCAATTAATAACACATATAGCCTCTCGTATAGCTAATGATCAACACATGCAGCAGTTTACATCACAACAGACATAATGATGCACAAATTAAGACAGTTTAGTCACTAACCCATGCATTCAGTGAGACACATTTAATCACTCACTCATACAGTCAGTCACGCACCTACTAAATCCTTCATCCAGACACTTATACATCCACTCATTCTTCAATATCTAAGACATATGTTAACTTTACAGAAACATACAGTCACTGGATGTTGTCATCAGTGATGTCATTTGAGATGTCATCAGTGATGTCATCAGTGATGTCACTGACCATGTCATGAATGATGTAATATGTGACATCATCAGCAGTGGATTGCGGGTGCGCGATATATAGTTAGTGCAACTAACTATATATGGAATTTCAATGGTTTTGTGTGAGTAAAATAAGGTTTTCTAAATGCTAATTCCTAACTATATATGGTCTATAACCTATGGTTTTTTCAGTGAATTTTCAAGGTTTTGTAAATGCTAATTCCTAACTATATATGGTCTATAACCTATGGTTTTTTCTGTGAATTTCATTGGTTTTTTAACAGCTAATATCTGTAGCTGTAAAATGTATTCTTCTTTAAATCCAAAAATATATTTTATATGTTTATGAATAATTTTTTTTTTAAATATTTTTTTTTCTTCGTTCCCGCTTCGCGAATCGGGAAGCTTCCCGTTAGCTGACCTTGTGGCCGCGAAATAGACCGCGAGCCGGTAAACGTTTCTTTACCGCAAGTGCCGCGTTAGAAAACAACATCGTGACGCCTCCCGTCCGCATGACGTTTCACGTTGTCGCGTGATACGTCATATGACGTGCTACGTTAGCGAACTGGTACGCGAAGCGAGTGCCAAAGCGCAGGTTTCTGGAAGCAAACCGGGAGGCCCTGCAAAGCGCTTAACGTAAACACAGCAAGTCATGTGACTTGGTAATAACACTTTTCATTGGTTCATTTCACTTTTGGTTTCCTAATGATGTAAGACTAGGTCATATAATCTAAAATGAACACTTTTGATTGGTTGAGAACTCTTGTTTTTCCCAAATGATGAAAATCCCTCCTTCTTTCCTCACTCTGACTTTCATCATTGTGAGAGAAAGACCCTTTGTGATCACTGAGCAATGGCTTCTTTAGTAGCTTCAGCTGGTGCTTCCCCACCACCTCCACCACATCCAAGGAAGAGTGGACCACCTGCTCAAGTTGTAATTCAACAAGAAGAAGAAGAAGAGGAACAGGAGGACGAGCACGAAGAGAGGCAGTTTTTGCCTGAGCAGCCCAAGACGTCTCACCGGAAAGAAAACTTCATTTGGCAATTTTTTAAAATTCCCAAAGGTCAGAAAAAAGTAAATGCAAGATACGTAACTTGCCTTATATGTCAAGATAGACTGTCCAGAGGGACCGACAAAAAATACAGTTTCGGAAACTACACAATGCATCGCCATATGACTAGGTGGCATCCTAACAACTACAGTGCTGCACAGTTTCGGAACGACCTAGATAATCTCCCTATTATGGCCAGAAGATCTGTTGTACCGGAAGTAACGGGACCAGAGGGCAGGGAGATGGTGCCAAATATACAAATGAGATTTGGTGAAGTAAAACACACCTGCGTATTTTGCGATGGATTCATTTCCTACGGAGAAAGAAGCATCACTCTGATCAACAGAGCTATTGACTATCATATGCAAGTTTGTCCGAAACGCCCAAAATAATAAATACTTCTTTTTTTTGTTTTGTTGCTCCTGTTGAGCCCTTTACAATGAATCGTTTTCATTGCCCCCTCCAAGAAAAACCCCAAAAAATATAAAACTGTTCCGAAAAATTCAAAAACAGTAAAAAAATGTTCAGAAAAATAAAAAAAAAAGTTCTTTTCAGAACTACCTCCCCGTTATTAAAAAATTGGTACAATATTTGGAACTGTGCCAACCTCTATTTCTCTTAGTTCGCTTCCTAGTTCGCTCGCTGGTACGCGAACTGGAAGCGAACCAAAAACAGTAAGTATAAGGGAAGGAAACACACACTTATGTTAAAAGAAAGACAGCTATAGGGGAGTAAACTAGAGATACTATTACCCATAATCCACTGCTGATGATGTCACATATTACATCATTCATGACATGCTCAGTGACATCATCAGCAGAGGATTGCGGGTTTTTTGGCAACATGCCTTATCCACGGTTTAATAACGCTGCCTTTTGCTTTATATAAGTTTTCAAATTGTATGAAATATATACCAATAGGTCTTTATGAACCTTTAGGTAGTGCTTTTGTTCATGAGGTCTGGTCGCTTCCATACACATACAGATGTTTCAAAGATGATCAAGAAGTTTATCTGAATGGAGAGGAATGCACTGAGACGCCAGATCATTCACTAATGTGTAGGCACATACAGTTACACGATTCATGCAACAAACACCGACCAAATATGGCTTGCGTGTTGCAAGGCACGCCAGTTCCTGCTATCATCCCCACGTTCAAGTTGTTGGAAAATGGTAGTTATTTGATGCTCAATAATGAAGATTGTTCTGAGTTAATTAAAAGTATTCCTTTTATCGTAACAGTAAGTGAACGGGTTATTTGCTGCAGAAATGTTCTATTTCCTCCCACACATGAACATAGGGAGTTTTCAATCTGGCCACAAATACCAACCTTGGGACACGTTTCAACGGCATGGCAAGAATAAGAGCTCTTTTGTCTCAGAGAGAGGTGGCCTTGAGTTCGGCCCGTGAAACTTTCGTACTTCACATAGCGAACACCCGTACACAGGTTTGCCTTTCAATTTCAGCAACATGTTTCCGACTATCTTTAACGCATCCTCCACAAAATCCCTGGCACACTTTTTTAAAGTTGTTACCAGTGGTCTCGTGACTTCATTTGAGAAAATCTTTGGAGTCATCCCTGCTCCCTTTCATTGTATTTTCTGCACTCTGGTTCGTGGATTGGCATTTTTACTTGCATTACCAGCGGACGCTCTTGTGCTTTTTTACATTTTTAAATATGGATGTCCCTCCTATGCAACCTCCGACCCTGCAGCTGCTGACACTGTTCCGCAATCGCATGCTAGAATATTATGGCACAATGCCGTTGGCGATATTAAGCACGGCATATGGATTATCTTTTCGGTTCTCCTACTTCACCTGTGTCCAGCCTGTATTTCACTGCCTGACCTGTGATTTCGATTGGGCCATTGATTTGTGTCTCTGCGGACCGGTTTCTCCTGACGTCGACTTTAATCAGCTGATGACTCCTATCATTACTCACGAGTTGATTTGTCCTGGCGAAAGGATTATGGCTGTGGCATTGATGCATGGACTACTTGGTCCCTGGAATTTACTGGCGGCAGCACAGTCTTTCTTGGAACACAGCTTTCTTGAAAACCCACCGAGCTGTCCTCTGATGGTGATAGAGGATCCGGTGCTGGGAGAGCACGTATGTTCTTTTCCGCTTTTAAATTGGATGGCTGAACTGTTTTCGGATGAAGACGGTGACTTCCTATTGGAGGCTGTTGCAGCTTATTTTGCATACACAGTTATGTCATAGACCTTTTTCATGTTTGATATGCTGAGTACTAGCATTTCATTGACAATTCATTGACTTATTTGTCAAGTTTTTATTATTTACCTTGCCTATTGGCTTAAGACTCGATAAAGTACTTGGCTGTTTTATTTTTCTTTAGCATTGAATTTTCCTAGTTTTTAATGCTTTACCTTGCGGACCGTCCACATATAAACTTGCAATCTGCTCTCATGAGATGGCACTTCTATTATCTTATTCAGTTCGTTTCCGGATCATGAGGAGGTGTCATCTAGGTCCTGGATATCTTTACACCGTGTTAAGTTAGCATGGGCTCATTACCGGTTTAAACGCCATTTTTCCTTTTTTGCAACTTCTGCACACGACACTTAGTTGTTGCTTTAGCTTTCCACCTAGTAGTTCATCGTGGTTTACATGAGAATAATATGTTATTGGTCTACTATCTGCTTTACTTGTTAAACTATATCTGTACAGCGAGTGCTAAAGTTTCAAGAACAACACGATACAGAATTGTTATGAGGTCTGATCTCCACGACTTCATACTCATAACATAAGTGCAACTTCTGCCAATTCTGGGCATGAGGCGGGTTTTATATTGCTTTGCCGAACACACATACACAACAGTTGATGCGGTTCACATGAAGAGAGAGCTGGTGTATGCTGATGTGATTCCTTCAAATCTAAGACACTAAAGTATGGGCACGCCCTAAACCAACACAAAGAGACCTTCTTAGCAAATAATATAATATGTGTATTAGGGAGGGTGAGATATAAGCAGCCGCGGGCCGTGGAGGGAGTTACGATGGGGCAGGGAGGCGGGGAGGGGGAGAAGCAGGGTGGAGCCCTCTCTACCTTGCCCCTCCCCCTCCCCGCCTCCCTGCCCCACCGTAACTCCCTCCACGGCCCGCGGCTGCTTATAAGTGTTGCTAACTCTTATTCATTTACAGCATGTTAACATACTGTCACCATTCGCTTTTTATGTACTAGTAACTATGCTGGTAATTTTGCTACTGATAATATGTGTACTTGTATTCTCCACCCTGCTTCTCCCCCTCCCCGCCTCCCTGCCTCACCGTAACTCCCTCCACGGCCCGCGGCTGCTTATAAGTGTTGCTAACTCTTATTCATTTACAGCATGTTAACATACTATCACCATTCACTTTTTATGTACTAGTAACTATGCTGGTAATTTTGCTACTGATAATATGTGTACTTTTATTATCTAAGGTACTACGCCTGAGAAGACGGCATTAGTAAATAAACATTTCAAATACACATCTGTTCTTCTTAACTCCATGTTCTGGTTTCTAAGAAATCTATAACGACCGACTGTTCATGAGTTCCACGTATCCTGAGGTACTATAAGTTCATATTCTGGATTGTCTAAACATTGAGAGTTTGTTATATCCAATGTGACACTGTACCTAGCTTGCTAAATAGTTTTTGATTACTAACATGAGTTTTGGGACACCCTAATTCGCCGAGGTTCCAATCCTCTGTCCACAGTTCTGTGTGAGAACAGAAACCCTGCGACAGGGGCACCCCCGACCCTTGCTGGAGCTTCATCACACTTGCGATACAACTCCAGCAATGCGCCACCTTTACGGCACAGATACATCACGCATCTGTGCTGTTTTTGCCCCATGATGCGCCGCATTGTAAATGCAGCACACCATAGGTGACGGAACAGCGGCACAGAATGACTAACACATCCCTGGTGATGCGCCAGTCATCATAAATCTATCCCTATGCTTCTTATCTTGTTAGAGATGAACCGCCATATGTATCATCAAAGTTATTTGCATTTCCTAAATAGCGAACTTTAAGGAATAAATAGCGATTCTTTACCATTCCTAGTTTGCGATGAGCTATTTGCTAATTAGCCGAATGTAGCCCAATGAAGCCCAATGTAGCCCAATGTAGCCCAAAGATGGCCGCCAGACACACAAAAAAACAAATGTAGCCCAAATATCAGCCAGATGTAGCCCAACTATAGCCCAGTGACAGAATGACCAATCAGCTTCGCAAACCTCCGTTACGCGAAGCGGAGCGCTGTTACAGATATATATCTTTTTTTGAACGTTAATTTCTCAAAATCCACTGGAGCACATATATTGAGACCTAGCAAAGGCACATCGGGCTACCAGTCCCTAATATTTTGCCAAGTTTCGTGCAAATCCATTCAGCCGTTCAATTATTATTTTTATTTTTATTTTTTGCCCCGCGGGGCCCTTTTAAAACCTCCACATCAAACCTAGGGGGTCAGCGAGGATCTACTATGCCCCCTTATAGTTATTTCCCCCTTTGTTTTGACCTCCTCTTGTCTCTCGATCCTACCGAGAGACAAGATGGCGGCCGCTACGGACTGTTTGGAATGTTGACAGACGCCGGAGAACCAATCAGCTTCGCTTCACAAAGCTCCGTTGCGCGAAAAGTCCGCGAACCAGAGCGCTGCCTGGTCCGCGCTTACAGATATATATCTTTTTTTAAACGTTAATTTCTCAAAATCCACTGGAGCACATATATTGAGACCTACAAAAGGCACATCGGGCTACCAGTCCCTACAATTTTGCCAAGTTTCGTGCAAATCCATTCAGCCGTTCGGGCTAAAAGTGAGGCCAACCGTTCTATGGAAAACTCAATGTTAAAAACACGTTTTGGGACCCCCCTTTTTTCTCGGCCCCCCCTGAACGAACCCCCCCCAAATTTTCAAGGGCTGCTCAGAAACAAAATGTGCCATTTTCCTGAAAATTTCAGCCAATTCCGTCCACAAACGCCAAAGTTATTAGACATAGAATTTTCAAAAAACCCATAGAGAAAAAATCCTAACTATATATACCTACTGGCGACCGCCAGTAGGTAATATATATATATATATATATCCAACAAAACTCCAGTTCATGTAAATAAATCCACACTGGTGCCGCGGCCTCTGTTCTTCAACGCTTTTATTTAATTGTGCAACGGGTGCCCAAAGCGTTTCGCTGTTTCAATCACAGCTTGTTCACGGGTAAAGTTTTACCGATACAATGTTACATTTAAAGTGAAAGAGACTAGTTCAGCCTTCATTCAATAGAAACAGTGAAAAGACTCCATTGCTCATTCGTACATCTTGTGCAGTGTAAGTCCGTAATTTTTAACTAAACATATAATTGTGGCACCATTGTCCTACTTTATATTAGTGCCACAACATGCTATCAGCTTCCCACATTTTAATGCATTGAAAATAGAGTCCTGCATTAAAATGTGGGAAACTGATAGCATGTTGTGGCACTAATATAGAGTAGGATAATGGTTTTGTCGGTCTGATTATAAATTGTTAAACCCACTTGGCCAGAACAATATTTCTATTGAAGGTATTTGTGCCGTTTCAAGCACACTTAACGAGGATTAGTGAAGCCACTTGGGCAACATATTTTCTGTATGAATTATTTGCACTGTTATTTTCAACATTTAATGTGTACCACAATTATATGTTTAGTTAAAAATTACGAAGTTTAGTAAAGGCAGACATGAATAAAATTCAATACAGAAGCAAACTGAACAATTTGACACGAGCGGAACGTAGTGCAATACAAGCTTTGGCTAACAATAAAACAATCGTAATCCAAAAGGCGGACAAAGGAGGAGGACTAGTCATTATGGATATGGAATTCTATATCCAAAAAGGAAATGAACATGTTCAGGATGAGAAGACTTATGCAAAATTGAAGCAAGATCCTACAAATGAAATCTCACAAACTCTAGATAAGATGCTAGACAAAGCAGAGGAACTAAATTGGATTAACAACACTACGAAACGCTATCTGAGACAAATTTATCCAAGAAGACCTAAAATATATTTTTTACCAAAAGTGCATAAGCATCTACACAATCCCCCAATTAGACCTATTGTATCTGGATGTTCATCAATTTTTGAAAACATAGGCATCTTCATAGATGCGCATATGCAATCATTCATTCAGGGTTGGTCAACATACCTGGAAGACACATCGGATTTTCTAAGAAGTCTCTCAACGATTAAAATTGAGGGATGCATGAATTGGACACTATGTACTATAGACGTCGTATCCTTGTACAAGTCAATTCCCCATAAGCAAGGAATGGAGGCCATGGAATGGGCCCTACTCAGAACCGACAAACCTGAAGAAATCAAAATACTTGATAATGCAACTCTTGGAATTTTGCTTGAACAACAGCTATTTCACATGGCAACAGGAATACTACACCCAACTTAGTGGTACAGCTATGGGTTTTCCCGGAGCATGCATATATTCATGGCCAAGTTTGAACTGGACTACATTCTGGAAGATTGCACTTGGCAAGAAGGCATTGTGTATTACAAACGATACATAGACGATATCTTTATAATATGGAAACGGCCTGTTTCAGAACTCAAAAAAAACATCGAAAGTTTGAATTTAGCTAATCCGAGGATACAGTTTACAAGCCACACGAGCACAACATCCATACCATTTTTGGACGTCTTGGTCGAAATACCTGAAAACGCAATCCACACAAGATTGTATAAAAAGCCGACTGACAAGAATACAGCGCTACTATATGGAAGTTTCCACCCAACAAATCTGATCAGCAACCATCCGGTATCACAATTTATGAGGATCAAAAGGATATCATCCGATGATGAACAATGTAAGATAAACCTTGAAGATCAGAAACAACGTTATCTTGACAGGGGATACCCCAAAAAACTACAGGAGGCACAAATTGAGAAAGTCAAGGCAGTACCAAGAACAGAACTATTGCAGAAGAAAGAGAAAACTGTTAATAAAAGGATGGTCTTCGTATCAAAATACTCAACAGCATCAAGGGATATAAAAAGGATCATACTAAAAAGATGGGAGATCTTGCAAGTAGAAAAAGACTTTGGGCTATTGTTCATTGACAAGCCCCTATTTGCTTACAGAAGAACACGGAATCTCAAGGAACTTCTCAGTAAACAAATAGTGTATGATGAAATCAATCAACAACAGGAGACTCACAAAGAGACAATGCGATGTTATAATTGCAAGAATTGCAATAATGTCATACCAGGTGACGTTTTATTACACCCCCGCACAGGAGAAAGAATTCAACTGAGACACTCCACTAATTGTAATTCTGAGCATGTAGTGTACTCAATCAAATGTCCATGTGGACTACTGTACATCGGAAAGACAGATAGAAAATTGAAAACACGACTTTCAGAACACAAAAGTCGTATCCGCAATAAGAACTACACATCTCCGCTTGCAAAACATTGGATGGAGATGGGTCATACCATAGCCCAATTGCGTTTCCAGATAGTTGAACTAGTACCCCAACGATTGGGATTTGATAATGCTAGAATCCTGCTCCAAAGAGAAACCTTTTGGATACGTAAACTCCAGACACTGGCCCCCAATGGGCTTAATGACAAAATGGAAATGATTTGCTTCCTTTAAAACTTAAATCATGAAAAAACACCCATAGTTATGTCTATCAGATCCTCAAGGGTTTCCAGTGCACAGTGATATGTATACACGAAATATACACCTGCAGCAAACATAAGCGCGTTAGTAAATTTATGCTAGCATGAGATTGTAAATAGGCAGAACGCTATATTAGTTAAGAGGCACTGTTGACGACTCCATGAGTTTATTATTAATTTATATGTATGCAGTTTTAATTGTTTTTCGATTATTTGGTTGTTTGTAAATGCCACATGAGAAAGAAATAACTTGTTTGTAAATCACCCCCATAATCATCACTTATTGACATTCGTCGCGCATAAGCTGAGTTCTTCATAAGAACAGTTTGTTAATAATGGCGGTCGATTAATACTCCTTGACTAGTCTTTTACCTTTAGCCACGTGATAAACCCTTCAGTTTTAACAAACCAAGGGCTTTTGATGCTTTAGCCTTCCTTTCAATAATATGTATAAACAATGAAGAGTTGGCTCTAATCAGTTAGGCTGAGCACCTATAACACTAAACCAGAAAGACGTGCCTAAACTGATACAAAAATTCAACATCAAATTTACTCTACAAGGGAGAAAAACTCATTTCAACCTGAGATGTTGCTTATCAATAGCGATTTATTCGTTCAATTTAACGTGATTGTTTTTACAATTTTTTTTTTACATTTTATATACAAATACTACACCATTATTCAATATACCAAAACTCATTCGTACTTGTCAGACATATCACAATCATTCAACATCAAACATCCATATGTACACAATTCTGGTAAATAAAGATTTTTGGGAAATTACCAGAGGGGAACTTTTTGTGAAGGGGGGGCGAAAAGAAAAAGAAAGAGACAAAGGTTGCTCAAGCGGTCAACATGTGTGATATAATATACATATATACACTTGGAGTTGGATCTCAATCAGCTTGATTGGTAGAACACAATGTATATAAACAAATTAAAGCACAGGGTTTCTCAATTTTTTAAATTTAGTGAGAGCAACACTTTGTACATAGGCCTACCCGTTTCGAGTCCCAATCAGTAATTGGAAGGGGGACTCTCATCAGGGCCAAAGAAGTATCTGAAAAAAAGAGAATTTCTCTATGTAAGAAAGTTCATTCAGGACCCTTTATGACACTAAAGAGTGAACAACCATTCCCTCAGACAGCTTACCCCACTGGTCTACAAGGCCACTTGAAGGGTGTAGAGATGTGTCTAATCTTGAAGCGCAACGGGTGGCGCTCTACCTTTGAATAGATGTTTTCACACTAGAAGGCAAGGGAATTAGACATTACCTTCCATTATTCACACTTGATGGCATACGAATGCGGGGGGGGGCGTGGACTTTCTCTTACCTCGCTATGTCCGGACAGACCCACAAATACCGGGGAATGGGTGTTTTTCACTGCTATGTTGAAACGGGCGAAATCAAAATTGCTGACCTATAAAGAACGGAGGATATGTCAGGGACCATGTATGTTCTAAAGCATCATACAATGACACGCGGGTGCCCTGTAATTTAAATCACAAGGCCGACTGGTCAGGGATTTCAAACTAATTTCATAGTTAAACCTGGAGCAACAATCGAATGGTACAAGTGGTTACCTGCAAAGAGGCATCGCCTTCACTCAGTTGAAGAGCGTCACGAATGTTTTGAGGAGGAAGCTTCATTCATTTAGTTGACTCCTGAAAAGGGAGCCTGGAGGTTAATAACGGATTGTAAGAAAACGGGGATTCTCAACAACTACTCCCTCTGAAGACTGGACTCACCTAGTTACATCGTTGTAATTGGCAGTGTCCCACACCACTATAGCACCGCCCTTATCGGCTTGCTTTATAGTAATGGTGGGGTCATTCCGTAAATCCATCAGTGCTTTAGTCTGTTCTTTCGTAGTATTTAATTTGACATCTTTTTTCTGCGTTTCCATTGCAGAAATTGCAGAAAGTACAGTTTTTTCAAAGACTAAAATCTCCTTTGGTATTTTATGCCCCGGCGGGCAAAAGGTGGATTTATTCCGGAGCCCTGTGACTTCAGGGGTTCCAATGGTGGGGTTCCCCGCGAAGAAAGTTAAGAGTCTTAGTTTGCGGCAAAACTAAATAAATTCAGTTTTCATTCTGGTGAAGTCAGTACGTTTCGATGGTACAAACGAGAGTCCCTTGGAAAGGACACTCTCTTCTGCTGTAGTCAATACTTTAGGTGAGAGGTTGAAAATTGGGGACACTATTGATTTTGATAGTGTTGACGTCGGGTTGTCATTTCCCATCTCACTTTCGCCCTCGGGCGTGTTTGACCTCTCCCTAAAAAAGAATTCTGAACATTGCTCTGTTGCTGCTGGTTCTGATTCCATTGGCGGTTCCTGTTAGGTCTACTGTTACTAGTGTTACCACTGTTATCACTTTCGCCACCTGATGAAGAAGTGTCCGAAAAAGTAATGAACTGATTTCGTGATCTACCGCGGTTCCCTGGTAGGAAACGCCTTGAGTCTGGTTTAGTGTAAAAATCAGTTTGTAAAAAGGGGTACACGTTCTCGAGGGAAAAGTTATTTTTATCCTTCTCGAATTGATTTGTTTTTTGCGTCACACTATAGTCTTTGAATTCCTGTATTTCTTTTGCCACTTTGTCTATTAAGGCCTTCGCATCAACTATCGCAGGATTGCTACTTATCTCAGACTCTAATTGGGCTATTTGTTCTAGCTCTTGTCTTGAAATTCTGACAGCTGTTTCAACAGTGAGGACCATAAGGTCCCTACTGCATTTTGTCTCAATCTGACTGAAACCTTTTTTAAATAGGGGATCTTCAGTAAAGATAACTGGAATATTTTTAATTTGAAGGCCACCCGGGACCGTGCCTTCCTGTAAGTGTTGGAGAAGGAAATGACCATGTAGGTCGGTTCTTATTTGTTTCTTTCTCAACCTAAGTAATTTGTCTGTCTCATTTTGTGAAGTAGCCGAGACACTGAGGGAAACTGAAGAGAAAACTGGTGGGTCACTCAAGAGGTTTTTTATATGGTCTTCTGAAAAGGCAAGAGTATCTTTCTCTGCCATAGAGAACTAGTAAACTAACAAGAAAGTAAACTGGATTACAATGGTGAAACAATGTGTGCGTTTTGTGTTTGGGCTGTAGTATCTAAGTATATCTATTGCCCAAGGGGGACAAGGAATGAATTCTCGTCAGTCACAAAAAATTGTGAATTACAACAGAGCTTCGCGAGAGAATTCCCGCTATGAACTGTATAAACAATGAAGAGTTGGCTCTAATCAGTTAGGCTGAGCACCTATAACACTAAACCAGCAAGACGTGCCTAAACTGATACAAAAATTCAACATCAAATTTACTCTACAAGGGAGAAAAACTCATTTCAACCTGAGATGTTGCTAATCAATAGCGATTTATTCGTTCAATTTAACGTGATTGTTTTTACAATTTTTTTTTTACATTTTATATACAAATACTACACCATTATTCAATATAACAAAACTCATTCGCACTTGTCAGACATATCTACTACGAAAGAACAGACTAAAGTACTGATGGATTTACGGAATGACCCCACCATTACTATAAAGCAAGCCGATAAGGGCGGTGCTATAGTGGTGTGGGACACTGCCAATAACAACGATGTAACTAGGTGAGTCCAGTCTTCAGAGGGAGTAGTTGTTGAGAATCCCCGTTTTCTTACAATCCGTTATTAACCTCCAGGCTCCCTTTTCAGGAGTCAACTAAATGAATGAAGCTTCCTCCTCAAAACATTCGTGACACTCTTCAACTGAGTGAAGGCGCTGCCTCTTTGCAGGTAACCACTTGTACCATTCGATTGTTGCTCCAGGTTTAACTATGAAATTAGTTTGAAATCCCTGACCAGTTGGCCTTGTGATTTAAATTACAGGGCACCCGCGTGTCATTGTATGATGCTTTAGAACATACATGGTCCCTGACATATCCTCCGTTCTTTATAGGTCAGCAATTTTGATTTCGCCCGTTTCAACATAGCAGTGAAAAACACCCATTCCCCGGTATTTGTGGGTCTGTCCGGACATAGCGAGGTAAGAGAAAGTCCACCCCCCCCCGCATTCGTATGCCATCAAGTGTGAATAATGGAAGGTAATGTCTAATTCCCTTGCCTTCTAGTGTGAAAACATCTATTCAAAGGTAGAGCGCCACCCGTTGCGCTTCAAGATTAGACACATCTCTACACCCTTCAAGTGGCCTTGTAGACCAGTGGGGTAAGCTGTCTGAGGGAATAGTTGTTCACTCTTTAGTGTCATAAGGGGTCCTGAATGAACTTTCTTACATAGAGAAATTCTCTTTTTTTCAGATACTTCTTTGGCCCTGATGAGAGTCCCCCTTCCAATTACTGATTGGGACTCGAAACGCGTAGGCCTATGTACAAAGTGTTGCTCTCACTAAATTTAAAAAATTGAGAAACCCTGTGCTTTAATTTGTTTATATACATTGTGTTCTACCAATCAAGCTGATTGAGATCCAACTCCAAGTGTATATATGTATATTATATCACACATGTTGACCGCTTGAGCAACCTTTGTCTCTTTCTTTTTCTTTTCGCCCCCCCTTCACAAAAAGTTCCCCTCTGGTAATTTCCCAAAAATCTTTATTTACCAGAATTGTGTACATATGGATGTTTGATGTTGAATGATTGTGATATGTCTGACAAGTACGAATGAGTTTTGTTATATTGAATAATGGTGTAGTATTTGTATATAAAATGTAAAAAAAAATTGTAAAAACAATCACGTTAAATTGAACGAATAAATCGCTATTGATTAGCAACATCTCAGGTTGAAATGAGTTTTCTCCCTTGTAGAGTAAATTTGATGTTGAATTTTTGTATCAGTTTAGGCACGTCTTTCTGGTTTAGTATTCCTTTCAATAATGGCGGCGGTTCAACACTTCTTGAATAGCCCTTTGTCTATTTCGACACCTCTCAGTTCAAACAAAAAAAGGAATATCGTAGAAACGGTCTTATCCGCATCTAACAGATCGGTCGGCGACGCCGTACACAGTACAAGCATTTTTTGCAACCGGTAAGAATAAAATCTAACTAGCGTGATAGCCCCATGGCGGTTTAACCGCGAATCAATCACTAAATGCGGTCCTTTTTCGTTTTTTTATTTACAGTCGAATCGCCTTAATTTTTCCAGCAAGACCGTTTGAACCGACAAAGAGGCTCGCAGGTAAATGATGTTTGTTTTTTACATGGACCACGGTATTTTGAGCCATAATGCGCGGTACTTAGTGATGCCTTTGGATTTTTCTACCCCCCCAGATATTTGCAATTGCGGCTACACGTAATACTGGCAGGTGAGCCAGCGAATCATGATCATTGCGATTACTTTTATTTTCTTATTTATCACGTTGAAAATGTGATATATGGCAAATTCCTTTCGAATGACTATCAATATAATCTTCAGGTAAACCATTCTATAAATTCAAAACTGCTTATGATTTTCGCTAATAATAAACTCACAAAATGTAAGAAGCCTATACAATCCCTTTATTTTTAGATCGACTGTAACCTACAGAATATTTCACTCGATATAATTTCTATCGAGCTACCCTACGCCTGTGGTAAGAAACACTAAAATTACATGACATAAAAGCCTCCGCGGCATCCTTAGTAATTAAGTTTCCTTCTTTTCTTCAACAGACCCCCGACGAAGGGGCCTGAGCCCCGAAATGCATTGGGTTTTTTACAATATATTGTTTTGTGAAATATGTATTCATTATATAATGATGTAACTGTTTAATTTGGAAATAATGTCCATCGTGTAACAAATGTATGAATAATAATGAAACAATGATGAATTATTGATAAAGCTGTTTTGAAACGTATAATTGGAGAATTTGAGCTTTCTTGTAGTGCGCGCTAGAGTCCTGGTGACCTTCTGGGACCAGGCCATACACATTTTTGATTCACATAGTTAGCAGGCACTAATCTAGCGCAGCACACCTACCGAATAAACATTGAGCCACGCCAAAACAGAGTGTAATACCCATACTTATTCATTCCTGCTGGGAGAGCGCCAGAGGCCCACCCCACCTCTGCTCCCCTGGAAATGAAATGACGAGGGCAAGCACAGAGGTATTTTTGGAGTAGCTTACTCCCATAATCATTACCAGGTGTGGGTTGTGATCATAAGCAGAACGTGAGCTGTCATCTTGAAAAGAGGGTGCCACAATGAAGGAGGCCAAACACATGCCAGGGGAAGGACTTGTAAGCAAGCGAGAACTGGTGCCACATGCACCGCGATGCACGCATGTTAAACGGATAAGAAGAAGTCCGAAAGGAGGCGCCATATTAGGAGTGTCGCACTGGAAGAGCCAAACACAGTACAAGAGAGGCCAGGCAAACATGTGAGGCCATGTACACAGTGACACATGCGTAGTATTGGAAGGTAAAAGGGGCCATCATTATGGGTGTGTGTCCATAAAAGGGGCATAACAATGTAATCACATGAAATAGAGGAATCGAGAAGAGGATAATACCTCATAGTTGGGCACTCAATAACCAAAATGTAAATACCCAGATGCATAGTATTCAAGAGAATATCTCTAGTGTACATATGCAAGGCTCATATGTAGCAACAAAGGCCACTCACAAACCAAAATGTAGATACCTAGATGAATGATAATAAAGAGAATTGTTCTATTGTGCATATGATAAGGTAGACACCATTCCTCAGGTTACAATTTGGTTAACTTCTTTGAGTTCAAATTAATTGATGGTTCAAGTGGATCTCTTTAGTAATTTTAGTCAAATGCACACGCAGCAAGACTGGCACGTATAATGGCCTATGACTGTGGGGAGACCCCAGAGGCTATGTTGTTTTGGTATATGTTTAATTCTGGGCCTGGTGTGTACTAGAAGGTCTTTCAAATTATTAGTGTGCTTTAAAGCAAAGCGCCAAACTGGGATATCCAAGGTTCCTGAATGTAGGATGACCCAAAGTTTCCTAATGATACGCTGTATGCGGTTGGGGGCGAAAGTAGTTACGCAGTTCAAAATGTCGTCAGTAGGATGAGCGATGACTTCAAGCAAGGCTTCACAGTGGTTATTCTGTGCTCTTTTATGGCCCTGGTTGATAGTCTCAGGAGGGTGGTTGCAGGAGGTAAGACTGACACTCAGGTCATTGGCCTGGATGTCATAATCTTTCAAGGTATTACAGTTTCTTCAGCGGTGGAGAAATTGTCCATACGGTAAGTTGTCTTGCAGAGCCTTAGGATGGTGGCTGTCAAATAATAGCAGACTATTGCAGTCTGTGTTTTTTCTGTAGTTGTTAGTTGATAGAATTCCACCATTGATTGAGATCAAGAGGGCCAGGAAAGGCAATTCCTTTTCCAAGATAGATTACGTGAATCTCAAGAATGGATTCAGAGACTTAATCCACAAGCAGAATTCATGGTAGGTGGTGACATTATCCTTCCAGAAGATGATGATATCATCAATGTAGCATCACCACGACAGGATGTTAGCCCTGTAGGGATTCATGTCTGTGAAGATATGCTCACCTTCAAAGTTGGCCATATACATACAGGCTAGGCCTAGAGCAAAGGTGCTCCCCATTGAGGTCCCTTATATCTGATGGTAAAGGTGTTCCCTAAACTTAAAGAAATGATTCTTCAATGTGATTGTCACGCACTCAGTAATGAAGTCAATAGGAGTAGCAAAAGTCCAAACCTCCACTCGTAGGCTTGTGTCAATGCCCTTAATTGTAGCGTCCTTAGGAACGTTTGTATATAGGGCATCCACATCAAGGATAAGCAGTAGGTCAATTCACTGTCTAAGGATCAAGTTCAGAACATCCCTGGTATCATTTAAGAAGGATGGAGTTTTCTCAATCAGTGGCAGTAGGAAATAGTCTCAAAATGTGCTTAGGGGCTCAAACAAAGAGTGTATACCTGACACAATCAGTCTACCTGGAGAGCAAAGTACCCCCTTGTGTATTTTAGGTAAGATATAGAAATAGGGGGTTCTTGGAGACAAGCTGACCTGGAAGTCTGCTTCATGTTTATTGAACCAGCCATGAGCCTCGGCAGCAGTTATGAATTAGTTCAATTCAGGTTTGTTGTATGTAAATGTATCATGTGTGGCCATGGCAAAAACATGGCATGGATGGAGGCCTCCTGAACACACTTGACTTAGGGTCAATGTCATGCATCCAGAAAAGAGAGAAAAATAAAGTTTGCTCTTGGGGTCGCGTCCACACTCCTCACTTTAACATAAAAATAAGGGTACTGATTAGTACAATTATTTAATGATTTAAAAGAAAGTAAGAGTTATAATTAAAATGGAAACTTGCTGGATTAATTAAAGTAGATCTAATGACTGGTTGAGTGAGCATATACCAGAAATCAATGATCTAAAACTTACATATTAAAACAATTGTTTATGATTAAGAGCAACATGTAATCAAGCCAATAGATTCTTGTTTGTGGCTTTTTGATTTTTGTAACATTGAGGAAAAGTTTGAGTATTCCACTTTGTATTAACTGGTTATTGACTGCTGCTAAAGAGTGAGTACAAACGTTTCCAGGACGTTTGCCAGAGAGTTTGAGAAAATTATAGTCAACATAGAATTACCAAACTAGAAGCAAATTTCACTGCAAATGGTAAATATCCTTTACAATGACTGCGTTACATTGCGTGCCATTACCCCGCATTTTTTACTCCACAAAATCTTTTACAACGCACAGCTTTACACCACAAACCATTACATTGCATTTCCCATAAAAACGCCCGGTGGAGTTAGAATAGTAAATTGCGTTGTAATAGACAATGCATTGTAATGGATTGCGTTGTAAAGCCCTGTGTTATAAAAGATTTTGCTGAATAAAAAATGTGGGGTAATGGCATTCATTATAAAAGCATGGGGGGTAATGTGTCATATTCAAAGCAAACACTCCCCATGCCCTTCAATGTCAGACATGAATTGTCATTCTGATGTAAACATTGCATACTACTGCACTGAACTCACAAAAACACAAACAACAACAACCATTAAAAAGCCATGGGCCATAACTGCACTGGCTGGTAGGGGACATTGATAACTATTCTGTCTATGAGGGGAATTTCAAAGCCCACCAATGGGTTTCTCCAAGGATGTGTTTAATCTTGTTTGGTGTTGTAGTAGATGTAGATAGGTGCCTATATCTTTCCTAACAGTGTGTGTAAGTAATTGTATGTGCATAGGTACATGCATATGTGTTGTGTGTCAGTGCTTGACTAAATTTGTATACCTAGTATGTTTATGCATTAGAGATAGATTTTGGAATCTCTGCATGTGCATATGAACTTCTTAACGTTTATTCATATGTCTATATATAATGTACGTCTATATGCACAGTTGTGAATGCACTATACAAAAACCTACTGTCAATGCTTGTGCTCTACTGGTGGGCAAGTAAACAAAAAGGCATAGGCTCATGGATCATGACATTTTTAATTACAAATATACTGTACTTTTAATTAATGATTAATGCAAAACATGAATCCTTCAATAAAGATATGTTAGAATTGTAGGAAAGTAGGATCTACTTTTATGGTTATCCCCACTTTTTGCCTGGTGCTATCCTGTTTCTGACAAGTCTGACTGGGATCCTACTAATCATGACACCAGTCTCTGTGGTTTTTTCCCCTAAATTGGTATGGTGAGTATTTAGGTACATCCCAGATTGGACACTGGTGTACCCTTGTCACTCCCTAGTATATGGCACTGAGGTTCCCAGGGCATAGGTACACCAGGAATCCCCCATGGGCTGAAGCATGTATTATGCCACCCATGAGCAACCACTCAAACTGTAACTGCAGCCCTGCCATTGCAGCCGGTGTGAGCTGGTGCTAGCATCACTTACGAAAGATATAGGTTTTCCTATATCTAAAGTCACTGCACTTAAAACCTATAAGTCAACCCTAAAGCAGTCCTTTCAATCCTGAAGGCAGGGTGCTCGGTTCTAATTGTGAGTGTGCCCCTGCATGAGCAGGACACTCCTACAGCCTGCAGAGTCCATTCTCCCAGGTGGTAAGTGTGACAGCAATTTAACATATAGAGGTGCAACACGTCATTTCGCGATGACCATCTTGAAACTGGCTGGAATGAACCCTATCATGTTTGGTATCAAACATGTTTGAATCATGATTCCATGCACTGTAAAGCTCTTCCAGGAATCCCTCAGTGCTCCAGGTACCATTTTTTTTAGACCCGGAGAGTACAACTTGGATGCTGCCGGACAGAGACAGGATTTTGCCCTCCTGCTGCTGAGTCAAGCTTGAGCAGGGAAAGGTAGAACAGTAGCTATCCTGTCACAGGGAGGTGTGACCACCTCCCAGACAGGGCATAGTATATTGGGGCCGGAACGGAGCACTTGCCAGCGCCACTCAGTCTGCTTGAAGGGCACATTTGGTGCCCTCCTTACATAGTCTAGTTCAAACCAGTTCAGGGAGCCATTAGCTCCCGCTCTGGTGCGAAACAAGGCAAAGGACATGGGACTATCTTCCCCTCTGTTCGACTCCTCCCCTGTGAGGTAACCATGAATCGTCCCAAACCTTTCCTTAAGGTACTTGAGGGCTTACCTGAGGGTGGGTCCGTACATTCGTCGTGGAACAAGATTATTTTCGAGTTACCACTTCTACTTCGACCATCTGGGCATGCTGGACTTCGCTGGACTTTGCCATGGGGATCAAGGCTGCAACTTGAAAGACTTCGGCTGCTCCTGATCTCATCGCCCTGCTCATCTGCTGCAATGTCTATGCCTGTGCTCCATACAGGAATCATCCAAGGCATGTGGGCCTCCAAGACACCTGAAGGACTCTCCCTTGAAGTGAAGGAGTCACGTCCCTCCATCTGCAGGCACCGCAACTAAGCTGACTGAGCTACTGATATTAGACTCCCACGGACTCTGAAAGGCTCAGCAACACAGGTGGTGGTTCTTCACATCCCCCGAGGCCTGCCCTGTCCTCTCACCAAGTTTGAGGCAAGTTTCCCTTGTCGGAGCCGCAGGAACTGAACCACTGGGCACTGGGCAGACTTACAGTTGCAAAGGCTTGTTGCTTCCTTCCATCAAGATCTTCGGGCTCCATGTAGCCCCGACCTCAAGCATCTCCAGTGACTAAGATCTTCCTCTTCATCCCATCTCTTGCATCGTGGGCTTGCATCCTTGGTGAGCTGCTCGAGGTCCTCCTGTGACTCCAATGCCTCCAGCCAGTGGGTCCTTATGAGGGCCAACTTTGAATTCTGCAGGCTCCCATGAATTATTGATGCCTGCCCTGACTACCCTGCTTGTAGTGAGTCACCTGATCATTGCTGATCCTGACACTGCACTTTCTTCGCTTTCCACGTTGTTTGCAGCTGCCAAGGTTTGTTGGTGCCCTCAATGGACACCAACCCCTCAACTCTCCACATCCGATGTGGGACAGCTTGTGAACAGCTCCTCCACAGTGTTGCCTGGTCCTCACAGCTGCAACTCCAAGGTCACCATCATATCTCCTGTAACATCCGACATCGGTGGGCATTCGTCTTCCGTGCCTCCTGGTCACTCCTGAGTGGCATAGACTCTGTCCCCTCTGCTTGCAGGTACTTCTCAACTTGAATCCACCTTTGGGTTCCACTCAACACTTTAACCATCTCCAGCTTCGGCATCTTCCTAAAGTCCTGCATTGAGATTCACTGCAGTTTCCGACACCACTTCACACCTATGCACCCGGCTTCACGGTTGTAGTTATCTGGTTCCTAGGGTATCCACAGGTGGGGTGGCTCTCTAACCATTTGTCCTCCACGGGGGTTCTCCAGGGTCCACTGGGAAGGGTCCTTCTATTTTTAAATTGCAACCGCGACTTACCCATTTACTTGCATTGATCCAGCATTTGTGTTCCCACTCTGCACACGGCCTTCGTGGGGCTCCTGGTTACTTACCTTGTGTGGTTCATTGGGTCTCGGGCACTTCTACGTCTTCTGGGTATGATCTTAACTCGAGTCATGGTTTTCACAGCACTATTTTACTATATGGTTTGGTCTCCCCCTGGTGTCCACTGTGTATTTCGTGCTACTTTCCTGTTTCTATTGAAAGGTCTTGTGTGCATTGTGTATATCTATGGCTAGGAGATATCCGTATATGTTAGGGAGTGTCTTATAATAAATACATATTTTTATAAATACACTGGGCTGTCTTTTTCACTTAATCTATACCTATAAGATTATGTTCTGGAAAAGAAAGCTGCTTTACACTCCTTCTGGATTAGACTAAGGACTGCTCTCCACAGCTATAACTGAGAGAGCTTTTTAAGGTTGTCTAAGACCACTCAAATCACCATAAGGGTAGTCTGGATTGGTGCAGGGTGCCCACATACATAAGTGTGCATCATATACCAAGCTAGCTTCTCACACGTATCTAGTTAGACCTATGTATAGATGCATTTGAACGAGTATGTATGTGTCAAGGACATAGTAAACAACTGGCTTTCACTGCTTCAGCAGGGGCAGCAGATATCCTCCCGGCCATGAGCCCCCGATAATAATGCCATTTGGTCAGGATAAAAAAAAAGGTTAGGTATTTACCTCATGCACTATGTTTTTGCATTGCTCCATTACAAGCCAATAAAAATGTATGTTTTTGCTCACAGTTATCTGTTACCAAGAAATGTATGTTCTTATTTATTTACAACTCAAAAAAGATGACACAAGTATTGCAATATGTATATATCTTTAATAGGGATCCCCATTAATAAGATTTGGGGTGCAGGTATCATTCTTTTAAATATCTCACATATTGAACATGTTCATGCATTTTAGTGTTTTTATAATTTATTGGTGCTTTAGAACTGTATAATATAAAAGGATAACAATATTAGTTATGCATGATGAAAACAATATATGGCAGTATTTTGTTCATCAGAAAGCTGGAAATACAAATTTGTTTAAGTACTAATCCTTTGCATACTTATGATTCAGTTCTGCTTTTACCTCATTCTCTGCTAGTTTACAACACAATGATTGTGTTCTCTTTACATTTAAACATTTTGGAACAAGTTACAGTCATTCAGTCCATGGCACATCATCAAGAAATTTAACGTGCAGTTGGATTTGTGGTAGAAATAGTTTCTGTTGATTGTTATCTCCATTGACAGGATTTCAAAATGTCAATACACAGCGGATACTGTGAACAAAAATAAAAGTTGTATCAGTGGGTTGAAAAAAATAATGCTATACATTCGAGACTGATAGAAGGATATAAACTTGTAAACAATGGTGTTAATTTTTAGGATTGGCCTCTGAGGCAGCTTTAGCAAATATACATAATATACATACATAGAGAGGCTCTCACCAATTGGTCTGTTGAATTGTCAATCACATTTTGCTTCCTCCCACTACACCATATAGCTTGGGGTAATAAGCCAGCCCACGTTACACATTCATTTGCTCCATACATTTGATTGAATGCACACGCTTGTGCATACTGTCCACAACCTATCAAAACATATATTTTCTCTTCCATTGACCAAGCTCTCACAGAGTGTGCTTTTACATTTTATTTTTGTATATTATCTTAATTACTATTTGAATGCACCCAGGGTGCTCAGTTGCATGATGTTTTACTTTCTTGCTCCTTCTGAAAATGTGCTGTCATACAGTGTTTAAGTGGAATTGTTGTAGCAGCCTGCAAGTTCAGTGTCTGCTTCATTTCCCCAGCGCCCAGAGCCTCTGTAGCAGTGCATATCTCATTGTGGGCACTGAGATAAAGACTTCCCCAGGTGCTCGTTTAAAAGGAACTCAGCAGCGAGGAATGAAGGGTGGGTGCGGTACAGCAGCAGGGAATCTAGTGGACATGAAAGCCTGCTGGAATCCCATCACTATCCCGACGTGGTTTTTCATGGGAGGCAGTGTGACCGGCACTCTTTTGCCTCATTGAGTTATGTGCATTAAGTTTATATGCTAATGCACTTCCCACCTTTACAGGCCATTTCACCTGGCTCTACCCGTTTGCCCTGCTAGAACGGCGTAAGGTGTTAAGTGCATTCGCATGTAAAAAGGCTGCAGAGGGGACACATAAAAAACCTTCTCATGTCAAGGGAAGAAGGAAGGTGTGTGTGTGTGGGGAGGGGTGCAGCGCCCCTTGATAAGAGGAAGATTAGAATAAGGGGAAACATGCTGCATTTTTTAAAGTACTAGCTGCCTCTCTTTGTAGTCAAACATGGAACAACGTGCAACAAACTGCTGAAAATGGGAATATGGAACTATATGCAAGGGTGACAGCAAAAGTGAATTGTAGAAGGAACTTAATAATAACGTCTTGCTGTGACACAGCAACGAGTAAAAAAAAACCTTTGTTAGATGTTTCTTAAAAAAACAGTGCTTCTTCCAATTATGCAGCTTACAAATATGTTAAGTCCAGCCCTCATTAAATTGCAAATACGCGTGTTACCTTTTAATACCCGACTGTCACTGAAAAATATTTTTAGTGGGCTCAAACGGAAACAAGTTATAATCTGTTAATCTAGGGAACATATGTTTCAGTTGTGACAGTCTGATATTGGATTTCGTATTTCTGTGATTCTGGATTTCGGAAGGATGGCACCTGCCTCACTGAGTCACGAGTCAAAGGGGATTGAAATTCAATCTTACAGTTCTCTGTCACTATCTTACTCATCTTCTTTGAATACTTCCAATCAATTTTCCACAATGCTGAAGGACTGCCACTGACTTTGAAGAGATTGCTGTAATGTTTGCTGACAAGCCCTGCATGGAGTGTTCTTTGTAGCCATCAGTGTTAGTAGCGTATCTCATGCAGTTAAATGCCACTCAAACGCACCTTTTTGTGTTTATTTTGAAAAGTCCATGAAGTGGCATATACGACTGATTCTGGTGGCTCAATCACTTGCATAGGGATTTATCACGTCTTCAATGCACATGGCCTTCACTGTAATGCAAATAGATCCTTCATTGCCGCACACAGATACATACACCAGAGAGAACATTGCAAGAAACAGTAGTAAAATGCATGGAACAACTGAAAGCTTTTTTTTAAAAGACACTTGTAAAACCTCCACATCAGTGAGAGATTTTTATTGAAAGCCAGTGGTGGCCTTATTTAAGTGGCGATTCAGTAAAGGGGGTGGTGATGAACAGAGTGCCTGAATTAAGCAGACCACTCTTACCCAGTCCAAAGATCAGGGCTTGATCCATCACCGTTTTTTAGCTCACTGCACCATCCCAGCTCAGAACTTGGCTATATGCAAATTAGTCTGTTCCTGTCCCAGTGCATGATGGGAACAGGGCAAACCAAACTACCAAGCCAATTCTTATACTGGGAAGGAAACAAGCTACCGGGGACCGGTTTCTGGCATTTCAGCCTCGTCGGCCCGGCTTGCTTGAATCCTGATGGTGCAATGAGCAAGGGACTCACATCTGAGTATACCCTTCCAGGCTTATGGTGGACAAAATGATTCAGTAAAGGGGGTGGTGATGAACAGAGTGCCTGAATTAAGCAGACCACTCTTACCCAGTCCAAAGATCAGGGCTTGATCCATCACCGTTTTTTAGCTCACTGCACCATCCCAGCTCAGAACTTGGCTATATGCAAATTAGTCTGTTCCTGTCCCAGTGCATGATGGGAACAGGGCAAACCAAACTACCAAGCCAATTCTTATACTGGGAAGGAAACAAGCTACCGGGGACCGGTTTCTGGCATTTCAGCCTCGTCGGCCCGGCTTGCTTGAATCCTGATGGTGCAATGAGCAAGGGACTCACATCTGAGTATACCCTTCCACGCTTATGGTGGACAAAATGATTCAGTAAAGGGGGTGGTGATGAACAGAGTGCCTGAATTAAGCAGACCACTCTTACCCAGTCCAAAGATCAGGGCTTGATCCATCACCGTTTTTTAGCTCACTGCACCATCCCAGCTCAGAACTTGGCTATATGCAAATTAGTCTGTTCCTGTCCCAGTGCATGATGGGAACAGGGCAAACCAAACTACCAAGCCAATTCTTATACTGGGAAGGAAACAAGCTACCGGGGACCGGTTTCTGGCATTTCAGCCTCGTCGGCCCGGCTTGCTTGAATCCTGATGGTGCAATGAGCAAGGGACTCACATCTGAGTATACCCTTCCACGCTTATGGTGGACAAAATGATTCAGTAAAGGGGGTGGTGATGAACAGAGTGCCTGAATTAAGCAGACCACTCTTACCCAGTCCAAAGATCAGGGCTTGATCCATCACCGTTTTTTAGCTCACTGCACCATCCCAGCTCAGAACTTGGCTATATGCAAATTAGTCTGTTCCTGTCCCAGTGCATGATGGGAACAGGGCAAACCAAACTACCAAGCCAATTCTTATACTGGGAAGGAAACAAGCTACCGGGGACCGGTTTCTGGCATTTCAGCCTCGTCGGCCCGGCTTGCTTGAATCCTGATGGTGCAATGAGCAAGGGACTCACATCTGAGTATACCCTTCCACGCTTATGGTGGACAAAATGATTCAGTAAAGGGGGTGGTGATGAACAGAGTGCCTGAATTAAGCAGACCACTCTTACCCAGTCCAAAGATCAGGGCTTGATCCATCACCGTTTTTTAGCTCACTGCACCATCCCAGCTCAGAACTTGGCTATATGCAAATTAGTCTGTTCCTGTCCCAGTGCATGATGGGAACAGGGCAAACCAAACTACCAAGCCAATTCTTATACTGGGAAGGAAACAAGCTACCGGGGACCGGTTTCTGGCATTTCAGCCTCGTCGGCCCGGCTTGCTTGAATCCTGATGGTGCAATGAGCAAGGGACTCACATCTGAGTATACCCTTCCACGCTTATGGTGGACAAAATGATTCAGTAAAGGGGGTGGTGATGAACAGAGTGCCTGAATTAAGCAGACCACTCTTACCCAGTCCAAAGATCAGGGCTTGATCCATCACCGTTTTTTAGCTCACTGCACCATCCCAGCTCAGAACTTGGCTATATGCAAATTAGTCTGTTCCTGTCCCAGTGCATGATGGGAACAGGGCAAACCAAACTACCAAGCCAATTCTTATACTGGGAAGGAAACAAGCTACCGGGGACCGGTTTCTGGCATTTCAGCCTCGTCGGCCCGGCTTGCTTGAATCCTGATGGTGCAATGTGCAAGGGACTCACATCTGAGTATACCCTTCCACGCTTATGGTGGACAAAATGATTCAGTAAAGGGGGTGGTGATGAACAGAGTGCCTGAACTAAGCAGACCACTCTTACCCAGTCCAAAGATCAGGGCTTGATCCATCACCGTTTTTTAGCTCACTGCACCATCCCAGCTCAGAATTTGGCTGATGGATCAAGCCCTGATCTTTGGACTGGGTAAGAGTGGTCTGCTTAATTCAGACACTCTGTTCATCACCACCCCCTTTTCTGTATCGTTTTTGGCCACTATAGGTGTGGCAGGGTATACTCAGACATGAGTCCCTTTCTCACTGCTCCATCAGGATTCAAGCAAGCCGGGCCGAAGAGGCTGAAATGCCAGAAACCGGTCCCCGTTAGCTTGTCTCCTTTCTGGTGAAGAATTGGCTTGGTAGTTTGGTCTGCCCTGTTCCCATGATGCACTGGGCCAGGGACAGACTAATTTGCATATAGCCAGGTTCTGAGCTGGGATGGGGCAGTGAGATAAATAACGGTGATGGATCAAGCCCTGATCTTTGGACTGGGTAAGAGTGGTCTGCTTTATTCAGACACTCTGTTCATCACCACCCCCTTTTCTGTATCGTTTTTGGCCACTATAGGTGTGGCAGGGTATACTCAGACATGAGTCCCTTTCTCACTGCTCCATCAGGATTCAAGCAAGCCGGGCCGAAGAGGCTGAAATGCCAGAAACCGGTCCCCGGTAGCTTGTCTCCTTTCTGGTGAAGAATTGGCTTGGTAGTTTGGTCTGCCCTGTTCCCATGATGCACTGGGCCAGGGACAGACTAATTTTCATATAGCCAGGTTCTGAGCTGGGATGGGGCAGTGAGATAAATAACGGTGATGGATCAAGCCCTGATCTTTGGACTGGGTAAGAGTGGTCTGCTTAATTCAGACACTCTGTTCATCACCACCCCCTTTTCTGTATCGTTTTTGGCCACTATAGGTGTGGCAGGGTATACTCAGACATGAGTCCCTTTCTCACTGCTCCATCAGGATTCAAGCAAGCCGGGCCGAAGAGGCTGAAATGCCAGAAACCGGTCCCCGGTAGCTTGTCTCCTTTCTGGTGAAGAATTGGCTTGGTAGTTTGGTCTGCCCTGTTCCCATGATGCACTGGGCCAGGGGCAGACTAATTTGCATATAGCCAGGTTCTGAGCTGGGATGGGGCAGTGAGATAAATAACGGTGATGGATCAAGCCCTGATCTTTGGACTGGGTAAGAGTGGTCTGCTTAATTCAGACACTCTGTTCATCACCACCCCCTTTTCTGTATCGTTTTTGGCCACTATAGGTGTGGCAGGGTATACTCAGACATGAGTCCCTTTCTCACTGCTCCATCAGGATTCAAGCAAGCCGGGCCGAAGAGGCTGAAATGCCAGAAACCGGTCCCCGGTAGCTTGTCTCCTTTCTGGTGAAGAATTGGCTTGGTAGTTTGGTCTGCCCTGTTCCCATGATGCACTGGGCCAGGGACAGACTAATTTGCATATAGCCAGGTTCTGAGCTGGGATGGGACAGTGAGATTAATAACGGTGATGGATCAAGCCCTGATCTTTGGACTGGGTAAGAGTGGTCTGCTTAATTCAGACACTCTGTTCATCACCACCCACTTTTCTGTATCGTTTTTGGCCACTACAGGTGTGGCAGGGTATACTCAGACATGAGTCCCTTTCTCACTGCTCCATCAGGATTCAAGCAAGCCGGGCCGAAGAGGCTGAAATGCCAGAAACCGGTCCCCGGTAGCTTGTCTCCTTTCTGGTGAAGAATTGGCTTGGTAGTTTGGTCTGCCCTGTTCCCATGATGCACTGGGCCAGGGACAGACTAATTTGCATATAGCCAGGTTCTGAGCTGGGATGGGGCAGTGAGATAAATAACGGTGATGGGTCAAGCCCTGATCTTTGGACTGGGTAAGAGTGGTCTGCTTAATTCAGACACTCTGTTCATCACCACCCCCTTTTCTGTATCGTTTTTGGCCACTATAGGTGTGGCAGGGTATACTCAGACATGAGTCCCTTTCTCACTGCTCCATCAGGATTCAAGCAAGCCGGGCCGAAGAGGCTGAAATGCCAGAAACCGGTCCCCGTTAGCTTGTCTCCTTTCTGGTGAAGAATTGGCTTGGTAGTTTGGTCTGCCCTGTTCCCATGATGCACTGGGCCAGGGACAGACTAATTTGCATATAGCCAGGTTCTGAGCTGGGATGGGGCAGTGAGATAAATAATGGTGATGGATCAAGCCCTGATCTTTGGACTGGGTAAGAGTGGTCTGCTTAATTCAGACACTCTGTTCATCACCACCCCCTTTTCTGTATCGTTTTTGGCCACTATAGGTGTGGCAGGGTATACTCAGACATGAGTCCCTTTCTCACTGCTCCATCAGGATTCAAGCAAGCCGGGCCGAAGAGGCTCAAATGCCAGAAACCGGTCCCCGGTAGCTTGTCTCCTTTCTGGTGAAGAATTGGCTTGGTAGTTTGGTCTGCCCTGTTCCCATGATGCACTGGGCCAGGGACAGACTAATTTGCATATAGCCAGGTTCTGAGCTGGGATGGGGCAGTGAGATAAATAACGGTGATGGATCAAGCCCTGATCTTTGGACTGGGTAAGAGTGGTCTGCTTAATTCAGACACTCTGTTCATCACCACCCCCTTTTCTGTATCGTTTTTGGCCACTATAGGTGTGGCAGGGTATACTCAGACATGAGTCCCTTTCTCACTGCTCCATCAGGATTCAAGCAAGCCGGGCCGAAGAGGCTGAAATGCCAGAAACCGGTCCCCGGTAGCTTGTCTCCTTTCTGGTGAAGAATTGGCTTGGTAGTTTGGTCTGCCCTGTTCCCATGATGCACTGGGCCAGGGACAGACTAATTTGCATATAGCCAGGTTCTGAGCTGGGATGGGGCAGTGAGATAAATAACGGTGATGGATCAAGCCCTGATCTTTGGACTGGGTAAGAGTGGTCTGCTTTATTCAGACACTCTGTTCATCACCACCCCCTTTTCTGTATCGTTTTTGGCCACTATAGGTGTGGCAGGGTATACTCAGACATGAGTCCCTTTCTCACTGCTCCATCAGGATTCAAGCAAGCCGGGCCGAAGAGGCTGAAATGCCAGAAACCGGTCCCCGGTAGCTTGTCTCCTTTCTGGTGAAGAATTGGCTTGGTAGTTTGGTCTGCCCTGTTCCCATGATGCACTGGGCCAGGGACAGACTAATTTGCATATAGCCAGGTTCTGAGCTGGGATGGGGCAGTGAGATAAATAACGGTGATGGGTCAAGCCCTGATCTTTGGACTGGGTAAGAGTGGTCTGCTTAATTCAGACACTCTGTTCATCACCACCCCCTTTTCTGTATCGTTTTTGGCCACTATAGGTGTGGCAGGGTATACTCAGACATGAGTCCCTTTCTCACTGCTCCATCAGGATTCAAGCAAGCCGGGCCGAAGAGGCTGAAATGCCAGAAACCGGTCCCCGGTAGCTTGTCTCCTTTCTGGTGAAGAATTGGCTTGGTAGTTTGGTCTGCCCTGTTCCCATGATGCACTGGGCCAGGGACAGACTAATTTGCATATAGCCAGGTTCTGAGCTGGGATGGGGCAGTGAGATAAATAACGGTGATGGATCAAGCCCTGATCTTTGGACTGGGTAAGAGTGGTCTGCTTAATTCAGACACTCTGTTCTTCACCACCCCCTTTTCTGTATCGTTTTTGGCCACTATAGGTGTGGCAGGGTATACTCAGACATGAGTCCTGTAATAATGTAATATTCTTCATGGAGTCAGGGTGTAGTTCCAAGTTGTTATTTATTGTAGCTTAAGTTACAGATGGTACAGGTGAACCAAGATGGTAGTTAAATGGTTAAATAAGTAATATAGTTAGCCCCACCAGGAGCTGTCCTCCTGGATGCTCAGCCTTCCATCACTAAGTGAAGACCCATCTCTAGCAAGCATTCTATGACATCTATAACATTCTAAATACAGGCAAGCTGGAAAGCATGAGAAGATAGATGACAGATAGGGAGATTAAAATACACTATGCAACATATCCCCTTTTCTTACACTGGAGAAGAGAGATGTGAATAACGGTATGCACTAAACAGGAAGAAGTGGTAATGTAGAAAAACAGAACTAATAAGAATTAGAATAGATATGTCTAGAAGAAGAATGATATAGAAAAAATTAATGAAATAAAATACAAGACACAAGGAACACACATCCCCTTTTCCTATTGCAGAAAAACAATAATAAGGAGGAGAACATCGAATACATGGTTCACAGGATCGTTAACCACACCAATTGGCCAGACTGGCGTAATTGTGAAACTATGAACCAGGTTGTGAGAGATATAACCAGAAAGAATGAATATAATAAGGAATTCAAGTAAAGGTGAAATGAATGACACCTAATCTGAACAAGGAAATGTAATCAGCAAGAATTATAAATTAGAGCAATATTATAAAAGCATATATATTTGAGTATCACGAATATCATAAAACTGAAATTCCATGTGACGTACGTCTACGCACAGGAATTAATCACAAGTATTAAAACTATTTTGCGCAAAAAGAAGATATAATATTAATATAGAGAGGGAGCTCGAGCTAAACTATCATAAAACAGCGCTGAATTCAAATAATGACGTCAAAATTTCTTATTTTAAACTGGCAGTAGTAGACATAAATATTGTCCATTAATAAAGTATGCATCAATTAAATAATGAAAAACATTTTCATTTTAACCCAACAAAGCTAGCTGTAGACATAAATATTGTCCATTAATAAAGCATGCATCAATAAAATAATGATAATTTTTATCACTTTAACCCGACATTTATGTATGAATTAAATCTCAAACCAATAGGCGTAGAGAAATAGTGTCTATTTTTACAACTTGTAAAATTGAATAAATGACATTAATATATTTTAAACTGAAATGCATAGACAAATAGTGTCTACTCATTAAATATGCATAAAACATCACTTTAAACCCATGGGTGTAGACAAGAGTGTCCACTCATTAATTTTTTCGCATTTTGTTGAATTCATTAAAAGTAAATAACATCACTAAGTTAATCTTTGCAAAGAATTATATAAATATATATTTTTTTTATTATATTTGTTGTAACCTAACATTATAATGCAGAATATCATTTTAAAAGGCATCATAATATTAGCTCTAGTACATCACAGCGCAGCATCCTATAAAAACATCTGAAATGGAGTTAGAGAAATACCCTCACTTTTAAATAGGACAATAATACCAAAACTATAAATTAATTAAAGTTGTCACCGTTGTCATCTGGTACATAAGCTTTACGTTGTTGTTCAGGAAGAAAGAGACAGTACCTGTGCTGAAGGAATTGTAATTCCGAATATCATGAGGTATATTGAAGGAAAAAAAAATGGTACCGCATTTTATTAGATGATGATAATATTTAGTGCTCTGTTTATTTGATTTACTTCGTGTACCACCGATTTTAAACAAATTGTAACTGAGAAGCTGAACCGAGGAAAATAGTTCTGGAAGAGGTGCAGGTTCTGACGTGCTGGATAGGAGACGAAGTATTGTGAAGATGATATCACGTTTTCTTACGTTGTGCAGGGTGGTTACTGGCACACATATGCATCCCAAAGCTACTGCGCAGTGTCTTTGACGTATGGTTAGCGTCATACCACATGAAGACATGAAAGAATGTTCCACTACTTGGAGGCTGCACGAGCTTACTGATCGCGCTGGCTGCACGCTCTAGCCAATTTTGAATGGAAATAAGACCGTTGAACTGCTGCGTTATGTAGGCAAGGTAAAAATAAATCTTTTATTCATCAACCCAAAATTTTTTTTGTTCGCAATTTAAATGGTTGAAGAGCACATTCATTTCGCATATCACGTTGAAACATGAAATAGCCATCACGAACAAGGTGAAAAGCTCTCCAAATGTTTTCATTTCTTTCAGCTGTTCCCATAAATCTGTGCCCATTAGACAAGCAGGGTCGAAAAAGGGCATTCTCACAACAGAAGGCGATAAATAAAGATCCATATCTCAGGCGGCTGCACCTGTGAAGCCCTTCAGTTCTTTACAAAACAAAGCCAGCGTTTGACAGTTAACTCTTAAGTTGTAGGAATATTCACACAGAGGCTTTTTTCAAATTATTCAAGTGTAGTTTTCACTTAATTATTGTCACTTTGAAAAAGATGCTGCAGGTTTACTAATCATTACCGTGTAGTGTAATTTTCATTTAACAACTGTTTGTATGAAAAGCATATTGCAGGCTTACAAATCAGCATCTTGTCATTTGGATTTAAAATAGGAACAGGCTAGTGATGATAGTTTATCAATATTTTTCGTGTAGATTTCCAATCAGCAGGTTAATAAAGCATAGTCAGGCAGTCTCTTTTTTAGTCAGGAGAAATTGTTTTACCATAAGCAGTGGTTTTAAATTCAGGTGCAGCTGTTAATAATTGAAATAAGAACTCACCAAGCTTAAGTTGATGTTGGCTTGCCCAGGTGAGGCTGACCGTTGGCAGTTGGTCACTGGTGGGGCAGGGGCAGCCAAGATGTAAAGTTGCAAGTGAGTGCTTGGGTTCTTAGTTTTCGAGTTGTAGTTCTTGGATGTAGTTGAAGATTTTGAATTGTAATTTCAATGTAAAAATCCTTTTAAAATAGTATCCACGCAGGGTTTGTAGTCCAATCGTCGCCAATGTAATAATGTAATATTCTTCATGGAGTCAGGGTGTAGTTCCAAGTTGTTATTTATTGTAGCTTAAGTTACAGATGGTACAGGTGAACCAAGATGGTAGTTAAATGGTTAAATAAGTAATATAGTTAGCCCCACCAGGAGCTGTCCTCCTGGATGCTCAGCCTTCCATCACTAAGTGAAGACCCATCTCTAGCAAGCATTCTATGACATCTATAACATTCTAAATACAGGCAAGCTGGAAAGCATGAGAAGATAGATGACAGATAGGGAGATTAAAATACACTATGCAACAAGTCCCTTTCTCACTGCTCCATCAGGATTCAAGCAAGCCGGGCCGAAGAGGCTGAAATGCCAGAAACCGGTCCCCGGTAGCTTGTCTCCTTTCTGGTGAAGAATTGGCTTGGTAGTTTGGTCTGCCCTGTTCCCATGATGCACTGGGCCAGGGGCAGACTAATTTGCATATAGCCAGGTTCTGAGCTGGGATGGGGCAGTGAGATAAATAACGGTGATGGATCAAGCCCTGATCTTTGGACTGGGTAAGAGTGGTCTGCTTAATTCAGACACTCTGTTCATCACCACCCCCTTTTCTGTATCGTTTTTGGCCACTATAGGTGTGGCAGGGTATACTCAGACATGAGTCCCTTTCTCACTGCTCCATCAGGATTCAAGCAAGCCGGGCCGAAGAGGCTGAAATGCCAGAAACCGGTCCCCGGTAGCTTGTCTCCTTTCTGGTGAAGAATTGGCTTGGTAGTTTGGTCTGCCCTGTTCCCATGATGCACTGGGCCAGGGACAGACTAATTTGCATATAGCCAGGTTCTGAGCTGGGATGGGACAGTGAGATTAATAACGGTGATGGATCAAGCCCTGATCTTTGGACTGGGTAAGAGTGGTCTGCTTAATTCAGACACTCTGTTCATCACCACCCACTTTTCTGTATCGTTTTTGGCCACTACAGGTGTGGCAGGGTATACTCAGACATGAGTCCCTTTCTCACTGCTCCATCAGGATTCAAGCAAGCCGGGCCGAAGAGGCTGAAATGCCAGAAACCGGTCCCCGGTAGCTTGTCTCCTTTCTGGTGAAGAATTGGCTTGGTAGTTTGGTCTGCCCTGTTCCCATGATGCACTGGGCCAGGGACAGACTAATTTGCATATAGCCAGGTTCTGAGCTGGGATGGGGCAGTGAGATAAATAACGGTGATGGGTCAAGCCCTGATCTTTGGACTGGGTAAGAGTGGTCTGCTTAATTCAGACACTCTGTTCATCACCACCCCCTTTTCTGTATCGTTTTTGGCCACTATAGGTGTGGCAGGGTATACTCAGACATGAGTCCCTTTCTCACTGCTCCATCAGGATTCAAGCAAGCCGGGCCGAAGAGGCTGAAATGCCAGAAACCGGTCCCCGTTAGCTTGTCTCCTTTCTGGTGAAGAATTGGCTTGGTAGTTTGGTCTGCCCTGTTCCCATGATGCACTGGGCCAGGGACAGACTAATTTGCATATAGCCAGGTTCTGAGCTGGGATGGGGCAGTGAGATAAATAATGGTGATGGATCAAGCCCTGATCTTTGGACTGGGTAAGAGTGGTCTGCTTAATTCAGACACTCTGTTCATCACCACCCCCTTTTCTGTATCGTTTTTGGCCACTATAGGTGTGGCAGGGTATACTCAGACATGAGTCCCTTTCTCACTGCTCCATCAGGATTCAAGCAAGCCGGGCCGAAGAGGCTCAAATGCCAGAAACCGGTCCCCGGTAGCTTGTCTCCTTTCTGGTGAAGAATTGGCTTGGTAGTTTGGTCTGCCCTGTTCCCATGATGCACTGGGCCAGGGACAGACTAATTTGACAGGGACAGACTATTTAAGTGGCAGCATGAGTATTTTTCATATGCTTGCAATAAATGTAATTTATTTCAAATCGTTTTTATTGATATTTTCAAAAACTAAAACAATAGTGAATAAAGGACAGAAAAACATAAATAAATAATAAGCTCAAGATACAAGGAAGGGGAAGTTCCTTTATACTGACATGCATATGAAGGAAAAACATAGAATACAAATTGGAGGTCATAAGATTTGATATCATTTCTACTATAAGTATAGCTGCTGAAGTTGACTTCCTAACATTATGACACGAGGCATATCGAATGAAGTACCAAATGTGCATTTGTACATTCACATCGTGTCTAAAATCTATAAACTGCTATTTCAAAGACATATGCAAAACGCATTCTCGTAACGAACTGAAATGGGAATCAGAATCTATTTCCAGGAATATTTCCCTTGACTGGATTAAGATACATGAAACCCCTTTCTCAAGCAATAAATATAATTTAAATAAATGTGACCATTACACCACCATGCTGAGGCCAGAGCTATAAGCTTTACCAAGGCTTGTTGTTTTCTGTAAAATACTGAATTTGAAAGTCAATTTGAACCTCAACCCTTCTGTTCTTTATTGACAATAACCCTCCAAAATGATTTCTCTCCTTTTCAGAGGACAAGGTGGATTGCCATCAATTCTTAAACGTTGGGGAACCCAATCAGTACCAGATCCTAATGATAACTTGGGAAATGTTTTGGGTTGTTACTTCCGGATGAAATGCAGAAATCAACAAATATGAACAAATAAAAACTATCTGTAAAGACAGAGATATAGCTAGGTTAGACCTGGTATATTTGGCACTCTGAGCACTTTACCACATCTAACCAGTGCTAAAGTGCAAGTGCTCCTTGTGTAAATTGTATTGGTGATTGGTTTAACCATGATTGCCATATTTGATTTACTAGTAAATCTTTCGTATAGTGCACCAGGTGTGCCAAGGGCCTGTAAATCAAATGCTACTAGTGGGCCTGCAACACTGATAGTGCCACCCACACGAAAAGCCTTGCAAACATGTCTCAGACCTGCCACTGCAGTGTCTATGTGTGCAGTTTTTAACTGTCAATACCACCTGGAAAGTGCACCCACTTGCCAGGCCTAAACCTTCCCTTTTCCTACATGTAGGCCACCCTTAAGGTAGGCCCAAGGCTGTCCCATGAGCAGGGTGCAGTATATTTAAAAGGTGGGACACGTGCTGTTGTGTTTTTCATTTCCTTGTAGTGAAATACTGCTAATTTCATTGTTCACTATTGCAAAGACTATCTCTCCCATTGTGTAACATGAGCATTGCTTTGAAATATCTGTTAAGTGTAATATTCCATCAGTAGTAGATAGGGTGTTGGAGTTTGGAGGTCTCTGAACTCACAATTTAAAGGTAGGTCTTTTGGTGAAGTTGCTTTTTAAATTGTAAGGGCATTTTCTTGCTTAACCACTCTGTGTCTCTGCCCGTCTGTAGAATCCATGTCTGGGTTGGCTGACAGTTGGGCTCTTGTGTATTGTTTAGACAGTCACACAAAGGGAGCGGAAGTGTGCCTTGCATATCCTGATGGACCTTCCTGAGCAAGAATGGTGTAAGCATTACCAAAATTGTTAAAATAGAAAAAAAATTATGATTCCTGCAAAGTCATATTGAGTTTGTGTCTTTCCATTTTGGATTTATTCCTCTGCAAATGCTTTGATAGGCCAGTGCAACCTCTTGTTTTGGATGGAAGCCAGACCAGAAGTAGTGCGTTGTACCATCCTAAGTCGACTTGACTATTGTAACGCACTACTTCTGGAGGCCCCGGTAACACTCTTGGGCAAGTTGCAAAGGGTGCAAAATATCGCTGCTAAACTCGCCCTCTCTCGCCCCTATCACAGTTCTTCTACGGCAGCACTGCAAGAACTTCATTGGCTGCCAGTTCATCTACGGGTGCGCTACAAAGCAGCGTGTATTGTGTTTAGGGCTATTCATGACCTGGGCCCCATTCCTTTGCGGCGAATGTTTGCCTGGTATTGTCCATCTAGAGCTTTACGCTCCTCGTCTTCCAGGCTACTGGTAGTTCCACGATTCCAGAGAGTGAGGATGGGGGGCCGCTCTTTTAGAGTAGCGGCAGCCAAACTCTGGAACTCTCTGCCTATATCCTTGAGAAGCCTTGGAGATCTTTTATCTTTTAGAAAGGTTCTAAAAACTCATCTTTTTCCCAGGATAGGCTGAGCTACTGTTTTCATTGAGTACGGGTCAAAGCGCCAGGATGCCCTTGGTGGTGATAGGTTGCGCTATATAAGTATGCCACAATACAATGCCACAATACAATGGTTTTCACTCTTTTACCCCCGGTCTCAAACCTGTGACGTTCTTTCCTCTGGGGGCTCTTATGTTATTTAGGCTATTTTGCACACCATGCCACCTCTGTTTGGAACCAGTCATATGCAAATAAGTCTTCACCCTGCTCCGATAGGAACAGTCCAACCCGAACTTCAAGGCCAGGTTCGCCCTGAACTGGAACACAATTAATTTAGGACCAGTTTCACCCAGATTTGGGGGTCATCAGCTATTTTTACCTTGATGCCAATGAGTCAGTGTGGACAGGTCACACGTCTGAGCATGCTCTTCCCACTTAGGACGATACACTGAATATACAAAAAATACTCATTGTGCCACCCACTAAAGTAGCCCCTTAAAACATGCCTTAGGTCTACCATTCCAGCCTGTAGTTTCTTTTCAAACTGCCATTTTGACCTGGAAAAATAATCCATTTGCTAGGCCTAAACCTTCCTTTTTTTATTACATACAAGTCCACCCTAAGATAGACTCTGAAGGCTAATAGAGCTGAGTGCATTGTACTTAATAAGTCAGACACGTGGGTTTATGTTTTACATGTCCTGGTAGCAATAAACTCCTATTTTGTTCATTTCTGTGGGGCTTATCTATTCCATTGGACAACATTGAGTTACCTTATTGTGTTTTATGAGTGCTTTGGATGGGGAGCAGATAGTAATATCATTTTTAGAATGAAATGAATCACATTTTAAATTGTAGGTCAGATTTTACATCACAATTATAAAAATCCTACTTTTAGAACGTTAGCATTTTCTTGTCATAACCATTTGGTGTCTGTTGCTAGTGTTCTGGGTTTACATGCTTGTGAATGACTTTGCAGTTGGGCTTTGTGCATTCATCTAGACCGTGACAACAAAAGGGAGTAGGCACAGGCAGGATGGCTAGAGGCAGAGCTGTTCAATGCCCCACTTACACTTCAGAGGGTTTGCTTCCAGCACTCACACAGGACCCTGACACTCACCTTCTGCCACCCAAGACTTTTGGAGTGTTGGCAGAGGAAGGATGAACTTTTCAGAACCAGATGTGGGGGTAGTATAGGGAATCCCCCACTCCTAGGGCTGGCAGCAGGTATAAATACTGGACCCTCAGAACACCTTTTCAGTACACTCCTGGACCTGTGGAAGATTGTTCCGAAGGACTGCCTTGACCTCCAGAGGACAGCACTGCTGCTACTAAACAACTGCGTTTCTGGGTCATCTTCTTGAGGTCAGACCACCGGAAGTGACTCCAAGGGCTAGTTGGCTGCCCTCCAGTGTGAGCTACATGAACAAAACAAGCTACTGAGTCCCTGAGCCCTGCACCTGGCCTCTACTTGAGTGAGTCCTAAACCCCACCATGTGCCTGCCAGGTCCTGGACCCTTGGAAGTGGTGTTAGAGGTGCTGCACCTGCCTAACCCTAAAACTTGGGACTCAGAACTTTTTTCACCACAAAATGACTGAAGAACTGACAGAAGACCAGGACCTACTTACCAGCATTCTTCTCTGCAGCAACAAATTCTGCTCAGCAGGATCTCTCAGCGATAGTATACAGCTTTGTTAAACCCTCTTCGGTTCAGCCTGCTACTTCGTCCTGTGGGAGGTTTTCAACTTTCAAAAAGATGTCCAACTCCCAGGTAAAATTCTTCACCAAGCATGACGTCGACTGGTTCTCCATCAAAGACAATGACCTCCTCAACCTAGAAATCTAGCTTTTCCGCTCTCTGCTTTTCCCCATCATAGTCAACAGTTTCACCAAGACTTTGTCCAGCAGCCTCCTGAAAACGATGACTCCTCCTCTGATAGTTTACTACTTTACCTCTAGCTTCTCTTGGACTTTCAAGACATTTTCTAAGGCCAAAGGTAAGATGAGAAAGAGCTCAATTCACCACCTGTATCTGAGCCACACGGCATCATGGTTGGCCTTAACTTTTGACTTTCGCCCTGTCTCGCGCAACCAGATACCTGTGGTAGGCGCTTTGATCTTTTAGGTGCTAAATTTCACTCAAAATGGTTCTACTGATAAGATTTAATTCATTTTGGGGTGATTTTATTTATTAACATTTTCTCTATTTTGCTAGATTGGTTTGGGATTTTTCTTATGTTAGGTTTTCACTTTACTCCTGTTTGTGTGCTGCATAAATGCTTTAAACAGTGCCTCTAAATTAAGCCTGACTGCTTTTATACCAAGCTACCAGAAGGTTAAGCACAGGTTAATATTGTGCCTTTTGTGGTTCACCCTGACGGGCATTGTGTTTGTTGCTTGAGAAGGGTTTCACAATCCTCAACTTATAACCCTATTTATTACAGTTATCCTAGCGGCTGAAGTACTGTCAAGGAATTCTTCTAGCAAGTCAAATGTGACAAAAGTCATGATTTTATTGACGTAATTTTTGAGAATTCCAGGAAGCGCAGAAAGTCTGTTTTGTTGTTCCTTGTAGATTTTCTAGATTTGACAGTTTTCAGATATAGGAAGTTCACAGATTCATTTGTTACACATAAAGTACAGCAACGGTAATACACCCTTAGAACTGAGAGAACAGAAGAATTAGTTAAAATGTTATATGGCTCCTATAATTGATTGTTTCAAGAGGCGAGCTGATGACTTAATGTAAATGAAAACATATCTTATAAACTAAGTTAAAATAGCAGTTCTACTTCTGATAGCATCTTAAACCTGTCTTGTGAACTACAAACCTTAGTCATCTAACGCTGCAGTGCTGGGGAGTCCAAACAGTACCATTTTAGGTCAAATATTCTAACCCCTGTGTATATTCAGGGTGTGATGCGCTTCCCCTTTATAATCTAAATTTACTTGTGATTTACTGGTGGACATATATAATCACAGTAGTCAAAAATGGCTTTTGAGCACACAACAATGTCCAACCTAGTTAAGACTCTTTCAAATGTACCTCGGAAAGTAAAGGTTTAAGAAAATGAAAGTTGTACACCTCGAGTGGCCTAAATTTCACAATTATAAATTAACTAGCACATACTGGAAGAGCAGAACACTTTTGCAATTACCTTAGCAATTGAACTAATTGACAGAATTATACTATTTAGGAAAAAAACACTTCGTGTGAGTCTTGCATCAGTCTGGATGAATAATGGGTTTTGAACCGTCATAAACAGTATTGAAATGCTTTATAAAGTGGCTACTCAGAGTGTGCATTTCCTTCTCCATAAGAAGAGACTCTTTCTGTAGGAAAGTAGGATCTGCTTTTACGGTTACCCCACTTTTTGCCTGGTGCTATGCTGTTTCTGACTAGTCTGACTGGGATCCTGCTAACCAGGACCCAAGTCTCTGCGCTTCCTCCCCTGAATTGGTATAGTAAGTACTTAGGTACATACCAGATTGGAAACTGGTGTACCCTTATAAGTCCCTATATTATGGTACTGAGGTACCCAGTGCATAGGGACACCAGTGGTCCCCCATGGGCTGAAGCATGCATTATGCCACCCACGGGGGGGCACTCAAACTGTAACTACAGTCCCGCAATTACAGCCTGCGTAAGCTGGTGCTAGCACCACTTACAACAGATATAAGTTTCCCTATATCTGAGGCAACTGCATTTAAAACCTATAAGTCACCCCTAAAGCAGGCCTTTCAATCCTGAAGGCAGGGTGATCGGTTCTAAGTTCGAGAGTGCCCCTGCATGAGTAGGACACCCCTACAACCTTCGGAGTCCATTCTCCTGGGCTGTAAGTGCATCAGCCATTACGATACATTGAGTGGCCATGCATCATTATGAGATGACCATCTCTAAACTAGCTGTAACATACCCTGTCATGTTTGGTATCAAACATGTTGGAATCATATCCCCACATCGTAATTGGAATGGGAGGTATAATTCCATGCACGGTAAAGCTTCTCCAGTAGGCCCTCAGTGTTCATGGTACTAGTCTTCTAGACCCAAACAGCACAACGTGGAAGCTGCCGACCAGAGACACGATTCTGCTTTCCTGCTGCTAAGCCAAGCTCAAGCAGGGGAAGGCAGAACAATCCTCTCACAGGGAGGTGTTACCACCTCACAGACAGGTTTTAGTGTTTTGGGGCCAGGTGGGAGCACTTGCCAGCACCACTCACTCTGCTTGAGGGGCACATTTGGTGCCCTCCTTGCATAGTCCAGTTCAAAACAGCTCAGGGAGGCGTTGGCTCCCGCTCTGGCTCAAATCTGGACACATGACATGGGAGTATCCTTCCCACTGTCCGACCCCTCCCCTGGGAGGGTACCCTGAATCGTCCCAACCCTTTCTTTCGGGTATTTAAGGGCTTACCTGTAGGCGGTCCCTAGATTCATTGTGGGACAAGATTAATTTCAAGACACCACTTCTTCTTTGACCGTCTGGGCACTCTGGACTTCGCTGGACCTTGCTCTGAGACTGCGACTTGGAAAACTCCTGCTGCTCCTGGTCTCAGCGTACTGCAAGTCAGCTGAAACGTCTCAGCCAGTGCTCCATACAGGAACCTTCCAAGGCCTGTGGACATCCAAGACACCTGAAGGAATCTCCCTTGAAGTGAAGGAGTCACTTCCTAGCATCTGCAGGCACTGCAAGGAACCTGACCCTATGCTCCCACGGACTCTGATAGGCTCAGTAACCCAGGTCCTGGTTCTTCACATCCCTCAAGGCCTGCCCTGTCCTCTAATCAAGTTTGAGGAGAGGATCCCTCGATGGAGCTGCAGGATCCGAACTCCTGTGCATCACATCGACTTGCCAATGCAAAGGTTTGTTGTTTTCCTTCCTCCACTATCTTTGAGCTCCAAGTAGCCCCAACCTCAAGCATCTCCTGTGACAAAGATCTTCATACTCACCACATCACTTGCACCGTGGGCCTGGATATTTGGTGAGCTGCTTGAGATCCTCTTGCGACTCCAGTGCCTCTGGCCTGTGGGTCCTCTTGAGGGTCTTCTTTTATTTCTGTGGCCTCCTCTAATTGCTCGGGGCCTGCCCTGACTCTCCTACTTGCGTTGAGTCACCTGGACGTTGCTGGCCCCGACACTGCACCTTCTTAGCCTTCCACGTTGTTTGCAGTTGCCAAGGCTTGTTGGTGCTCCCGAAGGATGCCGGTCCCTCAAATCTCGACTTACGACGTGGGACAGCTTATAAACAGCTCTTGGTCTTCCACAGCATTGCCTGCTTCTCATAACTGCAGCTCCAAGGTCATCGTCATCTCTCCTGCAACACCCAACATCGGTGGGCATTCGTCTTCCATGCCTCCTTGTTATTCCTGAGTGGCATAGACTCTGTCCCCTCTGCTTGCAGGTATTTCTCATCTTGAATCCACCTTTGGCTTCCACCGGACACTTTCGCCTTTTCCAGCAGCGGCATCTTCCTCAAGTCCTCCATTAAGTTCAATGGCGGTTTCCGACACCACTTCACACATGGACCCGGCTTCCCTGGTGTATGTATCCTAGTTACTAGGCAATCCCTGGGTAAGGTGGCTCTCCAACCTTCTGTCTTCCACGGGGTTTCTTCAGGGTCCACTGGGAAGGATCCTTTTTTTAAATTTCAACCGTGACTTACCCATTCACTTGTATTGAGCCCACGGTCGCTTTCCCACCCTGCACACGGCGTACCTGGGGTTCCTGGTTACTTACCTCAGGTGGTTCCTTGTGTCCCTGCACTTTTACATCTTCTGGGTATAGTCTTGACTCAAGTCATGGTTTGCATACCACTATTTTACTATATGGTTTGGTCTCCCCTAGCAAACACAGTGTATTTGTGCTACTTACCTGGGTTTTTTCACAAAATATTCTGTGCATTTTGTATATCTCCGGGTAGGAGATTTCTGGATGTGTTACTGTGTTTTTTTTTTCTCTTAATCTATACCAACAAGATTATGCTCCGGTAAAACAAGCTGTTTTACACTCCTGGACTAAGCCTGAAGGCTGCTCTCCACAGCTACCATTTAGAGAGCTTCCTAAGGTTGTCTAAAATCACCTGGATTAGTGCAAGGTACCCACTTACATAAGTGTGCACCATATGCTAAGCCAGCTTCTCACACTTTCTGAATGCATTACACCACAGAGTGCAGATTGAGGAAACCATTCGTGTTTTAGGCCTGCAAGCAGAAGAGTTACATCTAGCAAATGGTGTCAGTCCTTTTGAAGTCACTGACAAGTTAGTTCTTCCATGAGTACGTGATTCAACTTAAACCTAGAAATGATAAAGTCAAGCAGTGGCTTTGGTCTTTTTGCTCTCCACTTGATTTCCCACTTGTCCCTATTAGTGGCCATAGTGGGGGTGGTGCCTCTTAGCTTATGTCACTGCAATTGTCTGACTATATTCAACATAAACTGTTTTGTTGTCAACTATTTTTAGAATTGCACTCTTCTCTTTATTCAATTGTATATTCTTTTAATTTCTCCTCACCTTCAGAGGATGTGACTAGTTCAACCAATGTTATGTCAAAATGAGCAATTTTTTTAGCTTTTTGCATCTTTACTTACTATAAAAGAGTATGGATATTTGGTCTTTTTGAATTTCTACCAATTGTTTGTTAATTGATGTTTGTATATTCCCTTTGTGATTCTTTCCGGATTATAACTTGACTGTTATTTATGGAGAAGAGAAAGCATTATCACTTCTGCAACAAGTGATTATCCCTGCGTGACATTCCATGGAAGTGGCTGGCTGTGTTTTACAGTCTACAATAGCATGCACGCTTATAGCCACAGTCCCTGTCCACTCAGTCATGCCAAGGGGGCAGAAAGTAGCGTGGAATAGGCATGAATCAGAAGATGTGTAAGACAAAAAGGCAATGCCAGAGCGTCTTGTGGAGTAGAGTCAGCTGAGTGAGGTTGAGGCTCTAGTCTGAATGAGCTGGAGCAGGCTTGGCTGACTAAAGAGCATTTCAGCTTCATAAGACTATTGTGGCAGATTGGGCCAGATGCATCTTATCTTAACTTCTGGATTTGGTGGGTAGTTATACAAACTCTCATTCGATTACAGAGGAGTACAGACTGTAGTGACTGTTGCGTAACTTTCTAAATGAAGATGAATTGGCTAAACTTGCCTTCCCTCTGAAGGGCATTTGTTTGCAAAGATACACATGTAACTGATTTGCTGGTCGTTAAGGCAGTAGCTATAGATTCAGATTAGGCTGAATGTCATCTCCACAACATGAATTGTTTATGAACTTAATGCACTGTATGAACTTTCAGTACATAGAGATGGCTGGATTCTACGATTTTCACAAATCGTTTGCTCTTAGAATATTGTGTTAGCAGGCATGATTAAATCAATCTAAAGACAAACTATAAGAAGTGTAAGGGATAGAAAAATCATTACGATATAGGGAGGGCCTCAAAATATAATACAATATACAAGAAATACTCAATCTGTAAATGGTAGGGGCAATGATGTTGTGCCATTAAGGTAAGCACACAATAATAGCGAGTGGTATATGAAACAATTACACTTTAAAACAATTAAATACCAAGTAATTATGTGCTCTGTGTTGAATTAGTTAACACATGCAAAAAACGCTAGGGAAGCTACTATAAACAGTTCAGTGATACAAATGTGTAAGTGGATAGTCAACCTGTTTTGGTATTCCATAATGAAGACAATGATTTGACAAAAATCAGCAAGTTAAAGAAATGGTGAATATTGGGACAGAAAGGCCCGCTGCCTGGTGAGAGATGTGTACCCCTGCCCGGAGTGCCCAACTGTACTGTTGTATGGATCTCTAATTTTGATTTTTGTTGTCATAGGTGAACACGGATCATGCGTGTGTGCCATGACATAGGCCTGTCTCATCGATTGTGGGGTCTCCTTGGACCAGGAGGGGCACCCAAAGCATTGCCCTCCCAGTGGTGTAAGGCTACTGCCTTCACTAATAGTTAAGCAGTCTCTCATATGCTCAGCCAAGGAGAGAAGAAGGAGGTCGAAACCTACAAGAAGGGTCGAGCTTGTATCATTTTTATATTCTGAGTCAATTTTTATACTCTGAGTCCATGCCTAATGCTGGTTTTGCAAATAGTTCCCTAGCCCGCCCCTACTTCACTCACTCTCACACACGCACACATGCACGCACGCATGAACGCACACACACACACACACACACACACACACGAACATGCACTGTTTTTGTGGGTTTGTGGCAAACTGAAGAAGCCCCACACTCACATGTAATATGAGTTTGTGTATAACGCTCTGCTTAACTCCTATCAGTCTATTAAGACCCTCCTCTTTCTTTCTGCCACCAATATGTCTTCATCCTAGGAACAAGATATTAAAGTGGGAATTGTTGTTTACGAGTGCATTAGAATTGCATTTGTGCGGAGATTCACAGATTTTCCCTTATTCCCAGGCACATTTCACAAGGTTTTACCAGTCGAGGCCAGCATGGCTCACGTGTGAGGGGGTGGGGCCGCCTGGGGTGGGGGAGATAGGCATGGGGTCGTGAGTGAAGGTGGGTCACGCGGGGAGGGGGGGCTCAATAATAAAAAATAAAAAAAACTACCTTTCTGCCGGCCCAGGTCCCACGTCTTCACTGCTCGGTCTGCTCCTGCTTTCCGGCCTCTGGCAGGCACAGGAAGCATTGTGATTGGTCAGGACGAAACCCAGCAAGGGGCTGAAGTGGATTACATGTTCTCCATGTAGGCTACCCTGCAGTTTTCACTCCTCATGGCTTTACCTGTATTTTTTACTCCGCGATAACTTTTATAGCACAGGGCTTTACAACGCAATTCAATACAACGTATTCCGTATTCCAACATAATTGCTATTCTAACTCCAGGGGGGCGTTACTTTGGGGAATGCGCTGTAACAGTTTTGTGGTGTAAAGCCTGGCATTGTAAAAGTTATTGCGGAGTATAAAATGTGGGGTAAAGCCATGCAGAGTAAAAATATGTGGGGTAAACGACATTTCCCAGTGCAGAGTGCGCATGATTGGTTTGGGCGGCCCGAGAGGGCGGACCAAACCAGTCATGCATACTCAGGAGTGGGCAAACCACTCCTGCCCAGGCAGCTCCGCCCACCCGCCCGCAATGAAACATAAAATGGTAATAACCAAAAGTTATTACCATTTTATGTTTTGGCTTTCTCGCATTGCGAAAAAGCAGCAGGGCAACTCTCCTCAGCACTAGTGGAGGAGCCGCCCCTGGGTTTTACCTTTCAAGACATGTATGAGCAAAAAAACTTGATGTTCCTGCACAACTCATAATCCCTATTTGACTGCAAATTTGTGTTTACAGCCAAATCCGGATTACCTTAAAACTTGTATTAAGGGCTAATGAGATGGAGGCACCTCTGCCAATGAAGGTCACTGTAGTGCACGTTTACAGATCTATTAACAGCTCTGTTGAAAATCATATATTACTTCATACTTGCTGGTATGATAGTTATAGAATTGGAATTAATAGTGCGGTTGTTAGAGTAACGTACCCTCAAATGTAAAGTAAAAAGTTTCGATGAGTCACCAAGGAACTTTCTGCAAATGTAAAAAGCCCAAAAACTGAATTATAATTATATCCATCAATTTCTCTTGAAGTGGTACACTGTTCTGTATAATATCGAGATGACAATGGATCTCACCTTTTGATGCAGTCAATAACATTAGCAAACATTTTGCAGGCTTAGGAAAGGTCGCCTGTCTTTTTTAGAGAGTGCCTCTGTCTGCTAATAAATGTGCACTGAGCAGGCTTTTTCTCCCTGGGTTCTTACTGCACGTTTTTCCAGTAGATTTTGTTGGAAAAGAACTTACCAATTTCCACTGCGCAGCAATTCCACTCCTTCATTGATCCTCTCCAGTGGTAAAGTGTGAGTCACCAGCTCGTCCAGATTAAACTTCTTTGCCATGTAATCAGCCACCAGCTGTGGGATGTAGTCTTTTCGAAAGCCTGAAACATCGAGAAACATTGACTATAGTAATCGATTGGCAGACTCATATGATTCAAAGCCATGCTATACCTCCTTGTATCCATTAGGGCGGACCCAAGGTTACTCCAATTTAGGAGAAAGTTGAATACACACTGCTTTAAAGAACACTGCGCCACAGAGCATAAACCATTCACAACCAGCTTCCTCTTCTCTTCCTCGCTGACTAAGGGCCTTATTATGAGTCTGGTGGTCCACAGACCACCAGACTCACTGTGGCGGTCTCCCGACCTCCCTATTATGACTAGGGCTGTGGGGCCACCCTGGAACAACCACAACTGCTGCAACTGACTTTCTCTGGCATGCAGTGCAGGTACTGGTGTGCATACACACAGGGTGGCAGATGTTGTGCCCCATGTGCGCATCCACATGGCATGAGGCACCAGAGGTCCCTGTAGGGCCTCCTTTGTTTCCTCACTGGCACACTTTTCATGGCAGTCTCACCGCCATGAAAAGTGCTGGGGTGAGAAAACTTGTAATATGCCTGGTGAGCTGCAGCAAGCCCCGCCAACTCCTGATCTGGTGAGTGGTTCCTATACGGGTTTGGTGGTGCAGGAGGGGGCAGTCCTGCTTCTGCACTGCCAAACTCATAATAAGAATGAAATTCCCACGTTATAGTTAGTTGGACTCACTATAACTTGCGCGTGCAATGCACTGCTGATGACGTCACATATTATATCACTCATGACATGGTCAGTGACATCACTCATGACATCACTGATGACACCATCCAGTGAATGTGTGTCTTTCTGAAAAATAAATATGTGTTATATATGTATATGTAAAAGTTGATGGAAGAATAAATGTTTAAAAAAGTGTCTAAATGGATGTTTTAAAAAAAAAATAATTGGTTAACTGGCTTATTAAGTGTATCTTAGTGAATACATATATTAGTGAGTAATGTTTAAATATTTAAATATATGTATTAGTGTTTCACTTTGTGTATAAGTGGCTGCATCGGTTGGAGAGTAGTTACATGTGTATGTATATGGGTTATTAGATGTTTTTCTAGTATCAGTATGAGTGTTTGTATGGTTTGGTGGGGGTATTACCTAGCACATAGATGCATGAATGACTGACTCTCTCTTTGTATGTGTTTTGAAGACAGCATATGTGCAGGACTGCATGGGTGGATGAGTGTGTATATGTGTGTGTTAGTGAGTGAATGACTGTTTCACTAGTGTCTTTATCAGTAACTACATATGTTTTAATCTAGTATATGTGAATATTGATGTATATAAGTGAGTATATGTGAGAGTAAGAGATTGTAAGAGTTCCTGTTTAAATTAGTATGTGTTTCTATAAGTGATTGTTTAGGAGAGTAAGTATGTGTAAGTTTCTTTAGAAGAAAAGTGGTGGTGTGTGTATAGCTGTATATGCAAATAAATGGATGTTTAATAGTTTATTTGCATGTGTGAGTATGTGTCAGAGTATCTTTTGGATGACTGTCGGTGTGTAAGAGGATGTATAGGTTTATCACTACATATGATGAGTGAGTATATGTATGAGTGAGTATATAGAACTGTTGGTGAATGAGTGGATGTGTATTTAGATGGTGGAATTATTGAATTGGTTGTTGTAACTGGTATGGGTATCTCCATTTTTTTGAAAATTTTAGTTCCTATTTTTGAATATGTGTTTCAAGGGTTACATTACAGTGAAAGGAGATCTGTCACTCTGTCACAAGGATGGTGTCATCAGTGATGTCATGAGTGATGTCACTGACCATGTCATGAGTCATGTAATATGTGATGTCATCAGCAGCGCATTGCACGCGCAAGTTATAGTGAGTCCAACTAACTATAACGTGGGAATTTCATTGGTTTTATGCGAGTAAAATTTCCAGCTAACTATAACTGGTGTGAAACCTATGGTTTTTTCAGTGAATTTAATAGGTTTTTTAAATGATAATTCCTAACTATAACTGGTGTGAAACCTATGTTTTTTTCAGTGAATTTCATAGGTTTTTTAATAGCAAATTTCTATTGCTATCAAATCTAATATTTTTTTAATGAATCCTATATTGTATATTTATGTAATACTATTTTTTATATGTATATTCTTCTTTTTTTTTTTTTTTTGCCCTGGTGCGCTCCCGGGGCGCGTACCGGGGAGCGCCCCGGTCAGCGCAATTTTGCGTACCGGGGCGCGTACCAGGGAGCGTCCTGTTAGCGCTATTGCCGCGAACGAAAACAACATCGTGACGTATCGCGTAGCCGCGTCCGCGTGATATGCACGGCGTAAGCGCGCCCGGAAGCACCCAAGTGCATACGAACGCGCAGCCGGGCGCGCCCGGGGAGCGTAGCGTAAGCGCGTCGGGTCATGTGACCTGAAATTAACACTTTTTATTGGTTCAGAACAGTTTTGGTTTCCAAATGATGAAGGCCCGAAAAAAACACTTTTCATTGGTTCAGGACAGTTTTGTTTTCCAAAGGATGAAAGCCCCCACCTTTTTTCCTTCTTCTCACTTTGTCCTTTGACTGAGGAAGACCTGTTTGGAGAGCTATTCCCAATTTCTACTTTAAAATGGCTTCAGTAGTAGCAGCAGCAGGAGCATCTCAGCCACCACCAGCACCATCAAGAGGACCTCCACAACACCACAGTGGTGGAGCTGAAGAAGAGGAGGAAGGGGAGGAGGAGGAGGAGGGGAGTAGCACCTTCCTTCCAGAAGATAATACCCCATATAGGCCAAAGCAGCACATTGTTTGGGAGTTTTTTTCCATCCCAAAGGATAAGAAGAAAGTAAATGTGCCAAGGGTTACTTGCCTAATCTGTGGCACTGAACTTTCAAGGGGGAACCCTAACAAAAAATACTCTTTTGGCAACAATACCATGATTAGGCACATGCAACGCCGGCACCCTAATAACAATGCTAGGGCAGAGGTCAGGGAACTGGCCAGAAACCCTGCACAATCTTATGCTAGCACCTCCCAAAGTAATCAACCCACCCCATCGGGTCCAGAGGCAAGGGAGATGATCTCAAGCATTCAATCAAAATTTTCAAATTTTAAAATCGTTTGTATTTTTTGTGGAGCGACAATATGCTATGGTGAACAAAGCATTACACTTATCACCCGTGCTTGGGATAACCACAAGTGCCCAAAGCACCCTTAATTTTTTCCTGATTTTTTTTTTGCTCCAGTTGAGCCCTTTACAATTCCCTGTTTTTTGTTTCTCCTTTCTCCCCATAAAAAAATACAAAAAAAATATAAAAGTGTTCAGAAAAGCCAAAAAAAGTTAAAATAGTTCAGAAAAACAATAAAAAAAATAAAACAACAAAAATAATAAAAAAAACAGTTCTTTTTAGAACTACCTCCAATTTATAAAAAAAACTACATTTTTTAAAAACTCTGTCATTCTTTTTTCTCCAGGGTACGCTCCCCGGTACGCTCCCCGGTGCGCATACCGGGCGCACCCCCCGCGAAAATCATTTCTTTTTTTTCCCCGCGGGGCCCTTTTATAGCCCCCACATCAAACCTAGGGGGTCAGGGGGGGTCTACCCTGCCCTCCTATGGTTATTTCGCCCTTTGTTTTTGCCACCTCTTGTGTCTCGATCCTACCGAGACACAAGATGGCTGCCGCTCCGGACTGTTCGGAATGTTGACAGACACCCGAGAGCCAATCATCTTTCCGCGCGCGAACTCGCGTAGCGCGCCCGGTGCGCTCCCCGGTGCGCGTACCGGGGCGCGCTTATAGATATATATATTTTTTTTAACCTAAATTACTCAAAATCCTCTGGAGCTCATATCTTGAGACATAGCAAAGGCACATCGGGCTACCAGTCCCTACAATTTTGCCAAGTTTGGTGGGAATCCATTCAGCCGTTCGGGCTAAAAGTGAGTCCAACCGCCCTATGGAAATTAACATGGGGAAAACACGTTTTGGGACCCCCCTTTTATCTCGGCCCCGCTTGATGAATCCCCCCCACACTTTCAGGGAAGGAGCGGAGCGGAGCGGGCCATCTTCTTTGAGAAATTCGCGAAGATTCGTCCACCGGCGCCAAAGTTATTCGCAATAGAATGTTGCGGATTTCCTATGGAAACTAGGTCCTAACTATCACTACCTACAGATGATCGCCAGTAGGCAAATATATATATATATATATATATATATATATATATATATATATATATATATATTACCTACTGGCGGTCGCCAGTAGGTATATATAGTTAGGATTTTTTCTCTATGGGATTTTTGAAAATTCTATGTCGAATAACTTTGGCGTTTGAGGACGGAATTGGCTGAAATTGTCAGGAAAATGGAACATTTTGTTTCTGAGCAGCCCCTGAAAATTTGGGCGGTTTTCGTCAAGGGGGGGCCGAGAAAAAAGGGGGGTCCCAAAACGCGTTTTTCCCATGCAATTTTCCATAGGGCGGTTGGACTCACTTTTAGCTCGAACGGCTGAATGGATTTCCACGAAACTTGGCAAAATTGTAGGGACTGGTAGCCCGATGTGCCTTTGCTAGGTCTGAATATATGTGCTCCAGTGGATTTTGAGAAATTAACGTTCAAAAAAATATATATATCTGTAAGCGCGCTCCGGGCAGCGCCCCGGTTCGCGTACCTGACGCGTAACGGAACTTCGCGAAGCGAAGCTGATTGGCTCTCCGGTGTCTGTCAACATTCTAAACAGTCCGGAGCGGCCGCCATCTTGTCTCTCGGTAGGATCGAGAGACAAGAGGAGGCCAAAACAAAGGGGTAAATGACCATAAGGGAGCATAGCAGATCCTCCCTGACCCCCTAGGTTTGATGTGGAGGCTTTAAAAGGGCCCCGCGGGGGGGGGGGGGGGGAATCGCTTTTTTTGCGTGGGGAGCGCCCGGTACGCGCACCGGGAAACGGTCTGGGGAGCGTACTATAAGGAAAAAAGAATGATAGACTTTTTAAATATTGTATGTTTATTGATTGTTCATTTTGTTGTTTTGTTTTTTTTTGCTTTTTTTTATTAAATATAAATTTATTTTTGTGATTCTTTTTCCAAATTTAACAGAACATTTAACAACACATTGTCGGAAATGTCCTCATTTTCAATCAGCGAATCTACTGCATCTACACATTGAACTAATTCATGGTCCCGTGATTCATCCATGAAATCTGAGTCATCATTGTCCTCAATATCTTTTTCCGTGTTGTTCTCCAGAACAATTTTGAAGGAAATATTCTGCTCTCCTTCCATTTTCTTGCTGTAATTTGCATAAAAAATAAATATATCAGTAGAGATAGGGCATTGTTGGGTTTAAGTTCAGACAGGTACTTGTGAGTTTATAACAGAGAAGTAATCTATGGGCACTGTATGGTTTCAGGCGTGAAGTAGTACTATTAAAAAGTGCCTGTGAAGAAGCCTAAGTAAATTCATAATTATACCACAGAAACGTAAATCAATCCATAATTATAATAAACAAGACTTTCTCAATGTCTAACTCTTACAGAGGGACAGTATATAACTATCTAAAAATGTTTTCCCAAATTAATTTAAAGTGCATGACATAGTTCTCCTTTCAAATTTACAAAATAACATCTTACCTTTTAAAAACAAGTTTAAGTTGTCAGTGAAAATGCTCTTGGAATGTACTTCAGGAAGTAGTAGTCAAAATGGCTGTGTTTCTCTCTCTTTCTTTATATATATTCAGGTACATAACCAATCAAATGTCAGGTAAAAAAAAGTAGAAAATGAAAGTAACATTTTAATTGGTTGTCAATTCCAACAATTCAGATGTGTTTTGTGAAGTAATTTACCTCAGGGTATTTAGAGAGGTCTACAGGCTAAATGGAATTCCAACCAAATTTGTGAAAATGGTAGGGATTGGTATGTAGTATGAGCTAATCTATATTTGGTGAAAGTGTCTCCAGTGGTTTTTCTGTATATTACTTTCCCACCTTTTTTGAGCGAGCGCTTCCCGGTGCGCGCCCCGGTACGCGAACCGGCAGCGTTACGGGAGTCCTCCATTTTGTGTTTCGGTAGAATTGAGATACAAGATGGAGGGCAAATAATGTTCAGAATGGGTAGAAGGGGGCACGGTAGACGTATCCTGACCCCCTAGGTTTTCTGAGGGTGGCTGAGGAGGCCCATATGTGCGAAAAAACCCTTTTTTTTTTCAAATTTTTGCGCGGTTAGCGTCCGGTGCGCGTACCGGGTAGCGCTCCGGGGAGCGTACTTTGGTGAAAATTTGTGAAAAAAGTTAGAGTAAAATAATAATTGTGAGTGATCAGATGTAGGGTAGCTCTGAAAAGAGCTTTTGGGTCCTGTGGCTGATTTAGGTACCTACAAGTAGGTACCAATGCACAGTCTTAAATTCAGGATGAAAATTCTGTTCCCTTCATCTGAGAAGTGAACTCCATCTGCTCTGTAGATATCTTGCATGTAGTAACGCAAGTTATTGTTGTAGATGGAGCCCATTCCATGGTCTCTCATGTAAGCTGAAACAGACTTATTTACATGCTTCCTCGATTTCTCAATTTGTGGACAAAATTGGTTGGACCACCTCCATTTCTGTCTTTGGCATATATTTGAATATACCAAGGCAGTTTGAGGAAAAAGTGCCATCAATTGGTCAAAGGTGTCTTTTAAAAGCATTTCCAGACCTACCCCAGTCAAAGTGCCCAAGTCATTTCCTCCACAGTGCACAATTAACAGGTCAGGTTTTGGCAAATGCAAAAAGGTTTTCACCAATGGTATCAATTGGTGACATCTTAATCCTCTGTGGCCAATCCAGTTGATTTCCACATTTTGTAAATTGAGGTTGTGTAAATTTCTGCTATCAGCATACCTTTGAGCCCAGTGGATGTAACTATGTCCAACAATTCAGACAGAAAACATGGTGAGAGGAGGTTCTGCTGCAGTCAGATGAAGTGTGGGAATGAAATGGCAGTTGGAACAGTAGGAGTATGTAATGAAAAAAACTGTGGAGTTTCTGTGGTAATTAATCAGTAGCAGTGATTGGTGGATTTTGATTGCTGAAAACAGAAAGTTAGGGTGCATGGATGAGTTCTTTGAAAGATGTAATTTGAATGGTCAATAAAAAATCATTTTATGAAAGATTGCACTGGATACGCAGGTGTACTGAGAGTTCAGAGTTCAATTGAAACATTGTTGTGTGAACTTGCAAACATGAGAGGTCTTTCAGGAGGTGGTTGCTATGGAAAAAAGGCAGAAAGGGCAGAAGGGGGAAGGGTGTTGATTTGAAAAAAGTGAGGGAAGAGTTTTGATTGGGTGACATGAGAGATATGTGTGATGAATTACAGCATTTATGTGCCATTGTTGGTTGCAGCCTCTGGAGTGCATACCTTTTGCTCTGCTGAAGACAAATTGGTGTGTGTCTGAGACGGTTTTGAAACTCAAAAAGTATTTGGTGAGAAAAGATTCATTTAATTTAGATAGAGAATAGTATGCTTTAGGGAGAAATTTATGAAGAAAGTTGTGTATTTAAAATGTTGCTTTGTTTCATAGGTTGCTTGGGGCATATTTACAAGGCCTTTGAGTCCCTTTGATGTTATTTTTCCCATTTTAATTTAAGACATTTCCCCGTGGTGCAAGGTCCTTGTAAATACGCCCCCATGTGTGCTTGGCAAATTTAAATTTTGTTTCTTTGAGTTACATAGCCATGTTAAAAGTGATGCAAAAATGGTGCAAGGGCCTTCAAAATACGCTTTCATGTGTGTTAGGGCATTTTAAGTCATTTCCCCATGAATGTAGTTGAATAACTGCTTTACTTGATGTGTTTAAAAACGTTTATTGAAGTCATTTAAGTTTCTTGATATGTACTGCTAGAGTTTCATAGGCTGCTTGGGGCATATTTACAAGGCCTTTGAGTCCCTTTGATGTTATTTTCCCCATTTTAATTTAAGTCATTTCCCTGTGGTGCAAGGTCCTTGTAAATACGCCCCCATGTGTGCTTGGCAAATTTAGATTTTGTTTCTTTGAGTTACATAGCCATGTTAAAAGTGATGGAAAAATGGTGCAAGGTCCTTCAAAATACGCTTTCATGTGTGTTAGGGCATTTTAAGTCACTTCCCCTTGAATGTAGTTGAATAACTGCTTTACTTGATGTGTTTAAAAACGTTTATTGAAGTCATTTAAGTTTCTTGATATGTACTGCTAGAGTTTCATAGGCTGCTTGGGGCATATTTAAAAGGCCTTTGAGTTCCTTTGATGTTATTTTCCCCATTTTAATTTAAGTTATTTCCCCGTGGTGCAAGGTCCTTGTAAATAAGCCCCCATGTGTGCTTGGCTAATTTAAGTACTGATAGGGTGTGCTTCTACATAGGACCTGTGTTGTGTTTTCAAACTATGACCAGAAAATCGTTTTTTTAAAAAATAAAACGCTTTTCACATTTATGAGAAGGTCATATTGGTGTCTGCTTCTTTAAATAAATATTGAACTGAGAAATATTAAACTGAGGCTTCTGTAAGTGTCAAAGGAGGTGAGTAATGTACATTGCGCTGTTGCATACAGTCCTCATCCTCTGCGTACTCTTGGATATGCTAAACTAAATCTGCTCAATGAGATAACTAAGCTGAGGAAACACAGGTGATGTGATTGTGAATTGAGCATAAATATTTGCACGTTTTTCAATTACATCACCTGTGTTTCCTAACATTACGAATCACATTGTGCAGATGAGGTTTAGGCCTGTCCAGGGAGATAGAGGAGGTCTGGCCTTTGTTCAAGAGTGCAGTGGACATGACTCACTTCATTGGTAGGCCTGCACATGTATTATGTCCTCTGTACTCTTCAACAAGCCTAAATTTCATCTGCAACCCTGAGTAGGCCTCACCTCAAACAAATCTCTGGATAGGCAACACCTTATCGGCATCCTGAACCAATCATTTAAAATGTTAGGGGCAAATTTATGATGGCCGTGCGCCTCTTTTGCGCCGCTGTTGCGTCACTTTTGTGACGCAGCGGCGGTGCAAAAGATGCACCATGTTGCAAGATAGGCCTCACTTCATCTGCAACAAGATACCGTCAGCTTAAAATGTATATATTTAGGACTGTGTAGGGGGCATGGAGAAGCTGAGGCTTCTGTAAGTGTCAAAGTTGTTGCATACGGTGCTCATCTTCTGCGTACTGTTTGATATGCTAGACTACATCTGCACAATGAGATACCTAAGCTAAGGAAACACAGGTGATGTGATTGTGAAATGAGCAAAAAAATGTGCACGTTTTTCAATTACATTACCTGTGTTTCCTAACATTATGAATCACATTGTGTAGATGCCTCACTCAGTCTGTATCTGACACTCTTTCCTTCACTTCCTCTGTCTCCTCTCTCCCTCACTCTCTTTTCCTTATTCACCCTTTCCTTATATAGTTTACCTTACTCACTTTCTTTTAGTAGCTTACACAACTTCAATTTAGTTTTCTCTTCTATCCTTCTTTTCTGTCACTGAAAGTATCTGCTTTTTTTTTCTCTTAGTAATTTACTCTATTTCAATTTCTTTTTGTCTCTGACTGTCTATCACCGTTTCTTTCTCTTTTTTTCGGCATGTTTATCTCTAACTTTATTTCTTTGTAAAATTGGATGATTGTCAATCTTTTCCCTTGTCTTTTCTAATTTTTAAATACATGTTTTAATATTTTTCAAATGTTTGTTCTTTCTTTCACAGATTGAAAGTATAAAAATAACAAGTGACTAAGTTAACGACAATTATAAGGTAAATGTTTTGTACTCTTTTCGTTACATTTCTATCACATTTAACTTCTATTAGTTCCACTGCTTCATTTCTTTAACCCTCATTTTCCTGCCTTTGCTACTTCCCTCATTCCTTTCTCTATTACTTACTTACTCTACTCCTTCCACTCCTTTTCTCAGTCCCTCTGTTCTCATAGTTCCTCACTCCTGTTCACTCACTCCGTCTCTATTACTCTCACTGTCTCTGACTGATCACTCTTTCACTACTTGTTCATTATGCTTTCTCCCTGTAGTTCAAGCACACTAAGGGGCATATTATCAACACAGGCGATAAAATTATCGCTGCTTTTATCGGCAGAAAACTGCCGCAAAAGCGGCTTTACCGGCAGTTTTCTGCAGCAAAAGCGGCTTTAGCGGCAGTTTTCTGCCGATAAAAGCAGCGATAATTTTATCGCCTGTGTTGATAATATGCCCCTATGTTATTTACATTTCTTTGCTGTTTCAATCATTCCTTTTCTGTCACTTCTTCTTTTCTGCTTTCTGTTTTTTCTCTCTGTTATTCCACATGTTTTAACCTTAGTCACTATCATACATCTTGTTTGATTCCTATTTACTTTTGCTCACTGTTTTCTTAACACTTTCCCTCAGGATTGTTCTTTTAGTCCGGTTCTATCCCTACCTCTTATTCCACATCCTTTACTATGTTTCTTCTTATTTTGAACATTCACTCACATTCTCTAAGAAACTCTTGTTTATTATTATTCTACTCTCTTTTTTTCTTTCACTTCCTTATCTATTTTGTTTTTCACAATTATACCCTCTTCCATCTTTTCTTCGGTAAATAGATCTATTAAACAGTATCTCTGTGTTACTCCCTCTAGCTGTCTTTCTTTTAACATTACTCTCTGTTTCCTTCCCTTATACTTACTCTTCTTTTATTTAAAAAAAAAAAAATTCTGGTTCGCTTCCGGTTCGCGTACCGGCGCGCGAACCGGGAAGCGAATCAAAAGAAATAGAGGTTGCCAGAGTGCTAAACATTCTAGCAATTTTTTATAAAGGGGAGGTAGTTCTGAAAAGACCTTTTTTTAAATTATTTTTGTTGTTTTATATTTTTTTTATTATTTTTCTGAACATTTTTTTACTTTTTTTGTATTTTTTGAACGATTTTAAAACTTTTTTGTTTTTTTTGAGGGGGAACAACGAAAAACAGGCATTAGAAAGGGCTCAACAGGAGCAAAAAAATGTTTTATTTTTTGGGGCATTTTGAGCACTTGTGGTTTTCAAATGCTCTGTTTATCAAATTGATACTCATATTTGCACATGAGAGTAGGTCACCACAATAAAGGCACACTATCTTCATGCGCACAAAATTCTGTTGGATGTTTGGGACCGTTTCCCTCGCCTCTGGTCCCGACAGAGTTACCTGTGCCGATGTACTGGCCACAGGAGTTGGTGGGTTGTCTTGGAGGTGACGCATCTCTGCAATGCTGTAATTCAGTGGATGCCACCTCTGCATGTGACGGTGCATAGTATAGTTACCATAACTATACTTTTTGTCTGTACCTCTAGATAAAACATCTTTACAAATGAGGCATGTCACATGTCGGGCATTCACTTTTTTTTGGCCTCGAGGAAAAGAATAAAACTGCCAAATAAAACTGTCTTTGTGGTGGGATTTCCGGGGCTCTTCACGTAAGAACTGCCTCCTCTCTACTTCCTCTTCCTCTTCTTCTTCCTCTTCCACCTCTGGGTTGGGAAGGAACTGTGGAGGTGGTCCTTCCTTCCTAGGTGGTTGTGGTGGTGGTGGGGGTGCACCAGCTGCAGCTACTACAGATGCCATTATTTTAATAAGCAAAAACAGGTCTTCCTCTCACAAAGATGAAAGTCAGAGTGAGGAAAGAAGGTGGGGGCTTTCATCATTTGGGAAAAAAAAATGTTCTAAACCAATGAAAAGTGCTATTTTTAGGTCACATGACCTAGCCTTACATCATTAGGAAACCAAAAGTGAAATGAACCAATAGAAAGTTTTATTAACAAGTCACATGACCTGTTACGCTTACGTTACGCGCTCCGCGCCGCACCCCGGATCGCTTCCGGGGAGCTGCGCTTCGCGCCTCGGTTCGCGCTCCGGAGCACTTCCGGATGCGCTAACGCGGCGCGTCATAAGACTCATTACGCGGCAACGCGATACGTCGCGCTTACGCGACGCGTCACGATGTTGTTTTCTAACGCGGCAGTTGCGCAAACGGAACGTTTACCGGTTCGCGGACCGGGTCGCGGCACCAAATTAAGCTAATGGGAAGCTACCCGGTGCGCGGACCGGTAGCGAAACAAAAAAAATATATATATACATAAAAAAATTATATTAAAAACATATAAAATATATTTTTCGATTTAAAGAAGAATACATTTTAAAGCTTTTGATATTTGCTATTAAAAAACCATTGAAATTCACTGAAAAAACCATAGGTTATAGACCATATATAGTTAGGAATTAGCATTTACAAAACCTTGAAAATTCACTGAAAAAACCATAGGTTATACACCATATATAGTTAGGAATTAGCATTTACAAAACCTTATTTTACTCACACAAAACCATTGAAATTCGCATATATAGTTAGTTGCACTAACTATATATCGCGCACCCGCAATCCACTGCTGATCATGTCACATATTACATCATTCATGACATGGTCAGTGACATCACTGATGACATCACTGATGACATCTCAAATGACATCACTGATGACATCACTGATGACATCACTTTTTCACCCTCATGTGTTGCCCAGCACTAGGGTCAGTATCTTCAATATCTTCTGTACAAAGGAAAAGAGAAGTACCAAGGTAACAGTCATATGCCCCAAAACCTACAAAAAGGATCTGGGCCAGACTCTCTACCGACATCTAGAATCCAAGGCCAACAATATTCAAACCAGGAAATATAATTCCTAGACTGGAAGCCGCATTTTTATCTACTGTACAACCTTTGCTATCTCGTCTTGACTCCATAGAGCACTGTTTATCTTAATTATTAGAACAGAAAGGGAACTTTCAGATTGTTGGCGTTCCCATCCCAGTTAGTACCTTAAATCCTAATTCTAAGGCTTATGTACCACTGTCAGCCACAAATTCTACTTTGGGTCTTGGGAGCAGGCCAAAGGAGCCCCTTGTTTCAACAGAGCGTTGGGCCACACAAAGTTCTCAGTGCTCTGTTGGAAGTGGGGAGATCAAGCTAATGGTAAGCGAGGTTTAAATATTTCGCAAATAAATGCAGTTTCTCCCCAACCTATTCCATCTATTACTCAGTCCTTGTCCTTGGCTTCTTTTAATACAGACATACAAATGCCTACGAACAAAGCTCCGTCAGGGCACTATTAGTAATAGTACACAAGGGGGTAAGAGGGTCAGAATTCCCAAATCAGCATGTCAGGAGATGGGGTAAGAAAGTTTTAGTTGCTATTTCTTGCACAGGCAGGCTGCCCTTATGTCTTATTTTGGTATGTGTGCCGGAGTTAAGGCAATTCCAGAAACCACATGCCAATTAATGGATAAAGCATTGTATTGGTTAACGAAGAATGATAGAATGGGCCCCCAATTGAGGGGCATATTCTTATGTCAAGAAGAATTTAATGGGTTGACCCTGCTTGCAAAAGTATTGCAGGTGATTGAATCCTAGTAAACTTCAACAATTTGATTATTGTGGGAGTTTCTCAACTCCCCCTTTCGCCCTCACTGGCTTCCCAGATATATTTGCGCCCACTAAGATTTTTTTTATGAACCATCTGAGATTTTTAGATTTTTAGATCATGTAAAGGGAATACAGACAGTTTCACATCCTCTTACCATGGCACCAATTGATTCAGGAAGACTGTGTAAATTCCAACTAGAAATCAGTTTGCCCCATTGCAGAATCTTGAGGAGTATGACTGACTGTCTGTAGATGGGACTTAGAATCCTAGGGGATTGGATTCTGGTGACGCGTTTAATAAGACAGAAGAGGTAGACATGGAAAGAATTGGGTTTGCAACTTGGAATAGAGCGGGTTTTAACCGCAAAAAGGATGATGGTGATTGGCTGAGTGTTTTGGCTAGGTTTGACATTATTTGCCTTCAAGAGACGTGGGAGGTTGGCCGTATCATTGTGAATGGTTTGAGATCAAATCAGACTCCGGACTTACCCTCTAGAGCGGGTAGAGTGAAAGGTGGCATTGTAACGCTGTGAGCCAATGCCCTTATGATTAAAATATTAAAATGTGTTAACCTTTTGCAATAATTTAATTATTTGGTAAGTGCGGGCCCTGATGAGTGGGATTTCTTAATAATACATTTTTATAACAATCATTTTATGGGCTATATGTCACAAGTGGCTGGGGCAGCAGGCAATCACTGATTTATATAAACAACATGTTAAGCCTTTGAAGTTTATTTGGCAGGGAGATTCCAATATTAAGAATTGCCCTATATTAGAGAACCCAGTCTGTGGGATAGTGGACTGTGTAGGAGAACCCATCCACAATTTTCTTCATAACGAATATGGGAATGCACTAAATAGGCTTTTGACTATCTGGAATCTAGGATTTAAAAAAAGAAGGTAAATCCAGAGACAGGCCTTATGAAAGGGACATTCGGGGGAAAGGAAAAAGGTTCTACAATCGAATTTATACTAGACCTTACTACACCTTACTAGATAAAATATCTAAGATGCAGACAACCGTTACAAGGTTTAGTGATCATACTCTTCTCACCCGTCTTTCGTTCAGGGAGGGAAATAAAAGCAATAACTGCTCAAAGAAATTTGCAAAACCACTCCATTCTAAGAAAAGAGGTTTTATCTTGAAATGGAATAAGGTAGATGTGGGAAGGTTTTAATCGATTGTTGTTACCCACAGGCATCTAGAGACCCAGGCTTGTCGCAGCGGACGTCACACCATCCCAGGAACTCTGCAAAAACCTCAGCTCCTACTTCCACCTGAAAATCAAGGCCCTCTACGATAACTTCACACGACCCCCGGCCGCCACAACCAACAAAGATCCGACCATCACAACCTGGAATCCTGCCACCCTCAAGTTCACCACTGCATTCATGAAGAACACCCGCTCAGGAGCCCCCACGGACCCCTGCCCACCGCACATCTACAACAGGGCCGCTGCCACCATTGTGCCTGAACTAGAACGAACCATCAATGCCTCTTTCGAATCCGGCCTCTTCCCAGAAAACTGGAAGTGGGCAGAGGTCAAACCCCTCCTCAAGAAGCCCACGGCAGACCCGACAGACCTGAAAAACTACCGGCCCATCTCTTTCCCCCCCTTTGCTGGCAAAGTCACCAAGAGACTTGTAAACACTCAGCTGACTGCCTTCATCGAAGAGAACTCCATCCTAGACGCATCTCAGTCGGGATTCCCCATCAATCACAGCACAGAGACCGCCCTCCTCGCCGCTACCGATGACATCCGCATACTACTCACTAGGGACACACCGCAGCCCTCATCCTACTAGACCTCTCCGCAGCCTTTGACACCGTCTCACATCGCACTCTCGCAAACAGACTAAATGATGCTGGGATATGAGGAACCGCCCTCTCCTGGATCCGTTCCTTTCTCTCCGGCAGAACCCAGAGGATCAGACACCCTCCTTTCCTCTCCGAACCCACAAAGATCAACTGCAGAGTACCCCAAGGATCATCGCTCAGCCCCAGGCTTTTCAACATCTACATTGACCCCCTCGCTGCCATCGTCAGACAGCACGGGCTCAGCATAGTATCATACACCAACAACACCCAGCTCATCCTCTGCCTCACAAAGAACCCCTAAGACACCAGACTCTGTTTCCAGCAACGAATGAAGGACGTCTCCGCCTGGGTGACAAACAGCTGCCTGAAGCTCAACTCGGAGAAGACGAGGTCCTCCTTCTTGGACCCTCCACCTCCGCCTGGGACAACACCTGGTGGCCCTCTGCCCTCGGGAGTCCGCCCACCCCGACAGATCATGCGCGGAACCACTGCATCATCCTCGACTCCTCCCTCACCATGACCCACCAGATCAACTCCATTGCCCCCATCAGCTTCAACTGCCTTCGGATCCTCCGCAAGACCTTCAAATGGATACCCCCCGAATGTAGAAAAACTGTCACCCATGCTCTCATAACCAGCAGACTGAACTACGGCAACGCCCTCCACGCCGGAATCAACAGAATCCTCCTGCACAAGCTCCAAACAATCCATAGCACAGAAGCCAGGCTCGTCCTCGGAACCCCGCGGCACAAACACATGACCCAACACCTGAGAGACCTCCACTGGCTCCAAATTAAAAAGAGAGTAACTTTCAAACTGCTCACCCACGCCCACAAATCCCTCCACAACATCGGACCCAAATACCTCAATGAGAAAAAAGTCCTTCCACGTACCCAAGAGGAACCTCAGCTCCGCCAACCTTGCCCTTGCAGAGACCCCCCCGCATCCGAAGACCCAGAGCAGGCGGAAGAGCTTTCTCCTACGTCGCAACCATGGCCTGGAACGAGCTCCCAGTCAACATCAGACACTCCCCCACCCTGCACACCTTCAGAAAGAACATCACAACCTGGCTCTTCGACTGAACCGTAACTGCACCCCAGCGCCTTGAGACCCTCACGGGTGAATAGCGCGATCTATAAACCCCCTGCTTGATTGAGTGAGCCATAATGCCATAGGTGGAATTTTTGCTATGTACAGCTTGAGTAAAGAGAATATCACTAACCCCTAAACTGTTAAAAAAAAAGTCACTAGCAGGTGTTCTAGAAATGTGCTCCTTAACCTGGTTTGCCCAAGTTACATTGTTGGAGCTATTCATCCCTAAATAAATATAAGTTTTCACAGTTTCGAGTTTTTAACAATTATAGAACCACTGAAATCAGGATTTTACTCTTAAGTCCCCCATGATTATTATTTTTGTCCTTCTATTATTGGCTGATAAATTGTGACGTTCCTGATAACTTTCTAGGGCCTAATGTTACATCTGCAGGTCAGGCGGCATGAGGGACATCAAGATTAGGTTGTCCGCATACATTAACAAGGAAATAGGTTTAGAACCCATTTTCGGCGGATGTGAAATAACCTTGTTAATCCACTCAGGAAAGTCAGCTAGATGTAAAAAAAAAAACAGTAAGGGAGCTAAAATGCATCCCTGCTTTAACCCATTTGGAATTGGGATTTCTGAAGCATGGTCAGAGTCTGTACCTAATAACACTCTTAACCAGTTTTCGGAACATAAATTAATCAAGGGCCGGTGCACGAGATCAGGGATACACCCTTTTAATAATGTTTGCCGCAATCGTGGACAGTCGACTTTATCAGAGGCATTGCTAAAGTAAACAAATGCAAAGAATAATTTAATGTTTCTACCCTAGCAGAACACTTCACAATTGTCATTAAGGCTAATAGGTTGTCACAGTTGAGCAGCCACTCGGTTCAGTGGAGAGGAGCTCATTTAACTGAACTTAAGTCAATGGTTAGTTAAGACATTTTGCAAAAATATTGCCAGTTATGTTCAAAATGAAAATCGGACTGTAACTTTTAGGATCCTTCCACTCCCCCTTATTGTAGAGTGGGATAATGTTGCTCTCTCTCCAGGAGTTATGTATAGAGCCAGATTCTACACAGTAGTCGAATAATTGCTAAGGGTACAATGTACAAGTGCTGGTACTGGATTTTTAGAACTACTATGCTGATCTCCTCTGGGCTAATAACCTTAGAGGTCTTCAGTTCCTCAGTTGCCTTAATATTTTAATCTAGTGATAAATCATTCCAGCTCATACCATTCAATGTTAGATAAATTGCATCTAATGGAGGGAGTGGTATATTAGAAACTGCATCCATTTCCTCCATGTGGCCCCACCAATAGATTTCATCAATTGGTATGTTGTTTCAGGTGATCTATGCCCAAACAAAATGCAATAATGTACCAGCATCTGCTTGTACTTTTAGTAGCTAAGGAGTTCTGAAGGGACCGCCAAAGTTTTGCAAAGTTAATTTCTTTCTGTGTTTTTTTTACTAACTTTAGGAGTGGATAGGGCCTTATATTGCCTGCTAGTAAAAGCGGAGAAGTTAAGGACTTTGATAATAACTTACAAATTTGAAAAAATTAAGATAAGAAAAGGATGAGATATTGATATTCCCAACCATGGAATCTATTTCAAATTGAATTTCTTGCTCTGTTGCCTCGTCTAAAGTTGTCCTCTGGGAATAGACTCTGTTTGCCTGAGTTCTTGTAACATCATTGCCAAAGAGGCCAATTTTTGCTAATTCCCTTGCTGACTAGAGAACCACACCTAAATGTGGTCACTCCAATAGTTTTCGCCTAGCATTATAGCAGAAGTTATTTCGGGCCCTAAGTAGTGAATAAATGCACAATCCAATAAAAATTTTAATTTGCACATTACCAAGAGAAGTTATCAGAAAAGCAACAATTGAAACTGCCATTCATTAGGGCTTCATTTAATTCCAAACCGCATTTCAATAGCAGTGGAGGTTATTTATCCTTCCTTTTGTTTGAAATGATAGTCTCTGAAAATTCCCATAATGAGTCAAGCTCTGAAAGACCGCTGGAGCAAAATGAGTTAAAGGAACTTTTCGTATTAAAATCCCCAGCAATTAATAAAATGGCACGTGGATACAAACATTTGAAGTATTGTAATATTATGTTGCCTACAACATGTATTATTTGATTTATGTCATGAGCAGTGGTCGTTTTTAAACACGGGGGAATATTTAGGGTAGTTTCCTTGTTTTGCACATTTGGTAAAATGCATTATGGGAGCGGTAGGATTTTGTGTTAGTAAATGTGCACGCGTAAGCAGGTTTGAGGCAAGGGGCGTTTCATTTTGAAATGGGATTAGGCACAGGTGCGCAAGCCAGTTAAAAGCTGAGCCATTTGGGGAGAGAACTTGGGGGCAGATTTATAAGACCCTTGCGCCACTTTTACGCCGCTGTTGCGTCACGCAAGGCGGCGTAAACGTGGCGCATCCCTATGAACGATTTACAACGTGACGCATCTAGGCAGATGCGTCATGTTGTAAAGCCCAGCGTCGCTTGTGGGCGTTCCGGCGCAGGGTGGGCGTTCCGGGGCAGGTGCGCCTCGCAAAAGTGGCTGAGTGAAATCTATAAGATTTCACTTAGTCACTTTCAGGCCAATGCTGCGTCAAAAGCCTGCGCCTGCTTGAAGCAGGCGTAGGTCTTGACGCAGCATTGTTAAGATGGGGCACCCCCGAGCCTTGCTGGAGCTGCGTCACGCTTGCGACGCAACTCCAGCAATGCGCCACCTTTACGGCACAGATGCGTCACGCATCTGTGCCGTTTTTGCCCCATGGTGCGCCGCATTATAAATGTGGCACACCATGGGTGGCGGAGCTGTGGCGCACTGTGGCGCACATTAACTGGCGCATCCCTGGGGATGCGCCAGTTAACATAAATCTGCCCCTTGATGTTTTCACCATTTACGCAGCAGCGCGGCATGAAAAGATCGAGTATGCCCGACTCGGTTTGTTTAAGGTAAAGGGAACGGGTTTTTCAGGCAGTGGGCAATCTGAAGGGTTGGTGATATAAGTGATATATTTGTCATCTTTTTTAGCCATTTTTTTCATACTCTTTTTCACAACAATGGGGATGAGATCAATAGTAGGTTTGATTCATAGTTGGTTAATTTAAAGTGGCAACATTTGGAGAAATGCAAGTGTTCACAAAATCTTTGAGACTTAAAATACTCATGGTTGAGTGGTCAGTTAAAGAACTGTTTCTGATTGTTTTCAGCATACCCCTGACGAAGAACTTAACATAGTTCGAAATGCATTGGGTTATTATTATTGTCCGTATCGAAATTTGATTGACAGCACGTGCCAATGTACAAGCCTGGATGGGCGACTGAAGGCATTTGAAAATACATAAATAAAGTAATCTGGTCACTCACAGACTCTATCTTTAATATGCTGTGGTGGGATGATACACAGCGCTGTCTTGCACGCAAAATATTATTGACATTCTCAGCAAAACTTAAAGGCGCAAAGGAAGGTGTGCAGCCGTTATTAATCTTCTTACGTGGATACAAACTCCCATCATTTACAATATCCTCCTGTAGCACGCACATTGCATCATTAAAATTTCACAAGGGTGAAAAATAAACATTGCAAATAAAAAATGCAACAGTTTCTTTGTATCTTTTATGCACCATGTATTGACACCCTTCTTTTTTGAACAATAAACTTAGTTTTGCCCTGTGAATCTACAGTAGAACAATAAGTTATCAATGTGTAAAATGCAGAAAACACAACTCTAAGCTTCTGCAAACTTATCTCCTTATGATCCTTTGAGGAGGGGGTTGCTGGCACTGAGAACCTTAAAATCAATCAAATCAGAATCCTTACATGTTTCCTGAGAGCAGATAACCAAAAGAGATGGAAAGCTTAAACGGGAGAATACATTCTTTAGACCTGCCATTTTCAGGCTATAAAGAGACCAAGAGCCTAGTTTAACATCCGGGTAAGTTCAACACCCTGAAATGCCGTGCCCATGGAGCACAGTCCCCTTCCTCCTCACAAGGCCGAACCAGGGGTTTCTCAAAAACCTCTCTGGTCCCATTTTGCTGACAAAGCATATAATTTTCTGCTTGAGATTTTAAAGCTGAAGGTAAAGGGTGGTGAAAGTCTTTAACTGGTTTTGCTTCTTCATAGGAGGTCCAGAATATGTCCATTCCCATCTTGCAAAAGGCTTCCCTGAACTTTAAAATTTGAGTCACAACCAACTTGGAGAAAAAAGACAGCTGAGATTCATTACAAATGATTATTTTTCAGTATGGAGGTAATTTTAACCAAATTAATGTAATTGCGGCGATGTTTCTGTTAGATTTCAGCGCCGCCTTTGATACAGTGTCACATGGCATCCTTCTTCTGCGATTAGAAGCAGCGGGGTCACTGGGTCGGCCTTGGAATGGTTCAGATATTTTTTGACGGATAGATCTTTCCGAGTGTCTGCCCCCCCACCCCCGTTCCTCTCCCAGACCCACTCCATTGGGCAGGGAGTCTCTCCGGGCTCAGCATTGAGTCCATCGCTGTTCAATCTCTACGTCCAGTCTCTGGCTGCTGTCGCTAAACAGTGGGACCTTATCATGGTCTAATACGCCAACGACACGCAGCTTGTTGTTGCCTTAGCTGAGGGACCCTCTACAAAAGACACCAGATTTAGAGATGGGATGGCGGCAGTAGCAGAATGGATGGCCACCGATTGTTTGCAATTAAATGCCAACAAAACCTCCGTTTTGTTGGTTGGAAAAAATGTTACATTGTGGAGTGAGCATTGGTGGCCTTCGGCCCTAGGAGGCATGCCTACGCCCAAGACAGTGGTTAAAAATCTTGGTGTCTGGATGGACTCTACTCTTAGTTTCCAGACCCATACAAAGAACGTAGCCGCCACCTGTGTCAGTCTGCTGCGAGGTCTTAAACCTCTTTTGAAATTTTTTGATCCGTCAGTACGACAGCTAATCGGGCAGGCAACTATATTATTGTTTTGGACTATGCGAGTTCCCTTCTTTTAGGGGCTAATAAAGCGGAGATACTTCGGCTGCAGCGTGTTCAAAACTCTGCAGCTAGAATGTTGGTGGGTCTTCCGCGCACTTGTCCTGTGGGTGCCACTATTCGAGGGCTGCACTGGCTTCCTTTGGAGAAGAGGATTCATTTTAAATCGCTATGTCTATCCTTCAAGATCTTGAAAACTGCCAGTCCTGAGATACTGAGCGACGTTCTGATCCCTTATGTCCCCCCCCCCCCCCCCCCGGCAGCTTCGCTCATTGGGGCAACACCTGGTTGTTGTCCCTCTGGTCAAGCTATGCCGTGTAGGTGGGCGTTTGTTCCGTTGTCTGGCCGCCAGGCTATGGAACTCGCTGCCTGTACAAATTTGAGGTTTGGACTGCTTGCTTGCTTTTAGGAAAGCTATTAAAACCTTCCTCTTCCCTTCAGTGTAGTCTACTGGTCCGGTGACGCTCGCTGCGACTTGACCTGCTGTGTGTGTATTGCGATCTCTTGCAGCGCCGGGACGCCCCTTTTCTGGGGCAGCTGTGCGCTATAGAAAACTGTTTAACATAACATAACCTAACATTTGAGACAATCCATTCTCAAATCATAAACATTCTTAAAGAGATTTAAAATGGGATTACGGTTTATAAAATGGTCCCCATCATTCAGGGGAAAGATATCTGTAAATATTATAGAGCTTTATAGTTCGTGAACAGCCTGATCTTTGAAATCAGAGTTCATTACACATGAGAAAACCAGTGACCCCTTTTGGACAGGGCCTAGGTAAAAAAGGGAAGTCTAATAGGCTCAGAGGGAGATTATAGCTTTCATGATTAGAAACATTGCTACTCCTTGGGGGCCGCATGTGAATCCTTGGTTTGACTAGTCATGCCTATCAGGGAGGTGATTAACAAGGTTGTGTGACATAAGCCTGGAATTGGCTTGAGATGGCTGTGAATCTACATGCTTTTGGAATTTAATATACCTAGCAGGTTTCTCTTTTTTATCCTCTGTACTTTTGCTTGTTTTCTCTGATTTTGATTGTGGCTTTAGTTTTTCTGCTAAAGAGGCATGCATTATTTTCCTTACTTCCATAAATTATTAACGAAGAAGAGTTTGATCAGAGATGTCAATGATTTGTGAGGTAGGGGCCTTCCCTGATATGTCATTGGTTCTGCCTCTAAAGATTGCTGGGTTACCGTCGGCAAGTCCATGCCTGACATGTTTTCTCTCCTTTTACCACCCAGAGTGGATTATTGTTTAATGGAACTTGGTTTTGGGTTGACAACACTAGTAACCTTAGCCACATTGTAGTGTTTTTATCTAGGGACCTGAATCGATATTCCTATTTTATGCCCTTGCCCGGTTATAATCAATAATATCCATACAACAGCATAATAATCATATCCATAATTCAGTCGTAGCACATGCTGTCACATTAAGCAAGGCTACTTCTCCGGCCCCCTAGAAAGCACACCGAGTTCTCTAAACAAAACCAAGCCTCCAGCAACCTGGGAAATCCCCCTTGCTTTTGTTTTGATTTCGTCCTAGAACTCCTGTACAGCACTGTAAGAACGGCCAGTTCTTAGTGACATCTTTATTGACGTCTTATGTCCAACCTTACGTCAAACCCAGGCACCTTTCAGGTATAAATATACCAATGTTGCCTTAAGCAAACACACGGTGGTGATTTTGGAGCAGAGCAGCTATCTACTTGCCCCTAAGCCCAGCTGATGCGAGAGCCCACGGACGCTGACCCTCCTCTTTGACGCGCTGAGAAAGACGCTGTCTTTTCTCCTGCCGAGAAATCCAGCTCCGCCGTTTCCAGCCTACCCTTGTGGGTTGCTGGGATATCGAGCCCTGAGAAAGAGATACAAGACCTCCTGCTTTCTATTACCCAGGTACGGAGCTGACTAAACCCTTACAGAGAATTCTTGAGTCAGATTCTTGGCAAAAACAAACTTAACTTAAACTGTTACTTACTTACTCCTTCCCACGTATTAGGCTTAGGTCAGGTACACCGGGGTAGGCGTATTTAGAAGCACCAGTTGAGTACGTTAGTCAATGTTTATATGTATATATGTTTTATATATTTTAAAGTATCATATGGCTAAGAAACCATATCAATGCTTTTACAGTATTATTTTATAATCCTCCTTTTACTGTACGCACTTTACTTTACCATGAGTATTACAATCGTGGCAATTCATTTCTCTTGTATGAGGAAGAAGACTGCTCAATAAATTACACCTTTTATTGAAAACGCCCGTCTCTCTTTTCTCTGCATTGTGGTGAAACTGAGTACGCACATTTGACTGAGTGAAATATCGGTCTATTGTTTTCACACGACTCTAGAGATACACTCTTATTCAGGGAGAGCAAAGTTGTCATGTTTTATGGTTGTCAGAAGCTAATCCCTTCTTGTCTATCCAGGGAGGTTAAACTCCTCCTCGTTTATTCGAGAGTTTCTAGTGACCTCTGAGCTAGCTGGCAAACCTTAAGTCTAATATAGTCAGTAGAGACCTAGATAACCTCAGTCCTACGTCTACACTGCTGAATATATTATTCCAATGCGCAGAGCCTATTGGGAATATAGGAACTACACTACAACATTACTGGTAAGAGCTTTCAGAACCAGAGAAATCGTTGATAATGATTGCTCTTCAACCCTAATTTGACTGTTAGTTAATTTCAAGATTGGAGAAAGGACGGACTGCATATATGACATCAAGACAGATGGGAACTTCAGAACTAGGAAGCTGAGAGAAGGGGTTATATACAATGAGATAACAATGCCCTGCATTCCACAACCGAAGAATATTTTCATAATTGAAGATCAGTCGACAACGAATTATCAGATTAAAGGCTCCCAGATTCTTTCATTTAACAATTTCAAAAGAATGAGATGCATTGAAAAAAGGTAAGGAAAATGTCAACAGCATGAAGGGCCTTATAGCATTATCAAGAGGGCTTCCTTTGTTTAAAACCCTTCTTTCAGGTGAAAGATCTCAAGCAATTAACAAGTATAGTACCCGTACCAGGGGAGTCCAGTCTTTTCAGATCTTTAACTAGCACAGGGCCCATCACTGCCTTACCCTTACCCTGACTTGCAGACCTAATTACACCCTCTAAGATAGGGATCCAGTCTGATAGCGGTTGTTTTTTAAGAGTGAAAATTGCCCTATTTAAGTGATCTTGCCCACTTGTGTGAGTGCTCAATTAACCCTCCGATTCACCAACAGTTAGTGGGGCTTCATTGATAATTTTCCACTTTCAAAGCTCCTTTGTTAACATGTTCAATCCAGGAGGAATAAGTAAATGAGCACAGTAGATATACAATAAATCCTTGACAGCAGTCCAAGATGTGCAAATAGTAGTAGTAGTAGTAGTAGTATAAGGCTTTATTCGATAAAAACATATCTTAAAAGCATCACAATTAAAGATACATTTACACGTTTAAAAAAGGATTTGTTGATCTATTTACACCAGGTTTTAAAATTGATGACAAAAATAAGATATATCAAACAAAAAAGAAGAATCACAATTTACAGATAAAAATCGCAATTTAAACATTTACTTTAAGATCTCAAATTAAACACTTTCTTTAAGCCTTTTTGTTCTAATGGACCAAGCCCATGATAAAAACTTTGAGAGTCCACATACATATAATAACCGGGTGTCAGACATCAGGATACGCAATGCCACATTATGATGCCTGGTGCCCGTGCCACATTATGATGCCTAGTGCAAATAGTAGGAAAGCAGCTCAGCCAGACTTACTTACTCCCTCCTAACAATGCTGTTGCGGCCACCGCCACCACCCAGTGAAGCTGTATACATTCTGTAGATTAGAGATTAAATTAGATAACATTTTAAGAATTGTGTACCCTATATAAACTAACAAATTCCAAGAATTCTCATTAAGGAAGACAAAGAGGATTCCAGAGTATCTCCAAAGTGTCTCCAAGGTGACTTGCAGGAAATCCGCCCAAACACCCAGCAAAGCAACAAAAATTATAAAAGTGGGAGATATGGCACCCTCAACTTTATGCCATGCTGCTGCAGGAGCTCTGCACCAAGAGCCCTGCACAAAGCCCTACGAGCCTGTAAAGAACATGAATAGGGGGACAGCCACTCATGTGCTGCCTCATGCTCACTACTCTTGTCTCCCTGAGGGGGCTGGACACAGTGACCTAGATTCAACTGCAAGTTGAAGGCTCTGACAGACTCCCCAGACATGGGCCAAACAACTCTAAACAGCTTCCTCTTCCCAAGGGAGCAAAGACAGGAGCAAAGATGAGGGCAAGCAGTCCAGTGCCAGTACCAGTTTAACAGTCATGGGGCTGTAGGGAATACACCTGTGTTTTCTCCATGCAGCAGTTTAGCAGTTCCAAATTACTTCTTCTGCTATACTGGCTTTGGAAGCCTTGGCGGCTTCAGTTTCTGTGACCTCCACAACCGCTCTGAATCTCCAGCCGCTTGATCAGTGGGTGGGCACGAGCAAGAACAGATAGGATGAGCATGACATGGCGTACAGGAGGAGGAGCTCCAATGCAAATGTGTGTAGATTGTTCTTTTCCAAGGCCTAGGGTTATGTGATTTATTCTATATATTATATAGTACAGGTCCAATCATTCTGAATCTGGTGACATGAACAGGGAGGACTGGCCCAGCAACTGTAAGAAAGCCGATATGGTGAAAGATAGCCTTTGACTGTACCCATAGCAATTCCTTGCGGGGCTAGTGATAAAACAAAAAACAAAACCTCCTCAGATAAGGGTGGGGAGAGAGGATCAACATGTTTGGCAGTGCACCAAGCCACAAACATATCCCATATGTAGGCTTATATAGCCTGAGCTGTGGGACGCCACACTGACAAAATGACTTTGCAGACCTCTGAAGTGAGGTCAAAGACTGTCAGCTGCTACCCCTCAAACCCCATGCTCGAAGGTGGAGCATGCGGAGATTCAAGTGCAAGATCCTGCCCTATTGCTGTGACAGAAGATCCTCTCGAAGGGATAGCATGATCTGTTATGTGGGAATCTAGGACCCTAGTGAAATTTTCCCAATTCATGCCCATATATAGGTATAATTCACCCAATCCTTATATAGGCATAGGAATCATTACCTTATTTAGTCTTCGCCTGTGCAGCCCAAATACGGCATGGCTACTTCCACTAAACTCCGAGAATCCACAACGATTTCTTGGAAAAACCAGCCTTCAGCAGTCAGGGACTTCCCCCTGCTTGAATACGAATTTATCCAAGAACGCCTCGAGTTTTCAAGGAACTGAGGCACTAGTGACGATATTATGTCCAATCTTACGTCAAACTCGGCACCTTCAAAGTATAAATATGCCTACATTTGCCCAGTCAAACACACGGGGGATCAGGAGCAGATCGACTAACTACTTGCCCGACGCCCTGCTGTTGCAAGTGCCGAAGGAAGCCGACCCTCCAACTGACGCACTGAGAAGACGCTGTCTTTTCTCTTGCCGAGAAATCCAGCTCCAGTGTTTCCAGGCTACCCTTCGGGTTGCTGGGAGATCGAGTCCTGAGAGAGAGATACAAGACCTCTATCATTCTGAAACCAAGGTACAAAGCTGATTAGACCCTTAGAGAATTCTTGGCAGAAAATTATTAGACTTAAGCTACACCACACTTACTCCTCCCTCGTACTAGACTTAGGTTAGGTACACCGGGGTAGGCGTAATTTAGAAGCACCAGTTTAGTACTTTTAGCCACTATTTTATCACTGTATGTATTTTATGCATTTTATCTATTCTATGTTTATGGCTTAGAAACCATATCATGCTCTTACAGTACTATTTTATAATACTATTCGTATTATATGCATTGTACTTCTTAACTAGCATTTCAATTGTAGCAGTGCATTTCTTTTGCTTAAGAAATAAGACTGTTCAATAAATACTTTTATGGAAAACGCCCGTCTCTATATTTCTAAGCAACTCTGGTGAAACGAAGCATGCACATCTGACTGAGTGAAATAGCCGTCTATTGTTTACGCAACTCTAGAGATACATTTCATTCTGGGGAAACAAAGTTGTCATGTTATATGGTTGTCAGAGACTAATCTCTTCTTGTACTTTCGAGAAAGTTTCTAGTGACCTCTGAGCTAGCTGGCACTCACAATTAAGTCTAATATATTCGGCAGTGACCTAGTCGACTTGAGTCCTACGTCTAAGCTGCAGGATATATTATTCCAATGCACAGAGCCTATTGGGAATATAGGAACTACACTACAGATCTATGGACTGATGCTCATGCTCCGTAGTTCTGGATACTATGCTCTCTGTGACCAATCCAGAGCCACAAGAATAACTTGAGCCCGGTCATTCCTGATCTTCTTGAAAACTCTGGGCAGAAGTGGTATTGGTGGGAAGGTGTACAGGAGACCTGGATTCACCTTAAGAAGAAATGGGTCTCCTAGCAGATCCACCTTAGAAACTCCAAGACACAGACTTGTTTATATTGCACCTTCTCAGCGGTAACAAATAAATCTAACCAAGGTTCTCCTTAGTTACAGAACAGGCCTTGCACCACCTCTAAATGGAGACGTCATTAGTGATCCATAAGGTATCAATGGTTGAATTGTCTGGCTTCAACTTTAGGACGTCCGCCAGGTGTTGAATGTCCTGACATTCCTGCCATGTCCAGAGGCACAAGGTCTCCTGGCACTGGGTCCACTACCCCACCAGCCCTGTTTGTTACAGTGCCACATTGAGATGGTGTTGTCTGGTAAAATCAGAACTAGCCTTCCCTTGATAGAAGGGAAGAAGGCCTTCAATGCTAAGCGGATCACTCTAGATTCCAAGACCTTGATACGGAGCTGAAACTCTGCTGGATACCAGAGTCCGTCGATCTCCACCTCTTCCAGATGGAGTGTCACATCTAGCCATGACCTCCCCATACAGCCAGTGGGACGCTGGAAGTACCGACGGACAGAGCGGTGCTTCAATTACCTGCGCTGTGAGCCAGGTGAGGTGAGGCGGTACTCTCCTGCATTAAATGCTGGGAGAATGATTCTTCAATAGAACCCAGGTGAAAAATTTCCTTTTTTTAAATTCTCACGCATCACAAGCAGTAGCGACACAGGTCCTGAGAAATGCAGTGGATACCATTGTGATCCTTAAACCTGCTGAAACATGTCGACCGAAACCTGTTGGTAGCTATTAGTTGAAACTACCAACTTCGCACTACTCTTTTAATCCTTAGAAACATTGAGGTCTGTAATAAATAATTTTTCCTCATGCTTATCTAATTTTATACTCACAGAAATCACAATCCTGCACTGTTTGCACTTAACCACACCCCCACGCACTGCTTTACAGTAGCTCCCTGAGACCCAGCTAGACTATCATTGGTCCTTGTCCAGCAAAAAATAACTCATACTGGAGTAAAACAACCATCCTTCATGGTTTGAAGGAACCCACATGATGAAAAGGGCGCCAAGGAACAGCTACTGATGGGTATTTTCATCAATCATGAATGAGGTACCCTGATTAGTGGACTACCGTCACTAAATATTCCTTTCTACACATAGTCGATTACATAGAAATTCGCTTCACTTTTTGACCCACCACTATTATTTGTATTTAGCTTGGTTACCCCCGGGGAGTATAGTGGTGAGCGGTCGTTAAAAATATTCCCCGAGACCCAAAAAAACCCCTTCTTTCATTAGTGTCACATCTATCACCACTGTGAGCTCCGAGGGTGAAGGCAAGGGGGTCTTCTGCTGACCAAATCGTGGTTCATCAGTCACCACTGCAGATCATTTGCATTGTGACTTACCTGATGATGACCGCAATGCTGAACGGCTCCGTGAGCGGGCCAAGGACATTCCTTTCGATCAGGGCCTAGAGCATTACTGAGTTGACTGCCATTGGGTGACTAAGAACTTCAGGGAGCGCTCCCAAACTGCCAAAGTGTTCCTCGCTCAACAGTGGGGGCAGGCCTTAGAATCGTGTCCCGGCTCCAGGCAAACCAGCTGGGGGTCTGTCACAGACATCTGCCTGTGACAGGATCCACATGGTTTAAACCCCACAAGTGTTCTAGCGCACACTCCTAATGCACACTGGGAGCTCAAGCTCAACATAGTTTTGACAAAAGGTCATAAAATAGTCCAAAAATTGGACCAAAAAGAAAAGACCTCACTTGGACAACTCGTATATAAGCACCCATCACGTCACATCCAGCATGAAAGCCGCCTATGGTGAGCCAATCGAAAAACCTACTGGCACACAGAAGTACTGCTCAAGATTTTCCAGATCCAGTTTGAGACCTGGGGATTATTCTAAAATAAGGAATCTGTAGCTAGAAGTTTCTATTAGATTAGGAACTCACAGAATCAAATAAAAAAATTAACAAATTTGATTAGATGAAGGAACACTTAGTTCATATATACAATGGGTGTGTGAATCGGAAGCATTGGATCAACTGTCAGAAACTGAAAACATTTGCTGCAGTAAACATTACAAAATTTCTTGACATGATTATTTTTGAATGTATACCTTAAGAGTTTTTATACTCCCACACCATTAACTAATAATGTATATGTACAAAGCAGCTTGATCACACAGACATACTATTCTACATCAATGGATTTCATTGTGTTGGCTTAACTCCACATTCACCTCTCCAAGTGAATAATTTGCTTAAAGCGTAATACTTGAAAATGTAACATTCTCTGTTTACATAGTCTGGGGTCATGCGCTTCATGGTCTGAGTGCAAGCCTGGCTGCATGATGCTGCTCATAGCCTTTGGCCATATCTTTGGCCTTGCTCACCGGCTTCAGGGATCAGTGCCTGGCATATGGCCTTAAACTGTGCCCTGTTGCTTTACAAATTTGGTGACATTGAATCAAATGCAAAATAGCCACTAACGATATCTGCAAGTATGTCAGCCGCTGGGCAAACTGCTGCAAAAATTACGCATTTTACTTTTGAGACAGCATCTTTGCTATTCCAGGAACCCACGATATGGGGTGGTTCTGCTTGTCTCTTAAATCCCACAACATCTTTTTCATAATGCAGGCTTCAATGTCTTGTAGTCAGTCATGGCAATTGCTACATTGATTTTCAATTGCTACCAGACAATCAGATCATTTGGATTCACATATTAATTTACAATCCATAAGAACTGCAATAGATGAAGATAAAAAATGATTCCTCATCTAAACGAAATGTTGTATTTAAAAAATTGGATCCGCAAACATTCGTTGATCCCAATTGTAAAACATCTGCAAAATAATGGTCAAGATAATTTCAAAATTCAACCCTTCGAAGCCTAAAAGACTACTTTTTGTAAAGCAAATATTTTTCAACCTACAAAAGGTGATATTCTGGGTAAAGGTCTATTTAGATGCCCAGCTTAGTGCAATTTTGTTCATCACTTTTTGTTGACCTCAATCCTGCAACTTCACTGAAGCCATTCTGGAAGGTTCTGTAATGTGGCTAGCCATAAAGGGTCTTCCAACAGTAAGTAAGGAAAACTTTTTTATGATTACTTAAACATTTTACAAACGTGTTTGCACTAAAATACATAATTTAAAAGTTGACCATGTAAAATCCTGGCCAAAGTTGTGACCGAAATCTGGACGGGGCATTAGCAATAAAAGTACATCTCAGGATTAAGGATCCCTATCTTCTGTATTTTGTAAGGGCCACCTTATCAAACCATTATAAAATTCATTAAGAAAATAAACAAGGCACAAACAATTTCATGTATAGTCAAAAAATAGAACAGCATCATTTCTTAAGGATGCTGAAAAGCTCTTGGCTAAAAAAATCCTCAACCAAGATATCACAAACTAGTGCAAAAACATTGATTGAAATGCAAATGACAGGATTAGTAATCCCACTAATGTGCAGCAATCCGCCACAAATGAGTGCAAATATACCTTACCTAAGCACCCAGATGCCAAAGGGCATGGTGCTCTGTTGTATAATCCAACTGATATGCAACAAACCACCACATGCCAGTGCAAATGCGCTCGACTTATGTACCTGGACGTCAAAGTACAAGGTGCCGTGATGTAGGGCATAAACAAGCAATGCTAGGGCAGTGCTCTAAAGTGCCACATGTTAGTGCAACAAACGTCGGTACGCTCTTCCTATGTACTTGACAGTCAAAACACAAAATGCCATAATATATAGGCCTAAGCAAGCAATGCTAGGGCGGTGCTCTAAAGTGCCAAATGCTGGTGCAACAGATGCAAGTCTGAGTGTGCTCGGCAAACATGCAAGGGACCCTGTTGACCAGCAGTAATCGGAAACTCTAGGCAATTCTGATCTTGTGCTGGTTTTAAAGCTTTACGACCGTGCGGGCAGTCCATTGGAGCTCGTAGTCTGAACTTTTCTTCCCAATTGCGAGCACCTGATCATAAACTCAGTGGGCCATATTATCAAGAACCGGCGATAAAATTATTGTTGCTTTATCGGCAGGAAACTGCCGCTAAAGCGGCGATAATGGGCTTGCTAATATGTCCTTGTGAATTCCCATAGCAGCCCAGGTTCTGGTGTTAACCTGGGCTGCTATGGGAATTCACAAGGGCATATTATCAAGCCCATTATCGCCGCTTTAGCGGCAGTTTCCTGCCGATAAAGCGGCGATAATTGTATCGCCTGTTCTTGATAATATGCCCCAATGTTCTAAAAATCAGCCCCCGTTGGTAGGCTATCATCTCGTAAGAGCCTCCCAGCTTCCAAGACTAACTTGCCAAACTGGGCTAATTCCATTGGGACCACTGTAGTATAAATGAGCATCAGCGCCTATCTGCATGTTCTTGTTCGTGCTGCAGGAAGATTGGCCTTAGGTAGGTTCTCCTCTGTTATAGCAGGCCCAAGCAACAGCAATGTGTGCAGCTGATTCAGAGTGGTATTGACACTGTCTGCATTGACCCTGACCGTGGGACAAGTTCTTCCAGTGGGCCCTGTATTCTCATATAGGCATTGTGAAAAGCCTGGTTGATAGTATGTTCTTTAATGCTTGTCTTCCAATGGCTGCTTTCAGATAAGGTTGATAATGGGTAACTTTGTGTGATATCGCAAGCCCCTCTGCTCCTCTGGTTGTTCTGATTAGTTTTATGTCAAGTTCTTTTGAGGCCTTCTTGCCATGCTCCTTTAAAATTTCTTTTAGTGGGAGTAGAGTTGTGAGTGGATCTGTTGTGTATGCCGAAGTAATATTTATTGTAACTCTGGCCTTACCAAGACAGTTTGCCCAGTTACTTTTTTTTATCCAGGAAAAATTATGTTCTATGCACCTCAAGAACCTTGAATCTTTCCTGGTCACTTGGAACTTAATAATATAGTTTTTTACACTCAATATCCATATTCACCAAATTATTCTCAAGAAGAATCAATAAGCGCCCAGTGCTATTTGGGATGCTAAATATTTTCCTGTATGAAGCTGTGCCACTGCGTTCTAATGACTCAGTGAGCATACCGGGAAAAGCATGATGGCCGTACTATATTGTGGGTTGTAATTTTACCCTTACATTACATACATTCCTGTTCCAGTAAAATTTGCATTCCTCTAATGACGATATTATTAAAGTACAGTTTTTCTTGGGGTTGCTAGAACTTCACCCATGTAGATCCTTTTTTATTTTAACTCTCCACCAATGTAAATGTAAGCAATACAGTTCCTCCATGTGGAGACCTTGACACTGACAACGCAATTTAATGTAATATCAACTCACTGACCTACCTCCCAAAATAGCTCCTTTCAAAGTGCGCCCCGTGAGCAGCAGCATAGGATCGAAGGAGAACTGGGCATCCAAGGGTGCTACTCCAACAATCACAGTGGTTCCAAATGCATAGTGTGAAGACTTCAGGGCACTGACCTGAAGGAAAAGAAAAAGAGCATCATATTGATGAAAATAACGGTTACACAATGAATAGGTTTAAGCAATGAAAAGGCTGGACCAGCTTTCTATCTTCTGAAATCAATAAACTGAGCAGCAATCAGATGAGTGTGCAAACATAACCTATTGTTGTTGCTATAACCTTCTACTTACGAATGGCAAATTAAAAATGTTCACAAATGTTGCATGCAAGAGGACCATTCAGCAAAACATAAAAAGTCTCCTGTAATCCCCTTCATTTAAAAGTGCAGAGCTAAGGGGTTGACTGGGGCACGATGGCGTTTGCTTAGAACGCCACACTAGACGTCCCCTGTGATGGCAGCCCTAACAGTAGAATGATGGTGAAGTAATTGTATTCCTACCTGGTGAAAAGAAGGGGGATATGTTGAAGCTGGTTCACTGCCCAAATCCAATCAACTTTTGGCACCGGGACAGCATATCGCACCATGGACCACGGGTAGTTGTGCCAGCGGTATTACCACTGACTGGCAGTGTCTTAGGGACTATACGTCAGAGGATCAAACAGCGTTTCACATTAGGAATGCCAATAACAGCGAGCAAGCCTGCAAAGGAGCGGTTGGAGTCTTCAGCTCCGGTATTGGCTTCTGCACGCTCAATGGTTCATCCTCGCCGTGGTCTCTGGTTAGACGTAGGATGTGGCTGCTCCCACGGCGGGGGAGAATCAGGGCTCCTGGGGCACAAATACATTAATTAATGGGTGGGCTCTGGACCCCCGGACTCGGGGACCAGCACCTCCCTGGGGAAAATTTGAACAAAAGAGGAGGGCCTTGCCCCCCTCCAGGAGCCCTACATGGCCCTGGGGACTAAAACCCGCCCACACCCCCTGGACCAGTTACAACAATGTCCCGGGGTGCCGAAAAAATGCCCTCGCTTGCTGAAAGTAGAGCAAGTGCCTCTTTACCTGCCTGCTGTGAAGCAAACAGGGAAACAGACATTGCTTAAGGATCCAGGGTGCGGCATAATAAATGAATGAAAATAGATTTGTATTGCGCAGAACTTTGCCCAGGAGCATCAAGGCGCATAGAATGGAAAAGCTGGAGACGATGCACAGAAAGGAAAAGAGGGGACTACTGGTAAGCTTTAATGAAGAGCCAGGTCTTTAAGGCTTTACGAAATTGATCAGGAGATGCGAGGCCCTTGAGCTTATCCGGGAGGAGATTCCAGAGCTTCGGGGCAAGAGCAGAGAAGGCCTTCCCTCCCCATCTGGCCTTCTTCGTCCGGGGAGTGGACAGGAGGTTCCTGTTGGCAGAGCGCAAGACCCTACCGGGGGTATAAAAAGATACAAGGGACCTAATGTCCTCTGCACCGGATTCATGAAGTGCACCTTGAGTCAGACATAACACCTTGAAATCTATCCTGGACAACATCGGAAGCCAATGAAGATGTTTTCTTATGGCCGAGCCGGAAGAGCGTCTAGGGGCATTGACAACAAACCTGGCAGCAGCATTCTGCACGACTTGCAGGCGTTGAATCAGATTCTTGTTTATGCCCAGATAGAAGGCATTACAATAATCTAGGCGTGAGGAAATAAGGGCCACCACGAGTTGTTTCCTGGAGTCCAAGGAAAGATAGTCTGAAAGTTTACGGAGGATCCTTAACACCCCGCAACAGGTGGAGACAGTTCTATTAACTGGTCTATCAAGGGAGAGTGTGTTGTCAAGTATAACTCCTAGATTGCGCGCTGCGAGGGTGGGTGTGGGACATGCTCCGAGGGCCGATGGCCACCAATCAGCCGACCAGGTCTCATGTTTGCCTCCGAAGACCAGAACCTCCGTCTTTTCCCCATTCAGTTTAAAAAAAAATTTGGTCATCCAACCTGCTACAGCTTTCATACAGTTCTTGAAATTGGATGCCTCGGTCTCCACAGAATGATTGAGGGAGACCATGATCTGGGTGTCGTCGGCGTACGACAGTACTTCCAGGCCAAATGATCTTACAAGCCTGGCAAGGGGGGGTCACGTAAATGTTAAAAAGGGTGGGGCTCAAGGAGGAGCCCTGCGGGACCCCACATTGCACAGGCTTTGCTGGGGAAAGGAAGTCACCCAGTTTGACCCTCTGCGTGCGTTAATTGAGGAACGAGGCCAAAAGACTCAGAGCAGAACCTTCCACTCCTATCTTACTGAGGCGAGCAATCAGAGTGGCAGGGGACAGGGTGTCGAATGCAGCTGTAAGGTCGAGCAGGATCAGAAGGGTAGTCTGACCACTGTCGACCTTAGTGAGGATGTTGTTTACCACCACTGTGAGGGCTGACTCAGTGCTGTGCGCTTTCCAGAAGCCATGCTGAGAGGAATCTAGCAGGCAGAATTTATCCAGGAAGGCGTTGAGGTGGGCCTCCAATAGCTTGGCGGGGGCAGGTAGCAGGGATATCGGACGGAGGTTCTTTAAGATCGTAGGATCTAGGGAGGCTTTTTTGAGTAGTGGTTTGACAGTGGCCATTTTCCAGGATGCAGGGAAAACGCCCTTGGTGATGGCTTGGTTCATGATGTCAAGAAGAGGGGGCAGGAGAACCTCTTTGCACTCCAAGATTTTTAAGGGACAGGGGTCAAGGGGAGAGCCAGATTTTAATTTGTCAAGGAGTTGGTAGAGGAGTTCCAGGGTCAGGGGGGGAAAACTTGTCATATTGTTACGAGGTAGGGTAGTCGGGTCTAGAGGGGAGGGAATTGCCGTGAGGAGAGCAGTATTGGTGTTAAGATTGCAGTCTTCTAGAGCTGTGTATGTCCTTGATTTTAGTGTGGAAAAATGTGGAAATCTGGTTGCACAGCTCTTGGGAAGGTACAATAGGATCAGGAAGGTGGACCATAGATAGATTTTCCACGATTTTGAATAGTTCTCTAGGAGACCTGAGAGTGGTGGTAAGGTTGGAGAAGTAGGACATTTTTTCGGTTAGAACTGCGGCCTTATAACTTTTGAGCATGTCCTTATGTTTAGTTCTTTCCTGAGGATCTAGGTGGGACCTCCAGAGCCTTTCTTGCTTCCTACAGTCCTGTCTAGACAGTCTGAGGGCATCGGTGTACCAGGGAGCCGAGGGGCGCTTTCTGGCTGAGTAGTACGATTTAACCGGAGCCAGAGTGTCAATGGCCTTTGCAATGGAATTGGAAAGATCAAGGGAGGCCATATCAATATCAGACCTGGATGAGATGTTAAGGCTGGCGATAAACGGTGCTAGGGTTTCATTATTGAGGCCCTTGAAGTTCCTTTTGGAGACCTGATGACAGGTGGGCCTGTCGGAAAAGGTTAGGGAGCAGGGGGTGAACTCAAAAGGGACTGCCATGTGGTCGGTCCAGGATAGAGGGAGGGGAGGGCCTATGAGTAGCCTGGAGTTGTTCATGAATACTCCATCCAAGGTATGCCCTGCGGAGTGAGTGGGGCCCCTTACTTTCTGCAGAAAGCCATAGGAAGCCAGAAAATCGAGCAGGGGGGTGGTTTCCGCAGAATTAAGGTTTTCTAGGTGAACATTAATGGTAAAGTTAATTTTATCAATATAAGGCTCCATTAATTCCAGGAGATCACAAGTAAAGGTAGCTCTGGGACCAGGTGGTCTATAAAGAAGGATGCCAGTAAAAGAGGCTGAGGAGGTGAATTTTAGCATGAAGTGCAGAGCCTGAAAAGAGTCTTGCGGGGAAGTGAGGGGCTCAATCCTGCAGATTGTAGAGCATTCATGTAAGATGGTAATACCTCCTCCTTTCCGCCTTTCTCTGTCCAATCTCGCAAGGGCGTAGCCATCAGGGACAGCATTAACTGGTTCAGGCCCCAAAGAGTCAGTAGCCCAGGTTTCGGGTATAAAGACCCATGAGGGCCTTCTTTCTGAAACAAAATCGTTAAAAGTGGTATTATTTTTAACCAGTGATCGGGCGTTAATGAGGAAACCAGATTCCTTTTGCAGATGCCTGGACAAATTTGGAGCATTATTAGCGAGGCGTGCAGGCGGAATGTGAATGATAGGTCCTTCAGTGGAACAGCAGTTAAGAGCGTTGCATTTTATTTGGGGGGTGGACCTATGATGGCAGGGCTTCCAGGGGGGTTTTAGGGATAGGAGAGTATTCTGAGAGTAGAAATGAATATCTAAGTCAAGAGTAGTGTTTCCAGAGTCCTTACCGGCCCCCGGCGCCTCCTTGGTGCGGACGGGGCAGACGGGCTGGACTCAGGCGTGACTCCGGCGCTGATACGGCGCGTCCACTTAACGCATCCGCTGCGCGGAGCCATACCCGTCTCTTTAAGTAAGGAGGACTAGACCGCTAAAGGTCCTGGTGCCTCCCACTCAAGATGTCCGCTGAGATTGCACTTCGCCCAGGTCTCAGTAGTCAGCCCGGAAATCGGCTGAAATAGACCAGGGAGCGGAGGAATGGGGGGCGAAAACAGCAGAGGGGAGCACAGGGAGACAAGTGAGTGAGGAGGGGGAGTGAAAAATAGAATTTTTAAAATCGGCAATTTCGAGGTGCGTGTCGCGCTAGAAATCAGCGCTACACACGATAATTAATTTTTAAAAGTTGGCTAGTAAACAGCGCAAGTTTTTACAAAGTTAAAAGCAGTAGTCTACCTCCCGGCTTCCGCCTCAGGAGGGGTCCAGTCTTAAATGTGCAAGGCAGCAGAATCTCGCGACTGCCACCGGATTGCTCCTTAAATAAGGAGGACTAGACCGCTAAAGGTCCTGGTGCCTCCCACTCAAGATGTCCGCTGGGATTGCACTTCGCCCAGGTCTCAGTAGTCAGCCCGGAAATCGGCTGAAATAGACCAGGGAGCGGAGGAAGGGGACGAAAACAGCAGAGGGAAGCGCAGGGAGACAAGTGAGTGATGAGGGGGAGTGAAAAATAGAATTTTTGAAATCGGCAATTTCGAGGTGCGCGTCGCGCTAGAAATCAGCGCTACACACGATAATTAATTTTTAAAAGTTGGCTAGTAAACAGCGCAAGTTTTTACAAAGTTAAAAGCAGTAGTCTACCTCCCGGCTTCCGCCTCAGGAGGGGTCCAGTCTTAAATGTGCAAGACAGCAGAATCAGCTGCTCCCTGGGTCAGTAGGGGCCTTCAGGCTACCCCCAGCCCCCTATGTAGTGGCCAGGTCCCCAGGGGATGGGGTCGAGAAGGCAGCGTGGGCCCCCTTCCCATTTTGAAAAACAATATATATTAAGGCCCGGCCCAGGGGATGGATCCTGGGGCCGAAATTGGCCTGGGGAGGGGCCGCCTGCCCACTCCCTTTCTAATATAAAAAAATATGCTAAGAACTAGCCCCAGGGTTTGGGGTCCCCAGCCCAAAAGTAGCCAACGGGAAGGGGGCCGAGCAGAACCTCCCTTTAAAAAAATATATTAATCATTTTTAAAAAGGGGCAGGCCCTGGGGATGATGTCCCCAGGCCGAAAATGGCCTGGGAGGTGGGCGTTTGGCCCCCTCCATTTCTATTATAATTTTTTTTAATAAAGGTCGGGCCCCAGGAGATGGGGTCCCTGAAGCAGAAATCAGCCTAGGAGGGGCACGCATGCCCCCTCCTTTTTTTGTAATACATTTTTTTTAAAAGGGTCAGGCCCCGGGTGATGGGGTTCCCAGTGCCCAAAATGGTCCAGGGAAGGGAGGCCTCCTGGCCCCTTCCTAAAAAAGTAAAACAAAAAGCCAGCTACTAGCCAAAAGCCCCACCCCCTTTTCTCCACTACTCTGCAAAGCTGCCTCCTGGCACCCCTCTGGTTGAGGGATAACATCTACTTGGCTGCTGAGGGTCGATGGGGCCAACAAGACCTCCTGGTACCTCCAGTAAGCCCCACACAGGGGTATTGCGGAGAGGTGGTCAGAGGCTACACTCCCTTCCTCCACCACTCTGCAAACGAGCCTCTCCGCACACTGCTGGTGGGGGATGAGGGCCCCTTGCCTCCTGAGGGCTTCAGGACTTAAGAGAACTTCTTCCCCCAATGAGTAGTGTGCCAGGAGGCCTGTTTGCAAAGTGATGGAGTAAGGGGGCGTGGTCTCTGATGACCTCTCAGTAATCTTCCTGTGTGGGTATTACTGGAGTTAACAAGAGGGCTAATTGGCACCCAAGGACCATCCAGAGCCAAGGTGACTTCATCCACCAACTAGTAGTGCGCCAGGAGGCATGTTTGAGGAGTGGTGGAGAAAGGGGACGTGGCTACCAAAAACCTTGTAGCAAACCCACTGTGTGGGACATGCTGGAGGTAGCAGGAGGGGTAGGTTGCCCCCAAGGACCCTCAAAACCCAAGCCAAGGGGACTTCATCCCCCTACTAGTAGTGCACCAGGAGGTGTGTTTGCAGCATGGTAGAAAAAGGGTGTGTGGCCTGCTCTAAGGTTTCAGCAGTTCTGCTGTGTGGGACTTACTGCAGGTAATAGAAGGGGTAATTGGCTCCCAACGACGCCTTTGGGGGCAACTACCTCTTCTGTTATCTCCAATAAGTCCCACACAATGGGGTTGCTAAGTGGTCTGCAGAGGCCATGACCCTTTCTCCTCAACTCTGCAAACGCAGCTCGTGGTGCACTGCTACTTGGGTGATGAAGTACACTTTCTGCCTGTGGGACCTGGGGGCCAAGAAGCCCTCCTGGTACATCCTGAAAGTCCTACATAGAGGAATTCCTGAGAGCTGATCGGTGGCCGAGCCCCCTTTCTCCACCACTCTGCAAAACATGAGTACTAGTTAAAAAAACATAGAAATTCACTGAAAAAAACAAAGGTAACAGGGACATTATAGTTAAGAAATGGAATTTAAAAAAACTTAGAAATTCAATTAAGAAATTCAAAGACTTGACTCAGGTTTCACTTGTACAAAACCAAAGAAATTCAGCAGTTCTAGTTAGCTGAGCTATAATGCTAGTCCCTGCAATACACTGCTTATGATCTCCCATATTACATCACACATGACATGTTCAGTGGCATCACTGATGACATCTCCAATTGCATCACTGATGATATCATCCACAGAATCTGTCGCACCAACTCACATCCCAAAATAACCTTTCATACACCCACTCCAACTTCCACATTACCATTCTCAAAACCATTGACACACCCATACCAATTTTTACACATCGACTCACTGATTCATAGGTCTAGATACACATCCACTCAGTCTCCCATACAGCCATTCATACACCAACTCAATAATGAAGCCACTGATATAACCAAACATGCACACATAAAGCCACTCACACACTGAGTCAGTGGCCCATAGAACTACTCACCCATACAGTCAATCACACACCCACTTACTTACTCATACAGTACCTAACATGTAGTCACTCACCTATACAGTCACTGACACAAGCACACATTCACCCATACAGCCACTCTCACATTCACTCACTCCCCCATATGGTCACTCTTATGCCACATCACTCACCTATTCTGTCCTTCCCATACCCAGTTACTCACCCATTTACCACTGACACATCCACTCACTCACCCACAAATCCATACATATACTCACTCACCCATCCAGCCTCTAACACACACACTCACTAACCCATACAACCACTGACTCACCTACTCACTCATCCATATAGACAATCAAACATACCTTCACCCACACATGCAGACACTTAGACACCCATACTGGTACTCAGACAACCAATCAATCACCCATACAGCCACTCACGTACCCACTCATACACCCATATAGCCAATTAGACACCAACTGACAGACTGATACAAACATTCACACAACCAGTCACTCACTCATACATTCACTGAAACACCTAATCACTCGCTTATACAGTCAGTCACACACTCACTGAATCATCCATACAGGCACTCATACACCCAGTGATTCACCAATACACCTTGGTATATATATTTAACAATCATAAACTTTTTTAAAACAGTCACCGGATGATGTTATCAGTGATGTCACTGACCATGTCATGAGTGATGTAATATGTGAGGTCATAATCAGTGCTTTGAGGGTGGTGAGTTATAGTTAGCTCAACTAACTATAACTGCTGAATTTCTCTGGTTTTGTAGGAGTGAAACTTGAGCCTAACTAAAACGTCGCTGTAAACTTTTGTTTTTTCAATGAACAGACACACACACATATATTTTCACTGAAAAAACCATAGGTTTCAGGCAGGTTATAGTTAGGAATTATTCTTTAAAAAACCTTAGAAATTCATTGAAAAAACATAGGTTTCAGGGGTGTTATAATTAGCTGGACATTTCACTCATACAAAACCATTGAAATTCCTCCGTTATAGTAAGTTTTACTAACTGTAACTCTCGCGCCCGCAATCTACTGGTGATGATGTCACATATTACATCATTCATGACATGGTCAGTGACATCTCAAATGACATCACTGATGACATCATCCAGTGAATGTGGTTTGGTTCGTTATTTAAATACGTATTTTATATATAGCAATCTTCATTGAAGAATGAGTGGATATATAAATATGAATATCTGGATGGAGGATTAAGTAGCAGTGTGATTGACTGTTTACTTGACTAATTTATAGTGTCTCACTAAATATATTGGATAGTGACTAAACTGTGTGAATATCTGTATTACTTTGTCAGTTGGTATATAAACTGCTGCACCAGTTGGTTACTAGCTACGTGAAAGTCTATATTCGTTATTGATTAGTTAACTGATTATTTGTATGGGACAGTGAATGTGTGTTTGGTTCGGTGGGGGATCTGTGACTGCCCAAAGATATGTGAATAGTTAATTCAGTACGTATATGAGGTTAAGACTACGTGTTATAATAGTTGTTTGGGTGAGTGAATATCTTTATGGGTGTGGTGATCAGCAAAAATATTTCTCAATGGTACATGTCCAACAAAGTAAAAAAAATAAAAGGCAGTGTATGTGACAGTCATTGTATATAAATAAGTATACATAAAAATCATTGATTGCATGAGTGACTGTATAGATAACTGTATACTTGTAATAGTAATTTCATAACACACTAAGTATGAGTTACTATTTATATGAATAAATAAAGTGATATTTGTATAAGTGTGTAGCTGAGTAAATGTAAATATGATACATTGTTTGCAAAAGTGAGTAGGATCACTGCATAACTGAACAGAATGTGTGCTGGTGTGTAATGTCAATATAGGTGTATAAGTATATTTGATAGTGTTCTATTGATCATTGACAGCATCTATGAGTGAATCTATAGGTAAGTGATTAGATGTGTGTGTAGATCTAGAAATCACTGAGTAGGTTTTTAGATACTTGTATTGGTGTGTCAATGGATTCAAATAGGATACTCTGTATTTTTCAGTGAGTGATGAAAGGTTATATTAGTGTATGATGAGGTATATCCGATTGTCACGTGGATGATGTCATCAGTGATGTCATTTGAGATGTCATCAGTGATGTCACTGACCATGTCATGAATGATGCAATATGTGACATCATCACCAGTGGATTGCGGGTGCGAGAGTTAGTTAGTACAACTAACTATAACGGAGGAATTTCAATGGTTTTGTATGAGTGAAATGTCCAGCTAACTATAACACCCCTGAAACCTATGTTTTTTTCAATTAATTTCTAAGGTTTTTTAAAGGATAATTCCCAACTATAACCTGCCTGAAACCTATGTTATTTTCAGTGAATTTCAAAGGTTTTTTTAAATGATAATTCCTAATTATAATGTTGACCACTTCCCCATATTTTCAACAAGAAACCAAATCTACAATGCTACTTAAAAAAAACAGGCAATAGTTCCACTTGCCACTAACAAATTAACATCAACATTTAACTAGTCGACTATGTTCTGTGTGAGTTACATCCAACTCACACCCATATTTAAAGAGCAATTTGTGATAGAGGTACTAATTATACACTTCCAATATCAAACAAAATCACAATACCCCACGCCACCACCACTACAACCACCCCCCTAACCCCTCCCCCTTACTACTTCACAGGCGACGCAAAACAGGACAACAGACCTTCCCAAAATAATATATCCCCTCAACAGCACACTAGCTCAATGTTCAGAGATGTGGCAACCAACTATGTATAAGGGAAGGAACTCGCACATTAACAATGATTTACACAATGCCAAGACAACAGGTGAAATGCTATACACAACTCACTATAGAAACCAAAAACATTTCCGTGTGTAGATATACTACTGATACGTGTAGTGTACTGCATACTGGACGCAACCATACTATCTCTGGGGAATATTTCGGGTATGTAGCTGTGTTCCCCCCCCCCTTGAAGCAGAAGTGGAGTGGGCTGGTCCAATGTACGTAACGTCAGCGCAAGACTATAAATAATTAGGCTACGCCTTGGGTGTGGTTCACTTCTGCAAAGAGGAGACTCCAACACAGCAAAGGTCCTCACCCTGCCACGTGGCTGCCACCATGACCACGTGCCTCCTCGATACAGGCCCATTGCGAACTCAGCACCGCAGACTTATGTTTGTATCTACTACTGCCTTCGATCTACAGTGCGGACAGCAGGGTTCACAACTTAAATTCAGCTTTGGATCTACACTACGGACAGCATTGAAGTTAGCCTTGATTTATGTAAGGCAGAGACAATTGTACTCTATTTCCTCCGAGTTTGTTAAAATAAGTGACAAAAATTCTTCGTAAATATCTGTGCTGATTACTTCCTTCGATCTACAGTGCGGTCAGTAGAGTTTACAACTTGATACCAGTTGCGGATATGCACTACAGACAACATTGAATTCAGTCTCCATTTATTTAAGGCAGGGACAAGTGTACTATGTCATCAGATTTTGTTAAAGTATGTGACAAAAAAGCATTCCTTAATATCTGTGTCAACTACTGCCTTCGATCTACACTGCGGACAGCAGAGTTCACAACTTGAATTCAGCTTTCCATGTACAGTACGGACAACATTGAAGTAAGCCTTGATTTATGTAAGGCAGAGACTATTTTGTTAAATGATGCAACAAAAAATATTCCTCAATGTCTGTACTGAGTACTGCCTTCAAATGTACACTGCAATCAACAAAGTTCACTACTTGATACCAGAAGCGCATTAGCACTACAGACAACATTAAATTCATTCGCGATTTATTTAAGGCAGAGACAATTGTACTGTGTCCTCAGATTTTGTTAACTGTGACAAAAAAGCATTCATCGATGTTTGCGTCGACTACTGCCTTCGATGTACACTGCTAACAGCAGGGTTCACAACTTGAATTCAGCTTTCCATCTACAATACGGACAGCATTCAAGTTATCCTTGATTTATGTAAGGTAGAGACAATTTTGTTAAAGGATGCCACAAAAAACATTCCTCAATGACTGTACTGAGTTCTGTTTTCAAATGTACACTGCGATCAACAGAGTTTACCAATTGATACCAGTGGCACATCAGCACTACAGACCACCGTAAATTCAGTCTCGATTTATTTAAGGCAGAGACAATTGTACTGTGTCCTCGGATTTTGTTAAAGTATGTGACAAAAAAAGCATTCCTCGATGTCTGTGTCAACTACTGCCTTCGATGTACACTGCGGACAGCAGGGTTCACAACTTGAAGTCCACTTTGCATGCATACTACGGACAGTAAGGAATTCAACCTTGATTTGTTTAATGCAGAGACAATTGTACTGTATGTGTTCTTATTTTGTTAAAATAACTGACAAAAATCATTTGTCGATATCTCTGCTGACTACTGCCTTCGATTTACAGTGCAGACAGCAGGGTTCACATCTTGAATTCAGCTTTGAATCTATACTACAAACAGCATGAAATTTAACCTTGTGTTTTTTAAGGTAGAGTTAATTGTACTTTATGTCCTCAGATTTCGTTAAATTATATGACAAAAAGAATTTCCTAATGTCAGTGATGACTACTGCCTTCGATCGACATTGTAAGGGCTAACCATTCAGGTAGAATGACGATTGTACATGACGCATTCCAGAAGATAAGAGAAACTATACCACTGCGACAACCACGAATCATCGCAGGGTACGCACACGCTGAGTTCTTTCGGTACCACTAACTCACTGCACCACAAGTCATCTCCCCGTAGCCTTATTAAAGCAGAATTCACTAGGCAAAAAACATTGCTCACAGTGCAGCCCCCCTACATTAAGCATTATTGCGGGGTACGTACAAGCTCAGAGCCAAAGATACTACTAACTCAGTGCACCATAAATCATCGGAAAGAAGAGTGAACAGTTTTTTTTCAGGAATGAGGCATACTATTACTTTTGAATCGAATTCATGCAGAATCCAATCGACAAAAGACATTACTCCAATTACTGTGCCCCCTGACCACGCATCATCACAGGATACGTACACGCTAAGCACCAAAGGTACTAGTAACTCAGTGCACCAAAAATCATTATCACATGGCCTTACTAAGGCAGCATTCCTAATACAAGAAACATTACTGTCAGTACGGCCTGCCCGAACCACGCATCATCGCAGGCTCCACAAAACCTTGTTGTTTCAGATACCACTAACCAAACTAAGTATAACACTTATCAAACCTACACAATTTCCCTTCTAGATTTAGTTGAATAATAACATTTACGCTACATACATGTTCTATCTTTCACTTCAATCATGATTACAGATAATGCAATCCACCCTAAGATCTACACTGCGGACAGCAGGGTTTACAACTTGAATTCAGCTTTCTATCTACAATACAGACAGTATGGAATTTAGCCTTGATTTATTTAAGGCACAGACAAAAATACTCCTGTGGCACTGCTAGTATGCGCACGCACCTTAAATCCCTACATCCTGTGAACTATGTTTACAAAAAATGTAGAAGACAGTGCCAAAATGTACCTCCACCATCGGCAATACCAAGTACCTCTGGGGTATCACCTTCAACATCACCACCAGACATACTGCCGCATTTTGAGAAAGTTTGAATGCACTGCGTTAAATGCAATTGTTTAAACGTTATGGGGAGCAATCAGTAGACCTAGTTTGCAGAGCAATTGATAACCATTGATAGGTTTTTTTTAACCTCAAAGTTCATGCAGACCAGTAATATTTTGAGTACAGACCGCTAGAACCACGCATCATCGCAGGGTGAGCACACACTGAGCACCACACATACCACTAATTCAGTGCACCGTAAAGAATCGTCATGTGGCCTTATTAAGGCAAAATTCAGTTGACAAAAGACATTTTTACCAGTGCGTTCTGCCTGAACCACGCAACATCTCAGGCTCTAGACAAACCGCCCCTACTTCAGAGTACCACAACTCATAAACGATTTACGATAGAATCTTCTGAGTATTATTTCACATATAGTGCTCCTACCTTTCTACAGCAGAAGTCATAAACCATTTATGATTGAATATCTGTGTATGATATCATGATTACTATTCTACTTGTTACCAACAGCAACGTATTAAAATGGAGTCAAGCACACGTGCCCGTACCCACTTCAACTATCTATCTGTGTCAGTGTACTTATATGTTTGTAAAATGCTGCTCCTGCGCCCTACCACATTATATTGTGCTGTAAACAGCGCATGCACCATCTTACCTATGGCAATAACAAAAACTTTGATTATATAACTTTCTCTTGCTCATTCTACAAATACGAACTTACAAAATGGATCGTTACAATACTGCAAAGAAACTGTATTGTCAATTTATAAATGTGTACTATTTCTTGTTTTTTTAACATTTATATAGCGCGAAGTCAACCCAAAACTATATCAACAATTTACATGGCCACCGTATTTACAGTACATTTTCAGGCATGCGTAGATTGTGTCATTTCTCTTCAATAACAGGATGTGGATGCGACTCAGAGGCTCGAACACTGATTTCCAGCGTCAACTTCAACAGTTTACCCAAATGACTATATACGTATATGTATTAGCTGCACTTCATGTGCCAAAAACTGTATCCTAAAGCTTTCATAGCCCTGTATTACTACAGCTACAACACTCCACTGAATGTACAACAAACATTCATATACGCAGAAATGCGTCAGGTAAGTATGGGCGAATTTTGCAAATCAGCGGTCCGCAAATACGCGCGAAATCACCTACAAATCCGCCAATTTGCGGATTTTCCCGCGAAATTGCGGATTTTTTTGCGATTTGCAACATACTTAACTGGAGTACTTTCTACTGGCTAATCAGTAAGTGCTACCTCGATGGGTAAATGTATCGTGCTTTTCCTACAATACAGCTGCATAAATGCCCAGAAGAGTTGACCCCGTGTGCCTGTAACTTTTCCACCGCGCCCATAGGCACCGAGGTCCCTCGAGTGAGCTGTCCATCACAGTGGGGGAAAGGGCGGGAAGAGGTTGCATAGCCTAGTATGTGTGGGGCCGGCTTCTGTGCGAGTTCACATGCCTCTTATTTATGAAGGGTCAGAGACCGATAAGAGCAGCAGATGCAGAGAAGGCAGTAAGTGCTACCTCGTTGGGTAAATGTTTCATGCTTTTCCTGCACTACAGCTGTGTAAATGCCCAGAAGAGTTGTGTTCAGTCACAGTGACCACGTGTGTCTGTAACTTTGCCACCGCGCCCATAGGCGCCGAAGTCCCTCGAGTGAGCTGTCCATCACAGTGGGGGAAAGGGCGGGAAGAGGTTGCAACCCTAGTATGTGTGGGGCCGGGTTTCTGTGCGAGTTCACATGCCTCTTGTTTATGAAGGGTCAGAGACAGATAAGAGCAGCAGATGAGAAAGCAGAAAGTGCTACCTCATTGGGTAAATGTATCGTGCTTTTCCTGCACTACAGCTGTGTAAATGCCCAGAAGAGTTGTGTTCAGTGACCACGTGTGTCTGTAACTTTGCCACCGCGCCCATAGGCGCCGAGGTCCCTCGAGTGAGCTGTCCATCACAGTGGGGGAAAGGGCGGGAAGAGGTTGCATAGCCTAGTATGTGTGGGGCCGGGCTTCTGTGCGAGTTCACATGCCTCTTGTTTATGAAGGGTCAGAGACCGATAAGAGCAGCAGATGAGGAGAAAGCAGTAAGTGCCACCTCGTTGGGTAAATGTATCGTGCTTTTCCTGCACTACAGCTGTGTAAATGCCCAGAAGAGTTGTGTTCAGTCACAGTGACCACGTGTGTCTGTAACTTTGCCACCGCGCCCATAGGCGCCGAGGTCCCTCGAGTGAGCTGTCCATCACAGTGGGGGAAAGGGAGGGAAGAGGTTGCATAGCCTAGTGCATGTGGGGCCGGGCTTCTGTGTGAGTGCACATGCCTCTTGTTTATAAAGGGTCAGAGACCGATCAGCGCAGCAGATGAGGAGAAAGCAGCCTCCTGGTCACTGGAAGTACAGGGGGATTGTGCTCAAATCTCGTGGATGCCTAGACCCCCATCACGGATTACAGCTAAATGTAGACAGTAGATCTGGGGAGAAAGCACACCTGCCTAGCATCGACCGTGCTCACTAGATTCTTGGGCTGATTATAATGCGTTAATGAATTTGAGCTTCAACCCGGGCACCTGCTTTTTCTTATCTGTAAGTGCTACCTGCTGAGGTTTATTTGTTGGGACAGGCGCCTCGTTGCCTAATTGTAACTATTCTCTGACCCTGCTTCGAGATTCAGAGCAGGGTCAGAGAATAGTTGCAAGTAGGCAACGAGGCGCCTCAGGAAGCACTTACAGGGTTACAGCAGGTGCCCAAGTTGAAGTTAATTTCTTTGTAACCATTTTGTAAATGGTTACAAAGAAATTAGCTTCAACTTGGGCACCTGCTGTAACCCTGTAAGTGCTTCCTGAGCAAAATTCGTCCCGCTCGCCGCGGATCACGAAATCGTGGAAAATCCGCAAATTCCACGAGCGGAACGAATTTTCCGCCCATACTTAGCGTCATGTCCACCATCTTTTATATATGCAACTATGAATGAATAGAGTCAGTGATACCCCGTACCTTCAATGTTGGCTATGTTTGGGACTTTACAGATATAATGACACATTTGCATTTAAGACCTGGTTGACGTCAGCACTACAAGACGGACTCCCGTATCACTTGATTTCTCATATAGCTCACGACAGAACCACGCCCATAGCTCCAGAATCATGGTTGAGAGCCTCGCGCAGCACTGGCATACGTCAGTCCGGCACACTCCGCTTACACTTCCAGGAAAAAACAAAAATGCAACATTGCCCAGATTTCCATTGTAGTGATTTCTTAGTTCCAGGTCTATTTGTCAGAACGGCACACACACACACTCCCTCATGCCTGGTATACACCCACACCACACCCATCCAGCACATGCATCACTACACACGTGACCCTACCAATAAAAAAGACGGGGCACACATGCTCTATTCCATTTTGGAGTTGCTCCCATCCCAAGCACTGAGATGGCCTGTCCTAGTGGTTCGGACGCCTCATGTAGGCCCAAACCACCGAGTAGGGGGGGCCACCACTACCTGCATGGCCTCTTTGGTCACTGAGTTAGTGGTACCACAAGGACTGAGCGGGTGAGGAACCTGCGATGATGATGGGAGTACGAGTCTGTCATTAGCCATAGAGATATCAAGACTCGGCACTATATGTAAGACTTCTTGGTGGTAGAGCAGGAATGCATGATGTAGAAGGTCCCCTGTCCACGAAAAAGTGAGCAATGAGGACTGGGTGAGCAGCGGAGGCAGTCGATGGGGTGCAGCAGACTGGATACAAAAAGGCGACACAGCGATTTAGGCATACACAGTCCTATATACCGTATCTTATTGCAATTGTATTTTTTTCCAATAGCAGGAAACTTTTTATAATCAGTCAAATGTCCGACGCTTGTGGTGATCGAAACGACGTGTATCACTGCGCACCACTTGCTTTCCCAACCGGATAAAAACATTATAACTATAGTAATTTTTCAAAAATCAAAGCCTATTAAACAAGTTGGAACTGTACAAATAGTTGTTTTTTAATGCAGGAAGGTGTGTGAAAAGGCGATGTAATTCTACTCCACATTAAGATAGTAACAATTACCAATCATAACATCTTTCTTTTAATATCTTTTAGATGTAGAGCTTCAGGGTACATTATGTCCCGGCACGTGGTGGAAGACACACCGGTGACAGAAAGGTGAGCTGCGAATATTCTTTTCAGTCACTCTCTCACTTCCTCTCTCCTTTGATAAAGAAATGATGCACAATGTCAACTTGCTTTTTATCTTACAGGTTGTGTTTCACAAATTGGCGTCCCCCCAACACCTTCAAAGCTCAACGTTCGAAGATTCTGCGATGATGCGTGGCCATCGTAACAACGTCTGAAAAGGCTGCTTCGACACGTGGTGAACCCTCTTTAAATCACGCCAATGGCACAAAGTAAGCAAAGAAGCTTGTTTCCAAAACAACAAGTCACCTGTGGGCGGGGAGAGTGGGTAGTGTGCAGCAGCTTGACTGCTTAGGAATGTACAATTACCTCTGGGCACTGGGAGTGGATAGGCTGCAACAGTCTGAGGGGCCGATTTACAAGACCCTTGCGCCACTTTTGCATCACTTTTAACATGGGAGAAGTGACGCAATAGTGGTGCAAGGAGCTTGTAAATCTGCCCCTGAGTGCGCAAGAAAAAGCACTCACCTCTGTACTTGGGAGTCAATGGGGTGCAACAGTCTGGGTACGCAGTAATAAACTCACCCCTATGCAGTGGGAGTGCATGGGGAATAGTACTCTGGGAGAAAAAGAGCGCACAGACACCTCCTTGCAGTTGGAGTTGATGAAATACAGTATCCTGAGTGTACAAACACATAAAGCAAAAATATACTTGTGCAGTTGTATGTACTCTGCTGTACTAACTCTATACTAACTCTATACTATCTATCTTTCAGATCACTAAACTAGAGGGTGCACTATGAACCAGTACGTGCTTGGACACACCAGAGGCAAAAAGGTGAGCTACGAAGATTTTCCCCAGCATTGTCTGCTCCATCTATAACTTTCTCTCTCTCACAGTTTTAATGTTGTTTTTTCTCTCTTTCTCTCTCTCACATTGTTTCTCTTTCTCTTTTAAAGTTATGGACGCTGCTGTCCACTCTGCCGATAAAAAAATCAAGGCTGAATTTAATAGTCTGCAGTGTAGAACCAAAGCTGAGTTCAAGTTGTGAACTCTGTTCGTCACAGTGTTTACACAAGGTAAGCAGAGCAGCCGAGGTACACAATACCTCCGATTAAATGCGTTGGAAATAATCGATATTGTCCTGCATAATGACGTAATGTTTCACCTAATTCTGTCTCATCTCTAAATCATTTTAAAGACCTGTTGGTCCATACTGTAAATCTGACGCAATAGGTACTTCTGTACAGACACCTCTTCAATGCAGTCCTATAGGAGAGGTGGAATGTATCAGGCACACTGCAGACGTCCAAATTAACAAATATTGCCAAATATTACCTTAACATGTAATCTTTGACCTCCTTCAGTCACATCGATCTAATTTTAAACACTTATTTTCATTTTTGTTTTGCAGATAACCTACCCTACTTCTATTGGAGTCCATATCACATTTTGTTTATTATATTGTTTTGCTAGGTATGTTTCTAGGTGTTTATTATATTATTATCTTAAAGTTACGTTTCTAGTTATTTATTGTTGTTTTAATAAAAGTTAATAAAAAAAGTATATGCGTCTTCTTTTTCTGACAACATTTCACTATTATTTAGTGTGATAATCATATGCTTAGAAAACATTAAAAAATCGAAATGATGTTTATAACTGAGGCTAGCTCTTTACCAGAGTCTATAGCTGCGACTAACGGTTCCTACGGAAATTTTTCAAAACTCCACCACAGTAACTGTTTCGATTAGCAACATTGTGTGGTGAACTTCTAACCTGTGAGCTCACTTAAGTGTTCCATGAACTGGTACTATGGTAACAGGCAGTGAGCAGTTTGGGGGTAGGGTTGAAAGGTACTGGCTGTACAGAAACCGTTATATTTGCCCAGGATCCTCTACATGACAGAAAGGAAAGCAAACTAAGACAGAACACTATTGCAGATTTACAAACCCCTTGCGCCACTTTCGCGTCACTTTTCCCACCTTAAAAGTGATGCAATAGTGACGCAAAGAACTTGTAAATCTGCCCCTACGCACATTACAAGCAAAAGAAGTACACATCTCTTTGAATTCTTTATCGATCACAATTAGACAGTGTTGCTTCACGATTGACAATGCACTTCACTAAATACTTCGGGCCTCATTTATGAGGCTGTGCGCCACTTTTACGCTGCGGGTGCGTCACTTTTTGTGACGCACCAGGGGCGTAAAAAATGCGCCGTGTTGCACCATATTTACAAAGTGACGCATCTAGGTAGATGCGTCACTTTGTAAACCCCTGCGCCACATTATACCTGCGCCAGGTATAATGTATGCAAGGGGGGCGTATTGACGTAAGAAAGGGTCGTAGAAGTGACGCAGTGAAATCGCCACTTCTAGGACACACGTGTCCATTTCTTACGCCTGCCTCACAGCAGGCGTAACACTGACGCAGGCCCTTTCACATGGGGCTTGCACCATGTGAAAGGATACATTGCTGGAGTTTCGTCACTTTTGTAACACATTTCAGCAATGCGTCACTTTTGCGCCATACAGATACGTCAGAAATATTGACATATCTGTAACTCCTTGCGCGCATATTTTGTAAATATGACGCATCATTGGTGTCGCAAGGAGGGCGCAGTGAAAAGTGACTTTTCATAAATGAGGCCCTTCGTGCCTATTTAAATGAGACAGGATTGTCAACATTACAAAACTTATGGGCATATTTACAAAGACGGCGTTAAAATTGTCGCCACTTTAACGACAGCAAACTACAACAAAAACAGCGAAAATGGACTTCAAAATTCTTTGTTATCTTACCGGATGATTTTTTCAACATTGCTGTTTGCTATGCAAGATTGAGAACCGAGGCTCTCGTCCTGCCATAGCAAAGTTGGGGCATATTAGCAAGGACAGCGTTAACATGTTCTAGTGTAAACCTGGCTTCTATTGGAATTATCACAAATTCTCAAAAGCCTATTAAGCCATTATGGCCAGTTTAACAACAATTTCATAACCCTAAAGCAACGATAATTTTAACGCTGTCCTTGTAAATATGCCCCCAATATCGCGAGAAATACAGTGATAATTTATGTTCGCAAGTGAAAAGCTTATTAATATAAAGCTGTGGACTCAACATATCAATCCACCTCGCATATTAAACATGCTTAAGTCTACTTCAGAACAGATATAAGGATCCGACAAACCGCAATTATCGACAGTTTTCCTATCCGTCCTCCAATCAAGGGCCGCCTTGTAAATACAACGCTATTGTCCTACCTCCCTCTTCCTTTTAATATTCTCATAGAAACACCTACCTTGCCACTGAGACCACCTATATTGCAACTCATTGGAGATACAAAGCAAGCCCTTAGCAAACCGGCTGCTAACATGCATTAATGCATCTTAGCGTCGCCTAGTAAATAGGGCGATATCATTTTCATTGCATTTTTTTGCTTTTTTTTTAAATTGCAGTGAAATTGCACTTCTTAAAATGCCCTCAAGCTCGCTATGACACAGCGGGAACCTCGACTCCTGCCCTGCCATAGCAAACAGCAATGTCCCGAGAGTAGACACCCCAAGACACAGCTGGAGCCGTTCCTGGGGGGTGGTGTTCCCCAAGGCATTCAACTGCTCCAGAATGGAGACCACGCGGACCCCCTCTCAAAATATAAAAAGCCCTGGAGGGTGGTAATCCCCGGGGCTTAGACGGACCTTTGAGCTCCCTCACCCATTTATTTTGTATTACAGAGGAATGGCGTTCTCCAGGCTACAAGGCTCCTCTGAACCTGCATCAGATGTCATATTATAGACCCCGGCATTTGGTCCTCCCAGGTAGCTAATTTTTAAACGGGCACAGGAGCCCCCGCTTTATTTTTATTATGGCGGATCCATGCACCCAACGCATATTTCTAATTTTTTTTCCCCATTTTTTTTTTTGGGGGGGGACCCCCTAAGTAGGTCTAGATCAAAATATTTCTTACCTGCCCCCTTTATACATGTTGAACACTTGTCCCACTATTTTCTAGATCCTCGCTTCTACCGAGGCACAAAATGGCTACCAACACTTCCTGGTTTCAAATGTTGACAACCACTTGACAGCCAATTAGTATTCAGCGCGTGATCGGGACGGTGTGCTTAGAGTGCGTGCAAGATGTGCGGATCCACTGAGGTCATAGATATATATGTATTTTTAATTGTAATTCTCACAGGAACTTCTGAACAAATTTACACCATTTAAGCAAAAGGCACGAGTCTGAACCAAGGACTATCACTTTGCCAAATTTGGTGTAATTCCGTTCGGCCTGTAGCCGCGATGAACGATTCCTATGGAAAATTGCATGCGGAAAACACGTTTTGGGACCCCCCTTTTTTCTCAGCCCCCGCTTCAAATGCAATATTTTAGACCCTAGGAATTCTCCTTCCCAGGTAGCTAATTTTTAAACAAGCACAGGAGCCCGCGCTTCGTTTTTATTTTTTTTATGGCGGATCCATGCACCCAGCGCACATTTCTCCATTTAAAAAAAATATATATATTTTTTGGGACCCCCAAGCAGATCTAGAGGGTCAAAATATTTCTTACCTGCCCCCTTTATACGTTTTAAACACTTGTTCCACTAATTTCTAGATCCTCGCTTCTACTGAGGCACAAAATGGCTGCCAACACTTCCTGGTTTCGAATGTTGACAACCACTTGACAGCCAATCTGCATTCTGTGCGTGATCGGGAATGTGCGCTTATAATCCGCGCATATAATGTATAATAAGGAAGTTATGCCTGAATAATTATGCCTGAATAACTAAACCCCAAATTTAGTGGTGACATTAAATAACAAATTCATTTGGATCTATAGATTCTAACCTGAAGAAAGGATCCTTAAGAGGGAAAAAGAGTTCCCGGATACGAAGCAATATTTTCGCCAGACTAAAGTTTACCTACCATAATCTGGTCAAAAATATCCAAACTTGTAAATTGTTCAATAGCCTTCCCATCTGTTCAGTTTTGTTATAAATTAATGTGACATATACTTTTATTGAATGGAAGTTATTATATCGTATATTATGTCCTCTTTCTTTTCTAGTTAATACACGCTATTTTCATATTCATCAATCATAAACCGCTATCTTTGAAAAATCGCAAAGGCAGTAAGTATACCAGATGCATTCTTTTTAATAGAAGCGATCATAGATCTCTATATGATATTTAGTTTCAAGTGATCTCACTAAGAATTTATCTTTATAAGTGAGTCCCTTCAGTCCAAATTTCTATCCAATAGGTCCCCTGGGTCTCTTTCTTTTTACAATAAATCATAATGAGCAATGAAATGAGCACTTCATATGTTAAAATGAATGTACTTGCAGGAATTGTATATTACATGGTCACCAAGTGACAGATTGAGATGTTTACTGAGATTCAGTTTATTTTATTTAGCTGATTCCAGTCAGTGATTTTGCACAATGATTTTTAAGAGTGTTAAAGAATGTTATGATTATGTAAAATATTATAAAAACCAAGTCACTTATGCCGTTTTTAATAATTCTTTGTTATTAGATCACCTGTGGCTACTTCAGAAGAAGGCGCTGGCCGCTGAAACGTGCGTCGAGAAAATCCCTTTTTTTGCCACTTCTATCCTTTTCTGTTATACTTTTTACTTCTTTTTATTTTTCTTAAATTTTAATTGTGATTTTTTAACCATATTGTGATTTCATGTATTGATGGTTTGATTATTTTGTGTAGTTGGTTAACAACCGTTGAGAACCAACTTTTTAATGGTTTTTTACTTACTGTGTTAATAAAATTCAAGTCACTGATTCATTTATCTAGTAATTTTTCCTCCTTTGTCACTGTTCCATGAGCCTTGAGCATTGAATTGCCTAGGTTGTTGTTTTTCATAAATTGCTTTTCCTGACCTAGGAATTATTATATCCATATATTCAGGGGGTCATTGTTACCTATAAATACTTGTACCCACAGCTTGTCTGTGCAGGGCTTGTATGTCTCCATTTATATGTGTCTACTATTAAGAACGGATCTATCTATTACTATTTCATTGCTCATTTTTTGATTAAATTAGGAGACCATTGTAAAACCTCCTCCCTTAAGAGATGGCCCAGTTTAGAACATTTGGGTTCACGGACGATGAGTTTGCCCTTTTAGTGGGGAACATGATGATGTTAGAAAACTATTAGACCTAAAAAAGAAACTAAAACGAATGGAAGCTCACGGAGAGTTCATGCTAGCATACTTAAAAACAGGAATAATCCCCATGGGCCTACGCGTGAGAAACATCCCAGGTCTATTTGTATACCATAGAGATTTCCTAGAGAAATGGAGTATGATTGCCACTAGATGCAGTAGAGACCTCATGATTCTAATTGTCAAGACAGCAAAGGAATTATCTGCCGAAATTAGAAAGGAAGTGGAAGAATTAGAAGACAAAATTAAAAAGAATGGTCAAATAGATGAAACGATGAAAAAAATTGAAGAATGTAATAAAGAATTAGAGTCTTTTTCCAACTATTTAGAAAAAAGAAAAAATGATAAACTGATTAAGGATAAGAGGTTTAATACAATAGAAAACACTTATCCCTACCTAAGAATAGATTTTTACAAACAAAATCATTACAGAGATGATGATAAGGCCCAACCACAACGAGTTAATACGTTCTCGGAGACGTCAGATTCTGACATCAACGATAATGATGGCTACTATGAACCTGAGCCTAACTATAATGCAGCTCAAGCTAAACATCATCAAAGTCAAACTTCTTCTTTTTTTAGGGAATCGAGGGACGAACCGGGGACGTCCACGAGTACGTTTCCAAGGCCAGCCCAGAGGAGGGTACAAACCCCAACATCATTATCCCCAAGAAGAACCACAGTTCATCAGGGAAACCAGGAGCCGCCAGTATTGGAATTCAGGGAAATAATCCCGATTTTTCAATCTATCCAATACAGAATTAGACAGTCACAGTATCAGTCTATTGTCAAAGGGTTTATCATATGTACCCCATTCATCGGTAAATCTTTTTGAATTATACTGCGATATAATCTTTCTTTAGAAAAATTAGCCTTAAAGTTTTTTGGCCCTGAGAAACCTGAAGATGATGACAGTAATAAGATGAAAATTTTGACTCTTCCATCTACTTTTAGTCCTGGCCTTGAACAGTTAGGTCCAGAAGTTGCGGCATTTGAACTTGTAGTTCTAAAAAAATTAGATCAAGCTCTTAAATTCATCCCGAAACCAATATATAATCTAAATAAAGATGAACATCTAGCTTTACAATCATTAGCCTCCAATGAGAAATTAACAATAAAAGGATGCGATAAAGGAGGTGGTATTGTTGTGATGGACTCTACTAAATATGAGACAAATATGTATAGAATGTTGGATGATCTAAACTTCTACACAAAAATTAATTCTCATTCTACCATTAGTATTGCTAAAAAGATTCGTAGCATTACTAAACATGCCCTAGACAATGGAGAAATTTCTAAAAAAGAATACGATTTTTTAAATTTTAATCAAAATAAAGTGGCCTGTGTATATGGACTACCTAAGATCCATAAAGATCAACCTGACCCTCCATACAGGCCAATTGTCTCAACTATAGGTACAGCGACAGAACCTCTGTCAAAGTATGTTGACAATTATTTACGCCCCCCCATATTCCTAAAATCAGGTCTTATGTAAGACACCGGCCATATGATCTCTAAAATTGAGAATATCGATTTCAATCCCCTTACTGACCTGTTAGTTACGTTAGACGTAGAGTCTTTATACAGTAACATACCCCTTCAGGGAGCGATGGAAACCACTGAGTGGTTTATCGAAAAACAAGAGATGCCATGTCCAAAGGCCTTTATTCTCAATTGCCTGAGGATTGTTTTAACTGAGAATATCTTTCAATTTGGTGCTCAATTCTATCGACAAACAAAGGGGGTGAGTATGGGGGCTTCAGTAGCCCCTTCAGTAGCCAACATTTACATGGCCGCTTTTGAAAACGGATGTATCCACAATGAAATTGCCCCTTTCTTCGAGTCGGTCTCCCATTGGTCCAGATACATAGATGATATCTTTTTTGTCTGGACCAATGGGAGAGATACTCTATCAGATTTCTTACTTTGGATCAATGCTGCAGATCTAAACCTAAAATTCACAGCGCACGTTAGTGCAGAAAGAGTGGAGTTTTTAGATATTGTCATCTTGAATGACCATAATCGACTTAAAGTTGATTTATTCATAAAACCCACGGCAAAAAATACTCTTCTGCACTATAATAGTTTTCACCCCCGTAACCAAAAGAACAGTATTCCTTTCTCCCAATTCCTACGTGTCAGACGTAATTGTTCTACCCTGGCAGATTTTGACAAACAAGCTATTGTAATGCGATCCAAATTTATAGAAAGAGGTTACCCTCACCGGCTGGTGAGGGACTCTTTCAAAAGAGCTCGGTATTATGACCGAGACGGTCTGCTGAGAGTAAAACCAGCTAGAGGCAATAAACAGGTAGTCTGCATTATTAAACATTCTACAGATAATGCAAAAATAAAACAGATAATCAATTCAAGCTGGCATATTCTCAACAGCAACTGCTCGAATGTTCAAAAATTAGCAAAACCATTATTTGCGCATCGCCGCAATAAGAACATTAAAGATCGCATAGTACATTCTAGGTTCTGTACTTCTTCGCACCAACAGAAATTCATACAGAAATCCATCTTGACTAACCATCCCATCAAAGGTACTATACCTTGTTCCATGTGTAAGTCATGCAACAATATAATTGCAGGGGAAGAGTTCAGTCATAATGGACATATCACTAAAGCTAAAGAACTATGGAATTGTAAGACTACTAATGTAGTATATTTTATCCAATGTCCATGCGCTCTTGGTTACATAGGAGAGACGTCAAGAGCAATCCAAGTCCGCCTTACTGAGCAACGCTCAGCAATAAACACGCAAAAAATGACTGCCCCCATGGTAAAACATTTCATGGAACAAAATCATAGCCCAGATGAATTTAGATGGCGTATATTAGAGAAAATCCACACTCCCGACACAAAAGGTGGTTCACAAATAAGAAAAAAACATGAGGTTTTCTGGATGTTCGTCTTTGACACTTTTAAAAATGGGCTAAATAGCGACATACCCTGGGAGAACGCTATATACTGACCTTTTCAAAGTGAGAAATGTAACTACATGCTGATTAATGAAAAACTGAACTCAAATAGTCTGTTTTCTTTGTCTATTGGTGCAGGTATTTAACCTGCAAAATTAAAAATCGCCCCCAAGATGAATACGAATAGTCCCTAAAAACTCCTAGATCTTTTGATCTTAACTGCTGGTTCTATGTGTAAAATTTATTCCCAGAGATAGTAATTGTTCGTAGTTATAATATTAGATTGCATGCTAGAACCTACATAATCTGTGTGTTCTGAATTTTTGGCTTTCATGGAGCCATCGATATCATCTTGCGCGTATTGACCTCTTTTAGGTGAGAAATGCAGCTGCTCACTGCTTAATAAAAAACTGAACCTTACCAGTCTTTTTTCTCTGTCCATTTGTGTAGGTATTTAACCGGCAATATTTAAAATTCGTCCCAAAAGAAATATAAATAGTTTTTTTGGTTTTTTTTTTTAAAAGAATTTTCAGATCTTTTGAATTCAACCATGGTTTTTATGTAACAAATTTGCTTTCGAAAAAATAATTGGTCTCAAGTGTTCATGACTATATCGGTATATGTGCACGTTAGAACCTGTATAGCCCGCAGAGCCCGTATTTCCGGTCTTATGGAGCAATCAATGTCTTTTTGTGCGTTTCGGGACGTTGATTACGGACGTTAGTGTGTTTAAATAGCTCACACCTGAAGAGCTCTCGTCGGCTCTCTACAATCATCGCTACGAGTCAGCTCGCGGTTACATCACTCCTGGTCTGCTCGGCTATATTTTAAAATCGGTAAGGATACGTATGGCTAAGTAACTGATTATTCTGTTTGCCATAAATACCATTTGTCAGGAATTAATCTGACACGTAATTATATCTTCTTTTAGTGTGAAGCCAAAACTTGTACCTCACATTCGGAGGCTCGCCTTCATCACGATGTTTTGATCAAACTTTTTAAAAACAGGTACTTTCTGAATTGGTATTAGCTAGACATCTACACCTGTATCTTGTAGAAAGAGCCGAATAGTTTCATATATGTCATAATGTTTAATATTATTTTCCCTAGAACATTGTAATCCATTATACCTTCTGCGACCAGGAGTTCTCTGACTATCCATATTATTAGAAGGTAATTCTTCATCACCCCATATTCTTTTGTCAACTTTTAAATTTTTTTGCTTAAATATACCTAACAAAAGTAGGGTATAGAATCATAGAAACTTAAATGTTCCCTATAAAACGGTTCATTAATATAAGCACCACCTTTTCTTCTTAAATCAGGCGGTTGGATAACGAATAAATAAAATAGGAGTATAGGCTATCCAGACGATTCTTTAACTGCACCTGGACCGCATTATCCATACTGCACGAACCTTAAATGTTTGACCTGTATAATAAGGAAGTTATGCCTGAATAATTATGCCTGAATAACTAAACCCCAAATTTAGTGGTGACATTAAATAACAAAAATTCATTTGGATCTATAGATTCTAACCTGAAGAAAGGATCCTTAAGAGGGAAAAAGAGTTCCCGGATACGAAGCACTATTTTCGCCAGACTAAAGTTTACCTACCATAATCTGGTCAAAAATATCCAAAGTTGTTCAATAGCCTTCCCATCTGTTCAGTTTTGTTATAAATTAATGTGACATATACTTTTATTGAATGGAAGTTAATATATCGTATATTATGTCATCTTTCTTTTCTAGTTAATACACACTATTTTCATACTCATCAATCATAAACCGCTACCTTTGAAAAATCGCAAAGGCAGTAAGTATACCAGATGCATTCTTTTTATTAGAAGCGATCATAGATCTCTCTATAAGATATTTAGTTTCAAGTGATCTCACTAAGAATTTATCTTTATGTGAGTCCCTTCAGTCCAAATTTCTATCCAATAGGTCCCCTGGGTCTCTTTCTTTTTACAATAAATCATAATGAGCAATGAAATGAGCACTTCATATGTTAAAATGAATTTACTTGCAGGAATTGTATATTACATGGTCACCAAGTGACAGATGTTTACTGAGATTCAGTTTATTTTATTTAGCTGATTCCAGTCAGTGATTTTGCACAATGATTTTTAAGAGTGTTGAAAAATGTTATGATTATGTAAAATATTATAAAAACCAAGTCACTTATGCCGTTTTTAATAATTCTTTGTTATTAGATCACCTGTGGCTACTCCAGAAGAAGGCGCTGGTCGCCGAAACGCGCGTCGAGAAAATCCCTTTTTTTGCCACTTCTATCCTTTTCTGTTCACTCTTTCTTCTTCTTTTTATTTTTCTCAAATTTTAATTGTGATTTTTTTACCCATATTGTGATTTCATGTATTGATGATTTGATTAATTTGTGTAGTTGGTTAACAACAGTTGAGAACCAACTTTTTAATGGTTTTTTACTTACTGTGTTAATAAAATTCAAGTCACTGATTCATTTATCTAGTATTTTTTTCTCCTTTGTCACTGTTCCATGAGCTTTAAGCATTGAATTGCCTAGGTTGTTATTTTTCAAAAAACAAAAAAAACAAAAAAATCAGGCAATAGTTCCACTTACCACTAACAAATAACATCAATATTTAAGTACTGTAAGAACGTCGAATATGTACTGCGTGAATTACATTCAACTCAGACCCATGTTTAAAGAGCAATATGTCTTAGAGATTGTAATTATACACTTCCGACACCCAACAAAATCACAATACTCAGTGCCACTACCACTACAACCTTCCTACTACCTCAGAGGCAGAGCAAAATAGTACTATGGACCTTTCCAAAATAATATATCTCCTCAACAGTACACTAGCTCAATCTACAGAGATGTGGCAACCAAGTATGTATAAGGGAAAGAACTCGAACATCAACAATAATGTACACAAACTAAGACTACCGGTGAAATACTAAACACAATTCACTATAGAAATCAAAAACCTTTCAGTGTGTACATATACCATTGATAAGTGTAGTGTACTGAATCGTGGACGCAACCATATTATCTCAGACACTAGGGAATATTTCGGTCATGTAGCTGTGTTCACCCCCCCTCCTTTCAAACCGAAGCGGAGTGGGCTAGTCCAACGTAAACAATGTCAACGTAAGATTATAAATAATTAGTCTACGCCTTGGGTGTGGTTCACTTCTGCAAAGAGAACAGAATGCGCCGCAGCGAAGGTCCGCACCCTGCCACGTGGCTGCCGCCATGACCGTGTGCTTCCTTGATACAGGCCGATTGCGAACTCAGCGCCACAGCACCGCCGACTTATATCTGTATCGACTAGTGGTTTCCATCGACACTGCGGACAGCAGGGTTCACAACTTGAATTCAACTTTGGATCTAAATTCGTCTTCAGTATCTGTGCTGAGAAGTGCCTACAATCTATTCTGCGGTAGGTAGAGTTGACAACTTGATACCAGTTGAATTCAGCTTTGCATCAACACCACGGACAGCATTGAATCCAGCCTTGCTTTATTTAAGGCAGAGACAATTGTACTGTGTCCTCGGATTCTGTGACAAAATAGCATGCTTCGATCTTTGTGTCGACAACTGCCTTAAATCTACATTGGGTACAACAGGGTTCACAACTTGCATTCAGCTTTCCAGCTACACTACGGACAGCATTCAAGATATCCTTGATTTATGTAAGGCAAAGATTATTTTCTTAAAAGATGCCACAAAAAACATTCCTCAGTGACTGTAGTGAGTTCTGTTTTCAAATGTACACTGCGATCAAAAGAGTTTACCGCTTGATACCAGTGGCGCATAAGCACTACAGACAACATAAAATTCAGTCTCGATTTATTTAAGGCAGAAAAGTAGTACTGTGTCGTCAGTTTTTGTTAAAGTATGTAACAAAAAAAAGCATTCCTCGATGTGTGTGTCAACTACAGCCTTCGATGTACTCTGCGGACAGCAGGGTTCACAACTTGAAGTCACTTTTGCATGTATACTACGGACAATGAGGAATTCAACCTTGATTAATTTAATGCAGAGACAATTGTATTGCATGTGTTCAGATTTTTTCAGATAGAATGACGATTGTACATCACGCATTCCAGTAGACAAGAGACATTATACCACTGCGACCCCCCCCTCCCCCTGAACCACGAATCATCACAGGGTACACACACGCGGACTTCTTTCGGTACCACTAAATCACTGCACCACAAGTCATTTTCCCGTAGCCTTATTAAAGCAGAATTCACTAGGCAAAAAACATTGCTCCCAGTACAGCCCCGCTGCATTACGCATTATCGCAGGGTACGTACAAGCTCAGCGCCAAAGATACTACTAACTCAGTGCACCATAAATCATCAGAAAGAAGAGTGAACAGTTTTATGTCAGCAATGAGGCATACTATCACTTTTAAGTAGAATTAATGCAGAATCCAATCGACAAACGACATTACTCCAATTACTCTGCCCCCCTCACCAGACCAAGCATCATCGCAGAATATGTAGACGCTAAGCACCAAAGATACTAGTAACTCAGTGCACTAAAAATGATGATCACGTGGCCTTACTAAGGCACCATTCACAACACAAAAAACATTACTATCAGTACAGCCTGCCCGGACCACGCATCATCGCAGGCTCCACAAAACCTTCTTGTTTTAGATACCACTAACTCAGTAGAAACCAAACTAAGTATAACCCCTATCAAACCCTACACAATATCTCTTTATTATGCTTCCTTGAAAAAGTTGGTTTATATCACTTATACGTTTAGGTGAATAATAAAATGCACGCTGCATACATGTTCGATCTTCCACTTCCAATATAATTGCTGATGATGCACTCCACCCTAAGATTTACACTGCAGACAGCAGGGTATACAACTTGAATTCACCTTTGCATCTACACTATAGACAGTAGGAAATTCAACCTTGATTTCTTTAATGCAGAGACAATTATACTGTATGTATTCAGATTTTGTTAAAATAAGTTTAAAAAAACATTGTTCTAGAACTGTACTGACTACTAGCTTCTATGTACACTGTGCATAGTAGGGTTCTCAACTTGAATTTACTTTTTCATCTACGCTATAGTCAGCATTAAATTCAGCCTCAATTTATTTAAAGCAGAGAAAAAAATAGTGCTGTTGCACTTCTAGTATGTGCAAGCACCTTCAAAAGCTGCATCATGTGAACTATGATAACAAACAATGTACAAGATTGCGCCAAAATGTACCTCTACCACCAGCAATACCAAGTACCTCTGGGGTATCACCTTCAACATCGCCACCAGACATACACCCCCAATTTGTGAAAGTTACAATGCACTGCGTGAAGAGGAATTGTGTAATTTGTTATGAGGAGCAATCAGTACACCTAGTTTTCACAGCAATTGATAACCATCGCTGCTAGTTTTTTTTTCCCCCCTTAAAGTTCATATACTCCAGTATGCAACAGAGAATGTTCAGTGCAGCCCATTCAGACCACGTATCATCGCAGGGTGAGCACAAACCACCCCTACCTCAGTCCACCACAACTCATGAACACTTTACGATGGAATCTTCTGTGGATTCTTTGACATACAATGCTCCTACCTTTGTACAGCAGGAGTCATAAACCGTTTATGATTAAATATCTGTATATGATATCATGATTACTATTCTACTTCTTACCAACAACAACGTAATAAAATGGAGTTGAGCACACATACCCGTACCCACTTCAACGATCTATCTGTGTCTGTGTATTTATTGTGTTTGTAAAATGATGTACCTCCGCCCTACCACATTATATTGTGCTATAAATAGCGTATGCAACCATCTTACCTGTGACAGTGCATGTGGGCTAGTCCTACTTTAAAAAAACAATTTTTTTTAGCATATTTATATAGCGCAAAATCAACCCAAAACTAATACATTTTCAGGCAGGCGTACATTACGTCATTACTCTACAATAACAGGATGGGTAAGCAGCCATGACAATGCGGGCTTTCCTCCGCGCTGCCATTACGATGCTGCTTTTACAACGCAATTCGTTACGACTTGCGCTGGAGGGCGCTGTCGGAAAAGGAATAGTTGAATTTTCTATTCCAACACCTTCCCTAATGTAACGTGGGCTGGAGTTGGAATAGAAAATTAAACTGTTCCACTATCCAGCACCTACAGCGCAAGTCATTGTAACGACTTGCATTTTAAAAGCAGCGTCGTAATGGCAGCGCGGGGTAAAAGCCCGCGTTGTCATGTCATACATCCACAGGATGTGGACGCAACTCCGAGGTTCGAACACTGATTTCCAGCACCAAGTTTTACAGTGTACCGGAATAACCACATACATATACATATATATATATATATATATATATATATATATATATATATATATATATATATATACATATATATATATATTACCTACTGGCGGTCGCCAGTAGGTATATATAGTTAGGATTTTTTCTCTATGGGATTTTTGAAAATTCTATGTCTAATAACTTTGGCGTTTGTGGACGGAATTGGCTGAAATTTTCAGGAAAATGGCACATTTTGTTTCTGAGCAGCCCCTGAAAATTGGGGGGGGGGGTTCGTCCAGGGGGGGTCGAGAAAAAAGGGGGGTCCCAAAACGTGTTTTTAACATTGAGTTTTCCATAGGGCGGTTGGCCTCACTTTTAGCCCGAACGGCTGAATGGATTTGCACGAAACTTGGCAAAATTGTAGGGACTGGTGGTATGCGACGTTTACGACGCAACTTTTACAACGCCGTTCCATTACGACGCGGTCATAACAACGAAAGTTGTTACAACGAATTGCGCTGGGGGGCGCTCAAGGATAGTAAATCATTTAATTTACTATCCCAACACCTTCCCTACTATCCACGGGGACTGGTGTTGGAATAGTAAATTTAAAAAATTTTATTTGCGCCCCCCCAACGCAAGTCGTTGTAACGACTTGCGTTGTTACAACCGCGTTGTAAAGGAACGCGTTGTAAATGTGTGCGTCGTAATGACGTACATCCGGGACTGGTAGCCCGATGTGCCTTTTGTAGGTCTCAATATATGTGCTTCAGTGGATTTTGAGAAATTAACGTTCAAAAAAAGATATATATCTGTAACAGTGGACCGGGAAGCGCTCCGGTTCGCGGACTTTTCGCGCAACGGAGCTTTGTGAAGCGAAGCTGATTGGTTCTCCGGCGTCTGTAAACATTCCAAACAGTCCGTAGCGGCCGCCATCTTGTCTCTCGGTAGGATCGAGAGACAAGAGGAGGCCAAAGCGAAGGGGCAAATGACCATAAGGGGGCATAGTAGATCCTCGCTGACCCCCTAGGTTTGATGTGGAGGTTTTAAAAGGGCCCCGCGGGGCAAAAAAAAATAAAATAAATAATAATCGAACGGCTGAATGGATTTGCACGAAACTTGGTAAAATATTAGGGACTGGTAGCCCGATGTGCCTTTGCTAGGTCTCAATATATGTGCTCCAGTGGATTTTGAGAAATTAACGTTCAAAAAAAGATATATATCTGTAACCGCGCTCCGCTTCGCGTAACGGAGGTTTGCGAAGCTGATTGGTCATTCTGTCACTGGGCTATAGTTGGGCTACATCTGGCTGATATTTGGGCTACATTTGTTTTTTTTGTCTCTGGCGGCCATCTTTGGGCTACATTGGGCTACATTGGGCTTCATTGGGCTTCATTGGGCTACATTGGGCTACATTGGGCTACATTGGGCTTCATTGGGCTTCATTGGGCTACATTGGGCTACATTGGGCTCCAACATATATATAGGCCAATGTAGCCCAATATATATTTTTCAAAGTTAATTTTCGTAAAAACCACTGGAGCATATATCTTGAGACATAGCAAAGGCACATCGGGCTACCAGTCCCTACAATTTTGCCAAGTTTCGTGGAAATCCATTCAGCCGTTCGAGCTAAAAGTGAGTCCAACCGCCCTATGGAAATGAAGGAAATGAATGGGTAATTTGCAAATAGCTCATCGCAAACTAGGAATGGTAAAGAATCGCTATTTATTCCTTAAAGTTCGCTATTTAGGAAATGCAAAAAACTTTGATGATACATATGGCGGTTCATCTCGAACAAGATAAGAAGTATAGGGATAGATTTATGATGACTGGCGCATCACCAGGGATGTGTTAGTCATTCTGTGCCGCTGTTCCGTCACCTATGGTGTGCTGCATTTACAATGCGGCGCATCATGGGGCAAAAACAGCACAGATGCGTGATGTATCTGTGCCGTAAAGGTGGCGCATTGCTGGAGTTGTATCGCAAGTGTGATGAAGCTCCAGCAAGGGTCGGGGGTGCCCCTGTCGCAGGGTTTCTGTTCCCACACAGAACTGTGGACAGAGGATTGGAACCTCGGCGAATTAGGGTGCCCCAAAACTCACCTTAGTAATCAAAAACCCCTTAGCAAGCTAGGTACAGTGTCACATTGGATATAACAAACTCTCAATGTTTAGACAATCCAGAATATGAACTTATAGTACCTCAGGATACGTGGAACTCATGAACAGTCGGTCGTTATATATTTCTTAGAAACCAGAACATGGAGTTAAGAAGAACACATGTGTATTTGAAATGTTTATTTACTAATGCCGTCTTCTCAGGCGTAGTATCTTAGATAATACAAGTACACATATTATCAGTAGCAAAATTACCAGCATAGTTACTAGTACATAAAAAGCGAATGGTGACAGTATGTTAACATGCTGTAAATGAATAAGAGTCATCAACACTTATAAGCAGCCACGGGCCGTGGAGGGAGTTACGGTGGGGCAGGGAGGCGGGGAGGGGGAGGGGCAGGGTGGAGAGGGCTCCACCCTGCCCCTCCCCGCCTCCCTGCCCCACCGTAACTCCCTCCACGGCCCGCGGCTGCTTATATCTCACCCTCCCTAATACACATATTATATTATTTGCTAAGAAGATCTGTTTGTGTTGGTTTAGGGCGTGCCCATACTTTAGTGTCTTAGATTTGAAGGAATCACATCAGCATACACCAGCTCTCTCTTCATGTGAACCACATCAACTGTTGTGTATGTGTGTTCGGCAAAGCAATATAAAACCCGCCTCATGCCCAGAATTGGCAGAAGCTGCACTTATGTTATGAGTATGAAGTCGTGCAGATCAGACCTCATAACAATTCTGTATCGTGTTGTTCTTGAAACTTCAGCACTCGCTGTACAGATATAGTTTAACAAGCAAAGCAGATAGTAGAGCAATAACATATTATTCTCATGTAAACCACGATGAACTACTAGGTTGAAAGCTAAAGCAACAACTAAGTGTCGTGTGCAGAAGTTGCAAAAAAGGAAAAATGGCGTTTAAACCGGTAATGAGCCCATGCTAACTTAACACGGTGTAAAGATATCCAGGACCTAGATGACACCTCCCCATGATCCGGAAACGAACTGAATAAGATAATAGAAGTGCCATCTCATGAGAGCAGATTGCAACTTTATATGTGGACGGTCCGCAAGGTAAAACATTAAAAACTAGGAAAATTTAATGCTAAAGAAAAATAAAACAGCCAAGTACTTTATCGAGTCTTAAGCCAATAGGCAAGCTAAATAATAAAAACTTGACAAATAAGTCAATGAATTGTCAATGAAATGCTAGTACTCAGCATATCAAACATGAAAAAGGTCAATGACATAACTGTGTATGCAAAATAAGCTGCAACAGCCTCCAATAGGAAGTCACCGTCTTCATCCGAAAAGAGTTCAGCCATCCAATTTAAAAGCGGAAAAGAACATACGTGCTCTCCCAGCACCGGATCCTCTATCACCATCAGAGGACAGCTCGGTGGGTTTTCAAGAAAGCTCTGTTCCAAGAAAGACTGTGTTGCCGCCAGTAAATTCCAGGGACCAATTAGTCCAGGCATCAATGCCACAGCCATAATCCTTTCGCCAGGACAAACCAACTCGTGAGTAATGATAGGAGTCATCAGCTGATTAAAGTCGACGTCAGGAGAAACCGGTTCGCAGAGACACAAATCAATGGCCCAATCGAAATCACAGGTCAGGCAGTGAAATACAGGCTGGACACAGGTGAAGTAGGAGAATCGAAAAGATAATCCATATGCCGTGCTTAATATCGCCAACGGCATTGTGCCATAATATTCTAGCATGCGATTGCGGAACAGTGTTAGCAGCTGCAGGGCGGGAGCTTGCACAGGAGGGACATCCATATTTAAAAATGTAAAAAAGCACAAGAGCGTCCGCTGGTAATGCAAGTAAAAATGGCAATCCACGAAGCACAGTGGAGAAAATAGAATGAAAGAAAGCAGGGATGACTCCAAAGATTTTCTCAAATGAAGTCACGAGACCACTGGTAACAACTTTAAAAAAGTGCGCCAGGGCTTTTGTGGAGGACGCGTTAAAGATAGTCCGAACCATCTTGCTGAAATGCAAAGGCGAATCAGTATTGAAAAGGGTCTGCACCTCTGTACGGGTGTTCGCTATGTGAAGCACGAAAGTTTCACGGGCCGAACTCAAGGCCACCTCTCTCTGAGACAAAAGAGCTCTTATTCTTGCCATGCCGTTGAAATCTGCTCCCAAGGTTGGTATTTGTGGCCAGATTGAAAACTCCCTATGTTCATGTGTGGGAGGAAATAGAACATTTTTGCAGCAAATAACCCGTTCACTTACTGTTACGATAAAAGGAATACTTTTAATTAACCCAGAACAATCTTCATTATTGAGCATCAAATAACTACCATTTTCCAACAACTTGAACGTGGGGATGATAGCAGGAACTGGCGTGCCTTGCAACACGCAAGCCATATTTGGTCGGTGTTTGTTGCATGAACCGTGTAACTGTATGTGCCTACACATTAGTGAATGATCTGGCGTCTCAGTGCATTCCTCTCCATTCAGATAAACTTCTTGATCATCTTTGAAACATCTGTATGTGTATGGAAGCGACCAGACCTCATGAAGAAAAGCACTACCTAAAGGTTCATAACGACCTATTGGTATATATTTCATACAATTTGAAAACTTATATAAAGCAAAAGGCAGCGTTATTAAACCGTGGATAAGGCACGTTGCCAAAAAACCCGCAATCCTCTGCTGATGATGTCACTGAGCATGTCATGAATGATGTAATATGTGACATCATCAGCAGTGGATTACGGGTAATAGTATCTCTAGTTTACTCCCCTATAGCTGTCTTTCTTTTAACATAAGTGTCTGTTTCCTTCCCTTATACTTACTGTTTTTGGTTCGCTTCCGGTTCGCGTACCGGCGAGCGAACTGGGAAGCGTACTACGAGAAATAGAGGTTGGCACAGTTCCAAATATTGTACCAATTTTTTAATAACGGGGAGGTAGTTCTGAAAAGAACTTTTTTTTTATTGTTTTTGTTGTTTTATATTTTTTTTATTATTTTTCTGAACATTTTTTTACTTTTTTTGAATTTTTCTGAACAGTTTTATATTTTTTTGGGTTTTTCTTGCAGGGGGCAATGAAAACGATTCATTGTAAAGGGCTCAACAGGAGCAACAAAACAAAAAAAAAGTTTTTATTATTTGGGGCGTTTCGTACAAACTTGCATATGATAGTCAATAGCTCTGTTGATCAGAGTGATGCTTCTTTCTCCGTAGCAAATGAATCCACTGCAATGTACGCAGAGTTGTTTTACCTCATGAAATCTCGTTTGAATATTTGGCACCATCTCCCTGGCCTCTGGTCCCGTTACTTCCGGTACAACAGATCTTCTGGCCATAATAGGGAGATTATCTAGGTCGTTATGAAACTGTGCAGCACTGTAGTTGTTAGGATGCCACCTAGTCATATGGCGATGCATTGTGTAGTTTCCGAAACTGTATTTTTTGTCGGTCCCTCTGGACAGTCTATCTTGACATATAAGGCAAGTTACGTATCTTGCATTTACTTTTTTCTGACCTTTGGGAATTTAAAAAAATTGCCAAATGAAGTTTTCTTTCCGGTGAGACGTCCTGGGCTCCTCAGGCAAAAAGTGCCTCTCTTCGTGCTCGTCGTCCTGTTCTTCTTCTTCCTCTTCTTGCTGAATTATAACTTGAGCAGGTGGTCCACTCTTCCTTGGAGGTGGTGGAGGTGGTGGGGAAGCACCAGCTGAAGCTACTAAAGAAGCCATTGCTCACTGGTAACAAAGGGTCTTTCTCTCACAATGATGAAAGTCAGAGTGAGGAAAGAAGGAGGGATTTTCATCATTTGGGAAAAACAATAGTTCTCAACCAATGAAAAGTGTTCATTTTAGATTATATGACCTAGTCTTACATCATTAGGAAACCAAAAGTGAAATGAACCAATGAAAAGTGTTATTACCAAGTCACATGACCTGCTGTGTTTACGTTAAGCGCTTTGCAGGGCCTCCCGCTTTGCTTCCAGAAACCTGTGCTTTGCGACTCGGTAAGCGTACCAGTTCGCTAACGTAGCACGTCATATGACATATCACGCGACAACGTGAAACGTCATGCGGACGGGAGGCGTCACGATGTTGTTTTCTAACGCGGCAGTTGCGGTAAAGAAACGTTTACCGGCTCGCGGTCTATTTCGCGGCATCAAGGTCAGCTAACGGGAAGCTTCCCGATTCGCGAAGCGGGAACGAAGAAAAAAAAATATTTAAAAAAAAAATTATTAATAAACATATAAAATATATTTTTGGATTTAAAGAAGAATACATTTTACAGCTACAGATATTAGCTGTTAAAAAACCAATGAAATTCACTGAAAAAACCATAGGTTATAGACCATATATAGTTAGGAATTAGCATTTACAAAACCTTGAAAATTCACTGAAAAAACCATAGGTTATAGACCATATATAGTTAGGAATTAGCATTTAGAAAACCTTATTTTACTGACACAAAACCATTGAAATTCCATATATAGTTAGTTGCACTAACTATATATCGCGCACCCGCAATCCACTGCTGATGATGTCACATATTACATCATTCATGACATGGTCAGTGACATCACTGATGACATCACTGATGACATCTCAAATGACATCACTGATGACATCTCATTTGACATCAATGACCACATCACTGATGATATCATTCATGTGACAATACAATGCATCTCCTCACATTTTAATATAACCTCTGTTTCACCCAGTGTTAAATACAGAGTATAATTTTTGAAACCATTGACACACCAATACTAGTTACTACATACGCACTCACTGATTCCTATGTCTACACACACATTCACTCATTCACCCATACAATCATTCATACACACAATCACTCATCTTTACAACACTATCATATGCACTCATACACCTATACAGACACTCACAGTCTGCCACTCATCCATGGAGTTACTCACACACCTAGTCAGTCCTGTAAAGAATCAATGACACTTCCATTTTCTTGTCTATACAGTTAAACATAGAGCACCTTACATTTTCAAACATATACTAACACACACTTACCTTCTTATACAATCATTGATACAAGTACACATTGATCTGCACAGAGTCACACACCTCCCAGCCAGCCACACACACACTCAGTCTCCCATACAAATACTTGGACAATCAATCAGTAACCCATATAGTTAATCATATAGCTACTGATCAACACATGCAGCAGTTTACAGAACAACAGACATAATGATGCACAAATTAAAACAGTTTAGTCACTAACCCATGCACTCAGTGAGACACATTTAATCACTCACTCATACATTCAGTCATGCACCTACTAAATCCTTTGTCCAGACACTTATACTTGCACTCATTCTTCAATATGTAAGACACATTTTAACTTTACAGAAACATACAGTCACTGGATGTTGTCATCAGTGATGTCATCAGTGATGTCATTTGAGATGTCATCAGTGATGTCATCAGTGATGTCACTGACCATGTCATGAATGATGTAATATGTGACATCATCAGCAGTGGATTGCGGGTGCGCGATATATAGTTAGTGCAACTAACTATATATGGAATTTCAATGGTTTTGTGTCAGTAAAATAAGGTTTTCTAAATGCTAATTCCTAACTATATATGGTCTATAACCTATGGTTTTTTCAGTGAATATATATATATATATATATATATATATATATATATTAGTTGCCCTTCATGTGCCAAAAACTGCAACTTTAACCTTTCACAGCCCTGTATTACTACAGCTACAACACTTCACTGAATGTATAACAAAGATTCATAATCGCAGAAATGTGTCATGTCCACCATCTTTTATGTATGAAACTATGAACGAATATAGAGTCAGTGATACCTCATACCTTCCATGTTGGCCAAGTTGTGGGACTTTACAGATATAATGACACATTTCTTTTTAAGACCCAGGTGACGCACTACAAAACATACACCGAATCACTTGATTTCTCATATAGCTCTTGACTAGACCATACCCATAGCTACGGAATCATGGTTCAGAGCCTCGCGCAGCACTAGCATACTTCAGGCCAGCCCACTCCACTCACGCTTCCAGGAAAACATAACAACCAAACATTGCCCAGATTTAATTGTAGTGATTTCTTACTTGCAGGTCTAGTTGTCAGAACGGTACACACACTCTCCCTCATGGCTGGTATACACCCACACCACACCCATTCAGCACCTGCGTCACAACACATGTGACCCTACCAATAAACAAGATGGGGCACAAGTGCTCTACGCCATTTTAGAGTTGCTCCGATCCCAAGCACTGTGATGGCCCGTCCCAGTGATTCAAACGCCTCATGTAGGCCCGAACCACCAAGTAGGGGGGCCGACCACTACGTGTGTGGCCTCTTTGGTCGCTGAGTTCGTGGTATCAGAAGCACTGAACGGATGAGGAACCTGCGATGATGGGAGCACGAGTATGTCGTTAGCCATACCGATATCAAGACTCAGCACCATATATGAGACTTCTTAGTGGCAGATCGGGACTACATGATGCAGAAGGTGTCCTTTCCATGAAGAGGTGAGTAGTGAGGCCTGGGTGCGCATCGGAGGGAGTCGATTTAGATAAACGCAGTCCTATATAGTGTATCAAATTACATGTACATTTTTTTTTCCAATAGCAGGAACGTTTTTATAATCGCTCAAACGTCCGGAATATAAACTATACAAATAGTTCTTTTAAATGTGAGAGGGAACGTGTGTGAAAGGCCGATGTTATTCATCTCCACATGAAGATAGTAACAATTACAGAACATAACATCTTTCTTTTACTATCTTTTAGATGTAGATCTTCAGTGTGCATTATGTCCCAGCACGTGGTGAAAAACACACTGGTGACAGAAAGTTGAGCTGCGAATATTCAAATTCAAATTCCTTTATTCGGTTTTCATAAGTTGGAAAAAACCATAAAAGTACATTTAAAAATACATATAAACAATAAATAAAACTTCAGCTTATTTAAAATTACAAAGTTAAAAAGGAATGACAAGCAAACCAGCGAATAAAGTGCCAAAATACAAACCCACGTTAAAATATTGATAGGAAACAGGTTATAAGTTGGAAGATAGTGCAACATTTGTTAAAGCAATTTTAACAGGGCAGAACTTTAATCAAGGTTTAATCTGTGCTTAACACAGAACTTAAGGAAACGGGCAATATTTTTTGCGTGGCATTCTACCTCCAAAAATTGTAAGACGAGGAAGGAAGGGCGACATCTGCGAAGACCCAAGGTTTTTAGGATTAGTAATAGCCAACATTTCCTGGGTTCTTTATAGAATTTACAAAATAGGGCTATGTGGATCGGGGATTGAAAGGATACTTCGTCACAAGGACAAGACGATAGATTCTTAGACCAATCGTTTGTTTGAGGAAAAGTCACCAAATGATGAAAGATGTTAAACCTAAAACCAATCAGTAAGAATCTTTCATAACCACTCAGTTTGAATGTTAAATAGGGTTGAATGGCCAAGGTAGTCTGAATAGTTAGCATATGCTGAACCGAGCATTTACTTGCCTCAGTGGTTAGTTGCAATTGGTCTAAGTGTGACTAACAATTTTTTCAGCTCCTTTCTGGATAATTCTGAAATTGTCAAAGGGGAGTGATAGTACTTTGCCAAGCCCAAATCATATAAAAAAATGTTAACGTAAGCAAGCCAACTGATCCTATACCCATTTTCGAGCAAAAGGCAATCGCGCAAAAGGCTTCGGCATAATTCAGTTTTTGTGGACGACCAAACACGATGCCACAAGAGAATTGGTTGGAGTTTAACAATGTCAGACACGTACATCAAACCCAATTCTAAGTGGCAAGAATAAGTCGAAGAACTTAGTGGGACTGCAAGAAGAAATCTCACAAAGCTGTTCTCGAATTTTTGTAGGGCGTCCATCTTTCCGTGTCCCCAAACCCCAGCTCCATAGGTCACTATGCTGATGAATTTTGCTTGATAAATTTTAATTATTTGAATTGGTGGCCTTTTTCCTAGCCTTTATGCAAAGGCTACAAGTGCGGTAGTTGCCCTCAGAAAAAGCAATTTTCTTGCGTCGATAGCCTGTTTCCAAGAAGACTTGTCATCTATTAAAATCCCTAAGTAGGGGTATGTATTTGTTTTCTCCAACTTTGTATTTTCAATAAAAATGTCCCTTGTTTTTTTAAGTCTAGGTCCTGAGTGCACTACAAATGTTTTTTGATGTTAATTCTAAGGTCCAAACTGGCCATAAAACTATGATACCTCTCTACGGCACGTTGAAGTTCCAGGGGAGTCCCAACTAAAATCACAGCGTCATTGGCGTAGAGAAGGGCGGGTATTGGGCGTTTCCCAATAAGGGGCAGGTCCTGGCACCCCTCTAACATGGCTAATTCCAAAACATTGGTGTAAAGTGTAAAAAGAAAGGGTGCCGGGACACAGCCCTGCCTTACCCCCTCTCCACGCCGTATGCTGCCTTGAGTTCCCGTTCCAAACCATACCTCACTCTTGCAGTGGCACCAGAATAAAGTTTGCGAAGGAAGTTAATAATGGGTAATTCTACTCCCATTTCTAAGAGAATTGACCATAATTTGTAATGGCTTACGGAGTCAAAAGCTGCTGTTATGTCTATGTAAGCCATGTATAAATGCCCACCCTTTGCACTAACATATTTGCCCACTAAAAGGGACAAGTTAAGGGCTTGTTCCACTGTGCCTAATCCTTCTCTAAACCCATACTGAAGGTCGGATACTATATTGAGATCGACTTCCCAATTCTGAAGACGTTCCAAAATTATACGTCCGGCAACCTTCCCAAGAGAATCTAGCAGGGAAATAGGATGATAACACGATGGGCATTGGCAGTCTCCCTTTTTAAAAATGGGAACAAGGATTGAAGTTGACCATGATTCAACAAGCCCAACAGCACATGAGGCTTCAAGAACTTTGGTCAATATGGGGGACCACGGTTCCAGATTATGTTTAAAAAGGTCAACAGGGACCCCGTCGGGCCGAGTGCTTTTCCCCCCTTGCTAGCTAAATATTGTTGATGATGATGAATAAGGCAACCCAATGTTATCCGATGGGAGAGATAGTCCTTGTAAAAAATGTTTTTAGGAATTTTTCACTATCAGGACATGTAAAAGTTAAAAGTCCATGTCCAATGTTTTAAATACACAGCACCCTGCCCTATGGGCTAGTTAGGGTTTACCTCAGAGGTAACCTATATGTATTAAAAAGGAACGTTTGGGTCTGGCAAAAGGTTTATTTTGGCAGGTTGAAACAGCAGTTTAAAAGTGCACACACAGGCTGCAATGGCCGGCCTGAAACATGCTTCAAAAACTACTTAAGTGGGTGGCACAATGAGTGCTGTGGGCCTACCACTAGCACTTAATTTACAGGCCCTGGGTATATGAAGTACCACTTTACTTGGGACTTACAAGTAAATTAAATGTGTTAATCGGGTGTAAGCTAAAGTTGAAATAGAGAGCACAAGCACTTTATCACTGGCTAACAGTGGTAAAGTGTGCAGATTCCTAAAAGCCAATCTAAATGTATTCAGAAAACAGGAGAATGAAAAAAAAGGTTTGGGGATGATCCTGCGAAAACGGATAAGTCCAACAGTTACTAATGATCCTACTCAAACTGAAAACAGCCTTTGTTGGGATTCTCAAGACTGGGGCATAGAGGTACCCAAACTCAAAAGAGCTGCTAGACTATACCAATGGTAATACAGTGCTATACAAATCTCCTTAAAGGTAACATAACGTAAGATATGTTCTTGCTCTTCTTTGATTTTTTTGTGCTGTGCATTTCATTTTTTTGCAGTAATAATGGCCTTCAGTTGAGTACAAGTGACATACCATAAGATCTGTAGTTCCAACGCACTCAAAGGTGTAGTCCGCACCCCCATCCGTCATCTCAGTGATCACCTCATGGATGGACTTGATGAAATCCTGGGGACTGATGCATTCAGTGGCTCCTAATACTCTTGCCTTTGCAAACTTATCCTTTTTGATATCCACTCCAATGATTCGTGCAGCGCCAGCAACTCGGCAACCAATTATGACCGATAGGCCAACTCCTCCCAGACCATAAATAACACAAGTAGACCCAGCATGAACCTGAAAATAGAGAATTGAGGGTAGAAAAATTGAAGGTTGAACTAATAAGGTAGGAGCAGAAAAATGCATTGTATGGAGAAGCTTTGGATTTAAATTAATGCTGCACTACTCTTTCACATGGTTTGGGCCCTATTTCGCCCATATCTGCCCCGTCCAACTAATAAGAATCTCCCGACAACCCTTGAACTGCAGCTTCTTATGAAACTAAGACAATGATAAATGAGAGCTATCATGATAAACCCACGTCTCAACCATACATTTAACATGGACCAACAGCCAACCAACACACCTGATTTCACACGATGGCCTTCATTACATGTGGTCTTGTATAATACTATTTATCCCCTCACCCCGAATTATTATTACCAAGGTTCCAGGTAAAGTCAGGAGAAATAATAGGTGTTAGAAGATTTTGGGCTATAACATGTGGGAATGGGAATTATCATGTCAATTCCTGCATGTTTTTCTCTAGTATTTCAGCCGTACACTTTGTCTGCTTGCAGGTGAAATCTCTGCATAAAATAGCTCTGAAATGTGAGTATTGGCTCTCCTTTATATTTTATGTAATTTTGTACTGTTCATAAATTTTTCCGATTCAGTTTGTGCCATAAAGACAATTCCTACAGAAACTTCTGCCTCTACCCTGATACGAACTAAGAATAACTCAATGTTCACTTTCTGTATTGTATTGTTCTGATCTATTGTACTATATATCCTATTTCCTTTACTGACTGCGTGCTTGTAGCATTTTTTGGCCCGCTTGCTGCTTTCCTGTCTGCTTGATGCCGCTCTCTCCCCTACTCTCTGCCACCCTCCTGGCCCACCCACCTCCCCTTCCTCCTCCCAAGACTTACTTAATGATGGCCACGGCCCCATTGAGCAAGTTCCTGACCTAGCTCCCACTTGCTGCCTGTGCTGCAGGTCTCCTCTCTCCTGTTGTTGCCTTCTGCCTTATTCCCTGTATTGCTGTTTTCCTGTGCTTGTTCGGGTCACATACTCTATTGTATTGTTCTGGCCACTTATTGCATTGTAATTGCCTGCCTCCTTCATTGTTGTGTGCTCGTAGTGTTTTTTCCCATTTGAATCGCTGTTTTCCTTTGCTGTTTCTATTGCTGTATTCTTTGCTTGTTCTGGTCACTTACTGTATTGTTCTTTTAACTTATTGCATACTATTTTCCTGTCTCCATGCTCATAGTGTTCTTTTGCCCAACTGCCACGTTCCGGCTTAACTGCCTGCGTAATGCCGCTCTCTCCCCCACTTTCCACCTGCCAAACAGCCACCCAGCACCCCTACCACCTTCCAGGACCTACTTAATGGAGGCTGTAGCGCGGCCGTGCTGAGGACGCAAGCAGCAGGTGCACTGGCGGCTCACCAAAGTCAAGCTAGTCTGCTCCCATCCATGTCCATCCACACCAGGAACACGCCGAGCACAAGGAACCCTGGTTCTCCTGCCAGCTGCAGATACACCACCGCAAAACTCTGATCCCTGGACTCCATACTCTGTAACAACAACTGCTACTGCACCTCTCCAGGATCAACGGCAAGACCTTTCACCTGTCTGCACTACCACTTCTCCTGCCACACTGGAGCACCCACAACCACAATGACCACCACCGCGTCATCCATGGCTGCGTCCGAACAACTTGACTGCCTCCTCCTCAACACCCGATCACTCTGCAACCTTGCCACTGAAATCTGGGACACCATCAACACCTTCCCACTGACGTCAACTTCCTCACCGAGATCTGGCTCAAGCTCCTGACATCGCCTCAGTAACACCCATCAGTTACAAGATAGCACACCAGGACCGCAACAAAAAATACAGAGGCAGGTTCACCTTTATCTACAAAGAACACATCCCCTGCACCACCAAGGCAGAAGACATCGTACCTATCATGGAACATCTCAATATCAAACTCCAAACACATTGCAAATCCACCATCAAGGGTACCTGCACTTACAGACCTACAGAACCATGCTCCAGCTTCTGCAACGCCATTCCCGAATTCATCGCACCACTCAACATTGACTCCAAGGGCTACATCTTCCTCGGCAACTTCAATTTCCACTTCGACAACTTTAACAACACTAACACCGCCAACCTCCTTGAAAGCATGAACAACATTGACCTCACCCAACCAGCCTCCAGTCCCACTCACAATGTAGGACACACGCTGGACATCATCTTCATGTCCAGCAACAGAGTAAAGTACAGTCATGCCACCAAACTCACCTGGACAGACTATGTCATCATCCACTTTGTTATCACCAGACCCCTTCGGGATTGCCCCCGAGCCACCCAGTGCATCACACTGCAGCTGGAACAAAGTGTCAGAAAGCCAGTGGACTAAGTCCATCAACACTTCCCACCCTGACACTGCACCCAATCTGGAACAAGCTGTCAAGAACTTCATTGTCTGGATCATCGACAATGCCGACAGAATCACACTCATCAGGCCCAGTACATGCAAGAGATCCACCAAACAGGCCAGCTGGCACATCACAGAGCTGAAAACTGCAAAGCCAACTGCAAGCAATAAGAAAGGAAATTGGCATACCAGCAAGGCATCCACAGAGTAACCTTCAAAGCAGCCCTCAAGCATTACCACCAGCTTCTGAAGGAGATGAAAAAGAAAACCCTGGAGGACCGCATTGAAGCCAGTTCCAACCACAGCAGAGAACTCTTTAACATTATCAGACAGTTCTCCAACCCCTCAGTCACAGAAAACATCATCACCACTGCCCAGGAACTCTGGAACACCTTTGCAGATTTCTTCCACAACAAGATCTCCACCATCTGCAAGAACTTTGAAATTCAAAACACTCCCTCTGACCACTATGACCAGCTTGCTGTCACTGAAGCAAAACCCGACTACACACACACCACCTGGGACCAGCTAACCACACTGGACACCACAGCTATAATGAACTCCGTCCATTAAGGAGTCCCTACGGCCACCTGTCCTCACCACATCTTCAACCTCTGGAGCAAGTAGATCAGCAGCAAGCTCACCACCCTCTTCAATGCCTCTATCACCACGATCACCTACTCTAAATAACACACAGAAGGCTAACCCCTACTCAAGAAACCTTCTGCCAACCCCAGCAAACTCACAAACTACTGTTCCATCTCTCTGCTCCCCTTCCCCACCAAAGTACTCAAAAAAGCCTTCAATTGCCAACACACTGAACAGCTGGAGAGTAACCATCTTCTGGACACCTTCCAATCTGGATTCTGCACCAATCACAGCACTGAAACTGCCCTAATTGCTGCCACTGACGACATCAGAATCCTCCCCGACTGAGGAGAAAAGAATGCCCTGATCCTCCTTGACTTCTTGGAAGCATTTGGCACCGTGTCCCACCACACCCTCATTAAAAGACATCACATCTGAATCAAAGGAGATGCTCTTAAATGGATTACCTCCTTCCTCACCAGAAGAACTCAGGGAGTCCAGTTACCACTGTTCACATCTGAACTCAAGAACTCAAGAACATCTTATGCATCATTACTCAAGGCTCATCCTTCAGCCCACCTCTGTTCAACATCTACATGGGCCCACTGGCCAACATCGTCAGAGCCCATGGTTTAAATCTCAAATCCTACACAGATGACACCCAGCTCATCCCCTCGCTCTCCGAAGACCCCACCACCACAAAAGAAAATTCTACAGGTGTATGACGAGTTTCGCCAACTGGATGAGATACAACTGCCTAAAGCTCAACACCGCCAAAACGGAAGTGCTGGCGTTTAGCAACAACACCTCCCTGTTGAAAGACTCTTGGTGACCCCTGAAACTAGGACACTCACCCACTCCAACAGACCATGCACATAACTTTGCCAGCATCCTAGACAGCAGACTCACCATGAAATCAAGATCAATGTAGTTTCTTCTGCTTGTTCCCTCACTCTTCACATGCTCTGGAAGATCCTCAAAGGTCTCCCCATCAACACCAGGCATACCGACACTCAATCCCTAACCATCGGCCACCTGGACTATGGCACTTTACACCAGAATCACCACCAACCTACTGAAGAGACTACATGTAATACAGAACTCTGTGGCCAGACTCATCCTCGACCTCCCAAAATGGACCCACATCACCCCTCACCTCAAGAAACTCCACTGGTTCGCCATGCAGAGGAGAGGTCAATTCAAGATGCTGATTCACAGCTACAAGGCCCTGCACAACCAAGGACCAGCCCACATCAACCACCACCTGAACTTCCACCAACCGGCCAGACACCTGTTCTCTGCCTCCCTATCCCTCGCACCTCCCGCATCCATCAAATTAACAGTGGAGGACGCTCCTTCTCCTACCTTGCAGCTAAATCCTGGAAGGGCCTCCTCTTGCACCTTCAGAACACCACCTCTCTCCTGAAATTCCAAAAGGCATTCAACACCTGAGTGTTCTACTGGCCCAGCCCTGGTAACTAGAACCCCAGCTTCTGGATACCCTCACTGATGATTAGCCACGCTTTATATTTCCTGCTTGATTGATTGATAACTGTGTGCAAACTATAAAAGTTGACCCAGAATACTTCAGTGGTTTCCACAATGGCTGCTCTCCATGTGATTGCGAAGAGGATGCGATTAGTGCCTGCTCACTAGAGGACGAGGAGCCAGGGAAAGATTTTTAGAACCAGTCTCACCATTTTCTAACAGACAGAGGAGGAAATCTTTGAGGAATACAGGTAGTGCAGTGATATTAGATTTGACTGAATTGGTGAAACCATATTGTCAAAGCAGTACATTGCACAGCAGTTCCCTCCCTACTCATGTGCAGGAATTGTTCTTACTGCACTTTGTGGCCTCAGGCAGCTACCAGGGTGGGATTGCTGTTGCTGGTTGTGTGTTACAAAGTGTGCTGTCACGTTTTTTTTCTGAGGTTCCTAGATGCCATGCTCCTAAACATCAAAAGGTACATATACCTCCATAGGAATGCAGATGAAATCCAAAGAACAAAATTCAACTTCATACTGGGTGACCAAATCCCTCAATGCCTTAGGGTGTGTAGATGGAACGCATGTTCCACTTTCTATTTGCACCCCAGCCGTTACAGAATAACTGTTTTGGAACAGGTAAAATACACATTTCCTCAATATCAAAGTTGTTTGTTATGCACATAAGATAATGACAGATATAGTGGCGAAATACCCAGGGAGCACCCATGACTCACACATTTTCAGGCACAGTGGAATACACCAACATCTATAACGAGGGGAGTTTGAGGATGGCTATTTATTAGGTAATGTGATGCTGCATAATAACACATATGAATATGAGGCTTTTGCATGCTCTCACTTACGTTATTTGTCCCAGGTGACAGTGCGTATGCGTTAAGGTGTAGGATACTGGCCCCATACCTTGCCCCAGCAAACCAAAACAAAAGCTGTTACAACATTGCTCATTGACGCACCTGGGCGGTGATTGAACAAACATTTGGCAAGCTAAAATGCAGTTTTCGGTGCCTTTGCAAGAGTGGAGATGCACAACAGTAGGCTCCTGAGACAGCCTGCAAAATTGAAGCAACTTGTACCGTGTTGCACAACATAGCAACCAGAAGCATCCTACCCATCACTTTGGATGACATTGATTCTGAAGATGAGGATTATAAACCACCACTTTAGCAGGTTTGAGATCAGAGTACATCAGTGCAGGGGAGATGTGGACAGGATCACATTGCAACATATTACTTCTCAAGGTAAGTTCTATGTGACAGTACACTCATTGAAATAATGACACCAGTGTTAATGCAGCAAACTAAAGCAACCTTTAATGTTACGTTACTATGTCCATTGTTTAAGTTCTAAACTCTATGAGAACCAAGTGGTTAGTAAACTAAAAGCAGATGTTGGTTACATCAAAAAATGATACAACTATGCCAAAATAACTAAACAATATAATGTGCCCTTCACTGCCTTCTGTGGCTACGTCCAACATGGCCAGCCCCTACTTGTGCTCCAGCAAGAGTACGGCTACTGCTGCGTTGCAGGGCACGTGCATCACTGGCAGAGACCCTGATAACACTTGAGAGGACTTCACTATCCAGAGGGGCATCTCCAGCACCACCTGTTATCTGTGCTTTCTGTAGCACTTCAAATGCAGACGGGATCTGGCCTAGACCACCGGCAACATCATTACTAAAGTGTCCTGTTAGACCTGGTTTGTTCAGCGAGTTTATCCCTAGACTTTTTGCATTTTTGGCCTCATGTTTCTGACCTGTTTTTGTTGGTTTTATGTCTCTGGGCACTTTACCACTGCTGATCAGTGCTAAAGTGCATATGCTCTCCCTGTAAATTGCTATGAAGGATTGGTGATTCCATGATTGGCATATATGATTTACTAGTCAGTCCCTAGTAGAGTACACTTGGTGCGCCCAGGGCCTGTAAATCAAATGCTGCTAGTGGGCTGCAGCACTGATTGTGCCACCCACATAAGCAGATTGTAAATATAACTCTGGCCTGCCATTGCAGAGCATTGTGCAGTCTGGTACTGCCATGTAGACTTGGCAAGTGCACACACTTGCCACTCCCTAACCTTCCCTTTTCTTACATGTTAGTCATCCCTAAGGTAGGCCCAATGTACCCCTGTGGGCAGGGTGCATTGTTTGTGAAACGTAGGACATACCCTGATTTGTGTGGCATGCCCTGAAAGTGAAATTCTGCCAATTTTGTTTTTAACAATTGCAAGGCTTCCTACTCCCATAGGATAACATGGGGGGGGGGTTGTTTATAACTTCTTATAAACATAACTGCCCCTGGAACAAGGTAGAAAAATAAAGTTTGATATACATGAACTCAGAATGTTAAAATCTATCTTTTAGTGAGGGTGATCTTTACATTCCGTGTTTGAAAATACCACTTTTAGAAAGTAGGTCTTTTCTTGCCTAGCCATCCAGTGTGCCTCTGCTAGGGTTGTGTATTGCATGTCTGGCTTTGGATTACTGGGGCTGGGGAGGAGCAGTGGCTCCAGAGAGCCTGATGAGTCAGGGCTGGGCTGAATAGACCTGGGCTGCAATTAAAGTAAGAGGAGGCGATTTCCTTTCACCTTAATGGGCCTTGTCTGCCTTCCACAATGCTGTCTCCACCTCCTGCCAGGAAGCTGAACCAGTGAGGACAGAACTGGTTTTGGCTGGGTACAGACACTCTCTGCCTTCAGAGAACAAAGGATTTTTGTGTATAAGAAAGGGGCCCAGACACCAGACTTTTAGATCACTTCTGGGAAATCCAGAGGAACCTTTGCCAAGGAGAAGAGCCGGAGAAGCTGAGGAGGAATACCCTGTGCTTTTTGCTGTCTGGAGTTGGCCTGCAGTGGCTACTTGCTGCCAATGAGAGGAGAAAGGATTTTGCTGTTTTCTTGTTTTCCTTCTTGAGGAAGATCTCCAAGGGCTTGAAAGTGAGCTTGCCTCCTGTCCTGAAGTCTCAGAGACACAAAGACTTCACCACCAGCTCCCCTGAACTGCCCTGATGGGAGTTATGACTTGCAAAGAGGTACCTGCTGTTGTTTTGAACCTCCAGAGAACTATTTTCCGCTCGGAACTGGAAATCACTGCAACATGAGACGCGTAACGCATCTGTACATGTTTCTGACACATCATCGAAAAAAACGTTGCAGCGCCTGCTGCGTCTCGGGAAATCACTGCACAACACATCGGATGCAACGATCTCCGAAGTCCGAGTTCGCAGCACCGATCCCAACGCAGGCCCTGCCGTGCAGCTGCAAGAATCCATGCATCTTCCTGAATTGTCACAACGCATTGAGGCGCCAAGTATGTCACATCGTTGGGGGATGCAGTAAGAAACAGAAGCATCAACTCCTCCCCGGTAAGGAACGTAGTAAGAAATCGACGCATCAACTCCTCCCCGGTAAGGAACAGACGCATCAACTCCTCTGCACAGCAGTAAGGAACCAAAGCATCACCTGCCCCGGAGCAAGGAACCAATGCATCACCTTCCCTGAGTGTAAGGAAGCGATGTATCGCCTTCCCTGTGGCCTATTGTGTTTGTTTGTGTGACGCATCCAAAGTACTTTGTGTGAAAAGTGGTGCATCTGCAATTTGCTTTGAACTGAACTATTTCTACTATCCGAAAGTCATATTTTTTACTGTATTGTGCATTTTGTTCATTTGGTCTTTTTTTGGTTTAGATAAAGATTACTTCTTTTTCTAAACTCGTGTGGTGTCCATTTGTAGTGTTTTCACTGTATTGCTGAATGTGTTCACAAATGCTTTCCACACTGCCTCTGAGATAAGCCTGTCTGCTCGTGCCAAGCTGCCAAAGAGGTGAGTAGGGGTTATTTTAGAAGTGTATCCCCCTTACCCCTGACTAGAAGCAAGAGTCCCTATTTGGACAAAGGTACCTACCTCCGCCAACTAGAGACCCCCATTTCTAACATGTCCCATTTCCACCTGCAGGGTAACTGTTTTCCTGGATAGGGCGGAAGTGGCATTGGTCAAAAGTCCTATAGAAAGGGTTAGGCCGTTCATTCTAGATGCAGCACTTCTGTCTTGATGCCTTAGATAGGCATGGTCATCCACCAAGTGTTGGCATAATTTCTCCATGGCAGAGGTGAGGCTCTCCATTTTGGTGTTGATGGTTGTCAATTGTGCCCCAATGATGGCAAAGCCAAATGATATGCATTGCTGCATCTTCCTGTTCATGATTTTCCTCTGCTTATGGTGCAGACACTGAATTTGGATCATGGCGCCTCAAGGCCTCAAAACAACTGGGCAATGGCTTCAGGATCTACAGCCTGACGTGCCCCGCAGTGTCTACTGTGCACTTGCCCTGCAACATGCTGATGTCTTTGCCTCACACATGGGTGCTGGATGGAATTGGTTCGGCAGAGTGACTTTGTCGTCTTCCAATAATGCTACCTGTGATGACAATGAGGCAGTGCTCCATTGTGCTGGAGTTGTGCTTGGGTAAATGGGAATGGGTTCCGGCTGCCATGTTTGAATCCCCCACTCCCTCCACATTGGTGTCATCACTGTTCCTCGGAGAGATCTGCGGGAAATAATGAAATTCTGTTTAATCACTAATGTGATGAGATATTAATGCATATATTTTGAAAGCACTACCACAATAAATGTATACATTGACTCCTGTGCTGACTTTTTTATTACATGTAATGTCTGAGACGTGGCAATAGTAAAGAAGTCACACTTACTTTGTTATGTTCCAGGTGCTGAGATGTCAATGGTCCCGATTCTCACAACAGCTTCAGGCTCCAAGGTGGTTTCGACCATGGTCTCCAGTGCAGTGGGTGAGGGTACAGCTTAGGGGTCACCACCCTTTCTTTTGTACGCGACCTAAGGTCATACCGCCTCTTCAAGAACTCATCGATGCAGCTTTCGGTGACTCCTTCAGCATTCATTTTTTGTTGCATATCCTGCAAGATCTTTTTCTTTTGAAAGTCTGTGCTGGAAATGGCAGCTGTACTCCAACTCCATTCCACATCCACTCCGGCTGGTCTCCAGAGAGGTACTGTGAGGCACTTCCTGATTAAAGGGTGATTACCCATGACAAGTTTTTCCTTTCTCTGTGGTCGGGGTTACAATTTGCGACCTCATGCCCAATTTTGGAAATCACTATTAGCAATTTCCAAAATTACGATGCGGCTGGCGTGCGACTCGCAATTTATGGCCTTAAATTGTACGTACATACTGAATTGCAATTTCGTTATTACTATTTGCAGTGTTTCACAAATAGGAAATAGCAATTCTTTACATTTGTATATCTAGCCCTTAGTTATGTCTAATGGTATGGCAGGGTTGGACTAGTAATAACTCAAGACATAGACCAATGAACATTTAAATTTAAAATTTACTTCAACAAATACATCTAGGAACACCTACTTCTACTGCATATTAATGAATGTGGTGCGCATATTAAATGAAAAAAATTACATCACATTTATATAATGCAGAAATACCATGGATAGTTGAATTACGAATGAACTCTAAGAAATGCTTGCGGTAAGGGTCTTGAAAGTTGCACGGCTTCCTCAATAGGAACCCAATTAATACAATTTATTAATAGTGAGTCAATGGACTAGGCTCTATTTGGCTTAGTTTCAGAAACGGAAAAGCACACAGTATACATTCCTGTGGAGAAATTGTTCACTACAAATTAAAGTACACTTTTCTTAATGCAAACAGGGTTAGATGTCAATGCAAGATTGATTCAGCCTAGTCATGCTAACTTAGTTTAGCTGAATGAGGTATTATGTTTCTAATTAATAAAACACTTTAGCATAACCAATGAATACATATGAAAATTGACACCGTGTGTGGGTATAACAAATCTTTAAAAAACGATGAAAGGGGAGCATTTCTGTAAGAAGAGATATTGACAAGGAGAGACCATTGAGTAAACCAAGAATCTTTTTGGTTTTAGTGTTCAGTCTGAGAAAAAAACTCATGTTTTGATAAGAGTATCACGGCAGACTGCTGCAATGGAAATTAAATTGTTTTTGACACAATGTACACATTTAAAAACATAGGGCCCGATTCACAAAGGTAAAGTTAGACGACAGTCTAACTTTACGACTTTCGCTATTTCACAAAGGGTATTTACTACTTGTAAATGCCCTTTGTGAATACTGAAAGTCGGAAAGTTAGATTGCTTGAAATCGACGGTGACAGCTTAAACCACAAAAAACGAGAATTGCATCCTTGTTAAAGTTCGAAATTGAACTTAAGGAGGGAAAGTAAAACAAGTTGAGTGAAGGAAGCCAAATCAACTGCCTAAATAGGAAACATGTGGGATCATTCCAAGAAAGCCAAGACATTTTTTAGGAAAGTAAAGTTTTCTTCATTAAGAGGGTATTGAGGGTGGAGCTGTAAGGCACACCAACCGATACGTAGTAAAGAAGTGAAGAAGACGAAGATGAAGAGGGAATGCTAAAATTATGAGAGAGTGGCAGCTGGAGAATGCCATGAGGATGGAATGCCAACAAAGGCACTGACATACATTTCAAGGGATGACAAAATATAAAGAAGGAAGTGGTGGTCTATCATTCTGAAAGACATCCAATGGGTGAAGAGAACCAGAAGAGAGAGGAGACTGCACTTAACTGGTTACAAAAAAACATTCAGGAAATATTGATCACTTTTAGTTAAGTGAGGCAGGCGCCAGATTGCTTTAGGATGAGAATGAAACTTGGTTAAAGAGAGTTGAAAAATTGATCTTACTATTCCGTAGAGGGCTCAGGAAGAACATTGAGAACAAAAGCCTGCAAGGACTGGAAAATGCTTCCTGCTTCTTACTGCTATTATGTGAACTCATTTACGAACTAGCTGGGATTGAGCTGGGGAAAGACTCTACCCCAACAGCCCATTTAGCTCTAAATCTTAGAGCAAAATACCTCCTCCTGCTCATTTTGGAAGCGAGGGGACATTTTGCATAAGAAAATACTGCTAAAAGACGGGGATAAGTTGGGTGAAAATCTTGCTGAATTCTTGGTTAATTGCACATGATTACGCTTCATCCCTAATCAATATCTAACCTATCCCAGAGTGATTTCCCTCCTGTAGTCAACAAAAAAACTATGGGCCTCATTTATGAGAAATGACGCATCACTGCGTGAAAGCAGCGATGCGTCACTTCTCAGTGCGCACTCCTTGCGACATTCCTGATGCGTCATATTTAATGTATGACGCATCATGTCGCAAGGAGTTACAGATACGTCAGTATTTCTGACGTATCTCTAAGCGCAAAAGTGACGCATTGCTGGAGTGTGTCACAAAAGTGACACAACTCCAGTAATGCGTCCTTTCACATGGTGCAAGCCCCATGTGAAAGGTCCTGCGTTAGTCTTACGCCTGCTGTGAGGCAGGCGCAAGATTTTGACGCAACGGCGTCCTAAAAGTGACGCAGTGAAATCTCATAGATTTCACTGCGTCACTCCTACGACCCTCCTTGCGTCAATACGCCCCCCTGCATACATTATACCTGGCGCAGGTATAATGTGGCGCAGGGGTTTACAAAGTGACGCATCTACCTAGATGCGTCACTTTGTAAATATGGAGCAACAAGGCGCATTTTTTACGCCACTGGTGCATCACATAAAGTGACGCACCGGCGGCGTAAAAGTGACGCAAGGCCTCATAAATGAGGCCCTGTAGTATTTTTTACCACCCCCTTTTATGAGTCACGCCTGGCTTATGAGCTTGAGTCTAGTTCAGACAGGCAGTTAAATAAAGCTTTGCTCCTGTCCACCTCCCGTTTTAGAGGATTGTATTACTTTTGAAAATGTACTGCCTCCCATCATGGATAATCTGTTATTTCATCATTTGTGCGTTTGTTTGATGAACGTTTGTTTCTGTATTTTTTGTGCATTCATTTACAGTTCAGATCAACGAAATTGTTAAGGCCGGGGTCCTCTTCTTCCAGCAATGAATAGGTAGAGGTCCCTAGACTCCATTAGTGATTCAGTGGGGGTACCCGAGTTTCAGTAATGATTAAGTGGGGTCCACAGAAATCGAAAGTTTAGGAACCACCGCCCTAAATCGCATGCACAATTTAGAAAAAACGATAACTAAAAGAATGCATTTTGAGATACCTGAGGTAGATGAGTATGAACAAAACCGAGAAGGAAGAATCTGGGCAGAAAGTGGTAAAAAAAAAGTTTTAAGGGTTTCTTTTGGGGCCAGGGGGTGTAGTACAGGGGTCTATCCACCAAACTAGAGGTATACAGCTTGAATACGTACTCACTTTACGGTAAAATTCCACTTTGAGCTTGATTAAAAAAATGAATTTTAAAGTTTGGAAGTATTTAATTGACACATTCTCTTGAACAATCAAATAGATATTTTTTAAAGGCATCTTTTACAATTTCACTTTTAATGTGTTTCCCAGTCCCACTTTGGGATCATGAGTGAGCTCCTACACACAGGCCCTCATTAGAGGTCGGTCGGCTAGAGTGGTTTGTGTAGGGGGAATACTGCCCCCGTCGATTCTGAGTGGACCAGAGTTCATGGACCCCAAATTATCAAGTGTCCGAATGCTGTTCCTGATTTGAAATAGTGCGGAAATGCACCCAGTAAAACAACCAAGGGTCCAGATCAGAGGCAGAGTGCAGAGGCACTGCCTGTCTCTAACGGACCCTTACCCACTGCTGGGAGCGGTATACAGCCTTTACAACAAAACTTTTACAACAAACTACCATTACAACGCAACTTTTACAACGCAAACCATTACAACGCATAGCGCTGGGGGGCGCTCTAGGATAGGGAATAGGTTTAATGTACTATCCAACACCTTCCCTACTATCCACGGGGACTGGAGTTGGAATAGTAAATTAAACTATTCACTATCCAGTGCCCAAAAGCATTATGCGTTGTAATGGTATGCGTTGTAAAACTTGCGATGTAAAGGTAGGCGTTGTAAAAGTATGCGTTGTAGCGTCATACATCCGCTGGGAGCAGGTGGTAAATGTGAGCAGAAGAGTTCCGCGGAATTTTGGAAAATCTGTGGAGAAAAGACCTTGTAATTCCCAGTTACAGAGGTCATTCCCCATAGAGGCCTAACACTCAGAATTCCTGGAGTTAGGGGTGTCTCGACCTGCCCGAATATTGCCTCTTTTTCAACTGTGAGCAACTTGTACTTCTGGAACATCTGGAAAAAACACAAATCCCCTTGTAAAATCAAACAGAAATAATGTGTCCTCGATCAACCCAGTCATTCAGAACATTATCTTACGGAAGAACCGATGGTTACCTGAAATAGGTGGATACAGAAACTGGTTTGTAGATGCACCTATGGGAAAATATCATATTGACTCAGATTTATATGATAGGAGGCCATGGATGGAATAGGAAAGGAATGGGGGCAGCACTGTATTCAAAGGAACAAGGTTAATTATATATCTATGTACAGATACAAGAATACACAAGTAATTATTCATTAATAATTCAAGATTCAACAAAGAAGCTGAGCTCATGTGCTCCCTGTTATCTACAAGCAACAAATGCATCACGTGGATAATTCTGCTGTGTAGATTGGTTTCTAAATAGATCAGATGAAGACCAGCTGGACTAGTTCCATAGCGGTCGCTCCCCCACGATCTCCTGGCTGATCTCCTGGCTGAATGCCCCCCCCTCCTGCCGAGTCTACTCGCATTGGCGACTGCCTGGCCCAGCCTCTGCTCCTGACCCCCATTGCCTGCCTCGGTGAGCGCGATCCGACGTTGCCTGCATTTCCAGAGCGCCTAGAGGCGAGCATAGCGCCTGGTATCGTCTGTTTTAATTTTCTTGTACTGCAAATAGCGCTGCATTGCCTGTTTACTTATTGTGATCATTGTGGTCCCAGTTTCGTTTTTTAGTCCGTCCATTTTGTTGCTTGTTGCTTGGTCACTCTTGGACCGTGTCTCCTCCCCGCTCCCCGCCTCCCAGCTGCCCCTCCCACCCACTGGCAAAGTAGCCCGATCCTCCCTACGCTCCTCTATGACCAGCTGGACTAGTTCCATAGCGGTCGCTCCCCCACGATCTCCTGGCTGATCTCCTGGCTGACTGCCCCCCCCTCCTGCCGAGTCTACTCGCATTGGCGACTGCCTGGCCCAGCCTCTGCTCCTGACCCCCATTGCCTGCCTTGGTGAGCGCGATCCAACGTTGCCTGCATTTCCAGAGCGCCTAGAGGCGAGCATAGCGCCTGGTATCGCCTGTTTTAATTTTCTTGTACTGCAAATAGCGCTGCATTGCCTGTTTACTTATTGTGATCATTGTGGTCCCAGTTTCGTTTTTTAGCCCGTCCATTTTGTTGCTTGTTGCTTGGTCACTCGTGGACCGTGTCTCCTCCCCGCTCCCCGCCTCCCAGCTGCCCCTCCCATGCTCCGCCCCCTCCACTATCCACTTAAGACAGATGTCCCAACGCGCAGCGTCCACGCCGAAGGTGCGCCAAAGGTAAGCCCGTCTATGCCCGTCCGCGCCTGGCCCGCGCCCAGCGCCCGTCCCCCTGGTCCCCACCGCACCCAAACCACTAGACTCACATATGATGCAGCAACTCTCCACGCCCTCAACCCCAGACGCATTCCTCAATGTTGCGTAGCTACCCCAGGACGCACCCACGGCCCATTCACCTGCCTCCCCTGCAAGTTCAACTGCTTCAGGACCCTCACCAAATCATCCTCCTCCCAAAATAGCTCCGACTCTAACCACCTGAAGTGCATCCTGCTGAACACACGCTCGGTCCACAGACACGCAACAGAACTCTGGGACCTACTCGACACTGCGTCACCGGACATCGCCTTCCTTACAGAAACATGGATGAACACATCATCAGCACCCGACATCGCCATAGCCATACCGGAAGCTTACAAGATTATCCGGAAAGACCGCACCAATCAAACAGGAGGAGGCATCGCCATCATCCACAGGAACACCATCAAAATCACGACCAGCTCCGACGATAACCTTGCAACCGCCGAACATCTCCACTTTCGGATCCACACCGACCCTAGGACCACACTTAGAGGCACCCTCATATACAGGCCTGCAGGTACCCGCACTCAATTCAGCGATGACATCACGGACTTCGTCAGCCCACATGCCCTCGCCTCCGAGAACTACATTCTTCTAGGAGACCTCAACTACCACCTTGACAACAAACACGACAGCAACACCACCACCCTTCAGGACAACCTGGCCAATCTCAGACTCAAACAACTTGTTGACACCCCCACCCATATAGCCGGACACACGCTCGACCCTATCTTCACCTCCAGCAAGCACATCTCCTTCGACCGCACCACAGCTCTCCATTGGACGGACCACAGCTGTGTCCACTTCAGCTACAAAACCACCTTGACCCACATCCGACCTCAACCTATTCCTCGGAGAAACTGGAAAAAAATCACCTCCGGCCAACTCCTCACATCACTCAACCAAAACCCTCCCACCCTCTCATTGGACCCAAACCAAGCGGCCACCAATCTCAAACAATGGATCACCCACAGTGCTGAGGAATTAGCACCCCTGAAAAAGCACCAGATCAATTCAACCAGCAAAAAGGCTCCCTGGTTCAATGATGACCTTAAAAAATCCAAGAAGCTATGCCGCACACTGGAGAAAACATGGAGAAAAAACCCAACCACCGACAACATGACCACCCTCAAAGCAGCCACCCGCAAACACCACCAACTGATTCGATCCGCAAAGAAATCAGCACTCAAGGACCGTCTCGGCAACAACACTCACAACAGCAAGGAACTTTTCAACATCGTCAAAGAATTCACCAACCCCACCGCAGCATCCAACGACATCACTCCCTCCCAAGACCTCTGCGATGCGCGATCCTCCTTCTTCTACAACAAAATTGCCGACATCCACAACAGCTTCGAGAATAATTCCAGCGATCAACCCTCCCCACCCCTCTCAGATCCTACCCCGCCCACTAACAACCTTAGCGCCTGGAACCCAATCACCACAGAAGACACCATCCACCTTATGAACTCAATCCACTCGGGCTCACCAACCGACCTCTGCCCCACCACATCTTCAACAAAGCTGACTCCATCATCGCACCTCATCTCCGTGATGTCATCAACTGCTCCTTCAACTCTGCCACCTTTCCAGAAAGCTGGAAACACGCCGAACTCAGCGCCCTCCTGAAGAAACCCACAGCAGACCCCTCTGAACTTAAAAACTACCGACCCATATCCCTCCTCCCATTCCCGGCCAAAGTCATTGAGAAAGCCGTCAACAGCCAGCTCGCCGCCTTCCTTGAATCAAACAACTCCCTCGATCCATCTCAATCCGGGTTTCGAGCCAAACACAGCACCGAAACCGCCCTCATTGCAGCGACTGACGACATCCGAACACTACTGGACAACGGAGAAACAGTGGCCCTCATTCTACTCGACCTCTCCGCAGCTTTCGACACAGTATGCCACAGCACCCTTATACAACGCCTCAGCAATATCGGCATACAAGGAAAAGCATTGGACTGGATCATCTCATTCCTCACTGGGAGAACTCAAAGAGTCCGACTTCCCCCATTCAACTCAGAGGCCACTGAAGTCCGTACCACAAGGATCTTCACTCAGTCCCACCCTCTTCAATGTCTACATGAGTCCACTCGCCTCCATCGCACGTCAACACAACCTTAACATCATCTCTTACGCCGACGACACCCAGTTAATCCTTTCCCTCACCAAAGACCCTAACACCGCCAAAACCAATCTTCACGAAGGCATGAAAGAAGTAGCAGAATGGATGAAACATAGCCGCCTAAAACTCAACTCAGACAAAACGGAGGTGCTCATCCTAGGACCTTCCCCCTCTGCCTGGGACGACTCTTGGTGGCCTTCCGCTCTGGGCACAGCACCCACACCCAAAGACCATGCACGCAACCTTGGCTTCATCCTAGACTCCTCTCTCTCGATGTCCAGACAAGTCAACGCAGTCTCATCCTCCTGCTTCAACGTACTTCGCATTCTCAAAAAGATCTTCCGATGGATCCCCCATGAGACAAGAAAGACTGTCACCCACGCACTGGTCACGAGTCGACTGGATTATGGTAATACACTATACGCCGGAATCACAGCAAAATTACTGAAAAAACTTCGACGCATCCAAAACGCATCAGCGAGACTCATATTAGACATCCCTCGCCAAGACCACATCACCGGACACCTAAAAGACCTCCACTGGCTTCCCGTCAACAAAAGAATCACATTCCGCCTTCTCACCCACGCACACAAGGCCCTCTACAAGCTAGGACCCGAATGCCTCAACACTCGACTGTCCTTCTACAAACCCACCCGCCATCTAAGATCGTCCAATCAAGCCCTCGCCGCAGTCCCGCGCATCCGAAAATCCACCATGGGCGGCAGATCGTTCTCCTTCCTTGCTGCCAAGACCTGGAACTCACTCCCCACTCACCTCCGCCTTACTCAAAACCACATCTCCTTCAGAAAAGAACTTAAAACCTGGCTTTTCGACATATAGTGAACCCTCCCCCAAACGCCTTGAGACCCTCCGGGTGAGTAGTGCGTAATACAAGTAATCGAACTTGAACTTGAACTAGAAATATATGATCCAGACAGTTCTACAATACGTTCTGTGTGGATTTGATTTGTGTAATATAGTCATATTTAGGTCTCCCATTGGCTCTAGTGTTTGGAACTAGGATTCTGATCGGTTAGAGTTAGGACTAGAGTTCCCATTGGCCAACGATCACCTGGTCTAGGGCTATTTAACCTTACAGCTCAGCTAAGGGCAGAGAGGACAAGGGCAGTTGTCTGTTTGGGCCTGTTCAAGACAGGTCAGGCCTAGGGCCAGAAACAACGCCTTTTCCACCATTTACCAGCTACAACTTTAAACCATCCACATCCAAAAACAGATTAACACACTCTCAGCAAATGCACACTACTCACTCACAGTAAACAAACCCTTTCCACACTTCAATGTCTCAACAACCACTACAAATCCCCACAAGCCACATCTATACACCTCTCTATCCCACCTGCCATGCAATGGCATCTTCACTCTTACACAAACCACCACTCTGTCTTATACCACTATCAAATCCACACATCACCAAAATAAAATAAACCCAGTTTATACTTGACTTTAACCCCTTCGATGCTCATGACGAGCTCAGCTCGTCATGCAGTACACTGCTCGTGTGCTCATGACGAGCTGAGCTCGTCATGAACAATGAGAATAAATCAGAAGCAGCACAGAGGGGGAATTGCTGCAGCACTGATGGTGTTAATACTTACAAACACACATTTCCTACTCATACCAAACACCAGCTGTACCCTTTACTTATTCCTAACAGACCCTTTTTTATCACCACCAACCCTATACTTAACACTCTGTCATATCAGGGTGGCCAAGCCGGCAACCATAATGGCCACATGGCCTTTAAGCTCCGGCAGATTTAGCCTAAATCACGGCTGGAATGGGCTCCAATTCATATCCGCTCAGATCCTGAATGTAATCCAGCTTCCCCACGACCAATGCTGTCTGGACAAAGGTGATTGAGGAAGACTTCAGGTCACTGTGATGGCACGAGCAGCGGAGTAACTGGTGGCCCGGCCTAAACCTCAGAGGCCCTGCAGAGACACAGGCCGCAGGTGAGACTGAGGTATCAAGGCCCCTGGACCTCACCCTCACTGGGTCCCCCGGCTCTACCCTATCAACCACAAAGGATGCCGCACTTGTCTTCGCATTGTTCAGTCCTGGACACGCTCGTGTTTGGGGCTCAGTGGCCTGCCAACATCCTCCAGGCCTGCCGCGGCGGTTCGGGTGATGTACTGAGAGGATGGGGCTGAGCTGCCCATCTCCCTGCAGCTACAGTTGAGGAACTGGTGCTCCCACAACCACACTCCTGATTGGGGGAGTGGATTCCCACTCCATCCAACACATTCTACCAGCTCTGTCTTAGTGTCCGCAGAGGGCACTGCACCGATCAGCAGGCAGCAATGGACAGGGGCCCTGCCCAACTGGGGCCCTATGGTCGGGCTACACTTGCCGTGTGTACCTGTGGCAATCTGGATGGTGACTTAAGTGGCCTGGTGTGGGCATTGCCTCCCCCTTGCTGAGTTTGAGGACTGATCTTTGTTCACTTCTCTTGACTGGGGATAGGGCCTGCCACAGCCACCTGCACATTTGGTCACCTGCATACCGCATTCTCACCCTGATCTACTCCTGCCAGGGTCTGTGTTGGCTGAGAGGGGCCCCTTATACTTGCCTTATGCCTCCTGGGGTAAGACTTCCTGGCCTATTCTACTGCATGCTACCGCCTCCCAGCCTTCTGACAATCACCACACCATTACTGACTCTCCCCCCAGCCTAAGGCACCTCCACATAGCATCTGCATGCAACTAGGCCACGGTGCGTGCCAAGTGGGCGCTACAGATATTGTGCCACTCCTGCTGTCCCATATCCTGGCTGGTTCCTATAGCCCTCTGCCCCTCCCACAACACCTGGGAATCACCCAGCATCAGTACTATGGCTGCCTCACCAGCTCTGTTGTTGTGCTGCCAAAGGGGAACCCCAAACCACCTACCCTTTTGGACCACTACAAAAGACTCCTATTGAATCCGGAGCCCCTGCAGAGCTTGCCTCGGGTACAGTTGAGCTAGCTGCAATAACTATCTAATAGACACTAGGCACACACCACTCCCTTTCATCCATCTTTAGACATGGTATGGAGAATTCCAAACAGCAGTAGCTACCTTTTGAAAAACCCAAGCAGATGGACACAGCGGGCCTGCACCTATGATGGAACTGGGAACTGCAGGGGGATCGGATACTGAGCAGGGCTCAGAGTGTGCTTTTGAGCCGTTGTTAACAGATTTTATTCCTCTCTGGGCGCCTCAATAGTATGTGCGAGTGATCGGACTGACATTTCGCTAGATTGAACCTCACAGAGGAACGCATTTGGAGCCTTGAAGATGGGGCCACAATGACCACAAAGCAACTGGAAAGGCTGGAAAGACTACAAAAATGGGTGGCCATCAAGAATGAAGACCTGGAGATGCGAGGCAGTCGCAACAACCTACACATTCCGGGGGTATCAGAATCCACCGACAGCAGGAGCTTAGACCTGGTTGTTGAACGCTTGCTGTCTGACTTGCTGGGCAGACCAAACTTCACTTCCACCTTCGTGGTGTGATGGGTCCACCACTCTCTGGGTCCACTCCCCTCTCTCGGCAACCACCCCCCAGAGACCAATAATTGTCAGACAGCTTAATCTCTGAGAAGACAATGTTGCCCTGAGGTTACCCCGGGAAAACAGCCCCCTGCAGTGGCAGTGCTCCACAATCTCTTAATTTCCGGCTTTCACAATGGCGGTCCAAGAGGCCCGCTGAAAGTTTACAGACTCCAAGCCAGCATTCCAGAAACTGGAATTACGCTACAGCATGCTCTACCCAGCCTGCCTCTGGATGAATATGGATGGGAAGGCACACTTTCTGGACACCCCATCGGAGGCCCATTATTCTGCAAGCAACTCGCCCGGGACCACATGCCCTCACGGCGGTCCACTCTGGAACGATAGCCCCCCGGTTCTTCATTCCAGTGCTTATGCCATCCTATTCTCTACAGAAGGACACAGCAGATCCCAAGGAATGGTCCAGCCATGCCTCTCCATGATGGCACTGTGCGCACTGTGCGCTTTGTCACCTGCCCCTCTGCTGCAATACACAGCAATCCCCGGGACTAACCTTGCACCTGCTGGACTATGACCCATTCCTCTCACCATCTCCTAAGATCCGTTCACTGACTAGGCTTACCTGCCGCATCGTTGCCATGACCTATTGGTACACACTATCATGGTGACTTTACATGTTTGTTTGGTTTACGGGAATGTTTGCAATGGGATTCACTGGGCTAGGTTCTGTTAGGTGTGGGTGGTTGGAAGGGGAAAAGAACCATGAGACTTTTTGAGTTATTATTTATTGTTTCTTCAAATGTTTCAATTTTAATTCCCTACGTGCACACACGTTACTGCACAGAGCTTCCTACACTCCTTAATGGCGGTCATGAGACGTTGCCCTCAGGTTACCCTGAGAAAACAGCCCCCTGCAGTGGCAGTGCTCCACAATCTCTTAATTTCCGGCTTTTACAATGGCGGTCCAAGAGGCCCGCTGAAAGTCTACAGACTCCAAGTCAGCATTCCGGAAACTTTGATTACGCTACAGCATGCTCTACCCAGCCTGCCTCTGGATGAATATGGATGGGAAGGCACACTTTCTGGACACCCCATCGGAGGCCCATTATTCTGCAAGCAACTCGCCCGGGACCACATGCCCTCACGGCGGTCCACTCTGCAACGATAGCCCCCCGGTTCTTCATTCCAGTGCTTGTGCCATCCTATTCTCTACAGAAGGTCCCAGCAGATCCCAAGGAATGGTCCAGCCATGCCTTTCCATGATGGCACTGTGTGCTTTGTCACCTGCCCCTCTGCTGCAATACACAGCAATCCCCAGGACTAACCTTGCACCTGCTGGACTATAACCCATTCCTCTCACCATCTCATAAGATCCGTTCACTGACTAGGCTTACCTGCCGCATTGTTGCCATTACCCATTGGTACACACTATCATGGTGACTTTACATGTTTGTTTGGTTCACGGGAATGTTTGCAATGGGATTCAATGGGCTAGGTTCTGTCTGGTGTGGGTGGCTGGAAGGGGGAGGGAATCATGAGACTTTTGAGTTATTATTTATTGTTTCTTCAAATGTTTCAATTGAAATTCCCTACGTGCACACACGTTACTGCACAGAGCTTCCTACACTCCTTAATGGCGCTCATAAGACGCAGACGGTGCATTTTACATTCCTGTCTTCGAACAGCAGAGGCATAAACAACCCATGAAAGGGCAAGCAGGTTTTGCAGTAATAATCTCAGCAAGCATGCAAATTGCCTTTTTTCAGGAGACACATCTCCCACCCAGGAAGTCACACACATTTGCATCAACAAGGGGCCCACACCGCTACTACTCATGATACAGCACATATTCATGTGGTGTCTGTACTCTCATCCACAAGAATCTCCCATTCCACCCCTCTACCTCCATAATGGATGAGGAAGGCAGATAAGCACTGGTGACAGAGACACTAGCGGTACATCTTGTGTTGCTCCCTAACTTTTATGCCCCCAATGTCGACTCCTCCGAATTCTTTCAGACACTGCACGCTTGGAAAGGGAGCATGGACTTTGACCACATAATTATGGGTGGTGACTTTAATCTGCAGTTGGATGCCTCCCTTGACTCTACGGCGGTCGGGCCAGCTGGTAAGCCACTGTCACTCTGTGTTGTTCACAGCCTCTGTGACACTTTTGTGCTCTGGGAACACCTGGCAACTGCAACATGCCTAAACCCCAGCATACACACACTGCTCAGCGCCCCAAAATGAATGGGCTCTCATTGACCACTGGTTCATCTCTGTGACTCTAGGTCCCTGACTGGGCACAGTCACAGACTTGGTCAACACATTCCCAGACCATTCCCTGTCTGTCTTACACTGCATGTCCCTTTTGGCGGTGGACTGGAGAGACAATGGTGCTTTCCTGCTATGGTACTCAAAGATACACTCTTCCACTCTGAATTGCACATGGCAGTGGTGGAAACTTCCAGTTTATTGGGTTTTGGTGGGCTCAGAGGCCACCTTATGGGAGGCCTTTAAGGAATACATCCGGACAAATTCATTTCTAAGCACTTAGGAGTGCTGCACAACACGTGTAGAGACTTGGCTTGCTTAGTGGGGGAACTAGCCGAATATCAGTATTTGGCTGAATGCGAGGTGCTCTTTCTTGGGAAATATGCCAGGGCTGATGATATGGAGAGTGGGAACATCCGGGACGCATATTGGCCAGACATCTACTACCCTCAGGGGCTCTTCTTACAGCCCTGAGCTACATCTGGCTGGGGTGTTGATGGTGACATCTAACAAGGGAGTTCTGATGGCCTTGCTTTGCTATTATACACATCTCTACACCTCTCAGATCTCCATTGATACCGCAGAACAAATGGCGTACCTTGAGGAGACAGCCATGGTGTGACTCACTGCTGCCAAATAGTTTCTCATTGAGCCCATTTCTAGTGGCGAAATCGTGCAAGCCATAGACATGTAGGATAGTCTCAAAGATCCTAGTCTTGATGGCTTTACTTGGGAATTCTATAAACATTGAAAGCACATTCTTGCGCCACACCTGTTGGCCATGTATTTGGAGTCCCTTGAGACTGGTCCCCTGATTCTGCGGAAAGCAGTATTAACCCTGCTCCTCAAGCCTAATAAGGATCCACACCAATGTGGTAAGGCTCAACACCTCTCACAGACACCTTTCATTTCTAAAGTTTATTAACAAGATTTTGCCAAAGCCTTTTCCAATCACCTTTTTTTCTTGATGGAGCAAATTATCACCCTGTACAAACTGGATTTGTCCCCCATCAGTCCACCTCCCTGAACCTGCGCACCATCTTTTCTGTCCTAAACAGAATCGCCTCCAACATCCCGGCCACTGTTGCCCTATTAGACACCGAAAAGGCTTTTGATTCCCTGGCATGGGCCTTTCTCCATGCCACCCTCTGCAAGTTAGGCTCCCCCCATGACTTCACTTCCTTGATTAGACTCTTATATACTGACCCATGGCACGCATCAGGGCCAATAGCTCGCTGACCTACCCCTTTGCTATGCATACTTGGGCAGTGACAGGGGTGTCCCCTATCCCCTTCGCTCTTAAATATTAGCCATGGCACCCCTAGTCTGGCACTTCCAGGAGAATCACATGCACTGAGGCTTGCTGTTCAGACCCAGACACTTGCTTATTTCCCTATAATATTGTATATCACCCTGAAGACAACTTGGTTCCACTTCTGCAGGAGGTGGTCCGCTTCGGCTGCCACTCTGGCCTCCCAATCATTTGGTCTAAGTCCAAGTTGTTTCCACTCAAAGATATTACTAGGCCCTTCAATGTGAATTTCTACTCTCTGTTTCGATGGCCTGGTAAAATATTTATGTATTTTCATTTACTGAGAAAGGTGAACAGGTGATTCTGTTAAATTACAGCACCACTACTGATAGGCTGTCTAAACAGGTAGAATGGTGGACTCGCCTTCCACTGTCGATGGCTGGACGAATCGCAATTATAAAAATGAAATGGTAGTTTTTCCCCACTTCCTCTACCTCTTTTCAAATACACCCATTTCACTCACCAACTAATTCTGCACTACATTACGTGGCATTTTGCTAAAACTTATCAGAGCTGGCAGGTACCATCGAGTCAGCAGAGGCACCTTGGTGCTCTCTTATGAACTGGGCAGATTCAGCATGCCACACTCCATCTGTATTACTTAGACGCACAATGTCACTATGCCCATCACTGGTTTCACGCGGATGCACCCTTCCCTACACCAAGCCTGAAATTGATCAGGCTGCTCCAACGTCTCTAAGTTTCCTTCTCCCAGCGAAAAGTCCCCATTGACCCCACAGATACACAATCCTTATTCACCACCAGCTGGGCTTGGAGAAAACTCCTGCAGCTTCTGGGGGCTCATTACATTACTCACCCTCACTGGCATTGTCGGATAACCTGTGGCTCCTCATTACCTGGGAAACCCTGGTCGAGTGCATGAATGCGTGACGTGCCTTCCACACATTCAAGAACCTCTTCCCTGACGGGCATGCCCTTACTCACGCCACTGACGCGCGCTTCGCTACTGTTTCCAGCATGGATCACTTCGTGATGCACCATAATCATAGAGGATTATGGGCCACTATCCCAACATATCCCCTTAGCACCAGACAAATGCACCCCCCTGATCCTAGCAATCGGTGATGGAGACGGGAGCTGTCTAGTCTCGAGACTATACCATGCATGCGTCCCCTTACTGCTTACCCATGATGAGAAACTTAGGGGCTACTGGGAGGCAGATCTGGGATGCCAACTGAGCGACAAGATATGGAGGCCTGCTGCACACAAACATCTCGTCTCACCTAGCCATCGCCACAAACTCATACATTTCAAGTTTTTGTGCACAACTTACATTATCCCTAGCAATCAACACCAGTTTGACCACGAAGGTAATCCAACTGCCCCAAATACCACTGTAATGGTTTTTACTTTAACCAAAGCGAGATAGATAGGGAATTGACTTATGGCCTTTGCATTGAGACACGGTCCTTCAAAATATGTCAATTATTTCAATTTATTTCAGAACAGATAGTTGGAGTGTATCCTATGTTCACAACGAAGAACAAACTACTTAATCCAGTAGAATCCTCTTAAGGCACAGTCACTCAGGATAAGCTGTTTCCGCCGGTTATGCTGCGTCCACACTGCAACCCAGGCCGGTACTTCCCAAGAGGCAAGACAAACCGAGAAAAGAAAGGACACTACAGTCACTTATCTGTCCTTATTACTTATAGGCTCTAAGGTGCTCCCCTTCACCAGTTTTCTAGGATCACCACAATAAAGTGAGGTAAGGAAGGTAGGGGGTTGAATAGGTGGAGGTAACAAGGAGGGTGAGAATCATTACATGCACTTATTTGCACCAAAACCCCCACCACCCCTTTGCCTCCAACCTCTGCTTCCACCCCTCTTTCCCCGTCACTCGCCTGGGGCTACCGTCCCTGGTGACCGTAGCAGTCGGTATCTCGGAGTCCTGTGCCTTCAGGGAATTACCAGATACTAGAACGTTGTATTTTGGGGTTCTTTTCTCCTCCTCTCGCTGCTGGGATCCCTGGACTCCTCCTCCGATGTTCTCCTCTCCTCGCGCTCGCCTTCCGCTGCTCCTCACGCTCCTCCTGATGATCTCGCCGCACACCACCTGCGATAACCGTCGTTCTCTCCTCCGTCTCGTAAATCTAGTCCGCTGAGTGTTGCGTTGTCGGGCGCCCAGCCGGGCGCCATCTTGGAGTTCTCAGCGCAGCCTATATTACAACCACCTTGCTGGAGCAGATTTTATGGACATGGCAAGGACATGTAAGCTAATAGTATCATATTGGCATGCAATCCACCCCCAATTAGCCAGGATGACTGATATTGACCCAATCCCAGACCCAGTATTGGAATAATTAGGCTATGTACAAGATCTACCGAAAAGTACCCGTCGCTTCACAGGCATGGCCCTATTCCTTGCCAAGCGCAAAATCCCCATTCACTGGGGTAGTAGATGCTCCCCCACGGCCAAGGCCTAGCACAGCAGCTTAGTGTATTGCAACACCACCAGCGAATTGTAAGCCTCACTATAGCCCCCCCCCATCCAGGCTAAAGGATATCTGCCAGCCCCTACGCGACTACCTGCTGTCAGTTGACGACTCGTCTCATGGCCTCCGAACTGTAGATACTGCAGCGCCCTGACATCAAGTGCAATCCACTTCATCTGCCTCTATCCGCTTAGCCACTCTTCCCCAGGCCCGAGATGGCCCTTATATAGCACATGAATCACATATACAGGACATAAAGCCCGCCCTCAAACAAACCGGTGACTATTGAGCACTAATATTCCACCATAGATTCACTTAATGTGCGCAAAATGTTGTTCCCTGTGTAGCAAGATCATTCTTATGTATTTTTCTTCTGTTCAGTTGAGAAAATTGATTATTTTCATAACAATCGACTTTAGCACCCACATGCCCCAGGGACGATCGAGATGTCCCCACCAAGTAGACACAATGCCTCTGTTTCTTCCTATGGGTGTGCTGGCACACATACACTCTCTAAATCATTATTAGCTGTTCAATGATTGTTCAAATAGATATGTGAAATTATATCTGCTTCATTGTGACTCTTGCATGTGGCACTATCTTAGTGTGTCTGTCTATTGTATGTTTGTTGCATAAATAATCCATTAAAACATTTTTTTTAAAACACTCTCTCCTATCAACCACCAAAAACCCCTCCTCCTCTTTCTACCAAAAACACGCAACCAAGCAATCCTTACATTCCTCTTGACCGCAGACATTTCCTCTTCCTGCTAACAAATCTAACACAAACACTCATAACCTTTTCCATCCCCTTTTCATGCACCAGATATGTTCTCCTGCAACACCACCACCTTTACCAATCAACTTCCACTCACCAACAGTACTTTAGATTCAAATAATTCACAGAAATTCTCTACTTCAATATCTCATTTCACTACTCCACATAAACCGAACATAACGCACACACCAGCACATCAAAATCTCACACACACACACACACACAACTTCATACTTTATTCTATCACAAAATAGAAACAAACACACACTTCAAACCTCATTACTACAAAAACAAGACAGATCCTAAACCATCTTTACTCCTAAATCCACTATCTTCAGCCAACACTCACCACAGGCATCTAACACAACAACACTCATTCACCCATCTCTCATCCATTGCACATTTTAGGGCCAGATGTATGACCATTTGCTTTTAAAACTCGCAAATTGCAAAATAATTGTGAGTTGCAATTTGCTAGTCGCAAAAGCAAATGTACAACAGTGTCGAAGACACTGTTAGCGATTCCCAATGGGGTCGCAAAATGCAAGGCTCATGAATATTGATGAGCAACTCGCAATTTGCGACCCCATTGGGAATGGCTGGCTTTCCAAGGGATGATGGCCTGCTGGGCTCAGCAGACCTCCATGTCTGGTACTGCTTTTCAATAAAGCAGTTTTTTTCTCAAATGCAGCCCGTTTTCCTTAAAGGAAAATGGGATGCATTTAAAAAAAAAAAATGAAACGTTTTAGTTTTATTTTTTAAGGGCACGTAGTGGTCCATGGGACCACTGCCTGGTTTTAAAAAATATTTTTGGTGCCAATCACAAAGGGGAAGGGGTCCCCTGGGGACCCCTTCCCATTTGCAGGTGCATTACCACCCTCTTGTTATGTTATGTTATGTTATATGTATTTATTTAGTGCGCAGATACTCGACAGAGTGCCCCGGCGCGTACTTGGGAAAAGGAGACAAAAGCCAGGGCAACAACTAGAAGAGAAAATTACAAGATCTTGTATGCCGCGCAGCGCCAAGGGTAATGCATCTTGACGAGAGCGGTAATTTGTGAGTGTTTTTCAACTGTAATTGTGGTCGCAAAACATTCTTACATAGGGTAGAGACTCACTATTAGGAAGGGACGCCCTTGGCACGCCCCTTCCTAGTAGCGACTCGCAATTCCTAAGTAGCAAGTCTCAAATATATTGCAACTCGCCAATTAAAGTATTGTACATGGCTCTGAAACATTTTGCATGCGCAAACGGGTCGCAAACCCCTTTGCGCATGCAATTAAGGGTCGTACATTTGGCCCTAAGTGCCTTAAAACATGACCCACATACTCTACCACCACACCTAACTCATACAACTTCCACCCTAAACAGACAAAAACAAAAAAACAACAACAACATGGCACTCGTCACAACTTCGCATCTCCATGTCTATTACACAACAAGGCTGCTCTACAAAAACAACACAGCTCACCAACTTACTCTCAACACCATTTCAAACTGTCACACAAAATCGAGGTGGACTCGCTGTTATATTCAAGGAAACAATAAATCTCACCAAAGCTGACGACATTTCAACAGAAGGTTGTAAGGCCCTCATCACCAGATACATTCCCACACCAACTTCCTCCTGTAAAGTCTTCCTTCTCTACACACCACCACCTAGTATTGCAACATTCCCAGACATGTTTCTAGACTCAGGGCCATATTTATCAACACTGATGCCAACACTGCACAATGCAGTCTTGTGTCAGAAAATCTTTGCAGTGTTGCGAAATTTCCTTGCCACATGGATGCACCGTATTTATGTCACAGCACATCATGGTGCAAAAACCAAAGACGCATCACAAAATCTGATGCAAAGGTGTTGGGAAAGGCACAAGATGAAGTAACGCAAGTGCACCCTGTGTGATACAAAGCTGATTTGCATGTCGTAAAGCACCTCCATATGCCACAAATCAGAAGTGCGTCACTCAGGAGTGCTTTGCATCATGATACCATTTGAAATACCAATGCAATCCGCACCGCAATACTCCACAATACTGAGAAGAATGGAAGGAGCCTCAAGGAGTCTGGAGGGTACCAATCCCAAAGGAGAAGACTCCACAGCAGCCCTACGGAACAGGATGTCCTACTTCAGTGAGGAGGAGAATCAGATACTGACAAGTGAGGCGACAAAAAATTAACATCTACTATTTGTCACCTCAAAATAGCCACTGGGGAGGAAGGAGGCCATTTGGCAAGGCAGAGAGACACAATCAACAATGTCTCACAAACAAAGAGGACCATCTTGGAGTACAAGAGTGCAAGAAGAGATGCCACAATTATAAGCGCCGGACCAAAGAAAAACAGGCCAGGAACCTTAAGGCACCCATGAGGACCGGAGGAAGACCTGATGTCCAGGATAAGTTGGATGCAGTGGAGGGACAGGTAGCATTCCTCATTCCAACACAGTTGGTAGCTAAAGTGAAAGGACAGGACAGTGCTGACGTAGAATGTTGTAAACGTATCTAGGACCCTATTTTAATATTCCCGATTTATGCCCTTATGTGGTTATATCAAATCATATCCTTATAAAGGCATAAGAATCATACCCATATTAAGTCATAGCCAATGCAGTCCAAATACGGCAAGGCTACTCCCATAGACTCCTAGAAAGTACAACGCGTTCTTAAACAAACCAAGCCTCCTGCAGCGCGGGAATTCCCCCTGCTTCTGTATTGATTTGTCCTAGAACTCCTGGAGTCCTGAAAGAACGATGAGTTCTTAGTGACATCTTATGTCCAACCTTACGTCAAACTCGGCACCTTCCAGGTATAAATATACCAGCATCTGCCCTAGCAAAACACACGGTGGTTTGGATCAGATCGGCTATCTACTTGCCCGACGCTCTGCTGAAGCGAGTGCCGAAGGAAGCCGACCCTCCCATTGACGCACTGAGAGAGACGCTGTCTTTTCTCTTGCCGAGAAATCCAGCTCCAGTGTTTCCCTGTCACCCTCGTGGGTTGCTGAGAGATCGAGTCCTGAGAGAGAGATACAAGACCTCCTTCATTCTATAACCAAGGTACGGAGCTGATTAGACCCTTAGAGAATTCTTGATTCAGATTCTTGGCAAAAACTATCTTAACTCAAACTACAACTCATTTACTCCTTCCCACGTACTAGGCTTAGGTTAGGTACACCGGGGTAGGCCTATTTTAGAAGCACCAGTTGAGTACGTTTAGTCAACTTTTATCATTGTATGTAATTTATCCGTTTTAAATATCTTATGGCTTAGAAACCATATAAATGCTTTTACAGTATTATTTCATAATACTCCTTTTACTGTACGCACTTTACTTTATGACAAGTATTGCAATAATAGCAATTCACTTCTCTTGCATGAGAAAGAAGACTGCTCAATAAATGACCACCTTTATTGAAAACGCCCATCTCTCCATTTCTCTGCACTCCTGGTGAAACTAAGCATGCACGATTGACTGAGTGAAATAGCTATCTATTGTTTCCGTGACTCTGGAGATATACTCCTTGTTCTAGGGGAGCAAAGTTGTCATGTTTATGCGGTTGTCAGAAACTAATCCCTTCTTGTGAATTCGAGAAAGCTTCTAGTGACCTCTGAGCTAGCTGGCATTCATAATTAATTCTAACATATTCAATAGAGACCTAGTCGACCTCAGTCCTACGTCTAAACTATCGTTTATGTTATTCCAATGCGCAGAGCCTTTTGGGAATATAGGAACTACACTACATGGCGCCCAACGTTTGGTAAGGCGATAATTTAACGCTAGATACTAGAGTAACTCAGTCGTGCTTTTCACACAGACCCCTTTTTCCTGTAAAAACTCCACTAGATGTCTGGAGTGGGCGAAAGGTTAATATCCGCCAAAACTTAGTAGGATGAGAATCCTATGTATTAGTTTTTGGTTTAGTCTACGTTGAAGGATACAGTGTTCCAAAATATTGTGCACCTAATCTTTGTTTCCTTGACACCTGCTCTGCAAAAACTTTCTGTCAGCAAAAAATGACGGAAAGTGACGACGAAAAGGAAAGAGCTAAAATAGCAGCTCAACTTTTAACGGAAGACACAAGTCTCCAACAAAATGACCTGGAGGCAATACTTCTCCCGGTAAATGTAATGAAAACCATAACTATAAAACTTATAGAAAATGGAGTATCACCAAGAGGTGTTACAGTCATATTTGTGGTAGAGGCACATGAATATCGGCAGACAGAGGTATTCTATTCATGGTTAAATTTTCCAGCAGCAAATGCTGTGACACGTGAGTTCCACTACTACAAAATAGAGGAATCTCCAGAGGAATACGCCCCTTTCGAGGACGTTGAAATTCCACTAACTTACCAAGAGCATGAGCTCTGGTTTAATAGCGCCCTAAAACATCAAAATCACATTACCAGGCTCAGTCCACTAGGTAAACCAGGAGCCACATGGCCGGTTCTAGCCAGCTATACACCAAATCCTGACATTGAAGAAATGTCAGACCAAGAACTTTTAGTTCAGCTAAAAGAATTAACAAAAGCATATTGACAATTAGTTCAATTGACAGTTGACGGTACAACGATCCACCAAAAATTGAAAGAAACAGATATAGCAGAACAACCTTTTGAACTTTCCAGAATAATTGAAAAATCCTATGAAGAACTAGGTAGAGATAGTTTGGGTGGGAAACCACTAAAACCACAACTAACTGAAAATCCTGAAAAAACGTTTATCAAGAATAATATAAATACTCCAAAAAAGAGGTGGGAGTGTATTAACAAATCACTCCTAGAGAAAAACAGTTTCAGTCCAGAGGAAAGTCTCCTCGACGGAGAGATAGATCTCCAGAACGGGGGGGTAGGTCTCCACATAGGGAGCCCTCTGAAAAAAAATACAACCTTAGAAATAGGGACAATTTGAGAAAACCTGACAGATATCAAGATATTGATACACGTCCCTCTCGATCTTTTCAGACTTCCTCACAGAAATCTGAAAGAAGAGGACGGTCAGAACATAAAGAAGAGCGCTTCAAGTCCAAAGACAAGGAACCTGCTCATCAAAGTAAAAAATTACAATTTCCCAAAAAGAAGGTAGCTAGTATTAAAATAAAACATGCCGAGGATTCTGAGGACACAACTCAAGAACGGAGAATGGGCCCAGACAATGCTAGACAGCGCAGCAGAAGTGACCATAGCTCGCAAGATCCTGATGAATCTTCTGGAGACAGTGGACACGAATGAATACATTCAAGTGGAAACTGCGGACACCAGAGTTAGCGTACCCCATAAATTATATGAAATAACAATACGTATAGAGGGAGACAAAACTAGGAAAATAAGAGGTCTCTTTTAGGAGAACCTATCCAAAGGCTATGATATCCTGCTAGCAGAGAAAGACTGGCCACCAGAGTTTGTCAGGGAGTGCCCACATGGTGAAGAAATGATTATGCCTGCCTTCTCAAATCACATTCCAATTCATAAAAAATACACATATGCTAGAAAATGGGCAGTGGCCCAAGCCCCAGCATTATATAAAAATCATGTAGGATGGGATGAGGATTCTCCTCACCATAAAATTCAGTTAAAAAATCAACCTACTGCACAAGGGCAGTATCCTGTTAAGCAAGAAGCTAAAAAACAAGTCAGGGAGATCCTAGATCAACTTGAATACCAGGGGGTGATTGAAACATGCACCTCACAAATGAACAATCCTTTGTTTCCTGTCTCCAAACCAGACAATTCATTCCTTCTAGTTTTGGACTACAGACACCTAAACTCTTGTTGCAAAACATTTGCAGTACAAAACTCACACAGTGCAGCACTAATAAGTAACATTGTGCGCAAACAAAATAAAACGACATTAGATATTTCAAATGGTTTCTTCTGTCAAAACATTGCACCAGAAAGCAGGTATTTGACCGCTTTCTCAAGTATGGGGGCCCAAAAGCAATTTTGTCGTCTCCCACAGGGATTCAAGAATAGCCCAGGAATATTTTCAGCCAGGGTAACAGAGTTACTACAATTATATGATGATGAGGCATTATCTTATGTCGATGACATCTATCTTACAGACGATGACCTGGAGACACACTTGAAACTTAGGTTCGCATCTGAAGGGTACAAATCCAACTTTAAAAAATCACGAATTGCCCACCTAACTGTCCTATTTTTAGGATATGAGCTATCAAGTGAAGGTAAAAGCCTAGCCGACAACTTCTTAGAGAAGTGTGCAATACTCCAAGCTCCAAAAACGTTGAAAAACTTACAATCAATTCTAGGTTTCCTGAATTTCGGAAGAACTTACATTCTAAACTACGCAGAGAGGGTTAAACCTCTCTACGAATTAATAAAACCTGATTTCAAACCAATTAATTGGACTCAGAAACACACAGAAATATTACGATCATTACAAACAGAAATGTTAACTAAAACAAAACAGCAAACACGCGCAAACTAACGCAACCTTGTAATCCGAGTCATCTCAGGAAGATGCGGATTCACGTACCTGACCTCTAATGAGGGAGAAACGGTACCAATAGCTTATAAATCACACTTGTAAACACAAGCTGAAATGAAATTAAGTTCTACTGAAAAAATTCTGACTGCGGTTCAAACTGCTGTAGCAAAAGAAAAAGCCCAAGCCCAAGGGAAGAGCATAACTGTTTTAACAGCAGTATCGGCCCTTGAGGCTGTAACAAGACCGAGCATTCCAAATGCTGTGGCATTAGATCCAGAATGGATACAATGGGTTAATTCTCTTTCTGCACCAGACGTGATACACACATTTGATCCTAAAATGAAAAAGCTAGAACATCTAGAATACCAACATGAATATCCTCTGTCGATCGAAATTCTGCCTCTAGAACAGTACTCCTGTGTAATCTACACAGACAGATTTTCACAACACTACGTTGTGGATAAACAAGTTTACGGTGCTGTGTGCGCGATTGTTAAAGGTCGTTGGCACGAAGGAAAATTTAGACCCCTGGTCACTAAAACTCAATCACTCGGAGATTGTACAGCTCAGCGAGCTGAACTACAGGCTTTTAAGATGGCGCTTGAAAATACCTATCGCGAATTCCCCACACTAATAGTGTGCGATTCATATTATTGCGTCCAGTCTTACAATGAATACTTACAGAACTGGGTTCAAAACGGTTTCAAAGATGCAAAAGGGGGCACAATCAAGCATAAAATGCTTTGGGAACAAATAGTTCTTTTACACAAAGAACTACAAAAGACTCAAGTGATCCATACACTGAGTCATCAACGTGATGGCGTTCACGTTGCAGGGAATTCATTGGCTGATGAGGCCGCGAAGGCAGCTGTGCAAACGGTTTCCGTAGCTGCCATCACCCGGTCAAAAACAAAAATAGACAGCGAAATAATGCACGCTGTTAGTGCTTCAGTAAAAGACAGTGTTAAGACACTCCCGAAAGGCTTTCCAGTAAAGTACTCATACAAAACTGATGCGAATATTGTTCCTTTTGCTGTAATCCCTGGAGTGGGGGAGAGGGCAATTCCAAACATGGAACACAGGTTAGGACTAATTTTAGCGCCACATGAAGGGCTCGCTTCTGCACATGCTGGTGTTTCCGCCACAGTATCGTTATTAAAACAGAGATATTGGTGGCCACGCATGAGAAAACAGACTAGAAACTATGTTCTAGAATGTGAAATATGCCAAAAAATGAAGGTATCAACAGTGAAACGACCAGCACAGACGCCCCTTCTGATCTCAGATGAACCATTAGCATGTGTTTACCTGGACCACTGTGGTCCCTTACAAAGGGATGGCAACTATAAATATATGATGGTCGCAGTGGATTCCTGCACGAGATTCATTTCGATGTGGCCCCAGCGCTCGGCTGATGCCAGAACTGTTATAAAAGATTTGCGAGTCTTTATCGGCACATACGCAATTGGCATGCTACATTCTGACCAGGGTCCTGCGTTTAGCTCTCGAGCTTACAAGGAGGCCATGGCCAGCTTGGGCATTGCATTGCGGTACTCTAATCCATTCCATCCTGAGGGAAATGCGGTAGTGGAGAGAAAAAAATGTGACATAAAGCAATCTATAACAGCGAGGTTATTAGATTCGGGTGATGGGTGGGTCAAACATCTAATAAGTGTCCAACGTAGTCTTAATAATCTGCCAATAAATTCTCTGGGTGGAATCACTCCGTATGAACTTTTGTTTGGTACAAGAATGCGAATCAAAGATCTTGATTGTCAGACTTCAGTGGTGGAACAAAAAACCTTTGATATCAAAGATCGTTTGGCTGTTTTACAAGACTTAATTGAAACAAGATGAAGTTTAAGTAACACTAAGCTAAAGCCAACGGCCACTGAAGAAAAACCACCTGTCCCAGCAAGACCTGTCTGGATTCCAAAGATTGTGGATCTGGTCAGAGAAAAGATCGCGGTGAAGAAGGAATTTGGGCCTTCTTACAGAAGAGCAGTACCTGTCTTGGCAATCAGCGGAACTAGATCAGTAGTACTACCACCCCTTGCTGGTAAAAAGGAGAACAGAGTTGTGTCAATCGACCTGGTAAAACCACAATCATGTGGCCAATAATAAGTAGTAGGCCCAGTGGACTCCCAAGAAGTAGCAGAAGACCAAACCTTGCTACAATCCAAGAGGTTCAAACTGAGAGACTAATCACATTTGATAAACCTGCAGTAAATAAAAAAGGACTATGCAACAAAGCCTTGGAACTTGTACCTCTTGAAACCCAAATTGCAACAGTTCGTCAAGAAACAGCAGTCTACAATGATGTAGCATCAGACTATACTAGAATGAAAAAGGAAGATCCAAAGATTAATGAAAATCCGGAAGCTATTCCAACAATTGACAGAACTGCATCTGGCTACTTTATCAATTTCGATGACTTTTCTAATGATCCAATTGAACATGAGGACAAGCCAGCAAACAAGACTTTTAAAGACAAAACTACAGAACTCTTTCATCAACTTGGAGAAACATATCTGATTTCACCGTGGATTGAATTGTGGATTGTGTTAGGTGTACTTTTCCTCCTGCTCTGGCTCATTTTGGTTTTAAGCTTGGGAAGAATGATTGATGGAAATACAGTATAAAGGACACAGCAAGTCAGAACATCAACTTGGTTCTAAAGCCTCACAGATCCTCTCACATCGAAAAAAGAGAACTGTCATCAGTGAACATCACAGCCATTCCTATACCTGGTGGTGTAGCATGGGACACAACTGATTACGAAATCTATGGCCCGGTTGAACTCTTGAAATATCCACATCAGTTCAAGGTTTCCTTAAGTGACTTTGTATCACCTAGTACTTTCTCTGATGATTGGGACTTTTAAAATATTAATAATATGATGTCAGATTTAGAAATGTCAGCAAAATTAGATTATGAAGAAATGTTTTGTTTTAATCATTATGGGCATCACTATTTGCATAAATCTGATAATCCTAGAAATGTTTTTACTTATAATCAATGGGAGCATTGTCCAACCCCGCCAAAAGGCAGTTATAAAACATTTTATGAGAAATTCCCATACTTCTCTGGGTTTAGTAACTCTGATCCAGAAACGTTTTATTTTAAAATTATGAATAAGACAGGAATTAAAAACATGTTGACAAATACTAAACTGATTTATTCTGAAAAATGTTATGAAAAAATGCCTACATTTGGTTTTGAATTTTGGAAAAACAACATTGAGACCAAAACAGTCTGGGGTACTAAAGACTGGCAAGTACAAGGTTTAGAATCATTATTCAGAGCCTGCATGATCCCAGAACAGATAATATTCCTGAATGACACCATTCAACAAACAACCTGTCTTGGCCTAGCCAAGATAAAGGACTTAAACAAACCGTCTGTACCAAAGCCCATACCTGATAGTAATAGCACTACAGATGTGGAGATAGACGTATCCCATATTTTACACCAAAACAGAACAAATCCTGATTGGAAAAAATGGTTGATCTGGCCCACAGACACTAATAACTGTCAAGATAGATTCCTGAACAAAACACAGGGGTACAAACAGAATAGGCCAGACCCAAGATATTCCCAGAAACAACATCCAGGGATAATAACAACATACAGTGTAGGAAAACTATGCCTCGAATGGCTACAAAAATCCACACTACCTGAAATTAAGCAACACTTGACTTTACTTAAAGAAGGTGCTGACTTGTGAGAATTCTTAATGGGACCTCGCAAACAGCGTCAAAAACGTTTCATATACGCCAGTATATATGCTGCTTACAACGAAGCTTGGAAAGTAACGCAAATTGAAACTGCTGAAAAAATACGAGAAATTGATCGTATTAATTTGGAAAAATCACTGTCTGTAGTGGACAATGGGTTAACGACTCTTTCCTCCAGAATTTATTCACTGGACAGCATTGTATCATCTGCTATTGATATAATAGAACTGGATATGCTAATGTTACAACATGGCCAGTCCCAATTACGTTCTATTGTACAGTTAGGCTGGACGTTACAAAATCTCCATTCAGGCTACGTGCCATGGCGTCTAATCAACACAACGTCATTATTTTCTATCTTTAACCTTACAGATAAACAAATCGCTTTGGCACAAAAAGGAGCAGACTATACGGTGCTGAGCATTGAAAAACTAGAAAGATTGCCATTGACAATCTCTGAAAGACCTGTCATTGAATGGATAATACATGGCACCATTACAATTCCGGTAAAGACCTTTCAGTTTCAATATTGCCATAAATATATACCAGCAGGCCTGTATGAAAGGTTGGGTAAAGGGTACATCAAGTCAACCTGGAATTTACCTTATACACATAGATGTTATAGTGAAGGGAAAAAAGAGGTATTTCTTAGTGGTAACAACTGTAAAAATTAACTAAGCGGTACACTTCTGTGTCAAGGTATTAATTTGCATGGAGCCTGCGAAGGTTCATCAAATAAGCTTTCATGTCACCTGCACGGCACCCCTGCTACACAGATAGAGCCTTTTTTCAGACAACTTTCCAATGGCAGTTACGTTATAATAAGTGACCACAGCTGTTGTGGCATGGTGCCCGTAACGGCCTATCTCGTGAATGTTACTTCCAGGGTCACTTGCTGTATGCAAGTATTGTATCCAAACAGCAAGCCAGACAAGGAGGCAGCAATATGGCCTTCTCTGAATATCTCTTCTATTCGAATTGATGCTTTAAGCAGAATGAAGTCTATTCTTTTACAAACAACTGTGCCTTTAACCTCGTCTAGAGAAACGTATGATCTGCAAGTTGCAAGGACAGCAGCAGAGATACATGCATTATTATCAACAAATTGCCAAGGTGCATTTCGTAGAAATGTTAAGTCAAATCTCAAACATGTCAGATACCAGTGGCATCGCACATGTATTTAAGACAATTTTTTCGGGACTGTTACCACTCTTTGAAGCAGTCCTGAGCATCTTCCCGAATTTCGTGCACTCTGTGTTCGGCGGCCTGCCTCTCATCTTGGGACTCATAGCAGGAATCTTATTTTTGTTCCTTCTGCTCCGATATGGCAAGTCAAATCATAGACAAAACTCAGGCTACAATGGAAGACACGATCCTAGCAATGCGATACAGAGAGCGGATTACTAAAGTCCTCGGCTTGGCTCGGCTAAGAGATCTGAATACTACCTGGTTTCTTTCATTTAGATCAATCTGGCAAGATTGCATCCTACCTGTTCTACGATGCCTGCTCTGCGGAGAAGAATGCGTGTTAGGCGTCTGTCTCACACTCCCATCAGCAGTACCTATGGATATCGATACTTTGCTTGGTTCGGTAACGGCTCATGCAACGTGTTGTCCCCAGCGGCTACCTATTCTGATGACGGCATTCGTTGAGACCTCACCATTACGATTAGGTGGCGGTGCGGTACGAGAGGAAAGCGGCACACAGGTACAACCTTCTGTGACCATTGCTGATCTAGACACCGATGACGGCAATGCTTCTCACATATGCTCTATTTCTACTGTTGTAGACGAATTCTTTGCCAGCCTATCTGAGTTAATGTTCTCTCCTAACAACGAGAATAACTTTTGAAAACAAGAGCACACAACGTTCCCTGAACTCTGAATTCGGCCTTCAGTTTTGATAAACTGAACTTCTAAAAAACATTGGAACTATTTTTCTTCCCTGAAAGCGAAATTATTTTTCCACGTTCGCAAAATATTTACCCTTTTTTGGCACATGATACTCTGCTTAAAGTAGAACTATTCTTAGAGAACAGGATTTCTATTTTTAGAATCTCTAGAGACAATATTTTGACTTAGCCTCTAGCACATGTACAGTCTTGTATAAATATGTGATGAAATGGTCTCAACCTTCTCTTCTGTATTGAGAGCCGTTTCATAAATGTAAATTTCGTGATTCATTCAGTCAAGATTACAATGCACTAAAATTATATTATCTGAATGATACCACTGCTTGAAAACGTACAGTATAATACTCATTTTTCGTGTATATAACATTTCAAATGCATTTTATGTATTTTGGGGTGGAATGGAAAACACATGCATAGTTATATGTTTAAAATTGCTTAGTATTTAGTAATGATGGACATTATACGTGGAGTGGGTGTTGTAAACGTATCTAGGACCCTATTTTAATATTCCCGATTTATGCCCTTATGTGGTTATATCAAATCATATCCTTATAAAGGCATAAGAATCATACCCATATGAAGTCATAGCCAATGCAGTCCAAATACAGCAAGGCTACTCCCATAGACTCCTAGAAAGTACAACGCGTTCTTAAACAAACCAAGCCTGCAGCAGCCCGGGAATTCCCCCTGCTTCTGTATTGATTTGTCCTAGAACTCCTGGAGTCCTGAAAGAACGGCGAGTTCTTAGTGACGTCTTATGTCCAACCTTATGTCAAACTCGGCACCTTCCAGGTATAAGTATACCAGCATCTGCCCTAGCAAAACACACGGTGGTTTGGAGCAGATCGGCTATCTACTTGCCCGACGCCCTGCTGAAGCGAGTGCCGAAGGAAGCCGACCCTCCCATTGACGCACTGAGAGAGACGCTGTCTTTTCTCCTGCCGAAAAATCCAGCTCCAGTGTTTCCCTGTCACCCTCGCGGGTTGCTGGGCGATCGAGTCCTGAGAGAGAGATACAAGACCTCCTTCATTCTATAACCAAGGTACGGCGCTGATTAGACCCTTAGAGAATTCTTGATTCAGATTCTTGGCAAAAACTATCTTAACTCAAACTACAACTCATTTACTCCTTCCCACGTACTAGGCTTAGGTTAGGTACACCGGGGTAGACGTATTTTAGAAGCACCAGCTGAGTACGTTTAGTCAACTTTTATCATTGTATGTATTTTATCCGTTTTAAGTATCTTATGGCTTAGAAACCATATAAATGCTTTTACAGTATTATTTCATAATACTCCTTTTACTGTACGCACTTTACTTTATGACAAGTATTGCAATAATAGCAATTCACTTCTCTTGCATGAGAAAGAAGACTGCTCAATAAATGACCACCTTTATTGAAAACGCCCATCTCTCCATTTCTCTGCACTCCTGGTGAAACTAAGCATGCACGATTGACTGAGTGAAATAGCTATCTATTGTTTCCGTGACTCTGGAGATATACTCCTTGTTCTAGGGGAGCAAAGTTGTCATGTTTATGCGGTTGTCCAAAACTAATCCCTTCTTGTGAATTCGAGAAAGCTTCTAGTGACCTCTGAGCTAGCTGGCATTCATAATTAAGTCCAACATATTCAATAGAGACCTAGTCGACCTCAGTCCTACGTCTAAACTATCGTTTATGTTATTCCAATGCGCAGAGCCTATTGGGAATATAGGAACTACACTACAAGAAAACCAGCAAGAACTACAGGGTGAGTGAAAATAAGGGACTATTTATTAGCAAACCGTCATGCAGTGCAATACAGCAACACTACTTGCTACAGTGCATTAATGGGAAAGGGCAGGAATGCTTCACATGGTGACTCTTCCATTTTTTATATGTCCTTTCCTCAGCCAATACCAATTTTACCAGACCAGTCTAGTCCTGCCAAGTCTCCTAGGTCCATGTATGATGTGCTGCCCCAGTCAAGGTATTTCCATGCAGTACTAGAAATTGGAGTGTCATTTATCCCTTCACAAAACAGGACTACTAGTTGCAGAATGCTAAGTAATTAACCTGGACTGGAGCAGCAGATCATGTACGGACCTAGGAAACTTGGCAGATATGTATATACAGGTGCTAAGTATATGTATGCTCTCCAAGCAGGATCACTTGAAGAGCAAGATTTACAGTTACTAGCACAAATCCATATTTGATGCAGCTGTCCTGATGTACTGGTTGAGGTTTTTACAGTTGTAGCCTGCCTTCTATGAGACCATCCTACCTCCTCTCTTGCTCATATGGATATTAGGAGTGGGGGTGAATGCAAGGGATGCAGAGCAGAGGCCTGTGATTGTTTGGTGGAAGCGTTGATGGTGTGTGGGCTAGATGGGTCCATGGTAGTGTAGTGCCTTGAAGGTGTGGCTAAACATATGGAACTGCCAGTGTGTCAGAATGGAGAGGCATTGCATTCTACTGAGGTGAGATGTGCTGTGCGTGCCGTAAGGTAGGCAGAGGTATAGGCTGGCAGTGGTCTGTTGGATAGTTTTCCACTTGTGGAGCAGCTAATCAGAGATGCTGAAGTAGATGGCACTGGTGTAGTACTTTCTACTTGTGATGAGAGCTTAAGAGATGGTATTACAGGTGACAGTTAGAAGCCATATGAAGAAATGTCTGACCATACAAATTATGTGAAAGGAGGTGGAGGTGCTAGTGGCAATTTCAAGCCTCATGGTGACATAGGTGTCCAATATGATGGACAGGTTTCTGGGATGGTTGGGCCTAGTCATGTGGGCAACCAGGGTGAGTTCACGGTGCAGAATATCATGACTTCTATCTTGTCATGTTGAGTATGAGCAACTCATCTCACATACTTAGCCATGTTGCTCAACTGCATCATGTAACAACTGTTCGTGGTGTTGGTTTCTCCTGAGAGTTAATGTATTATCTGGGTGTCATCAGTGTAAGAGATGATGTAGAGTCACTGGGTCTGGATGATAATTGCCACAGGAGTCATGTACAAGGTAAAGAGAGTGGGCTGAGTGAATACATTTGCGGGACTCTGTAGATGGGCTCCTTGGTTTCTGAGGAAATGGAGTGAGTTTGAGCTGTTGCATACTTCCAAGTATGATGGTGGCTATCCACTTCAGAGATGGTTCTCAGTTGGTACTGTTGCGGTATCTGGAGATGACTGTATGTGTGCTAGGAAACCACAGGGTTCCCCTGAAAAAATGTTAAATTATGGCATAAATATGCCTTTCGTAGCACAAAGACAACCTTTTCGGAGGGGTCCGAGGGATAAGATTTTTAAGACCTGCAAGAAGTGATTCCCCCAATACACAAGATTCAAACACACAGTACACTTCTTGGGTCTATCAGAATTTAGAAAACAAAGAAAGTTTGGGATGAAGTGCAACCGTATCTCAATCAAAATACCTAATTGGGAAGCGATCCCTTTTAGGACGAATGCCCTCACTCACCAAAGGTGACATGCTTCATCATTTGGGCTTTCTCCAGCCCAAATGATGAAGCATGTCACCTTTGGTGAGTGAGGGCATTCGTCCTAAAAGGGATCGCTAGACCCAAGAAGTATACTGTGTGTTTGAATATATATGCCTTTCCCCTTCCATGCACTGCAAAAACGTTGCTTGCTGTGTAGAGTTCTGTGGACATGTGTCAAATACGACCCCTAGGGCACAATATTACACAAATTACACACCATACAATAAAGAAAGGCAGTCGGGGTTATGGGACTGTCTCAAAGTACAATCGATCTGAGTGCCATTATATACATTTCTTGGAGCATCCTTAAACAATTCAGCAATTCTTTTTAGGAAGAGGAATGCAGGCCTAGTCTTGGAGTCATAAATAACTCCCATCTAATAACAAATGCAGGTGGGTCTCGACCTTGCGTGGACACAATGAGAGTCAGTGGGTAACGAGTCCAGATGTCTGGCATGGGCAGCGCATATCACTGTGTGCTGTGTCCCGATTAGCTGTGTGTTCCTCACTTCATGCAGCATCTAGCTTGATGGTATTTTTGGAATGCACACTCCCCTCCCACCATGTGTGCTTTATTGAGGCCAGTCTCTCCGAACCGTTGTGGTGTCACTGCCTATCTTTGGTATTGATCTGGGAGTTTCCTGTTCACGCATTTGTTCTGCTGGCTACATGCCCCAGCGCCTTGAGACCCTCGCAGGTGAGCAGTGCGCTTCACAAATCCCTAATTGATTTATTAATAGCACTCCACCTGTGACCTGTCAATCAGCTGCCTCAGGCCTAGGTCACAGGGCCTGCCTCACCACGTATTTCTGACTCGGGTTGATGGAAAGGTCTTATTGGGTGCTTTCGACAACACTGATACAATTTAGTTCTTACATACACATGAATCATTGCTCACATCAACATCGACTTTTTCAATATTAACAACAGCACCAATTCCAGGGAAGGGAGAACATGCATCAGAGGAGGAAGATGTGGAGTTTCGTGGTTTTTGTTAAATACTGCCAGATAAACATTTGTGAGTGCCCCTGGCTGGTTTTTCTAACTGTCCCCTGTAGAACATCATGCCACCTCCTTTGAAACCCAGGACAGTACTATAAGCTTGTGCAGTTGCTTATCTTGTTTATTAGTAGTTTATTTTTAAAAAAGCCTACTTTTGCTAATGTCAATTTGTCCTTCCACACTGAACATAATCTTCACATATAAATGTCATCTGACATGGGTTAAAAAATGAATTCCTTTTCTGCAGAAAACCTAGTACTGTAATGCGGGATACATGTTGATCACAATATCAAATAAATCTACTCACATGTTTCAATGTAAGGATACATACTTCAGGAATAAAAATTATTTTGGTGAAAACCATCATGAGTTTTGTATGGTTGTTGTATGGTTGTTTCTGAAAAGTCTACATATAAAATGTTAGTTTAAAATCCTTAATCACTTTTTTGCAGCTGAAGAGAGAGCTTAACTTAATTACACATGCAAGCTTTGTATGTGCACATGCAGCAATTATATCCATTGCAATGGTATGATGAGCAGTGTGTACCTTATCAATGTTATGTCTTATCATGTCAGAGAGTATCAACAAGATGCATTTTCTTGCTAGACACACAGTGAGAAGGTTAGAACAAGGTACACACAAACTCACCCCCTATAAATGGGATGTGTGAGGCATGTGAGGTCAAAACACTGTAACAAATGCCGACATCAATGTTTCACTATAATGATTACAACATCATTTACAAAGGTGAAAACATCATAAATAATTAACAATACATCACTCTGGAGGGTTGTAACAATACTTGCCAGATAGTTAGGCCCATAGTCCTGATGGATTAGCATACTACTTGTGTCCCAGAAGGATGAACAAGGGCAACTCAGCAATGTAAAAGTCAGTGACAAAGACATGCAAGAGCACATTGTCTCCCCCTATGTATACGGACTCTACAAGTGTTGAGTAATGAAACACTGGCCAAAATAGACAACTTATGTTACTTTGCCAAAGCGAGGCCTCACATGTTGAGTGTGAGCGTAGCCACATATCAAATCATATGCACAAACAAGTTTAGCATAGGTAGAAGACCAGTGACAGCAACACCTCCACAGGGGAGGATAAATGGGAGACATATGTGACAACAATTTTGTTGTTGAATTTTTCTAAGTGAGCTACAAGATGTGGCCTACTAAGCAAGGTGTAAATTCAAATAATGATGGACATTGTCCAGGAAGGTGTCACTTTCTGCACAATTAAAATCCACACAACAATGCAGACCTCCTTGCACAATGGTGCAGGGGTGTTAGTGTTTTGCAGCAGTTCAGATTACAATGCAGGAAAAGAGCAACAGTCTGTAATAAAAAGTAAAATTAAACACTTGCTTACCCAGTCCCTTTCACACAGGATGCTTTCAATAGGAGACTACCTGTGTTGTGCTATGTGTAATTTCACTTTCGGAGCACCACTTTTAATATCTAAAGTATGAAAATGGTTCCAGACAGAACTCAAATCTAACTATACCTAACACGAGCCTACTCTAACTTACATAAATGTTAACCTAGTTTATCCACTATTCACACATGGCAAGTTAAACATGAACCCCCTACCCCCCGCCCAATCCTCCTTGATAAAAATAGCTCAGTACAATACAAGCAGCAACTACATCCTTAACATATACTAACTACACATAGAAGTCAAAACATATAAGTAAATTCACTGAAAAAAACATAGGTTTCAGGGGCGTTATAGTTAGTTGGGCATTTCATTCGTACAAAACCATAGAAATTCCCCCGTTATAGTTAGTTCAGCTAACTATAACTCGCGCGCCCGCAATGCACTGCTGATGACGTCACATATTACATCACTCATGACATGGTCTGTGACATCACTGATGACATCTCAAATGACATATTCCAGTGAATGTGTGTTTTCTGAAATTTAAATATGTTTTATATATGTATATATCAAGGTCAATGGAAGAATAAATGGGTATATAAGTGTCTAAATGGATGTTTTTCTAATGAAAAATCGATTGTATAACTGACTAATTGTATCTTAGTGAATACATGGGTTAGTGAGTATTGGTATGTTCATTGTTTTGAACATTTTAGTTTCTATTTTTGTATGTGTGTATCAAAGATTATATTAAGGTGAGAGGAGGTCTGCCATTCTATCACAAGGATGATGTCATCAGTGATGTCATTTGAGATGTCATGAGTGATGTCATGAGTGATGTCACTGACCATGATGTAATATGTGACGTCAACAGCAGTGCATTGCGGCCGCGCGAGTTATAGTTAGTTGAACTAACAATAACAGGGGAATTTCTATGGTTTTGTACAAGTGAAATGCCCAACTAACTATAACGCCCCTGAAACTTATGGGATTTTTCAGTGAATTTCGAAGGTTTTTTAAATGCTAATTCCTAACTATAACGTGCCTGAAACCTATGGTTTTTTAAGTGAATTTCAAAGGTTTTTTAAATGCTAATTTGTAACTACAATGTGCCTGAAACCTATGTTTTTTTTCAGTTTAAGGTTATTTAAATGCTAGTTTCTAACTATGCCTACAGAGGTAGGAAATGTAAAGAAAGAAGAAAAAACACACTGGACGAAGAAAAAGAAATGCAGAAAGAAGCAACAGAAGTCCTCAAAGAAGTAGAAAAGTGCATGAAGAAGGAAGACATGCAGAAAGAACAAACACGAGAGCAGAAAGAGGCATTGTTGCAAAATCATCCTGTACCCTCAACTTTTTCAGATGGGTACTGTAGGTAACTGATTGTGACTAACCAGTCCTAGATCCAGTGCTATGCTAAAAGACACTTAGAATATAGATAAAAAACCAACACACATTAGGGAACACTATGTGTTGGGGTACCCCTGTTATTAGCATGACCTCCTCTGTAAGCCCCTAGTATATATTAGGGCAGGGGGATTAAAACTACCTCTTAAAATGCGCCACAGGGCGCGTTTGCACACTGGTGAAGGCAGGGGGGGGGCTGAGCTGACATGTGCAAAAACGCCCTGTGGCCGTTTTAATTTGGTGGATAACGTCCCCTTGAATCTCAAGAGTCTCTTGGGTACAAGTAGCCCACCAGGTATCTCCAGTTAGCACCACAGAGCTGCGTTGCAGAGAGGTGTAAAAAGGGGCACGACCTGGACCACCTCTCTACAACGCAGCGCAGTGGTGCATACTGGAAGCACCTGGTGGGCACGTTGGCCCCCTAGGGGCCCTCTGGATTGAAGGGGAATTGTTTCCCCAACTTAAAACGCGACACAGGGCGTGTTTACACATGTCACCTCAGGCCCCCTCCCTTCACCACTATGTAAACACGACCTGTGGCTGTTTTAATTTGGGAGATTAAGTCCCCTTGAATTCTGAGGGTTCCTAGGGTCCAACTAGCCCACTAGGTACCTCCAGTAAGCGCCACAGAGCTGCATTGCAGAGAGGTGTAAAAAGGGGTACGGTTTGGACCACTTCTCTGCAACGCAACGCAGTGGCACTTACTGGAAACCCCTGGTGGGCTAGTTAGCCCCAAGGGGCCCGTAGGATTAAAGGGGAATTCGTTCCCCAAATTAAAACGCGCCACAGGGCGTGTTTGCACACGTCATCTCAGGCCCCGTCCCTTCCCTTACCCATTGTGTAAACATGCCCTGTGTGCGTTTTAAGTTGGGAGATTAAGTCCCCTTGAATCCTGAAGGTCCCTAGGGTCACAGTAGCCGACTAGGTAGCTCCAGTAAACGCCCTTGCAGAGAGGTGTAAAAAGGGGTACGGGCTGGACCACCTCTCTGCAACGCAGCACAATGGCGCTTATTGGAATCAACTTCTGGGCTAGTGAGCCCCCAGGGGCTCTCAGGATTGAAGGGGAATTATTTCCTCAATTTAAAACACGCCACAGGGCGTGTTTGCACACGACACCTCAGGCCCTGTCCCCCCCTTCACCCTGTGTAAACGCGCCCCGTGTCCATTTTAAGTTGGGAGATTAAGTCCCCTTGAATCCTGAGGGTCCCTAGGGTGAAACTAGCCTACTAGGTACCTCCAGTAAGCACAACAGAGCTGCGCTGCAGAGAGGTGTAAAAGAGGTGTGGCCTCTGAACACTTCTCTGCAACGCAGCTCCCTGGCGCATACTGGACGTACCTGCTGGGCTATTTGGCCCCCAGGAACCCTCAGGATTGAAGAGGAATTCATTCCTCAACTTAAAACGCTCCAGAGGGTGCGTTTGCACAATGGTGAAGGAAGGGGGCGGGGCCTGAGGTGACATGTCTGCAAACACGACCTGTGGCGCGTTTTAAGTTGGAGAATTATTACCTCCCTAGGGCCACGACAAGGCTCCGGGAGGGGGATCGCACAGCCCCCCTCCTAACATTTTCAAAGCCCAGGGGGCTGGTGGTCCCGAGGCTTTTGGGTCCATCACGGACACCCAAATTTAAACTCTTTGTGCCCTGGGGAGGTGGCAGTCCCCGGGGCGTGTGGAGGGGGCTCAACCAACCCACACAGGTTTGTTTTTTTTGTTTGAAAAAAACCCCGGGTGGCGGTCCCTGGGGCTGCGGGGGGCCGTGAGCCCCCCGCATAATATTCTAATGAAGCCCAGGGGGTGGCGGTCCCTGGGACTTGGGGGGGGCTTTGAGCCCCCCCACCTACTTATATTGAAGCCCCAGGGATGGCAGTCCCCTAGGCTGGGGGGGGCTGTGGGCCCCCCGCACATATGTTTTAAAGCCCTGTGGGGTGGCGGTCCCGGGTATAGGGGGCCCCTCTGGGCCCCCATTCACATAACCACATTGCCCCGGGACTTGGCCCCCCGGGGGCTAATTACCAACAAAGCGCGGAAGCCCACGCTTTGTTTTTTTTTATCAGCAGGACTGCCGATTTCTTTTTTTTTAAATATTTTGGGGGGGCCCTGGGGGGTCCTTGTGGGACCCCTAAGCAGGCCTAGGGGTCAGGGTGTTTCTACGGTGTACTTTGAAGGAGAGTCAACACTATATAACATTCATACATTAAAATGCATTTTATATACTTTGGAATGAGATCTCTAAAATATATGTGTATCTCTTTTTGTTTAGCACTAATTTGCCCTTTCTCCATCTTGTAAGCACCGCCCCCATCAACCTTCTGTATGATGAAACGTTGGGATGGTCCAGCCAGTATTGCACTGTGCACTGCAGGTCACATTAGATGTCATCAGATGGACATTAACCCAGGGAAGAATGAGAGGCATATGTGTGCAAGAATATATACATGCACAGTTACAACAAATCATGGCGGTGATGGTATATTCAATAATGGTAATATTGAGGCCTGATAACATAGTGGAACACCCCATGGTTCTTTTTTGAACAGCAAATTAAAGTAGTAGTTGCCAGTGGCCCACATTGAAATACTGGTGAACATGGTACTGGAGAGGGTGGTGGACCGCCGGTTCCTTACCACGCAGCAGAGAATTTCAAAACGAAGTCCCATGATAGAATATGACAAGGGGGAGACTTCCATATCACAGATATCCATAGGGTTTAGGCTGATTAGGGGCCCCTAGTGGGAGCCCACCCGCACTGCAGGGGCTTGCCGTTACCACACTGTCTGTCGTCCATGCTCCCCTCCCCGCCCTAATATGAAGTGAACAGCTTTAAATGAAAAGCCAGGCAGGCGGTGTACAGAGCTAGGTGTCGTCGAAGACCGCAGCCCCTCGTACCGCACCCCCACCCCCTGACGCTGCCATTGTCTGTCCGCCAAGCCTTTTTATTCCTCATCAAAAGGCCCGCAGGCCTGAAACAGTAGTAATGACTATTCACAACCGCAGCCTCACAGCCTTCAGCCTTTATTTAGCAAGGGCAGCTTCCTCCCTCATGGACTGGCACCCCTCTGTCCTCTTCAGCGTCAATTAACGGAGTATGTTTTAATAATCTGTTCTATGGAGCCTCTTGCGCCATCAGGGACTGCCGAGGTGTCATGGAAAAATTGTTGCCCCCAATGCAGGCCAGATCGATACAATTAGCGGCGCTTAATTCTTGGAATAAAAAGCTGTATACCTGTGACCCACCGTCACACCGTCAGCGATGCCTGATATAAAGTAATATTTTTTTATAACTAAAATGAAAGAAAATACATTGCTTGTAAATTATAAAACGTTTTGGCGGGATTTGGACAAGCACAAAATAAAATCAATGTTTTGCAAGTAAACCCGATAGTCTAACCTGTCTGAAATCTGCGTTAATATCTGCTTTTTTTTCCGCCCGTCGAGAGGCCAGTCATGTCAAGCTGTAAATAGAGCCTTTCGGAGTGACGTAGCCCGCGTGCTATGGACCCTGGTGCAAAAAAAGGAAATGGCCCCCCTGGCCGCTGTTTGAATATTGGAATACAGATACAGCAAAATCAGCTTTCGGTAGGCCCCTCGGCCCCTGCATCTGCTGCACCGATAGAAATTCTGTCCCTGTCTCTTGGCGACCCCAGTGTGCTTTTATTAAATATTCTGCGGATGAACCACCGGCATTGACTTCACAGAGCACAAATGCCTACTGGGCCATTTTTAACTCTAGCTTTTTTTTTTATTGGCAGGATTCGCGCACCCTGTGCGGATTTTGCCAATTAAAAAAAATATATAATCATTCTTGGGGCCCTGGGGGTCCTTGTGGGACCCCCTATCCAGGCCTAGGGGGTCAGGGTGTTTCTACCCTGCCCCCTTTTTGTGTTTATGCATGTTTTTGTCTCTGCTTTCCTGTGCCTCAGTTCTACCGAGGCACAAGATGGCTGCCAACACTTCCTGATTTGGAGTGTTGACAGCCAATTAGCATACAGCTCGTGATCGGGAGGGTGCGCGGATCCTGCACGGCCATAGATATATGTGGTTTTACTTTTGATTTTCTCAGCAACTAATGAACGGATTTACACAATTTAACAAAAAGGCACGACTCAAAACCAAGGGCTATCTCTTTGCCAAATTTGGTGTAATTCCGTTCAGCAGTTCGGGCTTTAGCTGCGGCTAAAGGTTCCTAAGGGACATTGCATGGGGAAAACGCATTTTGGGACCCCCCTTATTTAATTTCGCGAAGATTCATTGATTGCGCCAAAGCTATTGGAAATAGAATGTTGCGGATTGTCTGTGGAGAATAAGTCCTAACTATAACTACCTACTGGCGGTCACCAGTAGGTAATGTATATGTTCACTGAAAAAAACATAGGATTCAGGGACCTTATAATTAGTTGTACAAAGCCTTAGAAATTCCTCCGTTGTAGTTAGTTCTGCTAACTATAACTTGCGCGCCCGCAATACACTGCTGACGATGTTGCATATTACATCATTCATGACATGGTCAGTGACATCACTGATGACATCTCAAATGACTGTGGTTTTGTTTCATATTTAAATATCTATTATATATATATACCAATTAGTATTGAGGATTGAGTGGATATATAACTGTCTGGATGGAGGATTTAGTAGCTGTCTGACTGTCTGTAAAAGTGTCTCACTAAATACATGGGTTAGTAACTAAATTATGTGAATGTGTGCATCACTGTCTCTGTTGTTGTATAACCTGCTGCCTCAGTTGCTCACTAACTACATGAGTGTCTATATTAGTTATTGATTAGTTGGCTGAGTATTTGTATGGGCGACTGAGTGTGTCTGTTGTTGGGAGGGGGTGTAACTCTACGCATAGATGTGTGAGTGGTTGATTTACTAGGTGTATGGGTTTAAGAGTGTTTATGGAAACAGTTGTTTGGGTGTCTGAGTGTGTTTATCCATGTGTTGGTTAGCGAATATATGTCTCAGTGGTACATCTCCAAAGAAGTAGAAAAATAAAAGGCATTGTATGTGAGAGTTGGTATATATAAATAAGTATACATAAGAGTCAGTGATTGTGAGAGTAACTGTATGAATTAGTGTGTAATTGTAATAGTGATTTTTTAACATAGTAACTATGAGTTACTATGTGTATGAATAAATGAGGTGTTGTGTGTAATAACTGTGTCGGTGAGTAAATGTCAGTGTGATTGGTTCTTTTTATGAGTTAGTAGGATCACTGCATAACCGCTTAGGATGACTGCACATTTGCAAATGTCTATATTGGTGTATGAGTGCATTTCATAGTGTTCTATTGATCAGTGACTGTATGTATAAGTGATTCTGTGAGTGAAAGGACAGTTGTGTGTGTGTAGACTTAGGAATCAGTGAGTGTGTATGTAGTAACTGATATGTGTGTGTCAATGGTTTAAAATATGCTTCTCTGTATTTTACAGTGAGTGATCAAAGGTTATAGTAGTGTGTGATGAGGTGTATCAGATTGTCATGTGGATGATGTCATCAGTGATGTCATCAGTGATGTCATTTGAGATGTCATCAGTGAAGTCACTGACCATGTCATGAATGATGTAATATGTGACATCATCTAATTTGAAAAACGGGGACCCCTATATATCTAATAGACTCGCTATACATAGGGAGGAGAACAAAGTGGGTAAAGGTCTATAGCTAAGTCAGTCAAACAATGCACTGTCTACACTTAAATCTTGAGATTCATGAATAGTCATCGCATATGCCAGAGAAAGAGGAAACTGTTTTCTATGGACATACAAATCTTTAACAAGCAAAAAATTAACCGAACAACGACCAATTTGTTTTATTTCTTCAATTTGATCAAATTTGATTTTCAAAAATTCAATTCCATCTCTATTTTGATAATTAACAAAATCAACAACTTTACCCATTGCTCCATTCACTAAACCTTTACCACATCCAAATTATGCCGTAAAATTACCCGACAGTTTACACATAGATATAAATTATTTTCTTAGCCAGCAGTTTTAGATATTGATTTTTTCTAAAGAATCCAATTTTGTTTTTAATTTTTCCATCAAAATAATATTTTATCAATGGCTTCCATTTTTATTATTTGCTGATTTTCCAGCTTTAAAAGTTCTTTAGTGAATTTAGAGCACTCGCGCAGTGTTGGCATTAAGCAGATTATAGATTTATGTTCTGCAATTGTTTTGTATATTTTTTCTGGAACTATATTTTCATTTAGAAACAAGTTTGTAAGTAGTCGACTTTGCAAATCTTGTTTGCCATGTTCTGTCAATACTCCAATTCTTATATCTTGCAGAATAGTTCCATAATTAACATCATTTGCCTGTCGCATATTTTTAATGAGTTCTTTGTATTCAAAATATGACCAAATGTTAACGTTCCCAACACTTCCCAGTGACTTTCTGGTGTCTTCATGCACAAGCATTCTAAATACTGGTTGCCCTTTTACGGGGGCGAGTTGCAGTAGATCACCAAAAACTATCACATGTTTTCCTCCAAATAAGACATCGTATTCTGTTTTTAGAATTTGCTGCATTCTTAAATGCACAAAGGCAAGCATTAAGTTTGAGACCAAGCTCACCTCATCAATAATCGTAAGTTTCATTTTCTTTAGCACTCTTGAAACTTCATAACAAGCTTCTCCAGACAGCTTGTGATATTCCAATTTGTTTTCATGCTCTACAGGTAACATTAGCAAACAATATAATGTAATTCCTTTAATGTTGTGTGCTGCCAATCAAGTTGGAGCAGTTACAACACAAGACAAATGTGAGTCAGTTGTTTACTGCAGATAACTGGTTAAATCTTTCATTAAGAAACTTATTCCTGAACCTGCTTGACCACTGACATACATACGGATAGGTTGAAATGATGTGCATTCTTTCTTTTCATGAAGAAAACCATGGTCGATTTGTTGTCTCACTTGCTGACAAATTTCTTTCCACTTTATCGGCAGTTTTCTGCCGATAAAGCGGCGATAATTTTATCGCCGAGTCCTGATAATATGCCCCCTAGTCCTTGCAACATCTTAATCTTTTGTTTAACACTTTTTTTAAAAATACTCTCGTAAAAATTGCGTAAAATCTCAATAGATTCCTGTTGTATACTGCAAATACTACTACAATCCCAAGTATACACTGGGGCTTTAGGACATCTCCCTAGAACTTCATCAGCTTTCACTTTTTCTATATTTCTAGGAACCATCTTCTCTTTCTCAATTGGACAACCATTTCTAACCTCATAAGCTAAACTACTGGTATCAACTGCAAGCAATAATGTATTAGTTTGAAAATAACTCTCTTCATTAAAAAAGGCTCTGAACTTGAACTGTGTTTCCATTCACCCAAAAAATATCACAAAAGTTACTTCTGTCAATTAGTCTCTTCTTCTTACTTTTGGCCTTCATAAAATGTAGTGGCTTATCTAGTGATCGAATTCTATTTAAAACTAAAATGAATAGTTTCCTTTTTAATTCAAAAGCCTTCCCAACAAGTTTCAATTTATTTCTTCTTTTTATAAAATGCTGCTCTTCTTTTGTATTTCTTCACATCTTTCAACAAATTAAAGATAACTCTATTCTAAAACATTTTCTTTCTAATTTCTTCATACTGACTCTTCCTCCTTTTACCATACATTGTGTCTTTTGAATGTGATTTCTCATAATTTATGATTCTTTTCTTCTTATTTTTTTTGTTGTTGAGTTTTCTTCAAAAAATTGTACTTTTTTTGTTTCCTCTTTTCTGTTTTTCTAGCCATGATAAGTTTATTTTAATGAGGATGAACAATATCTGTAAAAATATATATATATATATTATTTGAATAAATCTATACAACATACTATTCTATTACTGAACAAACACATTCTACAATTAAACACTTCCTTTTGAAATCACCATTAATTTACTGAAGTACACAGGTACTAATTGAATATTTGTTAGAATAAATAAGTGGTATACAAATGCATAGACAGTGAATGAGTACCTAGAATACTGGTACTTAACAGCACAGCGATTTTATAAGTGCTTATGTTTCAGTAGAGTGATTAGATAAGGAAATGCTTCTGCCAGGATGATTGTAGGAGTGCACACAGACTCACAATGTGATTCCTAAAGTTTATAACTATTACCTAGATTATTGCAGGAGTGAATCAGTACTCTGCAGAGACTTAGGGGACTGCATACATTGGACACATTTCACTATACCACTGCTTATCGAAATGCCTGAGTCATTGTGCAAGTGTGTAGACAGTGACTGGGTTCCTAGCGTGCTAATAGTTGGCAGCAAGGTGAGTTTATAAGTGCTTATGTTTCAGCAGAGTGATTAGATAAGGACATACTTCTGTCAGGATCATTGTAGTAGTGGACACAGACTCACAGTGTGATTCCAGATAAGCATGAGTATTACCTGGATTTTTGCAGGACTGTCTCAGTAGTCTGCAGGGGGTTAGGGGACCGCGTACATTGTGCACATTTGATTGTACCACGGCTTGTCTCAATGCCTAAGTCATTGTGCAAGTACATTGACAGTGACTGGGTCTCTAGAGTGCTAGTAGTAAACAGCAAGGTGAGTTTATAAATACTTATATTTCGGCAGAGGGATTATATAAGGACATGCTTCTGTCAGGATGATTGTAGGAGTGGACACAGACTCACAGTGGGATTCCAAACAAGCATGATTATTACCTAGATTTTTGGAGGACTGACTCAGTAGTCTGCAGGGGGTTAGGGGACCGCATACATTGTGCATATTTGACTGTACCACTGCCTGTCTCAATGCCTGAGTCATTGTGCAGGTGCCTGCACAGTGACTGAGTACCTAGAGTGCTAGTAGTTCACAGCAAGGTGAGTTTATAAGGAATTATGTTTCAGCAGAGTGATTAGATAAGGACATGCTTCTGTCAGAACAATTCTAGGAGTGGACACAGACTCACAGTGTGATTCCAGACAAGCATGAGTATTACCTGGATTTTTGTAGGACTGATTCAGTAGTCTGCAGGGGGTTAGGGGACCACATACATTGTGCACATTTGACTGTACCACTGCTTGTCTCAATGCTTGAGTCATTGTGCAAGTGCATAGACTGTGACTGGGTACCTAGAGTGCTAGTACTTGACAGCAGGATAAGTTTATAAGCGCTTATGTTTTAGCAGACTGATTAGATAAGGACATGCTTCTGTCATGATGATTGTAGCAGTGGACACAGACTCACAGTGTGATTCCAGACAAGCATGAGTATTACCCAGATTTTTTCAGGACTGACTCAGTAGTCTACAGGGGGTTAAAGGACTGCATACATTGTGCACATTTCATTGTACCACTGCTTGTCTCAATGCCTGAGTCATTATGCAAGTGCATAAACACTGACGGGCTACCTAGAGTGCTAAGAGTACTAGTAGCTGACAGCAAGGTGAGTTTATACATACTTATGTTTTAGCAGACTGATTAGATAAGGACATGGTTCTGTCATGATGATTGCAGGAGTGGACACAGACTCACAGTGTGATTCCAGACAAGCATGATTTTTACCTGGATTTTTGCAGGACTGACTCAGTAGTCGGCAGGGGGTTAGGGGACCGCATACATTGTGCACATTTGATTGTACCACTGCTTGTCTCAATGCCTGAGTCATTGTGCAAGTACCTAGACAATGACTGGGTTCCTAGAGTGCTAGTAGTTGGCAGCAAGGTGAGTTTATAAGTACTTATGTTTCAGCAGAGTGACTTGATAAGGACATGGTTCTGTCAGGATGATTGTAGGAGTGGACACAGACTCACAGTGTGATTCCAGACAAGTATGATTATTACCTGGATTTTTGCAGGACTGACTCAGTAGTCTGCAGGGGGTAGGGGACCGTATACATTGTGCACATTTGATTGTACCACTGCTTGTCTCAATTCCTGAGTCATTGTGCAAGTGCATAGACAGTGACTGGGTACCTAGAGTGCTAGTAGTTCACAGCAAGGTGAGTTTATAAGTACTTATGTTTCAGCAGAGTGATTAGATAAGGACATGCTTTTGTCAGGATGATTGTAGGAGTGCACACGGACTCACAGTGTGATTGCTAACTTTCACAACTATTACCTGGAATGTTGCAGGAGTGAATCAGTAGTCTGCAGAGACTTAGGGGACCGCATAAATTGTGCACATTGGACTGTCCCACTGCTTGGCTCAATGCCTGAGTCATTTTGCAAGTGTATAGACAATGACTGGGTTCCTAGAGTGCTAGTAGTTGGCAGCAAAGTGAGTTTATAAGTACTTATGTTTCAGCAGAGTGACTTGATAAGGACATGCTTCTGTCAGAATAATTCTAGGAGTGGACACAGACTCACAGTGTGATTCCAGACAAGCATGGCCATTACCTGGATTTTTGCAGGGCTGACTCAGTAGTCTTCAAGGGTTTAGAGGACTGCATACATTGTGCACCTTTGACTGTACCACTGCTTGTCTCAATGCCTGAGTCATTGTGCAAGTGCATAGACAGTGACTGGGTTCCTCGAGTGCTAATAGTTCACAGCAAGGTGAGTTTATAAGTACTTATGTTTCAGCAGAGTGATTAGATAAGGACATGCTTCTCTCAGAATAATTCTAGGAGTGGACACAGACTCACAGTGTGATTCCTAACTTTCATAACTATTACCTGGAATGTTGCAGGAGTGAATCAGTACTCTGCAGAGACTTAGGGGACCGCATAAATTGTGCACATTCGACTGTACCAATGCTTGTCTCAATGCCTGAGTCATTTTGCAAGTGCATAGACAATGACTGGGTTCCTAGAGTGCTAGTAGTTGGCAGCAAAGTGAGTTTATAAGTACTTATGTTTCAGCAGAGTGACTTGATAAGGACATGCTTCTCTCAGAATAATTCTAGGAGTGGACACAGACTCACAGTGTGATTTCAGACAAGCTTGAGTGTTTCCTGGATTTTTGTAGGACTGACTCAGCAGTCTGCAGGGGGTTAAAGGACCGCATACATTGTGGATATTTGATTGTACCACTGGGTGCACAGAAGCAAAACAGAGAATTATGCATGTGCAGTTGTATGTACTCTGCAATTACTAATTGTATACTATCTTTCAGATCAATAAACTTGAGGGTGCACTATGACTAGGCACATGGTTGGACACATACCGGTGGCAGAAAGGTGAGCTGCGAAGATTTTCTACAGTGTCAACACTCAGTCTCCATCTCTTCCTTTCTCTCTCTCACACTTTCCCTCTCTCTGACTCTTCCTCTCTCTCATTCATAACTTGTAAGGCCATATTATGAAGAACGGGGACAACACGGGCTCCAAGTTGTGAAACCAACTCTCCGTTGTGTTTAAAAGGGATCATAAGGTGTACAATCAACACTCCACTTGAATTGTGAGCTCTGCTGCCTGTAGTGTTTGCTCACACAACAATGACAGCAGGTAAGCAGAGCGGCCTAGGTGCACAGGGGCAGGGCCTCCAAATAAGCGCGGTGCGTCGAGAGAGGTGGGATGCATCAGCCTCGCTGTGCAGGTGCGAACAAACAATATTGCTCTGCGTAATGATGTGATCTCTGACCTCATTCAGTCTCATCTCTGTCTCAATTTAATAGATTGCTGGACCGTACTGTAGGCCTGAGCCAGCAGGCAGTGCTGCCCTACAGACGCCTCTTTAGCGCAGTGCTACCAGAGGGGTGGGATGCATCTGCCAGACTGGGCACATGCGAATAAGCGATATTGCCATGTGTTATGATGTAATCTTTCACCTCATTCAGTCACATCTCTGTCTCATTTCAAAGACCAGCTGCACCATAGTAGGCCTGAGCCTACGGGCAGCGATGCCCTACAGATACCTGTTGAGGGCGGTTGTACAGGAGGGGTGGGGTGCATCACCCTGAGTGCGCACGTGCGCAAAAGCGATGTTGCAGTCCGCAATAATGTTTTGTAGGACTGACTCAGCAGTCTGCAGGGGGTTAAAGGACCGCATACATTGTGGATATTTGATTGTACCACTGGGTGCACAGAAGCAAAACAGAGAATTATGCATGTGCAGTTGTATGTACTCTGCAATTACTAATTGTATACTATCTTTCAGATCAATAAACTTGAGGGTGCACTATGACTAGGCACATGGTTGGACACATACCGGTGGCAGAAAGGTGAGCTGCGAAGATTTTCTACAGTGTCAACACTCAGTCTCCATCTCTTCCTTTCTCTCTCTCACACTTTCTCTCTCTCTGACTCTTCCTCTCTCTCATTCATAACTTGTAAGGCCATATTATGAAGAACGGGGACAACACGGGCTCCAAGTTGTGAAACCAACTCTCCGTTGTGTTTAAAAGGGATCATAAGGTGTACAATCAACACTCCACTTGAATTGTGAGCTCTGCTGCCTGTAGTGTTTGCTCACACAACAATGACAGCAGGTAAGCAGAGCGGCCTAGGTGCACAGGGGCAGGGCCTCCAATTAAGCGCGGTGCGTCGAGAGAGGTGGGATGCATCAGCCTCGCTGTGCAGGTGCGAACAAACAATATTGCTCTGCGTAATGATGTGATCTCTGACCTCATTCAGTCTCATCTCTGTCTCAATTTAATAGATTGCTGGACCGTACTGTAGGCCTGAGCCAGCAGGCAGTGCTGCCCTACAGACGCCTCTTTAGCGCAGTGCTACCAGAGGGGTGGGATGCATCTGCCAGACTGGGCACATGCGAATAAGCGATATTGCCATGTGTTATGATGTAATCTTTCACCTCATTCAGTCACATCTCTGTCTCATTTCAAAGACCAGCTGCACCATAGTAGGCCTGAGCCTACGGGCAGCGATGCCCTACAGATACCTGTTGAGGGCGGTTGTACAGGAGGGGTGGGGTGCATCACCCTGAGTGCGCACGTGCGCAAAAGCGATGTTGCAGTCCGCAATAATGTAATCTCTGACCTCATTCAGTCACATCGGTCTAATTTTAAGGACCTGCTGGACTGTACTATAGACCGGAGCCAGCGGGCAGCGCTGCCCTACAGACACGTGGCGTTGGCTTTTAGGACACTGTAGTGACCTCCTTACTGAGTGTACATGCACACAGGCTCCCGCCACTACATTACACCCGAGCATTATGCGTCTAGCATGAGCTCTATTCCTTTCTAAGTAAAACTTGCCATCACATATTTTTATTTAATCTTGTGTATTCTTTTGCACTCCAACTCCTCTTTGAACCACAATTACCACTAACCGTTGGTTGATCTTACTTCAAAAACGAAGGATGCACTCAACTCCTATTTTCTATCAATCTTGAAATAAACCTTCATTTACTTCCAGACGTTTCCACCATTAAATTATTTCTCCCTTTAAAGAAATTCCATTGATTGGCTCAAAACGGTCTGAGCGGGAGCTCTCCCCACAATGATGCCCTGAGCATTCTAACACCTTCCATGGCAATATCAAGACACCGTTCCATTTTGGAGACCTGGTCTACCATAGAAACGTACCCCGGACTCGGAGCTTGCACAAACATGTCATGGGACACACCAGTGATGGCAGGTGAGCAGTGAAGCCTCAGTGTGCAAGACCTACAATTGAGTGCAGTGCATCTGCAGAAGCCTGGGTGCACAGGTGCATGTAAGTGATTTTCCCGTGGCTAATAATGTAGGACTATATTATCAAAAAACGGCGATAACATTATCACCACTTCAGCGACCAGAAACTGCCGCTAAAGTGTCGATAAGGGGTTGATAATATGCCCTTGTGAATTCCCATAGAATCCCAGGTTCACAACAAAACCTGAGCTTCTAAGGGAATTCACAAGGGCATGTTATGAACCCCTTATCGCTGCTTTAGCGGCAGTTTTCTGCCGCTAAAGCGGCGATAATGTTATCGCTCTTCCTTCATAATATGACCCATAATCTCTGGCTTCATGTATTTAATTCTAAGGACTTCTTAAACCACACTCTTTCTCGCAGACCCCAGCGTCCTAGACAAATGGGTGACGGAGGCTCTGTCTCCTCCTCCCTCTCTTTTTTTAACTCTCCCTCTCCTTCTCCCTTCCACCCACTCCCCCTCCCTTCCATTTTCACTATGGTCCTTTCAGTCGAACTAGCTTTCTTTACCTCTTCCACATAGCACACATAATTATGTTTCGTTTTTGTCTTGCAGGTTTCCTTCGCTGCTTCCACTGAAGTCCAACCCACGTTTTTTTTTATTATACTGTTCTATTAAAGTTACATTTCTATTTATTTCTGTTTTAATAAAGGTTACTTTCAATAAATAACTGAGTGCATAGGTCTTCATTTCTGACAACACTAGTCTATTATTTATTGTGATAATCATCTGTTTATAGGAGATTTTAAGCACAAAATTATTTAATATTAGAGTGTACCTACAAAACATAATCTAACTAACTGTTAGACAAATGAAGCCTAGGTGATTGTACAACTAGAAAAGTTCTATGGGCCTCATTTATGAAAAGCGATGCATCACTGCGTGAAAACAGCAATGCGTCACTTTTCACTGCGCCCTCCTTGCACCACCAATGATGCGTCATATTTACAGTATGATGTATCATTGTGCAAGGAGTTACAGATACGTCAGTATTTCTGACGTATCTGTATGGCGCGAAAGTAACGCATTGCTGGAGTGTGTCACAAAAGTGACGCAACTCCAGCAATGTATCCTTTCACATGGGGCAAGCCCCATGTGAAAGGGCCTGCGTCAGTCTTATGCCTGCTGTGAGGCAGGCGTAAGAAATTGACGCATTTGCGTCCTAGAAGTGGCGCAGTGAAATCACATAGATTTCACTACGTCACTTCTATGACCCTTTCTTGCATCAATATGCCCCCCTTGCATACATTATACCTGGCGCAGGTATAATGTGGCGCAGGGGTTTACAAAGTGACGCATCTACCTAGATGCGTCACTTTGTAAATATGGCGCAACAAGGCGCATTTTTTACGCCACTGGTGCGTCACAAAAAGTGACGCAACAGCGGCGTAAAAGTGACGCATAGCCTCATAAATGAGGCCCCTATGAGTGTATCACTTTATAACAGCATTAAGTACTCCCCGTGTGATTACAGAACAAATAAGGCACTGCCTAGGACCACCGAGGCTTCAGGGACTGCCGAAGCACAAGCTGCATATTTAAATAAAGACCCGGAGTATGGCAATCCCCGGACTTAACTTGGTCTCGAACCCCCCTAACACTTAATAAAGAATACCCGGGAAGGTGGCCCTCTCCTAGACTATAAAACGTCTCTGTGCCCTTCTGCGCCCAATTCACATGTGACATTAAGATCCCCAATCCTACAGAGACCCCGCAATACAATAATTGGATTGGCCACGGAACATTACCCACCAGAGGCCTCTTTCAAAAAAACTGGTGACGCCCAGCTTCTTTTTCTCTCCATTTTTACCATCCGCATCCCCTCTATTACAGCGATACGAGTTTTCCTCCCCTCGCTTCAAGTAGTCGAAAAAGTATTTTGGTGCCTGGCATATTTTCTGTCCCAGTCTGACCCGAAATTCTGCCTATATTGTTGATTCCACTTTATGTCTTTTTCAGTAACGAGTTGTATGACGGGAGGTGTAATACCCTGGCGGACTCTTTCCCAGCTCTTCTAGCTTTTCAGAGGTGCTGGCTGTAGGGAAGCCGTCATATCACCCCAGGGGCCTCCTGATGACAGAGGGGAAAGCAAACAGAGAGGACGGAGCGCTGTGTACATTAGGAGCAAAAGGAGTACACAACTCTTTGAATTAACCTCAAGAGAGGGCGCGAGCAGCAGGCATTTACAATTTGCCTGCTCTGTGCTCGTCAGTGGGCAATTCTTCATCGATCCCAGTCAGACACTGCTGTTTCACGTTTTGTGAAACGCTTCACAGTGTGGGCTTCACTAAATACTTCATGGCTATTTAATTGGGAGACGGGATTGTGGGCAAATCAAAACCCAGAGAAGTAGAGAGGGCCATCTCCAGCCCCAACCCTGCCCTCTCCATTTCCGAAAAGGCTTTTATTTTCAAAATACCAAAAAATTAGCTCTACAGTTGGTGCCTGTTAAGAAAACGAAATCATAACTTACTGAAATTTGGTTTAAAACAGAGGCCTTCTACTGCGCTACACGCAACTTGCTTGTTTAGTTGACTAAGCACTGCAGTAGCGCAATAAGCTGGGGGAGTGTAATATGGGGACACTGCTCTGCATTGGTCCCTCTAGGGGGGGCAACAATTGACGATTCAACACAGTCAAGGAGGAACGGGGTGGGATTAAAATCCATTACTAAGCACCGCCAAGCACCGGCACAAATTAAGCACTACAGTTCAAGGAGCCAACCACCCTGGCATGACATGCAGCTCCCCGTGTGGAAAAGCAATCAGGTTTGAATTTTGATAGAGAGAGAAGGTTTCCCTGCTCTCTCTTTCAAAATCCAAACCACACTTTGCTATGCCAGGGCGGGAGCCACGAGGCTCACACCCTGCCATAGCAAACAGCAGTGTCCCGGGTATGGGCACCCCGGAAAACTGCAGGAGCCGGCCCTGGGGTGGTGGTGGACCCCAGGGCCCTCCAGGGCTCCAGAAGGGAGGCCACCTGGCCCCCCTCCCACAATGTACAAAGGGTGGTGGTTCCCGGGGCCTGGGGGGGCCTTTGAGCCCCCCCACCCATTTACTAGTGAAGTCCGGGGGGTGGCGATCCCTGTAGCTAGGGGGGCCTTTGAGCCCCCCTCCCATTTATTTTGTAGCCCCGGGAGGTGGCAGTTCCCTGGGCTAGGGGGGCTGTGACCCCCGCTCATAATTCATAAAAGCCCCAGGGTGTGGAGGTCCCCCGGGCTGGGGGGCCCCTCTAGGCCCCCCATTACATTAAATATTTTTGCCCCCTGGATTTGGCCAACCCGGGGGCTAATTATTAAAGAAGCCCAGGAGCCTGTGGGTCGTTTTCTTCTTTTTTTCAAGGCAGGATCTTCGCACCCTGCATGGATTTTGCCGTTTTTGTGGAACCCCGTAAGCAGTTCTAGGGGGTCAGGGTGTTTCTACCCTACCCTTTTTTGACATTTTGCGCACTTGTTGCACTGATTTCTTGTGCCTCTCTTCTACCGAGGCACAAAATGGCTGCCAACACTTCCTGGTTTGGAGTGTTGACAGCCAGTTGACAGCCAATTAGCATGCAGCTCGTGATCTGGAGGGTGCGCGCAGGGTGTGCACAGGGTGCGCGGATCCACTGCGCCCATAGATATATATGTGATTTTACTTTTGATTTTCTCAGCAACTACTGAACAGATTTACACCATTTAACAAAAAGGCATGAGTCTGAACCAAGGGCTACCTCTTTTCCAAATTTGGTGTAATTCCGTTCAGCAGTTCGGGCTGTAGCTGCGGCTAAAGGTTCCTATTGAAAATTGCATGGGGAAAACACGTTTTGGGACCCCCTTTTTTCTCGCCCCCCGCTTGACGAACCACCCCCAAACTTTAAGGATAGGAGTAGACCGGAGAGCCCCACGAGTTTTGAAAAATTCGCGAAGATTCATCAATCGGCGCCAAAGGTTTTCCAAATAGAATGTTGCAGATTTCCAATGGAAAATAGGTCCTAACTATAACTACCTACTGGTGACCGCCAGGAGGTAATAAATAAATGTCAAGTGAACAAGGCTCGTGTGAGCTGAAACGCGTCTTGACATCAGGAAATAAAACAATTTGAGCACGAATTTGGGTCCGTGTCCGCCATTCTTGACTCTGGAGATTAGGATTCAGGCTGGAACTACGTTATATATACATATATATATATATATATATATTTATTTATTTTTTTTAGGGCTCGCGCAGCGAAGGCTCTTTTGGAGGGGTTTTAAAAATGAACCTGCAAATTCCTCACGCTCGTGCGTGTGAGTTTTCATTTGCGGCCTGCATGGGCCTTTCACTGCTTGCTGTTCTGTAAAATAGACACCAATAGGCCAGAGGCGGGTGCATAGCTCCGCCCCTGGCCTATTGGTGTCTATTACGCGCATTTCCTGACATATGCTTTAAATTATCGTGCCCAGACATGGGCCGTGATAATTGAAAGCATATGTGCATGCGCGCACCACTTGCGGTTTTGTTGTTTTCTTTTCGCGATGGGGCTCTGGTGCACTGTCCGCCCTTCCTTCTCTCATTTAATGCTTGTTTGCATTAGATATGGTTTCCTCAGACACAGAATATGCCAGAATGCAAATGCTTGTGTTGCACTCTGCTCTTTTTGTTCACCGTGAATTTTTTTATCTGGTTTACAATAACAACGAAGGCTGCGATATTTCGGAACCTGTAACTAGATGTAAAAGAATTGTTTAGGAAAATTGCCTAACGAAAAATTTAATTATATTGAAAATTCCCTGCGTGTCAGCATCCTGGAGTCTCGCAAAAGGACATCAACTTTAATTAATGTACCTTCAAGTTTGTATCAAGCACCGCTTCCTCCCACCCACGTGCCACTCTCCACAACCTTGGTATATTTAACCCACCAACTGCCTGATTATTGTGCACAGGGTTTGCCACGTGCAAGCTAAGGATAAACAATTGTCATCATCCGTGTCTTTGATTGGCACGTTAATCCAGCGCCAGTCTCTTAATTCTAGAGCTCTTTATCTTTCTTTTAGTTAAATCTGGAATCTTCGACTTCCTAAGCCCCGTAAAAGAAAGCAACTGTAACATTTTGACAAGATCATGAAGACTGAACAGGTTGCCACTTGAATAATTAATTACCCACCATTATGTTGATGGGTTAGATCATGATATTTTAGCTCGAGATCAAGTTTCTGTCTCTTCTAATGAATGTCGTGTGCACTGGAAAACTCAGACCCCGTTGTGAAACTTTGTTGTAAAACTATGAAACTAGGACAAGAAGACAATGTGTTATATCTGAACGCTTTGGGGATACAAGGGCCCACTATGTCCACGGCCCCTTAGGTTTAATGCTGTTTTTATTTAGGCTTGTATAGCAGCATTAGCAAATTTACATCACACTGTTAATCATTCCTGTAACAACAACATTGTTTATGCACAACGTATGCATAGCAAATGTAAAGAAAAACAAGACCTTCCATAAAAACAAACATACTCCATACAAACATACTCTGTCCTACCCTTCACCCTCCCCTCTTCGGGAGGCACATATACCAAGTCTCCTTGCTTTAGGCGGCCCCACCGCGCCTAGTTCTGTCCTTTTCTGTTGCTGTGGTCCAAGGCTTTGAATCTCTGTGGAAAAGTGAACGCTACATGAAATCTTGACAAGTAGTGTAATATTGGAGCCCATAGTCTTTCATATGTTAACTTCGCCTTGGCAAGAAAAGCCTGTATCTGATGATACCAACACAGTTTATTAGAAGCACTAATGTTTTTTAGCTCTGCACTGCTAGGGTCTTGCTCCGATAAACATGCAGTTTAACAATTCCTGGAGAAGTGTGGCTCAATGGTTAGAGTGGCTCACCCTGATGCAGAGGTCTGGCCCGGGACCAGGGTTCAATTCCCGCCTCGGTGGGTCTTGGGCTCAATTTCCTCGGACCTGATAATTCTCGCCTCAATGCCTAATTTTAATCATGGGTCCCACTCTGCAACTCTGGGCAATAGCTTGCTTAATCTCCACAATGGCCCCAACAGCGCTGGGATGCCTGGCTTCACCTTGGGGGTGCCCAGGAGTGGACATTTCACAGGGAAAAGCCAGGAAGGGTTCCACAGCGGTGTGCGTTACAGCGCCAGGACACCCCAGTTGGGGTATTAGTGTGCTTTACAAGTACAAATTACCAAGGGCACAACTTACCCCAGAACCAGTTCTGTAGCATATACTACACCTCCTTAATTGTAGTTATTACCTCTTTCCAAAATTTGGGGATCACATAGCATTCCCACCGTACCTGCATATTAAATGAGCCATTTGTATCCCCCCAATGTCATCATGCACTTTGATCAGCAAACATGTTCCAGTGTCTTTGATGAGTGAGGTACCATTGTGAAAGAACCTTGCAATGTTTTCACTGGTGTATTCTATGGTTGGCCCTCCCGCACACAGCAGTGAACATCCCTCAATCTAGGGCCAAAGTACTAGATAATGTGCCACCACACCCTTGTCTCGTGTCCCACTGTGTACTACTTTTGACAAATCTTGACTTCAATGTTCATTGATTAAATAACTTCACTTCTTGATTCTTTTCTACGCATGTCTCCTTACAGCAAATTCTATATATGACTCTTCACAATCGTAATTTCGTTGAGCAGCATTTGTCCTGCCCCAATGCATTTCGGGATAACCCTTGTTTAGGGGTTTGCTTTTCCCAAATAAAAAACACAATAATTTAAAAATGGAAAATCAAAAAACTGTAAAAATGGACACCATTTCAACCACTCAGTTTATGTTTTGTCCATGTGAATGCATGGACTTCGTTCATATCTTACAATTCAAAATATTCATCTCTGGGTCCTGGATTTGAAGGCATGTTCTTCCTCATTTTGGGAGGGATGGACAGTCTTTCTTTTGTGGCTGTGAACAATGAGTGATTGCAGAAGTTTGTGTTCCGCTCCCAGTTATTTATTCTTTTTAGGTCTCGCTGAGCCATTGCATTAGCAATGCTTGCAAGATATAAACTAAGGGCTTTGAAAAGTGCTCCTAAAATGCGGATTGGGTACAGTGCATGTGAGCACAACTACAAGCATTGTGCACAGCTTCCATTTGCCACCAGACACTTTGTGCGCGCATGCCGCGCTCCGCCCCTACTGCCATATGCATTCAGCTCACCAGGCTGCACACCCCTTCTCCCCCCATTTGCTCGCTCGCCAATGTCCCTCCCACCCTTCCTTTGATCTCTGCTTTTCTTTGAACTTTCAACGCGAGTTCTCACAGGCTCCTCTCGGCCTCCTCCTTTAATGGCCCTCCCCCTTTCCCAGCACAGAGCGTGCATTGCTTGTATTTTCTTTTTTATACCCAAATCAGCCGCATACTATAGCCCAAGCCATCGTTGCTGCTTATTTATCTTGTGCAACTAACATCCATTGACAAAATCAATAGACCCGACTTATTGTCAGTATGCTGCTACTCGTTGTATCATATATCTGGATGCAATGACAGAAACAGCCAAAATACAAGTGGGGCAGCACACTAAGCTAAGCACGATTTTTTATTATTTTTTGCACGTTATTTAAGCCACTCCCTTTATTACATTACCCACGCTGCTGCCGTTATCCTTTCAATCCACTTTTTGCTGCTGTACTGTCCCTCACATTTTAGCTAAATAAGGCGTTATGTGGGGCTGTTAGGGCAGGACGATGGTAGGTGGTATTGCAAGTTATTTCACCCTTCACCCCCTCTCAACCCATTAACCTCCTTCAGCGCTTTGCACCCCTTCACACACTCGCACATAGCTGACCATCGCTGCATGCTCTCTTCAGAGAGGCCAGGTATTGGATGGGCATGTCGCAAGGGGGGATGATGAGGGACAAACTCTGGTACTTTTGCGACTGAACACCGCACCCGTCCACGTCCACTATGTGGATGGAGTCGTGTGCTCTTGGCGACACCCCCACGCGGGTGTACCCCAACTCAAGTTTCGAAATTGTTTTGAAGTTCCTATGGGGATGGCTTTGGCAAAGTTTGGGTGCTGAAGTGGGAGGGGGGAGGAGAGGGAAGTTGGGGAATGTTAGACTATATGCACTGTGTCTGAGAGGCATTGCGACTTCATCCGTTGCTTGTATTGATGTGGATACTACTATGCTCCCAGTAGGTAGACTACGGCACACATACAGCTCAGAGCTGCAAAACTGCATAAGGGGCACTATACCAAATACTAACGCACAGGCTCGACAGCCAGACACTCAGCGATGACGCGCCCTAATATGCTGAACTTTATCACGTGGAACATGCGAGGCCTAGGGAATCCGAAAAAGATACGACTCATGTTTGCGTACTTAGATAGAAACAATGTAGATGTGGCCTTCATACAAGAAACACACATAGCGCCCACTAACACATCGAAGCTGGGGAGTAGGTGGGCGGAATCGATCACTAGCTCCAACTACTCAACCTTCTCGAGGGGCGTTAGTATTCTGATAAAGAAAGGAACCCACTTTCAGATCACGGACACACGCAAAGACACGGAGGGCAGATACGTGGTGGTGGTAGGCAAGGTGAGACAACAGCAGATTGCACTAGTAAATGTGTATGGCCCGAATATAGATGACTCTAACTTCTACGAAACCCTGTGGCACACTCTGGCAGATGTTGGGGCAGACAACATACTATGGGGGGGAGATTTCAATGTCACGCTTAGAGACGGACTTGACAGAGCACTACATACTCTGGAACCACATGTGAAGGCGAGGGCGAAGCTGCTAGAAGCGATGACTGACTTACACCTGGTTGACATGTGGAGGGTAGCTCATCCTGGGGACTATAAGGCGACACACATAAACGCGGCCAATAACAGCTGGTCCAGGATAGACTACTGGCTAGGCACTCAGGACACATTAACATGGACGGAAGACGTCCAGCACCTCCCCAGAACACTGTCAGACCATAGCCCTGTGCTAATAAAGTTACGTATCCCTCACTATGTTCCGCCGCCATATGTATGGAGATTTAACGCACAAGCACTGAGAGATCCACTATATGCAGACACTGTCCTGAAGGCGATCACAGACTTCTTTGAGCTAAACTCACCTACAACGGAGGACCCTTGCCTCCTGTGGGAGGCATTCAAGGCAACTATCCGGGGGGTGTGCATAAGCACTACTTCTGGCATACTGAGGGACATAAGACACCAACTGCGGAGGCGGGAGGAGGAAATACAAGAGCTGGAACAGCGGTACACACACACGGGGGATGCTACACTGCTAGGGAACATCAGGGCCCTATTATCAGAACACACTAAATTTGCGGCAGATGAACTGAAATACATCTTCAAACGGACGACAGCCAGGAGATACGGCGAGGGAGGCAGACCTGGCAGGGCGCTGGCTGAGAAAATCTGTACGGGCAGGGCACCACAACACGTTGAGGCAATACAAACCATGACTGGCGAACGCACACACAACATACAGACTATCATGGGGGAGTTCAAGGGCACGTACGGGGCACTATATAGGGCTAGACCAATCATACCGCAAGAGGACCTGCTGACTTATATGGCGGACGTAGAAATAGCCTGGTTGGCAGACGGACATAGGGAATACCTAGCGCGCCCTATCACAACACAGGAGGTTATAGACACCATTCGAAGTCTCCCAAATGGCAAAGCCCCGGGGCCGGACGGCTTTGTGATCGAATTCTACAAAGCGCACGCAGACATCCTTGCGCCCCACCTAGTGCGACTCTATGAAGCCTCCCTGAGTAAACATTGCCAGGAAATAGCTGATCTCATCAGCGATTTTAATTGAGATGTTCTCTACATTACAGAGACATGGTCCGATGAGGCATCCGCCCCTGACTATGTAACGGCAGTTCCGCAAGGCTATAGTACCTATCGGCAGGATAGGCCCAAAGGGAAAGGAGGTGGCCTAGCCATTATCGCAAGAGACCAATTTGAGGTCCGCTTCTCGCCTATTCCCATTACCTCATGTGAAGCTATGCATTTTAATATAAAATTGTCTTCTACCTATAACTTTAAGGGAGTACTTCTTTATAGACCCCCTGGGACCAGATCTGCGTTCCTTGCTAATCTAAGTAACATCACTGAGTCAATAGTCATAGAAGAGTCCACCACAATTATGGGTGATTTCAACTTCTATCTGGAGCAAGCCAGTGATAGGGATACTTATTCCCTTAAATCAGACCTAGAAATAATGGGTCTTAGACAATTGGTCACGACCCCTACCCATCAGGCAGGCCACACGTTGGACGGAATTCTTACAAATGCAGAAGGCCTTTGCATAACCTCAGTTCTCCCCATGACATGGACAGACCACTCAGTCATTTTTAGCAGCCTTACTATCAAAGGCTCGCTGAGGAAAAAGGCTGTTCACTCGAAAATTGGCACTTTTAAAGCATGGAAGGACATTAACCCTAATGACCTAACGCTGCTTCTTAATAACACCAGCCCGGATCTATCCACCGATCCCAACACTGCTACCGACCAATTCCAGAAATGGTTGGGCGATGCCACGACCCAGCTGGCACCCACTAAATCCCTCTCCAGAAATAGAAATTTGCCTAAAGCTCAGTGGTATACAAAAGAACTAAAAATCCAAAAACAATTGACTAGGAACAGAGAAAGGCACTGGCGCAGAACTTACGACAGTGAAAATAAGGAAAAATATAAAAAAGCACTTGCTTCTTATAAAGCAATGATAATAGCAGCAAAAAAACATTTTTTTACACTCCAAATAGAGACGGCGAAAAACTCTAGTAAACAGCTATATAACATTGCCAAAACTCTTTCTGGAAACACCCCGGATCTTAATCCACCCCCATCACAAGCACTATGTGCTGCTTTATCCAAGTTTTTCTTTGCGAAGGTAAATGACATTTACCAAGCCTTTAACTCAGACCTGGCCAGCAGTAGTGCTAGCACTCCCATGATCACTCCAAAAAATACCATGACCAGTTTTAAACCCCTTACCACTGACCAAGTTGAGGGCATAGTAAAAATGATTAAAGCTGGATCAGCTCTGGATCCATGCCCAACTTCTGTTATCGCAACCGTGCCTCACACAGTCATCCCTATCATAACTCATGTATGTAACACAATACTGACATCTGGAACTTACCCTGATTCATTAAAAAACACACTGATCAAACCCCTGCTTAAAAAACCCGGTCTAGATAAAGGTGAATTAAAAAACTACCGCCCCATAGCGAGCCTCCCTTTTCTAGCTAAAATTACCGAAAAGGCTATGAATCAGCAGTTGTCGGAATATATAGAAAGCCACAACTTACTGGATGACACCCAGTTCGGTTTCCGTAAACATCACGGTACGGAAACCGCTCTCATCAAAGCAGCTGATGACATAAGAGTCATCCGTGATCAAGGAGGGACAGCGCTGCTTGTCCTTCTTGATCTCTCAGCAGCCTTCGACACGGTCGACCATAAGATCTTGGTCGACCGTGTCGAAAGGATGGGTATTCAGTCCACTGCTAGGGACCTACTTGCCTCTTTCCTGGCCAATAGAACCCAGGCGGTCACACTGGGTCTTTTTCAATCAGCTGAGTTGTCGTTACCGTGTGGGGTCCCTCAAGGCTCATCCCTAAGTCCGACACTATTTAATATATATGTGTCGGACCTTACTAGTGTCATCAAAGCATATGGGATGGGCCTAACCTCATACGCCGACGACACTCAACTGGTGTTGGCCATAAAGGGTAACGGACAGGAGGTGGCGGACAGATTCCAAAGCGGGATGAATGCCATCAGTGAGTGGATGGAAAAGAATTGCCTGAAGCTCAACTCCGATAAAATGGAGGTGGTTATCTTCGGTAACCTTTTGCCACCTTGGTCTGCAGCCTGGTGGCCACCGGCTCTAGGAACCCCTCCCTGTCCCACCGTTAAGGTCAGAAACCTAGGAGTGACATTCGATGACCAACTCAACTTCATGGCCCACGCAAACAAGGTGGCAGCTAACGCCCACTTTAAGCTCAAAATGATAAGAAAAATCACACCTTATCTACCAGATTCAGCAGCCAAGACGTTAGTCACCTCCCTGGTCCTAACATCGTTAGACTATTGTAACGGTCTTTTTCTCAACGCACAGAACAGAGTCACCAAAAAACTACAGACCGTGCAGAACGCTGCGGCACGCGTCCTGTCCAAAAAACCTAAATTCGCACCCATCTCGGACACTCTGAAAAGTTACCACTGGTTAACCATCCAAAACCGGGTAAAATTTAAATCATTGTGCATAGTCTACAAAACACTGCAGGACCAAGGACCGCGTTTTCTCAAAGAGCAACTTACTCCCTACAATCCGTCCAGAATACTTCGATCTTCCTCACTCAACCAACTAGTGGTTCAACGCAGCAGAACGGTCTCTTGGGGTGACCGCCGCTTTTCAAGTGCGGCCCCTAAAATCTGGAATACCCTACCAAACTATATAAAAACAAGTCCCTCACTCCTTCAGTTTAGAAAAAAACTGAAAACATGGCTATTTAACCAGTAAACCAAGCTTCTGAACAACCTGATCAGGGAGAGACATCAATGCATATTAGCGCCGAGACGCCCACGGGTAATTGTACCCGCTCTATAAATGTCACAAAATAAATAAATAAATAAATAAACATGAAGCGCAGACATTACCGGCAACAATGAGAGAGGCGCTCCTAATTGCAGTGTTGAAGCCTGGAAAGGACGAAGAACAATGCGACTCCTATCGCCCTCTCTCGCTCATCAATGTGGACACCAAAATACTGGCGAGCCTACTGGCGGACAGGCTGAAACCACTCATGCCACTGCTGATTAGGGCCGACCAGTCTGGATTCATCCCGGACAGATCAACCACGCATAATACCCGCACCCTCTTTGCACTGGCGCACTACCTGGCCCCAGACATAAAGGCGGTGGCGGTCCTACTGGACGCGGCCAAAGCTTTTGACACCATTGACTGGCCCTTCCTCCACGCGGTACTGATTCGAATGGGATTCCCGCCACTGTTTACAGGCTGGATGACCATGTTATATACGAATCTCACTGCGCGAATTAGGGTAAATAAGCACCTCTCTGGCCCAATTACCATTGAACGCGGCACCAGACAGGGATGTCCGCTCTCACCAATGCTCTTTGCCCTTGTGCTCGAGCCATTAGCGTGCAAGATCAGACAGCATTACCATCATTCGGCAATTCAACTTCCAACGCGTCACATACACATATTGTTATACGCGGATGACATGGTCCTGTATGTCAAGAACCCTGAGCAGCATCTCAACCCGCTGCTGCGGGAATATATTAAATATGGCCAGTACTCAGGACTGCAAATTAATTGGTCTAAATCCCTAGTGCTGGCGCTAACTGACGGCACCCAGCCTACCGCGCTGGACTATCCCCTGGAGTGGCAAGACGAGCCGACTAGATATCTAGGAGTTTGGTTCCACAGGGACCCGGAATTGGTTATCCGCACTAACTACGGAAGAGCCATATCCTCGCTGGAAGATAAAATTAAAAGATGGGTTGGACTGCCACTGTCCTTGGCTGACAGAATTGCTATAGTGAAAATGGTACTGCTACCAAAATTCTTGTACCTGTTCAACAACATACCCATTAAACCCCCCGCAGAGGTGTTCCGTAATATAAAATCGCTCATGCTGTCATTAATATGGGCGGGAAAACAGGCCAGGATCGATCTCCAAACCATGACACTGCCATACGCTCAGGGTGGATTTACGGTTCCGGATATCTACCTCTATTATCTCTGCGCCCAGGCGCAATTTGCGCACTACTGGTTCCATGAGATACCCTTCCTCACACACGTGGCAGTGGAAAAGGGTGATGCAGACCCGATCCCGCTGACAAGCATTCTGCCCCATAGCAGACCACGATTACATGCACATGATATCAATCCGGTGAACGCCACAATTGAAGCGTGGAAATTGCTAGGCAAGACAGCGCGAAACACGCCGCTTTACGCACCCGCACTCCCACTAGCTCACCATCCAGCCATTTCTGTAACTCAAGAGCAAGTTGGTATGGACCTGCTAATGCAAGCTGGCATAGATAGGTGGGGTGATCTGTACAAGGACGGGAAGTTCGTGACGCTACACGACCTGACCTACATTAAAAACCCGACACTGCTCTTTAGCTTCAACTACTATCGACTACAACGAGCGGTGAAGGAGTATTACCCGACATTCCCTGACGAGCCGCAGACACTGGCCCCTCTGCAAATGGTTCTTACCTCTACATCTGCCTCACACTTGGTCTCTAGACTTTACAGCAGCGCGCAGACACACATTGGGAGTACCACTGCACGGGCCCGGGAGAGGTGGTGCGCTGCACTAGAGGATACACTCACGGATGTGGAATGGGAGACATCCTGTGTACTGACGGGGATGCTGACACCAAATGGCAATCTGAGACTCATACACTATAAATACTTGCATCAAGTGTATCACACACCTCACAGGCTGCACAGGTATGGCTTAAAGGATGACTCCAACTGCGTAAGGTGTGGGCAGGAAAATGCTGATTTTATGCACTTAGCATGGCACTGTAATTTGGTTGCACGATATTGGGTGCAGGTGATCCACGCCATTAATGATATGCTGGGTGCGGCGCTGCCGTGCACTGCCAGTGTGTGTCTGCTGGGGTTGGTGCCGCAGCTGAAAGCGCAGAGGCGGAGACTGTGCGTGATCGCCTTACTCATGGCAAAAAGGAGAGTATCATTACACTGGAGCAGTAAACTAAAACCAACAGTTAAAAACTGGTTGGAGGACTTGGCGTATTGCTGTGACACACACTAGCCACATACGAAGAGGAGTTGCCAGCGGGCTCGCGCCCTAGAGACTATTGGGAGCCCTTTAGACAATACCTGGCGGCGACCGAGGCAGACCAGGAACTGCAAGCAGAGCTGAATTGACACTGACCACATGTTAGTAAGGGAGTTGACTCGATGAAGTGATGGAGGGGGAAGAATGCTGTGATGCAGTGCTATATGTGTTTTCCTTTTTTTGGGGGTTGGGTTGAAATGTTCCTCCAGGTTACGGGGGGTTGCAGCTTTATGTAAAAGAAAAACTGAACAAAATGTAAGACCATAAGCACCACAATACCAGCGTCACACATTGTCTGATTGCACACTTGAAAGTAAACACATCGACACGCCGCCGGACCTCCGGTTGTCGGCTGATGGGCTGTGTATGTGAAGAGCTATGTTTTGTGACACCAACAAAAGTAGTGCCGGCCTCGTCAGGTTGTAGGCAAAGAGAGTGTATATTAACTCTGTGACAATGTGAAATAAAAGTCTTGCACCAAAAAAAAAAAAAAAAAAAAAGGTATTGGATGGGCGTGTCTTCTATTAAGGGGCGTCATTCATTCCAGTTACCTTACACAAGGCCACATTCATTTTTATTGTCCCGGGAATATTGGCATATTCGTCCAGAACTATAGGATGTCCAGCAACTCCATGACTCGAACCCGATTTCCAGTTCTAAAGTCAGCAGGTCTGGCCATTACACCGCATCCTGGGGTAGGGGGAGAGGGGCTGGCAATGCCACATGGAGGCTCAGCTCGTCTTGGGCTCGAGGTGCCAACAGGACCTCGGGCTGAGCTAGAGCCAGGCATCCCCCATCCAGTATTCAGGGAGCTGAACCGAGCCTGCCAGGACCTCTCTACAGGCCTCTGCTCTGCTGATGTGGACGGCATTAAACAAAGAGTGTACTGTAAGGTGATGCCACGAGTCCTCGCTTCCTTCCTGATGGCTCTGCGCACAAGGCGTCTCTTCTACTTCTCTTTACATCTATCTCCCATAGCGCCTCACTCTGCACACAGCTGCTTTCTCCTAGCGCTGCATGCTTCTAGCTCACTAAAGCCTCACTAAAGCTTGACGATGAGTTCAAGCGCAGTGGGAGACCTTTTACAATAGTTGACTAGTTATCTTTCATTTGTTTATTGGTGTATTTGGATGTTAAACAGGTACTGCTAATAAGGTGAAATCTTTGCCCAGATGGTGTTACCATGAGTAAAAAAGACAAAATAGTTAAGTAATATAACAAAATGTGTTGCATTATGCCGCATAATTAGCCTTTTCTTGCCATATAATTTAGTGGCATACTTTGGTCCATCACTGCCACATAATCCCAGTGGTCCTAGATATAATGCTCTAGTTATACCACTATTTCTATGTCAGGAGAGTTTAAAAGCTCAGAAATAGACATGTGCATACTTTTGTAATTGTCTAGTGTAGGGCCGGCATGTCGGGGTCTCGCACATGACCTATTCTGCATCTATTTTCTCACATTTCGGTAGTTTTTGTAAATACAGTTTGGTCATTTAGGTGGCTCCTGGACATGCCACAGCAGCTTCTTTTGGTGTCTCAGGTACAATCACCCTTGGATCTCAAGAGGCTAACTCTCGGGACTCACCGGAGGGTCACTTTATTATCTAAAGTGAAGGTCATTTGAAGATATAATGTGAGGGTCACTTTAAGAGCTAACATGAGGGTTATTTTATTAAATGCTTTAGATTTCACAGGAGGGTCTCCATCAATGTACTGGTACACTGCTTTTTCCCAGTGGCGATAGATGCAATGCGGAAGTGGGCCTGGGGTTTATTGAGGCTTAACAGCAGTGCAAGGTATAACTCGGCCGGACCATCAAGGGGGAGCAGGGAGTCTGGAAGCACATGCCTCAGAATATGAGCATAAACTGTGTGCTCCTCAGAGCTGACAAAATTACGCTTATCTGCCGCCTCACCCGCCCCACACACACACAGCCACACACACACACAACCACACACACACACACAACCACACACACACACAACCACACACACACAGCCACACACACACAACCACACACACACACAACCACAGGCACACACACAACCACACACACCACCACACACATAACCACAAACACAACACACACAACCGCAAACACAACACACACAACCACACACACAAACACAACACACACAACAACACACACACAACCACACATACAACCACACACATAACCACACATACAACCACACATACAACCACACATACCACCACACACAACCACACACATACAACCACACACAGAACCAACCGTCATGCACACTTTAACCAAGCACAGACACCATCAGTCATCAGTGCATGCTTTTACCGGGCACAAACACCACCAGCCATCAGTGCACGCTTTCACCGGACACAAACACTACCAGCTGTTAGTGCACGCTCCCACCAGACACACACCACCAGATGACAGTGCGCACATTCACCAGGCACACACACCACCAGCCGTCAGTGCACACTTTCACCAGGCACACACACACCACCAGCCATCAGTGAACGCTTTCACCAGGCACACACACCACCAGCCGTCAGTGCACACTTTCACCAAGCACACACACACCACCAGCAGTCAGTGCACGCTTTCACCAAGCACACACACACACCACCAACCGTCAGTGCACGCATTCATCAGACACACACCACCAGCTGTCAGTGCACGCTTTCACCAGGCACACACACCATCAGCCATCAGTGCACGCTTCCACCAGGCACACACACCACCAGCCGGCAGTGCCCGCTTCCACCAGGCACACACACCACCAGCCGGCAGTGCCCGCTTTTACCAGGCACACACACCACCAGCCGGCAGTGCACACATCCACCAGGCACACACACTACCAGCCATCAGTGCACAATTTCTACAGACACACACACCACCAACCATCAGTGCACACATCAATTGTTAACGCATCCACAATTAACTAGTGTAACAATAGCAGTATGGCGCACTTTACTTTTAAACATATTCATTTAAAGCGCAGCATGCCACCATTGCTACAAAAAGAAATACACATTTTTTTGCCCAACAATTTATAGACTTCCGTTGCAATTCGTGTTGCATTATTTAGCAATGCCAATAGCTCAAACTAAATTAATGCGAGACCTATTGCATTGTAAATGCTTGTTTTACCTACTGGCAGTTGCCAGTAGATGTTATGTTCTGTTATGTTAAAAGCATTTATTAAGCGCGAGTACACCAACGGTTTCTTGGCGCTCATGTGGGGATAGGGGCCATGGCAAGAGGGAAGCTCAATCAGAGTATGCTTGGGTAAACAGCCAAGTCTTTAGCTGCCTCCTAAATTGGGCAAGAGAGGACAAAGCCCTAAGCGCCACAGGAAGGGAATTCCAAAGTTGCGGTGCAAGAACAGAGAACCGAAGTCCGCCATACTTCTTCCGTTTGGCTAAGGGAATTTCCAGCAGGTTGAGATGAGAAGATCTAAGGTTACGAGAGGGAGTGTAACAGTGGAGACACGCCGAGATGAAAGCCGGACCCTTGCCATGTAGTGCTTTGAAAATAGTACAATCCATCTTAAAAATGCACTGCTTACTCACTGGGAGCCAATGTAAGCGTTTCATTAGTGGGCTGACATGATGCCATTTAGGCTGATGAAAAATCAGCCTGGCCGCTTGATTTTGAACTAGCTGAAGACACCAAAGCTGGCATGCTGGAATGCCCACGTACAATGAGTTGGCATAATCCAGACGGGAGATCACTAAAGCCAGAGTGACCAAGATCATGGCTTCCCTGCTCAGAAATCTGCTGATCTTCTTTATTTTCCGAAGAAACCAGCAGAAACTACCAAGCTGATTTGGGATTTCATAGACAGATCATTGCTAATAATAATCCCCAGACTCTTCAAAGAGACAGCTGGCGTAGGGGAATTACCAAGTTTAGGGGGTCAAAAATTGGAGTGCCAAGGGTTAGCCAACCCACCTGTGAGGATTAGCTCCATTTTCTCCGGATTCAACTTCAGCTGGTTGTTATTCATCCAGTCACTTATAAAAACCATTGTATCTTGGATGTTGGACTCAGATGAAGTTATAGTTAGGACCTAGTTTCCATAGGAAAAGCATTTTTTGAGTTGTCTATAGCTGTTGAGTCGTTTGACCAACCATTCTTCATGAAATTTCCCCCCAAAAAAGTGTTGAAGTATGTTCTGTGTGTCATGGGAAGTTTGGGGTGATTATACATGGGGGACCAAGAAATAGGGGCGCTAAATACGGGTGGATTTGTAATGTTAATTCCCATTGAAACACATTGTCGAACCTACAGCCCGAACTGCTGTACGGATTTACAACAAATTTGGCAGAAAGGTAGATGTTGTTACGCATATTGTGCTTTTTGTTATTTGGTGCAAATCCGTTCAATCGTTTTTGTGAAATTAAATCCAAATAATATAGTGATATTTCTGGCCGCAGATATTTTGTGATGATTTTGGGGTGATAGAGGTTAAATGGCGAGATTTTACGGTAAATCATGAATTCGCTCGCCAACAGCAGTGCTCTGATTGGCTGGAAGCAACCTAAACAGAAAATTGTGGCCACCATTTCATCGATCAGGATTGGCTGGACGAAACCTAAACAGAAAGTTACGGCCACCATTTTGTCGATCGGGAATGGTTCCTGAGGCTGGAAATGTGTGTCAAAGCTAAGATAAGGGGTCAGGGTGGAGATACTCTGACCCCAAGTATGAGAAATGGGGGTATTAGTGAAAAAGTTATGTGTCCAAAATGTAATTTTTAAAATTGTGCGCGATATTCACGATGACACAGAGATCACCAGCACACTGCCCGTGTACCATTATGGGAATGTCACAAGTATCACTGCAATACCACATATATTGGTGGAAATATAAAAGAAATAAATATTTATATATTTGTACACACTCACCGGTCACTGTCACAGACTCATGTGCACATTCACAAACTCACTCAGACACTTTTACACCCATTCACATACCCACTCACACACTTATACATTCAGTCAGATACCCACTCAGATTGATATGTATGCACCCACTCACATACTCATGCACCACTTACAGACTCATTTGGAGAGTGACGCACCCATGTGCTGACCCACTCACAGACTCACGTACCTACTTAGAGACCCTCTCATAGACTCATGCGCACAGTCTCATATCCACTTGGAGACTCTCACACCCACTCACAGACCAACCTGGGGACTTATGCATCTACTCATAGACACACTTCAATACTCATGCAGACACTTGCAGACTCAATCAGTGTCACACACCCATGTAAAAACCCAGTCAGAGATGTATGAACCCACTTACAGACCCACTCACAAACTCACATATGTACTCACAGATCTACAGAGACTCTCATGTATCAACTAACAGACCCAGTGAGACACTCATACACCCACTCACAGATCCACACAGATACTTACAAACCCACTCACACACCGATGCAGTCACTCACACACTCAACCACAGACCGTATCAGAGACTTATGCATTCATTTACTCACTCACACACTCAGAGACTCACACACCCACTCACAGACTCACTCAGATATACCCATACCTACTCTTTCACCCACTCAAAAACTCACACATCCACTCACAGACCCACCCAGACACTCATTTCCCCGTCCCAGTCCCACTCAGACACCCAAAGATGCATCCATTTACTCAGAAACGTATGTTCTCACTCACAGACCCATTGTGAGACTCATACACCCATTCACAGATCTACTCAGACAGTCATACACCCACTCAGAGACCCACTCAAACACTCACACACCCATATAGTCACTCACACACCCACTCACAGACCCTCTCAAAGACCTATGCACCAGTCACTCATATACTCAGAGACTCAAGCACCCACTCACAGTTGCACTCAGAGACCAACACACCAAATTACAGAACTACTCAGACAGTCATGCTCCCAGTCATAGACCCACTGAAAGGCTCATGCACTCAGTCACAGACCCACTCAGACACTCATGCAGCCACTCACTCACCCACTGAGACATGAACTTAGACACTCATATATTCACTCACAGATACAGTCAGGCAGTTATATACTTACTTTCAAATACACAAAGGCACTCCTGCACCTACTCACAGATTGACTGAGACTCATGCAACGAATCACTGGCCCATTAATACACTCATGTACCCACTCATAGAACACTGAGACAGTCACGCAGTTCCTTATAGAACTACTGATAGACGGATACACCGTTTCACAGATTCACTCTTATTCAGTGAATAGGAGACTTACTGACACAGTGATGCATGCAGTCACAGATTCCACTGAAAGAATAATACGCTGTGTTATAGAAATATTAAAGGAGTTATACATGCTATTATAGTCATTTAGATAGTAATGTGTTTAGTGTTTTGGTTATAATCCATTTAGCAGCAATAACTTTTGAATGTGGTGGTGACTGAAATTCACTGAAAAAAAAAAAATTACAGGGACATTAGAGTTAGGAAATAGAACAAAAAAAAGGTTAGAAATTCACAAAAGGACGTTATAGTTAGGAAATAGAATTAAAAAAAAACCTTAGAAATTCACAGAAAAAACAAAGGTTACAGCAACATTATAGTTAGGCTGCCATTTCACTCGTATACAACCAGAGAAATCCAGCAGCCATAGTTAGGGTGCTAACGATAACTCATGCCCCCGCAATGCACTGCTTTTGACCTCATATATTGCATCCCTCATGACATAGTCAGTGACATATATGTATATGTATATGTATATATATATATATATATATATATATATATATATATATATATTCACTGAAAAAACCATAGGTTATAGACCATATATAGTTAGGAATTAGCATTTAAAAAACCTTATTTTACTCACACAAAACCATTGAAATTCCATATATAGTTAGTTGCACTAACTATATATCGCGCACCCGCAATCCACTGCTGATGATGTCACATATTACATCATTCATGACATGGTCAGTGACATCACTGATGACATCACTGATGACATCTCAAATGACATCACTGATGACATCACTGATGACATCATCCAGTGACTGTGTGTTTCTGTAAAGTTTAAATATGTTTGATATATTGAAGAATGAGTGGATGTATAAGTGTCTGGATGAAGGATTTAGTAGGTGCGTGACTGACTGTATGAGTGAGTGAATAAATGTGTCGTACTAAATGCATGGGTTAGTGACTAAACTGTCTGAATGTGTGCTTCAGTATGTCTGTTGTGATGTAAACTGCTGCATGTGTTCATCATTAGCTATACGAGAGGCTATATGTGTTATTGATTGGTTGCCCAAGTATTTGTATGGGAGATTGAGTTTGTGTGGGGGTGGCTGGGAGGTGTGAGACTCTGTGCATAGATGTGTGAGCAGTTGATTCACTAGGTGTATGAGTTCAAGAGTGCATGTGGAAACAGCTACATGGGCGGTTGACTGTGTGCATGAGTGTATTGATGAGTGAATGGATATCTCAATGCTACATGTCATAGTAAGTACATATGTAAAACACAGTACATGTGAGAGTTGGCATATATAAATAACTGTGCATGAGAGCCACTGAATGTGTGAGTGGCTGTATGGATCATTGTGAACTTGTATCAGGGATTGTATAAGAGAGTAAATATGTGTTAGTATATGTTTGAATAAGTAAGGTGTGTATAACTGTATAGTTGAGGAAATGGAGGTGTGATTGATTCTTTGCATGACTGACTAGGTGTGTGAGTAAATCCATGGATGAGTGACAGTGTGTGAGTGTCTGTATACACTGAGTGTATCTAAGGTTATATTAGAGTCTGAAGAGGTTTATCGTATTAGCACAAGAATGATGTCAAATGAGATGTCATCAGTGATGTCATCAGTGATGTCATTTGAGATGTCATCAGTGATGTCATCAGTGATGTCACTGACCATGTCATGAATGATGTAATATGTGACATCATCAGCAGTGGATTGCGGGTGCGCGATATATAGTTAGTGCAACTAACTATATATGGAATTTCAATGGTTTTGTGTGAGTAAAATAAGGTTTTTTAAATGCTAATTCCTAACTATATATGGTCTATAACCTATGGTTTTTTCAGTGAATTTTCAAGGTTTTTTAAATGCTAATTCCTAACTATATATGGTCTCTAACCTATGGTTTTTTCAGTGAATTTCAATGGTTTTTTAATAGCAAATATCATAAGCTGTCGAATGTCAAGTACGTGGTAAGTAAAAACATTTTCGTGTTTATGCACACTGATCTGCTTTGAATGCTGCCCCCCCCCTCATTTCTATTAGGAGTACTCTCTCTTTGCAGATAGTGAAGGGTAGTTAACGCAGGCCTTTGCCCCCGTTGTAATCCGTCGTGCCTGCTTCTCTCTCCATTTGATTGATTGTTATCCAAGCATTTACTGTTTTAGAATTGGTTCTCTTTGGTTCATTCTCTATTTACAAACAAGCACAGAGTCGCAATACTCTGTTTAGTCTTTGCAGATAGTGAACAATCGTGTAAAAAAACAAAAGGAATCGAGCAAAATAAGTAGGCCACTAATGGGATCTCTTTTTGACCTCGCTAAAATAGAAACATTAGGAACAACCCCTCATGAGAAATACGAAACTAGTGAGATGAACTGAACTCCACACCATGATGGCTGCAAGACAGCTCGGCTCCGCCACCCACCCCACCCAAAATAACGATAAACTCTATGCAAATATTACAAATATATACAACACACCAGCAAAGTAACAGGGTAAAACATTTTATTAAATAACTATTTACATAACTATTTTATACTTTTTGTTGCCCGATCCGGCTAGCTCAATCGATCGAGCATGAAACTCATGCACTCTGATAGTTCAAAGTTTTGAGGAGTGCTTGTTAGACTGTCTGAAGCTTATTTGCACCTGCTACAGCTTCACTATTCTCAATGTAAGTGGGGGCTGTTTGAGGACGTGACTGCATTTGAAAACAATGTGATGCGGTGCCTCCCTGAACCGCTTGACGGAGGCCCCCGAGGGACGGTGTGATGGCGCGGACTCGGAGGGGGCGCTTGGCTCCGGCCCCCTCCCCAAGTCGTGTTGCCCTGGTGTGGCCTGAGATCGCCCCCGACATAGGTGGCCGGCTCCCGGGGTCAAGTGGAACTTTTTGCCTTTTGGTGACTCTTCCATTCTGGACCTTGTCCCACAATCCGTTTGACCTGAAGACACGCTGTAGTGGGGCGCCCCTTTACCGTTTCAGTTGCCATTCCGCCCGCTTTTGCTACACTGTGCCTCTTCCGCTATTCAGCTGTTTACCGCCCGCTCTTGCAACTACAGCGTTTCGCTCACCATGTAGTTGAGTTGCTCCCGCTCTTGCGGTGCAGCGATAAGCGGCTGCCACAGGACTCTCAAAATGGCGGCCGGCACTTCAGATTTGGGCGTGGTCCACTAAAATGGCCCTGCGACACCTTGGAACTCGGACGCTTGTCTGCTAGGGCTTGGGCTCCATTCTCGAAAGCGTCCCCTCAGCCTTGAAGATTCTACAAAAGTCTTGGGGGCCCCCGACTCCTGCAGGCTTCTGGTGGGGAGCGGCTGCCATGATTGCTCGTGGAATGGCCACGACGGAGCTACGAGATGGTGGTGCTCTCATGCTGACGCCAGCTTCAGTCTGAAACATCCAGAAACACTGTAGACTACCAATTCGATCAGTTCCGGTAGCGCCCCAACGTGACCCGGTAGAGAAGAACTTGCCCTCCCCTCTTTGACTGATGGTTCTTGTTGCCTGTCCCTTCTGTTGTCATTTAACAGAACTATTTAGCCTGCTGAAAGGGGTTGTGTTCCAACCGCTGGTTGGTGGAGACATTTTGACTATATTCTGGACCTGCGTTGTCGCGTAATGCGTCATATGACGCGCCGCGTTAGCGCATCCGGAAGTGCTCCGGTGCGCGAAGCGCAGCTTCCCGGAAGCGATCCGGGGCGCGGCGCGCAGCGCGTAGCGTAAGCATAACAGGTCATGTGACTTGTTAATAAAACTTTTCATTGGTTTTCATTTTACTTTTCTTATTCTAATGATGAAAGGCTTGGTCATATGACCTAAAAATTACGCTTTTTATTGCTTTCGAACATTATTTTTTCTTAAACATATATGTTATAATGTTCCAGGCTAATGTACTTTCCCGGAAAATTTACAACTGTCCTGCAAGTAAAATATATTCCTTTTTCGAGAAAAAGGGCGTTTCTTCGTCCCATGACGGAGCCGTTGAGCAAAAGAGGCTCGGCCTGCTGTCTTAGTCGCCGATACGCCTGAATATCAGATTCTTATCGATCACTTTATGCTGCAGGAGTAGAAAACACAACAGCCCTTGACCATTTATCTTTACTGCGTTCCTGCGTATTATACCTTTTACCCTTCATGTAATTGGACTGCTTTATTTCACTTGCCTTTTACTGATTCGAAAACAGTGACTATTATTAAAAACTTTACCAATGTAAATACTACTACCATGTTTTCTTTTAAAAACCTTTATTGTGAAAATGTCAGTATACAAATACGGGCCTATAACCACGTGGGCCGGCCACGGAGCAAACTGTAATCGTATATGATGAGGAGACATTTACACTGTAGAGGAACGTAACGGGCGGGCCATTAGGTTGCAAGAACTAAGGTGTCTAACAGTTGCGGAATCGGTGGACGTACATTTTATAATTAAAATACGACAGGGCCAGTTACAATAAAATTATCTAGATATACATTTGCGGGCAAGTACCATGGGTGACGTTAATTCGAACTTTCAATAGTACAGTAATCAATAACACATCAGAACTTAATATCAATAGGGATGTCAAAATATTCAATCAATTCTCGTCCCCGCCCGCCATGTGCTTCAAAACTGCATACGTATCTCGTGATATCAAGGTTGTGCAACCAGTACACAACAAGGAGTTACGAGTCCCATTTATTCCGGCGCCATTTTGGGCGAGGACGGGCAGGTCCAGGATATAGTCAAAATGTCTCCACCAACCATCGACTATGATGATGTTCATATGCTGTATTTATTAGAGTAACACTCATCTGTCCACATGAAATTAATTTGCCACAATTACAATAACTATATTTTTTTTCGGTTCCTCTGGAGAGTACATCGTGGCAGATGAGGCAGGTAACGTACCGGGCATTTACCTTTTTTGCATGTAGAGGAAAGGAAAAAAAATTCGAGCGTCCGAGTTCTAAGGTGTCCCAGGGCCATTTTAGTGGACCAGGCCCAAATCCAAAGAACAGGCCGCCATTTTGAGAGTCCTGTTGCAGCCGCCTGTCGCTGTAGCAGCAAGAGCGGGCGAAACTCAGCTAGACGACGCTCCACTGAAGGAACATAGACTTGCTGTGGACCTTCCATCTTTTCAACACACACCAGTGCGGCAACTTGCTAGACACCACCTCGGTGCCATCCGGATCTCGGCACCCCACTGCAGATGAAGTGCCTCCCCATGGAGGGAGAGACTCGTTTGCGCCGCCTCCCCCCCCGCTTCTCAGAACTCTCAACTATGACACCACCTCGGTGCCATCCGGATCTTGGCGCCTTGTGCTGGTTCCGGCCTATTCACACATCGGTCCGCTACTGACGCCACCTCACAGGCCAACGGGGCACCCCACGCCGACTTTCGGCGCAGCATTGTAGGATGGCCACACCAGTGCGGCAACTTGCTGGACACCACCTCGGTGCCATCCGGATCTTGGCGCGTTGTGCTGCCTTCGGCCTATTCGCCGCAAGTGCGCACGCAACTCAGCTGCATAGCGAGTGAAACACCAAGGGGCGCCCCACTGCAGCCGAGGAACCTCCATCTTGGGGGTGACGCACAGCATCACATTGCTTTCCAATGCAGTCAGATCCTCAAACAGCCCTCACTGACTGACGCGAACTCACAGGCCAACGGGGCGCCCCACGCCGACTTTCGGCGCAGCATTGTAGGATGGCCACACCAGTGTGGCAACTTGCTGGACACCACCTCGGTGCCATCCGGACTTGGCGCGTTGTGCTGCCTTCGGCCTATTCGCATATCGGTCCGCTACTGACGCCACCTCACAGGCCAACGGGGCACCCCACGCCGACTTTCGGCGCAGCATTGTAGGATGGCCACACCAGTGGGGCAACTTGCTGGACACCACCTCGGTGCCATCCAGATCTTGGCGCGTTGTGCTGCCTTAGGCCTATTCGCTGCAAGTGCGCACGCAACTCAGCTGCATAGCGAGTGAAACACCAAGGGGCGCCCCACTGCAGCCGAGGAACCTCCATCTTGGGGGCGACGCACAGCATCACATTGCTTTCCAATGCAATCAGATCCTCAAACAGCCCCCACTGACTGACGCGAACTCACAGGCCAACGGGGCGCCCCACGCCGACTTTCGGCGCAGCATTGTAGGATGGCCACACCAGTGCGGCAACTTGCTGGACACCACCTCGGTGCCATCCGGATCTTGGCGCGTTGTGCTGCCTTCGGCCTATTCGCACATCGGTCCGCTACTGACGCCACCTCACAGGCCAACGGGGCACCCCACGCCGACTTTCGGCGCAGCATTGTAGGATGGCCACACCAGTGCGGCAACTTGCTGGACACCACCTCGGTGCCATCCGGACTTGGCGCGTTGTGCTGCCTTCGGCCTATTCGCACATCGGTCCGCTACTGACGCCACCTCACAGGCCAACGGGGCACCCCACGCCGACTTTCGGCGCAGCATTGTAGGATGGCCACACCAGTGCGGCAACTTGCTGGACACCACCTCGGTGCCATCCAGATCTCGGCGCGTTGTGCTGCCTTAGGCCTATTCGCCGCAAGTGCGCACGCAACTCAGCTGCATAGCGAGTGAAACACCAAGGGGCGCCCCACTGCAGCCGAGGAACCTCCATCTTGGGGGCGACGCACAGCATCACATTGCTTTCCAATGCAATCAGATCCTCAAACAGCCCCCACTGACTGACGCGAACTCACAGGCCAACGGGGCGCCCCACGCCGACTTTCGGCGCAGCATTGTAGGATGGCCACACCAGTGCGGCAACTTGCTGGACACCACCTCGGTGCCATCCGGATCTTGGCGCGTTGTGCTGCCTTCGGCCTATTCGCACATCGGTCCGCTACTGACGCCACCTCACAGGCCAACGGGGCACCCCACGCCGACTTTCGGCGCAGCATTGTAGGATGGCCACACCAGTGCGGCAACTTGCTGGACACCACCTCGGTGCCATCCAGATCTCGGCGCGTTGTGCTGCCTTCGGCCTATTCGCCGCAAGTGCGCAAGCAACTCAGCTGCATAGCGAGTGAAACACCAAGGGGCGCCCCACTGCAGCCGAGGAACCTCCATCTTGGGGGCGACGCACAGCATCACATTGCTTTCCAATGCAATCAGATCCTCAAACAGCCCCCACTGACTGACGCAAACTCACAGGCCAACGGGGCGCCCCACGCCGACTTTCGGCGCAGCATTGTAGGATGGCCACACCAGTGCGGCAACTTGCTGGACACCACCTCGGTGCCATCCGGATCTTGGCGCGTTGTGCTGCCTTCGGCCTATTCGCACATCGGTCCGCTACTGACGCCGCCTCACGTGCCAACGGATTTTCTACGCTTTTTATAGCCCTATGCCGCATAACAGGTCATGTGACTTGTTTATAAAACTTTTCATTGGTTCATTTTACTTTTGGTTTCCTAATGATGGAAGGCTTGATCATATGACCTAAAAATAACACTTTTCATTGGATTAAAACATTTTTTTTTCCCAAACGATGAAAGCCCCACCTTGTTTCTAGATGTTTCAGACTGAAGCTGGCATCAGCATGAAAGCACCACCATCTCGTGGCTCCGTCATGGTCATTCCGCGAGCAATCATGGCAGCCGCTCCCCACCGGAAGCCTGCAGGAGTCGGGGGGCCCCCAAGACTTTTGTAGAATCTTCAAGGCTGAGGGGACGCTTTCGAGAATGGGGTCCAAGACCTAGCAGACAAGCGTCCGAGTTCCAAGGTGTCCCAGGGCCATTTCAGTGGACCAGGCCCAAAAAGGAAGGATACCAAAACCAGTGCGGCAACTTACTGGACATCACCTGGGTGCCATCCACATCTCAGCGCGTTCTGCTGCCTTGGGACTAATCGCACAACAGACCGCTACTGACGAGGCCTCCCCCCGCACCCCCCGGGACGCCCCACGCCGTTTTTCGGAGCTGCATTGTAGGATACCCAAAACCAGTGCGGCACCCAGGTAACATCACCTGGGTGCCGTCCAGAACTCAGCACGTTGTGCTGCCTTGGGACTATTCGCACAAAACACAGCTACTGACCATTGTTGCTTCTTTTTTCAAAAAAATGTTTAAATGTATTTACTGTTTTTGTTGCGTTGTATATATTTATAAGTTATTAAAGTTTTATAATCCTACTACTTTGTTGGAGTGCTATATATTTTTAATGTGATACATAATTGTAAAAACTTTGATGTACAAAGAGGCATCCCTGGAATCTTCCGCTTCAGGCTCGGTCCCCTCCCCAATCACAATACAGGATGGTTTTCAGATAGTAGGAACGCGTGTGGTGTGACGGATCTCATTGGGTGGGGGCCTTGATCTACTGTAACTCCTTTGAAGAGGGGTGATTCTTTACAGCTGGGGCCATAAACTACATCTGCAGGGCTAGGTGATAGCCTGGGACCGGCCTGGACAATCGGACACATAGGAAGAGGAGTGTCAGAGGGTGCGGTAGTGAATAGGGCGAAAGGGTGGTGTCGAGCGGGCACAGGGTGTGATTCTCAGGGAAGAGCAGCGCAGATGGGGGGAGGTTTATTGCCCATGCATAAGACAGAGAGCGGGGGTGACCAGTGCCTGGGGGAGATGCTAGCGAGGGTGGGGAGCCATGCTAAGGATCGACAGCGTGCAGAGAGTGGGTCTGGTCAAGGCATCTAAAATGGCTGCCGTGCACGACAAAAGTGTGGCATTTGAAAAAAGGCAAGATGGCGCAGGCAATGTTTATCAACACTTCCTGATTTCCTTCGAATCGAACGTTAACAGACGTTATCTCTCCCACACTACCGGTCCCCCTGGGCTTAAACGCCGAGATAGTAGGGACTACATCCCGTGGAGATAGGCCGAGACGTCACTCAGCAGAAAAAAAAAAAAATCAAAAAAAGTCTATAAACATACAATAAATTAAAAGTCAATCATTCTTGTTTCCTTGTAGTACGCTCCCCAGTCCGCTTTCCGTTACGCGTACCGGGCGCACCCCACGAAAAAAAACGATATATATATTATTTTTTTTTGCCCCGCGCGGCCCTTTTAAAGCCTCCACATCAAACCTAGGGGGTCAGGGAGGATCTACTATGCCCCCTTATGGTCATTTGCCCCTTCGCTTTGGCCTCCTCTTGTCTCTCGATCCTACCGAGAGACAAGATGGCGGCCGCTACGGACTGTTTGGAATGTTTACAGACACCGGAGTGCCAATCAGCTTCGCTTCGCAAAGCTCCGTAACGCGAAAAGTACGCGAACCGGATCGCTGCCCGGAGCGCTGTTACAGATATATATCTTTTTTTGAACGTTAATTTCTCAAAATCCACTGGAGCACATATATTGAGACCTAGCAAAGGCACATCGGGCTACCAGTCCCTACAATTTTGCCAAGTTTCGTGCAAATCCATTCAGCCGTTCGGGCTAAAAGTGAGGCCAACCGCCCTGTGGAAATTAACATGGGAAAAACGCGTTTTGGGACCCCCTTTTTTCTCTGCCCCCCCTTGACGAACCCCCCCCCAAAATTTTCAGGGGCTGCTCGGAAACAAAATGTTCCATTTTCCTGAAAATTTCAGCCAATTCCGTCCACAAACGCCAAAGTTATTAGACATAGAATTTTCAAAAATCCCATAGAGAAAAAATCCTAACTATATATACCTACTGGCGACCGCCAGTAGGTAATATATATATATATATATATATTACCTACTGGCAGTCGCCAGTAGGTAGTTATAGTTAGGACCTAGTTTCCATAGGAAATCCACAACATTCTATTTGGAATGACTTTGGCGCTAGTAGACGAATCTTCGCGAATTTCTCTAAGAAAATGGCCTGAAAGTTTGGGGGTGATTCGTTAAGTGGGGGCTGAGAAAAAAGGGGATCCCAACACGTGTTTTCCCCATGCAATTTTCCATAGGGACCTTTAGCCAGGGCTACAGCCCGAACGGCTGAACGGAATTACACCAAATTTGGCAGAGAGGTAGAGTTCGGTTCGCAGATTGTGCTTTTTGTTAAATGGTGTAAATCCGTTCAGTAGTTCCTGAGAAAATCAAAAGTAAACTCATAGCGATATCTAGAGACGAAGTACAGCACGCGTACCGAAATCCGTACAATTATGAGCACGAGCTGCATGCTGATTGGATGTCAACTGTCTGTCAACACTCCAAACCAGGAAGTGTTGGCAGCCATCTTGTGCCTCGGTAGCACCGAGTCACAAGAAAACAGTAAAACAAAGTTGAAAAATAAGGAAAGGGGGCAGGGTAGAACCATGTTGACCCTCTAGGCCTGCTCAGGGGGTCTCACATGGATCTTTAGGCGTAATTTTTTTTAAATAAAAAAAACGCGTTGTACGCGTATTGTACTCGTACGCGGTGGAAAAGGAAAAAAAACTAGAAGTTTGTTTTATTCTTAATTAGCTCCCGGGGGGCCAAATCCCGGGGGCAATTTTTTTCTATAATGGGGGGCTTGGAAGTGTCCAACAGGAACAAAAGAATGGGAAAAAAAAGTAATGTCGAGGACAGTGATGCTCCTACTTCCTGCGTTTTATCAGGTCAATAGACTGTTTCTCATAACACAAAGGTTTATTGCAATAAATGTATAGAATTTTGACTTGAGCAAAATCAGGATGAAGTTTTGGGTGTGGATTGCTTGCTCAAAATGCTGGTGCAGCAGTTGATGTGCTTGGTGCAGCAGCAGGTGGGTTGTCCTTCAACCTCTGTGTTGCAGCTCAAGCAAAGTTGTTGGGGTGTAAGTTCTTCACGTGTCGCTCCATATTTGCTGTGCCAAAGGAGTATTTTTGAGATGGATCACCCCTTGAAAGAGTTTGGAAAATTTTACAGGTTACTTTTGGAGCATTAACCTTTTTTTGCACATCTGGAAAAGTAAAAAACTGCCAAATTAGAGCTTCTTTCCTCTTCTTTGGAGGTTCTTTAGGGATGAAATATTCCTCTGAAGAATGGCTGGAAGAGGAGTCCATTGCTTCTTAGAAAGTTAAAGTAGAATTATTAAAATGGGGACGGAAGTTTCAACAGTTGTAATAGTGTTATGAACCAATCAAATCTCTTCTTTTAAAGTCACATGGTTTTGCGTACGCTTACGCTGTGATTACGGTGCTCTTACGATGCGAGTACGCATGACGTTTCACCGCGATTGGTGTAATTGCTTTTAAAAGTAATATAGGATTATTGGAACTTAAAAAAAATGTTTTCATAATTATCCTAGATATTGTGTTCTGTTAGTATGTTCAATAAATACATAAATATATGTTTTTAAACAATTAAAAACATTTGCGTCTTTGCGTACGGTGCGCCGTACATGACGTCACACGGAAGCTTTGATGCGACATGCAATGTGAAAGCGTATTTGTAGCGTATGCTGAGAATGATTAGCAGTACAAACTATGGTGCGATCACTCTCTCACTGTCAAATCAGAGCACAGGGCGCGCTATAATAATGGTTACAAGTGGTCACTCATTGGAGATCCGATTCAGCTGTGTGGCTTATCCACGGTATCATAACGTTACTTTTTAGCCTGTTTAAGTTTTAGGTTTGCATGAAATACTATGCTACAGGCAGATATGGATCTTTAGGCAGCGCTTATCTGCATAAAGTTTGGTTATTATCATTTATATATAGGTGCATGAGGGAGAGAAAAGAAGTCTATGTGAATGGCGAGGATTGCACAATAGCACCAGATCACTCCTTAATTTGTAGACACATACAATTGCATGGCTCTTGTAATCAAAATGCGCCTAATTTGGCCTGAATTTTGAAAGGCACTGCGACACCTGCTATCATACAACCTTCAGTTTACTGGAAACGTGAGTTATTTAATTTGAAATAATGCAGATTGTTGTGCAATGTTAGCAGGCTTTGGTTACATGATTACGGTAACTGAGCGTGTGGTTTGCTATAAAAAAGTTGTGTTTACTCCTCTGCATGGGAAGCTGGATGTTTCCATCTGGCCGTCGATTCCGACCTTGAAAGAAGAGTCAACCAAATGAGCCGTATAAGAGCGCTATTGTCTCAAAAAGAGGTCGCTCTTACATCTGCTAGAGAAACATTTGTCCTTCATGTAGCAAACACCCGCACAGAAGTGTATGATTTATTAAATACAGACGTGCTTCTGTATTTTGGGGAGTTAATTCAGAGTATCTTTAATGCGTCCTTGACTTTGGGGTTACCTTACTTTTTAAAGTTAGAAGCAGTGGTCTTGTGACTTCTTTTCAAAGTATATTTTGTGTCTTCTCTGCATTTTTTCATTCAATGTTTTCCAGCATCTTTGGTGAATTCCGCTTAATACTCGCATTAGTTGCCGGTGTGCTTTTATTAATTTGTTTACTTAAATATGGATGCACATCCTGCAGCACAAGACAATATGTCCCGGCTGCTGCTGCTTCGCAAACGAATGCTTAGTTATTACGGAGCGCTGCCTCTGGCTACATTGAGTGCAGCTTATGGATTATCGTTTCGATTTTCCTTTTTCACATGCGTTCAACCTGTCTTCCATTGCCTGAGCTGCGATTTCGACTGGGCCCTGGATTTGTGTCTCTGCAGTACGGTGTCTCCCAATGCAGATTATGACCAGCTGATGAGCCCCTTAGTAGTTCATGACTTGCTCTGTTCTGGCGGTGGGATTATGGCCTTAGCAGCGATACATGGAATAATGGGACATTGGAATGTTTTTGCAGCGGCGCATGACTTCTTGGCACGCAGTTACATTGAAGATGACCCGAGTTTTCCTCCGATGGTGATAGAGGCTCCGGTCATTGAGGAACATGTATGCTCATTCTCACTATTGAATTGGATGGCTGAAATGTTTTCAGATGAGAACAATGACTTCCTCTTGGAGGCTGTTGCTACATACTGTGCTTATACGCTGTTGGATTAAGACTCTTTGAATTTTCGACCTATTATTTATTATTTAGTTACTGTTTTCTATCAAACAGCGAATACATTTTTATGCAAATTTGAACTTGACTCTGCTTTTCAGGCTTGGACTCTGCGTTCCTAATTCGCCCACGTTTATATCACGTGGTTCGATCGAGGGAGGGTCTCGTCGGCTGAGCCTTGCACTCACACCGTGTTAAGTTAGCATGGGTTCATTAGAAGGTTAAACACCATTTTTGCTTTCCTGCTCTGCTTTGCACATGACACGCACTTGTGATATTGTTTAGAGAAGGCTGAGTATTTTGTTTCACTTGGGAATAATTTGTTATGCTATATTTCTAAACCGCCTCGCTAGTTTAGTGTGTATAGTGAGAGCATGGAACATCAAGGTTATCTTGGATACTGTGTCTGTTATTCGGAATGATCCTCGCACGTTCGACCTATAACACATATGCAGCTGTGGCCACGTCTGATACTGGCGCGTTTAATAATGTATTGTGGAGGCATAATTAGACACAGTTGGAGAACATTCGTATCCTGACAGTTTGTGCAGAACTCAATGTGATCCACTACTGCTGAATACCAGAGGTATGGGGCCGTCCATGTAATCCTATGAGACCTTCTGTAGTTATAAACTAACCTGGTAGGTAGGGAGGGTGAAATGTAGGTATATTTTAAACCTGTTTCCCGTTAGTAATATAAGATGCTTTCTCCCTTTGTATTTTATGGAATAGTAACAATGCTGACAACCTTGTTTCTGATAATATGTTTGGTTGTATTATCTAAGGTACTGTGCATGAGATTACAGTGTTAGAAATAAACATTTGAATTCCAGACGAGAACTCGGATAATAATGGGCATGAGAAAAGCATGTGTTCAAGGTCTGCTGCCACCAAACCACATTTAGGACACTTAGCACGATCGCTAGTTATATTATTTTGGGACCATTTTGAGATTCTTTGTGGGGTATAGTATAGATGACATATTGTTTTATATTGTTGAAGCCTTAGGCTAGAAGATTGTACCAGTTTGTTAATACTGCTGAATGACGTAGAGATATTATGTGCAGTTATATTTAAGCCCAGTCTTATAGACCATTTCTCGGCAAGTTTAGGGCAGTCATCAGCTTTATATTGATTGAGACACTTATAGCCTATACTAATTAAAGATTTTGACTTTTCCGAGTATAAACATGTCCATATTTCCGAGTCGAACACTTCTCTCAGATTCATTTTACATATAAAAAAGTCTTGGATTTGTATGTATTTAAACCGCATCTGTTCTGGCAGTTTATATAGAAGCTTAAGTGTCCCCTAACGTATTTATACCAAAATTGGCCCATGCACATCCTGCTCTGTCACTAAAAATTCCAGGTAATCCCGGGTTGTCCCACAGCAACAGCTTGGAATGAAAAAAAGAAGTCCTACCAATGGTCAAAATTAAATTCCATATACGCACTGCCTCCCTAGCAGTCTTAAACTTAACTCTTTTGAAGTAGTTCGGATCGTTAACTCTCGCCAGGAATTGATTAGAATCCGTACCTAACATAAATTGATGAAAATAAAATTGATTATTAGAATTAAAAAGACTGTGGAGGCGACCCAAAAAAGTAGCAAAAAAATATATTCTAAAATCTGGGAAATTAAGCCCCCCTTTATTAAGTGGGAGCTTCAGTAAAGAAAGCGATCTTCGAGCTTTTTTATATCCCCAAATAAAACTGCTGAAGAACCTATCCAATTTTTTGAAAAATAAATTGCTAACACATAGAGGGATTGACCTAAATAAATAAAGACATTTCAGTACAATCTTCATCTTAATAAGATTAATCCGCCCTACAAGATCAAGAGGAATCTTATGCCATTTTTTTAAGAGGGCTGACACTTCTTTCAGTAAGACGTCATAGTTAAGTGCATTTATATCCCCTATTTTGGATGAGATTTTCACTCCTAAATAAGTAGCAGTCTGACAAATACCATGTACAGCAACCGCAACCGGAGGTTTGTAATTCAATATGAACTGTGTTTTGTTTAAATTTAATTTATAGCCAGAGATGGCTCCAAAGTTGTTTGCTTCCTCCGTAATCCCTGATATAGCTTCTACCACATCTGTTGTATACACAGCTAAATCATCAGCATACGCTGTAATGTTAAGGGTGTTTGTGCCAAATTTAAAAGGATTAATGCGACCTTGCAACTGGAGAGCATTTAGAAATGGCTCCATGGAGAGAGCAAACAATAACGGTGATAGGGGACACCCTTGACGTGTACCTCTAAAAATTGAAAAGTTAGAAGACAGCATGCCGGCATAGCCTATTTTCGCATGGGGTGGTCATACAAAGCCTGTACCTTCCTCAAGTATTGACCCTTAAAGCCATATTCAGTCATACCAGCCCAGAGATAATCCCACCCCACTCGGTCAAAAGTTTTCTCAGCATCTAATAATACCGTTCCGAGTGGAGTGGGATTAGTTGCTGCTACATCAAATGTTGTTATCACCATATTTACGCGTGCGACTGTGCCCCTACCTATCACAAAGCCGTGTTGTTGTGGATTAACTAATTTTGGCATAAGTGGAACAAGGCGCATAGCAAGAACTTTAGCATATGCCTTTGCGTCCACGTTGATCAGCGAAATGGGTCTATAAGACCCACATTTCGTTGCTGGTTTATTCTTTTTTTTTTTTAAACATGATCTTGGCGGTCTTCCATGAATTAGGAGCTTTCCCAGTTTCGCTAATCTGGTTAATAACCGAACAAAGGAGAGGAAGTAATTCGTCAGTGCAGATTTTATACACTTCTATGGGTAGCATATACTCCCCTGCTGCTTTACCTGAGGGAAGAGAAGCAATAGCAAGTCTAGGCTCTGTAAGTGTGATCTTTACATCCAAGTGTTCCATACCTTCTACTTCTATGTCCCTATCAATTACCAAGTTCTTACGAATGTCATTTGTATGCTGTCCTCAGTTGGGCGGTTTTCAGGAGTATACAATTTACTGTAGTATGTAACAAATTGCTCCAATATTTGTGGGGGTTGTTTATATATGATATTATTGGATCCCTTGAAAGATTTAATTAGTGTGTTGGCTCTGTCATCAGCAACTTTATACGCAAGAATTTTCCCTATTCTATCTCCACTTTCGTATTGTGACAGTTTAATGCTGCTTCTCTCTATAAAGGAATTTTTAATGGTAGAACGGAGACTTACTAGTTTGAGTTCTAATTGAGCGGCATTTTGCAAGTTTAGTGCCCCCCATCGAAGGGTTTCCGCCAAATGCTTTTCAAGTGCCAAAATGCTAGATTTCATAGCCAAAATCTAATTCCTTCGTTCTGTATTCTGTCTAAGTATAAACTGCTGGGCGAACCCTCTTACACTAGCCTTACAGGCATCCCACACATAGATAAGTGAAGCCGAATTAGTATTAATTTCTAAAAATTCTTTAATATGTGCCTTAAGTTGAGAAATGAATACTAAATCCACTAATAAGTATCTTGGAAATGAAAATAGCCTAGGTTCCTGTGTCCTTGAAGTAATATTAAACCGAAGAAGAATCGGATTGTGATCCAACGTAACTCTTGGGCAAATCTCCATAGTGCAAGATTCTAAAATGTTATCAGATGCCCATGCCATGTCAATACGTGAGCACATTTTATGGGGTGCCCAGTAATAAGTAAACCCTGCTAAATTGGGGTATAAATTCCGCCAGACATCTTTTATATTATGTAAGCGGGAAAGTTCAGATATATCGGCTCGTGTCTTGCGCATATGTTGGAAAGCTCCCTGCCTCGTGGTATCCTGCTCATAATTCATTACACAATTAAAATCACCAATAAGTATCAATTCCCCTTCCCAGTCTAATAATTCGATATTTAACCAATCAAAAATAAATGGATCGTCAATATTAGGTCCATATAGAGCACAAAAGACATACTTGCAGTTTTCTAAATTAATTTGTGCTATTGCCCACCTACCCCCTTAGTTGGAAGCCGTTTTAATGACTTCTATTCTTTTGCCTTTTCTTTAGGATAGCCACTCCTCGAATAGAGGCACTTAATGTTGTACAAGTCACTACTTCATAGCCATTTGCTCTAACCGTTTCCTATCCTTATAGCAAATATGGGTTTCTGTTAGTAGCACCAAATGAGGATTATACATTCTCAATTCCTCATATACTAGTAACCTCCTACTCTTACTATTAAGGCCTGCAACATTCCAGGCTAAACAACTGATTTGATACATTTCATAAGTCTGAATGTACTATAATTTTTCTGATTCAACATACATGTGAATACTCCCCTATGTTCGTCTTTTACATCCCTTGTGCTCATGTTGTCATTTTCAAAGTTTTTATCCTCCTCCCTGCTACAACCCTACCCTCTCTTACCCCCCACCCATTTGTACGTACGGGGAAAGCCCCCCTCTATCTCCTGCTGCCGCTGAAGGGGCAGCCTAACAGAGAGGTAGCCTCAAAATCTCCCGCCTCCCTCTATTGAAACCCTAACACCACAAATCAATAAGAAAAATACCTAGATAAGAAAATAACAACAAGAATTTCTATATGTAATTCTTGTATTAAATTCAGTCAACCAAGCACTTTTTATTCTGCTCAAAAAGGAGAAAAACCAAACATGAAGGAAGAAACAGTGATAAGAAAAGAATAGCAATAAGGCAGTACAAATAACCTTTTACCGGTAAAAAATCCTAAATGACTTAGCAAATAAATAAATAAATGGTATCCTATTCTCCCACCATCTATCAAAAAAAAAAGAAGCAAAACCCCCCTTAGCTTAAAGTGTGAACACATCTATACTTTAACAAAATTTAGAAAGTACTGACTCAGCTTCTTTGACGTCAGTAAAGTAGTATGTATGCCCAGCTTTAATTACTTTAAGACGTGCTGGTTCCTGAAGGTATACCTGCCCACCCGCTGCTTTAAAAGGGTCAATGAGTTGACGCAGCTTCCATCGCTTATCCATAGTAGCCTTCAGAAACAAGTGCTTTCTACCTCAATATCAGCAACGATGGTACTACTGGGCATGCAACCATCTAACGGTTTATACAAAGATCTATTAATTATCCTAGTCTCATGTGCTAGATTGGTCATAGCCAGGGCATCGATATCCTTTAAGCCACCACATATAATGGAATGGTGGTCATTCGTCAACGAAATTTATGTTATGGAGTCCTCATTAGCCAGAATAAGAGGAGTACGATCAATGCTGAAATTGGACAAAATCTGGGGAACTTTCTTTTGAAAGCTAATTTAGTATTAGTAATATTTTTTTCTATAGCTTATAGAATGGTTAGGTATAAAGATTGCTATGGTTATAAACACATCATGCTATACTGATACATTACTGTGTACCTTGATTTGATGCTTATTTATGATTTAGTTTGTATTAAGATTTAACGATATGTTACCATTAATATTTTGACTAATCTCTTTTTTACTTCCTTTTTAGTATTGTATATGTGGAAAAAAAAGGAAAAGAAAGACTCTCCTTATGTCTTGTCGACTTGTGTTGTCAATAAAAAAAAAAATTTTAAACAAGAAATAAACAATTCAAACTTGCACGTGTCTTTGTTTACTCCTTGTTTTGGACTGCTGTAAGACTATAACGAAAGAGTGCTCTTTTTATCCACCTTACTTGAGGTAATCTAAGTCGCATGTTCTGGGTTGACTAGTCATTGGTGTTTTTGCTATAGGACGAAGAACCAATGAGTCAGGGATTGCTAGTCTGGTAGGGAGTTTGGGTACTAAGGTGGGTTTTGGTACACCGTAATTTATTGAGGTCCTAAGCCTTTATGCACAATTCTGTGCAGGAGCAGAATTCCTGCAACAGTAGTTACAACAAAAAAAAAGCTCGATAAAGGGCCTTTAGTTTGAATCAGGATATGAAATTGAAGAATAATTGATAACCCCAGCCAAGAAAGGGAGCAAGTGTGCAAATTTACAGTGCCTTCGGCTGGGTTACTTGTTACAATAAGAATGCTCGATAAAGGCCTGCACTTTGAATAGGAATATGAAATAGAAGAATAGTTGATAATCACAGCTAAGGTATGCAGCAAGTAGTTGTGTGTATGTGTGGATGATGTGTTGATTGAGTGGAAGATGAAAAAGGTAAAAAATAAAAAAGGCTGGAGACACGCAAACTACCCACTGCTTTGTCAGTGAAGAGAATCTTTGGATATCCAGCTTATTACACAGATAGGGTGTTGGATTCCTCAGTGGGATCAAGAGAAACGAGTACCACATCTAAGGAAGCAAGCTAGTGCATAAACTACACATAGTGTGCGGTAGAAAGGACACAAGAAAGGACGGAAGTGTGCAAATTACCCAGTGCTATTCATGGGTAGTAGTTACGAAGAAGGCTGAATAAAGGGCCTGCACTTTGAATTTGAATTAAAGAAGAATAATTGATAAGCCCAGCAAAGAAAGGCAGTAAGTAGGTGTGTGTATTTGTGGATGATGTGCTGATTGAGCGGAAGATGAATAAGGTGAAAAATAAGAGGGGCTGCAGAGATGCAAACTTTCCATTTCTTTGTAAGGGAAGTGGGTGTTTAGTTTTCCGAGTGCATATATAAATATCATGCAATGCGAGGGCCCAATGTAGAGTCTTAAAGGCCGATACATGTATCACTAGTAAATGATCCTGATGGATTGTCAACACAAGATGTGCCATTATTAAATGATTTGGAGGAATTACACGATGAAAATAATGTAATCACACAAGAACCGCAATTGAGTGGGGTGGAAGGAAGAGAAATTGCCCGGACTCCTTTCAAACCCAAATCTACCTTTTGCCCCATAATGCTGAGAGATATTTTGGACCAATTCAGTGAGAAGGTCACGAAGGAGCTAAAGACACTCTACTATAAAACAATACACTCAGCAAGGAAATGTAATTACCAGAATAATGAATACCATAAACTGGTGAAAAAGCTGCAAGCACAACAGAAAGTTATAATTCGCCAGTCGGATAAAGGGGGCAACATTGTTTTCTGGCCACATGACATGTACATGACAGAAGCACTGGCCCAACTGAATAATAGAGACTGCTCCAGACGAATTAACCAACTACAAGTGACTACAGCACACAATGAGTTTAATGGAATACTGATAGCATGGAAATCAGCTGGTTTACTTTCTCAAGATGAATTTAAATTGTTTTAAAACGATCACCCAAAACTTCCAGCAATCTATTTTATCCCAAAGGTCCATAAATGCAATTTAACTCCCCCGGTAGGCCAATTATATTGGCCTGTGGTGGGTTACTGGAGAACACATCACGTTATGTGGACTACTTCCTACAGAGCCACGTTAAAAATCTTCCCTTTTTGTGGAAATTGAGTGGAATAAATTGGGAAGCGGACCATCTCCTTGTAACACTTGATGTCACAACATTTTATACAAGCATCAACCACCGTGATGGCATCAAGGCTGTGGAGTTTTATCTGAACACTAGATCTGAGGATATGAATTTGCACAACAAAATGTTATCTACCATGATTTTAACCTGTCTTGAAAATAATGTCTTTTTATCTAATAATCATGTGCCTACATATGGGCTACTGGGAGCAACAGGTCCTTAGAATTTTTTTTTGAAGAGTCAGGTTTTATGTTGGTACAGATTCATTGATGACATTTTTTTAATCTGGAAGGGAACTGAAGAAAGTTCTCAAAGTTTTGTGAAATGTATTAACTGTAATTCTTTTAACTTGGGTTTTACAGCACAAATGAGCAGGAACACCTATAACTTTTTAGATGTGGAAGTTTACATTTTAAACAATTTGGTGAATACTAAATTACATAGAAAGACAACAGCTGGAAATACAATCTTTCATGCTACCAGTCACCATTCTGTTCACTTAATCAAGAGCATCCCTTAGGGGGAGATGCTACGAATACGCAGGATATGTAGTGACGACAATGACTGCAAGATAGCACAACTAGCAAGTAAGAAGAGTGTTATATCCTACATAATTATTTACCATGTATTCCAGCGTTGCTGCCACTAGCTGCTCAGCCAGAGTGTGTCTTGCTTTTAGAATGTTGGTGTGCCTGTGATGCCTGGAATGCCTGGGTGACTGAGTGGGGTGAATGTGGCAGTTGAAGATGGGCTGAGCAGCTAGGGAGGCTGGTCCTGGTGGGGCTGGTACCACACTAGGCTGGCTGGAGTACAGAGATGTTGTTACCCTGACTGAAGACTGAATAAACTAGTCTTGATTACATCCTGGCTCCTGGTATTCTTTCCACCAAGGATACAACAAAGAGTTTCCTGGACAGGGGTTATTCTGAAATAATGCTGGATACTGCTATCAAGAAAACAATGGGTCTCAATCAAAAACAAGCACTCATGGAGCATAGAAAATCACAGGTTACACGAGATGAACCCTCCACTAGATTGATTTTAACATGCAGTTTGCAACACAAAGCCATACGTAAAATCATTAATAAGAATTGGTCATTGGTAAAAAGTGACCGAGTGTTAAACAATCAATCCATCCGGTCACCATGTATAACTTTTAGGAAGGCTCAATCAATAAGCAATCCCTTGGTTAAGAGTAGTCCGGAGGTATTGATGGCTAAAACCTGGTTAAGCCGCAGGAACGGCTTCACATGCTGTAAAATATGTAAAGCATGTAAATATGGGGTGAATACAACAAGCTACAGCACACCATTCAAAACCAATCCAGTCCCATCAATAAGAGTCTGAACTGCAAAACTGAATATGCAGTTTATGTATTGGAATGTACATGTAAGTTACGATACATAGGGAGCACTAAATTACAAGTACATAAGCGAGTGCTCCAGCATCTGAGAGCTATCACTAATAATGACGTAACGTACCCGGTTGCACGCCATTTTAAAGAACACCATGGCAGCAAACTTGATGATTTGAAATATTTTGTCATTGATACCATCTTGCCCCAGAAACGGAGTGGAGAGGGGGGGGGGGCGGGAAGCTCTATTACGTAGGCTGGAAACCCGATACATTTTAGAACTGGATAGTAAGATACATCAGGGTTTGAATTTTAGTGAAGATTTAAATACATGCTTGTAATCTGTATTTTACTTCTATATTGGATTTAGATGAGATAACAACTGTTCATGTCCAATCGCTGCCTGCCAAAATGAATGTTTCTTTTATCTTCCTACTTTTTCTGTTTGCACATTTGCACATTGGTAGGTCACGGCTGTGACCACCTGAATATCACGAGATTTTTTTAGCAAGAGCACTTTAGGCCATTTACATTCATGGAAAACATCAATAATTATGGCCCACATGGGCAATATTACACAGAGTATAATGTTTACATCCTTCCCGCAAATTTGCACATAATTTATGAACCAGAACAATTAAATAATGGTATATGGTTGTTGCTATTAACTAAGAGGTTTTAAAAGAACTCACTACGAGGGTCCTTTTTAAAAATGCCTTTAATCATATTTAATGTCTAAGTATTTATGAAATTGTTGATAACACTTATTTATTAACTTTCATTATAAATAGCATTACAACAAAGGGATCAATAGTGTACTCTGTTTTACACTGTGTAAATAATGAAGTATGTTTTTCATGTTTATGCCTATTGCGTGGTTAGCTTTGCACTTGCACTGTCACTTTAAAATGGGAGGCACTCCTCATGCACGTCATGTGATCAAGGGCACTGTGTTGCCCGAAACGCGTCATGGCGGTGGTGCCGGGCGGTATTTCAATAAATTAGTATTGCACCGATTTTGGGTCTGCGTCCGTTTGTTCGAGTGAGGAAAAGAAGTCACGAGAACGGAGTGATTAAGCATATATACATATATATATCTTCGTATCTTGCTCGCTCCGAGCTTTGAAAGACCGAACCCGCAGATGCTCAAGGAATGGGGGCAGAATAACCTTGATGCATCTATGAATTCGGTTCGGATTCTTGTTAAATATGCTGCAATTGACCGTGCAGAGATCTTGAAAAATATTGATACTATACAAGAGGAAATAAATAAAATAACCGAAACTGAAGACATAAAAAAATTGAAAGAGGAAATGTTGGACAGATTAAAAAAACACGGGGACAAAATTAAGGCAAGGAAAATAAGCAAGTTTGCACGAGATCAGGCGGATTACGCCAATGGTCAGATCTTTACCTTCTCGCGTAAATTCAACAAAGTCAAGCGCCAGCAGTACAGCACAAAAGAACATAAAAAACAGACCCCGGACAATCCTATTAATAGAGGGGCAAGTGGTAGTAAAGAAGCTGAGGAAGCGGGAAGTGAGACTTCTGATGGGTCTGATGCCTTTTCTAGTGCTTCAAGTGGGGATTCGCTATTCAATGAGCAACCGCTAACTATCCTCAACATGGAGGAAGAGTTGGATTTTTTAGTGGCGGAAAGACTGTCAACCTTACGCCCTCGGCAAAAGAATGCAATAAGAGCCGAAGGAATAGAAGGAGGCACGAAAGAAGAAAAAAACAAAAACAAAAACAAAAATGTGCAGAAAAAGAAGCAACAAGGATGGCGCAACAAGAAATAATAAGAAACAATGCTGTCATCAATCTCACTGATGTTACTCTGAGTAAAGCGGAGGAACAACTACTTTCGCTAGGATTGAACTTTTGCCCAGCACAATCATCTAAATATGCCCCGACTAGAGTTGATGTATTCCAGTTTATACGCAAGCTCAAATTGAAAAAATTCTTCACACTACAATCCTTGAAAACTGGAGCTAATGCCCGCCCTACGAGTGTAACTTCAGGGGATCCTGAAGTCTCAGCAATGGATGTCCCCGTGCTACTTGACATGCATGATCTCAATGCAGCTACAGATTCACAACCAATGGGACCCGATGTGGACTTGTCCACTCAAAGAAGACTGAGTAAAATACATATGACACAACAAGGAGCAGAGCTAACTCCGTTTAAAGGCAAGTCAGACTTTGTCCCCTTGATGGCAAAAGATGCGATCGATACTTTCCATGACTGCATCACCACGGAAATCAAGTCTCTTTACAAATCGACTAACAGCAACAAGAGGCAAGTATATAATCAACAACATGCTAATTACTATGCCCTTATGAAGAAGTTAAGCACTAACCCCAATATTGTTATCAAGACTGCGGACAAGGGTGGGAACTTGGTGCTATGGCCCAAAACAGAATATATCACGGAAGCCCATAGACAATTACATGACATTAATTGCTATGTTAAAACTAGCAATAAGGACTATGGTAAAGCTTGTGAGAATCTGTATAAATTGTTATCACAATGGCGCAGGGAAGGACTCATCTCGGGAGATGAGTTCAAGTTCCTACATAATGAGTTCCCGACCCTTCCTGCATTTTACTTGATACCAAAAGTGCATAAAGACATCAGACCTATGCCTGGTAGACCCATTATATCTGCATTAAATAGTGTTGGTGAAAGGGTGGGCCAATATATAGATTTCTTCCTCCAGGACCTTGTCAAAAAGCTACCAAGCTATGTCCGTGACAACACGGACTTTCTTAAGAAAATAGAGTCAATTGAATGGCAGGAAGACATGTTGCTGATTACACTTGATGTGGAATCTCTATATACGAGTATAGCACATGAAGATGGCCTCAATGCAGTAAAATACTTCTTGAGCCAGAGACCCGCACATTATTACCAACACAACAAAGCAATTTTGAGTCTCATAGAGTGGTGTCTTAGAAACAACTATTTCTCTTTTGGGAAGGAGATTTGGCGACAGGTGAGAGGCGTGGCAATGGGGGCCTGCTTCTCCCCCAGCTATGCGTGTCTTCACGCTGGCTGGTGGGAGGAGTGGGTCCTCAATGTAACACACAAAGTGTGGGTCAATGAAAAAGTAATCAAGTACCTGCGGTATATTGACAATGTTTTTTATTGTGTGGCAAGGTACAAAGGATGAAGCTGTCTCGTTCATTGATGAAATTAACAACAACTCCCTTAATTTAAAGTTTACATCGCACATCAGTGCAAGCCAGGTGGAGTTTTTAGACGTTAAAGTCTATATTGATGACTCAATGAAACTACAAACCACATTATTTAGAAAGCCTACCGCAGGTAATACTACCCTGCATGCCTCCAGTTTACATCCACAACACACTATTGAGAGCATTCCTTACGGAGAAATTCTCCGATTAAAAAGGATTTGTAGCTCCGAGAGGGACTTCAGGCAATGTGAAGTTGAATTAGAGTTGCGATTAAGGGAACGGGGATACTCAAAACATACTTTAGACCGAGCTTTGGCTAAAGCCGACTTAAAGACCCGTGAAAGCCTGTTACCTGTCATTTGTGAAGAGGCAGTTCCTACAACTTCATCAGAGGAGAAATCTGAACCCTGTCCTAGATTCATTACCTCTTTTAGTGATCAGGAGCGCAAAATCATTAATAGAAACTGGCCTATTGTCTTATCTGATAACATTCTGGGGGCCCTTCTACCACAGAAACCTACTGTAACTTTTCGTAGAGCGCGCAACATGGGCGCGATTCTGGATCAACCGTGTCCAGAATTAAAAGAAAAAAAGAATTGGTTACAATCTGCAGGTGGTTTCCGTAAATGCTCCAGTTGCCGCGCCTGTAAATTTGGGGTAAATAAAACTCACTACACTACGCCTTTTAGTGAGAGGGCGATAGTAATTGTGGGCCAACATACCTGCAAGACAGAATTTGCAGTATATGTCCTGACGTGCACCTGCGGCTTGAATTATATTGGTAGTACCAAGCAGCAGGTGCAAGTTAGGATTCTGCAACATCTACGTGCAATTTTACACAATGACCCCAGTTATCCAGTGGCTCGCCACTTTGATATGAAGCACAATAGAGATATTAATTGTTTAACATACTTTGTTGTAGGGGCAGTGCCTAAACTGAGAAGAGGCGGCAACAGAGAGGTGAGGCTCAGACAACTGGAATCGAACATGATCTTGGAATTCGATAGCATGTGGCCAAATGGCCTCAACAATACAGAAGATTTACATACTTTTCTATAGGCTGGTCCTTGAATCTTACTTTCTGAGATTGTCTGTACTTGATCTCCTGTGAATCAATATGATTTAAGTTACCCTTGGTAGTCAGGTTCCCTGTTACCAAGGGTTATGTAGAATCAGTTGTTAAGGTTGATTATTTGGATTCATACTTGCTCTGTTTGCCCTGGCTAGTCAGGATCCCTGTTAGCCAGGGATTGCAATTTGCAAATTTTAATTTACATCTGTATCAACCCCTTTGTATAAATATATAATTATATTTAACTTAAATAATTTTTTGATACTTTCAAATTTTAGCACTAATTTTATACACAGGGTGTTGGCAGTATCACTTCTTATCACTTTTTATGATGAACCCTGTTAATGAAGTGTATTGTTTTTTTAAGCTTTTATCATACAGAATGTGGCTTTTGTCCATCTGTGTAGTTAGCATGGAATAATCATTTCTATAATGCAGGTAGTTTTATCAGGTATCATGCACTTTATCTCTTCTCTTGTAAATAGTTTGTAATTTCAATGTGAATTTTTGCACTTTAGGACATGCACTGTTTACACTTTTTAAGCACTTTACACTTTATGCACTGGACTATGCCCACCCCTTACGAACATAGTGACATACAATGAATAAGGGTCCGCCGCACCCATGATTTCCATGGGTTTTTGTTTGTTTATGACAATATAGAAAAAGTACTTGAGCAACTAACGGATTCATCCGGTAATAGTTTTTATTGCTTTTAAACAAACAATGTTTACATGTTTGATAATAAGTATTTATACTATTTATTTAGCTTGTTTGCACATGTCGTGGCGAAAAGTATTTCTACCCTATCTATGATCACATGTTGTGTGGGAGGGACTTGCACCAGTGCTTACTTGGCATTATAAAAAGTAAAGATGTAACAGACAGTTTTATGCATGTGAACAAGGGCGTGTAGCCCGAAACGCGTTATGCATTTCCTGCAAATTAACTTCTAACCTGGATTAAAGAACTGTTAATCAATCTGGTGGTCCGTCTCCTGCTTAGCGCTTCGCCGATCTATGTGGTTGGAAGTGGCGTCTTTGGAGTTCTTCGTGAATACATATATATATATTCACTGAAAAAAATGTAGGTTTTAGGCACGTTATAATTAGGAATTAGCATTTAAAAACCTTGTAAATTCACTGAAAAAAAACATAGGTTTTAGCCACGTTATAGTTAGGAATTTAAAAAACCTTAGAAATTCACTAAACAAACCATAGGTTTCACACATGTTATAGTTAGCTGGACATTTCCCTCATACAAAACCTTTGAAATTCCCCCGTTATAGTTAGTTCAGCTAACTATAACTCGCGCGCCCGCCTTGCACTGCTGATGACGTCACATATTACATCACTCATGACATGGTCAGTGACATCACTCATGACATCACTGATGACATCTCAAATGATATCACTGATGACATCTCAAATTATATCACTGATGACATCACTGATGACATCATCCTTGTGACACAGTGGCAGACCTCCGCTCACCCTAATATAACCTTTGATAAACAGATTGAAAAACAGAAACTAAAATTTTCAAAACAATGGAGATACCTATATCAGTTAGAAGAACCTATTCAGTAATTCCAAAATCTACATACATATCCACTCATTCACCAACAGTTCTATATAGTCACTCATACATGTAGTCACTCATATGTACTCATACACCTATACATACTGTTACACACTAATAGTCATACATAGGGTTGCTCACACACATACTCACACATGCAAAAAAACTATCAAACATCCATTTACTTCCTTATACCGCTATACATACACCACTACACTTACGTCTACATAAACCTACACATACTTACTCTCTTAAACAATTACTTATAGAAATACATACTTATTTATATAGCAACTCTTCCAATCTTTCACTCTCATATATACTCGCTTATATACATCACTGCTCACATATACTAGTTTAAAACATATGTATTACTCATAAAGACACTATTGAGACAGTCATTCACTCACTTTCACACACATACTCATCCACCTATACATTCCTGCACACATGCTGTCTTCAAAACACATACAAACAGTGAGTCACTTATTCATGCATCTATGCACTAAGTAATATCCCACAGCGAACCATACAGACAGTCATATTGATACTCAAAAAACCAACCAATAACCCATATACACACTCATGTAGCTACTCACCAACCCACGCAGCCAGTTATACACAAAGTGAGTCAGTGATAGAGATATTTAAATATTTAAACATTATTCGCTAATACATGTATTCAATAAGATACACTTAATAAGTCAGTTATACAATCAATTAAAAAAAAACATCCATTTAGACACTTATTTACCCATTTATTCTTCCATCAACCTTTAGATATAAATATATAAAAAATATTTATTTTTCAGAAAGACACACATTCACTGGATGATGTCATCAGTGGTGTCATGACTGATGTCATGAGTGATGTCACTGACCATGTCATGAGTGATGTAATATGTGATGTCATCAGCAGTGCATTGCGGGCGCGCGAGTTATAGTTAATGAACTCACCATAACGGGGAATTTCAATGGTTTTGTATGAGTGAAACATCCAGCTAACTATAACATGTGTGTGAAACCTATGGTTTTTTCAGTGAATATATATATATATAAAATATGACTTCTTTCCGTATATCACTGGATCTCCCCAAACACAGACACAGGCCACAAATCTTCATGCAGAATTATATTATTGCTCAGTCGCCGAGACACATAATCACTCACTTATACAATCAGTCACTCACCCACTGAATCATCCATACAGGCACTCATATACCCACTGATTCACCAATACACCTTGGTATATGTATTTAACTCTTATAAACCTTTTAAAACACTCACAGACATTTGATGATGTCATCAGTGATGTCATTTGAGATGTCATCAGTGATGCCACTGACTATGTGAATGATGTAATATGTGAGGTCATAAGTATTACATTGTAAGGCTGATGTTATAGTTTGCTCACTAACTATAACAGCTGAATTTCACTGGTTGTGTACGAATGAATCCTGAGCCTAACTACAACATACCTGTTACCTTTGTTTTTTTGTGTGAATTTCTAAGGTTTTTTAAAAACTTATTCCTAACTATGAAGTCCCTGTAACCTTTGTTTTTTTCAGTGAAGTTCTATGTTTTTTTTAAGTAGTAGTCACGTTTACAGATTTGTAGAGAAAAAGGGCTCGGCATCAAATCAGCTCTCAGCAATCTTACAATGTAGGACTTACAGGAGCTACCAGAAGGGCATCTTGGCCCCCAAGGTCCTTCAGGAGTAAAATGGACTTCATCCTCCAACCACTAGTGCAACATGAGCTGCATTTGCAGAGTGGGAGAGAAAGAGGGCATGGCCTCCGAAGACCTCTTAGCAATTCCACTGTGTGGGACTTACTGAAGGTAACAGAAGGAGTAGTTGGCCCCCAAGGACTTCTTTAGGGGCCAACTACCCCTTCTGTTACCTCCGGTAAGTCACACACAGCAGGATTGCTGAGAGGTTGTCAGAGGCCACACCCCCTTTTTCCACCACTCTGCAAGCATGCCTCTTGGTGTACTACTAGTTGGGGGATGAAGTCCCCTTAGCTCTTGAGGGTCCTTGGGGGCCAACTACCACTACTGTTACCTCCAGTAAGTCCTACACACAGCAGGATCACTGAATGGTTGTGGGAGGCCACCGTCACTTTCTCCGTCACTTTGCAAATGCACCTCTTGGTGCTCTGCTAGTGGGTGGAGGAAGTCCCACTGGCTCCAGAGGGTCCTGGAGGCCAACTACCACTCATGTTACCTCCAGTATGTCCTACACTGTGGGAATGCTGACAGGTTATCGGAGGGCACACCCCTTTTCCCCACCACTCTGCAAACGCACCTCCTGGCGCACTGCTGTTTGGGTAATGAAGTCTTCTTAGGTCCAGAGGGTCCTTGGGGCCAGCCACCCCTCCTGTTACCTCCAGTAAGTCCCACAGAACATGATTGCTGTGAAGATTCCGGAGGCCATGCCCCCTTTTTACACCACTCTGCAAACACACCTCCTGGTGCACTACTGTTTGGGGATGAAGTCCCCTTGTCTGCTGAGGGGCCTTAGGGGCCAAAAAGTCCTGCTGGTACCTCCAATAAATTTGTTACAGCGAGATTCCAGAGAGCTTGTCGGAGGTACCGCCTCCTTTCTCCATCATTCTGCAAACGTGACTGCCAGTTAAACAACCATATAAGTTCACCAAAAAATAAAAAGGTTACAGGGACGCTATAGTTAGGAAATAGAATTTGAAAAGCCTTAGAATTTCACTGAAAAAAACAAAGGTTTCAGGGACGTTATAGTTAGGCTCAGATTTCACTCATACAAAATCAGTGTAATTCAGCAGGTATAGTTGCCTCAGCTAACCATGACTTACACCCCATCAATGCACTGCTTATGACCTCACATATTACATCACTCATGACATAGTCAATGGCATCACTGATGACATCTCAAATGGCATGACTGATGACATCATCAAGTGAGTGTAAATGTTTTCAAGAGTTTATGGGTGTTAAACATATATACTAACCTACTAGAAAAGTTAAATTAGTATGCTAGGGTGTACTACTACTGAGGGATACTACTACTACTACTACTACTACTACTTCTAACATATATTATGTGAGTGGTTATGTGACTGTATGTATCCTTGTGGGTATGGGTGTGTAAGTGGCAGTATGTGTGTATAAGTGGGTGTGTGAGTAGGTGTGTGGGAGAGTGTTATCCTGTGTGAGTGGCAGCATTGGTGAGTACGATGGTGTGTCAGTGGCAGTGTGAGTGAGTAGTAGTGTGAGTGGCTCTATGCGTAGGTAAGTGGATGTGTAGTGACTATTGGTGAGAGAGTGGTTGTTTGAATGGCTGTATGAGTGAGTAAAACGGTGTGTAAGTGGCTGTGTGGGTGAGTGAGTGTGTGAGTGGCTGTACTGAGAGTATGTGTAAATGGCTGTATGGGTGAGCAAGTGGATGTGTGAGTGCTTGTATGGATGTCTGAATGGGTATGTAGGTGGGGGTGTGAGTGTGTGAGTGTTTATGTTGGTGAGTGAGAGGCTGTATGGGCTTTATGGGTGAGTGTGTGAATAACTGTATAGGTAACTAAGTGGGTATGTCTGTAGCTGTTTGGGTGAGTATGTGACTATGTGAGAGTTGCTGTATGGGTGAGTGATTGCTTGTATGAATGGCTGTATGGGTGAGTGAATGGTTGTGTGAGTGGCTCTACAAGTGAGTGAGTGGGTGTGTGACTGCCTCTATGGAAGAGTGAGTGGGTATATCAGTAGTGGTATGGATCAAAGAATAGGTATGTGAGTCGTTGTGTGGGTATGTGAGTGGGTCTATGAGAGGTTCTATGGGGATGTGAGTGGGTGTGTGTGTGTGAGTAATTCTATGGATAATATCATTAGTGATGTCATGAGTGATGTCAACAGTGATATCACTGACCATGTCATGAGTGATGTAATATGTGAGTTCATAAGCAGTGCATTGCAGGGCGAGAGTTATAGTAAGCTCAGGTAACTATAACTGCTGAATTTCACTGGTTTTGTATGAGTGAAATCTCAGCCTAACTATAATGTCCCTGCAACCTTTGGTTTCTTCAGTGAATATGTATATATACATATATATATTCACTGAAAAAACCATAGGTTATAGACCATATATAGTTAGGAATTAGCATTTCCAAAACCTTATTTTACTCACACAAAACCATTGAAATTCCATATATAGTTAGTTGCACTAACTATATATCGCGCACCCGCAATCCACTGCTGATGATGTCACATATTACATCATTCATGACATGGTCAGTGACATCACTGATGACATCACTGATGACATCACTTATGACATCTCAAATGACATCACTGATGACATCACTGATGACATCTCATTTGACATCAATGGTCACATCACTGATGATATCATTCATGTGACAATACAATGCATCTCCTCACACTTTAATATAACCTCTGTTACACCCAGTTTTAAATACAGAATATAATTTTTTAAACCATTGACACACCAATACTAGTTACTACATACGCACTCACTGATTCCTATGTCTACACACACATTCACTCATTCACCCATACAATCATTCATACATACAATCACTCATCTTTACAACACTATCATATGCACTCATACACCTATACAGACACTCACACTCTGCCACTCATCCATGGAGTTACTCACACACCTAGTCAGTCCTGTAAATAATCAATCACACTTCCATTTTCTAATCTATACAGTTAAACATAGAGTACCTTACATTTTCAAACATATACTAACACATACTTACTCTCTTATACAATCATTGATACAAGTACACATTGATCTGCACAGAGTCACACATCTCCCGGCCAGCCACACACACACTCAGTCTCCCATACAAATACTTGGACAATCAATCAATAACCCATATAGTTACTCATATAGCTACTGATCAACACATGCAGCAGTTTACAGAACAACAGACATAATGATGCACAAATTAAGACAGTTTAGTCACTAACCCATGCACTCAGTGAGACACATTTAATCACTCACTCATACAGTCAGTCACGCACCTACTAAATCCTTCATCCAGACACTTATACATCTACTCATTCTTCAATATGTAAAACATATTTAAACTTTACAGAAACACACAGTCACTGGATGATGTCATCAGTGATGTCATCAGTGATGTCATTTGAGATGTCATCAGTGATGTCATCAGTGATGTCACTGACCATGTCATGAATGATGTAATATGTGACATCATCAGCAGTGGATTGCGGGTGCGCGATATATAGTTAGTGCAACTAACTATATATGGAATTTCAATGGTTTTGTGTGAGTAAAAGAAGGTTTTGTAAATGCTAATTCCTAACTATATATGGTCTATAACCTATGGTTTTTTCAGTGAATTTTCAAGGTTTTGTAAATGCTAATTCCTAACTATATATGGTCTATAACCTATGTTTTTTTCAGTGAATTTCAATGGTTTTTTAATAGCAAATATCAAAAGCTTTTTTGTGGAAAATGACTAAAATTAGGTATACATAAGCGGCGTTCATTTATGTTCACCACAGCCACTGTTGAAAGTAAAGTGAAAGTCGCGAAACAGTGGCCACGCCATCTTGTCCCTTTTAGGCCCCATCATGCACGTAAGTGACAGCCATTTTGTGTGTCATGGCCTCTCTGCCCACTGCCAATAGCCTATGATCATTCGGAATTGGTTCTCGTTGGGTGATTCTCTATTCACAAATAAGCACAGAGTCGCAATACTCTGTTTAGTCTTTGCGGATAGTGAAGGATAGGTAGTGCAGACTTTTGTCCCCTTTGTAACCCGTCATGCCTATCTCTGCCCCGTTTGTTGGTAGTTGGTTCAACCCGGACCGTTTATTAGAGGTAGATCATCCGACTCCACCGGAGGACACCCCTAATAAAAAGGACATATATATAAAATGCGGACTAGCCGCTGTATCGTGCTAGCAAACTATAACATAAAAATCGTTAGAAAAAACAAAAGGAATCGAGCAAAATCAGTAGGCCACTGATGGGATCTCTTTTTGACCTCGCTAAAATAGAAACATTAGGAACAACCCCTCATGAGAAATATGAAACTAGTGAGAGGAACCGAGCTCGACGCCATGATGGCTGCAAGACAGCTCGGCTCCGCCGCCCACCCCGCCCAAAATAACGACAAACCCTATGCAAATATTATAAATATATACAACACACCAGCAAAGTAACAGGGTAAAACGTTTTATTAAATAACTATTTACATGGCAGCCTGCTGCAACATCGATCCAAATGCATGACGCTGTTCCTGTCCCTCCTTCCTTAAAGTAGCAATGTTGGGCTACTTTGGGCTACTTTTTAGTAGGATTTGGGCTTTAGAAAGTCTACAAAGGCCATCAGCCGGGGAGGTAGCATAGGTGGCGGCCTAGGGGTGGAGGACCGTTGTGCAAATAGCCCGGGGGCGACACCACGCGCCAAGGCTCGTCCCCAGTACATCCAGAGGTGATGTCCGACAAGTTGTGTGGGGGGATGCCTTGCTGATGCCGCCACCCCCTCCCCCACCTTCTTGTTGCCTGATCCGGCCAGCTCAATCGATCGAGCATGAGACTCTCAAACCCAGGGTCGTAGGCCCGCCCATCTTGTGGGGCCCCCGCAGGAGAGACGGCGCGGACGGCCCCCTCTCCCCTCACCCCCAGGTGGAGCTGCAGCAGGGCGACCCTTAGCGTTTCACTCGCCGGTCAGCTGAAGCAGGGCGACCCTTAGCGTTTCACTCGCCGGTCAGCTGAAGCAGGGCGACCCTTAGCGTTTCACTCGCCCGTCAGCTGAAGCAGTGCGACCCTTATCGTTTCACTCCCCGGTCAGCTGCACCAGGACTGCCATTGGCGTTCCACTCGGTTGGATGGCCGGGGACCCGCTCCGGTGGCCGGGGTGAAGAGCGGCTGTTGCTGCGGAACGCTTAAAATGGCGGCCGACTCCCCGGATTTGGGCCTGGTCCACTAGAACGGCTCTGGACTACCCTGGAACTCGAATGCTTGCCTGCTCGGGCATGAGCCCCACTCTTGAAGACGTCCTCTCAGTTTTAAAGGTTCTACGAGAGTCGTTGGCCCTCGACTCCCGCGGGCTTCCGATGGGGGCAACCGCCACTGTTGCTCGACTATCCCCCATGGATATACCGCTGCCACGGGTGTCCGCCACCTTATCCACATCTGGTGCCGTGAGGGAGGCTGATTCAGTGCATCGGCGGAGGGATACGCCTGCTGTCCCGCTCTCCGGAAGTGGCCACAACATTGTCACAGGATGGTAGTGCTCTCATGCTGACGCCAGTTTTTCTCCGAATTACTAAGAGACACTGTAGACTGCCAACTTGATCAGCTCCGGTGGGACCTCAGCGTGACCCGGTAGGGAAGATTTTGCCTCCCTCGCCTTTGAGTCATGGTTCATGCTGCCTGTTCTTTCTGTTGGCGCTAACGAACTTTTTGAACTGCCGAAAGGGATTCTGGTCCTGCCGCTAGTTATTGGAGACATTGAACTATACTCTGGACTGTAGAAGTTACAAGAAATTAAGAATATAAATAGGGAAATTGCTATAGTTTGAAGACAATTCTGAGGATTTTGTGATTATCAAACAATTTCAGGAATTAATGTAATTTATTGCTTTCCAGGATTAGTGGCAGAGCGTCCAAAATCCACAAAAAACACCACTGCCAACTCTTCAATAACTTCCATCACCCAGCACCGCATTTCCAAAGAAACAGCATAGCAAGCTTTCGTGGCCTTTAGAGTTTTCGGAAGCAGTTTCCCAAGACCATCACTGCACCCATTGCAATCCAACAGAGGAACTTTTTCCAAGATCGGCATATTAACAGGGCTGCTGGTGTAATCGGGGCTCTTGCAGCCATTCAACTTAATTGAAGCTTTCACAATGACAGACCGCCCACTGAACTTCGTGCCATGACATTTACTTATAACATTCTGCTGGGTCTTCGCCGAACTGAAGTCTACAAATGCAAAGCATTTCATTCCTCTTTGACATTTCTTGACATGTAGTGGGTTGAAGTCTTTAAAGAGGTCCACAATTTGCTCCTCAGTCACATCACTTGAAAGATTCCCCAAGCCAGGCAGGTCCCACACCACTTGAAAGGACCTGCCTGGCCTCGACCAAAATGACGCCAGTATGGGAGCGACTTGCAACTCCTTATGACGTTCTAGTTACTTAGCCTTGACGTTATGGGGGATGTATGCGGTCTTTGTGCACATGGTGGGCGGGGAAGGGTACTGACTGGGCATACGGACAACCCTATTGATGTCGGTTTTTCATTATTGATTATTGTATTATTAAAGCTTCGAAGTAATGTTACCCATGATACTCGCCCTTGGTGTGCGTATGGACGGTTTTATTGTAACTGATCCTGTTATACTTTCAATTATAAAATCAACCTTCACTGATCCTGCAACCGTTTGTCACATTTATTTTTTTCAATTAAATGGCTCGCTTGTTACATACTCCTATACCCCTGGCTTTTGACCCTTTCCTACGCGCGGTCTGTACTTCCGCCCTCGGGCGATCTATGTAATGAACAGACTACCATTGCTGAGACACAAGGGAATGCATCTCAGAGAGATAAGTCAAGTACGTGGTAGATAAAAACATTTTCGTGTTTATGCACGCTGATGTGCTTTGAACGCTGCCCCCCCCCCTCTTTTCTTTTTCTGCAGGTTACATTGGAATTTCAGCTGAAGTATGGAGAAGACCTAAACCGCACCGTGTTCCACGCGAGGAAAAATAGGCTAGCTCTGTGAGACGGTACATTATATGTACGAGCTATCTCTGGGAGCGTGAAAGATTGTATGGTATGAATGTGCGCATGGGCCCTGATTTGTACGGTATGAATGCGTATGTGTGGCGCACGACTGGGTCAATAAAAGAATGCTTTTTGTATGACTGAGGCGTTGATCGAACGGTTAATGGAATGAGAAAAATAAGCCCGAACATGGTATCCGCATGTGAAGGACGAAAAAGAATATACCACTTTCCTTACTTAGGAACTACTCTCTCTGGAGCTAGTGAAAGGGAGAGTAGCCTACACCAGAAACTTGAAGGGTTATTTCAGTACGACGAACCCGACCCCAACCGATATCCCAAATTTACTCCCAAAATAATACGCACCAGTAACTCAATTTATGTGCTGACTAAATAAGAGAAGTTAGCTCGGCTCCGCCGCCCACCCCGCCCAAAATAACGACAAACCCTATGCAAATATTATAAATATATACAACACACCAGCAAAGTAACAGGGTAAAACGTTTTATTAAATAACTATTTACATGGCAGCCTGCTGCAACATCGATCCAAATGCATGACGCTGTTCCTGTCGAGGTAGCATAGGTGGCGGCCTAGGGGTGGAGGACCGTTGTGCAAATAGCCCGGGGGCGACACCACGCGCCAAGGCCCGTCCCTGCGGTCAGCTGCAGCAGGGCGACCCTTAGCGTTTCACTCCCCGGTCAGCTGCACCAGGACTGCCATTGGCGTCCCACTCGGTTGGATGGCCGGGGACCCGCTCCGGTGGCCGGGGTGAAGAGCGGCTGTTGCTACGGAACGCTAAAAATGGTGGCCGACTCCCCGGATTTAGGCCTGGTCCACTAGAACGGCTCTGGACTACCCTGGAACTCGAATGCTTGCCTGCTCATGCATGAGCCCCACTCTTGAAGACGTCCTCTCAGTTTTAAAGGTTCTACGAGAGTCGTTGGCCATCGACTCCCGCGGGCTTCCAATGGGGGCAACCGCCACTGTTGCTCGACTATCCCCCATGGATATACCGCTGCTACGGGTGTCCGCCGCCTTATCCACATCTGGTGCCGTGAGGGAGGCTGATTCAGTGCATCGGCGGAGGGATACGCCTGCTGTCCCGCTCTCCGGAAGTGGCCACAACATTGTCACAGGATGGTAGTGCTCTCATGCTGACGCCAGTTTTTGTCCGAATTACTAAGAGACACTGTAGACTGCCAACTTGATCAGCTCCGGTGGGACCTCAGCGTGACCCGGTAGGGAAGATTTTGCCTCCCTCGCCTTTGAGTCATGGTTCATGCTGCCTGTTCTTTCTGTTGGCGCTAACAAACTTTTTGAACTGCCGAAAGGGATTCTGGTCCTGCCGCTAGTTATTGGAGACATTGAACTATACTCTGGACCTGCTTGGCCTCGACCAAAATGGCGCCAGTATGGGAGCGACTTGCAACTCCTTATGACGTTCTAGTTACTTAGCCTTGACGTTATGGGGGATGTATGCTGTCTTTGTGCACATGGCGGGCGGGGAAGGGTACTGACTGGGCATACGGACAACCCTATTGATGTCGGTTTTTCATTATTGATTATTGTAATAATAAAGCTTCGAAGTAATGTTACCCGTGATACTCGCCCATGGTGTGCGTATGGACGATTTTATTGTAACTGATCCTGTTATACTTTCAATTATAAAATCAACCTTCACTGATCCTGCAACAGTTTGTCACGTTTAGTTTTTTCAATTAAATGGCTCGCTTGTTACATACTCCTATACCCCTGGCTTTTGACCCTTTCCTACGCGCGGTCTGTACTACCGCCCTGGGGCGATCTATGTAATGAACAGACTACCATTGCCGAGACACAAGGGAATGCATCTCAGAGAGATAAGTCAAGTACGTGGTAGGCTTGTGTTTTATACGTGAAACCGACCCGTACTGTTCTATATGTGTGTGCACTGAATAACCTATTATTATACACGTTTTTCTCTCTCTCTCTCTTTATGTTGTACGTGTACTAATAGCCTATTTGGTGCGCACGACGCTCTCTCCCTCTGAGGGCTCCCTTGCTCCCTTTTGAAAAAATGACGACACTGTACCTCGCCGGTACAGGTATAATTGGCTTTAGACACGACAGTGTTTGAACAAATTGATAGAAACAAAACGATCGTATTTTGCCATATTACTACCTATCCTTTCTGTAAAATGTTGGAACTTAATTGGCTGAAAAAGAAAGGACAGTTAAGACGACTGATGTCCCCTAATCTGACCCTTAAAAGGGAACTATATGTCAGTTTTTTTTGTTTTAATGCCTTAGTAACACCACCCTCATCATTTAGATTACCACCGCCCATTGCACAAAAGCGTACCGGGCGCACCCCACGCAAAAAAAACTTTTTTTTTTTTTTTTTTTTTTGCCCCGCGGGGCCCTTTTAAAGCCTCCACATCAAACCTAGGGGGTCAGGGAGGATCTACTATGCCCCCTTATGGTCATTTCCCCCTTTGTTTTGGCCTCCTCTTGTCTCTCTATCCTACCGAGAGACAAGATGGCGGCCGCTCCAGACTGTTTAGAATGTTGACAGACACCGGAGAGCCAATCAGCTTCGCTTCGCGAAGTTCCGTTACGCGTCAAGTACACGAACCAGAGCGCTACCCGGAGCGCTGTTACAGATATATATATTTTTTTTAACGTTAATTTATCAAAATCCACTGGAGCACATATATTGAGACCTAGCAAAGGCACATCGGGCTAACAGTCCCTACAATTTTGCCAAGTTTCATGCAAATCCATTCAGTAGTTCGGGCTAAAAGTGAGGCCAACCGCCCTATGGAAATTAACATGGGAAAAACGCGTTTTGGGACCCCCCTTTTTTCTCGGCCCCCCCTTGACAAACCCCCCCCCCCAAATTTTCAGGGGCTGCTCAGAAACAAAATGTTCCATTTTCCTGAAAATTTCAGCCAATTCCGTCCACAAACGCCAAAGTTATTAGACATAGAATTTTCAAAAATCCCATAGAGTAAAAATCCTAACTATATATACCTACTGGCGACCGCCAGTAGGTAATATATATATATATTTGAATTGAGATAGGCCGTAGGCACTCCTTTGATTCACTCTGTTTGAAAGACCCTTCTCTATATAGTTTTATTGTCTATGATTCCTTCTTTGGCGTGCTGCTCGGTAATTAAGGGCTGCCTGTCCCTTAGTTGAACAATTATTTCTAAAGTGGTACGTGATAGCACGATCACGACCCTACCTGGCGCACAGCTTTGATTTGGTAATATTTCCTCCTTTTCTATAGTTATCCAATTATTCCAATTATTCCAAAAGTCCAAGGTTTATTTTCAATTGTTGCATTTATTTTCAAAAACCAACTTTCAAGAAAAAGCAATCTTCTGCATTCAGATTCATTTCATTTTGCTTTTTGGCTTTTTTAGTTCATGTTTTGTATTTAACTTCATACAAGTATATGTATTTAAGGATTATCATTATGACCTTCAATTAAATCCTTCATTTAATTCATTGGCCCGATGCATTTCGGGACCATTGTCCCTTCCTCAGGGGCCTCTGTAAAAGATTATACATAAACATTAGTTCTCGCTTACAGTTTTTTGACTAGTTAATTGTTGACCTCTAAACATAAGCCACTATTATTTGAGTTCACCTAGCTCATATGTGTACATTCTGTTGCTAAATGATTGTGCATCCGGATTATATTTCCAAAACAAACAACAATATATGTATGCTAGTATCAACATTTTCAGTAGTATTTACAAAAACAGTCATCAATATCTGGGTATTGGTAGCGTCATTTAGTTGTCACCAATTATATCACATTCTCATACTTCTCAAAGTGCTTACATCTGCAATGATGCCTGCGATACATTTTGGCCAAACATACAAAATAGTGATGTATTTTCGAGAACTCACCGAATTGGTAGAGCTTGAGCATGTAGTAATGTATTTTGTGCGTTAAACAAACTTCATGCGGATAAAAAATCTGCGTGAAACATGAAGGGGAATTGTATTAGAAAACTATGGGAGTAATGAGACTTGTTCGTAAACTAGCGCTACTTCGCCGTAAGATTACCTGCTCTTCGTGCGTGAAGCTTCAGCGTTTCTGAAAGGAAACGTGATATTTGTGTAAATAAACGTGTAGCGCGTGAGTGATAGAGTTCACTCTAGATTTAGACTATAGAGGCGTGTAGTTCGTAGTGAGCTTACCGTGAGCAGAGGTTTTGCTTTCTCGTTTCTTTCAACGCGGTCTGTTAGTCTGTGCTCAATGCCGAAGATCGAGTGATTGTGCCGGGTTCACGCTAATGTTTGCCTCAGCTGTGTGAATGCTAGAGCTAAAAGACGGACTTGAAACTCTTAGTGAGAGTGTCAGCCATCTTGCAATATCGAAATTCGAATCTGGACGAAAAGAGTGGTGCAATTTAAGTGGAAACGGGCATATGAGCGAAGGCTCAATAAACTAAATTATAGAACGTACCGCCATAATCTAGTGAGGCGAGAAGAGCTCGGATAAAGTATATGTGTGCTAGATGCGTACATGGTAGTTACATTAAAAAATGTTACCAAATTATACAGTGTTTAGTGCTGATGTTAGAATTCATTACAGCCTGTCATCGTGCTACAAAACACACTGTGTATCAAATTGTTACTACATTAAATTATTCACAAAAAACATGCAAGGTCTAATTTGTCGTTTAACCCTAACGGTTCCATCGTTTGGAATTTCTTAATTAGCATTACTTCTCTTTGAGATAACAATTTCCGACTGTCCATTCCTTCTCGTGATTCGATTTTTTCCACAGCCATGAATCGTACTTGGGATATATTATGGTTGTGGCTTATCCAATGAGCTGCCAAATTTGATTTAGTGTTTTTATTCCGAATCATGCTCTTGTGCTCACCGATTCTTATTTTCAGTTTTCTTTCGGTTTTCCCAATGTACATGAGTCCACATGGACATTTGATACAATACAGTACAAAACTAGAGTTACAATCCGCTGTAAATTTCAAACTTATTTTCTCTCCCGTTCTCGGATGAGTCACAAAGTTTTGTTGTATCACGTTGTTACAGTGTACACAGTTGTTGCATTTGCGCATTCCTTTGTAGTTGGTGTCACTTAGTTTCGTCCTTGCTTTCAAATATTCCTGCAAATTGCGACTTCTTGTGTACGCGAAGATTGGTTTGGATTGAAATAGATTTTTAAGATCCTCGTCATTTTGTAGTAGTTCCCACCGTTTTATGATTATCTTTCTGATGTTGATTGCTCTGGTGGAGAATTTAGACACAAATACATTGCGGTTGGTGCTGTTTGTTTTGCTTTTACTGATCAGTAAACTTTCTCGCTTTATTGAGTTTATTCGAGTTGCAGCCTGTTCTATGCATGAGTTTGGATAGCCCCGTTCCTTGAATTTTTTCCTCAATCTTTGTAGGTCCTCTTCATGGGCCGTCGGAGTTGAGCAGATTCTTTTGCTTCTCAACATTTGTGAAAAAGGGAGGTTGTCAATTAATCTTGGAGAATGAAAGCTTTGGTACAATAAAGTGTTATTTCTATCTGTTGGTTTTATGTACGTTTGGGTTGCTAGTTCCATGCTTTTTTTGGTTATTTTGACGTCCAGAAATGTGATTTCTGTAGAGCTAATGGAATGTGTAAATTTGATTCTAGGATTTCTTTCGTTGAGTGCTGCTATGTTCTGTTCTAAGGCTGTTTGAGAGTTATTCCAGATTAGAAAAATATCATCAATGAATCTCTTGTAGAGAATGAGGTGTTTTGACCATTGAACTTGAGATAAAATGTATGATTCCTCGAACTGTGCCATGAAAATGTTAGCAAACGTTGGTGCTCCCCCAAATCCCATGCTAGTTCCACTTATTTGTAGAAAGAAATCATCCTGAAATCGGAAATAACTGTGTTGCAGGCAAAAAGTTAAAAGTTCTAATATGAGAACCTTGTTGGCTCCCAGATCATCCATTTGTAACAATGCCCATTCGGTGGCTTCAATTCCTTCTTTGAGGGGGATTGACGTATACAAAGCGGTCACATCAATTGTGCACATTAACCATTGTTGACTATCTGTTAGATCCAGTTGGTTCAGTTGATTCAGAAAGTCAGTGGTGTCTTTGACGTTAGTTTGCCAATTCAAGACAAATTTTTGAAGAAAGAAGTCTATGTAGGTTCCAAGTGGTTCAAAGAGAGACTCTATTCCTGACACAATAGGTCTGAAGGGGGGATTGTACAAGTTCTTATGCACTTTTGGGAGCATATACATGTGAGGTCTTTTTGGGTTTTGCTTAGTTAGAAATTGTGCTGTTTTCCCCGATATCCAGTCCATTTCTTTGGCATGTTGCAAAAATTTTTCTAAAGTTGCACTGACTTCTGTGGTTGGGTCTTTATCCAAAAGCAGATATGTAGTTTCATCGGCTAGATGTTCTTTGACCTTTTTGTTATAGTATTCAGTATCCATTACTATGAGTGCTCCACCTTTATCAGCTCTTTGAAATGTGAGTTCTTCCATTTTAGATAGATTTTGTAATATGCTTTTTTTCTTTCTTGGAGAAGTTAGAACCTTTGGTGGTTTGAAAATTGAGTTTGTGGATATCTAGAAGAACCAATTTTTCAAATAAATCTATGGTCTTGTGGGATACCGGTGCTACATACGTGCTTTTTGATTTGAATTCCACATATTCTTTTACTTCTGGTTGTTCTTTCTCTGTGATGACATTGGTGAAAAAGTGCCTTAATGGAATGTTTCTCATGAATTTATATAGTGAAATTTCTGTTTCCGCTAGGTTGGTGTGGTATGTGGGAACGAATGACGTTCCTTTATTCAGAACTTGCATTTGTTCTTTTGTCAGTTGAGTTGATGAGATATTGATGACTATGTTTTCCCGCTCCGGAGATTTGGTTTGGTGATTTCTTTTGTTTTGGCTTCTCCTGGTTTTGGTTGGTTTCCACTTGGTTTGACTATGGGGTCGGGTGGTTTCGCTGGTTGTTGGCCTTGTTCTAAAAAAGTTTCAGGAGTAGATGCCTGGGATGTGGTTGCTGTGGTGGTCGCATCGCTTGATGTGCCCACTGTTTCTTTTCTTTGGATTGGTAATCTTGAGGTTGCGATATCTCCATCTGAAACTACACTTTCATCTGAGGAAGTGAACTGTTTCTTGAATGTTGGGCGACGTTGAGCGTACATTTCTGCCCATGTGTACACCTCGTTTAAACGATAATCAATCGTGTCTCGTTTGAATTTTCTCAATTTTCTTTCCTGCAAGTCTTTTTCATAGCTTTCCAGTTTTTTGTTGATTATTTCCAATTCATTTGACCATTCAGTTGCTTCCATTCGTTTAGATAGGTCTCTTTGGAGATTAAATATTTCTTCCTCAAGATCTTTTATTGTTTTTGATAGTTCTTCAACTATGAGTAAGATAAGGTCTAGGGAGCATTTATTTAGTACCGCATACCATCTTTCCATGAAGTTTTTGTTGTGTTGTAATCGAAATAGTAATGGTTTGATGGCAAGTCTGAGGCCTCTGGGGATCCGTTGGTGTTTATGGTATTGGATTAGCGTAGTCGCGTGTAGCCTCTGGTTTAGTTCACGACGCATAGTGAATTCAAGGTGTTTCAATTGTTGAATGGTGGAGCCTTGGTGAGACTCAAAGGTTTTTGTGGCTTTTATTAGAGCATAAATCTCTGTGGCTTGTTCCGATGTATATGTTATCGTACGTGCTCGATTTTCTGTGGTGCCTGCTATGCTGTCAAAGGATGTCATCCTGTTAAGTCTGGTGGGTGCTCTGGCCCAAACTGGCAGTGACTTTGATGAATATTTGAATTGAGATAGGCCGTAGGCACTCCTTTGATTCACTCTGTTTGAAAGACCCTTCTCTATATAGTTTTATTGTCTATGATTCCTTCTTTGGCGTGCTGCTCGGTAATTAAGGGCTGCCTGTCCCTTAGTTGAACAATTATTTCTAAAGTGGTACGTGATAGCACGATCACGACCCTACCTGGCGCACAGCTTTGATTTGGTAATATTTCCTCCTTTTCTATAGTTATCCAATTATTCCAATTATTCCAAAAGTCCAAGGTTTATTTTCAATTGTTGCATTTATTTTCAAAAACCAACTTTCAAGAAAAAGCAATCTTCTGCATTCAGATTCATTTCATTTTGCTTTTTGGCTTTTTTAGTTCATGTTTTGTATTTAACTTCATACAAGTATATGTATTTAAGGATTATCATTATGACCTTCAATTAAATCCTTCATTTAATTCATTGGCCCGATGCATTTCGGGACCATTGTCCCTTCCTCAGGGGCCTCTGTAAAAGATTATACATAAACATTAGTTCTCGCTTACAGTTTTTTGACTAGTTAATTGTTGACCTCTAAACATAAGCCACTATTATTTGAGTTCACCTAGCTCATATGTGTACATTCTGTTGCTAAATGATTGTGCATCCGGATTATATTTCCAAAACAAACAACAATATATGTATGCTAGTATCAACATTTTCAGTAGTATTTACAAAAACAGTCATCAATATCTGGGTATTGGTAGCGTCATTTAGTTGTCACCAATTATATCACATTCTCATACTTCTCAAAGTGCTTACATCTGCAATGATGCCTGCGATACATTTTGGCCAAACATACAAAATAGTGATGTATTTTCGAGAACTCACCGAATTGGTAGAGCTTGAGCATGTAGTAATGTATTTTGTGCGTTAAACAAACTTCATGCGGATAAAAAATCTGCGTGAAACATGAAGGGGAATTGTATTAGAAAACTATGGGAGTAATGAGACTTGTTCGTAAACTAGCGCTACTTCGCCGTAAGATTACCTGCTCTTCGTGCGTGAAGCTTCAGCGTTTCTGAAAGGAAACGTGATATTTGTGTAAATAAACGTGTAGCGCGTGAGTGATAGAGTTCACTCTAGATTTAGACTATAGAGGCGTGTAGTTCGTAGTGAGCTTACCGTGAGCAGAGGTTTTGCTTTCTCGTTTCTTTCAACGCGGTCTGTTAGTCTGTGCTCAATGCCGAAGATCGAGTGATTGTGCCGGGTTCACGCTAATGTTTGCCTCAGCTGTGTGAATGCTAGAGCTAAAAGACGGACTTGAAACTCTTAGTGAGAGTGTCAGCCATCTTGCAATATCGAAATTCGAATCTGGACGAAAAGAGTGGTGCAATTTAAGTGGAAACGGGCATATGAGCGAAGGCTCAATAAACTAAATTATAGAACGTACCGCCATAATCTAGTGAGGCGAGAAGAGCTCGGATAAAGTATATGTGTGCTAGATGCGTACATGGTAGTTACATTAAAAAATGTTACCAAATTATACAGTGTTTAGTGCTGATGTTAGAATTCATTACAGCCTGTCATCGTGCTACAAAACACACTGTGTATCAAATTGTTACTACATTAAATTATTCACAAAAAACATGCAAGGTCTAATTTGTCGTTTAACCCTAACGGTTCCATCGTTTGGAATTTCTTAATTAGCATTACTTCTCTTTGAGATAACAATTTCCGACTGTCCATTCCTTCTCGTGATTCGATTTTTTCCACAGCCATGAATCGTACTTGGGATATATTATGGTTGTGGCTTATCCAATGAGCTGCCAAATTTGATTTAGTGTTTTTATTCCGAATCATGCTCTTGTGCTCACCGATTCTTATTTTCAGTTTTCTTTCGGTTTTCCCAATGTACATGAGTCCACATGGACATTTGATACAATACAGTACAAAACTAGAGTTACAATCCGCTGTAAATTTCAAACTTATTTTCTCTCCCGTTCTCGGATGAGTCACAAAGTTTTGTTGTATCACGTTGTTACAGTGTACACAGTTGTTGCATTTGCGCATTCCTTTGTAGTTGGTGTCACTTAGTTTCGTCCTTGCTTTCAAATATTCCTGCAAATTGCGACTTCTTGTGTACGCGAAGATTGGTTTGGATTGAAATAGATTTTTAAGATCCTCGTCATTTTGTAGTAGTTCCCACCGTTTTATGATTATCTTTCTGATGTTGATTGCTCTGGTGGAGAATTTAGACACAAATACATTGCGGTTGGTGCTGTTTGTTTTGCTTTTACTGATCAGTAAACTTTCTCGCTTTATTGAGTTTATTCGAGTTGCAGCCTGTTCTATGCATGAGTTTGGATAGCCCCGTTCCTTGAATTTTTTCCTCAATCTTTGTAGGTCCTCTTCATGGGCCGTCGGAGTTGAGCAGATTCTTTTGCTTCTCAACATTTGTGAAAAAGGGAGGTTGTCAATTAATCTTGGAGAATGAAAGCTTTGGTACAATAAAGTGTTATTTCTATCTGTTGGTTTTATGTACGTTTGGGTTGCTAGTTCCATGCTTTTTTTGGTTATTTTGACGTCCAGAAATGTGATTTCTGTAGAGCTAATGGAATGTGTAAATTTGATTCTAGGATTTCTTTCGTTGAGTGCTGCTATGTTCTGTTCTAAGGCTGTTTGAGAGTTATTCCAGATTAGAAAAATATCATCAATGAATCTCTTGTAGAGAATGAGGTGTTTTGACCATTGAACTTGAGATAAAATGTATGATTCCTCGAACTGTGCCATGAAAATGTTAGCAAACGTTGGTGCTCCCCCAAATCCCATGCTAGTTCCACTTATTTGTAGAAAGAAATCATCCTGAAATCGGAAATAACTGTGTTGCAGGCAAAAAGTTAAAAGTTCTAATATGAGAACCTTGTTGGCTCCCAGATCATCCATTTGTAACAATGCCCATTCGGTGGCTTCAATTCCTTCTTTGAGGGGGATTGACGTATACAAAGCGGTCACATCAATTGTGCACATTAACCATTGTTGACTATCTGTTAGATCCAGTTGGTTCAGTTGATTCAGAAAGTCAGTGGTGTCTTTGACGTTAGTTTGCCAATTCAAGACAAATTTTTGAAGAAAGAAGTCTATGTAGGTTCCAAGTGGTTCAAAGAGAGACTCTATTCCTGACACAATAGGTCTGAAGGGGGGATTGTACAAGTTCTTATGCACTTTTGGGAGCATATACATGTGAGGTCTTTTTGGGTTTTGCTTAGTTAGAAATTGTGCTGTTTTCCCCGATATCCAGTCCATTTCTTTGGCATGTTGCAAAAATTTTTCTAAAGTTGCACTGACTTCTGTGGTTGGGTCTTTATCCAAAAGCAGATATGTAGTTTCATCGGCTAGATGTTCTTTGACCTTTTTGTTATAGTATTCAGTATCCATTACTATGAGTGCTCCACCTTTATCAGCTCTTTGAAATGTGAGTTCTTCCATTTTAGATAGATTTTGTAATATGCTTTTTTTCTTTCTTGGAGAAGTTAGAACCTTTGGTGGTTTGAAAATTGAGTTTGTGGATATCTAGAAGAACCAATTTTTCAAATAAATCTATGGTCTTGTGGGATACCGGTGCTACATACGTGCTTTTTGATTTGAATTCCACATATTCTTTTACTTCTGGTTGTTCTTTCTCTGTGATGACATTGGTGAAAAAGTGCCTTAATGGAATGTTTCTCATGAATTTATATAGTGAAATTTCTGTTTCCGCTAGGTTGGTGTGGTATGTGGGAACGAATGACGTTCCTTTATTCAGAACTTGCATTTGTTCTTTTGTCAGTTGAGTTGATGAGATATTGATGACTATGTTTTCCCGCTCCGGAGATTTGGTTTGGTGATTTCTTTTGTTTTGGCTTCTCCTGGTTTTGGTTGGTTTCCACTTGGTTTGACTATGGGGTCGGGTGGTTTCGCTGGTTGTTGGCCTTGTTCTAAAAAAGTTTCAGGAGTAGATGCCTGGGATGTGGTTGCTGTGGTGGTCGCATCGCTTGATGTGCCCACTGTTTCTTTTCTTTGGATTGGTAATCTTGAGGTTGCGATATCTCCATCTGAAACTACACTTTCATCTGAGGAAGTGAACTGTTTCTTGAATGTTGGGCGACGTTGAGCGTACATTTCTGCCCATGTGTACACCTCGTTTAAACGATAATCAATCGTGTCTCGTTTGAATTTTCTCAATTTTCTTTCCTGCAAGTCTTTTTCATAGCTTTCCAGTTTTTTGTTGATTATTTCCAATTCATTTGACCATTCAGTTGCTTCCATTCGTTTAGATAGGTCTCTTTGGAGATTAAATATTTCTTCCTCAAGATCTTTTATTGTTTTTGATAGTTCTTCAACTATGAGTAAGATAAGGTCTAGGGAGCATTTATTTAGTACCGCATACCATCTTTCCATGAAGTTTTTGTTGTGTTGTAATCGAAATAGTAATGGTTTGATGGCAAGTCTGAGGCCTCTGGGGATCCGTTGGTGTTTATGGTATTGGATTAGCGTAGTCGCGTGTAGCCTCTGGTTTAGTTCACGACGCATAGTGAATTCAAGGTGTTTCAATTGTTGAATGGTGGAGCCTTGGTGAGACTCAAAGGTTTTTGTGGCTTTTATTAGAGCATAAATCTCTGTGGCTTGTTCCGATGTATATGTTATCGTACGTGCTCGATTTTCTGTGGTGCCTGCTATGCTGTCAAAGGATGTCATCCTGTTAAGTCTGGTGGGTGCTCTGGCCCAAACTGGCAGTGACTTTGATGAATATTTGAATTGAGATAGGCCGTAGGCACTCCTTTGATTCACTCTGTTTGAAAGACCCTTCTCTATATAGTTTTATTGTCTATGATTCCTTCTTTGGCGTGCTGCTCGGTAATTAAGGGCTGCCTGTCCCTTAGTTGAACAATTATTTCTAAAGTGGTACGTGATAGCACGATCACGACCCTACCTGGCGCACAGCTTTGATTTGGTAATATTTCCTCCTTTTCTATAGTTATCCAATTATTCCAATTATTCCAAAAGTCCAAGGTTTATTTTCAATTGTTGCATTTATTTTCAAAAACCAACTTTCAAGAAAAAGCAATCTTCTGCATTCAGATTCATTTCATTTTGCTTTTTGGCTTTTTTAGTTCATGTTTTGTATTTAACTTCATACAAGTATATGTATTTAAGGATTATCATTATGACCTTCAATTAAATCCTTCATTTAATTCATTGGCCCGATGCATTTCGGGACCATTGTCCCTTCCTCAGGGGCCTCTGTAAAAGATTATACATAAACATTAGTTCTCGCTTACAGTTTTTTGACTAGTTAATTGTTGACCTCTAAACATAAGCCACTATTATTTGAGTTCACCTAGCTCATATGTGTACATTCTGTTGCTAAATGATTGTGCATCCGGATTATATTTCCAAAACAAACAACAATATATGTATGCTAGTATCAACATTTTCAGTAGTATTTACAAAAACAGTCATCAATATCTGGGTATTGGTAGCGTCATTTAGTTGTCACCAATTATATCACATTCTCATACTTCTCAAAGTGCTTACATCTGCAATGATGCCTGCGATACATTTTGGCCAAACATACAAAATAGTGATGTATTTTCGAGAACTCACCGAATTGGTAGAGCTTGAGCATGTAGTAATGTATTTTGTGCGTTAAACAAACTTCATGCGGATAAAAAATCTGCGTGAAACATGAAGGGGAATTGTATTAGAAAACTATGGGAGTAATGAGACTTGTTCGTAAACTAGCGCTACTTCGCCGTAAGATTACCTGCTCTTCGTGCGTGAAGCTTCAGCGTTTCTGAAAGGAAACGTGATATTTGTGTAAATAAACGTGTAGCGCGTGAGTGATAGAGTTCACTCTAGATTTAGACTATAGAGGCGTGTAGTTCGTAGTGAGCTTACCGTGAGCAGAGGTTTTGCTTTCTCGTTTCTTTCAACGCGGTCTGTTAGTCTGTGCTCAATGCCGAAGATCGAGTGATTGTGCCGGGTTCACGCTAATGTTTGCCTCAGCTGTGTGAATGCTAGAGCTAAAAGACGGACTTGAAACTCTTAGTGAGAGTGTCAGCCATCTTGCAATATCGAAATTCGAATCTGGACGAAAAGAGTGGTGCAATTTAAGTGGAAACGGGCATATGAGCGAAGGCTCAATAAACTAAATTATAGAACGTACCGCCATAATCTAGTGAGGCGAGAAGAGCTCGGATAAAGTATATGTGTGCTAGATGCGTACATGGTAGTTACATTAAAAAATGTTACCAAATTATACAGTGTTTAGTGCTGATGTTAGAATTCATTACAGCCTGTCATCGTGCTACAAAACACACTGTGTATCAAATTGTTACTACATTAAATTATTCACAAAAAACATGCAAGGTCTAATTTGTCGTTTAACCCTAACGGTTCCATCGTTTGGAATTTCTTAATTAGCATTACTTCTCTTTGAGATAACAATTTCCGACTGTCCATTCCTTCTCGTGATTCGATTTTTTCCACAGCCATGAATCGTACTTGGGATATATTATGGTTGTGGCTTATCCAATGAGCTGCCAAATTTGATTTAGTGTTTTTATTCCGAATCATGCTCTTGTGCTCACCGATTCTTATTTTCAGTTTTCTTTCGGTTTTCCCAATGTACATGAGTCCACATGGACATTTGATACAATACAGTACAAAACTAGAGTTACAATCCGCTGTAAATTTCAAACTTATTTTCTCTCCCGTTCTCGGATGAGTCACAAAGTTTTGTTGTATCACGTTGTTACAGTGTACACAGTTGTTGCATTGGCGCATTCCTTTGTAGTTGGTGTCACTTAGTTTCGTCCTTGCTTTCAAATATTCCTGCAAATTGCGACTTCTTGTGTACGCGAAGATTGGTTTGGATTGAAATAGATTTTTAAGATCCTCGTCATTTTGTAGTAGTTCCCACCGTTTTATGATTATCTTTCTGATGTTGATTGCTCTGGTGGAGAATTTAGACACAAATACATTGCGGTTGGTGCTTTGTTTTGCTTTTACTGATCAGTAAACTTTCTCGCTTTATTGAGTTTATTCGAGTTGCAGCCTGTTCTATGCATGAGTTTGGATAGCCCCGTTCCTTGAATTTTTTCCTCAATCTTTGTAGGTCCTCTTCATGGGCCGTCGGAGTTGAGCAGATTCTTTTGCTTCTCAACATTTGTGAAAAAGGGAGGTTGTCAATTAATCTTGGAGAATGAAAGCTTTGGTACAATAAAGTGTTATTTCTATCTGTTGGTTTTATGTACGTTTGGGTTGCTAGTTCCATGCTTTTTTTGGTTATTTTGACGTCCAGAAATGTGATTTCTGTAGAGCTAATGGAATGTGTAAATTTGATTCTAGGATTTCTTTCGTTGAGTGCTGCTATGTTATGTTCTAAGGCTGTTTGAGAGTTATTCCAGATTAGAAAAATATCATCAATGAATCTCTTGTAGAGAATGAGGTGTTTTGACCATTGAACTTGAGATAAAATGTATGATTCCTCGAACTGTGCCATGAAAATGTTAGCAAACGTTGGTGCTCCCCCAAATCCCATGCTAGTTCCACTTATTTGTAGAAAGAAATCATCCTGAAATCGGAAATAACTGTGTTGCAGGCAAAAAGTTAAAAGTTCTAATATGAGAACCTTGTTGGCTCCCAGATCATCCATTTGTAACAATGCCCATTCGGTGGCTTCAATTCCTTCTTTGAGGGGGATTGACGTATACAAAGCGGTCACATCAATTGTGCACATTAACCATTGTTGACTATCTGTTAGATCCAGTTGGTTCAGTTGATTCAGAAAGTCAGTGGTGTCTTTGACGTTAGTTTGCCAATTCAAGACAAATTTTTGAAGAAAGAAGTCTATGTAGGTTCCAAGTGGTTCAAAGAGAGACTCTATTCCTGACACAATAGGTCTGAAGGGGGGATTGTACAAGTTCTTATGCACTTTTGGGAGCATATACATGTGAGGTCTTTTGGGGTTTTGCTTAGTTAGAAATTGTGCTGTTTTCCCCGATATCCAGTCCATTTCTTTGGCATGTTGCAAAAATTTTTCTAAAGTTGCACTGACTTCTGTGGTTGGGTCTTTATCCAAAAGCAGATATGTAGTTTCATCGGCTAGATGTTCTTTGACCTTTTTGTTATAGTATTCAGTATCCATTACTATGAGTGCTCCACCTTTATCAGCTCTTTGAAATGTGAGTTCTTCCATTTTAGATAGATTTTGTAATATGCTTTTTTCTTTCTTGGAGAAGTTAGAACCTTTGGTGGTTTGAAAATTGAGTTTGTGGATATCTAGAAGAACCAATTTTTCAAATAAATCTATGGTCTTGTGGGATACCGGTGCTACATACGTGCTTTTTGATTTGAATTCCACATATTCTTTGACTTCTGGTTGTTCTTTCTCTGTGATGACATTGGTGAAAAAGTGCCTTAATCGAATGTTTCTCATGAATTTATATAGTGAAATTTCTGTTTCCGCTAGGTTGGTGTGGTATGTGGGAACGAATGACGTTCCTTTATTCAGAACTTGCATTTGTTCTTTTGTCAGTTGAGTTGATGAGATATTGATGACTATGTTTTCCCGCTCCGGAGATTTGGTTTGGTGATTTCTTTTGTTTTGGCTTCTCCTGGTTTTGGTTGGTTTCCACTTGGTTTGACTATGGGGTCGGGTGGTTTCGCTGGTTGTTGGCCTTGTTCTAAAAAAGTTTCAGGAGTAGATGCCTGGGATGTGGTTGCTGTGGTGGTCGCATCGCTTGATGTGCCCACTGTTTCTTTTCTTTGGATTGGTAATCTTGAGGTTGCGATATCTCCATCTGAAACTACACTTTCATCTGAGGAAGTGAACTGTTTCTTGAATGTTGGGCGACGTTGAGCGTACATTTCTGCCCATGTGTACACCTCGTTTAAACGATAATCAATCGTGTCTCGTTTGAATTTTCTCAATTTTCTTTCCTGCAAGTCTTTTTCATAGCTTTCCAGTTTTTTGTTGATTATTTCCAATTCATTTGACCATTCAGTTGCTTCCATTCGTTTAGATAGGTCTCTTTGGAGATTAAATATTTCTTCCTCAAGATCTTTTATTGTTTTTGATAGTTCTTCAACTATGAGTAAGATAAGGTCTAGGGAGCATTTATTTAGTACCGCATACCATCTTTCCATGAAGTTTTTGTTGTGTTGTAATCGAAATAGTAATGGTTTGATGGCAAGTCTGAGGCCTCTGGGGATCCGTTGGTGTTTATGGTATTGGATTAGCGTAGTCGCGTGTAGCCTCTGGTTTAGTTCACGACGCATAGTGAATTCAAGGTGTTTCAATTGTTGAATGGTGGAGCCTTGGTGAGACTCAAAGGTTTTTGTGGCTTTTATTAGAGCATAAATCTCTGTGGCTTGTTCCGATGTATATGTTATCGTACGTGCTCGACTTTCTGTGGTGCCTGCTATGCTGTCAAAGGATGTCATCCCCAGAGGCCTCAGACTTGCCATCAAACCATTACTATTTCGATTACAACACAACAAAAACTTCATGGAAAGATGGTATGCGGTACTAAATAAATGCTCCCTAGACCTTATCTTACTCATAGTTGAAGAACTATCAAAAACAATAAAAGATCTTGAGGAAGAAATATTTAATCTCCAAAGAGACCTATCTAAACGAATGGAAGCAACTGAATGGTCAAATGAATTGGAAATAATCAACAAAAAAACTGGAAAGCTATGAAAAAGACTTGCAGGAAAGAAAATTGAGAAAATTCAAACGAGACACGATTGATTATCGTTTAAACGAGGTGTACACATGGGCAGAAATGTACGCTCAACGTCGCCCAACATTCAAGAAACAGTTCACTTCCTCAGATGAAAGTGTAGTTTCAGATGGAGATATCGCAACCTCAAGATTACCAATCCAAAGAAAAGAAACAGTGGGCACATCAAGCGATGCGACCACCACAGCAACCACATCCCAGGCATCTACTCCTGAAACTTTTTTAGAACAAGGCCAACAACCAGCGAAACCACCCGACCCCATAGTCAAACCAAGTGGAAACCAACCAAAACCAGGAGAAGCCAAAACAAAAGAAATCACCAAACCAAATCTCCGGAGCGGGAAAACATAGTCATCAATATCTCATCAACTCAACTGACAAAAGAACAAATGCAAGTTCTGAATAAAGGAACGTCATTCGTTCCCACATACCACACCAACCTAGCGGAAACAGAAATTTCACTATATAAATTCATGAGAAACATTCGATTAAGGCACTTTTTCACCAATGTCATCACAGAGAAAGAACAACCAGAAGTCAAAGAATATGTGGAATTCAAATCAAAAAGCACGTATGTAGCACCGGTATCCCACAAGACCATAGATTTATTTGAAAAATTGGTTCTTCTAGATATCCACAAACTCAATTTTCAAACCACCAAAGGTTCTAACTTCTCCAAGAAAGAAAAAAGCATATTACAAAATCTATCTAAAATGGAAGAACTCACATTTCAAAGAGCTGATAAAGGTGGAGCACTCATAGTAATGGATACTGAATACTATAACAAAAAGGTCAAAGAACATCTAGCCGATGAAACTACATATCTGCTTTTGGATAAAGACCCAACCACAGAAGTCAGTGCAACTTTAGAAAAAATTTTGCAACATGCCAAAGAAATGGACTGGATATCGGGGAAAACAGCACAATTTCTAACTAAGCAAAACCCAAAAAGACCTCACATGTATATGCTCCCAAAAGTGCATAAGAACTTGTACAATCCCCCCTTCAGACCTATTGTGTCAGGAATAGAGTCTCTCTTTGAACCACTTGGAACCTACATAGACTTCTTTCTTCAAAAATTTGTCTTGAATTGGCAAACTAACGTCAAAGACACCACTGACTTTCTGAATCAACTGAACCAACTGGATCTAACAGATAGTCAACAATGGTTAATGTGCACAATTGATGTGACCGCTTTGTATACGTCAATCCCCCTCAAAGAAGGAATTGAAGCCACCGAATGGGCATTGTTACAAATGGATGATCTGGGAGCCAACAAGGTTCTCATATTAGAACTTTTAACTTTTTGCCTGCAACACAGTTATTTCCGATTTCAGGATGATTTCTTTCTACAAATAAGTGGAACTAGCATGGGATTTGGGGGAGCACCAACGTTTGCTAACATTTTCATGGCACAGTTCGAGGAATCATACATTTTATCTCAAGTTCAATGGTCAAAACACCTCATTCTCTACAAGAGATTCATTGATGATATTTTTCTAATCTGGAATAACTCTCAAACAGCCTTAGAACAGAACATAGCAGCACTCAACGAAAGAAATCCTAGAATCAAATTTACACATTCCATTAGCTCTACAGAAATCACATTTCTGGACGTCAAAATAACCAAAAAAAGCATGGAACTAGCAACCCAAACGTACATAAAACCAACAGATAGAAATAACACTTTATTGTGCCAAAGCTTTCATTCTCCAAGATTAATTGACAACCTCCCTTTTTCACAAATGTTGAGAAGCAAAAGAATCTGCTCAACTCCGACGGCCCATGAAGAGGACCTACAAAGATTGAGGAAAAAATTCAAGGAACGGGGCTATCCAAACTCATGCATAGAACAGGCTGCAACTCGAATAAACTCAATAAAGCGAGAAAGTTTACTGATCAGTAAAAGCAAAACAAACAGCACCAACCGCAATGTATTTGTGTCTAAATTCTCCACCAGAGCAATCAACATCAGAAAGATAATCATAAAACGGTGGGAACTACTACAAAATGACGAGGATCTTAAAAATCTATTTCAATCCAAACCAATCTTCGCGTACACAAGAAGTCGCAATTTGCAGGAATATTTGGAAGCAAGGACGAAACTAAGTGACACCAACTACAAAGGAATGCGCAAATGCAACAACTGTGTACACTGTAACAACGTGATACAACAAAACTTTGTGACTCATCCGAGAACGGGAGAGAAAATAAGTTTGAAATTTACAGCGGATTGTAACTCTAGTTTTGTACTGTATTGTATCAAATGTCCATGTGGACTCATGTACATTGGGAAAACCGAAAGAAAACTGAAAATAAGAATCGGTGAGCACAAGAGCATGATTCGGAATAAAAACACTAAATCAAATTTGGCAGCTCATTGGATAAGCCACAACCATAATATATCCCAAGTACGATTCATGGCTGTGGAAAAAATCGAATCACGAGAAGGAATGGACAGTCGGAAATTGTTATCTCAAAGAGAAGTAATGCTAATTAAGAAATTCCAAACGATGGAACCGTTAGGGTTAAACGACAAATTAGACCTTGCATGTTTTTTGTGAATAATTTAATGTAGTAACAATTTGATACACAGTGTGTTTTGTAGCACGATGACAGGCTGTAATGAATTCTAACATCAGCACTAAACACTGTATAATTTGGTAACATTTTTTAATGTAACTACCATGTACGCATCTAGCACACATATACTTTATCCGAGCTCTTCTCGCCTCACTAGATTATGGCGGTACGTTCTATAATTTAGTTTATTGAGCCTTCGCTCATATGCCCGTTTCCACTTAAATTGCACCACTCTTTTCGTCCAGATTCGAATTTCGATATTGCAAGATGGCTGACACTCTCACTAAGAGTTTCAAGTCCGTCTTTTAGCTCTAGCATTCACACAGCTGAGGCAAACATTAGCGTGAACCCGGCACAATCACTCGATCTTCGGCATTGAGCACAGACTAACAGACCGCGTTGAAAGAAACGAGAAAGCAAAACCTCTGCTCACGGTAAGCTCACTACGAACTACACGCCTCTATAGTCTAAATCTAGAGTGAACTCTATCACTCACGCGCTACACGTTTATTTACACAAATATCACGTTTCCTTTCAGAAACGCTGAAGCTTCACGCACGAAGAGCAGGTAATCTTACGGCGAAGTAGCGCTAGTTTACGAACAAGTCTCATTACTCCCATAGTTTTCTAATACAATTCCCCTTCATGTTTCACGCAGATTTTTTATCCGCATGAAGTTTGTTTAACGCACAAAATACATTACTACATGCTCAAGCTCTACCAATTCGGTGAGTTCTCGAAAATACATCACTATTTTGTATGTTTGGCCAAAATGTATCGCAGGCATCATTGCAGATGTAAGCACTTTGAGAAGTATGAGAATGTGATATAATTGGTGACAACTAAATGACGCTACCAATACCCAGATATTGATGACTGTTTTTGTAAATACTACTGAAAATGTTGATACTAGCATACATATATTGTTGTTTGTTTTGGAAATATAATCCGGATGCACAATCATTTAGCAACAGAATGTACACATATGAGCTAGGTGAACTCAAATAATAGTGGCTTATGTTTAGAGGTCAACAATTAACTAGTCAAAAAACTGTAAGCGAGAACTAATGTTTATGTATAATCTTTTACAGAGGCCCCTGAGGAAGGGACAATGGTCCCGAAATGCATCGGGCCAATGAATTAAATGAAGGATTTAATTGAAGGTCATAATGATAATCCTTAAATACATATACTTGTATGAAGTTAAATACAAAACATGAACTAAAAAAGCCAAAAAGCAAAATGAAATGAATCTGAATGCAGAAGATTGCTTTTTCTTGAAAGTTGGTTTTTGAAAATAAATGCAACAATTGAAAATAAACCTTGGACTTTTGGAATAATTGGAATAATTGGATAACTATAGAAAAGGAGGAAATATTACCAAATCAAAGCTGTGCGCCAGGTAGGGTCGTGATCGTGCTATCACGTACCACTTTAGAAATATATATATATATTCTTATGCTACACACAAAACATTAAGCCCTACCCACTTACAAGCCTACCATACTCAGGAAACACTAGAAAACATCTACCTAAAAATGACTTAATTATCTAAAACTTAGCAAAATTAAACTTACTTCTACACTAAACCCTAATTATCACTATGTTTATTAACAATAAAAGAATATTATCAACAATTAAAATAACTGGGAGCAGAATGTTCTGAGGGACAGAGTCAGATCTGTGTTGTTATCTGATCCATGCCTCATGGCATGTCAACAATTTTTCGTGAATTCTCACCTGCTCTTTCTCAACGCGAGCCATTTGCCACATCATTTTAACCAAAGCAAAGTTGAAGGTGGAGGGTGTAGCATGTCTGCCCCTCTTTTTCCCTGTGGTTGCCCTGCCTAATACATTGTAGGCATTGTAGGGTCTTGGAGTGGGCTGTGTGCTGTCCGGCTACTGCTTGCCACCCTGAGAGCCTGCATGCTGCACCTGGTTTCTGAGCCCAATATGCCACTTGTTGCCTTCTTGTAAATGTGACCCCTCTTGCAACAATGGATGTGGCAGTAGCGCTCCCTTCGAAGTTCAAAGGTCTTGGCCATTTCTGCTGTAATGTTATCTATGGAATAAATGTAAACACATATTAGCTCAACTTGTAAAAGTACAGGACATATACCAAATTGTGTCTGACAATGACATTCAATCATAAGTGCCAGTCAACACCTTCATCGAATCATGAGATAGATGTATTTACTATATTCCTTCAGTACTATTATATCTCCTAATACTATGTGTCAAACTGACCCAAGTGAGTTCAGCGTAGGTGTACAATATATACATTTAGTCACAATACAGTGACATGCATATCACTCATACCAGTGATTCACACTCATTCAGATGTGTCAATGGGAAATTCTAGGCATAGCCCAGATAGGTTCACGTTTGGTGTTTGTCATGCATCATGCAAGGGGGGGGCAACGTTTTGGAACAACCTACATGAGAGGTGTTAAGGTAAGCTACTCCAGCTTGTGTAACTCTGCATTTCATAAGTAGTCTGGAGTTACGCAAGGAAGCACACATTACTGACTTGCCTTACTCTAAGTCAGAAAGTCAGTCCATAGATGGAGGGTGGGTGTATGACTGCTGTAAGACTTTAATTTTTACACTTCATCAATTTAGGATAATTTTAAACCTGGAAACATGACATAACGCATCATGTAAACCAGTGTACTAAAACCAGAAGAAACTTTAGATTTTTACTTCTCTGTACACCCATTCTCCCTGTGGGGAGAATGAGTGTACAGCGCACTAAGAAAATGCCAAACGCCTCTCATGAGGGTATCTATGCAGGTAGGAATGCTCATCTGGCCAAGAACTATGTTACCTACAATGCAGGGCCCCTTGCTCTAAGATAAAAGGGTGCCTGCATTAGTGCTAGCCAGGCAAAAGTACACCCCAGTAGGAAATCACAGTAATGTGTGGTATTCTGATATCACTGTGCATTCCTGCATTTTAACTTTTACACAGTGCACCAACTTGGCTTCACACCTTGCATTGTATGAATGCTTCACAGGAATGCCACATGGGGGATAAACTGACCATGGGGCTGTCATTGATATGTCCATCCATGTAAATACATTTATATTTCAAATCTGCAGAATATGCACCAGATGATGGATTATGTGTCAAATGTGTCAAATCTATGTATATGCAAAAGTCGCCACAGCCTCACAATTGCATAGTTTCAGTGGCCCTGAATACATTGACACTACATTCACATTAACATGCCTCCTTGTGAATTCCAAATGATTATGTGGACATAGGCTGTTGCGTTGGCACATTGAATGCCATTTCGCTCCAGGTGATGAATACCTTCCCAGATACATCACACTGTTACAACTATCATGGATCACTGCATCAGGTTCCCAGAAGAAATCCGCTTCTCCTCGTTGAAAGGCACATGTCCACCTGCAAGACATTGATGTAGAAAGTGCAATGTAAATGGTGCAACTACACACAGTTCAAATTCAAAACTAAGCACTATGACAGCTCAGTGTAATGGCACCTTTCAACACCCTCACAGACATTTATACAGAGGTAAAAGGTCAGAGCTTAAAACATCACAATCTTCAGGTATGTGATGTTTTAAGTAGAGCTGGCAGTATCATCACAGGCCCCCTTGCACAATGACACTAGGGTGCAACCATTTAGGCACACGAAGGTGTTCCTGTGTTGGGCAAGGATAGGAATGCTCTGTAAAGGTTAAAGATGATCCACTTGTGCCCTTTCACTTTGGCACAGTACAGCAAGGTGACTTGCTATGCTGTACTGTGTGTAATGATAATAAATGTGAAACTTGGGACATACATACGAGCCTTGCTATAGAGACATACCTTATACCGACTGCAGCATGGATGTTGATATGTAATGTGGATGTAGCCATAGGGGCAGTTTGTCTGACATAGTGTGCAGTGTCAGCATCAGCTGAGTGAGCCAAAACAGCAATACATAATGCATACCATCACACTGACATGTCAAAACATTCCTCAGGGCAGGTTACTGGTCAGCTGTGACCCTCAACTGGGGGAATTGTTGTTTGCCGTGAATTGGCCCCGTGAGTGCTTGCTCAATATAACACAAGACAGATTTAATGCCAGGTGTTTTGCTTAGTGTTACCCTTTGATACCTCTGCCACTTGAAGTCATACACTCTTGCCTTGTGTGCCCCAAGGCATCCACACACTGCAACAACATTATGTGTTTTAATTTTAGCATAACTAATATAGCAACATTACTACATGCTGATGGTACATAAATACATACCTATGGGCTGTCAACCTTCAAAGCCAGCAGGTGCACCACATCCCCACATCCGCCTCACGGTCTATCGCATCCACCCAGTGGTACTTGAGCTGTGAAACGGTCCGGTGTTCTCCGAAAACCTGGCCATGTGCCACCACACCTTTCCCATCTGTCCTTTCGATCCTTTGAGGGGTAGCCTTGGCTCACCTTATCCGCGGAGGCCACCATCTGTGGCAGGTAGTGTATCACCAGTCATATCAATCCACCAACCTCTCCTTCAGAATAGTTTTTGCCTTTACACTTTCCAAGCATGGCCCTATCCCTCCTTAACACCCTAACCAAACAAATAACACCCGTCAAACAATTAACTATGCCTAAATTACAAAACCCTCAAAAAGGACAAACACTCAACAATACAAAGACCAATACAATTACAATTTACAACACAAAGACAAGAAAAGAACACAATATTAAGAAATATGGGACAGACCAGACCCAGACTAATGCACAAACAGAAAAATAACTCAGCAAAATACACTCTCCACTCCAACAACAAACTCTAAACAACAGGCCCCAAAAGAAAGAGAAAGTAACTTTCACACTTCCTAATATGCAGCCTGCCACACTCATTATATAATTTCGTGGGTGTAACCAGCAGGTTTCCGACATTTGCGTAGGTTTTTCTGCAGCATTTGCTACACAAATGTATATTGTGTGATGCACTGCACTTATGCAGCTATGCTAAGGCCCATGCAATGGCAGCTGTAGGCCGGTTTCAAACTGTGCAACAGGGGTGATGCGCTGGTTACGAACTGTGCAACAGAGGCGACGAACAGTATCTACAGAAGAAGTATGGCTTCTGCTAGAGAAAATTGCTTAGGCCCAATTCCATAAGTCCAGGACTGGCGTGACACCACTTGACAGTGCAGAGAGACACAAGGCTGCGCTCAGGTGCTGAAGCAGGGTTGTAAGTCTTCAAAGTCCCTGAGAATTCATAACATGAGGGCAGCCAGGTTCCTCTTACAATCATTGTGGATTTGAGGGATGCATGTTCAGTCCTTATCACCCAGCAAGGGGAACAGCAGGCAGCAGTGCAGCACAGCAAGGAAGGACTCAAGAGCTGATTGCTCCTACATCAATTTTCCTATGCGTTACCAGGGTACAGACCTAGATGTCAGCCACAGACATATGTGCATTAAAAGGTTGATCCCGGGCCCTCTGCTCCAGTCTTTTAGGTGCCCTACTCCTCTCAATCTCCCCCTGAGATGTGCCCAGGCCCCTTCCTTGTGATATAACATGGATACAGCACACACTTAGGGAAGCACAGAAACAGGCTCGTCCATGCTCCCGTGTATTGCTCACCCAGCTTGCAGCCTTGCGCGACTATCAAACTCCATCAGGTTGGATTCCTCTAATCCTTATGTTTTTCCAAGGCAGCCATGTCGTACCTAAAAAGGTAGCCAAGATATTTCATGTTAAGTAATGCGGAAGGCACTTCTGCACTCAGTGTATAGATACAGCACATTCAGTGACCAGTACTGTAACCCACATGTATCATGCTACCACCAGCATACTGGCATGAAGCACACACACTCAGTCTGCGCATCAGTACTAAAGTCCCTTTGTACTGTACTAGAGTGTGTCACTTTGAACACACACCACCAGCACACACACATTAACCATGTGCACACTATTCCACATTTCAATCTATATGTTGTGGATGTTTTGCACAGGCACATGCATTCTACACATGATTTTATCAGGCATACACTTCCATATCAACCTGAAATTGGGCAGGGGTGAGTCAAACGCACAGCAGCAGAACGTTAGAAGAGGTAAGTGGGCCTGTAGACCTCACTGCAGTGTATAGTTGAAGGGTCATGTTCAGTCCTACTGATCACTGCACAGAATGCTGCCACCACCACGTTTGCTCTGTTTTGCTCCTGGCGAAGTCAGTAGCATACAACAACTATGAGGGTAGGTCTTTGGGTAGCCCTCCTGGTCCAACCAGACTGCAATCCATGACACAGGCCTATGTCATGGCACACACGCTGATTCCCTGTTCTGTGATGGGAATATAGCAGAATTATTGATCCACACAACAATACAGTTGGGCATTTAGGCCAGGGGTACACAACTCTTACCATGCAGGGGAAAGTTCCTACCCAACACCACCATTGCATCAAATTTAATACAACTGTGCATGTCCACATCCATTTGTGCTTGCTTTTTGACATGCACACTTCACACATTATCACTCTCTGTCTTCCTGATGTGATGAGATGCTTGGCAAACATCTCCCTTGTCTTACTTTTCTGTAAAATGGCACACATTGCTACTTCAGCAGTTTATTATGTCTGTTTTCTGTTTATTATGTTTTTACATGCCTTTGAGCCTTCTTGCATACATGTGCCAAGCCTGGTAAATGTGTATTATGTCAAGCGTGGGCAAATGTAGTACTGACATCAATCAGCCCTTGTTACATGTGTACTGTTTTGTGGATCCCCAAAAATGCATGAAAGCATTGTTTACAAATGACATTTTGACATCTACACTGGAGACTAGGACTTTGGCCCTGATAGATGTCGCCAATGATCTGTGATGGTATCTCATGCAGCATATGTACTAGCAAAGTGCTGACACTGCAAGGGAGTCCGTATATGAAACATACATCAATTTGAAGAATGCCCCAGGGACTGACTTATTGGAAGATATGAGGTCCATCATACACTGAGTGCCACATTTAACACACTTTGATGCAGCAGAACACAGCAAGACAGCTGGCTGTGCTGCACTGAACTGCTTAAGATAGGGAGGGCAGGAATACCCCTTATTTATCTAGATATGGTGCAATCATGCCTTATCACTTTCATGCAGTGCACTGCATCACACTGACTTGTTGTGTTGATTTGTTCTGAGTTGGAGATATGTCCCCATGTTTATAACAGCAAAAAATGCAAATTATACTTGTTGAGGCCTACATCTAATTAACAAGATATGAGTGACTATATAGGTACATTGGCATTCACACATAAACCACACAATGGAGGAGTTTTAAAACAAATATTTATTGGATGAAAAGTTGACATAGTTTCTGCCATTATTGACATAATTTCCATTTTACTGAGAAAAGAAAATTAGCCACAATTTGGTCCCGTCCCCGCCGTCCTGCCATTGTGTGGAAAATCTCTACCTTAGAGTCTTCTGCCTCTTCATGCTCATGTGGGATTGCCCCCTCATTGTTCCATGGGGCATTGATTCTTACACATATATTATGCAATATTGCACAAACTAATGTAATTTTGCACATGGCAACTGAATAGATTAGGCTGCCACCTGACTTGTTGAGACACCTAACTTGTCTTTAGTACCCCAAACATGTACTCCACCACATTGCGGGTTTTGGGCGTTGTATTTCTTCAGTCCATCCGTATATGAATTAGTGAATGGAGTCATCAGTCATGGCTGCAAACCAAATCCATGGTCACCTGAAAATCGGAACAGCACAAGTCAATGATTGTATTCTTTGTGCCTTCAGCATAACTACATATGTATCATTTGTATGCTAGCATTATGGAACATTTCATTTTAATTAACAATGATATGTTTTAGTTATTGTTGAACATTGCTTTACACATGCTTGTTGCTAAATGCTTTGTTTTTTAAACATATTGTACAGCATGTAAGGGTAAAACACAACAACATGCGAGATAACATGTTTACACAGAAGATTGGCTAGTAAAGCAAGTTTGTCTATTTGTTTCTGTTAAATGTAAAATGGGGACGTTGGACCATATGTAGGTAAAAGTGAAATGCCGAATTCTTAATACCAAATTTTACCGATTCGGTGTTAAGAATTCGGAATTTCCGATGTAGGTGAAAATTTAGTATTTTTTACTGAATAGGTAAAAATCTGAAAAAACAATACCGAATCCTTAATACCGATCGGTATTACCGAATCTGTATTACCGAATCGGTAAATACCAAATCGGTATTTCAAAATATTAGCAATTGAGAATCAGCCAATCCTGTGCATCCACCCCACCTCCCAACCAGGAAGTGGCCACACCCATGCAGGTGCACTGAATCAGAACCTTTTGGAGAGGCAGGGAGTGCAGAGGAGAACACAGAAGCAAATGTAAGAACTTTTCCTGAAAAAACTGCATAATGGCCAACAAGGAGACAGAAAAAGAAGGTACTGAAAGGAAAAGAAAGCTAAAATTCAGCAAAAGGGAGCTGCAGATCCTGATTTAGGAGGTGGTTAAACAACACACAAAGCTGTTTGGGAAACAATCCTTCCAAGTGCCAGAAACAGAGAAAAGGAAAATATGGCTTGTAATACAGGCACATGGGAATGCGATTGGAGTGACCCCCCGTGAAATTGAGGTACTAAAATAAAGGTGATACGATGTCAGGAGCCTCACAAAGAAGAAGATGGCTGAGAGGAAAAAACAAGCCAGCCTGACAGGAGGAGGAAGAAACAGGGCACCTGCACTGACTGCACTGGAACAGCTGGTGGAGTCCACCATTGAGCCTGACAGCGTCAGTGGAATCGGGATGCAGACAGCTCAGCCAGAGCTGCCAACAAACAAGGTAAGAAGCATGCACACCAATCTGCGCCCCCCACTCCCTAACCCCATTCCCCAATGAGGCAGTATGAATCCCACTCCAGTACAGGTTTTACTAAACACCAGCAATGCATTATGGGAGGTGTAGTCAGTGTAACACCTATCATGACAGTCATCCCACAGTGATAAGCAAGCAGAGGACAGAAAGATAGCTTGGCAGAAATGAAAATGTATTATTGTTAAGTAGTGCTGCCAGACTAGTGAACTAATGTAAAATTTGTGTCCACAGGCGAGACATCGCAGAGGTCTGCACATGACAAGGCAGGAAGGGCACCCCGGAAGGAGAGATCGGAGGAGGCCATTGCGAGTGCAGGGCACACCACACCACCACCACCGGCATCACCACCACTGCCAGCATCACCACCACTGCCAGCATCACCAGCAGCATCACCACCGGCAGTAACAAGACCCAGGAGGCATGCAGTTGCCAGACTCCAAGATTTAGAGTTGCCCTTGGAAGACGGCAGGGGTGGAGAAATGCCGACAGTGCCAGTGCCAGTGGACGGCAATAATGCAGGATCGCAGTCCACCACAGAGCAATCACACACAGGTGCCAGATGCCGCAAGGCTAGGGAACCCAGTTCACTTTTGCTGGGTGAGGAGCATGGTGTGTTTGTAGGGCTGGAGGCGAACATGGTAAAGGTTCAGCGCCTGCAAGGGAAAGCAATACAATCAGTACAGCGACGGATGAGACACCTGAATGCAAACATGCAGAACATAGAGAAGGGCAACTGCTCAATGACCACGACGCTGGCTGGGGGCATGAAGGAAATGGCTGAGGGCATGAGGGACATGTCCCAGTCAGTGATTCTGCTGTGCAGCAAGTTTGATGTGGACAGGATGGCAAGGCGCAGGGAGAGGCAGAAGATGGAGAATCATACAAAAGCGGTGAACTGCCTCTCCACTGCCACATCTCTGCTCAGCAGGCACTCTGTGGCCATGCAGGAAGGGATGGCACACTGCAGCTGTGATGTTTAAAGGGGGCTTGTTAAAGTTACAACTGCAATTAAAGTGCTCCTAACTACTCAGGTTGCCACTACTGGTGCAGGTGATGTGGGGGACAGTGAGGAGATGACAAGTCGCAGCAGTATAACGCCCCCTGCAACTGAGACCAGGAGGAGCAGCAGACGTCATGGGGCTGGCACTGGATCGATTGTCAGTGACGATAGTCTGCAAAGAGAATCCAGCATAGTTGTGCGTGGCCGCAGGCGTTAATGCAAGCCACACTTTGTGTACTTAACTGGGTGACTTAACCCATGACATCCTCGTAGGGTGGTTACAAATAGGACTGGCAAGTTGAGCCCTTCGTGTAGTGGCTTAGTGCCAAAATATTAAACTATGTCATTCAAATGCAACAACTGGCTGTGTCTCCTTACTTACTCGAAAATAGTTGCGTGTGATCTCAGCCCGTCTTTGTCTCCCATCTGGTGCTGGTGCTACTCCTGCTGCGTTGGGCTCTGGCTGTGCAAATTCATCATTATCGTCCTCAGAGTCTGTTAATTCAACTTCTGTACCTTTCTTTGTGGCAAGGTTGTGCAGCATAGCACAAGTTGCGATGATTTTGCAGCAGATGATGGGTGTGTACTGATGTGCGCCTCCGCTTTTTTTGAGGTAGCGGAACCTGCTTTTCAATAGTCCAAACGTGTGCTCCATAACGTTACATGGTGATTTGCGTGCCACATTGTATCGTCTCTCACTTGGGGTTGATGGGTTTAGGTAAGGAGTGAGGATGAATGACCGCAGAGCATAGGCGCTATCACCTAGGTGAGAAAGAGAGTGCCATAAACAACAAACACCAACACATTTATCAGCAGTATACATCAGGATGTGTCACAGTGATTTACCTAGCAGGTATCCTTCACCAAATTCTCCCACAGCCAGGCGTGTGTAGATCCCACTGTTGTGGAAAATGTATGAGTTGTGGGTTCTTCATGGAAATTTGGCCACAATGTCGGTGATTAAGTTGGCTGCATCGCAGATTACCTGCACATTCATGGAGTGGGTGGATTTTCGGTTTCAGTAGATGTACTCAGTGGCTGCAGGTGGGCAGATTGGAATGTGTGTCCGATCAATGCACCCTATAACATGCGGGAACTGTGCCTTTTGGTAAAAGTCTGTCTTGGTTTTCAGCAGCTCCGCCTGTGTGTTTGGGAAGCTTATGTAGTGATGCATTCTCTGCATCATGGCATCCAGGAACTTGTTAAAGAAACAGGACAGGCAACTCTGTGATAACCCCACCTACCGCAGCTATGAGCCCCTGGTAACTGCCAGATGCAAGTAGGTGTAGGCTACAGAGCACCTGCACATGTGGTGGTATAACGTGCGCCCTTGGTGTTGGATCCTCCAGGAGTGGGTGCAGGTCCCTTATCCGGTCCAGGATGGTGTGGGGTGTAGCCTGTGCCTTTCATGGATCTCTGCCTCAGTCAGTTGGAAGAGTATGATGCGCTGTCTGTAAGCGCCCTCCTCCCGTCTTCAGATCATCATTCAAGCTGCCTGTAGCCTTAGCCTTACCGCCTTGCAATTACATAGAGGGCCGCCATAGTGATCACACTGTTGCATTTTGGGACTGCTTAAATACAGTGCACCTGATTACCACCTGCTTTCAGTCTGTCTTAATTACCGACTACTAAATACCGATTTTTAGGAAATTCCGTATTACCGAATTTTTCTACATCTCTTCTCTCGTTTTTACCGTTTCTTATTTACCGATTCAGTATTTGGGTGTTCGGTAAATCCCAATCGGTAAATTAGAAATAGGTAATAAGGAATTGGTATTTACTGATTCCTCATTACCGATTCCTTCCCTACATCACGCATGCCTAAATACTGGTAGGTAACGGTGAAATTTACCGAATTTCACCATTACCGACCTGTATTTGGGCCACCAACATGGGGCCCTAAATGTGTACAATGTCCCTAACTTTAAATTAGACTGTTACAGCCATATTGAGATCTATGGGTTGGTGGAATAGTGACAGTAAGTTTGACACTAACAATTAAATGTGACATACTTTCAACTAAGGTGTACTTGGTTGCCTACATGGTATGCCACAGCATTACATAGTTAGTCATGAATTGCATGCCCAGTGGCTTATCAAACATTTACATTGTTTGAGATCTGACATGGATATTTCACTTTGGAATAATCATCCTTCAGATATTGTTTTCACCATGGCAAGTTGTCTGGATGAACTTAGACTAACACATAGGACTGGAAATGTGGCCCTTTTCTGTATGAGACCTAATTATGTTTGAAAGACTGACTTGGTCCAACAGACCTGTACAGTAAAGTTTCTATCAGAAAATGTATGTAAGTGAAATTTCAATGTTGATGAATCCTCTATTACATTGATGAAGAATGTCAATGTGCCTTATTATGAATGTGTATTATTTGACTTTGAATATTGTTATGGCTGGTGTATACCTGCCATTTGCTCTATTAGTGTGAACCTATGTACCTATAGTACATATTTGTTACATTACTTCATCCATCACTTTTAGTGCTTTGTGGTCCTAAGAAATTCATAAGCCAACAGATATACTTCCATGGGTGAAACAGATACTTTGGCTGTGAAAATATTACCAGCAACATTTTGAAATCAGGAGAATTAACATATATATTTCCACCTTGATACACCATTGCACACAAAACACACACAGCAATACAGTTGTAACGGTTGCTTCCCCATCACTTCTATGTGGATGTGGTCAAAATTCCACTGAAGAAAAATCTGTAGAGGAGATGTGTGTTAACTCTTCAATTTCATGTATAAGTTTTATATTAGTTCCTCTGTTTAGGATGTCAAACTTCTTACAGGTTCTAAACCTCTGCCTGTACCTTTCTGGGGTCAAACCATAACGGGTCATCAAAGCTTCCTTCATATGGGCATACACCGTCCTGCTCTCCTCAGACAGGTACAATCGGGTATCCCTACCATCACTCACAAAGCGTCCCCACAACCCCGCTCCCCAATCCTTCTCAGGGACCCGGTGGGGCACCATTGCTATCTCATATGCGGCAAACCATTGCCCAATATCCTCACTCTTGTGAAAATCCTTAATGACATCTTTAGGAATATAAACTCTACTCTAAGGAGTTACTAAAGGTATGCTGCCACCCGAGGGGGAGACCGGGACACTCCTCGCCCCGATATCTATCACCCTCAACATTCTCTCATGCTCCATTTTAAATTTCTCAAGTTCAATTGACAATCGATTCTTCTCAATGTCTAACTTCTTAATCTCAAGGTCCTTCTGACCTTCCAATTTAGCCATCTCCAAACTATGCCTCCTATCTCTCTCCCTGTCCTCCAGCTCTTCTGGGGTCAGGCTCATTTGGGATATACTAATACCTGGATTGGAGGGTGTTCCATCTCCATCCCCCTTTACTGCATCATCCGGCTTCCCTCCAGCGTTCTCTTACTCATCCCCAGCGGACTCTCGCGCTTCCCACCAGTCCTTCAGTGCCTTCCGGTACTCCTCCTTCCTAGAGAGACCTATCAAGGGAACCGCAAATTGCTTACAAAATGACTTAGCTGTCTGGCAGTATAGGTATCTAATCTTTCCTCCTCAAAGGTGAGATCCTCTGAAGCATTGGACGTTGGCCTTCCTCTTCTAGCAGTACTCATGGCTGCTATCAACAAGTCACTACTAATACAACCAACCAAACAAATAAAAAAATAATTTGTCACTGCGCTTGGTCTACACTCACCAGTGGTGTTTACCTGTTATCGTACGTGGATCATAAAGGCAAATCCTGATCCTCACCGCTGACCGCCAATTTTAGAAATTGGAGTATCTAGTTGGCAATGGCTGGTGCCACAGTCCAAATAGGGACCCTTCTTCCTAAGTCAGGGCAAGAGGGCCACCCCCTTTGATAACCCCTGCTCAACCCTGTGGTAACGTAGCACGAGCAGTTAGGCCTATCTCAGAGGCAGTGTGTGAAGCGTTTATGACCACATACAATAAAGCAGTAATGATACCACAAAAGGACACAACCCAGGTAGGTATAGGAAAATAATATCTTTATCTAACAGTTTAAATCAAAACTCTCAAAGCGTTTCAACAACTACAATTCACTTCAACCCGTAGGGACCCAAAAAGAAAGACAATAATGTATTCACCAAAGCGTGACACTGACTGAGTTCAGGGCCGGGGTCTAGGCGACCTGTTGCACACCAGATACCCGTCATAGAAAGGGGACACAGCACGCAGCTTCTCGAAGAAGCCGAGACGGTAACAGGCGGACCACAAGTCTTGGACGCAGAGGTCCGCAGCATGCACCCACAATGATTCGGGCACTCTGGGACAGGCGGGTGCTCAGCGGCAGCAGCAAGCAGCTGTGGCGGCCTGGGCTGGTGGTGGCGATGACTCTCGTCGTGCAGCTCCGTTGTGGGCGCACAGCGGCAGCAGCTTTCTCTTAGCTGTGGTGGCCCAAGGAAACGATAGCGACAATCCTCAACAAGGGTGAACAAGGTGCGGGCACACAGCGGCAGCAGCTCTCCCTCAGCTGTGGCGGCCCACAGAACAAATCCCACGGATGCAAAGTTGCCAAAGGTGCAGGCGCTCAGCGGCCACAGCTCTCTCTTAGCTGAAGCAGCCCACTGGACAACTCACGATGATGCAAAGTAGCAAAGGGTGTGGGCACTCAGTGGCTACAGCTCTCTCATGGCTGCGGCAGCCCACAGGGCAAATCACGATGATGCAAAGTAGCAAAGGGTGTGGACACTCAGCAGTGACAGCTCTCTCTTGGCTGCGGCGGCCCATGGGGCAAATCACGATGATGCAAAGTAGCAAAGGGTGTGGGCACTCAGCGGCTACAGCTCTCTCTTGGCTGTGGCTGCCCACGGGGCAAACCATTATGATGCAGAGTAGCAAAGTGTGCGGGCACTCATCGGCTACAGCTCTCACTGGGCTGCGGCGGCCCATGGGACAAGTCACAATGATGCAAAGTAGGCAAGGGTTCGGGCACTCAGTGGTAGCAGCGCTCTCTCAGCTGCGGTGGCCCACACGACAGAGGATGGTCTCAGCCAGGCTAGCACAATGGTGAACGCTCAGCGGCTGCAGCTCTCTCTTAGTTGCAGCGGTCCACACAGGTTCAGTGAAGGGCTCGAAGGTGCAGATTCCGGTGGGCTCTCAGTGGCGGCAGCTCTCTCTCAGTGGCAGCGGCCCACACGGATCAAGCGGAAGAGTTGAAGGTGCAGATTTAGCGGGCCCTCAGCGGTGGGAGGTCTCTCTTAGCTGCAGCGGCCCACACAGGTTTAGCAAAGGGTTCAAAGGTTCAGAGTTAGGCGGGCTCTCAGCGTCGGCAGCTCTCTCTTAGCTGCAGTGACCAACACAGGTTTAGGAAAAGGTGCAAAGGTTCAGAGTTCGGCGGGCTCTCAGCGGCGGCAGCTCTCTCCTAGTAGCAGCGGCCCACACAGGTTTAGCAAAAGGTGCAAAGGTTCAGAGATAGACGGGCTCTCAGCGGCAGCAGCTATCTCTTAGCTGCAGCAGCCCACACAGGTTTAGCGAAGGATTCAGGGCTTCCCAGTCTGCGGTTCTCACAGTAGAACTAGAGGCTCCGGATTACTCGACGGAGGCCTCACCTGCAAGTAGAATTCCTCGCACTGGAATTCCGACGGCTGACGGGGCGAAGTCTAATGTCCCTGAAACTTCCGCAGGAGGCGCTCTCAATTTTAGGTCTTTGTATAATGTCTTCAGCAAGCTTGGTGAAAGTTTCAAAGTCCTTTCCTCTGTTCGCTCGAACAGAGTTTCATCTTGACATCAAGTAAGAACACACTTGACCAAAGTTCCAGCGCAGCATTTTATACCAAAAAAGTATTTGTTCTCTAAGGTCGCACATCACTGACTCCAGTCAGAACCAGTTTGGTGGGGTCGGGAGCACTTGGTTTACCAGGTGACATCCTGCCCTTTCAGAATGAGGGGGTCTACTTTTAGACACCCAGTGGGAGGTGGATCTATCATTCACCTTGCCAGGCACAGCCCTGCTCGGATCAGAGTCACCACTCTCCACGCTCTGAATACCGATCTCTCTTCAGCCAGGTCTGACCCAGCTGGCCCTGCTGCTCCAAAACCAGATGGAGAATCTACATACTCGCAACAGCCCGCAGTAAAGCTTTAGGCCAGAAACTACTGCAATTTCAGGAAAGGCATTTCAAAACATGTGATATATAAACGGTCCTTACTAAAAGGTGGTCCTCAATTTCCTGAGCATAAACATATCAAACTCAAAGTTCCTATCGAGTTCATAGGGCTGGATAGGGTGATAGAAAGTAATCATTAACGAACAGGCTACACAGATGTAGGCATTAGGGTTATCCTTATTCACACAGTCATTTATATACAGGGAGCATTTCACGCTGTGGCACTGATTAGCAGTGGCACAGCGCCCAGAGCATCTACAACCAGCCAACATACAAGACAGGAAGAGTAGAGGGGAAGGGATACCCATGCCAATGATGCCAGGTCTAACAAGCAGCTATTGCATATTGTCTCAGCTAGAAGCCTCAAGCCTCTTCTATGTCGTATTGATTGGAAACAGCATTGGCAATGAAGTAACTAAAAGAGAATCAATGGTAGCGCATATGACCCCATTCATTTTTAGCACCAAGCAATATGAGCTCCTACCAAGTACTTTTTTTCTGAGGGTGAGGGACATAGTCAAATTAATCAAAAACAATATGGTATGGCTTGCAACAGGTAATGCACAATTCAAATCTCCTTACTTTCTGAAATACCTAAAATCCTACTCTTTTTGAGAGTCTTTGAATCACTGTCCATCCTCCATCCTTTCTCTGCCTTCTTGTGCATGTCCCTTGGGGTAATATAACATTTTATTGTCCATAAAGTCCTGAAAATAAACACATTTGTATATTTTTCAAGTTACAATTGCATATTTCAATTACAAGGGGGTCATTACCTTGGCAGTGTTAATTGCAGATCCGTATCCAGTGGAAAATCCACATCCAAGCAGACAAACTCTCTCCAGAGCGGCGGCAGCATCGATTTTTACCACTGAGATTTCATTGACAACCGTGTACTCTGTGAAGGTGCTGGTGCCAAAAAAGTTGTGAATAAGCTTCCCTTTGCAGCTAAACCTGCTGGTGTTATCATTCATCAGTCCAGTGGGTTTCCCAGCTCTGAAAGGAAAAATGAACAGCAGGTTTAGATGCATCTGCATGTTTCAAAAAGCCTCCTTACATGAAGCCTAGAATTTAGAGTTAAAGCTACAGGGGATGGAATTGATGAATATCTCCAATCCAGTTGATGGATATCAAGAGCTTAAGTTCTCAGAATGAGGAATAAAATGCAGGAATTCCCAATTATTTTGCGGCACATGCTTCAGGATTTAATGGTTCTTCCCAGTGATGTGTTCACCTTCTGTGAGCAGGAAGAAAATGTAAATAGAAAACGTATTGGTTTTACCAGGTGATGGAAAAACTTGTAACGAGGCAAGGGGGTATTCACCCCATGGATACAGTTCTGCCAAACTCATAATGTGACACCATCTCCCAACAGGTCATCTAGAATGCTAGTCTTTTTTAAATTTTAACTATATAAACCCCTCCCATCCACTACCATGCCTTTTAGTAACAAGACCAGACACAATCATAGCAGGAATGAGGGAGGGAACAGGACTGGGACGAGCAGGACCTTAATCGGGGTAATGAAGATTACAGGTAAGTAACAACGCATTACCCCCTCATATGTTCTCCTTGGCCCAGTCTTTACATTAGTGAGGCCCCCAAACCCAAAACACCAAGAAAAAGCAGGACACTAGGGATCCTTGCCTTATACAAAGTTTAAACAAAAATAAAGTACAAGACAAAGCAGCCTTCAGAACGGCAAAAGCAAAATTGTCCACAGAGACATGTAAAACATGGAGGCGATAATGCCTGATAAAAGTATGATGTGATGCCCTACAAATCTCTGGGATAGAAACCCTGCCACCTCAGCACAGGAAGTAAACACAGACCGAGTGGAATGCCCCTGGGCCTGAGAAGGGGGATCCAGACCCACGACTTATAGGACTGACAAACTGACAAGCGCACCCACCGCCTGATGGTGGATGTAGACATCTTCTTACCCTTAGCCACTCCGCCACAGGACACAAACAGAGCAGGGGAAAGATGAAAACTCTAGGTACACTGGAGGCAAATCTGAAGGGCACTCCAAATACCCAGTACAGAAGCAAACTGAGCACCCTCCTCCCCCGGAAAATCAGGCTAAACAACCTCCTGCTACAAATGGAATTTGGAGGAGACTTTAGAGAGAAAGGCCGAGTCCAGGCGCAACACCACCCTGTCAGGTAAGAACTGCAAATAGACACACATTTACTGCTTCCCCAACCACAGGATCCACTCCATGAGAGGCACACCAAGCAACAAAATAGCCTCAATGCTCATTGTAAGACGTAAGGGTAGAGGGCCTACTGGAATGCTGAATATCCATAGCCACCAAAGAAGAACAACCCACAGACTCCAACGTCAAATGTTCAAGAGCCACACCATCAGCTTTAATTGACAGAGATGAGTCAATGACAGAAGGGGACACTAAAGCGGGTGTGGGATTACAGGAATCTGGACAAACCTGTCTCTGGAGATCCTCATCAACAGTAGGAACCAAAGGCGGCGAGGCCAAAAATGAGCAGTCAGGAGAACAGACACCCTCCTCACCCGAATCTTTTGCAGCCACCTTGGGACGAGGGGAATCAGTGGGAAGGCATACAAAAGGTCCAAGGAAGTGAGAGAGCATCCACTGCCAAGCCTGAGGACAAACTACCTCGGAACAGACCGAAGGAAGGAGGGTATTGTAAGGAGACGCTAAAAAGTTGTTCCAAGGCTTCCCAAATGTAATACAAATGCCAAGAAATAGGGGCATAGAACGGAAGAAGGAAGGTTGTGACCCAGGCTGTCTGCATGTAAGTTGTTTTTTTCAATTGTTTTATAAATCTTTTTTTTAAATTAACTTTTGCTTAATGGACCATTTATAATAAACAGTTACAGCAATTAGTACACAGTTGACATTTCAGCTTAATCACAGTGGGCTCCCAGAAGGAGGCATGGTCACTGATCACATGCATTTCAACAGATCAAACCCATGACAGTTCATTCCTACCATCAGCAAGGTAACCCCCGTCAGCAGTTCAGGGCCACACGTTCTCCTAGTCATGCTACTCAGGGTATTAAACCTCTACTATCATTCCTCCTCTATACTTACACCATGACAACCATATTTTCTCCCACTTTTTGACACATCCTCTACCTTTATATAGAGTTTCTTCTGCCCGCTGATACCGTTAAAGGTCACAATCCCAGTCTCCCAACAAAGGCGGAGAGGGCACTCCCCACCATCTTGCAATGTTCCTTTTGGCGATCCCAGCTGCCAGGGCTAGCCAAATTCCTTTATACCTGGGCCAGTCTGAGTCGCTTTTGATCATTAGGAGGAGCCATTTAGCATCCATCGGGTCCCGTACCCCTGAAACTCTGGACAGTACATCTGTGACACCCTTCCAGTATCTGACTATCTCTGGGCACTCCCCCAGAATATGAAAAAAAGTTCCTTCCTGCTGACACCCCCTGGGTCAGAGCACTGTATGTGTTTTGCCTCAGGTATAAAGGTGCGTGCATGGGTAGTATGCACAGTGTAGTATTTTGAGCTGCACTAACCTAAATCGAGTCAGGACTGCAATCTCCCTTGGACTCTGTATTGCCTCCTGCCAATCTGTGTCATCTATGTTCCCCAGCTTACGGTAGATTGTGGAGGTTGGCTTTTCCATAATGGGGGCCATAATAGGGCCAAGGAGTAATCTATCTTCCAGAGGTGAGTAGTCCGGAATGGGGGTACCACGCTGGATGTGTCGCTTCAGGGAGTGCATTTGCCTAAGATCGTGGTATTTTTGTGTCTGGTGTTAGGGGAATTCCTGTTGCAAGGATTCAAAGGTAAGTGGTGTTTCCCCTCTCCACACATCGCCCAGGTGTTCAATCCCTATTAATTCCCCCTTTCTGAAGCCCGCTAGTGTTGCTACCTCCTTCAAGAGTTGCTAAAGACAGGGGTCTCTAGAACATGAAAATTGAAAGCTTGAATCAACATATGCTAAATAGCCAATATGTTCTTTGTCCAGCCGGACAGGGATTTATTTAGTCAAATATAAAGAAATGACATGGAATTGAAAGTGATGTCAAGGGGGCACAGCCTGTGACCCACAGACAACAAGACAGAACAACAATTTTCAGGCAAAAACTAGCGAAGCGGTCTGTTTCCTAGTATTCAGTAGACAGACTTAATTAAATCATGGTACCATTGTGCAATACATTCTGGGTATTAAGAGACATATGGTACATAGGTGTTGACATTTTGATGCCAAGACTTTAGATGTGTGGCATCATCTTCAGGACAGTATTATAAAGCATGCCTGTCTTGAATTCATACAGTTGCCAAAGTGATGGCAATCGGTATAGAAGGGGTAAGGCAGACGGTGCAAGTTGCAGGAAGATCGGGGGATTCAATCCATCGGGGCATGATGTGGACCCAGGGTTAATCGGGTATGTAATTATCACGGAAATGAATGGATACCGTCGCGGATGGCGATATACGGCAGTTTTGAGATAATACTGAAGTTAGAGCGCTCGATCGACGTGGTTCTGCGGTCACCGCAGAACCACTCCGATCGAGCACTCTAACTTGAGTATTATCTCAAAACTGCCGTATATCGCCATCCGCGACCGCATTCATTCATTTCCATGATAATTACATACCCGATTAACCCTGGGCCCCCGATGGATTGAATCCCCCCCGATGGATTGAATCCCCCGATCCACCCGCAACTTGCACTGTCTACCTCACCCCTTCTCACCACCGTCTGCCTCACCCCTTCTGTCTGCATACACCCAGTTGTTTATAACCAGAAGCTGGGAGGCCCAATAATAAAGCCTGATGTCTGGGAAGGGCAAGCCTCCATTGTATACCATGCGCTGCAATTTGATAAGCGCTATCCTAAGTGAACCCCCTTGCCATAGTAACAATCTTACTTCCTGGGATATTTTTTTTTGTTTCTGGGGGACTCTATAAGGGTTGTTCTGTAGGACATAGAGAAGGCGAGGCAGGGCCACCCTACCCATCAATGACAACAGGAGGGCATGACAGTGACGTACATCAGTGTTTAGGCGCTCCATCTGGGTATATGGGATTTTCTATATAAACGTTGCAGGATCTCTTACAATGTGTCTTCCCAAGTATTTAAACCCCTCTGTGACTACCGTGGTTGCGCAGTTGGCTGGTATCCTGGGCGGGGGGCCCGAGAGTGTGAATATTACCAATTTAGCCCAATTGATGCTATATTCCGAATAGCTGCCAAAAAGCTCAAAGATGTGACGCATCCTCGCCATTGAGTAATACGATCTAGCTAGATATAAAAGAATATCATCCACATACAGCAATACGCGTTCTTCCCACCGCCCGGAGCACTTATACCCCAAATCATTGGATCCCTCTGGACCCAATGTGCGAGTGGCTCCAGTACGAGCGCTAAGAGCAGCGGGCACACGGGGCAGCCCTGCCTTGTGCCTCTCCCTAACTTGAAGGACCTGAATAATGCACCGTTAACTCACACTTGAGCCCTGGGACTCTCCTACAGTAGTCAGACCCCCCCACTGAAGTTAGGACCTAAACCCAATTTTTGGACTACCATAAATAAGTATGGCCACTCTATACTGTCAAACGCCATTGTTGCATCTAATGACATCACTGTCGTCTGCTGAGCCTCTGGATTATCCATTAGGTGAAGTACTCCATAGAGTCTGCGTAGGTTGTGGCAGTTGTTTCTATGGGGCATGAATCCCGATTGGTCCAGCTGTATTACCGCTGAGAGAACAGGAATCAATATATTTGCCAGTGCCTTGGCGAGCACTTTCGCCTCCACTTTTATTAATGAGATCGGAGGGTAAGAAGCGCACTCTGCATGTAAATTCAATTAACACTGAAACTAAACGTCGCTCAATGCTCTGAGGTGATAATCGGCCCAGGAACAAATCAGAGGACCAGCGAGCCTACTGATTGTTGGTACAAACCAACAGATTTGCCCGCTGTCGGAGAACCTGAAAAAAACTGCATAGCCTGCCAAATGGCTGCCAACTCCCGCCAATTCGAGGAACAGGTGCTGTCTGCCTGATTCCACTGACTCAGTGCCTCCAAAGACAGCAGCGTCTCATCAAAGACTGGCATCGGTTGTCAGCAACAGGGGAGAAGGAAGCTGGAAGCGGACCCCCCTCTCTCCAGATTGGGAGGGTAGAGCCACCAGCTCAAATCCTGTATCAGAACAGGGGAAAGAGGAACCAGAGAATCACAATTCGCAAGGCAGGGGTCCCAATGGTTCACCAGAGGTCTGAGGGGCAGATAAACCTAGGGAACCACAGCCATGGTCACAGCCATCAATCCCTGGAACAGCAACCAATTCCAGGCTGGAGCAGACTGCTGATTCAGGAGATCCATCAGAAGATGCTACATCGAAGTGATGCGAGCGGGTGGGAGAAACACCGCGCCCAACTGGGTGTCACAAAGACCACCGATAAACTGCAGTCTTTGAATAGGGACCAGGTGAGATGTTGTCACATTCAACTTGAAACCCAGACCTTGGAACATGTCAATGGCTGCTTCCACTCAAAGAAGAGCCTTAGGAAGAGAGGAAGCAGAAATCAAACAATCATCAATAGAGGGAAACACAGAGAAACTCTGAAACTGCAAAACCCCCACAGCCGGAGCCAATACCTTGGTAAATTCCTGGAAAAGGTAGAGAGGCCAAAGGGTAACACTTGAGACTAGTACTGAACCCTGTCTACTGCAAACTGCAGGAACCGCTGGCTTTTGTGATATACAGGCATGTGAAAATAGTGTCTTTCAAGTCTAGGGAAGCCAGAAAATCCCCTTGTTGGATGAAGGGAATGATGGACTGCAATGAGTACATCCGAAAGTGATATAGTGCACTATCCTGTTCAGAGCCTTGAGATTCAGTATTGGGCGATAGGAACCACCTGGTTTTGGGACCAAGAAAAGCGTTGAATAGAAGCCTGGGCCCCATTCTGTCTCTGACACTTGGAGAATAGCACCCTTTGCAAGCAAAGTTTTCACTCCAGAGAACATAGCAGCACTTTTTACAGGGTTGTTTGACAAAGGGGTAACCCAGGAGTGAGGGGGAGGGCCCCTGAATGGAATAGGTACCCCTGACTGATGACTGACAGGACCCACTGGTCAGAAATCAGGCTGTGCCACCGATCCTGGAATAAACAGAGCTGGGCCCCACTCTGGCATAGTTGCTGCTGCAGATGAGGCCGGCACTTGTTGGTGAAAGCAGGTCCCCCAAACATGGGCCTGCCACAAAAGGGCTGAGAAGAGGAGAGAATGCCTTGATAGTTCTACTGATGGAAAAATGATTTCCTTTTCAGCCCACATTGGAACATTTTCAGTAACTTTTTCTCCTTTGAAGAATGCTGCATCATCATGTTCAATACGTCCTCATAAAGTCCGGGACCCTCAAAACGCAGCTTATGAATCAAGGCCTTCTGTGCAGCCCCAAGATGCCAAGATTTTGTCCACAGTGACTGTCTACCAGCCACCGCTGCTTCGGCCACTGATGGGAAGGTCCACTGGGTATCAAAAGTGACGTCGGACAGAAATTGCACCAAGACCTCCACCTGCGCCAAGATAGGAGTGGGATCCCTTTGATCCTGAAGACAAATAATTTTTCTAAATCCTTAATAAGGACTTAAGTGCTAGCCCGGATCTCAAAATGAGACACTGCGTATGACGGCTTCAAGGCAACCTCCACCTTAAACTCAACAGGATCAAAAAGGGAAGCCTCTCTGAAGGCAAGGTAGAAGCCAACGAGGGCAAAATGGAATTGGCCTTAGGAACTTGAGGAAACTGGTCATCAAACTGCGCCAACTGTTACCTCTTTCTCAAAAAGTGAGGAATCCCCTGCTTGTTGACCAAAAGCTATTTTTTTGCCAAAATCTCCTTAATGATATCATGCGAGGGCAAATCATGCACCACCGAGGTACTGTACTGGGTATAAAAGCCATCATCCACAAAAGATTTAGGATTAAATCCCAGAACCTCACAAATATGGGCCAACATGTCCGAAAAGACTCGCCCTGGACATATTTACCCTTTGGGAAAATGCCCAGGTCCTGATCCTCATCCTCTTTCAACTTCTTCGCAGAAGGTTCATTCAATGCAGCCGGAACTGCAGAATTAATCATATCCTGCAAATACAACCTGGAGATCTGTAACAGGTCCTCCTCCTGGAAATTGATTTGGCAAGCACCGGGACCAACTATTCATCCCCCATGACAGTAGAAAAAGAACAGAAAGCCAAATGAGGAAGTGACCAGGGAAAAATTGCTATATATACCATCTCCTAGCAACCATGTCTCAAAATCCACGGAACTTAGAAAGCTAAAAGACATCCCTGCCGTTTCCCCTGTGGCCACATACACAAAAGGCATGGCTGCAGGAGCCAGGTGCTACAAGAACCACCTCAGCACCAGAACGGTCGGTCCCCGACCGCAGAAATAGCTGCCCGCCCCAGTGAAGCACATGTGTGGTAAGCGGGGGGCAGACAGGAGAAGAGCAGGGATACGACCTACTGACACAAAGGTAAGGTCTACACACATTAAAAAACATGAAAATGCACAAGCACCTGTAAAGCAATAAAGAAAAAACTCTTACATCACCCAGAAGCAAGGTACCACACATTCCGACAGCCCCTCAGTTGGACAGGAAAAAAAACAGGCATTGCGATGGGTAGGAGGGGTTTATATAGTTAAAATTAAAAAAAGACTAGTGTTCTAGATGGTCTGTCTGTAGGTGGAATAGCCTCACTAATGTAAAGGCTGGGACGAGGAGGACATATGAGGGGGTAATGAGGATAAAGGAGTGAAAGTTCAGTTTAGAAAATTAAACTGCATACACAAACATACTCAATCTTAACACAGGTGTTGCCATTTGGACCCTTGCAGTATCGACACTCTCCACACTGTGGCACAGGGAATGGGAGGACTTTATCACCTATGGATACAAAACTGAATGTTTGTAATCTGAAATGACAGATACAGCAAGCAGGTTAAAACAGAATTATCAACATATGTTTACAGTTCATTACCTGTATCCACAGCTCTCTCTAGCAACACACATACAAGAAGTGCCCCATCAGATCCTGGCAGGGTGGTGCCATTTATGAAGAAGAATATGTTGTATAATCACCAGAAAAATAATCACCTTTTCAGTTTTCATCCATTTTAAAATGCATGCTATCAAAATACTGTCCATAAACTACATCCTCATAGGCCTCCATGGATGTGTAGCACTGTAGCAGCTGACTGAGGAGAGGTTAACATCTTTTGTGTGTCCTGTGCTATGTATAATAATCTGTCTTTTTATGCCTCCTACTCAAATACTATTGTTGTTCCAGCAGTGTAATTGCATTGAAATTGCATTTATATTAAGCATACTACTCCTGATGAGGCATTGAAGCACTTTACGGCAAGTAGCACGCTACCCTGGAACCCAAAGGTAGGGGTCAGTTCATTGCTCTCTGGGCTTAGTCTTGTGCTGTCAAAGAAACCATTCCATTTTTATGTTTGTGTAAATGAATGACTTAGGTGTGATCATTAGAAGGGTGATTTGTCTCTTAATAGGCTATCCATAAACCTTCGTAGGGCTTAGTTGAAAAACATCCTGCCTTCTGTTATTTAGACAAGTCCTATACTTACCTAGAACAGGGTAGGTAAAGCATCAGTGGAGCAAGACTCACGGGTGGAGTACAGAAGAAGACATACACCATTCTGTCACACACAAAACAGACAGGGCATCAGCATTTAAGCTTTGCTTACACATGTAGTACCTATAACAACAGTGCATGCTACCATCATACATTAACCAGGAAGAACACAAACAGCAACAGTGTGATAGGAATCATACACACATGTGCGTGCACACACACACACACACACACACATGCACACACATGTACAGTATGGCCGTCAGAGGTTTCTAGCTGAACCACTTATGGTAGATGATGCCAAATTTAAAAATAAAAATCCATCAATCATACTGCAACTGTTACTTCTGCTGTAAAATCAATGTAAAAAAACTCCCAAATTCCATGAACTGCTAACATTTCATCACAATATGTAGCCTGCAGGCAATGGTTTTTGTGGCATGTGCTGAGCTCAGTGATCCATTGTTAGTTTTTTTCATGCTCTTTTGACAATGCCCATCAACCTGACTGCTTGCAAAAACAAATCAGGGCCTCGTCTTACTCATTTCTCTACGAGTTTAAATTAGTACTTAAGTACGCAGGAGAAATACATAACATTTATATACATTGATTGCATTACATTTAACATCAAATGTTGTTAACACTATACTCAGTAGTAATATTTTTTATTATCCATGGAACGATGGAAATTTGAGTCAAGTTGGGTCGACATTCGACAACCTCAACCACCCCCAAACATTTGAAAGTATGAACTTTTACGTTGAGCATATCTCTCTGCAGATATTAACCCCATGAGCTATCTTAAAAGAAAGAGGATCTTTGCTTCAACATGACATTGAAACACATTCAGCCACATTTAGGGGGTCATTATGATGGCGGATTTTCCGCATACTCCGGGCCGGCGGAAGCCACCGCCGGCCCGGCGTATGCGGGAAATCCGCCGAGGAGGCCTGAAAGACCCACCGCCAAATCAGGATGGCTGGTGGAAAAGCACTAACATGGCTGGCGGTGTCTATCAAACACCGCCAGCCATATTAGGATGTAGGGAAAGTAATGCTTTTCCGCGGCGGCTTTTCCGCCGTGGAAAAGCATACGGACAATCACTTTGGGGGCCCGTTGCGGGCCCCCTGGGTGAAGGTTGCGTGGGGGGTGCACATGGGGGGCGGTCACATCCTAATTGCCATGGAGGGACCGCCGCTGCCCATGCGGACGGTCCCTCCTACTCAGGGGTGGCGGAAGTCCGTCCGCCATCCTAATCGGCCCCTCAATGTTAAGTGCTGTAGAGGGCTCATAACTAGGATACAAGTTGATTTAGTTGATCACAAGAGAGGTGCTGTGTTAGAGCTCTGTAAAATGTTGCATTATTGCTTAACTTCTCACCCAGCTGTGCGAGCATCCCCTGGGCCCTCCCGCTGTTCACCTTCTCCATCAATCATGGACATCAAGACTTTTGTGGTGTTAGAACGCCCACTGTTTATTAACATCATAAGCTGGTCCATAAGTTATCACAATGGGTGGGGGCGTGGCTAGCTGCTGGCAAAGATGGCCATGAGATAGAGAAGCTCCAAGGTCGTCCGGGGGAACATCCCCATATATCCACTCAAAATCCTGCTGAAGCTGCGTGGACCCATGGTGCCAGTGAGACATGAACTCCCTCAAGCCCTGGAGTGAGTCCTGGCATAGTACGATGAGGGAAAATGGCGGTTGGAGCTTCTGGGGCTTGGTGAGGACGTGCGGGGAGGCAAACATCTGAGGCCGTAGACGTGAGGAGCCCGGCATGATTGCACCCATGCCACTCACCTAACTGCTGTTTGGTTCTTGGGCCCCGTTTGGCTTGGGGGCGAGCATTAGGCCTTTGTTCCCAAGAGGAGAGCTGCTCAGCTGCTGACAGTGCATCCGTGAATGGCGATGGGGGCGGCCTTGAGTCGGGCAGAGCAGGGTTAGGCCCTGGCTGAGGCAAGACCGGCCGCCGAGGTTGCCTGACATCCAAAGAGCAGACTGGGGAATTATTCCCCGGCCTGAAAAGTTGGTGAGTCAGCCAGTTGGTGTACCTGGTGGGGGGCAGACATTGAGAGTGATTAAGGGGACCCAGGCTGGAACTGTAGCAAAGACTTGGACCGGGCCGCTGGGCTAGAGAAGCCTGATGCAAACTCTGGATTTGGAGCCCCCTCCTCCCCTGTAGTTGATCGTGGTCTGGGTGGGGGAGCTCTCCTGGGCGTTTGGGGCTCCTGTGGGGGTGGATAAGCATCGGCAGCGGAGGGAGTGCTCTTTACATCGGACTAGTAGTGGACCCAATGATTTGGGGCCTATTTGATGAACCACTAGAGAGATTGCACTCCAATTATTGAGAGGGGAGACACAATTTCATAATTGTTACATAGAGCTGCTTGATCCCTGGAACATTCGATGCCCTGCTCGTCCATTGCCCTGACTCTGGGAGGTGATCACTGAGGCCTGGTCTATGGACGAGACCCATAGTAACACTTGGGTGATAGTGGGGCGATCTAGCTTGAGTCCCGCGACGTACTGGGGTCTCAAGAAAGTCACAGCTCTGGACATGGTGGGAGGTCACCAACAGAGGTCCATGCAGACAGGCAGCCTGGACAAGTATGCAGCGAATATATCCCCAGGGGACATGGGGTCACAGGGTGCCGAAAGAGGAGGAGAGGCATACATGTTATAGCAAGATGGAGAACCTACCCTGTCCTCCATCATGGCCACCATTCAGGACATTTGAGGTTTAATAGGGCCTATTAAGCCCAAACTTGACACGGTCACCACAGAAGTTAACCTGCTTTGGGTGGGTTTTTGTAAAATATCTGAGAAAGTTGTGACGGCGGAGACCAACATTGACGGTCTACTATCAACTTCTGGGGCTTGGTGGGGACGTGCGGGGAGGCAAACATCTGAGGCCGTAGACATGAGGAGCCCGGCATGATTGCACCCATGCCACTCACCTAACTGCTGTTGTGGTTCTTGGGCCCCGTTTGGCTTGGGGGCGAGCCTTAGGCCTTTGTTCCCAAGAGGAGAGCTGCTCAGCTGCTGACAGTGCATCCGTGAATGGCGATGGGGGCGGCCTTGAGTCGGGCAGAGCAGGGTTAGGCCCTGGCTGAGGCAAGACCGGCCGCTGAAGTTGCCTGACATCCAAAGAGCAGACTGGAGAATTATTTCCCGGCCTGAAAAGTTGGTGAGTCAGCCAGTGGGTGTACCTGGTGGGGGGCAGACATTGAGAGTGATTAAGGGGACCCAGGCTGGAACTGTAGCAAAGACTTGGACCGGGCCGCTGGGCTAGAGGAGCCTGATGCAAACTCTGGATTTGGAGCCCCCTCCTCCCCTGTAGTTGATCGTGGTCTGGGTGGGGGAGCTCTCCTGGGCGTTTGGGGCTCCTGTGCGGGTGGATAAGCATCGGCAGCGGAGGGAGTGCTCTTTACATCGGACTAGTAGTGGACCCAATGATTTGGGGCCTATTTGATGAACCACTAGAGAGATTGCACTCCAATTATTGAGAGGGGAGACACAATTTCATAATTGTTACATAGAGCTTCTTGATCCCTGGAACATTCGATGCCCTGCTCGTCCATTGCCCTGACTCTGGGAGGTGATCACTGAGGCCTGGTCTATGGACGAGACCCATAGTAACCCTTGGGTGATAGTGGGGCAATCTAGCTTGAGTCCCGCGACGTACTGGGGTCTCAAGAAAGTCACAGCTCTGGACATGGTGGGAGGTCACCAACAGAGGTCCATGCAGACAGGCAGCCTGAACAAGTATGCAGCGAATATATCCCCAGGCGACATGGGGTCACAGGGTGCCGAAAGAGGAAGAGAGGCATACATGTTACAGCAAGATGGAGAACCTACCCTGTCCTCCATCAAGGCCACCATTCAGGAGATTTGGGGTTCAATAGGGCCTACTAAGCTCAAACTTGACACGGTCACCACAGAAGTTAACCTGCTTTGGGTGGGTTTTTGTAAAATATCTGAGAAAGTTGTGACGGCGGAGACCAACATTGACGGTCTGCTATCAACAACAAAACACCTGGAGAAGCAAGTACAGGCCCTGACCAAGCAAAGCACAGCCATGAAGGCGAGGCTGGAGGATCAGGAGGGACACGCAAGGAGAAACAATATTAGAGTGGTGTGCGCCCCGGAGGGGTCAGAGGGCCCAAATGTAGACCTTTTCCTAGAGGACCTTGGGCCAGAAGTACACCTGTTTTTTGCAGTTGCAAATGGGAAATCGGTCTGCTTTGCGAATGCAAAATAGGTCTTTGCAATGTACAAACCCTATTTTGCAAGTCGATAACCTATAACAGACTTACAACATAGGGTTTGCAAACCACTATTAGTAAGTGGCATGTGGAAGGCATCCCTTGCTAATAGCGAGTCGCACTTCTATGTAAGTTCACAAAACACTCACAGTTTACCACCTGCTATAAATAGGTGGTAAGCCACTCACAAATGGGAAAGAGTCCCCTTTGTGACTGGCAGCGAAAATATTTTTTAAGAGCAGGAAGTGGTCCCACGGACCACTGCCTACTATTAAAAAATAAAACAGAAACGTGTCTTTTTTTAAATGCATCCGTTTTCCTTAAGGTTTTGCATTTGTCACCCCGAGTGGGATGAGTATGCTCAGACGTGAGTCCCATGCTCTCCACACCACTGGAGTCAAGCTATCCTGGCTGAAGACGGCTGATAGCCAGAAACCGGTCCTAGGATGCTTGATTCCGGTCCAGGAAAGACATGGCTTGGCAGTTCGGGCTGGACTGTTCCCATGAGGCACAGGGTCAAGGCTGATTTGCATATGGCCATGTCTGAACTGGGGTGGTGTGGAGTGCAAAAAAGCGATGGATTTAGGCCTAGATCTCTGTACTGGGGTGAATGTATGACATTGTTCTGCATTCTGTCCATCAACTGTTGGTTGTGCATTTGTCACCCCGAGTGGGATGGCTATGCTCAGACGTGAGTCCCATGCTCTCCACACCACTGGAGACAAGCTATCCTGGCTGAAGACGGCTGATAGCTAGAAACCAGTCCTAGGATGCTTGATTCCGGTCCAGGAAAGACATGGCTAGGCAGTTCGGGCTGGACTGTTCCCATGAGGCACAGGGTCAAGGCTGATTTGCATATGGCCATGTCTGAACTGGGGTGGTGTGGAGTGCAAAAAACGATGGATTTAGGCCCAGATCTCTGTACTGGGGTGAATGTGTGACATTGTTCTGCATTCTGTCCATCAACTGTTGGTTTTGCATGCATTTTTTTTTTAACTGCTTTATTTAAGAATCAGTAACAGACATGGTGGTCTGCTGACCACAGCAGGCCACCATCCCTGTGAGTGCTGGCCATTCCCCTTTTGAAAAATGTTATTAATGTATTTTGGACGTTGATATACAAAACTGTTATAATTCACAGTCTGTGGGAAGTGGAGAAAGAGAAAAGAACAAAGAAAATCAGAATTATGCATTACTTTTTACAAATGTTCTCCCTTTGGGCCCTACCCAGTTGGGCTGGACCACTCGCCCACCGAATACCCACCCAGCCCTCCCCGTGGTTGGCAACAAATGACTTATTTGCCTTTGTTTGCATTCTGTCTTGTTTCCCTTTTAATGATTTGCCCCCTTTTCCTCACTCCATCTAGTCAGAGGTGCCCACATTTTTAGACCCTTTGTTCGAGAGTGTAGTCCCCTTTTTGTATATAAAGCTTTCTCAAGATTATAGGGGCATATTACCTAGAAGTGCGTTAGAAAACGCACAACGCACATTCCCATATCGCCGGCTATCGCCGGATTTCTTCGGCGTGATAGCGCGCAATTATCTATGCGCATCACGTAGGCGAAATGAAATCCGGCGATAGTCGGCGATATGGCACATTAGCGCATGAAAACAAACGTTGTTTTCACGCGCTAATGTGTTCCTTGATAATATGGGGGGGTGGAATCAGCGTTATGATCCACACCCCCATGTTATCAATGCCCTAACACCTGGTCAGAGCAGGCGTTGGGAGACCTGCGATAAACGAGTTTATCGTAGGTCTCCCTCTCCCAACGCCTGCCTTGGTAATAGGGTGTTCCAACATGTAAAATGTGGTTGGACGTGGGAACGCCCACTTTGCATGTCATTAGCGATGTTTGTCTCCGTCATGCAAAGTGGGCTTGAGCCAGGCATTAAAATGCCCTTGTGGATAGGGCTCTAGAAGTATTGCTGCTTTCTCGGCACAAATCGCCGAAAAAGCAGCGATAATTCCCCTTGCTAATATGTCCCCTAGTTTGCTAAAAAAACGAGATAACCATTGCTGAAATGAGGGAGGGTTAGGGTCCAACCATGCGGATGCAAGAGATAACCATAGTATCACCATACCAATGAACACCAATTCCTCTCCAAACTTACCCTGAGTATTCTGAGCTACGCCAAGTCCTATCAAGGTGGGAGAGAGGACGCATTCGACGCCCAGAGATACCTTGAAAAAGCTGGTGATGTCTTGCTTAAGTTTACGGAGGGCATCACAAGAGCCAAAGATATGCATAAGATCTGCCTGGAATAATGCACACCGAGGGCAGAGAGTTCTTCTCCCCATCCTCCATTTCGCAATTCTTTTAGGTGTATAGTACAGCGAGAAGCAAGTTTTGTAATATTGGGCCTGGAGTCGGGCGTAATCAAGATGTTCTGTGCTAATTTGACAGAGCGAAAGAATAGGTTTTCTGAGGCCCCAGTTTCCATTCTCCACTTTACTGCCCGAGCACCCATATCATCTGTCATTAGTGAGGTAAAAAAATTAAAGACTATACGTACGGATAGGTCTGTGTTCCTTCTCAGATTGTCAATTATGTTATTACTAACAAAACTAATTGGTCCTCCACCTTTCCTATTTAAAAAATCTCTGATTTGAAGGTATTTTCAAAAATCCCTCGAATCTTGCGAATACCGTTCTATAAGATTATCGAAGGAAGCCAGGCCTGAGGAAGAAAAGAACGCTGCCAGGTTGGTCAGCCCGACATGGCACCATTTTTGGATGATTGTGCCTTTAAAGATCTCGGGAAAATTGGGACAATTGCAAAGAGGTTTATAGTGATTGTACCGGCCCAAACCGATCAGTTTACAAATTAGTTTTCCAGATTTGATGTCCCCCTTGCAGGGTTTCAAAGCAAATTTTCTTATAGTGGTGTCGGTTAGAAATCGCCAAGCTCAGCCCTACGCTTCCACAACCATTATGAGTGAGATGGGGGTGGGCACTTCCTCAGTCATACTATCTCTTGGCTTTTCTTGTATTACGACTGAATTATATAATAGTTTTGTAGCCCAATAATAAAGTCTTATATTAGGAAAAGCCAAACCACCCCTCTCTCTAGGTAAAGAGAGCTATTTGTATTTGAGTGCTGGCCATTCCCAATGGGGCTGTAAATTCTGACCTGCTTCATGAATATTAATGAGGCAGTACATTTGCAACCCCATTGGGAATTGCAAACAGTGTCTGAGACACTCCTTTACAATAAATTTTGTGAGTCCCAAATTGTGTCGCAAAACAACGCAATATTTGAGTCGCAAAATGGAGGGGTTGTACAAACTTAAACCTAAGAGACTGTCTTACTTCTTTTCAATGGAGAGAGCTCATCGTGCGTTGGGTCCACCCAGCCTGGAGGCCTGGGACCCACCATGTATGATCGTAATTCGAATCCTGAACTACAGTGACAGGGATGCAATTCTTCAGGTGACTCGCTTGCAGGGTAACTAATGTATGATAGCCTATGCAGTGGTTTGCTTCTTCCTGGATTTTACACTGCAGACCCAGCGCCAAAGCAAATATTTTGATGATGTTAAATAGGCCTTGTGCGCTAATGAAATTAAGTACATGATGCTCTTCCCTTCCAGATTAAGAGTAATTGCAAATGGAAAAACCAGACATTTTGCCATGCCAAAGGAGGCGTGGGACTGGATTGAAGGTTGGAGAGCGGTTAGCAGGGAAGGGAAGGGTGAAGGTAAAATGAATCGACCCAGAGCGGGCGTGGGGCGAGAGACTTCCACACCCATGGGCAGCAGAGGGCGCAGACCCCTTCATGAAATGCAGAAAAGGCACTGGAAGGGGATCTCCTGAGGGTTCGTAAGTGGTGTGAGCTGTAAATTGTGATTCACCTGCTTTGAGATGCAGGGGTAAATGGAGTGGTGCGAGGAGAACAGCACATAGAATCCTGACAAATCTGAACTCGTTATTGCGGCTCTGGGGCAGTTTTGGGACCTTCCTGTTGTCATCAGGATGTTAATAAATAGGCACTGAGTCTATCCGAAATATATTCGACACAGCGGGTATAGCTTACCCCAGTTACTTAATGTTGTTAGAAGGGCAGCAGGTACTCTGCAAGTTGGGAGAGTGGGATTTCAAAACTCACGATCCATGGTTGCAGCGAAGGGGGGGGGTTTGGTGGGTTTTATCTATGTACTTCAGTTAAGAGATGTTCAGGCTTCATGCGACACACACTCCTGCAAGGGCGGGATGCTTAAATAGGGAATTCAGAGTGGTTAGGCAGGCACACAGAGAGGCAGGGAGTCATTGACCCGGGTGACAGGGGACTGGATCCCCAGATAAAGAATGATGGCAGGGAAACATGCAGAGGCACAGAATTTAAATATTTGGTCCTGGAATGTTAATGGTCTGGGAAGCAAGATAAAGCATACATTAGTAATGCAGCATTTGAAAAGACATGGACATGACATTGTGATGAAACAGGAAACAAACTTGAAGGGAATCCACTGCACGGCCATATACAGATTTGGGTATGTTCTGAGGGCACATGCTGGGTATTCAACTGACTCTAGAGGAGTGGGAATTCTCATTAAGAAATCGCTTCCCTTCACACCCCACTGAGTGTGTCATGGTGCCCAAGGCCAGTTTGTGTCAGTGTCAGGGACTTGGGAGGGTGACATACTGAATTTATGCTCGGTATACATCCCCCCAATGCTCCACAGAATGACACTCCCAGATCTAGGAGAGTTGCTCCACTCATTGCCAACCTGGATCCTAGTAATGGGTAGTGATATGAACGCTACTTTAAATATAGAGATGGATAGAACGGGTGGATCAATTAGAGGGGGCGGGGGGCCATACCCACAATTTGTAAATGCTTTAGGCCCAGTGAATCTGTGGGGGCAGTCATATCCACAGCAACGACACGTTATACATACTTTTCTGCCTCACATGGTTGCTTCTCCCGGACAGATTGCATCTTCACGCTTCAGACCCTAGTATTTAGATTTCGATCTGCCTTGTACAATGTTAGAGGTATCTCAGGCCATTTCCCTGTTGAGGTTCGACTACTAGGCTCGAACACTGATTTTGTTTTGCCCCCTTGAATTGACCGCATTCACAAGTTGGGTGAATGCGAAGGCCTATACTTTAAAGAGAATCAGGAATCAGTTGCGTCGGCACTCGCTCTCTGGGAGGCATTCAAGACAGTAGTTAGGGGGAGGGCTCAGGCACTAATAGGGAGAAAGAAGAATAACACCAGACCACAATGTTTGGCGATAGAAAAAGAGATATCGGAACAAGAGAAGGTGGCCGAGTCTGCGGGTGAGGCTGAACACTCTCACAGAATGTAGATGTGCCTACGGGATATGTGGCCAATGGCAGAAGATTTAACACCTAAACATGCCCTGGCAACACAGCGTTGCCTATGCAATGTGGGCAACAAGGCCATTAGGCTTTTGGCATGGCTTGATAAATGGGATAAGGAACGTTCATGGTTACTGACTATCTAGAACCGTCAGTCTAGAACCCTAAGATCGAACCTTCTTGAATGCCTTGTCACCCCACGCTTCTCAAGATCCAGAACAGGAGGCCGTTCCTTCTCCATCAAAACTACGACTTGAGGGCGTGGCTAGCAGCCGAGAAGTATGGCCGCAGCCTAGAGAGGCTCCTAGCTCCTGACACGGAGCTCGATTAATCCGATAATTTATCTGCGATCCCACTGCCCCAAAAGTCCACAGGACCATGGCGGAGGACGTACTGCATTGTCCGGTGTCGCTTACTGGTTCTGGCGACCTTGCCCATGGCAGTGGTAGCCATTGAAGTGTTGAGGCCTAAAAACGTGTGGCAGCCCGGACCCACAGTGTTGCAGGTACCCGGGGACGGCAGCTTATGCGCCGGATCGGAGGAGAGTGAAGGGGCCGGTGATCGTAGAGCTCCCCTCCCTGGCGTTCCTCCTGAAGAGGGTGAGTGGAGGCGACGAGCGGCCCGGGAGGGCATCAGGCAGGATCCCCGTGCGAGGAGTTGCGGGGAATTTGATCAGCGGCAGTAGACTGAACTATGGAGGGCACCCGGCCGCCATAGGGAGACTGACGGGAGGCTGCGCGCGCGCCACTATGGCCGGCGGCGGTGGGAGGCAAACTGCATATTACGGACCTGGTGCAAAGGAGAACAACAGGACACCACGGCTGTGGCATTTCCCGTGGCTGATCGGCGTTGAAACCCCGATTGTCCCCCTGGCCGCCATTTTAAATCAGTGAGTGCCCTACGCAGTTTCAAACGGAGCGCCTGTCTCGGAGATGGCGCTCAAAAACGCTCAGACACAGCGACTGCGACCTCCCATGCACTCCTGTGATGCGCAACTACAGTCACAGGCTTGGGGTGCTGCGGGGTTGACGCTCGACTCCCTTTGAGGCATTATACAGTTCTGCAGGGCTGATCTACCTACCTGGACGGTCCAGTGACATATACTGCTGCAGAAGATCCGCATTAGCGACCGGACTCTCGCCTGATCTGCTGCTGGGCTGCGCTTGTGTGATTTACCTGCCTACATAAGACGGTGGCGGGCTTCCACCCCTCAAGACTGGGGCATTTACAATAGCTGTTTAACAGGGGTGCAGTTGAATAACCTGTGTGCTACTGCTGCTGGATTGGGTGCGCTTCTCCCCTCCACAGCTATTATGAGTGGCAGGAATTCAAAGGGGGCCAGCCAGGGGAAGTTGGACAAATTTGCGTTCACCAGGTCCCAAGACAGAGAGCAAGACAAAGATGCTCCTTCATCTGCAGGAACGGCCGGAGGTGCCGCGCAGGAAGTCACCCTGCAAGATATCATGGCAACATTAACCAAGGTGGACTCCAGAATTGGGACCCTGGCGGTGGACCTGGCCTTAATCCGTGTGGATTTCAATAAATTATCCTCCAAAATCTCAGATGTTGAAACCATGACAGAGGCTCTCACCTCAGACACTTCTGCCCTTAAAAAACAAGTGCACCAGTTGGAGGTAGATAACAAGTTACTCCATGCCCGTCTTGAGGACCAGGAGGGACACTCAAGGTGAAACAACATTCGCCTAATTGGCGTGCCGGAATCAACAGGGGGGCCGGCCCTAGACCTCTTTGTGGAGGACCTGGTGACGACTCACCTTCAGCCAAAAGGACTATCTAATTTTTTCTCTGTGGAACGGGCTCATCGGGTCCCAGGTGGTAGGCCTAAACCGGGGGCGCCCCCTCGCCCAATTCTGGCACGAATATTCAACTTTCGAGATCGGGATGCGATCCTGCAAGCAGCCCGGAACACTTCACCGATCCGCATTGACAGCGCCAATATCACAATCTTCCCGGATTATACTGCGACAGCCACGAAACAACGGAGGAGCTTCCTGGCTGTGAAGAAGGCCCTTCAGGACCGGGAGATAAAATACTCCATGCTGTTTCCAGCCAAATTGAGAGTGGAAGATGAGGGGAAAGTGTGGTTTTTCGTCAAGCCCGAAGAGGCCCAAGACTGGCTGGATGGCTGGCGTAAGGTACCCAGGCAGGGCGCAAAGGTCCTCGAGAACAACAATGAGGCGGGCAGCAAGATGACGTGGAACAAGAATAAATTCTGGTTGCTGGCCTGGGTGGTGCCGTTGGTGAGAAACCAGCACTGTGCCTGCATGGTGGTACTGGACTACGATTCCCTTGGTGACAGGATTGATGTTGGTAACAGTGGGTGATAGGTTTGGAGTTATTAACACGTTTTAAAATTGCTCTGATGTTTTTGCTGCTAAGTTTTTATGTGGGAAGCCTGGTTTGACTGCGGTTAACAGACATTTAAAGGACTACCCATCTGAGGTCCTCTCTTGAGAGAATTGACAGGGGCACTGGGTCATTGACAATAGTGGAATAAAAGGGCTCTGTGAAGGGCAGGAGTGGTTTTCTCTCCCCCATCGTTAAAGAGTGGGAATGGGCACTAAGCGCTCTGCTTTGTTGGGGTGGCGGGCTGTTCAAATACCGTCAAGGAGGGAGGCAGAGGCTTCTCTGCGATGTTTTCAATGTTTTCATGTTTTATGTTTAGGGCAAAAGCTGCAGGATAATGTGTATGGGGCTATTGTAGGGGTGAGCTGCATTGGAGATGGCTTGAAACAGTATTTTATCTATGACAGAAGACACAAGGTCGACAGGTTCTGGAATTGGTAATGATATCCCCACTACAACTCTAGTACCTCCCCTGACGCTACTTACCAGGAATGTGCATGGTCTGGGGGACAAGATTAAAAGAGGGTTAGTGTTGCAATACCTGAAGCGCAATGGACCGGCGGTGGTGTTATTACAGGAAATATGAAATAACTACACAGTATTGTAGGGCTGGAGGGACGTTTAAGAGACCAAGCCTAAGTAGTATCCCCCACAGGAACAAACTACTAAACAACAAACTTAGGGGTCTATTAAAAATCCAGAAGTAATTCTATGCTTTTGTAATCATGTCAACAGTACATGAGAAACAAACACAGCAGATCCAACAAACCATACCACCAAAAAGTGAAGCACCAGGTAACGTGAGTCACCCCTGGTGAAGGATTCCCATCAAAAGTCTTGTATGGATCAATATTCTCATTTGGTAGTCCTTATCGGGTATCGTGTCTCTTGATCATTGAGACTGGCATACCCCGACAACCAGTTAGGGGTAGCGACCCACAATCACTCGGTACTACCACATGATGTTGATACAATGGGAAGTGCAGTGCAAAAGCAAAAAACGTGGTGATTTAAAACAGGATAGGGAACCTAACACAAACCAGTTTTAATAAACGTTAGCCCCTTCCCCTTTAAAAACAAGAACAGTATAATAGCATCAGCGCAGTCCACACAAATAGCTGCGAGGAGACCAACATGTTTCAGCCCCAATGGGAAAATTACCCAGGCTTTCGTCAGGGTCTCTGTTCTAAATATATGCTACTGCATTATGAGTGATGAACGTGTGAAAAACTAAACAAAAAAACACACAAGTGAAAACCAGAAAAGGATATAATTCTCCTTCAACTGTATCAACTCCTCTCTTCGGCACCTGGTCGATTTAGTACTGTATGTTGGAAACAAACATACCGGTAAATCACGATCAGTAAACATGGTCTGCTGAGGGAGGTTACAATATACCTCAATTATTCTCAAATTCATTACTCACCCAGGGTGTCCGGGGAGTGGACCTCACCTCTTCCTGGACCTGGCTCAGGATATATGAGACCCCGCTCTAAAACAACAGAAACCCACTCCGTCACTACACAGTGTAGAGGAAGCAGGTATTACTCTAATCTAACACTGTGAGTTTGACGAAGACACAAGGTCTCCTGTACATAGAGTACTATAACAACTGTCCGAATACTATCAATACAAACTACTGTCCACACCCACCACTAACCACTGGCCGAGTAGCCATGGGTGTCATATTCACTAACGTGCACAATCAAGTCAAGGCACACCTGTTGCACAATTAGTAGGGGAGATAGAGATGTGTGTCCTACCTGTCCGTCGTTGTCTCTGGCTCTGAGACTGAGTCAGGGGGAGGCACTGAACATCCATTCTTCTCCCTACTTGACTCGTCTTGTCCAACAGATTAAGCCAATCGGTGCAAATGTAGGAGGGGCACAGTGTGTTAGCCCTAATTACTCAGCGTCCGCTGAGATTGCAAATAGGTTGAAAACCGGGGGGCCAGGTCCATCATGCCGACTACCCTCGGTGTTTAGACAAATCCTCGATGTTTGGGAACCCTCGCGCGTACTCTCGCGAGACTCCCACATCCAAACTACAAAATGACGTCACGCGTCTAACTATTGTAGTTTAATCATGCCCGGGCACGGTGTATTAGCCCCAATTACTCAGCGTATACTGAGATGCCAAAAGAATCAAAAACAGTGGGCCAGGTCCATGTTACCGACTGCCCTCAGTGTAAGAAAAAGTACTTGATGTTCAGAACACCCTCGCGCGTGCTCTCGCGAGATTTCCATATCAAAACTACACGATGACGTCACGCGTCTGGCTATTGTAGTTCCATCCTGCCGTTTCAGCCCTATGCATAGATTAGTATTTCGAGGTGGCTGCTAGTTACTGACAAACCACGAACCTGCACCCTCTCAATGCCTGTTAATTTATGAAATATAAACAGACAATGAAACCCAGTCTGACCAGTAAAGTTATGTGCACAAGCAATTGTGTAAGGGAAAGTGATCAATAAAATTGTGAGTAATTGATCTGTGTTCGTGAATGGAAACTGCAAATGCGACAAGGCACATCCGCAAACAACTCCACAATAACAGAAAGAGTCCACACAACAGGAAAGACTGGTGTAGATGTGGCGCTACAAGGGTATTAATATAGCCCTAGTTTTCAACTATACACAGGTGTTATAAGTCTGTTAGAGGTGTTTGGACAACAGCATTAGTCACACCAGCCCTGTGCAGATCACACTAACCTACCTATGTACCTCATAGTACGATAGATTGACCCAGGGTATATCGTCGTTCAATCCTCGTCTGTCTGTGCCCAATCTAAAGACCCACTTTTGTTCACGTAAGAACAGAAATCTAGACACGTCACTCACATGTGGTGGGATGAATGGTTTTTCCAGGACATGCCACTTGAAGTCTGTTTCAGCATGATTGTGTGTTATGAAATGCTTAGTGAGTTTTGAAATGTCCTTTTTGCACCGAAAGGTGCTCCTATGCTCTTGCATCCTCACGCGCACCTTCCGCGTGGTCATACCCACGTACCGTTCATTGCATGTGCAGGTGATGAGGTAAATTAGATTAGTACTGTTGCAGTTAGAAAACTGCCGCAGTTCCCAAGGCCGATCAGTCCCGATGTCCACGCTTGTGATTTTAGTGGTCAAAGGGCAAACGGAACAGGCTCCGCACGGATGGTGACCCACCACCGCAGGTAAGTCCCAAAGAGTTCCTACCTCTCTTCTGGGTGTAGCTTTAGGGCGAGTGTGAACTAACTGGTCTCTTAGGCTTCTGGAGCGTTTGAATGCAAAGAGTGGAAAAGCAATTTTCTCTTTGCCGCTGTTTAGAATCCTCCAGTGTTTCTTGATCACTTTCTGAACATAGTTGGACTTAGAATTGAAAGTGGTCACTAGTGTCAGGCGATCCAGAGGTGGTTTCTCTGGGCGCGGTTCCAGTAGCGCAGCCCGATGATTGTTCGCTGCACGTTTGTATGAACGCTGGACTAGTTTCTTGGGGTAGTGTCTTGCAGTCAACTGCTTAGATAGTTCGCCTGCATGTCGTTTGAACGTCTCTGTCGTGGAACAGTTCCGACGAACTCGGAGAAACTGTCCAAAAGGCAGATTCTCCCTCAGAGACTTCGGATGTTGGCTTTCGTACAAAAGCAGAGAGTTCCTTGCCATAGGCTTGCGGTATAGCTCGCTCTCTAGGCCACTCTCTGTACTGTAAATCGAGAGGTCCAGGAAAGGAAGCCTCTCTTTGCTCATTTCTATGGTGAAACGGAGATAGTTGTTCTGGCCGTTCAGCCATTGATGGAAGATGAGTGCCGATTCTTTAGTACCCCTCCAAACCATGAGAATATCATCGATGTATCTTTTCCACCAAATTATAGATGAAAAAAACGGATTGGTGGGATGCAAAACGATGGTTTGTTCAAAATCATGAACATACAAATTCGCTAGGGAAGGGGCAAAAATACTGCCCATGCTGGTCCCCGAGATTTGATGGTATATCTGGTCCTCGTACATAAAGAAATTCTCTTTCATGGCTATGGTTGCCAAGGCCATGATGAAAGGTACCGGAGTAATGGAGTCCAAATCCGATGCCCCCAGGATGGACCTGATGGTGTCCAGAGTCGCATCCTGGGGGATGGAAGTGTACAAGGACTCAACATCCAGGGAGACTAGATAGTTAGTCTCTTGATTGAAAGCGATGTCAGGAATTACTCTAAGGACATCGGCTGTGTCCTTGAGAAACGTGGGCATGGTTTGCACCAAGGGTTTGAGGAAATAATCCGCAAACGCTGAGAGAGGTTCCAGAAGTGAGCCCAGGCCAGATATTATGGGCCTGCCCGGTGGTGGTCTCTGGGGTTTATGGACCTTCGGAAGGGTGTAAAAATACGGCATGGTGGGATGTTTAACCTGTAGAAATTGAGCCTCTGAGGGGGTGATCCAACCCTCTCCCAGGGCCTCTTCAACCAAGACTTTGATTTCACTCATCAGTCTGGGAGTGGGATCTGTGGTCAGAGGTCGGTTTGCATTACCGTTGCTCAACTGACGGAGACACTCAGTCCTGTATGTCTCTACATCTTGAACCACAGTGGAGCCCCCTTTGTCCGCGGGCTTCACAATTATGGTCCTGTCCTGTGTCAGGGTTTTAAGAGCCAGTCTCTCCGCGGTGGTCAAATTATTATAGCGAGATCTAGGGCTATAATGTATCTGATCTATATCATTTTTGACAGCTAATTCAAACGTGAGTATGTGAGGTGGTATGGCATGTGTAGGAGGTGAGAAAGTGGATTTGGTTCTCAGGCCTGTGTTCCTATCTCCATCATGCTGCATTTCCTCAGTGTTCTTGTCCTTGAAAAAATAGTGGAGCCTCAATTTACGGAAAAACTGTGCTAATTCGATTTGGAGGACAAATGGATCCCCCTCATCTGTTGTCACGAAACCTAGGCCCTTATTGAGCACAACTTCTTCGAGGTCTGTTAAAGGTCTTTGGCTCAGGTTCACGACCAAGCTCATCTCTGGTGTGTTTATTGTTCTTGGGCACTCCTTCTCGTGTGGCTCCGTGTCCCTGCATGGGGACCTGTAGTGTCCTCCCATTGGACCTGAGGTTGTCCTTGTGTCGGTCTTCTTTTGCCCCGTGACCGTCTGGGGCCACGCGCCAAAAAAGGCTGACTATTAAAGTTTTGGAACCCGGGAAATGGAGCCATAGGTGGCGGGAAATTACCTGGATACCCCCACGGACCCGGTGGCCACCATGATTGAGCTGGCATGTTGTATTGACCCCTGTAATTCTGGTATCTACCTCCTCTACCTCGATTTCCCCCGGCATTAGCTGATTGATTATTAGTATCTGAATCGCTGCCTGTATCGGAGCTGGATCCTGAATAGTTTGATCCATACATTCTTCCTCGTTTGTTAAAGTCTGGAGCTTTGTAGTTATCACTAGTATAGGGATAAACAGTTTCTAGATTGAATTTTGCCAGATCTTTCTTAAATTTCTCCAACTTGGTCTGGAGTATGGAGTCAGCAAATTCTTTGTTGTTCTTATCTGACTCTTCTTTGTGTTTTTTGTAATTGGCACTGATAGTAGCCTTGATTTTACCCTCCAGAACTTGTATCTCAACTAAGATTGCGTCTGCTACCCGTTTGGCCGTACTAATAATAAGTATTAGCCAGTCACGGGTGCAGCGCCAGGCAATCATCGACCAATCCTTCAGGAATGGTTTGTCATTAAGGAAGAGTCGTGGGGCATTGATAACTATAAGCCCGGGCGGTGCACAGCTAGCTCTCATATACTCAGCCATGATAATCCCATGAGTTAGAGTCCGGGAATGTGACTTTTTCAATGTTAGGACTTTAGTCCAGTCATCAGTGGAGTTGACTGTGGGTGTAGGAAGTGTTTCCAAAATGCTCGGCATGTTATCAAGAATAGAGTGGTAGATTGAGTCGTCATAAGATAAACCATGGCGTTCTGCCATTGTGATCAAACAGTGGGTAGGACAGCAGAAAGAACGAAAAATAGAGACAGATGTCAATGAGCAAACCACTACTGAATATTAGAGTGGAGATGATCTCTGTCTATGCAATCAATATTAAAGCCCGCAGCTGCACGCTGCTCTTAAAATGAAATAACTACACAGTATTGTAGGGCTGGAGGGACGTTTAAGAGACCAAGCCTAAGTAGTATCCCCCACAGGAACAAACTACTAAACAACAAACTTAGGGGTCTATTAGAAATCCAGAAGTAATTCTATGCTTTTGTAATCATGTCAACAGTACATGAGAAACAAACACAGCAGATCCAACAAACCATACCACCAAAAAGTGAAGCACCAGGTAACGTGAGTCACCCCTGGTGAAGGATTCCCATCAAAAGTCTTGTATGGATCAATATTCTCATTTGGTAGTCCTTATCGGGTATCGTGTCTCTTGATCATTGAGACTGGCATACCCCGACAACCAGTTAGGGGTAGCGACCCACAATCACTCGGTACTACCACATGATGTTGATACAATGGGAAGTGCAGTGCAAAAGCAAAAAACGTGGTGATTTAAAACAGGATAGGGAACCTAACACAAACCAGTTTTAATAAACGTTAGCCCCTTCCCCTTTAAAAACAAGAACAGTATAATAGCATCAGCGCAGTCCACACAAATAGCTGCGAGGAGACCAACATGTTTCAGCCCCAATGGGAACTACAATAGCCAGACGCGTGACGTCATCGTGTAGTTTTGATATGGAAATCTCGCGAGAGCACGCGCGAGGGTGTTCTGAACATCAAGTACTTTTTCTTACACTGAGGGCAGTCGGTAACATGGACCTGGCCCACTGTTTTTGATTCTTTTGGCATCTCAGTATACGCTGAGTAATTGGGGCTAATACACCGTGCCCGGGCATGATTAAACTACAATAGTTAGACGCGTGACGTCATTTTGTAGTTTGGATGTGGGAGTCTCGCGAGAGTACGCGCGAGGGTTCCCAAACATCGAGGATTTGTCTAAACACCGAGGGTAGTCGGCATGATGGACCTGGCCCCCCGGTTTTCAACCTATTTGCAATCTCAGCGGACGCTGAGTAATTAGGGCTAACACACTGTGCCCCTCCTACATTTGCACCGATTGGCTTAATCTGTTGGACAAGACGAGTCAAGTAGGGAGAAGAATGGATGTTCAGTGCCTCCCCCTGACTCAGTCTCAGAGCCAGAGACAACGACGGACAGGTAGGACACACATCTCTATCTCCCCTACTAATTGTGCAACAGGTGTGCCTTGACTTGATTGTGCACGTTAGTGAATATGACACCCATGGCTACTCGGCCAGTGGTTAGTGGTGGGTGTGGACAGTAGTTTGTATTGATAGTATTCAGACAGTTGTTATAGTACTCTATGTACAGGAGACCTTGTGTCTTCGTCAAACTCACAGTGTTAGATTAGAGTAATACCTGCTTCCTCTACACTGTGTAGTGACGGAGTGGGTTTCTGTTGTTTTAGAGCGGGGTCTCATATATCCTGAGCCAGGTCCAGGAAGAGGTGAGGTCCACTCCCCGGACACCCTGGGTGAGTAATGAATTTGAGAATAATTGAGGTATATTGTAACCTCCCTCAGCAGACCATGTTTACTGATCGTGATTTACCGGTATGTTTGTTCCCAACATACAGTACTAAATCGACCAGGTGCCGAAGAGAGGAGTTGATACAGTTGAAGGAGAATTATATCCTTTTCTGGTTTTCACTTGTGTGTTTTTTTGTTTAGTTTTTCACACGTTCATCACTCATAATGCAGTAGCATATATTTAGAACAGAGACCCTGACGAAAGCCTGGGTAATTTTCCCATTGGGGCTGAAACATGTTGGTCTCCTCGCAGCTATTTGTGTGGACTGCGCTGATGCTATTATACTGTTCTTGTTTTTAAAGGGGAAGGGGCTAACGTTTATTAAAACTGGTTTGTGTTAGGTTCCCTATCCTGTTTTAAATCACCACGTTTTTTGCTTTTGCACTGCACTTCCCATTGTATCAACATCATGTGGTAGTACCGAGTGATTGTGGGTCGCTACCCCTAACTGGTTGTCGGGGTATGCCAGTCTCAATGATCAAGAGACACGATACCCGATAAGGACTACCAAATGAGAATATTGATCCATACAAGACTTTTGATGGGAATCCTTCACCAGGGGTGACTCACGTTACCTGGTGCTTCACTTTTTGGTGGTATGGTTTGTTGGATCTGCTGTGTTTGTTTCTCATGTACTGTTGACATGATTACAAAAGCATAGAATTACTTCTGGATTACAGGAAATATACCTGATGGTTTCAACATGTAAAGCTATGGACCGCTGGGGTTACAGAATGATAGCACACAGGTTCAAGAGGGGTGGGTATCCTGGTTCGTAAACAATTCCCATTGATCATACATTGCACCTGGACGGATACACAGGGAAGGTTTGCGGCCATATCATGCCAGTGGGAATGGAAGCGGTTTAATATTGTGTCAGTATATATCCCCCCTGCCCTCCACCATAGACCGATACCCTAGTAAGATCGCAGGGACGGGTGGATCCCGCATGACGGGGTTTATTGACGCTTTAGGTCTCACTGACGCCTGGAGATTCAGACAACCTGTGGAACGCTCTTACACTTACCAATCAGGAGTACACAATAGCCTCTCCCATATGACTACTTTCTTGTTGCTGCAGACAGCCTACCCCACTTGACTGAAGGTGAGATACGTCCTCGAGGCATATCAGACCACTCCCCTGTCTTCCTGACTTACACTATGCATACCAAAACTCGAAAGCGCATTTTCCCTATTGCTCTAGGATATTTGCAGGTCCCTAAGATCCGCAAAGATATTGTAACGGCTACAAAGCACTATTTCCAGGATAATGTGAACTCTGTACAGTCCCAAGGTGTTTTATAGGAGGCATACAAGGCAGTGGTAAGAGGACAGGCTATTGCCTCTATAACGGGCCATAGGCGCACGGCAAGAAGAGAGCTGGATGCGCTTGAGGCCGACCTGACTGCTTCAGGTGCAATATGAGCAGGACCTCTCTCCAGAGGCGGCGCAAAGCCTGCGTCTCAAACAATGCGCGCTTCGGGAATATCAAGGTGAACAGGTTAAGTTACGGCTCCAAGCTACAAGGCACACGCGGTAGTTGATAAGGCAGGCAAGCTCTTGGCAAGGCTGGACAGGAGGTAGAGGGCGCAGAGAACAATAGCCCAACTTAGCACCCAGAATGGTACAATTGTTAATACTTCTGTTAATCAAGGAGAGAGAAAGGAACTAGAGTAGCTAGTTAGTTTCCCCTGGGATACGTTGTAATGGCATACGTTGTAATAGCATCTTTTTTGTTATGGCATGCGTTGTAATGGCATGCGTTGTAATAGATCCTGCGTTGTAAAAGTTTTGTTGTAATGGTATGCGTTGTGAATGTATTCGTTGTAGCGTCATACATTCGCAAACAGCTCCGGGAGTCCCCCCGCCCCTCCCCCCTCCCCGGAGGACCGTGTTCTCCCAGAGGCACTGGCAAAGAAAGTTGTGCCAATGATCTATTGGAAACTGATCAACAACGCTCCTGACCCACTTGAGTGTCTGAGTGATGGAGCAAGGTTTCATGTGTAAAGAAACTTGCTTGAATTCAATCCTCTCGAAATAATATGTAATGAATTAACCAACATGTTTTGGGAAATCTAATAATTGCACCATGCAACATTTTTGTATCTAGGGAAAGCTTGTCTGTGTGCTTTACTAACAAGTAACCTGAGTGTATTAAAATAGCTGCTGAAAACGCGGGAACTCTTCTGCGCATGCGTCTACTGCATCTACGTAGTATGACATTCTTCGCTTTTAGTGGGAATTCTTTGCAGCTGCACAATAGTGCCTAAAATGGCCGCTTTGAAACTCACATGCTAATGCATATGCCTCTGCTTGAACTAAACCATGAGTGTTTTGCTAATTTGCTAATGCAATAGTTAAAATAAAGTAATGGGAATACAGTAGAAATAAGTAGTATACAGTGCATTAATTTATTTTCATATTCTAATATGTCCTTCTTTGAATTTGCTATTAGCTCGTATTTGGGCTTGAAGGGTGACTTGTATCGCCATCTTGAAATCTGAATGTGTATGTGCTGGGAACACTGCGGGACCTCGAACAATGACATTGAAGGACTGCCAAGTCCCATCTTACAAGCAGTGTGCCTGAGAACTTTACCTCTTGTTATACATTTAGATTAAATAATGTGAATTTGCTGGGAGGAATAAAAGCATGAGAAAATAAAATTAAGAGTGGGAACTTAGAAATTAAACTAAAAGATGACTTCATATTAGTATGGTGTGATGACCTCTCCCCGTCCCACTCACCAATCGAATGCAGGGAATACACGAATATTGAAACATTGGGGGGTGGTACATACCCTGGAAAATGGTATAACTAAGGTAGGCTCAGTCAGTTAGATTATCCGACTTGTCATAGACCTGTCACTGACCCAACGTATGCTGAAGGAGATCATGGTTGTCGTGGAGCTCAGATGGCTGGTCGAGCACTCTGAAAGAAGATTCAGGAGATTGCTGAAGGAGAAGACTCTGTCCATCTAGAAGGGGAATGAGAGTAGCACCAGAGAGGGGTGTAACGCTGGTGTTGCACTTAGAAGAGGTTACCTGTCCTGATGTATTGGCTGCTGTCGTGTCGGGAGCCCTTTCTTTCCAGCCCTTGGCCTGGGGTTGGTCCTTGCATCATTCTAGGTAAATATAACTCTGTGTCTTTGTACCATATCCCTTTCTCACCCTTCCCAGGTACCAATGTCTAGAAATTTCACTAAGTCTCTAAAGATTCCTATTTTGACCATTATTTTTCTCCTTGAGAAGTTGGTGACTGATGTATGTTGGTATTTGACTCACAAAATATTGCATAGATAAGGTTTTGAAAACACTCCAGAGTCTGTGGTCATTTAAAGTAACAAGATAAATGTTATTTTATGCCTATTATTCTAACCACCAGATTCATCGACCAGAGGAAATATAGATAGTAAGAGAAAAGGGTGAACAGGTAAAGTATATTTTCAAGGTACACTAAGTCCGGAAAATCAGTGGTGGTAGAGTTACCAGCTTATTGTATGAATATTTATGGGCCCAGTTGAGTATGGTGTATAGAAATAAACCAAGCTGGTAAACTTGCGCCATCAGTATTAGTTCTTGGTAGCAGAATGATGGTTAGGTTTTAGTTAAGATAGGTAGTTAGTCATGGTTTTATATTGATTTATGTTTTAACCAAAACCCGTTTGTATTGTTTCATGTTGTCCAGAATTTCCCCGGGTGTTAGAACTAGCTATTTCTGGTAGGCTAAGGCTGACGCCAAAGCCAGGCAGAAACCACCATTCTAGTCAGGGCAAGGGAGTCACATGCCAAGATAACCCCTGCTCACCCCCTTGGTAGCTTGGCACGAGCAGTAAGTCTAAACTCGGAGGCAATGTGTAAAGCATTTGCGCCAGCACACAACAGCAACAACATCCTAGGCACACCACAAAAGGAACTCCACACAAGGTTATATAAAAATAACTTCTGTATTGTCAAAACACATCAGATAAAAATCACACATGTACATTGTGCCAACTAGCACGGGCAATATTCATAAGGGATTATTTACAAGACAGGGCCACAGGGGCCACTGTCAGAATCAACACTTTTAGAAATAGAAATACTGTCAGAAATTAGAATAAAAATATAAAAGAACAATTATAGGTCACAACCAGTAACTACTGGTAAAGGTAGGTACACACTACGCAATACTACTAACCATAGGCCTAGATCACGCATGGACACATAACCTCTCTAGTATAACTATACTAGGCAAAACACAACCACCTAAGAATAAAATACACTTAGGGGTATCAGCAAAAACACATTACACATGATGCATCACAACATTCAGCGGTGTAAGAACAAGGCACATGATGCATCAAAAACACATTCAGAGGTGAAGGGAAGGAAAAACACATGATGCATCAACATACATTCAGTGGTGTAATATCAAGGAAGACACATGAAGCATAAAACATTCAGAGGTGCCAGAACGCAACTCAGTAGCGCAAAAACTTACACAAGCCACCACTTGTGGCAGTCCCTAGGCCACTGGCCTTGTTGGGGCTAGGACGCGCCCTGTGTCTCAATGTCAGGGCCTAAACGGTGCAGCTGCCCACTAATTGCTGGGCAGCTGGGATAACAATCAAACTAGGGCATGGGCTCTCACTAGCCCTCGAACAGTACTGCGCCAAAAGGTAGGAGCCACACAGGCTCTTGAACAAATATGCCCCCATGAGCCTCTTGGTGCTCGTCTGCCCTTGTATTATCAGGAAGTTCTTACATAAGAATCAGTCTCAAGTCTCTAAAAATCAGTAGTAAAAATAACGTTACTGACTTATCTCAAATTGGCTCTCAACATGAATAAACCAAGCAATGCCAGCGTAAGTAACCTAATGCACTGGCTCTTCGAACTACTAAGCCCCATCAATGTGAGCGCCTCACTGGTAGTCGTGCCAACACCTTCATGAAAACAAGCGGGTTAATATCCCGCTCCTGGTGATGAAACGCTCACCCCAAAAGCCTCGGTGACAGACGACCTCTGATGTCAGCCCCGGCCGGTCCCGGTTGCTCTCCCGCCCGCTCTCGGCAATCCAACAAGCGGCGGGGGAGGTATGCAGACGCTGGGTAGTTGGGACGGCAGGCCGGGGGTCACAGAGGCACCCGCGGTTCCCTCGGCGAGGACGGGTGTTCTCCGGGAAGGCTCTTCTTCGCGTCGCGGCTCCCGGCGTCTTCGAGCGCAGCTCCTCTCGGATGGGCCCATCAGGTCGCGTCTCTGCGGGCGAGCCCTCGCAAACACCCGGGAGTCAGCCAACGGCAGTGCGGCTCCCGGGACAAGCCCTCAGGGATGACGAGACCTCAGCCACTCACAGCACGGCTATCCCGATGACGCAGCGGCCGGGGAACCAATCCCAGCGCGGCGTTGCTGAGGGGGCTCGACGCTCACAGCCAATGAGCGCACGGCGGCTTCGATCTCTGGCTCTGCGGTCCCGGCAAGGGACGGCGAGATCGCAGGACGAATTCAGGCCTCAGGCAGCGGCAATTTTAACGGCGCAATGATTCTTGAGGGCACGGGTCACCACGAGACCGCCCTCACGGCCACAGGATCTTGTTGGGGCAGGACTCACAAAGGGAGGCACCGCGGGCCTCCGACCCTCGCAGAATGAGTGCCGATGAGCACACCGATCTCTGCCCACGATCAGTAGTTAAAGATGAATCCCGCACCAGGCCAAGACAGCACGATCCTTACAGCGTTTTCAGTTTCTTTAGGAACCTTTTCACCCTGGGTTCCAGGAACAAGAGGTCAGCTCTTCTCAGGCCCTTGGAGATTCAAGTTGAAGACACAGCACCCAGCAAAGTCTTTTGGTTCAAGCAGGCAGGGTCACAGCACACAGCAAAGTCCCTTTCTTCTCCTCAGCTTTTAGTTGAACAGCAGAACAGGTCAGCCCTTAGAGCACACAGCAAGGCAATCTTCCTTCAGTTCTCCAGCAGTCCTTCTTCCAGCAGAGGTTCCTCTTGATTGTAGAATCTGATTTTCTGTTCTCAGGGGTCCTTCTCTTATACCCCTAAAAGTCTTTGAAGTCCTTTGAAGTCTTTGTGCAAGTGGGCCCTGAGCCCGGTCTAAACCAGTTCTGGGTGTTGCTGAGGCACTGGGGCTTTCCTGGCTTCCTTCTTCCTTTAAGTATCAGGGACAGAGGTGACAGTCGCCCAGCGGGGAGGTGGAGCCAGCATTGTGGCCAGGCAGGCACAGCCCTGTTCACTCCCAGGTGCTATCTCCTCCCACTTCCCTGGCAGCAGATGCAGCCTTTCATCCACCGGCTGACTCAGACAACCTCCTGGGGGCTCTGCAGCCCCTGTCACCCTCAAGCCAGACAGTCAATCCACAAGCAGGCCCAGGCTCACTCCTGGGGCCAGGCTCCAGCCAATCACACGCCAGGCATAAACTACACAAATATGCCAACTTCTAAAAGTGGCACTTCTAGACTAGACACAATCATGCCACATATAACATTACGCAGCATTCAAACTCACGAGTTCGCACATATCAAACTCGACCCTGCACTCCCCACACATCAGTAACTACCATGGGCATACATATTCCCCATTGTACCACAGTGAAAAAGTGCGCAAAGGCCTAAAATCACCAACACTAGGTTCCAGAAACAGGCTTGGAAAAAGCGAAAAGTTTCGGGGTGAACCTGCCAAAAATGGCCAGGTCCAACACCGGGGATATTGAATAGCGGGTGGTAAGTGGAAGCCACACTACAGTGAGGTTACTGGCCTTGATGAAGTAAGTGTGGAAAGTTAGGTAAAACTTTAAGCGCAAGTAAGGGATTTTTTTTGATGTAAAAGTGAAAGTGATTGATAGCATAGGAGTTCGCTGGTGAAACTTTGGTCTTATATCACCTAGAAAGGGTAAGTCTAAAGAAGTAACAGGTTCTTTTTGCTTGCGTGAATAGTAAGTGGAAGAGGTTTTACTCATAGTGTGTGAAGGGTAAACGGAAAGGTTTTACTCGCCGTAAAAAGAATTTGACTTTTCTTTGAATTTAGTCTATCAGGCACAGTAGCAAATGTTTTTATGTTGTTAATTAATGAAATGTGTAATTAAAATTTAAAGAAATCGAGTTGTCGTAATACCTTGCAAAGAAGGGGTTAGTTGCGGGTGCTGTACTGACGTCACTGAGAGCCGTGCTGGGACTGGTTGAGACAGCGGGTGTGTAGCTGAGGTAATTTTGTAAAGGAGGGGTGAGTACAGAGAGTGAAAACTCACGTCACAGGAAATCCGCGCAAGCATTGGATAACGTGGTTTTGTAAAATAAATGTTGATTTGATCATTAAAATAAGAGACGCGCTGGTATTGGAGAAACATATAAGAGAAGTAAACAATTGATTAAATTGCAAAAATAGAATTTTCAGTGTTAATAGATAGTGGTGATTATATGTGGAACCCTGATTCAACTATAATAGGGTTCTGTCCAGATAGAAGATTAATAGGTTTTGCACACGAGCAGTACATTAGAGGAAGACCAAACATCATGTACGGAGAAAAAATAAAAAATGTCATTTACGCAGAAAATTAAGAATTATTTTAAAAAGGATAAACCCATTGAAATGAGAGAAGGAATTATTATTCCTCCCCGAAAACGCCTGCATCATATATGATGATAGAAAGACAAACCCCCCCGAGACCACCCGTCCTCACCACCCTACGTAGGGCGCCCAAAGAAAGGATTCCCAGCAACAAAGAGCTTTTCACCAATTGCTTGCTCATCAACTGCAGGTCGGCTGTTTTACATGCAACTGAACTAGCAGAGGCCATCCTCTCACATGACATTGACATTGCGTTCAATTCAATTCAAAATCTTTATTCGAATTTCGGAAATTCATAAAAGCAATCTCATTTACAAAAAGTATCATAAAAACTCCTTTTTAAAACTTTACAGATTAGCATTTCCAAATCAGGCAGCAGAGGATTATACCAATTAATATAAAACAGTTAATATAAAGCGGCAGGTCAAGGATTGTCCATCATTTTACGAACTTGAGTTACAAGTCTCAATAAAGTGTTGGTGTGAAAAACTATTTCTTCAGTGTCCAGGGAGAGTAGCATCTGATAGGAGTCCCCCAAGGAAAGGGGTCTATGTTTTCTAAAAAACGGAGCTAAAAACCATTTCACATATTTTAGATAATATTTACAAAGAAAGAAGAAGTGCAAATCGTTTTGTGCACTCACTCCGTCACAAGGGCATGGTTTGTAGCCTGAGTTTGAACAATGGCCCAGAGGAAAACTTAGTAGAAATCTTACATTTCCTGCCCTAAGACGAAACAAAGGGTTCTTTCCCAATTAGTCATTGGCAAAGTGAGGTATAATGGTGAAGGATACCTATGCAACGTTTTACCCATGTATGCTGCGACTGACGGTTTATTGAATTCTTTTTTGTCCTATCTAGGTTATAAAGTGCATATAGTGCATTTTTTAATTCTTTCTTGTCACGTGGCTCAACTCTGGTCGGTTCTAAAAAGAGGTGGCCTTTGTCCACACTACATAAACTCCTATAAACTCCTGAGTGCCAGGGAATATCCATTCCTTTTTCACATTTGAGGCAATCACTTATGATTTCTTGCGTCAAGATGGCTGATTTGTTCCTCCAAATGGAGAGCCAAAATAACGCTAGTCTTGTACCAATGAAATCACAGATGAAGTGCAAATTTAATTCCCTGTGACAAATATACTCAGAAGTAGAAATTGGTACACCCAAAAGTTTCCTACAGAAACGATTTTCTTCTTGTTGGATGCAGCGATTTCTTGTGAGACCCCATACCTCAGCCCCATATGTGGCTACTGGGACACATTGCAATTTAAAAAAAAAATGTAAATGGCTTTAATAGCACCTATCTTCCTCGGGCGCGGGAGACTAAGAATTGAGTTGATGGCCTTTGAGAACTTGCTCGTGGAGTGTGCCCAATGCCCAGTCCACGAGCCGTTCGCAGCAAAGACCATCCCTAAATATGGAAAAGAACAAGTAGAGTGTAGTCTATCAGTCCCCACTGGGATAGAATTGAGCTGGCGTTTCCCTGGCCCGCATGACATGATAAAAGATTTTTTAAAGTTCACTCATAAATCCAGGCCATCCATATACTGTACGAAGGTTTTGATCAAAATACGCAAGGAGTTCGGAGTGCGGCCCATAAGTACCGCCTCGTCTGCGTAGAGAAGTGCTGGTAGTAATTTCCCGTTGATTTTCGGGACATCTGAGGTTGACTGCTTTAGGGAGTTGCTCAGCCCATTAATATAAATAGTAAAAAGCAGGGGTGCTAGAACACACCCCTGTCTAACCCCTCTTCCCACCCTGATGGCACCAGAGATCTCCTCACCCATACCAATCCTAACTCGTGCTTTAAGATCGGTATGTAAAAATGCCAGAAATTGTACCAGAGGTTTGTCTAATCCATAATCCAGCAGAATGGACCAGAGTTTGGACCTGTTGACTCAGTCAAATGCGGATGATAAGTCCATGAATGCTAAGTAAACAGGGGATGATCGAGCAATGTTATATTTACCGATAACCAAGTTAAGGTTCAGACATTGTTCGACCGTGCCAACCTTGCTTCTAAAGCCCAGCTGGCAGGGGTCCAACATTCTACTTTCCTCCGTCCATTCCGAGACCCTGTTATAAAGTACTCGGCCCAAGATCTTTAATGTATTATCGAGCAACGAGATTGGTCTGGATTTGATTGGGTCAGATCTATCCCCCTTTTTATATATTGGGACAATAATACTCGTTGTCCAAGTGTCTGGCATGGGGGCTAGAGGCAAACTGTTGAAGACATTCAACAGAATTGGGGCCCAGAATTCCGGTTTCCACTTTATGATGTCTATGGGGAACCCATCAGGGCCCGGTGCCTTATTGCCAAGGCTCTGATTAATTGCTACTTCCACTTCCCGCAGCATAATCTGTAGGCAGCAAAGATGTCCCTGCAAGTAACAGACTTTGCCTTGTGTTGGTGCGGCATATATTTTAGAGAAATGGGTCTCCCATGAATCGCTCGAGATGGTGCAGCTAACTGGTGTCAATTGTTGACCCATATTGCGCAGGTTCCTAACTGCAGGCCAGAATGAATTTCCATTCTTTCCAACTTCAGAGTGGGCTAATGCCTCCCAGTGCTCCCCCCGTAGGATGGCCTTTCGTTCTCTGATTGTAATTTTATACATCCTCCTTGCTGTCCTTACAACCATAGGGCACCTGGGCTTGAAGGTCAGAGCCTTACGTAGATTCTTGTTTGCTTCTGAACATTTGTGGTCAAACTATCTAGGTTCTTTATCTACCTTGTGTAATGGTACTGACAGGAGGGATCTTATTACAGAGCATAATTTAATAAAATCTTCAATTATCCTAAGATGATTTCCTTCTGTTGACATGCATGAAGTGATTAAATGCTGTTACTCTTCTATCACAGTCTCAACTATTCGACCACTATCTACTCCCCTCCATTTCAGTCTTAAATTATCTGCTGAGGGAGTAATATCTCTCGCCCCATGAGAAATAATATACACGGGCGGGATCCTAATCTTAATACCGCTGGCAGCGGGTTATGATCTCCAAAGGTCGTTGCATAAACCTTGGCCGTTATAAGGCGGTCTGCTAGGCATGGACACATAAAAATAAAGTCAATGGTTGAGGAACAATCCCTGCCTCTAAAGGTTGGTGCCTGCTGATTTCTAGGGGTATGAACCAAATCCATCACATTTCTAAGGATGTGTTCACTAACAAAAATATCTAATTCTAAACCCCTTCGAACTGCTGGATCTGCTTGGGATTTGTCCGTATCCTGAGGTGCTTTTGGGAATTTTAGCATTGAAATCCCCCCCTAGGAGGATCCCAATGCCATCATCTGCGCCTTGTTGTTGATCTAAATCTGATATAACCTTAAAAAGCTCTATAAAATTCCTATTTGGAACCGAATAAAATTCATTATTATAAAAATTAATCAAATAGAAGGGGACCCGTCTTTTGTATTCCAATATCTGTATATTTAGACAATTAGTTAATATCACCCTAGTACTTCCTCCAGCAGCTATCCTGGTCCCAATGAATAAACCATCAGATGCACGTCCAAAGTCAGGTTTGGGTGCTGTCAGGCTAAAACAATGGTCCCCCTCTATACGTAATTCATGTGTGGCCCAAGTTTCCTGAAACATTATAATGTCGTTCCCAGACAGTGTATGCATCCAGTCTGTGTCCGCTAATCTTGATTTGAGGCCTGCAACATTCCAGCTCAAATTGTGGAGATCAAAGCTATTTATTATCCTTTTGGGATTGCAGGGGCTAATCGATTTTCTGTCATTAGTAAATGGTGCTGGGCATAAATCAGCCGCTGCCGGAGGGTGATCGGTTGGTGGGGTTGCCGGGAGTATGGGTGTGGGTTCCTACGCTTTTTTTCCCTTTGCTAGATTTATTGGGCGATGGGCTAAGCTTTCCCCCATTAAACTTCCCTCTTTGCCATTAGCACTAACTAACTCAATTGAATGTCAATCTTGTTAGTCTAAGTTGGAGAAAACCTGTTCAAAACGATTGTAGGTCGGGACGTTGTATTCATACTTCTCCTGGTTTTGGGGGATGGTTGGGTAGTTGCATCTATGTGTAGGTAACGTATGGGGGTTGCGATAAAAAAAACCAGGGGTAAAATGTGGATCCCCTCCCTGCCTATTTGTGTTGTCCCCGCTCTCTCTAGGATTGTTCTAACTAACTCAGAAGAACCAAAACTCAAAACTATACAGTCACCCCTTTCGCTTTTGTTTGAGCTCCCTATCCAGGGGACCCTACGTACCATTTTAAATTCATCAAACAGATGCCTGCCCAGCCCAGTCCTGATATTTAATAAATGTAGTGCCTTATGTTTTAGGGTGGTCCAGTGTTCCTCAGGATTAGGTTGAATTGTTGGTACATTCGAAAGCACAACTGTATGAAGCGTGGACTCAGGGGGTAAGCTAAAATGTCCCTTGCCATATGCAGTATCCAAACCTCCCCTGTTTTGGTCCTTCAAACCCTTGCTTCCCCGGGTTTTATTCCTGCCCGTACAGAGCTAGTTTCGGCTAATTGGGTATTGGTACTATTTAGTGTAGGAGCCTGTACACCCTCTTTGGTTACAACGTTATTGGCCGCTAAGACCGTTTTTGGATCAGTGGTCGGGTGTGTTACTTGATCGCCCTCAGTTGCTGCACCCCCATTTAGTGTTTGACTAATACGTGGGGAAAGTTTTTGTTCTATGGCATTCAGGCGAGTTTCAATGTCCACAAGTTTTTCTAGCAGCGGTTTTAACAACACTGTTAGCTTCCCCTCAATTTTTGCCAGTATGCTATCATCCAACTCCGCCAGGCAATACTCAGTAGAGTTTTTGTTATTTAGTGTACTTGGGAAAGTAGGGCTGCCAGAAGATACTTTTTCTCCGGGGCCTTTCCTACCCCGGGCATTGCCCTTTGTTTTTGCCACTTTACTGGTTTGTTGTGTCGTGTCTGGTGCACTACCTGCCTTTCTCTTTTCCTTGTGGTAGCTTGGGCCATACCTCCCTTCGCCTTACACTATGATTTTCGTGTAAACCTAGCCACAGTTGGGGGGGCGATGATGCTAGTGGTGGTGCTATAACAGTTGGGCCAATTGACGTAACAGGTGACCTAAGTGGGGCTTCTGAAATTACCACCACAGGCTCTAATGGCACTTGTGGTACAGTAGCCAAGTTTCATCTATCTGGCATGACTTCATTTACAATGACAGCCCCCCCACCCCCCCACCCCCCCTTGAATGGCTTCCATGGAAGCTCTACGCTTTTCCAAGGAGAGTATTCGTTGTGTAAGTTCGATTTCGTGTATCAAAACCGATTCTGCTCTAATTAGAAAGGCATCAAAAGTACCCACTACCCCCTGACCCTCAGTCCCTTTACGGGTGCCCATGCTCATACATAAAAACAGACAGTTTTAACCAATATAGCATACACAACAACAATAGTTGAGGGAATCAAAAGTCACTGACCATGTCCAGAATCATAGACGGCAAGTCCTGATAATCAAATGTTAGATTGCTGGTCCTGCCCTGGCCCATTCTGCCCCGGACGGCCACAGACGGCCCTCCTTTTGCCCGGGTTTAGCCTGGCGCCCGCACGCGTCCTGCGACGCGGGAGCTCTCAGGATCTTTTATGCGCCACTGGGCGCAGAATGGGCGTGAGTGGCATCCGGCCGCAAAGGCTTGTGGGGAATATAGTCCCCCCCTCACGGCGGCCGTGCAGCGATGTCCGAAGCTGTGGTAGCAGGGGGAGACCGGCACCAATGACAGGAGGCTTGCGGCGGCAGCAACAGTCCCAGTACGTTTTTGGCCCAAAAGTAGTAGGAATTAGTAGAAAGAGCACCCGCTCCTCCGGGGCTCTCAGGATCTTTTATGCGCCACCGGGCGCAGAATGGGCGTGAGCGGCGTAGGGCCGCAAAGGCTTGTGGGGAATGTAGTCCCCCCCTCTCGGCGGCCGTGCAGCGATGTCCGGAGGCTGCGGCAGCGGGGGGAGACTGGCACCAATGACAGGAGGCTTGCGGTGGCAGCTACAGTCCCAGTAAGTTTTTGGCCCAAAAGTAGTAGGAATTAGTCGAAAGAGCACCCCATTGCGGTCATCACGGAGACCTGGCTCAATGAGCTAGCCTCACCATGCTTAGACATGCTTGTACCCCCTGGTTTTTCCATCATCAACAAAGACAGAAAAGACCAAAGAGGGGGAGGGGTAGCTATCATACATAAAGACAACATGGTCATCACGGAAATAGATTCATACAAATACAACACATTTGAATGTCTCTCAACCAACATTAAGACCAAAGATAATGGAACATTACTCTGCCATCTTCTCTATCATCCTCCAGTTAACACCTCCGCATTCTGGGAGCACTTATCTCACCTGATAGCTCATGGTGCACTTGGAGATGCCAATAATCTAGTTCTTGGCAACCTCAACTGCGGTGAAATGAGACTAACAACCCGCTAATCCAATCGCTATCCAGTCTCCTAGGTGACAACAATTTAATCCAGTACTGCACAGAGGAGACGCACTACAAAGGATCCACCTTGGATGCCATCATCGCTCAAAGAAACACAATCACAATCAATCACATACTCCTGGGAGACTGGTCAAATCACCACATGATCTTATTTCATATCAATCAACTAACTCTCTTTCAAACACCTATGCAAGACCCCCCAAACGGCTGAAAAACTTCTCCCCGGTTCCCGTGAGAATCCTTGAAGACAGGATAAGCTCACTTCTTCCTGACCCAAACGACCACCTCTCTACAAATTAACTCACTGAGTGATACAACGCAAAGCTAATGTCCATGCTCGACCACCTAGCTCCCCTAAAGCTGAAAAAGAGCCGAACCACTCCATCCAGATCTTGGTTCAACTCCGTCCTCAACTCTGAAAGGAGAGAACTAAGAGATAAAGAAAGAAAGTGGAGAAATAACCCTACCTCCATCCTCCGCGATCAACTCAAATCATCCAGTAGGAAGTACAACAATCACATCAAAAACAAGAAATCCAGCTTTTTCCATTCAGCGCTGGACAGTGCCAAAAACAGACCCAAAGAACTCTATAGAATCATTAGACAACAAACCTCCAACCCCTTGTCCTCCTCTATACAGGCTTCCAAAGAATTATGCGATAACTTTGCCAACTTCTTCAATGATAAGATCACGAAAATCGAACTTTCACGACATCAACAACACGCACCCCACGAAGAGCATTGTGGACGGATCGATTGATCTCTCTCCTGGTTCCTCCTTCAATTCCTGGCTAAGTTTCTGCCCCATTCAGGAAACTGAGATAGTCAGGCTGATCTCCACCTCCAAACGCTCAGAGCTTGTCCTAGACCACATTCCTCCCCTACTGACCAAAAAACTGAAACACGCCTTAGCTCCTCTCTGGAGCACAATCATAAACAGCTACCTGAAAAACAGAGTTGTTCCAGACTGCCTGAAAATGGGTCATGTCACACCTCTGTTGAAATAACCTGGCCTAGATGTTACGGATCTGAAAAACTTTAGACCTGTTTTGCACCTCCCCCTTCTTTCTAAAACCCTAGAAAGATGCACATTACATCAACTAACCCAACACCTGGACAACATCAACCTCCTGGACCCCCACCCGTCTGGCTTCAGAAAAGGCTGTAGCACAGAAACCGCGATCCTCAACATCATCGATGATATCCACGGATCTCTAGACTCTGACCAAAGCTAACTCCTCATTCTCCTTGACCTCTCGGCAGCATTTGACACTATAGACCACAAACTCCTCTTAAGGACCCTCCAAGAAAGAGCTGGTCTTGGCGAGTTAGTCATCAAATGGTTCTCCTTTCTACATAATCGCACACAAAAAATAAAAATAAAAAACTTCACTCCCGACAAGTCAATAAAGTCATCCCTCAAGGCTCGGTGCTATCAACGCAACTCTTTAACTTCTACATGGAACCGCTCTCCAAACTACTTAGGAAAGCCAACATCCGCTTCCATCTCTACGCTGATGATACCCAGATCTATCTGGAAACTACCTCTCTCAAAGACATTCAAAGACTCAATGATGTACTGAGAGATATCCAACACAGGCTGACATGCAACCACCTTAAACTAAATCCCGACAAGACGGAGACACTCCTCATCTCGAATAAGGAAGATAACCCCCAAATGGCAGAATGGTTAAAAGCCATCGATGCGCTCAACGGGAATCTCACTCTAGCAGACTCTGTCAAATCTCTAGGCATCACTCCAGACCCAAAACTGAACATGATGAGACACATTAAGAATTCGTCCAAAAGTGCTTTTCTTAATGTAATCTACCGTGCGTTCTCGGGGTCGGGTAGGACTGGTAAACACAACAACAGGGATACACCAAGGGTTAGTTTCCCAATAGTATTTATTGGTTTGTAATCATAATGAAAAAGAAGGCAAACAATAAATAATAAAGTGTAGTCAACGATACCCATTAGCCGCCCAAGTTCTCAAGTAGGACTACGGTCCAACCGTCCTCCGCATGAACACCGGTCCCGGTGTTCCTCCAACGGAGGGCACTGTGCAAAGCAATGGCCGGAAATGCCGCTTGAATGTGGCTAATGGGATCTCTTGGTATCCTGTGTACCACTCTGGTGAATAAACAGGTAGGGCGCTATGGTAGATGAACACGGGAATGCCCAGCCGGGCACTCTACCGCGATGTTCGTAACGGGATGTCAGGGAGCAGCCGCTCGACCTTCCAAGCCCTTAGCCCAAGAAACGGGATGCCAATCCTTACTCCGGTGTAGTGCTCAAATGTCTGACGCACCTACACCCACTATTACAATCCCGGGCTATTAGTGCAATACACCCAAGCAGAGACGCGGCAAACACCTCCGTGGTGTGCGTCTCTGCCCTATCCTTTCTCGGGAGCGTATCAACGAACGCTCGACCGAGACGAGGTAACGCGAGCAGCCGCTCCTTCTTATCTCCAAGACGTTGCTTCGTAATCCAAACAGAGTTCTCGTAACAGGAACAGGAAGCACAGGTCCGTAGTCTGCACCCAACGGAAGGCCGGCAAGGATCTCAATATCCGACGCCATTCCATGAGTGGGTACCCCTTTTATGGGCATTGCTCATCCGCGCGCCGATCGCACACAGCATGCTGGCTCCCGTAGTTCCTACCCCTGTGACAGGCTAGGCTGCTGTCACCGAATCGCTGCGTGAGCGGGGAGGGGGGGTGAATCCATGACAGTACATCCTCCTCCCATCAGGCCCGTCCAGCAGGCCCAGCGAACGGCGGGTGTCACCTGTGAAACGATGACACCACTCGGGGCGCATGCACCCCCGACGCAGGCTCCGAGGACTGCTACTCCGGGCCATAGCCTTTCCAGGCCACAAGATACCACAACTTGCCCCTACTCCACTTGGAGTCCCGTATGCCTGCCACCTCGTATTCCACATCGTCAGCCAGCGGCGCACGTCGGTCAGAGGACGAAGGTTTAAGCAGGGAAACGTGGAACACCGGATGGATCCGCATGTGCCTAGGCAGACCAAGCCTCATGTTCACGGGGCTGATACACTTGGTGATGCGATAAGGATCAATGTATTTGGGATGAAACACACTGTGCTTGTGAAACCGCAGGTTCTTGGTGGACAACCAAACGTAATCGCCTATGACATACACAGGTCCAGGCCTCCTCCTCCTGTCAGCCGCAGCTTTGTACGTCGCCTTGGTGGCCTCCAAGTATGGCCACGAAAGCTGGAGCGTTTCCTTGATGTGGGCTACCCGCCTGGATGTTTCAGGCACCTTCTGGTCCTTGATGGGGTGTAGGAACAGCAGAAAACGAGGGTGATGTCCATAGTTGCTATAGAAAGCAGAAGCCTTGGTGGAGCTATGCGTGGCGTTGTTGTAAGCTATTTCTGCAATCCACAGGAGATCCACCCATTCCTCCTTTTCCTGATCCATGAAGCAACGCAAGTACTGCTTGAGGGATTAGTTCAAGCGCTCCGTTTGAACGTCTGTCTGAGGGTGGTAGCTTGTGGACATGCAACGCGGAACACCACGTCCTCCAGAACTGAGCCGTGAACTGAGAGCCTCTGTCAGACACGATTAGGCTGGGCAGTCCGTGTAACCTCACCACATGCTTCAGCAGCATCAAAGCCAGTTGGCCAGCGGAGGGCACTTGCTTGCATGCCACGAAGTGCCCCATCTTCGTGAGATAGTCGACCACCGCAGTACAGCCCTGATCCACTGGCAACCCAATGACGAAATCCAGGGATATGTTCTCCCAGGGTCTGCAGGGTATAGGAAGGGGTCGTAGCAACCCTTGCGGGCGTCCGTGGTCCGCTTTCATGGCCGCACAAATTGTGCAGGACGCTACCCACCTCCTGACATCCGTTCTCATGGATGGCCACCAGAAGTGTCTCCCCAGACAAGCCACCATTTTCTCAGCCCCGAGATGGCCCATGCAGGGTGAAACGTGGCACCAGTCGAAGGCCTGTTTCCGGAGCCTGGGAGTAGGCAGCAGCATGCGACCACCGTTCACCGGTATTCCATCCTTGACCTGCCATTCCCTATGACACTGAAGCCAACTTCTCCAGGAAAAGGAGCGGATCCCTCTTTGGACGCCCTGGAGGAACGCATCTGGCTGAATCACCCCCAGCACCACATCCGGATGGATGATGGAGTGTTCGAGTGTGGGCGCCTGCACCGAGACAGATGACTGCCGGGATAGCGCATCGGCCTTCCTGTTTTGCACACCCGGTCTGTAAGTGATGTGAAAATGGAAACCGGAGAAGAAGAGCATCCATCGCAGTTGTCGCGGCGAGAGTTGCCTTGCCACAGTCATGAACTGCAGGTTTCGGTGGTCCGTGAACACCGTAACCTCATGTCTGGCTCCCATCAACCAGTGCCTCCACTCCGTGAAGGCGTCCTTGATGGCTAACAGCTCCTTCTCCGCGATGTGATAGTTGCGCTCCGCATCGTTCAGTTTTCGGGACATGAATGCCACGGGATGTAGCACTCCGTGCGTTGGTGTCGTTCTGACAATATGGCCCCCAAAGCGTCTTCTGAGGCATCTGCCTCCACCACGTAGGGCAATTCCGGGTTGGGATGCGCCAGCACAGGAGCTGTAACGAATGCTTTCTTCAAGACGATGAATGCAGCCTGTGCCTCTGGACTCCACACGAACGACTTAGACTTCCTCAACAGCTGAGTGATCGGTGCCATGAGTCCGGAGAACCCATCGATGAACCGCCGATAAAAGTTGGCGAACCCGATAAAGCGTTGCACATCCTTCACTCCCTGCGGAACAGGCCATTCCTCCACCGCCTTGACCTTGCGCTCCGCCATCTCCTGTCCATCAGGGCTCAGCATTACCCCCAGGAATTCCACAGACGTGACATGGAAGTCACATTTGCTGAGCTTACAGAACAGCAGGTTCTCCTGGAGTTTCCGAAGCACCGTTAATACGTGGTGTACGTGTTCTTCTTCTGTGTCAGAGTAGATGAGGATATCATCTATATACACAACCAAGTACACATCCAAAAGGTCACGGAACACCTCATTCAAAAAGTACTGGAAGGCCGCAGCGGCGTTACAAAGCCCGAACGGCATAACAAGGTATTCGAAGAGACCAAACCTGGTCTTGAATGCCATCTTCCACTCGTCGCCCTGTCGCATGCGTACCAGATGGTATGCCCCCTTGAGGTCGAGCTTCGTGTAGATTCGGGCCTTCTTCACCTGCTCCAACAGTACACTTATAAGCGGCAAGGGGTACCTATTTTTTACTGTGATGGCGTTCAAAGCCCTGAAGTCCACGCAAGCCCTTAATTCTCCATTGGCCTTCGGGATGAAAAAAAGGGGCGACGCTGCTGGGGACTTGGAAGGTCTGATGAAACCCAAACCTAGGAGTTTGTCAAGGTAGGAGCGCAGGTGGATGGTCTCGGGCTCCGACAAGGTATAGAGCCTGCCACTGGGAACGCTTGCACCCGGCACCAGATCGATCTGGCAATCATAGACTCTGTGTGGGGGGAGCGCCTCAGCTCGTACGTCGTCAAAGACGTCCAGGAAGCCTCGATATTCCCTGGGCAAAACAACCTCTTTCTCCGCCGCCGTGGCTACCGTGTGATCCATCCCTAGGTTGTTGTCGACAGACCCTTTGTTCATGCCACAATGTTGGCGGCAATGCTGAGAGGACGTAAGGATTTCGTGAGTCACCCAGTTGACCAAGGGGTTGTGTTTTTTCAACCAGGGTAGACCCAGGATTATCCTGTACTGGGGTGCCTTTATGATGCTGAAATTGATCAGCTCGTTGTGCTGTTCCCTGAATTTCACGGGAATGTCCCCTGTGTGATGTCCTATAGGACCTGTAACCAGCCTCCTCCCGCCCACCGCATATACGTCCTCGGGGACTTCCTTGGGTATGAGAGCGATGCCCAATCGCTGCGCTTCCTCCTGATCCATAAAGAGTCCAGTGGCCCCTGAGTCGACCATGGCCACCACAGGAATCCATCGGGTGTGGACACGTACATGAACAGTGACATACAGGTGTTGTCTTCGTGCCCGATCAAGGCGCAATAGGGAAGGGATACATTGTAGACTCCTAGAGGCCCCTTCTCTGTTCTGGGAGTCCTTCAGTTTTCCGTCGGGACGTCAACAGCCGCCATCACGTTTCTGTTGGCCTTTACTCGGCTGTTTTTTGGCTTGGCCGAGCATTTACGAACGTAACCCCTTCTTGCCGCAATATAAGCAGAGACCTTGTTTGCGGCGTGATTCCTTTTTGGTAGCGGTTAAGCTGGCTCTGATGGCTCCAATGTCCATTGGTTCCGCTTTAGCCGTGCTGCTGGACTCAGGGGTTCCTTGCGCCACATACGACTGCAGAGGCTTCCCTTTTCTTTTGTGGTTCCCCCTGCGTTCGCTCAAGCGATGGTCCAGACGCAGCACTAGGTTAATGAGACCTTCGCATGTCTTCGGTTGAGGGTCGATCTGAGCGACCACGTCCTTAAGGTCATCGCTTAGCCCTTGATGGAATAGAGCCGTTTGCTTAGAGATGGGCCACTTGGTCTCGGCCACCAAACGACGGAAAGCGTTCAGGTATTGCAGAAGATCGTTACTGCCCTGACGGAGCTCCAGCATTTCTCGGTCTGCTGTGTATGAATCAGCACGTCTGTCGAACACTTTCAGAAACTCCTCGCGGAATGCTCCCCAGTCACACAGCAGAGGGTTGTCCCTGCTCACCAACGGCACAGCCCATTGTGCAGCATTTCCCGCGAGGTAAGAGATAAGAAAAGCCACCCTCGCCTGGCTGGTAGGAAAAGCCTTGGGTTTACATGATAAGTGCAATGCCACTTGGGTTAGGAAGACCTGTACGGTGTCGGGGTCTCCGCTGTACCTCTAAGGTGTGGCCAACGGTATCGAGACTGGCCTCTCGACCACAACTGCAGGAGGAGAGGCGGCTGTTGTGGGTCCGGCATCAAAGGGGTTTCTTTGCATGGAGTCTAGCCTGGCCCTTAAATCCGCTGTTTCCTGCCTGGACGCGGAGAGGTCGACTTGCACAGTCGCCAAGGCTGCCAGTACATCGTCCAACGTGGCCATGGCGCCCTTGACCCGACCAGGAGAAAGATATGAGAAAGGTCGGATATTGTGTAATCTACCGTGTGTTCTCGGGGTCGGGTAGGACTGGTAAACACAACAACAGGGATACACCAAGGGTTAGTTTCCCAATAGTATTTATTGGTTTGTAAGCATAATGAAAAAGAAGGCAAACAAGAAATAATAAAGTGTAGTCAACGATACCCATTAGCCGCCCAAGGTCTCAAGTAGGGCTAAGGTCCAACCGTCCTCCGCATGAACACCGGTCCCGGTGTTCCTCCAACTGTGGTAAATAAATAATTAAATACCGGTACTATTTTTCTATGCATTAACTAAAACAGATAGCTCAATAAATAAGAGGCAGGATCCGTGATATCTGAGTCAGAATGGGCTTTAATCGGATGGCTCGAGCCTAAAGACCATGAAATGGCATGCAATGGAATGGAATGGCAGCTGCAACGTCTCATTAACATTTCATAGTATATATAGTAAAACAGTATAATTGCATTGCATACAGTAGGCGTAACAAGTGACAAACGAAAGATAAGAACATATGGGCGTACAAAGAAGGCGTGCACAGGGCGTGCACGAAGACATGTGATGAAAACGTCACAGAGGTGTCATAAATGGGTGGATACATGGAGGGGGCTACCTGGGCAGCTGGAACCTTTAACCTACTGGTGCGCGCAAACGGGCCATGACGTGTAACCGGGGAGAGCTGGGGGCTCTGACTTCTGCACTGGAAGAGGAGACTAAAGTCTGGGGTGTCAGGACGACATGTACCTATAGCATATCTGGTATCTTGTGTTTGGAGAACATGTTGCTTGAATCTAAATGTCATCAGGGCAAAGGCTACTTGACACTAAGGCTGGTGCATGCATTATTCTACATGTATTGCGTGTGCTATGAATCTTCTATGAATATTAATTCAGTAATTCTCTTGCATGGAGACAGGAAGACTAGACTATAGCTGAAGATGTTTATGCGGTTCGTTAGCTTAGGAATGTGAAGCCGGGGAGCTGGACTGATAACTAGAGGCATAACATATTCTTGGCAGACAGGCAGGCAGGCCAGGCCGGGCACCGCGCTGCTTGGCAGAAAGTAAGCGAAGGGTCAGGGATGCGGGAGGGGCTGCATCGCTCCTCGGAGTGGTTCCGGAGACTGGAGCTTGAATCTGGCGTCCGGGCCCTTATGAGGCCTAGAGACGGGGACAACTCGATGAATTAACGTGCACAATGTAAAACGTTGGCAACATAGGCCTAATACTCGTTGCTTTCACGAGGACTGGATAACTGGCATATTAATGTTGGACACAACTATAATTGCGTCTTTATTCGGTCAAGGGGGAACATATGCATATCGATCATGCACATATAACATATAATGGGGAACACGTAGGGACACATGACAAGGCAAAATTCAATTTTCCTCATTCCCTCCTTGTGCCCTACGTTTCCTTCCGGAAACATCAATATTCATGATACCATCTATCTGTTCATATAGCATCATTTGCTCGTCTCTTATCTTCTGAGAATGGGACTTTGGACTTGGAATACAAGAGGTAGCGCACAAGCCGCAAATCGCAGGGCCACATTGTAAACATAGGCAACAACTGAATATGACCATTACTACTATTCCTAGGAATGACAATACTTTCCATCCCCAGGCAGATATTATACTCCAGAGCCAACCGGACCATGTCCAGGTGCCTGGATTCTGGTGTAACTGATGGGCTATTTTGTGAAGTCTGGTTATAGCTGAATAAACAGACGGTGCGTTATTAGGAATGAAAATGCAGCAACTAGATCCGATGACTCTACAAGCTCCGCCCCTATCGGCCAGTATGACGTCAAGAACAAGGCGGTTTTGAAGGACAACAAATCTCATAGCAGATTGTTCTTCGGTTAAGTTACCTAGAGCGGAAGTAGTCTCATTCACTACTGCTTCAAGGGTTCTGGTTAGCCTACGTATTAGCTTACTATTCTGGACAGGACCTATGAAGAAGAAGAAACCTTTATTGAAGTCTGTATACTGTTCTAAAGCAGTTTCAGTTTAATCGACAATTGGGGACTCGATCTCCCTTCTATGTCTGACGTGTACTAGATGTGTATTTCTGTGATAATCGGATGGGGCTAGGAAAACTGGTGGCAGTAGGAAGGCAATGTAACATGTTCCATCCCAATCTAGGGGCAGACGTACATATGCGGTCTGACCACACACAAAATACGAATGACGTGAGGCTTTGAAATTAGATTTCCCACTGTCACTATACTCGACCACAGTAGTACAATCACTGTGTCCTAGATGTACTGAACCATTCTTTCTGACACATAATTCGCCTTTCACTGGTAGGACTGTAATAGCAGGCAAATCTGGAGTAGTCTCGGACTGAACATTCAGAATCATGAAATTCGAGGAATAATTACCTAGATCATATACTTCATTTTCTAGATCTAACCCTGTTCTATGGGAAAGTCCTTCCTTGTCTGGGAAACATGTTCTATTCAGAAGGGACTTATCGTCTGAGGATGATGTTAACGTAAACCATGCTCCACACGAACCATTGTGTGAAAACGGATAGGGAAAGAGTGGCAGTACTCCCTTCGGTGTCTGGAAAGGGGGGAGTCGACCACACACCCAACAATTAGTGGCATTGCTAGTCTGGTGGGAATAGTGTAACATTCGGATAAAAGTATTGTTGCGCACGGCAAGTCTGTAGGATAACTCGTGAGGAGGTAGTTCACTAAAAGTGTGCTCTACTGTATCATTAGAAGAAAGATGTACATGTGAATCAATAGGAGGAAAATATACATGTAAAACATAACTTATGCATGTAACCATAAGACTCAGAAATAACATAAACAATAGCGTGATTACGCATCTGCTGCGCAAATTTTTACAATAACGTATTTTCTTAGAGTTTCGTCTAACTCTCTCACTATGGGGGTCTATCTCATACATGTCAGGAACCTGTCTAACCGCTTCACCCGAGAGGGACTTAAACAATTAAACTGTCTGACTTACTAGACCTGAGCTTGATTTTATACTCCTGCTGCGGAGTTTTCTCTAACAGGGGGAGTTTAGAGTCAGTATCTGGGCAGTCCTTGAAAAAAGTCTTTGGACGAAGTCCATGAAAACGCTTGATATGACTTGAGTGGAGCCATCCCTTGCGGCCCTCTACTTTCACGGCGGTCCTTGTGGTCATCAGAACTAGTCTCGGCTCTTTCCAGTGGGGCTCCAGCGGACTTGAACGATCAAAATTCCTGATGAGGACGAGGTCGCCTGGTATGACCTCGTGCGGTTTCACTTGAGTGTTGTCGGGAAAGGCAGCCGCAACCTGTGAACGATAAGAGAGTAGTGCAGACATCAAGGGAGCCAGGTAATCTGTCAGCATATTACTGTCAACATCAGTTATTTTACGTGGCATTGGGGTACCCCACATATTCGGGGGACGACCGAAAACAACCTCAAAAGGTGACAGACCAGAACGGGAGTGAGCGACCATCCTCATGTAAAAAAGGGCGACTGGCAGAGCTACCATCCAATCTACGCCTTTTTCTGCGCAAACCTTAGCAATGCGGATTTTCAGAGTCTGATTATGTCTCTCGACGAGGCCAGCTGCCTCAGGGTGTCGTACACAGTGGAACTTCCACTGGTACCCTAACAGAAGAGATACTTGTTTCATGAGTTCAGATGAGAATGGCTGGCCGTTGTCTGAATACACGACCCTGGGCAAACCATAGCGAGGAAAATACTCACGAACCAACTGCCTGGCAGTGGTCGCGGCAGTGTAATCTGGGACTGGATATGCTTCTGTCCATCTGGACAAAGCGCATACAACTACGAGGACATACTTGAAACCTCGGCATCGATCCATCTGAATATAATCCATCTGGAGGACTTCAAAAGGGTGGTCAGGAGGATGGAATCCACCTTGTTCCACCGGAATACCTTTACCTGGATTGAACTGACAACATATCATGCAGGTACGTACTTTCTGTTTGGCTGCTGCTCGTAAATGCTTGTTAAACCAAATATTCTGGATGCTGTCTAACATGGCTTTCTCTCCTAAATGTGCTGGACTATGTGCTGTATTAATAATGACTTGAACCATAGAGTCGGGGAGAAACCATGTGGCTTTTCCCTTCGTCAACCATCCCTGATCTGTCTGGACCCCTCCTTGTTCAGACCAATTCTTGATTTCGTCTGGGGTAGCATGTGACTGTATGTCTAGTACGTCTCGTGTAGGGTCCTTAACTGTCATACAAGTAGTCTGATCTGGAAGATCTGTCTTTGTCGTGTTAACTGGAATGTCTGGAGTCTGAGCAGTAAGCTTGGCTGTTCGATCTGCTAGATCGTTACCTTGAGAAATGGTGTCAGTAGCTTTCGTATGTGCTTTGCACTTCATAACGGCAATGGCTTTCGGTAAATGTATTGCTTCTAACAGAGCTTGAATGAGGGGGCCATGCTGAATCTTGGCTCCATGAGAGGTCATGAAACCTCTTTCTTGCCAGAGTACTCCAAAATCATGTACGACTCCGAATGCATAACGTGAATCTGTATATATGTTTACTTTCAGGTTCTTGGCTCGTATGCAGGCTTGGGTCAGAGCGATGAGCTCTGCTGCTTGAGCAGACAGGGTGTCAATACGATGTGTTTCTATAACTTCAGTTTCAGTAGTCACTGCATATGCTGCTACTAACTCTCCTGTACTCGTTCTCATACATGAACCATCCACATAAAGTGTCAGGTCTGGATCAGGTAATGCAATGTCAGTCAAGTCTTGTCTTGGCTTTGTCATGATGTTAATAACTTCCACGCAGTCATGTGTGGCAGGATCTGATATAATCGAGGGTAACAATGTAGCAGGATTTAAAATGTTGCAGCGTCTGATTTCTATGTGTGGCTGAAACAGTGTCAGTTCATATCCTGTTAAACGTGCAATTGTCAAGTGCTGAGTCTGTGTTCGGTTTAAAAGAACTTCCACAGAGTGTGGAACTTGTACTGTCAGGGAGTGTCCTAACACTATGGAGTCACTTTGTCTGATAGCTAAAGCTGTGGCTGCAACTGACTTGAGGCACGCAGGCAAAGCCTGGGCTACTGGATCTAATGTGCTAGAAAAATAAGCACAAGGCTTGTGTTGTCTTGCTTGATCTTGTGTGAGAACAGATAATGCTGTACCATCACGTTCAGTGACAAAAAGTGTAAAAGGCTTACTGTAGTTTGGTGTCGCTAATACAGGTGCATTACATAAAGCTTTCTTTAACTCATTAAAAACAAGTGTATGTTCCTGGGTCCAAGGGAGGACAGTCGATGTCGCTGCCTCCTGTGTCGGTAACTGTATCAGTGGTTTAGCTAGACATGCATACTGAGGAATCCATTGTCTGCAATAAGAAGTGAGGCTGATAAAAGCTCGTACCTCCTTCTGTGTCTTGGGCTGTGGAAGATGTGCTATTAACTGGATACGGTCTGGTGTCAACTGTCTACCCCTCTTGGACAGTAAGTGTCCAAGGTATACCACTTGCTGGACACAAAATTGCAGTTTCGAAGGGGACACCTTATGCCCCATTTCTGCCAGAAAATACAAAACTGTAAGTGACGCACGTTCGCAGTCACGTTCTGAACGGGCTGTGATTAATAGATCATCGACATACTGGAGCAGGGCAGTGTCAGTTGGCATGTGAATACTGTCTAGTTGTCTTTTAAGTGCTTGACTGTAAATACTAGGACTTTCTGTGAAACCTTGAGGTGCTCGTGTGAATTTATAGCTTCTTCCATTTAAACAGACTCCGAAAAGAAACTGGCTGTCTGGATGAATGGGGACACTAAAGAATGCGTTCTTGAGATCAATAACAGTAAAGAACTCTGCTTCAGAATCAATGGCAGTCAATAGGGAAGAGATATCTGGGACCACTGCGTACTGGGGAATGATGCATTTATTAAGTTCTCGAAGGTCAATCACTAATCGATAAACTGGAGGTGCATTTGGATCAGTACGTTTAAGAATCGGAATGATAGGAGAATTACATACATTGGAGTCAGTTTCGACAACTACTCCTTGAGCAATGAGCTCGTCAATAATTTTCGATAAGGCTGCTACTGCCTCAGGTGGTAATTTGTACTGTCGGATTCGTGGTAATACAACACCTTGTTTCAGAGTGACACGATAGGGTGTAATGTGCATACAACCTACATCAGTTGGACCTTGCGCCCATAAATGCTGTGGTACATTCAGTAATCTTGGATCAAAATCACGTAACACATAATGACCTTTAAAATCACGTAAAAACAATCTCACTCCTTCGGGAGAGCAGCATATTACCGCTCCTAATTCTTTCAATGTTTTAATACCAAGTAAATTTTCAGGACATGATTTCGTTAGTAACAAGTCTGTAGTTCGGGACAATGGACCAACTTCTAGGGAAACTGGTTTCGATATTTCATTAACAATAGGCTTTCCTGAAAATCCCAGGGAAACGTTTCTTGTGCCTGAGAGTGGAGCCCCTGGAACCTCGTCATGACTGATGGTAGTCCTACTTGCCCCTGTATTAATCAGAAACTTTCTGTCTTTCCCTAATACTTGACTGTGTACATAGGGACCCTCTTGATCTACAGGAATCTCGATGAGAGGCAAGCCAACCTCCCTCTCTAGGCTATTTCATGAATACTGCTGATATTCTGGATAATCTGACTGTGCGTACTGGTACATCTGTTGTGTAACGTGTTGTGTGGCAGCTATAGGCTGCGGTACTGTAACTGTCTGTTGTGCATTCTGCGGTGGCTGGGAATTCTGTGGAACATGTTCTTGTCTAGGAGGACGTGGTCTCTCTTTTGTCTTACCTGTAGCTATGTTGTGTTTCAGAACTGCACATTCGTTTATATAATGACCTGGCTGTTTACAATAATTGCAGGTCCCTTTAACAGGAGCTGCAGAATGACTAGTCTGATTCGGACCCCTCTTCTGACTATCCGGTTGAACAGACTGTGCAACTAGTACTTTCATTTTCGTGTCTTTCATACGTCTCCTTTCGTGTTCTTGCTCTTCCCTGATTCTGTTCTGGTGGTATTGTAGCATCTGGAGCATTTGAGATGGGGTATTAGCTTGCCAAGTACTCTCGACTTTCAATACTCTATTTTTAACTTGCGGTAAAGAATTCTCAACTAGTTTGGTAACAAAAAGATGTGGATACGACTCACTACTTGTTTTCAGACCGCTATTAATAATGAAACATTTCTCAAATCTGGAATAAAAATCACTAGTGTCTTCGTCTTGTTTCTGTTTACAGGCTGAGATGGCATCCCAGTCTTCCTTTTTCGTGGCTAGTAATCTTGGCAAGACTTGTATTAACAATTCGGGCAATGCTTTGGCTCTATCTCCAAGACCAGTACCTGGGACTCGTATGTTATCTTTGTTCTCTAACGCGGTCCAATCTATCTTTTTCTCTCCCACCTCCCATTCTTTTTCTTTCAGTCTTTCATATATGCCCGCAGGCAACAGGACCTTTAACATTTTGATGATATCAGGATACGTGTATTTTCCCGTACGGAGCATGTCTTTTAATTCTCGATGGAACCCTGCTGGATCTTTATCGTGACAGGGTATTAACTTTTTCATTTCTAGTAGTTCTATTTTCGTGATAGGGGTGTAAACAAATACTCGTTCGAGATTACCCCCCGCTCCCTTAACTGGATGCACTTCTCGTAATGGATTCTGTCTGTCTATGTAGAACGGAGGTGAAACAGGAACAAAATGCGGAGTCAGGAACGTTCTGTATTTGTGGCGCTGTTCTAAAATGACACTAATTAGATCGGTACCTAGACCTTTCCATCTGTTTAGTAGTAACTCGTTTAATACATTATATAAAGGACCTGGATCAGAATGCTGACTCTCATACAGTGTAACGAGGTGCTGGATCATGTACATACCCACCAGTCGCTGCTCGCCTGGGGGCAGTTTCAGAAACATTTGGGCCACTACTTCGTCTGGAAACGTGGCAGAATCACTAACCCATCGGACTGCTGATCGGGCTAGTTCTTGTTCATGCATGGTACTAAGTTCACTGTAACCTATTCGTAGTTTCAGAACTTTATCTGTAGCCTGGAATACTTGTTCAAGAGAACACTGTTCTGGTACAGGAGGAGGAAAAGCTTTCTTGTAATCTAGACGTGTATGTCTATCGGAAAGTCTCGTTCTACCTACATACGCTATTCTGGTGGGATTCTCGCTATCTACCTCTTCGTTTGAAGAGTCATTCTCTTTCTCGGCTACTCTCTTTTCTTCCTCCTTTTGGTGTATACTTATAATTTCTTTACAAATCTTTTTGTACATGGATTCTATACAATTTTGTGTTCTGTGTTTTCCTTCTGATATATTGTCACTCCATCTTGTCAGGACTTTCATATCTTCCTTGTTTTTGTCAGGATAATCCTGTTCTCTTATTAAACAATTTATCAGAAATTGCAAAATCATGCCTTGAATCTCGACTTTCCTGTGTGCCATAGCTTCGTGAATACTTTCTGGATTCTCCCCTGTTTGAATAAAGTGGTATATTCTGTCTAGATGTGGTTCCATATTCGATATGGTAACCAAGAAACTTGCAACTCGTCGTAAACGTATGGAATATATTAACATGCTATCTTCACCTGGCACGGGATCATATCTACAATCAGGTCCGCACTCTGTAAGATACTTTCTGAGGGCGTCATACGTAGCCAACTTTGGCGTACGCTGTAACGCTACATCTCTCAACGTCCGTCGCCTCGTTTGAGGCGGGGTGATAGGAGCACCTCCCCCTGCCCCTCCTGAACTGGAATCGTCAGTTAATACTGGATGTGCGGCTGCTGGTAACGTGACTGGTACAGTAGGGATACGTAACGTGGGTTGATCCTGGGGGGCTGGCGCATGGACAGGACCAACGACTGGAGGCACAGTAATTACATTAACAGGAGGCTGGACTTGAACTTGGACCGGCGGAGTAGGATCTGTATTAGAATATTCGGGAACGGTGTCGTCTAAATAAGAAGAAAGAAAAATTTCGGCTGCAGTCGGTTTATGACGCAGCTTAGTCGGAACCAAGGGTGGCGGTAAATTACAGGGTGTTTCCGGGGTCGCCTTCGGCGAACCCTCGGCGAAAAGGGGATACATACCTTTAATAAGGGCATTTCTCTGTCTGTCTGACTGTTCTGCTCTAACTCGTTCACCTTCTTCGATTAATTCCCTTTCTTGGGCTTTTTCTGAGGATTCCCTACTTAATTCTGCTTTTCTGAATTCTTTCTCGGTTCTTTTATGGGATTCTTTACGCCATAACTCTATGGCATCTTTCTGGGACTGTCTGGCTTTCTTTTTCCATAATGCTTCTTCTACTCTCATGATGCATTCGGCATCCCATGTTCCTGAAACAGGCCATCTATATTTCTCTTCAAGATGTTTGGTGTAATCCACCCATAAATCGAGATACAGTATGGCATCTAAGCCATGCTTATGATACATGAAATGTCCAGGACTGTCCCTGGGAGGGACAGGAACTGATTCTTCGAGTAACCCTTTTCTTGTTTTTATCTGACGTAACTTCGAAAACAGAGGCATATTTGAACCGTATTTGAACTTGAACACAATACACAATGAACACAGTAATGAATAGCAAAACAATCATTCATACCACGACATCAAAAACACATTAATAACAGTTCGAACAGAATACTACCTGATACATTGAAAACACAATACTTGAATTTCTCGAGAACAGACTTACTAGAATTACTGGATGCACTGCTAAAACAGTACAGAACATACCGGTCTCCTAAAGAGACACGTCATACCGTATCCACCTAGGTGAACACGTCGGACCGGATCTGTGTACCCAAACCCGTCGGACCGGGCACAAATTAATGAACCCGTCTAGATACCCCCAGCAACGGTACTCACCGGGAAGCAAACTGAAGGCCTCGGACTGGACTGGACTGCTACGACGTCTGGTTACTGCTACACACTACGCATGCGCCTCGGGCTTCGGGCTTCGGTTACAGGTGGGCCTCCGGATACCTCGGACCTTGCTCTCTCTCGACTTGGGCTCTGGTCGGAACGACCCGCCTTCCTCACCGCCTCGTCTGGATGTCGGACCGCAGTCTCCGTCTCCTCCGTGGGCCTGAGGGAGACTTGAGCAGAAATATCTGCAGGTGCGCTGTAGAGGTCCGTCACGGCTGTAGAAGAGTCAGGGGGCCTGCGTTACATCGCCGGCGCGTAGGGAAGGGGCTCGTCCCTGTTCGGGCGCCATTTATGTGGTAAATAAATAATTAAATACCGGTACTATTTTTCTATGCATTAACTAAAACAGATAGCTCAATAAATAAGAGGCAGGATCCGTGATATCTGAGTCAGAATGGGCTTTAATCGGATGGCTCGAGCCTAAAGACCATGAAATGGCATGCAATGGAATGGAATGGCAGCTGCAACGTCTCATTAACATTTCATAGTATATATAGTAAAACAGTATAATTGCATTGCATACAGTAGGCGTAACAAGTGACAAACGAAAGATAAGAACATATGGGCGTACAAAGAAGGCGTGCACAGGGCGTGCACAAAGACATGTGATGAAAACGTCACAGAGGTGTCATAAATGGGTGGATACATGGAGGGGGCTTCCTGGGCAGCTGGAACCTTTCACCTACTGGTGCGCGCAAACGGGCCATGACGTGTAACCGGGGAGAGCTGGGGGCTCTGACTTCTGCACTGGAAGAGGAGACTAAAGTCTGGGATGTCAGGACGACATGTACCTATAGCATATCTGGTATCTTGTGTTTGGAGAACATGTTGCTTGAATCTAAATGTCATCAGGGCAAAGGCTACTTGACACTAAGGCTGGTGCATGCATTATTCTACATGTATTGCGTGTGCTATGAATCTTCTATGAATATTAATTCAGTAATTCTCTTGCATGGAGACAGGAAGACTAGACTATAGCTGAAGATGTTTATGCGGTTCGTTAGCTTAGGAATGTGAAGCCGGGGAGCTGGACTGATAACTAGAGGCATAACATATTCTTGGCAGACAGGCAGGCAGGCCAGGCCGGGCACCGCGCTGCTTGGCAGAAAGTAAGCGAAGGGTCAGGGATGCGGGAGGGGCTGCATCGCTCCTCGGAGTGGTTCCGGAGACTGGAGCTTGAATCTGGCGTCCGGGCCCTTATGAGGCCTAGAGACGGGGACAACTCGATGAATTAACGTGCACAATGTAAAACGTTGGCAACATAGGCCTAATACTCGTTGCTTTCACGAGGACTGGATAACTGGCATATTAATGTTGGACACAACTATAATTGCGTCTTTATTCGGTCAAGGGGGAACATATGCATATCGATCATGCACATATAACATATAATTGGGAACACGTAGGGACACATGACAAGGCAAAATTCAATTTATCTCACAACGGAGGGCAATCTGCAAAGCAACGGCTGGAAATGCTGCTCGAAAGTGCCTAATGGGATCTCTTGGTATCCTGTGTACCACTCTGGTGAATAAATAGGTAGGGCGCTATGGTAGATGAACACGGGAATGCCCAGCCGGGCACTCTTCCGCGATGTTCGTAACGGGATGTCAGGGAGCAGCCGCTCGACCTTCCAAGCCCTTAGCCCAAGAAACGGGACGCCAATCCTTACTCCGGTGTAGTGCTCGAATGTCTGATGCACCTACACCCACTGTTGCAATCCCGGGCTATTAGTGCAATGCACCCAAGGAGAGACGCGGCAAACACCTCCGTGGTGTGCATCTCTGCCCAATCCTTTCTCGGGAGCGTATCAACAAACGCTCGACTGAGACGAGGTAACGCAAGCAGCCGCTCCTTCTTACCTCCAAGACGTTGCTTCGTAATCCAAACAGAGTTCTCGTAACAGGAACAGGAAGCACAGGTCCGTAGTCTGCACCCAACGGAAGGCCGGCAAGGATCTCAATATCTGATGCCATTCCATGAGTGGGTACGCCTTTTATGGGCGTTGCTGATCCGCGCGCCGATCGCGCACAGCATGCTGGCTCCCGTAGCTCCTTCCCCGTGACAGGCTAGGCTGCTGTCACCGAATCGTTGCGTGGGCGGGGGGGGGGAATCCATGACACTTAACCTCAGACTACTGAACAATAGAACCCTTCATTCAGCCCAGTAATCTCAAACAGGCCATCCAATCTCTGATACTGTCACGACTACGGGAACGCAGTTCTCTCTGGAGTTCCGAAAGTGCATTTGGCTCCCATCAAGACAATGCTGCATGCGGCTGCCAGAGTGATCACCGGTATCAAGAAATTCGAGCATATCTCACCAGCACTCAGGGAACTTAAGTGGCTTCCAGGGCTCGCCCTCAGAGAGGCCCCCTGACCGCTCCTCCTATTCCCCCCCCCCCCACCGCCTAGGCATTCAGCCGCCCTCCTCCCCTCCCACCTCCAGACCACCCCTTCTGAGGTGCATGTCCCCCCTAGTCCAACTAGGATGCTTCCGGCCGTGCAAATGGACACGCATCCCTGCCCGTCACTCAACCACTTGTCCCCACTTGGAAAGAACACCTTTGCTATAACATTCCCACACAGTCTCTCCTTCAAAGCAAAAAAACGCTTTAAACAGAATTTAAATAGGCAACACCCCCAAAGACTAATTGTTGACACCTACCATTGCTCATCTAGAGGGCAGAGGAAAATGGACTTAATTTTCCATACCATAAGGCCTGACCTGTGGGTCACCATCTTTAACTCACTCCTCCCTGTCTCCAAAACCACCTTCACAGAACACAACCGTAAACTAACAATCTCCCCCTTGAACCAACAGTCCCTGTCCGGAGACATCTCCATCACCATTTTCGTGAATGGCACCATTCTAATTCAGGCGAAAGACGAGAACCTAGAGTTCTTCGACTCCCTCTTCCCCACACTAAAGACGGCTACTGCTCACTACCCTCACCAGCCGTTCACACCCCCCCCATTGGCTCCTTACAAACTCCAAGTCCTCGGAGCTTGCTTCCATCACCTCAACGATCCCATCCCCCCGTGCTTAGTCACTCCGCCAGTCATACGTCTCCCCCAGCCCTAGCCCCCCCTACCTTCCAACCCCCGGCCTCCACCCTTTTCACCCAACCTTCCAGAACTCTGCCCCCCCTACCCAACCGACTCCCAACCCTCCACCCCACATCTCCCAAAGCATTCCTAGTTCTCAGTCTCCCACCCTTAGAGATCCCAGACCACCTAGCAACTCCGAGTCACAGCCCCCTTCGCCAACCCCCACTCCACTAGTTCACATCGTCCCCCTCAGTGAAGACAACTATCACCTCCAAAGGGACCGCAACCCCCTTCCCTCTCTAGCCCTCTCACAATCGAACTCGAAACCTGAATCAGATCCTCCCCCTGCTGTTATCCCCCCTAACAGTAACTCGCCCCAAAGCCTCTCTCCCTCTCTAGCCCTCTCACAATCAAACTCGAAACCTGAACCTGATTCTCCCCCTCCTACTAACCCCCCAATAGCGACTTGCCCCACAGCCCCTCTCACTCAGGGCTCAGTTCCACCCTCCCTCCCCTCCCCTCCCCAGCACTCAAGCTGACCAATGCCTTGACCTTCTAGAAGCGCAGATCGCTACCCTGATTTATGGCCTGAAGGAAACCTTATCCTCCCTAGAGAAACTCCAGCTGCCCTCCCCTCAAGTCGCACCACCCCACATCCCTCCGCCTCCCATTAGGAACGACTCTCTGCCCCCTATCGGGTCCTTGCCCCCCCCCAGGTTCCCGGCCTCCACTCACTAAACCCCGGACTGAGTCACGAGTAGACAGTCCTAGAAGAACTATTCCCACCCTTTCCCCCCAGGAAGTGAGCACTCTCGTCTCATCTTACGAACCCCCTTCTAGCCAGCCAGCCCAAGCCCAACCCCTTAACTCTTCTCCCGTCTCATCTTACAAACCCCCTTCTAGCCAGCCAGCCCAAGCCCAACCCCTTAACTCTTCTCCCTTCTCCTAGATTCAAGTCATCCCTGGAGTGGGTAGGGACCCGCCCTCCCCGAAAAGCCTCTAGACCCCGAACATATCTATCCTCCATACCCAGAGCTAAACCTGACAATCTGAAATCAAATGAAGACCCTCCCATTAACTGTATGCTTATCAATAGCCGATCCGCCGTCAAACATGCAACGGAAATAGCCGAAGCCATCCTCTCTCATGACCTGGACGTAGCCTTCATCACGGAAACGTGGCTAAACACTCTATCCCTCCCCATAATGGACATGCTGGTGAAGCCCGGTTTCTCAATTATCCACAAAGACAGGCCCGTACACAAAGGTGGCGGAATAGCAATTATTCACAAAAGTGACTTCTCCATCACTGAATCCCCCTCCTACCTGTATAACTCCTTTGAATGCCTTTCGGTTAACCTCAATTCGCCTAACCACAGTCCACTTCAATGCCTTCGCCTTTACCATCCGCCAGGCAACTCTATCGAATTTGGCGCTCAGTTGTTGGATCTGATCACTCAAGCCGCACTCAATAGCGACTTCAGAATAATTCTGGGCGACCTCAACATAAGATGGAATAAAGCCAAAAACCCGCTCATCCAGTCTCTCACCACCCTTCTGCAAGACTACGATATGATCCAGCACTGTTCAGAGGAAACACACCATAGAGGAGCAATCCTGGATGCAATCATTGCGGACAAAAATGCAATCACGATTGATCACATCATCCCGGTGGACTGGTCAGACCATCACATCATTCTCTTTCATATCAACCATTCGGCCCTATCCCTCCCACCTACTCAAACCTCCCCCAAGTGGGTCAGAAACACATCGAGAGTCCCCCCAGACAAGCTAGAAGAAGGACTTAGCTTACTCCTCCCGAACTCGACGGAGCTCCTCTCAACCACGGAACTCACCTCGCTCTACCATTCCAACCTGGAGCTCATCCTGGATCAGCTGGCACCTCTGAAACTAAAAAAACCCAAGAGCATCCCCTCCAGGTCTTGGTTCTCCACTGACATTAATGAGGAAAGAAGACACCTTAGTTCCATGGAAAGAACCTGGAGGAACAACCCCTCCTCCCTCAACTGGGACCAAGTCAAGGCAGCACGCAAAATCAACTATAATCATATCAAGAGCAAAAAGTCATCCTTCTTCTGTTCTGCTTTAGACAATGCTAAAAACCGCCCCAAAGAACTCTTCAACATCATCAGGAACCAAACCTCCAATCCAGTGATAGCCAGCATGGCAGCGATCAAATCCCACTGTGACAACTTTGCTAGCTTTTTCAACGAAAAAATTGCCAAAATTGATCGATGATTCAGCGTTATGCCCTCCTCCCGCACAGAGTACTGCCCCCCTGCAACTAACCACATCAGGCCAGCAACCGCAGCTATTCGCTGGTCATCCTTCCGGCCTATCCAGGATGAAGTGATAAGCAATCTCATAGACACCGCTAAACCCTCGTCACACTCCCTTGATCAGCTACCATCGAGACTGACCAAAGACCTAAAGCTAACTCTAGCCCCAATCTGGGCCAAGATCATCACCAGATCTTTGATCGAGGGCTCAATTCCTGACTGCCTCAAACTAGGTCAAGTCACGCCACTCCTAAAAAAAAACGGCCTTGACCCCAAGGACATGAACAACTTCAGACCGGTTTCGAACCTTCCGCTCTTATCTAAAATTCTTGAAAGATGTGCGCTGTCACAGCTAACCCAACACCTAGAGAACACTAATCTACTCGACCCACACCAATCGGGGTTCAGAAAGGGCTGCAGCACTGAAACCGCAATCCTAAATGTCCTGGATGATCTACACATGTCACTCGACTCCAACCAATGTTGCCTTCTCATCCTCTTAAAACTCTCGGCTGCGTTTGACACAGTTGATCATACCCTGCTACTCAATGTCCTCCAGGAGAGAGCGGGCATGGAAAAGACAGTTCTAAAATGGTTCTCCTCCTTTCTTAACAACCGCACACAAAGAATAAAAATCAAAAGCTTCGAATGGGACCCCCTCCCCATTAGTAGAGGAGTCCCACAAGGGTCAGTATTCTCCCCGCAACTTTTCAACATCTCACATCAATTTTAAGGAACTCCAACATCCCCTTCCACCTCTACGCGGACGACACACAACTCTATCTGGAAACCACATCGATCGCAGACATTCACAGACTGAATGGCACACTCACAGAGGTTCAACATTGGCTCTCATCCAACCACCTCAAACTCAATGAAGAAAAAACAGAAGTGCTCCTCATCTCGAATAAAGATGAAAACCCCCAAATAGTAGAATGGCTCAAAGCCTTAAACGCCCTTAATGTTCCTCTTGTGCCTACAGACTCTGTAAAATCTCTAGGGATCACTCTTGACCCCAAACTGGACATGAAAGAACACATCTCAAAAACTGCCAAAAGTGCTTTCCTTAACCTGAAACTTCTCTACAAACTAAAACCCTTCCTCCCCTCGAGAGATCTGAAACAGGCCACTCAGGCACTGGTGCTCTCCAGAATTGACTATGGCATTGCAGCTCTGACTGGAACAGCCAAATCTCACCTGGGACCTCTGACCACTACCCTCAACGCCACAGCAAGAATGGTCACGGGAACAAAGAAATACGAGCACATCTCCCCGGCACTCAAGGATCTGAAGTGGCTCCCTATTGACCAACGAGCCAGCTTCCGTACAGCTTGCCTCACACACAAAGCCCTGCATACAGGCAAACCAGAATATCTGGCCACCAAACTCAAAAGGGCCGGTCAGTCTAGGAACCTCAGAAGCTCCAACACGCTCCTACTCATCCCTCTGAAATCACAGAAGCACAAAACCTCTAATAAATCCTTTGCGGGTAATGCTCCCAAGATATGGAACTCCATCCCCCCCATATCAGAATGACCGCCTCCTTCCCGAAATTCAAGATGCTACTCAAAGCCCTCTTTCTTGAGCGCTCTGGATCGTAATGAGAACCCCACGTTTGACTTTGAAAGACCACTATCTCTATGATCCCAGAGCCGGATGATTCGCTCCCGATCTCCGCCCTGTAGTGCGCTCATGTTGTTATTGTGCAGACTTATACTTCCCCCCTGTGCTCCCTGTTCTTGTTTACCGTCCACACTGTCTTTTTGGTGCTTATTTGTATTTGCTGTGAAGCGCTCTGATACCCTCGGGTCCAGCTAGCGCTATACAAAACTTCAATAAATAAATAAATAAATAAATTAGCTTCAGAACAGCCTGCCTCACCCATAAAGCCCTTCACACCGGCAAACCCGAATACCTGGCAAAAAAACTCAAAAAAGCCGGCCAGACCAGGAACCTGAGAAGTTCAAACTCCCTCCTACTCAACCCACCAAAACCCACGAAGAAAAAAAAACTGTGGATCGATCCTTCACCGGAAGCGCTCCAGAAATCTGGAATTCCATTCCCCCTCACATCAGAACCATTTCCTCCTTTGTTGAATTCAAAAGCCAACTCAAAACCTTGTTCCTCAACCGCCCCCTAGGAAGTGGATAGCTTGAGGCAGCTAGCGGACATCGAGCTCTGCTCCAGCTCTATTACTCCGAATAACCCTGAAGGCAAATCTGTCTTGCACTACAATGTGTTGCTATTCTATTGTGCATTCTTCTATTAACATGTCACCCTTCATTTTTGTATATGGTGACTATCTGCCATGTATCTGGTGATTATCTGCTATGTATCTGCTGTAAAGCGCTCCGATACCCTAGGTTCAGGCCAGCGCTATAGAGAACCTCTTAAATTAAAAAGTTAAAATAAAAGATGGTGGAATATTAGCATTCCCAGAGTACGGAACATTTAATAGAAGAATTTTGCTTAATTTGCGAACTTGCATGAATGAATTAGAACCTAGACCTAGATTAACGCAGTATGAAGCTTTAGAAGAGTGAGAAACAGAGGCTTTTGAGCGAGACAGATCCTGGTGTGACAGGAACGTATGTACATTTTCCCCTAGATTTCCCAGAGAGACTCGAGATAAACAGAGGAAACAATGGAGACAGTCTATAATCGTGGAAGGATTATATCCTGTAATTACCAAAGATGAACCGACAGGAACTAAATGTACAGAGAAAACAAAACACTTAGGGACTGGTAATGGGGATTTTAAAGACAATTATCTTGAAGACCTTTTAATGAAAGATCCTCCACCTTATCAGGAAGAGACAAATGGGATTACCCCTAGTGCCCCGATTCTAAAAACTCCCTTGGTTACGCCGATTGTACATGAAACTACAATAGAAAAGGTGTTACAGGAATTAGAAAGAGAAGCAATAAATATAAATCTAAGTAAATTAATTCAGAAAATATCCCAATTAAATACAAGTCCTGAAGTCCTAACGATCCCATGACTATAGGTCCTGTTGTTCCCTTGAATGAAGATAAGCAAACAAGTCCTAAAACTCCCATTCTGACTACAACAATCACAAAACCCAGAAAAGAAAATATGATAATTGATTATCAAGTAAGTGAGTGTGTCAGTAATTTCCCTAATGGATTTGCCTATAAGAGAGCCAATAAATGATTCATTCAGAAAAGTTACCCCTGGATGCTCAAGAGAGGTACAGATTGAAACGTCCACAGGAACGAAGAGTGCCAATGTAGTAACCCCAGAAGAAACTGAAAGGTGGACAAGAGAAATAGAGAAGTCAAAATCACAGCCAAATGTGTTATACATCTTTAGATATCTTTAAATTAAGGGTAGAATTGGAGGAAATTATAGCTGGAAATGTAGGATTAGAGAGATTAAACTCTTTCAGCGAAGAGGAGTTGTTATTCATATGCAGAAGCATCACTCGAATACAAAAATATTCCATGAGAAATTAATGAATTTGACCTCAGAAATGGGAATTGACTTAGGTTAATCTAAATCTAAACTATTGCAGAAACCATATAGAGCAGAATTTTCCAACAAAGATTTAGAGAACATTAATGTGTCAGGAAGAAAATTGCGGCTAAAAGAATTATTGACATTGTTACAAAAAGGGGAAGACTTAGATAGATAGAAAACAAAATGGACAAAGAAAAAGGAAGAAGCACAGGCGAATCGAATGACATCTGAATATATAGTGAAAGAAACAGAAAAGGTTGAAAGGTTCTGTCCAATGAGAGAAGTTCCAGGAGGAGGTTATGTACATGTCCCCTGGTCCAGATGGGATATTTTGTCATTTACAAATGATTTCCCAAAACTTAGAGAAAAAACAGTAGAATGGTACCGGCAAGTTGAAAGGTTTGTGAAGGTTTTAAAAGTACTATTTAAATATTTAGATGGTTTGTTTGACATAGATGTTCCTGCTGACTTATGGACGGAATGTACATTTTTAGTACATTGGCCTATGATAAGTACCCAAGAGAAGCAAAGACAGGAGCCCCATCAGACGATGTGATGAAAAAATATCATCAGGTAATAACTTATTTGAAGGGAAAGGTTCCCCCCAAAAAAGTGACAGATTGAATAAAAATAGACAGAACAACCCAAAAAAAGGATGAATCTGTACCTGCATATTATGAGCGCTGTTTTGCAGGTATTTAAACAGTACAGTGGGTTAGAAAACATCGATAATAAAGACATGACACACTTTGTATATCGTTTTGTGACTGGATTAAGGACAGATGTATCCCAAATGATTAAGGAGTATAAGTTGTGCTGGCAAGCAGAACCTCTTGGTGTGATCCTCAAGTATGCAAAATACTGTGGGGATGAAATTGATAATAGACGAAAGCAATTAGAAGGGAAAGTAATGTGGGCCCAAGTAAAATTAGCAGAACAACAAGAACTCCAGCTGAGTAATCAGGCAAATAATCAAGGAGAAGGACAAGGTGAAGGTAGTGGGGGCAAACCAAGAGGATGAATGAGTAAAGAAGAGGCAAAGAGGGAGTGGCCAAGATGGCGGCGGAGTAAGACGTGTTCCCGTGTCCCTCGGGCGCCGTGGCCTTTACAGCTTTGCCTAGCGACCTTCCTGGGCCATCTGAGCCTCTAAAAACCCCTGCGGAGTGCTCCACCTCACGGAGAGCTTCCTGACGGTGCCTCGCTCGGCTCCCGGGGCCGAGATTGCTGTATTCAGCGACGTGGATTGGCCGTCTGCTGAGGCCTGAGCTCGGCTGCAGAGAGGACGAGGGGATCTGCCTCCCCGAGCGGAGGTCTGCTCTAGAGCGACTTTGGTGTGCGGCCTAGGGAAGTGGCGGAGACTGTAGCCTGACGGCGCTGCACTGGTGAGCGGCTGTCATCCAGAGCGGCACCTGCAAAGCCTGCATACCGGCCCTCGGACCGCGGGGCTGAGAGGGGTGGGGCCGGTCCGTGGTCCGGACCCCTTGGCCGGTGGAGTGCTGCACGCTGCACGGAGCAGGACCCACGAAGCACACCAACGGAGTTGGGGGAGAGGCCGCGGCAAGAGGTCGGCACCCGCCTTAGCTGCAGTTTGAAGGATTCTGACCCCTGCGGGCGCCACAAGGAGAATCAGGGCCTACTTGAGCCTATTTGGGCCTACTGCATCACCCTGCCGGAGCCTGATAACAGAGGCGAGGAGTGGCTTGTGATAGAGGAGGCCGGCTTGGACACACGGGTTTGCACTGGCAGGCTAGCGCCTGAAGAGAGGACTGCCGGCTGCTTGATTTATCGTGCTGGGCACAGCCGGAAACTGGGACCATCGCCGCCCCGCCGCCGCTACTCAAGGCCTGAGATTGCGGACAGGAGCACCCGGCGGAGAGCACACTGGGTCCGGGCGCTGCACACACTCAGCGCTGACAGCCGCCTATCGGAGTGCCTGGGTCCGAGTTGCGACCGGACGGAGCCGTGCCCCAGAGGAAGGACGGTCTGTCTTGGACGGAGGCCCGGCCCGCATTGCTTTACCCCGGCTGCCTGGTCTCTGGAGGCCCGGGAGGGGAGAGGAGTGGCGGAGGCTGCATGGCTGCGTGGCGGCCTAGCTTTGGAGGCTTTGGGGCCCTGAACGATCTGGAGCTGCGGCGCTGCCCGTATGAGAGGCCCTACACCTGGCAAGAGTGGTGGAGCCTGTGGATGATGCCCGACTCTGTATTGCGACTCTGGTGAAGGGGGTCCTCGGGCTCGTGACGCCGGGTGCCGGGTGCTGCATGACCCTGAGCCCTGCTCCAACTCCGGCGAATGGGCATTGTCTAGTGGTAAGGCGGTAGATGGAGGAGTAATTACCTGCTGGATCGCCCCCCTGGTGGCCCTGCTGCGGCACGTTGTCTTAAGATCCCCACTGTGCTGCCTGGGGACGGAGCGGTCAGGCACTGCGGAGCGGTCATAGGCGGTCGGCTTTGACGGCCCGACAGCAGGAGAATCCTGTGCGACTGGTGGAGGCTGGACGGGGCCATACCCAGGGACGCGAGGGAGATATAAGGGCCCAGACCTTTGCCGTGCCTGCCCGGGGAGTGCACGGAGTGATAACTGCCTGATATTACAACTGCGAGATTACTTGGAGTGGAAAGGTGCTGCAAGAAGGCCAGCTGGTGCTATAATTGTTGGCGAGCTTGGGAGCTGGGAGGCTTAGACTGGCGGAAGAGTCTGATCTGACGCTCTGCCTGGCTGGAGTGGGTACGACAGGGACGGTGCAATGTCCTCCAAACCCCGTAAGGAAAAGCCAGGCAAGGATGCCCCGCCGAGGGGAGCCCAGCAGACATCATCGCCAGGTCCCAGCGCCTCGCCCAGACAAAAGGACGATGAGGCGCCCGCCACTAAGGCCTTCATGCTGGAACTTTTCTCTGCCATAAAAGAGGACATCTCCGAACTCCGCTCCCAGCTCGCTTCAGATCTCCGTGAGGTGAGGAGGGATGTAGATGGCATTGGGGAGCGAGTGGCCACACTGGAGGATTATGATTTGGGGCTGGCTGGCGAAGTGCACCAACTCCAACAGGATGTACTCCGGCTCACGGAGCAGAATCTGGACCTCCAGGCCCACGCGGAGGACTTGAAGAACAGGTCCCGCCGGAACAACATCCGCATCCGAGCCGTGCCCTGGGACGGTGAAGCTGGAGACCTAAGGGGCTATGTAGAGCCCCTCTTCCTGCAGATCCTGGGAGAGGATGACCTCCATGAAATTCGTATGGACAGGGTCCATAGAGTTGGTCTGGCGAGGGGCACGGGGGCTCCACCCCCTGACATCCTGGTTTGCATCCACAACTTCCAACTGAAGGAACGCATACTTCGGAAGGCACGAGGAATTTCTTCATTGCAATTTCGGGACCATCGTCCCCAGCTGTTCCAGAACCTGGCGGCCTCGACGCTTCAGAAGAGGCGTGACTTTCGGCCTGTGACAGCCTTCTTGCGCGATCAGAATGTGGCCTACTCCTGGGGCCATCCTTTTCGCCTTATCTTCAGATGGCAGAACAGGTTGGTTCAAGTCAGATCCCTGAAGGATGCCAAGGACCTCCTGGGCCTGGATGATGCTGCCCCTTCCCCGAGAGGGGGGGCTCCCCATCGAGACGGAGACGGCGCTCCCCGTCCTGGCAAAGAGTGGGTCGGGCTGCTACATCGGGGAGGCCGGATCCCTCAGTCAGCCTGCAAGAGAGGGGTGCAGCAGTTGCCTCTATAGCAACGGTGATGGTGACGCCATGGCAGGATAGCTCTGAAGCGGCCTGAGCCCAGGGAGGACGATTGGCTGGCGTCGGAGGGACACCTCCCTTTCAGGTACCGTGGGTATTTATGTACTTTTGGGAAGACACCCTGGCCCGGAGCTCTGGGGGGACACTAACTGTTGCCACGACCCCCATTCTCTGAGGGTACCAACGGACGTCCACAATTTGGGACTGTCAGGTCCTCTGATCTGCATTCTTTGCTTCTTTTTGAGACTCTTCCTTGCTTCATTTTGTTGTGTTGGTTTGCGGTTAAGTCTCTTGGGTCTGAGGGGTGGGAGGGGGCTTGGGTGGTCTGTTGGGGGGGTGGGGGGGATTGGGGGTTGGGGGGGCAGTCGTGGTGGCCAAGGTGTGTGGGTGTGTGCAGCTTCCAGTTTGTGGTATGATGTGTGTATGCGTTCAGACCGGCCAGGGTTGGGTTCTGGTGCACTGAGTGACCGCTGTGATGAAACTGCTGCTTCGGTGGATGCGTGGTGCTGGTGTCCTGGTGCGGGTGGGGGAGGGGAGGTGGGGTGGAATCAACAGATGCACGGGGTCAGATTGTGGGGGGGGGCGAGGAGCCTGGGGGAGGGGAGAGGGGGAAACTGGGCTGTTGGACGAGGTACGCTGTCCTAGATCCTGTTCTATGTAGCGATGCTCACTGTTGTGCACTATTACAATCCAGGCGGTGGCGGGGTTGGATGGATTGGGTTGAGCCAATTGGTGTGTGCCTGCTGGTGGAGAGGGAGGGGGTCACTAATTCGTAATGCCGATCACCATAGGAACATGGAATGTGAAGGGTTTGAATTCCCCACAGAAACGCCAGAAAGTTTAGAAGGGGGGCTAGTGGACGGTTGGCGTTCTCTCCATCCCCACTCTCGGGATTTTACCTTCTTCTCCCATGTCCATCACTCTTATTCCCGCCTGGACCACATTTTTTTAAGTCAATCCCTTAGAGGAGATATCCGCGAAGCCAGAATCTTCCCGCTTTCTGTGTCTGACCACAGCTTGCTCGTTCTTTGTCTACACTGGTCGGCAGGGGGAGACGGCCAACGTAAGTGGTACTTTCCGGCCTCTCTTGTCCGGGACGAGGCCTCTTGTAAGGAACTGCGCAAAGCCATCCGTGAGTTCTTTGATCTCAACCCAGTGCAAGATACGTCGGTGTTCAACACATGGGACGCCTTTAAGGCATCTCTGAGGGGCACCTGCTTGGCCCTCAATGCTAACCTTAATAAGTTGCGGAGGAAGGAACGTGAGGAATTGGAAAGGGAGCTCTCCGCTCTTGAACAGGCACATAAACAGAACCCTACCAGGCTGACACTTCGCCCACTGACGGCGGTCAGGGGGAAACTTAGGGCTCATTATAACAACAGAGCGGAGTTTACCCTGCTGAAATTGCGTCGCCTTTCCTATTCCCAAGGGAACAAAGTAGGGAAACACTTAGCTCGACAACTCCGGGACAAAAGAGAGAAGGAATACATAGGAGGTATCTGGGATGCAACAGGGACTGTGCAGCATCGCGACGAGGCCACGGCAGACCTCTTCGGTGACTTCTACGCCATGCTCTATGCGGGAGATGCCCTTAACCCCGAGAAACAACGAGACTACCTAAGCGCCCTCCCACTGTCCCAGGTCTCCACAGAGTGGAATGAGTTACTCACTGCCCCCTTCACTAGAAAAGAGGTCTTGGGAGCCATTAAGGCTTTGAAGCCCCATAAGGCGCCTGGGGCGGATGGCTTTACGGCTCTTTTTTATCAAACCTTCGCCACCGAGATGGGTGATTTTCTGGTGCACCTTTTTAATGGCATGGCTGAGGCCGGGGAAACGTCAGGATCCATGGCCGAGGCCGTAATTTCGATTATTCCCAAACCGGGGAAGGACCCATCTAAATGCTCCTCATATAGACCAATAGCCCTTCTCAATCTTGACGCCAAGCTGTATTCCTCCATCGTCGCGAACAGGCTCCAGGACCTGATGCCGGCACTCATTCACCCGGACAAGTCTGGATTCATTAAGGGACGCCAGACCCACGAAAATACCAGAAGAGTGATACATCTGATAGAGAAGGCTAATAGATTCAGGATTCCGGCGGTCCTGGTGGGCCTTGATGCAGAAAAAGCCTTCGACCGGGTGGACTGGGGCTTCTTGTTCCACACCCTGTCGGCCTTTGGCCTCTCAGCTAAATTCCTATCGATGGTCAGGGCAAACTGCAGCAGCCCCCGATCTAGAGTGGCGGTTAATGGCCACCAGTCGTCATTTTTCTCGCATTCACGAGGCCCCAGGCAGGGTTGTCCACTCTCCCCCCTGCTCTTCGCCTTGAGCATCGAGCCGTTAGCATTAGCCGTACGGGAGCACCAGGAGATTCGTGGACTTCCCTTTACGGGGGAGAAACACAAGATTACCCTATTCGCTGATGACGTTCTCCTTTCCTTTATGGACCCAGCTCAATCTCTTCCGCACGTCCAGGAGGCCTTGTCGCGCCTCGAGGAGGTGGCAGGCTTTAGGGCTAACTATGATAAGTCCTATATTCTCAACCTCACGCTCTCTTCGGCAGAGGTGGACCGACTGCGGCCGCTCACGCTGCTATCGTGGGCATCCAACTCCATCTTGTACTTAGGGATCCATTGACTCCCAGAAAAGAGGGAAATTGTACTCGCGAACTTCCCCCCACTATTGGCGAAGGTACAGGGCGACTTTGGGCGCTGGAAACTGATGTTCATATCATGGTTGGGGAGAATTCACGCGCTCAAGATGACCCTTCTCCCCAAGTTCTTATACCTTTTCCAGGCACTCCCTATTCCGCTGGAGATGGACTTCCGGCATCTCAAAACACAAATGCTTCGTTTCATCTGGCAGGGGGGACGGACGCGTTTTTCTTTTACCACTCTCCTTCGGCCGCGGAAGGAGGGTGAAGTGGGCCTCCCCGACATGCATTTATATTACAAGGCTGCGCAGTTACGTGTCTTGGTGGAATGGACCCAACAGGCCTCGGAGAAACACTGGCTGCATATGGACAGGAGTGTGGCGGGGAGAACGATATGGGACTTGGTGTGGAAGCCCAAGGGGGAGAGGCCCAAGAACGCGTACATCAGTACTCCCACCGGCACTACCTTGAAAGTATGGGATTCGGTATCTGGTGATGAACGATGAACGTCATTAATAATAATAATGCGATTTATTGAGCGCGAACAGCTACCTCACAAGGAGGTGTCCCGGCGCTGTGAAAGCAGCGGAGCCCCGAAGCGCAAGCCACATACAGGAAGTTAGTGTATTTTGTGGAAGAGCCAGGTCTTAAGTCTTTGTTTGAAGACGGCTTCAGAGGGAGCCTGTTGTAGCTCTGGGGGAAGAGAGTTCCATAACATGGCTACGTTAGCCGTGAAGGTTCTTCCCCCTAGGCGTGCTCTTTTTACCCGAGGGACCACAAGCTGCAAACGCCCGTTGGAACGGAGAGTTCTAGATTGATGGTATCGGGGTAGCCTAGATCTCAGGTAATTAGGGCAAGTACCATATAGGGCTCTATATGCCAGAGTCAAGGTTTTGAACTTTATCCTGCTGGCCACTGGGAGCCAGTGCAGGGCTTGCAGGTGCGGAGAGACTGAGTGTTTGAAGGGAATTTGCCTTAGCAGTCTCGCAGCCGCGTTCTGGACCATCTGAAGCCGTTGGATCAGATAGGCAGGAAGGCCCAGGTATAAGCCATTGGCGTAGTCCAGCCTAGAAGTTACAGTTGCATGAACCACCGTCTTGCGACACTCCTCCGGCAGTAGCCGCAATATCTTGTTCAGGTTCCTCAGTTTAGAGAAACAGCAGCCTGCAGTTTACTGAATATGCGAGGCAAAGGATAGGCTGCTATCCCATCTGATCCCCAAGTTTTTGGCACTATGGCTAGGCGAGGGGGGGGCACCCATTTCCACCGGCCACCACAGCTCTGCAGGAGGAGGCGAGCCTTTGCCGAAGAAGATCACCTCTGTCATTCCCGTCTCCTTTTACGCCCATACACTTCAACCCAGCTTTTCCACCAGCTCTGCGGGAGGGCCCCTTTGATGCATGGAGGGAAGGGGGCTGCCTTGCTCTCACGCACTTGTTTCATGGCTGTACCCCACTCAACTTTGAAAACTGCATGCGGGACTACAGAGTCCCAATATCTGAACGGTTCCACCACATCCAGCTGCTCCATTGGGCTATGTCACCCGCGGTCGGAGATGCGGCCACGAGACAGCCCGCCCCCTTCGAGGCTTTCCTATCCCGGACATCCACCATGAAGGGCGTCATCTCATTCATTTATAACCTTCTTCTCTCTTCCGCCGTATCACCGAGGCCGCGGTATATGGGCCTCTGGGAGGAGCTCCTTGGGCGCAATATTTCGGACGTGGAGTGGTCACACCTATGGCGCGACATCGCTGCACACAATCATTCAGTGGAACTCCGGGAGGCACATCTTAAGACTCTCATGGACTGGTACCTGTACCCAGCCAAGTTACGTCGGATCTTCCTGAATACCTCGGATAGATGCTGGAGGGGCTGCGGCCTCTTGGGAGACTTCCGCCACATCTGGTGGGACTGCCTGATCATCCGCCCATACTGGGAGGAGATCCTATCTCATATCAAGGAGCTGCTGGGGTACCCGATTGCGGACTCGATGGCCCATATCCTGCTGGGCCTTTGGGACCCGGATCTCGAACATCAGACTAGGGCTGACAAAAAGATACTATGGCTGTGTATTGGAGCTGCCAAGCTCACTCTAGCCGCGGCTTGGAAGAAGCCAGAAGCCCCGGCGATTTCCCTGTGGCATGCGAGATTATGGAAGCTGTTGAGCATGGAACGCATGGCGGATATCTTCTTGGGTAATTTCAACAACTTCATGTTCCGCTGGGGCCCTTTGGTCCGCTTTCTTTCTAAAGGTCTGCCGTCTGCGGGTTGCCCACCCACGGTACGGGCTCTCCATCTGTTTCAGATCTGAGTGTGATAACCGGATGAATGAGTAAGCGCGGATGTTGCCACCACCACTGGGGGGGAGGGATTGGGAGGGGGGGGTGTTTCCTGGTTCGTGTTTTTGTGACATCCTGCCAATAGCTGAGGCAACAAAGGTCCGACGCAATGTAGAATGCTCAACTTTTTCACTGTTTTCTGGACCCGCAAAGCCACCCACCCCGATTCGGTTCTCGACTCTGTGGTGACTCTGTATCTATGGCTTGGGGATGTCTCATGTGCCTCCTATGGACTGGGCCCTCCGGGCTAAATGTTGGTGGCTTTCCATGCTACATGCCTCTTTGTTACTTGCCTCGATGATTGCCCCCTGCGTGGGAAGTTGTGTGGGATTGTCGCATGTTTTTTTCTGTTTCTTTCTTTACAATCTTAATAAAAACACCTTTGACAAGAAGAGGCAAAGAAAAAGTTTCCCTGTCACAGGTACGGGAAATTGGGGCATTGGAGAAATGAGTGTAAACTTATACAGAATAATAATGTCCAAAATCAAAATTTAAATTCACAGATGCAGAATGAGGTGGTAATGAGGCAATCGCTACAGATAATACAGAGTAAATTGCCACCTGCCCCTATGCCAGATTTTGTGAGTCAAGCCAAGTACTGTGTGGATACCGGATACCGGGAGGGAAGTGGTAAGAAAAATTCTGTAACCCAACAGTTTCTTTTACAGGACACATTTTTTGATGAAGAGACTTCATGACGGTGCCTGGGAGGAGGGGAAGAGGAATGGGTACTTGGCGCATCCTTGCTGATAGACCAGTGAGGCCCGTACATAGAAGGTAAAGTTGAGGAAAATGACATCACCTTTTTATTGGACACTGGTGCTACCCGTTCTACTGTGAGAACAGCAGACATCCCAAACCAACCCCTCTTGGGAGAAGCGATCCAAGTAGTGGGTGTTTCTAATAAACAGATTAGGACCCCTATCACAGAACCCATAGAGGTATGTATTGGCAACTTTAAAGAAATGCACAAGTTCGTAGTCTGTGACTCGAGCCCTGTGAACCTGTTTGGAAGGGATTTATTGTGCAAAATGAACTTCACAATCTATTGCTCCCCAGAGGGTGTTGCAATTCAGACTCCTGATGAATTATGTCAGCCAGACAGGGAACTGCAGTTAAAAAGATGACCCCAGATGGATTACCAGAAGAGGTCCAAATTACCATAAATCCAGATGTGTGGGATTTTACTGGAAAAGAAGTAGGATTAATGGCAAATGTAGACCCAGTAGAAGTGACTGAAAAAGGAGGTGCAGTTTACCCAAATTATTTTCGTTCAAATTTGACAAGCATGTTTACGTTTGGAACCGTGTTCCACAAGGGTACACAGAAAGTCCATCAATCTTTAATCAGATTTTGAAAAAGTGTCTTGAATCTCTGGTGTTGCCCAGACAGTCCATCTTGGTGCAGTACATTGACGCCTCAAAGACCCGAGATGATTGTGTCATTGATTCAATTGCATTGTTAAATCACCTGGCTGACGGTGGACATAACACCCAGGGAAGCAGCGTGCATTGGTGTCTTTTCGTGTTGGGTTTTGTCATCGATTTAAATGGCGATCTGCTGCAAATTGCAGCTGGCGTCCAAGTGGAAAGTGTCTGGGTGGATCCAAGGCTTGATCGAAGATGTGAAGAACCTGAAAGCAGAGGGGACAGAGTCTGGATCACTTGCTAGTGACCAGGAAAGCGATGAGCGGATGCCCACCGATGTCGGGTGCTTGCAGATGAAGAAGGTGAAGCTTGACTCTTCAGCAACGAGGACCAGGAGGTGTCAATGATGACCAGGTGCTGGATTCAAGCTGTCGCACAAAGGATGTCGAGTGCTGCGATGTCAGTTTCTGGAATTGACCCAACAAGCCTTGGCCACAGAAACCAATGCAGGAAACAACCAGCAAGGTCTGAGGGACTCACGACTCAGTGGGGAGTAAGGGCACATCTGGAGCAACTAGGCAAGACCAATGAAAGAAGAGTTACCTTCGTGGGGACCCACCAGTCGACGGACCAGGGATCGCAAAGGGGCCTCGAGCAGAAATGCTAGAAGCAGGTTCACAGAACACTCGTGGAGTGTAGGACCACAATCTTCGGTGCAGATGGTGCTCAGGGCTTGGACTACAAGTAGCCCAATGCACAACTTCAGGAAAGCTCGGGAAGTTGATGCACTAGCAAATGTGCACGGTGTCCAGGAGTTCCGGTCCCACGTCACTCGAGACAGCTGCGGGTCTCAGCTTTGCTGGGATCTCGTGTCGGCCTCTGAAAAGTTTGGAAGTCAAAGTCCTGAGTCACAAATACTTCAGAGTCCTGGCATGAGCTTCAGAAATGCAGACAGGCAAGATGCTTCTTTGGTGCCTGTTTGAACAGGGGAGTCACTCCTTGACCCCAAGGGAGATTCTTCAGTCCTCTAGTCGATATAGGGTGTCGAAGTTCCAGGATTCAGCTTCAGAGTTTCGTCCAGGTATAAACTAAAGTCCTGTTGCCAGGGGTCCCTTGCTTATACTGAAGAAAGGGGTTGGACATACTCTGGGGACCCACCTATGGGAGGATCTGGGAAGAGGGGTGGCTACACCCCTTTCCCTTTGTCCAGTTTCGCACCAGGGCAGGGGCTGAGTGCCCCTGCAACCGGTTTGAACTGGGGTGTGCACAGGGACACCAAGTGTGCCTCCAGCACTGTCTGAAAAGCATTCTCTGAATGCACCCCCAGCCCGAATACACTACAGCCTGTCTGCGAGGTGGTTACACCTCCCTGTGACAGGAAACCTATCATCCAGGCCTCCCCTGCCGGAGTTTTGTCCAGCAGCAGGAGGTCAGACACGTGTCTGTGGCTGCAGCATCCATTTCGTGATGCTAGGGTTCTTTTAAACTATTACCGGTTAGGTTAGTGTGTACATGTCTGTCCCTCTAGAAGGGTGGAATTCTACCCCAGCCGTCAGGACTCTCAGGGGGGGTAGGATTCCAAAGTGTTTGACACCAAACACGACATGTTTCCATGCAGCCATTCCAAAGTTAGCATTTACTGCTAGGTTATAATGCACTTAAGAGTATATGGTCTGGCTGCATCACAGACCAGCCTTAGAGAATAGGCTCTGAAAGCTGCAGAGGGGCCCAGCTCATGCATGGGAACCCTCTCACACAAAACCAAGCACTCTGCCTTCAGGATTGATAAGGCCTGCCATAGAAGTGACTTATAGGTTTATATGTGTCAGTGTTTAAAGGTGTATATATAGGTAACCTATATCTTAGTAAGGCGTGCATGCACCACCTTACCCAGGCTGCAGTAGCGGACCTGTGGTGCCATTTTGGAAGGCTTCCCAGGGGTGGCATAATACATGCTTCAGTCCCTGCTAGGCCTCTGGGTTACCTATGCCCTTAGTACCTAAGCTATCGTAAACTAGGGACTCACAAGGGTAACCCAGTAACCAATCTGGAGTGTACCTAAAGTACATGCAATCATTGTGGAGAGGAAGCAGCTAGGCTGGGGTCCTGGATAGCAGGGCCCCAGCCAGACTAAAGTCGAGAAACAGTGAAACACCAGCAAAAAGTGGGGGTAACCATAGTAAACAGATCCTACTCTCCTACATGTACCATTTCAGTAAAATATTTGGGACACCAAATAGAAAGAGGGGTCAGAAGAGTGACTTCAGAAAGAATCAAAATAATCAGTAATATGAAATTACCCCAAACTCAGAAAGAAATCAGGCTGTTTTTCAGAGTTGTAGGATATTGCAGGCATGGATTGTGGGATTTGCAGTACTTGCTAAATCTTTGATAAAAATGACAAAGAAAAGAGCAAAAGATCCAGTAGAATGGGAAGATGAAAGCATGACAGCCTTTGTGAAATTACACAACTCTCTGTGCGAAGCACCTGCGTTAGGGATGCCAGACTACTCCAAAGAGTTTGCATTATTCTGTGATGCCAGAGACAATTGTGCTCTCTCAGTCCTAACACAGACACATGGCCTAATGTGAAGTCCTGTGGCATATTTCTCTGCCACTTTGGACTCAATGGTATCTGTATTAGCAGGGTGGCTAAAATCTGTAGCTGTTACTTGCAAGAGGTTGAAACAAAGTGAATTCATTGTAATGGGACATCCTGTAACCATGTATGTCCCACATGCAGTCGTGATTCTGTTAACACTGACTCGTACCCAATATCTCACAACTAGTCAGCTGAATAAGTATGAGCGAGTTATACTAGGTGCAGAAAATGTAACAATAGTCTGGTGTACTGTCTTAAACCCAGCAACTCTGTTGCCTGATTTAACATTTGAGGAAGTAAAAGATGAGGTCGAACATGAATGCCTTGATGTTACTGAGCTAAGTACCAAACCACGCCCAGATATACAGGAAGAACCTTCAAATGATGCGGATCATGAGCTATTTGGCTCATGCATGCGTCATGAGGAAGGAAGATTGAGTGCTGCTTATGCTGTGTGCACATTGGCTGGAATAGTTGAAAGCATCCTATTTACCAGGAGTCATGTCTGCACAAATAGCCGAATTGGTAGCTTTAATTAAAGCTTGCAAAATTGGTAAAGATTGGAGAGTAACCATTTACACTGACAGTCAGTATGGTTATGGGGTTGTGCACAACTTTGGCCAGCTCTAGATGCAAAGGGATTTCATGACTTCCTCAGGAACCCCTATTAAAAAGGGAAATGTTGTCAAAGAATTAATTGAAGCAATTCAATTGTGGTCAAGTGTGCTGCTCACCAATCTGGAAATGATAAAGTGACAGCTTGTAATCGTTATGCTGACCAAGTGGCCAAACATTGTGCAAAATACAAGATAACAGAAAACAAGAAAATTGATGCATGTGGAATCAGCTGCCAACTTATGCTACTTGGGGGCATAGGAACATGGGAGGAAGTAAGAGAATTACAAAATGAAGCCGAAACAGAAGAGAAAGAGGAATGGGAGGAAATAGGTTGTCAGAAAAGAACTGATGATGGTGTAATAATTTACTCAGATGGGAGACCAGTGTTACCGGACTGTATGCTTGCACCAATGGCTAGAATGTATGGCTAGACCCTCCTTCATATAGGTGAGCGTCACGCTGATAAGGGGACACTTGGATTTGTTGATTCAGCTCACCCATTGGTAGACATTCTTGCCGGCGGTCTCCTAATGTGTGGGCTTCTTAGCCCCTTCAGCGCTAATGACAAGGGTAACTCGTCATGGACTTTCCATTGATTTCAATGGAAAGTCAATGGAGCTCATCGAACACCCTTAGCAGCCAAGTGGTTAATGTGAGGTCCCTACTAAGACATAGTGTTGAAATCCAATTGTTGGTAGAAACACATGAGCTTGATGTCCTGTTTATGACGGAAACATGGACTCGCCCTGATTGCGAGTTTGACCCAGGCTGGGCTTGTCCACCTGGCTTTAAAATCCTTCATCTCCCCAGGCCAAACGGGGGAGGTGGTGGGGTGGGGGTCATATATAGGTCGTCCTGGAAGATTGGGACCATTGATATAGATATGGTTAATGGAGTGGAATTGCTGGGCTTGTCCATAAAAAATGATTCTGGACTTATTTTCACCGGGGTTATCTGCTATAGACCTCCTGGGGCTTTTAGTGTTCAGCAACAACAATCATTGTTAGTAACCCTCACTAATATGGCAGCTACTCACCACAAGTTGGTAATTTTAGGGGACCTCAATCTATGGCTAAATGGCTCCCTCGACTCTGGTTTTCTTAATTTGATCCATTCATGCGAAGGCCTCAGCCTCTTTCAGCAAGCTGAGGATGCCACTCACAAGGAGGGACATCTCCTTGATTTAATCTTCTCTGACCCCCACTTGCTGTATATGGGGGAAATTTTGCCTATGGATTGGACAGACTATTTCTTAATTACATTTTATGTTAAACTTCACGGTGCTCAGACCCGGGCCCCGCAGGCCACAAAGGAATTTCTGTGTAGAGATTGGAAGGCTCTTGCACGGCTGAAGTCCTCTGACTCGGTGTTCAAAGTTGGAGACTGCTTCTCTTTGGACAAGCAAGTCGGTGAGAATTATGCCTCACTTTGTCTTGAGATTACATCGGCTTTGGATTCTTATGCCCCCCCTCAAAACACTTAGTTGTAGGGGCAGAGCTTCTGCCCCCTGGTTTAATGACACTCTGAAAAACCTGAAACTGGGTTGTAAACAGGCTGAGAGAAGATGGAGGCGTGGTTATGGGGAGACGGATAGGACGCTTTGGAAGCTTAAAATCTTGGATTATAAGAATCTGATCAGAAAGTCTAAGGCTGACTACTTCCCTTCTTTAATTTGAATGCCTCTAACAGCTCTAGGAGCATTTTTAACATATTAAATAGTCTTACCAGTCCTGACTGTTCTAAGAACTCCATAGCCCCTTCACAGGAACTTTGTGAGAGCTTGGCTAAATTCTTCAAAGAAAAAATCGAGCTCATTATCAAGGATCTTGAGTATCCATCCAAAGCTAGTAGCCCCCCTGTCACTGGGCATAGGGTCTCGGAGGACTTGGTTAACTGTCCTGACTGGCCGTTAGCGGATCAACTATCAGAGTTTTTGCCTCTAACGGAGGATGCCTTCAGCAGGCTGGCACGGGGTATTTCCTCTGGGTCTCCCTTGGACCCTGTACCACACAAGATCTGGAAGGAGTATGAGGATGAATTGTTCCCTACCCTTCGCCTGATCTGTAACCAATCGCTAGCTAGCGGTACTGTTCCTTCATACTGGAAGCAAGCTTTGATATCTCCTCTGCTGAAGAAGCCTTGATCCTGAATGCTCTAAAACTTATAGGCCTATTTCCCTGCTGCCTTTTCCTGCTAAACTTGTCAAACGCATGGTTAGTATAACTCTCTCAAAACATCTGGAACAACATCACTTATTGGAGGAAGTTCAATTCGGCTTTCGGCCGGCTCATGGGACCGAGACGGCCCTTGTGACCGCCATGGATAAGCTTCAAAGGCGAGCAGACAGGGGACAAGTAGCAGCGTTGATCCTGCTTGATATGTCTGCCGCCTTTGACATGGTTAACCATGAGATCTTGCTGAGAAGTTTGAGTGATGCTGGAGTGAGAGGTTGTGCCTTGCGTTGGTTTCGGTCGTTTTTGCAGGATAGACAGCAGGCGGTGTCCCTCCCTCCCTTTCAGTCTGCGTTTTCCCCGGTGCCGCACGGGGTGCCACAGGGTTCGGCAATTAGTCCCATCATATTTAACTTATATTTAAAACCTCTGATCACGCTTATAAAATCTTACAACATTAATATCATAAATTATGCGGACGATACGCAGCTGATCCTCTCCTTTGAGGGAGAGGACTGGACACCGGTGGAGGTGTTTCACAAGTGTTTGCGGGACACGGCTTGCTGGTTACAGAACAACTCCCTCCAATTTAATGCTGGAAAGACTGAGGTGCTTTTTTGTGCAGGGAATAAGACTCCCCTTTCTTTTTCTGGGAATTTCTGGCCTCCTGAAACATCGATTAAAGTTCAGCCAGTGGAATCAGTCCGTCACTTAGGCATCATTTTCCCTTAAATTCTGACCTCCCCTAAGGTTGCCCTCCCCCCCCGCCCCTCTCTGCCCCCTCTGACCCTCAGGTGCATGGATCCTAGCGCTGGGATACCTACGGGTGACTACGCGCTTTATAAAATGTTTTAATAATAATAATAATCATGCTTTACAACAAGCTTAGCATGGAGACCCAGGTTGCAAAAACGACATCCTGCTGCTTTGCAATTATGCGGTCCTTGCGAAAGATCTTGCCACTATTACCATCTCAGGTGCGTGCCCAAGTGGCAAGATGTACGATCCTTAGCAGGCTGGACTATTGCAACGCCCTTTTGCTTGAGTCTCCCTGCTTCTTGTTAGATAGGCTCCAACGAATTCAATCAGCTGCAGCTAAGCTGGTTTTGGGGCTGCCCAGAAAAGCGTGCTCTCCCGCAGCTCTGGCAGAACTCCACTGGCTCCCTTTGAGACAGAGAGTGCAATTTAAGTCCCTCTATCTCGTCTTTAAGGCTCTTCATGGGATAGGACCCTTATCAATGCATCTAAATTTGAGTGGTATACTCCAACTAGATTGCTGCGCTCCTCATCGGCAAGACTGGTGAGAGTGCCAAGGTTCAGGAAGGCTAGGTCAGGGGGTAGGTCCTTTGGAGTGGCTGCAGCCAAACTATGGAATAGACTCCCATGGGAGATTAGGCAAATCAAGGAGCTTCTTCCTTTTAGGAAAAGTGTTAAAACCTGGCTGTTTCCCAAGTAAAAGCTGGCCGGCCTGACCTGACATTCCCTTCCACCCCTCTTGAGCTATTAGCGCCAGGATGCCTGTAATGCGACAGTGCGCTTTATAAGTTGAATAAATAATAAATAATAAATAATAAATAATAAATAATGAATAATAAATAATATCATGGAGACACACACATTTGCAGAGTTGCAATGATTCGACTATTCCGACAAGATTGGTTTAATGTAAGGTTCAGGAACATTGCAGAGAGGCTTTGCCAGAGATGCTTGATTTATCAACAAATGAACCCAGGTAAAAAACTGTAGTTTGTCCAGGAAAAATTGGGAAAGCTGAAGGTCCATTCATAAGACTTCAGATTGATTTCATTCAGTTACATGTTTGTTGAGGATTAAAATATGTCATTGTCATTCTTTCTTTATTTTCCAAGTGGGTGGAAGCATGCCCGACCAGAAGGAATTACAGTTTAACTTTGGCAAAACTCTTATTGAGAGAACTCATTCCTAGATTTGGTTTTTCAGTAAAGACTGAGTCAGACCGAGGGTCTCATTTTAATAATAAAATAATTAGAGTAATTTGTGAAGCATCAAATTGAGCAAAAGCTGCACTGTGCATACCGCCCAGAGGCTTCTGGAGTGGTAGAACAATTGAATGGCACAATCAAGTCAAGACTGGGAAAGGTGTGTGCATCCACCCCACTGGAGTGGCCTGATGATTTACCTCTTGTCCTGATGGGACTCAGAATCATTCCAGACAAAAATATAGGCTTGAGGCCCCATGAGATACTCATTGGAAGGGCAATGAGGCAAGCATGTATATTAGGACATAAGCTGTTGAATATAACTGATGATTTGATACTGGAATATTGCAAAGAGTTGGCTGACCAAGAGCGTTCTATCTCTCACCAGATTGTGGAAGACAATGTTGCCAGGCAGCCGAACCATGCACATGATCTTAAACCTGGTGATTGGGTAGCAGTGAAAGCGCACACTCGAGGATCTTGCCTAGCACCAAGGTGGGGAAAGCCACATCAGGTTACATTGGTTACGACAACAGCTGTAAAATGTGCAGGATTGCCTATTTGGATACATGCCAGCCACACAAAGAGGATACCAGCACCTGATGAAATTGAATCACAACAAGCTGAAGTGGTTGAAGGGGCTGAAGGTTGTATAGCTGAAGAATCACAAGAAATAGATTCCGAAGTAGCTGATCAAGAACAACCTAGCACTAGTCAGGATGACTGGATCCCAGTAGTGGATATACCTGAAATCATCATAAGAACCAGAAGTCAAACTCATTTAGAAAATCAGAAAGATAGTGAAGATGAGACAGGAATAGAAGAACGCACTCAGATTACAGAAAATAAAGCAAACAGCAAATCTGAGGAGGATCAGATAAGGAAAGAGCAATGCACTCAGACAGTAGAAAATAGAAACAGCACTTGTGAGTCTGAGGAGGGACAGATAGGCACTAGAGAAAACGCCCAGGCAGAAGACAATCAAGAAATTAGAAGACCTGAGCAGGACCAGTTAGGTAAAGAAAAACAAGTCCAGGCAGAAACGGCAAAGGTAGTAAGCCCTGGACCAGGTCAGATAGAGAGGAACTCTGAAGACGGAAATAACGAAATTGTGCCGAAATTCAACGATAACAAAAGAGCATTTGGAGAAAGTGAAAGCTCAGTGCATGCTAAAAGACTCAGAAAAAAGGTGATACTTGGCCTAGTATTATTAAAAGACTAAAATATCGCCTTAAAACAATAAATGAAGAACCAGATCAAGTAGTTAAAATAACAAGTCAAATTGGACTGTCAACAGAAAAATCTAAAAGAAGAAGTCCACGTTTGAAAAGACTGAATAATAAATTCAAGGGTTCTGAATGGACATATGTGATTCTTGAAGACTTTCAGAATCTAAAAATAAGTGGAGACAGTGATGACGGATGGAATGCTGATTGAATTGACGAAGAAGTGAGACCAACTTGAAATAATTGAAATTTTATAGTTTGTATTCTGTACAAAAGTTACAAAGAGGGGAATAAGTATCCTTAGTCAGAAATTGCTGATAATAGAGCTACTGGAAAACCAAAACAAAATTGTATAAAGACATGTTGTAGAATATGCATATGTAGTATACTCATAGTGCTTATAACATGGTAAGGACTGACAATAGCCATACCTTATCTAATGACTGCAAAGAAACAGAATGACACTGGTACACATGAAAAGGAAGCTAACCTTTAGCAAGACAGACTGGAATTAGAAGCACCAGATGAGACAGAATTACATCACAGTATAAATAGAAATGAGACAGATTTAAATGTGTTTGCTAATCTGTTACTACATTATGTAGAAACCATGGAACTTAGTGATTGTTATGTTTGTATAAAAATACCGACATCAGTAGCAGAAGGAGTGACATATCATAATTTACCACTGGCATATGGTATTTCTTGTAGTATACTAGCTAGTTTATTTTACATGAGTCTGCAAATGAAAGGGTAAACAAGGAACTGGCCTGGATGTAGGTCATATTTGGTTTGTAAATAATCAAAAGGTCTCAGTTGCCCACTTTGGAAAAGGTGAGCAAGAGTACAGAGACCCATCTCTTCCCATAGTTGCAAGTCTCATCTGGGGAGAAAGGCTGCACTTTTCAGAAGGCCCAGCAGGGGAATGCAGGGCGCCCAGGCTCCCAAATCCCGGATTAACCAACGGCCCCTATTATAGCACCTTAGAGCTTCTCGGGTCAATTCAGTAAACTCTTTTGGCAGCCGTTTCCCAATGCTGATAACAATAGTAGTTGTATCCAGCTCAGTGAAGATGTAGAAGTCCCGGTTTAATCCAGTCCATGCCCCGCTGCGATCCCTGTATTCAAGGGGACTGAACATCGCCGAAGATAGCCGCCTGAACATCCTCCCCTGAGATGGGAGTGTCCAGCTCTGTACGCTCAGGTACCGTTAGGATAAGGAGGGGTTGAAACTGAGAGGCCGCCTGCAGAGAGAGGCAAGATGGCCGCTGAGGCGCTGTAGGAGTAAGTCGCACTCAGACCCCTCTCCGACCTAAGCACAAAATTCAGGCTTGAATGGTGTTGCGAAAGCAAGCAAGCAGAATGAGAGCAGTATGCAACCTGTAACCTGGATTCAACAAGCAGGAGGCTTCTATGTGAGATTACTTCACGGCGGAGCTGTTGGCCTTACACGAATTGTGGAGAAGGCAAAGATAATATATATAAAATTCCTCAAAATGTCTGTGGCAGAGATGGCGGAAATGGCGACCCGCGGCAAAAACAAACAGCAGCAACAGCCACCCATACTCGGTGGGGCAAGCAAAGAGGCACTTCAGAAGCAAGAAGCAGGAAGAACGGGTACTATCCCGAAAACCAAAATGCCATTTACTAACAGAAGAGCGACCCCCACAGTCTCCGCGCTAACGAAAGCGCAAATGCGCAAAATGGAAAAAGCTAGCGAAAAAGACAAGGCGGTCGGTCAAAGCAAAGACCCACGAGCTGTCAGCAACATACCGGCAACGCGGGATACAGCGGAAAAGAAGAAACACGATACCGTGTACCGGCAGCCGTCAGTATCAGAGGTCTTCAGCGCCAAGGCTCCCACAGAGGCGTCGGGAGCTGCCATGGTAACCTCGCTAAGCACTGCATCCACGCCGCCTGCCGGAGTTGGTCTGAGCGTCCTCGAGGACGCAAGCGGTGGCGTTGCCAAGCAACCAGCAATTGCAGAGCCCATGCTTCTCACGGAACGTCCTGCAGCGACTGAGGCAGACAGCGCTGGGCAAAATCAGGCGCAGGAGAGGCAGGATGACCGGGACGCGTTAAAGGAGGTGAGAGAGGCTGATCAAGGGGCAGGGATGACGAACACAGGGCAAATGCTTGAGGCCCTCATAGAAGTGGAGGCAGAAATACGAGAGGAGCAGGCACATGCCCAAAAGAGAGATAACGCAGTGCTGGGTGAGGACACTGCGTTCTTTTCAGTCCCTGAGGATTCTGAATCAACGCTGGCAAGCAGTGAAGAAGAGAGGGGTTCTGCAGGATCATGCTCGAGTTCTGGGGATAGTGATAGCTCCAGGGGGAGAGACACGCAAAAAAGGCGCAAAATGGCATCCAGAAGGACAGGATCCCCCCTGAGCTCACATAAAGGCACTCATAGGAAGCTTGTTTGGGATTATTCCGCTACCTCCAATATCTATAAGGAGGATGTACAAGAGGATGTACAAGAAATTCAAAATGATGGCGGGAAACTGGACATAATGTTCACCACTCTAAAACAGATGCAAATGGAGGCTAGGGCGGAAAGTCGGAGGGCCAGGCACGATACTAAAAAAATTCAAGCGTCAATCAGGAAAATAAATAAAAAGTTTGAGGAAGTGGAGGAGAGGGTTATAGGGGTTGAAGAAAGGACTGGAAGATTGGAGGATGAGGTAACTGACTGGCAGACTTCCAGAGAGGAACAGACTAAAATGGTGGAGGACTTACAGTGGAAGGTGGAGGATTTGGAGAACCGCCAGAGGCGCAACAACGCCAGACTCCTTGGAATAGAGGAAGGGAAGGAGGGGCAAGACCCTAGAGGCTTTGTTATCAAGTTATTAAAGGGGGCCTTTCCGGAGGTACCATGGAACTGGGAGCAAGAAGTGCAGAGAGCTCATAGATTCCTGATCTTCGCAAGGAAAAATCATAAAGAGGGTTCAGGGGCTCTCCCAAGGGCCATGCTAGTATTTTTTGGTAACTTCCTGGCAAGGCAAGAACTAATGGAAAAAGCCAGGCCTGACTCTAAAAAAACAGTCGAAGGAATAACATTTTTTGCTAGACCTGACTTCTGCCATGTAACAGTGGAGAGGCGTTGGCGGCTCAGGCAATTGATTACAGCATTTCAGACGCAAGGGGCGGAGGCCTATCTAATGTTCCCAGCAAAGTTAAAGGTTATCTCTGGAGGCCGCACAAGAATGTTTTTTTCGGAAATAAAAGCAGGGGAATTTTTGACAGAGTTAAAAGAGCAAGGGGGAGCCAGAAGGAAATAGACAGGGAAGAAAGGGGGCATTAGGGGGCATTAGGCACATAAAATACATGTAATGGATGTATAAGTGCTGGGTAAATCTATAAGCCTGACAGCTAAGAACAGCAGTAGGTAAGAGGGGAGGAGAGGGGCCGCGACGCTACATCGCTCAGCGGACACGCATAGGTCAGGAGTGACCTATTTGCCTGTCACAGGGGGGGGGGCAGCAGTCGGGGTGGAGGGGGGTTAAGGGGGGGGGGTGGGGTAGGGAGAAAGACACTGGTGAAGGTTGGTGGTATAACACGGTGCAGATTTGTAAAGTTCATAAGGAAACAGCAAGAAATTGTTTTGTTAAATTTAAGCTAGCTGCAGAGGTGTCGGTAAAAGCAAAATCTAATGTATGGCACTTAGGATAATGACGATCAATGTCTGTGGTTTAAATAATAAGGAGAAAAGACAGAAGCTCTCCGCATTGCTGCGATATTGGAGAATTGATATAACATGCTTACAGGAAACACATGTGGCAGTTAAGGACAAATTTATTTTGGATCAAATGGGATTTGAGGTTCTGGCTTATACGGGACAAGAGGGGAGAAACAAGGGAGTGGCAGTCTTGGCTAGAAAAGGTATCGCAAAAATCATAAAGAAAAAGGGAGATCATGATGGGAGATGGTTATTGTTAGATATAGAGACCGCCGCAGGAAGATGCACACTGGCCTCTCTGTATGGACCAAACGAGGACGAGCCTGAACTATTTGAATTTATTGACAATGAATTAGCAGTGTGGCCAGAGCCTGTGATTTGCTGCGGGGATTTTAATATTAATGGCTTGAATGGCCTAATAAATGTGAAGGGGGGCAGATATCAAGGGAGGAAAAAGAAGGTGCTCAAAGCTGCACAAAATCTGGCTCACCATAATGCATTGGTGGACGTATGGGCGGAACTCAATCCAGTAGGCACAGGTAGCACTTTTTATTCAGCTCCTCATCAAACAATAGCCAGGCTGGATTATTTTTTTATCTCTAGCTCACTTGTTGGTAGAGTTAAGATAGAACGTTTCCCCAGAATAGTGTCAGACCACAATCCGCTGGTTCTAAGCTTAGCAGTGCTCCAAAAAACAGAAAGGGTAAATTCAACATGGACGTTTGAGAGAGGGTTGTTGAAGGAGGAGGAATATATTACTAGAATGCAAGAATGGATAACGCAATTTTGGGACATGAATAGATATTCAGCCTCAGCAGATATGGTGTGGGACAGCTTTAAAGCAGGGGTGAGGGGAGAGACACTAAGCTATACTCTGGTAAGACGCAAGCAGGAAAAAGAGAAGGTGGAAGAGGAGATCAGAACTCTGATGGGTCTGGAAAGAGCATTAGTGGATGCAATAGGCAGGAAAGATCCCATTGATCAGATCTTGGTGGCCATGGAAGTACAGAAGGCAGAAACGGGGGCGTCCCTGGCACAGAAAACAGCAAGGAACTACTTAGCAAAAAAAGAGAAATGTTACGAATTCAATGAGAGGGTCGGCCACTTGCTCGCAGTTAGAACTAGGCAAACGTTAGCAGCAGGGGAGATAAAAGAAATTAAGGATTCTACAGGGGCAATTGTCAATAAAGGGGGGGAGATTCAGGAGGTATTCAGAAGGTTTTATGAGGTGTTATATGAGCAAGACACTACGAACGACAACATAGAGGCAGAAAGCTGGGAATATCTTAGGCAAGGTTCACAGGAGGGGTTGAGTATCGAAGAAAGGGACAAGCTAGATGCACAATTAACAGTCCAGGAGATAAAAGAGGCGATATTCAGCTTACCATCCGGGAAAGCATCCGGTCAAGATCAAATTCCTGTAGAATTCTATAAAACATTTTGGGATGTGTTGGCTAAGGATATTTGGGTAATCTGTTGCTTGGCACAGGGGGGCAGAATAGTCCCTCAGTCATGGGCGGGCGCGGACATAATAGTGATCCTGAAGAAAGACAAACCCCCTACCGAACCAGGCTCCTATAGGCCGATAACATTGCTGAACGCTGATGCAAAAATATTTTCCAAAGCTCTGGCTAATAGATTGAGCAAGGTAATAGAAAGAGTGGTTTCTTCAACACAACATGGCTTCATACCGGGGAAAGGAACTACCCAACACACTAGGCAGCTAATTACTATTTTAGACGCTGCAGAGGCCTCAGGAGACCCTGTCGCGGCTATATTTTTGGATGCCGAGAAGGCTTTTGACAGGGTCTCCTGGGCATACCTATGGAAGGCTTTGGAGTGGGCTGGTATAGGCGGAGGATACATAACAGCAATCCAGGCACTTTACAAACATCCTAGTGCTCGGATACGTATTAATAGATCCTATTCCAATACGGTACAGATCAGACGGGGGACTAGGCAGGGATGCCCAGCCTCACCCCTACTGTTTGCGATATACTTGGACCCCTTTTTAAGAAGACTTACGCAAAATATGGGGATTACTCCAGTTACACTGCATGGGAAAGAATATAAATTATTCGCATATGCAGATGACGTAGCTGTCATAACACCAACACCAGAGGAATCACTGAAAGAAATAGAACAGGAGGCGAAGAAGTTTGGCAAGGTTTCCGGGTACCTAATAAATAGGGGAAAGACACAAGTGGTGCAGAACAGATTCACTGCATTTACAGACACAAGAGTAACTCCGGAGGCAAGGTATTTGGGGGTTAGGGTGACTGCAGAGCTAGAGAAATTAGTGGAGATAAATATGGAACCCCTGCTGGGAAAGGTTAAAAGTAACATGGAGAGGGTTAATAATCTACACTTGACTCTCATGGGCCGAATTAATTATATCAAAATGGTGACCTTTCCTAAATTTTTATATTTGTTTAGAGCAATTCCACTATACTTTGAAGCGATATGGTTTAACAGAATAGAATCAACAATAAATAAACTAATTTGGGCACAGGGGAAGACACGTAGGGCATACCGCTTTTTGACACTACCACGACAGAGGGGAGGTTGGGGTGCACCCGATTTTAAATTCTACTACTGGGCGTCAGCACTCCAATATTCTAAAGGTTTACTAGGTGGAAGTGTACAACAAGAGGAGAGAGCACACTCAGGCAATGTTTATGAAGCACTTTTGGGAAAGGCGGCAGAGAATGCCTTAGTAACAACTGTAGACTATGCCTACTTCAAACACACAAGATTTAAGACCCTGAGCGCAATCTACAAAGTCTGGAGAGCAGTAAAGAAAAAATTGGGGCTTGGGAGATATAACAGATATCTCAGGCTGTATTTGAATCAGGATCTCCCATCAGAAATTTTCAGGGGCACAGTCATGAAAGAGTGGGACGAAAAAGGGATTAAGAAACTGGGAGACTTAATGGACATAGGAGGAGGGTTCCTAATGTTTCAAAGATATACAGTATAAATATAAAATAGCAGGGAACAGCTTTTTTAAATACTTACAAGTGCGGAGCTTCTTTCACACAAAACTAGGGGGTACAGGAGGGATGACAAGCTGTAGGATAATGGAATTTATGGGAAGCAGCTTAAAGTGTTCAATTAGGCAGCTGTATGCGGAGCTGCAGGTCCTTAAAACAGACGACAGAGAGAGATATAGTACCAAATGGGGCGAACAAGTGAGAGCCCGTCCGGAAGATCTGCAAACCTCATTAGACCTTGGCCGCTCCATTTTATGCTCAGCTACACTACAAACTCAACATTATAAAACAATCTATTCACTATATCATACACCTGCTAGAATCGCCCAATGGGGGGGAACCACGGGAATAACATGTCCGCGTTGCAATGCAACAGGGGCCAACATCACACACATGTTTGCACAATGCCCGCAATTATACACCTTAAAACTGGCAATAGAGGAGTTTTTGGAAAAGTCATTAGGAATTAAAACCAAACTTACTGATGAATTGATAATGTTGGGTATAAGTGTAGGAGAAAATATTATATATTTAGAATTTCTATTTATTGCGACAGCAGTATTTAGGATAATTGTAGCTAAAGCTTGGAAAGAGAAGTCAGCACCGTCGTTTCAAATCTGGATGGCAAGGTTACTTTCTACTTATAATCTAGAGAGGGCTATATACGACAGGAAAGGCAAAAAGGCAAGAGCCCTGGGGGGTAGGATATGGTTTCCCATTGATCAATGGAAGAGTGGGAAGAGGTAAAAAATATGTTTTTTTTGCTTATTTTGTTTTATTTGTGAAATTTGCACAGGCGATAAGCATGTATTACATGATGCATTTTATTTATTTTGCTTCTATTTTCTGTATATGTATAACCGTCTAAAAAACAAATCTGTACATGGGTGGAAAAACTCTATGTAACATTCAAAAGACTATGGTTGTAATAGAAAAAATGTGGGGGGGGGAAATCGAATAAAGATATTTAAAAAAAAAAAAAAAAGGATAAGGAGGGGTGCCTGGCTAAGAAATAATTGGGCTCTGCCTCAGGGATACCCAGGGGAGGTGAATACAGCATCATAAAAAATGATATATAGGTCTCATGCATTCCAATCTGTAAATAGGGGATATCATTCGGACCACGGATACAGGATAAAGGACGCTGCCTTGAGTCATTTTTAAGTAGCCAGGTCAGAAGGCAGCTCGACTTACCTGCTCTGGCCTGGGATCGAGCTACAAAAGACACATAACAAGGCAGCACAGTCTTTCCACCAGCACAGATATGTTGCCCTCGCGCATTTGGGCTTGGCGAGGATGTCGCACCGGGTCATCAACCACCCAGCGCTCCTCCTCAAAATAGTCTCTCTCCACCAGTTGCAGTCTATCCAGTAGACTTCAACATTCACCAGGAAGCATGCGGATGTAAGAGCCCCTCATCGTCGGATCACCACCTTTAAGGCTTCCCATCCTTTTGCCAGGGAATTCGTTGAGCCCTCATTGTAGTCAAAGAAATCTACTATCTGGGCAGTCAGTGTATTGGTGCATGGTTGTAACTTTCACGTTGGGATCGGGGAAGGGGTCCTCCCCATTGGAGTCCTAACAAGCGATTGTAATCCAATATATCTCTGCCCAGGTAGTCGGGCAAAAAGATCTATGAGCAGAGTTTCTCTAAGCATACTATTCTTTCTAGTCTAACATATAAATTGTGTACCTAGGAGTAGTGAATGTGTGAGGTGGTTTAGGGCGAAATGTCTCCAAGCATCTCATAGGACCCACTGTCGTAGCCAGGAGATCCGGGTATGTGTTGTATGAACAGCTGGGGATGTGGCCAGTAGTGGATGAGAGTTTTATTGAGAGAGACGTCCAGGACGCAATTAAAGTTTCCCCCAAGGACCCAGTGCAGAAGAGCCTACTTTGCTAATTAGATAGAGAGGTGGTGGAAGAAGCTGGGTTGGTCAAAGTTCAGGGTGTATATATGCCTACTGAAAGGGATTGCTAGTCAAGTGTTGCATCCAGAAGAACAAAAGAGCCCTTGTGGTCAATTCGCCAGGTCTGGACCTGAAGAGGGTACTGGCATGCACCCAGGTAAAAGCTACCCACTGTATGCAGAGACTTTGGTGTAGTATACCTGCTGTCTCCATCTCTTTTGTAGACTTTCCGCTTTTGGGTGGGGTTTGTGTGATTCCCGTAGTAGCAATACATGTACATTTCTACATTTAACTAAAGTATGGATTTACTTTAAGTTTAAGTATAAGTTTGGATATAAGGGAAATGCCTGGCAGGAGTCGGCATTCCCCTTATATTCTAGAAGATTATCTGAAAACTTTGCAAGGGGGGTCATTGAGTTGCGGTAGTAACCTCAGAGTGCAAACCCGGGTGTGAGTGTGATTTCCCTTCAGCTGATCGTGAGGGCCAGTGAAAAAGGGGAGGGTGTGTGTAGGAATGTGTCAAGCATTTCAGGATGAACAGGAAACAAAACATACATTCAGAAACAGCTAGGACAAATACAGCAGGAGACAAGGTTCCCAGCTGTCATACAAACCTCAAATGAACCGTCCCAGAATGGAGATGTGGTGGGCTGAGTGGCTTCATATGGCGCTGTAGAGGGCTGAGATTCCTTCGACCAGGCCTCATGAGTTCCTGAAGGGGAACATGTAGAGGCTAAAGCCGGCTGTCAACTATGCCCAACCGCTGGCACCCTGGTACCACCTGGGCACAACAAGCAAAGGTCATTTATGTCCAGGAAGGTGGGCACTGCCTAAGTAGCTGAAGGAATCTGTAAGGGGTCTCCCCCAGTCTGAGAAAAGCAGGTCACCAACACAAAGGGAGCAAGGTCGTACAAGGTCATCTGCGAAAACACATGCGGGGGGGCTCCCTCCAGGCAGAATAGAGGTGGGAACTTCATTGTCATCGGAGGCTTCTTCTGAAGATTAGGAGGTTTGCTTCTGAGGGTCTTGGAAGGCAATAGTGCCACCCAGTGATGAGTTTCGACTGTTTTTCACCTGCTCTGGAGATGGGGTGTGAAAGCAGTGGGTGCCCTTCTTGAACAGTGGTGAAACTCTCAGCATTGTCATTGAGGAGAGTCCTGAAGGAGGGTCTTATCTGTAGGAGGCGCTCATTTTCCATCTAAGACCAGGCTTCCGTTGGATCCGCAAAGAAGTGGGTCTGTTGATACACCTTCTTTTTGAGCTTTGCTGGGAAAAGTAAAGCATAATTCAGACCCAGTTTCCTGAGTTTATGAAAGACCCCCAAACATGAGGTTGTCCGTTGCTGAATAGCTAGTGTATAGTCTGGGAATATGAAGGTCTGATGACTGATACAAAGGATCGTGGCAGACTGACTTGTAGTGAAGTAATTTTGCAACTATCTGGTGCAGTGGGGCTCCATTTGGAGGCCGAAGGGAGGGAACCCTCTGTACCCATTCCACTGAGAAATATCGCATGAGCTCTAGCGGGGGACCTACTTTTGTTGCCATTTCTCCAGTTAGTCCTCCATATGGCGACCTTCTTTTTCTTTTGGAGGCCCACTACTATTATGGTAATGTGTTACGGGAACGGCCCTCTACGTCCTTTGCCCTTTCCTCCAAGAGACACACCGGTTTAACAAGTTCCCTCATCTGGGTCTGAAGAGCAGCAGTTTGGAATGTTAAGGTAGATAATGTTGTTTCAGATTGACAAATCCGTGCTGTCATTCCTCAATAATTTCAGATGAGTGGCAATAGAATCGACCCTGGTTTCCATAGAAATGCGGGGGGTCTCTATCACCTTCAGAATGGCATCCAGTTTGTCCTCCTCTATCCGGGGTGGATAGTGCAGTAGAGGAGCCCAGATGTTGGTCAGGTTTGGGAGGTTTTGTTTGCCCCATGAGATCCATTGCTCTAGAGAAAGGGGACTGCTGTCTCCCACTACATTGTTGTGGGGGGCTGGCGTATGGTCACCTGCTCCAGCCAGCAATGCCTCTGCCCAGCTGTGCAGCATGTGCAGTCCACTAGCCCCTCGACGTCCTCGCCTAGTGATGTAGAAGAAGGTGACTGAGTTGTGTACCTCCATGCAGCAGAAGAAGTAGCTAGTGAGTATATAGGCATCAGTATACAGTCAATCAGCGTGGCCCTCCTCTATGCACAAGGTCTCGGAGGTGGACTGTCCGGCCATCTCGTGCAAGCGCTAACATGGATGGGGGTCAATCCCCACCAACTCAATGAACACTGCCACACCCTGGGGAACAAGGCCCTTGATGTGGCACTCCGGCCTCCAGGTCCCCAGGGTCCAGCAAGGGTCCATAAACCCATGATATTGGGTCAGAAATGTGGGGCATTTCTTGAGAACAGTGCATATCCACCACCCCCTCTTAGTTCCTCCCATCCAATTCTCATTGCTAATGCAGCTCACTTGCAGCACTGTACTCTGCATGCACATCCTCAGGTAGCGAGGTCTTGTATTCTTCCACTTGGAAAGACTGAAAGGCTGGAACATGGTCAGCACAGTTCATACTCCATCTCCCCTGGCCGCCTTGGTTGCCGTTTCCCCCGAGCTCCCCCACCGTCACGATTTCGGGGCTTGTGGCGGCTCACTCTGTTCCAGCTCAGATGAGTTGCCCTCATTAGCTGCAGTGGTCCATGGCACATGGCCGCTTTGGCTTGAGGCAGCACAGCCCCAGGATAGTGCTGATGCATCCACAGGGCCCTCTGGGACAGCAGATAGGACAGATTACAGGAGCCTGGTGCCGGAGCAGCAAACCCATGCAGCATCCATGTTGGCTGGTTCAGCCACGCCCTAATGGATTGCTTTACTTTGTATTTACTAAACCACAGAAAGATACACAAAGTGGCTTTATATGGCTTAGTAAATGGCAAAAAAAAGAATTGCGTCTGTGCTGTGCCATAAAAGTGACCTAACCCCTACACAAAACCTTTGTAAATCTCTAGCAAGCAGGTTGGTCGGCAGAGAACACTACACCGCCTTTCCCCATACTCTCCAAGTCTTTGTCACTATGTATGATTGGCTGTGTGATGCATTGCCTTCATTGTGAGTAACTCCATCAGACTATTCCCCTTCAAAGTTCCTTTCAAGTTGTTTTTCCTATTTATCCCCCTCCATGCACAATCTAGCTGAGTTCGCTAAAGTGAACAGCAGAGGTGACACAGGCCATCATTGTCTAGTACTGCATACTGTTTCCTATTCTTCAGAAATTATCACTCCTGACTTACTCCATCTATAAAGTGACCATATAGAGCTGAATCCAGCTTATAAAACTGGGCTCTTAACCAATTTTATCCACTACAGCTAACATATAATTCCAGTCTAATATATTGAAAACCTTTTGGATATCCAGCACAAACAATTCACTATCCTCCATCACCCATGCTGTGGCATATAACATATTGGTCTGCAAATGTTTAGCTTGATACTATGCCCTGGAATTAACACATTGATCTTCATGTAGCATGAAGCTGGCCACCTTTAAGAGTCAGTTTTCCAGTGTTTTAAAAAGGATTTTTATGTCAGTGGTAAATACATATGAAGCACTGGAGAATGGGAGGAAACCTGAGGGCAATAGAACTGTCCTAATATAGATGCCCAAAGTAAAAGTATGTAGAGACAAGGAAAACTTTTGTGCCTCTGAAATTCTGTATTAAGAATAATCCAAACTAGAAAATTAACCAGGGAATGTGGAGCCTTATGTCCAAAGCAATTTTGCAAGATTCTTAAAATCCAAGCCTTTGCTACTACAAAATAGCTTTGTGTATGATCAAAAACCCAAATTGTGATTCGGTAACTTGAGTTGTAAAATAGGTTTGCAATTACAAACCGAAACACAAATTGAAAGGGCTGTGTTTAGGTTATCCCTTCCAATTTTGGATTTATTATGGTAATTGTTCGCGACTAAAGTTGCAGTTGCAAATCATACATAAGTTACTAACACCCCAAAGGACACATCAAAGGAGGTGGTAAACCATTTGCAAATAGTAACAGTGCTTGTTTAGGGAGGACTTCTGCTGCAGCATCTCAATGTGATTGTGCAACACACATCTCTATCAAGTGTGAGTTGGAGTCTTGCTGCCCCTCAGTGTGCACACATCTCTGTATGAACCTGCAGTGAAGAGATTACAGTACTGGATATAGATCTGCTTAGAAAGCACATATTGTGTAAAGTGGGAACAAGTTTGACTTTCGAAAATTAGCATACATGTTACATAAATCAATTCTCAGCCTAATCACACCCACAACCCAAAAATAAAACCTACTGACTTTGTCTTGCCCTAACCAGAATTTCTTATGTGTACGATGGCCTATTTATACTGTGAGGAAATGGGTGTATTATCTGAGTGATTGCACAACCTCACTGTGTAATACCCTTACTCTTTAGAACACTTAGGTTTTGTTTGTCAAGCCTTCAGCACAATCCTAGGCAGCTGTGGCTCGGAGCAGCAAGGCTTAGACAAGGGAACAAGTAATTTAAAATGTACCAAAACAATTGAATAAAGAATTGACAAAACAGCAAAGAAATCCAACTCCAATTAATGAAAAATGTACTGTATTTTTATGTCTTTTTAGACACCACTACAAAAAAGATCCACATCTTTTTAGACAGTTTTGTTCTGGACAACGAGGTCTTTGTTTATCTGACAAGATCTGCTGCCATATATCTCTAAAGAGTGGAATTAAACGCAACTGCATTTTAAGAACAATTAATTTACTTCTTGTCCAAATGTATATATGTTGATTTATTCTCTTTTTTCTTCCTTTGAAGATATGAATGATGTACCCTGAATGATGATAACTTTTATATAAAGTTTAATTTCTATGAACCTATTCCCCGTGTAGCATTATCTTTTCTGAAGAGTATTTACCATTGTGCCAAAAATTGAAGTGGCAAAATAAGTGTATAACAGGTTGTGAGTTACTCAAGTTGATTTCAAGCTTAAAGATTAGTGCTGGTCAATTACCTGTAAATTATACATCAACAAATTCCCTTGTTGGCAAATATTTAAAACAATTTACAGCCCAAGCTTGCAAGGGTTTATTGGGTCACCCACTTCGAAAATCGCCAAAGAGAAAAATAGCATAAATTATATAGCTATCGAAGACTTTAACAGCATTCCAAGGCAATGTGTGTGTGTGTGCCCCTAAACGTACACGCTTAGGCAGCTGGATAAATAAACAAAATGATCACTGATGCTTGGAAGGCAAGGACTTTTTTGTGGAAGCACATAAGGTCTGTCCAATCAAAACATGTAGTCTTGGCTACCAATTTGAGCCAAAGCCACTCTCTAGTGACGATCACATAATTGGCTGGTAGCAGCTTCTCTGTCAAGCAGGACCATAAACATACTTAACTTGTCTCTGATTACACTCCTATTAAATGCACAATCTCACAAAATTCCATTCTTGCTCTCCCACTGGTCCCAGAGTAGGTTGAGCCACCGGGTGAATTACTTACAGATCTTTGTATGTATTTTCATCAGAATGCTGTTCTCACTCACAGACTTCCAGACTCCAACTAGTACATTCTTCGAGGAAATGCATCCAGGAACTGAGGCACCTTAAACATCTTAAATGTAATGCCTTAAATTACAGAACGCTTGCCCTTAATTTTAACCTTCAATTAAATAATATTGACTTGAAACTACTATTAAAGGTTTTACAATACTGAGACTTACCATGACTGCAACATTCTTTGCTTTTTTCTTACAAAAAAATACACTTAGAGGACACAATCAAGCTCTGGCTAAATTGGGAGGGATTTCAACTTCTAAAGCTTATGGATTTAAATTTATGGATCTGAAGTTAGCAGGCTATGGTTATTTCCCAACGTGATTATGGTCAAGCTTTTTGAACATGTCTCACTAAAAATAAACATACTCCCTTAAGTAAATCTCCTCATACTGCTGCATGTTTCAGACTAAGGCAAATCATTTGATCATATCATCCCTAGTCTGGCAAGCTTTAAATAGTTCCCGATTGAGATACGGTGCTACATCTGAATGACTCAGTTACAAAGCTTTAAATGTGGAAATTCCAAAATTTCTTACTTCAAAACATGATTGGTGGACGATCTCTGAACCAGCAATGTATATTTAAAGATCCTTTGCCTATTTTCGAGAAAAAGACTATTCTATGGTGATCCTTTTCTGGAAATGCACCCAGAATTTGGAAGGTTCTCCCTACTTATATCAAGAGTACCTCCTGTGTTCTCACCTTCATATCTACTAATGAACATGCACCATACCTTGATAAAGACCTTTATCTGACTGACAGTCCTTTTACTTTATGGGTCCACCATTAACCTCTTAACTGCTGAGGCTTTTCCAGCCCAATACTGAGCCTTTTTTTGGGCTATTTGGACTACTTGGCACTAAAGTCTCCATAAAGTTTTTTCCACATAGGTATCCACCACATATACGGTACCACGCCAAAGGTGCATCTATTTTCCCAACCTCATGCAAATTTAAAGGTACCTAGGGTTCATGGATTGCCCTGTAGGGCAAAATATAACTACATATTGGGGTTTGGGAAAAATAGGAAAAAAGAGCTCCGCTAAAAAAGGCATCAACAAAAAGGTTTGCTGTGCTACAAACAACCATCTTCCCAGCTTTCTCGGAACATGGAGAGCTGTTTAAAAAAAATAATTACCACACCTTTGCCATTTTTCTATTAGGTGCGCCATTATGCTTAATTTTTTTGCTTTCAACCTGCCTCTAGTTTCTGTAGGAAACAGGTGTGAAACCCATGGGTGATACCAGATAGTTGTACATGTCTGAAATATGGACACCATTCTGAATTCAGCAAGGGATCATTTGTGTAGATCTGATGAGGATTTTTACCAAAAATTAACTGATAAAAAAAATATTTAAAATGAGTAGAAAAAAAGCAATCATTTTATACAACGTTTTCATCTGTAACCCCTTGTTACAATGGCCAATTTACAAAAGCTATATACCATGATGTCAGCTAGACCCTTTTAGTCATAGGGATATATAAGGTTTGGAAGTTCTCCAAAACCAGAGGCAACCAGAGTAAACAACTGAGCGGCACCTTACAATGTTTTTCATTGTGTTATGAGTATAGCAAAATTCAAATGGTAGAATATAAAGAGTGAAACATGGGTATGAAGGAATCCTATATATTTCTTAAATGTACACCAGATGTTGAGCTACTTGTACATCTCTCAATTAGTAGGTACCCATACTAGCATGTGATTCTGATGGCATTTTTAAAAATGTCTTCTTTCTAACCCACTGGCTTAAATTTGGAAGGCACAAATGCAGAGTCATTCATGCCAATAACATATGTTCTACTATTGTTTGTTCCCACATGTCTACCAACAAAAATGGTATCTGACTTGAGTGACTGGGTTCAGCAACTGCGACACAATAAACTGCCAAACTCAACCTGGATACATCATATTTTACCTAGCAAAATCCATGCTTTTTTTTACAACATAGGTAGCAGTGGATTTTGGGCCCTAGATTACCCACCACCCAGGAAAACCTACCATACCAAGACATTTCTGAAAACTAGACACCCGGGGTGTCCAGGGTCATGCGACTGCTCTGGTTCTAATGAGGTGTTTCTTTCTATGCGGAAACCCTTGCAAACATCAAACTGTGCCTAAAAACACACATTACCCTCATATTTCTGTGGAGGAAAATCCTGGAATCTGTGGGCATTCGCAAATATGCTGCCACAGAACGTTCCTTGTTATCTCTCGATAAAAATGGTGCCTCATTTGTTTAAGTGGACCTAGTGCGCATGAGAAATTAAGGTCCAAAACGCAATATGGAAAAAACACATTTTTACACCCAATTAACAAACCTTTTCTGCAAGGTTGTTAGCTGAGTAATTTGGTCAGTAGCTCAGCCACCATCCAGGGAAAGTTACTAAACCTGCAGATTTCTGAAAACTAGGCATCCAGGGGAGATCCGACCTGCATGACCTGCATGGCTTTCAGCAGGACTTCTTGATCAGAACCACATGCACCTCTCAAACATTGGATAAAAGCATACATTTCTGGAATCTGCGGGGAGCCACAACTTTTCCACCATGTCATGTTCCCCTTTTTCAATTTAAAGTGACCCTTTTTTGCAATTTGGGTAGTTGTGGATTTTGTACCAAAGCTCAACTGGACCCAGGGAAACTTCCAAACCTGCACATTTCTGAAAACTAGACACGGGTGGTATTCCAGGGTGGCATGACTTGCAGAGCTCTCACCAAGAGTTCTTTCCCAGAAATCCCTGCATATAATTTCCCCAACTGTCTGTGAGAAAAACGTCTGGAATCTGTGAGGACCCACAAATATCCTACCACCCGGTGGTACCCAAAGTTTCCCCAAAAATTGATAGTGCACTTGTGAAGGTGGGTGTTGCACCTCTGACAGTAAGGGTAGAAAATGCAAGATGGATATATCAAACTTTTCCACTGAACACTGACCCTTTTTTTTTGCAAGTTGGGTAGCAGTACATTTTTGGGCCATAGCTCCGATGGTACCTAGGGAAAACTACCAGACCTGCACATATCTGAATACTATGCACCTAGGGGTGTACAGGATGGCATGACTTGTGTAAAACTCACCAGGTGTTTTTTCGCCAGAAACACATTCAAAGCATATTTTCATCACATTTCTGTGAGGAAGATTTTGGAATCTGTAGGGAGTCACATATTTTCTAACACCAAGCGTTCCTCTATGTCTCTCAATAAAAATGACACGTCACTTGTGCGGGTGTGTCTAGAGCCTGTGAAAGGAAAAGGCAGAAAAAGCAACATTGGCATATCAGATTTTTCCACTGAAAACTGCCCGGTTTCATGCAATTTGGGTAGGTGTGGATATAGGGCCTTAGCTCAGCTGGCACCAAGCAACACTTAACAATCCTGTACATTTCTGGAAACTAGACACCCGGGAAAGTCCAAGGTGGAGTGATTTGCATGTCTCTAATCCAGATTACTTTAACTAGAAGCCATTGCAAACCTAATACATTGGCTAAAAAAGCAATTCTGTAATGGAAGCTTCTGGAATTTGTGGGAGGTACGAATGTCGTACCATCCAGCATTCACCCATATCTCCAGAAAAAAATGGTACCTCATTTGTGTGGTTGGGCCTAGCACCTGCAACAGGAAAGGCAAAAAAGTGCCTGCAACAGGAAAGGCAAAAAATGCAACATGGAACCATCAAATCTTTCCACAGAAAAATTTCTGAGGCACATTTATGAGCTTGTGACACAGTGCAGTGAAGCAAGTCACCTTGCTACACTGCATGACTGGGAAAAGGCAGGAATGCACCACATGTAAGGCAATATGGCAGATTCTTGTAATTTTATTTGTGCTGGCACCATTTTGTCAGCCTTGCACCAATGCAGACACCCTTGCAACATGGTGCAATGGTGCCTGTGTTGCATGCAGTACTGTTCTGTGAACAAAAACTATATTGAGACTCATATTCCCCTTCTTTGTTGGCTGCAGAATACAGCACACATAGAAAGAGGAAGACACAATGAGAAATAGAGTAATTTCTCCTTGTTACACCTCCCCTTGGAAGGTGTAAGATTCTGCCGCATCCCCAGGTTTACAAGTTCTTGTAAATCTGGGTATGCGTCAAAATCCATGGGAGTTGCATGCGAACGCCCATGGATCACCTTACCAAGGCAGGGTAAAGCAATGCAGGGATATGCACTGCTTTACTACAGATTTTTTTAGCCATGCAAAGTGGCTTTGAGTGGCATCAAAAATCTGACTTAAAGAATTGCGTCACACATGTACCACGTTGCGTGGTACAACGTGATGCAACCCTCCCATAAATAAGCCCCTCTATTTCCACAACATGTCTAGCTGTGGATTTTGGTCTTGGCTGCCACCCAGCAATACCTATCAAACTCGCACATTTCTGAACACTAGAAAACCAGGAGAGCCCAAGATGGTGTGGCTTGAGCAGACCTCACAATGTTTTCTTACCCTGCAGACCTTGCAAACATAAAAGTGTTCCTTAAAGCACATATTTAGTCACATTTCTATGTGGTAAAGTTCTGGGATCTGTTGGGATTCATAAATTTCCTACCATTTTGTGTTCCCTCAAATCTCCTGAAGAAATGGTAGCTAACCTGTGTGGGTGGGCCTAGTGCTTGCGACAGAAAAGGGCAGAAAATGCAACCTGGACACATCCAATTTGTGGACAGAAAACTCTATTTTCACAATTTGGGTAGCTGTCGATTTTCCACCAAGGGAAACCTATCAAATCTGTGCATTTCCGAAAACTAGACAAGAGAAGCCCAGGATAATGTGTCTTGAGTTGATCTCCTGAAGTTTTCATATCTGAAGCCCTTACAAACCACTAGGTTTGCCTTAAACCACACGTTTTACCCAGATTTTGCACAGGCAAGTTCCAGTATCTGCGGGATCTACAATTTTCCTCCCATCCAGTGTTCCTACAGGTCTCTTAATAACAAAGGTACCTGGAACATCCTGCATATATAGTCTTCAAAAATGTCTGTGGTTTCCATGGGTCCAGGCTGAGCACAGCCCCAAATTATGCAGCTACTCAATTGATGATCTCCTCTCCTAGCGCTTTAGGTTATTTTGTGTTGCGGTCTCTTGGCCTACCCACAGAAGTGGGGAACTGCTGGTATCACAACCTGAGGGGAAAACATGCTTTCAAATAACTTAATATGCCCCCAAGGCAGTCAGCCCATTACCCACGGAGACAGACCACTCACAAGCAACAGAAAATAATGGCCTCCATTTTATTTTACCAGGGGGGTACAATTGAGCCTTTCTTGGGGAAACAATCATTCCTCATAGGAGAAATCATACCTATGAATTAATAATTACGCTCCAGAGGGAGATCAGCCCATAAGATAAACCCTGGTTTTCAGTAGTTCCTGCTCATGGCGCATAGGTGATACACAAACAGGAAAATGTTTGAGGGAGGAATTGCTGAAATTAGGAGACTTTTCACTTTCCAACCTTGCCTCCCTCGAACATAGGGAGGCATCTGGGGTGGAAGAACCACACTAGGTGCGGGGGCAGTGGACTCACCTTATCGCTCTCTCCACTTTGGTGGGAACTGTGACGTCAGCACACCTGATGGTGCTCTGACAGCACAGATTGATCTGAGTGGGGGCAGGGACAGAAATGGAAGCTAATCTTCTTTGTCCCCACCCTGGGGGTTAAAATTGGGTAACCTCCAGTACAAGCAATGGAGGTTCCTTTAAAGCCCTCCCCAGTGTCAGCCTATGGACGCACTGGGGAGAGATTGCAAGCATCAGCTGGTGGCTGACTCCTGCACTTGAAGGCTTAATGCTTGCACAGTATTTACCTCAAGTTTACAATACACCCTTGATATTTACTTGTCATTTGGTCTGTGCCCAGGTTGCTATCTATTTTCTTATCTATTTAAATGTATAACCAAGTGCCGCCTATTTTTCTGTGGTGGGACTCGACTCAACCCTTTTCCTCTTCTCTGCACACCCACATAATGCTGTTTTGATCTCAAGGTGCTGCAATGAACTATTCATTTGACTTTATGTATTGAGATGCAAAATACATCAGTCGGAAATTTTGGATGGTGGATCTCATTATTGATTTCTTGCTTGCCGTATATCATGCTCATGTTAGCCTTTACCTTATTCACCACAATCCTATACTGAAGATGCACTTGAGTGAGAAATAGAGATAGAGAGAAACCTTGTTTATTTAGACCACAGCCTTTTAAAGAGTACAAACCGCAATCAAGATCAAATAGTGTAAACAATCTAATTTCTACTACATAATAAATATTTAAAATACAATACATATTAAAAGAAGTTAGCACCCTCAGGACCTACAGTTCATTAAACGCAATTTACAGAACGCTCTGAGTTTCTAAAAGAAGAAGAATTGACATTTTATGGGAGTCCTATAAACAATTAAAATCATTGCCCCTTCTACAGTTTTTCCCTTACAAATTCTTGTATAGCCTTCTGGAATTTTCCCAATCCTATTGCAATTTCCAACGAAGGCATATCTGTAAGTAAACAAGCCGCTTGGGCACGTGAATTTATCTTATGTGATAAAAATAATGGGCGTAAAAACTGTTTCCGTATGGCAAGGACAAATGTGCAATCAAGCAATATGTGCAACATGTAATTTCTTAGACCTAGCCCACAGTTACATTTACCATCTGGGCCAATCAATACAGACTTTATTTTTCCATCTATCTTCCAAGGATTAATCCCAACTCGGGTCCTTAAGATTTCATATCTTAACCCTTGGTTGGGCAATATATCCAAATACGGAAATAAGGCTTCATTTTCCCATGAGTTCTTTAACCACTGGACCGATTTTTTCAATAACATACAGTCAAGGTCCTGGGCCCTTGAAGAAGCCTGACCTTGTTCCCTAAGCATTCTCTTTGTGAAATCGGCCACCAGGAAGTGCTGGGAGAGTCTCACGTTAAGGCACCCTGCTACTTTCTGGAGGGTTCTTCTCACATTCTTTGCCCAACCAAGGCTACTTGTTTGAATCTCCTCTCTACACCATTGTGAGACCTTCTGTGCAACTCCTGGGTCCTGGCGTTTCCAAAATCTTAGCAATGCCATTTGAGACTGCACACTCCAGGAAGTTATCCCTAGTTCCATTCTGATTGCTTGAACCATTGTGCAGCTAGGTAGAGACATTAATATTTTTTAAAAATTTCCTTCTTCCTGATCCCACCCCTGCTTACCACTCAAGTATAATACCTCTGCCCCATACAATACTTGTGGGGGGATCATTGCTTCATATGCCTTTAGCATTGGTCTGTGTGTCTTATCGCCATATTCTTTGTTAAACTTTTTTAGCCCACATATTGACGAAAAGGCGTTTAGCTTTTTGTGCCTCCAAGTGGGTGCGCCATTTTAGCACGCTATCGAACCAGAGGCCTAAGTATTTATATTCTTTAACTACCTCCAGTTTGTGGTGGCCCAGGAATCAATTAAAATTCTTTCTACTCTTCCCAAAACATGGAACCTTAGTTTTTTCCATATTTCCTATCGCAGTAGTGTTTGAAAACATTAGAGGGGTCATTAGGATGACGGGCGGACTTTGGTCGCCCGCCATCCTGTTGGAATTTGGGACCGCCCGCCATAAGGGCGGGGGTCCCGTGGAGGGTATTAGGATGTGCCCGCCACAGTGGCGGGCACATCCTGCATTTTTAGCATTGTGGCGGGCGGTGCTCTCTGCACCGCCCGCCACAATGCTAAAAATGCATTTCAGCATTTGCATAAACAAAGCGGCAGGCACTGTGCGGTGCCTGCCGCTTTGTTAATGCAAATGAAGGGGGTACCACAGGTATGCACCCCCCACCTTAACTTCACTCTGGGGGCCCGCAGGGGGCCCCCAGAGTGAAGACCGCATGCCTTTCCGTGGCGGCATCGCCGCCGCGGAAAGGCACCTTATGACAATCATAATATGGCTGGCAGTGTCTGATAGACACCGCCACCATATTATACCTTTTCCGCCCCAGCCGCAAGGCGACCGGGGCGGAAAAGCGGCGGACGGTCTTTCCGTCCGCCGAGGTCCCCCCCCCACCATACTAATATGGCGGGGGGGAAAACAAGTGTGGATGTCGGGCGATTGCCCCCGCCAGGCTGGCGGTGGCTACCGCCAGCCTGGCCGTGGCAATCCGCCCGACATCATAATGGGCCCCTAAGTTTCCTTTGGAGTCCTATTTCTGTTTGATCCAGGATCACTAAATCATCTGCGTATAGGAGACAAGACACTTTGTGACCGCTCATTCTTGGGCTAGCACTTCTTTCGACTTCTAATGTCGCAGGGAGATCTGCCAAGAAAATTGAGAATATCAGGGGTGCCAATACGCACTCCTGTCTTAGGCCATTCCCAACAGTTATCTTATGAGTTAATAAGCCCTGGATGTCTCTGATTATCTGGGCCCAATACCCACTATGTAATTCTTTTAAGATCATCAATAGGCCATCCGGGATTCTATATTTTATCATATCTTCCCAGAGTCTACTACGGTCCACAGAGTCAAATGTTGCCCGAAAATCGACAAAGCAACAGTGTAACTTCCCATTTTGCTCTATCGATTTCCGAGCTAGGGCCCATAGAGCAAAACAATGATCTATTGTGGAATGTCCTTCTTTAAATCCGCCTTGTTCAACTGGGATAATCGATCCCTCTTCTGCCCAAGTCTTTAACCTACCTAATATTATTTTAGAAAATATCTTTTCACCAATATCAAGTACGTTAATTAGTCTATAATTCCTGGGTGCATAGACATCTCCTTTTTTATGGATTGGCCTAATTATCGCACCCTTCCAATTGATCGGGATCATCCCTGTGTCTAGGATTACTGAGAACATTAGAGAGAAAAATTCAGCCCACCATGATGTCCGTGACTTTATTATCAAAGCTGGGAAGTTATCTGGGCCAGCAGCTCTTGTTAAGTTTAGGGTTTGTATTGTAATTAGAACGTTTTCTACTGAAAAGTCTGGATTTAAATCATCCACCAGACCACTCCAGTCCCCTAATACTTCCTCTTTAGTTTCTCTGCCCGGGAAATACAATTTCTTCAGGTAATCCTCCCAGGCACCCTCTTCTACTACACAATTCATGGAAGTGACAGGAGACTCTGTTGCTGATTGTACTAGCTTCCAGAACAGTCAAATGTTCTTTGCTTCGATCACGTCCAACAATTTCCCCCAGCAGGTTTCCTTATGGACTCTTTTTGTACTATAGAGAAGTGTAGTATATTCTTTCTTTAGCGTGGCAACATTTTTGCCTAGATTTATCAAATTGTTTACGCAAGCTGCACTGTTCTCTCCTTAGTTCTCTTTTCTTGATTAAATAGTCTATATTAAACCAGTTGCCTTGCTTGGCCTGTGTAATTTGTTTACTCTTGATGGCCTTTTCATCTATTCTAAGTTCAACCTTGATACTTTGTACCACTTGATTTATTTTTTCAATATACCAGGGCAGGTTTAATCCATCTACAGTTCCTAGAGTAATGTTTTGTTGTAGCCTGATTAACTTTTCTATATATTTTTCTGTTAACCGTGTTGAAATACGCCTTTGGTAATCCATGTGTTGTATGATTACTTTCTCACAGGCAGACTGATGGAGGTATACCAGCTCTAGAATATTATGGTCACTACCTTCTGTATGATTTACTCTAAAGCCCTTTCTTAAGTTAAAATTCCATGCAGGCATGAAAACATAATCTATGGGGCAATTTTGTGTCCCTTGTTTAAACGTTTACTTTGCTGGGCAGTCATGGGGAAGCCTACCGTTCAAGCAGAAAAGACTTTTGGTTGCTAGATAATTTCCCAAACTTACATCATGTATTACGCAAAGACTTTCAGGAAACTTTGCTTGGTTTATATCATAGGACTTCAAAATTTCAAAAATCATAAGATCTTGCTGCTTTGGGTTTAGTTTATGGTTAAAATCCCCTGCCAACAGAATCAAATCAGAATCATACTTTTCACACAATAAATCTAAATCATTCTTAAAATATCCAATTTCTAGACCATATTACTCCTGAGTGCCCCATTGCATATATACATTTAGGATCAACAACATTTTCTATCTTATTGCCAGCAGCAATTAGGGTTATTCTACAACAAAACAGCCATTTGCATGTTACAGTGAGCTGGGATAACTTTTTCACTAGATTTGTAGATAGTGATATCAGTAATCCACTTGCGGGGCGGCCGGCCCTAGATTTTACTGCCGGACGATGAACTTCACGAAACCCATCCACTACTGGGGTCTCCCCACATAGCCAGGTCTCCTGAATACAAATGATCTCGTTATTTTTCGCCAATTCTTTTATCTATTCAAGCTTTATTTGATTTCCTAATCCATTTATATTCCAGGAGGCCGTTTTTAAGCCATGTGGCTGCCCTGTTACCTATTCTACATCGCTAAGGGGCCCAAACCTATTGGATTAGTCAAGGTAGCGCTGAGAAAGCCCTGGCGGTACTAAGGCTCCAAATCTTCCAAGAATCCTCAGGAGCTGAGTTATTTATTACTATGTTAAGGTTTCCCAGGCCTGGACTTACATCTCTTTCTAGTACTCTCACTTTCCTTTTTCCAAGCCCTGCATGGTGCTTTAGAAAGGCTTTTTCTTGCTGATTATTATATTCTACCCTTACTTCTTCAATGGGTACTAGCCGAATCCCTTTTTTTGTATCTCACCCTCTGCTTTCTCTATGGCAATTTTTACCAGATCTGAGTATACTTGTACCCTGGTAAGCTCTTTTCCATCAAGGGTTGATTGAAAGCCCACCTGTCGGAGATCTTTTGAGCCGATTCCTTTTAAGTTGGGGCAATGGGCGAATGAATTAAGGAGAAGTGATCTATTTAGATACGATCTCTTCTTCGTTTTTTTCCCGCCCCTTCCCATTTTCACTTGTTCAAAGTACAGCCACTGGTTTCCTTTAGCCTCCATTTCTATTGATTTTGGCCCCCTTTGTGGCTGTTGTGTATTAGATCTAGCCCCATCCTCTGATATATTGCCCAAATGATGTAGCTCTTTAAAGGCAACAGTTGTAGCAGGTTTTCTAATTGTATTGCATGGAGCATATTTTATGCATCTAGTCAATTTCTCCTTGTAATTTTGTTCATTACTACAAGTACCTTTTTTAGCTTGGCACTTTACTTGTTTCTCTGTGCTTCCAATATTTATTCTACTCACATTCTCTCTCATACTTTTTGGGGCCTTTAATTTCGGCAGTTGTTCCACTGGAGATTCCTCCATCTCTCTCCCTTTACCTACCACTCTACTTATTCCCTTTCTTTGCGCACCTTTTCTAACATATCTGATATAACCGCCCCTTCTTTTACCCAACATTGGCCCTTTTGAGATGTATACATTGTGGTTGGCCGATGGATGTTCTGTGGTCCCGATCCCCTCCCCCCCGCAGTTGGGGTTGTATGCTCGGGGTCTGGAACAGGTCTTAACATTACAGGCATTTGGCCCCTTATTCCTTGTAGTTCCCCCTGAATTTTAGAAAGGTACGAATTCTGTGTTTTTAAAATATCATGGTTTAACATTGTAACTTCCAGGATCCCCTGGAGTCCTTTTTGCAACAATAACATTAATTCCAACATTGAAGAGACCGGAGTTGTGGAAGATTCTGAGTGAGGCTGCAGCCATTGATTACAGTCATTAGTGCCCTTGGACCCTATACTATGCTCATCATCCACTTCATGTCCCTTCACACTTTCGTCCATGGCAGAACCCTCTTCCTCCTCTTGCCATAGGTCTTCACTATTTATTTCCTTAGGGCCATGAAGTAAGGACCGCCTTGGTGACGAGGATAGTCGAGGTGTCATTGCAGGTCCATTAGAAGCTATTAAAGACTGTAGGGATTGGTTAATTCAGTTTGCAGAGTCCATCATTTGTTCGTCAACAATAAGGGAGGAACATCCCTTCCATGGTACTCCCCGGCTATTTCAGGGTCGGGTGCAGGGGGCTTGACTGGTGAGAAAACCCTTTTAACGTGCTTTCCCACAAAGTCTTTCAGGGCGTTTGATGCTATACCCCTTTATCTCCCACTTGCGGTGGCTCCTTGGGTATTTTCTCTTTTTTCTTCTGTATACGTTTTGATTTAGTTTTTGTCCCTGGGCACACTGGGCTTCCTCCTGATGCATTTTGGTCCATAGGGGGGTCTTTTAATATCTTTGTCTGTCCTAGTGCACTTTTGTTCTTCCTTGGAGCCATCAGTTACTCTCTTTAAACTTGGAATTAACAACTTCTCTGTACCCCAACTGGTGCAACCCCTTAATTCCAAACACAGTCCTCAGGACAGGAGTGGCCAGTTAAGGTATTTAAAAATAAAAACAAAAGAGATAAATGAAAAGGGAGGAAAGGAGAAGACTCCAATTTTCCCACTTACCTCTGTTCTGCTTTGTGTGTACCAGCGCCGTGCCCGTGCTCTTCTCTATTTTGTATTTAGAGTAACCTTCTAAAGGACGGAATTCCTCTTTACAGCAAATTTTGCAATTCAACACGTTAATTAGCAGCACTCCTGTCGCTCGCACACCCTTCAGGCTTTAGGCGTCTCTCCCTGCCTCTCCACTTATACCTGATGCAGGGAGTCGCAGGCCAGGGGGGGACCGGGGGTCACGGTGCCGAGAGGTGGGTCAATTCTCCTGTCTTTGTCCTCTATATATTTAATGCTGGTGCCAGGTGCCGGCTATCGCGGCCGGTAGGGCCGCGGGCCGCGGGCCGCAGGCCGGGTGGCGGATCTTTCGCCTTCTGGCTCCTTTAACTTTCTCTGTCAGCCGGGTTTCACGGGCCGGAGGTCGAGGGGTTGGATGGCGAGTCGGGACTCGCGTCTCTCGCGTCTCTGCTCCCTCGGTCACATGGGGTCACGCTCCACGCAGTACACACGCACAACAGAAGTTGTGTTGTGTTCACTTGAGTGAATGGTGCCCGGCACATTATTCTGCTGACTTATTTGCTTTTAACCTGCAATGTCCAATGCTCTGATTCCTTCCAATATTTCCTCCTCCCATTCCCTGAGTATGAGACATGCATAATTATATGATTCCTTCTACCACATAATTGTAGTGATCTGCTGGACACGGTATAGTGTTCCAACATATATTCTATGTCACCAGCCACTACCTGGGGGCTGGCCTCAACACTCAGTCCACACACATCCATCACAGGTGTCACCGGTCAGGTGACCCTGCCAATAAAAGGGTCTGGGCGCATGTGCCTAGGGCGAGTTCCAGTATTAAACACTATCGGGCAGATTTACAAGCCCCTTGCGCCACTTTTGTGTCACTTTTCCCATGTTAAAAATGGCGCAAGGGGCTTGTAAATCTGCCCCCATGTGTCTGCGTGTCATTTGTATGGCTGCATGAGGACCTAACCTTACAATGGCGACGAGCATGTCTGAACCACATGTAGGCATGCAGTGGCTCAGAAGTTTGGCCAGGGGGGAAATGTAGCCTGTACCGAAGCCAGCACTCTGCACCCGGCGGGTGAGGACTATGGCGCCGCGCAAATGAATGACCAGCCTTGCAGGTAGAGGCCAGTCAAAACAGGAAAACATTGCAGCCCTGACTGTGAGTAGGAAGTCCGCAGTGTTGCAGAAACCAGCAGGAGGTGTTTGAAGACTGTGTAGCATAGCACAGTGCACCATACTGTGACAGAATTAGGAAGAGGGCCGCCTGATAGACTTTCAAGTGCATCAGGTCACCCGGTAAGAAAGCACCTGTGGAAGAAGGGAAGCTGCCACATTAAGGAAGATTGGCAGTTAGAGATTGTAGTGAAGAAGCAGCAGCACCTAGTGAATGACTTGAATGTGGCAGCTCCGACCGCTCACTTTACTGCAGCTTCAACCCAGTGCTGCCTGTGGGTGCAGAGAGACTGCCACAGCGGGTTTGAAAAGAGGACTCTGTTCACAAAGCAATGGCCCCAAGTAGATAGCGCGATGACAACGTACCTGCTACAGCTCTTATGGCGCGTGCCAGTGATGCCTCAGAAACTTTGCCACATGATGCTACGTGCTGACAAAAGACTGCAGGCTCGTGAGGAGTAGCGCAGCCCTATAGCGTCAGTGAGGCTGCGGCGGCCTGTGCCTGAAGTGACTGGCATCACATTGTGAGTGCTCCTGGCATTGCGCATCAGCCTGCAGAGGTAGATGGAAGGTTTAAAATACTGCAGCAGTGAAGGGAGAGTCAACCCTGCCGGACATCTTGCACTTGAGGCTGCCATATGACTGAGAGGGAAGCATCAAAAGGAAAGACGGCTGGTAGTGCCCTATGCTCCAACCAGCAACAGCTAGAGACTGGGCAAAAGGGTGCCACATGCCCACTGCTGGCTGCCTGTTGTTTTAAAAGGGTAGAGACTCTGAACTCCAGTAAGAAGAAACTGCTGACCCCCACAAGGGACCCACAGCTATCACCGCCAAGAAAGCTGCCAGGAGGATTGGAAAGCAAACTGAGTGAAATTAAAGGCAGCACCCAAGAAGAAGAAAGGAAGTAGAGCAGCAGAAGTGGGTGTTCCCCTATGCAAGGCCTAGGTCATCAGTCTGCAAGTACTGCCTGTGTCCTGTGTCACATGATAAGGCTGAGTATGCGTCGGCCTGAGAGAAGAGGCCCACGACAAGGAGAAGAAGTTCCCGAAGAGAGGACCAGGCACGCAAGGTGCCAGCAGAGGCTGCCTATGGAGAAAGACTGAGAGCATGCGGCCGGAGGTGCACAGAGTAACAGGCCTGGAGAGAGCGAGAGAGAGAGCCCTCAGAGAACAAGAAGGACTGTTACACAACAAAGGCCACTCCAGCACAGAATAGCCATCATTGGCCCACCGAGTATGTCACACTGAGCGACCTACCTTGACAAGCATGCGTGCACTTGGGAAGGACCTAGTGCTGTGACGGCTTAGCCCCGAGGTGCAAGCAGTGCATCCTTAAGTGAAGAAGAGGCAAAGGAGGAAGGGTGACCCTCCAACCAGGGATTGGAGCATCAAGAAGATCCCTGAGGGAAAGGACAGGACCTATGAGAGGTCCACTGGGAGATAGAACACCCATGAGAGGTCTATGAGGAAAAGAAGACCTGTGCAAGGTCTACAAGGAAAAGAGTCATGTCCTACCAACAGGACAAGAGTCAGGTCCTACAGAGAGGACAGGACGTGGCCAGGGAGGTCCCTGTGAAGAGCAGGTCACAGGGAGAGGCCTGGTCAGGAGACAGAGGAGAAGAGACTCAGTCCTAGGAGTAGTACATAACCAGGGAGGTCCATGTAAAGTGTCCATCACATCTAGAGGCCTGATCAAAAGAGAGACGAGAGTGGCACAATGCCACATCGTGGAAGAGCAAAAGGAAGAAGAGCATGGCAAGATGTCAGAATGCCACATCACAAAGAAGAAGAGGAAAGAGGAGAAGCAGAGTGGCACGATGCCACCTCACACGTAATAGGGGTGAGCAGAAGAGGGTGGCACGAGGCCACAGTACCACATCGCAAAGAAGAACATGAAGGAAGAGGAGAGAGAAGAGTGTGACAGACTTGTCACATGGAAGATCACTGACAGTCTCACAAATTGTCATCAGTATCAAGGGCATCATATAAGTTACCTAGGAAGCTCCGCACATCCAATGTGGCGCACCATGTCTGTGAAATACCTGGAGAGTAGCAAGGTGCCCCTGGTGTCATAGGAGGCAGAAAACATTATACCCAGTGAAACTGAAGCCTGCTTAAGAGAACATACTCAACCGTATCATTGTCCTTTGGGGTTACACAAGACTTGGTTGTGTCCCTTTTCAGACTTCTTTAGTGATCTCAGTTTTGGGACCTTTAAGGGGTTCTGAACAATCCACACAGGCCCGTGGCAATCCAGGGGCAAGGGCCTCAGGGAATTCTGGTGAGAGGAGAATCCCGACATGAGAGATGTGTCTGCAGCAGCTCCACGACAGGCATCAGGATGCACTGCGGTCGTGGACGGAGACTGGTCACACAAAGACTAACTGATGAAGGCAAACTGCACTGCTCCTACATTGCTCACACGATACTTGATGCTGCGACTTGCCAGCATCACTCTGTCTTTCCTGAGATATTGCCGCAAGCTTTGATGTAATTACTGCGTACTGAATCTTTCATTGTCATGTAGCCATCAACTCAGCTGTACACTGTCACTGGCAATCTGTTCTCTTTCCTCCCTTTCTCCGCCTGTTGCATCAGTGATGCCCTACCAATATGCCCTGCTAATTATATTCTTTGCATGTTACCCAAAGCCGCACCTTGGCAGCGCCATCCTGCTTTTTCTTAAGGCATTGCTGTAAACTTGAATGTATTTGATGTATTCTGAATTTTCATTGCTATATTGTACTCAGTCCAAGTGTGCCTAACCTCTGGCAATTCATTTCTGTGCTACTTGAGTACCATGCTGACTGTATGTCTTATTGACCAATGTGCAAAAACAAACAAAAGAAAAAGTTAATAAAAATCATTTAAACAAAAAAAGACTACCTGATGAAGGTACGTGCACCGGAGTCCTGATGGCCAGTGCACCCTTTGTGGCTGCACGATCGACTTGGATGTGGTCCTGTTGGCAGTTCCTCAGCAACGCATTTGTGCAGACTATAAGAGGTCCCACACAGTCCACACAGTCCTGTGGCAGCCCAGCAGAAAGTGCTCAAGGAAGTTCCTGTAAGAGGGGAGTCCTGGCATGAAATGGAAATCTGAAGCGGCTCTACCAGCAGGCAATGGGAAGCATTATGGCCTTCAAGGTAGACTCCCATCCATCAATGTCATCCTCTGTCTTTGCAGGTTGGTCATCCATGGAGAAAGGGTGTTTTCAATTATATTTTTGCAGTGGACTCAGCCACCGTTCCTGATGCACGATTCTAGTGAAATGTGTAAATAGACGCCAACACTGTGAGACCAGGCGGAACAGAGCAACAGTGCCCACGCGGACTGCCTGAAGAGACTCAGTGATGTTTCGTTTTGTTGTTTGTTCTTTCCCAAAGATTGGACTTTGTTTATTACTTTTACAATAAAGTTTGGGAGGGAGGCAGAGATCTGCTGGACACTGCCTAGTGTTCCAGTATATACCCTATGTAACATACCACTCCCTAAGGCCTGGCCTCAACACTCACCCCACACCCATCCATCACAGGTGTCAGGTGACCTTGCAAATAAAAAGGGGCGGATGCACGTGCCCTGGGCCACTTCCAGTACCATACACTATGGGGCATATTCACAATGAAGTGGCGGAGCGTGGCGTTAGCCTCCTTAGCTTAACGTCACACACCGCCACTTCAGATATGCAGGGCTGCACCATATTTACAACAACATGGTGCAGCTCTGTGATTCCCCCTGCACTGGCGCTAAATTTAGGAGCCTAGCTCCAAAGCAGGCACCCTTGCACCATAGTGCCAGAATGACTGTGTTGAGGGGAAGATTGGTTATGTACAGGAAGGTGTCCCTTCCTGCACATAAACAATCTTTAAATGGTGTTTTGTCACTTCTATGTATGCTGCTTACTGCAGCGCACATAGAAGTTACAAAATGTAATTTTTTAGGTCGAGCATTCGAGACCACTTGTATATACTTTAGTTTATACTTATATGTGTTTGTACTTTGTGGGCTCTGGAGATCAGCCCTAGTACTTGTCTGCTTCCGCTTAGGGACTTTTTTTCTGTTCAACTGCCTCTATTTAACTGTCTTGATAAAAAACGACCAGCAGAGGTCAGTAAAATACCAGAATCACTTTTACATTCTCTAGATTCCAGTCCATAGAAATTGTCTTCCAAGAGCACCCGTAGACAATAATATTTTTATAAATCTTGTATTTTCAGTGCTATGACATCCGAAGGCCCTGATTTTATATTAAAACCATCGCTTTGGACTATACATTTCCCGCTGAAAGGCAATATTTCTTTCCATGTGTTCCCATATCTGGTGTGTCATGCAGTTTGGTGCTTATTTTCCCTCCATGTTAAAGAACAGTATATGTTTCAGCACCCAGGTTAATGTGCTGCATAGCTAAATATATATAAGGTCCCAAAGGCAAGACCGATTGCATTGCAAATGCTTGATTTCAAAGATTGTTTATGTGCAGGAAGGGTCACGTTCCTGCACATAAACAATCAATGGACTTTTGCTGTTTCTATGTGTGTATTTGTATTTGTATTTGTATCCGGAATTTGTAAAGCTCGAACTGCCGCTCCGAAAGGAGCATCCTGGCGCTGCACAATGCACAATGCATCACACATGGAAACAGCAAAAACAAGGAGAAATAAAGCATTTCTCCTCGTTTTGCCTGTTTAAGACCAGGTTTAATCTGGTCTTAATTTTGGCACTGCCTCCTATGTAAATAAGGGCCAATGTCAAAATCAATGGGTGTTGCGGTGGAACGGCGACCGAAACACCCATTGCACTCCCTTTCACGCTAAGTACAGCATGAAAGGGTGGCTAATTTACAAGGCAGACTTAAACCACGTTAAGTGGCTTAACACTGCCTTGTAAACAAAGCGAAGCCTCTATCTCCACCACAACATCGCTGGAAGTGATGTTGGGGTGGCGATAAGGGCTTGTAATTATGCCCCTATGTGTCTGAGTGTCAGTTGTATGGCTGCATGAGGGCCCTAAACCTTACAGTAAGTTTTCATTATTCCAATCTGGTGAAGATTTTTCCTTGTCTAGTTCCCTCACCAGCCAGCCACTTCTCTTCCACATTGATTACCCGTCCATTTTACCGTCGGCCCTTCGCAATCCTATTATTTGTGTTAAAAAGAGTATGTTCACTGCATTATTTATATGCACATCTCAATTGTGATGAACTATTATTAACTCCTTTCAAGATTCTGACAAATCTTGTAAATCTCCAACAATTGGTGTTTACAAGTTACCACAGTTAAAATATGGCTGACTTTATGTTTTAAAATATGCATCGTTCAGTGCACCCAACCAAGCTTCCTTTTTATGAAACAATAAATAAAATTACATTTAGCACTACTGCAACAAGTGCAAAACAACACGAGACCTTTAGAGTGAACACAGAAATTGGGTTGTTTGTTGTTGTGCTGGTCCCCGTAACCACGGGAAGCATGAATGATCCTATTGACTGTTACCAGGAGTGTACCTATCAATAGTGCCACAGGGTTAGTGGTTCTGTGGCGTAGAGGAGTGAGTGGCCCAATGCACCTCAACTCTGTCTCTAGTAATGAAAATAGGGCTCTGTGCCCCCTTTCCTTGTTTCCATTATAATCGGTGGCAGCCTTTCTTTGCCTCTGACTTTTTGTTACATAAATCCAATTAACAATATACTTATTACTTGACAGCTCTCAATAGCAATTTCCATACCATTGATATTTTTATGAGAACTATGTACAATACAGTAACAGGGGTGCCGCTCGTAGCCGCTTTTGTAAGGACTGCTCACCGTTTTAAAATCACCGCCTTATTGACTCTTGGCAGCGTGGACCACTTTGGACCCTGGGAGCTCTCCTGACTTTTGCCATGAAACAAGGACCGCGGGTGGGACTGCGAGGCCCAGCCTGTATAGCGCCTACCATCTACGCTGCAACTGGGGCCTCTTCCCGCCCCTTCCTCCCGGCAGCCTTATTACGGCTCGCGGCCCCCGCTCCGCGGGAGCCGCTCGTTGCCGCTTTTGTAAGGACAATCAGCAGCCCGTATTGAAAGGTCTGCTCACCGTTTTAAAATCACCGCCTTATTGACTCTTGGCAGCGTGGACCACCTTGGACCCTGGGAGCTCTCCTGACTTTTGCCGTGAAACAAGGACCGCGGGTGGGACTGCGAGGCCCAGCCTGCATAGCGCCTACCATCTACGCTGCAGCTGGGGCCTCTACCCGCCCCTTCCTCCCGGCAGCCTTATTACGGCTTGCGGCCCCCGCTCCGCGGGAGCCGCTCGTAGCCGCTTTTGTAAGGACAATCAGCAGCCCGTATTGAAAGGTCTGCTAACCGCTTTAAAATCACCGCCTTATTGACTCTTGGCAGCATGGACCACCTTGGACCCTGGGAGCTCTCCTGACTTTTGCCGTGAAACAAGGACCACGGGTGGGACTGCGAGGCCCAGCCTGCATAGCACCTACCATCTACGCTGCAGCTGGGGCCTCTTCCCGCCCCTTCCTTTCTATACTTAAACAACACTTACGTCCGCGTTAGCTGGACGCGCGCGGGCGGGCGCTGGGCTAAGCCCGTGCAAAGGGCGGGCCGTCTAAGGCCGTCCAAGGTCGTTCAAGGTTGGGCTGGGCCCCCTTTCTTTCATTTGTCGCCTGCTTACACTTGACTTGATAGATATTAATATCTTCAGTGAAATATTGTTGTCGTGATTAGGTACGATTGTGTTATTAATTACAAAGTGCTGGTTAGTATTGTTTGCTGACATTATGTCACTGCGCTCGGGGAAGATTCGCCATACCACTACCCTCAAGACTTCAAACCGGGTGGCCACGGGTACCCTTGATCACTTTTTTAAGAGAGCTAGTAACATACTTGAAAAGGAAATTGCTTTTACAGAAAAGCGTTTCTCCTTGGACCTAATAACGGGGAAGAGATCATCATTGGGGAAGATAGGGTCGGTACCTTCCCCGGCACCTACTAACTCTGCAGGGGAGGGAATTAGGCTTGTGGAGGATGAAGAATATCTAGATAGTTCAAATAGTATTTCATCACCTTTGAGTCTATCTTCAAGTAGTGATAGCACTGGTCTATCAGATTCTCCAAGACTACCCATTTCATCCCCTCTAACCTGACTACAAGAACCCCAGTGAAGACAAATTCTGCTAGTGAGGAAATAGGGGGCGGTTCTCCGAAATTTCCTAAAGTAAAAATAGCAAAAGTACAAAAGAAGACCCTGAATCCGTCCATGTCAGCTGCTCCACAGCTCCCTATTTTTCCGAGAATAACCTCCTATTCTCCTGAGTGTCCAACTGAGGAAGGCAGCCTCCTGGGGAAAATTGAATTTCTAGTTACATCCTTGATGCTCCCACTTTTAGAGAGAACCAGGATGATCACCACAAAACTAGACCAGATTGAGAAGCAGGTGGGAGGGAACTCATTGATACTTGCTGATTTGGCAAAAGGTTTGCCCATTAATAATCCTCCGGTTACTAATACAAACCCGAAGTTGTCCACTACACAAAACCTCCCTTGCCCTACAGTAACTATAAAGGCAAAAAATCCAGCCCATAAATTACCACGTAAATCCCCCAAAAAAGTACAGACACCTTCCTTGTCACAGAAGCTGTCATCTCTTAAAGTTGCACCTAAACAAAATGTGAGCAACCAAAAGGGGGAGACTAGGGGACTAGGGAAAAAATTGGAACTTCCTGGAAATAAGGACAATAGGACAGATAAGGAAAATGAAGTAACTGCCCCTCAAAATACATATAGATCATTTAACAAAAGAGTTGACTTGCCACCAGAATCTGCTCCTTATGTAATTGTTATGGCAGGAGTTCCTGTGCTCACCAGGGGAATAAAGGAAGATCATCGCGCCTTAAGAAACAAATTAATATACTGGTTGTGCAATAATAGACCTCTGCCGGCCCATGTGAATGGAGAAATCCTTAGTGTAAGGCGCGTAAATTGGGTCGGATCGAGGCCTAAAGATAGGAATGGGGACGCTATCATTGTAAATTTCAAAGATCATAGAGCCGTGAGGCATATTGGTGACTGGTATGATGCGCGGGGTAGTGAATATATCTCTACGCACTATCTCAGTTACTTCTATCCACAGACGTCAGCCCCATACCCTAAAGAATACATACCAGGAAGACAGAGCTTAAGTAGGCATGGTATAGAATACCATGGTTCTAATCAAAGGCTTCTTTACCCACAAAGATTCCCTCTAAATCAGGGCTTCCAAAACTTTAACATAGAGCAACAAGGTTTTAATACACCGACTTTTAATCACTTTTCGATGCTCTATGGGATGGAAGGTGTGGATTGACTCCACCCCAGGAAAACTGGTACTCTTTTTAAACCTGTAATTGTTGAACCTTAATGGCAGGGGTCCCAGACATACATGAGAATGACAATATGGTCAAACCCCCATTACTGCAATCTATTGGGAGAACAAAAAACACGATAGGACAAAATAACATCGGAACTCCCGCGGGAGATGTAACCCAACATATAAAAGAAACTAGTGCGGAGACACACTTAGACGAGGCGCAGTTGGGTATCCATCACTCCCCTCCCAAGGACAGTTTACCAGCAAACGAAGGAAAATTACCTAAACTTAAACTCATGTCCTGGAATGTAGTGGGTCTTCGTACAAAGGTTGATGACGGAAGTGCATTGAACTTTGTTCAAAACTATAGTGTTATTTGTCTCCAGGAGACATGGGCCATGACAGAACTGCACCTAGCGGGATATAAGACTTACTTTACTCCTGCACTGGTGGCCACTTCGGGTAGGGCGAAGGGAGGTTTGTCAATCTTCATAGCAAATACAATCCAGGGATTGGAAATAAAAGTCCTTGACTTGGATATAAACTACCAGTTACTCAGTTTATCCTTCTGCTCAACTTTTATAATAATGTCACGGAAGGACAGACTCTGAATGTCCTGGGTTCCCTACGCCAAAAACTCTCCCATCTGATACAAGAGGTAGGAGCCAGACCTAGTGTAAGCATAGTATGGGGGGGCGATTTTAATCTTCACCCCTGTTCTCGCAGCAATAGTAACATATGTGGCCTGGTGGATGAACAAGAAGAGCCAGTCGTCCATTTCACTCATACTCCTATGGGGGTATACATGAATGAAGCTCTTTCTGATTTGGGTCTTACGGTGGTGAACACATTAAATATGACATCCCAACGGTTAGATCCAACTTTCTTGGGAAGGGGTTGCGAGACTACAATAGACTATATTTTAGTATCCAATACATTGGCTAATAGAGTCACGAGTTTCGAGATATTGGTGAATACACTTAGTGATCATTCCGCCCTTACCCTAGAATTTTATTTGGACCAGGCCCATGCCACTCCACAGATCCTAGCCAGTGCGTTAACTCAGAACACCTTGCATTTGGCTAAGACAAATGGATATTCCATAAGGTGGCATAAGGTAGATGCTGGGGATTTAACAAGAAAAGTGATAGGGGCAGTCTACCCTTCTATAGATAAGTGCCTAGATTTGGGATCCTCGGAGGAGGAAGTCCTACATAATTTCAAGGCAATCCTGGAGAAAGTAAATGAATTACTAACTGTCAAAATAAAAAGTGACAGTCCCAGGAAAATAGGATGGTTTAATCACAATTGTACAGTAGCACATAAGAAACTGAAAACGGCCCTAAAAAAAACGAATAGGGATCAAGAGGACATAAGAATTTTAAGAAAGAATTACAATAAGGTATGCAAAGAAAGGAAAGCCGATTAAAACAAGCTTTATGGGACCAACTCCATGAAAGCTCTCTAGACAAGAACAGTGAGGCATTCTGGAGAGTGGTAAAAACCCCATTTCTACTAGATCGCAGAGCCCTCCCATCCATTGAAGTGGCTATTGAAGGTTCAGTTTGGGTGGATAATTTTTCAAAAATATTTATGAAGGGCCAGGAATCAGAATGGGCTAACGAAGTACACAACGATAGCCCAATGACAGTGACTTATCCCATTCCACTAGAACTAACCTTAACCGAGGTCCTCCAAGCGTTGGAAGCAAGCAGAAATGGCAAAGCCCCGGGTCCGGACGGGGTCCCCGTTGACTTTTTTAGGTATAAAATAGATCTGTGGGGCCCCATATTGACCAGGGTGTTCATGGCAGTATTGAAAAACGGTCTGATGCCATCCTGGACTAAATCCATCATGGTCCCAATATTTAAGAAAGGAGACAGGCATGAGGTGTCCTGTTATCGCCCGATCTCTCTGCTGGACTCGCTGGGCAAGGTGGCAGGGAGAGTAGTGCTTGAGCATTTACAGCAGTGGGCGGACGATGGCGGGAGTCTCTCTAATCTTCAGTTTGGATTTCGGGAGGGTTTTGGGACGATTGAGCAAGCCTTAAATTTATCAATGCTCCTGAGTAAATACGTGTGTGCAAAGCAGGGCAGGTTGTATATGGTGTATGTCGACCTGTCTGCTGCTTTTGACTGTGTTTCCCACGCAAAACTGGTGTCTGTCCTTTTAAAAATGGGTGTTGAAGCTGCTCTGATTGGTTTCCTCAGGGAACTCTACTCGAATGCCTCTGCGAGGGTGCGTTTTGGTGTAAAAGGCGAGCTGTCGGAGTCGTTTAGAATAGAGCGTGGTGTCCGGCAAGGTTGTGTCTTGGCCCCCTTCCTTTTTTCACTTTATACAAACGGATTGGAGGTGGCAATGTTGAAGGGGGCCCAGGACCTCCCGCATGCTAGAGACCGCCCGATACCCGCTCTGCTCTACGCGGACGACGCAGTGATACTGGCCCGCACCCCACATAAATTACAGAAGGCTCTGGATAGGTATGCAACCTTCATGGGGAACCTTGATCTTCGAATAAATATAAAAAAAACATATGTAATGGTAGCAGGATCAGGGAAAAAAGGGGGAAAAGCTATATTCCTTGATAAGGAAAGACTTGAAGTTACTGGCCAATATCCATATCTAGGCATCATAATTGATGACAGACTAAATTGGAAATCTGCAGTTGAAGCCAGGAAACACCACTTGATGCGAGCTATTGCTGCGCTTATACGTTTTTCACAAAAGCTGGGAAAAAGGCCACCCGTAGAGCTGTTACACATCTATAGAGCCAAATGTCAAACGGTTGCCTTGTACGGGGCTGGACTGTGGGGGCACGCCAATACTAGTCCCTTTCAAGTAGCAGAGAATACTTTTTTAAGATTTTTATTAGCGGCACCCAAATGCGTTTCTACGTTTGCGTGCCATGCGCAACTGGGGATCCCGTACTTGGTGGATCTAGCAAAAATACAACTGCTTTTACTGTGGCGTCGAATATGGACCTCAACAAAAAACTCACTTACAAAGCAAATAGTGGCAGATTGCATGTCATTAGACCACTCAGTCAAAATTAGTTGGCTTCTATCCGTGAAAATTTTTCTGACTGACATAGGGCTTGGAGACTATTATTCCGCCCCTGATAGGATTTCCGAAATATCCAGGAAAGATTTGAAAGTGAGGGCATTGGGCCACGTAGAAGTATTGCGTATGGCCACAGAAGCAAGAAAACCTTCTGTACAACACTCGATGGCGATACAGGTCACCCTTTCAATTCAGCCATATTTAACGTATGTAGTGTCACATTTTGAGCGATTTCTGCTGGTAAGATTTAGATTCAATATCTTCCATAGACTGGTGGCCTTTCCAGTTCAAAACAGTTGGGATCAAATTCTGTTACCTTGGCCATGTGATAGAATATCAGCACAGTCAACAATTCACACTGTTTTGCTTTGTAAATGTTATGATGGTCACCGTAGGCTTTGATTGTTCCCGATTCTTAAAAAAATGGGCTTTAGAAGATGTCACCCAGCTATGCTGCGACTCCAGTTTTTAGACTCTGAATGGACTTGTAAATACATTGTGACATTTCTGAAATGTATTTTTAAACACAGAGCAAATCTTTAAAATCTTCGCCCTATGGGAATTAGTGAATTATAGAAACTAGTATTTCTATGTATTAGTCAGCAGGATACAGGGTGCCCTAAAGTTTCGCATGGTCACTGTGTTCTTCTTTTATGAATTGTAACAGTTTTTTATATTGATGTATAATCTTGTTTTTATTCATACTGCTTTTATGGTTTTTCATGTACTTTAAAAACCGAATAAAGAAATTATTCATTCAGTAACTTTGTAAAATACATCAGAAATGTTCACACAGGGATTTCAAGGTTTCCTGCTACCTCAATGCATTTGTACAATAAAGGCCACTATGGAGCAAGTTGACCCCACCTGGTTGTACTGAGGTCACTGCTCTTCCAATGCTCTCGACAATTCCAGCACCTTCATGGCCCAAAATCACAGGAAATATGTTCGCATAAAGACCTTCGAGCGCATGATCATCTGAGCGACAAATGCTAGAGGCGACCATCTGTAAAGATAAATGAAAATGAAAGTAGTCACTGTGTAAAATGTTTGGGTGTTTTTGACAGCGTATCAGAAGAAATGGCACTGCATAGCACCGTGCAAAGCATCATGGGCCTGTAGTACACTGTTTTATCATACATTCATTCATTAATATCTTTATTGCGGCTCTTACAGCCATAAAAGCACATAGACATATACAATTTAATAATACGTATCTCAGTAAAATATACAGTCAAATCTCGTGGAAACCTTGGTGTCGAATGTTATAGGAATGCAAAGGCACATTCATTTTGACAAGTAAAAAATTCTTTAAAATAGAAAATAGTTAAAAATATAAGTTAAAATAAAAACTTTAAGAAAATGATTAAACAATCCTAAAATTCTTTTAAAAGATCCATTGTCAGCAAGCCAGGCTAATTATAGCAAATTATAGCAAATTAGGCAGTCACAATTTACTAACTTTCACTTATCAGCAAATGCAAATGCACTGTTTTATCAGAAGAGACTCTCATCAAGTTAAGCTTAATATGGAAACATTACCCCGGGCCTTCACCCAGCTTGCCCATCACAGAACTAAACACTGAGGATGCTGCCTTTCGCCACAGCTACCCTACTCAAGTATCGACAAACAGGAGTATTTATTTCCATCCTGATATTCCCACCCCCTCAACTCATACCCAGTGGAGGGAAGGGCACTTTGTCACGGAGGACTATGGTTCAAAGTATTGACGATTACTGCTAATTGGTCGAACACTATCACCGGTAATGTGAAATATACACTGGTACGGACATGTGATATTTGTGTTACCTACTTTAATTTCTGATAAAATCAACATCGTAGAGAACCCGATTGTGTGTGGTCTAAATTAAAATCATACTAACTGATGATATTTTGTTGAATGTGCATTTCCTAAGTCAAGGGTAAATTTGTCCACTGAAGCAACAGCAAAAACAGCTCAGAGAAAGGCGGGGCGTATCGTAGCTAATGAGCCTGCAAAGGAAGCTGGGGGCATATTACCAAGCTATAGCGATAATTATCGCTAAGCTTGGTTAGCGGGTATTAAAATATCACCACGCTCTGACGATTTTTACCGCTGAGATACCTTGATATTATCAAGGTTTATCTCAAAAGCGGTAAAAATCGTGGGAAATGCATGAATATCGCTGTAAAATCAGTGATATTCATGCATAATCGTGACAATGCTCTTAGCCATGTTATCCACCTTTCATTGGATAACATGGCTAAGAACTGCTCTGGGCAGGCGTTAGCTTTTGGAGATAATCGCGCTTAGCGCGATTATTTCCAAAAGTTGGTAATAGGTGATGAAGATGTTAGCGACTGCTTCCAGTCGCTAACATCTTGGCACGCCCACTTTGCATGTCATTAGTGAAATGCCTGCTATCGCCTATTAGCTGTCGCTAACTGGTGTTAGCGACAGCTAGGTAATAGGGCGATAGAATTATCGCCGCTTTAGTGGGAAAAATTCCCGCTAAAGCGGCAATAAGGCCCTTGGTAATATGCCCCCTGTTTTCTATGGCTGCATTCGATAGCGGGGATCACAGTGTAAGTAGTCCCACACCTGCCTGCAAAGGCGTAGGCTGCAAAGTTTGGCACATCCTGTGGGCAAGCAGGTACTCTATGTGAGTACCTGCGCGTGCATTTAATTGTAGTTTTGAAAGAGCTAATATGGCAGTTATAATTAGGAAGGTCGGAGGTTCGGTTCCTGACTTCACCATATTTACAGGACAGCTTTCACATCTGGGCCGGTTCCTAGCGTCCCAGCCAAGGGACATAGCTTTACGGTGGGGCAGTGTCTCGTAGACAGCAAGAATAATAATGGCAACATTTGTCTGCAGAGGGAAGTGTCCTCTCGTTAATAGCCTTATACTGGCTCGTGCAAGCTCACTGTTGCCATGATATTATAAAAAATTTGTTTAATAGTGGCCTCGAGACTGGGTTATTAAGTGCACAGAGTGCTTGTTTTATTAATACCGGCGTAGCGGGTTACTACTCATGGTGCAGCTAGGGCAGCGTGAAGGAATAATGCTGAGGCTGCCTTGTTTTATAGGGTTTTCAGCATGGTTAACGCCCGGCGTGCACCAGGCCCTGCACGTGCGACATAGGTGTCCGGGGTCTCGAAGACTTGTAATTTTATAGTTAAAGTTGAACGTATTTCGGCAATAGGACAGGGCTTTCGTAGGTGTTTTTTAAACTACCTTGTCTTATATTCATCACATAAATACAACACACTGTGTCTGTGTGCACTAGGAACATTATATACACATGGGTACAGGTAAACGAGTGTCCTTGTATGTGATAATCACATGATAAATGCAGTGTAGCGCTTATAGTGTCAGTGCAGTTGTTAAGCACAAGTTAACTTGTATGTTTTAACCAGAGGATAAACATAACACACAATTTAGTGTCTGTGCATGTGCACAAAGCACCTGATAATCATGTGTAAAGTTGACAATGGTCAATGTATGTTTGAAGCACTCGATGAACATAAGGGGGGACCCAGGGAGAGCCAGGCGCGAGCCGGTCTCTCCCTGGGCAGGTTCGCGCGAGGAACATCAACAGGTGGGGGGCTGATTAGCAGAGGGTTGAAAAGGGGAAGTCAGGCGGGGATTAGCAACTGCGTGGCGGGAGGCGTGTAGGGAGGTTGTTTTGCGGCGTGTATTTGTCGTACCTGGGTTTTCTCTGACCACATGGAGGACGTGGAGGAGGTCAGGAGGGCCGTGCGGTTCCTCTGCGATGCCGGGCGCGAGGACCTGCTGCGGCCGGGTGTCCCAGCGGAGGCGTGGGTCGGACTGGCCCGCCCACCTCGCAAGGCTTCCGAGGGCGTTTCCAGGGCCGTGGACGCTTGTTTAACCCCGGGCCCGGAGGAGGAGGAAGACGGCGAGGCGGCCACGCCTGCGGACGGGCACATGCTCGTTTTGCCGGTCGCTGCAGTGGAGCCCCCGCCGGGTGACCCGGGCGCCCCCCAGCAGGTATGTGCATTCCAGTTACTTGGTGCTGGTTCCCGCGGGGCGCCCGGGGGGAGGCGGGGGCGTTCTGCGGGCCGTCAAGCTCCGCGTTCAGGCGGCTTGGTCTCGGGGAAGACGGGGAGGCTGCAGGCGGGCCCTAAACCAAAGCGGGGGCGGAGCCTGGACTCCCTTGGGCACGCGCCGACCCCTCCCCCTGCCGGTATGCCTGTAGTCCCTGCCGTTACGGTGCCCAATTCTCCGGGGGGGGTTTCCCCACTCCTGTGGCTTAATGGCCAGTGTTTTATGCTCTCTCCTGCCATGCTGGGGCCTGGCCCTGCCCCCCCCCGCGATGTTGGCTCCCCGCACACGGGTGACGCCGGTGCTGGGCCACTCACTGCTGCATTGCCGGCTCCAACCCCTCCTGTGGTCCCCACTCCTGCCCCTGCTGTGGTTCCAGTGGGCACTGTCTCTAGATTGCTGCCCCCCCCGGCCACTGCGGCTGTGGCAGCCGGTTTGCCTGGCCCTCGGGCTGCCATCCCCACGCCCCCGGCTCCTGGTATGAGGGGTTTGTTCAACGAGGGGGCGCCCCAGTACCCGGGGCAAGCCTTGTTCCCGGTCCCCAGGGGGCGGCCAAGTGGCCACTTGGGGGGTCAATCGACTGGGTCGGGAGGTGTCCATGGTCTGGCGTCGGTGGGCCGTCCCTTGGGGGAAAATTGCGGTTCAGCTTTCAGGGACCATGTTGTCGCGCACCCTTCATCGTCTGGCTTGAGCGGCAGCAGTTTTCAATCTGCGCCTTCGGCTGGGCGGCTGTTGGCAGTTTCTACGGGCCCGGGAACTGTCCCCACGGCTGTTTCCAGTGGTGGGCTTTCAGGGGGGCTATCTGGAGCGGATACCTCTTCTACAGTTTTCTGTCCACAAAGCTTTCAGACCATTGATTGGCAGTTTTATGATGGGGGTATTGGTGATGGGGCTATGCCCAGTGGAAGTAATCAAGTTGAATTTTCTGATGCAGCTTTCGGTGGGAGTTTTCATGATGATGAGTTGGAAGAGGGGGAATTGAGGGACAAAGATGTTGGGCTTTTGGCAGCACGGGCCCAGGGGGGTGGGTTGGGGCAACCCACTGTTTCTCGTGTTTTGCAGGAGTCTAGAGCGGACCCTGCAGGTGTACGAGGGGCAGTGTGGTCTGGACCTTCTCAGCGGGATCGTGGGGCCGTCGCCCAGCAGTCGGAGCAGTTACCAAGAGGTAAGGATGGGTGGTGGTCAGTGTGGCAACCTAGGGAGAGTCTCCCGGTTAAGTGTACAAGATCTGTTGGTATGGGTGATGGGGTTGTGGTTGAGCGAGTCGCTCTGGCACCGAGGCTTGAGCGGCCCGTAATTTCAAATGTGCAACCTAGGGAGAGTCTCCCGGTTAAGAGTACAAGATCCTGTGGTACGGGTGATGGGGTTGTGGTTGAGCGAGTCGCTCTGGCACCGAGGCTTGAGCGGCCCGTAATTTCAAATGTTTCTACTGTGCAAGTTGCAAAAGAAGTTTCTATATCGGGGGATGGCGGGGTGGATGCCACTCGGGTAACGGAGGATAGTATCCTACCGAAAAAGTTGCCTTATTCTGGGGTGGGGATGCCCTTGGGGTCCCATTTATCTGAAAAAACAAAGAATCTGATCTGGTCTGGGGCTTTTGTAGATGTTTTTCGTCTTCTCCACAGGGATGTCCAGGCAAAAGAAGGGTCGAAAGAGGAGGAATTAGAATTGGCTCGGAGGCCTCGCGTTCCGAAGTCCATAGAGAATTGGACTTCGGCCTTTCTCATTTATGCCAGCGTTTATTGTCAACGTCATCCTGAGAAAGCGATAGACATGTTTAAATATGCAGATGTCATCCGCAAGGCTCACAGTTATTTTGGAGGCTTTGCTTGGTTGTCCTACGATGACGAATTTAGGGCGCGCATGGCCGCTTTTCCTGAGCGTTCGTGGGGTGCGGTTGACTCTGAGTTATGGTTGCAATGGATGGCATCGGCAAACCCTCCTGCTACGACCCACACAGCTAGCGGGCAACCTGTGTTTTATCGGCCCTTTTCAGCTCGCCCCGCTCAGTCTGGGGCGGGGGTTTGGGGCAGAGGTCAATCAGCCGCTTCTGGCACTTGCTGGCATTTTAACAGAGGTTCCTGTAACAGACCCGCTTGCAGGTATAAACATGAGTGTTCACAGTGTGGAGGGAAGCACGCCCTCACCCAGTGTTTTCCCGGCCAGAGATGGGGTGATCAGGGACGGGGTTCTGGGGGCAGGGGGCAGCACCATCAGTCTGTTTACAAGGGCCCCTACTCCTATTAGGCAGGAGGTTCTCGACCTCTGGCTGGTGGATTATCCGGATTTTGAGGCAGCTAAGATTTTGTCTTGGGGCTTCAAAATTGGGTTTCGGATTGGGTATCAGGGACCCAGGGTGGGCAGGTGGTCGGATAATTTGAAGTCTGCGAAGGAGAGTCCACATGTGGTGCGGAAGAAACTGGATGCAGAGCTTGCGGCTGGTAGGATTGCTGGTCCTTTTGTGCATTGTCCCCTGCCTGACTTGATTGTATCACCCCTGGGCGTGGTGCCCAAGAAGGCGGAAGGGGAGTTTCGTCTTATTCATCACCTGTCCTGGCCCGAGGGTTCCTCAATCAATGACTTTATTGATCCAGCTGACTCAACTGTCACTTATGCTTCGGTGGACGATGCCTTACGGCTCGTGCGCACGGCTGGTGTTGGGGCTTTGCTGGCGAAGAGCGACATTCAGTCGGCTTTCCGGCTATTGCCCATTCATCCTTGGGATTTCAGTCTGTTAGGAATGCATTTTGATGGTAGTTTCTACGTGGATCGGGTGTTGCCCATGGGCTGTTCAGTGTCATGCTCCCTGTTTGAAACCTTCAGTACCTTCCTGCAGTGGCGATTCACTTTTGTCAGTGGCCACGCGTTGGTCTGTCATTACCTTGATGATTTTCTTTTCATTGGGGAGGGTTGCTCTGGGCAGTGTCAGTCGGCTTTGAACATCTTTCAGGCTCTAGCGGAGGAATTGGGTGTCCCCTTGGCGCCGGACAAGACAGAGGGTCCCTGTACGTCCCTGACTTTTTTGGGGATCGAAATTGATACTCTGTCTATGGTGGCGAGACTGCCTGTGGCTAAAGTGAAGGAAATGTCTGCTTTCATACATCTGGTGTTGGGGGAGCGGAAAGTGGTTTTGAAAACTGTTCAGAAGTTGTTGGGTTATCTCAATTTTGCTTGCCGGGTTGTTCGGGCGGGCAGGACGTTCTGCAGACGTCTGGGTCTGTCCATGTCCGGAGCAAGCCTTCCCCATCATAGGGTGCGCATTACCACCGCTGTGCGTGCCGATTTGACTGTCTGGCTTCGTTTTCTGCAAGACTTTAATGGCGTGTCCTTGTTTTTTGCGGATGAGGACATGGTGTGGCAAGTACAGTTGTTCACTGATGCGTCAGGGGCTCACGGATTCGGAATATTTTGGGAAGGTCGATGGTGCGCGGCCGGCTGGCCGGCGCACTGGAAGGATCAGGGTCGCAGCATTGCGTTTCTGGAGCTCTTCCCGCTGCTGGTTGCTTTGCACCTATGGGGGGATGAGTTTCAGAATCGTTCCGTCTTGTTTCACGTGGACAATTTGGCTGTAGTACACCTTGTCAATCACCAAAAGGCTCGCGATTTGCGGGTTTTGCGGCTCCTGCGCGCATTCATGCTGCGGTGTCTGCAACTGAATATTGTCTTTAAAGCGCGGCATGTTCCTGGTACTTCTAATTGCATCGCTGACTCTTTGTCTCGCTTTCAGTGGTCCGAGTTCCGCAAGTTAGCTCCTGGGGCGGACCTGGCACCAACACCGATCCCACAGTACGTATGGGACCTGGGGGATTGAGGGTTCACCACTTGGTGGAAAATTCTGTGGCTGAATCCACCAGGCGGGGTTATGTGAAAGCCTGGTCTGAGTTTCTGCAGTTTTGCAAGGTTTCGATGGGGCCGTTCAGGGCTGGTTGGTCTGATGAACAATGCATCTTGCAGTTTGTTTTACATCTGGCGGACAAAGGCCTGGCGCCCACTACCATTTCGGGTAAATTGGCTGGGGTTTCTTTTTATGGACAGCTTTGGTGGGGGAGGGATCCGGTTGGGGGGGTGTTGGTTCGTAAATTGTTGAAAGGTTTGGCCAGGCTCCGGGCTGGGGGTCAGCAGCTCCGGCAGCCCGTGACGTTTGAATTGCTCCAGTTGATGTTGCCGGAACTGGAGGTGTGTTGTCATGATGCTTTTGAGTGTGCCAAATTTCGTTTGTGTTTTGTGTGGTTGTTCTTTGGGGCATTTCGGGCATCAGAGTTGCTGGGGTTGCGGGGCAGGGTAGGCATGACCAGCGGTGAGGTGGTGTTGGAAAGTGACAGAGTGCGACTTTGGCTGCGGGCATCCAAAACCGACCAGATGGGGAGGGGTAAGTGGGTGTTCCTTGGTAGGAGTGGGGTCTCTGCATGTTGCCCGGTTGGGGAATGGGAAGGGTTTGTGTCCTCTCCGCATTTTCTACAGGGGTCCATATTTTGTCATGCGGATGGTAGTCCCATAGTGGCATCTCAATTGTTGGCTGTATTACGTAAGGTCTTGTTGCGTTTGGGGAAGGACCCTGTTCAGTTTGGTACCCATTCCTTCAGAATTGGTGCGGCGACGGAGGCCGCCCGCCTGGGGTGGGACTGGTCCCAGATCCGACGCATTGGTCGTTGGCGTTCCAAGTGTTGTGAAAAGTATGTGAGGAAATAGTGCATTTTTGGCTGGTCTAACATTTCTTTCTCTCCTAGGTCCCTGGCTATCAGTCGCCGGATGCAAAAGAAGGGTGTGGATACTGGGGCACTCTTTTATTAAACGAGCAGCTTTAGCCGCTGCCAGCCAGCTTTGTGGGAGATCACTTGGCCTGAACAGTATGACACATGAAGTCTCATGGCATGGAACAGGGGGAATGCGCTGGGGTGGGCTTTTTCCCGCCTTGGCTGCTTTGGTTTCGCAGTGTTTGGGGGGCCCTCCGGATCTCCTGGTGCTACATTTGGGAGAGAATGACTTGGTTTCTCTCTCTGGGCTGACCTTGTTAAAATTAATGAAGCAGGACCTGGAAATCATCCGAACCACATGGGAGAGCACCATGCTCATATGGACTGAGTTTGTGCCCCGTTTGCACTGGCGTGGGGCACGGACCCATTCTGCCCTGGAAAAGGCTAGACGGAAAGTGAACAGGACAATGCGCCTTTTTTGTCAACATTGGGGGATATACAGTTTGAACCATTATCATTTACAAGTATCTGAACATCATTTATTTTGTGAGGACGGTGTGCATCTCTCAGCTTTGGGCCTCTCTTTTTACCTCCTTGAACTCAGGGACTTGATTAGCAAGGTTCTTCAAGTACAGTTGTGGTGTGCTCCTTCCTTTCCTTTAGGTGGGGCAGGAAAACGCTAAAGGTTTTCCTGGGTGGCGGGTTTTTGTTAGTGGGGGTGGGCAGCCTGGAGCGGGTTGGCCATCCTGAAGGGTAGCGTTGGGTAGGCTAGGGTTAGTAGGCAGGAGTTTGTTCGGGGTTTTGGGATTTAGGTTTCGTAGGCTCACTGTAGAGTTGAATTATGTAAATAATAAATAAATAATGAATATGTTTATGATATTGATGATGCACCTGTCCTAAAATAAAAGTGGCCTTTCTTGCTCCTAAAAGAAGGTGTGGACAATGTTTTCTTGCGCGAGGGGGGACCCAGGGAGAGCCAGGCGCGAGCCGGTCTCTCCCTGGGCAGGTTCGCGCGAGGAACATCAACAGGTGGGGGGCTGATTAGCAGAGGGTTGAAAAGGGGAAGTCAGGCGGGGATTAGCAACTGCGTGGCGGGAGGCGTGTAGGGAGGTTGTTTTGCCCCACCCACCCTCCCTCTTTTTCTTTTTCTTTCTTTATTTCTGGGTTTGTTCTTTTGCGGTGCTCTAGGCACTGTTTTAGTTTAGGTAGGTTTGCCACTGTTAGGATGGGTGCCTTTGTTCTTTTGTAGGCGGGTTTTTGTTAGTGGGGGTGGGCAGCCTGGAGCGGGTTGGCCATCCTGAAGGGTAGCGTTGGGTAGGCTAGGGTTAGTAGGCAGGAGTTTGTTCGGGGTTTTGGGATTTAGGTTTCGTAGGCTCACTGTAGAGTTGAATTATGTAAATAATAAATAAATAATGAATATGTTTATGATATTGATGATGCACCTGTCCTAAAATAAAAGTGGCCTTTCTTGCTCCTAAAAGAAGGTGTGGACAATGTTTTCTTGCGCGAAGCGTTGTTATAGTGATTTAAGCGTGTGTGCCCTAAGCGCAGGATAAACAGTGTCAAGTACAGTGTGTATGTGTTGAGTACACGTAAACACACTGCAGTATCTGGTTGCGGGCACTACTTCATGTTTTTAGTACATATGTGTGCGCACTGTGCATATGTTTGTATATGCACTGAACACTCAAGGAGAGCACTTGCATGTTTAAAGTTGGCGTGTGTGTGCACTAAGTCCTTGATATACACAGTGGCATGGTCAAAGTCGGAAGGTGTACAAACAAAAAAATGCGAGGAAGCAGATAGTACTGTATTTATATTTGGACTATTTAAATCAGGACATCATGCTTACACTATTATTTGTATAGTCTGTAACGTGCACTGAGGATACAAGAACATACTTGGTTCGTGTGTGCTGAGGACAGGATACCAAATTACATACTCTGTACGGGTTACACCGGGGACAAGGGGGGTGCACAGTACCGTATTTGTGGTCTGTGTATGTACCGAGCACAGGATACATATAGATACCCCAGGTTTAGAATCAGTTTGTGCAATAGGTACATAATACACTTTGGGCCAGATGTAGGTCGACCGGTATTGAGCCATTTGCTATGTAGGGGAGATTCGGTAAATACCGAATCGTTATTTACCGATTCTTTATTTATCGAATCATCTTTTACCGATTCAGTATTTACCATATTGGTAAATGACATGTAGGAAGCACTTTGAAGAGCGCTTCTGTGCTTTAAGGATTTGTTATTTACCACCAACTATTAGTTGGTGGTAAATAACGAATACCTCTGTAAATGCAAATCTGTGCATTTACACCAGTGCCATGTGGCAGACATACATGCCCTTAGGGCATGTATGTGTGCCACATGTGCACACAAGCACTATTCAGGGGTGCAACAGGGTGTCAATGTGACACCCTGCCACCCTTGACTCTTTCCCTATTTTACCGAATCGGTAATTACCGATTCAGTAATTGACATTCATTCCTATGGGCCTCCAGGCTTAACGATTTGGACATTTTTTACCGAATTATTTGCTACATAGCATTTACCGATTCTAAAATACCGAATCGGTAAAATTCGGGATTTTAGAATCGGTAAATACTATTTACCTACATCTGGCCCCTAGTGTTGTATTCGGGGACCGTGCTTGCGGAATGTTTATGACGATTTCATCGTATGTGTAGATCTGGAGACAATAAAATGGTTACACGGGGAGGGCCTCAGCACCTAAGAAACACAATGGTGGGTGGGAACCTTAATGGGTGACCGAAAGGGCACGCACAAGGTAACCCATCATGTGTTGATTATTCCTTCATTAGGCCAGGCATTAGGGAATGCTGTGTGTGTCTAGGCGCATGTACGCTTGAACAGGATTTGGCAATGCCAATAGCGCCAGCTTGGCAAGAAATGTGCATGTCGGGCCATGGCTTCAACACACCTTAAGTAACCATGAATGCCCTGATACACTCCACTTTATACTCCATGCCTTCATTAAGTAACCATGGAGGCGCTATTACATTCCACGGTATACTCCAGGGACATTCTTTAATTAGGGGGCGCACGTACACGTGGAGTAAACATTTGGGGGGGCAGGTGCAGGGGATGCTGTTAACTACAAGACTATACGGTAACGACATTGATTGATTACATTCCCCTCACGTCGGACACAGTGGGTTAACCATGGGCATTTCACTTTGTTGGCAGCACTTCTCATAAGGGTCCAAGATGGTAGATGGCGCTTGCATTTCTCATTTAAAGGCTTCATTTATCGGGTCATATCAATGGCATTGACACAGCAATGCGGAAAATCATATAATCTCTTGCGGAAATATAAGAAGAAGGTCCCCAGTTATGCAACTGGTCCTATGCTAGGCACCCTCACTGTAAGCCTAATTTCAATGTGTACCATGTAATACAACTGGTGCTATGCTAAGTGCTCTCAGTTGGTTGTGCCACCCACAAGGGTAGCCTTGCAAATGCCTTGCACTGTGGGCTATGGACTTCGATGGCTGTTCTGTGGCTATAAGCGACCAACGGCCAGATTCATCATACTAAAATCGGCTCGCAAAGGGCCAGATTCTGAGAATCTGGCCCTTTGCGAGCGCTATTTTTGCATTTGGGATTCATCATCCCAAATGCAAAAATCGCTATACTAGATATCGCTATATTGTGAAGAATCGCATTTAAGGAATCTCAATTAGAGATTCTTTAAATGCTCTTCTTGAACCTTTTTGAAATTGCGAATTCGCAATATGGGGCCGCTATTTACCGCGAAGTGTAACTTCGTGGTAAATAGCGAAAACGTAGAAAAATGCACTTTAGTCCATTTTTCTAAGTTGTATGTTACACACACACATGTCCTTTGGACATGTGTGTGCGCAACACCAGTGTACATTTGCATTTCAGGGGTGCTACAGGGTGTCCTTTGGACACCCTGGCACCCTTGAAATCGCTTCCTTATTTGCGATTCGCTGATTGCTAATCGCAAATAAGGAATGACTCCCCATTCATTCCTATGAGCCTTGAGGCCCATAGGAATGAATGGGAAAGCCATTCCTTATTTGCGATTAGCAATTAGCGAATCGCAAATAAGGAAGCAGTAGAAATTGCAAAATAAATTGCGATTTCTACATGCATCCCGTTTTGCGAGTCTTTAATAGCGATTCCTTAATAATCGCTATTAAGGACTCGCAAAAGAGGACAATGATGAATCTGGCCGCAAGTGTCTAGCGGCAGCAGGACTTAGACTTAGGGGCAGCACACAGACGGCGCACAGGATAACCCTCTGTCATCAGGGTTCTAAGAAAGGTAAAAATCCTAAATTAAAGCGGAGAGGTAAAAAGCCAGAGGTTTTGTAATGTCACGTCAATCCGTCAACCCCTCCCCACGTAAAGGCATAGGCCACTCGCATCTAGCTCACTGTCATCTCTGATAATGGCATTTTATCAGTGCCGTAGATACCGCATCGCAGTAGAGCGAGGCCTGAATGCGCTAATGTGTCCGTCACATGATGCGAACAAGGGAGCTGGCATGGGAACCCTATCTGTTTGGCCAAAGGCTAAGAGCATTGATCATCATCTGTGGCTGTGTCCAGGCGAGCATACTATGAGGCTCGAGTCCAGCTCAGTACACAAACATAATTTGCCCCCTCGTTCTCCTTTTCGTTAGCATCATTTGCACATTTGTAGGTGGTTTTTGTGATACACAGTTACACATAACATATGTCACATGATGTTTTTGTGCTATATAACACACATTCTAATTTGTTTAGTGTGAAACATGACTTGCCTTAATGTTTGCATCACATCTGGCTCGTGCACATTTGGGTGCCTATGTTATCAGACAGACTGGATTCGGGGTAGTATCACACAGTATCGATGCATCCGTGTGGCGTCACACAGTCCCAGCACACCCCTGGGAGTGTGCAAGGTGGCATTATATGCCTAGGGTTTTTCATGCGGTATCTCGGCACCCCGGTGCCTGTCAGCTATTCCTGTGTTGTCACACAGGACCAACTCCCCCCTGGGGCTGGATTTGGGGCATTTGGATGCCTATGTCAGACAGTAACTGTGAACCATTGGGTGCGGATAGTATCTAAGCACCCTAAGCTGGGGGTGAGTGTGAAAAGGGGGGGTACAGTCTCACGAAGTAGCGATGACTTGCGAATTGTGTTTGTCATCTAAATACAAAGGGCACTAATCAATAATGTTTAATTTTCATTTATGTATGACTGGATACACGCCTGCTGCCTGGGAAATGTTCCTCACCGCTAGGACTGCAAGATCAGGACAACCAAGGGGACCAGGAGATCCGAAACTTGAGTGCCAAGCTACGGCATCACGTGTGATGGGCGATCAATTCAAGGGCCCAGTCGGTACCAGCAGGAGACAGTGCGGCCCATGCACTATAGTTGAAGTGTATAAGTGTGTCATACATTGGGGTTTGTCATTTGTGGTAAATTAGCAATACGCTGCTTTATAGGTGGACACCTGGCTAGCTCGACTAGAACTCAGGTATGACAGGCGGATGCGACACATCAACAACCTTGTCGTGGAACGGTGATCTGCCATTACAGGTGCCTGTGCTCGCAGGCGCATGTCATAGCGGACACTACAGTGTTGGGGATGCTACGTAGTAGGAGGATAGGCTAGCACTGAGCTTATCCCAGAAAAATAATAGTCAGGGGCAGGTAGTGCACGGTGTACATGATACGCTTATGGGAGACCTCAGGAGGTGCCAGCACTATATTGGTTTTGTATAGGTATGTTACTAATTGGTTCTGCCAGCCGTAGTAATGTAGCAGTACGCTGCTTCACAGGAGTGTGCCTTGCCAGCTTGGCCAAACCCAGGAGTAATGGGCATATGCAACACCTCAGCACCCCTTGTCGGGAAGCAGTACTCTGACTTTACGGCGCCTGTGCTCCCATCTGCCATCGTAGCAAACACTGCGTGGTGGGGATATTCCATAGTAAGGAGGGAGGCATACACAGAGCATTTCCCAGAGCATAGTGGTCAGGGTGGGTGGTTCACGGACTTCATGATATGCTCGTAGGAGATGTTGGGGCCTGTGGTTCCCTGGATAGACTTCCAATTGCACCAACAATTAATGTCAGCGTCTGGGGTAGCCGTGGCCTATCGGGCACACCATGATGCCATCAATTGAGCCCATCTAGTGGCCCCATGGCAGCAGGTCTACTTTCCCTGAGTCAGACAGCCCTAGCATATCTATCCCGCACTTGGGAGGGGGTGGGGAAGGACTGGGTACGCCTGGGTACGCCTGGGTAGAAAGGTGGGTCGACATGCCTGTCCCTATACCTAGTAACAAATGGCTGAGGCTAGCTAGGGCTTGACACTTACAGACTATAGCTCAGGGGTGCATCTGGGGGGATTCGTGCTTTGTAAAAGAGGGCGTCCATTTGTCCACACAACATGGGATGAAACCGTCGCAGAGAATCTTCTTGCCTAGTTAGTGGTGTACAGGGACAAGGCATGACATTGCAGTGAGTCGGCTAGTTTTGTGAATTTTAAGGACAGGGCATGACCTTTCAGTGTAGGAGGGTGGGGGGGGGGGCAGATAGCCGGTCAACTACGCTGGCCTGTGGCGGTACGGTCATGATTGGTGAGCAGTAAATGTAAGGTCCTTAGAGGGCGCGCCATTCTTGAATGGGGTCGCCCAAGGGGAGGGACAAGTTGTCTCTCCTAGAACTCCAGGGGCAGTTACAGCCTGTTAGCTACATGGGTGCGGGGGGAGTCACGCTTTCTCTAGGCTGGTTGGCCACCCAGAACGTGCACAATGAAGCCAGTAAATGGCGCAGAGATGCAAGGGCCCCCTTTAATGGAGTTAATAGAGCGTACGGGGGTAACCAGGGGGGAAGTACCCTCACGGTAAATGGGCCCTCTGCGCATGCGCACTTCGACGGAAGGGCGTGGTTAATAGGGCGTACGGGGATAACTGGGGGGGAATTACCCTCTCGGTAAACGGGCCTTCTGCGCATGTACACTCCGACAGGAGGGCGTGGTTTAAGTGATAAGGATCTGACACCAAGTAGTGACCTTGCCGTAGGCCCAAATAGGATTCGCAGAAAAGTAATTATTGTATGATTGATACGTTAGATTTGGATAGGAAATAACTTGTAATAGAATTATGTTAAGGTTAGCCATCTGATATCTGTATATAAAAATTGTAATCTAATGTCATCGAACGTTTTCTGCGTACTTGTGTAAATATTGTTTATTCCAATTTTGATGTATTTTTATGTTTTAATAAATACGGCCGGGGGTTGTACGACCCCCGCCTCCAAAGAAATCTCTCTCATATCCTTATTAATAATGTTTGTTAACGGAGGGGGGTCATCCTCCGGCAGTCCCTGGCCATACAAGAGTGCTCTATGCTGACTGACTGCTTGGTAGTCATTATCTACACCGAGTTTCAAATCTAAAGAAAGAATTAGCCTTAGTACTGCTACTATTCAGAGAAAAGGATAGTTTAGCTCAGTTTTCTATCAGAAAGAAATGATTGGCACTTGACAAACATTTGTTATAATTTTTGTTTAAAAATTGATATCGAAAGAAGAACACCAGCAAATTGAGTTTATGCATACCTCTCATAGGACCCTCACTTGTCTTGGAATCCAATTAAATTCTCCCAATGTACAAACTGCTTCCTGTAGATGCCAATGCCCTGCAAGCTTTCCTCCTGCTCCAAACCAAAAATGTTTTCTCTTCAATTGACTTCAAAGAGACCACCCTCAAAAACATTTGACCTCACAGCCCTTGGAGACTCCTATGTTTGTTAGATATGCATCATAAGAGCAACTGCGGACTAGGGGGCAGAGTTACAAGTCCCTTGCACCACTTTTGCGTCACTTTTCCCATGTTAAAAGTGACACAAAAGTGGCGCAAGGGACTTGTAAATCTGCCCATAGGAACATTGGTGTTGCTTCCCATTCACCACTATAAAAGCTATTAAACAAACTGGATTCTTTAATAAGTGAAACAGAAATTATTAAAATGTTATATTTGACTATTAAGAATAGTTTTGGAGAGTTGCTTGGAGGAGATCCAAGTCTGAGGGGCGCTAGGTGAGCTCCCATCGGGCGTGCGCCATGATGCCCATTTCAAATATTCAGCAACTGCAGCCTACCCTGGGGACTAAATTAATCGCGGATTGCAGAACTGGATCTGTTGGTACCAATCACCAGATGTTGCCTTTGGCTGCCTTGAAGATTCTGGCCAGGATTGATACCACAAGGTCTGATGCCCCACTGCTTGACTTAGCAGCGTTGATGTGTCTCAGAGTGGATCCTGAATAAGAGCATCTCAATATACAACTTAAGTCCCACTGCCTCTACTGATGGTGACTCGCAGAATTTGACTTGGCAGTGGGGACTGGATCAAGAGCGGGTTCTCCAATTGCAGTTACTCACAATGAGCTTTTTATGTGCCTCCATCTTTCGCCCTCTTTCTGCTATAAACTCAGTTTTACCATTCTGGGGAGAAGTACTTTAGAGCCTGGATGGGAGTAGTTGGAAGTTCAGCTTGAAATGGGAAACTCCATTCTACTGTGTTCTCAACATGAATTTGCAGTGCTTCCCTTTGAGGCCTCTATCCTCGTCCGTTTGTATTAAGTACATACCCAATCAACCCTTGACGGCTTGGGCAAAATAGTATGAACTGGTAGGTGTGCCTACAAGGTATTTGTTTCAATACTTAATTTTGAATAGTTTTAACTCTTTACTCAATGCAAGTGTTTGTATCTTACTTGCAAATTAATTTATTTTATGTATATTTTAAGCTCTTCATGCATAACCAATTTATGTACAATTCTGGTTCTCTAGTAAAGTATGAAAACATCAGATTATATCAGAAAATATCGCAAAATATATAAAAAAAAACATGGGTGTATATTAAAAAACAAATTTTATCTTAAACAATTATGATAATGGTACTGGTTAGTTTATCACACAATGAAACAAGAAGGTGTGGAGAAATACAGATGTTTTTGTCCTTCACAGTAAAAATTGTGTACACTTTTTTCAGATAGAATTAAGGCGAATCAACCGATTGATACAAAAGAATACAGCCTATGATGACATTACACAGAAAATAAGTGTAATTGTTGATGTTTCGGTCTTTAGGCTGTCGTCTGCAAGATCATCTTCAGGACTATACAAGTTATAATGGTTGACCCTGGAAAATCAGTGTGAAAATCACTGTCACTGTGGCGTCCAGAAATATATACAGCGACTGGATATTTTATGTAGAGGAGTGGATCTTAATTTCAAATTATGGTGATTATGGTGAAACTCCCAAAAATGAGTAGATAATTGTAAGAGATGATGCGTTTGATATTGGTCTCTTTTCAATACATAAGAAGAAATATGCCTGAGATTCATTGAAGCAACTCACAGTTATTTTATTTGTATAAACGAGTCAGCGACTCTGCGAGGGAATGTGTTACCCAATGGGATTTTGCTACAACAGTTCCCAGATTATTATTTTTTTTTTATTGACATCACATTAGGATATTATTTGCATAAATTCGTAACATAAATGACAGTGAATAATAATACCTGTCATTATTAAAGTACATTCAATAAATCCGAGTAGATAAATATAATCAGAATCAACATCTGGTATAATTGATCAACAAAATTTCAACAAAAATAATTACAATACACCATAAATAATCCTTCTTACTGCAACCCATCAACCCTATATACATAAAGACCGAGTAATAGATTTCTTCATCTAAATTATTCTATATCGCGACAATAGGACCCCAAATTTTCTCAATCTTAACCACAGATCCTGATCCCCTGGTCTTTGCCAGAGCAGTTTCCAGGCCATGGGTTTCTTTAATTATAGACCACCAATTACAAATAGTCGGCGGTAGTGGTGAAATCCACCTCCGAGCAATAGCTAGCCTAGCTGCCCCATCATAATTGAGAAAGACCGTGCAACAGCTGGTTTATCAGCTTTATAGCCTAGCATAATTTCTACATCTGCTAGCATAGGGCCCACACCAAGCTTACTAAAAAACACATGACCAATCTTCTGCATTCTATAAACATGTGAGTAAGATTTGCAGCTTAAGTCCCGCATTTAGGGCACTTGGTCTTCTCGCTGCCATTATTAGCTCCTGCCCATTTGGCAATCCTCTCTGGTGTATAATACAACATGCCTACTGTGCGAAATTGTTGTAGTCGTAAACTAACAGAATGGACAGAGTCACTTATGTTACCCAGAGCCTGAGTAATCATAACGGGTGTTATTACTGTATTCAGTACTTGACTCCAGCGTGTCGCTAATTTTACAGTACCATCTACCTTGAAACTGGCCAACTGTTTGTACGAATTGCCTATGAGAGATCTGATTTTCTCCCCATATAAAAGATCCCAGATAGGAGATTTAGTGATCGCACTTGGATCCAAGTTCTTCCCCAGAAAATCCCTTATCTGAAGATATTTAAATAGAGAGGTAGTAGGTAATTTATATTGTAATTGTAAAGCTTTAAAATGATTTGATTCATCTGACTGCGAACAAATCCCCCAAGCATAAAATACTATGTTTAGACCACGTTCTACAACTATAATCTTGAAATACTTCAGGAAACATTGAATTACCCCAGAGTGGAAGCTCAGTATGTATTAACGACAAGTTGCTTCCGACAGCCCTAGCCCGCCATATGAAGACACTGTCTCTAACTGTCTTAAATTTAACACATTTAAAATAATTTGGGTCATTAATGCGGTATAAGAAAAATAAACTACCATCCCCTAGAATTAGTTTGTATAAAGAATTTTGCTGATCAACCCCCAGGAGGCTACGGAAGCGCCCGGGAAACGCTGCCCAAAAGTTCTGAAGTCGGATAAGCCCAAGCCACCTTGTTTATAAGGTGATTTAAGCAGATCAATGGCGCGTCAAGCCTTCTTGAAGCCCCAAATAAAACTACTCAGCACTCCATCTTATTTTTTTTTTTAAATATTAGAAAGACGATCTCAACATATATAAAAATGTTCATCTTTATTAGATTACATCTGCCCAGAAACCCTATAGGAAGTTTGTGCCATTTTTTTAAAATTTTTCGTAATTTCGTCTAGTAAAGGTGTATAATTTAAGGATATTATTTGGCCCACTTCTGCAGAGATCTTAACCCCCAAGTACATAGCTGTTGAACATCTCCCCGGCATTGGCAGGCTAGACTTAAAATGAATAAGGACTTGGGCTTTACTGATATTTAATTTATACCCCGATACTAATCCGAATTTGGTTCCAGCTCTCTTGATAACTGGGACAGCTTCTGCTGGGTTAGTGGAGAAAATTGCCGGATCATCAGTGTGTGCTGTTACCTTCAGCTTGTTAAAGGTGGTCTTTAATGGTTTAATCTGCATATTAGTTTGTAAAGCAAGTATACACGGCTCAATAGAGGGCAAATAATAACAGGGAGAGAGGGCAGCCCTGGCTTGTCCCACAAGAAATGTCGAATGGGTTAGAATATGAACCAAAGTATGAAATCCTAGATGTAGGTTTATAACATAGAGAGCGCACCCATTGCCTAAACTGATCGCCAAGGCCGAATGCACTTAGTGTAGCCCATAGAAATTCCTAACCAACCTTGTCAAAGGCCTTTTCGGCATCTAAAAGGATCATCCCCAGACCCACCCCCTCTTTCTCCGCAGAGTCAAATGCACCAATGGCCATGTTGACATGAGCTGTAGTGTCTCTACCTGGTATAATAAAACCAGGCAGGATGTCGGACACTAGTCCTGACATCATTTGTGCGAGTAGATTTGCAAAGATTTTCGCAAAGATCTTTGCATCTGTATTTATGAGGGAAATGGGTCTGTACGATCCACAGTCTGTAGGTATTTTGCCCTTTTAAGGAAAAAAACTGTTTGAGTCATATTCCATGTTTACAGCGTCCTTCCGCCCATACCAGCATATTGAATGACTGTACTGAATGGTGCCAGCAGAGTATTTTTAAAAATCTTATAAAATTCTATAGGTTACGAATCTACCCCTGCAGCTTTGCCTGAAGGTAAAGCAGAGATGGCTAATCCTATTTCTTCCAATTATATTGTGTTATCTAAAGATACTACCTCGTCATCACTCAATATCGGAAGATTACTCTCAGAAATATATTGTGTAATATCTGCCTTATCAATCATAGAAGAAGATGAGTAGAGTTTCTGATAAAATAGTGAGAACTGCTCCAGAATAGCTGAAGAATGTTTATGTAAAACACCATCCTGGATCTTTATAGCATTAATTTTAGTTTGGGCCTTTGTTTTCGCTGTTTGAAAAGCTAGAACTTTACCAATATGTTCACCATATTTGTATTGTGCCAGACGGTACTTATTGTACCTCACTGCTATTTATTCCCTAAAAAATGTTTTCACTGCTGTTCTAGCATCCAATAGAGTAAGAAACAGCTGATCCTGATCTAATTGGCCATGTGTTACTGCCTCTACATGATGTTTTTCCTTATTTTGTAAACCCCTTATCAGGTTCTCCATATTGTTTTTTCTTAATTTATTCTGCCGCCAAATGTATTGTTGGGTCATACCTCTGACATACGCTTTCATGGTATCTCAGGCGATCAATGGGGAAGTTGTCCCTACGTTTTCCTCAAAAAAAGTCTCTAACTGTTGCTTCATACTAGAGACATATTCATTCATTCAAAATCTTTATTTCGGTTAAAAACAAACCATAAAAGAGTCATAGACATGAAAACAGTACAATCTCTAAAAAGAACCAACAGTGCCAAACAATATTGATATCCAAGTTAAAACAGGCAATAAGAGCGTCATGGACATCAATACAATGTCTTTTCTAAAAGGAACCAACGGTGCCAGACAATTTCAGTTACAAGACCACTATTATAATCAGTCCATCCTGGTTCGCACAATGCAAGGAAAATGCAGTATTAAAAATTAAAAACAAGAATAAATAGTAATAAATACCAGGTACTGTTATTAATAGATATTACTAGCAATATTAAAAACATATTAAAAGCACATAAAATTTAAAGGGTGTTGCATCCATTTCGAATAGCAAAACTGGAATGTGCGAATAGTTCGATATCGTGCCCGCCACTAAACACAGAGCCTCTTTTCATCAATATTATTTTAGTGTCTAATATCTTGTCCTACACCATAGACTATTACAATTTCAGACCTCGTCTTTTTCGTGCTATTGCCACAGAAAGGAGATATCGACTTAAGCTGAATACAATAGTCTCTGTTGTATCACCTTTGAACACTCTTTCTGCTTCCTTAGTATGTCTGAAACGCAGAAGGCAACAAATGGGTTTTAGCCACTTCTTCCTAATATGATGGTATGCCGGGCATAAGAATAGGGCATGAGCCTCATCCTCCCTTGTGCCAATATCACACAGTTCACAGTTTTCATAGAACCCTTATTACATGCCCATTTTGCTGTGTTGGCTTTAATTTGGAGAATGCCATAACGAAACTTTAGATACAATGATTTTGCTGTGGTTGGTAAAATTTCGTCCATGAAGCATTCAAATTTACTTTCTATTTTCACATCAAGGAACTTAAGGGTCAATACTCCGATTTTTGGATTGTGTATTGTGGAGTTTAGGACAGATTCCCAGAACCTTTCCCGCAATAGCTTTTTGCAGGTTAGGGTCAGAGAACCGGGGTCTGTCCAGTAATGGTATAACCCCAACTTAAAGAACCAATTCTCGATATGGGCCAACTACACCAACCGAGTCGTGTTCCTTATTTCCATGATTTCTTTTAGTGCTTCTCTGTAGTCAACTAATTCATCCGTTGACCACAGACGTATCCAATATAGCAATGGACGTAAAATAGCATGATCGTTGGAGCGGTGTATATTCAAATCCAGAAAAAGAGGGGCTAAGGGGGTGCGACGTGGTACTGCTAATAATTTTCATGTACCGAGACATATTTCACATCAGTGAATAAATATCTAGGAAAAGAGAATGGTCTGACATTTTTTCCTTCAGGGGTAACCATGAAAGATAGCAGAATAGGGTTATGGCCAGATGTCACCCGAGGGCATATGACAATATCTAAGCCTAAAATTAAACTGTCAGAGACCCAAGCCATATCAATCCTAGAGTAATATTTATGCGGAGCCGAATAATAAGTATACCCTGGGATTAGTGGATGTATCTGTCTCCAAGCATCCTGTAAGGATTGTAATCTAGCCATTTCTAGTATTGCTGCCCTGACCTTTCGCATTCTGCTGATACACCTGTTTTTGTTGAGTCAATATTATAGTCCATTAAACAGTGAAAATCTCCCATTATCAGATGTTCCCCATCCCAGTTCAACAATACCAAGGTAAGGAAATAAAATATGCCGGGATCATTGGTATTTGATCCATAAATTGAACCAAACACATATTTCTTACCCTGAATCTCAATTTGGGCCAATACCCATCAACCTCTTGGATCGGCCAATGTCTTGACTATTTTACAGAAAAACGTTTTATCTTTTTATTTAGCAGTCCCTTTCATAGATATAGTTTTTGAAGTACTAACAATTGTTTGATACCCCAACTGTTTTAACAAATGACAACCCTTGTAGGCTAAGTGGGTTTCAGTAATTAAAACTAGATGCGGTTGATGCAATTTTAGCTCCTCCTGTACCAATTGACGTTTATTAGCACTATTAAGTCCGGCCACATTCCATGCCATACATTTTATCTTAGCCATAAGAAATTATATTCCTTGTCCACTTTCCTCTCCAAATAATGATTAGCCCTAAAAAAAACTGAACAAACAAGCAGAATCTGATGACGACTTAATAGTCCTTTATGATAGCTATATTTTACCCTAATGATGTCATCATTTAAAAAAAAAAATCCCCCCACCCACAGACCCCTTTCAGTCCTCCCTCTGACCTGAGAGACCCTTGGACCCCCCCCCCCCTCTCAGTGACTAGAAGGAGGAATTCTCCCTTTAACCTACTGCCACTGGAAAGGCAGTACTAGAGAGCTACCACCACTACGGTAGCTGCCCCACACCTGAACAGGTACCATAAGTGAAGAAATATAAGAAGTACCAGTTAAGCTCAATCCCAAAGGGCTAGTTATCTTATCATACACATTTTTTTTACCCTTTTTCTTTTAATATTAGGGCCCACACAGTAAAAAGGGATTAGGAAACCACCCATCTTCATTAAAGCATATACATATACATGTAGACTTCTGTGCAGTTTCTGTTTGCCAATTAGCAATAGCAGATTTAACTTCTTGTTCATCAACAAAAAAATATGACCGACCATTGTTGAAAACCTTCAAGCGTGCCGGTTCTTGTAAATACACTTGTGCCCCAAGCGCCTTAAGGGGGGTCAATAAACTGGTGAAGCTGCCAACGTCTGTCCATAGTAGTCTTACAAAGGTCTGATCTAACAAAGAAAGTAACAATTCCACAGTAACAGGTGTATTGGGTCGAGCCTTTAGGGCAATTGCCTGCCTTAGCAGAAAGTTTACCAAAAAAAACAAGAGTGGATGGGGGTATTAACCTTCCTGATTACGTTTACCAGTAGGGAGCCTATTTACTCTTTGCAATGGAGAATCCCAGTCCCAGTCCGATCATCGGGGAAAGCCTTTTGGAATAACTGAACAAGATAGGCCCTGGGATCTGCTCCTTCTGCCCCTTCTGGAATGCCAAATAATCGCAGGTTATGGCGGCATTGACGATTCTCTAAGTCCTCGAGTTTAAGCTGGATAGCTGAAATTTTGGTAACCTGCTGCCGAACTACAGTATCTGTTAGGCTTGCAGTTTGCTCCGTCTCTCCTACTCTCTGTTGTAGATCTGATATATCACTAGCAAGGCCTCCCACTTTGACTAACATCTCCTGTAACATCTGCGAAATCTTGACTGTATCTGAATTGTCTTGCATATAATGTTCTTGTGCCTCACTTCTTTGGTCTTTTAAAAACTGCTTTATTAAGGCAAGTGTTGGTTCAGTATCAATCCAGGATATCAGCTGGCTGAGTCAATGTCCCTCGAAACAATACTGCTGAATTAGATACTTGTTGGGAGCAAGCTCCCCTCTCTCTCCGTTCTTTTGCCAAACTGGCCCCTTTCTCTGCGCGTTTTACCGCAGGAGTATTGCTCGCCCTGTTATCCTCAGTAATGTTTTCAATGGGGCTAATACCAGTGATCCAGGAGACCATACTCTTCACCCCTCCCTTAGCTGGAACCCATTTACGAAGAGAAATGTTCTCCAGATTACATTTCCCACGTATGTTGATTTAAGTTGAATTTTGTAGTAAATGGTCCGACCTCTGGGGAGTTTTCTTATTTTTGACTTAGGCCTTGATTTTCTTTCCACATGGTGTCTTATTAGATCTAGTACTTACTCCCACTCCCACTATTAAGGCTATTGAAGCATCATCGCTGTGGGAAGCCACCTCTTCCCATTCCTCCAAGGCATTCTCTCCAATGCCAGCGGCCCCGCTGCTATCTACATGTGCATGTCCCAGATTCATTTTCAGTGCGCGTTATTTTTATCATTGGCCACTGCGGCCCGCAAATGTATTTGCAAAACAATAGTACATACCCTTTGGGCTCGCTATTAGGAAGGTACATCCTTGGCACGCCCATTCCTAATAGCGAGTCGCAAACCCTATTTGGCTAGTCGGTAATTGGTTACTGACTTGCAAAATAGGGTTTGTACATAGGCCAGACAAGTTTTGCAGTTGCAAACAGGCCGACTTCCCGTTTGCGACTGCAAAAACCGTTGTACATCTGGCCCCAAGAGGCGAGGTGATTTATGCATGAAAGTTACCCTCATAAGAAGTGTCCAAGAGAAGGTCGGAACTGAATGGCTATTTTATGTATTTATTTATTTAGTAAAAGCAACATACACTTTTCAGCCATTAATGTAGTACAGAGCATCTCAAATGAAGGGTGCTGAAAAAAATCTGATTTTCTTTTTATTTACATACCAATCGATTGGGATTCATAAAATATGCCAATATCTATGTGTGATTAGCAGTGTACCTGGCAAAACCCCATGTAAGATAAGGACACAGACAGATAAATCTTACTAAAGACTAAGGCGCTCATTACGATGGCGGAGGGACCACCACCGCCGGGACGGCCGTGGTACTCGCTATGCCATCTGGTTCCCATTTCCCCCCGCCACATTAGGATGGCGGGGGGATTCGCTTACTGACTACGGCGGTCAAAAAGATCTCCCTCCATGCTTCTGCCACGGCAATTGTCCCAATTGCCTGGCGGAGCGGTCCAGCATGCGTGAAATGGTGGCGGTGCCTAGCAGGATTGCAATGCTGGCATCAACCAGCCTTTCCATGGCGGTTTCACCGCCATGGAAAGGCTGGGGAATGCTGGGATTTGGGGCCCCTTGCGGGCCCGCTCTGTGTGTGGGGAAGGTCAATGTGCACAGGGGGGTACCCGTGGTACCTCCTTGCACAAGGTGACAGGCACTGCGTGGTGCCTCCCCGTTGTGCATGCAAATGCACTATGTGCCATATGTGCATTGCGAACTGCAGAACCGTCTGCAATGTTCCTGGGCCTGGATGCGCCCGCCATAGTTTTGGGCACATCCCAATACACTGATTTGATTTGATTTGATTATCAGATTTGTATAGCGCACGAATGCCCGAGGGCGTCTTGTCGCTACCGCGAGGGACCACCACCTTACCGGAAGCGCCAAAATAAGTAAGAACTTTTGAATATGGAAAAATTTCCCTGAAAATAAAGTTGATAGAGAAAATATGCATTAAAACATTATTCGACTAACATGGCTGCCAGGGGGAGCAAATAATGCTGGAGTCCTTCCTTACTTACCACCATCCTTAAATGCCAATCAGGCGGGACTAGTCTCATTTTAAATGCACTTCGTGCATCTAACTCTGTTACACTTTTTACAAGCACTGATGAAAGCTGGCTTGCTGAAACGCGTCTGCTGTTGAATAAAAGTGGATTACAGTCCCCGTGAGTGCCTATGCGTGCAATATTATCGCATGCACTGGAGCTGGTATTTAACGTGAGTTCCATCCTCACGAATTTAAGGGCACCCGCCGGCGTTCGATGAAGCCTGTATTCGATGGAATTGGAGCTTTGAAACTACAAACACAATTCTGCAGCCCTGGTTAGGTGCAGCAACCAAACCAATATAAGGAAAATAGACATACAGCCCTTGGGTTATCACCCAGTTGCACTCAAATATATGATAGAATAATACTGCAAAGAAAGAGGATAAATTGAAGAGAGGTGGTGTATTACCAGATATCAGACAGCACTAATGGACTTGTGTTTTGAATCGCTAGGGATACAGAAGCCATGATTAAGAGGACTGAAAAAATTTAAATTGACAATGAACAGGAAATACCGATCAAATTAGTTTATGGTAAGTTGGTACTTTGGAACAATTTCTTTAAATTTGATGGGGAACTCTGGACCATTAGTGTAAAGGAACAAGCATGAGAGCAACTTGTGCTTCCATGTGTATTCCTTCACATTAAAAAAACGCACATTGAAAAACTGCAATGGCCGGCTTCTGCAGTCACCATAATAGGTGCTTTCTGGAGAGCCGGCAGGGACTGCTAGGGCCTTCGGGCTCCTGCTGCAATTCAAGGTCCATGGCCATCAATATATACCAGGTGGGAGTGCCTCAAGTGGGCACTGGGGCACCCAACAAAAAAAATAAAATGAAGAAGATTGACAAATAAGCATCGGGAGCCACTCGTTTGTTATTTACTGCTCCTGCCTGGAGCGCCACATAATGCCCTGCGAAGGCTTTTTTTTAATGTATTTTTTCTTCATGGTGGTGCCCCCAGAAGGAGCATAGGGACCATCAACCACATTTATTCATGTTGTGAGGGACTGCAGGGAGCGGCAGCCGCTGCCAGCAACATACAAAAAAATATTAAAGTAAGTCTCCTTGGTTATTGAATTCATGACCCAGGAGAGCTTACCTTATTTTCTAAAGCATTTCAAGTTGGCACTTTATGCTCTTCCCTTGCATTGCAGGGACCCCTTGTGGTGGCTGGGTGTATGGTTGTACTTTGAGGCCTAAAAATGGTTTAAAAAAAGTCAAAGGGCCAGATTATGATGTCGGGTGGTCTGCCACTGATGGACTGAAGGTGGCGGTCTATAAGACATCCGGTGCCGCAGTCCAATTGTCACATTATGATGAGCGGCGTTCTAAGGCAGCGGGTGGAAGGAACGACTGAAACTTCCAATGGTTCAAAGTACCTATAGGACCGTCAGTCGAATTGTAGTCCCTACATTAGGGGCAGTGCCTGCTCAGGCACCGCCGTAAGGATTACGATGGCTCATTCCAAAGGCCTTTTCATAGCGGTCAGACTGCAATGAAAAGGCTGCTTTAATGGGACTCTTGAAGCCCCTAGAAGGCCCTTGCTATATGAGTGCATGGGGATACCTGTAGTGCCCCCAAATATCCTTGCCCGTGTGCCAGGCACAACATGGTGCCTGGCACACGCTGCATGGATGCTTAAAAACAAAAGTTTATCCATTGTGGCTTGTGCTGTGGCCCTTTTTGGACCGCAGCACAAGCCGTAATGGAAAAAGTTATGACTCTAAACGCCTACATGGCGGTCGCATCATAACTTGGCTGGTGGGACCTCATACTACTTGTCGGTCTGTCCCAATTCCGCTATGATTTTGGTCAGGTGCTAATCTGACCAGCATCACAATGAGGCTAAAAGGCATGTTTAATGTTTTTTATTAAATGCTTTATTAAAAATATTTTGAGACGATCACTATTATTAAACATTGCAATGTGTGAATTTAGGAAATATACATTAGATTATGGCTATTGGTGACAACACCAATAGGTCTGCTGTATATATGTTGATGTGCTGACACCTTGATAAAACTATCGGCCCAGCCACATTTGGGTGTTGGCATTTTGACCATTTGACAAAACCTGTAGGCCTGCCTTACTTAAAATAGCACAGTATATATTGTGACATGGCTTAGAGAGCTGTGCAAGAGGAGGGGGGAATCCACAGGGGGTTAAGTGGCCCTGTGCCCAACCCCACACTGCTCATGGTGATAGACATCATACTTTACATTACAAAAACATGAACATTTACAGAAAAACACTGGTCAACTTGACAAAAATAGGTAGGAATTGTAATAATATGTTAACTTACATAAAAAAACTTAGAAATTCACTGAGAAAAAAGTTAAAGGGAGGCTTGGGGTCGCAAGTTATAGTTACTTCAGGGCACGAATTATAGTTAATTGCTATAACTATGACTTGTGTATTTCAGTCGTTTTGTAAACTTAAAACAGTATATTTTAACTGATATTTTCACCAAATTAGAATATCCCTTTAACTTTTGTTTTGTGTCAGAGAATATGGATGATATTATGTATATATATATATATTCACTAAAAAAAACATAGGTTTCACAATCGTTATAGTTAGGAATCAGCATTTAAAAAACCTTTGAAATTCACTAAAAAAACATAGGTTTCACAATCGTTATAGTTATGAATTAGCCTTTAAAAAACCTTTGAAATTCACTGAAAAAACCATAGGTTTCACACCAGTTATAGTTAGCTGAACATTTTACTCATTTGAGATGTCATCAGTGATGTCATCAGTGATGTCACTGACCATGTCATGAATGATGTAATATGTGACATCATCAGCAGTGGATTGCGGGTGCACGATATATAGTTAGTGCAACTAACTATATATGGAATTTCAATGGTTTTGTGTGAGTAAAATAAGGTTTTGTAAATGCTAATTCCTAACTATATATGGTCTATAACCTATGGTTTTTTCCAGTGAATTTTCAAGGTTTTGTAAATGCTAATTCCTAACTATATATGGTCTATAACCTATGGTTTTTTCAGTGAATTTCAATGGTTTTTTAATAGCAAATATCAAAAGCTTTAAAATGTATTCTTCTTTAAATAGAAAAATATATTTTATATGTGTTTAATACAATTTTTTTATATATTTTTTTTTAATAATTTTTTTTGTTTCGCTTCCGGTCCGCAAACCGGGTAGCTTCCCGTTAGCTCAATTTGCTGCCGCGACCCGGTCCGCGAACCAGTAAACGTTCCGTTTGCGCAACTGCCGCGTTAGAAAACAACATTGTAACGCGTCGCTTAACCGCGACGTGTCGTGTAACCGCGACGTATCGCGTTGTCGCGTAATGCGTCTTATGACGCGCCGCGTTAGCGCACCCGGAAGTGCTCTGGTGCGCGAAGCGAGGCGCGAAGCGAGGCGCGAAGCGAGGCGCGAAGCGCAGCTTCCCGGAAGCGATCCGGGACGCGGCGCGGAGCGCGTAACGTAAGCATAACAGGTCATGTGACTTGTTAATAGCACTTTTCATTGGTTCATTTCACTTTTGGTTTCCTAATGATGTAAGGTTAGGTCATGTGACCTAAAAATAACACTTTTCATTGGTTTAGAACTATTTTTTTCCCAAATGATGAAAACCCCTCCTTGTTTCCTCACTCTGACTTTCATCTTTGTGAGAGGAAGACCTTTTTTCATCACTTAGCAATGGCAAGTGTTATAGCTTCAGCTGGTGCACCCCCACCACCACCACCACCTTTTAGGAAGAGAGGACCACCTCCTAAGGTTATGGTTGAGCAAGAGGAGGAAGAAGAGGAAGAAGAGGAAGAGGAAGAAGAGAGGCATTTTTTGCGAGAAGAGCCTAGGAGGTCCCGTGTCAAAGTGAATTTTATTTGGCAATTTTTTAAATATCCCCAGGGCCAAAAAAAGTGAATGCTCGGTATGTAACTTGCCTTATTTGCAAGAAAGATCTGTCCAGAGGGACAGATAAAAAATATAGTTATGGCAATTATACGATGCATCGCCATATGGAGAGGTGGCACTCTAACAACTACAGTGCTGCGCAGGTACGTGACCTGCAGGATAACCCCCCTCCTGTGGCCAGAAGATCAAATGTAGAGGAAGTGACGGGACCAGAGGCGAGGGAGACGGTCCCAAATATACAGATGAGGTTCGGGACAATCAAACAAGTGTGCATGCGTTGCGGTCAGTTGATTTGCTACAGAGAAAGTAGCATCAATTTAATCAACTTAGCAATTGACAATCATGATTGTCCAAACCGGCATAGAAAATAAATTATCTTTTTTTTTTGTTGCTCCTGTTGAGCCCTTTAGAATGAATTGTTTTCGTTTCCCCCCCCCAAAAAAAAACAAAAAAATATAAAACCGTTCAAAAAATACAAAAAAAGTAAAAAAATGTTCAGAAAAATAATAAAAAATATATAAAACAACAAAAATAATTTAAAAAAAAGTTCTTTTCAGAACTACCTCCCCTCTATAAAAAAATTGCTAGAATGTTTAGCACTCTAGCAACCTCTATTTCTTTTGGTTCACTTCCCGGTTCGCTCGCCGGTACGCGAACCGGAAGCGAACCAAAAAAAAATTTAACAAAAATAAGAAGAGTAAGTATAAGGGAAGGAAACAGAGAGTAATGTTAAAAGAAAGATAGCTATAGGGAGTAAACCAGAGATACTGTTTAATAGATCTATTTACCGAAGAAAAGATGGAAGAGGGTATAATTGTGAAAAACAAAATAGATAAGGAAGTGAAAGAAAAAAAGGAGAGTAGAAGAATAATAAACAAGAGTTTCTTAGAGAATGTGAGTGAATGTTCAAAATAAGATTAAAACATGTGGAATAACAGAGAGAAAAAACAGAAAGCAGAAAAGAAGAAGTAACAGAAAAGGAATGATTGAAACAGCAAAGAAATGTAAATAACATAGGGGCATATTATCAACATAGGCGATAAAATTATCGCTGCTTTTATCGGCAGAAATCTGCCGCTAAAGCCGCTTTTGCGGCTAAAGCCGCTTTTGCAGCTGTTTTCTGCCGATAAAAGCAGCGATAATTTTATTGCCTGTGTTGATAATATGCCCCTTAGTGTGCTTGAACTACAGGGAGAAAGCATAATGAACAAGTAGTGAAAGAGTGATCAGTCAGAGACAGTGAGAGTAATAGAGACGGAGTAAGTGAACAAGAGTGAGGAACTATGAGAACAGAGGGACTGAGAAAAGGAGTGGAAGGAGTAGAGTAAGTAAGTAATAGAGAAAGGAATGAGGGAAGTAGCAAAGGCAGGAAACTGAGGGTTAAAGAAATGAAGCAGTGGAACTAATAGAAGTTAAATGTGATAGAAATGTAACGAAAAGAGTACAAAACACCTTATAATTGTCGTTAACTTAGTCACTTGTTATTTTTATACTTTCAATCTGTGAAAAAAAAATTTGAAAAATATTAAAACATGTATTAAAAATTAGAAAAGACAAGGGAAAAGATTGACAATCATCCAATTTTACAAAGAAATAAAGTTAGAGATAAACATGCAGAAAAAAAAGAGAAAGAAACGGTGATAGACAGTCAGACACAAAAAGAAATTTAAATAGAGTAAATTACTTAGAGAGAAAAAAAGAAGATACTTTCAGTGACAGAAAAGAAGGATAGAAGAGTAAACTAAATTGAAGTTGTGTAAGCTACTAAAAGAACGTGAGTAAAGTAAACTATATAAGGAAAGGGTGAATAAGGAAAAGAGAGTGAGAGAGAGAGGAGACAGAGGAAGTGAAGGAAAGAGTGTCAGATACAGACTGAGTGAGGCATCTACACAATGTGATTCATAATGTTAGGAAACACAGGTAATGTATTTGAAAAACGTGCAATTTTTTTTGCTCAATCCACAATCACATCACTTGTGTTTCCTTTGCTTAGGTATCTCATTGTGCAGAAGTAGTCTAGCATATGAATGAGTACGCAGAAGATGAGCACTGTATGCAACAACTTTGACACTTACAGAAGCCTCAGCTTCTCCATGCCCCCTACACAGTCCTAAATATATACATTTTAAACTGACGGTATCTTGTTGCAGATGAAGTGAGGCCAATCTTGCAACATGGTGCATCTTTTGCACTGCTGCTGCGTCATAAAAGTGACGCAATGGCGGCGCAAAAGAGGCGCACGGCCATCATAAATCTGCCCCTAACATTTTAAATGATTGTTTCAGGATGCCGATAAGGTGTGGCTTATCCAGAGATTTGTTTGAGGTGAGGCCTACTCAGGGTTGCAGATGAAATGTAGGCTTATTGAAGAGTACAGAGGAGATAATACATGTGCAGGCCTACCAATGAAGTGAGTCATGTCCACTGCACTCTTGAACAAAGGCCACACCTCCTCTGTGTCCCTGGACAGGCCTAAACCTCATCTGCACAATGTGATTCGTAATATTAGGAAACACAGGTGATATAATTGAAAAACGTGCAAATATTTTTGCTCATTTCACAATCACATCACCTGTATTTCCTCAGCTTAGGTATCTCATTGTGCAGATTTAGTCCAGCATATCCAAGAGTACGCAGAAGGTGAGGACTGTATGCAACAGAGCAATGTACATTACTCACCTCCCTTGACACTTACAGAAGCCTCAGTTTCTCCATGCCTCCTACACAGTTCTAAATGTATATCATAAATACAAAAAGGTACAGAAATAATTATACATGTTAAATGGTTTATTTTTGCTGTTCTCAGAATATATCAAATTTCACTAAAAACAGTGAGTTGAAGGTATTCATCATATAACAGCGGGGGAAAAAAACACAATCAAAATGATTGTGTTTAAAAAACCCATATAACATAACCAATCAGAAATCAGAACTCCTGAAAAGTAACTTACTTTCCATGACGTCGAAGGATGTCCTATGAACAGCTTATACTCTGTTGTGCTGTTATTATTTTCTGCCCTCCACTTTCTGAAAGAAAAGCTCCATCGTATTGACAAATATGTTACATACAATAAATGACTTCTCGCTCTCTACCGCACTTCTCCTCAAGGCCAAATCGTGTAAGAGCCATTTATAACTCTTGGAATTCTTCTAAGCAAATCCCGTCATTTTCTTTTTCCGCAACTTTCAGAAAGAAAACGTCCAAGATCACTTTCACAATCCTGTACTAGTAATATCTCACCCTTCTTGCTCACTCATGTTCCACATTAACTTTTCACTCTGTACTACACTTATCCTCAAGGCCAAATAGCGTAGGAGCCATTAGAACCTCTTGAAATTCCTCAGAGCAAATCCCAAGATTCCTACCCTAAAATTTTGGTTGTAAAAACACCAGGTAAGAATTTTTAAGGTCAAAAGGCAATTTTTTTTTTTAAAGTTAAAACAGAATCATTGCAGAATGACCAGCCGTGTCTAGACTTCAAATAAGCTGTATAATGTCCTGATGTTGTTGAAGGACCGTCATGATATATAATTGCTGCAGTTACAAAAGTCCTTCCTGATATTGACAACTGCGAAGCCACAACATTTTTAATTTAAGTTGTCAATTTTGTTCCATCAGGCCTACATCGTTGGAACATTAAAATGACATACTGGCCATATGTTCGTATAAATAATGTGGACAGCATTGCAGACTTACATTGGCTACACTCCATGTTGTGATCGGCTGCTCTTACTAGCTTATTAAAGGACACTGATTTACTGTCTGGCAAAGTTAAATATATAAATCTTTCTGAGTCTACACTAGTAGTACTTGATACCCTACAGTTCTCGCAGTCATGCTGCCATTGATAAGAAAGGCCAAACAGATGATCTACATCTACACCTTCATCTTGCAATACATCAAGCATATACATTAAAAACCCCTGACAATCTTGCTGAATATTTTGAGAGAATTGCGTTTGACCTGAACATTTGTCTAACAGATTTCGAATTTCAGACACACTTTCTATTTTTGTTCAATCAGTGCTACATTTCTCTAACACAGAATTCAACAAACTGCATAATCTTTGATCCGAATTGACCACAATCTCTTCTTTTAAAGTTTCTAGAGAAAAGACAACATTAACCACTACATTAGCATAGCAGTTGACACCAGAACTATTTTCAAATTGAAAACCAACAACATCTTCAACAGAATCCATTTTTTTTCTGCTTATAATTTCAGGTTCATCGACTTTTCGTCTTTTTGCTACAACCTCCCTACTATTGGTCACATTTCTTCGTTTCCGGCCTACCACACGTTTCTCAAACAAAGGATATTGAGGCAAATGTGGCGCATACTCTCTTCTTAACCTATTGTATTCCTTAACACAATCTAGATCCGCACAAATGTTTGTGACATCACACTCAATCAAGTACAATCCCGATAAACTTCTGACTCGTGACAATGCCGCATATGCCATACCCTCCTTGAACACAGAACTGCCAATATTCACCAATGCACTGTCTACACTTCAACCTTGTGATTTATGGATTGTCACCGCATATGCCAAGCAAACAGGAAACGGTTTACGGCGAACATATAAGTCTTTTACAAGCAAAAACCTAGCAGAGCAACGACCAATTAGCTGTACTTCATCAATGCCATCAAATTAAATTTTTAAAAATTCAATACCATCTCTATTTCTGTATTTCACAAAATCAACAACATTACCCATTGATCCATTTACCAGACCTCTTTCAACATGTAAATCCCTTCTTAAAATTATACGGCAATTTAAGCACACATTCAGAGTCTTTTCAAAACCTGCAGTTTTAGATATAGTCTTCTCTGATGAATCCAATTTTGATTTCAAATTCTCAGACAAAATAATTGTTGATCCCATATGCTCTACTCTGTCAATAGCTTCCAGTTTCACAATCTCTTGGTTTTCTAAATGCAACATTTTGTTGTTGAAGATGGCACATTCTGCAAGAGTTGGCATCAAACATATTCCAGATTTCTTCTCAGTAATTTTCCGAAAAATATTCTCAGGCACAACGTCTTCTTCTGGATACAAATTTGACAGTAATCGTGCATGTAAAGCTTCTTTCCCATGCTGGGTCACTTTTCCGATTCTAACATCTTGTAGAATATTCTTGTAATCTTCATCCTTCGCCTGACGCATATTTTCACGCAGTTCAGCATAATTGAAGTTTAACCATATATTGACGTTGCCAATGCTCCCTAGGCACTTCCTGGTATCTTCATGCGTGAGCATTTTGAACACAGGTTGTCCTTTCACTGATGTCAGCTGCAGAAGATCACCGAAAACAATGATGTGTTTGCCACCAAATAACACATCATACTCTGTTTTGAGAACTTCTTGCATTCTCAAATGCACAAAGGCAAGCATGACATTGGAAACCATGCTTACTTCGTCAATGATAAGAAGTTTCATTTTCCTCAAGACTCTTGAAACTTCACAACAAGCATCTCCAGATAACTTGTGGTATTGTAATTTGTTATCATGCTCCACTGGCAGCATCAGTAGACGATGCAAAGTAATACCTTTAATGTTATGTGCTGCCAGTCCAGTTGGAGCGGTGACAACACAAGACAGCGATGACTCAGTCCTTTTCTGCAAATAACATGAAATTGCTTTAATGAGGAAACTTTTTCCAGTTCCCGCTTCTCCACTCACGTACAGTCGGACAGGCTTCAACGACGTACATGAGCACTCTTTCTTCTCATGACTTAATCCATGATCAATTTGGTTGGTAACTTCATCATATATTTTCCTCTGCTCAACGTTGAGTTGTCTTTCCAAGTCTTCTAAGTTAACCGCATCCTCCTGAGCATGTGCCATGGCTCTTTCCACTTCAATCATGGCAGTGGCAGCTTCATTTTCGATAAGTGGTCCTCCTAGTGGATCCTGACTCAATGAAACAGAACTCTGACTGTCCTGAGAACTGTCTCTAGCAATCTCGGCTGCAATCATTGCTTCCTGCTCGATTTCCGCATTCAACATTTCTAGATATTTGGGAAAAACAGGACATTCTATGGTCTCCTTGGCGGCATTGAAAGAGACTTCGTAACAGAGGAAATCTCCAAGCAGTTCCTCTTCTGCACGCCAAGGCTTGAAAAGTTGCAAAAGAGCTAAATAGAAAAACTCTTTTCTTTCAGGAGATTCGCCACTCAATTTTCGATGGTTTTACCAATTGGCATTTTCTTTGCTTGACCAGACATCCCTCACTTCCAATTACAGCATACACTCCTTTATCAATATCTTCTTTGATGTTCCTCTTGAATATGTAATTTTGTAGAACCTCATACAGACAAACATTCTCGAGGTGACTGCTTCTTTTTGGATAATATGTATCCAACATGTTAGTCTTCAAAATATCGGTACTGTTTGGCTCCTTTTCCGCCAAATACTCAATTTCTCGCACAGGTTTCAGAACTCGATTACGCGTTGCAGCAAGACCAAGACTCGCCCAAATGATACTCCTAGATTTGGCATAGAGACTTGCTGAAGATAACCGGTCAGAACATTCGTAAGCTCCGATTTCTCGATGCGACATCTTCAGACTGAAACTGTACAACTTCTTACTGAGGCTTTTTTCATGGGAAATGTCCTCCCACATATCCTTCAATTCTGTCTTTTCTTTTTTAGTGATGTAAGATGTCACATACCGAGCCACAGCCATACAGTTATCAGCCACAAACTGTATATCCATGTTAGCATTCCACATGGACAAAATCACTGGGTTGTAGTCGTTGATGTACTTGGACTCTTCGTTCCTTTTCAAATTGTATGTGTTTTTGGGTGATTTCCTCGTCACATTATGTCGCAGCGAAGACATCAAACTGTTCACTCTTCCTTTAGAAATCACCGGTCGTGGAAAGCCGAAACGACATTTTGTGTAGAACTTGTCCTTGTTTCTGAATTTACGACGACAGTACTTTCCGCAACGATGGCTTTGGAAGCGTAAAACTTGTTCTCTTATGCTTTTGTCTTCCTTTGTCTTTGGAACAGCACATGTAGAATACTGTTCTATGAAACTCATCACTAAGTCATCCGGATCTGTTCCAAATTTGGGTGCATCTTTGATCCATAGCAGCATATGTATATGAGGATCACCTCTTGCTTGGTACTCCTTTCTCCAGAAGAAATCCAATACCTCTCCAAGAGGTGGATTTTTCTTGTTCATGATGAAAGCCATCATAGCTTCAAACCTATGATTGAAGTACCTGCATACATTCACTGGATCCAAAGAGCACAGTTCTCCGGGTGTCTTGAATTTGATATTTTCAATGTTTCCATTTGCCTCTCGTAGAAATTCAAGTAAGTCTTCCCAGCCATACTCGGCACAGCTGAGAGTTAGGAACCATGTGGGAGTTCCTAAGTTCCTCAGCATACATTTTAAATCACCATGACGACGGTACCAGTACTCATTAGTACCACGCTGAAACGCCATGAGATTAATCAGGTGAGAATCCAAAATACTGTCTTGCACATTGACTTTATCCATAAAGTCCCTTGCCGAGATATTTTGCATCTGTACACCACTTTTCAAGATGTGGTTCACTGCATATGACAGTCCAGACAGATCGCTTTCAAACAGGAGATGAAACAAATAGGGAATGCATTGACGAAACCTAGGATCTTCTGCATACAATCGTAAAGTACGGTATTCAGAAGCAGGAATTTGATCAGGTCGCTCATCATATCTTCCTCCTTCACCTGTTGGAAATAGCTGTGGGAAACACCGAGCTTCCAAACTTTCCTCCCAAACACTAATGAGACTCCCTTTGGCTTGTTTCATTTGAAACAACTCAATAGCATTCCCCATGACTTCCTTGGAATGCAAAGGATGAACACTATAATGTTCATATATTCCTTCATTTTTAGAGGCTTCTACTTTCTCAATTTGACCAGCACACAAATCGCTATCCTCTTCTTCACTTACTTCCTCTTCTGCAACATATACATTCTTATAGTACCTATTTTTTTTCTTCAAATACAATGTTGCCTTTTTGACTTTCCTAACATCCACTAAATCTTGCCATATTTTCTTACTCTTTGTCGGAACCCCATTAACTAAGATAACCAGAGGTTCCTCTTCCACTTTCTCTACTCCAATTGTATTAATGTTTTTCTTCAAATCTAGAGGCAAATAAACAACTCTACCCTTTAATCCTCTCTGTAAATCTGATGGAGGCAATTTCCCTGTCTTTGGCTCCATTCGTACAATAGCCTGAAAGGGATGGACACTTTGAATCAAAATAGATTCACAAGTATTTAAATCCTTCAATTCAGAAGGAATCTCAACCAATTCCAGATTATTATGAACCGCTCTAGCAGGCATCCGGTTTTGATTTAATTTGTTACAACAATAAGTACACACACGTTGATCCAATCCCAAATCAAAACAATTTTCTACCATCAAGTATGTTGCGAAATCCTTCCATTCACTATTATTTTCTCTTTCACTTTTTGCATATAAATCCACTAACTTAGTCTGATTCTTATAATAAGTGCGTCGACAACACACACAAGTGAAATTAGGCCTCTCACTTGATTTCACCTGAAACGTGGCAATTTCCTTCTGAAAATTATCTGTACTGGAAATCTGTACACTCTCTTCCACATTACCTTCTTCTTCTGGATCAATTTCAACATTCTCCTCTTTACTTGCAAAGTAACAAAACTCAATTTCTGCACAAATATTCTTCACATCTACTTCTGAACCATGCAAAAGAGCAGTGCATAATTGTTTAAGCATAATTGCTGGACTCTTAGCATAATACAACATTCCAACTAATTTCCTCACTTTATTATGATGCACTGCTAGCATCCTGAAATGATGAAAAACACTCTGGCATACTCTCCTGGAAACACAAGCCAATGAATGACCATGCAAACCTGTCAGTTCTCTCAATCTGCAAGGATCTAAGTCTTGCAACAACTTCATTTTTTGTTTCAGACTTTTCTTACTATATGTACGTAAGAAATTACAAAACAAATCAATTGATTCCTGTCGCACACTGCAAATACTACTACACTTCCAGGTGTACACTGGACCCTTAGGACGTCTCCCTAAAACTTCATAACCTAACACCTCTTCTGCCTCTGTTGTCACAAGTTTTTCTTTTTCAACCACACATCCATCTTTCACCTCATATGCTCGACCACTGGTGTCAACTGCATGCACCAAATCATTATCCTGGAAATAACTCTCCTCATTAAAAAATGCCTCACAACTTGAACTATGCATCCATTCTCCTGTAAAAACTTCACAAAAATTACTACGATTAACTGTTCTCTTCCATCTACTATTTGATTTGAAATCATAAATTGCCTTGTTTAGTTTCCTAATTCTATTGATTATCAAAATAAATAACTTTCGCTTAATTTCGAAAGCCTGATCAATAATTTTCTCTACATCTTTCTTTCTCTTATAAAAAGCCACTTTCTGTTGACTTTTCTTAATATTTTTTAACAAATTGCCAATTATCCTATTGTGGAACATTCGTCTACGAATGTCCCTAAACTGATTTTTCCTTCTACTACCATGCACAGAGTTATCTCCTGCTCTAGCAGTAACATTTTTGAGTGGCCTTTCCTTCCCATTTAAATTGGCTCTCTTTTTCTGGACTAAAACATGTTCTGTACTGATACTTTTTCGTCTGCAAATGTTTCTTTAAAAAGATTTAGTTGTCTTACCCGGAGCTTTCTTGGTGACTTGACAAGTTTTTATTGTAGAGGACTGCTGCAAGCATTTAGTAAGCTGCTGTGTTTGACGTTTTGCAGCCTTTTTCCTCCTGTCCTTCGAAGGCATCGTATAATTTTGAAATGATCTGGAGTTGAATCTGTGGTAAAATATAATAAAAATGTTATTAACCACTATTACCAAACAGTAAATCAATAACAGTCGTCAAAAAATTAACAGACTAGTTGTCAATTCTACATACAATAATTTTTAGTGCATTAGCAAATTTAAAACTCACAAATAGTAGCAAAGAAATGGAATGCTTCTACATTTGACCTGTGCTCTTTTATATGTGAATCCGAACTAATTTTATTAGCATATTTCACTATTTTAATAAAGACACTTCACACAATCTGTTTTTGAAGTTGTATTTAATTTTAAATAAAACGGTTTACATGGTTACTTTTCATTTTGAGTAACTTACATTTATTTTTAAAAGTCTTTATAGGTTAATAGGCTCGAGCAGGTCAGCTGCCCACCCTATGTCATACAATTCTGACAAATCTGCATCCTCATCATATTCTTCCTCATCCACAGGATATAAATCATCCAAGGGATCTACTTCCACTGACGTTTCAATAACAAGTTCAATGATAAGATCGAGATCAACAGATTGGTCATTATCACTCATGCTTGATGTTGTCGTGATATTTAAAAAAAGAGAACAACAATGAGATGTTGCAGAGTAAGAGACAAATCTCAGAGACTATAATAGTAAAATTGTTTAACAAGAGTAACATTTTGCAGATAATATTTAACCATGTCCAGCGATGCTGAGGAGGTGAGGCCTATATCCAAGTTTTCAGTGAACAGGACTCATCTCTTCTTAACCTTGGATAAGCCTCACCAACACTGTGTCCCCTGCTAATACTTAAATTTAAAGGAGCAGATTTATGTTAACTGGCGCATCCCCAGGGATGCACCAGTTAACGTGCGCCACTGCTCTGCCACCCATGATGTGCCGCATTTACAATGCAGAGCACCATTGAGCAAAAACAGCACAGATGCGTCACGCATCTGTTCCACAAAAACGGCGCATTGCAGGAATCACGTCATAAGCGCGACATATCTACTGCAATGCACAGGGGCAAGCCACACATTGCATGGTGCATCACTCCTTATGCCTGTTTCAAACAGGCGTAAGGATTTGGTTCAGCAATGCCATAAAGGTGACTCAGTGAAATCTTCTTAATTTTACTGTGTTAGTTTTACGGGGCTTTCATGCAAATGACTGCCCACCCTACAACAAAACACTCACATGAAACCTGACGCAGGTTTCATGTGGCACAGGACTTTACAGCATGACACATCTGCCTAGATGCATCAAGTTGTAAATATGTCGCAACATAGCACATCTTTTGCACCGCCGCTGCGTCACAAAAGTGACGCACAGCGGCGCAAAAGAGACGCACGGCTATCATAAATCTGTCCCTAACATTTTAAATGATTGATTCAGGATGACGATAAGGTGTGGACTATCCAGAGGTTTGTTTGAGGTGAGGCCTACTCAGGGTTGCAGATGAAATTTACGTTTGTTGAAGAGTACAGAGGAGATAATACATGTGCAGGCCTACCAATGAAATGAGTCATGTCCACTGCACTCTTGAACAAAGGCCAGACGTCTTCTGTGACAGGCCTAAACCTCATCTGCACAATGTGATTCGTAATGTTAGGAAACACATGTGATGTAATTGAAAAATGTGGAATTCTTTTCCTCATTTAACAATCACATCACCTGTGTTTCCTTTGCTTAGGTATCTCATTGTGCAGATGGAGTCAAGCATATCAAAGACTACGCAGAAGGTGAGCACTGTATGGAACAATTTTGACATTTACAGAAGATTCAGCTTCTCCATGCCCCCTACACAGTCCTAAATGTTTACAGTTTAAACTGACGGTATCTTGTTGGAGATGAAGTGAGGCCTATCTTGCAACATGGTGCATCTTTTGCATCACTGCTGCATCACAAAAGTGACGCAACAGCGGCACAAAACAGGTGCACGGCCATCATAAATCTGCCCCTAACATTTTAAATGATTGATTCAGGATGACGATAAGGTGTGGACTATCCAGAGGTTTGTTTGAGGTGAGGCCTACTCAGGGTTGCAGATGAAATTTAGGCTTGTTGAAGAGTACAGAGGAGATAATACATGTGCAGGCCTACCAATGAAGTGAGTCATATCCACTGCACTCTTGAACAAAGGCCAGACCTCTTCTGTGTCCCTGGACAGGCCTAAACCTCATCTGCACAATGTGATTCGTAATGTTAGGAAACACAGGTGATGTAATTGAAAAATGTGGAATTTCTTTTGCTCATTTCACAATCACAACACCTGTGTTTCCTTTGCTTAGATATCTCATTGTGCAGATGGAGTCTAGCATATCAAAGACTACGCAGAAGGTGAGCACTGTATGGAACAATTTTGACATTTACAGAAGATTCAGCTTCTCCATGCCGCCTACACAGTCCTAAATGTTTACAGTTTAAACTGACGATATCTTGTTGGAGATGAAGTGAGGCCTATCTTGCAACATGGTGCATCTTTTGCATCACTGCTGCATCACAAAAGTGACGCAACAGCGGCAAAAAAGAGGCGCACGGCCATCAAAAATGTGCCCCATACATTTTAAATGATTGATTCAAGATGACGATAAGGTGTGGCCTATCCAGAGGTTTATTTGAGGTGAGGCCTACTCAGGGTTGCAGATGAAATGTAGGCTTATTGAAGAGTACAGACAAGATAATACATGTGCAGGCCTAACAATAAAGTGAGTCATGTCCACTGCACTCTTGAACAAAGGCCAGACCTCTTCTGTGTCCCTGGACAGGCCTAAACCTCATCTGCACAATGTGATTCGTAATGTTAGGAAACACAGGTGATGTAATTGAAAAATGTGGAATTTCTTTTGCTCATTTCACAATCACATCACCTGTGTTTCCTTTGCTTAGATATCTCATTGTGCAGATGGAGTCTAGCATATCCAAGAGTACACAGAAGATGAGGACTGTATACAACAGAGCAATGTACATTACTCACCTCCCTTGACACTTACAGAAGCCTCAGTTTAATATTTCTCAGTTCAATATTTATTTAAAGAAGCAGACACCAATATGACCTTCTCATAAATGTGAAAAGTGTTTTTTTTTTTTAAAAAAACGATTTTCTGGTCATAATTTGAAAACACAACACAGGTCCTATGTAGAAGCACACCCTGTCAGTACTTAAATTTGCCAAGCACACATGGGGGCGTATTTACAAGGACCTTGCACCACGGGGAAATGTCTTAAATTAAAATGGGAAAAATAACATCAAAGGGACTCAAAGGCCTTGTAAATATGCCCCAAGCAACCTATGAAACTCTAGCAGTACATATGAAGAAACCTAATTGATTTCAAAAAACTTTTTGAACACATCATGTTAAGCAATTATATACCTACATTCATGGGGAAGTGACTTAAAATGCCCTAAGACACATGAAAGCGTTTTTTTAAGGCCCTTGCACCATTTTAGCGTCACTTTTAACATGGCTATGTAACTCAAAGAATCAAAATCTAAATTTGCCAAGCACACATGGGGGCGTATTTACAAGGACCTTGCACCACGGGGAAATGTCTTAAATTAAAATGGCAAAAATAACATCAAAGGGACTCAAAGGCCTTGTAAATATGCCCCAAGCAACCTATGAAACTCTAGCAGTACATATCAAGAAACCTAATTGATTTCAAAAAACGTTTTTAAACACATCATGTTAAGCAATTATATACCTACATTCATGGGGAAGTGACTTAAAATGCCCTAAGACACATGAAAGCGTTTTTTAAAGCCCTTGCACCATTTTAGCGCCACTTTTAACATGGCTATGTAACTCAAAGAATCAAAATCTAAATTTGCCAAGCACACATGGGGGCGTATTTACAAGGACCTTGCACCACGGGGAAATGTCTTAAATTAAAATGGCAAAAATAACATCAACGGGACTCAAAGGCCTTGTAAATATGCCCCAAGCAACCTATGAAACTCTAGCAGTACATATCAAGAAACCTAATTGATTTAAAAAAACGTTTTTAAACACATCATGTTAAGCAATTATATACCTACATTCATGGGGAAGTGACTTAAAATGCCCTAAGACACATGAAAGCGTTTTTTTAAGGCCCTTGCACCATTTTAGCGTCACTTTTAACATGGCTATGTAACTCAAAGAATCTAAATCTAAATTTGCCAAGCACACATGGGGGCGTATTTACAAGGACCTTGCACCACGGGGAAATATCTTAAATTAAAATGGGAAAAATAACATCAAAGGAACTCAAAGGCCTTGTAAATATGCCCCAAGCAACCTATGAAACTCTAGCAGTACATATCAAGAAACCTAATTGATTTCAAAAAACGTTTTAAAACACATCATGTTAAGCAATTATATACCTACATTCATGGGGACGTCACTTTTAACATGGCTATGTAACTCAAAGAAACCAAATCTATTTGTAAAACACTTGACACAAAGCAACATTTTAAATACACAACTTTCTTCATAATTTTCTCCTTAAAGCATACTAATCTCTATTTACATTAAATGAATCTTTTCTCAAAACAACAAAACGAACAATCAATAAACATACAATATTTGAAAAGTCTATCATTCTTTTTTCCTCATAGTACGCTCCCCAGACCGCTTCCCGGTGCGCGTACCGGGCGCTCCCCACGCAAAAAAAACGAAAAAAATATTTTATTTTTTTTGCCCCGCGGGGCTCTTTTAAAGCCTCCACATCAAACCTAGGGGGTCAGGGAGGATCTACTATGCCCCCTTATGGTCATTTCCCCCTTTGTTTTGGCCTCCTCTTGTCTCTCGATCCTACCGACAGACAAGATGGCGGCCGCTCCGGACTGTTTAGAATGTTGACAGACACCGGAGAGCCAATCAGCTTCGCTTCGCGAAGTTCCGTTACGCGTCAAGTACGCGAACCGGGGCGCTAATCGGGGCGCGCTTACAGATATATATATATTTTTGAACGTTAATTTATCAAAATCCACTGGAGCACATATATTGAGACCTAGCAAAGGCACATCAGGCAAACAATATCTACAATTTTGCCAAGTTTCATGGAAATCCATTCAGCCGTTCGAGCTAAAAGTGAGTCCAACCGCCCTATGGAAAATTGCATGGGAAAAACGCGTTTTGGGACCCCCCTTTTTTCTCGGCCCCCCCTTGCCGAAACCCCCCCAAATTTTCAGGGGCTGCTCAGAAACAAAATGTTCCATTTTCCTGAAAATTTCAGCCAATTCCGTCCTCAAACGCCAACGTTATTCGACATAGAATTTTCAAAAATCCCATAGGAAAACAATCCTAACTATATATACCTACTGGCGACCGCCAGTAGGTAATATATATATATATATATATTCACTGAAAAAACCATAGGTTATAGACCATATATAGTTAGGAATTAGCATTAAAAAACCTTTTTTTACTCACACAAAACCATTGAAATTCCATATATAGTTAGTAGTACTAACTATATATCGCGCACCCGCAATCCACTGCTGATCATGTCACATATTACATCATTCATGACATGGTCAGTGACATCACTGATGACATCACTGATGACATCTCAAATGACATCACTGATGACAACATCCAGTGACTGTGTATTTCTGTAAAGTTAAAATATGTCTTACATATTGAAGAATGAGTGGATGTAGAAGTGTCTGGATGAAGGATTTAGTAGGTGCATGACTGACTGTATGAGTGAGTGGTTAAATGTGTCTCATTGAGTGCATGGGTTAGTGACTGAACTGTGTTAATTTGTGCATCATTATGTTTGTTGTACTGTAATCTGCAGCATGTGTTGATCAGTAGCTATATGAGTAAGTATATGGGTTATTGTTTGGTTGCTCAAGTATTTGTATGGGAGACTGAGTGTGTGTGTGGGTGGCTGGGAGGTGTATGACTCTGTGCATAGATGTGTGAGCAGTTGATTCACTAGATGTATGGGTTCAAAAGTGCACGTGGAAACAGCTGTATGGGTGGTTGACTGTGTGCATCAGTGTATTGGTGAGTGAATGGATATCTCAGTGCTACATGTCAAAGTAAGTACATATGTAAAACACAGTACATGTGAGAGTTGGCATATATAAATAACTGTGCATAAGAGCCAGTGAATGTGTGAGTGGCTGTATGGATGATTGTGAACTTGTATCAGGGATTGTAAAAGAGACTAAATATGTGTTAGTATATGTTTGAATAAGTAAGGTGTGTATAACTGTATAGTTGAGGAAATGGAGGTGTGATTGATTCTTTGCATGACTGACTAGGTGTGTAAGTAACTCCATGGATGAGTGACAGTCTGTGAGTGTCTGTTTACACTGAGTGTATCTAAGGTTATATTAGAGTCTGAAGAGGTTCATCGTATTATCACATGAATGATGTCATCAGTGATGTGATCAGTAATGTCAAATGAGATGTCATCAGTGATGTCATTTGAGATGTCATCAGTGATGTCATCAGTGATGTCATTTGAGATGTCATCAGTGATGTCATCAGTGATGTCATTTGAGATGTCATCAGTGATGTCATCAGTGATGTCACTGACCATGTCATGAATGATGTAATATGTGACATGATCAGCAGTGGATTGCGGGTGCGCGATATATAGTTAGTACTACTAACTATATATGGAATTTCAATGGTTTTGTGTGAGTAAAAAAAGGTTTTTTAATGCTAATTCCTAACTATATATGGTCTATAACCTATGGTTTTTTCAGTGAATTTTCAAGGTTTTGTAAATGCTAATTCCTAACTATATATGGTCTATAACCTATGGTTTTTTCAGTGAATTTCAATGGTTTTTTAAATGCAAATATCATAAGCTGTTGAATGTCAAGTACGTGGTAAGAAAAAACATTTTCGTGTTTATGCACACTGATCTGCTTTGAATGCTGCCCCCCCCCCTCATTTCTATTAGGAATACTCTCTCTTTGCAGATAGTGAAGGGTAGTTAACGCAGGCCTTTGCCCCCGTTGTAATCCGTCGTGCCTGCTTCTCTCTCCATTTGATTGATTGTTATCCAAGCATTTACTATTTTAGAATTGGTTCTCTTTGGTTCATTCTCTATTTACAAACAAGCACAGAGTCGCAATACTCTGTTTAGTCTTTGCAGATAGCGAAAAATCGTGTAAAAAAACAAAAGGAATCGAGCAAAATCAGTAGGCCACTAATGGGATCTCTTTTTGACCTCGCTAAAATAGAAACATTAGGAACAACCCCTCATGAGAAATACGAAACTAGTGAGATGAACTGAACTCCACACCATGATGTATGCAAGACAGCTCGGCTCCGCCACCCACCCCGCCCAAAATAACGATAAACTCTATGCAAATATTACAAATATATACAACACACCAGCAAAGTAACAGGGTAAAACATTTTATTAAATAACTATTTACATAACTATTTTATACTTTTTGTTGCCCGATCCGGCTAGCTCAATCGATCGAGCATGAAACTCATTCACTCTGATGGTTCAAAGTTTTGAGGAGTGCTTGTAACACTGTCTGAAGCCTATTTGCACTTGCTTCAGCTTCACTATTCTTAATGTAGGTGGGGGCTGTTTGAGGACGTGACTGCATTTGAAAACAATGTGATGCGGTGCAACCCTGAACCGCTTGACGGAGGCCCCCGAGGGACGGTGTCATGGCGCGGACTCGGAGGAGGCGCTTGGCTCCGGCCCCCTCCCCAAGTCGTGTTGCCCTGGTGTGGCCTGAGATCGCCCCCGACATAGGTAGCCGGCTCCCGGTGTCAAACAGAACTTTTTGCCTTTTGGTGACTCTTCCATTCTTGACCTTGTCCCACAATCCGTTTCACCTAAAGACACGCTGTAGTGGGGCTCCCCTTTTCCGTTTCAGTTGCCATTCCGCCCGCTTTTGCTACACTGTGCCTCTTCCGCTATTCAGCTGTTTACCGCCCGCTCTTTCGACTACAGCATCTCGCTCACCATGTACTTGAGTTGCTCCCGCTCTTGCGGTGCAGCGATAGGCGGCTGCCACAGGACTCTCAAAATGGCGGCCGGCTCTTCAGATTTGGGCGTGGTCCAGTAAAATGGGCCTGCGACACCTTGGAACTCGGACGCTTGTCTGCTAGAGCTTGGGCTCCATTCTCGAAAGCGTCCCCTCAGCCTTGAAGATTCTACAAAAGTCTTGGGGGCCCCCGACTCCCGCAGGCTTCTGGTGGGGAGCGCCTAGCATGATTGCTCGTGGAATGGCCACTACGGAGCTACGAAATGGTGGTGCTCTCATGCTAACGCCAGCTTCAGTCTGAAACATCCAGAAACACTGTAGACTACCAATTCGATCAGTTCCGGTAGCGCCCCAACGTGACCCGGTAGAGAAGAACTTGCCCTCCCCTCTTTGACTGATGGTTCTTGTTGCCTGTCCCTTCTGTTGTCATTTAACAGAACTATTTAGCCTGCTGAAAGGAGTTGTGTTCCGACCGCTGGTTGGTGGAGACATTTTGACTATATTGTGGACCGGCGTTGTCGCGTAATGCGTCATATGACGCGCCGCGTTAGCGCACCCGGAAGTGCTCCGGTGCGCGAAGCGCAGCTTCCCGGAAGCGATCCGGGGCGCGGCGCGCAGCGCGTAACGTAAGCATAACAGGTCATGTGACTTGTTAATAAAACTTTTTATTGGTTCATTTTACTTTTCTTATTCTAATGATGAAAGGCTTGGTCATATGACCTAAAAATTACGCTTTTTATTACTTTCGAACATTATTTCTTCTTAAACATATGTTATAATGTTCCAGGCTAATGTACTTTCCAGGAAAATTTACAACTGTCCTGCAAGTAAAATATATTCCTTTTTCGAGAAAAAGGGCGTTTCTTCGTCCCATGACGGAGCCGTTGAGCAAAAGAGGCTCGGCCTGCTGTCTTAGTCGCCGATACGCCTGAATATCAGATTCTTATCGATCACTTTATGTTGCAGGAGTGAAAAACACAACAGCCCTTGATCATTTATCTTTACTGCGTTCCTGCGTATTATACCTTTTACCCTTCATGTAATTGGACTGCTTTATTTCACTTGCCTTTTACTGATTCTAAAACACTGACTATTATTAAAAACTTTACCAATGTAAAAACTACTACCATGTTTTCTTTTAAAAACCTTTATTGTGAAAATGTCAGTATACAAATACGGGCCTATAACCACGTGGGCCGACCACGGAGCAAACTGTAATCGTATATGATGAGTAGACATTTACACTGTAGAGGAACGTAACGGGCGGGCCATTAGGTTGCAAGAACTAAGGTGTCTAACAGTTGCGGAATCGGTGGACGTACATTTTATAATTAAAATACGACAGAGCCAGTTACAATAAAATTATCTAGATATACATTTGCGGGCAAGTACCATGGGTGACGTTATTTCGAACTTTCAATAGTACAGTAATCAATAACACATCAGAACTTAATATCAATAGGGATGTCGAAATATTCAATCAATTCTCGTCCCCGCCCGCCATGTGCTTCAAAACTGCATACGTATCTCGTGATTTCAAGGTTCTGCAACCAGTACACAACAAGGAGTTACGAGTCCCATTTATTCCGGCGCCATTTTGGGCGAGGGCGGGCAGGTCCAGGATATAGTCAAAATGTCTCTACCAACCATCGACTATGATGATGTTCATATGCTGTATTTATTAGAGTAACACTCATCTGTCCACATGAAATTAATTTGCCACAATCTAAACATGTCATTTTAATCTTTCCAAAGCTCTTCTAAATATTTGGGACCGTTTCCCTTGCCTCTGGTGCTGTCAGTGCCACTTCTTTGGTGAATGTACTGGCAGGTCGGGGGTTCTCCTCCAAATCTCTCTTTTATGCAGCACTATAATTAATCGGTGCCACCTCTCCATATGACGATGCATGGTATAGTTACCATAACTATATTTTTTTTCGGTTCCTCTGGAGAGTACATCGTGGCAGATGAGGCGTGTAACGTACCGGGCATTTACCTTTTTTGCATGTAGAGGAAAGGAAAAAAAATTCGAGCGTCCGAGTTCTAAGGTGTCCCAGGGCCATTTTAGTGGACCAGGCCCAAATGCAAAGAACAGGCCGCCATTTTGAGAGCTGCATAGCGAGTGAAACACCAAGGGGCGCCCCACTGCAGCCGAGGAACCTTCATCTTGGGGGCGACGCACAGCATCACATTGCTTTCCAATGCAGTCAGATCCTCAAACAACCCCCACTGACTGACGCAAACTCACAGGCCAACGGAGCGCCCCACGCCGACTTTCGGCGCAGCATTGTAGGATGGCCACACCAGTGCGGCAACTTGCTAGACACCACCTCGGTGCCATCCGGATCTTGGCGCGTTGCGCTGCCTTTGGCCCTATTCGCACATCGGTCCGCTACTGACGCCACCTCACAGGCCAACGGGGCGCCCCACGCCGACTTTCAGCATTGTAGGATGGCCACACCAGTGCGGCAACTTGCTAGACACCACCTCGGTGCCATCCGGATCTTGGCGCGTTGTGCTGCCTTCGGCCTATTCGCACATCGGTCCGCTACTGACGCGAACTCACAGGCCAACGGGGCGCCCCACGCCAACTTTGAGCATTGTAGGATGGCCACACCAGTGCGGCAACTTGCTAGACACCACCTCGGTGCCATCCGGATCTTGGGGCGTTCTGCTGCCTTCGGCCTATTCGCACATCGGTCCGCTACTGACGCCGCCTTACGTGCCAACGGATTTTCTACGCTTTTTATACCCTATGCTGCATAACAGGTCATGTGACTTGTTTATAAAACTTTTCATTGGTTCATTTTACTTTTGGTTTCCTAATGATGGAAGGCTTGATCATATGACCTAAAAATAACACTTTTCATTGGATGAAAACTTTTTTTTTTCCCAAACGATGAAAGCCCCACCTTGTTTCTGGATGTTTCAGACTGAAGCTGGCGTCAGCATGAGAGCACCACCATCTCGTGGCTCCGTCATGATCATTCCGCGAGCAATCATGGCAGCCGCTCCCCACCGGAAGCCTGCAGGAGTCGGGGGCCCCCAAGACTTTTGTAGAATCCTCAAGGCTGAGGGGACGCTTTCGAGAATGGGGTCCAAGACCTAGCAGACACGCGCCCGATTTCCAAGGTGTCCCAGGGCCATTTCAGTGGACCAGGCCCAAAAAGGAAAGAGCCTGCCGCCATTTTGAGAGTCCTGTGGCAGCCGCCTATCGCTGCACCGCAAGAGTGGGCGCAACTCAGCTGAATGGCGGATTTTGACACAGTGTACCAAAAGCGGACGGAATACCAACTGAAACGGTAAAGGGGCGCCCCACTACAGCAGACGAGCCTCCACCTGGGGAGGCCCGTTCACGCCGCCTCACCCCCCCCGGGGCGCCCCACGCCGTTATTCGGAGCAGCATTGTAGGATACCAAAACCAGTGCGGCAACTTACTGGACATCACCTGGGTGCCATCCACATCTCAGCGCGTTCTGCTGCCTTGGGACTATTCGCACAACAGACCGCTACTGACGACCCACCCCCCGGGACGCCCCACGCCGTTATTCGGAGCAGCATTGTAGGATACCCAAAACCAGTGCGGCACCCAGGCAACATCACCTGGGTGCCATCCAGAACTCAGGACGTTGTGCTGCCTTGGGACTATTCGCACAACCGACCGCTACTGACCATTGTTCCTTCTTTTTTCCTTAAAATGTTTAAATGTTTTTACTGTTTTTGTTGCGTTGTATATATTTATAAGTTATTAAAGTTTTTATAATCCTACTACTTTGTTGGAGTGCTATATATTTTTAATGTGACACATAATTGTAAAAACTTTGATGTACAAAGAGGCATCCCTGGAATCTTCCGCTTCAGGCTTGGTCCCCTCCCCATCACAATACAGGATGGTTTTCAGATAGTAGGAACGCGTGTGGTGTGACGGATCTCATCGGGTGTGGGCCTTGATCTACTATAACTCCTTTGAAGAGGGGTGATTCTTTACAGCTGGGGCCATAAACTACATCTGCAGGGCTACCTGATAGCCTGGGACCGGCCTGGACAATCGGACACAGAGGAAGTGGAGTGTCAGAGGGTGCGGTAGTGAATAGGGCGAAAGGGAGGTGTCGGGCGGGCACAGGGTGTGATTCTCAGGGAAGAACAGCGCAGATGGGGAGAGGTTTATTGCCCATGCATAAGACAGAGAGCGGGGGTGACCAGTGCCTGGGGGAGATGCTTGCGAGGGTGGGGAGCCATGCTAAGGATCGACAGCGTGCAGAGAGTGGGTCTGGTCAAGGCATCTAAAATGGCTGCCGTGCATGACAAAAGTGTGCATTTGAAAAAAGGCAAGATGGCGCAGACAATGTTTTTCAACACTTCCTGATTTCCTTCGAATCGAACGTTAACAGACGTTATCTCTCCCACACTACCGGTCCCCCTGGGCTTAAACGCCGAGATGGTAGGGACTGCATCCCGTGGAGATAGGCCGAGACGTCACTCAGCAGAAAAAAAAGAAAAAAAAAAGTCTATAAACATACAATAAGTTAAAAGTCAATCATTCGTGTAGTACGCTCCCCAGTCCGCTTCCCTTAACGCTAACCGGGCGCACCCCACCAAAAAAAACGGTTTTTTTTTTTTTTGCCCCGCGGAGCCCTTTTAAAGCCTCCACATCAAAGCTATGGGGTCAGGAAGGATCTACTATGCCCCCTTATGGTCATTTGCCCCTTCGCTTTGGCCTCCTCTTGTCTCTCGATCCTACCGAGAGACAAGATGGCGGCCGCTCCGTACTGTTTGGAATGTTTACAGACACCGGAGAGCCAATCAGCTTCGCTTCGCAAAGCTCCGTAACGCGAAAAGTACGCGACCCGGATCGCTACCCGGGACGCTGTCACAGATATATATCTTTTTTTGAACGTTAATTTCTCAAAATCCACTGCAGCACATATATTGAGACCCAGCAAAGGCACATCGGGCTACCGGTCCCTACAATTTTGCCAAGTTTCATGCAAATCGATTCACCCGTTCGATTTTTTTTTGATTTTTTTTTTGCCCCGCGGGGCCCTTTTAAAACCTCCACATCAAACCTAGGGGGTCAGGGAGGATCTACTATGCCCCCTTATGGTCATTTGCCCCTTCGCTTTGGCCTCCTCTTGTCTCTCGATCCTACCAAGAGACAAGATGGCGGCCGCTACGGACTGTTTAGAATGTTTACAGACGCCGGAGAACCAATCAGCTTCGCTTCGCAAAGCTCCGTAACGCGAAAAGTACGCGAAGCGGAGCGCTGCCCGGTGCGCTGTCACAGATATATATCTTTTTTTGAACGTTAATTTCTCAAAATCCTCTGGAGCACATATATTGAGACCTAGCAAAGGCACATCGGGCTAACAGTCCCTACAATTTTGCCAAGTTTCGTGCAAATCCATTCAGCCGTTCGGGCTAAAAGTGAGGCCAACCGCCCTATGGAAATTAACATTGGAAAAACGCGTTTTGGGACCCCCCTTTTTTCTCGGCCCCCCCTTGACAAACCCCCCCCCCCCAAATTTTCAGGGGCTGCTCAGAAACAAAATGTTCCATTTTCCTGAAAATTTCAGCCAATTCCGTCCACAAACGCCAAAGTTATTAGACATAGAATTTTCAAAAATCCCATTGGGAAAAAATCCTAACTATATATACCTACTGGCGACCGCCAGTAGGTAATATATATATATATATATATATATATATATATATATATATATATATATATTACCTACTGGCGGTCGCCAGTAGGTATATATAGTTAGGATTTTTTCTCTATGGGTTTTTTGAAAATTCTATGTCTAATAACTTTGGCGTTTGTGGACGGAATTGGCTGAAATTTTCTGGAAAATGGCACATTTTGTTTCTGAGCAGCCCCTGAAAATTGGGGGGGGGTTCGTCCAGGGGGGGTCGAGAAAAAAGGGGGGTCCCAAAACGTGTTTTTAACATTGAGTTTTCCATAGGGCGGTTGGCCTCACTTTTAGCCCGAACGGCTGAATGGATTTGCACGAAACTTGGCAAAATTGTAGGGACTGGTAGCCCGATGTGCCTTTTGTAGGTCTCAATATATGTGCTACAGTGGATTTTGAGAAATTAACGTTTAAAAAAAGATATATATCTGTAACAGCGGACCGGGCAGCGCTCCAGGACGCGTACTTTTCGCGCAACGGAGCTTTGTGAAGCGAAGCTGATTGGTTCTCCGGCGTCTGTCAACATTCCAAACAGTCCGTAGCGGCCGCCATCTTGTCTCTCGGTAGGATCGAGAGACAAGAGGAGGCCAAAGCGAAGGGGCAAATGACCATAAGGGGGAATAGTAGATCCTCGCTGACCCCCTAGGTTTGATGTGGAGGTTTTAAAAGGGCCCCGCGGGGCAAAAAAAAAAAATAATAATAATAATCGAACGGCTGAATGGATTTGCACGAAACTTGGCAAAATTGTAGGGACTGGTAGCCCGATGTGCCTTTGCTAGGTCTCAATATATGTGCTTCAGTGGATTTTGAGAAATTAACGTTCAAAAAAAGATATATATCTGTAACAGCGCACCGCTTCGCGTACTTTTCGCGTTACGGAGCTTTGCGAAGCGAAGCTGATTGGCTCTCCGGTGTCTGTAAACATTCCAAACAGTACGTAGCGGCCGCCATCTTGTCTCTCGGTAGGATCGAGAGACAAGAGGAGGCCAAAGCGAAGGGGCAAATGACCATAAGGGGGCATAGTAGATCCTCGCTGACCCCCTAGGTTTGATGTGGAGGTTTTAAAAGGGCCCCGCGGGGCAAAAAAAAAAAATAATAATAATAATCGAACGGCTGAATGGATTTGCATGAAACTTGGTAAAATATTAGGGACTGGTAGCCCGATGTGCCTTTGCTAGGTCTCAATATATGTGCTTCAGTGCATTTTGAGAAATTAACGTTCAAAAACAAGATATATATCTGTAACAGCGCTCCGCTTCGCGGAGATAAAATTATATCTGTATTACCTAGCTGTTGCTAACACCAGTTAGCGACGGCTAGTAGGAGATAGCGACCATCTTGGGCCCCACTTTGCATGTGAGTGATATTTATCACTAATGACATGCAAAGTGGGCATGCCAAGATGTTAGCGACTGGAAACAGTCGCTAACATCGCTATCTCCTATTATCAACTTTTGGAAATATTCGAGATAAGCGCGAATATCTCCAAAAAGTAACAGCTGCCCTGAGCAGTTCTTAGCCATGTTATCCAATGGGAGGTGGATAACATGGCTAAGAGCATTAGCTCGGTAATGCATGAATATCGCTGAGTTTTCAGCGATATTAATGCATTGCGGTCGTTTTTTATCGTATTTGCGATAAACCTTGATAATAGCAAGGTTTATCTGCGATAATTTCTGACGGTAAAAAAATCTTTGCAATGCATCGTTAGGGATAAATATCGCTTAACTTTGGTAATATGCCCCAACGTCTGTTAACGTTCGATTCGAAGGAAATCAGGAAGTGTTGAAAAACATTGTCTGCGCCATCTTGTCTTTTTTCAAATGCCACACTTTTGTCGTGCACGGCAGCCATTTTAGATGCCTTGACCAGACCCACTCTGTGCACGCTGTCGATCCTTAGCATGGCTCCCCACCCTCGCAAGCATCTCACCCAGGCAGTGGTCACCCCCGCTCTCTGTCTTATGCATGGGTAATAAACCTCCCCCCATCTGCGCTGCTTTTCCCTGAGAATCACACCCTGTGCCCGCCCGACACCTCCCTTTCGCCCTATTCACTACCGCACCCTCTGACACTTCTTTTCCTCTGTGTCCGATTGTCCAGGCCGGTCCTAGGCTATCAGCTAGCCCTGCAGATGTAGTTTATGGCCACAGCTGTAAAGAATCACCCCTCTTCAAAGGAGTTATAGTAGATCAAGGCCCACACTCGATGAGATCCGTCACAGCAGAAGCGTTGCTATTATCTGAAAACCATCCTGTATTGTGATTGGGGAGGGGACCGAGCGTGAAGCGGAAGATTCCAGGGATGACTCTTTGTACATCAAAGTTTTTACAATTATGTGTCACATTAAAAATATATAGCACTCCGACAAAGTAGTAAGATTATAAAACTTTAATAATTTATAAATATATACAAGAAAACAAAAATAGTAATAACATATAAACATTTTTAGGGAAAAACAACGAAGTAGCGGTCGGCTGTGCGAATAGTCCCAACGCAGCACAACGTCCAGATTTCCGGCGTGGGGCGTCGCGGGGGGTGGGTCATCAGTAGCAAACTGTTGTGCGAATAGTTCCAAGGCAGCAGAACGCGCCGAAATCTAGATGACACAAAAGTGATGTCTAGTAAGTTGCCACCCAGCAAATAACGGCGTGGGGCGTCGCGGGGGGTGGGTCATCAGTAGCAAACTGTTGTGCGAATAGTTCCAAGGCAGCAGAACGATGGCACCAAGGTGATGTCCAGTAAGTTGCCGCACTGGTTTTGGTATCCTACAATGCTGCTCCGAATAACGGCGTGGGGCGCCCCGGGGGAGGCGGCGTGAACGGGCCTCTCCAGGTGGAGTGTCATCTGTTGTAGTGGGGCGCCCCTTTACCGTTTCAGTTGCCATTCCGTCCGTTTTTGGTCCACTGTGTCAAAAGCCGCAATTCAGCTGAGTTGCGCCCACTCTTGCGGTGCAGCGATAGGCGGCTGTCACAGGACTCTCAAAATGGCGGCAGGCTCTTTCCTTTTTGGGCCTGGTCCACTGAAATGGCCCTGGGACACCTTGGAAATCGGACGCTTGTCTGCTAGGTCTTGGACCCCATTCTCGAAAGCGTCCCCTCCGCCTTGAGAATTCATCAAAAGTTTTGGGGGCCCCGACTCCTGCAGGCTTCTGGTGGGGAGCGGCTGCCATGATTGCTCGCGGAATGACCACGACGGAGCTACGAGATGGTGGTGCTCTCATGCTGTCGCCAGTTTAGTCTGAAACATCCAGAAACAAGGTGGGGCTTTCATCGTTTGGGAAAAAAAAAAAGTTTTCATCCAATGAAAAGTGTTGTTTTTAGGTCATATGATCAAGCCTTCCATCATTAGGAAACCAAAAGTAAAATGAACCAATGAAAAGTTTTATAAACAAGTCACATGACCTGTTATGCGGCATAGGGTATAAAATGCATAGAAAATACGTTGGCACGTGAGGCGGCGTCAGTAGCGGACCGATGTGCGAATAGGCTGAAGGCAATACAACGCGCCAAGATCCGGATGGCACCGAGGTGGTGTCCAGCAAGTTGCAGCACTGGTGTGGCCATCCTACAATGCTGAAAGTCGGCGTGGGGCGCCCCGTTGGCCTGTGAGTTTGCGTCAGTAACGGACCGATGTGCGAATAGGCCGAAGGAAGCACAACGCGCCAAGATCCGGATGGCACCGAGGTGGTGTCTAGTAAGTTGCCGCACTGGTGTGGCCATCCAACAATGCTGAAAGTCGGCGTGGGGCGCCCCGTTGGCCTGTGAGATGGCATCAGTAGCGGACCGATGTGCGAATAGGCCGAAGGCAGCACAACGCGCCAAGATCCGGATGGCACCGAGGTGGTGTCTAGTAAGTTGTCGCACTTCTGTGGCCATCCTACAATGTTGAAAGTCGGCGTGGGGCGCCCCGTTGGCCTGTGAGATGGCGTTAGTAGCGGACCGATGTGCGAATGGGGCCAAAGGCAGCGCAACAATATTTTCTGACTGACACCACAAGGCGCTGAGATGCCAAGATCCGGATGGCACCGAGGTGATGTCTAAGTTGCGGACTGATGTGCGAATGGGGCCAAAGGCAGCGTAACAATATTTTTTGTATGGAAGATACCACTAGGCGTTGAGATGCCAAGATTCGGATGGCACCGAGGTGATGTCTAGCAAGTTGCTGTACTGGTGTGGTCATCCTACAATGCTGAAACTCGGCGTGGGTCGCCCCATTAGCCTGTGAGATGGCGTCAGTAGCGGACCGATGTGCGAATAGGCCGAAGGCAGCACAACGCGCCAAGATCCGGATGTCACCGTGGTGGTTTCATAGTTGAGAGGCACTTCATCTGCAGTGGGGCGCCGAGATCCGGATGGCACCGAGGTGATGTCTAGCAAGTTGCTGTACTGGTGTGGTCATTCTACAATGCTGAAAGTCGGCGTGGGGCGCCCCATTAGCCTGTGAGATGGCGTCAGTAGCGGACTGATGTGCGAATGGGGCCAAAGGCAGCGCAACAATATTTTCTGAAGAGAAGACACCAAAAGGTGCTGACATTCCAAGATCCGGATGGCACCGAGGTGGTGTCTAGCAAGCTATGCAGTTGAGTTGTGTGCGCACTTGCGGCGAATAGGTCGAAGGCAGCATAACAATGTTTTTTGAATAGAAGACACCACAAGGCGTTGAGATTCGGTTACCACCGAGGTGATGTCTAGCAAGTTGCCGCACTGGTGTGGCCATCCTACAATACTGCTCCGAATAACGGCGTGGGGTGCCCGAAGGGGGGGGGAGCCGGCGTGAATGGGCCTTCCTAGGTGGAGGCTCGTCTGCTGTAGTGGGGCACCCCTTTACCGTTTCAGTTGCCATTCAGCTGAGTTTCGGCTGCTCTTGATGCTACAGCGACAGGCGGCTGCAAGAGGACTCTCAAAATGGCGGCCTGTTCTTTGGATTTGGGCCTGGTCCACTAAAATGGCCCTGGGACACCTTAGAACTCGGACGCTCGATTTTTTTTCCTTTCCTGTACATGCAAAAAAAGGTAAATGCCCGGTACGTTACACGCTTCATCTGCCACGATGAACTCTCCAGAGGAACCGAAAAAAAATATAGTTGTGGTAACTATACCATGCATCGTCATATGGAGAGGTGGCACCAATTAATTATAGTGCTGCATAAAAGAGAGATTTGGAGGAGAACCCCTGACCTGCTAGTACATTCATCAAAGAAGTGGCACTGAGAGCTTCAGAGGCAAGGGAAACGGTCCCAAATATTTAGAAGAACTTTGGAAAGATTAAAATGACATGTTTAGATTGTGGCAAATTAATTTCATGTGGACAGATGAGTGTTACTCTAATAAATACAGCATATGAACATCATCATAGTCGATGGTTGGTAGAGACATTTTGACTATATCCTGGACCTGCCCGTCCTCGCCCAAAATGGCGCCGGAATAAATGGGACTCGTAACTCCTTGTTGTGTACTGGTTGCAGAACCTTGAAATCACGAGATACGTATGCAGTTTTGAAGTACATGGCGGGCGGGGACGAGAATTGATTGACTATTTCGACATCCCTATTGATATTAAGTTCTGATGTGTTATTGATTACTGTACTGTTGAAAGTTCGAATTAACGTCACCCATGGTACTTGCCCGCAAATGTATATCTAGATAATTTTATTGTAACTGGCCCTGTCGTATTTTAATTATAAAATGTACGTCCACCGATTCCGTAACTGTTAGACACCTTAGTTCTTGCAACCTAATGGCCCGCCCGTTACGTTCCTCTACAGTGTAAATGTCTATTCATCATATACGATTACAGTTTGCTCTGTGGCAGGCCCACGTGGTTATAGGCTCGTATTTGTATAATGACATTTTCACAATAAAGGTTTTTAAAAGAAAACATGGTAGTAGTATATACATTGGTAAAGTTTTTAATAATAGTGACTGTTTTAGAATCATTAAAAGGCAAGTGAAATAAAGCAGACCAATTACATGAAGGGTAAAAGGTATAATACGAAGGAACGCAGTAAAGATAAATGGTCAAGGGCTGTTGTGTTTTCTATTCCTGCAACATAAAGTGATCGATAAGAATCTCATATTCAGGCGTATCGGCGACTAAGACAGCAGGTCGACCCTCTTTTGCTCAACGGCTCCGTCATGGGACGAAGAAACGCTCTTTTTCTCGAAAAAAGAATATATTTTACTTGCAGGACAGTTGTAAAATTTCCGGGAAAGTACATTAGCCTGGAACATTATAACATATATTTAAGAAAAAATAATGTTCGGAAGTAATGAAAAGCGTAATTTTTAGGTCATATGACCAAGCCTTTCATCATTACAATAAGAAAAGTAAAATGAACCAATGAAAAGTTTTATTAGTATGCTTACGTTACGCGCTGCGCGCCCCGGATGACTTCCGGATGCGCTAACGCGGCGCGTCATATGACGCATTATGCGACAACGCAGGTACAGAATATAGTCAAAATGTCTCCACCAACCAGCGGTCGGAACACAACCCCTTTCAGCAGGCTAAATAGTTCTGTTAAATGGCAACAGAAGGGACAGGCAACAAGAACCATCAGTCAAAGAGGGGAGGGCTAGTTCTTCTATACCGGGTTACATTGGGGCGCTACCGGAACTGATCGAATTGGTAGTCTACAGTGTTTCTGGATGTTTCAGACTGAAGCTGGGGTTAGCATGAGAGCAGCACCATTTCGTAGCTCCGTCGTGGTCATTCCGCAACCAATCATGGCAGCCGTTCTTTATCGTTATTTTGGGCGGGGTGGGTGGCGGAGCCGAGCTGTTTTGCAGCCATCATTGTGTGGAGTTCAGTTCATCTCACTAGTTTTGTATTTGTCATGAGGGGTTGTTCCTAATGTTTCTATTTTAGCGAGGTCAAAAAGAGATCCCATTAGTGGCCTACTGATTTTGCTCGATTCCTTTTCTTTTTTTTTACACGATTTTTCGTTATCTGCAAAGACTAAACAGAGTATTGCGACTCTGTGTTTGTTTGTAAATAGAGAATGAACCAAAGAGAACTAATTCTAAAACAGTAAATACTTGGATAACAATCAATCAAATGGAGAGAGAAGCAGGCACGACGGATTACAACGGGGGCAAACGCCTGCGTTAACTACCTTTCACTATCTGCAAAGAGAGAGTACTCCTAATAGAAATGAGGGGGGGGCACCATTCAAAGCAGATCAGTGTGCATAAACACGAAAATGTTTTCACTTACCACGTACTTGACATTCGACAGCTTATGATATTTGCTATTAAAAAACCATTGAAATTCACTGAAAAAACCATAGGTTATAGACCATATATAGTTAGGAATTAGCATTTACAAAACCTTGAAAATTCACTGAAAAAACCATAGGTTATAGACCATATATAGTTAGGAATTAGCATTTAAAAAACCTTATTTTACTCACACAAAACCATTGAAATTCCATATATAGTTAGTTGCACTAACTATATATCGCGCACCCGCAATCCACTGCTGATCATGTCACATATTACATCATTCATGACATGGTCAGTGACATCACTGATGACATCACTGATGACATCTCAAATGACATCACTGATGACATCACTGATGGCATCTCATTTGACATCATTCTTGTGCTAATACGATAAACCTCTTCAGACTCTAATATAACCTTAGATACACTCAGTGTATACAGACACTCACACACTGCCACTCATCCATGGAGTTACTCACACACCCAGTCAGTCATGCAAAGAAACAACCTCACCTCCATTTCTTCAACTATACAGTTAAACACACCTTACTTATTGAAACATATACTAACACATATTTACTCTCTTATACAATCCCTGATACAAGTTCACAATGATCGATACAACCACTCACTCATTCAGTGGCTCTCATGCACAGTTATTTATATATGCCAACTCTCACATGTACTGTGTTTTACATATGTACTTACTATGACATGTAGCATTGAGATATCCATTCACTCATCAATACACTCATGCACACAGTCAACTGCCCATGTAGCTGTTTCCACATGCACTCTTGAACTCATACACCTAGTGAATAAACTGCTCACACATCTATGCATAGAGTCACACACCTTCCAGCCACCCCCACACAAACTCAATCTCCCATAGAAATACTTGGGCAACCAATTAATAACACATATAGCCTCTCGTATAGCTAATGATCAACACATGCAGCAGTTTACAGAACAACAGACATAATGATGCACAAATTAAGACAGTTTAGTCACTAACCCATGCATTCAGTGAGACACATTTAATCACTCACTCATACAGTCAGTCATGCACCTACTAAATCCTTCATCCAGACACTTATACATCCACTCAAGACACATTTTAACTTTACAGAAAAATACAGTCACTGGATGTTGTCATCAGTGATGTCATCAGTGATGTCATTTGAGATGTCATCAGTGATGTCATCAGTGATGTCACTGACCATGTCATGAATGATGTAATATGTGACATGATCAGCAGTGGATTGCGGGTGCGCGATATATAGTTAGTGCAACTAACTATATATGGAATTTCAATGGTTTTGTGTGAGTAAAATAAGGTTTTTTAAATGCTAATTCCTAACTATATATGGTCTATAACCTATGGTTTTTTCAGTGAATATATATATATGTATAGATATATATATATATATGTATATATTTTATGTTTTTTTCCTACCAAACGATCCCTCTGATCCAGCGCGCTCACGATCTGTGCGTGTAGTGCAGCAAAGGAATCGAGATCTGCATTACGTATTTTCACCAAACCAAAGATTACTCGCACTCCAGGAGATAAATTAAAGGCTTATTTAATCCAGTGATTAACAACCAACACTATCCAATCCTCTCACAAACCAATGTTTCAACCACTCTGGTCTTGATCACGGTTAGCGGTGATCAACCCTTTGTGTCTACTTATACAAAATTACCCACACAACCATCCTGATGCATTGTGGGAGATGTAGTTCTCATCAGTATAGGTGCTCTTATTTACAGTGAATATTGTATTTTAAATACAATATTTTTGTGAATTCTTTTGGCAATGTTCTCTTTTGGTTAAGTTCACATCTTTTTAACCCTTTATCAATGTTTTTTCCATCTCCTCTAAGTGCCTTGGAATATATTTGTTTCGGCTCTTTTTGAAACCGTCTAGCAGGGTTCTCAATATTATTTTTGCATCTCGTTTCTGACTACTGTTTTGATGTGTCGGTATTTACAAATGTACATATAGTTCCTCGTCCCCATTAAGACCAATAGGCTGCTTGGTTTGAAGTGTGATGATTAGTTTTGATTCCAGACATCTTAGTTTTTTGGTCCTGTCTCCACCTCTTTCATTTACTGGGACTGTGGCCAATCCCCAGTATTTCATTTGTTGCCAATTGGAATTTTGGTGTGTTTTCACATGTTTGGTCATGGCATATGTTTGATCATCATTTTGAATTGCACGGATGTGTTCTAAGATTCTTGTTTTTGAGCTGACGAATAGTGCTTCCAATATATCTGGCTCCGCAGTTGCACTCTAGCATGTGTACAACATACATGCTTTCACAGGTGAATTTTTTCTATTATTGTATATTTCCTTCCTTTCCAATCAGTGGTTTCTTCCTTATTTTCACATATCTTACAGGCCCTACATTTCTCACATTTTTTTAAACTGGCTTGAAGATCTGTCAACCATGATTTTATTTTAGGTTTGGAGAAAAGGCTGTGCACAAGTTTGTCCTTGATGGATGGAGCTTGTTTGTATGTTATGTTTGGTTTGTCTTTCAGGATTTTTTTCATGTCTGGATCTTTTAATAACACATTCCAATGCTTGTTCATTATGTCTGAAATTGCGTGATTCTCCTTACTGTATGTCAGGATCATTTGTATGTCCAAATGTTCCTCCTTTGCATTGTCTTTTGTGGTCTGAATATATAGATATATATACATCTGACGTGTTAACTGAAATGAGACCAAACACACCGCAGCTTATCTGCTTCCAGAAGTGTGATTTATTGCAGCAATTCACAAGACTCAACGCGTTGAGGAGTTCCCGGTGTCACGTTTGGAGTCTTTCTAACTGGTCTTAAGATGGTGGAATGGTTCTCAAATTCAGCTTTTGTTGGTCCTCGTTTGTTGGAGATATGGGCGACCCCTTCCGGTAGCCATGGTGCCGCCAGCTGTGAAAATCCTAAGCAGCCAGTGCCCTCCAGAAGCAGTCCCAAGAGGAAAAAACTCCATAGGGAAAAACCTCAGATGATGAGGAGACTCCAGGAACGACAGAGAAGATATGAGCCAGGATTCACAGAGAAACCAGAAGCCCAAAATGGAGCAGGAGAAAAACAGGAACCCAAACTGGAGCAGGAGATGCCAAGGGAAGGAGAGCGTCAACGGAAGGAAAGGACCAACAAAAACTGGAGCAGGGAACCAACAGGAACAAAGAGTGTTGCAACGCAAAGAAGGAAAAGATTCTGACCCTTTTATACCCAAGAACAGGAAGTAAAAAACAGGAAGAGGAAGTGATAAGACAGAAACATGAAATGAAAAGACATCAACAGGTGACAAGACAGGAAGAAGACCATTGCCATCTTGGATAGGGAAAGGAGTGAAGAGCAGAAATGGAAGGTCGTCATGTTAGAAAGGTAGAACAACGTTTCCCCAAGACCCTCTGGGAGCTAAACTGAGAAGGAGAGAAGGAGAACAGGCAACGAGATGGCCCCAAACGAGATACCTACGGGTTAATACCATGCAAAAGGTAAGTGCAAGTGTCCCCCGAAAGGCACAGGAAGCTGCAGTCTCCACCTGAGAACTGCGGTATTCCTAAGATGTTATGTGAAACATCTAACGGGCCGCTGTGCAAGTTCGCAGCATGCCCGATGCAAAGAGGTCAAGGCTGATTTGCATATGGCCATGTCTGAACTGGGGTGGTGTGGAGTGCAAAAAAACGATGGATTTAGGTCCAGATCTCTGTACTGGGGTGAATGTATGACATTGTTCTGCATTCTGTCCATCAACTCTGGTTTTTGCATGCGATGCAAAGGGGCAGCAGGCATTGTGGGGCGCACCCATGATGCCAAAATGGCAATCGCGGGCCACCGTGTTGCTCCGCAATGCGCTTGAGAAGGAGAGAGAAGCATTGCGGGCTGCACTGCGGCCTGTGAAGAGGAAATGGGCAGCTTCTTGGGTCGCGGTTTGGCCCACAGTGCAACCCCCGACTCCTTGTTCATGAGACAAGAAGTTTGGGAGTAATTTTTGACACCAAACTATGTTTTTAGAACAAATCAATACTGTTACCTCATCTGGATTTTTATACTGAAGGTTCTTTAAAAAATTCTCCTGTTTATTGCTTTTGACCTACAAAAGATGGTGATTATGGCTCTCATCTTCTCAAAGAAAAATTACTGCAATGCCTTATATTTAGGTACCCTTAAACACCTGATTACAGAACGCGGCAGTAGGAACGGTTGCTACATTTTCACCAATATTTCACGTTATGCACGGCCTCCAATGGCTCCCGTTGGAAAAAGGGATTACTTTCAAGGCTCTGTGTGTAATTTCAAAGGCCCTCTACAGGGCTACACTCCCAGCAGGAACCTCAGATTGAGCTCTGCACAAATGATTACTGTCCCAAGAATAAACAAAGCAAAACAAGGTAAAAGAATGTTCTGTTACTGTGGAGGGAAAATATGGAACTCCTTGCCTCTTGCTTTATGCTTTCAACCCACCATGCAGCAATTCCAAAAACAGTTGAAGTCCTGGCTGTTTACTCAATAGATCAATGAATTTTGCCAGATGTGTCTGTGCATCACTAAGACACCTTCGGGCATTGCGCGCTCTGTAAATTATTTTATTCATTCATATTGGTGAGTGAGTAGGTCAGAGTGGTTGTATTGCACAGTCAGTGTCTGTGTGAGTAGCTGTGTGGGTGTGTGAGTGATTTTTGGATGTGTGAAAAGATATGTATGTGTGTGGGTGAATAGATGGTTGTGTGAGTGGCTGTATGGGTGAGTGAGTAGCTCTGTTAGTAGCTGTTTCGGTGAGTGAGTGACTGTGAATGGCTGTATGGCTGAGTGAGTCATGTGTGTGTGGTTGTATGGTGGTGTGAATGGTTATGTGCGTGGTTGTGTAAATGGGTTTTTTGAGAGGTTGTTTGGGGTGTGAGTGGATATGTGAATGGTTCTGTTGATGATGTTATCTGTGATGTAATTTAGATGTCATCAGTGATATCATGAATGATGTCACTGACCATGTCATGAGTTATCTATGTGAGGCATAAGCAGTGCATTGCGGGGTTGCAAGTTACAATTAGCTGAGGTAAATTTTACTGGTTTGTACAAGTGAAATCTGAGCCTAACTATAATGTTCCTGTAACCTTTGTTCTTTTCAGTGTATTTCTAAGGTTTATTTAATTGTATTTCCTAATTATAATGGCTGTGTAACCTTTGTTTTTTTAGTGAATTGTTCTAAGTTTTTTAAATTTTATCTGCAATAGCATGTGACCTGTGAGAGAAGGTGTGTGAGTGGCTGCATAGGTCAAGTAGTGGGTGTATGTGTAGCTGCATTGCGATGTGAGTAGTTGTATGGGTTTGTAAGTGAGTGTGTAAGTGATTTTGTGGGTGTGTGAATGTGTGTGTGAGTGATGTATGATTTGGTCAGTGGATGTTATTTGCTCTATGGATCTGTGAGTGAATGTAAGTTGCAAAATGGGTGTGTGAGTGGGTGTGTACGTGTCTGTGTGGGAGTATCAGTAGCTGTGCGAGTGACTGCACGAGAACAGAACCTCACCTACCCCTTTATCCAACAAGAGAACACAGTTTTCAACAAAATGTCTACCTAACTGGAGTACTTTCTTCTGATTAACAACAAAGAACTACTTTATTTGTTAAATGTCCAGTGCATTTTCTACATTATAGCTGCGTACTAGACCACAAGCAAATGTCTCTATGTAATTGTTCCTTGTGCGTCTTTTTCTATAAATCTGTGATAATATGAATTCTTGTATAGAGAAAACAACAACACTGCAAAGAGGTAAATCTCCAGCAAAAAAGGATACTCTCTTTTAACTATATGAAGTAAGTGCTTGTTTGTTGGTTAAGATGTCCATATATGCCACAGCAGTAAGAACTCGAATCACCAGCACCCTGTTGATTTTCACCTGTTGTTGTTTTTCTATGTATAGGACTTCTTGGTTTAATTAACACAACCAAATGTATGTCCGCTTCCACTAATGTTTTTTAACGGAGTTAGCACTATCCCTCTATTAAAATAATCTTCTGAACTTGGGAGTAGTCCACACTCCTTTTAGAATTCACTTTCTCTAGCACTCGTGGTTATTATATCATGTTTTCTATACGAACCCAATGAAGACAACTGGCATCCGACTTTCAGTTGGTGCCTGAGGGTTCTTTTTTCACCACTTTACAACTGCATAATTTATCGTTTCCCTGTTTTCTATCTATTTTTCTTACTTAGGTGGTAGGAATTGCTCTACTGCTTTTGTTTTGTATTTGAATATTTATTGTCACTCTTTTGTTGGTTTGCATTGATTTTCACCTGCTGTCTTCTTAGGCTGCCCATCTCCTCTCTCATCGACCTTCCCCCATGCCTGAGTGCCTCTTTCAGGTCACTTGCAGGCAAGCACTATTGTGAAGACAGAGGGTATTATGGAGGGGGCATAATTAAGGTCGCCAAAACTCAACAGGGTATGGGACATGGGGTGCACTTTGTCTGAACCATTTTTGATCCCACCTCTACCAGAACACCCTTCTAGGGGAAGGAACGGAATCACCAAATTGGGTGACCCTGTGATGGACAGGCAAATGTGACATCCCTGTATGGCATCCCTGGTCCACCTTACATAGGTACCCGTTGTCTGTCCTCCACTGAGCATCCCAGATCAGAAGGGTACCTAGAAGTAACTGTGGTGTAAACAAATATCAGAAAATTGGAATATCTGCTGGTAAAGCTTACATTTTCCATTAATGGCTCTTAAGTTCATGCCTCCTCTACTGATTGACAGTGAGCATCAGATGCACTTTTAGTGCAGGGGTGATGGTCTCACCTCCTGGCATGCATCCTGGTGGGAAATCAGGTCCCCATGCACAGGTGATGTCAAAAGGGGCTAGGAACCCCATGTTCAGGAAGTGTATTATCCCACACAGCGGGATAGCAACAGCACTTTAAGTGCTGGTGTGATGGCCGGTCCCCTTGGGCTCTGTTATGTATTTGCACCTCCTGGTGTGTATCCTGGTGGGAAATGAGGTCCCCAGGTGCAGGTGAGGTCAAAGAGGCTAGTGAACCCAAGTCCAGGTAGTGTATTGTCTCACAGCGGCGGGATAGCAGATTCACTTTAAGTGCTGAGGTGATGGCACTAACCCCTTGGGCTCCGTTCTGCAGTCACACCTCCTGGTGGAAAATGGGGCCCCTAAGGCACAGGTCAAAAAAACAATGTTTTTACAACTGTAATTTCCATAGAGATTTTTAGAAATGACTACAGCCCGAACCGATGGATGGAATGACACCATATTTGGCAGAGAACTAGCACTTGATACAGAAAGAACCCGTTTTGGTATTTGGTGTGAATCTGTTCAGTAGTTTCAGAGAAAAAAGAAATCAAATTTGTATATATAGCGAGGCGCCTCCTCAGAGGATCTGACAGTCCCCATGCTGAAATGTGATTGGCTGCCAACACTTCAACCAGGAAGTGTTGCCAGCCATCTTGGGACTCTGCTTCAGCCAAGTCCCCAAAAAACTAAATTTTAAAATAGAGAAGGAGACAGAGTAGGAACACCCTGACCCACTAGACTCCTTACAGGGGTCGCGCTGGGACCCCTCCTAGGGCAAAAAAGCATTCATTCATTTTTTCTGTGGGACTCGCACTGAATAAGCGGCTACGGCTGACAAAAAATAAATAAATAGGATCCCTGCCTCTCTACAATCAAGCCCTAGTGGGCCAGGTCTGGATGCATGCAGGCTCATAGAAGATTTAAAGGAGCTGAGTGCACAGGCCCCCCCTTGAGGCTCCCTGAGCCTTGGGGACCACCAGCTCACTGGAGCCAAGGAAAGATTAATTGGAAGGTTCCGTAGACCCTCCTTGAGCCTCTGGGCCACCACCTACCCGGGGCTAAATAACACCCTCAAGTAAGTCCCCCACAGCAGGATTACTGAGACCTCATTGGAGGCCCCAGCCCCTTTCTCAACTACTCTGCAAAGGGGCCTACTGGTGCACTACAGATTGGGGGATGAAGTCTACTTGGCTGCAACCATATCATAAATGATGTCACATAACAAGTCATGAGTGATGAAATATGTAAGGTCATAAGCAGTGCATGGCGGGGGTGCAGGTGACAGCACTGCTAACTATAACTAATAAATATCTGTTTTTGAAGTTCCAAAACACTAATGTTGTCTCTGGCATGTTTACCTAAGTATAGCATCACTTTATTTGTTGATTTGGTCAGGGAATTTTTAATTTAAGGAAGAAATCTAAGAATGACTTTTTTTTGTTAAAAAAACTATTTTTATCACACCTAACTATAACGTTATGGTAACCATTGGTTCTTTTCAGTGAATTCCTAAGATTTTTCAACATAAAGTAATATTTTGTTGCCAAATTAAAAGCCAACCCCGCCATGCATGGCCGCGCATCCACCTCCCCTTAATGAATATGTGAGGCCCTGGGGGATGGGATCCCTGGGGCCCAACATGTGCTTGGAAAGGGGGGGATCTGCTCCCACCCCTCTCATATATGTACAAAAAATAGCAACCATCATTTTCTTTTGGCTTTTGTTGTGATTTCAACTAGCCTTACCCAATCTCAGCTTCACATATGTCAGAACAACTTAGACCATCTTCACACTCTCACAACTAGCGTCTACAAAGCAGGACTGTCTCACATCTAACATAACTCTGTCATCTCCCCCTCCTTCTCCTTAACAACACTCAATTGTTTCCGTCTTTTTACCCCAATGCCACTCCCGCACATCCTCAGCTAATCGCTTACACCCCAGCTGAAATGCATTCCAACAGTGCAAAGTCAGACAGCACACAAGTAATATCCATCTAAGTATTTGAAGGTTTCAATTCCCTCTCTAAACTTAGCCCCCCAAATCACACTTCAGCCACCAACTGAAGACGGAAAAGGAAAAAACAAGGCTTCTACAGCTCAGCACTCACCTTACTCCCAGTACTACTTCACCATAATTCACAAGTTCTAACTCTCAATACCCAAAATGCCAGGAACTCTAAAACTTCAGATCTCAAAACTCCCACACTCACTTCCCACAACTAAGGCAACAGAATCAGTTGTCAGCCTCATTGAGCAAGAAGATAAACTCACTGTAGATAAAGCTGGGTGCTCTACAGCTCTGTCCTCTCCGAGATTTAACCCACATTATCCCCTTCTGAACTTTCACATCTCAGAATAGTACTACAATCAAACCCCATCACAGTTATTGACACCACTTCTCCCCAACACCACTAGTTTGGAACTCAAACTACCTGGAGGAATAATGTAATGATCAATGAGGAAGAAATGGCATGATGACTTTCACTGCTAAGAGACTCTTAACAAGGCATTTTGAAAATATGCCCCTGGGATATCTCCGCATCTGTCCTGCATGAGGAAGCCCTACCAGGTAACTGAATCTACACACAAGGGTCAGTTGGCTGACCTCCTGTGTGAGCTACAGGAACACAACAAGCTTCAGAGGCCTCCCTGCAACTGCCCACCCAACCTGCTGCAACTGGAACTCCTTGGGCCTGCTTGACACATGCTGTTAGCCTCTAATGGAGTGAGTCAAGATACCCAAGAGGCACACCCAGGTCCTGGAGACTGCATCAGTGAGAGCACTCCTCCTTGACTAACTGAAGATTCCATTAAATGGTTTGCAAAGTAATGTGAAGCACGGCATAGGCTCACTGCACAGCTAATAGCTTCATCGGAACTGATGCCAAGCAACACAAAGCCCTGCAAAGCCTTGCTTCCCATCTGCCAGATTAATTGGAACCAACATCAAGTGATGTGAAGCCCTGCAAAGCCTAGCATCTGGCAGACAGATTCTTTGGAACCAACACAGAGACCTGATGCCTCACAATGCCTCGTCGCACAGCTGAAAGCTCAATCAGAAATGGAGAGCAACACAAAGCCTCGCAAAGCAATGCAGTGAAAGCCTCACATCAAGGACATAATGTAAAACAGCCCTTTGACACTGTTTTGACCTAAAATATAAAAAGTCAATATCTTCGGTTTAACTGATTGGAATTTTGTCATTCTTTTATCATTTTATTTATTGACATTACCCTATTGTTCTGAACTAGTTTGGGAATTTTCTTTTGCTGTGTTTTCACATTATTACTATTTGTGTGCTTCTTAAATACTTTGCTTCTAAGTTAGGCCAAACTGTTTTTGTGCCAAGCTACCAGAAGCTTAAGCACAGGGTAATTGTGTGAGTTTTGAGGTTCATCCAGACAAGGCAATTGCCTGAGTGTGGCTTCCTCCCCTCACCAATAACCCAATTCCTTACAGGCTGCCACTCAGTGACCTGGTGGCACTTTGGCTGATGGACTGCCATGTCAAAGGCTTACACTAGCAGAGCCAGAGAAGGGTCAACCATTGTAAACATGGCACTTCACCCAATTCTACATAGAGCAGGGGAACCATAATAGGGGTGCGACAGGAGCACTACCAATCTATGGTGGTGCATCCCTCAGCCAAACTCTAAATGATGACCTACATCTATAATGTTGAAATCATTACACAGAATTGTGCACTACCCATCCCCAGAGCCTCATAAGCATTAGAAAGCACAACATAAATGTTTCTATGATCCAATACTGTACAAAGTAAAATACTCACCCCTCTGCAAACCTCCAAGACCCCCGATCTCCCTCATCACCATCCCTACCGAACCTATAAAAAAAGACTCTCCCCGGACCAACTGCATGCTCATAAATTGCAGATCTTCCACCAAACACTTCACAGAGCTAGCAGAGACCATCCTCAACCATAACATAGACATAGCATTCATCACGGAGACATGGCTAAACGACTCCTCCTCTCCTAACCTAGATATGCATCAATAAAAACAGGAAGGACCAGAAAAAAGGCGGAGGCGTGGCAATCATCCACAACAACGACCTCTCGGTGGTCGAAACAATCGCATTTGACTACAACTCCTTTGAATGCCTCACGACCAACATCAAAACCGCCGACAACCATCTAATGCAATGCCACCTACTATATCATCCCCCAGGTAACAACGCCACATTCACGGAACAACTCTCAAACCTGATCGCCAACTGCTCTCTCAAAGAGACCAACACCCTCATTCTAGGGGATCTTAATCTACACTGGAACAACGAGAACAATACCACTATTAAATCCCTAAACGAACTTCTGTACTCCAACAACCTCTCCCAACATTGCACAAAAGAGACCCACAACCAAGGGGCAATCCTGGACGCTATCATCGCCCGGCATGATGCAATCTCTATTGATCACATCCTCCCGGTAGATTGGTCAGACCACCACCTAATCCTATTTCAACTCTCGCAACAGATCCAGTCTCATCCCCCCATCGCAGCCCCCCCACATGGTCCAGGAACCTATCACAAATCAACACAACTGAACTAGCAGAAAGAATAGCCTCCTCCGTGCCAAACTCCACAGAAGGACTCTCCGCTACTGAACTCACCTCACACTACAACACGACCACGTCCGACATCCTAAACCAATTGGCACCCCTAAAACAAAAAAAACCTAGGAACATCCCATCGAGAACCTGGTTTAACAAGGACATCAACGAGGAAAGGAGACTTCTCAGAGCCACAGAACGCCATTGGAGAAAGAACCCTTCCGCTTCCCGTCGCAAGGAACTCAGAGCAATTAGAAGAAGGTACAAAAACCATATCAACAGCGAAAAAACTAACTTCTTCTGCAATGCGCTTGACAAGGCAATAAACAGGCCTAGAGAACTCTTCGACATCATCAAGAAACAAACATCCAAGCCATCCACTGCCCTTGCCCAACCCCCCAAAACTCTTTGTGATAACTTCGTCAACTTCTTCAATGAAAAAATAGCCAAGATCGAACTATCTCTAGACATCAGCCCTACCACGACTGTCAACATCGACCCAACAGTAACAGAAACCACCTCTACGGACCCCACCTCCATCGCCTGGTCCTCCTTCGACCTCGTCCTTGAAGCCGAGATCCTCAATCTAATCTCATCCTCCAAACACTCCTCCCACAACCTTGACCCCATCCCCTCCCAAATGGCCAAAGACCTCAAACTCACCCTCGCTCCACTCTGGTGTGAAATCATCAACAGCTCCCTAAAAACTGGCATCATCCCGGACTGCCTCAAAGTCGGCCAGGTTACTCCCCTCCTGAAGAAACCAGGCTTAGACTCCAACGACCTTAACAACTTCAGACCAGTCTCAAGTCTGCCCTTCCTAGCCAAAATCCTAGAAAAATGTGTATTACGCCAACTCAACAATCAGCTCGACAACATTAATCTTCTTGACCATAACCAATCAGGCTTCAGAAAAGGCTACAGCACCGAAACCGCAATCCTAAAAATAGTAGATGACATACGCAACTCCCTTGATTCGGATCAGTGTTGCCTACTCATCCTCCTAGACCTGTCAGCGGCCTTTGACACGGTTGACCACAAGCTCCTCATCAAGGCCCTCAAGGAACGAGTAGGTGCAAACGATGTGGTCCTGCAATGGTTTGACTCCTTCTTTCAGAACCGCTTCCAAAGAGTCAAAATAAAATCCTTTACCTCCGACCCTTTTCCCGTGACCAGAGGGGTCCTCCAAGGATCCGTTCTTTCCCCTCAACTGTTTAACATATATATGGTTCCCCTCACCATCATACTGAAGAAAGCCAACATCCCCTTCCATCTCTACGCAGACGACACACAGATCTACATAGAAACCACCTCCTTTAATGATATTCTAAGGCTCAACAACACTCTCAAAGAAATCCAAGACTGGCTAGGGACGAACCACCTCAAACTCAATCAAGGAAAAACCGAGATCCTCCTCATCTCCAACAAGGACGACAACCCCCAAATCACCGAATGGGTGAAAGCTGTTGACGCTCTCAAAGGAAATCTTACCCTGACTAATTCAGTAAAATCTCTTGGAATCACCCTTGACCACAAACTATCAATGACGAGCCACATCAAGAATTCCGCAAAGAGCGCCTTCCTCAATCTGAAGCTCCTCAACAAAATCAAACCACACATCCCACAGAGGGATCTCCAACAAGCCACCCAAGCTCTGGTGCTGTCCAGACTGGACTATGGGATCGCAACCCTATCCGGCACAGCCCTATCCCACCTAGCGCCACTAAAAACCACTCTCAACGCAGCTGCCAGAATGGTCTCAGGTGCAAAGAAATTTGACCACATATCCCCCGCACTCAATGACTTAAAATGGCTTCCAGTGGAAATGCGTGCCAGCTTCAGAACGGCCTGTCTTACACACAAAGCTTTGCACAGAGGGAAACCGGAATACTTAGCCTCCAAGCTCAAGAAAGCGGATCAATCCAGAAACCTCAGAAGCTCAAACTCCCTACTACTCATCCCCCTGAAAACCCAGAAACAAAAAAACGCAACTCGCTCTTTTGCGGGCAACGCCCTAAAAATCTGGAACTCCATCCCAGTGGACATCAGAACTACCCCTTCCTTTCCAGATTTCAAGAGCCGCCTAAAAATCCTCTACCTCGAACGCGCATTCCCAAACTCTACCTCAGTTGCTCAACCTGTAACTCTGACTACCTCTAAGACACTACCTCAAACACGCCCCTCAGGCGCCAAATAACTTTGTTAACCCCCTGAACTTATATGAATCTTTTTTGCTGTACTGTTCCACACTTGTTCCCTCCAGATCGATTGTAAAGCGCTCCGATACCCTCGGGTCTGGCCAGCGCTATAGAAAACTCCAAAAATAAAATAAATAAATAGTTATTGCCACTGCATCAGTAATACTATTTTATGGAACTTATCAAGTTGCTGGTTCTATCACACTAACATCTTGCACTGTCACATACATGACCTCATTCAAACACCATACCGTAACCCAAAAAATCTATCATTTAGCAATGACCATGAAACCACTACATGGCCTCGGGTGTAGCAAATGTAAAAGCAATGTGTCCACCTTGCACAAGATATTCATGAGCAAGGTTCCTAATGACAATCATATATTGTTATTTACTCAATAAAATTAAGTAATTATTCTAAACTAACTTCAACTCTATAACAAAGTGTTATCCTTTATTATAATAACATTAGATTCATCCTAACCCTATTTTGCAAATGTTTTTAATTAAATAAAAATCATTACATCCTGGGTGTAAATCTAAGGCTACATCTAGCTTTACAATTAATTTAATCTAAATAATTGAAATCAGATTAGATGAACGCCTAGTACAGTCAATACATCATTAGCCTGCCCTCGAAGTGTAACTGCAAAATAAAAGCAGGGAAGTGAATATAAGACTATCAAAAGAGGAAGATGTAAAGGTCAGGCGCCATCTCTAGTGAATCACAGTAAGGCCACTCCCCTGACACGACAGTTACATTGTCCATCATGCCTCCCTGCCATTGGACAAGACCACCAAGCAGGCCCCATTTCAATCCTGCCACTAATTTGGAATCTCTTTATTATCTACCATAATTAAAGAAAACTAAATTAAAATAATTATAAACATTATTCTTTTCCAACCATAATGCTAACACTAATAATATATTTTAATAAACACACTTATTTTTTAATGACATTTTGCAGAAATTACTGAATTATTATATTAATACCCACTGTAAAAGGTCCATAGGTCGCCCGCTACTCCACCATTCCAGCGGGTATACTCCAAGAGCATTATGGTAAATGCAGTATTCTCAAAGCGGGTGTGCTTTTCAAAAGTTCCGAAGTGTAAATGCAAAGTTGCAGGCCAACTCTGGACACCGGTGTTTCAGGATTATTGTCCTTCATCAGCAGAGTGTAGGAAGATATTCAGGGGTTGCTGTGCAGGCTGCCAAAGTGTTCTCAGGTCTGGTACCTCTCCGGGCGCGTAGGGCGTTACCTGAGCTCGTCAGCTCAAAGGCTCGAGGGAGCCGTAATAAAGTAAAAGATCCATAGGTAGCACGCTACTCCACCATTCCAGCGGGTATACCCCAAGAGCATTATGGTAAATGCAGTATTCTCAAAGCGGGTGTGCTTTTCAAAAGTTCCGAAGTGTAAATGCAAAGTTGCAGGCCAACTCTGGACACCGGTGTTTCAGGATTATTGTCCTTCATCAGCAGAGTGTAGGAAGATATTCAGGGGTTGCTGTGCAGGCTGCCAAAGTGTTCTCAGATCTGGTACCTCTCCGGGCGCGTAGGGCGTTACCTGAGCTCGTCAGCTCAAAGGCTCGAGGGAGCCGTAATAAAGTAAAAGGTCCATAGGTCGCACGCTACTCCACCATTCCAGCGGGTATACCCCAAGAGCATTATGGTAAATGCAGTATTCTCAAAGCGGGTGTGCTTTTCAAAAGTTCCGAAGTGTAAATGCAAAGTTGCAGGCCAACTCTGGACACCGGTGTTTCAGGATTATTGTCCTTCATCAGCAGAGTGTAGGAAGATATTCAGGGGTTGCTGTGTAGGCTGCCACCCCACCCCAGAACTGATCTCTACTGATGAGGGATATTATCCCGAAACACGAGCCGTGTCTAGAGATACTGGAAATACCAAGTACTTACTTGCACCAACCTTGGTGAAACACTTACAAACTTTTTCCTAACTCTTCAAGTCATACGAACTGCATGTACCAGAATGCAAAGGGGCGATCCGGCGGAGAGGTTAAGAGTGTGCTCCCATCTTTGAATACTTTTAAGGGCTCCCGTGAGCCCCCGTAGCTGACGAGCTATTGGAGATGCACCTTCGCGCCCGAGAGGCAACGAAGCCTGTGACTGTTGTTTGGCAGCCTTCTCAGCCACCCCAGAACTGATCTCCACTGATGAGGGATATTATCCCGAAACACGAGCCGTGTCTAGAGATACTGGAAATACCAAGTACTTACTTGCACCAACCTTGGTGAAACACTTACAAACTTTTTCCTAACTCTTCAAGTCATACGAACTGCAGGTACCAGAATGCAAAGGGGTGATCCGGCGGAGAGGTTAGGAGTGTGCTCCCATCTTTGAATACTTTTAAGGGCTCCCGTGAGCCCCCGTAGCTGACGAGCTATTGGAGATGCACCTTCGCGCCCGAGAGGCAACGAAGCCTGTGACTGTTGTTTAGCAGCCTTCTCAGCCACCCCAGAACTGATCTCTACTGATGAGGGATATTATCCCGAAACACGAACCGTGTCTAGAGATACTGGAAATACCAAGTACTTACTTGCACCAACCTTGGTGAAACACTTACAAACTTTTTCCTAACTCTTCAAGTCATACGAACTGCATGTACCAGAATGCAAAGGGGCGATCCGGCGGAGAAGTTAGGAGTGTGCTCCCATCTTTGAATACTTTTAGGGCTCCCGTGAGCCCCCGTAGCTGACGAGCTATTGGAGATGCACCTTCGTGCCCGAGAGGCAAGAAGCCTGTGACTGTTGTTTGGCAGCCTTCTCAGCCACCCCAGAACTGATCTCTACTGATGAGGGATATTATCCCGAAACACGAGCCGTGTCTAGAGATACTGGAAATACCAAGTACTTACTTGCATCAACCTTGGTGAAACACTTACAAACTTTTTCCTAACTCTTCAAGTCATACGAACTGCATGTACCAGAATGCAAAGGGGCAATCCGGCGGAGAGGTTAGGAGTGTGCTCCCATCTTTGAATACTTTTAAGGGCTCCCGTGAGCCCCCGTAGCTGACGAGCTATTGGAGATGCACCTTCGCGCCCGAGAGGCAACGAAGCCTGTGACTGTTGTTTGGCAGCCTTCTCAGCCACCCCAGAACTGATCTCTACTGATGAGGGATATTATCCCGAAACACGAGCCGTGTCTAAAGATACTGGAAATACCAAGTACTTACTTGCACCAACCTTGGTGAAACACTTACAAACTTTTTCCTAACTCTTCAAGTCATACGAACTGCATGTACCAGAATGCAAAGGGGCGATCCAGCGGAGAGGTTAGGAGTGTGCTCCCATCTTTGAATATTAATACCCACTGTAAATGGTTTGATTTATTTTAAAGAAAATGTAATTAAATGAAAAAGTAAAGCAGATCATACTTGAACCCGAACCTTTAATTATTTATAAATGTATTACATTTAACGTATTTGATGTAATGCTAACCCAAGCCCTGACACTAAACCCAGCTTGAAGGAAACAATTGTACATTATTAGGAATGAATTGAGCTGTTGAATGAATGGCAGGGAGGTAAATAATAAAAGGAAACAAAGGTGTAAAATTCAGGCACCATCTGTAGTATATGACAATAGGGCCTCCAGTCTTGGCAAGACCACCAACACCAATTCAGTAAGCACAGCAACCGCCAGCACAAATTTGGAATCCCTTTGGCATCAAACACCAATATCCCAATCTGTACAAACCATGCTTCGATCTCAGATCCTACTTTCAACCTCATCCCTAAGAGCCATCTAAAGTGGAACTGAAACAACATACTTGTGGAAAACTATTAAATTAAAAGGCATACTTGCATCCTTGGAATCTCAAGTCAAGAGAATGTTTATAAAATTACAAATTTTTTCTTTACCTTAATCCGCACTTCATGGTCTTTTGGCGGTGCAACCTCTATCTCTTCTATAGACATAGGTTTATGAGGTGCCCAGGCAACAGCTGCCTTGCATTTCAAAACCTAAGAAATAAAGTGTGATAAGTACACATTTTCTTACAATGATCAAACATTCTTAGCGGCACACATTTAAATGAATCGATAATATGACTTGCATTTAACATATACATTGTGCCTAGTGGCCTTTGACTCTTTGAACATTAGCAAATAGGAAAAGGCCTGATTTACAAACATTTGCAATAAAATTGTGATCAGGGTATTTACGCTGAGCAGTGCGGGTATATCCCATCCAAAATATGTCAAAGGCCATATGCCATGATGGCCTTGTAATACGCCAGAGAGGATGGGCGCCACATTTGTGACAAGGTATCTCATGCACCAAAATCTAGATAAAGCCCTATATTTTCAATGTGCGTAGTATGAGAAGCCTGGTGGCACCATCCAAAATAGGAATGAGCTGAATGGGCATGGTTTTGGCGCCATTCAAGAGGGTGGCAAGCTTTGGTGCTCCGGCGGACATGGGGATCATTCTCAGGACCTGAGGCAGTTACAGAACTCACTGGCAGAGAAGTGCCCTCCAGAGCACCTGCTGAGTTGCTGGAATCCTTTGTTTTTCCACAGCTCCTCAGCTTTGTGCACGCCCGGCCCGGGGGATTCTCTCTTTATGTTATGTTATGTTATGTTAATTTCGATTTATATAGCGCCAAATCACCGACAGGTCTCTTAGCGCTTGCTTTAGGAACCCGTCCTGGCTTTCCCTGCGAGATAACCCCTACTGGGCATCCCCAAGATGAAGACCAGGCATCCCATCGCAGTGGGGCCATAGTGGAGATTAAGCAAGCTATTGCCCAGAGTTGCAGAGTGTGAACCCATGATTCGAGTAGGCACCGAGGCAAGAATTATCGAGTCCGTGGACATTTTGAGCTCAAGACCCTGCCGCGTCGGGAATTGAACCCTGGTCCCGGGTCTGACCTCTGCATCAGGGTCTGCCTCCTCTAACCAGTGAGCCACACTTCTCCACTTTAGAATTCAAGGTCACGCTCACCATTTTGTGAGGCAGTGAGCGGAAATCTTGTCATGCTGAGCTTTCCTGAGCAGCCACACTCTCAATACTTCAACTAACTACTCCAGGCATTTCAGACTCCTGCCTTCTGGTGACTGCTTCTTAATTTTGATATATTGCACACTTTTCTATTCAGGAGGTGAGCACATTTTCTTAACTTTCTTGACAGGATGTATGGATTTTTCAGATCTCCAGTCATACTTATCCAGTTGATTTATGGTCCTGGAGTCTTTCCACTAACAGCAACTATAAGGTTGTGATGTGGCTGCATGTTTCAACATAAACAGCATCATTTTTGGAGCTTATTGCTCTGTGAGGTTTGGCTCTGTGGCAGGCTGTTTTATGTTTTACTTTCAATACTTACCTTTTTCCTGCAGCTACATCCGGGAAGATACCTACCATAATAATTATAGTTGTTCTCATTTGTGATTTCTCCTCCCCAGTGTTCATATTTGGTTTTACCCAGTGTTCTCTTAATAACTCTAATGCATTTGGGTTACTTTTATACCTCAGGAGATTCTCCGCAACCAGTACAGTCTTGGTTTTCCCCCCTTCTCTCAACTCATTAGGCTTATATGGGGAAAACAAGAAACCTTAAGTTATCTGGTCCCTTCAGCAATGTTGCGTTATCTGACTAGTTCTACTTACAACAATATGGATGACGCTACTTCACAGAAACTTGATCCTCACTCAGGCACAATTCCAAAGACATCCTCACTAGGTAAAATGCTGCTGTGGTCAAATAAGAGGCCAAAGAAATCCCCCTTCACCAGGGAAACCTACCCCGGTTCAATGGATGTGATCCTTGAGGAATTTCATGCATTAAAGCCCTTTATGGAAGAGACAACCAAGACGTTGCAACATTTTGATGATAAATGGTCTGCTTTGGAATACTGAGTTTTGCTGGTGGAGCAAAATACAGACAATCTTCAGCTTATGGCTTCACATGAAGTCAAGTCAATAAAGCTTTATTTTATTAATAAAAATCATAAGAGCGGGCATATAGATGTATACAATCATGATAGAATGTCAATAATTTTACAAAGAGTTAAAAGCCAAATAAAAAATATAAATATGGCTTCACATATTTCCCATCTAGAATCAGATATTTCTCTACCTAAAAAGCACACGTAGGATCAAAACTTCTTGACATGTCTATGACCACTCCTCTCAATATACAAAGGGCATGCAGACTTGGTCCCAGAGTCTCCCCAAAGCTGAGAGGAGTTATACTATCTTTCTCTCAATACACTGATCTCTTACAAGTGATGTCTGCGGTTAAAATGAAAAAGCAAATCCTTTGGGCTTGTATAGACTATTTTGCTCAAAAAGATGTAGTCAAAGCCACTGCTGATCGTCGGAAGCAGCTCCTGGGCATGGTTCTTAAATTGAGATCCATGAACACTCAATTTGGGTAAATGCACCCCTGCCTGTTTTGAGTGACTTACAAAGATAAGACTCCTACTTATGAGAAGCCTGTCGCACTTAAGAAATTTCTTCAACAACACAGAGCTGAAGATATGGACACTTTCAGAATTTTCTAATTAGTAAGCTCTTTTTCTCACATGCTTTCTTTTTATTTCTATTAGGCTTTTTGATTTTCGCATGTCTTACTGTCATAATTATATTCTCAGGATATAACAATGTTTTAATTCTATAATATTTTCTTTTATGATACAGGATGTTGTTCTCACATCTTGTTTAGTGTTGGTCCCACAATTATGTGGTGCGTTCACCTATGTCAAGACTGACCCACAGGCCTATGAGGTTTCAGGTGTTGTTGCCATTGTCTTCTGGTGTTGCCACCCTACCTCTCGTTCTGTCTGTGTTTAGGTATGTTTTTCAGTCGTCATTTGTGTGACTTGTACTGTCACTCTGTCAGGCTGAAGAAGAGGTTCTGTTTCCGGCTATAGGCAAGCAAGAAAGGATACAGGAGACGCAGGAGCTGTGTTCAAGCAGGGCCCAGTACTTTCCTGCTTCCCCCCGCTCACAGGGGACTGGTACGAGACAGTGAGTGATGAGAGGCCCGGAGCCCGGACAAGGCCCTTCAGCTCCCAGCGGTACGGTGCAGGAGGTGAGCACACCCTACTCTGAGCTCAGAACTGCGACTTAGCCCATCCTCCTGGAAGCGGCTGGCCCTGGGCTGGTGCAGCTTGCGAGTCTCTAACTGCTTCCACACCGCCTTCCACACCGCTTTCCTGCGCCTGACCCTAGTGGTGCATTCTCTGCTTCTGACTTTGGTGGTGGCTTTCGCACCTTGGCCGATCCTCTTGCAGATTTTCTTCCCCTCCTCCCTTGGGCTCGGTAAGAGTGTTTCCCGGGGGTGAGGAGTGTGGAGCAGAGCCCAGAGGGCGGAGGTGCCGCCTTCTATTACAACTGCCTATCTGCCCCAAGCTTCTACTGTACTAACCCATCATTTAGGACAACCATTTGAGAACCAGGAATTTTAATAACCTTCTCCATACTCCTGAGTAGAACCGCAGGTGCTTAGGAAGGGCACTCTTGCTGCAATGAAGAAAAGTTCTCACCTGCCAAAGAAGTAAATAAAATCTGCTGCAGGAGACGCACCTCCAAGCAGGGACGCCTTTAGGGGGGATCCGCCCAGACAAGTATTGGGAAGATGTATGACCTGCGCAGCTGGGTATGGGCCCCGGACTCCACTTTTTCAGAAAGCAGCACTGACGGCACAAGCCAGGATACCCATGACCCCAAAGGCTCTGGGTCTGAAGCCTTTGCAGCTATAACCACAAACGAGGGATGCCCTAAGGCTGCCATGGGCATACGCAGCAAGGATGAGACAGGTACAGCCCCCACAAACATAGGGTCTGACTCACCTCACCTATCCTGTGACACAAGATACAATCCAACCTTGCACTCCTTTCTTTTTCATCGGTGATTAATCCACATATTCAAATTAATTCATGGTTTCATTTTTCATTTATTGGTAATGAAGATTTTTCAATTTCTTCAAATCTTTCACATTAATATTTTACTTCATATTCAACAATTCAGTATTTGCCCAATGCATTTCAAGCATATAGCCCTTCATCAGGGGACTTCTTTATATCTGAAAACAGTATAATATGTCATTATTGGTACCAAACAATATCAAATCAAACATAGGTGCTGTTGATGTTACGTGCTTACTATTAGTTCTAGTGCATACATGTAGACAAGTAGATCATGTTTCGTATCCACCTATGACCCATGTGGTTGTCTGTCACATAATTCTAGTTGTACCTGCCTATATCAAGCGTTATCTAATATATCCAGCTCGAAACTTTCGTGTAAACGGGTTCAGCTTATACCCCGTGTGATGCTAGTCTCGTATTTCTCAACATTATGTGCCCGGGGGTGTGTTACCGCGGTAATGTAAACACTAACCTTTAATCTTTGTCAGCGTTCTCTTTGTGCTGCAAAGAGAATTGACCATTATATTAGGATTTTTTTTTTAAACGGGTGTAGCAATGCTAATTTTGAATATTCAAATAATCTTTATTTCGGTCATAAGAGACCATAAAAGATATACAAATAATTTTTATCATTTAAGAACATTTATACATATGCTATAAAAAGATCATAGTTAAAGTCTGATTGCTAAAAAAACATCATAATTCGAAGAAGGGAGGAAATGGATTTGTTTCATATAACTTTAGTGTCTCTAATAATTAAAGCTCGTGTTCGCCACATTGCTGTCAGGAATTTTGCCATTGCAAACACAGTTGGAGCCGCTAAATCTGTCTTGAGGACTCTATAAGCCGGAGCAAAAGTTCTGAAACCCAAGTTCCTTAAGTGAGGGACCAACCAGTAACTCCTAATTCTGCTGTAGGCTCTGCAGAACAGGACCACATTAAGATCACTTTCCAGTTTGTAGTTGCATGCGGGGCATGCCCCTGAGTCCAGATTGCCTTCCCACGATTTAGTAAGGGACCTCAGGGGAAGAGAGCCATACCTCCATTGCATGTAGATCTTCCGCACAGACACAGGTGTCATGGTGTCCAGTACATATTCAGGGCTGTAGGAGTCTTTTATCTTGATAAATGAGTCAGTTAAAGATCCTTCCCGGAGAGAGGACATAGCTTTCTGATGCATAGCTCTGTAGAATAAATTTGAAAGTACTTTTCTAGAGAGCCTTACGGACGCTACTTCCGGGTTGGACCATAGTTCTGCAACTCCAAGGTAAATACACATATCCCTGATGTACTTTATCCATGGGATTTTAGTGGCGTAGGTTGATCTCAGAAGCTCCTGCAGTTCATTTCTATAGTGTACCAGGTCCTCACTGCTCCACAGACGCCTCCAATAGGTCAGGGGTTTTAGGCCCAAAACCTCCGTAATTGGTCGTAGCGCCAAGTCCATTCTTAGGGGGAGAAGTGGGGTGCTCGGGGGGAGAGCTGCCAGTTGTCTTATAAAGTTATTTTCAGCGACCTGTACCGTGTGTAAAGGTATATGTCCCCATATCTCACCCCCGTAAATAATACCCCCCCTAGCTTGGGTTTTATAAATGTGGATGGCGGGTGTCAGTGGACGGAAAGGTGATTTTTTGGCAATTCTTGTAATGGCACCTGCCCTCTGAACCAGCTTTGTTGTTGCTTTTGTTTTATGTGGAAGCCAAGTCAGATTCTGATCGAGGGTTATACCGAGGTATTCTATTACTTGGACTCTCTCTAGGGTTGTAGGTCCCAGGCGAGGGTTTGGGCAGCTTTTGGGTTTGGGGCTTAGAATCATAAATTTGGTCTTGGTTGGGTTTATTTCTAGACCTCTTTCATTACAAAACCCCAAAAACCCGTTCAGAACCCTTTGAAGCCCCATTGGAGTTTTGGACAGCAGCAGGGTGTCATCTGCAAACATGATTGCTGGCACCCTGCTGCCATTCAATTGTGGTGCATCGGTATTAATGATCCTGTTTAAGTACTCTATCACCCCGTTCACGAATAAGCAAAACAGGGTCGGGGCCAGTACCCAGCCCTGCCTCACCCCTCTAAGGACTGGGAATCTATCCGTTAACCTACCGCCCTTTCCATATCTGACTCGGGCATAGTTGCTTGAATGCAGCCTAATTAAGATATGGAGAATATCTCTCGGGACACCCAGATCAGCCAGCACCGCCCACAATCTAGCCCGAGGAACTAAATCAAAGGCGGCGCGGAGGTCCACAAATACCGCGTACAGTGTCCCACCTTCTACGAGCACTGTCTTCCAATATAAAATACTCAGTCTGAGTATTTGATCGACTGTTGAAACTCCTTTCCTAAATCCCGCCTGAAGAGGGCTTAAAATGTCAGTCTCCTCCATCCAGCTCAACAACCTATCAAGAATTAGTCTGCCAAACAACTTTTGGGACACATCAATGAGGCTGATTGGGCGGTAGTTGGCTGGGAGCAGGGGCGGACCCTTTTTATATATCGGGACCACCTCCGCTCCCAACCAAGTATCAGGTATTTTCATTCCCCCCAGCACTGCATTGAACAGAATCATCAGGTAAGGTGCCCAAATTCCTGGTTCATGCTTGAAGAGGTCGCCCGGCAACCCATCCAAGCCCGGTGCCTTCCCGGAGGACAGCCCGGCTATCGCCATCCTAATGTCTTTTATAGTGAAGGGTTCGGCAGTCTGTCCCTCAAGGGTAATAGGCGGAGCTAATTCTGTCCCCTCATTCTCTAGGGAATATAGCTGCTCAAAGTGTCTTTGCCAGACACTTGCAGCAATAGTGGGTTCAATAGCCGTGGGAAGATCCCCGCTTCCATGGTTTATTATTCTCCAGAATCTACGCGAGTCCCTTGTTGCTAGGGACTCCGATAGATTCTCCCAGTGCTGTATGTCCCATTCTATCTTAGCATTTGCTAAAAGTGTTTTATAGGCCCTCCTCCTAGAGGAGATCTCTTCCCTCGTACCACCTGCTTTTATGATAGATAGGAGGTCATGTTTTGCAGCTCGGCAAGCACTGTTGAACCAAGTAGCGTTTTTGTGTGTCTGGGTTCTGGGTGGTCTGGTGCTGAAAAGGTGTACTTCAAGCTTCCTAATTAGATAGTCATGTACCTGCGCGAGATCCTTACTAATTTCCCTGGTGGGGTCTAAGTTCCATAGATGGAAAGCCTCTTCTAGGATTGAAATGATTCCAGCGTATAGGGAGGCTAACTTATCTTCGCTGGATACAAGATTTTCCCATTTTATCCTCCTTTTGTTATTTTCCAAAAGATGTCCCGATCTTAGCTCCTGCCCGCATGACACACTTTCCTCCAAACAGGGAATGGCGAAGTCTAATATTAATGCGTTATGATCACTGTCCTGTCTTGGCATTACTCTGAAATCCATCACCCTTTTCCAGGTATGCAACTGTACCAGGAAGTAATCTAATCTAGATTCCCTCCCGGCTTTGTTAAACGTGCATTTGCTCGGGATATCAGACCTAGTGCGGCCGTTACAAGCTCTCAAGCCATAGGTGAGATTTAATGTGTTTATTTGAACAGCCAGCGGTGTCCATGCTCTCGGAGATGGGGCCTCAGTGGAGGGAACCTGCCAACTTGAATCCTCCTCTAGGGAGGGTCCATCAAGTAGTCCAGGTAACGGTTCGAAATGTGAGTGAAAATCTCCTCCTATTAGGTATGGTATATCCTCTGGGATGGTTTCTAGAAGACAGGACAATGCCTCAATGGTTTTGGAGGAGGCAGCTATTGGGACTGGCCTGGAGTAAATGTTTATTACAAGTAATTTGTAAAGTCCTGGCCATTCGAGTAGAACGGCCAGTATGTCCTCCGATTGCACAGTATATCGTGAAGCTGTGCAACCTAGGTCAGAAGTTACCCAGGTTGCTAGCCCTCCTGACGGTCGGCCTCTTCCTCCCCAACTAGCTTGTATTGAAAATGTTTGGAAGCCCCTGTGCGTAATCTCCTCCCTGGCCCAGGTCTCTTGGAAGAGACAAATGCTTTGTGAGTTTATTAATTCGACCCATGAATCTGAGTCTATTTTGTTGGCCAAGCCTGCCAGGTTCCATGAAAGCATTTTAATTGTTTGAGGGACGTGATGCCCAGTCAACATCGTAGTTTGATTGGGCAATTCCCTGTCACTAGCTGCATATGCAGTTGGTGTGGGTAATTTCCCCCTTTCGTCGATAACACTTACTTCTCCACACCCTTCCTCCCCGTTCACAATGCCCTCGCCAATGATCATGTCATCTAACCTTGTCTCAGCATTTGGATCAGGTTCATTGCAATCCCCGTGATAGTTCATGCTGTTTCCTCCCCCACCAGTATTCATGTGAACAAGGGTTTGTCAACATCCCCAACCTGGGTCTTGCCATCCAACCGTAGGATTATAAATCGGGCCAGTAAGATGGTTTTGGCACTGTGACGGTGGAGCAGGTGGAGAAATCCTTGACCATGGTGGGTTGGGGGGACAGTTTTGCTTATTGAGTAGCCCCGTCATAATGCTAATGGGACGTGGATAAAAGAAGGTAAGATCAACAATGTTGATCCCTCCATTATTTGTGTCCCAACCCAGTCTTGTTATCCATCCTGCCACCCTTGAGTCTTGAAAGTTGACCACAATACAGTCCCCCCTCAGGGTTTTGGGAGTGCAACCTATCCATTTTATTCTCCTTACCACCAATATTACTCCATCCACTTCCCCTGGCAGAGGCCGGTTCACCCTTAACCAGTGCATAACCTTATTTTTGAGCATCTGGAAGGTTTCTCTCTGTCCCGTTGAGAGTGGTGGGACATTTGTAAAGACGGCTACATAAGGAAAGGAGTCAGGGGTAAGGTTCATTGGGGGTTTCTTTTGAGGTGGCTTTATCAATGATTGTAAGGATGGTTTAGAAGCTATAGGAGCGGGGCGGGGTGCAGGTTTATTTACCATGGGCTGGTTACTCGTTGGGGGAACGGTGGGTGTGATAGTGCCTGTACCAGAAGATGCATTACCCCCTGGTCCCTCGACAAGCGGGGGATTAAGACTAAGCGGCATCGCTTGCGCCTCAATCTGAGATGTTATTACAATATTAGGACAGTTGTTGGCAGCCCCAGATGTAACTAAATTAAGGGGCTTGGGTAATCTCTTCCCAGCCGCACTGCCCGACTTAGGTAACACTGGGGAGTTAAATTGTGCCCTTCGTCCCTTCTCCTGCATTATGCTTTGGGTGTTGTTCTGGGGCTTATTATTTTCCACTGGCCTTGCTTGGGTTTTTATAAGTGCCTTCGTTGAAAAAAAGTTATCTAGTGTTACCTGCTCAAAACGGTCTAGGCGGTCAGATAGTTTACTGATTCGTTCCTCTATTGGGAGCAAAATTGACCGTAAGAGCTTTTCTAGAACAGGAAGCAGGTTGCTAGAAAGTGGCGGTATAGCAGCCAGTGGCAGGTCTGTTTCCGAGGAATTAATAATACTGGTATCTGAACTATCAAGTGAGACAACATCTCCCTCTTGTGTTCTTTTCCCACTGCTGCTAGCTTCAGTCTCGGCCTTGCTAGGGCACGTGCTCCTGCCTACTTTCCTAAGTTTGTGTGGGGGTTTTGCTAAATCACATTTTTTTGGTGCAGTACCCCTTTTTCTTTTTGAACCTGGTTTGTGTTGGGACAGAGAAACTGGGGCACTTGTTTGTGATGTACATATAGTAAGATCAGTATGACTCACACTGAGAGATGACGATTCTGCCGCAGTCCCCTGATTCTCTTCGTTAGTAGAGACTTTAGAATGTATTTCGGCAATGTTAGGTAGATTTAAAGATGATAAGGGCGTTACCAGTGCAGGGTAGGTTTGTACTGAGCGCTTGTCTACAGGATGTTTCAAAAGTTCAATAGACAATCTACGCTCAGCACGCCTCTCTGCAAGCGTTATCTCTTTGTCAATTTCTACGATGGGCCGGTTAAAGTATTTGTCTAAAGGTCCAATGACTGCAGGCCCGGGCTCGACCAGTAGGGTCATCGGAATAGAACTGGTGGGAGATTCAGACATCCTTGTGGGCTACAATCCTTTTAAAAGCTTGTAGTTTAGCACTTATCTGTCGCAGCCCTTTCCTTTGTACAGTATTTTCCTTCAGGGTCGATGACAGAGGGCTGGCCCAGCCCGGCCTCCCTCGGCCCCTGACGGCCACAGACGGTCCCGCCCTTATCCCGGGCTTCTCCCGGCGCGCTCCCGCGAAGCGGTAGCACTGGTCACCCTTAACCAAGAATACAGCAAGCTCATAGGCTGATAGGCGGGTGGGCGTGGCCAGCGGGGAGAGCAGCCCAGGTGTCTTGAATCGGGCGCGCAGGAACTCCTGGACACTGGAGTCCCTGCCTGTATGCTCGCAGCCCCGCTGACGCTGTCACCTGCCCCGCGCTCCTCTCTGAAAGGTTCCCAGACAGACAGCAGCTTCAGCAGACAAAGGCGCTGCAGTGATCCTTGAATGCAGGGACTCGCTGGGTCGCAGAAAAAGAATCAAGGACCAGGTAGGGGCTTGCACACAACTCCAAAAGGGTCCCGGTGGGCCGGAGGCAAGGTCTGCTTTTCACTCCGTTGGCGGGGGGCGTGGCCAGCGGGGAGAGCAGCCCAGGTGTCTTGAATCGGGCGCGCAGGGACTCCTGGACACTGGAGTCCCTGTCTGTATGCTCGCAGCCCCGCTGACGCTTTCACCTGCCCCGCGCTCCTCTCTGAAAGGTTCCCAGACAGACAGCAGCTTGAGCAGACAAAGGCGCTGCGGGACCCGCGAAGCGGGTCCGGCGAGGCGCTGTGGTTATCCTTGAATGCAGGGACTCGCTGGGTCACAGAAAAAGAATCAAGGACCAGGTAGGGGCTTGCACACAACTCCAAAAGGGTCCCGGTGGGCCGGAGGCAAGGTCTGCTTTTCACTCCGTTGGCGGGGGGCGTGGCCAGCGGGGGGAGCAGCCCAGGTGTCTTGAATCGGGCGCGCAGGGACTCCTGGACACTGGAGTCCCTGCCTGTATGCTCGCAGCCCCGCTGACGCTGTCACCTGCCCCGCGCTCCTCTCTGAAAGGTTCCCAGACAGACAGCAGCTTCAGCAGACAAAGGCGTGCGGGACCCGCGAAGCGGGTCCAGCGAGGCGCTGTGGTGATCCTTGAATGCAGGGACTCGCTGGGTCGCAGAAAAAGAATCAAGGACCAGGTAGGGGCTTGCACACAACTCCAAAAGGGTCCCGGTGGGCCGGAGGCAAGGTCTGCTTTTCACTCCGTTGGCGGGGGGCGTGGCCAGCGGGGAGAGCAGCCCAGGTGTCTTGAATCGGGCGCGCAGGGACTCTTGGACACTGGAGTCCCTGCCTGTATGCTCGCAGCCCCGCTGACGCTGTCACCTGCCCCGCGCTCCTCTCTGAAAGGTTCCCAGACAGACAGCAGCTTCAGCAGACAAAGGCGCTGCGGGACCCGCGAAGCGGGTCCGGCGAGGCGCTGTGGTGATCCTTGAATGCAGGGACTCGCTGGGTCGCAGAAAAAGAATCAAGGACCAGGTAGGGGCTTGCACACAACTCCAAAAGGGTCCCGGTGGGCCGGAGGCAAGGTCTGCTTTTCACTCCGTTGGCGGGGGGCGTGGCCAGCGGGGAGAGCAGCCCAGGTGTCTCGAATCGGGCGCGCAGGGACTCCTGTACACTGGAATCCCTGCCTGTATGCTCGCAGCCCCGCTGACGCTGTCACCTGCCCCGCGCTCCTCTCTGAAAGGTTCCCAGACAGACAGCAGCTTCAGCAGACAAAGGCGCTGCGGTGATCCTTGAATGCAGGGACTCGCTGGGTCGCAGAAAAAGAATCAAGGACCAGGTAGGGGCTTGCACACAACTCCAAAAGGGTCCCGGTGGGCCGGAGGCAAGGTCTGCTTTTCACTCCGTTGGTGGGGGGCATGGCCAGCGGGGAGAGCAGCCCAGGTGTCTTGAATCGGGCGCGCAGGGACTCCTGGATACTGGAGTCCCTGCCTGTATGCTCGCAGCCCCGCTGACGCTGTCACCTGCCCCGCGCTCCTCTCTGAAAGGTTCCCAGACAGACAGCAGCTTCAGCAGACAAAGGCGCTGCGGGACCCGCGAAGCGGGTCCGGCGAGGCGCTGTGGTGATCCTTGAATGCAGGGACTCGCTGGGTCGCAGAAAAAGAATCAAGGACCAGGTAGGGGCTTGCACACAACTCCAAAAGATGCTAATTTTATATAGGAAAATGTTCCATACGCATTCTTACCTAGGGTTTGCCAGAATTCGCCCTTTCCGTGCTACAGTCGGCGTGCGACGCTCTATGTCTTACGACTCTATGATCCCTACTCTATATCCACGGTTCCGATCACGTGGGTAACGATGCAGTAAACATCGAAAACGTCTGAACTACCGGTATGTATAAGGGATGGACGATGTCTATTTTTCTTTTAAAAATCAAGTGTTCAAGTAACTTTATCGACATCACTTGAGATATATGCATGACTCTTGAACCATCGATTTAAAACATTCGTGTGATGCTGCAGTGGTCATATAGACAATGTCTAAGATCCTCTCAATATTAAGAGTCTGCCGTATGTGATTGGATTCCTTTGTGCAGTTGTGTGTTTTTAAACCACTTCATGCCCTCACGATAACGAAACAATGTCATAAACCTATATGTCTTCACGGTGTACAAATAACATATTGGAAGCAGTGATTGCATCTATGTAAATACATAAACATTACTACTTCGTAAACCAAATACCATATTAGATCGTTCTGCTATTATTACATATACTTCAAATCTGAATCTATTGCTGTCCATGAGTTTCATAAGAAACAGTTCAAATCCATCCTTTCATTCAGTCCCTTAGGATAAAGGGTGCATAAATAATTTATCCAGAATACTTCCCTTCTCAATAATTGACTGTTATTGTCTCTTCCTCGAAGTATTACCACTTTCTCCAAAATACAGAACTTGAGTTGACTTGCGTTATGCTTTGCTTCATTAAAGTGTACTGCCATCGTAGATTTTGGGTTGTTCAAACGTGGGTCATAAGGTAGATACGAAACATGATCTACTTGTCTACATGTATGCACTAGAACTAATAGTAAGCACGTAACATCAAAAGCACCTATCTTTGATTTGATATTGTTTGGTACCAATAATTACATATTACACTGTTTTCAGATATAAAGAAGACCCCTGATGAAGGGCTATATGCTTGAAATGCATTGGGCAAATAATGAATTGGTGAATATGAAGTAAAATATTCATGTGAAAGATTTGAAGGAATTGAAAAATCTCCGTTACCAATAAATGAAAAATGAAACCATGGATTAATTTGAATATGTGGATTAATCAGCGTTGAAAAAGAAAGGAGTGCAAGGTTGGATTGTATCTTTTGTCACAGGATCCATACTCTATATTTACTATTTCATCAATCCAGCAGCTCAGTAGGATTGCCATCCTATGCACCACCGAAGTAGAGGAAAACTTATAAAACTTATATAATCAAAACTATCTGAGCATACACTTTGAGTGCGGAACCAAACTCCAATTGGTTAGAAGTCACCTCACCTATCCACCATACTTACACTGCCCAGTCGCCCTATGGATATAAGCCAGGCTTGGGGGAGGAAAAGGTCCCAATCTTGCCACAACCTTGGAGCCTGTCCATCCTCATTCACTGAGTGCTCATTAAGACAGGGAACAAACTTTCAAGAAAGCCCCCTGCTGCTATTGTCTGGGATCCACTGGGTGACAATGCCAGCCCGCAAAAAATTTCAAAAACCACTGCCGACAACTCACGCACACCAAGACCACACACAAAGGCAGTGCCACCTCAAGACTCAAACACCGCTATTGCCTTTTGAACTTTCATTCACACAGGACAACCTGCGGGGTCAGTCAGCAATTCCCTCTCTACAGCTACAAATGCGCTAACATGGCAATCGGAGAAACTTGAAATACACATGGAAACCCTCAAAGTTATGGCAACAGCAATGCCTGACATGGCTAAGAAAGTTGACAAGATGGTGGCAACCAGTAGCTATCCAATCCCTCCCCTCGAATGTCGGTGCCCAGAGATAGTCAACAAATCAGCATCGCTCCCAACAGTACTCACTTCGCTGGTGGAGGAATTGCAACTTAATATTAAAACCTGCTTAGACACCAAGAGCCCGGTGAATGGCACAAACAACATCACAGCAGCTAGTAGGGAAGCAGATCTCAAACCCATCTAACTTAACCAGCTGACAAAAAGTAAAGCAACTCAGCCTCTACACACAGAGACAATGACAGGAGGCAGCAATCATATAGCGGATCCCGCCCCCAAGAATATAGGGGCCATATGTTCGCAGCATGCACTTCAGGGTGTACCATCGAGGATGAGGGGGAAGAAGAAACGGCTCATTATGTTTATTGGTATATATCAGTGTCATTGGATGCTTATGCACATGTGTTTACCCCACCAAGCCGTGTTGTACACACTTGAGCGCACCATCTCCTATCATCCTTTTTTCACACTGTGTTCTTTCACCAGCTATTCTGCTTCACTCCAAGATGGCACCCGTTTTAGTTAGCCCTTTTACCAGGACGTACCAGCACATTCTAGTCACATGACCGCTGATCGTATTAGGCGCCTTGCACCTCTCTCACACACAACTTTTACCCGACTCAGAGGACCGGCTTTAAATCGGATCAAGCTGCGCATTTCACACCACTGTAAGTATGCCATAGCGAGTATTATTGCTTTTCTATGGTTTTCGGTTTCTCCGTTACCTATATTGATCACCTGCTGGTTGTTGTTCTCGTACGGGGATTAAAGACACCTACGAGTCACCAGTGACGACTCCGTAAGACTTCAAAACCCTTTAGCATGTTTCACGCCAAGACTCACATGCTCACCCAGCTTGCTTCCGCTACACCTCACAATTTAGCTGACACTATTTCAATCAATTTCTATACTTTGATACCAGACCAAAACTCGCTAATGTCTGAATCTAGATACTTTTTGTTTTTACGGTCGCTTTACTTCACTAAAACACGTGGGTACTCTTAACCACACGTCGCTCGTATCTTCATCACTAGGCCAAGCCTTCTCTTTCGTTGAGGAAACTGATTCACTGTTTATTTTCTACTCCACGCATGTGGGTCATATGGTTTTTTAACACCATCATGACACTCATTATCACCCATACTGAGTGTGTTCATCCTGTAAGCGCTGTCTCTTTTGGTTTATCTTACAGATGTTTCCCCTGGCGAACGGCACACTGTTGCCCGAAATGCAGCGGGATTGATGTATAAAAACATCTATATTCTAATTGAATTGTTTATCATTACAAATGTTCATTGAAGATGTTTAAACTCATTGGATTGATGTGAATAAAATGTCAACCTTCAACTGATTTTATTGACAAGATTACTCCAGTCTATACATTTCTCCCATGAGTTGGGGCAGACAGCTGTGTACAGGGGGACATTTCCTAATTAGGAGATGCAACGTTGTTCTTTGCCCTCGCAGCCAGGGAAGGAGCAAACCATTATTACTTGATGTAGCCCAAGTAGAGCAGAAAGTGTGCATAATAAAAAAGATCAATTTTCAGAATTGGAGATCGACATTCGGATGCCTGAAAATGAAAAGTACCCATTCATTCTACAGACACCCTCAAAGAACAAGCCTACGGTCTGTGTCCTGAGAGGGACAAGCCAAGATGAATGCTTCGTTGATAAGCAAACATGAATATTTGGTGTATAGTTGATGGTCTGCACGGGAGCAGACAGGTCATCTCCACCGCCAAACCCTTCATCCCCCTCTGTGCTCCACCCTCCCCAAGTTTGGTTCGTTGACGTTGGGTTGCTTCCAACTTGGCTGACAGAAATCTACCCCCCCAAGCAAGGAGTCTTGCCACTATAGCAGCATTGTAGGAAGCATCCAAACATTAAACATTATGAAATGGAACGTCGCAGGGATCCACAAGATTTTGCAAAGCCCATCAGCGACCACGTTCTTCAAAGGGGCTGATCTTATCTGTGCCAAAGAAGCGTGGGCAACCACTCCCATCCCCCTTACAGGCTACGCAGATTTCTTCAAACCAACAATTATATCCAATCTCCGTGGTATTCTCCATATACATCAAGCACTCCCTAAAGCTGTGCTTTACAGAGATAAAGAACTCCTCCGACATGAGCTTAGTCAGCATTCTGAAAGGCCTAAGGTCTGCAGACGGCCCATTACCTATACTTTTAATCAATGTATATTAGAATCCCCGTGGTCATGAACCCAAGAATAAGCTTACTCGGCTGATCAAACAGATTGAAATTCTGTTAACACAACATGCATCCATGGAAATTATCATCCTTGGGGACTTAAACACACATAGCATAGGGGAGCAGGAGTCCGATGTTAGTTCCTCAGGGAGTACAGAGAGATTCAACACCCTCCTTCAGACGTACAACTTGGAAACTTCAAACTTTTCATCCACAGTGTCAGAGCCGGGAATAACTCATGCACCCACTTACAATAACAAGACAACCATAGATTACATCTGAGCGGCTACGAAAATACATGCTAAGCTACGCTGTGCTCCCACTGAGTGAAAGTGATCAGGCCGTCTTGCTGTGGCACTTAACGACCACAGCGGAATTCAGTCATATTCTCTCTGCCCCCTCGGAGAGTCCAATGGTGAAGAACAACATAGGCTCCTGAGGAGAATCAAAAGGGGACTGACTAGCATCAATAAATTTGTCTCATGAAAATCCACATGGGCTGGTTGGCTGACCAGGCCAAATATGAGGCAATGAGAGGCAAATTGGAAAAACTCGCATGCAAACTGGGCATGCTGCTCCAAGGAAGCACCACCCACAGCAAAACAGGCAAACCAATTTACAACTTAAACCAAGCTTCAGCGATTAAGCAAAACATGAAACAACTAACAATAAAACAAAGGGTGTATAAAAAACTCAGAAATGGAAGCTGCCAAAAGCATCTGAAATCAGCAGCAAAGATCCATACGCAACTTGTTTGGAAATTAAAACGGGAAGCCACAGAGGCTAAATGACTAAAGGTCTTCAAGCTGCTGGCGCCAAGCAAGACCCAAAAATGTTGGCAATATCTAAACAACTTAATTTATGGGTCTTCCAGTAAAGAGAACTCGGTCTTCACTGGGACCTGGGTAGCCCATGTGAAGTCCCTATACACCAATGACTGGAAAGCCATCTGTCCAAACGGATATACTCCACAAAGGAAGTCAGACAACATCAGAGTGGAGCCCCCCGGGACACCAGCAGCATCTACAGTCCCAAGATGTTAGCAGTTTGTCCCGTCCTCAAAAGGATTCGACAAAATGGAGGTCCTGGCACAAATGGGATGCCCAGTCCCCTCTTCAGGGAGGATATAGACTTCTGGTCCTTTTATCATCGGTATATGCAGAATGTAGGCTTCTGGAGGATGTCCCGGAGGGGCTCACTGTTGCAACCTTCAAAAAAGGGTCAAGCACAAACCCTAAGAATTATCGGATGATTGCCCTGCTGGACATTGAGGGAAAATCTTATGCAAGTACACATTTACAGGAACTAGCAGACTGGGTACACACTGAAGGCCTGCTGCCATTTTCCCAGACTGGGTTTAGACCAGAGGGCTCACCTGTAGACAATATTAAAATCTTGTCATACTTAGCCCATCAAGTAGTAGCCCAGTGCTCTCCCCCGCTCTTCACCTGTTTCATTGACTACTCTGCAGCCTTTGATGGGGTAGTCCAGAGCATCCTTTGGCAGAAAATGGCACTGTGGAACATCTGGCCGAAATTTCTATGAGCCATTAAATCTATGTACTCTTGAACCTGGATAAGGGTTAAACTCTCTAGCGAGTCCGCCACAGAGAAAATCGCCACTGATTGGGGGCTAAAGCAGGGATGTGTTCTGGCACTGATGCTTTTTAATCTGCACACAGCCGACTTGGGTGCAGCATTGCACGGAGCTTTTCTTGCTACTCTAAAAATTTGCATCACAAGGATCCACCTGATGCAGTTTGCCGATAACATTGTTCTTTTGTATAACACCAAAATAGGCATCCAAAATCTCTTACTGCTTTGTCAGAATATAACGTCAAGAACGAGCTGGTAGGGAATGAGAGTAAATCAGAAATTGGATCTTTGACTGCCACCCGAAAAAAAAACTCTCTAAGTGGCACCTGGGTCCCCTGATTCTGGGCCTCACACAAAGTTATAACTATCTTAGGGTTTGGCTCAGTGAGACCAGCCACCCACAGCTCCATCTACAAAAACTGCATCAGAAAGGGAAGATGGTCACACAAGCTCTCTGCAAACTATAGGCCACCTTAGACAACCCAACAACTATGGGAATTCAAAGGGTATTGCGGGCCAAGCTACTGCTGTCACTTAATTATGCCCTACAGGCATTTCCAGGAATGTTTGCACAGGACCTGGAAAAAATACACTGCACAGCCAATAAAAAGATATTTTGCTTGCCCACCTAGACAAGAAACACGTTGATCCGCCTTGAATTCAACCTCACTCAACAAAAATTAGAAGATCAGGCCACATTGGCAAAATACTTCTACTTGACAACCGCGGCGCCTGAGAATTCCATGAAGGCCCTCGTAAAGTCCATCTTTCTAAAACCGAGAAATCCTTGGTCTGCCAGTCTTACCATAGTCAAAGATCTGCTACAATTAGCGACGAGGACTGGGATCCCAGCTTAATAAACTATGCAACCATCAAATCATCAATAAAAAGGCAACAATATTCCTGGTCTCGACTTTCATGAAACTCTATGTCTCCTGCAAATTTTGCACACCCGTAAGCCCCACCTTATGCAGGCTGTGAGGAGACAAGCACTGCACCGGATATTAGCCGCAAGACTACACCCGCTCCCCTTAAAAGAACTATATCCATCCTATAAAACACAGTCGGACACTACAGAGTGTAGTTTATGTAATTACAAAAGGGAGTCCCTGGGACACATTTTTCTATGCTGCCCAGCCTTGCAGCAATCCCGAAGAATCTATCGTAGACCAATTCTTCTTCAACTGGGCACTCACACTGCAAAGGAGGCTGAGTAACTGCCAAGCCACCACACCACCAAACCCATGTAAGAACCACCTGCTGTATAATTACTCTTTAGTCATTAGCAGGTGATTCCTTTGGCGTTCCCACAGCAGTGCCTATAAAATAGGTACCACAATGGGAACACCAAAAACAAGCCCAGCATGGCAGGGACTGAAAAGTCCATGCCGTGCTGAAACGTCTGTGCATGTGTGCCTGTGTGCTTCCACAGGGTGTGAGGCACAAGGGGGACTTGTAGGGCCTTGCTTCCTCTCCACCAGGGTTTTCATGAAGGAAGAACTGTCATGAAAACCTTGGTGGAGAGGAAACTCTTAATAAGCTTGATGGGACAACAGCAGTTCCGCCAAGTATATGGATGCCTCTGGGCTGCCGCACAGCCTCCGGGGAATGGTGGTTCCCAGGTGGAGTCGGTGGTGTCAGGGCAGCATGATCACTAGGGACATAATGTGATGGTCATAAGACCACCATTGCTGCCCCACCACGAGTCTGAAGGACGAGGACTGCCAGACTCGTAATTAGGCCCATAGAGCCAAAAGTGTTTTCAATAGTTCCATATTCAAAACTTCTTACCCGGGTTTCACCAAAGTCATTCTAAAATTGGGGTAGGAGTGGAAGAGTCACCTTGTAGTCACACTCTGTGTTGAAATAAGGAGAGAACAGCAATACACATGACCCCTTTACAATGAGTGCCGAGTCCCCTCTCAAGAGCCTCGGTAACCAGAGCTGTGCCTGTCCTGTTTGCCACATTCATAATTTGTCTTAGTTCACATTCGATTACCCCGTGGGCCTTATAGTGCCCTATCCTCTTCTGTGACTACTCTATGCATCATGACGATTGCGCAAAATCCCCCGGGCCCACTGGTAACTGTTAAGTTGGTACCAGTTAGTAAATTGTCCTCTGTGTTTTCCTTGTTAAATGACCCAAACAGGGCCCTTGCTGTGCTCCTTACCTGTCATACAGTGCACATACTGACATCTGTGATACTTCCCAATGTATTACAAAAAATCCTGTACATACCTTGGGCCGTCTGACTTAATTTATGCCCAGGTCCCCGTATTCTCATGTTCTGGGGGTTAGAGGAGTCATATCTTATTGTCTTGGTGACCCTCCATGGCCCCCAATTCCTGATGTAGTTGGAGGCCACAATAATTGTTTGTTATATGAGGACTGATAGTATCCCTTTTCCTGCTCTGTCAAAACTTACTTCGCAAAACATCTTACACCGCCTCCCGGCCACTCATTGCCCTCCAATATGTGGTGGTGTGCTTCTCAGCTGCCATTTTAATTGTAACATTTGTCAGCCGGCCGAGTCACATGATCATTCCTTCTAACCCTGGAACAACAACCTTCCTACCAGTGGCTCCAGCCCGCCACCATATTTAATCCTGCTGACTCGTGCCGCTCGCTGAGGAGTTTGCTAACACGGACCTTGCTGCTGGGAAGCTGCCTTTAGTTTCCTTGAATCCTGACCACGGACCTTGCTGATAGGAAGCCGCATTTGCGGAGGAGACGCTGTGCCAGGGGATCTCCTTGAGGACGGGACTGCGAGGCCCACCAGGCTGTGCGAGGATCATCAGGCACACCTGCCGCCTCTTCCCGTGACCCCTCCCCTCTGTGACCGGCTTCAAAACTGCTCGCGGCCCCCGCTCTGCGGGGCCGCTCACTGAGGAGTTTGCTAACACGGACCTTGCTGCTGGGAAGCTGCCTTTAGTTTCCTTGAATCCTGACCACGGACCTTGCTGATAGGAAGCCGCATTTGCGGAGGAGACGCTGTGCCAGGGGATCTCCTTGAGGACGGGACTGCGAGGCCCACCAGGCTGTGCGAGGATCATCAGGCACACCTGCCGCCTCTTCCCGTGACCCCTCCCCTTCAGCTAATTGCCTGCATATAACCTGTTACCGCCACGCGTGTGCGGGACCTATCCCGGGACAAAGCCCGGACTAAGGGCGGACCCTCTGAGACCCTCCGAGAACCGAGGAGACCGGATTGGGCATATCCTTTTGTCTTTCAGGTACTGATTGTTTTTGTTATTGCCCATTACCACTTCTGATTTGTTTGCTCTATCAGTCTATCGTTCATAAATGTCTTCTACAAATACAGAACAACCCATGCATGACAAACAGGGAATGCTGCTAAATGGAACCTTGGACAATTATTTTTCAAAATCTTCCCCTGATATCGCTAGGGAGATTGTCTTGGCGGAGCGGCGGGCGGATCGACGCCGTTCCGTGGAAAGCATAAAAAATGGGTCTGTTTCACTGCCACTAACTCTTGCTATTGGTCTTAACGACACTGACACTGGCTTAATAGTTAATGAGTCGGTTAACATACCGGATAGCCAGCCCCTGGAAGTGGACGTGGTTGTGCTCTCACCAAATACTTTACCTAGGACGGACATGAATGGTTTACCTTCAACATCACACGCAAGTAGTTCAAGTACATTGAAGGGAGCTGTTTTGCCACTAGTGCAAATAGCCCGTAATAGGGCAAAAAAACTGACACCCTCGCAAAAAAACTATGGTCCGCCTCCGATTAAAAAACGGCGGAAAAGGTGGGATCCGCTACAACCCAAATTGAGTTGTTCTGATTTTGGCAAAAAGGCGGCCAATATTGTCAAGAATCCCTGTGTTCCACAATCAGATATAGAGGGGATCCATACTTCATCTTCATCTTTAGCCTTGCCAAATCTACCCACAGACAAGGAGGACAGTATGGACACTAGTGTGGTTGTTAATGTACCAACTGAGAATAAGGGTCTTGTGTCATTACTTGATATTGAGAGTTTGATTAAATCTTACTCTGCATCTATTTTGGAGAGGTTGATGGAAGTGGAGTGTAGACTGTGTAAAATTGAGTATGCATTGGGTAATAAGGACGTTGTAATTAATACTGGTTCAAATAATGTAACTAGTTTAGCAACAAACAATGCACCACAAAATATGTCAACTACAGTCCAACCACTTTCAACCATGCCCACCTTTATCCCTTCTATCCCTTCCTCAACTGCATCTACCTCCAAATCTATGGGGAACACAGTGGCAGTGACTGTCCATCACCACCCACCCCCCAAACCCCCCCAACAAAAAATTTCTGACCAATTGTCGGCTAATGTTACAAATAAAACCATTGGTAACACATCTAATATACTTTTGGGGAAACCAACAAGGGAGGTGGGGGAAACCAGACACACCCGGGGGAAACCCAGAAGGGCTCCTTTGCCTGAACTTCCACCAGAGGCAGTACCCTATGTGGTAGTCCTAACAGGGGTGCCTGTGCTTGGACAAAATAAGAGGGAGGGTTTCGCCCAATTAAAAAACAAGATAATGCATTGGCTGAGAATTTATAGGCCAATTGCAAATCATATCAACGGGGAAATTGCCCATGTTCGTCGTCTTGAATGGTGACAAATGGTGGTAAATAAATAATTAATTACCGGTACTATTTTTGAATACATTAATGAAAACAGATAGCTCAATAAATAAGAGGCAAGATCCGTGGAATCTGAGTCTAACAGGCTTTAATCAGGCATAAGGGAAGGGACAGGATCGGAACAGCCTGAAATAGAATGGCAAGGAAGGCAGCTGCAACGTCTCATTAACAGTACATGGTATATATAGTAAAACATTATAATTGCATTACATACAGTAGGCGTAACAAGTGACAAACGTAAGATAAGAACACATGGGCGTGAAAAGAAGGCGTGCACAGGGCGTGCACGTGAACATGTGATGAGAACGTCACAGAAGTGTCATAAATGGGTGGATACATGGAGGGGGCTACCTGGGCAGCTGGAACCTTTAACCTAGTGGTGCGCGCAAACGGACCATGACGTGTGACTGGGGAGAACTGGGGGCTCTGACTTCTGCACTAGAAGAGGAGACTAAAGTCTGCGATGTCAGGACGACATGTACCTATAGCATATCTGGTATCTTGTGTTTGGAGTACATGTTGATAGAATCTAAAAGTTATCAGAGCAAAAGCTACTTGACACTAAGACTGGTGCATGCATATATTCTTCGTGTATTGCGTGTGCTATGAATCTTCTATGGAATATTAATACAGTAATTCTCTTGTATGGAGACAGAAAGACTAGACTATAACTAGAGATGTTTATGCGGTTCGTTAGCTTAGGAATGTGAAGACGGAGAGCTGAACTGATAACTAGAGGCATAACATATTCTTGGCAGAGAGGCAGGCAGAGCCAGGCCGGGCACCGCGCGGCAGGAAGTAAGCGAAGGGTCAGGGATGCAGGAGGGGCTGCATCGCTCCTCGGAGTGGTTTCAGGAGACTGGAGCTTGAATCTGGTGCTCAGGCCCTTTGAGGCCTAGAAACGGGGACAATTCGATGAATTAACGTGCATAATGTAAAACGTGGGCAACATAGGCCTAATACTCGTTGCTTTCACGAGAACTGGAAACTGGCATACTAACGTTGGACACAACTATAATTGCGTCTTTAATCGATCATAGGGGGACATATGCATATCAATCATGCACATATTACATAGGATGGGGAACACGTAGGCACACATGACAAGGCAAATTTAAATTTTCCTCATTCCCTCCTTGTGCCCTACGTTTCCATCAGGAAACATCAATATTCATGATTCCATCTATCTGTTCATAGAGCATCATTTGCTCGTCTCGAATTTTCTTGGAACTGGACTTTGGACTAGGAATACAAGAGGTAGCACATAAGCCGCAAATCGCAGGGCCACATTGTAAACAGAGACAGCAACTGAATATGATCATTACTGCTATACCTAGGAATGACAATACTTTCCATCCCCATGCAGATATTATACTCCAGAGCCAACCGGACCATGTCCAGGTGCCTGGATTCTGGTGTAACTGATGGGCAATTTTATGAAGTCTGGTTATAGCTGAATAAACAGACGGTGCGTTATTAGGAATGAAAATGCAGCAACTAGATCCAATGACTCTACAAGCCCCGCCCCTATCGGCCAGTATGACGTCAAGGACGAGACGATTTTGGAGCACAACAAATCTCATAGCAGATTGTTCTTCAGTTAAGTTACCTAGAGCGGAAGTAGTCTCATTCACTACTGCTTCAAGGGTTCTGGTTAGCCTACGTATTAGCTTACTATTCTGGACAGGACCTATGAAGAAAAAGAAACCTTTATTGAAATCTTGATACTGTTCTAAGGCAGTTTCAGTCTGATCGACAATTGGGGACTCGACCTCCCTTCTATGTCTAACGTGTACTAGATGTGTGTTTCTGTGATAATCGGATGGGGCTAGAAAAACTGGTGGCAGTAGGAAGGCAATGTAACATGTTCCATCCCAATCGAGGGGCAGACGAACATATGCGGTCTGACCACATACAAAATACGAATGACGTGAGGCTTTGAAAGTAGATTTCCCACTGTCACTATACTTGACCACAGTATTACTAACTCGTGAGGAGGCAGTTCACTAAAAGTGTGCTCTACTGTAGTATTAGAAGACAAATGTACATGTGAATTAATAGGAAAACATAGATGTAAGGCATAACTTATGCAGGTAACCATAAGACTCAGAAATAACAAAAATAATAGAGTCACAATGCAGCGACTTCGAAGATTCTTACAATAACGTATTCTCTTAGAGTTTTGACTAACTCTCTCACTGTGTGGGTCTATCTCATACATGTCAGGAACCTGTCTAACTGTTTCACCCGAGAGGGACTTAGACAATTAAACTGGCTGACTTACTAGACCTTAACTTGTCTTTATACTCCTGCTGTGGAGTTTTCTCTAACAGGGGAAGTTTAGAGTCAGTATCTGGGCAGTCCTTGAGAACGGGGCAGTCCTTGAAAAAAGTTTTTGTACGGAGTCCATGAAATCGTTTCACATGACTGGAGTGCAACCACCCCTTACGACCTTCGATCTTGATTGCCGTTCTTGTTGTTAGCAGGACGAGTTTTGGTTCTTTCCAACGGGGCTCCAGCGGACTTGAACGATCAAAATTACGAACCAGAACGAGGTCGCCTGGTATGACCTCGTGCGGTTTCACTTGAGTGTTGTCTGGAAAAGCAGCGGCAACCTGTGAACGACAAGAGAGTAGTGCAGACATCAAGGAAGCCAGGTAATCTGTCAGCATATTACTGTCAACATCAGTTATTTTACGTGGTCTAGGTGTACCCCACATGTTTGGGGGACGACCGAAAACTACCTCGAAAGGTGACAGACCTGAACGGGAGTGAGCGACCATTCTCATGTAAAAAAGGGCGACTGGCAGTGCTACTATCCAATCTACGCCTTTCTCTGCGCATACCTTGGCAATGCGGATTTTCAGAGTCTGATTATGTCTCTCTACGAGACCAGCTGCTTCAGGATGTCGTACACAGTGGAACTTCCACTGGTACCCTAACAGAAGGGATACTTCTTTCATAAGTTCGGATGAGAATGGCTGGCCGTTATCTGAATACACGACCCTAGGTAATCCATAACGGGGGAAATACTCACGAACCAACTGCCTGGCAGTGGTCGCGGCAGTGTAATTTGGGACTGGATAGGCTTCTGTCCATCTGGACAAAGCGCATACAACTACGAGGACATACTTGAAACCTCGACATCGATCCATCTGAATATAATCCATCTGGAGGACTTCAAAAGGGTGGTCAGGAGGATGGAATCCACCTTGTTCCACCGGGACACCTTTACCTGGATTGAACTGACAACAGATCATGCAGGTACGCACTTTCTGCTTGGCTGCTGCTCGTAAATGCTTGTTAAACCAGAGATTCTGAATACTGTCTAACATGGCTTTTTCTCCTAAGTGTGCTGGACTATGTGCGGTGTTCATAATGACTTGAACCATAGAGTCGGGGAGAAACCATGTGGCTTTTCCCTTCGTCAACCATCCTTGATCTGTCTGGACCCCTCCTTGTTCAGACCATTTCTTGATTTCGTCGGGAGTAGCATGTGACTGTATATCTAGTACGTCTTGTGTAGGGTCCTTAACTGTCATACAAGTCGTCTGAACGGGAATGTCTGTCTGTGTCGTGTTAACTGGAATGTCTGGAGTCTGAGCTGTAAGCTTGGCTGTTCGATCTGCCAGGTCGTTACCCTGGGAAATGATGTCAGTGACTTTCGTATGTGCCCTGCACTTCATGATAGCGATAGCTGTCGGTAAATGTATTGCATCTAACAGAGCTTGAATGAGGGGGCCATGCTGAATCTTGGTTCCATGAGAAGTCATAAAACCTCTCTCTTGCCAGAGCACTCCAAAGTCGTGTACGACTCCGAATGCATAACGTGAATCTGTGTATATATTTACTTTCAGGTTCTTGGCTCGTATGCAGGCTTGGGTCAGAGCAACGAGCTCTGCTGCTTGAGCAGACAGGGTGTCAATACGATGTGTTTCTATAACTTCAGTTTCAGTAGTCACTGCATACGCGGCTACTAGTTCTCCTGTACTTGTTCTCCTACATGAACCATCCACATAAAGTGTCAGGTCGGGATCAGGTAATGCAATGTCTGTCAAGTCTTGTCTTGGCTTTGTCATGGTGTTAACAACTTCCACACAATCATGTGTGGCAGGATTTGAAGTAACTGAGGGTAACAGTGTAGCTGGATTTAAAATGTTGCAGCGTCTGATTTCTATGTGTGGCTGAAACAATGTCAGTTCATATCCTGTTAAACGTGCAATAGTCAAGTGCTGAGTCTGTGTTCGGTTTAAGAGAACTTCCACGGAGTGTGGAACCTGTACTGTCAGGGAGTGTCCTAACACTATGGAATCACTTTGTCTGATAGCTAGAGCTGTGGCTGCAACTGACTTGAGGCACGCAGGCAGAGCCTGGGCTACCGGATCTAGTGTGCTAGAAAAATAAGCACAGGGCTTGTATTGTCCTGCTTGATCTTGTGTGAGAACAGATAATGCAGTACCATCACGTTCAGTAACAAAAAGTGTAAAAGGCTTACTGTAGTTTGGTGTCGCTAGAACAGGTGCTTGGCATAAAACTTTCTTTAACTCATTGAAAACAAGTGTATGTTCTTGGGTCCAAGGGAGGACAGTCGATGCGGCTGCCTCCTGTGTCGTTAACTGTATCAGTGGTTTGGCTAGATATGCGTACTGAGGAATCCATTGTCTGCAATAAGAAGTGAGGCCGATAAAAGCTCGTACCTCCTTTTGTGTCTTGGGCTGTGGAAGATGTGCTATTAACTGGATACGGTCAGGTGTCAACTGCCTACCCCTCTTGGACAGTAAGTGTCCAAGGTAGACCACTTGCTGGACACAGAATTGCAATTTGGAAGGGGACACCTTGTGCCCCATCTCGGCCAGGAAATATAAAACTGTAAGTGACGCACGTTCGCAGTCACGTTCAGAACGGGCTGTGATCAATAGATCATCTACATACTGGAGCAGGGCAGTGTCAGTTGGCATATGAATATTGTCTAGTTGTCTTTTAAGTGCTTGACTGTAAATACTAGGACTTTCTGTGAAGCCTTGAGGAGCTCGTGTAAATTTATAGCTCCTTCCATTTAAACAGAATCCGAAAAGAAACTGGCTGTCTGGATGAATGGGGACACTAAAGAATGCGTTCTTGAGATCAATAACAGTAAAGAACGTAGCTTCGGAATCAATGGCAGTCAATAGGGAAGAAATATCTGGAACCACTGGGTACTGGGGTATGATACATTTATTAAGTTCTCGAAGGTCAATCACTAATCGATAAACTGGAGGTGCATTGGGATCAGTACGTTTCAGAATCGGAATGATAGGAGAATTACATACATTGGAGTCAGTTTCTACAACCACTCCTTGAGCAATGAGCTCGTCAATAATTTTGGATAAGGCTGCTACAGCCTCAGGTGGCAATTTGTACTGTCGGATTCGTGGTAATACAACACCTTGCTTCAGAGTGACACGATGGGGTGTGATGTGCATACAACCTACATCAGTTGGACCTTGCGCCCATAAATGCTGTGGTACATTCAATAATCTTGGATCAAAATCACGTAATACATAATGACCTTTAAAATCTCTTAAAAACAATCGTACTCCTTCTGGGGAACAGCATATAACTGCTCCTAATTCTTTCAGAGTCTTAATGCCTAGTAATTTTTCTGGACATGATTTCGTAAGTAACAAGTCTGTAGTTCGGGACAATGGACCAACTTCTAGGGTAACTGGTTTCGATATTTCATTAACAATAGGCTTTCCTGAAAATCCAAGGGAAACATTTCTAGAGCCTGAGAGTGGAGCCCCTGGAACCTCGTCATGACTGATGGTAGTCCTACTTGCCCCTGTATCAATCAGAAACTTTCTGTCTTTCCCTAATACTTGACTGTGTACATAGGGACCCTCTTGATCTACAGGAATCTCGATGAGAGGCAAGCCAACCTAACTCTCTAGGCTGTTTCATGAATACTGCTGATAGTCTGGATATTCTGACTGTGCATACTGGTACATCTGCTGTGTAACGTGTTGTGTGGCAGCTATAGGCTGCGGTACTGTAACTGTCTGTTGTGCGTTCTGCGGTGTCTGAGAATTCTGCGGAACTTGTTCTTGTCTAGGCGGACGTGGTCTCTCTTTCGTTTTACCTGTAGCTATGTTGTGTTTCAGAACTGCACATTCGTTTATATAATGACCTGGCTGTTTACAGTAATTGCATGTCCCTTTAACGGGAGCTGCAGGATGACTAGTTTGATTCGGACCCCTCTTCTGACTGTCTTGTGGAACAGACTGTGCAACTAGTACTTTCATTTTCGTGTCTTTCATACGTCTCCTTTCATGTTCCTGCTCTTCCCTAATTCTGTTCTGGTGATACTGGAGCATCTGGAGCATTTGTGACGGAGTATTAGCTTGCCAGGTACTTTCGACTTTCAGTACTCGATTTTTAACTTGTGGTAAGGAATTCTCAACTAGTTTGGTAACAAAAAGATGTGGATACGATTCACTACTTGTTTTCAGACCACTATTAATAATGAAACATTTCTCAAATCTAGAATAAAAATCACTAGTGTCCTCGTCTTGTTTCTGTTTACAGGCTGAGATAGCATCCCAGTCTTCCTTTTTCGTGGCTAGTAATCTTGGCAAGACTTGTATTAACAATTCGGGCAATGCTTTAGCTTTTTCCCCAAGACCAGTACCTGGAACTCGTGTGTTATCTTCAGTCTCTAATGCGGTCCAATCTATCTTTTTCTCTCCCACCTCCCATTCTTTTTCTTTGAGTTTTTCATATATGCCCACAGGCAACAGGACCTTTAACATTTTAATGATATCAGGATACGTGTATTCTCCCATACGGAGCATGTCCTTTAATTCACGGTGGAACCCTGCTGGATCTTTATCGTGACAGGGTATTAACTTTTTCATTTCTAGAAGTTCTATTTTCGTGATAGGGGTGTAAACAAATACTCGTTCTAGATCACCCCCCTCTCCCTTAACTGGATGTACTTCTCGCAACGGATTCTGTCTGTCTATGTAGAATGATTTCCTTACTGGGGGTGGAACAGGAACAAAATGTGGATTCAGGAACGTTCTGTATTTGTGGCGCTGTTCTAGAATGACACTAATTAAATCGGTACCTAGACCTTTCCATCTGTTTAGGAGTAACTCGTTTAGTACATCATGTAAAGGACCTGGATCAGAATGCTGATCCTCATACAGTGTAATGAGGTGCTGGATCATATACATACCCACCAGACGCTGCTCGGCTGGGGGCAGTTTCAGAAACGTTTGGGCCACTATTTCATCTGGAAACGTGGTAGAATCACTAGTCCATCGGACTGCTGATCGGGCTAGTTCTTGTTCATGCATTGTACTAAGCTCACTATAACCTATTCGTAGTTTCAGAATTTTATCGGTGGCCTGGAATACTTGTTCTAGAGAACACTGTTCTGGTACGGGAGGAGGAAAAACTTTCTTGTAATCTAGGCATGTGTGTCTGTCGGAAAATCTAGTTCTACCTACATACGCTATTCTGGCGGGATTCTCGCTATCTACCTCTTCACTGGAAGAGTCATTCTCTTTCTCGGTCGCTCTTTTTGCTTCCTCCTTCTGGTGTATACTTATAATTTCCTTACGAATTTTCCTGTACATACTTTCTATACTACCTTGTGACTTGTGTTTTCCCTCGGCTATATTGTCACTCCACCTAGTCAGGCCTTTCATCTCGTCTTGGTCTTTATCTGGATAATCTTGTTCTCTTATTAAACAGTTAATCAAGAACTGTAAAATCATATTTTGAATCTCGGCTTTCCTGTGTGCCATAGCTTCGTGAATACTTCCTGGATTCTCTCCTGTACGGACAAAATGATATATTCTGTCTAGATGTTCCTCCATGTCGGGCAGGGTGACCAAAAAGTTGGCAACCCGTCTTAAACGTACTGAATATAATATCATGTGATCTTCGCCTGGAACTGGATCATATATGCAGTCAGTAAGAAGTCGCTTGAGGTCTGCGTATGTAGCCACTTTTGGCGTGCGCTGTAACGCTGCTTCTCGCGGCGTCAGTCGTCTTACTTGAGGCGGGGTGATAGGAGCACCTCCCCCCGCACCTCCTGAACTGGAATCGTCAGTTAATACTGTACGTGCTGGTAAAGTGACTGGCAAAACGGGCACACCTAATGTGGGCTGGTCCGGGGGTACTGGCACATTAACGTGGTCCCCGGGACCAGTGGCTGGAGGAACAGGAATTACATTATTAACAGGGTGCTGAGGGTGAGCAGGCGGAATAGGATTTGCATATGCTGGGACTGTGTCGTCCAAATAGGACGAAAGAAAAATTTCAGCTGCAGTCGGTTTATGACGTAGCTTAATCGGGACCAATGGTGGCGGTAAATTACAGGGTGCTTCCGGGGTTGCCTTCGGCAAGCCCTCGGCAAGAAGAGGATACATACCTTTAATAAGGGCATTTCTCTGTCTGTCTGACTGTTCTGCTCTAACTCGTTCACCTTCTTCTAGAAGTTCCCTTTCTTGGGCTTTTTCTGAGGATTCCCTACTTAACTCTGTTTTTCTGAATTCTTTTTCGGTTCTTTTATGAGATTCTTTGCGCCATAACTCGATGGCATCTTTCTGAGACTGTCTAGCTTTCTTTTTCCATAATGCTTCTTCTACTCGCATGATGCACTCGGCATCCCATGTACCTGATACAGGCCATCTATATTTCTCTTCAAGATCCTTTGTATAATTCACCCATAAGTCTAGATATAATATGGCATTTAAGCCATGCTTGTGATACATAAAATGTCCAGGACTGTCCCTAGGAGGGACAGGAACTGATTCTTCGAGTAACCCTTTTCTGGTTTTGATCTGACGTAATTTCGAAAACAGAGGCATAATCGGGTCGTACTTGAACTAAACAAAATACACAATAATCACAGTAATAAAATGGCAAACAAATCACTCATACCACGACATAAAAAAAACATTAATAACGGTTCGAACAGAATACTACCTGATACATTGAAAACATAATACTTGAATTTCTCGAGAACGGACTTACTAGAATTACTGGATGCACTGCTAAAACAGTACAGAACATACCGGTCTCGTAAAGAGACACGTCATACCGTATCCACCTAGGTGAATACTTCGGACTGGATCTGTGTACCCAAACCCATCGGACCAGGGACAAACTAATGAACCTGTCTAGATACTTCCCCCGCAACGGTACTCACCGGGAAGCAGAAACTGAAGGCCTCGGACTGGACTGGACTGCTACGACGTCTGGTTACTACGCATGCGCTTCGAACTTCGGGCTTCGGTTACAGGTGGGCCTCTGGATACCTCGGACCTTGCTCTCTCGGCTTGGGCTCTGGTCGGGACGAACCGCATTCCTCACCGCCTCGTCTGGATGCCGGACCGCAGTCTCCGTCTCCTCCGTGGGCCTGAGGGAGACTTGATGAAGCAGAAATATCTGCACGTGCACGGGAGAGTTCCGTCACGGCTGTAGAAGGGTCAGGGGGCCTGCGTTACATCGCCGGCGCGTGGGGAAGGGGCTCGTGCCTATTCGGGCGCCATTATGTGGTAAATAAATAATTAATTACCGGTACTATTTTTGAATACATTAATGAAAACAGATAGCTCAATAAATAAGAGGCAAGATCCGTGGAATCTGAGTCTAAAAGGCTTTAATCAGGCATAAGGGAAGGGACAGGATCGGAACAGCCTGAAATAGAATGGCAAGGAAGGCAGCTGCAACGTCTCATTAACAGTACATGGTATATATAGTAAAACATTATAATTGCATTACATACAGTAGGCGTAACAAGTGACAAACGTAAGATAAGAACACATGGGCGTGAAAAGAAGGCGTGCACAGGGCGTGCACGTGAACATGTGATGAGAACGTCACAGAAGTGTCATAAATGGGTGGATACATGGAGGGGGCTACCTGGGCAGCTGGAACCTTTAACCTAGTGGTGCGCGCAAACGGACCATGACGTGTGACTGGGGAGAACTGGGGGCTCTGACTTCTGCACTAGAAGAGGAGACTAAAGTCTGCGATGTCAGGACGACATGTACCTATAGCATATCTGGTATCTTGTGTTTGGAGTACATGTTGATAGAATCTAAAAGTCATCAGAGCAAAAGCTACTTGACACTAAGACTGGTGCATGCATATATTCTTCGTGTATTGCGTGTGCTATGAATCTTCTATGGAATATTAATACAGTAATTCTCTTGTATGGAGACAGAAAGACTAGACTATAACTAGAGATGTTTATGCGGTTCGTTAGCTTAGGAATGTGAAGACGGAGAGCTGAACTGATAACTAGAGGCATAACATATTCTTGGCAGACAGGCAGGCAGAGCCAGGCCGGGCACCGCACTGCGCGGCAGGAAGTAAGCGAAGGGTCAGGGATGCGGGAGGGGCTGCATCGCTCCTCGGAGTGGTTTCAGGAGACTGGAGCTTGAATCTGGTGCTCAGGCCCTTTGAGGCCTAGAAACGGGGACAATTCGATGAATTAACGTGCATAATGTAAAACGTGGGCAACATAGGCCTAATACTCGTTGCTTTCACGAGAACTGGAAACTGGCATACTAACGTTGGACACAACTATAATTGCGTCTTTAATCGATCATAGGGGGACATATGCATATCAATCATGCACATATTACATAGGATGGGGAACACGTAGGCACACATGACAAGGCAAAATTCAATTTTCCTCAGGGGGGCAGACCTAAAGACATCGATGGTGATGTGGTGGTGGTGAATTTTAGGGACCCCAATGCGGTTCAATTTATATTGAACTGGCAGACAGGCAGCTCCAATAACACCATAATTCCAAGACCCTTAACGTATTTTTACCCAAGGTCAGTGGTGTTTCCATCTCAGTATCACCCTCCACAGTACATAACCCAAACCCAGCCACCCAATTACCCTATTGTACAGCATGCTGGGAGTAATCAATATGCTCTGTATCCTCCGACTTTACAGAGTACAAGAAGTTTGTATTATGCTCCCTGCTATGTGGCAGCCCCAGATCCCATGGGATGGAATTATGCTCCAGCTAGAACACAAAAATCCCAGAACAGAAGGATGGATCATTTAAAACCCTTCACACCTCTTGCAACGTTAAATAGATTCGATATTTTTAGCGGTCTAGACAATTGTGATTGATGTTTCTTGAACTGGGGGATGAGGGAAGAGAAACAAGGAGTCCTGCTGCTGGGGGTGCTGTCAATGGACCTGATGTATTGGTGACTCCTGTGCCTCCTTCTTTGGCCAAAACTGCAATCTATGACACAAATACCCCTGAAGAATTGGTAGTACCCACACGCATTCTGAGTCAATTGCCTTCTGAGGAAATACCCATGGCAACTCAATTGGTGGCTACTATTAGTGAAGAGACACCAAGGGTCATTACTGATATGTCATCTGTACTTGGGGTGCCGGTAAAATTAGTTTGCTGGAATATAGCCGGAATTGTAAAAAAACCTGAGGGATCCAGAGTGGGCTAATTTCATAGAATCCTTTGATTTCTGTCTATTACAGGAAACATGGGCAGTTGATACGCCCCACAGGGTAGGTTACACGACTTATGGAATTGGTGCGACCCCCTCTAGAAGTGGAAGGTCGTCGGGGGGACTTTTGATTTGGGTAAAAATAAATGTAAGGGTAAATATCGAGGTGATAGATGTAAATTCTGTAGATATTCTAGTACTAAAAGTTACAACTTGCAATGGGAAGAAATTATTCCTAATAAATATCTACAATAGGCCTGCATCCTCTTCAAAAGAATCACCAACCCTTTCTAAATTAGATTGTTTATTGAGTGGGTTGGATCCCAGGGAGGACTTTGTTATTCTGGCTGGCGATCTAAATTGTAATTTTGAGCCAGTTTTGGGTCTTAGTGAAATTTTTGAGGAGGAAGACCAGGCGAATAAAATCCCTGTCCTCGAGAACATTAAATCGGTTAAATGTTCTACCTTGGTTCTCCAGCTGATTAAATTATGTACGGAGCATTTCCTTAGGGCTTGCAACGGTCGGTTACCTTCCGATACCCTGAAGAAACCAACCTTTAGTAGGAACAATTACAAAAGTAACTTGGATTTTGTGATTGCTTCCATACCTCTTTGGTCGCATCTTGTAGATCTCGAAGTAATGGAGAGGGTTGAAAGTGACCATTTTCCCTTAAAATTGACTTTAGATGTTGCACTGTTTAATGATCTATTCCAACCACTCCCACTCGAGGAAGGTGGTGGTGATAATATCGAGATCCATATTAGTAATAATAGGAGATCGCTTAAATGGCCATTTATATTGGATCACAGTGACATCCTTAGTGAAATATATTCACTCTTTGCTGGGACTTTTGCATCCTATTTAGGTTTAACGCATGAGGAGGAAGCTAAAACCTCCTTTTTGACAATACATCAGGAGTTTTTTTCCAACTTAAAATTATTAGTTACCAAAATGCCCAAAAAAACCAGCAAAAGACCCAGAATCTGTCCCATAGCAAGCCCTGGTATGACAGATCCTGTAGAGAGTCAAATAGGGAATTATTATTTGCGATTAAGTCCAAGTCTCAATTGGATGTACAAAAAACAAGGAATAATTACAAGTCCGTTCAAAGGGCCTCGAAAATAGCATGGGAGGAAGATAAATGGGCCGAATTGCTGCTAGCCGCCAGATCACGTGACAATGTAGCTTTCTGGAGGCTAGTAGCAAATGGGAACCATGTAGGTAGGGTGGTCAAGGATATTTTTTTGGACGAGCAAACTTGGGTTACCCACTTTACAAATTTATATAAAAAATATGATGATTCCCTTATGGCATCGAATGCAGTAAGTTACGAAATCCCAGCAGATTTTCTTGTTTTTAGTTTAGGGGAAACAGAGTTGGCAATAAGCCAAATAAAATCTGGGAAAGCCCCAGGTCTGGATAAGATTCCTGGGGACTTATACAAGCATGACTTAAAAATATGGGCCCCATATATCAACTATTTGTGCAATAAATTATCTTGTACTTTAGAATTTCCCAAAAGTTGGAAGGGAGCAGAAATTGTTTTAATATTCAAAAAAGGAGATAGGATGGACCCCTGCAATTATCGGCCAATTAGCTTAATGGACATCCTCCAGAAAATCTACTCACGTCATATTTTATTACGTGTGAGTGATTGGTTGGAGGAAAACACAATTTTAACCAAATTTCAAGCTGGGTTTAGATCAAAAGTCAGCACTATAGATCAGATCTTTAGAGTCTGCTGCCTCTACTGGAAGTACGTAAAGATTAAAAAGGCCCATGTATATGTTGCTTTTGTTGATTTAAGGGCAGCATTTGATTTAGTGCCACGTAATCTTCTGTGGAAAACCTTGAGTGCAGCAGGTATGCCAAATAATTTAGTAGTTCAGATTAAAGAGTTACATGAAGGGAATTTTGGGAGAATTAGATGGGGTCCAAATGGCGAACTAACACAAAAAATTCCAATTGAACGTGGAGTTCGCCAAGGATGCGTCCTGGCCCCTACGCTCTTTTCCATCTTCGTGAACGACATTCCCTCATATTTAGAGGGATGCAAAAATGACTCTCCTAAACTGAACGGCGAAAGGGTGTCATCCCTATTATTTGCTGACGATACCATCTTGATTTCCCAAACAAAAAATGGCCTGCAGACATTATTGAACACTTTTAATGATTATTGCAGCCAAAAGGGGTTGGAGATAAACGGGAAAAAAACTAAATGCATGGCCCTAAATCCAACCAAACCAGACAAGGGCTGCCTAACATTGAAAGGAATAAAGCTGGAATCAGTGCCCCATTTTTCATATCTAGGGGTGACACTAGATTCCAACTTTACTTGGAAAGCCCAAATGGGAAAAAGCAAACTGATATTTGCCCAGAATGTTAAACCAATACTCAGGGAGCAAAGCCTGAGCACTAGTAAAGCGGTGTCTCCAGTGATGGAACTATTCAAATTTAAAGTCCAATCATCAGTCCTTTATGGTGCAGAATTATGGGGGCCTGGGTCCAAGGAGACCTTTAGTGTCCTAGACAACAACTTTATGCGAAGTTTGGTAAGGGTCCCAAGAGGCACCCCATTAGTACCCTTGCAACTGGACCTTAACTTTAAAAGAACTGACCATCAAGTTCTTATCAGACCGTTAATGCTATGGGTTAGATTATGGCATGTTCCCAAACTTCAAGATAACAGAGATGGGCTGAAAGAGATCATGGCGCTGGACAGCCAGAAAGCTATTCCATGGCTTAGGCATGTTAGGACTTGGTTCAGTAACATAGGTCTGAAACAATTCTGGGAGAACCCCGAGCTGTTACCACCTAACCCCAAACTAATTTTAAAAAGGGCCTTTTGGACCTTTATAGTAAATATGACTGTAAGCACCATAACTAGTGGGACATTAGTTTCAAAATTTTTAAACTTCAAAGATGAACCACTTTATGAGATTTTCATGGATGAAATAGAGCCCCCACTTGCCAAAACATTATTTTTAAAATTTAGATATGGTAATCTTTTAATAAAATCAACTTTGGCTCGTTGGGCTAGGAACTGTGATCCATCTTCCTTAGTATTGGATGAAGTTTGCTCAATGTGTGAAAATAATCAGATAGAGAATGAGCAACATATCCTCCTTTTCTGCCCCTTGTATGCTCAGGCTAGAAAGAGATGGATTAAACCAATATGCCTATCGTTAGGCTTGAGGTCTTGTTCACAGGCTCTGGGAATCCTAACTACAAATACATCGCAGCAGATAACATTTAGTGTCAGTAGATTTTTACTTTCTATTTTCTTCCAGAGGAAAAAAATGGGGCATCAGCTGTAATTGAGCTTTTATTCCTTTATGGGCTTGAATTTGTTTCTTGGAAGTACTGCGGTGTCCAATTTGTTTCTTGGAAGTACTGCGGTGTCCATCCAGTGCTTATATGATTTTATTGTCGTGCTCCGACTGTCTTCCAACATGAATTGCACAGTTTCAAATAATGAGCTTAATATTTTAATTGAAATGTTTATTTTATCCATTGAACTGTAATGTATGTACTGTTCTTTTATGGCGTGAAGCCGAAATAAAGATTTGAAATGAATGAATGACTCATGCCAATAGTATGTCTTCAATGAGAAAATCATCCTGATGAAGGCCAACGACAATGAGGCCAATTACCATGAGGGGTGGTTGAAAGGCTGAAACATGTTAATGAACACACAATGCAAGGGGAAAGGGTACTAATAGTCAAGATATACCTGGCTCACAGTTTTTAACCCTACGAAGAGGGGCCTGGAATAAAATTAAGTAGGCACTCTCTTAAATAATTTTGTAGGGCTATTTTTTGGCCTTGGAAATATTTATTTTGTTCCGTTGGTCTGCGCCACAGTGTAGGAGCATGCCCTATGATGAAGCATGCACCAGAATAAACTTATCTTGACCTTCTACCCTTTTCGCCACATACAGGTAGATGGCATTTTATTAACTCACTACTTTTAGACACTAAGTTCACATCTCAATTCAAAGTCTTTGCCTCTGATTTTTTTGTTCTTAACATCACTCCTGACTCCTCCTATGTAATGATTTGTGATTAATTTGAATCAGCAGCACAAGGTCTTATAATACATTGTGTTTCACAAAAGAAAAAATCCACAGGTCAATCAAATAAATTACTCAATAAAAAAATAAAAAAGAGGCCGTCAGGGTCGAGCTGCAAAGGAAACGACAACCGTTTCGGTGGAGAATGTCCTCGTGGCACCTTCAGCAAACTGACTACGTCCAGCATCTACGGGGTGCGATTGCTCATTACTGGCAGGAAAACCTTATAGGAGACATAGACGCGGTCGTGGTTTGGGAGGCAATGAAGCCCACCATACGGGGGATAGACATCGCATGGTGTGCGGCGGCCCGTCGGCGGCGCCGGGAGGCTATCGCTGAGGCAGCCTCACAGGTGGAAACGCTGGAACTGCGGTGCCGGGGAGGGGGAGATGAGGTAGCGGTGCGGTTGCTCCTGCAGGCACAGCAATCCTATGCATCTGTGTTGCTTGATGAGGCTAGGCTGGCATGGCTGGCCACGCAGAGTAGGATGTATCAGTGGGGTGATAAGTCCTGTACAATGCTACATAGGCTGTGTCAACGTACCCTCCAACCGATTACGCTGCCGGGCCTCACTGATAGAGACGGTGTGGCGATCACAGACCCGGCTGAACTAGCTGCGAGCTTTGCCCGCTATTTTATGGAGCAATCCGCTCCGCGGGATTGTCTATCGGCGGCTGAGGTCGCTAAATTTATTGATGACTTACCTCCGAGGGCGGTCTCAGATGAGACCAGGACAGCGCTAGACCTTCCTCTATCGGCGGAGGAACTGGGAGACGCGCTGGGACAGCTCAACACGGGGAAGGCACCTGGGCCGAGTGGCTTCCCGAGTGAATTTTATAGGAAATTCCAGCTCCAACTGGGGTCCCACTACCGGAATGCACTGGAGGCGGCGCGAACACAGGGTAGGCTGCCGCCTGACTGGCGCCATGCCGAAGTTGTGGTCTTCCAAAAGCCGGGCAGACCCCCAGACAGTCATGACTCCTATCGCCCAATATCCTTGCTCAACATAGAGGCTAAACTACTGGCTAAGGCATTGGCGAACCGCCTTCTACCGTATGTGACGGACCTGGTCCACCCTGACCAGGCCGGCTTCATGCCACATAGGGCGACGCGGCACAACATTAGACGGGCACAGACAGCGGTCGATGCCATGGGGGCCATGGGGGCCACGGGGGAACGGGCGGCTCTGCTACTGGCGGATATTGATAAAGCTTTCGATTCGGTTAGTTGGGCATACCTATTTGCGCTCCTGCCTCGCCTCAATCTGGGCCCGGTGTTTCTCTCCTACATCAAGCTGCTCTATACCGATATCACGGCATCGGTGCGTGTCTCCGGGGCGGTCTCGGAGAAGTTTCCGATTGGCCGGGGGACCCGACAGGGGTGTCCACTCTCCCCGTACCTGTTTGCACTGGCGATGGAGCCTCTGGCCTCCTGGGTGCGCATTGACGCGCAGATGCGGGGCTTTGAGTGAGGCGGGAACCTCACTGATAGGATTGCATTATATGCAGATGACGTCCTCTTCTTTCTTACAGATCTACATAGGTCGGGGCCCCGAGTCTTAGAAATCATGCCTATCTTCGGGGAGGTGTCGGGCCTTTGTCTCAACCCACGTAAGTCCACCCTGTGGGTGCTGGGTGGCGGGATTGAAGCGGACCCTTGGGCATCAGCGTTGCAGGTGGCAGCCGGGGGGTTGAAGTACCTGGGGGTGTTCCTCTTAAAATCCGCAGATATTGCCTGGGAACGTAACGTGGTACCAGTGTGGGAGAGGGTCCAGACGGACGTCAAAACGTGGTCCCGGATGCCTCTAACTATATTCGGTAGGTCTGCGATCTTCAAAATGGTTGCGCTCCCGCGCCTCTTATACCAGCTGCAGAGCTACCCACACCTAATAGCTCCCCAGTGGTTTCGGCAGGTCAACTCAGTTTTGGGCCGCTTCCTGCGGGATGGAGGTGCTGCCAGGCTGGCGCTGCGGACATGCTTCCTGTCCACGTATTCTGGTGGCCTGGCCATGTCGGATCTATTGTCCTATTATCAGGCCTCCCAATTGCTGGTGCTTAACGAATGGTGGTACGGAGACAGAGGAGACCCAGCATATGCCCTGGAGCGCTCACTGATGGGTGACAACTCACTCCATACGATACTATACTCGGCCAGGTTGCGGAGGAAACTGCCATGTGCCACGCGAGTGGTCTTTGTTATATGGCGGCAATCGCTGCGTCGCATGGGCTGGTGGGGTAGGTTGACGGCGGAGACCCCGTTGTGGAGGAACGGGCTGCTCCCCGAGCTGGCCTCATTGAGGGGGTTTGGTGGCTGGGACGACATTGGGATCTCGTCGTTAGGTCACGTGCTGACCGGGGTCACTCTTAAATCCTTCCAGGAGCTCAGTACTGAGTTCCATATGCCCAAAGCCCAATTCTTTCGGTACCTGCAGTTTCGCCATGCGCTAACACCTAGCATCGCTGGCATGGAAACGCTCCCAGAATTCAGCCCAGTTGAAGCGAAGGTCTTCATGGGCGACCTCGGAGATAAGAAGGTGTCCCGGATCTATCAAACACTGGTCACTCACTGCTCCACCTCACTACTTCCCCTCAAGGAGGCCTGGGAGAAAGATGTTGGTCCCCTAGATGACGATGATTGGAGGGAAGCCCTGGAGTCCCCGCGGGGGACTGCCATTGCAGTACGACTCAGATTAATCCAATTCAAGTACTTACACAGGGCCTACTACACCCGGGAACGGCTGTGGAAAGCGGGACTGATTGTGTCTCCGGAATGTCTGCGCTGTGGAGTTGAAAGGGGTACGCTGCTGCACACTGTGTGGTCGTGTACCGGACTGACCAGATTCTGGAGAGGTGTTTGGAGTTGTATGTCAGAGGTATTGGGATGGGATCTTCCCCGCACCCCTCGCTTGGAACTACTCCATGTGTTGGAGGGTGTAGGTGGAAATATATACAAACGCCATTTATTGTTGCTGGGGCTTGTTGTTGCCAAAAGGGACCTAGGGCGAGCATGGAAGGGAGAGCGAGCCCCCCCCCCTGTGTGCATGGAAGGCTGGACTGGACTACTTTATGGGGCTGGAGCGCCCGGTGATTGAGGCCAGAGGATGCCCCCATAAGCATTTTAAAATCTGGAAACGGTGGGCGGAGTATAGGGGGTTGACCCTGGATCATCCAGCGGAACCAGAGGATGAGCTTCGAGTGGAGGATGATTCACAGGCCTAGGAAGTGTGTCATGCCTAGCACAATACAACCAAGTACTGAATGCTTTATATACTTACGTGCATAGGGTTAGGGAGGGATAAGGGGTGGGTAGAAGGGCAGTTGGGTAGTTGGGGACCGCGGGTGGAGGAGGGGGGGAGTTTCTTGTTTTTCCTCTTCTATTGCTTGGACTTTGCAATATTGCTAAAAATGTGTCATGATGCTTGGTGGTGATCTCCTGACTGTGGAGAGCCACATAATTGCCTTCCCTAATCAATCAATAAAATTTGTTGTGAAAAAAAAAAAGAGATGTATGCTTACTATCAATCAAAAAGCAAGGTTTCCTAGAAGCATCTTATTGACACTAAACTCACTTTTAGCAGGTTAACTACAAATGCCACCCCCTCATATTTATTGAATAGTAGTGCTCATTACTACGGGGTCAAAATAAAATCAGAAACTTATTGGTGAACTGTTTAAAAATTAGAAGGGATTGAACAAAAGTGGAATCTTTAAGAAACAGTGACAGGACTACTCCCATACCACAAAAAAGCAAGTGGATAGATATACATCATCTGTGCCAACCATGAACCTAAAATACACAAACATAGGATTGTTATTTCACCATCTGTTTTTTAAAATGAATACATTATTTATAAAAACAAAGCTTCTGATGCATATTTTTATAATCAACTTTGGCTTTAAAACCTTTGACTGTCAGGGTATCTTTATTGTGTGAGGTAAAATATTCCTATGTTTGTGCAAACATTGGCAGGGCAATTCCCCTAACATTTATGGCTATTGGCTAATGCCCATGACGTCTGTTCACTTCTATAGCAACGTGGGTACACCGATTTAGGACATACACATATGTTATTAGGGAAATTAATGGTTGGAAATTGATGCATATGATCCATTTGGAAGAGCAAAGCAGGAATCACTATGGTTTTCTTCATTAGTGGAAGGATTTGATTTGCTATTACCTCTTCATCCTAAAGTGATTGGTTTGAAAGCAAACCATGTGCTCCTGTGTCTAAGGCCCTGCTTGCAGGACTCACCCTGTGTTACCGATTGATTGATTTTTATATTTGGACAGCTGTTCACTTTGTGTCAAATTTCCTTTAAGACTGCCTTTTTTCATCATTGTTCTTTAGCTCACTTTGCCACCCCATTTCAGACCCAGCCATATGCAAATCAGTCTTGACCCTGTGCCTCATGGTAACAGTCCAGCCCAAACTGCCAAGCCAGGTCTTCACTGGACCGGAAACAAGCATCCGTGGACCGGTTTAGGGGTAACACCCCTCATCAGCCAGGCTAGTTTTAATCGAGTGGAAAAGTGAGCAAGGGACCCATGTCTGCATCTGTAAAAATAATTTCATATATGAAGAGAAAAAGCATGTGCAAAGTTTCCCAGTTATGCTACCTCTGTCATGGCTACAATGTCTGGTGAGCTATTCTGGATTATATCACTGCCTCTTCGTTCAGGTTTTAGCATGACAAGGTATGGGCAACCCCTTCCAGTTGCCACTTTGCACCGACACTAGGAAGTGCCAAGCATGAAAGTGCCCCCAAGAAGGAGCCCCAAGGAGGAAAAAACCTGAAGGTATAAAACCTAGAGGAGGATGTGGCTCCCAGATGTTCTCAAGTATTCCGTAACTGGGGACGACTGGAAGACAGTGGAGGGTTAGGAACAGGAGAAGAAGAGAGGCTGGATAAACAGAGCAAGGATCTGGAAACTCCTGCAAGCTGGATCCAGGAGGGAGAAAAAATTACTGTTACACTCGAAATGTTGCGACTCAATGAGTGTCTAAAAACTCTCCCTTTAATAGGCCCTGAACAGCAAGAGGAAAGAGAATCACAAATAAAACCTCCATAATGGTACTGTAAGTCATAGTAACAAAAACGCTGTTGGATAGCTTTGATTAAGATGATACATATTTTCCCAGAATCCTCACAGAGGAATTCTGGAAGGGAGAAGGGTAAGCAACATGGCCCCACAGGACAACCAGCTCATTCCACCGCCCAGAATACCAACAAGGAGGCCTGCACTGGTGGACCATGCACAAGGTGAGCTTAGGGGAGAGAAGTTCTGGTCTGCCAGTGCCACCAGAAGGCTCATGCCAATCATGCTGCAAGGAGGCTTCGCGTCCCGTTCGCACAAGGTTTACGGGCAGGGCACGAGCAAAACAAGTGCCACAACAAACCCTACACCTGAGGATTTTCTGGAGAGTGAAACTGCAGATGTAAAATATAGTATAGGTCACACTGTTCAATCACAACAACATTGTAATTATCTGCTATGAGTAGGTGGTCTATACAGCATAGAATCACAACAGCTCTGTGACGGGTTCATTGTGTGTGTTCAATTACCATGAACATATAAAGCCTCCTCCAATCTATATTTTTTGTTGTTTAAAAGACCTAGACCTGAAACAGATTTAAGTCACATCGCAATTATGCCTGCAATTGTCCTAATATATCAATTACTTTGAGACTTAATGAACCATTCAAATCTAGTAATTCACATTTAGAGTCAGTGGGCCAGATTCACAAAGGTAAACCTAGACATAGGTCTTAGTTTACTACTTTTTGGTATTCACAAAGGTAAGATACTACTAGTAACTTTACTACTAGTAATTTACAAAGTAGTAACTTTACTAGTAGTATGTTTACTAGTAGTAAACCTACTAGTAACAACTTACCTATGTTAATACCAAAAACTGGTAAACTTAGACTTAGGTAGTACACTTAGTCTTAAGTCTAAGTTTACTAATTATTGCTATTTAACAAAGGCAAATTAGTACTTGAAGTTTTACTACTAGCAATGCTACTACTAGTAGGTTTACTATTAGTAAGTTTACTAGTAAAGTTACTAGTAGCAACTTGCGTCTAAATTTACCTTTGCTCATCGGCCCTTTGATTTCAACTTTTGCCTCTCAAGTGTGAGATCGTATGGGGATAAGGGAAAACAAAGGTCTCATTACAAGATGGCTGGAGTTTTCAGCAGTGTTGAAAAGTAGGATCTGCTTCTTATGGTTACCCTCCCTTTTTGCTTGATGTGATGCTGTTTTGGCTAGTCTGACTGGGATCCTGCTAATCAGGACTCCATTCTCCCTACATTGTTGAGTTAATTACTTAGGTACATCCCAGATTGGATTGGATTGGATACTGGGGTACCCTTATAAGTCCCTAGTATATGGTACCCATGTACCCAGGGCATAGGTACCCTGGAGGCATCCCATGTGCTGAAGAATGTATTATGCCACCCATGAGAGACCATTCAAAATAGAACTGCATGCCTTCCTTTGCAGCCTGTGTAAGTTGGTGCATGCATCACTTACTAAAGATATAGGTTTTCTATATCTAAGGGTCACTGCACTTAAAACCTATAAGGCACCCCTAGAGCAGGCCTTTACAATTGTTAAGGCAGAGTGCTTGGTTCTAAGTGAGAGGGTGCCTCTGCATGAGCAGGACACCCCTGCAGCCTACGGAGTCCATTCTCACGGGTTGTCAGTGAAGCAGACATATACTATATAGAGGGGCACCGCATAATCGCACAATAACCATCTCTAAAATGACTGTAATGAATCCTATCATGTTTGGTATCAAACATGTTGGAATCATACCTCACAATCCATAAACGAGGTATGATTCCAAGCCCTGGAAGAGCCCTCCGTTAGGCTCTTATTGTTACTTGATATATATCTTTTAGAAATATATTTTAGAATTGGAATTTTATCGTTTTCAAAATATTTATGTACAGGTGTGTCAATGAGTTATATATGGAGTATTTTGTAAATTTGAAAGGAAGCATACAGAAATCGGACTATTATAATGGCGTCTGTTGATGAATTTGTATGATTTTAGAATATGTACAAAGAGTGATATGCTTTTATGTTGTTTAAAGACCTACAGTATAAATAAACCTTACTTTGACTGACCAGCCTTTTAGCCCCCGACAGCACAAAATGGTTGTTGCCAACCAAAGACACATTTCAGCCGCCCTCCTGCTGCTGAGCCAAGCTCGTCAATGGAAGGTAGAGCAATAGGAATCCTGTCACAGGGAGGTGTGACCACCTCCCAGACAGGATTTAGTGTATTAGGGCTAGGTGGGTGCGCTTGCCAGTGCCAGAAAGTTTCCATGAGGGGCACATTTGGTGTCCCTGTGCATAGTCCAGTTCAAACCAGTCCTGGGAGCTGTTGGCTCCTACCCTGGCTCGAAACTGGACAAAGGACATTGAGGTAAACTCCCCCTGTCCAGACCCTCCCCTGGGAAGGTCCCCTAAATCTTCCCAACCCTTTCCCTTGGGTACTTAAAGGCTTTCCTGGGTGTAGGTCTTTAGATTTGTCGTAGGATAAGATTTAGGTCAGACACCATTGCACTTCTACCGCCTGGGCACTCTGGGCTTCGCTTGAATTCGTTTGGGCCTGACTTTGTCTCCCTTACAGTCTGCTGCATTGTTTGTGCCTGTGCATCATACACGAACCTTCAAAGGCCTGTGAAGCATCAAGGACAACTGAAGTAATCTCCCTTGGAGTGAAGGAGTCGCTCCCATGCATTCGCAGGCACCGCAACTAAGTTGACCTGTCTGCAGATCCTGAGCTCCTCTGGACTCCGAGGGCTATGCATCACAGGTGGTGGTTTTCCCCAGCTCCTGAGGCCTGCTCTACCCCCTCACCAAGTTTGAGGTCAGTAGTCCTCGTGAGGGTTGCAATAACTGAACCCCTGAGTACTGCATTCACTTTGAGGTTGCAAAGGCTTGGTGTCATCTTTGCACGAAGATCTTTGAGCTCCAAGTAGCCCTAACCTCAAGCACCTCCAGTGACCAGAATCTTTGGCCACATCGCAACGTGTGCATCGTGGCCTGCATCTTTTGATGAGCTACTTGAGGTTCTCTCGCGACTCCAGTGCCTCCAGCCTGTGGGTCCACCTGAAGGTCACATTTGTTTCTTTTGGGCTCCCCTTATTGCTTGGTGCCTGACCTGACTCCCCTGCTTGTGGTGAGTCTCCTGGACCTTGCTAGTCCCAACTGTGCACCTTCTTGATTTCCTGCATGGGTTGCATCTGCCAAGGCTTGTTGGTGCTCCCTCCAGACCCCGACCCTTCAACACTCGACATCCTTCCTGGGACAGCTCGTATCTGGGTCCTGGCTGTCCTCAACATTGCCTGGTCCTAGCAGCTGCAGAGTCAGGGTCATCGTCATCTTTCCTGAAGCAACCGACATCGGAGGTCATTCATCTTCCAGAGCTCCTGGTCACTCCCAAGTGACATAGACTCTGTCCCCTCTGTTTCCTGGTACTCCTCTCTATGAATCCACATTTAGATTCCTCTGGACACTTTTCCCTCTTCCAGCAGCTGCCCTTTCCTGAAGTCCTCCATTGGGTTCGACTGCGGTTTACGACTCCACTTCACCCAATGCACCCGGCTTCCCTGGGATAGGTAACTTGGGTACCCCAGGTGCCATGGGTGGGGTGACTCTTCCACCTTCTGTCTTCCACAGGGTTTCTTCAGGGTCCACTGGGAAGGGTCCCACATCTTTAAAAATCCAACTGCGACTTGCACATAGACTTGTACGGAGCACGTGGTCGCACGTGGTCCCTAATTATTTACCTTGGGTGGTTCTGTGGGTCTCCAGCAATTCTAAAACCTCTCAACATCATCTTGACTCAAATTGTGGTTCTTATACCACTTTCATATTATATGGTTTGGTCTCCTCCTGAGGCCCACTGTGTATAAGTGCTATTTACTGTGATTTTCTTGCTAAGGTATTGTGTGCTTTGTGTCTATAACCATGTAGGAGATACTGCAACATACGAGATAGTGTATATAATAAATACATCTTTTTATAAATACTTTGTGTGGTTCTTTTTCATTTAATCCGTACTATAAGATTGCATTCTGGTAAAACGAGCTGCTTTACACTCCTTCAAGACTAAGCCTGAAGACCGCTCTCCACAGCTACCACTTAGAGAGCTTTTAAGGTTGTCTAAGACCTCTTATATCACCAAAAGGGTCATCTGGACTGGTGAAAGATGCCCACTCACATTAAGGGGCATCATGTACCAGGCCAGCTTCTCACAAGCAGAGATACTGGATGGCTGGGATTAGATTTACCAACTTGTATCTTCTCTGCAAACTCTGGCCATTAGAAGTTTACACCCAAAAATGAGAATAATTGCTTGCCTATTCCTATTCATGCCTGTACTGGGCTCAGCACCAGGAACCCTGAACTTCCCCTTACCCACTGTTACCCTGCCACCTTCCTTTATGCTCTCAACCCTAACTGTCACTCACTGCAATACTATTACAATTTACCACACAGCTCAGCTGGAGAATTCACATGCTCCACCTGCAAGTTCTCAGGCACTCTCCCACACCCTAATCCCACCACTTACAAATTCATCAACAGACGTCATTATAATAGTGCGATTTCTGTATGTTTCCTTTCAAATTTACAAAATACTCCAAATATAACTCATTGACACACCTGTACGTAAACATATTTTTAAAACAATAAAATTCCAATTTTAAAATATATTTCCAAAAGATATATATCAAGTAAAAATTATCTAAAATCCATAGCATTCATAGCTTCTATCCTAAATTTCAACCATCCATTTTCTTTTACGCCCCATATTTTAAAAAGATGGGGCGTAAAAACTGTTTGCGCAGAGCTAGCAGTTTTAAGCAGTCCATTAAAATGTGTAAATGATCGCATTTTTTAGCCTACCTAAATGTGCATTTACCGTCAGGTCGTATGATTTCTGTTTTATGCTCCCATTAGTCATACCAGGATTAATGCTGAAATGATTCTTGAACAGAATGTTTTCAATACAACTTTCCTTTGCTTTTTTCAATATTAATGATGTGTGTCTTTTACAGACATTTGGTAGAGTAATGTTATGTTTCATGAAACATCCATAAAATTTTCTTTTGGATCAAATCAGGACCTCACACATATGAGAAATGGGAGGGTGTCACAGAGATTATTTGCAATAATATGCTGCTGTGTTACAATATTGAAAACACACATCACTATCCCTGAATATTACATGTAAACACATTTAGAATTTTAACTAGTGTGTCTGAGCACTGTCTGTGACTCAACCAAAGAGGACATGAAAGAGCTGAAATAGGCTCATAAATTCAAAACTGTTCTTACAGGGGTCCCCAAAATATGTTTGGCCCCTAATATCCTTAAGATGTTCCTGGTGCCATCTGTGAATATGATGACCTTAATTACCATGTGTGCTGGCAAGTCTAGGTCCATGGAAAAGACATTTATTTTATAAAGTTTAGCAAAAAAAACAAATTGTAGCAAAGGTGCAGAATGTTTAAACTCTGCATAAGTGTTTCTGTGGTGGTGCACATACAAAAGGGGAATTAGTTTGACTAAATAGGGTTGATTTATGTATGCTGCTGCTTGCTGTACTTGTTATTGTTTTACCTGTCACTTTGAATAATTTGCACTTTCATGCACAAGTACAAACCAAAAGGGCATTGGTTGACCAAAGTGGTTTGATTTTTGTATGCTGCTGCCTGCTGTACTTGTTACTGTTTTGCTAGTCACTTTGAAATCTTTGAGCCTTCAAAAAGGGAATTGTTAGTTTAAACTGGTTTGATTATTGTATGGTGCTGTAGTTGTTATTGTTTACCAGTTGCTTTGAAATACATGTGCCTTTATGCACACACTAAACAGGGAATTGTTTGACTAACCTGGCTTCATTTTTGCATACTGCTGGTCTTGTTTTTATCATGCACTTTGAATGTATTTTCACGTTGATGCAAGAAGAAAGTTAATTGTTTTACTAAACATGCTTGATTTTTCTTTATTGCCAGACTGGTGATTGCTTTATTGTGCACTTTGAAAGTATTTGCACTTTTCTTTTGCTTTACCAACTACAGTTTGAATAGATTGTCATTAGGTACTTGCTGATATGGTTTGTTTTTATTCTACATGCAGTGTTATTTTTGGTGTTGCTTGCACTTATTTGTAATACGTGTGGCTTAAATCTTGTATTTAGCATTGTTTACACTGACCGAAAAAATACATTGAACCAGACAAACATCTGCATCAGTGTTCTGAAGCATCCAAACAGTTTTCTTCCTGAGCCTTGTTTGCCTCCCTGTTTTGTAATGCTTACTAATAAAGACATGGTGGTAGTAATTGAAATTGCTTCCTCAGTTCACATTATTATCATGCACAACCCTTGACATTCACTAGTGTGTGGCATGCAGATAATTCACCAGTCTATTTCTCTTGATTTTCGCAGGATACTGAGTTATATCTTGTGTTCTTCTCATGTATATTGTCAGTCGAGTTTTTATGGAATTGTTGGTTTGGGTTTGTCTTTCAAAGTTTCATGTTATTGTCCATTAATGTATTCAGCCACAGACAGTTCCTGAGACAATCGGATCGCTCTTTGGCATTGTTCTGATTGCTGCAGTTCCTGAGACAATAGCATCTCTCCTTGGCATTGTTATGATTGCTGACACACTTAAATATTCTGCTTTTGACATTAATGTTACAAATGGCATAGCTTATATGTTAAGAGGGTTTCCCGCTTTCTCATTAGAACTTTGAGAAAGACAATATAGAGGCATTTCATTTAAATGTTGGAGGTTTCAAATCAAAATATGCCAGATTTATGGGCGGTGGGGCAAAGTGGTAGGTGGTGAGTCGGGCCGCCGGGGGGGTGGGCCCTCCATGTGTTTTACAGTGGGGCCCCCTCAAGTTTCCTTACGCCACTGTCTGTAGGCCCATCTCTGTCTTGTCGAGGATTACTAAGTCATGTCAGAATGTGAAAGACAGATTATTGTAGCTGCCCAGAATCCTACCTAATACATTGTTGAAGTAGAGTTTATTGCTTTAGGTTACTAACAATCTCTATAAAGGGATCAAGGGCACCGTGGTAACAGAAACAAACCTATTTCGTTATTCACAATATCACACACACACTGCTCTAAGAAGCATAGATACTTTAAGATAAAGCATTTATTGTGACACAAATAACCTGTTTGCCAGAGCTCATCGAAAATACCTATACAGGCTATCATAAATAGAGGAAGAAGATGTCGTGTGAGTAGAGAGAATAAAATGAACATTTTTAACATGATTCAAATGTTATCTAAAACCTGACACCCTAAAATCGACTTCTATGCACTAAACTGAGACCATGGAAGGCAGTGTAACCTGCAGTCTAGAATTTCTTAACTCGTTGACAGCGAGTGCTGTTGTTATCAGTGGAGGCGTGAAGGCAGTGTTGCCTGCGAAGGGTAAACATGAGCTGCGATAGCGGGCTTTCTTCAGGACTCAGCTTTATCAGCACTGGGTGAGATGTAGCATCTTGAAAGTGTACTGGCAGTTGGTGAGACCGTCTTCTGGTAAAATCTAAGGAATAATCTAGGCAAAGGTCCACTTCTCACAAGTGGTCAAATGGCATTCCTTACATACTAAATCTTATGAGCGATTGGAATTTCTGGCATGAATTTATGAATGTCTGGCACAAATTATGTGCATTCATGTTGTGCCTCACAGATTTTTCTTATGAACATATAAAGATGGTAGGATGTCAATTCAGACTACACTGTTTTGGCTATGTGTCTGTACTTGTTCATATTTACCCTTGACATGGTGATAAGTAGACTCTTGTTCCAGGCTGATGTTGCAATAGGTGTTATATTTATGTTATTAGTCAAATTACTGAACAATTTCACAGTTCTTAGAAAGATAACGTCGGATTATAACTGTGTCAAATAGCAGACATAACAATGATTCTGCATAAATTCAGAAAGATGGTGACCTCCATTGTCCAAAATTAAGACCTCAATTTCTAAAGATTCCAACCTCCATTGTCTAAAACGGCGCCCTCATTATATAAAATGACAACAGGGCCTACTTAAAATAAATGGAGTCAGACGAGTTAGACCTTAGGGAGTTTACATCACAACAGTACCCCACTCGCTCACACTCTTACAAACTTGCCGCCTGCTCACACTCATACAGACCAACCACTACCCACTCGACACACCACACTCGCATGCATGCTCCTCAACACCAGCTCACTCATCAAACATGCAACTGCGCTACGGGAACTACTGCATGACCATGCTCCAAACCTGCTTGTCCTCGTAGAAACATGAATAAACTCAACCTCTGTACCGGACATCATTCTAGCCATCCTTGCCAGCAACAAGGCCACCATGTAGGACCAGCACCACAAGCCCAGAGGCAGAGTCAACATAGTATTCAAAGAAAACATCAGCTGCACCACCTAGACGGACCCCCGCACCAGCTACACCTCATGTTCAAGATACGTATCACAGGTTACCTTTCCCTTTGTGGATGTAAACAGATTTTCAGGACCCACACCTTTTTTGCCAGTGAGATTACTGACTTCCCCACATCCCTCATAATCAATGCCAGGAGACTGTAACGTTCACCTAGAATACCACACTGACCCAAATACTATGGCCCTTCTAGGAATTCTCAGCCTCAACTAGCATGATACCAAAACTAGTCACACTACCAGAAACCTGCTGGAACCAATTTTCTCCTCCATCAGCAACATCACAATCGAAAAGCCAGCATCTGTGACCTGGACAGACCAGACGCTCGTAGGTTTAAGCATACCTATCCCATAACACCACAGACATACTACCACCGGACCCACCTGCTGCAGCTGGAAAAGCATAACTAAAAGGATTGGTCTTCCGTCCTCTCCACACATCTGCCCGAGCATGCCAACAACTTATTAAAAGTCATCAGGATCCTCAACAGCCAGATCACTGCATGCAGTGACACCCAGTCACCTCTCAAGTGCAATCAAATGGCGAAAGCCTGGCCACAGGTCATGTGGTACAGAGTGGAATCACACAAAATGTGATGAGTGGCTGCTTGCAATAAGTCTAACCCCTGGCAATAGCTCAGAGTAGCACTCCAACCAATTGTTCTTTTGCTCAAAATGCCACCTCAGTGTGGACACAGTCATATGCAAATTTGTCTTGACCTGCTCCTCATGAAAACAGTCCAGCCCAAAGTGCTAAACCAGGTCCTCCCTGCACCAGAACATAAGGAACTCAGGACAGGTTTCACTCCAGTTATGGGCTCATCAGCCGGTTACAGCTCAGTTCCAGTTGCACAGTGAGCATGGTAAGTAAGTAAGTAATCATGTATTTGCACAGTGAGCATGGGACCCACATCTGGGCATACCCATGCCACTTAGGCCGGTACATGAAACACACAAAAGGTGATGTCACATCCTACCTCCTTTGTCCATGGCAACCACCAAGACTTGTTTCACACTGGAGAGCGAGAGACAAAACTATCAGTGGCACTCTCCCAGCTACAATGGTTATACACCACAGCAACTGATAATTATGAAGAATGTAAAGGGGTCCCACTATATTTAAGAGTGTTTGTTTACCACCTCTGCGATATCCAAAGATATTGGAATAGACTCCTCACTCACTTATAGTGACATGCTTCATCATTGGCGCCTATCCTCACCCTGGTAAGGTGATACCACCAGAGTGAACTCAACCATAGGTGGAATGGAAGTTCCTACATAAAGTCAACCTGAACGAGCAGGGATCCAGAATAGTGAGTTATAAAAATTCCTTGCCCAAAAATGTCTTTCTTAGTAGGGTACCTGAGGTATGAATAAAAAAATTATATAGGGTTTTATTGAATATAATCTTTCAATGATACCACATCTAGACTGACACCTATGTTGATCCGCAGTCATTCAATTCAAATCAAAAGAGTCTTTATTTCGATTCACATATCATAAAATACATTACATTAAAATGGATACATTTGGACATTTCATTCTCATAAAACAGGTCTAATGCAGCAAAAAATCAATCAACAGGTTACTCCATCCATATACACAATAATTTAGTCTAAAGCAGGTTAAAACTTTAAAAGCATAAAAAATCCAACCCCATAGTGCAATATGTATCACAGAATTGATATGGCTAGGTTAATATTTATACTAATAGAATTTAAAAACTTTTATAACAAGCCAAGCTTATGTGCGCGGATTGCCCACATCCAGTGTAGAAAATTAGCAACAGTAATAACTATGGATTCTGTGCAATCTGTTTTTAATATCCTTAGCGCCTCTTTGCCGGTTTTGATACCCTTCAACAGGCAAATGGTCTTCAACCAGGTGTGCCTCGGATGTATGTACACTGGGCGTATGAACAAAATGTGTGCTAAGCTTTCTGGCTGTAACGGACAGAATGGGCATCGCGTGCTAGCCTTGGTGCGCCATTTGCCGGTAAATGAATTAACTGGGAGGGTACCCACCCTAAATTGGTGGTACCTCTTCCTATCGCAGGAAAGCGTAATAAAATCCCAGTACCCTTCATAAGCGTAGTCATGTTTGATCTCCAGGAAATATCTTGTTAAAGAGAGACTGGTTAAAATCCTACAACGTTTCATGGAGACCATGTTCCAGTATAGCTCCTTAAAGGCCTTCCTAGGCGGGAAAATATTAGCTGAGGGATTCTCCCACAGAGATTTTAATCCCATTGCGTTATAGGTTGGGTTGCCTTAGCCTCATTCATCCATGAAATTTTGCATGCACTGTCGGCATCTCCGACCTCAAGAAAAGCCTGAGCATACTGTGAGAGCTCAGGGGTGACCCACAGCCTCCTCCAGTAGGCCACAGGTCTATAACGTGCCACATCCTCAATGCGTTGGCATCCCAAATCGTAATAGAGGGGCAATAGTGGCGTAGATGGAGGGAGGCTAGTTATTCCCCTCACAAACTTGTTTTGGGAGCTCGTGAGGGCTGCCAGATTACTGAACCCCCAGAGTTCAGCCCCATACAGGACCAACGCACTAATTTTCGTGTTGTAAATTTTAAGCACGGGGGCCATTGGTTTTGTGAGTGAGAGGCACTGTTCTTTTATTAGTGCACCCGCTAATTGTGCGTGTTTGACAGCCAACTGATTAGTATGAGGTTTCCAATCCAATTTAGAGCCTAATGTTATGCCGAAGTAGGAAAAGACTTGGGTCTGCTCTAGCGTAACTTCATTCATGAGCACCCACCCTCTTACTGACTGACTGCTTATGTAAGACCATGAACTTTGTCTTGTTCACATTAATGATAAGCCCATGGTCCTTGCAGAACACCTCGAAACTCCCAATAGCCTTCTGGAGACCTTGTTGCGTTTTGGAAATCAACAAGGTGTCATCTGCAAACATTAGCAGAGGGATCTTCCTGCCGTCAAGTGTGGGGGCGTCAGTAGGATGAGTCGTAAAATACTGTATCACCCTATTGATGTACAGAGAAAAAAGTGTTGGTGCAAGTACACACCCTTTACGAACCCCTCTGGCGATAGGAAACCTCTCAGGTATTCTCCCTTGCTGTCCCCAGCGTACTTGTGCGAAGGTCGCATCATGGAATTTAATTAGAAAAGCCAATAAATCAAGGGGCATACTCTGTTCGGCAAGAACGCTCCACATCTTGGCACGCGGCACTAAGTCGAATACTGACTTAAGGTCTATGAATGCGGTATAAAGCGTGCCGCCTCTAAGAATTACCATACGCCAGTAAATTAAAACAAATCTAAAAATCTGATCAATGGTGCTCGTGTGTGAGCAGAACCCAGCCTGTAAAGGAGACAAAATATCAAACTCATGGATTCAGGCTTGGATTCTGCTCAACACCAGCCTAGTAGTCACCTTCTGGATACAATCGATTAGACTAATGGGCCTATAGTTTCCGGGGTCTGAACGATCCCCTTTTTAAAAATCGGGATGATCTCAGCACCCTTCCATGAGTCGGGTATAGGGAACCTTTTCCAATGGCATTAGCCAGGGACTGAATATAAGTCACCCATACTTCCTTATCATGTAAAAACAGGTCGGCTGGTACACAGTCCAGCCCAGGTGCTCTACCCCTCGGGACCGTGTTTAGTGCTCTTTCGACCACCAGCTTGGTGAAGTGTAAGGGTGCAATGTCTATAGGGATATTAGGGAGACCAAGGGACAGCTAGAGTCCTGATCTGGGGAAGCAAACTGGGTCGTGAAATGTGATACCCACAACTCGGGTGCTACATGATTAAGTGGTGGTTCACTAGGCTTTCCCTTCCCCCGTTTGACCAGATTCCAAAATTCAACCATGTTCCTGTCTTTGCTGGCATGGTACAGCTCAGTCCAATACTGCTCATCCCATTCTCTTTTAGCTTTGTATTGCACTTTCTTATATTCCTCCCTCGCCTTATTGATCTTATCCCTGTTTTAGGTTCTTATCGCCCTGGCTAATGCTTTATATGCGTTCCTACAAGATTTCCCATACCATGTTTCAACCCGTGGGCTGGCCCTATTCTTGGGATTTTGTAGTTTAGTTGTAAAAAAGCCCTTCAGCTTATTAAAAAGTTTGATATGGATGGAGATAACTTTAGACTCCATATCCTGATGAGTAACACAGTTTTGGAGGTCAACTGTTGCCTCAGAGACGAACTCGCTAATAGCAGCTAAATGATCCTCTTCATTGAGGCAGTTCGACAATTTTACTCTCCTCATGTCGTTGCTAAGATGTATTTCTATACCTTCTGAACAGACTTCTGGGGAGTAACTTCCTAGCAAATGAAGAGATAATACCAGGGGATTGTGGTCGCTTTCCACCCTTTGTATACCAACCATATCCTTGAGAAAAGACCAATTTTCCTTACTAAAAAGTATATAGTCTATGCGACTACTTCTCAGTCCATTATTGAATGTGGGAGCGCCCTGCTTATCAGATTTTATCCTTCCGTTCGCTGCCCTTAACCCTTGTTCTAGGCATAATACTTTAAGTTGTAATGCAGCTTCCGTCCACTTTTTAATGGGAGGTAGGGATAGTTGTGGGATGTCCCAAGAAAGGTCTTCCTCAAGGGCAAGATCTACCTCATTGCTGTCTAGAGGTTCGAAACAGCAATTGAAGTCTCCTGCTACTAGAATGTTTCCCAATCCATTATAGTAATCAAGATAGAATCTAACAGGGCAACAATGTCCGAAGCTTTACCCCCAGGCTTCCCTCTTGCATAGATATTAAAGATAAAGAGGTCCTTTAGCTCCGGGGTTTGGATTTTGATTATTAAAATGTTGCTGCTATCTGAATCCATATGTTTGACTTTGTACCGGTCATCCTGTCTTACCAAATAATTAGGCCCCCCATTGGTCTGCCCCGCTGGCTGGGAATGGCAGGCTTAAAAAAGTTTAGATAACCTTGTCTATACTCCGGCTCCATTGACCACGATTCCTGAAACATTATGACGTAATTGTTGTCAATATAGGAGAGCCAGTCTAATGATGTTAGTTTACTTTTTAGCCCAGCATTATTCCATGACACCAAGGAAAACCTAATGTGACCAGGGCTAGGATTACTGTTTTGATAAGGCTGATCAACACCAGGAGTAAAGCAGAAAGCAATTTTGCCCAGCACTGAGAACACGGTGTGCTTTGTATCCTTACTTGCACGGTGTGCCACCCCTTCTTGATCCTCCTGATTATTTGGGCCCTCAGGTGCATTAGTTAATATTGGTATAGGGACCCCTTGACTACGGTTAGTCGTTCTATTTTTAATATCTCTTAAGCCCTTGGGTACACTTTCCCCATGGATATTATAATCAGTTTTTAAAAGTAGTCAGTCGTATTCCTCCAATGTGCTAAACACCTCAAATCTATTGGAGGTCAGCACTGCACGGTTGTTAGACCCTGACGAGTTCAAGATTGTCCTCTACCTTGGAACCCTGGGATGCATACCAGGTTGATAAAAGTACCCCAATGGGAGAACACTAATAGCCTCTGTGCTAGCCCTAAAAGGGGCTGCCCGATCCAAAATACAATGAACCATGTTTGGGGACCTAAAGCTTAAGACTACACGATCACCATCCAGGCCTGCAAAGAGATGAATCCCAAGTCCTGTCTTAGTATTCAAAAAGTGAAGGGCCTTATTCTTAAGTGAGGACCAGTGTTCCTCTTCTCTAGGTTGGAGTTTCGGAACATTAGCTAGTATGATGGTGTGTGGAGTCGCCTCGGGTGGAAGCTGCAAGGAAATAGCTGTCGGCGAGGCCCCTCCCAATCCCTGTAGTCTCCCTGCTGGGGCCTTTGGCCCCTCCCTTCCAGTCTGTAGAGGTAATGTAGAAAGGTTTGGGGGAATTACCGTGGGAGACAAAATATGGGCCCTATTAGGTTGTGGTGATCTTGGTGAGGTTCTCGTCTAGCTAATGGCTGAATTTTCAATTTGACTATTCCCGTGAATAGCGAGTCGGTCTTTAGATAAGTGCTTCTCAATGTAGCTCAGCCTCTGATCAATTGCTTCTAGTTTGGACATAACGAGATTGATCAGGGTTAGAAGCTTTCCTTCCAGTTGTTTTAAAAGTTCCTCTTGCGCCCTCAAAGGGTCAGAGTGTCCGTTTGCCGAAGCGGGTGGAACAGAGCTAACCTCGCCCCCCCTTTGTGTTATCAGTGTCAGTGGATGGAACTTTGGACCCTCTCTCCCCAGAAACTACATTCCTACTCTTTGCCTGCTTAGAAACCTGACGGCTAGCTTTGGGGGCACTACGCGCTTTCATTTTCTTTGTTTGATCATTTCCTTTGGGAGCTTGTAATAACTTTTGCTGCCTGGTGTGCATATTGGAAGGAGAGGGGGGGTCCGACAGGGGCTGTTTACCACTTGAGAAGAATGGGAGGTACCCAACAGTGAGCTAGCTACCATCCCAGACGAGGTTTGGGGGCTCATGGCTATACAGGCTGGAGGCTCTGGCACTGGGATATGCCCTACAAATGGATGTGATGGATCTAATGAAAGCCTCCGTTCAGTTAGCTCGATTTTGTGTATTAACACAGATTTTGCCCGTAAGAGGAAGGCATCTAAGGACCCCACCACTCCTGATCCTGCCCCCCTTAATGCTTTGCTCATAACCTCAAAATTAAAAATTTGTCAATTTGCAAAATAAGTAGCTAGCATTAATAACAACTCAATCCGTTAACAAGTCACTCCCTGCCAAGTGGGAGAAGAGCCCCCCTTTGTCCAAAGTCAATTGCAACTGCTTACTTGGGTTCCAATAAAGATGTTAGAGGGATGGCCCAGCCTCTTCTAGCCGCTGACGGGTGCGGACGGGCCCACCCTTGGCCCGGGCTTCGCCTGGGCAAAGCCCGGGCACGCCCGCGCACGTCCTGTGCTGCGGGAGCCCTGCGGTGATTTTAAGCGCCTCCTGGCGCGATTGGCGTAGCATGGGCGACATGAGCGGCGTTTCCTGCCACTGCCGCGAAGGATGCTGGGATCTGTGGTGCCGCCCGGCTGGCGATATCCACTCCCGCCCAAGACCGTCGCAACAAGGCTGCCCAAATGACTCGTCAGGCGGTGGGCGGCAAGAGTCAGCAACTTTAAAGGTAAGTTCTGCCAAGTAGAAAAGGACTCCAGCGCTGCGGGAGACCTGTGGTGATTTTAAGCACCTCCTGGCGCGCTTGGCGTAGCGTGGGCGGCGTTTCCTGCTGCTGCCGCGAAGGATGCTGGGATCTGTGGTCCCTTCCGGCTGGCGATATGCGCTCCCGCCCGGGACCGTCGCAACAAGGCTGCCCAACTGACTCGTCTGGTGGTGGGCGGCAAGAGACAGCAACTTTAAAGGCAAGTTCTGTCAAGTAGAAAAGGACTCCCGCCATGAGTCAATATCGGTCCCTGAGATGAACCACCTATTGTCAAGGCGCCATCAGAGGTGTTGCCTATCCCCTGTTGATTTATGTTCAGATTCTAAGGTTGAGTGCTCTGCTTCTCTGTAGGACAGGACATCTTCCACCACCTGGGCTATTTCTCTACCAGGGACTGACCATTTCAGAGGTCTGTGAAGCTTTTGCCTTGGTGTATTTGTCCCCTGCTTTGAGTTTGTCCCCGTTCACCATCACAATAAGTCAGGCACAGTATTAATGTGTGAACTGTGTCATTGACCATCGATGTTACTGGAGGTAGTCACTGCAAATCACAGCCCTGCAGCCTTGCCTGTGGAAATTTGGCAATACACAAAAAAGTTACACAGTCCTTCCCATGGGAGAGGTGGTCAGCCAGTGTGGGGTGCATGTTTTGTACTATACAATCAGATTATCTAATGCAACTACAGTCTTATAACATTGGCACTCGCCATGCATCATTGAACTGTGGCTCCAGTTATCCAAAGCATGCATCCTATAGCCCCCTTAATTACTGATGTCACACTTCGTGTTAGTGGGGCCAGTGGGTCTCACCTCTCTTATCAGTCTTCTATTCTCCTTGACCACCAGTCTGTATGATAAAGTGCGTACCTTCCTCGTTGCCCTTAGATTTCGGCATAAGCTTCTGCCGGCACACGGCTCAACTCGAATCGGTTGACACAGTTTAGTGGCTCAATGACCTCCCCCCAGCACACGCCTCTTCCTGCAGGCCCAGCTACTAGTGCTGAAGCAATTTTTAGAGTGGGGGTGCTGCTGTCAATGTTACTTAACAGAACCTATAGGGATTGTGAAAATTACAGGTAACACACAAAGAACAAGTGTAGCAAATGAGCCATGCCAATTCAGCAAGAGTGTGGTAAGGGTGTAGTACTATGTAGTTGGTTTTGCATTTTGGAGTACAGTGTTGCAAATATATTACTAAAGCATGGTGTGGGAGCACAGTGCCATTTACAAACAGCCCATTCTCCATTCAAATGGCCACTAAATTTGCAAAGGCATATATGTTTCCTTCACGCTTCAGAATGACAAAAAGTGATTCCTTTGTGCATTCTTAACAGCTTCTATAGTTCGTAATAGTTGTGCAGTTGAGTGAGCTGAGATCTGGGGTAATGTCAACAGCTCCTGTATTCAGCAGGAAGATTATAGGTTTTTCAGGAAGCTGTTGGGTGTCCCAATCTCTACCGCACAATACATTTGCCATAGGGAACTTAATTTAAATTATATCGATGATTTTAGGAGCAGCCGCTCTGATCTTTTTTGGTTATCCGTCTGGAAGAATCAGGCTGCTTCTTTAACCCCTTCGGGGCTAATGACGAGCTGGGCTCGTCATCGCGCTTACCTGTGGTGCGCTGATGACAAGGCCAGCTCGTCATCAGCCCCACCCTCGGGGGAAGCGCTGGCGCTCCCCCGAGGGTCTCTGATCTTCGTTTTTTCACTGGGGGCGGCAGCGGAAGAGCTTCCGCTGCCGCCCCCCCCCATGGGAATCCCTGATGACGTCAGCGCGCACAGCGCGCACTGACATCATCAGGGATTCCCAGCGCTCGGGAAGCCATTTGCTTCCTGAGCGCCGGACGAACAGGTAGGTTTTCCGTGGCTGGCGGGGGTTTGGGGCAGCGAAGAGGCATCAGGGGAGAGGAAAGAGATTTTCCCCTCCCCTGATGTCTCTTTGCAGGGCATTTCTGCCTCACGATCGCGCACAGCGTCGCGATCGTACGGCGGAAATGCCACCACTAGACACCAGGGATTTCATTTTAGTTTTTAGGAAGCGACCCCTTGGGCAAGGGTAGCTTACAGGCGGGCAACAAATATGTTTTTGTTTTTCTGCCCCCCCTGGGGGGAAATCGCCCCGTTTTTTCGGCCGTTTTGCCCCCAGGGGGGGCAGAAATTCCCCACTAGCACCAGGGTCATTTTTTATAGCCAAGATGGCGGCCATGGTTTTTGTTTACGTTTTTCTGTCCCCCCTGGGGGCAAATCGGCCCGTTTTTTTTGTTGCCGTTTTGCCCCCAGGGGGGACAGAAAATGCCCACTAGCACCAGGGATTTTGTTTTTAGCTTTTAGGAAGCGACCCCTTGGGCAAGGGTCGCTTCCAGGTGGCCTCAAATTAACTTTTTGTTTTTCTGCCCCCCCCTGGGGACAAATCGGCCCGTTTTTCAGCCGTTTTGCCCCCGGGGGGGGGGCAGAAATTACCCACTAGCACCAAGGATTTTTGTTGGGGCAATGTGTTTGTTTTGGGAAGCGACCCCTTGGGTAAGGGTCGCTTCCAGGTGGCCATGATTGTGTTTTTGTTTTTCTGTCCACCCTGGGGGCAAATCGGCCCTTTTTTTTGCCGTTTTGTCCCCAGGGGGGGCAGAAAATGCCCACTAGTACCAGGGAATATTTAGTTTTTAGGATGTGACCCCTTGGGCAAGGAGTAATGGTTGGCTGGCCGTGTGTGTGGAGTGGCGCTTGGCTGGTGGTGTGCGTGGAGTGCTACTTTGCTGTCTGTGCACGGAGTGCTGCTTGGCTGGCAGTGTGTGTGGAGTGGCGCTTGGCTGGTGGTGTGCGTGGAGTGGTACTTGGTTGTCTGTGCACGGAGTGGTGTTTGCTGGTGGTGTGTGTGGAGTGGTGTTTGGCTGGCGGTGTGTGGGGAGTGGTACTTGGCTGGATGGTGTGCGTGGAGCGGTGCTTGGCTGGCGGTGAGTGGCGCTTGGCTTGCGGTGTGCGTGGAGTGGTGCTTGGCTGGCGGTGTGTGTGGAGTAGTACTTGGCTGTCGGTGTGCGCTGAGTGGTGTATGGCTGGCGGTGTGCGTGGAGGGGTACTTGTCTATCTATGCACGGAGTGGTGCTTGGCTGGCGGTGTGTGTGGAGTGGCGCTTGGCTGGTGGTGTGTGTGGAGTGGTACTTGGCTGGCTGTGCACGGAGTGGTGCTTGGCTGGTGGTGCTTGTGGAGTGGCGCTTGGCTGGTGGTGTGCGTGGAGTGCTACTTTGCTGTCTGTGCACGGAGTGGTGCTTGGCTGGCGGTGTGTGTGGAGTGGCGCTTGGCTGGTGGTGTGCGTGGAGTGCTACTTTGCTGTCTGTGCACGAAGTGCTGCTTGGCTGGCGGTGTGTGTGGAGTGGCGCTTGGCTAGTGGTGTGCGTGGAGTGCTACTTTGCTGTCTGTGCACGGAGTGGTGCTTGGCTGGCGGTGTGTGTGGAGTGGCGCTTGGCTGGTGGTGTGCGTGGAGTGCTACTTTGCTGTCTGTGCACGGAGTGCTGCTTGGCTGGCGGTGTGTGTGGAGTGGCGCTTGGCTGGTGGTGTGCGTGGAGTGCTACTTGGTTATCTGTGCACGGAGTGGTGTTTGGCTGGTGGTGTGTGTGGAGTGGTGTTTGGCTGGCGGTGTGTGGGGAGTGGTACTTGGCTGGATGGTGTGTGTGGAGCGGTGCTTGGCTGGCGGTGAGTGGCACTTGGCTGGTGGTGTGCGTGGAGTGCTACTTTGCTGTCTGTGCACGGAGTGGTGCTTGGCTGGCGGTGTGTGTGGAGTGGCGCTTGGCTGGTGGTGTGCGTGGAGTGCTACTTTGCTGTCTGTGCACGCAGTGATGCTTGGCTGGCGGTGTGTGTGGAGTGGCGCTTGGCTGGTGGTGTGCGTGGAGTGCTACTTGGTTGTCTGTGCACGGAGTGGTGTTTGGCTGGTGGTGTGTGTGGAGTGGTGTTTGGCTGGCAGTGTGTGGGGAGTGGTACTTGGCTGGATGGTGTGAGTGGAACGGTGCTTGGCTGGCGGTGAGTGGCGCTTGGCTTGCGGTGTGCGTGGAGTGGTGCTTGGCTGGCGGTGTGTGTGGAGTGGTACTTGGCTGTCGGTGTGCGCTGAGTGGTGTTTGGCTGGCGGTGTATGTGGAGGGGTACTTGGCTATCTATGCACGGAGTGGTGCTTGGCTGGCGGTGTGTATGGAGTGGCGCTTGGCTGGTGGGGTGTGTGGAGTGGTACTTGGCTGGCTGTGCACGGAGTGGTGCTTGGCTGGTGGTGCTTGTGGAGTGGCGCTTGGCTGGTGGTGTGCGTGGAGTGCTACTTTGCTGTCTGTGCACGGAGTGGTGCTTTGCTGGCGGTGTGTGTGGAGTGGCGCTTGGCTGGTGGTGTGCGTGGAGTGCTACTTTGCTGTCTGTGCATGGAGTGCTGCTTGGCTGGCGGTGTGTGTGGAGTGGCGCTTGGCTGGTGGTGTGCGTGGAGTGCTACTTTGCTGTCTGTGCATGGAGTGGTACTTGGCTGGCGGTGTGCGTGGAGTGGCGCTTGGCTGGTGGTGTGCGTGGAGTGGTACTTGGCTGGCGGTGTGTGTGGAGTGGCGCTTGGTTGGATGGTGTGCGTGGAGTGGTACTTGGCTGTCGGTGTGCGCTGAGTGGTGTTTGGCTGGCGGTGTGCATGGTCTGGTGCTTGGATGGTGGTGTGGGTGGACTGGCACTCTGCTGGCGGTGTGTGAGTAGTTACTTTCTGTTGGTCACTACACACACTGCTAGTTGAGTGACACTCTACGCAGTCCATCATTTTCTGTAGTTGCTGTGTCAGATATGTGGGCGTGTGAAAGTGATGGGCCCTTGAATGGCGCTGGCGGCTGGCGGTGTGAATGTTTTGTATGTGTCACACGTACAAAAGGTGTATGAATGTCCTTACTGCCCCTGTGTGATGGGGGTACTGGTAGGAGCAAAAGACTGACTGGCACCAAAGTGGTCAGGCAGTTAAAAAAATTCAAAAAATTATCCAGTGTCTTGATGTTAAACCTCATCTAATCTCAATTGGTCTAAGCCCTATTTGATGGCCCATCTGGCCGAAACTTAATTTGGGGGGCGAATTTGTGTGTTGTTGTTTTAATTGTTATATTGTTTGTGAAATGTGGTACTAATTTTTTTTTCTTCTCTATTTTTGTCTTGTTCCAGGCTTTTCCTGTTTGGATTGTTGTAGGTTGCGTGTCTGTTTGCAGCTTGTGTAGTTGCTTGTGCTTGGTAAGTGAATGTATTTTGTACTACTTCCCCTTGATGTTTGTCTTTTTGAAAAAGGTTGTACTTCTAGCAGTTTGTGTGGCTCTGTGTTTTTTTTTTCATTTTTTTTTTCAGCATTAGTGTTTGATGTGCACTTTGTTTTCTAATCTGTCATTTCTTTTTTTCTTTCTAGTGGGATATCATTTCTTTTCGCTGTGTCTCAACAGAGTAGGTGCTGGTGAGTGTAGCTATATTTTGTAAGAGTGAAATTGTTTTGGATTGTATTTATCTTTTTGTGAAAGCCTTACCTTGTTTACTTCTTACTTTGCACAGTGTAGGTTGTTGTTCACTTGTGTGTGTAGTCTTCTTGCTTTGTAAGGATAATGGCTAGTCGCAGGATTACTGCTCAGCAGGTTCTTGGTTTGCTTTTTGAGTCTTCCTCTTACCATGGTTCAGAGTCTGAGTCCGATTCGGACTCCCAGGAAGCGGCAGAAGATTCAGGCAGTGAGTTTTCTCTTCGCATGGAATCATCATCATCGGATGATGACTCTTCTTCTAGTGCTGATGAAGGGCCTATGGTAGAGGAGGACATTGTGTTGCCGGTAGTGGGCCAAGAGGCACCTGTGCTGCTGCCTAGGGCCGCAAGGTTTCCTTTCTTTTTACGTCGGCAAGAGGCATGTGGGCTGGAGCCTGCACCCAAAAGGCTTCACATTGCTGTGGTGCGCAAAGAGGCATCTGGTGCTTTTCATCTTCCTGCTGGTGTAGAGCGGCAAGAGGCATCTGGGCCTGCTTGGTTTCCCGGTGGTGTAGTGCAGTAAGAAGCATCTCAGGCTGCTGGGCTTCCCGTTGGTGTAGTGCAGGAAGAGCCCTCTGGGGATGCTATGTCTTCTGTTGGTGTTGTGCAGCCAGAAGTATCTGTGGCTGGTAGGTTTCCCATTGGTGTAGAGGGGCAAGAGGCATCTGGGCCTGCTTGGTTTCCCGGTGGTGTAGTGCAGCAGGAAGCATCTCAGGCTGCTGGGCTTCCCGTTGGTATAGTGCAGGAAGAGCCCTCTGGGGATGCTATGTCTTCTGTTGGTGTTGTACAGCCAGAAGTATCTGTGGCTGTTAGGCTTCCCATTGGAGAACAGCAGCAAGATGTTTCGGTGCTGCAGGCTGGGGTGGCTGCTCCCCTGTTGATAGGGATGGCCTCTGGGTTCCCCCTGGCTTGGTGCAGCCGGCATTGCCAGAGTTCACTGGTGTTCCTGGGTGTAGAGTGAATACTGAGAATTTTCTGCCAATTAATTTTTTTCAGTTGTTTTTTGACGATGTGTTTTTGCAAGAGATTGTTGAGCAAACCAATTTGTATGCAGAACAATTTTTGAGGGCCAACAGTGCCAGACTTAAGCCCTATTCTAGAGCAATCCGGTGGACTCCCACAAATGTTGAAGAGATGAAGAAGTTTCTAGGATTAACTTTTTTGATGGGCTTGCTAAGGAAGTCATCAATGACTTCATATTGGTCCACTGGTCCCTTGATGGCAACAGCTATATTTCCAGCAGTCATAAGTCGTGATCGGTATATGCTTCTTCTTCGGATGATGCATTTTGTTGATATTAGTTTAGCGTTGTCACGCGATCACCCTGATTGTGACCGTTTGTTTAAAATTCGGCCTGTCCTTGATCACTTTGTTGATCGTTTTTCTGAAATTTTTTCCCTGGTAAAGAAATTGCAGTGGATGAGTCTTTGGTGTTGTTCAAGGGCCGCTTGGTTTTTAGGCAATACATTCCTAGTAAGAGGGCAAGCTATGGAATCAAACTGTATATGCTGTGTGACAGTGAGACTGGATATGTCTACAATTTCAGGGTGTACACTGGTAAGGAGTCTAGCATTAACCCTCCTGGTTGTCCTTCTACTTTTGGAGTGACTGAGAAAATTGTGTGGGAACTAGGTAGAGGATTATTTAACAAAGGCCATCATTTATATGTAGATAACTTCTACACTGGTGTGCGGTTGTTCAAGGAGTTGGCCAAAGTGGGCACTGTTGCTTGTGGCACAATGCGCAGTAACCGTAAAGGTTTCCCAAAGGAACTTGTTTGCAAAAGGCTTGTGCGGGGACAGTCTATGGCATTGCGATGTGGGGAGCTTCTAGCTGTGAAGTATTCAGACAAGAGAGATGTGTACATGCTGACTACTATCCACGATGAAAGTACAGAACCTGTGCTTGTTTGGGGTCAGGGTGCTGAAGTGCGCAAACCTGTGTGCATTCTAGCTTACAATAAGTTCATGGGTGGTGTTGACAGAGTAGATCAGAGGTTGGAACCTTATGCTGCTCTTCGAAAGGCTTACGTTTGGTACAAGAAGTTGGCTATCCATCTGTTCCACTTGGCATCCTTTAATGCTTTCGTTGTGTACCAGAAGTCTTGTCCTGAGAAGAAGATGCCTTTTGTTAAGTTTCAGGAGTCTATAATAGGCAGCCTTGTACTTGTGGAGCAGGCAAGTGTTCCTAGATTTGGAGTGGTGGAGGAAGTGGCTAGATTGAAAGATCGCCACTTTCCTGAATCTATTCCTTCCACTACCGCAAGAGACTTTCCGACTAGAAGATGCAGAGTCTGTTGGCGAAGAGGCGTGCGGAAGGAGTCTCGTATATACTGTCCTGACTGTCCTTCTAAGCCTGCATTGTGTCTGTCAGCTTGTTTTAAATCGTACCACACGCAAAAGAAGTTTTGGGAGTTTTAATGAGCTGTAAAGTGAATTGCCTGGTCTGCATTCTGTAAAAATGTTTTAGTTTGTTTCAAGGATTGGCATTAGTGCAAAGTTTTTATTTTAAGAATTTGTGTTAGCTGATTTGTAGGTATTTCCTTTTTTTGTGTTATTTTCAAAAAAAGAATTCTAAATGTGTTTGTGGTGTGTGCCGGCTGGTGCTTGGCTGGCGGTGTGTGTGGAGTTGCGCTTGGCTGGTGGTGTGCGTGGAGTGGTATTTGGCTGTCTGTGCATGGAATGGTGCTTGGCTGGTGGTGTGTGTGGAGTGGCGCTTGGCTGGTGGTGTTCGTGGAGTGGTACAAGGCTGTCTGCGCATGGAGTGGTGCTTGGCTGGCGGTGTGTGTGGAGTGGTGCTTGGCTGGCGGTGTGTGTGGAGTTGCGCTTGGCTGGTGGTGTTTTTGGAGTAGTACTTGGCTGTCTGTGCACGGAGTGGTGCTTGGCTGGCGGTATGTGTGGAGTGGCGCTTGGCTGGTGGTGTTTGTGGAGTGGTACTTGGCTGTCTGTGCATTGAATGGTGTTTGGCTGGTGGTGTGTGTGGAGTGGTGTTTGGCTGGCGGTGTGTGTGGAGTGGTACTTGGCTGGAGGGTGTGCGTGGAGCGGTGCTTAGCTGTCTGTGCACGGAGTGGTGCTTGGCAGGCGGTGTGCGTGGAGTGGCGCTTGGCTGGTGGTGTGTGTGGAGTGATACTTGGCTGTCTGTGCAAGGAGTTGTGCTTGGCTGTCGGTGTGCGCTGAGTGGTGTTTGGCTGGCGGTGTGCATGGGCGGGTGCTTGGATGGTGGTGTGGGTGGACTGGCGCTCGGCTGGCGGTGTGTGAGCAGTTACTTTCTGTTGGTCACTACACACACTGCTAGTTGAGTGACACTCCACGCAGTCCATCAATTTGTGTAGTTGCAGTATCAGAAATGTGGGCGTGTGAAAGTGATGGGCCCTTGAATGGCGCTGTTTGCTGGTGTGAGTGTTGAAATGTGATTGGTCCGCGGCTGGCGGTGTGAATGTTTTGAATGTGTCACACGTACGAAAGGTGTATGAATGGCCTGTAAAGAGGTTGGTGCCTTGACGTGGCTTTACAGCTCACGAGCTGTGAGTCAGTGGTTCAGTTAATCACACTTTCAATTATGTGCAGTGTATTTCATTTTTTGTGAAATTACTTGCGATTACAATTGTATGTACTGAATCATCACTCACCCTCGTGCCAAATCCAACCAGTATGTGTGTGTGCTTGCGGATTAGATGGCTGTGCAGTAATTTTTTTTTTCTCTTTCTGCAGTAGGGTGTACCTTGTCCCTTATTGTGATTGTTGTAATGTGTTGCTTTTCTTCCAGATGGTGTCAGTGGTCTTGTTTGTATCAGGTATGAAAGGTGCGTGAATGGCCTGTAAAACGGTTGGTGCCTTGTCGTGGCTTTACAGCTCACGATTTGCGAGTCATTGGTTCGGTTTTTATGCATTTATTTATTAACAGAGCATTTCATTTTTTTGAAATATCATGTTAATAAAATTTTATGTACTGAACCATCACTCGCCCTCGTGCCAAATCCAACCTTTGTCAAATTTTTAGGTTTGCAAGGGATTCTGGGTAACAAAACCTGGGGGTAGGCAGACGAGTCACCCCATCCTGAATTCCCCTGGGTGTCTAGTTTTCAAAAATGTATAGGGTTGCTAGGTTTCCCTAGGTGCTGGCAGAGCTACGGCGCAAAAACAAAAGGTAGTCTTTTTGTCCAAAACGTGCTAGATTTCACTGGGAAATTGAGGTGCGACCATGTTGCGTTTTGCGCTGTTTCATGTCGCAGCCACTATGCCTACCCACGCAAGTGAGGCACCATTTTTTTCGGGAGACCTGGGGGCATGCTGGGTGGGTGGAAATTTGTTGATCCACGCAGATTCCAGAATTTTCCACCACAGAAATGTGAGGAAAATGCGTTTTTTTTGTCAAATTTTTAGGTTTGCAAGGGATTCTGGGTAACAAAACCTGGGGTAGGCAGACGAGTCACCCCATCCTGAATTCTTCTGGGTGTCTAGATTTAAAAAATGTATAGGTTTGCTAGGTTTCCCTAGGTGCTGGCAGAGCTACGGCGCAAAAACAAAAGGTAGTCTTTTTGTCCAAAACGTGCTAGATTTCACTGGGAAATTGAGGTGCGACCATGTTGTGTTTTACGCTGTTTCATGTCGCAGCCACTATGCCTACCCACGCAAGTGAGGTACCATTTTTTTGGGGAGACCTGGGGGAACGCTGGGTGGGTGGAAATTTGTTGATCCACGCAGATTCCAGAACTTTCCACCACAGAAATGTGAGGAAAATGTTTTTTTTTGTCACATTTTTAGGTTTGCAAGGGACTCTGGGTAACAAAACCTGGGGGTAGGCAGACGAGTCACCCCATCCTGAATTCCCCTCGGTGTCTAGTTTTCTAAAATGTATAGGTTTGCTAGGTTTCCCTAGGTGCTGACAGAGCTATGGCGCAAAAACAAAAGGTAGTCTTTTTGTCCAAAACGTGCTAGATTTCACTGGGAAATTGAGGTGCGACCATGTTGCGTTTTGCGCTGTTTCACGTCGCAGCCACTATGCCTACCCACACAAGTGAGGTACCATTTTTTTCGGGAGACCTAGGGGAAAGCTGGGTGGGTGGAAATGTGTTGATCCACGCAGATTCCAGAACTTTCCACCACAGAAATGTGAGGAAAATGTGTTTTTTTTGTCAAATTTTTAGGTTTGCAAGGGACTCTGGGTAACAAAACCTGGGGTTAGGCAGACGAGTCACCCCATCCTGAATTTCCCTGGGTGTCTAGTTTTCAGAAATGTATAGGTTTGCTAGGTTTCCCTAGGTGCTGGCAGAGCTACGGCGCAAAAACAAAAGGTAGTCTTTTTGTCCAAAACGTGCTCGATTTCACTGGGAAATTGAGGTGCGACCATGTTGCGTTTTGCGCTGTTTCATGTCGCAGCCACTATGCCTACCCACGCAAGTGAGGTACCATTCTTTTCGAGAGACCTGGGGAAACGCTGGGTGGGTGGAAATTTGTTGATCCACGCAGATTCCAGAACTTTCCACCACAGAAATGTGAGGAAAATGTGTTTGTTTTGTCAAATTTTTAGGTTTGCAAGGGACTCTGGGTAACAAAACCTGGGGGTAGGCAGACGAGTCACCCCATCCTGAATTTCCCTGGGTGTCTAGTTTTCAAAAATGTATAGGTTTGCTAGGTTTCCCTAGGTGCTGGCAGAGCTACGGCGCAAAAACAAAAGGTAGTCATTTTGTCCAAAACGTGCTAGATTTCACTGGGAAATTGAGGTGCGACCATGTTGCGTTTTGCGCTGTTTCATGTCGCAGCCACTATGCCTACCCATGCAAGTGAGGTACCATTTTTTTCGGGAGACCTGGGGGCACGCTGGGTGGGTAGAAATTTGTTGATCCACACAGATTCCAGAATTTTCCACCACAGAAATGTGAGGAAATGTGGTTTTTTAATCAAATTTTTAGGTTTGCAAGGGATTCTGGGTAACAAAACCTGGGGGTAGGCAGACTAGTCACCCCATCCTAAATTTCCCCTGGGTGTCTAGTTTTCAAAAATGTATAGGTTTGCTAGGTTTCCCTAGGTGCTGGCAGAGCTACGGCGCAAAAACAAAAGGTAGTCTTTTTGTCCAAAACATGCTAGATTTCACTGGGAAATTGAGGTGCGACCATGTTGCGTTTTGCGCTGTTTCATGTCGTAGCCACTATGCCTACCCACGCAAGTGAGGTACCATTTTTTTGGGGAGACCTGGGGGAACGCTGGGTGGGTAGAAATTTGTTGATCCACGCAGATTCCAGTACTTTCCACCACAGAAATGTGAGGAAAATGTGTTTTTTTTGTCAAATTTTTAGGTTGGCAAGGGACTCTGGGTAACAACACCTGGGGTAGGCAGACAAGTCACCCCATCCTGAATTTCCCTGGGTGTATAGTTTTCAAAAATGTATAGGTTTGCTAGGTTTCCCTAGGTGCTGGCAGAGCTACGGCGCAAAAACAAAAGGTAGTCTTTTTGTCCAAAAAAAACGTGCTAGATTTCACTGGGAAATTGAAGTGCGACCATGTTGCGTTTTGCGCTGTTTCATGTCGCAGCCACTATGCCTACCCACGCAAGTGAGGTACCATTTTTTTTGGGAGACATGGGGGAAAGCTGGGTGGGTGGAAATTTGTTGATCCACGCAGATTCCAGAACTTTCCACCACAGAAATGTGAGGAAAATGTGGTTTTTTTGTCAAATTTTTAGGTTTGCAAGGGACTCTGGGTAACAAAACCTGGGGGTAGGCAGACGAGTCAATTCATCCTGAATTCCCCTGGGTGTCTAGTTTTCAAAAATGTATAGGTTTCCTAGGTTTCCCTAGGTGCTGGCAGAGCTATGGCGCAAAAACAAAAGATAGTCTTTTTGTCCAAAACGTGCTGGATTTCACTGGGAAATTGAGGTGCGACCATGTTGCGTTTTGCGCTGTTTCATGTCACAGCCACTATGCCTACCCACGCAAGTGAGGTACCATTTTTTTGGGGAGACCTGGGGGAACACTGGGTGGGTGGAAATTTGTTGATCCACGCAGATTCCAGAACTTTCCACCACAGAAATGTGAGGAAAATGTGTTTTTTTTGTCAAATTGTTAGGTTTGCAAGGGACTCTGGGTAACAAAACCTGGGGGTAGGCAGACGAGTCACCCCATCCTGAATTCCCCTGGGTATCTAGTTTTCAAAAATGTATAGGTTTGCTAGGTTTCCCTAGGTGCTGGCAGAGCTACGGCGCAAAAACAAAAGGTAGTCTTTTTGTCCAAAACCTGCTAGATTTCACTGGGAAATTGAGGTGCGACCATGTTGCGTTTTGCGCTGTTTCATGTCGCAGCCACTATGCCTACCCACGCAAGGGAGGTACCATTTTTTTGGGGAGACCTGGGGGAACGCTTGGTGGGTGGAAATTTGTTGATCCACGCAGATTCCAGAACTTTCCACCACAGAAATGTGAGGAAAATGTGTTTTTTTGGTCAAATTTTTAGGTTTGCAAGGGACTCTGGGTAACAAAACCTGGGGGTAGGCAGACGAGTCATCCCATCCTGAATTCCCCTGGGTGTCTAGTTTTCAAAAATGTATAGGTTTGCTAGGTTTCCCTAGGTGCTGGCAGAGCTACGGCGCAAAAACAAAAGGGAGTCTTTTTGTCCAAAACGTGCTCGATTTCACTGGGAAATTGAGGTGCGACCATGTTGCGTTTTGCGCTGTTTCATGTCGCAGCCACTATGCCTACCCATGCAAGTGAGGTACCATTTTTTTCGGGAGACCTGGGGGCACGCTGGGTGGGTAGAAATTTGTTGATCCACACAGATTCCAGAATTTTCCACCACAGAAATGTGAGGAAATGTGGTTTTTTAATCAAATTTTTAGGTTTGCAAGGGATTCTGGGTAACAAAACCTGGGGGTAGGCAGACTAGTCACCCCATCCTAAATTTCCCCTGGGTGTCTAGTTTTCAAAAATGTATAGGTTTGCTAGGTTTCCCTAGGTGCTGGCAGAGCTACGGCGCAAAAACAAAAGGTAGTCTTTTTGTCCAAAACATGCTAGATTTCACTGGGAAATTGAGGTGCGACCATGTTGCGTTTTGCGCTGTTTCATGTCGTAGCCACTATGCCTACCCACGCAAGTGAGGTACCATTTTTTTGGGGAGACCTGGGGGAACGCTGGGTGGGTAGAAATTTGTTGATCCACGCAGATTCCAGTACTTTCCACCACAGAAATGTGAGGAAAATGTGTTTTTTTGGTCAAATTTTTAGGTTGGCAAGGGACTCTGGGTAACAACACCTGGGGGTAGGCAGACGAGTCACCCCATCCTGAATTTCCCTGGGTGTATAGTTTTCAAAAATGTATAGGTTTGCTAGGTTTCCCTAGGTGCTGGCAGAGCTACGGCGCAAAAACAAAAGGTAGTCTTTTTGTCCAAAAAAAACGTGCTAGATTTCACTGGGAAATTGAAGTGCGACCATGTTGCGTTTTGCGCTGTTTCATGTCGCAGCCACTATGCCTACCCACGCAAGTGAGGTACCATTTTTTTTGGGAGACATGGGGGAAAGCTGGGTGGGTGGAAATTTGTTGATCCACGCAGATTCCAGAACTTTCCACCACAGAAATGTGAGGAAAATGTGTTTTTTTTGTCAAATTTTTAGGTTTGCAAGGGACTCTGGGTAACAAAACCTGGGGGTAGGCAGACGAGTCAATTCATCCTGAATTCCCCTGGGTGTCTAGTTTTCAAAAATGTATAAGTTTCCTAGGTTTCCCTAGGTGCTGGCAGAGCTATGGCGCAAAAACAAAAGATAGTCTTTTTGTCCAAAACGTGTTGGATTTCACTGGGAAATTGAGGTGCGACCATGTTGCGTTTTGCGCTGTTTCATGTCACAGCCACTATGCCTACCCACGCAAGTGAGGTACCATTTTTTTGGGGAGACCTGGGGGAACACTGGGTGGGTGGAAATTTGTTGATCCACGCAGATTCCAGAACTTTCCACCACAGAAATGTGAGGAAAATGTGTTTTTTTTGTCAAATTGTTAGGTTTGCAAGGGACTCTGGGTAACAAAACCTGGGGGTAGGCAGACGAGTCACCCCATCCTGAATTCCCCTGGGTATCTAGTTTTCAAAAATGTATAGGTTTGCTAGGTTTCCCTAGGTGCTGGCAGAGCTACGGCGCAAAAACAAAAGGTAGTCTTTTTGTCCAAAACCTGCTAGATTTCACTGGGAAATTGAGGTGCGACCATGTTGCGTTTTGCGCTGTTTCATGTCGCAGCCACTATGCCTACCCACGCAAGGGAGGTACCATTTTTTTGGGGAGACCTGGGGGAACGCTTGGTGGGTGGAAATTTGTTGATCCACGCAGATTCCAGAACTTTCCACCACAGAAATGTGAGGAAAATGTGTTTTTTTGGTCAAATTTTTAGGTTTGCAAGGGACTCTGGGTAACAAAACCTGGGGGTAGGCAGACGAGTCATCCCATCCTGAATTCCCCTGGGTGTCTAGTTTTCAAAAATGTATAGGTTTGCTAGGTTTCCCTAGGTGCTGGCAGAGCTACGGTGCAAAAACAAAAGGGAGTCCTTTTGTCCAAAACGTGCTAGATTTCACTGGGAAATTGAGGTGCGACCATGTTGCGTTTTACGCTGTTTCATGTCGCAGCCACTATGCCTACCCACGCAAGTGAGGTACCATTTTTTTCGAGAGACCTGGGGGCACGCTGGGCGGGTGGAAATTTGTTGATACGCAGATTCCAGAATTTTCCACCACAGAAATGTGAGGAAAATGTGTTTTTTTTGTCAAATTTTTAGGTTTGCAAGGCATTCTGGGTAACAAAACCTGGGGGTAGGCAGACGAGTCACCCCATCCTGAATTCCCCTGGGTGTCTAGTTTTCCAAAATGTATAGGTTTGCTAGGTTTCCCTAGGTGCTGGCAGAGCTACGGCGCAAAAACAAAAGGTAGTCTTTTTGTCCAAAACGTGCTAGATTTCACTGAGAAATTGAGGTGCGATCATGTTGCGTTTTGCGCTGTTTCATGTCGCAGCCACTATGCCTATCCACGCAAGTGAGGTACCAATTGTTTTTGGGAGACCTGGGGGAACGCTGGGTGGGTGGAAATTTGTTGATCCACGCAGATTCCAGAACTTTCCACCACAGAAATGTGAGGAAAATGTGTTTTTTTTGTCAAATTTTTAGGTTTGCAAGGGACTCTGGGTAACAAAACCTGGGGGTAGGCAGACGAGTCACCCCATCCTGAACTTCCCTGGGTGTCTAGTTTTCAAAAATGTATAGGTTTGCTAGGTTTCCCTAGGTGCTGGCAGAGCTACGGTGCAAAAACAAAAGGTAGTCTTTTTGGCCAAAACGTGCTAGATTTCAATGGGAAATTGAGGTGCGACCATGTTGCGTTTTGCGCTGTTTCATGTCGCAGCCACTATGCCTACCCACGCAAGTGAGGTACCATTTTTTTCGGGAGACCTGGGGGAACGCTGGGTGAGTGGAAATGTGTTGATCCACCCAGATTCCAGAACTTTCCACCACAGAAATGTGAAGAAAATGTGTTTTTTTTGTCAACTTTTAAGGTTTGCAAGGGATTCTGGGTAACAAACCCTGGGGGTACGCAGACGAGTCACCCCATCCTAAATTCCCCTGGGTGTCTAGTTTAAAAAAATGTATAGGTTTGCTAGGTTTCCCTAGGTGCTGGCAGAGCTACGGCGCAAAAACAAAAGGTAGTCTTTTTTTTCCAAAACGTGCTAGATTTCACTGGGAAATTGAGGTGCGACCATGTTGCGTTTTGCGCTGTTTCATGTCGCAGCCACTATGCCTACCCACGCAAGTGAGGTACCATTTTTTTCATGAGACCTGGGGAAACGCTGAGTGGGTGGAAATTTGTTGATCCACGCAGATTCCAGAACTTTCCACCACAGAAATGTGAGGAAAATGTGTTTTTTTGTCAAATTTTTTGGTTTGCAAGGGATTCTGGGTAACAAAACCTGGGGGTAGGCAGACGAGTCACCCCATCCTGAATTTCCTTGGGTGTCTAGTTTTCAAAAATGTATAGGTTTGCTAGGTTTCCCTAGGTGCTGGCAGAGCTACGGCGCAAAAACAAAAGGTAGTCTTTTTGTCCAAAACATGCTAGATTTCACTGGGAAATTGAGGTGCGACCATGTTGCGTTTTGCGCTGTTTCATGTCGCAGCCACTATGCCTACCCACGCAAGTGAGGTACCATTTTTTTGGGGAGACCTGGGGGAACGCTTGGTGGGTGGAAATTTGTTGATCCACGCAGATTCCAGAACTTTCCACCACAGAAATGTGAGGAAAATGTGTTTTTTTGGTCAAATTTTTAGGTTTGCAAGGGACTCTGGGTAACAAAACCTGGGGGTAGGCAGACGAGTCATCCCATCCTGAATTCCCCTGGGTGTCTAGTTTTCAAAAATTTATAGGTTTGCTAGGTTTCCCTAGGTGCTGGCAGAGCTACGGCGCAAAAACAAAAGGGAGTCCTTTTGTCCAAAACGTGCTAGATTTCACTGGGAAATTGAGGTGCGACCATGTTGCGTTTTACGCTGTTTCATGTCGCAGCCACTATGCCTACCCACGCAAGTGAGGTACCATTTTTTTCGAGAGACCTGGGGGCACGCTGGGCGGGTGGAAATTTGTTGATACGCAGATTCCAGAATTTTCCACCACAGAAATGTGAGGAAAATGTGTTTTTTTTGTCAAATTTTTAGGTTTGCAAGGCATTCTGGGTAACAAAACCTGGGGGTAGGCAGACGAGTCACCCCATCCTGAATTCCCCTGGGTGTCTAGTTTTCCAAAATGTATAGGTTTGCTAGGTTTCCCTAGGTGCTGGCAGAGCTACGGCGCAAAAACAAAATGTAGTCTTTTTGTCCAAAACGTGCTAGATTTCACTGAGAAATTGAGGTGCGATCATGTTGCGTTTTGCGCTGTTTCATGTCGCAGCCACTATGCCTATCCACGCAAGTGAGGTACCAATTGTTTTTGGGAGACCTGGGGGAACGCTGGGTGGGTGGAAATTTGTTGATCCACGCAGATTCCAGAACTTTCCACCACAGAAATGTGAGGAAAATGTGTTTTTTTTGTCAAATTTTTAGGTTTGCAAGGGACTCTGGGTAACAAAACCTGGGGGTAGGCAGACGAGTCACCCCATCCTGAACTTCCCTGGGTGTCTAGTTTAAAAAAATGTATAGGTTTGCTAGGTTTCCCTAGGTGCTGGCAGAGCTACGGCGCAAAAACAAAAGGTAGTCTTTTTTTTCCAAAACGTGCTAGATTTCACTGGGAAATTGAGGTGCGACCATGTTGCGTTTTGCGCTGTTTCATGTCGCAGCCACTATGCCTACCCACGCAAGTGAGGTACCATTTTTTTCATGAGACCTGGGGAAACGCTGAGTGGGTGGAAATTTGTTGATCCACGCAGATTCCAGAACTTTCCACCACAGAAATGTGAGGAAAATGTGTTTTTTTGTCAAATTTTTTGGTTTGCAAGGGATTCTGGGTAACAAAACCTGGGGGTAGGCAGACGAGTCACCCCATCCTGAATTTCCTTGGGTGTCTAGTTTTCAAAAATGTATAGGTTTGCTAGGTTTCCCTAGGTGCTGGCAGAGCTACGGCGCAAAAACAAAAGGTAGTCTTTTTGTCCAAAACATGCTAGATTTCACTGGGAAATTGAGGTGCAACTATGTTGCGTTTTGCGCTGTTTCATGTCGTAGCCACTATGCCTACCCACTCAAGTGAGGTACCATTTTTTTGGGGAGACCTGGGGGAACGCTGGGTGGGTAGAAATTTGTTGATCCACGCAGATTCCAGAACTTTCCACCATAGAAATGTGAGGAAAATGTGTTTTTTGGTCAAATTTTTAGGTTTGCAAGGGACTCTGGGTAACAAAACCTGGGGATAGGCAGACGAGTCACCCCATCCTGAATTCCCCTGGGTGTCTAGTTTTCAAAAATGTATAGGTTGGCTAGGTTTCCCTAGGTGCTGGCAGAGCTACGGCCCAAAAATTAAAGGTAGTCTTTTTGTCCAAAACGTGCTAGATTTCACTGGGAAATTGAGGTGCGACCATGTTGCGTTTTGCGCTGTTTCATGTCGCAGCCACTATGCCTACCCACGCAAGTGAGGTACCATTTTTTTCGGGAGACCTGTGGGAACGCTGGGTGGGTGGAAATTTGTTGATCCACGCAGATTCCAGAACTTTCCACCACAGAAATGTGAGGAAAATGTGTTTTTTGGTCAAATTTTTAGGTTTGCAAGGGACTCTGGGTAACAAAACCTGGGGGTAGGCAGACGAGTGACCCCATCCTGAATTCCCCTGGGTGTCTACTTTTCAAAAATGTATAGGTTTACTAGGTTTCCCTAGGTGCTGGCAGAGCTACGGCACAAAAACAAAAGGTAGTCTTTTTGTCCAAAACGTGCTGGATTTCACTGGGAAATTGAGGTGCGACCATGTTGCGTTTTGCGCTGTTTCATGTCGCAGCCACTATACCTACCCACGCAAGTGAGGTACCAATTTTTTGGGGGAGACCTGGGGGAACACTGGGTGGGTGGAAATTTGTTGATCCACGCAGATTCCAGAACTTTCCACCACAGATATGTGAGGAAAATGTGTTTTTTTTGTCAAATTGTTAGGTTTGCAAGGGACTCTGGGTAAAAAACCTGGGGGTAGGCAGACGAGTCACCCCATCCTAATTTTCACTGGGTGTCTAGTTTTCAAAAATGTATAGGTTTGCTAGGTTTCCCTAGGTGCTGGCAGAGCTACGGCGCAAAAACAAAAGGTAGTCTTTTTGTCCAAAACATGCTAGATTTCACTGGGAAATTGAGGTGCAACCATGTTGCGTTTTGCGCTGTTTCATGTCGCAGCCACTATGCCTACCCACGCAAGTGAGGTAAAAAAAATTCGGGAGACCTGAGGGAACGCTGGGTGGGTGGAAATTTGTTGATCCACGCAGATTCCAGAACTTTCCACCACAGAAAGGTGAGGAAAATTTGTTTTTTTGGTCAAATTTTTAGGTTTGCAAGGGACTCTGGGTAACAAAACCTGGGGGTAGGCAGACGAGTCACCCCATCCTGAATGTCCCTGGGTGTCTAGTTTTCAAAAATGTATAGGTTTGCTAGGTTTCCCTAGGTGCTGGCAGAGCTACGGCCCAAAAAACAAAAGGTAGTCTTTTTGTCTAAAACGTGCTAGATTTTACTCGGAAATTGAGGTGCGATCATGTTGCGTTTTGCGCTGTTTCATGTCGCAGCCACTATGCCTACCCACGCAAGTGAGGTACCATTTTTTTCGGGAGACCTGTGGGAACGCTGGGTGGGTGGAAATTTGTTGATCCACGCAGATTCCAGAACTTTCCACCACAGAAATGTGAGGAAAATGTGTTTTTTTGTCAAATTTTTAGGTTTGCAAGGGACTCTGGGTAACAAAACCTGGGGGTAGGCAGACGAGTCACCCCATCCTGAATTTTCTTGGGTGTCAAGTTTTCAAAAATGTATAGGTTTGCTAGGTTTCCCTAGGTGCTGGCAGAGCTACGGCGCAAAAACAAAAGGTAGTCTTTTTGGCCAAAACTTGCTAGATTTCACTGGGAAATTGAGGTGCGACCATGTTGCGTTTTGCACTGTTTCATGTCGCAGCCACTATGCCTACCCACGCAAGTGAGGTACCATTTTTTTGGGAGACCTAGGGGAACGCTGGGTGGGTGGAAATTTGTTGATCCACCCAGATTCCAGAACTTTCCACCACAGAAATATGAAGAAAATGAGTTTTTTTGCTCAAACTTTTAGGTTTGCAAGGGATTCTGGGTAACAAACCCTGGGGGTAGGCAGACGAATCACCCCATCCTGATTTTCGCTGGGTGTCTAGTTTTCAAAAATGTATAGGTTTGCTAGGTTTCCCTAGGTGCTGGCAGAGCTACGGCGCAAAAACAAAAGGTAGTCTTTTTGTCCAAAACATGCTAGATTTCACTGGGAAATTGAGGTGCGACCATGTTGCGTTTTGCGCTGTTTCATGTCACAGCCACTATGCCTACCCATGCAAGTGAGGTAAAAAATGTTCTGGAGACCTGAGGGAACGCTGGGTGGGTGGAAATTTGTTGATCCACACAGATTCCAGAACTTTCCACCACAGAAATGTGAGGAAAATGTGTTTTTTTGGTCAAATTTTTAGGTTTGCAAGGGACTCTGGGTAACAAAACCTGGGGGTAGGCAGAAGAGTCACCCCATCCTGAATTTCCCTGGGTGTCTAGTTTTCAAAAATGTATAGGTTTGCTAGGTTTCCCTAGGTGCTGGCAGAGCTACGGCGCAAAAACAAAAGGTAGACTTTTTGGCCAAAAATGTGCTAGATTTCACTGGGAAATTGAGGTGCGACCATGTTGCGTTTTGCGCTGTTTCATGTCGCAACCACTATGCCTACCCACGCAAGTGAGGTACCATTTTTTTGGGGAGACCTGGGGAAACGCTGGGTGGGAGGAAATTTGTTGATCCACGCAGATTCCAGAACTTTCCACCACAGAAATGTGAGGAAAATGTGTTTTTTTTGTCAAATCTTTAGGTTTGCAAGGGACTCTGGGTAACAAAACCTGGGGGTAGGCAGACGAGTCACCCCATCCTGAATTTCCCTGGGTGTCTAGTTTTCAAAAATGTATAGGTTTGCTAGGTTTCCCTAGGTGCTGGCAGAGCTACGGCGCAAAAACAAAAGGTAGTCTTTTTGTCCAAAACATGCTAGATTTCACTGGGAAATTGAGGTGCAGCAATGTTGCGTTTTGCGCTGTTTCATGTCGTAGCCACTATGCCTACCCACTCAAGTGAGGTACCATTTTTTTGGGGAGACCTGGGGGAACGCTGGGTGGGTAGAAATTTGTTGATCCACGCAGATTCCAGAACTTTCCACCACAGAAATGTGAGGAAAATGTGTTTTTTTGGTCAAATTTTTAGGTTTGCAAGGGACTCTGGGTATCAAAACCTGGGGATAGGCAGACGAGTCACCCCATCCTGAATTCCCCTGGGTGTCTAGTTTTCAAAAATATATAGGTTTGCTAGGTTTCCCTAGGTGCTGGCAGAGCTACGGCCCAAAAACTAAAGGTAGTCTTTTTGTCCAAAACGTGCTAGATTTCACTGGGAAATTGAGGTGCGACCATGTTGCGTTTTGCGCTGTTTCATGTCGCAGCCACTATGCCTACCCACGCAAGTGAGGTACCATTTTTTTCGAGAGACCTGTGGGAACGCTGGGTGGGTGGAAATTTGTTGATCCACGCAGATTCCAGAACTTTCCACCACAGAAATGTGAGGAAAATGTGTTTTTTGGTCAAATTTTTAGGTTTGCAAGGGACTCTGGGTAACAAAACCTGGGGGTAGGCAGACAAGTCACCCCATCCTGAATTCCCCTGGGTGTCTAGTTTTCCAAAATGTATAGGTTTGCTAGGTTTCCCTAGGTGCTGGCAGAGCTACGGCGCAAAAACAAAATGTAGTCTTTTTGTCCAAAACGTGCTAGATTTCACTGAGAAATTGAGGTGCGATCATGTTGCGTTTTGCGCTGTTTCATGTCGCAGCCACTATGCCTATCCACGCAAGTGAGGTACCAATTGTTTTTGGGAGACCTGGGGGAACGCTGGGTGGGTGGAAATTTGTTGATCCACGCAGATTCCAGAACTTTCCACCACAGAAATGTGAGGAAAATGTGTTTTTTTTGTCAAATTTTTAGGTTTGCAAGGGACTCTGGGTAACAAAACCTGGGGGTAGGCAGACGAGTCACCCCATCCTGAACTTCCCTGGGTGTCTAGTTTAAAAAAATGTATAGGTTTGCTAGGTTTCCCTAGGTGCTGGCAGAGCTACGGCGCAAAAACAAAAGGTAGTCTTTTTTTTCCAAAACGTGCTAGATTTCACTGGGAAATTGAGGTGCGACCATGTTGCGTTTTGCGCTGTTTCATGTCGCAGCCACTATGCCTACCCACGCAAGTGAGGTACCATTTTTTTCATGAGACCTGGGGAAACGCTGAGTGGGTGGAAATTTGTTGATCCACGCAGATTCCAGAACTTTCCACCACAGAAATGTGAGGAAAATGTGTTTTTTTGTCAAATTTTTTGGTTTGCAAGGGATTCTGGGTAACAAAACCTGGGGGTAGGCAGACGAGTCACCCCATCCTGAATTCCCCTGGGTGTCTAGTTTTCAAAAATGTATAGGTTGGCTAGGTTTCCCTAGGTGCTGGCAGAGCTACGGCGCAAAAACAAAAGGTAGTCTTTTTGTCCAAAACATGCTAGATTTCACTGGGAAATTGAGGTGCAACTATGTTGCGTTTTGCGCTGTTTCATGTCGTAGCCACTATGCCTACCCACTCAAGTGAGGTACCATTTTTTTGGGGAGACCTGGGGGAACGCTGGGTGGGTAGACATTTGTTGATCCACGCAGATTCCAGAACTTTCCACCACAGAAATGTGAGGAAAATGTGTTTTTTGGTCAAATTTTTAGGTTTGCAAGGGACTCTGGGTAACAAAACCTGGGGATAGGCAGACGAGTCACCCCATCCTGAATTCCCCTGGGTGTCTAGTTTTCAAAAATGTATAGGTTGGCTAGGTTTCCCTAGGTGCTGGCAGAGCTACGGCCCAAAAATTAAAGGTAGTCTTTTTGTCCAAAACGTGCTAGATTTCACTGGGAAATTGAGGTGCGACCATGTTGCGTTTTGCGCTGTTTCATGTCGCAGCCACTATGCCTACCCACGCAAGTGAGGTACCATTTTTTTCGGGAGACCTGTGGGAACGCTGGGTGGGTGGAAATTTGTTGATCCACGCAGATTCCAGAACTTTCCACCACAGAAATGTGAGGAAAATGTGTTTTTTGGTCAAATTTTTAGGTTTGCAAGGGACTCTGGGTAACAAAACCTGGGGGTAGGCAGACGAGTGACCCCATCCTGAATTCCCCTGGGTGTCTAGTTTTCAAAAATGTATAGGTTTGCTAGGTTTCCCTAGGTGCTGGCAGAGCTACGGCACAAAAACAAAAGGTAGTCTTTTTGTCCAAAACGTGCTGGATTTCACTGGGAAATTGAGGTGCGACCATGTTGCGTTTTGCGCTGTTTCATGTCGCAGCCACTATACCTACCCACGCAAGTGAGGTACCAATTTTTTGGGGGAGACCTGGGGGAACACTGGGTGGGTGGAAATTTGTTGATCCACGCAGATTCCAGAACTTTCCACCACAGATATGTGAGGAAAATGTGTTTTTTTTGTCAAATTGTTAGGTTTGCAAGGGACTCTGGGTAAAAAACCTGGGGGTAGGCAGACGAGTCACCCCATCCTAATTTTCACTGGGTGTCTAGTTTTCAAAAATGTATAGGTTTGCTAGGTTTCCCTAGGTGCTGGCAGAGCTACGGCGCAAAAACAAAAGGTAGTCTTTTTGTCCAAAACATGCTAGATTTCACTGGGAAATTGAGGTGCAACCATGTTGCGTTTTGCGCTGTTTCATGTCGCAGCCACTATGCCTACCCACGCAAGTGAGGTAAAAAAAATTCGGGAGACCTGAGGGAACGCTGGGTGGGTGGAAATTTGTTGATCCACGCAGATTCCAGAACTTTCCACCACAGAAATGTGAGGAAAATTTGTTTTTTTGGTCAAATTTTTAGGTTTGCAAGGGACTCTGGGTAACAAAACCTGGGGGTAGGCAGACGAGTCACCCCATCCTGAATGTCCCTGGGTGTCTAGTTTTCAAAAATGTATAGGTTTGCTAGGTTTCCCTAGGTGCTGGCAGAGCTACGGCCCAAAAAACAAAAGGTAGTCTTTTTGTCTAAAACGTGCTAGATTTTACTCGGAAATTGAGGTGCGATCATGTTGCGTTTTGCGCTGTTTCATGTCGCAGCCACTATGCCTACCCACGCAAGTGAGGTACCATTTTTTTCGGGAGACCTGTGGGAACGCTGGGTGGGTGGAAATTTGTTGATCCACGCAGATTCCAGAACTTTCCACCACAGAAATGTGAGGAAAATGTGTTTTTTTGTCAAATTTTTAGGTTTGCAAGGGACTCTGGGTAACAAAACCTGGGGGTAGGCAGACGAGTCACCCCATCCTGAATTTTCTGGGGTGTCAAGTTTTCAAAAATGTATAGGTTTGCTAGGTTTCCCTAGGTGCTGGCAGAGCTACGGCGCAAAAACAAAAGGTAGTCTTTTTGGCCAAAACTTGCTAGATTTCACTGGGAAATTGAGGTGCGACCATGTTGCGTTTTGCACTGTTTCATGTCGCAGCCACTATGCCTACCCACGCAAGTGAGGTACCATTTTTTTGGGAGACCTAGGGGAACGCTGGGTGGGTGGAAATTTGTTGATCCACCCAGATTCCAGAACTTTCCACCACAGAAATATGAAGAAAATGAGTTTTTTTGCTCAAACTTTTAGGTTTGCAAGGGATTCTGGGTAACAAACCCTGGGGGTAGGCAGACGAATCACCCCATCCTGATTTTCGCTGGGTGTCTAGTTTTCAAAAATGTATAGGTTTGCTAGGTTTCCCTAGGTGCTGGCAGAGCTACGGCGCAAAAACAAAAGGTAGTCTTTTTGTCCAAAACATGCTAGATTTCACTGGGAAATTGAGGTGCGACCATGTTGCGTTTTGCGCTGTTTCATGTCACAGCCACTATGCCTACCCATGCAAGTGAGGTAAAAAATGTTCTGGAGACCTGAGGGAACGCTGGGTGGGTGGAAATTTGTTGATCCACACAGATTCCAGAACTTTCCACCACAGAAATGTGAGGAAAATGTGTTTTTTTGGTCAAATTTTTAGGTTTGCAAGGGACTCTGGGTAACAAAACCTGGGGGTAGGCAGAAGAGTCACCCCATCCTGAATTTCCCTGGGTGTCTAGTTTTCAAAAATGTATAGGTTTGCTAGGTTTCCCTAGGTGCTGGCAGAGCTACGGCGCAAAAACAAAAGGTAGACTTTTTGGCCAAAAATGTGCTAGATTTCACTGGGAAATTGAGGTGCGACCATGTTGCGTTTTGCGCTGTTTCATGTCGCAGCCACTATGCCTACCCACGCAAGTGAGGTACCATTTTTTTTGGGAGACCTGGGGAAACGCTGGGTGGGAGGAAATTTGTTGATCCACGCAGATTCCAGAACTTTCCACCACAGAAATGTGAGGAAAATGTGTTTTTTTTGTCAAATCTTTAGGTTTGCAAGGGACTCTGGGTAACAAAACCTGGGGGTAGGCAGACGAGTCACCCCATCCTGAATTTCCCTGGGTGTCTAGTTTTCAAAAATGTATAGGTTTGCTAGGTTTCCCTAGGTGCTGGCAGAGCTACGGCGCAAAAACAAAAGGTAGTCTTTTTGTCCAAAACATGCTAGATTTCACTGGGAAATTGAGGTGCAGCAATGTTGCGTTTTGCGCTGTTTCATGTCGTAGCCACTATGCCTACCCACTCAAGTGAGGTACCATTTTTTTGGGGAGACCTGGGGGAACGCTGGGTGGGTAGAAATTTGTTGATCCACGCAGATTCCAGAACTTTCCACCACAGAAATGTGAGGAAAATGTGTTTTTTTGGTCAAATTTTTAGGTTTGCAAGGGACTCTGGGTATCAAAACCTGGGGATAGGCAGACGAGTCACCCCATCCTGAATTCCCCTGGGTGTCTAGTTTTCAAAAATATATAGGTTTGCTAGGTTTCCCTAGGTGCTGGCAGAGCTACGGCCCAAAAACTAAAGGTAGTCTTTTTGTCCAAAACGTGCTAGATTTCACTGGGAAATTGAGGTGCGACCATGTTGCGTTTTGCGCTGTTTCATGTCGCAGCCACTATGCCTACCCACGCAAGTGAGGTACCATTTTTTTCGAGAGACCTGTGGGAACGCTGGGTGGGTGGAAATTTGTTGATCCACGCAGATTCCAGAACTTTCCACCACAGAAATGTGAGGAAAATGTGTTTTTTGGTCAAATTTTTAGGTTTGCAAGGGACTCTGGGTAACAAAACCTGGGGGTAGGCAGACAAGTCACCCCATCCTGAATTCCCCTGGGTGTCTAGTTTTTAAAAATGTATAGGTTTGCTAGGTTTCCCTAGGTGCTGGCAGAGCTACGGCACAAAAACAAAAGGTAGTCTTTTTGTCCAAAACGTGCTGGATTTCACTGGGAAATTGAGGTGCGACCATGTTGCGTTTTGCGCTGTTTCATGTCGCAGCCACTATGCCTACCCACGCAAGTGAGGTACCAATTTTTTTGGGGAGACCTGGGGGAACACTGGGTGGGTGGAAATTTGTTGATCCACGCAGATTCCAGAACTTTCCACCACAGATATGTGAGGAAAATGTGTTTTTTTTGTCAAATTGTTAGGTTTGCAAGGGATTCTGGGTAAAAAACCTGGGGGTAGGCAGACGAGTCACCCCATCCTGATTTTCACTGGGTGTCTAGTTTTCAAAAATGTATAGGTTTGCTACGTTTCCCTAGGTGCTGGCAGAGCTACGGCGCAAAAACAAAAGGTAGTCTTTTTGTCCAAAACATGCTAGATTTCACTGGGAAATTGAGGTGCAACCATGTTGCGTTTTGCGCTGTTTCATGTCGCAGCCACTATGCCTACCCACGCAAGTGAGGTAAAAAAAATTCGGGAGACCTGAGGGAACGCTGGGTGGGTGGAAATTTGTTGATCCACGCAGATTCCAGAACTTTCCACCACAGAAATGTGAGGAAAATGTGTTTTTTTGGTCAAATTTTTAGGTTTGCAAGGGACTCTGGGTAACAAAACCTGGGGGTAGGCAGACGAGTCACCCCATCCTGAATGTCCCTGGGTGTCTAGTTTTCAAAAATGTATAGGTTTGCTAGGTTTCCCTAGGTGCTGGCAGAGCTACGGCCCAAAAAACAAAAGGTAGTCTTTTTGTCTAAAACGTGCTAGATTTTACTGGGAAATTGAGGTGCGACCATGTTACGTTTTGCGCTGTTTCATGTCGCAGCCACTATGCCTACCCAGGCAAGTGAGGTACCATTTTTTTCGGGAGACCTGTGGGAACGCTGGGTGGGTGAAAATTTGTTGATCCACGCAGATTCCAGAACTTTCCACCACAGAAATGTGAGGAAAATGTGTTTTTTTGTCAAATTTTTAGGTTTGCAAGGGACTCTGGGTAACAAAACCTGGGGGTAGGCAGACGAGTCACCCCATCCTGAATTTCCCTGGGTGTCTAGTTTTCAAAAATGTATAGGTTTGCTAGGTTTCCCTAGGTGCTGGCAGAGCTACGGCGCAAAAACAAAAGGTAGACTTTTTGGCCAAAAATGTGCTAGATTTCACTGGGAAATTGAGGTGCGACCATGTTGCGTTTTGCGCTGTTTCATGTCGCAGCCACTATGCCTACCCACGCAAGTGAGGTACCATTTTTTTCGGGAGACCTGGGGAAACGCTGGGTGGGAGGAAATTTGTTGATCCACGCAGATTCCAGAACTTTCCACCACAGAAATGTGAGGAAAATGTGTTTTTTTTGTCAAATCTTTAGGTTTGCAAGGGACTCTGGGTAACAAAACCTGGGGGTAGGCAGACGAGTCACCCCATCCTGAATTTCCCTGGGTGTCTAGTTTTCAAAAATGTATAGGTTTGCTAGGTTCCCCTAGATGCTGGCAGAGCTACAGCGCAAAAACAAAAGGTAGTCTTTTTGGCCAAAACGTGCTAGATTTCACTGGGAAATTGAGGTGCGACCATGTTGCGTTTTGCGCTGTTTCATGTCACAGCCACTATGCCTACCCACGCAAGTGAGGTACCATTTTTTTGGGGAGACCTGGGGGAACGCTGGGTGGGTAGAAATTTGTTGATCCACGCAGATTCCAGAACTTTCCACCACAGAAATGTGAGGAAAATGTGTTTTTTTGGTCAAATTTTTAGGTTTGCAAGGGACTCTGGGTATCAAAACCTGGGGATAGGCAGACGAGTCACCCCATCCTGAATTCCCCTGGGTGTCTAGTTTTCAAAAATATATAGGTTTGCTAGGTTTCCCTAGGTGCTGGCAGAGCTATGGCCCAAAAACTAAAGGTAGTCTTTTTGTCCAAAACGTGCTAGATTTCACTGGGAAATTGAGGTGCAGCAATGTTGCGTTTTGCGCTGTTTCATGTCGTAGCCACTATGCCTACCCACTCAAGTGAGGTACCATTTTTTTGGGGAGACCTGGGGGAACGCTGGGTGGGTAGAAATTTGTTGATCCACGCAGATTCCAGAACTTTCCACCACAGAAATGTGAGGAAAATGTGTTTTTTTGGTCAAATTTTTAGGTTTGCAAGGGACTCTGGGTATCAAAACCTGGGGATAGGCAGACGAGTCACCCCATCCTGAATTCCCCTGGGTGTCTAGTTTTCAAAAATATATAGGTTTGCTAGGTTTCCCTAGGTGCTGGCAGAGCTACGGCCCAAAAACTAAAGGTAGTCTTTTTGTCCAAAACGTGCTAGATTTCACTGGGAAATTGAGGTGCGACCATGTTGCGTTTTGCGCTGTTTCATGTCGCAGCCACTATGCCTACCCACGCAAGTGAGGTACCATTTTTTTCGAGAGACCTGTGGGAACGCTGGGTGGGTGGAAATTTGTTGATCCACGCAGATTCCAGAACTTTCCACCACAGAAATGTGAGGAAAATGTGTTTTTTGGTCAAATTTTTAGGTTTGCAAGGGACTCTGGGTAACAAAACCTGGGGGTAGGCAGACGAGTCACCCCATCCTGAATTCCCCTGGGTGTCTAGTTTTCAAAAATGTATAGGTTTGCTAGGTTTCCCTAGGTGCTGGCAGAGCTACGGCACAAAAACAAAAGGTAGTCTTTTTGTCCAAAACGTGCTGGATTTCACTGGGAAATTGAGGTGCGACCATGTTGCGTTTTGCGCTGTTTCATGTCGCAGCCACTATGCCTACCCACGCAAGTGAGGTACCAATTTTTTGGGGGAGACCTGGGGGAACACTGGGTGGGTGGAAATTTGTTGATCCACGCAGATTCCAGAACTTTCCACCACAGATATGTGAGGAAAATGTGTTTTTTTTGTCAAATTGTTAGGTTTGCAAGGGATTCTGGGTAAAAAACCTGGGGGTAGGCAGACGAGTCACCCCATCCTGATTTTCACTGGGTGTCTAGTTTTCAAAAATGTATAGGTTTGCGACGTTTCCCTAGGTGCTGGCAGAGCTACGGCGCAAAAACAAAAGGTAGTCTTTTTGTCCAAAACATGCTAGATTTCACTGGGAAATTGAGGTGCAACCATGTTGCGTTTTGCGCTGTTTCATGTCGCAGCCACTATGCCTACCCACGCAAGTGAGGTAAAAAAATTTCGGGAGACCTGAGGGAACGCTGGGTGGGTGGAAATTTGTTGATCCACGCAGATTCCAGAACTTTCCACCACAGAAATGTGAGGAAAATGTGTTTTTTTGGTCAAATTTTTAGGTTTGCAAGGGACTCTGGGTAACAAAACCTGGGGGTAGGCAGAAGAGTCACCCCATCCTGAATTTCCCTGGGTGTCTAGTTTTCAAAAATGTAAAGGTTTGCTAGGTTTCCCTAGGTGCTGGCAGAGCTACGGCGCAAAAACAAAAGGTAGACTTTTTGGCCAAAAATGTGCTAGATTTCACTGGGAAATTGAGGTGCGACCATGTTGCGTTTTGCGCTGTTTCATGTCGCAGCCACTATGCCTACCCACGCAAGTGAGGTACCATTTTTTTCGGGAGACCTGGGGAAACGCTGGGTGGGAGGAAATTTGTTTATCCACGCAGATTCCAGAACTTTCCACCACAGAAATGTGAGGAAAATGTGTTTTTTTTGTCAAATCTTTAGGTTTGCAAGGGACTCTGGGTAACAAAACCTGGGGGTAGGCAGACGAGTCACCCCATCCTGAATTTCCCTGGGTGTCTAGTTTTCAAAAATGTATAGGTTTGCTAGGTTCCCCTAGATGCTGGCAGAGCTACAGCGCAAAAACAAAAGGTAGTCTTTTTGGCCAAAACGTGCTAGATTTCACTGGGAAATTGAGGTGCGACCATGTTGCGTTTTGCGCTGTTTCATGTCACAGCCACTATGCCTACCCACGCAAGTGAGGTACCATTTTTTTCGAGAGACCTGTGGGAACGCTGGGTGGGTGGAAATTTGTTGATCCACGCAGATTCCAGAACTTTCCACCACAGAAATGTGAGGAAAATGTGTTTTTTGGTCAAATTTTTAGGTTTGCAAGGGATTCTGGGTAACAAAACCTGGGGGTAGGCAGACGAGTCACCCCATCCTGAATTTCCCTGGGTGTCTAGTTTTCAAAAATGTATAGGTTTGCTAGGTTCCCCTAGATGCTGGCAGAGCTACGGCCCAAAAACTAAAGGTAGTCTTTTTGTCCAAAACGTGCTAGATTTCACTGGGAAATTGAGGTGCGACCATGTTGCGTTTTGCGCTGTTTCATGTCGCAGCCACTATGCCTACCCACGCAAGTGAGGTACCATTTTTTTCGAGAGACCTGTGGGAACGCTGGGTGGGTGGAAATTTGTTGATCCACGCAGATTCCAGAACTTTCCACCACAGAAATGTGAGGAAAATGTGTTTTTTGGTCAAATTTTTAGGTTTGCAAGGGACTCTGGGTAACAAAACCTGGGGGTAGGCAGACAAGTCACCCCATCCTGAATTCCCCTGGGTGTCTAGTTTTCAAAAATGTATAGGTTTGCTAGGTTTCCCTAGGTGCTGGCAGAGCTACGGCACAAAAACAAAAGGTAGTCTTTTTGTCCAAAACGTGCTGGATTTCACTGGGAAATTGAGGTGCGACCATGTTGCGTTTTGCGCTGTTTCATGTCGCAGCCACTATGCCTACCCACGCAAGTGAGGTACCAATTTTTTTGGGGAGACCTGGGGGAACACTGGGTGGGTGGAAATTTGTTGATCCACGCAGATTCCAGAACTTTCCACCACAGATATGTGAGGAAAATGTGTTTTTTTTGTCAAATTGTTAGGTTTGCAAGGGATTCTGGGTAAAAAACCTGGGGGTAGGCAGACGAGTCACCCCATCCTGATTTTCACTGGGTGTCTAGTTTTCAAAAATGTATAGGTTTGCTACGTTTCCCTAGGTGCTGGCAGAGCTACGGCGCAAAAACAAAAGGTAGTCTTTTTGTCCAAAACATGCTAGATTTCACTGGGAAATTGAGGTGCAACCATGTTGCGTTTTGCGCTGTTTCATGTCGCAGCCACTATGCCTACCCACGCAAGTGAGGTAAAAAACATTTCGGGAGACCTGAGGGAACGCTGGGTGGGTGGAAATTTGTTGATCCACGCAGATTCCAGAACTTTCCACCACAGAAATGTGAGGAAAATGTGTTTTTTTGGTCAAATTTTTAGGTTTGCAAGGGACTCTGGGTAACAAAACCTGGGGGTAGGCAGACGAGTCACCCCATCCTGAATGTCCCTGGGTGTCTAGTTTTCAAAAATGTATAGGTTTGCTAGGTTTCCCTAGGTGCTGGCAGAGCTACGGCCCAAAAAACAAAAGGTAGTCTTTTTGTCTAAAACGTGCTAGATTTTACTGGGAAATTGAGGTGCGACCATGTTACGTTTTGCGCTGTTTCATGTCGCAGCCACTATGCCTACCCAGGCAAGTGAGGTACCATTTTTTTCGGGAGACCTGTGGGAACGCTGGGTGGGTGAAAATTTGTTGATCCACGCAGATTCCAGAACTTTCCACCACAGAAATGTGAGGAAAATGTGTTTTTTTGTCAAATTTTTAGGTTTGCAAGGGACTCTGGGTAACAAAACCTGGGGGTAGGCAGACGAGTCACCCCATCCTGAATTTTCCTGCGTGTCTAGTTTTCAAAAATGTATAGGTTTGCTAGGTTTCCCTAGGTGCTGGCAGAGCTACGGTGCAAAAACAAAAGGTAGTCTTTTTGGACAAAACGTGCTAGATTTCACTGGGAAATTGAGGTGCGACCATGTTGCGTTTTGCGCTGTTTCATGTCGCAGCCACTATGCCTACCCACGCAAGTGAGGTACCATTTTTTTGGGAGACCTAGGGGAACGCTGGGTGGGTGGAAATTTGTTGATCCACCCAGATTCCAGAACTTTCCACCACAGAAATATGAAGAAAATGAGTTTTTTTGGTCAAATTTTTAGGTTTGCAAGGGATTCTGGGTAACAAACCCTGGGGGTAGGCAGACGAATCACCCCATCCTGATTTTCCCTGGGTGTCTAGTTTTCAAAAATGTATAGGTTTGCTAGGTTTCCCTAGGTGCTGGCAGAGCTACGGCGCAAAAACAAAAAGTAGTCTTTTTGTCCAAAACATGCTAGATTTCACTGGGAAATTGAGGTGCGACCATGTTGCGTTTTGCGCTGTTTCATGTCACAGCCACTATGCCTACCCACGCAAGTGAGGTAAAAAATGTTCGGGAGACCTGAGGGAACGCTGGGTGGGTGGAAATTTTTTGATCCACACAGATTCCAGAACTTTCCACCACAGAAATGTGAGGAAAATGTGTTTTTTTGGTCAAATTTTTAGGTTTGCAAGGGACTCTGGGTAACAAAACCTGGGGGTAGGCAGAAGAGTCACCCCATCCTGAATTTCCCTGGGTGTCTAGTTTTCAAAAATGTATAGGTTTGCTAGGTTTCCCTAGGTGCTGGCAGAGCTACGGCGCAAAAACAAAAGGTAGACTTTTTGGCCAAAAATGTGCTAGATTTCACTGGGAAATTGAGGTGCGACCATGTTGCGTTTTGCGCTGTTTCATGTCGCAGCCACTATGCCTACCCACGCAAGTGAGGTACCATTTTTTTCGGGAGACCTGGGGAAACGCTGGGTGGGAGGAAATTTGTTGATCCACGCAGATTCCAGAACTTTCCACCACAGAAATGTGAGGAAAATGTGTTTTTTTTGTCAAATCTTTAGGTTTGCAAGGGACTCTGGGTAACAAAACCTGGGGGTAGGCAGACGAGTCACCCCATCCTGAATTTCCCTGGGTGTCTAGTTTTCAAAAATGTATAGGTTTGCTAGGTTCCCCTAGATGCTGGCAGAGCTACAGCGCAAAAACAAAAGGTAGTCTTTTTGGCCAAAACGTGCTAGATTTCACTGGGAAATTGAGGTGCGACCATGTTGCGTTTTGCGCTGTTTCATGTCGCAGCCACTATGCCTACCCACGCAAGTGAGGTACCATTTTTTTCGAGAGACCTGTGGGAACGCTGGGTGGGTGGAAATTTGTTGATCCACGCAGATTCCAGAACTTTCCACCACAGAAATGTGAGGAAAATGTGTTTTTTGGTCAAATTTTTAGGTTTGCAAGGGACTCTGGGTAACAAAACCTGGGGGTAGGCAGACGAGTCACCCCATCCTGAATTCCCCTGGGTGTCTAGTTTTCAAAAATGTATAGGTTTGCTAGGTTTCCCTAGGTGCTGGCAGAGCTACGGCACAAAAACAAAAGGTAGTCTTTTTGTCCAAAACGTGCTGGATTTCACTGGGAAATTGAGGTGCGACCATGTTGCGTTTTGCGCTGTTTCATGTCGCAGCCACTATGCCTACCCACGCAAGTGAGGTACCAATTTTTTGGGGGAGACCTGGGGGAACACTGGGTGGGTGGAAATTTGTTGATCCACGCAGATTCCAGAACTTTCCACCACAGATATGTGAGGAAAATGTGTTTTTTTTGTCAAATTGTTAGGTTTGCAAGGGATTCTGGGTAAAAAACCTGGGGGTAGGCAGACGAGTCACCCCATCCTGATTTTCACTGGGTGTCTAGTTTTCAAAAATGTATAGGTTTGCGACGTTTCCCTAGGTGCTGGCAGAGCTACGGCGCAAAAACAAAAGGTAGTCTTTTTGTCCAAAACATGCTAGATTTCACTGGGAAATTGAGGTGCAACCATGTTGCGTTTTGCGCTGTTTCATGTCGCAGCCACTATGCCTACCCACGCAAGTGAGGTAAAAAAATTTCGGGAGACCTGAGGGAACGCTGGGTGGGTGGAAATTTGTTGATCCACGCAGATTCCAGAACTTTCCACCACAGAAATGTGAGGAAAATGTGTTTTTTTGGTCAAATTTTTAGGTTTGCAAGGTACTCTGGGTAACAAAACCTGGGGGTAGGCAGACGAGTCACCCCATCCTGAATGTCCCTGGGTGTCTAGTTTTCAAAAATGTATAGGTTTGCTAGGTTTCCCTAGGTGCTGGCAGAGCTACGGCCCAAAAAACAAAAGGTAGTCTTTTTGTCTAAAACGTGCTAGATTTTACTGGGAAATTGAGGTGCGACCATGTTACGTTTTGCGCTGTTTCATGTCGCAGCCACTATGCCTACCCAGGCAAGTGAGGTACCATTTTTTTCGGGAGACCTGTGGGAACGCTGGGTGGGTGGAAATTTGTTGATCCACGCAGATTCCAGAACTTTCCACCACAGAAATGTGAGGAAAATGTGTTTTTTTGTCAAATTTTTAGGTTTGCAGTGACTCTGGGTAACAAAACCTGGGGGTAGGCAGACGAGTCACCCCATCCTGAATTTTCCTGGGTGTCTAGTTTTCAAAAATGTATAGGTTTGCTAGGTTTCCCTAGGTGCTGGCAGAGCTACGGCGCAAAAACAAAAGGTAGTCTTTTTGGCCAAAACGTGCTAGACTTCACTGGGAAATTGAGGTGCGACCATGTTGCGTTTTGCGCTGTTTCATGTCGCAGCCACTATGCCTACCCACGCAAGTGAGGTACCATTTTTTTGGGAGACCTAGGGGAACGCTGGGTGGGTGGAAATTTGTTGATCCACCCAGATTCCAGAACTTTCCACCACAGAAATATGAAGAAAATGAGTTTTTTTGGTCAAATTTTTAGGTTTGCAAGGGATTCTGGGTAACAAAACCTGGGGGTAGGCAGACGAATCACCCCATCCTGATTTTCCCTGGGTGTCTAGTTTTCAAAAATGTATAGGTTTGCTAGGTTTCCCTAGGTGCTGGCAGAGCTACGGCGCAAAAACAAAAGGTAGTCTTTTTGTCCAAAACATGCTAGATTTCACTGGGAAATTGAGGTGCGACCATGTTGCGTTTTGCGCTGTTTCATGTCACAGCCACTATGCCTACCCACGCAAGTGAGGTAAAAAATGTTCGGGAGACCTGAGGGAACGCTGGGTGGGTGGAAATTTTTTGATCCACACAGATTCCAGAACTTTCCACCACAGAAATGTGAGGAAAATGTGTTTTTTGGTCAAATTTTTAGGTTTGCAAGGGACTCTGGGTAACAAAACCTGGGGGTAGGCAGACGAGTCACCCCATCCTGAATGTCCCTGGGTGTCTAGTTTTCAAAAATGTATAGGTTTGCTAGGTTTCCCTAGGTGCTGGCAGAGCTACGGCCCAAAAAACAAAAGGTAGTCTTTTTGTCTAAAACGTGCTAGATTTTACTGGGAAATTGAGGTGCGACCATGTTACGTTTTGCGCTGTTTCATGTCGCAGCCACTATGCCTACCCAGGCAAGTGAGGTACCATTTTTTTCGGGAGACCTGTGGGAACGCTGGGTGGGTGGAAATTTGTTGATCCACGCAGATTCCAGAACTTTCCACCACAGAAATGTGAGGAAAATGTGTTTTTTTGTCAAATTTTTAGGTTTGCAAGGGACTCTGGGTATCAAAACCTGGGGATAGGCAGACGAGTCACCCCATCCTGAATTTCCCTGGGTGTCTAGTTTTCAAAAATGTATAGGTTTGCTAGGTTCCCCTAGATGCTGGCAGAGCTACAGCGCAAAAACAAAAGGTAGTCTTTTTGGCCAAAACGTGCTAGATTTCACTGGGAAATTGAGGTGCGACCATGTTGCGTTTTGCGCTGTTTCATGTCACAGCCACTATGCCTACCCACGCAAGTGAGGTACCATTTTTTTGGGGAGACCTGGGGGAACGCTGGGTGGGTAGAAATTTGTTGATCCACGCAGATTCCAGAACTTTCCACCACAGAAATGTGAGGAAAATGTGTTTTTTTGGTCAAATTTTTAGGTTTGCAAGGGACTCTGGGTATCAAAACCTGGGGATAGGCAGACGAGTCACCCCATCCTGAATTCCCCTGGGTGTCTAGTTTTCAAAAATATATAGGTTTGCTAGGTTTCCCTAGGTGCTGGCAGAGCTACGGCCCAAAAACTAAAGGTAGTCTTTTTGTCCAAAACGTGCTAGATTTCACTGGGAAATTGAGGTGCAGCAATGTTGCGTTTTGCGCTGTTTCATGTCGTAGCCACTATGCCTACCCACTCAAGTGAGGTACCATTTTTTTGGGGAGACCTGGGGGAACGCTGGGTGGGTAGAAATTTGTTGATCCACGCAGATTCCAGAACTTTCCACCACAGAAATGTGAGGAAAATGTGTTTTTTTGGTCAAATTTTTAGGTTTGCAAGGGACTCTGGGTATCAAAACCTGGGGATAGGCAGACGAGTCACCCCATCCTGAATTCCCCTGGGTGTCTAGTTTTCAAAAATATATAGGTTTGCTAGGTTTCCCTAGGTGCTGGCAGAGCTACGGCCCAAAAACTAAAGGTAGTCTTTTTGTCCAAAACGTGCTAGATTTCACTGGGAAATTGAGGTGCGACCATGTTGCGTTTTGCGCTGTTTCATGTCGCAGCCACTATGCCTACCCACGCAAGTGAGGTACCATTTTTTTCGAGAGACCTGTGGGAACGCTGGGTGGGTGGAAATTTGTTGATCCACGCAGATTCCAGAACTTTCCACCACAGAAATGTGAGGAAAATGTGTTTTTTGGTCAAATTTTTAGGTTTGCAAGGGACTCTGGGTAACAAAACCTGGGGGTAGGCAGACGAGTCACCCCATCCTGAATTCCCCTGGGTGTCTAGTTTTCAAAAATGTATAGGTTTGCTAGGTTTCCCTAGGTGCTGGCAGAGCTACGGCACAAAAACAAAAGGTAGTCTTTTTGTCCAAAACGTGCTGGATTTCACTGGGAAATTGAGGTGCGACCATGTTGCGTTTTGCGCTGTTTCATGTCGCAGCCACTATGCCTACCCACGCAAGTGAGGTACCAATTTTTTGGGGGAGACCTGGGGGAACACTGGGTGGGTGGAAATTTGTTGATCCACGCAGATTCCAGAACTTTCCACCACAGATATGTGAGGAAAATGTGTTTTTTTTGTCAAATTGTTAGGTTTGCAAGGGATTCTGGGTAAAAAACCTGGGGGTAGGCAGACGAGTCACCCCATCCTGATTTTCACTGGGTGTCTAGTTTTCAAAAATGTATAGGTTTGCGACGTTTCCCTAGGTGCTGGCAGAGCTACGGCGCAAAAACAAAAGGTAGTCTTTTTGTCCAAAACATGCTAGATTTCACTGGGAAATTGAGGTGCAACCATGTTGCGTTTTGCGCTGTTTCATGTCGCAGCCACTATGCCTACCCACGCAAGTGAGGTAAAAAAATTTCGGGAGACCTGAGGGAACGCTGGGTGGGTGGAAATTTGTTGATCCACGCAGATTCCAGAACTTTCCACCACAGAAATGTGAGGAAAATGTGTTTTTTTGGTCAAATTTTTAGGTTTGCAAGGTACTCTGGGTAACAAAACCTGGGGGTAGGCAGACGAGTCACCCCATCCTGAATGTCCCTGGGTGTCTAGTTTTCAAAAATGTATAGGTTTGCTAGGTTTCCCTAGGTGCTGGCAGAGCTACGGCCCAAAAAACAAAAGGTAGTCTTTTTGTCTAAAACGTGCTAGATTTTACTGGGAAATTGAGGTGCGACCATGTTACGTTTTGCGCTGTTTCATGTCGCAGCCACTATGCCTACCCAGGCAAGTGAGGTACCATTTTTTTCGGGAGACCTGTGGGAACGCTGGGTGGGTGGAAATTTGTTGATCCACGCAGATTCCAGAACTTTCCACCACAGAAATGTGAGGAAAATGTGTTTTTTTGTCAAATTTTTAGGTTTGCAAGGGACTCTGGGTAACAAAACCTGGGGGTAGGCAGACGAGTCACCCCATCCTGAATTTTCCTGGGTGTCTAGTTTTCAAAAATGTATAGGTTTGCTAGGTTTCCCTAGGTGCTGGCAGAGCTACGGCGCAAAAACAAAAGGTAGTCTTTTTGGCCAAAACGTGCTAGACTTCACTGGGAAATTGAGGTGCGACCATGTTGCGTTTTGCGCTGTTTCATGTCGCAGCCACTATGCCTACCCACGCAAGTGAGGTACCATTTTTTTGGGAGACCTAGGGGAACGCTGGGTGGGTGGAAATTTGTTGATCCACCCAGATTCCAGAACTTTCCACCACAGAAATATGAAGAAAATGAGTTTTTTTGGTCAAATTTTTAGGTTTGCAAGGGATTCTGGGTAACAAAACCTGGGGGTAGGCAGACGAATCACCCCATCCTGATTTTCCCTGGGTGTCTAGTTTTCAAAAATGTATAGGTTTGCTAGGTTTCCCTAGGTGCTGGCAGAGCTACGGCGCAAAAACAAAAGGTAGTCTTTTTGTCCAAAACATGCTAGATTTCACTGGGAAATTGAGGTGCGACCATGTTGCGTTTTGCGCTGTTTCATGTCACAGCCACTATGCCTACCCACGCAAGTGAGGTAAAAAATGTTCGGGAGACCTGAGGGAACGCTGGGTGGGTGGAAATTTTTTGATCCACACAGATTCCAGAACTTTCCACCACAGAAATGTGAGGAAAATGTGTTTTTTGGTCAAATTTTTAGGTTTGCAAGGGACTCTGGGTAACAAAACCTGGGGGTAGGCAGACGAGTCACCCCATCCTGAATGTCCCTGGGTGTCTAGTTTTCAAAAATGTATAGGTTTGCTAGGTTTCCCTAGGTGCTGGCAGAGCTACGGCCCAAAAAACAAAAGGTAGTCTTTTTGTCTAAAACGTGCTAGATTTTACTGGGAAATTGAGGTGCGACCATGTTACGTTTTGCGCTGTTTCATGTCGCAGCCACTATGCCTACCCAGGCAAGTGAGGTACCATTTTTTTCGGGAGACCTGTGGGAACGCTGGGTGGGTGGAAATTTGTTGATCCACGCAGATTCCAGAACTTTCCACCACAGAAATGTGAGGAAAATGTGTTTTTTTGTCAAATTTTTAGGTTTGCAAGGGACTCTGGGTAACAAAACCTGGGGGTAGGCAGACGAGTCACCCCATCCTGAATTTTCCTGGGTGTCTAGTTTTCAAAAATGTATAGGTTTGCTAGGTTTCCCTAGGTGCTGGCAGAGCTACGGCGCAAAAACAAAAGGTAGTCTTTTTGGCCAAAACGTGCTAGATTTCACTGGGAAATTGAGGTGCGACCATGTTGCGTTTTGCGCTGTTTCATGTCGCAGCCACTATGCCTACCCACGCAAGTGAGGTACCATTTTTTTGGGAGACCTAGGGGAACGCTGGGTGGGTGGAAATTTGTTGATCCACCCAGATTCCAGAACTTTCCACCACAGAAATATGAAGAAAATGAGTTTTTTTGGTCAAATTTTTAGGTTTGCAAGGGATTCTGGGTAACAAACCCTGGGGGTAGGCAGACGAATCACCCCATCCTGATTTTCCCTGGGTGTCTAGTTTTCAAAAATGTATAGGTTTGCTAGGTTTCCCTAGGTGCTGGCAGAGCTACGGCGCAAAAACAAAAGGTAGTCTTTTTGTCCAAAACATGCTAGATTTCACTGGGAAATTGAGGTGCGACCATGTTGCGTTTTGCGCTGTTTCATGTCACAGCCACTATGCCTACCCACGCAAGTGAGGTAAAAAATGTTCGGGAGACCTGAGGGAACGCTGGGTGGGTGGAAATTTTTTGATCCACACAGATTCCAGAACTTTCCACCACAGAAATGTGAGGAAAATGTGTTTTTTTGGTCAAATTTTTAGGTTTGCAAGGGACTCTGGGTAACAAAACCTGGGGGTAGGCAGAAGAGTCACCCCATCCTGAATTTCCCTGGGTGTCTAGTTTTCAAAAATGTATAGGTTTGCTAGGTTTCCCTAGGTGCTGGCAGAGCTACGGCGCAAAAACAAAAGGTAGACTTTTTGGCCAAAAATGTGCTAGATTTCACTGGGAAATTGAGGTGCGACCATGTTGCGTTTTGCGCTGTTTCATGTCGCAGCCACTATGCCTACCCACGCAAGTGAGGTACCATTTTTTTTGGGAGACCTGGGGAAACGCTGGGTGGGAGGAAATTTGTTGATCCACACAGATTCCAGAACTTTCCACCACAGAAATGTGAGGAAAATGTGTTTTTTTTGTCAAATCTTTAGGTTTGCAAGGGACTCTGGGTAACAAAACCTGGGGGTAGGCAGACGAGTCACCCCATCCTGAATTTCCCTGGGTGTCTAGTTTTCAAAAATGTATAGGTTTGCTAGGTTCCCCTAGATGCTGGCAGAGCTACAGCGCAAAAACAAAAGGTAGTCTTTTTGGCAAAAACGTGCTAGATTTCACTGGGAAATTGAGGTGCGACCATGTTGCGTTTTGCGCTGTTTCATGTCACAGCCACTATGCCTACCCACGCAAGTGAGGTACCATTTTTTTTCGGGAGACCTGGGGGAACGCTGGGTGGGTGGAAATTTGTTGATCCACCCAGATTCCAGAACTTTCCACCACAGAAATATGAAGAAAATGTGTTTTTTTTGTCAAATTTTTAGGTTTACAAGGGATTCTGGGTAACAAACCCTGGGGTTAGGCAGACGAATCACCCCATCCTGAATTTCCCTGGGTGTCTAGTTTTCAAAAATGTATAGGTTTGCTAGGTTTCCCTAGGTGCTGGCAGAGCTACGGCGCAAAAACAAAAGGTAGTCTTTTTTTCCAAAACGTGCTAGATTTCACTGGGAAATTGAGGTGCGACCATGTTGCGTTTTGCGCTGTTTCATGTCGCAGCCACTATGCCTACCCACGCAAGTGAGGTACCATTTTTTTCATGAGACCTGGGGAAACGCTGGGTAGGTAGAAATTTGTTGATCCACGCAGATTCCAGAACTTTCCACCACAGAAATGTGAGGAAAATGTGATTTTTTTGTCAAATTTTTAGGTTTGCAAGGGATTCTGGGTAACAAAACCTGGGGGTAGGCAGACGAGTCACCCCATCCTACATTTCCCTGGGTGTCTAGTTTTCAAAAATGTATAGGTTTGCTAGGTTTCCCTAGGTGCTGGCAGAGCTACGGCGCAAAAACAAAAGGTAGTCTTTTTGTCCAAAACATTCTAGATTTCACTGGGAAATTGAGGTGCGACCATGTTGCGTTTTGCGCTGTTTCATGTCGCAGCCACTATGCCTACCCACACAAGTGAGGTACCATTTTTTTCGGGAGACCTGAGGGAACGCTGGGTGGGTGGAAATTTGTTGATCCACGCAGATTCCAGAACTTTCCACCACAGAAATGTGAGGAAAATGTGTTTTTTTTGTCAAATGTTTAGGTTTGCAAGGGACTCTGGGTAACAAAACCTGGGGGTAGGCAGACGAGTCACCCAATCCTGAATTCCCCTGGGTGTCTAGTTTTCAAAAATGTATAGGTTTGCTAGGTTTCCCTAGGTTCTGGCAGAGCTACGGCCCAAAAACAAAAGGTAGTCTTTTTGTCCAAAACGTGCTAGATTTCACTGGGAAATTGAGGTGCGACCATGTTGTGTTTTGCGCTGTTTCATGTCTCAGCCACTATGACTACCCATGCAAGTGAGGTATCATTTTTTTCGAGAGACGTAGGGGAACGCTGGGTGGGTGGAAATTTGTTGATCCACGCAGATTCCAGAACTTTCCACCACAGAAATGTGAGGAAAATGTGTTTTTTTGGTCAAATTTTTAGGTTTGCAAGGGACTCTGGGTAACAAAACCTGGGGGTAGGCAGACGAGTCACCCCATCCTGAATTTCCCTGGGTGTCTAGTTTTCAAAAATGTATAGGTTTGCTAGGTTTCCCTAGGTGCTGGCAGAGCTACGGCGCAAAAATAAAAGGTAGTCTTTTTGTCCAAAACGTGCTAGATTTCACTGGGAAATTGAGGTGCGACCATGTTGCGTTTTGCTCTGTTTCATATCGCAGCCACTATGCCTACCCACGCAAGTGAGGTACCATTTTTTGGGGGAGACCTGGGGGAACGCTGGGTGGGTGGAAATTTGCTGATCCACGCAGATTCCAGAACTTTCCACCACATAAATATGAGGAAAATGGGTTTTTTTTCAAATTTTTAGGTTTGCAAGGGATACTGGGTAAAAAAACCTGGGGGTAGGCAGACGAGTCACCCCATCCTGAATTCCCCTGGGTGTCTAGTTTTTCAAAAATGTATAGGTTTGCTAGGTTTCCCTAGGTGCTGGCAGAGCTACGGCGCAAAAACAAAAGGTAGTCTTTTTGTCCAAAACGTGCTAGATTTCACTGGGAAATTGAGGTGCGACCATGCTGCGTTTTGCGCTGTTTCATGTCGCAGCCACTATGCCTACCCACGCAAGTGAGGTACCATTTTTTCGGGGAGACCTGGGGGCACGCTGGGTGCGTGGAAATTTGTTGATCCACACAGATTCCAGAACTTTCCACCACAGAAATGTGAGGAAAATTTGTTTTTTTTGTCAAATTTTTAGGTTTGCAAGGGATTCTGGGTAACAAAACCTGGGGGTAGGCAGACGAGTCACCCCATCCTGAATTTCCCTGGGTGTTTAGTTTTCAAAAATGTATAGGTTTGCTAGGTTTCCCTAGGTGCTGGCAGAGCTACGGCGCAAAAACAAAAGGTAGTCTCTTTGTCCAAAGAGCGCAAGATTTCACTGGGAAATTGAGGTGCGACCACGTTGCATTTTGCGCCGTTTCCTGTCGCAGGCACAAGGCCGACCCAGACAAGTGAGGTACCATTTTTATCGAGAGACCAGGGGGAACGCTGGGTGGGTGGAAATTTGTTGATCCACGCAGATTCCAGAACTTTCCACCACAGAAATGTGAGGAAAATGTGTTTTTTTTTCAAAATCTTAGCTTTGCAAGGGATTCTGGGTAACAAAACCTGGTGGTAGGCAGTCGAGTCACCCCATCCTGAATTTCCCTGGGTGTCTACTTTTCAAAAATGTTTAGGTTTGCTAGGTTTCCCTAGGTGCCGGCAGAGCTAGGGTGCAAAAACTACAGGTAGGCACTTTGCCAAAAAAGGGTCAATTTGTAACTGCAAAATTTAGGTGTGACCATGTTGCATTTTGCGCCGTTTCCTGTCGCAGACACAAGGCCGACCCACACAAGTGAGGTACCGTTTTTATCGGGACACTTGGGGTAATTCAGATTTGTAAATCAACTGTTATTACCAATTGAGCTTTTTTGCATTTCTCCCTTTCAATGAAAGACATTGTGTAAAAAAAAAATCTTTTTGAAAAATGACCAATAATTCTCATGCTAGTATGAGTATTCCCAATTTTCAAAATGTGCAATTATATACTGTTTCTGAACTCTATATTTTGTACCCAATTCAGAAATACATAGGTGTCTTTCATACAGATTATTCCATGTATACATTTTCCAAGACAAAGTGCTCTATACCCAGTAAATGAAAAAATACCATTGCAAGTTGCTGCTCAGTTTTTGGATCTGGGTTCGTCGGGTTCTTGGTGAAAGTACAAGTCTAATATATATCCCCACAACCAGGAAGGTCTAACGGATGTAACGGTATATTGTTTTCCAAGAGCTGTCAAAATTAGAAAAAGTTATAGGTGAAAACGTTGAGACAAAAGGCTGTTTTTTTTAACAAATTTTCAATTATTCCAATATTTAACTGTTAGTTTCTATAACAAAAACTTCATGGATTTAGACAAATGACCCCTTTCTGAATTCAAAATTTTGTCTACTTTTCGAAAATGTAAAGCTTTCTAGGATCCATTATTGCTTTCAAACTAATTTCTACCATTAACTGGAAGGAGGTGGAAAGCTCTAAAAATAGCAAAAATAGGCGATGTCCAAGAAAAATGCCAAAACTGTGTGAAAAATTTCGGTTCACTGACAAAAGACTGTCATTCCCTAAAAGCTGAGAAAATGGAGATTTCAGCCCCACAAACCCTTTTTTGATAACATTTTCAGGGAAGAACCCAGAGGCTTTCATTTGCAGCCCATTTTTCCCATTTGTCTGAAAAAAACAAAAAAATCACTATATTTTGGTTAATTTCTGGGACCCCTCTAATGGGAATCCACAAACCCTGGGCATCTTTAGAATCCACATGATGTTGGAAGAAAAGTACGCAAATTTGGCATGGATACCTTATGTGGTCAAAAAGTTACAAGGGCCTAAGCGCGCACTACCCCAAAACGCCAAAAAAAGCCTTAGCACAGGAGGGGAAAAGGCCTAGCAGCGAAGGGGTTAACTAGAGAGATTATCAGTGACTGTGTTAAATGTGAGAAATGAATGGATAGTCCTTGCCTGTCTAGAGTGTACCAAAGACTATCTAGTGTTAATAAAGGTTGTGTTCTTTTAAATCCCAATACAGTCGAAACATTGCATAAAAATGAGCTCAAAAGTGCACTTTATTTATTGTACAACACAGAAAGGATTAGTATGGTATCTAAAAAATATTTTGCCTTAAGCTATATAACTATGGAACAGCATAGGCACCCCCTACCTATCTATCTCACTTTACCTATGAGCAATTGGGAAAAGAGCATTTTATTTCGCCTAAGAGCAGGTACTGTTAAATTTGCGTAATGTTTTCCTCTTGGCTACCACTCCAATCTTGACTATGTACCCTGCCTATGTGATGGTGTGAACGGGCAATCTATTTTAATTTTTTTGTTTCTTTGTAAATACTATTTAAAATATACCAAGTGGCTTTTAACTCCATTTTTAAAAAAGCAGAGGCCTATTAGCTTGGATAATGCTTATTCGTAGTTACTCACTCTCACCGATGCAGAGTTGGTCTTTTGTACTAGCACGTTTTTGCAAATTGCCACTCTAGCACGTAAGATGATGTTCAACCCCTGAGCTCTCATATTTATGTATGATTATCTATACTAATATTATAAAGAGAGAGCCCAAACCTTTGAGGTGGGTAATCTCAGTAACCACAGCACCAATCACAACACCCAATACAGCGTTGGAAAGGGCAGTTGCAGCAGAAGGACATAGGCTATGCAGACGGATAAAAAAAGTATAAAACAATTGCAAAAAACGACATCATCCAGAAGGCCGAGGGCCAAAATAACATCAAACAGGAAATAATGTAATAATGTGACTCACTATATTGAGACTGAGAGCCTGGAGCCAAATTGATCATGAACAAGGGATATGCTATCCGGAAACAAGTAGATTTGTGCCTGCCTGCTTGAGAAACTCCATGCTGTGAGGATTAAATCAAAAAGCACATAAGTGAAGACAAACGCGAGTTCGTCCCATTTTTCTCCCAGCTGGGGGAATTGGTTGTGGATTTAAATGCGGCGTGGTTCTGCCGCGGGAATTAAGAACCGGCGAGAGAGCGCTGCAAATTCTGGCGAAAAGGAACCGAGGGGTATCAATATATATATATATATATATATATCCATACTAATATTTTACAGAGAGAGCCCAGGCGGGTAATCTCAGTAACCACAGCACCAATCACAACACCCAATACAGAGTTGGAAAGGGCAGTTGCAGTAGAAGGACATAGGCTATGCAGACGGCCACCATATACATTTAAAAGGTAAAAGAACCGTGCCAGCAAAGTAGTCACTTGTGGGCATGTCTGTGCTCTGCTGTGGGCGTGTGCTGGGGGCGTGACAAACACTGGGGGTGTGGGGTACCTTCCGCCCTTCATGCCATGTGAGTCGTAATTGGGCCGCATCAAGGGGCACGCTGGGGCCGTGACAAACGCTGTGGGCGTGTGTCCGCGCTGTGGGCGTGTGTCCGCCCTTCATGCCATGTGAAGCGCCAATTACGCAATTGTGCTGCATCAAGGGGCACGCTGGGGGCGTGACAAATGCTGGGGGCGTGTGCTACGTTCCGCACTTCATGCCACTCGGGTCGTACATTAATCAGATCGTCTGCTGTGGCTATGTGCTGGAGGCGTCACAAAGGCGTTCACCTTGAAGCGTGGTAAGTAACCATTCGCAAGACTCCCTTGGGGGACTGCCCGTTGTCTCACACATACTGGGGGTGCCGAATGCAGTGTGTGCCTTGGCCTGGGTGCGTCTGAAAGGGCCGAACGCAGTGTGTGGTTTGGCCTGGATGCGTCTAAAAAGTACTCGGGCCGAAGAGCGTCGGTGTGGGTCATAAAAAAATAAGAACGGCGGGAAACAATCATTCAAGACTCACACAATTCTAATTGTTAGACGGTCGCCGCTGGCCCTCAAGCGGGGGCACACGCGACTGAGCGTGTCTGCGGGGACAATTAGTGCAGCCTCTCAAGCGCGCTGTTACTGAACTATCACATTAAACCAAATCACACGCGCCTGCTAACATCAGCCAGGGCTGTAGAGGGGCTCAGGCGGCGGATCACTACACTAATTACATGCGCCTGCTAACATGAATCAGGGCTGCAGCTGGGCCTCAAGCGGGGGAACACGTGCCTGCTAACATCAACCAGGGCTGCAGCTGGGCCTCAAGCGGGGGAACACGTGAATGACCGTATCTGAGTAAACACATTACACACATTCTATTTCATACCCGGACAACGTCGGGACGGGCTGCTAGTCTTGTATAAATTGATGTATGAACTGGTATTTTATATAATTATAAACTGTTTATTGCTAATAATTTTATTATTACTCTTCATTTGTTAAATAATTTGTTATGCTGCTGTGCTTTTATGGATACCAAGTTATCCGAATAAAGTTTTCTGAACTGAATAGTTGTGCAGGTAATTTGTAAGAATTTAAATTTTGTTGTGTGTTAAACCCTTTCGCTGCGGCGGCAATTCTGCCGCAGCGCTAAGGGGCGGGGGGCGCGTGGCGCTCCGACGCTTATGACGGAACCGCTCCGTCACGCCCCTCGGGTGGGCTGTGCTTTGACAGAGCGGTTCCGTCATGGCCCGCCCGCTCAATAGAACGCGCCGCGCAGGCGCGAAATCACCGGGCGTGACGGAGCGGTTCCATCATAAGCGTGGGAGGGGTTAAAAAATGACACCCTGCAGCCTTTTCTTTGACACTTTAACACCATCAACATTGTCACATTGTTCACGTGCAAATTCCTTTCACTTTGCAGTCAGAGAAAGAAACGAAACACCAATTTCCATGTTTAATAATAATAATTTTTCAGGAGATATAGCCTGACATTTGACCTCTGTCAGGCCACCCAGCACCTGTTAGCCAGGACTCCTTGGGCCCCATGGTCAGGACTCCTTTGGCCCCATGGCCCGCAGCAGCTTCAACTTGGGTTGTCTGCTGGGTGGCTTAGATAAAGCAGTTAAATTGTGTCTCTCCAACAGGCAACACACCTCGCAATCGGAGCATCTGTGCCATTGCAGGCTGTAGGGTAGGATAATCTCCGTTTCCTGCCAAGTCGAACAGGGGGGGCGTTTCAGTGTTGCCTACACCATTATGCCCCAGGCCACGCCCCTCTATGATATCACAACAATATACACTAAAAATGGTCACTCTTTCCGGTGGGACTTTATTCTAAAACTGAAAGCATGAAGTTAAAATCTCAGGTTCCCTTTATTTCTACATAAGGTTTTAAGGATCTGAATAGTAAGGTTATACCCTAAGTGCAGTGCTCTTATTGGGGCATAGTTATGCTTAGCCATCACATTTAAAAATGTGACCTTGTGGATACACTTGAAAGTCAGACACAGCAGGTTAAATTTTATCTACTTTCAGGCTGACTGGCCAGCTGATACAAACTTTCCTGAAGGTGTTACTAAAAACCATCCAGCCCATAGCTTTCTAAGCGGTGTGGAAATGCTTGTTCTGGTGTGCCAGCTATCTGTATAAATGGAACTTCCATAACCCACCTGGAAAATCATGAGAGCTTTAACTGCAATCTGGGTGTGTTCTAAAGACAGAGAATCAAGCGTAACTACTTGGCAAAGTTTGGTACCAGAATAACGTGGGCTAAATATGACTGACAAAAATATTGTTTCCTAAATATCATTTACTAATATATTGCCCTTTGGTGTTAATAATTGAAAATGTACACCCACATACCAATATTTTTGTAAACGAAATGCAGGCCCAAATATTTATGCCAGAGAATATTTTTGTGATCAGCATTATGATATTCAATCATTGACAAAGTTTTTATCAACAATTCCTCGTGAACCACTACTCTTATCTGATAGTTCTTTGCAAGATTCCCAGGCACCCTATTTTATCTTACGCTCTACACAAATTTGGTCTAAGCTCAAAGAGCATGGGACAGAGCATTCTTGGATGTTAAACAAACTGATGGTGTGGGCCAAAAAAAGGTCATGTCTTGAACCGCTAAACTCCTGGTGGTAATTATCGATCTAATCTGATATTAATTTGAGATATTCAGTGTCCAAAAGCTCAGATCTACCAAGGATTTCAAATATAATTCAAAAGTGAAGGCGAGGAGGTGGCCTTTGAAAAGGGATGTACTCTAGACAGTATGGTAGTGACACCAAAAAATCTAAAGTGACTAAGGGCCAGATGTAGCAAAACAGAAATACCGACTCTTAATTACCGAATTTTACCGATTCGGTAATTAAGAGTAGGTATTTCTAATGTAGGTACCAATTCGGTAAATTTTACCAAATCGGTAAAAATCGGTATTTACCGATTCGGTAAATACCGAATCGGTATTTGCTATTGAATCCTATGGGCCTTGAAGCACAAACTCGGCACTCATAGGTACTATAAAAGAGGCCACAGAGGAACGGATAGTAGTCCATGAGGAAGCTGTATCCGGAACAAGGCGACAGGGAGGCCGAGATTCATCAGAAAGGTAAGAAATGCCCCGCAACCACATGTCGTAATTGCGCGCCATAGGGTATAGATAGCTAAACAAAAATAAGGGTGGGCGATTTTGTTTAGCGCGTTACTAACTAATGCCTGTTTGGTATAGGGGTTATATAGTGCAATATACACACAAAAAAATGCTTTCATGTGTCTTTGCGAATAAGGGTAGCTTAGACTAACATAGAAGACAGCGATATTGTTAAATGTTGGGACAGAATGGGCCACACTTACCTATGAATTAGACCAGGCTCGAATAAATAGCCCGTCTTGACTTGCTATAAAGGATAAATACAATGTAGTGACAAGGAAATTGGAAACAACGGAGAAAGGTCTGATTAAAAACATTTATGTAAAAGGGATCTGTGCTGCCTGTTACTAACTCGGTTAGGATCTCCCTTTCTCTCTTCTAGAGAAATAGCCTAAAAGACAAGCAAGGATAGGGAGACAGGAAAAGCTATCGACACACGCCCCTGTTACAAAAACAACTGCAAGATTGCAATATCGATTAGATTTCCTGCAACAAATGTGTCCAACTTCTAAGACTGCTGTGAATGAAGTTAGAAAGATGAGGCGATAATAACATTATACCTCTGACTCGTGATCTTTTTTGGGGTACAGATTAAAACAAAAAAGTTCAACTGAAGAAACCTCCAATGGAAAGAAATAACTACAAGCTAGTAGAAGGAAACGGAAAGTAGAAAAACGTATGCCTCTACAAATGAGAAATTGGAGCTCTGTACAGATGACACCACAAAAGGTATAGTCTGTGGATTGTTCTTAAGAAACCTTTTTGATCTTAAAATAAAAGACTGAGGTTCCTTTTTGTTTTCTGCAATGCTTACCAAAACTACTATGTATTTCTGTCCTCTTGCAGTTACATGTGGTCAAAGCCTAAAAGATATACGGTGGTCGCCCCAGATACAGCAAAGACCATATATAGGAAACCCTACATTCAGGTAATGAGCCTTTAAGGATTAGACTAGCCAACAAGCATAGCAGGGCAATTTCATAGTAAAGCTGGGTATATTTGAACTTTACAATTTACCCCCTAGGTGGAATAACCATTGACATAATTCCGCCAATGAAGAGAAGTCCTTGGGTGGCAGAGTAAAGATAGAAAAAATCTGTAGCCCTAAAAGACTACATATGCTGTGTATCTCCTATAAATGTTGAGGTAGGTTGTATATCCAAAAGGTGTTTACCAATAAATTTAGACCGTGAATTGAAAGATCAATGTCATCCCCACAAAGAAATGTTACAAGGCTGAAATAAATCCCAAATTTGATAGGCGCCCTACCATTTGATGTGTGCGTGCCCAGGCTAATTGATAACAGCTACCATGAATGTTTTGTAATGTTTCAGCAACTGTTACTCATTCTGTTTTGTTCATAGGAAATTAATGTACACACAAGAATCTCTGTATCTGTGTATAAGAAAGTTGGAATAGAAGGATGACCATTGCAGTCATGTACCCGTTGCTTATAAAATATATGTGTAAGAATGTTCAGAGTACTTCTAGATAGTGATTTGCTATGCAATAATCTCACAATGCTAAAGAATGGATTTGCATGCAAAGTACTTGTGATATCGAGTTTAAGCATAACAGTCAGTGTATAATAGGCCCCTATTGATTATTTGTTTCTGTAACTTTACCTTTTTAGATAATTTTAATCAAAAAAACCCTGTCCTGAAGAAGGTGTCACCATCAACAAAAGACACCGAAACGCCGCGTCGACTTTTTTTTTTTTTTTAACTGTGTATTTCATTCTGTAATGTTTTTTCTGATGCAAATTGATTGTGTATGGTTTTAATAAATTGTTGTTTTTACACTGGTAATGATTACAGTCTTGTAACTGTTGTGTGTTCAATTAGATAGGGTCCCCGCACTGACTGTTGGCCGCTATGAGAAAGAGATAATGATGGTATGTTGATATATTTCTAGCTGTTGTGAGCGTAGATAGCCCTTAAGCCTTTTGGTCAGGTTATCTTACGCTCCAGGGTATATCCCCACCAATTGGGGACTTTTTTGTTTCTGTCAACTATTAACCATCAGCACCATCAAGTGCAACCCGTACTGTCAGATCACATTTTCTTGGCCTTTACAAATTACAAGTTCGACAGACCACACACTGCACAGAATACAAGCTTGTATATTATACAATGTATCCTTTACAAGCTAACGGGCATGTCAAACGTTACAACCGCCTACTTTGAAGCTCTACTGGTGAGCACGCAGAAAACTCTCACCCATGTTAACGGGCGAGGCCTAAACATTGCCGACATGGGCCACTCAACAAATAGAAATGGACAGTAAACCGTAAAGTCCAGAGGGTGGTTATAAACCTCTCACACCTTTCCAAGCAGAGGCAGGTAGTCGCTCGGTCCTATAACTGGACACCCCAAACACGTGCTTTCCAGAAATCCTGTCAGCGCGTTCTCACTAGCCTGCAGAGACAACAGCTTAAAGCAACATCTTCGGAGGTGGGCAGATGGTGCCCCCCCCACCCCCAAGTGCCTGCGGGAGGGGGACCCAGCCCTCTTCGAGCCGCAACAAAGATTGCTGGCACTTCCCTGCAGACGCAATCAGCGCAGCACAAGATAAACATAGCAGCTCACTGTGCCACAGAGCGGGGGTACACCAAGCACAATCCTCCACTGCACGTTGCCCCTTATGCAACTCTGCAACTGAAGGATTACATCACTGCACCCGACAAAGTCGATCGCCATGGACTGCACCAGCAACTTTGCACATTTTGCGGATAAGCCAGCATTTTTTTTTAAACACAAATCTTCCACAATCAATTACCATTTGTGTTTCTTAGCATAATAGAAACCTGCTAGATCAATTCCTGGGTAAATCTCATGTGCGTTGCTGTTGTATCAAAATGCACAAGCGGCCAGTCTGGCTAGGTTACACCTTTTGATGGGTTATGGTTCAGACTGGGGCGTTGTACAGTCTGTTGTATGGTATACACTTCCTTATTCCCGTGCAAAATGATACTTTGTGTCCAGTGGGGGCATCCGTATCTACTGCACCCTTCCATGTGACTTGGAACAACCACTTTTCGAAGTACCAGAGGATCAGGTGTTGTGCGCATTCAGGGAGCCACTGGCTGCCTAGCTGCTCCAGAACTATAGTAATTGTGTTTTGTGAGTGACTTGTGCAGTTGGGCACACCTTAGTGACTTGTAAATGGGCCTCACTCCCGAATGCTCGTACTCTACTGCTCTAAGTGATGTTAACAAGGTAAGTTGGCATCACAGCTAGGACTGACTAGCTAAATGACCTGGACATTGGACACAAGACTAATTACCAGCTCAGCTTACTAGCGCCTCGAAAGATGGAACTAACTAAATGTACGTTGATGTGCTGCTCTGAGAACGGCCTAATACGACTGCATTGGTTAAGAAGGGTGTTTAATATGCAGGTTCTAAGTGATTTGCCCAGAATGACAGGTTGTTGAGCCGGCGCCCGAACCCGGATCCCAAGCTCCCAAGTCAGCAGGATTCCCTGAGGCCTTTTCTGGTCTGTCATGTTCTGATTAAGTAAATGCACCTAGTGCTATGCTCACTGGGCCATGGTGAATGCAGAAAAAGTGGCATTTCTTTGCTTTGGTGAATAAGTATTGGCTCTAATGAGCCTTGTGTGGGTTCTGTGAACTTTTCAAGGGCGTCGAGTCTCCATGTGGTAGAGCACAAGGGCTGTGGTCCGCTCGTGTCTCTCAAGCACAATATAAATTGACTCTATTTCTTCACATTGGGTGTCGAATTTGGTGGCCAGCCATGCCAACCACTTGTGGGCTGCTTGCCAATGGCTTGTTAGGTTTTGTTTCATAACAAGGGGGATGAGGCGGGGGAATTCTTACTAAGGAAAGGTGTCACAATATATTCCAACTTACTCGAATGCCTGTTCTGGGTTTTTGTCAGAGACGGACTGGGTAAAAAAAAAAAACTCTGCACTGGATATCCCATTCTAGTAAAGGCTGCCCCGGAAATGGCCCTCGAAGGCCAGCGACATAACGGCTGCCAGAGCCCACAAAGGAACAGATCTGGTTGGCGCTGGTTTGCGCCAGCAGAAAAAGACGCGCGGCGAAACGCGCCTGGGTCCCTCTCCCCCTTCGAAGAACAAAGGACAGGGAGGAAGGGGAGGGGTATATAAGGTGACGATCCCCCTGGGCAGCTCACCGTCACATCAGTGAGCTGGGGGAGCAGCGCCAACGATTTTCGAGTTCGAGTATTTGTCGGAGAAACGAACCAACTGCGCCACATGGGTAGAACTCTCCCCGAGTTTCATGGGGGGCAAGCGCCGGAGCTATCGCAGCAATGACCCGATGAGGACTCGGCGTCTGCAGAGTCGCGGAGTCAACGGAGCCAGCGAAGTTAGGGCGGCGTGAGTACGAGCCCTCTCCAACCGCTCACAGTACTGAGAGAGGAGTGTGCTGCCTCTCCTACGATGTGGCCCGTGTAAACTAGGAAGCCAAAAGCCAGGTGTGGGGGTGAGGGAAGCGTGCTGTCCCTCCTACAGTTTAGCCCGCGGGATACATGAAGCAGAATGCCGGGTGTGGGGCCCTGGCTGGAGAAAGGAGACCCTTCTGCCGCCACCTGCTCTGAAATCTCGTGAAACACAGGTCCGGGGTGGAATACGTAGCGCGGTCGAGATCCTTGTGATGTGGTCTAACAAAGGGGGCAGCAAACGGAGATGGCACTCACAGCCCAGCCCCCGCTGGATGGCAAGGCACAAAAGAATCGAACAAGGTAGCGATTTGGGAGCCTAACTCCAGTAGGAAGCTAACCCCACACGAAGAGAGAGCAAATCCAACCAAAAAGGACAGAAACAGAAGGTGTATTGGTTCGGTTGTGGAAACACACCGACAGGGCGGTGTGTAGAAGGAGGGCCACTCACTATGGGATGCCTCATGGCTGGGTGAGTAGCAAACAGAGACGGCACTCGCAGCCCAGCCTCCGCCAGACAGCAGGGCACAAAAGAGACTAGCAAGGTAGCGAGTTGGGGCCTAACTCCGGGGAAAGGCTACCCCCCACACGCAAAGGGGTGTGGAAAACAGCAAAGAACAATCTATGAGCTGTCAGGGTGATTTACGATGCAAATGAGCAAAAGACAAACCAGTGATTTATGACCAGCTGCTGATTTATGGCTGATGATTTATGATGCTCCTGCAGAAGGATATATGACAACAACAACTATGACAGATTTGTGACTGCATGATTTATGACCATGATTTATGGCTGCTGATTTATGATGACCCGGCAGAGTGATTTATGACAACAGAATAATGGCCGGTTGCGGCAGAATGATTTACGATACCCGATGATTTATGACCCCTGATTTATGATGTCCAAATAACACTGTGTGATAACCAATTTGTGATAATGTATGATAATGATTTATGACCCCGGCGCCAAGAAGGTGTCGGGGCGTCGTACAAATATAACGTATGTAATGAGTAATAAAACTGCGGCCAACAACCACCACAAAATACAATGACTGTTGGCTGTGATTTAGATACACAAGTATGGTTCTGTTCCTAGAATAGCCGCAGTGCGGCTGTTATGGTTTTTAAACTCACTTTTAAACTCACTTTTATGTTATGTTATGTTAAATGATTTCTAGAGCGCACAGCTGCCCCAGCAAAGGGGCGTCCCGGCGCTGTCAGACCTGAATCAAAAATTTTTTTCCAGAGACAGCTGCACGGGTGTGACAGTCAAGTCCTATACAGATGAGAACAGAAAAGTTTTAATAGCCTTCCGAAAGGCAAGCAGGTCATCCATGACCCGGAGGTGTAACGGCAAGGAATTCCACAGTTTAGCAGCTAAGTACCTAAACAAGGATCTGCCAGCCCTGACACGAGTGAAGCGTGGCACAATCGCCAAGTGCTGTCCGCAGGAGCGCAGTGTTCGGTGTGGCACATATGGACTCAGCAGACCACAGAGTAGCTTTGGGCTATTGGACTTCAGGATTTTTAACAACAAGCAAAGAGTTTTTTAACTGAATTCGCTTGTCGATCCGAAGCCAGTGAAGTCCTTGAATCGTAGCCGCAACTGAGCAGTGGCGAGGGAGACCCACTAGCGCTCTGGCAGCGGAATTCTGAACTCGTTGCAGGCGCCGAGTCTCTGCTTTGTTTGCTCCTAGAAGCAGGGAGCTAGCATAATCCAGGCGGGATAGTATTGTGGACTGCACAATAAGTTGCCGAACTGCCGGATCGAAGAATTTCAGAAGCGGTTTAAGGCCCCTTAGTAGGCCAAAACAGGTGGCTGCAACTCTCTTAGTATGGGTCTGGAAGCTAAGAGTGGAATCCATCCAGACGCCAAGATTTTGTACCCCCGATTTAGGCGACGGCATAGGGCCAAGGGATGCTGGCCACCAGTCCTCGTTCCAAGGAGTGGCATTCTTTCCAACCACCAAAACCTCGGTCTTACTCGCGTTGAGCTGTAGACAATTCTCTGTCATCCATTGTGCCACAGCTGTCATCCCCTCTCTGAATCTGGTGGCTGCTCCCGATGGTCCCTCAGCTAAGGTGATAACCAGCTGGGTATCGTCCGCATAGGACACTATCGTTAGATCCCATCTTTTAGCAACAGCAGCCAAAGGCTGTACATACAGATTAAACAGAGAGGGGCTCAATGCTGAGCCCTGTGGGACCCCCTGTCCGATGGAATGGGATTGTGACAGAAACGGAGGGGCCGACACCCGAAAAGATCTATCAGTTAAGAAAGACCTAAACCACTCCAGCGCCCTCCCAGTCACTCCTGCTGCCTCCAGATGATGAAGAAGGATGGCGCGTGATACCGTATCAAAGGCAGCGCTGAGGTCCAACAAGATCAGCGCTGCACTTTGACCGGCATCCAAAGCCGCCCGCAGATGTTTAGTGGTGGCAAGCAGGGCGGTTTCCGTACTATGGCCTGGTCGAAAACCATTCTGGGATGGGTCCAGAATGTTGTGAGAGCTCAGGAATTGAGATAGGATGTTATTAACATGGGCTTCGGCTATCTTTCCTACCCAAGGGAGGAGGGAAATTGGTCTAAAGTTCTCAGGTTTTAAGGGGTCTAGCGTAGGCTTCTTAATATTAGGAGACACCCAGGCCTCCTTCCAAGCAGCTGGCACAATAGCCCTCGTGAAGGAAAGATTCAGAATTTGACGGATCGGCCACGGGAGCAGCATCAAAGAATCAATAAATTGAGGTGGCCTCATAGGGTCAGCCGGAGAACCAGATTTTATTTTGCCACTCAGTCAAATCAGGTCCTTCTCCGAAATAACCGGGATATCAGATAGTATAGGGCAGGACTCATCTCTTACCGCTAAGGGGATGATATCGGGGACCACATGAGGAAAGGATTGGTATATTTTGTGGACCTTTGCCACAAAATAGGTAGCGAGCTCTTCACAGTATTGTGAAGATACAACACTAGACGAAGTATCTTTGCTACTCCTGAGCTCCTTAAAAATTTTGAAAATACATTTGGTCGGATTAGAGCTCAACTGTATTTCTTTAGCGTAATAGGCTGCACGGGCAGCGCTATCCGCTTTATGATAGATCTTGATTTTAGACATGGTAAATGGTAGCATCAGTGAGACTGTTGATTGATTCTGCGGGAGATGCAGGGATTGGCGCATGCCGCTAAAACACTGACTCTGAATTTAGTTTGTGAGGGAATTAAGTTGTGCATTGCTGTTGAAAAGGATGCCAATGCTTTGTGCAAGCAGCATTTGGAAGAGATTAGGGATTTGCAGCACAAGCACAAGTTTAAGGACGTGCAGCATGAGTTTAAGGACGTACAGTTTGTCTCAGAAACGCAACTCCATGTTCTGGAAAGAAAAGGGTGCATGAAAGATTTGTCCACACTCCCATAGGAGAAGCTGTCTACAGGGGTTCATGGAATTAGCTATAGTGGAAGGAATTATACTTTGCAGACTAGGTAGACATTTGGTGCCATGATGTTTACTCACAGTTTCGTTTTCCAACCATGCACGTCACTGACCGCAATGCATATCACTTTTATTTTTGATACCTTTCAGGCTCCAAGGGCCTCATTTATGAAAAGTGACGCATCGCTGCGTGAAAACAGCGATGCGTCACTTTTCACTGCGCTCTCCCTGCGACATGATTGATGCGTCATATTTATAATATGACGCATCATGTCGCAAGGAGTTACAGATACGTCAGTATTTCTGACGTATCTGTAGGCGCAAAAGTGACGCATTGCTGGAGTGTGTTACAAAAGTGACGCAACTCCAGCAATGCTTCCTTTCACATGGGGAAAGCCCCATGTGAAAGGGCTTGCGTCAGTCTTACGCCTGCTGTGAGGCAGGCGCAAGATTTTGATGCAACAGCGTCCTAAAAGTGACGCAGTGAAATCTCAAAGATTTCACTGCGTCACTATTACAATGCTTTTTGCAGGTGAACGCCCCCTCTGCATACATTATACCTGACGCAGGTATAATGTAGCGCAGGGGTTTACAAAGTGACGCATCTGCTTAGATGCGTCACTTTGTAAATAGTGCGCATCAGGGGGCATGTTTTACGCCGCCGATGCGTCACAAAAAGTGACGCATCGGAAGCGCAAAAATCACGCAAGGCCTCATAAATGAGGCCCCAAGGTCTTAAGGCTTGCATCCGTTTTCACCCACATCATGTACATAATAAAGTTCATGGGGTAGAAAACATCCAGAGGCTTCACTTGCAGCCTGTACAGTCTTACTCAAGTACAAGTGCTGTCCATTGGTTCTCTTTGAAGCTGGAAGGCATGTACTTTATTGAGGCTCTTCCTCCTCCCTGATTTATTGTACATATTTTTCTTATGGTTTATAGGGTGTTTGAGATTTCCACTGCTACTTAACGGTGGTTTGTTTGATATCAGAGTGTCTAGTTAAAGGTTAACCACTGCTCCTATGGGCTAGTTTGGTCTTGTGGCCTTCTGCCTCAACCTTTGCCTTTGGTCTTACCCTCACTACCTCACTGCTTACTAACCTGGCGAGTTATTAATTCTGGCAAGCTTCTCTTTTCTTGCACCCTGTTACTGTCAGTATTCACTTGTGCCCCTGAATAGCTGTAGGCATTGTAGCTTAATTAGGGTGGTTGAGCTTGTGTCCACTCCTGGCTATGGTCAGTGCATCTTGTATACAAATGTGCCATTGGATATGTGAGTGATTATGTTACTTATGGTGTGTTGTCAGGGCCAATACCTCCTTCATTAAGTCTCTCAGATTGGCTCCCAGAATTCCTGGCCCCTTGTGTTGTAGAAGTGTAGGGCTAGAGCAAAATAAATATTTTGGTCTGATTATGAGAGTGCGTCAAGGGAAGTGTAGAGCTGAGATTTTGGCAATTGTTGAAAGTGGGTAGGTTTAGGCCCACATGTTTGGTAAACCTGACATATGTTTGTGTATGGTGGTAAACTGCTGTGGTCCTACTAGGAACTTGCTGAGGGCAGTGGTGGGAGGAGTCGGGTGCAATGACCAGCAGGAAGGTTTATGCAACTAGGGATAAGATATCAGTTTTGAAGATGTCATTTGGCGTTGTTCTTGTGTTCAGCCATCCTAGCTAAAGATTACTTTATTTACCCCCAGCAGAAAGAAAATTGGCTTCCACCACTGGTACAAAATAACAGACATGTGCCCAATATCACAGAAGGGTGTATTGTGGAAAGAAGCTTAAATAAGCAGTGCAATAACTAAAAATAAAAGATATTTCTGCTTGTTAACAGTTTACAGCTAAGCCAAACTCTCATAACCTCTGTATGAGGCTGTAACCGATCAGCATTTTGGTGATCAGGTCACACCAACTGCTGAAATGTACCAGGCACATCACACAGTATTTTACTTCCCATTTTAGGGAACAGGACAGAACAGAACTGCAACAATGTACTGCAAGAAGCATGAGATGCCACGCCCTTCCCTGCTGTCACCAGTAGAGACTGAATGGCACCATGGGGTCTCTCATAACCCTGCATGTGATGGCTCAAGCATGGACCCACTGCACATAGAGGTGGCACACGTACACTGGGTGCTGAGTTTTCCAGCACAATAGAGAAGGTAAATACCCTAGAAAGTCATTAGCAGACTCACTATATATGGCCACAGACTTACAGAGATGGGTGGCTGTTACTGGCAGGGAGAACCCACTTTAATGCTGCTCTGGAAGTAGGCATCAGAGGAACAGGAAGAGAGCAAGTTCTGGGGCAGTGGTCTTGTGGCAGACATCCATGGACATAGCCACCAACCAACTTGCCTTGATGAAATGGGTGCGGTGAGAAACAGTCATTACCACATCCACATGCAAGCATTCCAGGAGATGTAACACCACATGCAAGCATTTTCGGAGCTGTAATACCACATCCACATCCAAGCATTCCAGGAGCTGTAGTGCAATCGTAGTCCGTTACCTAAATTAAAAGCACTACAACTGCACTTGCCATTCATCTACCTGGTTGATGAGGGTACAATGTGGGAATGGACGATTCCAACAGTTGTGATAGTCTGACATGTACACGGTCGATGCATGTTCCATACAGGCGGTGACGTTTTGTCTAGTGACATGCACATGGCACACATATATCGCAGGCTCATTCTTAAAACACAACATTACTGGACACCCATACTTTGTTCCATGTCCTAGATTCATTTACATCTGCTATCATCATCTGGTCTCCTTCATACTATCTGAGGTCTGTTCCTTAGTTACTACAGTCCCTGTTTCGCTGTACATGATTTACTTCTTCTTGTCCTAGTGTCAGTGTAGTGTGTTATAAGTTTTTTACTAATGTTTTTTGGAGTGGATGTACGTTGTGTGTAGTGGAATTATGTGGTATGTTGTGCAGTGAAATTATGTGGATAGAAAGTATGTGGTATTTAGTGTATAGGAATTATGTGGAGTCGGATTATGTGTTTTGAAAAGTAATTATGTGGTATGGGAGTCTGTGTTGTGGAGTGGTAACCTCAGATTTAGTCTTCTTCGTTTCCGTAGAAGCTCAACTATGAACTCAGTGAGGCAAAATAAAAAGAATGAATCACTAAGGAGCACTTGTGGACCTAGTCAGAGGTATGAGAAGGGCCACTGGAAATATGGGAATGTTTGGCTGCACCGACTTTCACACAATTATACATTTTCCGCCTTAGCCACATAATCCATCATCTGCTCTCTAATCTGCAGATTTGAACAAAAAAAAGCCTTGTTTCTAGCTCAAAATGCTCAAACGTTACCTAAAATGCAGCAACAAGTGTTGCAGCAAGGAGGAAGGCCCTTTGCAAACCTAGAATGGTCACGTTACTTATTGCTAAATGTGGGTGTTAAATTGGTACTAATGGTGTGGTAGCCTCTCTTGCTTCTTTCAGCGCCTCTCTTGCCTCTTTCTCCATTTCTGTTGCTTCTTTCTGCACATTTCATTCTTTTTCTGCATGTCTGTTGCCTCTTTCTGCACATCTCTTCTACTTTCTGTACCTCTCTTGCCTCTTTCTGCAGCTCTGTTGCCTCTTTATGTACCATACTTGCATCTTTCTGTACTCCGCATACTATTTTCTGCACCCTTCTTCCCTCTTTCTGTACCTCTATTGCCTCTTTCTGCACCCTTCTTACCTCTTTCTGCACTCCTTTGGCCTCTTTCTCCACCTCTATTGCTCCTTTCTGCACCCCTCTTGCCTTCTTCTCCGCCCCTCTTACCCCTTTCTGCATGTCTGTTGCTTCTTTCTGAACTTCTCTTGCCTCTTTCTCTACCCCTCTTCTCTATTTCTACACTTCTGTTGCTTCTTTCTGCACTTCTGTTGCTTCTTTGGGCACTTATCTAGCTTTTTTGTGCATCTCACTTGCCTTCTTCTGCACCTCTGTTGCCTCGTTCAACATTTCTCTTGCCTGTTTCTGCACCTCTCTTGCCTATTTCTGCACCTCTCTTGCCTCTTTCTACACCTCCCTTGCTTCTTTAGGCACCCCTTTTGCCTATTTCTGCACACCTCTTCCCTCTTTCTGCACCACTCTTGCCTCTTTCTGTACCTCTGTTGCTTCTTTCTGCACCTCTCTTGTCTCTGCACCATTCGTGCCTCTTTCAGCACCTCTGTTGGTCTTTCTGCAGTTCTCTTCCTTCTTTCTGCATCCCTCCTGCTTCTTTCTGTACCCCTTTTGCCTCATTGTGTACCTCTCATACCCCTTTCTGCAGCCCTCTTGTCTCTTTTTGCCTCTGTTGGTTCTTTTTGCACCTCTGTTGATTCATTCGCTGCTGCTCTTGCTTCTTTCAGCACCCCTCTTGCCTCTTTCTTCACCCCTCTTTTCTCTTTCTGCAACTCTCTTGCCTCTTTCTGCACCCCTGTTCCCTCCTTCTGTACCTTTCCTGCTTGTTTCTGCGCCTCTCTTGCTTCTTTCTGTACCTCTGTTGGTTCTTACTGCACTTCTCTTTCTCTTTCTGTGCCCTTTGCACCTCTTTCAGTACCTCTGTTGCTTCTTTCTGCATGTCTCTTCCTTCTTTCTGCACCCCTCCTGCCTCTTTCTGGACAACTCTTGCCTCTTTGTGCACCTCACCTACCTATTTCCGCACACCCTTGACTCTTTGTACACCTCTTTTGGTTCTTTCTGCACTGCTTTTGCTTCTTTCTATACCACACTTGCCTCTTTCTGCACCTCTCTTGCTTCTTTCTACACCTCTGTTGCTTCTTTCAGGAATTCTCTTGCCTCTTTCAATGCACTTCTCTTCATTCTTTCTGCACTATTTCCTGCCTCTTCCTGCACCCCTGTTTCTTCTTTCTGCACTTATCGTTTCTCTTTCTGCACCTCTGAGTTAGTGGTAGTTTTAATCCCCCATCCTTATTATGTACTAGGGCATTACGGGGAGGTCATGCCAATCAAAGGGGTACCCCAACCCATAGTGTACCCTAGTGTATGTAGGTATTTTTACTGTATTCTAAGTGTCTTTAAGCATAGCATTGGCTCCGGGCCTGGTTAGTCAGAGTCCGTTACCACCAGTACCAGTCAGCAAAAAGTTGGGGGCACAGGATGGCTTTGCAATAAGGCTTCTTTCTGAACCACTGTTGGTTCTTTCTGCATATATCTTGCTTCTGTCTGCACCTTTCTTCATCTTTCTGGACGTCTGTTGCCTCTTTCTACCTTTCTCTTGCTTCTTTCTGTGCTTTTCTTCCTCTTTCTGCACATGTCCTACCTCTGTAGGCATAGTTAGAAATTAGCACTAAAAAAACCTTCGAAATTCACTGAAAAGACCTTAGGTTTCAGGCATGTTATAGTTAGAAATCAGCATTTAAAAAACCTTTGAAATTCACGGAAAAAACATAGGTTTCAGGCACGTTATAGTTAGAAATTAGCATTTAAAGAACAACTAGAAATTCACTGAAAAAAACACAGGTTTTAAGGAAACTTATAGTTAGTTGGACATTTCACTCATACAAAACCAGAGAATGTCCCCGGTTATAGTGAGTTCAGCTAACTATAACTCACACCCTCGCAATGCACTGCTGATGACATCACATATTACATCACTCATGAAATGGTCAGTGACATCACTGATGACATCAACAATGACATCACTGATGACATCTTCCAGTGACTGTGTGTTTCTGTAAAGTTTAAATATGATTAACATATATAGGGAAAGGCTTATTGAAGAATGAGTGGGTATATAAGTGTCTGAATGGATGATTTAGTAAGTGCGTGACTGACTCTATAAGTGACTGATTAAACGTATCTTACTGAATGCCTGGGTTAGTGACTAAACAGTGTGAATGTCTGTATCCGTCTGTCTGTTGGTGTGTAAGCGGCTGCATGGGTTTGCGAATAGCTACATGAGTGTCTAGATATGGTACAGATATGGGTAAAACAACACACAAAGTAACTAATGCTACCAGCACCCCGCCAAGTAACTTGAAAACCCTTTACCAAACGCTTGAGAAAACTTATGAAAAAGAAAATATGTAAATGGTGGGAGGCCACCTCATTACAAAAATATTTTGATTATGAAAGAATTCCTCAAGGCCTTCGCATTTTCACCGTCCCTTCGTATGGAAATCCGTACCCTGAATTACTAAAAGACTGATCTGAACATACTACCAAATCATCCAAAGGTCAGGATTTTAATAAAGTACGCTTGGAGTAACAGAGAAAAACTGCTGATTGAAATCAAAAATCTTGAGGAGATGATTAGTAAAGACAAGGATAAGAAACAGAGCAACTATCTAAAAGAAGCTATGATGAAACGTCTTAGGGATTACGAAGCAGTGATTCGAAAATGCAAGCAAATGAAGTTCCAAAGGGACGAACAGGATTATGCGACAGGTCGCATACTTACTTATTCCAGTAGTACGATGTCCCCAGAGAAAAGCTGGGCCAACAAGGTGACGCACCACACTTGAATAGAGAAGCATCAGAATCAGAGGTGGAGACCTCTGAGGGTGAACAAACGACCTCAAGAAGGCAAAGACCAGCCCCAAGAACCTACCCTCCAGAGCAACATAAGTCAAGAAACGAAAAACAAAGAGGGGTAAAAAAGGAAGGGGAAGTCCCTACACCCAAAATTACACGCAGCAGAGGGAAGAGAGTGAAATGGTAGCTCCCCCAGTGACTATGACAGTGATCAATTTATCTAAAAGTACATTGACACAAGATGAGACAAAAGTGTTGCAGCTAGGTTTGACATTCTGCCCCACAGCAGAATTTGACGATGCACAGACACGCAATGACCTCTTTAAATACATTCGAAAACTGAAGCTGCAAAAAATGCATCTGCTCCATCCAAAAAAGATATCTAGAGATGTAGGGGACTTACCGTCTGAGATGGATCTTTTGAGTGGACATGACCATGAGACATTAAGGACACTACAATTTCTGTAGTCTACCAGTGAGAGTGGTGACCCCTGAACAATGGAAAATGCAAACATGTACTTGGAAGAAACAGGAATTACACAAATCGGTGGAAAAAGTCAATTGAAAAACAAGTCCAAATTTATACCATAAACTCCCCATTATGCCATTGACGTTTTCAATGAAGCAATCATCTCTGATTTGAAAGCCTTGACAAAGAAAGGAAACCATCAGGAACGGCAGTACAACCTCACCAGAGAACAATGGCGATTGTTACAGACACTCAAAAAGGACAACTCTCTTGTTTTCAAACATTGGGACAGTGGAGGAAACACAGTTGTCTTCGACAAAACACACTATCAAAAGGAATCCAGAAGACAACTGGATGATGTAGAATGTTATACTCCCAATAAAAGATCTGAATATGTGGACTGTATACATACCTTTCAAAATGGCTCCAAAAATGGAAAAATTAGGGTATGTTGACACAGAACGAATATCTTTTTCCTCTCTGTGAAAACCCAGTCCTCCCCATCTTTTATCACCAACCCCCCAGGAAGGCCGATTGTGGCATCCATAAAAAGTCTACTGGAGAATACTTCAATATACATTTACTCGTTTTTATCACCATTAGTCAGAGACTTGGCCTCCTATGTGTGTGATACGCAGGACTTTTTGAGATTGATTGAGGGGATAGAGTGGGAGGAGGATATGATGTTAGTAACTTTGGACATTACAAGTCTGTATACCTGTATTAACCACAGACAGGGTTTCAATGCGGTTAAATGGTTCTTAGACAAAGGCCATTGAAATACCAAACACATAACCAAATGCTTTTGGAAATGGTCACATTTTGCCTGGAAAATAACATCTTCATATTTTCAGGACAATTGTTAAAACAACAGCGGGGGACTGTGATGGGCACGTGCTTTGCCTCCATCTACGCAAACGTGTTCTTCGGCTGGTGGGAGAAGCACGTGGCCTTGGTAGGAAAGCACGATAAATGGGTTGACAAGATAGCCCTATGGGCAAGATATATCAACAACCTGTTTGTCGTGTGGAGAGGCAGTTGTTCTTTGGCAGAAGAATACATTACATCATTAAATAACGATGAGTTAATCTTGATCTTTACAGCGAGTATTAGTGATAACAAAGTATGTTACTTATTTCTTTAAGTATATGTAGAAAATACCAAACTACTGACTAGGCTATACAGGAAACCAACATCAGGAAACTCAATCCTGCACGCAGGGAGTTACCATCCAAGAAGTCAAATCAGCAACATTCACTGTGGGAAATTGTTGAGGATGAAGCGTAACTGTACTAGGGAATCAGATTATCAACAAGCAAACACTGAAGCCTTACAACACTTCAAAGGAAGAGGCTATACTACTAATAGCCTATGTCAATCCGAAGCAAGGGTAAACCAAGTGCTGTGATCACAGTTGTTAGTGGCTAAAAAGAACAGTGAAATGCAGGAGCAAGATACCATAGAACCTGTTAGAATGATCACCCAATATAATGAACAATCACCACAGTTAGTACAGAACTTTAAAAAGAATTGGCACAATATAGAGACAGATCATGAGCTAAGAAAATCAATTTTATCAAGACCAACAAAAACATATAGGAGAGGTAACTCTCTGGGCATCACTTACTAAACAGCCACTTTCAGTCTACAACACCAAAGAAAGATATAAATCCAGGATTTTACCCTTACACCAAGTGTAAGGCTTGCAAATACAGCAGAAAAGTAACAACATATAGAATGAAAGAGGATGACCCTAAAACATCATGGAAGATTAACTTATTGTTTACTGCCTGATATGGCTGTGTAAAAAGCGAAATATTGCCAGTAAAAGTCACCCCACCAAAAAACGCATCTTAGAACATATGCGGGCACTCAATAATAAGGATAGCAGTTACCCGGTAGCATGTCATTTTGACAGTGTACATCAGAGCAATAGGGACCTTTTGAGCTTCTTTTGTCTAGATCAAGTTCCTCGAGACGAAAGAGGAATTGATAGGATAAAAAATGTACGTATCCTTGAATCCAAATACATAATAAAGCTTCAAACGATAGCCCCTTTAAGTCTCAATAATGATGAAGAGATGTGGGTACACCTGGACTGAGATAACGGGTTGCATCGTAATTTGGAGATAGTTGGGTCTCTGAATCTCTATACTGCACTTTGCCTTTAATGAGAAATTCATTATTCCATAATCCATTATATATATATACTAGGCATACATAATAACAGGAATTAAATGTCATGCTTTATAATGTGTTTACATCAATGAATTAATTGTCAACATCTAAACATAAACCTAATTAACTTTCATAAATAAGGATATGGTTGAAAATGATTTGAGTGATGCACACGCCATTTAAAAACTTTTCTGTGATGAGATGGAGATGGCCCGTCCAGGGCGAAATTATGAATTGAACATTTTAAGTTTTATTATTTTTTTGATCATATACAGGATATGAAATGTATCGTCAATTTAAAGATATTACAAAATTAATTGTTGGATTTAATTTGTCGTCAGAATCGATTGCGCATTCAGCGCTCAATTGTGAGATACTATAGGAATTTAATGACGTCATATGGGGATACGTGATTATAACACGTTTATAATATATTGAGATTGAGATTCCAATAGTTGTCATTACCTAGGGGAGTACATATCCGTATATGGAAATTATCACCTTTGGACATATTTGCTTTTTACATATTATTGTTTGCACTTGTATTATACACTGTATGATTTTGTACACTTTCAAAGATGGTTGCAATGATTCCGGTGATAAGAATGACACCAGTGAGCCATCTTTGCTGTTTATTATGAACATGTGACACATTGGGTTGCATTCAACGATTGCATGAAAATGTGGCAACCAACATCGAAGAGGTCTCTATGCCGAAACGCGTCTGTTGGTGCGATAGGTTCGCACATTAAAATAAATATTTTTCTTGCAAATCCGTGAGTGCACCTAATTATTTGGCTTCCGACTTTCTTTGCCAGAGTGTGTGTGTGTGTGTGAATATATATAACCTTGAAACTCCGACCTTCCCCCGAACTTCACCAGAACAGGACCAGGAGCACGGACCACGAAGTAGGTGCAGATTTTTGATTTATTAAATCACCAAATTCACCATCAGCATAACGCGTTTCGACCCCAGAGGGCCTTGATCACATATTACCTACTGACGGTCGCCAGTAGGTAGTTATAGTTAGGACCTAGTTTCCATAGGAAATCCACAACATTCTATTTGGGATAACTTTGGCGCCGATTGACGAATCATCGTGAAATTCTCCAATAAGATGGCCTGCTCAGTTCTGCTCCTTCCTTGAAAGTTTGGGGGTGATTCATGAAGCGGGGGCCGAGAAAAAAGGGGGTCCCAAAACGTGTTTTCCCCATGCAATTTTCCATAGGGACCGTTAGACACGGCTACAGCCCGCTCTGCTGAACAGAATTACACCAAATTTGGCAAAAAGGTAGAGTTTGGTTCGTAGATTTTGCTTTTTGTCAAATGGTGTAAATCCGTTCAGTTGTTCCTGAGAAAATCATAGGTATATATGCCAAATTGTACCATACGCGTACTGTCCGAGGCCTTTTCGCGTACCATTATGAGCACGAGCTGCATGCTAATTGGTTGTAAACTGTCTGTCAACACTCCAAACCAGGAAGTGTTGGCACAAGAAAACAGAAAAAGAAACGCGAAAAATGCGAAAAGGGGGCAGGGTAGAAAAATCCTGACCCCCTAGGCCTGCTTAGGGGGTCCCACAAGGACCCCCAAGGCCCCCAAAATTGTTTTTATTTTTTTTAAATCGCGGGATACTCGTAGGGTATGCATACCCTGCCGATAAAAAAATGACGGATTGCTCCACCCAGCAAACGCGCCCCCTGCCGCGTTTGCAGAGGGAGAACTAATTCCTCTTAAATACTGGGGGTCCCTGGGGGCCAACTAGCCCACCAGGAACCTCCAGTATGTGCTGGGGGGCTGTATTGCGGAGAGGTGTAATGAGGCCACGCCGATTTGTACACCTCTCTGCAACGCAGCCCCTGGCGCATACTGGAGGTTCCTGGTGGGCTAGTTGGCCCCCAGGGACCCCCAGTATTCAAGGGGAATTAGTTCCCCCTCTGCAAACACGCCAGGGGGCGCGTTTGCAGAGGGCTGCAATCCGTCACCTCAAGCACCGCCCCCTCCCTGCACCACTCTGCAAACGCGCCCGCTGTCGCGTTTGCAGAGGGGGAAATAATTCCCCTTGAATACTGGTGGTCCCTGGGGGCCAACTAGCCCAACAGGTACCTCCAGTAAGCACCACAGAGCTGAGTTGCAGAGTGTTGTAAAAAGGGGCGTGGTCCCAGTATGCAAGGGGAATTCGCCAGGGGGGTGCATTGCAGAGAGGTGTAAAAAGCGGTGTGTCCTCAAAACACCTCTCTGCAACGCTGCCCCCTGGCGCATACTGGAGGTTCCTGGTGAGCTAGTTTGCCTCTCCAGGGACCCCTAGTATGCAAGGGGAATTAGTTCCCCATCTGCAAACGCACCAGGGGGCTGCGTTGCAGAGAGGTGTAAAAAGGGGCGTGGCCTCATTACACCTCTCTGCAGCGCAGTCCCCTGGTGCATGGTGGAGGTTCCTGGTGGGCTTGTTGTCCCCCAGGGACCCCCAGTATGCAAGATAAATTAGTTCCCCCTCTGCAAACGCGCCAGGGGGCTTCGTTGCAGAGAGGTGTAATGAAGCCATGCCCCTTTTTACACCTCTCTGCAACGCAGCCCCCTGGCGCATACTGGAGGTTCCTGGTGGGCTAGTTGGCCCCCAGAGACCCCGAGTTTGCAAGGGGAATTTGTTCCCCCTCTGCAAAAGCACCAGGGGCTGCGTTGCAGAGAGGTGTAAAAAGGGCATGGCCTCATTACACCTCTCCGTAACACAGCCCCCCGGTGCATACTGGAGGGTCCTGGTGGGCTAGTTGGCCCCCAGGGACCTCAGTATGCAAGGGGAATTAGTTCCCCCTCTGCAAACGCGTCATGGGTCTGCATTGCAGAGAGGTGAAATGAGACCATGCCCCTTTTTACACCTCTCTGCAAAGCAGCCCCTGGCACATACTGGAGGTTCTTGGTGGGCTAGTTGGCCCCCAGGGACCCCCAGTATGCAAGGGGACTTAATCCCCCAACTTAGAACGCGCTACGGGGCGCGTTTGCACAGTGGTGAAAGTAGGGGGCGGGGCTTGAGGTGATATGTGTGCAAACATGCCCTGTGGCCCGGTTTAAGTTGTGGAATTAATTCCTCTTCAGTCCAGAGGTCCCCTAGGGGCCAACTAGTCCAACAGGTACCTCCAGTAAGCGCTATGGAGCTGCGTTGCAGAGTGTTGTAAAAAGGGGGCGTGCCCTCTGAACACCTCTCTGCAACGCAGCTCCCTGGCGTATACTGAAGGTACCTGGTGGGCTAGTTGGCTCTCAGGGGACCTCAGGATTGAAGAGGAATTAATTCCCCAACCTAAAACGCACCACAGGGCGTGTTTGTACACATGTCACCTCAGGCCCTGCCTCGTTGCTTCACTATTAAGCACAATATTCCTCTAAAATCAGCAGAACTACGAATTTCGATTTACTCACCTGTTATCACGAGATATGTCAGTGCTGCATCTTTGAGCCCAGTACAGACCCTGAAAAGTAAATCTAAGCGTACTTACCAGTAACTTGTATTTTCTTCCACAGGAATCTATTGTGTGGTTTTCACCACAAAAGTTTCTAAGTGTCTATTTTTGAAACGCACAAATATTCCTCTAAAATCAGCCGAACTACGAATTCCGATGTACTCACCTGTTATCAGGAGAGACCTCAGTGCTGCATCTTTCAGCCCACTACTGATCCTGAAAAGTAATTCTAAGCATACTTACAGTAACTTGAGTTTCCTTCTATAGGCTAACATTGACTGGTTTCACTTGGAAATTCTTCTAAGTGTGGAGTTTTGGAACTTTAAAAAATTCCTTCAAAATCAGTCGAACTACGAATTCCGATTTACTCAACTGTTATCAGGAGAGACCTCAGTGCTGCATCTTTCAGCTCACTACTGTTATTGAAAAGTAATTTTAACCGTACTTACCAGTAAGTTGAGTTTCCTTCCATAGGATATCATTGCCGCCTATATAAAATATAGATAAATTAAAAAAATAATAAAACTAAAAAATATATATATTAGTTTCAATATTTTTAAAAACAGTTTTTTTCAATTTATATTAAAAATATGTAATGTAATTTAAAAAATAAAATATCTAAAAAAAATACTTTAAAACAATATAGTAAATCAGTATAAAAAATATAACAATTAATACATTCAAAAATTATCATTTGCAAAACTTTTGAAATTCACTGAAAAAACCATAGGTTTCAGCCACATTATAGTTAGGAATTAGCATTTTAAAAACATTAGAAATTCACTGAAAAACCATAGGTTTCAGCCACATTATAGTTAGGAATTAGCATTTAAAAAACCCTAGAAATTCACTGAAAAAACCATAGGTTTCACACATGTTATAGTTAGCTAGACATTTCACTCATACAAAACTATTGAAATTCCCCCGTTATAGTTAGTTAAGCTAACTATAACTGGCGCGCCCACAATGCACTGCAGATGACGTCACATATTACATCACTCATGACATGGTCAGTGACATCACTCATGACATCACTGATGACATCTCAAATGACATCACTGATGACATCACTGATGACATCATCCTTGTGAGTGGCAGACCTCCTCTCAGCGTAATATAACCTTTGATGCACACATTCAAAAATAGAAACTAACATTTTCAAAAAAATGGAGATACCAATACCAGTTACAACAACCTATTCAGTAATTCCACCATCTACATACACATCCACTCATTCACCAACAGTTCTATATAGTCACTCATACATGATGTACTCACTCATCATATGTACTCGTACACCTATAGATCCTGTTACACACTGACACTCATCCATAGAGTTACTCACACACATACTCACACATGCAAATAAACTATCAAACATCCATTCATTTGCATAAAAATCTATACACACACCACTACACTTACTTTTACAGAAACGTACACATACTTACTCTCTTAAAATGATCACCTATAGAAACACATATTTATTTATACAGGAACTCTTCCAATCTCTCAGTATCACATATAATCACTTATATACATCAATACTCACATATACTAGACTAAAACATATGTAGTTACTCATAAAGATACTATTGAGACAGCCATTCACTCACTAACACACCCATACAAACACTCATCCACCCATACAGTCTTGAACACATGCTGTCTTCAAAACCCACACAATGAGTCACTCATTCATGCATCTATGTGCTAAGTAATACCCCCACCAAACCATACAGACACTCATACTGATACTCAAAAAACCAACTAATAACCCATATACACACTCATGTAGCTACTCACCAACCAATGTAGCCACTTATACACAAAGTGAGACACTGATACAGATATTTACATATTTAAACATTACTCGCTAATACATGTATTCACTAAGATACACTTAATAAGTCAGTTATACAATCAATTTTTTTTTTAAAATACATCCATTTAGACAGTTATTTACCCATTTATTCTTCCATCGACCTTTAGATATACATATAAAAAATATTTATTTTTCAGAAAGACACACATTCACTGGATAATGTCATTATTGATGTCATCAGTGATGTCATTTGAGATGTCACCAGTGATGTCATGAGTGATGTCACTGCCATGTCATGAGTGATGTAATATGTGACATCATCAGCAGTGCATTGCGGGCGAGCGAGTTATAGTTAGCTTATCTAACTATAACGGGGGAATTTCAATCGTTTTGTATGAGTGAAATGTCCAGCTAAATATAACATGTGTGAAACCTATGTTTTTTTCTGTGGATTTCTAAGGTTTTTTAAATGCTAATTCCTAACTATAATGTGGCAGAAACCAATGTTTTTTTCAGTGAATATATATATATATATTTCCATACAATCCTCCCGCCCAGGAAGAGCGCACTCAGAGGAAGAAGTTTCCAAAAGCAATTTTAATCCAATAATAATGGGCAAAGTCGTACAGCATACATAAACCAACGCGTTTCGGTCTCCCTGAGACCTTGATCACGGTTAGTTAGTCGTGCTTTTTCCCAGCATACTTATTTTTTAAAACATTGTCACATGATTTCCTGCCTCTAAAACCCTAGGCATTCTGGTACATGTAGTATAACCAGCAACTCATAGTTTTTGGACCAATTAATATTTTCTAATATGGCCACTTATGTTCAGTGGTTCTCTTAATCCATTAATTCACACCATAATGATACTTATTTATCAATTACATTTCTTAAAAGAAAGCATAGCACAATGCATTAAACAACTCGCGCTCGAATTCATTTGTGCGCAAGCGGAAAGTTGTTATTTTCACCCTCCTCCCGTGGGATGTAAACCTTATATTGGCATTTCATTTCAAATATACCTATTCCATTTAGAAATTCTAAGACCCCTCCAGTGGGGGAGTGCTATTGCTTCTGTCTATTTCATTACAACAATGTATTATTGCTAATTGTCCAGTGTTGCCAATATCCAAAAATAGGGACATTTTCTTTAACTATAAACATAAAAATAAGCTTCACATATAACAATTATTTTTGTTAAAAACAAATTATATCTGGATTTCAATATTCACAGTTCCTCGTCCTGATTCAGGCTGTAAAGTGTGTAGGTTTGTAATGCCAGTATTTGTAGAGATTCCCTCTGACACAGTCTCTTTTCTCTGTATCCTCCTCTTATATGTTGTTCGAATGTTTCAATGCCATAAAAATGTAGCTGTTTCCAGTCACTGTTGTGTTTTAATTCCATGTATTTAGCCACAGCATTGCTTCGATCTCTGGCTATTGTCACTCTCACATGTTCGAGAAGTCTTTTTTTAGTTGACAAATTGTGCTTCCAACATAATTTAGGGTGCCTGGGCACTCTATCTCGTAAACTACAAATTGTGTTTTGCAAATTATTAATTTCTGAATTTTCCATAATTTTTTGTGTGCCCAATCAATTTCCTTGGTGTTCCTGGCAATTCGGCAAACTTTTCAATTGTAGCATTTAAAAAGCTGGTTGTTTGTAACCATTGTGATATTTTGTGTTTCTGTTGCCAATGGTGGCTTTGGAGTAGGGCGTACTTCAAATTTTTCATCATCTGGTCGGTAAGTAGGATGTGACTGAACACTCTTCGGTCGCATGCCTACACTGCCCAATGGGAGCATGCATTATGGCCGTATCCGGCCATAATACATGCTCCTGTAGGGAAATGGAAGGTGCAGTTCATCCCTGAACCCCGTGGCAGGCCTGTCAAGGTGCCTGCCACCGGGTGCAGGGATCAACAGGGGGCACCATAGGTGCTCGGCCCCCAACCGGAGGCAGCACACTCAAGGGGGCCCTGCCTGTGGCCCCAAACACGCTTTCAGACATGGTTTCCAGGCCGGACAAGCCGGTATGGAAACCATGCTGGAAACCGTGCATTGTAATCCCACAAGCGGAAAGGCCCGCCTTTGGGATTACAAGTTGGTTTCAAGTGGGTGACGGGCTTCTTGAGCCCGTCGGAAGCCAGCCAGAATGACCGGCCGGTTTAGCTTCTAACCGCCAGCATTGTAATGGGGCAGTCGGAAAGTAAACCGAGGGGCGGATTAAAAAGCGACCCGGGAATGCTCCGACCGAGGGTCAGAGCCTTTATTGGCTGCATTGTAATTGGTTGCAAAAGCAGAAAAAACTTGCCAAATTAAATAAACGAGCTTATGCCCATTTTTTCTCATGTCTAAAGATTTAAGCACCTTAAATTAACAAACCTGACCAAATAGAAACACTACAGAGAAAACAAACTGTGCAACATTTTTCCAACAACATATTACAAACCCAAGAATATAAACTATAAAACAAAGTAAGTATGACTGCTAATTAATATTAAAATGTAGCTAACTAATCTTAAAAGTAACATTTCTTAACAAATAAAACTAACAAACTTTTTCTGACTTTTTTCCTCTCTTCTACAGCTTTCACCAACAGCAAAGAGCCAAACTACATTAAATAAACAGAAAGATCCACCTAAAAAGTTTTTTAAATAAGCTTAAAAAGAAAAGCAACTAAACACTAACTATCCTTAACTAAACTTAATCTTAATAACATTTCAATCAGAATAATACATACATCCCCCCAACAGGTCCAAATAACAATGTTAAAGCAGGGAAAAACAACAGAGAATTTCAAAGAAAATTAAGAAAAAAGATATACAGCATATATATTTGGTGTTCTAAAAACAAGGTAACAGTGAAAATATAGCAATTGCATTTGTTAATTTATGTTTATATATACATTTACATTATAACTCAGAAAATGATAGATGCCAACCAAAATTCGACATTCGAAGGTGGAATATGTATGACTGTACCCTGGCCCAACAAGCGGAAGGATGGCATAAGGCCTTCCAATCCACATTAGAAAAAACACAACCGACCCTACACAAACTACTGAAAGCTATACAAAAAGAACAAGGCTACCAGGAACTTAGACTAGACCAATCTGTAACTAAAAGAGGCCCTAAACTAACAAACCAAAATAATGTATTAACATTTATATAATGAAACAAGACTACCCAAACTCCCAATGACTGGAAAGCCTAGAAACAATAGCACACTCTATATTTTAAAATTAATACCTACAAAAACAATATCTACAACAATAACTATTATATACTAGCAACTAATTTACATATTTATTACATTAAATTAAATATTTTCACCATAATAATTGACATAATAAAATTGTTAAAATAAAAAACAAATTACTGATTGCTAGTAATTGGCCCCTTTGTGTTTAATACAAATATATTTTGATAATACAAATTGTATTTATTTTTCATTTGCATTAAAAACTATTACAAAATATATTGTACATTTTTATTAATATATACATTTTAGATATTCAAACACATACACCTACACTACCAAATTATTACCGTACACTACAAAACTGGCCGGTCAATTCGTCTATGTTCAAACGGGCACAAGTAGTGCGTCGGCCAGTCAGAAACCTATCATAATGCCATTGAGAAATGGGAGTTTGTGACCGCACCATGTGCGGTCGCATCCTAATAGGGTGTGTGGAACGGCTAACCTATGCTCACACAGAAACAGTATCGGTCAGAGGAAACCGACATCGTAATAGGGCCCTAAATATCTGTTTAAAAAAAACTACAAAATAAATATAGAGGAAAACTATTTTCACTTCAACATAAGAAATAAAAAAACTATAGTAAATAAAAATACTAGAAGACAACTAATAACACTGTAATTAAACATAAGTGATAAACAATTCTACACACTACAGTTTAAAAATTAACTATTCCAACTCCATTAAAGATACATTCAGGGAAAGTACTGGAAACTCAACCCTACAAATTAATTATTCCTACTTCAATATAGCCCTACAAATTAACTATTCCTACTCCAGTATAACTAAATTCAGGGAAAGTGCTCGCCACAAAACCCAACAAATTAAGGGCCTGATTAAGACTTTGGTGCAGATAAGCTGCTACTTCACTGACACAGCTATGCCAAAGCTGCGCAAGGACCGCCTGACCTATTAAGAGTGAAATTTATGTAAGGCAGGCGGTCTTTTGCCTTCCCCATGGCTGTGCCCGGAAAACAGGCACCTCAATGGGAACAGCAAAAAGGTTCCATCATGGCATGGATGGTGACAGCCATGCCATGCTGGACCTTTAGGAGAATACAGACAGGGGGGCATGTGTTGTGCCCCCCTGAATGTATATCCAAGGCAGGGGGCCCTGTAGGGCCCTCTTTGCTCCTCCACCACCAGCCATAACATGTATGGCAGTGGCTGACCTTGTAATATGCTGAGTGGGACTGTGCAAGCCCCACTAAGCATGTTACATTGCTGCGCAGCTCTGCCACTGCCAGGGAAGAACTGTTCCCTGGTGCAACCGGTGGTCTTCTGCTACAGTGACTTTTCAAGTTGTAATACGGCAGACGGTTCACCGCTATCACGAATCTGGCGATCTAAAAACTGCCAGAATTGTTATCAGGCCCTAAATATTCCTACTCCCATATAACTAATTTCAGGGAAAGTGCTGATTATTAAACGCAAAAAAATTACTATTCTTCACCAAAATCAATAAATTCAGAGTAAGTGCTGGACATTAAACCCCCAAAAAATACTATTCCTACTCCAATATCACTAAATTCAGGGAAGGTTCTGGACATAAACCAAAAAAACATACTATTCCTACTCCAAAATCACTAAATTCAGGGTAGGGGGTGGACACAAAACCCAAACAAATTACTATTCCTACTCCAATATCACTAAATTCAGGGAGAGTGCTGGACACTACACTTTAAAAATGATTATTCCTTCTCCAATATCACTAAATTCAGGGAAAGTGCTGGACACTAAACCCTGCAAATTAACTATTCCTACTCAAATATTTCTAAATTTGGGGTAAGCGCTAAACACCAAACCCTAAAAATTAACTATTCCTAGTACAATAGAACTAAGGGTCTAATTACGATGACGGTGGGACCGCCATGAAATCTACCCGCCATATTACCATGAGCCCGCTGTTGTGTCGGATGGACATCCAATCCCTACAATGGTGGCGGTGCTGGGCAGGGAACGCCGTAGGGATTATGATGTCCCTTTCCGCCAGCCTTTTCATGGCGAGTAACCTGCCATGAAAAGGCATGTGGAAAGGGACTTTGGGGGTCCATGGCGGACCTCCATTCCCCCTTGCCTTAATCTGTGAGTTGTGGGGAGCAACTATGGTGACCACCTACATAACCCTGCACCATGTGGCAGGCACTGTATGGTGCCTGCCACGTAGTGCAGGGACAGGTGATGTATCCTCGTTTTGCATTGCGGCGTGTGCTGCAGCCAGCAGCACCCAGCTCAATGCAAAAGATAGGCATTGCGACCCCTGTTTTAGAGGTCACATCATTATGCTTCTGTCGGAACCGCTGACAGCCTGTCGGGCGGTCCCGTTCATGATAGGGTGGCGGATGGCCGAAAGTCCGCCCTCCATCCTAATCAGCCCCTAAATTGGGAGAAAATACAAAAAACTATTACATTAATTATATTTATACATTTAAATATATTAAATCTTTAACTAATATGAACAATATACAATAACAAATAAAAAACCAATATTACTAAAATCTTGTAAAATATTTACACTTAAAATACCAAAATATAAATTCCAATTTCAGACCAAAATTAAAAATGTATATTATTTAATAGACAATAATAAACATACTGTAACCATTAAAAAAGAAACCAGAAAAGTTAAAACTGTATTGCAAAAAAACCATATTAGATTAATCTCAACAAAATTATTTTAAAGAAAAAACTATTTTTTAAATATAGAAAAATTCAGATAAAAACAAAAATTATTACTAATAAAACGATTTAAAATACTTCTACAACAGATTGCTCAATACAATAAGCACTAATTAAATACATCTGCAAACATATTCTTTTTTTATAAAAATAATAATTATACTAAAACAAACACAATTTTGTTCAATAAAAAATGAAAATATTTGTACTATTTTTCTAAAACAGCCTAATAAATTACATGTAAAATATATATTTAACCAAACATTCTTTGTAAATTATTTTAGACTTTTACTAATTAATTTTTATATTTAAACAATAATAATAATAATAATTAAATAATAATGCTAAACAATGATATATCCTGTAAACACTACATCGAACTACTAAACATTTGTAAATTCTACACATTTCATAGTACTTTTTTTAATAATGTTATACATTTTCACTATAAAACTAAATATTTCAGTAAAAAAAATCTAGTTAATTGTTTTGATATTAAAAATATTTTATTTATCCCCATCTTAACCCCTCATAACCCTATATCCCACTCCTAAAAATGTTATATTATAAAAATATTATATAAATATTTAATTTCCCCCCAAAATTACATGAAATATTCACAATTTCTATAAATTACTCCCCACCCTTTTCCCCTATAAACCCAACATCCCACTCTTAAAACTGTAAACATTCTAAAATGTATATATAAATAAATGTACAATTATAGCAAATGTAGTTGAATAATAACATATTTTTTTTAATTACTACCCACCCTTATCCCCTATAAACCCAACATCCAGCTACTAAAAAATATAGGGCTTCATTACGATGTCAGTCGGAGAGGCTCCGAACGGCATTCGGTTTGTCCCAATCCAATTTGGAACCCGCATTTCTGAGCCTACTTGGAAACACATCTGACTGACTGATTACAATAGTCGGATACCATTTGGTCATTCCGATTCGGTTCCGATCAGCATTCAAAGAAACCGAGTCAGTCGGAGCCGAATTATATAGGTCTATGGACCACGTTTCTGACCGACGCATTACGATGTCTGATTCTTACAGCCATTATTAACTGGTTTGTCTGACATGGATCGGCTGTCAGAATCGGACTCTGGGAGCCCATAGTAGGCCCCCCTCCACCTGGAGACCTCCGGTTGGGGCCTGTGGGGTGTACCCATGTGTCCCATCTTTCAAACCATGCACGGTGTGGCAGGCACCAAGGGGTGCCCACCACAGGGTGCAAGGTTTTCCGCAACCGCCCCTTTTTTCAATGGAAGCCTGTGTTGTCAGTCAGAACGCAGGCTCCCTTTGAAGTCAATGGGAGTCCGACTGAATAGTGTTCAGAAACATTATAATTAGTCGGTCGGACTTAGTAACGAGGGCCATAGTTTACAAAAATAATATTATTATTAACATTATAATCAATATACAACACAACGATTACTAAAACAAATTACAATTAAATAAATGTTTTTATTAAATAAACAACACTTAAAAATTGTAAACATAATTTCTAAAGAAATCGATATTCTACACAACTATATTTTAATATCGATATTTTTAATATCGATTTTTCAAACTAAACCTATTTTTGATATAACAATGTCCTTTTAACTTTTGGTTCTTTCACTGGATTTATAAGGTTTTTTAAATTCTATTTCCAAAATTATAACGTCCTTGTAACCTGTGATTTTGTCAGTGAATTTCTTTGTTTTTTTAATGCAATTTCTTAACTATAACGTCTCTGTATCCTTTGGTTTTTCAGTGAATATCACAGTTTTTTTATAACTGTAATATAATTTCACCTAGGAGTACAATTCAGTAACATACGTTTTCACAAGTTTATAAAAAAAATGTATTTACACCTTTATTCTTATTATACATTTTAAAAGTAACAATTAACAAATCAAAATAAGGTAATTTATTGTAGCCGTTCTATAAATGCAATACACCAAGGGGCCGATTACGATCTCGGGCGGATAGCTTCTGACCTTAGGTCGGAGGCTTTCAGTTTCACTTCCGACCGCCTAATTACAATTTAGGTGGTCGAAAGTCGTAAACCGGCATGTAATCCATATGGATGGCGTTTTACGGCATCCAGATTACGATGCATAGTTTCCAGCAGGCTTTCTATGACGGTCTATCCAACATGGAAAGCCTGTAGGAAAGCATGATTGAGGGGCCATAGTAGGGCTCCCTTCTGTTTGCGGCCTCTGGCTGGGGGCTGAAGTCCTTCTTGTTGATCCCTGCACATGTGGAAGGCACCCTGAGGTGCCTGCCATGCAGTGCAGGGATGAACACAACCTTCAATTTCCCTATGGGAGCATGTGCTACGGCCAGTTTATTGCTGTGAGTATGCGACCGCACCATGTATAATTGGGAGGTCGTGACCACCGACTGAAGGTTAGTTGGTCCCGTTTGCGCAACGGTGTTTTGCATCTGCCCAACATCATAATAAGCTCCCTAGTCTTTCCCTTTTTTTAAATTCATTTTATGGATCTGCCACGAAGCCACCACAAATCTGCAGCGATTCCAGGAACACACCAAAACCTCAACTTCTCATTGGATACAATAAGACTCAATCCATGCACATTGCAAATCACACCCTTCATCAGTTATTTTGGATTCACATCTCTCTTGGGACAGACTGAAAACTACAGCTTCATCCTGTTTTTTAGATTTACTTAAAAAATACAGAGACTTAAGTCAGTGTGTATTCTGCCAAAGATAGAAGAGCAGGACGAAGAAGAACAATACTTACCACCTCCAAATAAGTCCTACGATGTTTGGAAAATATTTTTCCATCCCTTCAGGAGAAGAGAAAGTTATTACGAAAATTGTTCAATCTAATATATGCAGTAAAAAACTGTTAAGGGGCGCGGGGAAGAAGTATTCACATGGCACATCCTCTATGTGGAAACACCTGAAAATAATACATACAAGGACATATCAAAGAATGATAAGAGAGAGGTAAGGTGGTGCATCATCAGCAGCAGCTCGACCATCTTTTGGACCCTTACCACCTGACCAGACAGTTACCATCCCAGCTGTTTCAACAAAACTGCAAGACATGGTGACTCATTGTGGTAAATGGCATATGTCAGTTGCACTAAAAATGTCACCTTTTGCCCTGGTAATAGATTCTGTCAACAGGCATAATTATAATTGTTTTCCCTCACTGTTCTACCTTCCAATCTTCTTTAAACATCAGTAGATATCTGAAAAGCAAATATAGACTACATTACATACTATCAGATTACATAGTATAAGTTAGTGAGTAGTTACATAAATAGCTATGTTAGTTTGTAAGAGGCTGTGTAAGTGTCAGAGTATACGTGTATAAATGGGCATATCAGTAGTTGTACGGCACACTGTTTTCGGCCAGTCCTGGTTTTGCGGATTCTCAGAGCTGCGCAGAGCGGTAGCTGTGCCTGTGGTCCCGGCAGGGGAGAAAGGCGACGGCGGCGTTCTGAGTGCCAAAGCCAAAGCTGAGAGCCCTCGGGACAAGGTATTTGTAAAAAGAATTGAGGAGTAGGGTACAAGATACAAGCCAGATACAAGCCAGATACCAGATACCAGCAACCCTGTGAGCCGAGCCGGTTTGGGAACCGCTGGGAGCCACCGGGACTGAATAACGAGGAAAACAGCGGTGGCGGCTGGCGGTTGATTTTTATTTTGAGAGCGGCTGCTTGGGAGTTTGGGAGTTTAGGAGCTTCTCAAGCGACAGGAGCAGAAACAAGGGCAGCAGCTGAGGTCTTGTCCTGTTGTTGCTGTCCCGGAGCCAGGCAGCACGGTGAGACACAGTGAAACACGGTGAGATGCACCCAGAAACGGGAGAAGGGGGACGGGGAGAAAAACGGCGGCAGCAGCTCAAAGGCGGGTGATCTCCAGCCTTAGCCTCCACTGACAGCAGTCCTGCCTAACCAGACAAAGCCCAAAGCGCCAAAGCGCCAAATCAGTAGCAGGGAAGTGAGGGAAGTGAGGGAAGTGAGGGAAGTGAGCAGGGGCCACCAATCGTGGACAACTGGTTCTGACCATCAGACAGAGGGGGACTGAAAAGGCAGAAAGAAGCCCCCATTGTTCCCCACCGAAACCAAGGTGAAGCAGTAGGTCTCTGGTGCAGGTGGTGCAGGTGGAGCTGTGGAGAGTAAAAACTAAACAGTGAATTATAACGCATAACTATGCCACGCAGCAGAACTGCATAATAGAACAAACTTGATGCTCAGGATGCAGGTGCTGTGTGGGGGGGAGTATGGGTATTTATCTAAATAACTAAGTATCTAAAAGCGGAGGAGTTCCCATACGAATGCACTGCTGATCTTGAATCTGGATTTGATTTACCCAACTGGGCTGCCATTCCATAGAACTACATCCACCCGGCCCCTATGGGCCTCCACTGCTAGACCCCGACGGCTGGTGTTCCTGGTACCTGCACTTACCCAGTTGCTTGTGACATTGCCAAGGCCCAATACTACACCACCTTAACAACGCACTGAGCTGTGCGGTTTTAGTTTGTGGTGTGGGGACTTGGATGACTTGGCGTTGACACCTACAGTCTGTAGGGGAAAAGAGCACACAGGCTGGGGAGGTGGAGAAAACTGTTACGGGTCGGCAAAGGGTGTGGAAGTAAAACGGAGTGATAAACCGGAGGAAAGCACGCGCGAACTGACTGGGGAAGTTGGGGAATTATGCGTTCTGGTAAGGAGAGAATATCCGAACCAACGGTAAAACGCATGAAGAGAATACAACAATCTAGGGTATCAAAAAAGCTTAAATCAAATACAGTTGGACCAAATCAAACGCTAATCTCTCCAATAGAGAGGATGTTTGAGAAATCAGGCAAAATACCAGACAGATATTAATTTATGAAGGATCCAACTGGGGTGGTGATAACAATGCAAACAGATGGGGAAAAGAGAAAATTACAGACCCCAATCAAACCAACAAGCAGCGAAACAACCAATAAACAGGTCTTACAAAATGGCCTTCAATACGGAATCTATAACTCTCAAACCCAGCTAAACGAGCAAAAGGGGAACGAATCTCAAATCACGGATCAAGAGCTATTAAGGGTAAATATAACCCCAGGGACAATTTATCAAGGGGGACCACAAGAAATAAATATATTTGAACCAACAAGGGTATCAGAGGTAGGGACACTTCATTGTGAAAAATCAAAAGAAATTGAGATATTGGATGAAACAAGTATATCTGAGGTAGTGAACAAGGAAATAAATTGCATTGTAACCACCACCGAGTATAATATTCCCGAACTCAACCCAGCATATTAGGAAGGTAGGAAGGAACAAAAAGAGTTAAGGATACCGATAGAAGTAAATGTAGAAATGAAGAAAAGGTTACATATAGCTCCGGAGGAAATCTCGCATAAACATCTGAATAACCACAATCATAAAGATGGGGGAGATATCCAAGAAGACAATGACCATCACGGAATAAGATATGGTAACCCAAAAGGGGGGGAAGACACAGGGAAGAATGAAAAAAATGATTCTGAGGCAAAAATAAATGATAGCTTGGTGGAATACGTATCTGCAGAAAATATTTGTCAGAATGACACGACAACACAAAATACCGCTGTGAAAAATAACTACCAAAATGACAAGACAACACAAAATAATCAATTGGGAATAAAACAACAAAATATTGGGACAAGTTGGGATATTTTTTACCAAACGTCGACTCTCACTTTGGAGGCATTACAATATCAATCCAGTAAAATGGATATACAAATTGAACTGTTAAAAATGATGGTAAACACAGTTGCGGGGATTGATAACAAACTTGCTCAGCTGAATGGATTGATAATTAGAGCTCAGAAAGATAGTGAAAAAACATCTACGGAATGTATCTATTCACCAATTATAGACAAACTAGCAACAATACCAGAGGTTTTGAACAGTATAATAGAAGACACTAAACGCAACATTCAAATAAAAAATGGAAACAACTATGAAAAAAGAAAGACAATACTCAATATATCAAAACGATCGATATCTTGGATAATGAACCTATCAGCCTCATAGAAAATCTTGAGGGCCCAGAAGTTATATCAGTAAGAAACTCACAGACAAAAACTATAGTACAAGGCGAAAAATCTCCAACACTAAACGTACAGTTATTGGATCAAACAAGGGATGATACTATTAATACTGAAATAAGGGCAGAACAGGAATGTAAGGAACATGACACTGATGGCTTCACTGTGTTGTCAAAACGTCAAAGGAAAAAATTACGTAAAGCAAGAAAAAACGTAAAAACAAATAACTGTGCTATAATACAATTAGATGAAAATCAGATAACAACTATAGACGTGAATGAACATGAGATAGGGAAAAAGGATGTATGATGTAACAACGCGTGTTATTACAACGCGTGCTGTTACATCGCATTCGTTACAACGACTGCATGTTACCACGCTATGCCTTTACAACGCAAGTCTTTACATCAACTTGTGCTAGGTGGCATGCTAACATTAAAAAAGTGTAATTTACTATTCCAACTCCAGTCCACTTATCAGTAGGGAAGGTGTTAGGATAGTAAAATACAGCATTTTTAATGTTAGCACGCAATCTAGCGCAAGTCGATGTAAAGACTTGCGTTGTAATGGCATAGCCTTGTTACATGCGGTCGTTGTAACGACCGCGATGTAACAGCATTACGGTGTACTGACCGCATTGTTAAGGATGTTCCCCAGGGAAAAATAGTGCAGTACTGAAACCAGACCAAGAATAGATAAAAACCTTAGATTTGAACAGACATGATATAGATTTACCAAAAGAAGGTAAAAATGTCGCATCACCTAATATGATTGGAAACAAATACTTCCCATTATTTGAACAAAAACAAACAAAGGGAAATGTTCCTGCAAAATGCGCTAAAACAACGCAAAAAGGGAAATATCAAATTAAGCGGGATGAAAACAGCACTAGGATGAATTTAGAGTTGAAGGACGAATTGATGAATATTGATCCAAAAATACAGCAGGAGGAAAGGGGAAGATATGAAAAGAAGGAGGACAGAAGGGCCTTAGAGGACTAGCTACTCCAAGGTGAGGAGGAAGAAGATACTGGCCCATTCATTTATTGTCCACAAAGAAGGAAGGACAAGACCCCTATGAAAGTAATAATAAAAACCACTAATCGATAATATCAATCCGCTGATGAAAAAGCAGAAAAATCCACTAAATCTAATATGAGTGAGGAATACAAAAATAATATAAAAATGACAGAATGGGACCATTTGGTTATTGAAAGCAGTGAAGGGGTAAAAAGAATTACCTACAAAACAAGGCAAGAGAAGGAAAAGGATCTTCAGCATAATCAGCCACCAAATAATAAACTACAACTCATTTTTACACCAGAATTCGAGTCTAGAGGTAGGCAAGACACATTAAATCGAGACAATATACTCAGATTATTCAAGTCAATTCCATCCCTCTGTAAAATAGTGACAAAGGATATCAACTCTATTGAATTTATGTCAGAAAAAAAGAGTCTCCAGGCTCCGACGCTAATTACAATAAACTCCCTGGTAATAGCAGAACTGATTCTTACCGAACAACACGCATTCAATGCCTGGGGTATATTAATTACTAAACAAATTCCAAAGGTTTATCCAACACCACTTTTTACTGAAGAAAATGCCCAGCAGATAAAAACAGATAGGCAAATAGTTCCAGTACTCAAGAACGCACAAGGGAATTTCCCACAAGAAAGGGGGAGAAAATTTGCCTCAAAGGAATATGGGTAAAAACTCAGAAATAAATGAAAAATGGATCACCAAGTCATTACATAGTAATAAAGAACAATGAGCTAATAGTACTAGGTTCCCTTTGTGAGAAGTTGGCCTGGTATATGATGCTCACTAGTTCTAGTGATCACCTTGTACCATGCCAAGCAAGCCTTATGATGATTGGTTGTAAGTCAACCTTGATAGACCAGCTATCCTAGTAGCGTGGACAAAGCAGTCTTAGGCTAAACTCTGTAAGGCATGTGAAGCAAGCTGTTTTACCATACACAATCCCCTTGAATACAAAATGAAAGGACACCACACAGATATATATTGAAAATATATATAGATTTATTTCTACAAATATCCCCTATACTCTTTATGAGCACAGAAGCAAATGCGTTAAAACAAAACACAGTTTAAATATACAAAAGTTGCACGAATATGGATGAGCCCTAGGGGCCACCTAAACCATATATTTAAACAGTGGTATAAGAACCACTATGGGGAAAGTGAAGAGGCCTAGGGCTTGGGGAATCGCTGGAGCTGTTCGGGACTAGCAGTGATGAAGTCGGGAAAGGCCCGCGGGACTCGGTGCAGCGCTTAAAGCGCACGCATGCACCAATGCAATGTCAATGGTGCGTAAAAGTTGCAAAGTTAGGGGCAGATTTATGAAGGCCTTGCGCCGCCGGTGCGTCACTTTTTCCCATGTTAAAAATGACGCACCGGCGGCGCAAGGCCTTCATAAATCTGCCCCTTAGTGTTTAAGGAACCTTCCGATGGACCTACAAGGATAAAACTTTAGACACAGGCACTAGAGGTGTATACCAGTGTGGGAACATCGGCGTTGCTGAGTTACCTCACCCACAGAAAGCGGGTGCACAGGTGCGAAGTAGTGTCGGGTTTCGTCACGCAGGTCGATGGTGCTGGGAGCTGAAGATGCTGCAGGCGGGTCGTCGAGGAGAGTTCCAGTGGATCCAAGGGTGGATCTGAAGAGGTGAAGACCTGAAAGCAGAGGGGACAATGTTCAAAGTCACTAGCCAGTGACTACCGTGGAACCAGGCGATGTCGGGTGCAAACAGGTGATGAAGTGAAGATTGTCTCTGCAGCCACGTGGACACGAAGAGGTCAAGGACGTCCAGGCGTTGGTCACGAGCTGTCCCACAAAGGCTCTTGCTGATGGCGGTGTCGGCAACTTGATTGGAGCAAACAGGCCTTGGCTAAAGCAAGCCACGCAGGAATCGATGCAAGCTTCTCACTCGGACCAGCAAGGTCAGAGCGGGTGCTCCTTCTCAGGGGAGCAAGGGCCAGTCTGGAGCAACCAGACCAGTGGTGTAAGTTGTAGTTTTCGTCGCCAAGATGGCCGCTAGCCACGTGGCAAGTGGCCGGGATGGCGCGTTGAGTGGCAAAGTGCAAAAGGGCCCCACGCAGATCGTGGAGATCCTGGGGGCTGATCTTCGGTGCAAATGCTGCTCGGTGTTGAGGCTTCTCAAATCCCAAAGCACAGCGTCGAGGGTGCCTTGGGTGCTGCGCAGTCAGCTCTTCGGGGGTCTTCCAAGATGTCCGGTCCCACGTCTCTCGGTGCCTCCACGGGTCTCTTCTTTTCAGGGACTGTGGATCGGGCTCTGAGATGTCTGGGAGTCTGGGTCTTGTCAGGCTTTGGGCTCGGGCTCTGGCGGGAGGCGGTGGCAAAGCAGACGTCGAGTTGCTGGTTGGTGCCTGTATTCACAGGGTGGTCACTCCTTGGCCACAAGGGAGATTCTCTTCAGTCTTCTGTGCAGCAGAATGTCGAAGTCCGGTTTTCTTCTTATTTCAAGTCGAGTTCAGGATGATCGGAAGTCCTGGGACACAGCTCCTACTCTTATTCCAAATCTAGGGGCCGGATTACCTGCTAGGTCCCTCCTCTGGGTGGGACCAGGAAGGGGGTTGGTTACACCCCCTTTCCTTTGTCCAGCTTCACGCCAAGACTGGGGCTGGAGAGCCCCAGCACCGGTTTGAACTGGCATATGCACAGGGACACCTTGTGTGCCCCAGGCATGTCTGATTCTATTCAGCCCTGTCCTACCCAATACACAAAATCCGGTCTGGGGTGGTGCTAGCACCTCCCAAGGCAGGAAACCCTTTGTCCAAGCTACCCTCGCTGGAAGGACTCCCAGCACCAGGAGGTCAGACTTGTGTCTGTGGTGGCAGCATCCATTTTGTGATGCTGAGGCTCTGTTTAACTTTAACCGGGGTTCAGGTTAGGTACATGTCGTATCCCTCTAGAAGGGTGGAATGCTACCCCCGTCGCCAGAACTGGCGAGGGGGTAGCATTCCAATTCGTATGACACCTTACTCGACATGTTTTGATAAAGCCAAACCAAAGATAGCATTTAACCGCGAGGTTCATAATGCACTTAAGAGTATATGGTATGGCAGTATCATGAAACAGCTAAAGGACATAGTTCCAAAAGCTGCAGACAGGCTCAGCTCATGCCAGAGCACCATCTCACATATTTCCAAGCACTCTGCCTCCAGGATTGATGAGGCCTTCCATAGGAGTGGCTGATAGGAAGATATGTGTCCATTTTAGGTTAGGCATAGGCATTCTACACCTAAGTAAGGGGTGGTTACACCGACTTACCCCAGCTGAGTGATCAGCCAGTTGTGTCAAATATGGAGGCCAGGCCAGGGGTGGCACAATACGTGCTGCAGCCCCTGGTAGGCCTTGGAAGCACCTATGCCCTGGGTACCTGGGTACACTGTTACAGGGGCCAATAAGGTGAACCAGTTCCAATTTCGTAATGCACCTAATGTGCATTGGCATCAATTTAGAGAGAGAACAGCAGGCTGTGGGTCTGATTAGCAGGCCCACAGCCACATTAAGTCATAAAACAGTGAAGCAAAAAGAAAAAATTTGGGGGGACCATAGGATAGCAAACCCTACTCTCCTACACAACCCCCCCCCAAACGCAGGGACATTAGACTAACCTTGACCAGTTGTGTCTTCATGTTCTAAGTGGAAGTACCTGGAGAGACCATCTGCATTACCATGGTCAGTCCCTGGGCGGTGCTCCACTGTAAAGTCCATCCCCTGTAGGGAAATTGACCGCCTGAGTAGTTTGCGGTTTTCACCCTTTATCTGATTACGCCTTAAGAGGGGCTTATGGTCGGTCTGAATGTTAAAGTGAGTGCCAAACAAGTATGGTCTCAACTTCTTCAGGGCCCACGCCACAGCAAAGGCCTCCCTCTCAATGGCTGATCAACGTTTCTCTCTGGGGGTCAGCCTTCTGCTAATAAAAGCAATGGGCTGGTCTTGACCATCTACATTAAGTTGTGAAAGCACAGCTCCCACTCCCAACTCAGAAGCATCTGTTTGGACAATGAACTCTCTTGAGTAGTCAGGACTCTTCAGGATAGGTGCAGAGCACATGGCCTTCTTCAGGTCCTCAAATGCCTTTTGACAGTATTCTGTCCACTGAACCTTATTGGGCATCTTCTTGGATGTCAGATCATTAAGAGGAGTCACAATGGACCCATAGTTCTTAACAAACTTCCTGTAGTACCCAGTCAGGCCCAAGAAAGCTCTGACCTGAGTCTGGGTAGTTGGAGGGGACCAGTCATTTATGGTCTGGATCTTACTCTCTAGGGGTTGAACTTGGCCTCCACCTACAAGGTGGCCCAAGTATACAACTTTACTCTGCCCTATCTGGCACTTGGTTGCCTTGATAGTAAGGCCTGCCTTTTGCAGAGCCTCTAGCACTTCCTTCAGGTGGACCAGGTGATCCTCCCAGGTGGAGCTGAAGACAGCAATATCATCCAGATATGCTGCGCAAAAGTCATCCAACCCAGTAAGGACTTGATTCACCAACCTTTGGAAGGTGGCAGGTGCATTTTTCAAACCAAAGGGCATTACCACAAATTGATAATGCCCACCTGGGGTAGAAAATGCTGTCTTGGCGTTAGACTCCTCAGCTAACCTGATTTGCCAGTAGCCAGCTGTCAAGTCAAATGTGCTCAAATACTTGGCAGAAGCCAATTTGTCTATGAGCTCATCTGCCCTTGGAATAGGGTGTGCATCTGTCCTGGTGACAGCATTGAGTCCTCTGTAATCCACACAGAACCTCATCTCTCTCTTCCCATCTTTGGTGTGAGGTTTGGGGACCAGAACCACTGGGCTAGCCCAGGGGCTCTCTGACGGCTCAATGACACCTAATTCCAGCATCTTTTGCACCTCAGTCTTGATACAATCTCTGACATGGTCAGGTTGCCTGTAAATTTTGTTCTTTACAGGGAGACTATCACCAGTGTCCACCACATGGGTACACCAGTTAGTCTGACTGGGTGTCAGGGAGAACATATGTCGATATGCCTGCAAAACTTGTCTACAGTCATTTTGCTGATGTTCAGTGAGGCTGCCATCTAAGGCCACACCATCAACTGAACCATCCTCAGGGTTCTGAGTCAGCAGGTCTGGGAGAGGGTCACTCTCTTCCTCCTGCCCCTCATCTGTAGCCATGAGCAAGCCCATGTCTGCCCTGTCAACATATGCTTTCAGCCTGTTAACATGGAGCACCCTGTGGGGGCTCCTGGGAGTTCCAAGGTCCACCAAGTAGGTAACCTCTCCCTTTTTCTCAATGATTGTATGGGGTCCAGACCATTTGTCTTGGAGTGCTGCTGGGGCCACTGGATCCAACACCCATACCTTCTGTCCAGGCTGGTACTCAGTCAGGACAGCCTTTTGGTCATACCAAGCTTTTTGTAATTCTTGGATAGCCTCAAGGTTTTTGGATGCCTTCTCCATATACTCAGCCATCCTGGAGCGGAGACCAAGTACATAGTCCACTATGTCTTGCTTGGGCTTTTTGAGAGGTAACTCCCATCCTTCCCTCACCAAACACAGGGGTCCTCTTACAGGGTGCCCAAACAACAATTCAAAGGGGCTGAAGCCAACCCCCTTTTTTTTTTTTTGCAGAGTTTTATATAGCGCGAACTAGAACCGAACCGAATCAGTTATCAGAGCGCTTTACATAGCACCAGTTACGTTACATGAGGACACACTTTCATTTTAGGCACGGGGAGATTAAGTGTTTTGCCCAGAATCACAGGGGGTTTTTGGTGTCGTTACCGAGACTCGAACCGAGTTCCCCAGGTCCGAGGTCGAGCGCCTTAGCCGTTAGGCCAACCCCTCTCCCCCCTCTTGTGGGACCTCTCTGTAAGCAAACAGAAGGCAGGGCAGAAGTATATCCCATCTTCGCCTGAGCTTTTCAGGTAATCCTTTGATCATGCCCTTTAGGGTCTTGTTGAACCTTTCAACAAGCCCATTGCATTGTGGATGATAGGGAGTGGTGAACTTGTAGTTGACACCACATTCTTTCCACATAGCTGTTAAGTATCCTGACATGAAGTTGGCACCTCTATCAGATACTACCTCCTTAGAAAACCCCACTCTGGAGAAAACTCCAAGTAAGGCCCTGGCCACAACAGGAGCTGTTGTAGTCCTAAGTGGAATTGCCTCTGGCTACCTGGTGGCATGGTCCACCACCACCAGTATGAATGTGTGCCCAGATGCTGTAGGGGGATCCATTGGTCCTACAATGTCAATCCCCACTCTTTCAAAGGGCACCCCCACCACAGGTAGTGGTATCAGGGGGGGCCTTTGTGATACCACCTGCTATGCCACTGGCTTGGCAGGTTACACAGGAGCGACAAAACTCCTTGGTATCTTCTGACATGTGAGGCCAGTGAAAATGACAGACAAGTCTGTCCCAAGTTTTATTCTGGCCTAGGTGTCCTGCTAAGGAAATATCATGGGCCAAGGTAAGAAGGAAGCCCCTAAATTGCAGAGGAATGACCAACCTCCTGGTTGTACCAGGCTTGGGGTCTCTACCCTCTGAATAAAGGAGCCCATCATCCCAATATACTTTATGGGTACCTTGAGCATTCCCAGCAGCCTCAGCAGCCGCCTGCTGTCTGAGGGGTTCAAGGGAAGGACAGGTTAACTGAGCCTGCCCCAAGTCTGCCCTAGAAGGTCCCCCTGTCCCCAGAAACTCAACCTGATCAGGTTCAAGCTCTTCAGGGACATTTCCTTTAGGGGTCTCAAGATCATCTTCCTGTGAAGGCTGATCCTCACTTGCAGGCAGTTGGGAAGGCACAGCCTTTACCCTCCTGTTCTTCTTCTTGGAAGGTACTTGGTCCATTGTTCCAGGATCCAAGACCTGAGTTCAGAGAGGCACTTTTTGACCTGTGACCTGGTCACAGCAAGGACATGTGATGATATCCCTAACATCTCTGCATGATTCCTGTACTCAACTTCTGGCCATAGAGAGTTCTCCAGGTCATTGCCCAACAAACATTCTACTGGGAGATCAGCACTAACCACAACTCTTTTTAGGCCAGTTACCCCTCCCCAGGAAAAGTTAACAAGTGCCACACTATGTGTAGTAGTGACATTGCTGGCATTGGTCACCAGGTAATTATCACCTGGTAGGTATTGTCCAGGAGCCACAAAGCTAGGTGTCACCATGGTGACACTGGCACATGTGTCCCTGTATGCTTGAGCCACTTTGTCATTAATTAAAGGCGTCTGTCTGTACTTGCCCAGATTACTGGGACTGACAGTAGTGGATAAATCAATCTCCACATCACAGATCAGGACAGCCTGTGTAGGGGTTCTGACTAGGCCAGAATCTCCCTCAGTTCCCAAGGTGATACCAACTACCCCCTTAGTCTGCGGACCAACACTGCTAACTGTACTATTGGGTGCAGGTGCCTTAGGGGCTACAGTGTTGGGGGATCCACCCTTTTTAACACTCACTTGTCCAGTGAGAGGTATTTTTACATGTACTACACCAGGGTTTTCTTTGACCTTCTTAGTTCTTCTTCTTCTTGGAAGTTTGGGACCCACCCTCAGTATTAGTTTGGGGCCCTGTTGAAGACTTCTGTTCTTTAGCTTTCTGCTCCCCACCCTTCTGGTCTGTTTTCTTTTGGTCACCACCCTGGTTCTGGTTCTGGTTCTTTTGCTTAACTCTGGTTCTAACCCATTTGTCTGCCCTCTTTCCCAATTCTTGGGGAGAGGTTAGATCTGAGTCAACCAAATGTTGATGCAACTGCTGGTTCTGACAGTTATTTAAAATCTGTTCTCTCATAAGCAAATTGTACAATCCTTCATAGTCTGTAACCTTACTTCCCAGCAACCAGCCCTCCAGAGCCTTAGTGGCACATTCAACAAATTCAGACCAGTCCTGAGTCTGTGTCTTCTGGGTGTCTCTGAACATTAACCTGTACTGTTCAGTGGTTACGCCTAACCCATCAATCGGAGCACTCTTCAGGACCAGGTAGTTTCTAGACTCCCCATCACTAACTGTGAGGAGTCTGTCTCGGCCTCTACCTTCAAAGGAGAGCCACAAGATTGCTGCCCACTGCTCCTGGGGGATCTGCTGTACTCTGCAGGCTCGCTCAAGTGCAGTCATCCATTTGTGGATGTCATCCCCACTCTTGTAAGGGGGCACAATCTTACTCAGGTTTCTATTGTCATAGGACCTGTCTTTATCCTTAGGGATAGTGCTGCCACCAGTGCATCCTAATCCACTCTCTCTAGGCTGCCTTGCTCTAGCAAGGTTCTCTTTGGCCAGGGCAACTTCTAATTCTTGCTTCTGGATCCTAAGTTCAGCCTCTCTCATTTTGGCCTCATGTTCCCTTCTCTGAGGGCTAGACAGCTCCCTTCTGGAGTGTCCATGAGAACCTCTAGAAGCATGGGAGGCATAGGATTCACCTGAGTGATTCCTCCTCCTCCTGGGCTCCTGGTTAAGTCCATTTGGGGGTCTGAATGGGTTGGACCCACCTTCAGTCCCAAATAAGCTTAAGTTAGCATGGTTAAGCCTGCTGACTAACACCTGGCTATTTCTCTCATCATCAGACCCACTTTCCTCCTCCTCCTCCTCCTCCTCTTCTTCCTCATCCTCTGGCTGAGTATCTCCAGTGACCTGGTCTTCCTCATCTATCTAGATGACAGGGGCAGGGGTGTCAGTGTTGTCATCTTCAGTGGGAGAGCCTCCCTCTCCATTCCCTGAGGGGCCTGGTTTGGAGGTCTTTAGAGCTTCAGACTGGTCTAACAGCTCTCTGATGTGACCTGCTGTAGGGGTAGGACCCATTTTGATTCCTCTTAAGGAACACAGCTGCCTCAGTTCTTTAAAAGTAAAGATAGCACATTTGGATGGTGCCCTTGGAGGGTCACTCTCAACAGAGATAGGTCCGGTGGATCCCTCTGCTCCAGACATTGCTCTAGTGTGGGTGGATATGTTGCAATCTACCTACACTGGTGTTTACCTACTAAACCTATCTAGTAGTTGTAGTCAGGGTGTGCTACTCCCTATCCTCTACAACAACTAAGTTCAGTAGAACTTAAGTATACTAGTCGTGTTTTAATGTACCTATCAGGTACCTGTATGATCTTTGAAATGATACTCTCCAAAGATTGTAATGGTAAAACAACAGCAAGCTCAAATCCCAACCGCTGCTCACCAATGTGAGAAGTTGGCCTGGTATATGATGCTCACTAGTTCTAGTGATCACCTTGTACCATGCCAAGCAACCCTTATGATGATTGGTTGTAAGTCAACCTTGATAGACCAGCTATCCTAGTAGCGTGGACAAAGCAGTCTTAGGCTAAACTCTGTAAGGCATGTGAAGCAAGCTGTTTTACCATACACAATCCCCTTGAATACCAAATGAAAGGACACCACACAGATATATATTGAAAATATATATAGATTTATTTCTACAAATATCCCCCATACTCTTTATGAGCACAGAAGCAAATGTGTTAAAACAAAACACAGTTTAAATATACAAAAGTTGCACGAATATGGATGAGCCCTAGGGGCCACCTAAACCATATATTTAAATAGTGGTATAAGAACCACTATGGGGAAAGTGAAGAGGCCTAGGGCCTGGGGAATCGCTGGAGCTGTTCGGGACTAGCAGTGATGAAGTCGGGAAAGGCCCGCGGGACTCGGGTGCAGCCCTTAAAGCGCACGCATGCACCAATGCAATGTCAATGGTGCGTAAAAGTTGCAAAGTTAGTGTTTAAGGAACCTTCCGATGGACCTACAAGGATAAAACTTTAGACACAAGCACTAGAGGTGTATACCAGTGTGGGAACACCGGCGTTGCTGAGTTACCTCACCCAGAGGAAGCGGGTGCACAGGTGCGAAGTAGTGTCGGGTTTCGTCACGCAGGTCGATGATGCTTGGAGCTGAAGATGCTGCAGGCGGGTCGTCGAGGAGAGTTCCGGTGGATCCAAGGGTGGATCTGAAGAGGTGAAGACCTAAAAGCAGAGGGGACAATGTTCAAAGTCACTAGCCAGTGACTACCGTGGAACCAGGATGGAACTAGGCGATGTCGGGTGCAAACAGGTGATGAAGTGAAGATTGTCTCTGCATCCACGTGGACACGAAGAGGTCAAGGACGTCCAAGCATTGGTCACAAGCTGTCCCACAAAGGTTCTCGCTGATGGCGGTATCGGCAACTTGATTGGAGCAAACAGGCCTTGGCTAAAGCAAGCCACGCAGGAATCGATGCAAGCTTTTCACTCGGACCAGCAAGGTCAGAGCGGGTGCTCCTTCTCAGGGGAGCAAGGGCCAATCTGGAGCAACCAGACCAGTGGTGTAAGTTGTAGTTTTCGTCGCCAAGATGGCCGCTAGCCGCGTGGCAAGTGGCCGGGATGGCGCGTCGAGTGGCAAAGTGGAAAAGGGCCCCACGCAGATTGTGGAGATGCTGGGGGGCTGATCTTCTGTGCAAATGCTGCTCGGTGTAGAGGCTTCTCAAACCCCAAAGCACAGCATCGAGGGTGCCTCGGGTGCTGCGCAGTCAGCTCTTCAGGGGTCTTCCAAGATGTCCAGTCCCACGTCTCTCGGTGCCTCCATGGGTCTCTTCTTTTCAGGGACTGTGGATCGGGCTCTGAGATGTCTGGGAGTCTGGGTCTTGTCAGGCTCTGGGCTCGGACTCCGGCGGGAGGCAGCGGCAAAGCAGACATCGAGTTGCTGGTTGGTGCCTGTATTCACAGGGTGGTCACTCCTTGGCCACAAGGGAGATTCTCTTCAGTCTTCTGTGCAGCAGAATGTCGAAGTCCGGTTTTCTTCTTATTTCAAGTCGAGTTCAAGATGATCTGAAGTCCTGGGACACAGCTCCTACTCTTATTCCAAATCTAGGGGACGGATTACCTGCTAGGTCCCTCCTCTGGGTGGGACCAGGAAGGGGGGTGGTTACACCCCCTTTCCTTTGTCCAGCTTCGTGCCAAGACTGGGGCTGGAGAGCCCCAGCACCGGTTTAAACTGGCATATGCACAGGGACACCTTGTGTGCCCCAGGCATGTCTGATTCTATTCATCCCTGTCCTACCCAATACACAAAATCCTGTCTGGGGTGGTGCTAGCACCTCCTAAGGCAGGAAAACCTTTGTCCAAGCTGCCCTCACTGGAAGGACTCCCAGCAGCAGGAGGTCAGACTTGTGTCTGTGGTGGCAGCATCCATTTTGTGATATCACATATTTCCAAGCACTCTGCCTCCAGGATTGATGAGGCCTTCCATAGGAGTGGCTGATAGGAACATATGTGTCCATTTTAGGTTAGGCATATTATGCTACACCTAAGTAAGGGGTGGTTACACCGACTTACCCCAGCTGAGTGATCAGCCAGTTGTGTCAAATATGGAGGCCAGGCCAGGGGTGGCACAATACGTGCTGCAGCCCCTGGTAGGCCTTGGAAGCACCTATGCCCTGGGTACCTGGGTACACTGTTACAGGGGCCAATGAGGTGAACCAGTTCCAATTTCGTAATGCACCTAATGTGCATTGGCATCAATTTAGAGAGAGAACAGCAGGCTGTGGGTCTGATTAGCAGGCCCACAGCCACATTAAGGGGCCGATTATGATGGCGGACGGACCTGAGTCCGTCCGCCACCATAGCGCAGGAGGGAACCTCCGCATTGCCTGCGGAGTTCCCTCCTGTGCAATTAGGATGTGACCGCCACCCTGGCGGTCACATCCTCAATCTTTAACATTGCGGCGGGTGCAGCTTCAAGCTGCACCCGCCGCAATGTTAAAAGTGCATGCACGGCATTTGCGTGCACAAAGCAGCAGGCACCGCACGGTGCCTGCCGCTTTGTGCACGCAAATGCTGGGGGGTACCATAGGTACCCCCCATGTGCACCCCCCACCCTCCCCTTCACCCAGGGGGCCCGCAACGGGCCCCCGAAGTGATGCTCCGTATGCTTTTCCACGGCAGAAAAGCCGCAGCGGAAAAGCATACTTTGTACTCCATCATAATATGGATGGCGGTGTCTGATAGACACAGCCAGCCATGTTAATGCTTTTCCGCTGCGGGCGGAATCCGCCCGCGGCGGAAAAGCGGAGGACAGATTGTGAGACCCACCAGCCATCCTAATATGGCGGTGGGTCTTTCAAGGCTCCGCGGCGGATTTCCCGCATCCTCCGGGCCGACGGTGGCTTCTGCCGGCCCGGTGGATGCGGGAAATCCGCCATCGTAATAGGCCCCTAAGTCATAAACCAGTGAAGCAAAAAGCAAAAATTTGGGGTGACCATAGGATAGCAGACCCAACTCTCCTACACCCTTCACCCAAAGTGAATGAGATGGGTCTAGTGCGAATGTGTTCATGGAACATAAACGGGTTGGGAACAAAGATTCATACTACACATAAAGGGGCCGATTATGATGGCGGACGGACCTGAGTCCGTCCGCCACCATAGCGTAGGAGGGAACCTCCGCATTGCCTGCGGAGTTCCCTCCTGTGCAATTAGGATGTGACCGCCACCCTGGCGGTCACATCCTCAATCTTTAACATTGCGGCGGGTGCAGCTTCAAGCTGCACCCGCCGCAATGTTAAAAGTGCATGCACGGCATTTGCGTGCACAAAGCAGCAGGCACCGCGCGATGCCTGCCGCTTTGTGCACGCAAATGCTGGGGGGTACCATAGGTACCCCCCATGTGCACCCCCCACCCTCCCCTTCACCCAGGGGGCCCGCAACGGGCCCCCGAAGTGATGCTCCGTATGCTTTTCCACGGCGGAAGAGCCGCCGCAGAAAAGCATACTTTGTACTCCATCATAATATGGATGGCGGTGTCTGATAGATCTGCCTTCGATTGTGTCCAAAGAAACTTACTGCGGAAAAAGCTCAGAGAAAAAAATATTCCAATGGTCCTGCTGAAAATGATCCAGGTTCTGTATAGCAAAACCTGGGTCAGGGTGAGGATGGGGGATGGCCAAACGCTATCGAAGGAAATCCCAGCAATCGAAGGCCTAAAACAAGGTTGCGTACTGGCCCCACTTCTTTTCAATTTGTTTTTGGCAGATTTAACAGGGAACCTGGATGAATTAAACGCACACCCTCCGAAATTAACTGATAAACATATCTCTAACTTACTGTATGCCATCCTTTTAAGCAACACAAAAATTGGGCTACAGCGACTAATCAATGGAACATGTATCTACACAAAGGAAAATGGGATGGTGATAAATGAAACTAAAACAAAGATCATGGTAGTCTCCAGGAACAAAAAATTAAGACAAAAATATAAATGGTACATCGAGAACACCCAACTAGAGCAAGTTGAAGTATACAAGTATTTAGGTGTACTGTTCGATGAGAAGGGTAATTATGAGCCGCAAAAAAGAGATATTCAAAGGAAGACCAACTCTCTGAATGCAGGATTTAGAATCTTGCAGAAATCATTGAGCAACCTTACATATGGGCCTCTCTTAAAGATTATAGGGACAAGACTGCTACCAACAATGACATATGGCAGTGAATCATTAATGGGAAAGGATACTGAAACAATAAATAATGCTGTATCTAAAACATATAAATGACTATTTCATCTCCCAATTAATACCTCGCCAGCGCAAATTAGACTGGAGTTTGGTTTAATCAACCAATATTATGCGAGGAAGGGACATTTTATTAAAACCTGGAATCTGATTAAAAATCATCATGATAACCAGATATCGCAGTTTTTATGGAAAGAGATAAATAATAACACAAAGTCAACGGCATTGAACTATCTTAAAGAAGCGATAGAAGAGTTTGCTGTTACCTCAATTTGGAACAACACTATAACTAATGCATCGTTCAAAAAATAATCAATAGAACTACAAACCATCTATCACTCGTAAATGACAAAGATAGGGGGAGCCTGTTCTATCCTTACCTGACACGCCGCTCTGCTCACGGAGAAGCCGACACCGCAAAGAGTCAAACCGACAGTGAAACCGCGCCGCCGCTCCGGGAACCACAACACCCGGCAGGCCACGCGGCGGCGCGCTGGGTGACGCGCACGGAGAGCGCGAGGCAGGCATAAAGAGAGCTCACACCCGCGGCGCGGGACGCGAGCGGGACGCCCGGGGCGAAGCCCGGGCAAAGGGCGGGCCCTCTACGGCCCTCATCGGCTGGAAAAGGCTGGGCTGGGCCACCCCCCTGACACCTCTCACACAGACTATACGGTACTGTCTCCAGCTAGTTCTATTTGATAAAAGTTAACAGAGGCATTGGCCTCCCATTCCATTACTGGATGTTTTGATTGACTTGCACGGTACATCGTTGCAAACATTGACTGTACTCACCTGATTTGAGCCCTGAAGGTTGTCTAAAATTACCATTTCAATTATGGGGAAAAAGCTGATCCCTGCCCCAGCTGAGGCAGTGAATACTATTGACTCATATCTGGTACAAGTGGTCAGTAACATTAACAATAAGAGAAGGCAATCTCTTGGCCTAAGTCAATCACCTATTTTGCATACAGATAGCCCCTCTACAAGTATTTTAAGTACAGCGACATCGGATTCACTCATTGAAAAACCGCCGTCAGTTTCTGCGGACTCTAATCCTCAAAACAATAGCACTGAGGTAGCTGCTGCTGCTGACGTTGACTTTCCAACAGATAGAACTGACTTAATAGATCTATCAGATAGTGTTTTTATTGATGTTAACCAACAGCCAGCTGTCACGGAGGAAGACCCACAATCTCTGCAGCCTTCGACACGGGCTGTTAGAGCCTGTAGAAGACTTCCAGCAAAGAGGGGGGGGAAACAATTAGGAAGGAAAAAACCCGCCACACCACCCACTAGGTTGGGGGGGAAATATGTAGAGCCCAACATTGATATAGAGTCCAAACGCATTGTCGATGATGATCTCTTTAATAGGATTCAAGAAATGATAGATATCAAGATCAGGACCATAATTAAACCTCTGATCGGGAAACTAGATAAATTAACATCTGAGGTCAAAAAACTGGGTGGGGTACATATTAAATTAGTAGATGAGGTAGAGAATTTATCCTCTCTCGTCACAAATCTAACACCCACAGACGTGGAGGTTACCCCAATCGAAAGTAATCTACAACCCATTCAACAAGGGCCGCTGCTCTCGCCAGCGTTGCCGTCAGTACCTATTCCTGGTCAGGATACTGTTGTAGATAATGGAGACGGCCGAAACAGCACCACTGGTCTTACAGTGGTTGCGCAACAAGAGGATGTTTCAGCCCAATTTATAGTGGAAGCTTCGCCAGTAGTGCTGGTGCTGGCGAATGTCCCTGTTCTATCACAAGGGAAAAAAGAGTCCAATCAGGATCTAAAAGATAAAGCGTTACATTGGCTCTCTAACAATATGTATATGGCCCAACAAGGGCTCGATAAATTGGCAGGGGATATTGTTATGACTAGGAGGGTCTCTTGGATTGGCAGTAAGCCAAAAAAGTTCCAGGGGGACTGTGTCATCCTAAACTTTGCCAATGCCGAGGTTCTTCCAGAAATTTTGAATAATGTTTTCCCACCCCAACGTCGTAGTGGCTTGATAGTTCCTCTTACTCTCAAGTTTTTTTATGACAAGACTCAGCTTGCTACCATACCCATTATCCCCAGTTACAAAAGAAACACTAATCCCAGCAGCTGGGGTGGGGGCACCACATCTCGACATTTTAATGACTGGTCTCAGCCCATAGTACATCGGGAGCCAGGAAGATTCAACTACCAGAAAGAGTTTAATAACAGGCCAGTCCTTGCACATGAACCAAGGTTTAATGGTTGGGGTTCTGGCCTTATGGGCTACGAACATAGTGCGCGGGGAAATAGGCCCACACATTGGTTGAGAAACGACCATTTTCTTACACGTCCTATTACCCCACAACCTATGTTGAACCCAGCTTTATATGGACAGGGTCAGGTGGCTACTCCTTTTGAGTGGGGCTTTGCCACAGGAAACAGGTTTGGCCCTTTATCTGACCTGAACACTTGTGACTGACTCGAACCAGGAATTGACCTGGATAGGGAGGTATTGAATAACTCAATAGTAAAATGTGGAGATTTAAACATTTTTGAGCACTTGATTAATTCTGTCCCCAATGTAGCATCAGAGTCTCAGGCGTTAATGAATCCTGTACAGCAACTGCCTTCATCTTGGACTGTGGCTGCTGTAAAAATGAGTACGTGGGGAGAGGGCATACAGAGCCCGTGTTCAGTTGGCACAAGCGAAGGCCCATTATTGCAACTAGCAGTCGAGGGTGATTTAGAGGACGCAAATGAACTAAGGCCATCTACTGATTCATGCAAGATTATTAGTTGGAATGTAGCAGGCTTAGCTGCAAAACGTCAGGATAATGCCTGGTTGAGCTTTGTCACTAAGCATCATATAATCGCCTTGCAAGAAACATGGGACACATCCAACAATCTTTGGTGGGATGGGTTCACCTGCTTTACCAAACCTGCAGTGGCTAGTAGGGCGGGCAGAGCAAAAGGTGGATTGGTAATTTTGTTTGCGTTAGACTTAGTGGGAAGCTACAGGCAGATTAGTACTGATTCTGACAATATACTAATGGTTGAAAGGGTGATTAATAAAACATGTAGGATTTTATATGTAAATTTCTACAATTCAGGGAATAGTGATTATAGCGGTCGCAATATCTCCAGTTTGGATAATATTTTAAACACAGCAGTACAGAATATCGAGTTAGCTTTTGAGTTTATTTTATTAGGCGATTTTAACATTCATTTATGTAATCTATCATGTAAGGGAAGAAGTACAAATGAGTTTGATGATGCGGCTTTACAGGGACCTCATTTTGAACATTCTGTAGAGGGCCAGGAGCTTGAAGATCTGTTGGCTAACTATGACCTATACGAACCTGATTGTGGCCTGAGATTGCCAACTTTCACCGGCGCCCAAAATGGCACAGTGATCGACTACATTTTTGTCTCACCAGGGATCTTAAATCGGACCATGGCTTATCGCACAGTTGCAACACACTATAGTGACCATAACCCAGTTTTACTCGAAGTGGCCTGGGGTGCTCAGATGGGGGCGCCACCAAAGATATCAAAACTGACACATCCCCTGAGGACCACTGATCAAGACCGACGAGTGAAGTGGGCTAAAGTGATTCCGGAAAATTTTTATGAAAAATGCTTCCCTAAAATCAAAGACTATGTGGAGCGCTGTAAAAATCCGGGCACGCAAGGTATTCACATAGTAGCAGCTTATGAGGCAATCTGTAACCAGGTATCTAAGGATCTTTTGGCGAAACCAATCCAGGGAGCACAAGGTCACAAGCGATGGTTCGATTCGGCATGCTCGAAAGCCCATAGAGAACTGTTGGCAGCTTTAAAAAACGCCCCAAGGGATAAAGTTGTAATCTCGAGCTTAAGGAAAAACTATAAGTCAGCCATTAAGAATCGTAAAGACACCATTAAAGGCGAAACATGGGACAATCTTCTCTCGGCGGCAGTGCTGAAGGATAGCAGGAAATTCTGGGAGATCATCAAACAGCCCATATTCTCTGATGACAGCAATGCACCTATGGACTGTGTGATCACAGATGATAAATGGTTGTCTTTCTTTAAAAATGTTTATGGGGGTGATGAAGACGGTTGTAAAAATGGTCCATTACCCAACGTGGATGTTCATCCCATCATCTTTAATCCCCAAGAAGTGGAGAAAGCTCTCTTGGCAACCACCAAACATAAGGCACCTGGCCCCGATGGAGTCCCTGCTGACTTTTTTATGTACTCTCCTAAACTGTGGGCTGAGGTTATGTCAAATGTGTTCAATGCAGTTAATGGTAACCCAGCTCCCGCCTCGTGGGCCAGATCTACCATCGTCCCCATTTTTAAAAATAAAGGTCAGCGGGACGACCCCGCGTTCTATAGGCCCATATCCCTCTTGGACTCAACGATAAAAATTCTGGGCAGAGTCCTTTTATCTAGATTGAGGGAGAATGTTGAGGGCTGTGGCGGGCTCTCTGACCTGCAATATGGTTTTAGGGAGAGAAAAGGGACCATCGAACAATGTATTAATCTGCATTTACTCATCTCTAAGTATACGGTGGCCAAGGAGGGTTCTGTGTTTTTGGCATTTATGGACCTCTCCTCGGCCTTTGACCTCGTTAATAGGGCAAAACTTTGGTCAATTCTTTTGGAGATGGGTATTGATGAAGCTTTGGTCACGTTCATGGCTACTATGCATCAGGAGCTTTTTGCAGCTGTCCGAGTGTCAAATAATGGCAGATGCACCCCACCTTTTAAATCTTTAAAAGGGGTTCGGCAAGGCTGCATCTTAGCGCCCACGCTTTTTACCATCTATATTAATGGCCTGGGGGAATACCTGCGAGACCAGGACGCGGATGTGCCACGTGCAGGAGATGTCCACATCCCGGCACTCCTGTACGCGGATGACGCCGTGTTGATTGCCCGTACTGGTGTAGGTCTGCAGCGCCTCTTGGACGCCTTTGGCTCCTTCATGGATAACCTAGACCTTAGGGTTAATGTCTCCAAATCACATACTATGGTTATGGGCCTGAGCGTTTCAAAAAAAGACATAAATCATTTTTCTGCAGAGGGGCCCCGGTGGCCAAGGTAACCACATTTCCCTATTTGGGTGTATTGTTTGACCAGAATGGAACGTGGGGGCCACAGATTAGAGCAAAGAGGATTGCGGTTACTAGATCTTCCTCAGCGCTTTTGGGCTTTGCTGGCAAGTTGGGAGCCAGGCCCATGGAAGCCCTTTTGAAGATCTACAAGTGCAAGCCTGTTGCTATTGCACTATATGGATCCCCTTTGTGGGGGTATGTAAATCTTGACCCCATCCAAAGGGCAGAAAATAGATTCATAAGATCGCTTCTCTCTATCCCCCAGTCAACTCCGACTTATTCCATACATAAAGAGGTGGGTTTATCCTACCTGTCAGACTCATTGAGTTTGGCACCCCTAACCCTGTGGCTGAAAATGTGGTTGAACGAAGACCTTCCTTTGAACCACATAATATTGAAGGATGTTTTAACACTTGATAAACACAGTAGCATCCCATGGTTGGCCTATCTAATTAAAACATTCACTGATTTGGGCCGCCCAGAACTCTTTTTAAGCCCAGATAAAATTAGAGCTCTGGACATAGACCTTACAAAAAAGTCATTCAGGGTTATGAAGGAAATGCGCCGTGAGGAAGCTGAAATGCAGAAGCCAGCAGTTAGGGCTCACAATCTTTTGGTGAGCGAATCCTCTCTTGCATCTTATCTCACTTTTGTTACAGTCCCTTACCACAGGTTTTTACTAACTAAATTTAGGTTTAACCTGTTACATTTTTATTTAGGTTCTTTTACGTCTTGGCAGAAGCCAGACCTAGCCCCCCCATGCAGTTGTGACCATTTTTCTGTGCAGGACACAATGCATTTCATTATGTTTTGTAGCCTATACCACGAGCAGAGAAGAAAATATTTGCTCCCTATTTTGAAAGAAGCAGGCTTTACTCAGGTGCGTCCGGCGTTGCTTTATTTACAACTCCTGACAAATCCCCGTACAACTTTCTGTATTGCTAACTTCTTAGTGGCCGCTGCGAGGGTAAAAAGGGGGGGCCAAATGTCGCCTTAAAAAAAATAACTTTTTAAAGTTGCTTTGTTTTTCTTTTTCTTTGATATGAATTGTATAATGTATTTTCTATTTATTCTTGTATATAGTATTTAAAATGTGTACTTAGATTGATGTTTTTAGGTCATTGAAGGGCAATTTATGTATATTTCCCTTCTCAGGGTTTTATTGTTTTGTTTCTTTGTATGACTTGTAATAAGTCAAATAAAGATATTCTGACTGACTGACTGACAAAGATAGTCTGACAAAAAGAAAACATGCTTGGACAATAAGAAATGGATACAAAAAAAGAAGGTACAAGACTATTTGGAAACCCCGTGGTCAGAAAAAAATAAACAAATCCTTCTCAAAGCAAGATTTGGAATACTCCCGGGAACTTGCCACCTCCCCCCCGTGGAAAACCACTGAATGGTATACTCTATGCAGATTATGTAAAAGTGGAGAGGAGAACATTGTGCACCTGCTATGCATTTGTCCTGGACTCCAAAATGAAAGGAAATCTTTACTTAAACTCCCTTTTAATGTACGTGGAATACGGACATGTAGGCAAGCTCTGAAATGTTGTCTCCAATCGAATGACAAAGGTATGAACGCTACCTTTGTAAGGTTCCTACTGATAGTAAAAGCAAAATTAGGAGACTAAAGGGCCTATTACGATGGCGGATTTCCCGCATCCACCGGGCCGGCGGAAGCCACCGCCGGCCCGGAGGATGCGGGTAATCCGCCGCAGAGGCTTGAAAGACCCACCGCCAAATTAGGATGGCTGGTGGGTCTTACAATCTGTCCTCCGCTTTTCTGCCGCGGTCGCCTTCCGACCGTGGCGGAAAAGCATTAACATGGCTGGCGGTGTCTATCAGACACCGCCATCCATATTAGGATGGAGTACAAAGTATGCTTTTCCACTGCGGCTTTTCCGCCGTGGAAAAGCATACAGAGCCTCACTTGGGGGGCCCGTTGCGGGCCCCCTGGGTGAAGGGGATGTGGGGGGTGCACATGGGGGGTACCTATGGTACCCCCTGCATTTGCGAGGACAAAGCGGCAGGCACCGCGCGGTGCCTGCTGCTTTGGGCACGCAAATGCCGTGCATGCATTTTTACCATTGCGGCGGGTGCAGCTTGAAGCTGCACCCGCCACAATGTTAAAGATTGAAGATGTGACCGCCACCCTGGCGGTCACATCCTAATCTGCACGGAGGGACCGCCGCAGCCCCTGTGGATGGTCCCTCCTACTCTATAGTGGCGGACGGACTCAGGTCCGTCCGCCATCATAATCGGCCCCTATGTCTTAAATTAACTAACTTAATTAACTTTAATGAATTTTATGAAGAAATTGCTTTTATTGGTTTTAGATACTAAAAGTATATATTTTAGTAATTGTAATATTGTAAGATTTTAAATAATCAAACAATAAAGATTTACTTACTTATTTACTTACTAGTTGTACGGGTGGGTGGCTGGGTGTGAGTAGTTGTGTAGCTATGTGAGTGAGTATATCAGTGCCTCCGTGGTTATGTCACTGGATGTTAAAGTAGGTGTGTGGGTGTGTGACTGGGTGTGTTAGTGACTGCATGGGTATCTAATGGGTATGTAAGTGGCTGTTTGGATTGGTAACTGGCTGTGTTAGTGGATGTTTGGGTGTGTAACTGTGTGCAAGCCGCTCTGTTAGTGGTGGATACATAGGTGATTTGTGAGTGGATGTATAGGTACCTCTGTTGCTGTCTGACTGGGTGTGTGAGTGGCTGTATGATTTTGTAAAAAGGTATGTGAGTTGCTGTATGGGTGGGTGACTGGGTGAATAACTAAATGTATGGATTTATGTGTGTGTAACTGACTGTCTGAGTACTAGGTACACAAATGGCTCTATAGGTGTGTGAGTGGGTGTAACAGTGCATGTATGGGTGTGTGAATGACTATGTAAATGGATATATAGGTGGGTAAATGTGTGTGTTAATGGTTTGTGGGTGAGTGACTGAGTGGGAAAGTCACAGTTTGGCTATATGAGTGGTGGGCACATAAGTGTTTTGTGAGAGTGTAACCGGGTGTAACTGGGTGTGTAAGTGTTAGCCTGACTGTGTTAGTGGGTGCAAATTGCATACTAGAAAAAGAAACAACCCATATCTCATTTAAAATGCATTCATTCATACTGGCCTAATACAATAACTATATTTTCAGTATAGCAATTCCTCTTCCTCCTTTGCTGCTCACTATAGGCCTCATTTACCGGGGCCCTAGTGGTACTTTACGCCACCGAGGATCACTTTTTTGATGCTTCGGTAGCGCAATGTGCTGCAGCATATTTACAAGGCCACGCAAATCCACTTTGTGTGGCTTTTTATGGTCATGTAAATATATGCCCCTTCCACGTGGAGCGCTGCGTGAAAGGGGCATCCATGGGTGTTCCTTTGGGTGTTCCCACGCAACACACATAGAATCTGAAGCATTCCCAGATTTATGATGAATCATAAACCTGGAAATGCGTCCGATTCTAACACCACCCCAGCGGTGGCGTTAGGGAGGCGCAATAAGGAGAAATATCCTTATTTCTCCTGGTTTTTCCCTCTTTCTATGTGCACTGCATTTTTCAGCATACTTAAAAAGGGAAATCTCCTCTTGTGATTGTTTTTGTGCAGGAAGGTGTCACTTCCTGCACAAAACAATCACCCCTACAATGCAGACACACAATCACCCCTAAAACGCATACACCCTGGCACAATGGTGCAAGTGTGCCTGCGTTGGCGCAAGGCAGCCCATTGCACGCCAACGCAGGGGAAAAGGACAGCAATGCACAGTATCTCATAGATACTGCACATTCCTTCCCTTTTCATGCAGGGCAGTGCAGCGTAGCAAGGTTCCTTGCTGCACTGCCCCGCGCCAAAACTTCATAAATGAGACCTCAATTTTTTAGTTAATGTTCTCATCTAACCTCCCTTCTATTTTGCCTTTTACTGTTGAGTCTAGAAGCTACACATTTTCTTTCAGCTTCTAAACAGTCATACTTTTTTTAATATATACTTTTTTATAGTACAACCATTTGACATACCTTTAAAATCTTATTTTAATATCTGTTTACCACTGCAAATCTCAAGTCAGACACATGGCAATCCTCGTCCACTCACAGCACAAAAGTACCAATAATGGATTCCTTCTTTGGAAAATATAGACTGACTGGGCAATCCCGCTGGGTCCGCTGCGACACTTTTACCAGTAGCTTCTGTGACTAGGGGCCCTTTGGAAATGTTACATATCCAGAATGATAAACCCTGTACAATTGACACCCGAGGTCAAGCTCAGAGTAGCAACCCAGACCGGCCCATTTCATGTATGGCACAAGATTGTGGTATACGTCCTAATGTGAACTACACCCCACAAGTCGTGGATTTTGCCCCGCATAGGAGTAATCTAAGCCCTCATGAAGGTATCACAGTTACGAAGACACAATCTGTAGGTTTAAGGATTGGTTCCTGGAACATAGCGGGAATGGTAAACAAAATAGTTTCAAGTGAATGGTCCTCTTTCATTGAAGAGCTTGATATTTTGTCTTTCCAAGAGACCTGGGCAGTAGAACAGGTATTTCGTCCTGGTTATATTAATTTTTACAAAAATGCGGAACAGGGAGAATGGGGTCGCCCCAAAGGAGGTTTAATAACATGGGTTAGGCAAAGTTTAAACTGTAAGCTGGATGAGATATATATTGATTCCCAGGATATCCTTATTATTAGGGTTAGTAAGTGTATATTTCCTGATTTTCTTTTAATCAATGTTTATTCTAGGGGCCTGCAAGGAGGGAAGGCCTCTAATACTATAGTGTTGCTTGATGATTTTTTAACCAACCACGGAGGTGGAAATCACATAATAGTGGCCGGTAATTTTAATTGTACTTTTGAGCCCCTGGATTTTCATGACATGTTTTTAACTGCAGAGGGGGACGATAAGTGGTCAATACCTCCACTTGACCTTGAGCCTATTAAGAGGTGGTCCGGCGCAGCACTACAACTAAAAGTTCTGTGCCTGAAACATGGTTTGAGAGCGACCAACGGCCGTTCCATATCAGATAAAAAGGGGTTGCCCACTTGTGTTAGTGGCCTGCGTAATAGTCGCATAGATTATTTTCTTTTATCCATGGAGCTCTGGGTCTTTTTGATAGATATGAAAGTTCTTTCACCTCCGGAAAGTGACCACAATCCATTGCTTTTTTTTATGCAGGTGCTAAATCTCAATATTGGAGTAGTTTTGGAACCACAGGTATATTCTTTAGAAGTATTCCTAACATATTACACTCGCCGGCTTAAATGGTCCAATGTGTCAAGCAAGGTTGACCAACTGAATCAGATGAGTATTATGTTAGCTGAAGCTATAGCCACTCTTCAGGATGACAAAATGCACGGTTCCCTCTCACCTACTGCTGTACAGGTCCATGATAACCTTTTTAACAGTCTTAAAAGTTTTTTTACTGCTAGATCCAAACATGCGTATACTCCCATTGCCCAGAAGGCCGCTGTTTGGTACAACTCTGCTTGTCGAACTGCTTACAAATTGTTAGCTGCTGCCATAAAAGGCAAGGATGGTGCTAAGATACGAGAGAAAAGGATTCCCTATAAGGTCGTTCAATCTCAGGCCAAGAGGGACTGGGATGAAGACCACTGGAGGGATCTGCTAAAGTCTTGTACGGGCAGAGACATGACTGCGTTCTGGCACTTAGTGAAGTGGGGGAACGGGGACGAGAGTAATATTCCAACTAATTACGTGACGCCCAATCAATGGGTTCTCCACTTTAAGGGCCAGTTTGCAAGCAGTCCAACAGATCAGGAGATATTTGTGATGCTGTCTTCTGTTTCTACAATATTCTTTACTAAAAAGGAAGTAGAAAATGCCCTCCTCCTGGTTCCGAGAGGTAGAGCTCCGAGGCTTGATTGTATCCCCGCTGACTTAATTCTTCACGATGTTGATTCTTGGGTGTTGTACATATACTTGTTATTAAATGCCATTGCTAAAGGTGCATCTCTGCCTAGCACTTGGGCAGGAGCGGTAATCTTACCTGTTTTTAAAAAAGGAGACCGATCAAACCCTGGCAATTACAGGCCCATAAGCCTGATTGACTGTATCCAAAAAGTTATTGCCTGGGTGGTGCTAGGCAGAATCCAGGAATGGTTGGAGGATTTAAATATCCTCTCTAACCTACAAGCAGGGTTTCAGCAATCAATCAGCACTGTGGATCAGGTTTTAAAATTTATTTTAATATATTGGCGAACTGTCACCCTGGGGAAAGGGACCATTTATGCTGCCTTTGTTGATTTGAAGTCAGCGTTCGACTTGGTTCTGCGTCCTAAATTGTGGTCTACCCTTCTGAAACTGGGCTTGCCGCTCGAGCTTTTGGCTCTTGTGGTCAAACTACATACTGGTAACTATGCCCAGGTTAGGTGGGACCCGGCAGGTAGGACTACTGGAAAGTTCCCGGTGGAGAAGGGGATGAGACAGGGATGCGTCCTTGCACCCACCCTCTTTTCTATTTATATAAACGCGGTAGTAAATTATTTTAAAGATTACCCCACAGATGCTCCCTGTTTAGCTGGAAACAAGACCCCTCTATCAATGTTCGCCGATGACACTCTCATACTATTGAAAACCAGGCAGGGTCTTCAACGTGCCCTCATAAGATAAGAAGAGTTTTGTGAAGAACATGACCTCATTGTAAACGTTAATAAAACCAAGTACATGGTTCTGCACAACTCGAAAAAAGTCATCGGTGAAGTTAGTCTGAGGGAAGGGTCTCTGGAACAAACTGAGACATTCTCATATCTGGGGGTACTAATCGACAGGAAATTGTGTTGGAATGCACAATTAGATTGTGTCTCCGCTAAACATGCCCAACTTTCAGAAGTTCTCCTTAGGGAACATAAACGCTCATACAACAAACCAATAGCCCCAGTGCTTCAGATATATAATGTCAAAATTGGCGCTTCAATTTTATATCAGGGATGTGCCAGATATAGAATTTTAGCCTATTGAAGGCGGCTTTGGGTCACCCCTGAACTTGCCCATTATGCCCAGGCCGTTTTAGAAGTGAGGATCTTGACATCAATCTTAAAATTGTATGGTTTAGTGCCCTTAAAATCCTACTACGTGAATTAGGGTTGGAACACTTGTGGGCTACTCCTATGGGAAGTGTTTTCCCCAGTAAATCTGAGTTGAAGATAGCCTATTGGAATCAGGTTAACATGAAGCGGTTTGCATCTTGTTCAAATGGCTCTCTGACAAAGGTTTTTATTGAATTAAAACATGAAACTAAATTGGAGGGTTACTGGGACCTTATCATGTCTACCCGAGACAGGAACCTACTCCACCAGTTCAGGGTAGGTTCTCTGCCTCTGCACTCTTTCACCTTTAAATGGTGTATCACAAAGTCTAGTGTTTGTCCCTTTTGCCCCGATGTAAGTGAAACTGTGGCTCATGTTTTCTTTGTTTGTCACGCATACACTATAGCTAGACGCACATGGCTTAAACCTATTTGTGATAATATGGGCACTAGATCTAGCCGTGAGACCTTCAGAATCTTAAAAACTTCGGTTGAAAGCCCGATAGTGGTTGCAACTGCAAAGTTCTTGGGTTGGGTATGGGTGATAAGATGGAACAATGCGAGAATAATGTAACCGCTTATGTTATTGATTTCTTCTCACTCTGTAAATTTCTATCGTTTATGAATTTTTCTGATATGTGGCTTAATCTGCACATATTTTTAAAAAAGAAGCCAATATCCATTTGTAAGCTTTTAAATCATGGACCTGTTTTTTAAAGTTTTTTAAATTTCTATTTATTTAATGATTCACTTGTCGTTTCCGGGGTGTCATTCGTACATCAAGTTTTTGTTATACAAAACATGTGTTATTGTCACTTGTCCATTCTGTATATGCTGTTTAACTTTTGTGGTTTTTTAACAAACCGAAATAAAGTTTATAAACTGAAACTGGATACCTTCGCACTGTGCTCTCACTCATACTCCTGTACTTAGCAGATCACAGACTTCCTTTCATCTTTTATTTTTGTAATGCTACTTCTAAATGGTCGCTATTTTTAACCCTTCTCATGTTTCCTGTAAAGACCCCCAATTTGTTAGGTTTTTTTGCAGATCTGCGGATCTACCACGGGTGTCAGCGAGCCTCTCTGTGTGGTCTGCAGTAGATCAGCTCGATTCACATGAAAGCCCTTAAAGACAATAAACAATCTGCTGTTACTGCTTTTCATTTATATTTAATTTTGTAAAATATTGTCAATAACAAGACTTACACTCAAATACTGATCAATGTTTGCACAGTAGTAAGCTTTTCAGTTTCACAATGCAATCTTTTTTGTTCCTTTCCCCCAACACTCTTATAGCTCCTTTTCCATAGTAACCATGTTTCAAATAGTGTCTGCCTACCAGAAGGGCAACAGCATACTAGCTTCACATTACTTGTAGCAGATGTGGTTAACGGTATGAAATTCCAAGCATATCCCTTTCTCTTATTTTTCCAAAGTTAATCTCATAGTTATTTTGGTTTTTTGTCACTACCTAATTTTAGTTCTCTGAACATCTCCACCATCCAAATATATTGTTTTATATTGTACTTGCTGTCCTCCATTGTAACTGCCTTTCATCTGTGAATCTGCTACATTCTGTTACAGCCTTTTCCGGTCTGCTATTCCTGCGTGTCCCCAAAATGGTCAAAGTCTAAATAGTGGGTCATAGTTGTGTGTGTTGGGCCAGAGAGATTACTAGAAAGAGTGCCATTGACAGTGACTTAGGTTTACCTAATGTTGACATTACTTGGTTTGGCCAGAGAACGTTAAAGCGACATCAATTGCTGCCTTTGGTTGAAAGCATTGTGGAATGTAAACATCCAGACCTCCTGATTGTACACTGTGATGGCAATGACCTACGCACAATTACTGGGGTAGGAGTGGAAATACTAATGAAGAAAACCTTTGATAAATGTATGTCACTTTTCCCACATACTGCCTTGATGTTCTGAAACATTTGCCAAAGACAGAAGTGGCAGTGGTCAACCTAATTTAGTCCACAGATAGAAAAAACAGGAAACATTTTAAAAAACATCTGTTTCTACATTTCTCCATGACCACAACATGGGCACTATTTACCATAACAACTTACGCTTCAATATGGACGGATTATGTCAAAAAGTCATTTCACAGACACAGACACCAGGGTGTTCCTCCACAACTTAAAAGACTGCATCCTGTCTATGTTTAATTATCATCTACACACTATAAATACTAAGGCTATTTTCAGAGCCAACCCTTTCCCCAAACACTGGTTCTTTTTGTTTTCTCACTCAGATCCTCCATTGATCCTCAGCCAAATAAGGGGTCTACCATCTTTGTTGCTGGCAGATCCGCAGCGGATCCATGGACACATTCTCAACCAAAATCACACATTCAAAACAAAACAATAACACATTTAATACAAACCTATCCTATTGCAATTTATATATCTGTATCACTGCCTGTGTGTGGGTGAATGAGTAGCTGTGTAGGTAACTGTGTGGGTGTATGAGGGGCTATATGGGTGTGTATGACACGGGGGTGTTAGTATCTATGTGGGTGTGGAACTGGGTGTGGCAGTGACTGTATGAGCAGTTCTCTTGTGCTTCTGTGGGTGTGTGAGTGGTTTTCTCGATCTTTGAATGGACTTGTACATGGCTGTATGGGTGTGAGAGTAGGTGTGTGAGTGGTTGTGTGGGTGTGTACGTGGGTGCAGAAATGTTTAGTGGGTAGCTGTATAAGTGGGTATGTCAGTGACAGAATGGGTCTGTATGTGGGTGTGTAAGTGGCTGTATGGGTGTGTACATGGGTGTGTGAGTGCCTGTATGGGTCTCTGAGTGAGTGTGTAAGTGGTTGTCTGAGCCTCTGAGTTGATATATGAGTGACTGTATGGGTGTGTAAGTAGGTGTATAGATATGTAAGTGGATGTGTGAGTGGGTCTTTAAGTGGGTACACATGTTTTTTTAATTGGGGTCTGGATTCACAGATTCACCGTGGATTCATGTGGGGAGAGGTGTGTGAGTGTCTGTATGAGTGTGTAAGTAGTTGTGGGGGTTGTAAGTGGGCATGTGTGAAGGGTGGATGTGTAAGCGGCTGTATGGGTCTCTGAGTGGTGTTTTCCATGGCTGTATGGAAGTGTGAGTGGGTGCGTAATTGTTTTTGCTGCATGGATGTATGAGTGGCTGTTTGGGTATGTGAGTAGGTGTGTGAATGCCTGTGTGGGTCTGTGAGTGGGTATGTGAGTGGTTCTCGGGGTCTCTGAGTGTAAGTATCAGTGACTGTATGGGTGTGTGAGTAACTGTATGGGTATGTGAATAAGTGTATGGATGTATGATGTGTGAGTAGTTGTGTGGGAGTATGAGAGCTAGCATGAGTGTGCCTATGAGTGGGTGAATGTGTTTTATTGATTGGGGTCTGGATCTGGGGATCTGCCGCATATTTACATGAGGGGCCATGTTGGGCATAGCAGTAGATCCGCGGATCCTCGTGCCTGCAAGGAAAAACAATTTTTCCTATTAGGAGTCCCTCACAGACCCCTACATCAGTCCCATGGGGTCAGGATACCTCTATCCTGACCCCTTATATCCTATTTCGACTTTATTTCCCCCCGGGATCATGTCCTGATTCACAAAATGGCAGCTGCAACTTTTCTCTCAGGTGCGTTGATCCCCTGTGGATGCGCACCTCTAGAAATACATTAATCCTTTTCTCTAATAATTCCAAAACTAATGAAGAGATTTACATACCAAAGGGTACTTTTTTGGACCAAGATCTAGCTTTCTGCCAAATTTGGTCTAATTCCGCTTGGCTGTTCGGACTCTAGTCATGTCTAAAATTCCAATGGGAAATTGGATGGGAAAAAACACATTATTGGAACCATCCCCCCGCCCCCATTTTCTCTGCCCCCACTTGACAATTCACCCCAAAAGGTTCCAGACAGCAGTTGAAGTGACTGGCAAACTAGTTTTGATAATTTTGAGAAGATTTGTTAAACAGCACCAAAGTTATTAGCAAAACTAAAAAGAATCTTCCGAAGAAGCTAGTTCTTAAATTATACCTACCGCCAGTAGGTTATATATATATATATTGGCTGCAAACATATCCTGAGTCTGTTTAGCTGACATTATCCTAACATTATAAACCAAGAATCACTGGAAAAAAACTTTTAGAGAAATGTGTTTGCATTTCTTTTAACATTGGAATATATCTATCTATTTTGGCAAAGACTGAAATTTTGTTTTTGATGATGCATTTTATTTGGGTTACTCTTCCTTAATTCCTTTGCCATAAGGTCACTTCTCACAACTAGTTGGAGTGTAAAATAATTCAACCAATGGTGAAAAATGGGTAGTCCATGGGAATTTAACTAGTCCACTAGTTCCTCGAAATCTCCTGAATCAGTTCGTATTCAGCATGCATGCAGAACAGCAGCTGTCTGATATCACGCTCAGCTCCATAAACACATTAGTCTTTAATCCATCAATGCGCAATAGACCTCCTCGTTCATCAAATCAGGCAATATTATATTCTTAGCATTTACGGGGACACTTCCTAGTGTCACCTCATCCGATCAAGACCACCGACTCCATTGGTAAGGTCGTATAGAATGTGTGTCAGGCTACATGAAGAAGATACACAATGCAGAAAAATAGATGGAAGTATTATGCAGTACTTAAGTCATCCAGTATGTGAAACATTAAAACAATGCGCCTTTAGCTAGAGCATGAGGAAAAGTTTAAGAGGTTAGTTCCCTAGGCAGATGTCCTGGAATGGTAACAAGTGTGCAGCAAATCCTTATACAACACATGAGACTTCAGGAAAAAGAGAAATCTGTTACAAATTGTGACACCGAAGAATTTTCTCTAATTCGGTGTGCTTAGCGAGGCAGAAAACTTCACGAATACAGTCTGACCCATGTTAACTCAGACTAGTTAAAAGCAGAATATATATAATTATAAGCATACTTTCATAGGAAACACGAAGATGTGCTTTTAGTATCAATTTTGATGCACTTAGAGTCATTTAGTACAATTACAAATAATTCATGTAGACATGGGGTACTATTGCATTTGTAAGTACCAACATGTATGTGCATTTTAAGATGTATACGTTATTGTTTTATTCAAATAACATGAATACCTTTATGAAGTACATTCTCAGAAAGTTTCACAAATGCATCTTTACGTAGGAATGTGTAGCACCTGCTTTTCTTTTTTCATTTTCGGGACCCACGTTTAATCACACAAGGGTGAATTTTTATAAAACTCACTATCAAAATCAGGATAAATCATAATATTTGCTAAATCTCATTAGTAAATTTTTCATGTAAATGAAGTTTAGAAACGATTAGCGGTAAATTCAATAACTGCCAATTCACCATATACATGTTTTCTAGCACATTTTAATGAAACAATATACTTTGTTAATTTACAAATCACAATGTAGATTAGATACAAATGTATCAAATAGTCCTATATCTCTTTCCTCTGCATGCCTCTACGATGCAGTAACTAAAAAATCCCTTTTTTTATCATGTTTTTGTGAATGTGTAATTGGTGCGCACATTATTTTTCTCTCAGAAAGTGTCATGTTCAGTTTCTATTGTTATCTAGAATGCAAATATGACTTTCTGTTCTGCCGCTCTACCCGGAGGGGATCCTTTTTTTCTTGGCTGTGACTAGTGAGCTGTTGTGCAATACAGTGAGCAGAAAGCGTGGGCGAATATAAAACTAGCCTTTAAATTTGATCGAATTCGAAAAACTTTGACCTTTACAAAAGTAAGTATATGTATACTTTGTTGTACAAATGTATTTCAAAATATGACGATGTAATAGAGAAATTAGCACTTTATAGTTGATGAAAATATTATAAAAATGTGTTGTAAACACCTTTGAACTCAACTGTCCTAGGCTTGAACAATACAGAAGCTAAAAATGAAAATTAATCGAAGTTGTATGGTACGAAATAAAAAAAAACTTACGATAAAGTGCACAGTTTATGATACAAAAACTCTAGTCACAACTGTACTTCGACACATTAAATCTATTTTTCAGACTGTTACTTTCTCAAACCTGCAAAGCTGTCGTGTACGAATATTAAATCAAACCTGCAACAACGCAGCCGTTCAACAAACAAAGAAATGTGTGCCCAGCCTTAACATCGAGCAAGGGAGTAATGATTATAAAGTGAGACGGTAATAATAAAAACATTATTTAGGTGCTACCGTATTTAAAATAAACTTAGTTTACATAAACAGCAAGCACTTCGGAAGTGTAGACTGACGTGTTCTTATTCTATCCTCAACTAAATGATCTTTGGTACTCAAAGAGATTTGCTTACCTTTCCAGAAGTTGCCATTTGTCTCGTCCCGAAGCGGGTGGCTAAGCTTTCTGCAGGCACTTGTTGGAACTCGATACTCAAACTACAGCGGGAACCTTTATCAAGGCGGCGTTTATACGTTACTAAACAGGAAGAGCTCACACGGATAAATCATAAATCGTTTCATATTTAAAGCAGTAGCTACCGAAATGAAAAGGAGCACACACAAAACGAAACTTCAGCCTGGACAGCTATGAGTTAGAGGCAGGCCAAACAGCTGTTATGTTATGTTATGTTATGTTATGTTATGTTATGTTAAAGGATTTGTAAAGCGCATGGCTGCCCCATCAATAGGGCTTCCTGGCGCTAGGCTTAAAGAACACACAACCGCAGCTGTCGGCGTCCAAGAATAGAGAGGGAGGGGAGTTAGATTGCAAAGGGCCAAGTCTTGAGCGATTCTCTGAACAAAAGGCGGTAATGAATGTTTCGGATGGAGAGAGGAAAAAAGTTCCAGAGAGAGAGGACCAGGCAGGGCCGGACTGACTACCGGGTAGTTTGGAATGCTGCCGAGCTGCTGGCTGATTTCAGTGCAGTGGGGGCTGATTTTGTTCATGGAGAGCTACGTGTGCTTCGAAATAATGAAAGCAAAACGAATTTTGTTTAGTACACGCAGGTCCCCATCAACTAAATCAGCCCCCACCTCAGCAGAATTCCAAACTGCCCAGTAGCCAGTCCGGCCCTGGGACCAGGCAGGAAAAGAATGCCCTCCCGCTCTGACTCTCCTGACTCCAAGGACTACGAACAGGTTGTGACTGCACAGCGCATGTGGGCTGGTAGGAGGAAATAAGCTGGCTCAGAATCTGGAGTCCCTAGGAGTAGAGAATCTTGTGGGTGATACAAAGAGTCTTAAAATAAATACACATATCCAGAGGGAGCCAGGGTAATTTGTGTAGACGTCCAGAAGCAGAATAGAACTTGGGAAGGGAGAAAAGCATCCTAGCAGCTGTGTTGTGGGCTAGTTGGAGTCTTTTTGTAACAGATTTATTAGCTCCTATGTATGGAAGGTTAAAGTAGTCCAACCGAGGCAGTATGAATGCCTGCAAGATGACTTCATGGGTATGAGGATCAAAGAGGCCCAGATGAGGTCAAGAGTCCAAAATAGGTGCCAACAACAGAGTTAGCTTGAGCCTCAATGACAAGGTATTAACCAGCAACACTCATAGGTTTTAAACAGAAGACTTAGGTTTGGGGGGAGGCCAAGAGAGAAAGGCCACCATTGATCATCCCAAAAGGGACTTTGTTTGCCAAGGAGGAGGATCTTAGTTTTGTTAACATTCTTACTTAAGGGGTTGTTTGTCAACCACTCTGCCAGCCCAAGCATACCTTTTTGGCAGTTGGCCAAGTCTAGCGATGGATTGTTTGAGTGAAAGTACAAGCTGAGTATCATCAGCATATGATACCAGCATAAGCCCTAAAGACTCTGGTATCTGAGCAAGAGGCTGGATGTATATATCTAACAAACTAGGGCTTAAAGACAAGCCCTGAGGACCTCCATACTGTAGCACTTGAGGTTGTGAGCCACACGGGAGAGACCTGAAAAGAGCACTCAGAGAGAAAGGAAGCAAACCAGGAGAGAGCAACACTTCCTATACCAATGTCCCATAGGCGCTCAAGTAAAGTTTGGTGAGACACCGTTTCAAATGCAGCGATCAGATCGAGTAGGATGATCTGCCTTCATCCAAGGTACTACGGAAGTGCTCAGAGACAACAAGGAGAGCAGATTCCGTGCTGTAAGCAGTTGGAAAGCCATTCTGAGATAAATCAAGGATGTGGTTGTCTTCTAGAAATTTAATTGGAATACCATTGACTTATCGTTCCATGACCTTTGCAAGAAAGGGTAGGAGGGAGATGGGGTGGTAGTTTTCGGGTTTAGAGATGTAAAAAGATGGTTTCTTGATAAGAGGAATTAATTTAGTTCGCATCCATGGTCTAGGCACAGAAGTGGTAGACGGGAAAAGATTGCCCAATTCTAAACAGAGAGGAAGGAGCTGACCTGGAACTTTATCGAAAAGATCCGGTTTATATGGATCGTCAGGTTAAAAGGATTTCACCTGGCTGAAGGGAGTCCGAAAAGAAGGCAGACCCAGAGGATGCAGCAAACTAAACAGAGCCACAGGGGATTATGAGGGAAGCACGAATGCCGTCACCACACATGTCTTTACAATGTGGTCTAACCACGAATAAGACTGAACCATGCACGTCTTTACTATACATGCCACTACGATGCATACTAGTAGGGATACATTAAAATTACCATTACCATGCAAACCTTTACCACACATACTGGTACAAAGCTTTATTAAACATGTTTCATATGTTTTTGCACTGCAAAATATATTTTAGCAAAAATAAAGCAATTTTGCCATTTTCCGAAAACCAAGAACAATTACAGGCACGCAGCTATTTTACCATACCAAACTATTCTACCAGTAAATATTTTTAGAAAAAGAGGTACACAATACAGCTTAGAGTAATATATATCAAACATTCCTGTTTCAACTGTAGTCCTGTAGTCTAGTTTTACTGCTTCTAAACAGCCTAATCAAAACCAAAATGGCTGTTGAAGTAAGTAGCAATTAAAATAAGTGTTTTTCCTACCATTTCAATTAAATACACATTAAGCCAAAATATTAAAGATGTGAAAAAGAACATTCCAGAATATATGTATGTTTGAAATGTGGTCTCCCCTTGCAGAAACATAGAAAACAAGCTATCCTCCATTTTGTGACCAGTGGTACAATGACACTGCTCGTGACCATACATCTCTCGGACTCTCTCAGGACAGAGACAGTCCCTTTAGGCAGGTTCTGGACAGTGACTGGGGGTAAAATTACTAATCTAACTCCGCTGTGGGAGTCACTCAGGGCAAGTGCTGGACAGAGACTGTGGCCAAATTTTATATTCTAACTCCACTGGGAGCGTTCCCTCAGGGCACGTGCTGGACACTGACTGGGAGTACATTTTATAATCTAAATCCACTGGGAGTGTCCCTCTGGTCAGGTGCTGGACAGTGACTGGGAACACATTAAATAATTTAACTCTGCTGGGGGTGTCCCTCAGGGCAGGTGCTGGACAGAGAGTGTGGCAAATTTTATATTCTAACTCCGCAGGGGCCGTACCGCAGGGCAGATGCTGGACAGTGACTGTGGGCAAAATTAATGTTCTAACCCCGCTGGAGGTGTCCCTCAGGGCAGGTGTTGGGCAGTGACTGGGGCAATGTTTATATTCTAACTCCGCTAGGGTCGTCCCTCAAGGTAGATGCTGGATCGAGACTGTGGGCAAATGTTATATTCTAATTCTGCTGGGGGTGTCCCTCAGAGCAGGTGCAGGACAGTGACTGGGGGCAAAATTGCTATTGTAATTCCTCTGGGGCGTCACACAGTGCCGGTGCAGGACACTGTCTGGGGCAAATTTACTGATCTATCCCCACTGGTGGCATCCTTCAGGGCAGGTGCTGGAAAGTGAGTGGGGCAAAATACATTTTCTCTCTCCAGTGGGAGTTAACTCAGGGCAAGTTCCCATTGGTGAGTGGCTAGGTGATAAAATTGTAGTGAGAAAAACTGAAACATGTTTGTTTGTTTTCATTCAGTACCAAACACATACTGCAAGTGCTGTGGAAACCAAGAAAAGGTACATCAAAACAACAGAAGGCATCGCACATTTCAAAGTAAGTCAACATTCTAAAAAGAAGTCACCAAAAAACAAAATCTAACAGTAGCAAAGGATATAAAGCTAATAACTTGTTCTATGTCATTGTCTCCACCACTAGAAAACCGACAACATTGGACGGCGACAAACACATAGCCAAAAATGGATTTTCAACATCACAGACCTTCTTGTGATGTACTAAGACACACCATACTGCAGGTTAACAAATCTCACCTTTGTATTTCTCCTTCACTAACAAACAACCTTTTTTCCTAGGTTAAAATTAATAACTAACAATGCAATTTTACATTCTCAGCAGGGTATCTTATTGGTTCATTTTCTCCATAGGTAGCCAAAATTAACCAAGCCATTTGTATTCTTTTCAAAACAGACATATTAACAGTGTATATAAATTACAAATAATTAAAAAACACAGTAGGTTTACTTTTTTCTCTTTCTTTTTTGTCAATAGAATCAGCTAAAATGGCTGCAGCTAGGCAAACTATGTATGAGAAATCAAGAACGGGCAACCAACTACTGACATATGGTGACTACCTTTATTGTAAAGACAGATTGACTAAACCCAGGAGTCATTGGTGGTGTGTGCAATACGTTTCATCCCTTTGCACAGGCAGAGCGGTTACTCTAGGGGACTGTGTTGAAAGCACCTCTGAACATAACCACTCTGCCTCGGCAAAGTACGAAAGAATATTCAACAAATAAAAATCTTGCATCCACCTCAAATGAACCCTGTGGCACAGTCTTGAGTGAGGTATCACAAAACATTTCCATTCATGTTGATAGTAGTATGCCCGCAATTCCCAACCTTATAAGGATGATCCAGAGACAAAAACAGACAAGTAATCCCCAAAGTGTAACCCCAAAGACCTTTTCTGATATTATTATTCCCCCAGTGGTAGTGAACTGTGTGGGCCTTATGAGGCAACTCTGAAAACTTGTACCGCTCCTGTCATTCTCCACCATGCGTGCTGTAGTGTCAGCACTAATTTTGTCACGACTGAACTACAATAACGCGTTATACATCGGGCTACCTGACAAATTATCAGGAAAGCTTCAGGTGATTATGAATGATGCAGTGAGACTAATTTCCAAACTTCCTAGAAGAGCACATGCCACACCATTGCTGCAACAAGTGCACTGGCTCCCAATCTAGCAGAGCACTAGGTTTAAGGGGTTTGTATATTGCACACAAAGCCCTGCATGGAGCGGCACCTGATTACATCAAGAAACGTTTGAAGGGCTATGTGCCAGGAGGATACCTCCGATCATCTGATGCAAGCTTGTTGTCCTGTCCACGGTTTGACAAATCCTGCATGGGGGGGGGGAGCTTTTTCAGTTCAGACTCCTCAGCTCTGGAAAAAGCTTCCGGAGAGCTTGCATAGGGAAGGCACCCTACTCTCCTTTAGGAAGAAACTAAAGACACTCTTGTTTATACAGGCTTTTGGACAAGCTACACCCAGATTGACCGAGCTTCGGGATGTGTAGCCCTGGTATTGATTTATGTTCCTCCTAAGTGCTTAGAGACCATTGGTGATTTTTGCGCTATACAAATGGCATTTAACATAACATAACATAACTTTACTTTCACTAATGAACTTTTCCTTCTGCATGATAACGAAAACCCTCAAAAAAGAATAATCATTTTTGCAGCAATGCATAACCTGGTAATACTTGAGAATAGTGATGTTTGGATGATGGATGGCACTTTTAAATTGACATCCCATCATTCACCCAAATATAGACTATTCATGCTAAAATAAATAATACAACCGTACCATTGGTGCGCAGTTTACTCCCAGACAAACAATCCTTAACACATTCTACATTTTTGTCAGTGATGAAATCCAAAACCTTACATAAAGGTACCAGAAAAGCAATTATTGACTTCGCTATGTCAATGATTAACACTATTTCTAAAGTATATCCCACCACCCAAATTCAAGGATGTTTTTTCCACTTTTCTAAGGCATTTTGGCATAAAACTTAAAAAACAACCTTATTTGAGGAATATATGCCTGACAGTAAATTGCAATTGAATTACGTAAACTACCTGCCTTATGCTCCGTTCCACCTGAATATGTAGATGAGGTCTACATATCAATTACTGAATCAAACTATTTTACACAAAATGATGACAAATTGGCACGCTTACTAAATTATTTTGAAGACGCTTGTATTGGTCACATAAGCAGGTCGCAGGAGGAAGCTAATGTTCCCTATTGACTGGTGGAACTGCTACACTACCCGCTGAGAGGGTGGTGCGAAGACTAACAATGCCATGGATGGATAGCACAACTCCTTCAACAAATCTATTGGCAAACATAACCCAAACCTTCATCACTTCCTGTACATTTTGAAGAAGGAGTAAAGTTTCCAGGAAATTAGAATTTCACAATCTTTTACAGGTAGTCTGAATCCCTGGGTATCTAAAAGAGCTGAAGAAATGGCAGAAAGACTAAATGGAAAAATCAAAGATTTTTCTTTGATGCGTGCATCAGACTACCAAAAGAATATTGCCTTTATTCTACACTAGTAACATCCTCTCACACCCTGTCCCATTACTTGCCGGTTTTTACAGAATTCTAATTATAATTGGCATTCTTAAAAAAAGAATTCCCAAAGTTAACAAATAAATTCTTCCTTTTAACCCCACCTGCCACAAAGAGCTTTTCGTGTTTTAACTATCCAAATACATATCCCACATCTAAAATAAAGTTTGTGACCTTAACAATGTTTAAAAACAAAGTTCAAATTCCATTACCAATACAAAAATCCATCCAATAGTTGCAGAAAGCACCATCCAAAAAACGGTTTCTAAAAGCCTGCCTCAATATTGAAGTGTTTTCCATTCACAAAAGAAATGTTCAAACCCTTAAAAAAACTATATTCCATGGTAACCGATTAAAATGTTCCAACATCTGCCAAATACCCAACAGGTTGGTTTAGGAAAGCAAATGTGTCCTGTCCATGTGTTCTGACCTGGTCCAACCAAGTACATCATGTATCTTTGATTTAAAAAAATGTGTCATGAAACATTAAAAACATTATTTTTTGACAAAACAGGTAGAGGTCAAGATGGCGTCTGCCAGTTCGGATGTTTGAGCGGCAGCTCCCAGTCTATGCCCCCTGTAAAGTTTACCCACAGCTCTGAACACGGCTGAATTACATATTTCAGACAGTTTTCCGTACCTGGTGACTGCTTTTGGGTGCCCTCCACTCGTGATTTGGAGCCCTCGAAGACATGTTGAGAAAGGAGCGCTTTCTGTGTCAGTGGTTGCTGCCGGTCTCAGGTAGAGGTGTGTCCGTGACATCTCTGGATACGCGTTCCTCACAATGCCACTCAAAGCTGCTAGAGGAGGAAAATCACGGGCAGCAGGAGACGCTGCCGGTCTTGGTAGAGGCGGTTCTGGGCTTGGAATGCACCGCAATAGTGCCATTTTACCAGATGGAGCGCCTGCTAAACTGGACAAAGGAGTTGGAGCTGAGATGGGGGGGAAATGTCAGTGCTGTTTATGCCCACAAACAGCAGGAAGACTGTATTGATGCAGGACTCAGCACGGGCTAATGTGAAACAAGCGAAGGCAGTCCTAAATGCTTAGGGCCTCAATGGCTTTCAGATGGGAAAAACGTGCCAGAGGAACTGTGTCTAGTGGTGAAAACTGGCCAAAACATTCCCAAGGGGAGCTCTGAAAGGGAGGGGGGCCGGCAACACGCTGGGAAGAGTGGAAAATCAAAGTATATCCTCCCCGCTCCCTGGGAGTAATAATGTAGCCTATATAGGTCATATAGATCTCCAGGAACTAACAGTTGATATACAATTGGCTCCTCCCTTGGGCTCACCCACTGATGGGGGGATATCAAAGGGTACTGGGTGCTCCGGAAGGGGGGGGGGGGAAATTGTCTAGTAATACTTGTGATGTCGGGAAAGAAAGTGACTCCAGGGAGAAGTTCTTCTCAATGTCCGACCCCTCTGACTCATCAGATGAGGACATCGATATGGCCTCTAGAGCACACTCAGGAGGTGAATGACCTGGCAGCGGTGGTAGTTAGGACAGTAGTATGCAGCTTGAAGAGCATGTCAGCTGTAATTTAGACTTGAGCCCAATGACTGTACAGAAAAAACTGATATCTACAGCAAAAAAGAGACTAACAGATGACGTAGATACTCTCTCATGCGGTCAGTCTCCTCTGTCAGGGTCTATGTTGGAGAATGGGGCTAATACTATAGGGCAAGTCCTACTGAAAAAACCTGATGAAGAGATCTCCCTGGCGGTGATCTATCAAGGAATTCTGGACCATAGAGCTGAGACTCGCATGGAGAGTCGGAAGACACAGGGTGCTTGTTGGAAATTGCAAAATTCAGTTAGGCGAATTGCTAAATCATGTACCGAGTTTGTGGAGAGGATTAACGCTGCGGAGGCACAGATATCGACCCTTGAGGATGAACTGGCCACCCAGAAAACCATAACCGAATCTATAAGGACACATAAGGAGGATGTACAATGGAAACTCGCTGACTTGGAAACCGCTTAGGTGAAATACCTTACGAATTCTGGGTATACCGGAGGGTTGCGAGGGGCTAGACACTCAGAAATTTGTGGGGGAACTTTTTACGGAGGCCTTCCCTGATTTAGTGATGTGGAATTGGGACTCAGAAGTCCAGAGAGCACACTGATTCCCGTTTAAACAGCAATCTGAAAGAGCGGGGCAAACTCTTAGGCCTAGAGCTATTTTGATCTGTTTAAACAACTTTCTGGCCCATCAGGCATTATATGATCTAGAGTGTCCAGATGGGAACGCTCAGGGAAAGGCCTGCAATTCTTTGTTAGGCCAGATTTCTGCCACGCTAGCAATTGCGTCTATTAATCGCGCCATTTCAAGCTAAGGGAGCCCGGGCTTTTTTATTAAACCCTGCAACGTTAAAAATAATGTACAAAGAGCAGACACATTTCTTTACATCCAAGATGCAAGCAAAGGAATATTTGGGTTTATTGTAGGTTCATAACAGTGGGTGCGTAGTTATAGGAGTACTATGTTGGTAGCATTAAGGACCCTACTCAAGGTTCAGAAATTGTGATATTCTTTTCTGTCTTTCTTCTACGGGCTGGGGTGGGTAGGGGTCCTGAACTGTGGGGGGCATACTGGGTAGCATGGGAGCTTTCCATCACACGGGACTATGAGTCCCTTGGCCTCGTTTGTGGGGTAGGGTGGGGGGGTCTTAGGCAGTGGGTGGCTGTACAGCGGTGGGCACATTTGGGGGTGGGGCAGAGGTGGGGTGATGGGCTGTGGTGGATTATGTGGGAGAAAATATCAACTCAAAACTTCAGGAAGTTAGACAAAGTCTTACCAGGTATAAGCAGCAGTACTGACGTCGACTGGTTCAAGGTCCTTTTAGAGATGGGGGATAGGACAAAACCTCGGGGATATGCATTTGTTCAATTAATGTATGTGGGTTGAACAGTAGCAGTAGGGAAAAAAGGCTGCAGGTGGCAGCTGACCTGCAGTTAATGAATCCTGATATATTATTTTTACAGGAAACACAAATACCATGGAGTAAGCAGAGGTTTTTGACTGAGCTTGGGTGTTCCTTAATAGTACATCACAGGCTACTACAAACAGGGAAGTAGCTATCTTGGTGAAACACAGGATCTGCTGTACGGGGTGGACATTGGCTGACAAACATGGCAGGTGGGCTATCGCAGAATGTGTAGCAGGTGCAGCCAAGTTTGTGCTAGGCTCAGTTTATGGCTCGAATTTAGATGAGGGAGCAGTTTTGGATGAATTAAACTTAGAGCTTGAATCATGGCCGACCACACTGATTTTATGCAGGAACCTTAACATCCATCTGGGGTGCCTGTATACGGAGCTGACCCTTAATAACTTTAAGGGGAGGAAACCAAAGGGTTTTAGAGCACTGCAACGGCTATTGGTGGATCATGGACTGGTAGACGTGTTGCACACTCTGAAATATCCGGATCCAGGTTATTTATTTATTTATACATTTTATTCACATCCACACAATAAGCTGGTCCGGTTAGATAATTTCTTTACCTCATGGGCGCTTACAGCCGGGGCTAGGATACAGGAATGGCCAAGGATTACAGCTAATCATGGTCGTCTGTTGTTGATATCTTGGCCATTTCTAGAATTACCTCGGTAAGCTCCTTCTTTTTTGAGAGGAAGTTATTGCTGGATACTCAGTTTGTGAACCATATTAAAACTTGGTTAGTGCAGTTCCTTGATATTAATAGAGAGTCAGCTTCCAGGCCTATCGTTCAGAATGCTCTAAAAGCTGGGCAGTTATCAGCTATGGACTGTACAGGTAAAGAAAACTTAAACTTGAAATGTAAGTATTGGTGGATGACATTCGAACAGCAGAGGAGAAACTAATGCAAGGGAGATCCTCTGGAGCTCTTGTAGATCAACTACAAACGGCGATAGCGCACTGTAAGTCTAAAATAATTTGGTACGGAGTAAGGCGATCACTAGGAAATATAAACTTTTTAGAGCAGAGATCTACGAGTATGGTGAAAGTACAGGGCGGCATCATGCGCAAAGGCTGAGATCTAAAGAAGCATCACACCACATTAACACTGTGACTGACTCACGGGGAGGACAGTGGACACTAACAACAAGACTTTGTAAGTATTCCGTGTATTCTATGAAGAGTTATATAATGGAAGTGATTATGTCCATCGACCAGGTGTAGGGCGGGTATTAAGTCCAAGCACTGCAGTGTTAGATTTGGCAGATCAGGAAATATTGGAAGCCCCCATCACGGTAGAGGAGCTAGAAGAGGCGATTCAGGCGCTAGCTCCCGGTAAGGCGGCTGGTCCAGATACGTTGCTGCTTGAAGTTTACAAAAGGTTTTTGTGGTGATCTGGCTGCATTACATCATTACTCGTGTCATGAGAATCTAGAATGTATTATGTATTGCCTGGATGAGGCATTCTATGTTATACAGTTACTCAGAAACTGCTACAGCTGTGACCAATAAATCTACATCTTGAAGTATCTATGTTTGGTGATCTTATACTTCATTACAATTTGGCGACGATTTGGTCACAGCAAAGAATCCACGCATCAAAAGACAATTTCTATACATCAAGCAACAATTTTCAAAGAAGAAGATTGTTTTATTTGAACAAAACTTGGAACAAACTTGTTGTTACTCCAGTGGAACAGGCTTGTATATCTTCATTTTTATGCTCTAGCTCAGCGCTAAATAATTATTATTGACTTTGGCTTTTCTACTTAAAGATTTAAACCCTGTAGATCTTTACCAAGTTGAAGCAGCTACCTTTTTCTAGATCTATGACTTTTCATAAACTCTTTCTCGTTTATAAAAAAAATAGAGTTAAAAGGATGCTGTAATTTGTCTTTAAGGAAGCGCGTGTATTTGAGAAGTTTTGTCGTAATTGACCTGTATCTTCAAACTGTTCACAGTTTGTTACCTAGACAAATACTTCGAGGTGTGAGCTGAGCGCAAGGAAGTTATTTAACTCGTACTGCATTTCTGAAGTGCTGTTTATTTTCACTGAAGCACAAGATTTTCTTTCTAGAAATATATCCATGAGCCTGTTTCCTTTCATGTGCGATTCTGTCCCTTCAAATAAATATAGCCCGCAGTGTGTTTCTGGCTTAACTCAGATACTAGTCTGTTTCAAACTTCGAGTGAAATTCTTCAAGTGAAATAAAAGCTGTAATTGGGTTTTTTTGGGGAAAAAGTACATTTAATCTGCGGTGTGTTTGTTCAATTGACTGAATCAAAACTTACAGCTTAAATTTCAAAAGTAAATATACTGTGCGTGAGAAGCAAAGCGCGTGACTGGAATCTTAAGTGCAGTTCTAAAGCAAACATAACCCGCTGTGTATGCCAAGTCAAGCGCGAGATTGAAATTGACTGCAATTCTTAAGTAAACAATTCCTGTCACGCGCGTCTACTCTAACGCAAGGCTGAAATTGACTCGGACTCAACGAAATATATAAAATCAGCTGTTCGCGTCGCATGGAGCCAGACTGCCATCTGTGTTTCGTTTGGGAGAATAAAAATGAAATAAAGCCCACAGTTTAACAAAAAAGAAAGGGAATTTACAAAGGGAATTCACAAGGTTAAAAGGAAATAAAGTTCACAGTTTAACAAGCAAGAAGGGGAATTTACAAAGGGAAATTACAAAGTTAAAAAGGTTTTTGCTCACTCAGTCGAATAAGAAGCTTCAAATTACTTCATGTGAGGGGCATTTATTCCTCAATCTCTCCCGATTTTTTTTTTAGCAGTTCTTGAGTAAAAGTAAAAGAGTAAAAATCGAAGAAGGACTGAACTACAATGCTGATTTTCATAGGATAAAACACTTCAGGAAGTCGAGTGACAATTGAAGAAGGACTAAACAACTACAACGCTGACCTTCATAAGTTGAGTAACAATTGAAGAAGGATTAAAAAATTATAATTAGAGGTTGTCTTTCAAAGAAATAGCACATCCGTGATGTGCACACGCCGAACACTATTATAATCCTAATTCTAGCATAATATTAATCTTTTCTACAGCAGTAAGATTTTTTTTATAATAAGAAATTGCACATACATCATGTGCACAAGAAGACACGAGCAACAAGACTTTTTACACCTTTTATAAGCTAAAATTGGTTTTAATATTATAAAAGCTATATCTGTGTTATGCACATACTGTATAGAGCAATGATTTAGTTTCCTAATGTTATATTGCTTTTATAGTTGAATGCTATATGTCTGTTTAAGAAGTATAACCTATAACCTTGTGTCACAGCAAGTTTATTTATCACTTACCCATCATGGCTACAATGCAAAATGTCGGTGCTCCTCCTCCTTTTCTCCAGACTCCTGGTGACCCCCAGTTCCGTGGCGGAATTGGTATAAGGCTTTTAGTAAATACTTAGGAGCAATTGGTGGTAATAGATATCGGCCTGAACAAAAAGGTTTCTTTTGTAACACAATTTAGGGTTTGAAGGTCAATCCATTTACGAGCATCTCTCACCCTATGTAGTCCCACAAGATCAGGAAGAGCTGGATGAATATGAACTAGCTGTAAAGAAACTAGAGAAACAATTTGATGTAGAACCTAGTTTAATTGTTAACAGGCACAGGTTTTTTACAAGACAGCAATTACAAGATGAATCCATTGTGACTTATGTTGCAGTTTTACGTATGTTGGCAGCAGAGTGTGAATTCGAACATTTCACTGATCAACTCATTCATGATCAAATTGTTGTACGTTGTTATGATGAAAAAGTTCAAGAAAAATTGCTCACTTTGAGGAATCCCAATCTTGCTGAAACAATTGATATAGTAAAGGGAATTGAGGTTTCACGCAAGGCACGCAAAGAACTCATTCGAAAGGAAAATAGTGGTGTGTCTGTGGTAAATGAGAATTCAGTTTCAAAGGAAAAATATAATTCAAAGAAAATTGTTAAACAAAAAGACAACAAAAAGAGTTTCTTTTCCAACAAAAACAATTTTTTCACACAAAAAAACATTTGTTTTAGGTGTGGAAATTCAAAACATACCCCTAATGGTAGACCTTGTCCTGCAAGAAGTGTGAAATGTAAATTGTGTAACAAAATCAGGCATTTTGCCAAAGTGTGCCAGACTCCCAAGGATAAGATAAATTCTGTCATTGAAGATGATCAAAGTGATACCTCGGAAGAAGAACAGTCTTGTTCTAGAGGCATTAGAGACATGATAGTCGTGGTTCAGGATGATGAATCTGACTGTGTAGATCCTTATGAGATTATAGAAACTGATGGAAAAAATTTGAGGCTACACATAGATTCTGGTGCCAGAATTACAATGATAACTGATGAACTGTTTGATGAAGTTTGGGGTAAACGTAGTCTACTTCCTCCAGACAGAAATCCTGTTACTTATGATGGAAGAAAGATTTAGTTGTCTGGATATTTTGAATGTGAACTCAAATTTAAGGGACGTTCAATTTTTGGGAAGGTCTATGTTGCTAAAAAGGATTAAATATACTTGGTTGGTATCATCAGGGCTTGTTTGGCATGACACTCATACCTGGGAGAAAAGTACAAGTGTCTTTAGTAACCGATGATCAGGAAAACGGGGATACCATTGAGAAATATGAGAACAGTGATACTATGGAGAAACATGATAATAGCAGTAAATGGTTTCAAAAGTTTCCTAAAGTTTTCGAGGACAAGCAAGGGAAAATAAAAGGATTTAAACATAAAATAAAAGTACAGGATAGTGGGACGCCAATTAAACACAAGTTGAGAAACGTACCTTTTAGCGTACGTCAAGATCTAGCGGACATTCTTAAAAAAATGTGTGATGATGGAGTGATAGAACCCATCGAATCGTCTTTATGGTTAAGTCCATTGGTTATCGCAAGAAAGAAAAATGGGAAATTAAGAGTGTGTGTTGACCTGAGGAGTTTGAACAAAGTAATTTGGATTGATTCACATCCTTTACCTAGGATTGATGATATCATCAGTACATTTTCAGGTGCTAGTGTTTTTTCAAAAATTGACCTAGCATCTGCATATCATCAGGTTGTACTTGATGAATCTTCAAGACACCTCACGGCATTTGTATCTCCCATGGGTTATTTTCAATTTAAACGGATGCCTTTGGGCTTGTCATCAGCGGCATCCGTTTTCCAACTTGTTTTGGAGAATGTATTGGAAGGAGTTGACGGGGTAGTAACCTACCAAGATGATATCTTAGTTGCAGGGGAAAATCAATTCACTCATGACAAACGCATGTTTATGATTTTCGAGAGATTGCAAAAATATGGTGTTGTTGCAAACCGTGAAAAATGTGAATTTGCAAAAGATTCAATAGAGTATTTGGGTCATGTGATATCTAAACAAGGAGTTCAACCTAGGCCAGGTTTGATTGATGCTACATCAAAGGCTCCTACACCTAAAGCAAAAGAGAATGTGGCTTCATTTTTAGGACTCTGTGAATTTTGTAATGATGGTGTCAGGATTTGGACAATCAGTGGATCGCTGACCCGGCATGGGGTCTCCATCGGAGGCAAGTACCAGGAAAAAAACACAAATCCCGACATGCTCGGGAAACGCGTCACGCGCATGACGCACGTCACGCAATTCCCGGAAGTAAAGGCTTTGCCGGAGGAGCCAATAATTGCTTCAGAACTCTGGTGTGTGGTTGGTATCCTGGCTCCCGGTAAGCTTCGTTGCTTTCTAGTAGTGTGACTTTGGTAGTACCCCGTTTTGGGTAGGGTACAAACACTTTGGATCTCGATAGAAAACGCCGCTTGCGTTAGTCTATCACTGTGGACGTTCTCTCGGCTGAGAGAGCACATTTACCCATTGGTAGAGACGGGCTCTCTGTCGTCTCGTTGCGGGGGAATACTAAGCATTATTAAAGACTCCCTTCTGGTGTGAGACGATTGTGGCATTACTCCGGTGGGGGCTGAGTTTAGTGCAAGATTTTTCCTATGGAATGATTTGGGCACATATCGTTCGCTGGCTGATAGTAAGGATTTGTTCAAGCAGTCTCTGACCATCAAAGCATTTCAGGAATCTTGCCATCACAGCAGACTACATTAAGAACACATTAACCTGGGCTTCTCCTTACGTATTATTTTCTCCACAACACTGTTTATCTTGTATCCTATCACAGGAGAGACGAATAATGGGGGTGAATCAGAGGGATTAATCTAACAACTGATGTGAACCTATTCCGTGTTTGGTATGTTGTGGAAATGCTTATGGAAAAGACAAAACATGTACTGAGATGAGAGTTACAACGTATGTTTTTGTCTTTACAGTTGGTTTAAATCCTGGTCTCACCCCTATCTCCTCTCCTGAATTAAGTCCTCAGTATTTTCCTTTACAGGTAGGGGTGAGGAAAGTACATTGTTATGTAAGGAAAGGATATGGGAGGTTTAAGGCAGTAAGTGGTGGTTGTGCATTCTAAGTGTTTCTTACTGTCATTTCAGATCTCCCTCCCCGCTGTCCCCTTCCTTTCCTTCCCTCGCCTGACTATCCTAACAGTCTGTGTATATTCCACCAGACTCTTGGGGACGTCATGAGGGGGAGGTTATAGGTCATTCAGCACAATCCCGAGGAAACCAGAAGATGGACCCTGACAGATGGGCTTGGTGCCACTATTGCACAAATGAAAGGAAAAAAATGAAGTAACCATTGGGTTTGCTTTGAGATCACTAAGACCAAATGAAAAAATATTTTCAGTTATTGAAAAGGAACTTTTGAGTTGCTGTTGGGCAGTTGAGAGATTTAAATGTTTCATTTGGGGGGAAAAGTTTGTGCTTAAAACTGACCACAAACCCTTAGTCAGCATTTGAGTGGAATCACTATAAAAGACCATACCCCAAGAATTGCACGACTGAGTTCAAAATTATTGCAATACAATTTCACCATTGAGTACATACCTGGTGATAAGAATATAAGGGCAGATTATTTATCTCGTTCACCCATAAGTTTTACAGATTTTAAAGAAAATGGTGATGAAAATGATGAAGAATGTTTGATTGCGAGTGTTGACGTTTGTCATGACACTACTTTCAGTGAACAGGAGTGGTTTTCAGAATCCTTGAAAGATAGGGAATTGGAAAATTTAAAAGAGTACATTATGTCTGGTTGGCCAAAAGAAAGAACACTCCCGCAAAATTTGCAACCTTATTTCAAGATAGCTGATGAATTGTCTATTGAAGGTAAAGGGATGTTAGTACGCTGAGACAAGTTCATTCCACCTGTTTCGTTGAGAGAGAGAATTATCATGTATGGCCATGAGGGACATTTGGGTCAAACTATAACTAAGACTGGGTCCGCATTCTGGATGCTAATCATGTTCCTAAAGGGTTGTCAAAATTTAAACCTCCGGTCAGGATTGAGGTGGTGACAAAAAATGCAGTGAGAACTAGTAGAAATGAATGGTGGAATAAGGGAAGAGTAGTCAAGGTTCATATGCATGATGTTCTTTCTCAGGATCATGATGTTTCTTCCCATGATTCCAGTGTTTTATCCAAGACATCTTTCCATACTGTTCCTCCTACATTTTCCTCTCCTGATATCCACGTTGCTGAACTAAAGTCTAACTCCTATCCGTTATCTGAACGTAGGACTGGTAGGAGAAATATAGTCAGACCCTTAAGGTTTTGTGATTAATGTCTCCACTAAACTACATTTTCTTAACTACAATTTCTTTCCATTGGTTTTAGGTTTTTCATGTTATGTAATATTTCATTGTTATTATGTTATTCATCCACATAATTATTTTCGTTTAAGTTTTTTACTTTTGTGTAAAGAAGGGAGATGTTGTGGTGATCTGGCTGCATTACATCAGTACTCATGTCATGAGAATCTAGAATGTATTATGTATTGCCTGGCTGAAGCATTCTATGTTACACAGTTACTCAGGATCTGCTACAGATGTGACAAATAAATCTACATCTTGAAGGATCTATGTTTGGTGATCTTATACTTCATTACAGTTTTTCCAGGGGATAAAAAATGATTTGTTGGCTACTTTTTTACTGGCACAGGATGGAAATGCTCCACCCTCCTGGAATGAGGCGAATATAATTGTTTTTAACCCCATCCATGCTCGACTCTGTCAACAGCCGTCGCATGCACTACCTGCTGGGTGCTGCGCACGACCGTTGGCCGACGCAGCCCCGCCCACTCCATTGAACGCCTGCAATGCGGTGGAATTGCTGCCGCGGTAAAGGTGTTAAGAATAAAGATAATCCCTCATCCTCACCGAGCTCCTACTGGCCAATATTCCTATTACATTGTGACAGGAAAATCTATGCTAAAATCCTGGCAACAAGATTGGCACAGGTTATCAGTCAGTTAGTCTCTGTTTACCAACATGGCTTCCTCCCCTTAGGGGCACGGTCAACCATATTAATAGGGTTGTTACATTGCTAGACTTTGCAAAGGTACAAAATACTACTCTGGGTCTAGTACTGTTACACGCCAAAAAGGCATTTGACCGTGTCACCTGGGAATTTTTATGGGCAGCATTATGCAGGGTGGGATTTGGGCCTGGGTTTATTAAGGCAATTCAAATGATTTATTTTTTTATTCTTATTATTGGCATTTCAGATAATACAGTAGGTTTTTCAGCCTTGCTAGGCAGTATAACAATACAAAACATACAACCATTCTGTGATCGACCTTTTCACAAAAAAAGAAACATTACCAGTGATCGTCTCATCAACATTATCCAGTACGTTTGTGGCAGCACGACATGTTGATTACAGTAATACCATCTCTAATTAGTCTGTGGGCCATTGGCAGCCAAATGCTGCATGTATTAAAGTAGCGGTTCCCATATGTCTCTGGGCCTAGATTCTGCGGGCAGTTCTTCTGCATATAATGCAACATTTTCGTTACAATACACCATGTCCTTAAGCCAACTCTTAGGGCTCCATTAGGATGACGGACGAACATTGTCCACCCGCCACCCTATCGTAGAACGGGACCGCCCGCCATAAGGGTGGGGGTCCCGTGGGGGGAATTAGGATGTGCCCGCCACAATGTGAAAAATGCTTTTTTGCATTTGCATATGCAAAGCGGCAGGCACCGCGCGGTGCCTGCCGCTTTGCATATGCAAATGTGGGGGGGTACCATAGGTACCCCCCATGTGCCCCCCGACAGTGGTGGCAACCTGGGGGCCCTGCAGGGGGCCCCCGCACCAATCTCCGCCTGCCTTTCCGTGGTGGCATTGCCGCCGCCGAAAGGCCTCTACATATTGCCATTGTAATATGGCTGGCGGTGTCCATTGGACACCGCCACCATATTAATCTATTACCGCCGCGGTCGCAGGGCGACCGCGGCGGTAAAGCGGTGGACGGTCTTTCCGTCCGCCATTGTCCCCTCCGCCATCCTAATCAGGCGGAGGGGAAAACGAGAGTGGTTGTCGGGCGGATTGCCTCCGCCAGGGTGGCGGTGGCCACCGCCACCCTGGCGAAGGCAATCCGCCCGATATCGTAATGGAGCCCTAAGTGTTCGGGCCATCATACTTTCCCAGTGTAGCACGACTCGACGCTTGACCACCAGTAGTGCAATGTGCACTAATTTACCTACCGCCCCTTTTAATTGAGGTACGTGACATAACAGGCAAATTGAAGGCGTACATTGCAATATAATCCCTGTCATTTCTTGTATGTGTTGCAGTACCCCCTCCCAGAAAAGCAGCAAGACAATTCAAACTACGTATAACTCTCCTACGGCCAAGATATGCATATTGGGCCTTTTTTCTTTTTCCTCTCTGACAGAAAAATATGTATTGGGTAGAACTGATTTTTCAAATATCTACACGTTAGGGATTTTCTGTATAGGAAACCGTCTTTGAAAGAGGTAGAAACCAATTACGTGGTTGAGGCTATAAGGGGTCACGCTAAGATAGGTGTATTATACAACTGTTTGTTAAATACACAGCAGGATGATTTAACAACGCAGGATCTTAAATGGAGACATCGGCTGGGGCAGCAAGGGGTATTTATGGAACCAGCTATAGAGATGGCCGAAATCATTTTGGTTTATGCTAAGCTAAGGGCACAACACTACAAGACAATATACGGCTTGCAATATACCCCTGCAAAAATGTTAAAATGGGGAGGGGCATTAATGATGGGAAATGTTTCAGTTGTGGGGCAGAAGAGGCAGATATTGTTCATATCTTTTATGCATGCACTAACTTAGCTCAACTGTTACGACACATTGATAGGTTTTGGACTGAGATCACTGGGATGGATATTCATATCTCATCTGAACAAATGTTATTGGGAGTGGGGGACATTGCATCATTGGGGCAGGGGGTCATAAAACCAGGTATATTTCATTTTCATGGCCACAGCAGTGGCAACATTATGTATTGCTTCCGTTTGGTTACAGAAAGATGCCCCCACGTTTGAGATGTGGAGGGCTAAATTCTATGCAGTGTACAACCAGGAGTATAGTCTGTATTCTTTAAAAGGTGAACAAAAGCTGCAATAAGGATTACAGATCTGGGGCTCCTTGACTGAACATATGAGTTTGTAATATCAAAGACAGCTGTCTGGAATTCCCCTTTCTGGAGTTTTCTTTCTTCTTTTTCTTTCTTTTTGTTTTTCTCTCTTTCCCCCTTCATGGTTATGGTTAATTGGTTAATGCTACCTATGTACTGCTGGTTATCATTTGTATTGGATTATGCCTGGTTCTTTTGTATTTGAAGTTTATTGATTTGTACGGTGTCATGATTCATGTGTGGATTGAAACAAAAAAATTAATTAAAAAAAGAAAACCATTCCGATTACTGGCACACTTTTGCAATCTGGATGGTAATGTAATTGTGTGTTAAACATTCAAACCATACAACATCGTACATCGCTGCTATTAAATACCTCCCCCATCGATCCTTACAATGAATGTAGTCACCTATATACACGTGAAATGTGAATAACGTTTGCCTTACCTAACCGCAGCTTTTCCTTCCTTCTGATCTCTACATGATGCTCCATCAACTGTCAAAACAGAGGCACAACCGCGTACGAGATAGCTGAAAGTAAAAACTAAAAAAGGACAATTTCTCCCATTGAAATGAAGGGGGCACTGTGGGAATATGACTTTGAAAATCTTTTAACATGTTGCTAGTGCTGTATATATTTAGTCTTATTTTTTTAGGTTGGCAAATATTCAATAAACATTTCTTCTATTTTTTACAGTTTTTTACAAAATTGTTCAATACATTATTTCTATTTTAAAATAGGGTTGTTTTTATTTTTTAAACATTAATTTGAAAATGTTTACAAATGTGTTTTTATTCATATTATTCCTGTTTTCAAAAATAATTGTAATCATTAAAAAAAAATCTATTTTATTCTATTCTATATATATACATTTTATTTAACTGATTTTAAAATGAATACACATGTATTATAAATAATTTCTGAGAATTAAAACACTTCCCCATGCTATACCCCTATATCCCTAATATCCAGTCCCTAAATTAAAGTGTCCTTGATTTTTAAGCACCTGCAAAGTAATTTTATTATGATTATTATAATTTTATAATTTAACACTCAAGTGATAAAATCAATACTTGAGTATTAATACACTTCCCCACCCTATACCCCTATATCCTTAACATCTCGCACCTAAATTCAAGTCTCTTTTTTTAGCACATACAAATGCATTTTATTAATATTAATATGGTGTTATAAATTAACACTGACATCCTAAAATGAATGCATGAGTATGCATATGCTTCCGCACCGTGTACCCCTATATCCCTTACATTCGGCCCCTAAATTCAAGGGCCTTAGACTTTTTAGAATGTGCAAATTAATTTTATTAATGTTAATCGTGTGGTATAACTGAACACCAAAGTGATCAAATTAATGCTTGAGTATTAATACACTTCCCCACACTATAACCCTATATCCCTTGCATCCCCCTCAAATTCAAGTTTCTGATTTTTTGGCACATGCACATTAATTATAACATTATAATGTACAGTAATACTCAGGTATTTAAATATTTTCTGACTATTAAACATAACCCTAAACTATTTTTAAAATATAAACTACCCTACAATACTTCCCAAGATACTTACAAATACATGCGTAGTAATGACATGCGTGGTAATGACATTCGTTGTAAAGACATATTCGTTGTAATGGCATGAGTGGTAATGTCTCATGTGTGGAAATGACTATGTTGTAAGTGCATGTCTTAGTAATGATTGGGTGGTAAAGGCTATTTACTGGGAATTGTTAGCCACTTGCAAAGAAATGTGATACCACACACCAAGATGGACAGGAGGGATATTCAAGTAGGTGTCCCCAATCTTCTTTGAAAAGAAGTCAACCAATGTGATACAAAAAGCACTAGAAGTTTTGATAGGGTCAACTGAAAGCATTGGCTTCGAGAGGCTATTTACCAAGCTACAAATGTCTTTAGCAGGATTATTGCTACAGCTAATTTTTGTTCGCATAATATTCTGCCCTAGATTTCATGATCAGTTTATGATAGAATTTAATACCTGATCTGTATACTTTTTTTCCATAGGGTTATATGCTGATGAAAGATGATAAATAGTTTTTCTACATCGCTCTATAAAGCACTTCCCGTTTCCAAGCACTGTAAAAAGAAATTACATCCCTAAGAAGCCAAAAATACTGGAGAACACTGGTATATTGAAAGATACGGGTTCAACGAGTTAGAAAAAGTAGGTTTTGTGATTCATTTTGGTTTTGTGATTTCCAAAAGAGATATAGCCCCATGATGGGGCAGTGCAGAGGCAACCTAGATAAAGAGACAGGTGACAGGAATGGGTAAATGTATGATAATGGAAAAGTACATTTAAAAGGACAAGGGATCTCTCAACGAAGTTGAGAAAATGTGGGGAAAATTGGTAGATGAGTGGAATGCAGATGCATAATAGGACGGCAGCTTTTCAGGGGTGGATTGCCTCATCTTTGTTAAACGACTGTATGGATATCCAATGGATAATTGCCCCTCTCCCTTCCTTCTTCTCACCCCCATTGACTTTTATCACATTGATGCTATACAAATGTTAACAGTGGATTTGTGTTCCTGAGGCGAGCTGTGTGGTTAGAAAAAAAGCAAATAGGCCGAGTGAATATACCTGTTGTTTTTATTTTTTTCTATGGATATCAATACAATATCATTAACAATTCTTGCAACATTCAATAGCTAATAGAAAATGACCTATGAATTTGTGTTCCGAACTACCTGCCAATTCAAATGGTATTACAAGTGTGGGTGCGCCTATAAAATAAATCTTGGAATTTGTAAGATTTTTTAAATGAGCATAGCTGTGAAATTTTGACTCCCCTTAGGCCAACACCTAGGAAAACCTTCCAATCCCAGCCATTTTTGTAAACTATGCACCTAGGTGAGTGTTTGTCAAAATTCCATGCATGAGGAGGTCAAGGCCAATCCATACCTCTTCTCCTAGGAGCTGACTCACCCCCTTGTATTAGGTCAAGAATGCTAACAATGACACAGGCTTAAGGGAAAAGGGGGTGATGGAATAAAGAGAGAAAGAAACAGCCCTGCAGGTTGGTAGTTGGAAGATTCGGAGGATTCCTTAGGCACAGAGTCTCGAGACTCTGGGCCTAAAACATATCAAGGTAAATTCTCAGCCTACTGGTGAGACAACACAAATTAATAAGCGGTCTTAACACAGAAGGGAAGCAAGCAATACAAATACCACAAATTAGGACTTAGCTGATGCAAGAGGATGGTACCTTATAACTAGCCCTCGGTGTACCACTAAATCAGGAATTGAGCTGAAGATGAAGACCACAGAGGCACAGAGAAGGGGAAGAAGGGATGGGAAATACAAACTGCACAAAAGGGAGCCAAACAGGGGAAAAACAATAAGGTGACAGAACAAATCAACCCTGGTGTGAACTAATGCAAGTAGCAAGCAGTCACAATAACTACTGTTCACAAACAAGGGAGCTCAGTGTGAGTCAGGCCTAAATACTCCAACTGCTACTATTGACCTAGAAGTGTGTCTGCTTGTGTTGGTCCTTCATGGAACCATTATTTTTATTAGTATGATTCAAGATAATAGAAACACAGCTTTATGTCTACAACCACTAGCCGGCAGCATATGTGAGTTTCTACACAGCTTTGTGCCTACAACCCAGATGCTGGCAGCGAAGTTTGGATCCTTTTATACCAAAACAAAACAGTATTTATCTTAAAGAAAAGAGAGAAAAAAAACAGACTGCAAACGCTTCCCCCCTCCCCCACCCCAAAACCCTGTATTAGTAATCCCCTTACATGGGCCCCATAAGGCGCGTGGGCTGATTGGAATACTTGAAGTTGTACTGTATCATCAATGGGGTTGGTGTAGGTTTTGATGCATCTACCAGGACTAGTGGAGGAAATTGCAGGTATTTGGGGCATGTAACCTCGTGTAATTCTTTGGAAAGGATCTGGTGGAAAGGGGCCCATAGCTCGGCCTATGTCTCTCCCTTCTGATCTGCCACTAAGGATATACGTTCCATAGCCAGAGTTTCTGTAGCCGTACCCCAGTCAGCCAGAATTACCTGTCGCGCTGTTAGTTGTGTCAATGCAATTTGTCTGCCTCTGAGAGCGCGAAGGGGAAATGTCAGAGGGTTCAATGAACCCAGTATGGTGTATGCTGGAAATTGAGGGAGTGAGATATCAAAGTCCCTATCTATATCATCCAGGACAGCTTCCCAGTAGGGCGTCAGTTTGGGGCAATGCTAGAGTAAGTGTACTAGCGACCCGGTTAGTCCACATCCCCTTAAATATTTTTCTGAGCGATCCTTATCCCAGCTATGTATACGGGAAGTCATGAGGTACCAATACAACATCATCTTGTAAGTCGATTCCGTTCCGCTATATTATGTGCTGTGTGATATGCCCAGTAGTGTATATCTGCCCATTCCTTGTCTGAGCGAGTCCATTCTAACTCTTCCTCCCAACGAAGCTGCTATTTGGTTTGACCCCCCACTATCCCAGTGGAAACCATTGAGTATAGCTCAGAGATGAGGAGCTTGTCATCCTTTTTACACACCAGCCACTTTTCAAAAACTGTGAGAGGATGGGACGCCGCTAATTGGTAATCGGAAGATGTGACCCAATGATGTACCTGGCGGTAATAAAATGCATCCGATTAAGGAAGATCATAGTCCTGTCTCACTTGCTTGAATGGGATTAGTCCCTTAATATCCAAAAGGGAACTGACCGCTTTACATCCTTGTTCCCTCCATATTTGAAATCATCTGAGTCACGGCTCGGTGGGAAGCCTGGGTTGTCTACAATTTGGGACATAGGAGATGGGAAAGTGGTCAATCTTCTCTTACCGGCTACTGTATGCCAAACTTTTAATGTCGATGAGGTGACTGGGAGGAATACAATCGCCATGCCCTATGTTTGTGTGGGAGCTAGATCTCATGCCAGATGTTCGCTCCTGCCACTGTTTGATCCATAAAGGACCAGTGTATCTCAGAAAGGGGGTGATTCCACTCTACACTATACCAGAGATTTGCTGCTTGAAAATATCTTTGAATCATTGGAAGCCCAACTCCGCCTTCTCGCCTAGGTGGTGTCAGTTGGGCAAACGATAGCCGGGGTTCACCCTGACAAATTTATTGATGCTAATTGTAGTTGACAAAGAGCTTTTGGGGGTGGGGCCATAGGTATCGTTTGGAAGATGTATAGGATATGTGGCAAAACTGTCATCTTGACTGCTGCAGGTCTCCCAAACCATGCCAGCTTGAGTCGTACCCAGCTATCTAATGTTTTAGTCATTGGATCTAGTAGTGTTGCATAATTCAGAGCAACGATTTTCAGTATGGTCGGGGCAAGCTGGATACCCAGATATGGAATGGCTTGTTCTGTCCTTTGAAGTGAGAGTTGATTCTGAAGGTTCTTTACCAGGGCCTGAGGCACTGAGAGGTTTAAGATTTGTGACTTGCTCAAGTTGACTTTGAAGCCCGGGATGTCTCCAAAGCTATTCAATTTGGTTACTAGGGCCAGCAAAGTGGACTGTGGGTTGTGAGCGATAGTATTACATCGTCAACATAAAGGCTAATTTTATGTGTTTCTTTACCGAATCATAAATCCTCGATCTGCGGGTCATCTCTCAATCATTCTGTGAGCGGCTCCATATATAGAGTGAACAAGAGGAGGGACAGGGGACAATCCTGCTTTGTGCCACAGGCAATTGGGAACGCTACAGACAATGCCTCATTCACCTGGACAAATGCTCTTGGGACTCGATAGATACAGCTAATCCATTATAGGAATTGTTCACCAAACCCAAAGTGACGCAGTGTCTCAAAGAGATATGTCCAGCGTACCCTGTCAAATGCTTTTTCAGCATCTATTGACAGAAACAGTGCTTGCTTGTGAGACTTTTGGATTCCATCAATGGGATGGAAAAGACGTTTGATGATGTCCCCTTCCTGTCTAGAGGGGATGAAACCTGCTTGATCTGGGTCTACCAGGCCTGCCATCAGCGGGTTTTGAAGGGTTGCCAGGATGCTGAAGACATTTTTTGCGTCGATATTTAGTAGTGATATGGGTCTCTACGACCCACAGTCAGTGGGGTCTTTGGCAGGTTTTAGGCTTACCGAGATTGAGACTTCTATCACTGAATCAGTTACGGAGGCCGTATTGAGGAATGAATTGAATAATCGAGTCAGAAGAGGTGCTAACTCTTGGCAAAAATCCTTGTAAAATTGGTCAGGGAATCCGTCTGGGCCTGGATCTTTTGCTCTTTTAGACAGTTGATTGCAGTAATTGCCTCCTCTATACATATCAGCTGGTCTAATTGATCCTCTAAGGGTTCTGGAAGGTAAGAGAGCAGGCCTTCCTCAAGGTGAGAATATAGAGTTTGGTAAAAGGTCTTAAAGGTGTCTACAATCTGCGAATATGTGTATACCTCCTTCCCCGTGGTTCGCCTAATTGAAGCTATTGATGCTCCCATTGTTTTAGCCCTAAGCCTCTGTGCTAACATTTTACCACATTTGTCGCTACTCAGATAACATTTGTGTTGAAGCCGGAGAAGTGCATATTCGGCCCTGTCCAAGTCTAAGCCCTTCAACAAGAGCCTTTTCTTTTCCAACTCTCTCCATATTCTTGGAGCCCCGGTTTGTTATGGAAAGATTCCATTTCCGTCACCTCATGCTGTAGAGTTTGGCACTTCTCCCCGCAGGTCTTATTTTCCGCAGTTGACATTGCAATAACTTCCTGCCTCATTACCTGTGCTGGGCCTTTTGTGGCTGGAACTCTGACTCTGGAAAATGTAGTTTTATGTGTCAAATGGTATAATTTCCATTGCCTGTCATGCCATCCTTCCATGTTTGCCTTCTCTTGGGCCTCACTGAGAACTGTAGCTTGACAGTGCTGTGTTCTGCGGCCTTATTTTTCTCACCCAGAATGGACCGCAAACATTAGACTTTGGATCCAAACACAGAATTCCATCCTCTTTCTTGAATAGAAAGTTCTGAAATTTGTCGCGAATAGCAAAACCCCCAATGTTCAAAACCGTAAGAAATTGGGTTAGTGGTTGAAGGGTTTGGAAGCGCCACTCATGCAACAACCACAATCCTTGTCATGGTGAACCACAAAAGTCACAAAATTAGCCTGTACTTCGCCTTCTGGTAGTTTGGCACAAAGTAGTTAGGCTTAGCTTGGAGGCAACATATAAAGTATTTATGCAGCACACAAGCAGTAATAAAATTAAAACACAACACGTCATCACACAAACAGTAGTAAAGTGAAAACACAACACAAGTAAAATCCCAAATCAATTAAGAAAAAGCAGGGTAATATTTCCTACATAAAAAACACCAGAAAGACAAAAATCCCATCAGTAGAAACGGAGATATTCAATTTTAGAGTTTAAAGTGAAAATAGCACAAAAAGCACAGATCGCACTCATGGTTATATGGCCACAGGAGACAGTCACAAGTTAAGGCTGACCTTGATGGAGTGAAGGTCGGATACAGGGACAAGGTGAATTCTGGTGAAAAGTTAGAGTCTGAGTCCAGCTCAAAGAGTTCCGTTCATGTTGGAGGAGTCCCTTAGGAGCAGGCAGAATGTCACAGCTGGTTGTCGCTGTAGCACAAAGAAATTGCTGGGCATCAAGGGCTGTTGTCGCTGCAGCATGAAGAGCCAGTCAGAAGTAGTGAACAGTCATTGCTGTAGTTTCATGTTGGCAGTCCCAGCGGGCTGTTGAGCTGTAGCAAAAAATTTAGCTCTTGCCGGTTATCGCTGATGGTCGCTATAGCTCGAAGAGCAGGTCTCACCAGAGCTTTGCATTGGCGGTCATCAGAGACAGCAGAGTCTTGGCATGAACAGGCCTGGTTGCGGTTGCAGCTGCAAGGAGCCCAAACACCGTATATTTACCTTTTCTTGAAAAGGAATACAATACGATGCCGGGCAGCGGTACAGGGCCTGGGGAGGCACCTCTTGGGGTTCAGGAATTGACTCCGTAGAGGCCAGCTGCGCTCAGACAGGTCCAGTTGCAGGTTCAGACGGGTCCAGTGCAGCAGGTCACCTGGGCAATTTCAGGGACTCCTCCTGAGCTTTTTGAATCCCTGTAGCTCACACAGGGTCTGCCAACAGACCCGTAGAGTCACTCAGGTTAACCTAGGATGAACGTAAGCAGGTCCACTTTTCCTTTTCCTTATCAGATAGTAAGGCAGTACACAAGCAGCAGGACTGTCCTCTGACAACAGGACAGTCCTTCTTAGTCAAGGCTCCAAACTGGGGGTGAAAAAAGGTACATAAACAGATTGGAATCCACTCAGGTAGTGGTAGTGGTCCCTACAATGGTGGGGAGCACACAGTGTTGTTTACAATACCCCTCACACACCAACAGGCCCCTTGGTGTCATGCTTCATCATTGGGGTCTTCGCACCCCTCTACGGGATGCGGCGTGCTACGACTCACGACTGCGTAGGAGCACTTAAAGTGTACTATGTGTTGGTGTGTGTAGGAAAATAAGTGTGAGTGGTGAGGTGGTGAAATGTGATAGTTAAAAAATACCTGGCTCGTAGGGTGAAAAATAAAATTTATTAGGCCCTCGGCTGGTATCGTTAAAAGGGGTGCAGGGTGAGGTTGTTACTGTGTTTTAAGGTGCATCAACCTCAGAAAGTGCGTCAACATGACATGTTTCGGAGTGTAAGAACTCCTTCTTCAGGACGAGGGAATGCTAAACTCTCCCCACCTTACTCACATGTAGTGTAGATGTCAAAGTGAATTCTAAAAAAGTTTTATATACAAAAATTGGGTGTAATGTTCCTAATAGTGTTTATATTATAATAGTCTGTTGCGCCCAATTGGCGATATTAGAACAAGACCTGTAAAGAAAAAGAGCAAAATAAATCATATCATCACATTAGGACGTAGATTCTAATCAGGAAAAATAACCTGTTCAGAAATAGGGGGTAGTCTGTGACCAGGTGAGGTCTAGTACCCTGAAAAAGAGAAGGACAAGGACACACACAAAGATAAGGACATATACATTACAAAGAATAAATCATATGCTTCTCCTTAGTGGTTGGATTGTTGGAGGAAGATTGGTTTTGTCAATGCTTACTTATATGCTAAGGCAGGATGGCCTCATGAGCGCTGCGTGATATTGGGGGTTGTCTTCCGGCTCAATGCGGCAACCTAAAGGATATAGGAAGCTAAATTCAGGTTTTTTTGTTGGTACTACTCACGAGTAATGTGGACCCATTTTCGTAGTTCCTTAAGCACCAAACTCACAGTTTCAGCAAGACTCGATAGGCTGCCTTCCCCTCAACGCGGCTCCGAAGTAATGCCGTGTGTGTGGAGATTTAACCTTATATATTACAAGGTGTGAGTTTAATTGATGCTTAACTCAAAACGGAAGAAGCCCAAAGAAGGAGTGTGACCCTGAATAGTTTGTCGGTTCTGCGCGGATGTTTTGGGCGTTTCTCTTTCACATGCGCATGCGCGCGGGAGTAGCGGGTTGCTATGTGCACTGATTTTGTCTATCGCGCATGTGTGATATCGCGCCGTTCCCTGCGCCTATGTAGAGCCCTTAGGGCATGTCTGTGTGCCACATGGCAAACATGCCCGTCTTTGGGGTGCTAGAGGGTGTCAAAGTGACACCCCCTGCACCCTTGCTAAAATCGGTATTTACCGAATCTGTAATTACAGATTCGGTATTGTCCATTGATTCCTATGGGCTTCAGGGCCCATAGGATTCAATGGGCAATACCGATTCGGTATTTACAGAATCGGTAAATACCGAATCTTAACGATTCGGTATTTACCGAATCTGAAATACCTACATCTCCCCCCCTCTAATTTACCACTTCTAAAATACCGATTCGGTATGATTCGGTATTTTAGAAGTTGTAAATTAGATTTACCTACATCGGGCCCTAGGTTTTATATCTACAAACAAGAGGAATACATTTCAAATCCAGAAAGAGTTGTTTGAGTTCTTCAGCAAAATACGGTTACAACTTTCTTTTTGCAGAAAATGCTAAGATTGACATAGCTTTCTCAACCTAATACCAATCTGAGTACCAAATCTACTTTCAATTCCCCTTCTCATATGGTTCTACCTGAGGTGCTGACTTTTGAGAAAATAGTCCTTAACGATCTAGAGATCAATAAGAGAGCAGCCAAACAACCCTTCTAAAATCTTTCTAGACACTAACAGTTGTCCTTTAACACCCTCAACACGAACACTTCCAACATTATCAAACCGGCTCATAAGGGTAAGGCAATTGTTATTCTTGACACTGTTACCTACAGGGCTAAATGTCTAAAAAATGGAGTGTGAGCAGCTCCTATTGACCATTCAAATGCAATCCAACCAAGAAATTGGTTACCACTATCAAATTGATGGTTGGTAAAGCCTAGGACAGAAGCTACTGTTCCGGTCACCCGTACTGCTACATCCTTCAGAAGATCCATAAACCCCAACGGTCAACTCCAGGCTAGCCAATTATCTCCTGGATCAGATCTCTTTTTGAACATTTGTCCCAATTTTTGGAGTTCTTTCTCAGACCACTTGTCTCTGAGATGTCTACCTATCTACAGGATACTGAAGATGTTCTATGCCTTTTGGATAATGTTGCCTTTGACGCAGAGAGCAACTTTCTTGTTTCCTTTGATGTTGAGTCTGTTTATACATGTATTCTATGGCCATACTCTCCCCACTATGGAAACTTTGCTTCTAGCTAACAACCCTGTTTTCTTACACTGGTGTCTTTTATCATGAGCTGTGCCCATACAGGAATGACATTTTTATTTTTCCAGTTCAAGGATTGTCTATATTTCCAGACGTCCGAATCCTTCCATAGGCAGCACATTCGCACCAACGCTGGTGAATCTATACATGTACTCCTTTAAGGCAGAACATGCCCTCACACCTGGCAACCCTTATCGCTCCCACATAGGTATGTGATGACATTTTTGTCATGTGGCATGGTGATGTAACCTCCATCACCTCTTTTCATCAGCAACTGAATTCTTTCAATCTTTTCTAAGATTTACCGGTGAGTACAGTAAAGAGCGACTTCCTTTTTTTAATCTTATCATTTAACCAGCGCCCAGGTACCTAAAAACCGAACTGTATAAGGAACCCATGGCACGCACCACTCTACTGTCCTATAACATCTATCACCCTAAGTCACTAAGAGACAACCTTCCTTTTGGGCATTTCCTACACCTTAGGTGCCACTGCTCCCTTGACCTGAAGTACAAAGTACATGCCAATGCTCAGTCCACTCCACTGTTAGACAGGCAGCATCCTGCCTTGCTCATTTAAGCATTTGCCAAGAGAGCCAGAAATAATGACGAGAAGCACTCCTTGACCACCCGCAGAGAGATTGGTGTGTGTCAATACCTGTTGCAGTGTGTCATGCTTGATTAAAACATCTATATGCAGCAATTGGCATATCCTGAACAAAGGAAATAAGTCCACCCCACACCCTCCATTTGCATTCGAATGCAGTAGTAACCTCAAGGACAAGCTGGTACACACAAGACCACCAACGACAACCACTAACAGACAAAACACACTATGAGGTCTACAGCCAGCAAAAGGACAATTTATTTATAGTTCCTGCGGAGTCTGTGCCTTGACGGTGCACACCACCCACATTGACATTGGGACAAATAATCCTTGGGAGTTGAGGCAGCATACAAATTGTAATAGTGAAAGACTCATATACCTCATACCACTCACAGTTACTAATATCTCGCAACATCTCTTTGTTAGAGAACAGAAATGGACCTGTAGTCTACGTAGCCATATTGATGAGCTTAACTTAGAGATCCACTAATTCTCTGTTCAATAAATTGACATCTACATCGAGGGTGACTAACTTCCAGGCACTCATACTGAATGAATCCATATCTTCTAGCTGTAGTTTCCAACTATTTTGCTGCCTGACTGGCCATCACAAGTGCAGTTGACTCACTTTTTATTTTCATCACTGACACCAGATACCAGCCAACTCCACAAGACTAGTTATTGCTATATTATTATCATTATTACTGAGTGGTTTTATATGTAGTTTTTTATTAAGTTTTTATAGATTTCTACTTTTTAAAAGCCCACTACATAATTTTAGACCACATTTCCCAATATACCTAGAGCTGGTAAACAACCATTACCACAAATCTTTTATCCCGCATACCATCACCTCTCATACCTTCACAACGCATCTACCATGACTCCGCAATGCTATTACAACGCATGGCATTACATTTTATATGCTTTTACCACGCATGCTTTTATAACGAAATTCGTTGTAAATGCATGAATGGTAAAAGCATGTTTTTTTTAAATGTAAATATAAGTTAAGTATAGGGTTTGGGGTTGGGGTGTAGGGGTATATGTTATGGGGGTTCAGGGGTAATTTTAGGGTTATGGGTATGTTTGAGTTTTGGGGTGCTGGGGTATTTTTAGGGTGGGTTTAGGTTTTGGGGTGCTGGGGTAATTTCAGGGTTCGGGCGTTTAGGGTTTTAGGGTGTAGGGGATAATTTTAGAGTTCAGGGTGCGTTTTGGTTTTGGGGTACTCGAATATTTTTAGGGGTCAGGGTGGGTTAGGGTTTTGGGGTGTAGGGGAGATTTTTAGGGTTCACTATGCGTTTAGGCTTTTGGGGTGCCGGGATATTTTTGGGGTTCAGGGTGCATTTAGGGGTGCTGGGGTAATTTTAGGGTACAAGATGGGTTAGGGTTTTGGGGTGTGGGGATATTTTTGGAGTTCAGGGTGCGTTTAAGGTTTTGGGGTGCAGGGGTACTTTTGGGGTTCAGGGTGAGTTTAGATTTTGGGGTCCAGTGTTGATTTTAGAGGTCAGCGTGTGTTTAAGGTTTTGGGGTGCAGGGGTAATTTTGGGGATCAGGGTGTGTTAGGGTTTTGGGGTGCAGGGGTATTTTTGGGGTTCAGGGTGCATTTAGGGTTTGGGGTGCCTGGCTAATTTTGGGTTCAGGGTGCGTTTAGGTTTTGGGGTGTATAGGGAATTTTTAGGGTTCAGGGTGTGTTTAGTGTTTTGGGGTGCTAGGGCATTTTTGGGGTTCAGAGTGTGTTTACATTTTGGGGTGCAGGGCATTTTTGGGGTTCAGGGTGCATTCAAGGTTTTGGGGTGCAGGGGTATTTTTGGGGTTCAGGGTGAGTTCAAGGGTTTGGGGTGTAGGGGTATTGTTGGGGTTCAGGGTGCATTTAGGTTTTGGGGTGCAGGGGTAATTTTGGGGATCAGGGTGCATTAGGTTTTGGGGTGTAGGGGGAATTTTTTGGGGTTCAGGGTGCATAAGGGCGGGGGTCCCGTGGGGGCAATATGGATGCGCCCGCCACAGTGGAAGGCACATCCTGCATTCCTGTCATTGTGGCGGGCGGTGCACTCAGCACCACCCGCCACAATGCCAGGAAGGCATGTTGTGCACTTCAATGCACAACATGGCAGGCACCGCGCGGTGCCTGCCATGTTGTGCATGGAAGTGCAGGGGGGTACCATAGGCACACCCCATGTGCACCCCCACCCCCAGAGTCCCCAGGGGACGGCAAGGGCCCCCGCAGTCTACTCCTGCATGCCTTTCCGTGGCGGCAATGCCGCCACGGAAAAGCATGTTACCGCACCCATGGTAATATGGCTGGCGGTGTCTAACAGACACTGCCACCATATTAAACCCTTTTCCACCTGGTCAACGAGTTGACCGGGTGGAAAAGTGGCGGTCGGTGTTCCGTTCCGCCGCGGTCCCCCCACCATAGTAATATGGCGAGGGAAATGGGTGGCAGGCGGGGTAGGATCATGGGCGGATCGCCACCGCTATGCAGGCTGTGGTGTTCCGCTCGTGATCCTAATGGGCCCCTTTGAGTTCATATTTTAAATTGTATTTTTTCCATACCGTACCATTATACTGATAAATAGATCAGTGTTGTGACCAATACTATATGCAAATCATGCTTTTAAACCGAGAGATTGAAGCTAAGACTGCTCTTCAGATGCTTTTTTGGTTGCTTCTCTGCAGTGACTGAGACATTTCACAGTCATTATAACATCCTTTGACACACCCTATAAAGATGAACACAACAGTTTTGGTAGCTCCCTGATGTAGGAATGCTCTTGAACATACCTAGACGTGGCCATCACAGTTTCCACACTTTTACATCTTTATATTCATCTCACTATACCTTTGGCAACCTCCCTCTCTATGCCTCCTTGATCTTAAGAACACAAAGAGTTTTTTTACCTCTCCAATCCTATTTCCTTCTTCTTTCTCCTATAATGTTCTATTGGATCGAGAGTACCCTGAGCCCAACTCTTGGGCCTGAGCGGAGGCACTTCACCCCACGATTGCTGGTAAGTCTTGCTTATAATTGCATTGCATGTGAGCCTGTCTTAATACAAAAAAAAGTACTCTCCTGATCCTGTTATGTCTCACTCAGCCATGATAATGGTTTTGCTTTATGTATGTCAAGCATGGGTGTACTATACTTCACAATGCCATGGTGTTGAGTAGTCCAAATTCCACCAACTACCCCTACTTGATACTACAACCTAGCTAGACATTTTACACATATGTATTGATTGATATGTATTGTTTTGCAGGTGACCGTCAGTGAATCCTTTCCTTGGATTCCTAGAGGACCACTGGACAATTTTGTATTACATTATATATATTTGTTTAGCTCAACAACGAAGCAGGAGCACTATCACTATAGGTCCTGTCGAATGCTGCAACACCTCGTCTGAGGTTTATTGGCAGAAACATGTTGACCTACCTTGGTGTCACACCTCCACATGTTTAATCCTTGTTGCAGTGTCCTTTGTATTTATTCCTGACCCATTGGTGCACAAATAAAGGTTTTCACGTACACTGGAGTCAGTTTTGATTAGCACAGTCATTTTGTGCAATCATCTGATTGTCACATTGACTGAGTGATCGGCGTGTCTAATAGACTCCGGGTTGTCAAAATAGATTCGACCAGGGAGTCATCAAAAGCGAGTGCAGTGAAATCATCCATGTCGTGTGACTGTAAGGTATTTGTTAAAATATTGTAAAAGAAGTGCCAAGAGTCAATTCTGAAGATTCAGAAAAAAAGGACAAATTAACAAAAGGAGCAATAACTCACCCATTTTCCACACAATAGAACACCAATGTTTTGCACGCTTTGTTTAACTCACTACCCCTAGCTCATTATAGGGTATCTATTCTACTTCTGAAAACATCTGCTGTGCACCTCTCTCTCAGTGAGAGGGTTGTAGCCCACATTGTGACTAGGTATCACGGTGCGAGATTGGCTCCCGATTATGAAGAATTCCACTATTGGTGGTTGAGGAAAGTTGTCCTTCATAGTTATCATTTCTTTATTATTATTTCACCAAGGAACAAAGGTAGAGCAGTACAAGGCATTACGGGGTCAAAGACCTTCATTGTCAATCATGTAAAGCCTGAGATTTAAGTGGAAAGGTGAGCGCATTGGGTAGACCTAAAACGGTAAAAACTGGGAAGCAGGGTAGTTGTGTCTTCAGGTGGGTGTCTATCTCATCCAATACCTGCGCCCATTAGGCTGTTATTTTAGGGTAATTCTATAGTAAGTGTGTTAGGGTGCCTAAAGAACCACAGTCTCACCAACAATTGGGCATGCTAGTGGGGTTCCCTTTGAGTAGACGGGGAGGGTGAGATACCAGTAGGTTGCTATTCTAGTCGCCCTTTCAATACCAGCTACATTTCGGGCTGTATGACTTGCTCTGTAATAAATATCCTCCTGTTTCTGCTGTGTGAGTGTGCTACCTAATTCAAGCCCCCAGCATTTCTGACTCGGGGATTTATGGTGTGGCATGAGAGAGTGAAGGAGGCCACACAGCTCTGTTATAAGACGGGTGTCTGATGTCTGAAAAAACATTTTTCAAAAGGGGTGAGGTGGCGCTGAGCATAGGGACGTATCAAGGAGTACATCACCCAGTGTTGGATCTGATTGTAGTGAAAGCATTCTGATTTAGGTAAGTGGTTATCTATGCGGAAATCCTCGAATGACAAGGGTCCCTCCTCATTAAAGAAATGGCCAATGGATCTGCAACCCTACCATCCCCAAAATCTAAAGGCCAAAGCATAGAGGCCTGCAATCAAGTCAGGATTGCCCACTATATGTATTAAATGTGATGGAAAGGAGGTGAATCCATCCCGAACGCAACCCTGTCCCAGGCAGCAAGGAGGCCTTAATAATAGGGGATTGATATAGACTTTTGGGCATAACGATTTGTAGAGGAAGGGACCTTCCAAAGGTACTGCCCCATGACCGCTCTGTCCATAAAGAGTCAGCGCTTTTCTGATTCAGATTAGAACCACTTTGCTACGGTTCTAAGTTGTGCGGCTTGATAATACCTGAGCAGGTTCTGTATACCCAATCCTCCCTTGCCTGGGGTTCTGTAACCGTGATATGTATGCATCAGGGTCATTTGTCTGCTCATACAAAGCAGTTAACCTCTTGTTGGAGAATACAGAGCATCCTTACGGGGGGCTCTACCAGGAGCACCTAAAAGAGGAACAATATCTACAGCAGTATAGTAATTTTCACCGCCGCTATTCGGCCTAGCCAAGAGAGACTGCTTGGCCGCCACCGGCCCAGGTCCAATTGTATCTGCTGAAGTAGCTTTTTATAGGTAAGGGATACTGTCTTCTGGGTGTTAGCTGTGAGCTGCAGCAAGTGATAGGAAACTGATGTAGCAGCCGTTGTATGGAATAGGAGCATTGCAGCTCCAGCAGTGCAGGGTGTTGAAGCAAGAGGCTGAGCGCCTGCGACTTGTGTATTTTTACTTTAAATCCCGCTGCTTTACCAAACAACTCGAGTTTGGTCCAAAAAGCCGGGAGAAAGACCAAGGGCTCCTCCAGGGTAGCAAATATGGCATCTATAGATAGTATGTCTCTCCCCTCCAAACAAACAACCGATATAAAAGGGGCATCCCAAACTGTTTGGGGCATAGGCTCCATGTAGAATGCAAACAGTAGAGGGTAGAGTGGACTGCCCTGTCTCGTGCCCCTGCAGATTAAGAGTGGGGCAGAGCAGTGTCCATTCATGTGAACTGTTTCTGTAGGCTGTGTATAATTGCTGAATATCCACTTTTAGAATCGGTCACCTAAAGCCTGAAGGCCTGGAAAGTCGCCTTCATGTATGGCCAGTAGACGCGGTTAAATGCTTTTTCAGTGTCTATTGCTAGTAGCTTGCACTAAGTGTTGTAACGCTGCGCTTTATCAATGAGATGGACCAGCCTTTTTGTATTTTCGCTACATTGGCAGTTGGGGAAAAACCCGCCTGGTCCAGGTCCATCACACCCAGCAGCAATTATTTCAGGCGAGCAACCAGGATTCCAGTGAACAGTTTAAGATCGATGTTCGACAGGGATATCGGCCAGTACAATGTACAGCGTTACTTATCCTTCCTGAGTTTCAGGATGACCTCAAGGGAAGCACGTAACATCGATGACAGGAGCAATACATGGTCTAAAATAGTGTTGAGAAGTCTTCTAAGGATAGGGGCTATGATGGGGCAGAATGTATCTGTCAAGGCCTGGGGAATTGAGTGTTTTTTAGCAAGCAATGGCAGAGATTACCTCCTCAATATGAATCGGGCGGTCTAAGTCTGCAGCTTGCTCCTGTGTTAGTCTTGAGGTAGAGGCTTTGTGAAGATATTGGGATTGGCCACCTAAGGGGAGCTCCTAAGCAGCCTATTGTTCGGCATAGAACTGACTGAATGCTCTGCTGTGTGAGGGTCTTCCCTCTGCTCCACACCAGTTGAGTCAAGCAGTATTGATACTCCCATCATTTGTTGCTGGATACGCAGCCTGTTTACCAACCAGCCCCCACATCTATCCCCCCAAAAAAGAAGGTATGGCGCTAATAAAGCGCAGCATACTCCGCCTTCTCTAGATCAAGGTCGGGTACATGCGACTTCAAGATGACGCCACACCCAAGGAGCGCCAGTCCTTTTGCGAATACGCTCCTGCTGTTGGGCTTGCCTAGAGAGAGAGTGCCTTGTTTGTCTCAGCGGATTTTATTATCCGCTGAGGAGATTGCAAAATATTCTTCCTTGATGACCGCCTTCAGAGTTTCCCAAAGAGTGACAATGGAGGTCTTGGGATTATCATTAATGGCTAGGAAACTCTTCAACACTTGGGTGATTTGCTGGGTGACCGCAGGGTGGTGCAACAGGGTGTCTCACAGACGCCATGTTTTAGGAGGCAGACAGGGCCGGTTGATGGTCGAGATGGGGGTCACTGCTGTATGCTGTGAACTGGTTTTTTCTCACATGATTTAGCTTGGGGTACGACCCCTGAAATTGCTGGAAAATAATCTATCCTAGCATATGTCTTCTGCGTGTAGGAATATAAGGTATAATCCCTCATTTGAGGATGGAGGGACCTCCAAATATCCACAAGGCTGACATATTTATTTTATTTATTTATTTATTTTTTCCATTTGTAGAGCGCACTGTAACCCTGCGGGCATCCTGGCGCTGAGACAGCAAAAAGAGAAAACCAGAAGCTAGACAGCTGATCTAAATGGGAGCAGCTGATAAAGGAATTACTAACTCAGAGATCATCTTTTGGAAAGAGCCAAGTCTTTACTCTCTTACGGAACAGCAGTAAATTCTGAATGCTCCTAATTTCCAGGGGGAGGCGGTTCCAGAGGCGGGCGGCTGCCACACTAAAAGCTCTTCCCCCCCTGGTTGCTCTCTTTGGCCTAGGAACCCTGGCAAGATAGGCAGAAGAAGAGCGAAGGTTGTTTGTGGGTACGTACCATTGGAATTTTTCTTGGATCAGCTTGGGCCCTTGTCCATGAAGTGCTTTAAAAGCTACGCATAAAGGATTTAAACAGAATCCTTTGAGTTACTGGGAGCCAATGCAGCTCCGCTAGTGCCTGTGTTGTTGATGAGCGGCGTGCTTGTGTCAGTGCAAGCTTGGCTGCCGCTGACTGCAAACTCTAAAGTCTGGCAATCAGATATCCCGGGTATTCTAGGAGCAGGGTGTTACAGTAATCTAGGCAGCTTAATATAGTGCTCCTGACCACTGTAATTCATGCCTGGATTTGCCGCAATGGTAGTACTTTCCGCATTCCTCGGATGAGAGTGAAATATCCTCTCACTAATTTGTTAACGTGGGACTCCAAGTTCATTTTTTCATTAAAACTGACCCCCAGATTGCGTACTGAACTTACAGGTGTCAACGAGCCATCTGTGGTTATTGGCCAGAAATCATTTGGTAATCCTCTGGAGATCTTTCCCACTTTGCCATGTAAGATCTCTGTTTTCTCGCTATTAAATTGAAGCGAGTTACCCTTCAGACAATTTGCCATTTCAAACATACAGGCATGAAAACTCTCCAGTGAATCCGCTTGGTCACCATCCAAGGACACCATAAGCTGGGTACTGATGTTATGTGTTTTAATGATCCCCAGCTATGGTCGCAAATACACATTAAACAAAATCGGGCTGATTGAAGACCCCTGCGGTACTCCGTATTAATTTTTTACAAATTCCGATTGATACGGAGGGAGTGCTACTGTTTGCCACCTGTCAGGTAAATAGGAGCGCAGCCATCTCAGTACCACACCTGTCACTCCTAGGGATTCCAGCCTTGCAAGAAGAATGTCATGGTTGACCGTGTCAAATGCGACGGACAGGTCTAGCAATATTAAGGTTGCCGATTGACCCCTGTCCGCCCGCATTCGGAGATTGTCTAAGACGGTCACCAAGGCTTTCTCCGTACCGTGACCAGGTCTAAACCCAAATTGCTCCTCTGCCGATTTATTATTTGTCTCCAGAAAGAGGGACAGTGCCCTACTAACCAGGCATTCCACAATCTTAGCCAAGTAAGATTAGAGGGAAATAGACCTGTAATTCTTGTAACAACCAGGGTCGTTTTTTTTATTTTTTATTTTTATTGTTTTATGTCAGCAAGCAGTCTTTATATCAAACAGAGCCCCAATTTAGTTTATACAAAACACAAAGCATTATGTACATACTTCATAATACATCATAATTACAACACAGAAATTAAATCAATAATCAATAAATTCAGATCCATTTTGATAAAGGAGCCCATAAATTCAACCCTAATAACTTTTTCCTTGCCCCCTTTGATTTATATGCAGCTATCTCCAAGTGATATATAGATAATAATCTAGATTGCCAGGTATTAAAGACTGGTGGATAAGAGTCTAACCATTGAGAAGTAATACATGATCGATAAACCGTCATAAAAATAAATAGGAATCCTTCCTCTGCTTCCGTTCTAATTCCAACTTGATTTGCCTGCATACCCAAGATTACCATTTCTGCAGATAATTGCTAGCAAATCCCCAGACTGGCATTTAAAAAAAACGGCAAAAGCTGTTTCTAACGATATTCTAAAGATTCTTGAATTGAATGGGGCTGTGCAAGAATCTAAAACCAGGGTATTAAAAGCTTTTCAAGACTACAATCAAATATTATATAGCGAATCAATAGATGGGGTGGGTATTGAGCATGATGTTTTAGAGTACTTTGAGAATCTTGGTACTGTAGAACTTACAGAATTACAGAAAACATTGCTGGCTGCCCCCATCACATGGGAAGAAATTGAAACAGCTTTATTAGGTTTAGCTTCTGGGAAAGCCATGGGACCAGATAACATACCCCTCGAATTGTATTGTACTTTTCGAAGAATATTAAAAACAGAATTGATAGAATTATTTCATCAAGCTTTTTTGGGCTACCCCCCAGATTCTTGGTCTATGGCAACTATAGTCGTTTTTAAAAAAAAAAAGGGTAAGGCTGGTATCGAGTTGGGTTCATATAGACCCATCTCGCTTATTAATGTGGACAGCAAGATTTTTTTAAAAATATTGGCCAATAGATTGAATGATCTAATGCCAAGTCTAGTTTCAACGAGACAGCACGGATTTATTTTAAATAGGGATGCAACTGACCATGTGAAAAGGATCATTTCGCTTCTTGATTGGGCACAAGCCACAAGATCCCCTGTTGCGGTGGCCCTGTTAGATGCTTCAAAAGCATTTGACAGGGTTTCCTGGAAGTTTTTTGTGGTCTACTCTAATCTGGAAGTGATTTCCTAAAGAATACATTAACGCAATACAGGCATTATATAATCATCCGAAGACTGAAATCCGTATCTCTGGTAACTTTTCTGACAATTTGGTAATAACAAGGGGGACTAGACAAGGTTGTCCTTGCTCGACGTTGTTATTTGCGTTGTATATTGAGCCCTTTTTAAATAGACTGGAAAAAGAAATTTGAATTATACCGGTAAGGATACATCAGGTTAAATATAAAGTGTTTGCTTATGCACACGACGTGGCCATCGTAACCTCAGATATTAAGAGTGCCCTACCGAAGATAGTGGAATTGGCGCAAAAGTTTGGGGGATATTCGGGTTATAAACTGAATGTTTCTAAAAGTCAGCTGATTCATTTGGAAGAGGGACGCCCAAAAGATTTAGATTTCTCTTCAGATGCTCTTTACCTGGGTATCAAAATATCAGCTAAAATAGATGATATAGTGCGTCTTAATGTAGATCCCATATTAGATTCAGCAAACAGAACATTGGAGAGGTTAAATAATCTCCATTTGTCTTTATATGGTCGAAGCAATGTACTAAAAATGTTAATATTTCCGAAATTCTTGTATTTATTTCGTACGATCGCCTTTGCTATTCCCAACTTCTTTATTGTTAAAATAGATAGACTGTGCTCCAGGTTTTTTTGGGGTTATCACAGATCCAGGAGAGCAATGAAGTGGTGTATACTCCCTGGAGTTAGGGGAGGGTGGGGATCCTAAATTTCCGGCTGTATTATTGGGCTGTCTTGCCCCTTTTTCAGGTCTGGGTACCCAGATGGGGTCACATCTTTCAGTGTTGATTTTTTCTTGGAAAAGAGATTCAATCCATCACACAACTCCTGAGTAGGTTTAGTCTTGCTGTTAATACAATCAGGGTGGGTCAAAAATCTCACTATCTTAAAGATATCCCTGGATTTATTAGCACTTTTGAGGATGATTGAAGCGAAATATTCTGCTTTTGCAGAAACTATCTCTCTCTTGTATTTTATTAGAGTAAGCCTCCAACTGGCTATATCTCTTTCTCCATAGTTCTTCCGCCACTGTCTTTCGGCCAGTTTACAAGCCAGTTTCAGATTCCTAAGATTTTCAGTGTAACATGGGGCTGAGGGACTTCCTCTTTTCCTGGTGTCTTTTAACGGAGCAAGTTGGTCAATCTTCCTCGTTAGCTGCTCGCAGAGAGGTGTAGAGTTTTCTGTAACTTGTTTCTCAGGATTCAACAGGAATCCTAGATGAAACAAAAGGCCTGTTTTAGCCTTTCTCAGTACTCCTTTCCAGTCCCTGCCACAGAAGGTCCTTTCCTGCCCCTTAACTTGGCGATTTATTGTATGCATGCTAAAGTTAACCAGATGTTGGTCTGTCCATCCCACCAACACAGTTTTCCCCATGGTAATAAGGCCTTCCTCAGCAAATATCATGTCTAAGATATGCCCTTCTGTGTGCGCCGGTTCAGTCACCCATTGTCTCAGGTTCAGGTTTTCACAGGACTGAGTGAGGTTGTTAAACGCTGTATCCATCCTTCCACTAGCCCACAGATTGAAGTCTCCTAGGACCATAAGTCTAGCATGGGTAAGGGCCATGTTATTAAATACATCGATCAGTTCATACTGTTGTTGGGCATTGATTGTCCCTGTTGGCCTAAAACAGACCATGCCCGTGAGGGGCTGTCCTGTCTGATCTTTTCTTTTTTTTAAAAATATTTTGTTTATTGGTATTTGAAGAGAAACAACAAAGGACATACAATGCCCAACATTTTGGTATTAATACTTCATACAACTGAACTGCATTACAACACTCCATAGCCATTAGAATATTACATTGTAGACATATCACGCCTCATTTAACTTAATTTTACTCCGTTGTTACTCTGACTGTTCATCTAAGCTCGATAAATAGTCCGCCAAATAGTGCCAATAGTCTTTAGGTCGTGCACGTGGTGGCAACTCTTCTTCGTACAGTTTGAGATTGTCCTTACAATATATCATATCACTTATACATTTCTTTATTCGTGTCGTTTTCTTACCCCCAACATATTGCAATATTCCGCTTAGCCAATAGCAGTGCCAGTACACAGAATTTGCGTTTTCTCGCTTTAACAGTTCGTAGTATATTCAGCAGACATATCTGTATAGTACACTGGATCTCAATTCCCACCATCTTGCTCAGCATTTCTGTCACCTCCAACCAAAATTGAGCCACTCCCCTGCAATACCATGCCATGTGTATGAAATTTGCATCATCCATTCCACATCTTTGGCATCGTGAATCCTCGCGCAGACCATATTTGTGTAGTCTTTGGGGCGTGTGGTATGTCTGATGCAAGTATCTGATGTGTATCAGCTTTGAGTTTCCATTTGGTGGCAATATACCAGTAATCGTGCCAGCAGAGCACCACACTTCCTCCATTAGAGGCATTTCCAAACATGCATTCCATTTTTGCTGTGCTTTGTCTGCGGTATCACCTATTTCAGCTTGCAATAAAGTGTACAGTCTAGATACTAAGTGTTTGGGATTAGCTGATGTGATGAGTAATTGCAGTGTCAGTAACGTGTCTGGTTCAGCAAGGATAGGTCGGGTAGTGTGTTTTCAATGCTCGCTGTAGTCTATAGTACGTAAATTTGAAAAACAATGTTTGATTTTGTATATATTCCAGCTCTTCAAATTTCTTAATTGTCCCTCCCTGATACAGATCTCCTATCGTGTTGAATCCCACCTGTTTGACCATGTCCATTCCCAATGCCTCTTGCATGACCGAAAGAGCCGAATGATAGTTAAGTGGCATTTCTGGTGCGTATATCGGGTGTTTACCCACCTTTTTCGCTATCACCTGCCAAGCTATCGTCGTAGCATCCACTGTATTGATATCTTTTTTATGTAATGCCGGTCGCGTGTGTGATATTATTGCATTCAGTGGTATCGGGAGGGCGTCTCCTTCTTCCACAGCTACATGTGTGATGTATGGAGTGGGGTGAAACCAGCAGTGTGCATATTGTGCCTGTGCACATAGGTAATACAGTAGAAAATCAGGCACTTTAAATCCTCCTTTTGCATACGGTAATGTTAGCGTATGGAGGTTTATTCTATCTGTTTTACCCGCCCAAATCAATTTTAAGGTGACCGCTCTGATCTCCTGGAATACTGGTTTCAGTGGTTTTATCGGAATGTTATTAAAGAGATAGAGTAGTTTTGGTAGCAGTACCATTTTTACTATGGCTATTCTGTCTGCCATAGATAATGGCAAATGTATCCACCGATCTATTTTCTGTTCCAGCACACTTAACACTCTGCCATAATTTGTGCAAATCACCTCTTCTGGGTCTCTATGGAACCAGACTCCCAGGTACCGTACTGGGTCTGTTTGCCAGGCTAGAGGGTAATCTAGATGGAAGGGTAGAGTACTATCAGTGAGGGGTATATTCGTGGATTTCGTCCAGTTAATGTTTAGTCCAGAATGATATCCAAATTTAACGAATTCTCTTAGTAGCGGATTCAAATTTTCTTTTGGGTCTCTGACGTAGAGTAACACATCATCTGCATATAGCGAGATGTGTAGTGTTCTTTGGGGGAACTGTAATGCTGAGTGTTTGTATTCCTGTCTTATTTTATATGCTAGCGGCTCTATAGCCATGGCAAACAACAGGGGCGATAGAGGGCACCCCTGACGCGTGCCTCTTCCTATTTTTATTGGTTCCGAAATATATTTATTGACCCTAATTCTCGCTATAGGTTTAGTATAGAGTAGCGCTATCCATTGCAGGAAACCCATTCTTCGCAATATGGTGTGCAAGTATGTCCAGGCAATGGTGTCAAACGCTTTTGCAGCGTCCAATAGTACCGCCGCTGCTTTCGTTTCTGGGGATAGGTAGTGTGCCAGTGCAAACAGGATCCTCATGTTATGAGATGTCGATCTAGTGGGAATAAACCCTGCCTGATCTGGTAGTATCAGTCTTGTCATTAAGACTTGCAATCTCGTTGCCAATATTTTAGACAGTATTTTGGAATCAACGTTTATTAGAGATAGTGGCCTATAGGAGTCACACATCTCTGGGTATTTTTCTGGCTTCAATAATGCAATAATCATTGCTTCTCTCAGGGAGGCCGCTAGTACACCTTTTTCATGTGCATCCCCCAACATCGCCACTATATGTGGGGCTAGTAAATCCACAAAGGCTTTATAGAATTCCCCCGTGAATCCATCTGGATCCGGTGATTTTCCATTCGGTAGTGATTTTATTATCTCTGACACCTCTTCCACTGTCACCGGTTGAGAGAGGTATTGTCTTTGTGTATCGGACAACCATGCCAACGCTATTGTATCACAGTATTTATCTATTTCATCTGCTTGGGCGGTTTTGTCAGTTTGATACAGTTTGCCAAATGTGTGTCGGAACGCCTCTAGTATGCCTTTAGTGTTGTGTCTTCTCTCCCCATATTGGTCCCTTATCGCTTCTACCACTTGTTGCGGTTTCTGCCCACATATTTTAGCTGCTAGTGTCGCACCTGGTCTCCCCGCCTCACCGTAGTGTCTTGCTACTTGTCGTTTGTTCACATATGTTAGCTCTTGATCTGCTTGTTTTTGATATTCTGTTAGTTCGATCCTAATTTTACCCAGAATAGCTGGATTTTGTGATTTAGCATATTCTAACTCTACCGACTACATCGACCATCATGCTCCGGGGTCACACGCTGATGGGACGAGCAGTGTGCGACCTCATTCGGACATAATATTCTAACTCTAGTTTCCGTATATCAGCTTCTTTTTTCTCCAATTGCTGTCGTAAGTCTTTTAAAATGCCCGCGTTAGTGCTGATACAGACCCCTCTTATTGTGGCTTTGAAGGCCTCCCACAGCAACCCAGCGTCTTTCGTTGTGGGCTTGTTATTCTCAAAATATTCCGCTATGGCTTTACCAATCGTGTTACGATAACATTCGTCCTGTAGGGCTTTTCCATTAAAGCGCCAGCTGAAAGGATGAGGTACGTAGTTGGGCAGTTTGATCGTAAGTAACACTGGGTTGTGATCAGATAGTGTCCTTGGGAGGTGTTCTATTTCATCTATCCTTTGTAACACTTCCTGTGACCCAATCCAGTAATCTATTCTAGACCAGCTGTTATAGGCCGCTGTTGTGTGGGTAGCCTCTTGTTTGTCGGGATTTTTTATTCGCCACAAATCTACTAGTTGCCTGTCTAGCAATATGTCTTGTAGTGCGTGTAATGCTCTTTTGTGTGTCTCTGTCGATGTGTTGGATCTGTCAACCTCGTTATTCAGTGCCATGTTAAAGTCACCACCCCATAATATTGGAACATCTGGAAGGTCGGATATCTTCGTCCAAATTGTCGTGTAAAACTGTGGGTCATCTACATTTGGAGCGTAGATGTTCAGAATGTTGATTCTATGTCCCCTTAGCATACCTGTCACTATGACATATCTCCCTTCACTATCAGTATATGTTTGTTCCATTTTGAACTGTAACCCTCGTCGTAGCAATATCGTTACTCCTCTAGAGTAGGAAGAGTAGGCAGCACTATATGAGGCTTCCGCCCACCGGTGTCCAATACGTGTGTGTGTGCGTGGGTCTATGTGTGTCTCTTGGAGACATGCCACGTCTATCTGTAGTCGCGTTAGGTATGCCAACACTTGCCTGATTTTTTTGGGGTTGTTTAAACCGCTCACATTCCAGGATAGCAGTTGTAATCTTTTTACGTGCTCATCCATCATTATATCTTGACATTTCTATGCTCAACTTCAGGTTGTGAAAAACAGTCTCGGTCATAATGCGTTTCATATATAGCCTACTTATTGTATGGAGCAGTGTATGATTCTCATGGAGTCTGGCAGTGTTTCTCAAACACAGTTCTGTAAACCAACATTCCCCAACATTCCCCCTCCTCTCCCCGCCCACTTCAGCACCCCAATCATGCCAAAGACATACCCTGAGTGTAACACAAACTAACAATGTGCCAATGTGGGGGGACACCCCGTGGGGGGGTCCGCTCGGGTCACACAACTCCATCCAACATTGTGGATGTGGCCAGAGTGGTTGCATAGTGCAGGTGCATCAGTACATTCTATACATGTATTCCCCTTCTCGTAGATGCTCACTTCAATAGTGTTGTATATTTTCGCCTCCCTGCCCTCTGTGCGATATATCACAATCCATTCAGCACTTTTCTAGTGTTCTCCCTGTGCATCATTCCGATCATTCAATTATCAGTTTTGCATATTTACCTTACATATATGTAGTGTGATCTCTTACTTTACACAACAACAGGCGCTGCACGGTATTATGCTACTCCATTGTTCCTTCTGTAATCTGTACATTGAGTAACCTTCCCCTGTCTCATCCACACACTCGTGTATTGTATCACACCCACCAGTCAACAAGCCAGTAGTTCCTTGCGCCCTTTTTCGTTTCACTCACTGACAGGTAACCAGTGGTCAACTTATTTGCGCGCTGGTTTTCGTGTTCTTGTTCAACCGTAATCTCATTCTCTTCCACCTATATGCCATATCATGCTTGATCACCCGTTGTCTGCAATAAGTCTTAGTTAGGACCTTTGGCTTTGTAGGTCGAATTCCGTGGATTTTCGTGTTTCAATCTGAATCTTGGTTTTGCTCTTGACGTCTTTGTTCCCTTCTCCGTTGACCCAGCCGTTTAATATATCATTTGCTTCTTTTGGAGTGTGACATATCACTGATTTACCGTCTCTGGTTATTTTTAACCTTGCTGGGTATAGCATCGCATATGTTATTTCCATTTCCCTCAGCTTCTGTTTAGCCGATGAAAATTCTTTTCGCGCCATTTGCACATTGACGGTGAAGTCTGGATAAAATTGCAGTTTATTACCTTGGTGTTCAATCTCCTGCTTTTCTCTTGCCATCTTTAGTATCATGTCTCGATCTCTATAATTGAGTAGCCGTGCCACGATTGGGCGTGGAGGGGCACCCGGCTTCCGTTGAGGTGCGAGTGTTCTATGTGCGCGTTCTACGATAAACACTGTGGACAATTGTTCGGCTCCAAAGATCGACTTCAGCAGTTCTTCCACATAGGTCTCCATCCTCCCAGTGTTTGTAGATTCTGGAACCCCCGCTATGCGTATAATATTTCTTCGGGACCTCGCCTCCAACTCTTCGGACTTGTTTTTAATGACTTCTAGTACTCTGTCCATCTCTGTGCATTTCTGCGTCGTTGCATGGGATTCGTCTTCCACTGCTGACAATCTTGTCTCTGCTTCTTCCAGCCGCTCTCCGTGTTTGTCGAGTTTCGCAGCCATGTTGTCGACTCTTTGTGTGATGGAGTCCAGTTTACTATGCACATCTTGTAGGCTTTTATGTATGGCTCTTAGCGTAGTTTCCATAGTGTTTTGTGCCTCTGTGTCCGTTTCCATATCCACATCGGGTGGTGCCGTGGCCCCTTTCGTGGCTTTTTTATTGTCGAAGGGTAGTTTAAATTGTACCTTCTCTGGTTTACCCATTGTCTTTGTCTTTTTAATTTCCAGCTGACACCCGGTGTCCTGCGCCTGGTCTGACGCTGCAAGTGCGTAGTCCACTGTCCCACACTTCCAACTGCCAATGCCCACCACCGGAGCAGTCGTATGACACAGCCCCGGCACCCCGCAATCCGTTCACTGTAGACGTTGACAGTACTGCCCGTTGTGTAGCACTCGAGCAATCCGTGTGTTTCCACAACGTGAATTGCCCCTAGTTGTGCCTCCAGAGTTTATGCCTTACAAGTCCTCTGTTGCTGCGCGCAATTATACCTCTTGCTGTTTGATTGCGCCTCGCAGGGATGTACCTTTGTTATGTAGGTCGCCTGAGCTGCCGCCTTTTACCGCCGTTGGGCGGTGTACCTTCTCGTACGCGCCTTTTTTGGTTTTGAAGCGGTTGCGCTGGCAGCGTTGTGTTTCGCTTAGTGCACTTTATTACCCAGCTAGGACTTACTGCATACGCGCCGTAGTATCGCCCGTATTGTCGCCTTTTCTGGTTAGTTGCTCCACAGTACGACGTTTTGTCATCTTTAGGACGCTCTGCCTTCCCCGCTTTTCACTTGCCTGTGGGCGCCGCCATCTTGTGTTTCCAATCTATACTCCATCTCCATAAGGTCTAGTTTTCATTCTCACACTATATGGATTTCAGTATCTAGTCGTAGTCTTACCGCCTTGTGGCATGAAGTCAGTTTACAGCCATGTCAGCGCTACTGTGCCAATATTCCTGCGCCGATCGCGGTCATTCAGCAGCTGTTCGTTTCGTTCAGTTCACAACGGGGCTGTGCAGTCTAATTTGCGCTGTATATAGATCTATCTACTCCCACACGTAGTTGTAACGATGACTAAGACACCACTTAACGGTTTGCAACCCTCGTGGTGGGTGTCAGATGGTGCACCATTCAAAACAACGCTGGTGGGAAGCACATACTCGCTCACCTCTCCTCCTCTTTACGGTGCCGCCATTTTAGCCGCAGTAGTTTACCCGTTTTGTTGGCTTTAATTGTCATTTTCGGAGCTGAATAACTCACTTTGCTACAATCCACCCATGTCAGCACGTTCTCTGCATCTTCCGATTTTATTTCATGCCGTTCTTGGTACGGGTTGCACCATTTATACGCTGTGTGTTACCTTTATTTGACTCTGGCCGGCGGAGCTGTCTCAGGAGGCAGCCATTCCGCTGTGCGCCCTCTAACGCCCCCCGTCCTGTCTGATCTTTAACAAAAAAAACTAGGAGCTCCCCGCAAGTGATTTCGTCAATGTCTAAAGGGGAGGTATTCAGAGTTTCTTTAAAGATAATTCCAGTTCCACCTCCCCGACCCCTGGATCTAGGTTTACGAAAGGCCTTGTATCCCACTGGGCATGCCGGATCTAGTTCCATCTCCAACGCTTCCATGGTCCAGGTCTCAGTCATAAATAAGACGTCTAAGTTATATGTCTCTACCAGTAATTGTATTTCTGTGGAGTGCTTAGGGAGAGATCTTACATTGAGCAGGCCACAGGTTAGACCACCATATCCCTGTGAGTCCGACACCGTCCCTACCACGTTGTCTAATGTCCGCTTGCAAAGCCTGCCATCATTTTGATTATGGTTATTTTTAATCTGAGTGGGCAGCAGTATGCCATGGAGAGATATGATCTGTGGGAGGGTTAGCGAGCAGTTAGTACAGCAAGTTACTTGCCCTTCAAGATAGCTATCAGGTGACAATCTGAGGCAGTTCACCACCTCCCTCGGAGGATTAAGATTCATGAGACTATCTCTTGAGTAACATACCCTCCCTGGGGCTACAAAACCAGGGGGACAGGCCCTAAGCCCGGTCCGAGCATGGACGGGTGCAGACGGGCTTGCCTTTGGCACGCCGCTGCGCTATCTGCTGCGCGGCCGGCATGCCATCTGCCTTAAATGTCAATGGCCCCGGACGTGACGCTATCAAGGGGAGGAGCTATGTCCCTCCACTCAATCGGTCCGCGAAGACCGTGGTGGATCGGGGGCTAACTAAGCCCTAAGGTGCAGAGTAACAGGTAAGCTTCCAAAGTGTTTAAAAAATGCCCTCAAGCAAGTGTTTTAATATCGATCAGTTCAAACCTCTCAGCGTGCTTTGCAGTCTCTGCGCAACTAGCAGCCTTCTCCCTTTAATGTCAGTGGCCCCAGAAGTGACGCTATCAAGGGGAGGAGCTATGTCCCTCCACTAAATCGGTCCACGAAGACCGTGGTGAACCGGGGACCAACTAAGCCCCAAGGTGCAGAGTAACAGGTAAGCTTCCAAATTGTTTAAAAAATGCCCTCAAGCAAGTGTTCTAAAATCGATCAGTTCAAAGCTTCCAGCGCGCGTTGCAGTCTCTGCGCGACCGGCAGTCTTCCCCCTTTAACGTAAGTATGGGCTGAAAATTCGTTCTGCTTGCGGAATTTGCGAATTTTTGGCAATTTCGCAATCCGCGAATCGCGCAAAATTGCCAAACAATTCGCAATTCGCGAGTTGGTGAATTTTTTTTGCTTGGTCGCCCTTCAAAAATACAATCTCGCGCGCGCGGCGTTGACTTATCATGATTCTGAGTTTGCCGAGTTGTTTTCCTCCCGGTTTGCGTGCACCATTTTGGATCTGGCTGTGTGATCGCGCGAAACTTTTCGACCGCGAGTACGTCATGGAGTCTCGCCATCTTGCACTGCGAGACTTTGAGAATGCAAATACGTCATGAGGGCCCGTGATCATGCACCGCGAGAGTAAACAATAGCGAGTACGTAGATGCGACGCGCAGCTGACATCCGGCGGGAGATTTGAACAGCTCGCTTTCCCGAAGTCGCAAAAATTGCAATTCTGCACAAGAAATCTATCGCTGGCAGCATAAACCTTCTGAAAATGATTATTTGGATCAGAATAACTTCTCAGATTGACATTTGGCTGCACTTTTTTGTGCAAGGAGTCCATTTTTGGGGAGGTGGGAGGAAGGAAGTGCCCCAGAGTCTCCAACTTCCTGTTCCCGTCCAACAGGCTCCTCCCAGTGCTTTGTCCATGTCCTGGTCACTTTTCATTTGAATCTGGAGCTGGAAGGATTACTCTTTGTGGCTGCTGTTGGATATTTGTATTTGAGGACTTTTTGTTTGGATCACTTTTGGATTTGAGATTTTACAAGTAAGTCGGTGTTGTTTGTTTGGGGCATTGCAGTTGCTGCAACTACAATTTATAAACGTTTTCACAACTTTAAAAAAAATATATTGTGGGTAGCCACAGTATCTAGTAGGCCCAGGGTTAGTCATGGGTGCATGATACAACTGTTTCTGTGAGTTTTGTTGAACTTAAATATCATTTACGGCATGGATGGCATTGAATCGAATAGCTCAATGTTATATGTCGAAGTTTTTTTTAATTTTGGGGTGCGTGTTAAAGCCACATTAGCCAGTAGGCCCAGGGTTAATCAGTGGTGCATGGACCAAGTCTTTGTGTGGGGTCTCTTGAATTTAAATATCATTTAGGGCATGGATGGCATTGGATTGAGGTGATTTTTGTGTGTATTTCAATTTCTTGGGTGTTGTTGTGGCCTGGTCCAGGGCCTGGCCATGTGGGTGGAGGCCATTGTGATGCCTGGTCCAGGGCCTGGGCATGTGGGTGGGGGTCTAGGGGCCATTTTAAAGCCAGGCAGTGTGCTTAGTGCCATAGGTCTGCCCCCAGTCTCGCTTTGCTTTCATCCATTATGCCCAGGGGTACTCAGTGGTGCATGGACCAAGTCTTTCTGTGGGGTCTCTTGAAAGTAAACATCATTTAGGGCATGGACGGCATTGGATTGAGGTGATTTTTGTGTGTATTTTGATTTTTTTGGGTGTTGTTGGGGCCTGGTCCAGGGCCTGGCCATGTGGGTGGGGGCCATTTTGATGCCTGGTCCAGGGCCTGGCCATGTGGGTGGGGGTCTAGGGGCCATTTTGAAGCTAGGAAGTGTGCTCTATGCCATAGGCCTGCACCCAGTCTGCCTTGCTTTCATCCATTATGCCCAGGGGTACTCAGTGGTGCATGGGCCAAGTCTTTCTGTGGTGTCTCTTGAATTTAAACATCATTTAGGGCATGGATGGCATTTGATTGGGGGGATTTTTGTGGATATTTTGATTTTTTGGGTGTTGTTGGGGCCTGGTCTAGGGCCTGGCCATGTGGGTGGGGGAGCATATTGAGGCCAGGCAGTTTTTGCCATAGGCCGGCAAGCTTGCGGGCCAGTAGGCCTAGGGTTATGAATGGGTGCATGAAACAACTCTCTCTGTGTGGTCTCTCTTCTATTAATTTAAACACCAATTTTTTATTAGAATTGCAAATTTTATTTTGGGTCTTTCCGTTTTTGGGTGTGTTGTGTTAATACAAATAAATGCCTAGTTGCAATAGTATTAACTGAAGCACGACATATGCGACATTCATTTAACTGATGTTCCTCTGGCTTCTTTCCTTTTAGGTGCACAAAGCCTGAGAACCAGGAATCATCCTCATCATCATCACTTGTAGTGCCAGGAAGTTCTGCTGCGGTGTGTGCACAAAGTCATGTGATGTCACGTGTGGCCACAGACAGCTCGGCAACTCGTGCAACTGCGTCCTGCTGTTCTGACATCTGAAGAAGATGGGTCCAAAGAAAGGTGGCCGTCGCTCCTCTACCAAGAAAGTTGACAGTGCCACTGCCAGTAAGAAGAAGCAGAAGAAACAAGTGGCACCACTTACCAAGAAGACTGGTGTGCCAACAGACACTTTTTTGGGGGGAAAAACTATGCCTGCAGCACCTCCGCTTCATTGGTCTCAGTGCCACCACGCCAAGTTAGACCCAAGCCCATGAGTGCGGCAGAGGCAGCCACTTTAATTGCTCTTTTACCATCGGCCAGTGATGTTGGCGTTTACTCATCGCAAAGTAGCATCCAATCAACGCAGGGTGTAACTCATCTGATGAGTGTTCAACCACAGCCGCAACGACAACCACAGGTGCAACAAGGATAGGCACAAGTAGAGGTGTAAGGAGAGGCGCAAGGAGAGGCGCAAGGAGAGGCGCAAGGAGAGGCGCAAGTAGAGGCGCAAGGAGAGGCGCAAGGAGAGGCGTAAGGAGAGGCGCAAGGAGAGGCGCAAGGAGAAGCACAAGGAGAGGCACAAGGAGAGGCACAACTGCCCACAATACTTGTTCCTCCAGAAGTAGCGGCACATCAGGAAATCGAGATTCATGCGGAGGTTTCAGCCGAGCAAGCCACTCCTGATGATCCATTGTCTTCCAAATCCCCAGCAAGGAAAAGGAGGGCTAGTACAACTTCTTCTTCAAGCCCCCTTTCTTCTGATGACCTAGATCTTGATTGGCACCCACCAATTCAGTCTGAGAGGGAGGCACGCCATGAGCCAACAAAGCTAGGTAAAAGGAAGTTTCCCGCAAGGCTTTCAGTTAAAGGTGATGACAAAGAAGAAGTAGAAGTGGTGTACTCTGCTGCTGATGAAGAGTCTGACAATGACGACCCAGTCATCACAGTCGTCACTCCAGCCCCAGCGGGCATGCAGCAGACAGACATTGTTACCCTATCCCAAAATACTGCACAGGATGAGGGGGAGTGGCACTGGTAACACAGGTAACTACTACACCAACACAACCTACAGCTTCCATATTTTCTCTTCAGAAGGGACGGCAGGGACCTCCATCCAGCTCGACCTCCATTACCTCAAGTAGCGGTGCTGTAAGTGCACAACAGAGTCAAATTCCACCACGTCCATCCTCCACTTCATCTGGCATTGAAAGTGGCCCCACCACCACCAGAAATCTCAACTCCCCAGTTTGGGACTTCTTTAGTATTAGCAAAAAGGCGAAAAACCAAGTTATTTGTGCGATTTGTAAACAAGTAGTTAGTTGGGGTAAGACTGGTACCAACTATGGTACCAGAGGCCAGAGAGGTCATCTCCAAAAACACCACAGCATCCAGTGGGAGGTGCACCTAAGTAACATCCGGAAAGTCAAAAGTAGAAATACAAATGTAGCCATTGATATTGCATCTGATGACGAGGAGCTGATTGTGCAGGGGGGAGGTGAAGAAGCGAGAGACATTTTTTTCTGGTACACACAGTACCCCTGGCAGCAGCACTGCAGTGGTAGCGCCCACCCTCTAACCCAGCAACATGTAGGTGGCACAGTAAGAGTCTGATAGAGACACCAATGCGAAAAAGTACTTCAATGAGCCTAACTGGGTTGAAGAAGTCTGGATCATCATCACATATGAAAACGGTCCAGACCACCATTAAAAGCATGTTTTGGTCAGAGGCACCATTGGAACGCAACCACCCAACGGCACTTCTGTATAGGGCAATGCTAGCTAAAATGTTAGCGCTGGACCTTCTCCCTTTTTCTTTCGTGGAAGGGGTGGGTTTTAGTAGAATTTTTGGAAACAGTCTGCCCTAAATGGAAGGTTCCTAGCCTGTCCTATTTTGCCAGAGTTGCGGTTCCAGCACTACATCAAGATGTGCTGGACGTGATTGGGGCAGCTTTTCAGAAGAGTGCTGTTCACACTATCCACCTGACAACAGACATGTGGACCAGTTGCCAAGCCGTTGATTACATGTGCATCACTGCACACTGTTTTGTTTTTGCAGGGGTTAGAGAGAAGATAGCTGCAGGTGTTGACAGTGTCACAATATTTCTCAGCTACTTGGAAACATGCAACAGTAGCCATGTTTGCCATGGAGAAATCACATACTGCAGTAAACATTTTGGAGGAGTTTAACAGTAAGGTCTTTGAATGGCTGCAGTCAAGAAAGTGCATGATTGGTTATGTGTCCAAGGATAATGGCAGTAATATAGTTAAGGCCATGGCTGATGGTGGCTATTTCAGAGTGCCATGTTTGGCGCACAGCATTAACATTATTGTTCAAGATTTCTTGAAAAAAGAAAACACAGTCAGCAAGTTACTGACCACCTGCCGAAGATTCTGCACACATTTCAGCCATTCTTTTAAGGCCCGGAAGCAGCTGAGGATCATTCAACGTGACCATAGAGTGCCAGTCAGAGGACTCATCCAGGAGGTGGCAACACATTGAAACTCAACCTTCCACATGCTTGAGCGTCTGTTTGAGCAGTACTTGGTAATCAATGAGTATGTCTTTCACGCACGGGGTGCTTCTATGAAAAACATGAGACTAGAGGTGGAGGAATGGGACCTAGTTAAAAGTCTGACAGACATGCTTCGTCCTTTTGAGGTGTTCATGCGTGAAGTCAGCAGGGAGGACTGTACTTTGGGCAAAGCTATCCCATTGCTGCGCATGCTAGAGCACCAACTGAAGGCGGCGTCTTCAACGTTCCGAGTTGATGCTGAAAAACAAGACGCATATCAGTTGGCGGAGAGCTTATTATCCGCCTAGTTGACAATGCAAGGCTTAAAGCAATACATTCAGAACAACATTACAATTGTGCCACTATTCTGGATCCACGGTACAAAAAGGCACAGGCCAGCAATACATTAATTCCTTTTTCTGAAGCAGATGTTTCCAAGTACAAACATTGGCTAACTCTGTCAGCCACTTGGTTTGAAAAAGAGCGGCAGGAAATTGAAGGAACCACCACAAGTACTACTGAAGCAGCAGGCCATCCGGCGTCAAGGTCCATTTCTGTGGCCAAAGGCAGTCACTTTCCCTCAGAGCTGTTACCGACATCAGCAACCATATCATCATCACCTGCACCAGGCCCAGCCATAATATTGTCGGAAGCGGATTGGATAACTCATCAAGGGTTTGCTCGTTCCAGTGTTGATGCAAAGGCAACAGATGGTACGCAAAGTGGAGCACCCCTGGAGGACCTTGAGTGGATGGTGCAGGTCTATCTGGATGACCCAACAGAGGTCTTCTTTGATCAGAACCCATTGGTGTATTGGTATGGGAAAAGGCCTCAATGGCCACTGATCACCAAGCTGTCTATAAGTTATTTGGCTTTCCCATTCGCAAGCGTGTCTTCTGAACGTGTTTTCAGTGCTGCTGGTGCCAATGTAACTTCAAAAAGGACCCGCCTCTCGCCCAAAAATGTGGAGAGGTTAACAATGATCAAGATGAATCTGCACTTCATATCACTAGATTACAAAATACGTGAATCCACGCAGGAAGAAGAGGACACCGACTTAGGTGATGGAAGTTCTTCTCTGTTAGCTGACCTACTCCAGTTTCAATTCACAGAGTTTGAGGACGAGCTCTACTTCCCGGACACCTAGGTTTGAAATACTTACTTTTATTTTTTGTCCTTATTCACTTTTATTTCTCTGTGTCTTTTAACACAACAAAACTCTAATCACAACAAATCCATCAGCAGCACTGTCTTCGTCTTATTTCCATATTGAAGGTGCCGCTGTCTGCATTCCTTAAGTTCACAAGTTCACCACTCAGTCATGCTCCTCTATACTCCTCCTCCACACTCCCCCTATCCATTTACCTCAAGGCAGATGGCCGGATTACGCGGAATCAAGAAACTGTCGCTTCGTAGACAAGTCCTCTCAAAAGAAGTGGGACTGGAATGAATGACTATGCTGACTTCTGAAAATTGACACGAGAGGCTGCCCTGTGGCCCTTCACATAAGAATAAGATGCTGACAAAAAGTGGAACAGGTAATGAATGATTAGATGGCATGCAGTGGACAACACTGGCTGTCTGGCTCTGATGAAAGCAATTGCTGTTTGTTTGTTGTGCATGAAATGAATCCTATGTGATCTGTTATTATTTAATCTTTTACACACTAAATGTAACTAAAGTCTACTCTGTTTACCTTGTTTAATGCAAATTGTACTTCTACTGCAGGGGCCACTCCGTTGCATTTTTTAATATAGAAAATATCCTTGGACTCACTGTGTGTAGACTGTGACTGCATGAACATCATTGAGTTTGCCAACACCATGATGATGATGAGTCATGATGACCAAAATTACATATTGTCTTTACAGTCACTCACTGGGATGGATGGATCATCATCGTCGAGTTACAGAAGAACCATGGCCATTTCGTGAGTGGCAAACAGGTAAACAAGTCTACAACAACCACAGCAGAACTACATGCCTGTCTAGTCGTGGTATGGAGTGGTCAAGCTAGTGTAGTGTTATGCCAAAGTACAGACAGCGGTTCATGTAAAATTGCGGCTATGTGGCTTGCTGTATAAAATTAGATCTGCTTTGTCTGTCTGAGTCAAAGAGGTATGCTACATGGAGGTTGGTTCACTCAGTGGTGCCTGCCTGGACCGTCTGCATGGCCCTGCTGTGTGCTAATTATTATTATCCTGGAAACAGAGACTCAGAGTAGGCCCTTGCGAAATGAAGCATGTATGTAATACTGTTGCCTCTAAAAAGTGAAAGTGTTATTTTTGCACTACACACCATACCTTATATTTTTCCTTTGGGGTGTTTTAATATACCTTTCTGTTTTTCCATCGACAATTACAGGCCGGCACTTACCCTGTGCGATGGGAAAAACATTAACTCTGGCTTACTATAGCAATCCGCAATTCCGCATCCACCAGGCAGGCAGTCGACTGTGTCTCTGGTCACCAATATTGATCGACGGAGCGCCCGATGGAATGTAGGAGTACCGCGAATAAGAGGAATGGCTGGATGCATGCAACTTCCCAATTTGACCAGGACAACTACAACATACAGTTACAGTATCCACTTCACTTGTCCTTATCTTTTAAATAATGTTATTATTGTGAACTTCTATGAGTGCGACTCTGTGCGTTTGCTCTCTGCTTCAAATTCATCCCTACAGCTATTTGATAAGTTTCTTTGTTATTTTTAAAACTAATGCAATGTACTACTAAGTGTTTATTCTCTCTGAGGGCAGATAGGCAAGTGAAATTGCGTAATTACTGCAGCCCTGTACTGTCTAATTGTTTAGTACTAGTTAGTAAGTTGTAGTAAGTACTACTTTTCAGTAACCTAACCATCCATTTAGCAAACAGCTTCATGCATGCACTTCCTTTATGTCCCTTAAAAGATTTATCGATATCTTCGTATCCAAAGATTTGTTTTTCTTCATTTGTTGTTTGCCCATGCTGTGTTTTTTTTCTCTCTCCAAAAAACTTTCCCAAAAACCCCCATTCCCATCCATTTTTCAAACCCTAACCCTCTTCCTCCGGGCTGTGTGGTTTTCATTGAGGTGTGACTAAATGACACCAATAATTCCACGCGCTTGCTGGGGAGGATAAGGTCAAAAGCAACAGAAAATCAATTTCAAGGCAGGTCAAGGAATCCAAGCATATATTCTTATTCTGCTTGACACACACCCATGAATATTTGCAAATCAATTCAGAATTTCATGTCCGCCATCGAGTGGATTCATCATCAACAACATCCTCCTACATGTGACAAAAGTTTACGCTGCTGTGTCCTTCAGTACTAGTTCTTGTTGTAGCCATAATCCAAGCAACTAGTAGTTAACTTTTGATTGAATACTTTAGCATTGCTTAGGCTACAATTTATGGCACTGTTCTTGTGTGCTGTACTATCGTACTGTTCCAATTGCTCCTCTCAGGCCACTCAATGTCTCATTTCCTTTTTTTTCATATGATGCTACTGCCAGTGTGTACCACTACTACTGCCACCACAACGATGCCATTTCATCCGTCCAGGATTCCATAGCCAACCTTAATCGCCATTTGCCAGGCAGCCAGCCCTGTGCCTAGCCCAATTCTCAAACACGAATCACAGGTAAGATAAGCATTTTGGGGGAGGAAGAATAATGGAGTAGGAGGAGAGGAGAGACTGACGGTAGTACTAGTAAAGTAGTAGGACAAGTGAATTCACTAACTCTGTCCGTGGCACTTTTCTAAAAATGTGGGCGATTAGACAATTTGAATCAACCAGCCAGTTAAGTTTCAGGAAAACAAACGTACAGTTAACCCCCCACGCCTCCCCCAGGAAACAAAAAAAATGCGTATGCTATGTTTAAGTGTAAAATAAATAATTATTTCGACCCTAACAAAAATAAACTATCCCACAAGACCCGACCCACCCCCTCCCTAACCCCAACCAATTTCCATGAAATGTCCCCAAAAGTTCAAAAACCCCAACGCCCAATTCCCACCCCCCCAAAAGTCTTTAAAAAAGGGGCAAGGGACAGTCTCTACTTTGGCCGGCGGTGTCCTGTGGCCAGGTGGTCACTCAGCTCTCTCCGGAGGGCCTTGAGCAGGACTTTCTGCCTCTCCACCTCCTGCTCAAGGTAGGCCACTCGCAGGGTTAGGCGGTGCACACGCGCCTTGCAGGTACTGTGGGGGGCAGCTGTTGGCTTAGCTGCTCGGCAGCAGCGGGTGGCTGCCGGACCACGGCACCGTACCGCTGGAGGATTGCGCTGGCTGTATGACCCAGGGGCAGTGGAGGAGGATGCAGCTGTTGTTGTTGACTGAGAGTCATCCTCCTCCTCCTGAGCCACCAGCCGTCAATATTCCGCGGCAATTGCCTCCAGCTTCCGTCGCCTGGCCCGGATAGCCAACTCCTTCCTTGATAGTTTAGAAGGAATATCTATATGAAGAAAGAAAAAAATACTGTAACCAATACTCTTTAAGATTAACACAAAATAATTCAACAGAAAGATGTGTCACAGTAGCACTAGCAACTTGCAAGCACAGTACATAACATTTGTGGCATGTATCTATCTAACTTCCCACTTCGTCAGCCTCTGCTCTAACATTAGTGGGAGTTTCAGGAATTCTACTAATACTATGGACTCACTACATTAGACTCAGACAGTACACCAGTCTTCTTCTTCTCTCTTGTTTAGCGAAATTAGTATGTAAACTTGTGAAAGCCAGCATAATGCCAGCGCAGTCAGCTTGCACCCAAGAAAAACAGACGCAAGCCATGATGACGCAGACTCGCATTACTGTTACCAGTACATGCAGGTGGGGAAGCTCTTAATTTTCTATTACGGGTGGCACTGGCCATACTCTGTTACAAGCGCTACTGCTCAATTAATTTAACTTTCACCCTGCCCTGCCCCTGACTACTACAAAAGGAAAATGAAGAAGATAATATGATCATCTATCCCTTCACATGATATTTGCTTATATAAGGGATTCTTTAGGTGCTTTGTTTTAATTGATTGAGTGAACACCAATAGGCCACACATGAATGACAGAGTTGAAAAAGAATTATTAACATAGGTAGTGAGTGGTCCCCGTAATCGCAGGAGGAAGGCACTTGTGACTTGACTTGATAATGTGAACTATACAATATAGATACACAATATATGCTGTGCTTGCAAACTACTGTTAGTCAAGGGAGTATTCTGAAAAATTACAACTTCTATTTTCCTCTGCTTTGCTACTCTGGCACGGACGTGAGGTGTACCGTCTCTTCAAACTAACACTCTTCATCCAGTGACCGTCTACTCTGTCTTCGTCTATGCTATCTATGAGGAAGATACCATCCAGGCATCCATCCATTCAAAGTAAATGTCAACCATTCTTCTTAATGTCTTAACTGGACAACCCTAACTTTTTCTCACCGAAAAATACCCTTTTTATTTTATTTTGTAAACTGCCACCCATGCATCTGTGCTTGACTTGCATTTGAATTTGACCCAAAGGTTATATTGCGCACACATACAGTTTCTGTTTCACCCACCCAGGCAGTCCTCTTTTCTTTCTCCTTCCACCCATCCTTGCTTCAACCTGCCATGCATCACATTCCTACCAGCCACCTCTGCCTGCATTCAAAAACACGTATCATTCTTTGCCAGTCATTAATTTAACTTGCTCGTCCTTCCTTACGCCCTTCTTTCCCTTTTTGTTCATCCCATCCATCAAGTTCATCTCTAATCTGACTTGGATTCTCGATAAAACTTTCACAGCTGAGCTGCAGTCAAATTTAGAGGAGGCCATTGGTTACTCGTCAACTCCAAACGCTAATGCTATTGCTAATGCGAAGTCAAGGGTGACTGTCTTCTACCTGGTTGACAAAAACTTAGTTCTAAATTTGTAAGTCTTCTTAACAGTAAAGTGTACTTGTACTGTACAGCATATACACCCCTGCAGCGAGCCTACTCTGCAATCTCAATAAGTAAGGAATATAATAGCTTACCACAGCCCGCCACTACCGAGGCATCCCCCACAGCAGTTCCTGCTGGCACTAGTGGCACCGCATCCACCCCTGGAATGACCACCTCTGCACTGGCCCCGACACTGGTGGTGGTCTGTACCGATGGTGTTCCACCTAGAAAATACATTTCATATTTTTAGATGCCATATACACCACTCCCTATTTTGTCTAGGAATGAAAAAAATGTTACTACATAAACAAACTCATTTTTTTGTGACTCTCTAGTTTAAACTAAAAATTCCCCTTTCGGAAGGGGAGGGTGTTTTTATTTATGCTTAGCCATGACATGCTACACTTTTTGGCACAACTGCTGAATGCTTGCTTTTTAACACGCACCATTTTTCACATAACAGACAGAAGCTTCCCTTCTACGAACAAGAGCAATATGTTACTCATCATCATCACCACCAGTACTTTAAGTTCCAACCAGGTGAGGGGTCTCCCACAATTAATGTGTAAAATCAGCCACTGTTCAGTGTTCATGAGTTCACCGTTTCTCTTCTATGAAGATGATTTTAATAAATGTTTTTATATAATGCACAATGGAAAATTAATATACAGGGTACACACAGAGCTAGTTGTTTTACTTTTAATAAAGCTTTAAAACTTACATAGACTCTGTGGTTTTTGGTCATGAGTGAGTGAGCGAAAGGGTTTGCAATTTGCAAGCATGATTCCGTGACTCTGCGAGGTCGGGACTCTGACTCCGTAGTCTTATGTTCTGGGTTGTATAATCATTGGGGATCATGGCTGGATTTAGGAGCTAAATAATGACTCTGACACACTAGCTAGTCAGTAAGGAGATTGGGGGTTTCACTTCTGTTATGACTGAGGTATGTGGAAAGTCTAACTGCGCCTATTATCACCAATGCCCTATTTCTTGTCCATAGTTCTGTATGTGCAGAATAGTCCCTGCAACAGTAGTAGTATGTCCTCCTATCGAATCAAAAAGTAAACTAGTATCTTATTCTTGGTGGCCATTGACATTTTATTATTGGGAATTGTCAAAGCATAAACATTAAGAAGACTTCAATAGACATTATGGACAACCCAGGGGACTGCACTCAGTGCCTAGAGCTATTGCTGAATAGGAGTTTTGTTTAACACCTTTTGCCAACTGCGCAAGCTTAGCTAGCAACACAGACAGACTAATATAATCAATAGTAGTAGCACAGAGAGTCATAGTAGAGGCAGGATAAGAATTTAGAAACAGTCTACAAGAAGATCAAAGACGATTTAGGAAAAAATAGAATTATGATGAACGTTTGGAATACATAGGTGATATAAAAGTTAGGGAAGTATAATTATTAAGATTAACAGCCAAAATTACTGGGGCTAGCAGAAGAGCCCTCGGCGGACCGATCCTGGCCTTCCTGCTCTGCCGGAGCCGCCACCTCTGTCCTGTTGCCCCTGGGAGATGCTGATGTACATGAACGACAGACACAAACATGGATGATTGTTGTCAACGAAATCAAACATTTAAAAAAAACAATAACAAATTATTTTGGGGAAATAAACAACAATTGCACTAAATGTATTGACCTACCTGATGTGGTCTACTAGGATATTAGTATTGCTGGATTCGCGGACCGTCTACTTGGAAAATTATGTAACTCACTAAACCAACTACAAAAAGGTTCTACTAGGACTGGCAGCACTCAGCCACACTCGAAGTGACAGACACAGTCCGTCATGATTGCAGACCTCTAAAAATGTTCCTACTAAATAACAAGTCATAATATACTCAACCTATAATCCACCACCACTATCTCTTCTTAGTGGCAGGAGTACAAAGGAAGGACTGGACTTGAGTCTCTAGTCTCTCTAGCATTACGCAGTTCTGTAAAGTACATTCATACATAATCACTCAGGCCAAATGAGCACAAAATTGAAAACAAGTAAGCATAGTAGCACCGCCACTGAGCAGGCGAGCACCTGCACTCACAGAAGCTTTTGAAACATAATTTACCTGCAATGTAATCGGCAGCATTCTTGCTCTTCAGAAAAAACATATATTTGCAATATAACACAGAGCAGAAGAAAACAAAGTAAATATTAAATAGCTACTAGTACTCACCAAGCCCAGGGATATCAACGCCAAGCAGGTCAAGCAGGTCTTGTTCCCGGTCCAGTATGTCGGGCCACCAGTGCGTCACCTGGTTGTAGGAGCGCCGGACCCCTGACTCCCGATACATGGCCTGGCACACCTTACCCCATAGCTGGTGACGCTCCCGGAGGCCGTACCCGGTACCGGTCCTGCCGCCTACTGCGATGGTCTTGGGGAGGTGGCGCTGCACAAATAAGATCAGTGCGGCCACCTCCACCGCGCTGAAGTTCTCCCTGGGACTTACAGACGCCCCCCTTAAACGCCCGCAAGGGAGCCGGCTGCGGGGTGCGGGACTCTTCCCCTTGGACTTGCCGGCTCCCTTTGCCATGGTCCTGGGCTAAAGAAAGGAAAAATAGGAAAGAATAGGAAAAAAAGTAAATAAAAGAAAAGAGAGAGCTAAAAAAAAGTAGGTATTAAAGTAAAAAAAGTAGAAAAAAATATATAGATGTACAAAAATAGAGAGATAGATAATGAGTAAAAAAGATTTAAAAAAGTTCAAACAAAGGATTACAAAGATTGAAGCAGGATAGAAAAGGCATGCCCAGAACCATAGCAATGAATGAAAAACAAGATGGCTGCGCCCATTGCAACCACGTGGGTAAGTTTGCGCAATATTTTCCTCGCGAGCACGCAAAAACGGGCACGAATGCGCGATTGCGACCCGGAACAGGAAATGCACAACGCGAGCACGCAATTAGCGACCGGAAACAGAAATACGCAACTCAAACAGTGAAAACAAGATAGCCGCGCCCATATACAACCGCATGGGTAACTTCGCAGTAGCCGCGGTGAAAAAATCAAAAAAATCCGCAATCTCACGAAAGTTTGCATATTTTGCGGACCGTGAGTAAGCTTTCGCGCGAATTCGCGTACCACAAATTTGCAAAATTCGCCCAAACTTACTTTAATGTCAGTGGCCCCGGAAGTGACACTATCAAGGGGAGGAGCTATGTCCCTCCACTCAATCGGTCCGCGAAGACCGTGGTGGACCGGGGACCAACTAAGCCCTTGTCATATAGATATGCTTTGCCTTCACACAGTGTTAAGTTAGCATGAGCTTGTTAGAAGTTTAAACGCCATTTTACCTTTCTGCTGCTTCTGCACACGGCACATATTGTTATTAGAGCTTTGAGCCTAGTAGAATATTTTGCTTCACACGAGAATAATATGTTTTGCTATTGTATCAGCTTTGCTTGGTAAGCTATGTGTGAACAGTGAGTGCCGAGGCCTTCAAGGTTATTTCAACACAGTGGTTGTTGTGAGGTCTGATCTTCGCACGTTCTAGACATAACATATATGCAGCTGCGGCCAACTCTGGCTTTAGGCGTATTTTAATTATGCATTTCGCAGAGCATGCTCACACACTTGAAGAATTTTGCATGCAGAGAGCTGGTGGAAGATGATGTGATCCCTTTCCACTAGGATCAGAGGTATGGGGCCCCCCTTCTAAAACCCAAAGAGACCTTCTTTAGATATAATATAATATAGTAGCAAGGGAGGGTAAGACTTAGGTGCCATTTAGCCTTCTTCCCTTTAGCATTTTAACATGCTTTCTCCCTTTGTATTTTATGGACTAGTAACTATGCTGATTACTTTGTTTCTTATAATATGTTTGCTTGTATTAGCTAAGATACTGCGCTTGAGAACACTGCATTAGAAATAAACATTTCAAACTTGCACGTGTCTTCATTTACTCCTCGTTCTGGATTGATATGTTGGTTTAACGAAAGAGTGTTCATGTGTTCCACGTTACCTGAGGTGTTCTAAGTCCATGTTCTGGGTTGTCTAAACATTGGGAGTTTGTAAGAACCAATGAGACACTGATTGCTAGTCTGGTAGGGAATTTTGGGTACTAAGGTTAGTCTTGGCACACCCTAATTCACTGAGGTTCCAAGTCTCTATGCATAGTTCTGTGTGAGAGCAGGATCCCTGCGACATGGCGCCCAACCATTGGTGGTCTTATTACATGACACTTCAGTAGTGCTTCTATCAGTCCTTAACCCCCTTCACTATTGTTTCCGGAAGACAGTGGTGTCGGACAAACCTACCTATTATTACATGGGTCTTTTTCAAGCTTGAATCTTTTCAAATGGTTTCCTTTTGAATTACTACCCAGTTGTGCTTTTTATTGTACCTCTATCTTACTGTGTGGCTATGGCTAATGCCGTTGATATTCCACAGCATAGTCGGATTGTGGTTCGCAATCATTTGCAGACTGATGATGTCGCTGTGGAGGGCATGTCTGTGATCATGGTGGTGAGTGCAGAGGTCGCTTACCCATTTGGAATTTTTTATTCTTGGGTGACCTTCCCGGCTGTGAATGCAAACACTAATGTGTTCGACACATACACTTCGACTGCTATGCCACAGGAATAATTATTCTTGGGTGACCTTCCCGGCTGTGAATGCAAACACTAATGTGTTCGACACATACACTTCGACTGCTATGCCACAGGAATATGTTCCCTATAGGACACAGGAAGTTCCTATTAATGCTTGGCAGCACCGAGTTTGGTTTAATGGCGCCCTACCCTACTCCGAGGTTAGGTCCTTTCTCCATTCCAGGCGCAACTTGGCCTGTTTTGGCTGGATTTACACCGCATCCTAGACATGGGGCGGTTCCCATTGCAGATTTACGGCTGTTACATACAGTCGCATTTAGTGCAATTCGGTCGTTAGTGCAATACATTACCCGCAATCTCCCGGGCGGGGCCCTGGGTGCCGCGGCGCTTCCAGCCGGACAGGATGGAATGAAGCTCAGTCCTGTGATGGTGAACGCAGTAATGGGCAAGCGCCCCAGAATAAGGATGATTTTCCTTTCTGGCTTGCCGAGAAGTTTGACCAGTTGGAAGCCGTATTTCCTAACACGAGTCCTGGTGAAAAACACAGGATTCTGACAATTAGCATGCCAAAAGACTTGGTCCCAGAACCTGGTGACTGTGAAACTTGGTGTAAGACCTTTGCGGCAGTGTATACGAGGTGCTTCGGCATTCCGTCAATGACTGTCCTTCCAACGGTCCTTAAGCGTGTTCAAGATGAGCATGGACCCGAGGCGGCGGTTGAATTGGGTATGCGCCTCTGCTGCACTTTTGACGTAGTTTCCGATCTCGTACTTGCGAATGTCAAGGGAGATGCTGTGAACTTTCAAGTGTCTAATGCTTTGCAGGCTGTACCCGATGTCGACAAACCCCGACAGTTAGCAAGAATTATTGTGGCAGGTTATAAGACCATAGGCCGTAATAGTTTGGGACTCAAGCCTTTCTCGACAAAAGAGAAAAAACTACCCCAAGGGCAGAAGTCAGAAACTGACGAACAGCCCAAGGCTAAGAAGCCAAATTGGCTGAAAAAACAACAAAAACAGGGTAAGCAACAACAACAGAAACAGGAGTCTCGTCCTGCATCTCCAGTGCCTGAGCCCACAGAACGTATTTATGACTTGCGCGATCGCGCAACGATAAAATCACCTGATCGTTTTCAGGTTTCTGAACAACGCTCTCCTCGTTCTTTTCAGGAATCATCGGCCTCGTCGACCGGTGGTGGAGGAGGGGGCAGAGGTCACGGTGGCCAGCAGGGGCGCGACCAGCCCCGCCCAAAAGACAGTAAAGGCAAGCAGGACGATTCGACACCGAAAAGGCCCCAGTTTCAGAAAAAGAAAGTTGCTGCTTTAACAGCGAGATATGCTACAGTTAGTGAGAACGCAGCTTCTGAATCTGACATGGGCTCTGACCTTGCTGGAGAGCGCGGCGGAGATTACCATGGTACGAGAGTCCCTGTGTCCACTACTGAAGGTGACAGCGACTGACCGATATGTTGTTGTACAGACAGCTGACACTAGAGTAGCTCCCCCTGATAGACTTTATGAAATAGTCCTTTTAATTAAAGGTGACATACAACGTACTATAAAAGGGGTATTTTGGGAAAATCTTACGACTACCTATGACATTTTGTTAGCGGAGGCTGACTGGCCCCCTCCTTTTGTTCTCGAAGCTCCGAGAGGGGAGGAGGTGATCCTCCCTAGTTTCGCGCACACTGTCTCGAAGGAGCAAGCGCTGAATTTTGCAGAAGAGTGGGCTAAAGCCCTTGCGCCGGCTCTGAACGGTACACACAGTGGTTGGAATAAATTTTCCCCAAACCAAGAGATTCCCTTACGGTCTATGCCACAGCCACAACCTCAATATCCCATCCGGCGTGAAGCGAAGGCTTCCGTTGCGGAAATCCTTGAACAATTAGAATATCAAGGTGTAATTGAAACTTGTGTTTCTCCGAGGAATAACCCTCTTTTTACTGTAACCAAGCCAGACGGCTCGTACCGTTTAGTATTGGATTACCGGCATCTAACTCGCATTGTTGTACCTGTGCAGTACAGAATACCCACGGCTCTGCTTTAGTGGATGGACTTGTGCGAAAACGGTTTAAAACCACACTTGACATTTCCAATGGGTTTTTTGCACACAATTTAGATGGTCTAAGTTCCCAATGGACCAGTTTTATAAGTGGCGGCAAACAGCGCCAATACAAACGTTTAACAATGGGCTATACGAATAGTCCAGGCGTGTTTGCTGCCCGCATTGTATCTCTCTTGGAGAGAGTTGACACAGAGGCGTGTTCGTATGTGGATGACATATATCTCACAGACGACGAGCTTTGGGCGCATCTGTATCGGGTTGACCACATAATCTGTAACTTTGCGGACTTCGGTTACAAATTCAACTTTGCAAAGTCTCATATTGCAGAGTACACAGTGTTATTCCTGGGCTACGAGCTCAACAATGAAGGTCGAGGATTGGCTCCTCACTTCTCGGAGAAATGCGCCCAACTGCGCGCTCCTACAACTCTGAAAAAATTACAGTCCTTGCTGGGATTTTTGAATTTTGGGCGTACATATATTCCTGAATATGCCCAGCGTATCAAGCATTTGTATGCTTTGATACAACCTACTTTTACCAAATCGTGCTGGCTGCCAGAACACTCAGCTATTTTGCAATCATTGCAGGCTGATCTTTTAGAATCTAAATTCTTACTGACTCTTGATAACCACACCAACCTGGTGATAAGAATCATCCCTGGGGCGGTGGGTTTCACTTACCTTACTTTTAATGAAGGAGACACAGTACCTATTGCTTACAAGTCACACTTGTACACTTCGGCTGAAATGAGGTTTTCCACTGTGGAAAAGGTTTTGACTGCAGTGCAGATGGCGATTCTTCAGGAACGTGCGCTGTCACAGGAAAACGCATGTTGGTTGTTACCCCGTATCCTGCATTAGGGGCAGTTACGAAAGCCAGTGTACCTAATTCAAAAGCTTTGCACCTGCGGTGGATACAATAGGCATCATCTTTGACGTCTCCGGATGTCACTTTTATTTTTGATGCCTCCCTATAGTCACAGGAGTTTTTGCAGTATGAATTTGTTCATCCTGCAACTTTGGCTATGCCGTCTTTGGAGGATTTCCATTGCATCATATACACTGATGGTTCTGCGCAAGTTGCGCATGGGTCTAAGCACGCATACGTTTCAGCTTGCACCATTGTGGTAGGTGCCATGGTGAACGATGAGTTCAAGTCCAGGGTCGTGCACACGCAGACTCTAGGGGACTGCACCGCACAATTGGCAGAGCTTCGTGCTCTGATGCTTGCATTGGAGTACGCTGATCCTAGTGTGACAACTCCTATTGTGAGTGATTCTTACTACTGTGTCCAGTCATACAATGAGAACCTCTTCTTTTGGAATCAGAATGATTTTCGTGATTCCAATGGTAGCACAATAAAACATAAAATGATCTGGGTCCGAGTGGCTGAGCTTAAAGAGCAGTTGTCACTTGTGTTTGTAATTCACACTTTAGGTCATCAGTGCATGGGAGTCCACGCTGTTGGCAATTCATTGGCCGATGAGCCCGCAAAATCAGCAGTATCGTCATATTTGGTTGCAGCAGTTACACGGTCCAAAAGTAAGATTGATGATGATATTATGGCAGCTGTTGCTGCGAGTGAGAAGGGAAGTAAATATCCAAGGGGTTCCCTTCGAAGTATTCATACCACTTAAGTCCTGATAAAGTTCCTTATGTGAAAATACCTGACGTTGGTGAAAGGTTGATCTCCAACGCAGATCTCAGGCACACATTGCTCACAGCGGCCCATGAAGGAGTTGCGTCTGCGCATGCGGGCATTTCGGTTGCTGTGGCTCAGTTACAACAACGTTTCTGGTGGCGGGGACTGTACAAACAGATGCGTGATTATGTCCTTCAATGTGACATTTGTCAGCAGATTAAGCCTTCAACTGCTGTGCGTCCACCCCAGACACAGTTGTACATTTCTAATAAACCACTTGGTTGTGTTTATTTAGATCACTGCGGTCCTTTTTCTTCTGATACTGCGTATAAGTACATCTTAGTAGCAGTTGATTCATGCACACGCTTTGCGTGGGTGTGGCCACACCACAGTGCTGATTCACGGACTGTCATAAGAGACTTGCGTGTCTTTGTATGGATTTTTGCCTGTGGTACCTTCCATTCGGATCAGGGTCCGGATTTCACCTCTAAGGCGTATAAGGATGCAATGACTTCGTTGGGGGTTCATGTCAAGTTTTCATCTCCATACAGGCCTGAGGGTAATAGTGTTGTGGAACGGATGAACCGTGATTTAAAGCAGTCTTTGACAGCTCAAGTTATAGGCACTGGCAGGAACTGGCTGGCCCACTTCAATAGCGTGCAGCGTGCTCTTAATAATCTCCCCAGAAGGTCTCTGGGTGGGCGGACCCCATACGAGATGCTCTTTAGTATCAAGATGTTTGTACCGGACCTTGACGGTCTATTGCTGCCTCCTTCGACGTCGATGAACATTGCAATGTTTTACAGAATCTACAAGAGACGAGAGACAGTCTTGCAAAGGAACATTTGCCCTCCACCTCGGATGATACGTTGTAGATCCCAGTAGTTAGCTGGCTCCCCAAGTTGGAGAACTGGTTCGGGAGAACAGAAAGAATTTGGTCCCTCTTATCGAGCTCCAGTTCCAGTGCTTGGTGTGGAGGGCACAAGAACAGTCATTTTACCACCACTTCCAGATAGTAAGCAAAACAGGTATATCTCCATTGACAAAGTCAAGATACACAGAGTGGCCGATTCTTCTTAGTATGACACAGGCGGTCTCATGTCCTTCGATTTTGAGAAATTCTGTTTTGGCCCCGGCTTCAAATCCTGTGCCTGAAGTTGCCCTTGAGATGCCTGCTATTTCGAGTCCTTTATTGAGTACACTGCCTGGTACTCAACAGGATGAGACTGACTACACTTACCCATCAGACTTATCAATGCCTGATTTACAAACTCGCTTGGCCACAGAATCTAGATTTTCATTTGACACTGATTCACACACATCGAGAAAGCCTTCAAGGATTACTGTTTATGCACAATTGTTTAAAAAACATTTTTTGATTCCCCCTTGGACCTATATTTGGCTGGTGCTTTTTTCGATTTACCTTTTTATGTCAATTGGTTTTGTGTTTTATTTTTTCCGTCTCGTCAATGGACACTATGTCGAGGAGAGAACATGCATTCAACATATCAATGGAACATTGGCACCCCATTCCTCATCACACAGATTGAAGAGAGACTTGGCTTTTGTTAACATCACTGCTTGGCCTGTCCTGGATGGGATGCTGTTAAATTTCAAATCCATGGCCCCACTGAGGTTATAAATGTCCCTAATGTACTTAGAGTTAACATGGGGGATGTAGTTAAAGAAAATATACGTTCTGACGATTGGGATGTTCAGGCCGTGGAAGCGTTGTTTTCTGATTTGAAATATTATGCTGCCTTTGACGCTGAAGATTTGTATTTAGAATCTGCTAATTACAGTGATTTATATTGTTACCAAGGAACACTGTAAAATATACACAATGGGAGAATTGTCCAGCTCCTATACAAGGCAGTTCTGCTTCCTTTTTGAAAAGTTTCACTTATTTCACTGATTTTAACCAGTCAAATCCCAATGCATTTTATTTTAAAATGACCGAGAAGTCCACATTCAAAGTTAGACTTACCGATACTAAATGATTGTACTCGAAGTCCTTTCTAGACCATTTAGCTGTTGGAGGCTACGAGTTGTGGAAGGAAACTGTTGACCTTAAATCTGTTTGGGGTTCTAAAAGTTGGCAAGTGCAAGGCACTGAGGCTTTGCACCGTGCATGTCTCATTCCGAATCATATGTTGTTTTTGAATTCTACAATTTCACAGACGACATGCTTTGGATTGGCTACCATTAAAAAATTAAATGCTCCCTCTTTCCCTGATTTAGAAGAATATTCAGGTTGGGGTAATATTTAAAAAAATTTGATCAGAGAGTTGCAAACTCTGTTGCTAAATTCTTCTTTTAACATATCCAGTTTGGATCCCAAGGGCTGGTTGCTCTGGCACAGAAGTGCAGACACGTGTCAACATCGTTTTCTGGGTTTGGCTCAAGGCTTTATACAGGTCAGGGTCGATCCCCGTTTTGAAAGTGACCATTCTGTGACTACCTATTCTGTAGGCAAATTATGTCAGAATTGGCTCAAACATTCTACCCTGGCATCAGTTAAACAGCATTTATCTAAATTGACTGACGATGTTGATCTGAATGATTTCATAAAAGGCCCGGCTAAAGGTAGATCTAAAAGGTGGATATATGCTGTTTATAACGAATTCTGGAAAACATTCCAGGTTGAGGCGGCTAACGGCCTTAGGGCTATAGATCAAGCTAACTTAGAAAAAGTATTAGCAGTTGTAGATAATAGCATTAACACGCTTTCTTCCCGCATTTACACTTTGGATAATATTGTGTCATCTGTTGTTGATATTGTGCAAGATGATGTGTCTGTGTTGTACCATGGTCAAAATCAATTACATTCTATTATGCAGTTTGCTTGGACCCTGCAGACGCTCAAGGGCGGAAAAGTGCCATGGCATTACATGAATACCTCTTCCATGTTTGCCCCGTTTAATTTGATTGACAAGCAGCGTTTACTTTCAATGAAAGATGCCTCTTTTTCCATGTTACACATTGAGAGGTTGGAGTCTTTACCATTCTCTGTGGCAGAGGCCAATACTGCAACGTGGCTTATCCACGGATTGATTACTCTCCTGTTTCCTCTGTTCGAGTTCAAGAACTGTATGAAGTACTTTGCCATTGATAGATACAATCCTCTTGGAAGTTCTTATCTCCATGAAGCCTGGTTGCTTCCTTTTACATATAGATGCCTTAGGGAGGGCAAGGAAGTTTATTTGAATGGTGAGGATTAATGTGTAGACATATCCAATTACACGGATCCTGTAATCAGAACGAACCAAATTTAGACTGTATTTTGACAGGTACCCCGTGCCTGCTATCGTTCCTACATTCACATTACTGGCAAATGGGAGTTATTTACTATTAAACAATGAAGATTGTTGTGGGTTAATAAAAGGTATTGCTTATGTGGTTACCGTCAGTGAGCGTGTAGTTTGCTGTAAGAATATAATGTATCCACCCCGCATGGGAAACTTGATGTTTCCATCTGGCCCAAGATTCCGACCTTGAAAGCAGAGTTCAATAAGATGAGTCGCATAAGAGCTCTTTTGTCCCAAAAAGAAGTTTGCCTCACATCTGCTCGTGAAACACTTGTCCTTCACGTGGCTAACACCCGCACAGAGGTGCATGCTTTATTAAATACTGACTTGCCCTTGCATTTCGGTGAATTAATTCACACGATCTTTAATGCATCCTCCACAATGGGGCTGGCGCACTATATTTGGGGTCTTTCCTGCTTTCTTTCATTCGATCTTTTCCAGCCTATTTGGTGGATTTCCCATTCTACTGGCTCTGGCTGCAGGCGTTCTTTTGCTGTTTTCTTTAATTCAAAATGGATGCACGTCCTGTGTTTCGAGAAGAACTGTCACGTCTGGCACTGTTTCGCAACAGAATGCTTGAATACTATGGAGCGCTGCCTCTTGCAACCTTAAGTGCAGCTTATGGATTATCGTTTCAGTATTCCTATTTTACATGTGTCCAGCCAGTTTTTCATTGCCTGAGTTGCGATTTCGACAGGGCCCTGTATTTGTGTCTCTGCAATACGGTGTCTCCCGATGTGGATTATAACCAGCTTATGAGCCCCTTAGTTGCTCATGAATTGCTTTGCTCTGACGGAGGGATTATGGCCTTTACATTGATGCATGGAATACTGGGTCGTTGGAATGTGTTCGCAGCGGCGCAAGATTTCTTGGCACACAGCTTCATTGAGAACCCACCGAGTTGTCCTCTGATGGTGCTAGAGGCTCCGGTAATTGAAGAACATGTATGTTCTTTCCCGCCCAATAAATTGGATGGCTGAACTATTTTCGGATGTGAACAGTGACTTCCTATTGGAAGCTGTTGCTGCATATTTTGCATATTCAATGTTAGGATGAGGTGTGTCATCGTCATTTATTGGACATTGAGCATTTTTTTTATTATTCTTTTTTTCTAAAATATGAAAACTTTCTCTGCCCCAGGCCTATTGACTTTGCTACAGCCAATGGCTACATTTTCTTGTTTAGGAGATTTTGTTTTTGGGTGAAAATTGTTTTATTTTTTTTTCACTTGTGCAAATTTGAGCTGACTGTCGTTCTTGAACTCTGCATTCCAAAAAATGTGCCCCTTACCTTATCTTATCTTATCTTATCTTATCCGTGCTCGAATCAAGGGAGGGTGTCATACAGATATGCTTTGCCTTCACACTGTGTTAAGTTAGCATGAGCTTGTTAGAAGTTTAAACGCCATTTTACCTTTCTGCTGCTTCTGCATACGGCACATATTGTTATTAGAGCTTTGAGCCTAGTAGAATATTTTGCTTCACACGAGAATAATATGTTTTGCTATTGTATCAGCTTTGCTTGGTAAGCTATGTCTGAACAGTGAGTGCCGATGCCTTCAAGGTTATTTCAACACAGTGGTTGTTGTGAGGTCTGATCTTCGCACGTTCTAGACATAACATATATGCAGCTGCGGCCAACTCTGGCTTTAGACGTGTTTTAATAATGCACTGCGCAGAGCATGCTCACACACTTGATGAATTTTGCATGCAGAGAGCTGGTGGAAGATGATGTGATCCCTTTCCACTAGGATCAGAGGTATGGGGCCGCCCTTCTAAAACCCAAAGAGACCTTCTTTAGATATAATATAATATACTAGCAAGGGAGGGTAAGACTTAGGTGCCATTTAGCCTTCTTCCCTTTAGCATTTTAACATGCTTTCTCCCTTTGTATTTTATGGACTAGTAACTATGCTGATTACTTTGTTTTTCAATTTCAAAATAGCTTTATTCGATTTTGCATACAGAATCATAAAAGCACAACATTACATTCCAATTAAAACATTGTTAAAAAACAGTAGATAAAACCTTTAAAAGAATTTCATTATTACAGTGGTTAAAATGGCAGATATGTCCTAGCTCAATTTCATTTGTAAGTAAAAACATAAATACAAAGATTCATTAAAGTTACATGGACTTTCTGAGGGCTATGATAGTCTTCAAATAGGATGCCACTGCCTTTATCTCAAACACTTTGTTTCTTATAATATGTTTGCTTGTATTAGCTAAGATACTGCGCCTGAGAACACTGCATTAGAAATAAACATTTCAAACTTGCATGTGTCTTCATTTACTCCTCGTTCTGGATTGATATGTTGGTTTAACGAAAAAGTGTTCATGTGTTCCACGTTACCTGAGGTGTTCTAAGTCCATGTTCTGGGTTGTCTAAACATTGGGAGTTTGTAAGAACCAATGAGACACTGATTGCTAGTCTGGAAGGGGATTTTGGGTACTAAGGTGAGTTTTGGCACACCCTAATTCACTGAGGTTCCAAGTCTCTATGCACAGTTCTGTGTGAGAGCAGGATCCCTGCGACACCCTAAGGTGCAGAGTAACAGGTAAGCTTCCAAAGTGTTTAAAAAATGCCCTCAAGCAAGTGTTTTAAAATCGATCAGTTCAAATTTTCCAGCACGCGTTGCAGTCTCCATATTATAGCTACTGCACCCCCTCACGGGAGAAGGTCCCAGACAGGCCCTGACATTGTACCGAGCAGTCTAAGTCGTAATCAAAGGCTAGGTTGAGATTCCCCCCATCAGCAGTGACAGATCAGATGATCCGGATAGCTCTGCCACAGCATGACGGAGAAAAAGTTCCTGACTGTCGTTAGGGGCATACACCGTAGCCAGAATAAATCTATGCAAACCTATAGAGACTGAATAGGCAAGCAGTCTCTCCTTAATTTCGGCCTGCGTATTATGACCCACTTTGCCAGGGAAGTTAGAAGCGAGGAGGATAGCCACCCCTGCTGTTTTTGTAGGGAGGGATGAAAAATGTTGCTGGGGATATGCTCTGGATCGAAGCCTGTAGGTGTCATGCCTGAGAAGGTGTGTTTCTTGGAGAAGACAAACGTGGGCCCACGACTGTTCGCGGTTTGCGAGAATGGCGTGTCTCTTAATTTGGTGTTTGGAACCCTTTCCATTAAGGGTGATAATCTTAAAATCGGTGCTTGCTAACTAACAGGTCCTTTGTGGAGGGATCAGTGCTGGAAGAGACCCTGGAGTAAGAACAAGTGAAACTCCCCAATAGAAATTAAACAAGTAACAACCCATGACGAATAATGCCAATGTCCTGGGAGAGATGCTGAGAAAGTAGAGATAGGAGGAAGACAGTGGACATCGCACCCCGCCCCCCGACCCCCTCCAGCCCTACCGCCCTCACTGCAAGATAGGAGAAGGAAAGAGTGAAGAAGCAGAGATAAAGAGCAAAACGCGTGGTATGCATCATGTCAGCTCTAGATCCACAGAGTCTTCAGTGAGGGATGATAAGAATGCCTGCCATTCCACGGCTATCATCTCTGGGTCCGGTCAGAGCTTAGTAGGAGAGTGCTTGACAGCTCTGCACTTTCGAGCTTTGCAATTTGTTTATTCCAATCATGCGGATGGACACCACTCGGGAGAGTCCCATTTTATGTCCAGCAACTGACATGCTTCCGTGAGTAACTGGATTTGAAGGAGTTTCCTGTTCAGAGGAAAGATCAAGTGAAAGGGGTCATGGATTGAAGATGGGAGGTGATCAGATGGAATTCTCTGCACTTTTGAAGATTCAATATGTCTAGATCTTGACATAAAGTTGGTTTGTGTCCAATGAACTGGATTGGGCCTTTGTCCCACACTAACTGAAGGATGAGCTCCTTTAGCTGGAAATTGTGGACATGCACTAGGATGTCCATATGGGGTGCAGATCTCCCAGATACCATTCAGTGAGTACAATCCGGTTTAATTTCACAATCTGGAAGTGCCACTAGAATCATGCAAAAAAGGTCCATGACAAAGGAGGTAATGTCCAATCCATCTGCTCCAGCTGGAACCCCTCTGATTCGGATGTTATCGCGGCGTGATACAGTTTTTCAAGTCTTAAGTGTGGGCCTGCAAATTTAGGTGTTAATTGCGTAGACAAAGGATCTCCTGCTGGAGTTCTTTAATATCTTACGTTCGGCTCAATTCATGCACTTCAAGCATATCCATTCTGTTACCGAGGGCGTCCATATTACGTTGCGTCACTTTAAGTTCATCAGAGATATCCTTTTTCATAGTCTGAAGGTCATCACTCAAAGAAGAAAACAGAGTCTTTATGAATGAGCAAGTTAGAGGGGCCTTCGGGTTGTTGGCATCCAGCGATGGGGCCACCTCTGCGGCCTACAAGGAGTCATCTGAGTGTGAGCCTGGGGTTCTAAGCAACATCTCCCTCATGGAGCGATCCTTCTTCTCTTTACTTGGGGGTCATGACTTTGTGGGTTTTGGATGGTCACGGCAATAGGGGTGAGAGTTCGTACTGCGCCAAAGAGAGTGTGTCGGCCACAGACAGGTGAGGGAGTGCTGCAGCCAGGCCCAGGCAACAGGAGAGGGAGAAAGCCAGATTCCTAAAAATGGAGTTCCCAGGATCCACGTCAGTCCTGCCACTGATAATCGCTTCTAGGCACCATTCAGTGCCTCACCTTCCTCTGAGTGAAATAATGACAGAGGAGGCTAATTTGGGGTCACTGTGTCAGCTTCCTCAGAAAGCAGCCAGCCCAGTTGACTCCCTCGGGTAGCTGCCCGGCAACAGGAAGCTCGTCCCGCCTTCAATCAGCTTGGGGCCCCAGCCCAGTAAATCCAAGCGAGGTCTTATGACTCAAGAAGCAGACCAACAATTCAGTCCTCAGCCAAGAGCATGTAGGGGTCGCAAATGGTGCAGCACACAGCTTGGCGTGTAGGCCTGTATCTGTGCATAGAGGAACTCCCCCGTTTCCAACTCGTTGGTGCTCTTTCGGAGCTGCAGTGGTTAGCTGTGTCAACTCAGCCCGGAAGGCCGGGGAGGGATGCCCAAGGCCCCCAGGTAGTGAGTCATCCACAATGGCCCATCAGCAAGTCGCCCCAGCTTCAACAGTGGTTCCCCCGTGGGTCCGCCGACATGGAGGGGACTGCGTCAAACCACCCTGCAGACAGCAATCTCAGCACAATGTTTGGCCCAGACGGCCCCCTGTGCAGCCCGCCTACCGAGACAAGCAATCCAGAATTACAGGGATGCAGGGCCAGTATTCTCCGGCAGGCAGCACAGGGCTTCCTCAGACAGGCTAGACCCCACCACCACTTACTCCAGGCCACCTAGGCCCTCTATTGAGTCCACCACCGGGGCCAAGTTTGGGAGCCCCAGCAGGCTCCATGCCTCCAGTGCCACCCACTGGGATCAGGGTCCAGCTGCAGCAACCTTAGGTCGGACCCGATTCCACCAGGTCCACCAGCCTCTCCTTAGTCCCCTGGCATCAAGCTGGTGCTTGTCAGCAATCCAGGGTCTGCCAGGGACTGCGCCACATAGCACCCCTACAGCGGAGCCCCGATCCAGGCAGGGGGCTCCGCACTCCAACTGGGCAGGTCAGCTCAGCCTGGCAAAGCTTTAACTCCCTCCAGGGGGTGGAGCCAACTGAGGCCAAAGAGCCATGACACCGGGCAGGCCGCAAAACACTATGTTAGGCCCGGATCCAGCAAGGCGAATCTGTCGCTATCATACAGGGCCAATGCTCCCTGAGGCATCTCCCAGCGGTGTCCAGTTGGCACTGGGTTATCCTCCATGCGAAGCAGACCCCCAAATCCGGCTATATAGTAGCTTGAACATGCAGGCCTGGAGGTCTGCGATGGAGAGACGGAGAAATGCATCCCACCCGATCAGCATCTCGGCCACGGACCCCCGCACCCCCTTCCCTGGAAGTCATCCTTTAAAAGGAATACTCCACCTCAGCTAGGTTACTATGTTTCTGATTTAATTTCTTTGTTGTGTAGACCCAGCTGTTCTATTGTTTTATATAGTGTGAAACGTGGGGAGTTAACTCTTGTTGGTCTTTAAACCTTGATACCCTTGGGCTAAGTTGCGCTATATAAATTCTCACTCACTCACTCAATCTCCTCAAGCCCTTTTTTTGTGTTTCAGACGGTGTATTTAGTCAGATCATAATGACAATTTAAAACTACACTACAGACTGTTTTAAAAGTCTACTTTAGTGGGTGGCACATTGAGTGCTGCAGCCCACTAGTAGCATTTAATTTGCAGGCCTTTGGTACATGTAGTACCATTTACTAGAGACTTACAAGTAAATTAAATGGTCTGATTAGATATAGGCCTATTTCACCTTGTTTGAAGGAAAGAGCACAAGCACTTCTGCACAGGTTAGTATTAATACATTTCACAAAGTCCTAAAAGCCAACAACAGGTTCAGCAAAGAAAGGCAGAAGAAGGCAAAAAGTTTGGAGGGACCCTGCAAAAAGGGCAGGTGCAACATGACTACACTCCAGTCAAAAGCTGAGGTAGACTAATCAATACCTTATTGGGATTTTTAGGCAAGCCGATAGAATGTGGACAATGGCCCTCTTTTGCAGTGGGATTTGTCAGTTCTATTCCCTTCTGAACCTAGCTAGATCATTCTGTCAACTCTCTCTTGACCTACTGAGCTGACCCCATCTGTGAGACTCCTAACGTTAGTTAACTCACAAGTGCATCACAGTAGGCAGACAGTACCACCATGACCAAAAAGGTGAAATGGCCAATTCAGCCTCTTCGATCAGACATCTGTCCCCCACCCAAGGAAAACCCTGTCCACAAGGACAACAACTAACAGAGGCCACTGACAGTTGGTTGTGTCAAGAGCCAGGCTCCGGACCATCCACCGCTAGGTGGAGACTCCAAGCAGGGGCCTCCACTCCAAGCCCTGTGACCGCTCAGCCCTCCACAGGGCTTGGTCGCCCCACTCACTGCTGCCGCCCCTGCCTGCCTTGGCCGCCTCCTGCCTGCAGATTCCTTCGCTCGCTGCCCGCTGCTCCTGGGAATTTCCCGCTGCTCCTGGGAATTTCCCGCTGCCCTCTGCTTCTTGGAATTTCCCGCCGCTGCTTCCCTGCGGCCCCGCCCCCCTGTGATTCCATTCGCCGCCCCGCTCCCGCCACCCAGCTGCTCCTCCCTCCCGGCTCCTTACTTATGACGCCCCCAGAGCGACCGCACAGCGGACGCGCGCAGCGGGAGCGCCGATTGAGCGCCGAAGGTGCGCCAAAGGTAAGCCCGTCTGCGCCCGTCCGCGCCTGGCCCGCACCCAGCGCCAGGACCCCTGGCCCTCCCCGCCGAGGCAAGACGACCCGACTGACCTACGACGCCGCCACTCTCAACGCACTCAATGCCGGCCGGACCCACGCCTGCTGCCGAGCCACCCCGAGACGCACCCACAGACCCTTCACCTGCTGCACCTGCAAGTTCACCTGCCTCCGAACCTGCCCCGCACCCGCCAAGACAAACACCAGCAGCAACCACCTCAAGTGCATCCTGATCAACACCCGCTCCGTCCACAGACACGCCGTGGAACTCTGGAACCTCCTCGACGCTACATCACCGGACGTCGCCTTCCTCACGGAAACCTGGATGAACGCCTCCTCTGCACCCGACATCGCCATCGCCATCCCGGACGGGTACAAGATCATCAGGAGGGACCGCATCAACCAGACCGGAGGTGGCATCGCCATCGTCCACAGGAACACCATCCGCATCACGACCAACGCCAACGACTCCTTCGCCGCAGCCGAACATCTCCACTTCCAGATTCACACCGACCCTAAGACGACCCTCAGAGGCACCATCGTCTACAGACCCCCAGGACCACGCACACAATTCAGCGAAGACATCACAGACTTCATCAGCCCGCACGCCCTCCCCTCCACTGACTACATCCTCCTCGGGGACCTCAACTTCCACCTGGAGAACAACAAGGACCGCAACACCACCGCCCTGCTGGAAAACCTCGCCAACCTCGGACTCAAGCAACTGGTCAACACCCCCACCCACTACGCCGGCCACACGCTTGATCCCGTCTTCTCCTCCAGCAAGTACATCACCTTCAGCCACGCCACCGGACTCCACTGGACCGACCACAGCTGCGTCCACTTCAGCTTCAAAAGATCCACGACCCACCACCACCCGCAACAGGTATCTCACAGGAATTGGAGCAAGATCACCGCACACCAGCTCACCACCTCCCTCAGCCAGAGCCCACCCGCCAACACAACGGACCCCAACGAAGCAGCCCGCAACTTCACACAGTGGCTGACCGCCTGCGCCGACGACCTCGCGCCACTAAAAAACCCTCCCAGCAGACCCAGAAGCAAGAAGGCATCCTGGTTCACCGACGACCTCAAGGACTCCAAGAAGACCTGCCGCACCCTCGAGAAAGCCTGGCTCCTCGACCGGACCACCGACAACATGACCGCCCTCAAACACGCTACCCGCAAGCACCACCAGCTCATCCGCACCACCAAGAAGAAATCCCTGAAGGAACGACTGGACAACAACGCCCACGACAGCAAAGAGCTCTTCACTATCGTCAAGGAGTTCTCCAACCCCAGCACCGGCACCAACGACATCACTCCGTCACAAGACCTCTGCGACTCCCTCGCCTCGTTCTTCCACCGCAAGATCGCCGACATCCACAACAGCTTCGGCGCCCCACCCACGCACCCAACCGTCGAACCAACGCCCCCCACCGCCACCCTTCGCACCTGGACCACGGTGACTACCGAAGACACAGCCCGCACGATGAACACCATCCACTCCGGATCACCGACCGACCCCTGCCCACACCACGTCTTCAACAAGGCCGACTCCACCATCGCACCCCAACTCCGGAACATCATCAACGCCTCCTTCAACACCGCCACCTTCCCGGAGAGCTGGAAGCACGCCGAGATCAGCGCCCTCCTGAAGAAACCTACAGCGGACCCCACCGATCTCAAAAACTTCCGCCCCATCTCGCTCCTCCCTTTTCCTGCTAAAGTCATCGAGAAGATCGTCAACAGACAGCTGACCGCCTTCCTCGAGACGAACGGATCCCTCGACCCCTCGCAGTCCGGCTTCAGAGCCAACCACAGCACCGAGACCGCCCTCATCGCAGCCACCGACGACATCCGGACCCTGCTCGACAAGGGGGAAACAGTGGCCCTCATCCTCCTGGACCTCTCCGCTGCGTTCGACACGGTCTGCCACCGCACCCTAGTCCAGCGCCTCAGCAACATCGGTATCCAAGAGAAGGCACTGGAGTGGATCATCTCGTTCCTCGCCGGAAGAACACAAAGAGTCCGCCTCCCCCCGTTTCGCTCCGAGGCCACCAAAGTCATCTGCGGCGTCCCGCAAGGATCTTCACTCAGCCCCACCCTCTTCAACATCTACATGAAACCTCTCGCAGCCATTGCACGCCAGCACAACCTCAACATCATCTCTTACGCCGACGACACCCAGCTGATCCTCTCCCTCACCAGAGACCCCGACACCGCCAGAACCTGTCTACACGAAGGGATGAAAGACGTCGCCGAGTGGATGAAGGACAGCCGCCTGAAACTGAACTCGGACAAGACGGAAGTCCTCATCCTAGGATCTTCGCCCTCCGCCTGGGACGACTCCTGGTGGCCCCTAGCCCTGGGCACCGCACCCAAGCCAACCGACCACGCACGCAACCTGGGCTTCGTCCTGGACCCCTCCCTCTCGATGACCAGGCAAGTCAACGCCGTCTCCTCATCGTGCTTCAACACCCTGCGTATGCTTCGCAAGATCTTCCGCTGGATCCCGACCGAGACCAGGAAGACTGTCACCCAGGCACTCGTCACCAGCCGACTGGACTACGGAAACGCCCTCTACGCCGGAACCACAGCCAAGCTACAGAAAAGACTCCAGCGCATCCAGAACGCCTCCGCCCGACTCATCCTGGATGTCCCCCGACGCAGCCACATCTCCAGCCACCTGAGGAACCTGCACTGGCTCCCCGTCGACAAGAGGATCACCTTCCGGCTCCTCACCCACGCACACAAGTCTCTCCACGACCTGGGCCCCAAGTACCTCAACGACCGCCTGACCTTCTACATGCCCACCCGCCAGCTACGGTCCACCAGCCTCGCCCTCGCAGCCGTACCACGCATCCGAAGAGCCACCGCCGGAGGAAGATCCTTCTCTTACCTGGCTGCCAAGACTTGGAACTCCCTCCCCATCCACCTTCGGCTGACCCAGGACCATCTCGCCTTCAGGAAACAACTCAAGACCTGGCTGTTCGAGCAGTAGCATACCCCTCCCCCCAAGCGCCTTGAGACCCTCCCGGGTGAGTAGTGCGCTATACAAATGGCATGATTGATTGATTGATTGGGCAGGTCTCGTTTACAGGTCTTGTTTACAGTCTTGAATCTGGTGAGGAGTTCCCAACTTGCTCCTAGGGGTTCTCTGACCTCAAAGTTTCCTCAGAGTGGGGTGTACCAGCCAGAGTGTTAGGTACCTGTAGTAGTGTAAGGAGTCGCTATATGCACAGTGTTGGTTCGTGCTGAGTATATGTTTATTAGGCACAAAAGAGTAAAGGATGGGAGTGGTTTCAAATTAGTCTCGCAGGGCTTCAGTTGTTGGTGATCGGTCTCCTTTTCTTCAGGAAGTGTCATGTCTTTCAGGGCTCCCAAAACAAATACAACAAAACAAAAGAAAAATCCAAAACAAAGGAATTAGAAAGGGTCACTCTTTCTATGGACTTCATCAGAGTGCCATCTTCACAAGGTAGGGGTGTGTATGCACTATAGGAAGTTGTGGCTACAATCGTTTGGTGATGGGATTCCCCTCCCACCCACATGAACTCCCACATGCACTTCTCTCTGCCCCAAGTGCCTTCTATTTCATGGCACCCCACCAAAAATACAGTGTGTTCCTTTGTACTTGCCTCTGACCAGGACCCGTCTCCTAGGCCGCGGTATGGGCAGCTGATGCGTCCGTCTCGTCCCTTGAGTCACTGGGACCGAAACTGGCACAGCACAACCATCGTCTTTAGACTCCTTGACTCCGGCATCTCCGGGGCACTCAGTTACTCCTGTAGCTTGATCCACGATGATGTGTACTCTGACCGGGATATACTCCTCAGGAACCGCGGTCGCCACTTCTGATTTCTAGCCGCTTGCACCTACATCCTCCTGTACATCGGTTTGTAGAGTCTCTCTCTCCCATTTCTCTCTTCCTTCGCTTCCCTTCTCATGCCTCTTGTCTAGCCTCTCCCAGGGTTGTTGCGAGTCCCTTGTTAAGGTAGAGCTGGAGCGCTCTCCATTGTTGGGGCTTGGTTGAAGAACCACACCATTTCTCCTTTCTTGACAAAAATCATCAACGCCTCTCTCACCTCAGGCTGTGTCTCAGACTCCCTTCAATTAGGACAAATCAAACCTATTCTCAAGATACCAGGGGCCGACTCGAATGATCTTAACAACCTCAGATCTATCTCTATCCTCCCATTCCTTGCAAAAACATTGGAGAAATGCGTTCTTTACTCACTCAACAAACACATTGATGAGTTCAACCTTCTTGACACCTTTCAATCAGGATTCAGGAAAGGCTGTAGCATAGAAACAGCTATGCTCAATGTCTCTGACGATATTCACAATGCTTTAGATGAAGGTGATGCGTCTACTCATCCTTATTGACCTATCTGCGGCATTCGACACAGTAAATCATCCAACTCTCCTGGAGACCTTGTCGAAGCGCTCTTGCATCAATGGCACAGTACTAAAATGGTTCACCTCCTTCCTTCACCACCGCTCGCAACAAATTAAAATCAACTCCTGTCTCTCGAAGCCGACAAAAGTCATACTTGGGGTACAGCAAGGCTCGATCCTCTCCCCGTCCCTCTTCATTCTCTTCATGGAGCCTCCTACAATCATCTTGAAAAAAGCTGGAGTGAATTACCACCTTTACGCTGATGACACCCAAATCTATTTCAAAACCAAGTCTCCCGGCGACAGCCGACACCTCAATGCCACTCTAACCGAGATTCAAACTTGGTTCATTGCTAACCACTTAAAGCTCAACCCAGATAAAACTGAACTAATCCTATTCTCTCCAAAAAGCAACCATTGTCCAATCCAAGAGTGGCTCAAGAATCTGGTTGCCCTAAACTGCCCCCTCGTCCTATCCGACTCATTTAAGTCTCTAGGCATCACCCTTGACAAGAACATATCAATGGAGGCTCCCATCAAAAACTCTGCAAAAAGTGTTCTTTTATCTCTAAAACACCCAAGAAATTCAAACCTTTTCTTCCCCATGATGACCTCAAGACAGTAGTCCAATCCCTAGTTCTCTCTAAAATCGATTACGGGAAGGCCATCCTAACAGGGACTCCAAAAGCTCACCTAGCCCCTCTTAGGGCAATGCTGAACATGGCCACTTGACTCCTATCTGGAGTAAAAAGATTTGAACACATCACTCCAGCTCTCAACTCCCTCAACTGGCTTCCCATGGAAGGGAGGTGTATTTACAAGCTGGCCTGCATCACACACAAGATCCTTCACTCTCCGGCACCCAACTACCTGAACAACAAACTGGTAAGAGCAAGTCAATCCAGAACACTGAGAAGCTCCAACTCATTCCTTCTTATTCCTCCGAAACTGAAAAAGAAAACCACCCAATACCGATCGTTTTCTGGCAACGCTCCCAGGATGTGGAATGCTCTCCCAAGAGTCCTCAGATGCAACCCCTCCTTCTCCTGTTTCAAAAGGTACCTGAAACTACATCTCCTTAACAAATACTTTCCTGACCAACGTCAACTTACCTAGACTTCAATACCCGAGTTGACTCCACTCTCTCTTGACATTCAAGGATAGTTAACCAGACTGTGTTAACCACCTTTTTTTTTTATTGTTCTCTCCCCCTCCTATGCACTGTTTACTTATTTTTCATGCTGTATTTTTTTTATTGCAGGTTTGCTTCCTTACTGCCTGCCTACTATGTAATGCAATTTCCTTTTGTTTTTTACAGTGTACAGTGTGTATGTTAAGCGCTCTGATACCTACTACCTACGGGTCAAGCTAGCGCTGATGTCGGCCATGTTGGATTTCCGGGCTTCCTCGCAGCACCCTACTTCCACTCTCCTTCCTAACAGTCCAGGGGTGGTATCTCGATACTGACCTCACAGACGGGGGTCTGTACCATGAGGGTAAATATGTGCCTGGTAAGCCAGGATATCCGGGGGGGAGGGAATCACCACTCCCCTCAAGGGTGACACTCTCTAGGCCTTATTATAACTACGGCGGTCCATGGAACCACCGTAGTCATGGTGGTGGTCCGACTACCACCACACTGCAGGACCTCCTGCAGTATTATAAGAGTGGCAGTTGTACTGCCACTGAACCACTGTTACCGCCGTGGATCAAAGATCCCACGGTGGTCCAGCAGGAGTGCAAGGCCAAAATATGCTGTCTGTGCTGCATTGGCACAGCTAAGCATGTTTTAAGTTGCACTGCCAAAAAAAGGGTGGCGGTGAGGCAACAAAGTGGGCCCTACAGAGCCCCCATGTGCCATGGGGTACATGCAGGGGTGCACATGTACCGCCCCCTGTAAATCTGCACCCCCAGTTCCTTCACAGTGTGGCAGGTATGCCACACCGTGCAGGAAGGTGCAGGTGATGCTCTGAGAGCAGCGGTCTGTCTGTTAGGCTCTTTAATGAGCCTGACAGACCACTGCTCTCAGACTGCTGCTGGACTGCCTACCAGACCTGGAGTAAACTCCTGTTCCGGCGGGTTGTCCACCCATCGACTTGGAGGTCCCACAGCAGACAGTACGTTGTACCATCCACTGTGGGACTGCCAAACTTGTAATAAGTCCCTATATCTGTGTCATGCAGGGGTCTGCCTGGAGAAGGTCTCCGGCCCTCTGTCTCTGTGACAGGGCAGGGGAGCCCCTCCAGATCAGAAGTGGCCTTACAAGGTCAGTCTCACCACCATCATGGCAGTTTCTGTCAATGTGTAAAACTTTGATGGCGGGACAGTCAAACTTAACGGCTGCCCATCAAACTTTTAACTTGTTTAATTTTTTTAACTCAGTGAATGGGGAGAGCAGCTGTCCCTGCACCCCAGGGAAAGTGATACACCACATCTGGTGTGCGTTGATCCAAGTTGCACCAGATAATCCAGTCATAATGAACTAAAAGTTAGGTTTGCCGTACCTCCCTGGAATGATGCACAATGTCTGGTGAGTGATCATACAAGTCACACTAGACAATTCGGTCCCACATACAGTCGTAAGTTCAATAGTACCGCATGAGGTAGAATGAGGCTCTACTATGGATGCGCCCTCCTCTGAGGGTCACAACCTGTGAATTGGACACTGCACGCAAGGAGCATGCAGTCGGCGTGTTGGAAGAGGGAGATGAGGCATGGATGACAAAGCAGACCACGCTGAGTCCCACAACCAGTGACACTCACCACCAATGAGACACTTGTGCATGATTAGGTCCCACGATGCAGGGGCAAAACTCCTTAGATGCAGGCATGGTTTGGGGGCTCTACACAGGGCAAATCCGGTCTTCAAGCACAATACTAGTTCCACACTCACACCGCGTTGCAGTCAAGATCCAGTAGACAAATTAGGCACTTAAGAGGGCACCGCTCTCCAGGTGAAAAACGTACATGGTGTAGGTCCCTCATGGGAGGTCTTATATGTACCTGGGACCTCCACAAAGAGCAGGGAGCAAGCCAACAAGCCTTTGGAGAGCACACGTCAGGGTTCCAAACAGCAGCAGGTAGTCAGGCCAGCCACTATTCAGGCAGGGTGCACAGTCCCTTCTTATGGCAGTCTCCTCCTTGTGAACAACAGATTCTTCTGGCAGTTTGCACCAGCCAGTGCAGGATTTCTGGACCCTCATCCCCATAAGTGTATTTCTCCCCTGCTAAAGTATGGCACCAGTAGTTATACTGTAGTGTGCATTTGAAGTTGGGGATGGTTCATAGGGTTCCTCTTCAAACCATAGAAGTCTGCCCTAAATTTCAGGCCTGTCTGCCATGAGACCTTGGAATGCAGCTCGTAGTCTTTAACAGGGCCATGAGCTGGCTTCCCAGAGGCCAAGTGTCAAAACCTCTCCTCCCAATCTATCCAGCCAAGTCCTCAAATGGCAGAGGTCTGTCCTTCCAGTTGCATGCCCAATGTTATCGCTGTCTCTGGGGAATGCACATATGTGCTCCCCCAGCCTTAAGGGTAGACTGGAGTCAAACTAAAAGGCATACAAAAGAGTTTAGCGCAGAGAAATGCCCACTTTCTAGAAGGGAGGATTTGTTATTGTAAATTACATTTTAGCAAACACCATGAGGCTGCTCCACTGTAAGTCATCTCTGCTGGTTAAAGTAATCTCATCCATTACCCCATGTTAACCTATGAGGAGAGCAAACCTCATAGTAGTGAAAACACACATGGGGGTTCTTCAGTACCTGGCAGGGAGCACACATGTACCTGCCACGCCTTTCATCTACCACCCTAGCGATGCTTTAGTGTTATTGAAAAATGCAAAAAGAACAATTGATGGGAGTGTTACTGAAAGGCACCTCAGCATTGGCAAATGATTTAGAAAGGCCAATCTGATCCTAAGTAAAAATGTGCACACCCAGGCCTGCAATGGCAGGCTTGAGACATGTGTTAGAACACCATAAGGCAACTCCCTACTGTAAGCTAAAACTTGTGTTTGAGTCATTAATGAATTCTCCCATGTTGACCAATGAGAAGAGCAGACCTCCTAAGTAGGGAACACCCACATGGGGTTTATTCACTACCTGGACAGGGAACAGACATGTGTACCTGCCCTGCCTTTCCCCTACCACTTGCCTCCCTCTCAGGGCTTACCCTAGGGGTGTCCGAGTGGTAGTGATTGGCCCACTCAGCATTGGCTAATGGTTTAGAAATGCCAACCTAAGCATAAGTGCAACTGGCCTGTAATGGCAGGCTGGAGAAATATTTGAAAGGCTATTCTTGTGGGTGGCACAATCAGTGCTGTGGCCCACTAGTAGCCAGAGCAGTACCTGTCCTGGGTATGTGGTATACCTCTTTACAGGGTACTCACAGGTACAGCACCTAAACCAATCAGGTAAGCACCATTTCCTAGCATGTGTAGGAAGTGTGTGTACTCTTTCACACTGCATTACAGTAGAAAAGTGCCAAGAGTCCTAAGGCCAGAAAAGAGAATCAGCAAATACTAGGAGCAAAAAAGCAAAAGGTTTTAGGGAAATCCCCTAAGAGCCATGTGCAACAATGTGTCATTGATTGCAGCTTTTTCAATGGAATCCTGCCTTATATTTCAGGGGTGTGATGGAATGTGCCTCAGAAGGTAAATTGCTAAAGTCAGGATGTCATCACTTCTATCTTACATTTAAATATTTGAATAAACCTTCCATTTGGAATGATCAGGCATTACTGGCCTATTTCCAATGCAAGATGAAATCAAAGATGAACTTGCCAAAGGATACATACAACATGCATTTTCCAATTTTATAGATCCGGTTCTTCAAATTGAACAACACAATCAAAAACAGAGACACAGTCAAAGGAGTGATTAGAGGTTCAACATTTCTACTTCAAATCAGTAACCTTTTATTTTCTAAAAAACCTCCTGAAACTTCTAATAATACGAGTTACTAACGCATACAAATTGGCAACAGTCAAAATGAGTCCTTGGCTCATGAAGACGGAGAAAGAAGATGTACAACCTCTGTGTGTTTGTATTGTGGCAAGAATAATGATTTCATTCAGGGATGTCCATTTAAAGGGATTTCCAGATTTGAGCTTTGGTTCAAGTCAGGGTTATGGCCACTGCTTCGTCAAATAAAATGTCTGATGTATAATTTGTTTCCTATTTATTAACATCTGCATTTGACATCATTATACATGTTTCAGCTCTCAAAGATTTTGATACACATAGTGATAGCATTGGTAGCATGATTGTGATACTCTTTCCATTCCATGCCACTCTAGGAAACAAACCTAAGAGGTAACTGCAGTGGATTTCACACTTTTGGCATCAAGGCGAGTGGCACATACTTCATCAAAAGTATTGATACCATGTCAGGAAATGAAGACTATATCTTGTGATCTGACTCAGACTACTCCTTTTTCAATCATCCTAGAATTACTTGTATTGTCATCATTACTGTATTCTTCCAGAAGAAAATACTGCATTAGAGGCAGCGACTGCAAGTCTGTTCTCATATGGTAGGCAACATTGCTACCACCTGAATATCAAGCATATCAAGATGCATTCAGTGAGAAGGAAGACTAGCAATTAACTCCCATTAGAATATATATTGTCCTTTCAATCTGAAACTCAATGCACTATACCACATGGAAAGATATATCCCTTATTCGGTTCAGAGAAGAAAGTACTAAGTGTATATATTGAAAACAGTCACTGAAAAGGGTTCATCGATATTTCCGATTAAGGGGCACCTCTCTTCTTTGTTAAGAAGAAAGAAAGTTATCTGCAACCTTGTATCAATTAACAAGAATGTTATTAATAACCATTTAGAGTAGGTATCTTGTACTATCGATCCAAATCTTGAAAGAGCATCTTAATGGTGCATATTGGTACACTAAATTAGATCTCAAAGGGAATGAGTGGAAGACAATTGGCTGCTTGGCTATCCCATGTCCTCTCCACCTCTCGAAAGTTTAATTAACTAGATATTAAAAGAGTTTGTTGGTAGATTTGTTGTAGAGCTCTTTGCATCATCTTAGTCTATTCTCAGTTCTTCCTGGAACACATCTAACATGTCTGTGAAGCGCTACAAATGCTTCGTAGAAATCATTAGAAAAGTCATGGTTCTATCAGTAAGAGTTTGACTAATTCGGTTTTCAACAAAGCCAGGGAGTGGTAGCTGTGAATCAACAAACATTGCAAGTCATTCTGAAATGGACAGTTCCACAACATCTGATAAAAATGGAAAGATCTTGAGGTTTTCAGAACTTTTACAGAAAACATATTCAAGAATTTATGTACAGAAAAAATTGTTGAGATTTTTCAGATCCTTAAGCAAACATTCATAGAATGTGGAGACAATGCTGCTGACTGGGCTGTGTAGTGGAAGACTCCCCACTAGGCACCAAGTGTGAGAATTAAATACTCTTTAAAGAAACCAGATCAAAGGAATACACTGCTGTCACTAGTGATTCTGGCTCCCAGATGTAACAATAGATCACAATAATCTCCATCTTCTACATCCAGTGAAGTGTTTACATCAATAGTTTATAAAGGAGACTGTGGGAAAAGTCCCTTTATGCAGGGTTACCCCAAACATTTTGCCTTTCTCAGTCTATTTTTCTGACCTTCTTTTTGTTGGCTATAGGGCTCTGGACATTTTACCACTGCTAATCAGTGCTGAAGTATTTGTGATCTCTCCTCTAAACATGGTATGATTGGTTTACACCTGTTTGGCATATCTGATTTCTTTGTAAGTCCCATTTAAGGTTGTATACCCAGGGCCTTTAAATTAAATGCTACTAGTGAGCCTACTGCACTAATTGTGGCAAGCATAGAAGTAGCCTTTCAAACCTGCCTTAGGCCTGCAACCGCAGGGCAAGTGTGCATGGTTTACTGCCACTTCAACTTGGCATTTAAAACTACTTGCCAATCCTTAAACTTCCCTTCTATTACACATAGGTCACCCCTAAGGTAGGCCCTTGGTTGCCCTATTGGCAGGGTGCTACGTGCGTAAAAGGTAGGACATGCACCTTTATGCTTGGCATGTTCAGGTAGTGACAAACAGCCTATTTCGTTTTTCACTGCTGTGCGGCCTACTCCTCTCATAGGCTAGCATTAAGAATTCCCTTATATACTTATAAGTGGTAATTCCTGATCAGAAACGAGTGGCGTTGCCTTGTTTGGTATGTTTAGAATGGTAGTGATAAATCCTACTTACTGGTGAAGTTGGATTTCACATTACTATTTCAGAAATGGCACATTTGGAAAGTGGCCATTTCTCTGTGCGTATAACTCTTTTTGCTTTGCAGCCTGTCCCCAATACACATCTGGGCTGGGTGACAGCTACACATTATGCCTTCTCTCCTCTCCAGACAGCCAAAACACAGGAAGGGCTGGGTGGGACAGGGGATACATCTACATTCATCTACATACTGATAGTCTTCCTGGCCAGGGAGAGGGAGAGATGGTTCACACTTACATCTGAATAGGCTGTGTCCTGCCCTCACACAATGTGATAATGTATCCCATATTAATCATCTGGACCTAGGGCTGGGCTGAAAGTGATCTTTATGTACTTCAGAGAGTTCTTGTGAAGTAACCCCTTACATCTAAGGCATTTTTGATTATAAGTACTGGGGCTCTGACCCGATATCTTTATACACTGGAAGATGCAGACAAGGACTGCCCACTATTCCTCCGATTCCCTTGCTCCCTGATTTTTGGGACCATGTGTGTTACAGACCTAATTGGGAATATCATGGTGGGTGATTTTTAAGGTGTGGGAAACCTTAAATCATTACTGCACTCATGAAGGAATATGAAGTACATCGATCACAGTCTCTCAACCCTCTAGAGACTAATATCACTATGGAGCGAAGGGTAGAATGATATTTCTCAAATATACTGTTCCCTCACTATAAACACTTCGGACAAATTTAGTTTCCTATGTCATGCTTAGAAAAAAAATATATAGCTCCTCGAGAATGTTAAGTGGACTGTGGCTAGATTAGCTCCTTGTGAGTTTACAGTACTTGAGTACCAATTCCTCATATAACTCAACTTCCTACATAGATTGTACTGACCCCTAGAAGGTCCTGGAAAATGAGTATTTTTGAAGCCCCTAATACTTTATGCTATGGGAGGGATGTGGAGGCTAGTTTCACATGATTTAGAGCGGCCCAGGGATAACATGATTTTGACAGAAAGTGGAGGGTACAGTCTCCAGAGTTTTGGGGAGACATGTTTACGTATCTTAAAAACTGTGCCTACTAGATGTAAATGAAGACTGGAATGGATGGTATTCAGTTGCAAAGAGAGGCATTGCGAAAAACTGGAGGGAAGAGCGAGCCCCAAATTACTTAGAATGGCTGAATGCAATAGACAGGTATGCTGCTACAGAGAGAGATTTATCATCCATGAGGTTACCTGAATATGCCTGGTGACATTTGGGTTTCTTGTAAGACTACTATCATTTAGATATAACAAAATTTAAGCTGGGTGCAGTTCTGTGGGTGAAATATTTTGAGGAGACTTGTATGACTAGAAAACTACACCTCCACCCTGCTACTCGGGAAAATGTAGACTAATCCCAAGACCTCTTTGATTTGGTGCTAGGGTGGCACTCCTACAGCCCAGAATATGTGAAATGGAATGGTGTAGAATATCCTTCGAAATGTCCCACAACCTCACTTGGCTGCAGAGCATACTGGATGCAGAATGAAAAGTTCCCTTTGCTGAATGCACAGGCATCACATACTGTTTTGTACAACACCAGTCAGAATACTTTTCAAGGATGTACATTTTAAAAAGTTTCATATAAACTTGTAGAGTTGGCACTACAATACCCACAAAGCTTTGTGTAGTGCGCTGCGGTACTAGGCCATGCAGAGCGGGTGACGCAGGCGCGGATTATAAGAACAGATACAAACAGATTTATATGCTGCTCCGCACAAAATAGCACATAGGCCGGACCTCCAACGTGGGGTCAGGATGTGCACGTGTGTGTGTGTGCGCCACAGCACCAGGGCATTACCCTGTGCCATGTTACAGTCCTCCAAAACTTTCCACAAAAGAAAAAGTTTGAACTGTTCAATTACCAAAAATGGGCCCCTAAGAACCTATGCGAAGCAGTCTTGTGAAGCAGGTAGCAGTTTCGTGGGTTTTACTCACACATATAGTCCTCAAACCTACTTTGTCTCATGATACTGTCTCCAGTTGTAAGGGTGATTCTTAACAGACAAGGACGCCAGGGTTGGCTTAGGTGTTCCCAACATAGTCGCCTGCCCTTGGCTAGGTAGTACAACAGCTTGCGGCTCGGAACTTTCAATGAAGTGGCAAACTTCGGGGTCCTGACCCTTTTGGATGTACGTCATTAAAACGCATGCTTTTTCCACGAATGCCTTTACAACGCAGGTTTTACAACGCAAGTCGTTACAATGACTTGCGTTGGGGGGCGCTGGATAGTGAATAGTTTAATTTACTATTCCAACTCCAGTCCCCGTGGATAGTAGGGAAGGTTTTGGATAGTAAATTAAACTATTCCCTATCCTACAGCGCCCTCCAGTGCAAGTCGTTGTAACGACTTGCGTTGTAAAGGTACTGCGTGGAAAAGGTTTCATTGTAAAGGATGTTTCCCGACCCTTTTCATTGTTCATCAGAATGGGGCATGGGGTCCCTCAGTGTGGGTTATGTGTTACTGGCTGACACCATTTGATGAAGGCCGATACTCTGTGGCGCTTACTGGAGGTACCTAGTGGGCTAGTTTGACCCTAGGGACCGTTAGAATTCAAGGGGACTTAATTTCCCAACTTAGAACGGACACAGGGCGCGTTTACACAGTGGTGAAGGGAGGGGACGGGGCCTGAGGTGACGTGTGCAAACACGCCCTATGGCGTGTTTTAAGTTGGGGAATTAATTCCCCTTCAATCCTGAGGGCTCCTGGGGGGCAACTATCCCACCAGGTGCTTCCAGTAAGTGACAATGCGCTGCATTGCAGAGAGATGGTGCAGCCCGTGCCCCTTTTTAAACCTCTCTGCAACGGCGCTTACTGGAGGTACCTAGTGGGCTAGTTCGACCCTAGGGACCCTCAGGATTCAAGGGGACTTAATCTCCCAACTTAAAACAGCCACAGGGCGCGTTTACACAGTGGTGAAGGGAGGGGATGGGGCCTGAGGTGACGTGTGAAAACACACCCTGTGGCGCGTTGTAAGTTGGAGAAATAATTCTCTTTCAATCCTGAGAGCCCCAGGGGGCCAACTAGCCCACCAGTGCTCCCCAGTAAGTGCCACTCCGCTGTGTTTCAGAGAGGTGGCCCAGTCCGTGCCCCTTTTTACACCTCTCTGCAACGCTGCTCTGTGGCGCTTACTGGCGGTACCTAGTGGGCTACTTGGACCCTAGGGACACTCAGGATTCAAGGGGACTTAATCTCCCAAATTAAAATGGACACAGGCCAGGTTTGCACACGTCAGCTCTGACCCCCCTCCCTTCACCAGTGTGCAAACGCGCCCTGTGGCGCATTATAAGAGGTAGATTTAAACCCCCTGCCCTATTATGTACTAGGGGCTTACAGAGTAGGTCATGCTAATCACAGGGGTACAACAACGCAAAGTGTTCCCTAGTGTATGTAGGTGTTTTAACTGTATTCTAAGTGTGTTTTAGCATAGCACTGGCTCTAGGACTGTTTAGTCAGAGTCAGTTACCACCAGTACCCATCTGAAAAAGTTGACGGTACTGGATGATTTTGCAACAAGGCCTCTTTCTGCTCCTCTGCTTGTTCTTTCTGCATGTCTTCCTTCTTCCTGCACTTTTCTTCATCTTTGAGGACTTCTGTTGCTTCTTTCTGCATTTCTTTTTCTTCTTTCTGTGTGTTTTTCCTCTTTTTCACATTTCTTACCTCTGTAAGCATAATTAGAAACTGGCATTTAAAAAACCTTTGAAATTAACTGAAAACACATATGTTTCAGGAACGTTATAGTTACAAATTAGCATTCAAAAAACCTCTGAAATTCACTGAATAAACCATAGGTTTCAGGCACGCTATAGTTAGGAATTAACATTTAAAAAACCTTAGAAATTCACTGAAAAAAACATAGGTTTCAGGGGCGTTATAGTTAGTTGGACATTTCACTGGTACAAAACCATTGAAATTCCCCCTTTATAGTTAGTTCAGCTAACTATAACTCGCGCGCCTGCAATGCACTGCTGATGACGTCACATATCACATCACTCATGACATGGTCATTGACATCCCTCATGACATCACTGATGACATCATACTTGTGATAGAGTGGCAGGCCTCCTCTCACCCTAATATAACCTTTGATACACACACTCAAAAATAGAAACTAACATTTTTCAAAACAATGGAGATACCAATACCAGTTACAACACACCTATTCAGTAATTCCAAGATCTACACACATATCCACTCATTCACCAATAGTACTATACAGTCACTCATACATGTACTCACTCATCATCCTGTTACACACTGACAGTCATCCATTGAGTTACTCACACAACAAAGTATCAAACATTCATTTAGTTATATATACAGTTATACACACCACCACACTTACTTCTGCAGAAACGTACACATACTTACTCTCTTAAACAATCACTTATAGAAACACATACTTATTTATACAGAAACTCTTCCAATCTCTCACTCTCACATACACCAATACTCACATATACTAGTTTAAAACATATGTAGTTACTCAATTCAATTCAAAACAGTGTTATTCAGAGTAAAATATATATCCATAAAAGCATTCTAAAAACAAACCATAGTTAAATTGATCCGAAATACAGTATATGAATTTAAAAATACAAACAATTTCCATTAGTATTTTCAAAGGAACCACATGATCAATACTCAGAGTAAGCGGGGACCGGGTTACAGATAAAATAAATGACTACATTACATAAACCTTATTAAATACAAATGTTACCAATTAGTATTGAAAACGATTCTATATACAATGTGTTAGTCTTGGAAATTTATGAAAGTCTACATTTCATATTTACATTCAATCTAATAACGTATTTTTACATTAAACAAGAATGTGATAATATTGTAATGTGGTGAGCCTTGTGCAACAGGAAAGCATAATGTCCAAAAATCGCATATAAATACAATCACTATAAAAAAGTAATTCTACACATATGTTGTAACAATTTCTAAAAATCCTCATCAGTGTTTTCATATGATAATGCATCTAAGTGCGCCAATTCCTTTCTTTTCCTGATTGCACGTACAATGAAATGTACAACGGTGCACATGGTCTTCATATTATCCAGGCCACATAAATAATTAAAAGCATTTTTATAATTAAAGAATCTATTGGCAAGTAAAAGGGGTCTTATAATTAATTTCCTTATATCACTGTACAGAGTGCAAAATAGTATAAATTGTAGCGTAGACTGAGGGGTTTTCCCATTACACAGGAAATTTGCTAGCTTTTGGAAACCATTTTCCCTGTCACGAAATGCTACAAGGTAGTGTACAGTGCCAAACCTCAACCTAGTTAGATAAAATCTGTGTTGGACATTTACTATTATTTTTAGGTAACTGTGTAAATCCGAAACGGAAGGGATTTGGCAGTAGGCAGTAACACTGTATTTGTGTTTGACTTCGTTAGTTCTAACACCATCCATAAGCGAGATATATCTTAGCTTCAAATCAATTTTACTAATGTCTCGTATGGATATTAAGTCCCCTTTGTTAAAATCTATCTTGCAATCCCTCAATAGGTTTTGAATGTACTCGAGCCGTGACATTTTTTCCCAATTGTCGAGGGCCAGGCAATCTTTTATTATATCAGTCGTCAATTTTGCCTCATCCTTTGCCCACAGCCGTCGCCAAAAAGTGAGACCGACTATAATAGTATCACTTATGTATGGTACATCCAGTTCCCTATGTGCAAAGTAGTTGGCTGTAGAGCTAGGTACTGCCAAAACTCTTTTCAAAAATGTATTTTCTTGTATTACTTTTTTTTTTTTTAATCTTTTTATTCACAGAATTTTTATACTTTTTCCCACCCTCTGGAGCACAGAGGGGGGCAAGGAGCAAATAATAGAGAAAAACAGTTTTTCCTAATCATATCAATTTTACATCATACATTTCGTTTAAAGTAAGCATAAAAAGGGAAAAAATAAAGAAACTTCATCTTAATACCAAAATAATAGATCAGTCCTTATTTGGATGAGATCACTCTCCTTATACATAGATATTGATATCGATTGTACTTTCTATATGTATTATACATTATTATACCTTATTATACCTCATTTACAAATTATATACACATTTTTACAAATTCTTACAAATTATATACATATACTTTTCCTATACAAATCAGCCTTCGTCCTTCCATTTCGTTATTGTTTCCCATATTTCCGAACCTAATTTCCTCAATCTTTTCCCTCTTCTGGAGTAGATCGCTTTTTCTAAATTATATATACTCAGCAGCCTAGCTAACCATTGTTGAAATGATGGCGCCACTTGATCTAACCATGCGGTGGCAACACACAGTCTGTACACTGCCATGGCCACGAAAATAAAATAATTCCCTGTCTCAACATCATTGTTTCCATCTACCCCTAACAGAATAATCGCAGGTGATAGATTAGCAGGTAGTTTTAGTGCCCTTTGTAGAAACATTTCTATCTCTTTAAGTACTGTAACTAAACTCGGACACGTTGCAAACATGTGAATGGCATCTGCGTCTGCACTCGTGCACCTGGGGCAGTTTATACCAGATGTCGCTCCCCATTGTGCCAGTTTAGCCGGGGTATAATATAACCAATACATAGTCTTGTAATGCTGTGCTTGTAATGAGGCAGAGCATAGAATATTCATCCCTAATTCTAATGATATATTAAAACATTCTTGTTCTATGCCCAGCTTCATTGACCAGATTTCCCCCCATTTAGCCATGTCATCCGGTCTTTGTTCATTTAGTTCAAAATAAAATCTTTTAATTGTGCAATCTACTCCAGTTTCTATTATCTCTAATATATTATTTTTTTCCAATCCTCTTATTCCCCCTCTTTTGTTTTGTAAGAAACTCCTTACTTGTAGATATTTGAAGAAATGATTTGTCGGCAAACTGTATTTTTTCTGTATTATTGCAAATTGTTTCACCCCTTGTGTCCCCATTACATCCCCCAGTTTTATTATCCCTTTCCGATACCATTCCGTAAAAACTGCATCAGAGAATATATCTCCCGGAAGTAACATATTCTCGTATAACCTCATATACCTATTAAATTTCCCCAAACCAAACTTTTTCATAAAAGCCTTCCATATATTATGTGCACCCAGTATAGTCTTAAAACGTGTTCTTTTGAAATATGCCGTGTCAAAATTTTTCAAAAAAATATTTTTAGTTTCTTCACCCAGCAATATGCCATATATCGCTAATGACCCTAAATGATCTTCTTCTTCTGCTTCGGCTCCACCTATTAGTCCTACCATATACTGCAAGGCAGCGGCCCAATAATACAACTTAAAATCTGGTAACGCCCATCCCCCTCTTTCCCGTGGGAGTGCCAAGAATCTCGCCGCTCTCCTAGTTTTGCCTTTGGACCAAATAAATTTATTAATCATGTTTTCAATCCTTTTAAACCACACGTTATCAAACCATAAGGGAATTGTTCGGAAGAGATACAGGAATTTCGGCAGGATTAACATTTTTATAATGTTCACTCTTCCAACCAAAGTAAAATGGAGATTGTTCAGTCTGTCTAGCTCCCCCCCAACTTTCCGTACAATAGGATCGATGTTTAAGTCTACTATCTTATCTAATTCTGAAGTTATAGTTATTCCCAAATAGGTTCCCGTCCGCACCACCCGTGGATCCTGGCATGAGGCCTTACTATTTTTTATGATTTGTGTTTTTCCGGTATTCAAAGAATACCCGGAAACCTTCCCAAATTCCTTTGCCTCCTGTTCCACATGTCTTATAGCCTCTGTGGGTGATGATGTTATAACCGCCACGTCATCGGCATAGGCCAGGACCTTACACTCCCCCCTAAGTGTGACAATTGGGGAGATGTTCCTATTTGACTCCAGTCTCCTGATTAGTGGGTCTAAATATATCGCAAATAGTAACGGGGAGCATGGGCAGCCCTGCCTTGTGCCCCTGTTAATTTTTACTTTATCCGTTAACCCCCCATTAATTCTGATTGCCGCCACAGGATCTCTATACAATGTCTTTAACGCTGTTAAAAAGCCACTACCAAATCCCAATTTTTCCAGAACACTCCACATATACACCCATGACACACGGTCAAAAGCCTTTTCAGCATCAAGTAATAATACCGCGAACGGGTCCCCGTCAGCCTCTGTTTTATCCATAAGGGTGATTAACTTCCTAACATGGTGTGTAATCCCCCGTCCCGGTATAAAACCGTGTTGGGTATTGGTAACTAGAGGTGTTATTACACTGGCGAATCTTGTTGCCAGCGCCTTCGAGTAAATCTTTGTGTCCGTGTTCATAAGAGTGATTGGTCTGTATGACCCCGGGTTAGTTGGCGTTTTCCCTTTCTTAAGAATAACCACAATTTCGGCCTCAGACCAAGTGCTTGGTATTGATCTTCCCTTCTGTGCCTGTTTCATAGTGTAAAGCATATCTCCACCTAACTCCTCCCAGAACACCTTATAAAACTCTAGCGGGATTTTGTCTGGACCAGCCGCCTTACCTGATGGTAAACTCTTCATAGCTGTTTTTACCTCCTCTAAGTCTAACAAGTTGTCTATCCTCTTCTTCTCTGTTTCCTCCAGCTGCCTCCCCTCATAATAATTCAAATACTCCATTATGTCTTCAGGGTCTTTTATATCGCTTTCAGAATATAAATTCGTATAAAAGTTCCTGAAGACTTCCCTTATTTGTTTTACGTTGGTTAAAATCACCCCTGTACTGTCTTTGATTGCTTTTATCTCCCCAAAGGATATCTTCTGTCTAGTTCTAGCTGCTAACAATTTGCCCACTCTTTCATTCATCTCGTAACAATTCTCTCTATTCACTGTATATTGTTTGGCTGCCCTTTCTGCTATCTGTTCTTCCTCCTCCATTCGCAGTTTCACAAGTTTAAGATATGCGGAGTCCGTTGGAGCTCCACTTCCAGCTTGATCTGTCCTACTATTCAGTTCATCCTCTGCCCGCAGTAGTTCCCTCCTAACCCCCTCACTTCTTTCTTTCTCCTGCTTCCCTTTCCCAACCCCATAGCTGACGGTCTCACCCCTCACTCCGGCCTTAAAACAATCCCACACTATCCCTACGGGTGCTGTATGCCTATTTATGTTCAAAAATTCAGATATCCATCTCCTCATGTGTTGAATATATGCGTCCTCCACTAGAAAAGCCTTTTCAAAAGACCACTCCGAGGCCTTCCTTACCTCTGTCATGCCTTTTAAGCTGACTATAAGAGGATTGTGGTCCGATAATAGTCTTGGTGTTCTTTCGATATCTATCCCATCAATGCCTTGGCTGCTAACTAAAAAATAATCTAATCTGACACTTCCTATGCGGTGCTGAGTAATATGTAAAACCATCCTGACCAGGGTTAAGGGTATCCCAAACGTCCAGCAAGCCATTGTTTCTAGCTAAATTAACGATTGCTTTAAACACTCTTTTCTTCCTTCCCTTATATTTAACTGGGGGCCCCAGCCCCAACCCCAATCCCCCTGCTCCATTAATATTAAAATCTCCTCCTATCAATATAAATGGAGCCCAGGTTGCCAGCTCAATATCGATTTCTTCAAAAATCTCCGGATCATCACCTGTAGACCCATAAATAGACCCAAGAGTGACCCATGTTTCTCCAATTAGACATTCTATCAGGGCCTATCTGCCCCATACATCCTCGCATTTTTTCCTGGTGGTGACACCTCTTTGCCTTGCCATAACCGCAACCCCCCTATTCCTACTTCCCTGCCTAGAGTGTGCTAAAACAGTAAAACCTAGCTGGTCTAGCAGCCTAATTTCAGACAGTTGTATATGGGTCTCTTGGAGTATTAGAAAGTCTATTCTTAAACTTTTATTTTCTTGTATTACAAAGTAAATATCTCCCTGACAGGCTTGTTTCCCATTTTAGATGAAAATCTAAGAATTCTTTCGACAACTCTTGAAAATTTCAAATTACTAGTATCAATATGTGTTCTCCAGCTGCCCATTCTATTAAAACGGAGGCCCAGTTAGACAAAGTATGGGACTCTACCTATAGCCACTCCCCCCACACTGTGTTGTCTACTCCTCATTCTGGTCTTACCACATGTCATGACAAAGGTTTTGGTCAGATTTAATTGCAAATCCTTTTCTGTCATATGCAGGGCGAACTTCTCGATTAAACATTGTAATCCATTTGCTGTCCTTGACAAGAGGACAGCGTCGTGCATAGAGTAGTACTGGGTTGGTGCGACTTCCTACTTTTGGGCAATCTTCTTTTTGCTTTTGCAAAAAAGAGTCCACATTATTGATATATAAGGAGAACAACGGTGCCAATACGCATCCTTGGCGTACACCTCTTGTAACCATGAAATCCTGTGTGCATTCTCCTTTACACCCAAAACGAACTCTTGAGGTTAAAGAATTATAAATTTTAGATAGGAATATAATAATTTCGTTTGGTGCTCCTATCTCTTTTAGAGTTTGCCACGGCTTTGCGTGGTTAACAAAGTCAAACGCGCATGTAAGGTCCACAAAGCATAGATGGAGGGCCGCCTCCTTCACCAATGTGTACTTTCCAATAAGGAGTTCCAGATTTAGGCACTGTTCCACAGTTCCCATACCTCTTCTGAACCCAAAGTGTGCTTCAGAGAGGATGTTGTTCTCATCCACTCAGTCTTCTAATCTCCCCAGGAGAATCCTTTCCATTAATTTTAAAGTGGAGTCCAGAAGAGCTATAGGACGGTAACAGTTAGCCTTTCCTCTATCTCCCTTCTTGCAAATGGGTACGATAATGCTTTGGGACCATGATGCGGATATGACTCCTCCCATAGCAGCATTTAAAACATTCACTAGGATGGGGGTCCGAAATTCCATATTACTTTTAAAAACATCAATTGGTGCACCATCCGTTCCAGCCGCTTTGCCACTGGCACTCTTTGAAAGGGCTAATTTAATTTCCGCCGGTGTGAAGGATACAGAGTTAATAGGTTCTAATAAAATAAGGGTGATTTTTTGCTTGGAAGAGGCTTTACAAGCACCTGGATTAAAAATTAACTCAAAGTGTGTAATCCAGTCCTGCGAAGAAACCGCAATTACAATTTTCAGAGTACTATTATCTTTAAAATATGGATGGTCAATGGTATGCCAGAATAAACTTGCATTTCTACTCTCAGCCGCCTGGATTAGGCTCTCCCAGGAATCCTGTCGGATTTTGCTTTTCCTACAACTTAAACTGGTTTTATATTCTTTCCTCAGTATTAGTATACTTATTCTGTTTCAATTCCTAGGTTTAGCTTTAAGATCCATTTTTGAAGCCTTATTTAACCTTGAACACTTTTCATTAAACCATCTGGGGTTATTATCACAGGGATTTTTCTTCTTTTTACTGGTTAGATCTCTTGCTATTTCAGATGTAATATTATGAAAAGCTTTTACAATATGCAAATCTGAGGTGGAATTGTTTAGGCAGATATCAATATCCTTTTGATTTTTTCCTTTTAGGTTTTACAAAAGTAGTGTTGGATCTACACCGGCCCATTAAATGGATACTCCATTGTTTCCTTGTAGTGTTATATCCAATTGTGTTGGCGTATCCCTAGTTGGTAGCCCAGACCAATTCTAAGTTTCAAATTAAGAGGGTTATTGTCACTAAAAAGGTTTTCACTAATTATAATATTCTCAACCAGATCTCGCCTACATAGGTTGGGATAGCAGTGTCACCCTCTGCAGTTTCTGGTTCCAGGACGATAAAGTTATGTTTTGAAATTATAGTATTTACAGCTTCACCGTATGGCTCCTGAGGAAAGTGAGATATCCGATCCCCAAACCTAGCAATAAATCCGCATTGTTCTCCTATAGGGAAACCACAAATTTCTGAATTAAAATCTCCCCCCCCCACAAAATTATATATGACCCTTCCAGTTCTCTCAAAACAATCTCTAGGTCAACCTCTAAATCATTGATCACCCTTGATTTAGTACCATCAAAAACATTGTTATAAAAAATAATCAGAATTATTGTTTGCTTAAATTCTGAATATATCTGTATCAGCTGAGAGTAGTTACTCAACACATTGAGACAGTCATTCACTCACTAACACACCCACACACACACTCATTCACCCTTACAGTCATGCATGCATGCTGTGTTCAACACATACATACAGTGAGTCACACATTCATGCATCTATGCACTAAGAAATACCCCCACCTAACCACTCAGACACTCATACTGATACTCAAAGAACCAACGCATATGGATGTATGACGTTACAACGCATACTTTTACAACGCCTACCTTTACAACGCAATTTTTACAACGCAGGAACCTTAACAACGAATGTCTTTCCAACGCATTATATTACATCGCAGATGCCTTTACAACGCATGCCATTACAACGTAAGTATAGGTAAGTATATAATATTATTAATAAATGTAATTAATTAAAATTAATTTAATTTAATTTAATTTTTATTTTACTTTAATTTTCTTTTTTTAAATATATATATATATATATATATATATGTTTATATATATATATATATTAAAATAATGTAGGTGTTTTAAAATAATATTCTAACTCCATAGGGGAGTAATACTAGGGTAAGTGCTGGATAGTGTAGGGGTAAAAATTACTATTCTTACTCCAGGGGGGTGTAATAGTAGGGTAAGTGCTGGATAGTGTAGGGGTAAAAATTACTATTCTAACTCCAGGTGGGTGTAATAGTAGGGTAAGTGCTGGATAGTGTAGCGGTAAAAATTACTATTCTAACTCCAGGGGGGTGAAATAGTAGGGTAAGTGCTGGATAGTGTAGGGGTAAAAATTACTATTCTAACTCCAGAGGGGTGTAATAGTAGGGTAAGTGCTGGATAGTGTAGGGGTAAAAATTACTATTCTAACTCCAGGGGGGTGAAATAGTAGGGTAAGTGTTGGATAGTGTAGGGGTAATTTTTTTAATTAATAATAAAATTACTTAAATCAATATTTTTTTAATGATATTTTTTTTAATTCATTAAATATGTAATATTTAATTATTTATAAAAAAAATTAAATACATTTTTTATTATAATTATATACTTACCTATACTTACGTTGTAATGGCATGCGTTGTAAAGGCATCTGCGATGTAATATCATGCGTTGTAAAGACATTCGTTGTAAAGGATCCTGTGTTGTAAAAATTGCGTTGTAAAGGTAGTTCGTGGTAAAAGTTGCGTTTAAACGGTTGTTCCCCACGCATATAGACACTCATGTAGCTACTCACCAACCCATGCAGCCACTGATACACAAAGTGAGCGACTGATACACATATTTACATATGTAAACATTACTCGCAAATCCATATATTCACTAAGATACAATTAATCAGTCGGTTATACAATCAGTTTTTCAAAAAGAAAATCATACATTTAGACACTTATATACCCATTTATTCTTTCATCAACCTTGAGATATACATATATAAAACATATTTAATTTTTAGAAAAACACACATTCACTGGATGATCTCATCAGTGATGTCATGAGTGATATCACTGACCATGTCATGAGTGATGTAATATGTGACGTCATCAGCAGTGCATTGCAGGCGCGCGAGTTATAGTTAGCTGAACTAACTATAACGGGGGAATTTCAATGGTTTTGTACGAGTGAAATGTCCAACTAACTAAAACGCCCCTGAAACCTATGGTTTTTTCAATGAATTAAATATATATAGATGTATGTATAGCACATTTACACAGTTTATGACTTCACCACGCATGCATTTGCGCTGTAAAGACATGCGTAGTAAAGTCATATGCGGAGTGAAAGTTTGCGGGGTAATGGTATCGCTAAGCAATTGCATTTACGTTGTGAAAAATGCAGAGTGATGGTATGCAGGATAATGTTGTATATTCTGCTGTGGGGAGTGCACCTGTAATCCTCAAGGGTTTTGTGTATTGCCTCTTCAATGTCAACTTGTTGTGCGCACCCGATACCTATGGCCTTATTAAGTGTGTGCATCAGTCTTTCCACCCTTCCATTGGCCTGTGGCCACCAAGGAGTGATCTTCCTGTGTTCAATGGCTAGAGTGTGTAGATATAGTTTGAAATCCAGACTCTGAAACGGGGGTCCGTTGCTGCTTTTGCGGGTATGAGGGACCCCCGAGGTTGGGGAGATCTTGTTGAGGCATTTCCTGGTATGATCGAATGATGTTGCATGCATTATTTCTACAATTGGGAACTCAGAGTATGCATCCGAAATGACTAACAAATGGCCATCAGGCAAACTGCCAAAGTCTACTCTGATGTCGCACCACAGTCCGTCATTTGGGCTCTCGGTCATGACTGGTGGGGGTCTGTCTGGAAATTTGCTGGCTTAGCACCAGTAGCATCATGCAACCCTGTTCATTGACCTCAGTGTCTAATGTGGGTAACCACAATTTCACTCTCAGCAGTGTTTTGGTTTTCATAGATCTTTGGTGGCCAGTGTGTGCAAGAACTAGCATCGTTGGGCATAGAGCGAGGGATGATGATAGAGTGAACGTGTGGAAGGTGCCCTAATGGAGTGGGGCTGAGATTGAGGCAGACATTCGAGAGAGCAGCCAAGTCTTGTTAGGTGGTGTCATGACGCCTCTTCATGTTCTAAAGGAAATCTTTCTACCTTCAGAGGTGGCTGATGTCTGGGTCTAATGTGGCATGGGCAATGTCTTGGAGAGTGATGGTTTTTTGGCAAGCAAGTTCCACCACCAAGTGAACATATTTGTCTGCTGTGAGTGAGAAGCTGGTTGAGCCATTTGGCACCTTTCCCAGTTGTCTGGAAGGGTCATCTGCTGAGTTGCTACCGCCTGGTCTGTATCTAAACGAGCAGTTGGTATTTCTGGAGCTGCGGCACCCATTTCTCAATCCTGAGAGACGGGTGCAGGGAAGTGCTAGCAAAAAGAGATATCAGTGGCTTATGGTCCATGATAACTCAAAAGATGCGGCCATAAAAATATAAGTGGAAATGGGGGCAGCCCCACTTAATGCAAGGGCTTCTTTCTCTCGAAGTAGCGTATTTCCATATCTGTGAGAGCTCTGCTAGAGTATGCGACTGGGGCCCAGCGGTCCTCTCCAGCGTGTTGCATCAGCACAGCTCCGAAAGCAATGGGGCTGGCATCCACCACTAGCTCTGGCTTTGTTCAGGTTGAAATAGGCCATTACAGTGTCTTGGAGGAGTACCTTCTTCATTGCTTGGAAGGCATCTTCCTCCACTGGACCGCAGTCCCAGGGGACTGACGGTTGGGTGAGGTGTCTTAGCAGACCCACTAACATTACCTTGGGATGAACCTCCCACAGTAAGCTGCAAGGCCAAGGCGGTTCAGGACTTCCGTTGAGAAGGGGGGCATGGCTGCTTCTTTGATGTCAATCCATTTGGACCATTCAACCTTGACACCTTCTTTGGAAAAGATGTGGCCAAAGAACACCAACTACTGCTGGAAGTACTAGCATTTTACGTGGTTGAGGGTGAGACGCACTTACCCATTTCTCGAGAGGGTAGCATGCAGGCAGCAGCAATGATCGATAAGGGTGGGTGCATGTATGAGGATGTTGTCGCTAGCATTGAGGACCCCTTCCAGGCCTGTAGGGACTTCTCGGATTGCATTTTGGAAGTCCACCTCAGCCAATGATATTCTGAAGTTGAGCTGGCGGTTGCCACAGAGGCCAACTTGTGTGGGGAAAGTTGTGCTATATCTGCTGTCCTTGTTGAGTTAGAGTTGGTGGTAGCCTGAGTTTAGATCTAGTTTTGAGAACCAGCTCGAACCATTGATGTCGGTGATGAGACTGTCAATGTTTGGGGATATGTGTTCTCTTTTAATTGCTATATTTGGGGGACGCATGTCAATGCAAAGCTAGATGCCACCTGGCTGCTTGGGATAGCAGACAACAACCATCGGGATACTCATGAGGTCGGTATCGGAGGCTTTTTCGATGACTCTGGTGTCCTTCAGTTTTTACGGCTCTCCTTCCTTCTCTAGCCGGAGATAGAAAGGTATCCTGCAATATCAGAGTTCTACTGGGCGGACTGAGGGGTCAATGTGTAGTGAAATCAGAGGGCCTTTCAGGCAGCCAAGTCTGGTAAATAGACAGGTAAAAGTCACAGATTAGCCTTTCCACATCTCCTGAGTGGTAACTTGGGGCTGAGGCGAAGTGGGCAAGCTGAAGTTATTCAACTGTGTTGCAGTTGAGTGGTGTTTTAGAGTCCACAGATGTGATGAATTTCAGCCATCATGATTGGGTGCCATGTGAGGTGGCGCAGGAGAAGAAGACAAATGTTCAGTGAGGCACCCTCATCAATGAGTGCAGCTGCTGGAGTGTTGTTGATGGTGACTAAGTAGGTGGTCGGATTTGTGTCAGTTGTCTGGTGTCAGGGCAAATGATATGAGGAAGATGTCATCTTCTTCCTTGATGTCACCTTGTCCTGAGCCAGGTGTAAGTGGGAAATTATCCAGAGTGGGCGGGAGGTTTGTGTGACCACTCTTACCCCTTGGTGGCAAGGCTTGTCATGGTCCTGGGGGACAGCCAAGCAGGCCTGGAAGTTCAAAGGTAAGGAATCTGCGGCTAGATATCTCTATCAGGTGTAGTCATTATGAGCGCCAGTGTTGGGGAGATTGCATAATAGTTTGAAGATCTCCTCTTTTGCATTGTGTAAGAGGACGGAGTGTTTCGTCTCATCTGTCTCATTGGTGGCTTTGAAATAATTGTTGAGGTGTGCTACCCAGGTGCGTCAGTAGGGTGCAGCAGTAGCTGAGTCACTGGACTCACTGAAGGAAGGCGGTAAGTTGGAGGTACCCCTAATGGCATGAGCATGCATTCGTCACTGAAGTGGCGTGGCTTGTGCATTCTCCTGTCAAACCGTACTCGTGGTTCAGGGTTGTGTCAGAAGGGTTGGAGGGAAGGAAAGCAGTTGGGATGTGCCAGGAAGGAGAGCATGATCCTGGCCTAGATGTAGGAGAGTTGGTGTTGATAGTTGGTAGAGAGAGATGGAGCTGTGGTGCTGAGTGCTGCAAGGGCCACTGCTGCATGAGGTCTGCTGCATGACAGTGGCACACCTGCGGGGACGCTAGAGTGAGGAGTCTCTAGCTGATGCCAGCGCTCGTACCTGAAATGTCCAGAGTGGGTATCTGTGGGCAGTTAAGGTAGAGGACTGGGGGGGGGGGGAGCATTGCGTGTGCCTGGTATATGAGAAGGCAGGCGGCACAAGTGTGGGTCTGTTGAGAAGTACAGGCTGAGAAAGGAGAAGTTGTGGGGTTGGCGCCATCCTCATTGCCACTGTAGCATGCTGTGGCACTGCCCTGGGGCGAGTGGGCGGCACAGCTGTGGAGCAAAAGAACAGATACAAACACACGGGTATGCTGCTCTGCGCGAACTAGCGCTTAAGCGGGACCCACCTCTCTTTTGTTAACTCACCATGAGGTCCAATATGGGGTCAGGGCATGCATGCACCACAGCGCAGGGCGTTACAATGCTCTTTGTAGCTGCGAGAACCAAAGAAATAAAAGCAAGATGCTGAAATTGTTTACATCATCTCTTAGTAAACTCTTAAAAGTTAAACTCTAGGGCTTGCAAAACACAGAATCAGATGCAGAGAAATACATGGATGAAGACAGGTATGGATATCCTAATACTTCGCCCCAGAGCATATTAGACTCAGTCTCCACAAGAAATCAATTAGAATCGCTTACTCAAAAAGATCACAATGAAACCTTTCTTCATTCTTGAAAAAATGACTGTACTTCTCAATGGCAGAATGAAAAGGGGCAGAAACTATAAATAAGAAATTCCATTCTGCTGCACTGCAGACACTGAACGGTGACGTATCTTAACCCCTTCGGTGAGTCGGTCGGCCAGGAGCGTCCGAATGTGCAGTGTTCATGTGCGTCGGTTACTGGCCGTCCATGCACATGACACTGGAAATCCCTCTGATGCAGGCACCAGAGGGATTTCCTTCCCCCCCCCCCCCAACAGCCTCAAGAGTTGGGGAAAGACTTCCCCCAACTCCCAAGGCTGTTCTGCTGGTTTCAGCGAAATCAGGATCAGCGCGCACGTCGCGCTGACATAATTTCTCAGAAACTGAAACTGAAATGAGCCAAAATGCTCATTTCAGCTTCACTTTCTACATGCTATGGGGACTATTGCATCCCCCCAAGCACGTGGAAAGACAGGAGAGGTAAAATTGGAAAGGGGAGAATCTCCCCTTTCCACTAGTACCCCTCAATAGTGGATCCCTGCTTGGCAATAGTCCCTGATCTTGGCACAGTATTTCTGCCCCCAGGAGTCAGATGGGGCCATAGGCCTTATCTGCCCCCCCCCCCCCCGCCTGGGGAAGGGGGGGGCAGAAGACTCACTAGGCTCCAGGGATTTTATATGTGGGGTGGGGGCTCCCAAGAATGAGCATGCTAATGCCCCCACCTCCTAAAAAGTCTTTTTGCCCCCCTGGAAGACATTTTGTGGCAATAGCCCCTTATATGCCCCCATGTGGGGGTGGGGCAGAAGACTCACTAGGCTCCAGGGATTGTTTTTTATTATTTGGATGGGTAGGGGCTGCCCAGAATGGGCATACCAAAGCCCCCCCCCCCATAAAAATTAGCCATAGTCTTTCTGCCTCCCTTGGGAGACAGATGGGGCCAGATAGCCCACTAGGCACCAGGGATATTTTATTTTTTTATATGTGGGGTGGGGGCTCCCAAGAATGAGCATGCTAATGCCCCCACCTCCTAAAAAGTCTTTTTGCCCCCCTGGAAGACATTTTGTGGCAATAGCCCCTTATATGCCCCCACGGGGGGTGGGGCAGAATGCCCACTAGGCACCAGGGATATGTTTATGGGCCCCATAGGCAAGGGTAGCTCCCTTTTTTTAGGCACCCATTTTGGCTGTTTCAGTGATATTTTTATTCTCATCTGCATCCAAGCAGGGTAGAAAACCACTAGAAACCATAGAGAGTTTGTGTTTCTTAACGGGAGTTTGGCTGATGGTCTGCTTGTACTGACCTTTGGCTGGCATTTTGCTGGTGGTGTGTGTGGACCTGCACTTGGCTAATGGTGTGGGTGGACTCGCACTTGATGATGGTGTGTGTGGAGTGGCCCTTGGGTGGCGGTGTACTTGGACTGGGGCTTGGCTGACTAAGTGCATGGATGGTGCTTGGCTGCAGGGCCAGACTGGCTGTAGAGGGCACCGGGTGTTTTCCCAGTGGGCCGGAGGGCGGACATTTTTATCGCTTTGGGGGGTGGTTTTGTCACTGGGGGCCAGTTTGCAGCAGTGCTGCAATATCAGGCCCCAGTAACAAAAGCGGGAGCTGTGTTTTTTACTAGCACGCCCCTGTGCTGGTTGAGTAGTAATTTTCCAGGGCTGGTTGCGGTTCCCAGTCCGGCCCTGCTTGGCTGGCGGTGTGCAGGGAAGGCGCTTGGCTGGCAGAGTGTGTGGGTGGTGCTTGGCTGGCGGTGTGCGTGGATATTGCTTGGCTGACTGTGTGCATGGATAGCATTTGGCTGGCGGTGTAAGTGAATGGCGCTTGGCTGGCGGTGTGCATGGATGGCGCTTGGCTGGCGGTGTATGTGGATGGCGCTTGGCTGGCGGCATTGTTGGATGCGCTTAGCTGGTGGTGTGTGTGAATGGTGGTGTGCATGTACTGGCTCTTGGCTGGCGGTGTAACTTGCATGGATCCCCCAGCATTTTCTTACCCAGAATCCCCTGCAAACCTCATATTTACTTGCAAAGTCACATTTTCCTCACATTTCTGTGTGGGTAACTTGTAGGCTCGCCACACAGGCACAAATTTCCTACTACCCAGCAATTCCCCTTGCTCTCCGAAAAAAATGATACCTAACGTGTGTGGGTGTACCAAAGTAGCGTCAGCCTAAAAACGTATAAACAAGCTGCCCTTTTGGACCCGCCTTGGGCTCCCCTCAATCTCTACACGTTTTTGGCCCTTCCATGTCATAGGCACTTGGCCCATCCATACAATGAAGGTATCATTTTTATTGGGAGACTGAGGGGAATGCTGAGTGTGCCATGCGGTGATCCTACAACTTTCCCACACAGATATTAGAGGAAAATTTGAATTTTTCAGCTAAATTTAAGGTTTACAGGGGATTCAGGGTAGGAAAACGTTGGGGGGGGGTCCTCGCAAGTTATACCTCCCTGGACTCCCCGGGTGTCTAGTTTTCAGAAAAGTGTGGGTTTGTTAGGTTTCCCTAGATGGCTGCTGAGCCCGGGCCAAAAACTCAGATGACCCCCCTTGCAAATCCAGGTTGTTTTGTGATTGGTAATTCTGATGTCTCCACAATATGTTTTGGGCCCTTGCCTATCAAGGGTACTTGGCCCACCCAAACGAGTGAGGTACCATTTTTATTGGGAGACTTTGAAGAATGCGGGTGGGTGGAAGTTTGTGGATCCACGCAGATTCCAGAACTTTCCATCACAGAAATTTGAGGAAAATTTGTTTTTTTTTAAATGTTTGAGGTTTGCAGAGGATTCTGGGTAACAGAACCTGGTGACAGCCACACAAGTCACCCCAACCTGGATTCCCCTGGGTGTCTAGTTTCCACAAATGCATAGGTTTGCTAGGTTTCCCTGGGTGCCAACTGAGCTAGGGTTAAAATCCACAGCTAGGCACTTTGCATAAAAAGGGTCAGTTTTCACTTTAAAAATGTGGTGTGGCCACGTTACGTTTTGGGCCGTTTCCTGTTACAGGAGCTAGGCCTACCCAAGCAAGAGAGGTACCATTTTAATCAGGGGACTTTGGGTAATGAGGGGTGGGTGGAATTTGTGGATTCACGCAGATTCCAGAACTTTCCATCACAGAAATGTGAGGAAAATGTTTTCTTTGGACAAAGTTTGTGGTTAGCATGGATTCTGGAAACAGAACCTAGTGAGAGCCACACAAGTCACATCACCCTGGAGTTCCCTCGGTGTCTAGTTTCCAGAAATGTACACGTTTGCTAGGTTTCCTCAAGTGCCAGCTGAGCTAGGGTCCAATATCCACAGCTAGGCACATTGCAAAAAAGGGTCAGTTTTCACTTGAAAAATGTGATATGTTGAGTTATGGGCCGTTTCCTGTCGCAGGCACTAGGCCTACCCACACAAGTGAGGTACCACCTTTATCGGGAGACTTATGGAAACACAGAATTGTAGAGCAAGCGTCATTACCTATTGACTTTCTATGCTTTTCTGCCTTTCGAATGGAAGATAATGTGTAAAAAAGAAATCACCTTGCAAAATGTCCTATAATTCACATCCTAGTATAGGTACCCACAATTTTGGAGATTTGCAAATAACTGCTGCTTATAAACTCTATATTTGGTTCCCATTTTGGAAATACATTGGTGTCCTTGATACCTATTTTTCACTCTTTATATTTTACCAAATTAATTGTGGAGAAGTGTGGCTCACTGGTTAGAGGAGGCAGACCCCGAAGCAGAGGTCAGACCCGGGACCAGGGTTCAATTCCCGATGCGGCAGGGTCTTGAGCCCAAATATCCACGGACTCGATAATTCTCGCTTCGGTGCCTACTTGAATCACAGGTTCACACTATGCAGCTCTGGGCATTAGCCTGCTTAATCTCCACTACGGCCCCCCCGCGGCGGGATGCCTGGCTTTCACCTTGGGGAAGCCAGGACGGGTTCCCAAGGCAAGCGCCGAGATGCCTACGGGTAATCGAGCGCTATATAAGAACGCATAATAATAATAATAATAATAATAATTGCTATATACCCGGTACACAATGAAAAAACATTGCAAGATGCAGCTCAGTTATTGGTTCTGGGTTCCCCAGGTTCTTGATGAACCTACAAGTCCTATATATCCCTACAACCAGAAGGGTCCAGTGAATGGAACGGTATATTGCTTTTCAAAATCTGTTATACTAAAAGAAGTTACAGGTGAAAACGTTGGCACAAATTGCTGTTTATTTCAAGTCATTTTCAATATTTCTTACTTCAAATGTTAGTTTCAATTAAAAAAAACTTAAAGGATGTACACAAATGACCCCTTGCTGAATTTAGACTTTTGTCTACTTTTCAGAAATATATAGCTTTCCAGGATCCATTATTGCTTTCACACCCATTTCTACCACTAACTTGAAGTAGGTTGAAAGCACAAAAAGTAGCAAAATTAGGATATGTCCCAGTAAAATGTCCAAACTGTAGAAAATGTTGGTTTTCTGACAAAAGTCTGCCTGTCCCTGAAAACTGGGAAGATGGTGATTTCAGCACCACAAACTCTTTGTTGATAGCATTTGCAGGGAAAAAAAACGCTTTCTTCTGCAGCCCTTCTTACCCCCCCCCCCCCCCCCCAAAAGAAAATGTACCTGTACCTTGGCTAATTTCTCCAGGGGAATCCACAAACCCTGGGTAACTTTAAGTCCCCCATGATGTTGGAAGAAAAGGATACAAATTTGGCGTGGATACCTTATATGGACAAACAGTTCCATTAGCCTAGGAGTGAACTACCCCAAATAGCAGAAAAAAGGCTTAGTATGGGGGAGGGGGGAGGAGGGGGTTGAAGCCTAGCAGCGAAAGGGTTAATCTGACAGACTTAGTCTTTCCACAAATACCGTCATAATAATATTCACAAGTTGACTATCTTCAGTAGGCACTCTACCAGAGAATAGCCCAATAAGAAAACACTCATAATTGATTACTTTCCCTACAATTTACACCTGGTAGAGTCTTGAATAAAACATATTCATTCTAAATCCATTGACAGGCCATAAACCACCTATAAACAAATTGAAAGACTTCTTATAAATTATTTTAAAAATCCTATCAATTCTGTGACTAGATGTCTACTACTTTTCCAGGCAACAAGGATCAACAAGTCCTGAAAATGACCACCTGAATGTTTTTCATCCTGTAAGGGCTCGAACCTGAACATGTATGGGGATTAAAAAATGAATACCATGTCACGGCTTCCTCTATAAGTCAAAGGTTACACTTATATGAAATTTTTATTGAGTTAAGGACCTGATACATGCATTTTGTGTACAGTGTCCTATTAGGCATTTTGGAGAACCTGGGCAAGAAATATTTTGAGGGCACCTCTTTGGAACAACTTTGAGTTTTATTTCTCATTTTCTCCTAATTCAAGCCCGATGTTCAGAACAAAATGGAATTATACATTACAAGTTGAGATACAGAAAGATGTATAAGTAAGCCACTGAGAAAGTTCACTTTCCCATGGGGCACCTGGAAGAAGGGGGGCCTTGGCAACTGCCCAGTTTGCCTCAGTCCTAAAACCAGTAAGCACATTTGACAGTACTTGGTGAATGCTGAAGGGCAGAGAGATGAGCTACTCATAGCTTACACAAAGTGTGCCACTCACTAACATAAATACCATCCAGTCATCACACACAGGTAATTTGTAAATCAGAAGTACGCATGCTATAGTGTAATCATGGTACGTATTGAGTTGACAAGATATAAGTAAGAAACTAACTAATGTTTTGATTTTATGACAGAAGCTTGATACTCTTTACAAAAAGTTTCACTGAAAATGGTATGAATTTTAAAGGTGCCTTAACACTGTAATCCATAACAAATGTTCAATCCAGATGCCAGGTGGAAAGTCACAAAGAATAATTAAAGGAGAAAACAACCACCTTCATGGATCACAGCATAATGCTCAATGCATAGCAAGTTGCACTACAAAAGAAAGGGGAAAACCTCAAAAATAGCCCAAGAAGAGACCACATCCGCATATGAGGTCTGCAGGAGAAGACTAAGGGATTGAATGTAGAGTGATTTGAGCGAGAACACTTGGCCAAGGTGGTGGGTAAGACCCTTGATCAGATTAAACTAGACAGGGCACATAGAGTGGGCCAGTGCCAGAAGGATGGGCTCAACTGACTGAGAGACATCTCAGCAAAATTCCACAGCTATCAGTGCAAGGAGGTAGTACTCAGGGCGGCCAGAAGGTGTAATCTAATAATGTAAAAGGGCCACACTTGCACCCTCTTTCAATACGTGGCACCGGCACCCCTTTGCAGCAACAACGATTATAGCCCCTGTTAGAAAATGGCCCTCTCTGAAGGGTCACCTCAATCTTTTTGCCTCCCTTGTCCTCTTTTTGACTGAACTATTTTTGTTGGCTTTAGGACTCTGAGCTCTTTACCACTGCAGACCAATGCTCTCTCCTCTAAACATGGTATAATTGGATCACATCTGTTTGGCATATTTAATTTACTTCTAAGTCCTAGTAAAGTGGTATACCATGTACCAAGGGCATATACAATAAATGCTACTAGTGAGCCTACAGCACTGATTGTGCCACCTACATAAGTCAACCTGTAAACATGTCTCAGGCCTGCTACTGTAGAGCCTCTGGGTGCAGTTTTACTGCTGCTTCGACTTGGCATTTCAAACCCTTTGTCAAGTCTGAAACTCCCCTTTTATTACAAGTCACCCCTAATGTAGGTCCTAGGTAGCCCATAGGGCAGGGTGCTACTTAAGTAAAAGGTATGGCATGCCCTAGTGGTGAAAAACACCTAACTTCGTTTTTCACTACAAACACAGGAAGGTTAGTTGTGTCTGAGTACTCATCTGCGTTCTGATGGCTGTTCCTGGGCAGGAAGGGGAGGAGGAGCTAACACGCCAAAATAGGCAGGGTCCTGTCCCCACACAAAGGGCTGATTCCCCCCTACAGTTAGTCTGGAGTCAGGGCTGGGATGAAAGGGCTTCTGTGCACTTCAAAGGCCCTTCTTTAAAGTCACGCCCACTTCAACCCCAACAAATCAGACACTACTGGATCTGTGAAACACTCTGCCAGGAGGATGAACTGATGTGCTGCTACAAGGACTGGTACTCTGCTGGACTGATGCTCTGGAAGAACTGCTTTCCTGTGTACCATGGTGCCTACTATCCTCTACCCTGCTGAGGAAAGGACAGGACCCATCTCACTTGAACCCAGAGTGATTCCGAGGGCATGCTGGCTTTCCCCCTGTTCTGAAGTCTAAGGGACATCAAAGACTTCCCACAACCCTGAAACAGCACCTGGACTCCACCATCTGTGAGTGATGACAATCCAGTCCCGGACCCTTAGAAGTTAAGTTTTCTTTTTCTGTGCTGCAACTCTTGATGACGACGTATCACTCCCGTTGTGCCGATCGATCCAGCGAATTTCACCTGCCCACAAACGCATTGCCATCTTCAGCAATGCTCAACACCGAAGCTTCCACGAGTGCATGGCTCAATGACAATGCATCACCCTTCTTCAGTGATTCTCAACACCGAAGCATTCTCCAACTGTGCAGCTTGAGGATGCCACATCGCCAACTAATCCCTTGGATTGAAGATGAAGCAGAACCTCCCTGCTCCTCACGTCTCGACGTAGGCACAGACCCCATCCAAAGGTACTGTTTCAGGGGTCAAGGACCCTGTATTTGACCAGTGCTCCATCACGGTCGGCCTAAACATTTTGATTTACCCCAGTCAAGCGCCACCAGAGATCCCCGGTTTGCATTTTAAGACTCTAAGCACAACATTTCAAATATTCTTTAAAAATTCATAACTCTGGTTCTACTGAATTTTTGTCATTGTGCTCTTGTTTTACAATTATTGTCTATTTTTCTAAACCAGTATGGAGTCTTTTTGTGATGTTTTTCTTGATATTACCGTGTGTATGTGGTGCACAAATACTTTACACATTGTCTCTTTAGATAAGCCTGACTGCTTTGTGCCAAGCTACCAGAGGTTGATCACAGGTTATCTTTTAGTGTGTATCTAGCTTGTCCTGACTAGGATTGTGGTTCCTGCTTGGTGCAGGGGAATACCTCTGTCAAACAAAAAGCCAGTTTATAACAGCCCCTCACAAACCACCTGAGACAATCAAAGATTAGGCATTGTCTTTGAGAAAGACAATAAAACATTTAAATTCGCAGACCGACGATCAGCCACCCTGACACTAGGCATTGAGCTGGAGCAGACGCCACTACTACAGAAAATCGAAGACACTGTACACTGCTCCACTATTTCACTGCATGCCACTCTACTATACGCTATTTCGCTGTATGCCTCTCACTCTACGCCACTCCCCTGTACACCACTTGTCTGTACGCTATTTCACTGTATGCCACACTACTCAACTCTACTCGACACCATTACAGTGTACGCTATCCCACTCTACACCACTCCACTGTATGCAAGTCTACTCTACACTATTATACAGTATGTAACTCCACCCTACCCAAATGCTCTCCATGCCACTTCACTGTACTCCTCTCGATCACAGTATACCCCACTCAAAAGGTTTTTTCCCCTCCACTGTACCACACTATACTCCACTCTATAGCACTCCTTTGTACAACAATGTGCTCCAGCCAATGTAAGTCTACATTATTCAACTTAACTCTATGCCACTGTACAACACTCTCTTTTAATACAATTTGCCTACGTTCTGGGTTACGGCCTTAGATATAGGTAAGCAGTAGGTTTTATTGTTTTTCTATACCTTTTACTACTTTACTAAAGTGGTAATGAGTAGTGAAATGTATTTAGAATTTTCTATATATTTTTAAAACAATTTATGGAGAACCGCACTAATACAAATAGTAAAAATCAAAAAATATATAGAAACATTTTTTTAAATACATTGTAGTACACTATATTTTAGAAATATAGTGCAGGACAGAGTTTTTTTTTTTAAATGTAACGTTAATTAGAATCTTTTTTTAAGTATTACAGTACTTCCTAGGTAACACCACCTTATTCCATAATATTTTTTTTAAATATATAGAAATGTAAAAATATTTTTTTCTACCTAGTACCACTTTAATAAAGTGGTAATAGGTAGTGAGCAAATATAAAACCTAATAGTTACCTGTATCTAATGCCCTAACCCAGAACACAGGCAAAGTGTACGTAAAATAACATGGCTGACTTTAAATTTTGTAAAGGCAGTCATTCGCCAATCACATAATGCTATGTCATCGGCATGTACAGCGGTACATTGACCAAACTAACGAGACAACAAATATCACTAAGTTAAAATGGATTATAACTTTAAAAATAATCCCCCTACTTACCTATACTACCAAAAATGATCATCTGTGTGCCATAATCTATAATCCTGCCTCATTTCATTGAAATTAGTTCAGCCTCTATGGTGCTACGTTCAACACAAAAGTCTACAGAAAATGCATTTGGGGAAAATATGATTAGGGACCTCCCTTTTTTTTTTTACCAATGACGAATCACGACAAAACTTTCCATCATAAACAAATGTAGCAAATGCTATAGGTCTGGAAAGTTTCGTGGAGATTAGTCAAATGGGTGCATAGTTATTTGCGAGCAAAAATCTGAGGAATTGCTATACCAGGGAATCCTAATGGGTTATTAACAGAGAGAATTTTAATTAGAGAAGCCGGAAAGCTGGAAAATGCTTACTGAATGTATTTGTAATTATTTTCCTGCAAAGCGCATTCAACCCATAACTTTCTGCATCACGAGTTTGTTTAAGGAAGAAAGAACAGCGGGTCAAAGAATCCACCAGAACATCCATGAGCCAATGGTGCAGATGAAAGAAAATTACAAAAACTATACACATTGATTAGATAAAAATGTAAACAGTGAATGCCAATGAAATTGTCTGAGAAAACATCACAGTTGCTATTGCTGTGGGGATAAGGCAGATGCCTATTAACGTGGGCATCACGAGAGTCCCGAAAGAAACGAGCAATGCTTTCCATCCCTAAATTTGAATACAATTTTTATTGTAATAAATATTTTGATGCAGAAGGGCAATGCAGAGAAGCTGCTAGGACTGCTGTGAGTAAAGTAGGGGAGGAACTAGAAACAGCGAAGATGTTGGGGCTCGGTTGGGGAATGGAGAGCTGACGGGTAGCCCAGTGAGGTCCAAAAAGTGAAACAAGACAGAAACAAGCATTTACAATGCAATGGTCTCGTCTTTGTTAAAGTTAGAGCTATTGGCATTGCAAATGGCGTTTTTTTCATTTTTTTTTAAAACCGATAAATATATGGTATTTTCATTTACAATGGCAATAGGTAAGCATTAGAGAGTAGTAGAGAGTATTAGCAGTGATTAATAGTTAGTAGAGAGTGACTAGTTGATTAATAGAGAGTATACTTGTATAGAGTAGGAAAAGAGCAAAAAATAACAGAGAAAGAGAAAGTGAGATAGAGAGAAAGAAAGAAGATGAGAGAGGGTTAGCAAGAAATGTGGCAAGTGTAATTGTTATGCAGCCACACACACACACACACACACACACCCAGAGCCACACACACACACACAACAGAGCCACACACACACACACAACAGAGCCACACACACACAACAGAGCCACACACACACAACAGAGCCACACACACAACAGAGCCACACCACAGAGCCACACACCACAGAGCCACACACACAGAGCTACACACACACACAGAGAGCCACAAACACACAGAGGCGCGCACACACACACACAAACACACACAGAGCCACACTCACACAGAGCCACGCACACAGAGGAGATGGAGAGAAAGAAAGAAAGAAGATGAGAGAGGGTTAGTAAGACATGTGGCAAGTGTAATTGTTATGCAGCCACTCACACACACAGAGCCACACACACAACAGAGCCACACACACACAACAGAGCCACACACAACAGAGCCACACACACACAACAGAGCTACACATACAACAGAGCCACACACACCACAGAGCCAAACACACCACAGAGCCAAACACACCACAGAGCCAAACACACCACAGAGCCACACACACCACAGAGCCACACACACCACAGAGCCACACACACCACAGAGCCACACACCACAGATCCACATACCACAGAGCCACACACACAGAGCCCCACACACAGAGGTCCAAAAAGTGAACCAAGGCAGAAAAAAGGAGAAAGAAACAAATTAAAGTTGGTGAAGGGAACTATTTGTTAAGGGGGTGCTCAGAATGTGCACAATCAAAATGCTGTTATCAAAATGAAGGGAGAAAATTACTAATCCTTTGCCCCATACTGTATGCTCCTATCAGCAGAAGCAAAATGTGAATGTCAACTTATACAGCCAATTGAAAAATGCTGCTATCCAAAAGCCCCTAATATGTATCCATAGGGGTATATTTTTATGTATGCATTTTTGAGGAAAGCTAGTCTGGCAAGACAGCTAAAGCGGTCTCAAAGGCCAGACCTAAAGAGTAACGCCGGAAAAAGCAAGCAGTGGAAGGACATAGTAATGCCCCCTCGCTCCAAGATTGGGATAAACACAAGGAAAGGAAAGGAAAGCCCAAAAAGGTAGCAAATAAGAAGCAATTAATAAGTAAATGAGAGTGCCAACGAAGCCAACCAATGGTAAACAATAGGGGGCAGTAATCGCTCACTCTAAGCCCACTGTAAAATAGCAATGTGTCTCGTAACAGAGAAAGACTTAATAAGAAACAATATGATTTTTTGTGAATAATCAAAATTGAAAAGGACATTACATGATTACCAATATGTAGGTCCAATGTGCCTTCTTTAGCGACCAACAACCTTGAACATTGACTCACTTAATTTCATGTGTTTCAGCGTGTACTAAATTATCTAACAATTAAATATTTTGATTCCCGATCTTGAGGATAATTTTCCCCCTATATTTTTTAAACTGCTGGGGGGAGCCTCTTATACCATCATCTTCCTAAACCTCCAACCGCTGTCTCTTTCACTTTTCGCATAGCAGTTGTTTACGTTTCAGGCGTTTGCCCACCTTGTACTTTTCATATTTTGTCTTATTTTACCCTTCTGGAAGTTTTCCATCTTAATATATTTTGACTTTCAAGTGTCACATAACAGCATCTTTGAATGTATATAACAATATTGACCTCCAAAAATGTCAACAATTTTTTAAGTCGGGCGTTGTTATTTTCACATCAACATTTTAACTGGACAAGGTTGTGGTGTGGCTAATGACAATTTTACAATAATTTATTGTATTGTGGACAAAAGTATAAGATGTTTATCAGTGAATACAGAGATGATGCGGATATTTTACAAATGTGCCAGTGATGTACATAGCTAAAGGTCTTTAATATTTAACAAACCGGCTGTGAAAGATTGTGATAGCTTCTCAGAAAGAAACTAATGTGTCAGAAATCAGAACTTGCCAAAGTCTTTTATGTTCGATAAAGTCCACGTATTGCACATATCTTGTAATGTTGCTGAGGGCTTCCAGGCTAACTTTTAACGTTACAAAACAGAGAACGGTCATTTCAGAAAATGGCATATTGACATCAACAGGAATATTTAGTTTAATAGCCAGGTTTTCTTTGTGATATATTCAAATATGTTTGCAATTTTCACGAACAGGAAGGGTGTAAACCATAATTAATGACCTGCCAGTGTAATTCTACGACTTGAGCCCTTAGCCATAATAGAAGTAGTAACAAATGAAATTATAAGATAGGCGGATAAAGCAGAAAGGAACAGAAAATAATAAAATAGAAACAACAAATAAGAATTATTGCAAATGTATTTGATGGGTTCTGATACAGAGCTACAGAATATTTATCATCTGGTTCGCAAATATTTATCATTTTGTTTCATGTGTTTCTTATTTCACTCCAAAGTGTTCTTAATTTTCCGACAAATTCTAATTTCATTTGAGAAGTGAAAAATATACTTTCATTCCAGTACCATTCTGTTGGCAAGTTTGCTTCCATCATACATAAGGAATGCAATCATGAGAATACAAAGATGTATTGTGACTGCATTTGTGGATAACAGTAGAGAGTCAATCGCCAAATGTTTTTTTGGCATTTTTTGGACATGTTTACTTGAGAAGAAAGGTATGATTGACAAAAAAAAGAGTAAATCAATAACTTCCATATTTACACCCACAAATTTCAAAGACGATAATTCCTCTAGGAAAAAAAGAACCCCCCCCCCGCCACTCACACACAAGATTAAGCTGTGAAATGTACCAAAATACCAGACATCCAAACATACAACTCTTTCTCTTAACCATACTAGTTTATCCGGTAGCCTATGGATGGTGAAATGTGCATTTCCACATATTGTTTCCACTCTTCTTGTGTAGGTAGAAAGGTTTCTCCTCCTATATGCACTGGAAAAAGTGGTGGTTTGGATCACTTTCCCACCATAAATGCACATCTAATCCACATTTCTTTTTAGTACTAAAGGACCTTATTGAGAAAAATTATTTAAGAAAAATTTACAGCGTAATTTGATCCACAGGTATTACTACTGTCCAGATACCATATGGCAGTGGTACTTCATTTGGCAGAGGATTTTCACATGGCCATTAAATGTCTGGAGGAAACTATGTTACCACTGCTTTCAGAGGATTATACATTTACAGCCGCATTTCGGGTGAGAAATAATTGTGAATATCCTCAAGTTCTGTGTTTGGGTACTCACAACTTTCCCAATTGTGGCAGTGGTACTTCATTTGGAAGAGGTTTTTTACATGGCCATTAAATGTCTGGAGGAAACTATGTTACCACTGCTTTCAGAGGATTATACATTTACAGCCGCATTTCGGGTGAGAAATAATTGTGACTATCCTCAAGTTCTGTGTTTGGGTACTCACAACTTTCCCAATTGTGCCTGTCTTCTCAGTCCTAAGAAGCCATAGTTTCCCAATTCCTCTCCCAAGCTTTTAGCTGTGGAATGTCTTTCATATGCCAGGTTTTCCAGTCCAGTGTATAGATTTTGCTCTCAGAAATTCTGCAGATGGAGAGCTAGTGAATTAAATTTGGGAATTTCAGCCATTAATTCATTTTTTTCCGAATACAGCTGTGAACGAGACCCATACATATTACATATAATTAACCACTCTCTATGTCATTTCCATAGAATATAGTACTGTAACACATCAAAAGTTGACACCACAACCTTATACTGTGTCGAAAACATATGGTCTTGAATGTAATAGTTCAGGGCAGATTTAAGACAATATAGACTTTTGTGCTCAACCGAGGTTTTTACTTTTAGGATTTACATAGGTATGGAGAATTATATCCCTTAACTTCCATAAAACACACATTTTTCACAACACAGGTTTTCACTGTTAGACTTTACATGAGTATAGAAAATTATAGATCGCATCACTTCAATAAACAACCATCCAGGTCTTCTTGGTATGCATCGTACATGGCACATACTTTGAGATCAAAGCACAGAAGCATTTAATAAAAAATGTACTAATAAACATCTGGCCCGCCCTGATACACAATTCTATACTTGAGACCAGTACACTTGATATGCCAGTACTTGAGGATGTAGCCAGTGTTGTCCCAAAAACTGGAAAACTCTTATGCTTGTGCACTCAAAACATCAGGATGCTGCGGATGCTGAAAGAAAAGAATAGGCAATTAAAAAAAAATTATGTTTACAATTTTTTATGGTAATATTTATCATGTAGGCAGAAACACAAACTATCCGGCAACATAAAACTCCAGTGTGTGGTTTGCAAATTGGTAAACAAAGAAAATGGGAATATCTATACAGTGTGGAGTGATCACAGCTTTCCAGACACCTGGGGACAAGAAATCAGCTCTAGTTGGTTGTATTTTTATCAAAAAGAACTCTACTACATTCCATCACAACAGTTTACCACCGGACCATTCACTGCAGCAAAAGACAACCTTTCAATACAATGCTCTGCAGTCCAACCATTCACTGAACCTGAGTGGGAAAATAGGCTAGACCGACTACTGCTGCACTCATCCTAAAAACTTAGGGCCTGATGTACTAAACAATTTTGCGGTCACAAAATCTGCAATTTACAAAATCATGGGGCTTGTGAATGCAAAAATATTAAGTGTAATGTACTAATCCCATTTTATGCATTGGAAAAGTGTTTCCAACACACATATTGGGTTTTGCGATCTATTCTGAATCACAATTCCTAAGGCGTGAGAAGCGTCCCTTACGAATTTCAATTTGTGATAGTATCTATCAATGGTTTACAACCTAATTTGAGGTTGCAAACAGTTGAACAGGTAGTGACACGTCAAAGCGGGTGGTAATCGACCTGCAAAGGGGACCGAGTTCCCTTTGTGAATTCTGCCAAGCGACCTTGGGGTGAGCACACAGTGGTGCAGGGGACTTACTTTAAGGAATATGGGCTGCTTCAAAACAAAAACTCAGTTTGGGAATGCAAATATAGTAATCATAGTTTGCTGGTCATTGCAGGCACCATTCCTGTATCTGTAGTTAATCAAAGGAATATTCTCTAGGCAGGTCATTCACCCACATAATTGAACCAGCAGCCTTTAGACTTGCACCAGCCGAGTCCCGCTCGTCAATTGCCAATGACTTGAATGAAGCCCCAGGAAACGTAACTAACTGGATTCATCAGGCAATAGAGCGCCTAATCCCGGAAATTGGAAGTAGGCATCCTTGGAACCCTTCTTCCAAGCTATGGTTTTCTCGTTCTCTGTAAGCTTAGAAGCAGTAATGCAAAAGGCTGGAACGCAAATTGAGACAGGAGTATTGTCCTACAGCTAGAACAGCTCTAGAAAAGGCACAAAAGTCCTACTATGCCACCATTGCTCAAGCAAAAAGTTTATATTACCCAGAGCAAATAGCCCATTTGGGTAACAATGCCAAAGACATTTTAAACATTGTTCACAGTTTTCTCTCCCCTAAAGCAGAGTCCAGCACCCACACTTCTTCGCTCGCCTGGTGTGAGGAACTTTCCAATTTCCTCATGAAGTACTGGGTTTTTAAGAACCCAGCGGTGCCAGGGAACACACCCTAAGACTTCGAGTCCTTCCTGTCCCAGACTACAGAAACACAGAGTCTTCTAGGTGAAGTCAAAGATCGAATTTATTGGCTGCAGCCAGTAACAGATATCCTAGAAGTACAACACGGTGTATATTCTCAGGAGACTGCTCAATCTTACAAAGCCAGTCTTCTCTTTTTATACAAAATATTATGCTTCAGGCAAACATTCCTTATTTTACAGTTGACCATTCACATATTTTCACTACAAAGAGAAAGCAGAATCATGATGACAAGCTTATTTTCAGTTTGTCCAACCCAAAATAAATCACCCGGCAAGGCCCAACATTTTCATCAGATATTGACGGACCCCTAATAAATTCGGGCACCTCCTCCTCATAAAGCAGGTCATAAAGTAAGGAACAGAGACAGGTGTGTGTAAGATTAGGAGTGGTTTGTGTGTGATGAGAGGTTTATGGCATGCTGTGCCTTGATACTATCTCGATCGGCCACTGGGAGAGGAACTGACCGAACAGGTTTGGCCTTGGGCAGTGGAGTCAGCTTGCCCAGGTCGTGCAGGAGTCAGCAAAGGTGTACGTGTCCTTCAGACTCGTTTTTGGCTTTAGTCACCGGCGTTTGTGAGGGCAATCACAAAATGGCTGTCGTTCACAAAATGGAACCCGAGGGTTCAGGACGGAACCTCTGGTTTCAGGGTGAAGTCGTCACTCGAATATGACGAAAATGCTTGTGCATAGTATACTAGCCATTCTCGGTCTGCTGATATCAAAATCGTCATGATACAACGATGTTTATAACACGGGTCCAGAATTTTCAGTACCACAGCCCCTCCTTTTGCCCTTACATAGACAATAACCCATACTCACGCTAATCTGAGTCCAGGTCTATATTCATAAAGTCATTGAGATGTTGCTGTAGTATCATCCTATTACTTAGCTCGTCCTTCGATACAGGTTTCCTTACACACGATGTAGCACAGAGGCCACATATAGCAGGAGCACACTGTACGCACAGACAGAACAGGAAATGAATGGCTAAGATCATCCCAATGACCATCATAATCTTCCATCCCCAGGCGGATAACAGTTCCCAGAACCATCCCATCAACGACCAATCTCCTTTGTCCACATGAATAGATTCGGAAATCTTATGCAGTTTCGAAATGGCCTGGTACACTGTTGGAGCGTTATCTGGAATGAAAACACAGCAACTCGATTGGATCATTCTACATACCCCACCGCGGTCTGCAAGGATGACGTCTAACGCGACCCTGTTCTGAAGGGTCATAAGACGATCCGACTGGAGCTCAGCAGTCAAGTTACTAAGGGCACCGGCAGTTTCATCTACGGTGGATTCAACCACCCTCGTCAATTGCCTTATGTTCCTGCTGTTAACCATGGGTCCCCAAAATGGCAGAAAACCCTTCACGAAGTCTCCAAATTCTTGTCCTGCAGTGTCTTCTTTACTGAAGACACCTCTAACTATCCTTGTCTTGTGGTAATCTGCCGCAGCTGTGTAGGTGGGAGGCAACAGGAACGAAACAAAACATGTGCCCGAAAAGTCAGGGGGCAACCATGTATAGGCTCTATCATGGCAGAAGAAATAAGTACCCTTAGCTGCTAAGAACGAAGGGGAAGTTTGGGACGCAAAAACATATGTCTCAGTGCAGATGCTCTTCCCTAACTGAGCTCTGGGATTCTTGCCAGTACCTTGCAGACATAGGTGACCCTGATGGGGTACAATCCAAATCTGGGAGGATCTCTTAGCTCGCTGTTTTTCACTCAGAGTAACTCCATATCCGGTCACGTTCCATCCAATGTATGCTAGTGTCTCATCTCTCGGGATAGTCTCATAGGAAGTATCTTCCCTAATCATATCTACTATTCCCTTAACTAGAGCGCTATTCTTAGGATTATCTTTCACAGAACGTAGGGGGTAGATTTCATGTGCGTAGATGAACATTGTTCTGTATGCCCACACAGAACCATTATGGCTGAAAGGCAGGACCAGATAAGGGATACCTTTATCCGTTGTGTGAGGCATAAGACCACACACCCAACAGTTAGTCGTGTTCATTACTAATTGGTGTTGGTGCAAAAGCTGAACGAAGGAGTTATTAATAAACTCTAATCTCCTAGCGGACTCATGTTCAGGGAAAGGGTGGAAAGAGTGCGAGGAAACAGTAGGAGGAGGTATGGGCTGTATAGTGGGTGCAAATGTCACTCGAAAAGAGAATAAAACATATCCTATCAAAAACATCATTACACTGAACAACATAAAAATGCATAATATCAAAAAACTTTTCTTGGTCATCATTCTACATATTTTAGCTTTGAAGTTAATTTCCTTGGCAGGTCTCTCCATCTCGAAAAACTCCATCCTCTCTAATTGCTGCTCGCGATGGTAGGGTGTTCTATGCTAAGGAATGCTTCTGTCAGTCCAGGGCAACTCCCTTAGACCAACCAGAACTGTCGACCTAATGTCTTCAGCTGCACCCCAAAGACTTCGGCAACTGCGACCCTACAGATGAACCCACATGGTGGTTCGAAAAACAAAAATAAAAAAGTTTCTCAGATGAGAGAGCTGCACTTTCAAAAAAAATAGCAAGGAAAAGGAAAATGTTATTAGTCCATAGTTCTCGGCCTCAGGTTATAGTGCCTTTTTCCAGGTAATGTCTGGTCCTGGAACAGGAGTTCAGGCTCTGTAGTGTCCAATCGGATTGACGGTGGCACAGCTTCCTGCAAAAGATTGTCACTTTCTCGTTCAGAAATTGTTCCTTTTACACGTGCATCGCTGAAAGGCAGAAAACGAGGCACAGTTTCAGTCTTTGAGTCAGCGACACCCTCCTGGACCCACCGGTCGTACGGCAGAGGCAAAGGGACCCTCTTGCAATGCACTCCGTGGATCCAGTTCTTCTTTCCTTCCACTCGAACGGCTGATCTTGTTGAGAGAAGGACTAGGTGGGGGCCGGTCCAACGGGGCTGGTCATTCTTTATCCGCTGAAAATTCTTGACCAGCACCCAAGATCGATAGGATGTCCTGGAGCTTCAGAGACCTGTGGCAGAGTATCATGAACCTGTTGGTGTAAAACACGCAATTTAGCCGTCAATTCATACAAATAGTCAAGCAGTACAGGGTGTTCAATTTCACTGAATTTCGTCGGTCTAGGCACTCCCCATATGTTGGCCGGGCGGCCGAACACGATTTCATATGGACTAAGTCCCACTCGTGAATGCACAGTCATTCTTGTTGATAGGAGTGCTAAAGGTAGAGCGTCAGGCCATTTAAGACCAGAGCTCGCTTGAATTTTGGCCAATTTTAGTTTTAGTGTACCATTGTAGCATTCTACTAGTCCAGCTGATTGGGGGTGATTTGCAGCGTGGAATTTTTGCTGGATACCTAGCCCTTCACATACTTTCTTCATCACACGACCCACAAATTCACTCCCATTGTCACTCCAGACCATTCTCGGCATTCCAAACCTAGGGAAACATTCTTTGACAAGGGCTTTAGCTGTGGATAAGGCAGTGTTGTCTTTCAGGGGATATGCTTCTACCCATCTCGAAAAGGCACAAACAACAACGAGTACGTATTTTAAATTGTTGCACCTTTCCATGTGGATGAAATCTAGCTGCAAAACCTCGAACGGATACGTTGGAGGCGCAAAATGACCAGCTGGAGTTGGGGTTCCCCTACCAGGATTGTATTTCAGACACACCATGCAATTCTTGACCACATTCTCTGCACACGTAGGAATTCCAGCGTTTTGCCATACTGGAGCCAACAACTTACAAATCCCTTTCACACTGATATGAGCCATTCCATGAGCCATTGTAACCACTGCAAGCACATACGCATCGTGTAACAACCATTTCTGATGCTCTGACAATTCAACCCAACAACCATTCCCATCCATTTTACCCGTACTCTCTCTCCACACATTCAACTCTTTCTCTGTAGCTTCAGCTTGAATAGACTTCACACTCTCTATCGTGTCTTCACACATTCCAACGTCACCAACCCATCTTGCAGGGCCTGCAACATACATTCGACTCATCACATCCCTTGCTGTTTCTTTTGCGACTTCATCAGCAAATGCATTTCCACGACCAACATCATCAGTAACCTTTTTGTGCGCACTGCATTTCACAATCGCAACTTGCAACGGCAAAGTAAGTGACTCGAGAAGTTCATTCACCAACTGACCATGCTGTATCTTAGCTCCATGCGAAGTCAGAAACCCACGTTCTTTCCACAATCGTCCAAAACTGTGAACCACACCAAATGCATATTGGCTGTCAGTATATATGGTCACTTTCATTCCTTTTGATAACACACACGCTCTTGTAAGTGCAATCAACTCTGCAGCTTGAGCTGAATTATGTGGGATACGTGCAGCTTCAACAATCGTATGCAAAGTCGTAACAGCATATGCTGCAGTCGAATCACCATTCGGAAGCTTGAAGCATGAACCATCCACCCATAAGGTACCATCACACTTCACAAGAGGATTGTCCCTAAGATCTACTCTCCCTTTCGTTTCTTCCTCTGTTTTAAGAAAACAATCGTGCTGTTCAGAAACATCTGTTTCTGCTACAATCGGCAACAACGTAGCTGGATTCAACGTGTTGCATCTTTTTTATGTGCACATGACTCGCTAAAAGTGTCAACTCGTAACCTGACAATCGAGCACTAGTTAAGTGCTGTGTCTTGGTCCTGTTTAACAAAATGTCCACTGCATGTGGAACCATTACAATTAACATATTATTCATCACTAACCCAGCAGACTGCCGAATAGAAACAGCTGCTGCCGCTGTGGCTCTCAAACAACTCGGCAACGCTCTAGCTACCGGATCCAAAGTCGACGAAAAATACGCGCATGGAAGTTGCTTGTCTCCAAAAGACTGTGTCAACACTGACAATGCACAACCTTCTTTCTCATGGACATACAGTGTAAAAGGCTTACTGTAGTCGGGGGTACCAAACACAGGAGCCGAACACAATGCATCACGCAATTCGGTAAAACTTTTCTGACAATTCTCAGACCATGGAAGGGGATTCGGTGTATCTTTACAGGTCAATGCTATCAAAGGTTGGCCAGTAAAGAAAAATTCGGTATCCATTGCCTGCAATATGACGTGATACCCAAGAAAGCACGCAATTCTCTCTGTGTCCTTGGCACACTCAATTTTGCAATTGCCTGAATTCTTTCTGGGGTCAGTTTCCTTCCCTCCTTCGATAAGAGATGACCTAAGTAGGTCACTTCTTGTCAACAATATTGTAACTTCGAAAGGGATACTTTGTGATGCAAATCAGACAAATGACGCAACAATGACAATGTTGCTTCTTTACAAATTTCCTCAGTATCTGGAGCGACTAGCAAATCATCAACGTACTGAATAAGTGTAGCACCATCAGGTAAAACAATCGCATCAAGCTGTGTCTTTAAAGCCTGGCTATATATTGATGGACTTTCACAGTAGCCCTGGGGAGCGCGTTTGAAGCGGAAGCTTCGTCCTCCTAAACTGAATCCGAAAATATCCCTACTCTCTTCGGCAATCGGGATGCTGAAGAAGGCATTCTTCAAGTCAATCACCGAGAACCAGGTCGCGGAAGCTGGAATCATAGTTATTAGGGCAGTGATGTCAGGAACAACTGGAAATTGTGGCACAACGATTTTGTTCACCTCTCTAATATCAATTACAAATCTGTACAGGGGTGGTTGAGAAGGGTCAGTACGCTTCAAAACAGGCAGAACAGGACTATTGCAAACATTGCCTCTTGTCTCTTCAATAACATCTTTTTCAATCAAATCATAAATGATCGCTAGCAACGCTTTTTCACCTTCACTAGAAATCTTGTATTGGGGAATGCGTGCCATTTTAACATTGGCTTTCAAGGTCACAACATATGGCGGTATTTCCAAAAGACCCACATCATTAGGACCAGTAGCCCAAAGAATATCCGGAAGAAACGACAATTCCGTCTGAAGTTTGTCCTTCGATAAATACATTGGAGAGACCACTTTCTTACCCAGTGTAAGTTGTACTCCCGAAGGAGAACAATACAAAGTCCCATACAATCTTTTCAACAGATCCAAGCCTAACAAGTTCTCACCACAACCTGTCGTCAAAATAAGGGGTACTTCTAATTCACAAGGTCCAACAGAAAGGGTCATAGGACTAGAAATCGGGTTCCTAACCGGGGCACCAGAAAAACCTACTGAAACATTTGTTTCGCCAGACAAAGGTGCGCCAGGGAGTTTAGAGTGCATTATAGAACTCTTTGTAGCACCAGTATCCAACAGAAAAGGCTCTGACACACCGGATGTAATCACCTCAACGTAAGGTCCACTCTGATCTACTGGAACTGAAACAACTCCCTCTCTTTGTCTATGGCTGTCCTAGCAATCATTACCTTCCATATTCTCATCTTCTGCATAATAGTCATCAGCATAGTATTGAGGTGTCCTACCAGACGCGTTATTCTGCTGATCAAAACTATTCATTGAATTCTGAGGCGGAAAAGAACGCGCGTTCTGGGGGAAATTTCCACGTCCTCTACCTCTAGGCGCTTGTGGAGCACCTCGACCTTGTGCGCTAGAAACGCCATTCATACGCTGTAACAAAGCAGGGCAACTATTTTTAAAATGACCTTCTTCTTTGCAATATGCACATTGATTAGGGCCAACAGGAAAACGCGGCTGAGAAGGCTCAAACCTTTGCGAGTTTCGCTGAAACTGTTAAGGTTGTTGATAGTTACTCTGACCACCACGAGGCGGATACGCCTGCTGTAAAAGAACCTTCGTTTTTAACTCTTTAGTTTTCTTGTCTGCTCTATCCTTCTCATCTTTATCTCGATTTTCGTAATACTGTGCAGTAGCCAATATCTGTGCTGAAGAGGAAACGGCCCAAGAACTTTCTGAATCCTTTAATTTCTTACATAACTCAGGTAACAAATGATGCACAAACTTGTCAACGAACAACCGTTGACCACTTTCTGTACTCATATCTTGACCACTGTGGTCGATAAAAGTCTCCTCAAACCTAGTGAAGAAATCAGACACGGTTTCCTCTTTCTTCTGCTTACATGCAGACAATTTGTCCCAATTCACTTGCATAGCAGGCATTAAAGTCTTCATGTAAGTAACGATTTTACCAGGGAGTTCTGCAACTAAAGGCTCAGGTTTAGCACCACCAACTTGTCGGCCATCTGCAGCAGCAATATTAACCCAGGTATCACCTAACTCTTGCGCATGATCAGTATGACTAATCAATCCCCACAAAGGCTGTGGAAACACATTTCCAAATAACATGTCGATGTCAGCTAGATTCATAACACATGAGTCTGCAGTCTGAGATAATTCCTTATAATACCCTGCAGGATTTTTACGGGGGTCAGGCAAAGTCTGTTTAAGAGCCAAGACTTCAGCTCGCTTCCAAGGAACATGTACAAAAACATGCTGAAAATGTGCTGGCACAGCTGGGGGGTTATTATTTGCACCAGCAGGTATTTCTTCTTTCCATACCGGAGGAACCTCTCTCATTGGGTACTGTCTCGCTTTCCTCCTAACAGAGGGATCAGGTTCAAACAACGACCGAGAGACAGTCTCCCTCCTAAATGACAACAAGGTCGCAACTGCTCTTTCATCAGAACCCACAATCGTTCCTTTTGCAAACTCGAACCGTACACGGCACAACTCAGGTGGATTGAGCTCCAAATCATTATCCTCCAAATCCTCACAAAGAAAAGTACACATTTTATCAAAAACGTATCTTTGCTTCGGTGCTTCCCACTGATGGAAGACATCCATAACAGACTCTAGCTCATATCTTGTGGGGTCTGTAACCCATTTATGTGCCACATAATCCAATGTTTCCCGCTCTTTAGAGTCGGGCAGTTGACTACGCAACTGTTTGTGCGTTGAAACAGGGGTCATACTTGCTGCCCCAAAAAGAGGGGACAGGAGACTGGCAACAGTGTCAGTCATTCTCTGTCGAACAGAGGGAGAAGTCGACGAAAGAACAGGGGAAAAAGCAGAGTGAGGCAAAACAGATGCAGATGCAGAGGCAATAACAGGAGGAACATCAGAAGAGGTAGTTGATGCAGTAGGCAAAGTTGTACGAAGTACAGAGGGAACAGGTAGCAAAGTCAGCGGCCCTTGAGGAGGCTGAGCCGTAGCAGTAGGAGCCAACTGAAAAGGAGCTGGCGGTTGTGGAAGAACTTGAGGACAAACAACCGGAGGTTGCACAACTAAAGGTTGTGGAGGTGCTGTAGCACTCTGCGCATAGGGGGGTGGCGAACTCAATAAGTGTGACATTAGGGGATCTTTTTCAAGTTCCTTTGCTGCATCTTGCTGATGAGGCGGCAAAACTGGATAACATTTATCAATCGCCATTTTACGTTGCCTGTGCAACTGCTCACTTGCCTGTTCTTCTTCGTTATCTTTATACTGCGTAGCAGCTTGCATTATCGAGATACCCCTTTCTCTCTTATTTCTCTTTGCTAATTTAATTTCTTTCTGTTTGGCTTCTTTACGCCATAGGCGAAAAGAGTCAAACATCGCCGGCCGGGCTTTCTTCTTAAAGAGTCTAACCTTTAGATTATCTAAAATCTCTGTGTCAAAACTACCATATTGGGGCCATTTTAAAACACCATCCTTTCTGGTGTATCAGATCCATACTTCATTATACGTGATGGGGCCCACGCCGTGTTTCACGTAGAGCTCATAGGTTGGAGTTCCAATCGGAGGAACCGGACACGAATCCTCCAATCGGGAATCCCTATTACAACCAAGACAAAACACATTTCCAAGTCTGTTAAGACCAGGCATCTTCGCTCTCTAGTCTAGCTTCAAACTTCAAAGGATTATCGAATACGATAGCCTCGTGAATACACGAGTCCCTCGGCTTTGGTACTTGCAAGTTCCAAATCAAAGATCCCAAGGGGATACCCAAACTAAGAACCAAACTAAGGACTGGGAGACGCTCCACTTATACTTAACTGAGGTATCGATGACGTCACCAGAAGACTCGTCTATCGTTTTGCTCTACAAATCATCAAAGGGTCCAAGACAGGGTGATAGTCAGGGCAGCAGTCCTTCGTAGCCGTCGGGAAGCGGGGAACCTCGCAGCAAAGACTTTTGGACCACGAACGACATACAGGGGTCGATGAAGTGGTTGGCCTTCCTCCAGAATTTTCACACGAAGCTCCTCACGAACCTCTGGCTTGGACCGGTACCGCTGAAATCGCCCCACGTTCGGCGCCAACTGAAGTACTGGGTTTTTAAGAACCCAGCGGTGCCAGGGAACACACCCTAAGACTTCGAGTCCTTCCTGTCCCAGACTACAGAAACACAGAGTCTTCTAGGTGAAGTCAAAGATCGAATTTATTGGCTGCCGCCAGTAACAGATATCCTAGAAGTACAACACGGTGTATATTCTCTGGAGACTGCTCAATCTTACAAAGCCAGTCTTCTCTTTTTATACAAAATATTATGCTTCAGGCAAACATTCCTTATTTTACAGTTGACCATTCACATATTTTCACTACAAAGAGAAAGCAGAATCATGATGACAAGCTTATTTTCAGTTTGTCCAACCCAAAATAAATCACCCGGCAAGGCCCAACATTTTCATCAGATATCGACGGACCCCTAATAAATTCGGGCACCTCCTCCTCATAAAGCAGGTCATAAAGTAAGGAACAGAGACAGGTGTGTGTAAGATTAGGAGTGGTTTGTGTGTGATGAGAGGTTTATAGCATGCTGTGCCTTGATACTATCTCGATTGGGCACTGGGAGAGGAACTGACCGAACAGGTTTGGCCTTGGGCAGTGGAGTCAGCTTGCCCAGGTCGTGCAGGAGTCAGCAAAGGTGTACGTGTCCTTCAGACTCGTGTTTGGCTTTAGTCACCGGCCCATGTGAGGGCAATCACAAAATGGCTGTCGTTCACAAAATGGAACCCGAGGGTTCAGGATGGAACCTCTGGTTTCAGGGTGAAGTCGTCACTCGAATATGACAAAAATGCTTGTGCATAGTATACTAGCCATTCTCGGTCTGCTGATATCAAAATCGTTATGATACAACGATGTTTATAACACGGGTCCAGAATTTTCAGTACCACACTCATCAAGAAGGTTCGAGCACTCCAGTCTAATTTTGGTGCTGTTAACAGCCAGCTAACGGATAGTATTCCCCCTGCTGGTCGAATCCCGCTACTTCTGCTACTCTGTCAGCCTTTGTTGCCATATCAACGAATGACTCTATAGCAGCCCTCAACTCCCTTAAATCGGGATCGCAGTATCACCCATTACCAGCTAAATTGCTAGTCGGGGCCTCAGAGTTGATCAACATGGAGTTGAATACGCTGATTAACCTTTCCCTAGCATCAGCCATTGTGCCTTTAGCCTGGAAACAGGCTAAAAGTGTCACTCTACTGAAAAAACCTACCCTGAGACTGCTCAATCTTACAAAGCCAGTCTTCTCTTTTTATACAAAATATTATGCTTCAGGCAAACATTCCTTATTTTACAGTTGACCATTCACATATTTTCACTACAAAGAGAAAGCAGAATCATGATGACAAGCTTATTTTCAGTTTGTCCAACCCAAAATAAATCACCCGGCAAGGCCCAACATTTTCATCAGATATCGACGGACCCCTAATAAATTCGGGCACCTCCTCCTCATAAAGCAGGTCATAAAGTAAGGAACAGAGACAGGTGTGTGTAAGATTAGGAGTGGTTTGTGTGTGATGAGAGGTTTATAGCATGCTGTGCCTTGATACTATCTCGATTGGGCACTGGGAGAGGAACTGACCGAACAGGTTTGGCCTTGGGCAGTGGAGTCAGCTTGCCCAGGTCGTGCAGGAGTCAGCAAAGGTGTACGTGTCCTTCAGACTCGTGTTTGGCTTTAGTCACCGGCCCATGTGAGGGCAATCACAAAATGGCTGTCGTTCACAAAATGGAACCCGAGGGTTCAGGATGGAACCTCTGGTTTCAGGGTGAAGTCGTCACTCGAATATGACGAAAATGCTTGTGCATAGTATACTAGGCATTCTCGGTCTGCTGATATCAAAATCGTTATGATACAACGATGTTTATAACACGGGTCCAGAATTTTCAGTACCACACTCATCAAGAAGGTTCGAGCACTCCAGTCTAATTTTGGTGCTGGTAACAGCCAGCTAACGGATAGTATTCCCCCTGCTGGTCGACTCCCGCTACTTCTGCTACTCTGTCAGCCTTTGTTGCCATATCAACGAATGACTCTTTAGCAGCCCTCAACTCCCTTAAATCGGGATCGCAGTATCACCCATTACCAGCTAAATTGCTAGTCGGGCCTCAGAGTTGATCAACATGGAGTTGAATACGCTGATTAACCTTTCCCTAGCATCAGCCATTGTGCCTTTAGCCTGGAAACAGGCTAAAAGTGTCACTCTACTGAAAAAACCTACCCTGGACCCCAATATCCCCTCCAGCCATCGCCCTATTTCCCTCCTTCCAGATGTGGTGAAGGTTTGCGAAAAGATGGTTAAAAAACAGCTGTCCGAGTTTGTGGAACAGCATAACTTTCTCCACCCTGCCCAATCTGGCTTCAGAGCCTCGTACAGCACTGAGTCTGCTCTGGTCAACATCTATGAGGCGATCTGGGAAACTTTAGACATGGGGCAGGGCTGCCCTGGTCCTATTGGACCTGTTGGTTGCATTCAACACCATGCTGCATACCCTGCTCCTGTCCCATCTTCAGGAAATTGGAGTATTAGGATCTGCATGGCTGTGGCTGAAATCTTATCTTTAGGGCAGAACTCAGCTTATCTGGATCCCTCATTATTCAGCCTCTCCCCAGAATTTGACTACAGGGGTACCGCAAAGGTCAGTATTGATCCCTTTGCTCTTCAACATTTATGTGTCTCCCCTAATTTAGATGGCAGAAGACGTAGGTGCCACAGAAATTGCATATGCTGATGACACTCAGCTCCTTTTCACATGGAATTAAAATGAGTCTTCCATCTCCCAAGGTAAAACTTGCTTGACAGCTGTCTTTCACTGGCTTTCTTCTGCTCAGCTAAAATGCAAAGAGGAAAAAAACAAGATTGTTTTATTCAGGAACTTTCCTCCACAGTTCTGGCACTCGTTCCGGCCGGAAGAGTCCCCCCTGCCAACTCCAGAGGGCAACCCACGAAGAATTTAGGGATCTGGTTTGATGCAAAGCTGAGCTTCAGCCCTCAGATTAAGAAGTTAACTGGTTTGTGCTTCGGCACCTTGAAATCATTAAAAAAGTTCTTCCCACTTCGCCCTATCTCAGCAAGGGAAACTGTCACCCGTGCGCTGATAACCTTGCGACTTGATTACGCTAATGCCTTGTACGTTGGTCTGCCCGGCTATTTACTGAACAAGCTTCAGGTATTGCAGAATGCTGCGGCCAGAACTCTTCTTAACATTCCTAAGAAGATCAGCATCAGGCAACACTTACGCAATCTGCACTGGTTGGTGGTGAAAGATAGGGTGATTTTTAAATCCTTGGTCATAGCACACACAGCTCTCTATGAGCTTAGCCCTGTATACCTGAGAAAGTGGTTCAAGTTCTATATCCCTTCCAGGTAGCTCAGCCAAGAATGCTTTTGGCCCACACTCTAAGGTTCAGCCTAAAAAGGGTGGCAGGCAGCTCCCTTGCTTATAGGGCGGCTGTGGCCTGAACCTACTCCCATTGGACCTACGTGGTAATCAGGATCCTAAGCTTTTTAGGAAGAGGCTGAAGACCTTCCTTTTCATCTAGTCTGCTAATTTATCTTCTGCTCCCTTCCCCACTGAGCTCGCGCCGGGACACTCTTCTGAGTAGCTGCGCATGTTACAAATCCCATAAACATAAATATAAACATGAACATTTTGTAACCCCATGCGACTAGGGATTTTGAGACACAACCTAATAGTACATAGGTAAAATCACAAAAAGTGGGTACGCAGTTTGCAACCATGATTTGTTACATAGCCCTTTGTACATTGGACACGTTTTCTCTGGTTTCAGTAGACATATTCTGGTTAGACAATTTTCACATGTAAAGCAAGAAGACCTAATCATTATTCTGGTACTCAGAGTTTGCATGAAATCAATACATGTAAAAAGTGGACATTGTTTAGTGAAAGTGTCCGTGCCTGTAGCATCTGTTTGTGCCCTGCAGGGTCTGTAGCAAGATCATCACATATAATTCAATTTGTCCCCCCCGCCCAAAAAAACCCCACTTTATCCACACTACAAAAAGATAACGCACTGAAACTACTAATTCATAAGTCATACACATATAGTTATAAAGTAAAAATGGAGTATACAATAGATCTTATGTTCTGTCTGCTATGCCTATTCTCAAAAAAGTTATTCTGTTTGATAAATACATTCACTCTTGTTTTATGATTATAATTATATTAGTGCCTCATGCTCGGGACATCGTTTCAGGTAAACTAGTCTAGGTACGTGTTATTGATAGGGGAAGATGCACCTTTGTGTATATTCTAAACTAATGTCACCATTAGCAATTATTTCTCCACAAACCATGTCAACAGATACAAACATGAAAATGGAACAAGACAACAGATATGATTTTATACTTGTACTTGCTCTGCAACCTGAATCTCTCTCAGCACATACATGCCCCGACCCACACCCATGGCCATATCCTGGATCAGGTCTGGTCAGTTAACCTGCACACCCCCATCCCTGTTATTAGCTCATGTCCTTGGTCTGACCACTTCCTTATTTCATTTTCCTTTGACCTAGGGCAGGTTAGCAAATCTCCACTGCCTTCTAATATTTGGGCCCGAAATTGGGGACGTGTGGACATACCTTCGCTATGCTCCACTCTTTCATCCTCATTACCTAAAACTTCAAGACTTCGACCATCCACTCTCAGGCTGCCGCAATTAACAGCTGGCTCTCTTTGGCCTGCGATCAGTCGGCAACCCTAAAACGTCTTTGGACGCTGCGCCTTCATGACTCTAATAGATGGTTCACCCCTGACCTAAAATCTAAAAAACTGGCTCTCAGGCAGGCCAAGCGACATTGGAGGTTGAGGTATTGTCCGACTTTAAAATCACTGTACCTCACCCTGTTACATGATTATAAGAAATCCATCTTGCAGGCCAAAACGGACTACTTCACTTCTAAAAGTCTTCTCTCCGCTAACAAGCCTAAAGACATTTTTTTTATTGTCCATGATCGGTCTACCTCTGAAAGAGTTACTGTTAAGCCGCCCCCTTCACAAGCCCTCTGCAATTCCTTAAATGACTATCTCATTGATAAAATCATTTCAATCAAAATCAACATCTCCCCTCCCTCACCCAATTTCTCTTGTCCTGAGTCCCGCTTGAACCCTCACTTCTTTGAGCAGTTCCCCTTGATCTCTGGGGAAACATTCTCCGCCTTACTTTCAAAAGTTAAATCCGGGTCCCCTTCTGATAGTTGTCCTGCACACCTACTCAAAGAGATCTTCTGTGTTTGTCCAGATCCCCCGCTACTACTTCTCAACAATTCCCTTCTACAGGGGACGGTCCCCAACCTCTTCAAATCTGCAAAAATTATTCCTAGTTTGAAGAAGGCCGGGCCGATCCTTCCTCTCTTTCTAATTTTCGGCCTATTTCCCTGCTCCCTTTCTTGGGGAAAATCCTGGAGAGTCATGTCACAACATGTCTTAGATCCTTTATTGAGAATACGCACTTTTTGGATCCTCATCAGGCAGGCTTTCGCCAAGCGCACTCTACGGAGTCTGTCGTCCTCTCGGTGCTGGACGAGCTTAGAGGTGGTGCCGATGCCAATTCCTTTCAGACCCTGGTTCTCCTGGATCTGTCCGCCGCCTTTGACACGGTCGATCATACTATTTTGATCGATCATGTCAAGGGCGCGGGCATTCGAGGATCCGCCTTGGTGTGGATTACCTCGTTTTTGGAGAATCGTCAGCAGGAGGTCCAGCTGGCGGGCTTCTCTGCTACTCCGCGTTCTATCACCTGCAGAGTCCCCCAAGGGTCGTCTCTCTCTTCCCTTCTTTTCAATCTTTATATCTTTCCTCTCATTGCTGCTCTCCAGAAATTAGATGTCACGGTGTTCAATTACGCCGATGACCTTCAACTCATTTTCTAAATTTCTCCTTCTCCCTCCTCTGCTCTTAATGTTCAATCGATCATGACTTTTATCAGTGACTGGATGAACCTTAACCACCTTAAGCTCAACCCCGATAAGACCGAGTTGATGCTCAGTAGCGGGGTCTCCAGTCTCCTCCTTTTGGCCCTCTTCTCTGGGTTCCTCGCCCTCTCCTTCTGTTTCTGTTAAAACCCTTAGTGTTAGAGTCAGCAGTGACCTTTCCATGCACTCTCAAATCAGTGCAGTGGTATCATCCTGCTTTCTTAAGCTCCGCATTATACGTAAAGTCTTCCGCTTTTTCTCTACTGCAGCATTGAAACTCATCTTACTAGCCATGGTCATATCCCGTCTGGATTACGGAAATGCTTTGTATGTTGGTATTCCTGCATGCGAGCTCCGCCGTCTCCAACTAATCCAGAACCAGGCTGCCAGGTTAGTCTACAAATTCCCCAAACACTACCATGTCACCCCACTGTTAAAAACATTACATTGGCTTCCGCTTTCTGAACGCTCCTTATTCAAATTGGGATGTATGATTTTTAAAGATCGTGCTGGTACAGCGCATGCCTTTACTACTTCCAAACTTAAAGCTTATGTCCCCAATCGTGACCTGCGGTCCTCTTCTAAGCACCTCCTGTGCGTTCCTTGTATCAGAAGGACAAAACATGGTGGCATGAGTTTTTCTTTTTTGGCCCCTTCCTTTTGGAACTCTCTCCCTCTCAGCATTAGGATAATTGGTTCCTGCATGGATTTCCGCAGGGCCTTGAAGACTCAGCTCTTTACAGGAGCATTCGCCGAATAGGCGGCACCCCTGCTCCTCCCTGGTACTCTCGTCCTCAGCACCAAGAAACCGTGTGGTCTACGAGCGCTTTATAAAACTTTTAACTTTAACTGGGTCCAACCTGGAACCAAATGAAGTGTCAGAAGTAGGTTCTACTGGTTTCCAGATAATGCAACAGTGTATGTGCACTAGGTTTCTATCCTGCTGGTCTTTGGTTTTAAGAACTTTCAGATGTTGGAACTTAGGGTCAGATGTACAAACCATACATTTTGAGACTCGCAAATTGAATTGCTTTACGACTTGCAATTGGGACTTGCAAAATGCAATTTACAACAGTGTCTTAAACACTGTTAGCGATTTCTAATGGGGTCGCAAATTGCCTGCCTCATTAATATTCATGATTATTTACAACAAGGGGTGGTGATGGACAGAGTCTCTGAATTAAGCAGAGTACTCTCACCCAGTCAAGAGATCAGGGCTAGATCCAACACTGTTTTTTAGCTCATTGCACCATCCCAGTTTCAAAACCTGGCTGTATGCAAATTAGTCTGTCCCTGGCCCAGTGCATCATGGGAACAGGGCAGACCAGACTACAAAAGCCAATTCTTACACTGGGAAGGAAACAAGCTTCCGGGAACCGGTTTCTGCCATTTCAGGCGTCTTCGGCCCGGCTTGCTTGAATCCTGATGGTGCAATGAGCAAGGGACTCACATCTGAGTATATCCTTCCACGCTTAGGGTGGACAAAATTATTTACAACAAGGGGTGGTGATGGACAGAGTCTCTGAATTAAGCAGAGTACTCTCACCCAGTCAAGAGATCAGGGCTAGATCCAACACCGTTTTTTAGCTCATTGCACCATCCCAGTTTCAGAACCTGGCTGTATGCAAATTAGTCTGTCCCTGGCCCAGTGCATCATGGGAACAGGGCAGACCAGACTACAAAAGCCAATTCTTACACTGGGAAGGCCACTATAGGTGTGGCAGGGTATACTCAGACATGAGTCCCTTGCTCACTGCTCCATCAGGATTCAAGCAAGCCGGGCCGAAGACGCCTGAAATGGCAGAAACCGGTCCCCGGAAGCTTGTCTCCTTTCTGGTGAAGAATTGGCTTGGTAGTTTGGTCTGCCCTGTTCCCATGATGCACTGGGCCAGGGACAGACTAATTTGCATATAGCCAGGTTCTGAGCTGGGATGGGGCAGTGAGCTAAATAACGGTGATGGATCAAGCCCTGATCTTTGGACTGGGTAAGAGTGGTCTGCTTAATTCAGACACTCTGTTCATCACCACCCCCTTTTCTGAATCGTTTTTGGCCACTATAGGTGTGGCAGGGTATACTCAGACATGAGTCCCTTGCTCACTGCTCCATCAGGATTCAAGCAAGCCGGGCCGAAGACGCCTGAAATGGCAGAAACCGGTCCCCGGAAGCTTGTCTCCTTTCTGGTGAAGAATTGGCTTGGTAGTTTGGTCTGCCCTGTTCCCATGATGCACTGGGCCAGGGACAGACTAATTTGCATATAGCCAGGTTCTGAGCTGGGATGGGGCAGTGAGCTAAATAACGGTGATGGATCAAGCCCTGATCTTTGGACTGGGTAAGAGTGGTCTGCTTAATTCAGACACTCTGTTCATCACCACCCCCTTTTCTGAATCGTTTTTGGCCACTATAGGTGTGGCAGGGTATACTCAGACATGAGTCCCTTGCTCACTGCTCCATCAGGATTCAAGCAAGCCGGGCCGAAGACGCCTGAAATGGCAGAAACCGGTCCCCGGAAGCTTGTCTCCTTTCTGGTGAAGAATTGGCTTGGTAGTTTGGTCTGCCCTGTTCCCATGATGCACTGGGCCAGGGACAGACTAATTTGCATATAGCCAGGTTCTGAGCTGGGATGGGGCAGTGAGCTAAATAACGGTGATGGATCAAGCCCTGATCTTTGGACTGGGTAAGAGTGGTCTGCTTAATTCAGACACTCTGTTCATCACCACCCCCTTTTCTGAATCGTTTTTGGCCACTATAGGTGTGGCAGGGTATACTCAGACATGAGTCCCTTGCTCACTGCTCCATCAGGATTCAAGCAAGCCGGGCCGAAGACGCCTGAAATGGCAGAAACCGGTCCCCGGAAGCTTGTCTCCTTTCTGGTGAAGAATTGGCTTGGTAGTTTGGTCTGCCCTGTTCCCATGATGCACTGGGCCAGGGACAGACTAATTTGCATATAGCCAGGTTCTGAGCTGGGATGGGGCAGTGAGCTAAATAACGGTGATGGATCAAGCCCTGATCTTTGGACTGGGTAAGAGTGGTCTGCTTAATTCAGACACTCTGTTCATCACCACCCCCTTTTCTGAATCGTTTTTGGCCACTATAGGTGTGGCAGGGTATACTCAGACATGAGTCCCTTGCTCACTGCTCCATCAGGATTCAAGCAAGCCGGGCCGAAGACGCCTGAAATGGCAGAAACCGGTCCCCGGAAGCTTGTCTCCTTTCTGGTGAAGAATTGGCTTGGTAGTTTGGTCTGCCCTGTTCCCATGATGCACTGGGCCAGGGACAGACTAATTTGCATATAGCCAGGTTCTGAGCTGGGATGGGGCAGTGAGCTAAATAACGGTGATGGATCAAGCCCTGATCTTTGGACTGGGTAAGAGTGGTCTGCTTAATTCAGACACTCTGTTCATCACCACCCCCTTTTCTGAATCGTTTTTGGCCACTATAGGTGTGGCAGGGTATACTCAGACATGAGTCCCTTGCTCACTGCTCCATCAGGATTCAAGCAAGCCGGGCCGAAGACGCCTGAAATGGCAGAAACCGGTCCCCGGAAGCTTGTCTCCTTTCTGGTGAAGAATTGGCTTGGTAGTTTGGTCTGCCCTGTTCCCATGATGCACTGGGCCAGGGACAGACTAATTTGCATATAGCCAGGTTCTGAGCTGACATGGGGCAGTGAGCTAAATAACGGTGATGGATCAAGCCCTGATCTTTGGACTGGGTAAGAGTGGTCTGCTTAATTCAGACACTCTGTTCATCACCACCCCCTTTTCTGAATCGTTTTTGGCCACTATAGGTGTGGCAGGGTATACTCAGACATGAGTCCCTTGCTCACTGCTCCATCAGGATTCAAGCAAGCCGGGCCGAAGACGCCTGAAATGGCAGAAACCGGTCCCCGGAAGCTTGTCTCCTTTCTGGTGAAGAATTGGCTTGGTAGTTTGGTCTGCCCTGTTCCCATGATGCACTGGGCCAGGGACAGACTAATTTGCATATAGCCAGGTTCTGAGCTGGGATGGGGCAGTGAGCTAAATAACGGTGATGGATCAAGCCCTGATCTTTGGACTGGGTAAGAGTGGTCTGCTTAATTCAGACACTCTGTTCATCACCACCCCCTTTTCTGAATCGTTTTTGGCCACTATAGGTGTGGCAGGGTATACTCAGACATGAGTCCCTTGCTCACTGCTCCATCAGGATTCAAGCAAGCCGGGCCGAAGACGCCTGAAATGGCAGAAACCGGTCCCCGGAAGCTTGTCTCCTTTCTGGTGAAGAATTGGCTTGGTAGTTTGGTCTGCCCTGTTCCCATGATGCACTGGGCCAGGGACAGACTAATTTGCATATAGCCAGGTTCTGAGCTGGGATGGGGCAGTGAGCTAAATAGCGGTGATGGATCAAGCCCTGATCTTTGGACTGGGTAAGAGTGGTCTGCTTAATTCAGACACTCTGTTCATCACCACCCCCTTTTCTGAATCGTTTTTGGCCACTATAGGTGTGGCAGGGTATACTCAGACATGAGTCCCTTGCTCACTGCTCCATCAGGATTCAAGCAAGCCGGGCCGAAGACGCCTGAAATGGCAGAAACCGGTCCCCGGAAGCTTGTCTCCTTTCTGGTGAAGAATTGGCTTGGTAGTTTGGTCTGCCCTGTTCCCATGATGCACTGGGCCAGGGACAGACTAATTTGCATATAGCCAGGTTCTGAGCTGGGATGGGGCAGTGAGCTAAATAATGGTGATGGATCAAGCCCTGATCTTTGGACTGGGTAAGAGTGGTCTGCTTAATTCAGACACTCTGTTCATCACCACCCCCTTTCCTGAATCGTTTTTGGCCACTATAGGTGTGGCAGGGTATACTCAGACATGAGTCCCTTGCTCACTGCTCCATCAGGATTCAAGCAAGCCGGGCCGAAGACGCCTGAAATGGCAGAAACCGGTCCCCGGAAGCTTGTCTCCTTTCTGGTGAAGAATTGGCTTGGTAGTTTGGTCTGCCCTGTTCCCATGATGCACTGGGCCAGGGACAGACTAATTTGCATATAGCCAGGTTCTGAGCTGGGATGGGGCAGTGAGCTAAATAACGGTGATGGATCAAGCCCTGATCTTTGGACTGGGTAAGAGTGGTCTGCTTAATTCAGACACTCTGTTCATCACCACCCCCTTTTCTGAATCGTTTTTGGCCACTATAGGTGTGGCAGGGTATACTCAGACATGAGTCCCTTGCTCACTGCTCCATCAGGATTCAAGCAAGCCGGGCCGAAGACGCCTGAAATGGCAGAAACCGGTCCCCGGAAGCTTGTCTTCTTTCTGGTGAAGAATTGGCTTGGTAGTTTGGTCCGCCCTGTTCCCATGATGCACTGGGCCAGGGACAGACTAATTTGCATATAGCCAGGTTCTGAGCTGGGATGGGGCAGTGAGCTAAATAACGGTGATGGATCAAGCCCTGATCTTTGGACTGGGTAAGAGTGGTCTGCTTAATTCAGACACTCTGTTCATCACCACCCCCTTTTCTGAATCGTTTTTGGCCACTATAGGTGTGGCAGGGTATACTCAGACATGAGTCCCTTGCTCACTGCTCCATCAGGATTCAAGCAAGCCGGGCCGAAGACGCCTGAAATGGCAGAAACCGGTCCCCGGAAGCTTGTCTCCTTTCTGGTGAAGAATTGGCTTGGTAGTTTGGTCTGCCCTGTTCCCATGATGCACTGGGCCAGGGACAGACTAATTTGCATATAGCCAGGTTCTGAGCTGGGATGGGGCAGTGAGCTAAATAACGGTGATGGATCAAGCCCTGATCTTTGGACTGGGTAAGAGTGGTCTGCTTAATTCAGACACTCTGTTCATCACCACCCCCTTTTCTGAATCGTTTTTGGCCACTATAGGTGTGGCAGGGTATACTCAGACATGAGTCCCTTGCTCACTGCTCCATCAGGATTCAAGCAAGCCGGGCCGAAGACGCCTGAAATGGCAGAAACCGGTCCCCGGAAGCTTGTCTCCTTTCTGGTGAAGAATTGGCTTGGTAGTTTGGTCTGCCCTGTTCCCATGATGCACTGGGCCAGGGACAGACTAATTTGCATATAGCCAGGTTCTGAGCTGGGATGGGGCAGTGAGCTAAATAACGGTGATGGATCAAGCCCTGATCTTTGGACTGGGTAAGAGTGGTCTGCTTAATTCAGACACTCTGTTCATCACCACCCCCTTTTCTGAATCGTTTTTGGCCACTATAGGTGTGGCAGGGTATACTCAGACATGAGTCCCTTGCTCACTGCTCCATCAGGATTCAAGCAAGCCGGGCCGAAGACGCCTGAAATGGCAGAAACCGGTCCCCGGAAGCTTGTCTCCTTTCTGGTGAAGAATTGGCTTGGTAGTTTGGTCTGCCCTGTTCCCATGATGCACTGGGCCAGGGACAGACTAATTTGCATATAGCCAGGTTCTGAGCTGGGATGGGGCAGTGAGCTAAATAACGGTGATGGATCAAGCCCTGATCTTTGGACTGGGTAAGAGTGGTCTGCTTAATTCAGACACTCTGTTCATCACCACCCCCTTTTCTGAATCGTTTTTGGCCACTATAGGTGTGGCAGGGTATACTCAGACATGAGTCCCTTGCTCACTGCTCCATCAGGATTCAAGCAAGCCGGGCCGAAGACGCCTGAAATGGCAGAAACCGGTCCCCGGAAGCTTGTCTCCTTTCTGGTGAAGAATTGGCTTGGTAGTTTGGTCTGCCCTGTTCCCATGATGCACTGGGCCAGGGACAGACTAATTTGCATATAGCCAGGTTCTGAGCTGGGATGGGGCAGTGAGCTAAATAACGGTGATGGATCAAGCCCTGATCTTTGGACTGGGTAAGAGTGGTCTGCTTAATTCAGACACTCTGTTCATCACCACCCCCTTTTCTGAATCGTTTTTGGCCACTATAGGTGTGGCAGGGTATACTCAGACATGAGTCCCTTGCTCACTGCTCCATCAGGATTCAAGCAAGCCGGGCCGAAGACGCCTGAAATGGCAGAAACCGGTCCCCGGAAGCTTGTCTCCTTTCTGGTGAAGAATTGGCTTGGTAGTTTGGTCTGCCCTGTTCCCATGATGCACTGGGCCAGGGACAGACTAATTTGCATATAGCCAGGTTCTGAGCTGGGATGGGGCAGTGAGCTAAATAACGGTGATGGATCAAGCCCTGATCTTTGGACTGGGTAAGAGTGGTCTGCTTAATTCAGACACTCTGTTCATCACCACCCCCTTTTCTGAATCGTTTTTGGCCACTATAGGTGTGGCAGGGTATACTCAGACATGAGTCCCTTGCTCACTGCTCCATCAGGATTCAAGCAAGCCGGGCCGAAGACGCCTGAAATGGCAGAAACCGGTCCCCGGAAGCTTGTCTCCTTTCTGGTGAAGAATTGGCTTGGTAGTTTGGTCTGCCCTGTTCCCATGATGCACTGGGCCAGGGACAGACTAATTTGCATATAGCCAGGTTCTGAGCTGGGATGGGGCAGTGAGCTAAATAACGGTGATGGATCAAGCCCTGATCTTTGGACTGGGTAAGAGTGGTCTGCTTAATTCAGACACTCTGTTCATCACCACCCCCTTTTCTGAATCGTTTTTGGCCACTATAGGTGTGGCAGGGTATACTCAGACATGAGTCCCTTGCTCACTGCTCCATCAGGATTCAAGCAAGCCGGGCCGAAGACGCCTGAAATGGCAGAAACCGGTCCCCGGAAGCTTGTCTCCTTTCTGGTGAAGAATTGGCTTGGTAGTTTGGTCTGCCCTGTTCCCATGATGCACTGGGCCAGGGACAGACTAATTTGCATATAGCCAGGTTCTGAGCTGGGATGGGGCAGTGAGCTAAATAACGGTGATGGATCAAGCCCTGATCTTTGGACTGGGTAAGAGTGGTCTGCTTAATTCAGACACTCTGTTCATCACCACCCCCTTTTCTGAATCGTTTTTGGCCACTATAGGTGTGGCAGGGTATACTCAGACATGAGTCCCTTGCTCACTGCTCCATCAGGATTCAAGCAAGCCGGGCCGAAGACGCCTGAAATGGCAGAAACCGGTCCCCGGAAGCTTGTCTCCTTTCTGGTGAAGAATTGGCTTGGTAGTTTGGTCTGCCCTGTTCCCATGATGCACTGGGCCAGGGACAGACTAATTTGCATATAGCCAGGTTCTGAGCTGGGATGGGGCAGTGAGCTAAATAACGGTGATGGATCAAGCCCTGATCTTTGGACTGGGTAAGAGTGGTCTGCTTAATTCAGACACTCTGTTCATCACCACCCCCTTTTCTGAATCGTTTTTGGCCACTATAGGTGTGGCAGGGTATACTCAGACATGAGTCCCTTGCTCACTGCTCCATCAGGATTCAAGCAAGCCGGGCCGAAGACGCCTGAAATGGCAGAAACCGGTCCCCGGAAGCTTGTCTCCTTTCTGGTGAAGAATTGGCTTGGTAGTTTGGTCTGCCCTGTTCCCATGATGCACTGGGCCAGGGACAGACTAATTAGCATATAGCCAGGTTCTGAGCTGGGATGGGGCAGTGAGCTAAATAACGGTGATGGATCAAGCCCTGATCTTTGGACTGGGTAAGAGTGGTCTGCTTAATTCAGACACTCTGTTCATCACCACCCCCTTTTCTGAATCGTTTTTGGCCACTATAGGTGTGGCAGGGTATACTCAGACATGAGTCCCTTGCTCACTGCTCCATCAGGATTCAAGCAAGCCGGGCCGAAGACGCCTGAAATGGCAGAAACCGGTCCCCGGAAGCTTGTCTCCTTTCTGGTGAAGAATTGGCTTGGTAGTTTGGTCTGCCCTGTTCCCATGATGCACTGGGCCAGGGACAGACTAATTTGCATATAGCCAGGTTCTGAGCTGGGATGGGGCAGTGAGCTAAATAACGGTGATGGATCAAGCCCTGATCTTTGGACTGGGTAAGAGTGGTCTGCTTAATTCAGACACTCTGTTCATCACCACCCCCTTTTCTGAATCGTTTTTGGCCACTATAGGTGTGGCAGGGTATACTCAGACATGAGTCCCTTGCTCACTGCTCCATCAGGATTCAAGCAAGCCGGGCCGAAGACGCCTGAAATGGCAGAAACCGGTCCCCGGAAGCTTGTCTCCTTTCTGGTGAAGAATTGGCTTGGTAGTTTGGTCTGCCCTGTTCCCATGATGCACTGGGCCAGGGACAGACTAATTTGCATATAGCCAGGTTCTGAGCTGGGATGGGGCAGTGAGCTAAATAACGGTGATGGATCAAGCCCTGATCTTTGGACTGGGTAAGAGTGGTCTGCTTAATTCAGACACTCTGTTCATCACCACCACCCCCCCCCTTTTCTGAATCATTAATATTCATGAGGCAGGTGCTATTTGTGACCCCATTAGGAATGGCCAGCACTCACAGGGATGGTGGCCTGCTGGGGTCAGCAGACCACCATGTCTGTGACTGCTTTTTTAAATAAACCAGTGTTTTTTTTCAATGCAACCGTTTTCCTTACAGAAAAATGAAACGTTTCTGTTTCATTTTTTAAGAGCAGGCAGTGTTCCCTGGGACTGCTGCCTGCTTGACACTGTGAGGGAACCCTGCGTGACTCTTTCACCTATTTGGACTGCTTCATTGCTGGGGGTCTGTGTTGTTTGCCCTGTCTCCCTCCCGCCGCCGCAGTGTTCCATCGCGGCCGCCGAGAGGAGGGAGACTTCATTACCCAGCTGCCCTAGCACCGCAAGTGGCGTGTCAGCGCCCGGAGGCGCCTTTAAAACCAACAGCAGCACCCGCGTCTAAGCCCGGGCAAAGGGCGGGCCCTCTGTAGCCCTCAGGAGCCGAAGGGGCCGGGCTGGGCCTATACTCTGTCATTCCATCCAGGACAGACTCTGTTGTATGATAGTAAGTTTATATCTTTCACTGTGTGGTTAGAGGTTTGCCAGGATCACTGGTCGTGCTCCTATTAGCTTAAAATCACTTCTACGCTCAGGTGTGCTTAATACTGCTGTAGATAAAAATTGCCACGCACTATGTGCTCGAGCTGCACGAAAGGATTACTGCCACCGGCAAGTGACGCTAATAAAGGAACATTGGACAACTATGTAATTAGGATTACTTCTGATACCGAAAGGGAAAGTATACTCGCAGAGCGACGGGCTGAGCGACGACGCTCAGTCGAATCGATCAAAAATAAATGCTCTTCCCTTGGTGGGTCACAGCTAGACATCTCACTACACACTAGTGTCCCGTTGACAATGAGGACCCTGATATAACAAATAACAGCATTCCAATCCTCTTGCGAGATGTAACTTCTACTCCTGACACGTTTAATGTATTGCATAGAATAGTCTCATCTTCTCATTGCAACTCGTTACCAGAAATAGAAGTTATACCTGATACGCTCTTACCAGTAGTAGAGGTTACGCGAAAAAAGTCTAAAAATTCAAAGCAACCTCGAGTACAAGGTTCACCGCCAAGAAAAAGAAGGAAAAGGGGGAGTGAATTACAGAGAAAAAAGATTAGCCCCACTGACTTCGGTAAATCTTCCAAGGGCCCCTCACCAAACACAGCCACTACACCAGCCCCAGGAACTTCACCACAATGTCCGATATTAGAAACTTCTGGTATGGACCTAATGGGAACCATGGAACATCTAATTAGATCCTTGACATTGTCATTAATAGAGAGACTGAAAAGAATAGAACATCGGCTTGGAACTTTAGAGGAGGCACTAGCTATAAACACAGGGCTAATTAAGAATATTGCAATGCCTGTACTGGCAATTCCATCCACTGTACCATCTTCAAATGTTACTGCCCAAAAACAATCAAAAACTACTGAGTTAAAAATCCAAAATCCCCAAGGACAGTCACTTACAAGCCAATACACCAAATCGCACAAAACACTGCCAGATAGGCCCAGATGGGAGAGAAATTACCCGACTCAGGAACTGCACAAAATAAGCAGGGCTGAAAAAGTCCAGTTAGGACTATAAAACCAAAGGGGTGTCAAGTGGAACTGCCACCGGAAGCGGTTCCGTTGGTGGTGGTCCTTACAAGAGTCCAAACATTAGAGGATGGTAAGAGGGAAAACTACTCCCAGTTAAAAAATATAGCTATGCACTGGCTTAGGCAGAACCATCCACTTCCTCCAAACATAAACGGTGAGATACTACATGTTCGCCGTCTTCCTTGGCTTGGAAGCAGAATAAAGGATAAAAAGGGAGACATAATTGTCATTAACTTTAGAGATCACAGAGCAGTCAGTTATATCCTAAACTGGTTTCCAGAAAATGGTAACAATTCCATCACAGCTTGTGAATTGACCTACTTTTATCCTAGATCTTTATTGGTTCCTACACCCAACCCTAGGGCTAAAATTCACTCTCAGGCTAATCATTTTATACCCCTCAGAAACCGTTACTCTTTCGGGTCTGGAGGGAGTGGATTGACTCCACCACAAGATCATATTACATGACACTGTCGACAGTATGCCAGACGTGTCCTTTAAAAATACTGAGTCAAATTCTATCCACAATTCCCTCGAGCCCCAGTTAAAACACACCGAGCCCCAGGTTATATTCACTGATTTGGTGGCTAGAACTACTGGGCCTAATCAACCCCTTTCCGTTTTTGTTCCTGTACAGGACTCAAATTTTACATCAGCTATTACAAGCAATATAGGGACTGGGGGATCCAAAGAGAGGGGAATTAAGCCTTCTATTTTGGCTTTATTCTGGAACATAGCAGGGCAACGTTCAAAGGTAACAATCGAAGAGTGGATGGCCTTTATCCCTAACTTCGATGTTATAGCGCTTCAGGAGACATGGTTACTTGACGCAATACACATAGAAGGGTTCAAAACCTACTTTTCACCAGCCCAACCGTCGACCTCGGGCAGAGCTAAGGGAGGTCTAACCATCTATGTCTCTAACCTCCTGAAAGCAATGGAAGTAGTCATTATAAAACTAGAGCCTAATTTCCAGATTCTTGGCCTAACTCTAAATAACAGGGACAAGTTCCTCATAGTGAACTATTACAACAATCTCCCGGAGAAAGAGGCAGTAAACCTGGTATCCTCGATCCGCTCTATCCTTTTTATCATACACAAGGAAGTCTACCAAAGAAGAAGTAATAATTTGGGGGGGGGACTTTAACTTGGGACCTTGCCTAGCTGGTAACAAGAACATCTACGGCATCCTCAATGAAAGGGATAATCCAATCTCTCCTTTTAGACATTCCATTCTTGGAAGCTACCTAAACGAAACCCTGTTTGAGTTAGATCTTGTCCAAGCAAATAACCTGGAAAAGGAGGTGTCATCATTGGCTTCTACATTTCACGGAGAAGGTCACCTAACAACAATAGGTTACATCTTGGTTTCAAACGGGGATAGGATAAAGGAAACATCATCCTCTAGGCATTCAATCGCGCTGAGTGACCACTATCCACTCAGCATTTCTTTTCCATTATCCTATAATCCAAAAAGTAATCTTGGTTCTATTCTAGATCAAAATAATTTGATGTTGAATAGATTAAATGGATATGCGCTGAAATGGGGGAAATTCGATCCAACCGCAATAACAAAGGTAGTGATAACAGGGGCTCTCCCTTCTATCATGAAATGTCTCCACCTTGACACGTCAGAAGAGGAACTTATCTCTAATTTTGGTACGATCATTAAAACCATAAATGAAGCCCTATGGATAGAAATTAAACACAAACCCAAACAGAAGAAGGGATGGTTTAATCATGAATAGGCTGTGGGGTTTTAGGTTTAAACCTATAATAACTGATAAAACCCCACTGAAAGAAAAATAGCCCTCTCCGGTGAAAACATATAAACACTGAAAAAACACCTGCACGACCACAAACTAAATGCCATTCAAAGAAAGGAAAAAGAGAGTGAATGAGTCATGTTTTTCTTCCCAAAGGGGTCAATACAATGTAACTTTGTTATACAAGCTAGCAGTAAGAAAGACTGGCTAACATTATTCTGCTTGAGTTTTATTCTTTAGGGATGCCACTAAAATATTGTTTCTTCTTCCTTCTACTTTTTTCAGTTTTGTGGCCTTTGGTCTAAAGATGCAGGATTTAGTTTCATGTTTTAGGTCTAGTTTAATTATTTTATAAACTGTAGAGAATCAGGAAATAATAAATTCATATTTGATATTTTGGCTGCATTTGATTCTTTCACTGATAGGTAAAATGGCTGGTTTCATAAACATCTTTCCTAATATGTGTCATCACATTTACCCACAGAGAATGGGTAAAAACCCTTCATACATCAGACCATAGTTTCTAGTGGGTCAGTATTGATATTAGTTGAATTTCCAACACCTCAGGCTTTAAACATTCAATGCAAGGTATAGTGACAAGTATATATATCACCAAGCATCTGGGATAGTGGTGAAAACATGACACCAGAATTTTGGAAAACATTAAACGCAGTGTCACTTGTAATGCTCTGCAAAAAAGGTTCTTTCCAAGTTCAACAAAGATTGGAGTGATATTGTTTGTATTTGCAGTGATTCAGCTAAGTATATAAAAAAGTTGTGTGATGACCTGTCAAAATTGATACCCGAGTTGAAGTGATTCCCCGTAGGAGCTCCTTGCCACTTGTTAGATGGTATGCTGAAAGCATCTTTACAATCTTCAGAGTTAATGAGGGATGCTATTGACTTTTTAGTCCATTCCGGTGCACTGTTTTCTTATGCACAGGAACTAAAACACAAATATTTATCATTTTGTGCGTTATGTGGCATCAAAGAAAGAATCATCCAAACTGTGTCTATTAGCTGAGGGTTCTCAGCCCTAGGAGCTATGAATGCTCAGAGGGCATTTTCACAGAAGTTTACATGAGAAGGAAAGAGCGAGCGCACATGACCCAAAGACTAATGGAAGAAGTATTGTATGGTGTACTACAATAAGATTAATTTGCAAAAATCTATTTGGACCTCATAGACACTATAAGTACACTGTCTATATACCATGTTCTTTCAGGCAAGAAAGCAAGCAATAATAAAAGCAAAACGTTCCATAAACACCGGAAAAACACTTTTTCTGTTGTTTTTAGTGGAGCGAAAATGTGTAATCACTGATAACAACTGTTTTTTAAGATATTGAAAACACTGAAAAAACCCCACCAGAATTTACCAAAAATAGAAACTGAAAACAGGAAAGCCTAATCATGAATGTATGATTGCTTACCAAAATTTAAAATCTGCATTAAGGAAAGCGGTCAGGATTCCACTCGAAATCAGAACTCTTAGGAAAAAATATAACACCGCCTTAAACAACAGGAAAAAAGAATTAAAGACCCTCCTTTGGGCCCAACTCCACAAAAGCTGTGCTTATAAAAACTCTGCCGCTTTCTGGCAAGTGGTCAAGTCTCCTTTTCTAGCAAATAACATTGACCACCCAAAATTAGACATAGCGACAGAGGAAAAGGACTGGGTCCATCACTATGGCCACCTCAGAGGATTCTATTTCTCATGACTATAACCCCCAGAATGCCACTTTCAGTGATAGATCTGAAGGCCCTTTCCCCATTGACCTTCAGTTCTCACTGAACCAAGTGGACCTGGCCCTGCGTGCAAGTAAAAGTGGTAAGGCACCGGGCCCAGACGGTGTCCCCATTGATCTTTTTAAAGCACAGATGGACATTTGGACTCCCCTTTTAACTAGAGTATTAAATGCAACATGCAATATAGGCCTATTGGATTCATGGTCCAAATCCATACTAGTACCAATCTTTAAAAAGGGGTACAGGGGGTCGGTAACCTGCTATCGCCCAATCTCACTCCTGTACTCGCTGGGAAAGGTGGCGGGCCGCCTTATTCTTGAGCAACTACAGGACTGGGCGGACGATGGCAGGATTATCTCAGATCTCCAGTATGGGTTTCGTCAAGGGTTGGGGACCATTGAGCAGGCTTTAAATTTGTCACTTTTAATAGACAAGTATGTGCACATTAAAAGGGGTGATTTGTATATGGTTTACGTGGACCTCTCGTCTGCATTCGATTGCGTCTCCCACTCAAAACTTTGGACCTTATTGGGGGACATGGGAGCACCATCGAATCTGGTTAAGTTTCTGAGGGAACTCTATTCCAATGCCACAGCTAGGGTTCGCTATGGGGAGGGGGGGAGCTGACGGGGGAATTTGCAGTGGAAAAAGGGGTCAGGCAAGGTTGTGTCCTGCCTCCGTTGCTCTTCACTTTATATACCAACGGTTTGGAGAGAGTGATGATCAAGGGATGCCAGGACCTCCCAATGGTAAAAAATCGGCCAATACCTGCGCTGCTCTACGCAGATGACGCCGTCATATTAGCTCGTACCCCCCCTAGAACTCCAAAAGAGTCTGAACAGATACTCCACCTTTATGGCAGGTCTTGACCTGAAAATTTACACCAGCAAAACCTTTGTTAGGAGGGTAGGTACTGGCCATAAACGGAGAATGAGGGATATCTATTTAGACGAGCAAAAATTAGCGACCACACAAAATTATTCTTATCTGGGCATAACGATAGATCACAAACTATCCTGGAAACCGGCTGTAGAAATCAGAAAACTTCTTTTTATAAGAACTACTGCAGCTCTTGTTAATTTTTCCAGGAAGTTGGGTAAAACTTGTCAGGATTTATAATGCCAAGTGTCTATCTGTGGCCTTGTATGGGGCAGGGCTTTGGGGTTTTGTGCTCACAGATGAAATACAGACAGTGGAAAATTCCTTTCTGAGGTACCTCTTGGCGGTTCCTAGGAGTACGAGTACCTTGGCTTGCCATACGGAGTTCGGTCTCCCATATGTAATGGATTTAGCAAAGGTTGAACCCATTTTATTATGGCGCAGAATTTGGACTTCTGATAAAGCTACTCTCACTCAGTCCATCCTCTCCGATTGCCTAGCCTTGGATAATGTTCACAATTCTAGGTGGTTGTGTTACATTAAGAAGTTTTTGCATGATCTGGGTTGGGAGAGATACTATTATGATCCCTCCCTAATTTACGAGGTATCAAGGAAGGCATTAAAATAGAAATGCCTAGCCCACCTTCAGGAACTGAGACTAACGAACGAGGCCATGAAACCAACTGTAGTTCAGTCTGTTAACACAGACGGTAGCTAGTATCCAACCCTACCTTACATTTAACATCACAAGCTATGAGAGCTATCTTTTGGTAAGGTTTAGGATGAATTTTTTCCATCGTCTGGTCACATTCCCCACCCGAAACAATTGGGCTAAAGATCTTCCGCTCTGTCCTTGTGATGACTCTTCTTCGCAATCTACCCTACACACCATTCTTTTCTGTAAATTTTACCATGATTTTAGGAAAAAGTGGTCAGTTCCATTGTTACGGCAAATTGGATATAGACAATGTCGTTCAGCTTTTCTCTTCTTGCAGCTATTGGAGGGAGAGAAGATAGTTTATCTAATAGCGAACCTCCTCAAATGCATTGTCCGACATCGAATGAACTTAGATTAATTATCCCACAAAAGTTAGCGTCATTTTATAATCGTATAATTTATTTTAAAATAATTATAGATAAACTCTGTTTAGCTTTTCTTACAATTATATAAAAATGTTTTAACTAAGTAATATCAAGATGTAATAGGAAAAGCTTTTTATGCCGATTTTAAAAGAAAAAAGAATTGTTTTCTATTTACAATTGAGCTAAATACTTGTGAGATTCGGTCTGCTATTTTTAATCTGTATATATTTTGACTTTTATCATAATCCAAGTTTGATGTAAATGATTGTTGTATGCTTTTTATGATTTATATTTTAAATCGAAATAAAGCTCAATTGACTGACTGACACTACCGGCTTTTAAAAAATATTGTCGCACACACTCACAATGGGGAAGGGGTCCTCTGGGTATCCCTTCCCGTTTGCAAGTGGTTTATCACCTACTCGACGTAGGTGATAAACTGCGAGTGTTTTGCTGCCGCAATTGCGGTCTTAAAACAATGTTACATTGCATTGTGACTCGCTCTTAGGAAGGGACGCCCCTTCCTAATAGCGAGAGTCGAAACGCTATTTTGCGAGTCGCAGACTTGTAAAATAGCCTTTGTGCATCCCAGGACCCTTTTTTGCGGTCGCAAGCGGGCCAATTTCCCATTTGCAACCACAAGAAACAGTCGTACATCTGGCCCCAGGTCTTATGTATGATTCCTACTCGCAAACAAGGGTGTGCAATCTGCACATCAACTACTTTGCAAATGGGAATGCAATTTGCAATGTGATCTATGTATGCAAATGTCCTACTTAATAAATATTGATTAGGCAAGACTCAATTTGACACCCAGTGTGATTTGTTGTAACTGGAAGGATAAAAGCCAGAAAAACCCTGACCTGGTATTTGCATTCACAAACAGGAAATACATTTTTTTAAAGGCAGCTTGTGTCCATTAAAGACACTGGTGCTGTTTTAAAAAATATAAGTTTCCAGTGTGAGAAGACATCGGGCGGGGGGCGTCCAGGGTACTTGACGGTTCCCAAAGGGGAAGATGTCCCACTGCAACAGTTTATGATTAAGAATCAGATACCACCTCATTTGGGGTGTCATTATCTGATCAATGTTTCACAGACCATTGATACAGTAGTCTCTGAAATCACAAGAAGGACAGGGATGCTACTTTCATCGCCCTTCCTATTTGTGCTTTGGAAAGGATCACAAAACTCATTTTAGGAGTTGGAAATAACTTTCTGACTAGTACAAGTGCTTTTGTAAATATATAAAATTATTTTGTGGTCACTAATCCTGTGATTTTGAGAACTGTGTGTTTTGTGACTGCAAAATACCTTTATGCATCAGTCTCCATGTTTCAAGGATTCTATTCCAATCAGAGGATCTGAAGGTCAAAGGCTATTAATTAGAGTTACTAACAACTCCTATCATTAGAAGTGTCCTGCACTACATTTCAAAGCTACATTTTTTTATTTTGAGCCTTAAAAAACTTGTTAAGATGCTCATATGTGCCCAAGATGTGTTTTGCATCTCTATATCTTGTTTGACTTTAGCTGATCATTTATGCTTAAGTACTTTTTCTCAACTTTTACAGTTGTGGTTTATAAGATAACACTATGAGTAAAAGTGAACAAGCATCACCATTTTCTAGTATTTCGCATAGTAACTTGTAAAAATGCCCTCCTCATGTTATTATGATATGCACCCATGGCACTGAATTAACATTTTGCTTGCAGCCCATATTAAAAATAGCCACAAATGCTCAAAAATAATGAGTTCAGAATCTTCTGCCTCTGTCTGCAACAAGTGGCTACTCAAAACAACTTAGGGCTTAATTCCGATGTTGGATGTAACCGCCACTGAAAGGCCATCGGGGGCGGACTGCCCGACATCTACTCTATTGTCAGACCGCTATATTACAATTCCAGCAATCAGAACGATTTAGGTGGGGGGGGGGGGGGGGGAGACTGCCGCCTCTGACAGGCTCAAGGAGCCCATCCAGATGGCTGTCAGAGCCTAATCCCTACAATGGGAGGCACCGCCATAGGGATTAGGATATCTCTTTCTCTCTGCACAAGGCAGACAGAAAGGGGTTTTGTGGGCCCCAAGCCGGGCCCCATCTTCCATGGGCCACTGGAATGTGGCCTGGGGGCACATGTGTCGCCCTCCAAACATCCATGCACTGTGTGCCAGGCACCACATGGCGCCTGGCACACGGTGTATGTATGTTTGAGAACTGCCATTTTCCACTGCGGAGTTATGCTGCGCCCCTTTTCTAGAGCCACAGCACAAGCAGCAATGGAAAAGAGCAGTTTTTTGGCATCTGGAAGGTGGTCACATTGTAATCGGGCAGGTGAAACAGGCGACATATAGTCGGTCGGACATCTGCCTGAGGCTATGGTGGTCGGGCACTTGTCCGACTGCCATCGTAATGAGGGCCTTCGTGTCAATGCACAAGTATTGAGAAGCATGGACGGGGGGGGGGGGGGGGGGGCGCATTCCACTTCACTTCTGCTTAGGCCTGTGGTACAATTTATTCTTGTTCAAAGCATTTTCTACATGAGCATAGGACATGGAAACCTCATTACAAAATGCTAGCAAGCAGGGCCGAGGCTATCAATGCAGCTGCAGCAGCACCTGAGCCCACTGCATCCCAGTTATACATCTTATTTACAACCAAAGCAGTGGCTGGGGGGTCCCATTTTCCTTGTTTGTATTTGGACCTATAACCCCTATGCGACGCAGCTACCAGAAAACCCACCCAGCCAAACAGAATATTTTTCCAAATACCGGACTATAAAAGAACAGACACATTGAAACCCAGCAGTAGCATTACCAGATTTGGTGCTTGTAGCAGCCTGGTCCATTCGAGTTTTTTTTTTTCAACCTTGAGCCTGAACCACAAAGATCTTTTACCAAGCCTTTCTTAAAATGTAGAATAGCGTTCAGACCCTTCAAGAGACTTATTTCCATCTGAGTGAACTTAACTCTATAATTTCTTCAAATTTCGAAGATATCATGTTCCACCTGGTCCAAAATTCTCCTGCAGTTATACATGCACCTTAATGTCTGTATTGCTAAAACTGTAATCTTTAACGGTTCTTTCCTCTTATAGATTGGTAGGGCTGCTGGAATAAAGCAGCACAAGGTGAAATAATGTGGCATGGTTGGGTTAATTCTGGAAAAAGAGGCAGAATACATCGCACATTCTGTGGCTATACAATCTACCTATTATCACATTCTAACACCTACAATGCACTTGGTCTGTGTTCATTTGCAACAAAATTTGGGCTAAAATACATTACACTTTTCGCTCTTCAAGTTTGACAACATCTTTACTTTTTTTACAATCAATTGTTTTGCATTCCAGCTCACTTACTTAAAGCAAAGATAGTCAAACAAGACACATGTTGGCGTTGGCATTATCATGTTGATTTTTGCATTGGTTCTTTATATGCCCCCTCATTTTTTAATTTTGGATTTATGTTTGTCAGGGAATTAATGCTACTCCAGTTCCCTCACCTTTTTTACTTGATACATTTCATTTAGGTGGTATTCTTTTAATATGATCTCATAATGTAATGCTTGGTAAACGTGTGGACTTAGTGAGAGGAATTGCTTTACAAGGTATTACTTCTAATTTGCAGTCCAAGGATAACGTTTCTTTAAAAAATTGGTAGATTAAGTATGTCAATTATAGACTGGATATATATGAGCTTAACTCTTTACAGTTAGCTATCAGACATGATTAACTATGGTTACCAATTATTTATCTTAAAATGCTGCTACCAATGCTTCTAAGCCTCATACATAGCAGCCACATTGATATTGTGTTTTTATTACTCAAATATATGTATTTTATAATTTTGTCTCTTGATGCTATCTTCCCAATGTCTCCTTGTCTGCACTATATTTTCTGTCTCCCTTTTTGGATATTTTTGTTTCCTCCCTCATCTTTCATGTCAGCTCATAAAATTATTTCCTCATTATACCTTTTGATAATCTATTTATTTTTAATTTAATTTGACTTATTATGTAAATGTTTGCTGCATTTAAGAGTTTATTACACTTTATGGCATTTGTTATGTTTTAATGTATTTATTCTTCATTAAAAAATTTAACTAAAAAAACATTTTAAAAGATAGATACTGAAACAAAAAATGTCCCAAAACATTAAGCAATATATAGCGACATATATATTTAAAAGACAAATATATATTTTTTAAATCCATGCACATCCAAAACAGAAAATATTAAAATTAATGATTTGAACATTAAAATGGAGCACAGAAAAACATATTTCTTTGATTGTTCTTTCCTCCTTGCACACTTAAAGTTTGTGTAATACACATGCAATGCTCTCCTTAGCACAACCTAAACCTACATGTACATTCTTCTCACAAAAGGAGCAACTATATTTTTCAATAAAATGTACGTTTTAAAACGAGTTTTACTCACAGAGTTTTTGGTTTGTTAGCCCCCAGTCTCATATTCCATAGAAGCCTTCATCTGGGCTGTCTTATAGCACAAAATATAATGTTAATTTCTATCGTTTTTTAATCATTAATTTCCATTTGTTTTTTTCTTCCACATGTACCTGTGGTAAAAATGCAGTTTGTGCCTGTTTGGTTCTAAACAATCTCTATAAACAAAAATAACGATGCTCGTCTAAACAAACATCTGGCAATACATTACCTCATTCTCAAACAAAAAATGTGTTTGCTTGTTTGTGATCTAACCTTATGTATCTAACCTGATTAAAGCTTACATTTATTTAATAGATTCAGTAGTTCACACTGTCTGCTACATGTAAAAGCCCCAAATGAAATAATATTCGAGTGGAGAATTATTATGCAGTAAATCAGTCAACAAAAAGGTACCACAAGATAACCACCTAGTGTCAGAAACTGCGACAAGCACCCGAGATTGTTTTCACATGATCTTTGATGTCCATATTAGTACTGTTCTGATCATCTACTGAGTAGGCCAGGGCGAAATTTTAATTACGCCCGAGTAATCAGGTAATTTTGCTTCACTATTTTGACACAAAATTACTGACAATTACACGATTACACCCGTTTGCAGAATTAGGAGTAATTTGGCACAAAATCGTGTTGCAGGATGTAGATTGGTCAGTAAGATTAGGGGTGGGGCCAAAGTGCAGTGGAAAGGGAGAATAATACGGATTGGTAAGAGTATTAAGAGAGAACACACAATATTTTGTAAAATAACCAACATTTTGAGGGCTATCAAAACAGAGAGAGTGTGTGTGTGTGTGTTTTTGTCTCTGTGTATGCAAACATCGCTGGTGAAATCCAACCGAAATCTACATTTATTTAGGGGAGTGGCCAATCGCGGCCAGCATGACTCTCGGTGGGGGCGGGGGGGTCATGCGGGCGTGGTTGCGCCGGGGGAGTTACTTTAGTTAAAAAAATATATATGATTAAACATACCTTCCCTGCCGGCTGGGTCCCGCGTCTTTTCAGCTCTCCTGCTTTCCAGGAACAGGAAGCAAAAGCAGGCAGCCAGGCTCCCTCCCATATGCTAATCACAACGCTGCAAGCAGTCGGTCGGTACGTCGCCCAGCAAGCCAATTATGGGGAGGCAATTTTCTCCATGTAGGCTGCATTGCAGCCTGCATGGAGAAGGGCAGATTGTGCAGTCTGCGCACTCGGGTGTGGGCAGGCACATTACTCCTCCCCTGCCCTGCCCTCTGAGCAGCCCTGCCCACCCGCCTGCCCGCAACCAAACATAAAATGGTAATAATGGAAAGTTATTACCATTTTATGTTTCTGCTTCTCGCACTGCGAGAAGCAGTGGGGCAACGCTCCTCCGCCCTAGTGGGGGAGCCGCCCCTGGGTGTAACAGCCCAAACACCCTCCCCTCCGAAGCTACGCCCCTGAAGAATCACAGAAACTAATTTAGAGAGTGCGAGCAGCTGTTGCTCCCCATGCTTTATTGTATTTAGCACTATTTTCTTAGCGCAAAATGAATCCTCAGGCCATTCAGGGCATGTGGATGCATTTTGGGCTAAGAAAAAAGCGCTATATGCTCGGTCGCGCTATTTACGCTTAATCTTGTGTAATTACCTTGCAACAAATTAAGCAGGATATGCCCACCCCTGCTATTGAGATGCTTACTTGAAATGCTCTGTGAGTCTAAGACCTTCATCATGTAAAATTGTAGCTTAGAAATTTACAATTGCAGAGAACTAGGTCAGTGAATATACTGTGCAAACTTGTGTCATGCGCTATCATTTGTCTCAAACCTTTGCTGTTAGCGGTAATAATCCCTAACAAAATTAATGCTATGTAATTTGTGATCTATTGTAGAGGTAGTTTAAGCTATTGGTATTGTAAATGACAATGCCTTTTATTTAGGTTTTAAAATCCAACACATAAATAAAAGGCATTGTCATTTACAATTACAATAGCTCAAACTCTCACAAATGAGAGATCTGTTGCATTGCAAATGCTTGTTAGATTACAGGTTCGTGATCAAAGGGAGAAAACCCAGACTAACAGGATGGGGAATGGGACCCAAAGAAGACATAGCAGGTATGTTTCTTTTTTCCAACTGGAGCAGCACTAGTCTTAGTGCAGAACTCAGGAAGCCAAGCAACCTGCAGCTTATTGGGTGAGACATTTAAAGGGCCATACTCAAAATGGCGCTGGTTTGCAGGTGTCCGATATCTCATCCACAATAACGCAAGACGTCATGTCCAATATTCGCAAGGGTCATGAACCTCAAATTTAATACTGATGGGGAGGGTACCACTGGAAATGGAGGCTTTTAACAGAAGCGACAATTTAGGGGAATGATTGTTGATGCTGCTCTTGACCCCCATGGGTCAAGCAGCCCCATTCTACAAATCCTGATTGATTGTTTCATTGATTGATTGATTGATTAATTGAAGATACCGGTGGCAAGCACAGCGGTACAGATAGAGATAATCATAAGGGGAACATGGAGACAACATGGGGACACAGTTCGGAAATTTTGCCACAGCTCTTCTACATCTTACAAGCAGTAGTGCCCTGGCCACAAATCTATAAACTTGTCTGGGGACTCTTTGATCTATCTCAATAGTGCTACTAGTGGGATCTGGGTTAAGTGATACTGAACCAGATTGTAAAGTCAATCTTTCTGAATGCATGGAGAATGCTGATTATTTTGGATTCAGTTGCCGTACTTATTTAATTATGCAAAATGTAACATTGGACTTGGGAGTAAATATTAACAAATTGCAACATTTGGCTACTGTTTCGGGACACATGTTGCTGGAACAATTGCAAGGAAACATTAGATTCTACTTTTCGGTGAAAACATTCTAACCTGCGATCGCTTCGAGCTTGCAGCATCCTGGTTTACGGCTCTCAAACCCAGTGCAGTAATATTATGTGTCATAATCAGAGGCTATTGAAAAGGCTGGCTGATAATCGATGAATAAAGATCATCAGCCAGCCTTTTCTGCGTGGTGTCAGTGTAAAGAAGTAACAGTCATCCCTCTTAACCTGCAATGGTCTTCAATCTTTTCAGTGAAGTTCACTGCAGTATATCAGTGAATGATGTACAGCACATCAGTGATATAAAGACCCATACTCATCTTTGGCCCCTAAAACAGGGAAAATATGAAGAGAGAAAACCTTCCAATTATTTTCTTGGTATGTAATTTTATTTACTTTAGGGTATTAGATAGCGCAGATCTGGCCATAAAGTGACAATAGAGTACTTCTCTTAGATAGGTAACAGTGACACACAAAAGAGAACACTGGAGATGCAAGTGTGCAGAGGGAGATGTAAATAGTAGTTCTTGGCGGTAAATTCCGCTCCGCTTGCGAAGAACGCGGAATTGCCGAAAATTCTGCGATCCACTTTGTAGCTTTTTTCCTTGTTCGCGCTTTCAAAATGTGTGTTCGCGCGGGCGATAGCGACTTACCGGGATCCCTCCGTTCGCCGAAGTATGCGAACGCGAACAGATCATTCGAGTGCGCCATCGGACATCCGCGGTCGCAAACCGGAAACGTGCATCGCGAGCCGGAGGGGCAAGTGAAACAAGATGGCCATGCCAATTGGCGGCCGCATGGGCAAGTTCGCGAGAAATTTACTCCTGAGCATGCAAACAGCATCCCCGAACAGGAAAAATGCATCGCAAACAGGCGGAACATACAAATCCACATGCTCACGGAATTCTGCGTAGCTCGCGGAGATTTTTTACCGTTTCGCGGAACTTTGCGTAACGCAATTTCAGGGGGTAAATAGGTTAGACATTTACATAAATTTCACTTTAGTTGTGTGGCCTACATGAGTAATAGATCCAAAATTCTCCTTACTGGTAACCAAGCACACCCCATTGTAGCGCTTTACTCTCTCAGGGTGACAAAGCAGAGCAGTCCAAGGCCTACTCAGTGGAGGTGGTGTACGATCGTAAACACCTTTCGCTGGCATGCTATAATAACACTCAATAAATGGCAGTACAGTCGGTGTTTTTTCTTTAGAGAAAGGAAAAGTACATTTATTACATACACACTACTAAATGCTACACTGTTATTTACAAATATGTACATAGGCAGATGGAAAATACCATAGATGGCATTACATAATCACATTTAACCTCCTAAAGGGGTCATACAAACATATAACGAACGTCTATTGGCTTAGTCCAAGGTTCAAGAACAGCAAACCTACATGTTAAAGGCATCATTTTGTAGGGTAAACACAACCAATCATAATAATCATGTGTAAATGCACTTATTAATGTTAATAAAGCATATTCACCATGATGATCAATAATAATGGTCACATTATCTCAATAAAGCATTTCAAATGAGCAAAACATATGTCTGTGTATTTTTTATAACATTTCCAAACAGGAAAATGCAATCACAAAAGCTGTCCCTAGCAGGCATGACATTTTGATTACATTACATGCAAACATTGACTTAGACACTAAAGGACGCTATACACATATACTTTATTTAACATATCCAGGCCACCGTAAATGTAACCATATTCTTAGCTCCTCTTTGTGCTGCACTCCAACAGCTCAAGCCTTGGCAGTGCTTAAGCAAAATTCAAGAGGGGTACAGGTCTTCTGACCCCACAGACATAGGGTCAGTAACTTTAAAAATGACTTCAGGGGGATGCTGTAACTCTTACAGGATCCTTCAACAATTTCTAGGTTGGTTGGTAGTAGTAGCCCCGTCTCCTCGGGCTACCACAAGAACCAAACAAACATGCAGGTGAGGTTCTCCTGAAGCATTATGGGGCGCTTCTGCAAGGAAGCAGTGAACATTATCATATTGGGTCTTCCGCTGTGCTAGGAGCCGGCACGTCTTTTCCTATTTTTTGTTAGTTTTTTTGGTGGGGAGCTGCCTGGTCCCAATCAGGCACCCCATACTTCCATAACGTTAAGGGCAGCAGAGAGAACCCACCCCACTGTCCTTTTGGCTCCTGGGTGTCTAGCATCTCTGTGCAAGGCCGCGGGAGGGGACACTTGAATCCTTGTGCTTGTGATGGCCACCTGCTCCCACAAACACATTGGCAAGGGGATCGGGGCAGGCACACCATGACTGGAGGGGAAGAGATGGTGTTCCCAATGACTTTCTGTCGCTCAGGGAAGGGGCCCAGTCCCCTCCTTTGGAAATACGGCCCATGGATGGGATCCCTGGGCCCAGTAAGAGTCTGTGTAGTGGGCCCCACATACACACCCTACCTGGAGAAATTACTAAAAACATCCAGCTGTTGAGTAAAGGGGTGCAGCACTCCATAGGGACAGGATCCCGGCCCTTAGGAGGGCCTGTGGAGTGGGGACTGTCCCCGGCGAGAACCAGCCTATTAAGTAAGGAGGCCTTGATTAAACTGCTCACTCTCTCAAGGCAACGGAGGCTATTGGTATCAAAGAAGCTGGCTCCCATCACCTGTCAATATCCTGCCTTCCTGGCATGACTGAGGCTTGGCAACAGGGAGAGTGATCTTGCCATTCACATCTGCAGCACCACAGGCCATACCGGGGAACACTCAACGCTGAGAGAGCACCAGGTAAAACTGCCCACCTGCGCTGACCTTATGGAGATTCTCTAGAAACTATTACTCCGAGGGCTCTCCTGGCCCCCTGATGGTGATTTTCCCCCCTTGCATGTGAACATGAAGCTATCACAGGAGCGGAGTGAAGAACACTGCGGGAGTGGGCATCTGAGGTTGGCCCCTCCCCTATCTCTTTCTTTTTCACCATGGTGGTTGGCAGAACTAAGTCCTCTAAATCCTCAATAAAGGACTTGCTGAAAATAGGTAATGCACCTTCCTCACAAGGACTGATGAAGCCCCACATATGTAGTCGCCAGCCACAAACGAAGATTTTCAAACTCTTCTTACAGAGTTCAGTAAAAACATTAGCTCTCTGAAACAGGACTTCCACAATCCCTTCTCAAACCAGGCAAATACCCAAAACAGTACACATCTTATCTTCCTATTGCCTTATTTAATTGTGATCCTAATCTGCTCACTTCCATTTTAGCTCAGACTTCGTAATATTTGGCCAGCATTAATCTTCCCTCAATAATGTGCCTTCATCCAAAATAGGCAGGCGACTGACAATACCCATCTAGTGGTTGGGCAACTCCAACTCGGATTCACTTCGCCTGGAGAACACGCCGCTCTGAGATTCATTCCGGAGCCTCGCTGCCCGTACTTACCTACCTCGGAACCGTACTGATCACGGTGTCCACAAAGCTTCGATCGCCCCCGGGACCACGCTGCCACACCTGCCCCGGTTTCAGACCGTGGATCCGTGGATCCGTGAACCACCGGCACACACTACTCCCGCACAGTCCTAGCACTGCCACATACCCTAGTCCTGATGATGATCCTGAACTAAAAGAGGATCGAAACGCCGTCGACCGTTCAGAGCAAACACAGGCGCTTCAGACTAAATGGTCCCTTGAAACATATCTACACAGATCAAGACCTATCATACAAACAAAGCGGGACCATCTCATGTCACCGAATTCACTGTATATATTGTTCACGTTGCACCTGCGCCGGCGTCACTGATTCCATTGTCACTTGCTGCTACCGTGCGTTCACTCACCTGCACTGAGCACCAAGTACATTTTGGGTACTTCCAATCTTGTTTTTGACTTTGTTCCATGCAGTGCTGTAATAACTGTATAATTGTTCTACCCATGACTTGTTACTCCCCTTTTTCTTTTGAATACCTTTTTGAATAAATATGTTGCCGCGAACACATATATTACAATTGAATTGATTCTCCTTCTCTCCTGTTGATAATGTTGTTTACATATCGCAAATAATTGTCTTGTTGAACTATACCAGTTGGGATACCATATGTATTTTTCTCGTAAGAAGGGTGAAGCGTCGATTTTTATGGTTTCTTCGTTTCTTCACAGCTTTCTGTAGCAGGAACAACCTACAGGGGCACATAACTGGACAAGGCACCACCTAGCAGGTCAGAATTCCCAGCAGGGGAGTTCAAGGAAGCTGTTGGTGAAGAGTTTGTGCCCTGAGACTTCAGACCAGGAGGCAAGCACACACAAGCTCTCGGAGATTCTTCTCAAGCAGGCCTCACAGCAAAGTCCAGCCTTTGTACTCTTCTTGGCAGAAGTAGCAACTGCAGGTCAACCCAGCAAAGCAACACACAGCAAAGGGGTAGTACTCCTCCTCACTGCTCTTCTTCCGTGGCAGAGGTTCCTCTTGATTCCATAAGTAATCTAAAGTTCTGGGTTTTTAGGTCTAATACTTATACCTTTTTCCCTTTGAAGTCTTTGTAAGAAAGTCTCTCTTGCCCAGTAAAAAACGCCTCTGTCGTCCAGCCACACTACAGGGGGTGGAGACAGCATTGTGCAAGGCAGCCACAGCCTATACAGGGGTTCAGTGACAACTCCTCCCACCACTCTAACCCAGAAAGATCCATCAGGATATGCAGGGCACACCTCTACTACCTTTGTGTGAGTGTCTGGAGTGAATGCACAAACAGCCTCGGTCAGTATAAACACAGACGTTGATTCCACGGGTAGGCAGAGGCACACGGAATGGTAAAGTAAGAAAAGGCCCACTACCTAAAAGTAGCTTTTTTAAACACACAATTTAAAAACCATCTTCATTAAAAGATGTCTTTTTAAGTTTTGAGTTCAGGAAACCTAACCTCAAAATCTCTATCTCTTACCAATTGAAAGTTGCACTTGTAAAATGTTGCAAGGCAGCACCAATGATAACCTAAGGGAGAGACAGCCTTTCAATAGTGAAAAACTAAATTGGCAGTATTTCACTATCAGGACATGTAAAACACACAACTACCTCACGGAAAGTAACCTCTTGCTAGTCTACATCTATGAGCAATGACACCAACTCTGTGCTCACTAGGCCTGGGAATGAGTCTCTTTGCTTTTGTGGTTCCCACCACTCCAAACACAAATAAGAACAAGCATGAAGGGCTAGTAAAGAGCAATACACACTAACAGTCTAAAGTAACGAACACCAGCAGTAGCTTATTACAACTATCTTGTCCTCCTTTACTGAGCATGCAATGGAAGTGAACTCTTTGTGGTGCTGCTGTATGTGGGCTTTCTTGTTTCATGTGAGGCAATCCCCCAAATCATTTGAGGTTGCACCAGCTATTTGTCCCTCATTCAGACTGCACAACTTCTCATACTGCTATCTGAAGCCCCGAAGAGGAAGCAGGCCTAGAGTTCTAACCTATTTTGCTATTCCAAAGACTGGCTGCCTTAATCCTTCTACACTCAAAAATATAGATTTTTAATATATTTATTTTAAATGTATCAGATCAAGATGGCAAAGTATTATATCCTCAAAAATAAATGCAAGGGAGCAAGGCTTTTAAAATCACTTTTATCTCAGCATTGCTCTAAGGTAATACCTTTGAACGTCTGAGCAACCAAAGTTTGCGAATATTTTTGCCATTTTCAGAAGCCAGTTATTTATTTTCCATGAATTTAAATTTGAAGGAACATTTTCCTTCTGCTATAGTGATTTTGCATGTTATATAACTCACCTCTGCCCTGAGCGAAGCACTTCAAACCCTTGGTTGATCTCCTCAAATGGGAAAGTGTGGGTCACCAGTCCATCCACATCAAATTTCTTTGCCATGTAATCAGCTACCAGCTTTGGGACGCTATCTTTGCTCTTCCAGCCTGAAAAGCAAAGTGGAGAAAAACATGAGAGGACACAAATAGCAGTTAGCAGAACTGCACAAAAAACTCTCTTAGCTGATAACAATAAATGTAATTTTTTGCTAGATGGATTGGCTTGCGTGAATGTGCTCGTGCCACTGCGAGCGAGTATACTGTGGATTACGCTTGTGTGCCACATACTGTTTTGCCTTGTGGATGCATTGAGCACCAAATCTCAGTTCTGAGGTAATCTTGGTCTTGCTCAGGAGGAGGGACTCAATCTGCGGTGCCCTGCCCATGCTGGTCCCTGCTTTTACATTGGCACTTGCAGGCAGTGGGTGTTTGCCTCCCATCTCCCACATGTATCTTGTTCTTGGGCCACTACTGCAGTGTATGACAAATGGTGTTTAAAGCTGGATTAAAGTGCATGGAAGATGAACGAAGTTGCACGGTTGACGGAACTGAAATGTTGCCTACAAAAGGTACCAATTAGGTACAATAGGAGAAGGGGGGTTGATTTTTGATTTTTGACAAGTGCTCAGCCTCTAAGCTGCCCACCTAGAATGCATAGAGCTCAGCAAAGGTAGGCACTTTTGGAGCAAATCGAATACTTTCCTCCCCAAACCGGTCAACGGACTAGCTGGTGTACTGCGTTGGTGCGTAGCAGATACTCGGGTAAAATGTGCCAGGCTAGCACCCCACGAGCCATAAGTATGAAACAATAGAGCACAGAAATGCTTAAAGATTAGGGTCGATTTATAAATTTAATTTATTTATAGCGTTTTTCTACAGTGCTGCTTCACTGAGTGGCATTAGAGCCCTGTACATAAAGTATATTTTCATACTGGGAAGGAAATATGCTTAAACAAAACATCTCACAATAATAATAATTTGAAGAGAATCCAGAGAGTTGGGAGGCAAGGAAAGGACAGGGGAACGAGAGAAAGAAAATAACACCAGATAATGATCCAATAATTTTGACAACAGGCTTGTGGGGAGGAGACCTGTCAGAACTGTGGAAGGGATAGGACGGGAGCATCTTGTGTGGGTCCAAGACACATTAGTTTTGGATAGGAATGTCTTGAGACGTTTTCTAGAGGAGAGAATGGAAGGAGCCATTCTTAAAGGTATCGGAAGGGGATTAGAGATTGTATGTGCAGGACCCTCTGCATATAAGGCAGTGGTTCCCAAACGGCACCGTGGCTCCCTGGGGAGCCGTCAAACCTAGGCAGGGGAGCCACGCACCAAGCACTTTAATGCATTTAATGTTGATGGGGTTGTTGGCTTTAATTAAACTAACTTGACAAACTCTTGATGTCAATGATTTGTAAGTGACATGCCTAAAACTGTAATGTCTATTAAACACACTAAGTATTATTAAATATTGACATTTGTACTTGAATCATAACTACTTCCAGTACACATTTCTTTCAGTACACATACATTTCCAGACAGGCCTGCTCTCTCCTTGAGCACAGGGAAGTAAAACATGATATTCGGCATAACGCCAACATTTAGAACCTAGCAAGGAGGGATGTTTAAAAAAAAGTCAGAGGAATTTGTTTTACTTGCATTGATTTGGAGGCAATTTTATGGAGAAGAGAGCAAAAATAAAGGTGTATGTGGTTTACAAAATTGTGAGTCCCCCTGCTGATACAGGTGTGTTGGCACATATGACATGGGTAGAAATGGAAGTGCATGAAAATATTCTACAACCGCAGAAACACTTTGGCAATAGGGCCGACATGCATAGGGGTTTGGGAACCACTGATATAAGGGGTTCTAAAGAAGGGAGAGCCTCCGCTGAGGAGATGTTTGAGTCACAAGAGATTTTCAGTAAATTAGGCTGGGTCTTTTAATTTAATTTGAGTCTTTAATGGAAGCCAATGTAGATCTTTCAGTATGGGAGTGATGTGATCAAACGTTCTTTTATCCAAGATCAGACAAGCTGTGGGGAGCAGAACTCTGAGGGGTGGCATTTCCTCTATCATGTATAGATATAACTAACGTGTTGGCTGCAGTCTTCACCTTATCGATAGAGAAAAGCGGTTTTAGTCTTTCAGTTCACGTTTGCTGTGTGCGCTATCTTGCAGATGCGAAGTTCAAGAGCGAGCTTGCTGTGGATGAGGAATTGAAGGGATATATCACATGCAGCTGGTAACTGCAAACATCCATAACTTGATAGCAAGGCAATTAGTAACAGATCAACTTTACTGCTTGCTTTGCAGGCTAGAAGTATGTACTACATTTTTTAGGGGTTAAGTTTCAAAGAGCTTGCTGATGCCCATTTGAAAATGGAATCGAGGCAGAATGTGAGCACTTCGAGATAGTTGCATAAGGGGACTTTTGACCAGATTTGCGTACTTTCTGTATATTGATGTGGTTTGATGTTATATTTTTCCAGCCGTAGACTACAAGTTCAACATAAAGAATACAAATCATAGGTAATCAAATTGATTCTTGGGAGACGCCACAGGTCTTCTTTTCCAATCTAGAAGTGTTGGTGTCTATTTTGAAGAGGTTAGAGCAATCTTTACATAACATTTGAACCAGTTAAACACTGTGCATGTTTAACTCATACCAAGTTAGAGAGCTTTCTGCAATATTTTGCGGAAATTGTGTCAAATACAGCCAACAGGTCACGCATGGTCAGTAGGCAGGAATCACTTTCAGGTGGTCAATGAGGGCTTTTATAGCTGCTGTTTCTGGGCTGTGACCTGATATGAACACTGATTGGCAGAGGAAAGGAGGTGGTTTTCTTCAACGGATTGCCTTTAGTTGCAAGGCAACACATTTCTCGATGGTTTTGCCTAACCAGGGCAAGCTGGTTATAGGTCTGTAATTCTCCAATATATCAGAGCCTGCATTCCCTTGGGAAAAAAAATTGGCAAGATTTAACCAACTTGGAGGTTCAAGTTCAAAATGTTTTATTGTTTCAGTTAATTAAAACCGTAACAATACAATTACTAGAACAAAAAGCTGCAATACATTTTTTCCTAAAAGTCAACTTGGAGGTTGTTAAGGAATGATCCTTGCTGTAGTGATGCATTGATGAGTAGAAGCCAGTAAGGGGCTACTATGTGACAACTATCTTTTATTGTATTTGCAGGAAATATTAATGAAACTAGTGCCTTGGCTTCATTTGTTTGATTAATTTGGTTAGGTCTTCCAACTGCAGTAGTTTAAAGGAGCTTCAGATTATGTTTGTTTTTGATAGCATCTTGTTTCATGTGCACATTTGGATGGTAATTTTTATTTGATTCCAATAATTTTTTCAGTGAAGAAACGTTACAAATACATTGCATTAGGCATAATTTGAGGCTAACCACAATAGAGCACAGGTCAGATACACCAAACATGTCTATCCTGGTCCACGATTTCACATTCTAACTTACTCATGTAAGTCCCAATCCACCACAGCAGTGTGTGCACTTCTACAGCCCTCCAGGATTTCAGAGGAGGCGCATGGGGACTCACAGATTGACAGACAAGCAAACAATAGGGTCCATTCAGGTCCAATTGCCGCTGGTCAGCTGGGTACTTCCAGGAAAAGGCCTCTTGCATCTTACTGTGGCTCTGCAGCCACAAAGGTCGGATAACTGGCCACTGGATTCTACTTCTTTGCCCTGGGTATAAAAGGGAGTATGTCTAGTCCTTCAGGGCTCCTTTTAAGTCAAGACGGAGGGTCCAATCCTTCCCTATCTCCTGCAGGTCCAGAAACTGTTCTGAAGTGGGTGCCTAGAGATGTCATATTTATGCCTGAAACACCTCCTTAATCAACTGAGTATTAGTTCCTAAGATCTGATCTACGTACTTTTGCAGTAGTTTATGATTGCTCTATTGCAGACTGGCCTGCAGTAGTTCATGTTTGCTCTACTGGAAACAGGCCCAAAATGCAATGTGTCAGGGCATTTTCAAGATGCGAAAGTGTTCGGCCTCACAAAAATGCACTAAAATCCAGTTTGAGGCAGGCAATGTGTCCACAAATAACCCAAACACAGACGTCTGGTAGGACAAAAGTAGGGTCCTCTGGCAACCAGACAGAGGATACGCAAGAAATGTCCTGACATCCTGTTCTCTATGAAATCCGGTAGGTTGCAGATGGAAGACTAGAGACACACAACCAGTCACAATTAGCAAATCCCTTCAGGGCATTAGCCTGTGGAGGTTGACTCGACCTAAACACAGGTCTCCTCTGTGAACTTGTCTGCCCTCTTAAACCTACTTGTGGCCTCACTTAAACATGGAATGCAGTTTGTGTCACATAGGGGAGATCATCAGATGGGCAACTCTCATACAGCATTAGGAGAAATATGGGTCAGTTAATTTTCATAGTTCCATAATTCAGACCATGTCACTTGTTCACCTAGAAAGCCCTACAGCTGGTCATTTAGCACCAGTAGGTGGGACATCCAATAATTGGACTTAGTCACACTTGACCAAGCCCCCATTCAAAAGTGAATTTACAACATTTTGCCAGTAAGACCCCCAGAAGCCTCCCTTGCAAATAAAAAGGATGTATCTGGGTTACAAGTTTGCAAAATAAATCACAGGGGGCTCTCTATTAAAAATTCAGCAGCTGATAAAAAAATCTAGGGAAGGTCATCATTACAAAGAAGGTGATCCTGTCCATAACAGAGATGTTAAGATTCTGCCAGCTTATGTTGAAAACAATCTTGATGAGGGGTCATCAGTAAGAGACCCAATCCTTTCCTGATATTGACCAGAGAAATTGGCAAAGGGCTTTACTCAATCAGACCTAACTATTTTAGTCTCTGATCTTGGAATATGGCAACCTGCCAAAATAATCCACAGATTCCCCTAGCCAAAATAATATCAGGTGAGAACCGTCTGTGGACTCATTTTAACCAGTCCACAGTTTAGGAACTTACACCACAAACATTATAAGGGACTTGGTGCTTAAAGTTCAGCTCTTCTGGCAACTCTCCCCTTCCACATGGAAGTGATACATCAGAAGAACTCCAACCGACATCTGTTCCAGTACTTTAGGAGTGTTCAATCACTCCTTTGAATACTTTTTTCTCTCCTATACAGACATGCTGATCAATACGCTTTGGTCAAGTCATGTTTCCATGACTAAAGGATATACTGTGCCATCTAGAGGAGGACAAACTCCCTTAAAGTAAAGGTCATCAGAGGCTCCATCATTGTGAACCTCAAAGTTGTAACCTGTTTCAGTGGAATTAGCATCCAGTCCAGTGACCAATGTCTGCAACCTTGGGCTTGCTTTTGATGCTATACTTTCATTGGCTCACTTGGGACACGGTATTGCACCACACTGTTTTGCTTGCATGAACCAATTAAAAGAATCATTATTCTTCTTTAAAAATCTTTCCATAGAACCGTGGTTCAGTCCATTTTCTCCTCTCACTGGAGTACAAGAACTCCTTTGTTGAAATCTTTCTAAATGTCTCCCAAAATGTCTTGCCTTCATGCTCCAACTGGTACACAAAGCTGGCCCTCTCATTTTGTGGTTTTACTGATACGCTTCTATTTCTGAACATCTAATGCTTCTACTGTGACTTCCAACATTCAGATGCTCCATTTTTAAATCTTTATGCATTTGTCACTGAGCCATCTGTGACCCTGGCCCTGTCTTTCTCCAACAACCCTTTAAATGTTACAACTCATTCACTTAGCTCATCTACAGCAGGTCTACTGAACCTACCCAAGATTTACAGCAGACACCGAGGTGGCACACCTCACTGCCAAATACTGCATCTCTCGCGAATCAGAGTAACCTTACACTTATTTGCAACTGAAAACCTGGCCCTCTCATCCTTTTGGTTGCTCTTTGTTGTTGGCGCTTGTGCCAGGAAATGTTTTTAGTGTAACATGTGTGCTTTACAAATATGCCGGGTCAAGTAGCTTAGTGGACTATTGCTTCCACTGTAGAGGCATGTGTTCCACCTCATGGTCACAGGTTCAAATCCCGGCAGGTCCACTCAGCCTTTCATCCTTCTCAGGTCGATCAAATGAGTACCATTGAGTTGGGTAACAATAAACATCTGTTATTCAGAACAAAGATACCCTTCTGGGTGAATGTACGCTTTACAAATACATAAGTTATGTTATGACGCTGCCATGGGTCCCAAAGGTAAACCCGTCAGGAAGAATGATTTATCATAACTAATCATTTATAATCTTCAGCCCCCCTGAACTGTGCTGCCTCTTCGAGTCATAGTGGATGCTCGATCTTTTCCATCAAGAGTATGCTTTCCATTTGATCTTTGGAGTGCAGAAGGACTTATACCTTGCCCCCCCACCCCCGTCCTCCAGTCACGACCATAAAACTCCAATACCACATTACCTGGCGAACGGAATTTTGACTTTGGCACCCTAAAAACAAAACATTTGTATCTGGGAGGGAATGTTATGTCACATCTGTGTGGTGATTTATTTGAATGTATGACGTTACAATGCATACATTTACAACGCATGCCTTTACAACGCAGTTTTTACATCGCAACTTCCTTTGCAACGCATACATTTACATTCCATACCACTACAACTAATTTTTTAAACCTACATTTACAACGCATACCATTACATCGCATTATACCTTTACAACGCATACCATTACAACCTATACCATTACATTGCCTTTAAGGTAAGTGTTGGATAGTGTAGGGTTAAAATTACTATTCAACTCCAGGGGGTGCAACAGTAGGGTAAGTGTTGGATAGTGTAGGGGTAAAAATTACTATTCTAACTCCAGGGGCTGCAACAGTAGGGTAAGTGTTGGATAGTGTATGGGTACTATGCGTTGTAATGGTGTGCATTGTAATGACATGCGATGTAATGCCTGCGTTGTAGTGACATGCGTTGTAGTGTCATGCGTTGTAGTTACATGTAATGTAATGGATGCACTGTAGTGCCATGTATTGTAAAGGATGTTGCGATGTAATGACTGCATTGTAAATGTAGTGCCATGTAATGACTGCCTTGTAAAGGTTGTGTAGTGTAGTTCCTATATTCCCAATAGGCTCTGCGCATTGGAATAATATAAACAGCAGTGTAGACGTCGGACTGAGGTCGACTAGGTCTCTACTGACTATATTAGACTTAATTAGTTTTGCCAGCTAGCTCAGAGGTCACTAGAAACTTTCTTGAATAAACAAGGAGGAGTTTAACTTCCCTGGATAGACAAGAAGGGATTAGCTTCTGACAACCATAAAACATGACAACTTTGCTCCCTCAGAATAAGAGTGTATCTCTAGAGTCGTGTGAAAACAATAGACAGCTATTTTACTCAGTCAATCGTGCATACTTAGTTTCACCAGAGTGCAGAGAATAGAGAGACGGGCGTTTTCAATAAAAGGTGTTATTTATTGAGCAGTCTTCTTTCTCATGCAAGAGAAATGAATTGCCACAATTGCAATACTTATCATAAAGTAAAGTGCGTACAGTAAAAGGAGTATTATGAAATAATACTGTAAAAGCATTGATATGGTTTCTTAGCCATATGATACTTTAAAATGGATAAAATATATACATACATATATACATTGACTAACGTATTCAACTGGTGCTTCTAAATACGCCTACCCCGGTGTACCTGACCTAAGCCTAATACGTGGGAAGGAGTAAGTAAGTGGCAGTTTAAGTTAAGTTGGTTTTGCCAAGAATCTGAGTCAAGAATTCTCTTAAGGGTTTAGTCAGCTCCGTACCTGGGTAATAGAAAGCAGGAGGTCTGGTATCTCTCTCTCAGGACTCGATATCCCAGCAACCCGCGAGGGCGGCTGGAAACAACGGAGCTGGATTTTCTCGGCTGGAGAAAAAGACAGCGTCTTTCTCAGTACGTCAAAAGGGAGGGGCGGCGTCCGTGGGCTCTCGCATCAGCTGGGCTCTCGGGCAAGTAGATAGCCGCTCTGCTCCAAACCACTGTGTGTTTGCTTAAGGCAACGTTGGTATATTTATACCTGAAAGGTGCCGGGTTTGATGTAAGGTTGGACATAAAACGTCATAAAAGATGTCACTAAGAACTGGCCGTTCTTTCAGTGCTCGCAGGAGTTCTAGGACAAATCAAAACAGAAGCATGGGTATTTCCCAGGTTGCTGGAGGTTTGCTTTGTTTAAAGAACGCGTTGTACTATCTAGGAGTCTGGGGAAGTAGCCTTGCTTAATTTGGACTGCATGGGCTACGACTAAATATGGATATGATTCTTATGCCTTTATAAGGATATTATTTATTATAACCACATAAGGGCATAAATCAGGAATATCGAATTAGGATCCTAGATAGAAATACAACACCCACTCCACGATCTAATGTCCCTCATTACAAAAACTAAGCAATAGTAAACATATAATGGTGCATGTGTTTTCCAACCCACCCCAAAATACATAATTCGCATTTGAAATGGTATATGGTAAATACACGAAAAAGAGTATTGGTACTGTACGCTTTTCAAGCAGTGGTATCATTCAGTTAAAAATGCATATATATATCAGCTGAATGAATTGCGAAAATTACACATGAAATGGCTCTGAATACAGAAGAGAAGGTCGAGACCATTTCATCACATAATATTACAAATACTGTACATGTGCTAGAGGCTGAGGTAAAATATTGTCTCTACTGTTCCTAAATTAGAAGCTCTGTTCTCTAAGAATAGTTCTACTTTAAGTAGAGTACTCTGTGCCAGCAGAAGGTAAATATTTTGAAGTGAGAAAAAAATAATTTTGCTTTCAGGGGAAAATATAGTTCCAAATGTTTTCAGTAGCTTTTGTTTATCAAAGCTGAAGGCCGAATTCAGAGTTCAGGGAACGCTGTGTGCTCGTTGCTTTAAAAGTTATTCTTTCTGTTCAGGTGAGAACATCATTTCAGACAGACTCGCAAAAAATTGGTCTACGACATCAGGTGAAAGTTCAACCAAGTTGGAAAATGCTGTAACAGTGCATGTGTGAGAATGATTGCTATCATCGATGTCAGGATCAGCAATGCTCACAGAACGTTGTACCTGTGTGATGCTGCTCTCATCTCGTACTCCACTGCCACATACTCGTAGTGGTGAAGTCTCAACGAATGCCGTCATCGGAATAGGTAGCCGCTGGGGACAGCACGATGCATGAGTCGTTCCCGGACCTAGCAAGGTATCTGTATCCGTTGGTACTGCTGATGGTAGTGTAAGACAGACGTCCAGCACGCATTCTTCTCTGCATAGCATACATCGAAGCACAGGTAAGACGCAATTTTGCCAGATTGGTCTGAATGAAAGAAACAAGGTCATATTCAGATCTCTTAGCCGGGCTAATCCTAGGACTTTAGTTATGCGGTCCCGGTAGCGTATTGCTAGGATCGTTTCTTCCATCGTTGCTGGAGTCTTGTCTGCGGCTTGGCTTGCCATATCGGAGCAGAAGAATCAAAAATAAAATTCCTGCTACGAGTCCCAAAATTAGAGGTAGGCCGCCAAAGACAGAATGGACAAAATTGGGAAAGATGCCCAGAACTGTTTCAAACGGTGTCAACAGTCCCGAAAAAACTGTCTTAAATACATGTGCGATGCCACTGGTATCTGACATGTTTAAGATTTGGCTCAACATTTCTACGAAATGCACGGGGCAATTGGTTGATAATAAGGAATGTATCTCTGCCGTTGTCCTTGCAATTTGCAGGTCATACGTTTCTTCAGACGAGGTCAAAGGCACAGTTGTCTGTAAAAGAATGGATTTCATTCTGCTTAAAGTATCAATTCGAATAGAAGAGATATTCAAATAAGGCCATATCGCCGCCTCCATGTCTGGAGTGCTGTTTGGATACAATACTTGCATACAGCAAGTGACCATGGAACTAACGCTGACGAGATAGGCTTTTCCTGGCACCTTGCCACAACAGCTGTGGTCATTTATTAGAACATAGCTGCAGTTGGAAAGCTGTCTGAAAAATGGCTCTATCTGTTTTGCAGGAGTGCCGTGCAGGTGACATGAAAGGTTATTTGAAGACCCTACGCAGGCCCCATGCAAGTTAATACCTTGACACAGGAGTGTACCACTTAGTGATTTTTTACAATTGTTACCACTAAGAAATATCTCCTTTTCCTTTTCATTATAAAATTTGTGTGTATAAGGTAATTTCCATGTTGACTTGATGTAGCCTTTACCCAACCTTTCATACTGGCACGCTGGAATATACTCTTGGCAATATTTAAACTGGAAAGTTGTTATCGGAATTGTAATTATACCGTGTATTATCCATTCAATGACAGGTCTTTCTGACATTGTCAATGGTAATCTCTCAAGTTTTTCAATGCTCAGAATCGTATAGTCTGCTCCTTTTTGTGCCAAACTGATTTGTTTATCAGTAAGGTTAAAGATAGAGAATAATGACGTTGTGTTGATTAAACACCATGGCACGTAGCCTGAACGCAGGTAATTGGGACTGACCATGTTGTAACATTAGTAAGTCCCGCTCTATTATATCAATAGCAGATGATACAATACTGTCCAGTGAATATATTCTGGAGGACAGAGTCGTTAACCCATTGTCCACAACAGAAAGTGATTTTTCCAAATTAATAGATCAATTTCTCGTATTTTTTCTGCTGTTTCAATTTGCATTACTTTCCAAGCTTCGTTGTACGCAGCGTATATACCGGCCGCTATGAAACATTTTTGACGCTGTTTGCGTGGTCCCAGTATGAAATCAGGCAAGTCAGCACCGTCTTTAAGTAAAGTCAAGTGTTGCTTAATTTCAGCCAGTGTGGATTTCTGTAGCCATTCGAGGCATAGTTTCCCTACACTGTATGTTGTAACTATCCCTGGATGTTGTCTCTGGGAGTATCTAGGGTCTGGCCTGTTCAGTTTTAACCCCTGTATTTTGTTCAGGAATCTATCTTGACAGTTATTTGTGTCTGTGGGCCAGATCAACCATTCTTTCCAATCAGGATGTGTTCTGTTTTGGTGTAAAATATGGGATACGTCTATCTCCACATCAGTAGTGCTATTACTATCAGGTATGGGCTTTGGAATAGACAGTTTATTTAAGTCTTTAATCTTGCCTAGGCCAAGACAGGTTGTTTGCTGAATGGTGTCATTCAGGAATATTAATTGTTCTGGGATCATGCAGGCTCTAAATAATGCTTCTAGACCTTGGACCTGCCATTCTTTTGTACCCCAGATGGTTTTTGTTTCAATGTTGTTTTTCCAGAAACCAAAACCGAATGTAGTCATTTTTTCATAAAATGCTTCAGACTAAATCAATTTAGTATTTGTCAACATTGTTTTCATTCCTGTCTTATTTAACATTTTAAAATAAAACGTTTCTGCATCACTTGTGTTAAACCCTGAGAAGTATGGGAATTTCTCATAAAATGTTTTCGAGCTGCTTTTAGGTGGTGTTGCACAATGTTCCCATTGGTTATAATTATAAACATTTCTAGGCTGTGCAGATTTATGTAAATAGTGATGGCCAAAGTGATTGTAGCAGTACATTTATTCATAATCCGATGAACCCTGTAAATAATCATGTTCTGTAAATTTTGCTGACATTACTAAATCTGACATCATATTATTAATATTTTCAAAGTCCCAATCATCAGAGAAAGTACTTGGTTTTACAAAGTCACTTAATGAAACATTGAACTGATATAGATATTTCAAGAGCTCAATCGGGCCAAAAATGTAAAATTCAGTTCTGTCCCATGCTACCCCACCGGGTATTGGATTGGCTGTGACGTTCACTGATGATAGTTCTCTTTTCTCGATGTGAGATGACTTGTGAGGTTTTAGGACCAAGTTGATGTTCTGACTTGCTGTGTCCATTGTACTGTATTTTCCTTCAATGAATTTTCCCAAACAAAGAACCATGATGAGTCAAAGCAGGAGGAAAAGTACACCTAACACAATCCAAAATTCAATCCATGGAGAAATCAGATAGGTTTCTTTGAGTTGATGAAAGAGTTCTGTTACTTTGTCTTTGAAAGTTTTTGTTGCTGGCGTTTCTTCAGGCTCGCTTGGATCTTCAGAAAAGACATCGAAATTGATGAAGTAGCCAGATGCAGTTCTGTCAATTGTTGGAATTGCTTCCGAATTTTCATTTGCTTTTGGATTTTTCTTTGTTTCATTAGTCTAAGGCTACATCGTTGTAGACTGGTGTTTCTTGACGAACTGTTGCAATTTGGGTTTCAAGAGGCACAAGTTCCATGGCATTGTTGCATAGCCCTTTTTTATTCACTGCAGGTTTATCAAATGTGATTAGTCTCTCAGTTTGAACCTCTTGGATTGTAGCAAATTTTGGTACTCTGCTATTCCTTGGGAGTCCACTGGGCCTACTACTTATTATTGGCCACATGATTGTGGTTTTACCAGGTCGATGGATACAACTCGGTTCTCCTTTTTACCAGCAAGGGGCGGTAGTACAACTGATCTTGTTCCGCTGACAGCTAAGACAGGTACTGCTTTTCTGTAAGAAGGCCCACATTCCTTCTTCACCGCGATCTTCTCTCTGACCAGATCCCCAATCTTTGGAATCCAGACAGGTCTTGCTGGGACAGGTGGTTTTTCTTCAGTGGCTGTTGGCTGTTGTTTTAACTTTATGTTGCTCAGGTTCCTTCTTGTTTCATTTAAGTCCTGTAAAAATGCCAAACGGTCTTTGATGTCAAAGCATTTTTCTTCTACCACTGAAGTGTGACTATCAAGATCCTGAATATACATTCTAGTACCGAACAATAGTTCGTACGGACTGAGACCTTTTAGAGAATTTCTAGGCAGATTATTAAGACTACGTTGGACACTTGTTAAATGTTGGACCCACCCATTACCCAAACCTAATACCCTCGCCGTCATAGATTGCTTTATGTCCCGGTTTTTTCTTTCCACTACCGCATTTCCCTCAGGATGGAAGGGACAAGAATACCGCAATGCAATGCCCATGCTGGCCATGGCCTCCTTGTAAGCCCTAGAGCTAAACGCAGGACCCTGGTCAGAATGTAGCATGCCAATTGTGTAGGTGCCGATAAAGACTCGCAAATCTTTTATAACCGTTCTGGCGTCAGCCGAGCGCTGGGGCCACATCCAAATGAATCTCGTGCAGGAATCCACTGCGACCATGATGTATTTATAGTTGCCATCCCCTTGTAAGGGACCACAGTGGTCTAGGTAAACACACGCTAATGGTTTATCTGAGATTAGAAGGGGCGTCTGTGCTGGTCGTTTCACTGTTGATACTTTCATTCTGTGGCATATTTCGCATTCTAGAACATAGTTCCTAGTTTGTTTTCTCATGCGCAGTCACCAATATCTCTGTTTTAATAACGATATTGTTGCGGAAACACCAGCATGTGCAGAAGCTAGCCCTTCGTGTGCCGCTATAATTAGTCCTAACCTGTGTTCGATGTTTGGAATTGCCCTATCCCCCACTCCAGGGATTCGAGCAAAAGGAACATTATTCACATCAGTTATGTATGAGTACTTTACTGGAAAGCCTTTTGGGAGTGATTTTCTATCGTCTTTTACTGAAGCACTGACAGCTTGCATTACATCGCTGTCTATTTTTTTTTTTTGACCGGGTGATAGCAGCTACGGAATCCGTTTGCACAGCTGCCTTCGCGGCTTCATCAGCCAATGAATTCCCCGCAACGTGAACGCCATCACGTTGATGACTCAGTGTATGTATCACGTGAGTCTTTTGTAGTTCTTTCTGTAAAAGAACTACTTGTTCCCAAAGCATTTTATGCTTGATTGTGCCACCTTTTGCATCTTTGAAGCCGTTTTGAACCCAGTTCTGCAAGTATTCATTATAAGACTGAACGCAGTAATATGAATCGCACACTATTAGTGTGGGGAATTTGCGATCGGTATTTTCAAGCGCCATCTTAAATGCTAGTAGTTCAGCTCGCTGAGCTGTACAATCTCCTAGAGATTGGGTTTTAGTGACCAGTGGTCTAAATTTTCCTTTGTGCCAACGACCTTTAACAATCGCGCATGCAGCACTGTAAGCTTGCTTACCCCCAACTGCGGGTTGTGCTGATCCGTCTGTATATATTATACAGCCGTAATGTTATAGAGGCAGGATTTCGGTCGGCAGAGGACATTCATATTCATATTGGAGAAATTCTTGTGTTTTTAAATTAGGATCAAATTCGTATACTACGTCTGTTGCAGCAAGAGAATTAACCCATTGTATCCATCTTGGATGTAGCGCTTTAGCAATTGGAATGCTTGCTTTTGTTACTGCTTCTAGGGCAGGTACTGGTGTTACGATTATTATTCGTGTACCTTGTGCTAGGGCTCTTTCTTTTGCTACAGCAGTCTGAATCGCAGTTAGAATTTTTTCAGTAGAACTGAATTTCATTTCAGCTTGTGTGTACAAGTGTGATTTGTAAGCTATTGGTACCGTTTTTCCCTCATTAAAGGTCAGGTACATGAATCCGCATCTTCCTGGGATGACTCGGATTACAAGGTTGCGTATGTTTTAGCGTGTTTGCAATTTTGTTTTAGCTAACATGTCTGTTTGTAATGATCTTAAAATTTCTGTGTGTTTCTGAGTCCAATTTATTGGTTTGAAATCAGGTTTTATTAATTCATAGAGAGGTTTAACCCTCTCTGCATAATTTAGAATGTATGTTCTTCCGAAATTCAGGAAACCTAGTATTGAATGTAAGTTCTTCAAGGTTTTAGGTGCTTGGAGTACAGCACACTTCTCTAAGAAGTTGTCTGCTAGGCTTTTGCCTTCACTTGATAATTCATATCCTAAAAATAGGACAGTTAGATGGGCAATTCGTGTCTTTTTAAAGTTGAATTTGTAACCCTCAGCTGCAAAACCAAGTATTATGGTGTTCACTCTTTTCAAGTGAGTATCCAGATCATCATCTGTTAGATAGATGTCATCGACATAAGATAATGCTTCATCATCATATATTTGTAGTAACTCTGTTACTCTTGCTGAGAATAATCCTGGGCTATTCTTGAATCCCTGTGGGAGTCGACAGAAGTGTTTTTGCGACCCCATTATTGAGAACGCGGTCAAATACCTGCTCTCAGGTGCAAGGTTCTGACAAAACAATCCATTAGAGATGTCTAATGTCGTTTTATATTTTTGGGCACGATGTTATTTATTAGTGCTGCACTGTGTGAGTTTTGTACTGCAAATGTTTTGCAACAGGAGTTTAAGTGTCTGTAGTCCAAAACTAGACGATATGAATCGACTGGCTTGGAGACAGGAAACAAAGGATTGTTCATTTGTGAGGTGCATGTTTTAATCACCCCCTGATATTCAAGTTGATCTAAGATCTCCCTGACTTGTTTTTTAGCTTCTTGTTTAACCAGGTACTGCCTGTGTGCAGTGGGTTGACTTTTTAACTGGATTTTGTGAGGAGGAGAGTCCTCATCCCATCCTACATGATTTTTGTATAATGCAGGAGCTTGGGCCACTTGCCCATTTTCTTGCAAGTGTATATTTTTTATGAATTGGAATATGATTTGAGAAGGCAGGCATAATCATTTCTTTGCCATGAGGGCACTCCCTGACAAACTCTGGTGGCCAGTCTTTCTCAGCTAAAAGGATGTCATAGCCTTTCGAAAGGTTATCCCAAAAGAGACCCCTTACTTTGCTAGGCTTGTCCCCCTCTATACGCAGTGTTATTTCGAATATTTTATGAGGTTTGCTAACTCTGGTATCTGCAGTTTCCACCTGAATGTATTCATTCGTGTCCACTGTCTCCAGAAGATTCATCAGGATCTTGCGAGCTATGGTCACTTCTGCTGCGCTGTCTAGCATTGTCTGGGCCCACCCTCCGTTTTTCAGTTGTGTCCTCAGTATCCTCGGCATGTTTAATTATTTTAATACTGGCTACCTTCTTTCTTGGAAATTGTAATTTTTTACTTTGATGAACAGGTTCTTTGTCTTTGGACATGACGTGCTCTTCCTTGTGTTCTGACCGTCCTCTTCTTTCCGATTTCTGTGAGGAAGTCTGAAAAGATCAAGAGGGACGTGTATCAATATCTTGATATCTATCAGGTTTTCTCAATTTATCCCTATCTCTAAGGTTGTATCTTTTCTCAGAGGGCTCCCTCTGGGGAGACTTGTGTCCTTGGTCCGGAGATCTTTCTCTCCGTTGAGGAGACCTTCCTCTGGACTGGAATCGTTTTTCTTTGGGAGTGGATTGTTTATCACCATCCCAACTCTTTTTTGGAGTGTTTAGATTATTTTTAATAAATAAAAATCTGGATTTTCAGTTAGTTGGGGTTTTACTGGTTTCCCACCCAAACTATCTCTACCTAGTTCTTCATAGGATTTTTCTATGATTCTGGCAAGTTCAAAAGGTTGTTCTGCTATATCTGTTTCTTTCAATTTCCGGCGGATCGCCATAGATGCTGCTTCTCCTTTTATGTTGGCTAATAATATAGCCGAGACCTGCTTGAAGTCTTTCAGTAATTTCATACCCAGAGTTAAAGCAGGTTCTGGACCGTATTCATTTTGAATTTGTCTTAGCACATCTGGTATAACCGCCATGGACGGAACACCATGTGTTTTTGTGTAAATGGAAGCAAAGACTGTGCCCCAAGTGTCACAGTCCTCCACATGTGGTGCGATCCCCATTGGAAGACAGATAGTCAGATTCTGTGTTTCTCATTGGCTGTAGTATCAGGAAATACTGCCTCTATTTGAGTTATTTTTTGTGCTAACCAGAATGGAATTTGTTCCCGTTTTGAGGGTATTTTACCAAGACATGATTGTATGTTCTGTGGTGTAATTTTGTTTGTGTTCCCCTGATGAGGGGTCAGCTGTGGAATGTTAATTGCTGGTTGGACTGTTGAGGTCCGCATTACATATTGGACTAATTGCCTATGTATTTTAATTAGCAGTTTTAGCTGAGCTAAAAGTTCCGGGACTGACATTTGGTCAATGTCTGGATGTGGTGTGTAGCTGGCTAGAACCGGCCACGTGGCTCCTGGTCTACCTAGTGGACCGAGCCTGGTGATGTGATTTTTGTGTTTTAGGGCGCCTTTAAACCAGAGCAGGTGCTCTTGGTAATTTAATGGGATTTCAACCTCCTCGAAAGGAGTGTATCCATCCGGAGGTTCCTCTATTTTGTAATAGTGGAATTCTTTTGTTACAGCGTTTGCTGCTGGAAAGTGTATCCATGAATAGAATACCTCTGTCTGCCGATATTCATGGGCCTCTACCACGAATATGACTGTACCACCTCGTGATGATAGCCCATTTTCTATAAGTTTAATAGTTATAGTTCTTCTTATATTTGCCGGAATGTAAATAGCATTCGGGTCATTCTGTTGGATATTCGTGTCATCCAACAACTGTTGAGACGCTGTAGCATCTCTTTCTTCGTCTCCGTCAGGCATTTTATTGACAGAAAGTTTTTTGTTGCGGATCAAGTTTCAAGGGAAACAAAGATTAGGTGCACAATATTTTGGAACACTGTATCTTTCAACGTTGACTAAACCAAAAACTATACATAGGAATCTCTTCCTACTAAGTTCCGGTGGATTTTAACCTTTTACCCACTCCAGACGTCTTTTGGAGTATTTACGGGAAAAAGGGTTCTGTGTGAAAAAGCACGACTGAGTTACTCTAGTGTCTTGCGTTAGATTATCGCCTTACCAAACATTGGGCGCCATGTATTGTAGTTCCTATATTCCCAATAGGCTCTGCGCGTTGGAATAATATAAACAGCAGTGTAGACGTAGGACTGAGGTCGACTAGGTCTCTACTGACTATATTAGACTTAATTAGTTTTGCCAGCTAGCTCAGAGGTCACTAGAAACTTTCTCGAATAAACAATGAGGAGTTTAACTTCCCTGGATAGACAAGAAGGGATTAGCTTCTGACAACCATAAAACATGACAACTTTGCTCCCTCAGAATACGAGTGTCTCTCTAGAGTCTTGTGAAAACAATAGACAGCTATTTTACTCAGTCAATCGTGCATACTTAGTTTCACCAGAGTGCAGAGAATAGAGAGACGGGCGTTTTCAATAAAAGGTGTTATTTATTGAGCAGTCTTCTTTCTCATGCAAGAGAAATGAATTGCCACAATTGCAATACTTATCATAAAGTAAAGTGCATACAGTAAAAGGAGTATTATGAAATAATACTGTAAAAGCATTGATATGGTTTCTTAGCCATATGATACTTTAAAATGGATAAAATATATACATACATATATACATTGACTAACGTACTCAACTGGTGCTTCTAAATACGCCTACCCCGGTGTACCTGACCTAAGCCTAATACATGGGAAGGAGTAAGTATGTAGCAGTTTAAGTTAAGTTGGTTTTGCCAAGATTCTGAGTCAAGAATTCTCTTAAGGGTTTAGTCAGCTCCGTACCTGGGTAATAGAAAGCAGGAGGTCTGGTATCTCTCTCTCAGGACTCGATATCCCAGCATCCCGCGAGGGCGGCTGGAAACACCGGAACAGGATTTTCTCGGCTGGAGAAAAAGACAGCGTCTTTCTCAGTGTGTCAAAAGGGAGGGGCTGCGTCCGTGGGCTCTCCAATCAAGTAGATAGCCGATCTGCTCCAAACCACCGTGTGTTTGCTTAAGGCAACGTTGGTATATTTATACCTGAAAGGTGCCGGGTTTGACGTAAGGTTGGACATAAGACGTCAATAAAGATGTCACTAAGAACTGGCCGTTCTTTCAGTGCTCGCAGGAGTTCTAGGACAAATCAAAACAGAAGCATGGGTATTTCCCAGGTTGCTGGAGGTTTGCTTTGTTTAAAGAACGCGTTGTACTCTCTAGGAGTCTGGGGAAGTAGCCTTGCTTAATTTGGACTGCATGGGCTACGACTAAATATGAATATGATTCTTATGCCTTTATAAGGATATTATTTATTATAACCACATAAGGGCATAAATCAGGATTATCGAATTAGGGTCCTAGATAGAAATACAACAGTTGTTTCCCGATTTATTTGAGTGACTGTAACAGGCCTTTCTGAAATAGACAATTGGAAATGAGCCATCTCGACAAATTGCATTGTGAGTCCAGAAGTGAATCTATGGCAATTCATGCACTTCAGTGCTTTAGACAACTCTGTTTAGCCCTGATAACATTGTCCCAGCTTTGGCCAATTCTCATGAAAGTGAATGCATACACAGAGAAATACAACATTTGTCAGAGAGGGATACTTTAAGCACATTGGACACAGGGAAGTAACAAACTGAGTGACGCAATGAGAGAACAGTTGAGTAAATAATGTACAGGCAATTGAAAACAAGTCTGAATATTCAAACCTAGACCAAACAACCATTCAAAGTACATTTTCATCCACATATTATTAAAGTTAATTTTGGTGATGGAATAAGCAAATCTGTATGATACATGACCTCAGTCCCCTGTGTCCAAAATGTTTTATTGTATGCCAAGCTTGAAAAACCTACAGCAGGCTCCAATTGACGAATAGAAAGACTTCATTGTTTACATCAGGAATAAGGGCATGAGAGGATGCCAGCAAAGGATTATCGAAAGACACACCCATGCCAAAGCTGAGCCAATAAAGCCTTAAGTAGCTGCCAACTGGCATATTCTTTTGCTAAGACAAAACAATCTGATTCAAGTTTGTTAGCCCATCCTTCAACGACTGGCAAAGAAAATAATTTTGAAATTGCAGGATGGAAGAAATGTACTCGCATGTCAAAGCTGGCATTTAAAGGAAAATGAATGGAGAAATCCTACTCAAATATTGATGGTGCAGACTCAACTATTGCAATGCCCTCCGCTCTAGTGCTCCACGCCGTAGCATTAACAAACTTCAAGCAGCCCAGAATGCAGCAGCAAGATTATTGGGCATCACCAAGTTTGACTAAGTCTCCCCAGCTCTGATCATACTCCACTGGCTTCCAGTGGCTAAGAGGATACAATTTAAATCATTATGTATCGCTTTTAAATCTCTTAACAATATGGGGCAATTACAGCGGACGGAATTTCTTAAACCCTACACTCCTGCCAGAGCCCTTAGATTGGCCGAATTGAGAAACGTAACTGTTGCTATAATCAGTAAGGTGAGATGAGGTTGTAAGAGCTTCTCAGCCACAACGGCAAGCCTTTTGAACTCTTTGCCTATCACGTTGAAAAAAGAGAATAGTCTCTTTAAATTCAGGAAGGGCCTCAGAACCTGGCTGTTCTCGGTTTAATTTTCTTACTTCCTCTGTACTGAATGCATTAAAGGCAGAGCCTAGACACCCCAGGGAATTTGTCATGCTCTACACATTTCTCATCATCTTCAGACTCTGATATGTGGTGTAATGCTTGCTGATCAACTTCCTGGTTACAGGGGTATACAACTTATGTGGTGTTATGTTGTATACATGAGGATCCATGACATGTCACTGCACCTGGAAAAATATTGTAAAGTAGAACTACAGGTTTTTTGACCAGTCGATTTGCTAAGTTTTGTGATCTGGAGGGTTAGGGTTGAATGCTGCAAAAACATGTTTATGGTTATTAGGGTTCAAATATCTTGGAAGTGTATTGTGATGGTGGGGACCAGTGTGCTGGAGCATGTTCATAGCTCTGATTATTTGGGGATAACACAACCCGATAGATTAACATGAGGTCCCCAACTCAGTAGGAGGAAACTGAAGCCTCGGATTTATTGGTTATGGTTGTAGATTTTACCTGAGATAAGTGCCTATAGAAATTGTGTCAAGGAATTCATGTGTCTAGAAAACTCACAAAGTTCCTTGGCTAAAGTAAGTATGTAGCTGGGTCACTAAATTGGGCTTTAAAGAAAAGTGGGATAACCCAACAACCATAAAAAAGGCTGAAGTTGAAGTAGGTAAGTCTTGTTATTGGACCTTCGTGTACGGTCATTATATGTTAAATCTGGACAGTGGGCGTCTAACCAAACAATATTTTGATTTTAAAATTGCACCGCACTTGAAACCATTATTAGATAACATTACGCCTCACCATGCTAAAAGTTTATATGTTACATTCCGAATCGGGAATTTACCACTTAAAGCTTTTATGAAATGGTGGAAGAAATTGTTTCCATGTATTAGCCTATGTAATGGTATAGGTCCAGAAACTGAAGAGCATATATTGTACCATTGCCTGGTATATAAAAAGGCCCAATATAAATTGATATGTGTGCCTGAATGTAGGGAACAGGCTATATTCTGTTGCCCTCAGAGTATTGAAAACTGATACTTCTACTCATATAGTCTTTGCTAAGAGCCATTTTCTGTTAAATGTCTGGTGTAAGAAGGGAAAGATTTTAGCTTAATTTCTAGTCCTTCCTTATGGCACCATGCTGGCTTTGAATTATACCAATATTGTCAGTGGATTTTGACCCGAAGTTTTGCTAAAGGGTTCTTTGTTATTGGTTTTTGCATAAGCAGATTATGTGCTATGTGACTAAATGTGTAGTTTAGCATTCTTGTTTAAATATCAATAAGAACACTCTAATAGTAATGTAATTCTGGTGAAGAATTGGCTTGGTAGTTTGGTCTGCCCTGTTCCCATGATGCACTGGGCCAGGGACAGACTAATTTGCATATAGCCAGGTTCTGAGCTGGGATGGGGCAGTGAGCTAAATAACGGTGATGGATCAAGCCCTGATCTTTGGACTGGGTAAGAGTGGTCTGCTTAATTCAGACACTCTGTTCATCACCACCCCCTTTTCTGAATCGTTTTTGGCCACTATAGGTGTGGTAGGGTATACTCAGACATGAGTCCCTTGCTCACTGCTCCATCAGGATTCAAGCAAGCCGGGCCGACGAGGCTGAAATGCCAGAAACCGGTCCCCGGTAGCTTGTATCCTTTCTGGTGAAGAATTGGCTTGGTAGTTTGGTCTGCCCTGTTCCCATGATGCACTGGGCCAGGGACAGACTAATTTGCATATAGCCAGGTTCTGAGCTGGGATGAGGCAGTGAGCTAAATAACGGTGATGGATCAAGCCCTGATCTTTGGACTGGGTAAGAGTGGTCTGCTTAATTCAGACACTCTGTTCATCACCACCCCCTTTTCCGAATCGTTTTTGGCCACTATAGGTGTGGCAGGGTATACTCAGACATGAGTCCCTTGCTCACTGCTCCATCAGGATTCAAGCAAGCCGGGCCGACGAGGCTGAAATGCCAGAAACCGGTCCCCGGTAGCTTGTATCCTTTCTGGTGAAGAATTGGCTTGGTAGTTTGGTCTGCCCTGTTCCCATGATGCACTGGGCCAGGGACAGACTAATTTGCATATAGCCAGGTGCTGGGATGGGGCAGTGAGCTAAATAACGGTGATGGATCAAGCCCTGATCTTTGGACTGGGTAAGAGTGGTCTGCTTAATTCAGACACTCTGTTCATCACCACCCCCTTTTCCGGATTGGTATATAAAAAGGCCCAATATAAATTGATATGTGTGCCTGAATGTAGGGAACAGGCTATATTCTGTTGCCCTCAGAGTATTGAAAACTGATACTTCTACTCATATAGTCTTTGCTAAGAGCCATTTTCTGTTAAATGTCTGGTGTAAGAAGGGAAAGATTTTAGCTTAATTTCTAGTCCTTCCTTATGGCACCATGCTGGCTTTGAATTATACCAATATTGTCAGTGAATTTTGACTCGAAGTTTTGCTAAAGGGTTCTTTGTTATTGGTTTTTGCATAAGCAGATTATGTGCTATGTGACTAAATGTGTAGTTTAGCATTCTTGTTTAAATATCAATAAGAACACTCTAATAGTAATGTACTTAAGTTCCTGGTGATTTTCAATTGGACTGTTGATGAATTTTATTACATTGCACTTTTATTCACGTGGCGCTTATATCTAGTGCATGGCATAACACACTAATGTTTTTCCATATGCATAACCATTGAATCTTGTCTAAGTTTGCTATTGTGTCAATTGTGATTTTTTTTATGATATATATAATAACCTTATGTGAAGCCGGAACAGCACTTACATGATCCTGAACCTTGAGCTCATCCTCTCCTGTTTCTATCCCGTGATCCCCTTCCTTCATTTCCTCCCCTTTTCCCTCCTTGCTCCTGTGTCCGCACCATACCAACTCCCACCCTCACCCAGAGAGGGCCCTCTCTGGCCGGGGGGTGGAACTGGAGGGTTTCACATTTGAGCTCTCTACACGATAACCTCGCCGCAGGATACCCTGCCAAGTTTAAGGGCTGGCTCCCTTTGGAGAACAACCCCTCACTGTTTAACTTAGATTAGAATCTTTCACTCCCTTCCTGGCACCAACCCCCATCACTTGTCCACGGATGCACAATCACACCCGGATATATCCCTCTGATGGAAGGCCTATCAGGTTCTCCACGGATAGGATAGGGTACTCATTATGCACTACTCACGGGGCTAAAAGATGCATTTTAGCACCCCTTCCCCCCCCTCTTTTTAGGTTTACCTTCCTTCAGTGTGGTTTAAACTTCACACTTCCCAGGACCCAACCCCCCATCCAATAATACTGGTTGAGTTGGACATCTCATGTCAACATTTTCAGGCAGATGAAGTTGTACATATCGGGTTGGGTATGGGGCCACATGGCCGTGTTTTGTTAAAACATAACCAAAGAGGATTACCGTTTTGCACTAACCAACCCTTTTCCCCTCTTTCTTCCCATTTTGTTTAAAATTATCAAAGTGAATTTTCCATCAATATAAAATTCTGCCCTATCTCTAAATGTTGACACGTTACTTATGCCAAATAATGACCCGGCCACTTGGCCGTCATGCAATATCATTTATAACACTAAGGATTCTCTGGGGTGCACCAACTGTTAATCTGAACACTTGTATATATCTCAATGCGCAAAAAGGCTTCATAATATTATTTGTTAATATGATGATGGATGAACTGATTTAATGTGGATAGACATGAAATCGGAAAGCATTACCACTAATATTATATTATTTTTATGGCCAGCATGTAATTGTAAACAATGTAAATAAAATATAAAAAATGTAATTCTCAGATTAACTGCACGTCATGGTGAAACACGGGGTCTTTCCTCTATTTTCCTTGTAGTCCATTGAACGAATGTAGTTCAGGATGGGTTTTGTGGTCCTTTTTCACTTTCTACCCCTCTCTTAGTGCACTTTTAAAATGGTGATTGAATGTTTAGTTGACTGGCTAACGAAGAAGACCGTCTGGTCGAAACGCGTCGCCAATAAACAAATCTCTAACACGGACCCTGGAGTGCGAGTCTTTTGTGTTTCCCTAAACAAACATCGTGTGGGTGAACCTTTCTGGCATATATATATATATATACATACATATATTATTTATTTATTGCTAATGCACCTTGCTATATTTTATATTACTACTGTTTTCATTCTTATGATTGTTTTCTAACCGAATAAAGAGTCTTCCACTGCAGCCTGAATGAAATTTTGAACTGCCACGTTGACTTAGCAATAGAACACCCTTGATGATCCATCAACTCCCCTTTTGTTACATATAAGCCACCACTAAGGGGGGCCCAAGGTAGCCCAAAAGGCAGGGCACCTTGTAATTGTAAGGTTGGACATGTAGTGTCAAGTTTTACATGTCCCGGTAGTAAAACACTCCTAAATTTGTTTTTCACTAGTGAGAACTAACCCTCTCATAGGATAACATTGGAGATTCCTTATTACATTTAATAAGCTGGAACTTCTAATCGAGAGTAGGCACCTAAATCGTGGTTGGCGTCTTTTGAATTGTAATGAAGAACCCTATTTAATGGCACAGTCGGGTTTTTGATTATAATTTCGAACATGCCACGTTTTGAAAGTTGGCCTTTTTCTGTCCTTGGCCCTTTGTGCTTGCACCCTGACTTGGGTCACATGACTGGGTTTAACTGACAGTCAGACTTTATGAATTCCTCCCAGACAGTCACACAATACAGGGAGTAGATGTGCCTAAATGGGTTATCTGCTGGCATGATGGGTATGGGGCAGAGCTGAGCACAGCCCCACTTACATCTGAATAGGGAGTACTCCATCTCAACACAAAGGACCTATCACCTTCACATTGTCACTGCAGCCAGCTTGGAGACAGGGCAGGGGAGTCAGAAAATTCCATGCACTTCGAAATTACTGTCTAGAAACCATGCAAAAGGAGGGCATCAGGGTGTAAAAAGATCTCAGAAATCCACTCTTCAGTACACTTTTGGGCCTGTGGATACTCCGTCAGGAAGAAGGACTGTTGTGAAGCTTAAAGAATTGTCACGCTGATGGACTGCTGAACTTCTGCTGCCTTGTTGAATTGCTGTCTTTCTGCCCCGCTGCCGCCTTGCCTAGGGAAGAAGGACTGGACTTGCAACTTGAACCGAAGACCAAAAGACAGACTCCGGAGTGCTAGTTTGCTGGTTACCTGATCTGAGACTCATTGACACAAAAGGCTCACTTCACCTTCGACCAACACCTGAACCCAGCCTGAATGTGTCCTGACCCTCCAAGTGATGCCTCACCAATCCTGGAGGCTTGGAAGTGGTGCTGAAGGTGACAAGACAGCCAAAGCTCAAAAGTGGCTAAATATTGCTCTGAGATCCCGGAGGACACCGGGACCAACCTGCTCACCTATCCGCTCGAGGTGCATTGCCAGCCGGATTGACTTTGCGGCTTTCCCCGCCACATTCTTTCCACAGCAGCAAATCCATTTCAGCAGACCTTCGTCAAAGGGGTATTTGGCCTCATAGAACTGTCTTCGGCTACAGCACTCTGCCTCATTCTGTTGGAGCTTTTAGACTTCCACTTCAGAGACTGAGTCCAAACATAGAAATCTTCACAGTGGCTTTGACTCAAAGCTATCCGATGACAATTATCCCTCCTCGGACACCTCATGCAGCCTTGCCCCACTGAACTCAGAACATTTTTATCAGAAAGTAAGCGCTGACCGGGCCCATTCCACTTCGTATAGCCAACCAGCGTTCCATCGCGGTCAGCCATATTTTCTAATCTGACTCAGTCTCATTCGACTAAATGTTCATGGTTGGCACTTTGATCTTTTAGGCGCTCATTTGCACTAAAAACTTTAGAAATCCATTACTCTGGTTCTACTGATGGAATTGTTGTCGTTTTGGTGTCAAATAATTTGTTAAAAATTACTCAATTTTTTTAAATTGGTGTGGAATTTGTATTGTGTTGTGTTTCTACTTTATAACTATTTGTGTAATGCATAAATACTTTATAAATTGACTCTAAGCTAAGCTGGACAGATTTTTGTGCTAAGCTACCCAGAGTTAAAGTTAATTTAGAGACTTTTCGTGGTTCACCTTCGAAGGGATTGTGGCTGTTGCTTGACCAGGGCTCCCACCCCTGTCAACCAACAACCCAATTTCTCACTATCAGAGAGAAAGAAAGATTGAGAAAGAGAGTGATAGAAAGAAAGAGATAGATAAATCAATAGATAGATAGATAGATAGATAGATAGATAGATAGATAGATAGATAGATAGATAGATAGATAGATAGATAGATAGATAGATAGATAGATAGATAGATAGATAGATAGTGTTTAGGCTTGAAAGGATGACGTGGATTAAATTTGACTAATTACCAAAAGTGTACCTCCCTTATTTAATTTCATTAAATATTGGCTGTGAGCAGATATATCGAGGCCTAAATATCTGGTGGGGTGGTTTAGTGTCCACAGCATTGGACAAGGTTTCTTAGCCAACTTGTGGCAAAGAGTTTTAAGGTACGTTGTTTCACTAGAAATCGCAATTTTGATGTTAATAAATCGAACAAGCTCTTGTAATAAATGTATATCTACTTTTGAAGCAAACGAGGAATGTTGCTCCTTTTACAAAAAATAAAAATCCCTATTGGAAACGTAAAAGAGTTCTGCCTCTGGTGTCAGCATTTGCCAACTTATTATTGCACCTCACAAAGACTAACTCGGTGAACAACCAAGGAGAAATTAGGGCATCCTGGTGTCTTTCCCGTTCCTTCTAACCTTTAACAAAATTTGAAACAAAGACCATCAGCAAATGTTTACCATCTAAAAAGTCTTGCCAATACAAGATATTGGTTTTGTGACAAGAAAGGGGCCATTTACTGTGTTAAAATTGGAGAAGAAAAAAATCACAATGTTCCACACACTGTATCAATTTGCTATATATTGGAAAATGCAAAGTACCTCCAAAAATGCTCCCTTTCCATGTGCGACCTGTAAAGAGCAGCAGAGGACTGAAAGAGAGCTGTGCTGCTGAGGGGGCTTCTCCAACTATCACACTTACTCCATAGCCCAAGTGACAAGCTTCTAGGGCAGCTTTCTAAGCAGAAAAGAAGAAAGTGGAAGAACATTGGCACGGAGATTCAATAAGCATTGTAGTGACTACAGCACTTTATTTAAACGTTAAAGCACATCTTAAGAAAAAACTTGCATTAGGTAAAAATACAAGGTTAAACTCAGCCATTTCTAATGATTGCTGCCATACATGATATTTCTAGACCAAGTTGATGATACAGAACATGCGATTTACCCTGTTTATATCCAATGGAATGGCCAGCAGCAGCACAGACACACAGCTAATATAAATCTGACAACTTTACAGCACCAAAAAGATGCACTTTAGCCTGTCATTATCTGCCAGAGGCATTCAGAGCAGAGGCTCTACAACTCCAACTTGAAAAAGCCTAGATCAGTTATCCTATGGGATGATAAAGCTTTGTAGACCACTAACTAGGGTTATAGTGGTTGTTAAAGGCCCCCTACTAGTTATAGTCCCAGGCCACATGCAACAGCTTATAATGAGAACAAAGGCCTTTAACAAACGGTATAGCCCGAGGCATAAGTGCTGTATAGCTATTACAACGACCCACCCATGTGGGTAGGATGCTTTAAAATAAACAGAGAGTAAAAAAAGATAAGCATAGACTGTTGCACAAGAAAGACTATACAAGCCATTATTGTCCAAGAGCCCCTTCAGTGTCTTCAATGGAGCCCTTACATTTCAGTGTTCTAATATAGCAATACAGACATTCTGTCTTGGTCTATACCAGCCATTATTAGCCTTCTAATCAAGTTATAGGCCAGAGTCATGGCTTTAGGAAAAATATTGTAAATTAAATATTAATTTCGTAAAAGACTAAAACAGCAGTGTTGGAGTACAAAGCTATGTAACTCATAATGACTCCTTTGTTATTCCTTTGCCCTTGACAGAGCTCCAACATTTCAATATACTAGTAGTCTAAAGAGGCTAAACACCTCTCCCATTATTATACAAAGACATCTGGTTAGGGGTTACAGACAAGTGCAAAACTGGAAAGAAAGGAATTAGGTGATGGATTTGGGAACAACCTTGGTAAAAGGTCAAGGATTAAAAGGGACACAATAGTGTTGTTCACTTTTTGCCTAGAACTGCTGTTGCCCTCTTGATCTCTAAATATCACATAATAAACAATTCTCCTCATCAAGCTGCCACCCCTGGATTGGAAAATGAATCCTCAGAACCGGCTACCATCCGCAGTTAAAATCCATCCAGGCCCCACAGTCATCAAGACATATTTCAAAACTACATTTAATGCTGCTGAAACCACAATAGGTGTCCAACCAAGAAAAACTAATGTAAGACTTCTAAGTCGACCTAATTGTAATGTTCTCCGGCAGGGTAGCGGTATAGCTTACCCACGCCCAGAGAGTACGCCTTGGCGCTGGCGTATGACGCCATGTGTGGATATGAAATAAAGAGGGGTGGCCCCGGGGAGTCAGTCGGGACCATGCGATAGAACCCAGCACTCGCGTAGCGTACTTACTGCAGCGGCTGCAGCAGGTATGAAAAACCCTGCCAGGCAGCCCTATTACACTGGCGACGATGGTGGTAATGACCCCACGCCGCATCACTGCCCAGATCCAGTGCTCCACCACCGTAAGTAGCCTGCGACAAGAGTGAAAGCCCTGCAGCCACATACAAAGTCGGCCTAGTGCCACTAAGGAAGGCCATATGATCACATAAAGAGCCAGCCTGCTGCCACTGCTAAGGCCCTGCAAACTGAATGAGTACCAGTGATCGGACCAGCAGATAATCCTTAGCACTCAGCCTGGGATTACGCACGCCTCAGACCCAGCGCCCCCTGGTGGACGTCGAAGTCAGGGGCAGGCAGAGTCACTACGGGACACCGTGCTAAGGCCCATCTGCATCCCAGCTATCCTCGGCCCAGGCGGCTGCCATTCCTGTCCAGGAGAGAGGCAGAGCACATGCCGCAAGGTTCTCCTACAGCTGCGTCAAGATGGGGTCCATCCCGGCCATCGAGCCCTTCGTGGTGGACGGTGCCCCCTCCTCCCTTGACCCTAAGTGGAGGGACTGGACAGACCCTCTCCAAATCTATTTTGAAGGGGCAGGAATAGCCCGTGACAGGCGGAAGGCACTGCTCCTCCACCTAGGAGGCAAAGACACACATCGCATCTACAAAACGCTAGTGGAGGCCACCCCAAATCGTATGCGACACTGCTCAACGCTCTGAATGCACACTTCGAGCCTATGGCGAACAGGGACTAAGAGAGATTTATCTTTCATCAAGCCAAGGAGGAAGCAGAGGAGTCGTTTGAGGCATTTAAAAGAGCTGGCCAGCACGTGCACCTTCCAGGATGAGCAAGAGGAAATCAGGGCTCAGGTAATACAAGGCTGTTACTCCTCGAAACTCAAGGAAAAGATCATCCAAGAATCCTGAAAATCCTTGGCTGATATCCTCACCATGGGATGATCCAAACAATTAGCAAAGGTCAGAGCGTCTCATATGGAGGCCGCCCTCCACCATCCCATCAAGACAGAACAAGTGAACGTCGTGAAAGCCACGCTGCGCCAACACCCGGGCAAGTGTCCGCCAGACAGGAGGAAATAATGCAGCTGTTGTGGAGGCATGCCCCACCGCATGCAGGCCTGTCCGGCGGAAGGGAAGAAATGCTTGGCCTGCAGTAGGATGAACCATTTCGTGACCGTGTGCAGGTCATCGAAACCCCACAAAGAGACGGCCCAGACCGTTGAAGAACCGCATAGCAGCGAAGACATGGATGCCAACACGGGTGACTACCCCGTCCATCACGTACTCGCAGTGAAGCAACCGCTTAAGAAACGACGCAGGTTCCCAAAGTGCTGGATCCAGATTCACCACCAAGACGTGTGGGCCACCATAGACACAGGAGCCTCAATCGAGCTGATGGTCTACAACGTATACAACCAATTGAATCCTCGGCCACCGTTGCGCGAAGCAAGAATTTGTTTATTCGCATACGGGCAGAAGACGCCCATCCCACTACGGGGATGTTTCAAGACCAAAAGTCAGCACCAGGCACTGAAGATCCCCACACCAGTGTACGTAACAGATGAAGAAGAACTGAGGCTAATCTCAGATGCTCTCGCTGTCCAGGAAGAAGAACTCGCAGTCATTATGGAGGAGTTTGAGGACATCTTCAAAGGAATCGGGTGCCTCAAAGGGAAAGAAGTCTCACTTCACATAGACCAGTCTGTTCAACCGGTGGCGCTGAGGCACCGACGCATTGCATTCCACCTACAGCAGAAGGTCGAAGAGGAACTGGAGGCGCTAGAATGGCAGGGGATCATAGAGAAAGTCAGCGGACCCACTCTACGGGGGGCCTCGATCGTAGTGGCGAGAAAACCAAAACAGCCAGGGCAGGTTCGCATCTGTGTCGACGAGCGCCTCCCGAATGTAGCTATAAAAAGGAAACGTCACATCACCCCATCATCGATGACATCCCGGGGGAGCTGAACGGCACAATGTGGTTCTCGAAGATGGACCTTCGATCTGGAAATCACCAGCTGCCCCTCCATCCAGATTCCCAATACATCACCACATTCTCGACACACGTAAGACTCAGACGATATAAGCGTCTGAACTTTCGGGATCTCAAGTGCCACAGAGGTGTTTCAAAACACCATTCGAGAAGTCGTCAGCAGACTCCCTGGAGTCCTGAATGTGAGTGACGACCTGCTGGTTTACGACACATCCCTGGATGATCACCACAAAAGGCTCCACAGCGTCCTCCAACGGATCCGAGAGTCTGGCCTCACACTGCATAAGGACAAATGTCAGTTCTTGAAGAAGAAAGTCAGCTTCTTTGGCTACACATTCTCGGACAAAGGAGTGTCCCCTGACCCTGACAAGGTGCGAGATATCCAGGAATCCCCGGCACCCTCCAATATATCAGAAGTTCGAAGTTTCCTCAGAATGATAAACTTCTGTGAACGTTTCATCCCAGATCTGACCAACATCACGAACACCTCAGGGGACCAACAAAATCCTCTGCCACGTGGCAGTGGGGCCCCGACCAGGAACAAGCCTTCTGGGACACCAAAGCAGCGGTCTCCGCATATACCACGCTATCCTACTTTGACCCGGCCCAGCCTACCAACATTGCCGTCGATGCTAGCCCATACGGACTAGGGGTTGTGCTCACACAACAACAACGCAATGAAGACTGAGCTCCGATTGCTTATGCAAGCCGCTCCCTAACAGAAACCGAGCAGCGTTACTAGCAGATTGAGAGAGAGGCAATTGCCATTCACTGGGCATGTCGCCACTTCCACATTTACGTGTATGGCCACCCATTCACGGTCACAAGCCCCTCATATCCCTCTTTCAAGGACAGCCTCAAAGCTACCCCCTCCGAGGATAGAGAACTGGATCCTCCATCTGCAAGGCTATGACTACCGGGTCGAGTACAAACCGGGATCGTCCAACCCGGCAGACTATCTCTCGAAACACCCGAGGGCTGCGACCAAAGCAGAAGGAGAAGATGCGGAGTACACCGAGGAATATGTCCGGTTCTAGGCAGAACGATCCCGACCACTTCCGACGAGTCTCGAAACAATAGTGCAAGCCACCCAAAATGCCGAGTGCCTGCAGCTGGCCATCACCGCTAACAAATGACTGGTGCCCCGTCCAAACCACGATGGCCCGGCGAACACCACAAGCAAAGACCACACTAGAGTTGATAATGAGAATCAAAGAAGAATTCTCCCTTGACTGTAAAGGGTGCCTGCTGAGAGGTCCTTGGCTAGTAATCCCTTCAAGCCTTACCCAACAGGTGGTAGATCTCGCACATCGAGGACACCAGGGCATGGTGAAAACGAAAAGTCGGCTGAGAACAAAAGTGTGGTTCCCAGGGATGAACACAATGGTAGAACAGACATTCAGAACGTGCCAATGGTGCCAAGTGTCATGCCAACCTGATAGACCTCACCCCATCATCACTGAAGACAACCCCCAATGACCATGGGAATGTGTCACATGGACTTTGGACACCTACCAGATGGGCGCTATACCCTTGTGGTCATAGATGACTACACAAAGTACCCAGAAATAGAAATCGTCGGAGGCCAAACGGCCACAGAAGTGATCACCAAAGTAGAAAAGACCATTGCTTCCCACAGGAACTTTGAGGTGGTGAAGACTGGCAAGCCCGTCTGCGCCCGTCCGCGCACTGGCCACGCCGAGCGCCTGTCATGCTGCCCGATGGGATCAAGCTCAGGGCAGGATAGTGTATTCAAGAGAGAGGCTGTTAACTATTGGTAAGAGGGGAGAGGAGGAGAACCATCAATATACAGCTGACTTGATGGGGGAAAGACAAAATAATAAATACTTAAACTGTGGACTGATGAATTGTAGATCCCTAATTAAACATCACTTGGAGGTCTCCAACATGGTAGAGGATCTGAATCTAGATGTTGTATGTCTCACAGAGACCTGGACACGCATAGACTCCTCTGTGAAATTGGGCTTTGCGTGCCCAGAAGGCTATAAAGTTTTCCATAAACCAAGAGTGGTTGGGAGAGGAGGAGGAGTAGGGGTGTTATATAAGCAAAAGTGGAATTTTGCTCCCCTCGAGATTGAAGCAGTTGCCGGGATTGAACTACTGGGTTTCTCTCTTCAGGAGGATAAAGGGAGATTAATCATGGGGATGGTCTGTTATAGACCCCCAGGTTCTGTTACCCAGTACCAGGCACTGCTTGATACCATCACCGATCTGACCCTGACTCACTCAAGGATGATCCTACTAGGTGATTTTAACCCATGGGACAATAGAACTTTAGGCACCCATCTAAGAGACTTAACGCAAGCGTGCGAAAACCTCAATTTATTCCAACTAGTACAAAAACCCACACACCAAGGAGGGCACGCTTTAGATCTTATATTCGCCAATCAGGCAGAGACCAAGATAGTGGACATACTACCTCAAAGCTATTGGTAAGAGGGGAGAGAAGGAGAACCATCAATATACAGCTGATTGATGGGGGAAAGACAAAATAATAAATGCTTAAACTGTGGACTGATGAATTGTAGATCCCTAATTAAACATCACTTGGAGGTCTCCATCATGGTAGAGGATCTGAATCTAGATGTTGTATTTCTCACAGAGACCTGGACACGCATAGACTCCTCTGTGGAATTGGGCTTTGCGTGCCCAGAAGGCTATAAAGTTTTCCATAAACCAAGAGTGGTTGGGAGAGGAGGAGGAGTAGGGGTGTTATATAAGCAAAAGTGGAATTGTGCTCCCCTCGACATTGAAGCAGTTGCCGGGATTGAACTACTGGGTTTCTCTCTTCAGGAGGATAAAGGGAGATTAATCATGGGGATGGTCTGTTATAGACCCCCAGGTTCTGATACCCAGTACCAGGCACTGCTTGATACCATCACCGATCTGACCCTGACTCACTCAAGGATGATCCTACTAGGTGATTTTAACCTATGGGACAATAGAACTTTAGGCACCCATCTAAAAGACTTACGCAAGCATGCGAAAACCTCAATTTATTCCAACTAGTACAAAAACCCACACACCAAGGAGGGCACGCTTTAGATCTTATATTCGCCAATCAGGCAGAGACCAAGATAGTGGACATACTACCTCAAAGCTGGTCAGACCACTTTCTAATCCATTTCCACACATTTATTACACGGTCGGAAGACAACAACAGTCGTAAGACTGCTTACCGTAAGGGCAGAGAATGGTCTAAGCTAGAAAAAAATAAGATCATGCTGTCCCCCCCCGAAACATAGTCTCTTTGTCCCTGCAAGCACTGTGGACGAAAATGATCAGGCCTACTGTGACTACATAACTAGCTCACTGGATAAAAATATCCCAATTAAGAAAATTAAAAACAGGAAAAAAGCCTCTGCCCCATGGTACAGTGAAGAGTTAAAGTCATTACGAATGATCTGTAAGAAGGCGGAGAGGAAATGGAGGGCATACCTGGAAAGGAACAAAAATGAGCTGAAACTGGCTAAGACAAGATATAAGGAGGCGATAGTCAGAGCAAAGACAGTTTATTATGCCAATTCCATCCTGCCTGCCCCTAACAGCACGAAGGCCCTCTTTAATATCGTCAGGGATCTCTCCCACTCTACCAGTACTAGCAGTAAGGTTGTCGCGTTTCAGGAACTCTGTAACGCAATTGCCACTCATTTCGAAGAAAAAATCACGAAAATCGTTGACAATTTTGGTCCTAATACCATCGACAAATTGAGCGATCTACCTGAGAGATCAGGGGAGGGACCTGGAACAGACACCTGTCTGGAACACTTTCAAGCCCCTACGGAGGATCTCTTTAACTCTTTAGCTCACAGTATTACTTCAGGCTCTCCAAGGGACCCTCTCCCACATAGAATTTGGAAAACGTCTGGGCAGGACTGCCTTCCGTGGCTCCGATTAATTTGCAATCAATCTCTGGATGAAGGAGTGGTTCCGGAGGCCTGGAAACAAGCAGTAATTACACCGCTGCTCAAGAAACCTTCCTTAGATCCTACAGCTCCGGCTAACTTCAGACCCATCTCTTTACTACCATATCCAATTAAAATCCTTGAGAAGCTAGTCAGCAGGACTTTGTCTTGCTATTTAGAAGATAATCAACTCCAAGACAGGAATCAGTTTGGCTTTCGTCCGGGCCACAGCACGGAGACTGCTTTAGTCACCGTAATGGACAATCTACGGATGCGTGCCGATAATGGAGATTCATCGGTCTTAGTGCTACTAGACATGTCGGCCGCATTCGACAGGGTGAGCCACACTATATTGGTGGAAAGACTATGACGCTTGGGGGTAAAAGGGCGTGCCCTGCAGTGTCTGCAATCCTATCTATCAGGGAGGCAACAGGCTGTGACTATGTCATCTTTTAAGTCTAGTAAATTCCCTGTACAGCATGGGGTCCCGCAGGGGTCAGCGATAAGTCCCATTCTTTTCAATATATACCTGCGTCCTCTTCTTTCCCTGATTAAGTCTTACTGAGTTAATGTAGTTAATTACGTGGGCGACACCCAATTGGTGTTCTCCCTGGAAGGGAAACAGGCAATGTCCATGGACACCTTTCAGGAATGTATGCGCCAGACAGCTTGCTGGCTCAGACAAAACTCCTTACAATTTAATGGGGGGAAAACAGAAGTGCTATTCTGGCCACCCATTGGTATGCAGCTACATCCTAAAATGGAGTTTAGGCTTACCCCGGAAGATGACCACCTGTTCCCTGCCACAACAGTGCGTAATTTGGGAGTACAAATGGCTGGTAATCTTCAAATGGAAACTCAAGCAAATAAAACCGCTGGTGTCTGCTTTTCCCTGATGCGGATGCTGCGTCAGATCCTCCCGCTTCTGCCTAAAGATACTCGGTCACTGGTAGTAAGGAGTGTAATCCTCGAGAGGCAAGATGGCGGCCGTGTAGAACGGCCGGGAGCGTGAAGCAGTGGATGATGTGCGCTGTGCCCTGAACTCGGAGAACACGATGCCTTGTAACTGCAGGGGGAGTATACTGAGGAATAAGTGAGCAGTCTACGGCAGTTTTTCGAAGTTTTCAAAGTTGGAAATAAGCGGCGAGATACACATGCTACTGACCCATACCTGCCGCGGAACCATTGGGAGGTTGCTGCGGGAGCTGACGCTGGCCGTGAGAGTGCTGGCAGCTGGAGGCAGGGCTCAGGTGAAGGGGAGGAGCCGGGAGCCTCCGCGGACTTCACGGAGCTCGTTGAGTAAACAGCGGGCTGCTGCTGCTGAGACGCGACGGCGACGGAGCCATCAAAAAGTCAAGGCGTCCAAACCACATGGAGCTGCAAGAAAAACGATAAAAAAGGTCAAAGTGGGGTTATGGCCCCAAAGGCGATCGCGAGTTCCAAAGCTGCCTCAAAAAGGAAAGCTGCTGCGGAAGCGGCTGCTGAAGCCGAGGAGGAAGACAGCCGGCAGAGGAAGCAGGCACCGGTAAGGAAGAATCAGCTTGCGGTGAAAACCAAACAGACTGGGTCTCCTATTTCAGATATCTTTGCTAAAATAGTCAAGGAGAAGGGCCTGAAATGTGATGCTCTGCTGGGAAAAAAGGAGCAGGAGATGGGTGCTGAGGAGGTTCCAGTGACCATAGATGTGGGTGGGGGTTGGGATAGATGCGCTATCCCCTCACCAGGTCCAACGGCTGACCCCTCCTCGAGCTCAGTAAAAGCAGATGCGAAGAATGAGGAACAACACATCGCTTTGCCGCTGCCTCTGTCGAAAGAATCCCCAGTGATGTCAGGGGGAGTTGGAGAAGGTATAGGGGCCATAAACCCAAGTTCAGAAGAACAGACCAAGACCGTGATAGAGTCAACAATACCACAGGGGGCCCTGTTGGCGGACAATACAATAAATCTAGCGGCTGAAAAATTAAATGATAAGGAGAAACCTTCCAGTGAATGCTTCTTTTCCGTCTCAGAAGGAGGCGAGTGGTCGGAGGATGGAGACAGCTCTGAACAGGGAGGGAGTAATTTAGACACAGATAGTGAACCTGAGCACGATCTTGGGTCACTTATATCTTCTGCCAAACCGCCTGTTGGAGTTAAAGTACAGGACCTTATCTGGGACCATTCGTCAGCCACCCTGCTAGTTGGGAGTCCACATGGGGAAGCTGCACAGATGTCTCTCCTCGAGGTGATACACAAGGAGATCCTAGCTCACAGGGAAGAAACTCGACAAGACAGCCGCAAGGCACAGGCCGCTGTTAGAAAGATGCAAGGAGCCATAAGGAAACTGTCTAAAGTCTGCACTAATTTGGGCGATAGAGTTTCTAACTTAGAGGAAAGGGTTGTCTCAACCGAGGCGGAGTCAGTAGCTGCTTCAAATAAAGTAGATGCCTAAAGTGCTCAAATAACAGACATCCAATGGAAGTTGGAGGACTTGGAAAACCGACACAGACGGAATAATCTACACATTTTGGGGGTAAAGGAGGGGGTCGAAGGGACAGATGTGAGGGCATTTGTTATCAAGCTCTTTAAGCAAGCATTTGTAGATATGCCAGGCTGGAATTGGGCAGATGAAATCCAGCGGGCTCACCGCACTCCGTTCAAACTAGGCAGGAATTCAAAGGAAGGAGACAAGCCGAGAGCTATTCTGATATTCTTAGGTAATTTTGTGCTAAGACAGGCGATATCGGAAAAAGCAAGACCTGATTCAAGGAAGGTAGTAGAAGGAATTTCGTTTTTCGTTAGACCTGACTTCTGTCATATAACAGTTGAGAGACATTGGAGGTTGAGACAATTGATAAAACCCTTCCAAGACAAAAAGATGCAGGCGTACCTGATTAATCCGGCACAACTCAAAATAATTAATGCTGGTAGAACCCTGTATTTCACTTCTGAAATCAAGGCCAAGGAATATTTGGATTCTCAGGGGGTTTGATTCTGGATAATAATCTACTTTTGTGGTTGCTCAAAGGTGTGTTTAATGGAATATTGACTTGCTTGATAAGCTTACTAGTGGGTCAAATTTAATCCACTTTAAATTATCATTCATGGCTGCAGTTGGGTGGTGTGTTGTGTTTTGTGGCATCTAGGGATTTCAATTTTTGGTTTATCAATTTGCAGGGTCTGGATCTTATGTACGGTTTTGTTTAGTTTCATCTCCACTGCTTCAGATGCTTTTTCCATTGCGTGCACAGACAAGGTCTGAGCGCCTCACTTGAGTGGGTGTGTGGGTGGGGAAGGGGGGGAGGGCAAGAAAGGGAGGTAGGGGGGGTGGACGGGAGGAAGGGGGAGGGGTGGGAAGGGGGGAAAAAAGCAAAAAAATGAGATGTTTTGGAGTAAAGAGGTTTCGGGTAGCAATCAGAGGATAACATTGATAACAATGGCCAAGTTATGGATATCGGATATCTCCTATCAGGAAAGATTATCTCAAGAGGATGTCGCACATTAAAATTTGTTCCATCAACAACGGTGGGTTAAATGATTGGAGAAAGCGCAAAAGATTATGTCATTTTGTTAAATTTAATAATCTGGATGTTCTGTGTGTGCAGGAGACCCACCTTCCATGGGCCAGGAGTAATTTACTAAATATAAGGGATTATGAGCTATTAGCCTGCTCTTCACAGACTTCGTTGGTCAGGGGGGTGGCTATCCTTGCCAAACCAATTTTAGGTGGGGTTAAGAGGTCTAAGGTAGATAGCTCAGGGAGATGGGTAATAGTGGAATTGACTCTCGGAAATACGATATGTACGGTTTATGGGTCAAATCAGGACGATCCGGAAGTGTTTGACACACTAGAGGGAGAACTTGCAGACTGGCCAACCCCTATTATAATCTGTGGGGACCTCAATATTTCGGTGGACTGGAATAGACCAGGCAATTATTCAGGGGGTAAACCAAGAGTGTTTTGGGCCCTGACCTCCTTAATGAGATCGCACAGTCTGAAAGACGTCTGGAGTGCAAAAGAACCTATCGATCCAGGTTTTACATACTACTCTTTCTCGCATCAAAAATACTCCAAGCTGGATTATTTTCTGTTATCCTCAGAGAAGATTGGTAACGTTAATATTAAAAAGTTGCCCAAATCTCTATCTGACCATAGCCCTTTGATTCTAATATGTGATGTAGATAATATCGAAAGGCGACAAACAAGCTGGTCATTTGAGAGAAAGCTCCTCGCGGATGATAGATTTGTGAGACATATAAGACAATGGACTAGGGAATTCTATGAGATTAATCGGTATAGTGCTTCCCGCAATGTAGTTTGGGAAACTTTTAAGGCTTCTTTGAGGGGTGAGACAATAAGTTGCTCAGCCAGACTGAGGAAGGAGGATAGGATGAAGGTTGAGACTCTGATTGGGGAACTAGGAATAGTAGAAGCACAACATATTAAAGAGATAGGGCAGGGGGCTGATGGTCAGGCAAGTTTAAACAGAATGGCCACCATCAAAGCGGACCTCCAGGGAGTAGTGACGCAGAAAGAGTCTAGGGAGTATCAGTCCTCTAGGGCAAAGAGATACGAGACGGGGGAACAGGCAGGAAGAGCATTAGCACTCCGGATCAGGCAGGAGAGATCTAAAAACTTGATCACCAGTATACAGGAAAATGGGACTGAACATACTGAGCCTAAAGAAATACTGAGAGTTTTCCAGACGTTTTACCAAAAACTGTATGATGAAGAAGGTGGGAGGTTGGCACAAAGTCCTCCCCTCAAAGATGACGGCCCAGAACTAGACGAAAGAAGTAGGGAGATGTTGGAACGTGACCTGACTCTGACTGGGATAAAGATGGCACTTCAGGAACTAGCAGCTGGTAAAGCTGCGGGACCTGATGGGATCCCCCTCGAAGTATATAAATGCTTAGAGGAGGAAATTGCACCAATCTTGCTGGATCTATTTACCGGTATAGTGTGTTCGGGCTCAATTCCTGATTCCTGGAAGGAGACAAATATTGTCATATTCCATAAGAAAGGCAAACCCAAAAATAATCCAGGCTTGTATCGTCCGATCTCCCTTATTAACGCGGACACAAAATTATATTCCAAGGTCTGGGCGAAAAGATTGGGGGGATCATTGGTCGATTAGTCTCCCCGTGGCAGCATGGGTTTGTGCCAGGGCGAAGCACTACGGACCATATAAGGCGTGCTATAGCATTATTCGATGCCCATGCTGTTGCGGGCGGAGATATGGCCATGATCCTCCTCGATGCGAAGAAAGCCTTCGACCGTGTGATCTGGGATTGTCTGTGGGGAATCTTGGCCGAAAGAGGTTTTGGGAATAAGAGCATGAGGGCAATCAAGGTGATGTATAGTGATCCGGTTGCTAGGGTAATGGTTATGGGCCAAAGATCGGAAGAAATATTAATTAGAAGGGGGACTCGTCAAGGATGCCCCTGCTCCCCGATTCTATTCTCGCGGTATATCGATCCCCTTATACAAAAAATTCTGGTGTCTGAACAGATCACCCCAGTGATACTCAATGGCCATACTACCAAACTTCTGGCATACGCTGATGACCTGGCAATTATAACAACGGCCCCCCAACAAGCTATGGCTGAGATATGTCAGTTGGCTAAGGACTTTGGTGTACGGTCAGGGTATCGCCTGAACGAGGAAAAAACACAGATCATATGCACAAGTAACATCACCAAGCTGGATCAAAGATATGTGGAATCAGCTGTGTATTTGGGGGTAAGGGTGAATGCTAATGTAAATAAGATTATTGTGGATAACTATATACCATTGATAGATTCAATTGAAAAGGAGCTTAAGAGGATAGATATATTGCATTTATCACTGATTGGTAGGGTAAATGTATTGAAAATGACTATGTTTCCTAAACTCCTCTATCTGTTCCGGGCCATTCCATTGCTATTGGAAGAGGTGATGATTAGGAAAATTGAAGCAATGTTTATCCGCTTTATCTGGCAGTATGGGAAAGTTAGGAGATATATTGCTCACATGTCTCTACCATTTGAGAGGGGTGGCCTGGCGATGCCTAATATCAGGATGTATCATTGGACATGTCTTTTGGTTCAAATGAATGTATTGTTTCAATATGATCTGGAAACATTAGAATCCCCGCCAGGCATTCAAGCGCTCCCCTCTGTCTTTGAGCTCTTAGTGGGAAGGAAGGCAGTAGGGCTACTGATGCGCGAAGTTGACCGGAAGTATTACAAGAGAGCCAGATATAAGATTCTGATGGGGGCATGGGGAACATGGAAGTCGGTAATGAAATTTTTGAATATCCCAAAAATTCATGTCAATATTGATCTTTGGAAATCGAGCATCTTTGCCCATCTAGGTCAAAATAGAAATAGTCTTCTTTGGAGGGAGCTGGGAGTTAGGTGTCTAGGTGATGTTATGCTAGGCAATGAGATTCTAAGTTTTAATGTACTTCAGCAAAAATTTGGGCTCCCAGCCAGTCAGTGGCTCCTATATGGGCAGATTGCTCAAGCACTTTGCTCATTCAGGCCTAGGTTATCTCTTTTGTTGAGCAATCCAATTGTAGAATACTTGAAAAAGGGAGGTAGTAAAATTAGAATAGGGTATAATAATCTTCTACAAGAGCTGGAGGACGATATGGAAAAAACAGAAACTACCCTAGCTCAAAAAATTGGTGACCCAGATGTGGATTTAGATTTAGCCCTAGTTCTGAACAAGAAGATTTTTAGGTCCTCAAATTTGAGGGCCCAGCACTATAAGACCCTTTTTAACTTGTATTTTACCCCATCAAAATTGTTCGCCTGGGGCGTAAGAGATAATGACAGGTGCCCTAGGTGTAATATGGGTCCAGCAGATCTGCTCCATATGTTTTATAACTGTCCGAATTTAGCACCGGTTATTAGTGAGATACAGTTATTTTTGGAGGGGCTGCTAGAACAAAACATCGTTCTATCCCCTACCGTGGTTTTAGTAGGCACGGACGGCAAACTGAAGGCAGAAGGTGGGGTCGAAGCCCTAGTATTCATATCAGTGGCTATATTGCATTTATTAATTTCTGCTGGATGGAAAGATACTACGGCACCCACATTTCAGCAGTGGTTAACTAGGCTTTTAGGAATGCATAATATCGAGGAGTGCCTGTATGATTTTAAGGGAAAGAAAACACAGGAACTGGGTAGAAACATATGGGCCCCAGTCAGAAAATGGAGGGAATCTAGATAATGATGAGATTGGACGGTTCTTATGCCTACTCATGTCTACCTCAGTGTTTTTTTTTTTTTTTTAACCCTGCCTTTTTTACTTTTTGTATTTACTATTTATTGTTGTCATTGTATATACTCTGATTGTGTAATGAATTGATTATATGTATTGACTTTTACCTCAACACCCCGAAACATCTCAATAAAATAAATTAAAATAAAAAAAGGAGTGTAATCCTCAGTAGACTGGACTACTGTAATGTCCTGTACTTGGAAGCCCCACAATCCATCTAACGGAGCTTGCAGAGAGTCCAGACTATGGCAACAAAATTAGCACTGAATAAACAATGTAGGGCTTCGACAATCTTAGCCCTAAGAGACCTACACTAGCTGCCCATCAAAGAAAGAGTCTGCTTCAAATCCCTATGCATTGTGTACAAAGCAGTGCACAAGGTGGGCCCTATTCCACTACAGGAGAGATTTGTATGGTATAATCCAAACAGGCAGCTTCGCTCTTCTAACGCAAATCTGATTAAGACCACCAGTTTCAAAAAATCCAGAATGGGAGGTAGAGCATTTGGTGTAGCAGCCACACGACAATGGAACAATCTACCTCAGACCATTAGATTGGCCCATTCGCTGACCTGTTTTAGAAAAGAGCAAAAAACATGCTGTTCCCTAGGACGGAAGATTAGATCTCCCTCTATCAACGCTAGGGTGTTAACGTGCTGTTTTCCATCTAGGTCGAGCGCCAGGATACCAGTAGGGTGACAGTTTTACGCGCTATACAAATACTCAATACAATACAATACAATACGGTCCACCCTTTCACAGACAAGAGTTCGCCGACTATCTCAAATCGTGGGGCATACAACACCGGAAAGTGACACCACGCTGGCCCCAAACAAACGGGGAAGTAGAAGGGTTCATGCACACCCTCAACAAAGACATTCGTATTGCGCACGCCAAAGAAGCGCCCCAGGAACGAGCCATCCACACCTTCCTAAGGGAATACAGGTTGACGCCGCATCTCACCACAGAGAGGGCACCGGGAACAGCCAGCATTCGTCGAGTGGTGCGAGACACTATTCCCCATTTCACAAATTGGACCCCTTCCCAGATTGACAATACAAGGGTGCTACGAGGTCCACAGTAACAAATAGAGAGCAATAAGCAACCCCTATACAGAATATATAAGTGGAACGCGGAACGCGTAATTAATTCAAATTCGTTGACACGAAAGACAGAATCTGATCCATGAAAAGTATAAACAATCCGTATGTCCCCAATTAATAACGGGCCTGATTAAAGTTAAATATGACAGAGTGATATGCATTGTAGAGATACACACTGCACTCAGGGCCCCATTCCAATATGGCCGACCCGCCAGCATTGGTAATCACGCCACCTTCACGTAGCGTAACAGTCACGTGACCAGGAAGCGCCGCTTGGGGGGTGTCTAAATAACAGCCGCGCGTACGGTGAACGCGAGCGAGAAGGGTGAGCGGAGGCCACAGCAGGTTGCACAAGCGGTAAGGAGGACATAGACGCTGTGGGCGAGAGAGGGAAATGAATATGAGTTAGCTCCACTGGGTAACAACACGGGAGTATTTGAGTGCACCGACTGCCGACCGCAGTTGTAACACAAGGCTCGTGTTAGCGAACGAGCAATAGTGTCAGTCGAAAGAATATGTTTTTATGGGATAGCACAGCCGGTACATGCAGAGGCAAGGGCAGCTATACCGAGAAACAGGAGGAGCACAGGAAAACGGCAAAAAATGTGCTTTCTAGAGAAGAATATTGAGAAACTATACAGTACCATACTCAATTATAACATACTCGATTTTTAGATATCGACCCAAGGGCGAACACGCGGACCCACTTATGGATAAAGGGGGTTCTTTTAACAGCAATTTCTTCTACGGGAGCCTGGTATGCACCTCAACATAAGGCTACCTGGTAATGTATAAGAATGTTTTCTGTAATGGTGGCAGAACATACCCTGTTGAGTCACGATGGCCGAACTGTAATATATGTGTGTGTGTTATACTTTTATTTCCATATGTGCATGTAGGTACAATAAAGGGAGAAAATTAATACGATAAGTGCAAGAAGTACGCTGACCCATACACAACCCTGATGAAATCGCCGGTAATGTATAACGCGGCGATGAAACATGTTGGTTTTTATTAGAACAGGCACACGGCAAAGAATAAAGTGGAAAGTGCTAGTGGAGCCCAGTTCTTTTTAACCAAATAGGTCCTATAACTCATAACCTGGAGGTTAGGCCCTATCACTTAGGTGGGTCATTCACATAACTACACTGAGTTTCTTTTTGTGCACAGTTTTATCCCCTTTATTTTCAAGGTTGGCAACTGCTGATGATGATAAAGCGGGGAGTCAAGCGAGAACCAGTTTGACAAATCCCCCTTGGTGGTTGCTCCCGTGAGGCGTTGCCAACCTCCCCTCCCCTTTTTTCACCAGAGAAGGGTAGAGTAAGAGAGAAGTATAGCACAAGGATTTAGCTTGCACACACATACGTGGTTTTAGACATGGATATGCAAAGAAAGAGTGACATGAGACACTGAAGTTGGTAGTAGGAGTAAGATATACCCACTACTGAGATTGTTTGAAAAACCCAAGTGAAGGGATAGTTCACCTTGTTGTAAGGGCAGGCGCAGTGTTTTGAGGAATACAAGGGTGCTAGCCAAAAGGTCCAGTACCAACGACCAAGCTAGTGCCAACCGAAGAGCAAAAGCGTCGACCATCCGAGAGAGAGACCCGGTCTATGTCAAGGACAGACACCCAGGGAGCAAATTCTCCCGTTCGAGCAGCGACCATGGACAGTAATTTGCCTGACAGGCACGATGGTAACGGCCAGGAGAGGAACTGAAGAACTCACAACAAATGTATCGTTCTACAAGAAGGCCCATGCAGGGACTCCAAATCACACAATGCTGGATAGTATGGAGGCCGGCTCAAGTCAGAGAGTGACAGAGGAGGGAGAAAAAAGCCAAGGAACCACCCCCATAGAAGACTCAGCCGTGACTGACCAAGGACCGCCATCATCACCCGAAGCTTTAGACAGAGAGCTGCCCAACTCCCCAATAAGGCCTCCTGAGGGAAGGGGCTCCCAGGAAGTGACCCCTCCCAGTCATCATCCTGAGGAGAGCATTCCAGATACTGCCTGAGGAGCAATCCGGCTCCCTCCTCCCGTCTTGCGGGGTTCATGGTGTGAAGACCTGTAGCTATGTGGGAGCTGAGAGCTAACGCCACAGCCAGAACTGGTAACAGATCAAAATGTTGATGTTTTGTTTATGTTTAATAAAGGTTAGAAGGAATGTAATGTTCTCTGGCGGGGTAGCGGTATAGCTTACCCACGCTCAGAGAGTACGCCTTGGCGCTGGCGTATCATGCAATGCGTGGATATAAAATAAAGAGGCTTGGCCCTGGGGAGTCAGCCGGGACCACGCGATAGAACCCAGCACTCGCGTAGCGTCCTTATTGCAGCGGCCGCAGCATGTGTGATATACCCGCCAGGCGGCCCTATTACACTATCAAGCTATTGACCTAATCAAGCTTAGACTGAAACAAATGTTAAAAAGTACAATTCAAAGCTTGCATACCAGGCTGGCATGAACAACGTCAATTGAAATGTCAAAATAAATTAGCTTGAGGAGTGTGAAGAGTAGGTTATGACAGAGCAAAATTATAGTACAACGGGGGCATGGCCAAGCGGTCCAACATGGTGCACACGTCTTAGCCAGGCTCCCGTAGCCCCACCAAAGTCCTACAGCATCCTGCCGGCAAGTCTTCATTACGAGCCCTACCTCACAGCTTTTTGGCCATCTGACACCCTGGGACTCGACTGGGCCCTCCTGTCACTGAAGATCGCTGCCGCGGGCCGAGAGCACTGAGTCTATGGTGGCAGGAGGCGCAGCTGGTGCGGCCTGCACAAGTTGCGTACTGCCGCCTGAGTGAAGCGCGAACCCGGAACTGATCCTCGGCTGGCTCCTGGACCTCTGCCCATCGAGGCCTTGTTGTGCTGGTGCCCCGGTGTTGTGGACACGGCCCTGGGCCCACCTCCGCGGTGCTGCTGCGGCCGGCTGGCTCCCCTGCCGCAAGACCTGTCCTGGGCGACAAGGGGGCAGGCCGCAACATAGGGTTATGCAGCCTGTTCTGCAAACGGTGACCGTGTCGGTCACTGAAAGGAGTGGGGCTGTCAGTGGCCCGCGCTCGTAGTTGAAGACGCGGCCGCCGGCCTGCAGGGAGATACGCTTGGCTCTGGTCCTACAGGAGCAGCCCTTTGACAACAGAGATGAGTCAGGTGAGGAGCGCGGGGGCCATGCTCATCTGTGAAGTCAGGGCGGTAGCGAGACGGGAGGACACAGCAGCCGCACCTGAGAGCCTCATACTGTGCAACATACCTGGAAGGCATATCAAAAGAGACTATCCCACACAAGCCACATTCTACCATATCAGATGCAACTGTGCCCGAGTGTATGCCTGCTAAACGGATGCGAAATAAACAGAGCCATTTCTATTGGAGGAGACTTAATCTATTGGGAAACGCCCATTAGAGGATGGGGTGCAGTCTTGCCAGTGGAGGTGGCTAGGCCAGGTCCTGGTGGGGCTTGAAGGTAAGACAGCCCCATAGCGCACGGCCCTCTCAGTGTGTGCCTTGTGAATCCCGTGCAACCAGCATAGACCACAACGATCCTGTGCTATATGGTAGGGCCCCAGATCCCCACTTCCTTCACCGCCAACAATCGCTAAACAGCAGCCATGTCTAAAGGCCAGACAGCAGGTCATGCCATGAAGCAAAGTACAATAGACAAATACACGGGTGGCGGCTCTGCAGCCCCTAGCGACACCTCCCCTACACCACCTGATAATACAGCAATCCTAGCGTCCATAACACAATCAAGAAACATGTTGGATGCTAATATTGTCACGGTCGGAGCAGATGTCATGTTGCCGAAACAAGATCTCTGAAATGTCGTGGAACACTTAACCCAAGCTGAACATAGGATATCGTGGGCTGATGACGCAATCGCCGCACTTCAAGGGAAAGTCAGCACCCTAGAAAAACTGACTCGGGTCTAGCCACACGTTTGAAGACGCAGAAGGGAGAGCCCGACGCAACAACTTGCGCTTTGTGGGATTTCCAGAGGGATGCAAAGGCTCAGACATGTGCGCATTCCTTGGCCAATGGCTCAAATCCTGGATCCCTGCCGGTAATCGGTCCCCCTGCTTCATTCTGGAAAATGCTCATCCAGCGCTTGCGGCCAAGCCACCCACAGGCACTCGACCCCATCCCGTCAATGTGCAGATCCTGAACTACCATGACTGTGACATCATCCTGAGGCAAAATCGCAGGCAAAAGTCCCTTACTTTCGAATTTCATCCGATAATGATCCTCCCGGACAACACCAAGCTAGCACAACAACAAAGACAGTCATTCATTGCCGCCAAAGCGCGTCTGCACGAACTACAAATTCCTTATATGCTGCTTTTCTCTTAGAGTCAGCTATAAAAACAGAACCCTGTTTTTGACACCACCGAAGAGCTCTTCCAATGAACAGACAAACGTTATTCAGCCAGACCTCATACCCCGCCACCACGTGACTCAGATTCCTCCTCAGGAGATCCATGCCTACATCAGAACAATCCCCCAAAAGACAAACGATGACATCAGTCTACCTATCCAAATGATTTCCAACCGGCAATAACATGGACTATTATGTGTAACATGTTTTTTTACAAGTCCCTGAACATTCAATAGGGATGGGACCTTTGGGGATTCATTGGACTGTCTCAGCTCTTACCCACGGTTGGGGTAGAAACTGTTTACTGCCCACGACAGATACTTCAGTGTTCTTTGAGGTATTGGGGAGGGATAGGGAGTGGGGGGTTTGGGAGGTAAGTTCCAGTTACAACGGTTTTTAGTTGCAGTAGCTCAATTGCGCCTCCGACATGTCATTTTCTCCTGAAACTTGCGCGTTTTGTCCTTAAATCTCTCCAACATCCAACGATGACCAGCCCAAACATATCTGCTCCGCCAGAAGCAATAAAGATAGTTTCCTGGAATATATGTGGCCTCCTAGACAAGATCAAGCGAGGTGCAATTCTAAAAAACGCAAAACACCTAGGGGTAGACATTCTGCTCTTACAAGAGACTCATTTAATAGGTACTCATTCAGGCTTCACGAAACGATCAAGGGGGGGTCACCATACTAATACACTGTACTATTCCGTACGTACACAAGCAGACCTGATGGGCAGATACCTACTCATTCATGGTATGATTAGTGGAGAACCTACTGTCCTGGGCAGCATATACGCACCCCCTCCACTTAGTCAAGTATTCACTGAACTCATCATTGACAGCTGGGGATCTCTGACCGATGTACTGACACTGGTAGGTGGGGACTGGAACAATGTCATCTACCCCACATGCGACAGACACTGCCCCACAGCTGCACACAACACATCAAGGGAGTCTCGGTTGGAGTAGATTCATGGAGAACCCTCCACCCCGCAGACAGAAGCTATACATACTTTTCAACGGTCCATGGGTTGTTCTCCAGATTGGACTATATTTTTATTCCAAGAGAATATGCTCACAGAGTGGTCTCAACGGAGATCTTACCCAGGGCTCTATCAGATCACTCCCTGATTGTGCTACAGGTAGAGATGGGCCCAGAGTGATCCCCGTTTAACTGGCAACTGTCGCCATGGCATCTACATAATCCAGCCTATAAAACTAACTTTCATAAAGCCCTGCTAGACCACTTTGCTTTGAACACAGAGTTGGCAACTTCTGCCATTATACAATGGGAAGCAATGAAACCCACCATCTGGGGGTTTGATATTAGCCACTCTACTGCCGTCAAACGTCATTAAAAAAAGACCCTAATACAACTTGAGGCTCAGAACCTTGAATCAGAGCAGCAAGAGCAAGAACTAAACTGCAACAGTGCCTACAGGCAATTGATAACCTTATGGAGAAGGTACGAAACCATCCTACTAGAAGAGGCCAAACCTGCTTGGAAGGCCACGCAAAGCAGAATATACCAATGGGGGGACAAACCTGGGAAATTATTAGGCTTTGTTAATACGCCCACAAACCGATAGAGCTCCCTCTTATTAAATCAACAACGGGTGAGACGATCACCAACCCCACACTAATTGCCAAGACCTTTGCAAATGTTACCATTCCCTATACACTAAATGCGAAATCCTAGCAGAGTACTAGATAGAGGACTTCTTCCACGACATCTCACCTAAGCCACTATCCGATGAGGCACAACATTCCTTCAAAGCCCCTATCACACTTAAGGAATTAACCTTGGCAGCCTCGGAAATCGTATCTAGCAAATCACCAGGACCCAACGGGTTCCCAAGTGAGTTTTTTAAAACCATTCGCATCCATACTAGGGCCACATTATCTCGCGGCTATTGATGAAGCCCTTCAGAATAAACTCCTTCCATTAGATTAGAGGCATGCCAAATCACAGTTTTCCTCAAAGCTGGACTCCCCCCATATCTCTGTACATCCTACCGGCCAATATATCTCCTAAATATTGAAGCCAAACTACTCGCAAAGGTACTGGCGAATAGACTAATGCCACTTCTTAAAAAACTTGAACCACCCAGACCAGGCTGGCTTCATGCAGCAAAGAGAGACTCCTCACAATATCCGTAGATTGCAAATTGTGATAGCGGTCGTTGATCGTCTAGATAGACCAGCCGCCTTACTCCTCGTCTACATGGATAAGGCTTTTGACATAGTCAGTTGGACGTATATGTTTATACTACTGAGACATCTAAACATAGGCCTTTGATCAAACTATTATATACAAATCTTACTGGCTCCATTCGGGTGGCAGGGGCTACATCGATCCAGTTCCCGATCCATCGGGGTACCCATCAGGAATGCCCTCTTTCACCCTTACTTTTTGCCCTTGCCATTAAACCGCTCCAAGCCTGGGTACGACGTGATGCACTCTACCGCGGCGTTAAATGGAGCCCAGAAATATCTGACATTATAGCACTATATGCAGATGATATCCTCTTTTTCCTGACCGATTCCCACGGCACAGGTCCACCGTATACTTCAAGTTATGCGCTTATTTGGCTAAACATCCTGCCTCTACATGAATATCTCTAAATAACAAATCTGGCCAATTAGAGCGTCTCTTGGGAGTAATCAATGGGCAGGAAGGCTGGCATCAGTAACTTACAGCTTCACCTACCTAGGCATCTACCCAGCAGATCGTCAAACTATCTCCTGGGGGGAAAACCCAGAGGTCATGACAGCTAAGGTAAAACCAGAGATGAAGACATGGTCCTCACTCCCCTTGTCACTGTATAGCAGATCATCCATCTTCAAGATGGTTTTCCTGCCAAACTGACTGTACCAGCTGCAATCTTACCCCTACCCAATCCCCATGACCTGGCTCCGTCAACTGAATGCAGGATTGGGACAATTCCTGTGGGGTAGAAGCACAGCTAGGGTAGCACTAGGCACATGTACACAATCCACATATTATGGGGGTAAAGCTACTGACGCCCGAGTCCTACTATATGGCTACACAACTACAGATCCTGAACGAATGGTGGTATGGATCCCTGGACGAACCCACATATAAGGTGAAATGGTGGATCTTGGGGAACCTTCCCTACACTCATTTCTCTACAGCGCATCTGATCCTAAAGGCCTCACCCCTGCCACACAAGTTGTGATTATGACTAGGAGACAAACCCTCCACCGAATTGGCTAGTGGGGATCCTCACTCATGAGACCCCGCTGTGGTGCAATCGCTTACTCTCACAGGTAGTAGACCTTCAGGGATTTAGTGGCTGGGATCACATTGGAATATCAATCCTAGGAGACGTCATGAGGGGAACAGCCTTGAAATCCTTTCAGGACGTCCAAAAAGAGCGTTTAATGCCCCAAACCCAATTTTACAAATTCCTACAACTGTGGCATGCCCTACATCCCCATATCAGGGATTTAACTGCCTTGCCAGAATTCAGCCCATCAGAATTTTGGCATGGGTTGCTTCATTGCCTATCTGCGGTATTGTCATGGGACATTCCCAGAACCCCAAAACTCATACTCCTACACTGCTCAGAAAGAATCGGGGGCAATCAGTACAAAAGACACCTACTGTTCTTAGGCCTCGTACTCTCTAAAAGGGACATCGCCAGACATTGGAAGGCAAACACTCCACCTTGTGTTTCAGTATGGAAAAAGGGCATGGATTACATTATGGAACTAGAGCAGCCAATCTTAATAGCCCCTGGCTGCCCACAGAAACACATCCAAATATGGGGCAGATGAGCTACATACAGGAACATCCCCACAGAGACACGCAATACATCGGATGGTCAGCTAGACAACGAGTTTGTAACATTTCAGTAGGAACGGCGAGTTAATGAAGACACTATATCACTTATACTAGCGTCGCGAATAACCAAGAGAACAGCACATACGATAAGGAGTTTTTTAGATATGCGAAGTAGTGAAGACTGAGAATCCCCTTTGAAATTTCCTATAATGCTATGTATGACACATCGCTTGAATATACTTTTTTGACTATGATGAAACTAATCAAATTTGTTTTTAAAATAAATGACAGTACAACTCCAAATGTATCAACAAAGCAACCTACGGTCAAATGTAGTTGTTTACATTGTTATTTTAGTGCCTTCGTGAATAACTGAACCGATTTTGAAACGCAATGGATAGAGCAAACAGCATAAATAAATTAATAAATAATACAGACACAATCATAGGGTTGCAGAGTTACATTAAAGATGCAGAAAAAGTTGCTTTTCCATGGCAGGGTTGCAACTAGCTTTGTGAGTGTGTGATGTTGGATGATGAAATTGCCAATCTTTTGTCGAGGACAGTGACTGTGCCTTTGTGAGAAATGCGTGCTATCGTGTGGCATGGAGGAAAAGTTGTATGAGAAGCGCCTCAAATTTTTCCTCTAGTTGATATAGGAGTCTGAATGACAGCCAGTTTATGAGTCTTCAATTTCTACTATGTGGAGTTTCAAGCCAGGTTTGTGAATGGATGTAGGTGGAACAGCCTAGATGCTGGGTTTTTGCCACGGTAGGTTGGGTCTTGATGGTGACACCCTAAATATAATGCAGCGGATGTTGAAGAATTTGATGCCTTGCTTTCCAATTCAGAACAGTGTGAACACTTTGTGGTGATATTTTTGGAACTTTGCGATTAAGGAAGCTGTCACATGAACAACTGCTTTCAGGGCGGTCAAAGAAGTGGGAAATGTCTGTGTGGAATAAAGCACGAACTCCCCTGTAAAAGATGATGAGGCCCTTGGTTGGTTAATACTGAAATCTTCTTAAGAAATTTAGATGTATCTTTGCAGCTGTGAGCCCGTGCAGGTAAGAGCTGTGGGGCCAGGTTGGGGGAGGGGGCGGGGGGGGGGAATTCGACAGACAACAACAAGGGAAAATTAAACAAATAATTATATTTCCCTCGTCGTCGTCTGTCAAAATCCTCCCCCACCCGGCCCTACCGCCCCATCGCTCTTACCTGTTCGGACCGCATCTGTTTTTTTATTGCTGAAAAGAGGGGTCCGATAAAGAGGCCAGGATTCTATGTAGAATCTAAGTGATTTGAAGCAGAATGGCACAGATGGGGGTGATCCTCTGGAGGTACCTCTCACAAAGACATTTTTACGAAAAAGAGTTCTTTCGCATTTGAGAGCTGGGTAAACTTTGTGGTATGTGGAGGATATCTTAGATTTGCTTGGAGCAGGACTAAGCATGCCTGTCACACTTGGGGCATAACTCACTCAGAGAAAAACAAATAAAAGTCCATACCTGGGTCCTGTGCTCACTGCTGTGTCACAAAAGTCCAGCTCTGACTCACAGAGGAGGTCTAACAATTCCTAAACCAGTCTGTGGTTGCTTGTGGTCTTGTGTAGAAGGGACCTGGCCTAGCAGCATGGGCTGGACTTTTCCTACTAAAGCAGGACAGAGTATATGTTACAAAGGGTTGTTCGATGTCTGGAGTGATATAGAGGGCAAAGGATAGACTTGAACATGCCCAGGCTGATTGCCAAATGCTGAGATTAAAGAGAATAATGTAAGCAATCCCCCTAGCACTTTTGTATTTTCTAAAGGTACCCTAAATGTGAAGATATGCCTAGACGTAGGTGCCTAGCTTGCTGAATAACAGAGTTCAAGCTGCACCTCTCAGAAAATGCCCACAAGGCCCAAAACTGGTCTAGGGACACCTGTTTAGAGGGAGCCTGGCTTTGCAGTTTCTATTGGACTGTTCTTTTTGGAGCAGGGCCGTGTTTCACTTGCACATACAAGGACTGCCATGCAACCACGAAAAGATTAGCACAGGCTGAGTATAATTCAAGCAGTCTACCCACTACTTTTTTGTATTTCTAAGTGGCTTGCTTAAGCCTATAACATTGTATTTTCCGTCTTCAAAGTTGAGTTTGCAGGTGGAGGTAAGCCACATGCTTTGCTTGACGGGCATGCCAGACTGAAAGGTTTGAAATCTGATGCTGTCTCAAATTTGGAGAAGAATTTGTTGATTGGTGTTGGCTTCTTAAACGGATGTGGGTTGGTGAACTCCTGGGGGGGTGGGGTGCAATAATATGAACAGGGCCAGACTGGTCAACCAAAAGCAGCTCTGACAAAAATTCTAAAGCCAGCCTAGCTCCCTTCCTTTCCTTACTCTCTCCATTTCCATCGCTATATTCCCTCTCTCTCCCTTCTCTGATCACTCACTCTCTCTCCATCCCTCTGTCCCCTTCAGTCTCTCGAAGCCCCATGTGCCTGCTGCAATTAATGTCATGAACCTGGGGAAGATGGCAGAGCACAAATGGTGGCCCTAGGCCTTCAAAATGCAGCCTTCAATGGCTCCAGCCCACAGGGGAAATGCCGGAAGGACCAAAAGGCTAGTATGGCCCGGATTAGGAACTGTTTGAATAAGACTATGAGCTGGTTGTCTATGTGTGTGATTGTCAGCTCTTGTTCTTTTGAGATGTTTTTTCTATGTTGTGTGCATAGTTGTTTTGTGACTGTAGAGAAACAAGCATCATAACCAGTGCCCTTTTGGGGAGCTCCTGAGAATTTTTGGGAGCAACAGTTTAAGGCTTACAAGGTTGAAGCTTGGCAGCATGTAGGCTTAGCTGGTATGGTTGAATGGATGCAGTGCGAAGTCAGCATGTGCCACAAAGTTACAAACTCAAAATTCTTGAACATTTCCACATGTGCAACCCAAAAATGAGCTTTTATACTCTTAGTGGTAACTATATGGAACTTTGAAAGACAATAACATTAATCTACAGTGACTTCCTATTTGTCCATCCTCTGTAAAATCTTTACAAACTACTTTCAAGCTAACGGAGGATGATAGATAAGTGAGGCTAAGACTCGACATTGAAAATCCAAACTTACTTGCAGCGCCATCCCCAGCATCATGGAAAAAAAGATTTCTTCTGAAACCCTCTCTAACATCATGGCTCAAGAAATGAGGAAAAGCTGCTGATATATATCCATAGGTTTCAGGAACGTTAAAGTAAGAAATTAGCATTTAAAAAACCTTAGAAATTCACTGAAAAAGCATAGTTTGCGGGGACGTTATAGTTGGACATTTCAGTCATACAAAACTGGAGAAATTTGGCTGTTATAGTTAGTAGAGCTAACTATAACTCGCGCCCGGGGAATGCACTGCTGATGATGTCACCTATTACATCACTCATGACATGCTCAGTGACATCACTGATGACATCTCAAATGACATCACTGATGACAATATCCATGTGATCATCTGATGCAACTCCTCATAAACCTCTTCACACAACTCCTCACACCCTAATAAAACCTTTCATACGCCCACTCTAAAATACAAACTACCAATATCAAAACATTAGACACACCAATAGCAGTTAGTACATACCCACTCAGTGATTCATACATCTACACAAACATCCACCCACTAACCCATACAGTCACTCATACATTATTATTATTATTATGCGTTCTTATATAGCGCTCGATTACCCGTAGGCATCTCGGCGCTTGCCTTGGGAACCCGTCCTGGCTTATCCCTGTGAGATACCCGTACTGGGCATCCCCAAGGTGGAAGCCAGGCATCCCGCCGCGAGGGGGCCGTCGTGGAGATTAAGCAAGCTGATGCCCAGAGCTGCAGAGTGTGAACCCGTGATTCGAGTAGGTACCGAAATGAGAATTATCGAGTCCGTGGATATTTGGGCTCAAGACCCTGCCGCGTCGGGAATTGAACCCTGGTCCCGGGTCTGACCTCTGCTTCAGGATCTACCTCCTCTAACCAGTGAGCCACACTTCTCCACTTCTCCATACATGCAGTCTTTCATTAATACAGCCACTGATATATCCACCCATACACCCATATAGACTTTCACACACTGCTACTCACCCAAAGAGTTACTCAGAAACCTAGTCAGTCACCTAAAGTATTAATTACACTGCCATTTACTCACCTATATAGTTATACACACACCACATCACTTATTCATAAAGATACATACTGTCTTCAACAATTGCTGACATAAACACACACGTATCCATGCAGCCACTGTCACAATCACTCACAGTCACATATACTCACTTAAATACTACAACACTCACAAATACTGCCTTTCACATATGTAGTTACTTACACATATACCACTAACATATCCATTCACTCACCAACACAGCTATACGTACACTCACTCACCCATACACTCCCTAACCCACGCACTCAAACACATACACCCAGTGAATCACCTACTCACACAGCCATGCACGGAGTCACACACCCCCCCACCCGCACACTCAGGCACCCATACAGGTTCTCAGACAACCAATCATTCGTCAATATACCCTGGCATATATAGATATAACATTCTTGAAATTTATAGAACCACTCAGTCACTGGATGTTGTCATTTGAGATGTATTTAGTGATGTCATCAGTGATGTCACTGAGCATGTCATGAGTGATGTAATATGTGATGTCATAAGCAGTGCACTGCGGGGGCGCGAGTTATAGTTAGCTCTACTAGCTATAACAGCCAAATTTCTCTGGTTTTGTACAAGTGAAATGTCCACCTAACTATAACGTCCCTGCAACCTATGTTTTTTTCAGTGAATATATATATATATATATATATATATTCACTGAAAAAACATAGGTTTCAGGCACGATATAGTTAGAAATTAGCATTTAAAAAAACCTTAAAAATTAACAGAAAAAAACATAGATTTCAGGGACATTATTGTTAGTTAGACATTTCACTCACACAAAACCATAGAAATGTTGCCGTTATAGTTAGTTCAGGTAACTATAACCCGCGCACCCGCAATGCACTGCTGATGACGTCAAATATTACATCATTCATGACATGGTCAATCAATCAATCAATCAACAGAATTTGTATAGCGCGCTACTCACCCGTTAGGGTCTCAAGACGCTGAGGGAGGGCGGTGGGGGGGGGGTCGCTACTGCTCGAACAGCCAGGTCTTGAGTTGTTTCCTGACGGAGAGATGGTCCAGGGTCAGCCGTAGGTGGGTGGGGAGGGAGTTCCATGTCTTGGCTGCCAGGTAGGAGAAGGATCTTCATCCGACGGTGGATTTGTGGATTCGTGGGACAGAGGCGAGGGCGAGGCTGGCGGAACGGAGCTGGCGGGTGGGTGTGTAGAATGTGAGTCGGCTGTTGAGGTACTTCGGGCCCGTGTCGTGGAGAGCCTTGTGTGCGTGGGTGAGGAGTCTGAACGTGATCCTCTTGTCGACGGGGAGCCAGTGCAGGTCTTTCAGGTGGGCAGAGATGTGGCTGTGGCGAGGGATGTCCAGGATGAGTCGTGCTGAGGCATTCTGAATGCGCTGGAGTCTTTTCTGGAGTGCGGCTGTGGTTCCAGCATAGAGGGTGTTCCCGTAGTCCAGACGGCTGGTGACGAGGGCCTGGGTGACCGTCTTCCTGGTTTCGGTGGGGATCCATCGGAAGATCTTTCGTAGCATGCGCAGGGTGTTGAAGCAGGATGACGAGACAGCATTGACTTGCTTGGTCATCGTGAGGGAGGAGTCCAGGACGAAGCCCAGGTTGCGTGCGTGGTCCGTTGGCTTGGGTGCGGTGCCCAGGGCAGGGGGCCACCAGGAGTCGTCCCAGGCGGAGGGAGATGGTCCGAGGATGAGGACTTCCGTCTTGTCTGAGTTCAGTTTCAGACGGCTGATCTTCATCCATTCCGCGATGTCTTTCATTCCTTCTTGGAGTTTGGCTTTGGCGGAGTCATTGGTGAGGGAGAGGATCAGCTGGCTGTCGTCGGCGTAGGAGATGATGTTGAGGTTATTTTGGCGTGCGATGGCTGCGATAGGGCTCATGTAGACGTTGAAGAGGGTGGGGCTGAGTGAGGATCCTTGCGGAACGCCGCAGATGACTTCGGTGGCCGAGGAGCGGAACGGGGGGAGGCGGACTCTCTGGGTTCTTCCGTCGAGGAACGAGATCATCCACTCCAGGGCCGCTCCTTGGATTCCGGAGTTGCTGAGGCACTGCATCAGGATGCGGTGGCATACGGTGTCGAAGGCTGCTGAGAGGTCCAGGAGGATGAGGGCAACAGTTTCACTGATGAAGCAGCACATCACTTTGCCCGTATCAGCGACACAATGGATTTTTACTAGTGGAGGGAGAGGTATAGCGTTTCCCACTATGGATTTTACTAACTTGAACTATCATGACCACAATGCACTGATGCATACGCCCATGGGGGTGGAACTATGCCATACAAAAATCACGAGTGTACAACGTAAAAGCTGTCCTCCACCTAAGCCTAAGCCAGTGACCAAGGGATTTGTTCCTGAAAAGCGTAAGGCGATAACAGCAAAAAATACGCTGGTAGTTTGATTTTGATTGTGTTGCTGCCTGCCAAAGAATAAAGAGGTGTATTTCACCGTCGTGTGTGGTGTCTTCAAGCATTGGGCGTTTTCGATTGGATATATGGTGGCCGGCTCGGGCCATGAAGACTCCCCACTGCAGACTGATGCAGGTCCGTGCGCTTACACTGTTAGGAGCACACCAGGAATGACGTAGCCCCTTTGACAGGCACAAGCGAAGCAGCACATCACTTTGCCCGTATCAGCGACCCAATGGATTTTTTTTCTAGTGGAGGGAGAGGTACAGCATTTCCCACTATGGAATTTACTGACTTGAACTATCATGACCACAATGCACTGATGTCTAAGCCCATGGGGGTGGGACTATGCCATACAAAAATCGCGAGTGTACAATGTAAAAGCTGTTCTCCACCTAAGCCTAAGCCAGTGCCCAAGGGATTTGTTCCTGAAACGCATATGGTGATCACGGCAAGAAATGCGATGGGAGGTCGATTTTGATTGTGTTGATGCCTGCCAAAGGATAAAGAGGTGTATTTCAACGTTGTGTGTGGTGTCTTCAAGCGTTGGGCATCTTCGATTGGACATATATATATATATATATATATATATATCTACTGAAAAAAACATAGGTTTCAGGCACTCTATAGTTAGAAATTAGCATTTAAAAAAACCTCACAAATCCACACAAAAAACATAGGTTTCAGGGGCATTATAGTTAGGTGGACATTTCACTCATCACCAAGCGCTTAGAAACCGCTTGGTGATTTGCGGTATATAAATTCCTGTACATTTACATTTACATTTACTCATACAAAATCATTGAAATTCCGAAGTTATAGTTAGTTCAGGTAACTATAACTCGCACCCCCGCAATGCACTGCGGGGACATGGTCAGCGACATCACTGCTGACATCTCAAATGACATCACTGATGACATCATCCAGTGACTGTGCGTCTTTAAATTTTAAATATGCATTATATATATGCCAAGGTGTATTGAAAAATGAGTGGGTGTATAATGTCTGGATGGAGGATTTAGTAGGTGCATAACTGAATGTTTAAGTGATTTATTACATGTGTCTTACTGAATGCATGGGTTAGTGACTAAACTGTGTGAATGTCTGTACCAGTCTGTCTGCTGTAGTATAAGCTGCAGCATGGGTTGGTCAGTAGCTACATGAGTGTCTATATGGGTTATCGATTGCTTGTCTGAGTATTTGTATGGGTGCCTGAGTGTGTGGTGGGTGGGTGGGTAGGAGGTGTGTGACTGTGCATAAATGTTTGAGTGGTTGATTCACTAGGGAGATGGGTTCAAGAGTGCATGTGGAAACAGCTGTATGGGTGGGTGAGTGTGTGTATGGGTGTGTTGGTGAGTGAATGGATGTCTCAGTGGTACATGTCCAAGTAACTACATATGTAAAAGGCAATGTGAGATTTGCAGTACATAAATGACTATATGTGAGAGTCAGTGATTGTGAGAGTAGCTGTATGGATGAGTGTGTACTTGTATCAGCGATTGTATAAGAGAGTAATTATGCATTTGTTTCTGTTTGAATAAGTGATCCAATCATTCCAATCATGTGTTTGTAAAGCGCTACTACTCACCTGTGAGGGTCTCACGGCGCAGGGGTAGGGGGGTTTTGCAGGTTCCAGTCCATCAAGGAGGGGTCTGTCAAAGAGCCAGGTTTTGAGGTTTTTTGTGAAGATGGGGAGAGATGTTGTCTGTCTGAGGTGGAGAGGGAGAGAGAGTCAACATCACGCCGGGAGGAAGGATAAGGAGCGGCCGCCTGATCTGGTCTTTCTGGTGCGGAGGACCATGGTGTAGGAGAGCTGGGCTGATCGTAGGTTCCTTTTGGGTGTGTGAAATTGGAGTCAGCTGTTCAGGTATGCTGGTCCGGTGTCGTGGAGGGCCTTGTGAGAGTGGGTGAGCATCTTGAAGGTGACTCTAGCTTCAATGAGGAGCCAGTGGCGTGTGCGAAGATGCTGGGAGATGTAGCAGTGTCTTGGCAGGTTGAGGACCAGTCTGGCGGCAGCGTTCTGGATGTTCTGTAGCCTGTGTGTGAGGTTTTTGTTTATTCCGGCGTAGAGTGCGTTGCCGTAGTCGAGTCTGTTGGTGACCAGGCTGTGACGTCTTTCTGTGTTCGAGGGAGATCCATTTGAAGGTCTTATGTAGGAGGTGAAGGGTGTGGAAATAGGAGGACGTGACGGCGTTGATCTGGTGGTTCACTTTGAGTTCGGAGTCCAGGATGATTCCCAGGTTGTGTGCGTGGTCCGTGGGGGTGGGCAGACTTCCGAGGGTGGGGGCCGCCAGGTGTCATTCCAGACATCGGGGTGTGGGCCCATGAAGAGTACTTCTGTTTTGATGGTGTTTAGTTGAAGGTAGCTGTTTTTCTTCCATCTGGTGACGGCTTCCATGCCTTCTCGAAAGTTGTGTCTGGAGGTGTTGGGTTCGTTGGATAGGGAGAGGATGAGTTGGGTGTCGTCTGTGTATGACACAATGTTGAGTCCGTCGGTTCTGACGACAGGGGCGAGCGGAGCCATGAAGACTTTGAAGAGCGTAGGGCTTAGGGATGACCCCTGGGGGACTTCACAAGTGATTGGTGTAGGGTCCGAGAGGAAAGGGGGGAGTCTGACACACTGCGTTCTGCCTGAGAGGAAGGAGTGGATCCAGTTGAGGGCCTTGCCTTGAATCCCTGCATCGTGGAGTCTGTATATTAGGGTGAGGCCACTGAGAGGTCGAAGAGGATGAGGGCTGCTGTTTCGCCTTTTTCCAGTAGGGTGTGGATGTCATCTGTTGCGGCGAGGAGGGCGGTTTCCGTGCTGTGGTTTTTTCTGAAACCGGATTGGGAGGAGTCATGCATGTTGTGCTCTTCGATGAATGTGGCGAGTTGGCTGTTGATGGCTTTCTCGATCACTTTTCGCTGGCAAGGAGAGATGGGTGTGTAGTTTTTGAGGTCGGTGGGGTCTGCTGAGGTTTTCTTGAGGAGGGGGTTGATCTCGGCGTGTTTCCAGTCGTCAGGGAACAATGCGGTTGCCAGGGAGCGGTCGATGGTGTGGCGGAGCATGGGTGCGATGGTGTCGGCAGCTCTGTTGAAAATGTGGTGGAGGCAGGGGTCCGTGGGGGCCCCGGAGTGGATTGACTTCATCCTCTACAGTGTGTCTCCGGTGGTGAGGGCTGTCCAGTCGTCGATCGTTGGCTTCATGGTGTCGGGGTGGTTGGTGAGGGTTCAGTGTGTTGGCTTTCTTCATCGAAGTTGTCGTAGATGCTCTTGATTTTGTGGTGGAAAAAGGTGCTCAGTTTGTCCCAGAGGTCTTGTGAGGGTGAGATGTCAGTGGACTCGCTGAAAGGTTGGGCGAACTCCGTGATGATGTTAAAGAGTTCTTTGCTGTTGTGTGCGTGGGTGGAGATTCGGTCTTCGATTGCTTTTTTCCTCGTTTTTTTGATGAGTTGGTGGTGGACTTTGGTGGCAGTTCTGAAGTTGTTGTGGGCTTCTGTGGATTTGGTCTTCCGCCAGTCCTTTTTGAGGCAGCAGCAGGTGTGTCTGGACTCTTGAAGTTCGGTGGTAAACCATCTAGCTTTCTTGGCGTGGGTGTTGTTTTTCTTGAGGGGGCTAAGGTGTTGGTGCTGTCAGAGATCCATCTGTGCAGGGTTTATGCTGCGGCGTTGGGGTTGTCGTTTTCCGCAAAGGTAGGGGTGGAGTTGCTGAGTGATGAGGTTAGCTGGTTGTCGGTGATTCTGGTCCAATTTCTTCGTGGGAGCAGGTGCTGGTGTCTGTGGATAGTGGGTGTTCTGAAGGTGAAGTGGACGCATCAATGGTCAGTCCATGGGAGTTCGGTGGTGTGGCTGAAGGTGATGGAGTTTCCTGTTGTGAAGAGGGGGTCGAGGGTGTGTCCTGCTGAGTGCGGGGGTTTGGTCACGATCTGGCGGAGTCCAATGTTGTGGAGGTTGTCCATGAGGGATGTGGTTCTGAGGTCCAGTAGGTTGTCGAGGTGAAAGTTGAGGTCTCCCAGCAGGGTGTAGTTGGTGGATGGGACGGCCTGCGGGAGATTATGTCCGTGATGGATTCGGCAAAAGATCCGCGGGGTCCAGGAGGACAGTAGATGAGGGTTCCTCGGAGGGTGGTGGTGGGGCTGGTCAGTATCTTGAAGTGAAGGTGTTTCATCAGGTCTGTGGACTCATCGGGGAGTGTGCTCAGGCAGAAGGTGGATTTGTGGACGATGGCGATTCCTCCTCCCGGGCGGTTGGGGTGATCCTTCCTGGAGATTTTGCATCCTTGGGGGACGGCGATGGCCGGTCCCGACGAGGTGTTGGTCCATGTTCCGGGGTGGTGCTGTCGAGGAGGTCCCAGATTTCAGTGATGTGTTTGTGGGGTGATCTGACGTTGAGGAGGATGCATTGCAGGGTCTTCGGTTCTAGTGTGTTCTTGCCGTCGGTTTGTGTTGTGTCCGTGTTCCTGGTGGTGCTGTAGGTTTGATGGCAGTGGTGACAGCTGATGGGTCCGTGGGTGTTGTCTGGTGAAGCTAGCTTGCAATTGTTGTTGTGGCCTGGGTTGAGTGTGTGGAGTGCTGCTGGTTCCTGGCGCTGGTTGCGGTCGGTCGTGGATGGGCGCAGACGGGCTTGCCTTTGGTGCGCCAGCTACGCGGCCGCACAGTGGCCACCATTAAGTAGGGGTCGTGGAGGGCTGGACATCTGGGAGCCAAGAGCGGGGAGGGGAGCTGGATTGGGCCGGTCGCACTGGGGCAGCAGCGGCGGAGAAAAAAACGGGTGGAAAAAGGCAGAGAAAAAGGTCAAACAGAGATGGGGAAAGTGCCAATAAGGCAGCAAAAGTGCACGCAGAGTGGAGGAAAGACACAGAAGACACAGAGGAGAGTGCAAGGGGGAGATTGAGACGAGGGTGAAAAACGAGTGAAAAACAGAGGCAAAGACACAGAAGGACAGTGAAGGGGGAAGCTTGAAATGAGGGAAAAATGAGTAACAAAGGAGGAGAGACAGAAGGAGAGTGAAAGGGGGAGATAGAAACAAGGGAAAAAACGAGTGAAAAAGGAAAGAAAAAGCAGAGTGAGAGAAAGGAGACAGAGGTCCACTGAACCACCAGGGATGAGGCGCAGGTAAAACCTGTGGTTGGAGGAGGGCCTCGAACACCAACACTCAAGAGTGCAGGGGCTCCAAGGAGGGCCTCACTCAATGGTGAAGCTGCAAGAGAGGGAGAGAAATTTCACTGACAATGAGTCAGTGGTCTTGCTCGCCTGTCCCCGCAGTGGCAGCCATTAAGTAGGGGTCGGGGAGGGCTGGACAGCTGGGAAGCGGGAGCGGGGAGGAGAGGGGACCTGGATTGGGCCAATCATGCTGGTCGTGCTGGGGAGAGGGGCAGTGGGGCAGCCGCAGCGGGGAAAAAAACGGGGGGAAAAAGGCAGAGAAAAAGGTCAAAAAGAGAGGGGAAAGTGCCAATAAGGCTGCAAAAGTGTACGCAGAGTGGAGGAAAGACACAGAGGAGAGTAAAGGGGGGAGATTGAGATTAGGGTGAAAAACGAGTGAAAAATGGAGGAAAGACGGAAGGAGAGTGAAGGGGGAGCTTGAAATGAGGGAAAAAGGAGTGATAAAGGAGGAGAGACACAGAAGGAGAGTGAAAGGGGGAGTTTGAAACAAGGGAAAAAACAAGTGAAAATGGAAAGAAAAAGCAGAGCGAGAGAATGGAGACAGAGGTCTACTGGACCACCAGGGATGAGGCGTAGGTAAAACCTGCGGTTGTGGGAGGGCCCCGAACACCAAAACTCAAGAGTGCAGGGGCGCGGGAGAAGGCCTCACTTAATGGTGGAGCTGCGAGGGAGGGAGAGCAATTTCACTAACAATGACTCAGTGGTCTTGCTCCAGAGTGAGTATTAAGATTGTTTTAGCTTGATTTCAATGAGTCTTTTACTCGTTTTACTGCATTTTATAAATGTTATTACTGAAGTGATGTGCTGTGGGTATAACTGTATAGATCAGTAAATGGAAGTGTGATTGATTATTTGCCTTAATGACTAGGTGTGTGAGTAACTCTGGATGAGTGCTGGTGTGTGAGTGTCTGTATAGGTGTATGAGTGCATATGATAGTGGTGTATTGATGAGTGATGACTGCATGTATGAGTGATTGTATGGGTGAATGACTGGATGTGTGTGTGTAGACCTAGGAATCAGTGAGTGCATATGTAGTAACTGGTATTGGTGGGTTGATGGTTTCAAAAATGGTAGTCTATTTTACAGTGTGTGTATCAAAGGGTATATTAAAGTGTGAGGAAGTGCATCAGATTTTCAAGTGGATGATGCCATCAGTGATGTCATTTGAGATGTCATCAGTGATGTCACTGACCATGTCATGAATGATGTAATATGTGACAGTGCATTGCGGAGGCGCGAGTTATAGTTACCGGAACTAACTATAACTGCGGAATTTCTCAGGTTTTGTATGAGTGAAACGTCCAACTAACTATAATGTCCCTGAAACCTATGTTTTTTCAGTGAATTTGTAAGGTTTTTTAAATGCTAATTTCTAACTATAACATGCATTAAACCTATGTTTTTTTTCTGTGAATTTCAATGGTTTTTGAAATGCTAATTTTTAACTATAATGTCCCTGAAACCTATGTTTTTTTCAGTGAATTTCAATGGTTTTTTAATTGCTAATTTCTAACTATAACATGCCTCAAACCTATGGTTTTTTCTGTGAATTGCAATGATTATTTAAATGCTAATTTCTAACTATAACATCCTTATTAAGTCCCCTTGAATCCTGAAGGTTCCTGGTGGCCAAGTAGCCCACCAGGCACCTCCAGTAAGCGCCAGAGGATGAAGTCCACTTCTCAGGACACAAGAGGACCTCATCGCCCCACCAGCAGTGCACCAGAAGCTGCGTTTGCAGAGTGGTGTAAAAAGGGGCGTGGCCTTGGCCCACCTCCCTGCAACACAGCTCTGTGGCGCTTACTGGAGGTACCTGGTGGGCTAATTGGCATCCAGGGCCCCTTAGTATTGAAGGGGACTTAATCACTTGTAATATCATGCCCTGCACCACTGTGCAAACGTGCCCCTTGGCGCATTGTAAGTTGGGGCCCTTTTTGGGGCCCCCATCCCCCAGGGCCTGACCCCTATTTAAAAACAAAATGGTAAGGGGCCGCGTGGCAGCCCCTCCCGAGGCAAATTTCGGCCCAAGGGACCCCATCCCCAGGGCATGGCCATATATTTATTTATTTTTAAAAAAATTAAAGAGGGGGGCTGCATGGCCCCCCTCCTGAGGCATCTATTTGCCCCGGGGACCAAATCCTCAGGCTGCGACCCTTTAAAAAAAAAAAAATTCTTTTATTCAGGGAGGGGTGGTGTTGCCCCCCTCCCGGGCCACTTCTGGCCCCGGGGACCCCAATCCCGGGGCCGGCACCTAGTGTTGGGGACCGTGGGTGGAGCCCCAATGCCCCCACAGTCCCTGCTGGGTCCCCACCCCCTACAGGAGTCGGCATTGCTTTTCCACAAGGGGAGCTGCTGACATACAGCTCCCCTTGTGGAAAAGCAATCTGCTTTGTTTCATTGAAGCGAGAGCAGGTTTCCCTGCTCTCACTTCAATTAAGCAAAGCAGTGTTTGCAATAACAGGGCGGGAGCCGCACAGCTCCCGCCCGGTCATTGCAAACAGCAGTGTCCCGGGGAGGGCACGCCGGGACACTGTAGGAGCCGACCCGGAGGGTTGGCGGTCCCAAGGGCCATGGAGGGCTCCAGGAGGGGGGCCCTGTCCCAACGTTTAAAAATCCCGAGGGAGGTGGTGGTCCCCGGGGCACAGATGTCTGTAACGGACCACGCGGACCCCATATTTAAATTCAAAGTGCCCTGGGGAGGTGGGGGTCCCCGGGGCAGTGTGGGGGTGCTTGAGTCGCCCCACACTAATTAATTTTTGCAGCCAGAGGGAGGTGGCGGTTCCCGGGGCTTGGGGGGCCCGCGAGGCCCCCCACCCTTATTTATTTCAGCCCCGGGGAGGAGGCGGTCACCAGGGCAGTGAGGGGGGTGGGCCTCGGGGAAGTGGCAGTCCCGGGGGCTGCAGCAGGGGCACGTGCCTCCAAACATAATGAGCATAGCCACGGGGAGGTGGCGGTCCCCGTGCAATTATTTAACAATGCCCCCGGGACCTGGACACGGAAGCCCGCGCTTAATTTTTTATTAAGTTCAGTGGGATTTGCGACCCCAGCACGAATTGGACAAAATTATAAAATAAAAATGCTTTTTGTGTCCCTGGGGTCCCTTGTGGAACCCCCTGAGCCAGCCTAGGGGGTCAGGGTGTTTCTACCCTGCCCCCTTTTCTTGTTTTTCATCTTTTTTTCACTGTTTTCTTGTGACTCGGTTCCACTGAGTCACAAGATGGCTGCCAACACTTCCTGGTTTGGAGTGTTGGCAGCCAACCAGAAGTCAGCTTGTGCTCTGGAGGAGTCGCGACTACTCCTCGGTGCTCAGATATCAATATTTTTCATTTCTAATTTCTCAGAACTACTGAATGGATTTACACCATTAAAAAGAAAGGGCTCTTTCTGAAACAAGGGCTACCTTTTTGCCAATAATTCCGTTCAGCAGTTTGGGCTGTAGCCTGTTCCAATGTTTCCTATGGAAATTAACATGGGGAAAACGTGTTTGGGACCCTCCTTTTTTCTCTGCCCCTGTTTGACGAATCACCCTGAAACTTCCAAGATATGAGCTTACCGGAGCGCCTCATTAGTTTTGAAATGTTTTCGAAGATTCGTCAAACGGTGCCAAAGATATTGGGAAAAGAAAAAAAACTATTTGAATAGAAATGATCTCCTAACTAAGGGACTTTGTTTAAAAACTTAATGACAATTCAGTGAATTTAAAATTCTCTATGCAATACAGTCAAGAAAGTGTAGACTTCCTCGATATCAGAGTCACAGCAAAGGGAAACAAACTGGAAACTGATATGATTAGGAAAAAAGCAACTAGCAACTCAGTGTTACATGCTGCTAGTTGCCATCCACCTAACTTCAGGTGGAGCATCCCCTTTGGTGAATTTTTCTGTACCAAGAGAAAATGCAGCTCAGAAGGATCATATGAGAAAAACAAGAAAGAAATGCTTAAAAGATTTCGAGCAAGAGGGTATCCACCGAACATGTTGAAAATAGGGGAGAGGAAAGCTAATGCAATAGAGAGGGAGGAAGCTCTATACAAAGCACCCAAGATCCATCAAACTACACCAGATTTCACCATTAGACTCATTACAACTTATAACGCCCATTCACACCAGTTTAGCCAGATAGTCAGGAAAAGATGGGACATACTCCTGCAAGACAAAACACTCAAAGACAAATTAAGCCCACACCCAGCTATAACGTATAGGAAGGGTCAATCGGTCAAAGACCAAGTAGTGAGGAGCCAGATGGAACACCAGCACATTACCTGGCTAGCTAAAAGGGGAGGGTTCCACAAATGTGGCAAATGTAAAGCGTGTAGCCACAGTGAGAATTTGAGAGAAGTAACATTCCAAAGAACCAATAGAAAATGGTGTATATGTAAGACCATACAATGCAATACAGAGTTTGTAGTCTATGTTATCACTTGTCCTTGTGACAAGTGGTACCTAGGCTCGACGACCTTCCCTGTTAAAAAAGAATACTCGAACACTGGCGAGCCATTATGAACAAAGACTTCATATACAGCACTGCAAAACACTTCGACCAGCACCATGAAGGTGACTGGACAAAAGCAAAGTACTTTGCACTAGACACAATTCCCAAAAATTCCAGGGGAGGCAACAGGACCTTAGCCCTACGCAGATCAGAGTCCAAGTTCATTTTACAGGCTGGTTGTGCGCTCCTCTTGGGATGAATATTGATGAAGAAATGCATGTGTATATCTAGTTCCCGTTTATTTAAACCTCCCAACATCTGTTTTAGGAACTTCGGTTCTGATTTATTTGAACTTTTCAATCACATTTATTTAGGACTTACACACTTATCTGTTGTTGGACTACCGTTATTAATTAATGTTACTTAGTAACCATAATTTATGGTCATCTTGAGGTATGCTTTTTTCACTTATGCTGGAATGAGCAATGTTTTCTTGAAATTTAAACAGGAATTTCTTTTATACATGGAAGAACTATCTTAGCTGAGGATCTAATAATACATATGTGTGATTCACTTGCCTTTAGAACTGATTTATTATTGTTAGTTAATATAGTGTGAAGATCTAAACTAACCATATATAGCTTTGTTTGCCTTTTCATAGTTTGGACCAGATGGAGTGAGTGTGTCACCAACTACCGATAAAGCTACGTGCACGGAGTTTAGGTGTTTGTACTCGCAACCACGCTCTCCTTTGATAGACGTAATTCTGGGCATTCAAATGTGAGACTCTTTAGAATCAGTCTTTTTGTTTATATTTAGATTACAAAGCATTCTTCTTGATTGAATTTTGTTTTCACTTTTATTATCGTTCAGCCAGGGTACTATACCCTTGGCGCCCTTGTGAAATTCACACAGTTGGGTACCAAAACCCATAAACAGTAACATGTAGCTCTTTTCCATATGTAAACTGTGAATAATGTCGGCATTCTGCTAAATTATACACTTGGGTACTAGACCGCAAACATTTGTTTATATTATAGTTAACTGTAGAGCACAACCATGTAACTATACAACAGTAAGTCCTTTATGTATTTTTGCACAAAGTATCGAGTATACAGGAGTAACGTATTTTAATACTTACAATTGCTCTGAATGACGATGGCAATCTAGATTCTTTTCTTTATGTCTCTCTAAATGCACTTAAACCCCGAAGTTGGAACTGAGGTCATGTGAAACGCATCTTCTTTTTTGCCTGAAAATAAATACTTTTTCCGAAAACTGGATTGGTGTGGCTCGTACTTCTTCAAATCAAGGAGTTTCCTGTTTGATGTTTGATATATATATACCACCGGCATTCAGGAAGCACGCCAATATAAACGCCAAACAAAGAATCAATGGAGACAGGCGTGCCCCCCGTAGTACTGCACCAGAACACCGCCTGAAGCTTTGGGAAGTGACTGTTTCGTGAGGGTGAATTCGGGACCGGCGGTCGGAGGATCACGGAAACGAAGAAAACTGCACGCGGCTAACTTCGGTAAGCGAGGCGGGAGAGGAGTGCAGTGGGAGCCGGGTTGGGGAGCGGCAACGCTATGAAGTGTAAACTTGTGGTTCTATAAAGCTACTACCTGCATTAGAGGAGAGTCACCAAATGGGGAAAGATGAGTGATGCGGAATGTGCAGCGAGGCAAAAGGAAGCGTAGAAACTCTTTGATGAAGTAACGGTACCGGTGCAGCGTGATAGAGGGGCGGCTGCCCCTTCTGGATTAAGTGACTTGGGAAATCAGCTACACATATTGGAAAAACTAAAGAAAAGGGAAATCTCACGATGTTGGGAAGTGGCATCACTGCGCCATTATCTGCAGGTGGGGAGAGTCCTGCGAGGACTACGAATAATGATTACCCCCACATATGAAAATCCTAAGGCTGAAATGTTGTCTGAATGGGCAGAAAATAGTGCCACAAGCTCCACCAATATGCTGCATATTTTGGTGAAATATGCAGAACTGGAAAGACAGGAAATAGTGAAAAGAATAAAGGAATTAAATGCAATTTTCGAGAAATGCGATGACCAAGCCAAGATAACTAAATTTAACAGTGACATGAAAATTAGACTGGATTAATACGAAAAGCGTATTAAAGATAGAAAAGCTACAAAGTTTATACTTGACCGCCTTGATTATGAATCAGGGCGAATTTACACTTTTGCCAAAAAGTATGATTCTATCAGAAGAGAAAAAATCCAGAGTGGGGCAATGGAACAACAAGTGATGTCACAGAGCGAAGTAAGCTCAGATACGGGCTTGGAACAAGAACAGGATGACCAAAGGAGAAGAGGGACAAAAGATGTAAGACTTGCGGTCACAGATGAGTACCGTTTTATGCAATTGGAACAACAAACCGATCATCCCATAACGAGAGGCCAGGGGAGGGGAAGAAGAAGAGGAAGAGGAAACAGAGAAGAGGAGGAGAAGGTTATAGGAGGAGCATTAGAAAAGCAAACAAACAGATCCATGCGCTCCCAAGACAAGTACAATGATTTTAACTAAAGAGGATCAATTGGTGTTAGAACTTGGACTTAGCTACTGTGATGAGAATAATTTTGATTATCCAAACAGTAGGATGGATCTATACCGATTCATTAGGAAGTTGAAACTGTCCAGAATCCATATGAACCGAAATGCTCAGACCTCTTCTGGAGAAATAGCCCGTCCGAATGCACCCAAAGACCCCAGTGATTTAACTGTGAATGATGTACCGGTCATTAGAGATCTGATGGCACTATGAAATAATAATAGTCAAGAAGTAGTGACTACTAATGAAGCAATGGGAAATGCTGATACAGGAGAAGCCAATTCTGAGACATTAGGGAGAGAAGATCATACCCCATTCCATTTACCTTCCAAATTTACACCACAGGGAGCACGGGATAACTTGGATATCTTTGGGGAAAATGTAAATAAAGATCTTAAATAATTATATGGTAAGACTCTTCAAAGAAAAAGAAAGTACAAACCTAGGAAATCAATGCTGCATAAAACAGTGACAAAAATACAGAAAGAGGACGGTATACTGGTTAAACCCTCAGATAAGGGGGGAAATGTTGTTTTATGGGGGTGAGAACTATACAAAAAGAAAGCTCTATGTCAACTAAACAACAGTGAATGCTATTCCCGAATTGGCATGGTGAATTATGAGAAAATGAAGGAACAATTCTACACAAGGTTGGAAGCATGGAAACAGGAAGAGCTACTCAGTTGGGATGAGTTCAAGTTCATTAAAAAAGAAAAACCTGTTTTACCAGTATTTTATATGCTCCCAAAGGTGCATAAGAGCACCACTAATCCACCAGGGAGACCTATTATTTCCTCTTGTGGCAGTCTATTTGAGAAGGCTTCGAAATATATAGACTACTTTCTTAATCCCATTGTACGGACATTAACATGATTTATTAAAGACTCAACTGATTTCCTAAAGTGTATATATGATGTACGGTGGGACAAGAATAATATGGTATTGGTGACCCTAGATATTGCCACATTATACACGAGTATAAGACACAGGGATGGCCTTAAAGCAACCGAGTATTTTCTAAATAGGAGGTCCATAAGATTTGCGAAACAGAATTCTATGATTTTGGAATTGATGGAATGGTGTTTAACAAAGAACATATCTTTGTTCGGTGATGAATTGTTCCAGCAGGAGCAGGGAACAGCGATAGGCACCTGCTTCGCCCCCAGTTATGCCAATTTACATTTCGGCTGGTGGGAGGAGCAGGTGCTCGGGGGCCCCCCCTGGAACAGTGGTCGGAACATATACTACTGTGGGTCAGGTTTATAGACGACGTCTTCCTGCTGTGGCAGGGCACGGAACACGAGGTAGAACTATTCATAAATGACCTGAACCAGAATACCCTGAATCTGAAATTTGTGGGGCATTCCAGTCGAGCTTCTATAGAGTTCCTGGATATTAGAGTTACACCACAGGAAGATAAGTTGGAAACCACTGTTTTTAGAAAGCCGACAGCTGGGAACACCATCCTGCACGCCTATAGCTCTCACCACGCACAACTAATAAGGAGTATACCTTTTGGGGAATTTTATAGAGCTAGAAGGGCGTGCAGCAGTCTGGATGAATACTCTAAAATTGAAAAGGAAATGACTACTAGATTTATCCAAAGAGGTTACTCAGCTAGTGTCATTAATGGGGCAGCTAAGAAAGCAAGAATCCTAGAGAGACAAAAAGTGTTATTTGATCCATCAAAAACCCAGATGAAGAAATTGAACAAGGGGTGGGATGGTCAGAGGTTTATAACAACCTTTAACACTGAACATTAGGAAATCAGATCAATCCTAAATAAGCATTGGCATCTGATACTGGATGATCCAATTTTGAGGCCCAAAAATGAATAAACACCCGGACATAACGTTCAGAAAATCAAAATCATTGAAAGATCTGATGGTAAGGAGCGAGTTTCAGGAAAGGAAGAAAGGAACTGCTACTTGGCTCCAACAAAAGATGGGTTTTTAATTTTTTTTTTAAATGTAAGGCGTGCCGACATGGGTTGAACCGCACGCATTTTAAGACAATTTTTAACAAAACTATCGCGGTTAAAGGCTATCTAACCTGCAAATCTAGTTTTGTAGTGTATTTGTTACAATGCCCATGTATGAAGGTGTATAAGGGAAGTACCACTCTACCTGTACATCAAAGAATTTGACAGCACAGCAGAGCGATCATTAATAAGGACAGAACATACCCAGTTACAAGGCACTTCGAAACAAATCATGAGAGCAATCCCTCTAACTTGCAGTATAGCTGTGTAGCAGAAATTTCTAAAAAGAACAGAGGTGGAGACAGGTAAAAAGAACTTAGGAGACTCTAAACTTATTTTATCTTAGCATTTAATAGTAAAGAGCCCTATGGTCTAAATATTGATGAGGATTTGTATACCTGCCTGAATTAAAGAAAAGATGATATTGGAGATAATGAAAAATTGCTGCACATGAGAATGAAGAATTTGTCTTTAAATTTTGCTATATGAAGTGGGCATGGGATGGAACAGACAAATCATAAAGCGAAGATGAAAGTTTAAAATTGATAAAATGAAACAGTACATTGTAAAAGTGCAAATATATATTTTTTTGAAGAGTCTTATTTTGTAGTATAGTCAAGTTAAATGGACAGTAAAACAAGGGAAGCAATACATCTACTAGAAGAATAATAATAGTGTTCCCCCTGTGTTTTTCCGTATACTGATTCTTAAGAATGCAGGGTATTTATATATTTATTGTGATTTTAACAAAGATATATTTATTAAAACGTTGCTATAAGGGAGAAAAAATATGGAGTTTTTATAGTGTGGTATATGATTATATTCTGGGTTTTTTCTACAGGAGTAATATACTGTAATGCACTTGAACTTTGAGTAGAGAGATTAAAATATGATATTTAGTACTGTGAAAAAATAAGCACTTGCACTTTCTAGAATTGCTGAAGCAAACAAAAAGGCAATTGAGATATAATAGCACTTAATAAGCACTTGCACCTTTTCACTATTGAGAACAGTGAGAATCACTGGCATGTCTAGTACCTGCCAAAAGAAACATAAGGAAGGAGATGTGTAGAAAGCATTTGCACTTTATAACATTTAGTACTGTATGTTGGAGGAAAGGAAGGAAAATAAAGCACTTGCACTTTGTATAATTGTAAATATTAATAATGAGGCACTAGCCCCTTTATTAATCAGAATCGATCCATTGTTTAATAAATTTGACAATGAATGTTCCAACATGCTTCTAAAATATGATGCAGGCATCTAAGGAAATGTAATGAAAAATACAAGGAATTAGTTTTCCTGCTGTAATTATTTCCTACTGCAATAATTTTGGTAAACATTTTTATCCAAATAAGCACTCCAAATGTTGAAAAGTGTTTAATATTGTAGCATATCGTAATTCCAAGTGTTATTTCTCTTTGAACCGAATGTTCTAAGATGGCTGCTATGTATTGCACAGCATTTACTATATGTTTGCATTTAGTCTGTCGCCCATGTTTATTTTTCTAAATGCCTATTTTAACTGAAACAGATGGTTCACCAACATCGTGAACAAGGCAGCGAGAAGCTGTTGAAATGCGTCGATGTAATCATCACCTCATAAAAAACTGAGTGACTTACTCTTTGGAGTGCCGGCTGATTTCTGCTGAAGCGCGGCAATCGCATTTTTGGGTATATATATATATATATATATATATATATATATATATATATATATATATATATATATAATATATATATATAACTCCAGGCACGTACCTCAATACTCCTCAAGAAAATTACGAACTCCCACGCAGCATTAGTGGGTGAAGCAGTGTCGGTTTTATTCGTTATTCAAAACCTCAAAACCCACAGGAACAGTGCCTGCCATGACGCATTTCGCTCCTCACTGGGAGCTTGATCACACGATGCGTCTCCTCTAGGTGACGTTAAAATATATATATATATATATATATATATATATATATATATATATATATATATATATATATATATATATATATATCCAGAACAACGCAGGAAGCCCATTTGAAGCAGATCCACACGAAGTTGAATAGGCACATTTCTTTATTTGCATCCATTCCACAGCTCGATCCCCAAGCTGCTCTGGGCACCACCTTCTTACATGAGAGCCTAACGCGTTTCAGGAATTACCCTTTCATCAGAGGCAAGGTTCGAAGGTTCTGAGAAACAGTCTCTGGTCGTACACCTCTTCAAATACAAATCACCTGCAAAGTGGGCGTGGCCAATCTTGCACTGCATTCTGTGCCTTGTAGTGTACTAACCCTCTTCCCACAGTGGGGCTGCTTCTCTGACTTCTCAATAACCACTATTGTTCCCCCAGTGGGGTGAAGGGCAGCGCTGGGAGCCTTCAGAGATCGCTTTGTAGCTGCAAATTTGTGCCAAAGCAGCGCCACCTGCAAGGCGCCAGTCTTTACTTCGTTCGGTGGCAAACTCCTGGAGTGAAGCCTGCCTTGGACCCTGGTCACAGGTGGGGTCCGCCTCTCGACCGAGCAGCAGCCGAAAATTATCCAGAATAACACAGGAAGCCCATTTGAAGCAGATCCACACGAAGTTGAATAGGCACATTTCTTTATTTGCATCCATTTCACAGCTCGATCCCCAAGCTGCTCTGGGCACCACCTTCTTACATGAGAGCCTAACACGTTTCAGGAATTACCCTTTCATCAGAGACAAGGTTCGAAGGTTCTGAGAAACAGTCTCTGGTCATACACCTCTTCAAATACAAATCACCTGCCAAGTGGGCGTGGCCAATCTTGCACTGCATTCTGTGCCTTGTAGTGTACTAACCCTCTTCCCACAGTGGGGCTGCTTCTCTGACTTCTCAATAACCACTATTGTTCCCCCAGTGGGGTGAAGGGCAGCGCTGGGAGCCTTCAGAGATCGCTTTGTAGCTGCAAATTTGTGCCAAAGCAGCGCCACCTGCAAGGCGCCAGTCTTTACTTCGTTCCGTGGCAAACTCCTGGAGTGAAGCCTGCCTTGGACCCTGGTCACAGGTGGGGTCCGCCTCTCGACCGAGCAGCAGCCGAAAATATATATATATATATATAAGTCTTCCTCGCCGTCAAAGTTACAAAGTGAGCTTCTGCTCCACACCAGAACCCTCCAAAGCAAAGTCAGCATCCCATGCCTCCCATCCTTCACCAACATGGCAGAGCACTGTCACCTTTGACCCAGTATAAGGGGAGGGTCGGCCCACCCCACTTCCTGTTTTTTTTGCTCTGCGCTGACAATCCAAGGGTGCATTTCAGGTAAGTGCAAGTTCCTGCTCTAGCAGGACACAGGACACTGGGGAGGAGGCCCTGCCCGAGTGGGCCCATTTCCTGGGGATTCTCCCCCCTCCCTCCACACCTCGTGGCTTTAGGCCCTGCACTAGCGGGCTCGGGGTATGGGGCTAGAGTTTCGCACTCCTGCGCAAGCGGGATCTTGCAGGTGGCGGGCTCCTGGGCTCAGTGGTTTAAAGCCCTGCAGTGTACGCTTATTCTGATTTGGCTTGTGTTTCTTCTGAGACGCGAGCATGCAGCTTGTATACCCGGTGGGGTGAGGAGGATGCCTGTTACCAGTCGGTTCTTCGGAGACGGTTAACAGTGAGGATTCCTGCAGGGTACATGGCTCCTGCCTCCCTCACCGACTGGCACCGGCAATGGAGTGCAGTATCGAGTGACACGAGCAACTGCAGCTCTCTCTGCAGGGGAAGCAAGATGCTCAATTAGGCGTCTCTTATCGCGACACTGCGGTAGGGTGACATCCAGTCTTCCCGCCTATCCTGTCTCCAGGGGGGCAGCGCCTCGCACGTCCACCTTCCTGCTTAGTTGGGTTTCCAGGCAACATGTGTTGCTGGCTGGTTTTTGCTTCTCTAATTTTCTTCACGACATAGTGAAGTATTTAAATGGACATCGGAGGTGAGTCCTTTTTCAGGCTGCCAGTGAGCACTTGAGTGGGTATTAGTACCTTGTTGGTGTCCCAGCTAGGGATTCTGGTGATGATACTCCGGTGAAGGAGGGACCAGCTCTCAGCCAACAGCTGATTCACTGTCTCTTCAGGCTATCCAGTCCATAATTCAGGCTGCAGTGGCAGCAGCCTTCAAGGTGTGCGATTGCCCCTCTTCCCAAAAGACTGTGCCTGAATCCTCCCCCTGCATTCAGGGTGAGGGTGAGGAGGAGGATCTCAGGGGAAGATATGAGCAGGGCCAGGAATTGAAAGAAATCCTACAGCACATCCAGGACAACATGGCCTTTTCTGTACCCCTAGAACAGGAGCTGGAGGACTTCTTCGTGCAGTATCAGAGGAGGGAGCCCGAGTCTTTACCCTTACATCATTCAGTCAATAGGGTGATCCACAATGAGTGGCAGGAAGTGGATAAGCAGGCTTTCCCACGCTACCTCTCTAAGTGCTACGTCATTCAGGATTTCTCCAAGGATTTCCCATCTTCCATGAAGGTTGATTCCCTGGTGGCAGGAGTGGAATCTCATGGGTCCATCATTTCGGAGGATGCCTCTCCCTCGGATCCTGTTGATAAGAGAGGCAAGGCGGCAGTTAAGTATTTCTATGCAACCACCAACTTCTCCATTAGGGCTACCGCCTATTTGTCTTATACTGTCCAGTCTCTGTTGCAGCAGGGGGCTGATGTCCTGCCTACTTTAGTGGACAGGGAACAACAGACACGGCTGCTATCAGATATCTCGTTCGATACCTTGGGAGCCGCAGCTGGAGGTGCGGCTATTGAGGCTCGTCGTCAGGTGTGGCTGCGTCATTGGAAGGCGAACGCTGCCCAGAAGGCCCTTCTTATAAAGATCCCTTTTATTGAGGACCAAACTGGTTGGTTCTCCCCTAAAGCATATGGTGAAACAATCCACTGAGGACAAGAAGCTGTTGGCACTGGTATGTCCTTCTTGAGGCTATTTCTTTGGTCCCACGAGGGCTTATGCTCCTCCTTCTATTCCTATGGGGTATGCCCTTTTGAGGACAGGGTCGCAGCCGTGGCACACCATTCTCCAACAAATGCCAGTCTCAGCAGGCTGAATCTACCCCTGCATCCAAATCCTGACTATCCTCGAATCCTGGCTATCAAGGCTCTGGTAGTGGGGCGACTGTTGACTTTCGCCAAGGCCTGGGAAGGCTCAGTGTCAGATCAGTGGGCTCTGAGATTGTGTGAGAAGGCTACCTGATTGTTTTCAACTACCTCGCTCCGGACACTTTCATCTTCACTCCCCTGGTTTTAGCCATGCAATAGAGGGAGGCACTATTGGCAGGCATTTGAGATCTTCTCGACAAAAGGGTTTTTGTCCAATTCCGGCTTGTCAGAGGGGTCTTGGATTTTACTCCGTCCTGTTTCTGGTGAGAAAGGTTTCTGGGGACTTCCGTCCAGAGTTGGATTTGAAGAGGGTGAATTCCTTTATACCTTGTGCTAAATTTAAGATGCTCTCATTGCAGGAAATCTTTCCAATACTGGTTCAGGTGGAAGTGGTGGCTTCCTTCGATCTCCTGGATGCCTACCTCCATGGTGCCCATCCACCCTTCATCTCAGCGTTTCCTCCAGTTTTGCGTGGGGACACGCACTTCCAGTTGCAGGTACTCCCCTTTGGTTTATCTTCTGCCCAAGGGTTTTCACGAAGGTGTTGGCCCCCTTGGTTGGGATCCTCCACAGGGAAGGGATTTGAGTATTCCCATACCTTGATGACTGGCTGATCTCTTCCTCTTCGTTTTCTAAGGGCACTCTTCACGTCCAGAGGATCTGCGAGGTCCTTGACCATCATGGATTCCTGATCAACCACAAGAATTCCAATCCGGAGCCTACCCAGGACTTGGTGTTCATCGAGGGTCATCTGGATATGGTCATGGGGATGGTGTTCTTGCCTGCGAAACGCAGGGCATCCTTGTGGAGGGACCTGGGTTGGCTCCTGGCCTTCGATTACGCCCCTGTCCATCAGTGGTTGAGGGTGCAGGGGTTGATGTCGACGACTATCAATGTGCTTCCCTGGGTGCCTCTCCATCTGTATCCATTGACGAACCATCTCTTGTCCTGATGGGCTCCTTGTTCCGCAGATTACGATCTGCCGGTGGTTGTGTCTCTGCAGATTCGGTCCTATCTGTGTTGGTGGAGTTCAATCTCTCCAAAGGTCTTCCGTTTTTGGTGTCCCCTTCCCAGGTGGTTACGTCCATTGTCAGCCTCCTGGGCTGGGGGGCATCATTGGAGTCCCGGTCTGCGCAGGGTCGGCGGGATCGCCTGCAGGCAGGTCGCTCGTCCAACTTCCAGGAGATGAAGGCCGCCCATGTGGCTTGTCTGGAGTTTGCCCCAGCCCTTCGGGGCATCATGTTCTAGTCCAAACGGACAACCTGGTGGTAATGAGATACCTCAATTGTCAAGGGGGTTGCAGGGTTCGCTCCCTTTGGCTCCTGGACAGGAGATCCTGTCCTGGACAGGGATGACGGTGTTGTTGCTCGGGGGGGGGGGTCTATCTCCCAGGGAAGGAGAACTGAGTGGCGGATCGCCTGAGCAAGGTCTTTCCTCACATGGCTTCCATCTCCCTGACGGTGGCTGTGTTCCGTCTGTTGCAGGACCGGTTTGGGTACCTGACGGTAGATCTGTTTGCAGACGAGTGTAATGCTCACCTGCCTTGCTTCTGTGCACTCCTCCTTTGCACGAGGGCATGGAGGCTGAATGCATTGTCGTTTCGTTGGCCAGGCTCCCTGCTTTATGCCTTTCCTCCGATACCTCAGCTTGCGCAAGTTCTTTGCAAGATTTGCCAGGATAGGGAGTTTGTCTTGTTCGTGGTACCTGGCTGGGTTTGCCGCCCTTGGTTTCCTCTTCTGAGGGAGATGGTCGCCCAGGAGTGCTGGGCAATCCTGGATCTTCCATACCCATTGCAGGGACCACCACTTCCTGTGGGGGTGTGCGTCAACATCATCCTCAGACCTGGCTCTAGAAAGGATGAGTCTGCTGTCTTGGGGTTGCTACCTGGAGGTGGTGGAGTTGCTTCAGGGCTCCCAGCGCCCAGCTACAATTTCTTCTTGTTCTCGGTATTTGGTGTCCTTTTCTCTGTGGAGTGTTTCGAGGGAATTGGACTCTGTGTCTGTGGATCCAATGAGGGTGCTCAATTTCCTTTCCAACGGCTTTGCCTTGAACCTGGCCCCTGCTACTCTGCGGGCTCAGTGGACGGCCTTGGGGGCTTTCCGCAGTCCTCTTTTGGATGGGTCGGATACTTTGGTGGCCCGGCTACCTCTGAGTTACTTTTTGCAACGTCCTAGGGCTATTTGCCTTGCGCCATCCTGAGATCTTCCACTGGTGTTGCTGGCCCTTCAGGGGAGTCATTTTCAGCCCCTGGGGTCTGTGGATATCAAATTCCTCACCATGAAGGTGGTATTTTTGGTGGCCATCATCACTGCTGATCGGGGAGTTGGGTTCTTTTCTGCGCTCTCCTCAGTTCTTGCGGGTCCTGCCGGAGGGAACGAGCAGGAGACATAGTTTACACCAAATGGCTAATTTGTAAACACGAAACATTTACAATCTAGTGTTTACTTCCAAAGAGACCGCAAATTACTAGCGGGATGGAAAGCCCTTTTGGAAACACACCAACAGTCTACAGCATAAGATTCACAAAAATAGGGCACAGGCAGAGTAGGCCTGGGTGAAACTTGTATTAGGCCAGAGTACTCTGAGCAACTTCAGTAATTACTCTTTACTCTTGTGAAGCAAAATTATGTCAGCTTGAGTAACTAAGAGTAATTTGGGGGGAAAAATACTACCACAGGAGCACAGATCTAAGAGAGAGCGACCGGCTGCTGGCTACTGCTGTTTGTGCCCTGTGGTACAAAAGGGGGTGGTGATGGACGGAGCATCTGAATCAATCAAACACTCACACCCAGTCAAAAGATCTGGGTTTAATCCATCACCGTTCTTTAGCACACTCTGCCACCCCAGTTCAGACATGGCTATATGCAAATCAGTCTGACCCTGTGCCTCATGGGAACAGTCCAGCCCGAACTGCCAAGCCATGTCTTCCCTGGACCTGAAACAAGCTTCCGAGGACCGGTTTCTGGCATTCCAGCCGTCTTCAGCCCGGCTTGCTTGAATCCAATGGCAAAGTGAGCAAGGGACACACGTCTGAGCATACCCTGCCACAATTATGGCGGCCAAAAGCGGTACAAAAGGGGGTGGTGATGGACGGAGCATCTGAATCAATCAAACACTCACACCCAGTCGAAAGATCTGGGTTTAACCCATCACCGTTCTTTAGCCCACTCTGCCACAGCAGTTCAGGCATGGCTATATGCAAATCAGTCTGACCCTGTGCCTCATGGGAACAGTCCAGCCCGAACTGCCACTGGATTCAAGCAAGCCGGGCTGAAGACGGCTGGAATGCCAGAAACCGGTCCTCGGAAGCTTGTTTCCGGTCCAGGGAAGGCATGGCTTGGCAGTTCGGGCTGGACTGTTTCCATGAGGCACAGGGTCCGACTGATTTGCATATAGCCATGTCTGAACTGGGGTGGCAGAGTGGGCTAAAGAACGGTGATGGATTAAACCCAGATCTTTTGACTGGGTGTGAGTGTTTGATTGGTTCAGATGCTCCGTCCATCACCACCCCCTTTTGTACTGCTTTTGGCCGCCATAAGTGTGGCAGGGTATGCTCAGACGTGAGTCCCTTGCTCACTTTGCCACTGGATTCCAGCAAGCCGGGCTGAAGAAGGCTGGAATGTCAGAAACCGGTCCTCGGAAGCTTGTTTCCGGTCCAGGGAAGGCATGTCTTTGCAGTTCGGGCTGGACTGTTCCCATGAGGCACAGGGTCAGACTGATTTGCATATAGCCATGTCTGAACTGGGGTGGCAGAGTGGGCTAAAGAACGGTGATGGATTAAACCCAGATCTTTTGACTGGGTGTGAGTGTTTGATTGATTCAGATGCTCTGTCCATCACCACCCCCTTTTGTACTGCTTTTGGCCGCCATAAGTGTGGCAGGGTATGCTCAGACGTGAGTCCCTTGCTCACTTTGCCACTGGATTCAAGCAAGCCGGGCTGAAGTCGGCTGGAATGCCAGAAACCGGTCCTCGGAAGCTTGTTTCCGGTCCAGGGAAGGCATGGCTTGGCAGTTCGGGCTGGACTGTTCCCATGAAGCACAGGGTCAGACTGATTTGCATATAGCCATGTCTGAACTGGGGTGGCAGAGTGGGCTAAAGAACGGTGATGGATTAGACCCAGATCTTTTGACTGGGTGTGAGTGTTTGATTGATTCAGATGCTCCGTCCATCACCACCCCCTTTTGTACTGCTTTTGGCTGCCATAAGTGTGGCAGGGTATGCTCAGACGTGAGTCCCTTGCTCACTTTGCCACTGGATTCAAGCAAGCCGGGCTGAAGACGGCTGGAATGCCAGAAACCGGTCCTCGGAAGCTTGTTTCCGGTCCAGGGAAGGCATGGCTTGGCAGTTCGGGCTGGACTGTTCCCATGAGGCACAGGGTCAGACTGATTTGCATATAGCCATGTCTGAACTGGGGTGGCAGAGTGGGCTAAAGAACGGTGATGGATTAAACCCAGATCTTTTTACTGGGTGTGAGTGTTTGATTGATTCAGATGCTCCGTCCATCACCACCCCCTTTTGTACTGTTTGCGCCCTGTAGCATGTACTGCTATTTTCTTACTGCAAAATCCATTCTCTGGCCCATTTTGTACGCAAGAGGGCATTTGCACTAAGAAAAGAAATGTTGGATTCTGCCTTTCACGTAATTATGCATAATTACGAGTAATTTTGCAGTAGTTATGCTAGAGAGAAATACACCAGTAAAATCCGCCCCAAAGTACTGCATGTTAAATCTTTTAAAAATACAAGACGACATGTTTATGAATGGGGTAGATGGTGGTGAGAATGTTACACTGGCCCATACACATGGGAGTGAATGTAGTATAAAAAGGGAAACAATTAACATTTGCCTGTAAGGGTTTTACAAAATGTACTCTTCCATCTCTCAAATGGTCATAGATCCTTAGCTGACCCTAAACGAGTTCAGGTAAGAGAAGCACACACCTACTTGTGCGAGCAGGATCTTGCCTTTTGAAAGGAGCTTACACATAAAAGATAATCACAGCTGCAGGGGAGATGGGCGCGCTAGTGATTACCAAAGCCAGACTCAGCTAGGGTGGCGGAGCTGCAGGTAAATAGTGTTTAAAGCAAGTTTAAGTCAATTTTCCAACCTCAGACGTTAAATGAACCTCCATTGGCATCGAATAAGTTAAAGAAATCCTAGAATTCTCGTGTTCTTTACTTTCTGTGAGCCTTGAAGCTTATATTCGGGACGTTATTTGATTAATTCGTTATTATTCAGTGGCCTGGGTGCCATGTGACGATATGGACACATTTGAAATAAATATGTTGTTGGTATTATTTGTAATGTGCGCATCAAATGCAACAAGAAGACCTTCGAGTACAGGCATGTAGAGCAGTTCGGCAACGAAAAGAATGTAAGGAATCTTCCAACACAGAGGTTGTTTTTCGTTTGTCTGTGAAGTGACAGAAATTCAGAGCTTGTCTCTGCTACATTGTGCAGGTAGGATACTTAAAGGGTATGAATTGACTGAGTAGAGGTGGCGCCCGGAAGTGTGTATAAAATGACAAAGAAGAAATGTCGGTGGCATAAAAGAAGAATGAGATTTATGTGGGACATCTGAGAAAAACTGGCCGATGTCCCACCCAGTCTATTAGGTGTTCCATTATTGTCAAGGTCGCTCTAACTACAGCAGTTGGGGCACCCACCGCTTTACCGGATGTCTTGCTCAAAATAAGGCAATTTGTCTCATAGTGGTATGCTCCCATGGGCCCCAAGGATATTCGTGAAGGGCCCTTTGGCCAACAGTTAGAGTCACTTGTTGCCTCCTGACTTACCTGAGAGACAACTGTTTCTGTCCTAATCTCCTCCATTACAGTGTGTTTAGTAGGGTCAACATTGTTTGTTAAGTATTACCTTTGACCAGTGACTTAATGGTTTGTGGAGTCATGTGTGGAAAATGACGTCATTGTCTGCACTGTACTGGATTTTCCTGCCTTGACATAAAGATAATTCGTGGGCAGCATCCAGCCACCTTCGAAGTTCTGCACAAGTAATAAGAGTGAATGGCCCTCCCAGCGACCGGTTAAACGGGGTCGTGCTTTCCTGTTTTTTCTCTGCATCTCCAGTGAATGACTGTCTTCTAGTTTACCTGCACGCTGAGCCTGCCTGCTAGCTTTGACACCTCCTTTATGATCTTTCATCCTTCCTCTTAGTTTGCTATTTGTGCAATCTGCTATTTCTCATCTTTAATCAATCAGGGTTTTGCAGAGCGCACTACTCACCCGTTAGGGTCTCAAGGCGCTGGAGGGTGGGTGTTCACAAATCCGTTGGGTCATTCGAGAAGCCAGGTCTTGAGGTCTTTCCTGAATTGGTGCAGTGTCGGGCTTCGCCGGAGGTGGAGAGGGAGACCGTTTCAGGTCTTGGCTGCGAGGTAGGAGAAGAATTTTCCCTCGAACTGGTCAGAAATTTATATTCTTAGAACCTGACTACTTTCTCTGGGGGTCTCTCTGATTGTTGTGCACTCTGGGAAGTAAAAGTACCTCGTGAGGAAGTAGTTGCCAAACCAGAGGGAGAAAGACAAAAAGAGAGAGAGAAAGTCATGGAGAGAAAGAGAAAGTCAGAGAGAGATAGAGAGAGAGAGAAGTCAGAGAAACAAAGAAAAAGAAAGACAGAAAGAAAGAAAGAAAAAAGGAAAGAAAGAAAGAAAGCGAAAGAGACAACAAGAGCGAGCTCTATGGTTTACAGAGAAGCTGCAGTTCCTCTGTTATGGATGACTGGAGGCAATGTTTTGTTTTGTTTTTCTGATAGCTTTTGACCTGTTTCATCAATCTGGAAAAATGTGTCCCATTTAGCAGATTATTTTTGAGGGTTGGTGTAAACCTGTTCAGTAGTTTTGAGATAATTGTGGTTAAAACTAAACTGATAATATAGGCTTTAATGGAATATTTATTTGTACATCAGCACTCTTAAGCTTGCACACTTGATCTCAAGTTTAGGATCAACAAATATTTTTGAAATGTTGGTACAGCAATCAAAACGTATCTAAATGGATGAGAAAGAACAAGGCTTGTCGGTATGTCTACCATCGTGTAGTTCAAAAATTGAAGTTTATGAACTAGGCACTTTAAGTAGCTCAGTTAAAGGTAAGCCAGTCATAAATTAACCATAAGGAGGGATGAAGTCCACCCCGAAATATTGGAAAGGGACCTCAATCCCTAAGAAAAGCAAAAACCTAAGCGCATTCATCAATTCTGCTCTCAGTTTGAGAACCTAGGATTATAGCTACATAGGGATCAATATGTTTAAAGAACCATGGCTCCACCCAAAAATGGTTCACAAAAAAAGAAGAATGTGGTTCTTGACCATATACACCAATATCGGTCAAATCAATTTCACAAAGTAGTTGAACCCTCGAAACGGACAGAGGACATGTTTATAATGATTACGATCACTGTCACGTCAAAACCCAGAAAGGACAATCACAAATTAAAAGCCCAATTAAAGTGATGACTATCAATTGTTATTAAAAACGTCTAGACCCATTTTGCAAATCTTTAAAAAAAAATGTATATGTGCCAAATACTCTTTTTTAGATGGTGAGTTTCCTTGTCTGCCCCCTGCCTCAGAGATAATGTGGAGGCACAAAAGAGAATAAACTGAGTACTGGTTCATGAAGTTGTTAATGGGACACACTTATTATATAACAATTTTTCCTAGGTGTCAGTCCTGTGCTCATGTTATCAGGACAAACACAGGTCATTTACCCTCTATCTATTAAGAGAGCTATAACTCCTCTCCTGCTTACAGTACAGTTTTGCTTGCGAGCTGATGCGTGTAGAGCTTAGGTCAAGCATTGTGCCTACAACAAAATGATAAATGAAAATTATGATTATCTATAGGTAGGATTATCTATAGGTATTCAATGTAAATTATATTATGGTATACTTCTGTCAGTTAAATGAATCTACTGTTGTATGTGGCTTCTACAGAAAGCATATAGAGTGATCAATATCTGGGTATTCACTGCTGTGACCTCACAACAATGGTTAACCAAAATAGTCAACCACTGTTCTCCAGAGATCGAAGTGCGCTGGTGGAAAGGTCGTTGGCGTTTCCACTCACCTTCTCCCACCTATCTCAGGGCTCTATGAACCCAAGGGCGATGGGAGAATGTGGGTGGTGCTGTGCATGAACCACCAACCTTTTCTTATGTCAGCGCGGGTCTCTGCCGAAACCACGCGGTCAGAGGCTCTCAGGCAGCTGCTGTCAGCACAGAGCCAGCTCTTTGTTTTTAATGTGATAGTGTGGCTAGAGGTTTTGAGCTGGGAGGGGAGGGACACCGCAGAGGGTAATGGAAGGCCAGGTAATACATTTTTTAGTTTGGGGGGAGGGTTTTGCAAAGGGTGAAGGGGTGGGTGGGAGGAAGTGAGATATTATTTACCTGTTTGGGAGGGGGTGAGGGGTATATTCAGAGTGTCAGGAGGACAGTTTTTTTTTATATTTGGGTTTGAGAGGGGAGGATTTTTTATAAAGGTTGAGGTGAATGGAAGGAAGATATATATATATTTGTTTAACTGAATATTATACACAACTCCCCCATTACTCCTCTGAGTGCGTATAGGTTGGAAGCAGGAGTATATCTTTTTTTGAAGGGTGGTGAGGGGGAGTGCCTACACACTATGACACTTTATATGGGTAAAATAAACTAGAGGGATATTTTTCACCTTGGGTTCTGAGTGACATCATATACAACTCAAGGCTCGCTCTTGTTGTCTATTTGTATCACTCAGAAACCCTCACTGAAAAACATTCTAGTTATTCATAGATGCCCATCTATAATTATTTATGCTAACAGGTAATTAATATGTAAAAAAAATGAAAACCTTAGTTTCAAACAATATTCTGTACGGCTGTATAACACATACCATTGTGTCAATATTTCCAACACATTCAAATGAATAATCCACTCCTTCTCCGCCGGTCATTTCAATCAGCACTTCCTGGATGGGCTTAGTGTAGCATTGAGGGTTGATGCACTCAGTGGCTCCAAAGTCTCTTGCCTTTTTAAACTTGCCCTCGTTAATGTCAATGCCGATGATTCTGGTAGCTCCAGCAGCTTTGCAGCCCAAGACAGTAGAAAGACCAATTCCACCTAGCCCAAACACAGCACAGCATGAGCCAGGATCCACCTAGAACAACAGGAAGAAAAAAGAAAACTATCCTTAGTGGTTTACGGTCTTGTTTATAAAATTCTAAAACATTTGGCTGCAGTTTTTTTTTTTAAAATACTCTAAAGTTACACTTGTAAATGGAAAGATATTCATTGAAGCAAAGCTTTATGGGGCCAATTCGAATAATTTTTTGTTCATCAATTTCGCAAGCATGGATATATGGTGGCAACATTGGGGTTCAGGCACCCCACAAGGTGCTTATTGCAAATGCTTGGAAAATCTGTCGTGTTTCCATTACCAATTGTAATGCATTTTTCCTCCTAACAGTACATGTACACCTGCACTGTCACATGCTAGGCATGCTTGGTGTATTTAGGATGGGAAAGAGCATGGAATAAGTACATTTGTGTCAGTGCAGGGACAGATATTGCTTTGCAATGAAAAAGCGCTGCAGTGCTAATTTAATCTTGCCTAAAGCACATTAACATACACTTGCAGAGCAGTGGGATTTTATCCCACTACAGATACTTAAAATATTCTGCTCAAGGATTTAATCCTAAAAAGCCGTTCACCAGCAATGTATTTGAGATGAACATAGAGTGAAGATTTTTTAAGTTAATTCCTTAGGTGAAGGAAATAAAAATCATGAAAAAAGTTAGCACAAGTTTTCCCATTTAAATTACACCTGCAGACTGTAGATTTGATGTTCTGCATGTGATAAGCATATATACAGTCATGGCTGACAGGCGCCTGTCTGTCTGTTCTATGACTCCCCCAAAAATAAGTATGATTATTGTAAAAAACAATAGATTTACTTGTGAAGGATTTGATTCCTTCACAAGTATTACGTTCACAACTTTCTCTTTACTGGGAACCAAGTATATCCCATTGTACTACTTCATTCTCTAAAGGTAGCGAAGCAGAGCAGTCCTAGGTCTACTTAGTGGAGTGCCTCCAGCTCACTGGTACACATCATCAACACTCACTAAATCATGGTCCAATCAGTGCTTTTTCTTATAAACAGGAAACGTGTTTTTATTTGAGACATTACTAAATACTACACATTATTCACAAACATATACAATCAGGTAGATTGCCGTAGCTGTGGAGACAGCCTCAGAACAGTTTACACCCCTCAGCAAGCCCTAAATTCACAATCACAATCCCCCGACCCATACTAGATGCAATATATGGAGGTGCCATTATCAATAAGGCAGGCCTACTGGTTTTGTTAGGGTGTCACCACATGAGTAAAAGCAAAAGCATGTTATAATTTACCAGTGCAACACCACAGAAACCAATGGGGACAATACCAACATTTAATACTAATCATGGTAATCTAAAACTTTGCATTGTTAGCCATCAACACTATCAATAAAGTTCTGTTTGAATAATATGCATCCCAGAGTCTTATTTCTACCTTTAACCGTGCTTTTTTCTAAAAGTTGGGGGGTGGGGCATATCAAATTCAAATTGCTTTATCTAAGGTTCCAGCCTGTTTTTTTTTTTAAAGGTATTCACACTGCCTCTACTAGCTATGTTCAATTTCAACTTTATTCGGTTTCAATTATTTAAAACCATAAAAGTTATCATCACATAAAATTACATTAGAATGACATTTTTTCCATCACAAGTAAAACACATTCCGCAACGTTCCATACAAAATCAGTGAGTTAAAATACAAGATTTGTATACCAATAATCATAGACCGTCCGTTAAAAACCATGCCTGCAGGGTTGCACCATCCCAGACCTTTGATTGGATTTAAAGACAGGTCTTAAACCCTAACACTTGTTAATATTTAATAAAGAAAGGCCCTAGATTTTACCACAGATTTCAGGTACCCTAGAACAAAAAAGATACACTCATCCTTCAGCAATTGTAAATATAGGAGAGCTGGGCGAGCCTATTTAAAATCCATCCTCTTCAAGATCGGCACAATAAAATACTTCCGGGAAACTCATAAAATCTACAGAATAATGAGGCCAATCCTGTGGAGACTCTCCATCGCTGCCACAGGGTGCTAACACTTGCCCTCTACTGCTCCCCTTGGTATAGCTAGCAGGAGGTGAAAGAAATCCAGTCTAAATCTGGTCAATAAACCCCCCCAGGAGATGAGGCTCGATTAATAGTGTTGTCTTTAACATTATACATTTTGTATTGTATTGTATTGTATTGTATTGTGGTATACTTATATAGCGCACCTGTCACCACCAAGGGCATCCTGGCGCTTTTGACTCATGGACCAGCAAAGCAACGGCTCAACCCATCCTATGGAAAAGGTAAGTTTTCAAAGCCTTTCTGAAGGCTGAAAGTTCCTCAAGACTTCTCAGGGATAGGGGCAGGGAGTTCCAAAGTTTGGCCGCCGCTACTCTGAACGAACGACCGCCCATCCTCACTCTCTGGAAGCGCGGGACTACAAGTAACCTGGACGACGAGGAACGCAGGGCGCGAGATGGAACGTACCAGGCAAACATACGCCGCAGAGGGAGTGGGCCCAGGCCATGGATAGCCCTGAACACAATACACGCTGCCTTATAGCGTACGCGTAGATGGACCGGAAGCCAATGGAGTTCCTGCAACGCTACCGTGGAAGAGCTATGGTAGGGACGGGAAAGGGCAAGTTTGGCCGCCATATTTTGCACCCTTTGAAGCTTGCCCATGAGTGTTAACGGGGCCTCCAGAAGCAGTGCGTTGCAATAGTCAAGTCGACTTAAGATGGTACTACGCACTACTTCTGGTCTGGCTTGCTCAGGGAGAAGGGGCAAAACCTTGCGCAGCATGCGGATCAGCATCATGCACGTTGAGGTGGTCTTATTCACGTGCAGATCTAGCTGCAGATTGGGCCCAAAAATGACGCCCAGATTGCGTGCCGATTGTGCGGCTGACACTGTCTCTGAAAAAGACGGGGGCCAAAAGTCAGCAGGGAGATCTCGGGGAACTCGATCAGTTGAGCAGTGCAGGACCTCTGTCTTGGTTCCATTGAACTGTAACGAGTTCAAACGGAGCCATTCCGCTGTAGCCTGCATGCACCGGTGGAAAGTCTCCAATGGGACTGCATCCTGTCCCTCCAGGGAAAAGACCAGCTGGGTATCATCCGCATAATTAAATGCGGAGTTACCAAATGATTTAATGAGCTGGACTAGAGGGCGGAGGTAAATATTAAAGAGTATGGGGCTGATGGCTGAGCCCTGGGGTACTCCTTGTCCCACACTCCGCTCCTCTGAGCTGAAGGGAGGTAGCGAAACCCGTTGCTGACGGCTGTCCAGGTAGGAGATCAACCAATCCCTGGCCTTGTCTTTGACCCCGCATTCTTCCAACCTCGAAATCAGGGTAGGATGACTGACCGTGTCGAACGCGGCCGACATATCGAGCAGCACCAAAAATGCTGCCCGACCGCTGTCGACACGCGCCCGCAGATTGTCTAATACGGTCACCAACGCGGATTCCGTCCCGTGAGCAGGGCGAAAACCGAATTGCGTCTCATACAGCCAGGTGTTCCCTTCTAAGAAACCGGATAGAGTGCGGGTAACCAACTTTTCCATGATTTCAACCGGAAAAGGGAGCAGGGAAATTGGCCGGTAGTTAGAAAGGCACCCAGGGTCGAGCGTGGGTTTTTTTAAAAGCGGAGAGACCACTGCCTTCTTCCAACAGCCCGGTACAATCCCTGTTTCAAACGACTGGCAACAGATGGCATGCAAGGGCTGGAAGAGATCCTCTTGAAACACCTTCCATAGTTTTGGAGGGAGAGGATCCAGAGGCGAGCCAGATGAAATCGTGAGGGCTAAACAGCCAAACTCCTCCAGAGAAGGGAGGGGAAAGGTGCTCAGCTGGGGTCGACTGGCCACAGTCGCCGGAGCTCCCAAGCTGATAGCCGGATCCACAGAGGGAGGAAGGAGACTACTCAGCTGGGGTCGACTGGCCACAGTCGCCGGAGCTCCCAAGCTGATAGCCGGATCCAAAGAGGGAGGAGAGAAGCTACTCAGCTGGGGTCGACTGGCCACAATCGCCGGAGCTCCCAAGCTGATAGCCGGATCCAAAGAGGGAGGAGAGAAGCTGATAGCCGGATCCAAAGAGGGAGGAGAGAAGCTACTCAGCTGGGGTCGACTGGCCACAATCGCCGGAGCTCCCAAGCTGATAGCCGGATCCAAAGAGGGAGGAGAGAAGCTGCTCAGCTGGGGTCGACTGGCCGCAATCGCCGGAGCTCCCAAGCTGATAGCCGAATCCACAGAGGGAGGAAAGAGACTACTCAGCTGGGGTCAACTGGCCACAGTCGCCGGAGCTCCCAAGCTGATAGCCGGATCCAAAGAGGGAGGAGAGAAGCTACTCAGCTGGGGTCGACTGGCCACAATCGCCGGAGCTCCCAAGCTGATAGCCGGATCCAAAGAGGGAGGAGAGAAGCTACTCAGCTGGGGTCGACTGGCCGCAGTCGCCGAAGCTCCCAAGCTGATAGCCGAATCCACAGAGGGAAGAGGGAGACTACTCAGCTGGGGTCGACTGGCCTCGCTGGCCGGAGCTCCCATCCTGAGGGCCCACTCCAAAGCTGGGGGCAAAGAGCCACTCACCTGGGGTCTACTGGCCTCCATCGCCAGAGCTCCCACGCTGAGGGCCAGATCCGAAAAAGGGGAGGGAGAGCTGCTCCGCTGGGGTCGACTGGCTTCCTCCGTCGGCACTCCCAAGCTAGAGGGCTGATCCACTGGACGGGGTCGACTGGAGGGCGTGGCCGGAGCTTCCAAACAGAGGTGGCCGACCCTCTGCAGGGGTCGACTGGCCATCTCCTCCGGAGCTCCCGCCTCCGTTGTGGGGTTAGCTGGCTCCTGCAAGCCCGCTAAAATTTTGCAGATTTTCTCCTCAAAGGCATCCGCAAGTGAGTCACAAAGAGTTTGCGATGCCGGGACTGTGCTAGCCACACACGTAGGATGGGCAAGGTCTCTGACAATTTTAAAAAGGGCCTGGGCCTTGTTTGGGGCATGATTCAAGGTGTATTCAAGAAAGGTCGCTTTGGCCATCTTGATTTGAGCCTTGTATTTTTGCATGGCAGACCTAAACACCAATTTCTCAGAGTCTAAATACTGCTTCCTCCAAACCCTTTCTGCACGTTTGCAGTCAAGTTTGAGCTGGCGTAATTCACTCGTGTACCATGGACTGGCTCGGTTCACCCTTCCTCGTGACTTCCGAAGGGGTGCCAGCTGATCCAACGAGCTCGATAGGGACTGGCAGAAAAGGGTATAACTCTCTTCAGCCGTGTTGCCAAGCTTAAAATCCTTACCTAAGATGTTCGGTAATGGAGAGATTTTGAGGATTCGGGACCAAGGTCTCTCTAGCTTAGCTAGGGGTAGTCCGGCCTTCCTCGAAGTAGAATCCTCCAGACAGAGGGAGAACATAATCAAAGAGTGGTCTGTCCAATGCTGGCGCTTGATGTCCACTAGTGATACCCACTGTGGGTCCGCAAACACTAAGTCCAAGATGTGGCCTTTTTGATGCGTGGAAGCGTTCACCAACTGTTCTAAATGGATATCTGTACAGGCTTGGCTAAGGGAAAAGAAAGCCTTGTCCAGCGAGCAGCCTGCCCACAGATTAAAATCTCCAAGAACCAGTAACTTGGAGTGAGAGCTAGAGAGTTCATAAATCAGGTCAATAAGGAGGGATATAGAGGGGGCCGGTCCCGGGGGGCGATAGCATAAAACACCCGAACAGCAAATCACCTCCTGCTGTTTGACTGAAAAACCCATCAGTTCGAATCCCGGTACTTCACGGATCTTTAGCTGGGAGAGGGTCAACGAGTCTCTATAGATATACCCGATCCCTCCTCCTCGATTGAGTGGGCGCGGGGTGTGGTTGATTTTATAGCCTGAGGGACAGGCTAAGCCTAACTCGACCTCACAATCTGCCCGCGTCCACGTTTCTGTAAGAAAGAGGACATCGAGATTTTCAGATTCAATGAGGAATGCTATTTCCGTGTAATGCTTGCACAGAGATCTTACATTAAGCAGGCCACAGGAAATTGGCCTAGAGGTTACAGGCCTAACCGGGTCCTGACATGGTCTGAGTCTAAGAAGCTCAGCCCGAGTATAAACTATGCGAAGTTTACGTACACTAGGTTTACTCAATTCCAGCTCTTCCCTTTCAAGTTTTATGAGATTGCCAAAGGACTCCCCTGTTATCCCCACACCCTGTTTAGTTATTAGATCAGGGTTAGCGTACAGTTTGCCTCGGCCTAACCTTTCAAAGCTGCCCTTGATGTATCTGAACCATGGGATGTCGAGCGTGTGATCGAGGGTTATACACTCTTAAAATCATGTGACTCAGGATTAATTCCTTGTTTAACCAAGTTTTTAACAAAAACGTTAAGGAACGGAGAGCCAAAATATCATTTAAAAAAGGCACCCCCAGTTCTTCGTGTACCACCATGTTAGATGTGCCACGGGGAACACCCAATAAGCGTTTCAAAAAACTATTCTCGACTACCTGAAGGTCATCTATGGAAACATGCTCCCATATTTCACTTCCATAAGAAGCTATTGCTACACTCTTCTCTTGATAAATATTCAGCAGGGCTGGAATGGGTTTCTTTCCTAGCTTGGATGCAAAATAAAAATGGGCGCATTCACCCCCATCAGATCCCCCTTCTTTCTTTGTTTAAGTGGGCCCCATTTACTACGAGCATCCATGACGACCCTCAAATATAAGAAGACATCTGTACGTGGTACCTTGACCAAACCAACTCTGAATTGAAACGATTTTTGGGGGCGTGTCTCCACTTGCAAGGCATAGATTTAGAGTCATTGATCGATAAGTCCAGATCCGCCATAAAAGTGGAAAAAGCATCAGGTAGGGTTTGTAACCCCCTCGAAGTCCTAGATATAAGGACTGCGTCGTCTGCATAAAGTAGTACAGGGAGGCCACGTTGGCCTACGTGCGGATAGTCCACCCCTGTAGACAAAAGGGCTTTATCTAGGTCATTGATAAATAAATTATAGATGTCAAAATCACAAGACATGCGTAGGTCTTTAGAAAATATGACATTGGCCTTGGTTGCGCGATGGAGGTCTTCTAGAAAGTGAACGATGTTACTATCTACCCCTATGTCTTTCATGGACTGCCACAGCTTGGTCCTATTCATGTGATCAAATGCGGAAGATAAGTCCATGAAAGCTAAATAGATGGTACCGGGGCGTGCAACCGTATACTTGCTAAGGATCATAGTAAGGTTAAGGCACTGGGCCACGGTAGACCGGCCAGGGCAGAACCCATATTGGCCATTTGATAAAATATCATGTTCCTCTGCCCAACTGGTTAATGTATCTAAAAGCACACAGCCCACCACCTTGACCACTGAATCCAGCAACGATATTGGTCTGTAACAATGTGTGTTATCACGGCCCACCTTCTTTAAGACTGGCACAATAGTCAAAGTGGCCCTGGACTCAGGCAATCCGTCTTTGCTGCCGCATTGATTGTTATCTTAAAAGCAGAAGGAGTATCCATTTTAATTTAATTTAGAAAAAGAGAAAAGGGCTTTGAGATCCCAGGTCACGCTGAATTCCACTGGTCCAGAGGGAGTCCCAAGAGATCTCTTTAAACTCAATTAGTTAACTATGGGATACGGGATCTCCCTTTTGATGATGGTATTGATAGCTGTTCTTGGTGACCAATATGTCCTAAATTTTCAAAAGGGAGGAGATGTAGGGTGACCTTAGGTGTCCAATGTCCATCTTAACTTCAATGATGGTTTATGTACACAATTTCTGACCTCAAATGTACTTTTGTTTCTGAACCAGTACAGAGAGATCTAGGAATCTACCATTCAAAGGCATCTCAAACTTTACATGTAACAAAAGAGCTGAGCTTCAGATGAAAATGAGAACGGCTGTGTCTTAACCTTTATACAAGTTTAAACAAAGGTTGCTTTTGAGTCATCCACAAGAACCTGAGAGACATACTAACTTCCTTTCTACTTAACCTTCATTCTGATGATTTTGATGGCATCTTAACCAAGATTGCATTAGAGATGCAGTAAACAAAGGAACAAAGATTGTTTTGTACGTCAATTATGCTGTTTTCATTTTACAGATGTCATACATCTGAAACTGACTTCTGTACAGATTATATGGTTCTGATTGACTTACAAATTTATGTGGAACAATCTAATTCCTCTTTTGTATGTCAAGGAATATGCACTTGGCTACACAGACGTAGCCAAGTGGATGATGAACAGCCGCCTGAAACTGAATTCGGACAAGACGGAAGTCCTCATCCTGGGATCTTCACCCTCCGCCTGGGACGACTCCTGGTGGCCCCCCGCCCTGGGCAGCGCACCCAAACCAACAGACCACGCACGCAATCTGGGCTTCATCCTGGACTCCTCCCTCTCCATGACCAGACAAGTCAACGCCGTCTCCTCGTCATGCTTCAACATCCTGCGCATGCTGAATAAGATCTTCCGGTGGATCCCCACCGAGACCAGGAAGACGGTCACCCAGGCCCTCGTCACCAGCCGCCTGGACTACGGCAACTCCCTCTACGCCGGAACCACCGCCAAACTCCAGAAGAGACTCCAGCGGATTCAGAACGCCTCAGCACGACTCATCGTGGACATCCCCCGACGCAGCCACATCTCCGGACACTTGAGAGATCTGCACTGGCTCCCGGTCAACAAGAGAATCACCTTCCGTCTCCTCACCCACGCACACAAAGCCCTACACAACCAAAGCCCAGGATACCTCAACAGCCGCCTCAACTTCTACGCTTCCACACGCCAGCTCCGATCGACCGGCCACGCCCTCACCTCCGTCCCCCGCATCCGAAGAGCCACCACAGGAGGAAGGTCCTTCTCCTACCTGGCTGCCAAGACTTGGAACTCCCTCCCGACCCACCTCCGCCTGACCCAGGACCACCTTGCCTTCAGCAAGCAGCTCAAGACCTGGCTGTTCGAGCAGTAGCGGACCCCCCCTCCCCTAGCGCATTGAGACCCTCCGGGTGAGTAGTGCGCTATATAAATGCCTTGATTGATTGATTGATTGAAGGGGAACCAGACTAAGGAAAAGGCCAGACCATGAAAATGGGCTCATTTGTTAGCTATTTGGGTGTGGAATTCAAAACCAAGTGGAACTGGATAGATCACAACTTTAAGATGTTTATTCTCAACCCAGGTCTGGAGCGGTGTGCTAAGATTTGGAAATAATGTAAGGGGTAAGCTGACTGAACTAATTATCATGGTGTGCACTGTGAACAATGCATCTCAACTTCTTTGTAAAGTAGTAATCTTTGGAGCTGTTCAAAACCAGAGCATGCTTAGCGACAAGAAATAAATATTTCTCACAGTGTTGGGGGCGTCCTCAATCCCCTATATTTAATACTATATGACAATGTAAAAACCTGTATTTATGGGATTCAATCTGGTCTAAGAAAATACCCTTAACACGGGCAATAGCTCAAAATGAAGGGGCACAGGGGGCGCCAAAGTTCCTGGCTTCAAGATGGCTGCACTTGCCTGAGGCTACGTGAGCCAGTGGAACAATTCTACAGAATCTGGCTTTTTTGGGTTAAACTGTCACACAGAAACATTGATCAGTAATACATTATTGGTGAAAAATCCTATCTATGGGGCTGTGTGAAGCTGTAAAAGACCAATCACTCGGCTTGCCAATGTCCGCAAATGGACTTAAGGACCAGCAAAGGCATGACAGTATCTAAAGAAAAATGTTTTCTAGTGAAAGAATTGGAGTATCTAGGTCATTCCATTGCCTGTGAAGGAATTAAGTCAAAGAAAAACTTGATTGATGCTATTGTAAATCCTCCAGCAAGCATGGATAGGGATTCACTGAGGTTGTTTTTGGGGCTCAGTGAATATTATGCACGTTTTGTGCATGGTTATGCTTTATGTATTAAGCTCCTAAGATGTTTAACTTGTAAGAAAGAAACATTCGTATGGAAGCAGTGTCACAAAGACACTTTCATTAATGTTAAGGACATGATTAAAAACGCGCCAGCATTAAAGCCATTTTGTTGCAGGTTAAAATGTACTGTCAGTGTGGATGCAAGTTCCGTTGGTTTGGGAGCTGTTCTTACTCAATCGCATAGAGGTAACGAATGTACCATTGCCTTTATCTCACAAACTTTAAGTAAAGCTGAATCAAATTACAGCACCATTGAGAGGGAAGCCCTTGCGTGTACATGGGCTGTTGAAAAATGTAAAAGTTATCTATTGGGAAATTCTTTTGATTTGTTGACGGATCACAAACCTTTAATTTATTTGATGAGTGGAAATGGTACAGGAATGGCATCATCAAGACTAGTTAGGCTCATCTCAAAATTACCAGAATACAATTTTGAGAATAAACATATCTCTGGTGGGGCAAACTTTAGAGCAGACTGTTTGTGTCATTTACCTTTGAAAGAAAGTTTGGATCATACTGAGCATTCTGATGATGAGTGTGTGCACTTTTCGAGCAATTACTGAGAAGGATTGGGTTCAACATTATGAAAACGGTGAAGTTCTCAACAAGGTTATTAAATACACTGTCAATGGTTGGCTGCTAGTTAGAAATGTAGAAAAATGTTTAGTACCTTTTCAGCAAGTTTCTTCTGAGTTAACTGTTGAGAACAACTTAATCACTAGACAAGATTTGTTTGTACCACCATATAAATTAATTGAATCATTGGTCAAAGCTGCACATGTTGGTCATCCAGGCATGTCTGGTACAAAGAAATGATTGCGTACATTTTATTGGTAGCCAGGTATGGATGCTTTATTTGAGCAATATATTACCACATGTCCAGAGTGCTTATTATCTTATAAGCATTGGAAAACTAACAAAGTGCCAACTTGCGTAAATAATTTACCATATGAGCCTTGGAAAAAATTAGCTATAGATTTTTCAGGACCTTACAATGTGTAGTGCAATTAAATGACATATCCAATTGTACTCACCGACTACTATTCGAAATGGGTTACATATGATTGTTTCTTTTCCTACTACTGATTCTGTGTTAAAATTCTGGAGAAAAAACAAATTGCACTGAAGGTTTTCCAGAAACATTAGAGCCTGAAAATGGTACACATTTCATCCCAAAGAAAATGGTAGATTTTTTAAACAAGTATTGTATTAAACATGAGAAAACACCTTTTTATTTCCCAGCAGCAAATAGTTTAGTTGAAAGATCCAACAGGGGTTTTTAAAGAAGGGATTCAGACAGCTTTGGCATCTGGATTAGATGTGCGTAAGTATTTAAGAGGGAAAGTCTGGAGTTATCATAATAATCCACATACTATTACAGTTTTTCACCTTTCTTTTTATTGAGAGGTAGAGATGCTAAGACTATTTTGGATCCCAGTTTTGATAGAAAATTGAGTTTACGGTCTATGGACATGGATTAGAGACTCACAGATGCGTGGATGAATGTGTTACAGAGAGAATTTTTAACACATATATAAGTCACTCAATAAGTCTTCTTCTAAGGAACAGAAATATTTTTTTGTTGGTGATTGGGCCACTGTCAAAAAACCAAACAAAATCAATAAAGGTGAACCTAAGTATACTGGACCACAACAAATTGCTCGAGTAGCACGCTCAGCTGTTTTATTGAACAATCGTGGGCGGTGGAACAAAAGTGCTGTCGTTAAAATTGAACCTTATCAAAAGGATATTATTGAAAAGAAAATGATTGACAAAGAGAATGTTTTGGATTGTTCATCTTGGGATTTTTGTATTGATATTTCTATTCTGAATAGCATCATTGAACAACAAAGTTGTATTTCTGATAATACTATTTATTCTAGACTAGATGCCAGCTTTAACTGTTCCAATGAGGAAGTGTTTGATGATGGTATTGTTTGTGACAAATCTTTCATTTCAGGTTCTTCATCTGCTGTTCGAAAGAGAAACGTAGTTATACCTGCAAAGTTTAATTATTATTATTTGTATTGATGCATTAGTTTAATGATTTTTTATTTGTATTATTTGTATTATTGCATTTTTGTTGTTCTATTCCTTTATTGCATTTTATCTTTTATTTTGCATTAGAAAGGGAGGTGTTGTATCCCTTTAACTACTTGTATTCCAAGTGTTCCGTTCTATCTCCACGGAGTTTCCGGTGTACTCGGTGAGTTTCTTCCTTTTGGATTAAATTCCAATACACTTAACCCTAACGATTCTGTTTAATGTTGTCTAACGATACAACACCTGCCCAGGATTTCTGCAATAGCCCGGTCAAACTGCAGTTTCATACTGGCTCTCAAATTCGCTCCATCATATCAGGCAGTGGTAACAAGGTGGGGCAGAGTGACCCACTGGCTTTGGTGGGGCATAAAACCTAATCATCCCGGGTCTAGCACTGCAGTGTACTATCCCCAGCTGGATCATAGGACTACATGATGAAGTGCTTTCAAACTCGATGAACTGGCCAGCTGCCAGTTTACCCGATTCATTGGTCCTAGGAAGTGAACAGGCTGGAACATTTACACCACCTACATGCAACATAATGGCCTTGAATCAGAAGCTGTCGCCGACGGGCAAAGAACTACAGAATATTACACCCACCTTATCACAACGTATGCATTATTATCCCTCAAAGAGCAACACCAGTTATAAACTATGTATCAGCCTTGATGCCCCAGAGGGTCGTCTCAGGATTACCATTACTTCAATCCACCAAACAAACTGTATCTCGGGAAGAAGCGTCCAGTAGCTGACTAACACCCCAGCTTTCTTCCTGGCATCAGTTGATGTGTAATGAAGAGGAATGGCGGTGTCAATAAGTTCAAATAAGGAAAAGATTACCCCAAACAGGCCAAACTATCTTTTGACCCTAAGCGCACTATAAAAGCAAGTGAAAAAGAGAACCTGTCAATATCAGACAGCTTTCAAGACCTCCTTGCCAACTTAGTGGAAGCAGACATTAAGACTCTTCTGGATATTCAGTAAAAAAGCCTTATAGCTTATCAATCATAAAACTAACTTGCTTACAAATAGTTTGAACTAGATAAAACTTAACAAACAAGAAGACAAATCAAAACAGCAGAAGAACGCATCTCTAACTTTTTAGACAACACCACCTCCACAGTATAACAGTATGCCTTTGCAATTACAGATAGAGGATGGCTGTGGCCTAACGGCCAGAGCCCCCAACTTTGAAACTGGGGAACCAGATTAAAGTCCCAGCATCGGCTCAACATCCAGTGATTCTGAGCATATCACTTAATCTCCCCGTGCCTAAAATGAAAGTGTGTCCGCATGTAACGTAACTGGTGCTATGTAAAGCGCTCTGATAACTGATTCAGTTTGGTTCTATTTCGCGCTATATAAAACTCTGCAAAAAAAATTTAAAAAGTCTCCCAGTTCCTACCAAAAATGAAGGTGTCCATGTGTAATGTAACTGGTGCTCATTCAAAGCGCACCAATACCTTTGGGTTGAGTTTGCGCTATATAAATCTGCAAAATAATTTTTAAAAAAATAAGAAGAGGCACCAATAGCCACTTGCTCAGCCAAAGGTTATGGTCTGTCAGTTTGCATCACCAAATAATAGAGAAACGCTTTGATTGCTTACAGGTAATTGCATTACTCAGAGTCCACATTTTGCTTTAGCCATCTGTCTCTTTGATTAATTATTCTCTCCCTCCTGACCTGTTCGACCAGTCCAACTGTAAATTCGTGGACTGGCTACAACGAAGCAGGAAGTGGGGTGGGGGGAGGATCTTCCTATTTACATAATTAGTGGGTGTGTATAGGAGGAATGAGCGTCTATAGTAAATAATCTAAGCAAAAGGGATGAGATACTAGTAGGTTCTGCTGTGCACAGACAGGGGCCACCCTCACTCCAAACAGCAGATTGATCCAATATACATTGCCTCTATTCCCACTGTGACGGCTCAAATGCATCCTTTGCGCGAGCTCGGCTTTTATGACCTGCCGGGCCACGTAGGCTGACTTTCTTCATCTCGCCTCAACATGCCGCTCAGTTTACAATTTCTGGCAAGATATTTCCCAGATACCCAGAATGAGGCTACCTTCCTAGTTGCTAAACATCCTGTAACACCGTATTTTTACCTTTTACCTAAGGTGCACAAACCACAGAGGCCGCCGCCTGGCAGGTCCATTATTTCAGGAATAGGGTCTGCATTGGAGCCGCTTTCCACCTTCGTAGATGTTTTCCTGCGGCCCATTGTACAACAAATGCCCACCTACTTGCAGGACACCAAAGACGTGTTACGTATCCTGCCTGAAATAGACTTTGATACCGAAAGAGACCTTTTGGTCTCTTTCGATGTAGAATCATTGTACACCTCTATCCCTCAGGATGAGACTTTAGAAGTTGTAACATCCATCCTGAGGGAGAACATCGGCGGGACAATCACACCAGTACCGTTCATTATGGCTCTAGCCACCTTGGCCATGAAAATGAACTATTTTAAATATGAGGACAAAGTTTTTCTCCAGGTATCTGGCACTAGCATGGGCAGCGTTTTTGCGCCGAGCCTGGCTAATTTATATGTACATCAGTTCGAGCAACAACACGTACTGACTCCCACCAACCCCTTCCACACCTCGATTAGGTGGTGGAAGCGTTATATCGACGATGTGTTGGTGGTGTGGAGAGGCTCTTTGGATTCTGTCAAAGAATTCCATCTGTGGTTGAACAGCAGAAACCAGTACCTTAAATTTACGATGGAGGCACATAAAGAAAGGATTGCTTTCTTGGATTTGTCCATCTATGCTACACCTGCAGGCCTGCCGAGTGAGCTTTACAGGAAACCTATGGCGCGTAACTCCTTGCTCCTGTATGAGAGCTACCACCCTAAGTCCCTACGCCAAAAACTGCTCGAGTAAGGAGGACTTTGATGCACATGCACGGAACCTTTGCACACAATTGAAAGAGAGACATTATCCTAGCTGGCTGATCAAGAGGTCAAGGAAAAGAGCAATGAATAACAATAGAGATGCCCTTTTTGAACCTCCCATTGCTAAACCACCACTTGAAAGACTCACATTTGTGAGTACTTTCAACACTAGGAGTAACAGTATCCAAAAAATTGTGAGAAGACATTGGCGCCTTCTCAATCATAGCAAAGAAAAGATAGCGCAGCCCCTATTTGCGTTTAAACGGGCCAGTAACATTCGGGACCAGCTTGTACACACATGCCCCAAAGAAACCAGAAAGAAAATTGGCGAAACCCTATGGAATCTCCCTCCTGTGGTGGGTCACCACCCTTGTGGTATTTGCTCTGTCTATCCCCAGACGAATCATACCAGAGAGATAGACATAGGTACGAATAGACCTTGGGTGCAGTGCAATTTCAGCAATTGCAACAGCAAAAATTTAATCTACATGCTGACATGTATATGTTCCATTCGATATGTGGGCATGACAACTCGAAAAGTCCGCACAAGAATTTTAGAGCATAAGAGCGCTTTTCGTTGCAAGAAGTCCCACACGAAACTCACACGACATTTCTTGGAGAAACAGCACAATGAAACTGATTTCCAATGGACTGTCCTTGAGAAGCCCTACATACCTGGACACATAAGTGATGTGTTGAGTTACCTTTTCTCAAAGGAACAAAAATGGATTTACAAGCTCCAGACAGATAAATGTGGATTAAACGATGATATTCCATGGACCCTATTATAGGGTTCCAACCACGGGTTTAGCTTACCTCAGCAGAGGCCCCCCGTTTTGAATGAACGTAGATATTTCAATATGAACTGAGATATACACTTTTGGGTTGTATAGAGGTGTTATACTTTAACAAATACAACTATATAAGCGGCGGCGGCATAAATTTCATTAACACAAAGAGGGCCGAGGCTTAGTATTGCTGCAACTTGCACTATTACAATTAACACACACCTTATAAATATGACCTCCAGAAGAAGTGTCTGTGTCTCGTAGGTGGAGCAGACTATGTACCACTAATATTTCTTCATTTACTGTTAGCCGGTGGTTCTTGGAAATACACTGTTGGCGAGAACCTTTAGTGTAGACCTAATGATTCTATATAGCCATACTTATAGTCTGGCTGACACGGCTTAGAGTATTGATTATTTAACTCTATCCTTCAAAACAAAGTTAGAGCATTTCTAGATAATTGACTGGATAACATCCAGTACTGCTGCGGTCATCGGTATAGTAAAAATACTACCACAAACGGGCAAGTCGATATCATTTTTCAGTTCATATCTTTCAAGGTTCTGTGAGACTTGCATTATAACATAGAATGTCCTGTAATGTAGAGCGCCGTATTTCTAATGCGTTTGTATTTAGCGCAATGTCGAGCGCTCTACTTTTGTGCCTTTGATCATTGGCACAATTAATACCACTGAGCATAATAACACTGAGCATGATAGGGTGCTGATCGGAAGCGTCCTTTTGCTTTTTATCACCCATAAAAACCGATACTAAACGAACTACAAAGATGGAGGAGATGATCTCATTTAGTAGTTCTGGGCCCGAGGTGATTACCCATAGCAACTGCAATGTAACAAACTACAGAGATGGAGTTTATGATGTCATCCAGTAGTTCTAAGCGCGAGTTCTCGCGTGATTTCGAGCGCAAAGTAGTGCGCCCCTAAATCCATAAAAAACAGGGTGAATAAACAATGCTCCTGTTTTCAAGTTACTGAAGAAGCAGGGAGATGCCACTGGGGACTAATCAAACCACTCTGGGATCACATAACATATACAATTCAAGACCTTTCTATCACCCATTAAAACCGATACTAAACGAACTACAAAGATGGAGGAGATGATCTCATTTAGTAGTTCTGGGCCCGAGGTGATTACCCATAGCAACTGCAATGTAACGAACTACAAAGATGGAGTTTATGATGTCATCCAGTAGTTCTAAGCGCGAGTTCTCGCGCGATTTCGAGCGCAAAGTAGTGCGCCCCTAAATCCATCAAAAACAGGGTGAATAAACAATGCTCCTGTTTTCAAGTTACTGAAGATGCAGGGAGATGCCACTGGGGACTAATCAAACCACTCTGGGATCACATAACATATACAATTCAAGACCTTCATTAATAACTGAGGCGGAGGGTTACCATACAATCAACCCCTGGAGACACTATTAAAGAAGAGACCATCTACAAGTCGGTGCCTCCCCCAAGTCTCAGATGGAAGCTTGAGGTACCGACGGATAGGTGAGTCTACAACAGATCAGACTAATAAGGAGTCTTTTTAATCCCAGTATGTAAATACAGTTATAGGGAATGTTGTTGATTTCGTTTGTAGCTTTTGACTAGTGACACTTGCAACATGTAATATATCTGGATGAGTACAATTTTGTGTTAGATGATAGACCTGGGAGACTTTGAGGCAGGGCGCACTAAGTTTGAGTGCTAGAGTCTCATTACATGTTGGTCCCTAGATATAAGGTTTTTTTTATACAGGAATCAAATTGGGCATATCAATAGGCTGTGTAATCTACGCTTTAGGGTGCTCCATTTCTGTTTCCCTTCTTGTATCTATGTAGCGCGGGGCCTCGTACAACCTGAGCAAGGTCCAGGTGAGGTGAGGTCCTTCTCCCTACCATGGAGGGTGAGCATGAATATATTATATAGTTTTTTCATTTATTTTTGGCGATACCAGGTGTGTGGGTTACTGACACAGTCAGTCCATAATTAACGACTATACAGTTTTTCTCCATAGAATTTGTATTTCCTTATTGACATGGAGGGCTAATGTCTGCGGTTGTTACAGGTTGTACCGTATTCAACCTTTCTATTTTTTATTTCTCTCACTTTGGTGGTGGTGGTGTTTCTTTTGTTTCACTACTACTTGTGCAACTATTGAAAGAACAGAGGCCCTGACGAATGCCATGGGATTTTATACCCGATAGGCAGAAACATGTTGGCCCGTTATCAGACAGATATTTGTTTGACTGTCTCTCTTGCACTGTTCTTGGTTTTTAACTAGGAGGTGTGGTTCGTCCGCAGAATAAAGTTATTAGTAGGAGGACACTCCATCCTATTTTAAAGTCACTATTTCTTTGTTGCACTGCTATTCACTTGACCATCAAGGATCAGCCATCACTGATGGTTCGCGTATGTTGGTGGACCAAATCCTTAACCAGCAATAGATGGTGCGGTGTTTGCTGTCCCAATGATCAGGGGACTAGACTGACATGCACTTGGGTTTGGCCAAATGATAGGACTGATCACTGAGTCTATTTGATGGAAACCCTTCACTAATTGTTCTGGCTTTGTCAGCCATGTATGAATGATCTGCGCTGTGTTGGCTTTTCCTATACACATGGTGGTCACCGTATATTGAATTATGCTGTCTTCATGTGATTTATACACCCCGAGATCCTGGTGACTCGGACTGACAGTCCAGCTATATAATTAAGCTGATAGACCCTCTGTGTTTTCTGTGTTATACATATAGAAGTTGCTGGGGATAATAACCAGGTACGGGTCTTTAAACCATATATCCCTTGGACCCTCCCTGAATCCGTTTTATTGTTGATTAAGATATTTCTGTCCACATATCAAACTTGGTAGATTTAAAAATGCCTACATCTCTCATGCTTGCATAACTAAGCAGCGTTGGCACATTGTACCTGAAAGAAGAATATTTGCTAAAACACTCCATATAACCACCTAACTTCTTTAATGGAATGCCTCGAATATTCTTGGGGCAGACTGACCATAGTGGGCATCGAGCATTTTCCCGGGAGGCTGGAAGAGTGGGGACTGGTTTGGTAGCAGTGAGGTCTGGTTTTTAGGTCTCGCCTGGCGTTAGCAGCGCATGCACTGCTCTCGCCATGCATAGGCTTCTTGGAGTAAATACGGCTCCAGAATTTCTGTCTCAGCTCCGCCTGCAAATTTGATTGATATGCGTCGTTTGTCATCACTTATTATTTGTTGATTGCACAGGAGAGTTTTTAGTCCCTCCTGGTTGCCACCCTGTCCTCTTTAGGCCACGCCCAGCGGGATTGGATCTTTTACTGGCGGCGTGAGAAGGTGGGCTTAATATTGACTTGCTGCACTTTTTTTTAAACTACTGTATGCGTTTGCGTGTGGAATGCATTGCATGGTATTTTGTTGCTATATCTTGCTTAATAACGCCCCCTTTTGTTGCGTTCACATGCTAAACTATATATCTACATATATATATATTTTACGCTACCGCAGGACTATGGATAAAAATGTTGGTGTTGTGACCTTATGCATGCTCTCCTTTCCCACAAGAATAGCCCATTGTGTGTTGTGAGTGCCTTTTGTACTCGTATTCGCAGGGGGTAGACTGTGCGTGGTGGGAATAAATAGATCTGCCGAGCTTTGATTGTGTCCGTTATTCACTGCGGGCCTGCTCTTTTCCAGTTCATGAACAGTCTCTCCAGCGTTCTTGTTTATACGGCTTGTAAACCCCTGCAAAATCCGCGTGTTTGCATGAAAGCCTCCACTAAGCACTAATTATCCAGTGCCTTGGGAGACAGTGTGTACACACAGAAACACCCAGACGCCGAAGAGTCTTTACACACCATCATAAACATTCCCACACCCATTAGGGGCATGTCATGTTTATTTACAAGGGGAGCAGATGTCCGTGTATATGCTCAATCTTTTTTTCTTTGACATTTATGCTATTTTTGTTTTGTCAACTCATTTGTATAAAATGAATTGCAGTTAGCGCAGCGAGACTTCCTAATGCAAGTTGTAACCCAGTTACATCACTTTTCTAAATTTAAATGTGGAATTGAAGTGAAATGAATGAAAATGTTTTTTTTTAATTTAGACTTTATTTAGACTTTTTGTTTGTTCTCGTCTACTGAACGCATTACTTGATGGGAAGGATTTGCCTAGTAAACATGTGAAGTCTCTCGGCAGAAGACTGACCTCTAGTAAAGCACTCAGGAGAGGGTCAATGCTTATGCAATCAAGCTTTCAGGGCGCAACATATTTACTGTTAGGCACTACTTAAGAGTTGAATGGCACTCGAACTAACCGAGTTTGGGAATAGCGTCGGAGTGGTGGGGTTGGAGGGATGGGCAGCACAAAACAGCATTTTAGTGGTAATCGGTCTGTCTCTTCAAGTGCCAAATGTTAACTTTTTTAAACCCAGTTTTCTTCTTACCCTCTCCACAGCAAATACACTGGCAAATTATGTATTTTGTTCTGAAGACCGTCTTGGCACAACCACAAATAGCGAGGGAAACAATATGCAAGAATATGGCAATGGGTGTCTGCGACGGCGTGCATGTGTGTGCTGGCGCATGTACTTGGAACTCCCCTGCATCTACAGGGGGCGGTGGTGAACTTGAGGGGTTTGTGTTGGATACATGATGTACATTAAGAGGGTGCATTAGTTTTAGACTCTGAGGGCTATTCTGGCATGTGCAAGATATGTACACTTTACTCTGAAGCTTATGGTGGGCTAAAGGGGTTGTGATGGCATACACAAGCGTATGTGGTGAGCTGAAGTTGTCTGTGATGGTATGCAGGTGTGTGATCGAACATGTACTTGGAACTTTCATGCTTCTATGTGGGGGAGCTGCAATGGGCTGAGGGGTCTGGGTTGAGATACGTGTGGGGACAGGTACACAGGACTCCGGCACTTGTACTGGGGGTTGTGATGGACGAGGCCTGTGATGGGATTACTAACGTACAATAGGAGGCGTGTACTTTCGACTCTGGCACATGTCCTGCGGTCATTGAATGGATGCTGGGAGGAATAAAGCATGAACACCGGTCTGTGGCACTTGTATTGGGGCTGTAGTAGTTGTGCTGGTGGCTGCGGGTCACATACAGTAAATTTGTACAAATCATGAAAGGGCTATAATTTTAGTGTGTGTGTGTGCAATTGTGCCAGTGTATGTGCTGGCGACTGTGAGATGCATGTCTGTACTAGGATTGGTGATTTATGTACTTAGACTGAAATATGCTTGAGGTTTTTTTTGTTTTGGGTGTATAATTAAGGCTCCGGGTTTATGGTATTTGTTTTTTAAAATTGCCGTCTGTATTTATCCGTATTTATTTTTGGGTCATTTTATCAGTATTTATCCATATTTATTGTATATTTTGTGAATAAATGTGGTTGTAAAATTGTATGTTTCCACATTTATTTAACTGATAAACCTGCAGACATACTTCGACGCCTGATGTGTTTTAGAAAATTAAGCATCCAAACATTACAATAGCCTCTCAGGTAAATATTGGCATTATGCTACAAATGTATGCTGACATACGCCGTTATGTAAGGAAATCTCATTCTGAGTTTTGTAACTCTCTATTCTGTCCATCTACTTAGCTATTGACTTGCAACTAATGAAAGACAGCATGGAAAGTCAAGCAAAAGGGCCTACATTTTTTGTATTTTTCCAGTTTTTGAAAAAACATGTAGGCATTAAAAATGCAATAGGTCTCGCCTTTCATTAAGTTAAAGACATTTGCTTTGCTATACAATACCATTATCAAAGCAAATGGCTTTAACTTAATCAAAGGCGAGACCTATTGCATTTTCAATGCTTGTTTTTGTTACCGGGGACCTGTTTTGCAGCGCTACTGCAAGTTCAATTCCCCGATTGATATCTCATGAATAACATATTCTCATTGACTTGAAACAGTCTAATTTTATTCCATATGTTTTGTATAGCACTATATTTCTACCATTTACCTTGACAGCCAATGTTCAGGTCCCAAATAGCAACAGCTTAGACAAAATAAATAAAGACATCAATTGAGCAACAGGCAGGTGCAGCACATCATATACAGTCTGTAAAGATACCTTAGCAGTGTTGAGGGCTGCTCCGTAACCAGTGGAAAACCCACACCCAAAAAGACAAGCTTTGTCCATCGGTGCTCCATCATCGATTTTGGCAACCGCGTCCTCAGGGACCACAGTGTATTCTGAAAAAGTGCTGGTCCACAAGAAGTGATGAACTGTTTTCCCTCGGCAAGTAAACCTGGTAGTCTTGTCTGGCATCACATTCTGGGATTCCCTGAGGCTATTTAACAAGAATAACGTAAAGTCTGAAAAAGGCAAATTACGGTTTTCAAAGATAATTGCTAGACTGTAGCTTTTATAAAGTAACTCACTGAGTTTTGAGGCAGCAGTTGGTTTTTGGACTCAGGCAAGAGCTGCACTTGCCACACTGCGGGATGCAGAGTGGGATGACTTTGTCTCCTAAGGAAAAAGTGAATTTGGTAAATACACTGGCAAGGCAGATCTAACACTTCATGTAGCCCAAATCATCGTTTGTGTTTAAACTAAAACAAGCCTCCGTCATTATTTGAAACAGTTTCTCTATGATTGGTAGCTCTCCAAACACATCATCTTGGTCAAAACTTAATATTCAAAGGTACTAGTTCTGCATCAACAAAGCCCCCATGATTGTGCCATCCAGAGTGTTACTAAAGCTTAACTTTAAACACCATTGGATTATTGTTTTACGGTAAAACAGGCATTAAAAGTTGCATAGAGTTTTACACGAAAACCTGACACAGCAATCGTTGGCCATACTGGTTTTGAGATTTATTTTTTGACCATACAATATTTAAGCGCTATTTGTCGCTGAAATGATGTTGCCAGTTCTAGGACACCAGTCTTCCAAATATTTTCCAGACCCTTTTAGTTTCCAATTGTGTCTCCTCTAAGAACACAGTGCACACACCTCATCTTTCGTTTTCATGCACTAATTACCTCCCAGTAATATACATTAAACTGAGTCCAAGTTTTCTTCATCAGCGAGGAGATATATAGCCAATCAACTCAGCTGGTCAGCCGGGAAAAAAAAGCAGCAGAAATATTTCTTTGATGAAAAATATCGAATTAGTCTTCTTGATCAGAATAAAAGAAAGAACAATTCTTTCAAACATTCAGCTGCAACTCCAATCACTATTAGGCTGTGGTGCTGCGCAAATGTGTGTGGAGAAGGCCTTGCAACTGCGATATATAGAACCATCAACAAAATACCCTGACATTCAGACTATGACGCTGTGGTACTACACAAATAACGCACACCTGTGCATCACCAGAAACCTCCATACCAGCCCATTTGTACATCATAGAATCTCTACTTCTCGCTCAAAGAAAACAGTGGGGATGGATAACTTCCTTCTCTTACACATGGGACGCAACACACCAACGTTTCTGAGACTCAGGAAACCACTATATCCCCAAAAATATGGAAATGTGTGTATTATGGAGATTCATGTGAACATCCAATAACTAGGCCAACTTTCTCTAACAGCAGTCACAATGGGACTACTCTTTCTGTACAAATGAGGGCCTTGCCATGAAATAACCCGAGCCCCTCCGGAATTTCAAATACCACTCTGATACCAGAAGAGCCCCCAACTCATCCATTCTCTAGGAGGTGTACATGGAAACCAGCAACAAGAATTAGATGGTCAAACCACCTAGAGTTTAATTTTGAAGAGGTTTAAATGAAGGGGTCTTAATAGGCGTTTGCTCCATCTAGGAGGGGGACAGAACCTCTCTGCGTAAGAGACTGAAACTGTGGGGGCCAAGTCTCTCTGAAAGACTTATCTTGCCACGTCTCCAGATACTCTAATCACATCCTAATTAACACGATTAGTGTCACGATAAAAAAATATAATCAAACAAATACCTTAGAAAGATTAAAGGACAAAGCATGTAAGCTTTTGATATTTACATTTCCTAGAGACCTTAAGGGTGCACCCATTGCACCAGAGTTTTGCCCCTCAACCTCTGGCCTTGGGGCAAGTGTTGCACCTCTCAATCAGAGGCACATAGGGATAAACAAATGGTAAAGAATGAATCAGCAAGGTCCATCTCAGCTTAACTGACACCCTCAAAAGTCAGGAATAGCACAAAAGTACGGTATAGCCAGATTTAAACGAAAGTGTCTTGGCTAGCGTCATTGTCAAAAGAAAGCAAAACTACTCCACCTCCAGGTGACATGATACAAGGGACTAACAAGACAATCACAATCCCTTATCAAAAATAGCACCTATAATTAACCAAATGTAGAACATAAAACGCTCCAAAACAGCAATGATCACTTAGGATCTAACCTGTCAATATGACCTTGGTGGTGCACTACAGGAATTTCTGTACGTTAAAGTGAGTAAATGTACCACTTTTCAGTACTCACGAACTCTGGGCCTGATTCACAAAGGTAACGAACATTTTTCAGCAAGTGTACACTTTTGAGTAAGTTTACTACTTTTCGGTATTCACAAACTCCAAGTGTAAGTTACTACTAGAAAAAAAGTAGTAGGTGGGAATTACATTTTTAATTTTAAGTTTAAAAAAATGGAAATGTAATGTCATAAATATATATATATACATTATTTAAAGTTTCTATTAAAAATTAAGTACACAGTGCTGTAGAAATATTTTATATTTTGTTCTACATTTAAAGTAAATATATAAAATTAATTTACATTCATAGTTAAAATAAAAATATATTGAATATTTAGTTTGGAGTTAAATACCTTTTAGAAATATTGACTATACTGTACCATAGGGAGACTTTGCAGTTGGGGCAGAGACCTCAACATGGTAAAGTATTAACTCAAAAATAAATATTGTATTTTAAACATAAATGCAAATGAATTTTATATATTTAAACTTAGTTTAAACTTTTGAGTAAGTTTACATTTTGAACAAGTTTACTACTATTCGGGAGTTACAAACTCAAAGTGTAAGGTATTACTAAAAAAAGTAGTAAATCAAGCACTACACATGGTATGCCTTGTACGTTTGTGAAAACGCAGAATCTTTGTAAGATTGTTGGCATCATGAAACTCCGATCCTACCCTTTCATACTCTGGAAGTGGTTATGTTTTGCTCCAGCAAAATAACTGGAATAGATCCATACTACGGAGGGAAGAGAAAAGGATTCCCTCTAAACCTAGAGGGGGTGTAGGGAAATAGCTTCTCCTTGGGCAAAAATGTTTTCCCATTGGAGAAAAAAAAAGAAAAGAAATGAAATGCACTTCCAGTGGGCAAACTGATACACAATGTAGAATTCTGCATTGAGAAAATATGTGGCCAGCAAAAATATCTGATGGCATTCTGTGTAGAATGCCTGGAAATATGGGTCTCACTCTATAGATTGCGAATGACGACACAGTATTGTAGACCCAGCAGATTTTAGCTGAAGATCACACCTAGATGTGCTTGCAATAAATGCTTTCTTACACTATGGTCTTGATTGTCTTTGAAAGAGTTCCAAATGAAGATAATAAATTGGAGATTAGATTGGACGCAGGGCAGAGGTACGTTTAAATAAGGCAGCCCTGACTCAAACTCGCCGTGGATCTCAGGAAATCATCGATAATGGAGGTAGCTATTGGTATGGTATAAATGGAAACAGTTCTATTAAAGATACTCTATGGTAACAAAGTAAATTTCACCCTTTTGCAATTTAAACACATTTAACGAAAAGTGCAAATTTCTGTGCTGAATAACACACATATAATAAATGCAAACTGGTAGTAGATAATAATATACAGACATTATAAGCACACAAAAGAAGAAACGTAATATATTGACTTATGTTAGTGAATAAGCAAATAGAAAGAGACGCCCCTGTGAACAGTTGTTCAAGCAGTTTGTATCACTTGCAGCCATTTTATTTTTGTCTTGCCCTTTATGTAATAACGATACAGAAAAGGGGGGTGGTGATCACCACCCCCTTTTCTGCATCATTTTGTCCACCATAAGCGTGGAAGGGTATACTCAGATGTGAGTCCCTTGCTCATTGCACCATCAGGATTCAAGCAAGCCGGGCCGACGACGCCTGAAATGGCAGAAACCGGTCCCTGGAAGCTTGTTTCCTTCCCAGTATAAGAATTGGCTTGGTAGTTTGGTTTGCCCTGTTCCCATCATGCACTGGGACAGGAACAGACTAATTTGCATATAGCCAAGTTCTGAGCTGGGATGGTGCAGTGAGCTAAAAAACGGTGATGGATCAAGCCCTGATCTTTGGACTGGGTAAGAGTGGTCTGCTTAATTCAGGCACTCTGTTCATCACCACCCCCTTTTCTGAATCTTTATGTAATAAATCTTGTCTTCAGCTCTCCTTTCTGGGACATGAGAAACTGTTTGCATGCAGAGAAATGTTTACTATCTTTGTACCACACCTGGTATGAGTCAACTTCACCTGTCAAGGGAAGAGGAACATTTGTAACCACAGGTTATGTGAAAATGAGCTGGTGCCAATCGTCTGAATGCTTGACTGTGCTTTCTGGCATGCTATATATGAATAATGGGAAATAGCAGAGCTTGTTCGAAGCACCTGGCTTCACATCTCTCAGTTCGAACTTACAATAAACTGTCTCCACAACTGTGCCTGTTTGCTGTCTCTAATTTGCTGTACCAGATTTTGAGCGTTTGTATTAGCCCTACTACTGATGTTATATTAAATGTCGACTTTATATGTTAGGGCTAAGAGGCCCGTTTTCGCATTAAACTGTTGTTTTGCACATGATGGTATTCGCTTACACTACAGATGCTGTAACTTTCCAGAAGCCTTTTGTTAGTTAGTGAATAGGCATTTGTTGTGTATTAGCCAACTGATAGAGAGGTTCTCACTGGGAAGAGAAGAGATAGCAGGAAACATGACTCGTGGGAAGAACTATCTGAACTACAAGATGTGCCCAGTGTATCATTTCAAGGACTTGATTCTGTCTTCACTGTGAAAAATTTAGAAACTAGGGAGTTTACCTGCTCCCAGAGTTTTCTGAGGATTGATTGGTTGTTGGGAACAGGGAATACAAATATTGTTGCAATTATACTTTGGCAGGATTATATTAGTATGTGTTCCTTTGTTTAATGGAGAGAGCAGAACTGAATAGAGCAGACCCCATCTGAGCCCTTCCCATTCTCACTTTAAGGATAAGTAAACCTGCTGATATATATAACTGGGTATACTTTCCAGCTTTGCAAAATTTCTATTGCTGAAGTGCTAAAGCTTCAAGCCTGTGCATTTCTATTCCTCTCATAAGAACCCTTCATTTGAGTTTTTGAAACTGACACCTTACCTGGCTCATTGAAGAACATGCTCTTTTATGCCTAAATCCTTATTCATTTAGCCTATAGATTTCTTTATAGAAGGCACTTGCAATATTTTCTATATTTTATTTATAATTCTTACTAATGTGGTATTTCAACTTGTTTTGAAATAATGACTAATAGATTATTTGAATCTGTAATGATGATGACTAAAATGTATTATTTGCTATATGAATACATCAATTTTAAATAAAGTTGTTAATAAAACCCTTTAACTCACACCGACTCTCTTTATTGTTTCTTGCAAGGCCGCAATTGGACTTCACTGTTCATTCTTTTTGATATAAATGATTGCTCATTAACTCTACTTCTCGTCGAACAAAGGTACATACAAGCAAAGGCAGGGGTTATTTAATGATTATACTCAAAGCTTAAGGTATAAGAATCCTTGTTCCAGAAAAATAACTCAAATTGGGTGGGAAGCAGAGCGGATCCCCTCTAAACCTAAAAGGGATATGGAGACAGAGCAAAAAAAAATTCCAGTTGGGAAAACTGAAAAGAAAAGAAATGCAGTTTCAACAGGCGAAATTGTACACAATGTACAATAAGGAAAATAGGTGCCCTGCGAAAATATCATGTGACACTCTGTGTAGAATGCCTGGAAATCTGTGTCTCACACTATATTTTGTGAATGACGCCAAGGTATTGTAAATACAGCAGATCTTAGCTGAACACCACACCTGGTTGTACTAGCAATGCTTTCTTACATTATGGTCTTGATTGCCTTTCAAAGAGTTCCAACTGAAGATAATAAAGTGGAGAGTAAACTGGACTCTGGGGGAGAGGCGAGTTTAAATAAGGTTGTTCTGACTCAAACTCACAGGGGGCCTATGTTCGCTCCAGGCTTCATGCCTGCATGGGCAAGCAGGCGCCCAGAGCTTATCTGAAAGCATGCAGATCGTTTGAGGCATTAGGAGAGATCCTGCCTTTTGCTAACTGCCCGTCTTTTTAAATGACGATCAGTGTAAAGAGTAGTGTCCCTCTTGACGCTCTGCAAGGTAGATAAAATGACCCCGCTGGGAAGTGGGTCAGGTGTGTCAGACCCTGTGGTGGGAGAAAGCTGCACAATAACCTGGGCGTGCAGAGCACACACAGGGGTTCCTGGGAAACCCAGCAGGTGATTTTCACTAAAACATGTGCCTGTTATACAATTACCCTGGGGGTGGGAGCTGCAAAGGGGGGGCTCTGGAACATCTGCATGGCATAGGGCACAAAATGTCCTGTTTGTCGAATACACGAAAAGGGAAAGGGTTGTTAAGTGGCAGCATTTATTCACAGGACTGTTGGCAAGAAGAAGGTGCAGTTAAGGTTGATACCTTTCCAGGAGAAACATGGTGTTCATTTGGTGTTGTTTGCGAGTCTACAAAGGCCCAGACATGATACTTATTATGACTGTAAATAAATGGGGGAGGAATGGGAGGAGCATATCTCTTTGTATGCGGATGATATCCTTCTTTATGTCAGAAGACCGAGACAATCAATAGAGAGGATATTACAAATGTTCTATATTTACGGGAATTACGCACGATACTGCATCAACTGGGGTAAATCTCTTCTCTTCCCCTTGGCGGGAGGGATCCCCGACTTGACCTCCAGGTGTAAGGTATCGAATGAGAGACAGGGCTTCAGGTACTTGGGAATCTATATAACAAGAGACTCCCAGGAGTTCTATCAACGTAACTTGCGTTCCCAGCTGAACAGGCTCACAGTGGATAGCAAAGACTGGTGGACTCTTCTTTTAGAGGGTTGACACCGAGCTACAATCCCTACTATGGAGCAATAGGGCTCCACGTATAGCATTATACAAATTGCAACAGGGGGTGTATGATGAGAGGCTGGCTAGAAGAATCCCTAGGAAATGGGAGAAGATACAGGGAGTCTTGTCAGGCTTATTGGGTCTGTACTGTGATTAACCACAGAAATGGTTTTGCCCTTGCACTGTGTTGATGACTTTGTTAATGACTTAACAAATTTACAATGTACTAATTAATTGGATAGAAAATCTACTGTAATTGCTCCTTTACTGTATCGTTCACTGAGCATATGACATTAAAAAGACGTTAAAAAAAAAATAGGGAACATATGTACAAGCCCTTTAAGAAATCTATTTGCAATAGGGGATTTATATAAAGAGGGTTGGTCTGGCAGCCTCAAGAAGGCAGACAGGGCCGAAAGATACCATTTAAGAGCGCCCGGAGAAAAGTCCTACTGGACAAGGGTCAAAATAAAGAGAATCACTTGAGAGAGAGAAGCAGAAAGAGGATCAATATACTTTTCTATGCAATATTTTACATATTCTTGCCACCAGCAGGCATATACGGTCTTGGTAGAGAAAATCCTCGCAGCCAAAAAAACATTGCAGACTTTGGGAGGAAGGTCCAGTGCTATCAACTGCTGATGCTCAATCTTCACACAAGAAAGCGTAGAGATTTTCAGGTTCGGGTGGAGGTCCCTACCCTGCTGTTGTGACAGAAGATCTTCCCCAAGGGGCAGCCTGATTGGAGGATTGATGCTCAGTTGGAGACGCTTGGGATACCTGACTCTCCGTGCCCAGTCCGGAGCCGCAAGAATGACTTGGGCCTGGTCGCTCCTGATCTTCTTGAACACTCTGAACAGGAGAGGTATTGGAAAGGCGTACAAGAGGCCTGAGCTCAAGTCGAGATGAAAAGCGACGCCAAGTGAGTGCCACCTTTGAAACTCCAGCGCGCAAAATTGCTGACATTGCGCGTTCTCGGCAGAGGCGAACAGATCTAACCAAGGCTCTCCCCACTTCTGAAAGAGACCTTGTTCCACCTCCGGATAGAGACGCCAATTGTAATCCGCTAGGCATTAATGGCTGAGTTTGTCCTCCCTGGTATTCAGGGAACCTGCCAGTTATTGAACCTCAAGTGATATGCCCTGCTGTTCCAGCCATGTCCAGAAACACATGGCCTTTTGATAAAGGTTCCACGACGCCACCCTGCCCTGTTTATTGCAGTACCACATGGCGGTGGTGTTGTCCATGAACACCTGTACCAGCTTTCCCTTAATGGAAGGAAGAAAAGCATTTAATGCCAAGTGAATCGCTAGAAGACCTCTGATCACCACCTCTCCCAGATGTCTGCCCCATCCCAGGAGTAACGCATCTGTCACTACCTTGTAATTTGGTTGGGGAAGGGAGAGGGGTCTGCCTCTGACCCAATTGCGGTTGGCCAACCACCACTACAGGTCCTGTGCAGTTCCATCTGAGATGTGGACTATGTTGAAGAGATTTCCCTGATGCCACACCCACTGGAACTTCAGGTCCCACTGCAGAGCCTGCATATGCCATCTAGTACGTGTCACTAGCAGGATGCAGAAGGACATGAGGTCCAGCAGCCTTAGAGTCATTCTCACCAAATCCAGGATAGAGGCTGAAATACCAGTATCACAGCCTGAATATCCTGGACTCGCTGCTAGAGAGGATAGGCCCGAAACTGCATTGTGTGCAGAACATCTCTTATGAAAGGGAGCATCTGAGAGGGAGTCATGTTGATAGGGAACCCCAGCAAAAGCAGGAGGTTCACCATAGTCTGTAGTTTGGAGAGGACAGTCTGGGTGTGAGCTCGCCTTCACCAGACAGTCATCAAGATAGGGAAAGACTGGCACCCCTGATCTGTGTAGATGAGCTGTGACAACTGCCATCACCTTAGTGAACACTATGAGCCGCAACAACCGCCAGTACCTTGGTAAACACCCAAGGGGCACTGGTAAGGCCAAAGGGGAGCACTGTGAACTGAAAGTGCTCATGGCCTACCATGAAGCACACGAAACGCAGATGGGCAGGCAGGACAGGATTGTGAAAATAAGGATACTGCAAGTCCAACATTACCATCCAGTCTCCAGGGTCTAGGGCAGATAGGACCTGAGCAAGAGTGAGCATTGTGAAATTTTCTTTTTTAGGAAGTAGTGTAGGGCTCGCAGGTCTAGAATACGATGAAATCTCTTGTCCTTTTTTGGGACAAGAAAGTAGCAGGAATAGTGACCACAGCCTAATTCTGGTGCTGGGACCCTCTCTATGGCTAACTTGGCCAAGAGAGTCCTGTCTTCCTCCTGAAGCAAGTTCAGGTTGTCCTGTGTCAGATGGTTGTAAGTTGGAGGCATGGAGGGAGGGCTAGTCTTGAAGGGGAGAGAGTAGACCTTTCGGACTATCTAAAGAACTCAACTGTCCAATGTGATGTTTTGCCAGTGGTGGAGGAGGTGGCTGATCCTGCCACCAACTGGCTGCCCAAGAACCTGAAGAACCAGGCTGGGGAGGTTTGGAGGCTGAAGGAGAAGTATGGACTGACTTGACCTCTGGCTCCCGACCCACTGGGTCGAAAGGAGCTGAGCCCAGTGCTGCGCAGAGGTTCTTCAACTTGAGCAGTCTTGTGGCTGGGAAATTGCTGGCATGGCTGAAAGCCCCTTTCACAGCCTCAAAGGGGCCAAAAAGCAGATGGGGGATGGGTGGTCACTGAGAGGCCCAAGGACTTGGCCATAGCTCTTGAGTCCTTAAAGTGCTCCAGGGCCATGTCTGCCTGGTCTCCGAAGAGACGGGTGCCATCAAAGCTCATGTCCATAAGGAAAGCCTGGACATCTCCAGAAAAGCCAGAAGTTCTCAGCAAGGTGTGGTGTCAATGCTCTGCCCAGCGAATTGGTGATATCAAGCACACAACAAATAGTGAACTTTGCTGCATCTCTCCCATCTGATACTGCTTGGGAGAGAATGGCAGATGAAAAACATTTCTTGCCCCAACTATCCAGCCTCTTGGATTTCAGGTCAGGGGGTGCGGAAGGGAATGTGCCTTTTGTAGAGGCTTGGACCACCACGCTCTCGGGGTAGGATGGTTGGTCAGGAATTTTGGGTCACCCAGTGAAGGGTGATGGCCACGGACGATTGTCCTCTTCACATGAGTCCCTGTGTTGGGCTTGGACCATGTTCCCAGAAGCACATCAGTCAAGGCCCTGTTGAAAAGCAGGAGGGGTTGTGAGGAGGAAACACTCGGCTGCAGGACTTCTGTCAAGATGTTCGCATTGACTTCCACCAAAGGGTGCTGAAGGTCCAGGACCTCAGTTGCCTTTCTCACCACCAGCATATGCTCCCTCCTCATTAGCCACAGTAGGGGAAGAAAGCAGGCCAGAATCTGGAGGGATATCCAGTCCCCTGGCTTCACACAACTCCCCAGTAGAGTCTATTTAGCACTTAGGTTGGTCTTGTTATGGGTCCAGCAACCCATCCCAATCTTCCTCCATACCTAGCCCTTCAAAATAAGGCTGAGGAACTGACCTAGGACCCAAGAGTGCTGTTGACACCGGAATCGGCATCGGTAGGCGCCGATCAAGCTCCTTGTTGTCTGGGATAAGAATGGGGTTGGCGCCCCCCAGGGATGCTGATGGCGCCAGGAGTCTCGGCGCGGGGCCAGTGCCATGGAAGATCGCAAGAGCACTACCAGCGCTGGTCCGTATCTACCACCAGATCCATTGGGAGCAACAGCACCAGAGCTCCTGGTGCAGAACCTGATGAAGCCCCCTCTGAGCCCCTGGAGCCCGAAGGTGTGCTGGGAGGATCAAGTTGCCCAAATATGAGGCACATGGCATCATAGAATTATTTAAGCTGGGCGGGGGTCGTTCCGGCTCTTGGAAAGGCAGGGAAGAGTGGACGGGGAGAAGTTGAAGGACGCTTCAACTTCTTATGTTTCTTATGCCTCTAACCTGACCGACCTGACAACTTGGAGTGGGAAGACGAGGACTTGGGTCTCCTGGAGCAGTGCTCAAACCTTCCTCTAAACAGGGGCCGAGAACGAGACCTCCAGGGAGAATGGCATGTAGCTGAGCACCGGGCCGCAAGCAGCTTTAGAAACCGCTCCTTCAAAGCTTTCAGAGCCAGTGCCTGGCAGTCGGAGCACGACTTTGAGTCGTGGTCGAGCTCCAGCAACCAGAGACTAATTACGTGTGGATCCGTCACTGACATGGCACGATGGTAGGCGCCACACAGTTTGAATCCAGAAGTCTTCTTTGACATTGTGGAAAAACCTACACATCAAAACAAAAGATCGAAAAAAACTTGGCAAAGAGTGACTGAGGGTAGCTCTCTTCACGGATCCGCGCTAGATGGCATGGAAAGAAAAGAACTGACGTCAGCGTGCCGAGGTGACATCTATATAGGTGATGTCTAGTCTGATTTAATAATTTTCAGTATGAGACCTCTTTGTACAGTTGTTTGGCTCGCTGCCTCTACCAGAATGTATTCTAAACTGGATAGCATAATTATGATGGCTGTTTGGAAAGTATAAAACAAAATGTTCACACCAAGTAATTATTGCATTTTGTGATGCTGTTTTTATTGCAGATTTGTATGCTGTATTCCTTTTCTCCCCAAACCCCTACTCTGATTGCCCTGATGAAGGTGTGGCCATAGATCTGGCCCTGCACCGAAACGCGCGTTGACGTTTGGTTATCTGTCCTGCCTCCAGGCCTTCTTATTTCTATCCTTGTGCCGGGGGAGAATTGTTTCGGACAGATTTATTGTGCAACATCTGACTCGTGAAGCTTGAAGAGTTCGGAATGAGTTTTGATGGTGTGATTATGCCTTCTAGTATGGAAGGTGTGATCTGTGTGAATGAGTGTGTTTGTGGTTTGGGGTGTATGGAAATTGTTCATCCTTAGGACAACATCATCCATATGTTGATACCTTGTGTCTAAATTAAATGATATATCTTTATGAAAGAAAATAAATAAAATTATTTATATATTTTTCTAAATTTGGTGTGACATTCCTTCTGGTGACAGCGAGCCCTTCTCTGTTTCTTTCCTATGTTTGGACTCTAACCGAGCCATTTAATTATTAATAGAGGGCAGACACATTTAGTATTTGAAGTATTTGTTATTTTCCCTGCATGTCTGCCCTGCATCTTTCCTCCCAGGGGGCCCCTTTATATATTGGTGACGCGGACGTCACTTACAGCACAGACGATGCCGATGCCGATGACATCAAGCGAAGCCAACCAACACCACTGCCGAGCAAAAGTCCTCCGGATTCAGTCTGATGCCTAGGAAATTATAACGTTGGAAATCTGCGGCAAGATGTCTGTATCAGATTCAATGTTTACTGAGATAATGCACAGTATCAACAAGCAGAAATAAAGCCCAAAAAAGAATCTATAGCTACTTTAGAATGGAAAATGCATAAAATTCACAGTCAAAAAATAGCATTTGAACAGAAACTGAAGAAGTGATTAGATTCAGTAATATGTTCTCCTTCTGGATCAGCACACTGTAGATGGAATCTAAAGGACTATGCTGACAGAACTCTGCTAAACAAAAGTTTGAACAAATTTCAGAGGACAAAGTTAGGAATATTTTAGACAAAAAAAAGAATAAACAAAAGGATTTAATTAAAGAGGCAGCTACGTTAAAAAACAAATGGTCCTCAGAGAGGAGGAAGAAAGAATGTATTTGAGGTGTAGAAACTAAAAAGGAGATGGTATTTAGAGAGAGGAGTTAAATAAAGAAAATACTAGCAAAAGAGGACCAACAAGAGATAACCACAGCCAAACATCTGATAGTTAATCCTGATGTTTTTCAAAAATTATCATGGAAGGTGCAACAAAGGAAACTGCTGTGACCTGTACAAAAGAGTAAACAAACTGACAGAGTAGCACAGAAGAAAGCAAGAGTAGGAGATACTGAATACCCTAAATAAAAAGAGGAGTGTCTTCAGATTCCATGAGCAGATAGGAACAAGGTAGGGTTGTATAGTGTTTTAGGACCCTAGTGTAATTTTCCCGTTTCATGCCCTTATATAGATATAAAATACCCTATCCTTATATAGGCATAGAAATCATAACCATATTAAGACATAGCTTAAGTAGTCCTAATACGGCCTGGCTACTTCCACTAGTTCAGAAAACGATTTCTTGGAAAAACCCGCCTTCAGCAGTCCGGGACTTCCCCCTGCATGAATATTGATTTATCCAAGAACTCATGGAGTTTTCAAAGAACTAAGTCTTTGATGACGTTATTATGTCCAACCTTACGTCAAACCAGGCACCTTCAAGGTATAAATATGCCCACACTTGCCCAGACAAACACACGGTGGTTTGGAGCAGTTCGACTATCTACTTGCCCGACGCGCCCTGCTGCAGCAAGTGCCGAAGGAAGCCGACCCTCTAGCAGACGCACTAAGAGAGACGCTGTCTTTTCTCTTGCTGAGAAATCCAGCTCCAGTGTTTCCAACCTACCCTTGCGGGTTAATGGGAAATCGAGTCCTGTGAGAGAGATACAAGACCTCCTTCATTCTGAAACCAAGGTACGGAGCTGATTAGACCCTTAGAGAATTCTTGGATAGATTCTTGACAAAGAATACTTAAACTAAACTACACCTCACTTACTTCTTCCCTTGTACTAGACCTAGGTTAGGTACACCGGTGTAGGCATATTTTAGAAGCACCAGTTGAGTACTTTTAGTCTTTATTTATTAATGTATGTATTCTATGTATTCTATGGCTTAGAAACCATATCATGCTTTTACAGTATTATTTTATAATACTCTTCGTACTGTACGCATTATACTTTGGAACCAGTATTACGATTGTAGCAGTTAATTTCCTCTGCATGAGAAAGAAAACTGTTCAATCAATACCCTTTTATTGAAAACGCCTGTCTCTCTATTTCTCTGCACCTCTGGTGAAAAGAAGCATGGACAATTGACTAAGTGAAATAGCTATCTATTGTTCCGCTACTCTAGAGATAGATTTCTTATTCTTGGGAAACAAAGTTGTCATGTTTACGCGGTTATCAGAAACTAATCCCTTCTTGTGTATTCAAGAACGTTTCTAGTGAACTCTGAGCTAGCTAGCACTCACAAATTAAGTCTAGTATATTCGGTAGAGACCTAGTCGACTTCAGTCCTACGTCCAATCTATAGGATTTACTATTCCAATGCGCCAAGCCTATTGGGAATATAGGAACTACACTACATGGCGCCCAACGTTTGGTAAGGCGATAATTTAACGCTAGATACTACAGCAACTCAGTCATGCTTTTCACACAGACCCCTTTTTCTCGTAAAATACTCCAATAGATGTCTGGAATGGGTTAAAGGATAAAATATCCACCATAACTGAGTAGGAAAAAAAATCCCATGTATTAGTTTTTGGTTTGTTCAACGTTGAAGGATACAGTATTCCAAAATATTGTGCACCTAATCTTTGTTTCCTTGAAACTTGCTCTGCAAACTTTCGGTCAACAAAATGACGGAGAGTGACGAAGAAAGGGAGAGAGCTGCAGCAGCAGCTCAGGCAGTCTTAGACGACACAAGTCTCCAACAAAAAAACCCGGATGCTATACTCATCCCGGCAAATATAAGGAAAACAATCACTATAAAACTTATAGAAAATGGAGTATCATCGAGAGGTGGTAAGGTAATATTTGTTATAGAGGCACATGAATATTGGCAGACAGAGGTATTCTATTCATGGATCCTGTTTCCTGCAGCAAATGCAGTAACACACTAGTACCACTACTACAAAGTAGAGGAACCTCCAGCGGGATATGTTCCTTTCGAGGACGTTGAAATTCCACTTACTTACCAAGAGCATCAGCTCTGGTTTAATGGCACCCTACAACATCAAAATCACATTACCAGGCTCAGTCCACTAGGTAGACCAGGAGCAACATGGCCAGTACTAGCCAGCTATACACCACATCCTCACATTGAAAGGATGACAGGTCCAGAACTATTAGCTCAGCTAAAACAGCTAATAAAAATACACAGACAATTGGTTCAATATGTCATGCGGACTTTAACAGTCCAACCTACTATAAGGATTCCACAGCACACCCCTCATCAGGGGAACACAAACATAAATGCACCACAGACTATACAGTCAGTCATTGGTAAATTACCCGCAAAACGGGAACAAATTCCATTCTGCTTAGCCCAAAAAATTCCTCAAATAGAGGCAGTATTCCCTTATAGTACACCTCATGAGAAACACAGGATTCTGACAATCTGTTTACCAATGGGGATTGCACCACACGTAGAGGACTGTGGCACTTGGGATACAGTCTTTGCTTCAATCTACACAAAAACACATGGTGTTCCATCTATGGCGGTAATTCCAGACGTTCTAAGACTTTCCAGAACCGGCCTTGAATCTTGGTATGAAATGACTGAAAGATTTCAAACAGGTTTCGGCTATACTATTAGCCAACATTAAAGGTGAAGCGGCATCCGTGGCGATCCGCCAAAAACTAAAAGAAACAGATATTACTGAGCAACCGTATGAGCTTGCCAGAATTATTGAAAAATCGTATGAAGAACTAGGTAGAGATAGTTTGGATGGGAAACAAGTAAAACCCCAACTAACTGAAAATCCTGAAAAAGTTTTTATTAACAATAATCTCACTACTCACCCTTGACCCTGTTCACAGGCCAGGTCGCTCCCCCACAGCGTCAAAATCGCCCCTGCTGCCTCGGTTTGTTTCCTGCTTTCCGCCGTTTTTTTCGCGCTTCCCGCTCCCGTGTCTGCCTCCCCTGCGGCCCCGCCCCCCCACGCCTGATAGGACACCTGCTCCCCCTCCCAGCTGCTCCTCCCTCCCTCGCCCCCTTCTTAAAGGAGGCCGCTGCGCACTAAGGGAGCGACCCTCGACCTTGTTCACAGGCCAGGTTGCTCCCCCACCGTGTCAACATCGCCCCTGCTGCCTCAGTTTGTTTCCTGCTCTCCTGCTGGTTTTTTCGCGCTTCCCGCTCCCGCCGCTGCCTCCCCTGCGGCCCCACGCCTGATTGGACACCCGCTCCCCCTCCCAGCTGCTCCTCCCTCCCTCGCCCCCTTCTTAATGGAGCAGCGGGCGCCCCTAAGGCAAGCCCGTCTGCGCCCGTCCGCGCCTGGACCGCGCCCAGCGCCAGAACCCCTGGACCCCACGCTCGCCACGACGCCAGACTCCCTCCACACACTAAATGCCGGCTGACACAACACCTGCTTCCAGGCCGCCCCGAAACGGACCCACAGACCCTTCTCCTGCCGCACCTGCAGCTTCACCTGCGACAGACCCACCAAACCTCCTAGAACTAGACCCAACCACCTCCGCTGAATTCTGCTCAACACCCACTCCGCACGCAAACACGCCATCGAGCTCTGGGTCCTGCTCGACACTTTCACCCCAGACGTGGCCTTCCTTGCCGAGACCTGGTGGAACGACTCCTCGGCACCCGACATCGCCATAGCCATCCCGGACGGCTACAAGATAACGCGCAGGGTCCGCGCCAATGGAGACGGAGGAGGAATAGCCATCGTCTACAAGTCCACCCTCAAGGTCACCACCCACACAGACGACACCGCCGAACACCTGCACTTCCGGATCCACACCGACCCCAACACCACCCGCAGAGGAACACTCGTCTACAGACCCCCCGGACCCCGGGCTCAGTTCAGCGACTCCATCGCTGACCTCGCCAGCACCCACGCACTCGCCTCCACGGACTACATCCTCCTCGGGGACCTGAATTTCCACCTGAGAACAATAACGACGCCAACTCTGCCACGCTGATCGAAAACCTCGCCAACCTCGGCCTCAGACAACTCGTCACCGCACCCACCCACGCCGCAGGCCACATGCTGGATGCCGTCTTCTCCACAAGCACCCACGTCGCCTTCGACCACACCTCCAAACCCCACTGGACCGACCACCGCTGAATCCATTTCACCTTCAAAAAAACAACCACGCACCATCGCACCCAACAGCTGCCGCGCCGCTGCTGGAACAAAGTCACCGAAGACCAGCTGACCACCACCCTCGCCCAGAACCCACCCATCGACCCCACCTGCCCTGACACCGCAGCCCGCAACCTAAGGCAATGGATAGACGACTGCGCCAACACCCTCGCCCCACTCAAGAGACCATCCAAAAGCCACGCCAGCAGGAGAGCCACCTGGTTCACTGACGAGCTCCTGACCTCCAAACACGCCTGCCATAAGCTGAAGAAGAAATGGCTCCACAACCGAACGCCAGAAAACCACGCAGCCCACAAGGACGCAACCCGCAGACATCACCACCTCATAAGACTAGCCAAGAGATCCTCCTTCAAAAACCGCCTGGACAACAGCGCACACGACAGTAAAGAGCTCTTCCACATCGTGAAAGAACTCTCCAATCCCGACGCCAGCGCCAACGACATCCCGCCCTCACAGGAACTGTGTGACTCACTGGCCATATTCTTCCACCGCAAGATCACTGACATCCACGACAGCTTCAACTTGACGACCGCACCAACGATGCACGACGCCACCACCCCCGCGTTCACCAACAGTGCCAACCACCTGGCCTCCCGGACCAACACCAACGAGACACGCAAGATCATGAACTCCATCAACTCAGGATCTCCGTCAGACCCATGCCCACACCACGTATTCAACAAAGCAGACGTGGGCATCGCACCCCAACTACGGAAGATCGTCAAAATCTCCTTCGAGAAAGCGACATTTCCGGAAAGCTGGAAGCACGCCGAAATCAAAGCCCTACTCAAAAAACCCAAGGCGGACCCCAAGGACCTCAAGAACTTCCGACCCATCTCCCTGTTCCCATTCCCGGCAAAGGTCATCGAGAAAATCGTCAACATTCAACTGACCCGCCACATCGAAGACAACAACATCCTGGACCCGTCCCAATCCGGATTCAGACGTAACCACAGATGACATCAGACGCCAACTGGACAACGCGAAACATCAGCCCTCATCCTCCTGGACCTGTCAGCCTCTTTCGACACGGTCTGCCACCACACCCTAAAGACACGCCTCCAAGAAGCCGCAATCCGAGAGAAGGCCCTTGACTGGATCACGTCCTTCCTCTCCGGCAGAACCCAGAGCGTCCGCCTCCCGCCATTCCGGTCAGAAGCCACCGACATCATCTGCGGCGTCCCCCAGGGCTCATGCCTCAACCCGACACTGTTCAACATCTACATGGCCCCCCTCGCACAAGTGGCCCACCACCACAACCTCAACATCATCTCCTACGCCAACGACACCCAGCTCATTCTCTCCCTCACCAAGGACCCCCACACCGCCAAAACCAACATCCACGAGGGCATGAAGGCCATCGCCGACTGGATGAGGAGCAGCCCTCTGAAACTGAACTCGGACAAGACGGAGGTCCTCATCCTCGGACCCACCCCCTCAGCCTGGGACGACTCCTGGTGGTCAACCGCCCTAGGGACTGCACCGACACCAACCGACCCCGCACGCAACCTCGGATTCATCCTCAACTCCTCCCTCTCCATGTCCAAACAAGTCAACGCCGTCTCCTCCTCCTGCTACAACACCCTACGCTTGCTCCGCCGGATCTACAAATGGATCCCGACCGAAACAAGAAGAACAGTGGTACAGGCCCTCGTCAGCAGCAGACTGGACTACAGCAACGCACTCTACGCAGGTATCCCAGCCAAACACCTACGACGACTACAACGCATCCAAAACGCCTCCGCCCGACTTATCATCAACACCCCCTGCCGCAGCCACATCACCCCCTACCTGAGAGACCTACACTGGCTCCCCGTCAACAAGAGGATCACCTTCAAACTCCTCACCCACGCACACAAAGCACTCCACAACGCCGGACCAGCCTACCTGAACAGCAGACTCAGCTTCTACAATCCCACCCGCCAGCTCCGCTCCGCCAGCTCGCCCTCGCAGATGTCCCCCGCATCCAACGCTCGACCGCCGGCGGCAGATCCTTCTCTTACCTCGCCGCCAAAACCTGGAACACCCTCCCAACCCACTTACGCCAGACCCAAGACCTACTCGCCTTCAGAAGACTCCTCAAGACCTGGCTCTTCGAGCAGTAGCGGCACCCCCCCTCCCCACAGCACCTTGAGACCCTCACGGGTATGTAGCGCACTTTACAAGTTCCTTGATTGATTGATTGATTGACTACTCCTAAAAAGAAGTTGGAAAACACCAAACAGACACTTCCTAAAGAGAAGCATTCCCAGTCCAGAGGAAAGTCTCTTCAACAGGAGCCCTCTGAAAAGAGATATAACCTTAGAAATAGGGATAATTTGAGAAAACCTGATAGATATCAAGACATTGATAGCCGTTCCTCTCGTACCTTTTAGACTTCCTCGCAGAAATCCGAAAGAAGAGGAAAATCAGAACAAAAAGAACGCATGAAGTCCAAAGACGAACAGCACGTTCCAAAAAATAAGAAAACTCAATTCACCAAGAAGAAGGTAGCAAGTCTAAAGATCAGACATGCAGAGGATCTTGGGGACACAACTCAAGAACGGGGATTGGGCCCAGACAATGCTAGACAGCGCAGCAGAGGTCACCATAGCTCGCAAGATCCTGAAGGATCATCTGGAGACAGAGGACTTGAATGAATGCATTCAAGTTGAAACTGCCGACACCAGGGTTGGTGTACCCCATAAGTTATATGAAGTAACACTGATGGAGGGGGACATAACTAGGAAAATAAAAGCACTCTTTTAGGAGAAGCTATCTAAGGGTTATGACATTCTTCTAGCTGAACAAGACTGGCCACCTGAATGTATCAGGGAGTGCCCACATGGCGAAGAGATAATTATGCAAGCCTTCTCACATCACATTCCAATTCATAGAAAATACACCTATGCCAGGAAATGGGCTGTAGCCCAGGCTCCAGCATTATACAAAAATCATGTAGGATATGATGAGGATTCCCCTCACCATAAAATCCAGTTGAAAACTCAACCAACAATGCAAAGGCAATATCCTGTAAAACAGGAAGCTAAAAAACAAGTCAGGGAGATTTTAAATCAACTTGAATACCAAGGGGTGATTGAAACATGCACCTCATCCATGAACAATCCTTTGTTTCCTGTCTCCAAACCAGACAATTCTTATCGTCTAGTTTTGTACTACAGACAGCTAAACTCTTGTTGCAAAACTTTTGCAGTACAAAATGCACACCGTACAGCACTGATGAATAATAATTGTGCGCAAAAAATATAAAACGACCTTAGATATTTCAAATGGTTTCTTCTGTCAAAACATTGCACCAGAAAGCAGGTATTTGAAGGCGTTCTCCATCATGGGGACACAGCGACAATTTCGCTGTCTCCCCCAGGGATTCAAGAATAGTCCAGGTTTATTTTCAGCCAGAGTAACAGAGTTACTACAAACGTATGATGATGAGGCATTATCATATGTCGATGACATCTATCTTACAGACGATGATTTGGACGTGCGCTTGAAAAGAGTGAATACCATAATCCTTGGGTTTCCTTCTGAAGGGTATAAATTCAATTTTAAAAAATCACGAATTGCCCACCTCAACGTCCTATTCTTAGGATACGAGTTATCAAGTGAAGACAAAAGCCTGGCAGCCAACTTTCTAGAGAAATGTGCGCTGGTTCAACCTGCATTTTGGTAGAACTTATGTTCTAAATTACGCAGAAAGGGTTAGACCTCTCTACGAACTAACCAAACCTGATTTCAAACCAACTAATTGGACTCAAGAACACACAGAAATTTTGCGTTCAGTGCAAGCAGACATGTTAGCAAAAACACCGTTACAAACACGCAACAACGTGTGCAATCTTGTGATCTGAATCATCCCAGGGAGATGCGAATTCACATACCTAACCTTTAATGAAGATGAGAGGGTACCAATAGCTTACAAATCACACATGTACACACAAGCCGAAATGAAATTCACTTCAACAGAAAAAATTCTGACAGCGGTTCAGACTGCTGTAGCAAAGGAGAGAGCCCTCGCACAGGGTAACGCATTAAAATCGTTACACCTGTACCTGCCGTAGAGGCAGTAACAAAGGCAAGCATTCCAAATGCAAAAGCTCTACATCCAAGATGGATACAATGGGTTAATTATCTTGTGGCAACAGACGTTGAATACGTTTTTGACCCCTATTTGAAAACACAAGAATTTCTACGATACAAGCTAGAATGTCCTCTGCCAATCGAAATTCGGCTTCTAGAACATTACGGATGTATAATCTATACAGACGGATCAGCACAGCCCGCGATTGGGGGTAAACAAGCCTATAGTGCTGCGTTCGCGATTGCTAAAGGTCGCTGGCGCGGTGGTGAATTTCGACCTATGGTCACTAAAACTCAATCACTCGGAGACTGTACAGCTCAGCGAGCTGAACTACAGGCTTTCAAGATGGCGCTTGAGAATACCGATTGGGAATTCCCCACACTTATAGTGTGCGATTCGTATTACTGCGTCCAGTCTTACAATGAATATCTGCAGAACTGGGTTCAAAACGGTTTCAAAGACGCTAAAGGTGGCACAATTAGGCATAAAATGCTTTGGTAACAAGTAGTTATTTTGCAAAAAGAACTACAAAAGACTCATGTGATTCATACACTGAGTCATCAGCGTGATGGCGTGCACGTTGCAGGGAATTCATTGGCTGATGAGGCCGCGAAGGCAGCTGTGCAAACGGCTTCCGTAGCTGCAATCACTCGCTCAAAAACAAAAATAGACGGTGAAACATTGCTAGCACTGAATGCCTCAATGAAAGGCAGCTATGCAGCATTACCTCTAAATTATCCACTCGGATATACATACATAAATGATGCAAACTCTGTTCCTTTTGCTCGAATCCGTGGAGTGGGGGATAGAGTAATTCCAAACAGGAACCAGAGAGGTGCTTTGGTACACGAAGCACATACGGGAGGGGGTCTGACATTTCAAGGGATCTTAAAATCTCTAATAGAATTAGAAGAGATGTACTGGTGGCCTGGAATAAGCGTCGAAGTTTACGAATTCGGAATTATCTGCGATACCTGTTACAGAGATCATAGCTTTGAAAGCCACCAGGTACCTGACTACAGTGTAGCCAGCCCAGTACAGACACCACTGTTAGACAGCATTAGACTTTCTACACGCAGACGTCACCATGGATGGATGCGGTCCCACAACTATCAGGACAAGATTCATTTGGATATGGCCTTTATCAGCACATACGCAATTGGCACTCTACATTCTGACCAGGGTCCTATATTTAGCTCTCGAGCTTACAAAGAGGCCTTGGCTAGCTTGGGCGTTGAATTGCGGTACTCAAGTCCATTCCATCCTGAGGGAAATGCGGTAGTGGAAAGAAAAAACTGTGACATAAAGCAATCTATAACAGCTAGGGTATTAGGTTCGGGTAATGGGTGGGTCAAACATCTAATAAGTGTCCAACGTAGTCTTAATAATCTGCCAATAAATTCTCTGGAGGGAATCACTCCATATGAATTACTATTTGGTACTAGAATGCTCATCCATGATCGTCAAACTTCAGTGGTGGAACAGAAACCCTTTGATGTCAAAGACTGTTTGGCTGTTTTACAGGACTTAAATGAAACAAGAAGAAGTCTGAGTAGCACAACACAAAAGCCAACGACCACTGAAGAAAAGCCACCTGTCCCAGCAAGGCCTGTCTGGATTCCAAAGATTGGGGATCTAGTCAGGGAAAAGATCGCGGTAAAGAAGGAATTTGGGCCTTCTTACAGAAAAGCAGCACCTGTCTTAGCAATCCTCGGAACAAGATCACTACCGCCGCTTGCTGAAAAAAGGGAGAATAGAATTGTGTCCATCGACCTGGTCAAACCACATCATGTGGCCAATAATAAGTAGTAGGCCCAGTGGACTCCCGAGAAGTAGCAGATGACCAAATCTGGCTACTATCCAAGAGGTTCAAACTGAAAGACTAATCCCCTTTGATTAAACCTACAGTAAGAAAAGAAGGACTATGCAACAAAGCCATGGAACTTGTGCCTCTTGAAACCCAAATAACAGTTCGGCAAGAAACACCAGTCTACAATGATATAGCCTCTGACTATACTAATATGACAAAGGAAGAAACAGCTCCATCGATTCCGAAAAATCCGGATGCAATCCCAACAATTGACAGAACTGCCTCTGGCTATTTCATCAACTTTGATACATTTTCTGAGGATCCCAGCAAAACAAAGTGCTCAGGATCCACCCAGAACTGGTTCAGACCGGGCTCAGGGCCCACATGCACCAAGAGAACAAAGACTTTAGGGGTATAAGTACAGGACCCCTGAAAACAGAAGATTAGATCATCCTGGAATCAAGAAGGAACCTCTGCCAAGGAGAAAGCTGAAACTGAAGAAGGAAGACTGTCCTGCTGTTGCTCTGCTGGACTGACCTGTTGCTTTGCTGCCAAGGAGAGGGGAAGGACTTTGCTGCTGAGCTGTGTCCCCTGTCTTGAAGGAATCTCCAAGGGCCTGAGTAGAGCTGGCTCCCTGTTTTGAAGTCCCAGGAACAAAAGGACTTCACCCCCAGCTTCCCTGAACTCTGCTGAGAGAGTTCTGTCCTTCCTAGAGTGCTTGATCCAGTTGTGGGGCCTCTGGAAGTTGTACCTGAGCTGGGAAGCTTGAAACTAAGCTTGAGTGACTTTTGAAATTGAAAAGTGTTGCATCGCTCGCTTGCGGAGCGCATCCCCGATAGTGCGAGAAGTTTCCCGCCGCTACGGAGGTCCAGATCGTCGCAGCGCCTGACGCCGCTGCCAGAGACGTCGCATCCTTCGTTTGCGGGACGCACCAGACCGGTGCGGGGGAATCTAACATCGCTGCGAGTATCGTCGCAGAGCCTGTCGTCACTGGGTGAAATCGCCGCACCGCTTGCTTGCGGACCGCATCACGTCGCTGCGAGCATCGTCGCAGAATCATCGCATCGAGGACCTGCGAGAGAGAGGATCACCACTGGACCGCGCATCGTCGCCCCGGAGATCGTCGCAGCCCCTACGAGATCGTCGCATCGTGCCTTTGCGAGAACAGACTTCCTACGGAACCTACGCACCGGAATCCATACAAGTGGCCTTCCTCCCCATACAGACCGGATTCGTCGCAACACGCCCGCTGCTGCAGCGGGGCTGTCGCATCGCCTCCCCAGGGTCTCAGGAGCAACGCATCGCTTGTTTTCCACCGCACCAGCTTCTGCTTTTGGAACTTTGTTGCAACTAAAAGGTACTGTGAGTAAACGTGACGCAACTGTGAACTTTTCACGCATCAGTAGGGAATTCTATCGAAACGTAGAGAATTCTATCGCAACGTAGAGAATTCTATCGCAACCTAAAGAATTTTAACGCAACCGTAAGAACTCTTTTGAAACCATATTCTTGAACTGTGTATGTTGGATTTTTGTCGTTTTGGTCTTGTGTAGTTTAGATTAAAATACCTTTAGTTTTCTAAACTGCTGTGGAGTTAGTTTGTGTTGTTTTCACTGTGTTACTGTGAGTGTTGGTACAAATACTTTACGCATTGCCTCTGGTTAGCCTAGACTGCTCGTGCCAAGCTACCTAGAGGGTGAGCAGGGGTTATCTCAGAGGGTTATCTCCTTGCCCTGACTAGAAGCAAGGGTCCCTATTTGGACAGTGGTACCTACCTCTGCCAACTAGAGACCCCCAGATCGAACATTGGTGGCAGCGGTGGGATTGAACTTGTATTTGTACTAGACCCACAGTGATTGGTGTACATCACTAGTGAGTGCAGACCACTGCGCCACCGCATACCACGGTTAAGTTTTTTTTTGTTCTATTTTTGATCGTAACCCTGAAGGAATCCGAGCATCATGTCTCTGAATGGTAAACCAGCAAGTGATGTTGCAGAACTGGAGTTTGATATTGAAATGTTAAGGGATTACAAAGTAGGTCAACTCAGGCAGTTCTGCAGGAACTTTGGATGTCCCATGAAGCGCCGCTCCAAGAAGGAGGAGCTACAGAAGGCCTTAAGGGCCTGGTGGGAGACCAAAGAGGCTGGGGAGACAGATGATGCAGAAGTGGATGAGGATGCACAAAGGAATGGTTTCAAGCCACAGGATCTGCCTGTGTCCAGAGCAGCCTCAAGGGCTGGCAGCAACCATTCAGCTGAAAGTTTTTCCCCAGAGGAGTTGGAGGAAAACCAAAGGGCTAGAGATCATAAGTTAGAAATGTTGAGGCTTGAAATGGAGCTGAAGCAAATGGAAAGGGATGCGGAGGAGAGCAAAAATGCCCGTGCCCTGGAGGAATTGAAATTGACCTTGGCCCATGAAGTAAGAATGAGGAAGCTTGAGTTGGAGCTCAAGAGGCGTGAGGCTATGAGGGCCTCAGCTGAAGAAGAAACATGGGTAGCTCAAGAGGTGAGCTTTGCTGAGTTGGAGTCCAGCTCAGATGGTGGAAGAATGTTTATGATATCTAGTGCTGAGAGAAAGGTACAAACACCCAGAGATGTGGCGCCTGACTAGAGGGAGGGGGTCGACATACACCAGGGGGTTCAGGTTTATGATTCAGTTCCAGTGGAGTGCAGTGTCCCTGAAGTAGATTGGGGGACTGGCACAGGGGACCATATTCCTAGTGGTGGGAGAGACACTCTACTGACTCTAGATGAGAGGTACAGGGAGAGGGGTTCCCCCATGGTAGAAACCTTGGTGTGTGTGTGTGAAGACCAGCCAGAAGAGTGTGGGTTGTGTGACAGAGACAGTCAGACTCTGTCTTGCCAGTCTCTGGAGAGTGGTGTGGAGTACTTGTGTGAGGCACTGGAGGGTGAGGCAAAGGGTAGCTTGGGCAACAACTGTGGGGGGCTGTGTGATTCATTTGTTGAAGAGCACATTTTTAGTCCCTGTTTTCCAGAGCTATGCCAACACCCGGTGGAGTGTGAGTTCTCTGATCCCAGAGAGCTTGCGTTGGAGGCAGACCTCTTGGTGGATTCCAGGGAGTCTGAGGAGGCATTGGGGAGTGATCCCAAAAGGAGTGGCTTAGATATCTTCCAGACCTGTGAGGTGGAAGAGGTTCAGTGTAACCCAGTTAGGTCCCAGTGTAGTGGGAGGGGTGTAGGGGCTCATGTCCGGTCTCAGTGGAGAAAGAGTGAGGGTGGGACGGTGTGTCTCACGGTGCCCAAAACCCAGTCTCAGGGCCTGGAGGGTTCCTTAAGGCAACACCAGGTTGGGGACCTAGACTGTACTTGTAGGCCATTTTAGGAGGATCTGCTAGTGTCTGGTGAACGGGGAGTGCCTGTAACCAGGCCTCCATCAGTTTTGGTGTCTGGGAGTGCCGCTCCATTTGGGAGGGGACAGAAGTCCAGACTGAGGGATGAGAGGGGGAAGGGGTCCCCAGTGGGAGAACCAGTGGGTCAGGGACCAGTCAGAAGGGATGAGTCCCCAGTGAGTGACCATGGTGACACCACTCCTGTCCTGGGGGATCTTCGCGCACTGTCAGTTGGACAGGGGTCGGGAGATCTGCGCCACGCAGACTGTTACAAGACACCTGAATTGTGTGTCACCCTCAAGGGGGTACTATGCGAGTCCCCAGAAGTCCTGGCGTGCCAGGCAAATGCACAACCGCAGGTGTTGGTCCCTGGGTTGGGAGACCAGATTCAGGATTTGCCTGACCTGGAAGGGAGGACATCTGTAACCAGTGTCCTTACCAATATGGTTCCCAGGGGTACCCCTCCAGTAGGGAGGGTGCAGCGCTCTGGAAGGGGTTGCAGAGGGAGGGAGTCCTAGCCTCTGACCCCGGTACAACCTGAGGGGTTAAACCCTAGGTTGGGAGACCAGTTGCTGGAGGGAGGTCCTGAACTGGTTGGAAAGTTGTGTTCTTGGTTGTCTTGGTGGACAGGGTTGCCCCTGGAAGGAGGGCAGGAGTCTCACCCTGGGGGTGGACTGGGCCACACCGTTGTGTTGGCCAGGTGGGTACCGTCTACCAGTATAGGCACCTCAGTGAGTGAAGTCCTGGTGCACCAGGCAAGTGTTCCACTGCAGGGGTTAGTCCCTGGGTGGGGAAGCCAGGTTCAGGTGCTGTCTGACCTGGAGGCTTTGGAGCCTAGGTTTGAGGGCCAGGTCTGGGGTGTCCTCCCTGACCTGGAATACCAGTTGCAGGATAGCACCCCTGACCTGGTGGGTGAATGGTGCAGGATACCTGCCACAGGTGCCCTGACTATTCTAGAAGGGGGTACCGCTCCAGGTTGGAGGGTACAGAGCCCCAAGGAAGAGGAGGGTCGGGTGTGGGGAAGCCCACCCCAGCCTCCTGTCCAGCCACCGGATACAGGTCCGGGACTGGTGGGTCAGTGCCAGAGTGTCAGACCTGACCTGAAAAGGGAGGGAGCGGACAAAGGGTGCCAAGCACCTGGGGCTACTGCCCCCCACCCTCTGACGCCACAGAGTTTTGAGAGCCCTGGTAGGCATGAGGCCTGGGTCTCACCCCTGAGCCCTGTTGGTGGTCACTGTGGCTGGCTGTCTGTCTGTTGGGACACACCTGTGAGTAAATTAAGGTTAGGTGCTGCACAGGTGATGTCCACAGGTAAGGGGAAGGTTTCCACATGGATTGGCATGGTGGACCCTGAGAGTATGGATAGAGTGATCCAACTGGGTTTAGGACGGCATAGAGCAGGACTGCCCTGCTGTGTGGGCCAGTTTCCGTGTTCTATCGCCTTAAGCAGGGAATCCCATCGAGGTATCGTTTGGTCTACCCTGGCTTTAGGCTGGAAGGGGGTTGTGTTGGAACTGGCCCTTCTTGCAGGGTCATCCTCAAACTTTTTGCTTCTTCCTCCCTTATTTTTCCTGACCCGTGGCTGTTGGCAATAGGACTCTGCGCACTTTACCACTGCTGATCAGTGCTAAAGTGCATATGCTCTCTGCGTAAATTGTTATTCTGATTAGATATACATGTTTGGCATATTTGTATCACCATGAAGTCCATAGTAAAGTGCACTGGGTGTGCCAGGGCTGGTGATGACAAATGCTACTAGTGGGCCTGCAGCACTGATTGTGCCACCCACAGGAGTAGCCCTAAAATAGTGTCTAAGGCCTGCCACTGCAGTGCCTGTGTGCAGTTTAGAACTGCCATGTCCTCCTGGTCAGTGTCCCCACTGACCAGGCCTAACCCTTCCCTTTTTGTGCACATCAGTCACCCCTATGGAAGGCCCAAGGTACCCCCCTGGGCAGGGTGCAGTGTATGTAAAAGGTAGAGCATGTACTAGTGCAGGTGACATGCTCTGGTAGTGAATGGCAGCCATTTTCGTTTTTCACTACTGTAAGGCTATCTTGCTCCATAGATTAACATGGGGGGTGCTGGCTACAGTGGTTAACAGCATTTCTTCCCATAGGAACAAGATAGGACATAAGTATCTAGTATCCCTGAACTCAGAATTTAATAACACATCTTTTAGGAAAGGTTGTTTTTAAATCCTGTGTTTGAGAACAGCACTTTTAGAAAGTTGCTGTTCTCTTGTCTGACCCCTCTGTGTGCCTGGGCCTGTTTGTGTATTGACTGTCTGGTTTGAGAGTGACAGGGGCTGGGGGATTCCACAGGAGGCTGGATGAGTCAGCATTAGGCTGAATGACTGCAATTGCAACTGGAGTGGTGGGAGGAGTTAGCACCTGGGCCTGAATAGGGCTGTGCCTGCCTTCCACAATGCTGGCTCCACCTCCTGCTGGGCGGCTGAGGACCCTGCCCCTCACTCTGAAAGGAAAGATGCAGCCAGCAAAACAAAGTGCTCAGGATCCACCCAGAACTGGTTCAGATGGGCTCAGGGCCCACATGCACCAAGAGAACAAAGATTTTAGGGGTATAAGTACAGGACCCCTGACAACAGAAGATTAGATCATCCTGGAATCAAGAAGGAACCTCTGCCAAGGAGAAAGCTGAAACTGAAGAAGGAAGACTGTCCTGCTGTTGCTCTGCTGGACTGACCTGTTGCTTTGCTGCCAAGGAGAGGGGAAGGACTTTGCTGCTGAGCTGTGTCCCCTGTCTTGAAGGAATCTCCAAGGGCCTGAGTAGAGCTGGCTCCCTGTTTTGAAGTCCCAGGAACAAAAGGACTTCACCCTCAGCTTCCCTGAACTCTGCTAGGAGAGTTCTGTCCTTCCTAGAGTGCTTGATCCAGTTGTGGGGCCTCTGGAAGTCGTACCTGAGCTGGGAAGCTTGAAACTAAGCTTGAGTGACTTTTGAAATTGAAAAGGGTCGCATCGCTCGCTTGCGGAGCGCATCCCCGACAGTGCGAGAAGTTTCCCGCCGCTACGGAGGTCGAGATCGTCGCAGCGCCTGACGCCGCTGCCAGAGACGTCGCATCCTTCGTTTGTGGGACGCACCAGATCGGTGCGGGAGAATCGAACATCGCTGCGAGTATCGTCGCAGAGCCTGTCGTCGCTGGGTGAAATCGCCGCACCGCTTGCTTGCGGACCGCATCACGTCGCTGCGAGCATCGTCGCAGAACCATCGCATCGAGGAGCTGCGAGAGAGAGGATCACCGCTGGACCGCGCATCGTCGCCCCGGAGATCGTCACAGCCCCTACGAGATCGTCGCATCGTGCCTTTGCGAGAACAGACTTCCTACGGAAACTACGCACCGGAATCCATACAAGTGGCCTTCCTCCCCATACAGACCGGATTCATCGCAACACGCCCGCTGCTGCAGCGGGGCTGTCGCATCGCCTCCCCAGGGTCTCAGGAGCAACGCATCGCTTGTTTTCCACCGCACCAGCTTCTGCTTTTGGAACTTTGTTGCAACTAAAAGGCACTGTGAGTAAACGTGAACCAACTGTGAACTTTTCACGCATCAGTAGAGAATTCTATCGCAACCTAAAGAATTTTAACGCAACCTTAAGAACTCTTTTGAAACCAAATTCTTGAACTGTGTATGTTGGATTTTTGTCGTTTTGGTCTTGTGTAGTTTAGATTAAAATACCTTTAGTTTTCTAAACTGTTGTGGAGTCAGTTTGTGGTGTTTTCACTGTGTTACTGTGAGTGTTGGTACAAATACTTTACGCATTGCCTCTGGTTAGCCTAGACTGCTCGTGCCAAGCTACCTAGAGGGTGAGCAGGGGTTATCTCAGAGGGTTATCTCCTTGCCCTGACTAGAAGCAAGGGTCCCTATTTGGACAGTGGTACCTACCTCTGCCAACTAGAGACCCCCAGATCTAACACCTGAACATAACACAAGGGTTCAAAATGAACAGGCCAGATCCAAGATATTCCCAGAGACAACATCCAGGGCTAGTCACCACATACAGTGTAGGAAAACAATGCCTCGAGTGGCTACAGAAATCCACACTTCCAGAAATTAAACAACACTTAACTTTACTTAAAGAAAGCGTTGACTTACGAGACTTCTTACTTGGACCTCGTAAACCACGACAAAAACGTTTCATATACGCCGGTATATATTCTGCTTACAATGAAGCATGGAAAATCACGCAAATGGAAACTGCAGAAAAGATACGAGAAATTGATTGTATTCATTTAGAGAAAGCTATCTCTGTAGTGGACAATGGGTTAACGACTCTGTCCTCCAGAATTTATTCTTTGGACAGCATTGAATCATCTGCTATTGACATAATAGAGCAGGACTTGCTAATGTTACAACATGGCCAGTCTCAACTACGTTCTATAATGCTGCTAGGCAGGACATTACAAAATCTCCGTTCAGGCTACGTGCCATGGCGTCTAATCAATACCACATCATTGTTTACTGTCTTTAACCTTACAGATAAACAAATCTCTTTGGCACAAAGAGGGGCAGACTATACGGTGCTGAGCATTGAAAAACTGGAAAGATTACCATTAACTGTTTCTGAGACACCAGTCGTAGAATGGATAATACATGGCACCATCACGATACCAGTGACGATTTTTCAATTTCAGTATTGTCTACAGCATATACCAGCAGGACTGTATGAAAGGTTGGGTAAAGGATACATTAAGTCAACTTGGAATATACCATACACACACAAATGTTGGAGTGGAGGAAAGGAAGTATTTCTTAGTGGAAAAAATTGTAAGAACTCACTAAGTGGAACACTTTTATGCGAAGGTATTAATTTACATGGAGCCTGCGAAGGTTCTTCAAATAACCTCTCTTGCCACCTGCACGGTTCACCAGCACCAGTGATAGAACCAATTTTCAGGCAGCTTTCCAATGGCAGCTACGTTATGCTCAATGATTACAGCTGTTGTGGCATGTTGCCAGGAAAAGCGAATCTAGTTAGTGTGTCAGCCAGGGTCACTGGTTGTATGCAAGTATTGTATCCAAAAAGCAACACAGACAGGGAGTCGGCGTTATGGCCTTCACTGAGTATCTCTTCTATACGAATTGATACTTTAAGCAGAATGAAAGCCATTCTTTTGCAAAAAACTGACCTCGTCTAGAGAGACGTATGATCTGCAAGTTGAAAGGACTTCTGCAGAGATACATGCATTATTATCAACCAACTGTGCAGTACATTTCGCAGAAATGTTAGGTCAAATCTTAAACATGTCTGATACCAGTGGCATCGCACATGTATTTAAGACGATTTTTTTGGGACTGTTAGCACCCTTTGAAGCACTCCCCTGCATTTTTCCAAATTTCGAGCTCCGATATGGCAGGTCCAGTCACCAAAGATACCCAGACTACCATGGAACAAACTCTCCTAGCCATGTGGTATTGTGACAGGATTACACAGATTCTTGGCTTGGCTCGTTTAAGAGATCTGAATACCACTTGGTTTCTTTCGTTCAGACCAATCTGGCAAGATTGCATCTTACCTGTTCTACGATGCCTGCTTTGTGGAGAAGAATGCGTGTTAGATGTTTGTCTAACACTACCATCGGTTGCACCAACGGATGCAGACGCATTACTGGGTCCGGTAACGGCTCACGTGTTGCCCCCAACGGCTACCAATCCTGATGACAGCGTTCATTGAGATCTTCATCAAAAGGAGGGAGAGTGATCAATTGATCAATGGACACTAGTTACCACTTTTGAGGGTGGAAGGTCCAGTTACAGCATTTGCCCGTAATTAGCATTCAACAAAGGAGGTGCTGAACTGTTCCTAAAAAGAGGGGGAAGTTCAAGATAAGACTAGCGTGACCGGAGGTGTAAATATTACACCTTGGGGCATCCATTTTGTTGGATGTATTTGCCTCACACACCCCGAAGGATGTCATGCTTCATCATCGGCGGTTGCTCCTCGTCGGGGGGGCGGTGCAATCCCCGACGGGCACACCTCAAAGAGGGGCACTTTGGCGGAGATCTTTTGTATCCAACTGCCCTATGGTGAAGTGCGGGTGTGTGGGCAAAAGAGCAGGTGAGCCTGGTGTGATAATTAAAATGCAGCAAGGGGTGCCGGAAACTATTTTATTCTGGTGGTCCCCCTACTACAATTAAAATCGTGAATACAAGCTCGCTTGGTGTCACCTCGTTAGGTAGAGTGACCCTGGTCGAGCTAAGAAAAACAATAAATGGTCAACATGTTTCTCGCAATTGGATAAATCTCCTGCGATTCATCAGGACCTCAAAAAAGTGAAAAATTATAAAATAAGGAACTCAAAAACATGCCAGTGTCATGTATGTGGTATGGGTATATTTTACCTCCTTGGAAAGTCCTATGCCTAATGGTTAAGAACTATGCACCACATGAGTGGTCGGCGGGTCGGTGCATCGGGGTTAAGCCTTCAGATTTAGCTTAATCAGCCCATGACCGCGCGGGAACACCTACCCATCTACTCTATCCGAGTTCGGCGGAGATGGGTAGGTGTTCCCGCGCGGTCACGGGCTGATTAAGCTAAATCTGAAGGCTTAACCCCGATGCACCGACCCGCCGACCACTCATGTGGCGCATAGTTCTTAACCATTAGGCATAGTACTTTCCAAGGAGGTAAAATATACCCATACCACATACATGACACTGGCATGTTTTTGAGTTCCTTATTTTATAATTTTTCACTTTTTTGAGGTCCTGATGAATCGCAGGAGATTTATCCAATTGCGAGAAACATGTTGACCATTTATTGTTTTTCTTAGCTCGACCAGGGTCACTCTACCTAACGAGGTGACACCAAGCGAGCTTGTATTCACGATTTTAATTGTAGTAGGGGGACCACCAGAATAAAATAGTTTCCGGCAACCCTTGCTGCATTTTAATGATCACACCAGGCTCACCTGCTCTTTTGCCCACACACCCGCACTTCACCATAGGGCAGTTGGATACAAAAGATCTCCGCCAAAGTGCCCCTCTTTGAGGTGTGCCCGTCGGGGATTGCACCGCCCCCCCGACGAGGAGCAACCGCCGATGATGAAGCATGACATCCTTCGGGGTGTGTGAGGCAAATACATCCAACAAAATGGATGCCCCAAGGTGTAATATTTACACCTCCGGTCACGCTAGTCTTATCTTGAACTTCCCCCTCTTTTTAGGAACAGTTCAGCGTTCATTGAGATCTCACCAGCAAATCCAACTGGAAGTGAGATACGAGGAACAACAGGCACACAGGTACCATCTGATATGGACATTGCTAACGCGGCAACTGACGCTGCCGGCGATGCTTCTCATCTGTGCAAAATTGATCTGCTTGATGAAGTAGTTCCACTTTCACCTACTGTGGTAGACGATTTCTTTGCCAGCTTAGACAATTTGATGTTTTCTCCTGACACCGAGAATAACTTTTGAAATCTGCACACAGCGTTCCATGTACTCTAAATTTGGCCTTCACTTTTCATAACAATCATTCAAAAGCTTTGGAACTCTATTTTTCTATGGCTAATTTTGACTTTTTCCCACAGAATTTAAAAGTTGTTTTTTGTTTTTTTGGCACAAAGTAATCTACTTAAAGTAGAACTATTCTTAGAGAACAAGAAATTCAACACTTCCTAGAGACAGTATTTGACCTTGTCCTCTGAAAATAACAATAACATTTTATATATGTTCTACTATGGAATGGTCTCGTCTTTTTCTTCTGTAAACTTAGAGCCATTTCATAATTGTCATTACATGATTCATTCAGTTAGCTTTGCCAACATCATACTTAATGTTTTACATGACGCCTATTGCTTTTAAATGTGTACTATACAAATGCTAATTTTTCGTGTGCAACCTTATCAAATGCATTTTGTGTATTGTGGGGTAGGATTGTGAACACATGCTTATGTTACGGTGCAAGTATATGGTGCAGGGTCACAAAGAGAACAAGGAGGTGAGCCGAAACATGGCCACAGGAGAAATGGTGCGGCAGATGTAGCTGGCAAATACCTGGAAAGACATTGAGACGGAAGAGGGAATGGCAACTGCTAGAGGAGGGAGCAAGTCGGGGGAGTGGTGTTGGTGGGACCAGAAGGAACATAGAAAGACAAAAAGGGACCGGGGTAATGCTGTTCGAGACAGTGATATTTTAAAAAGGGGTGGGCAAAAAATTCCACTCCGCCGGCAGAGTTTTGGCCAGTACTGGCCAAAGTCTGCCAACAGCCACAAAGTAGAGGTTTTTTTCGCACACGACTTGCTAACGGTAATTTAGCAAGCGAGATTTGCTGTTTTCAAGCACGATTTTCGGTTGCTAGGCAGACACCTAGCGGGATTTTCACAACGTGGGTGGTTGCAGCCGGTTGCAACTGTTCGCAGTCAGAAACCTGCCACTCGAGTAGAAAATCTACTTGAGGTGCAGCAAAATCAACCCGAGAAGCAGAATCCTCTAGCATGTTGCATGGTGCCGTTTTGTGCTGATTTTTCAGCGCGGAACGAGCTCCAGACACTAAAAATCAGCATGACGTGCCTAAATCCGCCCATTCGCGGAACTCCATTGAGTCTCGCTGACTTTTCATGTAACTCAGCAAGTTCCGCCCACCCCTAATTTTGAGATTGAATGGAGTTGTCATACTCTATTATATGATGACCAAACACTTCACTACAAATAAAAAAGAAAATTATTGCTCACATTGGGTAAGTGGGTGCAAATAAATACTGCCGTCAAAGATTCCTGTATACATCTAAACAATGCCATTTGCGATTCCTTATTAGTGAAAAATAAGGATTCACTAATAAGGAATAGCAAAAGGCTATGCATGTAGACATCGCAAAAAAAATAGCGATTTCTAAACATTTCTTAATTGCTCAATTAGAGAATCGCAAATTGAGAATGCAATTTCAAAGGTGCCAGGGTGTCAAAAGGACACCCTGTTGCACCCCTGAAATCTGCATATGAGAACATCTTACACACACACATGCCCTAAGGGCATGTGTGTGTGTAAAATGGAACTTTGAAAAATGCACTTTAGTGCATTTTTCAAATTTTTTGCAAATTACCATGAAGTTCAACTTCATGGTAATTTGCTCCCCCTATTAGCGATATCGCTATATATTTTTACTTTGATGCATTGCATTTAAGGAATCTCAATTTGAGATTCCTTAAATGCAATTGCAATTTAAGTAATCACAATTTTGCAATTTCTTAAAATGCGATTTTTGCATTTGGGATGATGCATCCCAAATGCAAAAATACTGGTCGCAAAGGGGCAGATTCTGAGAATCTGCCCCTTTGCAACCGGTTTTCCTAAGATGCATCTATACCTTAGAATACTAAAACTATTCTGCTAAGGGTGTTGTGTTTCATTGACCATGGCTAGGATCAAAACATAGGCTACAACTATGATGAGTCAGCCATTAGGGTCTACTTTGAAAAGTGCATCAGGGAGTTCATCATTTTTTAAGGCTCCCGATGATAAGGAAAAGTTGACGAAGTGTATTTTCTCCAATATTGGATATGCTACTGATTGTAACAGTAGAATCTAAAAAACAACAATCTAAATACTGGACCACAGAAAAGGGGCATTATCACAAAGCTATTCTGTAATAATTGTTATTAATTAACCTCCTTGAAGATATTTAAATATATCTAGACGAAAAGCACTTAATCGTCCCCATTTTCACCTTCATACATGACTATTCATTTTTGAGGATTCTGTCTATGTATTTCTACAATGCATATTGGTCTCCCTGTTATTATTTGTTTTTATTTAAATCTTTTTATTAACAACAGCTGAGAACACATTCAAAAGCACAGTCAGAGTAAAAGTATATTATGCACATTTTAGCCAATTGACATCATAAATCGCAACCTCCCCTCCCTACTCTTGATCCTTCTCTGTTGTGTCCGCTGGTAGTGGAAACTTTCAGACATAGATGTAATCTCTTCCTTATCATCCCAACCCCGCCCAAGTCAGTGGCACCTGTATGCCCTGCAAATCCCCAGATCTTGTCCCATTTACGCAGGCATCCTCTGGCCATATATATCACCTTCTCTGCCCCACAGCACCAGTGCAAGTCATTCTCCCATTCTGACAGTTCCGGTGGACGGCTCGCCCCTCACACCTTAGCTATGTTCCGTTTTCTGATTATTGCCACCACTTTGAGCCATATCGTTATATATTTGGGCCGTTTTGCCTCACCCGTCACACAAAGTAAGAGCCAACGTGGCTCCAGTGGGATCTCCAAGTCAGTGACTTCAGACATGACTCGTGTTACCCCCCCTCCAGTAGTTGTGAATATAATGACACTCCCAATTAATATGAAAGAAGGAGACTATTTCACCACACCCCCTAGCTCAGAATCTGGATACACAGTGGGCCAACCGATGCAGAAGCGATCTTGAGGCGTAGAACCTATGGAGGTTACGTAGCTGAATGAGTCGGAATCGAGGACTCTGCACCACCTCCTCTCAATCATCCTCTTCCAAGAGTCTTCCAAGAGTCCTAGGTCTGCCTCCCGTGCCTCTCTCAAGGAGTCTATCGGATTTGGTTAATTGTAAATAATTTTCTTGTAAGTTAGGGAGGTGGCCCCTGTTATCATTGGCCCACTAGCAATCTGTCTTCAAGGGGTGAGTGGGCTGGCAGAGATTCCCCTTCCCTAATATATTTGTGCCAGGCATGGTCTAAATGTAAATATTTAAACCTTTCTGTTTCTGCCATTTTGTTTTCGATTTTCAGATTCTCGAAGATGATCAGTGCCTGTCCGATCCAGATATCCCCCAGACATTCGATGCCCAATAGTTCCAACTTTTTAAATCCCTTTAAGATCCCCACATCCCTTAACTGGTTGCTATCCCATAGTGGAGTTTTCCTTGTCGCCTTTCCTTCCTAGCCCAGGTGTTTGGTTGTTTCGCGCCAGGTTCACACCACTGTGTGTGGGATAGGAGTTGTTTTTCACCGCTTCTACAGTAAAATGCTGCTGGATAGCCCCTGTCTCCCATCGCCAGGTGGTCTACTCGGAAGATAGGATCATTGCGATCAGTGAATACCCAATCATTAATTGTGAGGCCCAATACTATTTTGGGATATCTGGGACTGCTAGTCCTCCCTCATATAAGCCCGCTAGAGTTTACGGAGAGCGATTCTGGAACTACCTCAGTCCAATAAGAGTTTTCGCAGTTCAAAGTCGATAGCTTGAAATACTGTCATAGGTATTTTGTATGGGGTGTTTTGTAATGTATACAGTAGCTGGGTGTAGAGACATCATTTTGAATATGACCGTCATGCCCATCAGAGACACTGGTCATTTTCTCTAACATTCCACGTCACTTTTTAATCGCTCTATCTGCGGGTACAGATTGTGCAATAGGAAGTCTTCCTCTCTCATGGATATTTGAATGCCCAGATATGTAAAATGATTTTTTAACTATTAGTGAGGTAGTCCAAATCAATCTCAGGGGGATTTCTCCCGTCAGGGGGAAGATAAGAGACTTGTTCCACTTTATTGTGTATCCAGATTAGCTACAGAATAGTTGGAATATATGAAGCACTTTGTGTACCAACCTATACGGGTTAACCAGATAAAAAAGGATGTCTTTCGCATGTAAGGATAGACGCCCCCTCCAAGTGTACCATGGAGGGGGTGTCCCCTCCATGTGAACCAGATAATATTGGGCCGTTGTGGACCCAGGCTGCCAAGGACTCTAGTGCTACAGCAAAGATCATCATTGAAAGTGGGCAGCCCTGCCTCATTCCCTTTCTGAGTGGGAATGAACGAGATATCAATCCTTTAACTCTTCAACTGTTATTATTGACCACATTTTCATATTATGTGATATTTCGTTAATTTATTCTATACAAAAGTAATACCGATAAGATAACACAAATAATTGAGCTACATTTGACTATTTTGAGAAACAAGTATCAAAATCAGTTAACTAAAGTTTAGATGTGTTTAATAGTGGTTCATGCCATACGTCTGTCATTTCTAAGCACTCTAACATGTTCCTATTACTCAGATTTATGGTACTCAGTATGAGTCCATGAAAATAAAATACTGGACATAGTTTTAACACTTGATTACTTCCGCCAGGAGGTGCTGTACTCTTTTCATAAGTGCTTGAAAGACATTTCAGCCTTGATTAGTAATAATGCCTTGAAATTGAACGGGGATAAAATCGAGATATTGTGTTGCTCAGCAGGAAAACCAATGCCTAAGTTATCCTCCACTTGCTTTACTTTAATGTGAAATCTTCGCAAACTTTTGATTATCTTCCAAGTTCAGTTCAGCGGCTGGTGGTTCAGAATGGCATTTTGAGTCGACTTGGCTGTTGCAATTCCTTTTTCTTTGCCTCTTGTACCTACTTACTTAAGCATCAGTCACAAAATCAGATGGTGGCAGTTAAATTAGCCTCAGCTTGGTCCAGATTTTTATCTTCGTCACGGGCCTTTGCTTAGCTACACTGGCTTCTTTTGAAGGCTATACGTATCACGTTTAGGACAGGTCATAAGACCAGCCCCCGTAGTCTGCAAAGGAAATTTAAACTATATACATCTCCTAGATTTCTGTAATCCTAAAAAGTAAACTTTCTGTGGATTTAAACATTTCAGAAAGCCAGAATAGGAGGTCGTGCCCTTTTAGTTAGAAAGATTAGTAAGAGCAAGTCATGATTTAATAACTTTCAGGAAAGCCTTGAAAACCTGGCACTTTCCAGCTTAGGAGTATTAGTGATTGAGTTCCATCTGTTGGGATTGGGTAGACCAGAGCCAGGGTAGCTTTGAGGTCACAGCAGTGCTTTATTAATATTATTTCATTTCATTTCAGAGGATCCTCTATTGCGGGCTGAATGCATGCAGAAATCTAAAATTCTAAGCTAAATTAAATGAAACAAAATTGAGATTTTTAAAGTGCAAAACTGAAGTAAAGTTAACATTTTCTAATTATGGTCCTACCAATACTGTTAGACATGGCACCATTGGCGTGGGTCTCCTTTCCATTTTTGCTGTTGCCTCGTGTATTTTTGCTGGTATTAGATGCTTTGGGCACTGTGCCACTGCTATTCAGTGCCACAGTGCAAGTGCTCCCTATTGTAAATTGATATATTAATCAGTGGTTCCATGTTTGGCTATTTGGCTTACTTGTCAGACCCTAGTCTAGTGCACTGAGTGTGCCCAGGGCGTGTAAATCCAAATGCTGCTGGTGGGCCTGCAGAACTGGTTGTGCCACCCACAGAAGCAGCCTTGTAAAATTTGTCTAAGGTCTGCCATTGCAGAGCCTGTGTGCAGTCTGGTACTGTCATGCTGACTGGGCAAGTGCACCCACTTGCCAGTCCCTAAACCTTCGCTTTCCTTCATATCAGTCACCTCTATGGTAGGCCCAAGGGCAGGGTGCATTGTAAGTATAAGGTAGGACAAGCCCTGGTGTGTGTGGCATGTCCTATTAGTGAATTACAGCCATTTTCGTTGTTCACTATTGCAAGGCTACCTGTTCTCCATAGGCCAGAATGGGTTGTTAGATTATGACATGTTTACAATCCTAACTGTCTCAGAGAACATGGTAGACATTCGAGTTTAATATGCCTGAACTCAGAATGATAAAATGCATCTTTTAGTGAAGTTGGTTTTAACATTCTGTGTTTGCAAATACCACTTTTAGAAAGTAGGTATTTGCTTGCCTAACCTTTCAAGCCTTCCTCTGCAAGGTTGTGTATTCCTTTGTCTGGTTTTGTGAGTGACAGGGCTGAGGGATTCAAAGAGACAGGATGAGTCAGCCCAGTGGTGAATAGAGAGATCTGCATCTAGATGGGAGGGAGAAGTTGCACCTGAACCTTGAATTGGGCTGTGCCTGCCTTCCTCAATGCTGGCTCCCCCTCCTGGGGAGCAGCTGATGTCTCTGCCCTGCACACTGAAAGAAGAGAAGGAGTCCTGTAAACAAAGTGCTCCAGGACTGTACTTGCCTTCCACAATGCTGGTTCCACCTCCTGTGGGGTGTCTGATGTTTCTGCCCTGCACAGTTAAAGGAAAGGAGAAGTCTGGCAAACAGAGTGCTTCAGAACTGGTTTGGACTGGGCAAAGGCCCTCTCTCCCCTCAGCGAACAATGGATTATGGGGTATAAATATTGGGACCCTGATCCCATGAAATTAGATCACTTTGGACTACAAGAAGAAACCTTTACTGAGGAGAGGAACCTGAAGAAACCGAGGAGAGACTATTCCCAAGCTGAAGTGCTGCTTGGGGGATTGGCCTGCAGTGGTTGCCTTACTGCCAAAGGAAGGAACTTTGTGTACTTTACTTTCAACTTGTGAAGGATCTCCAAGGGCTTGGAAAAGACCTTGCCTCCTCCTGAAGTCTCAGGGACAACAGACTTCACCCCCCAGCTCCCCAGAGTTCTTTTGGAAGAGCCTGCTGCTGTTTTGGGCCTTCTGAGGAATTGCGTTTCGCAAGGAGCTGGAAGCGCGACTCATCGAGGAAGAAGCGTGTCGCCGTCGCTGAGCCTGCCGTCGCAACTCCAAAGGAGGGTGCCGCCGCTGGAACTGTCGCACTGCACCGCATCGAGAGAAGTGTGCCGCAACGAAGAGGAAGTGTGTCGCCGTCGCTGCTGCTGCCGTCGCAACTCCGAAGAAGGGTGTCGCCGCTGTAGCTGTCTCATTGCACCGCATCGAAAGAAGAGTCTCACAACGAGGTCGGAGCATGTCGTTGTGCCTGCCGTCCCAACTCCAAGGGAGGGTGTCGCCGCTGGAACTGTTGTACTGCACCACATCGAAGAAAAGCGCCTCGCATCTCCAAGAAGCGCGTCGTCGTCGGAGCTGCTGCCGTCGCATCGTGGATGTCACCGCTGTAGTTGTCGCATTGCGCGGAAGCTTCATGCATTGTGGGAGAAGAGTGTCGCAGTTGGAACTGTTGCCGTTGCATCGCTGAATCAGGGTGTCGCCGCGGCACTCCACGCATCGAACCGAGAACTTCTCGCATCCCTGAAGAAGTGTGCCGCATCTGGAAGATCTTCACGTCTTTATTTCTTTGTACTTGAACTTTGCCGCATTTCCCTTGCTGCGACATTACTTGTCGTGGAAGGGCAACGCAACCTAAGGTACATTGACGCAAAGTGTCACATCTTAAGAACTGAACTAAACTAAGCTAAATCTACCATCTTAAAGTACCAGTATTGTGTATTTTTGTCGTTTATGGTCTTGTGGTAACTCTTTATAAAGTATACTTATTTTTTATATAAAAACCTTGTGTGGTGTCTATCTGTAGTGTTGTCACTGGGTTACTGTATGTGGTCACAAATGCTTTACACACTGCCTCTGAGATAAACCTGTCTGCTCGTGCCAAGCTACCAAGGGGGTGAGCAGGGGTTATTTTAGGAGTGTAATCCCCTTATCCTGACTAGAGGCAAGGGTCCCTATTTGTCACAAGTACCTACCTGTGCCAACTAGAGACCCCAAATCTAACAAATACTATACTGATCAAATGTGTTTAGCCACCCAATAATGCTTTATCTGATATCCTCTAATGTGCCTTGAGTATGTGTTCTAAAATATTATTCATTTCAGAGTTAGTAATGTAATTAAATGTGTAATTCTATTTATTCTTTTTATCTATATCATTTTTGCAAAACCATGCAGCATTTCAGGTTCTGTGTGTTCAAGTGGATTCTTAAATACGTGTCTGGCTAGTTCAAATGAGATCTATTAAAGAGGAAAAAGGTCAAATCTAAAGGAATGGTTTCCAGGATGGGACACTGGGGACCCTTGGTTCAGGTATGTTGGTAAATGATGGTCCAGTTTTGTTGTTATAAATGTTCTTTGAATTTATAAGCACATTTGCTCTAAATGAACAGTAACAAAGAGACCTGTATGTTATTGGTTTCACTATTTTTGTGTGCAATTGCCATTTTACAACTGCAAGGATTTTTTTCTCTCTATTTCTCAGATCAACACTTTCTTTTCAGCAGATTCCTGCTTTAAAGGAAAAGGCTATAGCAAAGATTTATTTGAGACAAACGGGGCAAAGCTTCATTCTCTAGGAGTGCGAATTAGATATTTCAGCTGGTTGCTGAACAGCAGTGATGAAACCTAGGGCCTCATTTGGATGTTATCTGAGGCTTTTCGACAAACATCCAAGGTTTCAACTCCCACCGCCGGATTACCATGACAGCAATGGGATTTAAAACCGGACGGGTAATTCGACTGGCTTCCGACAGGCTCAAGGAGCCCATCAGCCAGTAGGAACCGCCACATAATCCCTTATGGACGGTGTTTCCGCCTTCAGGATTATAATGTCGGTTTCTGAAAAGGCTTACCATGTCGGGCTTTCCGACAAGGAAAGCCTGTCAGAAAGCAATTTTCCTCTGCGGACCCCGGTTGGGGGCCAGGGGGCACCTATCGTGCTCCACTGTAAATCCCTGCACGTGTGGCGCCTGCCAGATGGTCCAGGGATTTACTGTAACTCCAATTTCTCTATGGGAGCTTGTGCTGCGACCGGTTTCCGACTGCCGCACACGCTCCCATACGGAAATGGGAGTCTACGATCGCACCATGTGCGGTCGCACCGTAATAGAGGTTTCAGACTGCCAACCTGAGATCAGTTGGTTCCGAAACCACAGAGATGGTGGTCGGAGGCAACTCCGACCGACATCATAATCAGGCCCTCAGTGTCTTTAATCAGTGAGAACCAAGGCATTTATCCTATCAGAGCATTGAATGACTTGAGAGACTAACACAAACCAGAAGAGGTACCTAAGCCTGACTATAAAAAATCCCAGATTTTATGATTACAATTCTGAATATTTTCAGGCTGTTTTACTTTGAGCATTCTGTTAAAGAATTGCACCAGCCCCAACCTAGCTCTTGCTTCCCTCTCTCCATTATCCTGCCAATATGAGCATTAGACCACCATCTCCCTCTGAACCCTGGCAATGTTGATTAACCTCTAGTATGTTACAAGGCAATAATAATGAGAATTTAACAGCAAACCTGGTTTTAAGTCAGTCACTCCTTCTCCAACACTTTCAACAATTCCAGCTCCTTCATGACCCAAGATTACTGGAAAGTCAATCCCTTCCAGAGCACCCCTCAAAACATGATCATCCGTCCGACAAATTCCTGTGGCCACAAGCTGTAAAAAAAGAAAATTACATATTTATAGTATAGAATCCAGTTGAATTAAAACGCATATAAATAATTAACGTTGCCAATCAATTGAACAAGACATCGTCTCTTACTGAAAAAAGAAAAAACCCTTTTTGCACCATTCACAAAAAAGACAGGATTCCAACGCTGCATGGGTGCAGATTTCAACCTTTTGAGAAATCATTACTATTTCAAACTTTTGGGAAATTATTACTATTTTCCAGATTACACAGGGAAATTTGCCATAATCGCAGATTTCCAAAAGCACTATTTTTTTACATGAAAATCTAGATATGTATATTTTCGTACGAGAAAATCTGTAGCATCAGTGCTAATGCACTATTTTAAGAATACTTTATACACTAATGCCCTTTGATGTGCTTACCGCAGTTCATTGCTCCTCTTTCTGACCAAATGTGCTCTCCATTTTAGCTTTTATGCTTAAAGAATAAACCACAGTTCTACAGCAGCTATTACATTATTTTTCACGCTAGCCATTTTGTTTGCATCTGCCTTGCAGCCATAAAAAAGTATGATATTGTAATTTGAATATCATCCTTTTTACATATCCTTACAGCATTTGCTGTCTGCCAGGGCTCATGTTGATGCAAAAAAAAGTGTACACTGAGCTGCTTTGGGTAAGCCCTGTGCATATAGCAGCTCAACATTTTATCTGCTAAAATAAAAACGAGTAAACCGAGTGCTTTGGTTAAGTCTCTTTACCGATGAGCCTCTTCATGGCAGCTGATTGGAAAGCAGTTCTGAAAGTCCAAATACAAACCTCAACCCACAAGCAAGTGCACTCACGGAAATGATGAGACCCGCCACTACTCCAGTCTCCACAGGCCCAGCCAAGCAGGTAAAACAATATGCCCCAGGCTCCAATTTTTCCACACAAGTCAGCTCATTCACAGAGGACACATAATTTACTGCTGTTCAGTGGCACATGCCATTACCTCTACGTCCCTCGTTCTGGACCCAGTCATCACACATGAGGTATTCCACACGACAGGAAACAAAACAGGAAACGCTTTTAGACTCCACCCACCCTCCTGTCAGGTGCTATAACACACCTCACCACCAGAAGCACATCCTGTTTTGTTTCCTGTCGGTGGATGTTGATGGGTGACGCTTGGGTGAGTGCCAGGCGCTTACCTGCTACGTTTTGTCCTGTGGTTCCCTCCTTTGCCGGGCTCTGGGAGTGCTCATGGACCTTCGTTGGATTTGGGAGTCAGGCTGCTGGGCTTCCTGGACTTTCCCTGGCTGCAGGGGACCTGGTTTGCGGGGCTTTTCGGGTCCCCCGTTTTTTTTCTTCATGGTTCTCTTTCCTGAGTCTGCGGTTTCGGAGCATGGATTTCGATCTGGTCAGCCGTGCTGCACTGCTGTCGGCTCTTTCCTCCGAGCTGCCTGGGCGGGACCGGACGTTGCTTCTCCCCTCATTTTCGCCTGTTCGGGCACCGATTTGGGCTCCGGGTACTCGTTCCTCCTACCTGATTGGTCGCTGGCGGTGTGACGTCATGGGGTTTCCTTGGATTCCCCTTCCGGGTGATTTCCTTTGACGGCAGCTGATTGGAGGCTCGTGGTCGACCCCTCCTTCTTCCTCATTCGTTTAGCCGTGGATTTGGTCGGTGGGTGAGTGCGATTCCTTTCTTTACGGGAGTCTGGTGTTTGTTTGGAGTTGCTTCGGAGTGCCGACTGTACGTCCCTGTTCTGCGCTCTTGGCTGCTTGTCTGAGTCTCTCCTGCATTATGGGGAAACACCACAGGAAGAGAAAGCATGTTTCTCCTGTTCGGTCTTCCTCTTCTTCCCCGGACAGTGGGGATTCTGCTTCGGCTGCTAGGGGTGCCAGTTTGGATGACACTAAGCGTTTGAAGCGCCTGATATTGGAAAAGTTGTCTGATATCCAAGCTTCCAAGAAGGGTGCTGGGGGTCGCTCTGAAGCTGCTGCTGCCCTTTACTCGGATATTTCTTCCTCTGCTTCCTCGGATGAGTCTACCTTGGGTGCGGTGGATCTCAAGGGAAAATATATTTCCAAGGAGCTGCTACCTGATCTTCTTTCTCATGTTCGGAAGAATATGGGTTTTCCTGATGACTCTGTGCCCAGCACCTCCCTGGACTCTGTTCTGCCACAGTTTCGGAAGCCTGTGTCTTCTTCTATGCCTGTCCACCCCTTTGTTATGGGTGTCCTCCTGAAGGAGTGGAAGGACCCGGATCATATTGCGATGCCGAGGTTTATGTCGAAGCTCTATCCTTTGCAGGATATGGAAGTTGCCTTGCCAGATTCCGTGCAGGTCGATTCGATTGTTGCTTCTCTGGTGGGTCGGCCTTCCATGGCGGATGATAATATCCTGAAGGATGGCGTTGATAAAAAGATGGACTCTGCACTGAAAAAATCCTATGCTGGCTCTCACTTGGCTCTTCGTTCTGGAGTATATGGTGCCTACGTTGCTCAGTCTTTGCTGGCTGACTTCAAGACTTTGTTTTCTACGATGCAGGAGGGGGGCAGTTGTCCGGAGTTGCTTGACTCTATGGAACGTCAGGCGGAGTTCCTTTTGGACATAGCCTTTGACTCGGTCAGGGCTTCCGCTCTGTCTTGTGGTTCCTCTGTTGCTGCCTGTCGGAACTTGCTGCTCAGGGGTTGGAAAACGGATGCGGTGCAGCGTTCTATGGCCTTGAGGTTGCCGTTTTCTTGTACTCATCTCTTTGGGGACGCTCTGGAGGACAAGCTCCATAAGGTCTTTAAGGAAAGGAAGCATTCATTGTCGTTCCGTCATGCTCCTTCTCAGAGGGGGGGCCTCCTTCTCGAATGCCAGGTCCTTTCGCCAGCCTTCCATATTTCAGCAGTCCTCGTTTAGGGGCCAGCGGGGTGCTGGTAGATCCTTTCCGAGGAGGTTCCAGCAGAAGCCCCCGCCGGATGGTGGGTCTGGCGCTCCTCGTTCCTGACTACGCCGTTCCGGTGCCCGATCTCATTGGTGGTCAGCCCGCGGTTGGTGGGAGACTGCGTTTGTTCCTCCGTGCTTGGCTGCTGACGACCTCCGACCAGTGGGTGCTGGATGTTGTTTCCAGGGGTTACCAGATAGAGTTATGGTCTCCTCCGCCTCCCTCCGGTGTTGTGGTGACGCCCTTGCCTTCGGACCCATCTCGCCGTCCGGCGTTGCTGGAGGGTGTTCAAGTTCTGTTCAGCAAGCTGGCGATTGTCCTTGTTCCCCCCTGGAGCATGGGCTGGGGACTTATTCCATTATCTTTGTGGTCCCGAAGGTCATGGGGGGTTTCCGTGTGGTCATCAATCTTTGGGCCCTGAACTTGTTTGTGCGCAAGATCCCGTTCAAGATGGAAACTTTGCAGAAGGTGATTCCCTTGATCCAGGAGGGCTGGGTGTTCACTTCGCTCGATCTCCAGGATGCCTACCTCCATGTTCCGATGGCATTGGGGGATCAGCAGTTCCTGCGCTTCTGCCTGGAGGGTTATCACTGGCAGTTCTGCGTCCTTCCCTTTGGTCTCCGGTCAGCCCCCAGGGTGTTCACCAAGGTGGGGGCTCCCTTGGTGGCTCATCTCCATCTCCTGGGGGTGTCCGTGTTTCCATACCTGGACGACTGGATGCTGCAGGCTCCATCTCCGGAGGTCATGTCTCGCCACCTTTCCTTGACCATGCGTACGCTCGGGGATCATGGTTTCCTGGTCAATCTACCGAAGAGTCACCTGGAGCCTGCTACTCGGAGGTCCTTCATTGGGGCCGTGTTCGACTCGGTTCTGGGCAAAGTCTTTCTCCCGGAGTCCAGGATTCTGCGTCTTCAGTCGTTGCTGCGGAGGTTGCTTTCCTGGGATTCGGCTCCTCTCCTGCAGTGGCTGGTGGTTCAAGGTCACATGTCTGCCACTGTGTTCACGGTGCCCTGGGCGAGGGTTCATCTTCGGCCTCTGTTGTGGCATGTTCAGCGTTGGGTGACTTTTCCTATCCAGGACTTCTCGATTCCTGTGCCTGTGTCTCCGGAGTTGGTGTCTGCTCTCCGGTGGTGGCTGGATTCTTCGAATCTGTCGAAGGGAATGTGGTTCCATCCTCCGCCCCCCTTGGTGATGACGACGGATGCCAGCGCTTCTGGCTGGGGTGCGACTTTGGGTCCTTGGGGGGTGCAGGCGCGTTGGCTTCCTTCAGAGTCGCGCCGGTCTTCCAATTGGAGGGAACTGTCTGCCGTGGAGAGGGCGCTTCGACTTTTCAAGGATCGTCTTCTGGGGTGCAACGTGTTGGTGAGGTCGGACAACACTGTGACCGTGGCCTACATCAACCACCAGGGCAGTACCCGCTGCCTTTCCCTGAACGTGGTGGCATGTGCAATTGCGAGTTGGGCCGAATGTCTTCTTGTGGCCCTCTCTGGTCTGCACATTCGGGGTGTGGACAACGTGGTTGCGGATTCCTTGAGTCGGAGGTTCCCGTCCTCTCTCTCCCTGTGTCTCGCCCCTCGGATTTTCCAGTTGCTCTGCCTGAGGTTCGGGACTCCGGTGCTGGACCTGTTTGCCTCCCGGTCCGATGCCCTGCTTCCAATGTTCTGCTCCAGGACTCCGGAGTCGGGTGCTTGGGGAGTGGATGCGTTGTCTGTCCTCTGGCCCCCTTGGTTCCTCTATGCATTTCCTCCCTTTCCTCTGATTCCTGCTTTCTTGCTGAAGGTTCAGCGGGTGGGGGCTCAGGTGGTGGCTGTTCCCCCTTGTTGGCCTCGCCGTTCCTGGTTTCCTCTACTGCTGGGTCTGGCGGTGGGCCCTCCGTGGATTCTGCCCCGCTACCCGTCTCCTCTGGGATCCCCGTCTCCCTCCCTGTTAGTTCCTCTCACCCTGGCGGTCTGGAGGTTGAACGGCTGTCTCTTGAAGTCCGGGGTTTGCCCGAACACCTCATCACTGTGATGCAGGCTTCTCGTTGGAAGTCCACTTTGTCCTCCTATTCCAAGCACTGGGCTTCCTTTTCTTCTTGGTGTGCTGCCCTGGGCCTGTCCCCTGCCTGCTGTGCTGGTTCTTCTGTTCTTCAATTTTTCTTTGGATGGCTTTCAGAAGCGCTACGCGCTGTCCACTTTGAAGGGTCAGTGGGCTGCTATCCGGGCCTTTCGGGATCCGGATTCTCTTCTGCCTTCGAACGGGTTGTTGGTTTCCCGTTTGTTTCAGAGTTTCTTTCTTTCTACTACTTCTGTCCGCTCTCCGGTTCCTCCTTGGGATCTTTCTTTGGTTTTGGGTGCTTTGCAGTCCCCTCCCTTTGAACCTTTGGAGTCTGTGGAATTGAAATTCCTGTCTTTCAAGGTTGCCTTCTTGGTGGCTGTTACTTCTGCTCGGAGGTTGGGCGAGCTTACAGCATTGCGTTGCTCTCCCCCCTTTTTGAGGTTTATGGACGACGCGGTGGTCCTTTCTTTGGACCCTGGGTTTTTGTTGAGAATTCATTCCCGTTTCCATTCTTCCCAGGAGTTGGTTCTTCCTTCTCTCTGTCCTTATCCTTCCTCGCCTTCTGACAGCTTGCTCCATTCTTAGGATGTGAGGCGTGCCTTGTCTGTTTATGTTGCTCGTTTTGCTGGGTTTCGGTCTTCTGACTCCCTCTTTGTGACCTTTGGTTTGGCTGGTAGGGGTAAAGCTGCCTCTCGTCTCACTTTGGGTCGCTGGATCAAGGCTGTGATCTCCTTGGCTTACCAGGGCTCTGGTTTGCCTTGCCCCTCGGGGGTTCAGGCGAGATCTACCAGGGGTATGTCTGCTTCTTGGGCTGCTTTCCATGGAGTTCCCCTTGAGGAGATTTGTCGGGCGGGGACCTGGGCGTCCGAGTCCACCTTTGTGCGACATTATCGCTTGAATTGCGCTCCGTCTGGTCGCCCTAATTTTGGTTCTGGAGTGTTGCAGGCTGCGGGGGTTCCCCCCCTCTGTTTGATTCTGTTTGCTTCTGTTTGTTATTAAACACTGTCTTGCTGCACTCCTTGGTGTCTGGTCTGTTTCCGTTTGTGGTGTGCCAAAGGCCTTTATAGGGGTTGCTTTGGTATGCCTCATGTGTGATGACTGGGTCGAGGACGAGGGACGTAGAGGTAATGCTATGATTACTAGGGGTAATCCCCATTACTCTTAGTCCTACTCGTCCTCGACCCAGTCATACAACCCGCCCGCCCTCCCTTTCCAGGCCTTTGGTGCTTGGTACATCAGGATGTGCTTCTGGTGGTTAGGTGTGTTATAGCACCTGACAGGAGGGTGGGTGGAGTCTAAAAGCGTTTCCTGTTTTGTTTCCGGTCGTGTGGAATACCTCATGTGTGATGACTGGGTCAAGGACGAGTAGGACTAAGAGTAATGGGGATTACCCCTAGTAATCATAGCAATCACAGCCATCCCAGGTTTCCCACCAACGGGATCAGGTTCAAGAAGGACAACCAGCATGCACAAGGCCGCAGTCTCATCCCACAGGCCACCACATTTTTGGAGGTTACATTACATACTGCTTCTCTCCAGGCCCAGCCAGTTGAAGGCAGCTCAGCCTTCCTGCCACCAGAACAGATATAAGGAGGTCACCCAGCAGTGCTGGCTTTAGGGCAGTGCGACCGGTGTGATTGCACTGGGCGCTGACCTGTAGAGGGGACACTGACCTCACGGCACCAAAATCAGCATGCTACAGAAAATACTGTACACTTTTCCCCTGTTAAATTGTGCTAGGTTGGGCCTGCCAAAATGTAACAAAGGTTGAGGTATTTAACGCACTCAATATTCACCAATATCACTAAATTTGTAATTCCTACCCCTGTGCAAACAAGGGTTTATGCAGGGATTGGAAAACTACCCACTTGTAATCAGGGCCTTATTCTTTGTATTTAAGCGGTATGCAATTCCTTCAACTTTAACTCAATTAAGTACACAATCTACAGGGGGGTCGGTGCTGAGAAAAGCCCCTTGCACCTATTTAGAGCCCTATAAGGGCTGAACAATGTAGACCACAAGATAACTGCAGAATTATTCCCCCATTATTGTTAATTGTACCTAATGGGGAAGCTAATAAAATGGTTTTGTCTAGCGGGGGTATGTTTAACAGTTCCCCTATGCATAATATCCATAGACTATCTCTACACCAGTAGATCTAGGCCCCTTAACCACACAGTGGTTGCAGGGCTGGACTAAGAGCCAAAAGCAGAGCTGGCAAATGTTGTCGGACCCGCCCCCTCACTGCATAATGAGTCCCAGGCAGCTCTGTTCGGCTGTGCTGAGGCTTGTATTTTCATTGCACTGCATTGCTGGAATTGCTGTCTCCCGTCCAAGTTTACAATGAGAGTGGTCCAGAAAGTTGAATATAGCCGCTTAAGTGAAAATTGGACCCCTGATGTTTAGCCTGTCAGGGAAACACCCGATGCCCGGTATGGCCAGTCCAACCCTGAGTCGTTGTCATTTATACCTCAAGGGCATCTCTCTCCATTCAAGGCTGTAGCTCACATTGATACTTTTTTAAATCAATGTAAAGTGGAGAACTATGATGAAGTAAGCCACCTCTGGGTGGGTAAGGGCAGCAACAGCTTCTGAGCAGGGTATTCTGAGCACAGGCCCCCTGCCTCCTGTGAGGCCCCTGTGTATTGTTCAGTTTAGCAGTGTTCATGAAAACCCAAGAGTTGTGTTTTCATAACAGAGCACTCTCTGCCTCGTCTCCTTATGACAGGAGGAGGGTTCTGAGACATCATCCAGTTACAGAGTGTTGTTTCGAAAATAAAAACACACTGTAGCTGGATGACACAAGCTTGGGAGGCGTAGTTCAACTATGATCCCCTCACACAGGCACAATCCATTTTATTTAGCACATATACTGCGCTTGCCTCAGGCAGTACAGTATATCTCTCTGTCGGGGCACACATCAATGCATTCCTGAAGCCAATCAAAAGCCACAGTGCAGCAGGGACAAGGTTCCCAGCACTATCCCAGCTTCTAACAGGGCTGAGCTTCCAGTTTTAATAAGGAGATGGGAGAGAGATTGAGGTGCGTCTTCCCCTTTCGAAACCTGCCCTTCCTGCTCTGTCTGGCTCCTCATTGGGAATCATGGCTTGTTGGCGCCAATGCCCATCACCATATTCCTGCTCTGCTGTCATGGAGCCTCCAAGTTGCCAGCAAAGTAAGCAAGCAAGGTAAGTAAAAAAAATGCATTTCTCTATGCATGTGTGTGTGTGTTTGTGAGTGTGTGAGGGATTATGAGAGAATGGGATTGAGTGGTAGTGTGTGTGTTTGAGAGTGTCAATGAGAGTGAAAGTGAGAATCTGAGTTTGAGTGTGTATGAATACCTGAAAGTGAGTAAAGGAGTAGGTATGTATTCGGATGAGTGACTCATTGGAGGTTGTGAGAGGGAGTGGAAGTGAGTAGGGACATATCTATCAAATGTGCAGCAGATGCAGTAGCACCGGTTCACAGTCAGTAACTTGTGTAAGTGCGTTAGAAAGTGAGAATGAAAAGAGTGAGAATGAGTATGTGTGTGTGTGAGTAACAGTGGGAATGAGCAAGTGAGAGAATCAGAGTTAGAGTTACTGAGGGGCCGAGATGATCAAGACTTTAACACAACGCAGTGCAGCACCCAAAGTGGATGCATTGTGTGAAACGGAGAGAGCAGGAAAGTGCCATATATGACACTACCCTGCTCTCTCCCTAGTACTAACGCACAATTAGGCTGCCGAGCGCCATGCGCACACCTTTGTGCCATAGTGCGATTGAGTCTGCCTGAGTCTACCATAGGTTTTATACTGGAAGTGTACTCTTCCTGTACAAAATACTATGCTTTGACTAACTTTAAAATGTTTGCTGCTTTAGATGTGTGCTGTACAGTGCAGCACACATGGAAAGTGGGAAAAGTTAGGAGAAATAAAAGCATTTAACCTTTTTAATACCAGCTTTCAATTGGCATTACTTTTTGCGCAAAACCCCATCTATTATTGATAGTAGGCAGGGTTTTGTGTCAAAAACAATGAGTGGTTGCATGGGAAGGCCCATGTACCACACATGAAACGCCCCCTTGACGTAGAGTAATGAAAAGCAGCACTTTGTGCTGATTTACTTTAGTTTGATGTTACAGCAAACAAATGATGGACGGAAGGCTGACAATGCAAAGATTCTCCCCCAGGCAATAGATCTGGGTTAAATCCATTGTCCTATTGCCCACAACGCCACCCCAGTTTGGACCAAGGCATATGCAAATCAGTCTAGACCCTGTGCCCCATGGGAACAGTCCAGACCGAACTGCCAGGCCAGGTCCTCCCTGGACCAGAAACAAGCATCCTGGGACCGGTTTCAGGGTGTGTCACCCTTCTTCAGCAAGGCTAGCTTGAATCCAGGGGCACAGTGAGCAAGGGACCCACGTCTGGGCATACCTATCCCACACATCGCATACATTTGTCATTTACTTTAGTTTGAGGTAACTTTCCAGTGCAAACAAATGTTTTGCAATGGAAAGTAAATAAAAAAGATTTGTGCAGGTTCATATCACTTTTGTGAAGCAAACCCAACACACAATGTTTGTTAATCTGGTCCTAAAAGTGAGAGGGAGTGAGTATGAATGAGGCAAATTATTTTTGAAATGGGATGATCTCCTGGCCGGCATTGCTGCCCACCACTTTCAAAGATCACCAGCCACCCCTGAGTGAAAGCATAGTCTAACTTACAGCATCATTCTCACCTCAGAATATTCCTCCAGGTGTCCGACTGGATTCATAGATTTTTCATAGTAATGCTCCAGTGCTCCTCTAGTTAGATCCACATACAAGAGCCAACTCTGAATGCTGATATCAGTTTCTTATCTTTTCATTTTCCGCAACCCCAGATGCAGTGTGTTAAAAATTGTTGGTTACTGAGTGTTGAATACCAACTTGGGACCATTTTAGATGTTAAAAAGAGGCCACACAACTGAATGGGGAGGGGGAGGACAGTGAGTAATTTGTGGTTAAATAGAGTATCCACCAGAAAGAGCCTTGCCAAAGGTAGCTTGTTCTTATGGCTACTTCTAACTCCAGATTTCTCACCTTAGGATAAATACAAAAGCAGTGTGAGTGGTAGGGCAACACAGACGTTCTATACTAAACAGACTAGCATAAGTCCATTGGACACACTGCCAATGGGGAAGACATTACATACCCTGCAATACTCATCCTTTAAATTAAATATGTACTTTATAACAATCACTGCAAAAAAGCATGTTTTGTAAACAATGGAAAGACACAGTGTTTATCTATTTTCGGGGTAATCCAGCTGAATAAACACTGATATGTACAGATTTAAAAATGTATGTTCCAGAAGGGAAACAAATGCATTGGTTGCACTGATATCACTTTGATGCTTGATATGTCATCTCATGAAAGTATTTTTCAATGTTAAGATTGGCTGTGGCGTTACTCATCATCCCAACAACACTACATAGGATAGGATCGGATAGTATTTATAGAGCATATTTATACCAGCTGGTGTCAAGGCACTAAGCAGAACAGGGAGAAGTGACAGCACCAACAACTTGCTCCGAGGCAAATATCCAGGTCTTTAAGAGCTTCCTAAAAACCGGAAGCAAGTTCGCCTTGGAAATGAGAGTGGGAAAAGAGTTCCAGAGTTTTGTGGCTGCCACAGAGAAGGAGCGGCCACCCCACTTGGACCTGTGGAATCTAGGAGTGACCAGTTTTTTAAGAGAAGAGGATCTCACGCTCCTCCCTGGAGTGTACCATTGAAACAAAGATTTAAAATAAGATGAGCTGTTACTGTACATTGCCTTATACACCAAATTCAGAAGCTTGAAGTAGATGCGCTTTCTGATAGGAAGCCAGTGTAGGGCTCGGATACCTTCCCTGGCTGACTGATTCTTTGGAAGTTAAGTATCAGCCTTGCCGCAGCATTCTGAACCATCTGAAACTTTTTCAGGGAGCCTGTGCTGATGTTAAAGTACTGAGCGCTGTGGTAGTCAAGCGGGGGTGACTAGAGCGATGATAGAGGGCTGGTGAAGTTCCGCAGGGATGCATGGCAGTACTCTCCTCAGGATTTTAAGGATGTGAAAGCAGGTGCTGGGCATCGAAGGACAGGCCCTCGTTGAAGAGGACCCCAGGTTTTTAGTGGTGTTGACCGGAACTGGAAGAGGACCGCAGTCTGCGAGCAAGCAGGCAGTGGATCCGATGGAGTTCTGTGGTCCAAAGACAAGCACCTCGGTTTTGTCCGCATTGATTTTTAGTGAATTGTCCTTCAGCCAGCATATGCACCTGGTCATACAGAGACTGAACTTTTGGGTAACTGATGGCAAGTCATAGATATGGAGGCAATGATTTGTGTGTCTTCCGTGTCGGAGAGCACCTGGGCCCGAACGATCTCACAAGTTTAGCTAGGGGGTCACATAAAGGTTGAAAAGAGTTGGGCTGAGCAAAGATCCCTGAGGAACCCCACTAGAAAGGCCAAAGGCCTTAGCTTTAAAGCCTCCACAACTGACAGTGTGGGATCTACCGATAATAAAAGAGTGGAGAAGATGCAGGGCCCTCCCCGAGACTCCTGCTTCCCGCAGTCGTCGGGTCATGCGTATTGTGGAGATGGTATAGAATGCTGCCGAAAGGTCTAGCAGAATCAGCACTGCAGATCAGCCTTGGTCGACCTGCATGCGGATACAGTCAGATGCCACTACCAAGGTTGATTCATTGCTGTGATCTGCCCAAAATCTGTTCTGAGAGCTGTTGTTTCATCAGCTCAGCATTGATGAATTTTTCCAGGATTTTGGCAGAGGCGGGGAGAATGGAGATAGGTCAAAAGTTCTTCAACTCTGAGGGATCCGCGTTGTGTTTTTTTAAGGAGAGATGAGACGATAGCTTCCTTCCAGATGTCAGGATAGTGCCCGGACGAGAGTGCATTATTAAAGACCTTGCACAGGAAGTTAGCAATTAGGTCGGGAGTAAGTCTAGGTGGGGACAGCATGCAAAGATCAGAGGATGCACCGGACTTTAGGCCAATCAAAAGTTCCTTGGTGCGTAGAGCTGTGATAAGAGGAAAAGAGGACAGGGCAGGTTTTCCCAGGACCTGGCTAGGTTCCCTCATCGTTGGGTCTGCATGTTCACCTACGACTACCTCTGTGATAGGTCCATCCTCTGTGTTCGGAGATCTTAAGGACAATCCCCTGGAAATAGAGTGCTATCTTGTGACAAAAATCTTGGGAAGGGTTCAGCAGCTGTGTCCCAGGGGGCTCGGCAATCTCCTTTAGGACTTTGAAAAGCATGCTGGAGGAATTGTCTGCTGACACTATCTTGTTGGTGAGAAAACAAGATTTGGCCCGATAGATGGTGTGTTCATTAGAGTAGGACCCTCTCCTAAATAGGTTCTATGGAGTAATAGTTACACTTATTAAATGAACTGGTTGAGTGCTTCTTCCTGTAGTAATTATGCCACAAACTGTCCACTGCATATTACAAGTTCCAAATCCAGTGACATAGTTAAGAAGCTTAAGCTTAAGAGTCTGCTGCAGGAGTGTGTATATATCAACAGGTCACAAACTCCAGCAGGAAGGAGAGGACCTCAGAGCAGAAGAGTGGTGATCTCAGAAAACATGACAGCTGGGCATCTCAAACGTCTGTGCTTTGGGTCTAGTTAAAACCATATTACAAAAACCAATGGGATGTGCAGATGCAAGATAACTAGGGGTTAGTTTGTAAACAAAATAAGTGCTGGGGCTCTTGTCAGGAGGCAGCTTGCACTCCATTTCTCCAGTTAGTGGTGCCTAAGACAGAACTAACAATTCACCATGAAAGTTGGGAGAGGATGTGGCATAATTAACAGAGCTGACGTTCGAGTCTCGGTCTCAGCTCAACATCCGGCGATTCTGGGCAAATCACTTGGGGGCTGATTCACAGAACGCATCTGAGACAAAATCCTAAACTTGCTACTTTTGGTATTCACAGAAGGCATTTAGTAGTAATAAAGTTAGGATTATGTCTTAAATTAGGATTTTGTCTTAAATTAGGGTTTTGTCTTAAATTAAACTTAAGTTAAACTTAAGTTTGTCTTAAGTTTTGGTCTTCAGACAAAATCCTAATTTAAGACAAAATCCTAACTTACAACAAAATCCTAACTTTACTACTACTTAATGCCTTCTGTGAATACCAAAAGTAGTAAGTTTAGGATTTTGTCTCAGATTAGTAATGTGAATCGGCCCCTTAATTTCCCCGTAAATTAATATGTCCTTAACTGGTGCTCATGAAAAGCACCTGTGTTGATAATTAAGAGCTAGTGCAGAGCACCGGAAACCACCGGCTCAAATTAAGCATTGAAGCTAAGCAACTTACTAATGGGGAAATACTAGACAGTGTTCTGGATCATTGATTTATGTGTTATATATTTTTTTATTCCATGTATTCATTATTTGAGGGACAGAGAGACAAAGCAATTTGCTGACTATCTCCCAGCATGCTGAAATATGAATTAGAGCCCATGACTGCATTTTCCAAAGTAGATATCAGTATACTACAATATTTAATTGTTTTATGGTTGTGCCTCAAAATGCGAGTTAGGCACAGAAACCAGTGTACAATGAGCATCTTCCCTGTTCCTCAAAATTGTTCTCCAACAATAGAAAAGGGTGTCTTCTAATAATGGTAGAAATGATTTTTATTCAGACAAAGTAGGAAAGAAAATGTGCAAATTTAATGAGTAAATAAAGGTCATGACTATGACTGCCCCGTGAAAGTGTGGAAAGACTCATTAAGGACCATAAGGATATTCCACATTTTTGGTTTAAAAAATAACATCCATTATACGTTCCATAGTTTTGTTCACCTACCCATCTAAACTCTACCCAAAAATATGAGCTGCAGAACAGGACACTATTTGAATGGTGGTATTTTCCCTAGTCTTTATTTCCCATCATACCAAATATATTTTGGGTTTGTGTAGCTGAGACTCCAAATAGCCGATGACAAAATAGTAAGCAAACAGTAGTTAAAGATCTCTCATGGACCAAAGACAAGAGAAGAGTTTTAAAATAAAAAAATGTTAGTGGGGGAAGATCATTACAGATCAATCGTGTTTCCATGTTTGCTGTTCAAGCACATTGTTGCCTTTACTTTTGGTGTGCATGAGTGAAGAAGAAGTTGGTCTAAACAAACACTTCAAACGATAAAATACACATGCACTTAAAGGAGTGAACGGTGATGGTCCTCTGTGAAAACTGCCATAGACACCGCTGCATCTGATCTAGGGGGGTCCTCGGACTCCGTTACCATCCTGAGAATGCACATCTTCAGGGAATGTGATAACAACATATCCTACTTGAAGATAGACATCTGAGAGCACACTAGTACTACCAGGAGGCTAACATTTTTTATATAGCTTGAACTCGACCGAAAGGTATCAAAGCGCTTTACATGAGCACCAGTTGCATTACAGACTGACACATCATTTTTTGTTAGGCACAGGGAGGTTAAGTGATTTGCCCAGAATCATAGGATGTTGAGCATCTCTACTAAGACTTTGTTGGGCTCCCATCATGTCTTGGAGACCATTATCTGCTGGTAGAGTAGAGTTGCAATTTACCCTATAGTAGTATATGGTCTTGAGATGCCTCCCCTAATATTGGATGCCTTTGTGGTTTCCCCATTGATGGCAGCTCAGTGTTTCTTCCAATTATGGTAGACATTATGATGCCAAATTTTGTTTGCCCAACGATGGGCCCCATCCAGTGGAATTGGTCTTTTGTGGTGAACACCTTCTCAAAGGGCATTCGTCAAGTGAGGACTTAATGATCCAGCTTCTTTTATACTATAACCGCTTCTTGACATTTCACAATGGCAATGGGATGAAGATAAAGTCCAAGCCAGCAGATCTCCTGACCATGTATCCCACCAACCTAAGCCTAATCAGGACCTTAAACTAAAATCTCAGAATGGAAACACAGTGAGGTACCAACATAGTGGATTGTGTGAATAGGAAATGCCATAAAGAGACCAGCAGAACTGATTAACGTTGCCAGCTTAGTGAAAACCATGAACTGCATTCCTGTCTGTCATACTTCTCCATCTATCACACTGGTGAGTGCTTCACCCCATAACACGATAACCACACCTTGGTAGTCATCATGCATAACATGTAAACACTTCCCATAGAGGATCAAAACAAAGACAACAACCTTCCATTCACACATCCTACACCATGTAGCGTGCTACCCATGTTGGTAAGAGCTTCAGTACTCCACATAGGCATAATGAGTGCTAAAATAAATGTGAATATACAACTCTCAGTTTGCTTTTTTTAAACTACTGTACCTAAAATCCAGTTGACATTATTTATATATGATCAGAAGGCAGTCTAAAACATAAATTGCAAAACACCAGAGACAAATATGCTATAATAGTATTGTAGGACTTGGCCCTTTTTGGCTAAAGTCTCTAAATGTTTTTCTTCCCCCTAGACCTTTTTTCTGACATGGTGTTACCAACTTAGATGCTTTGGACACTTTGCCACTGCTAAACAGTGTCAAAGTGTAAGTGTTCCCTGTATAAATTGTAATGGTAATTGGTTGTCCATGATTGGTATGTTTGCCTTATTAAGTAAAGTCCCTAGTAAATTGCACTATGAGTCCCAGGGCTGGTAATGCAACTTCTACTAGTGGGCCTACAGCACGATTTGTGCCACCCACACAAGTAGCATTAAAATGGGAACTCAAGTCTGTAATTGCAGGGCCTGCGAGCAGTTTGTTAAACTGCCATATTGTTCTGTCAAGTGCACTCACTTGCCAGACCTTACCCTTCCCTTTCTATGCACATCAGACACCCCTATGGTAGGTTATGGGTGTCCCCTGGTCAGGGTACAGTGCATGTGAAAGGTAGGACATGTACTAAGGTGTGTGTCATGTCCTAACAGTGAAATAATCTCCATTTTGTTTTTCATTGTTGAAAGACCATCTTGCCCATAGGATAGAATAGGAAGGCTGTGTAATTTGTTTTCCAGCCTATCTTCCCAAAGGCTTAAGATGGAAAGGTGGAGTTTAGTATTCCTGAACTCACAATGTAATAACACATCTTTTATGTAGGTGGTTTTTGCATTGTGTGTTCAGAAGCAACTCTTTTAGAAGTGGCTGAGTTTTTGTGCTCCAACATTTCTGTGTGTGTCTGCCTTACTGTGGATTGACTGTCTGGATTTGAAAATGATAGGATCTGAGGAATGTCTTGACCCAGGGGGAGCAGATGAGGCAGCAACAGTCTGACTTGCATCTGGAGTGTAGGGGGAGAATAAGCCCCCAGAGGTGAAGAGGCCTGCGTGGCTGCTTAAAACAATTGGCTCATCTCCTGCTGAGTGATTGAGAATCCAGACCCCCAATAATCAAAGGAAGAAAGGTGTCACTGTCAGGGAGGCACCCAGAACTGGCTTGAACAGGGGTGAGTGCCCCCTGAAACACAAAAACTTCAAAGCCATTGAGGGGTATAAGTATGCGAGCTGAAGCTCCTGAACTTTGGAGAATGGCTTGATCGAGTGTGAACAAGACTGGAGCTACTTTGTGGTCAAGAAGATATTTGCAAAGGAAGAAACAACTGAATAGACTGAAGGATAGCACTGACCCTTGCTGTGTGTTCTGGGGCTGGTCTGCAGTTTGCTGTTTTAACCAAGGAAAGGCTAAAGGGACTTTGCTGTGTGCTGTGTCCCCCTGCTTGAAGAACTTTGCTGTGTGCTGTGTCCTGAAGTAACTTATCCCCAAGGGCCTGAGGTGAGCTAGCTCCCTGTTCGGAACACAGGAACACACAAATGTCAAGGAGAGTCTTAGCGGCGCTGTGTGAGCATGCCTGATGTGGTCTGAGACCCTCGTAAGAACAGCCCTGTGATCGTAGGCACCTGGAGTCCAAGTGAGTCTCATTGACGCTGTGAGCGTGTACGTTGTGCACTGTGAGACCTTCAGGAGGATCTGCCTGTGATTGTGGGCACCTGGAATCCAAGCAAGGATCAGCAACGCTGTGTGTGTGTGCTTTGTGCAGCCTGAACCCCGTTGTGAGGCTTGTCCAGTGATCGTGTCCACCGGAGTCCAAGTGAGTCTCATCACCGATGTGTGCGGGTGCGTTGTGCACTGTGAGACTTTCGTGAGGATTTGCTTTATTATCGTGTGCACCGGAATCCAAGTGAGTCTCATTGATGCTGTGTGCAGTTGCGTTGTGCACCGGGAGACTTGCCTTGTTATCCTGTGCAGCGGAATCCAAGCGAGTCTCGTCACCACCGTGTGTGGGTGCGTTGTGCACCGGGAGACTTTCGTAAGGATTCGCAGTGTTATCATGTGCACCGGAGTAAAGTGAGTCTCAGCAACGCTGTGCACGTGATCTTCGTGCAGCCTGAGACCTGTGTGTGGAGTTCCCAGTGATCGTCCACCCAGAGTGAAGGAAGACTCAGCGACGCTGTGTGAGTGTGCTTTGTGGCAGCCTGAGATCTTCGTAAGTGAAGCGGCCTGGACCGGCAGTCCTGGAGGAGGTGAGTTGCCGGCCCAAGCCGCCTCTGCCATTTCACAAAGCTGTATTGGAGGCCCAACCGCTGGAAGAGGAGAAGAGAGTAGGTTTGCGCCCCCCAGGTAACGTGTGTCGACTCCTAGGGTGGGGAACGGGCTCGGAGAGAGATGCTCTTGGTCTCTCTTGTGTTGGCAGTTCAAGCCTCTGCTTCTGCTCGTGTCATGGACCGTATTGCCAAGGGAGTGGAGGTACAGGGGCCGGAGTGCGAAGGTGCACTTTGGGATTACATCGTACTGTGTTGGGGGCAACTGTGAGAGGCTGACTGCAGGTCAGGAGGAGAGGCGGAGAGACCGCCTGAGGTCCGATGAACGGGGCCTGAGTGTACTACGTAGTATTCAATGTCTGCAGAACGGAGTACCTGACGGACGTATTACACATTGCATCATTTCTGTATAACGAACTACCTGATTGTCGTATGCCGCATTGCCTTGTTTCTGGATAACGAACCACCTGATTAGTGTATTGCGCATTGCATTATTTCTGCATAACGAATGACCTAATTAGTGTATACGCATTGCCTTATTTTTGCAGAACGACATATCTGGTGGTTGTGTTACGTATTGCATTATTTTATCTTGCAAATTGCCTGATTGTTGCGCTACACATTGCATTCTTTTCATGGAAGGGTGTCTGATAGCTACGTTACGCATTACAGTATTTTTACGTTGCAAAAGTGCCCGATTCTAGCATTAAGAACTGTATGACTTGATATTAGGAGTACAGGAGAATGTTTAGAAGTGCTCATTGACATTGCCAGAACTTACAAGGGCTGGCTGGCCTTATAAACGGCCAGGAGGAATATTACACAACCTCATATGTGGGTTTCATTTGATAAAACTCATTTGGAGTCTATTTGTGGTGTCATCATTGGATTATTGTGAGCGTGGTTGTGAATACTTTACACATTTGCCTTGAAGATAATCTTGTCTGCTCGTGCCTAGCTACCGAGGGGGTGAGCGGGGCTATCTAAGAAGGTGACCTTCATTTCCTTGACATTGAAACGTGGGTCCCTACTTGGCCTACGGTACCTACCTCAGCCAACCAGGGATCCCGGGTCTAACAAGTATGCAAAAAAATAAAAAATTCACTTGCTTATTTTCATTTTAAGCTTCAAGCTGACAAATAGTGTTTAATGTGTTAGAGGACTAGTACAGTAGAGCAGCGGTTCTTAACATGAGGCGCCTGAAGTCCTGGATATCCGCAATGCCTTTTCAGGGGGGTCCGTAACAATTTAGAAAATTAAATAATGTTAGCATATAAAGTATATTAATATATACACATAAAAGAGCAAAATCGAAAATTGAAACACGCTCTCAAATTGAAGGCTAAAAATGAAGCTGGTATCCTTAACTTGATTGGTGGACGCAGCACAAGTATAGGACAATTGGAGGCCTCATCTGAAGCCCTACTATGCATCAACAAAAAGCATGCATTAGGGGCAAAAAGATATAGGGCCAGATGTAGGTAATTCATATTTACCGACTCTTAAATACGGAATTTTACCGATTCGGTATTTACGAGTCGGTAAATATGATGGGGGGAGATGTAGGTATTACAGATTCTGTAAATACCGAATCGTTAAGATTCGGTATTTACCGATTCTGTAATTACAGATTCAGTTTTTCCCATTGATTCCTATGGGCTTTGAAGCCCATAGGAATTAATGGGAAATACCGATTCTGTAATTACAGAATTGGTAAATACCGATTTTAGCAAGGGTGCAGGGGGTGTCACTTTGACACCCTCTAGCACCCCAAAGACGGGCATGTGAGCAATGTGGCACACAGACATGCCCTAAGGGCATGTCTGTCTGTCACATGGCTAGGTGTGCATGCACACATGTGCAAGCACACCTTTGAATTCGGTATTTTAACACCCAATTGGATTGGGTGGTAAAATACCGAATTTGTAGGGCCTTTGGGACTCTGAAGAGTCCCACCTACATCTGAGATTTACCGAATCGGTAAAAAATACCGATTCGGTATTTTACAGAATCGGTAAATTTACCGAATCTGTACATTTACCGATTCTGTAAAAATGTGCCCCTACATACCGAAAACCCATTTACCGGTCGGTAACGACCGAAATCGTCCGTTACCGGTCAGTAAATGGCTCCTACATCTGGCCCTATAGTCACATGCTTGAGTCTAGCATATCAAGTCCTCTTTTAGAAATAAAACTTCATTTAGAAAAGCTCCAGCCTTCCCATTTAAATTATTTTCATATTTTTTGTTTGTGAAAATAAAATAGTTCATAATTTGTGTATTTGTTTGAAATATACTTTTTCTGCATTTGTATGTACTGTCTTTAGAGTCAAATTTTAGAAATTGCTTGGACGGGAATCCCAACTTCCAGGAGTGATACATAGGCGGTCCACATAAGTCAAAGGGTAAGGATCGGCAGCAGTAGCATAAATGCCAACTATTCAGGCAGGAGACTCCTGATTTTTTTAAAGCCAAAAATTGCTTCTTTTAGCTGTCTCTCGCCTGAAATCGCATTTCCTTCAAAGTACACCAATGGGGAAAATTATGTTTAGTTTTTTTTCCAAAATCTCCCTATTGGCGTTTCAAAAAGTCGGCATATGTGCAGTAGATCATAGAGGAGCCATATCGACACCATCACCTGGAAGCATCAAGCATCTAGTGATTATCAGGTGCCTTCAGCGGCTTCTGCGGTTCGCGGTCAGATTCGTGTTTATATAAATGTATTATTCATCTTATTGCGGTTATGTCACTCAGGAGGAACATGTGTCAAATTGACATCAAGATGAACCGCAGACCAACAGTGCCATCTAATGGCTGGAAAACAGACTTCTGGAATTCAAGTACATCCTGAGTGATAATGTGGTTGTGATACCACTATTTGTCTGTGCCCCCAGAGTGTATTTTTGCAGTCATCACTAATAATATAATGTTATTTCCCGCACTACCATTAGTGCCCGCGCAGTGAACCTTCTATCTATATATCTATAAATCTTGTAGAGCTACCAATAGGGTAACCAGTGTGTCATGTGCCCTAGCACAAGGAAGGAAGTAGCCCCCTGATTACTGTATGAATTATAAAATACACTAATTATAAGGCTGGTTTAGTTGCTTCATCAGACTTCTGGGCACCAGCACCACTACACCTGTTGCACTAATGGAAGCAACGCCCCTGACAGCTAAGCCCCACGTTGCCACCTGTGTTCATGCATTCTAGTCCTGAAATGCTTCTCGCAACGAAAAGATGACCCAGGGAAGACCGCCATGTGACTTGTTCTACTCTTCTCTTTTTGGGCGGCCGATATTTGCGTGCTGGGATTTGTAGTGCTGTGTTTCTCTTTATAGGTATAGCTTTAGTTATATTACCGTACCATGGACATTGGCAAATAAACTGTGGGGGATTGGAGGTTTCGTGCATGGATTCGCCATACATTGAACTGCCCCCAAAACAAATCATCGTGATATTTCCCTGCGCAAATCCTTACAGATCCAACTAACATCTGCAAATTAGGGTCTCCAAACCGGTCCTGGAGGGCCAGATCCATGCCAGATTTTGCGCATATCCCCATTTAGATACATGTAGTTATTTTAAAAATCTGGCATGGATCCGGCCCTCGCTTGCAACAGACGTATGCTTTCAGTTATTGTCAGTCAAATAACTGTATGCCTCTTGTTCTCCATAAAGTTTTTATTATAAAGCAAAAAAAAAGTGGAAATAGCGACAAGTACTTAGGCCCAGACCTAATAAAAAAAAAACTCTCTTGCTGCGCAAAAAAGAGGCAAAATCATTACCGAACTTTTAATGACAACCACAGATTCGTAAAGATCTATTTATAGGATGGCCATTTGAAGCAATGTCTTTGGGTTATCACTTTTATCCCAATCTCGCCCAATTATTCTCAACTAACCTCAGGGCTTTAGGTGTGGAGAGTCATGCTAGAACTGGAAATAATTAAACAAGCACTGGCAAAGCCAATAGGTCTGGTTTTTCAGTGGCAGCTCCTCCTCTAAGGCAGAGGAGCTTCGCCTCACTGCTTTAAGGCAGGGCAATGGAAAAAATAAAATGATAATAACATAAGTTATCATTTTATTATTAGTATTCCAGTTGCCGCCAGGTTAGGGCAGGAATGGTGTTCCGTGACATCAGGGAGGAGGAGTATAAGGTGCTGCACCCAAAGTGCACATGACTGTTTGGCCAGCCGTCTCGGACTGGCCAAACAGTCATGTGCACTTTGTATGTTCTCCACTCAGGCTGCATTACAGCCTGGATGGAGAACATGCCCAGGTTTCCTTTCAATCCACGGCGCTCTGACTAATCCCAACGCTGCTATCAGCAGCGTCGTGATTGGTCAGGGGAGTCTGGAAGCATGGGTGCTTCCTGTTCCTGGCTCTTGCGAGGACAGGCAGCGGCAGGCGACCAGCAGGTAAGTTTACTTTTTTAACGTCCTAAGCAGGCCCCTACCCACCTTCCCCAGCCCCATACCAGCCACCACTGGTTTTAAGGTAGTAGCACATACAACCATAGCACATTAGAGGGAGACACAGGGGAGGAACCCAGTAGAAGCAGAAAGAGAGGTTTAAAGTTGTGAATCGGTGCTTCAAGCAGTCCAAAAAACACTTGAGTGACGATGAAAGCATACAGCCAAACATCTAAAAACATTAAGGAAGATTCAACTACTCCGGTGGACTGAACCAAGATGCGATTGATAAAGCGACAACCCAATTACTGAAAGAGTCTGGTCACAGGAAATCTAGGATATAAAACGGCAAACTCAAAGTCCACAATTTACATATGGTTAGCAATACGTGTATTTGAATTTGAGAACATTGAAACAGGTCCCTGCCAGGCCCTGTATTCATGCCCTCAACTTTACAAGTATGTCGTAGTATTATTTACCCACTTCTCACACCCCCTGGTTCACAAGATACACTTGAAAACAAAATGCAACTAAATACTTGGGATGCTTCACATTTTCGAAATGGAAAGAAGAGGAATCAATGTAATTGAGATTTTTTTAGGATAACATTTTACACACTTATTTAGTTTTTGAGAAAGAGTTTAAGAAACCTTTGGTAATAGGTCTGTCATGAAGTCTCAGTTTCCAGTTCACACTTTTTACTTCATGTTACATGCCATTTGATCTGCCTCTTATTGCTCAAGAACATTTTATTTTCTCATATGTTGTGTTTTTGGTAGTTTTGATGACTGTTATACCTGTCATCCTTAGGGTGATCTTTCCCCACACTTTTTGCCTTTTACCTCTTGTCTTTGGTGATTCTCTCTGTTGGCCATAGGATTCTCAGCACTTTGTCACTACTAAACAGTGCTAAAATGCATGTCACTGCTAACCAGTGCTAAAACGCATGCCACTGCTAACCAGTGCTAAAACGCATGTCACTGCTAACCAGTGCTAAAATGAATGTCACTGCTAACCTGTGCTAAAATGCATGTGCTTCTTCCCTAAACATGGTGACATTGGTGTATACCTGAGTAGCATAATTGATTTACTAGTAAGTCCCTTGTAAAGTAGTATAACTTATACCCAGGGCCTGTAAGTTAAATGCTGCTAGTGGGCCTGCAGCACTCACTGTGTCACCCACATAAGTAGCCTTTCAAACTGGTCTCAGGCCTTCCATTGCAGTGAATGTATGTGCAGTTTACTGCCAGTTCGACTTGGCATTTAAAACTACTTGCCAGTTCTTAAACTCTCCTTATTTTACATATGTCACCCCTAAGGTAGGCCCCCAAGTAACCCTAAGGGCAGGGTGCCATTAAAGTAAAAGGTATTGGGCTTCTATGTTTTGTATGTGAAGATAGTGACAAACAGCCAAATTCATTTTTCACTATTGAAAGGCCTGCCCCTCTCACAGGCCAGCATGGGGAATTCCTTAATACACTTTAAAGCTGTGATTCCTGATCAGAGAGGAGTAGCATTTTCATATTTCATATCTTTGGAATGGTAATGATAAATCCTTCTTACTGGTGAAGTTGGATTTAATATTACTGCTTTAGAAATGCCACTTTTAGAAAGTGGACCTTTCTTTGCACTTACTGCTCTATGTGCCTGACAGCCTGTCTCCAATACATGTCAGGGGTGGGTGACAGCTACACTTTGTGCATTCCCTATAGACAGTCAGAATCACAGGAAGATGAGCACTCATCTGCATTCTGATGTGGCTTCCTGCACCGGGAGGAATGGGGGGGACTGAAACTTGCACTTCAATAGGTAGTGTCCTGTCCACACACAAAGCACTGATTTACCCCCCCCCCCCACGCCTAGCAGCAAAGACCATGTTAAAAGGGATCCTTGTGCACTTCAGAGAGCTGCTTTGAAGTCATCCCCTACATCAAAGACACTTTGTGGTATAAGACCTGTGTCTCCAACCCCTTAAAATCAGACACTCCTGGATCTTGAACTGAACCTCTGTCAGAAGGACTGCTCTGCTGCTTCACAAACTCAACTGGACTGCTCTTCTGGAAGTACTGCTTTTCTGCTTGTTGCTTTGCTGCCTGCGGCTCCATTAAACTGCTGAAGGAGAGCTGGACTCTGCCTGCCCTCCAAGTGATCTCCGAGTGCTTGCTGGCTTGCCTCCAGTTTAAGAAGTCTTAGGGCCACAAAAGACTTTAATCTGCTCCCTATGCCGCTGTTGGGCTCTGCAATCTGTGAGTCTCGCAGCCAACTTCCACCCAGGATAGCAAGTCGCCTCCTGACCGGGAGAAGGGTTTCTACAAAGGTCTAGAAATCTGCTTTCTGACATGCAACTACAACGTATGAGGACCAGCGTCAGCGGCAATTGAAATCGCCGCCTCTGTCCTTTAAAATTCGCCACAAGCGTTAAGGGAAGTCCTTCCAGCACAGCTCACTCGGTGTTGCTCTGGTACCCGGAGCTTCCCCCATGACGACGCATCAGCTTGGCCCGCTCACATCAGCAGAACCAACGCTGCATGCTAACGTCAGCAGCTCCAAGGTGAGGGGCCTGATCGTGGGGGATTGTTGCATCCTTACTTTTCTTTTGTACTGGACCACCGAGTCTGTCTCGTGGATAGCCCAGCGTGGCCCATCGCCGCACCGCCTTCCAGCCGGGGAGGCCTAGTGATGCAGGCCCTGACCCAAAAGGCTGGCACCCCTGCTACTTCCAAGAAAGGTGCTATTTGGTGCTGGTAGCCAACCTCAACTCTTGGGGCGACTGAAATGACCCAATTGCACCGGATCCACAGTACCCATGGAACCCTTCTTTCCCTATTATTATTATTATTATTACCATTGAATTCTTGAATTCTGGGGGTTTCTCAGTGCTTGGAGGACAGGTTGAACAGCTCATTCCAGAGAGCTAAAATAGCTAAGTCTTCAGTTCCTTACATAAGGCGGATAAAGAAGCCCAGCATCTCAGAGACTTGGGGGAGGGAGTTCCATAGCCCAGGGCTCAGAAAAAAGAAAGAACAGCCACCTATCCTGGTGCGTCTAATTGTAAAGACTGTGAAAAGCAAGTGATTGCTTAAGCGCAAGTTGCGGGCGCGGAGGTAGGGAACCATCAATTTATTTTCCTAAGTGCCACTTTGAGCAGTGCTTTGGCCACGATATTGCCAGGAAGTAATAACGAGCATTTCCTATTTGAATTTGGGTTGTTTCTCCCACGTTAACATCACCACCAGTAACTGTATGATTGTCAGAGCTGCTGTAGCAATCTGATTACCTGTATACTTTCAAAGTGCATACTTGAGTATCTATAATTGGATATTTGTCGCTTTCGTCTTGTTTAAAACAGTAAAGATTCTACTATCTTTTTATACCAGTGAGGAGTCTTTTTTGTGGTGTTATCACTGTGTTACTGTATCTAAGAGTGTTCAAATACTTAACATATTGCCTCTCATGATAAGCCTGACTGCTTTGCACCAAGCTACCAGAGGGTGAGCACATGTTAATTTAAGTGTGTGGTTTACTCACCCTGACTAGGATTGCTGTCCCTGCTTGGACAGTGTGCATAAGAATGACAAATATGAGTCTTATCTAATACACACTACAAACTGATATGGCTGTAAGCATCTGGGTACGTTCATGGTGTGAATGGATGTTCATGATGGGTCACGATTGAGATCTTGGAACTGAGGCTGAAGGTGTTGCAAGTTTTTCACAGTCCTTCTCATAGGGCTTTACGGTGTACAGATTTTATGGTCATCAATTCCTGGCATGTCTGCAGAGCAGAAAGAGTGATGGTCACAGATCGGTTAATTGTAATTCGGATTCCATGTGGAATAATTTAAATGTAGGTGCACAGCCGTCTAAATAGTGGTATTTGTATAGCACAAACCTAGCCTAAAAGCAGAGGAGCACTGTACAGTGCCCAGGGAAAGATACAATCAAAGAGAGGTAGCTAGGTTCTGGGAGCAGAAGTAGACTGTTAATGCATCTTGGGTGCAGAGACAGAGAAGGACTACTGCCTTATTTTTTTATTTTACTTTTTCACACATCTTTGCCTGCACTCTTATACTATCCTGGCTCTAGGTGTACAGAGAGCCACCTCAGATGGTGAGTTTGTCAGCCATATATGTAGGGGCTGATTTGTAAATAATACATCTGGTTTTAGAGATGATTCAGGCCAGCAAAGGGAGCCACAGGAGTTCCATCAGGGTCGATTTGGTTTGAGAAGTATGATTCCATGCACTGTAAAACTCCTCCAGGAGGTCTGTGCTCCCAGTACCGGTCTTCTAGACCCGGAGAGCATAACATGGCTGCTGCCGACCAGAGACACGATTCTGCCCTCCTGCTGCTGAGCCAAGCTCGAGCAGGGGAAGGCAGAACAATGGGTATCCTGTCACAGGGAGGTGTGACCACCTACCAGACAGGGTTTAGTGTGCCTGTGCCACTCAGTCTGCTTGAGGGGCAAATGTGGTGCCCTCCTTGCATAGTCCAGTTCAAACCAGCTCAGGGAGCCGTTGGCTCCCGCTCTGGCGCAAAATTGGACAAAGGACATGAGAGAATCCTTCCTACTGTCCGACCCCTTCCCTGGGAGGGATCCCTGATTGTCCCAACCCTTTCCTTAGGGTACTTAAGGGCTTACCTGTAGGTGAGTCCTTAGATTCATTGTGGGACAAGATTCATTTCAAGACTACACTTCTTCTTCGACCGTCTGGGCAGTCTGGACTTCGTGCTGGGCATCAAGACTGCAACTAGGAAGACTCCTGCTGCTCCTGGTCTCGTCACCCTGCTCGTCTGCTGCAATGTCCATGTGTGTGCTCCATACAGGAACCTACCAAGGGCTGTGGACATCTAAGACACCTGAAGGAATCTCCCTTGAAGTGAAGGAGTCACTTCCCTGCATCTGCAGGCTCCGCAACAAAGCTGACCGGTCTGCTGATCCTGAGCTCCCACGGACTCATAAAGGCTCAGCAACACAGGTGGTAATTCTTCACATCCCTCAAGGCCTGCCCTGCCCTCTCACCAAGTTTTAGGTCAGTAACCCTCGTTGGAGCAGCAGGAACCGAACCCCTGTGCATTGCATGAACTTGCTGTTGCAAAGGCTTGTTGGTTTCCTTCCTCCAAGATCTTTGGGCTCCAGGTAGCCCCAACCTCGGGTATCTCCTGTGACCAAGATCTTCATCCTTACCACATCACTTGCAACATGGGCCTGCATCTTTGGTGAGCTGCTCGAGGTCCTCTTGCGATTCCAGTTCCTCCCGCCTGTGGGTCCTCTTGAGGGTCTTCTTTGATTTCTGTGCTCTCCTATAATTGCTCGGGCCTGCCCTGACTCACCTGCTTGTGGGGAGTCACCTGGACCTTGCTGGTCCCAACACTGCACCTTCTTCGCTTTTAACAATGTTTGCAGTTGCCAAGGCTTGTTGGTGCTCCTGATGGACACAAACCCTCAACTCTCGACATTCGACGTGGGACAGCTCATGAACGACTCCAGGGCTTCCACAGCGTCGCTTGGACCTCACAGCTACAGCTCCAAGGTAACTGTCATCTCTCCTGCAATACTCGACATTGGTGGGCATTTGTCTTTCGTGCCTACTGGCCACTCCAAGTGGCATAGCCTCTGTCCCCTCTGCTTGCAGGTAGGTCTCACCTTTAATTCACCTTTGGGTTTAACCGGACACTTTCACCTTCTCCAGCAGCTGCATCTTCCTGAAGTCTCCTATTGAGTTTGACGGCAGTTTCCGACACCACTTCACACCTCTGCACAGGTCTTGCCTGGTGTAGGTATCCTGGTTCCTAGGGTATCCAGGAGTGGGGTTGCTCTCCAACCTTCTGTCTTCCACAGGTTTTCTTCCGGGTCAACTGGGAAGGGTCTTTCTTCTTTAAAATTGCAACCGCCACTTACCCATTGGCTGGTATTGAGCCCGCGGTCATGTTCCCACTCTGCACAAGGCCTCCGTGGGGTTCCTGGTTACTTACCTGAGGTGGGTTCTTGGGTCCCTGGCACTTCTACGTCTTCTGGGTATAGTCTTGACTCGAGGCGTGGTTGGCATACCACTATTTTAGTATATGGTTTGGTCTCCCCCTGGCGACCACTGTGTATTTGTGCTACTTACCTGTTTTTATTGCAAAGTATTGTGTGCACTGTGTATATCTCCGGGTAGGAGATATCTGTAGGTGTTAGTGAGTGTCTTATAATTAATACATAATTTTATAAATACACTGTGCGGCTCTGTTAGAACGTGGGTCTCTAGTTGGCAGAGGTATGTACCTTTGTCCAAATAGGGACTCTTGCTTCTAGTCAGGGTAAGGGGCTACACTCCTATATAGGGTAAGGGGCTACACTTGTAAATAACCTCTGCTCACCCCCCAGGTAGCTTGGCACGAGCAAGCAGGCTTATCTTAGAGGCAGTGTGTAAAGCAATTGTGAACACATACAGTAATACAGTGAAAACACTACCAATGGACACCACAACAGTTTAGAAAAATAAGTAATTTTTACTAGACTTAACACAAGACCAAACAACAAAAAACCACAATACTGTAAACAAAAATAGACTTTAAAATGGTAGAAAATAGCTTAGTTCAATGTAGACAGTAAATGCGACACTTTACACTAAAAGTATCTTAGGTGCGTCACGTAAACAAACAAAAGGGTTGCAGGGAAGTTGATGTGCCGTTCCTTACACTCAGGGGAGTGGATGCGTCGGTTCCTTACTGTTGCGCAGAAGAGTTGAGGCTCGCTTTCTAACTGTGTGGGGAGTTGAAGCGTCCTTTCTTACTGCGGCCCGGAGGTGATGTGACAAGATGGCACCTCAATGCGATGTGACGATCTGGTGCGATGCGACAAAATGGCATCTTGATGCAATGTGACAACGTTGGATGTGATGCGTGCACGCCTGATAGCCATGCGGCGAACTCAGTAACTTCTGAGCCGCGACAGGCCCTGCGACACCCTTCTACGGTGATGCGACGGTGACTTCTGCGGCAGCGGCACGCTTCTCTGGGAATGCGACATGCTTTGTCGATGATGCGACGGAGAAAAGCTGCGGCGGCACGCTTCTTCGGTGATGCAACGGCAACTCCTCGTTGCGTCGTGCTTCCAGCTCCCAGTGACACGCAGTCTTTTTAGAGGGCCCAAACAAGAGTAGGCACCTCTCTGTAGGCAGAATTCCCAACAAGGGAATTCAGGGGAGCTGGTGGGGAAATCTTGTATCCCTGAGACTTCAGGCAGGAGGCAAGCACAATTCAAGCCCTTGAAGATTTTGTTTTCAACTTTGCAAAAGTACACAAAAAGATCCTTCTCTTCTTTACTTGCCATTAAAGTAACCACTGCAGGCCAACCCAAATAGCACAGCACAGTGGAAGTCTCCTCCTTCAGCTTCCTTGGTTCTTCTCCTTGGCTTGATTCCAGAATTGACAAAAAATTCAGGGGTTTCAGCTCTCATATTCATACCCCAAAATACTTTGTTCTCTATGTGTGAGGGGTCCTGGACCCAGTCCAAACCAGTTCTGGGTACACTCTGCAAGTGCACAACTTCTTCCTTTGTCAGAGTAGGCCAGGGTCATTAGACGCACCACAGGAGGTGGAGCCAGCATTGTGGAAGGCAGGCACAGTCCTATTCAGGCCCAGGTGCTACTCCTCCAACCACTCCCAATGCTGATAGGTCTATTCAGCCTAGTGCTGACTCACCCAGACTCCTGGAGCCACCCCAGCCCCTGTCACTCACAAACCAGACATGGAATACACAAACCTAGCAGAGGCATGCTGGATGGTTAGGTAAGAAAATACCTACTTTCTAAAAGTGGTATTTTCAAACATTGAATGTAAAAATCACCCTCACTAAAAGATGTATATTAACATTCTGAGTTCAGGCATATTAAACTCATATTTCTACCTAATTCCCCGAGTCAGTTAGGATTGATTATAAGATGTTATAATCAAACTGCCCATTATGGCCTATGGGAACAGGTAGCCTTGCAATAGTGAAAAACTAAATTGGCTGTAATTCACAATCAGGACATGCCAAACACATTAGGGCATGTCCTACCTTTCCCATACAATGCACCCTGTCCATGAGGGTACCCTGGGCCTACCTTAGGGGTGACCAACATGTAGAAAAGGGAAGGTTTAGGGACTGGCAAGTGTGTGCACTTGCCCAGTCGACATAGCAGTCCCAGACTGCACACAGGCTCGGCAATGGCAGGCCTGAGCCATATTTTACAAGCTACTTCTGTGGGTGGCACAACCAGTGCTGCAAGTCCACCAGCAGCATTTGATTTACAGGTCCTGGGCACACAAGTAAATCAAATAGCCAATCATGGAGGCACTAATCCATTACAACAATTTACAATAGAGAGCATATGCACTTTAGCACTGATCAGCAGTGAAAAAGTGCCCAGAGTCATAAAACCACCAACAACAGGTCAGAATAAAATACAGGAGGAAGGCAAAAAGTTCAGGGATGACCCTGCAAAAAGAGCAAAGTCCAACAGGCTCTTTTTCACTTAATCTATACCAATGAGATTATGTTCTGGTAAAACAAGCTGTTTTACACTCCTTCTGGACTAATCCTAAAGGGTGCTCTCCACAGCTACCACTTAGAGAGGCTTCTAAGGTTGTCCAAGGCCACTAAAATCACCGTAAGGGTTGTCCGGATAGGTGCAGGGTGCCCACTTACATAAGTGTGCATCATATTCCAAGCCAGATATATATATATATATATATATATATATATATATATATATATATATCCAACTCCTGTGTTGGCGCGAAGCATAAGTGGCCGCTTGCAGCGGCGGGCCAGGACGGGAGCGCCACTCCCTCCGTTTTCACAACACACGTTCTCCAATCTCTCAAGAACGACGTCCAGGCCAGCTTAGTTTAAAAAAAACGGTGTTTATTTCACAGCCCACTCAACGTTTCGGGAACCACTTCCCTTGCTCACGAGTGATCGTGTCTGTTTACACCCAGTGTTTTAAGGTTTGTCATGTGATCAGAATCAAAATAAACATAATAGACAGACTCCCAGTTCATTAGTTTTCTGGAGCTGTGAAGACAGACTTGCATGCTTTGTCAGTGAAACGTGGCACATTTAAAATACCTCATTCAATTTTATGAAATACATTTCTGCGTCCTTCAATTACGACATAAGAAATTAAATTAAAATTAAATATTGGCGGCAGGGTTTTGGCCAAAACAATGAATAAGTCCAAAATCATGACTTAGCGTTAATCGGCCTCTGCATCCTGCTGATCGGTGCCATTAGGGCATTTCGAGCGGTCATCTGATTTGGCCCCAGTGGGCTAAACAATAAATTGCAATTCAGTCCATAACATAATTGATGTATCCCAGTTCGGCACACTCATGGTTGACTCACTCGTGGTAGATCCTACCAGATCATACTGCTCACGTCGTGTATAAATACTGTGACAAAGCCCTAGTGGGCATTGGAATCACCAATGTTCATTCAGTATCAAATCACTTGCCACTTGACGCATCGTGCCACATTCTTTCTGTACTGCATTGGCTGTCTCACACTCTCCCAAAATAAACGTTTATAGGTACCTGTAAACTATAAATAAATACAGTGATTATAAATCAGACTCTTCTGTGTTATCTTCATACCAACCATTAAAAACAACAAAATACTTTGAAACAGCCAGACACAATGTTACTCAGTTCAATACCCTTTTCATTCAGTTCAAAATCAATTTCTAACCAAGGTGTACACTCAGGGCTTCATCGCAGTTATGTCCTAGGGGTTGCATAGTATGGTACTTGATTATGAACCTAGACTCCAATCTCCTCAGTTCCTGCATCCTATTGCCACCTCTCTCTCTCGTAGGTATTTGATCTAACACTACAAATGAGAGGAGGTTACAATTGCCTTGGTGATGTGTAGCAAAATGTCTCGCTACTGGATACTGTTTGTCATGATTTTTTATGGCCCTTAAGTGCTGCAACACCCTGTCTTTGGCAGGTTTGATAGTGCTCCCCACATACCATTTTTTGCAGGGACATTTCAGGGCATATACCACATATTCTGTGTGGCAGGAAACATGTTTAGTGATTTTGTAGGGTTCACAATCATTAGACAGCTTGACTTCTTTGGTACTATGGCTGAATTTACATGCCTTGCACCGCCCACACACAAAAAATCCTTGGACTGGGTTCTCATTGCGTTTTTTGTGTACTACAAGTGTCTGACAGATTCTGTCTTTAAGAGACGCTGGTCTCCTATATGTTATCTGTGCATGCTCTTGGATACCTGCTTTGATGTCCTTATCTGTCATGAGGGCACTCCAGTATTTATTAATGGCTCCTCTGACTTGTTTGGCTTGGGGATTGTAATCTGTGATAAACCTGACCCCCTCATCATCTTTGTTACTCCCTTCTGTGGTTGCAGGATTTTTATCTTTCTCCATTACCTTGCGTACAGCTTCACCAATGCATTTCTTGCTATACCCCCTGGCTTTAAATCTTTCACACATAGTGTTTTTTTCTTTTTCAAAGTCCTCTACTTTGGTGCAGTTCCTTTTGGCTCTCAGAAGTTCACCATAGGGGATCGAATTAATCAAGTTCCGAGGGTGGCAGCTCTGTGCGTGCAGAAGGCTGTTTCCAGCCGTCTCCTTCCGATACAGAGTTGTTACTAACCGTTCATTCTCTCTTGTGACCCTTAGGTCCAAAAAGTCAACAGTTACCTCATTTATGTGGCTGGTAAAGGAGAGATTGTAGTCATTTACATTTAAAATGTCCACAAACTCTTCTGCCTCCTTCACTGTGCCCTTCCAGACGATAAAAATATCGTCTATGTACCGGAGCCAGGTACATACTCCGGTACGGTATTGATTTAGCTGTCTGACAACTTGTTCTTCCCACCAGCCTAAATAGATTCCAGCAAAGCAAGGAGCAAAGCAAGTGCCCATTGAAGTCCCAAGCAGCTGGTGGTATATGGTGCCATTGAATAAAAAATAATTCTGGGTCAGGCAAATATGGATCATGTCTAGTAGCATATATATATATATATATATATATATATATATATATATATATATATATATATATATATATTCACTGAAAAAACCATAGGTTATAGACCATATATAGTTAGGAATTAGCATTTACAAAACCTTATTTTACTCACACAAAACCATTGAAATTCCATATATAGTTAGTTGCACTAACTATATATCGCGCATCCGCAATCCACTGCTGATGATGTCACATATTACATCATTCATGACATGGTCAGTGACATCACTGATGACATCACTGATGACATCTCAAATGACATCACTGATGACATCTCATTTGACATCAATGACCACATCACTGATGATATCATTCATGTGACAATACAATGCATCTCCTCACATTTTAATATAACCTCTGTTACAACCAGTGTTAAATACAGAGTATAATTTTTGAAACCATTGACACACCAATACTAGTTACTACATACGCACTCACTGATTCCTACGTCTACACACACATTCACTCATTCATCCATACAATCATTCATACATACAATCACTCATCTTTACAACACTATCATATGCACTCATACACCTATACAGACATTTACACTCTGTTGCTCATCCATGGAGTTACTCACACACCTAGTCAGTCATGCAAAGAATCAATCACACCTCCATTTTCTAATCTATACAGTTAAACATAGAGCACCTTACATTTTCAAACATATACTAACACATACTTACTCTCTTATACAATCACTGATACAAGTACACATTGATCTGCACAGAGTCACACACCTCCCAACCAGCCACACACACACTCAGTCTCCCATACAAATACTTGGCCAACCAATCAATAACCCATATAGCCACTCATATAGCTACTGATCAACACATGCAGCAGCTTGCACAACAACAGACATACTGATGCAAACTTTCACACAGTTTAGTCACTAACCTATGCATTCAGTAGGACGCATTTAATCACTCACTCATACAGTCAACCACGCACCTACTAAAACCTTCATTCAGACACTTATACATCTACTCATTCTTCAATATGTAAAACATATTTTAACTTTACAGAAACATACAGTCACTGGATGTTGTCATCAGTGATGTCATTTGAGATGTCATCAGTGATGTCATCAGTGATGTCACTGACCATGTCATGAATGATGTAATATGTTACATCATCAGCAGTGGATTGCGGATGCGCGATATATAGTTAGTGCAACTAACTATATATGGAATTTCAATGGTTTTGTGTGAGTAAAATAAGGTTTTGTAAATGCTAATTCCTAACTATATATGGTCTATAACCTATGGTTTTTTCAGTGAATTTTCAAGGTTTTGTAAATGCTAATTCCTAACTATATATGGTCTATAACCTATGGTTTTTTCATTGAATTTCATTGGTTTTTTAACAGCTAATATCTGTAGCTGTAAAATGTATTCTTCTTTAAATCCAAAAATATATTTTATATGTTTATGATTAATTTTTTTTTTTATATTTTTTTTTCTTCGTTCCCGCTTCGCGAATCGGGAAGCTTCCCGTTAGCTGACCTTGATGCCGCGAAATAGACCGCAAGCCGGTAAACGTTTCTTTACCGCAAGTGCCGCGTTAGAAAACAACATCGTGACGCCTCCCGTCCGCATGACGTTTCACGTTGTCGCGTGATACGTCATATGACGTGCTACGTTAGCGAACTGGCACGCGAAGCGAGTCGCAAAGCGCAGGTTTCTGGAAGCAAACCGGGAGGCCCTGCAAAGCGCTTAACGTAAACACAGCAGGTCATGTGACTTGGTAATAACACTTTTCATTGGTTCATTTCACTTTTGGTTTCCTAATGATGTAAGACTAGGTCATATAATCTAAAATGAAAACTTTTCATTGGTTGAGAACTCTTGTTTTTCCCAAATGATGAAAATCCCTCCTTCTTTCCTCACTCTGACTTTCATCATTGTGAGAGAAAGACCCTTTGTGATCACTGAGCAATGGCTTCTTTAGTAGCTTCAGCTGGTGCTTCCCCACCACCTCCACCACATCCAAGGAAGAGTGGACCACCTGCTCAAGTTATAATTCAGCAAGAAGAGGAAGAAGAGGAAGACGAGGAAGAGCAGGAAGAGAGGCAGTTTTTGCCTGAGGAGCCCAGGACGTCTCACCGGAAAGAAAACTTCATTTGGCAATTTTTTTAAATTCCCAAAGGTCAGAAAAAAGTAAATGCAAGATACGTAACTTGCCTTATATGTCAAGATAGACTGTCCAGAGGAACCGAGAAAAAATACAGTTTCGGAAACTACACAATGCATCGCCACATGACTAGGTGGCATCCTAACAACTACAGTGCTGCACAGTTTCGGAACGACCTAGATAATCTCCCTATTATGGCCAGAAGATCTGTTGTACCGGAAGTAACGGGACCAGAGGGCAGGGAGATGGTGCCAAATATACAAATGAGATTTGGTGAAGTAAAACACATCTGCGTATTTTGCGATGGATTCATTTGCTACGGAGAAAGAAGCATCCCTCTGATCAACAGAGCTATTGACTATCATATGCAAGTTTGTACGAAACGCCCAAAATAATAAATACTTTTTTTTGTTTTGTTGCTCCTGTTGAGCCCTTTACAATGAATCGTTTTCATTGCCCCCTCCAAGAAAAACCCCAAAAAATATAAAACTGTTCAGAAAAATTCAAAAAAAGTAAAAAAATGTTCCGAAAAATAATAAAAAAAATATAAAACAACAAAAACAATAAAAAAAAAAGTTCTTTTCAGAACTACCTCCCCGTTATTAAAAAATTGGTACAATATTTGGAACTGTGCCAACCTCTATTTCTCTTAGTTCGCTTCCCAGTTCGCTCGCCGGTACGCGAACCGGAAGCGAACCAAAAACAGTAAGTATAAGGGAAGGAAACAGACACTTATGTTAAAAGAAAGACAGCTATAGGGGAGTAAACTAGAGATACTATTACCCGTAATCCACTGCTGATGATGTCACATATTACATCATTCATGACATGCTCAGTGACATCATCAGCAGAGGATTGCGGGTTTTTTGGCAACGTGCCTTATCCACGGTTTAATAACGCTGCCTTTTGCTTTATATAAGTTTTCAAATTGTATGAAATATATACCAATAGGTCGTTATGAACCTTTAGGTAGTGCTTTTCTTCATGAGGTCTGGTCGCTTCCATACACATACAGATGTTTCAAAGATGATCAAGAAGTTTATCTGAATGGAGAGGAATGCACTGAGACGCCAGATCATTCACTAATGTGTAGGCACATACAGTTACACGGTTCATGCAACAAACACCGACCAAATATGGCTTGCGTGTTGCAAGGCACGCCAGTTCCTGCTATCATCCCCACGTTCAAATTGTTGGAAAATGGTAGTTATTTGATGCTCAATAATGAAGATTGTTCTGGGTTAATTAAAAGTATTCCTTTTATCGTAACAGTAAGTGAACGGGTTATTTGCTGCAGAAATGTTCTATTTCCTCCCACACATGAACATAGGGAGTTTTCAATCTGGCCACAAATACCAACCTTGGGAGCAGATTTCAACGGCATGGCAAGAATAAGAGCTCTTTTGTCTCAGAGAGAGGTGGCCTTGAGTTCGGCCCGTGAAACTTTCGTGCTTCACATAGCGAACACCCGTACAGAGGTGCAGACCCTTTTCAATTCAGATTTGCCTTTCAATTTCAGCAAGATGGTTCGGACTATCTTTAACGCATCCTCCACAAAGGCCCTGGCGCACTTTTTTAAAGTTGTTACCAGTGGTCTCGTGACTTCATTTGAGAAAATCTTTGGAGTCATCCCTGCTTTCTTTCATTCTATTTTCTCCACTCTGCTTCGTGGATTGCCATTTTTACTTGCATTACCAGCGGACGCTCTTGTGCTTTTTTACATTTTTAAATATGGATGTCCCTCCTATGCAACCTCCCGCCCTGCAGCTGCTGACACTGTTCCGCAATCGCATGCTAGAATATTATGGCACAATGCCGTTGGCGATATTAAGCACGGCATATGGATTATCTTTTCGATTCTCCTACTTCACCTGTGTCCAGCCTGTATTTCACTGCCTGACCTGTGATTTCGATTGGGCCATTAATTTGTGTCTCTGCGGACCGGTTTCTCCTGACGTCGACTTTAATCAGCTGATGACTCCTATCATTACTCACGAGTTGGTTTGTCCTGGCGAAAGGATTATGGCTGTTGCATTGATGCATGGACTAATTGGTCCCTGGAATTTACTGGCGGCAGCACAGTCTTTCTTGGAACAGAGCTTTGTTGAAAACCCACCGAGCTGTCCTCTGATGGTGATAGAGGATCCGGTGCTGGGAGAGCACGTATGTTCTTTTCCGCTTTTAAATTGGATGGCTGAACTGTTTTCGGATGAAGACGGTGACTTCCTATTGGAGGCTGTTGCAGCTTATTTTGCATACACAGTTATGTCATAGACCTTTTTCATGTTTGATATGCTGAGTACTAGCATTTCATTGACAATTCATTGACTTATTTGTCAAGTTTTTATTATTTACCTTGCCTATTGGCTTAAGACTCGATAAAGTACTTGGCTGTTTTATTTTTCTTTAGCATTAAATTTTCCTAGTTTTTAATGCTTTACCTTGCGGACCGTCCACATATAAACTTGCAATCTGCTCTCATGAGATGGCACTTCTATTATCTTATTCAGTTCGTTTCCGGATCATGGGGAGGTGTCATCTAGGTCCTGGATATCTTTACACCGTGTTAAGTTAGCATGGGCTCATTACCGGTTTAAACGCCATTTTTCCTTTTTTGCAACTTCTGCACACGACACTTAGTTGTTGCTTTAGCTTTCAACCTAGTAGTTCATCGTGGTTTACATGAGAATAATATGTTATTGCTCTACTATCTGCTTTGCTTGTTAAACTATATCTGTATAGCGAGTGCTAAAGTTTCAAGAACAACACCATACAGAATTGTTATGAGGTCTGATCTCCACGACTTCATACTCATAACATAAGTGCGACTTCTGCCAATTCTGGGCATGAGGCGGGTTTTATATTGCTTTGCCGAACACACATACACAACACTTGATGCGGTTCACATGAAGAGAGAGCTGGTGTATGCTGATGTGATTCCTTCAAATCTAAGACACTAAAGTATGGGCACGCCCTAAACCAACACAAAGAGACCTTCTTAGCAAATAATATAATATGTGTATTAGGGAGGGTGAGATATAAGCAGCCGCGGGCCGTGGAGGGAGTTACGGTGAGGCAGGGAGGCGGGGAGGGGGAGAAGCCCCTCCCCCTCCCCGCCTCCCTGCCCCACCGTAACTCCCTCCACGGCCCGCGGCCGCTTATAAGTGTTGCTAACTCTTATTCATTTACAGCATGTTAACATACTATCACCATTCGCTTTTTATGTACTAGTAACTATGCTGGTAATTTTGCTACTGATAATATGTGTACTTGTATTCTCCACCCTGCTTCTCCCCCTCCCCGCCTCCCTGCCTCACCGTAACTCCCTCCACGGCCCGCGGCTGCTTATAAGTGTTGCTAACTCTTATTCATTTACAGCATGTTAACATACTATCACCATTCGCTTTTTATGTACTAGAAACTATGCTGGTAATTTTGCTACTGATAATATGTGTACTTGTATTATCTAAGATACTACGCCTGAGAAGACGGCATTAGTAAATAAACATTTCAAATACACATGTGTTCTTCTTAACTCCATGTTCTGGTTTCTAAGAAATATATAACGACCGACTGTTCATGACTTCCACGTATCCTGAGGTACTATAAGTTCATATTCTGGATTGTCTAAACATTGAGAGTTTGTTATATCCAATGTGACACTGTACCTAGCTTGCTAAGGGGTTTTTGATTACTAACGTGAGTTTTGGGACACCCTAATTCGCCGATGTTCCAATCCTCTGTCCACAGTTCTGTGTCAGAACAGAAACCCTGCGACAGGGGCACCCCCGACCCTTGCTGGAGCTTCATCACACTTGCGATACAACTCCAGCAATGCGCCACCTTTACGGCACAGATACATCACGCATCTGTGCTGTTTTTGCCCCATGATGCGCCGCATTGTAAATGCAGCACACCATAGGTGACGGAACAGCGGCACAGAATGACTAACACATCCCTGGTGATGCGCCAGTCATCATAAATCTATCCCTATGCTTCTTATCTTGTTAGAGATGAACCGCCATATGTATCATCAAAGTTTTTTGCATTTCCTAAATAGCGAACTTTAAGGAATAAATAGCGATTCTTTACCATTCCTAGTTTGCGATTAGCTATTTGCTAATTACAAATTACCCATTCATTTCCTTCATTTCCATAGGGCGGTTGGACTCACTTTTAGCTCGAACGGCTGAATGGATTTCCACGAAACTTGGCAAAATTGTAGGGACTGGTAGCCCGATGTGCCTTTGCTATGTCTCAAGATATATGCTCCAGTGGTTTTTACGAAAATTAACTTTGAAAAATATATATTGGGCTACATTGGCCTATATATATGTTGGAGCCCAAATGTAGCCCAATGTAGCCCAATGAAGCCCAATGTAGCCCAATGTAGCCCAAAGATGGCCGCCAGAGACAAAAAAAACAAATGTAGCCCAAATATCAGCCAGATGTAGCCCAACTATAGCCCAGTGACAGAATGACCAATCAGCTTCGCAAACCTCCGTTACGCGAAGCGGAGCGCTGTTACAGATATATATCTTTTTTTGAACGTTAATTTCTCAAAATCCACTGGAGCACATATATTGAGACCTAGCAAAGGCACATCGGGCTACCAGTCCCTAATATTTTGCCAAGTTTCGTGCAAATCCATTCAGCCGTTCGATTATTATTATTATTATTTTTTTTTGCCCCGCGGGGCCCTTTTAAAACCTCCACATCAAACCTAGGGGGTCAGCGAGGATCTACTATGCCCCCTTATAGTTATTTCCCCCTTTGTTTTGGCCTCCTCTTGTCTCTCGATCCTACCGAGAGACAAGATGGCGGCCGCTACGGACTTTTTGGAATGTTGACAGACGCCAGAGAACCAATCAGCTTCGCTTCACAAAGCTCCGTTGCGCGAAAAGTACGCGTCCTGGGACGCTGCCCGGTCCGCTGTTACAGATATATATCTTTTTTTAAACGTTAATTTCTCAAAATCCACTGGAGCACATATATTGAGACCTACAAAAGGCACATCGAGCTACCAGTCCCTACAATTTTGCCAAGTTTCGTGCAAATCCATTCAGCCGTTCGGGCTAAAAGTGAGGCCAACCGCCCTATGGAAAACTCAATGTTAAAAACACGTTTTGGGACCCCCCTTTTTTCTCGGCCCCCCCTTGACGAACCCCCCCCAAATTTTCAAGGGCTGCTCAGAAACAAAATGTGCCATTTTCCTGAAAATTTCAGCCAATTCCGTCCACAAACGCCAAAGTTATTAGACATAGAATTTTCAAAAATCCCATAGAGAAAAAATCCTAACTATATATACCTACTGGCGACCGCCAGTAGGTAATATATATATATATATATATATTCATTGGAAAAACCATAGGTTTCAGGCAGGTTATAGTTCGGAATTATCATTTAAAAAACCTTATAAATTCACTGAAAAAAACATAGGTTTCAGGGGTGTTATAGTTAGCTGGACATTTCACTCGTACAAAACCATTGAAATTCCACCGTTATAGTTAGTTCAGCTAACTATAACTTGCGCGCCCGCAATGCACTGCTGATGACGTCACATATTACATCACTCATGACATGGTCAGTGACATCACTCATGACATCACTGAGGTGGAATTTCAATGGTTTTGTACGAGTGAAATGTCCAGCTAACTATAACACCCCTTAAACCTGTTTTTTTCAGTGAATTTTTAAGGTTTTTGTAAATGATAATTCCCAACTATAACCTGCCCAAAACCTATAGTTTTTTCAATGAATTTCGAAGGTTTTTTAAAAGATAATTCCTTAGTATAACCTGCCTGAAACCTAAGGTTTTTTTCAGTGATTTTGAAAGATTTTTTCAATGACAATTTTTAAATGTATTAATTGTTATATTTATTTCTTTGATACTGATTTACTACATTTTTTTAATCTATATATTTTTAGATATCTTATTTGTTAGCTTACATTACACATTTTTTATATATAAAAAAAAGTAATATATACTTTTTTATATTTATTAAAATATTTTTATATTTTCTTTTTTAAAATATTTTTTGAGGAGTCGAGCATGCAAAATGCACCATTCTCAACTACTGCGTGGAACGTAGCCGCCATTTTACAATTGCTCTGCAGGATCCGCGTAGGGTGTGCGATATACAAAAAGTTATATATATATATATATATATATATATATATATATATATATATATATATATATATGTATATATATATATATATATATATATATATATATATATGACGAAGCTTGTCACTTAGAAGACAGAAATGCCGGATAAAAAGCAACAAAGAGTCGACCCAAAGGTGCCGGTGCAAAGGTGGTTTAATTCGATAAAGCCAGCGCTGCCGCCATGACGCGTTTCGCCTTCGAGAAGGCTTGATCACATGACAAACTGCATGACAGTGAGCAGAGCATTTAAAGTGACAGTGCATGAGATTGTATCATGGAAATGGAAAAAATACTTTACATTAAATTGAAAACGCTGCGTTTGTGCAATCAATAAAGAATGCCCTAATGAAACACCTAGTTTTTGCTCAGCAATGTTTCACAATTAATAAAATCAGATGTACAGTTTATAAATGAAAGAGCTTATTTACAAAAAAAAAATTACGCCCAAAAAAAATATTCTTTTATTTGTAATAAATGTATACTACTTTTTAATGCAATTTTGCGAAGTCGCACTAGGTGCATGCTGCATGTACGCACCCAATGCGGATCCCATGTGACCAAAAAAAAGAGATTTGATTGGTTTATAACACTTACTGTTCTAACTATTGAAGAACCCTACCCATTTTAATTACTCTACTTAGACCTTCCTTAGGAGAAGACCTGTCCTGAAAAGAACGTCACTTTTTCTTCATTGTAACCCTGAATTCCTTATTTGGAGGCAAAAATGGCTACACCACTGCAAGAATCATCTGATTCTGATGATTTTATTGCTGAACAATTTCTACCAGAACCTCCCCCTCCCGAAAGATACACATCCATCGTATGGAAATGTTTTACTTTTCCGGAGGGGCAAAAGAAATGTAATGCCACCAAAGTAACATGCAAGATTTGCTAGGCAGTACTGTCCAGAGGAGATCCAAACAAGAAATACTCATGTGGCACTGCTAGTATGTTCAAGCACCTCCAATCCATGAATCCTGTGAACTATGTTCACGAAGAATGTAGAAGACTGCGTCAAAATGCACCTCCACCACCGGCAATACCAAGTACCTCTGGGGCATCACCTTCAACATCACCACCAGACATACATCCCCAATTTGTGAAAGTTAGAATGCACTGCGTGAAGTTCAATCGTTTAATTTGTTATGGGGAGCAATCAGTAGTTTGCAGAGCAATTGATAACCATCAATGCTAGTTTTTTTTTTTGTATTCACTAAAGGTTCATGGTTTTGTTCGTCCTGTTGACTTTTTTTCTTTTTAAAAAAACAAAAAATGAAAAAAACATTCAAAAAATAAAAAAAAATATAAAAACAAAAAAAAAGTTATTTTCAGAACTCACTACTCTGGTTAAAGAAAGAGATACATTTGGATGTATGACGGTACCACGCGTTCTTTTACAACGCGTACCGTTACAACGCTACTTTTACCACGCAAGTCGTTACCACGACTTGCGTGGAGGGGCGCTGGATAGTAAATATTTTAATTTACTATTCCAACTCCAGTCCCCGTGGACTCTAGGGAAGGAGTTGGATAGTAAATTAAACAATTTACTATCCTGGAGTGCCCCCCAGCGCAAGTCGTGGTAACGACTTGCGTGGTAAAAGTAGCGTGGTAACGGTACCGCGTTGTAAAAAATGCGTGGTAACCGTTGCATACCTATGATAGTGTGTGAAAGTTTACATAAATGTATACGTACTGCATAATTGACTAAAGAATGCATTTGTGGTAAATGGTGAATTTATTACTGCAGAACTATAAGGAAGTGTTGTAGCATGACGCTGTAAGCTCTTTAGCTACAGCGTGCTGAGCTACTTCCGAAGCACAGGGATGCAACATATGTACATAAATATGTTGGAAGTCTGTGCTTCCCGCTGCACTGCTGCTTAAACTGCAGGAATGTGGTGATACAGTCACCCTTGCACCATGGTGCAAGAATATCTGTGGCGTGTGGAGTTTGTTTTTGTGCAGGAAGACACACCTTCCTGCACAAAAACAATCACTGAAGGCATTTTTCTCCTTCAATATATGCTGTGCATTGTAGCATATATTGGAAGAAACAAATGAGGAGAAATGAAAACAATTCTGGCACAGATTTACAATCTCTCCGCGCCACCAGTACGTCACTTTTTGTGGCGTGCTGGTGGCGCAGGTGCCTCCTCCATATTTACAAGGAGAGAAAAAGTTACCCTGCGTGACTTTTCCTTTCCTTCTAAATACGGCCCATTCTTATGCAGGTCTTTGTGTATATATATATATATTACATCATTCAATGACATGGTCAGTGACATCACTGATTACATCTCAAATTACATCATCCAGTGAATGTGGTTTGGTTTGTTATTTAAATATGTATTATATATATAGCAATCTGCATCGAGTGGATATAAAAAAATCTGGATAGAGGATTTAGTAGCAGTGTAATTGATTGTTTACTTAAGTAATTTACAGTGTCTCACTAAATATATTGGATACTGACTAAACTGTGTGAATATCTGTATCACTTTGTCAGTTGTTGTGTAAACTGCTGCACCAGTTGGTTGCTAGCTACGTGAAAGTCTATATTAGTTATTGATGAGTTAACTGAGTATTTCTTTGGGAGAGTGAATGTGTGTGTGGTTCGGTGGGGGGTGTGTGACTGCACAAAGATGTGTGAATTGTTGATTCAGTGGGTATATGACGTTAAGACTATATGTTATAACAATTGTTTGGGTGAGTGAATATCTTTATGGGTGTGGTGATGAGCAAATACATCTCTCAATGGTACAAGAAAAATAAAAGGCAGTGTATGTGACATGTGTTGTATATAAAGAAGTATACATATGACTCAGTGATTGCATGAGTGACTGTATGGATAACTGTATAGTTGTAATAATTATATTTAGGGTAGTACAGTGGTGTTTATGTAGTGTAGGGGTCGTGCTGGGGTAGATTTAAGGTTTAGGGTAGTGCAGCAGTGTTTGATTACAGTACTATAAGGAGAGACACTGGGTGAATTCATAATTGGCTGAGTTTTACTTTAGTGAATAGATTAGTACATGGTACTAAAAGAGTGACTATGGGATTGCAACAGCAGTCACACTGTGTTTGCTGGAGTGTATAGATACTGACTGGGGAATTGTAGACCTTAAAACTCGGAGTAATGGAATTAAATAAATTAATACTCGGATATAAATTATAATACTCGAAGTTTAATAGAGAGTATCTCTGGCACAGGATGCAGGGAAAATAGGGGTTTAGGGTAATGAAGAATAATAAAAAAAAGTTAAAAAAAAGGCAAGTTACTAGAATAATAAGTCAAAAAAAGGGAAATGAATGTTAATACTCGTATTAAAAAAAGTAACCCATAGAAATGTTTTAATAAGAAAAACCAGTTTAAATAAAGCATTTTAGAAATTATACAAAAGTTAAAAAGAATGGAAAGAGGCACGTTTACATAAACACGTGACATACTAAAACAGTGGAAATGAGAACACCTGTCAACTGAAAAACGTGAGTTAAAAGTGGGAGGAGCAATACATTGATCCCATAGAGTGTTGAGTAACCAAAAAGTAGATTAACCACACCCATGGGATGATTAGTTTAGTTTCAGAGAATCAATACGGGCGAAGAAACTACGAGCAAGGTAATGATTCGGGGCTGCGGAAGCATCTTGAGAATATCTTTCATTTCCTTAGAGGGAACATACTGTTAATGTATATTTAAAAATACATAAAACATTATGTCTCCTCCAGAGGAGTTGGATGAATTTCGACAGAGGAAGGAAAGAATATCGAAGAGAGGTAAATTATGTGAATGGGTATATGTTTGATATTTTTAAAAAAAGAAAACAAAAATAATTAAATGAATATAAAATGTAGTATGTTTAAGTTGAAATGGAATATAATAATGAGTTGACGAAAAAACCATTACAAGAAATATAGGTTAATTAAGGAATTACTATGTGCAAGGTAATGATTAGGAACGATGGTATCATCTTGAGTTTATCTTTCAGTTCCACAGAGGGATCATATTGTTAATGTATATTTTAATTTACATTTAACTTTATGATCCTTCAAGTGGAGTTGGATGACTTTCAACGGAGGGTTTGAAAGAATAATAAATAATATATATTTTAGTATGCAATTATTTCTTAAGGATTGAAAAATGTACTATAAATACACTATTGACGCAAAAAGGAAATACTTTAGAATAAAGGAAAATACTCTTTAGCTTCTACATTGAAAATGGGATAAAAGTATTTATATTGAGTAGTGCTTTTACCAATTTTCACTTGTGAAGAACAGGAGGATTATCATCGTAAGCACTTTTTTTGAAAAAAATAATATAATTGTGTCTTAATTAATAATGCTTTCAATTTTTAAACATGAAGTGTATATAATAAAGAAAGATGAAGTAGTGAGGGAGTGTTTGTCGTAGTACTTCTATTCTACTTTATCTGAAAGTAAAAAAAGTCCAAACATTTAAATAAAGATGATGCGGCAACACTTATATAATGTAAACATAAGGAATGAGTGCTTATCATAAAATAAAAAAAATGTGGTCCAACGCGTGATACCAATGAATGAAAAAAAGATTTTGCACTTCACCCATGTGATGAATATAAAAGACTCAATAAAAATATTTTGAAAACTTCTGCATTTTTCTTTCAAGGATGGTTTGAAGAATTATACATTTAATGAAAGGACAAAGTACTCCACGCTAAAGGAAAAAAGTCAGCACAATTATGATAGAATACAAAATAGAATAATATTTTTAAATACCTTTACAGTCAACAAGCTTGTAAGCAGAGTACACAGTTTAAGTTAAAAACACCCTACCACAACTAGTTTTTGAAACGCATTGTAAAATAAAGTGCGCCACAAAATGGGCTACCTACATGGTGAGGGTATCATAACGTCACATATAAAAAACAAGCCAATCAACATTAGGATCAGGAAGGTAAAGTTAACCACACAACAGCCAATCAAATGTTTTTCAAAATCTGCGTAAGGAAAGGGATTGGTCAGTAATACGTCTTCTTACAATGCTTCACAACCAATGAAAAAGAGGTGTAGAAAGTTTCTGTTTTTACCATACGAGCAAATCAGATACCCTTGCAAGTACATGCAGGGGGAGGCAATTGTTTCTTACAATAAATAATAACAATAAAAAAGGGTAGTTTAAAAGAACGCTTTGGAATAAAACACAAGTGTGTTTGATTAAATAAAGTTTACGAGGTGAAGTATAATCAACAATCTTTAAAAAATTAACGGGAAAATGATCAGTCACGGCGTTAACATTATCACTGCATTAGCAATCAATCACATGACTTACGTTTCACCACTGTCAGCCGCTCCTTACTTCACTTGCAAAGTTAAAAAGAACATGTGTAACATTTGCAAACAAGTGTAGTGCGATGCGAATTATTGAGGATGACTTGCTTTTGCAAGACCCCGAAAGGCTTCTTGCAGAATAAGTACGCACTTATCTACCAGACCCCATTTAATGATTAACCAGGCTGTCAAGGCTAAACACGTCGGAAATCATCTCTCGTTACTTTCTATTCGTCCAGGTTGACCGTGAAAGTGCGTGTCTCCTTCTCCTTTAACTCCTTTCTTTTTCATAGTAATTGTTACTCCTACACTGTCCAGCAAATACCCCACAGATGCAACTCCCTGGATTTGCAATAGTAATTGTTACTCATACACTATCCAGCACATACCCTACAGATGCACCACCTTGGGGGTGGAATATTTTTTTTTACTGATACACTATCCAGCTCATACCATACAGATGCACCCCCCTGGAGTTAGAATAGTAATGGTTACCACTACACTAACATGCACTTACCCTGCAGATGCACACCCTGGAGTTAGAATACTAATTGCTATCCCTACACTAACCTGCACTTACCCTACAGATGCACCCTGCTCTCTCTTTCTAAATCCAAACCAGATTTACAACACCTGTGCACCACTTTCCAATAGAAGCCCTTGTTCACACCAGAACATGGGTTTCTATTGGAATTCACAAAGCCATATTATCAAGCCCGTTTAAACATCGATCATTTTTATCGCCCTGCTTGATAATATGCCCCTTGGTTTGGATTTAAAGACAGAGCAGTGAAATCTGTTCTCACTTTCAAAATCCAAACCAGATTGCTTTGCCACATGCAAGTTGGCATCTCCCCATGTGAAAAAGCAATGCCGTCTCCCAAAGGAAGCGGGGAGCCGGCGGGACCGTGGGGGCATTGTGGCTCCCCCCACGGTCCCCAACTTTTTTTATAAGACCCGGAGGATAGGGTCCCGGGGATATTAGAAATTACTGATAGGGACTATTTTTTTACGGTAAAATTAGAAGTTGCGCACTCAGCGCAGCGCTCAGTGCGGACCCCTGGTGTGCACGCGCTGGATGCACGACTCATAATCTGTAGGGTGCACGACTCCAGCGCCTTTGGTGCACAACTTCAATGCGTTTGGGAGCCAGCATTGCTTTTCCACATGGGGAGCTACTAACATGCAGCTCCCCATGTGAAAAAGCAATCTGATTTAGATTTTGAAAGAGAGAACAGATTTCCTGGCTATGGGAGGGCGGGATGAACACCCCGGGATATTGTAGGAGCCGGCCCTCCTACAATACATAAAGCCCCGGAAAGTGGTTGTCCCCGGGGCTTTGGAGACCTTGCAACCCCCCAACCATTTTTTTTGGTAGCCCCGGGGGGTGACGGGGCCCTTGAGTGCTCCAGGAGGGGGGCCATGCAGTCCCCTTCCCACAATAGATAATGCCCCGGGGGTGGTGTTCCCCGCGGCTTTGGGGACTTTGGACCCCTCCCCCACCATTGTTTTTTTTAGCCCTGGGAGGGTGACGATCCCTGGGGCTGGGGGGCCTCTCTGGGCCCCCAATAAAATGTAATAATTTTGCCCCCGGGGGCTAATTATAAAAATAAGCTCTGTTTTATTTTATTTATTTTTTTACGGCAGAGTCCGCGCACCCTACACGCACCTGCCGGGTCTTTATAAAAAATAAAATACATTTGTGAGCCCTGGGGGTCCTTCTGGGACACCCTAAGCAGATCTAGAGGGTAACAGTATTTCTACCCTGCCCCCTTTCTACGTTTTGCATACATATTCCACTGGCTTCTTCAGCCTCGCTCTACCGAGGCACAAAATGGCTGCCAACAGTTCCTGGTTTCGAAAGTTGACAACCACTTGACAGCCAATTAGCATTCAGCGCGTGATCGGAAGAGTGCGCTGATAGTCCACGGATCCTCCGCGCCTATAGATATATAAATGCTTTGAACTGTAATTTTCTCAGGAACTACAGAACAGATTGACACCATTTAAGCAAAAGGCACAAGTCTGAACCGAGGACTACATCTTTTCCAAATTTGGCGTAATTTTGTTCAGCAGTTCGGGCTGCAGCTGTGGCTAAAATTCCTATGGGAAATTGCATGGGAAAAACACGTTTTGGGACCCCCCTTTTTTCTCAGCCCCTGCTTCACAAATCACCCGAAACTTTCAGGATAGGAGGGGACCGGAGCTGACTGTTTTGAAAATTTCATGAAGATTCGTCAACCCATGCCAAAGTAATTCCAAATAGAATGTTGCGGACTTCCTATGGAAAATAGGTCCTAACTATAACTACATACTGGCGACCGCCAGTAGGTAATATATATATATATAAAAAAGGGCGTGGCCTCTTTACAAGTCTCTGCAAGGCAGCCCCCTGGCACGTTTGCAGAGGGGGAACTAATTCCCCTTGAATACTGGGGGTCCCTGGGGGCCAACTAGCCCACCAGGCACCTCCAGTATGCACCAGAGGGCTGCGTTGCAGAGAGGTGTAAAAAGGGGCGTGGCCTCTTTACACGTCTCTGCAAGGCAGACCCCTGGCGCATACTGGAGGTTCCTGGTGGGCTACTTGGCCCCCAGGGACCCCCAGTATTCAAGGGGAATTATATACCCCTCTGCAAACATGCCAGGGGCCCGTTTGCAGAGTGCTGCCTGAATTTTTGGGGGGAATCGCCAAAGTACCCATACTGGAGGTTCCTGGTGGGCTACTTGGCCCCCAGGGCCCCTCAATATTCAAAGGGAATTATATCCCCCTCTGCAAACATGCCAGGGGGCGCGTTTGCAGAGTGCTGCCTGAATTTGTTTGGAGGGAGCGCCAAGGTACGCATACCATACGCATATCCCGCGCTTTAAAAAAAATGGGGGGCCTTGGGGGTCCTTGTGGGACCCCCAGAGCAGGCCTAGGGGGTCAGGAACCTCCAGTATGTGACAGGGGGCTGCCTTGCAGAGAGGTGTAAAAAGGGGCGTGGCCTCTTTACACGTCTCTGCAAGGCAGCCCCATGGCGCGTTTGCAGAGGGGGAACTAATTCCCCTTCAATACTGGGGGTCCCTGGGGGAGAACTAGCCCACCAGGAACCTCCAGTATGCGCCAGGGGGCTGCGTTGCAGAGAGGTGTAAAAAGAGGCGTGGCTTCTTTACACGTCTCTGCAAGGCAGCCCCCTGGCGCATACTGGAGGTTCCTGGTGGGCTACTTGGCCCCCAGGGGACCCCAGTATTCAAGGGGGCCAGGGGGCGCATTTGCAGAGTGGTGCCTTAATTTTTTTGGGGGGGGTCGGTAAGGTACGCGTACCATACGCGTATCCCGTGATTTTTAAAAAAATATATATTTTTGGGGGGCCTTGGGGTTCCTTGTGGGACCCCCAAAGCAGGCCTAGGGGGTCAGGGTGTTCCTACCCTGCCCCCTTTTCGCGCGTTTCGCGTTTCTTTTTCTGTTTTCTTGTGCCTCGGTTCTACCGAGGCACAAGATGGCTGCCAACACTTCCTGGTTTGGAGTGTTGACAGACAGTTGACATCCAATCAGCATGCAGCTCGTGCTCGGGAAGGTACAGAGTACAGTACAGAGTACGGTACTTCATCTCTAGATATATCTATGATTTTACTGTTGATTTTCTCAGGAACTACTGAATGGACTTACACCATTTAAGAAAAAGGGTAATCTGCAAACCGAACTCTACCTTTTTGCCAAATGTGGTGTAATTCTGTTCAGCCATTCAGGCTGTAGCCCTGGCTAAAGGTCCTATGGAAAATTGCATGGGGAAAACACATTTTGGTACCCCCTTTTTTCTCAACCCCACGCTTCACGAATCACCCCCAAACTTTCAGGGAAGGAGCGGAGCAGAGCAGGCCATCTTCTTGGAGAAGTTTGCGAAGATTCGGTGACTGGCACCAACGTTAATCCAAATAGAATGTTGCGGATTTCCTATGGAAACTAGGTCATAACTATAACTACCTACTGGTGAGCGCCAGTATATATATATATATATATATATATATATATATATATATATATATATATATATATATATATATATATATATATATATATATATATATATATATATATATATATATATATATAAATAATGAAAAGAATCGCCATGCAAGGAAATGCCACTAAGGTGATAACAACAGCCTTCGTTTAATGTGGGCAACAGGCGAATTGCATTAAATCCCACCATCTGAATCGCCAAACATGTTTCGGGCATTGCGCCCTTGTTCACTGGCTGAAGCATCAAAATCCCGGCAGCTGTGTGGACTCGCACTCGTAACCCCGCCCAAATAGGATATTTCCATGCCCGATGGCATTCTGGGGTATGTAGTACTACTCATCCTCCAATAGGTGCTGTACACGGCTATGTGCTTAAAAAGTAAAACCCAAGTGGGCCCCAGGGTGAGGAAATAAAACAAAGTCTGCTGCATTAGGAGCCCCACAAAAATCGACAATTACCAACTCCTCCAGGCGCCCCAATGACAGGCGCCTCAGGTCCACAAGAATCGTGGCAGGGCATCTCCGCGGCGTGGCTGCGAGGCAATTTCACATCATGAAAAGAATCGCCATGCAAGGAAATGCCACTAAGGTGATAACAACAGCCTTTGTTTAATGTGGGCAACAGGCGAATTGCATTAAATCCCACCATCTGAATCGCCAAACATGTTTCGAGCATTGCGCCCTTGTTCACTGGCTGAAGCATCAAATTCCCGGCAGCTGTGTGGACTCGCACTCGTAACCCCGCCCAAATAGGATATTTCCATGCCCGATGGCATTCTGGGGTATGTAGTCCTACTCATCCTCCAATAGGTGCTGTACACGGCTATGTGCCTAAAAAGTAAAACCCAAGTGGGTCCCAGGGTGAGGAAATAAAACAAAGTCTGCTGCATTAGGAGCCCCACAAAAATCGGCAATTACCAACTCCTCCAGGCGCCCCAATGACAGGCGCCTCAGGTCCACAAGAATCGTGGCAGGGCATCTCCGCAGCGTGGCTGCGCTGCAATTTCACATCATGAAAAGAATCGCCATGCAAGGAAATGCCACTAAGGTGATAACACAGCCTTCGTTTAATGTGGGCAACAGGTGAATTGCAATAAATCCCACCATCTGAATCGCCAAACATGTTTCGAGCATTGCGCCCTTGTTCACTGGCTGAAGCATCAAAGTCCCGGCAGCTGTGTGGACTCGCACTCGTAACCCCGCCCAAATAGGATATTTCCATGCCCGATGGCATTCTGGGGTATGTAGTCCTACTCATCCTCCAATAGGTGCTGTACACTGCTATGTGCTTAAAAAGTAAAACCCAAGTGGGTCCCAGGGTGAGGAAATAAAACAAAGTTTGCTGCATTAGGGTTACGAGTGCGAGTCCACACAGCTGCCGGGACTTTGATGCTTCAGCCAGTGAACAAGGGCGCAGTGCTCGAAACATGTTTGGCGATTCAGATGGTGGGATTTAATGCAATTCGCCTGTTGCCCACATTTAACGATGGCTGTTGTTATCACCTTAGTGGCATTTCCTTGCATGGCGATTCTTTTCATGATGTGAAATTGCGGCGCAGCCACGCCGTGGAGCTGCCCTGCCACGATTCTTGTGGACCTGAGGCGCCTGTCATTGGGGCGCCTGGAGGAGTTGGTAATTGCCGAGTTTTGTGGGGCTCCTAATGCAGCAGACTTTGTTTTATTTCCTCACCCTGGGACCTACTTGGGTTTTACTTTTTAGGCACATAGCCGTGTACAGCACCTATTGGAGGATGAGTAGGACTACATACCCCAGAATGCCATCGGGCATGGAAATATCCCAATTTGGGCGGGGTTACGAGTGCGAGTCCACACAGCTGCCGGGATTTTGATGCTTCAGCCAGTGAACAAGGGCGCAATGCTCGAAACATGTTTGGCGATTCAGATGGTGGGATTTAATGCAATTCGCCTGTTGCCCACATTAAACGAAGGCTGTTGTTATCACCTTAGTGGCATTTCCGTGCATGGCGATTCTTTTCATGATGTGAAATTGCGGCGCAGCCACGCCGCGGAGATGCCCTGCCACGATTCTTGTGGACCTGAGGCGCCTGGAGGAGTTGGTAATTGCCGATTTTTGTGGGGCTCCTAATGCAGCAGACTTTGCTTTATTTCCTCACCCTGGGACCCACTTGGGTTTTACTTTTTAAGCACATAGCCGTGTACAGCACCTATTGGAGGATGAGTAGGACTACATACCCCAGAATGCCATCGGGCATGGAAATATCCTATTTGGGCGGGGTTACGAGTGCGAGTCCACACAGCTGCCGGGACTTTGATGCTTCAGCCAGTGAACAAGGGCGCAATGCTCGAAACATGTTTGGCGATTCAGATGGTGGGATTTAATGCAATTCGCCTGTTGCCCACATTAAACGAAGGCTGTTGTTATCACCTTAGTGGCATTTCCTTGCATGGCGATTCTTTTCATGATGTGAAATTGCGGCGCAGCCACGCCGCGGAGGTGCCCTGCCACGATTCTTGTGGACCTGAGGCGCCTGTCATTGGGGCGCCTGGAGGAGTTGGTAATTGCCGATTTTTGTGGGGCTCCTAATGCAGCAGACTTTGTTTTATTTCCTCACCCTGGGACCCACTTGGGTTTTACTTTTTAAGCACATAGCCGTGTACAGCACCTATTGGAGGATGAGTAGGACTACATACCCTAGAATGCCATCGGGCATGGAAATATCCTATTTGGGCGGGGTTACGAGTGCGAGTCCACACAGCTGCCGGGACTTTGATGCTTCAGCCAGTGAACAAGAGCACAATGCTCGAAACATGTTTGGCGATTCAGATGGTGGGATTTAATGCAATTCGCCTGTTGCCCACATTAAACGAAGGCTGTTGTTATCACCTTAGTGGCATTTCCTTGCATGGCGATTCTTTTCATGATGTGAAATTGCGGCGCAGCCACGCCGCGGAGATGCCCCGACACGATTCTTGTGGACCTGAGGCGCCTGTCATTGGGGCGCCTGGAGGAGTTGGTAATTGCCGATTTTTGTGGGGCTCCTAATGCAGCAGACTTTGTTTTATTTCCTCACCCTGGGACCCACTTGGGTTTTACTTTTTAAGCACATAGCCGTGTACGGCACCTATTGGAGGATGAGTAGGACTACATACCCTAGAATGCAATCGGGTATGGAAATATCCTATTTGGGCGGGGTTACGAGTGCGAGTCCACACAGCTGCCGGGACTGTGATGCTTCTGCCAGTGAACAAGGGCGCAACGCTCGAAACATGTTTGGCGATTCAGATGGTGGGATTTAATGCAATTCGCCTGTTGCCCACATTAAACGAAGGCTGTTGTTATCACCTTAGTGGCATTTCCTTGCATGGCGATTCTTTTCATGAAGTGAAATTGCGGCGCAGCCACGCCGCGGAGATGCCCTGCCACGATTCTTGTGGACCTGAGGCGCCTGTCATTGGGGCGCCTGGAGGAGTTGGTAATTGCCGATTTTTGGGGGGCTCCTAATGCAGCAGACTTTGTTTTATTTCCTCACCCTGGGACCCACTTGGGTTTTACTTTTTAAGCACATAGCCGTGTACAGCACCTATTGGAGGATGAGTAGGACTACATTCCCCAGAATGCCATCGGGTATGGAAATATCCTATTTGGGCGGGGTTACGAGTGCGAGTCCACACAGCTGCCGGGACTGTGATGCTTCTGCCAGTGAACAAGGGCGCAATGCTCGAAACATGTTTGGCGATTCAGATGGTGGGATTTAATGCAATTCGCCTGTTGCCCACATTAAACGAAGGCCGTTGGTATCACCTTAGTGGCATTTCCTTGCATGGCGATTCTTTTCATGATGTGAAATTGCGGCGCAGCCACGCCGCGGAGATGCCCTGCCACGATTCTTGTGGACCTGAGGCGCCTGTCATTGGGGCGCCTGGAGGAGTTGGTAATTGCCGATTTTTGTGGGGCTCCTAATGTAGCAGACTTTGTTTTATTTCCTCACCCTGGGACCCACTTGGGTTTTACTTTTTAAGCACATAGCCGTGTACAGCACCTATTGGAGGATGAGTAGGACTACATACCCCAGAATGCCATCGGGCATGGAAATATCCTATTTGGGCGGGGTTACGAGTGCGAGTCCACACAGCTGCCGGGACTTTGATGCTTCAGCCAGTGAACAAGGGCGCAATGCTCGAAACATGTTTGGCGATTCAGATGGTGGGATTTAATGCAATTCGCCTGTTGCCCACATTAAACGAAGGCTGTTGTTATCACCTTAGTGGCATTTCCTTGCATGGCGATTCTTTTCATGATGTGAAATTGCGGCGCAGCCACGCCGCGGAGGTGCCCTGCCACGATTCTTGTGGACCTGAGGCGCCTGTCATTGGGGCGCCTGGAGGAGTTGGTAATTGCCGATTTTTGTGGGGCTCCTAATGCAGCAGACTTTGTTTTATTTCCTCACCCTGGGACCCACTTGGGTTTTACTTTTTAAGCACATAGCCGTGTACAGCACCTATTGGAGGATGAGTAGGACTACATACCCCAGAATGCCATTGGGCATGGAAATATCCTATTTGGGCGGGGTTACGAGTGCGAGTCCACACAGCTGCCGGGACTTTGATGCTTCAGCCAGTGAACAAGGGTACAATGCTCGAAACATGTTTGGCGATGCAGATGGTGGGATTTAATGCAATTCGCCTGTTGCCCACATTAAACGAAGGCTGTTGTTATCACCTTAGTGGCATTTCCTTGCATGGTGATTCTTTTCATGATGTGAAATTGGGGCGCAGCCACGCTGCGGAGATGCCCTGCCACGATTCTTGTGGACCTGAGGCGCCTGTCATTGGGGCGCCTGGAGGAGTTGGTAATTGCCGATTTTTGTGGGGCTCCTAATGCAGCAGACTTTGTTTTATTTCCTCACCCTGGGACCCACTTGGGTTTTACTTTTTAAGCACATAGCCGTGTACGGCACCTATTGGAGGATGAGTAGGACTACATACCCTAGAATGCCATCGGGTATGGAAATATCCTATTTGGGCGGGGTTACGAGTGCGAGTCCACACAGCTGCCGGGACTGTGATGCTTCTGCCAGTGAACAAGGGCGCAATGCTCGAAACATGTTTGGCGATTCAGATGGTGGGATTTAATGCAATTCGCCTGTTGCCCACATTAAACGAAGGCTGTTGTTATCACCTTAGTGGCATTTCCTTGCATGGCGATTCTTTTCATGATGTGAAATTGCAGCGCAGCCACGCCGCGGAGATGCCCTGCCACGATTCCTGTGGACCTGAGGCGCCTGTCATTGGGGCGCCTGGAGGAGTTGGTAATTGCCGAATTTTGTGGGGCTCCTAATGCAGCAGACTTTGTTTTATTTCCTCACCCTGGGACCCACTTGGGTTTTACTTTTTAAGCACATAGCCGTGTACAGCACCTATTGGAGGATGAGTAGGACTACATTCCCCAGAATGCCATCGGGTATGAAAATATCCTATTTGGGCGGGGTTACGAGTGCGAGTCCACACAGCTGCCGGGACTGTGATGCTTCTGCCAGTGAACAAGGGCGCAATGCTCGAAAATGTTTGGCGATTCAGATGGTGGGATTTAATGCAATTCGCCTGTTGCCCACATTAAACGAAGGCTGTTGTTATCACCTTAGTGGCATTTCCTTGCATGGCGATTCTTTTCATGATGTGAAATTGCGGCGCAGCCACGCCGTGGAGATGCCCTGCCACGATTCTTGTGGACCTGAGGCGCCTGTCATTGGGGCACCTGGAGGAGTTGGTAATTGCCGATTTTTGTGGGGCTCCTAATGCAGCAGACTTTGTTTTATTTCCTCACCCTGGGACCCACTTGGGTTTTACTTTTTAAGCACATAGCCGTGTACAGCACCTATTGGAGGATGAGTAGGACTACATTCCCCAGAATGCCATCGGGCATGGAAATATCCTATTTGGGCGGGGTTACGAGTGCGAGTCCACACAGCTGCCAGGACTTTGATGCTTCAGCCAGTGAACAAGGGCGCAATGCTCGAAACATGTTTGGCGATTCAGATGGTGGGATTTAATGCAATTCGCCTGTTGCCCACATTAAACGAAGGCTGTTGTTATCACCTTAGTGGCATTTCCTTGCATGGCGATTCTTTTCATGATGTGAAATTGCGGCGCAGCCACGCCACGGAGATGCCCTGCCACGATTCTTGTGGACCTGAGGCGCCTGTCATTGGGGCGCCTGGAGGAGTTGGTAATTGCCGATTTTTGTGGGGCTCCTAATGCAGCAGACTTTGTTTTATTTCCTCACCCTGGGACCCACTTGGGTTTTACTTTTTAAGCACATAGCCGTGTACAGCACCTATTGGAGGATGAGTAGGACTACATACCCCAGAATGCCATCGGGCATGGAAATATCCTATTTGGGCGGGGTTACGAGTGCGAGTCCACACAGCTGCCGGGACTTTGATGCTTCAGCCAGTGAACAAGGGCGCAATGCTCGAAACATGTTTGGCGATTCAGATGGTGGGATTTAATGCAATTCGCCTGTTGCCCACATTAAACGAAGGCTGTTGTTATCACCTTAGTGGCATTTCCTTGCATGGCGATTCTTTTCATGATATATATGTATATATACATATATATATATATATATCACACATAGCAGGATTACAGCGAGAGACAAATCCATGAGCCCACTAGATCAGGTTAGAGATTTTAATTTTCAAATATCAACGATGTTATAGTTAGTTGGTCATTTCTCTTGTACAAAACCAGATAGATTCGGTCGTTATAGTTATTTGAGCTAACTATAACTCCCGCCTCTGCAATGCACTGCTGATGACATCACATATTACATCACTCATGACATGGTCAGTGGCATCACTCATGACATCATTGATGACATCTCAAATGACAGTGCATCTGCTGCACCAGAACCAACATGCAAATATTTTAAAATATATATATTGTAACAACTAACTGAAAAATGTTGACATTCCGAGTGAAATATACAAATTGGAGAGTAAAAATATAAATTAATGTTTCTCAAATTGATGTCAAAAGTAAGACTACACGGTATGACTCTGGTTGTGTGTATGTTCAACATTCCAGAACGTTCCCAAAAGAAACAAATTAAAACATTTAAAGTCTGCTTGTTGTGTAGTAGAAGTGTGCACACCAGAGAATTTATGAAAAGAGCTGAGTTAGGGATGTGGATTCCTCTAAAAACCAAAACACAAGCCAGACCTGCAGCAAAGATGATCATGCTGTGGCGGGGACTAGGAGGGGCAGAGGACATGGGTGCACTGACCCATAATTTGGAAAGGATGTACTGTGATAGAGGCCCCTGACAGACTGCATAGCTGCCAAGTTTCCCATTTCTGTGTGACTAGTTAGGCCAGCCCCGGCATTTTCATTGAAGTCTGGGACTTGTAGTCTCATTTAACCCGCTATAAAACCAGGACTATAAGTACTAGAATCCTAAAGGAAAAAAGCTTGACTGGACTAACTAGACACGTATGGACCTGGGGACGTTTTCAGCTATGAGTCTGGTGGTCTAGACATTCACACTTCTAACTTTACCCAAACACTAACTGCCTTTCAACCAGAAAGGCAGTTTTACTCCTCCTCTGGACCCTGTCTTTCCTCTTCCACGTCTCGCCACTCCCCATGCCAGATTCCCCTCCTCTCTTGGTCAAATGTCCGACTGAGGCTGGCATTTAAAACCCTCGTTGCCATGCCTTTCCTCACCACCGTTGCCCTTCCTCAGCCCCGTCTTTCTCCCGCCCCAACCTCTCTCCCCTTACTGGAGAAGTTCACGTTCGACTCTCGGAAAGGTAGCACCTCGAAACCGTGACAACATCAGTGAAACACGGTGGCGGAAAGGATTCTATTGGGTCTAAGTGGCTGTTTTTGGCTCTAGAGTCAGGACCTTGGGCTGAGTCAGAACCAGGCTCAGGTTTTCCCCAGCCCTTCCACTTCTATCAAACACAGCTATCTGTGGCTTCATTGTATGCCTCTGGGTTAGTTTGCCTCATGCACACCTGGCTCCCTGCTCCCTCACGCACCCTGTGTCCATTTCCTTCACATGCATACTGCCAGGATCTTTACTCCCATGCATTCAATTCTTTCACAGAAAGTATGCCAGCCTCTCCACTCCCTCATGCATCCTGTGCCCATTCCCTCCATCCACAGGATGTCAGGCTTTCTACTCATGCATCTCTATGTCCATCCCCTTCGCATACGTGCTGCCAGCCAGGCTCTCTACTCCCATGTGTTTAATTCCTTTCCATAGAGGATGCCAGACTCGCTAATCCTCATACACCGGCCTACCCCTTCCCAAACATGATGCCATGCTCTCAATTCCCATCTGTTTAATCCCTTCAATGCATGATGCCAGGCTCTATACTCTCTAACACAGTGTGTCAATTCCTTTCACATTGAGGATGCCAGGCTTTTTACTCCCTCACGCACCCTGTGCCAATCCCGTTCACCTGCACGATGCCAGGCTCTCGGCTACCTCGCGTACGATGGCAGGCTATTTACTACTTCCTTGCATACTCTAGCATCATTCCCTTCACGTATATGATGGCACACTATTTACTTTCTATGTTGATTCTTCTCCTTTGCACACTCGTCTGTCCTATTTTGTACTTCAGTCCCTTAGTGCGCACGTGTTTGTCACATTCCGTCATGATTAAAAAGAACTTTCAGAGGGTGACTGAGTGATTTGGGGAGGGTGTCCACTGCCCTCCCCCCGGCTCACCTGACCAGTCATGGCAATAAATCAATGCCTAGAGTCGGTTTACACTGGGTAACGAGGCCTCTCTTCTTGGCTTCAGCTCTCTTTCTCTTTTGCTGATACTTGTGTGTGATTTCATTCTGCTCAGAAATCAAGGCATGCGTGGAAAACATAGCTTTTGGAAATGTCTAAACAGTCCAAAATCTAAACAGAACTAAAGGCATTTATCTAGAAGAAAAAAACTGCAAAACCAAATTGGGGGTCACTTGCCAGCACACATTGGCGAATAATGAAATGTTGCTAATGTCATCACCTGTGGCTCTAATTGGACTGGGCGGGCTGGGTTCAATCTGCAGCTTTTCAGTCACGGGCCCAGCGCAGGCCACCACGCCTGCTGTGCGGCCGCAATTAACTTTCAAGTATCCGATTAAAGGCCTCGGGCCCGCACGCAGCTCATAAAACGTGGCTGGCTCTAATTGGGGCGATTAGAGCAGGACCTGCGAGCGGGGCCCTCATAGGGGACACGGGCACGAAGTGGCTGACTCCAGAGGGCCTGGTGAGTGTACCCTGTCCAGCCTTCAATGCCTGTGCCGCCCTAGCCCTGGCTGAGGAGGCTTCATTGGTTCCGAACAGCCATATATGATAAACTAAGCCCCAGGGAGGTGGCGGTCCCCGCATATAATTTACTCATTGCCCCCGGGACCTGGCCCACCCGGGGGCTCAAAGAAATGAAGAGCAGGAGACCACTTTTATTTTTTTAATTCTCCTGCGGGAATTGTGCACCCAGCGCAAATTCTGCTGGGTTTTTTTTTAATGCTTTTTTGGGGCTGGGGGTCCTTGTGGAAACCCTGAGCTGACCTAGGGGGTCAGGGTGTTTCTACCGTGCCCCCTTTTCTTATTTTTAACCTTTTTTTTTACTGTTTTCTTGTGACTCTGTTTTATGGAAATTAACATGGAGAAAACGTGTATATATATATATATATATATATATATATATATATATATATATATATATATATTGGAGCTCTAGCTTGGTTAACCGTAGCTGTAGGAATCACTCGAACACCACCAAAGGCTCCAAGCCTCAGCCTTTATTGAAAGCTATGGAAAACAGTCTTGAGCGGATACCTTTTAGCAGTCACACGCCTGCCTGACGCGTTTCGGTACTTCGCAGTCACCGAGTGAGATGCGGTCCCGGGGGAGCTGACATTAGGTATTTACCGAACGGTTTCACGAGCAAGGAAGTAAGTAATATTTATTTCTCAGACGGTCCAGTTTCCCATGGCAATGCACATTCCGTCAGCGATCAGGCGGGCAGATACTTACCGATCTCTCTTCTTCTTTTTTACCCTGTAACGGACAACCAGCAGTGAGTCCACAAGGTGAAATCGAACCCCTAGAGAGACCATGAGGTGCCATTGAGCACAGCTAAAAGTAAATATCGAGAATCTCTCTTTCCTCATCTCCATCTATGCACCTATTATGTGTTCTTTGTGTCTATCGTTCTAGTCACATTAAGTCCTGTCTTGTTTTTGTGTGTGAATTCACAACCACTTATTAAAATTAATAAAATTACTGTTCAATGCCTGGCATGAGAGCCTGCATGCGCCAATATGGTGCACCCATCCACCATAGCCCATGATGCGTGCGTCATGAGAGTACACTATGTGACCCTCCCCGTTGGGGAGGTTTAGAATGCTACTAATGGTGTGCTTTCTTTTTACAGCATTTGAAATCCAAAAAAATCGTATGTATTCTATCACGAACGCATGCTTCATACATTAAGTGTATTTCTTTATTTTAATTATCACTGCCTTATTAGGGACATTGGAGTGGCAAATGCAGGGCTTGTCCCGGCATGGTCCTGAAGAAATGCTAGGGGTAGCATGAAACATGTTGACCTTTCACTGAACCAATCCTCATTATAGGATGGTTAGTAGTGATACTCACCCCATTTTTAACATACCTGTCTAGGAGCATAATAAATCTATTTAGGCCCACTAAGCACGGTATTTTTAATTCACCTACACCCACTCCACCACTTTGCACTACACATAGTCTCTCACTTTAAAGTGCTCCTGCGTAGTTCGTGAGTCGCAGCAAGCCCCTTTTCGTAGAGAACTGGGATGGCCCCAATGATGAAGCATGTCACCGTGGGGCAACCCCGGTGAGTGAGGGGACACTGGAAAGAAATGTTCCTTTCTTGGCAGGTACCACTGATCAATCAGGTCAGTTACCGCGACATGAGCTAGGTCTTGGAACCCAATATTTTGGATTCTTGGTTGTACACTAAATATTTGGAGGGCGACCTAGTCTCTCATTCCTCCTTCTCCCTCAGTCTTATATTTGTTTGCAAATATATACACATCACTCATGTCATGTTTGTCACAGCAACTTCACGAGCCCCACCATAGACATAGGGGGTTCCTATTGCAGTTTGAACATGACAATGCAGAATCGAAAGCATAAACGATCACTTAATACCCGAACCGCAAAAAGGATACTTTAAAATAACAGAAAATATGCAAACGTATTAATGGCATACCATTTACAAAAATAAAGACATGTGTAAAGAATATGTAAGCAGCTAGGTGTTAGTGTCTGCCCGTGTATGACATCATCCTAATCTCATGTATAGAGATAGAGAAAACATGCAAGCGCCCGGAAAACCTCGATGTGAAGAGTCAACTGTTAAGGTAAACAGAAAAAGGGCAGTTAACAATGGCTCGGTGGTTGCCGTGTGGAAACATTTCTTTGTGGTTCCCGTTTGTAAAAATTATAGGCTGGGGTAAACAGCCTACCTGTTCATAACACGGGTAAGTGTATGTCGGCGCGGCTGTGCTGCGTGAGATAGGCTAATATATAACGAGCAGAGTGCTCAATCCTGTCTCTGGCAATGTACCTGTGTCAGACCTGGTGCCCTAGTGGGCCGGCGGTAACTCCTGGTCCAAAAATGAAGGAGACAGGTATGGTGGTAGAACGGGTAAGTACGCGATTTACCTAAAGGGGAATACCGCTAGACTGATTGGAAAAAAATGATTAGGTTTCTAAACAGTGGTAACAATAAAGTAAAATTATCCTACAAAATAGGGGAGGTACCGCCCAAGTGGGCTAGGGAACGGAAACAGCTTAAAAAAGGTAGAAAAAATTATAGAAAACAAAACCCTGCTGCTTATTGTGATGAGCAGCTGTGAAGGTTTGTTGTGAGGTCAAAGGGCGCTATGTATCATGGTGACAGTAAGGTGTCAAAAGGTTGCTAAGTCGTGAGTGAGAAGGGTGAAAAAAATATATTAAATTAGTAAAAAAGTCTGGAAAAAGGAGCGTGACTGGCAGCGAAAGACATATCATAAATGTACAGTTAGTGCTCCATCCGCATTTATCCCATTGGGGATTTGGGAATTATACAGGATTATATAGCGTGATTCAAGCCTTCTAAGTGCAACTTGTCTATTGCCTCCCCTCAGGTTTTTGGGGATGGTGTCCACCACATAGAAAGAAAGATCTTGCGCCTTGCCATTGTGGGCTGTGTTGATGTTTCGTGCAACGGGGTATGAAGGGTCGTTGTTTGCAATTGCTCTAAGATGTTGTAAGATGCGATGGTGAATGGTGCTGCCCACGTAAATTTTCCCACAGGTGCATGATAAGACATATACAGCATAGTCTGATTTGCATGTGAAGTACCCTCTGATGATGTAAGGGGAATGTAACTTCTTTGGTATTCACACCATGTCTACAGGCCTTGCATTTGGCACATTTGTAAAAGCCTTTGGGTGACTTAAGCCATGAACTACTTGTCTTGGTTTTGCTAGGAGTGTTGTTCACGATCTATACACATATACATATATACATATTTTTTATATACACATACATATATATTATTTATATATTATATATATATATATATATATATATATATATATATATATATTCACTGAAAAAAACATAGGTTTCACACCAGTTATAGTTAGGAATTAGCATTTAAAAAACCTATTAAATTCACTGAAAAAACCATAGGTTTCACACCAGTTATAGTTAGCTGACCATGTCATGAGTGATGTAATATGTGACGTCATCAGCAGTGCATTGCACGCGCAAGTTATAGTGAGTCCAACTAACTGTAACGTGGGAATTTCAATGGTTTTATGCGAGTAAAATTTCCAGCTAACTATAACTGGTGTGAAACCTATGGTTTTTTCAGTGAATTTAATAGGTTTTTTAAATGCTAATTCCTAACTATAACTGGTGTGAAACCTATGGTTTTTCCGGTGAATTTCAATGGTTTTTTAATAGCAAATCTCTATAGGTATGAAAAGTAATATTTTTTATAACGAATTTTATATTGTATAATTATGTAATAGTATTTTTTTTTCCCGGAGTGCTCCCGGTGAGCGTCCCGTTAGCGCTATTCCCGCGAACGAAAACAACATCGTGACGTATCGCGTAGCCGCGTGATGCGTCATATGACGCACTGCGGAAGCGCACCCGGAAGCACCCGAGCGCATACGATCGCGCAACGTAAGCGCCGCCCCGGGCACGCACCGGGGCACGTAGCGTAAGCGCGTCGGGTCATGTGACCTGAAAATAACACTTTTGATTGGTTCAGAACACTTTTGGTTTCCAAATGATGAGAAAGCCCAGGTCATGAGACCTGAAAATAACACTTTTGATTGGTTCACAACAGTTTTGTTTTCCAAATGATGAAAGACCCCACTTTTTTTCCTCATTCTCACTTTGTTGTTTGAGTGAAGAAGACCTGCATTCATTCTGTGAGCAATGGCTTCACTAGTAGAAGCTGCAGGTGCATCTGCACCACCACCACCTCCACCACCACCACAAGGACCACCACAAGACCACATTGGTGGTCAAGAAGAAGAGGAGGACGAAGAGGAGGAGGAGGAGAGGAGGACTTTCCTGCCTGAGGACAATCCCCCATACAGACCCATGGAACATTTTATTTGGAACTTTTTCAAGATACCAAGGGGTGCAAAAAAAGTGAATGCAGCTAAGGTGACTTGCCTCATCTGTAGCGAACAATTGTCAAGAGGGAACCCAAATAAGAAGTATTCTTTTGGGAACTACACTATGATTCGACATATGCAGAGGAAGCACCCGAACAATTATTCGGCAGCAGAGGTCAGGGAACTGACCAAGAACCCTCCCCGTCCTTTTTCTTCAAGCGCCTCCAATCAACCCACTCTATCGGATGCAGAGGCTAGGGAGATGGTCCCTAATGTACAAACCAGGTTTGCAAATTTTAAATTTGTTTGCAAATATTGCAACAAAACAATTTCTTATGGTGAGCAAAGCATCACTTTACTCAATCGAGCTGCATACAACCATCACTGCAGCAAGCAACCTTAATTTTTTTCTATTTTTTTTTTGCTCCAGTTGAGCTGTTTGCAATTCCCTGTGTTTTGTTTGACCCCAGAAAAACTACAAAAAAATATAAAATTGTTCAGAAAAGCCAAAAAAAGTAAAAAATGTTCAAAAAAACAATAAAAAAAAATAAAACAACAAAAAGAATAAAAAAACAGTTCTTTTCAGAACTACCTCCAATTTATATAAAAATGCTACATTTTTAAAAAACTCTGTCTTTCTTTTTTTCTCCAGGGTACGCGTACCGGTACGTGTACCGGGCGCGCACCCCCTCAAAAAAAGAAGAAAAAAAATAATGAGTGTGTGTGTGTGGGGGGGGGGGTGGGGGGGGGGGGCGTGTGTGTGGGGTGTGTGTGGGGGGGTATGTGTGTGAGGTGTGTGTGTGTAGGATGTGTGGGTGTGTGGGTGGGGTGTGTGTGTGGGTGTGTGTGTGTGGGGGGGTGTGTGTGGGTGTGTGTGTGTGTGAGGAGTGTGTGTGTGGGTGTGTGTGTGTGTGTGTGTGTGTGTGTGTGTGTGTGTGTGAGGTGTGTGTGTGGTGTGTGTGTGTGTGGGGGGGGGTGTCAGAGGTGTGTGTGTGGGGAGGGGGTGAGGTGTTTGTGGGGGATGTGTGGGGTGTGTCTGAGGTGTGTGTGTGTGGGGGGGGAGTGAGGTGTGTGTGGGTGGGGATGTGTGGGGTGTGTGGGTGTAGGTGGGGGTGTGGGTGTGTAAGGTGTGTGTGTGGGTGTGGGGGGTGTTTGGGTGTGGGTATAGGTGTGGGTGTGTGAGGTATGTGTGGGGGGTGTGTGGGTGTGGGGGGTATGTGTGTGGGGTGTGTGTGTGTGGGATGTGTGTGTGTGGGATGTGTGGGTGTGTGTGTGTGAGGAGTGTGTGTGTGTGTGTGTGTGTGTGTGTGTGTGTGTGAGGTGTGTGAGGTGTGTGTGGGGTGGGTGTCAGAGGTGTGTGTGTGTGTGTGTGGTGGGGGGGTGAGGTATGTGTGTAGGAGTGAAGTAAATGATTAAGGGAAAGAGAATGAGTGAGGGAGCAAAGGAAGGGAACAGAGGGTAAGTGAAGTAAAGAATGGGGACTGAAAGAATTTGAATGTGGGAGGGGAGTTAGGGAAAGGGGAGTAAACAAGGAGGATACGAATAAGTGAGGGAAGCAGAGTAAAGAAACAGGAGTGAGGTAGGGTGATAAAATAGTAGTGAGGTTAAAGCAAAGGGTGATGACAAACTACATTTTTTTAGTCACACTTACCATATCATTAATGTAACTTTAATTACATTTTTTTACTACATTTTGTATCTGTGAAAGAGAGAAGAAAAAATAAGTTATAATTAGTAAAATATGTATTTTAAAATAAAAGATACAAATGAAGAGGTTAAAAATCATAACAGTGTATTTAGAAATAAAGTAAGAGTGAAGGACACAGAAAGGGAAATAAAGTAAGGTAGAAGGACAAAAAAAGGGAAAAAGAAATAGAAGGAGAGCAAATTACTAAGAGTAAGGCATATAGATTCACTGACAGAGAAGAAGGGAGAAATGAACTGAAGGTAAGAAAGATACTAAAAGAATGTGAGTTAGCAAAACTAAATCAGGAAACAGGAGTAAGTAAAAAGATAATGACTGAGAGGGAAAGGAGTCTAATTAAGGATGCATTAAGAAGAATGAGGAATGGAAGATAACTGAGAGTAAGTGAAGGAGAGTCATAGAGTGAAGGCATGAAGGGAGAGAGGATAATATAGAAGGATTGAGGGAAAAGGAGTGAGGAAGTTAGTAGACAGAGAGACTAAGAGAAGGACTGAGTGAAGTGGAGTACAATGAGTGAGGAAAGGAAATGAGTAAGGGAGCAAAAAAAGGAAAGAGAGGAGAAGAGGACTAAAACAGTGGTACTGAGAGAAAGTGATTCAGTGATGAAAGTAAAGAGAAGGACACTGAAAGATAGGAAATGAGGGGTAGTAATGGAACCAGAGTAAAAGAAATGGGATGAAGAACGATGAGAGAGGAGCAGTGAAGTTGTTGTAAGAGAAATGATAGAAGGTAGATAAACACAAGTGAACATAACACAAGGAGAGTGAGGGACTAAGGACATAGAGGTAGTGAACGGAAAATAGAGAGAAGAGGTCAAAAGAAAGGAGCAAAAAAAGATAAGCGAGGGAGAGTGGGTGAGTTATAGTGATAGAGTGCAACAATACTGCTGAGTGAGTAAAGAGGAATTACTAAAAGAGCAAATGAGGAAAAGACGGAAAAGGGAAGTAAAGCAGAGAGACTGAAAGCTGAAAATTGGTGCAAGGGAGAGAGGGGATGCAGACAGTTGAAATGAAAATGAGGGGTTGTGAAAGAAGTGCAGTAAACGAATGGGTGTGAAACAGAGTGAGAGAAAGACATTATAAGTGAGTAAAAAGAGCTGAAAGAGAATGCAAAAAGCAAAGTGAGTGTGAGACAATGGGAATACAAGTTAAATTACACAATACAAACTATAGAATAACTTGTACAACATGTTACATAGTTTATTTTTGCTGTTCTCAGAATATATTGAATTTCACTTAAAACAGTGAGTTCAAACTACTCATCATATGACAGCGGGAAAAAAAAGATTGCGTTTTAAAAAAAAACATCTAAACTTAAAAATCACAAATGTACACTAATCTTTCATTCACTTACTTTTCCTTTAGGCCAAATAGTACATCATGAAGGTCCTTTTCGTTGGAAAGTACTCTGCTGTTCTCTAAAAATTCAATTTCATCGACTTTCTAGAAGAAAAGCTTGAAGAACATCTGAAATATGTTTTAATGTTTTCATATACTCCTTTTTTTCAGTCATGACTCTTTGCTCAATCCTTCACTTTTCCTTAAGGCCAAATACTGTCAGATGTATCAGTATATTTTCAAATTACTTAAAACAAATTCTAAAATTACCGTTTTCCCGATATTTAAATATTCATAATTCCAACTCTGGCTCTCTCATGTTGAACATTTCCTATAATACTGATATCACTTAATATGCGATCCACTTACCGTACCTTTATGAGAACTATAATTTTTATATTATCTTCATCACTTTTACTCACAATATAATTTTAAACAGCAGACTAACTTTTATTAACTGCTCCCGTCTTCATAGGGCAATTACCTTTACTTAAATTTTGGTTCTAAAAACACTAGGTATGAATTTTTTAAGTCAAAAGGCAAACGTTGTTTGAAAGTCAAATGAGTGTCATTACAATGGGTCCAACCTTTACGACATTTCAAATAGCATGTGTAATGCCCTGATGTTGTTGAAGGACCGTCATGATAAATAATAGCTACAGTTGCAAAAGTTCTTCCTGAAATTGATAACTGAGAAGCCACACAATTTTTAATAGAAGTTGACAATTTACTTCCATCAGGTCTACATCGTTGGGACATTAAAATGACATATTTACCATAAGTTTGTTAAAATAATGTGGACAGCATTGCAGACTTACATTGGGTACACACCATATTGTGATCCGCTGCTTTAACTAGATTATTAAAAGGCACTGATTTGCAGTCTGGTAAAGTCAAATATATAAATCTTTCAGTGTCTATTCTAGTACTACTTGATAAACTACAGTTGTCGCAGTCATGCTGCCATTGATAAGAAAGGCTAAAAAGATTTTTTATATCTACACCTTCTTCTTCCAATACATCAAACATATACATTAAAAATTCCTGACAATCCTGCTGAATATTCTGTGAAAATTGATTTTGACCAGAACATATGTCTAGAAGATTTCGAATTTCTGAAACACTTTCTATTTTTGCTCTATCACTGCTACATTTCTCAAACACAGAATTCAATAAACAGCAGAATGTTTCATCCCGATTTTCAACAATCAGTTCTTGTAAATTTTGAAGAAAAAAAACAACATTAAGCACTACATTAGCATAGCAGTTGACACCAGAACTGTTTTCAAACTGAAATCCAACAACATCTTCAACAGAATACTTTTTCTTTCTGCTTACAATTACAGTTTGATCTACTTTTTGTCTTTTTGCTACTACCTCACTGCAATTATTCTCATTTCTTCTTTTTCGGCCTACCACACGTTTTTCAAACAGAGGATATTGAGGCAAATGTGGAGCACACTCTCTTCTTAACCTATTGTATTCTTTAACACAATCTAGATCAGCACAAATCTTTGTTTCATCACACTCAATCAAGTACAATCCTGATAAAGTTCTGACTCGTGATAATGCCACATATGCCATACCCTCTTTAAACACAGAACTTCCAATGTTCACCAAAGCACTATCTACACTTAAACCTTTGAGATTTATGAATTGTCACCGCATATGCCAAACAAACAGGAAACTGTTTTCGGCGAACATATAAGTCTTTCACAAGCAAAAATCTAGCTGAACAACGACAAATTTGTTCTATTTCGTCAATGCCATCAAATTTAATTTTTAAAATTTCAATTCCATCTCTATTTTTGTAATTCACAAAATCAACAACATGACCCATTGCTCCATTTACCAGACATCTTTCAACATTTAAATTCCTTCTCAAAATGATACGACAATTTAAACACACATTCAGAGTCTTTTCAATATACTCTTCTCTAATGAATCCAATTTTGATTTCAAATTTTCAGACAAAATAATTGTTGCTCCCATATGCTCTATTTTATCTATAGCTTCCAGTTTCACAATCTCTTCATTTTCTAACTTTAACATTTTGTGGTTGAAGATGGAACATTCTTGCAGAGTTGGCATCAAGCATATTCCAAATTTGTTCTCAGTAATTTTCTTAAAAATATTCTCTGGAAGAATGTTTTCATTTGGATACAAATTTGAAATTAATCGTGCATGTAATGCTTCTTTCCCATGCTCACTTACTTTTCCGATTCTTACATCTTGTAGAAAATTGTTATAATCTTCATCCTTTGCCTGACGCATATTTTGAAGCAGTTCTGCATATTTGAAATTTAACCATATATTAACGTTTCCAATGCTTCCTAGGCACTTCCTGGTATCTTCATGCGTGACCATTTTAAACACTGGTTGTCCTTTCACTGGAGTCAACTGCAGTAGATCTCCAAAAACAATAATGTGTTTTCCTCCGAATAAGACATCATAGTCTGTTCTAAGAATTTTTTGCATTCTCAAATGCACAAAAGCAAGCATTAGATTTGAGACCATGCTTACCTCATCAATGATAAGAAGTTTCATTTTCTTTAGGACTCTCGAAACTTCAGAACAAGCATCTCCAGATAGCTTGTAGTATTGTAATTTGTTATCATGCTCAACTGGTAGCATCAGTAAACGATGTAAAGTAATCCCTTTAATGTTATGTGCTGCCAGCCCAGTTGGAGCGGTAACAACACAAGACAGCGGTGATTCAGTCCTTTTCTGCAGATAAGTTGCAATTGCTTTAATCAGAAAACTTTTTCCAGTTCCCGCTTCTCCACTCACATACAGTCGGACAGGCTTAAATGATGTACATGAGCACTCTTTTTTCTCATGACTGAATCCATGTTCAACCTGTTCTGTGACTTCGTCATATATCTGTTTCTGCTGAAGGTTTAGTTGTTTCACCAAATCTGCTAAGTTAACTATATCCTCTTCAGCTTGTTCCATAGCTCTTTCCACCTCATCCATGGCAGTGGCAGCCTCATTTTGAATAATTGGTCCTCCTAGTGGATCCTGACTCAATGAAGTAGAACTCTGACTGTCTTGAGAACTGTCTCTCGCAATCTCTGCAGCAATTGTTGCTTCTGCTCTATTTCTTCGTTCAACATTTGCAGATAATTTGGAAAAACAGGACATTCTATGGTATCCTTGGTTGCATTAAAAGTCTTCATAACAGAGAAAATCTCCAAGTAGTTCCTCTTCTGTACGCCATGGTTTAAAGAGTTGCAAAAGAGCCAAATAGTAAAATTCCCTTTTGTCTGGATTTTCGCAACTTAATTTTTGATGATTAATCAAATGACCTTTTCTCTGTTTCACTAGACATCCTTCACATCCAATGACAGCATATATTCCATTATTGATATCTTCTCTGATGTTCCTCTTATAAATATATCTTTGCAGAACTTCATAGAGACAAGCGTTCTCAAGGTAAGGACTTCTATTTGGATAGTATGTATCCAACAAGTTTGTCTTCAAAATATCTGTACTTTCTGGTTCTTTCTCCGCCAAATACTCTATTTCTTGTACAGATTTCAAAACACGGTTGCGTGTTGCAGCAAGACCTAGACTCACCCAAATGATGGTTCTAGATTTGGCATATAGACTTGCTGATGACAATCGATCAGAACATTCATATGCTCCAATTTCTCGATGTGACAACATCTTCAAACTGTAACTGTATAATTTCTTGCTTAGACTCTTTTCATGTGAAATATCCTCCCACATTTCCTTCAGTTCTGTCTTTTCTTTTTTTGTGATGTAAGACGTCACATATCGAGCCACAGCAATAGAGTTGTCAGCAACAAATTGAATATCCATGTTAGCATTCCACATGGACAAAATCACTGGGTTGTAGTCGTTGATGTACTTGGATTCTTTGTTTCTTTTTAAATTGTATGTATTTTTGGGTGATTTCCTCGCCACAGTATGTCGTAGAGAAGACATCAAATTATTTACTCTTCCTTTAGAAATCACTGGTCGTGGAAAGCTGAAACGACATTTTGTGTAGAACTTTTCCTTGTTTTTGAATTTTCGACGACAATACTTCCCACAACGATGGGATTGAAAGCGTAATACTTGTTGCCTTAAACTGTTTTCCTCGGTAGTTTTCGGAACAGCACATGTTGAATACTCTTCAATGAAACTCATCACTGTTTCATCCGTATCTGTTCCAAATTTGGGTGCATCTTTAATCCACAACAACATATGTATGTAAGGAGCACCTCTCGCTTGATACTCCTTTCTCCAAAAGAAATCCAAAACCTCTCCAAGGGGAGGATTTTTTTTGTTGGTAATGAAAGACATCATAGCTTCAAATCTATGATTAAAATATCTGCATACATTCACTGGATCCAAAGAACACAGTTCTCCAGGTGGTTTGAATTCTATATTTTGTATATTTGCATTTGCCTCGCGCATAAATTGAAGTTAGTCGTCCCATGCATACTCGGCACAGCTAAGAGTGAGGAACCATGTAGGAGTTCCTAAGTTTCTTAGCATACATTTCAATTCCCCATGACGACGGTACCAATACTCGTTTGTACCACGCTGACATGCCATGAGACTGATTAGATGAGATTCCAAAATATTGTCTTGCAGATTGACTTTCTCCATAAAGTCCCTCGCCGAAACATTTTACAGATGTGCTCCACTTTTCAGTTTATGGTTTACTGCATAAGAAAGACCAGACAAGTCACTTTCATACAGTAGATGAAACAAATATGGAATACATTGACGAAACCTTGGATCTTCAGCATATAATCTTAAAGTCCGGTATTCAGATGCAGGAATTTGAAGTGCTCGATCGTCATATCGTCCACCTCGACCTGTTGGAAATAAATGTGGAAAACAACGAGCTTCCAAACTTTCTTCCCATACACTAATGGGACTTCCTTTTGCTGATTTCATTTTAAACAAGTCAATTGCATTCCCCATTACTTTTTTGGAATGCAAAGGATGAACAGTATAATGTTCATATATTTCTTCACTTGTAGACACATCAACTTTTTCAATTTGGCCAGCTGAACAATCACTGTCTTCATCTGCAGCTGTTTCCTCTGCTCCAACACATACATGTTTGTAGTACTCATTGTTTTTGACCAAATACAACGTTGCCTTTTTGACTTTCCTAACATCCACTAAATCTTGCCAGATTTTCTTACTCTTTGTCGGAACCCATTAACTAGAATAACCAGAGGTTCCTCTTTCACTTTCTCTACACCAATTGTATCAATATTGTTCTTGAAATCTAGAGGCAAATAAACAACTCTTCCCTTTAATCCTCTCTGTAAATCTGAAGGAGGCAATTTCCCTATCTTAGGCTCCATGCGAACAATTGCCTGAAAAGGATGGACACATTGAATCAAAATAGACTCATATGTATTTAAATCCATCAATTCAGGAGGAATGTCTACCAACTCAAGATTATTATGAACAGCTCTAGCAGGCATTCTGTTTTGATTTAATTTATTATAACAATATTTACAAATACGCTGATAAGAACTCAAATCAAAAGAATTCTCCACCCACAAATAAGTTGCAAAATCCTTCCACTCATAATTATTTATCTTTTCACTTTTTACATATAAATCAACTAATCTAGTTTGATGCTTATAATGAGTTCGTCTACAACACACACAAGTAAAATTAGGCCTTTCACTTGATTTCACCCTAAACCTGGTAATTTCCTGGTCAAACTTTTCTGTACTTGAAATCTGTACATTGTCTTCCACATTACCTTGTATTACTGTGTCAATTTCTACACTGTCCTCTTTTTCACAAAAATAACAAATCTCAATTTCTTCACAAATCTTCTTCACATCTAATTCAGTTCCATGCAAAAGAGCACTATTTAACTGTTTAAGCTTAAGTGCTGGACTTTTTGCATAATACAACCTTCTCACTAATTTCCTCATTTTGTTATGATGCACTGCTAACATCCTAAAATGATGAAAAACACTCTGACAGACTTTTCTAGAAAGACAAGCCAGTGAATGCTCTTGCAAACCTGTGTTTTCTCTCACTCTGCAAGGATCTAAGTCTTGCAACATCTTCATTTTCTGTTTTAGACTTTTCTTACTATATGTACGTAAGAAATTACGAAGCACATCGATTGATTCCTGTCGCACACTACAAATACTACTACACTTCCAAGTGTACACTGGACCCTTAGTACGTCTCCCTAAAACTTCATCAGCTAACACCTCTTCTGCTTCTCTAGGCACAAGTTTCTCTTTTTCAATCGGACAACCGTCTTTCACCTCATATGCTCGACCACTGGTGTCAACTGCATGCACCAAATCATTCTCCTGGAAGTAACTCTCCTCATTAAAAAATGGCTCACAACTTGAACTATGCATCCATTCTCCAGAAAAAACTTTACAAAAATGAGTCCGATTAATTACTCTTTTGCATCTACTCTTTGATTTGAAAACATCAATTGTATTGTTAAGTGTCCTAATTCTATTGATTACTAAAATACATATTTTTTTCTTAACTTCAAAAGCCTGATCAACAATCTTCTCTACACTTTTCTTTTTCTTATAAAAAGCAGCTCTCTGTTTACCTTTCTTAATGGGATGAGGTAGTCTCCTACGCTGATGATACCCAGATCCTGGTGTCTCTCGCACAGTCTATCACCCTGACTGCCTCCAATTTTAGATCTTGTATGGAGGCAGTCGCCCAATGGATGATTAACAATTCATTGAGGCTTAACGGCGAGAAGACGGAGATTTTGGTGTTTGGAGGGAAGGAGGAGATATGGTCGGCGGAATGGTGGCCCACTTCGATGTGAGCCTGCCCAGCTCCCACGGGCCTAGCTAAGAATCTGGGTGTCTTGATTGACCCCTTGCTTAGTATGCAGCAGCAGGTAAATAGAACAATTGCTACCTGCTGGGGGGTCATCCACATTCTAAGGAAGATCAAACACTATCTGTCTCCGCAAGCGAGAAAGCAGGTTGTGGTAGCTCTCATAGGGTCGAGATTGGACTATTGTAACGCGCTGTATGCAGGGATCAACAAGGGCCTGCTGCAGCGGTTACAAATGGTTCAGAACGCAGCAGCGAGGTTTGTCTTAGACCTGCCTAGACGTTCCTCAGCCACTGCTGCCAGGAAACTCCTTCATTGGCTCCCAATGGAGGATAGGATTCTTTTTAAAACTCTCTGCCTGACATATGGAGCCTTGGCAAGAAATAGGTCGGGAGGAAATGGTGACCTCTTGGTCCCTTACAACCCTTCCAGAAATCTACGCTCTGCCAAGAAGTCTCTGCTATGTACACCCCGCATTAGGAGAGCTAAGTGGGGGGGGCAGAGCCTTCTCGACTCTAGCGCCGAAATGGTGGAATACTCTACCGGATGAAATTAAGTCCCTGCCTACCTTACACGCTTTTAGAAAGGCCTTGAAGACTCGTTTCTTTGTCAAAGCCTACTTGTAGTTTTGTTCCTGCCTTTTTTGAGTACTTCTGTTTTGTTAGGCGCCTTGATGCCTTCGGGTTTTAGTTGCGTGTTATAAATTGTTTTTCATTCATTTAATTAATATTTTTTAACAAATTTAAAACCACCCTATTGCGAAACATTCGTTTACGAATGTCCCTAAATTGATTTTGCCTTCTATTCCTGTACATATTATTGTCTCCTGCTGCAGTAGTAACATGTTTTGGGGATCTCTCCTTCCTCTTCAAATTTGCTCTCTCCTTCGGTACATTCACATGTATATTATCATTTTTTTTGGATCTACATATGTTCCGAAAAAAAGACAGTTGTCTTACCAGGAGGTTTTTCGCGTTTTTTGAAGTATTTGTTGTAGGAGACTGCTTTAATTCCGTTGCTGTTTTTGATTTTTTCCGTTTAGCATCTTTCCGTATCCTCTGCCTTGAGGGCATATTTCCTTACTATTGAAATCTTGATTTCAATCTGTGGTAAACAAATAAAAAAAAACTCATTATAGACCACTATTACCAAACAACAAAGCAATGACAATAAGCAAACGATATAAACACTATAATGCTTATACATATGACCATATCTCTGTTTTTTAAATGTTATTCTAAAAAAATATTTTGGGCACATGAATTGGTTTTACATTATTGACAAGGATTAGATAGTATCTGCATTAATAAAAAAATATATATTTGCACATTTCACAATCACATCACCTGTGTTTCCTCAGATTAGTAAACAGATTGTACACATGAGGTAAAGCCTGTCCTGGGGAGCATAGGTGGTGAGACCGGTGTCTAAGAGTGCACTGGACTGGAATACATGAAGCCTATCTCCCACTACACTCTTAGACACAGCTCTCATCTTCTTCCCACCCCTGGACAGACATCTCTTCCACTACACTCTTCAACATAGGCATCACTTCCTATGCACTCCTGGGCAATCCTCACCTCATCTGCAACCCTGAATAGACCTCAAATCATCTGCACCATTAGACAGGCCTCAGTTAATCTACACCCCTGGACACGCCTCTTCTCATATGCACCATGTTACCATCAATTATACTCAATGTATTAAGGTCTGTCCAAGGGGCGCAGATTAGATAATGCTTGTCTAAGGGTCAGAGGAGGTAAGTCCTCTCCATTGCACTCATGGACACAGGCCTCAACTCCTTTGCACCCCTGGACATGCCTCACCTCATCTGCACAATCCACTTCCTAATTTGAGGAAACACAGGTGACATGATAGTGAAAGGTTCAAATATTTTTATGTAATCATGCACACACTATTTATTCCTTCTCAAAAATGTAAAAGCCATTGATTTGCCCCAAAATCGTTTTTTGAATAACATTTTAGAAACAGAACGCAGGTCCTATGTACAAGCATTCCATTTCAGTACTGAAAACTCACTATTTTACAAAATACATTTCCTCTCTCTTGCAAACATTCCTACCAAGCATTACCAAAAAAATGACACAAACCAACAGCAAAGAAGCTCAGTCTGCTCCCTAATCTGAGGTAACACAGGTGACAGGATTGTGAAAGGTTCAAATATTTTTATGTAATCATGCACACACTATTTATTCCTTCTCAAAAATGTAAATGCCATTGATTTGCCCCAAAATCGTTTTTTGAATAACATTTTAGAAACAGAGCGCAGGTCCTATGTACAAGCATTCCATTTCAGTACTGAAAACTCACTATTTTACAAAATACATTTCCTCTCTATTGCAAACATTCCTACCAAGCATTACCAAAAAAATGACACAAACCAACAGCAAAGAAGCTCAGTCTGCTTCCTAATCTGAGGTAACACGGGTGACATGATTGTGAAAGGTTCAAATATTTTTATGTAATCATGCACACACTATTTATTCCTTCTCAAAAATGTAAAAGCCATAGATTTGCCCCAAAATCGTTTTTTGAATAACATTTTAGAAACAGAACGCAGGTCCTATGTACAAGCATTCCATTTCAGTACTGAAAACTCACTATTTTACAAAATACCTTTCCTCTCTCTTGCAAACATTCCTACCAAGCATTACCAAAAAAATGACACAAACCAACAGCAAACAAGCTCAGTCTGCTTCCTAATCTGAGGTAACACAGGTGACATGAATGTGAAAGGTTCAAATATTTTTATGTAATCATGCACACACTATTTATTCCTTCTCAAAAATGTAAAAGCCATTGATTTGCCCCAAAATCGTTTTTTGAATAACATTTTAGAAACAGAGCGCAGGTCCTATGTACAAGCATTCCATTTCAGTACTGAAAACTCACTACTTTACAAAATACATTTCCTCTCTCTTGCAAACATTCCTACCAAGCATTACCCAAAAAATGACACAAACCAACAGCAAAGAAGCTCAGTCTGCTTCCTAATCTGAGGTAACACAGGTGACATGATTGTGAAAGGTTCAAATATTTTTATGTAATCATGCACACACTATTTATTCCTTCTCAGAAATGTAAAAGCCATTGATTTGCCCCAAAATCGTTTTTTGAATAACATTTTAGAAACAGAGAGCAGGTCCTATGTACAAGCATTCCATTTCAGTACTGAAAACTCACTATTTTACAAAATACATTTCCTCTCTATTGCAAACATTCCTACCAAGCCATACCAAAAGAATAACACAAACCAACTGCAAAGAAGCTCAGTCTGCTTCCTAATCTGAGGTAACACAGGTGACATGAATGTGAAAGGTTCAAATATTTTAATGTAATCATGCACACACTATTTATTCCTTCTCAAAAATGTAAAAGCCTTTGATTTGCCCCGAAATCGTTTTTAAATAACATTTTAGAAACAGAACGCAGGTCCTATGTACAAGCATTCCATTTCAGTACTGAAAACTCACTATTGTACAAAATACATTTCCTCTCTATTGCAAACATTCCTACCAAGCATTACCCCAAAAATGACACAAACCAACAGCAAAGAAGCTCAGTCTGCTTCCTAATCTGAGGTAACACAGGTGACATGATTGTGAAAGGTTCAAATATTTTTATGTAATCATGCACACACTATTTATTCCTTCTCAAAAATGTAAAAGCCATTGATTTGCCCCAAAATCGTTTTTACAATAACATTTTAGAAACAGAGCACAGGTCCTATGTACAAGCATTCAATTTCACTACTGAAACCCATTGATTTGCCCTAAAATGTTTTTTAAATAACATTTTAGAAACAGAGCGCAGGTCCTATGTACAAGCATTCAATTTCACTACTAAAACCTCACTATTTCACAAAATAATCCTCTATCTTGCAAATATTGATGCCATGCATTTTCAAAAAGCATCACACAAACCAACAGCAAAGAAGCTCAATGTGCTTCCTAATCTGAACTCTCTATCTATATTGAATGAATCATAACTCACCTTTACAAATGCTTTGGGAGATTGAGAACAGTGTCAGATACACACACCAATATATCTTTAGCAGAGCAAAAGGTATGTACTCCAGGCACTGCAACCATGAATGGCACAGAAAGCCTCTAATTCTACACACATATCTCTCATGTTAACCAATTAAAACTCTTTCCTCTCTATTTTTAAACCAACACCCTTCCCCCCCTCAGCCCTTTCTGCCTGTTACCATAGCAACTCCCTCCTCACTCACCTCTCAGGGTTAAAAGTTTATTCTACAATGTTGCAAATGAACTCAGCAAGGATGTTTGACCTCTCAATACACCAGCTTATCCAGTGTAATGTTTCTTTAAATGACTTTTTCTTAACCATTCAAATTACTTCTTTCACAGAACAGAACCATGCACCCTAACTTTCAGTTTTCAACTATCTGAATCCACCAATCATTGCTTGTGATTCAAGAGCACTGAAACTCCACAGTTAGTTTCTTTTTGCAAACTCCTACTGTTCCAACTGCCATTTCATTCCTACACTTCATCTGACTGCACCAGAACCTCCTCTCACCATGTACTCTGTCTGGATTATTGGACATAGCTACATTCACTGGGCTCAAAGGTATGCAGCTATCAGAAATTTTCATATGACTGTATTTTAACAGTGAATACAACTATACCAAAATTAGGGATATATATAAAGGATAGATCTGAAAAATGTAAAAGCTATTGACATTATTAGTAACATTTTGTCTTTTTTGGAGCATACGATACACGATATATAATAATATGCATATTGGCGTAGTGCAATAAATACAGTCACTGCTCATTTCAGTATATACTGTTTACAGTCGGTAATGATGCGCCTTGCTGAAATAGAGCCTTGCATATCTAACATTACGGATGTAGTATGTTAATGAACGCTGGGACATGGCTGTCTGTTGTGTTCAGTCCGCCTCTTTATTTCCACTGACTTGAGCCCATTACTCCCGGACCTCCGCAAGCACAACTAATGCGACTTCCGGTGTAATAAGGCGGGAGTTTGAGGATATAAAACGGAGAAGAAGTTTGTCTTCTTCGATTTTTCGGAGAGATGTACTAGATCCTGTTTTGCCGACCTACGCATGATTTGCAGATATGACAGTACTGCGAGACGGGGGAGGAGTAAAAGGAGAGTGGATTACTAAATGTCTGGTCTCTCTCCACTTCTTTTCAGACTGCGGGCGGTCTAGCGGCGTATGGTGATTAAGATCGGCTCTCTAAGTATATACCGATGACCCTTTCCTGAATTTGGCATAAGATTGTGTGAAAGACGCTAGTAGCGCTCATACAGGATATATGTCCAGGTAACTATTGGTGTATATCAAGGCCCTATTGGTGTGTTCTTTCCTTATACCAATAAGAAATATAACATGTAATCGCCCCTAATCTCTATTCATGAATTGTAGCACCGCATTTAACAACCATCATATTGAAAAAAGGCATGTGGGGAAAGGCTGGTGTGCCGATCCCTCGCCCTATATTAATCGGAAGACCTTCCTTGAATCTAAAACTCTCGAGGGAGTTTCGATATTTATACGTTGCCGTCGGGGGATGTTGCACGGGCTAGAATCAATATAGATACACGAAGAGAGATGTATGCTTCGTATAAATATATATTACCGCGAAGGTATGAGCGATAGGGAAGTGGTTAGACGGTTTGTTAACCAAACCACTCCGCACAAGAGTCTTGAGTGTTCAGCGATATGCGTTCAGTTGTTTTAAAAACTCAAAATGAACTGATTTGAATAAATATGAATGGAACGGCAGTATTTCACTTGCTGTGTAGACGCGTAAAATTGCAGGTGAATCGTTTCTAGCAAATGTATATAAAAGTACTGTTGAATGGAATTAATGGTATTCCTTTTTTCCGATGTAGAAACTACTGGGGAGTATATCGACTCACTACCCTCTGTTTCAATAAATCTTGTTGCACACAGGATTTACATTTTTGATACAGGTGTGTAAGCTATATGAAATATTGAGTAACTTTTTTATAGCATACTTTGAGGAAATATGGTATAGCATAATACAATCCCTATTCCTTTTCCATCTGTTTAGATAACCATTATATGGTATCGCTGACAAAACCAGAAGGTCTGAGGCCTATAGATATCTCGCGAAAAGGTAAAAATATCCTTGTTGATTTGTGTAGGTACCATCCTTATATATAGGATACCACATAGCTGGCTGTCGAGTGAGAACTTAGTTAATTTTAACAAGCATTAAAACAAGACCACTAAAGGCATCTATGGTAACTCATAGCGAGTATATATCTTCTTGTTGTATGCTATTAGACAGAAAGGTGAGGAACAAGTTGCTATATTATTGTGTTCTCTAGCCAAATTGCTATGCAAATGGGGATACACCGATAAATGAACTGGTCATGAAAATGTGATGTATGGCAGAATTGTCTTAGTTTTTGAGCACTTTATGTAGAATACAATATTGTGTAGAGTGATGTAATCTGTTCTCTGTGAAAAAGGTCTTTTATGATGTACTTCTTAGTTTGTGTATTATATATTGTTGTGTTTCAGATGTATTGTTATTACTAGTGGGAATTGATTTTTAATCCTGAAGAAGGTGCTGGCCTTTGGAATAAGTGCCAAACCGAAACGCGTCGATGCAAATTGGAGTTGTGATACATTAAGTCATTGGAAATAATTACTCCAATTGCGATATTGAATATATGAGTTGGAGTTTGATTATGTTTGTGACTAAAGTATTCACCTCTTTTTAATTGGAATCATTTTCCGTACTTTTTTGTCCAACTTTGTGTTTTTAGTATTATGTGTTTAACTGTATTTTATCAGTATAATACTGTATATTATGCTTTTTAATTCATATTGGAATAAACTGTATACTTTTTATGAACTTATTACTATCACTTCTATTATTTTTGTTTTCTATCTGTTGCTCAAATTAACTGTGTATGCAACGATGTGGATATAAGTGTTAGCTGTTTGTTAGTCCACCCAAGGGGGAAACTTTTTTTGACAATTTGTCCTTTGGTACCCTATCCCTTTGGTTTTTAGGTCCCTCTCTTTTGTTAGAGGTATACAGACGGATGCTGCTTCTTGACTACTACCTTGTTACTACAGGAGCAGTCTCCCCCGGCATCTTACCATGTTAAAAGTGCTCGCCCAAGTTGGGTGGTCATCTCCATGCAAATAAGGGAGGAAGTCCTCGTTTCACCTGCTCGTAGAGGGGCTACTCTGGTTTAAGAGGGAACTTTTATCTCTAACTTTATTAGCCCTAATGAATGACTGGACTACCTATTTGTGACCTTTGGTCTATCTGGTAAAAGTCTTGAGCCATTTTCAACTACTCTCCATCATTGGATTAAATTGACTATCATTCCCGCTTGGGATGCTGCTCATTTTTCCCTATCTACTTCGTTCCAGAGTCGCTCTACTCTGAGCATTTCCTCTGCCTGGGTGAGTTTTAAAGTAGCATCCATAGGGAACATTTGTAATGCTGCAAGTGGGCTTAGCCCAACACTTTTGTTACCCATTATCAACTTCATTTGTGGATGGCGGCATCTTCAGAATTTGGTTCACACATCTTATCCGCAGAACATGGTGTATAATGCATCTTATGACAATTAAACTTCACTGGTCTTGAATCATGATAGTAGTGTTTGCAGCTTTCTTTCTTTATTTTGGGAATTAGGAACCAATCACCACATGCTTGGCTATTGGCTCATAGTGTAAGAACTGGGATATGAAGAGGGATGAGGAGGAAAAGCCCAAAAACTTACCAGTAATCTTCTTTCTCCGAGTGCAGGTCTTGCTGTCATTGTCCTGAGACCCTCTCTCCCATTTTTTCTGTATGGTGATTGTTTCGTCTTATTTCTTGGTATTTCCGGATGTGTTCCTGACTAGTTCCTCTCTTTATGCATGACTAGCAGCCCGTCCCGACGATGTCCGGGTATGAAATAGAATGTGTGTAATGTCTGTATTTGACAAGGGTAATTTATTTTAAAATCTCGCGGTAGACAAAATTTTTTGTTTCATTAGAATAGGGACAGAGAAGGCTCAGCTGCAGCCGTGGTTGATGTTATCAGGCGCGTGTAATTGGTGTAGTGATCCGCCGCCTAAGCCCGGCTACAGCCCTGGTTGATTTTAGCAGGAGCGTGTAATGTCATTGAATGAGAGAGTTATCAGCCGCGGGTAAATCCGTTTAATGAGAGAGTTGAGTGACAGCGAGTAGGAGAGGCTGCAGTCATTGTCCCCGCAGACCGGTCATTTGCGTGTTCCCCGCTTGAGGCCCAGTTGCAGGCCTGTTTGATGTTAGCAGGCGCGTGTTCCCCCGCTTGAAGCCCAGCTGCAGCCCTGGTTTATGTTATCAGGCGCGTGTAATTAGTGTACTGATCCGCCTCCTGAGCCCGGCTAGAACCCTGGTTGATGGTAGCAGGCGCGTGTAATTTCGTTGAATGAGAGAGTTCAGTAACAGCGCGCCGGAGATGCTGCAGTAACGTTACTTACCAGGCCTCCAGGTGAACGCGTTTGTCACGCCCCCAGCACACGGCCACAGCAGACGATCTTCTGATTAATGTACGACCCACATGGTATGAAGGGCGGAAGGTAGCACACGCCCCCAGCGTGCCCCTTGATGCGGCGCAATTGCGTTCAAATGGCATGAAGGCCGGACACACGCCCCCAGCGTGCCCCTTGATGCTGCGCAGCAATGTAATTGGCGCTTGTATGTACGACTCACATGGCATGAAGGGTGGACACACGCCCCCAGCGCTTGTCACGCCCCCAGCACACGCTCACAGCCCACGATGTGATGGCCGTACCACACGCCACCAGCGTTAGTCACGCCCCCAGCCCACGCCCACAGCACAACGCAGACAAGCCCACAAGGGACTACTTTGCTGGCATGGTTCTTTTACCTTTTAAATGTATAGAGGAGTTGGCCTAACGGCTAAGGCGCTCGACCTCGGACCTGGGGATCTGGGTTCGAGTCTTGGTAACGACGCCAAACATCCTGTGATTCTGGGCAAATCTCTTAATCTCCCCGTGCCTTACAAAAATGAATGTGTGTCCTCATATAACGTAACTGGTGCTCTGGTGCTATGTAAAGCGCTCTGATACCTGATTCAGTTCGGGTCAAGTTTGCGCTATATAAAACTCTGCAAAAATATATATATATTTATGGTGGCCGTCCGCATAGCCTCTGTCCTTCTGCTGCAACTGCCCTTTCCAACGCTGTATTGGGTGTTGTGATTGGTGCTGTGGTTACTGAGATTACCCGCCTCGAAGGTTTGGGCTCTCTCTTTATAATATTAATATGGATGGGTATTAGGCGCCATCTTAGGGGAACTTTTTTGGCTTAGCTAAGTAATTAGTTTCTGTGGAGCAGGAAAACTGCTCATTATATGATACTGGCATGAAGTCCTGGACTCAGAGTAATGAAGATTACTGGTTAGCAACTGGGCGTTATTTTAAACAAGATCATCATAGAATGAGAGGTTTAAGCCACTGGTAGTCTCAGTTTTGTGATCCACAAAACTGAGACTACCAGTGGCTTAAACCTCTCAGTTTAGTTGGTACACACCGCACACATCATTTCAATCTAATATAAAGACACAATTAGTTATTTCCTGCCTTCAAATAAGTACAATAAAGGACAAGAGCTAAACCATGGAACCTCTTCGCACTTGCTATCATATAGTTACAAATTACTGGCCCTTTTAAAAAAAACATGAAAACACTCCAATTTATTAAGAAGGGCATGCCAGAAAAAACTAATCTGGGGAGAGAAGAACATTAGGATGTGGAGAACACTGCAAATAGCAAAGAATGGGACAGTGTAAGGAGAACTGCACACAAATAAACTAGAAAATGTCCATTACCTTAATACGGACTTCATGCGCCTTTGGCGGAGCCACCTCTACTTCCTCAATAGACAGAGGTTTTCCTACTTCCCAGGCAACAGCTGCCTTGCAAGTAATTACCTACAGAAAGAACAGTTGCATTGAATTATTATTGGTGTTGGTGTTTGCCGGCATTCCAGCACATTTTCAACACACAAGAGGTCTAATATTTACAGCTATCTTGCATACACGCACTGTGTAATTTGTTGTTCAGCGTTGTTTTCACTATCTGATACAATAATTCTGTCTTCTACAACACCCTGAGTCTGACTCAAACACAATGTAAGCAAAGTTACCAGAGGGAAGGCCACATGAAAGACTCCTTCACTAATTCTCAACACACTGCTTCACACTGATAGGCTCATTTAGTGGTATGTTTCTGGCAACTGCTTTATTTTACATGACGTTGGTCGAATAGGGAACAATTAAAAACAACTTCATAGTAAATGTTATAAAAATCCCATGCTGGCAGTTAGTACACATGCTTGCAGAATACACACACAAACATGCACAGAGGCTGGTGAACTGACACACAATTGGCCACAAACACATCTGACCAATATTGATTGTTGATGACTCACCTACTTGTATGCAGACTAATACTCAAAACTGCCTCGCGATGCCACCAGCAGAACATACAAAAAGTGCATAAAACTTAAGACCAAGGGGGTGTGGCTTTGACTCCAAGCCTGGCAAAAACTGCTCGTTCTTGAGCCCTGCCAACTTTCTGCTCCAATACACAATCCTGGCCCATCCAGAGGCCTCCCAGAGTTCCATGGTCACCTACCTTTAGTGAGCCACCCCCCCCCCCCCCCCCCCCCCGGTGACTGTCCGGAGCTGAGACCGAGCTGCGGCAGTGTCTGGGGGCAAAGCCCTGACGGGTAAGTTCCCTGGGAGGCAGTTAGAACAAGTCGCGGCCCTTTTCGTAAATTGGGCCAGATGCCACTGCCCTTCCACTGAGGGGGCAACCAGCCTCCGCATGACACTTAAAGCTGGAGGACGCGACCTGCCATTTAGTCTACAGTAGGAAAACGCGCCCGAAGAGCGCTGCCTGTTGCATTGCGCCTTCTCTTCTCCCAGCCCCCGGCCTTCCACACTTGACTGCATGCCGTCATCAGTGCCTAAAAGTGCAGAAGGGGCCAGGACCTGCGGCCCTGCCCTACGTGAGTGTGTGCGGGCTACTGTGCAGCAACCAGGCACACAGACTATCTGGCCACATCCACAAAGCACCTATACCCCTGAGATTAGGCCCCCAAGAGGAGCTTTGGGCAAATGGTATCAGGGTTTTCCCACCCCTTGTTTGCCCCTAGAGCGGGAGCCCCCCTCTCGCAGCCTGCCTGAGCCCCTGCAGCTGGAGGGCCAGAAGCAGCTAGCAACAATCAGCCCTCATCCAACACAAGATACATGGACTGGTGGTGGAGAGGCACATGAGGTACGAATACTTAAGGCAAGTAAGGACTATGTACCTGGGCCCATCATCCTCACACAGACCACTCCTAATGCCTGGAGGTAAGGCAGAGGGAATCCCTCATCCTTCTGCACTGATTAGCGTTGGTTCACGAAATGGGGGAAGACAAGCAAGCGGGCGCACAGGCCTCACAGTGAAGCATTGACAAAAATTGTATGACCGTCACCAGACTAGCCAGTGGGATCTGCCTGAGCTCCCCCTTCCCGTACCATGCAAAACACAATCCTACAAGCTATCCAGTAGCCTTGATCCTCACTGGAGGGAAGGACTGACAAGTTGATGGTAGACGTGTCCCTTCTGGACCTATGCAAAACAGTAGCACAGGTTGCAGAAGCTGAGGAACGCATCTCGAAGGCCAAGGACACAAATCATACCTTTTGCCTCCAGAAATCACCCCATCACCTTGAAATGCGGGCAGAAGATGCAGAGGGATGTTCCTGCAGAAATAACATCAGAATTGTGGGGGTCCCTGAGGGGGCAGGATATGATGATTTGGCTGCAGTACTGGGTCCCGAAAAGACAAACTATCCACCTGAGGATGCATAGGTCTCTGGCATTTAAACCTCTACTAAGAGCTCCGCCGCAGTCTATCATCGCTTGCATTTTCAACCGATGATATTCTGAGTTTTCTATGTGACTGAGATGTCATCATGAGGCCCTCCCAGAAACAGGCTGTCCTGCTATATAATGCAACAAAAGTGTTGATCTTCCTGTTCGATACAATAAAGGTACAACAGCAGAGATGCCATATAAGGGAGTGAAGCAAAAACTGAGACAGCTCCAGGTACAATACATGCTCCTCTTCCAGTCACGATTGAAAGGAAATCTATTAAACTAATACGCTGTTCTTTAATATTTCAGAGGCCACCTGGGAATGGCTTGAGGAGAGACACAACCGTTGACGACCAGCAAGACGCTAGCCTGTGCACTTAGGTGACTCGACAAAACGGCTGATGTTTACACAGCTGCCCCAAAGGTCAGGACGTATGTGACACAGATGTTGCTTTGTGGAGGGCTCCAAGGCTGACCCCCAATCAAGACACTGACCATCTTGGGATCCAACACCCTCGACAGCCATTCTTTCCACCGCATGGAGGGGGGTGCTGGTACCTCTGCTCGATCTTAGTGGTCGATTCTGCTAGAGTTTGGTATTTTTGGTTTTGTGGGACTGTACTTTGAGTAGGGGTACTGTGTATTGGGTATGGTACACAGGGTCAAAGTTGAGGTGTGGTTGCTCAGTTGGTGCAGGTTCCCAGTTTATTCTACAACAGATACTGCATATTTTCAAGTTATGAGGAGGGGAACGGGGACGTTTCAGAAGGTGTGTCCATTGGTACAAATGTTTTCCTTTGATATACGCATTCATTAGCCTAAAATTACACCACACTGACGCAGCTATATACATCAGCCTTGAGCCTCCTTCTGCGAGGCCCAACGCAGATGTAGACCTCAAGAATGACCACTACAACTGATATTACTGCTGGAGGCGGCATTTGCTTCCCGACATGGAATGTTAAAGGGCTACTGAACCCTGTTAGACAGGGGGAGGTGCTGAGGGCAGCCAAACTCTACAAAGCAGACATACTTCTTCTCTGAGAAACGCACTTGTTGGGTACCAGTTACCCAGTCCTTGAACACCAGGACTATTCCCAGGTGCTTCATGCGGGATTCAGTAGAGACTCCTGAGGAGTGGCCATACTTTTCCACAATCGGTTGACAGTGACTACCACAAAATGTTGGAACAACACCCAGGGGCGATATGTAGCACTGTCTGGCCTGCTTTACAGATGCCCGCTAGCTGTGGCTAGCTCATACACCCTCCCAGTACTCACACAGAGCTTTCTTGCTAGACTAAGCACACTATTGACACAGCTCCCGCTTAGACTATGGGTGATCGAAGGCGACATTAATGGTGTTGGGGACTGCCGATTGGATAGATCAAATCAGACTCACAGAGACAACTGTTGAACTCCACCCATGGCTGGATTTATGGAGGCAGTGGGACTTTTGGACAAATGGAGAGCCCCAACCACCAGGAAAGGGGCTATACCTATTATTCCAGAGTACCCAAAATGTTCTACCAGCTTGATTACTTCCTTCTGCCAAAAGGAGACTCTCACTGACTTCTTAGCACCCACATCCATGCTAGGGGTTTGTCAGATCACTCCTTGGTAGAATTGTGGGCACCTGGATGCCTAGTGACTTCAGGACACCAAGACCAAAATGCATATACGGACAGCCATAGAGGATTATCTGAAAACCAACAGTGGCTCAGCTGAACTACCAGAGATTCTTTGGGAAGCACTCAAAGCAACATTTTGGGGAACTAATATTGGCCACATTTCTAGGGTACACAAGAGATATGCGAGTGAATTGATGGACCTCAAGTCCCACATTCGGGAACATGAGGCAGAATATGCCAAACCACAATCCCCCGACAAACTTAGAGGCCTCCAATATAACCAGACGATATTTACAGAGCTACTATATGATAATGCAAAGGCAATGTGGCTAGCCACGCGGACCCGCATCTACCACTGGGGTGGCAAAACAAGTAATACGCCACACTGAATCTGTGCCAACACATCCCGCCAAACATTTATCACCCGCATCATGGACGAAGCCAGGGTCAAACATACGGGAGCAGCAGCTATCACCAAGCAGTTTGCCACTTATTACACCACACAGTATGCTCCACCGCCGGCAATGGATCAGGGTGCCCTCCGAGACTATGTGAGGGACCTCCTCAAAAGGCCTCTGACCAAAGCAGAGATCGAAGTCATACCTAAGCCCGGACTCCCATCAGACCGCTGTTCCTCCTTTTTTTATTTTTTATTAACCAATAAAATCAAAATACATTTGCATTAAGGTCATTAAAACAGAAAAACAAGATAGGATGAGAGGGATCGGTACATACTTTTCGCCACCTTATACTTTTAACATATTTCACATAAATATAAATCATGTCAGAGACAAAACACTCCATGTAAATATAATGTTTAAAAAAAAGGAGAACAAAGGAAGAAATCAAATATAAGTTAGGGCATGTTAACATGTGGGTTAGGAAAGACAGGACTTATTGCAGGTACTCTACTAACGTCCCCCATATCTTAATACCTAACCTGCGTTTCTGAGGTCCCTTGAGAGCGTAAAGACTATTTTCTAGGTTACATATGGAATAAAGTCTGCCCCTCCACATTTCAAAGGATGGTGGCTCTTTCTCCCTCCATGATGACTCTATGCATAATTTAGCCACCGCCACAGCTATGAATATAAAATACCTAAATTCGTACCTACCCTGTGTGGCTAATGATTCTTCCAATACTCCCAACATCATCCCAGTAGATGTAATCCCAATCTGCACCCCTGTCACCTCTGTCAAAAAAATCTCCATCTCATTTATAAATTGTCTTCGGTCTGGACATTCAAAAAACATATGAAGGCTATCAGCTTGGTCTGTCCCAAAGCGTGCACATTTACCTTCATTTTGACCCCCCCACCGTGCAATTTTGGCAGGAGTATAATACAAATTAAAAATAGTTTTATAATGTTGCAATTTAAGACTAGAAGAAACCAAAAGCTTTTCTGACAGTGCTATTGACTGTTGTAGAACACTTCCTGCCTGATTTAATCTATTATTTCATTTGAGATTCTGTATTTCAAGATCATCCCCTTGCAATTCCATAAGATTCTGGTATAAGATGCCAATTCTCTGATGCTTCCTGATTGTCACCAACAAGTTACTTTTTTTTACCATATTCAATACATCTACTCTCTTTTGTAAATAATTGCAAATTTGTAGATATTTAAAAAAAATTAGTTTCAGGGAGATCATATTCAGATATTAATGAGGAATAAGTCTTGATACCACTGCAGTTAATGAAATCCCCCAAGGTCATCAGTCCTTTCCATATCCATCTAGCCATAACATTATCAGAGAAGATAAGGGGAGGTAATGCTAAAAATGAGATGGGTGTATAAAAATTAAGTTTACCAAGCTTCAAATATTTTCGAACCTGTATTCATACTTTGTAGATGGCTTGAAGCACCTTGAATCAAGTTTTTTTTATAATAGCTGGGCTCCAAGTTTAAGAAAAGATTCCCCTCTGTTTTTGAGCCCAGCAACATCTGAAAAACATTCAGAAATTCTTCTGCCTTTCCCTCTCTTTCCCCAACCAACAGAATGCCCATTTGTGGTAACATAAACACCCAATAATAGAACCAAAAATTCGGAACAGCCCACCCCCCTCGGGATTTAGGCAGGGTCATATACCTCATTGCTCGGCGGTATTTACCTTGGGCCTACAGGAAGCTACCACAGATAGATTAGTTTTTGAAGTTGCATCACCATAAGTTCCAAGGGGACACACCTAAAATAATACAGCACTTTGGGCAAGATATCCATTTTTAGAACATTACATCTCCCAACTATTGATAAATGTAGGCTTTCCATTCAATCCAAATCTTTTTTTATTTTCAACACTAACGGCTCCCAATTAGATAATACCATTTTGTCCAAACACGCATTAATGCGGATCCCCAAATTTGTGGCCTCCTCTGTAACCCTGGAATCGTTAATACATACTTGCTCAGTGCAGATTGTTTGCGTTTTTGTTGTATTTAATTTAAATCCAGATCTTTCCCCATATTCAGCCACTAGTTGATCAATCTCTTTCACGGTTTTAATTGGATCCGGTGAAATACCCGCAATATCATCTGCATATGCTAGTATAGAAACCTCCAGCCCGGGTCTCGCCAACAAACTATTTAGCCTATGTTTCAGTAAATTCAAAAAAGGATTAATATTGAGAGTCGCGTTGCCAATATTTTTGCATATATCTTCCCATCGCAATTTAAAAGTGAAATGGGTCGATACGATCCGGGCACCAAAGATTAGTTGTCTTTTTAAAAAAAAATAGCTATACTGGCTTCGTCCCATGACGCTGGGGCATGCCCTTGTTCAGCCTCTCGAAGAACCATAAGCATGTATATTTGTAACTCAGTTCGAAATTTCTTACAGAATTCAAGCGGGAGCTTATCAGGCCTGGCAGCTTTCCCTGTTGCTAGTGATCTGACCGACTCTTCTAATTCTTCCAGGGTTATAGGTTCTTCTAAATGTGCACTGTCAGTCATACTTAGTATCTTCCTGGGAGGGTCCTTATAAAATTCTGTAACTATATCTTGATTTGTATACTCTTCTGTATATAATCCCTCATAAAAAGCTTGAAAAACTTCTAAGATCTCTGCTGGTGGTTCTACTGTTTTTCCGTTAGAATCTTTAAGTGCAGTAATGACATCTTTTATCTCTCTACTCCTGATTCTCTTAGTCAGGCACTTTCCTGTCATCTCCGCATACTCAAAGCACTCCCTTCTAAATGTTTGATATTTACTAGCATTATCTTTAGCCCATTTCTCATTTATCTTAGCCATACATCGTGCTACCTCGGTTTGTGCCTGGGAACTATCTAACTTCTCCCTTACAGTGTGTATTAACGCATATTCTGCTTGTTTAAGGTTATCGTACAATCCCTGAATAAGCAGTCGCTGCTGTTTTTGAGCATACAGTCTGAAACTCAGAATTTCCCCTCTGAGTGCGGCCTTTAACGCGTCCCACATAGTACAACTATTCGTTGAGTTCCGATTTATAACAAGAAATTCTTTTAAACATTGTTGTATATGACTAACAAACTGATTGTTTAACAATAGTTTTCAATCAAAAGAGAAGTTCCCCAGGTTCGGACCACTCCTAGCATTTTAGTCGTTAATAATAAGGGATTATGATCTGAAGTAATTCTAGGAAAAACCTGTATTTGTGCTTCCGATAAGAGCGGTTTAGTGACCAAAAAAATGATCGAGCCTTGCTAGATTCTGATATGGACAAGAACAATGAGCGTAACCAGGATCTGAATGGTTTAATCTAGGCCAGGCATCATCCAGCCCATGCTCAAACCAATATATTTTTCTCCAAAGGGGCCCCTAATAATTTCTTCCAACTGAATATTAAGATCCCCACATAGTATCAGAGGAGATGCCCAAGAAGCTAATTCAGTGTTCAGATAATCTAGTATCTGAGCTTCGTCATGATTGGATCCATATACCGAACATATTGTAAACTTTTTATTAGCTACAACACATTCAACAGTTACCCAGCGCCCATATTTATCCGCCAAATATTTCCCCATCATTAAATTACTTCTTTTAGCCAAGATGGCCACCCCTCTGGATGTAGTACCTTGCGAAGTACAAGCCAAAAACTCATACCCTAGCTCTGTAAGTACCTTATATTTAGCTCTAAGCATATGGGTCTCCTGGAGACATATCACATTAGGAGACATATTTTTAATTTTCCGTGCTACCCTTTGTCGTTTAATCCTCCCATTGAGGCCCGGACATTAAATGAACATATTGAAACGAGCTCAGCATTGACTTTCTTTAAATTTAAAAAAAGCCACCCTCTCTCCCAACATACCAAAACACTTCTTCTCATTTGCATAAACTCATTTATTGGCTTTTTTACCTCAATTTTGAATCCCTGTGCCCTCCAGCAGCCACCCACCCCCCTGCTGCCCCACCCTTCCCCGCCCTTTTGTCTCTTCTGCCATCAGAGACTCCCCCCGCCCACCCAAGCATGGAGGCTGCAAGACCCATAGTCTTGGGTGATGGAGAACCCTGTCCCAACACTGACCGCTCCCCCCTCCTGCAATTCCCCCACTGATGTGCTAATAAATGAGTACTCAGCAAGTATTTACAGACCTCATTGTCCCATGTCCACTGTGTCAGCTCCAGAAAGGCTTCTGTAAGTAGCCCTACTACAAATTTCCCTGGGTCAGACCCATCAATGCCTTCAGGGATTCCTAGAATTCTTAAGTTAATTCAGCAGAGTCTATTTTTCATGTCTTCAAGGTAGCAGGCAATGTCACTGCGCTGTGCTGTTAAGTCCTCTGTTACTGCCTTCTGAACGGCCATTTGATCCTCAAAAGTAGAGATCCTGTTCTCAGCTTCTGTTATCCGCTCAGTGAATTCAGAGCAAGACTTGGCCACCCGTCAAAGTGAATTTTGCAACTTTCAGCACCCCCCCCCTGCGTTTTCTGGCTCTTAGACCGGATTTCCTCTCTGTGTGACATTATTGTCTCATAGATGACAGCCAAAGAGATTTCTTCAGTGCAGCCCAATGAGTTATGTTGATCTTGTCGCAACCCCTCTGATGACATGGATTGTAACTGACTGGTAAGGGATGCTGCCCCGTCCTCCTCTCCGGGTATTGCTGTTGTTTTTTTCCCCATATTATGTCTAAGCCAGGCGTCCTAGTCCAATTCTCTGGGGTCTCATCTTGATTGCCCACCTGGGGAGCCAGAGGGACCATCAGACAGCTGTACAGATTCATCCCCAAAAGAGTTAGAATGATCAGAAAGTGAAAAAAAAGGTTTACCCAGGTCCATTTCAGACAGATCATGGGATCTGCTCTGATATACCTGTTTGCTCATAGGCTGCATATCACAGGCGACTTTCAACCATCTCTGGATTGCCACCATCTATTCCTGCCACATTTGTACCGTGTTCTGTCCCCTCCAAAACAAAATTAGCAGTACTCTCCCCCCCGGCCAATCATGGACCTCTGGGGCATGGATAACAGGGTCGACATCCCCAGCCCTCCTTGCCTCTGTTTGTTTACTGCTACCTGCCCGTTACAGTCATACGGCTCTGCACCCCCCCTCTCTCACCTCATCCTGGTGTGCATCTACAACTGCCTCCCTCATCACAGTCATAGTCACAGTCCCCTCTGAGTTGTAGTTCTTGCCTTTCATGCCAGTGAGAAAAATAGCAGGCGTAACTTTCTTTCCTGGCCCCGTAGATCGATTATTCCTGAGTTGTGGGTTACTTCCTGCTGGGTCTGCTATAACCACTCCCTGTCGTTGTTTATCTTGGGCGCTTTCTATTAGCTTCAACAAAGTTACAGCGGTGTCTCCACCACTTTAGGAGGCATCTCTGCTCCCGCAGCCCCAAGCCAGCTCCCTGAGACAGCACACTGAGCTCCTTGTGATAGGGACCACAGCAGGCGCACAAGCGGAATCAGGGGACCAAACAACACAGAACACCGGTAGGTGAATACGCTCCAAAGCATCAGAGACCTTCAGGCGGGTTTCACTGTTTAAAGTTGCCCACCATTAAACTGCATCCATAGCGATTCAACTGCGTCTTAACCTGCATCAAATCAAATCAAAGGGGGGTATAGGAGACGGTCAGTTACAGGTGTTCACTAGGCTACAGCAGCGGCCGCCATCTTGCCTCCTCACTACTACACCACTGCTCCTCCTACCACCCTATGTCATTAAATGAACACCAAATTCAAGGTGTGAGACAAGGCCCTAGCCAATTGGCTATTAGCACTGATGACCACATTGTTCCACACATGCCACTCCCGCGTTAAGCCCCACCGAGATATGTGGCACATTATCAGCAGCATGTACAACACTTTTGCGTTGATGGAGTACATACCAGGAGCACATGCGTTGCTCCTGATGGACTTCGAGAAAACCTTTGACTCTGACAACTGGGACTCCCAGTTCAGCCTCTTACAGGTATTAAACTTTGGACCCCGGTGCCTCTCCTGCATCTGACTGCTATTTACAGACTTGAGGGATAGGGTTACGGTGGAAGTTGGACGGACAGACCCCATCCAGATATGCAGAGGGACGAGACAGGGCTGCCCATTGTCCCCCCTACTTAAAGCTATTGTGATTGTACCCTTGGCAGGGTGGATGAGGACGGATGCCCTGGTTAAAGGTTAGGAGCGGGACCTCAGTGTTTCATGCCAATGAAGTCCTCATTTTTCTAGACAACTCTCAAGAGTCGGGCACCCCGCCCAAATACTTCAAATCCTTAGCAATTTCAACTCTTTCTGAGGGCTCACCATTAACAGGGCCAAGTCCTCGATATATCCTATGGCCTACCCTCCAGAAGCCCTACGGTGAGCAAACTGAACTATGGATCCTGGAAAAGGGGGTTCCATACCAGCATGGTTGGACTCGCATTTCCGTAGCTTCTTGTGGGGGACATGGTACACCAAGAGTCACCCTGTCCAAGTGCTATACATCCACTTACGATGGTGGCATTGCAACAGTAGATATAAGTTCATACTACAGAGCGGCGCATCTCATCATAATAAATGAGTGTTGATTTGATACCAACTCAGCTGTGAATGAAAAATGGGCGATGCGTGATGTATCTCTTAAGCATTTGCTTTACAGGGGGAATCCTCCGGCGGATCTACCGCTGGCAACCTCAATGACACTTTAGATATGGAAAGACATCCATCCGGCTCTGGGTTGAGGGTACTCCCGAAAGAAAGTCCAATGAGGTACAGGACTCAGATGATGCACGTTGCCAATCTCCAGGGATTCAAATCCTGAAACATGATAGGCGTTTCCAAATTGGAGGTGCCTCTGGGAGACCTTGGAGAAAGACTTGGGACAACTCTCTAATGATGACTAGAGGGAGGCCTTGGCCTCCCCCCGTGAGCCCGTACTCGCCTCCTGGGTTCAGACCTCCACAGAGTACACTACACACAGGAGAGACTGTTGAAGATTGGATCAAAAGCCTCGCCACACTTGCTATGGTGTCACACTGAGATGGGGAACCTTCTCCACACAGTCTGGGTATGGGCGAAACTGACCCTAATCTGGGAGGGGGTGACCATAGGGCAGGTGTTGGGCTAGTCTCTACACAGAGATCCAAAGTTGAATCTCCTCCATATTACGACAAAGGTGGATACCGATAGATATAAGGCAGCGCTGATGTAGCTGAGGTTAGTTGCGGCAAAATGAGAAATTGATTGTGTTTGGAAGAATGATGAGCCTCCGCCACTTAAGAAATGGAAACAGGGCTGGATAGATGCAAGTCTTTGGAAATCCCAAATTATAAAGCTTGGGGATATCTTCACAAACATTATAAAATATAGGCAGTGTAGGGTCAATACAAGGGCATCATCCTCCAAAGACCAGCAGATCCTCGACAGGTCCTAGATGAAGAACTCAAGTTTTACATCACTGATTGGTGAAAAGTGGGGAGAGTTGGAATTGGGAGGAGGCATGTCAGTACGGCCTTGATGGCTGCATAGAGTTGGGACAGGTAGTTCTCTTGAGTGTGGCTGTTTATTCTTCGGTACCTTGTGCTATTCAGTGGCTGATTGTTTTCTCTATGTACCACTTGTTGCATAAAGTGAAAAACTCAATAAAATGTGTTTTTAAAAATTGTACCAGAAAACAAAACTAAAGTCCTTGTGGCAGGAGGCCCCCATATCTTTGTGGTCATCCAATTAGTGGCCCAGTGAGCATAGTTACTGCCCTGTGTCAGTATTAGTAGTTTATTGTTTTTATTATTTATTAGCAATTTACTATCACTTTAATAGGACCACGTTACCAAAAACAGGTGACAGTTGAGAGACTACTTATAATACGACAACAGCTAAAGCAAATAGGGGAACAAAATATCATTGAGTGAATACGAATTACCTGTCACACGAGTAGGCACAAGGCATAATATACATACATAAGTAGAAAATATTGTGTCATACTATAAACTATACAAAAAAACTGTGTAAAATGTAGTAGCTATAAAAATAATCTTAATTACAGAATGCAGACGTTCCAAACTCAACGCACTTAGCATTGATAAGAATCTCACACAAAGAATGACTTGGACACTTTTTTTAAATGTATCATAAATAGTTGATGTCTTGATGACAAAGGGTATGGGGTTCAACAGGCTGGGGGCACTGCCAGAAAGGGGTTGCATTAGTGTGTCTGTCTATTTAAATGATGGGATTGTAAGGAGCAGGGAAACCGAGCTCCGAGGTAGTCATTGGATCACCCAAGATGGCCAATTTCTGGGGCAGATAAGTTGGGAAGCCAGGATGAAGTGCCTCATAGGTAATGTGGGCTATCTTATAGATACTTCTCGTCTCAGTAGCAACCCAGGATCCTTTTGAGGTCCACTTCATTCTCAATGAAAATTAATAGTCAGTCACACCTGCCAGTTTCTATGCCATAAATATGTTAAATAAAATCAATTGTTTACTTTCTATTATCTGTTGTACTCTTCTAGTCTCAACCTCATGGTGGATGACTCCATTGGTTCTAGCGATCAAAAGGCCAACTTAGGCGCGCAACCAGTATCCAACACGAACCCCCCAAAGGAACACGACACCAAAGAATGGCAGCCAACATCTGGACCCCCTAACGTGGGGGAAGGTGGACCAGAACCAAAAAAAGGAAACGCTAAATACAGACAGGCACAAAAAAGAAAGGGACGGAATAAAAAAGCTACCAGCCAGGTGCAATTCTATCCCCTATATGAGACTTTATGACGACCAGATGCCTGAGGCAAAAATTAACTGAGACCAAACGGGGGTACGAGGAAAAGGGAGCATTGTGCCAATTAGATCAGATTTGTGCAAGGCCAGGTAAACAACCTACTGTGACCACTCAAATCCTAACAGTAGCAAGTATCCATAAGGAACCCCGCGATATACTACCAGTACAGCAAGCAACCGCCTCAAAGTTTATGACAACTCAAACAGAGGCATCAGTCGACAATAAAATGCTATCCCCAACAGGCGGAGTCTTAAGGGATAGAAATAGCTTATGGAATAAGGTACCTGCCGTAAAAATCGGAAACAACGTCTCAACGGAGACTGAAAAATCATCAATTACAAAGCCGATTGTGGACCTAGAATCGACATCTTCCATCAGCGTTTAACCCACTATATCCCATGGAGCCTCTGTGAACATTACGGTGCCTAGCTTGAGCCCGCAAGGAAACATTCCCAAACTTGGAAATCGTTTGGACTAAAGCAAAAGTCAATCCGGTCAACACCTTAGTTCTAATCCTGATCCCGGAATACGTATCTAGAGGCAGACACGATGTCCTAAACAGGGGAAATTATCTAAGACTGTTGGCAGCTATTCCAAATCTAAGCAATATTACAACTAAAGACCTGGCCGCAATACAATTTGAGAACTCAGATGCAGCACCTGGAGGAGAAGTAACTAATGCCACGTGGTCTTCAAGTGATATCGCAAAAAGAATCTTTGCGGAAGGTTCAGCACTCAAAAAATGGGGAATAAAGGTTATCCCCGGACAAACGGTAGGATACCCTCTGTCCCTGTTACCATGAGGACAAAAAGGCCTAACTGATACGCGGAAGGAAGAAACCACCTCGGTACTAAAGGGAACAAAGGGCTCCACAGACACAGTGTGTTTTTCAAATAAATTCCACAGAGTCTTAGAATGGGCTGCCCGGGAAAAGCAGCAAGGAGACATTAAAGATATAGTCAAGACAGTAATACTTACTCCTATTTCATCATGACAAAATCCAGCTCGAACGAACCAAAAAGGGCTTAACACCAGACCACTGCTTATGTGGTCTTGGAAAATAAATGGCCTAAACTCCAAATAAGCCGATCGAGAGTTTCATACTGATCTAGCGTCCTTCGATATAATTTTCCTCCAGGAAACGTGGCTAGTAGGACCTGCCTTTATACAAGGATACATAGCTTCTTCACACTAGCTACAAAACAAACAAAACATGGGCATCCCTCAGGTGGACTGGCAACATTTATCTCGATAGCTAGTGGAGCCTCAGGAACGGCTCAAGACTTTAAGGCAATAGGAATGAATGCGACCAAATGTACTAATCAATTCAATTAAGTCTTTATTTCTATCGTGCTGATCCTAAAAGACACTATAAATATATGATATCACCTAAAATACATACATTGTCACCAATACTTGGCAATAAATAGTTCATAAAAATAAGCAATATATGATAAAAACAAAGAAGTTAATATTTGATTAAAAAAAGCTTGAACAATTTAAAAAAAGTTTAAAATCAGTCCTATCCTTGGGCAATGAGTTGTGCAAGTTGCCTTATATTACATCTAGGTTCCAAAACCGATTGGAACTAGTCACACTGTATACTAAAGTCCCGGTACAGGCAGTAAATTTTAAGACATTACATGGCAAAAAATACAGGATGGAAATAAAAAATAATCGCTGTCGCCAGCTACTTGCTTTCAGTCTTATGTCGGCTTCTCCACACCCAACCTGAATGAATGAAGGGGGTCTTATCATGCGCAAACTTAGCCCGATGGGCGTCAAGGCGCCTAATTCCAAATCCAGCTCATAACAAAAAACCCTGCAGCTCAACCTGTGTAAGCTCTGGAAAAGCACCACGTTTTTAAGGCCTTTTTAAAGAGCGATAGAGAGGGTAAAATCTTCAACTCCATCGGCACGATGTTCCAGAGCTGTGGCGCAACGACGGAGAAGGCCCTAGCTCCCCATCTGGTGAGCTTAAAGCGGGGGACAACAAGTTGGAATAGTCCCGAGGAGCGCAGGCACCGTGTAGGGTGATAGCGGGTGAGCAGGGAGCTGATAGCGCCGTTAGATCCATCCTCGAGAGCTCTATAGGTCAGACACAGAATTTTAAAATATATTCTGTGCTGAATAGGCAGCCAATGGAGGTCTCTCCTCGCAGCAGTAGCAGAAGAGGCCCTGGGAAGATCCAGGACAAAACGTGCAGCAGCATTCTGCACGATTTGCAGTCGATGTATGAGGCCCTTGTTGGATTCCATGTAGAGAGAGTTGCAATAGTCTAGCCTGGAACCAACAAGGGCGACTGCAATCTGCTTGCGTGCTTGAAGAGACAGATAGCTGCGAATTCTATTGAGCGTCCTGATCACACCCCAGCAGGTCGAAACGGTCCGATTCACCTGTAGGGACATCGAGAGTGAAGTATCGAACACCACACCCAGATTTCTGGCAGATTGCGAGGGAGTGTGGCAGATGCCAAGAGAGGAGGGCCACCAATCACTCGACCAGATATCATGGTCCTTCCCAAAGACCAGGACCTCAGTCTTGTCGCCATTTAGCTTCAGGGAGTTGGCAACCATCCAATCTGCAACATGTTGCATACAGGACCTGAAGCTAGAGGCAGATGTTATGACAGAGGACTGAGTAAGTGAAACCATGATCTGGGTGTCATCGGCGTATGATACCACCTCCATCCCCTGCGATCTTACAAGCCTGGCAAGGGGGGCCACGTAGATGTTGAACAGGGTCGGACTTAATGCCGACCCCTGTGGCACCCCACATTGCAAAGACTTTGCTGGGGAGAGGTGGTTACCGAGCATCACTCTCTGTTCCCTATCAAGGAGAAAGGAGTTGAGGAGACTCAGGGCCGCGCCAGTGACACCTGCCTCCCTAAGCCGAGATGTTAGAATGGCAGGAGACAGAGTGTCAAATGCGGCCGTGAGGTCCAATAGCACAAGAACCGTAGTTTGTCCAGCGTCAACCTTGCGTCGGATGTTATCGACTACAAAGGTGAGAGCAGATTCTGTGCTGTGATGTTTTCGAAATCCATGCTGGGTGATATCAAGATACTCCGAGGCTTCAAGGAAAGAAGATAAGTGGCGATTCAGATGTGCTTCTAAAATTTTAGCCGGTGCAGGGAGCAGGGAAATGGGTCTGAAATTTTTCAAAAGACCAGGATCGAGTGAGGGCTTCTTAAGGAGCGGCCTCACAATGGCCTTCTTCCATATTGATGGAAAGGTGCCTTGGACTATGACCTTATTCATCACCTCAAGCAAGGGAGGAAGGAGGCTGTTCCTACACTCTTTTAGCTTTTTAAGAGGCAGTGGATCTAATGGAGAGGAAGACTTCGTCTTATCCAGAAGAAGATTCAGTCCCTCCAAAGACATAGAAGGAAAATCGGAGAGGAGGCTGGAAGGAGCTATATCCAATGCCTCAAAAGAGCGTATGCCTGGAAGATGATTTTCAGCCAAGGAGAGGCGTTGTACTTCTAAGGAAGTATGAATATCAAAGATTTTTTTATGAAAAAAGTCTGCAATGTCGTCACAAAGACGTTGAGAGCTAACTACGGGGTCTGGAAGTTGGAGGGAGCATAGTGAGTCCGCAATTTTGAACAGCTCCCTGGCGGAAGTGAGTGAGCTAGTCAGGTTGGAGAAGTATTCCTGCTTCTCCATTATCACTTTCAGCTTATACTCCCGTAGAGCAGACTTATGAGCCTCCCTATCCATGGGGTCCCAGGATTTCCTCCATCTCCTCTCACTGCTTCTGCAACCCTGTCTTAGAAGTCTAAGATGGTCCGAAAACCATGGCGCTGATGGTTTCCGCCGGGCTACATATCGCAGGGATGCGGGGGCAAGTTTTTCTACTGCATTAATGATGGAATCCTGCAGAACTTGTGCTGCCTCATCCGCGTCTTTTAGGGAGAGAGCCTCTGGTGTAGGAACAAAAGGGACAAAAGCCTCATTCGTAAGGTTTCTAAGATTTCTTCTAGAAACGAAAGGGGTGGTCCCCTTCTTAGTAGAATTGGAAGTGGAGAAGGCTAAATAGAGAGGAACCGCAAAGTGATCAGTCCACACCAATGGTAAAGGTGTGCCGCTAGAGAGTTTAAGATCATTAGAAAAAACTCCGTCAAGGATGTGACCTGCTGTATGAGTGGCTTTAGTAACAAGCTGAATAAGATCACAAGCTCCGAGAGATTCAATCAATGATAGAGTATCCTTAGAATGGACCTCATCAAGATGGAAATTGAGGTCACCTAAAATGGTGAAAGAGGGCTTTCCAAAGTATGGCTCAAGGATCCTAAGTAAGTCCGAGGCAAAGTTAGCTCTATGACCAGGCGGCCTGTAGATCAATATACCCGTAAAGGAAACTGAAGGGGCACATGCAATACAGAAGTACAGGGCTTCAAAGCGGTCTTGGGGCGAGGAAAGTGGATTAACCGTACATAGTAGGGAGGATTTACAAAGAATCGCAATCCCTCCTCCTCTACGTTTAGGCCTAAAAATGTTGCTAGGACGATCACAATAGCCTCCTGAGTGCTTGATTTCAGAATTCGTAATGCTGTAGCACTCAACCTCGTGCTCATATTGGAGTAAATTGGTTTCAGCCATTTGCTCCGTGGAGAGTTTTATGCTGGACATACAAATAAAATGTGAGATATTGTCTCATCCATGTTTTGACAAAGTGAACATCTGCTATCCAGGGTGTTGTGCCAGGTTTTAGTGAAATGTTTGATCGTTAGTGTATCTATCCGAAACTGAAAGAAGTGTTTTCTGTCAATAGGCTTTGTTATAAAGTCCCAGAAATCTTCATACATTGGTTCGGACTTGTGCCCCAAGAAGATACTGGTCAGTGGTGAAGTGTTAGAAGAACACAAATTACCAGCTCTGATCTTTGCCCAATATGCTTCTTTAAAGGCTTTTTTTGGGAGGAAACATGTTATTTGCCGGGGCTTCCCACAAATGTCTCATAACCATGTTCACTAAGGAACTTTTCACCCTCTGCAACCAGCTGATTTTATGAGAGGTGTCAGCATCTCTAACATCTTTAAGCACTTGAGCATAATGAGCTAACTCCGGGGTGGACCATAGTCTTTTCCAGTAGACTACTGGTCTAAATCTAGCAACCTCTGCCAGTGTGTTAAACCCTAAATCAAAGTATAGGGGTGTGAGTGGTGTGCTTTGTGGGAGACCAGTTAGACCTCTCACAAATCTGTTTTGAGCCAGAGCTAGTGGGGGCAGATTCTCAAATCCCCAAAGTTCTGCACCATAGAGGATAGACGCCATAATCTTGGTATTATATATCTTAAGTACAGGGCCAACCGGCTTAGCCTATGAGAGCCTATGTTCTTTCAGAAGTGCTCCTGCCAACTGGGAGTGCTCTAGTGTCATTATATCTATCTGAGGTTTCCAGTCTAGTTTACGGCCTAGAGTTATTCCAAGGTAGGTAAATATATCAGTTTGTTCCAGTGGCTCCTTATTAATAACAACTCTTGCTTTGATTGCTTTATGTTTGTGCAGAACCATAAATTTAGTTTTGTCCACATTTACCACTAACTCATATACTTTGCAGAATGACTCAAAATGACTAAATGCTCGCTGCAACCCAACTTGAGTTTTTGATAGTATTAGGGTATCATCGGCGAACATACGTATTAGGACCTTTATGCCTGCAATGGAGGGAGCATCAGTAGGGTGCGATAAGAAATAGTTAACCACACAGTTAATAAACAATGAGAACAGGGTGGAAGCCAAAACGCACCCTTGGCGTACCCCTTTTAAGATTGGAAACCTGGGGGTGATGTTTCCTTGTGATCCCCAACGGACCTGTGCATAACTGGATTCGTGCAATTTAACTACAAGCTGTAAGAGCTCTAAAAGGAAGCCCTAAATCTTTCAAAATGGCCCAGAGCTTATTTCTTGGGACCGTGTCGAATGCAGCTTTGAGATCTACAAAGGCTGCGTAGATAGTGCCACCCACTAATAGTACAACAGGCCAGTAGATTGCAACAAAATAAAAAACGTGGTTGATTGTACTTACGAGGGCCCTGAAGCCTGCCTGGAATGGGAATAGTATATTATTCTGCGATATCCAGATCTGGATTCTGTTCACCACTAGCCTTTTCAACTGCCACCGCAGCAGAGACGCTAGGAAGACTACCGAAGAAGGGAGCGGAATGCGAGCGAGCAGATAATAGCCGGGAGAAGATTACAGACTCACGGTTATCCAGAGACTCGATATTACCACACGAAGCTTGCGATCGATACCACTCCCCAGTGTGAACCTGGTTTAAAATAATGAGGATATAAACTGGGTGATATCTCACCATAATGGACACTTCAGACAAAAGAACTAAAGTCCGTCAGTGAGAGCACTACTTAAGAAGATCATACCGAAAATAGGGAAATACCTGTTTATGAAACAATTGAACCTCTAAGAAAGGCGGACCTGATGATCCTTCACTCTTATTATAAGATAGATGATCTGAGAGGAACTAGACATCTGGAGTGTAGAGGAGGCAAACAAACCAGTAGAATGCTAACGGTCATGTGAACAGAAATACATTTTAACAGTGGCAACCATCCAGTGCCCAGCATAATAGGAGAGACGAATCACGTAGTCTTGAAAAAGATGGCAGTACATCAATAAAGGAGCCATCGAAACGCGTCGACGCAGCAAACACACAATCAAGAGAACCAATCTAACCTGGAAGTCTAGAATATATTAGGCCTAGGTGTAGATCTGACAATTATGAGGTTCTCAGATGTGTAATCCCCATGACTAAAATTTATGTCTTTTTCTGTCTCTCCCTCAATGTGATTTGATTGATTTTTCTTTTCTGTTAATATTGTAGTGTAAAATGTTTATTGCTGCTTTTACCTTTTTTTAAGTATTGGAATGTATAAAATGGAGTGAATGAATTGTTTTTAACATTGCATTGTAATAACGGTATATTGTTGAAGTGTCCTGTGATTGTGATAAATTGTTTTTATATGGTTTAACAATTGTATAATCAAGTGACAACTACTTTTTCAAAGAATAAATGGAATAATTTGCTTTTACAACTTGTGTTTGAATAGATTGAAATGCAGATATGTCTTTATAACAATACATGTGTATGAGGACACTAGTGTTCTTGCCAAGGGAAGTTCTCTTTTCTACTGTTTCAAGTACTCCAATCCCCTGGTATATAAGGGGTCGCTCTCAAAAAACTTTAACACCACTAGCCTGGCCATAATCTTTTGGGTAGAGTTGATTAAACTGAGTGATCTGTAATTGCTAGGGCTAGAACGATCCCCTTTTTTGTAAATGGGTAGTATTTAGGCTCCTTGCCAAGAGTCGGGAATGGAAGCTCCACTAGCTATCGAATTGGCAAGTATCTGGATGTACTGAAGCCAATTATCTTTGTCAAGTAAAAACAAGACCAAATGTACTATAAACATCAAAGATGTTGCGATAGAAGTTATTTTGATCAATACTTACATTCACCCTAAAATAAACTTAATGGTAGTAAAAAGTTATTGTGCGAACTAATGAGATTGTTGGTGAGTACGACCCACTTTATAATATCTGGGGATTTCAATCTATACTTAATGGGCCATGGCTCGAAAAATCCACTCGACCGCTCACATATTATTATTATTATTATTGGGACATTTATTGAGCGCTGCGCTTACGCACACCGGCGTGTCCACGCGCTAAAAGTGGGAGTAGGCAGATGACAGGGAACACAAAACAGCACGAGCCATTATTTGCTATAAAGATAAGTTTTTAATTTTTTCCGGAATCTGGCCTCCTCTAGTTCCAGACGCAGGTCCGTTGGCAGTTTGTTCCAGATTGTTGCCGCCAAATATCTGAAAGACCTGCCTCCCATGCGGGCCTTCTTAATTCTTGGGGTCCTCAATAGGCCACCCCCTGTTGATCTAAGCGCCCGTGTAGGTATGTACGCTTTGATCAAATTCGTCAGGGGGGCGGGTGCCCTGCCATTCAAAATACGATGACAGGTACAGAGGGCTTTATACTCCACTCTTCTCCTTACGGGAAGCCAGTGTAGCTGCTGAAGGGCCGCCTTGGAAGGCGCCCTTTTAGGCAGTCTGAGTATCAGACGTGCTGCCGCATTCTGGAGCACTTGCAGCCGGGCCATGCTTTTTTCTGGCGCCCCCAGGTACAACAGGTTCCCGTAGTCCGCCCTAGCTGTTACCAGGGCATGCACCAGGGTTTGACGTGCTTCCAGCGGGAGTAAGTCCGGGACCTTTCTCAGCCGCTTCAGAATCCCGAAGCAGACTCCCACCACCCGATTAATCTGGGGGCCAAAAGTGAGTCCTACGTCAAACCACACCCCCAAATTGCGCGCCTCTAGGCACGGGGTAGGGGTGGGGCCAAGGCAGGAGGGCCACCATGCCGGCGACCAGGCAGACTGGGCTCTCCCTACCACCAGCACCTCTGTCTTGCTGCCGTTCAGCTTCAAGCAATTGTTGGCCATCCATTCGGCAAGATCTTTCATACACGAACGGAATCCATCGGCAGCAAGACAGGGCGCCTGCGACAGGGAGATCACCAGCTGCGTGTCGTCGGCATAGGAGACTAGTTGGAGGCCATGACTCTCCACGATCGATGCAACAGGCGCAACGTACAAATTGAAGAGGGTCGGGCTCAAGGACGAGCCCTGCGGCACGCCTTGGCCCAGAGGCACCCCCCTAGAAAAGCAGTCTCCCTGCCTGACTTGAAAACTTCTCTCATTGAGGAAGTCTTGGATCCATCTCAACGCGGTGCCAGAGATGCCACCTCTGTTCAGACACTGTAGCAAGATGTTGTGTGCTACAGTGTCGAACGCCGCGCTGAGGTCCAGCAAGATCAGAGCCATAGTTTGGCCTGCATCCACGCCCTCTCTCAGATGTTCCGTCGCCATGAGGAGGGCGGACTCGGTGGAATGACGTGGCCTGAAACCAAACTGCGTCGCATGGAGCAAAATGGAGCATATGCGAGCTAAATTTAACGAGGGCGAGCTGTTTTTAAGTCCTACTCGCCGTTTCTGGCGAGTAGGAAGACAAACTAACCTTTGTCCTCTGTCTACTAAAACAGAGTAAATGTGACAAGATAACAAGATTTAGAGGCATTTTTATTGCCCACAAAGTTAATGAACAATAAAGATGCTTTTAAATCTTGTTATCTTGTCACATTTGCTCCGCTTTCAAAGACAGAGGTCAAGTAGGTTGCAGTTAGGTCGAGGAGATTTTTCAAGGTACTTGACCTGCAGGACTAGTACAATTTTTTTTTTTTTTGAGCTCTACGAGCTCTTCGGCAAGTGATCTAGTAATCTCCCAATCTGCCTTTGTAAAATACCAGACCAGGGCAACAACACACTAGAATAATGGACTAAAACTGGTCGCCAACTTCTGGATGATCTTGAACATCTATCTCTTAGAGCCCTAAATGGTAGGTTTCAAACAGATAACCTGCCTAATGCTACATTTCATTCTAATAACATTAGTTTGTGTTTGATCTATACATTTATCTCCCTAGCTATATATATATATTTTTTTTTAAGTTCAAATATTTTTATTGGGAATTTAAGAGATGATCAGCATGTAAAACAATCTAAGTACAAAGTAAATATTACATGTAAGAAATAAGAGTACATAAGGAGGCGAACTCAGAAAAACCATTAAGGGTACAAAAATTACAAAAAATTACAAAATACATAAGTGAGCATGCAAGAAATCATATAAAGAAATGGAATACAATATCGTTGCAACATTACATTGGTGAGCAGGTAAGTCAACAAGCAGGACCACAGGATATACATGAGCGTAAGCAGCCTTACCATAAGAACGCAAGTGTAAAAGGAGGTCATGGTGGTTTGTGTAAATCAAAGTATTCATCCAGGGAAGTCCAGAGTTTCCTATGTGGGGGGCACCAGGGGGTGGAGGCAAGGGCTAAGTTATCGGCTCCTCTGAGATTGGAGACCCAATTGAGTCAGTGGGGGAAGGAGGCTTTAGCAGTGTCCTTCCAGTTGTTTAGTATGATCTTAACCGCCGCCGTCAGTAGAAGGTCAAGAAGGGCTTTGACGTCGTCATTGAGTGTGTTGGTTTTGGCAAACCCCAGTACTAGGGTTGAGAATTCTCTCGGAAGTGAAACGTGTAAGACTTTGGTGATGAAATCGAAGATTCTGTCCCAGTAGGTGGTGACACATGGGCATGTAAGAATTAGGTGTTCGAGATCCCCGCTTTCTACCTTGCAATTCCAACAGATGTCATCTTCCCTAATGTTGTGCAGGAATAGCCTCTTAGGCGTCCAGAACGCTTTATGGAGAAGCCAGAACTTAGTTTGGGACAAAGTGGGGCTAATTTTGTGACGTGTGGTGGATTCCCAAGTTCTGGCCCACTCTATGTCAGAAGTTGGTGTTGACGAATAAGAATCCCAGAACACCCTCAGAGAGTCAGTCAAGGTGGAGACTTGTAGGCGGAGTAATTTGTAGATTCTCGAAGCTTGATGGCCAAGTCTGTTGAGCGTACGGAGAAAGTCAGGGAGGGAGGGGATGCGATCACTTAGGTCAGCCTTTGTGAGTGCCACTTTGATGTTTAGAAAGTTATAGAATTCTATGTGTTGGAGCTGATATCTGGTTTGTAATGCACTAAAAGGGAGCGGTGACGAGCCCTCATAGAGTTGGTGAGGAAAGTGTATCCCTTTGGCTATCCATGAGGCGAGGTGTAGTGGTTTCCCCTTATATGTTAGTGTGTTGTTCTGCCAGAGTGATTCCCATCTAGACTTCCGGAACTGATTTGGTAGATGTTTGCTCACTTGGAGTAGGGCCGTTTTGGTATTTTTAAAAATGGGGCAGGAGCCTAGGGTTGGGTTAATTTTAATGGTGAGAAGGGTGGCGGGATCAAGGCCTTGGAGGAGGGATTTTTCCACAGTCATCCACACCGGGGTGTAGTCCGACTGTGGCGTTAACCAATATGAGCCTTGTCTGGCTAGGAAGGTGGTTTGATATAGTTTAAAGTCCGCCAGATTAACACCTCCTAGGTGTTTATCCAAACTTAGTTTTTTTAGGCTAATCCTGGCTTTTTTGCCTTGCCAGAGGAAAGAGAAAATCAATTTGTCCAGCTTGTTGTGGAATTCTTTGGAAAGGGCGAGGGGTAGCATCGTGCTAAGATAGTTGACTAACAGGGACACCATCATTTTTATGGTCTCTACGCGACCCCACCAGGTGATGAACCGGGGAGACCAACCATCGAGTAGGCGTTTAATTTTGGCAAGGGTGGTGGATTCATTATGTCTAAGTGTGCCCAGAAGAGAGTAGGTAAATTCCAGTCCCAGGTATTTAATAACGTCCGTTTGCCACGTTAGTCCGGAGTCTCCTAGAACCTCCTTGTTGGTGTGGACGTTTAGAGGCTTAACTTCGGACTTATCTCTATTTAATTTATGTCCCGATAGGGCTGAGTATTTCCCGATGGAGGACATGAGTCCAGAGATGGATTTAGCGGGGTCTTCTGTAGCTATTAAGATGTCATCAGCGTAGGCTGCTAATTTTACCCGAGTGGCACCGAAAGAGACCCCGGCTATTTCTTTGTTGCGCATTATGTCAGTTAAAAGGGGTTCAAGGGCTAGGAGGAAAAGTGCAGGGGAGAGTGGGCAGCCTTGCCTGGTTCCCTGGTAGAGTCTGAACGAGCTGGAGAGGGTACCATTAATTGCTATTCTGGCTGACGGGGAGGAGTAAAGGGCCATCACCATTTTAATGAAGGATTGACCAAGGTTGAAGCTGTGCATACATTGTTGGAGGAAAGACCATGAGACCTTATCGAAGGCCTTTTCTGCATCCAAGGTTATCGCTACCATTGGGGAGGTAGAGGTCTTAGCTTTTTCTAATAGGTGACACAATAATCTAGTGTTGTCAATCGATGTTTTAGGAAACCAACCTGAGCCGGGCCAATCAGTTTGGGAAGGAGAGTATTTAATCTATTCGCTAAGATTTTGGCATAAATCTTGCAGTCAAGGTTTATCAAGGATATGGGGCGGTAATTCTTGGTGAGGAGAGGATCTTTACCCTCTTTGGGGATGACTATGATTGTGGCTTCACTCATCGAGGGGGAAACGCTACCACTGGTCGCTGTAGAGTTAAAAAGGGAGTGGAGAGCGGGGTTGAGTTGGTTACTGAAGGCATTATAAAAGGCCACGGAGAAGCCATCCGGCCCGGGGGCCTTATTGCTCTTTAGCGTTTTGATGGCCGCTGTAATCTCAGCGCGTGTGATGGGGGACCCTAATTGAGATTTATCGTCTTCCGATAATTTTGGAAGATGTAGGGACTCAAGATATTCAGTGCAGGCTGTCATGTCTAATGATATATCGTTTTTGTATAGCTCCTCGTAAAAAGTTTTGAAAGTCTCAAGAATTTTTGGCTGTTTTGTATGGGTGTTGTTTGCGGAGTCTTTTATCGAGGATATAGTGGTTAGTCTCTGTTTATGTTTAAGATACGAAGCTAGGAGCTTACCCGCTTTGTTACCCTCGCATAGTTTCAGGGCGTTGAAGCGATTGATCCATACACCCGCTCTCTTACTAGTGATGGTGTTGTACTCATATTTCTTTTGGGTCAAAAGATCTAGAGTGTTGGAGTCAAGGGGGTAGGATTTATGGCGGGATTCTAGGAGCCTGATCTGGTGTTCTAGCAGTTCTAGATCTTTATTTAGAGCTTTGTTAGCTTTAGCTCTGATGTTGATAATGACCCCACGGATCGTAGATTTCAGTGCGTCCCACAAGGTATTAGGTGAAGTGTCTTGAACATCATTCAGTAATAGATATTCCTCGATGGCGTTAGCTATAAGTAGTTTGTTAGAGGGATCGGACAGGGTTTCCTCAGTAAATCTCCATCTCTTAGGGGGAAGAATTGAGCGGGAGCCAGCGAGTTTGGTGGGAATACAGGCATGGTCGGATATTAATTTAGGGGCTATTTCAGTTTCCTCTATTAGGTGTGTGTAGGAGCTTGAAAGTAGGATGAAATCAATTCGTGAATACGATTTATGTGGGGCAGAGAAGAAGGTATAGTCCCTACCATCTGGATTTTGGAGGCGCCAGGAATCTTTCAGGCAGTAGCGCTCACATAGGCGTAAGAGGGCTTTGTGTGATCGGGAGGGGTGAAACATGCATTTGGATTGTATGTCTAGAATTGGGTCCAGAGGGAGGTTGAAGTCGCCCCCCACTATTAGTAGGTCGTCTTGTGGGATGTGTTCTAACGAGCGAGAGACTGAGTCCCAGAATTCGGTGTTGTCAGAATTTGGGCCGTAGATATTCACCACATGGATAGGGTCATCTTCCCTTAAGAGGTGTGTCACCAGGAGACTTCCCGTAGTATCTTGTGTGTGTGAGACTAGAGTCAAGTTGGCTTTTTTTGCTAGTAAAGTGATAACTCCTCCTTTTTTTTGTGTCGCGGGGGAGCTCAGTATGTGCGATGTCCAATGTACGTTCAGGAAACGCATGTCCTCCTCTGACAGCTTAGTTTCCTGGAGTAAGATGACATCCCCTTTTGTTTTAGCAAGGTAGTCGAAGATTTTTCGTATTTTTACCGGATGGTTAAGCCCTTTGACATTCAGGGAGATGACGGTAAGGTTGTCAGCTATTGATTTGGCGCTAGCCATCATAGTGGGTCTTACTCGCTAAGGAGCGCTCTGGTGGCAAAAGTGTACGGTTAGCGTGGCAACGTGTTTGCCCTCGTGGGTCGAGAGGTGAATGTAGACCTTGACTTGTTGTATGTAGAAGGTGTAGCTTGCATATTTTAATGTGTGGAAATGCAACTTTAACTAAAGGGACCAGGTTGCAACATGTGGACAACGGTGAGTGTGTCGAGAAAAAGTTGGTGCTGTACCTGCAAAGAACAAACATAAGCATAAAACAGAACAAAAAAAAGCTAGAGACTCTTGGTTTCTGGAGCATCTTAACTCTCTGTATCTCCCTCCCAACCGATTTCACCCAATGACCCCCCTCCTCCCTCCCCACCCATCCCCCCCCCCCAATACGTACGTAGGGAGTACGACGACAGTACCCTGCTAGGCAGAACAGGAGTAACCTTAATACAACATAATAACTTCCCAGTGATGAAGTAATGTGGAACAGTTTAGCCCCGTTGTAATAGCCAGAGTAGCCAAACGATAAGCCATCAAAGGCGTTGATAAAGTCGGACAGAGTGACTAGGTTGGGAGCCTGATGTGTGAGTATATTGGCTCAATACGGTAACCAAACAAACGAACATAAGGTTGAGGAACCCCTAAGTCAAGAAGATAACAAGGATGTGAATGAACTACAAGTCTGGGTACATAGAGACAGACTGATTGCGATGGAGGCAATTTGTGGACAAGAGTACATCACAAGAGCAGAGTATACTGTGTGTAGTGTTAGTGGCAGATAACCCAACTCTTAAAGTCTTAGACCATACAACTCACATATACGGGAACACTTAGGCAGGAAGCCACACTTCTTGAATATAACTGCTTCTGTCTAGGAGTCCATACCGCCGAGCACATCTCGGGCCTGTAGATAGATAGCAAAATCCCAGTTCTGTCAGAGCAGGACGTTAGTGGAACGCAGAGGCTGCATCATGAGAGGTTGGAGTAGTAGTTTTCCTTTTGTTGGAGAGACCGGTAGATTGATCCATTTCTTGTGCAGAGTGATCTTCGAGTAGGTGTGCAAGGACCTTGGGATCCGTGAAGAATCTGGGACGGCCGTCCATCAAGATCTTGAATTTGGCGGGGCCTGCAAAGGAGAAGGTGATGTTTTTGGATCAGAGCTTGTCGAGCAGGTCTAGAAACACCTTACGCACTTCCACTGTGTCTTTCGAGTAATCCTGTGTGAAGATGATTCTCTGGCCCTCCCATATTATGGAGTGATTTTTCCTTGCGTATTGAAGGATCACCTCAACATGCTGGAACCTGAGCGGCTTGCAAATCAGTGACCTGGGGCCTTTGGAGTGTTTGCTGACGAAAGTGGGGATCCTGTGTGCCCTGTCTAATTCGAGGCCATGAGGGAAGACTAGTTTGGTGACCATGGGGATCCATGACTCCAGGAAGGCAACGCAAGAGTCCGCATCTTTCTCAGAATTCTCCGGCACACCAAAAATTCTAATGTTCCCCCGCCTGTTCCGATCTTCTAACTCAGCGCTGTGGCGTCTAAGAGCGTCAGTTGCAACTTCTAGGCGTTGGATTTTCTTCGTTGATTGTCTTGAAAGATCCTCCACGTCACTAATGCGTTGTTCGGCCGCCCCTAGACTCGTGTTCAAGGCGCTCATGTCTGCCCTAATCGCTGTCAATTCGAGTTGCATTGATTCAGTGTTAGCCTTGGTAGATTTGGAGATTTAGTGGAGGTCCGCTAACTTCTTAAGGATCATGTCCATCGTGGCCGCCATGTCTGCTTTGCTAATAGGTGATTCTGAGATCGCTGGTTCCGGCTTAACCTTCTTAATAACGTTTCTATCTTCCCTATTAGACATTATGGCATGGAAGAGAGGTGACCGAAACGACAGGAAATGCAGAAGAGCTTGGCAGGAGAGCTTGGTAGGATTCCCAGTCGCAGTTATCACTTTGCGTGAGCAGTTCAGGTGTGTTGAGAGGAGCCAGGATTATAGGTCTCCGCTTATCATGTGGAGGCTAGCAGTGCCCTGACGATGAGGAAATGAGGATGAAGGCGAGAGCTATGAGCTCTACTAAGAGGCAAGCAGAAATGACCAGCACCTGTACAGGATCTGTTAGGGCAGGTGAACGCCGTTGGAGAGTTGGCTGATAACACGAAGTATGGGCAGCCCTCCTCGTAGTATGGAGACAGGAGGGGTTTGAGGATCAGCACCTAAGGCAATGTATGGCAGCTCTGAGGTGCGGAGAAACCCCTGCAGTGTTTAAATGCGCTTTTGATGGGCACAGGGTTTCTCACAGAGAGATCATTTGGTGGTAGAAGATCGCGCTGTGGAGAGAGTGACTACACCATTAATAGTGATTGAGGTGATGTCGATAATGTCGAGGCTCCGAGGGCGCCGCCATTTTGGGGTCAGGCAAGTCGGGCCGATTCTCAGGCTGTGGTGGCATTCATATGAAGACCTCTCACCTCAGAGGGGTCCGATGGAAGTAGAGGGTGTGCTGCCTCATCCCCGTGCCCTGTGGGCGATGAACGTCGGCTGCAAGAGCTGGAAGTAGCCTGCTGCGTCAGGCCGAGGAGCCGAGACCGGGCGCCGCCAGTTTACGAGCCTCTCGGGGCCGGAGCGCGGGCTGAAGCAATTCCGGGCAAAGTCCACCAACAGAGGTCCAGGAACGCAGATCAGGACACCGGAGGGTATTGTAGGACTCTGTGCATCGTTGGCTGTGATTTCCGCTCGTTTGTGTGCGGGGAAAGACCAGGAATAAGGCCGTAGTCGCTCTCCTGAGCTGCGGAGCTTCGGGTTAAGCGGCCATTGCTACCGCCGTCCAAGCCACGCCCCCTCCCTAGCTATATTTCAACATATTTGCTCATTCCAAATTAAGGATACATCCGGCAGTGACCATCTTCCACAAGAAGTTTCATTTTCCCCATATATTACTCGTTCAATTCACATAAGGGAGATAACAGACAAAACATATCTAATACATTGTAGACATATTAAGAGCACTATGATTGGGCTTTCCCAAATGCACAAAACTGTAATGGATACACTCCAGGAAATCTCAAGCAACGAAAGTACACTGATAAACATGTGGGAAAGACTCACTGGAATACTTCATGAAAAGCATTGAAAACCAATAAAATCCAAAAGGTGACAACAAAATATATAAAGAAGCCTCCACTGTAAAACATGATATCAGATTTCGAGAATATAAATCTCAAATTAACAAAGCACTTAGGACACGAAGGAGAAAGCCGGGAGATTTAACAGCCTTTGCAGCACTGAAGTAAAACAAAACTAATCAAAAAGCTAACAAGCATTTGCAATGCAATGGGTCTCGCATTAGGAAAGTTTGAGCTATTGGTATTGTAAATGGCAAAGTTTTTATTTATGTTTTTTTTTTTTAAATAGCTAAATTAATAGCTTTGTCATTTACAATGCCAATAGTTATAACTTTCGCAAATGTGATACCTATAGCATTTGTAATGCAATATGTTTTGTATTTACATAACTTACATGGCATCCCAGAAGCGCAACCGCGCTACGCCGCCGGCCTGCGACCAGGAAGTCAGGCAGGCCGGGCGGGACAACCGGAAACAGGAAGTAGGAGGGCGGGAGCCTACCCCGCCTCCCACGGAAGAGCCGGAAGAGCCGCGATTGTTTGCAGCACCGGAGCAGGCAGGAGCCTACCCTGCGCCCCGGTGCCGAAGAAGGGAGGAAGAGTCCTGCTGCCGGTGAGTGGGGCTTTGTGGCTGGCCTGCGAGGGCGGGGGGGCATGTGTGTGTGCGCACGCGCGGCGGCGGGCTGTGTATGTGTGTGAGCGTGCGTGCGTGCGTGCGTCTTGGAGTCTGTGTGTATGCGTGTGTGACTGTGGGGGAGGAGGAGGGGGTTGCCTGTCTGGGTGCCTGCGTGTCTGTGTAAGTGTGTGTGCGCGCGCGTGTGTGTGTCTGTCTGTCTGTGTGCATGCATGCGCGTTAGGCTGGGAGTATGGGAGGGCGGCGCAGGACGGAACGTGCGCGTTCGCGCACACGAATCCAGCCTGAAAAAGCTTGTGCACCCTCTTGTCCTCCTTCCCCCCAGACTGATCGCTATAGGTCTCCAGCTGGACACATGCATCCTTGCGGATGCATTTTGCCAGCGAGACCCAAAAATGGAGAATCCAAAAAGACAAAGATGACGATCTATGGGACAAACTACACTCCGATATAAAATGTAAAAACGGCACTAGATTCTGGACCACAGTAAACCAACTCATGAACACAGACAATAGAGGAGTAAATTCACATATGACAGAGGCTTCGAGGGTCCGCTACCTAACAACAGGTGGTATAAGGGCTTGTCGGAGTGAAATACAGAAGGCATCAAAAAACAGATAATGAAAGGACGGAAAGAGTAAATCCTGGGCCCAAATTGCATACCCCCTGTGTCTTTAAATATAAACCAGACTTCTGGGCCGAACCTCTGACAATAGTATTCATTGAAGTTAGGAGCACACAAATTATTCCTGCGTACTGGAAGGGGTCGAATATATCTTCCATATTTAAAGGAGGGAATAGATCTCTCCCGGCAAACTAATAGCTTATAACGTTAATGGATGACAGTGCCAAATACTTCGCTGGAACTGTCCTGGAAGAGTTGACATCATGGTCTTTAAATAATAACATAATTCCATACAACCAGACTGGGTTCATAAAATCCACTGGCACGATCACGAATATCTTGGCAATTTCATTACTTATGGACGCTGCCCGCGCATCCAAATCTCCATTATACTTCTGCTTTATGGACTTTAAATCAGCCTTCGAGTGTGTAGACCCAGGGAAAATGTGTCAGAAGCTAGCAAGTTGGGGTATATCACTGATCTCTTACACATGTTGATAATGCTACATAGTGACACATGGCTTCAAATCAAAATAGGAGCAGGCACACATCTTTCTCGGAAAATTCAAACCACCGAGGCCTAAAACAAGGCTGTGTTCTGGCACCAACCCATGTTAATCTTTTCTTGGCGGACCCTATGGAAGCATTACAATAAAGTAACCCTCATTCCCTGAAATTAGGGGCAAAACCAATATCAAGCCTCTTATATGCCGATGACGTAGTACTTGAGAGACGCACTTGGGTGGGTCTCTAACGACTCCTCGACACGACAACTTATTCCCAAACCAACGGCCTGCAGATCAACTATGGCAAAACGAAAACCATGTTTTATAAAGTCAAAAAAACACAAACACAGGCCTTGGCTCATGGGTAAAGAGAAGCTGAAAAATGCAGTTGAATACAAATACCTCAGAGTAATTATTTACAATAAAGGAACTTTCTTGCGCAGAAGGAGGCAATCAAAAAGAAAGGCTTGGTTCTAGCTGCAGTACTTAAAAACTTGAAGAAAAAGGTAGATGGGCCTGTTTTGGCCCTACTACTGGAAGTTGTAAGAGCAAAACTCCTTCCAATAATCTCATATTGAAGTGAGGCTTTAAGAGGGCAGGATGCAATCACTCTGGATAATGCCAAGCTTATAGAATTATATTCTCCTTGCCAAGTTACACCTCACCTACACCTCAGTTAATGCAAGAATTCGGACCGGTCAAGCAATCACTAGCCAGACACGACACATACATAATATGCTGGAACAAAATCAGGAAAGCTAAATCCAACACATTTAAACATATGTTGTGGAACGAACTACAGCATTGTCATATAACACCAGGTAGAGAGTATCTGCAAGAGTCACTTACTCTTACAGGTCTTGACTAGCTTTGGTAACTGTCAACTGACCTACAGGCCTTTAAGCGTTTGGTAGAGAAGTCTCTTAGAATTCAATCAGCTATAGAAGAAATAGCCACATTAGAACAAAGGGCGCATGGGTGGATGACATCAAACAATTACAAGTCCATCGCTCCACAAGATTATTTTTTCCACTTGTTACCCAGTTTTTATCAAGCAGTAGTTTTTAAGATACCGGCATCGGTTATTACCAGCCAACGAGCAAATAGCACCTTAGCTACGCGGTAATCTACCTGTCATTTGTCGCCTGTTTGGGAGTAGCAAGGAGGACATGTTGCATTTGGTTTGCTCCTGTAATACTGTAACGGCAGAAAGGAAACAACTGTTAATGAAGGCTTTTAACCAAAGATTACAAACAAGAAGACAGGCAATCTTAGCCTGTTTTGACCCAGGGGACCCTCAGTTAAATTGCTATTGTTAGAAATGGGGGTCTCTAGTTGGCGATGGCTGGCGCCAATGTCCAAATAGGGACCCTTCTTCCTAAGTCAGGGCAAGTGGGCTACCCCCTTTGATAACCCCTACTCAACCCTGTGGTAGCGTAGCACGAGCAGTTAGGCCTATCTCAGAGGCAGTGTGTGAAGCACAATAAGGCAGTAACTACACCACAAAAGGACACAACTCAAGTAGGTATAGAAAAATAGTATCTTTATCTAAGGTTTAACACAAGACTCTCAAAGCAATTTAGCAAGCCACAATGCACGTAAATCAGTATGCAATAACGTATTCACCAGAACATGGCACTGACTGAGTTCAAGGCCTGGGTCTACGTGACCTGTTGCGCACCAGATACCTGCTGTTGGACGGGGACACAGCACACAGCTTCTCAACGAAGCGGAGACAGTGACAGGTGGACTCCCAGCAACCACAACTCTTGGCTGCAGTGGTCCGCAGCATGCACTCACAATGACTCGGGTACTCGGGTACAGGTGGGCTCTCAGCAGCAGCAGCACGCGGCTGCGGCAGCCCGGGCTGGTGGTGGCGATGACTCTCATTGTGCTGATCCATGTTGGGCTTATAGCGGCAGCAGCTCTCTCTTAGCTGCAGCGGCCCACAGGACGACTCACGATGATGCAAAGTTGACAAAGGTGTGAGCACTCAGAGGCAGCAGCTCTCTCTTAGCAGCAGTGGCCTACAGGACAAATCACGATGATGCAAAGTTGGCAACGGTGCGGGCAGTCAGCAGCAGCAGCTCTCTCTTAGCTGCAGCAGCCCACAGGACAAATCATGATGATGCAAAGTTTTCAAAGGTGCGGGCACTCAGCGGGAGCAGCTCTCTCTTAGCTGCGGCAGCCCACAGGACGAATCACGATGATGCAAAGTTGGCAAAGGAGCAGGCACTCAGTGGCAGTAGCTCTGTCTTAGCTGCTGCGGCCCACAGGACAAATCACGATGATGCAAAGTTGGCAAAGGTGCGGTCACTCAGCGGCAGCAGCTCTCTCTTGGCTGCGGCGGCCCACAGGACGAATCACGAAGATGCAAAGTTGGCAAAGGTGCGGACACTCAGCGGCAGCAGCTTTCTCTTAGCTGCGGCAGCCCACAGGACAAATCACGATGATGCACAGCTGACACCAGTGCAGGCACTCAGCGGCAGCAACTCTCTGTTAGCTGCGGAGGCCCACAGGACAAAATATGGTCTCGACCAGGCTGGCACAACAGTGGGCACTCAGCGGCTACAGCTCTCTCTTAAGTGCAGCAGCCCACACAGATTCAGCGAAGGTTCCGAAGGTTCAAATTAAGGCGGGCTCTCAGCGGCAGCAGCTCTTTCTTAGCAGCGGCGGCCCACACAGAGTTAACAAGGGTTACCAGTCCGCATTCTTCACAGTAGATCTAGAGGCTCTGGATTACTCAACGGGGGCCTCACCTGCAAGTAGAATCCCTCACACAGGAATTCAGACTGCTGACGGTGTGATGTCTATTGTCCCTGAGACTTCAGCAGGAGGCGCCCTCAATTCAGGCCCTCTGGTAACTTCTTCAGCAAGCTTGGTGAAAGTTTCAAAGTCCTTTCCTCTGTTCACTCAGACAGAGTTTCGTCTTGACATCCAGAAGGAACACCCTTGAAAGAGGTTTCAGCGCAGCGTTTCATACCTAAAACGTCTTTGTTCTCTAAAGTCACAAATCACTGAATCCAGCCAGTACCAGTTCATTGGGGTCGGGGAGCACTTGGTTTACGAGGGCACATCCTGCCCTTTGAGAATCAGGGAGTCTGCTATCAGACGCCCAGTGGGAGGTGGAGCCATCATTCACCTTGCCAGGCACGGCCTTGCTCAGATCAAAGAGTCACCCCTCACCATTCTCTGAATGCCGATCTTTCTCTCCAGCCAGGTCTGACCCAGCTGGCCCTGCTGCTTCAAAACCAGTCGGCCAATACACATACTAACAAAGCCTACAGGAAAGCCTAGGCAAGAAAATACCTAGAAGAGGCATTTTAGGACATACTAAAAGATGTATCTCAATGTCCTGAGCTTAAACATATCAAATTCGAATTTCCTATCAGGTTCCTGGAGGGCAAGTAGGATTATGGAATGTAATACTCAGCCTGCCCATTCTGGCCTATGAGAATGGATAGCCTCACAATAGTAAACAGTGAAATGGAGGGTAACTCGCTATTAGAACATTCTACAAAGAAGTAAGCATGTTCTTCCAGTCAAAGACAACGCACCCCGCCATAGGGGTGTCTTACATGGTGCGAAGGGAAGGTGCAGGGACTGGGAAGTGGGTGCACCTCACAGTTACAAAGGCAGTTCTTTACTGCCGGTAGACTCTGTAATGGCAGGTCTGAAACATACTTTAAAAGCTGCTTCTGTGGGTAGTGCAAGTCAGTGCTGCAGGCCCACCAACAGTATTGGGTCTAAAAGCCCTGGGCACACACAATGCACTTTTACTAGGAACTGACAGGTAAACCAAATGAGTCAATTATGGTTATCCCAATTCATACAGTCATCTTTACACAGGGAGCATTCACGCTCTTGCACTGATTAGCAGTGGCACAGCGCCCAGAGCATCTAAATCCCGCCAATATAAAAGATAGGAAGCGAAAAGAGGAAGGGAGACCCACACAAATGATGCCAGGTCTAACAGCCGTTTTCTGCTAAAAGTTGACCAAAGACTAAAGAACACGCAAACTTTCCAGTACAGTTGATATAAGAAAAAATTCCATGGTCATATCATCCTCTAGGAACAATATAGAGTTCCCGAAAACACTATTAGGGGCAGACACATTGACTTTTTATCAATCCCCCTAAGGATGATTAATGAACTGAAATACCACCCTTGAGTGTTCTTCTAGCCTTAAAATTGCGACCTCCACTTGCTTCTTCATATTAGAAATATTTTATATTGACACTAAAGATGTTACCATTTGAATTTTACTGTGTTTCATAATGAATTTATGTTTTATCATGTAAATGTATAAGTTACTATTGAATGGTTATATTAACTTTTAGATTGTATGTCTAGAATTGGGTCCAGAGGGAGGTTGAAGTCGCCCCCCACTATTAGTAGGTCGTCTTGTGGGATGTGTTCTAACGAGCGAGAGACTGAGTCCCAGAATTCGGTGTTGTCAGAATTTGGGCCGTAGATATTCACCACATGGATAGGGTCATCTTCCCTTAAGAGGTGTGTCACCAGGAGACTTCCCGTAGTATCTTGTGTGTGTGAGACTAGAGTCAAGTTGGCTTTTTTTGCTAGTAAAGTGATAACTCCTCCTTTTTTTTGTGTCGCGGGGGAGCTCAGTATGTGCGATGTCCAATGTACGTTCAGGAAACGCATGTCCTCCTCTGACAGCTTAGTTTCCTGGAGTAAGATGACATCCCCTTTTGTTTTAGCAAGGTAGTCGAAGATTTTTCGTATTTTTACCGGATGGTTAAGCCCTTTGACATTCAGGGAGATGACGGTAAGGTTGTCAGCTATTGATTTGGCGCTAGCCATCATAGTGGGTCTTACTCGCTAAGGAGCGCTCTGGTGGCAAAAGTGTACGGTTAGCGTGGCAACGTGTTTGCCCTCGTGGGTCGAGAGGTGAATGTAGACCTTGACTTGTTGTATGTAGAAGGTGTAGCTTGCATATTTTAATGTGTGGAAATGCAACTTTAACTAAAGGGACCAGGTTGCAACATGTGGACAACGGTGAGTGTGTCGAGAAAAAGTTGGTGCTGTACCTGCAAAGAACAAACATAAGCATAAAACAGAACAAAAAAAAGCTAGAGACTCTTGGTTTCTGGAGCATCTTAACTCTCTGTATCTCCCTCCCAACCGATTTCACCCAATGACCCCCCTCCTCCCTCCCCACCCATCCCCCCCCCCCAATACGTACGTAGGGAGTACGACGACAGTACCCTGCTAGGCAGAACAGGAGTAACCTTAATACAACATAATAACTTCCCAGTGATGAAGTAATGTGGAACAGTTTAGCCCCGTTGTAATAGCCAGAGTAGCCAAACGATAAGCCATCAAAGGCGTTGATAAAGTCGGACAGAGTGACTAGGTTGGGAGCCTGATGTGTGAGTATATTGGCTCAATACGGTAACCAAACAAACGAACATAAGGTTGAGGAACCCCTAAGTCAAGAAGATAACAAGGATGTGAATGAACTACAAGTCTGGGTACATAGAGACAGACTGATTGCGATGGAGGCAATTTGTGGACAAGAGTACATCACAAGAGCAGAGTATACTGTGTGTAGTGTTAGTGGCAGATAACCCAACTCTTAAAGTCTTAGACCATACAACTCACATATACGGGAACACTTAGGCAGGAAGCCACACTTCTTGAATATAACTGCTTCTGTCTAGGAGTCCATACCGCCGAGCACATCTCGGGCCTGTAGATAGATAGCAAAATCCCAGTTCTGTCAGAGCAGGACGTTAGTGGAACGCAGAGGCTGCATCATGAGAGGTTGGAGTAGTAGTTTTCCTTTTGTTGGAGAGACCGGTAGATTGATCCATTTCTTGTGCAGAGTGATCTTCGAGTAGGTGTGCAAGGACCTTGGGATCCGTGAAGAATCTGGGACGGCCGTCCATCAAGATCTTGAATTTGGCGGGGCCTGCAAAGGAGAAGGTGATGTTTTTGGATCAGAGCTTGTCGAGCAGGTCTAGAAACACCTTACGCACTTCCACTGTGTCTTTCGAGTAATCCTGTGTGAAGATGATTCTCTGGCCCTCCCATATTATGGAGTGATTTTTCCTTGCGTATTGAAGGATCACCTCAACATGCTGGAACCTGAGCGGCTTGCAAATCAGTGACCTGGGGCCTTTGGAGTGTTTGCTGACGAAAGTGGGGATCCTGTGTGCCCTGTCTAATTCGAGGCCATGAGGGAAGACTAGTTTGGTGACCATGGGGATCCATGACTCCAGGAAGGCAACGCAAGAGTCCGCATCTTTCTCAGAATTCTCCGGCACACCAAAAATTCTAATGTTCCCCCGCCTGTTCCGATCTTCTAACTCAGCGCTGTGGCGTCTAAGAGCGTCAGTTGCAACTTCTAGGCGTTGGATTTTCTTCGTTGATTGTCTTGAAAGATCCTCCACGTCACTAATGCGTTGTTCGGCCGCCCCTAGACTCGTGTTCAAGGCGCTCATGTCTGCCCTAATCGCTGTCAATTCGAGTTGCATTGATTCAGTGTTAGCCTTGGTAGATTTGGAGATTTAGTGGAGGTCCGCTAACTTCTTAAGGATCATGTCCATCGTGGCCGCCATGTCTGCTTTGCTAATAGGTGATTCTGAGATCGCTGGTTCCGGCTTAACCTTCTTAATAACGTTTCTATCTTCCCTATTAGACATTATGGCATGGAAGAGAGGTGACCGAAACGACAGGAAATGCAGAAGAGCTTGGCAGGAGAGCTTGGTAGGATTCCCAGTCGCAGTTATCACTTTGCGTGAGCAGTTCAGGTGTGTTGAGAGGAGCCAGGATTATAGGTCTCCGCTTATCATGTGGAGGCTAGCAGTGCCCTGACGATGAGGAAATGAGGATGAAGGCGAGAGCTATGAGCTCTACTAAGAGGCAAGCAGAAATGACCAGCACCTGTACAGGATCTGTTAGGGCAGGTGAACGCCGTTGGAGAGTTGGCTGATAACACGAAGTATGGGCAGCCCTCCTCGTAGTATGGAGACAGGAGGGGTTTGAGGATCAGCACCTAAGGCAATGTATGGCAGCTCTGAGGTGCGGAGAAACCCCTGCAGTGTTTAAATGCGCTTTTGATGGGCACAGGGTTTCTCACAGAGAGATCATTTGGTGGTAGAAGATCGCGCTGTGGAGAGAGTGACTACACCATTAATAGTGATTGAGGTGATGTCGATAATGTCGAGGCTCCGAGGGCGCCGCCATTTTGGGGTCAGGCAAGTCGGGCCGATTCTCAGGCTGTGGTGGCATTCATATGAAGACCTCTCACCTCAGAGGGGTCCGATGGAAGTAGAGGGTGTGCTGCCTCATCCCCGTGCCCTGTGGGCGATGAACGTCGGCTGCAAGAGCTGGAAGTAGCCTGCTGCGTCAGGCCGAGGAGCCGAGACCGGGCGCCGCCAGTTTACGAGCCTCTCGGGGCCGGAGCGCGGGCTGAAGCAATTCCGGGCAAAGTCCACCAACAGAGGTCCAGGAACGCAGATCAGGACACCGGAGGGTATTGTAGGACTCTGTGCATCGTTGGCTGTGATTTCCGCTCGTTTGTGTGCGGGGAAACACCAGGAATAAGGCCGTAGTCGCTCTCCTGAGCTGCGGAGCTTCGGGTTAAGCGGCCATTGCTACCGCCGTCCAAGCCACGCCCCCTCCCTAGCTATATTTCAACATATTTGCTCATTCCAAATTAAGGATACATCCGGCAGTGACCATCTTCCACAAGAAGTTTCATTTTCCCCATATATTACTCGTTCAATTCACATAAGGGAGATAACAGACAAAACATATCTAATACATTGTAGACATATTAAGAGCACTATGATTGGGCTTTCCCAAATGCACAAAACTGTAATGGATACACTCCAGGAAATCTCAAGCAACGAAAGTACACTGATAAACATGTGGGAAAGACTCACTGGAATACTTCATGAAAAGCATTGAAAACCAATAAAATCCAAAAGGTGACAACAAAATATATAAAGAAGCCTCCACTGTAAAACATGATATCAGATTTCGAGAATATAAATCTCAAATTAACAAAGCACTTAGGACACGAAGGAGAAAGCCGGGAGATTTAACAGCCTTTGCAGCACTGAAGTAAAACAAAACTAATCAAAAAGCTAACAAGCATTTGCAATGCAATGGGTCTCGCATTAGGAAAGTTTGAGCTATTGGTATTGTAAATGGCAAAGTTTTTATTTATGTTTTTTTTTTTTAAATAGCTAAATTAATAGCTTTGTCATTTACAATGCCAATAGTTATAACTTTCGCAAATGTGATACCTATAGCATTTGTAATGCAATATGTTTTGTATTTACATAACTTACATGGCATCCCAGAAGCGCAACCGCGCTACGCCGCCGGCCTGCGACCAGGAAGTCAGGCAGGCCGGGCGGGACAACCGGAAACAGGAAGTAGGAGGGCGGGAGCCTACCCCGCCTCCCACGGAAGAGCCGGAAGAGCCGCGATTGTTTGCAGCACCGGAGCAGGCAGGAGCCTACCCTGCGCCCCGGTGCCGAAGAAGGGAGGAAGAGTCCTGCTGCCGGTGAGTGGGGCTTTGTGGCTGGCCTGCGAGGGCGGGGGGGCATGTGTGTGTGCGCACGCGCGGCGGCGGGCTGTGTATGTGTGTGAGCGTGCGTGCGTGCGTGCGTCTTGGAGTCTGTGTGTATGCGTGTGTGACTGTGGGGGAGGAGGAGGGGGTTGCCTGTCTGGGTGCCTGCGTGTCTGTGTAAGTGTGTGTGCGCGCGCGTGTGTGTGTCTGTCTGTCTGTGTGCATGCATGCGCGTTAGGCTGGGAGTATGGGAGGGTGGCGCAGGACGGAACGTGCGCGTTCGCGCACACGAATCCAGCCTGAAAAAGCTTGTGCACCCTCTTGTCCTCCTTCCCCCCAGACTGATCGCTATAGGTCTCCAGCTGGACACATGCATCCTTGCGGATGCATTTTGCCAGCGAGACCCAAAAATGGAGAATCCAAAAAGACAAAGATGACGATCTATGGGACAAACTACACTCCGATATAAAATGTAAAAACGGCACTAGATTCTGGACCACAGTAAACCAACTCATGAACACAGACAATAGAGGAGTAAATTCACATATGACAGAGGCTTCGAGGGTCCGCTACCTAACAACAGGTGGTATAAGGGCTTGTCGGAGTGAAATACAGAAGGCATCAAAAAACAGATAATGAAAGGACGGAAAGAGTAAATCCTGGGCCCAAATTGCATACCCCCTGTGTCTTTAAATATAAACCAGACTTCTGGGCCGAACCTCTGACAATAGTATTCATTGAAGTTAGGAGCACACAAATTATTCCTGCGTACTGGAAGGGGTCGAATATATCTTCCATATTTAAAGGAGGGAATAGATCTCTCCCGGCAAACTAATAGCTTATAACATTAATGGATGACAGTGCCAAATACTTCGCTGGAACTGTCCTGGAAGAGTTGACATCATGGTCTTTAAATAATAACATAATTCCATACAACCAGACTGGGTTCATAAAATCCACTGGCACGATCACGAATATCTTGGCAATTTCATTACTTATGGACGCTGCCCGCGCATCCAAATCTCCATTATACTTCTGCTTTATGGACTTTAAATCAGCCTTCGAGTGTGTAGACCCAGGGAAAATGTGTCAGAAGCTAGCAAGTTGGGGTATATCACTGATCTCTTACACATGTTGATAATGCTACATAGTGACACATGGCTTCAAATCAAAATAGGAGCAGGCACACATCTTTCTCGGAAAATTCAAACCACCGAGGCCTAAAACAAGGCTGTGTTCTGGCACCAACCCATGTTAATCTTTTCTTGGCGGACCCTATGGAAGCATTACAATAAAGTAACCCTCATTCCCTGAAATTAGGGGCAAAACCAATATCAAGCCTCTTATATGCCGATGACGTAGTACTTGAGAGACGCACTTGGGTGGGTCTCTAACGACTCCTCGACACGACAACTTATTCCCAAACCAACGGCCTGCAGATCAACTATGGCAAAACGAAAACCATGTTTTATAAAGTCAAAAAAACACAAACACAGGCCTTGGCTCATGGGTAAAGAGAAGCTGAAAAATGCAGTTGAATACAAATACCTCAGAGTAATTATTTACAATAAAGGAACTTTCTTGCGCAGAAGGAGGCAATCAAAAAGAAAGGCTTGGTTCTAGCTGCAGTACTTAAAAACTTGAAGAAAAAGGTAGATGGGCCTGTTTTGGCCCTACTACTGGAAGTTGTAAGAGCAAAACTCCTTCCAATAATCTCATATTGAAGTGAGGCTTTAAGAGGGCAGGATGCAATCACTCTGGATAATGCCAAGCTTATAGAATTATATTCTCCTTGCCAAGTTACACCTCACCTACACCTCAGTTAATGCAAGAATTCGGACCGGTCAAGCAATCACTAGCCAGACACGACACATACATAATATGCTGGAACAAAATCAGGAAAGCTAAATCCAACACATTTAAACATATGTTGTGGAACGAACTACAGCATTGTCATATAACACCAGGTAGAGAGTATCTGCAAGAGTCACTTACTCTTACAGGTCTTGACTAGCTTTGGTAACTGTCAACTGACCTACAGGCCTTTAAGCGTTTGGTAGAGAAGTCTCTTAGAATTCAATCAGCTATAGAAGAAATAGCCACATTAGAACAAAGGGCGCATGGGTGGATGACATCAAACAATTACAAGTCCATCGCTCCACAAGATTATTTTTTCCACTTGTTACCCAGTTTTTATCAAGCAGTAGTTTTTAAGATACCGGCATCGGTTATTACCAGCCAACGAGCAAATAGCACCTTAGCTACGCGGTAATCTACCTGTCATTTGTCGCCTGTTTGGGAGTAGCAAGGAGGACATGTTGCATTTGGTTTGCTCCTGTAATACTGTAACGGCAGAAAGGAAACAACTGTTAATGAAGGCTTTTAACCAAAGATTACAAACAAGAAGACAGGCAATCTTAGCCTGTTTTGACCCAGGGGACCCTCAGTTAAATTGCTATTGTTAGAAATGGGGGTCTCTAGTTGGCGATGGCTGGCGCCAATGTCCAAATAGGGACCCTTCTTCCTAAGTCAGGGCAAGTGGGCTACCCCCTTTGATAACCCCTACTCAACCCTGTGGTAGCGTAGCACGAGCAGTTAGGCCTATCTCAGAGGCAGTGTGTGAAGCACAATAAGGCAGTAACTACACCACAAAAGGACACAACTCAAGTAGGTATAGAAAAATAGTATCTTTATCTAAGGTTTAACACAAGACTCTCAAAGCAATTTAGCAAGCCACAATGCACGTAAATCAGTATGCAATAACGTATTCACCAGAACATGGCACTGACTGAGTTCAAGGCCTGGGTCTACGTGACCTGTTGCGCACCAGATACCTGCTGTTGGACGGGGACACAGCACACAGCTTCTCAACGAAGCGGAGACAGTGACAGGTGGACTCCCAGCAACCACAACTCTTGGCTGCAGTGGTCCGCAGCATGCACTCACAATGACTCGGGTACTCGGGTACAGGTGGGCTCTCAGCAGCAGCAGCACGCGGCTGCGGCAGCCCGGGCTGGTGGTGGCGATGACTCTCATTGTGCTGATCCATGTTGGGCTTATAGCGGCAGCAGCTCTCTCTTAGCTGCAGCGGCCCACAGGACGACTCACGATGATGCAAAGTTGACAAAGGTGTGAGCACTCAGAGGCAGCAGCTCTCTCTTAGCAGCAGTGGCCTACAGGACAAATCACGATGATGCAAAGTTGGCAACGGTGCGGGCAGTCAGCAGCAGCAGCTCTCTCTTAGCTGCAGCAGCCCACAGGACAAATCATGATGATGCAAAGTTTTCAAAGGTGCGGGCACTCAGCGGGAGCAGCTCTCTCTTAGCTGCGGCAGCCCACAGGACGAATCACGATGATGCAAAGTTGGCAAAGGAGCAGGCACTCAGTGGCAGTAGCTCTGTCTTAGCTGCTGCGGCCCACAGGACAAATCACGATGATGCAAAGTTGGCAAAGGTGCGGTCACTCAGCGGCAGCAGCTCTCTCTTGGCTGCGGCGGCCCACAGGACGAATCACGAAGATGCAAAGTTGGCAAAGGTGCGGACACTCAGCGGCAGCAGCTTTCTCTTAGCTGCGGCAGCCCACAGGACAAATCACGATGATGCACAGCTGACACCAGTGCAGGCACTCAGCGGCAGCAACTCTCTGTTAGCTGCGGAGGCCCACAGGACAAAATATGGTCTCGACCAGGCTGGCACAACAGTGGGCACTCAGCGGCTACAGCTCTCTCTTAAGTGCAGCAGCCCACACAGATTCAGCGAAGGTTCCGAAGGTTCAAATTAAGGCGGGCTCTCAGCGGCAGCAGCTCTTTCTTAGCAGCGGCGGCCCACACAGAGTTAACAAGGGTTACCAGTCCGCATTCTTCACAGTAGATCTAGAGGCTCTGGATTACTCAACGGGGGCCTCACCTGCAAGTAGAATCCCTCACACAGGAATTCAGACTGCTGACGGTGTGATGTCTATTGTCCCTGAGACTTCAGCAGGAGGCGCCCTCAATTCAGGCCCTCTGGTAACTTCTTCAGCAAGCTTGGTGAAAGTTTCAAAGTCCTTTCCTCTGTTCACTCAGACAGAGTTTCGTCTTGACATCCAGAAGGAACACCCTTGAAAGAGGTTTCAGCGCAGCGTTTCATACCTAAAACGTCTTTGTTCTCTAAAGTCACAAATCACTGAATCCAGCCAGTACCAGTTCATTGGGGTCGGGGAGCACTTGGTTTACGAGGGCACATCCTGCCCTTTGAGAATCAGGGAGTCTGCTATCAGACGCCCAGTGGGAGGTGGAGCCATCATTCACCTTGCCAGGCACGGCCTTGCTCAGATCAAAGAGTCACCCCTCACCATTCTCTGAATGCCGATCTTTCTCTCCAGCCAGGTCTGACCCAGCTGGCCCTGCTGCTTCAAAACCAGTCGGCCAATACACATACTAACAAAGCCTACAGGAAAGCCTAGGCAAGAAAATACCTAGAAGAGGCATTTTAGGACATACTAAAAGATGTATCTCAATGTCCTGAGCTTAAACATATCAAATTCGAATTTCCTATCAGGTTCCTGGAGGGCAAGTAGGATTATGGAATGTAATACTCAGCCTGCCCATTCTGGCCTATGAGAATGGATAGCCTCACAATAGTAAACAGTGAAATGGAGGGTAACTCGCTATTAGAACATTCTACAAAGAAGTAAGCATGTTCTTCCAGTCAAAGACAACGCACCCCGCCATAGGGGTGTCTTACATGGTGCGAAGGGAAGGTGCAGGGACTGGGAAGTGGGTGCACCTCACAGTTACAAAGGCAGTTCTTTACTGCCGGTAGACTCTGTAATGGCAGGTCTGAAACATACTTTAAAAGCTGCTTCTGTGGGTAGTGCAAGTCAGTGCTGCAGGCCCACCACCAGTATTGGGTCTAAAAGCCCTGGGCACACACAATGCACTTTTACTAGGAACTGACAGGTAAACCAAATGAGTCAATTATGGTTATCCCAATTCATACAGTCATCTTTACACAGGGAGCATTCACGCTCTTGCACTGATTAGCAGTGGCACAGCGCCCAGAGCATCTAAATCCCGCCAATATAAAAGATAGGAAGCGAAAAGAGGAAGGGAGACCCACACAAATGATGCCAGGTCTAACAGCCGTTTTCTGCTAAAAGTTGACCAAAGACTAAAGAACACGCAAACTTTCCAGTACAGTTGATATAAGAAAAAATTCCATGGTCATATCATCCTCTAGGAACAATATAGAGTTCCCGAAAACACTATTAGGGGCAGACACATTGACTTTTTATCAATCCCCCTAAGGATGATTAATGAACTGAAATACCACCCTTGAGTGTTCTTCTAGCCTTAAAATTGCGACCTCCACTTGCTTCTTCATATTAGAAATATTTTATATTGACACTAAAGATGTTACCATTTGAATTTTACTGTGTTTCATAATGAATTTATGTTTTATCATGTAAATGTATAAGTTACTATTGAATGGTTATATTAACTTTTAGGCTGTCAGCGGTGGATTGGTTGTTTGTTGGCAGATATACTAATTGAAATGTTCTTGTGCAATACCATTCCTAACTTTAAAGTTGCGACTATATGAATTCTCTTTATCTGTTATATTTTTTAAAAATTTAACTAAAAGATTTTATCAATGAGTTTTTTAACTTACTATGTAAACATGTATTATCTTGTATATTCATTGCAATGGTTTTAAGTAACCATGCAATTGTCTAAATAAACTTAAACTGTTGTACATCAGTGGTTCAAGCAATCATTCCATCTTTCCTGGACTATGGAAATCTGCTCTGTATCAGGGATATGTCTTTCAGGAGTCAAGTCGTGCAAAACGCACCTGCACACCTCACAGATGGACTTCATCACTGTACTCACATAATTTCTTATTGCTTAGCCTTCCACCCGCACCACATTACAAAAAGAAAGAAATGGACTGCCTCCTCAGCTGCAGACACTTCTTAGACTCTGCATTAGTCAGAGCGGGATGTAAATCTCCATCTTACTAAAACTCCAAATATAGTCCTCCAAAAGCCTTGTCCTGTCAAATCAGGTCACTTTCCTAGACCGTTTCAATTGAGAGACATGCAATGAACTCTAAGTTTCCTATAACAACACCCACTCAGCATTAGGGTCTGGTAAACACAGTCTCCACTTAACTAAATGGCAAAATGAAAAACAGATATATAGGTGATGCATCATCGAGACCACATGGACTTCAGGAACCGAGTTATACACCTGCAATCGATGCATCACATCCCCTGCGCCTCACATTGTCACCAAGCGTTACCAGCTCACAACCCTGCACTGCCACCAGGAAGTAACGCATCACTTACTACAAGCAACACATCACCTCCAATGCACCATCACAGAGTGCCAGCGTGCTATCTGTATATCAGAAAGGAACTGACGCTTCACCTGCTGCAACAATGCCTCACCTACCTTGCGCTACCCATCGTTCTTTCATTTTTGACGAATCTAAAAAACTTTGATCAGGTCAAGCGCAACCACTGATTTCTAAGAACTCGAACCATTTAACCTGGAAAATTCATATCTTGAGTTGTATGTGTTGGATTTTTGTCATTTTGGTCTTGCTTTAATCGATAAATATTGGTTATTTTTCTAAACTGGTGTGGAGTCGTTTTTGGTGTTTTCACTGCGTTACAGTGTGTTTGTACAAATACTGCTTTTGCTAAGCTGTCAAGGGGTGAGCACAGGTTATTCTGAGGGTGTAACTTACTTACCTTGACTAGAGTGAGGGTCCCTACTTGGAGAGGGTGTAAACCACTGCCAACTAGAGACCCCAATTCTAACAGTAATTATATAGGTTGGAGTGTAAATATGTGTTGTGGAATTATTTGGATACGAATTGTGCTGTGTGGAGTGTAATGATATGGTTTCAAAGGGAGTGGAATTATGTAGCGTGGAGTGGTGTTACATGAAGTGTACTTTCGTGTCATGAAACACAGAGGAATTATTTGTAGTTTATTTTATTGGTTTGTAATGGAGTGGCATGGAGTGGAATGATGTGGAGTGGAAGTGTGTGTAGTTGAATTGTGTGGGGTGTTTTATGAGATGTTTAAATGTGTTGTGCATAATGGAATTATGCTGCATGGATTTATGTATTATGGTATTGAGTGGCACTTAATTGTGTGAGGTTGTGTTGAATTATGTGGAGTTGAATGCTCGTCTATTTATTGCAATGATGAGGGAGCAGTCTTCATGGTATGCGAGATGATGTTGTTTCTGTTTTCTGTCCTCTCACCCCCCTGTAGTTGGCTAAAACAGTGTGAATGGCTTCTAGTAGCTGTTTATGCCTCCCCTGGGAGAGTGCTTGAGCCTTTAATTGACTCCTGCTTCAGGCAGTTGGATTTATCACTGCTCTGAAGTTTCACCATAGGCTCTGCTGAGGGAGAGGCATGGTGATTCAGGGCGGCTCACCGAGTCCATGTTTGAGAACAATTGTGCTGGGAACAGTGGGGGACGGAGAAGGTTATCAGGCACGCCTGAAACTAACAAGATGTGGTAACGTTCATGCAAGTACAAATTAAAACCTTCTAGATTCAAATGTATTAAAACACCACTTTTCACAAATGATAACGAGTTGTGAAAAGGAGACACGCGTACTAACTATTTGCTGTCAGATGTTCGCATCAAGTTTATACATAATATGCAAAACATGCTCTTTTGTTTTGGGCAAGAATTTTGACAACATATAAAAACAAGCATTTGCAATGCAATAGGTCTCGTAGTTACACAAGTTTAAGCTATTGGCATTGTAAATGACAATGCCTTTTATTTGTCTTCTTAAAACAAAAACAGAAATAAAAGGCATTGTTATTTTCAATGCCAATAGGTCAAACTCACGTAAATGTGAGACCTATTGCAGTGCAAATGCTTGTTATTATCTCGTGTGTGTGGAACCTTCAGTGGTATCGACAAGCTGGTAAGATAGCTTGGGTGGGGATAGTATTACACCTGCCTTAGTCTATGTATAGAACATACAGAGCACAGCCTCGAATTCCTGGCAAGCAGATCTGCCATTCATCCTTCTGAAGTTGGTAAAATGAGCAGCACTAATTGAAGCGATAATACCACTTGCTACTGCAGCCTTTTCAGATGTGTAATGATGCCAGAACACTGGTGCAGATTTAAAGCATTAAAAGAGACATACAAATAAATGACAAAAAATGCCAGTGAGTTGTGTACTGCGCGGCTTTAACCAGTGACGCAGGAAGGGAATGTATAAAGGTGTCAAATAATGGCGCAAATGGGTCTCCTATCTCAGTAACATCCAACTTTGCTCGGGATTCACAAGCATTGAGTGTGGAAAAGTTTGTAAACCTACACTTGATAATATTATAAAGTGAGCCTACTCGCAGCACGTCGACATCATACTTCATGGAGGGAAATTCAACTAAGTGGTTTTTTAATAATATGCATTAGAAATATTGATTTAAAAATGTTAAGAAGAACTCCCAATGTTTGTTTTGACAGTTTTTACGCTTCAAATACGCATTTATTCTTTTTAACGTTGTAAATTCACAGCTCCTCCGAGCCAGCGTATCTGCGCTTTATTTTAGATTTAGTTTGCATTTTTCGGACTTAAAAGGTCAGATAGTTATAAACATCTGGGCCAAACTGTATTGGGGAACCAGCTGAAGTTTGGGCTGTTTGCTGTCTGCAGTTGCCCTTGTTAAAGTTACACATTTTGGCTCCGCCCAAAGCAAGCAGAAACGGGTAAACGAGCCTGGACTCTGAAACCAGGTTTAAAATTTGATTTAAACTTTATTGGAAATGTACAGACAAACTTCTACCTATATGAACGCACAAGGTATACTGACGGAAAAACATGCACATACACTCGGGTAGGCACGCAGGCAAACAAACACACTCAGGGACACAGATGCAAAACAAGTCAGCCGTCTGCTCAAGATCACGAGGAGCGCTCTGTGCAATTTGTACCGTACCTGCATGAGGGTCTCAGGGTCCAGCTTAAAACCCAGGGTCGAAAGGTTGCCAAGGATGGGGGCAAGGGTTGCTCCGAGAGGCAGCGCATCCACATTAGTTTCATAAACTGCAGAGTGACAATGCACAGAAGCATAGCCCAAAAAAGCGGACCCACGAACAGGTGTGCCATCCTGACGTACCCTCTTGTGTATATTGGAATATTCACAAATAAGCATGGCCTGAGATGACAAACTGTACATATTTACATTTTCTATGTCCCAAAAACACATAAATTAAAAGTATGTTAACACGGATGAGGGGGCGCAGCATCTCCCGTTATGTGGACACATTGTGGGGAGATGTAAAAAACAAGCGCGAGACGCACAGGGAAAGTTCTTACCTACTGTGAACATCCCGAGCTGAGCGTGCGTGCGCATGAAGAAAGCAAAAGTGTTAATGCTTGCGACGATGTCAGTTGCTTGGGGCGTAAGCGGGGCATGGAGCGCTTGGCCAGAAGAGTCCGGGGCTCCCGTGAGCTGAGGGAGCTCCGTGTGTTGGAGAAGTGAGGCGGGAGCCCACCCCGCAGAGAGAAGTCCAGCAGGAGCACACCCTGTAAAGGGAAGTCTGGCGGGATCCCACCCTGCCTTCGTGAATGCCGCATGGTGCGGCCAGAGCAAAATTTCAGGCGGTGCTCCTGTGACCAAAACGGAGCCCCGCCTGATGCTGCGCCAGTGACCAGGTGAAGAGGCGAGTCCCCCCTGCCATTGAGGAGACCAGCCTGGGAGCAGAGTCCTCACAAGAGCTGGTGAGTGGGGTTGAGCAGGAGGCATGCTGGGCGCCGCGCCTGGACAGGACATGTGCACGCGTATGGTGCGTGCAGGAGTTGTGATAAAGACGCAAGCCGTACGCGTGTACATCTCCTATCTGTTAAGCTTCGGCACAGACAGTCGATGTGCACGCGTACGGCTTGCGGCGTTATTACAACTCCAGCTCACGCCATACGCGTGCACAGCTCATGTCCAGGACTTGCCGTACGTGTGCACAGGTCCTGTCCCACGTCAGAGCCAAGTCAGCAACAAGAGATCTCGCCGATAGCGAGCAACGCTTTGCGCTGCATCGCTAGGCGAGACCTAATGAACACACATTTAATAAAATAATAAGAGTGCATTTTGCTTCAAAGGAGAAAGCAGCTGCCGGCTTTCATTTTCTGCAGAACAGGAAAAGCCATCAAATAAAAAACAGCTTAGAAGCACCCAACCACGGCGTCTGTAAGGGTACTGGCTATTCATTCAAACCAATCCTTGGTTTAATTTTAACAAAGAGGTGCCTAACATAAACTGCGCTGCAAACACAATATAATGGGCTTTGGAAACACTGAAGATTTTGCTCTGCCCACCCCCTTTAAATACTTTCCCTGGGTTTGAAAAGGCGAATGTACATATTAGATTAGTGGAAGGCACTTCTAAAGCCTTACTAGCCTTTATTTATCCTGCCAAGGTACATAACAATTTCCAGTGAGCTGTATTATTTACCATCTGACTGTTTTAAAAATCCCATCTGCTCAAACGATTTAGTATGAAGGCGGCTCTGAGTGCTCCTCTCCACAATGATAATTTGAGCTATAAAACATAATTTATTTAAAAATGGGAAATGCCCGTGAGCAGAGGGTTGATGGAAGCAATGGTATCTAAATTACCATAGTGTACCCCACACCAAAACCGAGGTAAAAGGAGAATTACACAATTGAAATCACTGCATTCTTCGATTTCTTAAAGTTTGTCGGCAGAAGACGGGAAGCTGTGAGCGTGGCGACACGGCGGGAGCAGTGGCGATCGCTCGGATGTGGAAGAAATTACTGTCATCAGTCCAGAAGAAAAGCTAAACAACAGCTCCTACAGTGAGGATTTTGAATGCATTATGGAAGAGGCAGTGAAAACAGGAGCAATGGTGTGAAGTGTTAAACGTGCACCACACCAAAGCGTGTTCCTTCTATTGTGTGAAGCGTGCTGTGGACCGGACGAGATACGAGGAGAACGACTAGATGAAATTACTGCATTCCTGACTTTCTTAAAGCTTGTCGACGGAGGAGGAGAAGGGGTAGCTGTGGGCTTTTCAACACTGAGGGAGCAGTGGAGTGCCTTTTTAAGCTTGCTCGGGCAGCTCTGGGATCATGTTTAGATAAAAAAGCAAACCACAAGACCACACAGGAAGATAATATGACAATCCAAAAACAGGACAGAAACAAGAGAAAAAATAGTGCGCTTAAACAAACTTACATACACAAAAGGGCAAGACTACAAGTAATAGGGACATTCTCCATGGGTGGGGTCGACATCAAAAAGTAGGGACATCTCACAAACACTGACCACGGTGAGGCAAGCCTTTGCAAAGTACACGCAAAGCAATACATCAAAAGAGTTGGGCAGCTGTAAGTCCACACAGGAGATACAGCTTGTCTCGAAGGGATAGCGCACGCACCGCCTAGGCAAGATCTACAAATGACATTAAACAAATTAAACATCACATATAACTTTAATACAACAGTATGCGTGCTTCCGACCAAGTAAGTGTAAATTGAATGGGTATAGAAAGCATTTCCAGTTTTACTGCACATCACAAGAAAATGGCCATTCTGGGCAAAAGTTACTACTGGCTCTAAATTAACATAACCTGAAGACATAGTTTAAACATGAGAAATAACAAAAAAAAATTAGAAAATCATAAAGAATGGAAAGAATAAAACATGGCAAATCAAGTATTCGGCCACCAAAGTGCATTGCTTGTTAGGCATACCTTCACACATGATTTGATGAGATGCAGACACTTAGGGCTAGATATATCAAGGATTTTCCCGATCGCAAACAGTCCAATTTGCATATGTATTTCACGAAGTATCAATCCCAAAGTGTGATTCAGTAATATATTACCGAATCACAGTTTGGAATTATGAATACATACCGATTCAGTATTAGGAAGGTATTAGGAAGGAACGTGTGTAGGGCGTTCCTTCCTAATACTGAATCACAGAATATATAAGAATGTTTTGCGACCAAAATATGGTTGCAAAACATTTGCATTTTACCACCTACTTCAAGTAGTTGGTAACCCATTTGCAAATGGGAAGGAGAACGCAAGGGTCCTCTTCCCCTTTGAGAATGTACATAAAAATATTTTTTTAAGAGCAGTCATTTGTCCCCCGGACCACTGACTACTCATAAACAAGCATTTGCAATGCAATAGGTCTCGCATTTACACGAGTTTGAGCTATTGACATTGCAAATAACTATGCCTTTTATTTTTGTTTTCGTTTTTAAAACATAAATAAAAGGCATTGTCCTTTACAATGCCAATAGCTTAAACTCGCATACATACGAGACCTATTGCATTGCAAATGCTTGTTTATTGACACAACTTTGTTTTCTCTGTGGTTGTGGTGTGTCCTTTTACTAGTGCCTTCGGATGTCTGTAGTGAGTAGGGGTGTGCAAAAAAGTGCATTGCACTGCTAAGGTGTCACACTCCGGTTTGGTCAGCGTGCCGTCCATGTGAGGGTGGGATGTGGTCTGACACGGACGTTCTGTTGCCTCTGTGCCCAACTGTGTGCACGGAGTGGGCTCCTTAGACACCAACACTTCACGGGGTTCTTTAGGCTGGACTATGCCCACGCACAAGAGCCAGGCTTCACAGTACTGGTGTTAAATTAAACCAGAAGGGAGTAACTGTGTGTCACTGAATTAAGGATAGCGAGATGGCAGAGGCTGTAGTGAGATCTGCTTAAATGTGATATTACCACCACTGAAACAGGGCTGTGCATCAAGGTGTGAGACTATAAGCCTAAACAAAAAGTGAGTGAGCGGCTGCTTCACTGTGTGCCACATCACTGAACTACAGAGGATGACTGCAACTTCAGTGAGACATCGCACTAGTGGGAGGCCTATACCCCAGCTAAATTATGTTGTGAAAGGACATACACAGTGAGTCTGACTTTATTACAATACATGGCATGATGGAGGGTACAGTGAAACCGTGTGCCGTTGTGTAAAACGCACAAGAGCTGAGTGACACCGTCTGATTAATGTGCCACTCTTAAAGTCATTGGGTTGGCTGAAGCTGGAGTGTGACTCCGTGTGCGTCACTGTAAGGCCTACACACTCTGAACGAGGGAGTGCACTAAGGTGTGAGAGGGAGCTGTTGTGAGAGACCATTATGCATAGTGTCCGACAGAATGTAACAGTCACACAGACTCTCAACAGTATAGTGAGGCTGTGCTCCAAATAGTGAACAACACATCCACTGAGTGACAAAACTTCAATGTGTACAGCTACATTAGTGTCTACAGGGTGACCAAGCGTGGAGAGAGACATAATCCAAGCATGAAACACACGTACACTCAGTGCACAGAGATGGGAGACTAAACACGCAGTCCGATTCAGCCAACATGTGCAGCTCTTTTAAAAAGTATATTTTCACAGCAGGTGGAGTGGGTTTATATCTCCTTGTGAGACTCATAACCGCTTAGTGAGGCTGTTCATTAGCGTGTAAGATTCACGCCAAAAGTGTGAAGGTGGCACGCTCAGTGGATGAGACTGTGCTAAAAGCTGTAACTCCATTAAAGACACTGGTGTCATTGCAAGTGGCACGAGACTGTGCAAGACTCACACCCACCGAGTAAAAGTGCACCAATTTATGAGACCCCCGCCCCCTCCTAACCACCTGTTCCCCTTTCAGGATGCATGCGAGAACATTAACGTCGGTCGCTGCCGCGACTTCTCTGTGCATGGTGGTCACCCTGCCAAGAAGAAGACCCTTCTGAGAAACCGGTTGCCAGAGCCCAAACAGGAAGGGCAGGTGGGTCGCGGTCTCGGCAACCCCAGGCGAGCACAGAGAACAATACTCACTGGAAGCGAGCTACAAGGACGTGGTCCATCAGGAGAGAGGTGCTGTCTGACGAGAAGCGCTATATGCGGTACAGAAGTAAATCTCTTCCCTACCCCCGGGGCAGTGGCCAGCTGTTCTGAGCGTGGGGTAAGGCCACCTAGACACACCCCCTCGGTATTATCCAGCAGAGGGGCATTCCCAACCCCCCTCCGACGGGGATGGTAGCTCGCTGCTGCAAGTCTGACGCTCCACCTGTTTCAATTTTAGGGCCTCAAAACACTTCTCTGGGAATGGGTTAGTGTACATTTAAAACCTGTTTATTTAATCATCATGACCCAGGCGTCCCCAAAATAAACACCAGCGGGCTGAGGAATCATCAATGTCACAGGTTAATAATTCCCACTTTACTTCAAATCGGAAATCATGCCCTCTACAAACCTACCCACAAACCCTGTGAACACGACTGAGTCCGCACAATCTTTCTGGGGCACCGGTCTGATACGCGACAGACTCGTCCCCGGCCCTCTGGCCTATTACGTGCCGTGCTTAAAGTGTGCTGACTTCCTGACAGATCAGCGGGCTGTGTCTATTTGTGGGAGGTGGTCCGCCCACACACAGCTCATTGTCCTTGGCCGGGCCTCTTCTGCACGAGCTCCAGCTGCAATCCGTGCAGGGTTTCCGGCACCCGCTGGTTGGATGACTCAATGCCTCCTCGTATACAGGACCACCAGGGAGAGACAGAAAGAACTGCATGCAAATTGCACCGAATTCAGGGAAAGGGCAAGAGCCCGCCGGGCAGCGACAGTGAATTCTGACATCCAGAAGTCAACGCGGTCTCAATTGTCCCACGAGTGCTTGGGAGGGCGAGGGGGTTGTTGGCTAACATTAAAGAAAAAGCAGCACTTCGCTCCACATGCAAGTAGCGCCCGCCGTTGTCCCACGAGTGCTGTGTGGGCGCTCTGCAAATTCAAGCGTCGCCATTGTCCCACAGTATTTACTAAAGAAAATAGTGCTCCCTGACTAACATCCCGTGTAACGCCGAACGCAAACAATCCAGCCGGATGGGCAGGTGCAAAAGGAGACAGGGAGGGAACAAATAACCCTTGTTTTCAGTCGGAGGCTAGGGTTCAGCATAAAGGATGACGGCAGCCAATGAGAATCATGGGCGAGGCTTCCACTCCACTTTGGAAATCTGCTTGATTACAAAAAGCCATGCAGAGCAAGTAGCACATGCGCGCTGCAACGCAGGTCTGCGAGACCTAAAAAGGAAACTTAAAGTTTAATTTTTTCTTTTTAAATGCATCCCATTTTCCTTTAACCCCTTTTATGCTGATGACGGCCGGGAGCCGTCATGGCACACAGTTCTCGTGTGCTGATGACGGCTCCCGGCCGTCATGACCGCACCCGCGATCGGAATGTGCCGCACATGCGCAGAATCGCAGCCGCGCCCAAGGGGTTAAGGAAAACAGGCTATATAAAAAACCAAAAAAAAGATTGCTTTATCAAAAAGCAAGCACAGACATGGAGATCTACTGACCTGTGCAGGCCACCATCCTTGTGATGGCTGCGATTCCTAAAGATTCGTAAATTGTGACCTACCTCATTAATATTCATGAGGTAGGTCTATTTGCGACCCCCTAGTCGCTAATGAAATTCAAAACTGTTTCATACATTAGAAATACCGATTTCCTAATTGCGATTCAGAGAGAATTGCAATTAGGAAATCGTTTTTCAAATTGTTAGCACATCAAGGGCCAGATGTAGGAGCCATTTACCGACCGGTAACGGCCGATTTCGGCCGTTACCGACCGGTAAATGGGTTTTTGGGATGTAGGGGCACATTTTTACAGAATCGGCAAAATTTACCGATTCGGTAAATTTACCGATTCTGTAAAATACCGAATCGGTATTTTTACCGATTCGGTAAATCTCAGATGTAGGTGGGACTCTTCAGAGTCCCAATGGCCCTACAAATTCGGTATTTTACCACCCAATCCAATTGGGTGTTAAAATACCGAATTCAGGTGTGCATGCACATGTGTGCATGCACACCTATGCCATGTGACAGACAGACATGCCCTTAGGGCATGTCTGTGTGCCACATGGCGCACATGTCAATTTCTGGGGTGCCAGAGGGTGTCAAAGTGACACCCCCTGCACCCTTGCTGAATTCGGTATTTACCGATTCGGTAATTACCGAATCGCTAATTCCCATTGATTCCTATGGGCTGTGAAGCCCATAGGAATCAATAGGAAATACCGATTCGGTATTTACCGAATCGGTAAATACCGAATTTTACCGATTCGGTAATTCCACATCTGGAATTACCTACATCTCCCCCCCTCTATTTTACCACTTCTTAAATACCGAATCGGTAAAATTCGGTATTTAGGAAGTGGTAAAATAGATTTACCTACATCTAGCCCCTAACCCTTACTGTTTAAAAAAGACAAAGGCTGAAGTGGGATCTCCCACTGCCCCATGCTACATGCAGTGGACTCAAAATGTGAATGACATTTACAAAGACCAATGGCTAAATAGGGTAGGCCAAGAGCCTCTGAATGCTCGTATGCAGATATATATTTTTAATTTATGATTTTTATTACACAAGTCTAGCGAATCAGCTAAAGCTGCCTGTGATGTCAGACCGAAAACGAAGCCAAGCAGCACAATCCAGTGGTAATGAAAGAATAGAATACTGTGATCTACCTGCTCCAGAGTCTGATAACCTCCCAACAGGCAGATCTTTACGTCACAAAAAAAGACAATCACAAGAGGCAGAAGTAAACCGTCATGTTGGAAGACCAGCAAAAGAGGCCATTATTTGAATGAGCATTGACTTTGAATGCCACTTTCAACATAGGAACTTATGCACACTGGTGGACAATGTGAGGAAGCTTTCTCAACCATGAACGACTGCTGCACTTAGTCTTCCACAGAAACAACTTTCACAAGAGGTACATACATAGCATAAATTCACAAGAAAATAGTTTTTCAGAAACAATGTGCTCGCCAACACTATTAGATGACAGTCAGTAAGAGTAGACTAAATAGCCCATCTAACATATATGACATACCCCAATGTAGGGTCAACCACTACGATTATCTTGGAATAAGGTTTGAGGAAAAGGTGATCTGGGCAAAGCATCTCACGAAAAATGAAGCTACCGTTTCCCACTATGCCAATGACATACTGAATTTCAAGGAAATTTAGCAACAGATTCATCGCCCTCCCCTCAAAGCTTATCAAATGAAAGCAGTGGCCGCTTGCTCACATGGGCCGGATTTATGGGGTTCAAAAATATGTCCGGAATGGGGAAACTTGAAAATAGATTGTTATGCAGCCTTTACGCCTAAGCCCGGGGCCCCTATGGTATCATTCAGGATTGAGTTAGGAATTAGGTCAATTTTTAATTCACTAGCCCTTAAACCCATACTGTCTTGGATATGGATCTGAACGCACCCACAGTAGGCAGAATATCTCAAACCCTTATGCGCAATCTGGAAATTTGGTAGCTTAAAGAAGTTCCCCTGGTATAGTGACGTTGCAAACACCTTACTGGCCCTGGGATGTGAGTCCCTTTGGATTAACCCTAAGAAGATGGCACCTGTAAGGGTGACCAGCGTCAAGGACAAATTCGGGTTCAATTAAAATGTAAAGCAGGGAAGGAATCTCTTGACGCGATTTCTGGAATGTAAACATTGATTCTTGCAAGTTCGAGCATACATGGAGCAGCTTCATCCCGACTAGAAAAGATCGCTCTATGCAAGATTTAGGTTGGGCACATTACAAGTAAAAAATCTTTACCAAAAACTGGCACAAAAAAGCCCTGGCGTCAACACTATGTCCTTGAACTTTACTACATTTTATGCTTCTGTGCACTTTGTCCCTGAAAGCAAGGCAACAGTATTTGCGATCCGTTTATCAGATTCAATGTCAGGCAATGTAAAGCAGCTTATGTTCACTATGTCTCCGGTGGACTGTGAGATATTTGCTCCAGTGGCTCTTTATATTTAGGCGGCATGAAGAGTAATTGATGATGACTACACTGACTGACTTCTGTAACTCTGTTCTTCGGTCCAAAAAAAATTCAAACGCGATTTGGGTCGTTAACCTTTATAAAGTGTCCCTAACCTTTGGCACGAGAATCTGCTACAAAAGGGAATTTTATCAGCGTAAACTGTTTTTCTTCCACTGGCTCCATAGTTAATAATTCACACAGCTGTGACCTTAGGCACATTAAAGGAGGTGCTGTTCGCGTCTCAGTGAGTGGAAGATAAGACACTCTCCTACAAGCAAGCAAACGCTAGCAGTAAAATTGTTTCTGAGAGGAGGAAAACACACATAAAATCAGCATTAACAAATGTGGGTAAATGCATTGCAATAGTTTTGTAGAATCTTATTCATAAGTCTGGCATTGTGGGGAGAGGGAGAAGCAAATCGGTTCATAGCAGGCAAAAGAGCATTGACGAAAGTGTGACAACAAGGTCCGCCCATCTGTCTATTACCATTGAGTTGTGAAGTACACATCCCTAAATTACAGAAAACATAGGGATCCGAATAGGTCGATATGTATGGCATGCTTAAAAGGCTTGAATCAGCATCTCACAAACTGACATTTTCACAACGAGTTAAGACAAGACTAAGAGATAGGAACCTGAATGGGATCCTTTATAGGCCCTGACAAAAGCCAAGTAACAAGCTGAGTTGTTGGTGTGTTAAATGCAAAAACAACATTGGTCTTTGGCAGAAACATGTTTGCCCTCGGACACCAGAGATAACATCGCTCGCATTAAGTGTCCCCACCTGATTTTAATCTTGCCAAGATGCGCCTGTAATAAAACAAACGTCTGGGCATAAAAGCCAAAGAGATCCATTGGTTTTAAGGTTGAGCCTGTCCAGCTATACTAGGTATCTGGACAAGGACTCTATGATGAAGCATGCCTCTAGTAACCGTAGTGGGTGTCAGTCCAAATAGAACCCTAGGGTGGTTTCTGTCTCATGGGTGTAGAGAGATAGGAAAAAACACTGAGGGGTTCCCGCTTGTTGTTTCTTTTGCCTGATTTTGTGAAGTAAGAGGTCCAGATAACCTTTTAATACTTTTCAAGTCCCCTTTTTGGAATAGAATTTTTAATTTTACCTAAATAAATATACATATATAATATTCACTGAAAAAACCAAAAGTTACAGGGACGTCACAGTTAGGAAGTTGCATTTGCACTAAACGCTGCCAGGGGTGTGACTGGCTTGGCGCCCGCCATCTTAGGGGTGAAAATTACGAGCGGTCCAGTTGCTAGGCCCCTCCCTCATCTCACAACTACAAAATCATCCCCCCTTCCAGGGAGCGCAGCGGACGGGCGCAGTGGGCGCGCCAAAGGCAAGCCCGTCTGCGCCCGTCCGCGCCAGTTCCACGCTTAGCGCCGGAAATTATGGCAGTATCCGAAAAACTCACTCTCTTCAATACTCAAGCATACAGCTCCTCGAGCTGAACCAAGGCTCCTGTAAATTTATGAATAGAGCAAATCCACTAGACCTCTCTCCGTCATCTAGCTGCGCCTCCTGTGGCCTGTATATACTTAACAACCCTCCCCTTCAATCCCATAAACCGCACAATATGCCCCCAATCACGAGCAAATGTCCTATTAATAACACTCCTGTGCTGATCAATAATAACCATAGGGGTGAACCAAACTGCTCCCTGAGTGGGAAAAGATTTTTGAAGTGCATATTGTTGAATACAAGATCCATGGTCAAACACAAACATGAAATCTCAGCCCTGATCATAGACCATGATGCTGATCTAATGTTTTTAACTGAAACATGGGCTTCTGATGCCTCAGGACCGGACTGGAACGATGCAGTCCCTGAAGGGTATCGTGTAGAATTCTTAAATAGGCTAGGAGCAGTGGGTGGTGGTATAGGGATTATTTATAAATCCCATTTAAAAGTTTTCTCGCTACCCGAACATGGTCTAGAAGCAGAAGCCATGAGCTTTAAAATTAAAAACAACAACTGCCTAATATTTACAGGTCTGCTTGTGTACCGTCCCCCCGGTTTGAGAGCGCCGTTTATTAGAGCACTACACACCTTTCTCGAATCTACATCTAATACCACCACATATACCATCCTTGGCGATTTTAATTTCCATTTGGAAGCAAACAATGACTCTGACTCGACCACTTTAATTGACAACCTTCTTAGCTTCGGCATGACTCAGTTAGTCTCAAACCCCACCCACATCGCAGGACATATCCTCGATGGCATCTTCACTAACAATGACCATATTAAAGTTATCGCGACTGAAGCAGTTCCGTGGTCTGACCATAGTGCCATCTTCTTTAATACGCCTATGGTCAAACTAACAAATCACCGAAGAGGCCTTACACTCCCTGAAAAAACACGTTCTTGGAGCAAGCTCGAACCCGCCCTTCTGGCTGACTCACTGGCAATAGATCCTCCTGCTCTTGAAACCGGTAACACTAACATGGGTGCGATTAAATATCAGAAGTGGATTAAACAGGCAGTCGATCAGCTGGCTCCTGTAGGAACTAAAAAAGCCAGAAGACGATCTGCAACTGCGCCCTGGTATTCCACAGAGGTGAAGCACATAAAACAGAAATGCCGACGACTTGAGCGGTCGTGGCGTCTGGATTATAGTGCTCAAAGTAAAAAAGAATACATTAAAGCCCTGCAGGAATATAAAATAGCAATAGTTCAGGCCAAATCAGCCTATTTCACAAATAAAATTCAGGCAGCTTCTAACACTGCTAGAGAACTATTCAAAACTGTCACCCTTCTGACCAAAAGCCCTCGTGATACTGTCTTCACTCCCGACCAGAATTTTGTGACAAACATTGCGACCTACTTCCAACAAAAGGTCCAGACAGTTTACGATGACCTTAGTTCATCTGCATCAATCACACTCGGTGAAAACAATGACACTGCCCCCCTGCCTGGTTCCAGCTATTCCTGCTTCCCCCTATTAGAAGAGTCACAGGTGGCAGATCTTATCACACAGATGAAGTCAGGGTCTCCATTAGACCCCTGCCCACCACGTATAATACACATGTTGCCACAGACTGTGGCAGCTGTCCTGACCCCCTTGTTAAACAACATTATCACCTCTGGTGATTTCCCTAGTAGCTGGAAAAAAGCCTGCATTCGACCTATTCTTAAAAAGGATTCGCTGAACCCTACCGAACTAAAGCACTATCGGCCAATTTCCTGTCTACCTATGCCAGCCAAGATTTTGGAAAAAACCATAAACCAAGAAATGATGCGATACGTTGACCACAACAAGCTCCTAGACCCCTCTCAGCATGGCTTTCGCCCCGTCCACTCAACAGAGTCTGCCTTAATCATGGCAACCGAAAATATTCGAAGGACAATGGACGAGGGTGGCAGAACGGCCCTGATGTTACTAGACCTTACAGCGGCATTTGACACCGTGAACCACTCGATCCTGTTAAACAGACTAAAAACTCTTGGTTTCACGGGGGCTGCTTTAGCTCTATTAACATCTTTCCTGGACTCCCGCACTCAACAAATACACTGGGAAGGCTTTACTTCTGACGAATTTTCCCTCCCGGGTGGGGTCCCCCCAGGGCTCGGCACTATCACCCACCTTGTTCAACCTGTATGTTACCCCGCTGGCTGCCTTAATTCAATCCCATGGCCTGCAATTAGTGTCGTACGCTGACGACACTCAAATTGTAGTATCAGTATCTCAGTCTATCCAAGCCACTGCAGAGCGCTTTAGGAACTGTCTTCTTAGTGTAAAAACTGGATGAGCCGTAACTTTCTAAAATTAAATACGGACAACACTGAGATAATTGAGTTTGGTCAGAAACCATCAATCTGGAACAACCTCTGGAGGCCCCCGGAAGCTGGCGCCTGTCCTAGTCCTGCAGAAAAGGTTAGGAATCTTGGCTTCCTGGTTGATAAAGAGCTTTCCTGTAAGGCACAGATTAATCAGATAACCTCTACCTGCTTCCATACCATCAAGGTCCTTAGGAAAGTTTTACCCTACATTCCTCCAACGTTAAAAAAAAACCGTAATGGCTGCCCTGGTAGTGTCCCGAGTGGATTATTGCAACTCACTCTACTTGGGCACAGGAGAAAAACAATTAAATAAACTACAGGCAATTCAAAATGCTGCAGCTAGGGTGCTGCTGAATCTACCCTATCGCCACCCAACCTCCAAAGCCATCAAGGAACTTCACTGGCTTCCAGTTAGGTGTAGAATACAGTTTAAGGCCCTCTGTCTGGTCCACAAATCCTTGCACGGTATGGGACCAGACGATCTCCCCAAACTTCTTCCTCGATATGTGCCATCGCGTACACTGAGGTCAGCCAATCTAGATCTAATATGCCAGCCTAAAATAAGAAGAATGCGATGGGGGGGCAGATCTTTTTCCTATCAAGCTTCCAGACTATGGAACTCTCTGCCCCCTACACTACGCTCACAAAAGTCTAAACTATGTTTTAGAAAGGCACTAAAAACATGGCTTTTTTCGTCGCATTAAGACCTGCTTTCACCGCTCTCTTTAGTCTCTCTAGCGCCAAGACGCCGCGGCATTCGAGCGCTTTATAAGTACTTCTTCAGTCAGTCAGTCATTTAAAAAACCTTAGCAATTCACTGGGGGAAAAAAAAAGGTTACCGGGACGTGTTAAGAAATGGAAATAAAAAAAACTTTTGAAATTCACTGAAAAAAACAAAGGTTACAGGGTTGTTATAGTTAGGCTCTGGTTTCCCTCATACATCACCAGTGAAATTCAGCAGTTTTAGTTAGCTGAGCTAACTATATCTCGCACCACCACAATGCACTGCTTTTGACCTTACATATTACATCATTCATGACATGGTCAGTAACATCATTAATGACATCACTCACCACAGAATTTCTATGGCTTTTTAACTAGTAGTTGCGTTTGCAGAGTGGTGGAGAAACAGGGCGGGGCCTCCGACCAGCTCTCAGCAATCCCGCTGTCTGGGACTTACTTGAGGTAAAAGAAGGGGTTCCTGGCCCCCAAGGAACCTCAGCTTCCATGGGGACTTCATCCCCCAACCAGCCGTGCGCCAGGAGGCGTGTTTGTGAAGTGGTGGAGAAAGGGAGTAAGGCCTTTGACAACCTCTCAGCAATCCAGCTGTGTTTGACTTACTGGTGGTAACAGAAGGGGTATTGGCCCCCACAACAACTCAGCAGCCAAGGGGACTTCATCCCCCAACCATCAGTGCGCGAGGAGGTGCGTTTGCAGGGTGGTGGAGAAAGGGGGCGTGGCCTCCGAAGACCTCTCAGCAATCCTGCAGTGTGGGACTTACTGGAGGCAACAGGAGAGGTGGTTGGCCCCGAAGGACCCTCTGAAGCCAAGGGAACTTCATTCCCCAACCAGCAGTGCACCCGGAGGTGCATTTGCAGGGTGCTGGAGAAAGGGGGAAATGGCCTCCGAAGACCTTGCAGCAATCCCGCTGTATGGGACTTATTGGAGGTAACAGGAGTTCTTGTTCGCCCCCAAGGACCCTATGGAGCTAAGGGGTCTTATTTTCCCAACCAGCAGTGCGCCAGGAGGCCGGTGTGCAGAGTGGGGGAGAAAGGGAGCGTGGCCTCCTACGACTGTCTCACTGTCTGGGACTTACTGAAGTTAACAGAAGGGATTCCTGGCCCCCAAGAACCCTCAGCATCCAAGGGGACTTCATCCCCCAACTAGCAGTGCACCGGGGGTGCATTTGCATAGTAGTGGAGAAAGAAGGCGGGCCTTCCAGAGACTTGCAGGTCCAGCATGTTATTTTATAACTTAAAGGGAGGGGGGGCAGGTGGCCCCCTCGCAGGCTAATTTTGGTCTGAGGACCCCATCCCCCAGTGACCAGCCTTTTTTTTTTATAATGGGAGGGGGCTGCGTGATTTTGGCCACAGGAACCCCATCTCCCAGGGCCCAGCCTCTAGTGTGGGTCCTCTGCTCCCACCCTGGGCACCCACTCAGCAGTGTTGGGGAACCCCAAGGCAAACTTTGGCTCCAGGAGGGGGGCCTGATGGCCCCCTTCTTTTTTTAGTATTTTTCTGGGGAGGGGGTGGTTCCCGGGCCAGGGGTTCGCAACAGACCCCCTCCATTACATTATTTGCCCTGGGGAGGTGGTGGTCCCTGAACTTGTATAATTCATTGCCCTGCCATGGTGCCAGTTCCTGGGGCTGCACTTCAATAATTCATAGCCCTTGGGGGTGGCAGTCCCCGGGGCTGCGGGGTGGACTTTCGGCCCCCCTCATTTGTACAGTTCATTGCCCTGTGGAGGTGGTGGTCCCCGGGGCTGCGGGAGACAGCGTGGGCCTCCACCCCATTTGTTCAGTGCCCTTGGGAAGGTGAAGGCCCCGGGGACTTTTCAAAAGCCTAGGATGGGGGGGCGCCATGAGCCCCCCTCCTTGATTATACTAAGCCAGCATGCCCCCTGGATTTGGACCACCCAAGGGCTTCATAAAAAAGACGCATGGTTGCCCACTCGTCTTTTTAAAATTGTTATTTTGCCATGGGTCCACTTGCAAATTCGCTGCACAATTAAATAAAACAAAATACTTTTTAACGCATCGCGGGGTTCCTGTGGGACCTCCCCCACCATATCTGGGGGGTCAGTGTATTCCTATCCTCCCTCTCTTTTTTATTTTTCACTTTTTTTGTGGGACTCAGCTTCAAGCAGAGTCCCAAGAGGACTGCCAACACTTCCTGGTTGAAGTGTTGGCAGCCAATCACATTTTAGTATGATCCGAGAGTCCACTGCAAGGACTCACATCCCCACATATCTATATTTTGTAAACTTAAATATCTCTGAAATTACATAACAGATTTACACTAAATCACAAAAAGCACGTTTTCTGGACCAAAATCTAGCTTTCTGACAAATTTGGTGTAATTCCGTTCAGCGGTTCGGGCTGTAATTGTGTTTAAAAAATGAAAAATTCCCATGGGGTAAATGCATTTTGGGACCCCCCTATTTTCTCACCCCCTGCTTGACAGATCACCCCGAAACTTTCAACACAGCATTTGGACCAAAAAGGTAACTTTTTAAAAACGTTTGTGAAGATTTGTAAAACGATGGCAAAGTTATTGGCAAAACAAAAAACGCTTTTCCTGTGGATATATATGTGCCAGGACTGTTATAGCAATGTGTACCCTATACTTCTTTCAAGATTGGAGCCTTGGGCAGAGGGAAATATGATTCTATCTGAAATGCAGCAAGGCTTCGGTCCTGGGGTGGGTTCAGCTGAGCAGTGCCTCAACCTATACCTCGTAATAAATAAATATGCCAAGGCCCAAATTGGGGCCATACATATGGACTTCATTGACCTCTCCTGCGCATTTTACATGGTACATTGTTCAAAATTGTGGGGTACCATGGAGTGGATGGGCACAGAAAAACACCCTGATAGATCTGTTAAGACGCATGCACTAAGACACTTTGGCTAGGAAACGTTTTGGACAGAATGCCACACTCTCTTCCAAAATTAGATCTACACATGGGTTAGACAGAGTTGTGTTATGGCCTCTTTTCCGTTTCTGATTTACATGAACGGACTAGAGAATCATCTGCGCACTGCTGTGAAAGACACACCTCAGTTGGGGAACCACCCAGTCCCTGTACTCTTATATGCGAATGACGCGGTCCAAATTGCAAGGACCGTGAACAGGCTAGAAGTTCTTTTAGGCACCTTCACCACTTTTATGAACAATTTAGGCCTCAAGACCAATTTCACAAAATCGTTTATTATGAGCTTTGAAGCCCAAAACACCCAATTAAAGACACACCTTATTCGGGGGCTCGAGGTTGCTAAAGTTGAAAACTTTACATACATACCTGGGCATCCCTTTTGACTTAACTGGGGCTTCTTACTTAACCTAATGGGACATCTAGTTCAAAGGGCTGTTGAATCTGTCTTCTGCTTCACACCAAAACTGGGCCAAAAACCGGTGAGCGAGTTAATACACATCAATAAACGTAAACGTATGTCAGTGGGGTGATATTGTGCTGGACAATGGGGGTACATCGATCCAGAACACCTGCAAAAGGCGGAGAACAGTTTTATGCGCAGACTGTTAGCTGTGCCACAATTCTCAGCTACTTTCAAGTATCACTGGGAAGTGGTAGTGGGTTACTTAGAAGAAACCATTAAATGAATCCCATTACTGTATGGATGAGTTTCTCTACTCTAGTCACAAGGCTCGCATGGTGGAGACCTAAAAGATACAGCCTATTGGTCATTATTACCATTTCCATTTCTTACCTGGATTAGGTCCCTATTTAATTACCATTTTTATTACTCAACATAGATTTTATCTCAGCTGCTTAAGATTTAACACCATTCATTTCTTGGCTGCATTCCCAACGCAGGGCGCCTGGTTCCCAAATCTCTCTGATTGTCCATGGGACAATATTTCGATATAAAGCACAGTACACTCTAAGCTTTTTTGCACTCAGTACACCTCTCAACGGAGACGTTTTTTAGCCCACATTTTACGAAATGTGATCATGATCATCAGACAACACGAATTAGGATAATATTTTTACAAGGGCTGGGTTCCTTGCAAACATGTCTTGCGGTCATCAATTATATTAGGTTCTCTACGATCACGTGGAAGAGATGTTGAGTATCTATATGTCTGTAAAAGCTCTCGTTGCATATATGCTAATTTGTACAGAATGCATCATTTTAATGTTTGGAATTTGTTTTATGTATATTTTATTACTGTATTTATGTAGTATATGCTTTTATAGATTCATTAGTCGAATAAAGATAACTGATGATGATACTATAGCAATGTGTGATTTTTTTAGAACAAATTATATGTTTCCTTTTAGCCATTTATATAAGCATATTGGCGAGACCTGCTCGCCTCCAACAGCGCTAACGTTTTACTAAACCGTGGCAAAACTGAACAAACATTGGCAAAGCCAAAAGGCTGGTAACCAAGGCTAGACCTATTGGCTTTGCCATTGCCTATTTTACGGGACCCTGGTGCTTTCATATATATCCACCAGGTATGTGAAAAATGTGCTTGCCTTATAAATACTGATTTTTCAAAACGCACACAGCAAGGCTACAAATGGGAGCTCAGTGAGATGTCTACCAAGATGACTAGGAATGATCTATGAAGTTGAGAGAATGCTCCAAGAATCCTTCCCTGTATGCGTAAACAGTTTTGAAAAAATACTATATGGTTGACAAAGTGGTTGAGCAACCTAACACATCCTCCCAGATTCTGCACTGGGCCTACAGACCTCTGTACGGACTCCAACATGGTCGACTTTCACAGACCACCAGGAACAATGGACCCCTGTGGAATACCATATCCTTTGTGTGAGGGTTGGGGTAAATTATATAGTATGGTTGTGCCACCTTACCGTGTAATACACCTGCAAAAGTTGTTTTGGGTTCAGTCAGACTCATTTGCAAAACCTTACACTCAACCGTGGGTAGCTATTGCTTTAAACAGCAAGGTTTAAAGCAAGGGATTAGTATAAAGCATTTAACATCACCGAACAACGAAATGATAAAGTCAAACAACACAAATTAAATCCAACATCAATTAATAAACATAGATTATATTTTAATGAATTTTTAGAGTCCAAGATGAGCAAAATCCACCAGAGGGTTCTTGAGAAACAGGTTTTTAAAGAAAACTTCAATCTCAGTTTCAACGCAACCAAGCCTTGGTAATCCTTAAGTTAGTAAACTTTTGAAGAGTTGTGTTTTCGATTATTCCGGCCTGACTTGGGCGACCAAACCCGACAGGAAGATGGTATGGGGGCTAATGAGGCATATTTAGATAGTTACTTAGCCATCAAAGAGTTTTCCAGTCCAGTTCTAAACTTTACAGTAGGACCATCATAGACTTAAACAGGTGATCCTGATGCTGCACAGGCAGGAGATAGAGGATGCTCATGGAGGATCTGGGTGCTGTGCGGTCGACGGTGGTGTCCTTGCAGTTACTCCTCAAATTAGGGGCAACTTTAGCCACAGAGTTCGGAATCCCTCGAAGTTCTCTTTGAGCCAGTAGAATCCCAGCTGCTGCTGGGCTACTGGTCTCCACCCACAGCTGTCTCAGTGATATCCTTTGGTGGAGGCTGGTGACCAATCTAGACTCAGGTGACACTCCTGGGTCAGGCAGATTCGAATGCAGTTTTGGGCCCTCGAGGATCGATCTCTTGGGGCGGCCAGCAGCAGTCAGTGGTAATTCTTCAGAAGTGGTTACTGACTTGCTGAGTTGGGCTACTGCACCTTTCATGTCCCTGGTGCCAGTTTCAGGGGATCAGTTGACTGACCCTTTGATCACTTCTTTAGTGTGGGGCTTGGGAACGACTTTCCTCAAACCAGGCGCCACAGTCCTTTCTTCACTAGCCCAGCGTGCAACTGGTGCAGTCCTGCAGATGGTGCGGTCCCTATTTGCCAAGTCCAGGGGTCAGCAGGGCAGTATTTATGCACAGAAAGTGCCCTGGGGGTGATGATGCGGTCACTAGCCAATGGGCTACCAAGTCCCATCCCGCTCTGTGACGAATTTCCACCTATGTGTGGCATCTAGCACTCCCAGAGTGCACTATTCTGACCGATCTCAAGAATTCTGAACCCTTCCTTGGATGTTAGGAGATTGGTAGCCCACCCTGGAGATGTGGCTACCTGTGGACTGAACGCCCATGGGAAAACTGGTTTGGGCACTGGTCTTGCCTCTCCGTTCCCACCACCAGCAAGTCTGCCCAAATAAAAGGCAGCCCTCAGGGGTTTGATCGCCATTTTCCCACCAAATCAAAGGCGATTTTGCCTTTGAAGCCCGCTTTATGGGGCTTCCTGCGAAGGGGAAGTAACACCTCACCCTTTAGCAGGCTGCTATTGTTTCTAAGCCTGGAAGTCATTGACACCACCACAAAGATGTCTGGTGACCATTGACCATGTGAGGCCATTGGAAAAATGGAGTCACAGAGTAGCAACTTTCCTAAAAGTTGCATTTCTATAAAAGTGACATTAAATTTGACTTGAGCATCAAGTCGGGAGTAATGCCAAGATTAATTTGATACCTTACAGTTCCCATTTCAGTAGTCCCGTTCAGAAGTTAGCTGGGCTGAGTGGTCATCGGCAACTCTGTGTTAGTCAATGGAGCTACTAACTCTCACGCAGCAAAATGAGAATTTGAAGTGTTGCTGTCACAACATATATAAATAAAAAATATCGGACTTAATATTATACAGCTTTCTGCCTTAGGGCTCAGTATGCCTTTGTTGGAACTGGCCCTTCTTGCAGGGTCATCCTCAAACTTTTTGCTTCTTCCTCCCTTATTTTTCCTGACCCGTGGCTGTTGGCAATAGGACTCTGCGCACTTTACCACTGCTGATCAGTGCTAAAGTGCATATCCTCTCTGTGTAAATTGTATTGTAATTGGATATACATGATTGGCATATTTGTATCACCATGAAGTCCCTTGTAAAGTGCACTGGGTGTGCCAGGGCTGGTGATGACAAATGCTACTAGTGGGCCTGCAGCACTGATTGTGCCACCCACATGAGTAGCCCTAAAATGGTGTCTCAGGCCTGCCACCGCAGTGCCTGTGTGCAGTCTGTGAACTGCCATGTCCTCCTGGTCAGTGTCCCCACTGACCAGGCCTAACCCTTCCCTTTTTGTGCACATTAATCTTCCCTATGGAAGGCTCAAGGTACCCCCCCTGGGCAGGGTGCAGTGTATGTGAAAGGTAGAGCATGTACTGGTGCAGGTGACATGCTCTGGCAGTGAATTACAGCCATTTTCGTTTTTCACTGCTGCAAGGCTATCTTGCTCCATAGGCTATCATGGGGGATGCTGGCTACAGTGGCTACCAGCATTTCTTCCCATGGGAACAAGATAGGACATAAAAGTCTAGTATCCCTGAACTCAAAATTTAATAACACATCTTTTAGGAAAGGTGGTTTTTAACTCCTGTGAATAGCACTTTTAGAAAGTTGCTGTTCTCTTGTCTGACCTTTCTGTGTGCCTTGGCCTGTTTGTGGATTGGCTGTCTGGTTTGAGAGTGACAGGGGCTGGGGATTCCCCAGGAGTCTGGCTGAGTCAGCCCTAGGCTGAATGACTACATTTGCAACTTGAGTGGTGGAAGGAGTTAGCACCTGGGCCTGAATAGGACTGTGCCCGCCCCCCACAGTGCTGGCTCCACCCCCTGTGGTGCGTCTGATGTCTCTGCCCTGCACTGTGAAAGGAGAGAAGGAATCATGTCAACAAAGTGCTCCAGGGCTGTGCTTTCCCTCCACAATGCTGGCTCCACCTCCTGCTGGGCGGCTGACGACCCTGCCCCTCTCTCTGAAAGGAAGGGAGAGGCCAGGAAGTGCTCAAGGAACACCCAGAACTGGTTCAGACCGGGCTCAGAGCCCTCCTGCACAAAGGGAACAAAGACTTTTAGGGGTATAAGTACAGGACCCCTGACTACAGAAAATTAGATCATCCTGGAATCAAGAAGGAACCTCTGCCAAAGAGAAAGCTGAAAGTGAAGAAGGAAGATTGTCCAGCTGTTGCTCTGCTGGATTGCCCTGCTGTTGCTTTGCTGCCAAGGAGAGGGGAAGGACTTTGCTTTGTGCTGTGTCCCATTGCTTGAAGGATTCTCCAAGGGTCTGAGAAGAGCTGGCTCCCTGTTCTGAAGTCCCAGGAACAAAAGGACATCACCCCCAGCTTCCCCTGAGCTCTACTGAGAGAGTTCTGATCCTTCCTGGAGTGCTTGGTCCCTGTGTGGTGCCTCTGGAAGTAGTACCTGTGTTGGGGAGCTGGAAACTAAGCTTGAAAGACTTTGGTACAGAAAAGTTATCGCATCGCTCGCTGTGGAGCGCATCCTCGACAGTGCGAGGAGATTCCCGCCGCTACGAAGGTCGAGATCATCGCAGCGACTGTTGCCGCTGTCAGAGCCGTCGCATCCTTCGCTTGTGGGATGCACCCGATCGGTGCGGGAAGCCTAACATCGCTGCGAGTGTCATCGCAGAGCCTGTCGTCGCTGGGTTAGATCGCCGCACCGCCTGCTTGCGGACCGCATCACGTCGCTGCGAGAGTCATCGCCGAAGCCATCGCATCGAGGAGCTGCGAGAGAGAAGATCACCGCTGGTCCGTGCATCGTCGCCCCGGAGATCGTCGCAACCCCAAAGATCGTCGCATCGTGCCTTTGCGAAAGCAAACTTCCTACGGAATAGGAATCCATACAAGTGGCCTTCCTCCCCATACAGACCGGCTTCGTCGCAACACGCCCGCTGTTGCAGCGGGGCTGTCGCAAACGCCTCCCCAGAGTCTCAGGAGCAACGCATCGCTTGTTTTCCACCGCACCAGCTTCTGCTTTTGGAACTTTGTCGCAACTAAAGGTACTGTGAGCTAAACGTGACGCAACTGTGAACTTTTCACGTAACTGTGGATTATTTTGATCGCAACCTAAAGATTTTCATCGCAACCTAAAGATTTTTTATCGCAACCTAAAGAACTTTATCACAACCTTAAGAACTCTTTTGAAACCATATTCTTGAACTGTGTATGTTGGATTTTTGTTGTTTTGGTCTTGTGTAGTTTAGATTAAATACTTTTATTTTTCTAACTGTTGTGGAGTCAGTTTGTGGTGTTTTCACTGTGTTACTGTTGGTATAAATAATTTACACATTACCTCTGGTTAGCCTAGACTGCTCGTGCCAAGCTACCTAGAGGGTGAGCAGGGGTTATCTCAGAGGGTTTCCTCCTTACCCTGACTAGAAGCAAGGGTCCCTATTTGGACAGTGGTACCTACCCCTGCCAACTAGTGACCCCCATTTCTAACAGCCTTCCTTCAGGGAAAATTACTTAAACTTTTAAGGGAAGTGAGGGCTTTGCCATTGGTTTCAATGGCCAAGTCGGGCCATGAAATGAAAGGATATAAACTTAAATAGAACAGCAAGTTGCCCAATGCCGTTAAGGCGCTGTTAATACAGTTGAGACCCAGCCATTTTGACTGATGCCCGGTTGAGCTACCTCGCGAGCTAAAGGGGAGATAGACTATGGATTCCCTCCTTGGCCATCACCTACCCAGCCGGTCCTTGGGCAAACTCTCCTGCATCTTTCCTGACCTTATCTCCCTCCTCCCCCTTCACCCTACCCCCTACCGCTCTACTCTCCGCTTCTTTCCAGCTGTTAACCCTGCCCTCACCCGTCCTTGCTCATAGTTCCCACCCTGTTTATCCACTGGACTTTCTTACGTGAACTTTCCCTCGTCAGTTGAGACCTAGCTATTTGACTGATGCCCGATGGAGCTACCTTGTTTAGCTAAAGGGGAGTCAGGCTGTGGATTCTCTCCTCGGACGTCACCTACCCAGTCGGTCTTTGGGCAGACTTCCCTTCGTCTCTCCTGCCGTCTTTGTCCTCATCCTCCCCCTTCTCACTTTTTCCCTTCCTCCCCTCCTCCCTACTTCTTTCACCTTTCTTTCCTCTTTCAATGTATTGCTTATTTTTGACGTAATGTGTAATAATCATTTTCTGTAATGTGTAACTGTTGGACCTGGCCCTTTTTGGCAGGTTCACCCCGAAACTTTTTGCTTTTTCTTAGCCTATTTCTGTAACCTGGTGTTGGTGATTTTAGGCCTCTGTGCACTTTTTCACTGTGGTACAGTGTAAAGTGCGTGAGCTCTCTGTGTATGTGTGAGAGTGACCTGCCCTCCCATAGGAATGCATGGGGAATATGTGTGACCATGGTAGTTCCTGAGTTGTGGGGAGTGCAGGGTCGAGTTTGGTATCTGCGAACTCGTGAGATTGAATGCTGCGTAATGGTGTATGCGGCATGAATGTGTCTAGTGTGGAAGTGCCACTTCTAGACATGGGTGTGCATGTGTAGTGAGTGTGCTGACACGTGATTGGCTGGAGCCTGGCTCCAGGAGTCTGGATGGGTCTGCCCAGTGGTGAGTGCTGAGATTAGCATGCTGATGTGAGGGGAGGGGTGCACCTGGGTCCTGAATAGGGCTGGGCTTTCCCCACACAATGCTGGCTCCGCCCCCTGTGGTGCGACTGATGACCCTAGCCTGACAAGTGAATGGGAGGGGTGGCAGAGTTCATCAAGGGGGCTCCCAAACCAGCTGCGCCGGGTTTTCCCCCCACCCTGCACCTTTAGACAAAGGAATTCACTGTATAAAAAGGGGCTGTGTCCCCTTCCAAAATTTTCTTGTTTCTGACTTGAATCCTGCCAGGGGCGTGCTGCTGCTTGGGCCCAGGGGAAGGCTTGCCTCCCTGGGCCCTGCCCAGCCCCAGGACACCTGATGGACTTTCCTGGGGGAGCTGGAGGACTTCTCTTTGTTGGGAGCTGCTGTGCTCCACCTCTCTTATCCCTGAACTGGATTTATAGCGCTGGGGAGCGTTGTAGTTGGCCCCTAGCGCTTGGGAGCGCTTTATTTCTCCACTAGCGCCTGGGAGCGCTTTATTCTCCCTTCAGCGCCTGGGGGCGCTTGATCTGCCGGTTTTGTACCCCTGGCAGATGGCCACCCCGCCAGGGACCTGGTGCCGCTTTTATGCCCCCAAGCGAGTGCCCACCTCGCTTTATTATTGCGAGGGTGCCCACCCCTCGTTGTGTCCCAGATTTGTTGCAGCCCGGCCGCGGCCGCCCCGGAAGTCAGGCGAGTTGGCCTGTGACGGCAGGACCGGAAGCTGTGCCGCAGGGAGGTAGAAGGAGCATGGCGGCTGGGCGGCAGGGCTCCCGTGAGCTGGGGGAGCCCTGCAGCATCTAATGGAGTTCTCGGTGCAGCCTCCCCGCGAGGCTCTCGGGAGTGAGAGAGCCCCATCCGCTGCCACCGCCGAGTGAAGCGCTGCACTACTGAGACCGGGAAGCGGAGGCCGGTCCCGCAGCTGAGAGGAGACACGCCGCGACCCACGAGAGAGCCGGTGAGTTTAAACGGCTGTGGGAGGGGGCGCAGACCCAATGGAAACACACGGAGGAGCCCGGTGACTGGGGCTCCCCCGACTCCTGATCGTGCCACTGCCTTGTAGGGGGTAGGTTCTGTCTCTGGGCCTGCGGGCCCCAACGATGGCATGTTGTTTCAGGAAGCAGAGAGGGGCTCACACTTTGATATTTACAAGGGGGGTGGTGTCGGGGCACGTTGTCGGTGCCCACCCCCCTCCGGTGCCCACATTCTAGGCAGGAGCCAGTGCGCTCCACGATGGCAGAGGTGCACTCAGGGCGGCCCCCGATGGCAGTGGGCCGCCCCACCGTTATTAATGGGGCAAAGTTATTTGTAGAGCCTGTGGGCTCTCACGAGGGCCATGCTTATTTTCTGAGCCCCGTGGCTCCCACGTATGGAGGCATACTTCTTCCCAGAGCCTGAGTGGCTCCACCAGGGACCATGTCGTGTTTTGAAGAGCCAAAGGGCTCCAGGGGGCACAGTTAGTTGTTCCTACAGACTAGTGAAAGCCCGTGCCCCCCTTTGCCTTACCTGAGACACGGCTGCCCAGCAAGTAGTGGGCAGCTGCACCGTTTAGGCGCAATTTGAAAGAGAGAGTCCCTGGGAGGGACAGAGATGGCACAGAGGTGCCAGGCCTTCTCAGCTACCCAGCAATTAGTGGGCAGCTGCAACGTTTAGGTTTGCGCCGGTGGCGCACCCCTGACTGGCGCTGCATTGGCAGCGCGCCCTGACATTCTGGACACAGGGCTTTTGAGTCCCCTTGTTGGATGGCCAGTTGGCCAGGGGGCTGGTATGTGGATGGGGCGTAAGGCCCTAATGTGATTTTGCTATGTTTATGCTAGTAATTGCCTGAGGTGATGTTTTGCGCAATTGTGTTTTCTTACACCTCTGAATGTGTTGCTTATACATCATGTGTTTTCCTTCCCTGCACCTCTGAATGTGTTTTGATGCATCATGTGCCTTGTTCTTACACCGCTGAATGTCTGTTTATGCATCATGTGTTTTCCTTCCCTACACCTCTGAATGTTGTGATGCATCATGTGTAATATGTTCATGCTTATACCCCTACAGGTATGGTGATACTTAGGTGGTTGTTCTTTCTAGTACAGGTGTGCTAGTGAAGCCCAGGTTCCCTGCGTAATATTCTCCTAAGGTGGTTAGGGTTGTGTAGGTGGTACTTACCTGTTACCAGTGATTACTGGTTGTGTGCTAAATTGATTATTATTCTATGATCTACAAAGTGCTATTTCTAACAAGTATTTCTAGTTCTAAAAGTATTGATTCTGACAGTGGCCCATGTGGCCCTGTCCTGTAAATAATCCCTTGTGAATATTGCCCGTGCCAGTTGGCACAATGTACATGTGTGATTACTATCTGATGTGTTTTGACAATACAAAAGTTATTTTTATTTAACCTTGTGTGGAGTTCCTTTTGTGGTGTGCCTAGGATGTTGTTGCTGTTGTGTGCGTGCACAAATGCTTTACACATTGCCTCCGGGATAAGCCTGTCTGCTCGTGCCAAGTTACCAAGGGGGTGAGCAGGGGTTATCTTGGCGTGTGACTCCCTTGCCCTGACTAGAATGGTGGTTTCTGCCTGGCTTTGGTGTCAGCCTTAGCCAACCAGAAAATCCCAGTTCTAACAGTAACCGAATGTAAAGCGCTCTGAAACCTACAGGTCTAGCCAGCGCTATATAAAACTCATTAAATAAATAAATAAATAAATAAATATTGCCCTTCCAATCTCAAGTGGCAGGCTGGGAGCTATTTTGTACTTTGTCACACACAGGGTGGCACAATCAGTGCTGCAACCCAGGATGGACAATCTGCCTTACATGCCCTGGGTACCATATACTAGGGACTTATAAGTAAGACAATCTCTGTTAATTGGAGAGAGCCAATTCGACATACACTTGGTAATGGGTTAAAACACTAGCACTGAAGTCTGGTCAGCAGGCCTCAATGCACTCTCAGAATCCAAATACCAGCAGCACCAGTCCAAAAATGTGAGGGGTGAACATGCAAAAAGAAGTATTTCCTTTCACTTTGCTAAAGGTGGGTTTAACTACTGTACTCAAGTACCTTGGCTCAACTGAAAATGAATCACAGGAGACGTCATTGACACCGCCTTCCACAGTTCATGAAAAAGCATGGATGCGTTCTGGCTCCCATCTTATTTATTCTATACATGACTCAGAGATCCAACCTTTGTAACCATCATTACCTCCTCATCCCTTTCCTTATATAGTGAGGTTTACCCTGTGCATAGCCATTTACCCAAAACCTTGAAAAGCTGTTCTGTCTTTCCATTACAATGGCCCATCCCTCCCAAAAAACATCCTCCAACTAGGAGGACTTTCTGTTTTCTTTCAGGTGCAGCCTGTTTTCAACCTTCTGGCATTGGTTGCAACAGCACTCCTAAATCCCTTTCTTTTAATGTTGTAAATGTATTTGTTTATGCAACTTTGGCCCCCTGGGCTGTAGAGCCTGCAATTTGCAGGTTCTAATACCAACCAGAGTGCTCAGTGGAGTAATGTACCTAGGGAAGAGATGTGTGAATAACTCTGGGCCCAATCACAGTGAGAGAGATCAAACACTGCCCAGTCTATGGCTCACCACTGCTCCACTTCCTGCTCACAGAGGGATGTCCTGTCAATCTTGCCTACCGTGCCCGACGCCTGGAGACTGACTGGATGCGGCAGAACCTCAAACGCTGTCACTACTCTTCATTCAGGGTTGTGGAACCTCAAACTCTGTCACTACTCTTTATTCGGGGTTATGGTTTAAAGTTGCTGACACATTCACGCAGGGCTTTAGGTGGGATGACAAAATTGGGCGGTCTCTCGAAGGGGGTGGTCGATATGATTAAGGGCACAGCCTAAAAAACACTTAAGCTAAAACTCTGTGCTCAGTGTGTCTGGTATTTTGCTGCTTCTGTCATTGCATCCAGACATATAATAAAAGTAACATTACACCTACAAAAAGCCAGGACTATTGACTTTGTCAGTGGGATTTAGCTGAATAAGATAAATAAGCACCAATTATGGCTTCTTTGTTGAAAATGCTTCAGTTCTGAAATGATGAGACTGTGAAAGTACTATAACCAGTTTCTTGGAAGTTACATCAAAAGCAGTGAAGGATGGTACTGCTGCAGAGTGAAGATGTGCTTTTGACCCTGAAGGTGAGGGCAAAAACGGAGAGACGGATAGGGACTCGTCTAAACAGTTGCTTTTTCACCGGCAGGACCCGGCCCACTTGAAGCCTGCGTTCACAGCGCTGCTGCTCGTCGCTTTCTGGTCCCCAAAAAGGAGCAGATACGAATGCAGATTTGTATTCTTCTCCCTAGTCCTTACACATTTGTTTACTGTGCCAAGAAGTCAGCTCTACCTGCTTTGTGAACAAGCCCAAGCTCGAGCTAAAGTGCTTAGCTAAAGCCGGGCCACACTCCAGTAGCCACAGAAGTGTAATCCCTACAGCCAACAGAAGTGTCACTCCCACTGCAGACCTAAAGCTACAGCGGTAGAGACACATACAAACTGATGCACTTTAAATAACAGGGCAACCCGTCCCTTAACCTGTGACACTTGTAGCAGCAGCAGAGGGATTATCTCTGTTAAGAAGCACTTTCAACAACGGGGCAGATTGACTTGGTTTCATTTTTTTGCATTTTGGTACTTGACGGTTATTCAAATGATCAATGCAGAACAAATAAGACAGGTTTGGGGAGGCCACTCCTGCCTGAGTGACATGCGACAATTTAGGGCGCATCCTTAAGGCATAATGAAACTTGTTGAATCACACATGCGCTTTCAGAGTCCCACGCCCTTCTGCAGTGTCTGCATCTATGAGCAAACAAACTCTCTCCGTCTCAGCCCGACCTCATATGATCGAACGCTAAAGAAAATGCACAAACTATCTTCTGCAGATATTACATAATGAATTTCAAAGAACCTCGTATATTCTCCCTCTGATACCCTAAGGAAAGCTAAATCTTTATTCTATAAACCCTAACATCGAACTTTATATAAAGGAACACGAAAGTAGAGCGTTCCAGTCCCCTTTCTATATCCATGCTTTTCATGCCAAATGTATTGTACTCAGGCCATCCCATCGCTTGCAAATGCATGCGAGTGAGGTGCGTTTTTGTAGCCTAAACCTATGTTCGAGAGAACCAACTGTGCACCAAGTGGTGCCACAGAGCTGAGTTGTGGCTCAAATGACCCGGAACGAAGCAACACATTCAGCATTAGCTGTGCGTCGTGGGCGGTGGGGATTTGCTACCAGGGAAGGGGGCGGGACAATTCTAAGAGAGCTGTGCTCCTTACTTTCCCATAGGCGTCCATGATTGTCTGCTGTGCCCCAGAACGTCCTTACTTGCAGGAGAAGACAGGTGGCTCACCGATACAGCTCTGCTTTCTTATCGCGCGGCCGCCTCTGAGTGCCCTATTGAGCTCTGCGGACCCGCCCCCTCTTGTGGCGCAGACCGTGCAGTGTTTCTGGCTTTGGACTTCGCACTCAGGGCCGGCGCTAGGCATGGGCAGCATGGGCGGCTGCCCAGGGCCCCGAGCTCAGCCCATCAACAGGGGGCCTCGCAAAAGTGTTTCCTCACCACATCTTAGGCCTCGCGCCTGTGGTGAGCACTGCGTGGCCCAGGGAAGGGCTGCCTCTCCCCTGGGCTTCACAGGCTTGTGTATGAATAGCGGAAGAGGCCCCCCTCCCCTGTGCCTCGCAGCCCTTGGCAATGGCTGTTAACCCCCAGGGAGGGGGCCCCTTTCCCCCTGGGCCTTGCAGCCCCATGTGTCGTGTCGCGCGAGGCCCTTCTGCATTTGCCAGGTTTGAGCTGTGATTAAGGATGCTGTCCACTCCCCACGCCAGTGACAATTAGCACGCATTTTGGGGCCTGACAGTTTTAACATTTATAAAAACAAGCAACTCTCACTCTTTCAGATGCTGATGAGCTGCGAAAGAGATGCTTGTCAGTGGCAGAAAAGAAGGCGTTGTAGCACACGAGGGGGTAATGCACCATGAAGGATCAGGAGCACCTTCCGTAATTTAAATGCAAATAGCTTTCAATGTGTAAATGAAACCCGTTTTCTTCTGCTCTTTTTATATAGCGCAAACTTGACCGAAAGGTATTGGAGTGCTTTACGTGAGCACCAGTTACGTGAAACATGGACATATTCCTTTTTTTAGGCACAGTGTGATTAAGTGACTTGCGAGAATCACAGGATGAGACACAGTCAAAATTCAGCAGCCCTGAAGTAACGCCACATCTTCTCCCCACCTCTACCTTTCCGGGGAGTAATCTTTTAATGTCTATTTCTCACATGAAAGCTGTTTCAAAGTGCTGCCCTGCTGTCAAATCAGTGGAAGGGGCACAGAGACAAAATTATTTGCCCAGAATCAAACAGTTGGTTAAATCAGTAGAGCCAGGACTGCAATGCACTCCTACTTGGAGCAAACCCAATATATTTTCCACTGTACTGCATTTTGGTGACTATACCATTGGTTGTATGAAGTTACAAAGCATACTTTTACAACGCATGCCTTTACAACACATTTTTCACATCGCAACATCCTTTACAACGCATTCCATTACATCGCATGACACGACATCGCATTTTAAGAAACTACATTTGCAATGCATTCCATTACATCGCATACTACCTTTACAACGCATACCATTACAACACATACCACTACATTGCATTTATGGTAATTATTGGATAGTATAGGGGTAACATTTACTATTCTAACTCCAGGTGGTGCAACAGTAGGGTAAGTGTTGGGTAGTGTAGGGGTAAAAATTACTATTCTAACTCCAGGGGCTGCAACAGTAGGGTAAGTGTTGGATAGTGTAAGGGTACTATGCGTTGTAATGGTATGCGTTGTTATGGTATGCATTGTAATGACATGCATTGTAATGGCATGCGTTGTAGTGTCATGCATTGTAGTGTCATGTGATGTAATGGTTACTATATGTGTTGTGTTTTAAACTTAACATAATTCTGGTGAGTAAAGAGCCTACACACAAAAAAGATTGTCCTGTGTCTCTTAGCATGTGCGTGTGGGATACTGATAAGAGGATTTATGTTAAAACAAATTACGAAGTATTAATGTCATCCTAAGGTAGCACAATAATGGCACGGAAAGATAAGGGGGCCTTCTGAAATATGCAATTATATCCATGGTGCGAGAGGTTTTCTCTTGTGTCATTTTATATTTTGAATGATCCCGCCCCTCATTACCTCACAGTATCTCCCCCCTTTATGAGGCAGAACTGGAAATTGTATCATGCACTCATCTCGAAACAATCAGTTAACGAGGAGTAAATAATATACATGTTTGTGAGACCTGCACCTAGCTTTTCCATCCAATGTGACAAATGTAATCCATTTAATACAGATTTAAAATATATGGACTTATTTCATTTGTATATTTATCTTTTTGTCCATGTTGTTACTGATATCCACGTTAGGTCTCTTCAGGGATGCCAAATAAGATCAATAGTCCCACGATGTAACTTTCAAAGCTCTTCCACCAGGGCGGAGGAGCGTTGCCCCACTGCTTTCTCGCAGTGCGAGAAGCAGAAACACAAAATGCAAAAAAGGCCATTTTATGTTTCTGCTACGCGCACTGCGAGAAAGCAGAAGTGTTTGGTTGGGGGCGGGCTGGTCTGCTTTAGGGCAGGGGAGGAGTGCCTTGCCCGCAGCTAAGGGCCCTGACTGTTTGGTCTGCCCTCCAGGGCTGACCAAACCAGTCATGCACACTCTGGCCTTTCTCCATGTAGGCACCTACATAGAGAAAATGGCCTCCCCATAGGCGCCAGGCTGGTCGGCTGACATTGCAGCGTGGTGATTGGCTATGGGGAGGGAGGCTGCCTGCTTGCTGTTCCTGCTAGAGGCAGGAAAGACGGAAAGCAGGTCAGGAGCAGAGATGGCGCGAGACCTGGGAAGGTACGTTTATTTTATTTTTAAACTACCACCCCCCCCGCGCGAACCGCCCCGCCCCCCCCGAGACCTCCCACCCGCGAGTCATGCTGGCCGCAACTGGATTTTACATGCAAATTAGAGGGGCCTCACAACTTCCCTTTCGCCCAGGGCCCCAGAAGTTCTAGGACCGGCCCTGTTCGCACTGTAACCATAAAAATGATTGGAATAGATATTGACAATGGCCATTCTTTTTTGTTTTGTAGCTTAAACGTTTTTGGGAAACTGGATTAACAAGCAGACTCCCTGAGTGACTTTACAACTTGTACATGTGATTTTTTTCCCCCTGTTTATATCTCTCCTTTGAGTGACTTTACACCTTGTACATTTGCAATTTTTTCTGTTTGTATCTCTTATGTAACTCATGTAATCCAAAGTCCTTATGTATCGCAACTGTGTAATGATGCAGGTATGTGCCAATAAGGACTCTGGAGCCAGGCTGTGTTAACTGCTTTTATTTCTCGTTATCTCCTAAAGAGCGCCGAGCCTCTACTCTTATCTCGGCTCTGCTCGGACTGTTCGCGCTCTTCGCGCCGCTCGCACGCCTCTGCGCGCGCAGCCAATCATCGCCGCCCACACGTCACGTCGCCGACGTGACGTGCATAAACTAGACCGTCTCTACATATCTCCCTTTTTTCCACACAACCAATTGTAACTTACAGTCCGTCGCTCAGATCATAGTCTCTGAACCTCGTGGGCTTCACCACCACTCTGCCACTCCGAGTCTGTCTTACTGGGGTGGTGTGGTTCTCTTCCTCGCCGTTTCTTTTGCTTCCTCTTGCCTCTCCTTGTCCATTTCTGTCACTGCCATTCTCATCAGCTCTTATCTCCTGCTCGTTGCTCCTTGCTTCCACTTGTCGTTGTTCTCCTCCTCTCAGGGCAAGTTCATTCTCCTGATGTTCCTGTTGCCCGAACTCGTTCTCTTCTTCTCCACCTGCTCTTCCATAGTCCCACGTTAGGATCTTATTGCATCTAGCCATGCGGTCCTGTGACCATATGTTGCCGTCACTCAATCTGGCCGCTCTGCCCTTAATTTCCTTCACCTGCATGGGCTTGCTGTATTTGCTCTCTCCCTTTCTTTGTAGTGTGGGCAACTTTACTCTCACCCATTCCCCTTCTTTGAGTTCTGTGTCACGCACATTCCTCCGCTCGTTGTAATGTCTTGTGTATACTGCCTAAGCTTTCTCTATGTTGGCGCGCACCACTGCGGGGGACCATTCGCTTACTATCGTTTTTTCTTTCCATACTCGGTTGTCCTGGGTGAATGGTTCCCGGCCGCGCAATAACTGAAAGGGGCTATATCCCGTGCCTGTGGGAGTGATCCTGTATGCCCATAACATGTGCCATATGTCCTTCTCCCAGTCTTTGTTGTCCGAGATGGCCGCTTGGATTGATCCCATCACTACCCTGTTGAAGCGTTCCACTTGGCCGTTTCCCGCCGGGTGGTAGATGGATGTGTGTTTCGCCAGGATGCCATTTCTTTGCATGAAGTTGTCCCATTTTTCCGATCTGAATTGGGGCCCATTGTCACTGAGGATGTACTTGGGTATGCCCTCCCTCACAAAGGTGTCTGCCAAAAACTTTACTATTGTTTCAGTGTCCATGGCTTCCTCTATCTTCACTTCTGGCCATTTCGAAAATTTGTCGACAAGGACACACACATACTTTTGGACTCCTCGTGTGTCTAGGATCGGGCCTAAGATATCAACTGACAACTCTTCCCATGGATTTCTTGGCGTTTCAAAAGTACCCAATGCTGGGCGCAGTGGTTTGAGTGTCTTGTCTGCACCTTGGCACCTCGCGCACTCCCTTACATGTCGTTCTGCTCTTATATCCATTCCTGGCCACCAATAGTCTTGCTTGGACCGCAGTTTGAGTTTTCCGATGCCCAGGTGCCCTTCGTGTAGCATGTCCAGCAGTCTGGGTATGATGCTTGTCGGGGGGATAACCTTCTCACCTCTATACACGAATATTCCTTGGTTGTCCAATGATAGTTCTTCCCTTACTTCGAAGTAGGGATTGAGTTCTCTCTGGATGTGTCTCTTGTCCGGCCATCCTTGGGTGATGTATATTTTCGCCTCTTCCAATGTCTGATCTTCCTCATACGCCTGTGTCCATTCTTGAAGGCTGATGACTCTTTCATGATCCTCCATTAGTGCCACCCATTCTTCTGTACCGGCCTTGTCTTCCTCCCCTGGTTCCATGGCTGCCGCTCGGCTCAAGTAGTCTGCGACCTTGTTTTTGCTGCCTGGTATATGTTCCACATCGTACCTGAATTCCAGAAGTTTTAGTGACATTTTTGATATGCGGGGCGTGGCATCTGCATGGCCGCTCGATGTTAGCACTCTCAGTAACGGTTTGTGGTCAGTCCGCAACTGAAACCTGGTGCCCCACAGGAATTGTCTGAATCGCGTGGTGGCCCACGCCACCGCCAGCATCTCCTCTATCACGCTGTACTTTTTTTCTGTTTCACTCAGTGTGCGTGAGGCGAAGCTGATCGTTTCCAACTGTCCTTGCCCTCGGTCTTGCATGAGGACAGCACCCAATCCTTTGTCGCTGGCGTCGGTGGTTAGTACAGTTTTGCCTTGAGGGTCGAATCCTTGGAGAGGTATGGCTCCAGCCACTTCCTTTTTGATGATCTCAAATTCCTTTTGTGTGTCCTCTGACCAACTGAATTCCGTGTTTTCTTTTGTAAGCTGTCTCATGTGATGAGTCTTTGAGGCAAAGTGCTGCACGAATTTCCCGTAATACTCTGCCATTCCCAGGAATGACCTGACCTCTTCCTTGGTGGCGGGGGATGGTGCTTCACAGATCGCTCTGACATTTTCTGCCTTAGGAGTCACACCCTGCACTCCTATCTCATGCCCCAGGTAGGTTACCGAGTTCATCCCTATTCGGCATTTGGACCATTCGGCCGTGAGTCCTTTCCTTTCTAGGATCTTCAATACTTTTCCCAACTTCACATCATGGTCTGGTATGTCTCTTCCCATCACCAAGATGTCGTCCTGGAAGTATTGGACGTCAGTGATGTCCTTGAATAATTGGTGCATCATTTTCTGAAACACTGCCGCTGCTGAAGCTAAACCGAATGGCATCCGGCGGAACTGGTAGCACCCAAACGGGGTGATGAAGGATGTTAGTTTGCGGCTGTCCGGGTGTAGAGCTATTTGATGGTACGCGGAGGTCAAATCTATGGTGGAGTACCACTTAATCCCCCTGGTGCTGGCCAGCATCTCCTCTATCCTGGGCAAGGGGAACCTTTCCACCACAATGTTTTTATTCAGTTCTCTCAGGTCGACGCACAACCGGACCTTTCCGTTGGGTTTCTTAACCACTACTAAGGGCGCCAGCCACTCGGCGCACGTGATGGGTTCGATTATCCCCTTCTTTTCCAAGTCTTGGAGTTCTTCTCTTACTGCTTCTCTTATCGCCAACGGGACATTTCTTGCCTTGTGGGCCACCGGGACGGCGTCCTCCTTCAGAATGATTTTGTGGGCGAACTTTTCCAGCTTCCCTACTGTGCCTCCAAATACTTTGGGGTATTCGCTCCTCCATTTGTCCAGACTTGGCACTGCTTCCTGGTCCGTCACTAGTATTTGCTCCTTGCCTCCCGGATCCAGCTTGATGCCCAGGTCGCCTTGATCCAGCCATCCTAAGACCGACGGGCCTCTCTCCGATACATAGAGCTTGCAGTGTGCTGACCGGCCTCGAAATTCGAAGGTCAGTGGTCTGAACCCCGCCATTGGTATGCAGTCTCCGTTGTACATGACTGGGCGAATGTCTAGTTTCTCTAGCTCTGGGCCGAGACGTGGTGCAAATTTCTCCTCCCATACTGCTCTCTGGATGATGGTGAAGGGTGATCCTGTGTCTGCCACTACGTTGATCTTGACACCACCTATAGCCATTTCCAAGACTGGTTTCATCGTACGTCTTCCTTCTCTGTCCAGGACTTTGCCATCCGTACTTAGTACCTGGTCTTCAATGTATATCACCGTGACCTCTTCTGCCTCGGTATCGTCGTCCAGATCTTCGTTGCTTTGACCCACACATCTCACCGTGCTCTTGGAGGCCTTCTTCCTGCAAACCTTCTCGTAGTGGCCAATTATTCCGCAGTACATGCACTTGGCGCGGAATGCGGGGCACTTCCTGTCATGTGCTTCGTGCGACCAACTCCCACACCTGTAGCATGGCTTCCTGTTGCTCCCTGCTTGTTTCCCTGACGTGCTTGCGTTGCTTTGCCACTTGTTGGGCCCTTTCTCCGTTGGTTTCCTGTTCTGATACTCTCTGCGAGGCCCTTCATCATCTACCTTGTTCACCATGGTGCTGGTCGCCATTTCTTTCTTCGTCACTTCAGCACATCGACGTGCTAATTCCGCTCTTTTTACGATGACTAACACCTCTTTAAGTGTGGTGTCTCCACTGGCCCATAACTTGTCCTGCACGGTCGTGCACGTGGTGTGCATCACCACCTGGTCCTTTATGAACTCTTCTTCCCAGTTGGCGTACTTGCACGTAGCTGCCAGCCGTTTCAGTGCTGCCACGTACTCCTCCACCGTTTCTCCTTGCCGCTGCTTCCTCTGTTGGAAGTTGTACCTGTCCACCGACATGCACACTGCCGGTCTGAAATGTTCATTGAGGTCGTCGAGTGCATGTGCGTACACATCGTCGTCCGTGGCTGTTCTCTGTTTCGGGACTAAGCTCTTGTAAATCCGGAGACCTTCCGGGCCTAGGTTCAGTAGCAAGATGCGCTTCTTTCTCTGGGGTTTGAACACTTCTTCGTTCTCGTCTTCCAGGACACCTATGAAATTGTCTATGTATTCTCTCCAGTCCTCCCATTTCATGAGGGGTTCTCCTGGGCGGGGTAAAAACTGTACTGGCGCCGTCGCGTAACCTGTTTGCGCGCTCATCTTTTCTTTCTTTAGCGCGGTTAGTGTTCCTCCTCGGCTGCGGGGACTCCCTGGTGTGTCGTCCTGTTCTTCTTCACTTGTTTGGGCTCGGGGACTATCTGTGTCGGTCCCCTCAGTTCCCTGTGAGTTCTTCAGCGCGTGTTCTCTGGTCCTGCGGGTTCTGTGCCCTTTGTTCTGGTTCCTGGGGTCTGTCCCCCCTTTTTTCACTCCTCTGCGCCACCCCCTCAGGTGTTCCTGGCTCTGCCACGCTCTTTAGGGTACCTGTTGTCCTGCACAAGGGTGTTCCTGCTCGTCTGTCCCTTGTGTGGTGGTCCTGGTGCCTCTGGTGCTCTGCTTGCTGTCTTGAGGTCGGTTTGGTGGTCCTGCCTTGCTGGGGGGTCTTCATCCCATCCTCGTCGCCATTGTAATGATGCAGGTATGTGCCAATAAGGACTCTGGAGCCAGGCTGTGTTAACTGCTTTTATTTCTCGTTATCTCCTAAAGAGCGCCGAGCCTCTACTCTTATCTCGGCTCTGCTCGGACTGTTCGCGCTCTTCGCGCCGCTCGCACGCCTCTGCGCGCGCAGCCAATCATCGCCGCCCACACGTCACGTCGCCGACGTGACATGCATAAACTAGACCGTCTCTACAAACTGGTTCTTTTGTAAAGCGCTCTGACACCTTTGGGTAATGTTCGTGCTATATAAAATCGCATTAAATAAAATAAAATAAAACAACCGGAAAATCATGCTTTGCTGCTATGTACATGCCAAAGCTCAAGGGTCCAGATTTAGAAACATTTTTTCAGCCATGCCAAGTTTCCCAGGTCCATGTGTGATGTGCTACTCCAGTTTAGTGATTTCTTTGAATTCTGGGACTTGTAGTCTTGTGTATACCATTATAAAACACAACTACAAGCCGAGAATTGAAAGGAAGTAACGAGGGCTGGAGCAGCACATCACGCATGGACAGGGGAAACTCAACAGCTATGTGTACTTTTTAAGCGCAGATTTGATGCACATTGTTGGGTTAGTATTTACTATACAGTGAGAATCATGATTTGCGCTGGACTGTGACCCACAGTAACCCAGGGCAGTACATTGCGTCAAGGAGGCATTCCGTGGGTAGTGCATGGGCAATTCTGTGCATCCACCTATAGAGTTTGACAGAAATCCATTTCTTCAAAGACATGTAGACATGGATTTGCACCAAAACCCTGCACCTCCCAGAGGATGAGGTAATGAGGAGAAATATATATATAATTTTTTTTTTTCAGTTTTTTTGTGGAGAAAATTCGACCCGAAGGTATTAGAGCCCTTTGCATGAGCACCAGTTTTATTACACAAGGGGGGCACATTTATTTTTGGTATGCACAGGGAGATTAAGTGATTTGCCCAGAATCACAGGATGTTGAGCCAGCATGAAACCTGAACCTGGTTCCCCAGTTTCAAAGTCTGCAGCTCTGGCCGTACGCCATATTTCTCCTTGTTTTTCCCCTTTCAATGGATGCTGCATTTTGCAGCACATAGAAAGAGGAAATTGCTTTTCAGCCTAGTTTTGGTGCAAGAAGCGACGCCTTCTTGCACAAAAACTAAGCGGACCACAGCGAAGACCCCATGCACTATAGTGCAAAGGTATCTGTTTTGGCGCATGGCAGCATAAAGTGCACCAGGATAGAGAGAGAACAGCGCTACATCTTTATAGATATGGCGCTCTCCCATTCATGCAACTCAGCAACTACACGTGCTGCACTGCATGATTTATTTGTAAATCTGGGCCCAGGTTTATATTCCTCCCAATTTTTTCAGCAACATTTTTTATATTTTAGCTTTTTCCATAGAAAATTATATTCAAATTCTGTGCAAGCTAACAGGGCAAAAAATGTCTCCCAATTTGTAAAAAAAATAAATCTAAATCAGTGTCCATAGTTTTTGCAGTCTCATTACAAGCAACTTCATATATCTGTCACAGACAGAAATGTAACCAGTACCTTAACGTATCCTTAAGGGCAGGCTTTAGGGGTACCACTTGCTTATAACTTATTTTCTATTTTAATTCAGTGCCCCTCAATTGATAACTTTGGCCCCTATTCTTGTGCATGTCCTGCCACAGGAGCAGGGGAGTAACCAGGACAAAAAGATACCCTCCGCATAAACAACCTATCGAATGACGTTTACAAAGTGAGCAAGTGACCCTACGTTCCCTAGGAGGATTCACTGGGTTCTCCATCCAAAAATGTTTTTTAAAATAAGGCCAAACAGTGCTTGTAAAAGCACAATTCCCCCAACAATTTGGATAACAGTTTACACGTTTTGTAGACCTTTCCTGAATGTTTTCTTGATAAAATTAAGTGATGATTTGCAAATAAGTCCAACTATTACTACCCGAATCAAAGCAGCCACAAAGAAGGACTTCTCTGGTGTCTGTCTCACAACCTTCTTGTCAAACTGTTTACAAGCTCTGAGAGGAGGTGATCTGTCAAGGGGCCCCAGATGAGAATGGGAAAACAGTCACTGGAAAGGATAACAGTCACTGGAAAGGATTCAGTTGTGGAACAGAGGGCAGGGCATTGATGAAGATATGTACTGAAGTCCCTTTTTATGCCGTCTAGAAGACTGAGGTGCATGGAACTGCGGAAGGCCAGGGTTGTAATAAATGAAGTTACATAAGGTCGGGATGGTAGGGGCAGGGCTCGAGTCGGGGTACCATGCGGGTGGACGGCGTCCCCCCACTTATTTTACCGGGGGACACCGTCCCCCCTGCCAAACAGCTGGACTTCACTCTTTGGTCTCTCTGGGACGAGGAGCTCGGCACCTTTCGTGACATCACTTCCTGTTGTGACGTCACTTCCGGTGACAGCGTCCCCCCACTTCTTTTTTTACGACTTGTGCCCTGGGTAGGGGTGTTATAGTTCAGTTATGAGGTGCATTTATAGACATATATGAGTTTTACTGATGTAATAATAACATGGGTTCTGCAGTGCAGGATTCAAGTGTGGTAGGGTTAAGTGCTGAAATAGCAGAAACTCAAGGCATAGACCAGATGAATCGTTAGAGATGCCTTTGAACCACAGAAATGTTACAGCATGTGAGGATGTTTTGAACTGTGACTTAGGAAGTGCTTGTGTGAGGATTTCTCAGCAGTACTGCAAGGTATTGGATTCATGTCATGGCGAGGAAAATTGTTGCTTTCCTGTTACATCAAGCGGTAAGTGTCACACGAATTCTACTGCTAAATGCACTAAATAAATGACAAGCTAGTTAGGGAGCACTTGGTGTAGGCATCTGTATTTAATGTTAGCTAAGAAGTGCCTTTTTAAGTAGCAGAACGCATCACCAGGTTTTGTCACATGTGGAAGGATAATGGAGGTCAAAGAAACTGGATGGGTAGAACTGGCAGGCAATCGGTTGTGCTGCTTTAGTTTTCCAGCAGGGAGGGCACGGTTAGAGACAAGGATCTGATCTGGAAATCCCTGTAAAGCTTTCTCTAGCACACTCCTCTGTCAGCTGTCCAGGCACGGTGAGGGTATTTAATTAGCTTCAGCCTGCATTTGTGTGGCTAAAAAACATTAGAAGTGATGCCGATTACCTCAAGCCCAGCTGCTGACCATAAATCTGGGGCGACCACCTGCAGGTGCACTTGCTTCAGCTTTGCCTCAGCGCTAGGTCCAACTGACTTTGTGATTGCGGTGGCCTCCATTCTACACAAGCCACCCAGAGCCCTGCATCTAGCTACAGCTCTTTGTGTGCTTCACCTCCTTTAAAACCCATACAAAATTCTATAGCAGGACCGAAGGCTTCTGATTATGCTTTCTCAATTTCTTTACTGCAAACACAGCAGCCAATGAAAGTAAAACTACAACAATAAAAAACTTCAATACCCATGAGGCTTTGAACCACGCCTCCTTAGTCACAGCCAATCACTGCATTATCAAGTATACAAAGTAGAGAGACACCAATCTGGATTCCTCTTTCTTTGCTGCTCGGCAGCCCAGATAAGTGCCTCTCTACTCTGTATACTTGCACTGTGTTGTATTTTATTGCATTTGATATTTACATATATATTTTCAGATGGTAATTGTATTGCCTTGCTATTATCGCGCTGTGGCGCTTTTCACTTACTTGTGGGGGCTTGTATGCTGCTTAGCACGCGCTGCTCAAGACGTGCCTTCCAGTGTTTCTCTCCGCTTCGGAGCGCGGCTTTACCTGCCCGCTCTGTGTCCCGTAGCCCCCGTCACAAGCGTGTGTTGCGCTTTAGCAGCTCCCTGTGTTCCCCTTTCAGCTGCCGGCAGCCTCGGCTGCTTTGGATCGCGGTGCACGATCGGAAGGGACTTGCCCCCCCCCCCCTCTGGGATAGAGACGCACGCCGAGGCCTTCGTGGGCTCTCAGCGTGCGTCTCCGGGGTTCGTGCGCGTCTCTGTATGCGCACAGCCCCGTGGACAGTGCCGACAGACGCTTTGCCCTGAGCTGAATAGGGGAAGATCACGCAGCGGGCCAGGAGCCATTGAGGCCTTTTTTCCACAAAAAAGGCAGCGTTTTTTCTATTTATACACCGCTAGGAGCAGGCATTAACCCCTGACTTCCCAGTGCTTCTGAAATTCTGAAAGCCACAATTTTTGGGTGCCCCTTTTCTGAGGCCAGCTAGGGTTTTTTTTTACCTCCATTAGTCCTAGAGTGGGACTTTATGTACTTTGAGTGACTTTTGTATTGTTTTATTGGCTCCTGTGTCTGGCACTACTCCCCACCAACGCCTTCATCCTGGGCTGATAATTGAGCTTTCCTCTGGGGATTTTGACTAGAATTTTCAATTCTATTATTGAGTATGGCAGTGTTTGACTACTACCAAGAGGAGGTGGCTGTGTGCGATGAACAGGGTGAAGAGGAATATTATGAGGAAGAGTCTATGGAGAACATAATTGACAAGAAGCTAGACGCGAAATTAGATAAGGCCTTTTCTTCAGCCCTGCTACCCCTCGCTAAGAAGTTAGAGTTGTTGGTCCCTGATAAGCCCAAACCACATTCTTCCCCTGTTCCTGACCCCCCCCCCCGGCAAAGGTTTTGGCCCCATGTACACTCCTATGCTAAAGTGTACAAATCTAATGAAGACTCCAAAGGTGAGACGCCCGCCCCTGCCCGTCCTCAGTCATCTCCTATCCCGGTGCATGATACCACTACTGATACTGATAACGACACTGATTCCTCACAGGCTTCCAAGCCTCGTAGGTGTGCAAAAAAGCGTAAGCACGCTTCCTCCCCTGTTAACCCTTCTCTCTTCATGTACGACCCCTCAGACATTATACACCCTAGATCCTCTGACTGGGTTCCTCCACCTGTGGTGGCTGAGTATTTACAGACACACCTGCGCAAAGCTTTTGACAAAGAGGTTAGGGCCGGTTTGAATTCAGAATGTCCATGCCCAGACCTTGCCCATAAGGTAGCCCTTACCCCTGACATAGATACCTCGATGACTACTTTTTTAAAGAAGTATAAAAAGGATCCCAAGAAGGGGATTGACCACGCCCTCCGGGCGTGCCAAGATAAGGTCCTGGACCTTTCGGGCCCGTTGGCTAAGATTTTGGAATTGGCCCTTCAGGCTCAGGAGACGGGTGACGCTATCCACCCTGAGGTCCTGGCTGGTTGGGCTCAAAGGGCGATTTGCATGCTTGGGAACGCTAACTGCGCCTTGGCTACGGAAAGACGAAAATCCGTCTTACTCAGGATTGACCCACAGTTGGTGGAATTGGCCTCATCGGAACCGGGCCCTTTTGCAGAGGGCCAGCTCTTTGGTGACAAATTTGTAAAAGATATCGCCAATTTCGTTAGCACTTTCGCTTCCCTCGACAAATCTCAAGCTTCATTGAAAAGAGTGCTACACCAGGTCTCTGGTAGGGCCGGACGTGGCAGAGGACGCTCGACCGGCCGCTACTCGAATACATCTCCTCAGCGAGGATATGCCCCAAGACGCGGCAGAGGTTACACCCAAGAGCCCGAGCAGGCTGGTTTCTATCCCTCCAGGTCGCGCGGCTACAGAGACCGCTTCAACCGGGGTGTTAACCGAGGGTACAAGAATTTCGACGCCCAGTCCTCTGGTAAGTCCTGTGTGTCCGTTGATCCCCCTAGGGGGCAGATTGTTACATTTTGTGGTCAGTTGGACGAGTCTCACCTCAGATGTGTGGGTCCTTCAAACAGTACAGGGTTACCAGATAGAACTATTGGACTGTCCCCTTCAAGTGTTCCCTCCCCACCCTCCCCTTTTTTCCCTTCAAGAACAGAGTTTTATAGACTCAGAACTAGAAGAGCTTTTGGCCAAACAGGCCATTGCAGTAGGACCCTTCATTCCCGAAGGATTTTGCAGCAAAGTCTTTTTGGTTCAAAAGAAAGGTGGAGATCAACGCCTGGTGTTGAATTTGAGAGATTTCAATCCTTATGTAGTTTATCGACATTTCAAGATGGAGGGCATCTATCTTTTGAGGGATCTCCTGCTGGAAGGAGACTGGATGGTCCGGCTGGACTTGAAGGATGCTTATCTGACTGTACCAGTTTGCCCCTCACATCAACATTTTTTGCAATTTCAATGGAAAGGGCGGTGGTACCGATATCAGACTCTCCCCTTTGGCCTGTCATCAGCTCCGTGGGTCTTCACCAACCTCCTGAAGCCCGTGGTCTCCCGTCTCTGGGATATGGGGGTGAGCCTCATTGTGTACTCAGATGACATGTTAATTCTGGCGCAGGATCGGACTCTTCTTCTCACTCATTTGGAGTGGACGACGTCCCTGTTACAGAATCTGGGTTTTGTTATCAATTCCAAAAAATCAGTGCTGATTCCGAGTCAACAGATGGAGTTTGTGGGCTTCTTGATAGATTCCATCTCCTTCCGGTAACCAAGATCAGATCCATAAAGAGAGAGATCAGATCCACCTTGTCCAAGCAATGTATTTCTCTGAGAGTTCTGGCAAGAATAGTAGGGCTTCTTGCATCATCAATTCAAGCCATTTTTCCGGGTCCCTTGCACTACAGGGCCCTTCAGAGACTCAAGATTTACTATATTCAAAAGAGGTTTTATTACGATCACCTCATTCCCTTGTCCCTGGAAGCCCGGAAAGAGCTTCAATGGTGGTTGGAGCACATGACAGCCTGGAACGGTTGAGCAATTTTCGGCGCAGTCCAGGATGTGGTTGTCGAATCCGACGCCAGCCAATGGGGCTGGGGCGCTCGCTGTGGGGACTTTACCACAGGAGGAAGGTGGTCAGCCAAAGAATTAGAACTGCACATAAACTGCCTAAAGTTGCTGGCCGGCTCCTTTGCCATCAGATCTATCTCACCCCTGAAGAGCAATTGCTGCATCCTGCTTCGAATGGACAATGTCTCAGCGGTGAGATACATCAATCGATTAGGGGGGACAAAATCCCGCATGCTTGTGAACATAGTGAAAGAATTCTGGCATTTTTGCCTGGCCCGCAAGATCTTGGTTGTGGCGGAGTATCTTCCGGGGAAGCTCAACCAAGTGGAACTCCAGGTTTCTCTGAGATTTCAGCGATTGGAGGCTTCACCCCTCGCTGTTTGCTCAGATCAAGGATATGGGAGGCCCTTGCCAGATAGATCTGTTTGCCTCTCGCCTCAATGCCCAGCTTCCCCTGTTCTTCAGTTGGAGACCGGCGCCGATGGCGATGGGAACGGACGCGTTCCTTCACCATTGGGGGCATCAGAGGAATTATGCTTTTCCTCCGTTTGCCCTGATCCCGAGGGTGGTGGCCTTTGTCCGTCGACAGAGAGCCTCATTAGTGTTGGTGACACCTTTGTGGAAGACTCAGTCGTGGTTTTCCACACTACTGGAGTAATCTGTGGATCTTCTGTTCCGACTTCCTATGTTCCGACTCTCCTTCAGGACCCAGTGGGGTCAGGCCATCCACTGGTCCTTCAGAATCAGTTAATACTGATGGTTTGGACACTCTCAGGAGACATGAGAGCATTGCAGAACTTTCACAGGCGGCTGCCAGCTTTATGCAACAAGCATAAAGCTTGTGGAAAAGATGGGTGGGTTGGTGCCTTCAAAGGCAGGTGGATCCTGTGGGATCAAATGTAACTGAGATTTTGAATTTCCTGTCCGAATCTGCAGAATCAGGCCTTGCTTACAGGTCGGTTAATAATTTCAGGTCTGCTATTTCTATTTCTGCTGGGCATGATGAGATTGATGGTAAGCCTGTGGGGATGCACCCCCTGGTTTGTAAGTTACATAAGGGTGTCCGTGTGGCCAACCCTCCTCGGCCCAGGAATTCCACTTTATGGGATGTTTCTAAAGTGCTCTCCCTGCTGGAATCTTGGCCGGATATTGTTGATTTACCTTTACAGCAGTTTTCTGCCAAACTTACCATGTTGCTGTGCCTCATTTCATGTCGAAGAGTGTCTGATGTTCGGGCTTTAGACCTAGCTGGTAGGATGTTTTCTCCTCAAGGTGTCTCTTTTGTGATCTCTCGACAGACTAAGACCAAGTCTCGTTCGGTGGAGTATCCTTCTTTTCCTCATAATAACAAATTATGTGTATTACAGTGTTTGAAGTGTTATGAAAAACGTACTTTTGCCCACAGGTCTGATCCTTTGGGGCAATTGTTAATTTCTGTCCAGAAGCCATTCAAACCAGTCTCTGCTGTTACCTTAGCTAGGTGGGTGAGATGGGTGATGTCAGAGGCAGGTATTGACATCTCTGTTTATGGTGCCCACTCTGCCAGAGGGGCTATGGCCTCCAAAGTCTTCTTGTTAGTATCCTGTTTGGAAGACAACCTCAAAGCAGCTAACTGGTCTTCTGATTCGATGTTTAAAGTGTTTTATTATAAACCTATTCCTCATGTTTCTGATGCTGTGATTGATGAGCTTTGAACCAGCATAATCAGAAGCCTCCGGTCCTGCTATAGAATACAACATTTTCTAGCTATCGCAACAAGAATTTTAGATTCCATTAAGGGCACAGAGGCGAGGATTATCCCACCCGTTGCGACAGTTTATGCAACTGTAAAGTTGTTTGATGTTATATTGTTCTAATAACGTTTTTTGCCCACCCAATGAGAAATTAAATTGTGGGCTCCCTTTCTCAACCTTGTTTTCTGTTTTCGGAAATGATTCCAACAAGAGTTGATTGCATACTCCGGATGGAGCTACTGTGCCTTCCTGACAGAAGCAGATGTCTTCATTTGCTGTGGATTATTCTCCATTGAGAATTCTTACAGGAACTGTTCATCTCTCCGTTGAGAGTTTAAGACTTTGATTGTTCGTATTGGACTGAGTTCGCGCAAAGAAAGATGTAAATGTAAATGTAAATGTAAATGTAGTATACTTGTAAAGCGCACAGCTGCCCCAGCAACGGGGCGTCCCGGCACTGTATAACTCTGGGGAACCCGTCCTGGCTTTCCCTGTGGGATGGTCCCTTGCTGGGAGTCCCCAAGGTGGAGCCAGGCATCCCCGGAATTGGTGGGGCCGTTGTGGAGATTAGGCAAGCTAATGCCCAGAGTTGCCGAGTGGAACCCCTGATTAGAGTAAGCACCGAAGCGAGAATTATCAAGTCCGCTGACCAAGGTCCAAGACCCTGCCGCGTCGGGAATTGAACCCTGGTCCCGGGCTGACTTCTGCTCTCAGGCCTGCTGCCTCTAACCAGTGAGCCACACTACTCCAGAAGGCAGATTGGTGTCTCTCTACTTTGTATACTTGATAATGCAGTGATTGGCTGTGACGTGGATCAAAGCCTCATGGGTATTGACGTTTTTTATTGTTGTAGTTTTACTTTCATTGGCTGCTGTATTTGCAGTAAAGAAATTGAGAAAGCATAATCCTCGCCTCCGTGTCTTTATAGAATCTAAAATTCTTGTCGCGATAGCTAGAAAATGTTGTACTCATGCAGGAAACACTCCACCCCAGCCACCTTTAGGCCAATGGCAAATGTGTTTATGATGGTAACGGTGCAGAGACCTCAGTCTTCGGGTGCAATCATTAAATAACCCCCAACACTGGTCGTATGGACTTTTGTTAGTCAACAAGGAGAATTTAAAAGGAGCATTCATTTAAATCAAACCTTCATAAACAACAACATCCATTTAGGGCTCTATAATAGTAAATAAAGAGAGCTGATGTGAGTTAAAATGTTTGATTAACAATTTTAATAAGTTTAAATAGTTTTTCCCCATAAATATGAATCTATTAATCAGCATTATTGAAAATTCAAATAAACAAGGTAAAATACCAAGTTAATGAATAATACAAATAGGATAGAGATAATACAATAAACATGTTCCATAAAGGAATTCCCCTAATCTAAATTAAGCATACAAATGGCAATTTCTTAATTAAGTCATAGAAAAAGTGTCAGTTCAAAACCCCCTAAAAAAGTCCTTGACGAAAGAAAAAAACGCATAAGCATGAAGCCTTTTCACTTAAGCAATAAAGATTTTTCAAGCTGGAAAGTATTCGCAGCTATCAATCAGCAGACATATCTTGAAAAGAAAAGTGCTCAATTGGGGATCTCCATTGAAGAAAGGTAACTGTAATCTCTGAAACAGAATCCAGAGTGCAGTGAACTACCATAGGAACACAAGCTAATGTAAATGTTTTAAAAGATAAGTTGAAACAATTGACGCATTCCCTTTTCTCACCTTCCAGCAGGATATCAGCATCCCCCTGGGAGCAGGTTAACTCCCTAGTTTCTCACGTCTTCACAGTAGGCCAGAGAAATAAGACCTTAAAAATACTTCGTCCACATTTCGGTTGAGACAGTTCTTCCCCTGAGTCATGCTTCCTGCCATATTCTTTCCTTCCAGTGAGAACCTCACTATCAGTTGTCTAATACATAACAAATGCCTATTCACTATCAAATTGAAGGCTTCTGCAAAGTTACAGCATCAACAGTGGAAGAGAAAAACATCTTGTGCGAAACAGTAGTTCAATGTGAAAAAAAGTCCTTTCAATGTTATTGGGTACATTAGTGTTAATATGGCATCAGTAGTTAGGCTAACTTAAGTCAGTACTGTTAGAAATGGGGAACTTGGCAGCTTCCAGCCGATCAATGAGCTCATCTGCTCTGGGGATGGGGCGTGTGTCGATCTTTGTGACGGTATTGAGCCTACGCTACTTAACACAGAACCGCAGTTCAGATGTGACACCGGGCAGGGCAGCCGTGGAGACCAAAACCCCTTTCCTGGACCAAGGACTGTTGGAGGGTCAATCACACCTAACTCAAGCATATTAGAGACTTCCTCTTTGATGCTGTACTTCACTCTATCAGACAACCTGTAAGGCTTGTGCATCAGACAACCTGTAAGGCTTGTGCTTATCAGGCATTCTGTCCTCAGTGTCAATATCATGGATGCACCATTGGGTGACTCCATGGGTGAGTGAGAACATGGAGGCAAACTGTCCCAGAAACTGGTGACAGTCCCCCTGCTACTCTAGGGTCAGAGTAGGGGAGAGGGTCACATCCTCCACTGACCCATCTTGCTTTTTTGAAGCTATGGAGGTCTCAGAGATATTCACTCTCCTCTTTCAGCCCATCATCCGTGACCAAGAACATGGCCATCTCAGACCTCTCAATTTTCAATTCAATTCAAAGAACTTTATTCGGTTAAAAAAAAGTAACCATAAAAGTAACAGACATAAAAACAGATTACAATGATTACAGCTCTTAATGTGAGTTCAGTGAGGGGGATCAATAGACAGTTATTCAGTAGGAAAAAATTGAAACCATTTCCGTTACCATTTGTTTCCGTAATTTAAAAACACTTTTTAAAAAATTTAAAACCACAGTTACAGTTAAAACCGTATCCATTCTCTGGACTTCTAAAAAAGCTGGGCGGCATCTGGTTAAATTAATTTCTTTTAAAAAAGGGACGATAATTTTTCTACGAGAGGCACTAGAAAGTCTGCAGAAGAAAAGGATATGGATATCCGATTGATGTGACATGCCATCACACGAGCAAGTGGGCAATATACGTATCCATGAATTCATACTAGGAAAAGACACCAATCTAAAAAATATACAAAATCTAAAACGAGTTAAAAGAAAGCGATCATAGTTTGTCATGGGCAGGGATAGGTATGGCTGTACAGACTTAGTCTCACATAGAGTAAGGAGGTGGGAATGTACTGAATGTTTCAGAGTTTCAGCTCTCCTTCTCTTATCCTCAAGATGGTCCAGGCAGAGGGTTTTCAGTGTACTCCTTGAGATGCTATCCATTGAAGATGGATCCGAGTAATAAGAATAGCACCCAATCTCAGTCAGGAAGCACTTAACGTATCCCAGCCATTCTGCTCTATCCACGTGATCCAGGCTGAGGGTATCCTGTAATAGAGCCCGATTCATAACGCATTCATTTGTGGTCCATACCCTATGCCACAAAAGGATAGGTTGAATTTTAATAATGTCTGTTATGTAGGGTTGTGCAAGTTCAGCGTGACAGTTAAATGTGGCAACACACTGTGGAACTGCAAGGACTTCCCTCATAAATTTGTTTTCCACCACCTGGATTGGATCAACATTTGCGTACCCCCACAAGCCTGAGCCATACATAGCCACGGATAAGCATGTTGCTTTATATATAGTTAACATTTCTTTTATCGACTTCCTGCCCAATTTTCTAACAAAATTCTTTAGGGCCATGATCGTTTTCATAAATAAAAGAGTTCTGGCCCTAATTGCGCTTGTCCAAGAACCTGACTCATGGAATAAAATGCCCAAATAAGAAAAGGTTGGGGTGTTATCTAATGGAACATTATTTAAAAACATCCGTTTCATCGATTTACCTGATTTTGGACCACAGTTCATTGTGAAAGTTTTACTACAATTTACTAGCAGGTCTAGATTCAGCATGAAGTTCTCAAAACTTACTACTAGTTTTTGCAGAGCCTGAGGAGTACGTGCCATAAGCACGGCATCATCCGCATACATGAGCGCAGGGATTGCCCTCCTCCCCACCCTGGGCATATCTCTGCACTCCTGCAGCAGGTGATGCTCAAGCCCATTAATGTAGAGGAGGAAAAGAAAAGGTGCTAATACACAACCTTGACGCACTCCACGACCCACACTGAATTGTCTGGAGCATTCGCCCCCCCTACCGTAGCGAACAGAAGCTGTGGCTCTACTATAAAGTTCCCTCAGGAAACAGATGATGGTGTTGTCCACTCCCAAACTTTTCATAATTGCCCACAATTTGGTGTGTGACACGCAGTCGAACGCTGACGAAAGGTCCACAAAGGTAAAATACAAGCGTTCCGACTTTATCCTTATATATTTATGTTGCAATAACATTAAATTTAGGCCTTGCTCGATTGTGCCAATCCCTTTTTGGAAACCAAATTGCAAGTCGCTCATGACTTCATTTTCCTCCGCCCAGCTTTGGAGTCTTGCCAACACTATTCGTCCCAGGATTTTTATTGAAGAATCGAGAAGGGAGATTGGCCTGTAACAGGCACAGCTGTTTCTATCCCCCTTATTATAAATAGGGACGATGACAGAGGTAAACCAGGAATCTTTCAAGCCCCTCGATGAAGCCGCATTAAAAAGTTGTACCAACATTGGGCCCCAGATTTCAGTGTTTACTTTAAATAGGTCCGCAGGGATCCCGTCAGGCCCAGCTGCCTTGCCTCCTTTGGTAGCTCTTAGGGCGAGCAATACCTCATCAAGTGTTACAACCAAATTAGGGCCTGGTTGTAAGTCCAAGCTAATCTGAGGACCTCTGCTACGGGTATCATCCTGTGCCTTGTAAAGATTGGAAAAATGATCCACCCAATTATCCTCGTTTATTGCGATCTCAATTCGCGCCGTATGGGTTTCGTAAGGGAAAGGGGTGTTAATTACTTTCCAAAATGCGGCGGAATTTTTAGTTTTTGAAGCCTCGCAGAGTGAATCTATTGCCTCCTTATTTAGCACAGTTTTCCTTACTTTAAGGGCCTGGTTATATGCGGACCTGCATGCTCTTATTTCACCTGTGTCCCTGGGGCTTCTGTGTACTGCATGTTTTAGATTTTTCAGCGCCCTGGTACATGCGTTGTCGAACCAACTCTTGGATCCCTTACCTCTACGTTTTGACCCCACCATTAAGCTACTTTTTATGTTTGTAGCTATTATACCAAAGTGCTCAATTATTTGATCATTACTAGAATTATCTCCCAAACAGGTCATAAAGCTAGTAGAGCACACCTCCCAGAGATCCTTGAAAAATGTTGCGGGGATTACTTTGCTCCAATTGAGTGTGTACCCATTTTGTCTCCCGAGAACCACATCAACCGCTGCCTCAACGAGAGGCGCGGCCGAAGATGGGTCTGGGAACAAATCTGCTACCTTAAGGCATTGGGGGAGATGGTCACTTATGGGCAATTGGATATTTGTAACCCCCACCACTCTATGATTAAGATTACTGGAGGAGATAATAAAGTCAATGGTTGACACCAAACCTCTACCAACAAAGGTCGGGGCAAAGGGTGTGGGTTTTAGCGCTGTTTCATTAGCAAACCCCAAGTCAAACATGAATAGTAATTCGTTCAACAAATCCCCCATCAAAGTGTGATCAAAGTGAGTCAGATACGTATCTCTCTCTGTCATTAGGCCACATAGGCCCTGGCTCCCTTTGGTACAGAGTGAACAGTTAAAATCCCCCCCCCCCATAAAATTACTAGTTCTCTGTCATTTTTATCTACCTCTAACTGAACTTCCTCCTTGAGCTGCTTCATCGCAACCACAATTTCTTCCCTCAGGACATTATTGTAGAAATTAATAATGATCACCTTCGCTCCTTTAAAATCTCTTAGAATTATGAGCTGAAATTAATTAGAATATAAATGACAATGAACCTGTTTAATTTTGAGTTGATTTGAAACAAACGTAGTCAAACCACCCTTTGCCCTTCCAAAATGGCCTCCAACTGCTGGGGTAAAGAAGGTTCTATAACCATTTACGTGGATTGGGTCCTGAATCCATGTTTCTTGCAGGGCCACTATATCCTGGCCGCTTATTACAGACTCCCAGGCTGGGTTAATAATTTTTTGCCTCAACCCTGCTATGTTCCAGAAAAGCAGTGCACAAAGGTCACTCTTCACCTGTATCGAGCCATTTCCTGTCTTTTCCCTGCTCCCATTGTTATCACCTGCGATTGATTGCATCTGCTCCAGAATATCACTGTCACAAGGTGTCAACCTATCGAGAGTGAGGGTCTTATTTAATGTGGGAGATTCTTGAGATGACTCAATGGGGGCCTCAGTGCTATTAGAGAGAACCCCACCCCTAGTAAGAACTTGAAAAACTGGGGGAGAGGGGTTTTTCCCAGCCACAGTTTCTATGGGAATCTGGGCTTGCTGTCAATCTACCCCATCCAGACCGGAGAAGATCTGGAAGCGGTTTTGGATCGGTAGGTTATACATATGTGGAAGCAATCCTCTATTGTTCCATGGTCTACCTTGAGTAAGGTTGGGTCCCAAGTATGGTGGGTAATAATTACTGAAAGGGGGGTATTGATAGACCTGATGCTGATTTCTGGGATAAAAGTCCTCCGGCCTCTGAGTGTAAAGAGAGGGGCCTTGACCACTTGCATAAACAGAACTACCCAGCACAGGCGGTACCCCCCCAGGTCCAACCCTATCCCATGGTCTTATATTTCCAAACCCCCGACGTTGGTGGACTGGCTTCTTAATAGGCTGCCTGTCCCTGCCCCAGTTATTAAAGCTTTTTGGGGGTGCGTAGGGATAGAAATAGGATAGAAGATGTGTAGAGATGGAATCGCTGCTTCTAGCATCGAACCAATCCCCAATATGCCTCACGGCCCTATGATCCTTAAAATTGATGATTATAACATCACCATTTCTATCCTTTGGCCTGGCTCCCACCCAGTTGGCACGCCTTACACTTATAATTTCACCATTTATTGATGCAGGTAACGGTCTATTATCACGGAGCCAAAAGACAACCTTGTTCCGTAGTGATCCATGATCTTCCCATTTACCTGCAGGCAGTTCTGGGACCCCTGCCATTACAATAACATAAGGGGCAGAATCAGGGGTTAAGTCTATGACACGACTAGTTTTTTCGGGAGCGATGGCCAAAACATTCCCTTTACTTGACTTAGTCATTAATAAGTCCTTACTACCACCTTGATTTTGAATTCCCCCTGGTTTAGGTGTTTGCTCCTTAGTTACTGGAGCCGCCAGTTGAGGTGTGGCCAATTGTGGAGTTGGAGTTAATAACGTAATCGCAGGGCTACCCGATCTTACCCCCTCTTGCACAGATTTCTGTTTTTGCACAGGTGCCGGTGTTATAGATGCTGGTGTTATAGGTACTAGTATTGGAGGGGGAGCTGTTACTATGGATTTTACAGGTGGGTTGGCTCTTAATAAAGAGTTCGTCTTAGCTTTTTCTAGCCCCTTTACCAGGTCAAATAAGAGGAGGGAATTCTGTTCGACCTTCTTCTCTATTTGATCTAGATGTGCACACATCATAATAGTCTTATCTAGAAGTGGTTGCGTCACACCCCTGATAAGTTCTACAATTTTGGCCATCATGGCCGCCTCACATACTAGGGTTTGGCCAGTTTGTGACTGAGGAGAGTGAACAACCCCTTTCCTTATTTTATGTGCTTGATTACCCAATGGCTCGCCCCCCCTTTTTTTGCTGTTTCTCGTAATGAGGGGGGATGTAGGAGACTTGGGCGATGACTCAATAGGGAGTTTTGGGGAGCCCGATAGCCTAACACTATCATTCCCAGTAGGTAAGTCCAATAGGGATAAACTAGCAGGTGTACTAGACAAGAGATGCTTGCTTATCATGGTGGGGTCAGCAGAAGGGCTTTCAATGTTATCTGTGACCCCTGAGTGTGATAAATCGATAAGCAGCAAAGAATCTCTAGGGCGTTTGGGCGCGATGACATCCCCTATTTCTCCTAATTTAACTGATCTCGTTTCTGTAAATAGTGGTAAAGTTCCAAAATCACCCCCCCTCCTTGTGTAATTTTATGGCTGATTTTCCTTTGCTTTCCCCTGCGTCTCACTCGGGCTTTCTTAAATCTTCTAGGGGATTCCTTTGCTGCAGGCTCATATATTTCAGAAGAACCTATACCTGTCCCCATGAGGGCTTGAGCGTGGGAATCCTCATCATGCTGACCCGCATGGACCATGGCAACTACGGTAGTTACTTTGCCTGCAGGGGCAGGGGGCTCCTCTGACAAAGGTGTGTCTGTGACAGTAAATGGAATCTCCGGTGTAATTGTAGGAGAATGCTCCAACCCCAAGGACGCCCTTCTGTTGCTGTTGATTTGCGCAACCTTTTTAATTAAAAAATTGTCCATAGTTACCAGTTTGGAGGGCATAATGGGGGATAGTTCCAGACTCAAGTAGGGAACAAAAGTAAGTTATGAACAGTAGTTTTTCACTCACATGTTTATTTTACTGGTATCTGACAAGGAACGGTGATGGAAAAGGGTATGGCCCCGGCCCGGCTCCTCGGTCCCCGGAGGGCCACAGAGGGCCCGCCCTTTGCCCGGGCTTCGCTCGGCGTCCCGCTCGCGTCCCGCTGAGTGGTAAACCGGTGAAGATAAGGGGGCATTGCAGTCGTGGGGCGTGTCTTCCTGGGGGCGCGGCCGTGCACACCTGTGCAGCGCAGGGACTCCTGGTCTTACGAGTCCCTGCGGCGCGCTCCCTCGATGGTCTCGCGTTGCTCCCTCCTCCTACCTCGGGCCAGCAGCACAAGCACTCCACCAGCCTCAACCCCACGCCACTCACCGCGCAGCGGCACCCGCGAAGCGGGTGCTGCAAACTGTTAAATTGCGGCAGGGCGGTCAATCCCTCCAGGGATACAGGGAGGCTGGGTGGAAACGGGATTGGCGTTCTGGCAGCAAACAAGCACTCAGGTTAGTTTCCGCGAGTAAAAGGACCTCTCAAAATGCGGTTTGCAGCGGTTCACGTGTAGGACCCTTAAAGGGTTCCTAGGAGTCTCCATGTCCACCATGTAGGTGACATCACTCTTGTGCTCCTTCACCTCAAATGGCTCCGACCAGCAGTCTTGGAGAGCACGGGGCTCTAAAGGGGCCACCCCCCATTCTTTCTGGCCAGGCTGAAACTCAACCAGAGTGGTATTCTGGTCATACCAGCATTTCATGTCCTGCTGGCTGGATTTCAGATTCTCCTTGGCAAGTTTCCGGAAGCTGGCTGTCTGGTTCCGGAAGGCCAGCATGTAAGTGAATACATCCTGGGGTGTCTTACTAGGAGCTTGCTTACAGCCTTCCTTTACCAAACTGAGAGGTCCTCTCACAGGGTGCCCATACAGAAGCTCATAAGGGCTGAAGTGAATTCCCTTCTGTGGTACCGCTGCGTAGGCGAACAACAGACATGGTAAGAGGACGTCCCACCGATGCCTCATGGGTTCTGAGAGACCCATAATTATGCCCTTCAGGGTACGGTTGAACCTTTCAACCAATCCATTGCTTTTGGGGTGGTAAGGGATGGTGAATTAGTAGGTGACACTACCCACCTTCCACATGGCCTTCACGTACAGAGACATGAATTTGGTACCCCGGTCAGATACTACCTCCTTGGGGACACCCACATGGGTTAAATATCCCCATAAGTGCCCTGGCCACGGTGGGCGCAGTCACTGTCCTCAGAGTGATAGTTTCCAGATACCTGGTGGCATGGTCCACCGAGACCAGGATAAACCTGTTGCCCATGGCTGTCTTGCGATCTAGACACCCCACAATGTCAATGCGCACCCACTCAAAATGGGTGCTCATGACAGGAAACGCTTGAAGAGGACCCTGGCCCGTCTTTCCAGACTTGCCACTTGCCTGGCAGTTTGGACAGGTCCTGCAGAACACATCTGAGGCCTTCCTCATTTGGGGCCAATAAAAGTGAGTGCCAAGCCCGTCAAAGGTGTTGTCCTGCCTCAAATTTCCTGCCAGTGGCACCTCATAAACCAGACCCAGTAGGAATGCCCTGAAGCACTGGGGTACCAGCAGCACACAGGCTGTCCCAGGCTAAGCAACCTTAAGCTCACTATACAGGAGATCATTCTCCCAATAAATCAGGTGAGAAGCTGAGGTGTTACCTGCTGCCTGGTCCTCGGCCTGTATCCAAAGACCCACAAGAGTGGGGCACTCTTTCTGTGTCGTGCAGAATTCTTCCCTGGTGGGGCCTCCTTCCTGCTGCCAATGGGTCAGCTCAGTAAAGTACCCCAGTTCAGCCACATCTTCCCCTGTAGGTTCCGGGGAGTCCCCCACAGGTTCAGCCTCATCCCAGACCGTGGGAATTTCAGGAGCGAGTTTCCCACACTCCTTCCCCTCCTCTTCCTGGCAGGCACCCGGCCACTGTTTCATGTGCTTCTGATCACCCTCTCTGGCAGCCATGCACCGTGTGGTCATGCACGCACACTCAGGCAATCCTAACATATCCAAGTGCGACCTGAGCTCCACCTCCTTCTAGGTAGTATGCTCCAGGTCGTTACCTAGCAGTCAGTCAACAGGCGTGGATGAACTCACTGCATATCCTGATGGGCCTTCCAGAGCTAGAGTGGTGGGAGGAGTTGACACTGATACCTGAATATGGCTGCGCCTGTCCCCACACAAACAAGTCTCCACCTCCTGTAGTATATCTGGAGTCAGGACAAGGAAGGGCAGTGTCTTGTGCACTACAAATACGTTACTTTGAAGTTTGCCTACTTCAAAGGCTGACATTGGTATAAGTACTTGACCCCTGACACCATATACCCAGAACACTTCTGGGTTGAGGACATTCTGCCAGGAAGAAGAGCTGTGTTGCTATCAGGAGGGACTGCCTGCCACTTTGCTGTTTGCTTTACTGTGCTGGCCTGCTGCTTGCTACTTCTGTCCTGGGAGTGAAAGGACTGGACTTTGCTTTCTACATCCTGCTCTCTGAGGTTCTCCAAGGGCTTGAGATGAGCTTGCCTCAGGTTGGAAGTCTCAGGGCAATCACTGAAGTCCGTGACACACCGCTGTGACTACAACACAGCACCTGCTTCGACACTGTGGAATTGACGCAGTGCGACCTAACTTTTGACGCAGCATCGACGCATCTTCTCTGAGCGCCGATTTCATCAATGACACAGCACCGCAGTAAGGAACCGAGGTATCGAGCCCCCAAATAACGCAACCTTTTATTTTTTTAAGAATTACAACTTTATTTAATCTTTGAAAATTCATGTCTTTACTATATGTAGGAGTTTTGTTGTGTTGGTCTTGTTTTCAGCAGATACATCGTGACTATTTTTCTAAATTGAATTGGAGTCCTTTTGTTGTGTTTTCACTGTGTTACTGTGTGTGTATGTGTGTGTGTGTGTACAAATTCTTTACACATTTTCTCTGGGGATAAACCTGACTGCTCTGTGCCAAGCTACCAAGGGGGTGAGCAGGGGTTATTACTAGTGTGTAACTTACTTAAGCTGACTAGAGTAAGAGTCCCTACTTGGACAGGGTGCAAACCATTGCTACCTAGAGACCCCATTTCTAACAGGATTATATCATAATTAGAAATATTAATATGTAAAACATTCCTGTCTATAAAACAAACTAAGCAATATACTACATGTAACTGTGTATGAAAGTGAAATATGATAGTATTTTACTTCTTCAGCAGCTTAAAAAGGTAGGTGTGCACAGACATGACAGTCTTTAGCATCTAAAGCTTGGGTGTATTGGGTGTATTGCTGAACTAATCTAGAATAAACATTGGATGTGAAATCTCAATTTGAAGCACCTATGTATGAAGCTTTACATTTTCTCTAATCTAGTGTATGTGTAGTTGATGTAGTTGCAGGTGTAGATCCGAAAGTTTCAATCTCTGGGGTAAAACCAACTAAAATAACTATAAATGCTAAGATAGCAACTATTAACGTAACAGCAATTACTATTCTACACTTAGCCTTGGTAAAATAACACTTTTGTCTACAGTCAGACCTTTAGGAAAATATAGCAGCAGCAGGCAGACTCAGTATTCTGCGTTGACTTCTACTTGTGCATATTGAGCAAAAGTTTGGATGCTTAACTTGCGGTTATTTCATTCAGCTTATATACAGTAGTCTTCTTATAAATGTGTTATTATCCCTACTCTTCTACTGCAACCTTGGCCCTAGGGAATTCCACATTCTTTTTATTTGTCTTTGATAGAAAATAGTTGTCATGTTCATTATCACAGTCTTTATAGCTCAATTTAGATACAGTTCAATATTTGCAGAATCATATCTTGCTGAATTGAATCAACTAGATACCAATTGTAAATTCTTATTTTGTCATTTTCTTTTCTTGAGAGATTGAAGCAAATGCTGTTTTAGTGTGGCATGTGTGAGAAGCTGGCTTATGTGAGTGGGCACCCCGCTCCAATCCAGACAACCCTTGTGGTGATTTAAGAGGTCTTAGACAACCTTAGAAAGCTCTCTAAGTGGTAGCTGTGGAGAGCAGCCTTCAGGCTAAGTCCAAAAGGAGTGTAAGGCCGCTTGTTTTACCAGAACATAATCTTATAGGTGTTGATTAAGTGTAAAGGAACCACACAGTGTATTTATAAAAATATGTATTTATTATAAGACACTCACTAACACATACAGATATCTCATAGCTGGAGATCTACACAATGCACACAATACATTTCAATAGAAACAGGTAAGTAGCCCGAAATACGCAGTGGTCACCAGCGGGAGACCAAACCATATACTAAAATAGTGGGACGTGAGCCAAGACTATACCCAGAGGACGTAGAAATTCCAGGCACCCAAGTAACCACATGAGGTAAGTAACCAGGAGCCCCATTGAGGCTTTGTGCAGAGTGTAAGTAAGTAATATGTTTATTGTATAGTTAATTAAAACCTTTACAAAAGTTGGCCATCTTTTATAAAACAGTAAAACATCAATTTAAAAGGCTGATAGCCATGATCCACTCCTCCGGCCTTGGTAACCCATAGTCCAGTTTCTTCATTTTTTTGTTTGCAGAAATTTAGCAGCAGTTTGTGAGGCAGAATTTCCCCCCTGGTCAGGGACTTGGCTTCAGAATGAGTGTGGGCGATTGGGTACCAGTTTAAAGTGCATGGTGCTGCATCAACTTTTGTTGCTCAATACAAGAATGGCCGAGGTTAGCCTGTTGATGCTTTTCCTTGAGGCTTGGATGTGCAGAAATGTTTAGTGCTTGATGTACAAAGCACTGTTAAGGCTATTACATGATGGATTAGCGGGCCGGCTCCATCCCGGTACCAGTGCTACTTCTCTGATGATCTGGCGGTATTATTTTAGTCTGAGATCCGCAGCAGTTAAAATTTTTACCAGGCAGCAGCTTAGTTGAATATCTTCACCAGAGACCCTTGCGAGCACCGCTTGTCTTCACGACCATATTTGTTTCTTATTGAAGATTGGTCTAAGTAGTGACAGGCGCTCCTGCATCAGTTCCCGGCATGTGGTTATGATATGGACTATGTCCTCCTCTCCTTCCCCACAGAGACTGCAGATTGCCAGCTTCGGAGGGCGTAACCATGGCGGCAGGTGATTTGCGGATGGCAATAAGCCTTACCGGAATTTCAGAAACTTCTCTTTGGTGGTTTTGGAGAAGTTAGATAGGAGGTATGCTTGAGGAGTTGCTTTGCTGTAGGACTGTACAGTGAGCCAGCCGTGTGCGCGTTCTGTCAAGACCGATTTGTCTTGTATAATAGATTCATTTTTGACAGTGTTGTTTACGATTTTTTTGAAGCTTGCCATGGACCCTGACGATGCCCAGAGTTGCCGTAACCCCAGCTGGTCCAGTGCACTGTCCAAGAAGTGTCTAACTAGGCAGGTCTCTGAGGCTTCTAGTTCCCTCCACAAGTAGGAGTTTAACGTTTCCGGCTGCCCTTTTTTGATTTTATACCAGGTTTTAACTAAAGCTCCTTTACGGGCCAGCTCTTGTCTTTGCATCCCGAATTCAAGACTCATTTGCGCGGGAGATGTATATCCAGGCAACCCGTATATTATTCTCAGGGCTCTTGAAATGGTGCAGTTCAATGTTTCCACGTGTCTCCCTCTCATGGCTTCACTTCCGTAGGTGATTGATGGAATTAATTTAGCCTGTATCACCCTGGTGCAGAGTGGGAACACAACAGCGGGATCAGTGCAAGTCAACGAGTAAGTCACTTTGCCAGTCAGTCAGTCAAAAACTTTATTTTGATTTTAGCTAAAATCATAAAAGTTATATAAAATACAAAACAATAAAAATCGGAGGGTCTCCACGTGCCGGTTTTCTAAAATAACAACATTCGCCCTATAACTTCATGATATAACAATAAATATTTAAAATCACAAGTAGCACCATTTTAACAGTACATTTTAAAATGTCATATCCACAATTAGTATTTATACAGTGAAGTGCAAGTGCAAAGTACTAGATTATAAAAGGAAACTGCAACACTTAGACAAGTAACTATTAACCCCTTCGACGCTCATGACGAGCTCAGCTCGTCATGAGGTACACCTCTCGTACACTCATGACGAGCTGAGCTCGTCATGTAACGCGGGTTTTTGAAATCTTCAGGGCACCGCGGTAAATCGTACCGCGGTTAAGGTGTTAACCAGTCATTTTGTTTTTCCAGCGTATCACCCATCCCCAGCCCAAAAACTTTGCAACAGCGATGACAATAGGACCCTCCAAGGATGATTTTAGGATCCTAAAAGCCTCGCTGCTAGACCTGGTCCCTATATTTAAAGCGATAGGTTTCAACCATCTAGACCTTGGTTTATGATACAAAGGACATACAAAAAAGATATGCAACTAGGATTCCTTCATGTCCTCACAAAAGGGACAGTTACTGCGATTAGTGGTACACCATTTGTTCATAAAAGCATTTGTTGGTAGCGATCCCACCCTGAACTGATGGTACAGTTTCCTATCCCTTGTTGAAGTAATTAGATCCCAGTAACTCTCATAGGAGGCCTCATACTTGGCATCGAGGAATGTATTGGTTAGTGAGGGTTTAATATTAGATGAGAAACGCTTCAAGACTAACATATTCCAGTACACTGCCTTGAGCTCAGTTTTAGATGGAAAAGTGCTTTCGGCAGGTGCAATTTTAAAGAAGAAGCACCCTTCCCAGTAGACCCTGAAGGCACCCCATGAATGACAGTAGATTAGAGAACCACCCCACCGGTGGATGCCCTAGGAACTAGGACACCTACACCAGGGAAGCTGGGTCCATAGGTGTGAAGTGGCATCGGAAACCGCTGTCGTTTTCATTGGAGGACTTCAGGAAGATGAAGCTGCTGGAGAATATGAAAGTGTCTAGTGGAACCCAAAGGTAGATTCAAGTACCTGCAAGCAGAGGGGACAGAGTCTAGGCCACTTGGAAGTGACCAGGGGGCCCGGAAGATGAGTGCCCAGAGTCGAGTGTTACAGGGGAGTTGACAGTGACCTTGGAGCTACAGCTGTGAGGACCAGGTAATGCTGTGGAAGACCAGGAGCCATTCTGAGCCTTTACCACGCTAGATGTCGCGAGTTGAGGGGCCGGTGTCCATCAGGGGCACCAACAAGCCTTGGCAACTGCAAACAACATAGAAAGCGAAGAAGGTGCAGTGTCTGGACCAGCAAGGTCCAGTTGACTCACCACAAACAGGGGAGTCAGGGCCAGCCCTGAGCAATCAGGGAGGCTCATAAAAAGCAAATACGACCCTTAAGAGGACCCACAGGCCAGAGACACTATAGTCGCGAGGGGACCTCAAGCAGCTCACCAAATATGCAGGCCCTGAGTGCAAGTGATGTGGTGAGAACAAAGATCTTGGTCACAGGAGATGCTTGAGGTGGGGGCTACTTGGAGCCCGAAGATCTTCATTAAAAGAAGCCAACAAGCCTTTGCAACAGCAAGTCGACGCAGTGCACTGGGGTTCGGTTCTTGCGGCTCCGACGAGGGATACTGGCCAACAACTTAGTAAGAGGACAGGGCAGGCCTCGAAGGATGTGAGGAACCACCACCTGTGTTGCTGAGTCTTTTGGAGTCCGTGGGAGCCCAGGATCAGCAGACCAGTCAGCTCAGTTGCGGTGCCTGCAGATGCAGGGAAAGGACTCCTTCACTTCAAGGGAGATTCCTTCAGGTGTCTTGGATGCCCACAGGTCTTCGAAGGTTCCTGTTTGGAGCACAGGCACGGATGTTGCAGCAGATGAGCAGGGCGACGAGTTTAGGAGCAGCAGGTGTCTTCCCAGTTGCAGCCTTGATGCCCAGAGCTAAGTCCAGCGAAGTCAAGAGTGCCAAGACGGTCAAAGAAGAAGTAGTGTCTTGAAATGAATCTTGTCCTACAACAAATCTAGGGACTCACCCTCAGGTAAGCCCTTAAGTACCCTAAGGAAAGGGTTGGGATGATTCAGGGTTCTGTTCCAGGGGAGGGGTCGGACAGTGGGGAGCATACTCCCGGTCCTTTGTCCAGTTTTGCGCCAGAGTGGGTGCCAACGGCTCCCTGAGTTGGTTTGAACTGGACTATGCAAGGAGGGCACTAAATGAGCCCTTCAAGCAGACTGAGTGGTGCTGGCAAATGCTCCCACCCGGCCCCAATACACTAAACCCTGTCTGGGAGGTGGTCACACCTCCCTGTGACAGGATACCTATTGTTCTGCCTTCCCCTGCTCGTACTTGGCTCAGCAGCAGGAGGGCAGAATCGTGTCTTTGGTCGGCAGCATCCATGTTGTGCTGTCTGGGTCAAGAAGACTGGTACCGGGAGCACTGAGGGCCTCCCGGAGGAGCTTTACAGTGCAACATGTTTGATACCAAACATGATAGGGTTCGTTACAGCCATTTCAGAGATGGTCATCACTTAATGATGCATGGCCACTCTATTTATTTATAGGCTTATATAGCGCTGGACTCGACTCCCGAAGGAGTATCTCTGCGCTTTGTTCGCCCAGCAGGTAGAGGTATTATGCTCACCAAATTAGAGACAGGGAGATAATCAAAACAGAAAGGTCTTCAACATTTTCCTAAAGGCTAAATGATTGGTACACTGTCTGAGGGTAGAAGGCAATTTGTTCCAGAGAGCTGGACCCAGTAATGAAAGAGCTTTTCCTCCCAGTCATGACCTTCTTATAGAAGGAGCCTGAAGAAGGTATTGATTGCTGGAACGGAGGGTGCGTACTGGGTTATACAGGACAAATTTCTCAGCCAGGTACAGCGGACAGGAGCCATAAATACTCTTGTGAATTATGTAGCAAGTTTTAAATTGTACCCGTGCACGGATCGGTAGCCAGTGCAATTTGTCCAGAAGAGGGCGAGAGGGGGTTCTCGGAGGGGCATTGAGAACCAGCCTTGCAGCGGTGTTCTGGACCACCTGAAGCCTACTTAGCGAGTTTTCGGTAGCTGATATCAGTAACCCATTGCAATAGTCCAGGTGACTAAGCACTAGAGCCTGGACCAGGGTCTTTCTAGATGTATCCGGCAATAAGGGAAACACTCGTCTAAGGAGTCCAATTACATGCAGGCAAGATCCAGCTGTTTGGTTGACATAATCTTTCAGTGACAGTCCCTGATCTAGTCGAACCCCCAGGTTCTTTACAGTTTGCTTGGGAATAGGGACGGGACCCAGATCTGATGGCCACCAGCCCGGTGACCACTGCAGTGGCACATCTCCAAATAGCATGACCTCAGTCTTCCCTACATTACATTGCAGGAAGTTTGTGGCCATCCATTGGGACACTGCCCTCATCCCTTCCGAAAATGAGTTTTTAGCTGCAGCTGTCAGGGTTTTAAAAGGGAAAAGGAGCTGAGTATCATCCGCGTATGACACCGGGATAAATCCATATGATCTCATGAGATCCGTTAAGGGGGCCACATACACATTGAAAAGTGTGGGTCTTAGGCATGAGCCCTGTGGTACCCCCTTAGTGAGCTCTATCGGGGCTGAGCGAAAGGCACCCAGATTGACACTCTGCGAGCGGCCAGATAAAAAGCTCTTCAGCCAAGACCAGGCCAGACCCCGAACCCCTATCTCCTGCAATCGACTGAGTAAGATATTGTGTGATACCGTGTCGAAAGCCGCGGAAAGGTCCAATAGCACTAGAATCACTGAGCTCCCCCCATCCTGTGACATTCTGATGGTGTCTGTCACAGATAGGAGTGCTGATTTCGTGCTAAAGTTGGGCCTAAATCCGGACTGGGAGCGATCTAATCCTCAGGACCGCTCGATGAAACTCGACAGGTGGATGTTAATGTGCTTTTCAGTTATCTTACTCAGGTAAGGAAGGAGAGATTTGGGGCAGAGGTTAGATAGGTCTGACCAGGGGAGAGCAGAATTCTTTCGGATTGGGTTTACAATGGCCTTCTTCCAATCCCGTGGTACCTGGTCCTCTGCAATCGAGCGATTTACCAAAGTTTGGATCAAAGGCCCAAGGGAGTTGCCCATGGTGGTAACAATTCTAGCCGGGATGAGATCAAGCTGAGACCCTGTCTTGATATGACCAATAAGTGCCTCAATGTCACTTAGGTTGGCAGCTGGAAAGACTGTGAGTGTCTCCGTGTCCATAACCCGGGACTGGGGGAGGGCCGTAGGAGAAGTATCCGTAGGACAGATTGTCTTGGTGATTGTATCATAGATCAGCTCTATCATATCCTTAAAATAGAGAGAGATGTCATCACATAGGGATTGTGAGGAAACGTCCAGACTTTCACAAGCCGTAGGTTTTGTAAAGGCTTGTAGGATCTGGTATAAAGCCCTCGGGGAGTTGCCCGCCTCTGCAAGTTGTGAGGCAATGTAATTTTTCCTAGCAGATCGGATGTTTTTATGGTATATGGACAGGGCAGCATAGTAGCCTTTTTTATCTGCTTCCTGGTGACCTTTCCTCCATATTTTTTCTAATTTCCTACAAGCTTGCTTGTCTGTATATATATCACTTAATGATGCATGGCCACTCTATATATCGTAATGGCTAATGCACTTACAGCCCGGGAGACTGGACTCCGAAGACTGTACGTATGTCCTGCTCATGCAGGGACACCCTCACACTTAGAACCAAGCACCCTGCCTTCAGGATTGAAAGGCCTGCTTTAGGGGTGACATAGGTTTTAAGTGTAGTGACCGTAGATAAAGGAAACCCTATATCATTTGTAAGTAGTGCTAGCACCAGCTTACACAGGCTGCAATGGCATGCCTGGAATTATAGTTTGAGCTGTCCCTCATGGGTGGCGTAATACATGCTTCAGCCCATTGGGGAACCCTGGTGTGCCTATGCTCTGGGTACCTGAGTGTCATATATTAGGGACTGATAAGGGTACACCAGTGTCCAATCTGGGAGGTAACTAAGTACTTACGTACTGTGCGGGGACCTGAATTTCCACCGCGACAACCTCAGCAACCCCAACTCCACCGCCCTCCTTGACAACCTTGCCAACTTCGGACTGAGACAGCTCGTCACCACCCCCACCCACAAGGTAGGACACACCCTCAACACCATCTTCACAGGAGTAAACAACATTTGCTTCAGCCACACCATGCAGCCCCTCTGGCCCGACCACCACTACGTCCACTTCCCATCGAAACCTACCGCACACAAGCCTACACCATGCCCCGCGCAGGAACTGGAGCAAGCCCACTGAAGAGCACCTCAACTCTGCCCTCAACCGCGTTCCTCCACCCACCACGACCGATGCCAACTCTGCAGCCAACGAACTCCACAGATGGATCACTGACTGCACAAACACACTCGCCCCCCCTCCAGAACTCCAACCGACAACGCACCACGAAAGCTACCTGGGTTCACCACCAACCTCTGAGAGTCCAAGAGCACGTGCTGACGACTCAAGAAAGCTTGGAGGAACAGCAAAACCTTGGAAGCATGCATCGCCTACAAGACCGCCATGACAGAACACCACCAACTCATCAGACCACAAAGAAGAACTTCATTGAGGACAGAATCCTCGCCAACTCTCAAAACTCTACAGAACTCTTCAGCATCATACAAGAATTCACCAAACCCCCAGCGAATCCTCCGACGTCCCTCCCTCCCAGGACCTCTGCAACAATCTCAGCTCTTACTTCCATCACAAGATCAGGACTCTGTACGACAGCTTTGATGAACGGAACCATGGCACAGATACTACACCCACCTCCGGCAAAGCAACCCAGCCTACCATCACCGCCTGGACCCCTGTCACCACAGAAGACACCGCTAAGACCTTGAAGAGTATACACACAGGAGCCACCACCGACCCCTGCCCGCAGGACATCTTCCACAGAGCTGTCTCCGCCATAGCATCCGAACTATGACGTACCATCAACTGCACCCTCGAAACAGGTTCGTTCCCCGACGACTAGGAACGCGCAGAAGTCAAGCCCCTCCTCAAAAAGCCCTCTGCAGACCCAACTGACCTAAAAAACTACAGACCCTCTCTCTCTTGCCCTTCGCAGCCAAAGTCACTGAGAAGATCGTCAACAACCAGCTCACGAACTTCATCGAATCCAACTCGATCCCCGACATCTCCCAATCCGGATTCCACAGCAACCACATTACAGAGACCGCCCTCCTAGCTGCCATGGACGACATCCGCGCCCTACTTGACGATGGCCACAAGGCTGCCCTCTTCTTACTAGACCTCTCAGCATCCTTCGACACCGTCTCCCACTACACACTAACTGCCAGCATACAGGGTACTGCCAAGACTGGAACCGCTCCTTCCTCACAGGCCGAACTCAAAGATTCAGACTCCCGCCCTTCCTCTCTGAACCCACAGAGATCAGCTGCAGAGTACCCCAGGAATCCTCACTCAACCCTACGCTCTTCAACATCTACATGGCCCCCCTCACTACCATCGTCAGAAAACACAGACTAAGCATAGTATCCTATGCCGATGACACCAAGCACATCCTCTCCCTGACCAAGGAACCCGGCATCACCAGACACAGTTTCCAGGCAGGAATGAAAGACGTCGCATCCTGGATGATCAGCAGCTGTCTGAAGCTCAACTTGGAGAAAACGGAAGTCCTCATCCTCGGATCCACCCCCTCTGCATGGTACAACACCTGGTGGCCCAGCTCCCTCAGCAACCCTCCCACACCCAAGGACAGGACCACGCCCGCAACCTCGACATCATACTAGAGTCCTCCCTCACCATGAACGGACAAGTCAACGCCATATCTTCCACATGCTTCAACACCCTCTCCGTCCTTCACACGACCTTCAAATTGATCCCCCCGAATCCAGAAAGACCATCACCCATGCACTCATGACCAGCAGACTGGACTACGGAATCAACAGATCTCTTCTCTTCAAACTCCAGACCATCCACAACGCCGCTGCCAGTCTTGTCCTCAGCATCCTACCACAAGACCACATCAGCCAGCACCTACGAGACCTCCACTGGCTCCCAGTCAACAAGAGCGTGACCTTCAAGCTGCTCACTCACGCCTACAAACTCTTCCACACACTGGACCCCAATACCTCAGCGAAAAAATCTCCTTCTACGCACCCAAGAGAAACCTCTGCTGACCTTGCCCTGGTCAAAATCCCACACATTGCAGAGCCAGAATGGGAGGAAGAGCCTTCTCCTACATCGCAGCTAAGCCCTGGAATGAACTCCCCCTCAGCATCAGGCGAACCTCACACAGCAAGCATTCAGGAAGAGCCTTCTCGAATCCCCCCCTCCCCCTCAGCGCCTTGAGATAATCAATTTAATCTGCTCAGACTTCTCTTATCCAGCATCCCTCATCCTGCTGACCCTTCTTGATCTCCCAAGTGGTTCCAGCCATCATATCACTTCTGCTGTCTTCTTACTATGCTTTCTCAATTTTCCAGATTCACCATGTCACTACCTGTCTTGGAATTAATAACACCCAGATGATTAAACTCATAAACATCCTAGACTTATCCAACAGTTTTTTTGGTACCCTTATATTTATCGGGTCACACAGAAGAAGAAACTCCCACCAGTAAAACAACCCATCAAAATACAAAACAAGTGAAAGCGAAAGCATGGCACGTTGTGTGGAAATAGTAACCTGACCCACGAAGAATGCAGCTGCTACCCTACGCTCCGCTGCTCGCTCCTGAGAGCAAAACGCTGTGGGAGTGAACATTAGAAAAGATGTGGGACATGCACCTGCCTTTAGCCATTTGCGTGCATTCATTATTGAAAGACACTCGCAAAAGCCAATCCTAAGGTTGGGAGGAGTCAGACCCAGACAGAGAAACCACAAGAAGCCTCGCAGAGCAGTGCATGCGCGCTGCGAGGCTCGACCTAAAAATCCTTCTCTGGCTCTGCAACATGAGCAGTAACAATACCTGAAAAATGAACACACACACAATCCTTATTAGCCTGCAGAAGGGAATCTAAACAATCTCATGTTGATAGAGGCCCCAACACTTCTCCATGCGCTGCATTATATGAAATCCATGAAGTGTGGCCATATTAAGATACATCAAGGCCCGTGATGTAAGAAACATTTTACAAAGATTTAAAAAAAACATGTGCCTGTGTGACAGTCCTGTCTTCCATCCACATACCATGAATGCAAGGAAATACCCTAATCAGGTGCCAAATTCAGCAATACTCCAACTTCACACAATTCAAACAACATAAATCATTTTTTAATGGATCGCTAAAATGTGCTGCCATTTTTACACAAAGACCACCTAAAAATGATGGAAGGAATGCTTGAATTATTGTTAGGCACTGGTAAACTCTGGGCCTACTAGAATATAAATTTGAGCTTTTCTTTGCCATTGCGGGCAGGGACCAACCATACGTAAACTTGTATTTGCATTACATTTTGGAGTCGCTGCTGCCAAACTCTGGAACAGCCTGCCCTTGGAGATTCGTCAAACGGAGGAACTTCTCCTCTTTAGGAAACGTGTTAAAACCTGGCTGTTTCCGAAGGTTTAACCTGTTGGGACCTTTCTGTCACATCCTCTGTTTGCCACCTTTGTGGTGCTTCAGCGCCAGGATGCCTGTAAGGTGATAGTTGCGCTTTATAAATCTCCTAAATAAATAAATACATTAAAAGAGATGCATCTCCCTGAACTGTTAGGTAGCATTCACTTTGAACTGGAACACAAGGAGTGTCAGACCACTTTCATATGTCAGATTTGCACTAACTTTGCCCAAAAAAAACTATGTTCATTTCCATCCCTCACCAGTCACCAGATACACCAGAATATGAGGGTCAGTCCTAAAGCGGTGTAAGTGAAATGGGATAAGAGAGAAATCAGAGACACAGGACTCCAGACTGTGCCTTATCACTAATGTAGGTCAAGAAGGCATATTGGTTGTAATAGATCACTACAAGATTAAGAGATACATTAAATAACTTGTCTAAGAATGCTAAGCATGTAACCCAACACATAAATAATACTTTAGGAGGCAATAGGTCTTGAAAACTACCTTCTGATATCTTTGTAGCAAGTTCCTGACTGCAGCAAAATTGCAGTGGGGGCTGGCATCTACGGGAGGGGTGGGGGTAGTAGCGCACGTTTAAAATAATATATATATATATATATTAAAAAAATAAAACCTATCTGAACTCGGCAACGTCCTTGCTCCATTCCTCTCCTTTCTACACAAGAACAGGAAGCAGCAACTCCCTTGGCCAATCCTAGGGCTGCTCTCACCAGCATGAGAGCAGCCCTATGATTGGTGGGAGCTGCCTCACTCGGCTCTCCACAGTGCTCTGCGGGCTTTGGTTTTCTTTAACCCAGCTGTATTAAGACAGCTGGGATGGAGATGTTTAAAGTGCGCGTGCGTGGCTGGTCGTTGCAAGACGGCAGGCCAAAAAGACGTGTGAATGTTAAACGGTGCCATACCAGCCTCACCCTCCTTCCTGCTGAGTGAGATGCTTCTGTCACTCACCAGTGGCCCTGCCCCCGTCCTGACACCTGACTCGGGGTGGGGGATGAAAAATATAATGGTAATTGATCACCGTTTTATTTTTCATCTTTGGGGGGATTTTTAAGTGGGGGGCGCTCCTCTGCTCAAATGGAGTAGCCTCCCCGGCAAAATCGAAGCATGACTACTACAAAGGACGTTTTGAACCAGGAGGAAAATTATACGTGAATATCCAAGGGTATTGCTATCTCTCTAGAAATGGAAGAGTTCATGGCCTGCTGGGAATAGTTGTGCACTGTTAACATACTACCGCACAGTATGCATAGACTTAATCCAGTCAACAGCATCACTCTTGTAAAATGGACAGCCTTTTCTTTGCTTTAAGACAATGAAGGGGAAAGACTTCAAAGTACTGTTTTCACACTCAGGAACCACACTATAGCCTTATAGCCCGCCGTAGAGGGCTATACCGGCTATTAAAGGCCCTCTCCAGCGTTAAAGGCCCCGAGAGGGCAGAATGTTCTAACAAAAAAGAACAAAGCCTTATGGAAGCGTGAGGGGATTGGAATCCCCTCAGGGTCCTTGAAGCCTTTGTTCACAGCCAGAGCTGTGAACAAAGAAACATTGGAATGTTGGAGCTCCAGGCTTATACCAGCCATTAGAAGCTCGGAGCACTCCATTGTTTTCAAGGGAGCTCCCAACATTCCAATGTTCTAATAAATGTTAAGAAGTACCTCCAACCCCGCATCCTGATATCAGCTTTGTTGGGCCTCATCACTGATATACAGCTTGGCCCCAATCTGTAGAGGCACAGTGAGCAAAAATGAAGGACTGGGTGTGGGCCAGAAAAATTATCCATGCCATGGATTAATTCAAGTAATCCACCCTTCAAATGTTTTTTTTTTTATCAGTGAGATACTCTAAGTGCAATGGGTACACCCAATCCTGGGTCTGAAGCTCATTGTGCCATAGAACTCACACCGCATCTCCTGTGTTCCATAATGAGTTGTTTGTGTCTAAGTACTGAGGGCAAATGTTATTGCAGTTAATGAGCAACAGTACATATCAGAGCAGGACAAGGGGTCCTTTGGATGTCTTGGCCCCTGTCTGTAAGTAGTAAGAATTTATTATACAAACTAGCTTACCCGTCGCGCGTTGCTGCGATCTCAGAAGAAAGGAAATTCAAGGAAACTCGTTATGATAACATTCAATTTACATTGTGTCATTTTTATTGAAACTTATTCATTTTATTATGGAAAACATTTCGAAGTGTTGCTTTAATTCTACTTATTTATTCGAGTGCTTGTGGATACACGATATTTTTTGTTTTTCCGTCTGGTGCGTACACGAATAAATCAGAAGGTTTTCCGATGCATGAGCTGGCCACATACAGTTGTCCATGTGAGAAGCACGGATTCTCCAAATCTAGTCCACACACTTGCAGCGATTGTCCTTGTGCTTTGTTGATGGTCATTGCAAAAGCGAGTCGCAACGGAAACTATAAACGTTTGAATTCAAAAGGCATATCTGTTGGGATCATTGGAATACGTGGCAACAGTACATCTTCCCCCTTGAATTTCCCATTCAAAATTGTCGCTTCGATGACATTGTTCATCATCTTTTTCACCGAAAGTCTTGTGCCATTGCAAAGCCGTGGTGGATTGATGTTTTGAGGAAGAATGATCGGCACGCCAATTTTCAATGTTAAAATGTGCGGTGGCATACCTGGCAAATCCAGTGATTTCAAGAGTTCCGTTGGGTAATTGTCAACTTTGTCTTGATTTATCACAGTATCGATGGACTTATACGTCGCCTGGTATTCCGTAAATGGAAAAAGTCAGTATTCGAAAGATTATGAGGGCCCTGGGGGGCCGATATTTTAAAAAATGTTATGCCAGAAACGTTCGCGGGAGTGTACTCAACAACTTCCCAAAGTTTCCTGGCGATCGGATGAATGCTCTTTAAATTCTATTTATTTATTTATCGAGTGCTTGTGGATACACGATTTTTTGTTTTTCCGTCTTGTGCGTACATCAGTATTCAAAGGATTATGAGGGCCCTGGGGGGGCCGATATTTAAAATAAAATTATGCCAGAAACCTTCGCGGGCGTGTACTCAACAACTTCCCAAAATTTCCTGGCGATCGGATGAATGCTGTTTTAATTCTATTTATTTATTCGAGTGCTTGTGGATACTCGATTTTTTGTTTTTCCCTCTTGTGCGTACATCAGTATTTCAAAGAATATGAGGGCCCTGGGGGGCCGATATTAAAAAATGTTTTATGCCAGAAACCTTCGCGGGAGTGTACTCAACAACTTTCCAACGTTTCATGGCGATCGGGTGAATGGTGTAGTAATGCATAAAGGTCAAACAGACAGACAGACAGACATACATTTGTTTTTATATATATAGATAGATGATGGATTGGAGCATGGACCAAGTAAAAATACCCAGTGGCAGATTAATTCAAGATCTCAACTCCTCCATTTTTTTTAACAGTTCTTTTTATTGAAATCCAATTAACACTTGAAAAACGACGTACAGGCATTGTTAAATTCAGTGCAGCATTTGGCAACAATCCACAGTAAAAGTGTATCCCCAGCATGGGCGGAGAATGTACAGTATTGTGACCTACTGAGTTCTACTCAACGTACACTCTTTGTATGTCCATCGATGGTTCACAGATCTCTCCCCTGTAAGTGTTCCATTTTTGCCATATCTGCGACCACTTGTTGGGGCAACCTCTTGATACATATACAGTTTTTTTCGGTAAACATACAATGGTCCATATCGTTCTCACTGATCCTCAGGGACAGCTTTTCTCTTGACCCCCCACAGTTTTGCAATATTCGGCTCGGTGACCATCATCCCCAGAGGAACCCATAGTTTCTCTTTGGTGCTTAAGTCTGTAGGACCCCAGATATTTAGGAGACATAACTTGATATTGCACTTGGTTGTTACCCCCATGACTTCTGTCATACAACTTGTCACCCTCGCCCAATATCCCTGGATTACTGAACATTCCCAGAGTGTATCTATGAATATGACGTCTTGCCGCCATCCCCTGATAGAATATGCATCAACCCTAAAGCCCATCTTCATCAACGTAGGCCCAGAGTGGTATATTCTCTGAAGTATTTTGAGCTGGACTAGCCTCAGCCTAGATGAGATAGCCGTTTCTCTAGGAGATGCAAGTGCCTCTAACCTTTCACCATCATCCAGTCCAGCTACGTCGTGGTCCGAGTGAGCTCGGAGTCGGAGGAGGGGGTCAGGTACATTGTTTATACGTTTTTTATAAATCAAGGAAATTGCCTTATTTGGAAGGTGGCTGTCTAGTATTCTGTCCTCTAATGGTGAGGACTCTGGCGGAGTTTCACCCCTGTGTATTACCGCTTCCAACGCATGTCTGCTTTGGAGATATCTGTATTGTTCTGAGGTTGCTAGTTCATATTTGTCTCAACTATACAAAGGAGACTACTACTCCTTCCTTCCACATGTCCCCGACAGAGGATAAGCCAACTAGATCCCACCGGTCAAAGCCTTTAGTGACTCTTAAATTCCCTAATTGGGCGGTGGCCCAGAGTGGGGTGGCCACTCCTAATTTTTAAGGTCTGGCGTTAGCGAAGACATTTTGATTTTTTAAACATTATATACATATAATACTTAAAGGGGCTTTCAGCCAGCCCTCTTCAAACATTGGTCTGTTATATGGTCATTCATGCTTTTCTTCCACGACCATAGGTTAAAGCACAGATCAATGGCCGCTTATGCCAACAGCTCCCTTCACAGTGAGTGACATCTTTCTGTTTGCACAGACTGCACTTCATCCCCCCAAAACTAGCTCCCTTCACTGCCTGCGACTGAGCTTATTGTTTATTAATTTTCTTTTTCATGTATATTTTTTAATTCTGCGAGGGTGTGGCAGTTCTTCAGCCACTACTTTCAGGCCTTCGCTGTTTGCAGTGCGCCAGAGCCCTGTTCCTAAATCCCATTACCCATTTGTTCCACTTCCAATACATGCTCCTTGTTATCAGTTTCAGATATATCCTGAACTTACTATGGTCTCTCCAGCCTAGTACCAGTATCCTTTTTTGCCACATAATATTTACAGTTGGCCTTCTTGTCTTTAAATTCAAATACGAAACTGTGATAATCAAAATCTCATTATGTGATAACCCAAATTTCGTTATGTGATAACCAGAATCTCGTTAGACATATGTCCATCAGGGTTAACACCCACTAGAATTAGGCTTTTCTCATTCTCTTCTTAAAGACGTCCGCTCATACATTCGCCACATGACTGATACTGGCACAGTTGTAGGACAACAGTCTGTCCTCTGTGTGTTCATTATTTCTTAAATCTGATTGTCTTTTCTTAATATTTTTTGGAGATAGGCATTAGGAGCTCAATCTGTTTTGCACACTACATCCTTTAATCCATTTTCTATTCCTCCACTACCAGCTTTAAGATACCTTCCTGACAATTCCATTTTATACAGGTGTGTGCGCCTTTCATTTTTCAATTTTCCTACCATCTGCATTATTTTTGGAATCTACACCAACATGTAAATCAAGTTTGGGAACAATGAAATAACACTCTATGGGGCAGATGTACGACCATTGAATTTTGCGACTCGCACATTGCGATAATTTGCAAGTCGAAATTTGCGAGTCGAAAAATTCAATGTACAACAGTGTCTCAGACACTGTTCGCGAGTCCCAATGGGGTCGCAAATTGCATGCCTCATGAATATTAATGAGGCTGTTGCAATTTGGGACCCCATTGGGAAAGACTGCCACTCCCAGGGATGGTGGTCTGCTGGGGACAGCAGACCACCATGTCTGGGACTGCTTTGTCAATAAAGCAGTTTTATTTTAAATGCATTCCCTTTTCCTTAAAAGTAAAGGGGATGCATTTTAAAAAGAAAAAATTAACTTTTCAGTTTTATTTTTTAAAGGCAGTCCCCTGGGGACCCCTTCCAGTTTGCGAGTGCCTTACTGGTAAACTGTGAGTGTTTTGCACAGCAATTTCGGTCGCAGAACAAATATACATTGGGTAAGGACTCGCTATTGGGAAAGGACGCCCCTGGCACTCCCCTTCCTACTAGAGAGTCACTAACCCTATTTTGCGAGTCGTTAATAGGTTAGCAACTAGCAAAATAGAGTTAGTACATTGGGCTGACCTATTTGGCAGTTGCGGTCCCGAAGTAACGGTCGTACATCTGGTCCTTTATCCTTATCGTATTTACTCTTTTAAATAGCTGATATACATATTTTGGGTCTTTAACATATATATAAAGTGATTAAGGCCTGCTTAGTTGTAGATATTTACTTTTTGAAATATTCTTTCCATTCCAAAAGTGGCTCTTTAGAAGGGAGGCGGAAGGGGTGCAGAGGATCTACCTTTAGCAAACTGATCCAGTTTAAAGTTCTCGCTCCACCGAGGAGACTAATTCTAACTGAATTTTTCACCAGATATGCACTGTGGTATATTCATCAAGATCGGTTTTTGACACTGCTTTTGAAGTGAAGTGGCCACGTCTTCAGTAGTTTCATCACATAATTGCACTTTAGTTGGAGTTCCACCTTAGTAAAGTGCTTATTCTAGTTTTTTCCCATTGTAAAATGTCTCTTGTGTTATTCCTGCCTTGATATACCCACTCACAACAGGCGTTTCCTAGATAAGCTGCAGCCTTCACGCCTTTTATTACTCTGTGTCTCTTTTTTATGACCCTGTGACATCATGCACTATGTCGAATCTGATATTATATGAGAATGCACACTGTTCAGGATCCGACAAAAAAAAGAAGCAACGTGCATCTATAAAAATGCTGCTGCTAGGACACATTGGTTTAATTGGCTTTTAAGACGGAACTGCACACAGCCGTGGCCGCTGCAGGTGAGAGCTGTAGGGCGGTGGAGCCATCTGGGTGGGATTTCGAGAGATGACCATGAGGGAAAATTCATTATTTATTTAATTTTCACTCTCCAAATCCCCCCTCAGCCAGCCCCACTGCTCTTTCCCGTAGCGGCTGACCACACATGCAATTACTACGAGTGCCTTTAATTCGCAATCCTTTATAATGAATTTCATTGTAAAGGCGTGTTTGGGAAAGGCATATGCGTGGAAAAGATTACACCCCAGCCCCCGCCCTGAGGTCTAAAACCCGGCCCCAGCTCGGCAAACGGCCCGTCCCCAAACCTAAAAACGACCCTCTCCCTGAGCCCTAAAACCGGTCCCAGCCCTTAAAACTGCCCAACCCTCTCGCCGTGAGCCCTAAAACCCAGTCCGGAGCCATAGAAACCTACCCTGCCCCCATGGGCGTCCGCAGAGATTTTTCCAAGGGGGGAGGGGGGGGCAAAATGTTAACGTCATCACCATCCTCTGACATGATGTGTGCCAGCTGAGGCACAAGAAAGACTGGGGCGCAGAAGTGTGATAGACTCAATTAAATGCCAGGAATCCAGGACATATGACTGACCCTGCCACAGGCCAACAAACACCACCTGTAGGGAAAACGCTAAACTTTCTGACAAGGTGCTTTATCTCTGTCTGCTAGGTGTGCAGAGTTCCGGGTCCACGATCCAACACCAATCAAGGCTCTCTTCAGCACGATTCGATTTTTATCAGAATACTTTAAAACAGCTTATGATTAAAGCACCAGATTAAATATACAGTATGCACAGTGTATGTTAGGGATTATTTGTAGCACACATATTTACCAATTTTGGCTTCTTGGTGCTAGAATTCATGATAACTTTTATCCAACGTTAAAGCACAACGTCAAAGTTAGTAATAAATAATGCATCAATCACACACGCTAGTGATTCGCCAATGGGTGCTCCCTTTACTAGAATTCCCCGGCATTGCTAAATTTTAAACACATTCAATTAATTTATACAAAATAAAATGTATAGGTCCAAATGTTAGCTATATTTTTTAAAAGAAACTTAGAGTCCCTCTATGTGTAGTCAATGTCAAACTGACAACGTGCCCACGTTTAGGGATACAATAATGGCCGGCTCCCTTATGCGAAAGCCCGGCACCGTAAATGTGTGGCACATGCGGCGGCCCGCAGCTGCGGCACATCACAGGTCCAGGGATGCTGAGTCTTACACAGTGGTCAAAGTGGGGGAAAAAAGTAGGGGAACAGTGGGCGGAGAATCAAAGGGCGGGAATAACCCAAGGATTGGATCTGTGGGTGGAGCCAGAGGTGTGGCAGAATGCGCAGACATCCCAATTTTTAGTATTTGTTTGGCATTTCACTGCCCAGTTTAATCAACCAATGGATACACATGATTATTTAAGGTTATAATGAGTTATTGACATTAAAATATATTCACAAAGTGGGATAATCACTTCTAATCACAGAGTGAACCAAATATGATAAAATGTGGAAACACAAGCCATTTGTCTCCGAGCCATGGAGTTTCTGTCATCAGCACTACTCCCTTTTTCCTCAACAGCAGTTCAAACATGAATGGCAAAATATCCTAGTTTGCAAATGTTTTCGCTAAAATTATGGCTCTGCCATATTTGCCTCATAATGCAAGATATGCTGCATGATCTGACCATTTAAACTAATAAATTGTTTGTAGCTCAAACATATCAAAAGTTAATATAAAATGTGACTTGTGTTGCTGCGGAGTGGATGGCCTATTGTAAAGGTTGACTGATCACCTTTCTCACTGCTGCGTTTGTATGTTACACTGGTACTAATAAGGCAAAATCTTTCCAGAGACTGTTAGCATGTGTATACACGTCAAAATAATAAAATATCTGAAAATATACTGCATTACGCTGCAGCCTTTTTTTAAATGCATAATTTAGTCAACACTACAGCATAATTCCAGTGGCCCCACAGCAGGCAGCACATGTTAAAAGTGCGTGTGAATGAAGCCAGTAGACTGTAAGTTTGCGAACTTAGGGGCTCATTAGGATGGCGGACGGAAACGGGTACCGTCCGCCATGGTCGCGGCAAAATCACTCCCTCCCACACCGCGGAGAATCCGCGGTTACGATTAGGATATTCATGTCAAAAAACTCCAACCGCGGCGGACGGATCACATCAAACACCGTCCGCGGCGGACGGAACACATCTAACACCGTCCGCGGCGGACGGAACCAAAAGAACACCCACCGCCGCGGACGGACATGACCGCGGGAACAGGCCCAACCGCCGCTATACCTGCGGAGGGTCCGTCCGCGCGATTAGGATAATGCCGCCATTCCAACGGAACTCACCGCCGTCCTCCACCGCCGTGAAAACAATACCTCCGAAAACGGACCATGACTGCGGAAGGACCACACAAACACCATCCCTACCGTCAAACCGATTACAAAATGGCAGACGGAAGTAAATAGAAAATACATTAAACAGAACACCCAACCACCTGAAACACCCACCCCCAGCAACTACACGCCCCAATGACACCCCCCAAGCACCGAAAAATGCACCTAAATCACCACACCCACAGAACACCTGATTGCCAACAACCATTGGGACACCACCACCACACAGAGTATAAAATGAATCCCTCCCACTACCACAGTCCTTTGCATCACAGCATAGCTGCAAGCAAGAGCCACATTACCACGTACAGCAGACACACACAAACACACATACAACCTGCTCACAAACACACACACCACACAAACCAACAGAACACCATCCCTACACACCACACACCTGCACATCCCACCCCACCACACCAACACCTTGCACATCACACACCATGGCACCAAAGAAAAATCCAAAATTCACTGACACTGAGTTGAAGGTCATGGTGGATGAAATCATCCGTGTCGAACCACAGCTCTTCGGCAACCTAGTTCAGCAGACAACCTTGGCAACCAAAAACCACATGTGGGACAGGATAGTGACCAGAGTGAATGCGTCAGGGACCGTGCCACGCACCAAACACGACATCCAGAGGCGGTGGCACGACCTCAAGGCAAGGGTGAAAGGCATCAGGGCGAAGAACCACCTGCGGGCACACCACACTGGCGGCGGCACTCCCCCGGAGCCCTTACCATTTGCTGAATGGGAGGAGAAGGTGCTGGGCATACTGCACCCTGAAAGCCTGGAAGGAATCGAGGAGGGAGAAGAGGCTGGTAAGTACAAACAAATGACCACGACCACACTGCCATGGTCTGCCATGCACAACTGCCAACACACATCTCCCTGGCCCCAATCCATGCATGTGGACCACACAGTCACCCAAATGTGAAGTCCTGGCCACAAATGCACCCACCATGACCAAACATAAATGTTGCCTCCTACGTTCCCAGGCTTGCATGTTGTCAAAGCAGCCAGTACCACAACTCCCAACAGGCCCCCATGCCCACAGGGAGGGTGGCGGTGGGTGGGGTGTGTGAGAGACCAGCACTACAACTCCCAACAGGCCCCCATGTCCACAGGGAGGGATGGCGGTGGGTGGGGGTGTGAAAGACCAGCACTACAACTCCCAACAGGCCCCCATGTCCACAGGGAGGGTGGCGTTGGGGGGGGTGTGAGAGACCAGCACTATAACCCCCAACAGGCCCCCATGTCCACAGGGAGGGATGGCGGTGGGTGGGGGGTGTGAGAGACCAGCACTACAACTCCCAACAGGCCCCCATGTCCACAGGGAGGGTGGCGTTGGGGGGGGTGTGAGAGGCCAGCACTACAACTCCCAACAGGCCCCCATGTCCACAGGGAGGGATGGCGGTGGGTGGGGGGTGTGAGAGACCAGCACTACAACTCCCAACAGGCCCCCATGTCCACAGGGAGGGTGGCATTGGGGGGGGTGTGAGAGACCAGCACTACAACTCCCAACAGGCCCCCATGTCCACAGGGAGGGATGGCGGTGGGTGGGGGGGAGTGCGAGAGGTGTGTGGGGTGTGTGAGAGACCAGCACTACGACTCCCAACAGGCCCCCATGTCCACAGGGAGGGATGGCGGTGGGTGGGGGGGGTGAGAGACCAGCACTACAACTCCCAACAGGCCCCCATGTCCACAGGAAGGGTGGCGGTGGGGGGGGAGTGCGTGGGGTGTGTGAGAGAGGTAAATGATTTGTAATGTTGTTACCAAAAACATGTCATGTCCACAGCATTGATCATGATAATCCTGTCCCTCAGGTGATCGCAACTTGACTGGCGAAACCAGCAACCGGCAGCACCAGTCGCCCCCCTCACAGCACGGACTCTCTGGGGATGAGCCCATTGCCAGCTCAGACGCAGAGGACGATGCGGGACAAAGCAGACTTCCAGGGCCATCAGGCTCCCAGGACATCACTGCCTCCACCACCTCGGCCTGTGTCACCACACCATCACCTGCCATAGTGAGCTGTGCAGCCACCACCACCACCACCACCTCCACCACCACCACCACCACCACCACCACCACCACTACCACTCCTGCCTGTGCCACCCTGCCTGATCCATCAGCCGATGATGGACCATCAACATCACAGGCAAGCAGGGAGAGTGGACGTGAGAGGACACAGGTGAGGGCACAGCACACAACCAGGAGTGCAGTTGTCCATCGAGGTGGGGAAGGACACCCACCCCATCCTGGCGCCGAAACCCTGGAAGCCATCGCAAGAGTCAATGCCTCCTATCAGCGGGCCCAGGAACAGTCTGATCGGACCCACCAAGACTCACAAGAGAACAGCAATCTGTTGCGGTCCATTGATACCCGCATAGGGCAAATTGTGGACATCATAGGCCAAGCAACTGCTCTGTGGAGGGACTGGCTATCCCGCGCCACACCACCCCCCTCACCCTAGTGCCCAGCAGGACCGCTCCCCAACACCACCGCCACCCACACCTGAGCCCACGGACAGGGAGGTGGCCCCTGACCAACCTGCCCCCACAGCTGTCTCCGCTCCGGCTCCAAGACGGAGGTGCCGTCCGAGGCTGGATGCAGTTGAGGGCAGTGGTGTTGCTCCATCTACCCGCTCTAAGAGGGGGCGCCAATGACTTCACCCTTGTCTGAGCCTGCCATTCACCCTGAAAACTATCCTGTCCCACAATGCCAACCATTGCCACACGTCTGTTGGACTAGCTGGACATCACACATTGTGGTGTCCCCACGGTGTTTTCATCTGCCATGACCTTCAACTCTCACTCCCTCACCAACATTTCTTTGTAAATATGCACCAACATCAATCCTCAACCTGTAAATAAACATCACGTAAACACTCAATGATGTGTTGCCTCCATGTTTTAATCACATGATTGTCTTAGAATGTAATGTTACCAGGTGCAGGGATCAATGTTGTTGAGAATCATGCCTCTGTGGGAGTGACCTAGGGATAATGAGAGAACAACAAACACAGGTCAGGAAAGAGATTCACACCCATCACAACACACTGTACTGCAACATCCCACAAACCACACTCATCACCAAGTAAGTGGATCACAGGACACACATCAGGGAGCATAGCATGTACCCCATCTAACACACACATTTGCAAACATAACTTACCAGAACAGGCAGCATAGACACACCACATCCACACTCCACCACCAAACATACATCACACATTGTCTGGCTGTATAAGCGGTAGTTACTCACATTCAAGGGAAATAGCGATCAATGAGATGACGCCTCTGGTCCACACCTTCTTCCTCACCACTATCCTCATCAGTCGACATGGGTGGGATGGGAGGCCGAGCAACCTGTTGGTCTTCAGGGTCCATGATCAGTTCAATGTTATTGCGCAAGGCCAGGTTGTGGAGCATGCAGCATGCAATCACGATTTTGCATACTTTGCCTGGTGAGTATGGCAGGGCCCCTCCGGTTTTGTCAAGGCAGCGAAACCTAGACTTCAGCAGTCCAAAAGTACGTTCTATCACTCGACGTGTCCTCCCATGGGCATCATTATATTGCAATTCACCAGGGGTAGTAGGATTCCTGATGGGGCTCAGCAGCCACGGCCTGTTTGGGTACACAGAGTCGCCTAGGTGGGGTGATGAAAGACACAAATTTCATTACCAGGATTTGTGGAAACACCATGCCACACATACAACACAATTGTCCTCACAACACACTGACAACACAATTGTCCTTTCAGCACACTCACCTACAAGCCACGCATGTTCTGGACGCAGATTAGCCATCAGTTGGGGGACAATGCTGCTCCGCATGATGTGGGAGTCATGGGCGGAACCGGGAAATCTGGCACACACATGCGAGAGGATGTTGTCAGCCAGGCACACCACTTGCACGTTGATCGAATGGTAGTGCTTCCGATTCCTATATACAGCTTCACGTGCCCGGGGTGGTATGAGACCAATATGTGTCCCATCAATTGAACCCACTACGTGTGGTAACTAAGCCAGGGCATAGAAGTCCCCTTTGACTGCTGCCAACTGTGCCTGATGTGGAAAATGGATGTAATCATCCTTGTAAAGCATCATGGCATTCAGGACATCCCGCAGAACCATGCTGAACATGGATTGTGACGTCCCTCCCGCATGACCAACTGTGTACTGGAAAGTGCCAGTCGCAAAGAAATGAAGTGCCGCCATCACCTTTACTGTGGGTGTGAAAGCTCCAGGATATGTCCTGCGTGGCTGTAGATGAGGTGACAATTGTGTGACAAGCTCCTGCAATCTCAGTCGGTCAAGCCGGTATTTGCGGATCACCTCCTCGTCAACCATGTCCTCCAGCACAGTGTATGGTCGATGCACATTTGGAGCCCTCCTGTGTGGGAGTAGATGGCAGCAGATGTCAAATGAGCAACAACGCATAGCTGTGCAACACTACCACATCTTGAGCACCACAATGCTAATAATACATGTTGCAGACAGTGATGATATGTGTGACCGGAACAATATATAAGGCAATAGAGCTGACTACACACACAATGTACAGCCACAAATAACATCCTGTGGGCTAACATGTACAATGTAACGTGCACACATGTTATAACATCTTGCAGCAACACATGACTGAGGGCCCATATGTGGACAAGCGTCCACACAGACACACATGTACGTGCACAAACAACATGAAATTGGAACACACCCTACTTGTGTTCATGCACCCATGAACACACATACAATGCCCCCTCAGCTGACATGCATGGGCACACAACAACAGACACGCATACACAGAATGCATGTACACACACATCATTGTTACTTGCACACACTCACAAAAGCTAATGAATGTGTGTACACACCCTTGCGGTACTGTGTAGATGTGTAGAAATGAACACGTGTGTCCACAAGACCAATACGTCAACACTTCGCAATGCACATCGGACGCAACTTTGGCACACAACACTATCCTTTGTTAACCACTGGCAAGGTCTACAGTCTGAGCACACATGCAACAAATGGACATGAATGTCGCACGTGGACATGGTCCATAGACTACACATAAAAAATCTTACAGCATTCCGGACATGTCCTGACACACACATACAACTAAGAAGATTACATGTGTGCGGAGACATGCAGTGTGTGTACAAACGCCATCTGGGGACGCCTTCCACCAACACAGGAGATGACCGATTACACAGTAATTAAGCATGACATATGCTGTATGGTCAATGACCATCCCGGTTGCACCCCTCTAAATGCATGTGCGCACTACCGCGACGGTGCATCATTTGAAATCAATCAGTCACTGGCGCCGCTATGGCGGTGCACGCCTTCTGCGGTGGCGGTGCAGGCAAACACATACATTTGATGATGCAATCTGAAATGGCAGTTGAAACAACCCCTTACAGTGTTATTGCCTCACCCACCGCCAGTCCAGCCCGGCACCCACCGTCAGTCCAGGCCGGTCACGCACCGCCAGTCCCGCCCGGTCACCCACCGTCAGTCCAGGCCAGTCACGCACCGCCAGTCCAGCCCGGTCACCCTCCGCCAGTCCAGGCCGGTTACCCTCCGCCAGTCCAGGCCGGTCACCCTCCGCAAGTCCAGGCCGGTCATCCACCGCCAGTCCAGGCCGGTCACCCACCGCCAGTCCAGGCCTGTCACACACCGCCAGTCCAGGCCTGTCACACACCGCCAGTCCAGGCCGGTCACCCACCGCCAGTCCAGGCCGGTCACCCACCGCCAGTCCAGGCCAGTCACCCACCGCCAGTCCAGGCCGGTCATCCTCCGCCAGTCCAGGCCGGTCACCCTCCGCCAGTCCAGGCCGGTCACCCACCACCAGTCCAGGCCGGTCACCCACCGCCAGTCCAGGCCGGTCACCCTCTGCCAGTCCAGGCCGGTCACCCACCGCCAGTCCAGGCCAGTCACCCTCCACCAGTCCAGGCCGGTCACCCACCGCCAGTCCAGGCCGGTCACCCACTGCCAGTCCAGGCCGGTCACCCACCACCAATCCAGGCAGGGCACCCTCCGCCAGGACTGGGCGGTGCCAGGACTGGCGGTGCATGACCGGCCTGGACTGACGGTGGGTGCCGGGCTGGACTGGCGGTGGGTGAGGCAATAACACTGTAAGGGGTTGTTTCAACTGCCATTTCAGATTGCATCATCAAATGTATGTGTTTGCCTGCACCGCCACCGCGGAAGGCGTGCACCGCCATAGCGGCGCCAGTGAGTGAATAATTTTCAAATGATGCACCGTCGCGGTAGCGCACACATGCGGTCGCCTGTGTGTGAACGTGACGGTCCGTGCACATGTAGCCAATGGGAACAGGTTACGCGTTGCACGTAAGCGCATTCAAAAATTGCAGAAGACGTGCACCGCCACAACAATCTGAGTCATTGGCTCTTTTTGAATGAAGCATCCAGGGAAAACCAATTGCTGCAGACGTGTGCCACTGATATGAGCTCAGGGCCCTATATATGTGTGAAGATTTCCTGCACACATTCACTGCTTCCAGCCACTGCTGCCTGCGACCGTCACCTCCACCTGCTGCTCCTGAGCTATCCAACAACTGCTTCTGTAGTGCCACAGTCCTGGACCTTGCCATGTCGAGAGTGCGAGAGATCCGGTCTCGTCCCTTCACCGCAGCGGTGCTGGATGTCCTTGTGGACGGTGTGCTCAGCCACTATGAACGGCTCTACGGTGCCCCCGGTCAGGTGGTAAGTGAAGTGGGTAACATGTTGGTGGGCATGAGGTGGTCACTGTCTCCTTGCTTCTGCAAGCTTGCCGGTGTGCTGCGGGACCTTCACATGTGTTGTACTGTGCATGGCCGCATGAAGATACGTGTTTCTGCAATGTATATTATTGTGAAACAGTCCACTGACGTTACCCTCTTGTCTCCCATCCTGGTAGGTGAAGCTGCACCTTCGCAAGGCCGTGTGGAGGACCATAGCACATGATGTACGGGCAGTGGGGGTGTGCAATAGACGACACACACACTGCCACAAGCGCTGGGACGACATATCCAGGCTCAGCAAGAACGTTGCGGAGATGACACTGGGGATCATTTCGAGAACAGTCCGCCTTGCCCGACGCACCATGACACCTCTAATGCACCGCATAATTGCTGTGACGCATCCGGACCTGTCCGCCCGGCTGAGAGGGGATCAACAGCAAACTAGCGGTAAGCAGACTGTATGTGTCTGTAACTTGTGAGTGAATGCATGTATCCGTGCTCAGACACAGTAGTGACATCCGTGGTGCGTATCTTTTGCATATATTGCATGTTGGTGTCATTAGCGGAGTGAGCGGTAGCACCCATGTCCGCCAGGTGGACATACCAGTTGACTTGTATTTGAGGGTTCCAGGACATGCCGTTGAGGTCTGGTGTCCCATGGCATGACATGTGTGGTGGTCTGCATGCACTTGCCCTGTTTGTATGATGTACAGGTTTCACAGACACCCACGGATCTATGATGTGAGGATGTGTGGTAGGGGTGGTTCGTGTACAGGATGGGTGATACATGTCAATCGACTGTAAGAAACGGTGTGACTTTGAAACCTTCAGTACGTGAGTGTGTCACTTAGGTTAACATCTCTCCCCTCTCTCTTCCAGCTTTGTCCGAGGGCACTGAGAATATAAGAATGAGAGGTACCCCTTAAGGAACTCAAGGGAAATGAGGTTATCTAACCAGTCAAACAGAAGAGATTCCCTTGAACATCTAATAAAGTATAGCTAAAGCATAGCTTAAGTCATCACAATAAAATCAATTGTATTACAACCAACAAATATAGAGTACATATCATTTATTAAACATAAAAGGTTAAAAACAATTGGTTTCTTTACTAAACATGTATAGGTACCTAGGTAATTGGTTAAAAAGGCAAAACGAATTTGACAATCAATTATGACCTGCACAATTGAGAAGACAGACATCAAATGTAAAACATAAAGAGATTTGTAAAATACAGTTTGTACATTCGTAGCTCACAAGTACTAACACCTATGTTTTATCATTGCACATTTTTGTATATAAACATTGGTGATGGAGACAAAAATTGTACTGAAGGGTGGGCGTCGACGCGTTTCGGTGGCAAGAACAGATAAATTCCACCTTTTTCAAGACTTTTCTTTTTTCGTCTGTCGTAACAGGGATTCTGATAGATTACCCCTGAGTTTGTTATGAAGGTAAGGGGATCACTGTGTTCCTTAGTCCTGTTCTGTATAGGTCCCAAAACGCCTAATATGTAGATTCGTTAAGGAGTCCTGGTGCTGTTGGTACTTGATAGGGCAACAGAGGATGCAGTACTATGATACACATCCAATCTTGGTTTATATTCTTTCCACAGGTTATGGCAAAAAGGAATTTTCTATCCTGCAATAACAGAGGTTTGAAGACATTTTCCAAACTGTATTGTTTCTAGGCCTAAGTAAAATGGTCCTATTTGGGGACTTGTGACCTGAAGTGTGGGAAGCTATGATATAAACTCCCAATTTTCGCTGTCAAAATGTAGTTAAAGTGCCGTTCTCGCTTCCAGGTCCAAGGACCTTACGGTTAAATTCCGTCCCGCCTCTGCTGGGGTTCTGTTGTAAGTGTCACTGAGACACAGACGACGGAGATGAGTGGTGGCAATGCATCCGGATCCGAGATGACACACACGCAGACTGAGACTGAAGAGAGCAGCCACGGAGAGGGGGACAGAACCATCCCTGAGGACTCACATGTGGCGACACCATCGTCCTCATCATCAGACAGTGTTGGTGAGTCAGAACAGTTGTCACAGACAGGGAGTGGGCAATCGACACCTTCAGTCGGGACACAGCACACAGGGCCCACACTGCCACCCACTGCAACATGTACTGCTCGTGCTCACCAGAGGAGGGGGAGCAGAGTTGCCTTCGGTGCAGGCACCGCAGAGCCTGCCCCTGTGACACAAAGTGCACTTTATGCTGAGGCTGTTGATCTGCTGCGACAGATGTGTGTAGGGCAGACCAACATGATCAATGCATTCCAAGACCACGATAGGAAGTTGGGGCAGGTGGTGGCATTCATGAAGGGGATGCATGGCGATGTTGCTGGTCTCCACAGAACAGTTCAGTCATTGGCAAACACTGTGTCCTCAGCCATTGTACAGTCGCATAGACAGGGTGCTACTTCTGTACCAACTTGCACACCACTTGATGTTACAGGGGAGAGTAAGTCATCAGACCAGGACTCTTAATCAGGTTATTACACTAGGAGCAGCCACAGGCAGCAAGGCAGGGCATGGAGGGCACAGACACCATCCCCTAGGACTGGGATATCTTTCTCCGAAGACGACGTGAGCAACACTGGAGTTGACACACAGGATCATCAAGGGGTGTTGGGGGAAATGGATTCACATGCTGCACAGGCATCCCCCATAAAAGGGACTCCCAAGCCAAGGGCACCTCCCAAGAGCTGGGACACTCCCAAGGACAAGGACACTTCCAAGGAAAGGGCACCTCCCAAGAGCAGGGACACTCCCAAGGACAAGGACACTTCCAAGGAAAGGGCACCTCCCAAGAGCAGGGACACTCCCAAGGACAAGGACACTTCCAAGGAAAGGGCACCTCCCAAGAGCAGGGACACTCCCAAGGAAAGGGCACCTTCCAAGAGCAGGGACACTCCCAAGGACAAGGACACTTCCAAGGAAAGGGCACCTCCCAAGAGGAGGGACACTCCCAAGGACAAGGACACTTCCAAGGAAAGGGACACTACAATGGACAAGTCTGCACCCAGGGACAGGGCACCGGCAAGGGATCAGGGACATTCCAGGGACAGGAAACCTCCTACGTCCGAGGCACATCCCATGGCCAAGGGTTCTCCCATGGACACGAGCACCATCAAGGACAGGCATATATCACCCCTGGCTGCACTGAGGATGATGTTTAAGGAACGTACAACACATGTGTCAGCGGTGGAGTCCCCCCATACCTCTACTCCCATCCGCGCCCAGCAGAAGCAGAGGAAGGAGTACACTGTTGTTGCATCCCCCATTACACATGATGCAGAGGGCAGAAGGCAGGCCCACAGCAAACGGCAGGCAGGGTCCAGCACGTCCCCAGAGAGCAGACCACCACAAGCACATGATACACCTTTGATGTCTGATGATGCCACTCCACTTACCAGTCCAGTCAGGTCCGGGGTGCCCCAACATTTCACACAAAAAACGGAGGCACACACCAGTGACACATGACCACCCAGATGTCGCTCCAGTACAGCTTTCCCCAGCTCCCAGGGCCACACTGCCTCCTGGCCCATACAGCCCTGTGGCTCATCATTTCAGTGGTCCTAGTGAGTCAGCTGCAGTTCACTCTCATGTGTCAGATAGTGGCACGGTGTCTATTGTACGCTGTCATGCATCATGTAGTAGCACTGTGTCAGTTGTGCCCTCTCCTGTTGCAGGTACTGGCACTGTGTCTGTCTGCCACTCTCATGTGTCAGATGCAGGCATGGTATTTGTTGGTCAGTGTACTGGGACATGTCCTGGCACTGTGTCTGGGTCTATGGCTCATGTGTCAGTCAGTAGATCTGTGGCTGTGTGTCACACTCCTGTTTCTGGTGCTGGCGGTGTGTCTGGGTCTAGGGCTCATGTGTCAGTCACTACAGCTGTGGCTGTGTCTCACACTCCTGTTTCTGGTGCTGGCGGTGTGTCTGGGTCTATGGCTCATGTGTCAGTCAGTAGATCGGTGGCTGTGTCTCACATTCCTGTTTCTGGTGCTGGCGGTGTGTCTGGGTCTATGGCTCATGTGTCAGTCAGTAGATCGGTGGCTGTGTCTCACACTCATGTTTCTGGTGCTGGCGGTGTGTCTGGGTCTATGGCTCAAGTGCCAGTCAGTAGATCGGTGGCTGTGTCTCACACTCCTGTTGCTGGTGCTGGCGGTATGTCCGAGGCGAGTAGTTCAAGCAGTCCACCAGATTCTGTGGTGTGAGGTTTAGTTGCCATCACTCACATGCCATTTTACTTTGTGTGTAGATTGACGAATGTAACCACCCAGACATTATTATTGTCCTTGTCACGGGTCGCTTGACACACGTACTTGGGTAGCCAGTGATGTACCTGCTCTGTTGTCCACAAGGCCCTGTTGCTGTTCTGATACTGCATTCTGCTCTCTCATGTGCTGCCAATGATGTAGCTGTTCTGTGCAATGGACTGTTGATGCACTTAGCACATCTCATATGCTGCCTCCTATGTACCTGCCCTGTTGTTCACAATGCCCTGTTGCTGTTCTGATACTGCATTCTGCCCTCTCATGTGCTGCCAATGATGTAGCTGTTCTGTGCAATGGACTGTTGATGCACTTAGCCCCTCTCATGTGCTGCCTCTGATGTACCTGTTCAGTGCAATGGACTGTTGATGCACTTAGCCCCTCTCATTTACTGCCTCTGATGTACCTGCTCTGTTGTCCACAATGCCCTGTTGCTGTTCTGATACTGCATTCTGCCCTCTCATGTGCTGCCAATGATGTAGCCGTTCTGTGCAATGGACTGTTGATGCACTTAGCCCCTCTCATGTGCTGCCTCTGATGTACCTGTTCAGTGCAATGGACTGTTGATGCACTTAGCCCCTCTCATTTACTGCCTCTGATGTACCTGCTCTGTTGTCCACAATGCCCTGTTGCTGTTCTGATACTGCATTCTGCCCTCTCATGTGCTGCCAATGATGTAGCTGTTCTGTGCAATGGACTGTTGATGCACTTAGCCCCTCCCATGTGCTGCCTCTGATGTACCTGTTCAGTGCAATGGACTGTTGATGCACTTAGACCCTCTCATTTACTGCCTCTGATGTACCTGCTCTGTTGTCCACAAGGCCCTGTTGCTGTTTTGATACTGCATTCTGCCCTCTCATGTGCTGCCAATGATGTAGCTGTTCTGTGCAATGGACTGTTTATGCACTTAGCCCATCTCATATGCTGCCTCTGATGTACCTGCTCTGTTGTCCACAATGCCCTGTTGCTGTTCTGATACTGCATTTTGCCCTCTCATGTGCTGCCAATGATGTAGCTGTTCTGTGCAATGGACTGTTGATGCACTTAGCCCCTCTCATGTGCTGCCTCTGATGTACCTGTTCAGTGCAATGGACTGTTGATGCACTTAGCCCCTCTCATTTACTGCCTCTGATGTACCTGCTCTGTTGTCCACAAGGCCCTGTTGCTGTTCTGATACTGTATTCTGCCCTCTCATGTGCTGCCAATGATGTAGCTGTTCTGTGCAATGGACTGTTGATGCACTTAGCCCCTCTCATGTGCTGCCTCTGATGTACCTGTTCAGTGCAATGGACTGTTGATGCACTTAGCCTCTCTCATTTACTGCCTCTGATGTGCCTGCTCTGTTGTCCACAATGCCCTGTTGCTGTTCTGATACTGCATTCTGCCCTCTCATGTGCTGCCAATGATGTAGCTGTTCTGTGCAATGGACTGTTGATGCACTTAGCCCCTCTCATGTGCTACCTCTGATGTACCTGTTCAGTGCAATGGACTGTTGATGCACTTAGCCCCTCTCATTTACTGCCTCTGATGTACCTGCTCTGTTGTCCACAAGGCCCTGTTGCTGTTCAGATACTGCATTCTGCCCTCTCATGTGCTGCCAATGATGTAGCTGTTCTGTGCAATGGACTGTTAATGCACTTAGCCCCTCTCATGTGCTGCCTCTGATGTACCTGTTCAGTGCAATGGACTGTTGATGCACTTAGCCCCTCTCATTTACTGCCTCTGATGTACCTGTTATGTTGAATAAAGCTAATAAATCATGTGTTGTTGTTTGTCGTTGTCATTCCTGGTTGTGTACTTCAATTGTGTATATTTTGGTGCGATCGTCAATGTATTTCCTCTGACATGACACTCCCCCTTCCAACGTCACAGCCCTGGCAGGTACTCCCCTTACGACAGCAATTGGTGGTTTGGCGTACCTGCGTCGTCGTCGATGATGGTCCATGACTTGCTGGTGGTGGAGCACGAAGAGTATCGGAAATGATTGTAGCGCTGGGTTCATGACGGCGATCTGCTTGTGGTGTGTATCTCCGCTGTGGTGATTCCGCCGTGTTCAGGCAGGTTGTTTTTCCGCAGCAAATTTATGTGTGTTTTCCGCCATCGTGATTTGGAGGACGGTCGGAGACGTCATTCCGTACGGCGGTGTGTCTGGATTGGTCACGTCCGCCGCGGGGTCGGGTGTAGTTCCACGGCGGTGCGTGCTTTCCCGCCGCGTACGGAAATTTGACAGTGTTTCCCATTATAATATGGCGGACGGAGTGTCCGCGGCAGGAGGACGGAAAAAAGGCTTTTTCCGCATACTCCAGGATGGCGGTCGTCCTTCCGTCCGCCATCCTAATTGACCCCTTAGTTTGGTGTGCGTGCAAATCCAGCATTGCCAATCTCTGGTGAGTTGCAGCTACTACTGCTGAAATAAGGCCAATGGAGGTACCCATGGGTGAGGCAGACTGGCTTCAAGGGCAGGGCCAGCCATAGCACTGGTGGTGTCCTGTGCATTAATGTTTGTTAGTGCCCCCCAATGACCACCTCTGCCATGGATTCCCTCACTACCACCCTTTAACTGTGCCCCCCAAGTTTCCATAACCACTCTCTCTCAGATGCATTTAATTTGATTTACAGCGCCACTCATACCATTGTGGGGTGTCAGAGCTCTTTACATCACACATTACACAGAGACAATCAATATGTGTGTAAATCACTGTATAGAAAATGTTACATAAGACTAAGGACTACAAGGTGTAGGAGTCACATGACAACCATACTAGTAGCCCATATAGTTTTATAGTGATTGGTCTGGAAAAACACAATACCCGGAATTTAAAACGTAATACCATGGTTGGGGGTTCTCCTTAATAATCAGAATTGATTTCTGTCCAAAAGAACACTTTTTGGGACATTAGGATAATCAAAGACTGGGGGGGTACATAACGCTCTAATTTATACCTTGCAGTTTGTATGCAGCTCTTAGATGACAGTTAATAGCTCACTGTTCTAAGTTAGGATTTTAACTTATAAACTGCAAGTAACAAAACTTCCACTAGACAAAATTCTGATCTCTCTAGGAAGAACATTAATCACCAGAGTCATCATGACATTTTTATTGTTGCCGAAAATTGCTGGAGGCCAGGAAGGAGGCAGCAAGCGATTTTTTTTTTTTAATAAATCTTTTTATTATTATAACACAAGAGGAAAAATATACATATCAGGTGTCATTAAACAAAATACAGCACAGCTGTGGACGGGCAAATGAAGTGACGAAATAATGTACAGTCATAAGCAGCAGAAAAATCAAATGCAGCGTGAACCAGAAGCAAAACAATTGGATAGCAATGACCGCAGGCACCCATCAATAGCACCCGCCCACCAGGAGTACAGGAGGTACGGAGCAAACATGTGACACCCGGATACGTTAGGCAAGAATCAGGAGAATACGCCACAGCTCTTGTGAAGAAAGGAAAGGGGAAATAGAATGGTCATAGAAAATAACAAAGGAAAAATAACCCCCCCCCCACAACCCCCCACCCTACACCCCTGCAGATGGCTACGACCTAACCCCACTAGCAGCGTGCCTGTCGCCCCCTAAACTACACCCCAAGGAAGGGAAAAAGTTGGAGGAGGAGAATATAACAAATCAATACGAGCTCCCGGACTCCCATCCCCCCGCCAAGAGCAGACACCCCGTACCGTAATGTTAAGCAAATTACAGCAAAGCAAGAGACATTTCGTAGGGGAGTCGCAAGCAGAAAAAGGACCATCCCGCCTGATCCCCGGCACCATAGAGGCAGCAAATCCCGTCCCGAACACATCAGACACATAAATATCAAACACTCAGAACCACGTCTGGCCCTCGCTCCCACAGATATAACCCAGCAAAGACAAAAGAAACATTGCATCAAAGTCCAGTCCAGTTCAGCCCAAACCCTCACGTTCCATCACGAAGACCCCGTCCAGTACAAATGAATTGTTGCGATTTTTCACACGGGTTCTATCCATCCGAACCGCCAGCATCACAAAAATAACCGAAAACAGTAGAGTGTCAAAGTCAATACGAAAGAAGGGAAAACAGGATAGACGTACACAGAGTCTAAAGTCAAAGCAGGGCCACCGCCCACCATCGACAAATCTGCAAAGCGGTTTTGATCACTCACGAAAAGAGGCAAAGGGTTAATCCTACAGACGCTGGAGAAGACACAATGGCTAACAATCCAGGACATGACCTCAACCCTGTCCCGTTCGATCCAAAACGTCAGCAGAGATCAACCGGCCAGCCGCCATGTTAGTCGACGTGGGCAACAAGGGCAACCAGGACAGATTGGTGGGCTGTCCCCCCAAGCCAGCCGTAAGCAACAGCAGTTCACAACATCCAACGGAGATTGTTCGACAAGATGTCCAAAGCACCTGCACAAAGTTCAAAGACAATAAGTCTGACATCGGCCCCTGTGATCCCTGGGGGACCCCCAAGAGACATTCTTCAGATCGCCAAGCCCTGCTTACACAATTACTGTGCTCATGGTGAACAAGACCGTGGGAAGATGTAGGGGGGAACATGTCCAGTTGCGTCTGAACCACGTCGTCAACAAGCCCACAGGGCATTACTAGCTGGGGCCCTTCCCCCTCGTCGGCCCCGGCGGGAACAGCTCTTGTCGGGTGGAGCGCAATGAATCCTGTATCCAGAGCAGTGTTCAGCTTTGCGAACTGCTCATCCAGAGAGACTCGGACATCAGCTATGGCCGCCATGATGTCTTGCATCGTAACCGCCATCTTGGGGATGGGGGGGTCGTCGGGCGTTCCAAGCATTAGTTCCCAGCCTGCAGGTGAATACTCCCGGAGACCAATGGACCACACAAAAGACAGGTCAAGTCACACATCGGAGGAATGTCTCTCTCCACACTGCCAAGTCAATCCTGCCCGTGTAATGAACACACAGCTCAGTTCCGAATCCCACCACGTAGCGCCAGCAATGGGGGCACCTCAGTATCCCAGAAACAGTCTCATCTCCGGCAGGATCTGCAGAGCCGGTCGTGCGCCCGTGGGAGCAGCGATCGTCCTCGCCCCGAGCGGCGCCAGCCGAGGATTCGGGAGCGGCCCGCGAAAACCGGGCCGAATCCTAAACAGCGTCGGGGTCGTCACAGTATGTGCTCCGCCGACATAGAATGTATCCAACAGGCCAGCGCTTCGGGGGGTGCTACATCGCCACGTTGCCAGTCAATTAAGGCGTCCGCGGCCAAAACCTGACCGATGGCCACTTCGCACTAGTAGACCGACTCCGCCCCTGTACAGATGGCCGCTGTTGTTGCTTCTTTGTCCGGCCATGCCCTGCAACCCACGTCCCGGCTCAAGAGACTTTAGGGCCGCTAACTACCGCTGCGGATGTCTCCGATTTCGGGGCCGGCAGGGAGCCGGGAATCGCGCCATCAAATTCAGCGCTCCTTCCCCAATACAGAATATAGCGCGATAACAGGATGATATGCAGGATAGTTGTGCGAGGCTCGGAGGGTCACGGAGCCGGGAGCCTACGCGTCCGTCCTGGTCGCCATCTTGGCTCCTCCCCCCAGCAAGCGATTTTAAAACCATAATATACCTGCAGGACATAATGCCTCCACCCAAGGTCAGCACCTGGTGCAGTCAAAATGGTTGCACCGCCCTAGAGCTGGCCCTTCTCAAGGATCCTGTGACCTCAGTGACAGGGTCACTGTTGTTTTAGGGTGTGCTGCTTCATAGGCCTGCCCGCAAGACTGGAGCTGAACTTCAGTATGGATAGTGGTGGACAAGCCTTGAAGGTTGACCTACACTTGTCATGCTAGGGTCCACCTGCTGGTGCGAAGACACCAGGACTTCTAGGTATTGCGAAGCCTTCTAAGGTCTAGCATGTGATTGTGCTCTTGCAGGAGAGTGGTCTGTTGGACTGGTTATTAAGGCTAAACCTGGTTCCCAGTTCCAAATTCAGCAGCTCTGACCATAGTGCCACATCCTCTCCCCCACTGAACACCGTACTGCCCCACTGAGAAAAACTCCAACTGTCTTCAACTACAACCCAATCGTTGCCCCCTATAAACGCGGCTCAATTTAAATTACGCACTAGACAAGAGTAATATGCGGCCTACAAAAAAAAAAGTAACAACATCCTGGAACAAGCAAACACTTATAGGGAATGCAAAATGTAGCAAACCATGGTGAATGTAAGCAGGAACAACATGGTTACCTTAATGCTTTTGCACTCACTATTCAGAAATCAGTGAGCACTTTTTCCTTAAAAGTTAAGGACACGACTACAGGGCCCTGAATGGGCCCATTTCAATGGCCATTGCTGACATCCTCACAAAACGCAAGCAGTATGGTAAAAAGACCACATCCCTGGATGCAGAACCGTAGCACACATTTTGTTTTTGAATCAACACAATGCAGTACCTGCAGGATTGGTGCACTAAGTCCAGGGAAAACAAAGACAAGAAAACAAAAATAGCGCTTCACTGGCAAACTCTGTAAAAGTGGCACTAATGTGATTAAGTGTGAATAAAATCAGTTTGGCTAGTTTGCTACCACTCTGTCTTACTTTACTTAGTTATTTATATATTTTCAGCCTTTTATTCCCAATGCTGCACTTTGGAATTAAAATGTCAGAAAAATATGACATTTCCAGCAAAAGCGTCTTTCTTTTTTGGATCCATTTCACAGGGAAGCAAATAAAAGAAAGGAGAGGAAAGAGAGTGAGAAGCCCGTCTTAAAGTCACGGTTTTCCTGGGCGTCCGCAGGGGGGGCAAGGAGGGTCGCTCCAGGGAGGGGCAAGCGCCCCTCCTTGCCCCCCCCCTGCGGATGCCCATGCCTGCCCCCTGCCCTGTGCCCAAAACAGTGCCCCTGCCCTAAAAACTACCTTAACCCCCCTCTGCCCTGCGACCTGAAACCCAGCCCTACTTACTATGCTGCGTCTATATCCTTTCTGTCCTAATCCTTCCTGTTCAATTGATCAAGTGCAGCTTTAGAGGCTAGCTTTACGTTGGTTCCCATGCTGTTTGGCCACTGTATATGCGACCATTGTCACTCATTCTACAAATAGGAAGCTATGGCTTGTCTTAGGACTGATCAATCTTCTTACTCACAATGAATACTCTCTAGTTCTCACAGGCTTAGGTACTTGCTTAGAGGATCTCTTGATTTAAATCCATTCCTCCTTTGCTGCAGTGACTGAGAACTGATTCTTCCTGAAAACAAAGTACAATAGAAGCTAAACTGTGCTGGGACTTTATCACCTTAATAACTGCGCACTTAACTGTCATTGGCCTCTCCTTAACACCATCGATTGGCACCTCGACCTGGGCTGCTTCAAAATGTATCTCATTGCTAATGTAAAGCATACACTCTAAGCATAGTTTTATGAAGAATTATTTTATTATAGCACCCTGGGTACATTGCAGCCACCAAGAGCCTCTGTATTACTGGTGTCCCTTATAGTGTTGCCTTTCCTCAGGGTTCCAGTTCCAACCCACAGCTCCTATAGTTCCTTTACAACACATGGCGTTTCAGTGGGTGACAAATTCCTACCTGTAGAGAAAATAGCAGTTTTACTTCGAGGGTATGTCTACAAATAACTGTCGTTGCTGTCTGTGTGTAAAAGCAAAGTATGCCCAGGGCACTTTACACTCAGTTAGTTTAAAGCTGTTAAAGAGAGAGAGAGGGAATCCTCATTGGGACACATTTCCTCATTTGTTGTTGATAATTTCAGTGACTATTTTTATGAATATACATTTGGGGGTGGTATCTAGGCCATGAGTATTTCATAGTTATTTATATGCCTGTCCCATTACATGAACTGGCAGGAGTTTTCTCCCATAACTAAGACTGTCAGAGTAAATGGACAGACACACCATGGTCCTTGGATCTCATAGGCTCCATGCTCCTAATTGTGGGCCTCCCCAAGGGAGAGCTAGAATTTAGCAGACTGTACTACCAGTTAATATAATTCAGGGTCTGAGACCACAAGCCTCAGAATAATTTCAGTAATTTCACCATTTCAATTAAGGATATCCTGTCAAAGCAATTCAATTTCTAAGTCATTGTGTAATTGTATCTCATAATGTGATCAGAGGCTTAACAGATTTCGAGGCTTATCTCTGCCCAAAGATATGTTATGTACTGGTGATCCGCTGGAAAGGTGCACTGCGGTTTGGCTATTTACATTTCTTGTTAATGGATAGGATTCCAACCTATTTGTACTTGGCAGGTTTCATTATATGGCAAATTATCCTATGTCTTCCACAAACAAGCATGAGTTTGTTAGCGTTTTTGTTTTTGGCAAAGAGCAGTATGTAATTTGCATAAGGGGAAAAAACTATTTGTGACTGTATTTTTCAACAACCCTATCTTGGATTGCTTCTTTGGTCAGTCTGGTGTTGGATGATAATGTTTCTATAGTCAATGGGGGTAAGAAAGGAACCAATCCTGTCTGATGTGCATTTCTTGAATAAGGATGTATAAAGCAAATAGGTGTGGCTATTTTACCCCTGATTGGTGAGTCAGTGTGGATGGGTGAGTGTTAGAATGGGTCAACGATTAGCTGGATCGGTAAGTGCATGGATGAACGAACAAGTGACACACTGTACAGATGATTGATTAATGAGTGAGTGCATGGATTATTGGGTCAGTGCACTGGGAAATGACTGAATAAGTGAGTTCAAGGACGGTTGGGTCAATTGCCACGTCTATGAGTGTGTGAGTGACTGCTTGCATGGAAGGATGTGATAAATCTTAAAGGCTGAAGCCTCCCACGGCAGCAGCTAAATGCTATAAAGATGCAAATATCTACCTATAATAAGGCACAGCAAACATTACACCCGAGCCAGACACCATTTTACCAAGAATGATTGCAACATATTAGAATTGCGCAAATTCACTGGATTCTACTTTACGAAGCTGATAGATAACGAGTCTTTATTTCAATGCAACCATTGATGATACTTTTATTTGCATGAGGCGTATTTAAAAGGAAATATACATTGGAAGCAATCTCAATTTTTCTTTGAAATATCACGGTCTCCACATTTTCCAAGGCACCAGAAGGCTTCCAGAGTTCATTCCTCAAAACAGCAAGATTGTTCGAATACTGGAATAGATAAAAATGCACGTCAGTTATATGGGTCAATGATCAACAGCTGCTAGTATTACTGCTACACAGTTTTCTTTTGCAGGTTTAATGTATATATTTTCAGTGTGCCTCAATACGTTAGTGATATAATGCAGTTTTCTCTTCAATTGATCACAATGTGCAATCATCCATATTGACAAGGATTGGTGGGTGGGTGCCAGCCCCTACCATAGTTCGGGGTTAGCCTGATGTGATATCTCAAGTGCTCAGAAACATCCCATTTGGACCAGAAACAGACACTGATCGCTCATTAAAATATGATTTGTCTTCCACTGCCTAGGAGACTAGAGCCTTTGTTGAACACACACGGTCTCTGCTTCTGCAACCGGAAAATCCATTGTAAATGCTAACTCCTCCTCTTATATAACATCATGCACCTGTAAAGTCGAGATAGCTAGACTTTTCTTGGGGGTTTAGCATTTGCCATAATGGTATATACCTGTTAATCCAGTTCTTGTGTGACAATGCCACAACGACATCGGTGTAAATAAGTTTGAATTGAATCTTTCATCACTCTGTTTATCTTTCTTTTTTACATGGGCACCTTTTATTTCTTTTTGCTTTTGGACAAGGTGATACCTGTAGTGTAGTGTCATTATGTGCAGTGGGACCCTTTTGGTCCTAGGCAGACTCCTTACAAAGTTACTGAATCAGTTGGGAGGGATTTGGGTGTGTCTGGGTGTGGTTAATAAAGTCTATGACGCTGTGTGTTCAGTTAACTGTTGCATGCCAGAGAATAAAGACATGTATTACGGAGCTCCATGTGTGGTGTAGTCATTTACGTGGTCCAGATCTTGGGTGAATGCCACAATACCCCCTTTCTGCTCTTTAATTTTCCCTGGAGCTCTTCCTGTTCCTAAGCTGATCGTTGGGTCTACTTATAGGACGGTAGGTCTTGAAAGATACCAAGGCCGTGAAGCTGGTGTGGTGCTTTCTGTTGGGCACTGTGAGGAAGTCTCAAAGCAATGGATCTGTCATAGTCTCTGTTGAGTTCCCATACTTACCAACATTTATGGGGGTGATTTTTTTCATGCGTGAAAACCAAAAATTTGCAACATTATGACACGAAATGGCATCACATGGCCTACGGCAGAGTGATGAAATCACAGAGAGAGCATAGCAAGGTGGTTGAATCAGAGGAAAAGACTTAGGCTTCTGACCATATGACATCATGAGACCGAGCAGATAACTACTTTGACTGGCTGACTTTTGTTGGCATGTCAGTTGCTAGTACTATTTTTTAGTTATTTTTTTCAATTAGATTTTTATTTGATTTTTACAAAGAGTCAGAATAATCAATGCAATCACTTACATAAACAAAATATCTCCAGACAATGAAAACATTAAATAAAATTATATAGAGGAAAGTTAAGGTTAGATTTATAAGTTGATCTAAAGTGACCAGAAAAGAGATGAATAGAACAATTGGCTAGGACCAAAGCTAATGTAACAACATTTTTCCCACTTTTTTAATTGATCGAGGACCCAGAGCTTTGGCAATTAAAGTTTCACATTCGTAGATTTGGCAAAGCATAGTCCAAAATTCTACACCTTGGGAGGTGTAGGATCAATCCATGCCCTAGGAACACATAGAAGGGGGCTAACTATTATAATTATAATTAATGCCCTCAGGCTGGGAGCCAATGCAAATATATAACCCAACATGATTTCCTTATAGCTCAGGTTAATTTCAATCCCAAGATGCACTGAGATCAATTCAAATAAACTGCCCCAACATACTATCAGCTTAGGGCACTTGATGAACATGTGTACTATATCTGCTGCGTAATGCTTACACTTGGGGCAGTATGAGCGCTCTGAAGTCCCATCGCACCCCATTTCGAGATGCTATCTGGTGTATATTATAACATTAAAATTGTCTTAAATTGCTGTAGTTTAAGACTGGTCGAGCTGATTGACTGATCTAAAATAACGAATGCATCCTTTAACTCAGCAGTCGTAAGCGGTCATCTGGCGCTGGCTCCATTTTAATGCGAGTACTATCATCAAGTGTATAGGCCATGTACTTCTGATAGATTATACTTATACTAACCATCTTTCCTTCTTGCCCAGATTGATAATAACAAGAGAGAAGGTCAGTCGTTACTATATCATTGCTATACTTAATTGCAATAACAATATAGTGCCTCACCTGCAGATATATTTTTTTAAATGGTGCTGCGAGAGCCCAAATGCAGCCCGTAGGGAATTAAATGCCCAGAAACCATGCCTATCATACAGCTGTCCCAAGTTAACTATGCCGACCCCAAAGTTGTCCTACGTTGTCATGAAATATGTCAGGGAATAGAGTATTGCTCCAAAGCATAATCAACAAATGAACAGTTGGTAAAGAAAATCTTGTACAGATTTCTCATCAAATTCACACTATATCCCTTACTACTTTGAACCTCACCTGCTTAAAGTAGTCAGGATCCATCAATTCATGAAAAAAGAGATGTCAATATATACCTAGTGCTAATTGGTACCCATGTGATAGGTGGTGGCCTAACGGCTAGGGCGGTTGACTCTAATCTGGGGAACCAAGTTGGTGTCTCTGAAAGGACGTGCTTCATTCTCTGATTCTGGGCAAATCACTTAATCTCCCTGTGCCTAACAAAAATGAATGTGTCCTCAAGTAATACAACTGGTGCTTTTGTAAAGTGCTCTGATACCCGATACCTTCGGGTCAAGTTCGTGCTATATAACACTCCGTAAAATAAAAAATAAAAATATGCAGTCTGCCCACCCTTGTTTCCAACCAATAAACTTCAAATGTGGCCAGTAAATGATGCCCAAAAAAATAGCTTAAAGTCTGGTAGTTTAAATCCACCCTGTTATAGGGTAGCTTCAGGAAGCGGATGGCACGCCTAGGTCTCCTATAACCCCACATAAAACTACTAATTGCCCTGTCTAATTGTTTGAAGAAAGAATCTAGAACTCGAAGTGGTATTGAACAAAACAGATATAGAAACTTTGGCAGTATATTCATTTTAACAATATTACATCTACCTAAGATGCTCAAAGGGAGTTTGTGCCGTTGTCGCAGTTTCACTATAACTCTTTTCAAAAGAGATTCATAATTAAGTGGGATAATATTCTCCAAGCGACTACACAAGCATATGCCGAGATACGTATCAGTGTGTGCCACACCTATCACAGGGGTTTGTGATTTGAAATTTAAAATCACCTGTGTCCACATTTTATCCGGAGAAGGAACCGAATTGTTCAGCCTCCTTGGATATTATATTGACAGCATTATACGGGTTACTGGCAAAGACTGAGGACATCATCAGCGTAAGGCATTATTTTGAGATCAGTACCATTAAGCCGGACAGGTTGTATACCCTTGTTCCCATTCAAGTGTCTTAAATAAGGTTCGATGTAAAGGGCAAACAGCAAAGGAAAGAGTGGACAACACTGCCGTGTGCCCAGTCCTATTGGAAAAGAAGAAGATGAATGTCCGCAGATCAAGACATTAGCAACCGGGTTCTTACAGAGCATCTGTACAAGTGTAATAAACAGGTTGCTGTTTCAGCCATGATCAGCCAAAGTGCTCCCTTAAATAACTCAATCAAAAGCCTTCTCTGCATCCACCATAATCATACCTATGTTATCCTTAATTTTACCAGCCACATCTAACGCCGCAATTGCAGTATTGGTGTGTACCGTGGTGTCTCTATCAGAGATAAACCCATGTTGTTGTTCTGAGACCACATTATGTATAACTGGAGCGAGACGCAGGACTAGAATTTTAGAGAAGACCTTGCATTCGCGTTTATCAGGGAGATAGGTCAATAAGAACTCCGTTCCTCAGGGGGTTTGTCTTATTGGAGACAAACCACAATGTTGGTCTGTCCCCATGACAGCAGAGCAGCTTCTCCATTGCTAATAGCAGTTACCAAATCAAAGAGCTTTGGTGCTGGAATATCAATAAAGACTTTATAGAATTCCAACAGTATTGAATCTTCCCCAGCTGCTTTCCCTGAAGGTAAAGTATTTATAGCTATCTCAACCTTCCTGAGGCTGATTTCCCTCTCCAGGACATGTTGCTGTTGGAGATCGAGTCAGGACATACCACACTCCTGTAGGTCCTTGCCTGCAGCCTGATAGTTGTTGCTGTCAGACCTATGGTGCAGTTTTTGATAGAATATAGCAAATTGTCCTATGATTGATTGAGGGTTTATGTATACTACACCACTTTCCCCTACAATCTGACAGATAATAGTATTTGCTTTTTTATCAGAAATCTGGTAAGCCAGAAGATGCCCCACCTTTGCCCTAAATTCATATTGGGAAGCCATAATATTCTGTTAAATAGCAGCCACCCTCTCCTTTAACCCCCTATTGAGTATTTGTCATCTCTCAATTACCTTTAGATGTAGTGACTGCTCCTGGGGGTCTTTAAAGAGAATTGCATGTAAAGGATCTTTTTCCAGATCCAAACACTCCTGCCGAATTTGGGCCTCCTCTAGCTGTTTGCCCCTATTTTGAGCCAAAATAAACCAAAGGATCATCCCCTGTATATATGGTTTCATGCAGTCCCAGACAGTTGCAATCGAAGCAGTACCTTTATTATTCAATATATACTCTAAAAGTAGGCGCTTCAAATTAACCTGATATTTCATAATGGCAAGCAATTTTCAAGGAAATGTAAAGGGTCATCGACTGTCCCTTCCTTCTACTGAACTAGACTGCATATAAAATATAATGGGGTTGTAGTCTGAGGTAAAATTAGGACAGATCTCAATAGATGCTCCTTCCAACAGCTATCCTTTTACCAAAATCAGATTGATACAAGAACATTGACTATGAGTCAACATGGTATCAAGGGGAGCAAAGCTCTCTGTGGTCAACAAGGCAATGCAGTCTAATTATTTCCATGAAAGATGCCCATGTTTTAACCATCCTAACACTAGCTTGCCCATTAGTAGTATCTATATGATAGCTGACCACACAGTTAAAGTCCCCCATTAAGATCAAATTTCTACCCCAATCCAACAATTCCAAATTTAAATAATAAAAAACTGCTGGATTGTCCGAGTTAAGGCCATACACTACACAGATAGTATATGTCAGCTCATTGATGGCGAGCTGTGCAATAGCATATCTGCCCCTACTACCAGAAGCAATTTTCTAAATCCTAGCAGCTAGTTTCCTAGTTTTCATTAATGCAGCCCCCGTATAGACACTGTTTGAGAAGTGCATATAAGCGGCTCATACCCCAGCTGCTTCAATACTTGTCGATCTTTGAATGCTAAGTGAGTTTCAGTTACCCCAACAATTTGTGGCTTGTATGGTGCTAATTCCTCGCAAATTTGTTGTCGTTTCCTCATCTAATTTAAGCCTGCCACATTCCAACACATTCATTTTAAACTAGTCATTAACTAGCCCGACTATATGACCTTACAGCCTAGTCACCATCTCTAACTGCCAACCACCCTCCTCACTATTTTACATGCCGAATACAGTTTCGAATTATTCTGACTCCTAAGACTGCCCCCACCACCCCTTTTTGTGAAGTGCACAAACTGTTTAACACTAACACCCACCAATGCTCCCCGCAGCTCCCCTAACCCAAACCAACCCTCCCTGTTACTGTGAAAGGGAATCATGCACCCCCTTATGCTGTCAGTTGCATTGACAGCCCTCAAGAAGCGATGTGCGGACCACCCCCATGCCCTCCCCACCTACTTCGCATCCCTACCACTCACTGTATAATAATTCCTCCATCCCTTTTGTAGATATATATATATAACCTACCCCACATATGTAGAGCTAGTCAAGCCCATACTCCCTTTGGCACCCCCGCTCTGGTTAGACATTAAGATTAGGGCTAAGAAGAAGACTGTGAAGACCCTTGCCGCCATTGGCTGAGGGCTTGTGAAGCTTCAAATTCCATATGAAAATATTGTGACCATCTTTTCTTTTTTTTATAAACAGATTTTATTGCGTCAATGAGCACATACAATGCAAAGCCCCTCCGACTAGAGGTCTTCTGCTACATTTCAAGCACAACACATTGGCAATGACATTTTGTATGCATGCTTTCTCTTGGTATAACATGGATAAGAAAAACAATTAAGCTTACCCCAGTTAACTCCCCCCCATTGCACAATTCTACCTCTCCAGCACCACTTGAGGTCTAATTCACGGTAAAGCAGTTCCTTTCGAGCCACTTGCCTCATGTATCTTAGTCCCATGCTATCATCCCAGGATGTATTGGGCTCTAAATAGATGCCTGTATACTCCGCCCACCGCCTCCAGATCTTTGGGTGTTTTTGTGGCAGCCCCGTGCTTTAAAGATGGGTATCTCCAACCCCATGTTAAAATCCAAGCCATTTTTCCATGTCGATAAGGAAGGCCGGGCTTCAGCTTTCCAGTTTCGTGCAATATCTTGTTTTGCTATCACTAGGCCCAATAACAGTAGATGACGTTTATATATGTTCCCACCATTGCCTTCCATGATATGTAGAAGCACTAACCTAGGTGAGGAAGGGAGCTCCCACCCCAACATCTCCATCAAACAGGCCAATACCCCCGCCAAACCTAGCAAGCGCTGTACACTGCCACACTGTATGGAGTAGGGTGCCATCCTCCCGACCACATCGCAAACACGTTGGGGATGTCACTAGGCCCACCCTCCACAACCGAACGTGGGTAAAGTACACCCTATGTAAATAGTTACATTGAAATAGTCGGAGCTGCATTGCAATCGCTGCCCCCCGGGGGTATGCTAATGCATCATTCCAGTCATCTCCGTCTAATGGGCCATGGTCTCCCTCCCACACCAACCTTTGTTTGTCAAGCGTGGTGGGGCTATTTGTTACTAATGATTGATACATTTTGGAAATGTTATGGTCTTGTCAGTCCCCCATGAACAATTTTGCTTCAATGGGACTGAATTCGAGGAGGGATTCCAGTTCTGTAATACTGGGAAGAAGGGCATGCCAAAATTAAAGGTATCTAAAAAACTAGGTCTTTGGCATCTGGTATTCTTGTTGATGATCTTGAAAAGACTTCCAGACTGTACCCTACATCACATCTCCCAAGGTGGAAATCCCTATGTTGTCCCATCCTCGGAATCCAGTCAAGGCCTCCAACTGAGGCAGACCCCCATTCGACCATAGTGGTATTTCCTTCATCAATCTGCCCCACCTACCCAACTTTCCCAGAGCCTGTCTCACACCTGAAAGACTACCCTCGTAGCCGACGGTAAAGCTGTACGACGGGAGGCAGAATACAGAATAGTGTGAAGGGTGACCTCTCCCATGTATTGTCTTTCCAACGCATATGCGGGGTCACTTCTGTCCCCATACCACCAATCGTTCAAGATCAGGAGATGTGAGGCCATGTATAATGATTGTACATCTGAGGTGGCTAACCCCCGCAGTATGTTGGCTGGAAACATGTTTTCAACGCCACTCTGGATGCCTTACCTGCCCAAAAAAATTGCCTTAGGACCGAGGTGACCTGACGAAGCCATGCCGGAGAGACCGGGTATGGGTGGTTTTGTAGTTGATATAGCAATTGTGGTAACAATACCATTTTGAAGATTGTCAATCAACTCGGAAAGGAGAGTGGCATAAGGGACCAAGTATTCAGTTCATCACAGACCCTTGTCTACACTGGCTCAATATTTCTGTCCCAGGAAACCCCCGTCGAATCGGACAAGAAGACTCCCAGGTATTTTACCCCTATTGTAGTAACCTGCACTGAAGAGGCTCAGGCGGCCAACTCCTTATGTTTCCCCAACACCCATAGGGTAGATTTACGAGGATTCATAAACAGACCGGAAGATTCCCCAAATATCTGCATAATACGTAATATCCTCGGTCCAGTTTTATTGATATCTGTCAAGAAGAACAGGACTTTGTCCGCATGCAATGCGATGCTGTCTGATAGTCCCCGGGTCCACTCAAACCCTGCCACTTGTGCATCCATCTGCACCCAAGCGGCCAAGGGTTCCATTGCCAGAACAAATAAATATGGCAACAGTGGACAGTCCTGGCAAGTGCCCCGGCTGATAGGAAAAGTAAAGGAGACTGATTCCGCAACACAAACCGATGCTGTCAAGTCTGTGTATAATAGTTTAAGGTAGGATAAGAATCGGGGTCCAATATTCAAATGATCTAACAGGGCAAACAAATACGTGCAGCTGAGAGAGTCAAATGCTCTATCTATGTCTGCTAGGAGAAGTGCGGCCGGTTGATCAAAGTCCCGAATTGCGGCCAAGGCTACGTGTGTCCAACGTATATTGTGACGTGTTGCCCTATGAGGCATGAAGCCCGCCTGGTCCGGATGAATCAAGGAAGTATTATGGGACAGAAGACCATTGGCCAAGGCCTTAGCGAGGATCTTGGCCTCAATATTTAATAACGATATTGGGCAATATGAGGCGTGTTGGTCCAGAGGCCGACCCGGTTTATGAAACACAACTATCTCGGCGTGATGCCAATCCCGCGGGAGGCCACTGTGTGTTCGCGCCTCCTCCACCACTCTCATCAAATGAGGTCCCAATTTCATGGAATATCTCTTAAAAAAATCACAAGGGTATCCACTAGGGCCCGGGGCCTTGCCAGAATTTAGGTCTCCCAGCGCTTTAGAAAATTCCTCCACAGTGGGTTTAAGGTCTAGATCCGCCCGGGCTACATCAGAGAGGGTCTGGGGTGGGAAATCCCTTATAAAGCGGTGCACCACATCTGCTGATAGGAATTCCTTTACTGACTAAAGTTATGCGAAGTAATTCACAAAACTCTCCGCAATCAAAGAAGGATCTCCAAGCACCCTACCATCTGGTCCTGTCACTCAAGGGAGAACCGGGGGCACAAGGCTCCCTGGCACACACAATGTAACAGCTTGCAAAAATCTCCCCACTGGTATATCCTACTACGGGATGCCAGCCATGTCAATCAGGCCTCGTCCATTAATAGGGCCTGTCCACCCCCTTCCTCTCTACTATCTGTCAGAACCCCACAAGTCTTACCGTAGTCATGCGAGGTGATCTCGCAGAGGTAACATGAACATCCACCACCTTACCCTAGTAGAGGCTGAAAACTAACAAGGATGAAGATGGGACTGGGGGGGATGCCAGGAAGAAAAAAGGATGGGTTGTAGAAAATCGGGATCCTGACCTCTGTGTTCCTACTGACCCCTGAGAAACGCCACCTGGAATAGGAGAGCAGGGAAGGGATATTACTTTTGAGCCGTGCACACCCCCACCCTCTTCATAAACATGTCAATATAGGTAAATCAGCATAATCACCTAAGCAAGGCAGCTGGGGAAACCATAAGCAAAGTCAGGAAGTCATCAAATGAAGACTGCAAAGTAAAACAAGCGCTCCTCCGCGTGGAAATCCGAAAGTATTCTTGCGCTCCTGCGCAGACACCCAGAAAGCAAACACGCGCTCCTGCGCGTGGAAACCCTGAAGGCAAGCAAGCGCTTCTGCACGTAGACAACCAGAAAGCAAACAAATGCTCCTGCGCGTTGTCTGAAGGCAAGCAAGCCCTCCTGCACGTAGTCAACCAGAAAGCAAACAAGCGCTCCTGCGCGGGTTACTCATATGTCAATAGTCCCAACTACGCACCCACATGTTGGAAGCCATACAAAAACAAAGCAGGTATCCCGGAGTTTATGGCAAACACAGAAAGTCCTCCACGGCGTGTGGAGAGATTCAGCAAGCAACAGAAGCGTACCTTAGTCCAGAGAGAAGCACCGAGCGTGATTCTCTCCCACGGTGAAGGAGTCACGAAAGCAGAGTTTCATGAAACGTCTGTTGGGGTAAAGGCGTTAATCCAATGGTTATGCGGATTCCCCTGGATGCGCCGGTACTGGAGTGACGTCAGCTTCCGGTCTCTGGAAGCTAAACCACTGACTCGACTTCGTGTACCAAGGCAGGTTCATACTTCCGCATTCATTCGGGGATCGGAATTGTGACAGCAGCCCCCACAAAACAGACCCCCCCAACCAACCCCGCAGATCACACAGGGGTGGCAGGCCGAGGACAAAGGGGATGATTAGCATGGAAAGCCCGAACCAACCGGGAGGAGGGACGGACATGGGACAGGGGTTCCCAGGACCTATCCTCCGGACCATAACCCTTCCAGTCCACCAGGTAAAAGAGCCTACCTCGGGTCCTACCAGAATCAAGAATAGCCCTGACTTCGTACTCCTCGTGGTCGCCCATGAGAACAGGAGGAGGCGGGGAGGAGACTAACCACTCAGGGTGAACAGGCGGCAGGAGGGACACATGAAAAACCGGATGTATTTTCATCTGGGGAGGTAAGGAGAGTTTTGTGGAGACACGATTTATCACCTTCTTGATACCATAAGGTCTTATGTAGCGTGGTAACACTTTTTTGGGGCAATGTACATTGAGGTTGCTTATGGACACCCACACCCTATCCCCCACCTTGTAGTGTGGCTCGGCCTGCCTGTGGTTATCTGCATTCTGTTTATAGTTCTCGTTTGCTTTTGCCAACTCAAATCGGACTTGTTGCCAGAGACAACAAAGGAGGGCATGATAGGCTTGTACAGTGGGGAAAGGACTCTCTTGTGGCTTCTCCCAGGGGACTGTCTGAGGATGGCGCCCTATGAGACAGAAAAAAGGTGACATGCCTATGGCTGAATGTTTGCTGTTGTTGTAGGTGTATTCCACCATCCACAGCACCTCGGACCATTCTTTCTCCAAAGTCAATAGTAAGCAGCAAAGGTACTGCTCCATGGTCTGGTTCGTTCTCTCCGCCTGTCCGTCGGTCTGGGGGTGGTAAGCCGACGATAAGCGCACTACCATGTCCATAGCGTTACAAACTTCGTTCCAGAACCTAGACAGGAACTGTGAGCCTCTGTCCGTGATCACTACTGACGTTATGCCATGTAACCTGACTATGTTATGCATAAAGATCATAGCAAGCTCAGAAGCTGTGGGTAGTTTCTTCAGGGGTACGAAATGTGCCATTTTGGTAAGGTGATCCACAATGGTAAGGATAGTGGTGTATCCCTCATGAGTCGTTGGCAGCTCAACAACAAAGTCCATGGAGACGGTGTGCCATGGATACGGTGGTACAGGAATAGGGTGCAGCAGACCTACTGAAGCCTGGGATGTGTTTTTTCCCTGAGCGCAAATGGCACAACGGTTTATATAGGCGTATACATCAGTACTCACTGAGAGCCACCAAAAATGACGTTGTAGCAAGTCTAGGGTTTTAGCATGTCCTGGATGATTGGACAGCAGGTGGTCATGACACATGTATAGTGCTTGTTGTCGGTGATCCATCTTGGTTAGGTAGAAACGGTCTCCCTTATACCAATATCCGTTTTGTGCTGTGATTCCTTGGAGCTACCCTATCCATGACGTGGTTTCTTTCTGTTATATATGGTTGTGGAGTCAAGAAAGAAAGGCCATGGTAAGGATTCTTCCTTGAAAGGGATAATGGTTGTGGTTTCAGCCACAGACGTGGACTCTTCGGTTTCCTCAAGACGGGACAACGCATCGGCTTTGGCATTCTCTCCGCCGGTTCGGTAAGTGATGCGAAAGGAGTATTCGTTGAAGAACAAAGTCCAACGTAAGTGCCTGGAGGTAAGGGCTCGAGCCGAACGAAGGAACTGCAGGTTCCTGTGATCAGTGTAGACGGTCACTGGATGCCTAGCATCCTTCAGATAATTATGCCATTCCTAGAACGTGGCTTTTATGGCTAACAGTTCACAGTCTGAAATAGTGCAATTGCGTTCGGTTGGTAGCGATTTCCTGGAGTAGAAAGCCACTGGGTGCAACAGGCCCGTTTTAGTGTTTCTCTGAAACAGCATGCCCCCCAGGGCGTCTTGTGAGGCATCGGCCTCCACTATGAAAGGCTGTTCGGCATTGGGATGTATCAAAATGGGAGCCGTGGTGAACCTTGTTTTCACTTCTTGGCAGGCTTATTTGGCCTTGTGGTCCCACTGGAACTGGGCTCCTTTACGAACAACCAGGTGATAGGAGTAACTAATGCACAGAAACCCAAAATGAAGCGGCTATAGTAATTTGCAAATCCCAGGAATCTCTGGACGTGTTTCACGGAGCTGGGGGATGGCCATTGCAGTATAGCCCCAACCTTTTTGTTATCCATTTGAATACCATCAGGGGTTATAATGTGTCCCAGTAATTCAACAGAGGTGGTGTGGAAGACACTCTTCTCCAGTTTCATGTACAAGCCATGTTGCTGTAGTCGTTGTAAGATAGTGCGTACATGATGAACGTGCGCGGGCATGTTGTTGGAGAAGCACAGGATATCGTCTATGTAGACGGCGCAAAACAGATCAATGTATTCCCTCAGCACTTCATTGATGAAATACTGGAAGGCAGCAGGAGTGTTGCAGAGTCCGAAAGGCATGACCTGGTACTCGAAGAGACCGAATTTAGTTCTGAAAGCAGTCTCCCATTCGTCACCCTTCCGGACTCTGACGAGATGGTAAGCTCCGCGCAGGTCCAGCTTGGTATTTATGTTGGCGTCCTTCACCTGGTCCAGCAGATTGGATATCAGGGGTACGGGATACAGTTTTTTACCGTAATAGCATTCATGGCCCTAAAATCAATGCACGTTCTTAAGTCCCCCTCCTTCTTGGCCACGAAGAAGAGGAGAGATGACACCGGCGATCTGGAATGTCGTATGAACCCATTAAGCAGGTATTCTTCTAGGTAGTTACATAGGTGTTCATTCTTCTTTTCCGTAAGGGAATATATACGGCTACAAGGAAGAGTAGAGCCTGGTATTAGTTTGATTCTGCAGTCAAAGCTACGATGCGGAGGAAGAGTCCTTGCTCCTTTTTTATCAAACACGTTAGCAAGGTCCGAGTTGTCATCAGGCACTTCCCCTTGGGAGAACATACCCATTCCAGTTAGGGGCAACGCATGGGCTTGTACCTCTGTGGTACTAGGAGTGTCTGTCTGCGGGTAGCAGTATGCAGAACAGCTAGCCGAATCCAGTGACATAACCCTGGATGCCCCATCAATACGGGAGCTGTGGTACACCAACCAAGGAAGGCCTAATATCAATCGGAACTGGGGTGCATCGATCACGTCGAAGGTAATGGATTCAGTGTGGTTGTTTCCAAACGTCATCTTCATGTCCTCTGTTTGAAAACGGATAAGACCAGACGTAAGATCCGTGCCATCTACTGTTTTTACTGTTTTGGGTTTCTCCTTGTGTACCGTGGCCATATCCAGATCCGTCATGTATTTGGTGTCGATGAAGTTTCCGGTGGCTCCTGAGTCGATAAGGGCTGTTACCTGCCATTTCTGGGCTCAAAGAGTCTGTAGCATAACATTCTCACCCAAATGATGGTGGTTGTCACAAAAGGCAGGGGTCGAGATTTTGGTATACGAAGAACCCAGTAGTCGGACCCCATGATCTACAGGGTTTCCCCGTTTCCCAGTCCGTCTCCCTTGGTGATCGGAAGAACAAACGGTTTCTTCCCTCTTGATCTATTTGGCTTTACTGGGCATGCCTGAACAAAGTGCCCACTCTTGCAGCAATATAAACACTAATTCTGTTTCCTCCTTTTATCGCGTTCTTCCTTGGATAGAGGCCCCCGGATACCACCTATCTGCATTGGTTCAGGAGCATCATGGGATAAACCGGTTCTTCGGTATTCCTTTCCGGTATCTGGGAAAGCAGGTCTTTGAGTTCATCACGTAGGACTCTATAGAACACGGACACCTTTTTGGATTCGAGCCAACGAGCTTCAATTACCAACCTGCTGAACACGGTGATTTAATGTAGCAGGTCTGTGTTGCCCTGTTTCAGACCAAGGAGTTCGTTATCTGCTACTTGTACAAAGGTATGTGGGGCGAACATCCTTTGCATCGTCTCTTTGAACACTGGCAGGTTGTATAACATGGGGTCATCGTTCTCCACCAAGCATATGGACCACTGGGAAGCATCGCCACCTAAGTAGGACAGTATAAACGCAACCTTGGATGCATCTACCCGAAAGGCTGAGGCTCGGGCCATGAAGTGCAAGTGACACTGAAATTGATTGACAATTGCAACAAGAACATATTAAGAAATACCGTCAGGACAAGGCTCAAGCAATCATCGTTGAGTCGGTAGAAAATCTGTCATATAAAATAAGGATTGAAAATAACGATTCTCTGGTACATAAGAAAAGGAGACAAATAAATGTTTTGGTCTTGATAAAGATGGGTGCATAATCAAAGATACCATCGAAACGCGTTGACGCTGGGTTGGACACAATTCAAGGACTAACCAATCCTAGTGGAATGTTAATATTATCGATACATCTATTAGGAGGTTTTCTGAATTTCCTTTGAAGGTGGATAGGTATTTGACAAGGGGTGATGTCATACTGTTGTGTTGTCTCTTCTGTTTATGCTGGTCATAATTAGAAATTGTTCCATTTATTATTTTATAAGGAATTTTTCTCATCACGTTACATTAGGTACGGTGGTGAGAAGGAAAACTGTGTTTTGTATCAGGAGTGTAATAGGATTGGTTTTTAATTTATGTATAATCATGGACTTATAGAAAATACTTGTGTTTTTAAACTTTGAATAAATGTATAAATTGATCGATCGCTTTGAATGAAAAAAATGTTTTTTTGGGTGCTTGTTTGACTATTTAATCACATCTCATCTGGGTCAAGAGAATTGCTTTTAACAACGGTCTGTACCTCATTTCCCTTGACATCACTAAGGGGTCCCTCTCATATTTTTTGAGAGAAGGAGTTCAACCAGCTAGGCTGGGCCAGCAGCAATTTGCTCAGCTCCAGACCAAACAACAGCCACTGTATGCAAAGTTGTTACCCCCTCCTGTCCTGCACTAGAATCCCCATTGAGTGCAAGTACTGTTGTGAGGGTAGCACAATCAGTCCCGAGATGCTGGGTGGCGGTTGCGGGAGGTAGTGGGGACCATTACAGGAGCGGTCTCAGCATGTGCTCCTCAACACGGGATCAGCCCGCCATCTTCCCCGCAAGTAGTATTTTTCAGTATGTTCGTTTGTTGGGCCAGAATGCAGGAAAATTAGGGCTTCATTGAGATTAGGTGTGGAGGCAGAGAGGTTGAGGCAGGACGGCAGAAAGGTCAAAGAGGTAAGGAGGTGGAGGTCATGGAAGTTAACTAGCTAAATGTGCCTGCAGAGGATGGTGGAAATGAAACACTGTTGCCCTGTTTTATGCTTTCCCATTCACTTCCCCACATTATTTCTCTGCTTTTTATTGTTTCTCGGTTGCCAATAGTCACACATTTGGTAATGAGGGAAGACACCCGAAGTCAGAGTCAAAGTTAATATGGAGATGAAGACATTAGTGCGTGTGTGGGGGGTGCTGTATGCGTGTGTGGTGAGGCATATAACACAGAATCCATCACGCTAGCTCACAGTTTTCATCCCTATGCATGTTGTCCAGGAATTCATGTTGGTGGCCAATTACAATACATATAGAACCCTAAATTAGGAAGAGATTACCTTCACTGATGTGGTCCCCAAATGCAAATGATCTCTCAGTAATATTAAAAAAAACAGTAGTAAAGGTGTTAAAGAGTGTAAGATGACTGAGCGAGCCAGAGGAGTTTCACAGGCCTCATCAATGCATGAGTGCTTACCTTCATTCACATTATTGCAACAGTGCTTTGAAAGGCTGCAACATGTTACGACACCATAAACATCATTTAAATATTTGAATAAACCCCATGGATCCCACAAATGCAAAGCTCACCTCTTGCCTGAGCGTAGCAGTTCAAATCCTTCATTGATTTTCTCAAAAGGCAACGTGTGGGTAATCAGTCCATCCAGATCAAATTTCTTGGCCAGGTAATCGGATACTATTTGTGGAACACAGTCTTTGCTTTTGAAACCTTTGGTACAACAAAAAACACATATTGTTTTAGTGGTCAAGAACACAATGCCCCATAGTGGCCCGCTGTGCCTGTCGTCACACCTTCATGCAGAGGTAGAGGGATGGGACGAAAATATAAAGCATAACTGATTCAGACAGGATTTGAACTCTTGTGACTGTTTAACATGAATTAAAGTAGTACAGCCACAAGCCAGCCCCCCTTCCTATACTACACACAATCACGGTGCTGAGCAATAGTGCAAATAACTGGAATTAAGTGAAAACATTAAAAAAAATAGTGAAATTAACTGACATTATTATTTTTTTTAAGTGATGCTTATAATGTACACGATTTTCCTGAAACCACTTGATTCTGCCTATTTTCATTTGGTCACAGTATTCGATGCAAAGCAAGGTCTAACTACATTGTGTGACTGTAGTTGAACTGCCTTTGCTTGAATCCTAGGTGTTTTCCACCTGTTCCCACCCCCATTATGCTCACTTTGCATACATTATCTGGCATTTGACGCTAAGTGATGCAAGGCTATTTGGTTCTGTGCTTGTTTCAACTTTCAGCTAAAAAATACTAGTGCATGCAAAAGTTGGTTGATACTGATTTTTGGGCCACTTTGCATTCCATAGTTCACATGACCGCCCAAACTAAGGATTCGTATATCTGGTGTTTTGTGTCAATGCGGAGAAGAAACTCCCTTCCCCGGACACCCTTTACTTTAGTCTGAAGCCTTTTAGCCTGCTCGCAGATGTGAGTCTAAAACCAGAAATGTTAACTGGAAAACCAGACGATGACAGAGTGAGCGCTTGGCACGATATCGGCAGAGACCTCTCCAGCAGGCTACAAGATCCTTCAGAATGACCAAAACCACTGGTGTTCAGTCAACATTGTTGGAGTGGGACCAGATGTAAGTATAAGCTGGAGGAAATGTAACCAAATATATACACATATATCCTGAAGCCATTGACTTAGGAGACCAAGCACAGCTGTCTCACTATAAGGCAGAGGCCCCACTGCTAGACTGGAAGCATAGAGATTGACACATTGCTGCCGCCATTTATGGTAATCATTTTGGAAGGACTAGGACAAATTAAGAATCGGTGCAATAGGCTAATTGACATGGGTAGTAATTGTAAACAGCCCAGGGGCATGGCAACACAGCTTTGAATCATGGCAGCAGCACTGTTGCACCATGAGAGCACCAAGAAGAAACTCCGGTTACTTTGAAACATCCAATGGCGCACAGCAAAGTAAAATGGTTAATTCAGTAGCATGGAGCACCTGCCCGTGCCAGGCTGCCACATTGGGTGGTTTTGGGAGAAGGGGGAGGTTTGGGGGTTCCAGGAGGTGGGGCTAGTAATGGAAGCAGTGCACCACTGAGCATTTCACCCCTTCAGGTGTGCTACCGCAAATGTGGTCATGTGTATAATGCTTATAAAAAAAATAATGCGCAGAGCTTAAGTTTAAAAATGAAATGTGTTAAATGTAAAATTTGTAGAAGGCAAGCGTACTTAAAAACAATAGGCTTGTAACTGAAATGAAGCATGAATTCTTAACTTGACATAACCGAAGATTCCATGAATAAATAAGAGAATATATTAATATTGAAAGGCCTGTTTTCTACATTGAATAGTTGTTTGTGCAAGATGTTTTTTTTCTTTGCTGCAGACCTTGAAATTTCAGAAACTACTGTTTATTATTTAATGAATAGACATTTGTTGTATTAGAGGACTGGTAGTAAAGTTTTTGAGCAGTGTAACTTCAGCTCCATTTTTACATGTCATAAATATGCAATTTGACACAGTTTGTCTGAAGTGCCAGAACCACACACTATGCAAGAAGATGCTGAAGTGACAATGATGAGGAAGGGCCAGCAGTAAGGAGATCAACAAGAACAAGAGTACCTTGTTGAAGGTACTCCGCCCCTGAATGGACATATTTGCCTGCTAATGACTGGGAGAGATAATTTTGAACATTTTGCTATAACAATCTTCATTCAATTGAGCCTCCTTGAACTGAACTTTGTAGCTGAACTGAACTTTGAAGTTGCACTACCACTAAACAGACTGACTCAATTTATCCTGGACGTGATCATTGTGTATATGAACTGTGCATTTATCAGAAAGTACTTAATAGATTTTGCCCAAACTACTAAGAAGAGTTCCAAGGCCTGAGTCTGCTGAAGGAGCGTACGTTTGTCATTTAGAAGAACACAGAGTAAGGTTAAGAAAGTCTCACAAAAAATCCTTTGAGCATATTTTGTTGAATAGACACTTGAACTTTGTTTTGCTGTCTGCATAGGTAGAAACCGACAGAGAAGACTATATTGCTATCTTCCACCTAAATGATCTTACCTCATAGAAATCATGGAACCTATTACTAATACTGGTAGATGTAGATGCTTGTGTGCAGGGGTATTTGTTGTTGTGACATTAGTATTAATTGCTTTGCTTGTAATGTTGAGTTGACCCACACCTTTCATGTAAAAGAGTTTAGGTCTACATTGAATGTTTATTCCAAATTGCTTTATGAATACGTTGACACTATGGATGCTAGGGACTGTTATGTGTGTATGCAATTGCCTGCCTCTACAGCAGAGGATTTTACATATCATCATATTCCTCTGACTTATGTTGTATCTTGTAGTTTGTGGATGAGTCTTTTCTATGGGAAAGGATATGTCCAATAGTATTATACAAAATATGTTTTTTTTCAGAAATTCCCCTGCTGAAATATTTGAATCGTCAACCTGATGCTAGGACACTGGATATAGTTGGACATTTCTTCAAACCCACCATAACCTTAGATACAGTTTGTGCCCGTAGACACAATTTGACTTGTATATTGACAGATGTTGAGAAGAAATATATAGCTTCATCAGAAGATAAGAGAAGAATTATTATGATTATAGCAGCATCACACAAATGCACCAATATGGGCTAAAGAATGGCTTGAACATAAGGTAGCTGAAAAGGAAGCAACATTAGCATTAGATTGGCAACATTATGGGAAACGGGGTATTTATACTAGAACATCTAATTTAGATACTTATGTTGTAGGTTGGAGTGAATGTGATTACACTTTTGAAACTTTTGGGAATTGGGGACTATATTTAAATGGAGCAGATCCTGTTATTCTAGGAGTCTACCATATTTGTGAGAAGAATACTCATTGTAGGATACACAGGAGATGGTATGGAACATGTTACATGGGGATACTTTTTCCAAAAGTCTATCATGTGGGAAATCTTGATGACCAGACAGGGGAAGAACATGTGAGAACTAAGAGAGGTGCCAGTGCTAGTGAAATTGTGGGAAACATCTTTGGTGCCATAATACCATCCGTAGGGATGATATTGAATTCACATCAGATTAGAAAGCTTTCCACTGTAGTTGATAAGTTGTCTACAAGTCCGGCTGGAGGATTTTTAGTGATAGTTACTGAGATGGTTGCTATCAGATGCATGGTTTTGCAGAATAGACTTGTGTTAGACATTATCCTAGTAAAGGATGGCGGGTCTGTCTGATCTTAAAAGTTCTGATAACAATAAGGATTTGTAGAGATATATTAAGAACATTACTGATTTTAAGATAGATTTGACAGGGTTGGAAGCAACAGGTGCTTGGGAAGCAATAGGGAATAGAATTACTGCTTTAGGCAGATTGTTTGGGTACTCAGGGAGTGGAATTCATGGAAGCATTTGGGTCCCTTGGTGATAATTGCTCTTTGTGGATTGACTCTGTTTGTGGTTTATAAAATTTACAAATGTGCACAAATGAAAAGGGGATTGAAGAGAAAGAGAGCAGACATAGAACTAGAATATAGACTGGGTAAATACTATGATGACATGAAATGTCTGGAGGAATTTGGATGAAAGATGATGAAAACAACAAGACTGTGATTTGTCCATCTTATAAGAGATGCTTATCTTGATGTGATGGCTTGATTCACCATCAGAGGGGGCATTGGAGTAGCGCAACTTTGCCTCCATTCGTATATGTCATAAATACACAATGTAAATGTGCAATTAGCACTACATACTTGTGTATCCTAATGGTATTCATCTAAAGTGTTGCACTTGACTTCACTATTGAAGTGCATTCAGTGGAGGATTACAGACTCATACATACATTGTGTGCGTTAACCATATTAAATTATATACTTCTTTCAAAGCTGATGAAAATCTTTCTAACACTATTAAAATGTATTTATTTTAGAAACGAAAAGACTTATGTGATGTGTGCACTAACATTTAATATTTGCATTTATAATGTTGTTCTTAGTCACATCTATATACTTGTACTCAAAGTTATTTCATCTGTATGTAACATGTAATATGAATCTAATGTACTGACAGCTTTTATTCACTTGTGGTTGAATGTGCACATGTAAATTAAATGTGCACCACTGATTTAGTAAGCAAACTTGTCCTAACTAGGCCATATTTCTTTCTGCATGAAATTGTGTTTTCCATTTTCTGCTTGCATGTTTTTTCCTTACAGGTACATTTACATGGCTTGTTATTTTGAAAATAGATGTAACACTGTACTAGCGATAGAGAGAGCCTGAGAAGAAGACCTTGACTAGGAACATGGAGAGTAGGAGCGTTAACTGAAAGTTTTCATTCAGCACTGTTGCGAAGATTTATAGGTGACCAAGGACAATACCGTTTCCGTGTCTGGCCTGGGAGAAATTGTTGATGTTGCAGCTCATATCGTGATAATGAGAAGGACAATGGAGCCACTGATGATGTGAACAGAGGGGTATTACTTAGAAGATTCTGATGGAAATAGCTGGAGTTCACACTGTCTGAGGTTACCACCATTTTTCTTTGGACTTTGAGAGGTTTAAACCAGTAGTAGTATAAGCTTTATTCGAGATGAAATCTCATAAAAGCACAACATACAAACAATTCATTACAAATAACAACTAGTACATTCATCAATATACATATACAATTTCTAAAAACAGTTGTGCAAGCAAATACGATAGTATATAATACAAATTATACATAAATATAAGACCAAGTTACATTAAAAATCACATTAAAATTACATTTAGTGAACTACATTAACAAACCCTACCTATCGACCTCCTCCTAATGGACCAAGCCCACCCCAGATATTTAGCCACTCCAAGTGCAATTGGCTCATCAGTGGATGTACATAGAATTCTCATAGCCACTACACTACATCGTGTCCCAAGATTTTTGCAAACTCGGGTTAGCCAAACCCTCCTTGGTAACGAATAAGCATTACAGACAAATAAGAAATGACCTAGACTTTCAGTCGCAGCTTTACACACTGGGCAACACTTAGAGGTCAGGTTCTGCCATCCTGCAGTCAATATTTTTAAAGGAAGGGATCCAGACCTTAATTGGAAAAATAACTTCCTGTCCATTGGGGCAGTAATACTGTCCCAATAGTTTTCCAATATTGGACAGATTTTAACTTCCAAAAAGCGGCCAGCCATAGAATCAGATCTCGTGCCCCTCAAAAGGCTACTATCCACCCAATCCCAATATTGCGACTTGAGGGTTTCTTTGCTTGGGAAGACTTCGCCCTGGGGATTTTCCCACAGATTAGAAAGGCCCAATTTAATTAACATGGCCCTTAAGTTTTTTAACCAATTAATCTTGTGAAATGTGTCTTCCTTGATAATTGCCAGGAATCCATCTGCATAATGTTTAATCTCTGGAGTTGTCCATAGACGTCTCCAGTGAAGAATGGGGCGCAATCTTGCTCTATCACTGATTGATCGTCTGCCTAGGTCGGAGAACAGTGGAATTAGAGTGGTGCTCTGGGGTACACCTGTAATTCCTCTAAAAAAACCTGTTTTCTGATGTCTGTAAGGTAGATAGGTTATCCCAGGCCCACAACTCTGCCCCATATAGGGCCGCACCTAGAGCCTTTGCGTCATACACTATAGGGACAGGCTTGATGGGTTTTGTTTTGGATTTCCTGTGTTCCCCCCGCAGTGCCCCCGAGATTTGTTGGTGTTTTAATGTCGTTTTTTCCAGATGATGTAACCAGCCCGAGCCGTCTGTTATCTGGACCCCTAGGTATGTGAATTCGCTAACCACCTCTAGCTTGATATTGTTCAAAAATACCCTAGGGTGGGCTTTATGGCGGGGGGAAAAGACCATTAACTTCGTCTTGCCCACATTTACTTCAAGGCCATGTTCTTTACAAAAATCATCAAATATATTTAGGGCACGCTGTAGACCTGCAGGAGTCTTAAACATAATTAGAGTGTCGTCAGCGAACATCAGGATCGGGACCCTGACGCCCGCTAACGAAGGTGCATCTACACTAACATCTATCATCCTCCCCACAATCCCATTAATGAATAGTGAGAATAGTAGGGGTGCCATTGCACAACCTTGTCGGACCCCCCTTTCTACCGGGAAGTCTGAGGATGCCTCGCCATTCCCACCCCACTGGACCCTTGCAAAATTACATTCATGCAATCGCATGATAAGGGTAAGGAGTTCAGCTGGTATGGCTAATTTATGTAATACCTTCCATAGCTTTTGCCTTGGGACCAAATCAAAGGCTGCCCGCAAGTCGACAAATGCAACATACAGGCAGCCTTTGCCAAGCAATACCGTCCTCCACCGCAAAATGGTAAAACGAAAGACTTGGTCGATTGTGCTAGTGGCCCGCCTGAATCCTGCCTGGTAGGGGGATAGGGCATTATTCTCGTCCACCCAGTCCATAAGCTGATTTACAACCATTTTCCCCAGAACTTTTTGTATGGTTGCAATCAAGCTTATTGGTCTGTAATTAGCTGGGAGAGATCAATCTCCTTTTTTGTGGATGGGTATAATATTGGCACCTTGCCACAGCTCCGGGACCACCCCACCCTTGGCAATTGCATTACTCAATAATAGGACATACCTCGCCCACTTTTTCGTGTCGTGTTTGAAGACATCTGACGGTATTCCGTCTAGCCCTGGTGCCCTCCCCCCTTTAACAGAGCAAATAGCTAATTCCACTTCCTTGAGAGAAAACAGGTTATCAGTAGCGAAAACTGGCGGTAACACCTCCCCTAACCCATCCTTCTTTGCATCAGCATATTGAGGTCTAAAATACTCAACCCAGGCTTCTTCAGCTACGTTGTTATCTGGCCTATCTGGGGTACCGCCTCTACCCCACTTTATAATCTTCCAAAAAAGCCTGGAATCCTTACTACCGGAAGCCTCCTTTAGCTCTGCCCAGTGCTCTTCATCCCATTGTCTCTTTGCCTGGAGGATACATATATTGTAGGATTTTCTGGCTACACTAGTCATAGCCCTATCTCTTGCTCTAATCGCATGACCCAGTGCCAATCGGGCTGCCCTACACTGTCGGTTAAACCACCTGGCCGCTTTAGGAGGTCTTTTACTTTTAGTACTTAGTGGTTGCATAAAATGTGGTCTTAGGAGGCGGATTATAGGTTTTGCCGCTTCCATAGAAATGAGAGCTTTATCAACCTCAGCTTTAATAGTAATCATAGATTCTTCATTTGCTAAGACACTTGGCCATTTCAACCTTCGCATGTCGTTGGCCATTATTGAAAGTTGTTCGTTTCTTGTATACATGTCATAAGGCCCCACGCTCCACCATTTATGGGTCACACAAAGGGGATTGTGATCGCTTTCCAATCTACCATTGATGACCATATCAAAAACCCCCTGCCAGAGTGAAAGACTACATATAACATAATCTATTCTGCTCCTGCTATGGCCATTATCAAAAGTACAAGCACCTTCTTTGTCCCCTGGTGTCCTCCCGTTTAAAGCTCTTAACCCATGCTCCAAACACATTGCATTTAGTAGCAATACGTCCTTCGTCCACCGCTTTATAGGATCTATACTCAAAGATGGTATACCCCAAAGCATATCCTCATCCTGGCCTAGGGGATCATTTGTACTGTCAAGTGGTTCGAAGGTCCTGTTTAAGTCCCCAGCTACTACAATTCTATTTTTTAGGGACTTGGTTTCCAAGAAGGAGAGCAAGGCCTCTAGGGTGGGAGAACTCCCCGAGTTCGTTCCTCTTGCATAGATGTTATACAGATCAATCACACCCCACTTTTCTGAGGACAGTCTTAACATTTGAATGTCACTGTGTCCCACATCCAACGCTTTGATAGAAATGTCAGGATCCTGCCTTATCCACACTGTAAGGCCCCCCATTGGCCGGCCCCTAACCCCTCTGGTAGCTGGGATTGAAAAATGTAAGTACCCACAGAGAAAAACAGGGTCACAGGCCCATGTTTCTTGGAAACAGCACACGTCGAACCCGTTAATAAAGTCTACCCAGGTTTGTAATTCAGACTTGCTATACAACCCAGCAATATTCCAAGATAGCAATTTCCCAGGACTAAACCCTTCCTCACATACTACATTTGTTAAAGAACATGGTTGTATATTCTCTAAGCTTGCATCAATCCCGACAGGTCTCTCACTAGTCCTTGTACTACCGCCATCCATGTCATTATCAACATGTACGGTCAGTATAGGTAACTCCCCTTTCCTTACATCCCCACAACCTTCCTCCAAATTCGCGATATCATCACCAATATTCGTGTCATCTAACGTTACCCCTTTATTTACAACAAGGGGTGGTGATGGACAGAGTCTCTGAATTAAGCAGAGTACTCTCACCCAGTCAAGAGATCAGGGCTAGATCCAACACCGTTTTTTAGCTCATTGCACCATCCCAGTTTCAGAACCTGGCTGTATGCAAATTAGTCTGTCCCTGGCCCAGTGCATCATGGGAACAGGGCAGACCAGACTACAAAAGCCAATTCTTACACTGGGAAGGAAACAAGCTTCCGGGGACCGGTTTCTGGCATTACAGCCGTCTTCGGCCCGGCTTGCCTGAATCCTGATGGTGCAATGAGCAAGGGACTCACATCTGAGTATACCCTTCCACGCTTAGGGTGGACAAAATTATTTACAACAAGGGGTGGTGATGGACAGAGTCTCTGAATTAAGCAGAGTACTCTCACCCAGTCAAGAGATCAGGGCTAGATCCAACACCGTTTTTTAGCTCATTGCACCATCCCAGTTTCAGAACCTGGCTGTATGTAAATTAGTCTGTCCCTGGCCCAGTGCATCATGGGAACAGGGCAGACCAGACTACAAAAGCCAATTCTTACACTGGGAATGAAACAAGCTTCCGGGGACCGGTTTCTGGCATTACAGCCGTCTTCGGCCCGGCTTGCCTGAATCCTGATGGTGCAATGAGCAAGGGACTCACATCTGAGTATACCCTTCCACGCTTAGGGTGGACAAAATTATTTACAACAAGGGGTGGTGATGGACAGAGTCTCTGAATTAAGCAGAGTACTCTCACCCAGTCAAGAGATCAGGGCTAGATCCAACACCGTTTTTTAGCTCATTGCACCATCCCAGTTTCAGAACCTGGCTGTATGCAAATTAGTCTGTCCCTGGCCCAGTGCATCATGGGAACAGGGCAGACCAGACTACAAAAGCCAATTCTTACACTGGGAAGGAAACGTCGAACCCGTTAATAAAGTCTACCCAGGTTTGTAATTCAGACTTGCTATACAACCCAGCAATATTCCAAGATAGCAATTTCCCAGGACTAAACCCTTCCTCACATACTACATTTGTTAAAGAACATGGTTGTATATTCTCTAAGCTTGCATCAATCCCGACAGGTCTCTCACTAGTCCTTGTACTACCTCCATCCATGTCATTATCAACATGTACGGTCAGTATAGGTAACTCCCCTTTCCTTACATCCCCACAACCTTCCTCCAAATTCGCGATATCATCACCAATATTCGTGTCATCTAACGTTACCCCAGCATTTGAATCAGGGTCATTAGAATCCCCTTGTTGATTCATGCTGTTTACCATTCCACCAAAATTCATATGATAAAAGGTTTGTCAACATCCCCAACCTGGATCTTGCCATCCAACCGAAAAGTTACAGTTCGGGCCAGTAAGATTGTTTTGGCACTGGAACGACGGAACAGGTGGGTAAATCCTTGACCGTGGGGGATTAGGGGGACAAGTTTGCTCATTAAGCAGACCAGTCAGGACACTAATAGGTCGTGGGTAGAAGAAAGTAAGATCAACAATGTTGATTCCTCCATTGTTTATGCCCCATCCCAATTTTGTTATCCATCCTGCCACCCTTGAATCTTGAAAGTTGACCACAATAAAGTCCCCTCCCAAACTTTTGGGGGTACAACCTATCCATTCTATTCTCCTCACCCCCAATATTAATCCATCCACTTCCCCTGGTAGAGGCCGGTTCACCCTTAACCAGTGCATAACCTTATTTTTGAGCATCTGGAAGGTTTCTCTCTGTCCCATTAAAAGTGGTGGAACATTAGTAAGGACAGCTACATAGGGAAAGGAATCAGGGGTAAGGTTCATTTGGGGTTTCTTTTGAGGTTGCTTTGTCAAGGCTGGTAGGGACGGTTTGAAAACTATGGGGGCAGGGCAAAGTGCAGGTTTGCTTACTGGGGGCTGATTGCTAGTTGATGGGACGGTTGGTAGAGCAGTACCTGTGCCAGAACACACGTTGCCCCCTACACCCTCACTGGGCAACGGATTTAAACTAAGCGGCATTGATTGCCCCGCAGTCTGGGACGTAATTGTAATATTAGAGCAATTGTTGATAGAGCCTGGTGTAACTAAGTCAAGAGGCTTGGATGGTCTCTTCCCTGCTGCACTACCCGACTTAGGTGGCACTGGAGAATTAGTTTGTAACCTTCGTCCCTTATCCTCCGGTATGCATTGTGTATTATTCTTGGGCTTGCTACTTTCAACTAGCCTTACTTGGGTTTTTATGAGTGCCTTTGTTGAAAAGAAATTATCTAATGTTGCCTGCTCAAAACGATCTAGCCGGTCAGATAGTTTGCTAATTCGTTCCTCTATTGGAAGTAAAATTGACCTTAGCAGCCTTTCTAGATCTAGTAACAGGTTGCTAGGAAGTTGTGATGTACCGGCCATTACCAAGCCAGTGTCCGGAGAATTAGCAATACTAGAATCCAGATTATCCAGTACAACAACATCACCCTCTTGTATACTTTCCCCACTACGACTTACTTCAGTGACAGCCTTACTGGGGCACATTTTTTTGCTCACTTTCCTAAGTTTGTGTGGGGGTTTAGAAGTATTACATTTTCTAGGTGCGGTACTCCTTTTTCTTTTTGAACCTGATTTTAATTGGGGCACAGGAACCGGGGCACGTATTTCAGATGAGCATATTATAGGGTCAATATGACTCACACAGGAAGATGTTGGTTCAGCTACAATACCCTGGTTCCCCTTATTAATAGTTACATCGTGACATATTTCAGCTACAACAGGCAGGTTTAAAGATGACAAAGGCGTTACCAATGCAGGATATATTTGAGCTGAGCATTTGTCTCCAGGATTTTTAAGAAGTTCAATAGACAATCTACGCTCTGCCCGCCTCTCTGCAAGCGTTATCTCTTTATCAATGTCCTGTGTGGTCCGATTAAAGTATTTGTCTAGGGGGCCAATAACTGCGGGTCCAGGCTCGTCCGTTTGGGTCATCAGGACTATACTACCTGGATATACAGACATGTTTTAAAGTCACCAACCCTTTTACGGAGTTCCAAGTCTAGCACTTATTCGACAGAACCCTTTCTTAGTGCAATATAAACCAGTATGGTCAGTGTCAGAGGGCTGGCCCAGCCCGGCCTCCCTCGGCCCCGGACGGCCACAGACGGTCCCGCCCTTGTCCCGGGCTTCTCCCGGCACGCTCCCGCGAAGCGGTAGCACAGGTCGCCTTTGAACAGAAATACAGCAGGCTCATAGGCTGATAGGCGGGTGGGCGTGGCCAGCGGGGAGAGCAGCCCAGGTGTAGTAGATCGGGCGCGCAGGGACTCCTGGACACTGAAGTCTCTGCCTGTGTGCTCGCAGCCCCGCCGACGCTGTCGCCTGCCGGCGTTCCTCCACAGAATGCTCCCAAATGGCCCAGCAGCTTCTGCAAGTCAAAAGCGCTGCGGGACCCGCGAAGCGGGTCCGGCGAGGCGCTAAGGGATTCCTTGAAAGCAGGGAGACGCTGTAGGATATCGGAAGACCAAAGGGCCAGGTAAAGGGTGTCAGCACAGCTCAAAGCGGTCCCAATATACTGAAGAGCAAGCCTGTATTTCAATCCGTTGGCGGGGGCGTGGCCAGTGGGGAGAGCAGCCCAGGTGTAGTAGATCGGGCGCGCAGGGACTCCTGGACACTGGAGTTCCTGCCTGTGTGCTCGCAGCCCCGCCGACGCTGTCGCCTGCCCGCGTTCCTCCACAGAATGCTGCCAAATGGCCCAGCAGCTTCAGCAAGTCAAAAGCGCTGCGGGACCCGCGAAGCGCTAAGGGATTCCTTGAAAGCAGGGAGACGCTGTAGGATATCGGAAGACCAAAGGGCCAGGTAAAGGGTGTCAGCACAGCTCAAAGCGGTCCCAATATACTGAAGAGCAAGCCTGTATTTCAATCCGTTGGCGGGGGCGTGGCCAGCGGGGAGAGCAGCCCAGGTGTAGTAGATCGGGCGTGCAGGGACTCCTGGACACTGGAGTCCCTGCCTGTGTGCTCGCAGCCCCGCTGACGCTGTCGCCTGCCCGCGTTCCTCCACAGAATGCTCCCAAATGGCCCAGCAGCTTCAGCAAGTCAAAAGCGCTGCGGGACCCGCGAAGCGGGTCCGGCGAGGCGCTAAGGGATTCCTTGAAAGCAGGGAGACGCTGTAGGATATCGGAAGACCAAAGGGCCAGGTAAAGGGTGTCAGCAGAGCTCAAAGCGGTCCCAATATACTGAAGAGCAAGCCTGTATTTCAATCCGTTGGCGGGGGCGTGGCCAGCGGGGAGAGCAGCCCAGGTGTAGTAGATCGGGCGCGCAGGGACTCCTGGACACTGGAGTCCCTGCCTGTGTGCTCGCAGCCCCGCCGACGCTGTCGCCTGCCCACATTCCTCCACAGAATGCTCCCAAATGGCCCAGCAGCTTCAGCAAGTCAAAAGCACTGCGGGACCCGCGAAGCGGGTCCGGCGAGGCGCTAAGGGATTCCTTGAAAGCAGGGAGACGCTGTAGGATATCGGAAGACCAAAGGGCCAGGTAAAGGGTGTCAGCACAGCTCAAAGCGGTTTAAACCTCTAAGCTTTCCCTTTGACTCTTGCAGAAGTGTGACTTAGGATAACACTCATTTCCCTGCCCTAAGAAGACTCTTGACTGAGCTTCTGAAATGCTGACACCTTTCTGCACTTTCCCACATTTTCTTCTTTTTCCGCATTTCCCTCATTTCTTAGATCCTTTTAACGTTTTAAACCATCATCTTAGTTGTATTTAACATAGATGACTTTAGACTTTACCCATGTATAGTTATTGATCTTTTGTATTGCTATGACTGAACTTCTTGTCTGCTTTATTCTGGTACGCCCGAACTTCTGTAGGAGGTTGGGTGGCCATTATTCTGTAGCTTTACATCATGGTTTTAAGATTTTTGTACCTTAACCTGACTACTATTTTGTAATAAACCTTCTTAAGTATAGTCACTGATTCCTGGTCCTTATTGTGTGGTCAAATGGGTTGCACTGTTAACAAGATTGTTTGATTAAATGCTAACTCCATTTACTTCTCAGTCAGCAAAAATGGTCCATTAGATAATAATGAGAAGAGGGTTAGTCCAGTGCTGCAACAATTCTCACTGCAAATGATGCAGATGACAGGGAGGATGATTCGCGGGAAGGAGATTTTGGAAAACAAAAAAAGGATGTGCCGCAATATTCAAGAAGACATAGGTAAAAGACCATTGTATTCTGGTGAAAAGATGGGGAGTAAATCTGTTACCAGGAGCGTGCTGAAATCTTATTGGTAAATGTGGAAAAGAAAGAATATTAATGTTACAACACAGAATATGTGTATTTATACTAGTGTGTGTACTTATATTGCTTTCAGAGTGAGCAGAGATTGATTGAGACTTTCATTCATTCCTTTCCTTAGACTATGAGCAGTAAGTGGGCATCCCTTATTCTAGGCTCTCTTAGAGGAGTCTCTTTGCTGAGTTTTCTTAGACTTCTCCTCTTGAGAAGCTAATTTCATGATCTGCTCTTACTACAGCTGACAATGTTTTCCAGGTTAATATGCTAGAGCTTCATGCTTATGCTTGATTCTCTCATCAAGAACCCTACATAGGTATCTGAACTGACACCTTTATTTCTTCTCGCATTCAGGTTTGATTTATATAAAATAGGAGAGATTCTTTATGGAACATGCTTGTTGCATTATTATTGTATCGATTGCACTATTGATTAATATATTGATTTACTTCATTATAAAATATCGATTGATTGGTTATATTAACTTTCAATAGAGAGACTTGGAAAATAACACCTTAATAAAGGATAACAATCTAAAAGATTTGAAAATAAAACCCTATACCTAACACTGACTCTCTTTATTGACTGAATAAAAACAAAAATCATAGTTGATGATGCTTTATATTGACTTCAGCTCCTTACATCTCTGTCGATATCAAAGATCCATCAACCTGTACATCGGGTTTATGATTGATGGGTAAGTGAAGAGAAACTGGTATAACTTGTTTAGTCTTAAACTTCATTGGCTCAGTGGGGTTCCACTAGGTGTCATGTACCAAGCAAATCTACCATGACAACAGTGGATCTCTAAATAAGTGGAAAAGACTGTTGGCTGTTTAAGGTGTGAGAGCTGCGCTAAGCTGTGCTATTATGTTATGTTATGTTATATTGGTGGAAATAAATAAGACTGGATAAAGTTTCTGCTTTCTGAAGTTGTTCTCAGCAGAAACCCTGTGCTCCCACAAATGTATAGCAGTATGAAACAGCAGGGGGATTTCTTAAGTGTGGTATGTCGTCCCACACGCCAGGAGGCATTATGGTGCAGATGTCTTAACAGGGGAGATGCAATGTGTTTCTGCTATCTGCAGTTAGTATTCAGATATCATGAGCAGTGTCTCACTCCTTCAAAAAATAGTGTAGCTGTACATCGAAAAAACATGGTAGATGAGAACTTCAAGTAATGTATTTTAAGGGTTATTGTGGCCCTCCTGGTAGTTGGTTTCTGTTGTGTTATACTGTATGAAGTATGTCATTAGAATGGAATGTTTTTGTATGATTTAACACTGTTCCTTCAAAATGACAGTTCCCAAAAAGTCGGTTGGAGCAATTCTGGAGAGGTCTGACATCAGTGGCTTCTGTACAGACTAAGCATATGAAATAAACTGAAGATAATCACTTAAATGTCGGTGAGCGTAATAATTACAGTTTCCCTCACCGCGCTTCAACAGCCTCCCCTCACCACAAACGTTACATTATGAGGACAGTGGTATAGTCTAATATGGGGAACAGGCACTACTGAATATGATTATCTCCATCCCTGAGCTGGGCAGCTAAAGGGCCTCGGGTAGTTGTGAAGCGAGACTTGGGTGAAATTTCATGGCAATGGAGGGAATGGATATTTAGCAGGCTGAGGGTTATAGGGTACATACCCTCTTCAGTGCTTTGGGGATCCTAGCTGTGAACATTGTGATATGCCTGGTAATTATCAGGTACTTGTGTAGTGGTTGGGCCTGCGTCAGCCTTGTTATGTTATTGTGGGAATCAGAGCTCTTGTTTTGTATGTGGCAGAGTCAGTGATATTGTAGTGCCTGGAGTGGAGGTCAGCTTGCCTTGTTTGTGGGCTGAAGGACAGAGGTGGTGAATAAAGTACACCTATGTATAAATCTGCCGGATTTCCGGGCGTCGTTTGCATGACAGAGGGTAGTGACTACTAGAATCCAAGGTGTCTCTAAAGTAGCAACAGGTTGTTTTGGAGCTCGTGCTTCCTCCTTGACAGCTATCGCTGAAGTCTATTCTAGGACTATGATGGAGTAAAGCTGGTTCTAGGCGGAAGCTGAAAGAATCCTACAGTAAGAATGAATGGTATGTTTATGTGAATAATCAGACATGGCCTACAAGAGGGTAGGTGGGTTATACTAGCTAAAAGAAAGAAAGGTAGAGTGGAGGCTGGCAGGTAGTTTTATTAAAGATGAAAATAATATAGTTAAAATCACATGTGTAGTATTAACGTGCAATTTATATTAAACCGAAAGACATTAAAACATATGCAGATATACTTATTCGTATTAGGCCTCAAAAACACCTAAAGCAGCAAGGCCATGCTAAAGGCTGGTCAGAAGAGGTATCAAGAATACTGTGGGGAGTGTCCTGCATAGGTGCTCGAAAGAAAAGTTTCTAGAAAAGGACTGAGGTAATGGGAAAAAGTCTGGAGCAGAGTATATGGAGGACTCTGTGGTAGGAACAATTGAAGGAAAGTAAATCAAATCTAGCATGCGAGAAGAAGGAAAGGTGCAGAGTGCTGGGAGGATAAACTGAAGGGATGGAAATTGATGGGAATAGGAGAATTCAGGAGTAGAAAGTGAAACACAGTGACAGTCTATGGACCCTAAGTAAAGGGCTGTTATTGGGGATAGAGAGCAAGGTGAAGCATGGCTACAAATACCACAGACTGAGGCTTCATCATGGGTTGAAGATTGTAGTCTGGAACAATGGAGTTGGGCATTGGGACCATTACATGTTTGTATCCCAGTGGTTCACAGCAACCCAAGATTGTACTCTGAAAGTCTTTTTGAAAGGGTATTTGTGATATGGTGAGTGGAACTGGTAGGCAAGGTTGCCAAAGGCGGGTTTTAGCATGACAATGGTTGCTTGTGGTTTATGTCAGAGGGTGTTGCAGGCAGCGAGTCTTGCTTTTATTTAACCCAGAGACGTGAGGAGGGCAGAATTGGAAATTTTACATTTAACAGTATGCTTTTTAGTCTTCGATATGGAACTGCGCTGAAGAAATAGGATACGTATGTCTAAGAATGAAAGGGGTTAGGATAGGAATGGATGTAAATTAATGGACAGGTTGCAGGCAAACAAGAAAATGGTGGTTGTGTGTCTGGATTATTTGAGAGGAAGAATGAGGTGGACAAAGTAGGGCTTTTGGTTTGTTTTAATTTGCTCACGTTGTATGGCTATTTCGGCACTGGGGCAGTCTTTCAGTCTTCCACACTGGGGCAATTTAAAGAGATCTCTAAGCAGATGATCCATTAGAGGGTGATTTCCTAAGAACATAGTGGGTTCTGTTTTTTGACCAGTGACTCCATGTTTCATTCACATTTTCTTTGTATGATACTACTTTTCCTTTTTCATTTTTGCCATCGTACATCATTCTTTTTTTGTATTCTCACACACATTATGGCGATTTAATTTGATTATCTGTTACATTAAGATGAAGTGAGGCCTAATTTTATTCCAGTTCTGTGAAACCTTGCTCAAGAAAGTTGTAGTGTAAGATATGGCAGTGGTACAGATAATAGATAGCTGGTCAGGGATGAGTAAGGTCTCAGGGACAAATACACTGGAATGCCAAATAGTTTTGGTGCTCCAGAACACTGTGGATGTTTTCAGTCTCTCATGCAGGCAGGCATCCATGACTTGGTGCCAGAGGTGGTTGGATAACAATTTCCATTTTACATGATTGCTTGGCCTTACATACAGGATGTTCTTACATGTACAGGACCATTATAGTGCATATGTAGCTAAGGCAAAAGACACACAATTGATGGACTGAATGCAGAACAAATCAAAACATTCACCCCCAGTCAAGAGATCTGGGTTAAATCCATCATTCTTTTGCTCACCATGCCACCCCAGTTTAGACCTGGCCATGTGCAAATCAGTCTTGACCTTGTGCCTCATGGGAACGGTCCAGCTGGAACTGCCAAGCCAGGTCCTCCCTGGACTGGAAACAAGCATCCTAGGACCGGTTTCAGGGTTTCACCTCTCATCAGCCAGGATAGCTTGAATTCAGTGGCACAGTGAGCCCAGGACCAGATTATTTGCATATGCCTGGGTCCAAACTGGAATGGCCTGGTGAGCAAAAAAACGATGGATTCAGGTCCATATCTCTGTACTGGGGGAATGAATGACATTGTTCTGCATTCTGTCCATCAATTGTTCTTTTTGCATTTGTCACCCTGAGTGGACAGGTATGCCCAGAAGTGGGTCGCATGCTCTCCATGCCACTGGATTCAAGCTATCCTGGCTGATGAGGGCTGAAAGTCCGAAACTGGTCCTAAGATGCTTGTTTCCAGTCCAGGAGGACCTGGCCTGGCAGTTCGGGCTGGACTGTTCCCATTGGGCGCAGGGACAAGACTGATTTGCATATGTCTGGGTCCAAACTGGAATGGCATGGTGAGCAAAAAAACGATGGATTTAGGCCCTGATCTCTGTACTGGTGTGAATGTATGACATTGTTATGCATTCTGTCCATCATTTGTTCTTTTTGCATATGTAGCTAAGGCAGCACAGGCACATGTGGCTGGAGTTGAAGGAAATTAGGCAAAAGTGAATGGGTCTGGGGGTTTGGAGGTTCACTGGGAGTCTGAGATGTTGGTCATTTTTAACAGACCTAAAAGTTGGCAGTAATTTTTAAGGACTACTGGTAAGTTAGGTGAAATAGTGTTTTAGGGTGAGGAGTTCTGAGGTTCTGATCTTTTTGTAGGAGGAGCCAAGGCAATAGTGTGAGTAGCAAACCACTTATAGGTGTAGCAGCGTTTTTTTTACATGATTCTCCCACAACAGGAGGGAAAGAACCTTATTTAAAGTTTGAGGGCGAGTTTTTGAAGATATCAAAGGGCTAGGGTTGTGGGAAACAGAACTTTAGATGTTTTAGAAGGAGGTCAAAAACAAATGTGGTGAAAATATAATGGGTAAGAAGCACTTAATTTGAGACAGTGGATGCCAGGAGGAGCCACCTCCACTCAATTTTTGTGGACCGGCACTTATTATTTCCTTATTGGTTATTTCCCGAGAACAAGAGCGGGAAAACGCACTAAGGGGAAAGAAGGAGGACGAGGACAGAAAAACCCTCTCAAATTCAGGTTGAATGAGATAAAGGGGCAAGGAGTGTCTGGTAGCCAATTAAAAAGGCACAAGTTTAATTCCAGACTACCAGCCTTGGTTTTTGGTGGCCAGTGCCTGCTGCGAGCTTCTGAGCAGAACTTTGGGCAATAGCACATATTCTTCTACAAATTAAGCACTGGGGGTAAGTGGTGGTAGGGGGAACAGGAAGAGTATTAAGTCTTTTAGCACATGGAGAGAAGGGTTCTAGGTGACACATAGGTTGCAAGCACTGCAGAAAAAATGTTTGGTTTGGTATGATGGGTGTTTATCTATATTACCAGATTGCCCTGCAAATTGGAGTAAGAGGGTACAGGGAAGCTGATTGAACTGATGGATCCAGGGAAAGGGATGCTAAGGAAGAGTGAAAGCTACCTACTTACCTGGAAAATTTCCGAGATCAGTTACTAATTTGCTTTTCCATTGATACCTCCACAAGGCGTTTTCTTTCCATCATCAACTGGTGAATGATATTTGTGGATGGAGAAACAGGGTAAGGAAAACATTGGAAAAACAGAATTGGGGGGCAGAAACTTGAATGGGGGAGGAAATTGGGCATGAAGTAGAAATTGGTATCGAGATGAAAATAGTGATAGCAAAATGAGAGATAGTGAAGTAGGCAAGTGAGAATGATGGTGGTTGAGTTGGCAATGGAGAAAGAATTTTGGGAAAGACAGAGAATTTGGAAGATAATTAATATATTCTGAAATGAGGCTTTAAAAATGACTTGAAGAGGAATTGGAAACATGATGAACAGAGGTTTGTAAAGAGGTTTGAATGGTGTATGGGAAGTGCTTGCAAAGAGGGTGGAAAAAGAGGAATAGTAAACAGAACTGGGAAGAGAACAGAAACAAAATGAGAAAAGCAAACACAAGAGGAAGAATTTGGAAGGGAATTAAAGTGAATACTAGATTAGAAAGGGAATACAGTTAGAACAGAATAGCAATATAATTTTAAAAATAATAGGAGAAACAACTGGAGAAGAACTGGAAAAAGGAACAGAGCTTGTGGAGGATGGGATTTGGTATACGTGTATGGCTGGAAGGTCAAAAGCTATTGATAGGTCACCAGAATTTCACAAAAGAGGGTTTTCAGCGTTACTTTGGATAGGAGATTTAATGTTATTTGGCATTGTTTAGGTTAAAATATCCCTTAAAATCCACCTGTATGTGCATGCGTAACAGCATGCACGTAGACTGCTACTGTATGTGTGACTGCGTATATGCTGTCTCTCTTTGTATTTGTTGTTCTGCATATGCTGCTTAAATACAATTGATGTGTGAATGTTGCAATTATCTTTGCTTGCCAAAATAGTTGTGTTTATGTATTCCTATAACAAACGTATGCCATGCACTGTTGTGTCTTAAGCCCACATTGTTTTATACTATGTGCTCTGCTCTATTATGAGAGAAGATATGATGATTCTAAAATGCTGAGTTCTGCTTGGTCTACCTTGCTTCTCAACAAGGTCCACCTCACGTTGAGTTAGTGTGTATCCTGATGTTCATGGAATACGCAATGTGTGTTAAAATACCCCTCACACACCAAAAGGGCCCTTGGTGTCATGCTTCATCATTCGGGTCTTCCCGCCCCGCTGCGGGACGGGGCAGTGCTGCGACAAGCGACTACGCTGGAGCACCTTTTTATGTGGGTGCTATTTGAGTGAATTGGAGTGAGTGTCAGTAGGGTCAGGGGTGATATATAAAAGTGATGTTAAAAAATACCTTGCCTGGTGGTAGAAAAAACTTTTTAATAAGCACTGGCTGGTATTGTTAAAAAAAAGTGATTCGGAGAGATAAAGCAAGTTAATGGGCTTACTCTCCTGTGCGGGTCAACATGTTTCGGGGCACCATGCCCCTTCGTCAGGACCGGGGTCAGATCCCCCTGTCACTCACTAATGTTTTACCACAAACAATTTTAAATATTGAGGTGTATGTACAGAGGTGTGTGACGGACGAAGGAGGAAGCACTGACGTGCTGGGGGTTGATTGGACCCTCAAATACCCTTTGTCCTGACTTGGCTCATGGGGCACTGACTCCATCCTCCCTAAGCTTACTACATCAGGACTTCTGATAGAGCTAGGGAAACGTATAAATATAAACTATATATCTATACACATTGATAATGAGAATATTATCACACACCTCTGTACATACACCTTAATATTTAAACATTTTTGTGGTAAAACATTAGTGAGTGACAGGGGGATCTGACCCCGGTCCTGACGAAGGGGCATGGTGCCCCGAAACATGTTGACCCGCACAGGAGAGTAAGCCCATTAACTTGCTTTATCTCTCCGAATCACTTTTTTTTTAACAATACCAGCCAGTGTTTATTAAAAAGTTTTCTACCACCAGGCCAGGTATTTTTTAACATCACTTTTATATATCACCCCTGACCCTACTGACACTCACTCCAATTCACTCACATAGCACCTACATAAAAAGGTGCTCCAGCGTAGTCGCTTGTCGCAGCACTGCCCCGTCCCGCAGCGGGGCGGGAAGACCCCAATGATGAAGCATGACACCAAGGGCCCTTTTGGTGTGTGGGGGGTATTTTAACACACATTGTGTATTCCATGAACATCAGGATACACACTAACTCAACGTGAGGTGGACCTGTTGATAAACTGTACTTTCAGGAGAGGAGGATGCGCCCACCTTGGTGCCGTTGAGAACCACCTCTTCACTCCCCCTTTTTGATATTATTTACTACCTTGCTTCTCCAGCCATAGAATATCAATAGGCCTTCCATGACATTATCCTGACATGCATGCGACACGGCACAGTGGTGGGGTAAGTAAGCTATTGTCAAAACCAAGATACACCTTGAAGTACCACAACAGTACAGTGTAGAAACACCCGCTCACACATGCCCGACTGTGATTGAACACTCACCAGCACTTTCTACCCAAGAGTACCCACTACACAACACTTTCCCAGTAACACCTATAATTTCCTTTCCCGTAAAAAAAACTCACTAAGCAGAAATAACTCCTATCTGGTACACAACTAGGCACCAAAGCCATATATTTGTCAAAGTGTTGAGAAGTGAATAGCACTTTTCCTCACTGCACTTACATATATTTTATAATCATTTAGCTAAAATGAGCATTAAGCATGCTACCTCTCACATGCACATCACACCATAAATATATTCCAGCCTTGAAGCAGTCTATTCAGACTGTTGCTCCATAATCAAACGCCCAGCTCAGGGAAAACCCGCGAAGGGCTTTGGTACAGACATACTCCCTTCTGGATCAAGCTGGATTTACCTCATCTTACTTTGACTAACACAACCATTAGCTAAATAGGCTTTTAGCAAAGAAATGTCTACTAATGATTTACAACCAGCCACATTCAACTGGTGGATTGACATGCTGGAACTGTACAATAAGGTTGCCTAATTCAAGAAAGTGCAACAATGTCATAATAATGGCAAAAGGTGCTACAAAAAACGTTGATAACAGAACAGACTCCACTTAAATAGATGGTGTGCCAGAGCATTTTACCATATGCTAGTCAACAGCATGTGGTGCCCTAAGGATCCACCAACCAGCCAGTCAATTACATGATGGTCCCCATGAGGCCCTCAATCTATCCATTCAAATGCCATGATTTGTCGCAAGTGTCTCACGTGTAAGTCAGTCAATGTCATAATGTGCCACAGACATCTCTCTTATAGGCAACTTAATATTACCATGCATCAAGAAGCCTCGGATCCTCCCGCACAAACAAATGTACAGAAACTCTGAAACACACCGACATACACCCATGCACAACCCCCATTTTGATTGTGACATTGCTCTTCCTCCCTCCACTACCTGATTCCATAAGAAAACCCGCTTCATAGATACTGTTTTCACATGATTTGTGTTAGTGCACTTGGTTTCATAGAACAGGCCCCCGGCCCCTTCTGTATTACCAAATTAATTGCAACAGTGGGAAAAACATGGTAGGTTCTCCCTAACCTGCCACTTTTGCCACGAGCACAATTTATGTAAAAAGAAAAGGGCACAATGTTTGCAGTCTAGATTTCGCCCAATAAGATATTTTATTTCATCAGATTGTACCTCCGAAGCAGGCTCCTTTCAGAGTGCGTCCGCAGAGCATCAGCATAGGGTCGAAAGAGATCTGCGATGATTTTGGAGACACGCCAACAATGATGCAGGTTCCAAGTGCATAGTGAGTAGAAAGTAGGGCAGAAGTCTGAGAAAGACAAAAAACAGAAAGCTGAGTAAATATTTCAAATTGTCTCTCCAAAAATCCCCCAGAACATCAGGTTCTTCTACAATAGTCTGTTTCAGGAACAGCGCAAGGAATTTCAGAGCCGCAGAAAAATGAGAATTTGCAGTTTGGGTACTCTTCATAGCCTAGCAATTTAGGCCTGTTACAATCATCTGGCACCCTCTTGTTACCTCTTGTGCCACTAGAGGACATTTTTGTCTATAGTTGTCTTAATGAGGAACTGTTTTGTTGAAAAAGGTCAAACTTTGATAGAAGAAGCAACTTCATCCTCGTGTATCATCTGTAGGAAGGAATTTAAGCCCAGTAATGAGACATCTAAAATTACAATGGCAGCACCGAAGGCCGGAGGAACTGAGGGAATATAGGAAGAAGCCTTTCACAGCCTAAATTCCTATTTATTTCAATTTGATTATTTGTATTCATTGCATTCTTGCAGCCCTCCGACTGCTCCAGAGGTGTAGAGAAATCTTTTGTGGGGCTTATATCGCCCCTCATGTCACCTTATACTGCTAGCAATCAATTCAACACTGCACCTATCACTCTACGGGGCCATATACTGATCACCTAAGAATTTAATTAAATTAGAACGCCTCTAGGACAACTTGTCACGGTCTAATGATCTTCTGTGCCCTTCAGGCCTATGTGGAAAAGTAAATTTTGCCATGTTCTGTGTCCCTACATGTCATCCATCATATGTTATGTGTGCATGATTAATATGTATATGTACTCCCCATGTTCGATTAAAGACGCAATTACAGTTGTGTCCACCTCTAGTATGTCAGTTTTCAGTCCTCGTGAATAACACGAGTATCAGGCCTATGTAAAGCTACGTTGCCACGTTTCCCAGTGTGCACGTTATTATATTGTAAAGTCCCCGTTTCCAGGCCTCAAAAGGGCCTGGACATCAGATTCAGCTCCTGTCTCCTGAAGCCTCGCTGAGGAGGGATACAGCCCCCACCTGTATCCTCGACCCTTCACTTACTTCCTGCCTCGCAGTGCCCGGTGCAGCTTGGCTCTGCCTCTAAGTCTGCCAAGACTATGTTATGATTCCAGTTATCAGTTCAGCCCTCCTTCCCTGCATTCCTAAGCTACTGGATCGCATCAATAGTTTCCGTCATTGTCTAGCCTTTAGGGCTCCATGTTAAGAGAAATACTGTATTTAATGGTCATTTAATATTCTTCATCACGCACTACATGAAGAATAATGCATGCTTCAGTCTTAGAGTCTGTTAGCCTTTCCCCTCCTGACTTCTAGTTTATATCAACATGTTCCCTAAACATCAGATACTAGATAGGGTTTAGGTACATGTCGCTCCGACCCTCCAGACTTTAGTCTCTGCTCCTAGCACAGAGTTCATAGCCCCCAGCTTCTCCTAGTGATACGTCATTGCCAGTTTGCGCGCACCATTAGGTTAGAGGTCCCGGCTCCTTAGGTAGCCCCCTCCATGGTTTCCGCCCATTCATGACATATTCTGTTACGTTTGCATCACATGTCTATGTATACGCCCTGTTACACCTTCTTCTCACCCTTATCTTTCGCGACTGCTACGCGTCACACCTACTGCTCCACCCACTGTTACGCCCATTGCAATGTAATGCTATGTGTTTGCGTTATGTATATATGCTCATGTATTGTTATTAAAAGTTAGAGCTAGCCATTCCAGATCCTGTCCCCGGCAGCTGCCGGGCCATGCTAGTCCTTGCCATTCTGTTCCTATGCAGGTTATCCTGTCCCTGTCCTTTATGCTGTAATAAACCTGCAAAACTCCCACTACCTCGAATCTTGACTCTTATTTTATTGAGCTATCTGTTATTCATTCATTCATTCAAAAATAGATCCGGTATTATTTATTTATATACCACATAATGGCGCCCGAATAGGGACTTGCCCTTTCCCCACGCGTCGGTGAAGCCACGCCGACCCCCTGACCCTCTGCAGTCGTGACGGAACTCTTCTGCGCAGTGGCAGATATTTCTGCTCAAGTATCCCTCAGGCCCACGGAGGAGACGGAGGAGGCGGTCCAGCATCCAGACGAGACGGTGGAGGAACGCGGCGAGTCCCGACCAGAGCCCAAGCCAAGAGTCCAAGGTCCGAGGTATCCGGAGGTCCACCCGTAACTGAAGTCCGAAGTTCGTCGTCCGTCGTCGTAGCAGTCCAGTCCAGTCCGAGGCCTTCCATTCTTGCTGCCCGGTGAGTACCGTTACTGGGGTGGTATCTCGACAGGGTCAATCTAATTGACTTTGGTCTGTGGGTTGGTGGTACACAGTCCCACAAACGAAGTGTCCACTTCGGTGGATGCGGGTCCTGACGTGTCTCTTTATGAGACCGGTAAGTTTCGTACTGTTCCAGCAGTGCATCTAGTTTCTGTTCTAGTCAGTTTCTGTTCTCGAGAAAATTCATGTGTTCTGTTCTCAGTATTCCAGGTAGTATTTTGTTCGAACTGTTATTTTAAATGTTTTTCATGTATTTTAATGTCGTGGTATGAATGGAGAATAAGTATCGTGTTCATTGTGTATTGTATTGTGTCTAGATTACAGTTCAGTCATGCCCATATTTTCCAAGTTACGTCAGTTAAAAACTAGAAAGGGTCTGCTGGAAGCAGCAGTTCCCGTCCCGCCCAGGGACAGTCCAGGTCATTTTATGTATCAGAAGCATGGCATAAGCGCCATATTGTATCTAGATTTATGGGTAGAGTATACCAAACAGTTAGAAGAAAAGTATAGATGGCCCGTATCGGGTACATGGGATGCCGAATGCATCATGCGAGTAGAAGAGGCATTATGGAAAAAGAAAGCCAGACAATCACAGAAAGATGCCATTGAGTTATGGCGCAAAGAAGCTCATAAAAGAACCGAAAAAGAAATCAGAAAATCAGAATTAAGTAGAGAATCCCAAGAGCGAGCCCAAGAAAAAGAATTAATCGAGATAGGTGAACAAGTCAAAACTGAACAGAGAGACAGACAGAGGAATGCCCTTATTAAGGGTATGTACCCTCTTCTTGCCGAGGGCTTGCCAAAAGCGACCCCGGAGGCATCCAGTAACTTTCCGCCACCACTAGTTCCGACCAAGTTACGTCACAAACCGACCGCAGCTGATATTTTTATTTCGTCCTATCTGGACGACACAGTCCCTGAATATGCGAATCCTGTTCGCGCTCCGCCAGTCCCTGTAAATCAGGCACATCCTGCTCCCCCAGACACCGGGGCACCCCATGCAGTACCTGCTACGGTACCCCCGGTCCAGCCAGCATTCCAATTTCCCGCTCCGCCACGAAGAATGTCAGTCGACGATTCTAGTTTAGGGGCCGCAGGAGGAGGTCTTCCTCAAACCCCGCCGCCACACAAGCGTTTATCAGCACTCGAATTACATGCTCAAGCATCACAGCGTACTCCCAAGAGTAATAAATCTGTTGCAGAAATCAGGCAAACCCTTGGCGAATGTGCCTATGACCCAGTTCCAGGCGAGTTTAATATGGTTTTATATTCAGTACGCGTAAGAAGAGTGACCGAGTATCTAGTCACCCTACCAAACATGAAAGAAGATCTAGACAGAATATATCGTTTCATCCGTACAGGGGATGACCCAGGAAGTATTAGTGATGCCATGTCTCAAAGGAAAGCCGAGATTCAGCGCATGATATTAAAGTTTTTAATTAACTGTCTAATAAGAGAACAAGATTACCCGTCTAAAGACCCGGAAGAAATGAAAATTCTAACAAAGTGGAGTGATAATATAGCTGAGGGTAAGCACAATACCATCAATGCCATGGAGAGTATGTACAAGAAAATACGCAGAGAAATAATAAAGATACACGAACAGTGTAAAGCAGCACAAGTAAGTGAGAAAGAAAGTATCTCTGATCCTGAAGAGGAAGAGGACGAGAATCCCGCCAGAATAGCGTATGTAGGAAAACCTAGATTTCCAGATCGCCATTTACGCCTAGAACACAAGTCAATTTTCCATCATTCAGTACCAGAACAAGGTTCTCTAGAACAAGTGTTCCAAGCTACCGATCACATTCTGAAATCACGAATCGGTTACAGTGAATTAAGTACCATGCATGAACAAGAACTAGCCCGATCAGCAGTCCGATGGATTACTGATTCTACCACTTTTCCAGACGAAATAGTGGCACAAATGTTTCTGAAATTGCCCCCAGCCGAGCAGCGACTGGTGGGTATGTATATGATCCAGCACCTCATTACTCTGTATGAGGGTCAGCACTCTGATCCAGGTCCGTTACATGATATCCTGAACGGGTTACTCCAGTATAAATGGAGAGGTCTAGGTACCGATTTAATTAGTGTCATTCTAGAACAGCGCCATAAATATAGAACGTTTCTGAACCCGCATTTTGTTCATGTCTCACCCCCAGAAAGTAAACCATTTTACATAGAAAGACAGAACCCGTTACGAGAAGTGCATCCAGTTAAGACAGAGGACGGTGAAATGCAACGAGTGTTTGTTTACACCCCGATTACAAAGATGGAACTCCTCGAAATGAAGAAATTAATTCCCTGTCATGACAAAGATCCAGCAGGGTTCCATAGAGAATTAAAAGACATGCTCCGTATGGGAGAATACACGTACCCGGATATAATTAAGATGTTAAAGGTCCTGTTGCCCGCAGGGGTGTATGAAAAGCTAAAGGAAAAAGAATGGGAGGTGGGAGAGAAAAAGATAGACTGGACAGTTCTAGAAGCAGAAGATAAGTCACGTGTACCAGGTACTGGTCTAGGAGAGAAATGTAAAGAATTACCAGAATTATTGATTCAAGTTTTACCCAGATTATTAACAACGAAAAAGGAAGACTGGGATGCAATCTCAGCCTGTAAACAGAAACAAGATGAAGATATTAGTGATTTTTATTCTAGGTTTGAAAAGTGCTTTAGTATCAACAGTGGCCTCAAGACAAGTAGCGAGTCATACCCTCACCTTTTTGTTACTAAATTAGTCGAGAATTCAAGTCCACAAGTTAAAAATCGAGTTTTGAAAGTTGAAAGCACCTGGCAAGCTAATACTCCGTCCCAGATGCTCCAGATGCTCCAGTACCACCAGAATAGAATCAGGGAAGAGCAAGAACACGAAAGAAAACGTATGAAAGACACGAAAATGAAAGTACTAGTTGCACAATCCGTTCCTCAAGACAGTCAGAAGAGGGGTCCGAATCAAGCCAGTCATCCTGCAGCTCCCGTTAAAGGGAATTGCAATTATTGTAAACAGCCAGGTCATTTTATAAACGAGTGTGCAGTTCTGAAACACAACATAGCTACCGGTAAGACAAAAGAAAGACCACGTCCGCCTAGACAAGAACAAGTTTCACAGACTCCTCAGCCACAGAATGCACCACAGACAGTTACAGCATCGCAGCCTATTGCTGCAACACAGCATGTTACATCGCAGATGTACCAGTATGCACAGTCTGAGTATCCAGAGTATCAACAGTATTCATGAAACAGCCTAGAGAGGGAGGTAGGCTTGCCTCTCATCGAGATACCTGTAGATCAAGAAGGTCCCTATGTTCACAGTCAAGTATTAGGGAAAGACAGAAAGTTTTTGATTGATACAGGGGCAAGTAGGACCACAATTAGTCACGCCGAAGTTCCAGGGGCTCCGCTCTCAGGCTCTAGAAATGTTTCCCTTGGATTTTCAGGAAAACCTATCATAAACGAGATCTCCAAACCAGTCACTCTAGAAGTAGGTCCATTGTCCCGCACTACTGATCTGTTACTTACTAAGTCATGTCCAGAAAATCTATTGGGCATTAAAACACTGAAAGAGTTAGGTGCAGTTATATGCTGTTCCCCAGAGGGAATACGATTGTTCCTACGTGACTTTAAGGGTCACTACGTATTACGAGATTTTGATCCAAGACTGTCTAATGTCCCGCAGCATTTATGGGCGCAAGGTCCAACTGATGTAGGGTACATGCAAATCACACCCCATCGTGTGACTCTCAAGCCAGGTGTAGTGTTACCCCGAATCAGACAGTATAGATTGCCACCTGAGGCCGTAGCAGCCTTATCCAAAATTATTGACGAGCTCATCGCTCAAGGAGTAGTTGTAGAAACTGACTCCAACGTATGTAATTCTCCGATCATTCCAGTCATGAAACGTACTGATCCAAATGCACCTCCAGTATATCGATTAGTGATTGATCTACGAGAACTTAACAAATGTATTATTCCTCAGTACCCTGTTGTCCCAGATATCTCTTCCCTATTGACAGCCATTGATTCTGAAGCCACGTTCTTTACAGTAATCGATCTTAAGAATGCATTTTTTAGTGTTCCAATTCATCCAGACAGCCAGTTTCTTTTCGGATTCTGTCTAAATGGAAGGAGCTATATGTTTACACGAGCTCCTCAAGGTTTCACAGAAAGTCCTAGTATTTACAGTCAAGCACTTAAGAGACAACTAGACAACGTTCACATGCCAACTGACACTGCCCTGCTCCAGTATGTCGATGATCTACTGATCACAGCCCGTTCTGAACGTGATTGCGAGCGAGCGTCACTGACGGTTCTGTATTTCCTAGCCGAGATGGGGCACAAGGTGTCCCCTTCGAAGCTTCAATTCTGTGTCCAGCAAGTGGTCTACTTAGGACACTTACTGTCCAAGAGGGGTAGGCAGTTGACACCAGACCGTATCCAGTTAATAGCGAGTCTTCCTCAGCCCAAGACCCAGAAGGAGGTACGTGCCTTTATCGGCCTTACTTCTTATTGTAGACAATGGATTCCTCAGTATGCATTTCTAGCCAAGCCACTGATACAGTTAACCACACAGGAGGCAGCCGTATCGACTGTCCTCCCTTGGACATCTGAACATGCACTGAGTTTCAACGAGTTAAAGAAAGCCCTATGCGAAGCTCCAGTTCTAGCCACACCGAACTACAGTAAGCCTTTTACACTTTTCGTCACAGAACGTGAAGGTACAGCATTATCTGTTCTCACACAAGATCAAGCAGGACAATACAAGCCGTGTGCTTATTTTTCGAGCACATTAGATCCAGTCGCCCAGGCTTTGCCTGCGTGCCTCAAGTCAGTTGCAGCCACAGCACTAGCTATTAGACAAAGTGATTCCATAGTTTTAGGACACTCCCTAACAGTACAAGTTCCACACTCCGTGGAAGTTCTTTTAAATAGAACACAAACACAGCACTTGACAATTGCACGTCTAACAGGTTATGAACTGACACTATTCCAACCACACATAGAAATCAGACGCTGCAACGTCCTAAACCCTGCTACACTGTTACCATCCGTTAATTCAAATCCTGACACACATGACTGTGTGGAAGTAGTTAACATTACGACAAAGCCAAGACAAGATCTTACAGATATTCCTTTACCAGATCCCGACCTGACACTTTATGTGGATGGGTCATGTATGAGAACTAGTACAGGAGATCTAGTCGCCGCGTATGCAGTGACTACTGACACTGAAGTTATTGAGACACACCGTATTGACACTCTGTCCGCTCAAGCAGCAGAGCTAGTTGCTCTGACACAAGCCTGTATACATGCCAAGAACCTGAAAGTTAATATTTACACAGATTCACGCTACGCATTTGGAGTCGTACACGACTTTGGAGTGCTCTGGCAGGAGAGAGGTTTCATGACTTCTCATGGAACCAAGATTCAGCATGGTCTCCTTATTCAAGCTCTGTTAGATGCCATACATTTACCGACATCCATTGCTATCATGAAATGCAAAGCACATACGAAAGTTACTGACATTATTTCCCAAGGTAACGATCTAGCCGATCGCACAGCCAAGCTTACAGCTCAGACTCCAGACATTCCAGTTAACATGACACACACTCCAGATCCGACTACATGTATGACAGTTAAGGACCCTACACAAGATGTCATAGACATCCAGTTACATGCTACTCCTGAAGAAATCAAGAAATGGTCCGAACAAGGAGGGGTCCAGACAGATCAAGGATGGGTGACGAAGGGAAGAACCGCATGGTTTCTCCCCGACTCTATGGTTCAAGTCCTTATTAATACCGCACATAGTCCAGCACATTTAGGAGAAAAAGCAATGTTAGATAGTATCCAGAACATTTGGTTCAACAAGCATTTACGAGCTGCAGCCAAGCAGAAAGTCCGTACCTGTATGATATGTTGTCAGTTTAATCCAGGTAAAAGTGTCCCGGTGGAACAAGGTGGTTTCCAGCCTCCTGACCACCCTTTTGAAGTCCTCCAGATGGATTATATCCAGATGGAGCGATGTCGAGGTTTCAAGTATGTCCTTGTAGTTGTATGCGCTTTGTCCAGGTGGACAGAAGCATATCCAGTCCCAGATTACACAGCCACGACCACTGCCAAGCAGTTGGTTCGTGAATTTTTCCCTCGTTATGGACTCCCTAGAGTCGTATATTCTGACAATGGTCAGCCATTCTCATCTGAACTCATGAAGCACGTTTCCCTGTTGTTAGGGTACCAGTGGAAGTTCCATTGTGTACGCCATCCTGAAGCAGCCGGTCTCGTTGAGAGACATAATCAGACCCTGAAAATCCGCATCGCTAAAATTTGTAAGGAAAAAGGTGTGGACTGGCTAGTAGCTCTGCCAGTCGCTTTGTTTTATATGCGCATGGTCGCACATTCCAGATCAGGTCTGTCCCCGTATGAGGTCGTCTTCGGCCGCCCCCCTAACATGTGGGGTACACCTAGGCCCCGAAGTATTACCGATGTTTCATGTAATATGCTGACAGATTACCTAGCTTCCTTGATGTCTGCCCTCAACTCATGTCGTTCACAGGTTGCCGCCGCATTTCCAGATAATACCGAGGTGGCACCGCATGAAATCGTTCCAGGTTCGATGGTCCTCGTCCGAAACTTTGACAGATCAAGTCCGCTGGAGCCACGTTGGAAGGAGCCCCGTCAGGTCCTCCTCACCACCCGTACAGCCGTGAAGTTGGAAGGACGCCGCGGCTGGGTGCACCTTTCGCACGTCAAGAAATTCTATGGATTAAAGCCGGTCTCCAAGAACATTTCCCAGGATTTAAAAACTTGTCAAAACATTGTTCCTAAGGACTGTCCCGCAAATGACATTGACACAACCCCTCCCTTGTTAGAGAAAACTCCGCAGCAGGAGTACAAGCAAAAACTACGGTCTAGTAAATTAAGTCAGCCAGTTTGATTGTATAAGTCCTCCCCTAGGTGAAACGGTTAGACTGTTTCTGACATGTATAAAATAGACCCCCATAGTGAGAGAGTCAGTCAAAACTCAATCCGATGTATCGTTTTTCTAAGTTTCATATTATTTCTCAGCATTATGATTTCCTGCACCAGTTATGCATTTTATCTGTGCTTTCCAGTTTCTCATGTATATAAGTCTTCTAATGTTACAGTAGAGCACACGTTTAGTGATCTGCCCCCTCATGAATTTTCCTACCGCCTCGCTATGAGAAATAATACTTTTATCCGCATGTTACATTATTCACACCAGACCAGCAATGCCACTAATTGTTGGGTGTGTGGTCGACTCCCCCCTTTCCAGACACCGAAGGGAGTTCTGCCACTCTTTCCTTATCCTTTTTCACATAATGGTTCGTGTGGAGCATGGTCCACGTTAACGTCATCCTCAACAGATATGTCTTTTCTTAACAGTACATGTTTCCCAGACAAGCAAGGTCTCCCCCACAGAACAGGTTTAGATCTAGAAAATGAAGTGTATAATTTAGGTAATTATTCGTCGAATTTCATGGTCCTGAATGTTCAGTCTGATACCACTCCAGACTTACCTGCTATTTCAGTACTACCAGTCAAAGGCGAACTATGTGTCCGAAATAATGGTTCCGTACATGTAGGACATAGTGATTGTACTACTATTATCAAGTATAGTGACAGTGGGAAATCTATTTTCAAAGCTTCACGTCATTCTTATTTTGTTTGTGGTCATACTGCATATGTCCGTCTGCCCCTCGATTGGGAGGGTACCTGTTACATTGCCTTCCTACTGCCACCTGTTTTCCTAGCCCCACCTGACTATCATAGGAATTCCTACCTAGTACATACTAGACATAAGAGAAACCTCCCGATTGTCGATTATACTGAAACTGCTCTAGAGCAATACATAGATATCAATAAAGGTGTCTTCCCTTATTTAGGTACAGTTGTAAATAGTAAGCTAATCCGTAGGTTAACAAGAACCCTTGAAGCTGTAGTAGATGAGACTGCCTCCGCTCTAGGTAACTTAACTGAAGAGCAATCTTTTATGAGAATTGTCGTGCTCCAAAATCGTCTCGTCCTTGACGTCGTACTGGCCGATAGGGGCGGGGCCTGTAGAGTCATCGGATCCAGTTGCTGCATTTTCATTCCAAATAACGCGCCGTCTGTTTATTCAGCTATAACCAGACTCCATAAAATTGCCCATCTGTTACACCAAGATCCAGGCACCTGGACATGGTCCGGTTGGTTCTGGAATATAATTTCCGCCTGGGGATGAAAAGTCTTGTCCTTTCTAGGTATTGCAGTAGCGATCATATTCAGCTGCTGCCTCTGTATACAATGTGGCCCTGCGATTTGCGGCATTTGTGCTACCTCTTGTATTCCTAGTCCCAAGTCCCGTTCTAAATCTCGTTCCAGGACTATTCGAGATGAGCAAATGATACTGTATGAAATGATAGATGGTATCATGAATATTGATGTTTCCTGATGGAAACGTAGTGACAAGGAGGGAATGTGGAAAAGTAAATTTTGCCATGTTCTGTGTCCCTACATGTCATCCATCATATGTTATGTGTGCATGATTAATATGTATATGTACTCCCCATGTTCGATTAAAGACGCAATTACAGTTGTGTCCACCTCTAGTATGTCAGTTTTCAGTCCTCGTGAATAACACGAGTATCAGGCCTATGTAAAGCTACGTTGCCACGTTTCCCAGTGTGCACGTTATTTCATTGTAAAGTCCCCGTTTCCAGGCCTCAAAAGGGCCTGGACATCAGATTCAGCTCCTGTCTCCTGAAGCCTCGCTGAGGAGGGATACAGCCCCCACCTGTATCCTCGACCCTTCACTTACTTCCTGCCTCGCAGTGCCCGGTGCAGCTTGGCTCTGCCTCTAAGTCTGCCAAGACTATGTTATGATTCCAGTTATCAGTTCAGCCCTCCTTCCCTGCATTCCTAAGCTACTGGATCGCATCAATAGTTTCCGTCATTGTCTAGCCTTTAGGGCTCCATGTTAAGAGAAATACTGTATTTAATGGTCATTTAATATTCTTCATCACGCACTACATGAAGAATAATGCATGCTTCAGTCTTAGAGTCTGTTAGCCTTTCCCCTCCTGACTTCTAGTTTATATCAACATGTTCCCTAAACATCAGATACTAGATAGGGTTTAGGTACATGTCGCTCCGACCCTCCAGACTTTAGTCTCTGCTCCTAGCACAGAGTTCATAGCCCCCAGCTTCTCCTAGTGATACGTCATTGCCAGTTTGCGCGCACCATTAGGTTAGAGGTCCCGGCTCCTTAGGTAGCCCCCTCCATGGTTTCCGCCCATTCATGACATATTCTGTTACGTTTGCATCACATGTCTATGTATATGCCCTGTTACACCTTCTTCTCACCCTTATCTTTCGCGACTGCTACGCGTCACACCTACTGCTCCACCCACTGTTACGCCCATTGCAATGTAATGCTATGTGTTTGCGTTATGTATATATGCTCATGTATTGTTATTAAAAGTTAGAGCTAGCCATTCCAGATCCTGTCCCCGGCAGCTGCCGGGCCATGCTAGTCCTTGCCATTCTGTTCCTATGCAGGTTATCCTGTCCCTGTCCTTTATGCTGTAATAAACCTGCAAAACTCCCACTACCTCGAATCTTGACTCTTATTTTATTGAGCTATCTGTTATTCATTCATTCATTCAAAAATAGATCCGGTATTATTTATTTATATACCACACCTACCCGGAACCCATATCAGATGAAAGGGATCTCTAATGGATACTTTAAACTTAATCCTAGCGTTCGGACCATAGAACCCTGGCTAACAAAGAATGAAAGCTCTGTAGGCAATCATTAAGGGCCACATGCATCAAGGAAAAATCAGGTCGCAAACTTCTTTGCAACCAGTATTTTTGCATTTGGGATGCATCATCCCAAATGCAAAAATCGCAAATTGCAATTGCATTTAAGGAATCTCAAATTGCAATGCTTTGCATGCAATGCAAGTTGCCATTTAAAATAGCGATTTCGCTATTAGGGTCCGCTAATTACCGGAAATGTATACCTGTTGATAATTAGCAAAAAATTTGAAAAATGCACTAAAGTGCTTTTTTCAAAGTTCCAGGTTACACACACATATACATGCCCTATCATGTGTGTGTTTTAGAGGTCAATTTTAGAGGTGCAACAGGGTGTCCTTTTGGCCCCCTTGAAATTGCATGTGCAATTTGGGAGTACCTATTGGGTACTCGCACATTAGGAATGAATGGGTAGAAAGTCCTTAATTGCGACTCGCAATTTGCGAATCGCAAATAAGGAATGTTTAGGAATCGCAATTTTTTAAGGATTCCTACATGCACAGGCTTTTGCGATTCCTTATTAGCGAATCCTTATTTTTCGCTAAAAGTAATCGCAAAGGAAATTTTTGATACATGTGCCAGTTAAGTGCCTTACTAGGTCGAGCCTGAGTTTAGCACGCATGCGCTGCTCTGTGAGACATGCAGTATCTTATCTATCGGCATTGAGCACACCTCCAGCTTTCCATTGGTTCCTTTGTATGCTTTTAAAAATTCCCTTCCTTTCAGTGGCTAATTGTATTGTTTCTCCCGTCTTTCTGTGGGTAGTTCCCGTCCCTGGCGACTGGCCCTGTTATTGTAGTATTGCCTTTCGGTTTAATTTAATTATGTTGTTGGACTTCTTTTTTCTGTTTCATTGAGCACTTTCAAAGTGCAGTTTAAACACTAACAGGGCAACACTGCCTTTTTTTTATTCGGTCTCGCCTAGCAGCACGCATACGCTGCCTAGGAAAAAGACCTTTAGCCATCGAGTTAGTTTTAAGGCCAAAAACGTGCACGCGTTCCATTGCCTTCACTGGCGACGCGTGCACGTTTGGTGATTCCTTTGCGGGAGCGAGCAGCAGCACCATATGTTATCGTGCCTTGCTGCTCCCTCCCTCAAGGGAATCCAGCGCAGGGCCCCTCCTTTCTCTCCTCCACTCCCCCTGCTGCTGCGCGCGTGCTTGTTTAATTTGTTTTTTTGCAGGAACACTAGCGCTCATGTTTTCAGTCACTATGCGCGCGTGCTTTGTTTAAAAAAAAAATTGGGCTGGAATGCTAGTGCTCGTAATTACCTTCCCCTCCCTGTAATCCTTTATGTGCCCTCCCTGGTATATCTGCGTGCTTGAGAAGACTAATGCATGTGGGTTACAGTGGCCCTAGACCTAAGCAGCTTCCTGTGGATAGTATGGACACGCTCTTTCCATAGACCACTTCGGAATGGATTTAAACGGATGCTCAAAACTTCATAATATATTTGTCACTTTGACAAACAAATTCCTAACTATAATTTTGGAGGCGACCAAAAAGGTAAAACTAATAAATTTTTATGTATAATGTATTTTATTTAGGTCTGTTGTGAAGCACAAGTTGAACTTAGAGCAGGGGGAACTGCCCCTATAAAGGTGGTACTGCAGCTGCTGCTAAGCAGAGAGGATGGGAAAGGAACTGTCCACCATGAAGACTGCCGTGTTGAATGAATTGGTTGTTTATTATCGAGCGGTTTGCTGGGGTAGGACACTGCCCTTCAGCGCCTTGTCCCAGGCAGAGATGCACAGGGCCACAGTCTATGCTTCAAATGTTTACCTTTGCCTTTCCACACCACTGTCCGTCCACTGCTAGGGGACGAGGGTGGCTGTGATCCAGGCTGCCGTGTTAGAAGGCACGTCACTCTTGCCATTAGTCTTGGAGGAAAATATAGATTTATTTTCTGTATCAGTGGTGGTGAAAGAAAGGTGTATGAAGTGGTATCTAAACGAGGTGGCAACTCCATTTTTTTTAGGCCACTCTGAATGGATCTGTTTCTGCAATCGTCTGCTCTGGATTAGAAAAGAAGGAAGAAAATGGCTTGCAAAAAAATAATTAATTTTTCCCTGCATTGGGAATGCACAGAATGAGAAATAGTTGTACTGCCCAGCACGGCCAGGTCCTGGTTGTTGTGATCAAATTGTAATTATGGTAAGTTAATTACAATGGCCAGCCCTGATTGTGCTCTTCAAAGAAACTTTTTCAGCTGGGGAGCTTGTACATGATTTCCGCCTGTTGCGGGGAAACTGCAGGCAGGCGAGCCACCTTATACTTCCCTGCAAGGGAAAGTTGATTTGAAGGAACTGTGAAGGTCTCAGCAATAAGTTTACTTTAATGCAGTTTGCATTAAACTAAACACATAGTCCTTTCCTCCACTATGCTTAAAATAGCAACTGTGCTTTTTTGATGTTTTTTTCCACCCACGGATCAGCCTAATTTCCACTGTGTGGGCAACATTACCATGTTTCACTTAACACACAGGAATTTCTGTCGTCTCTATTGGTAACCCTGCCATGCACCAGCCTCTTTGTCACTTCCCATGAAAAACTGTGGGCCCTTTGCACTTATTTATTCTTTTTTCTATAAATTACTTTTTACTGGTCATTGGGCTATATGTACTTCATGTCTGCTGTGGCTTACTTATTCTTCGGAACTAAATCTACCTAATGAGTTGAAATCAGACATCACGCGTTTGGTGTGCTAGAAACAAGCATATATTGTAAATTAATGGAATAGGTAATGCTTTCTATTGTGAGGCTGATACAGCCCGATGGCCCGGAGTGGACATGTTTGTAATTTGTAGCAGATAATTATCAAAAGGCTTTAACAATCAGCAATTTACAAGGCAAACAAATAGGCACTTTTGTTCAGTGCTTGTTAGCACAATTATGCTGGCACTTGCTTGTATTAATCTATTACTGTAAATATAAATGAGCAGGTGCTCTGGGTTTGACCTGTGCCCCTGATTTTTGAGTGTGTAGTAACTGTATAGCTCTTCAATCCCTGGTGGCACAGCACCCAGGTCAATGTGCTGCACAGCGAAATGCTTAAAAGGCCCCAAAGGCAAGACCTATTGGATATGTCACTACTTGTTACCTCTGCCAGCGACTCAGCCCTCTCTAATTGCCGTGCTACTGCTCCCACTGTTCAGCCTGTCACCCCACCAAGCTGCCCTCCTCAGTGGATCGCAAATCGGAAGAGGCACAAGGCAGACAGGCTGGGGCTGATAGCGCAAACACTTACTGCATGAGCAGCAACGCAACACTCCCTCACGCCCCCCAGGCATTCTTCCCTGGGATTCTGGGCCTCGCACTAACGTGAATTCTCATTACTGAAGAGGACAATGACGCTGGCAACCTTCCTGTCTTGTGCGCTGAGAAATGCACATCTGTCAATGTATTCAATGATACAAAACACAGATTCTGGTCTAGAGACTTCCCTGGAAAGTAGATTTTCGAAGGCATTAATGAAACAATGCTCCCTGCCCCTTTACCCTAAACCCTTTTTCATAGGGTAGGACAGAAACTAGATGCAAAGGTCTCATGTGTCTTAGGAACAGATCAATACACGTGGGCACATTTTAGGAGCCCCTGATGGGCTACTCAAGAAGGTGTGAAGACAAGCTCTTCAACGCCTCGGTACTCGGTAGTAAGCGCTATATAAATGCAATTACAATACAATACAATTTAAAGAACTCTAAAGCTGCTAGATTCATTACCGCTGTCAAAAATCGCTTCGTTCACTGAGTCGCCAACTGTTGCAGACAAGCACATCTTTGCTGCCCTCTTGCAGGAGTCCAAGGGGGAGGAGCTCTGCACCTTCGAACACCGCATGACACCTGGACCAGGTTGGGGGGGACAACTGGAGGCAACTGGAGATCCAACATATTGGTTTTTCCATAGAGGTCAGTGTTAGATAAAAACACAAAAACTGACCATGCTTATTTTTTAGCTTCAAGGACTATCCAAATGCCTAAAGCAAAGAGGGACACGAGGGGCAGGGCACAATGAAGTGGAATTCTAGGAATGTTTGTTTTAACAGAATTCCCACCAGCCATCAGGGTCAAAGAGTTCCTGCAAATGCACCGTATGTCGACACTGAGCAGCATGATGTTGACATGCAGACCTGGGTTCTCACTCAGAGGTTAACACTGGCAGACAACGACTAGACACAGTTGCTGTTTGCGTGAAAGGCCTTTGTTTTAGAAGGAAGTTGAGTGCACAAATACAACATCCTTCGGTTTAGACACACCTTCTAAACTGACGTAAATACATCCTAACATAGTCAAATTAAATTAACCCATCTCTTCTCCCGATACACCACTCTCCCCCATAAAGTTATAAAATCGGTCTCTTAATGTCATCTTCGAAAATATGTCTACCTTTTAGCCTGCTGTATATGTTCTCAATCTTGAATTCCTGTCCAGCCAGCCCGCACTAGGCCCAGGCTGGGCCCATGCTCCATCCTCTGGCTTTTTGTTAGGGTTTGTCACCACTTCTCTGTTTCCAACCTGCTTCTCCCTCACTCAGTCTGGGCTCTCTCTTCCCATTTGCGACAAAACTTAATATGCCAATAATCCCCTTGCCCAACCAATCTGTAACAGAGCCTGGTACTCTGTGCCTGAGGGGGAGTTTGCCTTTGCTCATATGTGTGATTCTGAACATCCCTCTGTGTAGGCAAGAGGGCTTTGCTCTGCTGAGGGATCGTTATAATCCCTCTGGAGCATGTGTGGGCTTCAACAATGATGCCAACTGTGTCATTTACACCTGTGTCGTTGAGCCCTTTCCCCACATTTCTCTGCTGAGACAGAAAATTCCTTGGCCCTCCAAAAGGGACCTGTCTTTAATGAGAACAACGACAGATACGCTTGCTGTTTCTAAAACCAGCATTGGCAAAGCCAATAGGTCCCAGCAATCTGAGAGCTATAGGCAATGGCAGTATTGATGGAGCAAGAATTCGCACATAAAGTGACTTGCTTGTATTCATGAACCTCGAATAACGTTAATAAAGTAACCAACATGTTTGTCTTACTAATTTTGCATATTATACATCAACATGGGGTGTCCGAGTGACGCTTGCTTATGTGTTTTACTAATCCTAATACGCTTGCATTAATATGGCCTCTGCTACGCGGGATTTTCTACTGCGCATGCGTCTGTCATACTCACGTGACATGACGTACACTTTGCTTTGGAGGGAAAACTTTCGCTTCTGCGCACGAGAACTAAGATGGTTGCTTTATGTTCTCAAAGGCGCGAAGCTTGCACTGCTGCTTTCGCCAAGCTGTTCATTTTGCCTAATCCTAATGCTATAGTTAAATATAAAATAATGGGTATTGAGTAGAAATCCATGGTATACAGTGTATTCATTTATTCTGTGTTTTAAAACTGTTTCTTTTCCATTTCATGACGCACTTTGAAAACTGGCCTGGCTTGTAACGCTGTACTCTATATTTGTTGAAACTGCGACTGCGCGAAAATCTCAAGTCTCTGGAACAGTGACCTTTGGACTATGGCCATGGAACATAACTGACTAGAAGATGCTCTTGGGAACATGGACTTGTGAACCCAAATTTATACAATGTTAAACAATGTATTTGCCAATAGAACATCCATTGTTGGGTGGAATAAAACCTCATTAGAAACTGAATTTGATGGGCGGGAACATAAATTTAAATAAGAGATGGTAAAAGTTTCATTTTTGGTGTGGTGTGCGACCTCTCCTCTTCTTTTGTCCAATTAAAATTGGGGATCCTTACACTTGCAACATTGGGGGTGGTACACTGACCTGGAAAATAGTATAACTAGTGTAGGTTTAGCCAGAGAAATTGCCCGACTTGTCTGAATAGCTGACCTGTCACTGACCCAACGCACTCAATAGGTGACCCAGAGCAGAGGGCTGCGGAGCACTCTGTCAGAAGACTCGCTGACCCAATCAGGGTTCTGGGAAGTTGAGGTGCTGGCGGAGCACTTTGTCGGTGATATCGATAACCCAATCGGGGTTCTGACTGTTAGCTGCAGAGAGGGAGTAGCGCAGGCGTTGCAACTGAACGGCGGGTGCTGGTCTTAACCTTTGGTGGTCCGGTCCTGATCCAAATCTGGTTTATCCTGTCCTGATTCTGATCTGCACCTGCTGGCCTACTGGCAACTGCAACTTTTGGGGTTTCTGTCCTTAACTGACCCGTGGCCAGGGTTGGTCTTCACACCATTCTAGGTAAATATAAATCTGTGTGGGTATCGTCATTATATTTTCGCTTGTCTTTCTCTTTACCCTCCCTAAATCGATAAAAGTTTGATTGCATATGTTCTTTTCTTACCCTCCCTTTGCAATGAATAATTCGTAATTTGAATTAATAGTGTGTTCCCTGTTCTTACCTTCCCTATAGTTATATGCTAAAATTGTTTTCGTAATTACATTTTATGTTCCCTCTTTTTACCCACCCTTTGAAAATTGCTTGAAAGTTGTGTTATTTAGCATGTTCCTTCTTTTCCCACCCTTAGACAAAATTGTGAAAGTCTGTTTTAAATGTTTAATAGCATGTTCCTTGTTCTTACCTTTCCTTTAAATTGCTAAATGATTGGTATAATATATCTTTTGCATAGCTATACATTATTTCTGATTTTCGTTATTGAGAGTCTTATCGTGTTCAATCTTTGGACCATGACCATTTATGAAGTTTAGATAAAGAGTTTAAAACTTTCCCGAGTCTGTGGTTATTATATGAGTGCATATGTTATTTGCTACCTATTTTAAAACTAACTCCCTGACCCAATAGGTTTACAGGTACCAGCGACTAGGATTGGTAAGTCAATGGTATAGGACCTAGTAGGTAAAATATCTGGTAGTCAAGAAGCGTAGGTTACCTGACTCTAGAAATCTGTAATTTGATTATGGGCCCTGGTGAGTATGTACATTTTATAGTCGGGTGACCTGCGCACTCTATCAGTATTAATACATTTGTGTCTATCAACAAAAACAGCCCGAGCCATACACAAATGCACTCGCATTGCCATCACCTATAGCTATGGGATTGCTATGACCTATTGGCTTTGCCAATGCTTGTTTTTAAATTTAAGGTAGTGTGCGAGTTAAGCCCAGTGGACTTGATTCACAAGGGATTCTTGCACCTCACTGCAATTCTGAGCAAGAATGAGGTAGTGAGAGGAAGAGTTTAGGGAGAAAGGATAGAAGGAGAAAATGGAGACACAGGAAATACAAAGGTAGAGAGAAGGAATACATGCATATATTGTCTTAGCAAACTTTGCCCAAGCACCCAGTGTGCTGCGGTCAGGAATCATGTGAACCACTTACTCAGAAGCCAGTACGCAACCCACTGATTGTAAAGACCCTGTGGCATAATGACTTATACACACCTATTGTACTGCCAAGTATAGGCAGGTATGATGGGTACTACTATGTGGCACAGTAGCTGAAAGGCAAGACATCCATGGCCTAGTAACTGATACACAGAGATTATGTGGGTAGTAACTGATAGCAGGCATGATCTGACTTAGTATCTGATAGAAGGTTTCATGTGGCCTACTACCTCATGTTCAGACATTATAGAGTCCAGTAACTGACAGGCCTTTTCATGGCACACATTACTTTGTCTAGTAACAGAGGAGCAGCATGGTCTGTTCAGAGTGACCTATTGTAAGGTATTCTGTGGCACGGTACCAGAGGATCAGAGGTAGTATAGTGCTTGTGTTCTGTGTAAAGTGAAAGCACACAAGTAGATATTCTCATATAAGTATTTAATATTTTGCCACAGTTCTATCGCCAGTGAATGGTATGATTGGACTGCTCTTTCATAGACTTCTTCTGATTTGCACACAGGAAAAGTGCCTTATTCTGTGTCACATTAAATTTAGGGACATATTTTGATTATACGCATAGGTCTTGTTACCATAAGCAAGATGCTTATGTTTTCAAATGGTACATACCTTTTGGTGGTTGATTTATTTGTTGTGACTTTTTTTCACATTGGTTTGGTTTCTATTGTTGCACAAAAACATTTTCTGCCTAGAAGTGATGTGTTGTTTTTTACAGATGAATAATGAAGAATGCTTAAGACTGTTATATTAAACTTATTTTTGTTCCAGAAGACGATGTTTTTTGTTCAGTGGTTATTATTGAAGTACTGGACACATTTGTGAGTTATCCATTCCAACAGTATCTAAACCTAGGGGATTTAAGCGAATATCATTGGGAAAATGTGTTTTAAAGTGAGTTTTAAGAAGTAGCATGTTTACCTGCACAGTTGCACATCACATTACTCAGTTGCGCTCACATATGGGTAAAGTGAAAACACAAACATTTCCCTGCCACACATGGAGAAGAAAATTATTGGGAACATTAACAGTAATATAGTTTACCCCAACCCTTTCTTCTACTTGTGTAGACATTGAACCCTTCTTTCAATTTATTTTCTAATCAGATCTCAAAAGTCTTTAAATGCTGTTTTAACTTTCATCTAAACTTTTTCTTTTCCCGTATACTTTATTCTACCCATCATTTTTCTATACTGTTTCCAATATTCCTTTATTAATATATTTCTGGTACGTTCACTTAGTTTGAGAGGCTCTATTTTGTTTATTTAAATCTTTTCTGGCCTCATTTTAGGGAATGTCCTCTTATCTTAAAAAGTCTTTTTCAATAAACAAATTCTTTTTAGGAGGCCATTTTGAAAGTCTTTTATAGAGATATTATAGTAAATAAAGATCTGTCTTCACGTCACTTTTATGCTAAAAATTCTATTAATAATTCTGATCTCCAGTTTGATTCTTGATTTCCATACAGCTCTCCCTTTTCTTTCCAAACCCATAGATATTAATAGTGGTCTAAAATCCTCCGCTACCTATAAATCAACTATCAAACTGTAGAACTGGGCAAGGACTATTGCTTAATTAATCATGAAGTTATTTTTTCCATTATTAAATGCTGATTGTCCAAGTACTTAACAACAAGGGGTGGTGATGGGCAGAGTTTCTGAATTAAGCAGAATACTCTCACCCAGTCAAGAGATCAGGGCTAGATCCAACACCGTTTTTTAGCTCACTGCACCATCCCAGTTCAGAACCTGGCTATATGCAAATTAGTCTGGTCCTGTCCCAGTGCATGATGGGAACAGGGCAAACCAAACTACCAAGCCAATTCTTACACTGGGAAGGAAACAAGCTTCCGGGGACCGGTTTCTGGCATTTCAGCCGTCGTCGGCCCGGCTTGCTTGAATCCTGATGGTGCAATGAGCAAGGGACTCACATCTGAGTATACCCTTCCACGCTTAGGGTGGACAAAATATTTAACAACAAGGGGTGGTGATGGACAGAGTTTCTGAATTAAGCAGAATACTCTCACCCAGTCAAGAGATCAGGGCTAGATCCAACACCGTTTTTTAGCTCACTGCACCATCCCAGTTCAGAACCTGGCTATATGCAAATTAGTCTGTTCCTGTCCCAGTGCATGATGGGAACAGGGCAAACCAAACTACCAAGCCAATTCTTACACTGGGAAGGAAACAAGCTTCCGGGGACCGGTTTCTGGCATTTCAGCTGTCGTCGGCCCGGCTTGCTTGAATCCTGATGGTGCAATGAGCAAGGGACTCACATCTGAGTATACCCTTCCACGCTTAGGGTGGACAAAATATTTAACAACAAGGGGTGGTGATGGACAGAGTTTCTGAATTAAGCAGAATACTCTCACCCAGTCAAGAGATCAGGGCTAGATCCAACACCGTTTTTTAGCTCACTGCACCATCCCAGTTCAGAACCTGGCTATATGCAAATTAGTCTGTTCCTGGCCCAGTGCATGATGGGAACAGGGCAAACCAAACTACCAAGCCAATTCTTACACTGGGAAGGAAACAAGCTTCCGGGAACCGGTTTCTGGCATTTCAGCCGTCGTCAGCCCGGCTTGCTTGAATCCTGATGGTGCAATGAGCAAGGGACTCAAATCTGAGTATACCCTTCCACGCTTAGGGTGGACAAAATATTTAACAACAAGGAGTGGTGATGGACAGAGTTTCTGAATTAAGCAGAATACTCTCACCCAGTCAAGAGATCAGGGCTAGATCCAACACCGTTTTTTAGCTCACTGCACCATCCCAGTTCAGAACCTGGCTATATGCAAATTAGTCTGTTCCTGTCCCAGTGCATGATGGGAACAGGGCAAACCAAACTACCAAGCCAATTCTTACACTGGGAAGGAAACAAGCTTCCGGGGACCGGTTTCTGGCATTTCAGCCGTCGTCGGCCCGGCTCGCTTGAATCCTGATGGTGCAATGAGCAAGGGACTCACATCTGAGTATACCCTTCCACGCTTAGGGTGGACAAAATATTTAACAACAAGGGGTGGTGATGGACAGAGTTTCTGAATTAAGCAGAATACTCTCACCCAGTCAAGAGATCAGGGCTAGATCCAACACCGTTTTTTAGCTCACTGCACCATCCCAGTTCAGTACCTGGCTATATGCAAATTAGTCTGTTCCTGTCCCAGTGCATGATGGGAACAGGGCAAACCAAACTACCAAGCCAATTCTTACACTGGGAAGGAAACAAGCTTCCGGGGACCGGTTTTTGGCATTTCAGCCATCGTCGGCCCGGCTTGCTTGAATCCTAATGGTGCAATGAGCAAGGGACTCGTATCTGAGTATACCCTTCCACGCTTAGGGTGGACAAAATATTAAACAACAAGGGGTGGTGATGGACAGAGTTTCTGAATTAAGCAGAATACTCTCACCCAGTCAAGAGATCAGGGCTAGATCCAACACCGTTTTTTAGCTCACTGCACCATCCCAGTTCAGAACCTGGCTATATGCAAATTAGTCTGTTCCTGTCCCAGTGCATGATGGGAACAGGGCAAACCAAACTACCAAGCCAATTCTTACACTGGGAAGGAAACAAGCTTCCGGGGACCGGTTTCTGGCATTTCAGCCGTCGTCGGCCCGGCTTGCTTGAATCCTGATGGTGCAATGAGCAAGGGACTCATCGGTGATGGATCAAGCCCTGATCTGTTGACTGGGTAGGAGTGTTCTGATTAACTCAGATACTCTGTCCATCACCACCCCCTTTTTGTAATTATTTTGGCCACCATGAGTGTGGAAGGGTATGCTCAGACATGAGTCCCTTGCTCATTGCACCATCAGGATTCAAGCAAGCCGGGCCGAAGACGGCTGTAATGCCAGAAACCGGTCCCCGGAAGCTTGTTTCCTTTCCAGTGAAGAATTGGCTTGGTAGTTTGGTCTGCCCTGTTCCCATGATGCACTGGGCCAGGGACAGACTAATTTGCATATTGCCAGGTTTTGAACTGGGATGGTGCATTGAGCTAAAAAACGGTGATGGATCAAGCCCTGATCTGTTGACTGGGTAGGAGTGTTCTGATTAACTCAGATACTCTGTCCATCACCACCCCCTTTTTGTAATTATTTTTGCCACCATTAGTGTGGAAGGGTATGCTCAGACATGAGTCCCTTGCTCATTGCACCATCAGGATTCAAGCAAGCCGGGCCGAAGACGGCTGTAATGCCAGAAACCGGTCCCCGGAAGTTTGTTTCCTTTCCAGTGAAGAATTGGCTTGGTAGTTAGGTCTGCCCTGTTCCCATGATGCACTGGGCCAGGGACAGACTAATTTGCATATAGCCAGGTTCTGAACTGGGATGGTGCAGTGAGCTAAAAAACGGTGATGGATCAAGCCCTGATCTGTTGACTGGGTAGGAGTGTTCTGATTAACTCAGATACTCTGTCCATCACCACCCCCTTTTTGTAATTATTTTGGCCACCATGAGTGTGGAAGGGTATGCTCAGACATGAGTCCCTTGCTCATTGCACCATCAGGATTCAAGCAAGCCGGGCCGAAGACGGCTGTAATGCCAGAAACCGGTCCCCGGAAGCTTGTTTCCTTTCCAGTGAAGAATTGGCTTGGTAGTTTGGTCTGCCCTGTTCCCATGATGCACTGGGCCAGGGACAGACTAATTTGCATATAGCCAGGTTCTGAACTGGGATGGTGCAGTGAGCTAAAAAACAGTGATGGATCAAGCCCTGATCTGTTGACTGGGTAGGAGTGTTCTGATTAACTCAGATACTCTGTCCATCACCACCCCCTTTTTGTAATTATTTTGGCCACCATGAGTGTGGAAGGGTATGCTCAGACATGAGTCCCTTGCTCATTGCACCATCAGGATTCAAGCAAGCCGGGCCGAAGACGGCTGTCATGCAAGAAACCGGTCCCCGGAAGCTTGTTTCCTTTCCAGTGAAGAATTGGCTTGGTAGTTTGGTCTGCCCTGTTCCCATGATGCACTGGGCTAGGGACAGACTAATTTGCATATAGCCAGGTTCCGAACTGGGATGGTGCAGTGAGCTAAAAAACGGTGATGGATCAAGCCCTGATCTGTTGACTGGGTAGGAGTGTTCTGATTAACTCAGATACTCTGTCCATCACCACCCCCTTTTTGTAATTATTGATTGTCCAAGTACAACTATTTGACTCCTTCAATGTATTAGACTGAGGCCTCTAAATCATTGCCTCTCTTGTTACACATTGCCTTCTTGAGGACCTCTGCTAGTATTTCGATTGAATCTTCATACATTTTAAAATACAAATCATCATAACCTGTTTGTGGTATCTTAGTTTTAAAATTACCCAAAAATAGTTTTGGAAAGTTGAAGTATTTTTCCTCATTCTCCTCAATTATTAATAGTAATAATGTTATTAGATCATCTTTTTGCATCGTGGAATATATAGAATAATAATTATGAACCATTTGAATAAGTTGTTGGAACCACTATGCACCACCTATAAGGCCAAAAAGTATTGCAGTTAAAAAAATCCTGAGACTATAAGTAATTCTTTCTGTCTTCAGTTTAAAAGAACTGGTATTAAAGTCAGTAGTTCACCTGAAGGACAGATATAGGTCACTTGTTCTACTTTGACATAACAAGAGATGTAATTATTACACTCCATTTCTTTCAGCTCCTAAGTTTCTTGTAACATTATAATCATCATTTGAGTTTCCTTCTGAACCCTGCAATGCTGGCTCTTCCAGATTATTTGCAACTGCCACCACCCAATTCCAATTATAGCCATTCACACTTTCAATTATTTCCAATTGGATACACCTCTCATATCTTGTTTGTGTAACAATGATTGTTTGGTCCAGCATTACTTTTTGTAAAGTTTGATTAATTTCCACCCTCAACACTAATTTATTCTCTGGAACTATTATGGGATACTCCTGCAATCTGAGTTTTCTTTTCACATGAAAAAACATGAATGCCCAATCTTCTTATGTCATCCACAACTGTTACAATATAACCAACTTTGTTACATGAGTTAAAGAGGACTCTTCATTTCTCTAAGATTTCCTGCCCATGGTCTTTGAGAAGTTAATATAATTCAATACTCCTAAGTCTTTTGTAACTTAAACATCACACAGATTAGATAAAATATAAAACAATTGAATGGTTCATGTAATCCCTTTCATCTTCATTCAGAAAATCATCCACTAACTGCAGGCCTTTTGTCTTAGAAGAAGTTCACATGTTAGATACCTCGCTGTAATCATTCCAGTTGTGCTTTTGAAATTCCTTAATATTAGTTTCCACATTTGGGATACATTATCATCTTTTCTTTAGGACTCACACAAGTTCTCCAATTCAGATCCCTAGTTTGAGTATTTGACCCTTTGTTTCTTCTCCTTTAGCTAGTGGCACTAAAGTGTCTTCTTTTAATGGTCACCTTTTCTTACTTTACCAATTTGAAACATTTTGAGCCTCCCATTTAATTCTTTTTGGGGAAAAGCTCTTCACTGCTGGATGTAAACAATTCTTTTGTGATTATTGTGGGGTTAGCACCTTTTCCTGCTTCTCTTCGGTTATATCCTTAATGAACTTGATCAACTGTGGCCCTTTTTAAAACCCTTCCCTGCTGCTGTCAGCCGTCGCGCGAGCTACCTCCGTGGTGCTGCGCACTTCCAACAGCCGACGCGGCCCGCGCACCCTTTAGAACGCCCGCACCGCGGCGGAAAAACCACCGCAGTTAAGGCGTTAATGATTTTCCTCATTCATATATTACACACCATTGTTCTTCCTCTTTATTTTCCAAGACTTTTTGGATATGCAAATATTGGAAACTATTTTCTTTCTTTCTTTCTTTTATTAGGAGTTGATTACGTACTTTATATATTTTTATATTCTGTGTTGTTTCTATGTTGCTGCACATCTTTTCTTTTTGTTTATTTTTTTGTATTCAGAATTTCTTTATTTTCTCCAATCTGCTTAATCTTATTAAAATGTTCTGCTTTTTTGCCTTCTTCATTTGAGCTTATTACTTCCTTTTGTATGCAGATGCCATTTATGATCAGAACTTTGTGTTGAGACTCTAAAGTTCAGCATTGATGAACACAGAATAGGGTTTACAACAAGTGTATGGACCCCTTTTTGCCATATTTTATCAGGGGAAATGATCCTCCAAAGGTAATAATTAGGTCTCAGATCTTGCTGAATGCAAAAAAGAAGGGCATGGTATCTATGGCTTTCTTTTTTCAGTTCATCACTTTGAGATTAATTCTGTCTACTGGGCTACTCCTTAACTTTTGACAGACATACTGATAATATTTTGAAACATATCCAACTTCTTTAATAACAATGGACATATTGGAATCCTACTGAAGTGCTCATTCAAAATAGTTTCACCTAAAATTGTTTTCTTACTTATTGACTTGAAATCTGAAGGGTTCTCTTCTTCATGTGTCCCACTAATTATTTGCAACTTTTCATCTCTTTGAGTGGGCATAAATCAACTTTTTTCAAGATCTTCCAATTTAATACTTGCAAATGATGAATTAATATTAAAATCGTGAATTATCTCAGATATTGTAATTATATTTTCCCACATCAGTTTATTATTGACAAACTTCTGAAGTCCTATTTGATTTTAAATTTTCTTTGCTCTTTTTGAACTTATCTAGTCCTGATAACAGTGTTTATGTATTTTATGATTTTGTAAAATATGCAGTTGCACACCCATTCTGTCTATGTTTGAGGGTGGGTCCCTAGATTCACATTGGGACACGATTCAATTAAACACCACTTCAACTTCGACCATCTGTAAATTCTGGACTTCGCTCTGGGCATCAAGGCTGCAATCGGGAAGACTCCTGCTGCTCCTGATCTCTTCGCCCTGCTCGTTTGCTGCAAGGTCCGTGCCTGTGCTCTATACAGGAAACCTTCCAAGGCCTGTGGGAATCCAAGACACCTGAAGGAATCTCCCTGGAAGTGAAAGAGTCACTTCCCTGCATCTGCAGGCACCGCAACTAAGCTGACCGGTCTGCTGATCCTGGGTTCCCAAGGACTCTGAAAGGCTCAGCAACACAGGTGGTGGTTTTCCACGTTGCTCGAGGCCTTCCCTGTCCTCTCATCAAGTTTGAGGCCAGTATCCCTCGTCGGGCTGCAGTAACCGAACCCCTGTGCACCGTGACGACTTGGCGTTGCAAAGGCATGTTGGCTTCCTTCCATCAAGATCTTCGGGCTCCAAGTAGCCCCAACCTCAAGCATCTCCAGTGACCAGAATCTTCGACCACACCACATTGCTTGCACTGTGGGCCTGCTTCTTTGGTGAGCTGCTCGAGGTCCTCTTGCAACTCCAGTGCCTCCAGCTTGTGGGTCCTGTCAAGGGACACCTTTGAATTCTTTGGACTCCCCTGATTGCTCAGGGCCTGCCCTGACTCTCCTGATTGTGATGAGTCTGCTGTACCTTGCTGGTCCTGATATTGCACCTTTTTCAACTTCCACGTTGACAGACCTCTCATGTTTCGACACCTGACAAGGGACTGCTCGTATATAGCTCCTGGTCTTCCACAGTGTCGTCTGGTCCACACAGCTGCAGTTCCATTGTCACCGTCAGCTCTCCTGCAACATTATTCCTGAGTGGCACAGACTCTGTCCCCTCTGCTTGCAGGTTCTTCCCATCTTGAATCCACCTTTGGTTTCCACCTGACAGTTTCACCTTCTCCAGCAGTGGCATCTCCCTGAAGTCTCTCATTGAGTTTGACAATGGTTTCTGATGCCACTTCACACCTATGCACCTGGCTTCCCTGGTGCAGGTAACCTGGTTCCAAGTGTGTCCACTCGTCAGGGCTCTCCAACCTCTTGTCCTCCATGAGGTTTCTTCAGGGTCCAGTGGGAAGGGTCCTCATTCTTTAAAATTGCAGCAGCGACTTACATGTTGATTTGTACAGAGAACGTGGTTGTGTTCCTACACTGCACACAACTTCCTTGGGGATCATGGATACTCACCTTGGGTGGTTCCTTGGGTCACCGGCACTTCTACATCCTCTGACTATTGTCTTGACTCGAGTCATGGTTCGCATACCACTATTTTAGTATATGGTTTGGTCTCCCCCTGGGGACCACTGTGTATTTTGTATTACTTACCTGTCTCCATTGCAAAGTATTGTGTGTATTGTGTATATTATTGGCTAGGAGATATCTGTTTTAGTGAGCGTCTTATAATAAATGCGTATTTTTCTAAACACACTGTGTGGTTCTTTTTCACTTAATCTATACCTATAAGATTATGATCTGGTAAAACAAGCTGCTTTACACCCCTTCTGGACAAAGCCTGAAGGCTGCTCTCCACAGCTACCACTTGGAGAGCTTTCTAAGGTTGTCTAAGACAACTAAAATCACCAATAAGGGTTGTCTGGATTGGTGCAGGGTGCCCACTTACATAAGTGTACATCATATACTGAGCCAACCTCTCACAGATAGGTAGGCATACAAAGGGACAGAAGAACAAAGAGAAATTGAAAGAGTGACATGAGGCGCTAGAAAATGAAAAAGACACAACAGATTGGAATGTAGAAAAGCAAGGAAAGCTCATGATGGAGACCCTCACTTTGAAAGAATGTGCACTAACCCCAGTTTCAGAGAAATGGTGGCTTGTTAATATTTGCTACTTTTCCACTAGTTTGGTGAGGGAGTCATGAACCTCCCACTTCAGCAGCCTGAACTGTGGTTGGTAACAGTGGGGAGGTCTATGGTACCTTATCCTCCTGAGGCGGAAGCCGGGAGTTCTGTTTGCTGAAAAAATTTGAATTTGTTGCTTTTAAAATTGTATTTTGTGTGTTTTTAAACCACTTAGCACCCACTCCTTCACGCTTACCTGCTAACCCTAATCAGCCGATCCAAGCGCTGTCAGGGGCAGGAAACGCTTGCTCGCCGCCATCCCTCACCTCGAGGAGCCACGGGACACGCCCACTCCTGTTGGCCACGCCCATCCCTCGCCAGTACTAAAGCGCGCCTGATTGCTAGTGCCGCATTGTACCTTATCCTCCTGAGGCGGAAGCCGGGAGTTCTGTTTGCTGAAAAAATTTGAATTTGTTGCTTTTAAAATTGTATTTTGTGTGTTTTTAAACCACTTAGCACCCACTCCTTCACGCTTACCTGCTAACCCTAATCAGCCGATCCAAGCGCTGTCAGGGGCAGGAAACGCTTGCTCGCCGCCATCCCTCACCTCGAGGAGCCACGGGACACGCCCACTCCTGTTGGCCACGCCCATCCCTCGCCAGTACTAAAGCGCGCCTGATTGCTAGTGCCGCATTGTACCTTATCCTCCTGAGGCTGAAGCCGGGAGTTCTGTTTGCTGAAAAAATTTGAATTTGTTGCTTTTAAAATTGTATTTTGTGTGTTTTTAAACCACTTAGCACCCACTCCTTCACGCTTACCTGCTAACCCTAATCAGCCGATCCAAGCGCTGTCAGGGGCAGGAAACGCTTGCTCGCCGCCATCCCTCACCTCGAGGAGCCACGGGACACGCCCACTCCTGTTGGCCACGCCCATCCCTCGCCAGTACTAAAGCGCGCCTGATTGCTAGTGCCGCATTGTACCTTATCCTCCTGAGGCGGAAGCCGGGAGTTCTGTTTGCTGAAAAAATTTGAATTTGTTGCTTTTAAAATTGTATTTTGTGTGTTTTTAAACCACTTAGCACCCACTCCTTCACGCTTACCTGCTAACCCTAATCAGCCGATCCAAGCGCTGTCAGGGGCAGGAAACGCTTGCTCGCCGCCATCCCTCACCTCGAGGAGCCACGGGACACGCCCACTCCTGTTGGCCACGCCCATCCCTCGCCAGTACTAAAGCGCGCCTGATTGCTAGTGCCGCATTGTACCTTATCCTCCTGAGGCGGAAGCCGGGAGTTCTGTTTGCTGAAAAAATTTGAATTTGTTGCTTTTAAAATTGTATTTTGTGTGTTTTTAAACCACTTAGCACCCACTCCTTCACGCTTACCTGCTAACCCTAATCAGCCGATCCAAGCGCTGTCAGGGGCAGGAAACGCTTGCTCGCCGCCATCCCTCACCTCGAGGAGCCACGGGACACGCCCACTCCTGTTGGCCACGCCCATCCCTCGCCAGTACTAAAGCGCGCCTGATTGCTAGTGCCGCATTGTACCTTATCCTCCTGAGGCGGAAGCCGGGAGTTCTGTTTGCTGAAAAAATTTGAATTTGTTGCTTTTAAAATTGTATTTTGTGTGTTTTTAAACCACTTAGCACCCACTCCTTCACGCTTACCTGCTAACCCTAATCAGCCGATCCAAGCGCTGTCAGGGGCAGGAAACGCTTGCTCGCCGCCATCCCTCACCTCGAGAAGCCACGGGACACGCCCACTCCTGCTGGCCACGCCCATCTCTCCAACGCCCATCAACGCTCCATAAAATATGTGCCAGCATAGGGAGCGCAGCGGACGGGCGCAGCGGGCGCGCCGTCAGCGCGCCGAAGGCGCGCCAAAGGCAAGCCCGTCTGGGCCTGTCCGGGCCCAGCCCGCCCCAGGCCCAGTTACTCTGTCCTTATCGGCCCGCAACGACCGGACTTACACTCGCGCGGACTTATTATCCTTAAACCCCAACAAACAGCCCGCCTGCTCACGCATCCTGAATGGAGACACCTATTTTACTGGCTGTGACACATGCAACCCTGCCAATCAACACTCGGCACCCAAGGGTTTGCACCTAGGCCTACTTAACTGCAGGTCGCTCGTAAAACACTCTCACGAAGTGAACCTTTTAATTACAAACAATGCCCTAGATATTCTGTTTCTAACAGAAACCTGGCTTACCCCCAGCAGTGGCCCAGACATCGTTCTAGCACTCCCCCCCGGATACGTCATGTGCTCACTGAATAGACCAGAAGGGAGGGGAGGTGGACTAGCGATAATTCTTAAGGACACCCTCACCTGTAGAACATCTGATGGCAACATCAAGGGATACGAAAGCTGCCATTACACAATACAAATATCCCCAGTTACCTCGCTGTCAGGGACACTGATATACCGTCCACCAGGCAATCTAGGAGACTTTTCGAACAAAATTATCGACCAGACGTCCATCAAATGTACCTCCACCATTAACTACCTATTACTAGGAGACTTGAATGTACATTTCTTGGACCCTGATGACAAGCAGGCCAGTGACCTACTCCAGGATTTCACCTCAATGGGCCTTGATCTCAAAAACCCCCGAGCCACTCATGAAAGAGGGCAACTGCTTGATCCGATTCTTTCCAATATCTCTAATCTGAGAACGCTCGACCATATCCCCCTTCCCTGGACGGACCACTTTTTGGTCTCCCTAGTATGGGACATCATCACTCCGCCTTCTCCACCTTCCAAAACCAGAACGTATACCAGACGTTGGCAGAGACTGGAACCAGACGTGTGGGCAGCCAAACTCAGGGAAAACGCCCCGCCTCCCCCCCACGACACCTTAGCAGGGGACAAAGAACTCAGTACCTGGATTACCCAATCGCTCGACGCCATTCTGCCTAAAACCCACTCTCTGAAATACATCAAGAGAGTTAATCCCTCACCCTGGTACACCCCGGAACTCAACCTTCTTCGCAAGATTTGTAAAAGGAATGAACGTATCTGGAGGAAGGAAAAAACCATGGAACAAAAAGAGTCATTCCGTTCCTCTGTAAAAACTTACAAAAAAGAGCTCCGTTACACCAAAACTAGCTTCTACGAGAACAGAATTAAAAACGCCGCTTGCTCGGCCCATGAAACCTATTCAGTTCTTAAAGAGCTCCTCCACGCCCCTGACCCCCCACTCAAATACCTCGACCCCAAAGAAGCTGAAACAAAATGTAACAACCTAGCCACCTTCTTTGACGAAAAGATTAAAAAAATTCTTCTTACCATACCCCCCCCCGATCAAGCCCACACAGAGCAGGATCTCACTGCCACCTCTACCTATCCTCCTCTGCCACTAGCTCACCCCCAACCCTTCCTGGATGCCTTCGGCCCCGTAACAACGGAAGAAGTAGGAGCAACGCTGGCCTCAATTAAAAGTGGCTCCCCCCTTGACCCTGCACCCCTCCGTTTCCTAAAAAAAGTGTCGAGCACCATCATCCCCCCCCTTACGGCCCTGATCAACTCCTCTTTCACGGAGGGCATAGTCCCCTCCAGCTGGAAAACGGCAGCTGTCAAAGGTCTACTAAAAAAACCTTCCTTAGACCCGCGGGACCTCACCAACTACAGGCCCATATCCCTCCTTCCTGGAAACAGCAAGATCGCAGAGAAGCTGGTAAACAAACAATTATCATCTTACCTAGAAAGCAACAACCTCTTAGCGGTCTCCCAGACAGGGTTCCGTCCAGGTCAGGGCACGGACATCGCCCTCCTGGCAGCGGTAGAGAAGGCCAGAAGCATTCTGGACACAGGAGGATCAGTGGCAGTGATCCTCCTGGACCTCAGTGCGGCCTTCGACACTGTAGACCACCCAACCCTAATCCATCGACTGGGAGAGATCGGACTAATGGGTACGGCCCTAAAATGGTTAGAATCCTTTTTATCAGGACGCTCCTTTCAGGTGCGGGAAAATGACAGCTGCTCATCCACCTTCCCCCTCCGGTGCGGAGTACCACAGGGCTCATCCTTGAGCCCCACGTTGTTCAACGTGTACATGGCCACACTGGAGAAGAGGGTCAGTTCGTTCGGCGTGTCAATTATCAACTACGCCGACGACACTCAACTGGTCGTAACCCTCTCACATCCCCACCACGCCCCATCGGATCTCCACAGCTGCCTCTCCGAGGTCCACCGATGGATGAACCTCTCCTCACTTAAACTGAATGGGTCCAAGACCAAGATCCTCTTGATGGGCCACAAGGGGCTCTCTCTACCATCTCACCTTTGGCCTAGTTGCCTAGGTGACCCTCCTACACCCAAGGAAGAGGTCAAGAGCCTTGGTGTGTGGATTGAGAAGGATATGAGCTTTAAAACCCAGGCTAAAAAAACGGCAGGGACATGTTTTGGGCTACTCAGAGCCTGCAGGAAGGTCTTCCCCCTACTCCCTGAGACCGCAAGGAGGCTCCTCATTCAGGGTCTAATCCTGGCAAGATTAGACTACTGTAACTCCATCTACCTGGGAGCCCCTGAAGCCACCCTGAACTCACTGCAAAAGGTCCAAAACGCCGCCGCCCGCCTACTCACGGGCACACCAGGAAGATCTTCCGCCAGGCCGGCTCTTAAATCCCTCCACTGGCTCCCAGTCAGAGAAAGGGTCGTCTTCAAGGCCCTCTGCCTGGCCCATAAAACCCTCAACAATAATGGTCCCCCCCCTTCTCAAAGAACTCCTAATCCCATACAAAGCGGAGAGAGACCTCCGGTCCTGTGCAGAAAATCTTATCGCAGTCCCGAGAGTTAGAAAGGCCAAGACCGGTGGCCGTCGCTTCTCGGTTCACACGGCAAAACATTGGAACCATCTACCACGGAAACTCAGGACAGAACCGAACTACCTCCAGTTTAGAAAAACCCTAAAGACCCTCCTTTTCCCGCAGACATAAGCTCATCAGACAGCTGAAACCCTTGGAGAATCAGGTCAGCGCTGGGATGCTCTTTGAGTTACTACGCGCTTTACAAAACCATTAAATAAATAATAAATAAATAAATAAAACATTTTGATTATTGTTTATGGTTCCTTTCACTGTTGCTTTCCGAGGTTAAGCTTTTAACTGAATATCACTATACTTGGATAAAATGTTTGAGCTTTTAGGTGGGAAAACAAATGAAATGAGAGCACAAAACGAACAGAGTGGTAGAGAGAAAAATGGACAATGAGAAGGGGTGGATGGATAGAAGGATTAAAGTAATGAGAGAAAGATAGTTGGAGAGTATAGATGGATGGTTGCAAAGATGATGGATGGATACATGCATGGATTGAGGGATGCACCTCTGGACAGACGAAGAGATGAATGGACCGGGAGAAGGGAGGGTGAGAAGTAAGTTGGATTGAGAGATGGATGGAAGAAATTACTGAGACATGGACAAATGGCAGGAAGAATTAAGTGGATGGAAGGTAGGATGAATGATAGAGAGATATACGGAGGGAAAAAGGGATGGATGAGGAAAGGGAAGATTGAATAGAAGAAAAGGAGGAGGGACAGAAGGATGTATGGATGAATGGTTCAGTTGATAGATAGGTGAAGAGAAGAAAGAAATGAAATTTACAAGAATGGAATGAAGGATGGATGGGTGAATGAATAAAATAAAGCGCAATGGAGAAAACTATGGATGGATAATTAATACAGAAGGATGTACAGAAGTATAGATGGATTAATTGAAAAAACACCAAGAACAATAGATAGAAGAAAGATAGGAGGAAAAGAAATACATTAAAGTCAAAAAGAAGGATGGAAAGAAGGGGAAAAAAGAATGATAGACTGATGTAGGGAAGGAAGAAAAGAAAGATGGAAAAATACCTAAATAAGGATGACAGAAGAAACTAGCATTTACAATGCAATGGTTCCGCCTTTGGAAAAGTTAGAGCTATTGGCATTGTAAATGCCAAAATTTGTATTTATGTGTTGGTTTTGAAAACAGATAAATAAATGGCATTGTCATTTACATTGCCATTAGCTTAATCTCTCGCAAATGTGAGACCTATTGTACCCTACGGACGAGCTCAGCAGACAGCAATTACTACCACACACACCCAGAGCCACACACACACACACGCAGAGCCAGTCAGACACACACCCAGAGCCACACACACACACCCAGAGCCAGCCACACACACACACCCAGAGCCAGCCACACACACACCCACACACCCAGAGCCACACACACACACACACACCCAGAGCCACACACACACACAATTTATCCTCCTTTAAGTGAAGAGATGCAGAATAATTGGTTAGTATATTAGAAGCACACATAACATCAAGAGGGAGTAGTGTAACTTTGTCTGCATTTCACTCTTTATACTAGTGAATGACTTCATCCACGCACACACTAGAATTGTTCTGTAGTTTCCCAACTAGAATTCAGCTTGTTTTAAAGCTAATACCAAACACGGGTATATCGGACACATCGCCACCCTTTGCTTTTACCTTTTTAGGACTCGGAGCAATTAAACACCATAGCATAGTGCATTGTGTTTAATTTCCGAGGAGAAAAATGTATAAACTGTGTGAAGTAAAGTCTCCCATTACACCGTAAATCAGGCTGATGGAAGAAGTCGTTATAGGAAAAACAAGGAAAGGCACGGACAGCGGGAGGGGGGCAGGAAAGGCACGGACATCGGGAGGGGGCGGGAAAGGCACGGACAGCGGGAGGGGGGGCGGGAAAGGCACCGACAGCGGGAGGGGGGGCGGGAAAGGCACGGACAGCGGGAGGGGGGCGGGAAAGGCAAGAAAAAGCACTCACCTGGACTTCTTCCGGCGGCGGTCGGCCTGCAATGACCAAAACAAACCTTCCCCCAAAAGAAAATAGCACACACCCACCGCCGCGATGACGATCAGAAAAGGGTGGAGAGGGAAGAAATTGCAGGAACGCCCACGAATCTGGTCCGGCCATGACGGACAGATCTCTGTTCCAATGGCTAGCCTCCATTTATGGAGCTAGCCAATGGAACAGAGGGCGGATTCCTAAGCCACATAGTATTCTCATTAGGTTTTCATCTGCGCGAAAAGCTGCGCAGTGTGCAGCTTTCACTTAGGCGAAACCTAAAAAGGGGGAAGCCACGATGACTACCAAATATACTTAACAGAACAATCATGAAAGTGCCAACTCAACTGAAATCACAGCAGATATGTTGCTCGAGGGCAGAATACAGTCACTCAGTAAAGTTAACCAATGGTTGAAGTAGGCAGACCCATTGCCCCATGCTCCAAGCTGTACTGAACGTTAGACAAACATGAATGAGACCATAACTGACCAGCAGATGAAGAGGGCTGGCTGAAAGCGCCTACAAGTATACTACACACAATTTTAGCAAAATCAAATGGTCCTGACTTAAGTTAAGGATCTTTTTACATAAATCCCCTACAGGTTACTTTGCTTTCCCTAGGTTTCCCTCGAAGGGAGCACATCTCCATCGACTGCCTAGTCTATAATATGCAAAGTACTACACCCTGAAAGCACTCGATTTGCAAACTGCAGGGAGAGCAGGATGCAGCTGCAAGGCAATTCCTTATGCTACGTATCTAAACTTTGATGTGGTGATCTCACTCCTGGCGACTGCTACTTTTCAAGTTTGCAATGACAGAAGCCAGCTATCATTTCAAATGGCCAAGATAATGGAACTCACTCCTGTTGGACCACTATGGAACATTGAACATACATTTTTTTTACACTCAAATTTCTACGACTTATTACAAGTCCACAACATAGTCCAGCGTCATTCAGTAGGATGCATCACCATGCATGCCCTTCGAATGACACTTGCATCATATTTGCAATTATTTATTAGTCCTAGAGAAGGGACGCCACCTGATGCAATACATAGTTGCAATTAAGCGCAGTCCAGCAGCAAATGGCAGCTGAGGGACACTACAAGAAATAAATAAAACCGGAGTTGGTGTCGGGTGAGGAGGTAAATCTAAAACTGAGGAGAAAAGCAGTACACGAGTGCATGGAACATGTGGGGTGGGGAGAAGCACACGTGAGCACCAAACACAAGGGAGATTTTAACAGTGAGGGGACCGATATTGGACCGTGGGAGAAGCACATACAAGAGAGCTGGAACATATGCACTCTCAGAGCTTAATGAAAGAAAAAAGTAGAAACCTAAAAGTTAGTAGCACAAGAAAGACGGTCAGCCAATCAAATATATGATGCAATGCCCAAGGGAAAGGACAAACAAGAAGAAAGAAATCAAATAATTAAAACTAAAAATATAAAAAAAATAAAAACACTCACCACAATACAAAAACAACAACTGACTACTTCCAGAATTTGCAATGGGGCCGAGAGACTCGTGCAGTTCTGGATCACCATGTTATTTTGTGGAGCTGAAGAGCACCCTCTTAAAATGAGCGGCTCAATCCTAGATGCTGGCTCTTACAGTGCACTCAGATAACCTGCCCCAATCGATACTGGACGCAAGCTCTTTATAGACCACCTACAGAAGACACTCCACGCAAGACCTGGGCTGTAAAGGAACCTATGGAAAGCAGTCTACAGCTTATGCACAAGGAATATTAATTCCTCTGAGCGATCCGGATGGGGGCTCGCTCCTTTAGGGCACCTACAAAAGAGCTTCTCTGCTGCATACAAGATGGGGGCTCTTACAGAGTACCCACAGAGGAGTTACAGCAGGTCAGCAGATTACAGCTTGATCCTGGATGAGGCAGGGCACCAGCTACCCACATAAATTACTGTGCTCCTCATCACAGCGGTCCATCGCTCAGTGCCTTAATGTAAAGGGAATAATTACCATGCTCCATGCCTGCCTGACACTTTCTAACCACACACCAAAAAAGTTTATGCCAAACCATTACCTAGGTAATACACATTTACCTTGGATTAAGACCTACAAGGAGAATGCAACGTGTACAAAGATAGCTAGATGGCAGCGGACAGAACCTGACAATCTGCAATAAAGTATTTGCCCAACCTGTGGACACCGCAGTTGCTGCTAGAAACAAATGACTAATGTAGGGCTTTAGAAGACTGACGATGCATCCTCAAACTCTTGACCCTCCAGAGATGGAGTCTTGACACAATGCCCTACATTGGAATGATAAGTTACTCATGTACAGACCCCCCCCAACTTGCTACATAATAACAAAGATTGGAGAATACCAATCAGCAGAGCGCTCAGTGAGAACCCTTCATAAGAAGCTAAATGCACCCTCTTGATGCAAACTAGTGTGATCAGCCCTTTTCCAACTGGGGAACAGCCACTCACATGCAAGAACAAACCACTGTATGATTATACTACTGAGCATCCCCTCGCAATACAAGTAGAATTCACAGCATAGCATTCCCAGTCTGGGGGGCCACCAGTTTCTAGATGCATCTTTAAGCCATCAGCACACCACAGTAAGAAGTTACTATCCTATCAGTTAATCAGTTTACGAAGGCCCTTTCATTTAGTTTATAGAATTCAGGTGGTTTGTTTGGTTTTGCAAGACTGCAGCGAAGGAGAGCCCGGCGTAATTCTGCAGGGGTCCAATCAAGGACCTTCGAAGTGCATAAACCTAAGAAACTTCTCAGCAAAGACAGGTCCTATGTAGGCAGCGTCTTACTCATCTCATTGGCAGGATAGCTCTGAAACGTAGAATCAAACAATCCAGTGGCAAAATGTGCCATGGGTAGGGAATGCACTCCCATGTCAAGTTATGAAATTCTGGCGGTTCATTCATCTCTTTAAAAGATGTTTATAATGGCCCTCGTGCTGCAGGTAGAACCGTGGGAAACCATCTTCAAAGAGAAAGTGGTCACTATAAATTTCGACTGAAGAGACCAACATGGTGGTTCCTTGTGTGCAAGCCCAGGTCCATTGCATCACAGAATATCAGCAATTACGGACTTTCCTGCTTACTTTCGATATAGTATCAATTAAAATAAAAAAGTAACCCATCAATGGTGCTTAGTTTGTGAAGCGGCAGATTGGTATTCGTCGATGCAAAGTGGTTACCAATAATGTCATAGCCCTACAGTGCAAACCAGTTATGACAGACTTCAAGAAACGAATTTACTGTAGCAGGCAGCGACGGGCACTCAAAGCCTACATGTTCTAGGTCCGTAGGAGACGGACTGCTTGTACTCTATGGTACAATGGGCCTGGGGTTGCCAAGTAACCGTCTCAGCGGGAGGTGGTCTACTTAGGCTGTGGGCTGGCACTGGCCCCCCTTCCACATTTTTAAGTCGAAGTCTACTAGACCGTGCATGCCTTGTTGTCGCGAGACATTGTGGCTCAGTAATAACACTCCGGCTTGGAGCCGACAATGCTTACCATTGGCTGGCTTTTATGCGCACTCATTTAGCAGCTTCTTATTCGTGCTACAGTTTGTCAAAATTGCGTTTATTCCTGCTGTGGAGCACAGACTGCCTCATTAAGTCTGAGAGGTTACTTTCACTGCTTGCTTTTGAAGAACTTATTTTGCTGGTTTTAAGCACACCACGACAGCGCATGCATTTAAGCAGTCAGTGTACCTCAGTTGCTCTGTCGCATGTCTGCTTCTCCCACTCCCCCCATGCTGCACTTGCCCATGTGCTTCGACGCTGCCTTCTCCAACCCCAGTGCTGCTTCGGCCCTCCGCCCTTTCCCCGTGATGGTTCTGCAATTACTTTTTAGAACAACATTTTGGAAAATATTTTTCAAATCATTTTGGGAAATGAAAAAGAAAAACTCCTGCATTACTTTGAAGGTGAGCTCCTACATGCTGCGTGCATGCACAAAACTACGTAGGCACCTGCGTCAAATGAGTTTTGTCCGCAATCTTCAGCCTTTAACAGTTTTGGGGACACTGCATGTGGCTACAAGTGACTGGCAAGCCAATGTGTCTCAAATACGAGCTGTATTCACTTCAAATGCTAGTCAACAGCTCAAATCAGAGATAGGCCTTAACCCCGTTCTGATCAAAGTTCTCAACCTTCATAGAGCCCCCATCTGGTGAGTGTCAAAGGAACAAGAAGGAACAATAAAACAATTACTGCTAAAAACAGAGGGAATAACATGGGGAGCTGGTAGTGTGCAGGGCTTGTCGCAGTAACTTTAAGTGGTAGCTGTGGGCCCTGCCCTTTGTCAGGCACACGGACAGCGGGAGGGAAACGGGGACACAAACAGCGGGGGGGCAGGAACGGGAAGACGGACAGCGGGAGAGGGGTGCGGGAACGAAAAGCACTCACCTGGACCTGGACTTCCTCCGGCGACGGTCGGCCGCGGAATGACGAAAATAAACCTCAACAACAAAAAAAGAAACCCCGCCCACCGCCGCACTGACGTGTCCAAAGGGGCCGGATCACAGCCGCATGACGTAGGAAAGGGGTGAGAAGAGTAAAAATGGCCGGAACGCCCCCGAATCTGCTCCGCAATTGACGGACAGATCTCTGTTCCAATGGCTAGCCTCCATTTATGGAGCTAGCCAATGGAACAGAGGGCGGATTCCCAAGCCACTCTACTGTTAACAGAAGGTTTTCGCCTGCGTCGAAAAGCTGCGCGGTGCGCAGCTTTCGCCAGGCAAAACCTAAAAAACAGAACACAGAAAAGGACATAAAGATAAAAGGAAGAATATGGGGTGTTACAACCCCCCACTGAAGCAGCTTGAGCAGGGTGGGATACAATTGGGAGTTCAGCAACATAGACATTAATTTTGCTGTTTATGGCTCCTTTAACTTTTGATTGTTGATGCTGGCCTCAAAAGAGAAGCTTATAAATACCACTGCAAGAGAATAGCATGATGAATCTTTGATGGGCACGAAAGGAAGAGATGGTGCGATAGAGAGAAGAATACATGGAAGGAGGATGGTTGGGAAGAATAATTGTTGAATGTCTGGAAAGACAATAGGTGGATGAATGTATAGAACAAGAGTCAATGGATGGAAAGAGAGAAGGAAGGATGGTAGAGGGAATAATGGATGGATAGAAAGCTAGATTGATGCATGAATAAACAGACAGGAGGAATGAACAGACAGATGGGTTGATACATGTATGGAGGCAGCAAAGAGTGGATGAACGGGATTAGAGAAGGAGGGGTGAATGAAAAGAATTGTGGCTGGAAAAAAGGTGGGTGTATGGAAAGAAGGCTGGATAAGAAGAAGCCTGATAAGAAGGAATGATGAATGGGAACATGGTGGCTGGATTGAGAGGTAGAAGGGTGGATGGACTGGTGAGATGGAAGGATGGATGGATTGATTGATGGGGAGGGAGGGAGGGAAAGAAGGAAGGGAGGAAGGAAGGAAGGAAGGAAGGAAGGAAGGAAGGAAGGAGGGAGGGAGGGAGGGAGGGAAGGAAGGAAGGAAAGAAGATGTATGGATGCATAAATGGATGGATAAAAAAACCAAAGGAAAAGACAGAAGGATGGAGTGAAAATATAAATTAGCAGACGGATTAAAGCTAATAAATGGATAGAAAGAATAATGAGAGAAAGACAGAAAAGTATAAAGAGATAGATGGCTTGATGGATTTAAAAATATAGAAAACGCTGCAGAGGAGGGAAGAAAAGATATCAAAGTCAACAAGAAACCTAGAAAAGAAAAAATGAAGTAAAAATACTGAAAAAACTGAAACATGGATGGAGAGAAGGGGGAAGGAAGAGACAAAAATAAGGGTGGAGAAATTAAAGTGAAGAAAATATGGAAAGAAGGAAATAATGGAGGAGAAAAAGATGGAAATAAAGGAGGAGAAAAAGATGTAAAAACAAACAGTGAAGCAAACAAACAAGGAAGTAAAGCAGGAATGAAGTAAAGAAAGAAAATAAGGTGGAAACAGATATGTGATGCAAAAGATGGAAAGATGGAAAAGGTGGAAAGAAAAGAGAACAGAAATATGGAAAAAATGTAGACATATAAACAAAATAGATGGACAGAAGTTAAGATGGAAAGAAAGATTAAACAATGGAAACAAGGTGTCAGAACACCGTTCAGAGGGCCGCAGGGTAAGCAGGTGTTACTGGGCCAATCGAGATGGTTGAGGCTGTTTACTCCTGATGTCCGGTGGTCGATTCTACTATGGATCCCGCTCAATTGGGTCAAGCACCTCCTTCTTCACCTGACTCTCAATTGGATTGGTAATGTAGCGCAAGCTGCCAAGGCTCCCTCGGAGGTAAGTGTAGATACAGATCAGTGAACATGTCATAACTCATTGTGCACACAGCGCACACATTAAATCAAACTCCAGTCAAATACTTATTTTGTATAAAAGAAGTATTCTAATTCTAAATCTACACATGCAAAGGTAAACGACGTTCAGTATGAAATAACACAGTCCCCTTTGAGGTAGGCACTAGGCTTGAGCAGAGCAGAGCTCATGGAGTTTCACTTGGCGGAATTCCACAGAGTTCCCGAAAATCTCTGCTGTATTTCACAGAGTTCCACCAGCTCGCAGAGTTCCGAGTCCTGAGCACTAAGAACACATAACAAGCATTGGCATAGCCAATAGGTCTCGCTTTTGGGACCTTATAAGTATTTAGTTTTGCAGCACAATATTCTTGGTGCAACAACATCAGCTGTTGCATGGCTAAACCTTGTACCTTATAAGTGTTTAGCCATACAACAGTTTATGTTGTTGCACCAAATATATATTGTGCTGCATAACTAAATACTTACAAGGTCCCAAAAGTGAGACCTATTGGCTATGCCAATGCTTGTTGATGATTTGCAGCAATATCCGTTAAACCTTTGCCAAAGCAAACTTAGATTTTATTAGAACAAAACATAAATATTGTTTGCTATGAAAAAAAGCATTAAAATGTATTTAACAACCTTGAGTTGAAAACATTTATGGTTACAATTCAAAACATGAATCACACACGGATGCATGGCTCTGTGAGTAGAATAGTACACAGAGCAAAAAGCTGCACGCTGAGCACCCCACAAATGCTCAAAGCATGGAGTGCATATGGAGATTACTGACTGTGTTTGAAGTATCAGCGTGACACAGTTAACAGTGGCACACCACACACATGCATTAAACAGGGCTTGTAGCAGAATGCTCTGTACTATAGTTTGTGTATGTCAGAGCTACACACAAAGCACATCCCAAAGGAATGCACTGTGTGAACCCCACTCCACCACGAAATTGGGACTGAAGCTGAAAGTTATGGTATAGAAGCGGGCGCCTGCAGGCAAAGTATGGTGTAACTTAGAAAATCAACACACTGACTGTATGTTCCAAACAAAAACGGTAAATATGGTCTTCATAACCCGAGACTGCTGTCCTTATTAAAAGGATGAAGGGTACACCAGAAACATTTTGTGTTCTGCATCACTGTAAATTGAAACAAAATTGGTTGCTGACATTTGCATACAAAACAAGTCTTTAGTGTGAGAACCTTAGTGGCTTAGCTTTCAAACGCCTTTGCCCGTGTATACAACATGTAAACATGAAATGTTAACCGTAGAGATATGAGGATGCAGGTTGTCTTTACGAGTAGGGTGTTTAGAATATGGAACGCACCTGCTTGTGCCAAGAGTCTCAGTTTGGTTATTTGATGTATGTGGCTTGTAGTTGTAGAGCGAATGTTTGTGTCTTTTACGTAGACTACTCCAGGGACCAATAACAGTCTAAACTTGGTAGTTGGATCCTGCAAGTCTATGCTGGAAACTCACTTTCCTTGAAGATATTAAAACATTACCAAAATGTCCCAATCGATTTCAAATGCGCTGCCAGACTCACCTTAAACTCTTCTTAATTCTGTCATGCTCCCCTATTTTCAAAGAACTGCACTCACTCCCAAGTGGAGCTAGGATTGCATTTAAGGCTCAGACTAGAGTTCATTGATGTCTTTCCTGAAGAAGCAAATTAGAAAAGGCTATCCTATGTAGATATTATGCTGTAGCACCTCAGACCTCCTAGGTGGCAGCTCTGTCTCAGTACAAGTTCTTATTTTATGGAAAGCCGCATTGCCTTCCGCGCTTTACTTTTAATGTTAAAAGTAAAGCGCCGGTGCCGTGATTATACCATAAGTAAAGAAATAGATGTTTTTGTCTTTTTCTTTACTTTTGCTATAATCGAGGCACCAGCGCTTTACTTTTAACATTAAAAGTAAAGCGCTAGTGCCGCGATTATAGCAAAAGTAAAGAAATAGAAAAAAACATCTATTTCTTTACTTTTGCTATAATCGCGGCACCCGCGCTTTACTTTTTAACATTAAAAGTGAATTGCGGGTGCCGCGATTATAGTAAAATTAAAGAAATATGTTTTTTTAATTTCTTTACTTTTGCTATAATCACGGCACCGCGCTTTACTTTTAATGTTAAAAGTAAAGCGCCGGTGTGGCGCCTTCACCTCCACCAATTGCATACATAGCTGATCATATAAAAAAGAGACTACTACGGCGTCCAATATTTTCCAGTCATCTGATGACTACACTCGCCGATGGTTCAGTGTCGGACTGCTCACGGTGTTTCCAAGTAAGTTTCTGCTTGCGCCCTGTTAGGCTCCGTTTCTCAACAACAAGCAGCTATAGATAAGGGTTTTTGCGGTCCTGTCTAGTAATCTTTCTGGCATCCTCCACCAACCGTAGAACCTTAGCTATCGGTCTTAACTTCCCCATAGAGTCAGTTTCCCCCAGACCGACATACAAGGGGGTTAGTGGTCTTTTCCTTCTGACAACTAAGATCTATTGCTCTATGACAGTGGTCGGCCTGAATTTAAATTCACTGATATTCCACATAGAGTTAGCTTCACTTATACCTTGGGAATTATAAAATTATCGAGGTGCCGGATTTTGTATTTTCTATCTATCGTGCATTCAGTGTTGCAGGTGTCTAAGCCATTTAGCAGTCGGTCATTGTTGTTGACAGGTAAATATCTTTTAAAGCAACAATAGACTCAAATATGTTTTATAGAACTGAGGCCAGTTGTGTCTTTGTGGCGCTACACCCAGTATTTTGATAGGGTCTAATTTATTTTCCATGCAGATAACATTGCCTCATCTCATGTTTGCGTGTTTAAGAGTCCCACCACAACGTTGTGAATATTACAACTACGAACTCAGGCTCTTGACCTTCAATTTTAAAACTGGTAATCACCGTACCATTCGTTTATAGCTTTATTTCAAGCTTATTTTTAAGTTGAGATATAGGAAGCGTCATAAGTAGATGCATTTCCCACCCCACATAGGTTACTTTGATTCAGTCGACTTCGAACAACATCTTCCCGTCTGAAACGATCTTGCGAACCATACTTGCTTCATTTCCAGGTGAATTACATATCGCATTACTTACAACCATGTTTTTTCCTTTCACCTTGATCAATTAAGTTTATTTCAACTGACAAACGTGTCATAATAATGTAGTTTACATAGCAGCTATACAAAAGGTTGTTTTATGTATCTCACAGTATTTTATCTGTTTAAATGATGATGACCTATGTGACCATTGGAATGCTTAGATAGGTACAACAATGTTTATATTGATTTTAGTTTAAGGCTTTTGAGATGTTAAGTGTTCTTAGTATTCTTTTGACATCTACATACAACCATTAATTGAGTTGTTTCTTATAGTACTAATCAGTTTCCAGACAGCACTAGGAAGGAGTGACATGTCTAATATCATTTCACAATGACAGAGTTTTCTGTTACACGGAGTTTTAAGAGATTTTTTAATAGATGTAATTTGAATGATTTTTATGTTTTCAATATGTTTTGATAGTAATATCAATTTATTGTTTTAATTAGGGGGTTGTCCCAGCAACAAATGAATATTGTCCTGATGATGGTCTTCTTGACGACTACAATATAAGACCGAAACGTCGACACTTCCATCATCTCCAGAAGCGTTGCGCTGGCACCAACACACAACCATTATTAATTAGTTCATTTGGTTGTTTGCTATATCCACTAGGAGTTGATACCTTTGTTGTGAACTAATGAGTTGATGCGAACTATATCTCTGTTCATAACTCTTTTTGCTTGATTTGCTCTAATTGTATCTCCCCATACGATGTTTTGACACTCAAATATAAAATAACTCTTTGCATATAATTTATTTCCTCCGTGCCTTTCTTTTTCCTTCCATTCTTTGTTAAATATGCTCTAGTCTGCTAAGTGTGATATCAGTTCTGATTCACTGGAGGACGATACATTTGTACTACTCCTATTTGCAATCTATTGCTGTTCACAAACAAGTCCCTTGTAGCATACATTGTCCTTAAACGGGTGTTGCGATTATAGCAAAAGTAAAGACATGGACACAGACAGGGCGGAGAGAGTGGGCGCGCGGCTGTAAAAGTGAACGCAGCTGCAGCAGCCACACGCTTAAAGACCTGTGAAAGACAGATGGTGGCTGCGCACGTGCACGCTCGCATGAAGGCAAGCGCTAGGCCAGCCATGGCAGCATTTTTTGAAGCCCTTACTAAAAGTCTCGCCAGACCAGCGCATGCGCTTGGTCAGGCGAGACCTAAAAATGAATCACATCACCTTCAAAAGATATTTATAAGACTTTATTAATATCCACTAGGTGGCAGTAGAGTTCTAAACTAATTTGGGCCTGATTAGGAGTTCAGCAGCCAATCGGACCGTCGAACCCATAGTGGCCGTACCTGGATCGCCAGAGTGGCAGTCACCTAACATATGACACCAGTGAGAGGCCCTAATATTCTGGCTATGCCATTGCAGCACTGCAGAGCATATTAGGAGTTTCCTCACGCTACAGTTTTCATGGCGGTCAGGCCGCCATGACAACTGTGGCAGAGAGGAAACAAAGGGTGCACTACAGGGGCCCCTGTTGCATTAGGGCCATAGGGTGACTGCAAGGGGGCATATGCCGTGCTCCCCTGTGTGCATTCACCCCCTTTCCTGCATGGCATGAACTTTACAGTCCATGCTGTGCAGGAGCAGACTTTGGCGCTCCACCTGCGATGCCTTTTTAATGGGCACTGCCATGGGAACACTAAAGGTCCTCCCGCCAGACCACGAGGTAACTCATATTCTGGCAGTCACCCAGCAGTGAGTTTTGGTGCTGTGGGAGCGGGGCGGTGGCATAGCAGCCCGCTCCCACAACACCAAACTCATGCTCAGGCCCTTAGTACAATCACTGTTTCCACTCTTAGCTCAAGAAGTGCAGTGCAGAATGTTCTGCTTGGTATTGTCTAATTGATGAGTGTGTCTTTTGTGTTGATCAGTATTGTGGAGGTAAGCTGAGGCATGAAACAGTTGATTGAACGTTGGCTTGTTTGTTCATCACGCTTATCCTCCCCTCGCCGGGGCAGGGGTGAGTAGTAGGAGTTCGAGAGGACAGAGATGGCTGGTGGGGTGGGGCAGCACTCACAGTGACTGGTGGTGGTAAAGGGCAGATTTATCTCAGCCCACTATAAAACACGAGGTGGGTGATCGAATAAAGGGGGACATATACTCTGCTACAAACCGACCAATGTAAACAGAAACACCTGTGTCACGTTTCCATTGTAATCTTTGGGAAGCACTGAAAGACTGGTATGAAGCGCTACAAGGTACTCTAAGCACCAAGACCCACCCACGAAAACAGAAAGGTACACAGCACACGCTGTCTGTCAAGATGTTGTTGGGTTGGAAATGCTGTCTGATGGTCCTGGTCGAGGGGGGGTTCCGAGCTCGGTGTCAGTGGTAACTAATGGAACATGTCACCCGACGGCCTGTGCTTTCTAGCGCTTGCAGTGATGTATTCAGTCTTGTTTTCAGCAACCTTTTACCGATGTCCTTTTTTTATCAATCTCCCTGAAACCTAAAGCAGATGAACATACATATGTCGAAAAGGAGAATATTTTAGCAATCAAGAAGATTATGTAGAGGCATGCGGAGTTAGCTTCAAGCTCTCAGAGTGTGCACTTTTTTGTGCTTCATCCCAAGAGTCTTCCATGTACGTACCCAGCTACTGTCCTTGATCAGCGTCTTTTGATAGCCTCCTGTTTTTTCTATGTTGTGCTCTGTCTATTATCACTTCAGGTGGTGCACTTGCGTTTCAGGTCAATGCAGGATGGCGCTGAAAGCATATACAACGTGAAGCAGCTGTGAGGCTCTTGCCAGAGCTGACAGTGTGCATGCATGATAAAGCCAAAGAGAGGACTGTCGGAGCTCACAGTAGCAGGAAAACACATGCAGTGAATTGTCAGTGTGTTAGCAAAATGGTAGGGTACACTTTTCTTTGGAGCCAGATTGAAGGGAGATGGCTGCTCTCGCACACATTTTAAGGTCAGCGTGTCGAGCGTGGGCCTAGCTCACCCAATCTAATGGCTGGTTTTGTGCGCATGAGGCAGCAACAAGGGCATATATGCTTGAGCGTGCTCATGCTCTGTGTCAAACTGAGAGCAGGATTTAAATTGCACCCAACAGCTTCCGAAATTTTTCTCTAGGACAATGCGAAACATTAACTAATAGATAAAAACATCAGCAAAATACTAGAGGTGGGCGCTGCTGCATCGGCAAACTCCGCTATGTGGTGGTAAATGAGTTTTTGCAGAACCCCACGCTTCTGTATTAAACAGTGTGCGTAGATTGAGTCTGTGCTGCAGTCGCTCTGTACTGCATCGGAGTTTGTTACTTTAAATACCCATTGCCAATGCACATACATTTACCAAGAGAACACTGTTCCACACATCACCCTCTGTGTAGTGTATGGCTTGCACGCTCACATGCACTCAGCACGTTTTCACTACGCATGCACCTCTAGTTCAACCTACTAATCATCATATGGTATGCCACCACCACCTTGCTACTGCTGTTTACCTCCTGGTGAAGGGAGTAGCCTTCCACCACTGTGAGGGTAGCACTTTGGGCACCCATCTCAGATTGAACAAGATCACAATCCATGAGACAGGCCTATGCCATGGTGCAGATGCATGATTCGTGTTCACCTATTACAGAACAAAATCATCATTAGAGACCCAAACAACGATTCAGTTGGGCACTCACGGCAGGGGTGCATGTCTTTATCATGCAGAGGACTTTTCCATCCCAATAGATGCCCCCCAGATCAGAACACCTGAACCAACTCCAAACCTGGAGAGGTTGGGTGGTCAGATCAGTAAAACCAGCAGGAAAGTCCATCAGCCTTCCCATTACTCCATCCGGCTTTGTGCTCCACAACAAAGTCTAACCCTTGCAATGAAAAAGACCATCTCTACAACTTCGGATTCTCTCCCTTCATAGCCATCAACCATTTGAGTGCCTTATGATCTGTCTGCACCAAAACTTGATGCCAAACAGATATGGGCGGAACGTATGCAAGGCCCACACTATGGGAGAAGACTTTTCAGCCCGAACACAAGAACAGAAATATGGCAAGGAATAAAGAAAGAGGATAAATATGAAAGAAAAAAGTTGAAAATGGATATTAACGATAAAAGGAAAGAAGGAATGAAAGAAGAAAAGACATCTAAAAAGAAATTAAAATAAATACAAACATATTGAAAGAATGGGGTTCCCTGCAAATGTTGATGGGGTTGATAGGCCTTGACTGTGTGATTTCACTACACAATTTCTGTTTAACCCCTGGTTTCTTAACACAATGTATTTCAACACGTCAATAAAATGCGGTGTGGCCCCATATTTTCAAGATTTGTTTTTGCAGAAGTGACCCCTTCAACATCTCTATTGTGTGGCAGCCACAGTAGACAACTCTTGATGAATTTGGTTCTTTCATGAAAGCAATGCAGAACTTTCTGGACAGTCTCTACCTTTTTAACCCAATTCTTTGAGAACTGAGGTGCAGAATATCCTTTTGGGAAATGTTATTATGAGAAATCTCTTGGTAGAGTAACCTTCCAGTGCCAGGCTCACTCACCCCAGTTCTCTAATAGCTTAGTGCCATTTGGGATATGGTTCTAAAAGGGAAATACTTAATTTTTCTGGCTACCTCCTTACTGGTATGTAAAAAGATTCAAACAGATTACAAAAGACAATTATTTTTAAGTCCATGTCACAGCAACACAGATGGCCCGGTGAGCCAATTGGTGCGTAAACATAGCTACACTCCTACAAATAACTGTATGTATTCTACCACTTGCATGATTGACTGTATCCTGTTATGTTTTCTATTTACCTACCATTGAATCAACACGTCCGATGCACTCAAAGGCATAGTCCACTCCACCACTGGTCAACTCAACCAGCACCTCATGGATGGGCTTGGTATTGTCCTGTGGGTTGATGCACTCAGTGGCTCCTAATTCTTTGGCTTTGGCAAACTTTTCTGGATTGATGTCCACACCAATGATACGGGTAGCTCCAGCGACTTTACAGCCAATCACAACCGATAGCCCAATTCCACCCAAGCCAAAAATAACACACGTAGAACCTGGTTCAATCTGCAGAAAGAAAAAACACATGCAAGCCAAAGTCATAATCAGGCTGGTGTCTATATTTGAGTGTCACATCATGGTCTGTAAAACCAAGGCACAATCTAATTGTGCATTTCATTTACATCCATATTGTTGTAGCTTTTCTTAATAAACACAGGGCCAGATGTACCAATCCATTTTGTGACATCAAATCCAGCAATGTGCAAAATCGCAGGGTTTGCGATTGGAAAATAATTTTTTTTTGCAAAGTGAGAAAGGTCTTTCCAACTAACAAAGTGAATTTGGCAACCCCTTCCAAATCGAAATTCGAAGGGGGCTATCCTTGCAACACATTCCCTTTTGCGACTGGTCTTGAGCGTTTCAGGGAGAACAAGCATTGCCTGCTTCCTCCAATGTTTTCACAAACCTGATTTTTTTTAAAGCATCACCAGTTCCTTTCAGGAACACGAGCTGTTTTTAAATATATATATTTTCTGTTTTGTAAAGCAAATGCATGGGCGGAGCGCTGCTGTTTTCCTTCCAGGCCTCCATCCATGCATTACATTGGCAGCCAATCATAGAGGGTTGCAAATGCAACTAAATACATTTATTAGGCAGGTCATTTTGTAGCATTCTGTGATTGGACTATTCACGATGCTGCATAGGTCGCCTTGCAATTTGCAGTCTCAGTCCCAAACCAGTCAGTGTACACATTGCAACCCCTGGTTTGCGAATGCTGCATCTGACCTAAGGGTTTTGGTAAGGGCAGCTTTTAGCGGTGATACGATATTACCATAATTACCTTCGCAGCTTTCACCGCAGATCCGTATCCAGTGGAAAAGCCACATCCAATCAGACAGACTTTTTCAGGGGGAGCAGAGGCATCAATTTTAACCACACTGTCGTCGCTCACAACCGTGTACTCGGAGAAGGTGCTGGTGCCAATGAAGTTGTAAATATCCTTGCCTTTACAGCTGAACCTGCTGGTGTTGTCATCCATCAGTCCGGTACCGTTTCCTACTCTGTTCAATAAACAAGGATGACTTATTTCCGAAATGTATATCACGTTACATTTCTGGGCATCTAAAAAGTGCAGCTGTAGATTTAAAATACTTTAAGCAGTTAACAAGCCCATCTAAGGTGAATAAAAAAGAGGTGGTGTACCACCGGTATATCACGTTTTTCACTTCGAACCACAAATATATACGTTCCAGAATATCGACAACCAGTAAATTAGCAAGGTTAAGTATAGATAGGTAAGTATAGATGTACTAATCTTAACTTCACAGCTACGTACAGTTTGGCGTGGGTTAGAAAGTCTGCCGATGAGTTTAATTGGTTTAATTTGGTCAACTATAAAAAATATATAGCAGTAATGCACAACTCTAAATAGGAGAGAATCTGCTTTCATATTTTTTCCAAAAATATATAGTTTTCCTGTCTGAATTTTAAGGCTCTTCAGTGTTTTTTTAAAGTACCTGAAGATGTTGTTGGAAGAATTTGAATTTCAGATGACAGATGCAGATTTTTATAGAAATACAGTTTATATGTGGCATAATATCTCCAACCACGCACACCTAGATAATTGGGTGATAAGACTAACAATCAATACACAATTCAAAGTTAATTTGATAGTGTACATTTAATGAGGTACAGGAACACTACCATTTTTTTTAATTAAAAACAGCTGACTGCATATGTCAGTCTCCTATCCATATCCATAGTGTTCATATATGCAAGATGATTGTATTGGGTGCTTAAAATCTGTGAAGAGGCCTAAGGCACATTTTATTTGATGAGTAGAATCTACACAATTGGTTAGATAAGCATGTATGAAAAAGTACCTTTTTGGTTGGTCACTCCCATTGTTTGAATCCTTTTCACAGGGGCAGTGCTGTTCAGGCCCCAAAATGTGCTCAGACCCATAAAACAGGACAGATTTGTCTAACCCTTAATCAGCTTATTTAACTCACCAGTAAGGCCATAGTATATGGTGTAGGAAAATATATCAGTGGCATGGAACAGTTAAATGGTACCTGTGGACTGCAGCATATGTTGTGCTATCTAATAGTCAGACAAAGAAAACATGACTTTAAGACTTACCTGTGCAGCCTGACTGCTGCAGCTTTTTAAATCGGTTAGCAAACCTGTCAAAATAACTCATTTCGACAGTGAAGAAACTTAATTTTAAATATTGAATAAATCATCCCTAAGTAGGATTTGTAGCCCACAAGATAGGAAGCCTAGGGGTCTTATTACGATTTTGACGCTGCAAGAGCGGGCCGCCCCGCTCCCACACTGCCAGGCCCATGTTTGAACCCGTCCGCCAGATTAGGAGTTTTCTTCTGTCTTGCGGGCTGTTTATTTATTTTATTTATTTATTCCCTGGCGTTCCCAGGGTGATGTCTATGAGACAGGCACCACAATAGGAACGTCAAAGGCAGTACTGGCAGTTACTGGCGTGCATGCACAGAGGGAGGGGGGGGAGTACATGTTGTGCCCCTGTGTGCAACTACATGGCGTGAGGCACCAGGGGGCCCTGTAGGGCCCTCTGTTTTTCCTCACTGCCACACATGAGGCTTGTAAAATGCTTGACGGGCCGTTGCGACTGTACCGTTGCGGCCCGACCAAGCATAATGCTGCCTCAAGACCGCCACATCACCGATCCCTGGCAGTTGCAGTGGTCTCAGGGTGACCTGAATGCCATGGTCTTAATAGGGCAGTCAGAAGACCGCCACTGCCGCGTCCAGTGAATCTGGGCATACGTGGACCGCCAGACTCGTAATAAGGCCCTAGGTTTTAAAAGGGGTACATGCAAAAATGTAGTGCTAGTATGTCCCCACAGTGAAAAGCCCTCAAAAGGTATTTTTACTGTAAATGGACTCATAAACAGTCTAATGGGAAAAACTAAAGACAGAATTAAATTCTAACTCTGCTATATTTGATTTTGGAAATGGTATGGGAATACTTCAGCTACTTTTTTGAATGTGAATTAAAAAGTAACATTTTCTGGTGAAGCTTGAGTTTTACTAACTATTTAGGAAACATGACGTTAAAAATGTTAGTCACCCTACCTTGTGGCTAGTAAAACCTACAAAAGTAGCACCTCGCCCACAGTTAATCAGAACGCATCTAGACCTAAGTAAGAACAGAAAAGGAATGGACCCAGGACTGAGAAGTAGACTCCGTGGTTCAGTTGGCTGTCCTCCTGTGTGGCAACAGTGACACAGCAATCTGCAAGAGGCCTTTTCCCTGTACTGGCATAGGCCAGTGCCACAAAAAGACTTGGGGCGCTGCCCTACACCAATTCTTTGAAAATGAGGCCCTAAGTCTGAAGGTAGAGATCTTAACTGAAGTGCCCAGCTGACCAGTAGCAACTAGACCTAGACTGGACCTTGCTGGTAGCCTCTGCTGCAGTCCTGGTCGCTAAGTGCTGTCTCTGAGTTGCTGGGAGCCTTAGAAGTGTCCAAAAAGACTGCTCCAGAAAGGTTGAGGCATTTTTGAACATACCCTGAGAAGGTCAGCAGGACCTCGCAGCAAAGGTGTCCAATTTTGAGGGGACTTTGCTGGATAAAGCTTGAGGCTTGCCCCACTGGAGAACTTTGAGCTCCATAAAAAAGACTAACGGCCTCCTTTACAAGATGCATGTGTCACCGGGGCATTACATTTTTTGATGCCCTGATGGTGCAAGCCTCTCAATCAACCTGCACAAAAACAATCATGCCAATAACACAGACACCCTTGCACCATGGTGCAAGAATGCTTGTGTTGATGCTCGGCTGAAAATGGTGGGCCTGCACTGGCTGAAAGGACAGGAATGCACTGTATCTTGTAAATACGGTGCATTTATGACCTTTCGAATTTGCGTATGGCAGCACTGCAAAAATCTTGACTGAGTGAAGGCACTAAAAAGTATCTGCCTGACGAGAGGACTTCTGCAGCCACCAGCTCTGAATTTTCCCACTTGGAGCTTTTCCACCAAAGCCAGCAGCTTCAGATGGACCTCATCTAATGGCTATCTGGCTCGGAGAGGACTTTGCTGGATACTACCTAAAGCCCTGACCTGTTGGAGGATTTTGACTTCCATTTCAGATACCACGTCAGAAAGTAAAGGGACGATCGCATGAGTTATCCAGCCTCTGCTCCATCACAGTTGGCCTGAAATTACGCCTCAACTCCGGTTTCACCAGGAATAGTCACTTCTGATTGATGTTTTACTTTCTCTTGGTGTTTTTTGCCATAACATTTAAAAAAAATATTATCTCTAGTTCCCATCATTATATGTTATTCATTTTGGTCGCCTTTTATTTATTAAAATGTTGTCTGTTTCTAGAAATTGGGTGAGGAATTGTTATTGTATGGTGTTTTGACCATTTATTTTATTTATTTTGGTACCACTACATATTTTACACACTTTTCCTCAAGTCAAACCTGTTTGCTCTGTGCCATAACTAACAGGCGTTCAGCTCAGGTTTTTTTTTAATTGAATTTATGTGTTGGACATAACAGGATTTTGAACTTATTACTTGGCTAAGACTCACATCCTCCCCAACTAATAACCCATTTTCTTACAGAATATATTCATAGGGTAGCATAAAGGGAAAATGCTGGGGTGTAGGTCATAATAACTATAAGGTGCTCTTCGTGTGTTTCTTTGTACTTATAGCTGCACCTATGCAAGGAGAGGAGCAAAGAGGGTGTGAGAGGAATAAACACTTTCATATGTTTCTACCATCCATCTTTGTGTAGGTGACGGATTGTTCCTTATGAATTAGATCATGTCCTATACTGTTTTGCGCTAGGCAATTCATCTGTTGGGGCACAGCCAAGTCTTTACTGTCTTCCTAAATTCCAGGGGATCTTAGCTCTCTCTTTGTTTTCACAGGCAAGAGTTCTACAGTTTTATTTCTAGTGACCGCTCAGCCCTCCACAGGGCTTGGTCGCCCCACTCACTGCTGCCGCTCCTGCCTGCCTTTGCCGCCTCCTGCCTGCAGATTCCTTCGCTCGCTGCCCGCTGCTCCTGGGAATATACCGCTGCTCCTGGGAATTTCCCGCTGTTCCTGGGAATTTCCCGCTGCCCGCTGCTTCTTGGAATTTCCCGCCGCTGCTTCCCTGCGGCCCCGCCCCCCTGTGATTCCATTCGCCACCCCGCTCCCGCCACCCAGCTGCTCCTCCCTCCCGGCTCCTTACTTATGACGCCCCCAGAGCGACCGCGCAGCGGACACGCGCAGCGGGACCACCGATTGAGCGCCGAAGGTGCGCAAAAGGTAAGCCCGTCTGCGCCCGTCCGCGCCTGGCCCGCGCCCAGCGCCAGGACCCCTGGCCCTCCCCGCCGAGGCAAGACGACCCGACTGACCTACGACGCCGCCACTCTCAACGCACTCAATGCCGGCCGGACCCACGCCTGCTGCCGAGCCACCCCGAGACGCACCCACGGACCCTTCACCTGCTGCACCTGCAAGTTCACCTGCCTCCGAACCTGCCCCGCACCCGCCAAGACAAACACCGGACGTCGCCTTCCTCACGGAAACCTGGATGAACGCCTCCTCTGCACCCGACATCGCCATCGCCATCCCGGACGGGTACAAGATCATCAGGAGGGACCGCATCAACCAGACCGGAGGTGGCATCGCCATCGTCCACAGGAACACCATCCGCATCACGACCGACGCCAACGACTCCTTCGCCGCAGCCGAACATCTCCACTTCCAGATTCACACCGACCCTAAGACGACCCTCAGAGGCACCCTCGTCTACAGAGCCCCGGGACCACGCACACAATTCACCGAAGACATCACAGACTTCATCAGCCCGCACGCCCTCCCCTCCACCGACTACATCCTCCTCGGGGACCTCAACTTCCACCCGGAGAACAACAAGGACCGCAACACTACCGCCCTGCTGGAAAACCTCGCCAACCTCGGACTCAAGCAACTGGTCAACACCCCCACCCACTATGCCGGCCACACGCTTGATCCCATCTTCTCTTCCAGCAAGTACATCACCTTCAGCCACGCCACCGGACTCCACTGGACCGACCACAGCTGCGTCCACTTCAGCTTCAAAAGATCCACAACCCACCACCACCCGCAACAGGTACCTCACAGGAATTGGAGCAAGATCACCGCAGACCAGCTCACCACCTCCCTCAGCCAGAGCCCACCCGCCAACACAACGGACCCCAACGAAGCAGCCCGCAACTTCACACAGTGGCTGACCGCCTGCGCCGATGACCTCGTGCCACTAAAGAACCCTCCCAGCAGACCCAGAAGCAAGAAGGCATCCTGGTTCACCGACGACCTCAAGGACTCCAAGAAGACCTGCCGCACCCTCGAGAAAGCCTGGCTCCTCGACCGGACCACCGACAACATGACCGCCCTCAAACACGCTACCCGCAAGCACCACCAGCTCATCCGCACCACCAAGAAGAAATCCCTGAAGGAACGACTGGACAACAACGCCCACGACAGCAAAGAGCTCTTCACTATCGTCAAGGAGTTCTCCAACCCCAGCACCGGCACCAACGACATCACTCCGTCACAAGACCTCTGCGACTCCCTCGTCTCGTTCTTCCACCGCAAGATCGCCGACATCCACAACAGCTTTGGTGCCCCACCCACGCACCCAACCGTCGAACCAACGCCCCCCACCGCCATCCTTCCCACCTGGACCACGGTGACCACCGAAGACACAGCCCGCACGATGAACACCATCCACTCCGGATCACCGACCGACCCCTGCCCACACCACGTCTTCAACAAGGCCGACTCCACCATCGCACCCCAACTCCGGAACATCATCAACGCCTCCTTCAACACCGCCACCTTCCCGGAGAGCTGGAAGCACGCCGAGATCAGCGCCCTCCTGAAGAAACCTACAGCGGACCCCACCGATCTCAAAAACTTCGCCCCATCTCGCTCCTCCCTTTTCCTGCTAAAGTCATCGAGAAGATCGTCAACAGACAGCTGACCGCCTTCCTCGAGACGAACGGATCCCTCGACCCCTCGCAGTCCGGCTTCAGAGCCAACCACAGCACCGAGACCGCCCTCATCCCAGCCACCAACGACATCCGGACCCTGCTCGACAAGGGGGAAACAGTGGCCCTCATCCTCCTGGACCTCTCCGCTGCGTTCGACACGGTCTGCCACCGCACCCTAGTCCAGCGCCTCAGCAACATCAGTATCCAAGAGAAGGCACTGGAGTGGATCATCTCGTTCCTCGCCGGCAGAACACAAAGAGTCCGCCTCCCCCCGTTTCGCTCCGAGGCCACCGAAGTCATCTGTGGCGTCCCGCAAGGATCTTCACTCAGCTCCACCCTCTTCAACATCTACATGAAACCTCTCGCAGCCATCGCACGCCAGCACAACCTCAACATCATCTCTTACGCCGACGACACCCAGCTGATCCTCTCCCTCACCAGAGACCCCGACACCGCCAGAACCTGCCTACACGAAGGGATGAAAGACGTCGCCGAGTGGATGAAGGACAGCCACCTGAAACTGAACTCGGACAAGACGGAAGTCCTCCTCCTGTGATCTTCGCCCTCCGCCTGGGACGACTCCTGGTGGCCCCCAGCCCTGGGCACCGCACCCAAGCCAACCGACCACGCACGCAACCTGGGCTTCATCCTGGACCCCTCCCTCTCGATGACCAGACAAGTCAACGCCGTCTCCTCATCGTGCTTCAACACCCTGCGTATGCTTCGCAAGATCTTCCGCTGGATCCCGACCGAGACCAGGAAGACTGTCACCCAGGCACTCGTCACCAGCCGACTGGACTACGGAAACGTCCTCTACGCCGGAACCACAGCCAAGCTACAGAAAAGACTCCAGCGCATCCAGAACGCCTCCGCCCGACTGATCCTGGATGTCCCCCGACGCAGCCACATCTCCAGCCACCTGAGGAACCTGCACTGGCTCCCCGTCGACAAGAGGATCACGTTCCGGCTCCTCACCCACGCACACAAGTCTCTCCACGACCTGGGCCCCAAGTACCTCAACGACCGCCTGACCTTCTACACGCCCACCCGCCAGCTACGGTCCACCAGCCTCGCCCTCGCAGCCGTACCACGCATCCGAAGAGCCACCGCCGGAGGAAGATCCTTCTCTTACCTGGCTGCCAAGACTTGGAACTCCCTCCCCATCCACCTTCGGCTGACCCAGGACCATCTCGCCTTCAGGAAACAACTCAAGACCTGGCTGTTCGAGCAGTAGCATACCCCTCCCCCCAAGCGCCTTGAGACCCTCCCGGGTGAGTAGTGCGCTATACAAATGGCATGATTGATTGATTGATTGATAGGATAGCACAACTGCAGTCACTCTTGCAGGCAATGCACTGGAAGAGGTTGACGCCTTCACCTACCTGGGTAGTGTCATAGAGAAGCAGGCAACACTGATACCGATGTCAAGGCAAAAATCGGCAAAGCAAGGGTTGCTTTCATTCAGCTAAAGAAGATCTGGAGTTCCAAGGACCTAACGCTGCAAACCAAGCTCAGGCTTTTTACACCAACGTAAAATTGGTCCTTCTGTAAGGATAAGAAACTTGGAGGACCACAGTGACCACCACCAACAAAGTCCATACCCTATTAAACACCTGTCTGAGGAAAATCCTCCAAATCCATTGACCAAACACCATCAGCAACAAATACCTATGCCAGCAGACTTTCCAACTCCATGCTCATGAAGAAATCATGCAAAGACCCTGGGGCTGGATTGGTCACACCCTCCGCAAGTCTGCATCAAACACCAGCAGGCAAGCTCTAACCTGGCACCCTCACGGGGAAAAGAGGAAGGCCAAGAAAACATTGAACCTTGAAACTGACTCCAAGGAGATGGGTTACACCTGCAGTCAGATTGAAAGAAAAGCCCAGGACAGAGGTGGCTGAAAAGTCCTGATTGATGGCCTATACACCCAGCAGGGTAGTAAGGATAAGTAAATAAGAGTAAATGCCTAGAAGGAGGCTCCACCATGCACCATCTACGTGAAGAGGGGGAAAGCCACTAGAATTGATAGTCTGGAGTCCCGGAGGTAAAAACTGCACATATCATGAAATTTTCTGTAGGCAGACAGCAAAGTTTGCACACTTTGATAAAATTCCTCAACTTGTCCAATTGGGGCAGCAATCACTTTTGAACGTCCTCTTTTATTGAGTTTCAAATTCCAATATCAATGGCCTTTTTGAGATTTAATTGTGTTTCTTGTGATTAAAGTCTAACTTAAACAACACAGGCTGAGCTGTTCATCTAAGTGGAAAGTGCAAGAAGGGGGTTCAGTACATAAAGATTCTTAGCAGGAAAGGGCAAGCAGACAGATAGGAAAGATCAGGAAAGGATGAAATAGAAGTAAGAAATTGATTATTGCTCTTAAGCCTTTTTCGTTCCCCCATTAGTAAGCTGTTATGGTAAGCTTTCTTGTAGATGCCTCTTGATATGCCGAGCCTAGAACCAACCTTAAAGATGATGTGGGTCGAGTAAGTAAGTTTAACTTCATCAAGGATTGCCAAGAATGCTTCTTGGGATTGCACTTTTGCTTATACTAAGTCATCCCAAAACACAATGAAATGTGTTTTCCTTGTGTCAGTTCTTTGATTTATCGAAGTTGTATTTAAGGTCCCATGGGCATGCTGCCAGTTGCATTGGTCACTAAGTAAGCCAGAGTAGTGTGACTGGTTTCTCAGTAGTGCAACAACATCCACGAGTTCTGAGATGACAGGCTTCCACATGTGGGTATCTGTTACACTTTTATTCCTGCTCATAGTTTGTGAGGCTCCTCTGTACCATCCTTTTACCTTAACTTCTTTTCCATTTTTGAATGGCTGTGTCCCTTTCATGACATCTTTCTTATATGAATAGTTATGGAAAATGCCATTACCCCACATGTGGTATTTTATTTGGTTTATTTCTTTTTATCTAAAGAATGTAAAGAAATGAGAAAGTCAGCACAACACCAATAATTCTTCCCGCAAACAAAATTTAAACCATTGCACTTTCCCTTGCCTCCCAAGCGCTTTCAGTATTTCAAATGCAAGATTAGAAGATTAATAAATGGGTACATTTGACTGAAGATGAGCCCTGTATAGCTACAATCACACCTAAACATATACCCTCTTGGTTAGAACTTGAACATGCCATACAAACGTTTGTGTAGTGGAGAGCACAAGAATGTATGCATTAATTTTGTAAATTTGATCTGGTAGTAAATGACTATAACAAAATTCACAGGTGCAAACTTTACAGTTGTGTCTCTTAGGCCCCTCTTGTACCAGCTGCCATGGTGGTACCTTCCTTCTCTCTACTACCCATCACTTCATACCAATAATTTATGTATTGCCATCTTCATCATAAGCAGTACCATCAGTTCCAACAGCTCCATCGGTCTGCTCTATCATCAGGTCAGATGCATCCTGTTTCTACTGCTCTTTCTCGGTCGCTTACACAAGTGCGCACACTTTGAATTCAAGGTAGGAGGAGACCAACCATATATAAACATGCTCATCCTCATCATCCTCCAATAGAGAAAAACAGTTAGAGCAAAACATAAACGCAACCACAAAAAGAACAGCAAAGTAAGTTTTCCCAACAAAAGTGAAAACGAAAGACAAAAGTTATTTGCAGTTAAAAGATTTGTTCAAAGAAATCATAAAGATTACCAAGAATAGTGGACTATCCTTGCCTCACACTCGAGCAACCTGATCCAAACAACAATCATTGGCAAAGCCAATAGGTCTAACTTTTGAAAGGTTTTAGCTGGCTTTTTGGCTCTGCAAATGGTTGTTGCCGCTGCTGGTCAACGCTGGCAAACACAAAAATAACAAGCATTGGCAAAGCCAACAGGTTTTACCTTTGGCATAGTTGCAGTATTTCAAGTCTTTACTAGTCCTCACTCTAGAACCAAAAGCAACAGCTTGAAGTCTTTATTAAGACTGCAGCCCCACAAGACATAACTAGATGTCCTTCTCGAGTGAGAACAACTGCTTAAAAAGTCTTTCATTCAGCTCCACAAGACATTACTAGAAGCCCCTCTCAAGTAGGATGCAACTGCTTCAAATGTCTTTCACTAAATTGCAGTACTTCAATGTCCTTCTTTAGTCCCATGCAACTGCTTTAAAAGTCTTTAGCTAAATTTCAATACTTCAAGTAGTTAGCTTGATGCCCCTTTAGTCGCAAGGTACTGTTTGAAATCTTCACAACGTTGCAGTATCTCAAGTTATTACTAGAGGTCCCTCTTGAGTCACAGGCAATGGTTTGAAAAGTGTTCCATAAATGTGCAGTACTTTCTAGTGGTTACTAAATGTCCCTCTCACTTCAGATCTGACTGCTTCAAGTCTTCACAAGCCTGCAGTTTCACAAACTGTTATAGCATGCCTCTCCCAGTTCAGATTCAACTTCTTCATGTCTTTCACAAAATTGAAGTACTTCATGTGGTCACTAGATGCCCTTTTGCAGTCAGATCCAACAGTTTAAAAATCTTAAAAAGTTGTGGTTACTCAAGTTGAATGAATGAATGAAAGTTTGATTGTGCCATTATTTTAAAACATTGCAATTGTTCAAACTATTACAATCATAATGTTAATAAAAAAAGTGAAGCTAAAAAAACAACATATTACAGCAGTTTCATACACTTTTTCCAATTAATACAATCACAATGTTAACAATAAAGAAGGGAGGGGCGTGGCTTAGCCAGCGATGGTGTAGGACGTGTCTCCCGGGAGCTCGGGCGGTCCGCCACTGTTTTCAGCAATTAAAGCAGAGCCAGGGACCCACGGCACTTATCTTTGCAGTGGACATTGGCGGCGGTGACCAGGGCCCACGGCCGAGAGGCTGCACACTGCCCGACGGCGTTATACGGCACGGAGAATCGCGGGACTTGGAGGTCCGGATGAGCAGGCCGCCATTGTGTGAGCCCCTGTCGGAGTCCTTCTCCAGGCGATCCCGGGGCCTCCGAGGGCTGGAGAACAAGCGGACCAGAGGCGGGAGAGATCAGCAGCGCCGACCCCTTCTGGCGTCGGATGGTGGCGGAGGAAGTCGTGCTGATGACGAGCTACAGGCCGAGCTAAAGTGACCCCTGATGCGGCTGAGGGCGATGAGTGGCCGACCAGAGGCATAGCAGAGACTGGCGTGTGGTCCGCCATTTTGTGTGTGCACTGGCGGGGCCCTATCTCGGGCCGGTGTATGCCCCGAGCGGCGGCGGGGTACCTGGTGACGCTTTTGCCTCGAAAGCGGCTGGAGACAACCACAGGGGCGGACCGGTGATCCTGCAGAGGCGGCGATGGTGGATGCTGTGTCGGGGCTCGCTAGGCGGGAGACGCCTGATCGGCCCGGAGAGACCTGCAGTGTGGAGATTCGCAGCGGCCAGTGTCTGAACTGAATGCAGGTACAGTGCGGGTGAGGGGGGCCAGGTGTGAGGCGCGACGGACTGCGGACACCCCCAGCCTCCTTGGGCCTCTGCTATGGACCAGCTTTGGGGGCACTAGGCTGCAAGTTGGCATTTCAGGAGCGCTTGACCTGGTGCGTGGCTGGGGGCTGCGACTGTGAGTTGCAGCGGGACGTGGGCGCCCCCGACATTTTGAGATTCCTCCACCGCCCGGCATTGGGATCGATGGGCTGTATGCAGACACACCTGGGGGCATCCCATTGTAACATCGGGACCCTGGATTGTGGGGGCTCGCATTGATCGACAGTGATAAGTGGCGTGTTGCCGAGCGGTGCCCTGAGAATTGCACCGGCTGAGACTGCAGTGAGGCGGCAGGGAGCGAAGCAGTAGCAGCCCAGTTGAGTAGCAGCCTGGTAGGGCCCAACCGGAGAGACTACGCGGTGCGGGAACCGTTGGGAATACCTGCAACCACCACGCAGCGGGGCTCGTGGGGCCCATATCAGGTACAGCACGGCTGGGGATTGGGGGCCGCGTGAGGGCGGCACGTCAACAAGAGTGCTCCCCTGCCATTTTGAGACTGCTTCACCGGGCGGCCCTGGGACATTTGACATCGTGCGCTGCTGCGGCCAGGGACACTATACTCTTCCCGGGGCCTCTGCGCTCAGTGGTACTACCGGTGGGGGGGATAAGGAGACAGTGAACATCAAGTGGGAAGGCCCGGAGGCGCTGGGCGGCCCGCCCTAGCGTTACGGAGGCCTGAGGCTCCTTCCACGCTGTTTGGCTGGAATCAGTGCTTCAGGGCTATAGGAACCCACATTAGACATACCGTGGTTGGGGCCACAGGAGAGCGGCACGGATAGGAAGCTCCCCCGTCTTTGTACATCGGAGCAAGCACGCACAGATCACGCGGCCTGAGGGCCGACAAGATATCGAAACTGGAATGCCCCTGCACACTCTAAAGAAATATATGTACATTCAAATGTTGTCGACTTTAGAAAGCAAGGACAAAGCCTATCAGTTAAACAATAACCATTAATAACTCTTCAAGTCTTTCGTAGGTGGGTGGTGTCTTTAATGTTCATAACATAGAGCTTCGGAAATATCACCGACAGAGCGACTTCAACCACTTGCCCACAAAGTTTTTAGCCCTGAGGAGTCGCGGGAAGACTGTCCCAAACGCGACAAAACACGTGTCGGCTGGTCTATTTGTTATGAACATTAAAGACACCACCCACCTACGAAAGACTTGAAGAGTTATTAATGATGTACATATATTTCTTTAGAGAGTGCAGGGGCATTCCAGTTTCTTTATGCACAGTGTCGACCCGGGTCGACACTACTTGGAGGGGTTTTGGGTTTTCCCCTCAGCCCCTTTGTTTTGCACCTCAAATCTAACAGTGAATTAACTGATTCTATTGCGCTAATTCTTAGCAGTGCGCCCCTATCAAGTAAGTAACCCTTTTCTGGCCAATGTATGGCCGACAAGATATCACCAGCCTGGCGATGACACGTTCCAAGGGGGGCAAGGCGGATCCGGCTGCCGCCTCCAGGGACAACACCATGGTAGCCATGTGGGACAGGGCGGGAGCATCGGCTCCCAATGTGGTGGCATCGTAGGCTGACGGAGGCTCGGCACCAGTGACCCAGGCGTTCATGTCATCCTTCTTGTCTGATCTCAAATCGGAGATCGGCGCTTTGCGCACGGAGGTGCACTCATGTGTGCGAGAGCTTCGAAAGGAGGTGACTGACTTGGGGGACCAAGTCGATGGGCTGGAGAAAACAGTGGATGCTCGCACGGGGGATCAGGAGCAGTTGTGGCAACGTCACGCAACGCTGGAGGAGCAACACATAGAGCTTCAAGTAAAGCAGGAAGATTTGGAAAACCGGAGTCGCCGGAACAACCTTCGTGTCCGTGGGGTGCCTCTTGGTGCAGAGGGGAACGACATCATGACATACGTTGTACGATTACTCCATGAAGTATGGGGGGACGAGGATGCCTCCCCCGCCGGCTTTGGATCGAGCCCATAGGGTCTCCGGGCCCGCGGGGAGGCCAGGCCTTCTCCCGGATTTCTTAACTAGAGTCCATTTCTTCACTGAAAAGGAGGCTATCCATAAGGCCGCCCGCGCTAAGCCGGATCTCTGCTACGAGGGAAACAAGATCCAAATCTTTCAGGACTCGCCGCCCAACACTCTGAAACGGCGTTGTGCCTTCAAGCCTGTGACGGAGAAATTGCGAGACGTGGGCATCTCGTACCAGTGGGGGCACCCATTTGCCCTCATCTTCCAATGGGAGTCTAAACGCTGAGTGGGGCAAACCTACACAGAGGTGGCCCAACTGCTTCGTATTCCGACATCTCCGCCGACCAGCCCTTTTCGCTCCCGACGTCAGGAACCCGTGCCTGCCAAACCATCCTGGACTACTGTGTCCCGCCCTCGCCGTTCGCCACGAGTAGATGAGCAGTCTGCCTCCCAGGCCAAACAGGATAATATCGCCCACATACGATCACTCAAGGGGGATAAGGAAGACCTTAGCTCACACCCCTCGACCCCATGACAGACTGAGTGCAGGCCCACGCGGAACTGAGAGACATATCCCCTCGGACATGTGTCCTTACTTTTCAGATTGCCGGTCACTGTCCCACCCAGATTTACAACCTGGCTCCTTCCTTTTAGAGTGGGGGACGCCGGGGCTCCCCTACATGACGAGTTTGAGGCCGACTACTCCCTTATCCCCGCTGATTCCTGAGGGAGTGACATCCCTGGGCTTATCTGAACCCGAGGGTGTAGGATGCTCGGTGATGGGAACAGATGGACTTGGCCCGGTTGGCCACTGTTGGGTTACTGCCTTTCTCCCCTGTACCTTTCTTTTCTCTACCTCTCACTGCTTCCTTTCTCTCTCTCCCCCCTTCTCTGTGTGCGTTGGGTTGGGGGCTATGCGGCAGCGGAGCTTTGTGTGGGATGAGGTGGCTGACCTTCCCTGCGGATGTATGCTGCTGCGGAACTGGGATGGGGGAGCGCGGATGACACCTGTTTGGATTCTAGTATAACAGCTAACTTGCCTAGTCCCTTAAAGGTTTTAACGCTTAATGTCAAAGGCCTGAACTCTTCTAATAAGCGGCGGCAAACATGGCGTTACCTTCTGCAGCAGAACCCTGACATCATATTTTTACAGGAAACCCACCTCGTGCAAGCAGATACTGGGCGCATGGCGCACCCTAGATACCCTTTCCAATTTTGGGCTACAGCAGACACCAAGACAGCAGGTGTAGCGATATTGTGCAGGACTGGCATCAGGCGGGGAGAGGCCAAATCCTTCAGGAGCGGGGATGGACGCTTTCTTAGAGTGAGTGTAGGGATTGGGCAGCGCATCTTTACTCTATGTAATGTGTACTCACCCAACCAGATGCAGGATCGGTACCTTAGATCACTTCTGAAAGAACATGTTCCGCAAGGAGACCCCTCGCTGATTTTGGGGGGGGGGACTTTAACTTAGTTTGGGACCCAGGAGCCGATCGCAGCGATGCCTCGTTTAGCGGAGCTGGGGCCATGTCCTCCGCACTGCGTACTCAAGTAGCAGACCTGGGGTTGTTTGATGCGTGGCGCTATCACTCCCCGGAGTTAAGGGACTATTAATTCTACTCTCACGCCCACCGCTCGTACTCCCGTATAGATTATTTATTTATTTCCCATGCTCTGCTGCGTGACGTGTTGGGAGCCTCCATGTCGGATATCTCACTATCAATCAATCAATCACGACATTTATAAAGCGCGCTACTCACCCGGGAGGGTCTCAAGGCGCTGAAGGGGGGGGGGGTGAGTTACTGCTCGAAGAGCCAGGTCTTGAGCTGTTTCCCGAAGGAGAGATGGTCCTGGGTTCGCCGAAGGTGGGTGGGGAGGGAGTTCCAGGTCTTGGCTGCCAGGTAGGAGAAGGATCTTCCTCCGGCGGTGGCTCTGCGGATGCGTGGTACGGTGGCCAGGGCATGGCTAGTTGATCGTAGCTGGCGGGTGGGCGTGAAAAAGGTCATGCGGTCGTTGAGGTACTTGGGGCCCAGGTTGTGGAGAGCCTTGTGTGCGTGGGTCAGGAGTCTGAACGTGATTCTCTTGCTGACGGGGAGCCAGTGCAGGTCTCTCAGGTGTCCGGTGATGTGGCTGTGTCTGGGGACGTCCAGGATGAGTCGTGCGGAGGCGTTCTGGATGCGTTGGAGTCTTTTTTTAAGTTTGGCTGTGGTTCCGGCATAGAGGGTGTTCCCGTAGTCCAGTCGGTTGGTGACGTGTGCCTGGGTGACGGTCTTCCTGGTTTCGGTGGGGATCCATCTGAAGATCTTGCGGAGCATGCGCAGGGTGTTGTAGCACGAGGATGAGACGGCGTTGACTTGTCTGGTCATCGACAGGGAGGCGTCCAGGATGAAGCCCAGGTTGCGTGCGTGGTCTGTTGGTTTGGTAGCGGTGCCCAGGGCCGGGGGCCACCAGGAGTCGTCCCAGGCGGAGGGTGATGATCCCAGGATGAGGACTTCCGTCTTGTCTGAGTTCAGTTTCAGGCGGCTGCTCCTCATCCAGTCGGCGACGTCTTTCTCCCTTCGTGTAGGGTGGCTCTGGCGGTGGTGGGTCGTTGGTGAGGGAGAGGATCAGCTGGGTGTCGTCGGCGTAGGAGATGATGTTGAGGTCGTGTTGGCTTGTGATGGCTGCGACGGGGCTCATGTAGACGTTGAAGAGGGTTGGGCTGAGTGAAGAACCTTGTGGTACGCCGCAGATGACTTCGGTGGCCTCGGATCTGAATGGGGGGAGGCGGACTCTCTGGGTTCTTCCGGCGAGGAACGAGATGATCCACTCCAGTGCTTTCTCTCGGATTCCGATGTTGCTGAGGCGCTTCACTAGGGTGCGGTGGCAGACTGTGTCGAACGCCGCAGAGCGGTCCAAGAGGATGAGGGCCGCTGTTTCCCCGTTGTCGATCAGGGTTCTGATGTCATCGGTGGCTGCGATTAGGGCGGTCTCGGTGCTGTGGTTGGCCCGAAACCCGGACTGCGAGGGGTCGAGGGATCCATTTGTCTCGAGGAAGGCGGCCAGCTGTCTGTTGACAGTCTTTTTGATGACTTTGGCCGGAAAGGGAAGGAGCGAGATGGGACAGTAGTTCTTGAGGTCGGTGGGGTCCGCCGTAGGTTTCTTCAGGAGGGCGGTAAGCTCGGCGTGCTTCCAGCTCTCCGGGAAGGTGGCGGTGTGGAAGGAGGAGTTGATGATGTCCCGGAGATGGGGTGCGATGATGGCGTCGGCTTTGTTGAAGATGTGGTGTGGGCAGGGGTCGGTCGGTGACTATCGGATCATGCGCATGTCGAGCTGCTCCTGCAGGACCCGACCGCTTGCCCTGCGCGAGAGGCGATGTGGCGTCTGCTGCCGGGCATTCTCCGGGATGCAGCTGATGTGGAAAGTATTAGAACGGCCATTGACTCCTATTTTTCTAGTAACGACCTGCCAGAGACACCTTTTTCCGTGGTATGGGATGCCTTTAAGGTAACAATCCGGGGTCACATTACCACTCTCTCAATCGTACTTACGCGCGGGCTCGGGCTTTGGAAGATAGCCTGGCAAAGGACATAAAGCTAGAGGAACGATGAGATCAGGGTGGCAAATCGTTGACATCCAGGCGGTGACTTGCCAATCTCAGAGGGCAGCTTCGGCTTTTAGGCACTAACAAGGCGGAAAAATCCTTGCTGGCCCTGAAGCAGAGATATTTTGAGGGAGGGGACAAGGTGGGCAGGCTACTGGCAGGGCGGCTGAGGGCACGTGCTGCCAGGGCACATATAGCCAATATCCAGCTTCCGGACGGGACGAGAGTCACTTTGGAGAAAGACAAGAGCGAGGCGTTCCGGGCTTACTACTCTGCACTGTGTAAGGAGGAGTCACCATCTCTGGACGTAGTGGCGGACATCCTGAACAACTACACGGGGACGCCGCTACATCCACACTATGAAAAGGCCCTGGAAGGCCCCATTACCCAAGAAGAGGTAGCAGAAGCCATGAAGGACCTTCCCCTTGGGAAGACTCCAGGGCCAGATTGTCTACCTCTTTGTGTCTATCGCATGTTTCAGTCACAGCTTTGGCCTCATCTTTTACGGCTGTATAACTCGTTCACTGATACGGAGGGGCCGTCCCGCAATATGGGCATGGCGGAGATAGCATTGATCCTGAAGCCAGGGAGGATCCCGCGCAGTGTGCATCATACCGCCGATTGCCCTACTAAACACTGACTTTAAAATCTACACCAAACTCTTGGCGAAGCATCTGGATCCCTATATGCAGGGTCTCGTAGACCCGGACCAGGTTGGTTTCATTCGCAACCGGCAGGGAGCGGATAACGTGCCCAAAATTGCACACCTAGTAGTGAAAGTGCACCACTGGGGAATTCCGGCTTGCCTTCTGTCGCTAGATGCGGAGAAGGCGTTCGACCGGGTGGACTGGACTTTCCTGTGGGCGATCCTATGTATGATTGGGTTAGGTCAGAACATGGTCACTTGGTTCATGGCACCATATCTTGCCCCGCTTTCGGCGCCGTTCACCATTCATAGGGGTACCAGACAGGGGTGCCCACTCTCACCCTTACTTTTTGCCCTTGTGGTGGAACCACTGGCAGAGATGATTCGTCAGGCGGCTGACATACATGGTATCCCCATGGGTGGCCGTGAGAATAAGGTGGCTTTGTTTGCAGATGATCTCATCCTTACCCTAACACGCCCCAGGGAGTACCTCCCGGCACTCCATACAGCGCTGAACCTCTTTCAGCGGGCCTCTGGCCTCAAGATTAATCATAGCAAGTCCTGGGCCCTTAACCTTACTATCCCGAAGGAAGAGATCCCCCTCCTGGAGAAGCTAGTGCCATACCAGTGGGCCCCCCAGGGCATCCGCTATCTTGGCCTCCAGGTAACTCCCTCTCTAGACACATGGACACAAGTGAATTGGTGGGAATGTCGAAGATCGGTCCTGGAAGACTTGCGGAAGTGGAGACCCCTAGTGCTGTTGTGGCTGGGCAGACTCAATACCATCAAGATGTCGATCCTCCCTAAAATGTTATATCTGTTTCAGTGCCTCCCCACGCTCATTCCACTACGTTGTATACAAGGCCTCCAGCGCGACCTCACAAACTTTATTTGGGGCGGGAAACCACCTCGGTTCTCGCAGAAGCTTCTGATGACATTGAGAGATAGGGGGGACTAGCATGCCCCAACCTAGTGAGTTATTACTGGGCTTCGCACCTCCGCTTTGTGGTGGAATGGGGGGTGACGAAGAGTGAGAAGGGATGGCTGCACATGGACCCGGTAGTGACGGGGCGAACCATCTGGGACCTTGCCTGGCGACGTCGGGCGGCACGCTCCAAGAGCGCTTATATTGCAGTACTCACAAGGACTGTGCTAGACGTATGGGATAAAGTAGCTGTACGCCGAGGCCTCATGACATTTCCTTCACCGCACACCCCGATAGAGGGGAATCCGTCCTTCCCACCGGCACATCACTCGCGTGCCTTCGCCAAGTGGAGGCAGGGAGACTGCAGGGTGATTACTGACCTCTTTGAGGAGGGTAAGCTTAAATCCTTTGCGCAATGTAGAGAAGAGTTCCATGAGCTGTTGGTGGCGAGGCTGCAATATGCCCAGCTGCGGCACTGGGTGTCTGAAGAGGAAATGTATCAGGTGGCCATGTGTGCCTTCACCCCCTTTGAATAGCTGGTCCGACATCCTGTTGAATCTAAGGGGCTTATTTCCCGCATTTACCAGATTTTGCAACACCCAAAAACACCGCCCTTCCACCCATATCAGTGCAAGTGGCTAGCAGTATCAGAACAGACATTACCCCTGCACAGTGGCGTAGGATATGGCAGGATATCCCCACAGTGTACCGTAGCATCCCGCAGCGGGAAAACACCTATAAACTCATGACTCAGTGGTACTAAACGCCCCAACGTCTCCACAAGATGTTTCCTACATCCTTCCCCTTGTGCTGGAGGTGCTTATCTGCATCGAGGGATCTCATTCATATTTGGTGGGCATGCCCGTCGCTGACTTTATTCTGGAAGGAGGTCCTTAGCCACATCAGGAGGGTGCTGGGGTTCCCTTTGCCTGAGGTCACAAGCCCAATCCTACTAGGTGTTAAACCTCCTGGCCTGAAAGGCCCTCACCAGGAGCAATTGGACCTTGGCACTCCACATGTTGGGAGCGGCCAAACAGCTTATAGCCCTGTATTGGAAAAAAAACAAAGCTCCTCCAATCGCAGCCTGGTTTGTGCGTTTATGGCATGTTGTCACAATGGAGCTTTTTACAGCACGGCTGCAGGCACGCAACACCCGCTTTAAGGCTGTTTGGCAACCTCTAATTAAATATCTCTGTGCTGTTGAACATGCGCGCCATGTACCCACCAAACTTAGGCCGCTGCGCCTTTTTGAGGATGCTGTTATCCCCCTGACCCGAGCAGATTGCTTCCATAGCTGCCCCCCTGCAATGCGACCCCATCGCCGCCGACACTGGGCCAGACTTATCGCCCCTCTTCCCCCTCCCAGCCGCACGTCGCTCTTAATCTGGCCTTTCTGTCTCTCCTTCTCTCTTTTTGCTCATTTCTCTTTGTCTCTCCTTTTCTCTTCTATCTCTACCACTCTTTGGGCTCTTGGGCCCTGTTGGGTTAGTTGTTGAGGCTGGGCTAGTTGCCTGTTGGTTACAAAGGTGGGCCTTAAGGGTCTTGCCTCCCCACAAGGCCAGCTGTTATTACATTCTGCACCATGGATCGCAGCCGGCCCCTCGTGGGTTGTAGGCGCAACGCTGGGTACAGACTAACTTTCTGCATAGATTCTTAACGAAGTTAACGCACTGCTCGATCACGCGGCCGGCCCTTGATAGGGTTGTAGGCTTACCGCTGTGTATCTAATACTCCTGTGGGGTGTGTTTTCGACAGAAAATAAAAAAAATTTGAAAATAAAAATAAAGAAGGGAAGAGAAAACAGCGTAATACAGCATTTTAGTGCTGTTTGTTCATTTGCGATGAGCAGTCTTTTACTGTGTACCATGGCATCTTCAAACGCCTTTTAGTAGACAATGCATGTGGTCATGGCATGTGTTGCCTGTCCTTTCTCATGTAGCTGTGCACATTTCACAAAATGCTCTTAAAACTTGTATTGTCAAGTGTCACAAGGACTATCTTAAAACCATTTATATCAAGTGAACTTTATAAAAGCATCTTAGTTGTTAGTTTTAAGCGAGTGAGAGGCAATGCTGCTAAGATGCTGGGGTCCGCTGAATACAGTGTGCAAATTAGACGAATGAAGTGCAGGGGCTCACTTGTGCCATTGACAGAAATGGGGACTATATCCATGGTTGTTAGAAGTGTACATATCAGTGAATTTTAAGGTGCAAGGTCTGTGTGCAAATTAGCAAAATAGGTTGCGGGATATCGGTCATACAATATTGCGATGTTTACATGGACCCCTTGATGAATAATTTGTTAAAAACTAGTGTTCCCTGAGGAAGTGTGCAAGTTAGCAAGGTAAGGTACATGGGTCTCCTCATGGGACTGTGCTTTTTGTTACCATAAGGGTGACTGGGCGAAGAGCCTAAGGGGGGAATGGAGTAATGTAGGAATGTACATTATAAATGCAAAAGCCAGTGTCCGGTGGCACAGTTTGCTCGGCTAGGTCTTCCAAGTTTTTGTTTTTTCTCTCTAATAATTCTTGGCCAATTTAGGGTGTTCCGACCTTTAACAGTACGATGTGCAAAGTCTGCCTGGAGCATCAGGTAGTGATCGCTGGCATTTTCCCACAGCCTAGGGCAAGTAATTCCCTTTTATCTTTTCTGTTGCCTTTTTGCTTGGCTTCACTCAGCAAAGTTCTTGCCTCCAACATGAATTTTCCAAATTTGGCAAGATCCTGGAGAACAGTGCTGGGGAACAGAACTGATGCTGCCTCCACATATGTCCATGATCTATGGATGAAAAGATAGGTCTTAGCGATTTGAGCCATTGTTGAAGCAGAGTTGGGCAGCAGCATATGAGATGCAACAGCGACTCCTCTATAGTTGCAAGATCTACATCCAACGATGTGGGATAGTGATTTCCACTCCAAATGTAACTCTTTTTTCGTCAGGGGCACCAACCTGGCACGCTGGATCTCTTTCACACATTTCTTCCTCAGGGCCTGGCTCAGATGGTTGTATGTCGGAACAACGAGTTCCTCTACCCAGCTTTACCACTTAGGCATGCATTGTAAAGGGGTATGTGTGGCTTAGGTTACCACCCTCCTCCCTAAATACAACTCGCCCTCCCCTAATCCCTAAAAATTACCCCATCACCCTCCTTGAGCCCTAAAAACAACCCCTTTAAAAAATACCCTGAACCCCCCTGAAAATTTCACGAACCCCCTCCACCCTTGAAAACTACCCGAACCCCCCACCCCCTACAAACTAACCCCAAACACCCTCACCCCCTAAAAATGACACCGGATCCCCACCTCCCCTAAAACCTACCCCTGAATTACTAAGAATGCTCACCACCCCTGAAAACTACCCTGAACCCGTCACCCCTGAAAACGACCCCAAACCCCCTCCACACCTGAAAACTACCCCGAACCCCCACCCCTAAATACTACACCGAACCCCCACCACCCTTAAAAACTACCCCTGAATTACCCTGAAACCCTACCACTCCTTAAATCTACCCAGAACCGCCACCATCCCTTAAAACTAGCCCAAACCCCCACCACCCCTGAAAATGACCCCAATCCTCCTACCCCCTAAAAACTAGCGCAAACCCCCACCCATAAAAACTACCCCTCCACCTCCCCTAAAAATACCCTGAACCCCCTCAACCCTAAAAACTACCCTGAACCCCCACCCCTAAAACGACCCCAATCTCCCCACCCCTAAAAACTACCCAGAACCCCCACCCCTGAAAACTACCCCAAACCACCACCCCCACCCGTGAAAACTACCCTAAAACCCAAACTACCTGTCCATGTCTGCTTTCCGATGCTCCTCTCTCCTCACCCATCCGGAACACTAGAGCGACTTTGCCTTATCTACGCACATGCGTGGTTAAGGCAAAGTCATTGCTCGGGCAAGCGTGATTACGCTTGCGGGCTTCCAGAACATGTGGCTCTGGCCTCGTTGTTTTCGATGTTTCCCGGATCAGATATGGCTGTATTTTTGGGCTTCATAGGATGCAATGAGGGCTGACTGTCCTTTTTAGGTCTCGCCTAGGCAGCTCATGCGCTGTCTCTCCGAGACTTTAAGTAATCTGTATATCTAGGTAAACTCCCTCTACTTAACCTCCTTGCTTTTAATTGGTTTATTGCCTTGTCTGTTTGCCTTTTTTCGTTGTAACAGGCTAATGTGCTTTGCAGATTAGCCTCTTTTTTAGGGGGAACGCTCACGCAGCACCGACTAAATACTGTAAACATGCTGCATGTGGAGTGAAGTGTTTCCCTTGGAACTTCTTTTTTTTTCGTGGCTTGAATACTTTGGTTTGCCGGGTTTTGGTGCATCCAGTTTTGCTGTTATTTTTGTTCTTTGCTCTTGTTTATTCGGCTTCCCTTTACATCGTCAGGGTTTGTTTTCCCTTTCCCTTTATAGGGATGTGCATTTGGAAACTATCACCCGGTATGTTAAGAAAGAATCACGCAGCATGTTATATTACATTATTTTGAAAGCCTGTGAGCATGCTAAAAAACAATTCCTGTTTTTTGTTTTGTACTTATTTTGTGCTTTATTATTTTCATGAACTTGTACACTATATGGAGAGTTCTTTTGATTTTTAGTATTCTTAGGAAAGAAACATTTGTTCTCAACTACAGCTGTGCCTTATCTGCCCGTTCCGAAAACAAACATAGAAATGTGCGTCACAGTAGCAGTAAGCGCGCTTAATACGGCGTTTGCTAGGAAAGAACCAGCAACTATTTTATATGTAATTAGTTGCACTATTGCCTATGCAAAAAAAACCTGGAGCATTTGTATGTATTTAATTATTTTCAACACGGTGTTTACTAAAATAGAACCTCTGAACATTATTTGGTGCTTTATTATTTTCGTGAACTGTTTGTGCACCCCGTGGACAGTTCTTTTGATTTTTAGTTTTCCTAGGAAAGAAACATCTGCTGTTACCTGCAGCTATACTTTCCTTTTATTTCACCTTTCGAGTAAACATGACGTGCTAGTCTGGTTGCTGCGTGAACGTTTCTAATAGTGGCTGCACGGCATTTGGGCCATTCACACATACTATCTGTGCGGTTGAGCAGCCAAGCAGAAATACTTTATTGCTTCCTGTTGTGACCATCTGTGTGATTTATGGCTGATCTTGGGCCTGCCTGTTCCGAAAACAAACTAGAAATGTGCGTTGCAGTAGCAGTAAGCGCGCTTAAGGTGGTGTATGCTAGGAAAGAACCGGCAACCTTTTTATATGTAATTAGTTGCACTTTGGCCCATGCAAAAAAAAAAAACTGGAACATTTGTATGTCTTTAATTATTTTCAACACTGTGTTTACTAAAATAGAACCTCTGAACATTATTTGGTGCTTTATTATTTTCATGTACTGGTTGTGCGCAACGTGGACAGTTCTTTTTATTTTTAGTATTCTTAGGAAAGAAACATCTGTTTTTACCTGCAGCTGTACTTTCCTTTTATTTCACCTTTCTAGTAAACTTGTTGTGCTAGTTTGGTTGCTGCGTGAATGTTTCTAATGGTGGCTGCACGGCGTTTGGGCCATTCACACATACTATTTGTGCTGTTGAGAAGCCAAGCAGAAATACTTTATTGCATCCTGTTATGCCTGTCTGTGTGATTTATGGCTGATCTTGGGCTACAGTGATGCGGTGGTATCTCTGCAGAATTATGAGCTGCTCTTGAAGGAGGATGTGTTGCTTTCACAGAGAACCAGGTGTCACAAACGGCAGCCCTCAGGCTGTTGTCCCGAGCAAACTGTGCTGGAGTTCAGTGACGTAAACTGAATAAAGTCCCAGAAAAAAACAAGCATTTACAATGCGATAGGTCTTGCATTAGTAAAAGTTTGAGCTAAAGCGAATTACTTCTCTACACGTATCATTAACTCTAATAACACCTTGCCAAAGCTCCTTACTTCTCTACACGTATCATTAACTCTAATAACAACTCTAAAGAAATATTTATTATAGTTAATGAACTCTCTAACCCAGAGAGAATTTTATTGAAGGCTCTACCATTTCAGGCTTTGTGTAACTCCCTCAATGAATATTTCATTGACAACATCACTGCCATTAAGGCTAACATCCCCAAGCATCCACTCACTCCTAGCCCCTCAGCCTTGCATTAAAATAATGACACGTTAAGTTACTTTACTAGTATTAATTCTGAAACCTTCCAAAAACTTTTAGTAAAGTTTAAATCGGGCACTCCTTCTGACTGTTGTCCGCCCCACATACTCAAAGACTGTCTTACAGCCCTCCCTGGTCCCATAATCACCCTTTTGAATGAATCACTTTCATCGGGCCAAGTCCCTATGGCTTTTAAGAAAGCCATAGTGGTACCTCTATTAAAGAAACCAGGAGACGACCCTACGCTCCTATCCTATTATCGTCCGATTTCCCTGCTCCCGTTCTTTGCAAAATTATTGGAGGCCCATGTAGCTAATAGTCTCTCTAATTTTCTGGAGGAATCCAAATACCTTGACGCACACCAAGCGGGGTTTCAGCCAGCCCATTCTACCGAAACGGTCATCATGGCAGTTCTAGATACTCTCTGGGGCCACGCTGATAAGAGTTCCCCTCAGGCATTGGTGCTACTAGACCTATCTGCCGCTTTTGACACGGTCAACCATGCTATCTTAGTCGACCGTGTCAAACTTGCTGGCATCCAAGGCATTGCCGCTCGCTGGCTTACCTCTTTTCTGGACGATAGGTCTCAGGCCTTCCGCCAAGGGCCTTTCCTGGCTCCCCCACGTAAAATCACCTGCGGGGTTCCACAGGGTTCGGCACTCTCCCCTCATTTATTTAATATCTACATCTCCCAACTGATCCAATCCCTGAAGGAAAGAAATGTGACAGTCTTCAATTATGCGGATGACTTACAGTTGGTTTTTAAGATAGATGGCTCCCACAGCTCTGTTGTGGACTTCCAGGCAACAATGCTATATATACAACAGTGGATGGACCATATTCACCTTAAATTAAACCCGGGAAAGACAACGCTTGTTCTGACCGGGGACAGCCATAAGTTTTGGGGCCCACACTACTGGCCCCCTGAGCTGGGCCCATCACCTTCCCCCTCCTCTTCAGCCAAAACACTGGGAGTCTCTCCTAACAACGAACTCACACTGAACTCTCAGGTTGGCACAGTTATCTCTAAGTGTTTCTTCCAGCTCCGTAAGATTAGGAAGATACACCGTTTTTTCACTCACGATGCTCTAAACCAGATTATAATTGCCACAGTTCTGTCGCATTTGGATTATGCTAATGCTGTGTACCTGGGAATGCCACTCTATTTGTTCAAACGGCTGCAGCTGGTTCAAAACCAGGCAGCTCGGCTGGTCTATCGACAACCAAGATGGCAATCAGTCACGCCTGTGCTAAGGAAATTACATTGGCTCTCTTTTGTTCAGCGCTGTGCTTTCAAAACAGGCTGTCTTGTGTTTAAAGCCTTGCCTGGCAAAAGCCCTGCATTTATCAACAGCCAGATACTCAGACATACTCCAATACGTAACTTCCGTTCGGCCCATCTCTCACTGCTCACCATCCCAAACTTTAAGCAAGTATGCCAAGGAGGCCGCAGATCCGCGGTCCTCACACCTAAACTCTGGAACTCCTTCCCTTTGAAAATTCGATCTAGCACTGACATTATGCAATTTAGAAAGCTCCTCAAGACCTGGCTGTTTCAGCATGCGTACTAGTAGTCTATTCTGATAGCTTTCCAAGCCTTTTAGCGCCATGAAGCCACCCGGTGTAAGTGCGCTCTACAAATACCCACTAACATTAACATTAACATTGGCGATGCAAATAATAATGCAACGCCAATAGCTCTAATTTTCAGTAATGCGAGACCGATTGCATTGCAAATACTTGATTCCTTTTTTTCCCTTATATCTGTCTGTGTCTGCTTCCCACGATAGCTGATGGACTTTAATTTATGACACTATTTATGGCCATGTAAATTATCGAATGGCAAATTTAGGGATGACACCGCTTTTTGCAGATAGCTGTTCCTAGGGTTATTCCTTGCTACATAGATTAGTTTAAGCACTTCCTTCAGTTATTACGTTATTACTCAAGTTGATGCTAGATGTTCTGCTCAAGTCATATGTTGAAGCTTGAATTCTTTGACAAAGCAGCAATTGCTCAAGTCTTTACTAGATGCAATGTCTTCAAATATATGTCACAAAGCTGAAGGGGTATTTTCCTGCAACCTAGAAAAATGTATATACATTATTGCTTATCTGATGATTTATGCTTGGTTTGTATAGGATATATAAATATACCAAAAGTTTATTTGTATTTAGCATAGTGTGGATGTCTTGCTTGAATGTGAAAACCAGTAGGTAAGAAATAAAACAACAGGGTATTCTTTAATTCATATATATCTATCTCTCTCTCTATATATATATATATATATATATATATATATATATATATATATTACCTACTGGCGGTCGCCAGTAGGTATATATAGTTAGGATTTTTTCTCTATGGGTTTTTTGAAAATTCTATGTCTAATAACTTTGGCGTTTGTGGACGGAATTGGCTGAAATTTTCAGGAAAATGGCACATTTTGTTTCTGAGCAGCCCCTGAAAATTGGGGGGGTTCGTCAAGGGGGGGCCGAGAAAAAAGGGGGGTCCCAAAACGCGTTTTTCCCATGTTAATTTCCATAGGGCGGTTGGCCTCACTTTTAGCCCGAACGGCTGAATGGATTTGCACGAAACTTGGCAAAATTGTAGGGACTGGTAGCCCGATGTGCCTTTTGTAGGTCTCAATATATGTGCTGCAGTGGATTTTGAGAAATTAACGTTTAAAAAAAGATATATATCTGTAACAGCGGACTGGGCAGCGGCCCAGGACGCGGACTTTTCGCGCAACGGAGCTTTGTGAAGCGAAGCTGATTGGTTCTCCGGCGTCTGTCAACATTCCAAATAGTCCGTAGCGGCCGCCATCTTGTCTCTCGGTAGGATCGAGAGACAAGAGGAGGCGAAAGCGAAGGGGCAAATGACCATAAGGGGGAATAGTAGATCCTCGCTGACCCCCTAGGTTTGATGTGGAGGTTTTAAAAGGGCCCCGCGGGGCAAAAAAAAATAATAATAATAATAATCGAACGGCTGAATGGATTTGCACGAAACTTGGTAAAATATTAGGGACTGGTAGCCCGATGTGCCTTTGCTAGGTCTCAATATATGTGCTCCAGTGGATTTTGAGAAATTAACGTTCAAAAAAAGATATATATCTGTAACAGCCCTCCGCTTCGCGTACTTTTCGCGTTACGGAGCTTTGCGAAGCTGATTGGTTCTCCGGCGTCTGTCAACATTCCAAACAGTCCGTAGCGGCCGCCATCTTGTCTCTCGGTAGGATTGAGAGACAAGAGGAGGCCAAAGCGAAGGGGGAAATGACCATAAGGGGGCATAGTAGATCCTTCCTGACCTCTTAGGTTTGATGTACCATTTTGCCAAGTTTGGTGTAATTCCGTTCAGCCATTCAGGCTGTAGACGTATGTAAATGTCCTATGGAAAATTGCATGGGGAAAACACATTTGAAAGTGTTTAAATTTACAACCAATTAAAATGTTACTTTGGTTTTGTATTTGTGTGTGATGAAAGTTAATTGGTTATGTATATATGTCAAATGAGAGGAAACCACAGCCATTTTGTGATACTACTGTCTGAGGTACATTTGTGAGGAATTTTTGGTGGTGAATTTCTGGTGTTTGATTTACACAGTACTAACACTTTTCCTACTTTTGAAAAGGTGAGTTGTTAATTTGTAAGGGGAACTATGTTGTACACTTGAAGATAATTTGAAAAATGTTTTCTGTTATTTATTTGCAGTCCTTCTGTTATACTAAATACTTGATAAAGTTAGTTTTATATTATGTATTACTAAAAACGATAAATGAAAGTGATAATTTTTTTCTGCAATTTACAGCAAGCAATTTCCAAAATAAAATGGCTCACAATGAAGAGACCGTGGCAATTTCTTTTGAATTGTCCACTACATTGATTGAAATTGAGAGCACCAATAATGAAACATTGTCACAAGGAGGACATGACTTGTATGATTCCATTAGATTGATTGAAATGGACAGCACCAAGAATGAAATATTGTCATAAGGAGATGACTTGAATGATTCCACTACGTTGATTGAAATTGAGAGCAGCAATAATGAAATATTGTCACAAGGAGGAGATGACTTGTATGATTCCATTAGATTGATTGAAATGGACAGCACCAATAATGAAATATTGTCACAAGGAGGAGATGACTTGAATGATTCCACTACATTGATTGAAATTGAGAGCACCAATAATGAAATATTGTCACGAGGAGATGACTTGAATGATTCCACTACATTGATTGAAATTGACAGCACCAATAATGAAATATTGTCAGAAGGAGGAGATGACTTGAATGATTTTTTTGATCAATCTCTTGATGGCGAATTTATCGAGTGTTTGGAGACGATAGAGTTACAAGAATCATTATTGCAGACTTTTCATGAGGACATTGCTGATGAGGACATGTTAGTAGTTCTTTCAAATTTAGAAAATTCTGAAGAATAAATTTATATTTAGAAATCAAAAATTGTTTGAGACATTATTCATTTTTATTTTTAATTTATGAGGTTGTAGCGAAGTGATTGTAGTATAAAATGAGACTTATAGTATAGAGTGCAACATTTTTATGTTACATGGTAAGTTTACTCATATTTACTTCCCTTCTGCCACTATATTATCTCCAATGTGTATTTGACATCTCTTCTTCATCTCCGGCCTCCTTTCTCTCACTGTGTGTCTCCGATGCATCTTATCGGTGCTATTTTGTGTAATTACAGAAGAGAGTAAAATAAAATAGTTCGGAACGTGAAAAGGGGGCAAAGTAGAGTACTCCTCACCCCCTAGGCCTTTTTAGGCGGTCCCAAAAGGATCAGTTTCTGCTTTCCTGAGAGATTATGGTATGAGTTCCATATACCACAATAACTTGCATTACAACATGCAAGATATCTATCTCCTATTACCAACTTTTGGAGATATTCGCGCTAAGCGCGAATATCTCCAAAAAGTAACACCTGCCCTGAGCAGTTCTTAGCCATGTTATCCAATGGGAGGTGGATAACATGGCTAAGAGCATTAGCTCGGTAATGTATGAATATCGCTGAGTTTTTAGCGATATTCATGCATTGCGGCCGTTTATTATCGCATTTGTGATAAACCTTGATAATAGCAAGGTTTATCTTTGATAATTTCTGACGATGCTTAGCGGTAAAAAATTCGTTGGTAAGCATCGTTAGCGATAAATATCGCTTAACTTTGGTAATATGCCCCAACGTCTGTTAACGTTCGATTCGAAGGAAATGAGGAAGTGTTGAAAAACATTGTCTGCGCCATCTTGCCTTTTTTGAAATGCCACACTTTTGTCGTGCACGGCAGCCATTTTAGATGTCTTGACCAGACCCACTCTCTGCACGCTGTCGATTCGTAGCATGGCTCCTCACCCTCGCAAGCATCTTCCCCAGGCACTGGTCACCCCCGCTCTCTGTCTTATGCATGGGCAATAAACCTCCCCCCATCTGCGCTGCTCTTCCCTGAGAATCACACTCTGTGCCCGCCCGACACCTCCCTTTCGCCCTATTCACTACCGCACCCTCTGACACTCCTCTTCCTCTGTGTCCGATTGTCCAGGCTATCAGCTAGCCCTGCAGATGTAGTTTATGGCCTCAGCTGTAAAGAATCACCCCTCTTCAAAGGAGTTATAGTAGATCAAGGCCCACACCCGATGAGATCCGTCACACCACACGTGTTCCTACTATCTGAAAACTATCCTGTATTGTGATTGGGGAGGGGATCGAGCCTGAAGCGGAAGATTCCAGGAATGACTCTTTGTACATCAAAGTTTTTACAATTATGTCTCACATTAAAAATATATAGCACTCCAACAAAGTAGTAGGAATATAAAACTTTAATAACATATAAATATATACAACAAAACAAAAACAGTAAAAACATTTAAACAACGAAGAGACCGTGGCAATTTCTTTTGAATTATCCAATAGATTTATTGAAATTGACAGCACCAATAATGAAATATTCTTGTCAGTAGCGGTCTGTTGTGCGAATAGTTCCAAGGCAGCAGAACGCGCTGAAATCTAGATGGCACTAAAGTGATGTCTAGCAAGTTGCCGCCCAGCACATAACGGCGTGGGGCGCCGCAGGGGTGAGTGAGTCCAGTAGGCACCACAGCTATTCTTACCGGCATTGCAGAATTACTGCTGGGGACAATGCCTGTGCTGTAGCAGGGTCACAGCAGAAACAAAAAGGATTCTGTTGAAGATGTTGTTGGTTTTCAATTTGAAAACAGTTCTGGTGTCAACTGCTATGCTAATGTAGTGGTTAATGTTTTGTTTTCTCTAGAAAATGTAAAAGAGGGGGAGGCAGTCCAAAGTTCCGTTAAAAGGGCAAAGGAAAGGATCGGTGGTTTGAACTATCAGTCAAAAAGGGGAGGGGGTGCAACAATTTTTCCTACCGGGTCACACTGTGCTTTTACCGGAAGTGAGGTCTGCAGGATTCTAGTAATTCAAAGTGAGGCTGGCGCCGACGTCCCGCGAATACAGTTTCGTCACTCCACGGGTGATCATGGCAGTCATTCCCCATCGGGGGTCGGAGACTCCCGCGGCTCCTCTAGAATCTTCAAGGTCGTGGAGGACTACGGTGGTGGAGTCAACCAGTGACCGGGCCATTTCTTTATGCTGGGCCCGCTCTTGCCAGGTCGACCGCCATTTTGAGAGTTCGGTAGCTACTGGCGATCGCGGGGTCAAATGAGCGGACGGGCTCCACCCTGCCGGGCGAGACGTTGCAGCATGGCCACAGTGGAAGAACTCTTTTCCGGGCGCCTGGAGCGCTGAGGGTGCAGCTGGGAAGCCTCCACTGGGGAGGCGGGAGAGGCCTGTTCGCACCGTCTCTCCCTCCCAGTGCACCCCACGGCGTCTCGCTTGATATTTGTTATGGCCGGACCAGGCGATGAGGACGAGGGGGGGGGGGTCGGAGGCATGTGCAAGACATCCCCCCCCAGGGTTGTTGCAGCAATTATACAAGAAAGAAGAAGTGTCCCGTCCGTCTTCGGGCCGGGCTTCCGGTAGATGTCGGCCGGACGCCCCTGGCTCTGGCCCCATGAACGGGTTTCTTGGTTTATCGGCTGCAGCCGGATCCCGTCGGCCTCGGCCCCCCGACCGTTGGTGGCCGGACCGGAAGAGCATGTGGCGGGACTACCTGCAACTCTCAAGGGCCACCGCGGCCGGACTGGGAGAGAGAGGGGAGGGTCGAGGAGACATTCCCCCCCCCCTGCAACTGTTCAGCGTTGTAAAGGCAATCCCCTGGCCGGGTCCCGCTGGTCTCGGCCTCTCCTCCGGCTACACCCTACGTTAGGATCTCCTGGCCGAGGCGTGGCAGCAGGACCTACCTTATATAGGCTGCTCCCGGCTGGGCGTAGCCGGAACCCTGCTCCACCTTGGAAGTTTACAGAGTGGGGGCGGATGTTCTACTGACTTGCATTTTCCCTAGTCTATCGATTTTTTGGGCGTGGCAGGCGGTGGGACAGCGAGGGGTGATTTGGTTTCTCTTACTGTTTTTCTGGTCTCTCACCAATGGCATATTTTAACGTTTTCTTGTTTCTAGGACATTAACAGGTTTTATCATTACGTTATGTTATCGTTTCTTTGTTCGTTGTTTAATAAAAGTTCATGTTCATCAGTGGCCTACTGATTTTCGTTTTCCTATTCTTTTCTTTCCAGGTTGTTTCATGCTAAAGTTTCTGTTAACAGGATACAGTGATCACTTCGTTATTATTGCATATGTCCTTTTCACTAGGGGTGCTCTCTGGTCGGGCCAGATGACGTATGTCTAGTAAATGGTCCGGGTGAAACAGGTGCATCAATCAGTGGGGAGTAGATAGGCATGACAGATTACAACGGGGGAGAAAGGTCCGCATTACGTACCCTTTCACTACTTGCAAAGATTTTCCTACGTTTATTTGCAAACAGGGAATACCTCCAAAAAGAACTAATTCCCAAACAGTCAATGTTCGGACAATCAATCAATCAATGAGGAATGAAATAGGTACGACGTGTTAAAGGCTTGCGTTACCTACCCTTCACTATCTGCAAAGGGAGAGAGAATATTCCTATTCTTCCTCGTTTGCAGGCAGAGAAGATCCTTAAGAGAACCAACTTCGAACAATTCAATGCTCGATTCAAACAATCAACAAGGGGTACTGTGAACACAAATGAACGCCGCTTATGTACATACGCATTGCTATTTTCAACAGGTTGTTCCTAATGTTTCTATTTTAGCGAGGTCAAAAAGAGATCCCATTAGTGGCCTACTGATTTTGCTCGATTCCTTTTGTTTTTTTACACGGTTTTTCGCTATCTGCAAAGACTAAACAGAGTATTGCGACTCTGTGCTTGTTTGTAAATAGAGAATGAACCAAAGAGAACAATCAATCAAATGGAGAGAGAAGCAGGCACGACGGATTACAAAGGGGGCAAAGGGCTGCGTTAACTACCCTTCACTATCTGCAAAGAGAGAGTACTCCTAATAGAAATGAGGGGTGGGGGGCAGCATTCAAAGCAGATCAGTGTGCATAAACACGAAAATGTTTTTACTTACCACGTACTTGACATTCGACAGCTTATGATATTTGCTATTAAAAAACCATTGAAATTCACTGAAAAAACCATAGGTTATAGACCATATATAGTTAGGAATTAGCATTTACAAAACCTTGAAAATTCACTGAAAAAACCATAGGTTATAGACCATATATCGTTAGGAATTAGCATTTACAAAACCTTGAAAATTCACTGAAAAAACCATAGGTTAGAGACCATATATAGTTAGCTGGACATTTTATTGACATAAAACCAATGAAATTCCATATATAGTTAGTTGCACTAACTATATATCGCGCACCCGCAATCCACTGCTGATGATGTCACATATTACATCATTCATGACATGGTCAGTGACATCACTGATGACATCACTGATGACATCTCAAATGACATCACTGATGACATCACTGATGACATCTCATTTGACATCAATGACCACATCACTGATGATATCATTCATGTGACAATACAATGCATCTCCTCACATTTTAATATAACCTCTGTTTCACCCAGTGTTAAAAAGAGTATAATTTTTGAAACCATTGACACACCAATACTAGTTACTACATACGCACTCACTGATTGCTACGTCTACACACACCTTCACTCATTCACCCATACAATCATTCATACATACAATCACTCATCTTTACAACACTATCATATGCACTCATACACCTATACAGACACTCACAGTCTGCCACTCATCCATGGAGTTACTTACACACCTAGTCAGTCCTGTAAAGAATCAATGAGACTTCCATTTTCTTGTCTATACAGTTAAACATAGAGCACCTTACATTTTCAAACATGTACTAACACATACTTAGTTTCTTATACAATCATTGATACAAGTACAGATTGATCTGCACAGAGTCACACACCTCCCAGCTAGCCACACACACACTCAGTCTCCCATACAAATACTTGGGCAATCAATCAATAACCCATATAGTTACTCATATAGCTACTGATCAACACATTCAGCAGTTTACAGAACAACAGACATAATGATGCACAAATTAAGACAGTTTAGTCACTAACCCATGCACTCAGTGAGACACATTTAATCACTCACTCATACATTCAGTCATGCACCTACTAAATCCTTCGTCCAGACACTTATACATCCACTAATTCTTCAATATGTAAGACATATTTTAACTTTACAGACTTATACAGTCACTGGATGTAGTCATCAGTGATGTCATTTGAGATGTCATCAGTGATGTCATCAGTGATGTCATTTGAGATGTCATCAGTGATGTCATCAGTGATGTCACTGACCATGTCATGAATGATGTAATATGTGACATCATCAGCAGTGGATTGCGGGTGCGCGATATATAGTTAGTGCAACTAACTATATATGGAATTTCATTGGTTTTATGTCAATAAAATGTCCAGCTAACTATATATGGTCTCTAACCTATGGTTTTTTCAGTGAATTTTCAAGGTTTTGTAAATGCTAATTCCTAACTATATATGGTCTATAACCTATGGTTTTTTCAGTGAATATATATATATATATATATATATATATATATATATATATATATATATATATATATATATATATATACATATATATATTGCAACAACTTCTGGAGACCAGAAAAGAGGGTCGCACTCACCAAAGGTACTCGTTTCAATCAAGTTTTCTATTTTATTCCAAATTCATTCCAAGTAAACATTCCAACACAAGGCAGACAAAAGCCGATGCGTTTCGCAGCAGCCGCTGCTTGATCACGGCATCTTGTACACCAAACAGCGAGTCACTCAACAGGCGGGTGCTGTGTCGCGTTGTTGTGCCGCGTACGTATAGAAGCTCCAAAATCCTCCCAAATCCATAGGAAAGAAGGCAGCACTCACAGGAATGTTTTCTTTTGCGATGTTTATTGATCAACTGTTAGGAATCCTTTGTTGTTTCCCTGTCTCCTTGTCCTGTCTCTGTGTCTATGCATGTTGTAGTCCCTGGACTGTGTCTGGCCCTTTAAAAGGAACTGGAAGCCTGAGTCAGGTGCTTGGTTTCTATTCGTGTCCCTGTTTCCCCTCCCTGTATCTTTAACTGTTTGATCGCTGCCCTGTTTTTCTTCACTTCTGAGGTTTTCCTGGCTGCTGTGACTTTTGTTTTGGGTGCCTGGTTATTGCGGTGCTTTGCGCCGTTCTTTTGGCGGTGTTTGGAAATGCGGGACTTTTTCGTTGTACTGCACGGTCATGTGAGTCCGAAAATGCCTTTATGAACATTCGAACCTCACGAATACTGAAGTCAAGGAATACGAGAAAACGCGCGGCCGCGCGTTTATTATCGGGTGCATTGCCGGGATTTTGGAAACCTCTCCGCATCGTTATGCGGTTTTCGGGTTGAATCACGGACATTCTGGAGAATAGCGTTTTCAGGTTTTTTCCCCCCGCGAATTGGCGGAAGAGTGGCCACTATTTTGTAGATCCGGTTTATTTCATTGCCTCTGAGGGTTTTTTGTGCTTGATGCTTTTTCCCTCAACTAAAACAATAAGGAGGAGAGAGACGCTGAATATCCAGTGAAGAATTGGATGCATAGGTTCCAGGAGAACACGGCTCCATAAACTGGTAGGAGGTCGTTTCACAATGTCATTTGGGATTTGTGTATGCATGCATGTATGGGCACAGAGACTGTGACCTCTTTACTATGGTATAGCTTTAAGTGGCTTCTCTATTGTGTTTTGTAGGTGCTGTGAAGTAATATATATCCAATCAGACGTCCCTATAGGAGCCAGAGGGGGTGCTGTGTTTTTTCTCTCTCTCCCTCCACCTTCTCCTGGTGCTCGTGTGGCAAGTTCACTGGTGTATCTGCGGTGGTTGCAGCAGGGGCATTGGGGGAGGACTGAGATTGTCGACGTTCCTGTAGTGTTGGGTCTTGTGTACAGGGATAAAACAGTGACATCAACAGACAGACGTGTTTCAGGTAAACCCCTTCTTCGGTGTCAAAGCGCAACGCGATGCGTGGCGCCATTTTAATTCATTAGCATAACGTGGTAAAAAGAAAGGAGGGACCAAGACGCTGTGCTAGATAGCATGCGCCATCTAGTAAGTATCCCCAAACAGTTCATATAACCATAGTCACATTTAACCACAAAAGGCATGCTAAAACAATTCAAACACCCTAATTCATAATTGTGATATTATTAAAAGGACCATGACGTAACCAATCTTGCCGTGGATCGGCACTGGCAACCTGGCATTTTTTCAGCAACGTATGTAGTTGCTCAATGCTGTCATTGTATCTAACCTTTGATGTTTGTTCATAACAGCTTCGATCTCCCAATTGACGCATAGCTTCTTCTACAAACTGTTCTCGGGAGAGTAGGACGACATTGCCCTCTTTGTCCGAGGATTTACAAATAATAGATGTGTCATCTTCCAAGTTCCTTACTGCCAATCGTTGTGCTTTCGTAAGATTGTCCTGCTTTTTAGCTGGTTGTCTGTTTTCCCTGAATGCCATCAAATCCTTGATGATTAAATCAGAGAAAGTATCTATAGTGTCCAGTGGCATCTGCGGCAAGATCTTAGATGGTAACTTCAAGCCACTATTTGGTGCCTCTTGTTCCATCTCTGTTCTTGTTATTCTTTGAGTAGATGTTGTGATCAGCAGTTGTGTCTCCATTGAGCTCTCCTGGCGTAGATCTTCCAACAATTCCAGGGCTGTCAGATCATTGACATTAAGAAGATCAGTATTCCTTTGATTGTTTTTCAGAAATATTGCTTCTTTAGTTGTTGGTTTGGTCTTGTAAAATTTATGTAACTTCAATTTGCGGATGAATTTAAACAAATCAATTCCTGTTTGGGTGTATTCCATGCGATTATTAGGGCAGAATGTGAGGCCCAAATTCAAAACTGATACTTCTGTGGTCGTCAGTACCTTGTGTGAAAGATTAATTATCGTTAGATGGTCTTTCTCTTCTACCACCTGCCCGCTCTTTTGCTCCTTGTCACCCTGGTGGTCTGATTTGGCTTTGCTCTTCCCCTTACAGCCGCCCCTTCTGGTTTTTCTCTGTCCTCTGGGGGCTTGTTCTTCCCTCCCTCAGCCAGGTTTGGCGAATAATATTGAACTCCTGCTGAAGAGGAGTCTTCTGTGAACTTCCGGAAGGGCCTGCCATCTCTTCTCCAGATTGTTCTCCTTCTGTTATGTCAGACTCTGAGGTTTCAACTCTTGGTTGAGATTCATTAGAGTGGGTTTTGTTCTTATTCACCAGTTCTTTACGGGTTTGTTCATATCTTTTCGCGAAAGTCAGGACCCTTCCCATAGCATAGTCCCTCTCGTCGCGGTCGAACTGTTTCTGTTTCCGCAACTTAATTTTGTTTTCATATTTCACTAGTCACTTCTTCATGGCCTCTCTCAGTTGTTCTTGTTGCTCCTTGTCAGCATTTTGCTGCAGTTCTTCTTCCAGAGCTTCAATCTCCTTGAAGGCCTTGTCCCTGTCGGTCCAGGCAAACTGTACTAAAATCTCCAGCATCCCTTTGCAGGACAGGGCAGTATGTGCCGCCCAAGCTTCCAGTAACAGTGGGTCAGAGTTCTCATACGCTGGGATGGTATAGATACGCAAGCCTCTGGGAACTCTTGGGACCTCTATATAACTCTGCAAGGATGTGCCCTCCCACCATTTGCGTATCTCTCTTTCGTATAATCTTTCTAGTTTCATGTACTGGTTTGCCGATGTACTAGGAATGTAGGTTTCATTTGGGGTAATGTGATCTCCGGGTTTTTATTTTTTAACATTCCGGCCGCAGCCTCTCTGCGCTCTGTTACGCTAAACATGACTTATTAGTCGTTAGAAATGTGTTGCTCCTATCCCGGGCACCACTTCCTATATTCACCGCAAATGTCTCCTACACCCTCGCCTTGCCACAAGCTTAATTAAAAAAAAAGCGTGTAAGAGTATATCCAGGCTTACCCGGCTTCCTATGGTTCATCCATGCGCTTTATAGATCGATCTTATCATATTCAGGATGGACCTTTCAGTCCATTCTCCGTGGACGGGTTGTGGCGGTGCACTCGCTAAAATTATCACTGCTCCTTGTACACCAAACAGTGAGTCACTCAACAGGCGGGTGCGGCGTCGCGTTGGTGTGCCGCTTATGTATAGAAGCTCCAAAATCCTCCCAAATCCATAGGAAAGAAGGCAGCACTCACAGGAATGTTTTCTTTTGCGGTGTTTATTGATCAACAGACAGATGCGTTTCAGGTAAACCCCTTCTTCGGTGTTAAAGCGTACCGCGCTGCGCGGCGCCATTTTAATAGCGGGGAGGGATATATATATATAAAATATATATATATGAAGAAAGAGTTGCCACAGAATGAAGGAGTCGCACACAGCGAGTTTTCACCATTTATTCAGGGAGTAGCGTGAGCCTTCCATCAGTTTAAAAACATCAGTATCTGCGCCAGACGCGTTTCAAGCATATCCTGCTCTTGATCACTGGCATGCGCAGAAGGCAGCAACAGGAAAGCGTGCCACACCTCAAGGTTGATTTATCCCCACCCAGATGGGCATAGGCACAAGTGCACCTTGGTCGGTGGAGTTTGCCCAATATTCATACCCCAGTGGGTCCCTTGCTGCCAAAGTTTTAACCCAAGTGGGGATGTCTGCAACAGTCAGGTAGGTACTCCGCAAAATACAGCATCCACGAACAAGGACTCGTTGTTCCCTGTGCATCTCATGTCCTGATGCACCGGACCTGCTTGATGAGCGGTGGGACTCCTTCGCGGCTCGGGCAAGCCGCTATACACAAAGAAAGAGTTGCCACAGAATGAAGGAGTCGCACCCAGCGAGTTTTCACCATTTATTCAAGGAGTAGCGTGGGCCTTCCATCCATTTATAAACATCAGTATCTGCACCAGACGCGTTTCGAGCATATCCTGCTCTTGATCACAGGCATGCGCAGAAGGCAGCAACAGAAAAGCGCGCCACACATCAAGGTTGATTTATCCCCGCCCCGATGGGCGTATGCACAATTGCACCTTGGTCGGTGTAGTTTACCCAATATTCATACCCCAGTGGGTCCCTTGCTGCCAAAGTTTTAACCAAAGTGGGGATGTCTGCAACAGTCAGGTAGGTACTCCGCAAAATACAGCATCCTCGAACAAGGACTCACTGTTCCCTGTGCATCTCATGTCCTGATGCACCGGACCTGCTTGATGAGCAGTGGGACTCCTTCGCGGCTCGGGCAAGCCGCTATACACAAAGAAGGAGTTGCCACAGAATGAAGGAGTCGCACCCAGCGAGTTTTCACCATTTATTCAAGGAGTAGCGTGAGCCTTCCATCAGTTTAAAAACATCAGTATCTGCGCCAGACGCGTTTCGAGCATATCCTGCTCTTGATCACTGGCATGCGCAGAAGGCAGCAACAGGAAAGCGCGCCACACCTCAAGGTTGATTTATCCCCGCCCCGATGGGCGTATGCACAAGTGCACCTTGGTCGGTGTAGTTTGCCCAATGTTCATACCCCAGTGGGTCCCTTGCTGCCAAAGTTTTAACCCCAGTGGGGATGTCTGCAACAGTCAGGTAGGTACTCCGCAAAATACAGCATCCTCGAACAAGGACTCGTTGTTCCCTGTCCATATCATGTCCTGATGCACCGGACCTGCTTGATGAGCAGTGGGACTCCTTTGTGGCTCGGGCAAGCCGCTATACACAAAGAAAGAGTTGCCACAGAATGAAGGAGTCGCACCCAGCGAGTTTTCACCATTTATTCAAGGAGTAGCGTGAGCCTTCCATCAGTTTAAAAACATCAGTATCTGTGCCAGACGCGTTTCGAGCATATCCTGCTCTTCATCACGGGCATGCGCAGAAGGCAGCAACAGGAAAGTGCGCCACACCTCAAGGTTGATTTATCCCTGCCCCGATGGGCGTATGCACAACTGCACCTTGGTCGGTGTAGTTTGCCCAATATTCATACCCCAGTGGGTCCCTTGCTGCCAAAGTTTTAACCCAAGTGGGGATGTCTGCAACAGTCAGGTAGGTACTCAGCAAAATACAGCATCCTCAAACAAGGACTCGTTGTACCCTGTGCATCTCATGTCCTGATGCACCGGACCTGCTTGATGAGCAGAGGGACTCCTTCGCGGCTCAGGCAAGCCGCTATACACAAAGAAAGAGTTGCCACAGAATGAAGGAGTCGCACCCAGCGAGTTTCCACCATTTATTCAAGGAGTAGCGTGAGCCTTCCATCAGTTTAAAAACATCAGTATCTGCACCAGACGCGTTTCGAGCATATCCTGCTCTTCATCACGGGCATGCGCAGAAGGCAGCAACAGGAAAGTGCGCCACACCTCAAGGTTGATTTATCCCTGCCCCGATGGGCGTATGCACAAATGCACCTTGGTCGGTGTAGTTTGCCCAATATTCATACCCCAGTGGGTCCCTTGCTGCCAAAGTTTTAACCCAAGTGGGGATGTCTGCAACAGTCAGGTAGGTACTCAGCAAAATACAGCATCCTCGAACAAGGACTCGTTGTACCCTGTGCATCTCATGTCCTGATGCACCGGACCTGCTTGATGAGCAGTGGGACTCCTTCGCGGCTCAGGCAAGCCGCTATACACAAAGCAAGAGTTGCCACAGAATGAAGGAGTCGCACCCAGCGAGTTTTCACTAGTTCACTGATACATCATTCATGACATGGTCAGTGACATCACTGATGACATCTCAAATGACATCACTGATGACATCATCCAGTGACTGTGTGTTTCTGTAAAGTTTAAATATGTTTTATATATATATATATATATATATTCACTGAAAAAACCATAGGTTATAGACCATATATAGTTAGGAATTAGCATTTACAAAACCTTGAAAATTCACTGAAAAAACCATAGGTTATAGACCATATATAGTTAGGAATTAGCATTTACAAAACCTTGAAAATTCACTGCAAAAACCATAGGTTAGAGACCATATATAGTTAGCTGGACATTTTATTGACATAAAACCAATGAAATTCCATATATAGTTAGTTGCACTAACTATATATCGCGCACCCGCAATCCACTGCTGATGATGTCACATATTACATCATTCATGACATGGTCAGTGACATCACTGATGACATCACTGATGACATCTCAAATGACATCACTGATGACATCACTGATGACATCTCATTTGACATCAATGACCACATCACTGATGATATCATTCATGTGACAATACAATGCATCTCCTCACATTTTAATATAACCTCTGTTTCACCCAGTGTTAAAAAGAGTATAATTTTTGAAACCATTGACACACCAATACTAGTTACTACATACGCACTCACTGATTGCTACATCTACACAACGAACAAAGAAACGATAACATAACATAATGATAAAACCTATTAATGTCCTAGAAACAAGAAAATGTTTAAAATATGCCAGTGGTGAGAGACCAGAAAAACAGTAAGAGAAACCAAATCACCCCTCGCTGTCCCACCGCCTGCCACGCCAAAAAAATCGATAGACTAGGGAAAATGCAAGTCAGTAGAACATCCGCCCCCACTCTGGAAACTTCCAAGGTGGGGCAGGGTTGCGGCTACGCCCAGCCGGGAGCAGCCCATATAAGGCAGGTCCTGCTGCCACGCCTCGGCCAGGAGATCCTAACGTAGGGTGTAGCCGGAGGAGAGGCCGAGGCCAGCGGGACCCGGCCAGGGGATTGCCTTTACAATGCTGAACAGTTGCAGGGGGGGGAATGTCTCCTCGACCCTCCCGTCTCTCTCCCAGTCCGGCCGCGGTGGCCCTTGAGAGTTGCAGGTACTCCCGCCACATGCTCTTCCGGTCCGGCCACCAACGGTCGGGGGGCCGAGGACGACGGGATCCGGCTGCAGCCGATAAACCAAGAAACCCGTTCATAGGGCCAGAGCCAGGGGCGTCCGGCCGACATCTACCGGAAGCCCGGCCCGAAGACGGACGGGACACTTCTTCTTTCTTGAATAATGGCTGCGACAACACTGGGGGGGGATTTCTTGCACATGCCTCCGACCCCCCCCCCCCCCCCCTCGTCCTCATCGCCTGGTCCGGCCATAACAAATCTCAAGCGAGACGCCGTGGGGTGCACTGGGAGGGAGAGACGGTGCGAACAGGCCTCTCCCGCCTCCCCAGGTGAAGGCTTCCCAGCTGCACCCTCAGCGCTCCAGGCGCCCGGAAAAGGGTTCTTCCACTGTGGCCATGCTGCAACGTCTCGCCCGGCAGGGTGGAGCCCGTCCGCTCATTTGACCCCGCGATCGCCAGTAGCTACCGAATTCTCAAAATGGCGGTCGACCTGGCAAGAGCGGGCCCAGCATAAAGAAATGGCCCGGTCACTGCTTGACTCCACCACCGTAGTCCTCCACGACCTTGAAGATTCTAGAGGAGCCGCAGGAGTCTCCGACCCCCGATGGGGAATGACTGCCATGATCGCCCGTGGAGTGACGAAACTGTATCCGCGGGACGTCGGCGCTCCCATGCTGGCGCCAGCCTCACTTTGAATTACTAGAATCCTGCAGACCTCAGTTCCGGTGAAAGCACAGTGTGACCCGGTAGGAAAAATTGTTGCACCCCCTCCCCTTTTTCACTGATAGTTCAAACCACCGATCCTTTCCTTTGCCCTTTTAACGGAACTTTGGACTGCCTCCCCCTCTTTTACATTTTCTAGAGAAAACAAAACATTAACCACTACATTAGCATAGCAGTTGACACCAGAACTGTTTTCAAATTTAAAACCAACAACATCTTCAACAAAATCCTTTTTGTTTCTGCTGTGACCCTGCTACAGCACAGGCATTGTCCCCAGCAGTAATTCTGCGATGCCGGTAAGAATAGCTGTGGTGCCTACTGGACTCACTCACCCCCGCGGCGCCCCACGCCGTTATTTGCTGGGCGGCAACTTACTAGACATCACTTTCGTGCCATCTAGATTTCAGCGCGTTCTGCTGCCTTGTAACTATTCGCACAACAGACCGCTACTGACAAGAATATTTCATTATTGGTGCTGTCAATTTCAATAAATCTATTGGATAATTCAAAAGAAATTGCCACGGTCTCTTCGTTGTTTAAATGTTTTTACTGTTTTTGTTTTGTTGTATATATTTATATGTTATTAAAGTTTTATATTCCTACTACTTTGTTGGAGTGCTACATATTTTTAATGTGACACATAATTGTAAAAACTTTGATGTCATTCCTGGAATCTTCCGCTTCAGGCTCGGTCCCCTCCCCAATCACAATACAGGATAGTTTTCAGATAGTAGGAACGCGTGTGGTGTGACGGATCTCATCGGGTGTGGGCCTTGATCTACTATAACTCCTTTGAAGAGGGGTGATTCTTTACAGCTGGGGCCATAAACTACATCTGCAGGGCTAGCTGATAGCCTGGACAATCGGACACAGAGGAAGAGGAGTGTCAGAGGGTGCGGTAGTGAATAGGGCGAAAGGGAGGTGTCGGGCGGGCACAGAGTGTGATTTTCAGGGAAGAGCAGCGCAGATGGGGGGAGGTTTATTGCCCATGCATAAGACAGAGAGCGGGGGTGACCAGTGCCTGGGGAAGATGCTTGCGAGGGTGAGGAGCCATGCTACGAATCGACAGCGTGCAGAGAGTGGGTCTGGTCAAGACATCTAAAATGGCTGCCGTGCACCACAAAAGTGTGGCATTTCAAAAAAGGCAAGATGGCGCAAACAATGTTTTTCAACACTTCCTCATTTCCTTCGAATCGAACGTTAACAGACGTTGGGGCATATTACCAAAGTTAAGCGATATTTATCGCTAACGATGCTTACCAACGAATTTTTTACCGCTAAGCATCGTCAGAAATTATCGAAGATAAACCTTGCTATTATCAAGGTTTATCGCAAATGCGATAATAAACGGCCGCAATGCATCAATATCGCTAAAAACTCAGCGATATTCATGCATTACCGAGCTAATGCTCTTAGCCATGTTATCCACCTCCCATTGGATAACATGGCTAAGAACTGCTCAGGGCAGGTGTTACTTTTTGGAGATATTCGCGCTTAGCGCGAATATCTCCAAAAGGAGATAGATATCTTGCATGTTGTAATGCAAGTTATTGTGGTATATGGAACTCATACCATAATCTCTCAGGAAAGCAGAAACTGATCCTTTTGGGACTGCCTAAAAAGGCCTAGGGGGTGAGGAGTACTCTACTTTGCCCCCTTTTCACGTTCCGAACTATTTTATTTTACTCTCTTCTGTAATTACACAAAATAGCAGCGATAAGATGCATCGGAGACACAGTGAGAGAAAGGAGGCCGGAGATGAAGAAGAGATGTCAAATACACATTGGAGATAATATAGTGGCAGAAGGGAAGTAAATATGAGTAAACTTACCATGTAACATAAAAATGTTGCACTCTATACTATAAGTCTAATTTTATACTACAATCACTTCGCTACAACCTCATAAATTAAAAATAAAAATGAATAATGTCTCAAACAATTTTTGATTTCTAAATATAAATTTATTCTTCAGAATTTTCTAAATTTGAAAGAACTAGTAACATGTCCTCATCAGCAATGTCCTCATGAAAAGTCTGCAATGATGATTCTTGTACCTCTATGGTCTCCAAACATTCGATAAATTCGCCATCAAGAGATTGATCAAAAAAATCATTCAAGTCATCTCCTCCTTGTGACACTATTTCATTATTGGTGCTGTCAATTTCAATCAATGTAGTGGAATCATTCAAGTCATCTCCTCGTGACAATATTTCATTATTGGTGCTCTCAATTTCAATCAATGTAGTGGAATCATTCAAGTCATCTCCTCCTTGTGACAATATTTCATTATTGGTGCTGTCCATTTCAATCAATCTAATGGAATCATACAAGTCATCTCCTCCTTGTGACAATATTTCATTATTGGTGCTCTCAATTTCAATCAATGTAGTGGAATCATTCAAGTCATCTCCTTGTGCCAATATTTCATTATTGGTGCTGTCCATTTCAATCAATCTAATGGAATCATACAAGTCATCTCCTCCTTGTGACAATATTTCATTATTGGTGCTCTCAATTTCAATCAATGTAGTGGACAATTCAAAAGAAATTGCCACGGTCTCTTCATTGTGAGCCATTTTATTTTGAAATTGCTTGCTGTAAATTGCAGAAAAAAATAATCACGTTCATTTATCGTTTTTAGTAATACATAATATAAAACTAACTTTATCAAGTATTTAGTATAACAGAAGGACTGCAAATAAATAACAGAAAACATTTTTCAAATTATCTTCAAGTGTACAACATAGTTCCCCTTACAAATTAACAACTCACCTTTTTAAAAGTAGGAGAAGTGTTAGTACTGTGTAAATCAAACACCAGAAATTCACCACCAACAATTCCTCACAAATGTACCTCAGACAGTAGTATCACAAAATGGCTGTGGTTTCCTCTCATTTGACATATATACATAACCAATTAACTTTCATCACACACAAATACAAAACCAAAGTAACATTTTAATTGGCTCTAAATTTCAACACTTTCAAATGTGTTTTCCGCATGCAATTTTCCATAGGACATTTACATACGTCTACAGCCTGAATGGCTGAACGGAATTACACCAAACTTGGCAAAATGGTACATCAAACCTAAGAGGTCAGGAAGAATCTACTATACCCCCTTATGGTCATTTCCCCCTTCGCTTTGGCCTCCTCTTGTCTCTCAATCCTACCGAGAGACAAGATGGCGGCCGCTACGGACTGTTTGGAATGTTGACAGACGCCGGAGAACCAATCAGCTTCGCAAAGCTCCGTAACGCGAAAAGTACGCGAAGCGGAGCGCTGTTACAGATATATATCTTTTTTTGAACGTTAATTTCTCAAAATCCACTGGAGCACATATATTGAGACCTAGCAAAGGCACATCGGGCTACCAGTCCCTAATATTTTGCCAAGTTTCGTGCAAATCCATTCAGCCGTTCGATTATTATTATTTTTATTTTTTTTGCCCCGCGGGGCCCTTTTAAAACCTCCACATCAAACGTAGGGGGTCAGCGAGGATCTACTATTCCCCCTTATGGTCATTTGCCCCTTCGCTTTGGCCTCCTCTTGTCTCTCGATCCTACCGAAAGACAAGATGGCGGCCGCTACGCACTGTTTGGAATGTTGACAGACGCCGGAGAACCAATCAGCTTCGCTTCACAAAGCTCCGTTGCGCGAAAAGTACGCGTCCTGGAGCGCTGCCCGGTCCGCTGTTACAGATATATATCTTTTTTTAAACGTTAATTTCTCAAAATCCACTGTAGCACATATATTGAGACCTACAAAAGGCACATCGGGCTACCAGTCCCTACAATTTTGCCAAGTTTCGTGCACATCCATTCAGCCGTTCGGGCTAAAAGTGAGGCCAACCGCCCTATGGAAAACTCAATGTTAAAAACACGTTTTGGGACCCCCTTTTTTCTCAGCCCCCCCTTGACGAACCCCCCCCAAATTTTCAAGGGCTGCTCAGAAACAAAATGTGCCATTTTCCTGAAAATTTCAGCCAATTCCGTCCACAAACGCCAAAGTTATTAGACATAGAATTTTCCAAAAACCCATAGAGAAAAAATCCTAACTATATATACCTACTGGCGACCGCCAGTAGGTAATATATATATATATATATATATATATATATATATATATATATATATATATATATATATATATATATATATATATATATATATATATATATATATATATATATATATATATAGGCCAAGGTGTATTGACGAATGAGTGGGTGTATAAGTGTCTGAATGGATGATTTAGTAGGTGCGTGATTAAATGTGTCTTACTGAATGCATGGTTAGTGACTGATACAGACATTCACACAGTTTAGTTTGTCAGTTGGTGTGTAAGCGGTTGCATGGGTTGGTGAGTAGCTAAATGAGGGTCTATAAGGGTTATTGATTGGTTGTCTGAGTATCTGTATGGGTACCTGAGTGTCTGTGTGGGTGGGTGGGGGTGTGTGACTCTGTGCATAGATGTGTGAGTGGGTGATTCACTGGGTGTATGGGTTCAAGAGTGCATCTGTGAAGGGCTGTATGTATGTATGGGTGGGTGAGTGTGTGTATGGGTGTGTTGGTGAGTGTATGGATGCCTCAGTGGTACATGTGTGAGTAACTGCATATGTGAAAGGCAGTATATGTGAGTGTTGGAGTATATGAATGACTATATGTGAGAGTGGGTGATTATGAGAGTGGCTGTATAGATGAGTGTGTGCTTGTATTAGTTATTGTATAAGAGTGTAAGTATGTTTTAGTATATGTTTGAATAAGTGAGGTGGTGAGTGTATAACTGTATAGGTGAGTAAATGGGAGTGTGATTGATTCTTTACATGACTGACTAGGTGTGTGAGTAACTCTACGGATGAGTGGTGGTGTGTGTGTGTCTATATAGATATGTGAGTGCATATGATAGTGCCATATTGATGGTTGACTGCATGTATGAGTGACCGTATGGATGAATGAGTGGATGTGTGTGTTGACCTAGGAATTAATGAGTGGGTATGTACTAACTGCTATTGGTGTGTCTATGGTTTCGAAAATGGTAGTCTGTATTTTAGAGTGGGTGTATCAAAGGTTATATTAGGGTATGAGGAGGTGCATCAGATTATCACGTGGATGATGTCATCAGTGATGTCATTTGAGATGTAATCAGTGATGTCATCAGTGATGTCACTGAACATGTCGTTAATGATGTAATATGTGACATCATCAGCAGTGCATTGCTGGGGCGTGAGCTATAGTTAGCTAAACTAACTATAACGGCCGAATTTCTCTGGTTTTGTACGAGTGAAATGTCCAACTACCTATAACGTCCCTGAAACCTGTGTTTTTTTCTGTGAATTTCTAAGGTTTTTTAACTGCTAATTTCTAACTATAACATCCATGAAACCTGTGTTTTTTTCAGTTAATTTGAAAGGTTTTTTAAATGCTAGTTTCTAACTATGCCTACAAAGGTAATACATGTGCAGAAAGAGGAAGAAAAGCGCAGAAAGTAGCAAGAGAAATGCAGAAAGAGGCAACAGAAGTCCAGAAAGACGAAGAAAGATGTAGAAAGAAGCAAGCGATGTGCACATAGAACCAACAGAGGAGCAGAAAGAGGCCTTGTTGCAAAGTCATCCTGTGCTTCCAACTTTTTGCTGACGGGTAATAGTGGTAACTGACTCTGACTAACCAGGCCCGGAGCCAATGCTATGCTGAAAGACACTTATAATACAGTGACAACACCTACATACACTAAGGTACACTATGGGTTGGGGTACCCCTGTGATTGGCATGACCACCCCTGTATGGACCTAGTACATAATAGGGCTGGGGGATTAAAACTACCTCTAACTAAGAGGTGCAGAAGGAGGCAAGAGAAGTTCAGAAAGAAACAACACAGGAGACGAAAGAGGCAAGAGAGGTGCAGAAAAAATTAAGTGAAGTGCAGAAAGAGGCAAGTGAGATGCAGAAAGAAGCAAGAGCAGTGCAGAAAGAACCAACAGAGGTGTAAAAAGAGGCAATGGGGTGCAGAAAGGCATAGGAGAGGTGCACAAAGAGGCAAGAGAGGTACAGAAAGAGGCAGGAGGGGTGCTGAAAGAAGGTAGAAAAGTGCAGAAAGAGGCAAGAGAATTGCTGAAAGAAGCAACAGAGGTGCAGCTAGAAGCAAGAGCAGTGCAGAAAGAACCAACAGAGGTGCATAAAGAGGGAAGAGGGGTGGAGAGAGAGGCAAGAGGGGTGTAGAAAAAGGTAGGATGTGTGCACAAAGAGGCAAGAGAGGTACAGAAAGAGGCAGGAGGGGTGCAGAAAGAAGGAAAAGAAGTACAGAAAGAAGTAACAGAGGTGCTGATTGAGGCACAAAGGGTGCAGAAAGAGCAAGAGAAGTGCAGAAAGAGGCAACAGAGGTACAGAAAGAGGCTAGAAAGGTACAGAAACAGGCAAGAAAGGTGAGGGAAGAGGGAAGAGGGAACAGGGGTACAGATAGAAGCAAGAGAGGTGCAGAAAGAGAAAAGAGAGGTGCAGAAAGAGGCAAGAGATCTGCAGGAAAAGCAACAGATGTGCTGAAACAGGCAAGTGAGGTGCAGAAAGGGGCAGGAGATCTGCAAAAAAAGCAACAGACGTGCTGAAAGAGGCAATTGAAGTACGGAAAGAAGCAGCAGAGGAGCAGAACGAGGCGAAAGGGGTGCAGAAAGAGGCAAGAAAAGTGCAGAAAGTAGTAAGAGTGGTGCAGAAAAAAGGAAGAGAAATGCAGAAAGAAGTAACAGGTGCTGAAAGAGTCAAGAGAGGTACAGAAAAAAGCAACAGAGGTGCTGAAAGAGGCAAGTCAGCTGCAGAAAGAAGCATCAGAGTTGTACAAAGAGGCAGGAGAGGTGCAGAAAGTGGAGACAGAAGTGCAGAAAGAAGCAAAAGATGTACTCAAAGAGCCAAGAGGTATGCAGAAAGAGGCAAGACCGGTGCAGGAAGAAGCAAGAGAAGTGCAGAAAGAAGCAATAGAGGTGCAAAAGGAGGCCCAAGGAGTGCAGAAAGAAGGGAGAGAAGTGCAGAAAGAAGCAACAGAGGTGCTGAAAGAGGCACAAAGTCTGCAGAAAGAGTCAAGAGAAGTGCAGAAAGAAGCAACAGAGGTACAAAAAAGGCACGAGTGGTGCAGAAAGAAGCTAGAGAGTTGCACAAAGAGGGAGGACAGGTGCAGACACAAGCAACAGAGGTCTAGAAAGAAGCAAGAAAAGTGCAGAAAGAGGCAAGTGAGATGCAGATAGGCAATAAAGGTACAGAAAGAGGGTAGACGAGTGCAGAAAAAGACAACAGGGTTGCATAAAAAAACAAGACAGATGCAGAAAGAAGCCTACAAAGTGCAAAATGAAGCAACCGGGGTGCAGAAAGATGCAAGAGAAGTGCAGAAAGAAGCAATAGAGGTGCAGAAAGAAGCAAGAGAACTGCAGAAAAAGACAGGAAAAGTGCAGAAAGAGGCAAAACCGGCACATAAAGAGACAACAGTTGAGCAGAAAGAATCAAGACAGGTGCAGAAAGAAGCATGGAAAGTGCAGAATGAAGCAACAGGGTTGCAGAAAGAGGCAAGAGAAGTGTAGAAAGGAGCATGTTAGGTGCAGAAAGAGCTAACAGTGGTGATAAAAGAGGCAAGGGAGGTGTAGAAACAGGCAAGAGATGTGCACAAAGAGTCAAAAGAATTGCTGGAAGAAGCAACAAATGTGTATAAGGTAGCCAGAAAAATGCAGAAAGAGATGCAAAAACAGATGAGTGCAGAAAGAGACAACAGGGGTGCAGAAAGAAGCAAATGAGGTGCAGAAAGAGGCAATAGATGTGCAGAAAGAGGGACGAGAGGTGCAGAAAAAGCCAAAAAATGTGTAGAAAGAGGCAAAAGAGGTACATAAAGAGACAACAGTGGTGCAGAAATAAGCAAGACAGGTGCAGAAAAAAGCATTGAAGTGCGGAATGAAGCAACAGTGGTGCAGAAAGAAGTAAGAGAAGTTCAGAAACAGGCAAGAAAAGTGCACAAAGAGGCAAGAGAATTGCTGAAAGAAGCAACTGAGGTATAGAAAGAAGCAAAGAAAAGTGCAGAAAGAGGAGAGTGAGATGCAAAAACAGGCAGGAAAGGTACAGAAAGAGGGAAGATGAGGGCAGAAAGAGACAACAGGGGTGCATAAAGAAGCAAATGAGGTGCAGAAAGAGGCAGCAGACATGCAGAAAAAGGGAAGAGAGGTGCACAAAAAGGCAAGAAAAGTGCAGAAAGAGGCAAAAGAGGTACACAAAGAGACAACAGGGGTTCAGAAAGAAGCAAGACAGGTGCAGGAAGAAGTGTGGAAAGTGCAGAATGAAGCAACAGGGGTGCAGAAAGAGGCAAGAGAAGTGCAGAAACAGGCAAGAGAAGTGCACAAAAGGGCAAGAGAATTTCTGAAACAAGCAACAGGTGTAGAAAGAAGCTAGAAAAGTGCAGAAAGAGGCAAGTGAGATGCAAAAACAGGCAGGAAAGGTACAGAAAGAGGGAAGACAGGTGCAGAAAGAGAAAAGAGGGGAGCAGAAAGAAGCAAATGAGGTACAGAAAGAGTCAACAGATGTGCAGAAAGGGGAGGAGAGGTGCAGAAAAAGCCAGGAAAAGTGCAGAAAGAGGCAAAAGAGGCACATCAAGCGACAACAGGGGTTCAGAAAGAAGCAAGACAGGTGCAGGAAGAAGTGTGGAAAGTGCAGAATGAAGCAACAGAGGTTCAGAAAGAGGTAAGAGAAGTACAGAAACAGGCAAGAGAAGTGCACAAAGAGGCAAGATAATTGCTGAAAGAAGCATCAGAGGTATAGAAAGAAGTAAAGAAAAGTGCAGAAAGAGGCAAGTGAGATGCAAAAGTAGGCAGGAAAGGTACTGAAAGAGGGAAGACAAGTGCAGAAAGAGACAACAGGGGTGAAGAAAGAAGCTAATGAGGTTCAGAAAGAGGCAACAGATGTGCAGAAAGAGGGAAGAGAGTCACAGAAAAAGGCAAGAAAAGTGCAGAAAGAGGCAAAAGTGGTACATGAAGAGACAACAGGGGTGCAGAAAGAAGCAAAACAGGTGCAGAAAGAAGCATGCAAATGCAAAATGAAGCTACAGGGGTGCAGAAAGAGGCAAGAAAAGTGCAGAAACAGGCAGGAGAAGTGCACAAAGAGGCAAGAGAATTGCTGAAAGAAGCAATAGAGGTGCAGAAAGAAGCAAGAGAACTGCAGAAAAAGACAAGAAAAGTGCAGACAGAGGCAAAACCGGCACATAAAGAGACAACAGTAGTGCAGAAAGAATCAAGACAGGTGCAGAAAGAGACAACAGAGGTGATAAAAGAGGCAAATGAGGTGCAGAAACAGGCAAGAGAAGTGCACAAAGAGGCAAAAGAATTGCTGGAAGAAGCAACAAAGGTGTATAAAGTAGCAAGAAAAGTGCCGAAAGAGATGCAAAAACAGACGAGTGCAGAAAGAGACAACAGGGGTGCAGAAAGAAGCAAATGAGATGCAGAAAGAGGCAATAGATGTGCAGAAAGAGGGACGAGAGGTGCAGAAAAAGTCAAGAAAAATTTAGAAAGAGGCAAAAGAGGTACATAAAGAGACAACAGGGGTGCAGAAAGAAGTAAGACAGGTGCAGAAAGAAGCATTGAAGTGCAGAATGAAGCAACAGTGGTGCAGAAAGAAGTAAGAGAAGTTCAGAAACAGACAAGAGAAGTGCACAAAGAGGCAAGAGAATTGCTGAAAGAAGCAACAGAGGTATAGAAAGAAGCAAAGAAAAGTGCAGAAAGAGGCAAGTGAGATGCAAAAACAGGCAGGAAAGGTACAGAAAGAGGGAAGACGAGTGCATAAAGAGACAACAGGGGTGCGAAAAGAAGCAAATTAGGTGCAGAAAGAAGCAACAGACCTGCAGAAAGAGGGAAGGGAACTGCAGATAAAGGCAAGAAAAGTGCAGAAAGCGGCAAAAGTGGTACATAAAGAGACAACAGGGGTGCAGAAAGAAGAAAGACAGTTGCAGAAAGATGCATGGAAATTGCAGAATGAAGCAATAGGGGGCAGAAAGAGGCAAGAGAAGTGTAGAAAGGAGCAAGTGAGGTGCAGAAAGAGCCAACAGAGGTGCAAAAAGAGGCAAGAGAGGTACAGAAAAAGGCAGGAGGGGTGCAGAAAGAAGGTAGAAAAGTGCAGAAAGAGGCAAGAGAATTGCTGAAAGAAGCAACAGAGGTGCAGCTAGAAGCAAGAGCAGTGCAGAAAGAACCAACAGAGGTGCATCAAGAGGGAAGAGGTGTGGAGAGAGAGGCAAGAGGGGTGTAGAAAAAGGTGGGATGTGTGCACAAAGAGGCAAGAGAGGTACAGAAAGAGGCAGGAGGGGTGCAGAAAGAAGGAAAAGAAGTACAGAAAGAAGTAACAGAGGTGCTGATTGAGGCACAAAGGGTGCAGAAAGAGCAAGAGAAGTGCAGAAAGAGGCAACAGAGGTACAGAAAGAGGCTAGAAAGGTACAGAAACAGGCAAAAAAGGTGAGGGAAGAGGGAACAGGGGTACAGATAGAAGCAAGAGAGGTGCAGAAAGAGAAAAGAGAGGTGCAGAAAGAGGCAAGAGATCTGCAGGAAAAGCAACAGATGTGCTGAAACAGGCAAGTGAGGTGCAGAAAGGGGCAGGAGATCTGCAAAAAAAGCAACAGACGTGCTGTAAGAGGCAATTGAAGTGCGGAAAGAAGCAGCAGGGGAGCAGAACGAGGCGAAAGGGGTGCAGAAAGAGGCAAGAAAAGTGCAGAAAGTAGTAAGAGTGGTGCAGAAAAAAGGAAGAGAAATGCAGAAAGAAGTAACAGGTGCTGAAAGAGTCAAGAGAGGTACAGAAAAAAGCAACAGAGGTGCTGAAATAGGCAAGTCAGCTGCAGAAAGAAGCATCAGAGTTGTACAAAGAGGCAGGAGAGGTGCAGAAAGTGGAGACAGAAGTGCAGAAAGAAGCAAAAGATGTACTCAAAGAGCCAAGAGGTATGCAGAAAGAGGCAAGACCGGTGCAGGAAGAAGCAAGAGAAGTGCAGAAAGAAGCAATAGAGGTGCAAAAGGAGGCCTGAGGAGTGCAGAAAGAAGGGAGAGAAGTGCAGAAAGAAGCAACAGAGGTGCTGAAAGAGGCACAAAGTGTGCAGAAAGAGTCAAGAGAAGTACAGAAAGAAGCAACAGAGGTACAAAAAAGGCACGAGTGGTGCAGAAAGAAGCTAGAGAGTTGCACAAAGAGGGAGGACGGGTGCAGACACAAGCAACAGAGGTCTAGAAAGAAGCAAGAAAAGTGCAGAAAGAGGCAAGTGAGATGCAGATAGGCAATAAAGGTACAGAAAGAGGGTAGACGAGTGCAGAAAAAGACAACAGGGTTGCATAAAAAAACAAGACAGATGCAGAAAGAAGCCTACAAAGTGCAAAATGAAGCAACCGGGGTGCAGAAAGATGCAAGAGAAGTGCAGAAAGAAGCAATAGAGGTGCAGAAAGAAGCAAGAGAACTGCAGAAAAAGACAGGAAAAGTGCAGAAAGAGGCAAAACCGGCACATAAAGAGACAACAGTTGAGCAGAAAGAATCAAGACAGGTGCAGAAAGAAGCATGGAAAGTGCAGAATGAAGCAACAGGGTTGCAGAAAGAGGCAAGAGAAGTGTAGAAAGGAGCACGTTAGGTGCAGAAAGAGCAAACAGTGGTGATAAAAGAGGCAAGGGAGGTGTAGAAACAGGCAAGAGATGTGCACAAAGAGGCAAAAGAATTGCTGGAAGAAGCAACAAATGTGTATAAGGTAGCCAGAAAAATGCAGAAAGAGATGCAAAAACAGATGAGTGCACAAAGAGACAACAGGGGTGCAGAAAGAAGCAAATGAGGTGCAGAAAGAGGCAATAGATGTACAGAAAGAGGGACGAGAGGTGCAGAAAAAGCCAAAAAATGTGTAGAAAGAGGCAAAAGAGGTACATAAAGAGACAACAGGGGTGCAGAAATAAGCAAGACAGGTGCAGAAAAAAGCATTGAAGTGCGGAATGAAGCAACAGTGGTGCAGAAAGTGTGGAAAAGTAAATTTTGCCATGTTCTGTGTCCCTACGTGTCCCCCATCTTATGTTATGTGTGCATGATTAATATGCATATGTGTTCCCCATGTGTGAGTAAAGACGCAATTACAGTTGTGTCCATCTCTAGTATGCTAGTTTCCAGTTCTCGTGAAAGCTACGAGTATTAGGCCTATGTAAAGTTGCGTTGCCACGTTTCTCAGTGTGCACGTTATTTCATTGAAAAGTCCCCGTTTCTAGGCCTCAAAAGGGCCCGGACACCAGATTCAGCTCCTGTCTCCTGAGCCCTCGCTGAGGAGCGATACAGCCCCCACCTGTATCCTCGACCCTTCACTTACTTCCTGCCTCGCAGTGCCCGGCTCGGCCTGGCTCTGCCTACGAGTCTGCCAAGAGTATGTTATGATTCTAGTTATCAGTCCAGCCCTCCTTCTCTGCATTCCTAAGCTACTGAATCGCATCAATAGTTTCCGTCATTGTCTAGCCTTTACGTCTCCATGTAAGAGAAATACTGCATTTACTGGTCATTTAATATTCTTCAACGCACTACATGTAGAATAATGCATGCTCCAGTCTTAGAGTCTGTTAGCCTCTCCCCTCCTGACTCTTAGTTTATATCAACATGTCCTCTAAACATTAGATACTAGATAGGGTTTAGGTACATGTCGCCCTGACTCTCCAGACTTCAGTCTCTACTCCTAGCGCAGAGTTCATAGCCCCCAGCTTCTCCTAGTAACACGTCATTGTCAGTTTGCACGCACCATTAGGTTAGAGGTCCCGGCTCCTTAGGTAGCCCCCTCCATGTTTCCGCCCCATTTATGACATATTCTGTTACGTTTACATCACATGTCCATGTATACGCCTCTTGTTACACCTACTTTCACCCTTATCTTTCGCGACTGCTATTGACCACACCCACTGCTCCGCCTACTGTATTCACTGTAATGCAACTGTTTTAGTATATATGCTTGTGTACTGTTATTAAATGGGACGCCGATTCCTTTTCCCTAGCGCGCTCATTCCCTGTCCCCCCTGCAGGGCCCTGCCATCCTGTTCCCGTGCAGGTTGTCCTGTTCCTGTCCTTTATGCTGTATTAAACCTGCAAACTCCTACTACCTCGAATCTTGACTCTTATTTATTGAGCTATCTGTTATTGCTATGTCCAGTCAAACCTAGATCCGGTATTATTTATTTATATACCACATAATGGCGCCCGAATAGGGACTTGCCCTTTCCCCACGCGCCGGTGAAGCCACGCCGGCCCCCTGACCCTCTGCAGCCGTGACGGAAACATACCGTGCACGTGCAGATATTTCTGCTTCAAGTATCCCTCAGGCCCACGGAGGAGACGGAGGTGGCGGTCCAGCATCCAGACGAGGCGGTGGAGGAACGCGGCGAGTCCCGACCAGAGCCCAAGCCGAGAGTCCAAGGTCGGAGGTATCCGGAGGCCCACCCGTAACTGAAGTCCGAAGTTCGTCCGTCCGGCGTCGTAGCAGTCCAGTCCAGTCCGAGGCCTTCCGTTCTTGCTGCCCGGTGAGTACCGTTGCTGGGGTAGTATCTAGACAGGGTCAATCTAATTAACTCTGGTCCGTGGGTTTTGGTGGTACACAGACCCAAAACGAAGTGTCCACTTCGGTGGATGCGGGTCCTGACGTGTCTCTTTATGAGACCGGTAAGTTTCGTACTGTTTTAGCAGTGCATCTAGTTTCTGTTCTAGTCAGTTCTGTTCTCGAGAAGATTCATGTATTCTGTTTTCAGTATTCCAGGTAGTATTCTGTTCGAACTGTTATTTTAAATGTTCTTCATGTATTTTTAATGTCGTGGTATGAAAGTGGTGTAATTATCGTGTTCATTGTGTACTGTATTGTGTCTAGATTACAGTTCAGTCATGCCGCTATTTTCCAAACTACGTCAGTTGAAAACTAGAAAAGGTCTGTTAGAAGCAGCAGTTCCTGTCCCGCCTAGGGACAGTCCAGGTCACTTTATGTATCAGAAGCATGGCATAAGTGCCATATTGTATCTAGATTTATGGGTGGAGTACACCAAAGAGTTAGAAGAAAAGTATAGATGGCCCGTATCAGGTACGTGGGATGCCGAGTGCATCATGCGAGTAGAAGAAGCATTATGGAAAAAGAAAGCCAGACAGTCACAGAAAGATGCCATCGAGTTATGGCGCAAAGAATCTCATAAAAGAACCGAAAAAGAAATCAGAAAGTCAGAACTAAGTAGAGAATCCTTAGAACGAGCCTAAGAAAGGGAACTAATCGAGATAGGTGAACGAGTTAAAACCGAACAGTCAGACAGACAGAGGAATGCCCTTATTAAGGGTATGTACCCTCTTCTTGCCGAGGGCTTGCCAAAAGCAACCCCGGAGGCATCCAGTAATTTTCCGCCACCATTAGTTCCGATCAAGCTACGTCACAAACCGACCGCAGCTGATATTTTTATTTCGTCCTATTTGGACGACACAGTCCCAGAATATGCAAATCCTGTTCCGCCAGCTCCTGTAAATAATGTGAATCCTGCTCCTCCAGTCACCGGAGTACCTGCTACGGTACCCCCGGTCCAGCCCACATTACAATTTCCCGCCGCGCCAGCACGAAGAGTATCAGTCGACGATTCTAGTTTAGGGGCCGCAGGAGGAGGTCCTCCTGGTACCCCGCCGCCACACCAACGTGTAACGTTAGTCGAGTTACATGAACGTGCGTTACAGCGTACGCCCAAATATAAGTCCGTTGCAGAAATCCGACGAGCCCTTACTGAATGCCGCTATGATCCAGTTGCAGGTGATGATAGTACAGTTATATATTCCATCCGTGTAAGACGGGTGACCGGGTATTTGGACACCCTACCGAATATGAAAGAAGATCTAGACAGAATTTATCGTTTCATCCGTACAGGGGATGATCCAGAAAGTATTGGCGAAGCCATGTCTCAAAGGAAAGCTGAGATCCAGCTCATGCTATTAAAGTTTCTGATTAATTGTTTAATAAGAGAACAAGATTCCCCGACTAAAGATCCGGCCGAAATGAGAATCCTGACAAGGTGGAGTGATAATATAGCCGAGGGTAAGCACAGAACCATCAGTAGTATAGAGAGTATGTACAAGAAAATTCGTAAAGAAATAATAAGGTTACACGAGAAACGCAAAGAAGCACTAGTAAACGAGAAAGAAAATGACTCTTCTACTGAAGAGGTAGACGACGAGAATCCCACTAGAATAGCGTACGTAGGTAGAACTAGACTTTCCGACCGACATTCACGTCTAGATTACAAGAAAACTGTTCCTCATCCAGCACCAGAACAAGGTTCTCTAGAACAAGTATTTCAAGCTACCGATCACATTCTGAAATCACGAATCGGTTACAGTGAGTTAAGTACTATGCATGAACAAGAACTAGCCCGATCAGCAGTCCGATGGATTACTGATTCTACCACTTTTCCAGATGAAATAGTGGCTCAAATGTTTCTGAAACTGCCCCCAGCCGAGCAACGACTGGTGGGTATGTATATGATCCAGCACCTCATTACTCTGTATGAGGGTCAACATTCTGATCCAGGTCCGTTACACGATGTCCTGAACGAGTTACTCCAGTATAGATGGAAAGGTCTAGGTACCGATTTAATTAGTGTTATTCTAGAACAGCGCCACAAATATAGAACGTTTTTGAACCCGCATTTTGTTCATGTCTCACCCCCAGAAAGTAAACCCTTTTACATAGACAGACAGAATCCGTTACGAGAAGTACACCCAGTTAGGACAGCGGATGGTGAAATGCAACGAGTGTTTGTTTACACTCCGATTACAAAAATGGAACTCTTAGAGATGAAGAAATTAATTCCCTGTCATGACAAAGATCCAGCAGGGTTCCACCGAGAATTAAAAGACATGCTCCATATGGGAGAATACACGTATCCAGATATAATTAAAATGTTAAAAGTCCTGTTGCCCGCAGGGGTATATGAAAAACTCAAGGAAAAAGAATGGGAGGTGGGAGAGAAAAAGATCGATTGGGCAGTTCTAGAAGCTGAAGATAAGATACGAGTACCAGGTACTGGTCTTGGAGAGAAATGTAAAGAATTACCAGAACTATTAATACAAGTTTTGCCAAGATTATTAGCCACTAAAAAGGAAGACTGGGATGCAATCTCAGCCTGTAAACAGAAACAAGACGAAGACACTAGTGATTTTTATTCTAGATTTGAGAAATGCTTTAGTATTAACAGTGGCCTCAAGACAAGTAGCGAGTCATACCCTCATCTCTTTGTTACTAAACTAGTCGAGAATTCAAGTCCACAAGTTAAGAACCGAGTTTTGAAAGTCGAAAGTACCTGGCAAGCTAATACCCCGTCCCAAATGTTACAGATGCTTCAGTATCACCAGAATAGAATCAGAGAAGAGCAAGATCATGAAAGGAAACGTATGAAAGACACGAAAATGAAAGTATTAGTTGCACAATCTGTTCCTCAAGACAGTCAGAAGAGGGGTACAAATCAAGCCAGTCATCCTGCAGTTCCCGTTAAAGGGACCTGCAATTATTGTAAACAGCCAGGTCACTATATAAACGAGTGTGCAGTTCTGAAACACAACATAGCTACCGGTAAGACTAAAGAAAGACCACGTCCGCCTAGACAAGAACAAGTTTCACAGGCTTCTCAGCCACAGGATGCACAACAGACAGTTCCAGCACCGCAGCCTATTACTGCAACACAGCATGTTACACAGCAGATGTACCAGTATGCACAGTCCGAGTATCCAGAGTATCAGCCATATTCATGAAACAGCCTAGAGAGGGAGGTAGGCTTGCCTCTCATCGAGATACCTGTAGATCAAGAGGGTCCCTATGTTCACAGTCAAGTATTAGGGAAAGACAGAAAGTTTCTGATTGATACAGGGGCAAGTAGGACCACCATTAGTCACGACGAGGTTCCAGGGGCTCCGCTCTCAGGCTCTAGAAATGTTTCCCTTGGATTTTCAGGAAAGCCTATTGTAAACGAGATATCTAAGCCAGTTACTCTAGAAGTAGGTCCATTGTCCCGCACTACTGATCTGTTACTTACGAAGTCATGTCCAGAAAATCTGTTAGGTATTAAAACACTGAAAGAATTAGGTGCAGTCATATGCTGCTCCCCAGAAGGAATACGTCTGTTCTTACGTGACTTCAAGGGTCACTATGTATTACGAGATTTTGATCCGAGATTGTCTTATGTTCCACAGCATTTATGGGCGCAAGGTCCAACTGATGTAGGTTATATGCAAATCACACCCCATCGTGTGACTCTCAAGCCAGGTGTAGTGTTACCACGAATCAGACAGTACAGATTGCCACCTGAGGCTGTAACAGCCTTATCCAAAATTATTGACGAGCTCATCGCTCAAGGAGTAGTTGTAGAAACTGACTCCAATGTATGTAATTCTCCGATCATTCCAGTCATGAAACGTACTGATCCAAATGCACCCCCAGTATATCGATTAGTGATTGACCTTCGAGAACTCAATAAATGTGTTATTCCCCAGTACCCAGTTGTCCCAGATATCTCTTCCCTACTGACAGCTATTGATTCTGAAGCCACATTTTTTACAGTCATAGACCTCAAGAACGCGTTTTTCAGTGTCCCCATTCATCCAGACAGCCAGTTTCTTTTCGGATTTTGTTTAAATGGAAGGAGCTACCAATTCACACGAGCTCCTCAAGGTTTCACAGAAAGTCCTAGTATTTACAGTCAAGCACTTAAGAGACAACTAGACAATATTCACATGCCAACTGACACTGCCCTGCTCCAGTATGTCGATAATCTGCTGATCACAGCCCGTTCTGAACGTGCTTGCGAGCGAGCATCCCTTACAGTCTTGTATTTCTTAGCAGAGATGGGGCACAAGGTGTCCCCTTCGAAGCTTCAATTCTGTGTCCAGCAAGTGATCTATTTAGGCCACTTACTGTCCAAGAGGGGTAGGCAGTTGACACCTGACCGTATCCAGTTAATAGCGAGTCTTCCTCAGCCCAAGACACAGAAGGAGGTGCGTGCTTTTATCGGCCTCACTTCTTACTGCAGACAATGGATTCCTCAGTATGCATTCCTAGCCAAGCCACTGATACAGTTAACGACACAGGAGGCAGCCGTATCGACTGTCCTCCCTTGGACATCTGAACATACACTTAGTTTTAATGAGTTAAAGAAAGCCTTATGCCAAGCTCCAGTTCTAGCTACACCGAACTACAGTAAGCCTTTTACACTTTTTGTCACAGAACGTGAAGGTACAGCATTATCTGTTCTCACACAAGATCAAGCAGGACAATACAAGCCCTGTGCTTATTTTTCGAGCACACTAGATCCTGTAGCCCAGGCTTTGCCTGCGTGCCTCAAGTCAGTTGCAGCCACAGCACTAGCTATCAGACAAAGTGATTCCATAGTATTAGGACATTCCTTGACAGTACAAGTTCCACACTCCGTGGAAGTTCTTTTAAACCGAACACAGACTCAGCACTTGACAATTGCACGTTTAACAGGTTATGAACTGACACTGTTCCAGCCACACATAGAAATCAGACGCTGCAACGTTCTAAATCCTGCTACACTGTTACCGTCAGTTAATTCGAATCCTGCCACACACGACTGTGTGGAAGTAGTTAACACTATGACTAAGCCAAGACAAGATCTGACAGATATTCCATTACCAGATCCCGACCTGACACTTTATGTGGATGGTTCATGTATGAGAACAAGTACAGGAGAGTTAGTAGCCGCGTATGCAGTGACTACAGACACTGAAGTTATAGAGACACATCGTATTGACACTCTGTCCGCTCAAGCAGCAGAGCTAGTTGCTCTGACACAAGCCTGCATATATGCTAAGAACCTGAAAGTCAATGTTTACACAGATTCACGTTACGCATTTGGAGTCGTACACGACTTTGGAGTGCTCTGGCAGGAGAGAGGTTTCATGACTTCTCATGGAACCAAGATTCAGCATGGTCTCCTTATTCAAGCTCTGTTAGATGCCATACACTTACCGACATCTATTGCTATCATGAAGTGCAAAGCACATACGAAAGTTACTGACACTATTTCTCAAGGTAATGATCTAGCAGATCGCACAGCCAAGCTTACAGCACAGACTCCAGACATTTCAGTTAATCCGACACAGACACATACTCCAGATCTGACTACCTGTATGACAGTTAAGGACCCCACTCAAGATGTCATAGATATCCAGTTACATGCTACTCCCGATGAAATCAAGAAATGGTCCGAACAAGGAGGGGTCCAGACAGATCAGGGATGGGTGACAAAAGGAAAAGCCACATGGTTTCTCCCCGACTCTATGGTTCAAGTCATTATCAATACCGCACATAGTCCAGCACATTTAGGAGAAAAAGCTATGTTAGATAGTATCCAGAACATTTGGTTCAACAAGCATTTACGAGCTGCAGCCAAGCAGAAAGTCCGTACCTGTATGATATGTTGTCAGTTTAATCCAGGTAAAAGTGTCCCGGTGGAACAAGGGGGATTCCAACCTCCTGACCACCCTTTTGAAGTCCTCCAGATGGATTATATTCAGATGGAGCGATGTCGAGGTTTCAAGTATGTCCTTGTAGTTGTATGCGCTTTGTCTAGATGGACAGAGGCATATCCAGTCCCAGATTACACAGCCACGACCACTGCCAAGCAGTTGGTTCGTGAATTCTTCCCCCGTTACGGACTCCCTAGGGTCGTGTATTCAGATAACGGCCAGCCATTCTCATCTGAGCTCATGAAACATGTTTCCCTTTTGTTAGGGTACCAGTGGAAGTTTCATTGTGTACGCCATCCTGAAGCAGCCGGTCTCGTAGAGAGACATAATCAGACTCTGAAAATCCGCATCGCCAAAGTATGTAAAGAGAAAGGTGTGGACTGGCTAGTAGCTCTGCCAGTCGCTTTGTTTTATATGCGCATGGTCGCACATTCCAGATCAGGTCTGTCCCCGTACGAGGTCGTATTCGGCCGCCCCCCTAACATGTGGGGTACACCTAGACCCCGAAGTATTACCGATGTTTCAAGTAATATGCTGACAGATTACCTAGCTTCCTTGATGTCTGCCCTACACTCTTGTCGTTCACAGGTTGCCGCCGCATTTCCAGACAATACCGAGGTGGCACCGCATGAAATCGTTCCCGGATGCATGGTTCTTGTCCGGAATTTTGATCGTTCAAGTCCGCTGGAGCCCCGCTGGAAGGAGCCCAAGCAAGTCCTCCTGGCCACCCGTACTGCCGTCAAGCTGGAAGGCAGGAAGGGCTGGGTCCACCTGTCTCATGTGAAACAGTTTTACGGACTAAAGACTGTTTCCAAGAACATTTCCGAGGATTTTAAAAACTGCCAAAGTACTATTCTCAAGGACTGTCCCGCAAAAGACAATGATACCGATTCCTCCCTGTTAGAAAAAACTCCGCAGCAGGAGTACAAGAAAAAATTAAGGTCTAGTAAAATAAGTCAGCCAGTTTGATTGTCTAAGTCCTCCCCTAGGTGAAACGGTTAGACCGGTTTCTGACATGTATATAATAGACCCCCACAGAGAGAGAGTTAGTGAGAACTCTAAAAGTTGCACTATTATTTTATGTTTTCTGCTATATCTCAGCCTTATGATTACCTGCACAAGTTATGCATTTTATTTGTGTTTTCCAGTTTCTAATGTGAATGAGTCTTCTAATGATACAGTAGAGCATACGTTTAGTGATCTGCCTCCTCATGAACTCTCATATCGTCTTGCTATGCGTAATAATTCCTTTATCCGCATGTTACATTATTCACACCAGACCAGCAATGCCACTAATTGTTGGGTGTGTGGTCGACTCCCCCCCTTCCAGACACCGAAGGGAGTTCTGCCACTGTTTCCTTATCCATTTTCACATAATGGTTCGTGTGGAGCATGGTCCACGTTAACGTCATCCTCCAATGATATGTCCTTTCTAAACAGTACATGTTTTCCAGACAAGCAAGGTCTTCCCCACAGAACAGGGTTAGATCTAGAAAATGAAGTGTATAATTTGGGTAATTATTCTTCGAATCTTATGGTCCTGAATGTTCAGTCTGATTCTACTCCAGACTTACCTGCTATGTCAGTATTACCAGTAAAAGGTGAATTATGTGTCCGAAATAATGGTTCCGTACATGTAGGCCATAGTGATTGTACTACTATTGTCAAGTATAGTGACAGTGGGAAATCTATTTTCAAAGCTTCACGTCATTCTTATTTTGTTTGTGGTCAGACCGCATATGTTCGTCTGCCCCTCGATTGGGAGGGAACCTGTTACATTGCCTTCCTACTGCCACCAGTTTTCCTAGCCCCACCTGACTATCATAGGAACTCCCACCTAGTACATACGAGACACAAAAGAGACCTCCCGATTGTCGATTATACTGAAACTACTCTAGAACAGTACATAGATATCAATAAAGGTGTCTTCCCCTATTTAGGTACTGTCGTGAATAGTAAACTGATACGTAGATTAACGAGAACCCTTGAAGCAGTAGTGACTGAGACTACTTCTGCTCTAGGTAACCTAACCGAGGAGCAATCCTTTATGAGAATTGTCGTGCTCCAGAATCGTCTCGTCCTTGACGTCATACTGGCCGATAGGGGCGGGGCATGTAGAGTCATCGGATCTAGTTGCTGCATTTTCATTCCTAATAACGCACCGTCTGTCTATTCAGCTATAACCAGACTCCATAAAATTGCCCATATGTTACACCAAAATCCAGGCACCTGGACATGGTCCGGTTGGTTCTGGGATATAATTTCCGCCTGGGGATGGAAAGTATTGTCATTTCTGGGTATTGCAGTAGCGATCATATTCAGTTGCTGCCTCTGTTTACAATGTGGCCCTGCGATTTGCGGCATTTGTGCTACCTCTTGTATTCCTAGTCCCAAGTCCCGTTCTAAATCCAGTTCCAAGAAAATTCGAGACGAGCAAATGATACTGTATGAAATGATAGATGGTATCATGAATATTGATGTTTCCTGATGGAAACGTAGTGACAAGGAGGGAATGTGGAAAAGTAAATTTTGCCATGTTCTGTGTCCCTACGTGTCCCCCATCTTATGTTATGTGTGCATGATTAATATGCATATGTGTTCCCCATGTGTGAGTAAAGACGCAATTACAGTTGTGTCCATCTCTAGTATGCTAGTTTCCAGTTCTCGTGAAAGCTACGAGTATTAGGCCTATGTAAAGTTGCGTTGCCACGTTTCTCAGTGTGCACGTTATTTCATTGAAAAGTCCCCGTTTCTAGGCCTCAAAAGGGCCCGGACACCAGATTCAGCTCCTGTCTCCTGAGCCCTCGCTGAGGAGCGATACAGCCCCCACCTGTATCCTCGACCCTTCACTTACTTCCTGCCTCGCAGTGCCCGGCTCGGCCTGGCTCTGCCTACGAGTCTGCCAAGAGTATGTTATGATTCTAGTTATCAGTCCAGCCCTCCTTCTCTGCATTCCTAAGCTACTGAATCGCATCAATAGTTTCCGTCATTGTCTAGCCTTTACGTCTCCATGTAAGAGAAATACTGCATTTACTGGTCATTTAATATTCTTCAACGCACTACATGTAGAATAATGCATGCTCCAGTCTTAGAGTCTGTTAGCCTCTCCCCTCCTGACTCTTAGTTTATATCAACATGTCCTCTAAACATTAGATACTAGATAGGGTTTAGGTACATGTCGCCCTGACTCTCCAGACTTCAGTCTCTACTCCTAGCGCAGAGTTCGTAGCCCCCAGCTTCTCCTAGTAACACGTCATTGTCAGTTTGCACGCACCATTAGGTTAGAGGTCCCGGCTCCTTAGGTAGCCCCCTCCATGTTTCCGCCCCATTTATGACATATTCTGTTACGTTTACATCACATGTCCATGTATACGCCTCTTGTTACACCTACTTTCACCCTTATCTTTCGCGACTGCTGTTGACCACACCCACTGCTCCGCCTACTGTATTCACTGTAATGCAACTGTTTTAGTATATATGCTTGGGTACTGTTATTAAATGGGACGCCGATTCCTTTTCCCTAGCGCGCTCATTCCCTGTCCCCCCTGCAGGGCCCTGCCATCCTGTTCCCGTGCAGGTTGTCCTGTTCCTGTCCTTTATGCTGTATTAAACCTGCAAACTCCTACTACCTCGAATCTTGACTCTTATTTATTGAGCTATCTGTTATTGCTATGTCCAGTCAAACCTAGATCCGGTATTATTTATTTATATACCACAAAAGAAGTAAGAGAAGTTCAGAAACAGGCAAGAAAAGTGCACAAAGAGGCAAGAGAATTGCTGAAAGAAGCAACTGAGGTATAGAAAGATGCAAAGAAAAGTGCAGAAAGAGGAGAGTGAGATGCAAAAACAGGCAGGAAAGGTACAGAAAGAGGGAAGACAAGTGCAGAATGAGACAACAGGGGTGAAGAAAGAAGCAAATGAGGTTCAGAAAGAGGCAACAGATGTGCAGAAAGAGGGAAGAGAGTCACAGAAAAAGGCAAGAAAAGTGCAGAAAGAGGCAAAAGTGGTACATGAAGAGACAACAGGGGTGCAGAAAGAAGCAAAACAGGTGCAGAAAGAAGCATGCAAATGCAAAATGAAGCTACAGGGGTGCAGAAAGAGGCAAGAAAAGTGCAGAAACAGGCAGGAGAAGTGCACAAAGAGGCAAGAGAATTGCTGAAAGAAGCAATAGAGGTGCAGAAAGAAGCAAGAGAACTGCAGAAAAAGACAAGAAAAGTGCAGACAGAGGCAAAACCGGCACATAAAGAGACAACAGTAGTGCAGAAAGAATCAAGACAGGTGCAGAAAGAGACAACAGATGTGATAAAAGAGGCAAATGCGGTGCAGAAACAGGCAAGAGAAGTGCACAAAGAGGCAAAAGAATTGCTGGAAGAAGCAACAAAGGTGTATAAAGTAGCAAGAAAAGTGCCGAAAGAGATGCAAAAACAGACGAGTGCAGAAAGAGACAACAGGGGTGCAGAAAGAAGCAAATGAGATGCAGAAAGAGGCAATAGATGTGCAGAAAGAGGGACGAGAGGTGCAGAAAAAGTCAAGAAAAATGTAGAAAGAGGCAAAAGAGGTACATAAAGAGACAACAGGGGTGCAGAAAGAAGCAAGACGGGTGCAGAAAGAAGCATTGAAGTGCAGAATGAAGCAACAGTGGTGCAGAAAGAAGTAAGAGAAGTTCAGAAACAGACAAGAGAAGTGCACAAAGAGGCAAGAGAATTGCTGAAAGAAGCAACAGAGGTATAGAAAGAAGCAAAGAAAAGTGCAGAAAGAGGCAAGTGAGATGCAAAAACAGGCAGGAAAGGTACAGAAAGAGGGAAGACGAGTGCATAAAGAGACAACAGGGGTGCGAAAAGAAGCAAATTAGGTGCAGAAAGTAGCAACAGACCTGCAGAAAGAGGGAAGGGAACTGCAGATAAAGGCAAGAAAAGTGCAGAAAGCGGCAAAAGTGGTACATAAAGAGACAACAGGGGTGCAGAAAGAAGAAAGACAGTTGCAGAAAGATGCATGGAAAGTGCAGAATGAAGCAATAGGGGGCAGAAAGAGGCAAGAGAAGTGTAGAAAGGAGCAAGTGAGGTGCAGAAAGAGCCAACAGAGGTGCAAAAAGAGACAAGAGAGGTGCAGAAACAGTCAAGAGAAGTGCACAAAGAGACATGAGAATTGCTGAAAGAAGCAACAGACATGTAGAAAGTGGCTTGCACACCATTAGTACCAATTTAACACCCACATTTAGCAATAAGTAACAGGTTATCATTCTAGGTTGCAAAGGGCCTTCCACCACGCTGTAACACTTGTCGCTGGAATTTTTTGGAACGTTTGACCCATTTCAGCTAGAAACAAGGCTTTTTTTGTTAAAATCTGCAGATTAGGGTACAGATGATGAATTATGTGGCTAATGCAGAAAATGTATAATTGTGCAGCAGCCAAACAGTCACATAATTCCAGTGGCCCTGCTCATACCTCTGACTAGGTCCACAAGTGCTCCTCAGTGATTTCATCTTTTTTTGTCTCACTGAGTTCATACTTGAGCTTCCATGGAAACGAGGAAGACTAAACCTGAGACCTGAGGTTACCACTCCACAACAAAGACTACCATACCACATAATTACTCTCCATAACACATAATCCCACTCTGCATAATTCCAGGACACTAAACACCACATACTTTATATCCACATAATTTCACTGCACAACATATCACACAATTCCACTACACACAACGTACATACACTCCACTCCAAAAAACAATTGTAACAAACTTTTGCATTTACAATGCCAATAGCCCTAATTCTCACAAATGTGAAACCTATTACATTGCAAACACTTCTTTAACTAGTAGTCGCATTTGCAGACTGGAGGAGAAAGTGTGCTGGGCCTCCGACCAGCGCTCAGGAATTCTGGTGCGTAGGGCTTACAAGAGGTACCAGTAGGGATTCTTGGCCGCTAAAGTCCCTCAGGAGTAAATTTGACTTTATCCCCCATCCCGTAGTCTGCCAGGAGGCGTGTTTGCAGAACAGTGGAGAAAGGGGGGCATGGCCTCCGAATAAGTCTTAGCAATTCTACTGTGCAGGAATTACTGGAGGTAACAAGAGGGGTAGTTGGCCCCCAGGGACATCCTTGGGGGCCAACTACCCCTCCTATTATCTCCAGTAAGTCCCACAAAGCAGCATTGCTATGTTTGAGGAGCAGGCCATGCCCCCTTTTCCCACCACTCTACAAACGACTCCCTGGCGCGCTCTTGGCTGGGGTTGGAAGTCCCCTTCGCTGCTGGGGGTTCTTTAGGGGCCAACTAGCCTACAACTTACCTCTAGAAAGCCCCACACAGTGGGATTGCTGAGAGGTGGACAAAGGCCATGCCCCCTTTATCCACCACTCTGCAAACGTTGGTTCTGGTGCACTGCTGCTCAGAGGATGAAGTCCACTTGTGTCCTGAGGTCCTCAGGACACAAGAGGACCTCATAGCCCCACCGGCAGTGCACCAGAAGTAGCGAGTAGAGATGCTATGGCTAGGGAAACGAAAAATTGCTCATATAGTGTGAGCTGATCAATTACATAGGAAAAGCCAAATAGCGCCAGCGATGCACATGGAAGCATATATATGAAACACATTTAGTGATAAACCTAAAAACCTCACCCCAATGCTCGTTTGCACACTTGCTACGTCAGGCCCCGCCTCCTCCCTGCACCACTGTGCAAACGCGCCCCCTGGTCCCCTTGAGTCCTGAGGGTCCCTGGGGGCCAACTAGCCCACCAGGTACCTCCAGTAAGCGCAACAGAGCTGCGTTGCAGAGTGGTGTAAAAAGGGGACCTGGCCTTGGATCACCTCTCTGCAACGCAGCTCCCTGGCGCATACTGGAGGTACCAGGTGGGGTACTTGGTCCCCGGGGACCCTCAGTATTCAAGGGGAAATAATTCCCCAACTTACAACTGGCCGGGGGGGCGTTTGCAAAGTGCTTCAGGGACAGGGCGGGGCCTCCAGCGCAATGCCAGCTTTTTTCTGGTTTTGTTTTTCAGAAGGGGGGCTGTGTGGCCCCCTTTCTTTTCCCGTTTTTAGGGCCCTGGGGATCCCATTCCCTAGGGCCTGACCCCTATTTTCTAAAAAAATTAACAGAAGGGGGCCGTCTGGCCCCCCTCCCAAGGCCAATTTTGGCCTCATGGACCCCATCTCCCAGGGCATGGCCACATATTTATTTATTTTAAATATATATTTTTTAAGGCGGGGCCCCTTCCCGGGCAACTCTGGCCCCGGGGACCCCATCTCGCGAGGCCGTCCCTTTTCGTTGGGGACCGTGGGGGGGGGGCCCCAATGGCCCCACGGTTTCTCCGGCTCCCCGCCTCCTGCGAGAGCCGGCATTGCTTTTGAGAAAGGGGAGCTGCTGACATGCAGCTACCCTTGCACAAAAGCAATTCTGCTTTGCTTTATTGAAGCAAGAGCAGTTTCCCTGCTCTCGCTTCAACGAAGCAAAGCAGAGTTTGTATGGCAGGGCCATAGCAAACAGCAGTGTTCCAGGGGTGGGCACCCCGGGACACTGCAGGAGCTGGCCCTGGGGGGTGGCGGTCCCCAGGTCCTTCGAGGACTCCAGGAGGGGGGACGCGCAGTCTCCGTCCTATGTGTTTAAAGCCCCAGGGAGGTGGTGTTCCACGGGGTGTGTGGGGGGGATCGAGCACCCCACACATTTATTTTTTAAACAAAACAGAGCCCTGGGGATTGCGGTCCCCGAGGCTCGCGAGGCCCCCCACTTTAGCTATTAAAAAAATCCCCAAAGGTGGTGGTCCCTGGGGTTTAGGGGGGCCCACGAGGCCCCCCTAATTATTAAAAAAGCCCCAGGGAGGTGGCGATCCCTAGGGCTGCGGGGTTGGTGCGTGCCTGCACATCATTAACAAAGCCCCAGGGAGGTGGCGGTCCCCAGGGCAGCGGGGGCTCCTGTGGGCCCCCGCCACATAATAAGGCATGCCCCTGGGATCTGGCCCACCCAGGGGCTTAAAAAATACAACGAAGCGCGGTAGCCCGTACTTTGTTTTTTTTGTTAGTTTTTTTGGGCCTAGGGGTCCTTGTGGAACCCCGTTAGCAGGCCTAGGGGGTCAGGGTGTTTCTACGCTGCCGCCTTTTCTTCATTTTTCACTTTGCTTCACCCTTTTTGTGTGAATCGGTTACTGAGTCACAAGATGGCTGCCAACACTTCCTGGTTTGGAGTGAAGCTCGTGTCCGGGAGGGTTCGCGGACCCTCCTCGGTGCTCAGATATCAATATTTTTTCTTTTTTTAAATTTCTCAGGAACTACTGAACGGATTTACAGCATTTAACAAAAAGGGCGCAGTCTAAACTAAGACCTACCTTTTTGCCAAGTTTGGTGTAATTCGTTCAGCACTTCGGGCTGTTGCCTGTAATGAAGTTCCTATAGAAATTAACATGGGGAAAACGTGCTTCGGGACCTCCCTTTTTTCTCGGCCCCCTCTTGACTAAGGACCTCGATCTTTCAACACACAAACTGAGCAGTCCAACCCTGTTTTTTTGGAAAATTTCACGAAGATTCGTCAAACGGCACCAAAGATATTGGCAAATCAAAAAACGCTTTTCCTATGGAAAATAGGTCCTAACTATAACCACCTGCTGGCGACCGCCACATCTCACTACAGGGGAACCATCAGGGGTCAGGTGACAGCTAGACACTGGCAGGAAAGCCTTTTGTTTTTGGGCGGAAAAAAGACAGCTTCCTAAAAGTGTCATTTCCAAAACAGTAAAATAAACTCAACTTAACCGGTAAATCAATTTTAAAAATACTATTAAAACTAGTCCTTGAAATATTTTTTTTTAGCTATTTCCAAACAGAATGTAGCATTTATTAAATATAACAGTGTAGGCCATTGCTAACCTATGAGAGAGCAAGCCTTACCACAGTGAAAAATGATTTCTGAGGGTTTTCACTACCAGGACATGTAAACATTAAATATATATGTCCTACTGAGAAAATCTATGTACCCTGCCCTATGTGCTTTTTTAAAGGCCTATTTGAGGGGTGATTTATTAGTATTAAAAAGGAAAGATTAGGCCTGGCAAAACGTTTATTTACCTAGGTCCAATTGGCAGTTTAAAACTGGATACCCGGTCTGTAGTGGCAGACCTGGAGAAATAATTTTGAGGGCTACTGCAGTGGGTGGCACAAGGAGTGCTGCAGCCCACTAGTATTGAATTTACTGGCCCTGGGTACAGGCAGTACCATTTTACTAAGGACTCACATGTAAATTAGATGTGACAATGATAGCACTTTAAGACAAGTTAGCAGGGGTGCACAGAGTTCTACAGCCAAAACAAAATAGGTATCAGACAAAAGACAATAAATCCAAAGTGACCCTGCAGAAAGGACAAATTTCCACAAAATATCAAAACAGGGTGAACTAAAATTCCCTATACATGATTGTATTTTTGTTATGATTTTTTGGGAAAATATGAGCTGGCAAGACAGCTACAGCTGTCTGTAGGCCAGGCCTAAAAGGTTGTTGCCGGTGCACACCACTAGCAAAAACAAAAACCCCTCAAAAATGTCCAGTCCCTGCATGATCACATATTCATATGGCAGGCATTGTTTTTACTGTACGGCCCGCTCCAGCATGACGATGTACACATGCGCTTGCCTCACCATGCATGCACACATGTGAGTAATGACACTGTGTCAGACATTTTTTTTAAAACTTTTATGGGAGCTTTTAGACAGCGTTCTTCATCCATTGGCATGTTATTGTGTCGTACAGATTTTCCTTCTGCTGCCTATAACATAAGGCATAAGGCAGTTGGTCAGCCCACTGCATCTATTATCTAACTTCTCTTTCAGTAATGGCATTCTGTCCTTTCACAAAGAGCACAAACAAAGTAGTTTCCTTAAGTATAAGGGACAACAATGGCAATATGTGCTTTTTCGGCCAGTGTTTTTAGGTCTCACGTACAAACGCAGCGCATGCGCTGTTTCGCTTGCGAGACTATTGCTGCCGCTTTCTGTCCCGAAGGGAGACAGGAGGTGGCACGCGCAGACAGGAGATGTGCACGCGTACTGACAGCGTGCACATCTCCTGTCCCCCGGAGGCTGGCAGCGGGCGCATCGTGCACCTTCAGTTTCCCTCCCCCCGTCGCTCCACGGAGCCAGCTAGTGTGGCTCACAAGTGTCACATTCTTACTTACGACGCCAGTACCTGTGAACATTACAGAAAGCAGTGGCTCTTTTTCACCATTACGCGGTGCGCGTGTTTCCATCTAAGCTAGTTGTGCGCGCGATCCACGCATTTGTTTTCTATTTATTGTCTCTTTGGTGTTGCAAGAGATGCATCCTGCGGTGCATCCGAGGCGAGCAAATCTAAAGGGCTGTCTGCGTGAGAATCACAACTGGCCAGTGCCTTTTTCGTTCTGACAAGTAAAGTGCGGGTGCGCAGAGGCAGGGTTTGTGTGGGTCATTGCAGAGCTGGGACCCCTGTCTCACTTGGTCAAAGTCTCCCTGGGAGAGCGAGTCGTTTCCTAATTCCCTGCCCCTCCGACAACTTGGTTTACTGTTTCGCATTCATCTCCCGGAGACTGCCTTTCTCCACTTCCTGTGTTAGCCTTTTTTCAGCTTCCAAAAATTTGTTTCAGGCATGGAGCTCAGTGCGAGCTGGAAGCGGCAGGCTGTGAGGATGGGGACGCTGCGTGGAGGAACAGCCTGTCTGTCTGTCTGGCTCCTGCGGGGCTGCAGCCTCCTGGATGGGCTGCCTCAGCACAGAACCTGTGCCCGGGATCCCATTTGCCTCACGGGTTGTGTAAAGTCGAATAACAGCACGAGCACTTTTGCAAAAGCTGACCTCAGCACCAGGCTTTCATACAGGTTGTTCTCATCACCAGGGACACCGGTGCGGACGCCCTCAAGTGAAGTCGACAAATGGCCTTGTGTACAGGAGGTCTCGTCACCAGCATTTGCGCACAGGCAGCCACAGGGACTCGCACACAGGCTGACCCTTGCACCAGGATTTGTGTGCAGACTGCTCTCAGCGCCAAGGATTGCGGTCTGGAGTCCCTCAGAATAACAAAGGGACTTGAGCGCAGCTACTCTCGGCAGCAGGATTTCTGTACAGGTTCATTTGTTCACAGGCTCCTTTCATCACCAGGATTTGTTCAAAGGCTCCTTTCATCCCCAGGATTTGTTCACAGGATCCTTTTATCACCCGGATTTGTACACAGGCTGCCCTCAAGTCAAATCAAGAGCTTGTGCCCAGACTGCCATCGGCGCTAGAATTTCTGTGCACGCTTCTTCCAGCAACAACATAGTGCTAGGATTTTTGATAAACTTCTCTCCTCACCAGGACTGCTTCTAGTCCAAGGATTTCTGTGCAGACTGCTTGTGAAAAGGCTTCTCTTAAAATCAAAACGACATTCAGTCTGCCTTCAGCACCAGGAAGTGTGCACAGGCTGTTCTGTCAACCAAGAGTTTATGCCTGGACTCTCTGTGGGACGTCTACTCAGGCTGGTGACGCCACCAGGGTCCGTGCACACGCTTGTATTTTTACACCTGCATCACTTGTACCCAGGCTGCGCCCGGGCAAAATCCCTCTTGGCACTGGTGCTTGTGCTAGAAAGCTCACAGATCAGGATTTGTGCACAGGGCACCCTCTGCATCAGGACTTGGACCCCCGTGCACTAAGGCTTGTTATGGAGGTTGGGAGAGCGGACTGAGAGGTGCAGCTCCTCTCGTATCTGTCCTCCCACACCTCAAACAAGAGAAATAAACCAAGAGGTGGGGGATATGGCACATTTCTTCTTTTGTTGTGGATAGCTCCTTCTCGCAATTCTTCTTTGTCCATGAGCTCTGTGTGTGCACCCCTCCAAGGAGAAGATGGTCTTTGGATTTTTTCTAGACTTTTTGTAGTATTAAGTAATTATTGTGCCTTAATCATATTTTCATAATCTAGCGAATTGGGGATGTTATCTATTGACATAATGTTAGCAGGCCCCTGCTGTCCACCCACGCTCATGCTCGCTTTTCTCCCACTTAATCCTCCACAAGCGCAGCGCGTCTAGCCCTATTTCCGGAGAAGATGAAAATTCAAGCATTAACATTCATACCGCCGTCTGCGGCCTTGGCCATATCATCAAGAGCTGAAAGAGTCAGATGAAAAAACAGGGTTGAATGTCGAGGCAAGAGCACATTAAAGGGTACTTGCGGTGCCGTCAGCCTGGTTCATGTACATTAGTACAATTGTATAGTAATTATATAGCGTGGGAATGGGGCGATGAACACCATCGTGTGAACACGGGATGAAACTGGGCCCGAATACACGTCTGAACTCAGAAATGTGAAACACGGAAAGAAACAGACACATGATGTTTTATTCTTTTATTACAAGAAGGGAGCAGGGCTTCCTTGCTCAGTGACACTGCACAGGTTTTACACAAACTGTTCTGCTGGAAAGCAGGGGCGGATTGGCAAGGTGGGCATTCGGGCAGGGGCCGAAGGGCCGGTGCCTCAGTGCCCTCTGTGGGCCGTTTTTTTCTCCCCTGTCCCAGTCCACAGAGAGTGGACTAGGAAAGGGGAGAAAAAAAAACGGCCCACAGAGTGCACGGAGACAGACCGAGAAAATGAAAGCAGCCTCGCTGTGCGGCCGGACAGCGATTGTCAGCTGTGGCCTCTCCTTCACCCCTGCCCTGCCAAGCAATCAAGCTGAGGCTGGGCTGGGGAGGGGTGATTGTTTGCAAGAATCGGCCTCCCTGGGGGCCAGGTGTTTCTCAGGCCTTTGAGCCATTTTCACCTCGGCCCCCCTGGGGCCCATGCAGCCCAGAAACGGTGTTAGTCTTAACACCTCGCCCACAGCCCTTCACATTCAGGGCATAGTGGGCGAGGAAGAATGGGTCTTGCTGTGGGGGCCAGGTGATGTTTGGAATTCTTTTATTTTATTTATTTGATTTTATATAGCGTGGACTTTACCCGAAGGTGTCAGAGCGCTTCACACTAGGAACAGCAATAATACATGAGGAGAAAAATTACAAGTGGACAAATTACAAAAGCAAACGTTAAGTTACATGAATCAAAAGTGACAATCGTGAGCAACCAAAATACATGAGGTAGCAATCGGTACATTACAGGAGGAAAAAGTGATGTGTGCAGGTTACAAAAGCGTACAAAGTACAAGTAGAGGTATAATACTGCAATAAATGGCAGACACTCCAGCACAAGAACAAACTTTACGTAGGCAATGGTGGCACTTGTGCAAGTATCTAAAGCAAGCAAAATTGAGAGGTAGCATACAGTGTGATACCAGAGAAAAGTGACGTTTGCAAGTTACAAAAGGGTACCATACACAGGTACAAGGGTAATACTACAGTAAATGGTAAACACTCAAACTGCCAGAACACACTGGGAAGGCACTTCCCATGCTCCAGCTTCACCTCAGCCTCCCCCCTGGCTACCTGGCTACCTTGGATGACCCAGAAAGCTGTGTTTTGTGCTCCCCTGCCAGGACATTTTCCCGAGGCCTGGAGGGCTGATTAATTTACTAATTGCAGGGGCCTTACCTCTGTTCATGTGCTCCTGAGCTGAAGGTCTGGGGAGGGCTAAGTAGGTTAGTAATAGCAGGGGCTTTTCTGCTTTTCAGGTGCTCCTGTGCTGGAGGGCTGGAATAATTTTGTGACAGAAAGGGGCCTTGCTATTTTTTTTAGTTGCTCAGCATGTAGGCCATTGTCACCTTGGCCCTGTGTCCTGTGCAAGAACAGTATCCTCCCACTTTCATTCCTTGTCTGTGCAAATGGTGTTTCATGAAAGGGCACGCCCCTTAAATGTGGGCCACGCCCCTTAAATATGGGCTACGCCTCTTGAATGTGGGCCACTTTTTTCGTCAGTGCCCGGGCCGAATTGTGATCCCAATCCGACCCTGCTGGAAAGGGCAGTGCTACAGATGACTCAATCCAAGAGAGAATCGTGGATTTTTAATTGAATAACATTACAGCCAGGATATGAAGGATGTGTATACTGTATGGGGTATTACTTAAACACAGCTACTGGTTTCTGCAGCAGGTGGCACCCTTTTTACCAGTCTCTGTTAGAATACCAGAATATCTCGATAATGTCACAAGTGGGGCCTCTGACCACTCCTTTAATCACCATTCCACGAAGGAGGAATCGCAAATTTACAGACAATGATTAGTTTTTGGTTCCCCCCAAAAGCTCGCTCCTGCAGGTGGGGGTGTCCTTCAGGGGATGTGAGCCCTACATACGTGGGAGGGGGTTAAAACCCTGTCGACCCCCCAGCAATGGATTCTATGTTGAAGCAGCCCGGGCTTCCCCGCTGGCATCAAGTCTTCTCGGAGTCTGAAGTGACAATCCTCACAAGGCCACCTCTGCTGTCCATCTTTACGAAGTCGGTTAATTAAATATCTTTAATCTGTGTAAGAATAGCACCCATGTTTCACAGTGCTTAGAAACAGCACTGATACAGTATAGAGCACTATGTATAAAGCACTTTGTAACAAACCGCATGTTATAACGCATCAGTCTTAACTCTGAACGAGGTCAGTTTATTTTTTATTTTTAGTTTTATATAGCGCTGTGTAGTTCTATCCAATTCCCTTTGTGCAGAGGCAGTTATACATTCGAGGAAGCCAAAATGACATGTATTCTGCCTTTAAAACCGGGCATTTGCAGTGTAAATCTGGAATGTTGGCATGTATGATTAGTGCAGACTATGTAACATTATTTTAACGTTTGCTCTGCATGGAGTTTCATTTGCAAGAGAAGTGGAAAGATAATTGCCCTCATTTAAACTGTTTGATGGTGTCAATAGTCAATAGTCAATTTTATTGTATAAAAGTATTAAAAATTATTACAAAAATGCATTTTGGTCATCATAGAACATTAAAAACACATGTATAAATGTTAACTATTAGGAACTGTTGGCCATATGAAATTAAATATCATATATTTCAATTTGGTGCTATATTTCCCTGTACAGCTTGCCGTAAGAGAGATTGCACTTTCATCATATATTTAACCCCCCTGCAAGCCAACATAGGAGATGATCCATCTAGCAATCAAATTACAGCTTGCCTACATGTCCGAATGTTCAATTTATTAAAAATGTTCTTTAAAAGCCGTCTCCTCAAATCCTTAAGCGCCGGGCAAACACATAATAAGTGAGTTAATGTTTCATTGTGATATCCACATAGACGACAATGAGGGTCAGTGTGACAATTTTTCCAGGATGGTAACAAATCCTTTGAAAACTGTAGGCCTAGTCGATGTTTTATATATCTTTGTTTTAGGAACCTATTGAAGTGGCTTTCCAGATAAGTCTGTGGCTTTATCCCGGAATATGAGTTTATCATTTGACCGCATTGTTTGCAATTTTGTCAAAGGTATGTCTATCTGGCATCATGTCCCAAGTTTCTTCAATTCCTATACAGTTCAAGGATTGGGACAAGAAATCTCCACAACTGTTTGGCGCGTGCAGTTTCTTCTGGGTATCGATTTCTTTCCAGCACAGGTTGTCCAGTGAGCCTTCTTCTGACATGCGTATTTTATGACAGAGTTTCACAAAGGGTCCCATACTGCGAAACTTCTGATTCAGAAGGCCAAATTCTAGACGAACCTGCGCCGGTGCTGACGAGTTCGGGAGGTTTAGGACTGCCTTGTATATCTTTGTTTGTAAGCTATTTAACAGCCCCACTTCTTTGCCACACCAGGTGACCAATGCGTATCACAAAGTGGGTAGGGTATGTGCTTTTATCACTTTCAGCAGGTGTGTATAATTTGGGCAACTGAGTTTTTTTTGTAATTGCCGGTATGCGTAGATCAGGGACTGTGCTTTAGCTTTTAGATCGGTTTTGGGTTCTTTGTTCGTTTGGCCTCGCCCCAATTTCAGACCTAGGTACTTGTATGATGTTTCCTCCTTTATTGGGGTACTATTTGCGTACCATTTGAATGTTGGCTTTTTCGGGTCCACGATGCGGACCACTTTGGTTTTGTCTTTATTCAGTTCCAGACATTCGTGTTCCAAGTAAGTTACCAAATTGTCAATCATCCTTTGCAGGCCTATTGGCGTTTGACTCAGAACGACAATGTCATCCTCATACTGCAAGAAGGGGATTGGAATTTTTGGCAAGTAGGGTGGATGGCCTTCCCCGACCTCCATGTGACTGACGATGTCTGCCATATAAAGGTTGAATAAGCTTGGGGCCAGTACACAGCCTTGTTTTAAGCCCTTTTGTGTACTAATTTCAGCCGTTACGCTGCTACCGTCTCCCATTTTAACTCGAGCCCAGGTGTTACTATACAAGCCTATAATAGCCTCCATTAGCTTCTTCGGGATGCCCCATGATCTTAGTTTTTCCCATAAACGGGTTCTGTTCACCCTGTCAAAGGCTGCTCGCAGGTCTATAAAACAAGCGTACAGTCTCGTCTTCCTTTTTTCAGCTTTTTCCTTCAGGAGAGCCAGGGTTATCAAGTTTGTTAATGTGCCGGTCCTTGGCCGGAAACCCGTTTGGAACATTGGTATTGAGTTTGTGTCTTCCATCCAGTCTTGAAGGAGTGATAGTAAGCATGACCCATATAATTTTGCCTCCACATCCATCAGCGAAATCAGCCTGTAGTTCCCCGGCTCAATATGATCACCTTGTTTGAAAATGGGGTGAATTATGCTCCCATTCCAGGATCTAGGCAGTTTATTCTGGTTGTAAATTGAATTAAAGATTGGTGTTAAATATTCTGCCCAGAATTCAGGCGAATGTTTGAAGATAGAGTTTGAAAGCCCGTTAGGACCCGCTGCACCCTCTTTTTTCAGGCGATTTATTATAGCTTTGAGCTGGTCTGTTGTTACTAGGGTGTCAAGCACGATGTCTACTAATTTTTCTGATATACTAACGAGTGTGTTTTCAAATTTCCCTATGTTCCCATTTCCACAACCCGAGTTTAGCTTCAGAGTTTCTTCTGGTGGATTATGTCCTGTTCCTAAAATAGTTCCCGCATGTTCGGAGTTTCTAGTGCATAATTTGCACTCTGATGTACAGGGCCAGTTTTGACCATCCACCCTGTCGATAAACATGTTTTTAGCATGCTGAATCCACTTACTTTCTCCAATGCCTGCCTCCTGTCTTAGGGTATTACCCTTTGTCAGTTTGTTAATAATACCCCAAAATGTTCGTTCATTTTTGTGTTTCCCGGCAATTGGTAATTTTGTCCACATTTCCTCTTGGTACGATGTTTTTGCGCTACTCAGCATGATCTTGTATCTTTTCCGCATGACTTTCAATTTTGACTTATCTGGTTTTATTCCACTTTTTATCATTAGTACCTGCTTCCGGACTTCTCGTGCGATTTTCCTTTTTTCCTCTCTCAAGGTAATATTATACCAAGGCTTTATCCCAGTATTGATTCTTCTCGAATTCTGATTTATGGTTGGGGGGTTTCTTGTTACTGCTTCACATAGATGTTCCCATGTTTTTATCGGGTTTTTTTTTTCTTCCGGTGTTAGTCTGAGCAGTTCATTTTTTAATTTATCCATTGTTGGTTTTATATCCTTCCCTCCCCATTTTAGTTTACGTAGATTGAACTTTTCAGGATACTGAATGACGGTGTTTTGTTTTTCCGTCTTGTTGACCAACATTTTTATTTTGGTGATTAGAGGAAGATGATCGCTTTCCACTCGTTGCCCCACCGAAAATGAGCTCACCATCGATATCAAGCTGTTGCTCATTATTGTGAAGTCTATTGTTGACTTCCGATTGCCGCTTACAAAGGTTATAGGTATGTCACTAGCCCCATTATCTTTCTTGTTCACGATTAAAAGGCCCAGTACTCCGAGAGCTTGAGTTATTTTGTCATACTTTGTCAGATTGGTATTAAAATCCCCTGAGATAATCATGGAATGTGACTCATGAGTGCTTTGCAAAGCCCTGATCAAGGTTAGTAGAGTTATCAGCTTTTCATTTTTCTCTTTCCTTTCCTGGTGTACATAAACATTAAGCACTAATAGGTTGCAAATACATATGAACCTGAGTCCAACTTCTCTGTAAGTTTTATTGCTTGTGTCCTGTTTACCCCAGTGTCTACTTCTTCCGCTTGCCATCTGTATTGTTGGGCGATATACGTTGATAAGCCTCCTCTCGGATGACCACATTTTGAAAGTTTTTCGGCGAGGACGTGAAACTCGATATAACCCGGGATGGAAACTTGGCGCAGGTTCCAGGTTTCTTGTAGCAATATTAAGTCGTGTTGATCCAAGAAGCTTGCGGTTTCATGGTCGTGCCCCATACTATTAAAACCATGAACATTCCAGGAACAGAGGCTGATCATATGTGGGTTTGCAGCAATGGATTCCTTTTGGTTACCAACTGTTAACCGTGGTTGTAATGTTCTATTTTCCTTTAAATATCTGGACTTGTTAGGAACATTTATTGCTCAAAACCGATGCCACCCAGGACAAATCAGTAATCTGTTCCTGAGAGCCTCCTTGCACCACTGCCTTTTCATGTCTCCTTATATTTTGCGATATTTTTTGCGGAGTTACTGAACAAGCTCCCTTAAGGCTTGATTTTTGGGTATTCCCCTCTTCCATTTTCTTTTTACCTATGGTTATGTTTTTTAAAAGTGGAAATGGATATTTTTTCCGTTCTTCCCGCCTTAGTTTTATGCCCCAGGCTTCAAAAGACATGCTCGTAGCAAGTATTCTATCAACTATGTCCTTAGACGACCAGGTGGTTAAGGACTCTTCTACCTCTGATATATTTTTGTGCGCTTAAATTCTACAGATAGAAGATCTTGGGATGCTATGTCGTCCAGTTTTGGGATTTCTCTTAGTAGCCTCATTATATTACCTATGTTCAAGAAGTCTCGGCCCCCTGTTGTCTGGTATTCGGTATGAATGCCAGTTTGTTGTTTGTTTCTGCTTGTGTTTGTGAACTCAATTTTGCTTTTTTTTCTTCTTCTGATTTTGTATCTTGTGTTGTTTCACCATTTACGTTTATTCTTCTCCCTCGACTCAGAGTTTTTATTGTTATTTCTTCATTTGAATCGTCTGTTCTTTTAGGGTGGATGATGGCTTCGTTAATCCTTTCCGTGTTTTTGTCAATGTTCATATTTTGGAATATCTGAGTGCGCACTGTTTGTTTGTTTGCTTGATGAATACTGCAGGTTCGTCCCTCTTCGTTTGAATTAATTTTTATTGGTGTTCTTATGTTTTCCTTTTCATCTACTCTTTTTATGGATTGCCTTTGGTTAGTTTTGTCTATTATATTTTGTTTATTATCTGCGTTGATTAGGTCATTTTGGGACCTCGTGTCTTGGTTTGCTGGTTTGACCTGGGGTATTTGCATTTCGTCTGTCTGGTGAATCATTACTATCTCATTTACACAGGCCTCTTGGATTAAAACCCTTTCGTCAACCTCATCTTGAGTCTTGTCTTTATCCTGAGTTGGTATGGTTTTTTTTGTTTCTTTTTCTGGCTACTCAAATGTTTACTCCCTTGTGTGTGTTTTGATTTTGTGTAAGTGGGGCGGGTTGGTGATTCTGTAATCAGGCTATTCCCATTTACTGCACTTGACTGGGCTAATTGGTCTGGGGGCTTGTCTATATGCTTTGAAACGGTTACTTCAGAAGCTGGGTTCTCTTTCTTAGAGGTGGTATGATGAAAGATGGGATACATATGAATGTCTGTTGAAGGTTGGAATTTAAGTTGTGCCCTCCCTTTCCTAGCGCGCTTTCTTTGTCTTTTTGTTAACTTGACTTTAGTATGGATTGTTGCGCATTGTGCCTCCTCTATTTGGCCTGCTTCATTGTCAGATTTTTCCTCACTTAACGTACTTATCTCTTCCTCTGCATAGCTGTTTTGGGTAGGGTCTCTTACTATGTGTTGACTCCCAATTTCCACCTCAGATTTTATTACCCCAGTATGGCTCGTGGTTTTGATGTTATGTTTTGTATCCACTGATGATTGAAACGCCCTTAGTATGTCATTTAATATGGCCGGTAAATTTGACATATTGTCCACTAATTTGCCGCATACACAGCTTGGCTGGATGGTCTCTGTGTGGAATCCCTTATCAACCCTCGCTAGAATCAGGAATGCCATATGGTCCAGTCTGGTGTTTATACCTGAAATATGACCAGCAATAAGATTTATTAAGTCGATCTGAACGTCCATTTTGTCTGACTGGAAGTTCAGTGCTTTAATTGCCTGGTCTAAGGTGTTTAATAATGTTTTACTCCATGGGGCCTTGTCTTCTTCTCTGGACGGTATTTCCAGTACATCTGACTCTTCATTTGACCTACTCATAGATGATATCATAATTGGAGATTCTTGGTTTAGATTGTTTTTAGACCATCCTTTAGTTTTATTTTGGCCTTTGTCCCATTCGTGGGGGTTGACATTTGGATGCAATGGTGTAGATTCCAGCCTTCCATTATCACCTGGTCCGTTTTCCTGATCTTCTTCTGGTCTATAATTGGCTTGAGGACCTTGGCTGATCTTTAAGTATGCTTCCAACTGGGATTGGGTGTTTTTTTCCAATCCTGTTTGTCTGTCCAAGCTTATGTCGTCAGGTAGGGAGAAGGAGGTTGGCCAGGAGTCGTCCTGTGCGGCATTTTGCCCAGGCCCCAATTTATTCCCCATTATTGTTTCTTTCACCTTGCCCTTGTCCTTGGTCTTTATTCCCTTATCTCTTTTGTGAATTTGAGAGTCGTTCTTGTTTATTTGGGCTATTACCACGAGGGATTTGCCAAGGCCAATGTTGCTATTTTGCTTGGCGAATGGCCGAGAGATTTGTGGCTGGTCTATTGGATTGTTTGTTGGACTGCTCTCACTATGAGTATCCTGTGAATCGTTTTTTTCCTCCTTCATGCTATTTGATTGTAGCTGCACATTCTCTTTTACACTTGGTGCCGGTGTCATTGGGTTAGGTTGGAGGGCTTGTTCCTGCGTTTCCCCATAGATTGACGCCATGGGGTCCTTTAAGAAAATAAAATTTGGATCCCAATGTTGCTCGATGTTGTCCGGCGTCGCAGCCGCTCTCCGAGTCACTGTGTGCTGCCTGGTTGTCTTTTAGAACATTGCCCGAAGGAGGGGAAAGGACGGTGGCCGGAGGGGAAAGGACGGTGGCCGGCGTCTTCGGCTTGTTCTCTAACGAGAGCCAGATCTAAGCCCAAGCCTGTGATGGGGCGCCCACTTACATTGAGGTTAAACACCACTGGTCTCAAGACCCAAGCAGAGGTCACCAAGCAAATGAACCTTCGAGATTGTCGTTGATACTAGGCTGGGTAAAAACCTCCAGAGCTACCCCTGGCAAGGCATTGAGGCACTTTATGATGGGTAGCACACTATTCCAGACCCTAAGATTAGGGCTTAGTCCAGTGTTATAGGAAGTAGTCTTGGGCACTCAGCAAACCATGTCATGCCTTCACTCAAGGAATGTGGTAGAATAAGTTATCAGAAGTTGGGTGGTGTCACTAGTAAGTGGGGGGTTGTATGGCAGTTCATGTTTGGGATTGGTAGGTGAGCTAGAAGAGGTTGCATATGGAAGGTATGGCTTTCAAGACAATTTGTGCTTGTGATGTTTGGAATTAGCTGTGCGGAAATTGCAGAAATGCCTTAATGGAGCTTCATGCAGGCGCTGCCATCAGACCCCAGAAGTTCAGCAGAGCCCACCTGCCTCCTATTGCCTTATTTAGTTTTTGAAGCTGGAGGACCTCCTATACGACACCTACCACACACGATCCACTTGTGACGAACATATGTGAATTTGGGTAACTTAATGCCCGATGATTACATTTCCATCTGGGGTGGTAGGGAGTGTTTTTGCTTGGCTACTAAAATTATTTCAAATGTTTAAATAGAAACAAATTGCTCCCAACGAAGTACATTGGGGAAGAAAAAGCACTGAACTAATCACAATGGATTCTGTGGATCTGAATACAAACAATGTTTAAGGAAAGACAAAGTACATTTCTGAACGAAATGGATGCTTAATTGGACAATGATTAAACAGGGCTTAGAGATGAATATTGAGCGTCCTTCTATGCGCCTGTGCTAGAGACATTAGAAAACATTTCTTTCCCAGGTCTGACATGCTAGGTGGGTTTCATTGTATGACGTCGCGAGGAGGCTGGAGGGAGGATGTGAGGGGGCATCTCATACGGCACACGTTCACACCTGATTTCCCTCCGTGCATAAACTAACAAATATGTAGAAGCCATTGTGCTGCATTTAGCAGTGCTTTTCAAGCTGAGAAGTAGTGCCTCAATCTTATCGGTAGAAGCTACATTCTATCTTTTGATTTAATACACATCATAATATGGGCTTGTGTTTATGTTTCTGCCCCCTCCCCTTCCCAGGGTGATTCTGAAGGTGTATTACTAAACAAGCATTTGCAATGCAATAGATCTCGCATTTGCCAGAGTTTAAGCTATTGGCATTGTAATGACAATGCCTTTTATTTATTTGTTTTCAAAACCCACACATAAATAAAAAGCATTGTCATTTACAATGCCAATAGCTCAAACTCTAGCAAATGCGAGACCTATTGCATTGCAAATGCTTGTTTTAATTGATGGGGGACCAGTATCACCAACAATAAAGTTTTGCAAAATCCAACACGAAACAAAAATCATTGTTAAAGGAAAAGGCCAATTTCAGACCATTTAGCTTTGTCAATGCTTGCTTGTTCAGTTTCTTTGACATGGAAATCATTTTTCATTGTAGGTAAACTCAAACTTCATCCCTAATTAACTATGGGTGTAGTCCCCTTCCCATCCACAAACTGCAAACACATTTGCTCCTGCCCTTTACATGAGTAAATGTGCAATATTTTTAGGGCAGAAATAGAGCTGTTAATGTGGGTGGAGTCATTCATGGTAAAGGCTCGCAAGATCTGCAAACAAAATGTGATGCAGTTATGGAAGTACATTGATATAAATTACAGTTTAACAAAATTACATTTATACACGCTGTTAAAGTGTTATAAAAAAAGGAAACGCACTTTGTCTTCATACACATGTTCGTCTTTGGACTTTTGCAGCATCGACATTCTCCACACTGAGGAACAAAGAGTGGGATCACTTTGTCGCCTAAAAACAGAAGGGTACCATATTTTACCATACAAGGTTTCTTATTAGAACAGAAATTAATAAACACCTTCCAGACTGTCAAATATATCAGTTGAGCGAAGAGCGAAGAGCAACAATGTGCTGCAATGCTTGCAATATAAGTGTGATTTTGTGTGAATCTGGCCTCAGTTTGGGATCAGGACCCAGGTCCGTATTTTCAAATAAAATCGTAAATTTACACTCTCAGGTGTACTTCTAATAATTCTACTTTTTTTAATAATATAAACAAATCTGGTGTACTAAAAGGAATCTTCAGCGATCACAGCTTTCCAGGAATGAGCTGGGTAGTCAGTATTTACAAGTACAAAAACAGCAAAAAGGAAAAAGTTACTTACTTGTAAAAATCGATTTGTAGTTTGTAGTGCTGTCAATCACATGCTATGCACACTCTTGCCATCCAGTGTTGGGCTCTGAATATATTCAATTTGTTTTTGACTTTGTTTTGAGTGTTTTTGGTTTCGAGGTAATTAATAGTAACTCTCTGAAATGTACAATGCATCAGGACATAGACTCCACCTCAGATTATGCTTCTGCCATTAGCATAAGATGATGTGATGTGAATATGAAGCATTATTGAGTCTACGTACAGTGAAGAATCAAAGTGCAGTGAAGTACAGGTGGTGAAAACTGTTTCCAGAGATTTGCTGACATTTCACCGCACACATCAACACACTCTCAATGCAGATTTGCGAATCGACCAAGTAGCTGCTTTACATATGTCTGTTAATGGGATGTTGTTAGGAGTGAAGTTTGTGGTTGGCTAAGGTATGCACCCAAGCCAGGCAGAATTCACCACTCTAGACAGGGTAAGTCAGACACACGCCAAAGATAACCTGCATGCAACCTCTTGTTGCTTGGCACAAAACAGGCAGACTTATCTGCAGGCAATGTGTAAAGCATTTGTGCAACACACTCACGCAGTAACACAATGAACGCACCAAAAAAGAGACTCCACACAGGATTATAAAAACCAGATTGATGTATTATGACCAAAACGACAAAAATCAAATAAGTACTTTGCAAATAATTAAGGTTTAAAGAAAATCTCACAATGATTGCATCATGAAAACGTAGGACACAGAAGCATCTGTGCTCCTATTAGATACTTTACGGTAACTCTGTGAAATCTTACATAAGTACTTTGTCAGTTATCACATACGATGAAATACGGAAACATCCTGATCACCAAAATACATTTGCTTCTCTTAACTCTTTCTAGTCTCTGAAGGCGGTCCAACGCCTACCTCTGGGGCCTCCACAGTTGTCTCATCCCAGAATGCGCAAAAAATAACTTTCCCAAGTTCTGGCAAGTTCATAGCCCTTTGGGGCTACCCGGGTCACCACTTCTTTGACCACAACACAGAGCTGCCCTCGAAGGAGCATGAGACGCCGTCACTGCTCCCCTGGGCCCACTCACCCACAGTACACTTTGTGGGGATGGGCCCATCCTGAAGGGATTCACTGGCCATGGAGCACGCTCGAATGGCGCTGGGGGAATGACGGCTGCAGAAGTGTTTGTGGGCTACAGAAATGGGCCATGCTCCGTCACATTTCAGCCTTACCTGGCTTGTTACACTCAGAGCTACTCCAGACAGAGCCGGCTGATGGACCTCGTCTGCCTGGCCCACCCTGGTTCCTGAGCAATGTGCCATAGTAAAGCTGCACTGAGAGGTGCTGCGGTGGCTCTCCCACTGTGGTCATTTCTCCCCACACCAGCTGCTGCGCACACTGTCGATGCAGATTTAGTCAGGGGTGCTGCATGAGGCAGAAGGGAAGCGCTGTTGGCTCGGCACGCACTGCGGGCCCGATTCACAGAACTAACTTAAGACAAAATCCTAAACTTACTACTATTTTGGTATTCAGAGAAGGCGCTTACTTATTTTGGTGTTCACAGAAGGCACTTACTCATTTTGGTATTCACAGAAGGCACTTACTCATTGATGAGTAAGTGCCTTCTGTGAATACCAAAATGAGTAATTTACTCAAAATTAGCAAGTTACTCAAAATGAGTAAGTTACTCATTTTGGTATTCACAGAAGGCACTTATTCACCAATGAGTAAGTGCCTTCTGTGAATACCAAAATGGATGCCTTCTGTGAATACCCAAAATGGTAGTAAGTTAAGGATTTTGTCTTAAGTTAGTTCTGTGTATTGGGTCCTGTCTGTGCGGCGTGAGTCAGGAGAGGTACACTTCGGTCCCTAGAAAACACCGGTACTTCAGTGATCCTCCCCAACACATAAGGGATAAGGCAGAAAGTCACTCTTTGGCGATGCAGCGTCACTTTGGCAACCCAGCACGCTCGGTCCTGATTAAAACACAAGCCCTGTAGTAATACTCAGGAAACCGGTTGATCACCCACGTGCTGATCATGCCACAACCCCACTTCCAAACTCCGCAGCTGTAGAGTCCCACTGCATCGATGGCCCTGAGATCCCAAAGAACAGGGGGCAAGCCAACAAGCCCTTGGAGAACACTTATGTGGTCACATATTGTGGACCTGTACAAATGATTCCTCTGATGAGAGAGCTTTGAGCTTTGAGTTCACTGTCCCTTCACGGGGAAATGATCATGAGCAGAAAGCTCACTATCTAGGAGAGGAACTCGGAAGAACAGGAAAGGAATAGCTTCAAAAGTGCTGCAGACTGGGCTAGTCAAGACTATATTTTGGTCCCAAGAATGAGCTGTGGGTATTGCAGAAGTATTACACTTCTAAACCCTTCAATAAAAGCATTTGACAGGGATTTCAAACACAGTAAGAAAGTGTCTGTTTTAAAGGTTTTCAGCAATTGGTATTAGATTTACACACACATAAGTGTAGTCCAAGCCTATTTCTGCAAAATACAGAAGGTAAAAGACAATGGGCCTGATTTACATTTCGACTGACTTGTTACTCAGTCACAACGGTGATGGATATCCCATCTGCCGAAATATAAATCCCGTAATATCCAATGAGATTTATATTTCGGCAGATAGGATATCCGTCACCATTGTGACAGAGTAACCCATCCACCGAAATCTAAATCAGACCCAATGTTTTCAACTATTAGTGCCAGATTGTCTAAATTGTGAGTTACATAGAAATGTACATACATTTTCCATTTAACTGCATTACATGTTCTTGTTATTGGTATACATTCATGACACAGCTGCAGATACCCAAATTCCAATGCAAGATCGCTTGCACTACGCTGGATAGCTGTGGTGAATGTGTGAACCTCTGTTATTGTATGTAGGACACAGTGGTCACATTCTCTGTTCACATTCTTACCACCTTGGTGTGAAGTTTTGTTTGAAATGGTCATAACGCTAGCCAAACTGCCATCAGCGCCAACAAATTGATGTATAAAAACCTTTCCTATCAGGCCACTAATCTTGATTGGTGAGGCTATTCATGCGGGTACCCCAGCCTGTAAAAGATGGGTCTATCTTGATGGTCACATGCAACTATGAGTCAAGGAAAAAAGTTGTTCAGTGTTCTAGTTTCACTACTGTAGATTTTGATGCACTAACACTAGATCCTCCCAGTCACTTGTGGCAATTGCCTGACAAGGCATTGCTGTACTGGGTGCATAAACAATTGTGCATTTTGAACCAACTCAATGCAAGATGCCATAAATCCTGACAGTTTTATTATCAGTCTTACTGTTGTGGGATATAATGCCTAGAAAAGGGGAATACCGTCACTCGCTGCAGGCTGTATTAGGACTTGCATGTCACTTAGGGGAGAGTGGCCCCTTGGTCTACATGGATACAAGAGAGATGTGTAAACATAGATGGTGAATCCTAATCAATGCACAAAAACAAATGTCTGCTGTGTGTGAGCAAGACAATAAGTTGAGCCATGCCTAGGTATCGATACTCATGAATGTGCATGTGAAGCAAGTGTGTCACAACCAAAGCTAGATATTAGGTACATTTGTAAATAATTGTGACACTTTTGTGACCCCCAAAAAAGGCAAGTCTTTGGATTGGTAATGTTTTCCACTTACAACGGAGCATTAGGGACTGATGATTTATTGAAATGTGGAAAGAAGTTGGCATCCTTGATGGCGAGTGTTGGCATGTAATCTCCTACTCATAGCAGTGGAATTATGTACTGCAATTTGTTCATTTTGAAATTCTTGAAGATAACATACTGGTTGAATGGTCTGGGTTTGAGGGCGGTGCCACAACATGTTATCTCTCTTTGGAATGAGGAACTACATGGAAGAACACCCATTGCAGTAGGCACTATATAAATGCTGCAAAACAATACAATTGTTTCTGCTGGCACGTAGGGACTGTTTTTGTTGCACGTTGGAGGAGTATTGCTTTCACCTAGAGTGGAAGACATTCCTTTTCAGCTTGTGAAAGTGCATTGGGAGAATGAAAGGTTGGTGTGGAATTCAGTACAGTAACCAAGGGCAATGGAGGACAAACCCACTGACGTTATGCACCGCAAAAAATAGTAGACTTCCTGAACCACTCTTTGGTACACTCCTGGAACTGTGGGCAACAGAATGACTGCATTGCTCCCCAGAGGACTAACCTGTTGCATGAAACCTGCCTTGTTCAGCTGGTGTCTGTTCTGCTGGCTGCTCCCTCTGAAGTAGGACTGGACCTGCTACCCTTCATCCAAGGCTAACCTTAGTGACTCCAAGGATCATTTGGCTTACCTTCTGTTCAGAGCTACAGGGACACATGAAGCTCCAGAGGCCTCCCTGCAACTGATCAGCTGACCTGCTGTATTGGACCTGCCTCAGCCCTGCTGAAATAATTTCCTGATCCCCATGAGGTGCCTCCGCAGGTCCTACACTCTGTGCGGGCATCGGTTGAGCTCCTCCTGTGAAGTAAGGAGAAATCCTAAAGTTTTGGGTTCTTCGCAACCATTAACGGGTCTGTTAATGCCAAGATCCTGCCATCTCACAGCTAAGGTGAACGTCACTCTTTGCTCCACAGCGACCGCCAGCAACTACCGGCCCTGTGAGATATGCACTTCGTGCTACAGTAACAACAGCCTGATGTGGCTGCCAACAAGAAACTCCAGCAACACCGTCCGGGACACTTGACCGAATCTTTATGCTACAGCGATGACAGCACGCGCCGCCCATCTTCTTCTTGCGTGACAGCACCTTTCTAGCACAAAAAAACTCAGGACTTTGAGAAGGCAACTTTTTCAGCGGACTACCCAGGTCTCTGTGTCCGGCCCGTGCTCTATCGCAGCCAGCCTGAACTTGTAACTTCCCCTCTGGCTAGCATGACCATATGAACACGAGGTGCTTTGTGCTTTTATGTGCTATCCTTACTTAAACTTTGAAATGCAATATGTCCAATTCTACTGATTGTTTTTTGTTGTTTTGGTCTCATTTTATTAATGTATCCTATGTTTCTAAATTTGACTGCGATTTTTCTTGTGTTGTGTTTTCACAGTGTGTGCTGCATAAATACTTTACATTTTGCCTCTAAATTAAGCCTGACTGTTTTTGTGCCAAGCTACCAAAGGGTTAAGCACAGGTTAATTTTGTGACTTTTGTGGTTCACCCTGACAAGGATTGTGGTTGTTGCCTGAATGGAGCTTCCATTCCCTTCATTAATAGCTGAATTTCTCACCAGTGAGTAGTATGAGTCCAGTGGGATAATTTCATATTCTTTGTCAGGACCGGAGACGAGGATTATGCTTCTTCCTTATTTTCTCCAGCAGCCTTCAGAAACAAAATAGTTGATAGCTACATTTCCCATAAAACTTTGGTCAATTGCCCCCTGGAGATATTTGTATGCTTCCTGTCCCTCCTTCTTTCTTTGGTGCTCGGTGCTCAAGCAGCAGATGGCAGGGGCGTAACAAACACCCCCGCCCCCAGTGTCCAGTACATGAAGGGGGCCCCCTCAGCTCATCTGCAGAGAGCTGTGAGAGGCTCTAAAGCAGCAGCTGCAGTGTGCAGCCTGCCCTGAGCTCCTCGCGCTGACTGAAGAGAAACAAAGTAACAAGTTACATTGTTTCTCTTCAGTCAGAGCGCGCCAGGCCCCTGACAAGAGTAGGGCCCTCGGAGAGAGAGTTTTCCACTGCTTGAGGGTCTCAGAAGGGAGGAGGCAGCACAATGCTGACTAGAGCAGGAGAATGTTCGCACCTCCATGAATGAACAGGAGAGAGCTGTGAGAAGGGCTGGGTGGCAGAAGTGCAGGATAGTTGTGAATCCTGGGGGGTCACTGGCGACACGCAGGCTGCACATTCAGCATGGTTTGCCTGCTTCAGGGTCAGACCCTGCCTGCCTGTCAGAGATGTCTCACCAAAGGACCGTCTTCTTGCTGCTGCTCTGGGCAGGGGTGGTGCAGTGCCAGCAGCAAAGAGGTAAGAGTGGACAGGAGCAGATGAGATGGGTGTCTGCCAACCCCATCTATTTTTTGTGGGGAATAACGAAGTGTCTATAACTTTGCTTACAATTCATTGTACATAAGGGAAGCGCCATGCAGTTGCACTTTGCAGGGCAATGCTTCTCTTAACTACAGCTTTCATTTAAGGGGTTCGGTTTGAAGATGTTATAGCTTTGACGAGGCAAGTTATAAAGCTGTTATTCCTGTGTAATTTAGGAATCTGCACAGTGCTCTTAGGGGCTGTCCTTGCGCAGTTCAGAACTGTAAATGCACTGGTTGCAGTTGCCCAAAGTGCAGCAGGTACAGTGGCACCAGGCCCAGCAGTGTGAGGGCCCACTCTATCGCTGTTAAAGCTGTGTTTTGCTCCCATGCCTGATGGTGTGGGCAATTCCTTGCTAGCATTAAGGCACATGGCACCCTTGCTCCTCTACTGCAAATGCACATACAGTGACTTGAAACAGCGCATAACATTGTGAATCCATGAATGGTACAGTTATTATTTTAAGCATTTACATCTCCTGAAGAGTGGTGGTGATGGGACTATACCAATCTCTGCCTAAGATCACACTGTGTTTCCAATTAGGGGAGTTGTGATTAAAAAAACATGTCCAATAATTCAACAGTCAGCGTCCTGCAAGTGCACTACTAACTTTTTATGGCAAAGACATTGGATTCCCTTACCTTGTCAGCTAAATCGAATCCCCATTGCAATTATATGGAAAGTAAAAAACGGTCACGTATTTTGTCCCATTATAATCGTCTTTTTCTATTTGTCCCATTTGGGAGATAAAGCGATGAATCCATTTGCTCAGGTTCACACATGGAGTAAAGTGTGTATCAGGATTGAATTCCAGGCTGCCGGTTTCCACAGTCTGCACTTAGCGCCACTGAATTGCATCTGACTCCCTGTGACCTCTCTGCTGCTGGGTGACTCTAGTGGACAAGGGTCCGCTTTGTTGAACATTTTGCAGATGTTGCTGATGTTTCTCTGCTGAACAGGGACCACTGCTGACGGTACATTGGGGTGCATCTCCCCCCCTTGCAGTTTTCTAAGCAGGAGGCGGGTCCCGCTGGAGAGCTAAGGAATAGCAAATTATGTTGAATTATGGGGCACAGTCTTTGTCAAGGCTTTCTTACCAGGAATCCCATCGGTATGCAAAATGCAAAGCTTTATAATGTATGCACATTGACTTGCTTCTGTTGAAGAATGTATTAACCAACACTCGCTGATTTAGTCTTAATTGAAGCACTAATTAACATTTTAGTAACATTCATAGAGTAAAGTAGTTTGTGTAAAACTACGGGGGAGAGAATGTGGCCTTTCGGCTAGGGCGGCCGACCTCGGAGCTGATTGCCTGTGGAGACTGCATTACTTTACTCATTGGCTGTTCAGATCAGAGTTTTTCCTCATATCTGCCCTGCACCAACCTCTATGTTGCCACTCGCTGGAGAGAAAAAAAACTTGAAGGGCAGGTAGAAAAAAAACAGACCGGCCGCAGATGGGCATCAGAGATGAGCAGTAGTTTAATTTTTAAGATTATTTCTGAGAGGTCATATCATGATGGTGCTCTGGCAGCTTGTCAGGAGTTGTGATGCTTTATAAGTGAGTGACGCAGTTTCAGCCTTCCAATGACAGAGCAGTTCATAATCAAGACACTCTAGAGGAGGTGCTGAGAATGCAGGTTAGGCACTTTTGGTACATGAAATGCTTTCAGTTCGTCACTCACCAGGGCGGATTTAGCTCTGGTGGTGCCCGGTTCTTCTGTATTTTTTGGGTGTCCTCCTCCAATGACCTCCTTCTCGGATTCCCTCACTGCCATCTGTCAAAAGTGCCCCATATCTCTCCATAGCCCCTCACATACATTTAATTTGTTTTAAAGCACTGTTAAAGGCTATTTTTACTAATCCACTCACCTAGCCTAAAAATATAGATCTGTTCTTTGCAGCAGGCAAATTAACCCTCTGTGCTACTTTATGGCAAGTTAAAACTGCCACTAGACACAACTCTGATGTATTTCTCCAGCAGGAACATTCATTACAAGAGTTATCTTGACATTTTTATTGCTGCCCGAAAGCTGGATGCACAAGGAACTCTGCAGCATGCGTTTTAAACCGTAAGAAGCTGCTTATTAGCGACCCTCAGGAGTACAGTGCCCCACTCCAGGTCATCGCCTATTGCGACCTCACCACTCGCACTGCCCTGAAGCGGGCTGTGCTCACCACTCCCAAACTCAATTGATATACGGATATTTTCTCTTAAAAGCTAGAAGAACTTATAAAAATGAACCAGTAGTGGAAAATTGAAATAAATACATCTAAGGAAGACTAAGTGATTTTCCAGGGTAAACGAAGGGGAGCGCTTTTGTTCTAGAAACTTAAAAACACTTACTTGGCATTAAACTAAAGTTTGTTGTCTGTACATACAGTCCCTCCGGGAGTGCAAAGTCTTTTCCATTTTTTTGGGGATGCCAAAGCTCATTACCACAATGTTATAAATGTTCCTAGATTCACAGCAGTCCATTTGGGGACAGCACTTGTGCTGGAGAAAGGTTCCTTGACCCGAGCTCCATGGTAAACACTGCAGAGGACCCAAGAACACGAAGTGCCAGCCAGTGCAAATTTCAAAGTAGGGGCAAAAAAACTGCAATTTGTTTTTTTCAGATGGCATTATGTTGTTAAAACCTATATGCAGTGGTATATTAGAATGCTGCCTATCCATGAGGTGATGCAGCTCTTGGAGTTATTTAACATATTTCTCCGATATGGGATTCTAACCTTATTTTATAGTTTCATTCTCAAGTGCAAATTGAGATGTCTACACATAAAGAAGTCTGAACTCTCAGGAAGAAATATAAGGGACAGAGTGGAAGATGAAATGAGAGCAGAGAGAGCGTCTGTCTGAGTAAGAAAATGAGAGGAGGGAAACCTGAGATTGAGAAGTGTAACAATATGAGGGGAAACAAATGTGACGAGCCAGAGAAAAAATTAGGTGACAGGAGAAGCAGAGCATAGGGGGTGAAGAAGGAGAGAGGGAGGAAAACAGAAAGTAAAACAGAGGAGGAGCAAGATGATGAGAAGGAGATAAATGGAAAGAATGAGAGTGAGGCAGAGAGAGAGAGAGACTAAGGGTGAGAGAACTAAGAGAGAAGAAGCAGACTTTGAGAGAGGGAGAAAGTGAGAGAGAAGATACGAGATCAAAAGAGAAGACATGTTTTGTGATCTGTTGTTCATTAATTTGAATCTCAACTAGGCCAAGTCATAGTTTCATCTTTTTAAGGTTGGTAAATTTGAACAGTAATGCCTTTGAAGAAACACTTTATTATAAGGGGTGCCTTGAGGTGAAGCGGGTTATCAGAGAGTTCTGCAGACCAAAGGAGAGTGAAATAACTTTACAGTGTTTGAGAGTAACAGCGAAAATATAAGACCACAAATCTGAGAAACCTTAATAAACAGAAAGAAAAAAAGTAATGTTTAAAGAGCACAAATGTGTGCATGTGAGAAAGAAAACAGGAGTAGAGCTATGGAAAATGTATTAATTTGTACGTAGGAAAAAAACACTCTGGCGTATGAAAGAATATAACATCAAAAGGTGAAAAAAAGCCCCGAAGATCAAGTATAAAAGGAGCCTGAGAAACCCAGAGAATCACATAAAGATTAAAAGAGACCTATAAGAGCAAACGAGGCACCCTTGAGAATGAAGGAGAAAGGCAGTTAAGCCACGTGAGAGCGAGCAAATACATTTTGAGTTTTGTAAGATCTCTGTAAAAGAACATTCTCATTCTGTTAAACATCATCAAAATATGTTGTTGAGAGAAAATTAAAGAAGTCAGAGATGGTAGATTGTGTTGCGTGGACCATTATCAGGGGATAGATAAAGAGAGGACTGGGGGAGATGGATGAGCAAAGAGAGAAAGGTTATGTTAGACAACCTAGGAGAGAGTGAAATAAATCCCTTCAAATAGATTGAGAGATGGGGCAAAGATGGATGAAGTAGGGCCTCAGGGAGCAATAGTATGGGTCCCAGGGAGGCAGAAAGGGTGAAAGAAACAAGCCCAGAGAGAGAGGTGATAAAAATATTGAAAAAGAGGACGAAAGAGCGTTATAAATGTAGGGTAAAAAGATCCCAAATAGGAAAATGGGTGGAAGAGACCGGGAACCCACAAAGAGTGTGAAAAAGTTAAACAGTGAAGGACAAAGGGAGAAGGTGTCTGAAAAGTATTAAGACTTTGCAAAAGACAGATAATGCGGAAGGAGAAATCCACCCAAACAATGGGTAAAGGAGACACATCAGAATAAAATTAGATAAAGGAGACCCTGGGGGGAGAGGAGAACAGTATTCCTTTTACATGAGTTAGTTGTCAGTGTTCAGTGCATGTGTGACGTGCTGGATTGCGAGCACAGAGTTTGAAGGTCTCTGGTTAAGTGTAAATAGCTCACACTGGTCTGATCAGCCACTGTCGTATCCCTTCTCAGACTGCTTCATTAAGACTTATGGACCACTTCTGCATATTCCATAATTAAAATCCAACTCTGTGTCAGGGATTACATTTCCCAAGCTGATAACTCATAATACATTGATGATTTGACATTTAAGGCTCACATTTACCATCACACTAATCAACATGAATGTACTTTTCTTTAATCTTGATGCAATTAGAATATTTTTGTTTATACACTATCTAAGCATCTGGTGACATATTCTGTTCTGCTTGGTATAATGAGGCCTTGGCTTTTTCCCTAAAACCTTTTAATTCGCTTTATTCTCCTTGTAAATAGTGCTTCTTATTGCCGCACACAACTTTGAATTTTACTTGTGTTGATGTAATATTATATTAATGTTAAAAACGTTAATATTTTGCAGACCCATTGATCTTTTATAGTTCAGATCTTTTTATTAATATTTTTTGACTTGCGGAGGGGGGGCGCTTGATGTTGGAATAGTATAATTTACTATTCCAACTCCAGTCTGTGCGGACACTAGGGAAGGTGTTGGATTTTAAATCCAACACCCCCCTCCCAATCGGCAAGTCGTTGTTCCGACTTTTGGAGTAATGGTATGCGGAATCACAACACGTCGTTGTAACAACCGCGTTGTGATTCCCTGTGTTGAAAAAGTTTTGTGGTAAACGTTGTATACCATCTGTGCCCCATTAGAGTGTAGAGGGTGTGTTGGGGCATTGGGGAGTCTCAGTAGGAGGTAACTAGAAAGACAGGGTGTATCTGTTTCAAACATTTCATTGCTATCTTTAGACGGCCTAACAGTAGTGTTTGAGTTTGGGACAGAACCAAAGGAGATGACTCAGTGTGTCTGGGTGGCCAAAGTTGCGTTAACAACCATTAGGACTGTTAAGTTTCCATTTCACCTTCTGGCTGGGGTTTAGTACCAATAGTGTGTCACCTTAAGCATTGCTTCTTTTCCTGAAGCACAGAATGAGGAGGTGTGCTCTATGTGGAGGATATCAGTCCATTTCTTTTTTTATAAAGTGAAAGTCCTGCTCAGCTTCCGAGCTGCGAGGCTAGAATAGTTGCACAATTCCCATGTTTTGAATCGTGTACCCAGACCCGCCTTATCCAGTATTTCCCACAGAAAAAGGCCAGTGCACTTGATAAAATGCCTTGCCTCTGTCAATTGACAAGAGAAGTGAGACTCACTCTACAGTGAACAAGTGTCTGTCTGTCAGTCTCTAACACCCTGGCAGAGAAAGCTGCACAGTGCGAAAGATTAGGCTTGTGACTGGTTGTCTTTGTCTTGATCAATTTAGAGAAACTTGGGGTAGACTCCTTGGATTGTTTCTGCAGGACAGTAGGTTGGAGAAAGAGGTCGGTCTTAGTTTTGGGCTGATTATCAATAAACCAGGAGTTTGGACCTCTAGTGAGTCTTAAGTAGCGGGACCACATGGTGGAAGGTTGGATGGAGATCCTTCTGTTGTCTGTTTCAAGGGCTGTTGGCAAACATTAAATGGATCAGCCTGTTATGTATTATTTTAGGACTCTATTGTAAGTTTCCCGATTCATGCCCTAATATAGGTATTAATCACCATATCCTTATATAGGCATATAATCATAACCATTTTTAGGCATAGCTCATGCAGTCCAAATACGGCAGGGCTACTTCCACTAGTTCCGAAAATCCACAACAATTTCTTGGAAAAACCCTCCTTCAGCAGTCAGGGACTTCCCCTTGCTTGAATATTGATTTATCCAAGAACGCATGGAGTTTTCAAAGAACTGAGACCCTTTGATGACGTTATTATGTCCAACTGTACGTCAAACCCGGCACCTTCAAGATATAAATATGCCCACATTTGCCCAAGCAAACACACGGTGGTTTGGAGCAGTTCGACTATCTACTTGCCCGACGCGCCCTGCTACAGCAAGTGACGAAGGAAGCCAACCCTCCAGCAGACGCACTGAGAGAGACGCTGTCTTTTCTCCTGCCGAGAAATCCAGCTCCAGTGTTTCCAAGCTAGACCAGCCTTCTTCATTCTAAACTGAGGTACGGAGCTGATTAGACCCTTAGAGATATCTTGAGCAGATTCTTGGCAAAATAATACTATATTTATGCTACACCTCACTTACTTCTTCCTTCGTACTAAGCTTAGGTTAGGTACACCGGGGTAGGCGTATTTTAGAAGCACCAGTTGAGTACTTTCAGCCTCTGTTATTTATGTATGTATTTATCTATAGTTTAGGAACCATATAATGCTCTTACAGTATTATTTTATTCTACTATTTATACTATATGCATTATATTTTACAACCAGTGTTACGATTGTAGCAGTTCATTTCTTATGCTTGAGAAAGAAGACTGTTCAATAAAACCTTTTTATTGAAAACACCCGTCTATCTATTTCTCTGCACCTCTGGTGAAACGAAGCATGCACGATTGACTGAGTGAAATATCTATCTATTGTTTCCACGACTCTGAAGATCAGTTTTATCTTGGGGAAACGAAGTTGTCATGTTTATGCGGTTGTCAGAGACTAATCCCTTCTTGTGAATTCGAGAAAGTTTCCTGTGTCCTCTGAGGTAGCTGGCACACACAATTAAGTCTAGTATATTCGGTAGAGACCTAGTCGACCTCAGTCCTACGTCTAATCTACAGGATATATTATTCCAATGCGCAGAGCCTATTGGGAATATAGAACTATACTACATGGCGCCCAACGTTTGGTAAGGCACTAATTTAATGCTAGATACTAGAGTAACTCACTCGTACTTTTTACAGAGACCCCTTTTTCCTGTAAAGTACTCCAATAGACGTCTGGAGTGGGTTAGGGGATAAAATATCCGCCTTAAACTGAGTAGGACGAAAAATCCTATGTATTCGTTTTTGATTTGTTCAACGTTGAAGGATACAGTGTTCCAAAATATTGTGCACCTTATCTTTTGTTTCCTTGAAACTTGCTCTGCAAACCTTCGTAAAAAAAATGATGGCGAGTGACGAAGCGTTAGCTAGAGCTGCAGCAGCAGCACTTGCACCAAACCTAGATAAGATAAGATTATAACTTACAAACTAATAAATAATGGAGTATCATCGAGAGGTGGTAAAGTAATATTTGTAATAGAGGCACATGAATATCGGCAGACAGAGGTATTCTATTCATGGATTGTCTTTCCACAAGCAAATCCAGTAACACATGAGTTCCACTAATATAAAAGGGAGGAACATCCAGAGGAATACTTTCCTTTCGAGGATGTTGAAATTCCACTAACTTACCAAGAGCATCAGCTCTGGTTTAATGGTGCCCTACAACATCAAAATCATATTACCAGGCTCGGTCCACTAGGTAGACCAGGAGCAACATGGCCGGTACTAGCCAGCTAAACACCACATCCAAACATTGAAAGAATGTCAGATGCAAAACTGTTAGCTCAGCTAAAACAATTAATTAAAATACATAGACAATTGGTACAATATGTCATGCGGACATTAACAGTCCAACCTGCTGTAAGAATTCCACAGCACACCCCTAATCAGGGGAACACAAACAAAATTACACCACAGAAGATACAATCAGTCATTGGTAAATTGTCCACAAAACGGGAACAAATTCCGTTCTGGTTAGCTCAAAAACTAACTCAAATAGAGGCAGCATTTCCCGATAGTACACCTCATGAGAAGCACAGGATTCTAACAATCTGTTTACCAATGGGGATTGCACCGCACGTAGAAGACTGCGACACTTGACGTACAGTTTTTGCTTCAATCTATACAAAAACACATGGTGTTCCGTCCATGGCGGTGATACCAGACGTTCTGAGACAAATTCAAAATGAATACGGTCCAGAACCGGCCTTAAATCTTGGGATGAAATTACTGAAAGATTTCAAACAGGTCTCAGCTATACTATTAGCTAACATTAAAGGTGAAGCAGCATCCGTGGCAATCCGCCAAAAGCTAAAAGAAATAGATGTAACTGAGCAACCATATGAACTTGCAAGAATTATTGAAAAACCCTATGAAGAACTAGGTAGAGATAGTTTGCGAGGGAAACCTGTAAAGCCCGAACTAACAGAAAATCCAAAAAAAGTTTTTATCAAAAATAATCTCACTACTCCTAAAAAGAAGTGGGAGAACACTAAACAGACACTTCCTAAAAAGAAGCGTTCTCAGTCCAGAGGAAGGTTTACTCAAAAGGAGCCCTCTGAGAAGAGATATAACCTTAGAAATAGGGATAATTTAAGAAAACCTGATAGATATCAAGATACTGACACACGTTCCTCTCGTACCTTTCAGACTTCCTCGCAGAAATGAGAAAGAAGAGGACGGTCAGAACAAAAAGAAGAACGCGTGAGGTCCAAAGACAATCAACACGTTCCAAAAAATAAGAAAACTCAATTCTCCAAAAAGAAGGTAGCAAGTATAAAAATCAGACATGCCGAGGATCTTGAGGACACAACTCAAGAACGGGGAGTGGGCCCAGACAATGCTGGACAGTGCAGCAGAGGTCACCATAGCTCGCAGGATCCTGAAGGATCATCTGGAGACAGTGGATCTGAATGAATACATTCCGGTTGAAACTGCCAACACCAGGGTTAGTGTACCCCTTAAGTTATATGAGGTAACACTCCGAATAGTGGGGGATATACCTAGGAAAATAAAAGCACTCTTTTGGGAAAAACTATCCAAGAGTTATGACATCCTTCTAGCTGAAAAAGGCTGGCCACCTGAATGTGTCAGGGAGTGCCCACATGGTGAAGAAATCATTATGCCAGTCTTCTCTAATCATATTCCTATTAATAAAAAACACACATATGCCAGAAAATGGCCTGTGGCCCAAGCTCCAGCATTATATAAAAATCATGTGGGATGGGATGAGGACTCTCCTCACCATAAAATCCAGTTAAAAAATCAATCTACTGCTCAGAGGGAGTATCCAGTAAAGCAGGAAGCTAAAAAGCAAGTCAGGGAGATCTTAGATCAACTTGAATACCAAGGGGTGATTGAAACATGCACCTTGTCAATGAACAATCCTTTGTTTCCTGTCTCCAAACCAGACAATACATATCGTCTAGTTTTGGATTACAGACATTTAAACTCTTGTTGCAAAACTTTTGCAGTACAAAATTCACACAGTGCAGCACTGATGAATAACATCGTTCACAAGAAATATAAAACTACATTAGATATTTCAAACGGTTTCTTCTGTCAAAACACTGCAACTGAAAGCAGGTATATGACCGCTTTCTCAATTATGGGGACACAACAACACGTCTGTTGTCTCCCCCAGGGATTCAAGAACAGTCCAGGATTATTTTCAGTCAGAGTAACAGAGTTACTACAAACATATGATGATGAGGCATTATCTTATGTCGACGACATCTATCTTACAGATGATGATTTGGACAGGCACTTGAACAGGGTGAACACCATAATACTTGGATTCGCCTCTGAAGGGTATAAATTCAACTTTAAAAAGTCCAGAATTGCCCACTTCAACGTCCCATTCCTGGGATACGAACTTTCAAGTGAAGGCAAAAGTCTGTCAGCAAACTTTTTAGAAAAATGTGCACTGCTGCAGACACCAAAAACGCTGAAAAACCTAGAGTTAATTCTAGGATTCCTAAACTTTAGAAGAACTTACATTCTGAATTACGCAGAAAGGGTTAAACCTCTCTACGAATTAATCAAACATGATTTCAAACCAACAAATTGGACTCAAAAACACACAGAAATTTTGCGTTCAGTGCAAACAGACATGTTGGCAACAAAACACTTACAGACACGTGACAATGTACGCAACCTTGTAATCCGAATCATCCAAGGGAGATGCGGATTCACATACCTAACCTTTAATGAAGGTGAAAAGGTACCAATAGCTTAGAAATCACACTTGTACACATTAGCTGAAATGAAATTCACTTCAACAGAAAAAATTCTGACAGCGGTTCAGACTGCTGTAGCAAAGGAGAGTGACCTCGCACAGGGTAAACGCATTAAAATCGTTACACCTGTACCTGCCTTAGAGGCAATGACAAAGGCAAGCATTCCGAATGCAAAAGCTCTACATCCTAGATGGATACAATGGGTTAATTCTCTTGCTGCAACAGACGTTGAATACGTGTTTGACCCAAGAATTTCTCCAATACGGACAAGAATGTCCTCTGCTGACTGAAATTCTACCTCTAGAACATTACGGATGTATAATATATACAGACGGATCAGCACAGCCCGCAATTGGGGGTAAACAAGCCTAGAGTGCTTCGTGCGCGATTGTTAAAGGTCGCTGGCACGATGGTAAATGCAGACCTGGGTTCAGAATGGTTTTAAAGACGCAAAAGGTGGCACAATCAAGCATAAAATGCTTTGGGAACAAGTAGTTCTTATGCAGAAAGAACTACAAAAGACTCATGTGATTCATACACTGAGTCATCAGCGTGATGGCGTTCACGTTGAAGGGAATTCATTGGCTGATGAAGCCGCAAAGGCAGCTGTGCAAACGGCTTCCGTAACTGCAATCAATCGTTCAAAAACAACAATAGATGGTGAAACCATGCTTGCTGTCAATGCCACGAGCAAAGGCAGCGGAGCCGCGTTACCTCTAAATTTTCCATTCAAGTACTCATATATAACTGATGCGAATAATGTTCCTTTTGCTCGAATCCCTGGAGTGGGGTATAGAGTAATCCCAAACATGGAACACAGGTTAGGACTAATCTTAGCGGCACATGAAGGGCTTGCCTCTGCACATGCAGGTGTTTCCGCCACAGTTTCATTATTAAAACAGCGATACTGGTGGCCACGCATGAGGAAACAAACCAGAAACTATGTTTTGGAATGTGAAATATGCCAGAAAATGAAAGTTTCAACAGTGAAACGCCCGGCGCAGACGTCCCTTCTGATTTCAGATAAACCACTAGCGTGTGTGTACCTGGACCACTGTGGTCCCTTACAAAGGGATGGCAGCTATAAATATATGTAGCAGACGACCAAATCTTGCTACTATCCAAGAGGTTCAAACTGAAAGACTCATCTACTTTGAAGATTCTAAAGTGAGAAAAGAAGGACTATGCAATAAAGCCATGGAACTTGTGCCTCTTGAAACCCAAATAACAGTTCATCAAGAAACTCCCGTCTACAATGATGTAGCATCTGACTATACAAACATGTCAAGGGAACAAACAGCTCCAGCGATTTCAAATAATCCGGATGCAATACCAACAATTGACAGAACTGCCTCTGGCTATTTTATTAACTTCGATAACTTTTCTGAGGATACGAGTGAACCTTAAACTACGCCAGCAAACAAATCTTTCAAGGAAAAAGTAAAGGAACTTGGTCAAGAGCTTACAAATACATATCTGGTTTCATTGAACTTTGGATTGTGTTAGGTGTACTTTATCTCCTGCTATGGCTCATTCTTGTTTTAAGTTTGGGAAAGCTGATAGATGGAAAACACATTAAAATGGACACAGCAAGTAAGAACATCAACTTGCTCCTGAAGCCACACAAATCATATCATCGTGAACAACGGGATCTGTCATCAGTGAACATCACAGCGGTCCCATACCTGGTGGAATAGCCTGGGATACAACTGATTATAACATTTATGGCCCGGTTGAGCTGCTAAAGATTCCACACCAATGTAAGGTTTCCTTTAGTGATTTCGTCTCACCAAGCACATTTTCTGATGATTGGGACTTTGAGACTGTTAATAACATGATGGCAGACTTAGAAATGTCAGCAAAATTTACAAAGCATGAATACTTAGAAGGTTCATCAAATTATGAAGAAATGTATTGTTTTAATCATTTTGGCCATCATTACTTGCATAAATCTGCAAACCCTAGAAATGTTTTAACTTTTAATCAATGGGAACATTGTCCAACACCTCCGAAAGGTAGTTCTAAAATGTTTCTTAGAAAATTTCCATATTTTAAAAGTTTTAATGTTACAAACCCAGAAAGTTTCTACTTTAAAATTGTGAATAAGACAGGCATGAAAAGTATGTTGACAAATACTAAACAAATATATTCTGCTTCCTTTTATGCTCAATTGTCCACCTTAGGCTTTGACTTTTGGAAAGACAACATTGAAACAAAAACTGTTTGGGGCACAAAAGACTGGCAGGTACAAGGTGTAGAAGCATTGTTCGGAGCCTGCATCATACCAGAACAAATGATGTTCATAAATGACACTGTTCAATAGACATCTTGTCTTGGCATTGCTAAGATAAAGGATTTAAACAAACCGTCCATACCTAAACCCACAACTGTTAGTAACTTAACTTCAGATGAGGAGGTAGACGTAAATTATATTTTAAAGCAGAACAGAACAAATCCTGAATGGAAAAAATGGTTAATCTGGCCTACAGACACGAATAACTGTCAAGATAGATTCCTGAACAAGACAAAAGGGTTCACAGTAACTCGGCCAGATCCAAGATATATCCAAAGACAACATCCAGGGATAATAACAACTTATAGTGTAGGAAAACTATGCCTTGAGTGGCTGCAGAAATCCACACTTCCAGAAATAAAACAACACTTATCTTTGCTTAAAGATTGCGTTGAATTACGAGAAATCTTACTTGAACCTCGTAATCCACGTCATAAACGTTTCATATACGCTGGTATATACGTTGCTTACAATGAAGCTTGGAAAGTCACGCAAATGGAAACAGCTGAAAGTATACGAGAAATTGATTGTATAAATTTAGAGAAATCATTCTCTGTAGTTGACAATGGGTTAACAACTCTGTCGTTCAGAATTTATTCTTTGGACAGCATTGTATCCTCTGCCATAGACATAATGGAACAGGACTTGCTAATGTTACAACATGGCCAGTCACAATTATGTTTTATAATACTATTAAGCTGGACGTTGCAAAACCTTTGTTCCGGCTATGTGCCTTGGCGTCTAATCAACACTACGTCACTGTTTACTGTATTTAACCTTACAGATAAACAAATCTCGTTGGCACAAATGGGGGCAGACTATACGGTGCTGAGCATTGAAAAGCTGGAGAGATTACCATTGACCGTTTCTGAGAAACCATCATTTGAATGGATAATACATGGCACCATCACAATACCAGTGCAGACTTTCCAGTTTCAGTATTGCTTAAAACATATACCAGCAGGCCTGTATGAAAGGTTGGGTAAAGAATACATTAAGTCGACCTGGGATTTACCATACACACACAAATGTTGGAGTGGGGGGAAAGGAAGTATTTCTTAGTGGTAAAAATTGTGAAAACTCACTAAGCGGTACACTGTGTCAGGGTATTAATTTACACGGAGCCTGCAAAGTTTCTTCCAATAATCTTTCTTGCCACCTGCAGGGTTCGTCCACAGCGGTGATAGATCCAATTTTCAGGCAGCTTTCCAATAGTAGCTACGTTATGCTCAATGATCACAGCTGTTGTGGAATGATGCCAGGAATAAGCTATCTCGTTATTGTGTCAGCCAGGGTCACTTGTTGTATGCAAGTATTGTTTCCTAAAAGTAAGACAGACGGGGAGTCACCGCTATGGCCTTCAATGAACATCTCTTCTATACAAATTGATACTTTAAGCAGAATAAAAGCCATTCTTTTGCAAAAAACTCTGCCACTGACCTTGTGCAGAGAGACGTATGATCTGCAAGTTGCACGGTCCTCTGCAGAGATACATGCATTATTATCAACAAACTGCCCAGTACATTTCGTAGAAATGTTAGGTCGTATCTTTAACATGCCTGATACCAGAGGTGTTGCACATGTCTTTAAGACGATTTTTTCGGGACTGTTAGCACCCTTTGAAGCAGTCCTGGGCATTTTTCTTAACTTCGTCCACTTTGTGTTCGGCGGCCTGCCTCTCATTTTAGGACTCGTAGCAGGGATCTGATTTTTATTCCTCCTGCTCCGTTATGGCACATCCGGCCACCAGTGATACCCAAGCCAGCATGGAAAATGCACTGCAGGCTATGAGGTACCGTGACGGAATAACACAGATCCTTGGCTTGGCTCGTTTGAGAGATCTGAATACCACATGGTTCCTGTCATTCAGACCAATCTGACAAGATTGCATCTTACCTGTTCTACGATGCATGCTTTGTGGAGAGGAATGCATGTTAGATGTCTGTCTAACACTACCATCGGTTGCACCAACGGATGCTGATGCATTACTGGGTCCGGTGATGGCTCATGTGTTGTGTTGCCCCCAACGGCTACCAATCCTGATGAAGGCATTCATTGAGATCTAACTGGCAAATCCAACGGAAGGTGAGATACATGGACCAACAGGCACACAGGTACCATCTGATATGAACATTGCTAACGCGGCAACTGACACTGACGGCGATGCTACACATATGTGCACAATTGACCTTCTTAATGAAGTGGTTGAACTTTCATCTACTGTGGTAGACAATTTCTTTGCCAGTATTGATGAATTAATGTTTTCTCCTGACACCGAGAATAACTTTTGAAATTAGCACACAGCGTCCTTTCGAACTCTGAAATTCGACCTTCACTTTTTTCAAAACAAAAGCTTCTAACTTTGGAACTTGATTTTTTCTACAATTTGATTTGACTTTTTTCCAAAAAAACTAAACTGAACTTTGGCACAAAAGTAAACTGCTTAAAGTAGAACTATTCTTAGAGAACAAGAATTCCTTGAACACTTCCGAGAAACAATATTAGCCTAATCCACAAACCAAAACAGTTTGTATATTCTGCTATAGGATGGTCTCGACCTTTTTCCTCTGTAACTGAGAGCCATTTCAGAAATGTAATTTTCATGATTCATTCAGTTAGCATTTCTAATATCATATCATATGCTTACAATGAAGTCATTTCCTTTACATATGTACTAAACAAAATACTCATTTTTTTCGTGTGCAACCATGTCAAGTGCATTTCATATGATTTTTTGGGGGTTGTAAACACATGCTCTAGATTATATGTTTTAGTGTTTGAACTTAGATGAACATAATAGCGTGGAGTGGGTGTTATGTATTATTTTAGGACTCTATTGTAAGTTTCCTGATTCATGCCCTAATATAGGTATAAATCACCATATCCTTATATAGGCATAGAAATCATAACCATATTTAGGCATAGCTCATGCAGTCCAAATACGGCAGGGCTACTTCCACTAGTTCCGAAAATCCACAACGATTTCTTGGAAAAACCCGCCTTCAGCAGTCAGGGACTTCCCCTTGCTTGAATATTGATTTATCCAAGAACTCATGGAGTTTTCAAAGAACTGAGACCCTTTGATGACGTTATTATGTCCAACTGTACATCAAACCCTGCACCTTCAAGGTATAAATATGCCCACATTTGCCCAAGCAATCACACGGTGGTTTGGAGCAGTTCGACTATCTACTTGCCCGACGCGCCCTGCTACAGCAAGTGCCGAAGGAAGCCAACCCTCCGGAAGACGCACTGAGAGAGACGCTGTCTTTTCTCCTGCCGAGAAATCCAGCTCCAGTGTTTCCAAGCTACCCTTGCGGGTTGTTGGAAAATCGAGTCCCGAGACCAGCCTTCTTCATTCTAAACTGAGGTACGGAGCTGATTAGACCCTTAGAGAAATCTTTGGCAGATTCTTAGCAAAAGAATACTATATTTATACTACACCTTACTTACGTCTTCCCTCGTACTAAGCTTAGGTTACGTACACTGGGGTAGGCATATTTTAGAAGCACCAGTTGAGTACTTTTAGCCTCTGTTATTTATGTGTGTATTTGTCTATAGTTTAGGAACCATATAATGCTCTTACAGTATTATTTTATTCTACTATTTATACTGTATGCATTATATTTTACAAACCAGTGTTACGATTGTAGCAGATCATTTCTTTTTTTTTACTTTTCAAAGATTTTTATTAGACATAATAAGACATGGTAACAAATTCATTCAAATATTCAAATTAACATACATACATAGTAACCATATCAAACATCCCCATTTTCATTTTCGTCCACCCCACCCACCCACCACGGGGGTACTACGAAGAAGAAGGGGGAGAGGAGGTATAGATTAAAAAAGGAATGCTTGGTTAAATATAAAAGAGAGAAAGAAATATATAAAAAAAAAAACTCGAAAGAGCGCCTGACAGTTCATCCAAATATCTAGAATCTTAATCCTCAAAGGTCATCCAATTAATAAGGGGTTCCAAAATCCGTTCTCCCTCCCTCCGAGCCCTAGGGCCTCTTCTCTTGAAAACCAGTGTTTCCCATTTACACACATTGATAAATTTGCCCAACCATTCATACACATTAGGGGGGGTGGGGTCCAGCCGAACAGTAGCAATTGATATTCGCAGAATGGCCATGGCTGTAAAAAATAATTTTTGCTCAGATTCAGTCACATTTTGATCCACAACACCCAGAATTATGGCTTGCGGAGTCAATAGTATCCTACGTTCAAATATTTGTTCCATATACTGCTCAATCTTGTTTAAAAGCGGTATCAAACAAGGACATGATGCGAACATATGGACACTATCGACCGCGTATTCCCCACACCGAGGGCAATCTACTCCTACCGTACCCCCCTTTGTTGTATACGATGTGGAGTAATATACAAGTTGAACCATGTTTTAAAACACTGCACCTGAAGGTTTGCTGAAATAGTAGAGGTTTGACTGTAACCTAAAGATTCCTCACAGATCTCCTGCCCGCATCTAACCCTATCTGCCACCTGCTAAAATGTTTGCCTAAGTCATCACTCCGACTCTCATTTAATAATTTATAAATCCTGGAGATAGTTGATTGTCCCCCCTTGATTGCATCAATAAGTGGAATTTGATGCCAATTACTGGTTTTTCTAGAGAAAAAAATCTCGAATCTGTAAAAATTTGAAGAAGTGTCTATTACTAACTCCAAATTTCTGTTTTATTGCTTGAAGTTTGAAGTTTGACGTTTGAAGTTTAAAGTATTTGTAGAACGCTCTGTGGCCAAGCGGCTTCCTGGCGCTAGGAGATTAAACAGTTACCAAGAGACGGAACACCAGGGGGTGATTAAGACGGGAAAGCTTGGGAAAACAGATGTGTTTTAAGTGCCTTGCGAAAGTGCAAGTAGACAGGAATGGATCTGATGGTCAAAGGAAGGCTGTTCCAGAAGCGGGGGGCAAGGATGGAAAATCTAGTACCGCCTACTCTGGACTTACGGAAGCGAGGGACGGTTAAGAGTGCCTGGTTGGAGGAACGAAGGTTGCGAGAGGGAAGGTAGTGGGTGATCATGGAATTGATGAAAATAGGGGCCGTGCGAGCGCGGGCCATAAAAACAATGCAGCCCATCTTGAAGAGTGTCCTCTGCAGGATGGGAAGCCAGTGAAGGTATCTAAGTAAGGGAGTAGTATGATGGAATTTAGGAAGCCTGTGAATAAGGCGGGCGGCCTGATTCTGGATGGACTGAAGATGCCGCAGCTCGTAGGCGGGAATGCCCACATAGAGGCCGTTCCCATAGTCCAGCCGTGAAAGAATCATGGCCAAAACAATAATTTTCAGGGCATCAAAGGAGAAAAAACGGGAAATCTTTCTAATGATCCTGAGGGACAAAAAGCAGGATGAAACGACAGAGCTGACCTGGGGACGGAGGGAGATGTCCTGACTGATTTTAATTCCCAGGGTTCTAACTGAAGCAGAAGGAACCGGGGGTGGGCCAAAGGTGGAAGGCCAGAAGGCAGAGGTCCAGGGGCTAGAAGAGCCACCAGTCAGGACCAGCTCCGTCTTGTCCGGATTAATCTTTAAATGGTTTTGATTCATCCAGTCAGCAATGAAATTGAGTGTGGTTTGGAGTTTAAGGATGGAATCAGAGTTATGAGAGAAGTCAAAAACCAGCTGAAGGTCGTTGGCGTAATTATATACGGAGACCTCCATGCTTAACAAAGAAACAATAAGCGGATAAATGTAAAGGTTGAAAAGAAGAGGGGAAAGGGATGAACCTTGGGGAACCCCACAGGGCACCGGACGAGGGGGGCAGAGAAACTGGAGAGACGAACGGCCTGCGTCCGACCTTGGAGAAATGAGGCGAGCCAAGAGAAGACAGAGCCCCGGATGCCCGCTGCCATGACACGGTCGAGGAGGATGGAATGGTCGACCGTGTCAAAAGCAGCGGACAAATCAAGAAGCACCAAGGCTTGGGGGAAGTTGGAGTCAGCCTTACTCTTCAGATCGTCCATAACAGCAAGGACCACAGATTCAGTCAAGTGGACTGGGCGGAAGCCAGCTTGATGGGAGGCCAGAAGATGGTTGTCCTCGATGTAGGCCGAAAGGCAGGAAGTCATGTGGCTTTCCAGGATCTTGCCTAAATAAGGGAGCAGGGAGATGGGTCTAAAATTAGCAGGGAGAGTGGGATCAGAGCCAGGTTTCTTTAAGATAGGGATCACTGTGGCTGATTTAAAGAAAACCGGAACTGTATCCTGGGAAATGGAGGCATTGAGAAGGGAGAGGGGGGGGTTGGGGCAACCGGAGAACAACTCCCTTAAAATGCGAGCAGGTCCATAGTCGGCAGGGGAGCCTGACTTAATTTTCCTGAGCAAGATAAGGAAAGATTCCTTAGAAATAGGTGGAAATTGAATGAGAAAGGCAGATAGAGGGGGGGAAGAGGAGGGAAGGGGAGAAGAAGACGGAGGGATGTTCCGTTTGATGTTGGCAATCTTCTCAAGAAAGAAGTCATTCAAGGAGAGGCAAAGGGCTTGGGATGGGACTGGGTAGGGGTTGACTCTGTCAGATGCGGCCACGGAGTGAACCATAGAGAAAATCTCCTTAGGTTTATTTGCTGCTGATAGAATCTTGCCAGAGAAATAGTCTAATTTAGCTGAGAGGATAGCTCTCTTGTAGTTGTTAAGGAGAGACCTGTATCGATCTCTCAGGGAGGGGCAATAGATGCGCCTCCACTGGCGTTCTGACTGCCTGAGAGCCAATTTCAGGGTTTTAAGGTCATCAGTGAACCACGTATTGGCTTCGTGAAGGTGGCACGCCTTGACCCTCCTGAAAGGGGCCATTGGGTCGCATGAGGCTGACAGCCAGCCGTTAATGGCGTCAACTTGTTTATCAAGAGAGAGATCCGATAAGTCAGGAGGGAGGGCCGCCAAAGACGAGCAGAGAGTGTTAAAATCCACCCGATTCCAGTTTCGTGCTAGGATGTTCTTGGGCAGGGATAGCTTGTCGGTGGCTCCAAGGTCGATAATGAAAGAAATGAGCAAATGATCCGACCAAGTGCAGGGGAGAATAATGATGGAAGAAATAGCCCGACTGGCAGACCATAACTGGTCAGGGATATGACCATGCGAGTGAGTGGGGGAGTGAATATGAGAAATGAAATTGAGACCACACATGGTGTCAGTGAAATCTTTGGAAGCCCTATCTTCCCTGGAGTCGCCAGGGCAGTAATTGAGGTCGCCCAGTAGAAGAACCGAGGAGTTGTTGACCACAAGAGTGGCCAGCAGCTCCTGTAGGGCAGGCACAAAATAAGGCATGGTCTGGGGGGGGGCGGTATATAAGAACTACAGTGAGGGGAACCAAGAGGTTCACCGACCGGGCCACTATAAAATCTACGTTGGGTATGGGGGGATGAGGAAGCAGTTGGAGCTGAAGGTTGGATCGGATGATCATGGCCACGCCCCCGCCGACTTTCCCGTCGGGGCGATCGGCCCGGAGGGCATAGTAAAAATCGGGAAGCGCGGATAAGACATCCGGCAAGGAATCTGCGGAAAACCATGTTTCCGTAAGGAACAGGAAATCAGGGGCCTCTGTATCCAGATTATAGAGTTCCAGCTGGTGCCTGCCCGCCGAGCCGTTGTTAAGAAGGAAGGCCGAAGCCATAGCAGGCTGGCAGGGAGGGCGAGGGGGGGGAAGCAGGGGGGGGGCGGTCAACTGGGGTCTAAGCAAGGGAGCCGCAGGAAGGGAAGGAAAAGGAGCAGAGATTCCAAGGGCAATGATACGTTTGAGCGTAGAGGAACTGAGGGACCCATTACCTTGATAAGCAAGGAGCTGTATGGAAGTGTAAGTTAAAAAGGGCCAGAGTCTGTGGCCCCGAGTCCCGACCGGTCGTGGACGGGCGCAGACGGGCTTGCCTTTGGTGCGCCTTCGGCGCGCCGCCGGCGCGCCCGCTGCGCGGGTGATTAGCCATGGAGATTTATAGGGGCGGAAGGAGGGTAGTAGGCTGCTGACAACTAGTCCGCAAGCCTGAGCGTCCTCCCAAGATGGCGGATCCCCGTGGCAACGACCGCGTCAGCGCCCAATCGGCTGCGCGTGTGACCGGGAGTTCAGGAGGTGGAGAGAGCAGGTAAGAAATGCCTGCGCTATGTTTCCAAATGGTTTACAATGTTTACAGATGGTACTAGTGCCCAAATCGCAGCTAGCATATATTTAAAATATCGAGCGTCCTAGTCTGGCTTTCCGCCTCAGAGGAGAGATTGCCCAGCGTAAAAGTCTGAGCCAGACAATAAAAACACAGTTTTCAAGCACAGTTTTCAAAAGCACATTAGCATCCAACACCCCCGGCTTTCCGCCTCAGGGGAACATAAAATCTGAGCGCTGTGTTCTTCCCGCGCTTTAAATCCCTGGGAGGGCGGTAGGCTGCTGACAACTAGTTCGCAAGCCTGAGCGTCCTCCCAAGATGGCGGATCCCCGTGGCAACGACCGCGTCAGCGTCCAATCGGCTGCGCGGGTGCCCGGGAGTTCAGGAGGTGGAGAGAGCAGGTAAGAAATGCCTGCGCTATGTTTCCAAAGGGTTTACATTCTTTACAGATGGTACTAGTGCCCAAATCGCAGCTAGCATATATTTAAAATATCGAGCGTCCTAGTCCTCCGACTTTCCGCCTCAGAGGAGAGATTGCCCAGCGTAAAAGTCTGAGACAGACAATAAAAACACAGTTTTCAAGCACAGTTTTCAAAAGCACATTAGCATCCAACACCCCCGGCTTTCCGCCTCAGGGGAACTTCAAAAGTCAAGAGCCCGGATTCGGATACTATATCCCCAATTACAGTAACCCCCTGTAATGCCCATTCTCTAAAATATCCATCTTGGAAAATTCCAGGAAGTAGGGTATTCCCTATAATTGGGATATAGATATGAAGCCGACCGATATTACACATCTTTCGGGCCATAGACCAAACTTTAAAGGCCCCCCACAACACCTTAAACTTCACCCGTTTAAAATAAGCATAATCAATGTGTCTAAATAAGAGCCCTCGAACTTCCTCTCCAAAAATTAAACTGTAAATTGAAATGTCCGAGCGTTCAGGATCCTCAATATCTAAAAGTTCAGCTATATGCCTGACCGTTATTGCCCAGTAATATATCTAGAGATTGGGCACGGACCCCCCCCCCCCTCTCCCTGGGCAATGTCATATATTTCATATCCCGCCTAGACCGTTTCCCCGCCCAAAGAAACCAGTAGATGATCCGATCCAACTTTTTAAACCAACTTTGCTCGAACAGTAGAGGAATAGCTCTTAAATAATACAATATATTGGGAAGGAATGTCATTTTAACCACATTGCATCTGCCCATTAATGTTAATTGAAGATTGTTCATCCAACGGGCATCCACATCCATTCTATCTATCAAAGGAGTTAAATTGATCGATATTATCTCCTCGGATTAGCTCAAATCTCTATCCCTAGATATTTCGCTAAGACAATTTTATCATTATGTATTATTTGAGTTTTAGCCTCATTTAGATGGTACCCTGAGATTGAGCCGAACTGTGAAGTAAGAATCAGGATTTCGTGTAGAGCTTCCTGTGGAGAGTCTGTAAGAATGGCCAGGTCATCCGCATAACCTACGATTTTGGTATCCCCCCCCCTTCGATCGTATTGGTCGTATCAAATTAGTAAAAAAAAGTTTTTTAATTAAGGGATCTATATAAATTGCAAATAATAAAGGAGAGCAGGGACAGCCCTGCCTAGTGCCTCTCGAAATATCTATTGTAGCTGTCTGAATGCCTATGATAGAAATTTGAGCTACAGGTTGTTTGTACATACTTTTAAATCTTTCCCCCAACCCATAATGTTTCAAGGTAGCCCATAGAAAAGGCCAGGAGACCCTATCAAAAGCTTTTTCTGCATCCAGCAGAATTAAAGCCATAGGGTCTCCTGAAACCTTAGTATAGTCAAACAGCGCGATAGTCTGACGTATATGGCCTATCGTTTCCCATCCGGGGACAAACCCATGCTGTTGGGCGGAAACAAGCTTTTTAATCACCCCCGAGAGCCGATTCGCCAATATCTTTGCATAGATCTTAATATCGCTATTTATAAGCGTAATTGGACGATAAGACCCTGTATCCGAGGGTTCCTTACCCTTTTTTAAAAAAGGTCACAATTCGGGCTCTTTTCCAGGATTCAGGGGGCATATCCCCATTCTGAATCTTACGAAACATTTTGATCATAATTGGTGAGAGCTGTAAATTAAAGCATTTATAGAACTCCCCGGGTAAAAATTCGGGACCGACAGCTTTACCAGTGGGGAGGGAATCTATGGCTTGCCAAATTTTCTCCATTCTTATGTCTGCACCTACAAGTCTCTCTCCTCGGAGGATAGTATATCAACCTCTATTTCCCTTAGATATTCTTGGATTTCACCCTGTGTTGCCTCATTTTGCAGAATATCCTCTGTATAGAGTTTTTGATAAAACTTTTGGAAGGTAAAAGCGATAGCACCTTCGTCAGAAACTAAACCCACATCTGGATCTAAAATATTTGTAATATGTATTGCCGACTCTCTCTCTCTAGTTCTAGAGGCCAATAGATGCCCCGCTCTTTCGCTATTTTCAAACATCTTAGAGTTCCATGCTGCAAATGTATTTGCCGCCTTGTTTTGTGATATTTCTACTATAGCTGATTTAGCTAAAATAATCTGTGTCTGAACGGGGTCGGTGTCCTCATTCCGAGCAAAAGCCCGGGCTAGATTTACCTCTGCTTTCTCCGAATCTGCATATAACCTCAATAATTTGACTTTTTCTTTTTTCTGACTTTCCCATCCGAAACGAGTAGTCTCCCCCCTTATCCTAGCTTTAAGTGTATCCCAGACATTTTGTATCCCAGTACTACCCAGATTTTCTTCTAAAAATCCTGTAATCCAGACTACCATGGACTCAGTATATTTACTATCCTTAAGCAAACCATGATTAAGCGTCCATATGTCTGGTTTATTACCCCTATATAAGAGCGGATTGTAGTCCAACATCACTCTAGGATATCTCGTAATATTAGATTTTGCAACAAGTACTGAAGAAGTAAGAAAATAGTCTAGGCCGGAACATATTTTATGAGGGGCAGAAAAATAGGTAAATCCAGGGTCCTTAGGTTTGAAAGATGCCCAAGCATCAATCAAACCATGCAAATCCATCATATGCCGTAGGGCCCTGTAGACCTTTGGTTTTCGCCCCCTGTGTACAGCCCCCAGTTGATTCATCAGGTCACAATCAATATTTATATTAAGGTCCCCACAGATTATTAATGGAGCGGGCCAACCTATTAACTCCAAATTCAACCATTTAAATATTTCTGGGTCATCGAGTACAGGCCCATATATCGAACATAAAGTCAACTCTTTATTTAGAAATTTACCATACACGATGAACCAGCGTCCATAAAGATCCGAACAATATTAACCCTGTCCGCCTTGCCAAAATGGCAACTCCTTTGGTTTTGGCTTCTAATTTAATCCAAGATACTAACTGGAACCCTTCAATCTCCAAACATTTAATGCCGGCTAGCCTCAATATGTGTTTCTTGTAGGCAGATAATATCTGCCTGCAAGAAACGAAGATCTTCTCTAATATGACGGCGTTTGTTTGGGTCGTTGAGCCCATAGATATTGATAGATGCTACTCGAATATTGGCCATACCACTAAGAAAACATTTCTAAAATTAGACCTGCCAAAGCTTTGTATCAAATTAAACAGATTAAACAAAGTACCTCCCTTCTCTAAGACCAATCTCCCCTTGTCCAGTAGCACACACTCCCCCACCTTCTTCCGCCACCCCCTTCCCTACCCCCACCCCCCCAGTCTCCCCCACCCACAAAAATGGCAAAAAGGGTTCTTGAACCCGTACGATGCCTCCGCTTCCCAAATGCCCGTGGTCATTCCCTGTCCGGAATATATCAAACCATGAGAGTGAAGAAAAAAATACAACAGATTACACCATGAGGATCGAAGAAAAGAAAAAAGGAAAAGGAAAGAAAAGAGCGAATATATACATAGTTCCTAAAAGATACCAATAGCACACGTCATCAAGAAAAAAAATTCAATATCTTTTACAATTAAGTCCCGGTTAGCCATCAGGTAATTCATTCAAGAACTCCTCAGCTTGCATTTCGGAGGAGAATACCTGTGTCTTGCCATGAATGATTACTTTTAGCCGTGCAGGATTCATTAAATAAACCTCACATCCTTTCTTTTGGAAAGGAGTGATTAGGGATCGAAGTCGCCCCCTCCGCTCCACTGTTACATGGCAAAAATCGGGTTGTACGAAAAAAGTATGCCCCTCTGCAGATCTTTTAGCATCTGGACGAGCCTTTTCGAAGATGGCTTGCCGCAGCAAAAAATTGCCAAAGAATATTAATATAGCCCGTGGTTTTGTTTCCAGGCCAGAGTTCTTTTTTACCATAAACGGAAACCGATGCACTCTTTGGATCTCTAATTCCCAGGACCAATGTGAAAGTTCCGGAAATGCAGCTTTGAACAGATTCAACACAAAACCTCTTATGTCTTGCCCCTCAGCATTTACTTCAATTCCAAGCAATCTTAAATTATTTCTGCGTAATCGATTCTCGGAATCTTCGAGTTTCCACATTATATCTGTCAGCTTTTGATCATTGGCATGGGTTTTCACTTCTGCACCCTGTAATCCAGCCTCAAGCTCAACAATGCGCTCTTCAAGGGCTGCTGTCCTGGCGATTACCTCAGAGCAAGCTTTCGTGTTCTTACGGATTGCTCCTTGTATTTTCATAGTGGCCAGCTGAGCCCTCTTATGTTCCTGCCGTGCCTTACTTTGGATGGATTTCAGCATAGCGTAGATCAAAGAATTAGAGGGAGATGAGTCAGTTTCCCCGCTAAAGTCCCCCGCTTGTTCTTCCAGTGTAATCAGCCCTTCTGCTCCTACTCCTGTGAGGCTAGTGGTAGCATGTAGATAGTCCCATTGAAGATTATTGCCGGCCTCAGATTCATCACTGTCTAAAGCCTTGAGTGCCTGTTTAGATATCTTCCTGCCTTTGACATGGCAGGGGGTCATCTTTTTTAACGTATCACCAGTATTAGGGGCGGCTCCCAGTCTCTTCGCCGGACGTTGATCCTTCCTTTACAGAGTCCACATTTGACTCAGAATCCTCTGCCGGCGAGAAAAAACTATCGCCATCCTGGGCATCATGAAAACTGCCCTCAGCTAATCCAGAATATGACTTTTCTTCGGAGGAGGTACAGAATTTAAATGTCCCGCTCTGATCTGTCTGATCCACCTTAGAATTTTGCAATGAGCTCTCAGTAATACTGTTTTTGATTCCTTCAATCCTTCCAGGCTCATCAGTGCTAAAGGTTAATGGCACAGATAAAAGATTAGAAATATCACTCCTCTTTATCTCACCTTCAATTTCGGGATTCGCAATATCCTTTGTGTCTTTCAGTATAACCTTTGACCCTTCCATAGTTATCGCTGTATCCTTTAAACCTTCCAAAGTTCTCACTGGGATCTCGGCATTTTTATCAGTCTCAATATCTCTTGCAACCCCAAGCAGCGCTTTTGTGTTTTGAGGCAGATTTTTAACCCCAGTCGACTTCCCTGAAAACATGCCTGGAACTGTTACTAACTTCCCTCGTCCAATACCATCAACAGCTGAGGTCAAAGTCCTGGTGCCCCTATTTTTACTTCCCCGGTTCAAATTAGCAAGGGGTTGCATTTTCTCCAGAATTTTCCCTTTTGAGAAATCCTTCTTTAAACTCACCGCCATTGTTTTACACACTGCCGTGTCTGTCTTTTGTAATTTACCGGTTTCTCTTTTCCCGTTGCCGGCGTAGGGGTCTCCTTCAGTAAGGCAGAGGGCGAACCCTCCAAGGCTTTGGCGGGGGCGTTCCTACGCGGCGGCATTCGCTCTTCCAAGCCGCCGGGCGCCGCCGCCTCCTCCCGCTGTCGACTCTCCGCAAGCCAAACCTTCCAGACCCACAGGTGAGCCCGACTCCGAAGGGCGGCTACAGAGAGCCGTGACGCCTGCAGCCTCAGATTCCAGCCTTGCCGGGCCGTTAGCATGGGATTTTTTTTTCCTTTGTTGCCGCGTAAACCACCAAAACAAAATGCCAAGATATTCTCTTTAATATCTCCGAACCTCTGCAGCTCTCACTTCGGTAAACTCTCCTTCACTCTCAGAAAATCTTCCGTTCAGTCAGAGCCGGACAGGGAGGTGACGCTCACTCGGGTCAAGCGGCCGCCATCTTGCCCACCAGCCCTCAGATATGTTTTCAAGGCGCGCAAACACACGGTGGTTTGGAGCAGCTCGACTATCTACTTGCCCGACGCGCCCTGCTACAGCAAGTGCCGAAGGAAGCCGACCCTCCAGCAGACGCACTGAGAGAGACACTGTCTTTTCTCCTGCCGAGAAATCCAGCTCCAGTGTTTCCAAGCTACCATTGCGGGTTGTTGGGAAATCGAGTCCCGAGACCAGCCTTCTTCATTCTAAACTGAGGTACGGAGCTGATTAGACCCTTAGAGAAATCTTTGGCAGATTCTTGGCAAAAGAATACTATATTTATGCTACACCTTACTTACTTCTTCCCTCGTACTAAGCTTAGGTTACGTACACCGGGGTAGGCGTATTTTAGAAGCACCAGTTGAGTACTTTTAGCCTCTGTTATTTATGTGTGTATTCATCTATAGTTTAGGAACCATATAATGTTCTTACAATATTATTTTATTCTACTATTTATACTGTATGCATTATATTTTACAACCAGTGTTACGATTGTAGCAGTTCATTTCTTATGCTTGAGAAAGAAGGCTGTTCAATAAAACCTTTTTATTGAAAACACCAGTCTATCTATTTCTCTGCACCTCTGTTGAAATGAAGCATGCACGATTGACTGAGTGAAATATCTATCTATTGTTTCCACGACTCTGAAGATCAGTTTTATCTTGGGGAAACAAAGTTGGCATGTTTATGCGGTTGTCAGAGACTAATCCCTTCTTGTGAATTCGTGAAAGTTTCTAGTGACCTCTGAGCTAGCTGGCACACACAATTAAGTCTAGTATATTCAGTAGAGACCTGGTCGACCTCAGTCCTACGTCTAATCTACAGGATATATTATTCCAATGCGCAGAGCCTATTGGGAATATAGGAACTACACTACAAGCCCTCTGCATAGTATTTTAAAGTGAGTTATTGGAAAGACGATGTGGGGTTGGAACACAGCTTTTTTGGGGGGTTATTTTGTCCTTGATCCATAGTGGTGCTTATCAGTAAATGGCTTTGTGATGTAGTGGCGTGGAGATCGAAAATGAAGCAAGAGCGAGTTGTTAGCATCCAGGAAACACAACAATGGACTGTTTAAATACATCTGTCCAAGAATGGTAACAGACAGTTGCATGTGTTGAAAACCTCAGTCATGCCTGGTCTTTACAATGAATTTGCAAAAATTAAAAGGCAGCAGTGAGAGATTCCACGACCAGGTTTACTAATGTCACAGCTGATGGAAAATGTTGATAAGCCTACTCTGACCAAAAGAAAAGTGTACATCCTCTCTAAGCCAATAAGCTGACCTAAATGATGCAACTCATGCTCTTTTTTACCTTTTCCTATGTTGGAATATGCCTGGTTTTTTGGGGAGTTGTGTCAATGTGGATGTCTCTGTATTTGAGGTATTGACCTCCTGGAGGATTTCTTTTGTTTGCAGATGAGTCCACAACAAAATTTTTTATTTTTTATTTATTTTTGTTTTTAAGAGTTTTCTATAGCGCGAACAAGACCCTTAGGTATCAGAGCGCTTCACATTACATGAGATGGTTAATGACAAGTATTTTTCAGGAAGATTTCTCACATTGTTTTGAGGTAGGTACAATTTCAAGGTAGGTGTTTTGAGGTGGTTACATTGATATTATACATTAAAGGATATATAGCAAAATACATATAGCAGCCCTAGACTGATAATATACATTAAAGGATATACAGTAAATACATATAGTGTGTTCGATAAAGATTAGCATCTAGCTAAATATAATTTTCGAATAGAAATAATATCTCCCAAGAGTCTCTTTTCATGTGTATCTTTCAGTCCTTGTTGATGTATTCTAGTTTCTTGAGTCAAGCCTTATGGAAGGAACTTACTCATTAAGTAGAGTTTAGTTTCCCTCTTAAAGGATGTTGTGTCCGTAATTTTTCTAATGTTTGGAGGAAGTGAGTTCCAGATCCTCGGGGCTGCTCCTGAGAAGGCTCTATCGTACGTTTTTTTCTTTCTGAAGATGGCTGGTCTCAACACTAGCTGCTTTGCACTCCTGGCTGGTCTGTTTCCTCCAGATATTTTGATTTTCTGGGCAAGGTAACTTGGTGTATTGTGGTGTAGTGCTTTGTGGGTTATGCATACCATTTTTAACTGGATTCTGGCTTCGTAAGGTAGCCAGTTTAATGACTTCAGGTGTGGTGATATGTGGTCAAATTTTCTCGATCCGGTGATCAGTCTTGTCGCTGCGTTGAGACATGCCTTTAGAGGTGCTGTTGAAATTTTTGGAAGACCTGCTAGCATTGTGCATCCATATTCAATCCTTGCGATAACTAGTGATTGTACCGCCAATTTGAGATCCGCCTTAGATATGAAAGGTTTCATTTTTCTGATGTAGTTCAGATGATAGCGTGCGCTTTTTGTCATTGATTTAATGTTGGCTTTCATGTTTAGGTTCTCATCAAGAATGATTCCTAATGATTTCGCTGATCCAACTAGGGTGGGGGTGCAGTTTAATGCAGTGATCAAGTTGGTCCATTCTTTTACTTCTGTGGGTTTCTTCGATGGTGTGATTAGTAAGAATTCTGTTTTTTGCGCATTTAGTTTCAGATGATTATCAGTTAGCCATTGTAATGATGTTTTTAGGGCATTATTCATTCCCATGATGTCCTCCCTGGACGAGATCTTGATGTAAATCTGCGTATCATCAGCATACATATGATAGGATATTTTGGAATTTTGAAGGATTTCTGTGAGAGGTTCGATGTAAATGTAAATGTAAATGTACAGGAATTTATATAGCGCAAATCACCGAGCGGTTTCTAAGCGCTTGCTTAGGGAACCCGTCCTGGTATTCCCCTGTGAGATAACCCCGGCAGGGTATCCGCAAGGTGAAAGCCAGGCATCCTGCCGCGAGGGGCCGTTGTGGAGATTAAGCAAGCTATTGCCCAGAGTCGCAGAGTGTGAACCCGTGAATCGAGTAGGCACCGGAGCGAGAATTGTCGAGTCCATGGACATTTTAGGACTCAAGACCCCGCCGAGCCGGGAATTGAACCCTGGTCCCGGGCTGACCTCTGCTTCCAGGTCTGCCTCCTCTAACCAGTGAGCCACACTTCTCCACTAGAGGTTAAACAGTGATGGAGATAATGTAGAACCTTGAGGGACTCCAATTGAGTTAGGGCATGATGGTGAGAGTGATTGATTGACCAAGAATCTTTGCGTTCTATTCTGAAGAAAAGATTCAAACCATTTTAGTACATTTCCCGACAGTCCCATCCTGTCGTGGAGCCTGTTCAGTAGTTTCTCATGATTTACCGTATCAAATGCTGATGATAGGTCAAGGAGGATAAGTAGACATGTCTGATTCTGGTCTAATGCCTGTAGTGCATCATCGACAATATGTAGAATCGCTGTTTCTGTGCTGTGTCCTGTTCTGAATCCTGACTGGCAGTCGTCTAGTAGCGAGAAGTTTGTGATGTGTTGGCTTAATTGGTTTTGTACGCATTTCTCAATTAGTTTGGCAAGAATAGGGATATTGGTCACTGGGAGGAAGTTATTTGGATCTGCTGGGTCCGCTGACGGTTTTTTGATGATGGGAACAACTTGACCTGTCTTTAGGCAGTCTGGGAGGATCCCTTGAGAAAGGGAGGCGTTTATTATTTTCATCCATATGGGAATCACAATATGGTTTATTTCTCTGATGCATTTTGATGGGAGTGGATCATTATAGTGGTTGTTGGGTTTGATGTCCGATAGTGTTTTGGCTACGGTATTTTGGCCGAGTGTTATGAAATTGTCCCATAACGCCTTGTTTTTTGTGTTGTTCTGAGTATTTTCCAATGTGATATTGATTGTTTGGGGTGTTCGATTGTCTGTAATGCCATTGTTGTCAGCTTCTTTTCTGAGCTCTCTTTCCATAGTATTGGCCTTGTTTGTGAAGAAGGTTGCGAACTCCTCACAACTTAGTTTCGTTTTTGTCGTTTCTTGGGCAGTTTTGGCCTCTTTATTGGATTGTTGTTTTATGATCTCGAATAGTTTCCGAGGTCTATTTTTGGCGTTGTCTAGTTCAGCTCTAATAAATTCCTTTTTTGAGTTTAGGATCTTTTTGTTGTATTCCCTCCTGATTCTTCTGAGGGTATTCAGTTCAGGCGATGATGGGCGTTGTCTCCATTTTCTTTCCGCCAGTCTCAGTTTCCGCCTTTCTTCATTCAGTGTTCCACTGAACCATGGATTTTTAATCTTCTCTGTGATTTTTTTTCATTTTTAGTGGCATTGTGGTGTTGATTATGTTCGTCACTGTTGTAGTGTAATGATCTGTGAGATCCTCCACTTTCAGCATGTTGTTTGGTGGGTTTAGGTCCTTCTCACAACTTTCTATTAGTAATTTCATATTCAGATCTTTAGTATCTCGCGTCCATTTCTTGTGTCTGGTAGGTTGTATGGTCTTGTTCTTTTTCATTGTATTTATCTGGAACGTTATGGCATGGTGATCTGACCAGTCGCAGGGCTCAATTGCTATAATTGAGGAATTGTTAGTTTTTGAGATTATCCAGTCTAATGTGGCTCCTTTCCTGTGTGTTGGCTGTGTACACGCTTGGTTAAGGTTTAGCTCCGCTAGAAGGTCTTCAAGAGCATTCACCTGTTTGTCATCCTTGTCATTCCAGTGTAAATTAAAGTCTCCTAGAACAATGTTATTAGTTTCAGAATTGGTGTTGGTGGTAATGATTTCCATTAATTGCTCTATGAAGGACATATTATTGCCTGGAGGGTGGTAAATCGCATGCAGCTTGCATCTTTGATTCTCTGCAGATCTTATCTTGAGACTCAGGTATTCACAGGTATAGATTGCTTCTGATTGATCTTGTCTGACCTCTATATCTGATCTATATATGCAGGCAATCCCACCACCTATCTTTTTTGGTCTATCATGTCTCACGATATTATACTGTGGGGGTACAAGTAGGTCTATATATGGTGAAGAGGATTCCGATAGCCAAGTTTCTGTCAAGATTGCTATGTCAATTTCCTTGTTCATGATGAGGTCCGCTATGTCCGATGCATGTTTTGCTGCGGACCGACAACTGAGAGGTAGGCATTTCAACGGTTTCCCTGTGTTCCTTGTACTAATGTTCTGTGGGTCGTCGATTAATTGGATTTGCTGTAGGTTGTTCAGATTAGGTCTCCTTTCGTTTAGCCTTGTTTTTCTATTTGCATCAATCATGATTGTTCTAATTTCTTCCCCTCTATCGCGGCCTGTGGTTTCATATTCCCGTAATAAGGATTGCGTTTCTTCCTCCGACAGGTATTTGAGGTACCTCTCAGATCGATTATGCCTGTATGGTGATGGCATTGCCATCATATTTCCCTTTCTATGAGATTTGCGTGTAGTTTCTTGGATGAGCTTGGTTTTGTTATGAGAGCATACTGTGTTTTCCATCATCTTTTTCAATGCCTGTACTGTATTTAGAATATTGTTCACTTGGGATTGAAGCTCTTTGATTTTTCTTTGGGTCTGGGATGAAGTACTACGTTTGTTCCTCTTCTTATTTCTATAGCCCTGTTTTGCGTTTTCTATTTCGCCTTTTTTCCTTTTCAACGGGCACCTTCTCTTCATGTCATAAGCTCGGTTGTGAGCTCTGTCTCTGATCGGGTCGCTCTCCCTGCTTATTTCTCTTAATGCCATGTTTGTGGGATGACTACTTTGTTCCTTTCTAGGTGTCCTTCGTGTAGTGGTAGCATTAGGTAAGGGAGTCGTGGTATCTTCTACATCACTTGTTACAGTTTTTTCCATGTGTGCCATACTCAACGGCAATGTCCTGCCCGTGTCGAGAGGTGTCCGATCTTCCTTCTGTGCATGTTTCCGGCTGTCATTCTCATATCGTGTTTTCCCTTCCCTTCTATCTGTAACCTTTCTGGTAATATTGAGTGTCGTTGTATCTTCTTTCCGGGCGACCTCCTGGGTTTTGTTTGTATATTGTGAGAGCGAATTGGTTCTTATTGAGACGTTCCCCGATTGTGTTTCTCCTGTACCTTCTAAGACTCCTTTAAGTGTTGGATGTGGGGGATTTTGTTGGTTTTTTATAGATGGTATGTCGTCAGTGTTGGTAATACGGTCGGGGACTGTAGTGTCTTCTCGAGGGGACGTGTGTAGTTTCCGGCTGCCATTCTCGTATCGTGCTTTTATTTCGTTTCTTTCTGTAACATTGCTATGTCACTGTACATAATAGAACTAGAATGCTGTATGAGTGATAAGGGAAGTGAAGGGATTTGAACAAGGCTATTTTACATGGCCCAAAACAAAAAGGGCCTGTGGTGAGTCAGTAGTAGAGATATATCCCCCATTCCAACAAACTCCTCTCCTCAATCAATGGCCTTTTTGTTTGTGTGTGAGTGTGTGTACGTGTGTGTGTGTGTGTGTATGTAGATGGAGAGAGAGAGATTCAAACATTTTAATCAAACAACACTGATTTGCTCGAAAAGGTAGTTGGACAATTTAATGTGTGTGGCAAGGAGCAGTGTCAGTTTTTTCTGTGTTGTCACCCAATACATTGATCAGCAGTGGTGGTGGCCACTACAGGAGACATGACAAATAGCACTGGGGAACTGGCACCATCTGGCCTCTTTAGAGACACCAGTGAAGACTCTGGAGTAAATAAATATAACCTTTGAGGCTAGGGGCTCTGGGAGAGTATGAGGAAGAAGAAGGGCAATAAGGTCTGTTCAGGATTGATGAAGAGCATAGAGATAGATAAGAATGCACTGGAAACGCCAATCAAGGGACAAAGTGAGAAAGTATGCAGGAAATAAATCAAGAGGTGCCATAAGGGCAAGGTCAGCTGGAAAGCTGAAAAGGAAGAGAGGGTGGGGTATAAAAGAGGAAAAGAGAAAAGAGAAGTAGGGAATGGAGAAGGTGTGAACATGGACGTAGGAAATACAAAGCAGAGAGCATAAAACAGAAGAGAAAGGGAAAGAAATACCTGACAGGAGATAGGAAAAGCACAGTGTCAGGGATGTGACTGAAGAAACAATAGAATGATCAGAAAAAATGAAGAGGAAGAAATAGAAAGCAAGAGGGAAGATGGAGGTATGAAACAGAAGGAACAGTGGATGCACTTTTGTCAAAACTGAACGAAGAGCTGGCCCGATGTATATCATAACAGGAGTCTGTATCGGGAACCCCATCTAAAACAGGGCAAACTTTCTCTACGTACTGATGACAGGGACCCTGTAGTGGATAGACCACCACCTATGGTACACTGCTGGTAGACAAAGCCCAACCATTAACCCCACCATCCAGGGTTATTTACAGAAGCCGTATTGGTATCAGTGGCGTAACAAAAGCCCCGTAGCGCCTGCAGTATGAAGGGTCGCTGGCCTGAGAGCTCTTGACTGGCACAGAGAATGGAGGGCCCCCTCCATGTACTTTGCAGGGGGCTCCTCAAGTTTTGTTACGCCACTGGCAGATGAATATCTCTTTTCACCCTCTCACGGTATTGCCTTAAATTGATCAAATTCCTCACATAGAGTACAGTGTTTATGTGTGACTTTTAACTCTTTTTCCCTTCCTGGTTCCGAACATGGAACCGGGTCTCCAAAATACCTTGGCTGTTGTTGTGTTCCAAAGGGGGCTGCGCATGCGGGCAGTGGTCCTCCTACTGCTAGAGGGCTCCTTCCCTTCAAAACAAATAATTACCTCACCGCACGTTACAAGTCTCTATATTTCAAAATTGGCGACTCTGCGCTCTGTTCAGTGAACAATTCGATGGGTGTCTCCCGCTCACAAGGTTATAACCACTTGAGGTTGTCTTCCTGCTGTGTGGGAGAACATCAGTCAGGGGCACAGCCCCCATTAAGCCTGGCGCTTGATGCCTCAACCTGGGTCTGTAATTTACATGAAGGTTACCCATGCTCAGCCCTATTTAATAGTCTATGCGCAATGCAATAACCCCTTCCAGTTCCCTAATTAAAATCACCCTTGCCATAGGTGAGAAAATGAACGACCCTCCGGGGATATATGTTTGTGTGTGTATATATTTTATATGGAGGCTGAAGCCAGTCTCCACTCATACACCTACCAGGAGCCCCAAACTGTATCTTCAAGAGAAGGAGGTTGAATCTGTTTCATGGGATGTACATTTTGCAGAGGAGGTACACACCTCTGTACAAAAAGCTCTGTCCACAGCTTTGCCGCCCCTGTGTCACGGTTTAGTTGTACCAGTCTTGTAGGGATGCCACAACCTCCAACTTGCCCTACCAGAATACACTGTCCAAAAGGAATTCATTGTTGGCACAGTAAAGTCCCGGGGCGGGGGGCGGGGGGGGGTTGGGGATCCGAGGGGATTTGGAAAAGAAATAAAACAGGTGGTTTATATGTATGTGTCACTGGAATGCATGAGCTTCTAGTCTCTCTTAAGTGAAGATCTAAATGTAAAAATACTGTATTTTACTAAAGTGTATGATTGAACTTCAAAAATTCTCTCACTTGGAAAATTGCTATATCTGCTGATTTATATCTATTTTCTCAGCTTTCTCTTCTCTTTTGTATTAATCAAAAATGGCAATCTACAAACTAAACACACCCTTCTAATGTGTGAACATAATTGAATACACTCAAATTGTCAAGAAGTGTGTTTACACCCACCTGTGTGCCAAGGATACCAGAGAGAAAACAATAGGTTCAGAACACAAAATCTGTTAAATAAATAATTCTCTCCTCACACTGAAATTGCCCTGAGTCAACAAAGAACCTTTCTAAATAAATCTCCAAAGACTTTAGGTTCATCAGTGTCCTTCCAAATGCCATGGTTTATGACTTGCAATCCTTTCACAAATCAAACAAAGTTCATCTGCAAGTTCAGACAGTCTTTCTCCAGATGTCAAGGTTTGTGGCATTTGGCACCTCCTAAAACTAAACTCCAAACCAAATAATGTTCACAAAACAAATATGCACTTACAGTTCCTTATGAAACTTAAATATACATAAAATGAAGTTTTAGAACTTAGTTCAAACACTTTATATTTTAAACAAAGGCTTCATGAAACTAGAAATCTTCAGTTTAAATATCTTGCTCTAATTGTTCAAGGTTCACACATTTAACTCTATGTAAAAAACGTTTTCAAAACAATCCTACCATGTTGGGGTCAAGGAAACACAAATTATATTTTCTACTTCAAAGTTCTTTTTCAGCATACAGAAGGTGACTGAGGAAAGAGATTAACTGGATGTTCAAATGGACTACTTCCTCCAACATCTGATGAGACAAATCGGACTTTTTGAATAACTTGTCTCACCACTTTATCAACTTTTAGAAGCCATGCAGGCAGTATTCTCCTGACACATGTTATTAAGAGAAACAACTTTTCTTTGTGTTAAATGTCACAACACCTGATATGTTCACATGGACAGTGTGTTAAACATTTATTGCAATTCTTTCCTGTGACAGCCCCAATATGCAAATTTGCCTCTTTATTCACAATAATGACACCCTGGAGAAGAGCCTCCTTGAGTTGTTGGCCAGCCACTTAGATCCCATCCCATGGAGAGAAGACCAGCCAGGACCTTCTAGGTACATAGAGCCACCAAGACAGACCACACATCTGCTCAGAGAGAGGATGAACTGCCCCAGGGGCCAATACCAGGAACCTGCTGACCCTTTTTCTGGAGACCTTCCTTTCCCAAGATATGATAAGACTGATTCGCCACTTGTCTCTGATGGTGACAAAGAGTGTGTCAGGCCTTGGTGACCTAAATCTGACATCCCTAGCTCCACCTCTAATCAAGACACCTCTGTTGACCCTCTTTTCCCTGATATGCTTCACCTGAATGATATATGCCATTCCCACTCCACAGAATGGGTTCCTGCTGATAAAGTGGCCACCTATGTCGAGGGCTGCATTCACAAACCTCTGGACAAAGAGGTTGTAATAGACTCCGAGCAGAATGCTGCCATCTTTCCTTGGAAGGGAAGGTGCCACTCACACCTAAGACCGATGCAAAAAGGGCCACCTTCTTAGCTAAATATATCAAGGACCCCAAAAAAGACATTGACTGCTCCTGGCGCTCCAGCCAAAACAATCTTTCAGATATGGAGGATTCATCAAAAAAGATTTTACGCATGGCAGAAGAAGCCAAACAATCTGGTTCTCTGATCTACCCAGAATCTCCTTCCGAGTGGGTGCAACAGGCGATAATCTTCCTGGGAAATAACAACTATGCTATCTCAACGAAAAGCTGCATATCACAGCACAATTTCCCCCGACTGGAGACACATAACCTCGGATATATGGGTTAATGAGATGGTCATGGGATTCCACATATTTCTAAGGGTATCCCTTCCAGGCTGTTCCACCCCGTCCACTAGTGTTTACTGAGGTACAATCCTGGTGCATCAACCAAGATGTGGCAGATCTGAAGGCATAACAATGCCATTGCAAGCTCCTTCTTACATCCTAGAGGTTTTGTCAGCAATAGCTTCCTCATGGAGAAGAAGCACAAAGGCTTCCAGTGATAAACTTGCAGACCTTCAATGGGTTCCTGGTATACCGCCACTTCAAGATGCAGAGCTTCCATCTTCAAGATAACCTTCACCCTGGGGATTGGCTGGTTCGTTTTGATCTACCTTACCTTTTGATCCCTATATACAAGCCTCACCACACATTCCTCCATTTCATCTAGAGACAACAAGTATTTAAGTCATGACCCTTCCATTTAGCCTTTTGCTGGCACCATGGTGTTTTACGAATGTTCTCAAACCAGGAATGGAATTCCTCAGAACAAAGAGCATACAACTGACCGGTTACCTGGACAGCATCCTCATCATGGACCAATCCCAGGAGTTATTTAAGACCCACCTGGCAACTACGATCTCTCCCCTCGAGGGTCTGGGTTTTTTCATCAACATGAAGAGATCCTCAAGAACTCCCTGACAAACAATCATCTTCTTTGGGTTTGTGATAGATTCTGTATGGGTCACGCTGAGCCTCCCAAATAAAAAGATGGCCAAGAGTCACTAAAAACTAAGGAGAACTCTTGCCAAGCCAAAATCATTCCTGAGGCAGCTGGCCAGGATAGTGGGGTTACTATCTTCTTTCAATCCAAGTGATCTTCCTTTACCCACTGCATTACAATACCCTGAAACATCTCAAAGTCTCACACTTAAGGAAGGATCTTACTTATACAGAACGGGTTCCACTCTCAGAGGACACCAAAGAAAATATCAGCCACATGGAGGTATGGAACGGGAGAGCCCTTTTCGGATGAGACCCTAACATCATTATTGAGTTGGGATGCCTTCCGTCTGGATGGGGTGCCATATGTAGACAACCAGCTACATAAGGAAGCTGGTTGGATCAGGAGCTACAGACTGTACATCAACAGTCTGGAGATCCTGGCCAGATTCTCCATAATTAAGTGCTGGACCAAGGCGAGATCCCAATGTTGTGTCTTCTTCAAGATGGGCAATATCTCAGCAGTGAGCTATTTAAATCATCTAGGGCAATGGCCCTTATCCTGTGGTTCAGGGGCCCTGGAGGACCACCAATCCTTCTCAGGAGTTCAGTGACTGCTTATTAGAATAAATAATATTAACAGATAAATAAAGAGTAAATAAATAAACACAATGTAAAATTCATTTTTTAACATGTTCTGTAAATTAGAAAGAATTTGAAATTGGAGGCTAACAATTAAGTTAGTCTCCTCTAAGTAATTTGTGGGATCAGCACAGATGCATCAAACAGACTATAGTATGGATGATCAGTGGACTAAATTGAATTTAGAAAAGCTCAAATCTTGCTACTAAAGTTAACATTTTCATTCTTTTTCTATTCATTTGTGAATTAAGAAATGATTTAATCATTTGTGTATTTATTTGATGAATGCTTGTTTCTGTAACTTTTGTGTATTGTTTTGCGGTTTAAGTCATGAAAAATGCTTAGCTGGGGTCCCGGCATTTCAATAATGACTCAGTGGGGGTCCCTTGAATCCAGTAATGATTTAATGGGGGTCCCTGGGTTCCAGTGATTATTAAGTGGGGGTCCACAGCAGTGGAAAGGTTACGAACTGCTGATCTAGGGGCACTTGACCCTCACAGAAGAAGTTTTGACAATTTTGCCTATCCAACCTAGTCTTAGTGACAGCAGAACACCTGCAGAGGACATCCAGCAAAGTGGTAGATTGGAACTCGAGGTATCTCAAGACCTCAAGCATGTGGAAGCTAGACCCAAGAGTGTTCAACAAACTAAGCAAGATCTGGGGTCCATTTGCAGCACATTCCTTTGTATCTTTTCTGGACCATTAAATTCCCAAGTACTTCAGCTGGAGACCGGATCCAAACATGGTAGCAACGGATGCCTTTTTACAGGATTGTCGTCATGAGAATAGGCACAGTTCCCCCCTTGCCATGATTACGAGAACCTCAGCTCAGTACAGACCCAAAAAGCAGATGTAGTGCACGTCACACTGATATGAAAATGTCTACTTTGGTTTCCAGTTCTTCTGTAACTTTCTTGGTATTCTTATATGTTAAATACCCCACTTTCCCCTAATTCTGAAGAATCCAGAGGGACTGTCATATCACCTGGTAATGGAGGGGAACCTGCAACTGATGGCATGGAGGTTTACAGGGGAACACAGAAAATCCCAGGACTTTCGGAACAGGCTTAAGAGCTTATCCATAAATCATGGGCAGAAACCACCACCAAAAGTTATAGATTGGATTGGAAACAATGGATGGACTGGTGTATGCACCGACACTTGTTTCCTGTGGGGTCAAACATTGTTGCCATACTGAACGTTCTCTCTGAACTGGCCCTCCAATGTATAGCTTAAAGGTTTACCCTGCCTTTCATGATGGTCCCAAGTTGTGTGTAGTGAAGCGTTTCTCAAACCCTTGGTCGAGACGGGTTTTGGGGAGTCGCGAATGTCCAATCAATAAATAAAGATGCCTTTAAAATCTGTTTTTATCTTGTCACATTTGCTGAACTTCAAAGACAGAGGTCAAATATCAGGCTATGTCCTCTGACCAATTGCTGCTTATTTTTTAAACCCCCAGGGGTTGGTTTTCCAAACTCCTCTCACTTTACAGTCAGAGAAAGAAAATTAAATTGAATTGTGTGACAATCTTGCTGGGGTACGGGGAGTATGAAAGGAAAGGCTGTATGTTTTAATTTTTTTGTAACATACGACAAAATGTAAATACTTGTAAATGATGTGTACTCATCCAGAAATTAGGAATGCAAAAAAGAATCACATACTTTTGCATTTCTGAAGTGTGACTGGCAACAAATATGTTAACAGGTTTAAAACAAATCAAGACACTTTACTTGGTGATTTACACATGATAAAAATAGACTGATACCCGATTTCCATTCATTATTACTTGTGCACAATATAGTTTATCTGTAAAACGTTATGTCCGTGCAAATTTAGCATCTATTTCAAAGGAAAATATGCTGCCTGTAACTGACAGTGTGCTGCCACACAATGTTTTAGTTTCATCATAAATACATGCGCCTCATGTCCATTAAAGCTAGGTGTGTCACAAAAATGTATCATTCTAAAAATTGGGCCTTGGTTCTAAAAAGTTCAGGAAGCACTGATATAGTGGAACACTTGAAGGCATATGAGACTAAGACTGATTAAGTTAGACCGATGGGTGAGCATCAATTCTTATTTCAATTCTGAAACCTGTCAAAGTGGTATGGTCATGTACCATTGACAGATGGGTATGATGGGTAATACAGTAGGTTGGCACAGATACCAATATTTTTAGACCATATTCCACAAGAGGTGAGTCTGAGGTCTTTTCTGTCGGTGTGAGTCTTGAGGACATAACGAATGCTGTAGAGTGGTCCTCTGATTCCACATTTAAGGGGTTTTATTGTAAACCCATTGTGGACATAGCCTCTTTAGTGGTAAGTAGTCTTTGAACATACGTAATCCTCACCTCCAGTCCTTTTTTTACAATATTTTTATTCAAAATTTTAACAACATTTATTCCCTCCCTCCCCCCCGCACAGGACAACTTAAGACATACGTAAATAAATGGGCCGATTATATACACAATTCATCATATATATATATATATGCAAGAAAATATTAAGAAAAGATGACAATATGTTACATGGGCTAAAAGAATTCAAAAAGAAAAACCCCAATAATTAACAAACTACAAATGAGAAAAACACCCCAAAAGGGGATCACCAATTTTACCCCTTCCGCTATAACTCTGATCTCTTCAGTTCTGCATTTCCACTCTGCAATCGGTTTCCATATACGTAGTCCTAATATTCTTCCCTTTTTCCCTTTTCTAGCATATATCTCCTTTTCCAAATTATGAATATGTAGCAATCTTGCCATCCAATGCTGCATAGTAGGTGGGGATCTATCGCGCCACGCAGAGGATATACACAATCGCAGCACCGCCATAGCCACAAACAGGAAGTATTCATACTGCGGTTGTATTGTGCCCCACCCTACTCCTAATAAAATCACCTCTGCTGTTAGCTTTACTCTGCAGTTTAGTGATCTATCCAAAAAGACTTCAATAGCTCCCAACAAGGGACTCAGGTTAGGGCATTCCACGAATATATGTGCCATATGTCCATCTGTACTGTCACATCGTGGACATGTAATCCCCTGCGTACCCCCCCCACTGTGCAATTCTAGCTGGCGTATAGTACAACCTATACAGTGTTTTATAATGTTGGGCTTGTAAGGCTGCCGAACATAATATCTCTTGTCCTAGCCGTAGTGATTTTTCGAAAGACCCCTGTAATATCCCTACCTTATTCATCCATTTCAGTTCGAATTTTCCTATGTCTTCCTCTCTATTCGCTATGAGTTCCGCATATATCCTTTTAATCGTACAGCCATATCCCTCCTCAATAATTCTCAGTATTGCGTTATCCTCAAATCCTCGCAATCCTCCTGTCTTACTAGCTAAAAAACTTCTCGCCTGAAAGGACTTGAAAAAGCTCCTTGAGCTAATACCAAATTCCTGTTGTATTTCTGAAAATTGGCGCAACCCCGTCGATCCTAACAGGTCTCCCACTTTTTTCACTCCCAACCGGTTCCAATCCTTGAAGGTTGAATCCGCAAAGATCTCTTGCGGTAGTGTAGGGTTGTTGTCTAATCTAGTGTACTGGTAAAACCTCCCCAGTCCGGCACTTTTTTTAAAAGCCTTCCATACCCGAAATGCCGCGTCTACTGTTTTGAATCTCGTTCTCTTAAAATAGCTTAGTTCCGTATACTTCAAGAGAACGTTCTTTACCTCTTCCCCGAAAGCCAAACCATATATAGCTATTGAACCCAATTGTGCCTCCACGTCCATCTCTGTCCCCCCGTGAGACCTGTCATTTGCTGTAGTGCTGCTGCCCAGTAGTATAATCTCAAATCTGGTAACACCCATCCCCCCCCTCTCCCTTGGTAAGGACATAAACCTTAACGCTCTCCTTGTCTTGCCCTGTGACCAAACAAACCGGTTAATCATGTGCTCTTGAATTGAATTGAATTGAGTTGGTTTTTGTATAGCGCGATAGCTACCCTGAGGCGTCCTAGCGCTGTGGACCGGCGGATGTGATTGAAGGAGGAATTGAGTTTATTTATTGAATAATAAGGTTTTTAACTTTTTACGGAAAGATAGCAGGTTGGGCTCTGAGCAAAGGGGGAGGGGGAGGGAGTTCCAGAGTCCTGCTGCGTTGAAGGAAAAAGCTTGGCCCCCACATTTGGCTTTTCGAATCCTAGGAGTTATGACTCGGAAGGCATGTGCAGAATTAAGCTGTCTGCTCGGGTGATAGGGGGAGATCAGAGAGTGATTAATGGTTGCTCCCTTCCTCCAGAAGGCACGGTGAGCAATGCACATGCTCTTAAATTCGATTCTTTTCCTGATGGGTAGCCAATGGAGGTCTCTTAGTTCAGATTTTACGGGGAGACCGCGAGGGATCTGGAGAAGGGTACGGGCGGCGCAATTCTGGATAACCTGGAGCTTGTTTAGGGTCGATTGGGGGGCTCCCAGGTAAAGGGCGTTCCCAAAGTCTAGCCGGGAGAGAATCAGGCCCTGAATCATAATCTGTCTTGCCTTAAACGGAAGGAGGGGGAGGATTTTACGGAGAAGCCTGAGTATACCGAAGCAAGTGGCTGAGAGTTTGACTGATTGGAGATTGAAGGTGAGTGCTTTGTCCAGCCAGATTCCTAGGCTCTTGATTGTGTCTTTAGCTATGGGGGCAGGTCCAAGAGAGGTTGGCTATATGGAGTCGATAGATGTTTGGGGAGAGTTGCCCAACACCATCAGCTCTGTCTTGTCTCCATTAAGCTTGAGACTAGACGTGGTCATCCAGGAGAAGACTGCTTCTAAGCAGCCCCTCAGGTCGATCGGCTGGGTTAGGGGGTGGTTCAAGGTCACCACCAGCTGAGTATCGTCAGCATATCAGATGATTTGCACTCCAAAGGGGCGGACGACCTCAACTAGGGGGCGCAAGTATATATTGAAAAGCGTGGGGCTCAGGGAGGAGCCCTGTGGTACCCCACAGCTGAGTGGCTTTCTGGGGGATGTGACATTGCCCTCGAAGACTTGAAAAGAGCGGTCCGATAGAAAGGATTCGAGCGAGGTAATTGCTTTTGTTGTTATTCCTAGATCGGAGAGCCTATGTAGAAGGATGCTATGGTTTACGGTATCAAAGGCGGCACTGAGGTCCAGGAGAATTACGGCCGCAGTGCCACCTTGATCCGTAATCATCCTAGCTCCCTCTGTCACGGCGAGGAGAGCGATCTCCGTCCCATGCATGGGGCGAAACCCTGTTTGAGAGAGATCTAGCAAATGGTTTGTTTCCAGGAACTCTGTAAGAGTGTTGTTAACATGTTTTTCCGTAATGGGGGGCGGAGCTAGCCAGCGTCGATGGTGGACGCGTGAGCGTTGGGCTCCTCGCCGATACCCACACGATCCTGCTCTAATATCCTCCCATTGCGGTGAATTACATACCAGGCAGCGGCATTCGACTGTGAGAGGCGCCCGGTTCCTCCGGTCAGAGACCTGGGCTCCGGGGGAGAGCCGCGCCGACGGACGCTCACAGGACGCGGGGGCTGACGGACTGGGCCCAGTCCCCGGTCTCGCGCTGAGAAGGATCCGACCAGCGTAGCTGTGCGTGCGGCGCGGTAACTGACCTCTTCCCGCTACGGTGCGGAACAGCCGCGTCGGAGGCCCCCGGCGTACTTCCTGCCCCTGAACACCAGCTTGACACCTACGGGAGTGTCTCCAACCTGCCACGGACCTTTCTCACAGCCAAACGGGGGCAGCGGCCAGTATTGGCGGCTGATAGCGGAGTGCCCTTGCAACGGGCGCGGGGCCCCGGTGCGCCCTGGGGAAAAGCCGGAACCAGCGTGGACATTGACTGCGGAGCCCGGACCTGGAGCCCATATCGCGCCTGAGTCCCGACGGTGGCGGGAACCAAACAAGTCGGGCACAGTGACCCAGTCGGACTGCTGGTGCTGAGGTCTTGAGCGCTTGCATCGTGAACCAGGCCCTGAACCCCGGCCTCCCCCTGTGAAAGTAAGCGCGGACGAGTGCTCCGGACTGAGTCTGCCCCCTCGCTGAAACTAGGAGTCCCTCCTGGAGACCTGGCGTTTGGGGGTCACCAACACGAAGAGTGCCCTGCAGGGAGGTGGGAGCATTGTCCCTCCGGTCTGGGGTAGAAGTACCCCACCATTGCAGCCTAGTGAGGTTGGGCTGGCTCACCCTTCAGGCGCCACGTGTCATCGAAACGAGAGGCGAGAGGTGCGCGGGGGGCGGTGAGGTGCGTCAGCCCACACAGCAACCACTGCGCGGCGGACACTGGCCCCTCTCCCCCCCCCCTACCTCACTTCGACCAGCATACAGAGTGAGGAGCGTGACGGCGGCTTCACTACAGGATATTCATTGACAAGGGGATCCGGCGAGCTTACCATAGTCTGATAGCCTTACGAGGGCTGCATAGGATTTGGCGCGACGTGGAGTGGAGGCACTCTGAGGTTTCCCCAGTATAGAGTGAAGCTGCAACAGGACGTTTGGCTGACAACGATGGGTAAGGGCGATAGAACTCAGCCCAAGCTATCATTCGATCAAAGGCGGGCGAAGGGCCCGGATACACAGGCCGCGGGGCCGCCTCCACAATCCACAGCTCCTGAGAGTGGGATGTGCTCAGAAATCAGGGAACTGCTGACGCACATGGAGAAAGGACTGCAAGATAGCATAACAGCAATCGGCACCAAAATAGACGCCCTTTCCTACCGAATGGACCGCATGTCGGAGAGGGTTGATAAAAATGCGGAACGCCTGGACATGTCGGAAAGGAGGATAACGGAGGTCGAAGAAGCGCAAATGGAGTGGGACAAGGACCGCAGGCAGTTCAGTAAGCTGCTACAAGTCATCCAGGACAAGTCGGAAGATTTGGAGGCGCGCTCCAGGCGCTCGAATATACGCATCACGGGAGTGGCGGAAACGACAAATACTGGAAAAATGGAGCTGTTTGTTGAGAAACTCTTGACCACTCTCCTGGGCGAAGAAACCTTCTCACCGATGTTCATTGTTGAGAGGGCGCATCGCACCCTTGGACCCAGGCCTAAAACAGGGACAACACCGAGACCAATCATAGCCAAACTCCTGAATTACAGGGACAGAGACGCGGCGTTGCGAGTGGCCAGAGAAAAGGGGTCACTGCAGTATGAGGGTATGGACATATCTTTGTACCCGGACTTCACGGCTAAGGTACAAGAGGAGAGACGCCACTTTGCCCCGTACAAGAAACAACTGCGAGAACTGGGTCTAGACTACGCGATGTTGTACCCCGCCAAACTTCGCATTAATAAGCTGGGCCGATCCCACTTCTTCACAGACCCGAGGGAGCTGCAGAAAACTCTGAAGGTGTGGTCGAAGGAACAGCGACATAGCCCGCGCAGCCAATGCGAGGAACATGAAGATACAGCGCTGATGGATGAGCAGGACTGAGCGAGTGACTTGCCTCTCTCTACATGGGTGGGGGGGGGATTTGCGGCCGAGCTGTTCCAGAACTCTGTGGACGATTGGACTAACCTGCGGACCAGCTGCCCATATGCGAGAGCAGCGGCGACTACTGGGTGAGATCTTACCAATGTTGGGCTACTGGTCATTGCTTGCAACACTGTTTGTATATATAGTTGGAGGTTATGCCGCGCTCTGTGGGGAACCCTCATTGGCTGTGATCTTTCTGAGTACATGAATGGCATCATCTGCGGGGAGATTTAGAGTTCACTAAGATGGATGAGATGTATTGTGGTCACTTGAGCACTTAGCAATCCATTTCAGGGGCGGGCTGTATGGCGGGTGGGTGGGCACCTCGAATGGAGAGATATACCCAAGTTCAGTGGGAATGGGGCATGTGGTTTTACCCCCCTCTTTCTTGAGAATCGCTGAGATACGTCACACAATGGTAGACTATGAGGGTATGCGGGCGTTGGGGTCAGAGTACATGGAGACCTGTTGGACTTACTACGGCTGACTATGTCGGCGACCTCTGCCCCCGCGCCTTTGGCTACTGTGGTTCCGATGTGGGCCACTTGGAGTAAAGTTAAGTTTGGGAAGGGAGACGTTGGGGGTCGGGAGGGTGTGTTATACTGTCGGGCCGAGTTGGGGGAGGTCTGCTGTGGGAGGGTGGGTGGGGGTAGGGTTTTGTTTTTCGAGATGCTGCTGCAGGTTGAAACTTTCAGGAAGGCCTTGAATGATGGTGCTGACAATGGCTTGCTGTGGATGTACTATCAATGTGTGTTGGATAATGCAAGATCGCACTTGTCGGCCGGATACTGTAGTGTAGCCTTTGGTGCATTAGATAGTTGGCACCGACCTTGCTCTTTGACCCTTTGACTGCAGAGATTAACCATGGCTTGAATGGTGACACGGTATGCCTCAGGGCACTGACATGGAACGTGAGGGGCCTTAACGATTATCGTAAGCTCAGGAAAGTATTGAACTATTTGCAGAGACAGCACATTGACCTGGCCCTCATACAAGAAACGCACTTAGTTCCAACTAGTCCGATGCTAAATGCTAGAGGGTTGGTGGGATGCACCGTGCTGGCAGGCTTCACATCACACTCTAGGGGGGTGCTCACATGGGTTAACCCCAAATCCCGGCTACAGCTCACACTGTTGAGGGCTGACCCGGATGGCAGATTTGTTATTGCGAGGTGTGTGGGGAAAGGGCAAGACTTTATCGTAGTCAATGTATACGGCCCGAACTATGACACTCCCGCATTTTATACTACATTGGCTAGATTGTGCACCCAGTATGCAGGTTCCAAGATGTTATGGGGGGGCGATCTCAACTTAGTGTTTGACCCTGAGGTAGACAGATCGACTGGGCCCCCACGTCGCCCGGCGGCAGCGGCACAACAGTTGCAGGTGGAAATGCTTGCACTCGACTTGGTTGATGTTTGGAGGGACAAATATCCGACCACAGGGGGTTACACACACTACTCGTCTTTTCACAACATATATACCAGAATAGACTATTGGCTGGCATCGTGTGTCATGAAGACACAGGTACGGAGATGTGAGGTACTTCCTCGCACGTTATCTGACCACTCCCCAGTGCTGATGGTGATAGACACTCCAGAGAAGAGAATACCCCCCTTCACCTGGCGGTTCCCTCCTTACTCACTGCTCGACGAGACTTTCCGAGCAGAGCTGGCCGAAGAGATAGACTCCTTCTTTGACACTAATATTGGGTCGGTTGACACTTTTTCCACGGTCTGGGAGACTTTCAAGGTGGTCATGAGAGGTCAGGTGATGGCGAAGCATTCTGGTGTACTTAAGGCTATAAGGCAGAGACTGACCCACTTAGAGCAGAGTATAGCGGAGTTGGAGCGGGCACACCAAGCGAGCAATGCTGAGGCTGATTTGACTCGAATGCAGGAACTTCTCCGGGAATTTTGTGAGGAGGCAGACAGGGAGGTACGACATCTAGGTAAATACGCCTCCGCGCGAATCTATGGCGAGGGGGAGCGTCCGAGCTCTTTACTGGCAAAACTCATTAAGGGCACCAGACGTGTTGCCCCACTCAAGGAACTTCATACAGAGGAGGGCCGAATTCTGCGAGACGAGGGCGAAATTCTCAAGGAATTCACAGACTTTTATTCGCGGCTCTATGCTGCTAGATTAACCAATGTGGAGAGCGACATTGATGACTATCTGAGCTACATCAAGATGCCATTCTTGGAAAATTGGCAGAGGGAATTCCTTATGGCCCCGATACAAAAGGATGAAATCGCTGATGCGCTAGAGGGTATGAAATCGGGGAGCGCCCCTGGGGCGGATGGTCTGACGGTGGGCTTCTATAAAGCCTTCAAAGAACTGCTGATTCCACATCTCTCCACTCTCTTTGACGAAATATGTGAGTCGGGAATGATGCCCCCATCCATGCGAGAGGCTCTCATAGTCACGATTCTTAAACCAGGGAAGCCCCCTGAACATTGCGGGTCGTATAGGCCATTGTCGATGATCAACGTCGACGCTAAGATCTTCGCGAAAGTGTTAGCGACACGCCTGTCGTTGGTAGCTCCCGGATTGGTGGCACCGGAGCAGGCTGGTTTTATCCCCGAACGCAACCTGAACTATAACATCCGCACGGCACTGGGCGCGATCCAACACACCCGCCAGGACACGCAGGCTGTAGCTGTCTTCTTGGACATGGAGAAGGCTTTTGACTCTGTGGAGTGGCCCTTTCTGCTTAGAGTTTTGAGGAAGCTGGGGTTGGGCGAACCCTTTGTCCAAATGTTGGGCGCACTTTATCATTATCCCACTGCCAGGGTACGGATAGGAGACGCAGTCTCGGATCCTTTCCCGACTAGTAGAGGCACCAGACAGGGATGCCCCCTATCTCCGCTGCTGTATGCACTGATTGCGGAACCTTTGGCGTGTGCACTTAGAGAATATCACAGGCACAGAGCTATCAGCTTTCCGACATATAAGATAGGGATATCCACATATGCGGATGACACACTGCTATATATCAGGGATCCTGTCAGCAACCTGTCGGCGGTCCTGCGGGAGGTGGTGCGGTTTGGGGCACTTTCCGGACTTCGAGTGAATTGGACGAAGTCGGTGGCTTTCCCGTTAACGAGCGGTACAGACTGTTTTGACATGGAGTACCCACTAGTGTGGTCTACGGACCCAGTCAGATACCTTGGCATTCAGATACACACTGACCCAGACATCTTAGCCCGTGAAAACTATGGCGTGGCCTGTGGTAAGCTGGCTACCGATGTGGACAGGTGGTGTAAAATTCCGCTTTCCCTCATGGGAAGAATAGCCATCATAAAAATGGTGATACTCCCCCGTTTTCTCTTTTTATTCTTTAACCTCCCCATAGTAATGCCGAAATCATTCTTTCGTACACTCACGCAGCTCCTAAGCCGATTGGCCTGGGGTGGTGGACAGCCTAGGGTGAAATGGGAGGTCCTGATGCTCCCATATGAGCAGGGTGGATTGGGAGTGCCTAATTTCGAAAGATACTACCACATTGCGCAAGCTACGCACTTACACACCTGGATTCATGGACGGCGAGACATCCCACACGTGATTATGGAGCGGCTTTTTGCAGCCCCTGTCCCGTTACCGGCTACGGTATGTGACCCAGTGGACCGCAGAGTGGGAACACTTGACTCAGTTAGGGCCACTAATCACGCTTGGCACTCGATACTACGATCGCAGGCCTGCGAGCTGCTGTATTCCCCGCTGATGCTGATTGAATGGGCAAGATGGCTCCCCACGATTGTGGAACCCGGGGTAGTCAGGGCTTTGCAAAAACTTGGTCTTAAAACTATGGGGGATTTATTCGAGGCTGGGATAGTCAAGATCTGGGAGCAAGTCTCGCAGGGCGGAGAGCACCATACGCTCCTAGATAAATTCCAATACCATAGAGTACGAGGGGCTTTTCTGGAACTGCTTGGCCCGGACCTTGCGGAGCCCCCTGAGGTACCGGAGTACACATACGTGATAAAAACATCATCCCAGCATAAGCTGATTACCAATTTGTATAAAATTGGGCACCGACACTCTCAAGTAACCTACACTAGGGCGAGATTGGCCTGGCAGACTGATCTTGGCATACAGATAGACGACGCTATGTGGACATACTGTTGTACGAGCACTAGGAGGGTATCCCTGAATGCCAGGCATCGACTGATACATTTTAAATACTTGCAGCGGGTATACTACACCCCGGAAAGGCTTCACAAATATGGTCTTAGACAATCAGCGGAATTTGAGCGGTGCCACACGATGATAGCTGGTTTTATGCATATGGCATGGGAGTGTCCGGGAATACATAAGTTCTGGAAGGCGGTCTTTAGCGAAATGAGCAATATAACTGAGGTAGAGATACAGCCGGATCCGGCTTTGGCATTGCTGGGCAACTCTAAGCCGGTCCCTGCTCCACTGCGCCGGCTCGTTGACATGGGCCGCTTGGTGGCGCGTAAAGTTGTAGCGACCTGCTGGATGCGAGGGCCGCTGCCAGTCCTGAAAAGATGGTCCCGTGAGATGCTGTATTGTAATACGCAATCTGAGGCCTTTGGAGAGCTGCTCCCCCCTAGGAGCCGCCCTAAGAACTTCTGGGGACTGTATCAGGCTTACCTGACAGCTAAGGATGCGGAGGGTGACACAGATGACGGCGGCGGGGGTTAGACCTCACACCACCCCCCTCCACCCCGATATTGGTGGGTCGCGGGCGGGAGACACGCTATGAGACACGAAGAACTGCACACATTCAGTAAAGAATGGGAGCATGGTAAGGCGAATATGTATAAAACATTACTACAGGTCACCTGGCACGTACACAGAGTTCAGGGCGCACAACACAGTAGGACTTAGGACCTGATGAGCGCATCTAGTTGGGGGGGTGGGCTGTGTGATAGGGGAGGGTAGAACAGTCTAACGGGAGGGAGACATAAAGATGGGTTCGTTTCTCTTTGTCTTGTTTGTAAGGAATATGCTATGTAGTGCAGGCATGCATTGGTACAGCTAATGATCCTTTACCTTACTGTAAATGGAAGTTACCGTTTTGCAATTGTTAACTTTAGACATGATTTTTTTTGATTTGACTATGACAAATGATGCGGCCGGCCCGAGAAGGGATGTAGGCGAGAGACTTTGTACCACTCCCTGTTCTTTCACTGGTTTAAATAAACTATAAATAAATTTTTAAAAAAACATGTTTTTCCGTAATTTTGCTTAGCCAGGGTAGCAGGGAGATGGGTCGATAGTTCCCTGGGTTTTCTGATCTAGGTTAGCTTTTTTAAGAAGGGCTTTGACCAAAGCCTGTTTCCAGCTGGGTGGTACTATGCCTGTGTCCAGAGAGGTGTTGATTAGGTCAAGAATAGTGGGGAGAATATGTGAGGAGACTGTCCGTAGGGACTGAGCTGGTGCTGGGTCCATGGGGGAACCAGATTTGACCTGGGACATGATGGTTTGAAGGATTGTGGAATCCAATTGGGGGAGTGTTTCAAGGACGACTGCGGGTGGGGGTCCCACGTCCTTGTGTCCAGTTGGGAGGGGTAGGGCGTGAGGAAAGGAGGAGTAGACATTGTGGATTTTATTATAGAAGAAGTCGGCTAGATCATTACAGCGTGTTTGGGAATTATAAGGATCTAAAGGTTTTTCTGGGAGTTTAAGCAAGGTTTTGGCGATTTGATAGATTTCTTTGGGCTTTGATGATGCAGCGTTTATTTTGTTTTCGAAGAAGATAGATTGAGCAGTTCTAATTTTATTTTATAGAGTTTTATGAGGGATCGATATGCAGTTTTGCTTAAGGGAGAGTAATCCAGACGCCATTTCCTTTCAAGTTTTTTACATTGACGCTTCATGTTGCGTAGCTCCAAGGAATACCAGGGCGCATTCTTTGGGCTGTGTTTTGGTTCAATGTTGGTCAATGGAAGTATTGAGTCCAGGGACTGAGTTATCCATCTGTTGTAATTCTCATTACTTAAGATGGGATCGGGGTTGCATGGAGGAATTGAAGATTCCAGGATGGCTGCCCACTGTGTGTGGTTAAGTGTTGACCACATGCGGTCTCTCCGGAATGCAGTAGGTGGGGAGGAGTGGAGGGTTGGGGTTGTCAAGACAAAGGGAATCAAGGAGTGGTCTGACCACAGGAGGGGGGAGGGTATGCCAACTGAGAGGTCCGTGCAATTGCTAAAGATAGGGTCAAGGAGATGGCCCCTTGTGTGGGTCGGTTTCAATACTCGTAGTGACAATTGTAATGCCTCGAGACTATTTGTTAATTCTGTGGCTGCATGGTCTGAGGGGTCATCAAGATGGATATTGCGATCCCCTAGAAGGGTGTAGTTGGGTAGACTACAGGTTCTAGTGGCTATAGAGTGGGGCAAACATTCGAGAAATTGACCCATAGTGCCAGGCGGGCGGTAGATAAGGATCCCTGAAAAAGTACAAGTGGGAGAGAATTCTAGGGAAAAGGAGAGGCTTTCGTAGCTGGGTATTGGGTTGGGGGAGCTGCGGCAGTCATAACATTCTTTATATATGATAGCTAGGCCCCCACCTCTTCCAGTTGAGCGATCTTCTTGAAGGATTTGATATCCTCTGGGTAGGGCTTGAATGATATCTGGATCAGAATCAGCATGTAGCCAAGTTTCTGTGAGGAACAGCGCATCTGGTTCCAACTCATCTAGGATTAACGAGATCTCTAAAGAGTGTTTGGGAAGTGACCTACAATTTACAAGGAACATATGGCGCTGAGTGGCAGGGTGTTGGGGGTCAGGGTTGGTTTGATACGCACAGTGTGAACAGTTAAACCTTTTCACGGCCGGGTTCCATACAGAGAGGCAGGGTGCGGGAGTTTTTCCTCTGAGTTCGAGGAGGGAACCGGGGCTGTAGGTTATTGGTTGGGGGCGACCAGGGGTCGTGGCCCCCGGTCCCGGCCGGGCGCAGACGGGCTTGCCTTTGGCGCGCCCGCTTCGCGCATCCGCTGCGCGTGGTAAATGGCATGCCCCTTTTATGCTTGCCTGTTACTAGGGCTCTGCGCTCCTCCCCTCTATGCCGGAAGTGATGTCTTTGCCGCGCCTCCCTCCACAACAATTGGGAATGATTCCCGTGGTGGACCGGGGAGTATGCGGGGAAACCAGGAGTCCGAGGGTGTAGAAAGTGCAGGGTAAGTCCTAGGTACACAGTGTGAGTGAGTTACAGAAGTTCTAACAACAAGGGGGGACTGATTTAAGGACAATATTTACCGGGGTCCAGAGTACGTGTCCTACTAAACTAGATACCAATAGAATGTACAAAGTTCCCCAGAAGAAGGGTAATAGAATAGGGGAGTAACTCTCTTACTGAAGGTTGTGTAGAAGCGTAGGCAGAGAATAAAGGTAATCCCTTATCGGAGCTAAGGATGCCTCACACAATTAAAAGGCTGGACGACTGTTGCCATCCTACCTGATGATTGTATTGTATCATCATTGGCCTCCTGCTGACTAACCCGACTGCCTCTACATCTGGCACGTCAAATGATGAATGGCTGACATTAACCGAGATGAAAAAAGAGCTAATAAGAATCACAATACACGGTATTATGATGACAGAATACCTTAGGAGCAACATAGCCCCACAGGGGCTAATCGTCAATATCATCCCTAGACTTTTCCTAGAGGATAAACAATTCAAAGTCGATTGGTGCCAGGTGTCATGGAAATGCACCAAAGATTTACTTTTTCTAATATCACAAACGGCGAAGCGCCTTTCTGATACCTTACTAGAAAAAATCTCAGTTTTGGAAGCCACAATGAAGAGCGTCATTAACAAAAATAACAAAGCTGCCTTCACCACCAAGCTAGCTGAGATTAACCAGGAAATGGCAGACCACCACGAATTTCTCTTAAAACAAAAAACAACTAAACTCCAAAAAGATATTACAAAATTTGAAAAGGAGAAAGTCTACCCTTACCTTAAGGATGGTTTCAAAGGGAAAAAGAGCAACTACTCTTCTGATGATAGCTCGGATAACAACAATAGACGAGGGTCCACGAGTAGTGACTCCAGTGGGGGTTACCCTGCAAGAAACACTCGGGTCCCACAACGCCCCAACTGGCAACAAGGCTACCAACAAGGTCCAACATTTCATGGCCCACCTCATATGACACCGCCTTGGCAATACCCATTCTTTCCACAAGGTCCACCGCAGTTTTACCCTTTGAACCCGCCACCTTTTCAAGGCAGAGGCTGGGGCAGAGGAAGAGGGCGAAAGCGAGGCGGACAGAAAGGGGTACAATGGCAAGATCAACCGACACCACAGACCATGATGGAAACCAGGAGTACCACCTCCAGGGGGAGAAAAGTCTAATTGTCAACCTCTCCACGAGGGTCTTAACCCCGACGGAGAAGAGCGTCTTGGAGAAGGGGCTCGGGTTTGTCCCGACGCCCACCCCAGACAGCTTTCAAGAGATGATTGAAGTAAGACAACTATTTAGAAAAATACGCTTGCGTGCCTTCTTTGACGACAAACCCGAGCCGACCAGTCAAGACACTGGATTGAGAAAACCCTCTACCTTCACTCCCACTGATGGGATGGTCCCCCCGGAAGTCTTGACATTTGAACGAGCAGTCCTTACTAGCCTGAAGAAAAAACCACCTGTCAAACAATTTCAAAACTTGACGATTGCAGAAAGACAAGCATCTATCACCCTAGGTAAGGATGAATCCATCGTTATCAAACAAGCGTACAAGGGTGGAGCCACGGTCATTCAAGATTATGAGGATAATGACCGCGAATGCAGACGACAACTGTCCAATAACACTCACTACAGACCCCTCACTGAAGATCCAACTAAACGGCTGACAACTACCATCATGAGCCTAGTAATCGAGGGAGAGACAAACGAATGGATTACTAAAAAAGAGGCGGACTTCCTGACCACCATGGAACCCGTTACGCCCTACTTCTATACCCTTCCTAAAATTCACAAGGGTACCACCCCAGTCCCCGGGAGACCCATTGTCTCTGGAATAGGGTCTCTTCTGGAGCCATTATCCCAATTCTGTGATGCCTTTCTACAACCTCTGGTGAAGAAAATTCCATCATACCTCCAAGACACCAGAGACGTCCTTCGTTTGATTAATGAAGTGGACGGCAGAGAAGATGTTGACCTCCTCCTAACCTTAGACGTAGAGGCATTATATACCAACATCCCGCAACAGGCAACCTTAGAGGCCGTCGAATCTACACTGCGGTCGGAAGAATGGTCATCCCCCACCCCGATCTCCTTCATCATGGAACTAGCTAACATAGCTCTTACAGAATTTTTTTTCAAATATGAGTCTCAGCTTTACCACCAAATCCGCGGGACTTCGATGGGTTCTACGTTCGCACCGAGCTTGGCCTGTATTTACATGGCGATCTTCGAAAAACATTACATCTACCCATCTGACCATAACCCGTTCCTTGAAAACCTCACCCTTTGGCGTCGCTACATCGACGATATTCTAGTCTTCTGGAAAGGTGATCGAACCAGCTGTGAGGCTTTTTGCGCGTGGATTAACCTTCAAGATCCCTTTTTGAAATTCACGGGTACGATTTCTGAACAGTCCGTACCGTTTTTGGATCTGACAATTCAGTTGAATCCACAGAAAGCACCACTACCCTTTTCAAAAAAGAAACTGACAGAAACAGCCTGCTTCTGTATAATAGCCACCACACCAGAGCCTTAAGGGACAATTTGCCCTTTGGACAATTTTTAAGGCTTCGCAGAAACTGCACCTCAATAACAGACTATAAACAAGAAGCCACCACCCTACAACATAAACTTCAGGACAGGGGGTATCCAACTAGACTTCTCAAGCAATCAGTAAAGAGGGCGCTCAATAACAACAGAGATTCGCTCCTAGAAATCCACACAAATGAAAAAGAGGACACCCTCACATGCGTTACCTCCTACACAAAAAACTCTGCGTTTATCAAAAAAACTGTGAATTCGCATTGGGGAATTTTGAACACGGCAGGCCTGGATATACCTCGGCCCCGATTTGCTTTTAAAAGAACAGCCAATCTCAAGGACACCCTGATCCATACTCGCCCTAAAAAGACGAGCACCCGTCCTCATAATACCCTCTGGGATTTGCCCCCTGTTACGGGCCACTACAGATGCGGATCATGTGTGATATGCCCTCAGACAATCCAAGGCAAAACCATAGTGCTGCGAAATGATTTTACCTGGCATCTAAACAAACACACGAACTGCAATAGCTCCAAATGCATCTACATGTTGACCTGTCCATGCAAGTTGAACTACATCGGTATGACGATGCGCACTGTAAAACTGCGCATTATGGAGCATAACAGTAACATTCGCTGCAAGAAGACACACACCCGGTTATATGAACACTGCAGACAACATAGCCACTCCGCTGAGAGCATACAATGGACTGTCCTTGAATTTCATCCATCTATCAACCAACAAGCACTATACAGAATGGAACAACGTTGGGTGCATCGTCTACAGTTAGACATACATGGTCTAAATGACTCTGTCCCTTGGAACATGCTAGCCAGATAAACCATGCTTAGATTGCCCTCATATCGATAGAGGCAACGCAATACTCACCCTTGCTGTAATAAGGGTCCCACACCAACTTAGGAGCTGCCCCCTTGACCTTCTGATGTGCTTTCATGTCGTATTGCATGTATCCCTCGAGGCATCCTGCCCCGGGACGCACTTCACCCTCTTGTAGGAGCGCTTCAGTATTTTATCCACAATCAACCCTTTTTCCCAACTAGGGAGACTGCCCCTCGTCATCTGGCCAAATCGGCTCAGAACTAAGACATAACCCCCTGGGCTCCCGGGGTAATAGTACAGTCCATGTCCTTCTTCACCCCCTGCATAATTCAATCTACAATGACCTTTAAACTTCGCTTGACTCAGTACCATAATGAGTAATTTAATTGACGAGATCCCCTACTCCATTTTGCGTGATACAACTTTTGCACTCGCCACAACGGGGGAGACTCCACTTAAAGATGGCGCTCCAATCGGACGCTTCCTGGTTAATACTGCCTTCCCCCTTGCTCGCCACACCAAGCTTGGCTGCGTTACCTAGTAACGCTCCCCAGACCACGCCCACTCATGGCGCCCGCGGAAGCCGGCTTTTATAAACTGCTGAGCCTCACACTCATCCACCGGCTGTCCTGCGATCTCGCCGCCGTGGTAGGGGTAGGTGCTTACCAGCCTAGTGCCTTGAGCCAACCAGGTAAGGTGGGGTGACAAGCATTATGGGGTCTGTCTACGGCATCCATTGCGTAGCAATCCTTCCATCACGACTTTTTGCCGTTTTGTTCTGGGTACCCTGGGGTGCTTCCACGGGGGCAATCCTTACCCCGGCCGCCGCTGGTTTGCCTTGCCTGCCGGGCTCCGTCGGGTGCGGGGCAGACTCGCCTTCTTTAATGGGGCATGAGCGGCGATCACCTTTCGGGAGCAATACCCCCTTGGTGCATTGACCGCGTCCGGCTCCGGGCGGCGAGGATGTCTGGTGTTCGGTTTGTGCACGCGGGGACATGGTCTCCTCGGCGTGCTGGGTCCCGATTGCATCCCCTGGGGCTTCTGGTGGTCACAGGCTGGACTGCATGAAGCGGGTTGGACTCATTGGCAACCCTTGGGTTCCTGTAACCACAAGGACTTTTGTGATACAGTTTACTGCTGGATCCTTCGGCGATCCTTTGGGTCTTACAACCTAAAGGACTATGTAACACTGTTTTCTCCCGCCCCTATTTTAAAACAACCCCCCCTCCTCTCATTTAGGTAATTACCTAACAGCTCAGGCCCCACAAGGACAGTCTGTGGGGTTCGTCTACCAGGGATTAGGGGTAAGAATTTTCTGACTAGTATTACACCTTGGTGTTCTTTCAATCCCTCTCCCCCATTGAAGTGCTAATGGCTCGCGTCACCAGTAATTACACTACCCCTTGGCTGTGAAACACAAATGAGTGACAAGCATGGAGTGTAACACATTGTGTGTATTTAATTAATGTATTCGCAACTTGTCTTCAATTACACATGACACAAATGGTGAAACCCCCCCTTGTTCTTTTTTTCTCTCTCTCACTTTCACTGTGTATAGGTGTGAGCCTTTGAGCCATACCGTTCACTGGATAACTATTCCATGTGCAAAGTCCTGACCTATAACTCCCAATTGATGGTGCCAGGAATGATTTAGTCTTTCTTTTCTCCTCCTCTCCCACTTAGGGCGGGAACCCACGCAGGACTCCTTCCTGCCTTGGTACATCCACCACGCAGGTCGTATGCGAAATTTCTTTCAAATTGTTAGATTTTTCTTACTAGTTGATGAGCATATTTAGGTCCTGAAGAATTGCCGCAGAGGCATGAAACATGTTGACCACACCATAGGCGAGAGTTGAACGAAGCCAAATCACCTTACCTTTGTGCTTCGGTACCCCTCCCTTCACCAATTTTAATTAGGCAGTGAGCCACATGAATAAAGCAATCTGAAGTGGACTCTACTGACCTCTTTTAACTTTCCCTTCACGCTCACTACTTCACCTCTTTAGGCCCCTCACACGCACGCATCTATTGGCCAGGAACAAAAGAACTCCACTAAAGAGTAGCACGCTGTGCTACCCGTCAGGCATTGCACCGCCAGCCTGTCGCTGGAGCAGGAGGCCAATGATGATACAATACAATCATCAGGTGGGATGGCAACAGTCGTCCAGCCTTTTAATTGTGTGAGGCATCCTTAGTTCCGATAAGGGATTACCTTTATTCCCTGCCTACGCTTCTACACAACCTTCAGTGAGAGAGTTACTCCCCTATTCTATTACCCTTCTTCTGGGGAACTTTGTACATTCTATTGGTATCTGAGTTACAGAAGTGCCAGTTAAAATATAATTACGGCGATTATTTAAAAAGGTTTCAGCGATTTTTAGAAAGGTTTCAAGTTCTATTGTCCTAAACCATATACAATTAAAAAACAGAGGGATTGTTCTAAATAAATATAGACATTTTGGCAGTAAATTCATTTTTATAAAGTTTACCCTGCCTACTATTGACATGTGCAGATTGTGTATCCTATCCAGATCTTTCTTTGCTTTGTTTATTATTGGGCTTATGTTAATTTCTACCAACCTGTCCAGATCTGATGTGACAACCATCCCTAAATAAACCCCCTTAGTCCTCACCCGTGAGTCTGTGCAGACTGCATAACCGTTCTTTATAATCTGTGTCTTAGCTCTATTCAGTGCATATCCTGCCACTCGTCCAAACTGTGCTGCCTCCAGCTCTATTGCCCTAAAGGCCTCAGTGGGTGATGGTGTGATGACCGTGATGTCATCCGCATACGCCAGAACTTTAATGGGGCCCATTTTTGTGTCCAGTGATTGAGTTAGATTATTTTTCACTAGCTTAAAAATCAGAGGGTCTATATACATTGCAAAAAGAAGAGGGGAGCACGGACACCCTTGCCGAGTGCCCCTCGTGATTGTAAAAGGAGCTGTGCATCCAGCATTGACCCTGACACATGCAGTCGGAGCCTTATATAACAACTGAATTGATGTCATAAACCCTGACCCAACACCGCTTCTTCTTAGTACGGCCCACAGAAATTCCCAAGCTACACGATCAAATGCCTTTTCGGCGTCTAGCAGCAAGGCTGCCATTGGGATCCCCAGTACCCCTTGTACATCAAATAAGGTAATCATCTTCCTAATGTGTTGCGTGGTGCCCCTGTGTGGTATGAACCCATGCTGATTTTCACTAACCAAACTCCCTATTACCCTGGAAAGTCTTACGGGTAGAGTTTTAGAGAAGATTTTTAAACCTGAATTGATAAGTGTTATTGGGCGGTATGACCCTGGCTCCGTTGGGGGTTTCCCTTTTTTTAAAATTAAAATAATATCAGCCCCTGCCCAACTGGCTGGGATGGATAATCCTATCTGTGCCTCTCTGATCGTTCTTACTAAGTCCGCTTTAATGGACGTGAAGAAGACTTTATAAAATCCCCCTGGGATTAGATCTGGACCCGCTGCCTTGCCTGATGGTAAGCTCAGCATAGCCTCCATAATTTCCTCTGCTCCTAGGGGAGCATCCATAGCCAACCTGTCTTCCTCCTGTATTACTTTACTGGGTGTGCCCTGCAGATACCTTTGGATATCTAAATGATCTCTATCTTGATCTTCCATATACAGCTTACAATAAAAATCCCTAAAGACTTCCAGAGTATGCGGTATACTCTGCGCTTAAGGACTGCGCGATTTGGTCGCTAACGCGGTGTTTTTAAACTGCTTGCACAGCGTGCATTTTCTAATTTGCATTCTCTATTTTAAAATTGGGATTTTAAAATAATTTTCTTCTTGTGTGCCTTAGCGCTTATTTGCCCCTCACTTGCACGTTAAAACTTACCCTTCCACCGCTGTTTGGCGGGTCCGGTTCTGGGGTGGTGAGGGAGCGCCATACTGGTGTAACCAGTGAAGCCAGACGCCGCCATATTGGTGCGGGTCGTGGCGACTGGTTTTCATTACTTCCGCCGGCCTACTTAAGGCGGAACTTGCCCGACGATCCTTCCCTGGCAATAGGTGCCTGAAAGGTTAGGCGGTATACTCTGCGCTTAAGGACTGCGCGATTTGGTCGCTAACGCGGTGTTTTTAAACTGCTTGCACAGCGTGCATTTTCTAATTTGCATTCTCTATTTTAAAATTGGGATTTTAAAATAATTTTCTTCTTGTGTGCCTTAGCGCTTATTTGCCCCTCACTTGCACGTTAAAACTTACCCTTCCACCGCTGTTTGGCGGGTCCGGTTCTGGGGTGGTGAGGGAGCGCCATACTGGTGTAACCAGTGAAGCCAGACGCCGCCATATTGGTGCGGGTCGTGGCGACTGGTTTTCATTACTTCCGCCGGCCTACTTAAAGCTCCACTTTTTCAACGCGCACGGTGGCGCCTTCCCTGCGCCTGAGTCGTGCCAGAGTCCTGCCCGTCTGCGCCCGTCAGCGTTCCGGTAGCAGACGGGGCAGGACGGCTGGCAGACTTGGTCATTTTACAGGTACCATTGTATTTTTAGTTCTACAATGTGTTATTCCTACTCGTCCGATACCCTTTCCGATCTTCGCCCGCCGATGGGGCGCTGCCATTCTGTTTTTCCGGGCCATCGGGCACTAAGAAAAGGTTGTCAGGTCTGTGGCTGGCGAGCCCCTTTATATAACAGACCTAGTCATCCTTATCCAGAGACTACTCTTACTTGTCTACTCCTCAACACTCGTTCTCTTGGATGCCATGCTTTAGATATATGGAATTTGCTCGAGAACTCTGATATATCTTGCCTCTATCTCACCGAGACATGGCTGAGTGACTCCTCTGCACCAGACTTAGCGAACGCCATTCCACCGAATTACTCTATTATTAGGAGAGATAGAACATCTGGGCGTGGGGGTGGTGTAGCTATTATTGTTAACAACCAATTGCGCTGCACTACCTTCCCGGTAGATAATATTCAGAATACGGAGGCACTTGGCTTCACTCTTCATTTGTCTCCTCAGTATGCTTGTACTGGTATTCTGGCATATCGTGCTCCTGGTCCTTTAGGCTCATTTGTGGACGAGTTACAGGTTGCGTTATCGGTGCCATGTCTTAAATCTAAACATTGTCTATTGTTAGGCGATTTGAACATACACATGGACGAGGTCGCGAATCCCGACACAATAAAATTGATGGAGGTTACTGCAACTTTAGGATTTACTCCATTTATACACGATTCCACACATAATAAGGGCCATATTTTGGACCAAGTTTTTTCCACGGTTATGATTAATGCACTTGCCCCTCAACCCGTATTATGGTCGGATCATTTCTTAATTACTTTTAGTCTTTCTAGTATTTCTCCTGCCAGATTGAATTCTGTGACTCCGGCTAAACGTCTGTTTAGGCCTTTTCACCTGTTATCTAGTGAAACGTTACTTCAGGCTTTGGCACAGTCACCTTGCACTTTGTCCGGTAATGTGGAAACTGACCTACCCATTTATACGGAATGGCTCACAACCACACTGGCGGATCTCGTGCCCGAGAAAGCCGTTGAATCTAGAAACAAACGTGCTTCTGCTCCTTGGTTTTCATCTAAGCTTAAAGAAGCTCGCCAATATTGTAAGAGAGCAGAAAGAATTTGGAGAAAAGACTATCACCCTGATGAGAGAGTAAAACTTAAAGAGTTGACAAGATCCTATCATAAAATGATTTGGAGTGAAAAAAAAGCTTATTTCGAACGTCGGATTGATGATTCGGACAATTCTTGTAAGGAGATTTTTAAAATTGTTAGAGACTTTACTTCGCCATCTTTGGCCATTCCTGTTCAGGGTCATTCTAAGTCTTGGCTAGATGAACTTGCACATTATTTTGTTGACAAAATAACTAGCATCCAAGCTGACCTTGCCATTTACTCTAAACAGTCTCGGGTTGTTGACCCTGACGCTCTTCTTTCTGTCAACCCCATTCTTGGGGAATTTCCGCAGTTAAGCCCTGCCGCTTCATTAGACTACCTGACAGGCTTGAAATCGGGCTCCCCTCTAGATCCTTGCCCGGTCTCTTGTCTTAATAAAATAGCCTTTGCGCTAAATGGACCCATAAACTCCATTCTGAATTCTTCACTATCGTCTGGTATTGTCCCACAGGCCTGGAAGAGTGCTCTTATTCTTCCATTAATTAAAAAACCAAATCTTGATCCCATCATACACGCCAACTATAGGCCTATCTCTCTCCTCCCCGCTCTGGCGAAGGTGGCGGAAAAGCATGTGCACCGATCTATCTCGGATTTCATCGAGAATAACAACTTGTTGCACAGTACGCAATCTGGGTTTCGTGCGAATTACAGCACAGAGACCGCATTGCTGGAAGTCACCACCGCCATCAGAGAGGTCTTAGACTCGGGAGGCAAGGCCATGTTGGTTATGTTAGACTTGTCGGCGGCGTTTGACACCGTCCCCCATGATACCCTCCTAATTCGACTCTGGGAGTGTGGTCTTAGGGGGACGGTGTGGAACTGGCTTAAGTCATTTCTAGCCAGCCGTCGGCAAACGATCTGGGCGCCACCTCACTCCGCAGCTATGTCAGCCCTGGAAGTGGGGGTCCCTCAGGGGTCTATTCTTAGTCCCCTGCTTTTCAACATCTTTATGGCCCCCCTTGCAGAGGTTGCGGAGTCGTTTGGCGCTCAGATCGTGTCTTACGCTGATGACACCCAGCTCTTGTTCACTCAGAACAAGAACGAGATGTTTGATGGGACTCGTATCAGAGGCTGCTTAGAAGCAGTCTTTGATTGGTTCAAGAGACACGGCCTGAAATGCAACTCCGACAAATCGGAGCTGCTTTTTTTCGGGTGCGTCTCTGAACCAAACTGGAAAAGTTGGTGGCCTCAGGATCTTTTTCCCCCTGCCAATGCTAGCACCAAGGCTAAAAATCTGGGCATCATTGTCGACAACGAGCTGACTTTTGGACCCCAAATAGCCTGTCTTGCTGGGAAATGCTTTGGTATCCTGAGGATGCTCAGGAAATTCCTTCCTTTGATTTCCGTGAACCATCGCAGGGTCATCGTCCAAGCATTGGTAGGGTCACGTTTGGATTATGTTAACGTCCTTTATCTGGGTCTTCCCAAATATCTAGTAAGGAGACTTCAGGTTGTGCAAAACTCAGCCGCTCGGGCTATCTATGGTCTTCCTAGAAGAGCTAGTGCCTCTAATTTGCTGAAGGAATTGCACTGGCTCCCTATAGCCAAAAGGGTGCTGTTTAAGAGCTTGACGTTAACTTACAAGGCTCTTCATGACTTGGGCCCCAGGTACATTAAAAAGCGTCTTGTTTTGTATAAACCGAGCAGAGCTCTTCGCTCTGCCTCCTTGTTTCTAATGTCAGTTCCTTCCATCAAACGAACTAGACAAGGGGGGCGCTCTTTTCACTACCTGGCCCCACACGCGTGGAATAAATTGCCTCTTGTTCTTAGACAAGCCCCCAGCCTGATGCCCTTTAGAAAGGCATTAAAAACCTGGCTTTTTACTTATGAATTGTGAAGTCTTTTAATTTCAGTTATGTTTCCTTTCCAATAAAGGTCCTCTTCGCCAAAGCGCCGGGACACTCCATTGCGAGTAGCCGTTGCGCTATAGAAGAGCCCAATTAACATAACATAACATAACATAACTCGCCCCATATCTGTAATCAAATTGCCATTGCTATCCTTTATTTCTTTAATTGCCCCTTTGGCTGCCCTCTGTCTAGTGCTTATTGCTAGTGTGCGGCCTACTTTCTCACTATATTCGTAACACTTCTCCCTTTGTACAGTAAATGTTTTGGCCGCCTTTACTGCTATACTTTCCTCTGCCGCTGCTTTGGCCATCATAACTTCCAAAAGTCGTTGCTCCACCTTGCGCCCACCCAATGTAGCTTGCTCTAGCCTCTGCTCCGCTTCTATCAGAGCATTACTTAGTTGATCCGTCCTAGCCTTCTCTTTTTTTTGTTTTGAAATACTAAAGCAAAGTGTCTCACCCCGCACCCCCGCCTCAAAAGCGTCCCAATCATTCCCTCCAGTCGTGCTCCCCCTATTAATGTCCCAAAACCCCTTTATCCATGAATGTATGTGATTAAGATATTCCTCGTCTGCCAGAAGCTCCCTTTCAAATGTCCACAATCTCACCTGCCTCTTAAGCCCGCCGCCCATTATTGTTAAGATCAATGGGTTGTGATCTGACAGGATACGTGGTAGCCGCTCCACCTTTAGGTTAACTAGCATTGATCCTGAGGTAAAAAAGTAATCCAGCCAGACACATTTTTTATGTGGTGCTGAATAATACGTTAAGCCAGCCTCTCCTGGTTTCAGCTTCCCCCATGCGTCCACCAGTGCATTGTTACCCGCCATATTCAGTATTGCTCTGCAGACCCTTTTTTTCCTTCCTTGATATTGTCTCGAAGGTTCCATGCCTAAGCCAGCAGCACCATCTATATTAAAATCCCCTGCTAAAATAATCCTCGGCGTCCACGTGGCTAGTTCTAAATCCAAGAAATCAAACAGTTCTGGATCATTCTCCGTTGAGCCATATATTGACCCAAGCGTAATCCATTCTTCACTAATCAAGCATTCTATCAAGGCCCATCTTCCCCATTGATCCTCCAGCCTTTTCCTTGAGCTAATATTGTACAATTTAGTTAAGATAGCCACCCCTCTTGTTTTGGCTCCTTGTCTCGAGTATGCCCGGAGACGCAGCCCTAATTGTTCTAGCAGGAACGGTTTGTTCCCTTCTATATGAGTCTCTTGGTGACATATAAAGTCTGCTTGTGACTTTTTCAATAGTAATGCCAACCTCTGTCTTTTTAGCTGATCATTGAGTCCACATGCATTTAACGTTAGAATCTTAATAGCGGTACCCATGGTTCTTTCTTTCTACTGGGCACCACAAGTCTACCATGATGATACCATACCCCTTCGTCATTCTTTTCCTGTATCTATCTCTTATTTGCATTGCCCAATTGTCCTGCTTTGTCTCTCTGTGCTGTTGTGCCCTTATCATTACCTTCTGTCCTGTGCACCCCCTTTCCCCTGTGCCCCACCCCCCTCCCCCCTTTACAGGCAAATAGGTCAATCCTGACCTATGTGTAGCTGCTTCCTGGCCCCTGAAGTGTTGCAACCATCTCCCTCCCATCTATGTCTAAACTAATACATTCTAAATATTACATTTTAACCTTACAAATGCAGAAAGAAGAAAAAAAAAGGGGGAATCAAAAAGAAACCCTTTTTGTACAACTGTCCAGCATCTCCCTGGCTCCTTTTTTCCTTTAGCTCGTTCAGATAGGCCTGCGCCTTAATCCCGGAGAAGAAATCCTTGTCTGACCATTCAATAGTATTTTAAGCCTTGCTGGAAATAACAGATATGCTTCACATCCTATGTTTTTGAATGGGTCTATCGTCTGCCTCAGCCTCCACCTCCTCTCCACGGTAACGTGGCAGAAGTCTGGTCGTGCAAAGAAGGTTATCCCTTTAAATGTGCGACGATCCTGTGGTCTAGCTCTGTCCATGATCTCCTGTCTAGCCAGAAAATTCCAGACGAACACCAGCATAGCTCTAAGCTTGTCTTTCTGTACAGCGCCATATACCTTCTATTGTGCCAGGGGAAATCTATGTGCTCGCTGCACCTCACTGTCCCAGTTCCAGTTCTCAATTTCCGGGAAGGCACCTTTTAGTAGCGCGATCACAAAAGACCTGGCGTCCTGCTCCTCTGCCCCCTCCGGAATGCCCAGAAGCCGGATATTATTGCGTCTCTGCCTGTTCTCGAAATCCTCGAGCTTCCACTGGATGTCTTCTGTGATTCTCTCTTGGGCCTCCCTGAATTCCGGCCAGCGGGTCACCTCATCTTACAACTTTCCTGTTCTTTCCTCTACTTCAGTTATTCTTCCTGCCATCTCTGCATATAGCTTATTCATTTTGCTTAGAGACCCTTGAATTTTTTTGTTAGCTTGCTTAGCTCTTTTGCTCTCCGTTCTGGCTTCTCCCTGCATTTGTTTTAAGGTGGCATATAGTAAATCCATTGTAGGGGGTTGCTGCTGTGTGCCTTGGGGTCTCCTCTGTTGCTCTCTAGACTCTCCTTCTTCATGATATAGACTAGAGGTTGCTGAATAGTCCCAAACTAATTTCTTGGCCATGTCCGCTTGTGCTGGGCTAATAGGGGTTTTCTTATTGTACCTCCGGTGACTTTTCTGATGTTTCTTCCTTCGGTTTGAGGAGGCCCGTTGAATAGTCTCCTCTGAGATCTCTGAGTCCTCAGAAACTGTTAGATCTGGGTCTGTGTCTGAGGCAGAGCTTTCTACTGCACTCTCCTCTGATCCACCACTCCCAGAAGAGGCCCGTGTCATCGTTCACTGAATAAAAACACTCGTCGTTTGGGGAGCCTGGTACTAACGACCCCGGTTCTGTCATAGCCTGTGAACCATGAGCACTTGTATCCTCTTGTGTGCCACTACGCTCCAGATGTACCATAAGAACTCCCTTATCGATAGTGTCAGCTATCTCTTTCCCTGTTGTATCTTGCAAGACCCTTAGCCCATTTGTGTCTGTTTCTGTGATCACGATCGAGCTTGTACGCACCCCCTGCCCGATGGTACCGTTGCCCAGCAAGCCTGACCCCTGTACATCTTGCACCTCTTGCCCTTCTCGTTGTTAGTGTCAATGACCAGATTTTCTGCGCGGCTTACCTTCCTGCGCGCCTCCGTATCTCCATTGGAATCCGCTGCCGATTTTCTGCTATTCTGCCCTGCAAGCTTCCTCGCCTCCTCTGTTGCCGAGGACTGCTCCGGTAACGGCGGCTCTGACTGCGGCGCATCCAGGATTGCCCTGTTTGGTGCTCCCTGTGCGCACGCCGCTTTTGACAGTGATGCTGCTCCGTCCTCAGCCTCTGTGTTCGCGTGTTGCTCCGCTCGCCCTGGGCTGTCATCAAGAACCGGATCAATCCGTGCGATTCTCCCAGCGAATGCTTCTGCCACGGCGGGTTGTCTCAGTGTAGTACCCCTGGGTGTTTTACCACTTGTCTCTCTCTGGGTTGTCTTTAAGTCCGTGTTTGTATTCTTCTTAGCAGCCGCCATGGCAGCCGCTCTCTTTTCGGCTTTCAGCTCGGCCCTTTGCTCTGCTCTCTGCTCAGCATCTTTCTCTCTGGCTGCTTTAGCTTTCATTTTCGAAGCAGAGTCCGTTGTAGTGCTCGTGATTTTCGCTGTTGCCTGTCTCCTGGTTACGGCATGGTTGTGGGCATCAGGTTGTTTCAACGGGTCAGTCGCCATTCTCAGCGTCTCCTTAGCCGTGTCCTTCAACTTAGTTCCGCGTGCCGGCATCTCCGCACAATCAATATTGAGAGCGCTTTCCCCAATGGCTTTTGTGCAAACCCACCAGCACTGCAGCAGAGCTTTACGGCAAACTCTATGATGTATAAATGCCAGGATATTAGTAACAATATTTCTCAGCCTTTCAATCCTCTGCATGTCTTCTGAATTCTTCCGTCATTTTCATTTTCTCAGTCTGCTGGGAGAGAGAGGTAGGAGCGACTTACTCCTGTGACCGGTCCGCGGCCAGCTTGCCCATCCTCACCTCCAGTCCTAATAGAGAAAGTAACATTTCCTTGCAATCGTAAAGGAAAGTTTGAATTGTATTAAGAACACAGATGCAAGTTTTATTCCTAATCATAGAATTAGACATTAGGTCGCCCATTCTCTTACTTTACACATAAAATACAAATTGTATCATTCAGAAAGTATTGTTGTTGTGATGTAAGTAATTTATCCACAGTACTTGGATGGGAATGTCGAATCTATTCTGTTTGATAATAAAGACATTAGAGGATGTATATAATAAAGACATTAGAGGATGTATATATATATATATAATCTATTAATATTTTTTATTTAACATGGAATGAATAGAAGGCAGAATAATGAGGCACTCTGCAAATCCACAGCCGCAGTCGCGTGAAGAAAGAGGAGGGACAGCAAGTACACATATATCTTCCAGGGATAGTTGACATCTGAATGGATAGGCTGTATTCTTGATTCGTGTGGATTTAGGGAAAATGTAGTTATTAACTGTATTGTTTCTGAAGGTTGATGGAGAAAATAGAGAAGAAAGTTTATGCATAATCCTCACCTCCATGTCCTTAATAGAACTGAAAATGTGTAGTATACTTGTAAATGTAGTATACTTGTAAACTCTCCTTTACGATTGCTAGGACCTTTTTCATTGTTCCTGATAAGAATGGCCGAAGATGGAGTCTGGGTTACAGCTTCCCAAAGTAGTAAATTATATTTCTGGCATTCCTGATGCTTTTGAGATGCACTTGACATTTAGGTCTGAGATGATGGAAACAGGGCTGTATTTTAAAATGCTGCAGTAAACTTTCGTCAGTGGTCTACATAAGCATTCCTTCCAAAGCACTCCCATTAGATTAGATGGAGGATGTGTGGGAGTTTGGACAGCAGTCTCTTTTGTAGTGCAGAGGGAACCATTCTGCCACAACCTGCTTTTTGCCTCTTCTAGAGGTGCTACTCCCCTAAGGCGGATTACTGTGAGGTGCAAGATCTTCACTCCTTGTTCTGCTCTTGTTTTGGGTACTACTCTTGGTGACACCTCTTATAACTCTCCGCTGTGAAACCATCAACTGGTAACATAGACTGTGTGATCTGAGAGATCTGCTTTGAACCAGTTCCATAATAGTGACAGTGAGATCAACATTCTTTTTCTGGAAACTGGTTTTAAGAAATGAACTGAAACTTTACAACGGTTTCCAGAAATATTCACTGATCAAAGAGATGGCACTGCAGATAGTGTCAGGAAATTCTTATGATTCGGGGAGAGGGAACTACCTAGAAGTGCAGACTGTTGGGGAAGACATTCCAGGAGTCAATCAGAGAGCAGAAGTGGGTCTCTCTGCATCCCTGTAATCGCAATAGTCAGGCGGCTCTAAAGAGAGTCAAGGAAGCGTGACTGTTGTCTGTGGTTTCCCCTACTGGTGGGACATTACATAAGCTCTCATGAGTACTGAAGTAGGTCTCCCTGCATCCCCATAGAAGCATCCTGTGAGTTTTTCTAAAATGAAGAAAGACAGTGTGACTACCGACTGTGGTTATAACAACTGGTCAGGTATCACAGGCGCAAGTCCTGATGTGGGTCTTCCTTGCGCCCTGCCGGCAAAGGCAAACTAGACCATAGTCTGTGCTCTCCCTATGCAGTGCTGCTGGACTGGCAACTGATGATAACTGCTGTGACCACTGACCACACAAAATCGATGATTTCAATGAGAACCTGTGGGTGGGCTTTTCAATATCACCGTATAAGGCTTTGGCCCGGCTCCTTGTTTGCAGTTGCACAAGCAAACCAGCCGTGGCATCTAGAGCTTCCCAAGTGCTATCGGGAGAGAGGCAGGGTCTTTCAGCTTGAATTAGACCACGATGGGCACTTTATAATGGGTCCCCGCCGCTGTGAGAGCAGGTAGTCTTGAACTAATGTAGACCTAAGCTTTCACAAGGGTCTAGAACTGAGGCACAGGACTAACTGTTAAGTGAACTGATATTTTGTCTTGCTAATTAGCACCCTTTCCTATAAAACCAAACTAGAAGTAGTGAATAATAAAGTACTTCTCTCTTTCATAAGGTTAATCACTGGATTAGACAGACAATATATTGCTCTTTTGGGTAACTATTGAGTGCCGAGTCTTTACCCCTCACACTACCTCCTAGAAGCCCCGGGCTTCCTGCCCCATTACTGTGGGAGTGGGCATGTAGTGCTCAGGTTTCAGTGACACAATAGGTCAAGTCAAGGGGCAGCATTGGTAAAATGTCCAACCCTTCTCTGATGTGATTCAGCAGACCTTGCTTGCTCCAAGAAGCATGGAAGGGTTCAGACACCTTGTTTGAAGGCCATGGTAAAGTAGCGCATAAAGCAGCCCTAGTGGCATAAAAAAACAGAGGTCACTTAGGCAATGCAGTGTAGATTTGTCCCACCAACATGAGTGATTTGAAAACCATGACTTTATGGTTACCACTGCAGCCTGAGCTGCTGGGGGCTAAAAGCAATAACAAATACATTAGAATAAACATTTTGACATATGTAAAAGCATGCTTCAAGTATAAAAGTTGATTTAAAATGAATGAGTTAACACCCACTAAAAATCCATCTTTACAACATTGCAATACACATTGAACATCTAGTTAATTTGAGAACATAGACTGGAAGAATCAATATACGACATATGCGTTTTAGCAGTGTGGAACATATGTGCTATAGCGATATGGACTGTGACTTATCTTACCTGCTCAAGTAGCCCTGGGATACTGCTGCAGGATTGGTTTAGGGCTTTCCTGCAAACCCAGGGCTCTGATCTTAAAGGATTCGATTGTGACTGTAGAAAGTCTCTGTGAGACACGGAAATAACAGAGATCTTCATCTCATAAAGACAGGCATGGTGAGATGGTATACAATATTGTATTCCACTGGCCATTACAGGAAAGAGTTCGTGTCTACGTTCAGTGATCCCGTCAAATCATGAGAACAATAAAATCACAGCGTTTTTTTTCTCAATTAGACAGTTTCTTAAAATGAGCACTAAAGAATGAAAATGTAGTATGGGCTTCCGTTCTTATCACAACACAAGCATGTGTACAAATGGTTTAGGTGCATAACGAACAGTACTACAAATACAACTGGGCACGCCAATTACTGCACTCAGTATGTTCTTGACATAGACCCTGGGCTTTAATGTGCCAATCAAATGGATTCTGGGAGTTGTAGTCTTTGTTTGCTTCCAATGACCTTCTTTGACTGACTGACTGACTTAATATAGCATTATACTTACAGTACACGGCCAACCATGCAGAGGTTTGAGTTGTGATTTATAAAACTCTGGGGCATAGTTTAAAGGGGGGGGGTCTGTTTAGGATGTGACACCCCCCAAATAAATGCATTCTTGGCTTGGTAGCTGGGGGCCCGGAGTCGGATCTGCTATGCCTGCACTGATTTTTCCTATCCTCCTCCTTTCACTTAGAGAGTTTAACTTGTTTATTTTTTGGATTGGGAACGTAGATATATATATAGGGATCAGTTTTCCATAACAGTAGTAGACCTACACCCACAGAAGTATTCCTTGAATGTGAGCAAATGTATTACTTTTTTAAATTCCCAAACATTGTTAGTATTCGGCCTGGAAAGCTGTGCTAATCTCAGGTTTCCAGGCATTCTACTGGCAATCCAAAAGGTGATGAGACAAATGCTTGCACATAGTCTAACCACTGTCAAGTGCTCGGGGTATCATTCCAACCCATCGTTTTTCAACTACTTTGCCTTCTCGGACAGAGGCCTACATAATGAGTGTAAACGCTGCTCCCCGAGAGAACAGTCCATCCCAAACTTGGTCATCCCACCATTCCACCCTGCGGCCCACTGCTTTTTTGTTTGGAAAATTTGATATTCACTCCCCTGAATATCACTTACTTAGCTCCATCCCTGTTAAAACTCCATAAATAAAATAACTAATTGATAGTCACGCATAAAAGCATAGGAAGGTCGGCAAGGATCGAAGTGACAACCAGGAGTGGCTTGTGCAGGTAACAGCGGTGCGGCAGTGGGGCCAGGTGGGGGTGATTTGACAGATGACGGCAAGGAAAATTAATTATTTAATTAATTTTCCCTCGGACAGCTCCTCGAGACATCCCTAAAAATGAACTGTAAGTGCAAAGACGTGGTATCAGCCACAAATGAGAAGTGACGTTCCCGCTCACCCCGCTCATCAGTGGAATAAGTGTGCCGCAATGCAACGTCTCACCTGGTTTTACATTGGATACTCCTTCTCCAACACTCTCAACCACACCTGCTGCTTCATGGCCCAGAATTATTGGGTAGGCAGGATTTGGGATAGTGCCATTGGCCCCATGATCATCAGATCGACAGATACCAGAGGCCAGAATCTGTAACAAAAAATTTAATTTAAAGTCTTAATGTTTTGTTCGTCAGTAGGCTACTGAAAAACATGCTGGAGCTAGATTCTGTAAAACACTAGTCACTTATTAAAAAATTGCATGAAATGGTAATGGTGGAATTTGATACAAAGGATTATGATTATGATAGATTGCTGTTTTTTTCGAGTCCAATGGAATTTCAATCAGCACACAAGGCGGCTGAGCGGAAAGTGGGATATCAGCGCAAGAGGGCACGGATCCTCCTATGCATGCACAGCATATGGCCTTGAATCTTATCAATGTCATTGTGACAATCCACTCAAGCCTGAAGAATATACATCTAAAGCAGAGGTTGTCCACCGCATGCCAGGAGGACAAGATCCACTGTAGATTATCAGGATAAAGACATACATGAATTGACATAAAATAAACCAGATTCCTAAAAAAATCATTGGTGCAGATTTACAACTTTCAGATATTCACAAACGTTTCCAAAAGCATGCATGGAATCCTGTGACAGTCGCAGATTTCTGAAATTTTGAGGCAGCCACAGGTTTTCAGACTTCTCCTACAACTATATACTTTTTTCCTTCTTCTATTTCCACTGAGAAAATGTTGTTCTCTTGGGGGAAACTCCATCTTTGTGCACTTGTCAGGAATAAAAAGAGGATTTACTCCTACACTTGTCAGGAGTTCAATTCAGACATTTTCCAAGGTAGGGTAGGGTATTAGACAAGCTTACAAGCAGTCAAACTGTGTAACTTTGTTGAAGGATACAAATTCACAGGACATTCCAGTCACAGAAAAGCCTCATCCCAACCTCTCCTCACCTCTGTGTGTAAGGGAAAAAAATACATTTGTGAATTCAATAAGTGGTTGCGCGTTTGAAGAAAGGTTATTTGTAATTAAGCTAAATGCACATAGCTTTGCAAGCCAACCCCAATAATTCTACATTAAATTGATTTACATAGTCACTGGTTGTCCTATTTAAAATAAGGCATTTAGGAATATGTTCAGTATCCTTAACATATTTTCATGACTGAAACAGGCACCTTTCCAATTATTATCCCCAAACTGAAGAAGGTTTTCTGATCATAATGTAACATTTCCATCTGAGAAAGTGTTGGCTGGTCCTGTATTCTGCCAGAATAGTGTCATTGGGATACAACACAGTCATCCACAGCCTAAAAGTGTTTGAGCATGCACAGAAATGTGGCAAGGGTTTTAACGTGGGTTTGTTGCAAGATTTAGGGGCGCCATATTTCAGAAGAAAACACATTGGAAGATCTTTCCTAAAGAAAGTCAAACAAGCCAGAAACTCCTATTACCCACCAAGTATATTATTGTCAAAGGGCATAATTCATTCTGTTAATTCTGTGTCTCTCCACATCGCCCGGCTCGTGTGAGATGTCTTGTTCCTGCCAGTAATCGAATCAATCATGTATTGACTTACTTGAGCAATTTGCAGAAGCAAATCTAACAGGTACAATGCTAACGATTATCGTGATGTTGACATTCAGCATTTTATAAGATTCTAACTTTGGTTATTAATGTATAATAGTGATAAAATATGGTTGCAATGAGGATTAGTTAACAATGGGAATTGGCTGATTTGAAACTGTATCCTTTAATATCACTGTCCATTATGTCCAAAAGAGGATGCATAGAATTGTCAAAGGTTTATCTGTGAATATCAAACATTTTTACTGTATCAATTTGAATTTAAAATTTGAATTTAAAATTTCTTATAGAGCGCACGTATACCTGCGGTTTCTTGGCGCTATTACTGACAGGATCCTAGTTTGAAAAAGCTGAGGGAACAGGAGAGTTATTAATCGAAGGATCTCGTGAATAGGTAGGTCTTAAGTTGTTTGCGGAATTGTGGGTAGAGAGAGATGGTGCGGAGTTCGAGGGGGAGGGAGTTCCAGAGGGTAGGGGCAATCACTGCCCATCAAAATTTTGCAGGCTTGCCAAACATTTCCCATTAATGTGCCTATCACATTAATCTACATTGGGCAACCTGAATCCAATTTACTTCGTCCCAATGTGGTCAATCCGATTATAAATTTTCTCCAGTCCACAAACATGATACTTCACTGAATTCTCAGTATGTGGCCCTCCACCCAGCGGTTGCTCGTCTGCTAGGGCAGAGGAGCGATGCCCCACTACTCAAAATGAAAAAATAAAATGGAAATAACGTATAGTTATTATCATTTTATTTTTCCTAATGCAGTCAGTGGTGGGGCCGGTCTGGCCAGAGCAGGAGAAGGAGTGGTTTGCACTCCCTAAGTGGATATGACGGTTTGCCCGGCCCTGTTATTTACTATTTACTACTCCCCTCCCCTCATCACACCACACCCATCCGGTAGCATCGGCTAGTGCCTCCACCTACCAAAAACTGAACATCTACAGAATCCATCTTGCTGATCCCCTCCCCCACCCTCCCCGTGAAACAAAGCAAAGATGCTCATAGATAAGAAACTTATAGCCTGGGACCAAAGGTTTTTCAAAAGGATTTTATAATCGAAGATGTGGTGTATTAAGTATGGAACTGATTCTTCTAAAAACTTACAATCAGTGTACAACATTGCTTTTTCTCAACAATGGGGATATATCCAAATAAGGCATCGTCTCTGGTCAATATAGAACAAAAACTTAGATCTGAACTCTTCTCCTGGTGGGTTGACGCAGCAATATTCACATCATGGCTGTCCCTCCTTCACTAGATAATGACGGGTGTTTGGTCCACAAAATTGCTGATGCATAAGAAAGTCCAATAGTAAGCCAGGCTGGATATAATCTATTTTAAGATCCTGATTAACTAGCACTGGACACCCTCTCATTTGCAAGCTATGGATATACAAACAGACTCATCCTCTTGGGAGATGCCACAAGCCGAAGCGTGATATAGTCCATGTTCTGGGGTCCTGCCCCTGACATATTTGATCATTAAATTCTGACAAATCTCTATTTTGGTCTTTTGTCTATGGTTTGGTAGTTGTAAAGCACTTGTTCACCAAAGCATTGTAGCGCTAAAGTAATGCATTGCAATTGCAGCTGAAAGAAAACCTACAACAGATTGAGAAATAGATTACAAAAGTAGTTACAAAATTCTAAACTGCAAATGTGTAGGTTTGGAGCGAAGATAGAAAGGTAGATTGTTACATTTCTAGCTGCTGCAATGGAGAAAGCATTGTATCTAAAGATCAAATTATGGGTTTCTGGCAACCATCAGAAAGTACTGATGGCCAGAGCGGGTAGTCCAGTTGGGTTAATACCATTCAAACTTTTTACTTTTTTGCACAGAAATCCGGTGACCTCCTGTAAGCAGCTCGATGCATAATTGCCATGTCCCCAAAAATATTTCTGTTTTTTATAGGTAAGCCAGAAGAGCTGTTTCATATGCGAGATATGTTCGGAACTATGTGATATGTGGCTGAGGCATTTACAACCACTTGAAGATGAAACAGGTGAGTCATGGGGCTGCTGCATAAGTAGAATTACCTTAATCAAGCCCAGATTGAATTAAGGCCTTAATCAATGTCCGAAGATTCTGTTTATCAATACACTGTAGAGGAGTCCGTTCTCAAGATTTAAAGTCGTTAAAAACAACATTTGACTACTTTAGAGAATTAAGGCCCTGATGTAGGACACCAAATACCGGTTGGTAACGGCCGATTTCGGCCGTTACCGACCGGTATTTGCTCTTGAAATGTAGGGGGCCTTAAATTTACCAATTCGGTAAATTTACCGATTTGGTAAATTTACCCATTCGGTAAAATACCGAATCGGTAAAATACCGAATCGGTAAATTTACCGAATCGGTAAATCTAGATGTAGGTGGCACTGAAAACAGTGCCACAGGCCCATAAGAATTCGTTATTTACCATGAAATACTACTTTATGGTAAATAACGAATTCCTGTAAACATGCACATCTGTGCATGTACACCTGTGCCACGTGGCACACATACATGCCCTAAGGGCATGTATGTGTGTCACATGGCACACAAGCCAGAATCAGGGGTGCAACAGGGTGTCAAAGTGACACCCTGTCCCCCTTGACAATTCTGTAATTTTACCGAATCGGTATTTACCGATTCGGTAATTCACATTGATTCCTATGGGCCTCAAGGCCCATAGGAATCAATGGCAATTACCGAACCGTTAAATACCGATTCTGTAATTACCGAATCATACCGACTCGTTAAAAATTACTGAATTTTTACCTAAATCTCATTTACCGAATCTAGAATACCAATTCGGTAAAATTCAGTATTCTAGAGTCGGTAAATGAGATTTACCTACATCGGGCCCTAGGACTTCAAATATAAATTAGCATTATTATGAATGTTCACCTTATGAACCGAGGCTGCTGAGCCAGGTTTGGGGCCCATAGTATTGGGCCAAATCAGAGAATCAATGACTGATGGTTTGGGAGGGAAGTAAAATGAAGTTTTGTTTTTGAAGGGATTAGCTTAGGAAAGTCAAGCCAACCACCACTGAGTGACTGATAAACAGTCAGCCCTGGATGAGTGGACCATGCCAGAGGACTCTGATGGATCAACTAGACTAAACAATATCTGTGTGTCATCCACAGGCATGTAGAAACATGCTCCCCATTTGCTGTAACAAAAGGGATGTATGACGTTACAACGCATGCTTTTACATCGCATGCCTTTACAACGCGGTTTTTACACCGCATACCATTACAACGCATAGCGCTTTTGGGTGTTGGATAGTGAATAGTTCAATTTACTATTCCAACTCCAGTCCCCGTGGACACTGGGGAAGGTTATTGGATAGTAAATTAACCTATTCCCTATCCTAGAGCGCCCCCCAGCGCAATGCGTTGTAATAGTTTGCGTTGTAATGACCGCGTTGTAATGGTAGTGCGTTGAAAAAGTTTTGTTGTAAGTGATGTTTACCGTAACAAAGGTACCAAAGGGAGGATGTATTTGTGAAACAATATCGGCAACAAGATGGAACCTTCAGGGATGCTACAGCTGAGGGTTTTAGATTGAGCTCAATGTGGCAGAAAGCCTAACATCTGTTGTGCATCTGCTAGGAATGTCCTAATCCATCTTAAAGAAGTTCCAGAAAAGTCTATGTCCACAAATCTGACCATGAGAATGGAATGGTTGATTGTGTCAAAGGCAAACAGTTCAAGTAAAATGCCAATTCCAAAACCATCGCCATTCACCATTCTACTCAAATCATTGAGAACTGACACAGCCAACAGTTAAAGCCTGTTTGATAACTGTCTAGCAAGTTGTATCATTCAACATGGTTTTACCGTTGATTAAATACCCACCTCTCCAAAATGTTGGCTAGGAACAGGGGCTATATGCTCCGGCATACGCATATAAAAGGAGTAGTTGAAAACCAGGTCATGCAGGTTTTCTTTGCGAATATCATTAGCAGCAATTTATGAATGATTTTTTATCATATTTTCTTCAAATTGGATTGTTACATAGAGTGGCAGAAGGGACTTTATCTAGTTTATGATATTAAAAAGGTCTCTAAGGTGTTGGCAGGCAGGGTCAGACAGGCATATAGGGCAATTTGGCAGTGTTGAAGGCCTGGTCTGACAGGTTAATGCTTGGGCTGTTTTTTAGCTGTTTGTGTACCTTTTTTATGGTCTGGTGGGTGGGTTTTTACTATTGATTTCTGTGATATCCCATAAACATTGCCTGCAGAAAGCACAAATGCATGCCGTCTCCCATACCTTCCGAAACACCTACAAAGCTTTGTTTCCAAGTTCAAAACTCACATGATTTACAAATGTGTGCTAATGAGGTCCTTTTTTAATTTGATGGGCGGGCCTATATTCTGCCCCAGTTCGGCCTGTTAGAAGCTTTCAGAACTGTATGGGAAAAATAGTTCAAGTAACTTTATTCTGGCCATCAGGGTCATAAAAGTACAAATGCAGAAAAAAATACGTAATCAATAGATAAAACAGTACATTTCAACACAAGAAAAGTTCATGATTCATAAAAAAAGCACACCAGAATCGATTGTTAAAACAGTAAAATGACAGCTGGCCCATTCAAAATACAATTGAAATAAAGAGATGGTTTCAAAAGTGCATGGAACTAATAAACAGAACAGAAAAGCAAATGTATGACACAGAAACCATCATAGTACTAACAAAGGGGGTGTAACGTTCTTCTGAGTATTATCATAGCACCTAGAAACTTAGGAACAGGAATGGCTTATGTTAAGCAACAATTTGTTCTCAAGATACGAAGCGCATCGGAATGGCTGCGCACACCTAGACGCCTGCAGATAGGTGTTAGTCAAGTTCTACAGGGGCGGGCTTTGGCTGGGCAGACAAAAAGGACATGTGAGACAATCTCTACTGAGAAATTAGAGGTGGGACAAACATCAACTCCCCCACAGGATTCAGTGAGTCCTTGGATGGGAAACAGATGACCGCTGTGTACGCCGATAATTTAGGCAGCCCAAGGGAGTAGAGCGACTCTGATATTCCAAAGCTTGGGGACCTTAGAGAATTGATCAGCTTTCATGACGTCCTGTAGGGCAGTAATGTAGTGGGCAAGTTCTGGAGTGGTCCATAAATGCCTCCAGTATAGGGGAGTATGTAACCTAACTTCACCTGGTAGCCCTCTTACTCCCATTTCCATAAAAAGCAGGTACCAAAGGGTATTAAGTGGGAGGAAGGCAATATTTCGCAGGAATTTTTTTCCTGTTCTGGTTAGCACCTTAATGTTAGAAAATCCCATAAAGGGCTGAACCCAAAACCCTGGCCTCATAAATGTGGAGCGCAAAATGGGTTCAGTATAGGAGGCACAATACTCTTAAAGTCTTGCCCCCAAGATTTGTTTAAGCTTTAGGGCCGGTTTGTTTACGTAGGATTTCCAAGACATACAACCACTAAACGTGACACCCAAGTAGGTAAAAGACTCCACCTTCTCTAAGTGTACCCCTCTAAAACTATGCTCTTTTTTGTGAGGGTTGAATGATATCAATTTAGTTTTAGCAGTGTGGATTTCCAAGCCACGAGCGAGGCAGAACTCATCAAAAGAGTCAGACGTTTCTGTAGCCCGCTCTGGGTCTCTGAGATCAGCAAAGTGTCGTCACCAAGTAAAAGGATCAGGCTTTTTACTCTGGCCGATGCGGCAGCATCTGCATCAACGTGGGATAAAAAAGGCACAATTTCATTGATGTAGAACGAAAAGAGTGTAGGCGCCATTACGCAGCCCTGGCGAACGCCTCTGAGAACTGGATTCCTATCCATCAACTGACCCTGCTTCCCTGACCTGATGCGTGCAAAATTACCCTCATGAAGGCACAAGTGGCAAGCTATTCAGGGGCATGTTCATGTCAATGAAAGCCTTATGGGGAGTGGGACAAAATCAAGGGCGGATTTTAAATCGACAAAGGCAATGTAGAAGTTGCCCTTGCCAGTTATAACAGTCCTCCAGTAGATCAATAAAAAACAGAAAGCCTTATCAATAGTGGAGACTTTCGTCTGAAAGCCCTCTTGAAAGGAGCTAACAATGACTTTCTCAAGTATCCTGTCATGAAATTTGGACAATTCGCAATGACAAAAAACGTTTTGAAAACAGTCAATTACACTAATAGGTCTATAGTGACTTGGATGAGACCCAAGACCTTTTTTGTGGATAGGTAATACTGTAGCACCCTTCCACAAATCAGAGATGGGATTCCCCTCAGCAACAGCATTGGCAATCGTTAAAAGGTACTGGGCCAAACCTCCAGATCGGATAAGAAAACATCAGCCAGGACTCCATCGGTAATGCGGCCCTTCCCCTATTGACAACTAATAGAAATTGAACAACGTCTGAGATGTCAAACAATGGCGTGGAAAGGATAAAGCAAGATAGAGCCAGAGTGGTATCCGTGGTGATACTTAAAGGGTCATCAGAGTATTGTGTATGAAAGTAACTGACCCAATCAGACTGAGCAACATTATTGTAGAAGTGCCATCTCGGGAAAATAGTTGCCAAAATCTAGTACGGTCTCTATCAGTACAGGCATTCTTAAGAGCACTCCACTGGTGCTTGTCCTAGTTCTTTTTAGCACGAATAATAGCCAGCTTGTAGGTTTTACTGGCCAATAGAATGCAAGCCATGCCCTTAGTTTGGATGGCTCTAGCTAACTAGTGAATAAGCTTACAGCATTCTTTATTGAACCAAGGGCAGTTCTTAGAGGTTCCAGCGCTTTTTCAGAGTGTCAGCAACAGTAAAATATACTAAAATAAGGTCAAAAAGGCTTTGTGAGTAGAAATCAAATGGTCAGGAGCAATAGGTTGGCCGCCCTTAATTTGTGTCAAAACTTCTTTGAGGTCAGAATTTAAGGTCAGTAAAATATCCAGACGTTCTCTCTCTTGGCTCCACTTTAGATGGCGCATATCAGATATCAAAACAAAGTCCCTAGTGTGATAAATCGGGCCAGGGACAGGAAGAATATTCTCACAGAGAGTCTGCATAGACAAGGAAAGAGGATTGTGATCACTTCCTAACCTTTCCAGTACAACCATGCCAATGACAGACAGCCATAACCTTAGATCAATTAAAATGTAATGGATTCTACTCGTGTGATGAGGTTTATTGTACGTATGAGCTACTAATAAATCAGATTTTGTTCGACCATAGGCAGCCTTGACACCAAGCTCGATGGTTAGGGCTTTCAGTTGAAGAACTACTTGTGATCATCTTTAAATTGGTGGAATATCCAGAAGGGGGACATTCGCAAGCTGCATCATCGTCTTTTGTTAGGTGAACATCATCATTTTGAGGGGCTCGAATGTTATATTAAAATCGCCTGCCATGACGAGATGCGGTTGATCAGAACACTATTCGAAATAACGTTCTAGGACTTGGAGGGTGTGAGATACCACACCTCCTCTAGCCCCTCTAATATAGACATTAAAAAGGCTGTCCTGGGCTTGGTCTCACTATTGGGCTCAATGGCCAGATGTCCGGTGAGACAATATTAAGTTTACGTATGTGACAGTTAAGTGAGGTTCTAACCCATGTAAAAAGGCCACCAGAGGTTCTACTCCTCTGGCTTCGAATAGCAGGAATGAAAAAGTTAAGACAGCCAGGCCTGTGAGTTGAGACCAGAGAACATGTCTCTTGGAGTAAACAAATGTCATGCTCTTGCATAAAAGCGTTCCAGTCAGGCATGTTCCAAGAGACAAGGGACAACTTACTGGACTCTGGTCTTACAAATATCAGAAATGGCTCATTTGCAGTATGTCAGTGATGTAAAAAAATGAGGATCAAAAAATTCAAGGTAGTAGTGTTGAGCATGTCAGTGGTCAAGGAGTTTGGGTTAGATTTAAGAAGGGCCTCAGAGAAGCAAGGACAGTTTGAAAAAACGAACAACCCACTAGCCTGTGACAGATGGGACTGGCTGGAGTTTGGTGACAAAGGCAATGCCAGATTGGGCATATACCAGTTACCCCCATAATTTAGCCATTTTCATTGAGGAATGCGAAACTGATGACTACGAACTAAATTGCTTATTGGTGTAGTAAACTGGCCTTGAGTACTCAAATGGTATGTTTGAGTGGCTCGGTGGACAAGTCCTAGCACTAAGTGCCACCAGATTGTTAGCCTAGTCCATGTTCCTAAGGGTTGGTTCAACCATATCACAGTTTAGTTGGAATATACAACCTTTCAGCTCTAGTGATGTTGTCACGAATAACTGAACGACAACCCCTGATGTGTTGAATCCAGTAAATTGCTTTGTTTTTGATCGAATCCTCCCCTTTGTGGCAAGAATGAGGGCTCAGCTGAGGGACATCGATCATCATAGTGGGATCAGTTGGAGTATGTCTGCTCATGCTAGGACACAAAGCAGGTTTTGACATGCGACCATGGACTGCCTTACGAGTTAATCAAATGATTACAAGTGCTAGAAATTTGAGTGCCAGGAGTGTTGATGGTTGAACTACTCGGCCTGATATTCCACGGTGCCATAGGCCTAGGAAGGTCATGTTCATGATTTACTAAGGGAAGGGGACTGGATTGACAGAGGCCATCTGTGAACTAGACTAGGTAGATCAACCGGTGACCAGCCAATAGGTTTGGTTGGAGCTTGATGAGCAGGCGCTGCATTGTTTCTATTGGAGGCTAACAACGTATTCAGAGTAGTAGTCAGAGAAAATACCGTTGACTTTAACACCTCCACCTCAACCTTCAGATCTTGTATGAGTGAGGTAAAGTAAACATGGTTAGAAATTTGAGTCAGACACAGCGAATTCCACAGGAATACACACAGGTTTTTTTACTGTCAAAAGCAGAAACAAAAGCATGCTCGACTGATGTCTCACACAGCAGAGCAAAGCGGTTACTGCAGAGAAAAAACCTGTCAGGTGAAACTAAGGTTGGAGGAGCAGAGCCAGGTGGAATAAGTGAACATGTTGGCAGTGAGTGTGTTTGGTCGATAGTAGTACGTTTCTGGCCCTGTTTTCTAGGTCTCTTAAACATCCCGGGGATTCTCTGTTGGTTTCACAAGGCATTATTAGTTGAGGGCCTGGTAATACTTGGATGAGAAGCGGTCAGTGCAGGAACTAAAATCTCCTCGCATTCGATCAACAAATTATCTACTCTATATAAAAAACACAGTTATCCCCATCAGTTTTTTGGATTTTTTAGGTTTCTTTGTTTTTGCTAAACCTGACCTTAGCTCTATAGCCTTCTTTTTCCCCATGATCGAACACAAGTGAGCCAGGAACCAAGATTCAATTTGAGCTACTAGACACAAAACAACTTGACAAAGCAAGTAGGATATCACATCAGTGACATACAACTCCTACCGAGCGGCTTAGGAAGAAAGATGTGCAATGGATGCAAACATATAGTTATGCTGGGACACAGTCAACAGTACCTTTAGGTGAAGAAGGCATTAGAGGGGTGGCCCAGACTTCTCTGGGCTCCGACGTACAAGGACGGCCCACCCTTGGCCAGGGCAGAGGGACCACAGTGGGCTTTTATTGCGCAGGCAGGAAAAAATGTGATTAGTGCGCTTCAGCAGTGCTCCAATTCGAATGTTGGTGAGGTAAAAACAAGCCAACATAGAAGCGGGACCACCGCACGCTTTTATAGCGTATGCAGGAAGTGTTAGTGCGGGCAAGTGTTGCAGCGGCCCAGGTGTCTGCGGCATAACCCTCTGTGGTCGGGTCCCTTGGTGTGAGCAGTGTGCTCCAGCAGCGCTCAAATTTCAATACTGGCATGGTAAAAACAAGCCCCTAAAGCAGCTGGACCACTACACGCTTTTATAGCGCAGGCAGGAAGAGTTAGTGCAGGCACGGGATTGGTGCCTTAAGACTCTGTGGTCATGTCCCTTGATGGGACTAGCACATTCCGGCAGCGCTCCAATTCGAATGCTGATGTGGTAAAAGCAATCCCGTATTGGAATAATAGTGTTTTGCGTTTTATAGAATTTGGCATAAGTAGTTTTTTGACTGTGATTAATAGGGCTACCCCATTTGCTTTCTACTGGCTTAGTTCAGAAATGAACCACAATTTATGATCCATAAGGAGATATATTTATATACATATATATATATATCAGGCGCGCAACACCCATTGGACTGAAAGGGCTTCAGCCCCCCCCCCCGTCGTGTGTGGCAGCCCGGGATGAGACAGCATCCCAAGCACACACACCGCCGCACCCGAGCACTTCACAGGTCTTTAAGACCATTTACATGTTAATGAGGCCTTACTGTTGTTTCACCCCTTCTAAGAGCCCCTAAAGCTCCACTCTGCCTATTGATTAAAGGTTCAGCACCCCCCCCGAAATTTGGCTCTAGTTGTAGATTCAAAGATTGACCAATCATAAGGCCTGCTATCTCTGAAGAGGAGTGGTCCATTTTCTTTTACACTGGAAGTTAGTCACTATATTAATCTTCCAAGGTTTCTGTAGGAAAGTAGGATCTGCTTCTTATGGTTACCCCCACTTTTTGCTTGATGTGATGCTGTTTTTGACTAGTCTGACTGGGATCCTGCTAATCAGGACCCCAATCTATCTGCTTTGTCCGAAAACTGTTGTGTATGTACTTAGGTACACCCCAGATTGGATACTGGGGTACCCTTGTCAGTCCTTAAGTATATGGCACCCTTGTACCCAGGGCATAGGGACCCCAGAGGTCACCCATGGGCTGGTGCATGTATTATGCCACACTTGAAAGACCATTCAAAAGGGAACCATTGCAGCCTGTGTTAGTTGGTGCATGCACCACTTATGAAAGATATAGATTTACTATATCAAGGGGGGCACTGCACTTAAAACCTAAAAGTAACACCTATAGCAGGCCTTTACAATCCTGAGGGCAGGGTGCTTGGGTCTAAGTGAGAGGGTACCCCTGCATGAGCAGGACACCCCTGCAGTCTACGGAGTCCATTCTCAAGGGCTGTCAGTTAAGCAGCCATATACGAATATAGAGAGACATTAAGTGACCGTGTGTTGACCATCTCGAAAATGGCTGCAACAAACCTTATTGTGTTTATTGTCAAACATGTTGGAATCATACCCCCACACTGTTACCGGTGTGGGAGGTATGATTCCACCCACTTATACAGCCCTCTGCTAGGCTCTCAGTGTTCTCAGTACCAGCCTTCTAGTCCTGCACAGCACAAAATGGTTGCTGCCAACCAGAGACACATTTCTGCACTCCTGCTGATGAGCCAAGCACGAGCAGGGGAAGTTAGGACAATAGTCATCCTGTCACAGGGAGGTGTGACCACCTCCCGGACAGGATGTAGTGTATTAGGGCTGGGTGGGTGCACTTGACAGTGCCTGGGTGGGTGCGCTTGCCAGTGCCTGAAATTTTGCATGAGGGGCACATTTTGTGTCCCTGTGCATAGTCCAGTTCAAACCAGTCCTGGGAGCCATTGGCTCCCGCTCTGGCGCGAAACTGGACAAAAGACATGGGAGTCACGTCCCTCCTGTCCGGACCCTCCCCTGTCAGGGTCCCCTGAATCTTCCGTACCCTTCCTTAAGGTAATTAAGGGCTTACCTGAGTGTAGGTTCATAGATTCTTCATGGACAAGATTCAGAACTGAAACCACTGCACTTTGACCTTCTGGGCAATCTGGACTTCGTTGGACTTCGTTGGACCTGACTTTGTCTCCCTCTCAGTCTGCTGCTTCGTCTGTGCCTGTGCACCATACAGAATCCGTGTAGGGCCTGTGGAACATCCAAGACACCTGAAGATGATCTTCCTTGGAGTGAAGGAGTCACTCCCCTTCATTCCCAGGCACCGCAACACTGCTGACTGGTCTGCTGATCACAAGCTTCTACGGACTCCAAAGGGTTCAACTACACAGGAGGTGGGTTTCTACATCCCTCGAGGCCCGAACAGTTTGAGGTCCGATTTAAAAAAAAAAGTTTATTTAACATGTTCCCTCACATGTATCATACATTACAGCTTCTAAGAACCGTAGTAAAGGTATACATAAGTTTTGCATCGTGAGTTATCTAATTCCAAGATAAATATAAGCAGAACGAAACACAGTGAGTACAGCAGGTGAATAAAGTCTTGAATTCACGCCATTGCAGTAAGAGAAAATCAGCCAGTTGTAGGACGACAAATTGATCCCCAAGGTGTCAGGAGAACGCTCCTGACAGACAACTCATAACATGTTTTTCACTTAACATTTATTGCACATGTCCTGAAATATGGAGCACAGATGGCAAACTGTGGGTTTATGGAATACAATATATTTGCATTAGTAAGTATTTCAGGCATCATAGGTAATGGGGTGGGGTTAGCGGAACACTGGGGGGAATAAGCAACATCACCACCATCATGCCCAACAGGGGAGGAGTGCGATCTCTCCGTGTCTTGTGTTAAGAGATAGGTCTGGAGAGGGCCCCAGATATCCTTAGGCCTAGAAGTCCGCTGGAGGGTTTCAGCATATGTTGCCAACTGTCCCTGGCAGTAGATTAAGTCCTCTAGCCACTCCTTGAATTTTGGGGCTTGTCCCCTACCCCACCTACAAGCCACTCTACGTTTGGCAAATAGCGATGTGGCAATGAATCTGCAATATGTCTTAGAGAGTTGTTCAGTGTTGCCCAATAGTGCCAGTAAAGGATCACCTTCCAACGGTACACTTGTCATTTTCCTAAGAGCTTCAAGAACTAGTACCCAATACGCATTCTCACGCTAGGTGTAGGAACCCTGCTCCAGCTCTTTCACATCTCTCACAGCAGTCAATGTCTGCCAGTTTGAATCTAAACTTTTTGACGGGTGTATAGTAAAGGCGTTGTAGGAATTTATCGTGTATTACAGGTAATCTACAACTAGCAGAAATTCGTGAAGTTTGGAGACAGCAGTATGCCCATTGTTCGTAAGTTATCTCCCTTCCCAGTTCCATACTCCACTGTGTGCGGGCTGCGCTGGGGGATCCAGTGTGTTGTGCGCGTATGCTATGATAAAGTCGGGATACCAGGTGTTTGCCATCGATGGATCCCAACATCTGATGCAGTGGGCGAAGCTTGTGGGTTCTTATGGAAATTCTGGGACAACAGAGCGAATTCCCTGCCGCGGACGGACATAGAGGAAGGTGTCGAGGGGTGAGATTTGAGGCTCATAGAATAGTTGATCAGAAGTGCGTAATACGTAATTGTGAAAAAGATCACCCCATGTAGAAATCATGGTACGTGCGTACAATTGGTGAAAACCATGCTCCTACAGCAGGGGCACCCAGGGGTGATAGGAGATAGCAAGTTGCGAGGAGTACAGCGGAGGGGAGCCAAGAAGGTCTTTAATGCAATGCCATGCATCCACCGTACTTGTAACAGTGGTGGTGGTGTGTCGCGGGCGGGTCGAGGTGCATGTATTATTCCATCCAAAGGGATTGGATCAGCCAGCCAGTGCTCCGCAGCTACCTGTGGCATGTAGCGGGGGGATGGGTTGATCCAGTAGGAAGCGTAATGTGCCTGCGCACAAAGAAAATAAACTTCAAAGTCCAGAATGTCAAAACCACCCTCTGCATAAGGTCTTGTCAGTGTGGGCCATTTGAGCTGTGGCTGTTTGCCTCCCCTGAGTAGCCTAAGTAGTTCAGAACGAAGAGTTTAAAAAAAATATCGACCAGGATGATAGGTTATATTCAAGAAAAGGTATAAAAACTTCGGGAGTACTACCATATTTATCAGGGAGGCACGGTAGGCAAACAAGAGAGGTAGGGAGATCCAGCGAATGACGTTGCGAGTGAGACGATGTATAGCTGTACCATAGTTAAGACGAAGCAGTTCCTCCGTATCACTGGAAAGTTGTATCCCGAGGTACCGGAGGTCAGTATCACACCATTCCAGTGGGTAATACAATGCAAATCTAGTGACTGCAGACGTCAAAGGAAATACCTGTGATTTCCCCCAGTTAATATGCACCCCGGATAACCTACCAAAGACAATGAATTCTCGCAGCAGAAGATTAATGTTCTGTTGGGGTCAAGTTTTTAAGTTTTTATTTATTTTATGATTACGGAACTCACTTGAGATCCACATAAAAGACATAGTATTACATTCCAAAAAGACTTGAATAAGAAATATTATATATACATAGAGTAATAAAAGAGTTAGAAATGAACAGAATAAACTGGGCAACGAAACCACCGCCTAATACAAATTCAAAAAACATTTAAAAAAATTATACAATTTAAAACAGAACATTTCATTGGGGGGGTTGTTCATGGCCGCAATGAAAGCATTAGCAGATAATATATTCAATTGGAAACATATGGGTCTTAGCCACTTTCGCCTATAAGACATTAAAGCTGGGCAAACAAAGATAACATGGAGCAAATCCTGATTTTGGTTTTTCATATTGCAAAGATCACATAAAGCTGATGAGCCATATCATCTGGATAAGAGAGATTTCAAAGGAAGTAAATCCTGCCTTGGTAGTAACACCATACGCCTAACTCCATGAGGAATATTCCAATGAACATAGGGTTGCGCTTTCCTCATCAGACAGGAATCAATAGCTGGAGTGGTACCTTTATTCAAAATACGAAACTCTCTATCCAGTCTAAACCCTAATTCCCAAGATGCTAACTTCAGAAGGGATTTCAACTGATATGCCGATAAAGAGAATAAAACAACTTCATCTAATTGTAAATGGTTCACAGCATATCTAAAAATTTTTAGGATCAAAGAATAATCATTAAGATTCCCCAACAGCTCAGTTTTTATGAGATGTCTTAACGTGCCAGGTTCACCCTTTGCCAGGCTAAAAACCCAGCGCACACTCCCCGCTAGACCTTGAACCCAGCTGCTACGTAAACCGAGTTCCTGTCTAAGAGCAGCTGTAGAACTAGCGGTATTGACAGTTAAAAGGCTACGTAGGATTTTACCTTCAGAGGAGTTTAAGAAACTCCAACTTTTTATATCAATTAATTCCATTCCATAAAGTAAAGAGGCAGGAATTTTTGCTCGAAATACCTCCAGCAATATCGAAAAATGTCTTCTGCCTGTGGCCTTATATAGAGACACCAAACTCTTTCCCTGGACAATAGCTTTCCGGATGTTATTAGCTATGTGAGCTTTTTCACTTAAGTTGCTCATAACAATTTTGCCAAGGAAGGTATAAGATTTTACTGTTTCCAATTTTTGGCCCCCCACAGTCCAATGGAAGTTCTCATATTTAGGATTCTTCCTGCCCGAAAAACACATCACTTTACTTTTTGCGATATTTATTGTCAGATGATGCTTTCCTGCGTACTTATGTAATGCATGCAGGCGATTATTCAAACCTATAGGCGTTAGATCGAGAATCAAAATGTCGTCAGCATATATAAGGCATATAATTGGAGAGCCCCCCAAATTTGGAGCAATATCTGTGCTTGCAGAGAGAACCTGGGGTAAATCGGCAATATATAGGGAAAACAGCAAAGGAGCCAACAGGCAACCTTGCTTTAACCCGTTGGATGTAGAGATAATTCTAGATAGACCTCTTTCCCCCCCCAACAATACTCTGCACCAGGTATCCGAATGCAAAGCACGAACTAATCTGATGAGAGGGAATGGCATCCCCAGATCGAATAACTTTACCCACAGCAATGATCTATCCACTTTATCGAAAGCTGTGGAGAAATCGATAAAGACGCCATAAACTCGCCCTCCACGGACCTTAATATATTTCTCCGTTATAACCTGGAGTGCAGTCAGATTATCTAGGGTACCGTGCCTTTTCCTGAAACCGGTTTGTTCATAAGGTAAGATTTCAGCCATAGATACCCAATCGTTAATTAAATTAAGAAGACATTTTGCAAAAACCTTGCCAATTGCATCTAGTAGAGCAATTTGGCGATAGTTTTGAGGTAGATCTCTAGCCCCTTTTTTGAAGAGAGGAACTAGTATGCTCCCTTTCCAAGATGGAGGAACAATACCACTAATAAAACAAAATGTAAACACTGGATAAAGGATTTTACTCCATAGTTCGCTATGTTGTTTTAAAGCAGAAATCGGGACCTCATCCAGACCCATCGCGCCAGAAGAGCGCATGCCCTTGATAGCTAATTCGATATCCTTTTCGGATGGTGGATCAAAGGGGAGATGGTCCTCATAGAGAGAATCATTATCCTGTTGCAAGCCATTACTGCTATACAAATGCTTAATATATAAAACCCAAGTCTGCTCTTCAATAGAGATTGGTGTGGGACTGGATCTAGAACCACAGCCTTCGGCAATTAAAGACCAAAATGTCCTTGCTTGACCCTTATGTGAGGATTCCCGGAGTTTGATCCATAGAGAATCATCCCTATCTCTTTTTAATCTAGCCTTCAACCTTGATCTCCTTCTTTTTAACAGGACTAATTTATGATGCCGTTCCTTGGTAAATAATAAATATTGACCCCTTATCAATTTATTTATTTCAATATTTAATTGCCGAAGTGGTTTGGGGAATACTAAAGTTTTTTTAATAGGATGAGCTTTCTTTGCAGTTAAGGTTACTAATTCCCAAAAATCTGAGAAACCTAGAAGTTCCTTCCCGTCCCATTGGGACAAATTCTCCACAGTAGATACCAAGATACTTAACAAACTCTTAATGACCCCAGAATTCCAGTAACATTTCCCTGTCTTGGCTCCAAAATTTACCAACTTAGTATCAATGTGCCAAGAATCCGACAGGGGAGGTTTGAGATCAACTGAAACAGTCAATACCTTGTGGTCGCTTAGTTCAGAATTAACAACCAATATATCCTTCATAAAAGGAAAAAAGGAGCTATCTGCCACTACATAATCAATAATTGATTCTCCATTTTTTGATTTATGAGTAAAAGCTGCAGGGATGTCAGAGGGAAGCCTGCCATTTATTACTGTGCCTTAGAGAGACCTTCCAAAATTAATTTCCCTCTTTTATTGGACTTAATATTCGCCGGGAACTGAGCTTGTGGAATATGGAGAGACTCTTCCTTAAGCTTATTCCTGAACAAATCAAGACCACAATTAGAAATTTTACAGTTGAAATCCCCCAATAACAATATATGAGGAGGGGATGGATCATCCATAATTTTAGAAAGAAAGGAAAAAAGCGACCTTAGGCCAACGTTAAAACAAATATCAGGAGGAATATAAGTATTTATTAGGACAAGTGATTTATTTGAACCGTCTTTAACCAGATTTTTCAAAGTTATTGCCTGGAACAGTTTGTTCGGGTCTAGGAAATAGGAAAAATTCCAATTAATCTTATTGGAGAGTAAGCATGCCATTCCACCCTTCGCGTGGCCTCTCCTGGAGGGAAGTGCGCTACTATCTAAAACAAAATACTCTTTATCCATCATTAATTTTCCTTCCACCCAGGTCTCCTGAAGACAAATAATATCAGCTACTAGGGATTGTAAGAATAATATTTTTTCCGGACTGTTCTTTAAACCCGCGATGTTCCAAGAAATAATCTTCAAATCAATGTTAAAAATTTAAATGAGGTTTAAGGGAAGAGGTGGATTTGCTTGAGAGAACACCTGGCAACCAACTCCATTTAGATATGTCATTCATCAAAACTGGTTTCGAAGGAGGAGGATTTTTATAGAGTACTTGTCGTTCGTTATTTGCTACACACATTTTTAAATCCTTAGTCTTAGCTGAGGACCAGTCTGTGGTAATCGGATTTACTCCTTGAATGGTTGACAAGTTAGTGGACAGTTTGTTACCCTGTTCCTCAATGAAGTAAGGGGCAACATCTATCCCTCTAATTTGTAATTCCTCTGCCCAGTGTAGGATGTGATTTAATACCAATTTAGAATGAAACTTAACCCTGGCTGTTTTCCCCAAGGTGGAATTCAGGAGTGTTACTAAGTCCAGATCGGAAGTCTGAATTAGTTTCAGACTCTCGATCTCTCGAAAAACCTAAGAAGTGCCGATCTATTTAAAATGAGATCGGTATCAAGAAGAGGAATAAAATCCAAAAAGGCGGTATCGACACTTTCTTTCTCCTGAATAGACAGGGTAGAGACAGGCTCAATGACAAGTAAATCCTGAAATGGCCTAGCTAAAGGATTAAGAATTGGAGGTAAAACATTTACGGGGAAAATTGACTCAACAGGTTGTGAATTTCTCAAAGATCCTGCAGAATCAATAATAATGTTCACCTGATCCCCTTTAGATACCCCAGTTGTGTCATCGAGAGAATTAAGAGACAGCTCTTTCGGGCAGGATTTTTCTAGTGAGGCCTCAAAATTATTATCAAAATTAAGTTTCTTCTGTCTTTTTTTATAGAATCTTCGGACAGGTTTCCTTTTTTTTGCTCTATTCTTTTTTTGCATTGTAGGAGCTACCCTAACATCATTATTTGGGGGATCAACGAATGCCTCTTTTCCTATCTTTACATGCGAAGCAAACATAGGAAATACAGGAGGCATTTCTGTATTTTGCGTGTCAACTGAATCTATCAAAGGTTCTATCACATCATCGAGGATGGCGATACAATTGCTTCCAGCTGACACTACATTATAAACAGTGAGACCCTCCGGAATAGCCGCTAACTTATTTCCAATCCGCCCATCAGAAACGGGAATCAAGTCCCTTTGGACTGGGTCTAAAATTTCCTTCTCCTTAGTTATCCTCTCGTCTTCACTCGTATTCGTCAATAAGTTGTCAGACTCAAGATGCGACCCAGGATCGGACCCCCCTTTATTATGTAATAACACCCTAAGGATTTGGGTTACCGTATCTAGGACGCAATCTGAGCCTCCGACAAATTTTTCCAATAAACGTAGAGTGGAAGACAACAAGTATTCCAAAGAAGACAAAGTTTTAGAGATTAAATTATCATTGCCAATCGGAGAACTCTGAAGGATGTTATTCAAATTAGTGCCAGGGCTAGATGAGAGGTTTAGCTGAGCTAGTGAAAAATCTGATTTATTAGAAGGAGTGCTGCTGTAAAGATGGAGCCTAGGGGTAAGAGGAGCTTCATTAGCAATTGTAGTGACCATAGCTTTAGCATGAACGGATTCAGAATACCTCTTTTGCGACTTTAAATCAATATCAGGTAAGGTGAAATCACCCTCCGGAATTAACTTGGAATGAGAAGGGCCAGGAGAGACTTTTAATTCCTCCTTAATCAGAAGAGTTGGATTAAGCGCTGTTAGCTCCGGTAAATTTACAAAAATGTCATAAAAGGATTTTAAATTATTAAAACCAGAAGCCCCAAGAGGAAGCTCCAGTTGCCTCTGTAAATCAGACAAAACAAGAGGGGGACCCCCCACTATTTCAAAGGAGGGGTTCCCAAAATGGAGCGATAATGGGATCTCAGTCAAATTGATATTATCCTTAGCAGGGAGAGGAACTACCTCTGATTCTATGCCCTTTAGTACGTCGGGGTTTGGGGTATCCGACAAAACTTTATCCTTTCCCCTTTCCCATAAATTAAACAGTTGACATTGACCTTTCAGCTGCAGGGTAGAATTAATTTTATTCCGCAGGGGATTCGATTTTGTTTTAGCACCTGACCTCCCCACTAATACTCGACCTGAGCGAAGTTTTTTTGCAGTCATATTTAAGACAAAAAAGGAAACAACAGAGGAGTACAGCTAAAATACAAAACAGTAATATAACACTCTTAACTAGAAATAAAATAATTTCAATAAACAAATAGAAAAACAAAAAACCAAAGGGACGGGGCCCAGCCCAGCCTACTTAAGCCTCTGACGGCTGCAGACGGCCCGCCCTTTGCCCGGGCTTCGTTCCGCGCTTCGTTCCGCGCGCGTCCCGCGTGCACGGGTATTGTTCTGTTTATGTACGTATACGCTGTGGGCGTGGCTACAGGGAGAACGGGCCAGGTGTCAAGAATTGGCCTCGCAGGGACTCCTGGTAGTTTGAGTCCCTGCTGATTCGCTCGCAGCCCTGTAAACTGCAACAAACCCCCACAGAGTGTCCAGGTGCAGCGGGACCCGCGAAGCGGGTCCGGCGAACTGTAACGTTGAGGTCAGACGGCAATTCACATCAGTAAAGTCACTGTCCTCAGCTCCGTTTTTACCGAAATGCAGGCGAAGGAGAATCCACCGGTGCAAGGAGGAGTAGCTGCTTATACCAACAGCCGATGTGCTGTGGGCGTGGCTACAGGGAGAGCAGGCCGGGTGTCAAGAATTGGCCTCGCAGGGACTCCTGGTAGTTTGAGTCCCTGCCGATTCGCTCGCAGCCCTGTAAACTGCAACAAACCCCCACAGAGTGTCCAGGTGAAGCGGGACCTGCAAAGCGGGTCCGGCGAACTGTAACGTTGAGGTCAGGCGGCAATTCACATCAGTAAAGTCACTGTCCTCAGCTCCGTTTTTACCGAAATGCAGGCGAAGGAGAATCCACCGGTGCAAGGAGGAGTAGCTGCTTATACCAACAGCCGATGCGCTGTGGGCGTGGCTACAGGGAGAGCGGGCCAGGTGTCAAGAATTGGCCTCGCAGGGACTCCTGGTAGTTTGAGTCCCTGCCGATTCGCTCGCAGCCCTGTAAACTGCAACAAACCCCCACAGAGTGTCCAGGTGAAGCGGGACCCGCAAAGCGGGTCCGGCGAACTGTAACGTTGAGGTCAGGCGGCAATTCACATCAGTAAAGTATGCTGTTGGTATGTCGTGCCCCTGTGCTGGACCTCATTAATCTGTCGCTGGTTTCAGGAACTGTGCCTATCAGGTGGAAACAGGCGATAGTCACGCCTATCCTAAAAAAGACCACCCTGGATCCTTTAAAACCCGAGAACTACCGCCCCATCTCGTTGTTGCCGTGGGCTACTAAAATTGCCGAGGCCCATGTGAATGCGGTCCTGGCAGACCATCTTGCCAGAGCTAACATCTTGGACCCCACGCAAAATGGGTTCCGTGCAGAACACAGCACGGAGACTGCTCTACTTTTTATGGTTGAGCATCTGCGCTCCGTGTTGGATACCGGTCGAACTGCGGCGCTCCTATTATTAGATCTGAGCGCCGCGTTCGACACGGTCTCACATGGGATCCTCCTGCAGCGACTCGAGGAAGCGGGAGTTAGGGGGCCCGCGCTAGGCTGGTTTCGGTCTTTCCTTACGGATAGATCATTCCGGGTTGCTATTCCACCAGGTAAATCTAAACTGTACCCGTTGACATTGGGGGTCCCACAAGGGTCATCTCTGAGCCCCACCTTGTTTAACCTGTACGTTAGACCGCTGGCTGCGGTTGTCAAACGCTGGGGCCTGACAATGGTCTCGTATGCGGATGACACGCAGCTGGCGGTCACGTTGAGTGGGGATTCTGATGTGGAGGCCCTCAACTTCCGCGAGGGTATATGTGCCGTGGCTAATTGGATGAATCAAAACTTCTCCAATTAAATACTAAGAAAACTGAGGTCATGGTGGTGGGAAAACAGGCAGGGCTGTGGAATGACAACTGGTGGCCTCAGGAACTGGGGCTGACCCCCGTTCCTGTAAGTGAGATAAAAAACCTGGGGGCTGGCTGGATCCGGCTCTTAGTTTCACTTGCCATACCAAGAGAGTGGCAGGCTCTTGTTATGGCATTATCAGAGGACTTAGACCAATCCTTAAGTACTTTGACGCTTCCACCAGACAGCTGGTGGTTCAGGCATCGGTGCTATCCAGGCTGGATTATGCCAGTGCACTTCTAGCCGGGATCAATCAGGCAGAACTTACCCGTTTACAGCGAGTGCAAAACACCGCAGCCAGAGTGGTGGTGGGACTGCCTAAACGGTGCTCGGCCTCTAAGACATTGCACTCCCTCCATTGGCTCCCTATGAGTCAGAGGATTAAGTTTAAAGTACTCTGCCTGGCTTATAAAATCCTTAAATGCATGGCCCCACCAATTTTGATAAAACGTTTAAATCCGTATGTCCCTTTGCGACCCTTGAGATCTTTGAGTATGCACTTGGCGACGGTTCCTCGTTTTAGACTCAGTAGGATGGGCGGCCGCTCTTTTCGAGTGGTGGCCGCAAAGTTATGGAATTCCCTCCCTGCTGAGATCCGGGCAATTGACAATTTACTGCAGTTTAGGCGGGCAATAAAAACTTTTTTGTTTGCCTAATTTCTCTGAACGAGCCGGCTCATTTTTAAATGTTGTGTTGTGTTTACCTTCTCAACGCGCCAGGACGCCCCTTTGCTGGGGCAGCTGTGCGCGATACAAAAAACAAATAACATAACATAACATAAAGTCACTGTCCTCAGCTCCGTTTTTACCGAAATGCAGGCGAAGGAGAATCTGTTGGGGGTCCCTCACATACAGGGTAATATCATCTGCATAGAGAGACAGCTGGATTTGATGTAGATAGCAACGGGATGCCTTTTTTCTTGATGGTACTGACGCAACCTGGATGCCAATGTCTCTACCGCAATGGCAAATAAGAGGGTTCATAGCGGGCATCCCTGCCAAGTACCTCGTGAGATGGGGAATGCAGCTGATAGATTACCATTAATTATTACTTTAGCTGTGGGTTTATGATACAATAACGTGTCCAAGAAATAAACAGAGGGGGGGAAGCCCATGCCAAAAAGCTATCTAGTTCTAATATACCGCTGCGCTGTGTGTTATAGAGTGTAGTGTAATGGGAGGTAAATGTGTGTAGTATGTTTGTAGTATCTCAATACCGCACTTTCCCAGGGTCCTGAATTTCTAATATGTAGTTTGAGAAGCCAGGATGCCTGATCACCTCAGCCAAAGCCTGTCCTGGTCTTTTTCCTTCACAATACCTGCGAGCTTCTCAATATCGCCCCCTAAATTTTGATTCTCTCGTTGCGGTTTCCTCATAATCCAATATTTTTTTTGCTAAATCTTTCTGTACTTGCCCCGTTTCCCCCACTGCCATCTGAGTCTCCAATGCCTTTTAGGTCTTTTTCCAGAGTCTGTAATGTCCCAAAGGACCCCAAAACTTTTAGAAATACAGAACCTTCTGATTGTAACATTAAAGGCCTCCCATAATATTTCCACACTATTCCCTGATCCCTTATTTCTCTGGAAGAAATCCTGAATCTCCTCCCCCAGCTCATGATTGAAAACTGTAACTAGTAACGCTGTGGGCTGTAGCCTCCAGCTGGGCCTGGGTTTGTCATACCCTGATGTCATACCCAGTGTCACCGGGCAATGATCGGAAAGCGTTCTGGCGGGGAGTGTGACATCTCGGATAGCCGGTCCCAGACCCCTTGTGATCAGGAAGCATTCTATTCTGGCCCACGTTGCAGCATAGGTCGGAAATGGGTGCCTTCTTTGGTTTGAGGGTGAATGTGGGACCAGGTATCTATCAGTCCTCCTTTGGTCAATATTCCCTGAAGGACTTCCTGAGTGCGAGTATAGTGGTGGGGTGCAGCGTGAGACCTAACTAGGGCCAGATTAAGGGCTACATTAAAGTCGCCGCCCCAGATTATATGGGTAGAGCCTATGTTTACAACTTTACCCCAGAGGTTGGTAAAGTAGTCAGGAGTATCTGTGTTGGGGCCATAACCGCATGCCAGCGTGACCAAGTCGGAGCCTAGGCGGCCCCAAGCAATCACATACCGTCCATCTGGATCTGTTATCGAACCTGCTAGTGCAAAAGGTGTCTCCTTTTTGGTTAGTATCGCTGTGTCCCGGGCATAGGAGGAATACAAAGAAAAGAGCCTGCATTCTGCCCATTTACTGGCAAATGTATTAGGGAGTTTGGAGTTGGCGTGGGTCTCCTGGAGCATGGCAATGCCTACCTGGTGACGGTCAAGATAGGCCAATATTTGCCACCGTTTCAGCGGATCCCCCAACCCTCTGATATTCCAAGACATGAGTCTCAACTGAGAAGTACCTACCTTATCACCCATGTCTCCCTTTGCTGTTAGGTCTGCAATAGTTTAGGTCTGTTATCAGTAGTGTTCGAACATGAAGAAAACCACAGATACTAATGGAGAGCTGTGAGTTGTGCATACCAAAACATTCATTAATCCATATCCCTATCACCCCCTCTCACTGAAGCATCCCAATCATGCCAGTTATGTCATTCCCTTTCCCCTCCCAGGTACCCAAAGAACAGAACATTACGTTCAACTTTTCTAGTCAGCGACCAGAAGAAACTGGACAGGGGGATCTCCCTTAGGGGGAACACTGCTGGGTGGCACACGGGTATCTCTTGCCGTCCAGGGACAGTGAGCTGACAACCATTCACCCTGTTAGGCACGAGGGTGCCTAGCAACAGTTGGTCCTTGTTTCCCAGCATAGGGGGCAGATCGCCAATTCGTATGTGTAGTCTATTAGGATAGGGTCAGTTTTTGCAAGTATTTGTGGCGCCAGATCAAGGTAATTCTTGTATTCTTGAGAAGATAGCAAGGTGGCCATTTCCTGAGTTTTCTATCAGTTTATGTGCGGTGAGACTGATCTTGGCGAGCTCCCTGGTGTAGCTGCAACTGTCTTGTGGATTTTAAGCCTTTTTAGAAATTCTTCAACGTGTTGGGGCTTTGTGTAAAACACTTGTTTACCTTGGTACGTGACCCGTAAATGTGCAGGGTATAGAAGAGCATAATCTATTTGGGCCTGTCACAGCTTTTGTTTCACCACTAGGACTTTGCGTCTTTTTTCTTGCGCTGCGGCAGTAAAATCAGGATACATGGTGAAGGGTACCCCCTCGAAGTGCAATTGTTTGTTCTCCCTCGCAATCCGGAAAGCGACATCCCTGTCCCTATAATTCAGGAGGCGAGCAATGATGGTTCTGGGCGTGCTTCAAGGGGGTGGTTTCGGTCCGAGGGAGCAATGCGCCCGCTCCACTATGAAGTGAGGGGAGAGAAGTTCCGCCCCTACTACGTCTAGCAAAAGCCTCTCGATAAACTCCTCCATTTTGCCTGTGATTGTGCTTTCAGGAATGCCCAGTACACGGATGTTATTTCTACAGCTCCTCGCTTCGATGTCTTCGTTCTTGGCAGCAATGAGCTTCAGTAATTTAGCCATTTGCAATACTGAGCTCTGAATGTGTCATCTGATATGCGTTGTTCCGTCTCTTTTATGCGTGCCTCGTGACCCTCAATCTTGCGGGCAACCGCATCCATGCGCGTGGTCAGGGTGTCTATCTTTCAGCTATTCCTGCAAAGCCCTGCCAGACTTTTAGTAAGAGTGCTTTCATATCTTCACTTTGTGACGGCTGTATATCAGGCTGCGACTCATCAGCACCTCCCTCAACCTCCGCTGTCTGCTGCCGGGTGTTTTTCTTAGCATCAAAGGTGATGCGCGGTTGGCGCGCATCTGGCTTCCCCATTCTAGGCACCAGAAACCATTGTAAAAGCAGTGGGAGCTGTGGGAGCCGCAAGGGGGGCTTCAGTGCAGCGGGTGCGCTGGGATTGCCCCAAAGTGAGGGCTGACTCAGTGCTGCCCGTTGTAGAGTAGGCTCTGGGCCATTATAGGACAAGTGGGTGGGCCAGGTGGTTGCCAGCCAGCGTCTTGAGAGAGGATGTGCAGCCAAGTGGTAGTGACCTGGCTTCCCTACTCAGTTCTTGTACTCCCTTGTATCCCGTAGGGCCCATGAACATGGAAGGCAGCCTCTCCCGCCTCTCAGCACTTCTCTGACTCTACAGTGATCTGCCACGTCTCTTCTCTGTAATTACTGGGCGAGAGTCGTAAATGTCTGACAGGGTATTTCGGGCTCCTTCCTCTCGTTAGAGGCTGTTTTTTTTTTTATCTGAAGACATAGGCAACTCCAGCAAAGGGGTGTCAATCGCGCCACATCACCACCACAACAGCGCTGTCCGATGATCAAGAAGATGGCGGCGCCGCTAATGGCCGATCTGCCACCCGTGCAGCCCTCAGTCAGTGGATCCCCACCACACACAAGTGCCCAGTTATCTTCCGTGTAGAGGCACAGCCGCTTTCATTCTTCGCAGCAGTTCGCCCATACATTCAGGGTACTCGAGGGGAGCGCCGGGAGATTCACCACCCTATGCTGTTGCCTCTCCGACTTTTTGGCCCACACACCACATGGGGTCCCCAGCACTTGTGTGAGCCGACAGGCCCAGCGGCAGTTCCAGAGCACTCGGGATGGCGGAGATATTTGGGGATAGAGATTTATCATACGCAGGCGGATATGTTTGAGGGGAGCCTCGGGGGCACTTTGAGGGCATTGCGTCTGCAGGTGGCCTTCTGGCGCTCTCTTAAGTTACCACTTATGGCTATATTGGCATTATCGAAAATGATTGTCCTACCCCGCATATTGTATTACTTTGTCAATCTCCCGGTACTGATACCGAAGTCTTAGTTTAGGACGTTGTATGGGTTGCTCAGAGATCTCATTTGGGATGGTGGCCGTAATAGAGTGTCTTTACAGACCCTGCGCCTCCTGCTTACAGACAGTGGTTTAGGGGCCCCAGACTTCGAGGCATATTACTTGGCGACCCAACTCCAATGGTTAGCAAGATGGATAGATGGTAGGGATCTGCTTATGTTCTCGCTCCCCGCTGGGGCACTATATACCAAGTTACTTCCCAGAATTCTTGACCTCAGGCAGAAGATGCTTGATATGGGAACACTACTTTTTATGGTGGTGCGGTGTTGGGAGAGATGTGTGGCCAGATCCCGATTGAGACAGTTATATGCCCCGAGCCTTCCATTGGTGGGCATCCCCCAGGCGGGGCTCAGCCCCCCTCTCACGCAGAGACAATTGATAGGTTCAGGGGAGGCGGGCATACGTACGGTGGGCGACTGTTACAGAGATAGCGAATGGCTTCCGCTGGCCGATTTTCTTACGTATCACGAACTTCCCCCCGGTCAATTCTAGAATTATCATAAGCTCCGTGGGGCAGTGACTGAGCTCTGGGGTGCGGCCAGGGGCGAACCGGATATCCACCAAGTCCTGGAGACAATAGTGACTCTGGGTTCTGCAGGGCACCTGATACATGGCTTTACCTGGCTATAAGAGAGTTGGCGCCTAAGAAGCTTCCGGGTGTACGGGATAGATGGGAGAAACGGTTAATGCGACCACTGTCAGATAAGAAATGGCAGAAAGTCCTAGCGAGCTTGAAAAAGACCTCAAGGAACACAGCCTTTAAGGCCCTTCAATTCAACATCCTGCATAGAACTTACCTCACTCCCCATGGGTTGAATGTGGTTTACAATAGGAATGACCAGTCCTGTGCTAGGTGCACATTGGAGAATGCAGACTTTGACCATATGATCTGGTCCTGTCCGGCGCTTCCCACTTACTGGAATAGGATTGTGGAACTGGTTAATAACGTACTGGATCGCACATTGCCGTGCACCCCTGAGGTTTGTTTGTTGGGCCTCTTCCCGAGACCCAAAGCTCGTAAGTTAGGGCATAGATTTGGAAATCTGGCCTTCCTCCTGGCCAAGAGGAGAATTGCGCTTCATTGGAAAGCTAGGACTCCTCCACTTGTTACCTCGTGGGAAGTGGACGTGACCTGTTGGGTCAAAGCAGAGGAACAAGTACTTATCTCTGAAGATAAGATCACTAAGCAGCGTAAACCATATGCGGAGCCTTGGGGTGACAAAGCTAAATCATGGGACACTGTCATGGAGTGGAGGGGGACGCCCGGTGGGGTGGGACTGAGAATACGGAGTAGACATGCGCAAATCGCCGCCCAATGTGTTAGTTCTGCTTGCTCTGGGCTGTGGTGTAGAGTCGCCCCCTTCTCGGGACACCCTTCCTGGCACCCCTGCTTACCCCTCCCTTCCCCCCCATCCGTATATAGAGTGGTCAGTTTGCTCCTTTTTTCTTTTTTTTTTTTGCGATTGATCCGCAGACTCCTGGCAGTTAGTTATTGTTTTTTTGTTGTTTTGGGTAAGTTACCTTTTTCTTTCCTTTTCTCTTTTGTTTATGTGCAGACAAGAATCTGCTTGGGCAGAATATTCCTGCTGCTGACTGGGTTCATCTCTTACTGGCTGTACTATAGGGCCACTGATAGCTGGGAGTACCAGGGAGGCCACCTGTGTGTTGCAAACTAGAGGGTCAATCAGTGGCCCTATAATGTTGTTAGTTGTTTATTGGGGCATGGACCAGGGCTAATGCCTCATTTATAATGCATGACCTGAACATGCAGATGTGAAATGTCGAATGGGGGAAATGTAATAATTTGCTGCATATACAATTGATAGATTTGGTTTCAGGAAGCATGAACATTGGAGGTTATGTTTTGTGGTATTTGCCGGGGCGACTCCTTGTCCCTTGGATGGAGATACTGTCTTTGTATAATATTATGCTATTGGGTTCATGGGTATTGTGGCAACTCTCCTATGATGATAATGCATTTCTGTCCATGAAGTCTGTTAACATGTCTTTTTTTTTTTTAAAGAATTTAAAAAAAAAAGCTTCCTAATGGGAAGGTAGAAATCAATTCTAGTGGCAAAATATTTGGGACCAACTTGATATAAGGCTCTAAAGGTAAGAAACAATGACTTGAACAAAATATGTTTAGTCACAGGTAGTCAATATAAAGAATGGAGATAAGGGGAAACATGAGTTCTCAGTGGAAGATTGAGAAGCAGCCGTGCCGCTGCATTCTGAACTTCTTGTCGCCTTTTGATTAAGAAGTCTGGCAGGCCCAGGTACAAAACATTTCTGTAATCCTACCTTGAAGTAATAAGGGCCTGAATTAGAGAAGTGGAGTGGAGAAGTGTGGCTCACTGGTTAGAGGAGGCAGACCCTGATGCAGAGGTCAGACTCGGGACCAGGGTTCAATTCCCGACGCGGCAGGGTCTTGAGCCCAAAATGTCCACGGACTCGATAATTCTCGCCTCGGTGCCTACTCGAATCATGGGTTCACACTCTGCAGCTCTGGGCAATAGCTTGCTTAATCTCCACTACGGCCCCCCGCGGCGGGATGCCTGGTCTTCACCTTGGGGGTGCCCAGTAGGGGTAATCTCGCAGGGAAAGCCAGGACGGGTTCCCAAAAGCAAGCGCTAAGAGACCTGTCGGTGATTTGGCGCTATATAAATCGAAATTAACATAACATAACATTAACATAACATTACTGTTTTTCTGGCTTGTAGAGAGAGGAAATGCAAATTGTTTTCAATACGTGGAGGGGACCGAAGCGATCCCTTCCACAGACTTAACTACAGGCTGGAACGAAAGCTTCTTGTCAAATGTGTCAAGTTTAGAAAAAGAGTACTGGAATTGGTAGACGAGGGGGCACATATTAAAGTCAGATTAAAAGTATCAGTACCGGCATGTGAAAAAAGACAAAGACTAAATCAGTAAAAATCGATGTTAATAATGAGGTGTGGCCATGTAATGATTGCCACACTTTCTCCCTGTTTATTTCATTAATCACAGTAATAACAAATTGCAAACTAAAGAAAATGATTAATCAATTTATCTCCTGTGATGTTCAGACAGCCACCTTTCTGTGAAGCTAGATGGATAATCTTTTAGTTATTGAAATAGGTTTGCTATGGTATGTCGATGAGCAACAGCCGATCTAACAATGCAAATTAATATTTATGTGCATGTACTTTAGTTGCTAGATGAGGAACACCACGGTAAAATTCTCTTTAAGATTTGTATTAAATACAAATCAGTCACATGCATATGGATGGAAAAAGTTAGTCTGAAAAGGTAAATTCACCAAGTTCTAGAAACTGTAATGCCACTGCAGGAGTAAAATTGAGCAGCATAACAGATCTCAGGCTGGTCCAGGGCGCTGCCGACCACAGAAACACTTTTGCCTTTAGCACACTGGCTTAGCCCACAGTGCGTTGTTGCGCACTACCCACCTTTAAATAGAAGTTGTTAGTACCGCACATCAACGCTAGACTGGCAACACAGAGAAATGGAGACCCACCAGGTGGCTTCTGGAAAAATCATAATAAAGATAAAACAATGGGTCTCATTATGATGGCAGTCTGACCTCCATTGTTTCAGGCACTGGGCCATCCGACAAGGAGTCGACGGTCCCGACAGCCCAAATATGATGCGACTGCCATGGAGGTGGTTGTAAAATGCTGTTTATCTTTGCAGCTTGAGCAGCGGCCCAGAGAAACTGCTCCTGCACAAGTCGCAATGGTAAAGAGAATTTTTCAAAGAGCCTTGCACCATTAGGGGCCTGGCACACAGTGCATGGATGTTTGTGAGGGCACCACATGTGCCCCCTGGGCCACAAAGCAGAGGCCCACAGGGGCCCAGGTATTGACCTCCAAAGTACCTTTCAGACAGCTTTTTCATGGCGGTCAGACCACCCTGGAAAGGCTGTCGGAAAGGGATATTGTAATCCCTACTGTGATGCCTGCCCAGGCACTGCCTTCATTGTAGGGATTACAATCTGACTGACGCCCCGACGGGCTCCTTGAGCCTGTCGGAAGCGTCAGTCGGTCCTTCTAACCACTGTGGTCAGACCGACCACATCAAAATGCGGTGGTCGAACCGCTATGCTGGATGTTGGTGGGACTGCCACCAATGACCTGTTGGTGGCGGTCCCACCATTATAATCAGACCCCAAGATTGGAACTGTTGTAAGCCTAGGGACCTAAAACTAAGAAGTCCTACTCAAAGGTTAAGCTACTTCTGGCCAATCAAACTTTAGGCACCTTTCAATGTGACAAAAAGTATAGCACCCAGTTTAAACTGTGAATGAAGCATTACATCTGCAAATTCAGAACAAAGCAGCATATGTGTAAATTCAGCAAAACCTATTTAAAATAGTTAAACATTCAACTATATAAATAAATTAACATAATGTTTAGAAATAAAATTAGCGGTACATGGTGGTGCAATAATAACGCTTCAATAGCATTCTCGGGTTGGAACTGGTGCCTTAGGCAGAACTGCAAGTACAACTAAGGAAGGTGATTCCTCACGTTCCAGGATGCAAAGGCGAAATTGTGCATTCTGAAGAGATGAGAAACGGAAGGAAGCAATGATGCGAAATCGGAATGCCATTTTATGAGATAATGATATACAAGCTACGGATTCCATTCTCGAAATGTGCATATATTTACGACAAGAACCGTGGACCTGACAGCTACTGACACATCAATACATGACCGACTAGTGCCTTGAGAAAGCTGAAGCTCTTGGCCATATTGTAGGCAAACTAATGTGTTGGCTGACTAACTGTCTTAATAAACAGATATTAGTAGCAACCTTCTCTTTTGAAAAAAACGTGTCAGTCAATCAACCGACATCCTCCAGAAGAGGCTTAGGGCTCAAACATTAATCTGAACTACTGGGTGGGGATGTTGCTCCCAGTTGAGACAGCAGCATCATCCGTACTGAGGAGGGTCGATCCTGCTGAGACAGGTTCTGACATTTAAGCAGTTCCAGGGATTTGTCTTTAGCCCTTCCTTGTCACTGAATTTGATGAAGTTTATTTTCACCTCCTCGTCGTCAGTGCTTAATTTGAACCCGTGGTTTCCAGTGCTCGGCACCAGCACTTAATTGCCATCACTACCCTTATGACACTCTGCCACATGGTGCCGCTGCTCATCTAATTTAGAGATTAACAGAACAGTTGTTGTTTATGAATTCAATATACATTAATAATATTAATGCCTGCCTGCCCAGCCATTCCTTTAGCTTGGGGACCTGGAATAATCTGAAAGGTCGCACTTGCAGGTGAGAGAGATGGTTAATGGTTATTTTTGTACCGTCATTGGCAGCGATGAGGGGGCAATGGGTGGTGCAAGCTGCAGTGGCCTCCTCGTCAGGGTCCTGGCACTTATTATTTTACAAATTAAGCTCTGCGGAGTCATCCCAACGCAAGAAGTTTCATAGTATGTTTTAGAAACCTATGCTTCAGCTAGGTTTTATCTTTTACTGGACCAGTGCATTGAACACATGGAAATCCAAAAGCAACACATTCCCCATTTGTCCCATACCTTGATACGGACTTCATGTGCCTTGGGTGGCGCAACATCAATCTCCTCAATGGAAAATGGTTGGTTAACCCCCCAGAGGACGGCTGCCTTGCATTTTATAACCTGTGAAAAAAAGATGAGATATTTTTATTAGTTGTGTATTTTTGGTCCAACAGATGCATATCATCTAAACTTGTTACCATAGGCCTCGGTTACGAGAGCCCCAGAGCGCCTTGCAATATGTATTGCTAATAAAATCTTATACTGCAGCATTCTGAATTTACTGTGTGCCAAAAATAATACATATTTTGAGTTCTGCCCAAAGAATGGGACATGAATGCAGACTTTGGTGCCACAGACTGGAATGATCTAAAGAGTATTTGCCAGTGGCTGAGATTAACTCAAACATACTACCCGTCACTTTTTTAATATCCTACTTGCCATCTACATGCCACCTTAAGACTACTGAGTGCATTTCGCCCATGCAGAGATTGATTTAGGTGGCAGTTGAGGATGCTAGATTAGACGCCTTCTGGAGAGGAAGAGTCCTTCAACCCCCTTGATACCCACATCAGGCACATTTAGTTAGGGTATTTCTAGAGTATCTGATGGGAAGGGTTTGGTTATCCTTCCTTGCCACTGTAGTGGATGGACAGGACTTCCCCCTGAATGTATCTGTGGCAGTTGAGTGGGGGTCGTCCTGTACTGATATGGTTACAGTGGAGGCCTTCTTGAATAACAAAGGGGCCTATTTATGACTTGGTTTGCATCACTCTTACAACACGCATCGTAGTGCAAGATTGAAGCAAACCTTAAGTCCGATTTATGAAGACACGCAAAGCCACTTTGCGTGGTCCTGAATGTCTCCATAAATCTGGAGTAAGGCAAAGCAGCACAATTCACTGGGTTGCGTTACTCTGCCCTGGGAAGGCGTCCCATGAGTGCTGCATGGGTTTTCCCATGCAATTCCTATGGTTTTTGTTGCATTCCCAGATTTACCAGAAGAGGTACATCTGGGAACAAGCCAAAAAGATATGCCTTCCCAGGAGAGGCTTAACGAGGAGAAATATCTTTATTTCTCCTCGTTATTTCTTCTTTCAATGTCTACTGCATTCTGCGGTACAAAAGGGGGTGGTGATGGGCGGAGCATCTGAATCAATCAAACACTCACACCCAGTCAAAAGATCTGGGTTTAATCCATCACCGTTCTTTAGCCCACTCTGCCACCCCAGTTCAGACATGGCTATATGCAAATCAGTCTGACCCTGTGCCTCATGGGAACAGTCCAGCCCGAACTGCCAAGCCATGTTTTCCCTGGACCGGAAACAAGCTTCCGAGGACTGGTTTCTGGCATTCCAGCCGTCTTCAGCCCGGCTTGCTTGAATCCAGTGGCAAAGTGAGCAAGGGACTCACGTCTGAGCATACCCTACCACACTTATGGTGGCCAAAAGCGGTACAAAAGGGGGTGGTGATGGACGGAGCATCTGAATCAATCAAACACTCACACCCAGTCAACTGACATTGGCAGGCAGCCTTGGTAAATATTATGAAGGTTGTTAATGCACTTACAAAAGAGATCAGTGTGTAATCTCCTGCCGCCCAGTTGAATTAATCATAAAACATCTCATAAAACATCTCGAAGGGTTAAATGCATGTGACCTGGGGTGAATGTATGACATTGTTCTGCATTCTGTCCATCAATTGTTGTTTTTGCATTTGTCACCCCGAGTGGGATGGGTATGCTCAGACGTGAGTCCCATGCTCTCCACACCACTGGAGTCAAGCTATCCAGGCTGATGAAGGCTGATAGCCAGAAACCGGTCCTTGGATGCTTGATTCCGGTCCAGGAAAGACATGGCTTGGCAGTTCGGGCTGGACTGTTCCCATGAGGCACAGGGTCAAGGCTGATTTGCATAATGGCCATGTCTGACCTGGGGTGGTGTGGAGTGCAAAGAAACTATGGATTTAGGCCCAGACCTCTGTACTGGGTTGAATGTATGACATTGTTCTGCATTTTGTCCATCAATTGTTGTTGTTGTTACTGCATTCTGCAGCACACATAGCTTGGGGAATATGCCTCTCAGGATTGTTTTTATGCAGGAAGGTGTTCCTTCCTGCACAAAAACAATCCTGCATGCAACAGAGACACTCTTGCACCATGGTGCAAGGGTGCCTGCATTGGTACTAGGTTGCCAAAAGGACGCCAATGCAGAGGAAAAGTCAGAAATGGGCTGTATTGCCCTAAATATGGCGCATTTCTACCCTTTACCTGTCATGCAGCGCAATGCATAACTTGTAAATAGGCTTCTAAGTTTTAACTCATTTTCTTATTTCTGGTACTTTGATTGGTCTCCAAGTTGGTCAGCGAGGCTGACACAAAGCAGCCCGAGTCGAAGGTTCTTAAAGATCTACCTCTATGTTTCTTAGACCATGCTTTTGGGTATTTTACTGCGCCCTAAGTTTTTGATGCCTTAGTAGAGTGTTGCCAGTTTCCCAAAATAGATGGTGTCTTATCTTCTTAGGAGACTTTGTGGATGGGACATGGATGTTTAAAATGTATTTTTCATTTCACCAGCAGACACAAAAGAGACTTCAGAGTGCGGTCTCATAGTACTGCTTCTTCAGATGAAATAACTTTTTGGTAAAAAAGACAAGAATAAACATTTATGGTTTTAATATGGGAGAGTCTGGTCTTCTACAATGTCTGCAAGATATTTATAGCTTTACACATGGGCCTTCATTATCTAAGGTATAAAGTACTCTCTACTGTACAATATACGGAGATATCAAGTCAAAGAAGAGTTCAGATGGCGGAGTTACTTTATAAGGTTATGGAACTCCAAGGTGACCTTCAGTTTTCCTTGCTAAACAGCTGCTTCGGTTAAGCTCCTCGATGTGTCCTGACCTGCCTTTCACCATGGTGGCTGGCTTTGGCAACAGGCATTGTGACATCAGAACTCATCTGTAATAACTTATAATAGTCGAGTTCTGATGTCTTTTCTTTACAATCAAAGACTGGGTGTGTCACAAGTCGACAATCATAAGGAAATTAGAGACTGCCTTTTACACAGGGATTACAGAATTCCCTGTATTATAAGTGTGTCCAGAATTCATATGGAGTTAATTTGCACGGGAATTTCCAATATCATGGGCATCGGCTATTCCAAAATGCAAACTACTTCAGGTTCACGTGTAATTCCCTGCTGAATGGAAAATAGTTTTAGAATTGTTGTTTCTCTGAATTTCTGATTGCCATTTTGAATTCCGGGCTATTTTCTGGGGAAAAATATATCCAGGTTTCACTCGGTCATTTGTCCACAGACGCCCCTGAGGTAATTCCACATATATAGATTTACTGCATCAGTTGTAATTCCCAAAGTGACCACATTACTGGGCACTCAGAACGATAGTTGTGATGCTCAACTTCTACACCTTTTACTATAATGAAAATAACCCATAGCGGCTCAGCCCTTATCTAAAATATTTTTCATCTTTTACTTTTTTAGTCTGTTGTCTTAGTGCGTTTTATATTAATATAAATGTTTATTTATATGGGAGCAGGTGGGAGACAACATTCTAAATATGGACTAAACACGTTTTTTGGCCTAAATGCATCATCAATAGTTCTGCCACTCTCTGTTTGCCACTTAATTGTCTGTCTTTGCCACTGTTTGTTTTTGCCAGTGTCCATCTGCAAATGTCTGTTTTGCCACCTCATTGTGTGTCTGACACTGTTTATTTTGCCACTGTCTGTTTTACCAATTTCTTGCCACCTACGTTTGTTATTGTGCCCCTCTCAGGGGATGGACTGGCCTATAGGGCAATCAGGCAGTGACAGATGGGCCGGTCTGAAAGGTCAGGCTGTGTGCCATTTTCTTTTCTGAGGGACTGTTTTATGGTCTGCTGGGCCAGTTTTTACTTTTGAATTTCCTGGCATTGAAATAAATACTGCCTGCAAGCACAAATGCATGCTGCCTTGCATACCTTGCAAAACAGCTGTACAGCATGTCTTTACAAGCTCAACCCTCTTCAGATTTTGAAATGTGGGCCTCTTTTTCAGCTATCTAATTCACTAATGGGGGCCACTTTTATTTTGGTGCCCAAGCCAATTTTCTGTCCCAGTCTGACCCTGCTCTTCTTTCTGTTTCATTATCATCTCCTTCTCTTTCTGTGCTTTCTCTATGCCATATTTCTTTCGCTATTACTTTTGACTTTTTTCACTGCTTTTCTGCTACCCTGCTTTCAACGTAAGTGTTGTTTTTGATCCCCCATACCCCACTGCTCTTAACTCCTCCATGCACTCGTCCTCTTTCTCACTAGTTTCCTGCTCTCCCGCTTCCTGCCTCCCACTCCCGTTCTCCTTCCAGGACCTACTTAACGACTGCTGCAGCACAGATGCACAGAGGATGCACACAGCAGTTGTACCGCTAGAGTGCCAAAGGCGCACCAAAGGCAAGCTTGTTTGCACCTGTCCATGCCTGGACTGCCCCAGCAACTGGACCCCTGTTCCTCCACCTACCCACCCTGCCACTCCATGCTTTCAGCTCTGGCCGACACTTAAAGTGCCACACAACACGGAATGAGCCTTCACCTGTGCCTCTTGCAGGTTCTCATGCACACTCGTTCCCCCAACACACAAACAGCTAGATTCATCATCATTCAGTTTTGCGAGTCCTTAATAGCGATTCATAAGGAATCGTTATTAAGGACTTGCAAAACGGGATTCATGTAGGAATTGCAAAAAATATTGCGATTCCTACATCTTCCTTATTTGCGATTAGCAAATTGCTAATCGCAAATAAGGAATAACTCCCCATTCATTCCTATGGGCCTATGGGCCTAAAAGGCCCATAGGAATGAATGGGGAGTTATTCCTTATTTGCGATTAGCAATTTGCTAATCGCAAATAAGGATGCGATTTCAAGGGTGCCAGGGGTGTCCAAAAGACACCCTGTAGCATCCCTGAAAAGCAAATGTAGCCAGATGTTGCGCACACACATGTTCAAAGGACATGTGTGTGTGTAACATACCACTCAGAAAAATTCACTAAAGTGCAATTTTTCGCTATTTACCACGAAGTCTGACTTCGTGGTAAATAGCGGCCAGAAATTGCGAATTCGCAAATTGAAAATGGTTGATATATTGCATTTAAGGAATCTCAAATAGAGATTCCTTAAATGCAATTCCTCGCAAATATGCGATTTCGCAATTAGCGATTGTTGCATTTGGGATGATGAATTCCAAATGCAAAAATTGCACTCGCAAAGGGCCAGATTCTCAGAATCTGGCCCTTTGCGAGCCGTTTTCGGCTTGATGAATCTAGCTGAAAACTCCCACACCAACATTACCCCACCCACCTAAATGCACACACCACTCCGCTCTCACATGCATGCTCCTCAACAACCGCTCCCTCAGCAAACACACCAGAGATATATGGGACTTGCTGCACGATCACGGCCAGGATCTACTCTGCCTCACAGAAACTGAGCTGAATGCAGTCTCTGAAGCGGACATCGTCACTGCCATTCCCACCTGCTACAAGATTACCAGAACAGACAGTCAGCACAAACCTGGTGGAGTAGTCACCATTATACACAAGGACCACCTCAGCTGCACCTACACCACGAACTCCAAGACCAGCTACATGGAGCACCTCACCTTCAAGCCACAAATCACTGCCAGCTTCACCTTGTGCGGAACACTCCTATATAGCCCACCAGGGTACCACATCAACTTTGCCAGCAAAATCACAGACATGGTTGCGCCCCTCATCATATTCTAGCACCTTCGTCCTCTTATGAAACCTGAATATTTACCTGGAATACCGCACAGACTCAAACTTGATTGCCCTCCTGGTAAATCTCGGTAACCTCACCCAGTATGTCACAGGCCCACCCACAGCACTGGACACCTCTTGGCCCCTATTTTTATTTCCTCAACAACATCATGGTTAACAAACCACCATGGTCAATTGGACAGACCATATCCTCGTCAGCTTCAGCTTTCCAGTTCCTAGGCACAATAGATCCACCACCTCTGAACCTGCTTGCAGCTGCCAGAAAAGCATACTGGATATCGATTGGCCTTCTGCCATCTACTCACACCGGCCTAAACCCACCAGCAACCTGACGGAGGAAATCAAGAACTTCAACGACTGAATCACAGCGTGCACCGACTTCCAGGCCCGTCAAATGCAGAAAAACAGCCGAAACACAGACACATTCCAGCTGGCACACAGAAGAACTCATGCTGAGGACACTGTACTGTAAGCAACTGGAACACACAGAAAAATATATGGGCCAGATTCACAGAACTAACTTAAGACAAAATCTTATACTTACTACTTTTGGTATTCACAGAACGTACTTACTACTTTTGATATTCACAAAATGCACTTATTACTTTTGGCCGTCGTTAGGTCTCCGCCACCAGCTGGAATCTCCACCTCCAGGCCAGAATTCCCACCTCCGGGCCGGAATCTCCACCACCAGGCCGGAATCTCAGGCCCGAGTGCAGACGTAAAGTTAGTAGTCGTAAATCCATTATGTGAATACCAAAAGTAGTAAGTGCATTCTGTGAATACCAAAAGTAGTAAGTACGTTCTGTGAATACCAAAAGTAGTAAGTTTAGGATTTTGTCTTAAGTTAGTTCTGTGAATCGGGCCCAATGTTCGGAGCTGCCTCGAGACACTATCACCAGCAAATCCGGAAGACCAAGTGCACAAACCTCGCAGATCGCATCAACGCAGGCAACAGCAACAGCAAGGAATATTTGCCAACATCAAAGATTTCATTGCAGCTGCAGCCACCTCCAAAAACATCGCCCCTTCTCAAGGCCTCTGCCATGATGTATCAGTTTTCTACTGTGACAAAATCACTTTGACCCGCACCCGGACCCCTTTGAAGTCACTGCAAGTCTCCCCGTCTTGAATAAAAAATGGACCTGGACTACGTGGCCTGCTACCACAACAGAGACGCAACCAATTATATGAGGTAGCAGAAAAGGTTTTACGAAAATATCACCACACAATAATATAGAAACATGCTAAATATTAACAAGGAAAATGCATAATAATTTAATCGTTAGAAAATGTGACTTTCTATGACATGCAAATGTGAAAAAATGTGTTTATTTTCTGCAGAAAGCTTTCATTTCTGTCATTCTCCACTTATGAGGCAGCCCTACACTTTTATTCTACTCTATCCCTTTAAGAAAATAAATGCTTTTTTATAAAATAGTGATTTAACGTTATATTCAAACTCTAAGGCTTGACTTTTTGTGAAATGTGCTGTTTTCTGAAAGGTATATTCCATCTTTCCTCACACAATATGACATCACTTTATTGTAGATTGTATTCTTTGCCACATATACATCTTGAACAAGGGTATTAATCAAAAGAAAATGATTGCTGCAGCTTACATTTTGTAATCCAACAAAGACATACCAGAACTTAAATGTTTCATTTCATAGAGTAGCTCGTTGTTGTACAGAGTAGGCTTGCAAAAGATTCTCATGAGAACTTTCGTAGATGTAACTTTTTGTAATACGTTGTAGCCATCTCTAACTGACTTCATGTTGACATGAACATTTACTGTGGGAATTGAGGACGAAGACGATGGACCATCAAAATATCTCTCAACATTGGACGCCGATGACACATTCATCTATTTTTGCAACATGTTTAGCTGCTTTCTATATAGTATGTGCTCCTAGCTAAAGAGACTCACTCTTGAGGCATTCAATGCATGCCTACCCTATCATGCCCTAGCCCAAATTGTATAAGCTGCTGCTTATGATGATTTCTTTGTTTCCTTACGCTGTGTGAGCAGATTTTTTGTTTTTATACTGATTATAGCTACAGCTGTGATTCTCTCCTTCTCACCTGCATAGAAGGTTGCTACTGCAATTGTTTGGCGTACTCGGCTGAATCTGCAAAACTACCCTTTATGGGGAGTGCGATCTTTTCCATAGCTATCTGCATTAGCTCCAAAATCTACTTGCTCTTTTCCAGAAGGAGCTCTTTATGGGTTCTTGTTAGGATAGGTCCTTTAGTTTAGAATAGGGACTATACTCTCAATGGAACACACTGTTTTTATTTCTCTATGCTTGTCCTAACCAGTCTTATTTCTTTATATTTCTGTAACCGATGTGCCACTAATTTGAATAAAAAGAACAAAAATAGCAACTAATCTACTGAAAAAAGAAAATAATCTTTTGAAACTTCACCAAACCTGGATTTATTGACTGAAAGTCAAATGTAATTATTAATGCCTGTGTTGTATAAAGATGTATTCTAAAATGGTGGCAAAAATTCATGGAAGTAGAAGATCGTGGAACTTCTTGGTTCTCTTAGTAAATTTTATAGTGACATCATTTGTGGAAATTTTTATAGGATTTCCACGCTTGCAGGTACAATGTAGTCCATCCACTCCAGAGCCCCATTGAACCCCTGACCTGACAACGCCATCAACTAAGGACTCATCCCTATCAGCGAAGCCCTCACTCCGATCCTCAATGCCTTCATTAAGTCAGACACCTTCCCGGAAGCTTGGAAACAAGTTGCAGTCACCATCATGCTCAAGAAACCCTCAACAGATCCAACAAAGCGAAAACATGACAGACTGATCTCCCTCCTATCATACCTGGCCAAGGTTCTAAAGAAACTCATCAACAGACACCTCACTGTCCACCTCATCCGGCCACAAGTTACTAAATGCCACACAGTCCTGTTTTAGACCGAACCACAGCATGGAAACAGCACTCATTGCTGCCATAGATGACATCCGCATGATCCTCGACAGAGGAGAGACAGCAGCCTCTCAGTTGCCTTTCAAAAGGTATCACACCCCACCCTCATCAAATATGCATACAAGATCAGCATTCAAGATACTACTTTCCACTAGATCTGCTCTTTTCTAACAGAAAGAACTAAAGCAGTCAGCCTACCACTGTTCCCTTCAGAAACCTGCAAACTCATCTGAGGAGGGCCTCAAGGTTCAATCCTTAGCCTCACCCTCTTCAACACATATATGACTCCACTACTGAGCGTCATTCATTCCCACAACAACAATCTTTCATACTCTGACAACATGCAACTCACATTGTCCCTCTGGGACAAGACCCCAAATAAAAAGAACAAGTTCACTGCATTCATGACCGAGTTTGCCTCTTAGATGAAATCAAACTGACTCACACTCAACATTGACAAGACAGAAGTATTGATCTTTGGACAAAACACCTCATGCTGGGACTCCACTGGTGGCCGGCTGACCTCAGACCTAACACCAGTCCCAGCCCCAGCTCCCATGCCAAGAACCTCTGGATCGTCACTGACAACAAGCTCAACATGTCCACACAAATCAATGTCGTCACAGCCTCTTGCTTCCACACTCTGAGAATGTTGAGGAAGATCTTCAAATGGCTCCCTACCAACACCATAAAAACCGTCACCCATATCCTTGTCACCAGCAGGCTGGAATATGGGAACACCCTCAATGCAGGAATCGGCAAGCAACTCATCAGAAGGCTATAAACCATCCAGAACACCGCTGTACGACTCATCCTCACTTCAGAGTGCTCGGCTAGTTCCGGATACATAAATGCGTCCAGTTCAAACTCCTCTCACACACATTCAAAGCACTATGCAACACAGGTAATAACTACCTGAACAATGTATCTCTTTCCATCAAACAGCCAGACACTTCTGCTCAGCCAGATTCCTATTTGTGCTCATACACAGAAACAGAAATGGAGGTTGTGCCGTCTCATACATTGCTCCTAAAGTGTGGAACAACCTCCCAATACACATCTCAGCCTCCTCTTCTCTACTTGAGTTCCACAGAGGCTGAAGGCTTGGATCTTCCAGTAACCTCCCCTTGCCCCTCAAGACAATGCCAACACACCTGCTCAGCGCCTTGATACCCTCACAGGGGATAACACTCTATAAATACATGACATCAGATAGCCACAGCCTCTGTAATTATTTTGTGACCAATTTTACAATTGAGTTAAGATCCCTTTCTCTAGCTTTATACTTCTAATGCTGCCCACTTTTGTATCACTGACAAAATGCTTCATGTTTCCTTCTCCTCCTAGTAGGTGTCATTGGTTCCTCCCCATGTTGAAGAAAGGTTTCTGTGGTTTCACAAGTCTGAATTGGTGGAAGTCTAATTTCGAAATTTGTAGGTTTATTTTATTTTTCTCAGTGACTTCTTTTTATAGAAATTCAAATGCTACCAATGCTGCAAGGCAGACCCTTTATAGGCAGAGCCCCTAGCCACTGGCTCTGGTGTTAGATGCTCCCCAGAAAGAAAAGCGGAGGGCTGTCTTAATGAAAAATGGGTTGTGTGCATACCTACTCTGTGCCCTGACTCAGCCCATGCCACTCCAGCTTTTCAATACCAGGATACACTCCTGGGTGAGTCGTACACACTACAAATACACATAGCATTAACATAACATTACATTACATAACATAACAAGGGGTGCATATGAAGCTTTTGGAATTTGTTGTGGCCATCTCCCCACCCTCACCTTCTTTTCTGTTTCTTAATAGAAATGTTTGTTTCTAAAGAACCCTTATGGTTGTATGACGTTACAACGCATACTTTTACAACGCCTACCTTTACAACGCAATTTTTACACCGCAACATCCACTACAACGCACACCATTACAACGCATGCCATTACAATGAATACTTTAAAACTACCTTTACAACGCATTCCATTACAACGCATACTACATTTACAACGCATACCATTACAACGCATTACATTACATTGCATGTAAGGTAAGTATTGGATAGTGTAGGGGTAAAAATTACTATTCTAACTCCAGGGGGTGCAACAGTAGGGTAGGTTTTGGATAGTGTAGGGGTAAAAATTACTATTCTAACTCCAGGAGGTGCAACAGTAGGGTAAGTGTTGGATGGTAATTTTATGCGTTGTAATGGTATGCGTTGTAATAACTGAGTTGTAATGACATGCGTTGTAGTGGTGTGCGATGTAGTGTGATGCGTTGTAATGACTGCGTTGTAAAAACATGCGTTGTAATGGATTTTACGTTGTAAAAGTTGCGTTGTAATGGTAGTGCGTTGTAAAAGTTGCGTTGTAAAGGTTGTTTCCCACCCTTATAGTTCACACTGGCAACTATTCCCTTTTCACCAAAGAGGATGTCAGATATTATGAATAATGGGATTTATCTTGGCAGCAAGAGTGAGAAGTCATCTTCCAGTATGCATCAAACTAGAAAGGGACAGTGGGTGAGGGACAGAGAAAAGCGATAGTTGGATTACCAATGGAAAGGAGAGGGTCAGCAACAGTGCTTGATTTAAAAACAAAATAAGTGTTGAGGTCTAAAGTTTTGCTCAACTTCCTGTGACCGGTGCTATTGAATGTCAAGGGTGCCGAATACCAAGGCTAAGTACTCTTACTTCCACCTCATCCCGCTTTCATCCACTACCAGACACTCTCTGCCCCTTTATCTCACTCTTCCATGTTCTTTTTCATTCCTGCTTTTTCCCTTGTCACTGTATTTCCATCTTTCTCATCCTCCTTTCCTACTTTTGTGCTTTTCTCTCTATTGCTCTGGGTCAAAATCTGATGAGCAAATATAAGTGCTGGTCCCCAGAAAAGAGAGCCTTTGGGTCCCTCCTGCACCCACTGCCTCAAATTCAGCACTGGCAAAAAAAGAGAGAGACATGGGGACATCTGATGGGGGATGTAGGCAGCAGACTGAGAGTGATGCCAGTAGATAAAGGGAACAGAAACGTAGTGAAGAGGGATAAGGGAAAGGGATGGTTTGGAAGAGAGAGGGTGGGACTAGCTACTGAATTGGATATAGGCAGAAAGAGCAAGGCTGCCAAAGGAGAATGAAAAGGGCAAGCAAAAGAGACAGAATGAGACAGAGAAAGAGAAATTTATAGCACCAGCAAGAGGTAAATTAGATAAACAGAGAACGGGGACAAGGGAGAGAGGGAGTGGAGACCAAGAGATGGAGTAAGAGAGATAAGGCGTCGCATAGAGAAGATGGGAATGGATCCCAGGGAAAGGGGTCAGAGGCAGCAAATAGTGAGGATGGGTATAAGGAAAATAGGGAGAAGGAGAGCGGTGGAATCATGAGAGAGGTGGAGTGGGTGGCCTGTGAGAGAGAAGAAATAGTGAGGAGTTGAAAGGGAAAGGTTGTAGGAGAGGCAGCAACATGAAGGGAGAGCAGGTAAAAGAGAGCATGGTGATGGTGCCAATCGTGACTCGGTACTGCAGAAATGTGGGTACAACACGGCTTGGTTAAACGCAGGAAGAGTGTAATCAGAGGCAGTGAGTAGGACCAGAGGAAAGAGCGACTACTGGCATCAAATAAAGGTGGCAGTTGGGTGGAGCAGTCATAATATTGTCGTCGGAATATCAACCTGCAACAGTACTACATGCACAATATTGACTGCGGTTTCATCAAGCAATGTAGATGGGGAGTTAATAATAGTAAATCTAGAATTAAATTTCATGGATCTTCCACTTCCACGCAGTCTGCAAAACATGTTATTGGAGTTCTTTTCTTTCTATGTTTCTGTTAAAAAAAAGTGTCAGGAACAAAAAAAATAGTAAATCTATACCTCTCTATATACACTTAGCATGATTATGTGCTCATAGTTGATACCGTGGATGCAATATATTTGCAATTCGATATTCTGACCATGATATTTTTACATATAACCATATGTCCAGGGAGGTTGGAGAATGAAAAGATTTGTAATACAACAATGGTGCGGAGAGTGGAGAAAGTAAGTTTAAGGTCAACTCAATACCATTGTAAGAGATATTAGAACATTTGAATGTTGCTCCAGTGAAGCCATGGCGAGGCTAGTGGCTAGTAATGGCTGTTATAGACCTTCTGCTCCAACATTCCAATGTTTGCCTTTCTGTTGCTCCTTTTTTAATTTAAAGCATTCTGGGCTCAGTCAGTGGAATGTTCTAATAGCCTTATAACTCTTCTGCCCTGAGCTATAATAGCTGTAGCACGAACCTATACTCGGGCTCAGGGCCTTTGACAACCGGAATAGCCCTTGAAAGCACCCTATAACTTGTGGCCTCCCTAGAAAAATTGTCTCACAGACAAATGTGAACATTTACAGAGTGGTCAACCACAGGAAAGTAAAAAGAAGTTAACACAGTCTCTCCAGTCTTGTTCGAAAAATGCATTTCGAGCTGCGTGTCGTTATGTTGCTAGTTAAAAAGAAAAAGAAAACCAAACCCATGACTCGATAGAAATAGGACTTACTGATCTGCACTGCAAGTATTACAGTATACCTAAAGGCCGCTTTTAGACAGTGGTTTGCTATTTTACCTGATGGTGAAAGGTTATTGTGAACAACACCAGTAGCTAAGGATAAAGTGCAACCTTTACCAGGAGTCTTTCACCGAGAGTACTGTTGATTTATCTTTGACTTACTTTGTTGGGCAAATGTCACTAACAGATGAAAGTCCAGCAGCTTTTTAAGCAACACTAAACAAAGAATGTGTGCTTATACAGGTGTGTGTTTGTCTTTTAACCCACAAGGTATTTTAGTGTGTCTTTTACATATAGAATTAAAGGCTCCCAGATTCCAAATGTGAAAAACTTGCCCATTATTCCTAGTTACCCATCTAAAATGCTGCCCCCATAACCATGCCCAACTGATCCCAAGGGCACCTCTGGTGGAAGATGGGAGTTATGGGAGATCTATACAATATTTGCCCTACCACCTTGCAGCCGCTCAACCACCCACCACTGTGATACATAACATTCTTGGCATCTTGCTGCACCCCCACCTTCTTAAACAGACCATCCACATACCCATATATTTTTAGGCGGCAAAAGTCAGCTTTAGCTGGCTGCCAGAGCTAACGTGATTAATAAGAAAAGGTACTTGTTATCATGACAAATTAAAAACAGCGAAGGACCTTGGGTCCATCTCCTTTCGCAATAGATTGCTTTGTGTTAGCACCTTTAGGTATTGATCCTGGGTCCCTGATATATCTATGTAAAAAAATTGCTGTCTAGAGATTTTTATTTTCGATTAGTATTTTTGGATCGTTAGAGAAGTCATTTAGCTTAAGTAGACATTGCTGATCCGGGCCTAATGTTTCTGGATGGCATTTTTAAAAATGGGGGATGTGTTGCAGTGATGATGTCATATTTCAGGAACCATGAGCCCTATATACTTCATTTTGGTGTCAAAACATAGGTTTTGGGGGTCAAGGTGTCTTATAGAGCCAGCAAGTAAATCCTCAGAGCAACCCTTCTGCCATTTTCCAAAATTGTGGCTATAATAGAGGAAGAAGAGACATATATAGAAATGAAACAAATAATAATTGTTTTTAATCCTTTTATGTATACATCAAACAATGTTTATGATCTGAATAAGAAAAAGAAAATGTTTATCACTACTGTTTTAGACACATTTTCATAGTTTACTTTATTTATTTGTTTTGGCAATCGCTTGTGATACATTTGCAGAATGTTGAACCTTTGAAAAGAGCATATCAACAGGGACATCTTTTTTTAACATAGGTTTTGCAAGTACATGTATGTGTAAGTTTTGTGGGTAATGGCTTTAGAAATTTCGTAGGTTTTAGTACCCCATCAATATCTTCGCAACCTCATTCACACAGATCTTTCTCTGCATATGCGTGATCCAAAACATTTACACATCTTCTGATCAAGTAGAACACTGTTTTGATGTGTCCAAGCACAGAATATGGCGTCGGTGGACGGTCACTTAGCAGGACTGATCTCTTGAACTCACTGTACTGAAGATCGCCTAACATGTGACTGTCAGACCTCATTTTCCACACAAGCACAAGGTATTTTTCTATGTCTTTAAAGCCACATTTTTATTCTGTCTCAGCAAATGCTTTTAGAAACTCCACAGGTTCATCAGTTAAAAATCCAAGCTTTGTTCCAATTTTGCTCATAGTGTCATCATCCATGAGAATATGTGCCTTGATAAGAACACTGCAGAAGAACAATTGATGGACGGAATGCTGGACAATGCAAACATTCACCCCCTGTCAGAACAGGTCGAATTGCCCCTACCGAAACACCAAGAAACTACAATTCCCATGATCCTTGAGCGGAAGGAAGTACTTCAGGCACGAACGCGCATCGGCTGATTCTTGGTATTGCAGGTCGCGGTGGTAGTTGTGAGGATCTCGGGATGGACGGTTCCTTTTTCGGTTCATTGATTTCCTTCTTCCCTCAGGATCTGTGAGAGGGGGAAGGCTACCGGCACCTTCAGAGATTCATTTCCGATAAGAAGATTATTCAAGGGTGAGCGGAGCGCGGTGCTGAGTTAACCACGCGTTACAGTTTCATTGGTAATTCATGTGGGAGTTTCATGTGGAGCGCAGTAGTAATTGTATTCACGCGCTGTTGTTAACTTGGTTTAGATCTTCTGAGATTTAAAAGCGGAGCGCGGTGGTGGTCACAACCACGCGCTGCCGTTTTTCATTCCAGTGATATTTCTTTGTTTGGGCCTAAGCGGAGCGCGGTGGTGGTCACAGCCACGTGCTGCCATTTTTCATTCCAATGGTATTTCTTTGTTTGGGCCAAAGTGGAGCGCAGTGGTGGTCACAACCACATGCTGCAGTTTTTTCAGTTACTTGTTTATTTGGTTTCAAAGATTCACGGAGCGCTGTGGTGGTCGCAACTACGCGCTACCGTGTATAGGTTGTCCTCTCGTTTGGAAATGAGACCGGATCGCGGTGGTGGGATCTGCCACGCGTTACCGGTTTGTTAGACATTTATTGAAACTCTTGGTTTGTAGTACAATTGGACTTCCTAATGTACCTGCCTATCGTTAATGTTAATGGGCATTTGTAGAGCACACTTACACCGGGTGGCTTCATGGCGCTAGACAGGCTAAGTATACTACCAGAATAATCTATTTGTACGCTCGCACAAACAGCCAGGTCTTAAGAAGGTTTCTGAATTGCAAAATGTCAGTGCTGGACCGGACTTCCAGAGGGAGTGAGTTCCAGAGTTTAGGAGCAAGGACCGCAAATCTGCAGCCTCCTTGTCTAACTCGTTTGAAGGTTGGGGTGGTGTGTAGTGAGAGATGGGCAGAGCGGAGATTTCGTGTCGGAGTATGTCTAAAAATCAGTCTGTTGATAAATGCAGGGCTTTTGCCATGCAAGGCTGTTTTAAAAGCACAACGCTGAGAAATAAGGAGCCAATGTAGTTTCCTTAACACTGGTGTAACTCGTTGCCATCTTGGTTGTCGAAAAATCAGCCGTGCTGCCTGGTTCTGAACCAGCTGCAGCCGTTTGAACAGATAGAGTGGCATTCCCAGGTATACCGAATTAGCATAGTCTAAGTGTGACATAACGGTGGCAATTATAATCTGGATTAGGGCATCATGGGTGAAGAACCGGTGTATCTTCCTAATCTTTCGCAGCTGGAAAAAACATTTAGAAATCACAGTGCCAACCTGGGAATTTATTGTAAGTTCGCTATTGAGGTAGAAGGGGAAGGTGAAGGACCCAGCACTGGAGGCCAGTAATGTGGGCCCCAGAATTTATGGCTGTCCCCAGTCAAGACAATCTCTGTTTTTCCTGGGTTTAATTTAAGATGATTATGGTCCGTCCACTCTTGTATGTGTAACATGGTAGCCTGAAAATCCAACACAGAGCTGTGGGAGCCATCTATCTTAAAGACCAACTGTAAATCGTCCGCATAATTAAATACTGTCACATTTCTTTCTTTAAGAGATTTAATCAGAGGAGAGATATAGATATTAAATAAGTGAGGGGAAAGTGCTGAGCCCTGTGGAACTCCACATGTGATTTTACGTGGGGGAGCCAGGAAGGACCCTTGGCGAACCGCCTGAGACCTATCATCCAGAAATGAAGTGAGCCAGCATGCAGCAACGCCTTCAATGCCCGCAAGTTTGACACAGTCGACCAAGATAGCATTGTCGACTGTGTCAAAGGCCACAGATAGATCCAGTAATTCCAGTGCATGAGGGGAGCCCTTATCAGCACGGTCCCGGAGAGTATTCAGGACTGCCAATATGACAGTTTCAGTGGAATGGGCCGGCCGAAACCCTGCCTGGTGAGGATCGAGGTATTTGGATTCTTCCAGAAAATTAGAAAGACTATTTGCTATGTGGGCCTCCAGTATCTTAGCAAGGAACGGGAGCAAGGAGATTGGACGATAATTGAATAGGAGCGTGGGATCAGCTCCTAGTTTGTTTAGTAGGGGTACCACTATGGCTTTCTTAAAAGCCATGGGAACTTGGCCAGATGATAAGGAATCATTCAAGAGAGTAAGTACAGGACCAGGGAAAGCTGTGAGGCAGTCTTTAAGTATGTGGGGCAGGCAGCAGTCAGAGGGAGCGCCTGATTTAACCTTTGTTAGAAGTTTCTGGAAAGTTTCAGTATTAATGCTAGGAAAGTGACTGATCGTTTTATTGTTAATGGGCAAAGCAGGGGGACTAGGAGTGAGAGAATGCTTGGGGATGTTGACCATTATAGCGGTGATTTTATCGATAAAGTAGTCGTTGGGGGAGTCGCATAATGCCTGGGAAGGTGGAGCCTTCAATAATATTCTCTCTGGGTTAGAAAGTACGTTAACTATATTAAATATTTCTTTGGAATTTTTGTTGGAATTGATAATGCGTGAGGAGAAGTGGCCAGCTTTGGCTAGAAGTATACATTTCTTATATTCTTTCCTAGCAGCAATATAAATGAGTTTTTTGTCTCAACAATATTTTGATCGCCACTGTCTCTCCAGTTGACGTAGCGACAGTTTCTGGTTTTTAAGCTCAAAGGAGAACCACCTTGGTGCGTCGGTACGACGGGTTGATTTTAGCCTGGTCAGGGGAGCATGCTTATTGCTGGCGTTCAGTAGCCATTTGGATACATTTGCTTCTGTGGCCTCGATGTCTGCCCCCGGGGACGGGGCAGTGTCTGAAAGCATACAGAGGAAGTCTTCTTTATTTGCTGTATTCCATTTCCTAATTTCAAAAAGGGGGTGGTGATCGACAGAGTATCTGAGTTAATCAGAACACTCCTACCCAGTCAACAGATCAGGGCTTGATCCATCACCGTTTTTTTTAGCTCACTGCACCATCCCAGTTCAGAACCTGGCTATATGCAAATTAGTCTGTCCCTGGCCCAGTGCATCATGGGAACAGGGCAGACCAAACTACCAAGCCAATTCTTCACTGGAAAGGAAACAAGCTTCCGGGGACGGGTTTCTGGCATTACAGCCGTCTTCGGCCCGGCTTGCTTGAATCCTGATGGTGCAATGAGCAAGGGGCTCATGTCTGAGCATACCCTTCCACACTCATGGTGGCCAAAATAATTTCAAAAAGGGGGTGGTGATGGACAGAGTATCTGAGTTAATCAGAACACTCCTACCCAGTCAACAGATCAGGGCTTGATCCATCACCGTTTTTTAGCTCACTGCACCATCCCAGTTCAGAACATGGCTATATGGAAATTAGTCTGTCCCTGGCCCAGTGCATCATGGGAACAGGGCAGACCAAACTACCAAGCCAATTCTTCACTGGAAAGGAAACAAGCTTCCGGGGACCGGTTTCTGGCATTACAGCCGTCTTCGGCCCGGCTTGCTTGAATCCTGATGGTGCAATGAGCAAGGGACTCATGTCTGAGCATACCCTTCCACACTCATGGTGGCCAAAATAATTTCAAAAAGGGGGTGGTGATGGACAGAGTATCTGAGTTAATCAGAACACTCCTACCCAGTCAACAGATCAGGGCTTGATCCATCACCGTTTTTTAGCTCACTGCACCATCCCAGTTCAGAACCTGGCTATATGCAAATTAGTCTGTCCCTGGCCCAGTGCATCATGGAAACAGGGCAGACCAAACTACCAAGCCAATTCTTCACTGGAAAGGAAACAAGCTTCCGGGGACCGGTTTCTGGCATTACAGCCGTCTTCGGCCCGGCTTGCTTGAATCCTGATGGTGCAATGAGCAAGGGACTCATGTCTGAGCATACCCTTCCACACTCATGGTGGCCAAAATAATTTCAAAAAGGGGGTGGTGATGGACAGAGTATTTGAGTTAATCAGAACACTCCTACCCAGTCAACAGATCAGGGCTTGATCCATCACCGTTTTTTAGCTCACTGCACCATCCCAGTTCAGAACCTGGCTATATGCAAATTAGTCTGTCCCTGGCCCAGTGCATCATGGGAACAGGGCAGACCAAACTACCATGCCAATTCTTCACTGGAAAGGAAACAAGCTTCCGGGGACCGGTTTCTGGCATTACAGCCATCTTCGGCCCGGCTTGCTTGAATCCTGATGGTGCAATGAGCAAGGGACTCATGTCTGAGCATACCCTTCCACACTCATGGTGGCCAAAATAATTTCAAAAAGGGGGGGTGATGGACAGAGTATCTGAGTTAATCAGAACACTCCTACCCAGTCAACAGATCAGGGCTTGATCCATCACCGTTTTTTAGCTCACTGCACCATCCCAGTTCAGAACCTGGCTATATGCAAATTAGTCTGTCCCTGGCCCAGTGCATCATGGGAACAGGGCAGACCAAACTACCAAGCCAATTCTTCACTGGAAAGGAAACAAGCTTCCGGGGACCGGTTTCTGGCATTACAGCCGTCTTCGGCCCGGCTTCCTTGAATCCTGATGGTGCAATAAGCAAGGGACTCATGTCTGAGCATACCCTTCCACACTCATGGTGGCCAAAATAATTTCAAAAAGGGGGTGGTGATGGACAGAGTATCTGAGTTAATCAGAACACTCCTACCCAGTCAACAGATCAGGGCTTTATCCATCACCGTTTTTTAGCTCACTGCACCATCCCAGTTCAGAACCTGGCTATATGCAAATTAGTCTGTCCCTGGCCCAGTGCATCATGGGAACAGGGCAGACCAAACTACCAAGCCAATTCTTCACTGGAAAGGAAACAAGCTTCCGGGGACCGGTTTCTGGCATTACAGCCGTCTTCGGCCCGGCTTGCTTGAATCCTGATGGTGCAATGAGCAAGGGACTCATGTCTGAGCATACCCTTCCACACTCATGGTGGCCAAAATAATTTCAAAAAGGGGGTGGTGATGGACAGAGTATCTGAGTTAATCAGAACACTCCTACCCAGTCAACAGATCAGGGCTTGATCCATCACCGTTTTTTAGCTCACTGCACCATCCCAGTTCAGAACCTGGCTATATGCAAATTAGTCTGTCCCTGGCCCAGTGCATCATGGGAACAGGGCAGACCAAACTACCAAGCCAATTCTTCACTGGAAAGGAAACAAGCTTCCGGGGACCGGTTTCTGTCATTACAGCCGTTTTCGGCCCGGCTTGCTTGAATCCTGATGGTGCAATGAGCAAGGGACTCATGTCTGAGCATACCCTTCCACACTCATGGTGGCCAAAATAATTTCAAAAAGGGGGTGGTGATGGACAGAGTATCTGAGTTAATCAGAACACTCCTAACCAGTCAACAGATCAGGGCTTGATCCATCACTGTTTTTTAGCTCACTGCACCATCCCAGTTCAGAACCTGGCTATATGAAATTAGTCTGTCCCTGGCCCAGTGCATCATGGGAACAGGGCAGACCAAACTACCAAGCCAATTCTTCACTGGAAAGGAAACAAGCTTCCGGGGACCGGTTTCTGGCATTACAGCCGTCTTCGGCCCGGCTTGCTTGAATCCTGATGGTGCAATGAGCAAGGGACTCATGTCTGAGCATACCCTTCCACACTCATGGTGGCCAAAATAATTTCAAAAAGGGGGTGGTGATGGACAGAGTATCTGAGTTAATCAGAACACTCCTACCCAGTCAACAGATCAGGGCTTGATCCATCACCGTTTTTTAGCTCACTGCACCATCCCAGTTCAGAACCTGGCTATATGCAAATTAGTCTGTCCCTGGCCCAGTGCATCATGGGAACAGGGCAGATCAAACTACCAAGCCAATTCTTCACTGGAAAGGAAACAAGCTTCCCGGGACCGGTTTCTGGCATTACAGCCGTCTTCGGCCCGGCTTGCTTGAATCCTGATGGTGCAATGAGCAAGGGACTCATGTCTGAGCATACCCTTCCACACTCATGGTGGCCAAAATAATTTCAAAAAGGGGGTGGTGATGGACAGAGTATCTGAGTTAATCAGAACACTCCTACCCAGTCAACAGATCAGGGCTTGATCCATCACCGTTTTTTAGCTCACTGCACCATCCCAGTTCAGAACCTGGCTATATGCAAATTAGTCTGTCCCTGGCCCAGTGCATCATGGGAACAGGGCAGACCAAACTACCAAGCCCATTCTTCACTGGAAAGGAAACAAGCTTCGGGGACCGGTTTCTGGCATTACAGCCGTCTTCGGCCCGGCTTGCTTGAATCCTGATGGTGCAATGAGCAAGGGACTCATGTCTGAGCAGACCCTTCCACACTCATGGTGGCCAAAATAGTTTCAAAAAGGGGGTGGTGATGGACAGAGTATCTGAGTTAATCAGAACACTCCTACCCAGTCAACAGATTAGGGCTTGATCCATCACCGTTTTTTAGCTCACTGCACCATCCCAGTTCAGAACCTGGCTATATGCAAATTAGTCTGTCCCTGGCCCAGTGCATCATGGGAACATGGCAGACCAAACTACCAAGCCAATTCTTCACTGGAAAGGAAACAAGCTTCCGGGGACCGGTTTCTGGCATTACAGCCGTCTTCGGCCCGGCTTGCTTGAATCCTGATGGTGCAATGAGCAAGGGACTCATGTCTGAGCATACCCTTCCACACTCATGGTGGCCAAAATAATTTCAAAAGAGGGTGGTGATGGACAGAGTATCTGAGTTAATCAGAACACTCCTACCCAGTCAACAGATCAGGGCTTGATCAATCACTGTTTTTTAGCTCACTGCACCATCCCAGTTCAGAACCTGGCTATATGCAAATTAGTCTGTCCCTGGCCCAGTGCATCATGGGAACAGGGCAGACCAAACTACCAAGCCAATTCTTCACTGGAAAGGAAACAAGCTTCCGGGGACCGGTTTCTGGCATTACAGCCGTCTTCGGCCCGGCTTGCTTGAATCCTGATGGTGCAATGAGCAAGGGACTCATGTCTGAGCATACCCTTCCACACTCATGGTGGCCAAAATAGTTTCAAAAAGGGGGTGGTGATGGACAGAGTATCTGAGTTAATCAGAACACTCCTACCCAGTCAACAGATCAGGGCTTGATCCATCACCGTTTTTTAGCTCACTGCACCATCCCAGTTCAGAACCTGGCTATATGCAAATTAGTCTGTCCCTGGCCCAGTGCATCATGGGAACAGGGCAGACCAAACTACCAAGCCAATTCTTCACTGGAAAGGAAACAAGCTTCCGGGGACCGGTTTCTGGCATTACAGCCGTCTTCGGCCCGGCTTGCTTGAATCCTAATGGTGCAATGAGCAAGGGACTCATGTCTGAGCATACCCTTCCACACTCATGGTGGCCAAAATAATTTCAAAAAGGTGGTGGTGATGGACAGAGTATCTGAGTTAATCAGAACACTCCTACCCAGTCAACAGATCAGGGCTTGATCCATCACCGTTTTTTAGCTCACTGCACCATCCCAGTTCAGAACCTGGCTATATGCAAATTAGTCTGTCCCTGGCCCAGTGCATCATGGGAACAGGGCAGACCAAACTACCAAGCCAATTCTTCACTGGAAAGGAAACAAGCTTCCGGGGACCGGTTTCTGGCATTACAGCCGTCTTCGGCCCGGCTTGCTTGAATCCTGATGGTGCAATGAGCAAGGGACTCATGTCTGAGCATACCCTTCCACACTCATGGTGGCCAAAATAATTTCAAAAAGGGGGTGGTGATGGACAGAGTATCTGAGTTAATCAGAACACTCCTACCCAGTCAACAGATCAGGGCTTGATCCATCGCCGTTTTTTAGCTCACTGCACCATCCCAGTTCAGAACCTGGCTATATGCAAATTAGTCTGTCCCTGGCCCAGTGCATCCACTAGTCACAATAAATCTGCGCACACCATTGCACAGCATTTAGTCTCACAAGTTCGCACATACTAAACTCGCCCCTGCACTTCTCTCATATCAGGAATTACCATGGACACACATATCCCCCATGCATTCCTATGGGAGGGCAGGCCAATCTCACCACACGCACTCAGAGTACGCACACACTTTACACTGGGCCACAGTGCTAAATTGCGCAGAGGCCAAAAACAACTAATATCAGGTCACATTAAAAGGCAAAAAGTTTAGGGGTGAACCTGCCAAAAGGGCCAAGTCCAACAAGCTTGCTCCTACTTAAATGCGAAAAAGTATATTGATGCTAAGTTAGACACGCTCAATTCCAGAGTGAGCAAGCAGACTACTACTCCTAACAAGCACAAAAAGAGACATAACACCATGTAGACCAAAAACACAACCCTCAACAAGATCAAAGTGTTGAATGTCTTAAATGTCAAGAAAAAGGACCTTAAAACTCAATCCAGGTGCAATCATTTATGCACAGTGGGTCTCCCAGAATCATCCAACATGGGAAATTGTGCAGATTTTGTTGAAACACTATGTAAAAACCTCTTTGGATCTGACATTTTCTCCCCACTGTTCGCTGTCAGGACGGTCCACCACTCTCTGGGGCCCATACCATGTCCGGGGGACACCATGTACAGTCATCGCTATATTGTTCAACTTTAGAGATCGGGCACAGTACTGCAAAAGGTGAGGGAAAAGTAGTCATTGACACACTTAGGCACCACCCTTTCCATATTTCCAGACTTTACATTTAGGGGTATATGTATCATAGGTTTTCCGTCTCCCTGCTCAATGCAAGGCGAAGCAGGTTGGTGCAAAACCTACAATGAGCATTATCAAGCCATGCAATGCCACTCTGCATGTCCCTTGTTGGCTCGGTAGATCTAGAGTAACGCCAGGCAGCACAAATCACAGCCTTGTGTTACAATGTATGGTGAGGGTGTTACATGGGTGGAGCTTGGGTGCTCCCCCGCATCTATCCATATATTCCGATTAATTCCGTAGATATACCAAGAGTGGTAGATCTGGGAACGTGTTAGAATTGTAGGCCTCCCCACCAGAGGCACAACGAGGAGAAATATCTTTACTTCTCCGCATTGTTTCTTCTTTCTAAGTGAGCTGCATCCTGCAGCACACATAGAAAGAGGAAATGCCTCTGATGATTGTTTTTGTGCAGGAAGGTGCCCCTTCCTGCACAACAACAATCCTGCCTACAACACATACACCATTGCACTATCATGCAAGGGTGCTTGCGTTGGTGCTAGGAAGCACAATGTGGGCCTGCATGGGAAATTATAGGAATGCACAGTACAATGTTAAGTACAGGGCATTCCTGCCCTTTCGCTATCATTCAGCGCAGCAAGATGACTTGGTATGCTGCTTGATTTGTTAATAAATATGTCCCTAACTGTCCAAAAGGCATGATAGAAACACCTAGCCATCAGACATAAATTATGCCATGCCAGCATACTTACCCTTTGCTGTATTCGGCATACCTCAAAATCACCATTCGCAACAAGCCTCATTGGTTCCTTACTCAACAGAGTGCCTTGCCGTTTGTAAACAAAAGGCTTGAAGACCACCTCACCCAGAGGATCAGACATACCTGAAGAAGGCCTAAGCAAGGCTGAATAAAACAAACACTGTAACATATTATCTGCACAACTATAAGCACAAGTACCCTGTGAAGGGCTATGATTCCAAACTGGAGAAATCTACTGAGATAAATCATAAGTCAGTGAACTTAACACATTACTAACTCTAGGTAGAGTACCTAACTCCATTCGCCTGGTTAGTAGACATGTGAAGTGTAATCAACATTAAACGATTGGAAACTTAAGAAATGGGTAGGTAAATACTGAAAGTCTCAGCTACAATCATTTCCAGCTCAGTGGTACTGATGCCATGAAGAGAGGTACACCATATTAATCGCAGTAGATCATAACACACCACTGCCACATCATTACAGAGACAAGCCCAGCAGGCACAACTGCAGTGGTGTCAAAAGGCCGGCACCTTGGACTCCCTCTACAGTAAGTCCTCGGATGAAGAAGGTAAATATAGGCAGGATTGCTGGTATCAAGATATTAAATTGGGATCAGGTTGATTTTGGGGTATGAAAACAATCCTCTGACAAGGTGGGGTGGCTAATGTGGGTGAGGGAGAGGTGGATGGGTATAGTTAGACTCTTGACATGCGGAGTAATAGCTCTTTTTGGCAATTCATGTGATTGAGAATCTGCGGCGATTGCTTGCTGCAAGTTTTACACAACGGGTGACACGAACCCCATCTTGTTTGTCCAGTTAAGTCCTTCTCACACTCCCTAATGTGAACTAATGGTGCTGCTTCTGTTCACTTCATTCCTTGACATACATTATGGGCGGTCTAAATAATCTGTGCAAAGCAAAGAAAAATAAAAGCCTATCTTGACCGGCACAGGTAGATGTGGCTGTCTGTGAGAAAGTGGATTATTAGTTGGGTTGGATGGTAGTCCACTACAAGTAATAATGGCACTATTCTTGTTAGGTACAGTAAAGGTTTCAGCCATTTAAAGCTGAGCTCAACCCCTGGTAGCTATGGCTCATAGCAAGAGAATGTGTAAAGATTTTAGAAGTACCAAAACTGTTATAAAGTTGAAAACAGAGTACAATAAAAATCCCAGTCCAATTTAGAAAAAACAGAGTATATTTTAATGAACAAAATAACATAAAAATGACAAACATCCAATATAGAGAATCAAATATATGAAGGTTAAACGTTTGAATTGAATCACAGTGCCAAAAAGCAGAAAGCACCATTTGCGGGCAACTGGTCACCCTAGACCTGGACAAGGGTAAGGTTTAATGCCGACAATGATGGAGCATGAGTCAGATACGAGGCTCAGGTTGGTCGCGGTCAAAGAGATACCTTCTGACTTAGGCATTTCTGATAAGGTAGATCCTCAGAGGGCAATGTGGCAGGCAGGATTTGAAGACGGGGTCATTGATGACGGATTGGTGAAAGACGAGGTCTCAACGAAGCAGCTGATGAAGGAGGAAAAAGCAGGAATAGTCCCCAGTCCGCCCCCAGAAAGACATTAATGTTGATAAGATTTTGCTTGCCGTTAGGTTTGGTGAAGATTTCTACATTCGTACTTAGTCACTTTTCCAGAAGTCAGATTCCTTCAGGGGTCAAGGCTGCAGTTTGTAGCAGGAGAGGGTTCAACGTAATCTTATGCCAGTTCGTGTCAGGCTTGCTGAATCAGATTTGCTGCAGTGGAGAAGAATGTAGCGGGAGCGGCGGTGAAGTCAGGCCCACCAACAATGCAACCTCAGCGTATCTGCTTGGCAGGTTGGTTCCAGTCTTCAAAGTCCCAGTTTTTAGGGTCTTATAGGAGGAGTGCACTCCCACACTTATCTAAAGGCCACATGAACTTAAATACACCACCTAGAAGTCAGGATTCTCTCCAGTGGAAGCCGCCAGCAGGGTCCGGGGCAGGAACAGTTGGTACTGGTCAACTGGATTGTTCAGAAAAGTGTGCTTCTTGTAGCTTTTGTGTCCCTGAAGCTTAATAAGAGTCCACTTCTCAGTCCTAGGTACAAGTGGGAGCAAGTCCAGCCCTATGGGTTCTCCTCATAGGTTACAATAGCAAATTCAGCCCTTCCTCTACCTTCCACAGATCTAGAGGTGTTCTGAAGAGGACACTGGGGGTGCCACATGTATGCCCAGTGTCAGCATGTGGGTGGAGGAAACTCCTGGTCAATCCCTAACCAATGGGGGTAGATGTGTCCATTGGTGATCGTACCTATTTATGCAGCATTTCCTGTGTGTTTTATTGGTGACTATTCCACAGTGCACCTCTCTACCTAAAACCAACATAGCAGAAACTTTCTTTCCTTGTGCTGAGCGACCCATGCCCACCCAATAGGCTATGATGATGGGCAAAACATCCCTTGTGGTCATTCTAAACCAGTTCTGGGGAAGATTCCCGTCTCATTGGGTTTGAAGACAAGACAGGTAATAAGACAAAAGGACGATAAGTCTAGGTGTGAGCTACATCTGCCAGTGACAGTGTAAGCTTCATATGAAACTCAGAAGGTGGTGGACACAGCCCTCAGGTCATCCTGCTCAGGGAGAAAAAACATCTTCCCTGCTTACGGATTCCACTTGCTCAGTGGGTTCTGTACATTTAATAGACAACATAAATGTTGGGATTGTGCCAGACTGATTCCATGCACGCCCTCCGGATATGTTGGCCTACAGCCCTGCTAATGCACAGTGCCACCATATGTACCCCTAACCCTGAGAAGGTAACACATTGTTGATTGGGCAACCTCAGAACATGACAACTCTGACTCCCCAATGAATTGTGGTAACACATCTAGAACTTGTTTTGCTTAGTCACTGGTGCATACCAAAAGAGTATAGTATACAAGAAATACACATCGAGGCGGTTCAATATTTATTGAACCATTGTGATTCTTATGTAAAATATATGCGCTGCAATGATTAATAGACAGGAGCAGATGAAAACGATTAGCAATATGAGAACAGTGTAAAGGGTAAACTATTCCACCATTGTCCTAAAGCAATGTATATATGCTGGCATATAGATACTGTGTACATTGTAATCCTACTATGTGCTCCCTAACCTAGTTGCCTAAGGAGGGTAGTCTGCCAAAATCCCTACTAAATGATTTAACTCCCCATAACCTTTGGGCAAATGTTTTCAGGTCCTCGCCATGGCCACAAGTTGGACATCCCTCCTCGCAGAGTGAAATAAGGAATCAGCTGGGCTGAGATTCCATCCTTCAGTGAACTCGCAATGACAGCAGAGTGCTCCTCTTATTGAATAAGGAAATGGGTGTGTATAAATGATAACAGCATCCATGCATTGGTGCCGAGTCCTCAGCCAGACAGACATTACTTATCCTCTTATGATAGCTATGTTGCCTCATGGACGATCAACAAATAACAACATTTGCACAATGTACGTATCGGCCTTATACTAAATGTTCATAGTGTTGTGATGGTGTGCTTAGAAAGTGGAAATGTGAGCAATGTTTTCAGAGACACTAATCCTGCACGTTTACACAAGCAAATGTATGTCAAAAAATCATTGTGTAAGAAAGAGGCCAACTTAAGAAACGTGAGCATGTAAAATGGCAGTGTTTCTTCCCGGCGCCTGACTAAGCCACGTCACACCCACTTCTCAGATGTAAGTCGCTAAATCTATCTAAGACTAATAAAAAGCAATCCAGAGCAACGCTATGTGGTATATCTCAAAGATGCAAAAAATGATAAAAGGCAATCTTACCATTTGAAGCCAAAGCATTCAAAATACCACAATAAAAAATATAAAATGCATAACAACCAAACTTAAAAACAATGTGATTTAATGTACAAAGTTAAAAACAGGCTGAATTGAAAGTTCCCAACAATCAAAAATGCCAAATTGTTTATGTGTTTCGAGAGGTAGAAAACATTTCTGTTCCCATCAACCGCAGACAATGATCCCAGAGGCACATCAAGGAGCAGGTATATGGAGGAACCATGTTCCCAACTAGACCCTACAGCAGCCAGTGAAAGAGGAAGCATAGCCAGTGTGAAATCCACAGACCTAGAGCCAGGATTCAATTTACCAGAAGCAGAAGCATCCCAGGAAAGTTCTTAGAATGCATTTAGAAGCAGTGGCAAATGCAAAGGACACTGATACAAATGATCCTTTAAGGGGTCTACCAGTACTTCTATGTCCAGAGACTGAACTAGTTGCGTTCCTAAGCATAAGTTCACAGCACACTCAAAAGTGCACAGCAGTCAGCGGCATACAGGCTACACACAGTGTAGCCACGCAGGTAGAAATGACAAAAACCAGTGCTCATTGAGTTCCTGGATCAAGTGTGCATCAAAGCTCTGTACCATGCATTCACGACAGGGGAGCACATGTGGTAGTGCCAGTTACATGTGATTTCTAGGTGGGACATCCATTGTGGAGCAGAAAAAGTAAAAGCACAGTCCCGACAATCAGGAGAAGGCCCAGTTGAAGACCTCCAAAAAAACTTCCAAGCATGGAGTGTATAAATGATGGAATGACAACGAAGAGTGTCTGGAAGGTGCTAACCAACCCAGAGCCTATGCTTTTGAAAAAGTGTGCTATCCCTGGAGTATCAGACATGTTAAAAATGTAATGCACCAGTTCTCCAAGACGTAATGGGATATTTGGCCGGAGTAGCGACTGTATCTCAGAAGAAGACCTTGCAACCTGAAGATCAAACGCCTCCTTAGCAGAAGTTAATCAAAAGCACAGGTGCACCATAAAACAAGCAGTTTTTCAATAGTCACTTAGTAAATATAAATGTTCTGCAAGTCCGTTTTGTTTAAGATGATTTATTTTTCAACAAAGTGATAATAGAACAGCCGACGCGTTTCGTCCCAGCCGGGACTTCTTCAGGGCAATAGAAAATACAATGTCCAGAATATGATGTCAAAACCAGAAAGTGATGTCGGAACCAGCTGTGTGGCAGACCGCTCTGTCAATCCCTATTTCCAATAAAAATGGTCAGTATCCATATGGATGTTCAAGAGATGGTTCAATCATGAAGGGTCATGTATACACGGGGTCTTGGTACCAAATACTATGATGAAAAATAAAAATTGAAGAGGCTTGTTACATAATATTCTGGTTTTTGATCATGATAGTCTGATAGGTGGAGTCCTATGAGGATTCAATTTCTGGATAATAAATGGTCCGTGCACCAATATGTGATTTAATCTACGATTGATAAACTTGTCACAAGTGAGGTAACACAAAAGAGGTGAAGAGGGATGTATGCCCAACTTGCCTATAAATATACTATCCAAGTCTAGAGGATAAAATGATTAAACATCCAATTCTTCACACGTAAATAAATATCCGGTGCACCAAATATTCGATGTGCACTATAATCTATGGATGACCAAGTGCCCCTTATAGCGGATATCCTGCCATCAAAAGAAGTATATTCGTGGTTCCACCTCCGTAGTTCTCGGAGAAGAAAAAGAAAGCGGGAAATAGCCGCCCAAACGAAAGGTCCCCTCAGTGTGTATAACGCCTGATGTCTCCTTAGCAGATGTTAAGGCCACATCTTTCTGAAATAGTAAGGCTTCCAGTCTACTTACAGTATCAAAGAGCACATTCCGAAGCTTTATCAAAGGCCAAAGCATTGACTCCATTAATGTACGGGCAGGTGTAAACAGAACTTGTGTACAAGTCACAATGGCAGAAACTGTAACAAGATAAGCTATTCCTGGTTTCATGCTGCAGCAAACTTCATCATTCAGCATCAAATAACTCCCATTAGAGAGTAATCTGAAATCCGGATTAGCCCTGTGAATCTCGCGTAGTCTTTCAGCAGCTTCCTGCTTAGAAGCTTTTCACACTTCATCATATATTGCGTACAAGAAGCGCTTTTTAAGTGGTTTTCGAGGACCCAACAAAAGTCCTGTATTCCCATGACATCAAAAAGAAGGGATAAGTGCTGTTTCACCTGGGACAATGTTGAGGCTTTTAGCCAATCAAGGCACAATTTCCCAAAACTGTAAATTTTCACCACCCTGAGTGTTCTGTCTGTACATAATATAGGTTGACGGCTGATCTTGAAACCCTTGGTGTTATCCAGGAACTGTGCTTGACATTCATTAGTGTCTAAGAGCCGTACTAACCATCCCTTCCAATTGGAATCTGATGAATTGTGCATGTAATTGCATAGCATGGTGTCTAATGTTTCCTCCGTGTATTTTGTAAACTGCTGCCAGTTTGCAAAACATGCAAATGGTGTGTTCAAATCCTTTATTTTAGCCAAACCAAGGCATGATGTTTGTTGCACAGTTCAGGAAAATCATTTGATGTGCTCTATGGCATGCTCTAAACAAAGTCTTGTTTCTCCGAGCGTGCTAGTCCTTCGTTCCTCCAAAAGTCAAACCCTTGTGTTGACAGCTGGGAAAGAAAAGATGCAGAATATATCAGCTTGGTATCTGTTAGAATATTTTTCTTTGCAAGTTACAGTGCAAGCTTATAATAATATGACGCTGGTTCAGATGTATCGTAACCACAAAAATAGCAAAGTTTTGAGCAAATGTTTTTGAGCTACTCCCTGGTGGTGTACGGCAGTGTTCCCATTTTGCGTATCCAACTTGTAGGAGTACTTGAGTGGAAAGCCTTTCAGCAGGTGGGTGTTATTGCGTGCAGTTTTACAAAAAAATATACAGTCAGTAGTGGTGGTATTGGCTGTCGCACTACCAATTATTGCGAAATTCACTAAGATAGTCCAAATTGTTTAACAATTACTTAATGGTGCCCTTCAAGGTAACAATGACATCTCACCGCCACACATGTCAACTACTGTCAACAATCCCCTAGGAGATCTGACAAGATAAGCTAAATATGTAAGTGTACCTCGGCACTCAAGTATTTATTACACATAGGAGCAAGTGCTTCTATGGGAACAGAACACCTTTTTTCCCATAGAAGCACTTGCTCCTATGTGTAATAAATACTTGAGTGCCGAGGTACACTTACATATTATTGCGTGCAGTGTTGACAGACGCCATCATGTCTCTGTATGTCCTCGTACTTAAACAAGTTATTGCAGCCATAGCAGTAGTTTGCACTGTTGCTTTTGCGGCTTCATCAGCAATGGAATTCTCTGCAACATGTACACCAACACGCTGATGACTCAATGTGTGGATTACATGAGTCTGAGGCAAGCATTCTTTCAGCTTTGCCACCTGTTCCGAAATAATCTTGTGCTTGATTGTGCACCCCTTTGATTTTCTGACTTCATTCTGGCTGCAGTAGTGCAAGTACTCATTGTTAGACTGGACATAATAATACAAATCACACATAATGTGCTGTGGGGAATCTGGGATCTGAATTCTCTAGTGCCAGAATTAGAGCTCTGAGTTCAGCCAACTGCACAGTGCAGTCGCTAAGTGACTTCATGTAGGTTTTCTTAGGGTGGAATACTTCATCCTGCATGCACCCCTTTACAGCAGTGCACACTGCTGAGTATTGGTGCATTGGTGCAGCAGGTTTGGAGGAACTGTCAGTATATATGATGTAATCATACTGATCTAGAGGCATGACTTCATTAGGCAGAAGATATTCGTGTTCATATGGCAGAAATGCCTGTGTTTGTAGTGTAGTGTCAAATCTGTAATCTACATCTGTTGCAGTGAGTGAGTTAGCCCATTGTATCCATTATAAATGTAATGCTTTTGCATTCTGAACGTTTGCAGTTGTGATGGCCTCTAAGGTTGGCACGGGTTATGCCAATTTTTCGCTTTCCCTGAGTCAGTGCTCTCTCTCTCTCTCTCTCTCTCTCTCTCTCTCTCTCTCTCTCCACAGCATTCTGTACCGCAGTTAGTATTTTTTCTGTTGGACCAGAGTGTATTATGGAATGGTGTATAAACGTGATTTATATGCAATCAGTACATTGTCAGCTTCATTGAATGTTACATATGTGTACCCTGATGTACCATCAATTATATGGATCACCTGGTTTGTTGTGTTTACATGTGTGAGTAAGTGTTTTGAAGATAGCATGTCAGCTTGTACTGACTGCAAATGTTTTGTGTGTTGCTGTGTCCAGTGTGTGTTTGAAAAATCTGGATGAATGAGGTCGTAAACTGGTTCAACCCACTCTGCGTAATCTGGAATGTAAGTTCTGCCAAAATCAAGGAATGTCAACATGGATTCTAATCTCTTCAATGTAGTTGAAGGTTGTAGAAGAGCACACTTCTCTAAGAAATATGTCACCAGGATTTTGCCTTCACTTAAAGCTCGTATCCCAGGAACAAGACATTGAAGTTGGCAATTTTTGATTTTTTAAATTAAATTTGTAGCTGCGATCTACTCATGTCAAGTGTAGTGATAGATCATCATCCGTCACATGTATGTCATCGGCATAGAACAATGCCTGGTCATCAAAATTTTGCAGAAGTTCTGTTACTCGTGCCAAAAACAGCCCGGGCTATTCTTATACCCTTGAGCCAACAACAAAACTGTTTTTGAGAGCTCAGTGACCAAAATGCAGTCGAATACCGGCTTTCAGGCGCTTTAAATTTTGGCAGTAAAATGCATTCGAGATATATAGAGTGGGTTTTGTATTTTTTCCCTCACTATGTTGTTCATTAGTATTGCTTTATGCACATTTTGTACTGCAAATGTGCTAGTAGCTGTGTTTAAATGTCTGCAATCTAATACTAGACAATATGAATAATCAGGTTTCATTACTGGAAACAAAAGGATTATTCATTGGAAGGTGCAACTTCTTATTACACCTTGGTATTGAAGGTGTTGGATGTTGGTAGGTGCGTTATTGGTAGGGGTAAGTATGCACCTACAACCAGTAATAAGTCCACTAACGAGGTATAGGGTCCATTAAAAATCTCAATAAATTAGTCTCTTGCTCAACCCTAGGTAGCTATAACCGAGCAGTCAGACCTAACTTAAGATACAGGTATGTAAAATATTTTAAAACACCATTGCATTAAATAAGTAAGACACAACACATAATAAAAATCCCACACCAATTCATAAGAATAGTAAACATTTGTATGAACAAATAGACACCAAAACAACAAAGATCCAATGCAGGGAACCGCAGATATGAATTTTTAAAGAATTACCGCTTTTTAGTGCTTATAAGTCTATAGCGCCACTCTGGGACATCTGGTCATGCTTGACTGGGACAAAGTCAATGTTTAAGGCCGACTGCGATAGAGCCTTAGCGGGATACACTACGCAGGAGGTCCCAGTCAAAATGTTGCCTTCGGACTTACAAATTTTTCTGGAGCTTTTTCTCCTGAAAATTCTAAAAACATCAGGAGGTGTTTCCTGAAGGTCTCCTTGTGTGTTTACCTTGTCCAAAACACAAATCCTAGGGTCTGTAATCTCCTGGATGGACCTTGGAAGGTTGAGACCACAATCCCACAATGCACTTGGCCAAATCCTTAGAAGTCCACTGAAGGCATTCCAGTCTGGGAACTCTTGGTGAAGATGATGCAGGTGGGCTCTGTTAACTTGGGCTGTAGGGAGTCAACTCCTTAATCCTTCTTGAAGCAAGGCACAGTCCCCAGGGCTGTAGTACCAAAGTGTGCACCAGGCACAGTCAGTCAGAGCGCAGGGCCTGTGGGTGCAAATTCAGATTGCAGCAGTACACTCCTTCTTTTCCTTACAGTTTCAGGCAGCAGCACTGAGAGGCTCTGCATCACTCACATATTTATTCGGTGTTCTATGGGGTCAAGCAGGAGAGTACTCCTGTCCAATGACATGCAAGGCAACACCCAGAGCATGACACCTTACTCCAAAGTGTGGCATATTCTTGTCCCAGAAAGCACTGTTCCTCCAAAATGTATGATGGCTGAACTCTTAGCAGAACAGCAAGAAGTAGCTACATCAACCTTTAGTGTGGCTCATTTCCATAGCTCTCCTCCCCCTAATATCTGCAGAGTCCTTCCTTAAGGCTGCCATCTAGCTGGGTCAGAGGGGATGGGGTAGGTAGGACTGGCATTCCCTCCTTGTCCTGTTCCTCTTTTGAAGCCTCATCCTTTACAAAGCAACCAGGCTAATCATGTTAACTCTGACCAAGCAGGGAAGACTGCATGAAGGCCACATTTTGACTTACATCCCAGAAAGTCTTATTTCTGTACAATTTAGGATAATTCCAGCAATGGCATATTGCTGGATTTATGAATGCCATTCTTCTAAGTCTTTGAATGAATGATATTTCATTCAATTCCTAGCAATATTTATGCATTTATAAACTACTGCAATGTTATTCTATGTGGCTTGGTATCTACAATGGGGAAAATGAAATGTGCAATTTCTCCATCACCAGGGCATATAAAACATTGTAGTGCTGTTCCTATACCCCTTATAGGCTCTGCGCATTGGAATAATATACACTATAGTTTTGACATAGGACTGAGGTCAGTATGTCTCTATCAAGTATATTAAACTTAATTACTTGTGTGTGCCAGCTAGCTCAGAGGTCACTAGAAACTTCTCGAATGAACAAGAAGGGATTAGTCTCTGACAACCGCATAAACATGACAACTTTGTTTCCCTTAGAATCGGAACAGTTCTCAGAATTGTGGAAAGAATGGATAACAGTTTCACTCAGTCAATCGTGCATGCTTCGTTTTTACAGAGTTTACACAGAAATAGGTAGATGGTCGTTTCAGTAAAAAGGGTTTATTGAAAAGTCTTATTTCTCGTGCAAGAGATATGAACAGCTACAATCGTAAGACAGAATGCGCAGTATAATACGTACAGCATTAGCAGTAAGATAAAACAATACTGCAATAGCATGGTTTGTAGCTATGACAAATATTCATAAAATGCATACATAAATTACACAGGCTAAAATGTGTATACTTGTCTGGTGCTTCTAAATAGTTCTACCCCAGTGTACCTAACCTAAGTGTAGTACGAGGTAAGAAGTAGGTGCTGTTTTTCTATGGTATAGTTTAGCTATAGGTAATATTTGCCAGAAGTCCCTCTAGGTTCTAGTCTGCTCCATACCTTTAGAATGAGAGAGGTTGGAATCTCTTTCCGGGTCTCAATCTCTAATACCCCGCGAAGGGAGTCAGAAACACTGGAGCTGGATTCTCTGCGAGGAAGAGGACAGCATCTGGTCAGTGCATCAGGTGGAGACTCAAATTCCTTCCAAACTTATAAAGGCCCTGATTATAGTTATAAGACCTCTTACCCCTGGGACCCTTAGGGGAGGCCTGGGGATCCTGAATATGCAAGAATAATGTTCATCCTCACTCTATAGTGCTTGTAGCATCAAAGTCGAATTTTGGGAGGGACTTTACTACATTAGGGGAAGTGAAATGTGCAATTTCTCTATCTCCAGGGCATAAAGAAAATCTTTTATGAGGACCTGCTTATAATTAATTACATGACCCTCCACTGCTGGGACACATAGGGGAGACCCTGGGGGTACCTATTATGTAAACAAATAATGTAGATTATCACTTTTTAAGTGCCCGTATGACCAAAGTCAAGTTTGGGCACAATTTACATTTCAAAGCAGTGCTGCAGAGCAGGACTGTTTTTAAATTTACCTCAGGCACTTAGCAGTGCACACGTGCAAGTGCAACAAATGCTGCTGGTCTCTAAATGTCCATGCCCTATCAAGTACTAGGGTCTTATAGGTAGTTTCAATCGCCCTACCCTATTATTTACTAGGGACTTATAAGGTAGTTCATGCCAATTATAGGTGTACCCTAACACATAGTGCACCCTAATACATGTGTGGGCCTGTCAACAGAGCCCAAGGCATAGTCAGAGTCACTATCCTTCAGCAAAAAAAATGAGGGTGCACTTTGCAACATTGGAGAATTTCCCTAATTTCACCGAATGACAAGTTTCCGAAAAAGAGAACTATAACGGGTCAATGCAAGTCCCCCTCCAACTGGAGTTGCATCACACACAAGTGATGCGGAACTCTACCCTGTGTATCTATCGTTCTCAACTGGATATAGTCACTCATTACGACTGCCGCCAGACAATCCATCAGGTTCCGGTGAACTATAGTGACCTCTGCAGCACTGTCCAGCATGGTCAGAGCCCACACCCCACTCAGAAGCAGTGTCCTTAATATTCACTGCATGCTTGACCTTAAGTCTAGCTACCTTCTTGTTTTTGAATTGAGGTTTGGATGATTTGGGTTCATCTTACTGTTTAAGTATGTAGTCAGATGAGCATTGTGAGACCTTCTTCGGTTTCAAGTACTCCTTTGATCTGCGTTCTGACCATCTACCTCTCACTGAGCGCTTTTTGGAAGACTCCTTAAAGGAACAAGTGGAGAAGTGTGGCTCACTGGTTAGAGGAGGCAGACCTGGAAGCAGAGGTCAGCCCGAGACCGGGGCTCAATTCCCGGCTCGGCGGGGTCTTGAGTCCTAAAATGTCCATGGACTCGACAATTCTCGCTCCGGTGCCTACTCGACTCACGGGTTCACACTCTGCGACTCTGGGCAATAGCTTGCTTAATCTCCACAACGGCCCCTCGCGGCGGGATGCCTGGCTTTCACCTTGCGGATACCCTGTCGGGGTTATCTCACAGGGGAATACCAGGACGGGTTCCCTAAGCAAGCGCTTAGAAACCGCTTGGTGATTTGCGCTATATAAATTCCTGTACATTTACATTTACATTTACATATCCTGATACCAGTCAGGTGGTTTAATGTTATTGATGGTATTTAGCCTAATGGTGGCAGACAATGCAGCATAATTACCCATCAGGTTCATCCCCAAAGCCAGGGCAGGGGCTGCCCCATACTCATTCTGGATCTGTTTAACCACTTCTGGCAAAACAGGTAACGAAGGGGTACCAAGAGTTCTGGTATAAACTGCAGCAAATACCGTACCCCAAGTAGTGCAGTCCTTTCCTGGGGGAGACATCCCCATTGGCAAGCATATTGTTAAAATCCTTTGCTTTTCCTGGGGTCCCGTACGGGGAAATACTGCTTCAAGCTGAGTTGTTTTTTGTGCAATCCAGAACAGAATTTCCGCCTGTCTTGTGGGAACTTTACCCATGACTGCATTTAGTGTTTGTGGGCTTATGCCCAGTGTACCCATTTGGGGTTGTGCAGCTTGAGCAGCCCTTGCAGGATCTATTGTTAATGTTCGCATAACAAACTGGGTCAAACACTTGTATAGTGTTGCTAAATTTTTATACAAACTACATAACTGTACTGCTGTCAAATTATCGACATCAGGATGTGTTGTGTAACTGGCTAAGACTGGGCATGTTACTCCCTCATTACTAAGGGGACCTAGTCTAACATCATCTGTTATGTGTGGTGGGGCTCAAATACGGGGAGGGGCAGTTCCAAAGGGTATTAGTGGTGGTCAGGTCTCTGGAGTAACCTCCAAATGGAGGAAGTGCCCTCACACACCCCAAAAAGTGTCATGCTTCATCATTGGGCATGCCCCTCATAGGGCCGGCCCTGCAATGCCCGACGGGCATCCGCAAAGGGGCTCTTTGATGGAGTTCTTTTGATAAAGCCATTTGGTGAGTGAGGGTATGTGAACTGGAGCTTGTAGTGTAGTGAGTGAAGATTTAAAAAAGGTTCAGAGAGATTCTTATTAAATACATTTTATTAATCCTGGCTCTCTAACCCAAGTAAAAACAATGTGGCTCATATCAGGGACAATGATCCTGTAGAGCATAAGCACTATTTAGTTTGTTTGATCAACATGTTTCTTGCCAGATCAACCCCTAAAGGGTCTATTGGCAATTCATCAGAGCCATGCACAGGAAAATTTCCTAATAATCTTACACTACTGCACGGCTGGTGTAAACATTAGGCAGATTAATTAAGTCGCCAGCCGTGCTTAATAGCACATGGTTGAGTGGCACCTTGTGTCGTTTCGAGACCTGAAAGAGATAAAAGTGAGATAAAAACAAGGAGACATTGCTAGTGGAAATGTAAGCAATGTAGTTCCTGCACTGTTACGCAAGCAAATGTGTGTCAAAAGTCATCATTCAAGAAAAAGGCAACTTAAGAGACATGTACATGTAAAATGGCAGTGTTTGTTCCTGGGCCTAACCCAGCTATGTGACACCCCACAACCAAGTAATTTGCTTACTGTCTGGGAGCAATCCACATCTCACCACTGGGGAGCCATCAACAGTCAGGTGACAGTGAACACTGGCAGAAAGGCACATATGGCTCAGGCAGAAACTTTACTGCTTTCTAAAAGTGTCATTGTCAAAACAGTAGTATAAAATCTGTTTTGGTCAGTAAGTAGGGGTTTAAATTACTATTGAAAGAGTCATTAAATCATTTTTCTAGCTACTCCCAAACTGAAGTTAGGCTTTTTAATAAGTTAAATGTAACCCAAGTTTTCCCTTCTGGTGAGCCAGCATTGCCACATTGAAAAATTACTTTGGAGGTTTTTCGCTGCCAGGACATGTGAAGCATAGACTATACACGTCCTGCTTTTGAAATACCATGCACCCTGCCCTATGGGCATTCAGGGCCTACCTTGGTGGTGACTTATAAGTGTCAGAAAATAAGGTTTAGGACTGGAAAAAATTATTTTGCCAGGTCGAATACACAGTTTTCCAAAGCTGCACACCCAGCCTGCAGGGGCAGGCTCAGTGACATACTTTGCATTGTCCCTATAGTGGTGATACCAAATGGGCTGCAGTGCACTAGTGATATTTAACTTACGGGCCTTTGGGGTCAGATCACATGTAGTGGGCACTGGACTGCTGTGTCCTAGTGTGCAGAGTCCAAAAACCAGCAGAAAAATCTAGCAGAAAGTGAGCATGACTATGCAAATAGAGAAATGTTCTTGCACTCTTCACGGGACTTATATCAGTATATGTGCAACATCCCTCTTTGCACTAAAATGGTGCTGTCATAGATCATTACCAAATTACTCCTCATATGTTTGTGGAACGGCTCTCCTGGTAACATGGAGACCTCCATTCAAACTCGTATGTGAGGAGAACGGTGTGCAAGGCCACTATAATTTAATACAAACACTACTAGAAGGGCAAGAATACTGGGAGTGGAAAGGAAATCCACGCTGATACAGAAAAAGGATAGTAAAAGTGCGATGTGTCGTGTAGCCTTTGTTACCAAATACTGTGAGAACAGAAAAGATGTGTATAAGGCTTTGAATAAAAATTGGAATCTTTTGAGGGGTGTTCCACAATTAACATCTTCATTGGGAGAACACCCTGAAGTAATTTATAGGAGGAGTCCAATGGTCAAACAGATGATCAGTAGTAATTATTTGGAGCCTATCAAGAAGAAACATACAGATTGGTTAAACCAGACTCCTGCGGGTTTTTTTACGTGTGGTTCATGCAATGTTTGTGACATAGGTATGAATAGGACCAAGAAGTTCAGCTTTAATACAGAGCAGGTGTATACAATCAAAGAATTCATTAATTGTAACAGTGAGGGGGTGGTTTATGCCATTCTATGTGAATGCAATCAAGTATACATTGGGAGCTCAAAGAGAAAGCTCAAATTGAGGATACAGGAGCATGTTAGATCCATTCAGAATTGTGATGAAAGGTCACCTATTTATACACACATTAGGACACATCATCAATTCAGGAATAGGATCAGATTTCATGGATTGCAAAGAGTTAAGATCTCGAAACGAGGAGGGGATTGGGTTTTACAATTGCGACAGCAGGAGTCGCGTTGGATCAGTCGCTGTAGGGCTGTGAGATGTGGACTCAACACAGTGTGATGTATTCCTATAGGTTCTGTATCGATCCCCCTATTCCTGACCCTATTCTGGTTAACAAGTTAACTAGCAGCCAGCCCATGAGGCAGAAAACCCCCATGATGCAGGAACCGTTATCTGATAAGGCCACACTACGGCACATGAACATGTTATCTGATTAGGTCATAACGCTTGCCATCTAATTAGACAAGCGATATTCCTCCAGCCCCTGATAAGGCATACGGAGTTCTCAAAACAAATCAAACCTATGTCAACCTGGGAAAAACCCTGCGGCCATTGTTTTGATTTCATCGAGAACTTCAGCAAAAGAATGTGCTAACGACCAAGTCGTATGACATCATTATTGACGTATCTATGTCCATCCTTACGTCAATCTCGGCACCTTAAAGGTATAAATATTACCGATATTGCCCTATGCAAACACACGCGGTGGTGACGAGATCGGAGCAGCCAGACTTGCCGAAGCCCAGAGCAGAGCAGACCCCGCTGGCGCAGCCCCGCCTTCTTGACGTGCTGAGAACGAGCAGCTGCCTATTTCTCCTGCCGAGAAATCCAGCTCCGGCGCTTCCGGGTAGCCCTCGCAGGCAGCCTGGAATATCGAGACCAGAGACGAGAGATACCATCCCTCATTCATCCTAACTTCCAGGTACAGAACTGAATAACCCCTCACAGAGAATTCTTTAGTCAGTCACTTGGTAAAACAAACTTAACTTAAACTGTAACTTTCTATTCCCGCCCACGTATTAGGCTTAGGTCAGGTACACGGGGTAGGCGTAGCTAGAAACACCAGTTGAGTACGATTAGTCAAATGTATATGTGTATGTATATATTTTATTCATTTTAAACCTTCATATGGCTTAGAAACCATATCAATGTTTTTACAGTATTATTTTATACTTCTGCTTTTAATGTATGCACTTTACTTAAATATAAGTATTGCAATAATATCGATCCATTTCTCTTGTATGAGAAAAGAGACTGATCAATAAATAACATCTTTTATTGAACACGCCCGTCTCTTCCTTTTCTCTACAATCTGATGAGACTAAGAATGCACGTACTGACTGAGTAAAATAAATTGCCTTTTGTTCACACGACCCTAGAGATACACTCTTGATTAGGGGAGAGCAAAGTTGTCATGTTCTATGGTTGTCAGAAACTAAATCCCTTCTTGACTAATCAGGGAAGTTAATTCCTTCCTGAACATTCGAGAAAGTTTCTAGTGAACTCTGAGCTAAGCTAGCAAACCCAAAACTTTAAGTCTAATATCGACAGTAGTAGACCTAGTTAACGTCTGCTCTAGGCCTATACTATTGAAGGTATTATTCCAATGCGCAGAGCCTATTGGGATAATAGGAACTACACTACATGGCGCCCAACGCGTTTGGAAGGGCGATAAAACTAACGTAAGACATTTAGAGTAACTCAGTCGTGCTTTCTCACTCAGACCCCTTTTTCCCATAATACTCCAAAGACGTCTGGAGTGGGTGAAAGGTCATATCCGCCAGACCTCGCAGGAGGGAACTCCTATGTATGGTTCTTGGTTTAGTCAACGTTGAAGGATACACTGTTCCAAAATATTGTGCATCTAATCTTTGTTTCCATAAGAAACCTGATCTGCAAACAAAAGAAATAACCATCCTGTCGGTAAAATGGTAGACAGTGATGATGAAAGAGAAGCAGTTAGATTAGCAGCTGAAATAGCAGCAGCTGATACTGCACTACAAGACGCAGACCATGATATAATACTCATCCCGGTCATAAAAAGGAAATCTATAACCTTAAAACTTATAGAAAACGGACTGACACCTAGAGGTGGCACAGTCATATTCGTAATTGAGGCACACGAATATCGGCAGACAGAGGTATACTATTCATGGATACATTTTCCAGCAGCAAATGCTGTAACAAAGTACTTCCACTATTACAAAATAGAGGAACCTCCTGAAATGTACACTCCCTTCGAGGAGGTGGAAGTACCTCTCAAATTTCAAGAGCACCTGCTCTTATTTGATGGCGCCCTAAAACATAACAATCACATCACCAGGCTCGGTCCTTTAGGTAGACCAGGAGCAACGTGGCCGGTCCTAGCCGGATACACACCACATCCAGACATCGAAAGAATGTCTGCAGCGGATCTTTTAACACAGCTAAAACAATTAATAAAAGTACATAGACAATTAGTCCAGTATGTGATGCGGACTTCAACAATTCAACCAGCAATTAAAATTCCACAGCTGACCCCTCACCAGGGGAACACAAATAAAATTACACCACAGAACATACAGTCCTGCCTAGGTAAAGTACCGGCTAAACGGGAACAAATACCATTCTGGTTAGCACAGAAAATCACCCAAATAGAGGCGGTGTTTCCAGACACCACCCCGTTAGAAAAACACAGGATTCTGACTATCTGTCTTCCAATGGGAATCGCACCACACATTGAGGACTGTGACACTTGGGGTACAGTCTTTGCTTCCATCTACACAAAAACGCACGGTGTTCCATCCATTTCGGTAATACCAGATGTGCTAAAACAAATTCAAGACGAATACGGTCCTGAACCCGCTTTAACTCTTGGTATGAAATTACTAAAAGACTTCAAGCAGGTCTCGGCTATATTATTAGCCAACATCAAGGGAGAAGCAGCAAACGTGGCGATCCGCCAGAGGTTAAAAGAGACAGATATAGCAGACCAACCAGCTGAAATTGCCAGAATCATAGAAAAATCCTATGAGGAACTAGGTAGAGATAGTTTAGGTGGAATACCAGTAAAACCACAACTGGTTGAAAGTCCGGAAAAAATATTTTTTAATAACAATTCATCCTCACAGAAAAAGAGCTGGGATGGAAACAAACAATCCAATCCTAAAGAAAAGAAATTCCAGTCCAGAGGAAGGTCTCCTAGGCGGAGAGAAAAATCTCCGAACCTAAGACACAGGTCACCCCAAAGCGACCCCTCTGGGAAAAGATATAACCTTAGAAATAGGGATAATATAAAGAAGCCTGATAGATATCAAGACATTGATACACGTCCCTCTCAATCTTTTCAGACTTCCTCGCAGAAATCGGAAAGAAGAGGACGATCAGAACAAAGAGAAGAGCACGCCAAGTCCAAAGACAAGGAACCTCAGCTAAAAAAGAAATTACAATTTCCAAAAAAGAAGGTAGCCAGCATTAAAATAGTTAACAATGCCGAGAATTCTGAGGACACAACTGAAAAACGGAGAATGGGCTCAGACAATGCTAGACAGCGCAGCAGAAGTGAGCATAGCTCGCAAAGTCCAGATGAATCATCTGGAGACAGTGGACACGAATGAATATCTTCAAGTGGAAACTGCAGACACCAGAGTTAGCAAACCTCACAAAATATATGAAATAACATTACGTATAGAAGGGGATAAGACTAGAAAAATAAGGGGACTATTTTGGGATAATCTCTCCAAGGGCTATGACATCCTTCTAGCTGAAAAAGACTGGCCACCAGAGTTTGTCAGGGAGTGCCCTCATGGCGAAGAAGTAATTATGCCTGCCTTCTCAAATCATATCCCAATTCATAAAAAATACACACTTGCTAGAAAGTGGGCAGTAGCTCAAGCTCCTGCTTTATATAAAAATCATGTAGGATGGGATGAGGACTCTCCTCCTCACAAAATCCAGTTAAAATCACAACCTACTGCACAAAGGCAGTACCCAATTAAGCAAGAAGCTAAAAAACAGGTAAAAGAAATACTAGATCAGCTAGAATACCAGGGGGTGATTGAAACTTGCACCTCACAAATGAACAACCCTTTGTTTCCGGTCTCCAAACCAGACAATTCATACCGTCTAGTTTTGGATTACCGACACCTTAACTCATGTTGCAAAACATTTGCAGTGCAAAACTCGCATAGTGCTGCACTAATGAATAACATAGTGCGCAAAAAATACAAAACAACATTAGACATCTCTAATGGATTCTTTTGTCAAAACATAGCACCAGAGAGCAGATATTTGTCTGCGTTCTCAATAAATGGCACTCAAAAACAATTCTGTCGGTTAGCCCAGGGGTACAAGAACAGCCCGGGAGTATTCTCAGCGAGAGTAACAGAATTACTACAAACATATGATGACGAAGCATTATCTTATGTCGACGACATATACTTAACAGATGATGACTTGGATACTCACTTGAAAAGAGTGAACACCATAATACTTGGGTTCGCAGCAGAGGGTTACACATTCAACTTTAAAAAATCCAGAATTGCCCATCTGACAGTCCTGTTCTTAGGATATGAATTATCAAGTGAAGGCAAAAGCCTGGCTGACAATTTCCTAGAGAAATGTGCCGTACTCCAAGCACCTAGAACACTAAAAAACCTACAGTCAATTCTAGGCTTCCTAAATTTCGGAAGAACATACATTGCAAATTACGCAGAAAGGGTCAAACCCCTTTATGATCTGATAAAACCAGATTTTAAAATAACCAGTTGGACTCAAATACACACAGAAATTCTGAGATCCTTACAAACAGACATGTTAATTAAAACAAAATTAGAAACACGTGACAACACACGCAATCTTGTGATTCGAGTCATCCCAGGAAGATGCGGATTCACATACCTGACCTCTAATGAGGGAGAAAAGGTACCAATTGCATTCAAATCACACTTGTACACAGAAGCTGAAAAGAAATTCAGCATTACAGAAAACATTGTTCATGCAGTTCAAACCGCATTAGCGAAAGAAAAAGAGAAAGCTGACGGTAGACATATCACAGTCAGAACAGCGGAATCAGCCTTTGAGGCATTAACAACACCATGTAATTTACCAACCACAGCATTGAATCCAAAGTGGATACAATGGGTGAATTCAATCACAACGGACAAAGTATACTACTACTTTGATCCAGAACTAAAGGAGTTAAAAAATCTAGAATATGAAAGAACATTCCCTCTGCCAGCCGACATTCTGCCATTACGACAGTACGCTTGTGTAATCTATACAGACGGACATGCTCAACCCTCCGTTTGGGGAGAACAAGCATACAACCCCACATGTGAGATTACAAAAGAAGTGTGGCGAGGAGGTAAACTAAGACCTCTATTAACAAAAACACACTCAGTAGAAACTAATTCAGAACAACAGACTGAAATATTAGCATTGAAAATGGCGCTAGATAATGCGGATCGCGAATTCCCGACACTTATAGTGTCCGATTCATATTACTGCGTCAAATCATATAACAAGGATTTGCAGACATGGATTCAAAACGGTTACAAAGATGACACAGGTGCAACAATAAAGCAAAAACTGCTTTGGGAACAAATAGTTCTGTTACAAAGAGAACTACCAAAGACTCACGTGATACACTCACTGAGTCATCAGCGTGATGGCGTTCCCGTTGCAGGGAATTCATTGGCTGAAACAGCCACAGCGGTAGCAACTAAATCGGCTTCCGTAGTTCGAAAAAAGCATACAGCGAAGTATATTGACGGTGAAACAGTGCTGGCGGTGAAAACGTCATCAAAAGGCGACTGCTCAGCGCTACCGATCAATTATCCACTCAATTATACATACATAATTGATGCAAACTCCGTCCCTTTTGCTCGAATCCCTGGAGTGGGGGATAGAGTGATTCCAAACATGGACAGGAGAACCTTGTTAATCGCAGACGCACATATGGGCGAGGGTCTCAGACACCTCAAAATAAAAGATTCTCTGGAAGAATTACAATCAAGGTACTGGTGGCCAGGCATGAGCCTGCATCATACCCTGTTTGTAAAAAACTGCCCAAACTGCAACAGGAATCGCAGTGGTGAGAGAAACGGTGTAATACCGTGTCGTTTCACTCCAGAAAAAATCAACAGTAAAAAGCAAGGCTTGCGATTAACATATACAGGCTAGTTTCCACTTATAATGTAGATCACCAGCACTCGGCTGACGTCTGGACTGTTATACAAAGATTTGCGAGTCTAAATGGCATATACGCTAAGAGCATGCTACGTTTGACCATTGTTTTCACTCTAGCCCTCCAGCCTGATGGGAAACATGGCCAAATGAGCATAGCACAGCGGGAATCTTCTCACTTCCTTCCTGAGGGATACGGGATGGTGTAAAGAAAAAACCAAGGCATAAAGCAATCTATAACGGAAAGGATATTAGGTTCGGGAGCTGGGTGGGTCAAACATCTAATAAGTGTCCAACGTAGTCTAAATAACCTGCCAAGAAATTCTCTGAAGGGATTCAGTCCGTACGAATTATTATTTGGAACTAGGATGTTAATCTCTGACCTTGACAGTCAAACTTCAGTGGTGAAGGAAAAAAGCTTTGATATCAAAGACCGTTTGGCTATTTTGCAGGACTTAAATGAAACAAGAAAAGACCTGAGCAACATAAAGTTGAAACAACAGCCAACAACCACTGAAGAACCACCACCTGTCCCAGCAAGACCTGTCTGGATTCCAAAAGTCGGGGATCTAGTCAGAGAAAAGATCACGGTAAAGAAGGAATTTGGGCCTTCTTACAGAAAAGCAGTTCCTGTCTTGTCTGTCAACGGGACAAGATCAGTTGTACTACCGCCGCTTGCTGGTAAAAAGGAGAACCGAGTTGTATCCATCGACCTGGTAAAACCACAATCATGTGGCCGATAACAAACAGTAGGCCAAGTGGACTCCCAATAAGTAGCAGAACACCAAGGTTTGCTACCAGTACAGAGGTCCTAACAAAGAGGCTAATCACATTCGAAACGCCTACAGAAGAACAACAAGGACTATGCAAAAATGCAATGGAACTTAGACCTCTGAAAACCCAAATAAAAACATTTAGCAGAGACACACCAATCTATAATGAAGTACCAAATGATAATGCAAGAAACAGTAATCCTGAAGCAATTGGAACAATTGACAGAACTGCATCCGGCTACTTCATAAACTTCGATGATTCCTCTGAAGGCTTCAGTGAATCAAAGACACAGCCATCATCAAAAACCTTTAAAGATAAAGCTAAAGAACTTTTGAAACAACTGAAAGAAACATATCTGATTTCTCCATGGATCGAATTTTGGGTGGGTTTTGGTGCATTTATCCTCATACTTTGGCTCATCATGATACTAACATTGGGACGCTTCATTGAGGGAAAATATGCTAAAATGGACACAGCAAGTCAGAAAATCAACTTGATCCTCAAACCACACACATCTTCACACGTCGAGAAAAGAGAACTTTCTTCAGTCAACTTCACAGCCAATCCTATACCGGGTGGGGTAGCATGGGACAACACTGACTACGAAATCTATGGTCCGGTTGAAATCCTGAAATATCCACACCAAATTAAGATCTCATTGAGTGACTTTGTAAAACCAAGCTCATTTGCTGATGATTGGGACTTGGAAAGTATAAATAACATGATGTCTGACTTAGTAATGTCTGCTAAATTTACCAAACATGATTATTTGCAGGGTTCTACAAATTATGATAGTATGTATTGCTACAACCACTATGGTAACCATTTTTTACATAAATCTGCACAACCTAGAAATGTTTTAAATTATAATCAATGGGAACATTGTGCAACCCCTCCAAAAGGAAGCTCAAGAACCGTTTACGACAAATATTCATATTTTTCAGGTTTTAACACAAGTAATGCTGAAACATTTTATTTCAAATTGTCAAATAAGACAGGGACAAAGAACATGATAACAAACACGAAATTGATATATTCAGACTCATTCTTTGAAAAAATGAATACTTTTGGTTTTGATTATTGGGACAAACATGTTGAAGTAAAAAGTGTTTGGGGTACAAAAGAATGGCAAGTACATGGTATAGAATCTTTGTTTAGAGCCTGCATGATCCCAGAACAAATTATATTTTTAAATGACACTGTTCAACAAACCACCTGTCTTGGCCTAGCCAAAATCAAAGACTTAAATAAACCGTCTATTCCAAAGCCAACAATGAACAGCAATAGCTCTACAGATGAAGAGATAGACGTAAATTATGTATTAAACCAAAACAGAACACATCCAGATTGGAAACAGTGGTTGATCTGGCCCACAGATACTAATAACTGTCAAGACAGATTCCTGAACAAAACACAGGGGTTCAAAATGACCAGGCCAGACCCTAGATATCCTCAAAGACAACACCCAGGGATAATAACCACCTACAGTGTGGGCAAATTATGCCTTCAATGGCTACAAACTTCCACACTGGCAGAAATTAAGCAACACCTAACTTTACTGACTGATGGTGCTGACTTGCGTGATTTCATTATGGGACCGCGCAAACAGCGTCAAAAGCGTTTCATAGCAGCCTCTGTATATGCAGCATACAACGAGGCCTGGAAGGTTACTCAAATTGAAACAGCAGAAAGAATACGGGAAATTGACCGTATTCATTTGGAAAAATCACTTTGTGTAGTGGACAATGGGTTAATGACTCTGTCCTCCAGAATTTTTTCTCTGGACAGCATTGTGTCTTCAGCAATCGACATATTATCGCAAGACTTACTGTTATTACAACACGGTCAGTCTCAATTGCGTTCTATTGTACAGCTTGGCTGGACGTTACAAAATCTGCGTTCAGGCTATGTGCCTTGGCGTCTAATCAACACAACGTCACTATTCCATTTCTTTAACCTTACTGATAAACATATCAGTATGGCCCAGAAGGGTGCTGATTATACAATCCTGAGCATTGAGAAACTCGAAAGATTACCAGTGACAATGTCAGAACGACCTGTCAGTGAATGGATAATACATGGGATAATTAATATTCCAATTTCAACCTTCAGGTTTCAATACTGCCAAAAATATATACAGGCTGGCATGTACGAAAAATTGGGAAAGGGGTACATTAAAACAACATGGAACTTGCCCTATTCACATGCATGTGTCAGTAATAAAGGACAGAAAGTGTTTCTTAGTGGCAATAATTGTGCGATGTCACTGAGCGGTACACTTCTGTGTAATGGAATTAGTTTGCATGGAGCCTGTGAAGGGAACTCAAATAACCTTTCATGTCACCAGCAAGGCGCACCTGCAACAGAGATAGAACCATTCTTTCAAAGACTCTACAATGGGAGTTACATTCTAATTGTAGATCGCAGATGTTGTAGTCTTATGCCCGGGACTCCTTATCTCGGAACTACGACTGCGAAGGACAAGTGCTGTGGACACTTATTGTTCCCCAGCTCCTTTCCAGACAGGGAGGCAAGGGCATGGCCCAACTTGAAAATTACTTCTATTCGAATAGACACTTTAAGCAGAATGAAAACAGTGCTTCTTCAGACGCCGACCAGGCTCACGTCATCAAAAGAAACGTATGATCTCCAAGTCGCAAGGACGACTGCAGAGATACATTCATTGTTATCGACTAATTCCCCCATACATTTCGCAGAAATCCTGAATGAAATCTTAAATATTTCTGATACCAGTGGAGTCTCACAAGTATTTAAGACAGTATTTTCGATGGCATTAACACCATTCAAAGCCATACTGGGTATTTTTCCAGATTTCGTCCACTCGATTTTTGGCGGACTTCCCCTCATTTTAGGACTGATTGCAGGAATCCTATTCCTAGTCCTTATATTTCGTTATGGCAAACCGTGTCACAGACAAAACACCTGCGACAAGGGAAGAAACAATCCGAGCCATTGGATACCGGGACTGGATATCAAAAATCCTGGGACTATCCCGGCTTAGAGACCTGAACATGACTTGGTTTCTATCATTTCGACCAATGTGGCATCGATGTGTTTTACCTGTATTAAGGTGCCTGCTATGCGGAGAAGAATGCGTGTTAGACACCTGTCTGACGCTACAATCGGATGCGCCAATGGATGCAGAAACATTGTTGAGTCCGATAAAGGCTCATGCTTTGTGCTGCCCTCAACGGCTACCAATCCTGATGACGGCATTCGTGGAAGCTTCACCATCACGATTAAGGGGTAGTGAAGTTCAAGATGAAAGCAGCATCGATCAGGTACGACCTTCTGTCATCATTCCAAATCAAAACGCCAGTGGAGACAATCATGCGACCGAATGCATGGTGACACCTTTTTCCGAGTTAGTGGAACTCTCCCAGGAAGCTGTTGACAGCTTTTTCGAAAGCCTAAATGATATGATGTTCTCACCAGAGCAAAAATAGAGACTTTTGAGCAAGCTCGCACACGGCGTTCCCTGAATTTGGCCTTCAACTTTAATAACAGAATACCATGAACAATTTTCCCTCCAGTTCACGGACAGCAATTTTTTCAGCAGCCCCAAAATATTTTTGCATATTTTTCGGGACACTTATCTTCTGCTTAAAGTAAGAACTATTCTTAGAGAACTAACATTTCTAATTTTCGATAGCTTATAGACATTAGCTGCCCGCTGGTATGTTCATAATTATTTTATTCTGTGATGAAATGGTCTCGACCTTTTTTCTGTATTAAGAGCCATTTCATGTGTAAATTCTCATATACCAAATAGCAACAATGTATACAAATGCGTGCTTACTTTAGCTATTTTCTACAGCTTGAGTGCATACTATACATATGACTGCATTTTTTCCGTATATTTGATAATTTCAAAATGCATTTATGTATTTTGGGTGGTAAGGTATACACTATACTCTACAGTATGTTTTACTATGCATAGATTAGTAAATATGTCCATAGTTAGCGTGGAGTGGGTGTGATGTATTCCTATAGGTTCTGTATCGATCCCCCTATTCCTGACCCTATTCTGGTTAACAAGTTAACTAGCAGCCAGCCCATGAGGCAGAAAACCCCCATGATGCAGGAACCGTTATCTGATAAGGCCACACTATGGCACAGGAACGTGTTATCTGATTAGGTCATAACGCTTGCCATCTAATTAGACAAGCGATATTCCTCCAGCCCCTGATAAGGCATACGGAGTTCTCAAAACAAATCAAACCTATGTCAACCTGGGAAAAACCCTGCGGCCATTGTTTTGATTTCATCGAGAACTTCAGCAAAAGAATGTGCTAACGACCAAGTCGTATGACATCCTTATTGACGTATCTATGTCCATCCTTACGTCAATCTCGACACCTTAAAGGTATAAATATTACCGATATTGCCCTATGCAAACACACGCGGTGGTGACGAGATCGGAGCAGCCAGACTTGCCGAAGCCCAGAGCAGAGCAGACCCCGCTGGCGCATCCCCGCCTTCTTGACGTGCTGAGAACGAGCAGCTGCCTATTTCTCCTGCCGAGAAATCCAGCTCCGGCGCTTCCGGGTAGCCCTCGCAGGCAGCCTGGAATATCGAGACCAGAGACGAGAGATACCATCCCTCATTCATCCTAACTTCCAGGTACAGAACTGAATAACCCCTCACAGAGAATTCTTTAGTCAGTCACTTGGCAAAACAAACTTAACTTAAACTGTAACTTTCTATTCCCGCCCACGTATTAGGCTTAGGTCAGGTACACGGGGTAGGCGTAGCTAGAAACACCAGTTGAGTACGATTAGTCAAATGTATATGTGTATGTATATATTTTATTCATTTTAAACCTTCATATGGCTTAGAAACCATATCAATGTTTTTACTGTATTATTTTATACTTCTGCTTTTAATGTATGCACTTTACTTAACTATAAGTATTGCAATAATATCGATCCATTTCTCTTGTATGAGAAAAGAGACTGATCAATAAATAACATCTTTTATTGAACACGCCCGTCTCTTCCTTTTCTCTACAATCTGATGAGACTAAGAATGCACTTACTGACTGAGTAAAATAAATTGCCTTTTGTTCACACGACTCTAGAGATACACTCTTGATTAGGGGAGAGCAAAGTTGTCATGTTCTATGGTTGTCAGAAACTAAATCCCTTCTTGTCTAATCAGGGAAGTTAATTCCTTCCTGAACATTCGAGAAAGTTTCTAGTGAACTCTGAGCTAAGCTGGCAAACCCAAAACTTTAAGTCTAATATCGACAGTAGTAGACCTAGTTAACGTCTGGTCTAGGCCTATACTATTGAAGGTATTATTCCAATGCGCAGAGCCTATTGGGATAATAGGAACTACACTACAACAGAACATGAGTTACATTACTTTCTTTGAATTATCCCTGTTGGAAAATAAAAGGCGTAGTCTCTGAAGTAGAAATATTTACAGGATGTAATATAAAGTTTAATATGGAGGAGAGGAAAGGGAGATTAGCTTGACATGTAAGTAATGGACAGAAATTCTCAGTGATGAGGACTCTGAGGTGAGATGATCACTGAAGTTACAATACGCAATTACAAGAAAATCTGTTTGCAGATTAATGTTTAAATCTCATGCACGGCAAGCCAGCACTAATAATAAGATGGTCATTAATGAAAGATTTCGAGGAAAAGTTGCTATACTGATTAATGGTTATATTTCATGAATCGCAAGCCAGCACTAATAATAAAATGGTTATTAATGAAAGATTTCGAGAGAAATTTGTGTGCTGAATAATGGTCAAGTTTCTTGTATTTTAAAACTGCACTAATAATAAGATGGTTATCAATATAACAACAGTAATTGAATATAAGCGATTAGGATATGTGATAAACTCATTGACAACTAATGAACAGAAGTTTTGAATACTTGGAGTGCAGAGGTACAAAATGTAATACATATATTATTAGTTGCACATTGATGGATATTTTGTAGATATTGATCGATAGGTGGCTGGTTGCGGCACATGACTTTAATTTCAATAAACACGACTTGTTTAATAAGTTTTTACGAAACACTTGGTACGGGGGACGTGAGTTAATATGAGAATTCCTTTCCCTTTATCTGATTGGTTGACAGGAACGGTAAAAAGGAAAGATTGAGCAAGTCTTCGCGTATATTTGATGTAATGGAATTCTATTGGTTGACAATTAACCGGAAGTAATGTTGACCGGATATAATAGGAATGAGGACATATACACTTCCTTTAAATGAGGTTTTTAGGTCGGAACATGCAGGGCGCTGTCTCTACTTATGATTGGTGCAAGCAAGGAAGCGGAAATCACCAGACTTACCGGGAGATAGGGTTACGGGCTTAGCGTGAGGAATGTAGTGCGGACCTAAGTGGGAACCTATCTGGTTGAGCATAGGTGAATGGGGATTGGTTGATGGCTATGTAGGCGGAAATCGTAGAGCGCGGACCGGAGTGGAAGCAGGTTAAGTTTATTTAGCGGGAAAATGGAGCAAAGGTGATTGGCTGAGGAGCAGTTTAAATAACGACATCCCGAAGAGATTAAGTGCACGGTTACCAGATGAGATGCCCGTCGCCATGGATCAGGGCTTCCCGTAGACGAATTAATCGAATTGATTCAGGTAAAGAGGGGAGGAGATAGACATTTTCTGTCTATGCACTAGTTGCTTTTAAAAAATTGATGAGAGAATAGTTAATGACAGATTTTTTGTATATTTTTTCTTTGAACAGAACTAAGAAGATGGAATGTTAACTGAGAACAGGTGAGGGTATGGTAGCAGCATAGTAGTAGTAGTACTAGGAGGTCAAGCTTCTCCTTAATGCAGATTTTTGTTTTTGTTTTTAATATACATCTTTTTAGGCGTATTTATGTTCACAGATACAGAGTTTAAAGAAAATATTTTGAGCTTTCGTGAGATTTGTTGTGTGAAGATTGGCTGATAGTCATATTGGTAAGCAGTTTTTGAGGATTTGTTAAGAAGATAACTTGATAGAGGTTGCGGAATAGCGTCTATCTGTGATTTTTGGTTAGATAAAATATTGTGTTTTTCTCATGACACAGAATAGGATACATTGGAAAGGGAGTTGAGGTCCTGCACCTGAATAGACCTGAAATATAGGTAAGAATTTGCAGTAAAAACTGGAAAGAATACCAATAAGGTTAATAGACATAGTAAGTTAGGAATGTTAAGATAACTCAAATGACGGTCAGGAGTAGAACTAAGATGGAGATTGTAGGTCAATGATGATGGGACTTAAGAACATGGGCTACGGGTTTAACCTGAGTTGTCCTAAAGATAATAGATTGATTGCTAATAGGAATATATGTACCATGAATCTTATATATCTATGTGATATATTTTTGTAGACAAACTGTGGTGTATTCACTTTGACGTAAACTGGAAAGAGGGAAGTACTGAGAAAAGCCTTTTGCAAGGTAGGTATGATGTATAGAGAGATAATCAACTGTATTTGTGATGTATTCAGTTTATGCAGGTCTTTTCGACAAAAAATGTGTAATTTCTGTGAGCCTTATAAATTTGTTCATATGATTTGGTTTGATGTAAACCTAACACAGGTTGGGGTAGAATTAAAAGACACTAGATTGTGAAATAGGCTGAGACTAGTAGGAAATTTCTGAAAATGTGATTACATTTATGTTATGAATATTCTCTTATATCTGGTTTGTTTTTCAACAGCCCTGATGATGTCCTTCATTGGACGAAACGCGTCGGCTGTTTGATGTTATTTTGATCATCTTGGATTTACTTGGAGTATTGGAAATGATTCTTTGAACTGTCGTCATTGTGTGATGGACACTTGAACAATAAAGAACAATTTGGGAATCAAGAACTTTTGTGAACCAGTGATATTTGCATGACTTTGGTCCACTCCCTCGAATCATATAAGTACTACTAGAAGGGCAACACTTCACTTTCATAAACACATACAGCTTAAATACGTATGATCCACACTTCCCCTGATGAATTTGGAGCAAGTGCAAGGCACTTTTGCCTCAGACTATACTATGGGGAGGAGACTTCAACCTAGTCCTGGATAAGCAACTTGGCTGTTCCAAAGCCATGTTGTGTATGCACTACTCAGAAGCTGTAGCCCTAGCTGATATAAAGGACAATCTGGCCTAGTGACAAATGGACACATAGAAGTAGTACCCAAAAGAATGGCACACACATTTCCACAGCATATGGATCCTGAGCAACCCTTGATTACAGGATGGGCTTGTGTGATATTGGTAGTTTGACCAAATGTATAGGAGACCTCCCATGTACATTCTCCAACCTCTCAAATTAATAATAGAAATGTTTGCCTCAAAACAACAGGCATTCACTTGGCACCCTTCTCCACAGGCAGTGGTAGATACTGCCTATAGCGAAGAAAATCCTGCACAAACCTCTAGCATTTTTTTGGAAGCCTTTATGGCCTATATATGCAGGGTCTACATCGCAAAGCAGCATGGAACCCACAATGCTCTATGCGGTCTACACGCTCAACAAAAATGTTTAAAATGCAAAGTTCAAGCACTTGAGAGCAATATACACAAAATCACAACACCCACATGTTAGCTGAAATTATAACATAAAATACAGTTTTTACTGCAGATGGAGATTCAGAGGTCAAACATTTACCCAAAAATGCTAGGGCCAAGAAATACGGGGAGCTTGAAAGTTTGGTTGTACCCTTGCTCTCTTAAAATGCCCCATGAGCAACTTACGCCATAACACAGCTGGAAGGGGATAATGGTGACTTTGCTGCACAGTGCAGATGATATACTAGCACGTCAGCACGCACGCCCTTGCTTCCACAGACTAAATCCTCCTCAGAGACCTGAACTTCCACCTCGAGAACGCCAACAACAGCAACTCCACCACCCTGCTTGAAAACCTCGCCAACCTTGGACTCAAACAGCTCGTCACGAGACACACCCACCCCGCCGGACTCACACTTGACCCCATCTTTTCCGCCAGCAACCACGTCACAGTCAGCCACACCACTGAACTTCACTGGACCAACCACCACTGCATCCACTTCTCTTTCAAGAAATACACCACGCACAACCACCTGCAATGAATCCCCCACCACAGCTGGAACAAGGTCACCGAAAACCAGCTAATCACCACCCTCGCCCGAGACCCACCAATCGACTCCAACAACACCGGCACAGCCGCCCGCAACATCAGGCAATGGATCGACGACTGCACCAACACTCTCGCCCAATCAGGATACCTTCAAACAGACACACCAACAGGAGGGCCATCTGGTTCACCACCGACCTCCAGGCATCCAAGCAGACTTGCTGAATACTTGAGAAGAAGTGGCGCCACAAACAGACACCGGACAAACAAGGAGCCCTCAGGAACGCCAGCCACAAGCACCACCAGCTCATTCGAACCGCCAAAAGGACCTCCTTCAAGGAACGCATCAACAACAACACGCACAACAGCAAAGAGCTCTTCAACATAGTGAAGGAACTCGCCAACCCCAGCTCCAGCTCCAACAACATACCACCGTCGCAAAACCTCTGCGACTCACTAGCCACCTTCTCCCACCGTAAGATCGCAGACATCCACGACAGCTTCAACACCCAGACCCTCACAACAGCTGCCGACACTTCAAACTCACCGCCCACCAACCAAACCAGCCTCCTACTCTCCTGGAACTACATCAATGATGACAACACCATCAAAATCATGAACACCATCCACTCCCGCTCACCATCCGACCCCTGCCCTCACCACATCTTCAACAAAGTGAGCTCCATCATTGCATCCCAACTCGGGAAGATCATCAACAGTTCCTTCGAGACCGCCACCTTCCCAGAGAGCTGGAAACATGCTGAGATCAACGCCCTACTCAAGAAACCCAAGGCGGACCCCAAGGACCTAAAGAGCTTCGGGCCCATCTCCCTGCTCCCGTTCCCGGCAAAAGTCATCGAGAAGACTGTCAACAGGTAACTGACCCGCTTCCTCGAGAAGAACAACATCCTGGACTTATCTCAATCCAGATTTCGCAGCAACCACAGCACCGAAACCGCCCTCATCGCCGCCACAGAAAACATCGGGACTCTGCTGGACAACAGCGAAACCACGGCCCTCATCCTCCTGGACCTCTCGGCCGCCTTTGACACCGTCTGCCACCACACCCTATGCACATGCCTCCACAACACAGGGATCCGCGACAAAACCCTGGACTGGATCACCTCCTTCCTCACCGGCAGAACCCAGAGAGTCTGCCGCCCCCCATTCCGAACCAAAGCCACCAAGTTCATCTGCAGCGTACCCCAAGGATCATTCCTTAGCCCGACCCTTTTCAATATCTACATGGCACCCCTTGCCAACATCGTCTGATCGCACGACCTCAACATCATCTCATATGCCAACGACACCTAGCTGATCCTTTCCCTCACCAAGGACCCCGCCACCGCCAAGACCAACCTCCACAAAAGAATGAAGGCCATCGCAGAGTGGATGAAGAATGGTCGCCTGAAACTGAACTCTGACAAGACAGAGGTCCTCATCCTCGCCTCCACCCCCTACGCCTGGGACGACTCCTGGTGGCCGGCCACGCTGGGAGCTATACGGACACCTGGGGTTCATACTGGACTCAACACTATCAATGACCCAGCAAGTCAACGCCGCCTCCTCCTCCTGCTTTAACACCCTCTGCATGCTTCGCAAGATCTACCGATGGATCCCCACCGGAACCAGAAGGACGGTCACCCAAGCCCTCGTCAGCAGTAGGCTGGACTACGGCAACTGCCTCTACGCGCGAACCATGGCCAAGATCCAGAGAAGACTTCAACGCATACAGAACGTCTCCGCTCACCTCATCCTTGACATCCCTGCCAAAACCACATCGCCGACCTCCTGAGGGACCTGCACTGTCTCCCCGTCAACAAGAGGATCACCTTCAAACTCCTCATCCACGCTTACAAAGTACTCCACAACACCGAACCAACATACCTCAACAAACGACTCACCTTCTACACCCTGAACCGCCAGCTTCGCCCGCTGACCTCGCACTCGCCACCGTTCCACGCATCCACCGAACGACCACCGGTGGCAGATCATTCTCCCACCTCGCTGCCAAGACATGGAACACCCTCCCCATCCACTTGCAACAGACCCAGGACCTACTGACCTTCAGGAGACTTCTCATGACCTGGGTGTTTGAGCAGTAGCAGCACCCTCCCACCCCCACAGAGCCTTGAGACCCTCAGGGGTGAGTAGTGCACTCTACACATGATTGATTGATTGACCAGTGGCAGCTGCCTCGCATGCCTCTTCCGCAGCCGCATGCCTCTCCTCTGTCCTTGGTCTGCTGGAAGCACCAGAAGCACCCAGCCTTCCAGGCTATCAGTCAATCACAACGCTGGAGAAGCAGCGTCATTATTGGTCTGAATGTCCTGTTTGGACGATCAGGTGGTGCCTGGGAGCCTGGGCCTGTTCTCCAGGGGGCTGTACAACACAGCCCAATGGAGAACATGCCAAAAGCGCATTACAGTTTGGACGGCCCTAGAGGGCCGGCCAAACCATAAGGGGCACTTAGAGGAGTGTAAACCACTTGTCCCCTGCTCTGGCATCACAGAGCCCATCCCCACCCCAACACTAGTAAAGAAAAATAAAAGTCCTGTTATTATCATTTTATTTTTATATTTTGCACTGCTGAAATAGCAGTGGGTCGACGCTACTCTGCCTTAGCAGAGGAGCCACCACTGCCACATACCACGGGGACCCTGACACTCAAATCACTTATGACTACACTGGCAACCTCAGGTCCAATTGTCAGACGCTGACCTTGCCCTGTGACCAAGGAGGGCTGGCTGTGCCTGATTTTGAACTTTATTGTTATTGTGTCCAGGCGCACGTTGCACATTAGTGGCTACGACCCCACATATATAGCGCTTCTAGCAGTAGAACATGACACAGTGCAACTTAACACACTGATCTGAAATTAACTAGGTAGTGTGCACACACAGTTGGCTCAGGACGGTGCTTCACAAAGCATTGGAATTTTAAATACTCTGCTCTCCGTTCCAAACCCTTGCTCATTCTCCGATAATGTTGCTCATTAAAGAGAAAACCGCACTTCAGACATTGCACAGATTTTGGCAATGCTATATGCTCCGATAGTCAACACCGATGAATATTTGAAGGGTTAAGCATTTTATGAATTTAAAACAGTTATGCTGCTCGATGCCACTTTTTTACTTTTATGTACAAGATATATAATGTTGTGCTTTCTATGCTAAAATCACGCGACTAATAGGCAAATAATGTTACATGAACAGAGAAAAGAAATCAATATTTTCTTGAATGTGGAGAAAAGAGTCTTTGTAAATTACAAAATTATGTAGAATTGAACTTTTAAAAACTGAGTTCTCAAGACTGGGATGCCATAGGGATCTCCACCCTTGGGGATGTGATGCAGGGTATGACCCTTAAGTCCTTTGCACAGCTCCAACAGGACTTAATGATGTCCAAGACTCAATTCTATAAATATCTTCACCTCCAACATACCCTTCTCCCCAGTGTCGCCAACCTGAAGTCACTCCCGGACTTCAGCCCCATTGAGGCCAATTTGTTTATGAGGAATCTACAGGATCACAAAATCTCCAAAATATACTAGTCCCTGGTGACTAATAGTCCCACCACATTGGATCGACTCCGGGAGTCCTGGGAGGGGGATCTGGGCCCATTAGAAAGCGAAGATTGGACAGAGGCTCTTTATTTCCCCAGAGAAGCTGCTATAGCTATGCGGCTTTGCTTAATTCAGTTTAATAATCTACATCAGGTGTACCATACCTGTGCTAGCCTATGCAGGGCTGGCTTGATAGCCTCTCCCCTCTGCCTACGTGGTGGGCGAGATGATGGTACCTTTTTTCATACGATATGGCAATGTGAGGTGATTGTGCGATTCTGGCAAAGGGTGTTGACTTGACTGTCGGATGTCCTATGATGGGACCTTCCCTACTCACCCAAGTTGGTATTCCTGCACATCTTGGAAGGGATTGGTGCAGTGCTTAATTTGTGCAGGAGCTTTCAGGTGCTAAGCACCTGCACTTCATTAACAGGGCCGGAGCTATTGAATTTTTCTCCCCAGTGAGATGAGCCCAATACTTATGAAAAAGAAATGTACCTACCTGTCCTGCGTCCTGTGGCGTCCTCCTACCTGCAGGATGGCCCACCCAGGTCCAGGATGATGACTGCATCACGTTAGTGCATGCCTGCCTTTAAAGGAGCATTTTCTTTCGCATTGGTTAATTATTACAGTTGAGGGTGGGCTGATGGGGGAGCTGCGGGCAAGGCTCACTGGGTCTGCGGGCAAGGCAGACTGGGTACTGGAAAGTTCCGGTCTCGGCAATAACCTTAATACGACATCGTCGAAGTGATAAAAAAGTGTGTAGCTGCTTTCTATTAACAACTCGCATGCACTGAAATGAAAACCCAGCAGAAGCAGGATATAAATTATTCCTTTTGACTTGTCATTTGCATTGCATGCTGATGCTCTTGGCCGGGGCCGGGGGCTCACCAAAACACATTATTTGCCAGCGATCTAATGGAGCCAGTGCCAAGGAGACTGCTGGTCACAGGTAAGAAAGTAGTAGATAGTACTACAACAAGTCGCTAATAATTAATGTGACGCAGGTTTACTATTGTGTATCCTCTTCACCAATTTCTTTGCAGCAAAGAAATGTATAAGTTAACTGTCAACTCTGTTTTTTCAAGCTCAGCACCTCGTGACTCAACGGCCCCTTTCCTCTGCCACACCTGACCTCCCAATTTATGGGTTAACAGAGTAAATTGCCAGTGCCAGTGCTTTTCCGCATATGTAAACCAGCATATTTTTCTTTTTGCAGAATATGCTAAAGAAAATGGGCAGGGTACAGCACTTGTCTGCAGCTGCAGTACAAGTTTTAGGCAGATCCCAGTGACACACTTATGGACAGAAGTTCCTGCAGGTTATCTATGTTCATGTTTCTTGCGCAAATTGGTCCACTGTAGGATCCCTGGCTCTAGCATCTCCATTCTTGTAGTAACTTTAGATGTAAATCACGCAGATGAATGATTATCAGACAGGCCTGGTGTGTGAACACTCACAGATATTTTAAATTTGCGCATTCATCTTAAAGGCCCGGACTGTGCCATATCACTCTCGCACACACATTTTTCGCACACACTTTGTGCCCCTTTAACGTTAATTTACACTAGCGCATTCACAGTTATCTTCTAGCTGCCTGGCCACTTCATCGCTCGGCAAAGGGATGAATTAGCACTGTTTCTGTTTGAAGTAATTTGTAGCTGCTTAACTTGTGAATTTCTCAGGAGGCTGGAAGGGAGAGGGTTGGTTTGCTGTTGCCTTGAACATTCATCACCACTTTTTCTCACAGTTTACCCGATTTGAAGCTTGGAATGGTTAGAGGAGACTGGAATGTTTTGTTTATGTCCATATGGAGTAATGCTAAACAAAACCGGACATTGCATGGTGATAAATAACTTAGAGGGCCTTGTTAAGCAGGAAATGAAATATGAATAGCAATTGCAAAAAGAGCTCAACTGCAACTTTTGTCTATGAAGTATTGGTGGGGCTCACCTAAAAATCATAGATTGTATAAATATTATATATAATATCACAATGAATCACGTCTTGTTCTCTGTGGTAGGGCCAAGGCTGCTGCTGTATTTAGGGTGCAGCGGCTGTGAGACATTACATTATGATCGGATATTGCGACTGCGTTCCTGCAAGTGCATTGCATTGATTGATGCTTCTGTTTTGGAGGGTCAGGTCCGGTTGCAGCTAGGGAGAAGGGGTGGGGTATTCAGGTGTGAATAAGTGACATTCCAGAATAAGCATCATCAGAAAGGAACAGCAGGGCTTTAATTTCAGAGTTTACCTGGGTCCGCTTGCTGCAGCACTGGGCTCCAGACAGGAGCTCTGTCCTTCGTATGGCTCTCTACCCACTGCCTAGCACCTGCAGGGGTTCTGCACGTCAGATCCTGACAGCATGTGTATACAGGAGCTAATGGGGCCTTGATGGTCTTCCTGTGGGCTAGGGACATGGAGATGAGATGTCATGGGTGTGTGGTGCTCAGTCTTCTACCTCTCTGGGTGGATGTGTGGTGTGTTCAGAATTACACCCCTGTGGATGACAGGCACCTCCTCAGGATCTTGCTGTGCCACAGCTTGGCCCATCTGTGCTTCAATGACACGTGGCTAGTGACTGACCCTCAGCCACAGGTGCACAGTACAGGGTATAGACTGTCCTGTAGTGCATCCTTTTGGCAATGCACATGGCTCATTTCCTGAGATTTCAACCTGTAGATTTTGGTCTAACCCTTGTTATGGCACGTTCAGCAATACTAGTTCTGGGTGTGGGTGGGTGGGGCCAATAGAGGAAGTGGGTGGAGTCAGTGGGGTGAGTGGGTGGAGCCAGGGGTGTGTGGGTGTGGCCTCCTTAACCCCTTCGATGCGCCCGTCGGCCAAAAGCCGTCGCGAGCCCTACCTCCGTAGTGCTGCGCACGTCCATTGGCTGATGGGGCCCGCCCACTCATTAAAACTGCCGCACCGCGGCGGAATTGCCACCGCGGTTAAGCAGTTAAAAATCTGAGCACCTGCCCTTAATATTTTACAAATTAAATACTGGATTGGTGGCAATATATACAAGCGCCATCTAATGTTTGTGGGCCTTACGTTAGCCAAACATGACATTGCACGCCATTGAAAGGCTACTAACTCACCCCCCTTAGCAGCATGGAAAAATGGCTTAGACTCCAATATGGGCCTAGAGCTTCCGATTTTTAAGGCCAGGGGATGTCCGCGTAAGCACACAAAGATATGGAAACGGTGGGCTGAATATAGGGGTCTTCCATTAGAACCCGCCTCACTTGGCGTCGATACACACTGAGGATAGTATGTTGAAATGTAGTTCAGGAGTTGCTCTGCTTAGCCGAGATCTTCTTCTTTTCTACTTTTTTGTTCTCTCTCTTTTTCGTTCCATGAAGGATGAGCAGTAACTTGAGGGGGGGGGTTTACTGACAGTGCATCGGGGGGGTGGGTTGTTACTCTTTCTCATTGTTATTCTTCAGTCGACTTATAATTTGCATGTCATAAACGTCAATGCCCTTACTGTATCATATATGTGGCAGAAGGTCTATGGGTTACAGCTGCAGAATATTCGTTACTTGATGCAATAACATTTTATTTATTTTTTTAAACGGAGTTCTACATATAGCAATAGCTAATAACAGTCTTGAGTTTATATTTCATTATCATATAGACATGGGGGATGCTAGTTAAACAATGTTCCCTGTTTTAGAAACTTTAACTGAGGGTCCTTCCAGCTAGGTTGTGTGTGTGTGTATATATATATATATATATGAAACAAAACTCGCCTGGCGCAGCCTGCGCCTCCAATTAGTAATTCAACTGGATGAAAAGACGAAGAGTTGAACCCGTTTCTGGTGCCAAAACAAAGGTGCCTTTATTTATGCATATTATTGCTCAGCTTGCCCGCCATTACGCGTTTCGACTGTCTCCACAGTCTTGATCACATGGTAAGTTTGCATTGCCACAAATGGGATATAAATAGCAAACACAAAGGGCGGACTTATTGTTCCCGCCCCCAACATCATTTCAGAAGGTTGTTGTTTTGAAAAGGAAACAAACAAAAGACTATATATAATTTTGCAGTCTTTGACCTCAACTAATGAAACTCATAGTGAGTGATTTTATTTAATACACAATATAATATTTATGTGCAACATATCGCAAAAGTAATACATATTCATAAATATTCATATAAATAAATAAATACATGTTTAAACCACTAACATCAATATGTTGAAATATTGGCATTAGAGGCCATATGATTCCTAATTAAATAAAACCTCCAAGATTTCATGCACCCCAAGTGGGGATCCATCAAAAGTGCTTGTGCTAATGAACACATTATACAATGTAAACATGTTTATACGTTCAAACCCATTAAAGTGGCATGGAGCAGCTATAACTGCATAGTGCAATAGTATTTCTTAAAAGTGCAATGTGCTAATGTGTATATAATCATAAATTTCATTAAATTTTTTTCAAAATATGATGGGAGGAGCCCCTCCCTTTTATCTTAGATTTCATAACAGATGTTAAACCACTGCAATACTACAAAGCAAACAGATTAAAACCCATAAAGAAGTCTAAATTGACAGCCATATTAATTGAAAACAGAGTACCATTGTGCTATCTAGGATTGTACGGTTTAGATGTTTGAGATTGTTATTAGGAAATGATCATAAACACGTATACAAATCCTCACTGGCGTTAAGACCCCCTGGGGTACGACTGTCTAACTCCAGTATATAGCGAGTTTCCAAGACTCTTAAAAGTGCATCTCTGTTGCCCCCTCTATTTAGCGGCATGATACAATCGATAACATAATAAGTGAGATGTTTTGGATCGCTGTTATGAGTACTCTGAAAATGGCGTGCTACGGGATATGACTGGTCTTTGGTGTTGATGGCTCTTATGTGCTGCAGTATCCGTCTGTGAGCCGGCAGACGGGTACTACCCACGTAACGAAGCTCACAGGGGCACTGCAGCACATAAACCGCAAACTCAATCTTGCAGGTAAGTTGTTTGTTTATTAGTACAGGTTCAGGTATATATATATATATACACTGAAAAAGCCATAGGTTTCAGGCCTTATGTAGTTAGGAATTAGCATTTAAAAAAACATTGAAATTGGTCCTATATAGTTAGTTGGACTAACTATATTTCGCGCACCCGCAATCCACTGCTGATGATATCACACATTACATCATTCATGACATGGTCAGTGACATCACTGATGACATCTCAAATGACATCACTGATGACATCACTGATGACATCACTGGTGACATCACTGATGACATCATCCAGTGACTGTGTGTTTCTGTAAAGTTTAAATATGTTTTACATATTGAAGAATGAGTGGATGTATAAGTGTCTGGATGAATGATTTAGTAGGTGTGTGACTGACTGTATGAGTGAGTGATTAAATGTGTCTTACTGAATGCATGGGTTAGTGACTAAACTGTCTGAATGTGTGCATCAGTATGTCTGTTGTTGTGTAAGATGCTGTATGTGTTGATCAGTAGCTATATGAGTGGCTATATGGGTTATAGATTGGCTGCCCAAGTATTTATATGTGAGACTGAGTGTGTGTGTGGGTGACTGGGAGGTGTGTGACTCTGCATAGATGTGTGAGCAGTTGATTCACTAGGTGTATGGGTTCAAGAGTGCATATGGAAACAGCTGTATGGGCGGTTGACTGTGTGCATTGGTGTGTTGGTGAGTGAATGTATATCTCAGTGCTACATGTCCAAGTAAGTACATATGTAAAACACAGTGCATGTGAGAGTTGGTATATATAAATGACTATACATGAGAGCCAGTGATTGTGCAAGTGGCTGTATGGATCAATGTGTACTTGTATCAGTGATTGTTTAAGAGAGTAAGTATGTGTTAGTATATGTTTGAATAAGTAAGGTGTTGTGTGTATAACTGTATAGATGAGGAAATGGGAGTGTGATTGATTCTTTGCATGATTGACTAGGTGTGTGAGGAACTCCATGGATGAGTGGCAGTGTGTGAGTGTCTGTATAGGTGTATGAGTGCATATGATAGTGTTGTATTGATGAGTGACTGTATGTATGAGTGATTGTATGGGCGAATGAGTGGATGTGTGTGTAGACCTAGGAATCAGTGAGTGCTTACGTAGTAACTGGTATTGGTGTGTCAATGGTTTCAAGAATGGTAGTTTGTATTTAACACTGGGTGTATCAAAGGTTAGATTAGAGTGTGAGGAGGTGCATCGTATTATCACATGAATGATGTCATCAGTGATGTCAATTGAGATGTCATCAGTGATGTCATCAGTGATGTCATTTGAGATGTCATCAGTGATGTCATCAGTGATGTCACTGACCATGTCATGAATGATGTAATATGTAACATCATCAGCAGTGGATTGCGGGTGCGCGAAATATAGTTAGTCCAACTAATAGTTTTTTAAGTGAATTTCAAATGTTTTGTATATGCTAATTCCTAACTATATAAGGCCTGAAACCTATGGTTTTTTCAGTGAATTCGCAAGGTTTTTTTAATGCTAATTGCTAACTATATAAGGCCTGAAACCTATGGTTTTTTCAGTGAATTCGTAAGGTTTTTTAAATGCTAATTCTATTAGCAGATAACGTTTAAATATGTTAATATCCTTGTGGGACCACCTGAGCAGCCCTAACGGGTCAGGTTGTTTCTACCCTGTCCCCTTTTTGCATTCTACACGTTTGTTTTTCTGCTTCTTTTGTGCCTTGGTCTACCTAGCACAAGATGAATGCCAACACTTCCTGGTTAGAAGTGTTGACAGCCAATGAGCATGCTGCTTTCCTGTGAAAGGCATGCTGATTGGCTGCCACTGTCTGTCAACACTCCAAACCAGGAAGTGTTGGCAGCCATCTTGTGCCTCGGTAGAACCAAGTCACAAGAAAGCAGTGAAACAAAGGTGCAAAACACGCAAAGGGGGCAGGGTAGAAGCACCACAAGGACCCCCCCCCAGGCCCAAAAATATATATATTTTTTGCTTTTCCCCGTGGTACGCTCAGGGTACGCGTACCTGTAAGCGTACATGGCATCGCACCCAGCGCGTACTCCGCCCTTTGGGCTCCTCCTAGGCCCCCCTGAGAAAACCTAGGGGGTCAGGAGGTCTCTACCCTGCCCCCTTTTACAGTTTTCCCCTTTTGTTTTCCACCTCTTGTGTCTCGGTTCTACCGAGACACAAGATGGCGGACTCTCCGGACCGTTTGGAATGTTCACAGATACCCGAGAGCCAATCAGCTTTCCACTCGCGCACTTCCGTGACGCGCCCGGTACGCTCCCCGGTACGCGTACCTGTAAGCGCTCGAAGCGCGCATATAGATATATACATTTTTTTAAAGTTAATTTTTGTAAAAACCACTGGAGCAATTTTCACCAAATATAGAAAAGGCACTTCTGCGTACCAGTCCCTACAATTTTGCAAAGTTTGGTGTAATTCCATTCAGCGGTTCGGGCTGTAGCCTTGTCTATTCGTCCTATGGAAATTAACATGGGGAAAACACGTTTTGGGACCCCCCTTTTTTCTCGGCCCCCGCATGACGAATCCCCCCGAAACTTCAAGGGAAGAAGCGGAGCGGAGCTGGCCTAAATTTTGGAAAATTACACGCAAATTCCTCAACCGTCGCCAAAGTTATTCCCAATAGAATGTTGCGGATTTCCTATGGCAGCTAGGTCCTAACTATATATATATATATATATATATATATATATATATATATATATAATTCACTAGGGACGCATAACAATTGTAAACATTTAATGATTACATTTCTCATTTTTGTGGCCAAACTTATAAAATGTAGCTGTTTCTTTGTCTGCAACAAATATGCTTCTTCTTCCAGGGCACAGAAAGAAGAATTGGGTTTGGGTCTCACCCAGAACAATAAAATCTAAAGGAAATGTGTCTTTAAACATAGCACTGTGATGCAAATACATACACTGGTTGTTCGAGGTTTGCCATGTTTGGGCCGCGAAACTGTGACGTATTTAGTATAGTTTGGGAATAGGTACCTTGAAGATGAATGTATATTTTCCTTTGCACATCATTGCAGTTGTTTTGAACATTGTTTACTAGACACAAAAATGAACAGAGTCGATCTTTCCTGCCACTCAAAATGTCCTGCCTAAAAGCGATTCACCTCATATGTGGGATACTGACAGGTCGAATTGTGTCTGTGATTGCTGAATATCTTTGAGAGGTGTCTTTTTCACTGACAAAAGAAGAATTAGCTTGACTGTCTTTAGATAACTTCTTCACATTGAACTTTGGCTTAGTATCACTGAAACTAAAACATGGGTGTTTTGCCTCTGGGTTGAAGACCCTTAATATTGACAATGTAAACGAAATGGGCAGAGCAGGTTTTCATCGGTTGCTAGAAGAGCTGCAAGTGTAGAAAAGAGACTATGAATCTTTGCCAGGACACCTTACTTAACCTGAACACTACATTTTCACCCTGGCTTCTTCGGAGTCACATGACTCCTATGCAGAAATTGACAGATTATATACAAGTGTCTGTGTTGTGGAAGCCAGGGGCATTTTATTTGTCCTAAAGCAATCTAAAAGAACGTTTAAGTAACGGTTCAAACATCGGTCTAGGAAAATCTGAAGGAAGAAAAACACTGCGAGTACCGGATTTCCATTACACGAATAAACTAGATGGATTACATACATTTTCCAGGTTGGAGTACATAATTTCCCTAGATGGACTACTTAGATTCCCTAGGTGAATTACATGCATTCCCCAGGCTCAGGTGGGCTACATACATTTCCTAAATCCCCCGCATAGTTTACATAAATTCCATAACTGAATTACATAAATGCCCTGGTGGACTCAAGAAATTCCCATGGTGGATTACATACATTTCCCAAGTGGATTACAAAAATGTCCCATGTGATGTCAATATTCGCAGACGTTCTATTTAATATCTTATTGTGTATACTACTGGAACTCATTTTTTGATGTGGGTAATAAAGACAAAATAAGAAAAAGGACTGGCTGTCTGTGAAAACGAAAAGGGGCGAGATAGTAATGTGTTACACGTGCAAAACACGATATTGGGTCAAATTAGGACATAATCAGATAGTCCACGATTGCTAATTCAGCACACAGGAAATGATTAGGTCATTCACTCCCATTCTCACACCCACGCTTAAAGGAGTTTTGATATGGGAAAAAGCTCTTGTAATACTTTAACAGTTCTTTTTCCCACCGTTTGCAGGGATTGTATTACCTTTTTATTAACCACTGCTGTTACCCTACAAAGCATTTGAAGTAAGATCTTCACAAATGTAAGACATTATTCTCCGTTGTGTAAGATCATACAATACAGACGTATTTAACAAATAAAAAAGTTAATAAGCTTTTAAGGCTTACTTTCCCTGCAGTCTCCATGAATATATCTTGCTTGCAGCTCGCGCACACCTGCGTCAGACGTGAAGCGCGCGTAGGTACCGTCTAGGGGTGCGCGTGAGCCAGCTGGCCTCATATACACAAGCCAACATGGCGCCCCTCCCAGATGCACGTTATCAGTCTTTTCTACACTCATTGACGTATGCTTTAGAGAACCTTGAAAAGCCGCAGCAACACACTGATCTTCGACCTGAGTTCAAGCGAGTTCACTGACTTATAAAAGATAAGTCACCCATTGGAAAGGTGCCATTTTAGGTTCGAATATTTCGGCTATGGTGGGGTCTGTCGAGCTAGATGTACCTAGAAAGAGAATAAGCACCTGGGGGCGTATCAGGGTGGCTATTCTGGTGTAGTGCCAAGTCCCTGTTTTTTTGCGCGAGTATGGCGTCAACTGAGTTATTTAACCGGAGTTAGAGATTTATTTTCAAATGCTACGGCCCAGATTCTCTAAAGAATCACAGAACGCAGCACAGCAGCCAAAAAAGCTGCGCTAGGTTGTGTGGGAGGGAGGGAATGGGAGAGTGCCATATCTACAGAGATATGGCTCTCTCCTCCCCTTTCCCTGGCACCAGTGCAGAAATGAACTGCCCTGCCTTATGCAAACACCTTTGCACCATAGTGCAAGGGTGTCTGCGTGAGTCTAGCTTAGGTTGTACTGAAAGGAAACCCATCCAGTACAAAATACTATGCTTAGTCACACTTTAAAGCTTGTCCTACTTTGTATCTGTGTATATGTGCTGCACAGTGCAGCACGCATGCAAAGTCGGAAAAGAAAGCAGAAATAAAAACTTTTCTGCTTTTAGTGCCTCCTTTCAACTGGTGTTAACTTTTAGGACTAAACCATGTCCACTATAGTTCGTAGATTGGGTTTTGCATCAAAAGGCATGGGTGGTTGCATGGCAACGCCCATGTAACTCCCTCTTGGCGCTAAGTAACGCAAAGCCGTGCTGCGCCCTGTTTTCGTTACCTTTAGAGTACTCTCCAGCAGAAAACAATTTTTGCATTGGAAATTGAATTAGGAAAAAAATATTTTGTGCTGGCTAGTGTCCAAGCACAAAATTATTGAGACTCTACCCCCAACGTCTTAGAAATTGTGTGAAAGGTTTGCCTCTTTCTATGCTTTGCAGTCTAAAATAAAGCACTAACGCAGAGTCATATTGGGTACATGAATTCACCTTATGTATTGCAGGCGCTGCACTAGAAAAATTCTTTCATGATACCACCCCTGGATCAAATCGCGCAAGAAATCACTGTCCACACTTCTTCAAGGAGCAAGAAAGGCCACTTTAATTTAAGACAGGTGCATAATACATTTCCTGAACACATTCATTATTTATTTATTTCATGACATTTCAATCTACACAGTATGCCTAAAAATCCCTACCTAACAGAAACCCGAAACTAACTCTTGCCTAATACCCCCAGGATTACCCAACTAGCTACCCTTCAGGATGGCCAACCCGCTCCAGGCTGCCCACCCCACTAGCAAAACCGCCTACTACAATAACAGACACACCTGCCTTAACCACATGAGCGCTAGCGAAATTCTGCCCCTGTGCTCGTTTTTTAAAAAACCCATTATTCATGACGAGCTGGGCTCGTCATGAGCGTGCGAGGAGGCTACCTCATGACGAGCCCAGCTCGTCATGAGCGTCGAAGGGGTTAAGAGTGGCAAAGCCAGCAGACCAGAGCAGCGCCTAGAGCACCGCAAAGAAAAACCTAACTAAAGGAATACAGGGAGGGTGGGTGGGGCAAAAAAGGAAACCTCCCTTCCCCTGCCTCACTACGCAGTTCCTTGATTAACCGCCCGCCTTCCCTTTATACCTTCCCCTAATCAACCCCACCTGCTCCCAGATCCCTCGCACGAACGCACCCAGGGAAAGACCAGCTCGCGCCTGGCTCTCCCTGGGTCCCCCCTCGCGCAAGAAATCACTGTCCACACTTCTTCAAGGAGCAAGAAAGGCCACTTTAATTTAAGACAGGTGCATAATACATTTCCTGAACACATTCATTATTTATTTATTTCATGACATTTCAATCTACACAGTATGCCTAAAAATCCCTACCTAACAGAAACCCGAAACGAACTCTTGCCTAATACCCCCAGGATTACCCAACTAGCTACCCTTCAGGATGGCCAACCCGCTCCAGGCTGCCCACCCCACTAGCAAAACCGCCACCCAGGAAAACCTTTAGCGTTTTCCTGCCCCACCCAAAGGAGAAATAGAAGGAGTACACCATAACTGCACCTGTAGCACTTTAGCAATCAAGTCTCTAAGCTCCAGAAGGTAAAAAGAAATCCCTAAAGTAGACAGTGTCAGGCCTTTCGTCGTGGCTCCTCAGGATTGGTTTGATGCTGAAAAGGGGCCCACCTCTAGATCATCCCAAGTCTGGCTCTTTGTGACGCAGACTATTAAGGAGATCAAGCGGGGGAAAATGAGGATAGTCCGGAGGGGAACAGCTTTATGTTTGACACCCACCTGATTTGACTACAGGCGTATTGGAACCAAGAGTGACAGATCAGGCGTCTTCTCGATTCCCAGGATTTCCTGCTTAAAGATATAAAGAAGACCATCAATATGCCCCCTCTCTCCCACCACTTGGTATAGGGTTTCACAAGTACTGAGTGTAAGGAAGATCATTCACCACCTACCCCCTGAGAACTGGAAGGGAACCTGAATGCCAATGAGGATACCATTCACCTGTCACAAAGTATGGAAAAGAAAAGTTCCCCTCCGAGAGGATGGATAATGAAGTGTACCGTCAGGTACACGAATACCCCAAAAGTTTCTCAACCACAAGTACACGGGAGTCAATTAGGGTATTCCAACCAGGAATAAAGACAGGAACATAACTGTTGCCCAGCAAAACAAAAGGTTGTTGTGAAAACACGCACTCCCCTGCAGATACGTCTCTGCAGGAAAGAACAGGAACACTTTTCCTTTAAAGTACACAGATACTAGATGTCAGTAACTGCTCAGACCTCCGAACTCAGCCGAGTTGGAGGCAACAGGAAAACAGTGACAATGAGTACAGTACAGTACCGAGTAACGCCACCCCCTTAGTTCAGGGATAACCTGTAGCAGGACCTCGCAAGACGCGAAGCGGGCGCTTCCTAAGCCCCTCCAGTTAATCCACAAGGCGGTGTATAGCCGGTTTCCAATACCGACAGATAAGCCACCGGGACGGGCGCTTCCTAAGCCCCACCTGGTAATCCAGCGGTTTCCAAACACCATTCAGCGTGAGCTTCCGCTCAACTCACCTGAACCAGGACAAAACAAAGAGCCGGTCACACGAGCCTCTAGTCCGCTCGTCCGAACTGAATAATCGGCAAAGTGTCTTCCGCAAACACCAGGATATCCTGTTTCCTGGTCGCGCTGCATCATTCTGACGCGCCGCTTTAGGAAACATGGGTAATGTAGTTTTTCATGTTCCAGACAAGTTCACAATGCAGGCAGTGATTTACCAGCGGCCGGGGCTTCCTGACAGAACACCCCCCCTTCACAAGATTCACTGACTGCCACCAGGTTTACCCGGATGAGACAGATGAAATTTCTTAACCAGCCTAGGGGCATGAACTGCACCAGCAGGTTCCCATGAGTCCTCCTCAGGTCCATAGCCCTTCCAGGCTACCAGATACTGAAGCCGACCCCTCACCTTACGTGCGTCCAGGATACCCCTCACCTCATACTCAACATCCGGTTGCACCCGCACAGGCTCAGGGGTTTTAGTTCTAGGACCCTTTGCAGGTTTGAGCAGGGACACATGAAAAACAGGATGGATCCTGAAATGACCTGGAAGGCACAGTTTCACAGCTACTGGATTGATGTGACGAAGCACCTGGTAAGGGCCAATAAACCTAGGGTTGAAAACACTGTATTTGCGGAAGCGAATATTTCTGGTGGACAACCAAACCCAATCGCCCTTGTTGTAAAGAGGACAAGACCTACGGTGCTTATCAGCCTGTGCTTTGTACTTCAGTTTAGCCTTTTCAAGATTCCTCCTTGCCTGTAGCACAGTTTTCCGTAACTGAACCAGCCTAACCTGTAACTGTGGGATAGGAACTTCGGAAGGAGGAACACTCAAAGGGGCAAACCTAGGGTGAAACCCATATGTACAGAAAAACGGGGTGTAGGACGTAGAGGAATGAGCAGCATCATTATAGGAAACCTCAGCGGTCCATAACCAATCAACCCATGCCTCAGTAGTGGTATCAACAAAACATCTCAAGTATTGCTTGAGTGTTTGATTTAACCTTTCGGTTTGCCCGTCAGTCTGGGGATGAAAGCTTGTGGACAAGGAAGATGCTATTCCTAACCTGTTACACCATACCTTCCAAAACTTAGCGGTGAACTGGGCTCCCCTGTCTGAAACAATGACTTTTGGTAATCCATGCAACCGGACTACGTGAAGAAGCAATAGGTGAGCAAGTTGGCTGGCAGTTGGGATTCCTTTGCATGCAATGAAATGACCCATTTTTGTTACGTAGTCCACGACTACCAATATGGTCGTCATCCCTTGATCTTTAGGGAGACCCACCACAAAGTCCACAGAAAAGCTCTCCCAAGGACTCACAGGAGTAGGCATGCTCTGCAGAAGGCCTTGTGTTGGACGATGGTCGCTCTTGGCCTGGGAGCAAATGTCACATCGCTGTACCCATGAAAAGACATCTGGACGGATGGTAGGCCACCAATATGTGCGTAGCATTTTCTCCAAAGTCTTCTTTCCTCCAGTGTGTCCAGCACATGGCAACTCGTGACACCATTGAAAAGCCTGTTGTCTTAATGCTAACGTAGGCAGGAGCAGTTGCGAGCCCTTTCTTGGCAACCCCTGACGAATTTTCCACTCTGGATGTAGGCGGATCCAGGTCTTCCAGATAAAGGTTTGCATGCCTTTTTTGACTTTGTGAAGAAACTCATTGGTGTGTATCACTCCTACCACCTTCTTGGGATCAATGATGCATTTCTCTTGTAAAACCTCCTTGGCTGGGCTGTTTTCTTGACGCGAGAGTGCATCAGCCTTCCGGTTATCACAACCCGGACGAAACGTAACCACGAAGTGGAATTCGGCAAAAAACAGCATCCAGCGTAGCTGTCTGGGAGTAAGGTGACGAGCAGCTCGCATAAACTGTAAATTGCGGTGGTCGGTGTACACCGTGATTTGCTGAGAGGCTCCCATTAACCAGTGTCTCCATTCCGCGAACGCTTCTTTAATAGCAAGCAGTTCTTTTTCAGCTATGGTGTAATTACGCTCTGCGTTGTTCAATTTTCGGGACATGAAGGCAATGGGATGGAGATGGCCGGTACTCTCGTTCCTTTGGGAGAGCACGGCCCCGACAGCTACATCGGAAGCATCTGCTTCCACCACAAACGGGAGTTTTGGATCGGCATGAGTTAGCACAGGAGCGGTTGTGAACGCAGTTTTCAATTGTTCAAAAGCTGTCTGTTCTGCCAAACCCCACACAAAAGGAGTGTTCTTTCTGGTGAGTTTAGTAAGCGGAGTCACCATGTCTGAGAAGTGTGCAATGAACCTCCTATAAAAGTTCGCGAACCCCAGGAGTTTTTGAATGTCTTTAACGTTGTGAGGTTTCGGCCACTCCATGATTGCCCTCACTTTTCGTTCAGCCATGACTTGCCCTGATGGAGTGAGCATAACACCTAGGAATTCTACAGTGGTGACATGGAATTCACACTTTGTCAATTTACAAAACAGATGGTTCCGGTGTAAGGCGTGAAGGACTTGGCATACATGTTCTTGGTGTTCTTTCTCTCCATTGGAGTAAATCAGGATGTCGTCAATATAGACCACTGCGAAAATGTCTAAAAAGTCTCTCAATACCTCATTCAAAAAAAACTGAAAAGAGGCTGGGGCATTACAAAGCCCAAAGGGCATTACCATGTACTCAAAAAGCCCGTACCGTGTTTTAAAAGCGGTCTTCCACTCGTCGCCGCTTCTTATTCTCACTAAATGATAGGCTCCCCGTAGGTCCAATTTAGTGTAGATATTGGCGGATCTGACTTGCTCTAACAACACCGGTATCAAGGGGAGCGGGTATTGATTTTTTATTGTGATTGCATTTAAAGCCCTGTAATCGATGCAGCAACGAAGCTCCCCGTTTGCTTTCGGAATAAAAAAAAGCGGGGAAGCTGCTGGTGATCTAGAGGGTCGAATGAAACCCAATTTAAGAAGGTCATCCAAATATTCTCGGAGGTGTATGGTTTCGGGTTGTGATAACGCGTAAATCCTACCACAGGGGACCACAGATCCGGGTGCCAAATCAATCCGGCAATCGTATTCGCGGTGTGGAGGGAGGATCTCCGCCTTTGCCTTACTGAATACTTCTTCATACTTTTGATAACAACTTGGTAGTGTTACTTCTTTCTCGGCGGCCGTGGAAATGAACTGAGTAGCGGCTAAAGACATGGAAGGCCGCGAAATCTCTCTGAGGCAATGGTCTAGACAATACGCAGATTGAAACTGCAATGACTGATCCGTCCAACAGATGGTGGGCTCATGTTTTTTCAGCCACGGAAGTCCCAAAATAACCCCATATGTAGGGGCATGTATAAGATTGAACGATATGTTTTCCGTATGACAGTTCTTATACCACATCTCGTATTCTGGCGTATGTTGATTGATTGGGCCTGATTCCAGTTCATGTCCGTCCACCGCATAAACTGCCTCAGGAACAGTTTTGGTGATAGGTACTACCCCCAAACGCCGGGCTTCTGCTAGATCCATGAAACAGCCAGTGGCTCCGGAGTCTATCATAGCGCTGATGTTCTTGGGATTGTTATCTATCCACAACTCCAGGGACAGAAAAAACAGGCGTTTTTCTACATAGTCTTCTTCGGTTACTGAAGGGATGAAGTGAGTGCTCGAGTTTCTCCCTTCTGATAAACTCAAGCATTGAAGTTTTCCGACACCTTTTCCGCTGTGGAAGCTGCTGCCTGTCCTGAACGATAACGACTGCCTTTCGGTTTCACAGGGCACTCCCTTAAGAAGTGACCTTTCTTTCCACAATACAGGCAGAGCCCGAACTTACGGCGATGTTCTCTTTCACTCGGTGTTAAAGATGCCCGTACCACCCCAATCTCCATCGGTTCTGTTTTTCCTTCAGTTCTTTCCCCAGTAGCTGTCTTTTCCCCCAAGAATACTGGGCGGTCTTTTCTGCTTTGTTCTCCTTTACGTTCCCGTAGTCTGTGGTCTAAGCGTAGAGCTAAATCAATAAAGGCAGCACATGTCGTAGGTTGGGGGTCAACTTGAGCGATGACATCTTTAAGGTTTTCTGTGAGTCCTTGGTAGAACAGAACCATTTGCTTTGCTTCAGGCCAGTCGGTTTCCGCTATTAACCTTCTAAAGTGGTTCAGGTAGGTGACTAAATCTGAAGAGCCCTGTTTCAGAACGAGTAATTCTTTATCAGCTGAAAAGGTTTCAGCTCTCCGGTCAAAGGTTTTTTCAAACTCAGTTTTAAATAGGTCCCAATCATAAAGTATAGCGTCATTATTCTTTACTATGGGAACCGCCCACTGAGCAGCCTCTCCCCCCAGGTAAGAAATCAGAAAAGAAACCCTGGCTTGGTTAGTGAGGAAACACTTAGGTTTACAAGTGAAGTGTAACATTACCTGGGTCATAAAAACTTGTACCTTTTTTCTATCTCCCATAAACCGTTCCGGAGGGGCTAAGGGAACAGGGGAAGGCATTTCCACCACTACTGAGGCAGGTTGAGGGGCATGAGCCCCTGCATCAAAAGGGTTACGCTGCGAGGCATCAAACCGGGCCTGCAGCGCGGCTATCTCTTGGTGAGAAGAGGCTAGTTCTGTTTGCACTAAGGCAAGTGCTGCCAGAACATCATCTAAGGTGGCCATCCCTTTATTCAACCCAACCAGGAGGAGAAGAACTCGTGGGCCGATTATTCTGTCAGGCCTTTCGTCGTGGCTCCTCAGGATTGGTTTGATGCTGAAAAGGGGCCCACCTCTAGATCATCCCAAGTCTGGCTCTTTGTGACGCAGACTATTAAGGAGATCAAGCGGGGGAAAATGAGGATAGTCCGGAGGGGAACAGCTTTATGTTTGACACCCACCTGATTTGACTACAGGCGTATTGGAACCAAGAGTGACAGATCAGGCGTCTTCTCGATTCCCAGGATTTCCTGCTTAAAGATATAAAGAAGACCATCAATATGCCCCCTCTCTCCCACCACTTGGTATAGGGTTTCACAAGTACTGAGTGTAAGGAAGATCATTCACCACCTACCCCCTGAGAACTGGAAGGGAACCTGAATGCCAATGAGGATACCATTCACCTGTCACAAAGTATGGAAAAGAAAAGTTCCCCTCCGAGAGGATGGATAATGAAGTGTACCGTCAGGTACACGAATACCCCAAAAGTTTCTCAACCACAAGTACACGGGAGTCAATTAGGGTATTCCAACCAGGAATAAAGACAGGAACATAACTGTTGCCCAGCAAAACAAAAGGTTGTTGTGAAAACACGCACTCCCCTGCAGATACGTCTCTGCAGGAAAGAACAGGAACACTTTTCCTTTAAAGTACACAGATACTAGATGTCAGTAACTGCTCAGACCTCCGAACTCAGCCGAGTTGGAGGCAACAGGAAAACAGTGACAATGAGTACAGTACAGTACCGAGTAACGCCACCCCCTTAGTTCAGGGATAACCTGTAGCAGGACCTCGCAAGACGCGAAGCGGGCGCTTCCTAAGCCCCTCCAGTTAATCCACAAGGCGGTGTATAGCCGGTTTCCAATACCGACAGATAAGCCACCGGGACGGGCGCTTCCTAAGCCCCACCTGGTAATCCAGCGGTTTCCAAACACCATTCAGCGTGAGCTTCCGCTCAACTCACCTGAACCAGGACAAAACAAAGAGCCGGTCACACGAGCCTCTAGTCCGCTCGTCCGAACTGAATAATCGGCAAAGTGTCTTCCGCAAACACCAGGATATCCTGTTTCCTGGTCGCGCTGCATCATTCTGACGCGCCGCTTTAGGAAACATGGGTAATGTAGTTTTTCATGTTCCAGACAAGTTCACAATGCAGGCAGTGATTTACCAGCGGCCGGGGCTTCCTGACAGACAGATGGACCCCATCCTCACAAAATAAATGAGTCTCTGAAACTTTCAAATGGTGATGAGCCAAATTGTATATACATAAATGATCACAAAACAGTCTCATTGCTCTATTCACTTTGCGTCTTGCCTTCTCCACAGCTGAATAGTTCCTTGCCCCATTCCAGTTTAATCGAGGAACAAACTCAGTCCATATCACCATGGTGCTCACCCATGTGGTCTTGATGGCTTCTAGGTCTTGTTGCATTAATTTTAACAGAGTCAAACCAGAGAGAGAAACTAAGTCGTTTTCCCCAAGATGCAACACCAGGAGATCCGGAGGGCCCCCCAAACCTTTTGAAATTAGAGAAGCCAAGGCGGGAAAGAGACCGCCCCAGCGCATGCCCCCAGTGCCATGCCAGGAGACTGCATGCGTCAGGCTACTTAAACCAAGAGATCTCCCACAAAGCTGACGTGCAGCGGCCACAGCGGCCCTTTTAACAAAAGAGTGCCCCAGGATCCACACCCTCCGTTTGCATCCAGCGACTGAGGGCCAAGGACCTAGGAGAAAAAGAAATGTTAGGCAAAGCAAATGAGGACTACTTTCTTACATATTTCTCACAACATCTTGAGCGCCAACGCCCAATGCGACGAATCTGGGACCAATCCCACCCCAGCCTGGCGGCCTCTGTCGCCGCCCCAATCCTGAATGAATGAGTGCCGAACTGGGAAGGATCCCTCCCCAGGCCCAACAACACCTTGCGGAGGACCGCCAACAACTGAGAAACAAGGATGGGGCTTCCATCACCATGACAAAAAATTGCCCCCGGGGCAAAATGTGGAGAGGACACAAAAACCTCCCATTCCCCCACAGGGCAGCAAGCAGGCACTCCACTCCTACCCAGAAACACCCACCTTCCCCTCCCCATCTGATCAGTTTTGGACATCCGTAACCACAAACGCACCCTGTCATGCTCCACCACCACCTCGCTACTGGTCATACCCACCCTACCCCTCAAACCCAGCAATTCAGAGGCCCGGAATGCACCAAAGAATAACCAAACAAAACACAAACGAAACTTGTGGCACTCAAAAGCGTCATAGCAGCACACAGCCAACTGCGATACCAGCAGCTGAAGTAAATCAAAGGTCACAGGCTGCCGTAACTTTTGCCCACCGGCTTGTAGCCTACCCAACCCCTTAAGAACCTTACGAACCAACACCCCCCCAACAGGATCCCTCCCCCACCAAAGCTGACCATAAAAAGACACCCCAGCTAACTTGCCAGAGATGGTCGTTTGGGATAGGCCTCTGTCCGCTAAATGCAAAACAAACTGCAATAAGAATTGTTCCTCAGATAAACCAGCCCGAACCGTACCCCCCAGCTCCTCACCAAACTGTAAAAACTCCTGCCAGGCCTTCAAATAGCTCCGCCGTGTAGAGGCAGCCACTGAATGTTCAACCAACTGTTGTACCCTCAATCCCCCAAGTCCCATACGTACTGTGGGATCGCCGTCGGTTCCAGGTCCGCCCCAGGAGCCAATTTGCGGAATTCGGACCACTGAAAGCGAGATAAAGAATCAGCGATGCAATTAGAGGCCCCAGGAACATGCCTAGCCTTAAAGACAATATTCAGCTGTAGACACCTCAACATGAAGGCTCGCAGTAGCCGTAATACCCGCAAATCGCGGGCCCTCTGTCTATTAACCAAGTCCACAACTGCCATGTTGTCCACATGGAACAATACAGAGCGATTCTGAAATTCCTGTCCACAGATAAACAGAGCAACCAACAACGGGAAGAGTTCCAGAAACGCAATACTGCGACCCTGATCTTTCCAATGTTGTGGCCAGCCTGCCGCGCACCAACGACCCTCCCAAAAGATGCCGAAGCCGTGCGCTCCCGATGCATCCGTGAAAAGCTGTACCTGCCACACCATGTCCTCATCCGCAAAAAACAAGGACACGCCATTGAAGTCTTGCAGGAAACTCAACCAGGTAGTCAAATCAGCACGGACAGCAGTTGTAATGCGCACCCGATGATGGGGCAGGCTGGCGCCGGACATCGAGAGGCCCAGACGTCGACAAAAAGTCCGACCTGCCCGTACAACCCGACAAGCAAAATTGAGGTACCCCAAAAGCTTCTGGACTTTACGCAGTTCTACTTTGCGCTCCCCCAAAACCCACCTGAGGAAATCAGACATCTCTTGCACTTTAGCAGCAGGCAGCCGCGCCATCATAACTGTAGTATCAATTTCAATCCCTAAGAAAGTCAGGGAGGTACAAGGGCCTTCAGTTTTATCCGGCGCCAAAGGGACGCCCAATTCCGAAGTCATATCCTGAAAAGTTGACAAAGCCGACTGACACTGCCCAGAATGACCCTCACCAATGAAAAGAAAGTCATCAAGGTAATGGCAGACCAGAGCATGGCCGCTGATAAAAGTGAATCGCCACTGCAAGAATGTACTGAAGGTCTCAAAGAGGGAACAGGAAATCGAGCAGCCCATGGGTAACACTTTATCGACATAAAAACAGCCACCAAAATGCATGCCTAAGAGACCAAAATCCCAGGGGTGAATGGGCAGGAGCCGGAAAGCTGACTGAATGTCACTCTTTGCCAGCAAAGCCCCAAATCCCGCCATGCGAACAAGCCGCAAGGCGTCATCCACGGAAGCATAGGTCACGGTTGAGTCAGCTGGGTCAATAAAATCGTTGATAGATGCACCCTCAGGCCAAGACAGATGGTGTATAAGGCGAAATTCCCCAACCGCCTTTTTTGGTACCACACCCAGCGGGGAGACAATCAAATCCGGAAGGGGGCAACCCAGAAAAGGACCAGCAATCCGACCCGCTGCCAGCTCAGCGTCCAGTTTTTTCTGCACCACCTGAGGACACTCCTTCGCAGACTTCAGATTGTCAGACCACCTGCCCACCCGAGGACCCTGGTACCCAATCCGGAACCCAACTCTGAAACCCCAGGACAGAGTCTTAGCAGCCTCAACGTCCGGGTATTCCTCCAACCATGAATCCAAAATGTCCTGCTTAATAGGAGTAGGGGCCCTTGTGTACAAAATGCTGGGGTTGTCCCCTGCCCCCTGCACCCCTCCCCTGGTCTCCGAAACGCTGTCCGGGAAAACACTGCGTGAGAGCATGCCGGCCCCCGCACTGTGAACACTCATGTTTATATCTGCATGCTGGCCGGTTACACGAACCCCTGTTAAAATGCCAGCACGCTCCAGAGGAGGAGGACTGCCCTCTGCCCCAACCCCCCGCCCCAGGGAGAGTGGGGCGAAACTGAAAGGGCCGATATTGCACGGGCTGCCCGCTAGCCGTGTGGGTCGTAGCAGGCGGTTGAGCAGACGCCATCCACTGTAACCACAACTCCATGTCGACCTCACCCCAGGAACGCTCTGGGAACACACTCATACGAGCCCGGAACTCCTCGTCGTACGACAACCATGCAAAACCCCCAAAATAACCATGGGCCTTACGGATGACGTCCGCATATTTAAACATGTCCACTGCCTTATCCGGATAACGCTGACTATACACGCTGGCATAAATTAGAAAGGCCGAAGTCCAATTCTCAATAGACCTCGGAACTCGAGGCCTCCGAGCCAACTCCAACTCCTCCTCTTTCGACCCCTCCTTAGCTTGTATATCTCTATGGAGAAGCCGAAAAACATCCACATATTCACCATTCCATATGCGAGTTTTGGTTTTCTCAGACAAATGAGACCCCAAAGGCATCCCCACTCCAGAATAAGGCAACTTCTTTGGCAGGATACTATCCTCCGAAACTTTCTGGGGAACTGCCACCCCATCCCCCTCCTTAGAAACTTCCCCCGTAACTTGCACATCAGAAACATTCAGATGCACCGGCCGCTCAAGCCTCGGTGCCAGAGCGACTCGCTCAGTAACAACTCCATCCCCTGTACCTATTGATCTGGTACGCTTCACCGGGAGACTCTCCCTTGGTTGCCACACGACCCACCAACTATCCTTACCTCTTGGCAATGGTGCCGAATTCTGCTGAACTTCAACAGGAGCCCCTCGAGACGGTCGATTCCTTGCTGTCTCCCGTACCGCTGCATGGCCCGCACATGACTCCTGCAAAATACGAGAAACAGAGGGGTGCTCCGTCCCACCCCTCTGGGCCCGTGCTGCCAAAAGCCCAACTTCCTTGTCCCGCAATTCCCCTTCTTCCAATTCATCATCTTGTACAGTTACATGTGAAACATCCCCAGAAAATGAAAACTCCGCACTGCCACTTGGCAGCGCCCCATCACCAATTCCCCCATCATAAAACTGCCAGTCAATGTCATGAAAGCTCCGCGCGCGCAACGCTGCAGAAGAGAGATCCGCTCCAGATGACTCTCCCGTAATCCTGCTACCGGAAACAGCCGTAGGGACAGTTCCCGAGCCCGCCGAACCGGCCAACAGCCGCCCAGCTGTAGACGCGACATGAAAACTGCGGCCGCTCAAGCCAGATTGCGAAGAACCTGCAAACCTGCCACTCCCCAAAGAGCCAAGTGAAGCCTGCGCCAAAGAACCGTCCACCGACGCAAAACCGGGGGCACCAGCGAAACCGGGGGCCGAGCTAACATGCGGGGCAGTGGGCATCTCACGCGAAACAGGGTAAAGAACCTGGCAGGGAGCAATGGCCACCCCCAAACCGCCCGAATCCAACCCACCATACACCTGAGACAGCTGGGGGTCAGGACAGGAGTCAGCAAAACCGGGGGACGGGGACCCATGTGTCCATGGGGCTGGCGGGGGGTGGGAGTCAGTGAGCAGTACAGCCCCGTGGGCGTCAGAAGTCCCCCGAGGGGGTGCACAATCCGAGGGAACAGCAGGGGGGACCCCAACAACAGGGCAACCCACAACCCCAGCACCAGGCAAGGGGGGTTGGGCCAGCCCCAACTCAGCAGGCGCAGGGGACAGAAGGTAGCAACGGCCGTTCACCCACAGGCAGGGAGAGACCCCCTCAATTCCGCCAGAAACCGGGTTGGAAGGTCCCCCGGGCACCTCGGCCTGATCAGTAACCCGGGGGAGGCTCCTAAGGTCGAGACTCCTCCCCCGGCAAGTACCCGGCCCCACCGAAGGCTTCCTAGCCTTCCCCGGTGGGGCCCCGCCCAAGCGCTGCTTCGCCCGACCCACGGAGCGCCCCCTCCTCCCCCCGGGCGCCCCACGCAAGCCAGCACATTGCAAAGGTAGAACACATACCTGCTGGTGGGCGCCCGGGTCAACCGGCGGGAACTCCAACACTGCGGGGGGCAGGACCGGCAAGAGCTGCGCCGCCGGCATGGCAGCGTCTCCGTCTTCCTCCTGCGATACTTCCGGGCCGGGTGACTGACACGCAGACACCGCCCGCGACACTCCCCTTGAAGCCTTGCGAGGCGGGGGGCGGGCCAACCCTACCCACGCCTCCGCCGGAACCCCCGGCCGTAACAGGTCCTCTCGTCCCGCCGCACACAGGGTCTGGACAGCCCGACGGACCTCCGCCGCTTCCTCCATGGTCCCCATAAGGTACGCGACGCCAAAGGAGCAGCAAAAAAGGAAAACTCCCTTCCCCTGCCTCGCTACGCAGTTCCTTGATTAACCGCCCGCCTTCCCTTTATACCTTCCCCTAATCAACCCCACCTGCTCCCAGATCCCTCGCGCGAACGCACCCAGGGAAAGACCAGCTCGCGCCTGGCTCTCCCTGGGTCCCCCCTTAGATTTCAGGTGTTTTTGTGTTTAGATTTTTTAAAAAGTGATGATAAACAATGATAGACATTTAACATGTATTGCAGCCGAATTGTGATCTTCATAGAAAAATACACACCAACAGATCCAATGCAGGCAGGAGACTCCTGATTTTTTAAGCCTAAAATGACTTTAAAATGGCTTTATTTTAGCTGTCTCACCAGTCTTAAATTGACTCTGCTTCAATAGAAATCAAGGTGGAAAATACATTCCCATGATTTATTTTCAAATTCTTCCCCTTTCTAATTCTAAAACGTTGACATGTATGAAGAAACCCTGAAAGAACAAGTTTGGTTTCTTCATCCCTCTGCAGAGGCATTATTTTGACTGCCAGGCAGGGTTTGCCATGCAGTGCTATTTGAGGTTACCTGACAGAGTGAAGGAGGAGTTAACCCCTTCGATGCTGATGACGGAGCGGTTCCGTCATCAGCATCGGTTGGGCTGTGCTGATGACAGAACCGCTCCATCATCGGCACAGCCCTCGGGGGGAGCGCTGGCGCTCCCCCCCTGGGGCATCGATCTCGGTGATTTAAGCAGGGATGGCAGCGGAAGACTTTCCGCTGCCACCCCCGCTCCCTCCCCGCTTCCTGGGGACGTCAGCACGCTCAGCGCGCGCCGATGTCACCAGGAAGTGCTGGACGCGCTGGAAGCCATTTCTTTTCAGCGCATCCAGCGAGCAGGTAAGGTTTCTGCTCTCCGGTGGGGCGGGCGTTTCTCGGTGCCTTGGTGCATCGGGGGGGAGGAAACACTATTTTCTCTCCCCTGATGTCCCAATGCAGGGCATTCCTGGTTCAGGATCGAGCACTGCATCACAATCCTGCACCAGGAATGCCACCACTAGACACCAGGGATTTTTTGGGGAAAAAGGAAGCGACCCCTTGGGCAAGGGTCGCTTCCCGGGGCATATTTTATAATTTCAGAATTTTCTACCTCCCCTGGGGGCAGATCAAGTGTTTTTTCGCCGATTCTGGACCGGGGGGGGTGGCAGAAAAGCCCACTAGACACCAGGGATTATTGTTTTTATCAAAAGGAAGGAAGCGACCCCTTGGGAAAGGGTCGTTTCCTGGGGTCATAAATATTATTTTAGACTTTTCATCCCCCGTTTTTTTGGCCGAATCTGGACCCAGGGGGGGGGGGGTAGAAAAGCCCACTAGACACCAGAGATTGTCTTTTGTTTTGCAAGGAAGCGACCCCTTGGGCAAGGGTTGCTTCCTTGGGGCGAAATAATTGTTTTTGACTTGGGTGTTTTTTACCGAATCTGGACCCAGGTGGGGGGGGGGGCAGAAAAGCCCACTAGACACCAGGGATTGCTTTTTTCTTGAAAAGGAAGCCACCCCTTGGGCAAGGATTGCTTTCTGGGGGCAAAATAATTATTTTAGATTTTTCTGCCCCCCCTGGCGGCAGATTGGCCCCTTTTTTTGCCTAATCTGGACCCAGGGGGCGTAGAAAAGCCCACTAGACACTAGGGATTGTTTTTTTTTTTTTGCAAAGCGAGCGACCCTTTGGGCAAGGGACTCTTTCTTGGGCCCTTAGTTTTTATTGAATATATTCTGCCTCATAATTTTGCCTTTCTGCCCTCAGGAGGGAGCAAAAAACCTTACTAGACACCAGGGAAATCTGTTTTTTTTTTTTAAATGGAAGCGACCCCTTGGGCAAGGGTTGCTTCCAGGGGGTCCAAATTCTAAAAAGATTTATATTCTGTCCCCCATTGGGACAGTCACCCCATTTGTAACATAACCTGTGACATAGCCTGTTGTAATGTGTATTTTTTGTTTTCTAAAGTGTAATGTTTTCTTTTCTCTTTAGACTGTTGCAGTGTGTGGCATCATTACTGGTGGTTCTGCTGTTTGTGTAGTTGCATGTGTTTGGTAAGAGACCTTTTTTGTACAATTTTTATGTAAATGTTTTTTTTTTAAAGTGTGTAGTAATACGAGTATGTTTGGTTTCTGTTTTTTGTGATTGTCAAACATGTTTTGCATTTGTGCTTGATGTGTATTTTGCTTTTTGTAGATTTAAGTTTTTTTTTCTTCTTTCTAGTGGGATATCGTTGACTATTTGCTGTGTCTTTGCAGAGTAGGTGCTGGTGAGTGTGGATGTATTTTGTAAGTGAATTGCAGTGGTGGCTGGTGACTTTTTTAACTGGTGGGGCGTAAAATGAGCATAAAACTAAACGACAATCAGTCGCGGCTGGGGAGAGAGAGAGTGATGTCGCGCGGGGAGGAAACGGGGGGTGGGAGGGAATTACATATTAAATGGTTTTTTTAAAACTTACCTAAGTCACCGCCGGTCCGGGTCCGCGCCACCTCTGCTCACCAACCCCTTGGCGCCTCACATCACGCACGAATGGGGGCTGGCAGCCCCTCGCAGCCAATCCTGGTGCTTGGGGCACAGGTTTCTCTTCGCCCGGAGCACGCCCATTAGGAGCCCAAAGGGCTCCTAATGGGCATGCGCAAAAAAGTGCAAACGCAAGTGCGCATGAGCATACACGGGTAAAAAATTCACCCTCCGTCCCCACTCATGCGCACTTGTATTGCTTGCCCTGGTGACATGACATCATCATGTCAGTCAACATGACGCCACCCCGCCCACCCCCTTCAGACTCTGAAGGGGTGGGCGGGGTGGCATCATGCTGACTGACATGATTGGAATGTCAGTTCTACCGAGTCCCGCCTGCCTTTACTTTGAGCTTAACGCCGAGGGGGAGCTGCGGGCGGCTGCGGGCCAATGGACGGACCGCGCCTGGTGAAATGTATAGTTATTCAGTTTATAGATCTTTGTGATAAAGGCTTACATTTTTTTACCTACTTTGCACAGTGTTGGTTGTTGAGTTGTTTGTGCAGTCTCCTTTCTTAGTGAGGATAATGGCGAGCCGCCGGATTACTGCTCAGCAAGTTGTTGGAATGCTTTTTGATTCTTCCTCTGACCTTGGTGCTGAGACTGACTCTGATTCTGAGGCAGAGGTGGGAGGTGAAGATTCTGGTTGTGAGTTTTCTCTCCACATGGCATCGTCTGATGATGAAGATACTCTGAGTGCTGATGAAGCTACTTTTGGTGTGGATGAAGTGTCTGTGTTAGAGGAGGACATTGCTGTGCCAGTAGTGCGGCAAGAGGCATCTGGGCTGCAGTCTAGGGCTGCTAGACTTCCAGTTGGTGTAGTGAGACAAGAGGCAGCTGGGCTCCAGCCTCAGGCTGCAAGACTTGTCGTTGAAAGTTCTGACCTCTGGGTTGTCCCAGGCAAGGTGCAGCCGGCATTGCCTGAATTTACTGGTGTTCCAGGGTGTAGGGTGAACACTGAAAACTTTTTGCTAATTGATTTTTTCAAGTTGTTTATGGATGATGTGTTTTTGGCAGAGATTGTAGAGCAGACTAATTTGTATGCAGAACAGTTTTTGAGGGAGAACAGTGCCAGCCTTAAGCCCTACGCTAGAGCTACCCGGTGGACTCCCACAAATTTGGAGGAGATGAAAAATTTTTGGGGTTAACTTTTTGGATGGGCTTGCTTAGGAAATCATCAATGGCTTCATATTGGTCTACTAGTTCCTTGATGGCAACATCTATATTTCCGGCAGTCATGAGTCGTGATAGGTATTTGCTTCTGCTTCGGATGATGCACTTTGTTGACAATGGTTTAGCTTTGCCACGAGATAAATGTCCTACCACCCAGTGTTCCCCTTGTTCTCCCGAGTAAAATGATACCTCACTTGTGTGGGTGGGCCAAAGGCCTGTGACTAGGATGACCCCAAAACAGTAGCATTCTCTGTGCTTAATTTGTCAATCCCGAACACTACAATTTCTTAAAAATACATTTTTTGCCTGTTCTGCTTTGGACACCCACAAAAGTGAGGTATCATTTTACTCGGGAGAACAAGGGAAACGTTGGGTGGTAGAACATTTGTGCCGGCACGGAGATCCCACGCAAAAATGTATGGAAAAGTGTTTTTTTACCTAATTTTAGGGTTTGCAGGGAATTCTGGGTAGGAAAACGTTGGGGGACCCACACATGCCATACCTCCCTGGACTCCCCCGGGTGTCTAGTTTTCAGAACTGTTTTGGTTTGGTGGTTTCCAAAGATGGCCGCCGAGCACCGGGCCAAAAACTCAGGTGCCCCCCCAAAAAATAAGGTAGTTTTGCCAAAGGTAATTTTTAAGTCTCCACTGTACAATTTGGGCCTTTTCCTGTTGCAGCCACTATGCCTACCCACGCAAGTGAGGTACCATTTTTATCGGGAGACCGGGGGGAACGCTGGGCGGGTGGAAATTTGTTGTTCCACCCAGATTCCAGAACTTTCCACCACAGACATGTGAGGAAAATGCATTTTTTTTGTCAATTCTTTAGCTTTGCAAGCAATTCTGGGTAACAGAACCTGGTGGGAGGCAGTTGATTCACCCCATCCTGAATTCCCCTGGGTGTCTAGTTTTCAAAAATGTATAGGCTTGCTAGGTTTTCCTAGGTGCCGGCAGAGCTAGGGTTCAAAAACTACAGGTAGGCACTTTGCCAAAAAAGGGCCAGTTTTCACTGCGAAATTGAGGTGCGACCACATTGCGTTTTGCGTAATTTCCTGTCGCAGGCACTAGGCAGACCCAGGCAAGTGAGGTACCATTTTTCTCATTAGACTTTGGGGAACACGGGGTGGGTGGATATTTGTTGAACCACGCAGATTCCAGAACTTTCCACCACAGAAATGTGAGGAAATGCGTTTTTTCCCAATTGTTTAGGTTTGCAAGGGATTCTGGGTAACAGAACCTGGTGGGAGGCAGTCGAGTCACCCTATCCTGAATTCCCCTGGGTGTCTAGTTTTCAGAAATGTATAGGTTTGCTAGGTTTCCCTAGGTGCCGGCAGAGCTAGGGTTCAAAAACTACAGGTAGGCACTTTGCCAAAAAAGGGCCAGCTTTCACTGCGAAATTGAGGTGCGACCACGTTGCGTTTTGCACCATTTCCTGTCGCAGGCACTAGGCAGACCCAGGCAAGTGAGGTACCATTTTTCTCATAAGACTTTGGGGAACGCGGGGTGGGTGGAAATTTGTTGATCCAGGCAGATTCCAGAACTTTCCACCACAGAAATATGAGGAAAATGTGTTTTTTCCCCAATTCTTTAGGTTTGCAAGGGATTCTGGGTAACAGAACCTAGTGGGAGGCAGTCGAGTCACCCCATCCTGATTTCCCCTGGGAGTCTAGTTTTCAAGAATGTATAGGTTTGCTAGGTTTCCCTAGGTGCCGGCAGAGCTAGGGTTAAAAAACTACTGGTAGGCACTTTGCCAAAAAAGGGCCAATTTTCACTGTGAAATTGAGGTGCGACCACGTTGCGTTTTGGACCGTTTCCTGTCGCCGGCACTAGGCAGACCCAGGCAAGTGAGGTACCATTTTTCTCATAAGACTTTGGGGAACACAGGGTGGGTGGAAATGTGTTAAACCACGCAGATTCGAGAACTTTTCACCACAGAAATGTGAGGAAAATGCATTTTTCCCACTTTTTTAGGTTTGCAAGGGATTCTGGGTAACAGAACTTGGTGGGAGGCAGTCAATTCACCCTATCCTGAATTCCCCTGGGTGTCTAGTTTTCAAAAATGTATAGGTTTGCTAGGTTTCCCTAGGTGCCGGCAGAGCTAGGGTTAAAAAACTACAGGTAGGCATTTTGCCAAAAAAGAGCCAGTTTTCACATCGAAATTGAGGTGCGACCACGTTGCGTTTTGCGTCGTTTCCTGTCGCAGGCACTAGGCAGACCCAGGCAAGTGAGGTACCATTTTTCTCATAAGACTTTGGGGAAAGCGGGGTGGGTTGAAATTTGTTGATCCACGCAGATTCCAGAACTTTCCACCACAGAAATGTGAGGAAAATGTTCCCCCCCCCCCAATTTTTTAGGTTTGCAGAGGATTCTGGGTAACAGACCCTGGTGGGAGGCAGTCGAGTCACCCCATCCTAAATTCCCCTGGGTGTCTAGTTTTCAAAAATGTATAGGTGTGCTAGGTTTCCCTAGGTGCCGGCAGAGCTAGGGTGCAAAAACTACAGCTAGGCACTTTGCCAAAAAAGGGTCAATTTTTAACTGCAAAATTGATGTGTGACCACGTTGCATTTTGCGCCGTTTCCTGTCGCAGGCACAAGGCCGACCCACACAAGTGAGGTACCGTTTTTATCAGGAGACTTAGGGTAATTCAGATTTGTAAATCAACTGTTATTTCCTATTGAGTTTTTATGCATTTCTCCCTTCCCAATTAAAGACATTGTGAAAAAAAAATCATCTTGAAAAATGACCAATAATTCTCATGCTAGTATGAGTATTCCCAATTTTGTAAATGTGCAAATATATACTGTTTCTAAACTCTATATTTTTGTACCCAATTCAGAAATACATAGGTGTCTTTCATACCCATTTTTCCATGCATACATTTTCCAAGAATAAGTGCTCTATACCCGATAAACAATAAAATACCATTGCACGTGCTGCTCAGTTTTTGGCTCTGGGTTCGTCCGGTTCTTGGTAAAACTACAAGTCCTATATATCCCCACAACCAGGAAGGTCCAACAAATGTAGCGGTATATTGCTTTCAAAGATTTGTCAAAATTACAAGAAGTTACAGGTGAAAACGATGAGACAAAAGGCTGTTTTTTTCAACAAATTTTCAATTATTCCAATATTTAACTGTTAGTGTCTATAAAGAAACCTTCATGGATTTAGACAAATGACCCCTTTCTGAATTCAGAATTGTGTCTACGTTTTGAAAATGTATAGCTGTCCAAGATCCTTTATTGCTTTCAAACTAATTTCTACCATTAACTGGAAGGAGGTTGAAAGCACTTAAAATAGCAAAAATAGGCTATGTCCCAGAAAAATGCCAAAACTGTTTATACAATGTTGGTTCTCTGACAAAAGACTGTCATTCCCTAAAAGCTTAGAAAATGGTGATTTCATCCCCACAAACCCTTTTTTGATAACATTTGCAGGGAAAAACCCAGAGGCTTTCATTTGCAGCCCGTCTATCCAATTTTTCTGAAAAAATCAAAATATTTAATGTATTTTGCTTAATTTCTGGGACCCCTTCAAGGGAATCCACAAACCCTGGGTATCTTTAGAATCCCCATGATGTTGGAAGAAAAGGACACAAAATTGGCGTGGATACCTTAAGTGGTCAAAAGATTACAGGGGCCGAAGCGCGCACTGACCCAAATCGCCAAAAAATGGCTTAGCACAGGAGGGGAAAAGGCCTAGCAGCGAAGGGGTTAATGACTAAGGCAGAGAAACAGATTGTTTAAATATGAAGAAAAAATACTTTCTGTTGGTTAGTGGAAGAGAAATATACCCCAGTTCCTCATCAACCATTTTCTTACCTTCACTATTCCAATGGCCTTTACACTGGACTTCCAAACAAATCACTTTCCAAACTCCAAAGAAAAATCATCCTCATTTCCAGTTTAGCTTGAAAAAGACACCTTTGCGTAAGATCATTTCAAAGGCTCCTTGTAAAGGAAAGAGTACACTTGAAAGTCATTTGTCATATCCACAAAGCCTTACACAGCCGAGTTCCACACTACACAGCAGATTTACTTAATTTTCATTCGACTCAGGGCAACAACAAAAGTTACTGCGCTGCGTTGCATGAAAAGAAGAGAGCAGTGCTATATTTATTAAGATATAGCACTATTTCGCCCCCTGCCCTGGCTCACTTTTAAATGCCTTGTGCCAACACACAACCTTACACCATAGGTGCAAGGATTGTGTGTGAAGGGTTCCATGTTTAAATATCGATAACAAAAATATAGTTTACAAAAATATAGATGTAAAAATATCGATTACAAAAATATCGACTCCCTATACTTAAACAGGTAAGTACAATAATATCGACTCAAAAATATAGATGTAAAAAATATAGATGTAAAAAATATCGACTTTAAAAAATATTATAACTTAAATTAAATAATTAAATAATATTAATATTATTAACAAAATTAATTAAATTACATTTATATTTTAACTATTTATAACAAATAAACTTAACTTAATCAATATAAACATAATAAATGTGTACATATACATATATTTTCTTAAATACATTTTATTATTATCTTTATTTAATTTATAAACTTTAATATTTATATAAAAATAAAATAAATACATATATAAATCATTTTGAATAAAATTAATTTTTCTATATTTAATTAACACATTAAAGTATTTAAAAATAATAATACATACATTTAATAACAAAATAAAAACATTAGTAGTTAAAACATTTGATAGCGAAGGGGTAAAAATGACTATTCCCACTCCAGTGAGTGCAACAGTAGGGAAAGCGCTGGATAGCGTAGGGGTAAAAATTACTATTCCCACTCCAGAGGGTGCAACAGTAGGGAAAGCGTTGGATAGCGTAGGGGTCAAAATTACTATTCCCACTCCAAAGGGTGCAACAGTAGGGAAAGCGTTGGATAGCGTAGGGGTAAAAATTACTATTCCGACTCCAGAGAGTGCAACAGTAGGGAAAGCGTTGGATAGCGTAGGGGTAAAAATTACTATTCCCACTCCAGAGAGTGCAACAGTAGGGAAAGCGTTGGATAGTGTAGGGGTAAAAATTACTATTCCAACTCCAGTGAGTGCAACAGTAGGGAAAGCAATGGATAGCGTAGGGGTAAAAATTACTATTCCCACTCCAGAGGGTGCAACAGTAGGGAAAGCATTGGATAGCGTAGGGGTAGAAATTACTATTCCCACTCCAAAGGGTGCAACAGTAGGGAAAGCGTTGGATAGCGTAGGGGTAAAAATTACTATTCCGACTCCAGAGAGTGCAACAGTAGGGAAAGCGTTGGATAGCGTAGAGGTAAAAATTACTATTCCCACTCCAGAGAGTGCAACAGTAGGGAAAGCATTGGATAGCGTAGGGGTAAAAATTACTATTCCAACTCCAGTGAGTGAAACAGTAGGGAAAGCGCTGGATAGCGTAGGGGTAAAAATTACTATTCCCACTCCAGAGGGTGCAACAGTAGGGAAAGCGTTGGATAGCGTAGGGGTAAAAATTACTATTCTGACTCCAGTGAGTGCAACAGTAGGGAAAGCGCTGGATAGCGTAGGGGTAAAAATTACTATTCCCACTCCAGAGGGTGCAACAGTAGGGAAAGCGTTGGATAGCGTAGGGGTCAAAATTACTATTCCCACTCCAAAGGGTGCAACAGTAGGGAAAGCGTTGTATAGCGTAGGGGTAAAAATTACTATTCCGACTCCAGAGAGTGCAACAGTAGGGAAAGCGTTGGATAGCGTAGGGGTAAAAATTACTATTCCCACTCCAGAGAGTGCAACAGTAGGGAAAGCGTTGGATAGTGTAGGGGTAAAAATTACTATTCCAACTCCAGTGAGTGCAACAGTAGGGAAAGCAATGGATAGCGTAGGGGTAAAAATTACTATTCCCACTCCAGAGGGTGCAACAGTAGGGAACGCATTGGATAGCGTAGGGGTAGAAATTACTATTCCCACTCCAAAGGGTGCAACAGTAGGGAAAGCGTTGGATAGCGTAGGGGTAAAAAATACTATTCCGACTCCAGAGAGTGCAACAGTAGGGAAAGCGTTGGATAGCGTAGAGGTAAAAATTACTATTCCCACTCCAGAGAGTGCAACAGTAGGGAAAGCATTGGATAGCGTAGGGGTAAAAATTACTATTCCAACTCCAGTGAGTGCAACAGTAGGGAAAGCGCTGGATAGCGTAGGGGTAAAAATTACTATTCCCACTCCAGAGGGTGCAACAGTAGGGAAAGCGTTGGATAGCGTAGGGGTCAAAATTACTATTCTGACTCCAGTGAGTGCAACAGTAGGGAAAGCGATGGATAGCGTAGGGGTAAAAATTACTATTCCCACTCCAGAGGGTGCAACAGTAGGGAAAGCGTTGGATAGGGTTGGGGTAAAAATTACTATTCCCACTCCAAAGGGTGGAACAGCAGGGAAAGCGCTGGATAGCGTAGGGGTAAAAATTACTATTCCCACTCCAGAGGGTGCAACAGTAGGGAAAGCGTTGGATAGCGTAGGGGTAAAAATTACTATTCCGACTCCAGTGAGTGCAGCAGTAGGGAAAGCGTTGGATAGGGAGGGGTAAAAATTACTATTCCCACTCCAAAGGGTGCAACAGTAGGGAAAGCGCTGGATAGCGTAGGGGTAAAAATTACTATTCCCACTCCAGAGGGTGCAACAGTAGGGAAAGCGTTGGATAGCGTAGGGGTAAAAATTACTATTCCCACTCCAGAGGGTGCAACAGTAGGGAAAGCGTTGGATAGCGTAGGGGTAACAATTACTATTCCCACTCCAGTGAATGCAACAGTAGGGAAAGCGTTGGATAGCGTAGGGGTAAAAATTACTATTCCCCTCCAAAGGGTGCAACAGTAGGGAAAGCGCTGGATAGCGTAGGGGTAAAAATTACTATTCCCACTCCAGAGGGTGCAACAGTAGGGAAAGCGTTGGATAGCATAGGGGTAAAATTTACTATTCCCACTCCAGAGGGTGCAACAGTAGGGAAAGCGCTGGAACCCAAAACAATAAAAAAACTATCAATTTTTTAATTAAATTTAATTTCCAATATAAACATAATTAATATATACATTTAAATATGTTATTATTAACAAAGATAATAAAAAAGTAATTAATTACACATTATTTAACACTATAATATCCACCACACACACCTAAAATGAATTACACAATTACATTTAATATTTACTAATTAATTAATGAAAATTAATGTATTTTTTAATTAATTAATTATTTATTTAATTTACAGCTTTCACACCATATACACTTATAAACACCACAACACAAACCTAAAATTAATTACACATTTACAATTAATAATTACTAATTAATTAATGGTAATTAATTTATAAAGTATTTAATTATTAATCAATACAAAATTAATTACTTCACACCATTTACACATATAAACTCCACTACACACACCTAAAATTAATTAAACAATTAACATAATTAGTTAACATAATTAATTAATAAATGACTAATTGAAATTAATTAACAAATAATTATTAAACAATTATTCATAAATTAACACATTAATTATTCAATTAATTTTATATAATTAAATTACTTCCCACCCTATTCCCCTATAAATCCACAACCCGCTACGAAACTAATAACACAAATTTCAACATAAAATACATTATAACTAATAAAATTCTGCAACATATAATAAAATGACAAACAATGCTCATTAAAAACACTAAAATACGTAACATTATTAAAAAATCGATATTTTTGTAAACTATATTTTTGTAAACTATATTTATTACAACTATATTATTGTTATCGATATTACTTACCTGTCAGTCGATATTCTGGTCAAACTATATTTTTGTTTTTGATATTTCTTCAACTCGATATTTCTGCGGGGATATTTATGTCACACGATATTTCTCAGTCGATATTCCTACTCTGCACCTGTGTGAAGTCAAGCATAGGTTTTGTACTGGAAGAGTACACTTCCAATACAAAAAGCTAAGCTCAGGCAGAGTTTAACACATTTCCCAAGTTTTATGTTTGCTGTACAGTGCAACAGGCATGCAAAATTGGAAAGGTTATGGAGAAAGAACATTTTTTTTCTCAAACTTTAAACCTGTCTCGAGGGGGGCGTTAATTTTTGGCACCTACAGCCAGATTCATCATTGTAAAATCGGCTCGCAAAGGGCCAGATTCTGAGAATCCGGCCCTTTGCCAGCGCAATTTTTTCATTTGGGATTCATCATCCCAAACGCAAAAATCGCTAGACAGCGCAAAAGTTGCGAAGAATCGAATTTAAGGAATCTCAATTAGAGATTACTTAAATGCTATTCATGAACCTTTTAAAAATTGCGAATTCGCAATATGGGGCCGCTATTTACCGCGAAGTGTAACTTCGTGGTAAATAGGAAAACTTAGAAAAATGCACCTTAGTGCATTTTTCTAAGGTGCATGTTAGACACACACATGTCCTTTGGACATGTGTGTGCGCAACACCTGTGTACATTTGCATTTCAGGGGTGCTACAGGATGTCCTTTGGACACCCCTGGCACCCTTGAAATCCCTTCCTTATTTGCGATTCGCAAATTGCTAATCGCAAATAAGGAATGACTCCCCATTCAAAGGCCCATAGGAATGAATGGGGAGTCATTCCTTATTTGCGATTAGCAATTTGCGAATCGCAAATGAGGAAGCTGTAGAAATCGCATTTAATTGTGCGATTTCTACATGAATCCCGTTTTGCGAGTCCTTAATAGCGATTCCTTAATAATCGCTATTAAGAACTCGCAAATTGGGACATTGATGAATCTGGGGGATAGTTCTGTGTACCTTTTCAGTAGAAAAGGCTTTGTGTCAAAATCCATGGAATGCCCCCTTGAGGCAAAGTAGCAAAATATGCTACTTAGTATTCCTTTAGGGCTACTTTCCAACACAAATCAAGATTCGCACTGGAAAGTAAATCCCAAAACAACACTTTGCAGTCATTTATGTCACTTTTGTGATGCAAGCCCATTGCAAAGTGTTCATAAATTTGTCCCTACCTCCAAATGTGTTTGCCCATTATCTTCCCACCAGATATCTAAAGTTTCCCTGCCTTAATTTACCATCACTACAGCTTGTTGCAAGAAATTCAGAGGGATGAAGCTTCATATGCCAAACTTATCCCTGTTGAGCTCTGTATCCCTGTGCATACACATGGAATCTGGCATTCTCAAATTCAGGAGATCACTAAAAACCCATTTCTTCAAGCAGACCTTTTGTCTTCCCTCCACGTGTTTCTCTCTGTTCTTTCTTTAGGCCCATTGATTAGAGACCTAGATCCCATTTCCACCCCTTCATCCTGCAGACTCTTCATCTTCAGCATACATGGCTGATTGATTTTTATTTGTTGATAACACCACTCCATGAGATGGCCAGTCATTATTTAGAGCTTAATCTTTTTCCAAACGTCCGTGTATCTGATCCAAGGCGCTCTAAGTCTACCGCAAGGTTTTTTGTACTGCTTAACCCTTCGATGCTGATGACGAGCTGGGCTCGTCATGGCGTAGCCTCCTCGCACGCTGATGACGAGCCCAGCTCGTCACGTAAAGTGCGATTTAAAAAATCTCAGCGTACGAGCGGAATTCCGCCCGCACGCATGCGGTTAATAAAGAAAGAAATTAAGTGGGAAGTAAACTAATATAACACTTTCATGCTAATGTTAATCAAATAAGACAGGCTGTTGAGGAGCTCCTTCTAGTTGATAGTGTTGAAATGCAGTTGAGAGGCCTAATATTGAGCAGTTTTGATATTTATCAGTGGTAACTCTGTGACCGATGGGGATGAAACCCACTGAAAAGCACTTGGTGCTATTTGAATTCAGGTGTGAGGCTAGTTGATGGTAAGGGTGGGCGTAGTTCGCAAAGTAGAGCTACGCGAAGTGCACTTCGCACTACGCGAACTTCACGTAGCACTACGCGAGCTGCGTAGTAGCATGTTCCCACTGTGCAAGATGCATTTTCAATGATTGCACAGTGCAAACAAGCATCCGGCACTGTGCAATCATTGAAAACGGCATCTTGCACAGTGCGAGCTGTAGTTTTCTGCCGCTCGAGTAGATTTTTACTCGAGCGTCAGCTTTCTCAACGCGAACTGGTAGTTTCTCATCGCGAGCGGTCGCGAGCATGCACGACCACTCGCAATGAGAAACCTGACCTCCCTGCGTTGAGAGTCTCGCCGGGATGTCATTTTGCTTGCTCGCGGTCGCGAACATGACGTTGAGGACCGCGAACAAGCAAAAAATGACCGCTGCACTACGCTACGCTGCGCTACACTTGTTCGCACTGTGCTACGTGCAGCTCGCGTAGTGCGAAGTTGCGCAAACTTCGCAAACTACGCGAGCGTAGCGTAGTGCTTTGCCCAGGGTTAGTTGATGGATGACTCCTGTTTCAAGTGCATTTTCAACACAGGATGAGCCGAAATAGGTCAGTAGTTTGGAAGATTGTCTAGGTCCACCAAATGTTTCTTTACAGTAGGAGTGATAATGATCCTGGAGGGAGGTATTTATTAGAGTGTTGATGAAAGGTCCTGATGCAGCAAAACCCAGGTAAAAACGTTTGCATTACAAACATCCTATGAGAAGGAAGACTGTTTAAAAGACATCAAGATTTTTTTAGATAGTTTCAATATCATTGGGGCTCAGGTATATTATGAGAGGAGATCTCTCTGACAGCAATAATACTGTTGGTGGAGAAGTCAAGGAGGTTGTCCAAGGGCTCATTTCAGGGTGCCAGGAGGCTTGTCACTAGACTATGGGTTATTTTCTCGACATAGGTACAAAAATATTATTAGGCTGAATTAGGTAGCTCAGTAATTACTTGACCAGTATAACTGCTGGGAGTCGTAAGAAGTTTAAATAAGTCAAGACAATGTCCTCATTAGTGATTTGGCACACGGAAGATTTGAGAGAAGCTAATAGTGTCCATTTGTTCAATGACGTTTTGGAAGGATCATCTGCTCTGATATTCAGTAATGGGCAGGCCATGCCAGCCTGTACCCATAATGGCACACATCATAGGCAGTGAACGGCAAAGAGGCTGAGCAAGGAGCCTGGGTGGCCCCAGTGAAAGCAATTAATTCATCCACACAAACCTATGACTGAAAACCTCACTAAACTACATGCCTCTCTAATGTCTTATCTCACTCTCCTTCTTTGCTTCGCCTCCCATTTTTATTTCTCTTTTTTCTTCTTTCCCATCATCACTGCTGAACTTCCTGTTTTCACCTGTGCTTCTCCTTCCACTCATCTCCTGTCTTTGTTCTTCCCTCTGCAGTACACAAATTTGTGTACCGCCCTGTGAAGGAGAGAACGGGTAAAAACCCTTCACTAGCCGCTCCCTCTGTTTGGGAAGCCTGTAAATGTATTTATTTAAAAAATTTATAAAGCGCAGCATATACCCGTAGGTGTCTTGGCGCTGTGACTCTGCTAAAAATCTCTGACTGAGCATTTATCTACCTTAAGAAGTGGTCCCTACAGTTATTGGTCAAACAACCATGTTTTCGGCAGTTTCCTAAACTGAGATAACGAGGGTGAAGATTTGATTTCCTCTGGAAGAGTATTCGAGAGTCTGGCCGCGGAGTTAGTGAAGCATCTGTCGCCCCAAGTGACCGTCCTGGTACGCGGCACTGTTAATAGATGCCTCTGTTCAGATCTTAAAGATCTTTTAGGTAGATAATGGACTAGTTTCTGTTTGAGAAACGCCGGGCCATGACCATTAAGGGCTTTGAAGGTGAGGCACAATGTCTTGAATCTGATGCGATTTCTCACCGTTAACCAATGGTAGTTCCTGATTACATGCTTGATGGACTGGAATTTCGGAGTACCGGATAGTAGCCTTGCCGCAGCATTTTGAATGAGTTGCAGTTTGGCCACCACCCGTGCTTGTGCATTTACAAATAATCCATTGCAATAATCCAAGGAGGATATTACCAAGGAGCTCACCACTGTTTTCCTTGTGTTCTCAGGAAGAAAGGGCAGGATTTTTTTGATGATCTTAAGCTTGTAAAAGGCCGATGAGGCTACCTGATTGGCGTGGCTGGAGAAGTTGAGTTTATCATCGAAGATGATTCCAAGATTCCTAACCTTCTGCACAGGTTCTGGAGGAGCTCCAAGTGCAGTCGGCCACCATGTGGTAGACCACTGTGGAGATAGTTTTCCAAAAATCATTACCTCGGTTTTATCCGAGTTAAGACGTAGACAGTTCTCGGCCATCCATCCCTTGATTGCCAGCATACCTTCCTGAAACCGGGCGGATACTTCCTCGCCATCATTCTTAATGGCGATCACCAACTGGGTGTCGTCGGCGTATGAGGTCAGGCTCATCCGGTAGTACTTAATCACCCTAGCTAAGTCCGACACATAGATGTTAAAAAGTGTCGGAAAGGGTGTTTATGCCACAGCTGTGGCTCTACACACATGCATACTGAAGAAGGCACAGCAGGAGCGCTCTCAAATGTCCCTAGTAGCTAGCACAGTCAAGCGAGGGGAGACATATGATAAACAGATCACTGCCTGCAGCAAAATATTTGCAATGCAATTGTCCAGTAAAAACTAGCCACAGGTCATGATCTCACCCCCTGCTGGAACTTACCATTTTCTAGAGGGTTGGTGACTCCAGAACATGAAGCCCACTTCTAGGATAAATACAGGTCTTAGTAGGTAAAGAGGCTACTGACCACTTATCCTTCCAGCTCACTCAAAATTTTCTGAGGGTGAACTCACCGTGGGTCTATGCCATACAATCTCCAAAATGAGTCTGCCTTCTTTGCCCCTTTACCCTTGATGCGATCACCCACCTGCCATTTTTAGGGCAGTCATCACGCAGCAACAACAATGACTTCTTTCGGTTTATCCTAAGTCAAGCGGCCAGTGCCCAGTTCATATGCTGTGAGTGCAAAGAAACATTTCACAAAATAGCACCAGGTATAATAACTGTTGGTAATACCCCACCTCACTTGTAATTTTCCAAAACTACCTTAGATGAGTGAGGGTTGCCTGTCTATTTCTAGGCGGCATGAAAAGAATTCATGGTCTGTGCTATTCTCCTGTGTGCACTGCCTCTGGTTTGTATCTTCTAAAATGGCAGCTTTCAACCACAGCCCCTACTCCAGTACATCTAAACAAAACCCTGTCCGGACATGTGGCAGACGTCACAGCCCTGGAAATATTTCTAAGGTGTTGTCAAATTTGCCACTTTCTATGCAATCGAAATCCAAATTTTAACATTGCCCTTCTGTGAGTTACAAGTCCCTTTCAGAATGCGTTTTTATTTAAAATAATAGTCATCATCATAAAAACTTTCTTTCGGTCAGATGACCATAAAAGCTTACATAGAAAGAACAATACATTAAAATTCATGACGATTTAAAATTATACGATTACCATGCTTGTTTACATGGATCTAGTTACAACACCTCCCTAGGTCAAACAATAAAAACAAGTTTACACTGACACATCACCTATATACAATAATTTCTGAAATTATGTGGATTTAATAGTTACAAATACAGAGGCACTGGCTTGATAGAGCAAAGCCCTGTTAGAAACCCATATATTAACAGCAATGGTCCAGATAGTATAAATGTGCTTACAATGTAAGATAGCCATACAGTGTCAGTTTCTTAGATCATGTTATGACTAGGATAAAACCAGACCGTGACTTACACTTCTAAAAACATACAGGCTTAAATGATTTTTGAAAATTAAGACTAAAGAAGGATAAAGATTCTTTAAAGAACCTGCAGTTTGTGAGACCAAAGTCGATTTTATTGCTGTATAGTCTTGTCTACAAACATCCAGCTCCTACGCCCCATGGAGGTCAAAAATCGCGATACAGCAAATACGATAGGTTTACAGGTGTTGTATTTTAAAACTCTAAGGGCCAGATGTAGGTAATCCCAGATTACCGATTCTTAAATACCGAATCATACCGATTCGGTATTTAAGAACTGGCAATCGGGATTTAGGTAATTTTACCGATTTCATTACTGAATCGGTATGATTTGGTAATTACCGAATCGGTATTTACCGATTCGGTAATTGCCATTCATTCCTATGGGCCAGTAGGCCCATAGGAATGAATGTCAATTACCGAATCAGTAAATACCGATTCGGTAATGGGAGAAACATTGAAGGGTGGCAGGGTGTCACTTTGACACCCTGTTGCACCCCTCAATTGTGAATGGGTGCACATGTTGCAGACATACATGCCCTTAGGCATGTATGTCTGCAACATGGCACTGTTTAACCCCTTCCGCGCTCATGACGAGCTGGGCTCATCATGAGTTGTGCCGCTCGCACGCTCATGACGAGCTCAGCTCGTCATGTAACGCGGTATTTTAAAAAACGCAGCGCGCAGCGGGAAAACCGCTAGCGCGCATCGGTTAAAAAGCAAAAAAAATGCTTTTTAAAGGGTTTTCATTATTTACCACCAACTTCTAGTTGGTGGTAAATAACGAATTCTTAGACCCCTGTGGCACTGATTGCAGTGCTGCCTACATGTCAAAATACAGATTCGGTAATTTTACCGATTCGGTATTTTACAGAATCGGTAAAATTACCGAATCTGTATTTTAACATGCCCCTACATCTCCATCTTCAAATACCGGTCGGTAACAGCCGAAATCGTCCGTTACGACCGGTATTTGCCTTCCTACATCTGGCCCTAAATGCCTCTGCAAAGTGTGCAACCCCTCAGTTCCTACACAGAGGAACGAGCCAAGACTTCCTTGCTAATTTGTAAGCTGGGCAAAAAAGGATGACATGGAGCTCTGACTCTTCCTCCCAGCGACAGGCTGGGCACTCCCTTCGGCCGCGCCCGTCCATTTACAGGAAAAGGTGCAGAGCAGGAGGGTACCCAGTCTGAACTGAACATACAGTTTCACCTCAGTAAGTTGGGCCAGTAATGCATTGACAAAGAGGCAAAACAGGGTCGGTACAAGCACACAGCTCTGCCTTACACCTCGGTCAACTGGAAACCGAAAATAATAGTGCATGTATACAAAAACACACACACCTACCTTTACCTGTGTGTCTACTTACCACTTGTTATCACAGTCATGCAGATTGCAAACAATGTTACCCGTATCCTACTCATTGATGCTTATTTTATACACCCTAGAAGAATGAAATGCTGAGTTTGCAGTCACAAGATTTAAAGCTGTCACCTCCTGGTTGCCCTCAGTTAACCACAATAGGAACATTGAGGGTTATTGCTAACTTTATCTGCTGGGCAAGTGCATCTACTGGTATGGTGGCTTAGGGGGTTAAGGCTCCTGCTTCAGACATGATATGTGTGTGCATCCAGAATGTTTGGTAAATATTATTAAGGTTGTTAATGCACTTACAAAAGAGATCAGTGTGTAATCTCCTGCCGCCCAGTTGAATTAATCATAAAACATCTCATAAAACATCTTGAAGGGTTAAATGCATGTAATCCTTTGATCACATTTTGAAATCCAGAATATGATACATACCAGGAAGTGGAAACAGGAGAGAGCAAAGAAAGAGGGCAAGTTGAAAGGTAGGCAGAAAGTGCATTGTGTATGCTATTATGTCATGGATGGGGCATTGACAGACCTCTTTATGTATAGAAGAGGCAGGGTGTGTGAACGTTCTAATTTTTTTATACAAAAGGAGCATAATGATGTCATAGCTGCAGTCAGTCCACTAATTTTAGCACACACCTTACCAGCAGCTAACACAAATGTATGCTGTCCCATTCACAGACCATCCAGAAAGCATGTCATAAAAAAATCAGAGTTGCTTGATTTACAAATGTGGGCCACTTTTATATTGCTGCCCATGACTATTTTCTATTCCAGTCTGCCCATTTCAGAAGCGGTACATAGCCTCCAAAAATCAGGTGTGTATCTTAGTCAAATTTACTGGATGTAAGTCTAAGATTTCCTGGCATCTACTGTACTGAAACCCACTCAAAACGATTGCTAAGGAATGAGCAGGTACTGAGAGGGTGTCAATTCCAAGTTAGAGGCCTTAAACGTCAAATCATCAAAAGACATGGGGTAGCGGAAGTGACGTCAAATGCCATTTGACCGCTATGTTCACTCATACAACTGTGCTTACATATACACACACAATCATACATACACACTATTGCAATAAAACATGCACACAACATACATTTAGACCCATTTTTTACTTACCTCTTCTAACAGTAGGGTCATACAGCCTGATTCATGAAGCTAAATTGCGATCGCAATAGCTGCGAAAAAGCAATTGCGATCGCAATCCCACAACAAGGTATTCAAGAAAAATATTAGCGAATTCGCTAACACAAAATAACGAATCCGTAATAGAATTCTCAGAATCCTGGTAATAGCCCAATAGTGAGTCGGGAAATGCGGGAAACCACGGATTCTGCGAATAAGTATGCGAATTAGCTATACAATCGCAATCGGTATTCAACAAAATTCGCAATTTGCGAAAAACCCCAAAAACGCTGTTTGCGAGGCGCAATTTAAGGACAACCCAAAGCAGGTGGTAACCATCAAAGTAAAAAAAAAAATTTGCAAAACCGTTACCCAATCAGCAACAGGTGCTGGACTGACCAAACACACTTAAGGAGAAGCAGCTGCAGCATTAGGACTCTCATAATGCCAGGACTGTACATGGTGGTCAGGCGGCGAAGGCTACAGCGAGCTGCACGGAACAGACGCAGGATCCAGGAGAGGATATTCCGCCAGCGGGTCACCCTGCTGGGCCAAACCAGAGAGCAAATATACGCTAAGTACCGCCTGAATGGGCCAATGATCATCAAGCTAATCCAGGACCTGGACCCCCTGATGCAGCACCCAACAAGGCGGACCAATGCCGTGCCCACACATGTCCAGGTATTGTGCAGCCTGCACCTTCTGGCCTCTGGAAGCTTCCAGGGGATAGTTGCCGCTGCTGGGGGGATATCCCAGCCCACCATGTCCCGCTGCCTAAGGAGTTTCCTAGATGCAATGCTGACCCAGCTACACCAGCACATAAAATTCCCCACCAGCCAACAGGACTTGGACGAGACCAAGCATCAATTCTACAATGTTGCGCAATTTCCACATGTGATAGGATGCATTGACTGTACCCACATCCACATCTGCCCACCTGCACAAACGGAATACATGTACCGCAACCGCAAGTCCTACCACTCCCTCAATATCCAGATGGTGTGCAACGCAAAGAATTACATCACGGACATAGTGGCACAGTACCCGGGGAGCACACATGACTCATTCATATTCCGGCACTGCGGCCTCCACACACGGCTGGCCAGGGGAGACTTTGGTGAAGGACACCTACTTGGTAAGTACACTTGCCCCACAATGTTACACTGTGATGAACTAGCTGCGCTGCACAGGCACTCAGCCTCTGCTCCTCTCATTCAGGTGACAGTGGCTACGCTCTCCGTGAATACCTCCTCACCCCATACCTTCACCCTGCTACACCACAGCAACGGCGTTACAATGTAGCACACATACGCACAAGGAATTGCATTGAGAGGACATTTGGGCTACTGAAAAGCAGATTCCGCATACTTCACAAGACTGGTGGGGCCATGTACTACAGTCCTGATGTCTGCTGCCGCATTGTGGCTGTGTGTGCAATACTACACAACATTGCTACCAAGCGCCGGATTCCTGTAGAGATATCTGGCAGTGAGTTGGAAGGGGACGACCGGCCACCTGCACATGCGCGTCATGCACGCCATGCACGCGGGGAACATCCAGCTGAAGGACACAGACGGCGCAACCACATCACTATGAACTGTTTCTAGTGCACCCACTCCCCTCACCCAACACTTCACAAATGCATGACAATGGAAATAATGACAGGAGTCCGATGTTCAATGCTTGAATAAATATTATTGTTGAAAGCACAATAATATGGAACAATTGTTATGATTTACATGTGAGGAGTATTGCGCCATACTGCTCAATGTTATAGACACGACATGCTTATGTCAGCAGCATGTCCCTGCCCATGGATTGAAAAGTCATGTGCGACTCCGGCGCGCAGCACCCAGTCGCCTCTCAGGCTCCTCCTCCCGCAGGGCACGTGATCCCACACTGGGCCTGCTGCTGCGGCGTAGGACACCGACCTGTGTTGCATACAGGCTGCTGACACTCGATGTCCCCTCGCTTGTGTCATCCCCATCAGCATTGGCTGTGCCAGTTGGTTGTAGGGCCAGTACAGCAGTGGTCAAATGTTCAAGTACACGTGCAACGTCCTCGCTGCATTGTACCATCTGCAGCTGCATTGCTAGACACCGACGGGACAGCTGGGAGGTGGCATTTCCTATCATGTAGTTGGAACGCGTGTAGGCCGTGAGGCGCGTGAGTAGCTGGTGGTGTCGGCGGCGGGCGATGTTGCAATGGCTATGAGGGTCGCAGTGTTTGCCTCCATGGCAGTTGTCATCCGGTCAATTCGATCAGACACATTGGCAACATTTCTGCCTATGTTGTGGAGCTGCAGTTGCATGGCACCTTGGCGTCGTGCCTGCAATTGGTGCACGCGCAGCATGCGGCGCTCAATACTGAGCCCTGGCACATGCACAGCCATCGCCCTCCTGCCGGTGCGTGCTGTACTCTGCTGCGGCTCCCTGACATGCCTGCTGTGCTGGCTGCCCACAGTGGGTGTGCGCTGTGTCGCAGGTCTAGCAGCACCTGATGTTGATGGTGCCACTGGGATGGGTCTTGCAGCTGGCACCGGTGCTGTTCCTGATGTAGCTGGCGTTGCTGGTGGGGTTCTGCATGGTGGCACTGGTGCTGTGCCTGATGTAGCTGGCGTTGCTGGTGGGGTTCTGCATGGTGGCACTGGTGCTGTGCCTGATGTAGCTGGCATTGCTGCTGGTGGTCTGCATGGTGGCACTTGTGCTTGGGCAGATGGATCTGGTTGTGTGGATGTTTGCTCCTCCTCACCCTCAGGCTCCTCTGGTGCCTCATCTATCTGCAGCCTCTCGCTGTCACTGCTGGTGTTTTCTGCGCCACCGGTGATGGGAAGTGGACGTAGATTAATTGCATGTATCTTTGACATGTGCAGTTGGTACACGCATGCTGTCTACTATTCCCTGGCTGGCTGTTGCATTGCGGACATTGGGACATGTCTGGCTGCATTGGAGTGTTTGTAAGTTGTGGGCAGACTACATGTCCCACAATGCAATAGGGCATGTTCTTATGTGCATGGGCTGCATGACTGGGGTTGATCATGGAGGCTATAGGGTCATGGCCATTGTCAGGGGACAGGGTCGCAGTCGCATGCCACTTACCTTGGCTGTCTTGGGTGGGTCGGGATGAGTCCAGAGGGATGACCCCAACACATGCCTCAGGCTGCAGTGTGTCCTCCACACGATCCTCCAAGGGGGTGTTGGGAGGGACTGTTGGATCTCCCCCTCCAGTGACAAGGCTCTCACCTAGCCTCTCAGCCACCCTCTCCTTGGCACGACCTCGGAGGTCGTACCACCTCTTTTTGAGGTCGTCTATGGACCTCTGTGTTACTCCCACTGTGTTGACTCTGGCGCGGATGCCCAGCCACAGTCGCTGTTTCTCGGCCTCAGCCACCCTCCTGGAGTCCTTGCCAAAAAGTTTGTTGTGGTCATGGCAGACTCCATCGATTAGATGCTCCAGCTCCTGCTCCGAAAATGTAATCTTGCGCTTGCGCCCGGTGTCACTGGGCCCTGCTGCTGCATCCTCTGGCATAGCTGCAGTCTGCAATATCCCAAATATCCAAGTCTGGAGGTGTTTTGAGAGGAGCTCTGTGTGGTGCTGCTTCAATCTCTGCCTCAGTGTTCTCAATGGGGGAGGGAACTGCCTGCTTCCTGGTTGTGATGTCATCACTGTGCTCGATATGCGACTTCCCGTTTTTACGATCTCGCTATTAGCGAGATCGCAATTCCTCGCTAATTGCGAGTTCGCTATTCCTACACGGAAATGGACAGATTTATCGATTTTTCTGCGAATTTGTAAACTCGCTATCGCCTTTTGCGGGCGGTTGCGAATCGCTTTATTTACTCGCAGTTTTTGATGAATCCCAATATGCGATTTCTGAATAGCGATTCGGTATTAATCGCTATTTAGAAATCGCAGATTTGGGTTTTCATGAATCAGGCTGTATGTCCAGCTAATTGTACTCCATTTTTATTACATTAATGGTGAACAGCATTATTCACTAATAGTGTTATTAAAAAAAACAAGGAGATTGGAGTCCAGACCATGTCCATAAGGACCTTGCACTTATATTGCCATGTCTGAGGCCAGGGGCCGCAATTGCAGTCCCAGAGGTCACAAGGGGTTAAGCCAGAGGTTGCCCTACCAACCCTTACATGACGTCTATGTTAGAGGCTGCAGGCTGAATAAGCTACATGATGAGGTTGTCTACTAGTGATTGATAGGTGTTTAACCTGCAGTTCCCTGGTTAGACAGTCAGCAAAATAGCTTAGTGGATTAATACGGCTGCTGCACAAATATTTCCGTGTGTCCTCGATACTATTTTTAGGTCTCGCCTAGAGTTGCAGGGCATGCACTGCCCGCTGGCAAGAGATATTGTAAATGAGGACTTTCAGAAGGGGGCTTGAAGCCTCGCCCCTCATTTCAATTGGCTGGCGTCACCGTTTATGCTAAACAGTGGCCTGCCATTGGAAATTAGGGTTTTAGCCGCTGCCCTTTCGCCTTTTGGCCTGGCCCATCTGGACTGGATCACCTGCTTCACGGCTGTCGTGAAGCAATTTCTTATCTTTAAGAGGCTGTTATATAAACAAGCCATGAGATCCAATCCGGATGGGCCGTCCCAAAAGGAGACAGGGCGCCGCGTGTTTATTTTTGCATAGCGCTTTCACTTAAAGTGAAAGCGCGATGCAAAAAAAAACTGCGAGAATGACGAGCACTTGTTCATTGTGAATATAAATACCGTTGTTAGTAGCAGCAGTAATATTGTTATTATTATCTCTGTTAATAATAACCAGTTAGCAAATGCCAATGATAACCCTCACTGAGCCAATTAATACAAATGATAATATTTCCTGGTATCTTTGTTTCATGAAACACAAAAGAAAATTATTTTATCTGTCAGAGGCGCAGCTTCGAGGCACAGTTGTGACCATCAGCGCCAGACGTGGTTTCTCGCTGTAAGCGGTTAGCGCCCTCCCTTGTGTCCCCTGTTTCGGTCTGTTATCACCTGTTAACACCCGCTCATGGTCCTGCCGCAGTCCGTGCTCAGGCCCCAGGCAGCCCTTTCACCACCAGAGCCCCGAGGCGCCAACTTGCTCTAGCGCTCAGTGCTTCGGTCCATTATCACCTGTTAACGCCCTTTCAGGGTCCTGTCCCTGATCCGTTCACCTCCATCCATCAGTCCTTTCATCCGGAGCACCCGAGGCGCCGACCTGCTCTAGTGCTCAGTGCTCTGGTCTGTTATCACCTGTTAACGCCGGCTTCATGTCCTCATCCATCAGTCCTTTCATCCTGAGCCCCAGAGGCGCCGACTTGCTCTAGCGCTCAGTGCTTCAGTCTGTTATCACCTGTTAACGCCCGCTTAGTGTCCTCATCCGTCAGCCCTTTCACTACCAGAGCTCCCGAGGCGCCGACCTGCTCTAGAGCTCAGTGCTTCGGTCTATTATCAGCTGTTAACGCCCTCTTTGGGTCCTGTCTGCATTCCGTGTCAGTCCTTCCACCCCAGCATCCACGTACCGGCTCCAGGGCTCATTGCGTGTCTGAACTCGGTACCCTTAGGCCCGTCAGATCACACTCCGTATATTTTTTCAAGGCGCTACACTTTTAAAGCGCACATACAGCGCTGTGAGCAGCGGAAGCAACTCCTTGCTTGTGGCTGAATCCACGCGGCTTTGAGTTACTGCGACCTCATTAATCCGTGATAATACGGCCCATGGGTGGATACCATGGGGTTTATTTAGATCCCCCAGCGCCACTGGTGCCTCCCTTTGTATCACATAAAACAGACGCACCGGCGGCGCAAGGGGCTTATAAAAAAGCCCCCGTGTTTTTAAAGCACAGCATTATCTGCAAGTGTTTTCTTTTCTTATGTTTTCACTTTCTTTGTGTGTCTGCATGCTATTTTCCTACATATATTACTGTTTTTAAGCGAAAAAAGTGCAATTAAACGTTTACAAGCACACAAAGTAACACATTAAGAAAACACAATGCTTTTTTATGCCTGTTATTTTTTCTGTAACTTTCATTGACCGAGGGGCCCTATTTCATTGTGGCATCCCCTCTATGCCCATCTAGAGTTATGCCACACATCACCGACTTTATCCAGAGCCCCACCACAACACCATGGCATCTTCCGCCGTGTGCATTTACATCTGTCCATGTTTTATAAACAAGCTGCACTGCTGCACAGACGTCCCAGATTGTTCCATGTTTGGTGCCAGTACCTGCTGCAGGCCTGGTTTTTAACTTTTCATCCTATTCCTGGTATATACAGTATTGCATTTTTTCCATTACACAGAATACAGGATGGAAAATGTTAAGAGGTTGTCGGCAATGCTAATAGGTCTCTCTTATTACTGCAAGTGTCTCCTGCTCACGGGTGAATTTAGGAACTCACTATCTTGGCACACAAAGAGAAAGGCGGGGCCAGTATCGGCCCCGCCGCAAGTATGGTGGGCGCACTGGCCCCCCCGCTTTCGGTGGTGGGACGCACCTTGTCGCGTCACCATGATGCGGCAGGCGCGCCTCAGCATTGATTGGACCCCGGGTCTCCTAGTGACCTGGAAGTGATTGAATCACTTTCGGGTCACTGTGGAGCAAAGGCAAGTGAGGGCTTAAAAGGCCAGGGAGCGTGGGAGTCTGCCTCTTTGCCTCCGCGCTCCACGGCCTGCCCCTCCAGCCTCTAGGAGGCTGTAATTCTTTTTCCCTTGTTTGATGGGCTCGGGCCTCCGGCGGAGGCCTTAAATACTCTTCTCCTTTTTCGTTTCTGCCGAGTGCGATGGACTGAAGAGGTCATACATTCTACAGTTGGTGAAGAATTCCGGTGCTGCCGCTCGATGGCGGTGAGCTGACCTCGGGGATGGGCTCGGGGGGAGCCACATCGTGAGCAACAGGAGCGGCTTAGTGAGCGTTTGGATTTGGCGCGCGCCACGTCTGAGCGGTGCTGTCAATGTCTCCAGGCTTGGCATCGGAGTGCGGCCAGCGTCGGATGCTTGGGGAGGATTTTTCATTTTCGCAGGGTGATCGACCTGCTCTGCAAAAAATGAATGGTGAGTGCCCGCTTTTCTTGGCACGCAAATTGCTCTGCATGGCAGCGGTATTAACCCCTTCCCCGTGGGGCTAATTCCCCCGCTGTGCTGGGGGGAGGGGGCGCGCGCAGTGCCACGGTGCTTGTGACGAGCTCAACTCATCACGCAGCACGGTGGCGCTGTGCCATTGAAGAGCTGAGCTCGTCATGACCACGCCCATTTCTTAGAATGCCCAGCACAGCAGGGGAATTATCCCTGCGTGGGCGTGAGCACAGTGCCACTATGCCTCATGACGAGTCGAGCTCGTCATGTGCACCGATGCGGCTAAGGGAGTCGTGTGTTCAGGCTGAATGTCTGACAAAATATCGAAATCAAAAATATCGAGATACAAAAATATCGGGACAAAAATATCGAAGTCAAAAATATAGGAATCCTATCCCTAACAAGGTAAGTACAAAAATATCGAAAAAATAATATCGTAGTACAAAAATATTGAAATTAAAAAATGTCGTTTTTTTAAATGTATTAATAATAATGTAAAAATAATTATAAAATACATATAATGTTACAAATATTAAATAAAAATATTAAAACATAATTAAAAAATTAAAACTAATACATATACATTTAAAATAAATTAAAAACTTAATAATTTAATGTAATTTTATATTTTTTAATTTCATTTAATTGATTTAATTTAAATTTATTTTATTTTTACCCTGTACGACTGTACCCCAAAAACCCAAAACTGACCCTGAACCCTAAAAATACCCCTTTACCCAAAAACCCAAAACTGACCCTGAACCCTAAAAATACCCCTTCACCCATGAACTGAAAACTGACCCTGAACCCTAAAAATACCCCTTTACCCAAAAACTGAAAACTGACCCTGAACCCTAAAAATACCCCTTTACCCATGAACTGAAAACTGACCCATAACCCTAAAAATACCCCTTTACCCAAAAACTGAAAACTGACCCTGAACCCTAAAAATACCCCTTTACCCAAAAACTGAAAACTGACCCTAAACCCTAAAAATACACCTTTACCCAAAAACTGAAAACTGACCCTGAACCCTAAAAATACCCCTTTACCCATGAACTGAAAACTGACCCAGAACCCTAAAAATACCCCTTTACCCAAAAACTGAAAACTGACCCTAAACCCTAAAAATACACCTTTACCCAAAAACTGAAAACTGACCCTGAACCCTAAAAATACCCCTTTACCCATGAACTGAAAACTGACCCAGAACCCTAAAAATACCCCTTTACCCAAAAACTGAAAACTGACCCTGAACCCTAAAAATACCCCTTTACCCAAAAACTAAAAACTGACCCTGAACCCTAAAAATACCCCTTTACCCATGAACTAAAAACTGACCCTGAACCCTCAAAATACCCCTGTACCCATGAACTAAAAACTGACCCTGAACCCTCAAAATACCCCTGTACCCATGAACTGAAAACTGACCCTGAACCCTAAAAATACCCCTTTACCCAAAATTAATTAATATTATTTAATTACCAATTAATTATTAATTAACAATAACAATAAAGTAAATATATTAGCACATTTGCTGTAATTAATTTAATTTAATAATTAATATTATTTTGCACAATTAATTAATTAAGAATAACAATAAATTATATATAAAAAAATTACTATAATTAATGTAATTAAATAATTAATAATAAATAATTACCAACTAATTAATAATTATAAATATGTAAAAAATTATAATAATTAATTAACTAATTAATAGAAATTAATTACCAATTAATTATTAATTAAAATATGTACAAACATATATCAATTAATTAATTATTATTAAATTACTTCCCACCCTATTCCCCTATAAACCCATAACCCGCTACAGAACATATTTATCTATTAATAAAATAATTAAAAATAATTAAAAATTAATTATCAATTAATTAATTAATAATTCCTACTAATTAATAATTAATTTAACATAATTAAATTACTTCCCACCCTATTCCCCTATAAACCCACAACCCGCTACAGTAGTAAAAGACAATATTTAATAAAATAACATTACAAATAAATAATAAAACATAATAAATACAATATAATATACACTAAATTTATTTAAAAATTGATATTAGTAACATCAAAGTTATTAATTTCGATATTATTAACATCGATATTTACAACTTCGATATTACTGATATCATGCCAATATCGATATTTAGACTGTCGATATTACTTACCTTCGATATTTTTGTATATCGATATTTAAACTTCGATATTTTTGCATCTCGATATTTAAAAATCGATATTTTGTCTGTGTACCGTTCAGGCTGTATTTAAAAGCTCTATTGCAGACTTGAACTGCAGCGTCCAAACGTGGGGTGAGATGTGGGAGGCAAATGGGTTTGTGCCACTCCCATGCAATTCCGCCCTTTCACTGCCTTTACGATAACCTCAAGGAGTCTTGAGCTACAGCGTCCAAAGGGGAGGCGAGAAGTGGGAGGCAGATGGGTTGGTGCCGCTTCCGTGCAATGCCGCCCTTCACTGCCTCTTAAGATAATTTCAAGGGGACTCGTTATAGTTCAGTCTAATCATTTCACGATTTGAAGCATTTTTCAATAATATATGCAAGGAAGTCGGGGTTGTAGCCTAGTTATTTTACGCATCTAATAACCATTGAAAAATCAATAGTCCTGCTCGGTTGGCGTAATGTTACTAATGCGGCATGATTTATTGCAGAGTGGTTATTTCCACTTCTCTTTTCAATTATGGTCATGAAAACTCAGTTCGAAAGGCCATTGGGTTATCGCCCCTCACGTTTTCTAACGTGGCTGGGGGCAGGTTTATAGAGATCTTCTGTGGGTACAAGGAGGCGCCTGCTTACCAATAAGCACCCTGGAAGTGGAGCCCTACTAGAAAAGCCATTTGATGGGGAGTTACGGTGCTGAAGAGGCCCCAAACCTGGCGCTGTAACCAGCAGTCAGGCACGGTGGTGTAGAACAAGCAAGCAGTAAGTTGGGGTCCCCCGGGGAGGGGGTCGCACTTAGAGCACGCCGCCGTGAACTCAGGTGATGGGTGCGCGCTGGCTCAATCTGTTCTCGCGACACCATTAATCGGAGCCTACTTTCCTCTTCGAGGAGCGGAGTGGGGGCGCCATGGTCTGCTATTGTCGAAAGGCACGTTCATCTCATGTTGCTGCTGCACACGCGTTTACTTTTTTCATGCGCTCACACGCAGGTGGCCAGCCGCACACGTCTGTTCTGGCTCCCGTGCAAGGCTCCTGTGCACCTTTACAGACTTTAATCAGATGTATCTTGCCGCTCTCATGCACTTAACACCAGGCAACAGGAAGCACTACTCACCTCCACAGCAAGTTTTGCTCCACACGCCATGGCGTGGAAGCTATGATCTATGATGGCTTCTGCATATCAGGGCGGTCTCTGATTCGTGGTGTCTGCCTGTTTGTTCATGGGTCACTTTCTGATGGGCTCTATCTGCCCCCTCCAACCCCTCCACTGAGGCCGGTGCGGAGGAGGTTTTTTCATGGCTCAGCTGAAGGGAGTGTGACGGAAGCTAGGACCTATGGATGCTGGGAAGGTTTCATGGAATTGTATAATGGTTAAACCAATCGGTGTTTGTGGGTGAAGTAAACTCATGCACTCACTTGCCACACATACAGCTTTCAACTTAAAGAAAGGTAGGGGCATTTCACGTAGAAGTGTCAGTGATGTGTTTAAGGAACGGCACACAAGTGTAGTGTACAACTATACTTGTGTCTTACTTGGTAATCAAAAAAAAAAAAAAAAAAATATATATATATATATATATATATATATATATAGGCAAACTTGCTTATTATCACATCTAATATACAACGGAACTGTCCAGGTGCACGACGATAGAGTGGGTCAGTCAATGCAATTTAGACGTTCATGCCCCCAAGCTATAAGAATGGATTGGGCAATAGGTGTTAGTCAATTTTAATATACATTAAGTGATTATAGAGATTATTGTCGTATTCATCTTGAAAGCAGACAAATACTGCCACACGGTGGAAGACTCTCATAAGTATCGGTGCCGACTACCGGAAATCACTGCCTAAACAATTAAGCACTGGTGTGGGGGGATCAAAAAATGTCCTACAGTCACAGGGTGCATGCAATTGAGTCATTCACTTCAGGATGTTTTAGGTCGGGCATGAAGGCCTTGGCTCGTGCCTTATCTCTTGTAATCAATGTATTCATATAGCGGGCCTCAGAGTTTGGCTCTCTCAACATCATACTATTAGCTGCTTGAGGTATCACTCAGCTTTTAGAAGGTTTGCAATTTAATGCAATAAACAGGACATTCATGTAATACAATTGGTGCTAAATTAGGCGCTCTCACCATAAAGTCTTATCTCAACTCAGTTGATATTAAAAGCTCCGAGCGACTCAGCTGCAGGTCAGCCAGCACCGGCTGAAGTATACTTATGTTTTTAATGAAAACTAAGGCCGAGCACAGGAACATACAATTAGCTGCTGGAGGTACATTTTCAGGGATGCGGAGTACATGGTATGCAGGGAAGCATTAGCCGATTAAAAAAAATAAAATTAGTGGTTTGCATTCGTCCTTGCCCATTCACAGTTTTCATTTATCGGGTCACATCAATGACCTAGAACACAGCTGTTGCTGGGCAAAACATTTGATCCCCTGCAGAACTATATATGAAGGGGTCTCCCCTGTTATGCAACTGGTGCTATGCTAAGCATTCTCATTATGGGCCTAATTGTAAAAAGTCTCATCAACCTCCCAACGCCTCCATTAATCGATTATAATCCTCTGCTCCGTTGCGAAGATCTGGCTAATTTCTTCTTCCAACAAATCGATCTTATATACACCTCCTTTCCATCCTCAGAACAGATTAGATCAAAGGAGATATCTCTATGTCCCTCACAAGAAAATAAATCTAACTGTTCCCCAGTGTTGGCGGAACTCCCTCTGATGAATGCAGACCGACTTATCTCCCTTATGCGACAGGTGAAATCGGATTCCCCTAGTGACCCAGCACCTCCCCATATCCTAGTCTCTGTTACACAGACCATCCTCCCTACTTTGCTAGAAGTACTTAACACCTCGATCTCCACCAGCACAGTCCCAGTGGCTTGGAAACAGGCCATGGTGAGAGCCCTTATTAAAAAACCCAATTTGGACACTAAGAATCTTAACAACTTTCGCCCGATCTCCCTGCTGCCCTGGGCAGCCAAAATTCTTGAAAAATACATAAACGATCTATTAACAACTTTTCTTGAACCAAGCCAGCTGCTCGATCCTTCGCAGACTGGCTTCCGGCCCAAGCATGGGACCGAGACTGCATTATGGCTGTCACAGAGGAGTCCAGGAAAATCTTAGATCGGGGAGGATCGGTGGCAGTCATCCTCCTCGATCTGAGTGCTGCATTTGATACCGTTAACCATGGCATTCTTTTGCAGCGTCTCCTGGACACTGGAATATCTGACAGAGCCTTGGAGTGGTTCAGGTCGTACCTGAACGATAGATCCTTCCAGGTCTATGAGGGCAATGCCATTTCCACCAGTAAGCCTCTGGGTTGTGGAGTCCCGCAGGGATCCTCCTTGAGCCCGACGTTATTCAACGTCTATATGAGGCCACTGGCTGAGATCGTCCGTCCGTATGGTATCAAGATCATTAACTACGCGGACAATACTCAGCTGGTGGTCTCGCTGGCTCAGGAGGGAGGCTCCTCAGTGGACGTGGATCTTGCAGACTGTCTGGAGATAGTCAAGAGCTGGATGACCAAGTCTTGTCTCAAACTCAATGGAGACAAGACGGAGCTCATGCTTCTAGGTCGGCTCACACCTTCTTCCATCGATGCTTTCTGGCCACCTTGTTTAGGCCCTGTCCCGGCACCTAAGGATACCATCAAGAGCTTTGGTATCTGGCTAGATAGGTCCCTGTCATTTGACCAGCAAGCAATAAGACTATCTGCCATCTGTTTCGGCATCCTCAGAGTCATCAGAAAGATCCTCCCTCTACTCCCCTTTGAGGCAAGAAATATTGTGGTTCAGGGCCTGATCCACTCCCGTCTGGATTTCGGGAATGCCCTATACCTGGGAGACCCTGATTTCACTCTGCGCAAACTGCAATTAATACAAAACTGCGCTGCCCGGACTCTTCTACAAATCCCTCGCAGATCATCAGTAAACTCTGGGATAGGGCGACTACACTGGCTCCCCGTTAGGGAAAGAATCAGCTTTAAATCCCATTGTATTGCACATCAGGCATTCTGGTCCTTAGGCCCAGCAATCAACCAATCCCTTATCACTCCCTACCACCCTGCCAGACAGCTGCGTTCAACCCATGCCACCCTGGCCATAGTTCCCAAAATAAAGAAAACAAGATCGGGAGGCCGCTCTTTCTCATATAATGTGGCTAAGATGTGGAATGCTCTCCCCCAGCATCCAAGTTCCAACCCCGATCTCACCTCATTTTGCAAGCAGTTGAAAACGTTCTTGTTTAACAATTAGCAGTATCAGGCTGATATCTTCTCTTCCCAAGCAACCAAAGTCTCAGCTGTAATCATCAGCGCTTGGACGCCTCAGGGCAGCTATGTGTGCTTTACAAAAACCATTTTCATTTCATTTTAACGTTCATCACATAATACAACTGGTGCGATGCTAAGCGCTCTCAGCTGAGAGTCTGATGATAATGCAATTGGTGCTATGCTAGGCGCTCTCATTGAAAGTCCGGTTTCAATGTTCTGCTCTGAATAAAACTGACTCTAGGCTGGACTCTCGCAAATAAAACGTCTGTTTTAATATAATTTTTAGAAACACCCTGCCTGCGCATTCCCTCTCGTCGGGCACAGGGGGTTAGCCATAGGCATGTCAATTTGTTTGCAGCTCTTCTCATAGGGATACGAGAGGGGAGATGTCACCTGTCCTTCTCCTTTAAAGTTTGAATTTACCGGGTCCACTGTATATTGCTGGAAATAAACAGGAACACAGGTGATGCTGGGCAGATCACTTAATCTCCCGCGCAAAAAAAGAAATGAAGGGGCCCCCATATAATGTAAATGGGGGCAATGCTAGGCGAACTTATTGAAAAGTCCGCTTTCAATGTTCCTTATTTAATGCAACAGAGGATTATCTTGCATCCGGGTTGTGTCACACATTGTATCACATTGTATCTTTTATCCAAAGGCAAAAAGCACTAATCATCCGTGTTTAATTTTCATTTATGTATGGCTGGATCCATGACTGTGATACGTGGGAGGCGTTCCACACCACAATGACTGCAAAGATGTGGACAGGCAATGGGACCAGAGGATCCGGAACATGAGTGGCAGGCAACAGCATCATGTATGATGGGCGATCAACAGAGAAGCTCTAGGGGTGCCAGCAGGCACGGGTGAGATGGTGCGGCCCATGCACTGCATTGGTTGAGTATGGGTGTGTCAACCTGTTAGTTTCGTCAGCCAGGGTATTTGTTAGCAGTACTTTGCTTTACAGGTGTAGGCCGTTCCGGCATGACCAATTTCAGGGGTAACGGGCGGACGCAATACCTCAACATCCCTAGTTGTTATCCCCTTTCCCGCGGGGCTAATTTCCCGACTGTGCTGGGGGGAGGGGGGCGCGTGGAGCACTACGGTGCTCGTGACGAGCTCAGCTCGTCACGTAGCACGGTGGTGCTGTGCTCATGACGAGCTCAGCTCGTCATGACCACGCCCTTTTCTTAGAACGCCCAGCACAGCAGAGGAATTATCCCCGCGTGGGCGAGGCGCAAGGGTATGACGAGCTCAGCTCGTCATGAGCACAGCGTCACTGTGCCTCATGACAAGCTGAGCTCGTCATGAGCACCGATGTGGTTAAATGGGATTTCTGCCATTAAGGTGCCTGTGCTCGCAGGTGTCATCATAGCGGTCTCTGTGCGTTGTTGGGATGCTCCGTAGTAGGGGCAGCAGCTTGCACAGAACATATCCCAGAACATAGTGGTAAGGTGTAGGTGGTTCATTGATTCCATGATATGCTTATGGGAGATTTTGGGGGCCTTTGTGACACTACCTGGGTAGTCTTCCAATGGTGCAGTTACACAAGCAATGAGTATCAGGGTCTGTGGCAACATGTTTACATCGTGATGCCATCAATCAAGGCCATTTAGTGGATCCAAGACGGTATGTCATTTTGTCTGATTCAGCCAGCCCTAGCATTGTTATCCTACACTTGGGGGGGGGATGTTTGTGTTTGCCTGAGTAGTATGGTAGTAACACTACACACTGAAGTGGGAGGGTCGACACGTCTATGCACGGGGTACACCTCAGCACAGAGATTGCAGAGCTTCCAATAGAGTGGAAGGGAACCTGAGAGGGCATTGAGCCACTCAAAAAATGTATTAACATACTGGGGAGGCCAGCTAGGGTTTTACACTTGCAGACTATAGAAAGTAAGGAATAAAATCTTCAGGGAGAATCTTCTTGCCTAGCTAGTGAGGTGTAGGGACAGGTCAAGACCTTTCTGGGTATAGGGACAGGGCATGACCTGTCAGTGAGTTTTTGGGGGGCCTGATAGTCAGGCTTGGCTAATGGATTTTAAGGACAGTGCATGACCTTTCAGTGTAGGAAGGTAGGGGGGGCCAGATAGTCGGTCAACTACGCTGGCCTGTGGCGATACGATGGGGCGTCCAGGTGGATAGGCCGCCTCCTCGTGAATCTTTGGTATTGTCTAGAAATATGGGGTTGTGGGGTTACTTTGGATGAGGAAGTCCGCCTCTTTCTTTGATATCCAATCATGGGCTATCGCCTCTTCCACCATCATAAGGATTCGGATACGGATCTCTTCTGTTGGATCATCACGTACTATCTCATAGTTCCTTTTATCGTCAAGTAATTTGAGGCATTCCCTGTCGTAGTTTTGTTGGGTTTGGATGACAATGGCACCGCCCTTGTCAGCTGGTTTTATTACTATATCAGCGTTGTTTGCCAATTCTCGTGGAGCCTCTTTTTCTTTCTGTGATGTGTTCTGGAAAGTGTCTCTTGGAGATGAAGGATTTCATACGCAAACTTAAACTCAATGCCTTCTTCAAGGACTCAAGGAACAAGGAAACCAAAGAGAACGACCAAACAGATACAGGATTATGGAAAAAGTCCACCTTCACTCCCCTAGATTCTACTATACCGGTGGAGATTTTGACCTTCGAAAAAGCAGTCATGGCGGACCTAGCCAACCTACCAGCCAACGAAACCAACACTTTCCAGAACACCTCACAGAAAGAAAAAGAGGCTCTACGAGAATTACTTGACGATAAAAGGAACTATGAGATACCTATTCACCTGGCCGCCCCATCGTATCAGGCATTGGTTCAATACTGGAACCCCTCTCGAAATTCGCTGACGCCTTCTTAAGACCTATTGTACAGGCAACTAATACCTATTTAAAAAACACCAAGGCGGTACTCCAACTGATTGAGGATCTCCCTTTCGACCCCGAGAACGACCTTTTACTTGGGCTAGATGTCGAAAGCCTATATACGAGTCTACCTCATAGAGAAACACTCGAGATCATTGAAGAAGTGCTGTTCTCCACACCCTGGGACTAACAGATACCTAGGAATGTGGTAATGAAGTGTATCCGTCTGGCATTAAAAAACAACTTCTTTCTCTATGAGAGGCTACACTATCTACAAAAACATGGGACCAGCATGGGGAGCACCTTTTCTCCCAGCCAGGCTGGTCTCTATGTACATCACTTGGAGACCACACAAATCCTCCATCAACAGAACCCCTTCCATGACCGGCTGGTCACCTAGAAACGGTACATCGATGATGTGCTTGTTATATGGAGGGGTGACATACAATCTGTTGAGGAATTCATGGTTTGGCTCAACCAACAAGATAGATTTCTGAAATTCACACATACAGCATCAAATCAAAATTTGGTCTTTTTAGACCTCAACATCTACCTGAACCAAGGTAGTCTTAAGACCAATACCCATTTCAAGCCTACAGCCAAAAACTGTCTCTTAATATATAATAGCTTTCATCCGAGACACCTGCGGGATAATCTCCCCTATGGACAGTTTCTTCAACTCAGGAGAAACTGTTCTGATGTTGCGGAGTTCAAGAGACAAGCATCTGATTTGGAAAAAAAATTACTTAACAGAAACTATCCTGAGAAGATTGTAAAGAAGGGCCTAAAAAGGGCGAGGAATAACAACAGAGACGCCCTGTTAGAACCCACCTTACCTAAGGAACAAGAAACCCACCCTATCTGTGTCACCACATACAACACTAATTCAGATAAAATCTCGAAGATAGTGAACAAACATTGGAAAATCCTCAATTGTGGCACCCTAGATTTTCCCAAACCAATGTTTTCACACAGAAGGGGTAAAAACCTCAGAGACATTTTGGTCCACACCAGACCAAAAACCACAGCAAACACTTGCACTACAAGAATAACATCTGTAGAAGGACACATCCATGTGGCTCATGTAGCACTTGTGAACTAACTAAAAAAAGTAGAACAATTGAATTTTCCAATGGCACAACTTGGGAACAACGTGCTTTCACAAACTGCAACAGCAGAAACGTTATATACCTGATCACATGCCCCTGTGCCAAGGAATATGTTGGAATGACGTCAAGACCGATCAAAATACGCTGCAAAAAGAACACAACCAAAATGGCCAGCACTACTTGACAATGGGTCATGACATTAAAGATCTCCAATGGACTGTAATTGAACCCATCTGGAATGAAAAAAACCTTATGGAAAAAAAAAACGCTGGGTGTTCCATCTGGGAACACATATTACAGGGTTGAATGATGAAATACCGTGGGCACAATTGAGCCAAAAGTAGACTTTGTCTATCTGCCTACACCCATGGCCTCCCCAAAAAAACTGTGCATTACCTTTCCTTAATAAGGTTTCTTTGCGTCTAAAGGAATCCAGGAACTGGAAAATGCTTGACAGCATGACTATGTATCATCGATCTACATAATCAAATGTGCTCATGCATGTCACTAAATGTATTTATATCTACACTGCATGTTGGGCCACCTTTTGTGGCCTAAGATTATATCTTCAATCTGTCTGCACTAATTTTGATCACCTCATCGCTTATGCAGTCCTAAGTATAAAGCTCGTGGGTATCCATCAAAGCACTTCAAAATGAGGCACACGAGGGAGCAGAGCAGCTCGACGGCGCATGCGCACCACGACTGCCGCCCGCCTCCCTCTCGGCACGCATTATATGCCTTTAGCCTTCCCTAGTGAGAAAACTTTACTTTCTCAAAATTAAACCCTAAATAAACCCAATGTCCTAGTGTGTAAACCAGTGTACAAGCGGGGCTCATAATGGGGAAGCAAGATGGCCACCGCGTTTACCCACGCGCCGCTACACAGACCAGTCTAGTCTTTTTTGCGCTTGTGGCCGCGATAACCAGCGGCCCGGTGCAAGCACTTAATCAATTAGGCTGAGCATAAATACGCCCCGGCACATCCTCTCGCTCACACCAAGGAAGCCGCGGGTGAGAGAGGAGCTAGGACTGATCGCCTTGTAGTGAGTACGGCATAGCCGCTTGAGGAGAGACCTGACCTTTACCTTTCACTTATAATCGATCTTAACATGCAGGAACTAAGCCTCCTTCTACATTCTTTTTTCTTACCTCTCTCCCATGCCAATAGATGAGAGTTTCATTTACCCCTCATCCTGGACGGCTCATGGGGCACTGACTCCTTTCATTTTCAGTATGTATTGAGTATACAGACATCAACCATTGCCATGTTTTTTCAGTTCACTACTATCTACTCAGATTTTCATGATATAGAGTGTGTGTTTTCTGTTTTATGTGTGCGTTATGTTATGTAGTGTCTTCCCCTTTTTCCCTCAACAGGTCACAGCACCTAGTTTAACAGTAGAAGACTTCTTCGACCAAAAGTCACTATATGTCACCTTTTTCCTTCCTTAGGTGACAAGTACATACTTTATTTATTTATTTTTGCAGGCTCATTTCTCAGCAATACTGACAGGGCTAAAACTAGACATACTTTCATACCACATAGGTATTGTATTTTATTTCATTTGTATGTACACTTTGCACATGTTGATAGCAACTTAAGTGAGTAACAGAGGGATCTATCTCCGTCCTGACGAAGAGGCATGCAAGGCCTAGAAACATGTTGACATCACCAGGAGATCTAGCACATTAAAAGCTTTGTTTTCTCCGATGCACTCTTTTTAGTAATACCAGCCTATAACAAATAATAAAAATTTGAATTCATAAGGCCAGGTATTTTTTAATCTCACTTTCCATTCACTCCTGACCCCACTTTCACTCACTCAAATACACCTCACATAGCACTTACAAATTTAAAGTGCTCCAGCGTAGTCGCCAGTCGTAGCATGCCCCGTCCCGCAGCGGGGTGGAAGACCCCGATGATGAAGCATGACACCAAGGGCCCTTTTGTTGTGTGAGGGGTATTTTAACAAATACTGTGTATGCCTTCGATTCCCTGGCTCACAGAAAACCTCCTAGAGGTGTTAATTAAGTCTCTGGTGAGGAAGAGTGTGTTGAGGTCACTCAGTGTGTCATCCCATGGAAGGGAAGAAAACACAGGAACATTATTGATTGCAGTTAAGCCCCTCCCCCATTCTGCATGTTCCCTCCCCAATCGCTCCCTGCCCCCTGTGGCTTCTTATCTTATCTTATCTTAAGCAAAATTTATAAAGCGCACTGACACCATAAGTTTCCTGGCACTGGGAAAGTACAGAGGTTGCAGCGAGGCAGACTAGACGGAGATGGAAAAGAGCCAGGTTTTTAAGGTCTTTCTGAAGTCAAGTAAGGAGCCGCATGTCTTAATGGACAGAGGGAGGGGGTTCCAGAATTTTGGTGCCAGGTGGGCGAATCTCCGTCCGCCTAGTTTTTTTAGTTTGACAGTGGGGGCGACCAACAGGTGGAGGTGAGCCGACCGGAGATTGTGAGCCGGGAGATGCTTCACGATGAGGGCTTTCAAGAAGTCTGGGCTATTACCATGAAGGGCTTTAAAAATTAGACAGCCGATCTTAAAGGCTGCCCTTTGTTCGATTGGTAGCCAGTGCAATTTGTGCAGCAAGGGCTTTGCTGATTGCCACTTCGGGGTTTTGTGGATAGATCTTGCTGCCTTGTTTTGAACGATTTGGAGACGGCAAAGCAACGCTTGTGGTAGACCTAAATAGAGGGAATTGGAGAAGTCGAGGCGGGATAGTACCAGCGAGATCACAACTTCTACCAGCGCCTCGTGCGATAGCAGATAAGAAATCCGAATCACTGACATATTATCGAAAGACACAATATCGAGATACTAAAATATCGACACAAATATATCGGAAGCATTAATATCGACCTCCTATACTTAACTATAAACATACAAAAATATCGGGAACAAAATATCGACATACATTAACACCGATTTCAATATTATCGACTACATACATATCGAAGACCATAAATATCGATCACTTTAAAATGTATACACCCGTACTAAAATATCGAAATCACTAATATCGTGAACAACAATATCGTCATTTTAAATATATCGATAAAATAAAATAGATATATAAACATAATTGCTAGCGCCAGATTTTATTATTTCCTATTAAATAAACACCTCTCATTTAATTATAGATTTTTAAACTTTTTTTAACGTCTACAACATATAATAATTATCATTTATATTACCAAAATATTTATACTTAATTATTTTCTTTGCTTTTAAACATAAATAAATAACATTAGCCGTATCTAACAACATTAAACTCCAAACAGAAATTCAAATATACAAACTAACCAATAAACACACAGAAATACAAAAGCAGCCAATAGCAAACTAATTGCTATTTACAATACTCTATATAAACAATTACCCACTAAACACAAACCACATGCTAAAACAAACGAAAGGAGACACATCTATGGATGAATTGCACTACAACGACAAGAACATCAAAATTAGCAGAATAAATTAATGACTTTCAAGTAAGTAATTCTAATAATATAAATATATTTAACTACTAAAATGTTAATTAATTATAAAAAATGCACTTTTCCATTTCTCAATCAACTACGGATTAGTCTACTAAGATATACCACACAACTGATTTCTGATAAAATAAAACGCTAAAAAATTTATATATATTATGTTTATTTAAAACATGTTTAAATCTTTTAAATAAAATACAAGCCATAATGTTACAATCCTATGCTTTTTTATTTCTCTTCTAACGCTGCAGAAAACTATCCTAACAAATACAAGAATACAGAACTCAAACGTGAAGATAAAACTAACAAAGTAGGTATTATTAAACACTAAATTGAAAGCTAAAATCCAAATAAATGAGCACATTTTGTAACTAATTATACATATCTACTTTTTATTTTCTACTACCACTACAGACAATTCTACAGACAACAAACAGAGAAAAATACTCAGCAAACCAAAGATACAAAAAGCTAAGTAAGTATATTCAAAACCTTAAATAACTAGTAACATGTTTAAAATGAAACACTGGTTGACATTTCTAATACATATCTAATTTTGTATTTTAGAAACCACTACAAAAGAACAAACAAAATTATACATTCGAAAATAAAACTAACAAAGTAAGTACCTCCAAAAACTAAACTAAGGGTTAAAAGGCCAAAAATAGCACATGTTCTAATTAATAACAAAAATCTACTTTTTATTTCCTCCTAAAACTACAGAAAACTCGACTGCCAAAATACAGAAAATAAATAACCGAATCCCAAAGATCTAACTAACGAAGTAAGTATATTGAAGGACTAAAGTAACTGATAAAATGTTACAAACATAAATACACGTTAACATTTCTAACACATATGTTCTTTTTATTTTCAGATACTACTACAGAATACTCTACTAAGAAATAACAGACAACTCGACTCCAAAGTCCTATCTAAAAATAACAAAGTAAGTATATTCACTATTTTTTATAATATCATACAGTTATTAGCAGCCAATTTTATAGAAAAAATTGGCACGTTTACTCTAACAATATACAAAAGCAAGTCATAACAATTACTCTAATTTTTACCTAACAGATCAAAGACAATCAGAAAAGACAGTCAACAACTGAAGAATAAAGCATATCAAAATATTTCACAGATTTGGACCAATTGTAAGTATATACAAAACTATTGTTTAATTAATTGATTTTAAACACAAACATTACCATTTACATAACTATTACATATATCTCTTGTAGATTTACAAACAACAAAATGACTGAGGGAGCAGAATTTGTGACCAGCCAGAAAGGAAAGCTATTACTCTGCTACATGGGTTACACTTATACCCAGGAGAAACAATATGGGTTGAAAGTAAATTGGAAATGTAGAAAATATTATTCTAACAAGTGTTATGGAAGGGCAACAACTAGAGAAGCAACTGTAGTTTATACGAGGGAACACAACCACCCACCAAACATAACAGAAATAGAAGTTAGAACAGCATTAGAAAATATAAAAGAGGCAAGCACAGGTTCCCAAAAACCAACCAGTGTCATATTAAAAGAAGAAATTCCCAAAATCCCCAAAACAGCAACAACACAGATGCCAAATATTTGTGCACTAAAAAGAACTATAGCACAAACAAAAAAAAACTACTACTACTACCACACCTCGTCCAAGGACATATAGTGATATAAGTTTAAATACCAACCAAACCATAACTCTAAACAAACAACCATTTATCATTTACGACAATGAAAGCAACGATAAAAGACTTATAATTTTTGGAACAAATCTTAACTTAATAAAACTTCAGCAAACCCAACATTGGATGATGGACGGGACTTTTAACATCTGTCCCAAACCCTTTTACCAATTATACACCATACATGGCCTATATCACAACTGCAACATACCTCTACTTTATGCACTACTACCAAATAAAACTAGTTCCACATATATGGAATTATTAAATATAATCAAACAAAAAACTAATGACTATTCCCCAGAAAAAATAATCCTAGATTTTGAGCAAGCAATGCTTTCAAGCATCTTGAAATTACACCCCCATACCTGCATTCAAGGCTGCTACTACCATTTTAACCAGTGTCTATGGAGGCATCTACAAAAGACAACTTTAAGCATAGAATATGCAACAAACTCATCTTTTTCATATCAAATTAAAAAAATGATAGCAATGGCTTATGTTCCAGAAACAGACGTAGCAGAACACTACAACATTCTAATAGATAGCACCTTTTATAAACAAAATGAGGCAAAACTGAGTCCATTTTTAGACTACTTTGAAGACACCTGGGTCGGCAGACTCCATAGATCTGGCCACAGAAGAAACCCTAAATTCCTAATACCCTGGTGGAACGTTTACAAAAGCACCTTAAACGGAGAATCAAAAACAAATAACGCAGTTGAAGGTTGGCACAATGCCTTTGTACAATCAACTGGCAGAACTAAACCAAGTTTAGAAACATTCATTAAATGCCTGCAAAAAGAACAAAGCTACCAGGAGTTTAGAATGGAACAATCCATTACTGAACTAGTCCCTAAAACATCTAAACAAACCAAACAAATGCACAAATACCTCGAACAACAAGTACATTTATACCCTAGCACTAAAGGCATTGAATACCTAAACCTAATTGCCAAAACACTACTCTAAATAAATATGAACACCAAACAAGTACATAAAAATGAAACCTAAACAATCAAAACTACTTCTAAATCATTATTTTCAATACTCTTTAATGTATGCAATATATATATTATTTTTAAACATATATATGCACACATTACTTACAGTTCATTACTATAAAACATAACAATAATAATAAATACATTACTCACCCACAAAATATTACAAAATAAATAACTTACCAAGCATGTCGACAATCCAGGATATCCTTCTTCACCAAAATAATCCAGTTAGTGAAAAATGTTCCCAAAAAAATGCTAAAATACAACTGTACCAAAATTCGATAATCCATGCAACCAAGATCCTTAGGAAAACCATACAAATCCCAAAAATTGTTTAAAAATAAAATAAACGCTCCAGAAAAACCGAAAAGTTTAAAGAAGTGTTTGAAATGCATTAGTTAATAAAACTAACAAACACTTCCTTAAAAAAAACGCTCCTTCCGAAATGGCGAACACCTAGAACAGAAACATATAAAACATACATTCCCAACCACATAAAACTACACATAAACAACTACTAACATTAGTATTAACATTATATTCCTAATACATTTACTTTAAACATGTATATAGTAACTCTCCAAACAAGCCTAAAACAAGGTAAAACGACGAGTACCTACCACACGTAAATAAACAATCTTAAACACTTTAATACAACTCAGCTACATCTAACAACAAAAAATAGCACCACACTAGTCTCAAAAATAAAATTAAACACACATAAAACATATAAAACAAACCTTACCTTAAGCGACGTGAAGTCTCTCCCAACCGCGAGCTGCTCTCCATCCAAATTACACAAAACGACCTAACCCAGTTACAAGATAAAAGACCCAAAAGCAACAAAATAGTCCATTATGACAAATATATTAATAATTCTGTGTAAAATTACCTACAATAATGTCAAAATTTAGTACAATATTTTACACAATGTATTTTTAATCCTGATTTAAAATATTTGTGAAATATGTATTAAAACTGTACAAAGAAATATTATAAAATAAATAATATTTATTGACAAAATATGATAAATGTTATAAAATGTTACAATATTTTGTTATTTCAATTTTCAATTTGTATATAAAAAAACCTATGTTGAAAACAAAATGTATACAAATATATTGTTTAAATAATTAATATTAATATCATAAATATTAATATTAATATAAAAATTGTATTTACTAACAACATATGTAACACTAAAAAATGTGATATGACATTAAAGAATACTATATTCTCTTTAAAAAAAAAAATCACTTTTGTATAATGTTTTTGTTTCAAAAATATACATGTTTCACAAATATCAATAATATATTTAGAAAATAATTATCTCTGCAAATTATACAAAACCTAATAAATTTATGTTGTTGAAAAAAATTATTAAGTGTCTGTGTTTTTACTATTAATATCATAAAACTTTTTGTTTCCCATACACAAAAAAAAAAATTCTTTTTGATATACATAAAAAACAACTCTTCCTAAACTCATCTACATAAATATCAATTACTTGCAGGACACTAATTAAATATAATTTACTATTCCCACTCCAGTCTACATAAAATTGAAGTATGTGCTGGACACTAATTAAATATAATTTACCATTGCCACTCCGGTCTACATAAAATTGAAGTATGTGCTGGACACTAATTAAATTAAATTTACTATTCCCACTCCAGTCTACATTAAATTTAAGTATGTGCTGGACACTAATTAAATATAATTTACTATTCCCACTCCAGTCTACATAAAATTGAAGTATGTGCTGGACACTAATTAAATATAATTTTCTATTCCCACTGCAGTCTACATTAAATGTAAGTATGTGTTGGACACTATTTAAATATAAATTACTATTCCCACTCCAGACTACATAAAATTAATATAAGTGCTGGACACTAATTAAATATAATTTACTATTCCCACTCCAGCCTACATAAAATTGAAGTAGGTGCTGGACACTAATTAAATAAAAATTACTATTCCCACTCCAATCTACATAAAATTGAAGTATGTGTTGGACACTATTTAAATATAAATTACTATTCCCACTCCAGTCTACATAAAATTGAAGTAGATGCTGGACACTAATTAAATATAATTTACTATTCCCACTCCAGTCTACATAACATTGAAGTATGTGCTGGACACTAATTAAATATAATTTACTATTCCCACTCCATTCTACATAAAATTGAAGTAGGTGCTGGACACTATTTATATTAAAATTACTATTCCCACTCCAGTCTACATAAAATTAATATAAGTGCTGGACACTAATTAAATATAATTTACGATTCCCACTCCAGTCTACATAAAATTGAAGTAGCTGCTGGACACTAATTAAATATAAATTACTATTCCCACTCCAGTCTACATAAAATTGAAGTAGATGCTGGACACTAATTAAATATAATTTACTATTCCCACTCCAGTCTACATAAAATTGAAGTATGTGCTGGACACTAATTAAATATAATTTTCTATTCCCACTCCAGTCTACATTAAATTTAAGTATGTGCTGGACACTATTTAAATATAAATTACTATTCCCACTCCAGTCTACATAAAATTGAAGTAGATGCTGGACACTAATTAAATATAATTTACTATTCCCACTCCAGTCTACATAAAATTGAAGTAGGTGCTGGACACTAATTAAATAAAAATTACTATTCCCACTCCAGTCTACATAAAACTGAAGTAGATGCTGGACACTAATTAAATATAATTTACTATTCCCACTCCAGTCTACATAAAATTGAAGTAGGTGCTGGACGCGAATTAAATATAATTTAATATTCACACTCCAGTCTACATAAAATTAATATAAGTGCTGGACACTAATTAAATATAACTTACTATTCCCACTCCAGTCTACATAAAATTGAAGTAGGTGCTGGACACTAATTAAATAAAAATTACTATTCCCACTCTAATCTACATAAAATTGAAGTATGTGCTGGACACTATTTAAATATAAATTACTATTCCCACTCCAGTCTACATAAAATTGAAGTAGATGCTGGACACTAATTAAATATAATTTACTATTCCCACTCCAGTCTACATAAAATTGAAGTATGTGCTGGACACTAATGAAATATAATTTACTATTCACACTCCAATCTATATAAAATTAAAATACATTATTTACAGAAATATATGATAATAATTTAAATATGTAAACAAACAATCAACAATTATCCCATATACAACCAAAAATCTGCTACCAATTGTATTATTTTATAAATATCTTTTAATAATTAATGAAAATCGCACAATTTATAATATTTTATACTTTTTATACAATTTATATTGATTTGAATAGATCAATATCTATTTTTATCATTATTTATTTATAAATTAATATAAATTCACTCCCTACCCTAATGCACTAAAATGTATTTCATTACTACTACAGAAAATAGTACCAATTTTTTAATGTTATATATGAATACATCTCATTTAATATTACAGTTATATATTTTTAAAATAATGTAATAAACATTTTTAATATTTCAATTTTGTACATAAAATATATATCTTTTATGTATAATTTGTATACACTTATAATATTTCAAAATATTTTAAAATATAATTGTTTTTTAATATTTATAATTTCGTAATTCGAAATTTATAATTTTAATTATAAATTGTTATTATTTTTAATATTTTTCTCATTCTAACAAATAATAAATATATCATTGTTTTTAATCATGTTTAATTTCTTATAAATATATTTTTTAATTTCAGATCATCGGCATAATTGAAGACAGCAATCTTCCCCCTCGTTAGCGAGTGAATTAGTGGGCGGAGGTATAAGTTAAATAATAGGGGTGAGAGGGAAGATCCCTGAGGGACTCCACATACTGTCAACGCCTTGGACGCAGTGACGGGGCCCAAGCGAACCGCCTGCGCGCTGCCCGAGAGGAAGGACTTAATCCACTCGAGGGCAGGGCCCCGGACGCCGGCCTGCTCGACACGGTGGAGAAGGATGTTATGGTCCACCGTGTCGAACGCGGCCGACAGGTCCAGGAGCACAAGTGCCTGCGGGACTCCTCTATCTGCATTCCCCCTCAGGTCGTCCATCACTGCCAGCATGCCAGCTTGATTGGGTTCCAGATATTTTGGAGCTCTCGATAAATTTTGAGAGGCAGGTAGTAACATGGGCCTCAAGGATTTTAGACAAGTAGGGCAAAAGGGAAATAGGGCGGTAGTTGGAAAGGATGGTAGGGTCTGCTCCCGGTTTTTTTAAGAGGGGGACTAGTATAGCCTCCTTGAATGCACTAGGGACCGTACCGGTACTGAGGGAGGCATTTAAGAAGGGGAGAATGCTGTCTGGTAGAGAGAGGCAGACATCCCTAAGGATAGAGGGGGGGCAGCAGTCGTTAGGGGACCCCGACTTGATGCGGGTTGAGAGCTCAGAGAGGGTACTGGAGTTGAGGGCGGGGAAATGGGTCAGGGGCAGAGGGTTAGGGGTAGAGGAGTCCGGCGACCCGCTAAACGTGGGGGGGGGATAGTGTTCTTGATATCCACAATTTTCTCGATGAAGAAGGTACTTAGTGCATTGCAGGTCTCTTGTGTGCGAGTCTGAGTGGGGAGAGTTCTATCATCAGTAGTGAGATCATTCATTATTTTAAAGATTTCTTTTGATTTATTGTGGGCTGAGAGGATCCTGTCAGAGACGTGTATGGATTTGGCCCTGAGTATTGCGCCTTCATAATCTTTACGAGCTGCTACATATAGCAGTCTATCGGAGTTGGAGTAATCAGTCTCCAATTTCGTTCTAGCTGGCGGAGCTTTAGTTTCTGTGCCTTGAGGTCACTTGAGAACCATCTTTGCGAGTTGCCGTACCTGGTACGAGCAAATTTGGTGAGGGGGGCAAACCGGTCGCTGGCTGCCTGCAGCCAGTTGGCGATTTCTCCCTCCATCGAGTCGATACTTGAGTCGGGATGAATGGTGGGGGGAGTGTTGGTCAGGGAATCCAAGAAACCTTGGGAGTCATAAGAGCTCCATTTGCGAGACAGCCCACCTGCCAGAGTAGGGGCTTAGACCCTGCCTCTGATTGAGATGGTGATCTCGATCAGATGGTGATCCGACCAGGTGCAGGGGGAAATAACTGGGCTGGCTAGTGCTAGATCATGTGTCCAAATGGGGTCGAGAGTGTGACCCTTGAGTAGGTGCAAAGACTTGTTGGGCCAGGTTGAGGCTGGATAGGGCTTCGACTAGTTCTATAGCATGTGGTCCAGCTCGGTCATTGTTGAACCAATAATTAAAGTCCCCAAAGAGAGCGACTCTGGTGTGATACAACATCAAGTTTGCCATCTGTTCACTTAAAGAAATGGGGAACGTAGACATAGGGTGGGGGGGTCGATAGATAAGAATGAGCGTGAGGGCGCCTGTCTCTGTTTTAAGATTAATGACTAAATTGTCCACCAGAGAGGTAGTGGCGATGAATTTGAATTGTTTCTGTATAATGGCTGCTACCCCCCTCCCCCCCCCCGGACGGCTGGATGCGCGATTAGCGTTGAGGATATAGTAATCTGGGGGGGAGAGCCGCTAAGATGTCTGGGAGGGAATCTGAGGTGAGCCAAGTTTCAGTGAGTAAAAGCACGTCGGGCTTTTCAGTAGTCAATAATATAAATATGTCCAGTTGGTGCTTTATCATGTAGCGTGTGTTAAGATATATCACCCGGAGCGAAGTATCATTCCTGGGTGCTGGCAGCAGGGTGTTAATGGGAGGGGAAGTGATTTCACGTTCCCTCCTGCCAAGGGGACTTGCTCATCTATGCCTGGGGGGAGCGGTATGGTCGGGTATTGTAATTCTCTAAGGGTCTTAGCTGGATAGGAGAGGGGCTGAGTAGCGCTCCTGGCCCCTGGGCCCGGCCTGGCGCGGACGGGCGCAGACGAGCTTGCCTTCGGCGCGCCCGCTGCGCACGTCCGCTGCGCTCCCGTGGTAAGGACTGCATTTAGCCCTGGTGTCCCGCCTCCAGGCTCCGCCCCTAGAAGGCCGATTGGCTGAGGCCTGAGGGGAGAGAGCAGGGGGGGGAACTAGCTGTGAGTCGGGGATCGCGATTCGAGATACGAGGTAGTAAATGAAAGTTTTAAGTTTTAAAATAACACACAATTAAACGCGCGCTTTCTTACTCAAAGCAGCGCGATGGCAGCAAGCAGCGCTAGCAACATGAACAAAGGAAGAAAGACAAAAGCAAGAGTGTGGGAGGGGGCATGGGGCGCGCTTTACAGATGGGTGCAGTAAAGGGTGAGCGCTAGGAATAAGTGAACGAGAAGGGAATCAGATGAGAAATGGGGACACAGGAGGGGCACAAGAAACAGAACTAGAAAATGGGATTTAAAATGTGAAACGGTATAAAAGAAAGGAAGGGAAAGAGAAATACAGCAGTAAGCAAACAGATAAACAGACATAGAACGAAATAGAATGAGAGAATGGATGAAGTCAGGTGACGAGAAATATAAATAGTTGGAGAGAAACACAGAGGAGGAAAAAATGTCAAGAGAAGTAGAGACGGGGGAAGGAACAGAAGGGAGGATGGAAAGGGACGACAGGAAGGGAGGGAGGAAAGGAGTGAGGGAAGTAGGTGTGGAGAGACACTAGCAGAGGAGAGAGCAGAAAGATAGAGGGACTGAACAAAAGAAGGGAGAAATTGGGAGAGAAGATCAAAGCACAGAATCAGGTAAAGAAAGAGGAAATGTTGAGAGACAAGAGAGAAGCAGCAGGAAAGAGAGCAAGTGATGATGGGTGAAGGCGGCATAGGGAGATATAGAGTGGGAAAAGAAGGAAGGAAGGAAGGGGAAAAGGGATGGAGGGAAGAAACTGAGAAATAAAAGAAAAGAATAAAGGGGTGGAAGAAATGAGAACTGAGTAGGTAGCACGAAGGTAACACAGAGAAGGGATGATATCTAAAGGGTTCGGAAAGCGTTAGCAAGTGAACAGGAACCAGGTGAACGTAAAAATAGAAAGAGATGGGTGGGACGAGAAAGAGATAGCTAAAAACGTACCCATAGTAGCAAAGCATATCGTTTTAAACAAGCAGGAAGTGGGATAAGGGAGGGGTGGCAAACGGTGAGCGCTTTCGTGGCCGCTTTGATGTTCTCAGTGGCCGCGCGGCTCACTGAGAACATCAAAGCGGCCACGAAAGTTCTCCGAAAGGCTGTAGGTGGACAAATGGTGCGTGCGCACATGCACTTTACCCGATCCGCCTGCAGACTTTGGGAACATTTTTGAAAGTCCCTACTTAACTCTCGCAGAGCAACGCATGCGCGTTGGCTCAGCGAGACCCAAAAAGGAGTTTTCAAAGCACGGCTGAGATTTTTAGGACTTTCTTTAATCTAGTACCTTATCTGCGGGGAGGCTCTGGAGCACTATTAGAGGCGCTCGTAATGAGTTCTGGATGGTCTAGGCAAAGAGAGAGATAGTGAGAGACGGCAAGAGGGGGGAGCTGAGAATAAAGAGAGAGAAAAAGGAAAAGGACGGAGAGCAAAAGGGGAGAGAGAAAAAGAGAGGGAATGAGAATAAGAAACAGAGAACGAGGATAGAGGAAAGAATGCGGGGGAGGGAGAATGAGAGAAAAAGCAAGATAGCGCCAGATTGAGAAGGGGTTTAGGGTAGAGGCAGGAGTTCAAAATGCTTGACGCCTGTTCTAGAGGTGAGGGGGCGGGACGTCAGGAGCTGGCATCACACCAACTCTGAAGGCACACTGAAGATCAAGCCACTGACACATGTCTGGTGAAGCAGAGCGAACAAAAGCAACAGAAAGCCTACATCTGGGCACTGGAGCTGCTCACCAGACTGGCAATGCGCTGCTACAACCCCATAACAGCGCTGGCACATTTCGGTCTCTATCCACGAGGTCCGGTGAAGAGGATAGTCGCAGGTTCCAAGCGGGTGCCAGGCGTTGCAGGCGGTGTGCCATTTTCGCCTCCACCCCCCTCCCGAGACCTATGGGGCGTGGTTTCTTTTTAGGACAAACTATACAGGTCCCTCTGAATTTGAGGGAAATCCCCTTAACTTGTTGGTTTGTTCTCCTTTGTTTTGCACCTTTAGTTTTTACACCAAATTTAACTTTCATGTCCTCTGGTTAGGGTGGGCCTTAGCGCGCCCACAACGCCGAGGTACACTCCCCATGGTCCTGAAGAATGCCCAGTAATTCACACATAAAGGGCTGAAACATGTCGACCCCACTATAAGAGGAAATATCCAGACTATTAATTTGGTAATTTCCCATCACATCGTTTTTAATATGTTAGGTTGACCACTGAAAAAGTTTTTTGTGGTACTCCACCGGAACATTTTTAAATCCTTTTCACACGACTTTCACAAAACCAGCTCCGCAGTATCCTGGCGTTGAAGCACACCTGGGAGGCATTCGGCTTCTTCCGGTGGGCCCGATGATGAAGCATGTCACCAGCCAGGGTGGTGAGTGAGGGCTTCCAGAATAAATGCAAGGAAATGTATCCCTTTCACCTTTCTCTGTCTACGTGCTTATACACACTTAGTGAATCACACTCTTTCGTTGTTTGAAATACATTTCGTCTGCCACCAGCTCTTGGATAAAACAGCGCAGATAGAAAAAAGACATATGGTGAAGCAAGAGTCACCCCTTCATCTGGGGGAAGACACGACCTGGTCCGTTTCTGTCTGTGTACGATTTTAAGATGCTGGGATTTTATGATGCCATGCCCTACACCCCTGAAGATGACCTCTGCCGGAATTTCCAAGAAACCTCACCATATGCTTTCCTAGACCATGTGCATTATGAGCTGAGTCTGGTGTAATGACTTGGAATTGTTCGGACCCATTTCTGCGCATGAGAAAACAAATGCTCTCTTTCAAGCAAGGAGATTCAATGGTTTGTGTACAAAATGAGGCAACATTCTTCTCCTGCCTTTGAAAGCTGGTGTGATTCCTCGATCTGTGACCCTTTGAGAAACTCAGCTCGTACCAGGCCCTTCCCCGTCTGCCACTGAAGTGGAGTTAAAAGAAAGCCTTACTGATTTTTGCCTGCTCCATTCCAAGAGGGACATACCCGGGATGATTCAGGCCCCTCATTATCTCTGAAACATGCCTTTCGCCCCCCTGTCCCTTGTATGGCCCTCACGGTGCTGCGATCGCACTGGTAACACTGTTCCGCTCGGACTTCTGCATACCAACTGAAAGTATAATTACTACGCCGGAGGGGGTGGCCAATAGTATTCTACTGCATTGTGTACTCCTTCTGTCCCATGCGCCCGCTACATGTGGTATGTGCATATGGGTAGGGTACCTCCACCACCAATTACGATCCCCAGGGAGCAGAGCACTTGTGTGCTCAGCGCACGTAGTGGCACTGCGCAAAGCTGAATGCTTCGTGGCACTGTCTGTCATCATTGGACTGGAGCTGGATAAAGGGCTCTCAATGACCGCACCCCAACCTCGCAGTTCACCAGCCATTAAACCAACGCGGCCTGTACTACCTGGGTGAAGTGCATGGCCATCAGTGGAACTGCGCCTCTCTCATTAATTCAGACGTAGTCCGCCAAATGCAATTGTGTTGTGGCATGTACAGAATCATGGGCTGGGTAGGTATAGCACCCTATCTTGCTCATAGTTTGACCTTAGCAAGGCTTCCTTCAGTATCTGGTTGCTGCCACTGTTCTTCCCATGTAAACGTGGCCGTGGAATGTCTTGAAAGAATAACCTTTGAAGGCATTGGGGATTATTTATTATTTTGCCGAATATATTCCATTTATTTCCGGGGGAAACTTAAGACATGCCAGAGATCACAGTGTATACCTGTACCTTTGACGCAGGGACTTGACCTTGTGATCGCTTCTCCCAGGGGATAGCACTATCGGCTGGCAGAACTGCCTGCCATCAGTGTAGGCCCTAGCATTGTCCCTCGGGAGAGGAAAATCACCTTATCCAGGCATGCCAGGCCTAGTTCGCAGTCTGCGCTACGTAAAGAATTGAGGGTGACACCCGGCGAAGGCGGAGCCCTTCCTCTTACAGCCGCACCGCCCACTGTGGGTCAGCGAGCTAGAATTTACCAGGACGGAGTCAATAGGTGTGACACTAACTAACACGGTCCCCCCTTACGCTGCCAGACCCCCCCCCTCATTTTACCCCTACAGGCAATATTGCCCAGAAGGTGATTTAAATGAGGGAGGGGCTGAAAAGATGGCGCCCGACAATTGATGGACACGGAGTAGTGTTGGTGTTATCTTAATCATGTAGGGCTCTGTGATGCTCACCAGCCCGCCAGGAAGGGGTGGCGCAGGGGATGTCGCTCACCAGGTACATTGCGCCCTGAGGCGCCAGGTGGCGTCAGAAATTGAGCGGCCGCAAAATGCACCAACATACAGCTATAGGGCAGAGGAACGCCTAACGCGGCATTGGGAAAAGCAAGGTGGTAGGCCCTACCACTGAAACTGGGGTTATGATTCCCACTGGCCACCGTAAAGAAAAGACAGGATCAAACGGAGGCAGTACGTGGGCTGTCGATATCACCCCACTTCCTGCATCGTGCGATTGCGCTGCATAGTCACGCCCGCCTGGCCTAGGGGGGGGGGGTTGCCCAACCGGAGGCAGGGACAATGGCCCCCAAACCATAGGGGGTTGGGGGGGCGCAAACACCGCTATTATCGCCGAACGCTGCCTCCGGACCCGATGCGACGCACCCATATTCCTCTGCAGCTGGCCACCAAAAGAGGGCACCACCCACAGGGGGGCCAGCGAGCCAAAATTTACCAGTAAGAAGGGCTAGGGGTGGAAACGCTAAGTTGGGAAATGTCAGAGAAATTCAATTTCCAAATAAACCTGCTTTGAAAAAGAGTAGAATTAGTTGACGGATGAAACAAGCTCACGCGGCAGCAGGGGGAAGCGCGTGCCTCGAGGCAGCAGAGGGGAGAAGGGGGGCCTGCCCGATTCACTTGAGGGAGCGATGATTGCTACCATATGGTGGTGCTCGCTCCCGCAAGTGAATCTCCAAACGTGCCCGCGTTGCCATTGAAGGCAATGGAACGCGTGCACGGTTGTGTGGAGAAAAGCTGATCGATAACATGAGGTCCTCTCCTATGCAGCGCATGCGCGCTGCATAGGCGAGACCTAAAAACCATAGAAAGCACTATGCAGGAAGGCACTCCCTATCACCCCCCTCCCCCCAACAGATTTGCACATGCAGGGAGTGTGGGCGGTTCACGACGGGCCCTCTGTCCTCCGATGCATGGTAGGTAGTGGTACTTAAAGAGTCTGTGGATGGTCACAGTTGTTCTATGTCCCAAGTACACGTAACAATGTCGCTCTCTTACACACACGCTTTTTCTCTTCATCGCCCTCTTTGTCTCACATTACACACATATTTTAACCCATCTCTCATCCACGTTTCGCTCTCTCTCTCTCTCTCCTCTCACTATTACCTTCTCTCTCCCTCACTCCTCCCCCTCCCTCCGCCACCCGAGGACATTCCTGGCATTGTTTCCCTGCAGCATTGTGGCTATTTAACAGTTTCCAATGCTCTACAACATAGCCAAAAGTTCTGGCTAAACACATAAATCCCAAAGGCGAGACCTATTGGCTATGCCTTTCTTATATATCATGAACATAACATCACAGATTCAATATTTATGTCATCAGGAGAATCACAAACGTCTTGAGAAGCTGCACTTATAACAACACTGTGTGCATGTAACTTTCCATGCAGGCATCTTTGGTGTAACCACATCTGACCACCTTTCATGCAAAGCTCTACAGACATACCTAAAAAAAAACCTTTATAGGAGAGGACACTAAAACCAACCAAGGTCAGACTGGCCTACAGCAAGGCAATCAGGCAGTGCCTGAAGGATTAGTCTGGCCGGTCAAAATGTGAGCAGTTTTCTTGGTTGTTTGTGTCCCTGTTTTATGGTGTGCTTGTCCCGTTTTTACTATCAATTTCTTTTACATTAACTATCCGAACAACCATGTTATGAAGGGAAATGTGGATGCTGCTCCTTTTATACTGTAATATTTAAGTGTGTTGGTTAAAATGTAATAAGCTTTACATGCAGCTCTGAACTTGGGCACGGTTCATAAACTCTAACTTCAAGATCTGCCATCTAACCCAAAAGTGAGACTGCTCTAAGGAAGAAAATAAATGTATGCTTGCCTTGATTATTCATTTGCAGAGATCCACGTAGTGCACAGAAGCATGATAGGGCATGTCTGTGTGAGAGTAATCATGCGTATCTGAGAAAAAAAATGGCACACAGAAATATGAACGTGATAAGCTTTTTCAAGGATTCCAGGGTGTTCTGGGTTTACTGGGTCTTACTTGTTACAATAGCCATTGGTGTCCTCCTGTGGTGTGAGTACCTTTCGACTCAATTTGAATGACAAAGTAGCGCATGACTCTTAAATGATATGGGGGGGCGGGCATATAAAGGTTTTACTCACGGACTCTCAGGATACACTTACACAGTATTACGATTTCCAGTCAGTGGCCTTATTGCTAGTCTGTGTTTATTGACTGTTTTTGAGAGAAAGTATTGTCAGTATTGTAGAGTTTTCATTCGAGTGTTCTGCATATGAGCTGCTTTGTTTTTGGGAGTTATTTTTTTTTTTTTTTCAAAACTTTATTTGGGAAGAACAAATATTACAAGTTATGCATTTGGAAGACACAGTAGTATAGAATACCTATAGCATAATTACATGAACATTGCCACGCAACGGTAGCCAGTGAGGTTGCATTACACATATAGTTTGCAGAACAATCCGAAATTTAGTGCATACAAGATCTTTGCGTCAAGTTAATGTAAGGCTCCACATCATCATTTTCAACCATAACTCTCAAGGGCACGTCCAGGTCTGCTCTTGCGTGATTTGGGGAGGGAGGGCTACTGTCTGATCACTGTAGGTACGCTACCAGGGCGGCCCATACATCATGTGGTCGGCTGGCTAGGGGCATGAGGTACCAATTTCAGTTAAATGAGTCTGACAATGTGCCACGTCTGCCAACCAGGCCTTAGGAGTTGGTGCCGGTTTCGAACCCAATGGATCGCCACCCGGCGCCGACCCAGTATTAGGAGCATGGCGGACAAACATCTATTGACGTCCGGAATATCTTTGACATAGCCCAACAGACAGGTCATGGGGTCTGGAGCTAAGGTGTCCGAGGTGATGTCACTCATGATGCGGCATACGTCTTGCCAGAAGGCCATCATTTTAGGGTACGTCCAGGCTAAGTGTATAAATGAGGTATCAGGAGCAGCACATCTCATGCAGTTAGAATCTGCAATCAGTCCCATTTTATGGAGCACAGTGGGCGTGCGGTATAACCTCTGGAGATACTTAAAGTGTATGAGGCCTAAACGGTCATTTGGCGAACGTTTATGGGACTGATTGCAGCAATACGTCCATTGTGCAGGCGTGGGAACATCCCCGAGGTCAGACATCCAAGGTAGTCGTGTCCGCTCAGTGTCGACTGGGGAAGAGCATAAAGTCTTGTGATCAGTTTTCGTGGAGAAGTTTAGTGTGAATATATTCTAGCGCAGTGCATTGGGCCGGGAGGGCGGGAAATGAGGCATAATTATCTTCGCAAGTGGAGCGGATTTGAAAGTAAAGCAGGTTATCTAGAGGAGTAGTATTCTCCGGAAGAGTAAGCAACTGATCATTAGGGTACAGATCCACATTTGTGGTAATGCCAAGTGAAGCAGAGCGTCACGCCATACCTGATGTCTGGAGTGGTGAGAATGATGGGTTGCTCGCCAGTGTCATAGCTGGGGCGTAGAGTCTCAGTATCCCAGTGTGTTTGTGTATTCCCTCCCAGGCCCATCGCATACATTCAACAGTGTCAATGTTGCCCTTTGGGGCCGTATAGGGAAGCAATATTGCAGTCTGTATTGGCCATGGGGCTGCAAGGTCGGTTTCTACGTGCAGTTACAATGGTGTAGGATGTTTATGTTTGTTTATTGATTTGTATAGCACTGAATCACCCATGAGGGTATCTCGGCGCTTGGGACTAGACAAAATAACAAGACCAGAAGGTTAGAAGAGGTATGTTTTTAACATCTTTCTGAATTGGGCTAGATTGGGACAGGCCCGTAAATGGAACGGCAGATCGTTCCAAAACGCTGGGGCCAGGTAAGAGAATGCTTTGCCTCCACTGCGCGCCTTTTTGATCCTAGGGATGGTGAGCAGAAGCTCAGTGCTAGATCTGAGTGAGCGTGTGGGGGAGTAGGGGGCCAGTTTGCTAGTCAAATACAGTGGCCCTTGCCCTCTGAGAGCTTATGAATAATACAGCCTATTTTGAATTTTACTCTCTTTAGTATGGGGAGCCAGTGGAGTTCAGGAGAGGTGCTGAGGGTGTTCTGGCAGGGGCGTCGGCAGTGAGGCGGGCAGCAGTGTTCTGTACTACCTGTAGTCTCTTAACCCCTTCACTGCGGCGGCTATTCCGCCGCAGTGCTAAGGGGGAGGGGGGCCGCGCGGCGCTCCCGTGCTCGTGACAGACCGCTCCGTCACGAGCCTCGGGCGCGCTGTGCTTGTGACGGAACGGTTCCGTCACGGCCCAGCCCGCCCAATAGAACACTCAGCGCAGGCGCGGAATTCGCGCCGCGCAGGGGCAGCGAGCGGGCCGTGACGGAACCGTTCCGTCACCAGTACAGCACACCCGAGGCTTGTGACGGAACGGTTCCGTCACAAGCACGCAAGGGGTTAATGGAAGCTCGGTTAGCTGAGAACAGGAGGGCATTACAGTAGTCTAGTCTACTAAGTACTAAGGCCTGCATGAGCATTTTCTTGGTGGACGTGGGAAGAAGGGGGAAGATCCTGCGCAGAAGGCCAAGGATGTAGAAACAAGAGCCCACCGTGGTGTTAGCATGCGTCTCAAGGGTCAGTTTGCGGTCGATTCTGACACCGAGATTTTTGACCGCTTCTTTGGGGGCAGGGGCAATGCCTAGTTCGTCCGGCCACCAGGTGGGTGTCCAACAGGTTTCAGCTCCTCCAAACAACATGATTTACGATTTGCCAGCATTAAGTTGTAAGAAGTTGGTCTGCATCCAAGTGGCAATGGATTTCATGCCTTCAGAAAACCTAAGTTCGGTGTCGGGATTGTTCTTGTCGAATGTCAGGAGGAGCTGTGTATCGTCTGCATATGAAATAGGGGTGAATCCTAATGATCTCATCAGTCTGGCAAGAGGGGCGACATTAATGTAAAAAAGGGTTGTGCTAAGGCAGGAGCCCTGAGAGACCCCCTTGCTGACTTTTGTCGTGGCAGATTTAAAGGTACCCATAGTGACAGTCTGTGTCCTGTCAGTCAGGAAGCTGGTGAGCCACTTCAAGGCCAGCCCTCTAACGCCTATCTTCTGGAGTCTCTCCAGTAGGATCCGATGGGAGATAGTATCAAATGCCGCTGATAGGTCAAGCAGTACAAGAAGTGCTGCTTGACTTGTCCATGGCCATACGAATGTTATCAGTGACTTCAATAAGGGCGGATTCAGTGCTATGTTTGGCTCTGAACCCCGATTGGAAAGTATCTAGCTGTTGTGAAGTTTCCAAGTACTCAGATAGGTGTTTGTTGATGTGTTTTTCAATGAGCTTTGTCTGTAAGGGAAAAAGAGATATTGGTCGATAGTTGCTGCAGTCAGTGATTGGAGCTTTGAGGTTCTTACGTAGGGGTATGATTTGGGCATCTTTCCAAGTAGGAGGGAGATAACCAATGTTGAGGGAATTATTGAGAATGGAGCAGATAGGGGGGGCAAGCTGGACGGCGAATTTGGTGGCGATCTTAGCAGGTATAATGTCCATAGGAGAGCCCGATTTGGTTTTGTCTAAAAGGGATATGACTTCCATGGGACAGAGATGGGGGAAGGAAAGAAGTAGATTGGGAGTGTCCTGTGTATTGGCTGTGTTGATAGTGGTGGGGGGGGGGAAATAGTGTTGGCCGAGATAATATTTTGATAAATAGAATCTATTTTCTGGGTGAGATACGTCGCAACATTATTGCAAAGCGCCTGAGAAGGGGATTCCGCCGTGTCGCATGCCTTGGGGTTAGAGTAGGACCTAATTATATTAAATAGAGTCCTGGAGTTGGAGCCAGCTTGCTCCAATTGCTGAGTACCACGGTCGGTACCATCTGTCCGTAACGGGCGAGGGACTGGATGTGGTAGAGGGGCTCATAAGTTGGAAACTTAGTAAAGAATGGTCGGACCAAGTCAGCGGAAGAGTGTCCTCATATAAGATGTATTGGGAGTTGGAGAGAATGAGATCTAATGTGTGCCCAACTATGTGGGTGGGGGCGTTGTTAATTTTGAGGAGACCAGCAGAGGCCAAATCCTCCAGACAGGTCACTGCATCATGATTGTGGAGCTCCTCGCTATGAATGTTGAAGTCCCCTAAAAGTAAGAAGTTACATGTGGCGATGATGTGAGGGGAAATAAATTCTAGCAGACGACCATTAAAATCTTGCAGTGGGCCAGGCGGCCTATAGACCAGGGCCCCTTTCCAACTGTACTGAGGATGTATATCACATTTGAAAATGAGGCATTAAAATAGGTCAGTGCTCAATTGGTCAAGGATCGTGACAGGTAGCGAGTCTTTATGGACAGTAGCGATATCCCCTCCAGCTCTTTCTAGCCTATCCAGTCTTTAGATGCGAAAGCCTGGTGGGAGAGCCAGAGCGATAGCTGGAGTAGCTGAGGGTTTAATCCAAGTTTCTGTAAAGAATCCGATATCAGGGTTTTTCTCATTTAGAAGATCCCCAATTGCAATGGCATATTTGGGGAGGGATCTGACATTAGCCAGAAGGCCGTGCCAAGTTTTCTGGTTATGTGAATTTTCATGGGGTTTCGAGGGGAGGGCTAAATCTGGATAGGAATGTACCCCAATAGAGATAGGATCATAAGATATGTTAGTAATGTGTGATGTGAAGGCCTGATATTTGCAAGTATAGCATGAGAAGGGTCCTTCTGGTAAGCAGCCAATATCGTGCCCTGAACCGCATGGGTTCTGTCTGAGCTCAAGTAAAGTATCCCTAGTATAAGTGAGCCTGTGTCGCGTCTCCGTGGGGACCTCTATGTTAAGGATGTAGCCAAAAGTGGAAAAAACTAGCCTGGGCTGCGTAAGCTTAAAGTTTGAAGTCGGGAGCACCCAGCCCTCCACGTGCGAAGGGCAGCATTAGGGTGTCATATGCAATACCCGGTTGGCGGCCCGCCCAGTAAAGGCTAATCATGTTGGAGCATAGTCTCCGGAAAAATTTGGATGAAAGTGGCAGCAGAATATTTAAAAATAGATACAAGAACTTGGACAGGACTACCATCATAGCGATGGCAATTCTACTGGCAAGAGATAGTGGTAGGGTTTTCCAGGTAAGAATTCTGGACTTAAGCCAGCCGATGGCTCTGCCATAGTCCTCTTACCACAGCTAGTATATTTTCCTAGTGAGCCAAATTCTCAGATATTTAATCGGCCGCATGCCCATGTAATTGAATAATCTGTATCGAAGGGGCAGGTCGTGTCAGTTAATGGAAATAAAATTGATTTCCCCAAGTTTACTGCACCCCGGAGTAAACGCAGAATCGGATGACCTCTCTGGTCATAGGGCCTAGGTTGTTTTGGGGCTCTCGAATAAAAAGGGCGACATCATCCGCATACCTTGATGTGACTAAGCTGCATGATGAGAAGCCAGTGCCCATCTGTGTGTGATGTTGCCTTAGCTGCGCCGCCAGTGGCTCTATAACTATGGCAGAAAGCATGGGAGACAGTGGGCAACCCTGCCTGGTGCCAAGGGAGATGTGTATTGGTTCAGTGATTTGGCCATTGATACGGATACGTGCTGTAGGTTGTGTTTATAGTAACTTTATTTTGTTAATGAAGAGGGGGCTAAGTCCCAGACGGGCCAACAAGGTGAAGTGGAAGGGCCACTCAAGCGAGTCAAATGCCTTAGTTGCTTCCAACAGGGCAGCTACTGCAGGCAGGTTTGGGTTGATTAGATGTATGATGGAGAAGATTGTACATAGGTTATGAGAGGTGGCACGACCCGACATAAAACCAAATTGAACCGGGCGAGCAATAAGCGACATGAGGGGAAGGAGGCGGTTGGCGAGGAGTTTCGTATAGATTTTATTATCCGTATTAATGAATAAAAGTGGACGATACGAATCGCAGGAGTCAGGGGTTTACCAGGTTTAAGCAAAAGAGTGATTAGGGCCTCGTGGAGAGTGGTGGGAAAGTGACCTACCTCGACCGACTCATTATACATTATGGCTAGATGGGGAATGAGGACAGTAGCGTATTCCTTATAAAAGGCCCCCGTTAGCCCGTCCACCCCGGGTGCCTTATCACTGGGAAGGCTTGAAATCACCTGGGCAATTTCTGCAAGGGCTCATTCAGGTATTCTTGATGCCATAATAGCTCGATAGTATCAAAATATTGTTTAATATTAAGCTGGTGTAGAATTGGGAGATTCTGTCGAGTATACCCTGTGGGGCGACGATTCTGGTACCATTTTCGTCCCGTAACTCTGTGATGTAGGTTGAGGCATGGGGCTTTCATAATAGGTGTGCAAGAGTTTTACCAGGGTGGTCGCCCTCCCCATAACGGTGAGCTTGCGCTTCACGGCCTAAGTGTGCAACCTTGCGCTCAGCTTCGGACTGGTATTCACTCATTTTTAGGTGTATGTCCGCTAGGAGAGAGGGGGATGGTGTGCTGCTATAGGTCAGATCGAGTTTTTTAATTTCTGATTTTAATCGCACCAGAGTGCCATGAAAAGATTTAAGAACCCCGGATTGTCTGGCTATTCATTCGCCTCTGATCACGACTTTAAATATTTCCCATAAAGTGGAGGGGGAGTCCACTGAGCTCCTGCTCAGTTAGAAGAATTAGACCATGGCCTGACAGAGTTGCTCACGAAACGCCGTGTCTCGAAGCGCATGTGGGGGGAGGCGCCATGCGAACAAGTTTCTAGACAAGCTGGGGAGTTGAATGGTGAGGAGCATCAGTGAGTAGTCTGATAATGTGCGCGCCAGATGGGACGAAGACATAGACCAGCCCAGCACATTCCGGGTGACAAACCACAGGCGATGCGGGACCAGGAGTTGTGGGTGTTGGAAATACAAGTGCCCTCGCACTCACCAGGGTGGTGATGTCTCCACCCATCGCTTATGAAGTTATCTCGGATTATGGAGTTCAGCATGATAGTGGCCTGGGGATGAAGTGTGCATGAGCCAGAGAGGTCAAGAGCGCTGTGCAGGGCAATATTGAAGTCCCCACCCCACAGCAATGGGAGAGGGTTATCAGTGTTCGGACTGTTAATGGTGGCTAGTATCACGGGTTGGGTATATAAAATGCCTGTGAGAAACACATAGCGGCCTTTAGGGTCAGTAATGGTGTGAATGGCTCTCCATGGCAATCCCTTCCTGATCAAAATTGTGACCCCCCCTGGCGTAGTTAGAGTTGAAGGAGGAATACGTGTCACCCCAAGGCTTAGAGTTGAGCCTAGCTACAGTGTGGGTGGTTAAATGGGTCTCTTGAAGAAAACAGATATCTGTCTTGTGCCGAGTAAAATACGCATGTATAAGGCTGGCTTTTCGATAATCATTCATGCCTCTAATATTCCAAATCATGAGTTTTAGCTCAGTCATTAAGTCGGTGTATAGCAGTAATGTGTGGCTTAGTGCAAGCAATTTTTTGGGTACAATATGCCGTTGCAGAGCTAGTTATGGTATGTGTGACTTCCGATGTGCTTCCAAAGAAGAAAGCAAAAACAACAGTTGATGGACAGAATGCAGAACAATGTCATGCAATCACCCCAGTACAGAGATACGGGCCTAAATCCATCGTTTTGTTGCACTCCACACCACCCCAGCTCAGACATGGCCATATGCAAATCAGCCTTGACCCTGTGCCTCATGGGAACAGTCCAGCCCGAACTGCCAAGCCATGTCTTCCCTGGACTGGAATCAAGCATCCTAGGAACGGTTTCTGGCTATCAGCCGTCATCAGCCAGGATAGCTTGACTCCAGTGGTGTGAAGAGCACGGGACTCAAGTCTGAGCATACCCGTCCCACTCAGGGTGACAAATGCAAAAACAACAGTTGAGGGACAGAATGCAGAACAATGTCATACATTCACCCCAGTACAGAGATCTGGGCCTAAATCCATCGTTTTTTTGCACTCCACACCACCCCAGTTCAGACATGGCCATATGCAAATCAGCCTTGACCCTGTGCCTCATGGGAACAGTCCAGCCCGAACTGCCAAGCCATGTCTTCCCTGGACCGCTTTCCGATCTCCAACCCCCACCCACTCCAACCCCTAAACATGGTTGAGACATTACCCCCACCCCCCGGAACCCCAACTTGGCAAAAAACATCTGACGCCAGGAGTCATCCCCTGAGGGGTATGCAGGCTCATCAAGACAACCCCCAGGTCGAAAGGCCGGGTGGCCGAGCTTAATTAGTACAAGCAAGGGGCGGAATTGAGAGACATTGCAACACGAGAATGGGGAGCAATTGTGGCACACCATTTGAAATTTAGCATGGACATCAAAAGGATATGGGCAGCAGATATTGATATAACCCATACAAAATGAGTTACAAAGGTAGAGGAAACTCAGTCATTGTCACTGGTTCGACCCTCGTCGGTGGGTAATTGTCGGTCTCTTGAGGGCGGCTTATGCGGTTGCTTAGCATACGCTAGGGCAGCCTATGGATCGGTAAAGTAGCGAGGCTTGTTTCCAAAATTGATGCGCAGCTTGACGGGGACATGAGAGCATATGGAACATGTATTTGCTGGAGGGCACGCTTAGCTGGGAAAAAGTCTCTGCGGGCATATTGCACCGTGATACAAAGAAAGGGTGTTGCCCTGATGCTGGACCTCTCCCATTTCTCTCGCCCTTCGTAATATGGAATCTGGGCAGTTCAACAATCGAGCCACGATAGGCCTGGCCGGGGCCCCAAGGGAGGGACGCGGGCCCAGTGACCGATATTCTCGTTCAACGTTGAATACGATGGATATGCTGAATATGATACGCTGAATATACTTCACCAAACAGATCCTTGAAAAGTGCTTCCAGGTAGGTTTCCATTTTGTCAATGGCGGTGGATTTAGGGAGGCCCACGACGCAAACGTTCCTGCGGGAGCGGGATTCTAGGTCTCCTTTTTGGCGCGGATCAGTTAGAGCACCATGTCCATTTTCAAATGTTGCTGTTTCCCCGCTGTCTCTGCATCCTCCAGATCCGAGACCCTGGCCTCCAACTGTTCGATATGAGTGTTGTGTGAATCCACGCGTTGTTTTACCTGATCAAGGCGGTAGGTGAGGTTATTAAGTTTAGCGTCAAAAGTATTGAGACTTGATTTAACTTCTAGGAGCAAAGAGCAAATGTTGTCATCTTGGGGCTCTTGGTTTTCAGTATGCATGCCGTGCTCCCCGGCTTCCTGAGATGTTTCGTCCAATCTACCAGCTCCACGGGTCCCGAAGGTGAGTCTAGATTGTTTTGCATCAGCCTTTCCCATCTCGGCGAATGGAACTCTGGAGCCCAAGGGCTGTGGCACAGGCCTGTGTCTGAAGGTTCCCAAGTATAATCAGTGTGTGAAGTGTTCGTGGATGGGTTGTGGAGGTGCTAATAAGGATTGAAGTAGATCGGTAGCGCACCCAGGGCAGAGTGATCAAAAGTGGAGCTCATGCCTTGCTTTCCCAGGAGGCCGGACCATAGAAAGGAGCAGGCACAGCACGCCGTTCAGTCCAGGGGAACAGCAGCAGTAACCTCTCCAATGCTCCAGCACCCTGCAGCAGGCAAAGATGGAATGGACTCAGTACTGGGTAGAGTAATGTATCAGTGCACAGTTAGGTTGGATTTTAAGCACCACACAGCCTCTCCAGGGCCGGCGCCAGGCACGGAAGGGTAGAAACCAGCAGCAGTCACACAGCCCCCGGACTGTGCAGTTCTAATGAGACGGCAAAGTGGGGGTAACAATGGTGATGCGATCACTTGCAGGCCTTGAGTGTAGCTGGAGGGTAGAACACACTGGTGCGCAGGGTCACCTTAAGTCAGGGCTGGGCCCCCACCACCTCCGCTCCTTACCGGGTGCCCCGATGGGTTTGGGAGCGAGGAACTGCGCCCGGGGTAAAAGTCGTGTCCCACCAGCCAGGGCATGCAGGGCTGAGGGCAAGAGCCCAGTGCAGAAAGGCTGTATGGGATCTCCAGCGCAGGGAGGCAGGATATGGCGGGGCCTGCAATCTCACCTCAGGCAGGCCCGTCATCCACCAGGCGGCCCCGCCCAGCCCAACAGCAACACAAAGTAGACCAAAGCAAATTAGGGGAGCACGGCCCATCACAGAAAGCCCCTGTGGTCGATTATCAGCAGGATGGCAGAGTGGTTAGGGAACGCCGGTGAAGCAAACCCCTTGTGGGCCCTGGTTCAAGCCTGAAGGGTAGAAACTGCAGGTGCGTGGAGCCACCATCAGCCGAGTCTGGGCCCCCACTTCATCCGCTCCTTACAGGATGTTTTGCAGAGACCAAGCGCCGACATCCGCGCATGGGTCCGGCGCCGCTCCCCGCCCACCCGGGCACTCAGAGTGGATGACACGAGCCCGCTGCGCAAGGCCGTGCAGTCAAACCGGACCCCCAGCGACGAGACACAGGATGCAGCGGGGCCCACAGCCGCACCTCGTGGGGGCCACGCAACCCCCCAGGCAGCCCCGATCAGCCCGGCAGCAGCGATCACAGGAGGTCTTGGGAGTACGGCCTCGCGGCACCCAGCATCTGCAGCCGACATTCATCCGTGCGGCTCGCTGGAATCCCCAGGTGACACGAAAGCAGAGAGCATTTGTCGAGCGGGTGGATTCCCCTTGCCAAGGAAGGACGCTGCAGGATTAGTTGCTCGGCCAGCAGAGCTCGCCTAAGGCGCAGCCATCTTGCCGCTGGCGAAACCACGCCCCATTTTTGGGAGTTATTGGTGCAATCTATGATGCAGTCTGGCTGCTGGAATTCAGAGCTAATTTTGAATAGTTCTTTGGTTGACTTGGCCAGCACCTGAAATGTATTTTGACTAGAGATTTCTTGCCTTTCTGGATAGGTGCTTCTTAAATTGTGTATTGTCTTTACCACTTTTTTTCCTTCCAAGTTATGTGTTTTCCTTTAGTATTGTTCTAGTATCGTAATGTAATTGTAAATTGTATTTATATGGCACTTACTACCCCAGACTAGGTGTTGAATCACTTTTAAGAATGTATCATCCTACTCCGGACCCAAGATTAGAGTTTAATAGTATGTAGAATAGTAATAAATGGTTTGCTTTTTTTCCTGTGCATTAGTTGTATTAGGTTTGTGCAATTGATTTCTTGAATGTTTAGTAGAGTTTAGAATGATAGGAATGGATTAGAAAAGGGGAAGTATTAAGTTGTTTTGTAAGTAGTTGTCATGTCAATCAATCAATCAGGGGTTTGTAGAGTGCTGCTCACCCGTGGGGTTTTAAAGGCACTGGGGGGGAGGGTGACTCTGGATCAGTCGAAGAACCAGGTCGTGAGGCCCTTCCTGAATGGTGCAGGGTCGGGGAGCATCTGATGTTCACAGGGAGCTCTTTCCAGGTTTTGGCTGCAATGTAGGAGAAGGCTCTCCCGCCGGTTCTGCTTCTGCAGATGCGAGGGGCCTCTGCCAGTGCAAGATTGGCGGAGCGGAGAATCCTCTTAGGCACCTGGTAGGATACTCTGTCGTTGAGGTATTTGGGTCCAATGTTGTTGAGGGATTTTAGGCGTGGGTAAGGAGTTTGAAAGTGATCCTCTTCTCGACTGGGAGCCAGTGGAGGCCTCGTAGGTGTTGAGTCATGTACTTGTGACGCGGTGTCCTGAGGGCGAGTCTGGCTGCGGCGTTCTGGATGGTTTGGAGTTTGTGTTGAAGAGTTCTGTTGAGTCTGGTGTAGAGGGCGTTGCCGTAGTCAAGTCTGCGGGTTATGAGTGCATGGGTGATAGTCATTTTGCCGTCAGGGGGGCTGTGTGCCTGTTAGTTGGATGAAATGTCTAAAAAGGAGGGGGATGTTTGTGAGATTAAAGTAGTCCGAAAGGTTTGGAATGAGTCAGAGAGAGGAGGGATGGGAGAAAGGTTAAAGGGAGTATTTTTATAACAAAACAGAAATTAACTTATACATACATATATACACATGACAGTTGGGTACAGTTTTAGGGGCTGGAATAAACCCCTCTACGTAAATACCCACATATACATAGAAGCAGCAATATGTACATGGTCTGATGTGAACATTTAACTAGTGGTGAAAAATGCATTTTTTTCAAATAACTATCATTACCTTATACATACATATACACACATGGCATTTCTTAAAGTTTTAGTTGCAGGTATAAACCCCTCTCTGTTTGCACCTTTACGTATTTGGAAGCAGCAATATTGACATGACCTGATATACACATGTATCTTGTGGTTTAATATACATTTTTCCACTTACATAAATGTATCTACTTATAACAGGAAGCATAGTTCAATACACTATGTCACATGTATAACAACAACCTCTTCTCCATGCAGTGAGAAGCATAGTTTGTCATGTCTGACTATACTTTTATGATACACTGTTGAGTTGTGAGTATATTCACATGGGAAAAACCAAGCTCTTGACTAATTTTCTGAAGCTGAGCAAAACATGATATGTTACTATTCCCTGGGAGTGCTCGTTGCAATTGGGTTCCACCCAATCAGTCCCCGCAGATTCTTTTGCTTTTAGATCACCCAGTTTTGGACTTTTAACTGTGGGTAAGTCTCACTACCAATGTCTCACCCACGGTAATCACATGCCAAACGGACTGCGCATGTTAACCACCAGTGTTCGTCTTTTAAGATAAGACCACTGCGACGCAGCAAGAGTAAGGGGCACTTGGTTGGTCACATTTGAACATGTTTGGACATGTGTGTGCACACATGTGCTGGCTGCTTGTGGTAGACTACACTTGTGCACAGGCCTGCAACAGCGCACCGGTAGCCTGGCGCAATGGGAACTCTGAAGGATTCAGTATTCAACTGGGATAGGCCTTATGAGGGTAGTGTACACTAACAGGGAAAGTCAGTGTGGTTTAATGTTTTGCCTGTACTGAACATTGGAGGTATGGGATAGGGTGGGGGTTAAATATGGCCTCACGAATACAATTGCTACTACTACTACTTTCCCTACTACTTTCCTCTTCCCATTTACGCCCCTAAGAGGGAATCATGGATTTTCACCCAGCCTGGCTATTGCCATATGACAAATGGGTAAAAGGAGGGTGCAAAACATTGAGCGATATGCATGTACAGAGATTGGTTAAATCCTTTGAATAACTGAGGAAGCAGTATTCCCTCCCAGAGACGTAGAGGTATTGTTACTGGAACGGTAACTGTCAACTGCATCATTGTCTACAAATTTCCAGAATCAAGTAGGAGGGCATGTGAGCCGTCTCACCCTTTAAAAAGTCCCACTTCCACTGAATTGGTGACAAACATGTCACAACAACTATATACTATTAGTTCTAATGGAAACAGATGGAAATTAACAAAAGCACGAGTAAGTATCCATGCTTGACATCACACATTTGGGTCTGTATTCTCTGTGTAAAAAGATTCATTTTCTTGTTGTATGGATCATATCTTCCAGCGCAGAGACCCCTTTTACGTTTCATTATGAAGGCATGCGTTATTGAGCATGAAACAAATGATGAATTGCTATTTCATCAAATGCACATTTCTGGCATGTGCTTGTTCTCTGTACATGTTTAATGAATATCTTTGATAAGCAAGATCAACTAAAAAATACATTCAATGAAAACTTTGTGCTTATTTAGCGTAGACATTATTCCAGGAATGTTGTAAATCTTATGACTGTTTCCCTCAAGAATTCTATTACTTTTATCTATTTTAATCACTTGCTTTTAAGAGTCTTTCCTTTAGTTTTAGATTCTTAAAAATATATAGGACAGGTTCCTTTCTAGCTATAGTCTCCATTTTAGTTAGCCTGTCCAGCTTGTTTATCTTTGGCCCTGAATCCATCTTAGGTAATGGAGGTTGCTGTAGTAGACCATGGAAGCTGCTATCTTTGACAATGGGGGCTGCCATCTTTCTCAAATTATGCAGAATCATTGTCAAGTCTACAATATGACACATATCTCATCTGAGCTTGTAAAAATGTCTGTTTGTCTGACTGATGGCATAGATATAACACATGATGCAAAATAAGTCTGGGTAAAGTGTCCACTTATCACCATGTCTAGGTCAAATAAGAAAAAAGTTTAGACATTTGGTCAAAATATTTTAGTCTGAATTAACGTCCTCTTACGTAAGAAATTCCAATCTATGATCAGATTTAATATATAAGGGCTGCCATTTGACAACTTGGAAGAAGAGACACTTCGACCAGATCACAGACTCATATCGCAGATGAGCACGGCACCAGATTCCATCTCGACCAAAGAAGCCTTCAGCATGACTCGCCGAAGCTCTGCGAAGCACTGGTTTCTGCCTTCACAAACTGGTGTCAGGATTGTGTTCTCTCGTAAATGTAAATACAGTCTACTAGTTCTTTACCTTGTGCTCGAAGTAGCAGACAAGCTGCTCCAAAAAGGCAATAAACCCTGATGTCCAGGTATGCACACCACCTCTGAAACTAGGGCTCATTATTCATCTGTTTGAATTAGCATAGTGCTTAGAGATAGCACAGTGAGGGTGTGAGGGCTATAAATTGTGATGTTATGATTTTTCCCTGCTTTCACTCTTATTGAAAAGCTTAGCTGCTTTAATTATATTCTGTGATTTTACCAATATTAGGTGCTCTAGATCTCAGCATTTTAGAATAATTATTTTTAAATAAATATGTTGAAATACATATTCCGTTTCTAGTGATCTTTAGTGTGTAAATCATTATTGAGTTATTGTTTGGATTACCACTGCTCCCTGTCAGTTGCCCAAAAACATTGACACCACCTCATTTATGTATTGGGTGGGGCAGTGCTTATTTTGAAATAAAATAAGTGCTGGCCCCCCACCTGGAGGTCACTAGAGCTGACACCACCCATTGCTCCTGCCAGCGCTGCCAAACCAAAACTTTTTTACCATCACACTCCAAAAAGTGTGACAAGTCAGTCTATACCAGGCCCCCAAAGCTGTAAGAATCTCTTAGGCAGCAGGTAGTAGTCATTTTAATGTATAATTATTAATAAACATGCGTTGCTGAGCTCATCTCTAAATTAGAAACCATGTATCAGACTGTCATATGTACCGGTGTTGACAATTAAGTGCCGGTGCAGAGCACCGGGAACCACCGGCTCAAATTAAGCACTGGGGTGACGTTCATTGGGGGCTACAATAAACTGTTTTTCACATTTAATGCTGGTGCATTGAACTAAGTTCGCTCATGTCACCCGTTGGTGTACAAACAAACCTTGTAGAGCTAAACCCAAAACTTAGTTTACCAAGATTCTCCTAGTTTAATTTAAGCCCAAGAATTTTAATGAAGTTCAGTTACTAGTTGTAGGAGTCCAATTGTTATTCCACATGTCCCCATGCTAGCATTTTTATCCATAATATATTCCTGTCTGTTGAGTCAAATGCTGATGAAAGACTGATTAACACAACATACAATAGAATTCCTTTTTAATGCATTTAATTTTCTGTAAAGAGTTTCAATACAATGCATTTATTATTTTAGTGATTTCTTCTAAATCCAATGTGATTCTTTTGCAGGATTTGCACTTTTTAAACCCATTCTATAAGGTGACCTAAGAGATCCTTATCATAGATTGTCCCTGAAATATCCATTAGTGCAATTATATGACAGTTTTTTCATAACCTTCTTTATACATAGGGACTCAAATACTTCTCCTCCAGGAAACAGGAATAGTGTTTTTCTTAATCTCTGTTTTTATTAGTGGTACCAATAAAGAGGACTACATATTTGGGTGCAATATCAATATATTCACTAGGATTTCATCCAGGGCTTGGACTTGTGATGATTTGATTGCTCATATTTGATCTACTAGTTCTCTTATAGTTGGGCAATCGGGGCTCACCATTCTCTCTTCTTCGGTTCCATTGAATCGAGCAACCTCTCTATTTAATTAGATCTAAGTATCAGACTGCGAGTTCTTCCATTGCCCAACATTATTCAAACTATACATATGTGAGGTATTATTGATCAAATATTTTTCTTCTACCGGTGGAGCAATTACTCTTTTTCTTACAACCAGTGAATTGAATTTCCAATCAGACCCCAAAATGTGTTTTTTAAGTGTTTCAGGGTCCTTACTTCTTTCCATAATTTTTCATTGTTCTTACATTTCCCTAGCTGCCTGTTCAGCTGTTTCAGCCTTTTTTGCGTTTGACCTTAATTTTATCGATTATGTTTTTGCAACTAAACTCCTCTGAGATCATTCATGAAGACCTAATATTGGTTCAGTAACATGTTATAACTCATGTCCTTTATTTCTTCAACAACAATCAATAATTCTTTCCAGTGTATGTTTTTTGCTGCTGCTGTCTGGTCGATGTTATCGTTATTCTTAATCTCAAGATTTGGTCCAGCTTTCCATATTTCATGCATTCTTCCTTCTATAGCCATAGATGAATGTAATGGTCTCTATTAACTTTCTCTAAGTTCACCTACTCTGAAGTTGGTTAAATTAAAGAATTGTCATGACATTACAGCATAGCTTGATGTACTTACTGGACAGTGTGGTCAATGAAGACCGATCTTGAAAGTCAATGGAGCTCTGGTAGAGGAACCTGCTTCAATCTCTCTCCATCTCCACAGTGCTACAGAAAATATTTAACTCTGAAGCGACTGGAATATGATTATTTTCAGCTCCAGTTAGGTCTCAGTCTGTCTGTCCTTTCCATTCTTCTCCATGTTCTATCGCAGCACTATTTGACTCCTTCGGGACTCCCAAGGTTTCCCTCACCAGTTCAGGTTTGAACAATGCAGAACAAGCCATTTAAGATGTTACTTTTCAGCCTACACCGTTGCTTTTTAGTTGCGTAGAAGTTTGTAATGAATCCATCGCCTGCTAGATGTCAATGGAAAACATGTATTTTAAATAGCCACATCCTAGATTCTGCTTTAACGCATAACACCGTACACATAGCCACTTGATCAACACATAAAGTGGATTCTGAAAATATAATAAAGAACATTCCCAAAAATATTTTATAAATTTACATTACATAAAATATAGGGGTGTAATACTTTTAGTAGCACACCAGCATCCTGAAGAATCACACCACATTTGTAAATTGTAATTATCCACTTCCTGATGTAGAATCAAGGCTGCTGTACAACGGATTCCCGTACTGTGTTGTCCCTCTGTTTTTCCAATTAGCTCCATGTCTATGCTGAATAAATGTTATTGCTTGTGTGAATTCTTTGGAAATATTGCTCGCGTTAATTGTCAATAACGCCATTTTACACTACCTGTGGTATGGTGAACATTAGTTTTCAGTATATTCTTCATGCAAGTCCATTAATTATGTCTTTCTTAGCAAGAACAACATCCACACATAGTCTAATCTCATCGGAATTGTCTATTGCAATACAATGCATTAGATATATGTTTTAGAGCATGAAAGCTGAAAACTATACATTTCTTTACAGAACCCACAGGTAAATTAAGGACACACTATCCAAATGTGTCTCCTTTGACAGCTTGTTGCAAAATCGCCCAAAGAGAATAGTAAGCTCTAAAATCTTTGTTAGTTGAACAAAACAACTTAAATGTTTAATAGGTGGTGTGATCTATGAAATGTCCTGCTTGCATTCCCTTCTCAGGGTAACTGCTATAAGTGGGTGAATCCTAAGCATCAATTACGGAATATTGTGGAATACTAATATCTTAGACAATAGGCCCAGGGCCAAAATAATCTGTATTGATTTTCTATACCTAACTCCACATATGTATCTTGGTGATATATATCTTCAAGATACAAAAATGTGGAGTTAAGAATAGTAAATCTACACTTCCCAATATGTACTCACCTTTCGATATTTTGTCCCTCAATATTTTGTCTGCAATATTCGTGTACCACAATACTTTTGTACTTGGGATTCCTCAGTACAATCTCTTCAAGCAACCTGAGTTTGCACTGTATGAAAATTGAGTAAGTATTGTTAGCTTCCAAGTGTGATTGTAATGAATTTCCTCCAGTCACGAAGTGTGGATAATTACAGGTGAATGTGTCACTCCTGTGGTTTGCGAGAACCACAAGCCATTGATAACTTCTGGTGAAAATAGAGCAAACAACTGGCATGACAAGTACTTGGGAGTAGCAAACAGAAAAATATTACTGGGAAATAGTAAAGGTGTACACCCTGTATCAGCAAGAAATGGTTTGAGGAGCAAAAATTCATGTATCATGCTACTAAAGGTCCGGGCGTAAGACATTAAGCTAATTCTATCCCAGGAGTGGTGCATAGTTACTAAACCAGGATGGTCCGTAAAGGCACTGAACAAAACAAGCAAGCTGCTAGTGCTGTACTGTGTTTGCTGGTAAATGGGTGGTCTAGGAGACTAATCTCACCCACAAGAGAAATTGTGGCAAAGTGGTTGGAGGTACAGTATGCTGTCTTGAGCAAGTTGGTATCCAGAAAGTATCTCTGCCTGCAAGGGGTTTGCAGAGCTGTCTGAGGGGCCAAGTAAAAGAGTTGGAAAGCACTTTGAAAGCACGTCAGAATACTTGATTACGAGATTGGCAGTCTGAATGCCATGGCCGCCAGTAGACCACAGTGCTGGCGGTCTTCAGACTGCCATATTACGGGTTTACCACGGTGCCGGTCATGTGGCTGCAGAGATCTTGCGGTGGTAGTGATTCATTTTCCATATTTAACGATGCCTGTGTGAACATTTCGACTGCATATGTGTCGAATGCACACATACGCATGATACATGTTCAAAAATATTATCTATCCATTGCTGGAGTCTGAACCATATGTCAGCCGTCCAAGAAATGGGTATATGGAACAAAAAGTACTCACCTGTATGCCACTGCAAACAGTGAAGTAGTCCTCAGGGTGAAGATGCTGCTGTGAAGGGGGGACCTGAAGAAAGAGACCCACGTCGAACTCTGATGGGAAGAACATGAAAGGGGTGAGTTTTCCCCCCAAATCCTTCATGTACACCAACGTGAAGCTGGTGGTCCCACCACCGTGGTTGGCTCATCAGAAAGCCAACTCATAATATGGCCGGTGGTTAAACTCCTCTGTACTGCCCGATGGCAGCTGCTTTTCCTTGACTGTGACCCGTTATTCTGGGGTGTGCTGGCAGTGTTGGCGGTTCAGCTGCGGGCTTTGCAATAGCAAGCCGCCCAACGCGTAATATGGCGGTTGGACTGCTGAGCTCACGACAGACGTACCGCGACTGCCAAACTCGTAATAAGATCCAGAATTTAGTATCTCTTCAGAGGTCATTGTTCATAGAGAGCAGTTCTGAAAAATCTCTAAAATGTGGGGTCTTCTCATAGGCTGGTCTTCACTTATAAAATGCTGTCAGGTCCGACCTAGGGTGGACAGGCTGTCCCAAACCTTTGCAGCAGAATATGGCCGCTTCTGAGCTCTTAGCACATATGGGGTGGATCAATTAAACTGATGTGGATACAATGCTTTACCAGCTCAGGCTCAGTGTGAAGGTTGGTGGCCTCTGAGCTAAAAGGAGTGCACAGGAGCGTAGTACTAACTAGGCTAGCCAGGTGTTAGCTTTGCACTAACCCAGCAAGCTGAATCTGGCTGGAGTGATGTCAATCTCCTCAGTTTCTCAAACCAACTGATAACTATTAAAGAAGTACTATACTGGTAAGCAGTAGACCACGAGAAATGAGTGTGTGAAAAGAGAGAGAAACAGAAACACTGACTATCTTCTATCCATCTGTTCTTACAGCAATTAAAGCATTGAGATTAAACTGAGAAATAACTTTTTAAATATTTCACCTCTTAATTTCCACTTCACTAACCCTATTATGACTTTTGTTATACCTTGTGACAATCTCTGTATTTCTCACTCTATCAGGTTGACACTCTGAGACTTGCCAGAGAGGAACTGTAAATAGAATCTCCATTATAGATGCAAAATATTACTTGAAGTACTATACTTATTTCTATGTTGATAACTACCTGTAGAGATTGTAAAGTTAAGCTGTGCCCTGTATGATTTAGGTGACAAGTCCACCTGCTGTAACATACTGCTGTAACATAAGCAATGCATAATAGTTTAAATATTCCCCTGTAGCAACATGCAATCACATCCCTTCCATCCCAATACCTTATAGTGAATAAAGAAAAGAAAAATACGTATGTAACATAACATAACATGTATATTTGTACAGTGCACATTCACCCTGGACATCTTGGCACTGAATAGCAGATGTTTATTGTTACCTAACTCAATGGTACTTGTTTTATCGTCATCAGATGGATAAAAGGCTGTCATTTTATCGACATCAGATGGATAATTGGGCCCCCCGGGATTTGAACCTGTGATCATGAGGTTGTACACAGGCCACTGCCGTGGACGCATTAGTCCACTGAGCCACCTGGTCTAGAAGTGAAGATCCTTCTTACTCCCCTCTTTGAGAAAATTGTGCAGGTTAGAAGTTATACCCTAATAAAGAATGACTAAAAAAAAATGTTAAAAAATAGTTTAAATCCGAGGACGCACGGTTAAAACTTCTCTGAACATGAAAGTCTTTGATTACTCCAGGTGGATAAATTGTATTCCAGCTCTGGTAATAGAAATCCAGCTGCAGCAACTAAGCATCTTGATTGCCTATCAATGAATGCTCTGAAGCTCGAAGACCTGTTTAACAAAAGGTAATTTTCACTTTTGAGTATGTTTACTACATGCCAGTACTCACAAACTTAAAGAGTAAGTTATTACTAGTAAGTCCAGCACTACACATGTTCAACCAGCAGTAATATAACACTCTTACATAAAAAAATAATTTTAGGTAGGGATTTGAAATGAAACTCCACATCAATAATGTTAAATTTAAATACATTATTTCAAATAGGTAGAAATATAGATAAAGATACATTGATGTTTTAAAACATATACAAATAGTACATATTTATATTTTAAAGCTAAAATATTGTATTTACCTATTTTGAATTAAAAAAAATAATGTACCAAGAAATCATATTTAAAGAACAATTGCATTACTTTAAATTCATTCTATACATTTCTTTTAATAATTTTTAATGCACATAAAATATTGTTTTTCTTTAAGTGTAATTTTTAAAAATGTAAACTTTATACAAATTATTTTAATTTAATATAATACATTTCTATTAATCAAAGTTTTAGTTCAAAATGAATGTAAAAGTGTTGCAGTCTTTTTTATTTTGTTCTATGGGTAAAGTAAATGTATAAAATGAATTTGTATAAATATTTAACATACAAAATATTTTTAATTATATCTTATATTTATGTAGGTAAATAATTTTTTCAGGTGGAGATCTCTGCATAGCAACGTATAGGGAGAACATATAGAAAATTGTCTGTCTTGCATTGAACACTTTCAGCAGGTTGCAGATTGCCAATATTTGTAATGGAGACACATTAAGACAAAAATCATTTTTGTAGTAAAGATTTATATCTTCATCTGACACATTGCATACAGGTTAAGGAAGCCTTCTCAGACTTGAAGTAGAAGCAAAAAACAGGAGGCTCACTAAAAGCCCAGTTCATGCAGCGAAAAGTCACAGCGCAGTTAGCAGGAGACGTCTGCTCACACTAAGGGGGCATCATGACAGTCCTAGGCATGGAACACAGCCCGATGTGCCTTAAAGCGCATGGGGGTTGGGAAAGTGTGAGTCAGAGCTCTTCAATGAAAGTAAAGGGGCAAAGTACTGAGCACTGAAAGCCACAAAATAAATTAGGTCTAGGTTCACTCAGCAAGCATTAACATGTTTTGCAAGATAAATACCTAACTTTGTTATAACGGTCAAAGTGCAAATTATGGACGTAAGCAAAATGTGCTTCTGACTATATAGAGCAGAAGAAGAGAGGCCAGGGCAGTTTGTCTAACCCGTTGAATTTTCATTACAACTCCACTTTCTTTGACAGGCCATTGTACCCAACGTACAATGTACACAATGTAACTAATTATTACAGATGGACCACTGCTGCCACAATTTTATCTGAGTGAATGAATGGGATCAAAACAACTGCACAGGGTAACAAATGTAAATTAAGGCTAGTTGTAGGACAGAAGAGCGAGCGTGAGTACAACGGCAACACAATAGAGAAGTGTGAGATGTGTCACTTTATTGCCGTACATACTCTGTCCAGATGCCAAGACTCCTCAAGTTCAGGCTAGTGGGAAAAACGTCCTAAATTTTAGTAACTATATCACGCATTCCAGTATACATGTATGTGTATTGAAGTTTCGGAAATAATATGTCTAGAAAAGCCATGTGTGCCATCCAATGTCAGTGTAGGCCCCAGACAAGGATAAATGTCTATACAGGTTCACAAAGGGACATCAACAGTGCAAAAACATAACTCTTAGCCATACTGTCAGTACACGTGCAGACATACACTCTGGTATATAGCCACCATGGCCGATGCAAAGGTTGGGTTGGTACAGCTGTTCTGGTGTCAAATAGACTAAAGGGAAACCATATGAATGCAGCAGTGTGCAAGTCACAAACACCAAAACAATGTATCCACAAACGGGATTCAACAATCATCAACATAGATTGTAATGCAACCTAGACAAGGTACCACAGTGTACTCAGAATACCAATCTCAACCTTCCTTTGACACAGGAATAATGATACAACCATTGAAAATAAGAACATATTATCCACATCATTTTCCAGTACATCACATACGTGTGAAGACCAATGTAGTGTGTATAGGTCTGTGTTGGACAGTGATCAGTTACTACATCAGGGTGTCTTACCTAGAGATGCTGTAGTGTAGTTCCTATATTCCCAATAGGCTCTGCGCATTGGAATTGTTAGATCTGGGGGTCTCTAGTTGGCAATGGTATTCACCTTTGTCCAAATAGGGACCCATACTTCTAAGTCAGGATAAGGGGATTACTCTCCCTAATAACCCTTGCTCACCCCCTTGGTAGCTTGGCACGAGCAGACAGGCTTATCTCAGAGGCAGTGTGTTAAGCATTTGTGAATATACACAGTAATACAGTGAAAACACAACAGATGGACACAACACAGGTTTGAAAAAAATAAGTATTCTTTATTTAGACTTAAACACAAGACCACAAACGACAAAAATCCACAATACTACACTGAAGATTGCTTAAAAGATGATTAAAGTTGCTTAGTTCAAGTTGTTGGTAAATGCGACAAAGTTCTCAACAAAGTACCTGGATGCGTAACGCAAAGTAAACAAAAGGTTCGCAAAAGGGGAGATGCGTTGGTTCCGTGATCTGGGGAGATGATGCGTCGTGCCTCAATGTTTGCGCAGAGTAGGGGATGCGTCGTGATCCTTTTCCGGTGCGGAGGTGATGCGTAGATTCTCGGCCTGCGGGCCTGTTGTTGTGCGCAAGATGGTGCTTTGATGCGATGCGATGATCCGGTTGCGATGCAAGAAGATGGTGCCCTTGATGCGGCAATAAGATGACGATGACGTCCCGGCAGCCTTGCGACGACGCTGTACTTTGGAGCTGCGACAGGCCCTGCGACACACTTCTCCGTTGATGCTATGACGACTCTCACGATGGCGTCATGCTTCTCCAGTGAGGCGACAGCAGGCAGCTTCCATGAACACACGCTTTCAGGGAGATGCGGTGAAGGCTCGCTTCTCCGGCGATGCGACAATTTCAGCTGCAGCTGCGACACGTTTCTTCTCGAAGCATCGCGCTTCCAGCTCCCAGCGGCATGCAAGTGTCTGAAGTTGAGAATTCCGAACAAGGAAATTCAGAGGGGAGCTTGAGATGAAGTCTTTTGTCCCTGAGACTTCAGCAGGAGGCAAGCACAGTTCAAGCCCTTGGAGAATATTCTGTAGATGAAAGTTCCTTTAAAAAGTTCCTTCTCCTTTCCCTTGGCAATGAAGCAACCACTGCCGGCCACTCCAGCAAACAGTATACTGGCAGAGGGGCAGTACAACTCCTGCAGCTTCCTTGGTTCTTCTCCTTGGCAGAAAGGTTTCTTGTCCAGAAGTGATCTAATTTCTTGGGATCAGGGTCCCAATATTTATGCCCCAAAATCCTTTGTTCTCTGCAGGCAGAGAGGCCTCTGCCTAGTCCAAACCAGTTCCTGAGAACTTTGTTTACATGACTCTCTTCTTCCTTTCACTGTGCAGGGCAGAGACATCAGCCGCCCCACAGGAGGTGGAGCCAGCACAGGGGAGGGAAGATACAGCTCTGGAGCACTCTGTTGACATGATTCCTCCTCTCCTTTCACAGTGCAGGGCAGAGACATCAGCCACCCCACAGGAGGTGGAGCCAGCACAGGGGAGGGACGATACAGCTCCGGAGCACTCTGTTGACATGATTCCTCCTCTCCTTTCACAGTGCAGGGCAGAGACATCAGACAAGCCACAGGAGGTGGAGCCAGCATTGTAGAGGGAAGGCCCAGCCCTATTCAGGTCCCAGGTGCAACTCCTCCCTCCCATCTAGATGCAGATCTCTCTATTCACCAGTGGGCTGCCCCAGCCTGTCTCCTGGAATCCCTGTCACCCACAAACCCAGACAAGGAATACACAACCTAGCAGAGGCAGGCCTGGACAGTTAGGCAAGAAAATACCTACTTCCTAAAAGTGGTATTTTCAAACACAGAATATTAAAACCAACTTTACTAAAATATGTATTTTATTATTCTCAGTTCAGGCATACTAAATTCGAATTTCTACCATGTTCCCTCAGTCAGTTAGGATTATTAGAATGTAATAATCTAACTGTCCATTCTGGCATATGAGAATAGGTAGCCTTCAATGGGGAAAAACGAAAATGGGTGTAATTCACTATTAGAACATGCTACACACATCAGAGCATGTCCTACCTTATACTTACAATGCACCCTGCCCTTGGGCCTACCATAGGGGTGTCTAATATGAAGCAAAGGGAAGGTTTAGGGACTGGCAAGTGGGTGCACTTGGCCAAGTCGACATGGCAGTGCTAGACTGCACACAGGCCTTGCAGCGGCAGGCCTGAGACTCACTTTACAAGCTGCTTCTATGGGTGGCACAACCAGTGCTGCAAGCCCACCAGCAGCATTTGATTTACAAGCCCTGGGCACACATGGTGCACTGTACTAGGGGCTGACAGATAAATCAAATAACCCAATCATGAAATAACCAATTAGTACATCAATTTAACATAGAGAGCACTTGCACTGTGGCACTGATTAGCAGTGGCACAGTGTCCAAAGCATAAAACCAGCAAAAATATATCAAAAGAGGAGGCAATCCGTCAAAAATGGAAGGGAGACTCCCACCAATGATGCCAGGTCTAACAGGAATAATATACACTATAGATTTGACATAGGACTGAGGTCAGTATGTCTCTATCGAGTACATTAAACTTAATTGTGTGTGCCGACTAACTCAGAGGTCACTAGAAACTTTCTCGAATAAACAAGAAGGGATTAGTTTCTGACAACCGCATAAACATGACAACTTTGTTTCCCTAGGACTGGAACAAATATCTTCGGAGTCGTGGAAACAATAGATAACTATTTTACTCAGTCAATCGTGCATGCTTCGTTTCTACAGAGTTGCAGAGAAATAGTGAGACAGGCGTTTCAATAAAAGGATTTATTTAACAGTCTTCTTTCTCATGCAATAGAGGTGAGCTGCTACAATCGTTAGACAGAATGCAAAGTATAATGCGTACTGCAAGAATAGTATTATAAAATAATACTGTAATAGCACTGTCTGTTGCTATGACATGTAAAAACACATACATCAAATAGCACAGGCTAAAATACTCAACTGGTGCTTCTCAAATACGCCTACCCCAATGTACCTAACCTAGGTCTAGTACCAGGGAAGAAGTAGGTGCTCCTTAGCATAAGTTTTAGTTCTGCCAAGAATTGCCAAAGGTTTCTCTAGGTTCTAATCAGCTCCATACCTTTAGAATGAAAGAGGTTGGTATCTCTGTCTCGGGACTCGATTTCCCACCACCCCGCAAGGGGAGTCAGCAACCAATCAATCAATCAATCAAAGCTTTATTTCGATATAGAAATATCTTAAAAGCACAGAACAATAAAAATACAATTTATTTTATTAGGTAAAACACTTAATAAATAATTAAAAAGACAAGATAAAACAGCATTAAACCATTTACAGCTTTGAGTTAGTTAAGAAAAAAACGGGGGATCGCCTGAGAAAAAATTCATCACATAGCTTTGAATCTAATCACCCATGCCCAGCTAAGAAATTTAGCTACCCCACAGGCCAGTACTGTATTAGGATCGGATTGTAAGATTCTTAACGCTGGGGCATAGCCTCTAGTCTCAAGTAGGCGACAGACTGGTTTTAGCCATTTGGATCTGGGCTTGTTATAGGCACTGCAAACAAATAAGACATGTGGGATGGTTTCCAGTTCAGCGCTGCAGTGCGGGCAGGTGGCAAGCGTCTGATGGGGGGGTTTCCATTTAGAGGTGCGTTCACGGACTGGTAGAGTTCCCATTCTAAACTGGATATATAAGGCCCTATCTTTAGGTTTTCTAATGAAGTCCATATAGGGTTCAAGCAAGGGTACTGTCTTGTGCAGACGAAACTCGTCTGTGAGTCTACCCAGATTATCCGCTCTAGATTCTTGGGCGTCGACCCACAACCAGTATGCCCGCTTAACCTCCAGTTTAGATATTGAAGCACCGGACTCCCATACAACCCACAGGCCAATGGCCATTAGGAGCTCCTTCACTTTAGAGAGCCAAGCAATTTTGTGAGACCCCTGCAAGTTCATGACTTCTTTAAGGCCGTTTGCGTAGCTCTCTCGCTCTGGTGTGCACCACAGGCGGGCCCAATAGAGAAGCGGACGCAGAATTATAAGATCTTTGATAGATCTGCGTCCAAGATCATATTGAATGGGTTTGCTTGGGGTACTCCTAGGGACAGACAAAAAGCTCCTTATAAAATGTATTCTCGGCCATTACGAGGGAATCAACATTATTAAAGCCTCAGAGCTCTGCTCCGTACAGTGCACTGCCTACTGCTTTTGCAGAATACATCTCCAATGCGGGAGCTATGGGTCTTGATACTGAGGATCTACGCTCCCTGCCTATGACCCCCACAACCCGTTTGTGGTTCAAAGCCATTTTTTCAATGTGAGAGTTCCATTTAAGTTGGTCGGATATCCTAATCCCAAGATAGTCAAACATTTTAACCCGCTCCAATGGCTCTTCATTAAGTGTGAGCGGGCGATTGGCTTTCCTACTTGGATTAAAATAGAGGAGCTTGGTTTTAGAGGTGTTAATAACCAAGCCCCTTAAATTACAAAAAACACAGAACCGATCCAGCAATTTTTGGAGCCCCATGGGCGTTTTGGAGACTAGTAGCGTATCATCAGCAAAAAGCATGGCGGGGACTTTCACACCGGCCAAACTAGGGGCATCAGCATTAATATCAGATAAAAAAGAAACCACCCCATTAACAAATAAAGAGAAGAGGGTCGGCGCCAAGACACATCCTTGGCGGACACCTCTGTTCACTGGGATTTTTGCAGTTTTCTGCTCCTTCGTGCCCCACCGAATGCATGCATACGTTCCATCATGCATGCGGGCCAACAGGTTCAGAATGGGCAAAGGAAACCCCATCTCATGAAGAACCGCCCACAGGCGCCCTCGAGGGACCAGGTCGAACGCGGTCTTCAGATCGATAAAGGCCAAGTACAAGCTGCCCTTACCGATTGAGACTGTCTTCCAATGGAGTAATAACAGCCTGAAAGCCTGGTCTACAGTGCTTGTACAAGCCCTAAAACCCACCTGGAAGGGGGAGATAATATTGTTCTCCTCTGCCCAAGAGAGGATCCTTTCCAGAAGGACTCTGCCAACCACCTTCTGACCAGCGTCGATCAAGCTGATCGGACGATATTTGGCAGGGTCACCCCTTGGCCCCTTCTTGTAAATAGGTATCACTTCAGCCCCCTTCCATGAGCTTGGGACTGGAGACCCAAGGAGGAGGGCATTAGTCATGAGGGAGAAGAACTTGGCCCATTGCTTAGGGCTGGCGCGGAACAGCTCACCAAGAATGCCATCCTGGCCCGGTGCCTTGCCTGGGACAATTTTGCTGATCGCAGATTCAACCTTGGTTTGCCCTATAGGATCAATAAATGAGGGTGTATCGTACAGGGGTAATATACATTCTGCTGTCAGTTTGCTGTTCTCGGGAGCCCCTACCCCGGCGTACAGTTTCCTAAAGTGATCAAACCATTCCCTGTCCGTGATATGATTAGGTAATAAATCTAAGCCACCATCATTAGTTTTTCTTACTAAAGCCCAGAATCGTTCGCCGTTCCTGTTCTGGCTAGCCAGTTTTAGCTCTTCCCAGTGGGAATCATCCCAAGACCTCTTTGCCACTAATAGTGCGCACCTGTACACAGTTAGGGCTAAACGAACCTCGGTTGGATCTCGGGTTTTGATGGCACAAATCAGTTTGGACTTAGCCCCTCTGCATTCATGGTTATACCACCTAGCTGTGGGCTTCCTACGCTTCAATTGACTTGCTCCACGTCCGTCAAGGAAGAGAGCGGCCATCCTGTCAGTTGTCTCCACATAGACCGTGTTAACCTGGACAGAACCTGGATCATCAGTACAGAGTGCAAAAAGCTTCTTGGTCTGATCTCTTATGATCTCCCCCAGGGCATTTGTATTTTGCTCATTAATGGCAAATTTATGCCATTTAATGAATCTTTTACAATTCGAGGGTACTAATTCTCTAGTCGCCATTGTTAATCTATTGCTGAGCAGGGGATTCCCCACAGTTATCAGGTTGCACAAGCTAAGGGATAGTGGGTTATCGTCACTATGGATATATGGAATAACTGCCATATCTGACACATATCTCCACAGTCTCTTATCAACCAAAATGTAGGTCATTCTGCTGGGGCAACTAACCCTATTATAGGTACAAGCACCAGAAAAGTCAGAAGGCGTGCGCCCATTCACTGCTACCAGAGCATGCTCCAACACCAAGGCATTCATTTGGATAATGACAGGTGTCCATTTTTTGATTGGCACAGTCGTCAATTGCGGGATTCCCCATCTCGCATCTTCCTCTGATAAACCTATCGCGCCGTCAGCGGCCAACGGTTCGAAAGTGCAATTGAAGTCACCAGCAATTAACGGCAGAGTATCTGGGGAACACTTACAAAGTGAGTCTGCAAGTAGGGCAATGGTTGGAGATTTACCACCCCCTGGTATACCTCTAGCATAGATATTAAAGACTTCCAGAGTCACTGGGGCTTGGGGAACCCAGATCGTTAACCTCATCAAGTCGTGGGAGGTATTGGGAGAGTATGTGATCTTACAGTTTAAAGAGATTTTAACCCAGACGAGCAAGCCGCCAGACGGGCGACCCCGACCAGAGGAAGTAGCTGAGACGTGGAAGGTAGAATAACCAGGCTTATACACAGGTTCCAAACACCATGTTTCTTGGAAGATACACAGGTCATACCTTCCAATTAGTTCATTCCAATCGAGAAGTGCTGTTTTATTCCCAAGACCTGCGACATTCCAAGAGATGCCGCTCAAATGGCTATTCTGGCCGTTGGTATGTAATGTGACAGATTCATTGCCATGACCATCGGTGGAAGTCGGAATGCTGGGATTAACGGAAGCTATAAGCTCCTTATGTCCAAAATTACTAATATCCAGCTGGGCAGAATGATCCACCTCAGTTCTCACACACGAGGTATGGTCAATACCCTGGGCCTTGGGATTGTCATCCCCGCTTACCAAAGAAGAGGGCACTGGGAGTGGGTTACCACAGTCTACATGTTTTCTGTAATCGGGGTTGGAACTATAGAAGGCTGGGAGACTCCTGGGGATTCCAGGAGTCAATCGACAGCCTCCAGTTCACTGTACCGATTGTAACAAGGGATAAGGGGTGGAATAAATTGGGGGCCATACCATTAACCACTACACTGGTTACCACCGTAATTAGGCCTCCCTCCTCTGCGCTGTATCAAGTTCCATCCTTCAGCTCCACCACCACCTTGGGTAAAGCAGTTCAAGTCCCTACGCACCTCATGCCTCCTCCCTCCCCAGACATGTTTGGTGTCCCTCATTCAACTCCAACCATTATCCAGCTGCTCCCCGAGCATGTAGAAGTAGGACAATGGTCTGGCCACAATCGAAGTACCGTTAGTTTCAGGTTTCCCCATGCAAATGTACTCCACAGTTCGGGGATCCTCAAAAGTCACTGCAACACAATCCCCCTGCAATACTTTTCTATTGGGGCCCACCAAAGGTGCTCTCTCGACCATCAAGATGTTACTACAGGTATTAGGTGGTAGTGGGTGATTATTAGCTAGCCAGTGGCATACCTTGTTATTGAGCGCCCGGAAAGGTTCTACGGATGACGGGGCCAATTCCGGTACCCCTGGAAAAATGATCACGTAGCGACAAGCATCTGGCGGTAGGTTAATATTTCGACGTTTCTGGCTCTTTGCAGGATGAGTTAAATCCGGATTTGGAGTGGGGGCATCGTGTCTATTCGGCTTTGTTTGGTTGGTAGACTCAGCTAGTGCGTGGGGCTGGACACTCCCTTTTTTGCACTCAGGGGTGGGGCGGTTCGGCAGTGGTGTCTTGGGTGTGTTATTTTTTGCCACTGCTAAACGTTTGTTCACTTGCTGGGGATTACTAGCTGGGGCAGTTGCATGGGTTGCCCTATTAGCATGGTAAGTTTCCTGGGGTCTTAGGTCCTTATGTAGTTCCTGGAGCTGTTTTTCTATTCCATGAAGCCTAACTTCTAGGGGAGCAAGTAAGGTTTTAATAACATTTGTCAGGGCGTGGACTAAGGGCTCATCCCCACCAACTACACCTCCTAGTCTACCGGCTCCCAACCTATCAACTATAGGGCTATCTTCAAGGATAACAGCCAGGGTGTTATCCAAAATGGTGTCATCAAGTATGCTCAAGGGTAATCGTAAAGTCTCAGGTCGGGCCTCTTCCATCCCCGTGTTGCTCCCAACAGATTCACTGCTAAATTCCCTCACCTCTTCTATGCTGTCCCTCTCACTAGTGTTAATGCTAGTGCTTCCGTGTTTTACTACACTGGCATTCTTGGCTTTAGGGATGATGGTATTGGGCTGCCTACATTTGGGAATAGCCCCCTCCTGCTTCCCCCTCTTTCGAATAATGGAATTTTCGGCTTTGGGATCAGCCAGGGTAGCTATTGGGCTAGAGTCAGATTGAGTTTGGGCCTGGGCATCGGAAGATGTAAAGTCTGGTGCTGCTGGCTGACTACAGGTAACATTATGGAGTCAGCTTGAGTCAGCACAGAGTTAGTAATACTTAAGGAGGTGTCGGGGGTACGCACAGAACCAATATGGCCCAAAGATGACCTTTTTGCTGATGCAAGTTCTTGGGAAACCCTTCTTTCCATTAGTACAATTCCTTGGTCTATTAAGGAATTAGTGCGAACAATAAAATCGTCAAGAGTTCCAGTCAATTTTTTAACGCCCGCCGCAGCCATACTTCTAGTTTCGCGGCATTCCATTGACTATGCAAGATACAGAGAAGGGTAAATCTAAAAATCAACAAAGACAGGACCCACTTTAAATACCCTACTGCGTTAGTATTAAACAACAATAAGGGTCCCATGCAGGAGCTACCATAGGGACATAGATATAACCAATGCAGGCTTACAGTTCTGATGAATAACAATCGGTTGGCGACCAGGGGCTATGGCCCAGTCCAGTCTCTTCAGGCCTCTGAGGGCCACAGAGGGCCCGCCTTTTGCCCGGGTTTAGCCTGGCGCGACGCGCGCGCGATCCCGCGACGCGGGGGCTGTCATTGGTTTAAAGCGCCTCCGGGCGCGGAAGTTGCGGTGGCGGCTTCCGCTGCGAAGCCAAGCAGTCTGGGGGATGTAGTCTCCCTCCTCTCGGCGGCCGCTAGGTGTCAAGCTGCGGCGGCGGGAGGGAGACCGAGAGTGTGCAAAGGTGCCCAGTTGACTGGTCTGGCCAGGAATGGTTCCCCACAATTGTTCTGGCAAGTATGAGACAGCGCCCGCTCCACCGGGGCTGTCGTTGGTTTAAAGCGCCTCCGGGCGCGGAAGTTGCGGTGGCGGCTTCCGCCGCGAAGCCAAGCAGTCTGGGGGATGTAGTCTCCCTCCTCTCGGCGGCCGCTAGGTGTCAAGCTGCGGCGGCGGGAGGGAGACCGAGAGTGTGCAAAGGTGCCCAGTTGACTGGTCTGGCCAGGAATGGTTCCCCACAATTGTTCTGGCAAGTATGAGACAGCGCCCGCTCCACCAGGGCTGTCGTTGGTTTAAAGCGCCTCCGGGTGCGGAAGTTGCGGTGGCGGCTTCCGCCACGAAGCCAAGCAGTCTGGGGGATGTAGTCTCCCTCCTCTCGGCGGCCGCTAGGTGTCAAGCTGCGGCGGCGGGAGGGAGACCGAGAGTGTGCAAAGGTGCCCAGTTGACTGGTCTGGCCAGGAATGGTTCCCCACAATTGTTCTGGCAAGTATGAGACAGCGCCCGCTCCACCGGGGCTGTCGTTGGTTTAAAGCGCCTCCGGGCGCGGAAGTTGCGGTGGCGGCTTCCGCCGCGAAGCCAAGCAGTCTGGGGGATGTAGTCTCCCTCCTCCCGGCGGCCGCTAGGTGTCAAGCTGCGGCGGCGGGAGGGAGACCGAGAGTGTGCAAAGGTGCCCAGTTGACTGGTCTGGCCAGGAATGGTTCCCCACAATTGTTCTGGCAAGTATGAGACAGCGCCCGCTCCACCGGGGCTGTCGTTGGTTTAAAGCGCCTCCGGGCGCGGAAGTTGCGGTGGCGGCTTCCGCCGCGAAGCCAAGCAGTCTGGGGGATGTAGTCTCCCTCCTCCCGGCGGCCGCTAGGTGTCAAGCTGCGGCGGCGGGAGGGAGACCGAGAGTGTGCAAAGGTGCCCAGTTGACTGGTCTGGCCAGGAATGGTTCCCCACAATTGTTCTGGCAAGTATGGGACAGCAACACTAGAGCTGGATTCTTGGCAGGCGGATGTCAGCTTCTTTGTCAGTGCTTCAGCTGGAGAGTCGGCTTCCTTCGGCACTTGCTGTCGCGAGCTGTGTCGGGCAAGTAGATAGTCGAACTGCACCAAACCACACCGTGCTTTGCTATAGCAAGTGAAGGTATATTTATACCTTGAAGGTGTTTCGGAATGCCAGCTTTGATGTAAAGTCGGCATATGAACGTCATGGATGAACCCCTAAGGAATAGTTGTTCATGCATAATAATGAGTTTCTTGGAGAAATCAATATCCAGGCTAGGGGAAGTCCCTTTCAGCTTAAGAGTCTGTTTTTCCAAGAAATCATTGTGACATAGATGAACGGATGGAAGTAGCCATGCCTGTATTTGGGTAGCATGAGCTGTACCTAAATAAGGGCTTGATTTCTATGCCTATATAAGGGTAACACGAATTGTACCTATATAAGGGCATGAATCGGGAAAATTCATTCGGAATCTAAAACGCCATACAACAATGCTCTACATTGCATATCCATATACCAATCCCAGTGCAACTTGACATACTGACTGATGATAAGCTGCAGCTGAAGGCTGCCAATATTCCGAGCACCTATCCATGGAACCTGTGTAGAATGCACCACATGTACTCACTAGATTTCACTTTTTAAAGCAAGTAAGCAGATCAGAGGCTCCGTTTTTGGCAGGTAGTGCAGCAACAGCATTAGTAGTTCCACAGGGAAACTTGCATGCATGAGTGTGAAACAGGTCATCACTGGTACAGCCCTCCTATGGGTGACAACAAACCTCAATTTGTCAACAAAATGCTGTCACTTACAGTGGTAATGGGCCTACAAAACAGCTATTGCACTAAGCATCTGCCCAAATGTGTATGTCCTATTGTGGCACTGTCAAAAGTAGCTGGACATACACATGTCACAAAATGACACAGAGAACAGGAATAGATATGTGGAAATAAAAGTGACAATCTAAATGTAAACAATAGCGCCCAATACTGGTAGAAATGTGTAAGATGCAGTCAACACACATAACAGACATGTACTTGAATGTGGGTTCATCAATCACCATGATCATTGAGAGACTTTTTTTATTTTTATTTTCAGGTGTACAAGGATATGGTCTGCAGCCATGGGTAATGACCCCAATTGTACATCTCCAGATTGAGACAGAGCACACCTGCAGCAACACACTAGTCAAGACCAGGGGTATTGTGGAGCGGACCTTCAGTGTACTGAAGTCTCACTTCCGTGGCTTGGACATTTCTGGGGGGAGATTGCTATTATGGTTTGCTAAAGGATCTTGCTGTGTTGTATACTGCAAAATGTTTAAGTGCAGACAAATGTCCACTGGGACCAGTGCCATGAGGACCAGGAAGCACTGCATGAGGATGAGTATGAGGAAAGAGGGGAAAATATAGCCGCAATTGCAGGGAGCCGGCAAATGAAGACCATTGTGCAGGACTTTTTCAGTGAAGGGTGAATAAGCCTGATGGTCATAAATCAAAGATTTGTTTTTAAAAGGGAATTCAAAAATGTAAATACATGATTGAACACTTCCTTTCTGTATGCATTTCCATTTCACAATCACTGTAAACATCGAAACACTCACATATCACCTAATAGAATTCTGGTCCATCCCAAAGGTATGCATCTACATACCTTTGTATCGACATGGAACACTCACCTCAGAACAACATAACGTGGACTAAAATATGTGTGTATATCAACAACATGTGCCAAATGCATGTGCGATGGGAAGACTCACACCAAACAAAGGTACCAATGTCGAACAGTGTGCATATGTTGTGAGTATGTGTGCAGCTATAGTGTACTAACTGTCAGAAATCCTACCACAATCCAAAGGGAGTGTAAATGTAAACTGTGTGCAATGACTGAGTGTGTGTTGAACGTCTTGACATTTCTCACTACCTTATACTCATGTAGGCCAGTATATTGACCTTATTGTTGTATGTCTGTGAACAGAGCCCCATATGAGGTGCATGGGCACACATTGCAACCCAGTTCGTCTCCATAAGCTACATCAACGTTTGCAAGCACTTAGCAAAATCAGTGTGGTCTAGCACATAACAAATATAAATGTGGAGTCATTACCTGTGCTGGTGCTGGATTGGCTCACTAGACCCAATGAAGGCACACTTGACCCACTAGGCAAGGATGCAACTGTTACATGCAGGAATGGATGCAACGGTGTTGCTGTGTCCTACTCTGAAAAAAACAATGCTGTGACTCCTACTTCTCCATCTATGTGTGCAAATTAAAATAGGACACAAAGCAAGTCTAAAAGGTACATAGCTGTCAAGTATATACGTACATGCAATATATACCACTCCTGCCAAGGTTGTATGCATGGGGGCATCCCAGGTCAGAGTGCGTGATCTGTCAATAAATGCACATATGACCATCTGTTGTGGATGCCTACGCACATTATAAGTTCATGAAAGCCCTTTCTGTTGCAGAATAATGTGATGCATGGAAATAGTTAACACATTCGTACTTGGAAGTCATCACACTTGTTTGGCCTACTCAAGCAGGCCTTGTGATGCTCAAAATATAGGCTAATACATTTTGCCAAACACTTCTCTACAAGTATAATATGAATGTGCCACACATATAGTGCCAGACACAAAGCCTAGACAGCAGATGTGGGTGTACCACTACATTATATGGTGTTTGTTGAGTATTTCACTCTGACAAATGATGTCTTGCACATGAACAGGTGACCTATTGGCCTAGCAACATTCATTTCATAACTAAACAGTCTATCTGTGAGCTGGATGCCACGTACACTGTAGAATGGCTGAAGCAGACAGTGTATGTAATTCCCTGAGTGCATATTGTGTCTGTAACCCATCCTTTGTCAGGAATGCAGACAGATAGTACAATCTTCAAGTTTGGCCATAATCATGTATGACAATGTAGCTAATATTTGCGTAGGAGTGCAATATCTGTAAAATTAAAACACCTATAACACAACTACTACATATGTTAATCCAAGCATGATACAACCTGTAATACATATTGATAATGTCAAGGTATCAACAATTCACAATATGTCTTTGTATTTCACAGAAATATTTTGGCTATCCTAGTGTCCACACCATGAACACAAGAAGTTACACATATGAACACTGTTAACATACACATGCAACACATCCATAGTCGTCAAGCATGTAGACAAAGATAATTTGAGCAAGAAAAGGGAGCCCTGGGAGTGTTTACCTGCATTGCACAAATCAAAACATTGTATAACACACAATTGGCTAGCTGCGTCCATGAAAACACATGCATTGGCCTATTGCGTGACGGGTTGCACCTGAAGCGTCAGTTAGAAGCCACATATCAATACCAAAGCGTCAAAAGCAATGCATTGTGCATTGGCATGTGTTGTGCGTAAATCACGCATTGCCTATTTCTCTACTGATGCGTCTGAAAACAATGACACTTTGGTAGGAAATGTGACACTTTTAATAGAAATGTGAAGTGTTCACCCATTGTGCTGGCTGGTGGAGATGCTTGGTGTGCTCTGGTGATAGATAGTGTTTGTTGGTCTTGTTGGTGTCCCTGCTGTCCCTCTGGTATTTTAAAATTGTTATTTGTGTCTTGTACTTGTATTTTTTATTGTTTTGTCCACTGTATTGTTGGGTAGGCGTCTGTTTAGGGGTTTGTAGTGTTAGGGATAGGAGGAACAGTTAGTGTCAGTTGTGTTGTACTTAAGTGTGGGTAGTTTGGGTAGGGAGATGTCGTGGAGGGACAGACTAAATAATCTGTCTGAAGAAGAGTTTGATGGCCTGCTGTGGTCCACTGTCTCCCCAACATTATCGGGGTGGGGGTAGGGTGAGCCAAGGTTACCCTACCAGAGAGCGGCGGCAGCAGTGGGAGAAGGTTAGAGACAACATGAGCCATGTCTTCGACGACCAGTGTACTGTCCACCAACTGAAACACAGATGGGCAGATGTGGCTAGCCGGGGGTTGGGGGGGCAGATCTTCTAGATCAGTGTTTCCCAAACTGTGGTCCGCAGACCCCCAGGGGTCCTTGGCACATTCCCAGGGGGTCCCCAGTCAGCAGTTTGAAAAGCACTGCAAAGTTCCTGGTAAAATTAGCAGTTTTCGAGCAACAATAAAAGTGTCATGAAAATGCCAGTGATTAATGTATCTGCTGGAGAGAGTTGAGAGTTTTGTTCAGTGGCAGCTTTGACTTATCTAATGTAACACAGAGGGTTAATATGCCTACTGCAAAGAATGTGTACCACGTATTTTAAAAAACAGTATTTTATGTGCGTAGGTCAGTGGCTTACTGCTTTTGTCACAGAGATTCTTTTGTTACTGTGCAAGTCATAAGGGACAATCGTAATCTAGCACAGTGACCTATAAACTCGCATCAAAGAGCGACTTGCAAACTGCATGGTTCAAGTTAGTAACTTATGTTTTTTCCCAAGCTATAAGTATCCGGATGCTGCTTAAAAAGTTTTTTTGGGTGGAAATACATTTTTATTGTTGAAGTCAATGCTAACCACTGTGTTATATTCTGAATCCTGAGTCTGTGCTTCACTAGACCAAGCACTCTTTAAAAATGCCTACTAGAAAGAATGACGTGGATATTACATCTTGTAGTCCCCTTTGCCTTATGTAACATTTTCTAAACACTGATTTTCACGTATGATTCATTGTCTCTATATATGTGTGAAGTAAAGTGCTTTGACATCCTACAATGGTATGCGAGATGCTATAAAGCAAATTAAATACATGTGACAGAGGGGCTATGTTGGCCCTATTGGAGGATGATAATAAGGGAATCATTGAAGAACCCCAACAAAAATGGTTGTATCCTGGTGCATAATTAGCTCATCATTTACTATTTTTTTAAGAGCTAATACAATTCATTGTATCATGATAAATGTTTTGTACACTGCACCATTGTTTCCTAATTTTTTTTGGAGGAGGCGAGCCTCCCAGAGCCCCCTTTGTAGTGGTCAGTCTCACTCACTGCACTTGGTGTGCACCATATAGGTACTGGTCTGAGAACATTTGCCAGGGCTGCTTTGGGTTTCCAGTCTGGCCTGGCAGGAGCAGGAGCCTTGTACTGCCAAATAAAAGCAACCACTCAAAAGTTATTTTTGGAGATGCAGCACCAACCTTCCCATTAAAATGTGTTTTGCAATTTCTTTCAAAATAAAATACTAAGGGAATATTTACAATAGAATTGGCGGAGCATTTCGTTAGCCTCCTTGGCGTAACGACATGCTCCGCCACTACAGAATCACAGGGCTGCACCATATTTACAAGAATATGGTGCAGCCCTGAGTTTCCCCCTGCACTGGCGCTACACTTAGGAGTGTTGTGCCAATGCAGACACCCTTGCACCATAGTGCAAGGGTGTCTGCATGCAGGGGAAGATTGTTTATGTGCAGGAAGTTCCCACTTCCTGCACATGAACAATTTTGAAATGCTGTTTTGTCACTTCTATGTGTGCTGCCTAATGCAGCTCACATGGAAGTTACAAAATGTATATTTTTTAAAAGATTGTTTATGTGCAAAAAGGGTCTTTTGCTTTTTCCATGGGAAAAAGCAAAATCGAGGAGAAATAACGTATTTCTCCTCGTTTCACCAAGTTAAGACCTGGTTTTCCATGGTCTTAATCTTGATGCTGCCTCCTATTTACGCTGCCCTTGTTGATAGAGGGCAGCGTCGAAATCAATAGGTGTTGGGGTGGAACACCCACTACAACACCCACTGCCTCCCCTTTCACGCTAAGCATTGTGTGAAAGGGGGGTTTCTTTACAAGGCAGCGCTAAGCCACATTAAGTGGCTTAAAGCTGCCGTGTAAATAAGGCGAAGCCCCTATCGCCACGGGAACATCACAAAAATGTATGTTCCCATGGTGATAGGGGTTTGTACATATGCCCGTAAATCCTTAGTAATTCGAGTATTTGTTTTGTGTGCACACGTGTGTTCATTTCTTTCGAATTACTGTTATAATGTTTGAAAATTAAATCCTACAAATTGCTTGGGGGTCCCCGCCTTCCAGTGGTGACTCAATGGGGGTCCTCTGCTGTCAAAAGTTTGGGAACCACTGTTCTAGATCATCTGGGAATTGTGGTTGGTGGGCCTTTAGATAGGTCACTATATTCCATACGCTTGTAGCTGTGAGGCTTTAGCAAACATCTGTAACTGCTTTTTCAACGGGAAGGGCCAGATGTGTATTTGGGTTAGTATGCCATGATACAGGCTAACTCCATTAAATGAACAGAACATGACACAGGGGCCTGTTCACTGTGGCATTACAATTGCCCAAACAGACCACACAGTACAGGGGAGGCCCAGAGGTGCTCTTGGATCCATCCGGCAATGTGCATAGAATGTTGTCACCTGGTCTGCGAGGTCATTAAAGACTCCAAACTGTATGTTGCATGGTAACACACATTTCATCACACCACAGGTTGGACAGGGTGTTTGGTTCTCCCCCAGAATATTGAACAGATATGTGTTTTTTTAAATTGTCCCAATTCCTTAATGAGCCTGTAAAGGGCTTGAATAATCAATGTTTATTTACCCTGCACTAGTAACATGTAAGGGGATAATTGAAGAAGACAAAACCAGCATGAGTACTTTTGGATGTGTGTTGCATTGTTCAGAACACACATTGACTTGAGAAGACCCCAGCAAAAATCATGCCTTGTAGAATGTGATCAGTTAAATTAGTCTGTTCACATAGCCATCAAAGTCAGGCACCCTTGCCCCATGTAGCAAGGTAGGCTGGTTTGGTAACTTGTCTGCACTCTGTGCATCTAATATGTAATTCGCCTGATATTATCTGAAAACACTGAAACATTGCATACATATGTCCATCATTAGGTCATGTCAACTTTTCTGTGTTCTACATGTCCAATATGCTAACAATAACAGACGTTTCTGAAGTACATTTGTTGTGCTTCATATGCACACAGTGTACATGTTCAACATTCCCAGAGCAATGTACCATGTTTTTCTTTGTAGGCAGACTGAAACCATACACTAGTGGTGAGGTGGAGACCTTCAGGAATCCCAAGGCTACCAGTGAGTGTCACCTGAATGTTTTCTGTGTTCTGTAAGGATTGGGTGTGATCTCTGATATTGGTTGCATTGAGATGTGTGAGGGGCATCATGAGTCACCTGAAACAAGCACTACCTTACATGTAGAGTCCCAACAGAAGTAGGAAAAAGATGCATGTGCAATAGATAAGGGCAATTGTCAATGTGCATTTATGCCCAATATATGCTGGCCCACATGATGGATGTCTCTGAATCTGCTGTGGTAATGTTTGGCCAGCTATGGTGTGGACACTTATGGCACATGTACCATCACCAGCTCCAAACTGGTCACCTTTCTATAGCTTATTGCTATATTTGGGTGTTAAACTGGTACTAAAGAGGTACAATGAATGACCAAACACTGTTAACTCGTTTCAAATTGACAAAATCATGTAATAATACTATGGCAATATGTGATGCATAATTTGCCTTTTCTTACAGTATAATTTACTCAACCCTGCTACATAATTTGACCCTCCACTGCCGCATAATTCCAGTAAGTTCGTTTTTTATTTGTATGATTACACTTTCACAACTGCGTAATGATTAACTGCGTAGGAGTTGTGTTAATCAAATGCTGTAGGGTTTCCAGGCAGTGCTTGTATACATGTGTAACTAGGTGAAACACCTATTGAGTAGATCCTGTCAAGTTGGCAATGGAGTAACTTAAGGGATATTGAAACATGATTGTGAACTGTAGGTGGCACTTTTGCTGTGATTGGACACACAGCTCAAAGCAGGTATTCATCTACTGTTGCAGTGTGTGTGTGTGTGTGATGCTACATGTATTGTAAGGATGATTCTGTCAAACCATTCTGACTAATCAAGGATGTGTTGGGTCACCCACGGATGCCAGCCACTTACTCTCCCTTGCACCATTATATTGTCACATCAGTGTTATTTGGTGGCTAGTATCCATGGAGGAAGCCCCCACCTGGGCAGAAACTTCATTCAGGCTTTCAACTGATTGATTGCTAATTGTTGCACGTCATGCATGTGGCCTTGGGTAACTGTGTACTAGTTAAGATGCACATAGGATTTACATTGACTCCTTCCCTTGAACCGTGCGTATTTTTCCATGGGTCCATGAATCTCAATTTCCTTTAGAGAATTGGTAGAGTCTTAAGGGTCAGCACATCCAACATGGTGTACTTAGTACAAAATCAACAGACATACAACATGCAGGTTAAAGATTGTGCATTTAATTTACATCTGTGTGAACAGGAGGGATCACAGTAGCAGTTCTTGCAGCAACAAATCCAACAATGTTTGGGAGCTAAAGGATGTCCAGACAGAGTCCATATAGGATACATGTCATGTGACATGTCGAGGAGAGAAGTGTTCCAGTGAGGAGGTCCAAATTTCCATTAGGGAAGGTAGACCCCTTTGACAGTCCACCAATTGGTATGATCAACAGGTGGGAAGGCAAATAGGGGACAGGACTACTTGACAAATGCACTGGCATGTTCATAAGCAGAGGTCCAATGTGAAAATGGCCATATAGCACAGACAACATGTTATGTTACCAGGCAGTTCTTCACCAGAGAATGTTGGTGTCCACATCTTCATCCTTTGAGATGTGTGGTGCCTCCCCTGAGGGTGGTGTTGTCGGTGTCGGAGGCACACACACATGAGGGGCAGAAGATGTGGGTCCTCTCTCCCCAGCAACATTTGTCTGTGCCAATAAGGAAGGCAGCGCAACTATGTGAAGGGCCTGATGGCTTGCAGCACGGGAGCAACATTGCGGTTGAATGCACTCATTGTTGTTATGTAGGAGCCTGCTTCCTCTCCATAGACTCTAGGATGTTGCAGGTCACCCCCAGCTGGTTAGCTACCTCACTGGTGCCTCTTCCGCAGGGCAGGGCAGCTGTTGATGCCTTTGCCTCAAGACACCTAGTGGTGGCTCCTCCGCTAAAGTGGAGGAGCATCGCCCAACTGCTCTTAGAGCAGTGAAAAAGGGAAAAATAAAATAATAATAACAACACTATTATCATTTTAGTTTTTGATACTGCGGGCTGGGTTAGGGCGGTACTGGTGGCTCTGATACTGCGGGCTGGGTTAGGGTGGGACTGGTGGCTCAGAGAGGAGGAGTGGTTTGAGCATCCTTAAGTGCACATGACTGCTTGGCTGGCTATCTTGACCCAGCCAAACAGTCATGCACACTTTGCAAATTCCTCACCCGTCTGTCATGCACAGCCTGGTGGGTAACATGCACAGGTTCCCTGTCCCCATATGGACGCCGATCCACCTAAATTCAGACCAATCATAATGCTGCATTGCAGCGTTGTGAATTGCTATGGGGAGCCTTTGTGCCTGAGTGCTTCCTGCAGCCTCTTCCAGACTGGAGTCAGGAAAAGAAGTGAAGCGGAGATGGAGGAGAGGCGGCAGAAAAGGCACATGCATTTTTATTTTATATTTTTCAATCCCCCCTGCATCGGCACCCCTGTTCCCTACCAGTCACCACTAATGATACCAGCGATGTTAGCCAAGGACTGATCCATTCCATGGAGCAGAGAGTGGGTGCCTCTTATTGCCTCTGATGTGTCCTTATTGGGACTGAGGCACCTGCGGTTTCCCTCTAAGATGTCCGCCATGGTCTCCATCCCCGCCTGCTCCTCATGGGCTCCTACCGCAGGTCATTGAAATTCAACTTGGGGGTCTTCGGAAGCAAGGGCTGGGCTTGAGCTGACAGATGGGGTTGGTCTTGTGGTAGCCAGATCCTCTGGAGACCATGCAACATTGTTGGCTCTTCCTGCAAGCAGAGCTGGTGTATCAATGGTGTCTTGGTCCAGGGTCGGCAGGCTGTCATTCTCAGCAGGTTCCTCATCGAGAACAGGGAGCTGGTCAGGAGGTGTTGTTTCATTCTCTGCAATGAATTAGATATATGTTGTGATATATGTTGGATGGTGACATTAGTTTTCTGGTTGAGATACATACTTTCTTCAAATTCACTTTACTGAATGCTTTGGTAATTGAACTGAAAGTGCACTGGGATCTGCTAACCAGCCCGCAGTGCTCTTTCTCTCAATGGTAATGTGAATTGGTACATCCAATTGCCAAGATGCTTTAACCTCCCCTGTAAGTACCTACCATACTGTGTTAATACCTGTAAACTGTAAGAACTCATAGGGCCCCTGTAACCCCGGTCCTCCGCAAGCGCTAGGCTTGATTGTGGGGAGGGTGCAGGGAGGTACCTTGTTCCGGCTTCCTGGCTGGGGCAGGCACCGATTGGGCAAACGGAGTTTGAGAGGCGGAGCTGAACAAAAGCCCGGCCTCTTCAAAAGCCCTTCAACACTCTGAGACTTCGTAATGACAATCTGATGAATGAAGGTAACGCTGCTAGACTGGCACATACTGCAAACGCTGAACTAGAGCTTCGTGGCTGATTGATAGTCACTCTGCGCGCTAATTCCCTTATAATCTACCCATTTGGCAACACAGAACATCGAACTCACGTTCGAGCGGAATCACTCTTTTTAAAACACCACTGCGCCGATTTGATTTTAATAAATTGCACGTAGTAATATTATGAGAAAATTGACTGTGTTAATACCTGTAAACTGTAAGAATTCATAGGGCCCCTGTAACCCCGGTCCTCCGCAAGTGCTAGGCTTGATTGTGGGGAAGGTGCAGGGAGGTACCTTGTTCCGGCTTCCTGGCTGGGGCAGGCACCGATTGGGCAAACGGAGTTTGAGAGGCGGAGCTGAACAAAAGCCCGGCCTCTTCAAAAGCCCTTCAACACTCTGAGACTTCGTAATGACAATCTGATGAATGAAGGTAACGCTGCTAGACTGGCACATACTGCAAACGCTGAACTAGAGCTGCGTGGCTGATTGATAGTCACTCTGCGCGCTAATTCCCTTATAATCTACCCATTTGGCAACACAGAACATCGAACTCACGTTCGAGCGGAATCACTCTTTTTAAAACACCACTGCGCCGATTTGATTTTAATAAATTGCACGTAGTAATATTATGAGAAAATTGACTGTGTTAATACCTGTAAACTGTAAGAACTCATAGGGCCCCTGTAACCCCGGTCCTCCGCAAGCGCTAGGCTTGATTGTGGGGAGGGTGCAGGGAGGTACCTTGTTCCGGCTTCCTGGCTGGGGCAGGCACCGATTGGGCAAACGGAGTTTGAGAGGCGGAGCTGAACAAAAGCCCGGCCTCTTCAAAAGCCCTTCAACACTCTGAGACTTCGTAATGACAATCTGATGAATGAAGGTAACGCTGCTAGACTGGCACATACTGCAAACGCTGAACTAGAGCTGCGTGGCTGATTGATAGTCACTCTGCGCGCTAATTCCCTTATAATCTACCCATTTGGCAACACAGAACATCGAACTCACGTTCGAGCGGAATCACTCTTTTTAAAACACCACTGCGCCGATTTGATTTTAATAAATTGCACGTAGTAATATTATGAGAAAATTGACTGTGTTAATACCTGTAAACTGTAAGAACTCATAGGGCCCCTGTAACCCCGGTCCTCCGCAAGCGCGAGGCTTGATTGTGGGGAGGGTGCAGGGAGGTACCTTGTTCCGGCTTCCTGGCTGGGGCAGGCACCGATTGGGCAAACTGAGTTTGAGAGGCGGAGCTGAACAAAAGCCCGGCCTCTTCAAAACCCAGGCACACTGTATGACGCGCAGCGAAGACGCGCAGCAGCCGCGCCAAAGACTAGCCTAAGACATGCTCGTCTGGGCCCGTCCGGGACAGGACGGGGCATGGGGCACAGAATGCTCCATAGACAAGCTTCCAGGTATGAGCTCTTCACAACTCATAGCCTTGCGCCCCGCCCCACACCACGATTGTATAGTACTGTCTCCCTTGGGCGCTACACACTGCCCAAATTGTAATGTCCAACTTACTAACATCCAACCCTACCCAGACTCTGAGAGCCATACCCTTACTCTACCCAAACGCCCCAAACACTCGAGAGGTGACTACTCTTTTCTCTCGGTAAACTGCAGATCCTTGCCCCAGCACAAACTGGATATTTTCACCCTTCTAACAGAAGAAGCACCTAGTGCTCTTTTCCTCACGGAAACTTGGCTACATGACAGCTCCGGTCCGGATGTAGCAACAGCTCTCCCAGCCAACTATGCCATAGCTAGGCACGACCGTCAAGGCCAAGTGGGCGGGGGTATTGCGATCATATATTGCAAAGATCTTATTTGCAACATGCTCCCAGTGAACATCCCAGACTGCGAAGCTGCCTCTTTCCAAATTACTCTGAACCCTAACTTCACGTTTTCCGGCCTCTTAATATACAGACCTCCTGGGTACGCTACTACCTGGACAGCCAGCCTAGCAAACTATATCTCACCATTCCTATTAGACTACAAAAACTTTACACTCCTAGGGGACCTAAATTTGCACCTTGAGGACCCCTCTAACCTGGCGTGTTGCAGTCTATTAGATGACCTAAATGCCTTAAATCTATCACTCCTCAACCCCGGTCCCACGCACAAGGCAGGACATTTACTAGACCCCATAATTTCAAATCTCCCAGAATTAAAATGGACTCTAACCAGCCCTATATGCTGGTCAGATCATTACCTAATCAGCTTTCGCCTACTCTGTAATCCCTCCCCCAGTAACACCACCCGGTCCTTAAAACTCATGAGAAACTGGAAACGATTAGACATCAATAAACTGAACCAAGCGCTAACTACTAGCACACCTCACCAGGACCAAAATGTGGAAAATTTCGCTGTAGCCACAAATCAGTGGCTGGCTTCCGCTGTCAATCAATGCCTTCCCTTACAAAAGGCAAATAAAAATTTCCACCACCCCCCAGCCCCATGGTTCAACGAACTTCTTAAAGAAGAAAAATCCAAGTGTAAAGCACTTGAAAGAAAATGGCGCAAGGATTACGACCCGGAAAAAAAGACCCTATACAATAAGGCGAGAAATGCCTATCACTCCTCCTGCACCAAAGCACGTGCCCTATATGTGGCAAACTCCATCAACAATGCTTCAAACAAAGCCAGGACTCTATTCAACACAGTAAAGGACCTAGCTGGGGCCCAAGCAGCTGCTACTGTTCACCCCCTAACTATAAAACAATGTCAGGACCTTGCGACATTTTTCAATGACAAAATTGAAAATATAATCACAAATATCGCGTCCAGGCCCCTTTGCAATGCCAGGACCTTCCCATTGGCCTTTACAAAATAAACACCTTGGACAACTGGCCCCTGATAACTAGGGACTCCTTACAAACCTCCCTAAAATCCATCACATCAGGCTCTCCCTGCGACCCTCTCCCTGTGAGTGTTTTAAAACAGCTCGAACCCACCCCCCTGACTGTCATAACAGACATGCTAAATGCTTCCCTTCAAACCTCCACCGTCCCATCTAGCTGGAAGCATGCAGTGGTGACCCCACTACTGAAAAAACCGTCATCCGATCCCACAGTTCTCTCGAATTACCGACCTATCTCTCTGCTCCCTGCCTTTTCCAAACTCATGGAAAGGCACATACACTCCGCCCTCACCTCTTTCTCTGAAGACAACAATCTTCTTCACCCCTCACAGTCAGGCTTCAGAGCAGGTTACTCCACGGAAACTGCCCTACTGGGTGTGACAGAAAAAATTCGACAACTCCTGGACAAAGGTCAAACGGTCGCACTCATTCTTTTAGATTTGAGTGCGGCATTTGACACCATATCACACAAAACTCTTCTGGCTACCCTAGAGAAAAACGGCATTCGCAACGACGCCTTACAATGGATCAAGTCCTTTCTTTCCGAAAGAACTTTCCAGATCAAATCCAACATCGCAAGCTCAGACATCTTCCCCGTGCCACATGGAGTTCCACAAGGCTCCATCCTGAGCCCACTGTTTTTCAATCTTTACCTCAGACCACTGGCAGACCTGGCCGATCGCGTAGGCCTGACGTTAATGACCTACGCTGACGATTCCCAAATCATCTTTTCCCTATCCGAATCAAACCCGTTAGCCCCCTCCCTACTGAAATACGGACTCCAAGAGATTTTCAACTGGAAGACCACCAACCAGTTGAAACTAAATGGGGACAAAACGGAGGTTCTTCTACTGGGAAGAAACAAGGAACTGTGGACCCCCTTCCACTGGCCGCCTGAGCTGGGTAACATTCCCCCGGCAGCTTCTCAGGTAAGAAACCTAGGGGTTATTTTAGACAATACCCTTTCTATGAAACAGCAGGCAAATAAAGTCGCGGGACTCTGTTTCACCATAATAAAATGGTTAAAAAAAATCATTTGGATGCTGCCTCTAGATACGCAAAAAACCGTAGTCAACGCTTTAATAACTTCACGTATTGACTACGGAAATGCTCTCTACCTTGGATCCAACTTAGCAGTAATCAAGCGACTCCAACTGATTCAAAACTCTGCTGCAAGACTCTTGTGTAGGATCAAAAAGTCCGAAAGCGTTTCAAAACACCTGGACGAATTACACTGGCTCAGGGTTGAACATCGGATCGGCTTTAAAATACTGAGCTACATGTTTAAGATTAAAAACAAAACGGCACCCTCCTACCTACAATCCTTAGCCTTTCCGTACCTGCCAACAAGAAGTCTTCGCTCTCACTCGGCCTCGAACTTTGCCGTCCCCAGATTCAAACTACAAAGATCTGGTGGGAAATCCTTTTCTGTCAGAGGACCAATACTATGGAACTCACTCCCCCTTCATATCCGGAAAGAGGACAGCTACATTAAATTCCGGAAACACGTAAAAACCTGGCTGTTTCAGAAACAATTGTGCTAAACTATTTACTCAGCATTTTCCTTTAACCATCTATATGTCATAGGCGCCGGGAAACCCTTGTTGGGTAGCTGAGCGCCATACAAATGCATAAAATAAATAAATAAATAAATGTACCCCGGGCTGCTGCACTATTTGTGCCACCAGAGTGACTGACGAAAAGTAAAACCTGCAGGTCTGCATCGCAGCCTGCATGCGCAGCTCCCCTGCTCAAGACTGATTCGGCACACACCATGTGTGACAGGCACCTCACTGCCTTAAGTATACATAGGTTATCCCTAAAGGTAGTCCAACTAAAGCCCAGGAGGCAGAGTTGAGTATATTTATGGTATTGACATGTATGTGCCGGCATATATGCCCCACAGTAATCTTTCTATTGAAAATCACCTTAAGTGAATGGCGGTCCATAGGATAACATTGACTGGCTACCGGACGACCCAGAGATAGCAGTTCTATTAGAGTACCACCAAATGTAGTCATGTTTGGTATCAAACACCGTGTTTTTTTCACCCATAACAGGATTCCCATGTCGAAGGTGAACCAGCATGTACCCATGTGGCATCCTTAGAGGTTGCCCCGGAAGAAGCTCCATTCTTTCTGTACCTTGCTGAGTTTTTCGAGCTGATTGCCGCAAAGACAGAAGTCTGACCTCCTACTGGGAAGTGCTTTCACTCCTAGAGGACGGAGACAAAAGGCTTGACTCATCAGGGAGGTGAGCCTTAAAAGCCACACCGCCTCTGATATGTGAGTGACTTGTATCCCAGTAGTGACAAACCCTCCCCTACCCACAGGCTCTCGTGTTTGCAACCAGTCGGGAAAAAGGCTATTCACACCACTAGAATGAGCTAGTTGGTCTGTACATCTGAGGATGGCCCATGGCATCTTGAAAAGTTCCAGGAATAGTGGGTTTTGGGTAGTTTGGTGACCTATACCCCCATATGTGGGGATTCCAGAGACCATAGAAGAACTGTCCGCCAGGCACCGTCAAGGACCAGCCCAAAAGTGACCAGGCAGGTGCCTTCTGTTCAGCATAGTCATGAACCTTTTTGAGCCTCAGCCCTCTATAGCGCTCTCCCATCATATGGAAGAAGATGTGCTTCATTGCTTCACTTGCCCTGTCCATGGTTTGTTGGTGGTCTTGCTGACTACTGACTACTTTACTCAACACTCGAAGAAGAGGCAATTGTCTGCTCCATCGACCTTATACTTCTAAGGCACAGTTGAATTTGCATCCCAAACCTGTTGGCACTCCTCAATCAATCATTCATGGGGTTTATAAAGCGCGCTACTCACCCGTGAGGGTCTCATGGTGCTGGGGGGGGGCAGCTCAGGATGAGTCGAAGAGCCAGGCCTTGAGGTCCTTCCTGAAAATGTGCAGGGTCAGGGAGCGTCTGTCGTTCATGGGGAGCTCGTTCCAGATCTTGGTTGCAATGTAGGAGAAGGCTCTCCCGCTTGTTCTATTTCTGTTGATGGGAGATACATCGACCAGGGCGAGGTCGGCGGAGCGGAGGTTCCTCTTGGGTATGTGGAAGTATAGTCTCTCATTGAGGTATTTGAGTCCAATGTTGTTGAGGGATTTGTAGGCGTGGTTGAGGAGTTTGAAGGTGACTCTTTTCAACGGGGATCCAGTGGAAGTCTTGTAGGAGTTGGGTCATGTGTTCGGGGGCATGGAGTCCTGAGGACAAGTCTGGCGGCGGAGTTCTGGATGGATTGGAGTATGTGTAGTAGAATTCTGTTGATACCGGCATATAGGGCGTTGCCGTAGTCCAATCTGCTGGTTATCAGTGCAAGGGTGACGGTCTTTCTGCAGTCGGGGGGGTCCATTTGAAGGTCTTGCCGAGGATGCGCAGGCAGTTAAAGCTGGTGGAGGCGACATCGTTGATCTGGCAGTTCATGGAGAGGGAGAAGTCGAGGATGATGCCGAGGTTACATGCGTGGTCTGTAGGGGTGGGTGGCTTTTGAGGGTGGAGGGCCACCAGGAGTCATCCCAGGCGGAAGTGTGGGTTCCGAGGATGAGGACCTCGGTCTTCTCTGAGCTGAGCTGTAGGCAGCTTTCCTTCATCCAGTCTACCACATTCTTCATCCCTGCCTGGAAGCAGAGTCTGGTGTCTTTGGGATTATTCATGAGTGAAAGGATGAGCTGGGTGTCATCGGCATAGGATACAATGCTGAGTCCCTGCTGTCCGACGATGGTGGGGAGGGGGACCATGTAGATGTTGAAGAGCGTGGGGCTGAGTGAATATCCTTGGGGTACGCCGCAGTTGATGTCTGTGAGTTCAGAGAGAAAGGGACGGAGTCTGATCCTTTGGGTTCTGCCGGAGAGAAACGATTGGATCCAATCGAGGGCGGCTCCTTGTATCCCTGCGTCATGAAGTCTGGCTGTGAATGTGTGGTGCGAGACGGTGTTCAATGCTGCGGAGCGGTCCAGGAGGATAATGGCTGTGGTGTGTCCCTGGTATAGTACCATGCGGATGTCATCCGTGGCTGCAAGGAGGGCGGTCTCGGTGCTGTGGTTGCTGTGGAATCCGAACTGGGAGGCATCTAGGATAGAGTTCTCTTCGATGAAGGTGGTCATCTGGGCGTTCACGAGTCTCTTGGAGACTTTTGCCGCTAAAGGTAAGAGAGAGGTGGGCCGGTAGTTTTTCAGGTCAGTAGGGTCAGCCTTGGGTTTCTTGAGGAGGGGTTTAATCTCCGCCACTAACAGTCGTCTGGGAAGATGCCGGACATGAAGGAGGTAACATCAGCTCTGCAGCTCCCATTCAGCACCACACATAGCCAGGAGCCCCTCTGCACTCAAGACTCCCAAGCTAGATAGAGCTGTTCTGCCTGGCGATTCCTGGTCCTCAGTCCCCTCCAAGCTTAACCTCCAAGGGTCTCCCCTGTACCTAACCTGCTAGTGTCTAAGTTTCAGAAGAGTGTTTGTGACAGCTCCCTCAGCTCCGGGTTCAGCCCCAAGGACATCCAATTCACCTGTGCACCAGGACTCAGTCGACAAGGTAAAATTCTTCTGCCTGTCGAAGCTTGGTCTGTGGACCCGCAAGACCTTAACTCTAAGTGGGTTCCATTGAACTCAGCACACAAGTGACCAAGTGTCAGCTGAGATTTTACCCATTGACTGCAATTGTAAAGTTTGACAGTTCTGCAAAGTACTGATTTCCTGAAAACTTTAAACTCAATAACTCCATTTATATAACTTGTATTGATTTAGTTTTGGTGTCTAAATGCATGTACAAATAATCTCTATTTTTATAAATTGTCGGATTTTTTTTTGAGTTGCTTCAATTATTTACTGTCCATGGTGCTACTCTGAAATGCTTAACACGTGTTCCTCTAAGTAAGCCTGACTTCTCTTCCAGGACTGAGCTAAGGATTACTAGTGCAACTCGGAGGTCCACTTTTTGGTATTGTATTAATTTTACATGGGAAGGCTCCCCAGCCATACCACATAATATCTCCACCTTGCTACAATATGTTACTCAGTTATTGAGGCCAAGTTGCACTGTAGTTGTCTTTCAGATGGCAGTATGTCTGCAGTGTTCACACAACCAGTGTGACAAGGGTGACTTTTCATGTCATGATAAACATTGTAACGATTACGCAGCTAACTGGACCTGCCATCCCTGCATGGGTGATTCGAGGTAAGGTCCTTATCTGTCTGAATGATTAGCCTCCGATTTTAATTATGGCTCTACTGATTGTGTTTTGACATACTGAACCTATGACTGTGCACATTGCACCAATTCCCAAGAATGCCTAGATTTCCTGTGACCAGTACTCAGCCCAAAGCTCCTGTAAAGGTGATGTGAGTTTGGGATTCTATTTCCTTGGATCCTGCAGTTTGCCTTTCACACAGTACACCACGCCAGTCTGCCTTGTTGTGCTGTCTTGCATGCACATTGTGCATTAACCCGTTTACTGCGGCCGTTATTTCGGTGCAGTGCGCGCGTTCTAGAGAGTGGGCGGCGCCGCGTCGGCCGTTGAAAGTTCGTAGCACCAGCCAGGTAGTGCTCCGAACGTTCAGCGGCCGACTGCAGCACTGATAGGATTAATGTAGCCAAGGGTTCAGTCTTTCGCAGTCATCCACACACCTCTGCACAACTAACTAACTTGCTACATGGCAGGAATATGTGAGTACATGTACTTGCTTTTGGTTTCCCATGTGTGTGTAATTATTTGATTTCCTTTCACACACAGTTGGTTCCATAGTTGTGGACTGTGGGCACTGTATACTGACTCAGAGTGCATGGGCCCGGTCAAAATAGGTAGATTGCTGAAATTGACACTCACTCATTTCATAATTGCTCGTGATGGTGATCTGCAGAGTATCACACATCACTTGGCTCAGGCCCATTCACTTGTACGTGTGCATACCTCCTCTGGTAATCTACATTTGGGCCCAGGCACTCAATTTACTGCATCACAATGATGGAAGCCAGATCATACATTGACTCTCATGTGCCTTCAACACCAACCATTTACGTGACCATATCCAATAGACTGACATGGCTGCCTGTATTTGAGGGCTGTGTGTCAAGCTGTACCCTACATGCTAGAAGTGCTGGAATTGGTGACATGTACCTACCCAGGTTTGCCGAACGACTAGGCCCATCCACCTCACCCTCCAACCATCTCCGACTCCTGCACTTTGTGGTGGCAATCTAGTTCACTCTATACCTTCGTAGAGTCCCGTTTCACATCCTCCTACTTTTACATATGCGGCATGATGAGGCATTTTCATTCATACTCCCTCCTGCCATATGCTACATCTTCAGCCAGGTCCACATTACACGTAGGGTGTAGTACACAAATGGACTCTTGTCTGTCATCCCTTCCCAGCTGCGACACAAGTGTGACACTGTCAGACACAGCAGTGTATGTGTATTGGTCAGACTGTCTTGCAGTACACACTTACCTTCTCACCTCCTTGCAATGCAATGTCTCCTCATTCAGACATTAAAAAAAGAAAGTCCAATTGGTCGCACACTGCTTGTCCTACCAGCGTGTTGCCCCAAATCATTGTGGTCCATGAAGTAAGCATCAGCGGGTGCGCCTCTGCCAGAGTCTTGAGCAAAAAATCACTGCCGCGTTGGCCATCCCTGGACACGTGTTTCGAGGTTTTTACCTCTCGTCAGCAGGGAATAGGCATATATGTAGGGGTGCTGCGTAGGCTGCCAAAAAATATCCTCAGGTCCGGTACCACTCGTGGCACGCAGGTGCGTAACCCGGGCTCGTCAGCCCCACCAGCTCAAGGGAGCTTGAATACAAAAGAAAGTCCAATTGGTCGCACACTGCTTGTCCTATCAGCGTGTTGCCCCAAAGCATTGTGGTCCATGAAGTAAGCATCAGCGGGTGCGCCTCTGCCAGGGTCTTGAGCAAAAAATCACTGTCGCGTTGGCCATCCCTGGACACGTGTTTCGAGGTTGTTACCTCTCGTCAGCAGGGAATAGGCATATATGTAGGGGTGCTGCGTAGGCTGCCAAAAAATATCCTCAGGTCCGGTACCACTCGTGGCACGCAGGTGCGTAACCCGGGCTCGTCAGCCCCACCAGCTCAAGGGAGCTTGAATACAAAAGAAAGTCCAATTGATCGCACACTGCTTGTCCTATCAGCGTGTTGCCCCAAAGCATTGTGGTCCATGAAGTAAGCATCAGCGGGTGCGCCTCTGCCAGGGTCTTGAGCAAAAAATCACTGTCGCGTTGGCAATCCCTGGACACGTGTTTCGAGGTTGTTACCTCTCGTCAGCAGGGAATAGGCATATATGTAGGGGTGCTGCGTAGGCTGCCAAAAAATATCCTCAGGTCCGGTACCACTCGTGGCACGCAGGTGCGTAACCCGGGCTCGTCAGCCCCACCAGCTCAAGGGAGCTTGAATACAAAAGAAAGTCCAATTGGTCGCACACTGCTTGTCCTATCAGAGTGTTGCCCCAAAACATTGTGGTCCATGAAGTAAGCATCAGCGGGTGCGCCTCTGCCAGGGTCTTGAGCAAAAAATCACTGTCGCATTGGCCATCCCTGGACACGTGTTTCGAGGTTGTTACCTCTCGTCAGCAGGGAATAGGCATATATGTAGGGGTGCTGCGTAGGCTGCCAAAAAATATCCTCAGGTCCGGTACCACTCGTGGCACGCAGGTGCGTAACCCGGGCTCGTCAGCCCCACCAGCTCAAGGGAGCTTGAATACAAAAGAAAGCCCAATTGGTCGCACACTGCTTGTCCTATCAGTGTGTTACCCCAAAACATTGTGGTCCATGAAGTAAGCATCAGCGGGTGCGCCTCTGCCAGAGTCTTAAGCAAAAATCACTGTCGCGTTGGCCATCCCTGGACACGTGTTTCGAGGTTGTTACCTCTCGTCAGCAGGGAATAGGCATATCTGTAGGGGTGCTGAGTAGGCTGCCAAAAGATATTCACAGGTCCGGTACCGCTCGTGGCACGCAGGTGCGTAACCCGGGCTCGTCAGCCCCACCAGCTCAAGCGAGCTTGAATATAAAAGAAAGTCCAATTAGTCGCACACTGCTTGTCCTACCAGCGTGTTGCCCCAAAGCATTGTGGTCCATGAAGTAAGCATCAGCGGGTGCGCCTCTGCCAGAGTCTTGAGCAAAAATCACTGTCGCGTTCGCCATCCCTGGATACATGTTTCGAGGTTGTTACCTCTCATCAGCAGGGAATAGGCATATCTGTAGGGGTGCTGCGTAGGCTGCCAAAAAATATTCACAAGTCCGGTACCGCTCGTGGCACGCAGGTGCGTAACCCGGGCTCGTCAGCCCCACCAGCTCAAGAGAGCTTGAATATAAAAGAAAGTCCAATTGGTCGCACCCTGCTTGTCCTACCAGCGTGTTGCCCCAAAGCATTGTGGTCCATGAAGTAAGGATCAGCGGGTGCGCCTCTGCCAGAGTCTTGAGCAAAAATCACTGTCGCGTTGGCCATCCCTGGACACGTGTTTCGAGGTTGTTACCTCTCATCAGCAGGGATCAGGCATATCTGTAGGGGTGCTGCGTAGGCTGCCAAAAAATATTCACAGGTCCGGTACCGCTCGTGGCACACAGATGCGTAACCCGGGCTCGTCAGCCCCACCAGCTCAAGAGAGCTTGAATATAAAAGAAAGTCCAATTGGTTGCACACTGCTTGTCCTACCAGCGTGTTGCCCCAAAGTATTGTGGTCCATGAAGTAAGCATCAGCGGGTGCGCCTCTGCCAGAGTTTTGAGCAAAAATCACTGTCGCGTTGGCCATCCCTGGACACGTGTTTCGAGGTTGTTACCTCTCGGCAGCAGGGAATAGGCATATCTGTAGGGGTGCTGCATAGGCTGCCAAAAAATATTCACAGGTCCGGTACCGCTCGTGGCACGCAGGTGCGTAACCCGGGCTCGTCAGCCCCACCAGCTCAAGAGAGCTTGAATATAAAAGAAAGTCCAATTGGTCGCACACTGCTAGTCCTACCAGCGTGTTGCCCCAAAGCATTGTGGCCCATGAAGTAAGCATCAGCGGGTGGGCCTCTGCCAGAGTCTTGAGCAAAAATCACTGTCACGTTGGCCATCCCTGGACACGTGTTTCAAGGTTGTTACCTCTCGTCAGCAGGGAATAGGCATATATGTAGGGGTGCTGCGTAGGCTGCCAAAAAATATTCACAGGTCCGGTACCGCTCGTGGCACGCAGGTGCGTAACCCGGGCTCGTCAGCCCCACCAGCTCAAGAGAGCTTGAATATAAAAGAAAGTCCAAATGGTCGCACACTGCTTGACCTACCAGCGTGTTGCCCCAAAGCATTGTGGTCCATGAAGTAAGCATCAGCGGGTGGGCCTCTGCCAGAGGCTTGAGCAAAAATCACTGTCGCGTTGGTCATCCTTGGACACGTGTTTCGAGGTTGTTACCTCTCGTCAGCAGGGAATAGGCATATCTGTAGGGGTGCTGCGTAGGCTGACAAAAAATATCCTCAGGTCCGGTACCACTCGTGGCACGCAGGTGCGTAACCCGGGCTCGTCAGCCCCACCAGCTCAAGGGAGCTTGAATACAAAAGAAAGTCCAATTGGTCGCACACTGCTTGTCCTATCAGCGTGTTGCCTCAAAACATTGTGGTCCATGAAGTAAGCATCAGCGGGTGCGCCTCTGCCAGGGTCTTGAGCAAAAAATCACTGTCGCGTTGGCCATCCCTGGACACGTGTTTCGAGGTTGTTACCTCTCGTCAGCAGGGAATAGGCATATATGTAGGGGTGCTGCGTAGGCTGCCAAAAAATATCCTCAGGTCCGGTACCACTCGTGGCACGCAGGTGCGTAACCCGGGCTCGTCAGCCCCACCAGCTCAAGGGAGCTTGAATACCAAAGAAAGTCCAATTGGTCGCACACTGCTTGTCCTATCAGCGTGTTGCCCAAAGCATTGTGGTCCATGAAGTAAGCATCAGCGGGTGCGCCTCTGCCAGAGTCTTGAGCAAAAATCACTGTCGCGTTGGCCATTCCTGGACACGTGTTTCGAGGTTGTTACCTCTCGGCAGCAGGGAATAGGCATATCTGTAGGGGTGCTGCGTAGGCTGCCAAAAAATATTCACAGGTCCGGTACCGCTCGTGGGACGCAGGTGCGTAACCCGGGCTCGTCAGCCCCACCAGCTCAAGAGAGCTTGAATATAAAAGAAAGTCCAATTGGTCGCACACTGCTTGTCCTACCAGCGTGTTGCCCCAAAGCATTGTGGTCCATGAAGTAAGCATCAGCGGGTGCGCCTCTGCCAGAGTCTTGAGCAAAAATCACTGTCGCGTTGGCCATTCCTGGACACGTGTTTCGAGGTTGTTACCTCTCGGCAGCAGGGAATAGGCATATCTGTAGGGGTGCTGCGTAGGCTGCCAAAAAATATTCACAGGTCCGGTACCGCTCGTGGGACGCAGGTGCGTAACCCGGGCTCGTCAGCCCCACCAGCTCAAGAGAGCTTGAATATAAAAGAAAGTCCAATTGGTCGCACACTGCTTGTCCTACCAGCGTGTTGCCCCAAAGCATTGTGGTCCATGAAGTAAGCATCAGCGGGTGCGCCTCTGCCAGAGTCTTGAGCAAAAATCACTGGCGCGTTGGCCATCCCTGGACACGTGTTTCGAGGTTGTTACCTCTCGTCAGCAGGGAATAGGCATATCTGTAGGGGTGCTGCGTAGGCTGCCAAAAAATATTCACAGGTCCGGTACCGCTCGTGGCACGCAGGTGCGTAACCCGGGCTCCTCAGCCCCACCAGTTCAAGAGAGCTTGAATATAAAAGAAAGTCCAATTGGTCGCATACTGCTTGTCCTACCAGCGTGTTGCCCCAAAGCATTGTGGTCCATGAAGTAAGCATCAGCGGGTGCGCCTCTGCCAGAGTCTTGAGCAAAAATCACTGTCGCGGTGGCCATCCCTGGACACCTGTTTCGAGGTTGTTACCTCTCGTCAGCAGGGAATAGGCATATCTGTAGGGGTGCTGCGTAGGCTGACAAAAAATATCCTCAGGTCCGGTACCACTCGTGGCACGCAGGTGCGTAACCCGGGCTCGTCAGCCCCACCAGCTCAAGGGAGCTTGAATACAAAAGAAAGTCCAATTGGTCGCACACTGCTTGTCCTATCAGCGTGTTGCCTCAAAACATTGTGGTCCATGAAGTAAGCATCAGCGGGTGCGCCTCTGCCAGGGTCTTGAGCAAAAAATCACTGTCGCGTTGGCCATCCCTGGACACGTGTTTCAAGGTTGTTACCTCTCGTCAGCAGGGAATAGGCATATATGTAGGGGTGCTGCGTAGGCTGCCAAAAAATATCCTCAGGTCCGGTACCACTCGTGGCACGCAGGTGCGTAACCCGGGCTCATCAGCCCCACCAGCTCAAGGGAGCTTGAATACCAAAGAAAGTCCAATTGGTCGCACACTGCTTGTCCTATCAGCGTGTTGCCCAAAGCATTGTGGTCCATGAAGTAAGCATCAGCGGGTGCGCCTCTGCCAGGGTCTTGAGCAAAAAATCACTGTCGCGTTGGCCATCCCTAGACACGTGTTTCGAGGTTGTTACCTCTCGTCAGCAGGGAATAGGCATATATGTAGGGGTGCTGCGTAGGCTGCCAAAAAATATCCTCAGGTCCGGTACCACTCGTGGCATGCAGGTGCGTAACCCGGGCTCGTCAGCCCCACCAGCTCAAGGGAGCTTGAATACAAAAGAAAGTCCAATTGGTCGCACACTGCTTGTTCTATCAGCGTGTTGCCCCAAAGCATAATGGTCCATGAAGTAAGCATCAGCGGGTGCGCCTCTGCCAAGGTCTTGAGCAAAAAATCGCTGTCGCGTTGGCCATCCCTGGACACGTGTTTCGAGGTTGTTACCTCTCGTCAGCAGGGAATAGGCATATATGTAGGGGGGCTGCGTAGGCTGCCAAAAAATATCCTCAGGTCCGGTGCCACTCGTGGCACGCAGGTGCGTAACCCGGGCTCGTCAGCCCCACCAGCTCAAGAGAGCTTGAATATAAAAGAAAGTCCAATTGGTCGCACACTGCTTGTCCTACCAGCGTGTTGCCCCAAAGCATTGTGGTCCATGAAGTAAGCATCAGCGGGTGCGCCTCTGCCAGAGTCTTGAGCAAAAATCACTGTCGCGTTGGCCATTCCTGGACACGTGTTTCGAGGTTGTTACCTCTCGGCAGCAGGGAATAGGCATATCTGTAGGGGTGCTGCGTAGGCTGCCAAAAAATATTCACAGGTCCGGTACCGCTCGTGGGACGCAGGTGCGTAACCCGGGCTCGTCAGCCCCAGCAGCTCAAGAGAGCTTGAATATAAAAGAAAGTCCAATTGGTCGCACATTGCTTGTCCTACCAGCGTGTTGCCCCAAAGCATTGTGGTCCATGAAGTAAGCATCAGCGGGTGCGCCTCTGCCAGAGTCTTGAGCAAAAATCACTGGCGCGTTGGCCATCCCTGGACACGTGTTTTTAGGTTGTTACCTCTCATCAGCAGGGAATAGGCATATCTGTAGGGGTGCTGCGTAGGCTGCCAAAAAATATTCACAGGTCCGGTACCGCTCGTGACACGCAGGTGCGTAACCCGGGCTCCTCAGCCCCACCAGTTCAAGAGAGCTTGAATATAAAAGAAAGTCCAATTGGTCGCATACTGCTTGTCCTACCAGCATGTTGCCCCAAAGCATTGTGGTCCATGAAGTAAGCATCAGTGGGTGCGCCTCTGCCAGAGTCTTGAGCAAAAATCACTGTCGCGTTGGCCATCCCTGGACACCTGTTTCGAGGTAGTTACCGCTTGTCAGCAGGGAATAGGCATATCTGTAGGGGAGCTGTGTAGGCTGCCAAAAAATATTCACAGTTCCGGTACCGCTCGTGGCACGCAGGTGCGTAACCCGGCCTCGTCAGCCCCAGCAGCTCAAGAGAGCTTGAATATAAAAGAAAGTCCAATTGGTCGCACACTGCTTGTCCTACCAGCGTGTTGCCCCATAGCATTGTGGTCCATGAAGTAAGCATCAGCGGGTGCGCCTCTGCCAGAGTCTTGAGCAAAAATCACTGTCGCGTTGGCCATCCCTGGACACGTGTTTCGAGGTTGTTACCTCTCGTCAGCAGGGAATAGCCATATCCGTAGGGGTGCTGCGTAGGCTGCCAAAAAATATTCACAGGTCCGGTACCGCTCGTGGCACGCAGGTGCGTAACCCGGCCTCGTCAGCCCCAGCAGCTCAAGAGAGCTTGAATATAAAAGAAAGTCCAATTGGTCGCACACTGCTTGTCCTACCAGCGTGTTGCCCCAAAGCATTGTGGTCCATGAAGTAAGCATCAGCGGGTGCGCCTCTGCCAGAGTCTTGAGCAAAAATCACTGTCGCGTTGGCCATCCCTGGACACGCGTTTTGAGGTTGTTACCTCTCGTCAGCAGGGAATAGGCATCTCTGTAGGGGTGCTGCGTAGGCTGCCAAAAAATATTCACAGGTCCGGTACCGCTCGTGGGATGCAGGTGCGTAACCCGTGCTCGTCAGCCCCACCAGCTCCAGAGAGCTTGAATATAAAAGAAAGTCCAATTGGTCGCACACTGCTTGTCCTACCAGCGTGTTGCCCCAAAGCATTGTGGTCCATGAAGTAAGCATCAGCGGGTGCGCCTCTGCCAGAGTCTTGAGCAAAATTCACTGTCGCGTTGGCCATCCCTGGACACGTGTTTCGAGGTTGTTACCTCTTGTCCGCAGGGAATAGGCATATCTTTAGGGGTGCTGCATAGGCTGCCAAAAAATATGCACAGGTCCGGTACCGCTCGTGGCACGCAGGTGCGTAACCCGGGCTCGTCAGCCCCAGCAGCTCAAGAGAGCTTGAATATAAAAGAAAGTCCAATTGGTCGCACACTGCTTGTCCTACCAGCGTGTTGCCCCAAAGCATTGTGGTCCATGAAGTAAGCATCAGCGGGTGCGCCTCTGCCAGAGTCTTGAACAAAAATCACTGTCGCGTTGGCCATCCCTGGAGACGTGTTTCGAGGTTGTTACCTCTCGTCAGCAGGGAATAGGCATATCTGTAGGGGTGCGTGCCACGAGTGGTACCGGACCTGAGGATATTTTTTGGCAGCCTACGCAGCACCCCTACATATATGCTTATTCCCTGCTGACGAGAGGTAACAACCTCGAAACATGTGTCCAGGGATGGCCAACGCGACAGTGATTTTTTGCTCAAGACCCTGGCAGAGGCGCACCCGCTGATGCTTACTTCATGGACCACAATGCTTTGGGGCAACACGCTGATGGGACAAGCAGTGTGCGACCAATTGGACTTTCTTTTGTATTCAAGCTCCCTTGAGCTGGTGGGGCTGACGAGCCCGGGTTACGCACCTGCGTGCCACGAGTGGTACCGGACTTGAGGATATTTTTTGGCAGCCTACGCAGCACCCCTACATATATGCCTATTCCCTGCTGACGAGAGGTAACAACCTCGAAACACGTGTCCAGGGATGGCCAACACGACAGTGATTTTTTGCTCAAGACCCTGGCAGAGGCGCACCCGCTGATGCTTACTTCATGGACCACAATGCTTTGGGGCAACACGCTGATAGGACAAGCAGTGTGCGACCAATTGGACTTTCTTTTGTATTCAAGCTCCCTTGAGCTGGTGGGGCTGACGAGCCCGGGTTACGCACCTGCGTGCCACGAGTGGCACCGGACCTGAGGATATTTTTTGGCAGCCTACGCAGCCCCCCTACATATATGCCTATTCCCTGCTGACGAGAGGTAACAACCTCGAAACACGTGTCCAGGGATGGCCAACGCGACAGCGATTTTTTGCTCAAGACCTTGGCAGAGGCGCACCCGCTGATGCTTACTTCATGGACCATTATGCTTTGGGGCAACACGCTGATAGAACAAGCAGTGTGCGACCAATTGGACTTTCTTTTGTATTCAAGCTCCCTTGAGCTGGTGGGGCTGACGAGCCCGGGTTACGCACCTGCATGCCACGAGTGGTACCGGACCTGAGGATATTTTTTGGCAGCCTACGCAGCACCCCTACATATATGCCTATTCCCTGCTGACGAGAGGTAACAACCTCGAAACACGTGTCTAGGGATGGCCAACGCGACAGTGATTTTTTGCTCAAGACCCTGGCAGAGGCGCACCCGCTGATGCTTACTTCATGGACCACAATGCTTTGGGGCAACACGCTGATAGGACAAACAGTGTGCGACCAATTGGACTTTCTTTTGTATTCAAGCTCCCTTGAGCTGGTGGGGCTGTCGAGCCCGGGTTACGCACCTGCGTGCCACGAGTGGCACCGGACCTGAGGATATTTTTGGGCAGCTTACGCAGCACCCCTACATATATGCCTATTCCCTGCTGACGAGAGGTAACAACCTCGAAACACGTGTCCAGGGATGGCCAACGCGACAGTGATTTTTTGCTCAAGACCCTGGCAGAGGCGCACCCGCTGATGCTTACTTCATGGACCACAATGCTTTGGGGCAACACGCTGATAGGACAAGCAGTGTGCTACCAATTGGACTTTCTTTTGTATTCAACTCCCTTGAGCTGGTGGGGCTGACGAGTCCGGGTTATGCACCTGCGTGCCACGAGTGGTACCGGACCTGAGGATATTTTTTGGCAGCCTACGCAGCACCCCTACATATATGCCTATTCCCTGCTGACGAGAGGTAACAACCTCGAAACACGTGTCCAGGGATGGCCAACGCGACAGTGATTTTTTGCTCAAGACCTTGGCAGAGGCGCACCCGCTGATGCTTACTTCATGGACCACAATGCTTTGTGGCAACACGCTGATAGGACAAACAGTGTGCGACCAATTGGACTTTATTTTGTATTCAAGCTCCCTTGAGCTGGTGGGGCTGACGAGCCCGGGTTACGCACCTGCGTGCCACGTGTGGTACCGGACCTGAGGATATTTTTTGGCAGCCTACGCAGCACCCCTACATATATGCCTATTCCCTGCTGACGAGAGGTAACAAGCTCAAAACATGTGTCCAGGGATGGCCAACGCGACAGTGATTTTTTGCTCAAGACCCTGGCAGAGGCCACCCGCTGATGCTTACTTCATGGACAACAATGCTTTGGGGCAACACGCTGATAGGACAAGCAGTGTGCGACCAATTGGACTTTCTTTGGTATTCAAGCTCCCTTGAGCTGGTGGGGCTGACGAGCCCAGGTTACGCACCTGCGTGCCACGAGTGGTACCAGACCTGAGGATATTTTTTGGCAGCGTATGCAGCACCCCTACATTTATGCCTATTCCCTGCTGACGAGAGGTAACAACCTCGAAACACGTGTCCAGGGATGGCCAACGCGACAGTGACTTTTTTGCTCAAGACCCTGGCGGAGGCGCACCCGCTGATGCTTACTTCATGGACCACAATGCTTTGGGGCAACACGCTGATAGGACAAGCAGTGTGCGACCAATTGGACTTTCTTTTGTATTCAAGCTCCCTTGAGCTGGTGGGGCTGACGAGCCCGGGTTACGCACCTGCGTGCCACGAGTGGTACCGGACCTGAGGATATTTTTTGGCAGCCTACGCAGCACCCCTACATATATGCCTATTCCCTGCTGACGAGAGGTAACAACCTCGAAACACGTGTCCAGGGATGGCCAACGCGACAGTGATTTTTTGCTCAAGACCCTGGCAGAGGCGCACCCGCTGATGCTTACTTCATGGACCACAATGCTCTGGGGCAACACGCTGATAGGACAAGCAGTGTGCGACCAATTGGACTTTCCTCATTCAGACATAGTTCCAGGTCAATGTGCTCAGCCACACCTACAATGCACTGCACTACCATGGGCCCACCGGGGCCACTCACCATCTTTTCATTCATCACATGGACCTCTGGTGTGCATCACTTGCATTCACCCGCCCCCAGCATAATTTGGTACATGACAGGGGTTGTGTGGTCCCTATCATGGCAGGCGACACCTGTGAGCTCTCACCCCGCACGTTGGAATGTAGATTCATACTGGTGGCTATATACGTGGCTCTTCACATCTTCCTTCACATGCCCCACATCTGAGCCCCCTCTCAGGTAAGCGGTGTATCCTCTAACAAGGCCATTCCATTGCTTTACAGTCCTGATTTGGGTGCATGGGCCCAAGTGAGATACACTAGCCTCAATGTGCAAGATAGCCTGCATTGTCACAGTCAGGTTGGGCATGGTTCAAATGTCCATGCATGATGAGTTGTTCCAGTCAATGTATTTGCCTTTGTGCTGTGGGACTTGCAGTTCTGGTGCCTCAAGTCTCAAAGTGAACCCGGACTGGTGCTGCACATCACACATGGAAAGGACAACCTTGATGGAGCTGGACTGAGCTGTTGTAACATCCTGCGTCCCTTCCCTATCTTGTCCCTTCCCCGTCCTACCTCCTGTGTCCATACACGTGACTCCCGGCGCGCTGTTTAGAATGTTGAGGCAATTCTCTTTGGATACCGTTACCCAACGGCATTCCGTATCTAGTATTGAATAAAGCTAGCTGCTGCATGATCTCTCCTGTCATCCGTCATTACAACCAAGCTGATTACGGGATCAAGAGCCACCATCCAAGGCTGATCACTAGAGGCACAGGACGTCCTCATACCCTCCCACCTAGTGCTGTGTGGGACGGACTTTCTCTTTTCGCTCTGCCTCAGCGTGACGCCCATTAACCCCTCAGCCTCACACCATTTGCCTTCACTCATCCCTGTCAGCCCCGGGAAGGAGATGCAACGAAACATGAGTGAAAGTGAAGTGGCATTTCTTTTAGCAAAAATTCTTTATACCATAAACGGCCACCGGAGGTAGCCAAACGCCATCTAATCTTTAGTTCATAAGAATTAAGAGCTTATTCCTAACAATTACCTAAGCTGCATCAAAATGACTGGTATAATGTATGCAGTGGCAATGCCCAGCACCTTCCTAGAAGTCCCTGGACCACCCACGGAAAATTGACACAGTGGGTAAAGTGTTTAGAGAAACATTTGGAGGCAATTGATGGGACTGAATATAATCCCACGAGAAAACAAGCAATGATGTACAATTGTTTGGGTGCAGAAGGAAGGAGGTTATTCGACCACATAATTCCAATTGTAAAAGAGGAAGGGGATGAAGAGTGGGATGTATTTCAGGAGGCCAAATTGAGAATGAAATACTACTTTGACACCACCATGAGTGTGATAATGGAGTGATATAACTTTTACTACAGGTACCAAGCACCAGGTGAGGCGATTGAGTCTTACGTCGCAACATTGATAATGTTAGCTACAACGTGTGCATTCAAAGATGCAGACAAGATGATACGGGATCAGGTGGTGATGCGAACCACGTGTGTGAAGGCGCAAGAGAAGTTGTTATGCCACAAGATTCCAAACCTTGAGAAGATGGTGTCTACCATTAAAAGCATGGAAAGGTCGGCTAAAGGAGTAAAATTGCTGCGCAAACATGATAACCAACAAATGAGCGTCAATCTTGTGCGGAAGGAGGCGTAGTCCACGTCCAACAAACCACGCAAGAATTTCACCTGGCCTAAGAACCCCAGTGCCCATGTGGGAAGGCAGAATTGTTATCATTGTGGATCCAACGCACATGTGGCAACTAACAAAGAATGTCCTGCGAGGGGCAGGATCTGTCAAGGAAGTGGAAAGATGGGAGATTTCCTTAAGGTTTGCAGAACTTCACGATTTAAAAAAATCTACACTGTAAACGAGTCAAAGTCCGATGTAGACTCAGATGAGAGTGAACTACTGAAGAACCTGGTGCTGCCTATCGCAATTATCAACAGTGTAGATGCACAAAACTAACCCAGGTGTGATGTTGCTGTGAATGGTGAAGATGTCGAGATGATGGTGGACACCGGGTCAAGAATAACAATTCTGTCCAAGGACACGTACAATGGACTCAAGTGCAAATCACCATTGGAGTCTAGCAGAATAATTCCAAGTGCGTATGGCGGGTACAAGATAAAATTAGAAGGGGTCTTCAAGGCGGATTTGTCTTTTAAAGATAAGAACACCTCTACAAATGTCTTTGTAGTGGACTACAATGTGAACATTCTGGGTTGGCTGGAACAACAAAAACTCAAGATGATGATTAATCTTTGTCAACCACCGTATGTGTTCAGCATTCAAGAGGACGGCCTGGAGACCATTCTCAAGGAATTTGAGGGAGTGTTCAAAGAACAATTAGGATGCTTAAAGAACTTTGAACATCTGATTATCGCGAAGAACAAAGCATATCCAGTGAAACAGAAAGTCAGGAATATACCCTTATCTGCCCGCGCCAAAGTCAAGACAATTCTGGAGAATTGGTGCAAGGATGGTATTATCGAGGCAATCAATGCATCTGAGTGGTTGTCGCCAATGGTTATCGCGAGGAAACGGAACGGGAAGATCCATTTATGCATTGACCTTCGCGAGCTGAACCGCCACGTGATAGCTGATTGCCAACCTTTGCCTTTGATTAACGAAATGGTGATGACGTTAGGTCAGGCGAAGATCTTCACCACTCTAGACTTCAGCGCCGCCTACCATCAGATACAACTGCAAGATGAGTCAAAACAATACACAGCGTTCGTCACACCAGAAGGAGCTTGTCAATTCCTCAGGTTGCCCTTCGGGTTATGTTCGGCGTCAGCTGTATTTCAATGCATAATGAACCAGTTATTCAAAGGCATGGAAGGAGTCAGATAGTTCCAGGATGATGCTCTAATTTACAGCAAGACAAAAGAGGAACACCTGGTCATCCTGAGAAAAGTTTTCTAGAGGATTCAGGACAGTGGACCTACACTGCAAAAAGACAAATGCAAATTCCTAAAAGAAACGGTTGAGTACGTGGGACACCTCATCAATGGAAATGGGGTACGACCCAAACCCTCCTTGATTTCTGCAATTTCATGTTCACTAAATCCCCCCCCAAAAGATGAACTGGCATCTTTCTTGGGCATGTGTGAATTCCATTCCAAACTCATACAACATTATGCAGCCAAGGTCGAACCGCTGTGGAAGATGGTAGACAAGGATGCGGAATTCATCTGGAATGAAGATTGTGAATGAAGTATAAAAGCCATTAAGATGGAACTTGAGCAAGAACCGTCTCTCCAGTCATTCGATGAGAAGTTGGACAGCACTGTAACAACAGACGCCAGTCAAATCAGGTTGGGGGCTATGCTTAGCCAAATGACTGAGAACGGGGAGAAAATCATCACATTAGCATCCAGGAAGCTAAGGGCCCCCCGAAACAAAGTACTTAGTAATTGAATGTGAACTATTGGCTTGTGTTTGGGCTGTTACAAAGTTTCCTGTGGGGCAAGGACTTTACCATCCGTACCGACAACAAACCGTTTGGTCAGTATACTCGAGGGTAAAGGTTCTAGCCAGCCTTCGCCAAGAATTGCGAAGTTGGCATGCAAATTGCAGGAGCATCAAGTTAAGATGTAATACATTCCAGGCCGAGTGAATGTATCGGCCCGTGCCCCGTGTGAGGATGACTCTGAATGTGAAATGGATGATGATGATGTACTTGTTGCATGCTTGTTTGAAGGTCATGAATCCAATGATAGCATTTCCAAATCAGAATGGTTAGAAGCTATAAAAGGTGACACAGTGTTAGAAACAATTAAAAAATATGTGATCAAAGGTTGGCCAAGTGAGAAAGCACTTGACGAAGTACTCAGACCCTACTGGAAAATTAAGGATGATATTGGTGTTGTCGAAGATGTCATTCTCAGAGGTGGTACTTTAATAGCACCAATGTCCATGAGAAGCAAGTTCGTGGCTTTATCCCATGAAGGACATGTAGGAATGACAGGCACCAAACTGAGGTTGAGGGAAGGATACTGGTGGCCCTCCATGGATCGTGACGTTGATATGTTTGTTACTCACTGCTCAATGTGCAATGAAGCTGACAAAACTTTAACGACACACCATTGTCCTATGACTTCAGCTGAACTACCAGAAGGTCCATGGATCAAAGTTGGCATCAACTTCATAGGACCCATGAATGCATTGAGTCTAGAATTACGTTATGCAATAGTGCTGATTGATTATTTCAGCAAGTGGGTGGAAGTCAAGTTTGTGTCTCAACCCACCACACGAGAGGTAATAAACTTCCTGAAGGAGTTATTTTGCAGAGAAGGCTTTCCCCATCAACTGGTCTCCGACAACGGAGAGCAGTTTATATCCTCTGAGTTAGTCTCATTCTTCAAAAGAAATGGCATAGAATATGTAAAATCCTCGTTATATCATCCACAGGGCAATGGCCAAGTGGAACGGGCCAATCGTCTGATTAAAGAAACCATCCAAATGGCCTTGAAGTCTCACATTCCTCTTGAGGCAGCACTACGCACCAGGTTGTGGTCATACCGAACTACCCCTCACAGTACCACTGGTAGAATCACATTTGAACTTGTCAGGGGTAGAACAGCGATCACACGTTTGCAACCACATTGTTCATTGGCTTGGAAAAAATGCGAAAAGGAAAACAGTAAAGAAAGTGAGAGTAAGATGAGAAGTCTGGTTGATGAGCGCCAGAAGTGCATGCGCACAAATAAAGACACAAGTAATGCTGTGCGAAAGATGTCTGTGAAACAAGGTGACATAGTGAGAGTGAAGTATCCCAGGAAGGGGGCCAACATGAGCAAGTATAGGGAACCTAGGCGTGTGGTTCAAACAAAGGGTATTGCAGTTCTTCTTGACAATGGTCAATGGTGGAATGGGTCGAAAGTTTCTAGAAGCAGGATCTCTGAGCCTGTGAGCAGGCCTAGAGGCTCACAGGAAGATGGTCCGCTGTCCTCTGCTGAGTCACAAATTTATGGAGCGTGTGGGGATAAAACTACTACTGTATCAAATGATGATATTCCCAGAGTGTCTCTTCCACGCGTGACATCCGGTCCTGTTGATGCCAATCGTGATAGGAGAACAATTGCTCCACCCATAAGATTCAAGGATTATGCTATGCATTACCCATCCCTGGGAAAGCAGAGCATGTATTCCCTTTGCTTGTTTTGAAACTATGTGTTCCGGAGTTGTTTTGAAAAAACGGGAGAAGATGTAACATCCTGCGTTCCTTCCCTATCTTGTCCCTTCCCTGCCCCTGTCCTATCTCCTGTGTCCGTGCGCGTGCCTTCTGGCGCGCTGTTTAGAATGTTGAGGCAATTCTCTTCGGATACCGTTACCCAACGGCATTCCGTATCTAGTATTGAATAAAGCTGGCTGCTTGCATGATCTGTCCTGTCGTCCGTCATTACACTGTGCAACATGTAACTGCGTTGTGTGACTTACATTTATATGTTGTTTAACAGTACATGAGCCAGATCTTACTCTTTGCCTTGTACGCAGTGCGGCGGTGCCTGGGGACTTAGCTAGCTGCACTGCACAATATGTCCTTTTTGCCTACATAGTCCCTTGTTGCGACTTATCCTGCAGGTCTTCTTTAGTTTATGGCACTCTGCATATGCTTGTTTATAGCACCAGCACAACTTTCATCAAATTCACCACTCTTCACCACTATTCACTTCTCAGTGCTCCATTTTAATTGGAGCACCTTTGTTGGATTGCAATATCTGTTAGTAATGATAAAGGTCAACAGTGTATACATCCATTTGGATTGTTGCAAAACGATTTTGTTTTAAAAATAATTTGTTTTCTGTGTATAACTTGCCTTGGAAGTATAGGCTTATACTTCCAAAGAGGGGACCACTGTCTTTGTAGTTTTTTGGTGTAACCGTGAGCATTATTCTCATATTAGAGGCATTCTTGATGTTATGGCAAGTATCTATTGCATGGGATCATAAAGCTTGTACATTTAAAGCAGATTTTGTTCCCGTGAATACTATGTGAGTACTTTATAAAATTACTGATATTTGGGGACTTAGTAATTATGAAAAATAAAATCAGTGTTTTCATAGCAAAACTGTAGTAGTTTCCATTTCATTTCATTTCATTTATAAACTTTATTTCGATTTAAAAGAAATCACAAAAGTCAACACAGTACAAACACAGGGTCTAAAAATCATCAGTAAACATTACTTTACACTATCCCGACACACAGGATTGTGACTATATCCTATAATACACTTTGTTAAAACTATAAATAAGTTAATCCAACGCTAAAACCCACCTATGTAACGGTCCAAGAACAGTTCACCTTTAAAAAGAGCATCAAAAAGTACAATAGAATTCATATACAAGGAAGTAACACATTGTTACAAAGAAAGAAGGGGGAGGAAGGTTACGTGCGCCTCCCTACAGACCAGCGAATCACCCACACCCTGCCCAAAAACGTAGCTAGGGCAATCACATATGGGCCATCCACTGCGGTTTTAAATAATCTGAATGCCTCGCTGTGGGCCCTGGTCCCCATAGAAAGACACAGGGGTTTTAGCCAACATCTCCTCGGGATATGATACGCTGGACATGCAAATAGCATATGGGCCACAGTTTCATTCCTATCTGGGCAAAAAGGACATTTGCTATGGTTGGCATGCAAGTTAGACCACTTTGAGGTGAAGTTCTTGGTGGGTAAAGTTCCCACTCTGAACTGATGGAGTAGTTTTCGATCACGAGTCGAGGAGATTAGATCCCAGTACTGTTCGTAATTAGGTTCGGATTTAATATGTAAGAAGGTGCTTGACAGTGTAAGACTACTGGAAGATGTGAACTGTCGGGAATAGATCCAGTGCCAATAAGCTGTCTTGAGCTCTGATTTACTGGGAAAGACACTTTCTTCTGGGGAGGTCCACAACCGATTCAATCCCAACTCACTGAGAATGTTTTTGACACCCCTATACCACTCAATTTTATTGTTCACATCCATATCCCGAATTTCCTGCACTCTATGAGCATGTTCTCTGCATGTGCTACCTGTGATGTCATTGTCATAGTGATAGAACCTCTGAGTTTGAATCTCTGCGATCTGGTTGTCAGTTCCTGGAAGCTGTGGAGACATACAGTCAATAAAGTACATGTTCTTGTACCATATTGTGAAGACTGCTTACTTCAAATTAGGAAACTACTACAAAAAACTGCTTTTCTTTCAGTAAAAATATGTGTCAAATCTAGTTTATTTGCCCAAAAAAGAAGAGGTCATTGATAGAAACAGAAGTATATTTTCAGAAACTATTATACTGATGAAGACAAAATTATGTCAGTTCCAGAACATAATTATAACTGATATATTTACGATAATTCATCCTGAGTTGTCCACTATGCATTGAAAACATCTACTTCCTCACCCCCTGTTTGGTTGTTTATGCCCTGATATTGCTTCCATGGTCCCCATACCTTTTCAAATTTGCGCAGGCAACCCCGGGAGCGACATGCTGTCTGTTGCTGTGGCTATATCCTTTGGGCCAGAGAGTGCATTCTGCTTGAGCTGGTATTTCCCCTAGTCACGTGGAGGCGTTTCATACTGATAATGCTTTTCCTGTCATTTATGCTGGAAGCACCACCTCAAATTTGTAGGTGGTCTCTAGCATATTGTTAAGAGATGTGATCATTATTGTATATGAGGAAAATTTGTTAGTTGCTTAAGGTGATTTTGCTTGAGCAGAAGTAGCTCTAAGTACAGATACGTTTGGAGACCCCTGCACTATCTCAAGGTTGATAATATCGACCTAAAAAAAATATTGTACCTCATTTATTGCCTACCACAATATTCTTCAAGTATGTGTATATTTATTTGTAGCTCCAAATCTCGATGTAGCTGATGCAATATTTGTGCCCTGCAATTCAATGCATGAGATAATTGGTCAGGGTACACCCGCACTTGAAATATTTAAAATGGGCAATTAGGGCTTGATGTACCATATATGGAGTCACCAAGAATTTTGCACAATGCTGCAATGCTAACAATCCTTTTTTGCACTGCAGTGTACATACCAACGTTTCCCAAAGCAAAACTGCCATTAGGAAGCATTTGCAGAATTATTGCCACCTGTAAATGATGCAAGATTACCTCTGTGAATTCGTCTGATCGACTGCAAATGCAGGCATGGAAGCATGGGGGACAGCAGAACTTCAAATTCATAAGATGCCGACAATGCGGCCCATATCCTAAAAAGAGGCATTTGTAGAAATAATTCTCTCCTGAAAACCAGAATCACTCTGCGGACCCAAATGAGTGGGCCCATGGTGTCAACTAATATGTTGTGCTCTCAGTTTTCTAATGATGCCTTTTAGTTAAGTAAACAAAACTAAACATACTACATAATTGTAGATATTAATACATTAAGATACTGCTGTTGACTAATACAAAGTGTGTTTGTAATCTGATTTCATGCATCTTCAATCGCCAACACCAATAAGCCACTCCACCCAAGCCACTACTGGATAACAAAGACTTATCAAAAAGTTAGTGAAAAAAATATGCATTTTCAGTCTTGTTTCAAAGGATACAAAAATTCGCTTTACACCATTAATTGCTAGGACATCCAACAACCTCCCCGCGTCTCCCGGTGCAGAGGTCTTTTTGGAATATTTGGGTAGTTCCTACTTAGAGCTCCATAACTTGTTTTTCTACAAAAGGTATCCATGCCAAATGTGTGCACTTTTTTCCCAACATCCTGGGGATTCTGAATGTGACTAGGGTTGGTGGATTTCCCTTGAGGGTGCCGAGGAAATGGCCAAAATATAGCTACATTTTGAGTTTTTGGGTAAAAAAGTAAAAAATATCTGCTTTGTTTTCCTAAAAATCAACAAAAGGTTTGCTTTACTAAAGTCACAATCTTACCCATTTTCGTCTCCTGGTGAGGGTTGTCATTGACCTCAGTTTGATTAGTTCCTGTCGCAGACACTAGTCCGAGCCACACAAGTGGTGCAATGTTTTATCAGCACAAGTGGGGTGATGCTGCTTGGTAGGGATTTTGGGGACTCCTGCGATTTATGGAAGCTTCCATTACAGAAATGTACGGAAATTGTGTGATTTCAGGCTACGTTTGAGGTTGGCACAGCATTGTGGGTAAGAAAAGCGTGGTCGAGTTAACGCCGACTGGTCTCCCATTATCGTTAAAAAATACGAAAGGGCTGACAGACGACTCACGGAAGGAGTTAGTCTAAAAATGTACATCTTTTAGAACGTGACTTCACGACTGGTATGAGAAGCAATTGCCGGTTGAGGTTGTGAAGCCTCGGTGTCCAAGGCAGTGGCTTTTTAAAAAAAGTTGTATGCCCTGAAGAAATTGCCAGAAAAATGCTATGGCAATGAAACATGTCGGCAAGTAGAAATATGGCTATATAATGAGTGGCCAGTTTCACCTTTTTAAACATATACAACCAGCACGAAAGAGCTAGAATAAAATGTTTGTGTCGGTGCTGCGTGTATATATATTTATATTCTTTATGTTGTCTTACACCAATTTGTGTTGTCTGTTTTTTCCACTGCACCTTTTTCACAAACACACACTTGTTTTATTTGGACACCAGTTGTTTTCAGCTTGATGGTATAACAGGGCAATCCTGGTGAGTACCTGCCAGGTTCCCCATTGGTGGTGCGCCTGTGAGGTGCCATCTCGCACACACACACTTTTTTCACTGTTGTGTAGGGTTTCACAGCTGTCGTTGTAAGGGGACGGGGCATTTTTAAGTTGGGCACGATACTAATGTTCCCCCTACCCCCAAAAAATCTTTAAAAGAGGGTAGGTAGTTGTAATTGATTGCAACTTGTGGGATATGGTTTCAAAAAAAGTAATGTGAAAAGTGCCTTTGCGACTAGGTCATAACTGGTTTTGTGACTTTATGAGTGGAGGGCGACCTAGCCCCTATATTTCCCTCTTTGCTCCTTGTTGTTGTTGAGACCATGGCAGACAGGCCTTAAATTTAGAGGAGACAGCTGTGATTCAAAGGGAAACCCACGAACCAACCCCAACTTCAAAATCACACTTCAGAATAACTACTGGTGCCATGCTTCAGCAAACCAGAGAGACCGTTGTGGGAAGCGGGACTTGAGAACCCGGACAGCATGGTGCACACTATCAGAGGTATCTGTTGTGCTCATGGAAGATACCTGTCTGAATAGTGACTGGTCTGGGCTGATGACCTGCTGAAGTGTGGCACACTGAAGTGTGTTCTCTAAGGGCCCGTTGACGGACCGCCTGTTCTCTCAGTGATCTCAGGACATCAAAAATCTCCTGTGTGGTGCCTACACCATCTACCTGTGACATCTGGAGAGCGGTGCCCTCGCTAGGGCTTACTTTGTCTGTTGAATCCCAGTAGGCAGTGAGGCATGGGCGCTGAACTAAGTACTGTGACTAGAGACCAGATTGCCTAGTGCTGAGCCCCCGAAACCTTGCCCGCATCTAAGGTGTGTGGTTCCTGTACTGTAGGGACCCGACTCTCATAAACATCGTATTCATCACAAGTGGATTCACCAGTTGTAAGACCCATCGTGGTCTGTTTCATTGTTCTTGATGCATCTCTTTTAGTGCGTCACGCTGACGGCATTTATTGCGAGCAGTGTTCGATTCACAGAGTACTACCCTTAGAGGTGGATGTGTAACTGTAGTAGTGCCTCATTCTACCTCATGTAGCTCAGATAAAATTGCACCTGTCTGGGTGACCCAACTGCTCTGGTGTAACTCTAATCAACATGCACCTGACATTGGGACTCATTTCCAGGGAGGTACAGAATTTGTAACTCATTATGAGCTACTGGAATTGCCTTGTGCAACCCATATCAATGTGCATCAGCCATTGTGCTTCATTTTCAGGGCGGTATGGAATTTGCAACTTTTCCTAGTGTGTGTCAGGATCTGTCAGCCCCAACCCTCGGGCACCACGCCATGTGGCGTGGCAGTACCTTAGCACAGTACAGCTTTATTGACTCGGAATAATGGTGCACCTCTGCATGGGGACCATCTTGGCATGGTACTGCTTTGTTGACTTAGAATAGTAGCAGAAATTGGCACAACGGCCATTGCACATTGTCTGAGTGCTCTGAACTTGTGAGTGCACTTACTCAGTGGTTCCTAGTGTTACACTGTCTCCACTGAGAAGGCTCTGTTGTTATGTCAACCTCTTGGCATCAGAACTCTATGGCATGCGCTGTTTGGAGAGATTATGCTGTCCTGCACTGTAATGGCGCTATGCGTAGCATCTGCCATTAGTCTAAACTAATGTCACTGTTTGCATTCTAGTTGTTCAACTGACTGCATCACGTACACGTACTCTTGAGCCCTCAAAACAGTCTATGAAAATTACTACCAAAGGGTGAATTATTCTTTAATGCGCAACATCTCCAATGCCTAATAGTTGTCAGTGTGTGAAGCAACACCTTTATATCCACCATACAGGTACCTGATGGGATGCCTCCTGCATCTGAGAGGCTCCCCAGCATTAATCCCTATTCATCATGCTCCCTTCCTAACCCTCATCTCGGCAGACCAACTGGCCACCCCTCGCCTGGCCCCAAGTGAAGACATTGTGGTACCAGGTAGTACAGAGAGAGATGGACTGAGCTAGAGGAACTCTTCTGAGACAGTTCGGAAGTAGGTCAAGAGACTGCTTGACTCTCTTGTTTTTTGAGACCGGTGTGTGACTTCCTGAGTGGCGACCAAACCGAGAACCCAGACTAAGTGTGACTTTAGGACAGACAGGGAGAACTGGAGGGTGGAGTGAGGTTTGGGCCATGGGGTTTGCAGAGTGTTATCAATTGACCTGCTGAGTATAAGTGCACCAAATTAGGGTGCAGAGTCCGTATGAGTGCGAGAATGTTCTGTATAGACTAGGCTGGTATCAGTGGCACTGTGTAGCAGTGCAGGTTGAGTGTGTGTGGGAGTGACACTGTGAGCACTGCCAGTGTTTACTAGCATTGGCTAGCTGTGTAGTTTTATACATTGATTTCATATAAAAAGCACCTTACATTAGACAATAGTTTACCCACGTGGCCTGGGCCCGCGGTGCTGCTAAAAATGTTCTAATTTCCAGAATGTTTATGTTTTTGATTTCTTTGTGACCCAGGGCGCCCACTATAACTGTATGGGATTGAAATATAAGGATTGCTGGGGTGGGCCTAGAGTGTATAGCGTGTTGCATCGCATAAGGGTGCTGGGTGGGGGGGGTTAGATTAGTAATTGTCCCCAGAGTGCATATTCTTGATATTATCACAACACAAGTGGGCCTAGTACTGCTAGTAATATTTAAGTGTGATTTATGCCCAAAGGTACCTAATGTTCAAGTTGTATTGATGTGGAATACTAACAGTTTTTCTACATACGTCTTGTGTGAAGTCTCTTTTATAGCATTTGGGGTGTTTGATGTGAGTGTGTACTGTGCCAGTGCTTTACACATAACCTCTGTGATAAGCCTGACTGCTCAGTGCCAAGCTACCCAAGGGTGAGCACAGGTTGTACAGCTAGTGTAATCACCTGGCCTTGAACAGGGTGGTAGATTTTGCCTGACTAGATCATTGTCTCGGCCAACTAGAAAATACTGCTTCCAACACCCACCCACATAAGTTAGGTACATGTTCTTACAGGGAGATGTGGGGAAACTCAGGATGGTATAAGATTTGTTGCTCCTCACAGATTCCAAAATGTTTCCTCACAGACCGTGTAGAACTGTATTAGGTAATGGCCTAAGCATAGATTCTCTTTCAGAATTCTAATGTGTTGTGGTTTAATTGTATGTCAGTTGGGTAAAGGTCTTGGGCCCTTGTGTACTTGGGATAATGTACTGAAGTTTATGTTAAATAAACTACTTCAAGACTTCCTGGATTTGAGTCGGTTTGGACACTACAAATCCCCTGGTGTGAAGTTTTCAGAACTTTCTGGGTCTGGTAGGTTTTTCGGGGTGGCAGCCTACCCAATCCCAAAGTGAAGCCGTTCACCTTTGTAAGTGGGACAATTTGGGGAGTTAGCCACACTCTCTTGCTCATATCTAAAAACAACACCCAAAAGAATCAAATGTTCTCTCGCTTGTCATTGGGAAGGGATTCTTTAGTCTGCAGAGGATAGAAAGACTGACGCTATAGGGGTGAGAATGGAGCCTAATGTTATGATGGGCCAGACCCAGCCCAAATAGTTATTTAATACATGCATTCTTGCCATATAGTGGGATTTATGCCCTCCAAGGTGCATATTGGGACACACGGCCCATCTCCCCCCATGGAGGGTGTGGTGGTAGAGACACTATTGCCCCTTCTGGGGCACAGGTATGACTCAATGCCAAGATAGGCTGACTGCCTTGTGTTTGTTTTTGTGCTGTTTTGACATCCTTGGTGTTCAGTGGGCTTTCTACCCAATGAGGGCAGATTGTGGGTAAATAACTCTTATCGAGCCCCCGGGGGGGCAGAAAGTCTATTAGGCCACACAGTGGGGTAGAGCACAGATCCATGCCCCAGGGGGGCATCCTGTGGAGGCAGATTGGGGGTAATCATCAGCACCCCAGAGGGGAAAACAGACTGTCAGCATATTTTTTTGGGGGGTGGGGACATGCCCATGCCCTCTATGTCTAGCCCCCACCACTATATTTGTATACTAATCCCTGGTGTCTAGTGGGCTTTCTGGCGGGGTAGATAGACTCTCAGCATATGTGTGGGTTGGTGACAGCATGGCCTTTCCCATAGTGGGCAGCTCCCATCCTTATATGGCTTGATAAGAAGTCCTTGGTGTCTAGTGGGTTTTCAGCCCCCCAAGACAGCACATACGGGGTAATTGACCCATCTGCTCCCCCAATGGGGGGGGGGGTGCAGAAAGATTGTTAGAATATTTTAGGGGGGTGGGGGCATGACCATGCCCATAATGGGCAGCCCCAACCCTATATTATTTTAATAATAAACTCTTCCAATTAATGGTCTCTGTGACCCCCCTCCCCCCACCAGGGGGCAAAATGGTGATAATTACTCCAATTCTTTCCCTGGGATAGCAGAAAGACAGATAATGTATCGGGGTGGGGGAGCACAAGCCATTGTCCAGAGGCCAGCTCCCCCGAAATGCTGGCTGGGTCAGGAGATGCCCCAGCCAGGCAGAAAGCACTGCTGCCATCAAGGGCAGGTGATTACATACACAGTACAACCCGTGATCACCCTTGGGTAGCTTGGCACTGAGCAGTCCTTCAAAACCAATGTGTAAAGCAAGAGCACAGTAAACACACACTATAAAGGTTCCGAATGACACAAAAGAGAGACTTCACACTTGACGTCGAGAAATGTTGTTCAACTCACACCTTAAACAATGCACCATAAAGATAATGGAATCTTGTGCAGGAATCACCTTTGGCAATGAACTGGCAGTACTAGCCCCAGTTCATGTTTATCAGATCTCGACAACATGAACATAGGGGCCCAGCCCGATTCTAATTCCACACACACACAACACCCCTTACGGGGTGCAACCCATTGTTAGCCCTGGCCAACCCGCACAATGCTAACAGTGCAATACCACACTGCTATAGGGCGAACCCTGGGCTACAACAATATCAGTAATATGTACATACACAGAATTATAACACTTTTAGCATCACCGCAGGACGAGGTCATGTGGGTAAAGTACTTTGGCACGAGATTCACATATAAACCAAAAACGCCGACAAGTGTCAAGAAGCACAGCAGTTCACAGATGGTCACTCCCACAAACACACACACACTCACTTTGCAAAGTGCCACGCAATGCGACAGGTACCATCTGGTTCATTTGGGTACTTTCAATCACATACACAGCCGACACCCTAATGCAGTGCCACTGATACCAAGCAGGTCACCAGCTACCACTTCGCAGACCCCGTGGCTCCAAACCTCCCCCCAGCCTCCGGTTCACCCCAACTATCCCATACATCCTTGATGGAAGTTCACCAGCCCCTCCTTCCAGACATAAGACCACTCATGGCTGACGTCACATCTCGTTTGAAACCTCTGAAAGCAGGAGGTGATACACAGTAAGCATAAACAAGAGTCAGATGTAAACAAGAGGGGTCTTGCAATCACTCAGGAAGTTCACCACCAAGTTGCAAAGTAGAAACAGACCAAGAGCAACAATTTGTTTCAAACTGGGGTCCTCCAAGGTTTTCTGGCACTAGCCCTGTTCTGCAAAGCACAGGGGGGACACACAGTCTCCTGACCTGCTCCTGAACCTTCTCAGAAGCGTCCCACCAGCCTAGTCAGATCCTCTCACTCCCACCTGGTGCCTCAAAATCTCCAGAAAAGCCATATGGGGGAGAGCAGTTGGTCCACCGTGATGGGGGCCAGTGAGGGAGAAAATAGCAATTGGGGAACAACCCATAGGGGAGCCTCTCGGCTTGAGTGGGCCCCAGTCAGTAACACATTGATCCTTGTGCCCCGACAATCTGAGCACAAGGTCTGGCGCACAATGAGATGACTCACACCAAACACCTTAGCAACTCCGTACCTCCCTGGAAAATAGGCTGTAGGTCTAGCACACCTTGATATCGGTTGCACCAGACAGTTCCAGTCACGCACAGGCGCAATGTCTCACAAGGTAGAATGATACTCTTCAATGGATGCGTTCCCCCACCTCCGAGGGTCGCAACCAGTGAATCGGACACCGCATGCACATGCAGTCGGAGTGGCGCATGAGATACATGCCGCACAGTCAACGAAGCAGGCCACCTTGGATCCTGCAAACAGTGAATCTGCTCACCCCGACCAAGACACTAAATGCATGCCGAGGTTTACGCAGTACAGGAACCCCTTCACGATAGATGGGGGCAACTTCTTGAGCTCTACACTAGACACTCCAGACTAAAGGCACAATTATGTAGTTCCAAGCTCACACTGCACTGTCCAGCTTTCAGCAGGCAATGTGGGCACTTAGAGGCTGATGACACCAGCAGATGGTGTGGGCCCCTCGTAGGAGATCTTTCATATCCCTGAGACCTCCAAAAGAACAGGAGATCAGCTGACTGGTCCTTTGGATCCCACTTCAGGGTGCCACACATCAGCAGGTCATTGGCCCAGATCAGCCACTATTCCGGAAGGCACGTGGTCCATTCCTCAGGCAGTTATTCTCCATGTGCACAACAGAGTCGTTCTGGCAATGTGCACCACGCAGACCACATTCTCTGGTCCTGCGGCCCCACAAGTGGATCTTTCCTGATGGTGGGGTGGCACTGGGTAGTTATACCCTACTGGGCCTATGAAGTTGGAGGAGAGCTCAAGGGTCCCTTAAATTTCCATCCTGTCTGCCTTGAGGCCTCATAATACAGATTCCTATCTTTAGGGCAGGCGTGATCTGCCTCCAGAGACCAGTTGTCACAATCTCTGCCCCCCATATATTCCACCAGACCTGCAAATGGCAGCGTCCGCTATTTCAATTTGATGCCCAATAGTTTATGGATGTCCCTGGGGATTGCCCAGATGAGATTCTTCCTGCCCCTTGTTTTGACAGGCGCCAGATACCAGGGCACACAACAAATTTAATTAATAAAAATGCCCACTTTCCATAAATGCCATTTCCATGCAAGATATGCCAAGGCCAATATTACCACTGGAACAGGTTTGGCCTAGCGAATCCATTGATAGGAAACACCATGAGGCTACACCACTTCAGTCCTTTATTGCACCTTGAGATACCGGTCTAACTTAAGGTAAGAGTCAGCCTCTTCGGTAGGGGAACCCTCATGGGTCTTCATTCCTATAAGGGCAGCTAACAGCCATAGCTGCCTGCCCAGCTCTTCACCTTCCATCCTAGTGTAGGTGAAAGGCCCCCTTCGGATGTAACCGTGCTTGCTGCGGGCCAACTGGAGTATGCGTGCAAATGTCCTCTCACAGACTTGCAATGTTTGCATACAGTGGCCTGCCAGAGTAGGTCGGACTCGGAGGTTAACTACACAGGAGGTGTAAGTGCGTACCCAGGCCGGAATGGCAGGCCAGGCCTACGTTTACAAACATTATGTTCGCACCACTTCCTAACATATACAGGAAGGGTCCATGCACTTTCAAACTGCAGTACAGTGGTAAAGGGCTTGGAGCCTTAAGACTGCATATGAGAATTAGTATGCACACCGTCTTGCTATGGCAGGCTGGTGGCCTGGGTGACCCAGACATCCATGGGGTCTGTGCATGATCCGGCTGACAAATGGCAGTCCGGACTCACGCTTGCCACCTCCATGGTGCCACTGAGCACACCAGCCTGTCTTGGCAGGCTTGTGGCAGGTGTGTAGAAACAACCCTGCCGCATGGGCTCAGACCAACTGGCTCTAGCAGGCCAAACATGGGCCTAGCACAACTTTGGTGCTAGCGCGACCACTGCTTTGTCAGGACATGCGGAAAATCCATCACCCACTCAGCTAAGCAACGCTTCCTACAGGACTTACGAAGGGTGTGTGCCATTCTACACTATATCAACAATGGGGAAAGGCTCTGGCCCTACGGTCGCAAAGGTGCCAAGGCATCCTTGTAAGGTGTCTCCATGAAGGGGACTGACCTCCGGGGTAGGGGAAACCCACCTAGGTGCTCTCCCCTGCTTGGTTTGCTTTCCCACTCTGGCCCCCACACGGCCACTTGCCTACCCAGGAGTGGCCCATGCAGGCATGAGTGATGGGGAGGTGGGGCTGGGTTGGGAAGGCATTCTTAAGACAACCACAAGGTAAAATTCAATAAATAATTAATTGTCCCTTGTCGTCTGTCGAAACCCCCCCCCCCCAACCTGGCCCAACTGCTCTTAGCAGCACAGGCTGCTGCTGTGCCTACCCCGAGGTTTACCTCGGAAACATGCCCTAGGGCCACTCAAACCGTAGGGGGACCCCCTCCTGGTTGGCTCACCAGTGGTGACATCAACCTAAGTAGGAGACATAAGGGGCGGGCAAGTACCGCAGGGCAAGATAAGCGCCATATCCCCCCGCTCACCCATGCCGTACCCACCCTGGGTATGTGGTGCACCTTTCATAGGACACTTAATTCAATTGTGTGAGCACCCTGCTCCTACCCCGTGTGGGGAGGGTGCTCGTACCTTCCAACTGCATTACAGTGAGAACCTTTTCCGAGTTCTAGGGTCACAAAACAGAGTGTTAGGGGAATGCTAAGATGTGGAAAAAACCAAAACGTTTCGGGGATGTTCCCCAAAGAAGGTCATGTCCAGCAATTTCTACTTGGGCAACACTCTCCTACGGAGATACCCAATCAGGAGTCCACTGGTCAGAGATATAATTTGAATGGGTATATTCTCCCCTTTCCAACGTTACCGCTGTGCAAGATATGCCCGTCCCCCCAAGCACTGATGGAGTGAAAGTAAAACAAGTCCATCAGTTTGTTTTACTTTCACTTTAGTATAGTCAATATTACAGTCTCGGGCTATTCAGAAAGGTCTTCCCTAGAAGCCTCTGTTCAAAATAGAATAAAGGAATCTTTATATGCCCCCCAGTGTCGGCCAATGGCCAACAGACACACTGGGGACGAAATGCAGTAGTCTTTCATTGGCATACACCCGCCTATTTACACCAGAAGGCATATGTATGTGTCAAGAGGCATGTGCACACATTACCCACAATCTTGGAAAGGGTTTACATGTATAAAGAAGGTATGGTATTGGCATTTGTGACAACAGGGTTCAGTCTTTGGTGGAATTGTGTGTCAGCTTAGTTGGAAGGTACATTAGGTGCAGAAATCTGTATCTCAAATCATGGGAATTTCAGAGTGCCTGTCTAATAGCGGTTCTGGACAACTGCCCACCTTCCATGAGCTCTACTGCATTGTCTTCCAGCAGAAGTTAAATTTGTGTAGACATGCTACGGCAAGATTGTAAAGTTTGTACCAAAGCAATACTCACTCTGAGAAGTGGGAAATGTGCGCTACTGCACCTGCTCTACATGTTATGGAAACTTTCATTGTTTATGCCAGTGCTAAGAACAAGAATCTGTAGTATTCAGGGTCTGTGTTGTGTCTGTGTGTGTGTGTATGTATGATTGAAGCTTGCCATTTTACCTGCTCTGTATGTGATCATTATATCTGCTGTGCATACCCACTTCGAGTTAGAGGGAAGCGTGCGCTTTGGAGGAGTACAATATACTTAGTTGTAAGGGAAGCTTGAATTGCAAACGCCTACAGTCAGGGCCAGCTTTAGTGATTGTGGCGTCCTGTGCAACAATCTTTGTTGGCACCCCCCACCCTTCAACCAAGCATTTTTTGTTCTGAGTTGTATGGTTTCTCAACCACATATTAAACATATACAGGATACATTTTAGAGTATATAAAATGTATTCTCAAATATTATGTACTGAAATAAGAACTAGATGGGGAACAGATATTACGACACTATCAGTCAAAAATATCTTTTATTTTATAGCCTAAAACAATATACATATCTTGTTCATGTAATTATTAACATTTTCTAACTTTGCCATTCACTTGTTAATATGCCCCTTAGTTTGGTGTATGTGCAAATCCTGCAGTGCCGATCCCTGTCGAGTTTCACTATTCCTGCTGAAATAAGGCCAATGGAAGTACCAATGGGTGAGGCAGACTTGCCTCAAGTTTTCCTGTGACCTCAGTGACAGAGTCACTGTTGCTCTAGGGTGTGCTGCTTCGTAGGCCAGCTCGCAAGACTGGAGGTGAATGTCAGTATGGATTGTGGTGGACAGGCCTTCAAGGTGCCAAGACACCAGAGCTTCTAAGGTCTAGCGGGACCTTCTAAGGTCTAGCATGGGAATGTGCTCCCACAGGAGAGTGATCAGGTGGAGTGTTCATGAAGGCTGAACCTAGTTCCCCAGATCCAAATTCAGCAGCTCTGACCATAGTACCACATCCTCTCCCCCCACTGAACATCATACTGGCCCACTGAGAGAAGCTTACACTGCCTTCAGCTACAACCCAATTGTGCTCTGCCATAAACATGTGGATGCGACTCAATTCAAATTATGCACTAGACAAAAGTAATATGCAGCCTAAAAAAACATCTTGGAAAAAGCAAACCCTCATAGGGAATGCAAGATTAAGTAAAGCAGGTGAAACATAGTAAGAACAACATGGTTACCTTAACTCTTTTACACTCATTATTCTGAAATCAAGGAGTGTTGTTACCTGAAAAGTTAAGGACATGACTACAGGGCCCGGAAGGGACCAGTTTCAATGTCCATTGCCCTGGGCCCATGTTTCATTGCGTATACCCTTACAAAACATGAGCAGTATGGTTTAAAAAGACCACAGCCCACATGCATCAAACAGAATTGCATTCGCAAACGTTGCAAATCGCAAAATTCGGCCGTTTGCGAATGCAATTCTTTGTTTTGGGATGCATTAACCTTTTTTGTTTTTTCGCAATTTAAGAAATCGCAAATTATTTGCGATTTATTAAATTGCGATTGCATTTAAGTAATCGTAATTTTGCGATTTCTTAAATGCAATGCATTATCTGAAAAAGTTTGCGAATTCGCAAATTAGAAGTGTTAAATTAGCATGAAGTCAACCTTCATGCTAATTTAAGAAAAGTTTCAAAAATGCACAAAAGTGCACTTTTGACAATTTCATTTTACACTCACACATGCCCTTGGGCATGTATGTGTGAAAAATGGACTGTAAGTTACATTTCTGGGGTGCAGGGGGGTCCTTTGGACCCCGCCTGCACCCTAGAAATTGCATTCTCATTTTGCGATTCCTTAATTGCGATTCGCAAAATGAGAATGCCTTCCCATTGATTCCTATAGGCCCATAGGAATCAATGTAAAGGGATTCCTTATTTGTGATTCGCAAAATTGCGAATCGCAAATAAGGAAAAATAAGAAATCGCAAAAAATATTGCGAATTTTTAATGCATAGGTATTTGCGATTTCTAAATTTTCGGAATTTAGGAATCACAAATACCAACAATAATTCATGTGGCTGCACATCCCTGAACACAGAGCAGTGGTAAGCATTTTATTAACTAAAATAAGGAAAACAGTGGATAAGGATCACATTAAACGTTTACCACTCCAGTCATCAAGCAGGTATTGTGGTACCTCTAGGAGTGATGCACTCTCCCACCCGGGGAAAACAATACTGTTCAAAGAAAGATGAGAAAACAAATGTAGAGATTCACTGTCAAACTTTGTAAAGTGGCGCTAATGTGTTTGGGGGTGAATAAAACCAATCTGGCCACTTTGCGGCTGCTCTTTCATGCTTTATTAAGTTATTTATGTCTTTTTCGTTTTTGTCCTCGTCCCGAGGCTGCACTTTGGAACAGAAAAATGTCAGAAAAAGACATTTCCAGCAAAAGTTTTTTGGATCCATTTCACAGGGGAACAAATGAAGGAAAGTAGAGGAAACACAGGGTAAGAGACGTTTATTGAAGTAACAACTTTGCGCAAGTGAGGGGCAGCGAGAGATAGAAAGAGAGGGAAAAAGTAAGAGGAAGAAAGAGAGAGAGGGGGCAGCTGAAAGTGACAGAGCAGGAGAAGTGGAATGGTTAGTGGTCTTCCGAGTGGCTTAGTCACGCCAGGAAGTTTATTAAGGTAAGATTAGTGCTTGAAGTGTTCACTAACCATTCCACAGACTTAGTAATGTTGATTTCAGTCTCATATTTTTAGAATTGAAACATTTTCAATTCTGATTATTCACAATGAAATCGTTATTTATCTGATACTACTAACATTGTCGTATGATATGTTTGGATACCGTAGCAGAGAAAGGCACTCAAATACGGATTGGTCAAATGGTACACCATGCGAAACAAAGGATTTAAGTTAATGTTTTAACCCAAATCCTTAACTGCATAGATTGCGCTTCTCGGATACGAAACTGGTGATAGTGAGAACACAAATCAAAGCTGTGCCTGTTGAGTAATAGGAAACGGAGAACAAGTGTACCAGGATACAACTGGGGAGCCTCACGATTAGCAAAAAGTAAAAAAATGTACATTCTCCAATGTCCGGGACAGGACTCCGCCAATGCAGTGATATCGCTGCGAGCAAGTTGGCCAAAGTCCTTGCGAACTTTTAATGTTCATGTGCAAGGTGCCTAGAATGCAGAACTTGTGATATTACGGTGGTTAAGCACTCATGAGGGTGTTTCACCCTGCGTCGCAAGAGGAATCAGTCTGCAAAACACTAAGCAAAAGTGTGTCTTTCTTTTTTAGATCCTTTTCACAGGTAAACAAATGAAGGAAAGTAGAGGACACAGAGGGTAAGAGACGTTTATTGTAGTCATGGTTTTCAGCAAGTGAGGAGCAGCCAGAGAGAGACAGAAAGAGAGGGAAAAAAGAGCGACAGGAAGAAAGAGGGGGTAGCTGACAGCAGCAGAGCAGGAAAAGTGGACACTTCGACCGCTAATCTTACCTTCCAAAACCTGCTGGGCACAGGGATATTACGAGCAACAGAAGCGGGCTGCAGGAATCACAGCACCCGACTTAGCACAACTTTCACTGTTGTGGTGCGGGCTCAGGAGTGGGACAATAATGTTTGCAGGGCTGTCATTGGTAGCGCTTTCTCGCACTACCAGATTGACGGCCCTGGGACCCAAACAAGTAAGTTTGCTTTCACACTTGCACGGCTCATGGGTGGGCATAAGTGCGCCTCGCGGCCTCTTAATCAGTTTAACACTGTTAGGTCTCTTCTATTTCTGCGAAGATTAACATCGTAGAAAAGAAAGAGGGACAATAGTGTTCAACAGTGCAGGCTTTTCGGAAATTTGACTGGTCCCAATTTGAGAGCACAAATGGCACCTCCCCCTGACCTTGGCACCCGGTGCACCTCTGTCACTGCCCAAAAGCCGGCCCCTACCTACAGTGAACCTGCTGTGTGTGAGGGAAGACTTCACTGTGGCTGCCTGTAATGTACCTGGTGTGTGTGTGTGTGTGAGGGAAGCTTCCACTACAGACACCTATGTTGTACCTGCTCTGTGTGAGTGAATATTATCCTAGTATACTCATTGGCATCGTATTCCACCTCTCCAACATAACATACATTTCCCATAAATAAACACACAGCACATTTTTTTGTTTGGGTAAAGTTGCTACAGGTTTATTACATACACCGTTATGTAATAGGTGGGTTATCTTACGTGCGATCCAACTGGGCCTCTTGCACGCCTGATGAGCCAGGTAGCACTGGAGTGAACGCCGCCTGTGCTGCCCTTACTAGTGATCCTCTTCCCGGATCATGTGACCGTTGATACTTTCTTACTCATGCCCCTTTCAGGGTGGTACAAAAGGGGATGATGGACGGAGCGTTTGAGCAAATCAAACACTCACCCCCAGTCAACTGATCTGGGTTTAATCCATCACCATTCTTTAGCCCACTCAGCCACCCCATTTCGGACATGGCTATATGCAAATCAGTCTGACCCTGTGCCTCATGGGAACAGTCCAGCCCGAACTGCCAAGCCATGTCTTCCATGGACCGGAAACAAGCATCCTGGGACCGGTTTCGGATTCATAATCCTCATCAGCCAGGCTATCTTGAATCCAGTGGCCAAGTGAGCAAGGGACTCACGTCTGAGCATACCCTGCCACACTTAGAGCGAACAAAGCGATGAGGATTATGAATCCGAAACCGGTCCCAGGATGCTTGTTTCCGGTCCAAGGAAGACATGGCTTGGCAGTTGGGCTGGACTGTTCCCATAAGGCACAGGGTCAGACTGATTTGCATATAGCCATGTCTGAACTGGGGTGGCTGAGTGAACTAAAGAATGGTGATGGATTAAACCCAGATCAGTTGACTGGGGTGAGTGTTTGATTTGTTCAAACGCTCCGTCCATCATCCCCTTTTGTATCGCTTTGTTCGCCCTAAGTGTGGCAGGGTATACTCAGACGTGAGTCCCTTGTTCACTTGGCCACTGGATTCAAGATAGCCTGGCTGATGAGGATTATGAATCCGAAACCGGTCCCAGGATGCTTGTTTCCGGTCCAAGGAAGACATGGCTTGGCAGTCGGGCTGGACTGTTCCCATAAGGCACAGGGTCAGACTGATTTGCATATAGCCATGTCTGAACTGGGGTGGCTGAGTGAACTAAAGAATGGTGATGGATTAAACCCAGATCAGTTGACTGGGGGTGAGTGTTTGATTTGTTCAAACGCTCCGTCCATCATCCCCTTTTGTATCGCTTTGTTCGCCCTTTCAGGGTGGAGCATCGCATAACATAGCCCTGGTTGTTTAGGCCCACAACCACCCAAAGGACTAGCGGGGCGCCGACACAGTTTTCCAGGAACCTCCCATGAGGCTCCTAGGATTTGGCTCTAGCACCCACCATGGTGTCACGCAGAGGTACCCTTTTGTACCCTTTTGCTTCTAGATCACCCTGTAACTCCGCCTGCAATGAAAAAAGGAAAATATTGCAATATTCTCTGCCCCCCTCCTGCCATCACCACGCCGGGTAAGCGGTAGGGCGGGAGACAGCATGTGCGGCGATCAAAAGAGGTCGCCAATATAGTGGGGGGGATATATACCCTCCCCCAGGTCCTGGGCGCCCAGGAAGTGACGCCCCTGGTGCACTGCAACCAGGCTGGAGGGAAGTGGGGACTCCAACCAGAGTCCCTGCCCCTGAAGGGGGTGTGGGGTGCCCAGGTGACATTAGAGTGCTGACCTCTCTAGTGGCCCCCTGTGGGTGCTTCGGCCAGTAGCATTCTGTTGCCAGTGCTGTGCCCAGTCTGCCCATATATTGGAAACGTGCATTGCATTGCTCTGCGTGCTGTGGGTGTGCTCAACGTTAAGCTTCTGTGTCTGAGAGAAGCTTTCATTGCCAAGGCTAGGACTGTACCTGTTTCATGTGTGCGGGAAACTTGTACTGTAGCTGTTCTTGCATTTTAGGGAAGTCTGTACTGCAGAAATTGGTATTGTACCTTTTGTGTGTGAGAGAAAAGCTGAACCAAAGCTCAATGTTGGGGCACCTGATGCTTCCATATCTCACAGATTCTTTTTAGGTCTCGGACTTAGGCAGCACATTCGCTGTCTCGTCAGATAGATGCTGTATACAGTATAGTGGGGGAATCTCCGCCCACTTTCCCCCCATGTTTTTCATTGGCTTTAATCAGAAATGCTTCATTCTGATTTGTTTCTGGCTTGTTTGCCCCTCCTTCTGATGGCCATTTCGGCATTTTAATCCTTCCATGGCTATCAGCCCCTTTACTTTGCAAACTCTTTTGTTTCTCTGCCCCCCCCCTTCCCTCCCGCAGTCTGTAACTTCTCTGGCCCTCCCACCCCTCCCCTCCACCCCCGATCATGCCATCTTGGAGTCACGCACTTTTGTTTATAATGCAACAGGGCTCGAGAAATACAAGTCCTATTGCATTTAGAAATGCTTTTTTTCTCGTCTGATTGGCTGGCTGAGTCGCGCACTTTATTTTACCTGACCTGTCCAGCCGGCTAGATTGCGCATGCGTCGTCCAGCAGACACTAAACAGACGCTCCTGCGCATAAAGCATAATTTTTTCTCGCTCCCGCGGCTCTAACCATGTTGAGAGAAAGCAGAGCTTTTAAGTAGCAATCAGAGAGCTGCTAATTTATTTTAGACGCTTCTTGCCTCGTTTATGTCTGGTTTAGCGTCTGTTTATGTTGCAGTTGCGCAAGTGACCTCCATCTCGCTAGTCCGAGGAATTCAAAAGCGTAGAGCATCCGGAAACAAAGACAGCTTTCCCAGCTCCGGACCTCCTGCAAGCCCGGGAACGGTCTCGCTACAGGCCTTTGCCAGGAGTTGGAGACAGCTCAACAGGGGTGTGACGCACACCTCTGCACCTCTTGTGGTGCACGCAGGCCATTCCTCCTCAGGGCGCAGACACTGGCAGCGACTCCAGTCACAGCCCCACAAAAATGCGGACCCTGTGGAACTGGGGACGTTCTAGGCCGGCTTTAAACTCCGGGCTCTGGTTAAGTTGCACTTTTATGGGTTTGCATTTTTGTTTACGACTTGAGTGGCGATAATCTCATCTGCTCCTTTACGTTTTATGGTATTTGGTCCTCGTCACGTTGGTGACGTCACTGTCTAATTCCCACATCACTTGAACTTGAGGGAGTCTCACTGACTGATTTACACTCTGACGAGGACTTTTACGTTACATATACCTATAACGCGCACTACATGTCAGATTCCCTTTAAGAGGTCTACACATTTATTTATTTTATTTATTTATGTATGCGTTTTTATATAGCGCGGACTTTACCCGAAGGTGACAGAGCGCTTCACAATAGGAACAGTAATGATACATGAGGAGAAAATCACAAGTGAACAAATTACAAAAGCAAACGTTAAGTTACATGAGGCAAAAGTGACAATTGTGAGCAAACAAAATACAAGAGGAAGCAAAGGTACATTACAGGAGGAAAAAGGGACATGTATGCAAGTTACAAAAGGGTACAAAGTACAAGTAGAGGTATAATACTGCAATAAATGGCAGACACTCAAGCACAAGAACAAACATTACGTAGGCAATGGTGGCACTTGTGCAAGTATCTAAAGCAAACAAAACATAAGAGGTAGCAAACAGTGTGTTGCAAGAGAAAAGTGACGTGTGCATGGTACAAAAGAGTACCAAACACAGGTAGAAGCATAATACTGCAATAAATGGCAGACTCTCAAACCACAAGAACACACTGGGAAGGCACTTCCATAGTCATGGAGAATAGAATTTTCTATAATGAAAGGTCTTCCTTCAGATAATAGAGAGGGCGTGAATTAAATTTGGAAGTGTCTTTAAAGGAGGAGAACTTTGAGGTCAGTTTTGAAGGCCTGGGAGGAGGAGGTGGTGCGGAGCTGAGGCGGAAGTGAGTTCCAGATTCTCACAGCATTGCCTGAAAAGGATTGGGCCATCGATCTTTCCTTCATGAAAGTGGGAGGTTCAAGCAGTACATTTTACGCATTACATGATGGTCTAGAGCCTCCAGAGAGTTTCAGTTTATTCGCCAGGTAGCGAGGAGAGGAGGAGTGCAAGGCTTTGTGGGTGATGCAGGCAGTCTTGTAGATAGATCTTGCCTCGATGGGAAGCCAGCGGAGGGTGGATAACATGGGTGTGATGTGGTTGCTTCTTTTGGCTCCATAAATGAAACGAGCTGCAGAATGGAGAACAGATTTAAGGGGGTACAGGTGGGATTTGGGGAGGCCAGTAAGAAGAGAATTGCAGTAGTCCGGTCTGGAGAGAACCAGCGATTGGACCAGGGTTTTAAGGTCATGCTCCGGGAAGAAGCGACAAATCCTCCAAAGAAGGCGCAGTTGGTATAGGGCAGACTTTGTAATTGAATTAATGTGTGAGAGTAGATTGGGTTTTGTGTCGAGTATGACACCAAGGGATTTTGCACTGTCGACAATGATGGGTTTATTGTTCAGTACATTCATCTTCAAGATTCATGATTGAACCGGGGGAGGAGAAAGTGAGGAGGGGAGGAGGAGGAATTCAGTTTTGGAGGGATTCAGAATCAGTTGATGAGTTGACATCCAGTTTTGAATGGAGTCGAGAGTAGAGCTTAGCGTGGAGAGATCGTGAGTGGAGGCAACCTTGAGGTAGATTTGAGTGTCGTCTGCATTGAGATGATAGTGGATCCCTGATTTACTTAGGAGATTTGACAGTGGTTCTAAATAGAGATTGAACAGTGTGGGGGAAAGTATAGAGCTTTGAGGAACACCTTGGCCTACCGCCAAAGGAGATGAAAGACTGTTCGCTATTTTGATCATTTGGGCTCTATCAGAGAGGAAGGAAGCAAACCATTTAAGCACAGTGCCCTACATGCCCATTCTCTGTTGAAGAGTGTTGAGGAGAGTGTTGTGATTGACAGTGTCAAAGGCTGCAGGAAGGGCAAGGAGAATTAGAAGACAAGACCCCCCCGAATCGAGTATCCGCAGCGCGTCATCAATCACTTGCAGCAGGGTTGTTTCAGTACTGCAGTTTTCGATGAAGCCGGACTGAAAATTGTCAAGAAGATCATTGTCCTTGATATGATGGGAGAGTTGTTTCGCTACACATCTTTCTGTGATCTTCGCAAGAAAGGGTAGGTTAGTGATGGGGCGGAAGTTGTTGTGGTCATTCGCATCAGCAGTGGGTTTTTTAAGCAGAGGGGTGACCTGCCCAGTTTTGAAAGAGACAGGAAGGGAGCCTTGACAGAGGGAGAGGTTGACCAGAGTGGTCCAATAGGAAAGAGAATGGGTATAGAAGTCAGTGGCAATGGCACTCGGGATGGGGTCAAGAGAATGGTTGAAGGGCTTTGTTTCGAGGATGCAATTGAGGAGGGCATCTTCAGAGATGGGGTCAAAGTTCTGCCAATTGGCTAAGGATTTGTGCTCCTCTGGAGGGGTAGGATGAACGACCTGATCCACAAGTGATTTCACTTTTTCGTCAAGAATATAGCGAAATCGGCTGCTTTCTTTGTAGAATCCTCCAAATTGGTGGTTGGGGGAGAGCATTTAGGATTCTTGATGAGATCGCCGCCAGCTGCCTAAAAGTCTCATGTAGATGGACTGAACAATACAATACAGAGAGTGAGAAGTGTTCAACCAAAACAAGAGACTATCAGAAACGAGTTGATCAAAAGTGGCCTGTGAAATGTTCGTGCTGTGCCATCCACCAGAACAAAATATTTAACATTCACAAGCAAGTTTGCAGAGACCTGGACACATTCCACCTCTCCCCCGCCCACCCCTCGCAGACCCACCCGAGCACGCCGGCAGAGCGGAGACTCACCCTCAAGCAGAGCTCTTCCCACTGCTCGTGCAAGTGCTCGACCTGCTCCTTCAGCACCAGCACGTCCTTGGACACAATGCACTATTTACGGCATGTGAGATTGATTAAGACAGGTTGATTGGATGATATCGCAAATGTACAGTGTTCGAACAACAACAAACAAGAAAATTACTATAAGTAGTTAGCTACAGCCGACTGCACCATGTCTTTTCTGTTGCACCAACCGCCATTTTAAAGGTAAAGACGCTGTTAAGACTAGGACATTATCTCCTAATTATATTATATATTTTTTAAAAAGAACGCCGTTTCGCATGGCAAACAAACAGCAGAGGACGATTCCCTTAGGAATACAATTATATTGTGTAAGCACAGGGCAAAATAAAGCGGATTAAAGTGCATTAAAAACGCTACCTGTGTGTTGGGATGGGACCTGCCCCGGACCCCTAGGCTGGGCCTTCTCCATGTCCTGGAAGGCGTTGGGGGTAACATCTACAAACGACACTTGCTGCTGTTGGGTCTGGTGGTGGCCAAGCGGGACTTGGCGCAGGCCTGGAAGAGCGACCGGGCCCCCCCGCTTGGTGTGTGGAAGGCAGGATTGGACTTTCTTATGGGCCTGGAGCTGCCGGTCTTTGAAGCCCGGGGGTGTCCACGCAAACACTACAAAATATGGAAGCGGTGGGCGGACTACAGGGGCCTGACACTTGACCCCCCGATAGACATTGACGATGTCCCGTCTCCTGATGTGGATCCTGTACCCTAGACTGTTGGCCTACACTGCCATTGCTATTCATCTCATGTTGCTAAGCTGATCACGTGCACCGGGTTAGGGTGGGATAAGGGGTGGGTAGTTGGGGCTGGGGTGGGGGGCGGTTTTTCTGCTTGGGGCTGGGCGGGATGGGGGGGGAATGTTGGGGTATGTCATTTTGAAACTCTGGGTTCACTGCCATGCTTTTACACGTGAATCATTGACAGTCTCCTCCTGACTGTGGAGGGCTGTACCGAATTCTGCTTGAACTCTTAATAAAAACGGTTTTGAAAAAAAAAAAAACGCTACCTGTGAATACACAGAAATGGCTCATCAACGGAAATGGCATATCATCAACCACGGTGACTAATAGTAGGGAGACCGTGGGTGGCTTCTATTTTCATTTAATTTGGTAATATTTCATGTTCTAATTGTTTAACATCTCTCTGAGTAACTTGACAGATAGCATTAAGAAAATGTGAGTTATGGCAACGCAGTCTTTTTTGGGATTCGATTGTTCATTGTTCTTGATGGCACTTTGTCATATTTGGAATAATTAAGTATCTTTGCACAGTGAGGGATCAGCCTGGAATTAAGGGCATTCGCAAGACGCAGTCTCGTTCACACCTGTGCTCCACTTTTTTTTAATATGCAGCTGGTTCTGCATCAGGATGCGCTTGAGTGCAAACACAGAAGGGAGCTGTACCTATGTTTTTTCTAAGAAAACTATACACAGCACATATATTATATTATATAGAGAAGTCTGGGGTTGGCTGCTGCTGTTTGGACACAATCTTGAAACAACTTCCACCAGAATGTAGCCTTCTCAGCCATCACCTGCCCTGTACACGGGTTCACTGGGCCAATGGAAACCCCGAGGGGAGGCCCAACCTCTTCTGTAAATTGACAAAGTTATGTGACAACAAAAGGCATTTGAGTAGGAAAGAAAACAAAACTGTGCAGCATATTATGTGATTAAGGGCAAACTATGCAATGTATAATGTCACATTATTGTTACACTATGTTCAGTTCTTCACAGACTGACACGTCGGTTTCTTACAACAATTCACATCTAGAAGAGCTTATTCGCAATATAACTCACCAACAATTAGCAATGTAGGCTTTTGTGCAGATGCAGAAACACTTCACAATAGTGTGCATTCTACCTCTGGAGTGCGACAGATAGTGCAAATCCTATGCAAGAAGGCACTTGGTGGAAAACAAACCCACATTTACATACATTTACAAGAGTTTGGCCTATCAGCATTGTAAATGATAATGCTTTTTATTTATGTGTTAATTAAAAAAAAGGCATTGTCATTTACAATGCCAATAGCTTAAACTCTGATAAATCCGAGACCTATTGCATTGCAAATGCTTGTTGTCCTTGGACTGAATGGGGCTTCTGTGAAGGTTTGAGGGACCCCTGTAAGGCCGAGCTTCCTGGACCGTCACTACCACCCGGGTAAATAAACCGCACTTGTAAAATTGTCTGCCTGTTTTTTAAATATTGAACTAAAGCAAGTGTTCCACACAACCGGTAATGTATCTTTCATCTCTTTGATTTTACTCATATAAAACACTGTTCATTATACTAGTTCACTGATCAGACCGTTACAAAATCTCTTCAGTAATACATAGCTAAAATGTGATCAAGTTTCATGTGATCAAATTCAAAATTTCTTTTACAGCGTGTGTCATGCCTTTTCTCTCCTTGCCTCAGCTTGTTAAGCACAGCAGCCTCTGCACTGATTTACACGCTACCTTCATTCTGTCTAGGATGGAAACCTTTTAACTTGGTTGAAAATAAACTGTTCCTGAAAAGTGTTGCCATCTGCTTCTTTCTGTCACTGTCTCTCTGTGTGCTTCATCATCTTGTAAATCAGTTCACATTAGAGTTGAATCCACGTCATGAATGTTTAACCAATCTGCTGCTGAGCAAGCTTTGCTAGCCCTTGAAGCCTGACCCAGAGTAGGTTAAGTAATAACTCACTGGATTTAATGTCTTGAGGTCTTGGAGCCAGCAAACACGATTGTGCGTTTCAAGTGTAAATGACTCCGTTGTGATTGGAACTCCTTTAATTGCACGGATATACTGTTGTTTTGCATAAATGATGTATTCTGAAATATATAACCTGATACCCTCTGGATCTGTATGAAAGCCATGATATCCACCTTCACCCTTTCTCTAAGCAAGCTACCTAAAAAGGAACACAAAGGCAATCCACAGGGATCGGGGAAAAGTTGATGAGACGAGAGAGAAAAGATGTGATGCCCTCTGTTGGTGAACTAGTCAGTAGCCCTGTGAGGTGCGCTTCGGTTGCCTTGCTATCAATAGTTATCTAACAGAAGGCCTGGGAGGCAGAATAGCAATGTTAAGAAGGGCAGTCATAATCGTTCATTCTATACCCATAGATTAATTACCCTCTTGTTCATAAGTCTTTTGTTGGACTTGGCCCGCAGGGCAGGTTCACCCCTAAACTTTTTGCTGTTATTTGTGACCCTGTGTCAGTGATTTTTGGGTCTCTGCGCACTTTTCCCTGGGTCCCAGAGTGAAAGTGCGTGCGTGTAGCATGGCTGGCCTGCCCTCCCATAGGAATGCATGGGGAATGTGTGTGTCCCTGGTAGTTCCTGATGCGTGGGGAGTGCAGGCTCCAGTTTAGTATGTGTAAACTCGTGAGAGTGAATGCTGCGAGATGGTGTCTGCGGCATGTATGTGTCTAGAAGGGAAGTGCTACTTCTGGACATTGAGATATGTGTGCAGTGAGGGTGCTGGAGCGTGATTGGCTGGAGCTGGCTGGCATGCCAGGCTCCAGGAAGTCTGGATGGGTCTGCCCGGTGGTGAGTGTGAGATTAGCATGAGTGATGTGTGGGAGGAGTGTACCTGTGTCCTGGGTGGGCTGGGTTTTCCCCACACAATGCTGGCTCCGCCCCCCTGTGGTGTGTCTAACGACCCTAGCCTCCCCAGTGAATGAAATGGGTGGTTGGGCAATCAAGAGTGCTCCAGAGCCAGCTGCAACTGGTTTTCCCCCCACCCTGCACCTTGAAACAAAGGATTTGTTAGTATAAGAAGGGGCTGTGTCCCCTTAGAAAATGTTCTGCTTTTGGATCCTGCCAGAGGGGGCTGTTGCTGCTGCTGGGGCCAGGAGGACCGCCACTTGGACTGTCTCCCTGCCTGGAGACCCAGTGTGCTGGCTCTGGCCCAGCCTTGCCCCCCTGCCTGCCTCCAGCCCCTGCTGGAACTGGTGCTGTGCCTACAGCACTGAGAGCGCTGCTCTCTGCCCTTCAGCGCTGGGGAGCGCTGGAATCCCTTGGCTAGCGCTTGAGAGCGCTTTATTTGGCCCGGTGGCGCTTGGGAGCGCCTTTTCTTGGATGCTAGCGCTGCTAGCGCTTTGAGAGCCCAGCCGGTGCCCACCCGGCATCAGCCCGAAATTGCGGTGCATAGCGAGTGCCTACCTCGCTTTATATTTGATTAGGAGGCCGGTGCCCACCCGGCATTGCCCAGGTCCGTGATTTATTTGATTCACGAGGGAGCCCACTCCTCGGATCATGGGAGCCCGCCTGCCTGCCTGAGAAGCGAGCCGCCGCGCTGCCCGCGGCGACCCGGAAGTGGTTGTGGGCCCGACCAATCACAGCGCGGCCCAGGGGAGGCCGACCGGAAGTCCCGCCTCCGCAGCCGAGCCGGGAGGAGAGAAGCTGCCGGCCGGGTCCCCGAGGCTCCCCGAGTGGAGAGGAGAGCCCCGGACCTCCGCAGACCGAGCCGGTGAGTGGGGCAGTGACAGAAAGGGAGGGGCGCCGGAACACATTGTCGGTGTCCGCCCCCCCCCTTCCCGGTAGCGCGAGCTCGCGCTAGTTTTCAGAGTGGGGCATTGCAGGCATCTCGAGTCCCCCAGGGGAGGGGACTCCAAACCAAAGTGCCCCCCGTGTTGGAGGGTCCCCCGTGAGGGGCCCCGCTGCCCGCAACAGTGGTGAGGAGCCCCGAGGCTCCTGGGGGCAATCCATTCATTGAGCCCAGAGAGGCTCGAGGTCAGTTCTTTGTGTAGAGCCACGAGGCTCTGGGGGCATTTTTCTTGGATGCAGAGTCCCCCGTGAGGGACTCCAACGCCCCCCATTTGTTCTGTGGAAGCCACGAGGCTTCCAGGTGCCAGATCGCTTGTTGCAGAGCACTGAGAGGCTCAAGGGGCACATCTTGCTTTCAGAGCCCAGGAGAGGATCCCCGCTGATCCAGCGGCCTATAGGAAATATGTCATAAGCAACGCTACCTAACTCTATAACCTATTTCATTAAACACTACTCTAACTCATGGACCCATTAATCAAATATGACATATTTTGACCTACTGAATCAGGTGGCCAATTTAAACTTATATACAACTTATTTACTATTTATATACAACCGCGGTAAAAGAAATCATCATTTTAAACAAACCTAACTATTTATATGACCACCATGGCGATGGCATCTAGCTAATAGTAACCCACACTTCTGAATAACCAAGACCAGCTTGTTTTCATAAGTAAGATTTTATTAACTAATTATAGATTGTTGAGAATATAATTTTATAAATGTAATTTTATTAGAATCATAGTAAGCATGTTTGAAAACATTATAGAAAATTACAGTTTTAGCATGAAATTATAATTTTAGCATTTCTAAAATCCTAAGTCCCTAGCTAAACTTAATAAATGGAAATAAAGTAAAGTCTCTAAGGGTTCTTACGTGCTCCACGCAAAGTCTGTCGGCACGACACTCTCATCCGAAAGTTGAAAAGCAGCAACCAGCCCTAACCATAGGGCAAGGGTTTTTTATACCTTTCTAAGCTAGCTAATCTAAGTAAAGGAAAATTTTCTGCAAAAGTCGATGTCCCATTGGTCCGAAAGTGACAAGTGACATGTCACCCCATATTTCAAAACTTCCATTCTGTCATATTCTTTGAGACCATTGTCTTTATTGTACGTGTTCCAAAGCTTCCTTAGTTTGCAACAATTTGAACAAGAGTTCTCACTGACTTCATTTTACTTCCTCGGATGCCAAGTTGTCAAACTTTCTTTCTGCCGGTTTCTGACCTTGGCCACGTCCGACAAAAAATAATGACAGCGCTTCTTCATTGTTTAGTGAATGTAACTTTCATGGAAAACTTTATGGTGGACATCGTGCTTCAGGCAGAAATTGAATTCATCTTTTAGCAAACTCGAGCAAACTAGGCCCAAAAGCAGGCAACTTATTTTTCTAGTATAAAACAAACACAAGAAAAGTATTAATGTAAGAAATCTTATTTTATTCTGTTTCCACCCTTCGTTTACTAATTCATTAACCCACCCTATTAGTCTAGTGTTACCTAGCAAGAAGCAAACAAATAAAGCAGCATTTTATATCTACCAGTCTTCAAGAATCCATGAAATCTTATATGCACCTATAATAGTAGAAATGACATCACATAGACAAGGAAAGCAAAATAAGCACATGCCACTTTAAATTCTGCAGCAGTTAGTAATGACAAAAATGAAAACGACAAATTAATTAATTATTTCTACACGAACAAAAGATGCAACAATGATGCACGTTTATGAGCACACATGTTAATGTCCCCATGTATAAAGTTTAATCTAGGTTGGGTTAGAATAACACATCACAAATCATTAATATTATTAATTTATTTTATGGAAGTGTGACTTCGCGAGTTTAAACAAAATTTTATTTTCTATCTCGCTCCATCAACTCCCTCATCTGGTGATTAACAAATCACCACACCATAACCCAAAATTTGAGAAAATTTAGACTTCCTGGAAAATGATTCAAATTCATTGGAGTTAGTATGTCTAGAAATTTGTTTCTGCAAAATCCTTGCAATTGTCATACTGTGCTCTGTGTAATTCTTGTAACTCAATTTCCCTTTCTTCTTCTTTTTGAATTTTATAAATTCTTCTCTTTTCCTTCATTTGCTTCTTTCTCTTATGCAACAAACAACCAATTTTTGTCAGAACAAATATGAATATTATTACAATCAAAGGTGCCAAAATCTTGCCAAGAATTGAACTTCCAATATCACGGAACCAGTTTTTTATTGTTTGAAATCTTTTTGAAAGTCTTTCTGAAAAATCTTCTTCTTCTAATGAAATTATCCCTGAATGCATTTCTGTAATGTTCTTAATATACATCTTAATATTCTTACTCTCATCAGGAATGTAAGTGCAACAATGTTGCACATGTAAAATGCCGCAGACTCCTCACTCTTTTGCAAGGAGTATGTCTAAAGCAAGGCGATCTTGAATCACCATAGATCTGATTGCAATGACCTCAACGTTCACTAATTGGAAACCATCAGCTGTATCTGTTGACAATCTATCAACAATTGTGAATAATTTTCTGATTCTCCCTGAATTCAGGGTTATACCTACTAAAGGTATCACTGCTTCAAAAATATCTCCCAAAATTTCTGTAAAAGTTTCTCTTTTAGCCCTATTTACATAATTATTAATTTTGAACAATCCTTCTGTATTTCTATCAACATGAAAGATTTTAGGAAAAACAATCCCAACATAACAAGTCCCATACCAATGGTCAGGAAGGTTGTAGTAAGCTTTGTCACCAGAAACAAAATATATCCTAGGGAAGATTGGATCTTTTCCACCTTTGAATCCCCAACCTCCCATAATCTGATATATATCTTCACAATTGCTTGCACCCACAAAGTAATTATCAAAAAGTGTATTGTCCCTTCTAATGCAAAGCTTACCACTAATTGGTTTATCTATGTGAATTGCAGCATTATCAAATGTTTTACCATTTAACTTCTCATCCTCTTTTTGCCAGAACCTAGACTTAGTCTGCTTGACTATTTCATTTCTCTTGTAAATTGCTCTTCTCTCTTCAACTAGGTTCAAAAAATTCTTTCCTTCAACACTTAATTTGCAGGTTAGATTGTTTTTGTAAGCATACTCATATGTGAGTTCATTAGTAACAATGAAAAATTCCCTCATCTGTTTAGCCTTTTTATGCTTATTCAAAGTAGCTTCAATTTTTAAATTCGCGAAGATTTCATCATAATTCGAATAATAATATTCTAAGCGTCCAGTTTGATAGAACAGACTAGCTAACACGCTACATGTTACACCATATGTAAGAGGAAGCATATTGTATGTCACTCCCTTAGAAACAAAAGCAGGTAATTTAACACAAACATAACAGTCTTTAGCATTCATTACCTTGACATATTCGCTCAAAAGCCTTGTAAATGTATTGCTTGAAAAATCACTAATAGATTTGTCCTGATGAATGTCAGGTCGATTATCAATAACTTTGCCTATTACACTATGTTTGTTTTGACTAACTGAAGCTTTGCTTGTCATGTTTACTTTATGAAAATCTTTGTTAATTTCAAAAGGAATAACAGCTAAAATTAACCAGAGCAGAATCAAAATGAGCACACACACCAGAGTCATCTTACAGCATCTCTTAAAAATGGAACACCTTGAAGTACTCTGTTCCTTGACGTAAGGCATCTTTTATTAGCTTTGCCTTAAAAGAAAACAAAAATTATTTTTAAAAAATTGATTTAATTAATTTTATATATACACCCCCCTTTTTAAAAGAATTTTTTTTTTTTTTAAACCCTAACAGTATTTCTTCGACCTTATGTCACAAATAAATTTTCACAGCTAAACAATTTTTCTTCGACCTTATGTCACCTAACAAGATTTCTTCGGCCTCTTGCCAAAATTAAAAACCAAAAATCCCTATTAACATCCCTAGACTTCAATCATTGTCACTAATTTCTTCAATTTCTTCTTCTTCTTGGCTACTATCGTAAATATCGATGACAGGGGGAATCACTAAATAAGACCACTCAGGAGATTTATATTTTTGATTGGGCTTTATAATCCTCCTTGTCTTTCTTGTCACTACTTCAATTTTTCTTCCAACTCCAACTTCCTTTTCACCATCCTTTTGACTACTTATTTCTTCCACCTGCTCCTTCGGTTTTCTGATTAATCTGACTCTCAGCCTTCCACCTGGCCAAAAATCTGTTTTTCTCAAGAATTTTCTTTTTGGTTCAGAAACATTTACTTCTGACTTCCAAGATCTTTTCTTTGCATTTCTGCTTTCACCTTCAACGTCACTTTCTCCAGTATCGTAGTCTGAAACTTCAATGATTGACTCAGGAACTTTTCTAATCGGCAGTTTCACTCTGTCAGGAACTATGCTTTGTCTTCCATCACTGGTACTCGGTAATTCGTCCTCCTCCTCTTCTTCAATTACCTCCAACTTCCCAGTTTCCGGTCTTCCGTTCCTTACTTCAGAGTTTGATTTCTGCTTTTCGATACTCTCCTAGTCAGAAATTTCAATTTGTTCAGCTTCTCTGTCTTCAACAGAATTTACTCCATTTATCTTCTTAACTGAATCCTCAGTTGTTTTTCCTTTCAATAGATTCTCCTCTTCCCCAGAATCTATTTCAATAATTTCCAAGTTTTTTCTTCTCAACTCTTTATTCACAGGTACATGTTCCAGATGTCGACCTCCCTGTCGATCTTCAGAATCTTGATTTGTTTCACTTTCTACTTCGGAATCAGAATCTTCCGTAGTATCACTCTCATCATCAGAATTTTCAGGAGTAGGCACTGGAATAGTATGACTAGGATGGATCCACCTTTTCAATCCTCTGCACTTTACTGCATTAGTAGTGACAAGAATAATTTGTCTAGGCTTCTGCCACCTAGGGACCAGACAATTTCTTCTTCGATGTACTTTTGTTCTGACCCAATCACCAGGTTTCAAATCATGTGTCTGAACTTTCTCATTTGATTGTGCTTCAGTTCCCACCTGATTAGAAACAGAGGTTACTATATCAGATAACCTCTTACAGTAATCCAAAATAGCACTGTCATTTATGCTTAATAATTTACCTACAGGTACAAAAGCTTGTCTCATAACTCTGCCCATGAGAATTTCATGAGGACTCAAACCTGTCTTTCTATCAGGTGTACTTCTTAATGACATTAAGACAAGTGGAAGAGCATCAGTCCACTTTACACCAGTTTCCAGACACATTTTTCCAATTCTGTTTTTTATTGTCCCATTTATCTGCTCAACCACCCCAGATGCCTCTGGTCTGTATGCACAGTGTATCTTCTGCTCAATGTTCAATGCCTCACATATCAGTTTCATAAGTTTGTTATCAAAATGGCTTCCACCATCACTTTCAATAGTGACTGGAAAACCGTACCTTGGGATAATTTCTCTGAGCAGCAGTTTTGCTACTGTAATTGAATCACAATGTCGTGTAGGAAAAGCTTCCACCCATCTTGAAAACAAACAAACAATCACAAGAACATATTTCAAACAATTGTGTAGAGGTATTTCAATGAAATCCATTTGCAACCTGGTAAAAGGACCACCCTCTCGACCAATTACTCCTGTCCCTACAACTGATTTTCTGTTGGGGTTCATTTGTTGGCATGACAAACACCTTTGACAAAAAGACTCTGCAATCGTTCTGAATTTTGTGTTAAACCAAGTCTCTCGAAAAAGTCTGATCATAGCATCTCTTCCAAGGTGAGCTGGACCATGATATAATCTGGCCATGTCAGCAATCAAACAATTTGGTAAAACTATTCTGCCATCTTTGTAAGTCCACACTCCATCCTCATCACGTGGTCTACATTCTGTTCTTAACCACAAATCTTTTTCCTCATCATCTGCTTCATTTTGTAAGTCCCTGATTTCTTGCCATGTCTCTACTGTTGTTGTTAGCATCAATGAATTTGAATCACATTCCTTACTTTTTTCCCGATTATATGCACGACAATTTTTCGCACAAAATTTCGCTGTTTCATCAGCATAGGCATTGCCTTTTGAAATATAATCCACTCCTTTAGTATGTGCCGCACACTTTACAATTGCAATCTCTTTTGGCAATTGTATAGCATCAATTAATCTCTTAATAAAAACTGCATTTTTAATTGGTGACCCTGCTGAAGTTAAATAGCCTTTCTGGGACCAGAGCTGTCCATAATCATGCACAACTCCGTACCCATATTGACAATCAGTAATGATGGTAACTCTTTTATCTTTTGATACTTCACAAGCACGAATTAAAGCAATCAATTCAGCCACTTGTGCTGAACGAATTCCCTCAAGACATGATGTTTCTTCAACATCTGCAACTGTACAAACTGAGTAAGCTGCTTTCAAAACACCTCCTTCTGTCCTCAGACAGGAGCCATCCACAAAATAGACGACATCTGATTCAGGTAAGGGTACATCTTTAATATCCTGTCTTGGTTTGGTGCAAAATTCCATGACATCCAAACACTCATGTTCCACTTCATTCTCATCAATGATTTCTGAATCAGGTAATAACGTAGATGGATTCAAATTCAGGCATCTCGAAATGGAAACATTGTCTGCTCCTAGAATGATTTTCTCATACTTCGTCAACCTGCTGCTGGTTAAATGTTGAGTTTTACCTCTTGTCAGTAATATTTCAACTGAATGAGGCACAAAAACTTTCACAGGAAATCCCATTATGATTCCTTCGCTCTGTTCAAGACTAACACTAGTAGCTGCAACTGCTTTCAAACAACCTGGTAAGGCCTTTGCTACAGGATCAAGAACTGCAGAGAAATATGCAATGGGTTTCTTCAAATTCCCATGTCTCTGAATTAACACAGACAATGCACATCATTCTCTTTCACTGCAATACAGTTCAAAACCTTTCTCATAATTTGGCATGCCTAAAGCAGGAGCTTGACATAAGCTCTTTTTCAAATTCTCAAAACACTCCAACTCAGCTTCATTAAGAATAATAGGATCTTTTACATCAGACTTAGTAAGTCTTTGTAGTGGTTTTGCAATTACTGAAAATCCACTTATCCATTGTCGACAGTAGCCAACCATTCCCAGAAACATCCTTACCTGTCTCTGTGTTCTCGGAGGCTGCATTGCTTGAATCATTGTTATTCTCTCAACTGTCACCTGTCTTTTTCCTTTAGCAATTCTATGACCAAGATATTTCACTTCTTGTTTACAAAACTGCAATTTTGCTGGAGACACTTTATGTCCCTCATCTGCAAGATGGTTCAAAAGTGTTATGGTGTCAGTCACACAATTTTCTCTTGTTTTAGCAGCAATCAACAAGTCGTCAATATACTGCACCAACGTTGACCTGCCAGGTAAATCTAAATCTTCCAAAGATCTTTTTAACAGCTCATTAAAGATTGAAGGACTCTCTGTATACCCCTGAGGAATTCTACACCATGCGAGGGTCCTACTCTGGAATCTAAAAGCGAAAATTTCCTAACTCTCTGGATGTAAAGGAACTGTAAAGAACGCATTACAAAGATCAATGACTGTGTACCATTCAGCATCATGTGGAATTTGATACAAAATAACTGCTGGGTTTGGAACTACAGGACAACATGGAACTACAATCTGATTAATTTTTCTCAAATCTTGAACTATTCTGTACGTTCCGTTCGATTTCTTAATTCCCATGATCGGTGAATTACAAGGACTACTCCCAATTTCCTTTAAAACACCTTGTTTAATGAATTTTTCAATCACAGGTATAACTCCCTCAATTGTCTCAGCTTTCATTTTGTACTGAGGAATATTAGGAAATTCTATTCCCTGCTTCAATGTAATTTTGACTGGATCGACATGTTTCATCAGACCCATCTCATTTCCAGTCAAATCCCAAATTTCAGTTTTTACTGTACTTTTTAGCTCATCTGGCAAAATATATTTTTCAAATGTGGGAAATAACTTTGATTCCTCTGATTCCATCAACATCATTGTCATTCTGTATAAGCCATCTTCTTATATTGTTTGCATTTCAACTCCATCAGGAGAACAATATATTCTGCAATTCATTTTGCACAATATATCTCTGACCAATAAATTTACTGGACTACTGTTACAAACTACAAACCTGTGTTTGTCTTTAAAATTTCCAATTTCAACCGGTACTGGATCAGTTAAATCGGTTTTGATCTGTTGATTACTTACTCCGACAACTTGGATGGTTTCCCCAGACAGAGGTAGGTTTTCAATTTCTACTGATCTAACAGTAGAACGGGTAGCACCGGTGTCCACTAGAAAAGTGATATCTACATCATTAACTTTCCCATTTACAAAAGGACCAGACTGGTCAACCTCAAGAGTGGCTCCAATAACACACTCTTCCCCCTCTCTCGGGCACCGTCAGAAGTAATCATCAGAGTCACTTCCCTGTCCTTCTGTTAATAAAAACTGTTGCGAAGCATTTTGCACAGTTTGCCTTTGGGATTTTATTACCTGTTCATCTCCTTGAAATCCCACACCAGAATTATATTTTTGTATTCCCCCAGCATTAGGAAAAGGAGCCTGTGGCAATTGATTCTGTTGGTGATTCACCTGATGCTGCAGCTGTCGCTGAAGATTTAACTCATTAATATTCTGTTGTAACTGTAGCTGTCGCTGCAGATCAACATCACTCTGCATCTGTGGATTTAACAATGGATTTTTTAAATTTCTAGGAGGTTTCTTACATTCATCTCTCCAATGTCCAATCTCGCCACAATTAAAACAAGGTAATTTCTGCTTCATTTCTTCAATCTTGGGATAACATTTTCTAAAAATATTATTACTCTTAAACTTTCCTTGACCAAGATTTGAGTTTGAAGTCTGAACAAAATTTGTGTTTTTATTTCCAATATTAGGAATTTGTTGCTCAGCCACTTTTACTTGAGCCCACATTGCTTTTTCCTTGAGCTTCTTTTGTCTCACTTCTAATTCATCACTACAGTATTTTGCCTTTCTCAAAATGTCATCAACAGAAAGAGCTTGCCATCCGACAATACTATTCCGAATCATATCAGCAATTTCTGGTTTCAAACCATAAACAAATCTGTAGACGAAATGACTCATATCTTTTTCGTCTAGTTTTTCATAGCCACTGTATTGTTTAAAAATCAACAGCAATCTTTCATAAAATGAATGAACTGATTCCTTTGGTTCCTGGTTTGTTCTTTCTATTTTAACCCAATCAACCTCTTTAGGCGGAATTTTTTTCTTTTAACCAGTAAATCACTTTTTCATAAAAATCCATTACAATCGGATTAGGAGCACCTGTTTCTTTTATTCGATCAGGTTCTACTTTTGGCCAACTTATGGATATTTTACATTCTGTCCAAAGATCTGATGGAACAACAATGTCAAAAAATCCATCCAGATCAATCCACAGAACCTTTGAGACTTTAATGAACCTGTCTACCTGTCTATACCACTCAACAGGTTTCTCTCTCAGCCTCGGAAAATCATTTGTAAAAAGTAATATATCCTGTCTTGACCAAGGGACATGAACATACCCTCCACCTGCAATCTCTCTCATTGGAAATTGTTTTGACAATTTTTCCAATTTCTCATCTTCCTTCTTTCTTGTCCATTTAACTCTCCACTTACTCAATTCTCCCAGTTTTTTGATATAAACAATTAAATCTTTTATGTGCATTATTCTTCCCATTGAGTTCAAATTCTCAATGTCATTTTCGGAAAAGTCTAATCTGTAATGTTTTGCAAAATTCTTTTGCCTGCTTAAATCAATTTCAAGTTCAGCTGCCAGTTCATCCAATTGATCATATTTATTTTTCGTTTTCCACTGAATACTTTTGCAAATGAACAGTAGTTCATCATCTCGATAAAATTTTAAACTATCAGGACCTATCGTTCCAATTATTAATTCCTCCAAATTTGCTTTTAATTTTGCAACATCAAGTTTAGGTTTTGCCACCCTGATTTCAGAATACTCAGCATCAGATTCTGCACCCATCGGTGATTTAGGAAATGAATCCTCATTATAAGTTAAATTAGGCATTCTCGTTTTTGAAGAATTAATTTCAGATATGTCTGAATAAAATTTTTCAGCAACCTTTTGAATTTCTGCATTTAAAGGAATAGTCAAACCTGGCTTGTTAACTTCTCTTTGCTCAAAGACAGGCTGAACAGGACCAATCGTTACTGGAACTGTCACAGCTTCCATGCCTTTTGTTATTTGTCGAATTAATTCTTCTTTTGATCGTAAATACTCAGAAGAATTTACAGCTTCCGCATTTCTGACTTCTCTCACATAATTTTTTGGAGCTTCCCTATCTCTTGGAATTAATGAAAAATGTCTACCTTCAATACAGACATCTGCATTTGTCTCAGTTTCATATTTTCTAGGAGTTTCAAAAGATTCAGAATTATTTGGATAAATCTTAGAAGAATCATTAATTGGAGGTGCACTCGGTGTGACTTCTGTAGAAGTCATCGGAGTAGACCATGACCTAGGGGGTCTCAAAGGCTCATTCTTTTTATTAGAAGTGTAAATTTCTTCTAAAACTGTATCTTTAGTTTCACTCTCTACAGAAACATTATTTTTCTTTTCAGTTCTTTTTTCACCAGGAGAACCTAAAACCATCTCTCTAATTAAATAGAGTCCCTCACTCATACTTCCCTGTCTCCACATTCTCATCCTGTCTTCTTGAGTCTCCCTTCTATAACTTGGAGTTTTAGGAGGTCTTTTAATTCCACTTGCTTCTCTTTGTAATTGAAACATCTCATCCTCCCATTCGACTAAAGCTTCGAATTGAGTAGGTCTCGGTTTTGGAATAAGAGCATTCATTTTCTCTCTCAAATTCCTTAAAACCTTTACGTTAAATGAACCATCATCAGGCCAAGACAAAACACCATCATCCTTAGTATAGTGTTTCCAAATATCAAACCACAAAACTGTATGATAACCATATTCACCTTCCATGTACGCTGCAGGTGTTTTATACTTATGAAGTAATTTTCCACCTCGCGTTTCCATTTTCTTGTCAGGTGAGATAAAAAATTTTAATTTCTGGAACAACGTTGGCTTTTTCTCAATGTGTTTAAAATGATAACTCATTTTTAAAAGATAAATTCAAGTAACAAATTTATTCGTAAAATATTTCCGGGATGTTGCGCGAAACACACTAACAAGCCAATGAGAGTTGAGCCACGTCACTATTTTGCTCAACCAATAGATGTGGATTTTTCCTGAAAAGCCAATTAGCTTACAGCTTGTCAGAAACTCAAGAACCAATCAGAACACAGCTAGTGACGTATATCACCCAATCACAGCGCGGCTCTGTGACGTACACAGTAGCTGCGGTTTCTCGCGTCTCACCCTCAGCGCTCACTCCTCCTTCACAAAATCTTTTCACAGCGCCATTTTAAAAACGCTCTTTCAGTGAAAATTAATTTTAACAACGACAAGAAAGACTCATCTGTCTGTTTCTCTAATAAGTGATAGAATTGCAATCACTCAAGTATTCTCTTTCTCGGAATATAAGGCGCTATTCCCATAGAATATACAATTGCTAGTACAGTAATCTTTTTACTCTACCCTTCAAACAAGTAATTATGAACTCATTTTCCTCAGAACGCACAACTAAGTGACTGTTCGAAAGTTCCACTTGAACATAATTTACAAAACAACCTCGCACTTTCACAAGGAAAATGTCCCTAAATTCAATCACACATGAAATCCGTACAGGACTCTCACCTGTTTATAGAAATCATGCACCGTTAGTAGAATAACGAAGTTATCTGTACAGGACTCTCACCTGTTTATAGATATAAAACATGTACCCCTACAGGACTCTCACCTGTTTATAGATAATCATGCACCGACGTTACCCTACCCTTCACTCAAGCTTGAAAATAACTAATACTTTAATCACAGTGAGATTTAGAACGGGCACATTGTCCCTATACTCATGCTGTTCAAATTTCTTAGATAATCCTCACTATACAACATTCACACCTAGCCCTAACATGTGTTGCACGGCCACAACACGTGTGATACACGGCGATATCACTACTCTGAAACAGATCAAATGCCCTGTGTGACTGCCTCCTCATCACACAATCTGTACCGGTACTACTCACATATAGCACAAAAACGAACTTAACATGTGTTAAACATCGATCCTATATCTATACCATAACAAACTGGTTACCTTTAGCAACCATCAATCTCTGCTACCAGAAGAATTGATCCAGCGGCCTATAGGAAATATGTCATAAGCAACGCTACCTAACTCTATAACCTATTTCATTAAACACTACTCTAACTCATGGACCCATTAATCAAATATGACATATTTTGACCTACTGAATCAGGTGGCCAAATTAAACTTATATACAACTTATTTACTATTTATATACAACCGCGGTAAAAGAAATCATAATTTTAAACAAACCTAACTATTTATATGACCACCATGGCGATGGCATCTAGCTAATAGTAACCCACACTTCTGAATAACCAAGACCAGCTTGTTTTCATAAGTAAGATTTTATTAACTAATTATAGATTGTTGAGAATATAATTTTATAAATGTAATTTTATTAGAATCATAGTAAGCATGTTTGAAAACATTATAGAAAATTACAGTTTTAGCATGAAATTATAATTTTAGCATTTCTAAAATCCTAAGTCCCTAGCTAAGCTTAATAAATGGAAATAAAGTAAAGTCTCTAAGGGTTCTTACGTGCTCCACGCAAAGTCTGTCGGCACGACACTCTCATCCGAAAGATGAAAAGCAGCAACCAGCCCTAACCATAGGGCAAGGGTTTTTTATACCTTTCTAAGCTAGCTAATCTAAGTAAAGGAACATTTTCTGCAAAAGTCGATGTCCCATTGGTCCGAAAGTGACAAGTGACATGTCACCCCATATTTCAAAACTTCCATTCTGTCATATTCTTTGAGACCATTGTCTTTATTGTACGTGTTCCAAAGCTTCCTTAGTTTGCAACAATTTGAACAAGAGTTCTCACTGACTTCATTTTACTTCCTCGGATGCCAAGTTATCAAACTTTCTTTCTGCCGGTTTCTGACCTTGGCCACGTCCGACAACAAATAATGACAGCGCTTCTTCATTGTTTAGTGAATGTAACTTTCATGGAAAACTTTATGGTGGACATCGTGCTTCAGGCAGAAATTGAATTCATCTTTTAGCAAACTCGAGCAAACTAGGCCCAAAAGCAGGCAACTTATTTTTCTAGTATAAAACAAACACAAGAAAAGTATTAATGTAAGAAATCTTATTTTATTCTGTTTCCACCCTTCGTTTACTAATTCATTCACCCACCCTATTAGTCTAGTGTTACCTAGCAAGAAGCAAACAAATAAAGCAGCATTTTATATCTACCAGTCTTCAAGAATCCATGAAATCTTATATGCACCTATAATAGTAGAAATGATATCACATAGACAAGGAAAGCAAAATAAGCACATGCCACTTTAAATTCTGCAGCAGTTAGTAATGACAAAAATGAAAACGACAAATTAATTAATTATTTCTACACGAACAAAAGATGCAACAATGATGCACGTTTATGAGCACACATGTTAATGTCCCCATGTATAAAGTTTAATCTAGGTTGGGTTAGAATAACACATCACAAATCATTAATATTATTAATTTATTTTATGGAAGTGTGACTTCGCGAGTTTAAACAAAATTTTATTTTCTATCTCGCTCCATCACCCGCTCACAGCGTCTTTTAGAGCCCAGAAAGGCTCTTTAGTGCCTTCATTTATTTAGAGCCCAGCGAGGCTCACAGCCAACATTGTTCCAGAGCCCTGAGAGGCTCTCCCTTGTTGCCCACATTGTTCTGGCCAAAGCCTGCGAGGCTCCAGCAGTGGCCCAACAGTGATTCAGCTGCCCAGCACTTCGTGGGCAGCTGCTACGTTTAGGCCCCCTGACTTTTGGGACACAGGGCATCCTAGCCCTAGAGAGGCCAGTTGGCCTAGGGACTGTCACAGGTGGTGACTTATCTGAGTTTTGCGCAACTGTGTTTTATTGCTACACCTCTGAATGTTGATACATCATGTGTTTTATTTCCCTACACCGCTGAATGTTAATGCATCATGTGTTTTGTTCTTACACCCCTACAGGTATTATGATATGTAGGTGGTTGTTTTCTCCCTAGTACAGGTGGTGCTAGTGAGGTCCTGTTACCAGTGATTACTGGTTGTGTGCTCGATTTTTATATTGTGTGCTACAGTGATTTTTATTTCTAAGAAGTGCTAAGTTCTAAAAGTGTTGATACCCCTGACAGTGGTCCAAGTGGCCCTGTCCTGTACAAATATCCCTTGTAAATTCTGCCCGTGCCTGTTGGCACAGTGTAACAAGATGTGTGTTTTATCTGATGTATATTTATTATAATACAAAGGCTATTTTTATATAACCTTGTGTGGAGTTCCCTTTGTGGTGGGCCTTTGGGTTGTTGTTGCTGGGGTGCGTGCGCAAATACTTAGCCTACATCGCCTCCAAGTTTAGCCTTGCTGCTCGCGCCACGTTACCTAGAGGGTGAGCAGGGGTTATCTTGGCATGTAACTCCCTTGCCCTGACTTGGGAGTTGTGGTATCTGACTGACTTTGGCGAAAGCCCTGGCCAGCCAGGGATCCCATTTCCAACATCTTTCTATACAAATCTTGTCCCAAACTTCTTGGGGATCAGATTGTTATCCCAATTACATATTGGGTGTTGGAAAATGGCCCTTTCTGAAGTGTCAACCCAAACATTTTACCTTCCTACTCCTCTTTTTCTGATTTTGTTGGCTTTAGGACTCTGAACAATTTGCCACTGCTAATCAGTGCTAACGGCCATGGGCTTTCTCCTCTAAACATGGTAACAGTGGCATATTTAATTTTGTTATAAGTCCCTAGTAAAATTCACTACATGTGCCAGGGCTTGTAAATTAAATGCTACTGATAGGCCTGCAGCACTGATTGTGCCACACACTTAAGTAGTCCCTTAACCATTTCTCCGGCTTGCCACTGCAGAGCTAATGTGTGCACAGGGCTGGGTCTGAACTGGGGTAGCAAAGTGAGCTAAATAATGATGATGGATTAAACCCAGACAGATCTGTGACTGGGGGTGAGTGTGTGAAAAGTTTCAGTGCTCCGTCTATTACCTCTTTGTGCTTGCTTTGTTCACCCTAAGTTGGCAGGGTATTCCCAGATGCGGGTCCCTTGCTAACTTTGCCACAGGATTGAAGCTAGCCTGTCTGATGAGGGGTGAAACCCCGAAACCGATCCTATGATTCTTGTTTCCAGTTAAGGGAAGACCTGGCTTGGCAGTTCGGGCTGGACTGTTCCCATGAGGAACAGGGTCAAGACTGATTTGCATATGGCTGAATCTGAACTGGGGTGGCGAAGTCAGCTAAAGAATGATGATGGATTAAACCCAGATCTGTGACTGGGGGTGAATGTCTGAAAAGTTTCAGCGCTCTGTCCATCACCTCCTTGTGTCTGCTTTGTGCAGTTTACACTGCCATATTGATTTTGCATTTTAAACCCCTTGTCAAGCCTTAAACTCCTTTTTATTACATACAACTCACCCCAGGTAGGCCCTAGGTAGCCCATATGGTAGCGTACCATGTAATTAAAAGGTAAGATGAGTACTTTTTAAGTTTTACATGCCCTGGTAGTGAAAAACTCCCACATTCATTTTTCACTACTGTGAGGCCTACCCCTCTCATAGGTTAACATTGAAAATTCCTTTTTACACTTATAAGTTAAAATTCCTGATTAAGAAGGAGTAGATCTGTCATGTTTCATATCATTGGGATGGTAGTGTTAAATCCTCTTTACTGGTAAAGTTGAATTTATCGGGGGCGCTAGAGGGCGCACAGCAAAATGGCCACACTGCTGTGAGGCTCTGTTGACCGAGAACATATCCGTCCATTATCTGCTGCATCCTGTAACCCTGCCGGCGTAAAAAGCCCTGTATGGGTTTACCGGACACTGCTGCACTACCTGGTGTAATTTGTGGCTACACTCTCCTACCTCAAGCTGTGTGCTGAGATGCCTTCCTCTGCCCTGCCATTGGGCCTGAAAATGGCTAAGCATGGGCGAATTTTGCGAATCAGCGGTTCGCGAATTCGTGCAGAATTGCAAAAAAATCAGCGAATTCGCGAATTTCCCCGCGAAATCGCAGATTTTTTTGCGATTTTGCACCATACTTAACTGGAGTACTTTCTACTGGCTAATCAGTAAGTGCTACCTCGTTGGGTAAATGTATAGTGCTTTTCCTGCACTACAGCTGCCTAAAGTGCCCGAAGAGTTGTCTCCAGTGACCATGTGTGTGTTACTATGCCATCGCGCTGAAGGGCGCAGGGGTCCCTTGAGTGAGCTGTCCACATTAGTGGGTAAATAGTGGGAAGACAGTGCACACCACTAGTGTGTGGGTGGGGCCAAACAGGCAAAGCTTCCATGCGAGTTCACATGCCTCTTGTGTGTATAAAAGGTCAGGCACCGATCAGAGCAGCAGATGGGGAGAATGAAGCTCCAGTGACCATGTGTGTGTTACTATGCCATCGCACCGAAGGGCGCAGGGGTCCCTTGAGTGAGCTGTCCACATTAGTGGGTAAACGGCGGGAAGACGGTGCACACAGCTAGTGTGTGGGCGGGGCCAAACGGGCAAAGCTTCCATGCGAGTTCACATGCCTCTTGTGTGTATAAAGGTCAGGCACCGATCAGAGCAGCAGATGGGGAGAATGAAGCTCCGGTGACCATGTGTGTGTTACTATGCCATCGCGCCGAAGGGCTCAGGGGTTCCTTGAGTGAGCTGTCCACATTAGTGGGTAAATGGCGGGAAGACGGTGCACACCACTAGTGTGTGGGCGCGGCCAAACGGGCGAAGCTTCCATGCGAGTTCACATGCCTCTTGTGTGTATAAAAGGTCCGGCACCGATCAGAGCAGCATATGGGGAGAATGAAGCTCCAGTGACCATGTGTGTGTTACTATGCCATTGTGCCGAAGGGCGCAGGGGTCCCTTGAGTGAGCTGTCCACATTAGTGGGTAAATGGCGGGAAGACGGTGCACACCGCTAGTGTGTGGGCAGGGCCAAGCGGGCGAAGCTTCCATGTGAGTTCACATGCCTCTTGTGTGTATAAAAGGTCAGGCACCGATCAGAGCAGCAGATGGGGAGAATGAAGCACCAGTGATTTTTTGGGGCTGACTACTGAATTTGACCTTCAACTTGGGCACCTGCTTTATCTGTAAGTGCTTCCTGTTCATGGAGCCTCGTTGTCTACTTGTAACTATTCTCTGATCCTGCTTCGAGGGTCAGAGCAGGGTCAGAGAATAGTTGCAAGTAGGCAATGAGGCGCCAGGAAGCACTCACAGGGTTACAGCAGGTGCCCAAGTTGAAGTTAATTTCCTTGTAACCATTTTGTAAATGGTTACAAAGAAATTAGCTTCAACTTGGGCACCTGCTTTAACCCTGTAAGTGCTTCCTGAGCAAAATTCATCCTGCTCGCGAATTCGCGGATTTTGCTGCGATTTCGCGGATCGCAAAATCGTGGAAAATCCGCAGATTCCACGAGCGGAACGAATTTTCCGCCCATACTTAGAAATCGTGGCCGCTGGATCCCAGTAGGCGGCTGGCGGGAGCGCTTCCCTGGGCTGCGCGGGCTTCTGGCGCGGCCCCGCCGAGCTATTGGTGACTGGAGCTGCGGGGTGACTTTTGCAGAGGCAGCAGTGTGGAAAGGCAGCGCCGGGGTCTGACCCGACCTGTAGGAGACTCCGTCCTGCAGCTGTCGGCCGCAAGGGCGGTGCTGCCGGTGGAGGTCCGCGGCCTACACTGAAGATCTGTGGCAGAGGAGATGCGAGCCCAGAAATCCTGCTCGGAGGAGCCTGACGGCGTAGGACGCGGTGAGTGGGTTGGTCTGCTCTGAGGCCCGGACTGCGGAGGTGGGAAGGGCCTGGGATTGGAGCCTACCCGGCTTGCTGTGTTTTGCGCAGGGCTTTACTCGAGGCGGGGAGGCGTCTGAGGCCTAGCGGGAGCATCGGGACTCACAGGGCATGAGGAGTGCCGGGGAACAGCTATCCTGCACGTTGCAACGACGGGAATGCGAGTGAGGGCCCTTGACTACTGGCGATAACTGGCCCAGAATGTGTGGTGCGGCCCGGCCCTGAAAACTCATGGAAGAACTACTGCTGTGGGGTGTTGCTCTAACTTAGGGCGGCCAGCTGCTGTGACGATTGTTTTCACTGCGTTCTACCGCATACTGCCTGATGGAGCCCGAATGGCGAAGGGTATGGAGACACTGTGAGCTGCTTCTTGGGCTGCACTGATTATCACGCTGCTTGCTATCACAATTGGGGCCTTCATTACATATACCGCTGCACTTTGGTCTAGTGCTCTGGCTGGTTTGTGTGAGGCCTAGCTGATGTAGGGCCTTTCTGGATGGGAAGCAGGTCAGGTGGTAATTACTGGCCAGTGGTGGGCCCTACGTGAAACTTGGGGGTTACGAGTAGAACTGCTGTGCCCACCTCCCCTTTTTCATCTGGTGTTGGTGTGTGGGGGAGGGCATTGTGGCCTAGGTGTCCTGTCCTGTACTGTTGTCATATTGGTACCTGCGGATTGGCCTGTGACCATGGGGCGGGCGGACAAACATCAGCCTAAACTCACTTTTGAGACCAGACGGGCCCCCAAGACCCCACAGAAGGCTGCTTCTAATTCGGAGGCGGATGCGTCCTCAGAGGGGCTCCCCACTTTGGAGGCTACTCTGGTAGCCAAGCAGTGGACTTTTCAGTCAATTGAAGGGGCTATGGCGGCGGTTAACCTCAGGTTGGACCATATGTCATCTCAACTGGAGAAGCAGAGTGCACGCATGGGGGAGGTGGAGCAAAGGGTCTCAGCGGCGGAGGATTGACTGTCCACTGTTACTGACTAGACATTAAACATGGAAAAAGTGCTGTCCCTTATCCAAGCGAAGAATTAGGATTTTGAGGCGCGGACCCGGCACAATAACATCTGTGTCACGGGGCTGCCGGAGTCCACGAATGTGGGCAGGATGGAAACTTACATGGAGCGCCTTATTAATGATATTTTTGGCACAGAACAATTATCACCTATGTTCATTGTAGAGCGTGCGCACCGCTCTTTGGCTGTTCTTCCTGTCCCGGGGCTCCCCCTCGCCCCATAATAGCTAGGATCCTCAACTATAGGGACCGGGACACTATTTTGCGGCTGGCACGGGAGAAGGGAACTATAGAGCAACAGGGGAACACGCTTGCTTTCTTCCCTTACTTCACGGTCGCAATTCAGGCCCGCGGAGGGAGTTTGGAGCTGTGAACCATGATGTATCCGGCCCGACTTCGTATTGCAGCTGCGGCTGATAATAAGCTTTTCTCCTCCCCAAAAGCTGCAACGGATTATGCGAAAAAACTGAAGCGTAGAAAGCGTGATTCTGCTGCAGGGCCTGATGGGGAAGGGGCGGAGGACATTGAATGTTGAAGGGTTTGTTTTAGTTGGGCTGCACTGTGACATCTAATTCGGGACTTCTAGCCTGGACTGGGGCCTGCATGTGCCTTCATACTGTCATGTTCTTCTATGCATCGAAAACTGCTTGGGCCTTGCTATTTTGATGATGGGGTTGTGTTCTTTTTGAGTAAGGTTGAGTGTGGGTAGGTTTATCCAACAGTTGATATGCGATGGGTGGCTTAATCGCTTTTTCCCCTTCTTTGATTAGTGGAGTGGCTGATATATGGGTGGGGCTTCTGTTCTTTCCAACTTGGCTTTCCTGCTCGCATCTTATTTTAAGTAGGGCCCCTGAGCTACCCTGAGGGCCTGTATCAGTGGGTTATTGCACTCCATTGTTTCTGCATGATTTGACGGATTGGGTTGGGATGCTCAGTCATTGTCCGCTCGGTCTACTCCTACTTTGTGGGAGTACTGCGCACCTGTGCCCCCCCTTATGGGGGTTCCCCAAACACCTTTTTCTGTTTTGGCGGGAGGGGGTAAGTTGGGTGGGCTTTTGGGATGGCTTTGGCATGGTTGGGGTGCGGAAGTGGGTGGTGGGTGGGTGCGGGTGGGGGGATATTTATTTATTTATTATTTTGGAGTTTTCTATAGCGCTAGCCAGACCCAGAGGTATCGGAGCGCTTTACAATATTGTTATAAACAGATTACATTGTTATAAACAGATTATTACACCAAGAGTGCCCAGGTAAATAGTGAGTCGAAGGTCTAAGGAGGTTCATTAATCTGTAATCGTCTGGTAGTAATCGAAGTAGAGTAGAGAGTTTGAAGTTCAGGTAAGGGGGAGTAATGTTCCAAATATAGGGGAAGTGATGATAGGAGTGGCTTTAATGTAGTTTCTGGGTCTTTTGTTTTGTGGTCGGGAGTTAAAGAGGATCCGTTTTTACTTTGTGAGGATTTGATTGAGGAAGAGCGTTTTGAGCTGGCTCTTGAAGGCTCTGTAGGAAGAGTTCGTCCTAATATATATGGTAATGGCATTCCAGATTTTGGGTGCATTTCCGGTGAAGAACCTAGATAGAGTCTTTTGTTCACAGGTTTTCGGAGGGATGAGAAGCAGAGAGTTGGTGCTTCTGAGGTTTCTTGTCTGTCCCGCTTTCTTGAGTTTGGCAGCTAGATAGGTGGGTTTGCTAGTGTGTAGAGCTTTGTGTGTGAGGCAGGCGGTTCTGAAATGAGCTCGCATTTCTACTTGGAGCCACTTGAGTTCAGTTAGCGCGGGAGTGATGTGTTCATATTTCTTCACTCCCAGCACCATTCTGGCTGCTGCATTTAGTGTTGTTCTAAGTGGAGCCAGGTGTAGTTTAGCTGTGCCTGTGAGGGTGGCGATCCCGTAGTCTAATCTGGATAGGACAAGGGACTGCGTGGCTTGTTTGAGGTCCGTTGGTGGGATGAAGGGTTTGATTTTACTTATTAGCTTTAGTTTGAAGAAGGCACCTTTTGAGGTGCTCTTGATGTGTTTAATCATATCCAAGTTAGGGTCCAGAGTGATACCCAATGACTTCACTGAGTCTGCTGGGATGAGAGTGCAGTCTAGAGCATCATGGGGTGGGGTGGTGGGTGGTTTCCTGTCTTTTCTCAGGTGTCCGGTAGTGCTGTTCTGTATCTACTGCTGCTTATGGGCGCATTGGTTTGAATTCATCATGTGTTATCTGATTTTCATGCCATTTAAAGATGGGTAGCTCTGTTAAATGTCTCACATTGAACGTCCGAGGCCTGAACACACCTCGGAAGATCAGGACGGTGTTTGCAGCTCTAGACCGCTTGGATGTGAGTGTTGCTTTCCTTCAGGAAACACATTTGATGGCTGACTCGGTGAGGAAGGTGGGTGCGCGATGGGCCTGTGTGCGTGCGTCCTCCTCATATTCATCGTATTCGAGAGGGGTTTTGACGCTAGTGAAGAAGGGAGCCCCTTTCACTGAAATAAAAACTGAAACGGATGATAGTGGAAGACTTGGGATTTTGCACGGCAGACTGGGCGGTAAGAGTGTGCTATTAGTGAATATATACGGGCCCCTGCTATACCCTTCTGCTGAGATTATCTGGGGGTGGGATTTCAATTTATATCTGGATGCTTATAAAGATCGATGTGAATCTGGTCTGGTCAGGTAAGGCAAAAAAGAGAGCCAGAGGTGGTGGGGGGTCTCATTGATGCTGGACAGGTGTGCGATGTTTGACGCCAACGTCACCCGGAGGCCTGTGAAAGTACGTTTGTGTCTTCGGTTCACGGCTCATGGTCACGTATTGACTATTGGTTGCTTTCATGGGAGGTGGGGCACTGGGTTTGGAGTGTCTCCCATGTGGCCCGTACTCTGTCTGACCATTCCCCTGTGCTCATGGAATTGATATTGCCAGAATATAGTCCGCCGCAGTTCGCGTGGAGGTTCCAACCATCAGAGCTTAAAGATCCTGTGTTTAAGCACACTATAGGGGAGGCGATTGGGAATTATGTTAAAGAAAATTAAGGCACAGTAGATAGCGCAGGGGTCTTATGGGAGGCCTTTAAGGTCACCATTAGGGGCGCCTGTATAGGAGCTCAAGCTGGTGTTCTGAGGATTATCAGGCGTCGGATACGTACGCTGGCAGCGGATATTAGTTTACCAGAACGCTCATATGATACTGCTCCCACTGCAGATAAGCTGGCATGGATCTGTGAATTAGTTACTGAGCATAATGATACTGTAGATCAGGAGCTGCAACATTGCTCTCAGCCCCAAGTGGCTCGGTATTACGGGGAGGGTGGGCGTCCTGGTCGTTCCCTCGCTCAGAAGTTGGCAGAGCCCCGCAGTCAGGAGCCCATAAATGAGCTACTTGATGACACCGGTACCCCCCGCTATTCGACGGAGGAACTGTGTGACATTGTGTTAAAATTCTATAAGGATCTTTACACTGCTAGAAAGTCTCCTTCATTGGAGGAAAGACACGATTATCTTGATGATGTGGCATTGGGGTGGTTGTTGAAGGCCCATTGTGAATACTTGGTACGGATGTATGACGTTACAACGCATACTTTTACCACGCATACCTTTACAACGCGGTTTTTACCACGCATACCATTACAACGCATAGCGCTTAGAGGTGCTGGATAGTGGTAAGTATAATTTTCTATTCCAACTCCAGTCCCCGTGGACACTAGGGAAGGTGTTGGATAGAAAATTAAACTTATTCCCTATCCTAGAGCGCCCCCCAGCGCAATGCGTTGTAATGGTATGCGTGGTAATGCCTGCGTTGTAATGGTAGTGCGTTGTAAAAATTTCGTCGTAAACGTTACATACCCTTGGTACGCCCTTTGGTGAGGAGGATGTTCGGGATGCTATAATGGCCTTGCCCACATGTAAAGCCGCTGGACCGGATGGTTTACCAAGTGAATTTTACAAGGCTTTTGCGGAAGTACTGGCTCCACGGCTGCTGGAGGTTTACCCGGAAGCATATGATAGTGGGACTCTGCCGCCTTCGCTCCAGGAGGCCTTGCTGGTCACCTTGCTGAAGCCGGACAAACCACCGAATCAGTGTGGATCCTATAGGCCACTTTCTATTATTAACATGGACACCAAAATATTAGCGAAAATGATAGAAACTAGACTCCAACCTCTGATACCGTTGCTGGTGCTGCCAGATCAATCCGGCTTTGTCACGGAGCGATCTATTACGCATAATTTGCGCACATTGTTTTCCACGCTGCATTATTTCGCCCCGACTTTCAGGCCATTGCTGTGTTACTTGACGCAGCAAAGGCGTTTGATTCTGTACATTGGTCATATATGTTTACGGTTCTGAGTAGGATGGGGTTCCCACCCTTTTTTGTGCAGTGGCTTCGAGTTCTCTATAGTGAACCGGTCACCCGGGTGCGCGTCAATGGCAGGGTCTCGTCCTTATTCCCTATTGCACGTGGTACACGGCAGGGGTGTCCCCTCTCACCCATGCTCTTCTCCATGATATTGGAGCTCTGGCTTGAAAGCTCTACCAAAAACACTCTGTGGCAGCTTTGAGGTTCAGACGGCAACCGCTGATCGTCTCGCTATATGCAGACGATATGCTGCTCTATGTCCGGGAACCAGCGGTGTATCTGTCACCATTGCTGAGGGAATATGTCAAATTTGCAAGGTTTTCTGGGCTAAGCAATAATTGGTCCAAATCTGTAGTTTTCCCAATAAGGGTGAATACGAGGGAAGTTGAGCTAGAGTTTCCGCTGACCTGGTCCTCTGAGCCTGTGAAGTATTTGGGGGTGTGGATACACAGGGATCCAGCTGCGGTGATTACTGAGAACTATGGGCACGCCATCACGCGCAAAACAGAGCAGGCGGAGCGATGGGCGCATCTCCCTTTATCGCTGGCGGACAGGATTGCTGTAATAAAATTGGTGTTCCTACCCAAGATGTTGTACTTTTTTTATAAATATACCTATTAAACTGAATGTGGTGCTATTTCAAACGCTACAGATGACACTGCTCACCTTTGTCTGGGGGGGCAAGATACCTTGATGCTGCTGGGATCTTCTGACGCAGCCTTTTGATCGGGGCGGTTTCGAGGCTCCGGACCTTCGTTTATATTATATCTGAGCACAAGCACATTTTGCTCATTATTGGCATTTCCCGCAGCGCTTTCAGCCACATGTCGCTATTGAAGCGGATGCCATCCTTCCCCTTCCGGGCCAGGCTATGGTTCTATCGGGTGGCTCGGGTGGACCCCGTCCGGAAATAAGCCTCCCGTTGTGCACGTCTTGGGCGTGGCCGGCTTTGGCTACCAGGTTACAACTCCCATATTTGTATGCGCCTCTTCTGCCCATTGCCTCTCATCCGGGGATCTCTGCTGCTCGGGAACCCGTTGCATTGAAGGAGCTAGAGGCGGCTGGTATTGTGCGAATGGGAGATTTGTATAAGGAAGGCCGCTTTAAAACCCTTGGTAAGGATCAAAATGGAGTGAATCGTAATTTTATGTTTCGTTTCATGTATGTCAGGATCCGACAGGCTGTCCGGGATGTGTATCTGCACTACCCGGATGAGCCTACAACTTTTCGGGGGCTGCAGGCACTGCTGGCAGGGGAGAGTCGCAAGGGGCTTATTACTAGGCTGTACTCCGCTTCCCAGCGACAGCATGAGTTTGAGGATCACCCGTCGCGTCAGCGCTGGCAGCCGCAATAGGAAGTCCAATCTCGATGGAGGTATGAACGGCGTGCTGTCAACTCCCAGGCCGGCTCACAGCTAACAGCAACCTTTGAAATATTCATTTCAAATTTCTACAGCAAGTATACCATTCATCTCTACAACTTTGAGAGACACGGCAAGCTGTGTGAGGTGTGGCTCTGAGGATGCAGATTTTTATCATGTTGCATGGCTGTGTGGGAGTGTTTGCATTCTGGACCGAAGTCTCTCGTATCCTATCAGAAGTGGTGCTGGAACCTGTGGCCTGTATGCCAGAGTTGTGCCTTTTGGAGCATGTGCAACAACTGAAATCGGCTAATAGGCGCCAGGTGGCAGTTTCCACTTTGCAAAACGGGCGGTGGCCCAAAGATGGGGATCGAGGTCGTCACCCACTATAACATTGTGGCTCAAGGAGTTGGTATATTGTGGGGACCAGCTACAAGTGTATGGGGAAGAGTTGCCAGAATCCTCCCGATCTAAGGATTTTTGGAGTCCCTTAACAGCGTAACTGATTGCTCATCCTGACTTATTCTGAGGTGTTATGTTCTATGGGTTGTACTTATGTGTAAATCCTTATTATACTTTTTCTGAGCTAAGACTAAGCTACCTTCGGACTTTGAGCTGAGATGCCTTTCTCCATCTGTGCTGATATTCTCAGACTGCAATGGACCATGAAGTTGTGCATGTGCCTATTAAGTTGCCTTGGTGGGGTGTAAGCAGTACACTGGTCCACTGGTTTTGGCGTGGGGTGGAGTGGCGGGGGGTTGGGGACTGTTTATTGGGGGATGGGTTCTTTTGTCTTACTTTGTCTCCTGGCTTCAGTATGCACAGCGATGCCTTTCCTTTTTTTTTTTTTTTTTTTTCTGGCAGAGGTAATACATACAAGGATATAACGAAAATAAGGAATCCAACAAAATTCTTTACAAAAAACAACCATTGTGCATTTTAGATCCAGTTGTCGATTGGTAACCATAACTTCCGACCGAAAGTTTTCTTTTTTAGTCCTTTCAATTTATAAACTGCTTTATCCATTCTATAAACATTTAGCAGCTTTCCCAACCATAACTCAAAGGTTGGTGGATCTGCATCCAGCCATCTAGAAGTAATACAGGCTCGATAAATAGACATTCCCATAAACAAAAAATGTTCTTGATCTATAATTAAATTCCGAGAGGGAAAATAAACACCAAAAATAATAATAGTAGGATGGAGCGTAATCCGTACATGTAACAAATTAGATAGAAACTTTTCAATCTTCTCAATATATACAGCAAGTTTAGAGCAACTATAAAACATGTGAATTGCGTCAGCTGCTAAAGTTCCACAGCGACTACAGTTAATACCTTTTAGAGCTTTCCATTTTACCAGTTTTGCAGGTGTGTAATAAAGATCTAGGGTAGACATAAAATGTTGACTCTTAAGAGAGCTATTAATTAGTGTCTTATTGCTCATCTCAAACACTTTTACCAGATCAATCCCTGTAATACAGAGCTTTCTCTCCCATTTCAGAGTGTGATGATCAAGGTCATTCTGCATCCTATTGTTCATTAACTGGTAAATAGTACCAATACGACTATTCTTCCTAGAACTTTCTAGAATATCAACAGTTTCCATGGTATCGGTTAGTAAAACCTTTTTTTTTTCCAGGAAGCTACGAATCTGTAGGTATTTAAAAAAATCGTTCCTAGATACACCAAATGTCTCTTGTAGTTTAGAAAAGGACATAAAGGACCCATTTTGGTACAGTTGACCAAGTAAATAGATCTGTCTCATGTGCCATCGGTAAATTACCATATCTTGGAATATTACGGGTAATAGCTTATTATCAGTCACAGGTGTGTAATAATTCAGTTTTGGGATTATACGTAAAACTTTGTTCATTTGCCTCCAGATTAAACATGCAGCAAGAACCACCTTGAACTTTGTTTTTTTATAATAACTGGGTTCAATGACTTTCAGCAGGCATTGTCGCGCTTGAGTACCCAAGAGCATTTCAAAAATAGAAGGTGAAATGGCTGGGTCTGATACATAATCATGAAAAAGCAAAACTCGAAAAGTTTTCAAAGCGATAGCCCAGTAATACAATTTAAAATTCGGAAGCCCCAAACCGGCACACTCTAATGGAAGGGTACACCATTTTAAAGATCTTCTAGCACGGTGGTACCCCCACAGAAACCTAGACACCATTCTATCTATTCTATTAAAGAGAGACATTGAAAATAATAGGGGAATAGTACGAAAAAAATACAAAAATTTTGGAAAAATCATCATCTTAATAACATTAGTTCGACCATATAATGACAGGTGCAGGTTATTGAATCTTTCTAATGTTCTGTTGGTAGATATGAGTAAGGGGTCTAGGTTTAATGAAACAATATCCTCAACCTTGGAAGATAAAATAACACCAAGATATGAACCAGTAGTGTTTAGTGGGATGTCAGTAGGTTTACCCGTTTCCGAATGTATGATCTGGGTTTTTGTAATGTTTAACTTATAACCGGAGACCTTCCCGAACTCATTGGCCAGATTAATTATTGTGGGTAGTGCAGAGGAGACATCAGAAGTGACAATTGCAACGTCATCCGCGTACGCTAGAACTTTATGGTCAACTTCAAAAAGACGAGCTGGTGGGATATTAGGTTCCAAAATAAGTCTATTCAAATAAGGTTCTAAATATAATGCAAATAAAAGCGGGGAGCAAGGGCACCCTTGTCTAGTCCCTCTCGTGATTGGAAAAGGTCTCGAATAGTCAGTTCCTAATCTTATTATACCCTTAGGGCTAGAATAAAGTGAGCGCACCGCCTGAGTAAATTGTGGGGGAAACCCCTTCCCTTCTAACACAGTCCAAAGGAATCCCCAGTCTACTCTATCAAACGCTTTTTCAGCATCGAGTAAGATCACCCCGACTGGGGATTCCTTTGCCTGTGCCCAATCTAAAAGTGTAATAACACGTTTAACATGATCGGTAGTATCTCTACTTCTAATAAAACCGTGTTGGATATTAGACACTAAACTGGACATTACCTGGTTAAGTCTATTAGCAAGAATTTTAGAATATATCTTGCTGTCTGCCGTAATAAGAGATATGGGTCGATATGAGCCTAATTCTTTTGAGTCCTTGTTCTTCTTTAAAAACACCACTATAATAGCGGTGGACCAAGAATCAGGTGGTCTCCCTTGAAATGCTGAATTAAAGATCTTTACAAATTCTGATTTCAGCATATGTCTGAATGCCCGATAGAATTCGAGAGGTATCTGATCAAATCCCATGGCTTTACCTGCCGCAAGACTCAGAATGGCTTGCTCAATCTCATCCCAGCTTATTGGGCGTCCAAATAAATCAGTCTCTCCATGCCCCAATAATAATTGGTTAGTACTGTGAAAATAATGTAATGGATTCAGAGTCTTATCTACTTCATTGTTAAAGTCATTATACAATGTTTTATAAAACTCCAGGAATGACTCTAAAATTCCTTCCCTACATTCATGATAGTCACCATTCATGTCATTGACACCCTGAATTTCATTAATGGAAGATTTCTGACGGAGACGTTGTGCTAGAATTTTACCGGTGCGCTCACTATACTCATAGCGTTCGGTTTTGTATTGCTTAAAATCTAATGCTACTTTATCAGCAATATGGGTTCGTAGACCAGAACGTTCAATTACTAAACGTAATTGTGTATCTTCTATACCTATGTTATTTTTGCAAGCCGTCGCAAGATCCATCTCGGTTAGCCTAATCTTATTTAACCTCTCCTTAAATTCTGTTTGTATTTTTTTTCTCTTAAAGTTTGCGAAACTAATTGTCTCTCCACGTACGATTGATTTAAAAGCGTCCCACACCACTGGTGGGGAGGCCGTATCGTTATTTATTAAAAAATAATCCTTAATAATAGTCGCCATAAATTGCAAATAATCTTCATCACATAACAGATTTCTCTGAAATGACCAAGATCTACTTGAGTTCTGGCATTCTGTAGGGACCTCGATCTCAGCTATTATGGGATTATGGTCTGAAATGACTTGGGGTAGAATTTCGACATTAATTTTCTCCAAAAACTGCGAGGACGTAAAAAAATTATCTAATCGGGCAAACTTTTGATGCGGACTAGAGTAGAAAGTATATCCAGGATCTTTAGAAAACATTTTATGCCACACATCCGTTAGTCCATTATTCAAAACCAGCTCCCTAAGGGCACTGTACGTTCTGGGTTTATAACCCATATATCTCCTTCCTGATTTAATATTCCAGTCAGCCGGCAAATGAATATTTAGATCCCCGCATATTATAATGGGTTGCGTCCACATAGCTAGTTCTGCATTAATCGTATTAAATACTTCCGCATCATCTAAGTTTGGCCCATACAAGCAACATAAAGTGAATTTGGACCCACCAATAATTAACTCAGCAAGTCCCCATCTACCCCATTTATCAGCTAAAGTTTTCAAACACTTCCCAACTCCCTTTCGCATACATATAGCAATACCTCTTTTTATACCCATCTGCTTAGAAACAAGTAACACGTCCAATCCCAGCCTATTCAAAAGTGAGCGCTTATCCCATGCAATATGAGTTTCCTGTATACATAATAAATCAATAAACAGTGCCTGAATCATAGAACGAAACATTCCAATCTTTTTAAAGTCATTAAGACCATTGATATTAATTGTACATATTTTCACCTTTTTCACCTTTTTCTCCATATTAAATTGATGATTAAGAAAAAATTAGCAAACATCACCAATGTATAACCCTCACTACTACCACTTAAATTCCAACTTAAATTCCAATTGAACATCCTTGCAACGAATACCTCTGCCTTACACCCCCACCACCAACCCTTACCCCTTCCCACCCCCACCCATTGCCCCAGAACCCCTCCCCCCACCCTCCCCATTATAGGAAGCATAGGAACTACCAGTTCCTAAAACGTATGGGTGCCGTGTCCCTGGACCATAGCGTCCATACAGGAAAAAAGGGATGAGAGAAAAACTATTAGACAGAGAGAGAAGAGAATTAGAGGAAAAAGAAAAGAGAAAGAGAGAAGCATGTCAATCCTACTTAAAAGAAAGAGATAAAAAAAGAAGAGAAGGAGAAAAAAAAAAAAAAAAAGATTGAAACTTCGACAGGAATACTTAAACTAACAGCCGTTATAGCCCTTATAGTTCTACAAAATAATAGACTCATATTCCAAAAGTCCTTAGCATCTGGTTGTTATTCAAATAGAGTCCAAGTATTCTTTGGCTTTGACCTCTGAAATGAAAAATTTAACTGTGCCCTTGTATACAGTCTTTAACTTTGCTGGGCCTTGAAGAAAAACGGCAACCTCTTTCTTTTGAAAATCAGGAATCAGTTGTCTCAACCTCCACCGTTGGGCCACTGTGGCTTGACAATAGTCCGGTCGTACGAAGAACTGACAGCCGAGACCATCTGCTTTCTTGTCTGGTCTCGCAGACACATAAATGGCTTCACGGGCAAGAAAGTTATTGAATGAGACCAGAATAGCCCTAGGATAATTCGCTTGACCTTGTCGTGGACTCCGCACAGTGAAGGGAAACCTGTGTGCGCGTTGTACCTCCCGTGTCCAATCCCAGTCTACCATATCAGGAAAGGCATCCTTCAGTAGATTGATAATGAACCTCCGTGGATCAGATCCTTCTTTATTTTCGGGAATTCCCAGAAAACGTAGATTACTTCTACGGGCCTGATTCTCCAAATTGGCGATTTTATCGGACAGATCCTCTTTCAGGGCTGTAAAGTCGCCGACTTCCTGTCTCTGTGCCATACTTTCTTCTTCCAAAACTGCAATTCTGGTCTCTGCTTCGACAACTCTATCTGTGGTCTCTGAACACATCTTGATAGCACGGCGAACTGAATTTTTAACCTTAGCACAGGTCACCTGCGTACGTAAGTTTTCGGCCTTGCTTTCAGCCCTGTGGCTCATCATAGTGTCAAAGATCATTTTCAGAGTAATCTCCTCACAGCCTTCACTACTGTCCTGTACTATAGCCGAGCCAGAAGCGGAATTAGGGTTAGTTCCCACAGTATCAGTGACGTCAGAAGTGGGAGCAGATACAGAGTTAGATGGTGAAATATTACCCCCTCTAGGTGAATCAGAGACAGCTTCTTTACCCCCTTCTTTACCCCCCACACGTAATGACCGCTTTTTCCAGAGTTTTTTTTTATGGTAGTAGCTGTATTAGCGTCCGGGCTCACACTGAATTCGCCATCTGAAGATAAGCTCTCACAGCTGATCTCGGCCCAGTCTTTGCGAACTCCTGTCGCCTCATCCGAAGAAAGTTCCGACAACGAGAAGAACTTTTCAGAAGTTTCCTGATTAGTATGCTGTATGGGGTCTCCCGTTGTTTCCAGTTGGTCATTTTCTACTAATACTGATGCTGATAGCGTGGGAAGAGAACAGGAGCGACTGATACCAGCACCCCCAGAGACTACAGCTCCCATAATACCCTTCTTTAGAGGATTAGTCAGCAACAGATTTGGAGGATTATTTAGCGGATTATTATCCATTTCATCTGCAATAGTGGTTTGCTCAGGCGGCAATTCCATCACAACTATGCTTTGCGCGTTAACATCAGTTGTTATTTTTTTCCTGGCAACTTGCTTCTCAAATAAGGCAGGCAAAGTTTGTAATGTAGAATCCTTAACACTTACGGCCTCATTATGTTTGACAGGGGGCCTACTAGTGTTCTTACCCTGTTTTGTTGTAGTGTTAGCAGGGGTTGGGGATGCAGCCTCTGAAGCCTCAGCCATCACGAATCCCTCGCCGCCCAGTTCCGCTCTTCTCTGCGTTCGACCTTCGCCGTCTCTCCTGTTGCTACGGGTACTGACAGAGGGGGGTAGCGGTGTCTTTTTTTTCCCCTTTCGTGTGCCGCCTCCGCCTCCGCCTCTACCAGGAAAGACGCTGCTCTGCGCCCAGAACAGACAGAGTGTAGCACGCCACAGCGGAGACCGCCGACTGAGCTCGGAAAAGTTCAGCAACATTCGTATAATCCTTCAAAGGGATACTTTGTATCGAGTTCAGCACGCCAGTACGTTGACAGCCAAGAACACTTCTCCGCAGTACTTTTCTCCGCGCCGCAGTAGGAACCAGTTTTGAACAGAGCACACACGGGTAAATCAGCCGGAAGCGGTCAACGCCTCAGGCGGTCCTCGTCTTGCGGCGTCCAGCAGTAAAAGAAGCGCCGATATAACGGGTAAGTGACCATGTGTGGCAAAGCAGTTCAAACCAACTATGTCACAAAAGCGCATTCATCACAGGTTTTCCTCGTAAAAAAAGTGGATCTATCCTCTCTCCTTTTCTCCCGGACGCCTGGAGCCAGGGAACGAGCTGCTCACACAGCCTTCCTCACGGCAGCCATCTTGCCTCAATTAAAATGTTTCCTATGAAGAGAGCGCACAGCGATGCCTTTCCAACGTGATGTAATAGCTGCCTTTGATTTATGTACACTGGGATTGTTATATATGGTAGCAACGGCTGTGTGATGTTTTGATATTATTGAAAATCTAATAAAAATATTTTTTTTAAAAGTTGAATTTATCACTGCCCTTTTAAAAATGCCCCTTTTAGAAATATACCACTTTTCTGCTCTTAGCACTGTGTGCCTGAAGCCTGTTTCAAATACATATCAGGGGTGAGTGATAGCTGGACTTTGTACATTCCCTCTAGACAGCCACATTCAAAGGGAAGTTAGGTGTGACTGAGCGGCCATTCACATCCTGAAGGGCCATCCTAGCCAAAAAAGGAGGGAGGAGCTGACACACCTGAATAGGCTGTGTCCTGACCCCATGCAAAGGACTACATACCCCGCTGTGGTGAGTCTGAAGCCAGAGCTGGGAGGGACATATTTGTCCACTTCAAAGCCCCTCTTTATAGTCACCTCCACTTCAGAGGCACAACTGGGTCTCTGACACCCCAAATCAGACATTACTGGACCTGTGAAAAATTCCGGCAGGAGGAGGGACTGCTGCATTACTACAAGTACTGACACTCTGCTGAACTGCTGCTCTGTAAGAACTGCTTTTCTGCTGTGCTGCCTGCTATCCTCTGCCGGCTGAGGAAGAACTGGACTAGCATAATTGAACCTAGAGTGAACTCCAAGGGCATACTGGCTTGCCACCTGTTTTAAAACTCAGGGATATCAAAGTCTTACCCCCTGCTCCAGGTCCATTGAAAGTGGATCCAGGTGCTTGCTCCAGTGGAACCAACGCATCCTCTGCTGCGTGAGCATAATCAATGCATTGCTGCTGTTGCAGGACCAGAACCGGTGCATCGCACTTGGAACTAGAACATCGCCATCGGAACCAATGCATCGGAATCATTGCCACTGCAGAGACATGATTGAAGCACCCCCTCAACCGCATGGAGAAACCCATCACATTGGTATTGGAACTAATGCTTCTTGGAACAAGAGCTACGTCTTCGGAACCTGCCATCGCTGTATGGAGAAAATCGACACATCACCTCAGCTGCAGGATCCACACCGACGCATAGCTCTGCTGCACCCGCATCTCGATGTTGGAACCAGTATCAAGATAGTTTTGTTCAGCGCCCTTTGCATGGCTCTTGTATTCGGCCCTTGGTCCATCGTGGTTTGCCTGAATTCTTGAACTTTCCACCAAGTCTGGCACAACCAGATAGCCCCATAGGCGCTTATTGCTTCTAAGCTCTATTTTTCACTTTTAATCTTTAAAAAAATTCATATCTTGACTTCTACTTATTGGATTTTTGTCCTTTTGGTCTTGTTGTTTTCATAAAATTGTTAGACCTGATAGCCTCAGGCCTTAGGGTGGTCTTCTCCCAAACGCTTTGTTTTCTTACTTCCTCTTTTTACTGAATCTTTTTGTTGGCCTCAGGACTCTGAGCACTTACCACTGCTGACCATTGCTAAAGTGCATGTGCTTCTCCCCTAAACGTGGTAACATTGGTGCATACACAATTGGCCTGTTTAGCTTACTTGTAAGTCCCTTGTAAAGTGGTATACCATATGCCAGAGCCTGTGAGTATATTTGTACTGCCACTTCGACTTCACCAAGCCTTACACCCCTCTTTTATTACACATACGTCACCCCTGAGGTAGGCGTTAGGTAGCTGATAGGGCAGGGTGCTGTGTAAGGACATGTACTTTAAGATTTGCATGTCCTGACCCCTAAATTCGCTTTTCACTACTGGAAGGCCTACTCCTCTCATAGGTTAACAGAGGGCATTCTTTAATACACTTTTAAGCTGTTGTTAGATTTGAGGGTCGCTAGTTGGCACAGGTAGGTACTTGTGACAAATAGGGACCCTTGCCTCTAGTCAGGGTAAGGGGGTACACTCCTAACATAACCCCTGCTCACCCGCTTGGTAACTTGGCACGAGCAGACAGGCTTATCTCAGAGGCAGTGTGTAAAGCATTTGTGAACACATACAGTAATCAAGTGACAACACTACAGATGGACACCACACAAGTTATATATTAAAAATAAGTATCTTTTATATAGATTTAACACAAGACCATAAACGACAAAAGTCCACAATACTGTACTTAAAATGGTAGAATTAGCTTAGTTCTCTTAAGATGGTAATTGCGACACTCTGAGTTCAATGTACCTTAAGATGTGTACCGCAAGACAACAAAAGTGTTGCAAGGACGGTGATGCGTTGAAGATGATGGCGCTTTCTTCTTGATGCGACATGCTTCCAGGTGATGCGGCGGCGTTGATCCTCTCCCCTGGCGATGCAAGTTGCGTCCACAACGATGCGAGCTGTGACAGGCACTGTGACACTCTTCCCGGTGATGCAATGGCGTCTGCTGCGACGTCGATCCTCTTCTCCGGCGATGAGCTGCGACAAGCCCTACAACACGCTTCCCAGAGATACGGCGGCATCTGATGTGACATCGATCCTCTTCTCCGGTGATGAGCCGTGACAGGCCTTGCGACATGCTTCCCAGGGATGCGGCGCCGTCTGCTTCGACGTCGATCCTCTCCCCTGGCGATGCGAGGCGCCACGGTGGCCCTGCGATGACTCAACGATTCTTCTGCGACACGCTTCCTGGTGATGTGGCGGCATCGGCTGCGACATCGATCCTCTTCTCTGGTGATGCGAAGCGCTTCGTGTTGTGAAGCGGCAGCGGCAGTTCGACGACACGCTTCCTGATCTTGAGTCTCGCTTCCAGCTCCTTGCTACACGCAGTTCCTCAGAAGTACAGCACAACTGCAGGCACTTCCAAAGAACTCTTGGGTGGCTGGTGGGTGAAGTCTGTTGTCCCTGAAACTTCAGCAGGAGGCAAGCTCTTTTCTAAAGCCCTAGGAGATCCTTCACAAGTTGAAATAAAGTACACAAAGTTCCTCTCTCCTTTCTTTGGCAGTCAGGCAACCACTGCAGGCCAATCTCCGAAGCAGCACTTCAGCTTAGGGATAGTCTCTCCTCAGTCTTTCTGGTTTCACTCCTCTGCAAAGGTTTCTTCTTGTTGTCCAAAATGGTCTAATTCTCTGGGGTTTGGGTCCCCTCTTTTATACACAGTTTCTCTTTGTTCTCTGAAAGCAGAGAGGTCTTTGCCTAGTCCAAACCAGTTCTGGTCAGTCCTGGAGCACTCTGTTGACATGACTCCTTCTTTCCTTTCACAGTGCAGGGCAGAGACATCAGACTTGTGGAGGGCAGGCACAGTCCTATTCAGGTCCCAGGTTCAACTCCTCCCTCCCATCTAGATGCAGATCTCTCTATTCACCAGTGGGCTGACTCACCCTGTCTCCTGGAATCCCCCAGCCCCTGTCACTCAAACTCCAGACAAGGAATACACAAACTAGCAGAGGCAGGCTTGGATAGTTAGACAAGAAAATACCTACTTTCTAAAAGTGCTATTTTCAAACACAGAATGTTAAAACCAACTTCACTAAAAGATGTATTTCATCATTCTGAGTTCAGGCATAATAAACTCGAATTTCTACCTAGTTCCTTGAGTCAGTTAGGATTATGAGATGTAATAATCTAACTGCCCATTGTGGCCTATGGGGAATAGGTAGCCTTGCAATAGTGAAAAACGAAAATAGCTGTAATTCACTATTAGGACATGCCACACACATCAGGGCATGTCCTACCTTATACTTACAATGCACCCTGCCCTGGGCCTACCATAGGGATGTCTGGTATGAAGAAAAGGGAAGGTTTAGGGACTGGCAAGTGGGTGCACTTGCCCAGTCAACATGGCAGTACCAGACTGCGCACAGGCTCTGCAATAGCAGACCTGAGACACACTTTTACAGGCTGCTTCTGTGGGTGGCACAACCAGTGCTGCAAGCCCACTAGCAGCATTTGGTTTACAAGCCCTGGGCACACTTAGTGCACTGTACTAGCGTCTGACACGTAAACCAAACAAGCTAATCAGGGACTAACTAATCCATACATCAATTTACAATAAGGAGAGCATATGCACTTTAGCACTGATCAGCAGTGGTAAAGTGCCCAGAATCATAAAACCAACAAAAACAAGTTAGACAAAATACAGGAGGAAGGCAAAAAGTTCAGGGATGACCCTGCAGAAAGGGCCAAGTCCAACAGCTGTATTTCTTGATTAAAAGGGAGAAGCTTTGTCATGTTTTATATCTTTGGAATGGTCATAATAAATCCTCTTTATTGGTAATGTTGGATTTAACATACCTGTTTCAGAAATGCCGCTTTTAGAAAGTGCTGTATTGGAGGGTTGGTTCTATTTACTCAGCTAGATTGGGGCACTTGTAAATCAAGGACACCCCTCCTAATATTATTTTTAACAGTAAATATGAGCACTTTCCATAGTCTTTGGACAGCATCACCACACTTTTATCGATGTTTTAAGCCCACATACTTAAACAATCAAGGGACATAAATCATTAGTCAGATATCAAATTAATATAAGACCCCAGTACAAAAGACACAATTCCATTATACCAGTCATTAATTGCAGAAATTGATGGAGTTGTCCTCTTCTAGCCCAAAACGACTTATTTATGCGCATTTAGGAGGGTTGAACCACCATTTTGTTTAGCTAGAGAAAGGCCTCCAATGTTCCTTTTGGGCTTGCCTATGTGTGGTTGTTTCTTTATCAGCACCTCCCTCATGCAACAAGGTCATCGCGTTTCAAACTCCCATTATTTAGTGTTGGCCTCAGGACCAAGACGGACTTATGGGTCGAAGCCAGTATAAAACTACAAAGAAAATCAATGAAAACATTTTTGTAAACTATATAATTAAAGGGCTATATATTATTTTACCCCTCCATTTATTATCTACCATTTTACCAATGCATTTTCATTTATGTCCAAAAAATGCATAGAGTACTTCAAGAAAATTGTGGGCTTTTGCATTAGTTTCTTTGTCTTAGTTTGCAACTTTACTTAGCAGCCACGTCCTTTTCATGGAAAAAAGGGGACTGAAATGGGATACCACATTAGTCTAAATTAACTTATTTTTCACAAATGTTTGATTGTTCAGTTTGTCATGTATATGTGAAGTTAGAATGAGCTAACTTCAAACTTTTCTGTGCCACGGTACACTTTAAATTATTCTTTTGCAGCTTTAACTCTGTTGTCTCTCTGATGTTTTGCAGCCTTTTTCCGACTTCACTGTAACTTCATGCTCAACTGGTAGGAAATATATGAAAACATTTGTTTCCATCAAATCTTTATAAGAAAGTTTCAGTATGTGCTGGGAGGAGAGGCAGTGTGCTTCCATCCCCCTTCTGTTCGACAAGGCTCCCTTGAGCTATTGAGCTGACAAGCTTTTGCAGATGCATGTGTGCACCAGTGAGAGGTACGGAGGCCTGAGAGGATTGTGGTAGCTCTCTCAACAACCCCTAATGAAATTTGTTTTTTATCTCTACTGATGAAGGATAATATCCAAAATCACGTGTGTCTAGAGATTTACAGCACTAACCTACACCAACTTTGGTGAAACACTACAGCTAATATTCAAATAAGCATTTACTGTGAACTGCATTTACTTTAATGCTAAGGGGCGAACTTTGCTGGAAGGTGAGGCAGTGTGCTCCCACCTCCCCTCTAGGTTCAGTATGTAGGCCATACGCTTCTTTCATATGAAGCATATTATTAATCATAGGACCCAGAAACACATAGATCTACTTAAGGGTCAAAAAACCGTAAACCATAAACCAGAATATTTTAAAACCCATAATCCTCATTATATATGTCGTGCCCCTGTCTCAACCCAATTATCCCAGATTTCCCAATATTTGGACTTTTTTGTGAAATTGCCTGCTTGATCCAAACGTGCTATCCTCTGAATGGAATAAATCCATTAATTCTCCGTGGGGGGGCATGCTAATATCCATTTAATACATAGTTCCCTACGGGCTAGGAGAATCAAGGTAAATAACAAAGCTTTATGATTCTTTGTTAATATTAAATCACCCACTCCACTAGGAGGTAACCCAAAAATTACGGCTTTAGAGGTTAGTTTAATTTCCACCCCATAACATCTGATATGGTCTTACCTACTTTGTTCCAAAATTCAAAATTTACCGGACAGCTCCAGAACATATGGACCCCATTGGCGTTATCTTCTCCACATTTGGGGCATTTCTTGATCTCCCGATTTACCATCTTTGAGATTCTCCGCGGGGTCCAATATGCTTTATGAGCTGTGAAGAGGTGATTCTTTTTTAATGATGCAGCGTTTATACATGACCAAAGAAGTGGCATTGATACTTACCCAATAAATTCAAGATCTGGCAGGTCCTTCTTCCAAATCTCCATAAATGAGGCCTGCTCCTCTTCTCCATTTTGTACCAATAGCCAGTACCAATCTGCCACCTCCTTTCCCTTATTGCTTCTAGAACAAATCTTCAGTGATAAGTTCGAATTCCCTTTCAGTTCTTTTCCAACTACTTTTGTCAAGCTTATTAATTGGTAATATTTAAACTTTGAGATCAAGTTTCCAGGTATGGCTGATAGGTGCGGCTAGGAAATAAGGTCTCCCTCAATTATCAATTGGCCCCATAAGATTATTCCGCAATTTCTCAGGGGTAACGCCAGTGCGTCTGTTAAGCATACTGGTATCCCAGGAGAGTTCCAGATCGGGGTAATATCATTATAATATGGAGTTTTTAAGAGGCGACTTACTTGTGACTAAAGTTTTACAGATGTCAGCAGAATGATATGATATGATAAAGGAACTTATATAGCACACGTTCACCAACGGTTTCTTGGCGCTTTGAATCTTCAATGTAACTTTTTTTTTAAATTTAGGGTTACCAAATTTTAGAAGAAAACCATCAGCTTGTTGAGATAGAGCCCATGTGAGTGCTTTAAAAAGGGGTGAAAATGCGCAGTGTTCCAGCATTAATTGTCGGAAGTTTTTTAACTGAAATGCACACATATACAAGTAAAGATCCGGGCTAGCAATCCCATCATACTCCTTTTTCTTTCTAAGTTTTTTCTGGGAGATCCTAGGGCACTTATATATGGTTGCTTCCTCCCAAGATACTGGGGGACTGTTTCCTTCTATGAAAGAGGAGTTAAATAGTTTTAATAGGAAAGGTGTTAATTCATCTTTTAAGATTTTATAGATCTCATTAGGGATAGAGTCTGGGACGGCCGCTTTTCCCTTTTTTAAGAAGTTGAGTACTTGGAGTATTTCCTCCAGTGAAAAGGGAACATTTATAACTTCTCTGTCTTCTTGTCGGAGAGTGGGAAGATCCATCTCTGATAGAAATTCTTCCATGCAAGCTTCATCTATTATCCCCTCTTCTGTATACAGCTTGTTAAAAAACTGGACAAAAGCTTCTTCAATTTCATCATTTTCTGTGACTACCCTACCATTATTAGGAAGTAGTATATCTTTTATCCAGTTTCTTGTCTGTTCTGTCTTTATTTTCCAAGCAAGAAGCTTACTACACCCTTCACCGTACTCATGGTGTGCCAGTTTACTGGCATCCCATTTTTTTTAAGAATAGCTTCTAGATAGTTAGCTAAATTACATTTGTCAGATGTTAAGTTGTTTGTAATGGTCAAATTCTCCCTGTCCTCCTCCAGACTTTCAGACAGTCTCTGTATCTCATTTTCAAATTTTTTTGTCTCCTCTTTTATTTTCTTTGCTTGTGCATAGGATATACTTGTTAACACCCCCCTCAGAACTGCTTTATATGTATCCCACACAATTTGAATTGATGCAGAATTTAAATTAAGATAAAATAACTCTTTAGTTTCACTTTCAGCCTTTCGATTATATTTTGCTCCAATAGAAATGCTCGATTAATAGTATACCTTCTAGGTGACTGGGTCTTACAAATAGCTATCTTCAGACTTACAGCCGAGTGGTCAGACATATGCTCAGGGACATGACTTATTTGACTGATGTTTTGTCTTGCTTTTATCCCGACCAAAAAGAAGTCAATCCTCGACCTATGTCCACATTTTTTATTATAAAAGGTACATTTCCCACCCTTAGCTTTAGATTTAGTGGCCAAGTCACTCCAGATGTCTAGTAAACCTAAATCGACCATTAGTTGCTTTAAAGTCTTTCTAATTTTTTGTGTATTGGATATAGCAACAGCCCATCTTCCCCCTGGGTCCACTATACCCTCTTCCAATATCGCAGCAGCAGATTGTTTAATTAAAATAGCCACTCCTTTTGTTATGCATGTTTGATTTGTATAGATATAGTGTTGAACCCATCTCTGATGCCCTAAAATCGAGACCCATTCTTCTTTTAGTAAATGAGATTCTTGGATTAGGAAGATTTTACTCTCTGATAATCTCAGATATTCCAGAATCTTATTTCTTCTCCTCGGACCCTCAGACCATTTACATTCCAGGTTATTGTTTCTAGTTCCTTTACTCTTACGTTAGACATAGAGAAGATGATTGCTTTCCTTTATAACCTATGTTTATTAAAGAGGCCAAAATGTACTTGCATCTTCAAATGAGGACATTCTTTTTTTATTTTTTTCCCACATGCTCGCCACCCTTTGTGAAATTAAAAAAGAAAAGTATATTCTTTGTTGAACGAGGAAAACCACCTCCCACCCCACGGGGAAACCTCCTCTTCTGCTATTAGAGAAACCCTCCAGTTTCAGGCTCTGTTTCTATCCAGGATTTTTTCCAAAAGCTTCTATTTGGATGAAGTACTCTTCATTTTACTTATCAAGGCATTTGCTCCGACCGGATCTTTAAAGGTATACATTTTATTGGTATACAGTCAAAATATCGAGTTAAAAATATAGAATTACATTAATATCGAGTTAAAAATATAGAATGGACAGAATATGAAATGGACAGAATATAGACAAAAAAATATCGATTGTAATTGACAAAATATCGAATGGACAGAATATAGACCACAAAAATATCGAATTTGAGGTAAGTAAGTTAATATCGATTTACATAAATAAAGAAAGTCAAAATATCGAAGTACTTAATATAGAAGTAAAATATATCAATTTTTTAATAATACAGAATTTTTTAAAGTGTTTTTATGTTAGTATATGTGTGGAAAGTGTACATTTATTTTATAATTTATTTTAAGTAATGAATATTATGGTATTTAATGTTTGCGTAATTTAATTCTGTAGCGGGTTGTGTGTTCATAGGGGAATAGGGTGGGAAGTAATTTAATTATAATTGATTAAATGTTTTAATTTATTTATTGGTATTTATCTTGGATTAATTGTAAAATAATTTTTAATTGGTAATTAATTCAATTATAATTGGTAATTAATTTTTATTAATTTATTAATTAATAATTATGTTAATTTTATTTATTTATTTTCTGTAGCGGGTTGTGGGTTTATAGGGGAATAGGAAGGGAAGTAATTTAATTATAATTGATTAAATGTTTTAATTGATTTATTTGTATTTATCTTGAATTAATTGTTAATTAATTTTTAATTGGTAATTAATTAAATTATAATTGGTAATTCATTTTTATTAATTGATTACTTGATAATTATGATAATTTTATTAATGTATTTACTGTAGCGGGTTGAGGGTTTATAGGGGAATAGGGTGGGAAGTAATTTAATTGTTATTAATTAAATTTTTTAATTTATTTATTGGTATTTATTTTTAATTAATTGTTAATTATTTTTCATTTGCGAATTAATTAATTGTCAATTGGTAATTAATTTGTATTAATAGGTACTGATTATTAATAAATAATTTTTATTTGAATTTTTATTTGAATAATTATATATTATATTAAATTTTTAGTTATTTGTAAGTAGTTTTTAATTGGTATTAATATGATTTTTTTTTATTAATATATGAAGTATTTACTTTCCCTACTGTTGCACTCACTGGAGTGGGAATAGTATTTTTTACCCCTACGCTATCCTACGCTTTCTCTACTGTTGCACACTCTGGAGTGGGAATAGTAATTTTTACCCCTACACTATCCAATGTTTTCCCTACTGTTGCACTCTCTGGAGTTGGAACAGTAATTTTTACACCAACGCTATCCAACGCTTTCCCTACTGTTGCACTCACTGGAGTGGGAATAGTAATTTTTACCCTCCCACTATCCAACGCCTTCCCTACTGTTGCACTCTCTGGAGTGGGAATAGTAATTTTGACCCCTACGCTATCCAACGTTTTCCCTACTGTTGCACTCTTTGGAGTGGGAATAGTAATTCTTACCCTCCCGCTATCCAACGCTTTCCCTACTGTTGCACTCTCTGGAGTGGGAATAGTAATTTTTACCACTACGCTATCCAACGATTTCCCTACTGTTGCACTCTATGGAGTGGGAATAGTTATTTTGACCCCTACGCTATCCAACGCTTTCCCTACTGTTGCACTCTCTGGAGTGGGATTAGTCAGTTTTTACCCCTACGCTATCCAACGCTTTCCCTACTGTTGCACTCACTGTAGTGGGAATAATCATTTTTACCCCTACGCTATCCAACGATTTCCCTACTGTTGCACTCTCTGGAGTGGGAATAGTCATTTTTACCTCTACGCTATCCAACGCTTTCCCTACTGTTGCACTCACTGGAGTGGGAATAGTAACTTTTTACCCTCCCGCTATCCAACGCTTTCCCTACTGTTGCAATCTCTGGAGTGGGAATAGTAATTTTTACCCCTATGCTATCCAACGCTTTCTCTACCGTTGCACTCTTTGGAGTGGGAATAGTAATTTTTACCCTCCCACTATCCAACGCTTTCCCTACTGTTGCACTCTCTGGAGTGGGAATAGTATTTTTGACCCCTACGCTATCCAACGCTTTCTCTACTGTTGCGCTCGCTGGAGTGGTAATAGTAAATTTTACTCTTTCGGCTATCCTACGGTAAAAATATTATATATTTTTTATTAATATTACGTTCATATATATATATGCGTATTAATAAATCAATTTGTATGGTTTTTTAACTTACATTAATTATTTATTAATTTTAAGGTTATTTAAGTATTTTAAGTATGTTTAAGTTAATTATATTTATTATTTCATTAATTTTTTATTATTTTAAAGCATTTAAAAAAAAATCGATATTTTGACTATCTATATTTTTTACAACAATATTTTTGATTCAATATTTTTGTACTTACCTGTTTGGAGATAGGAAGTCGATATTTTTGTATTCTATATTTTTTACTTGATATTTAGGTAGTTCTATATTTGTGTCATCGATATTGTTTCAGTGATCCCATTTTATTGTCCCACATGACTTTAAGAGATGCAGGAAAACGGAAGTTTGCTGTTGCACCTAACCTTTTTAGTTTCTGCATAGCCTTCCCTAACTCCCATTGTTTTTCTTGAGTTATGTGGGATACGTCTGATCTAATACGGAATGACCATGCATGTCTCTTATACTGCCCTGCCTTCAAACCTCCTGCTAGGATCTTCTCCTTTAAAAGTATATGTCTTGAAATTGACCAGGAACTTCCTGGGGGGGGGGGTTTCCCAGGTTTTTTCAGATATGGATGTTGATGTACTTGCTGTATATCTTCCTCCAGACTTTTCTTATCAATATCAGGATGTAACTCTAGGAGGAGGTTAATTATGAAAGCTTTTACATCTTCACCTTCTGCATCTTCCGGTATATTTAAAAATCTGGTGTTATTTCTTCTTGCAGCACTTTCTATACTTTCTAGCTTATCTTTTAGTGTTCTGTCCTCACTTCTTAATGCCTGTATCTCTTGTGTATTTTTATCAACTTGTTTTGTTAGACTCTCAACCACTTCTTCCATAGCACCCACTCTATCAGAGATTGCATTCATCTTGGTCTCAAGAATTTTGCAGGCTGATTGTATTTTTAATTGGTTATTCTCAGAGACTGCGAACTTATCCCTGATTTCCGTTAGCAAGGCAGTTAAAAGTCCCTCAGTAAGTGATGTTGCTCCCTTATCCTTTACTGTGTCTTTGGTATTTAACAGATTCAGAGCAACTGCTACAGTTCCTTTCCACTCATAGTGGGATCTTCTAAATTAGCCTGAGTCAAAGCAGGTGAGGATGCTGGTAATGGTGCAGGTAGCGAGTCTACTACATCTCTGTTCGGTTCTTGTGTCAAAGGCTCATACTTATTCTCCAACAAAAGAGGCTCCATCGTCTCCTTATTAACACACCCTAAGTGAGTGTGATTAAGATTGGTCGTATTATTTTCTACTGCTACCATTGAATCTACAACATCCTTTACTGCTATAGTCTGTGTGGTCTGAATCTCAAAGAAGGATCTTAGTGATGGGGTGACTCTTGTACCGCTCGTTTTATTTTTAGTAAAAATAGTTTCGTTCTTTTTTTGAAGGAGTATTATTATAAGTACTTGCGGATTTTGCTTTTACTTTCCTATTGGAGTTAGACACTTTAGCCATTCTCACCTCTTGTATCTCTTTTGCCGTTAATTGTTCTCCTGCCGTAGTTGTATACTCTGTGTCTGCAGATTTATAAGAAGAGCTCTCTACCCCCCAGATCTCCCTGCTCCTGAGAGTGTATCTGTTAAGTTTACTTTTCTCTGATTCCGTCAGTAGATTTCTAGCTTGGTCTTCCTGTGTACCACTCTCCCTCTCGTAGTGTAGTTTTGGCCCCCAGTCTCTCCTCTTTTGTCTTACCGTAGACATTTAAATCCATACATTTGTTCAAACTCCTGATCTCTGCTTTTCTTGCCACTTAAATCTAAGTAGACACGTTGATCTTTCTCTTGAAAGTTCCAGGACCTGTTTTTATTAATGCTATTTACTGGGGATACCAATGCCAAACAAGCAGGAGCTGAACTAGTACGTAATTCCACTCGGGCCGTAACTCTCGTTCTAATCGCCAGTCCCGCAGCTGCTTCAGACCAGCGTCATCCGCCAGGAGTTAAATCTTCCCCTGCCGCCACTTCTCCACACTAAGTGGCACATTACTATGGAGGATTTTCCGCATCCTCCGGGCCGGCGGAAGCCACCGCCAGCCCAGCGGATGCGGAAAATCCTCTGCGGACCCACCAAAGACCCACCGCCACATTAGGATGGCTGGTGGGTCCTGGTTTCAGTCCGCTGCTTTTCCGCCACGGTTGGCTTACAACCACGGCGGAAAAGGCCTAATATGGTGGCGATGTCTCTCAGACACCGCCAGCCATATTAGGATGTCTGGAGTTCTATGCCTTTACACGGCGGCATTTCCGCCGTGCAAAGGCATACGGATTTCTGTTTGGGGGCCCGTTGCGGGACCCCAGGGGTGAAGGGGGGGTGGGGAGTGCACATGGGGGTACCTATGGTACCCCCCTGCATTTGCGTGCACAGAGCGGCAGGCACCGCGCGGTGCCTGCCGCTTTGTGCATGCAAATGCACAGCTTTCATTTTTAACATTGCGGCGGGTGCTGCTTCAAGCAGCACCCGCCGCAATGTTAAAAATAGAGGATGTGACCGCCAGGATGGCGGTCACATCCTAATTGCACATGAGGGAACGCCGCATAACATGCGGACGTTCCCTCCTACTCAGGGCTCGATCATAATGGGTACCTAAATACTGAACTAGGCGCCGAGCACCCAGCGCCCTTGTTGCAGTAACTTTTAGCTGTCTAAACCTCCAAAAGGCAAAAGGGTAGACCACCGAAAAAACACCACAAGACAGGAAGCTCAGAATTGGCCTCACGCTGCGAAACTAAAATATATCCAGTTCTTCTCTCTGATCATGCTGCAATTTTGGTGTCCATTATTAACCTTGCTGATAAAGGTGGGAGTAGAACTTGGCACCTGAGCACTGAAATCCAAGAGAATTAAACTGATATTGCGGACCTAAATAACAGAATTGATCTTTTCTTTAGAGAAAAGAAACACACTGTCAAATCCCCGGAAATATTATGGGACGTGCTTAAATACGCAATAAGAGCTCAAAACATTAAATGAATGTCCAGGAAAATCGGCGAAATTAATAGAACTCTTCGGTCACTGCGCTTCAAGCCCCCAACATGCCGGCTCCACCACCGACTCTGGAAAGCCACAAACTGCCTGAAGAAAACGGCACGGGGGTAGACGTCCGCCGCTGCCGAGATACACACTCCAAGCCCTCCCGGAATGCCGCTCACCTCGTTCTCCCCTGCAAAGACGTCCGTGTCCGTGTCAGCCCAAACAAACAATGCAGGAGGGCGACTCAGGTGGCCAAACACAGAACGCTCCCGAGGCCGGAACCAGCCAGAGCAGCGTGAATAAAAACCACCACATGCCGAGCCTGGAGCACGCCGACGTCGACTCCGCAGACCCGCCTCAGCCAGCACAGTGAGTAGATTTGAGACCTTCCACGATTTTTCCCTAGTTTTAGACGGTCATTCTTCTTGCTTGCTTCTGTATCATAATATTACCCTTTTGTTTCTTACTTCCTTACCTGCGCTTCATCCTCTCGAGTCCCTTAGTACATTCCCCTGTATATACTGCCGAGCCTGTGACTGCTACTAGCTAGCAGCCGCCATTTTCCCCCAATCCGCTCATCACTAGTCTTAACCAAATTGGTCTCTCCAAAAGGGTTTTTGGCTCCACTCACCGGGCGGGCCATGCACTGGATTTCTTTTTTACCAGTATGGAGCACCTTAGGAGCTATTCTCTATATCCCCTAATGTGGACTGACCATTTTATGGTTATGTTTACCTATCAACCTCCGTCCGTACTGATTCCAATTGGATATTTGGAACAGAAGAAGAAGGACTCACGTTGGCCTCGGCATAAACTTACACTGGAATCCTTTAATGAGGTGTTCCACCCCCATTCGAGGGAACATGGTTCCAATTACACTGATTTCTCTGGCTTGCTGGAAGGTTTTAACTCTGAGTTAGTGACAGCACTGGGCTTAGTTATCCCTCAAATAAAACATAGCCCAGCCCAGTGGCGGCAATCCGCCCTCTGGTATACAGTCAAATTGAAAACTGACAAATCCAACTGCAAGACACTGGAGAAACGATGGAGAAGTAGTAAAAACTAACTGGACAGACAAGCCTATAAACTACCTCTATCGAGCTATCACCAGACATAAAAACGGCCAGACAAACCTACATTCTGAATCAAATTGATCAGTCCAATAATTCTTCCAAAGCCTATTCAACGTACTTAAACACTTTATTTCACCGCAAGCCTGCAAACAGTCACCAGTCGAATCTCAGGAACTCTGTGATTCAATAGCTAGCTATTTTTATAAAAAATAAATAGCTAGACTAGATGAATTGGCTACATCATCTGCTAGCTTTCTTGACCAGTTTGAAACAACTACGCTTGACGAGATTGCTAATTTACTATCGTCTGTGAAATCTGGTGCGCCTGGTGACTTATGTCCACCAAAAACCATGGCCCTTCTTTCTTCCAGCTGTGCACCAGAAATTCTTAATATTTTCAATTGCTCGATTCAATCAGATACTATCCCTTCTGTTTGGAAGGAAGCCTATGTACGTCCTATCCTGAAAAAATCCACTGCCGACCCTCAGGTGCTTAGCAACTCTAGACCTATATCTCTGCTAGCCCTGTTGGGCAAGCACTTGAAAACTATAATAAATAGGCAACTAAGCTCCTACCTCGAGTCTAATAAAATGTTAGACACCTCACAATTTGGATTTCGTCCAGGTTTCAGTACGGAGACAGCCATTCTGGCAGTTACTGACTTCTATGAGACAGGTAATGGATGTGGGGGGATCAGTGGTTCTGATCCTCCTAGATCTCTCCACGGCGTTCTATACCATTTTGCACAGACGGCTCATGGAGAGACTATACTCATGTGGCATCCGAGGCTCAGCTCTAAAATGGCTTGTAAATTTTTTGTCAGATAGATGGCAAACCATAATGTTAGGACCGTATCTGTCTCAGAAATTTTGGCTAGATAAGGGTGTTCCTCAGGGTTCTTGTTTAAGTCCTACACGTTTTAATGTTTATATGGCCCCTCTGGTCAAAATTGTCAAACCATTTGGGTTCGAAACAATTTCTCACGCTGACGACACTCAGCTGATGTTCCCAATCGGTTCAAATCTAGAAGATGAGAAAACTCGATTCTCAGCAGGTATGCTCGCCATCTCAATCTGGAGGACGGAAAACTGCCTCCAGCTAAACCCCAGCAAAACCGAGCTTATACTTAAGGGTAAAGCCTCAACCATCTAGACGGCTGATTGGTGCCTGACCAGTTGGGAGCGGCTCCCATTCCTACTCACACCGTAAAAAATCTTGGACTAAAACTGGACCAGCCAGCCCCTCACTATGAAGGACCACACTGCAACTACCATCAGCTCCTGCTATTATGGTTTATGCCTTCTACGCAAGATACTCCCCTACTTGCAAATGAAACATCGAAGAACCGTGGTCCAAGCGATGGTGATGAGTCGTCTGGACTATGGGAACGCGTTATTAGCGGAAGAGGGTGAAACAATACTCGCCAAGTTACAAGTGATTCAAAACACCGTGGCAAGGATGATACTAAATCGTCCTCCAGGTTCCTCTTCAGCTCCTTTATTGAGAGAGCTCCACTGGCTACCAGTGAAAAAGCGCTCTTTTTACAAGATTTGCTGCCTTACCTTTAATGCTCTCAAAGGTAAGGGCCCTCTCTACTTACAAAAGAAATTCACAAAGCAGATCTCGGGTTGTAATCTTAGATCCAACTCATTAGCTCTCCTAAAGGTCCCCCGAATACCTCTCAGTCGTACCGGAGGTAGAGCCTTTTCGTACATTGCTCCTAGGTACTGGAATCAGCTCCCAATGACCCTACGTAAACATACTTCTTACCTTGTTTTCAGGAAACAGCTAAAAGCCTTTTTGTTCTAACTACACTCATTGAATTATACCGACTTCTTCCTCCTTCACTAGGTAAGCGCCAAGATGCCACCTGGTGAGTCGTGTGCTATAGAAGTATATTTAACATAACATAACATAACAGTGTGAGTTGTAGTCTATATCTTCCAAAGGCTAAAAACATGTATTTGGTCCCTATGTCTGGATCCAATGTACCAATTCCTACTAAACTCGATATAGCAGGAGATTTATTTATGTAGAAATATTCAGCCTGCCTTCACTCAAAGTTAAGTTCCATTATGAACTTTGGAATGTCATTTCCTCGCTGTTGCATAACTGTTTCTTCCAAATTACGCTAGTACTTGGGGTATATGTGATTACAGTCGGCTTGTGAATTTTATATATTCCTTTTATATATTATAGCAGGGAAGCTTTGTTTTAGCTACGCCCACTCTCTGCCCATCTTTTGGATTGGCTTGCATCCTAAATGGTGCATTCTGATTGGTTTTAGGGTTGTTAGTCCCTCCCCATGACGGCCATGTCGTCATGTGTGTCCTTCCATGGCTATCAGCCCCTTTACTGCACAGACTACTTTCTTCCCATCCCTCCCTATCCTTCCCTCCCGCAGTCCTTAACTTCTTTGTGGCCCCCAACCCCCTCCAGGCACTCCCGGTCGTGCTCGTTGCTTCTCGCGCCCGCCCGCACTCCCCCTTCCAATGCAATAGGCCTTGTGTTAATGCGAGTCCTATTGCATTGCACATGCTTGTTTTCCTAACCTCACCTCGAGCTTTACCCCCATTAGGTTTGTCCCCCTCTCCAGCTAGCCCTCCTCTGCGCCGCCTCTCTTTTTCAGCCAAGAGTCTGATTGGCCGTTTGATCTCAAAAGACACAGTGCAGGCTGTCAACAGCCTCCTCTCCCATTGCTTCCTCTGCCAGGGGCATAACACAGGCCCCTGCAGGCCCCGCGGTGCATGGGGGCCCTCACCCTCCAGGGGGCCCCGTCAGCACCGCACTTCTGCTGGGGAGCTCTAGATTGAGTCCGGAGGGGGCCCCTTCAAGGTTCGTTACGCCACTGTCCTCTTCCTGGCCCTAGACCCTCCTTCTCCCGTGATCCCCTCTCAGTTCCCCTTCTCCGAGTGCTCCTTCCTAATGCTGTAGCTCCTCCCTTCTCCCTCCCACGCCCCACCCAGCCCTTCTCTATCTCCGCCCCCTTCTTCTTCTTGCCCCACCGCTCAGTGGAGGCTCAGAGAACGGTGTGTAAGGATCTTTATACTTGGCTGCAGCCCAGGCTCCTTCCCTCTTCCCTGGGCAGCTCTTGTCCTTTCGCTCCTGGAGTGGAGCCCTCTGGTCTTCATGCTCCCCCAGGGTTACAGCAGGTGAGTGTCAAAGCAGCACCAGCCCCATACCACAGACAGGACTTTGCCTTTGCTGCACTGATTCCCCCTCGCTGCCCACGTGTGCTGTCCCTAGAGCGTGCCCCCTCTACACAGGAGCATGCAGCCACCCCTCAGAGGTATGCTGCAGCCGACCACCAGCCTCGCCACAAAAGCCTCTCCCATACTCCTGCCAAGGAATGTTGCCCCTCACAAATGGTGACCCTCACAAATGGTGTTTGTCCCATCACCAAGGTGAGCAGTCTTAACTTATGTGTGTGTTGCCGCCCAACGCTCAGGCATCTGTCTCTTTTGGTCAGTCTCTGCTGACCCTCCCCCTTGCTGATTGTTGTTTCTACTGCTACTCCACCCCCCCCCCACACTTTGCTACTAAAGTTCCATCTGCTGGCGCCTCAACCACCCCTCCCGGCAGAAACGGAGGTTCCCTGTTGTTGCGCCCCCGGGCCGAGGTTACTTCCGCTGTTCCGTGTTCGCATTCTGCTGGTTGTTTGAGGAATTCAGAGCTTTTCTCATCGCTACAGACTTCTTGTTGTCCTTTGTTTTTGTTATACCCTGTGCTCTTCCAGGCCCTGCCAATCTCATACCTCCCATTGGCGGGATTTTGATTACGTCTAATGCGACGTCCAATATATGAATTTATTGATTATTGTAGGTGTCTCCTGGTTTATACTTACCAGAACTTATCAGCAGTGCACTTTGTGACTGGTTCACTCAGCACTTGTCTGTAATAAGTACCACACAGTGACCCACACAGCACCGCAAAGAGTCACTCATTCACCATCAATGGTTAAGACTTGTTTACATTTCCATGTTCATGTGGTGACAGAAAAAAATCATCATTCCTCTGAGTTAGAGCGTGCCGGTTAGGAAACCTGAGGATTGCGTGTTGTTCAACATATGGGGCCAGGGGTGAGGGGTGGGGTCTTTTGACATTGATGATAGATTCATAAGGAAATGTTCTATTCTCATTGGCCAGCAGAGTAAACAAACATCATAGACCGTGGCAAAGTATTTGATAATGGGTAATAGGTAATTGTAGCCTGTAGAACATCAACTAGGTGTAAATTATAGGTCCGTTTTTCAAATGCCTTCCTGATTATGTAAAATAGTGGTACATGATAACTCTTACATGCCTTTGTTATTTTGCCACAAAAGGTCAGACGCACTATTGATAAAAATACAAAGAGTGACTGTAATTTCGTTTAGTACTAACTCTGTGTGAAGATTCCCTATTTAGGTGTTTTGGGTCAAGTCACAAAGATATTTACAAGTATGTGAAAGCAGTATTGCAGGAGTTTTAGCCACTTTCTGAAAAACAATTCTGTGAAAGTGAGTACTACTGGAATCAGACTGTTGTAGAGTTCCTTTCATATTATGGGGTGTGGAACGCTATCTGGCGTATGGTAGTGGATACAGCAGGTATCCTCGGGCAGTTTAGCAGTGAGCGCCTACCAACTAAGGGCCAGGAGCATTGTCTTTAACTCTTCAACTTGGATGCATTAAAACCAGCTCCTCTTAGTGTGTGATCCTGCTTTATTTCGCCCCCGTGTACAGTGTGTCGGATCCCTTTGCGGGTGGCACAGATCGTACACCTTCTACAAGGCTTTCCAGTGCTGCTTGGATGGCAGAGACAGAATCCCGTGCCTTGGTGACTTCTTCCCTTTGTGATGCCAGCCCAGGGGGCACCCGGGCTGCATACCTGCAACCGCCGTGGGAGGAGAGGACCAGCGGGCAGCTCCAGTCCAGCCCCAAGCTGTACTTCCTGCCTGAGGACACTCGAAGGGGCCGCAGAGGCAAGCACGGTCAGGTGAGGGGCACTTATGAAAGGGTACAGCCTGCCAGCAATAAGAGTTTCAGTGCTGGAGTTGTGGACGATGACCTTACTTGTGGGCTGCAAAAAGCACAAGGCATGCTATTATAGTTCTGTGAATATTAGTAAACAAACCTGCATGAGGCTAACTTTGCCAGAGTCAGATGGGGTCAAACTGGCGAATTGACAGATCGTATATATATATATATTCACTGAAAAAACCATTGGTTTCACACCAGTTATAGTTAGCTGGAAATTTTACTCGCATAAAACCATTGAAATTCCCACGTTATAGTTAGTTGGACTCGCTATAACTTTCGCGTGCAATGCACTGCTGATGACCTCACATATTACATCACTCATGACATGGTCAGTGACATCACTCCTGACATCACTGATGACACCATCCAGTGAATGTGTGTCTTTCTGAAAAATAAATATGTTTTATATATGTATATGTAAAAGTTGATGGTAGAATAAATGTTTAAATAAGTATGTAAATGGATGTTTTTTTTATTTATAATTGATTGGTTAACTGGCTTATTAAGTGTATCTTAGTGAATACATATATTAGTGAGTAATGTTTAAATATTTAAATATATGTATTAGTGTTTCACTTTGTGTATAAGTGGCTGCATGGGTTGGTGAGTAGCTACATGTGTATGTATATGCGTTATTAGATGTTTTTCTTAGTATCAGTATGACTGTTTGTATGGTTTAGTGGGGGTATTACTTAGCACATAGATGCATGAATGACTGACTCTCTCTTTGTATGTGTTTTGAAGACCGCATATGTGCAGGACTGTATGGGTGGATGAGTGTGTATATGTGTGTGTTAGTGAGTGAATGACTGTCTCACTAGTTTCTTTATCAGTAACTACATATGTTTTAATCTAGTATATGTGAATATTGATGTATATAAGTGAGTATATGTGAGAGTGAGGGATTGTAAGAGTTCCTGTTTAAATTAGTATTTGTTTCTATAAGTGATTGTTTAACAGAATAAGTATGTAAAGGTATCCTTAGAAGTAAAGTGGTAGTGTGTGTATAGCTGTATATGCAAATAAATGGATGTTTAATAGTTTATTTGCATTTGTGAGTATGTGTGAGAGTATCTTTTGGATGACTGTCGGTGTGTAACAGGATGTATAGGTGTATCACTACATATGATGAGTGAGTATATGTATGAGTGACTATATAGAACTGTTGGTGAATGAGTGGATGTGTATATAGATGGTGGAATTACTGAATTGGTTGTTGTAACTGGTATGGGTATCTCCATTTTTTTGTAAATTTTAGTTTCTATTTTTGAATATGTGTTTCAAGGGTTACATTACACTGAAAGGAGGTCTGTTAGTCTGTCACAAGGATGGTGTCATCAGTGATGTCATGAGTGATGTCACTGACCATGTCATGAGTGATGTAATATGTGATGTCATCAGCAGTGCATTGCACGCGCAAGTTATAGTGAGTCCAACTAACTACAACGTGGGAATTTCAATGGTTTTATGCGAGTAAAATTTCCAGCTAACTATAACTGGTGTGAAACCTATGGTTTTTTCAGTGAATTTAATAGGTTTTTTAAATGCTAATTCCTAACTATAACTGGTGTGAAACCTATGGTTTTTTCAGTGAATTTCATAGGTTTTTTAATAGCAAATCTCTATAGGTATGAAAAGTAATATTTTTTATAACGAATTATATAATTATGTTATAGTTTGTTTTTTTTGCCCCGGAGCGCTCCTGGGGCGCGTACCGGAGCGCTCACCGGTAAGCGCCGTATTACGGCGCGCCCCGGGGCGCGTACCGGTGAGCGTCCCGTTAGCGCTATTTCCGCGAACGAAAACAACATCGTGACGTATCGCGTAGCCACGTGATGCGTCATATGACGCACTGCGTAAGCGCACCCAGAAGCACGCGAGCGCATACAATCGCGCAACGTCCTGACGCGCTTATGCTACGCGCCCCCGGGCACGCCCCGGGGCGCGTAGCGTAAGAGCGTCGGGTCATGTGACCTCAAAATAACACTTTTGATTGGTTCAGAACAGTTTTGGATTCCAAATGATGAGAAAGCCCAGGTCATGAGACCTGAAAATAACACTTTTGATTGGTTCACAAGAGTTTTGTTTTCCAAATGAGGAAAGACCCCTCCTTTTTCCTCATTCTCACCTTGTTGTTTGAGTGAAGAAGACCTGCATTCATTCTGTGAGAAATGGCTTCACTAGTAGCAGCTGCAGGTGCATCTGCACCACCACAAGGACCACCACAAGACTACATTGGTGGTCAAGAAGAAGAGGAGGACGAAGAGGAGGAGCACAGGCACTTTCTGCCTGAGGACAATCCCCCATACAGACCCAAGGAACATTTTTTTGGGAAATATTACAAGTTACCAAGCGGTGCAAAAAAAGTGAATGCAGCTAAGGTGACTTGCCTTATCTGTGGCGCAGAACTGTCAAGAGGGAACCCAAAGAAGAAGTACTCTTTTGGGAACCACACTATGATTAGACATATGCAGAGGAAGCACCCAAACAATTATTAGGCAGCAGAGGTCAGGGAACTGACCAGCAACCCTCCCCATCCTTCTTCTTCAAGCGCCTCCAATCAACCCACTCCATCGGGTGCAGAGGCTAGGGAGATGGTCCCTAAAGTTTGCAAAATTTAAATTTGTTTGCATATATTGCAACAAAAAATTTCATATGGTGAGCAAAGCATCACTTTACTCAATCGAGCTGCAGACAACCATCACTGCAGCAAGCAACCTTAATTTTTTTCTATTTTTTTTTGCTCCAGTTGAGCTGTTTGCAATTCCCTGTGTTTTGTTTGACCCCAGAAAAACTACAAAAATATAAAATTGCTCAGAAAAGCCAAAAAAAATCAAAAAAAATCAAAAAGACAATAAAAAAATATATAACAACAAAAATAAAAAACAGTTCTTTTTAGAACTACCTCTAATTTATAAAAAAATGCTAAATTTTTTTAAAACCCTGTCATTCTTTTTCCCCCATGGTACGCTCCCCGGTACGCTCCCTGGTGCGCGTACCGGCCGCTCCCCCCGTGAAAATCCCAAATATTTTATTTATTTATTTTGCCCCGCGGTAGCCTTTTATGGCCCCCACATCAAACCTAGGGGGTCAGGGGGGTCTACCCTGCCCCCTTATGATCATTTCCCCCTTTGTTTTTGCCACCTCTTGTGTCTCGATCCTACCGAAACACAAGATGGCGGCCGCTCCGGACTGTTTGGAATGTTGACAGACACCCGAGAGCCAATCAGCTTTCCGTGCGCGAACTCGCGTTACGCGCTGGTACGCTCCCCGGTGCGCGTACAGGGGCGCGCTTATAGATATATATATTTTTTTGAACCTAAATTATTCAAAATCCTCTGGAGCGCATATCTTGAGACATAGCAAAGGCACATCTGGCTACCAGTCCCTACAATTTTGCCAAGTTTGGTGAAAATCCATTCAGCCGTTCGAGCTAAAAGTGAGTCCAACCGCCCTATGGAAATTAACATGGGGAAAACACGTTTTGGGACCCCCTTTTATCTCGGCCCCCGCTTGACGAATCCCCCCCAAACTTTCAGGAAAGGAGCGGAGCGCAGCGAGGCAAATTTGGGGAAAATCATAGGCAGATCCCTCAATCTGCGCCAAAGTTATTCCCAATAGAATGTTGCGGATTTCCTTTGGAAAACAATCCTAACTATAACTACCTACTGGCGACCGCCAGTAGGTAATATATATATATATATATATATATATATATATATATATATATATATATATATATAAATAAAAATAAGGGTATAAGACAAGGGTGCGTGCTTGCCCCCACATTGTTCTCTTTGTATGTGAACGATATTCCAGAATCCCTCTTGGGCTGCGAACATGATTCTCCCAAGTGGGGGGGGGCCTCATGTACCTGCACTCTTGTTTGCAGACAATACGATTTTAATATCTCAGACACTAAAAGGCCTTCAAAACGTACTTAATACTTTTAGAATCTATTGCGAAACCAAAGGATTGGAGATTAACTCAAGTAAAACCAAATATATGGCAGTCAATCCGCATAAAACTTAAAAAGAAAAATTGACTGTTAAAACAGAAAGGATAGAATATGTGCATAATTTTATTTACTTAGGCATTACTTTAGACACTAAATTGGACTGGAAACCCCAGCTGGACAAGAGTAAAACAATTCTTATCCAGAATTTAGTTCCGATAGAGAGGAGACATAAGAGCAGCCAATCAAAAGCTGTTTACCCTGTATTGGAGCTATATAAGTACAAGGCACAATCTGCTTCTCTTCATGGGACAGAATTATGGGGTTACGCAGTGAAAAATACCTTGATGGCACAAGAGAATATTTTTCTTAGGAAACTATTAAGTATCCCAGGCGCACCCCTTTACTTCCTCTTGTAATGGACCTACACATTCAATGTATGGATGACCACGTGGCTTTACGGCCATTATTGTTTTGGGTCCGCTTGTGGTCAACAGACAAACTTGCCCATTACAGAGAAGCTCTACAGGAAATTCTGAAAATAAAAAACAACACAAGGTTGGCATGGTTGACTCATATTGAGGACTGGTTTACTAAATTGGGGTTAAGACATTTTTGGGAGGTCCCAGAAGGCCTGACTTTTAGTTCTAAAAAAGTGTTAAAATTAAGCTACCAGGCGTTTATCCAAAACTCCCGGTCACACAACACCAAACTAGGCACCCTATCTTTGAGGTACCTTACTATGAAACCAAACAGTAAATTTGAGTCTTTCATGGATGAAATTCAACCAGGTCTTGCCAAATCGCTGTATTTAAAATTTCGTTATGGCATTTTGCAAATTAATGCAAATACTACAAATGGGTGTGTAACACAGAAAAGGAAAACAATGGTAGTTGTGAACTTTGCAATACAGGCGTTAAAGAGAATGAAGTACACATGCTATTCTTCTGCCCTACTTATATCCACGCTAGAAGAAAATTGATCAAACCCATTTGTCGCCTTTTGGGATTTAGATGCTGCAGTGAGGCAGAAAGAATATTGCAAATGGATACTACCCAACCTATTGTGTTCAGCATAAGTAGATACCTTTTTTGTCTAGATCTAATGAGGAGGAGAAGGGGCTTAAAGTTTTAGTTACTTTTCGTGATTAATCTTGTGTAAAGAAAACAATAATAATTCCCAAAAGGTTATGGTATGGACCTTTGTACGTAATGCCGATAGTTGAAAACATATTTTAAGAAGGATACAACATCATGCAAAAATTGTACTTGAATTGGTAATATTGTAAATTTTGCTAAAACGATATTTCTGATGGATGCTCCATGATTTTAGACTTTAATATAGTATTTATTGTTTTAATTACTAGGAATAACCTTTATTGGGACCTCGATGAGTATTCATAATTATGTCGGAATAGACGGTCGAAGGATTGAAAGATTTGTCTTATGGTTGTTTTATATTGTATGTAATCTTTTATGTTTTTTTTTAATCGAAATAAAGATTATTGAATGGTAAACAAACCTGAATAGCATCTGCTTCTGACCGTTTTTCTTTTATACAGGGTGCTGAGACTCCTTGTTCTCATCTGTATTTGGTGTACTAGAGCTGAGTTTGTCATGTGTCGTGGATCTTGGTGTAATTAATTAGACCATTCCTCTATATGTATATATGTATGTGAGTGGGAGTGTGTAGATAGAAACTGTATTTTTAGGTGTCTCAGTGTGAGCAACGGCAGAAATTGTGATTTAAATACTAAAATAAAAGCAGTAGCCAGCCCAGGTGTGGGGCAGTAGGGAGCCCTACAACAAGGAGCAAGGGACAAAGCTAAATTCTTATAAGGTCCAAAAGGTGAGACAGATTGCATTGCAGTGCAGTACTAGTTTTAATTGTGTTGATTGAGAAGTATTACAGGGGACGGACGTGTGTACAGTGATGCTTTGACGCAGTTAAACGTTTTTTCCCTAAAAGTGTGCATGAGACAATGTGTACAAATTCTATAATAATAGTTTTGTTTGTTGGTGAATGTACATTAGAAACCAGTCAGGGAATCGTAGGGGAAATTGCTGTTAGTGTAGGTGCGCATCAAAATATACAAATATGATTTGGTTACACAATATAAGAAAATGCACTCTAGGAATGTTAACTCTACTGAATAAAATTAGTTATTTGTTTAGGAGATCGATTATCTGATTATGAAGTTTGTGTAGTATTTTATTTATTTATTCCACAGTTACTTAAAACCATTTGCAATATAACACAATAATAAAAAAAATCAGAGCATTACAAAGAATTAATTTACAATTATAACAAATTTCAGTCCATGAAAAAAAAAATGCTATTAAAATGTAAAAGCTAAAAATTGAATAATTATGTATAAAGCTTTGTGATGGAAGTGTGCCTTAGTCTGTTTTCTCATGGTTTGTCGAAGATCTTATACTTTGACAAGTTTGGAACGCACTTCCTCCATATATCTCCTGATTCTAGCCAAGTCCGTCGGTATAGAGCAAGAAAATAGAACCACGACTGCTTCTTTTACTGTCCGAACACCTTTGCGTAGCCATATTGGCTTTAACAGCTTCAGACGAGATTGCAACAGGCCTGTACAGCAGCACATCAAATGTAGTAGTGATTCTGTTTTAAAATTGCATATTCCACAGCCGATTTTATGTTCAAGGGATTTCCACCCTGGATTTAGTTATTTTATTGGGAGGGGTACTAGTCTGGCCCACTGAATGTTTTTTAGGGCCTTTCTCCCCAATGCTTGGTGAAGGTAAGGATGGGATTTATGCTCTATGTATGTAGCGATCAGCCCAGGTTTAGTACTTGCACTTTCAAAATTTGCTATATCAGTCTTTCTTGACAATTGATAGCACTGCTTTTTGATTGCAGTTTATGATAACCGGGTACTTTATGTCCTCTTGACCCCAATTCTGTTACCAAATCTAAGATTTCTACTGCTTCCTGCATGTAGACCTGCCTGGGTTAGAATGTCCTCCATAGATGGGTTTTAACATGTTCTTCAGGCTCCCATCCGGAGCTTTAAGTACTTGATAATATTTTGCATGCACTCCCTAGCATTCTTTACTCTGTTGCGCCAGACCAAACTCCAGGCGAATCCATCTATTGCGGGTGTATTTTAGTAGTTTAAATATGCATTTGTACACCCGGCATTGCTCTTTTTTCATCATTGTGTTCATTTTTCCTGGGAATGCCTGCTGTGCATAGCCCGCTATTGCCCTTATTTTAGATTGTAGCACCTTTCTAATTGGGATGGTCGTTGGACTTTGCATTTTCTCATGTAATTTGCACAAGGCATAGATTGTAGACTCTACTTTGGATTTCATTTTGTGGAACTGCAAGGTTGCTTTAACCGAGTCACTCAGCCAGCACCCAAGATAATTGTAAGACTTTGATACAGTTATATTCTCTTTACCCACGTGCCATTTGAGGAATGTTTTTTTTGTACAACACCCAAATACTTTGGTCTTTTCTGAATTTATTGATAATTCATTGATCTGGTTGTAGGCGTTTAAAGTGTCTAGACCCCTTTGTAGTCCTGTTTTGTGTGATCCATCACCACTAGTTTGTCAGCGTATTGTAAGATTTGAAGTTTATTGGCTCCAATTTTTGGGACTGCAAGGTTGGCGTTGGGGAGCATCTTGCCCAGGTCTGCTGTATATAAATTGAAGAGTGTTGGGGCAAGTACGCATCCCTGTGTTTGGCCTCGATTTGTGAGACACTTTTTTGTTGTGGTGTTGTTTGCTAATTTGACTTTGATCCAGGTACTGCTTTATAATGAGATAATGGCGTTGAGGAGGCCTGGAGGACTTTGCCAAATGCGCAATTTGGACCAGAGCTTGCAGCGTGGCACCCCATCGAAGGCTGCTGAGTAGTCTACAAAGCAGGCAAAGACTGTTTTTTCATTTTTAACATTGACTTGCTGGCTTAAATATGATATGGCCATGATGTTATCGATTGTCGAACAACCTTTGCAGAACCCTGTTTGATGAGGGGAAGGATTTTATTTTCTTCGACCCATTTGTTTAGTTCTGTCAATAGGGTGCTTGCATAGGCTTTCCCTTCGATGTCCAGAAGGGCGATTTATCTGTAGTTTTTTGGTTCTGTGTTGTCGCCCTTCTTGTGTACAGGTTGTAAAATTGACCCGCGCCACGATTCTGGCACCCTGGCCTGTAGTCAGCACTCAGGGAATAGATTTGATTGGACTCTCCCCCAGAATGTTGGTTCTTCCCTAAACAATGCGCCCGGGAGGCCATTAGGTCCTGGTGCCCCGTCTTTCCTTATCTTTTTAACTATTTTTTCAACAGCTGATACATCTTGATCATTGCTCGCGACTACAGTAGTAGGTTCCACTATGTTGTTTATCCTCTCTGTGGGGCCGTCCATGGTCCTTCCGAGTTGAGTGCAACCTACCTTTTCTACATAAATTGCTGAAACATTTCTCAACCACGCGTCGGCGTTCACAGAGTTACATTTGTCTACTTTATTGTTATCCAACTGCGCTATGTATTGCCAGAGTTGTCAATGTTTATAAGGTTTTGTTAGCTCGTGGATCTTAATCCATTCTTCATCAAGCTCGTTGTGCTTGAGCAACCATAAGAAGTGTTTCCGCTTATTATGCAGTTTGTTGCGCTTATTCAGTGTTCTTTTGGAACCTGCGGTCTTATGTGCCTTTTTTTGCCTTGGTTAGGTTGCGAGTTATGTCACTAAGTTTTGTGTTATTATGCGTGGTTTGTATACTAGATTTCTCTTTTGGTTTGAGGTCAGCTTTCTTGTTTTTGTTCAGAGCTGTTTTCAGGGCAATGATTGTGAGAAGTTAGCCTGGCATATGATGTCCACTATTCTAGTGGGCACCTTGCACCAGTCTAATCGACCCTTATTGATGGTGGTTGTAAAGTCAACCTTATAGACAAGCTATCCTAGTGGTAGCATGGACCAGCAGTCTTAGGCTAAGACTTCAGAGAGCATGTGAAGCAAGCTGTTTTACCAATTATAATCCCTTGAATACCAAATGAAAGGACACCACACAAGGTATATATCAAATATATATGTATTTGTTCTAAACACAACTCCTCTGCACTCTTTATGAGGTCAGAGGTCAAAATAAATCACAAGTTACTCAATTAGCATACGATAATTTGCACAAATACAGTTATGCCCTAGGAGCCTCACAAACCATATACTAAGGAAGTGGTATAAGAACCATGTGAGAGTTAGACAGCAGGCCTAGGGCCTGTAGAATCGCTGGGGCTACACTAAACAACCAAGGGTTAGGAAGTAGGAGGCCCACGGGAGACGCGTGCAGTGTCTAAACACAGTCACGAGTTACCATTGACTTATAATTAAGGCTCCCGGTTTTCCGTTTAAACGGATTTTTACACATAAATACAGACGGGAAACTATGTTTCCTTTATCTGTATTTATAAATAGAAACGGTAAAATACTGCTGAAACTGATTCCGAAACAGCCATGCTCCAACCAAGGGTTGCCACGCCGCTCTGTCTGATGTAGATCTGTGGATGCACTCTGCCTGCCCGAACCCCCTGCTGACTTTTCCTAATTCGTTTTTTTCACCTAATCATGGTCGTGTCTGTCACAGTGTGTGTGCATAACAGGCCCCTCCAGCCACTTCAAAGACAATGTAAATGAAAGGGAGGGTACACGTCTATGTTTTATTATTTAAATAGCATGGTGCTAGGGAGGGGGGATGGTCTTTTGTTAGAGTCTTTTGTAGTCAACCTCGCCTTAAGTGGAGAGGTGAGCGATCCTTCACGCCTGAATACACTTCTCTGCGCCGCCATAAAACTCGGATTTTGGGCTCTAATCTGGTGCAGGTGTTGTGGTTTCATTCATGACTGATGTTAAGGGAGAAACTACAGCTGGATGGGGCTAGTGTAGATCCCCTCTACGGGCTGCCTGCCAGGTTCCTCTGTTTATTGAGGTTTAAACTTCTGACTTTTCAGAAGCATGAGCGTGGATTCATTCTAAACGACGAGGTTATCAGAGTGCACTATTTCGAGAGTGACGTTTTTAGCTGCTGGGGGTGGGAGGCGAAGCAAGGTGTGTAGAGGGAAGGCCACAAAATAATAAATAGCAGGACAGGATGGGGTGTGAGATCGGCATTTACCCCTGGCGTGCAGTGGGTGGCATACAATTACTGCTGGTTGCTTTACTCGATAGGGAACGTATAACATTTCCCAAGAATTACAGACACCGGTGGTCTATTTTGTCTTTATTGTTTTGAAACATTGCACATTGTAGCTATTACAGGACATCCTTCTCAGTGTTGTACTGAAGATCGTTTTAAAACCAAAGTATAGGAGCTCTGTGGAAGTACATATAACAGTGGATCACAACTTGTCCTATGTCATTGATCCTGCTTTGTATACCAATAATTACACACGTCATAAAAAGTGCTACACGACTATGGACGGGTTGCAAAGGGAAACAGCTGATTAGGTCCTCACAAGCACTCTCACTCTAGGAGCTTAAACGTGTGCTTGTACTACATTGGCAAAGTTTTCAGATGAGTTTAATAATTATACCTAATTTGGCATATATATATATATATATATATATATATATATATATATATATATATATATATATATATATATATATAGATATATATATATATATATATATATAAATCTATAACAATGCAAGCGCGCATTGGCTATTTAAATAAATGTGAAAAAATACCAGCTGCAGCCTCTTCTTTTGCTTGCTATAAAAATAAATGTGGATAAATACAGATAAAATTACCAAAAAATAAATATGGATAAATACAGACGGAAATGTTAAAAAAATAAATACCATAAAACCGGGAGCCCTACTTATAATGGGAAACGAAGAAGTTACAAAGTTACTGTTTAAGGACACTTACGGATGGACTAGGATGGAACTCTTTTAAACTAGGACACTTCGAGAGTCAAGACCCATGGGAGCACCGGAGTACTCGTGTTACCTCACCCAGGGAAGCGGGGTGCATAGGTGTCTTTTCGTGCCGGGTTTCGGCGTAGTTTTCTATGAAGATCTGCAAAGAAGTGCTGCAGGCGACTAGAGGAAAAGTGTCCGGGTGGATCCAAGGGAGGATCGGTGATGTGAAGAACCTGAAAGCAGAGGGGACAGAGTCAGGGTCACTAGCCAGTGACCAGGAAGGAACCAGGTGATGTTGCGTGCTTGAAGGTGAAGAAGGTGAGCTTGTCTCTTTGGCCACGAGGTCCAGGAGGTATTGAGGATGACCAGGCGCTGGATTTGAGCTGCCCCACAAGGGATCTAGTTGACTGCCATGTCGGTATCCGGATTGGACCCAACAAGCCTTGGCAACCGCAACCCGCGCTGCATGTCGAGATTGGCTTTGTTGCAGACCAGCAATGTCTGTGGCGGTTCTCCTTTGAAGGAAAGCTGGGGCAATCCTGGAGCAACCAGGAAAGCAGTTTAGTTCAAAAGAAGAGTCTTCAGGGGGCTCACTAGCCAATGGGCTAGGAACCGGAAAGATGCGTCGAGCTGAAATGCAAGAGCAGGCCCCACGCGGCACTCGTGCAGTTTGGAGGGCTGAGCTTTAGTGCAAATAGCGCTCGTGTCTGGGGCTTCTCATACCCCAATGCACAACTGTGAGGGTACCTTGGTAGTTGAGCTGTTGGCAAAATGTAGGATGTCCAGGGTGTCCGGTCCCACGTCTCTCATGTCCGCCATGGGCCTCAGCTTTGCTGTGGGTAGGATGTTAGCGAAGTCTGAGAGTCCAAATCCTGTGTCCCTGAGTCTTCGGATTCCGGCGGGAGCGTCGACAAAGCAGACCGGCAAGTTACTGGTGGTGCCTGCTTGCACAGAGTGGTCACTCCTTGACCACAAGGGAGATGTCCTCCGTCTTCTAGTCAGAATAGAATGTCGAAGGTCCAAGAGTTCTGTATCAAAGTTTCTTTCCAGGATAATCTAAAGTCCTGGGGACACAGCTCCTATACGTATACTAAGCTAAGGGGCTGGATTACATGTCTAGGTCCCTCCTATGAGTGGACCTGAGAAGGGGGTGGTTACACCCCTTTCCCTTTGTCCAGTTTCCCGCCAGAGCTGGGGCTGGAGTGCCCCAGCAACTGGTTTGAACCGGTCTATGCATGGAGCACCTTGTGTGCCCCAGGCAATGTCAAGATGCATTCACTGAATGCAGCCCTCCCTGCCCCAATACACACAACCCCTGTCTAATCCGAAGACTCAAGGGCACAGGATTTGGACTCTCAGACTTCGCTAACATCCTACCCACAGCAAAGCTGAGGCCCATGGCGGACATGAGAGACGTGGGACCGGACACCCTGGACATCCTACATTTTGCCAACAGCTCAACTACCAAGGTACCCTCACAGTTGTACATTGGGGTATGAGAAGCCCCAGACACGGGCGCTATTTGCACTAAAGCTCAGCCCTCCAAACTGCACGAGTGCCGCGTGGGGCCTGCTCTTGCATTTCAGCTCGACGCATCTTTCCGGTTCCTAGCCCTGTCCTGGACAGGAAACCTATTGTCCAGGCTGTCCTTGCCGGAGTTTCCCCCTGCACCAGGTGGTCAGACTCATGTCTGTGGCAGCAGCATCCATTTTGTGATGCTGAGGTTCTGTTTAACTTTAAAAGGGTAAAGCAGTAACATACATGTCTTTTCCCTCTAGAAGGGTGAAATGCTACCCCCGCCGCCAGAATTGGCGGGGGTGGGGGTAGTATTCCAAAGTGTTTGACACCTTACACTACATGTTTTGATAAAGCCAAACCAAAGTTAGCATTAACCGCGAGGATTATAATGCACTTAGGAGTATATGGTATGGCTATATCATAGAACAGCTATAAGGAGATGGTTCCAAAAGCTGCAGAGGGGCTCAGTTCATGCTAGGACACCCTCTCACATAAAACCAAGCATTCTGCCTCCAGGATTGTCGAGGCCTACCATAGGAGTGGCTTATAGGTGTATATGTGTCTATATGTAAAGGTAGATATAGGTATACTATATCTAAGTAAGGGGTGATTACACCACCTTACCCAAGCTGAGTGATCAGCCTGTGGTGTCAGTTTCGGAGGGCCAGCCAGGGGTGGCATAATACATGCTGCAGCCCCTGGTAGGCCTAGGGTGCACCTATGCCATGGGTACCTATGGTACACTATACAGGGGCTCACAAGAGTGACCCAGTAACCAATCTGGTATGTACCTAAAGTACATGGTATCAATTTAGAGAGAACACAGCTGGGCTGTGGGTCTGATTAGCAGGCCCACAGCCACACTAAAGTAAAAAAAAAAGAGAATCACAGCAAAAAGTGGGGGTGACCATAGAAAGCAGACCCTACTCTACTACAGAACCCCCCGCCCCCCAAACGCAGGGACATTAAACTAACCATGACCAGTTGAGTCTTCATGTTCTAAGTGGAAATATCTGGAGAGTCCATCTGCATTGGCATGGTCAGTCCCAGGTCTATGTTCCACTGTAAAGTCCATCCCCTGTAGGGAAATGGACCACCTAAGCAGTTTGGGATTTTCACCCTTCATCTGATTTAGCCACAAGAGGTGCTTATGGTCTGTCTGAATCCTGAAGTGAGTACCAACCAGTATGGCCTCAGCTTCTTCAATGCCCAAACCACATCAAAGGCCTCCCTCTCAATAGCTGACCAACGTTTCTCTCTAGGGGTCAGCCTTCTGCTAATAAAAGCTACTGGCTGGTTTTGACCATCTTTATTCAGTTGTGAAAGAACAGCACCTACCCCCTACTCAGAAGCATCTGTTTGAAGAATGAATTATTTGGAGTAGTCTGGACTTTGCAGAATAGGAGTAGTGCACATGGCCTGCTTCAGGTCATCAAATGCCTTTTGACAGCCTACTGTCCACTGAACTTTCTTTGGCATTTTCTTGAAAGTTAAGTCATTAGGAGTGTCACTATGGAACCATACTCCTTGACAAATTTCCTGTAGTACCCAGTCAGGCCCAAGAAAGCTCTGACCTGTGTCTGGGTAGTGGGAGTAGTCCAGTCCTTTATGGTCTGAATCTTACTCTCCAATGGTTGAACCTGACCTCCACCTACAAGGTGGGCCAGGTATACAACCTTGCTCTGCAAAATCTGGTACTTGGTAGCCTTGATAGGTAAGTCTGCCTTTTGCAGGGCCTCCAAAATATTCTTCAGGTGGATCAGGTGATTTTGCCAAGTGGAGCTAAAGACAGCAATATCATCAAGATAAGCTGCAAAGTAGTCATCCAGACCTGAGAGGACTTGGTTCACCAACCTTTGGAACGTGGCAGGTGCATTTTTCAGACCAACGGGCATTACCACAAATTGATAATGTCCTCCTGGGGTTGAAAATGCTGTTTTGGCTTTTGCATCATCAGCTAGTCTGATCTGCCAGTAGCCAGCTGTCAAGTCAATGTACTCAAAAACTTGGCAGATGCCAATCTGTTAATGTGTTCATCTGCCCTTGATATTGGGTGGGCATCTGTCCTAGTGACTGCATTGAGGCCTCTGTAATCCACGCAAAACCTCATCTCTCTCTTACCATCTTAGGTGTGAGGTTTAGGCACCAGGACTACTGGACTGGCCCAAGGGCTCTCTGAGGGCTCAATGACTCCCAACTCCAACATCTTTTGGACCTCTGTCCTGATACAGTCCTTGACATGATCTGGTTGCCTGTAAATCTTACTTTTCACAGGCAGACTGTCCCCAGTGTCCACTTCATGAGTGCACCAGGTAGTCTCACTTGGAGTCAGAGAAAACATATGTCTGTAGGACTGCACTTCATGAGTGCACCAGGTAGTCTCACTTGGAGTCAAAGAAAACATATGTCTGTAGGACTGTAGAACCTGTCTGCAGTCCTGCTGCTGTTGGTCAGTGAGGCTGCATGCCATCAACTGAACCATCATCAGGGTTCTGAGAAAGCAGGTCTGGGAGAGGGTCACTCTCCTCCTCCTGTCCCTCATCTGTAGCCATGAGCAAGCCCATGTCTGCCCCGTCAACATATGGTTTCAATCTGTTGACATGAAGCACCCTGTGGGGGCTCCTGGGAGTTCCAAGATCAACCAAGTAGGTTACCTCTCCCTTCTGCTCAACAATAATGTGGGACCCAGACCATTTGTTTTGGAGAGCTGCTGGGGCACTGGCCCCAACACCAACACTTTCTGTCCTGGCTGGTAAACAGTCAGCACAGCCTTTTGGTCATGCCAGGCCTTTTGCAATTCCTGGCTAGCCTCAAGGTTTTTGGATGCCTTTTTCATGTACTCGGCCATCCTGGAGCGGAGACCAAGTACATAGTCCACAATGTCTTGCTTGGGAGGTTTGAGAGGTAACTCCCATCCCTCCTTCACCAGACAAAGGGTTCCTCTTACAGGATGCCCAAACAGAAGCTCAAAAGGGCTGTAGCCAACCCCCTTCTGTGGAACCTCTCTGTAAGCAAACAAAAGGCAGGGCACAGGGATGTCCCATCTTTGCCTAAGCTTTTCAGGTAAACCGTTAATCATGCCCTTTAAGGTCTTGTTGAATCTCTCCACCAGACCATTGTACTGTGGATGATAGGGTGTGGTGAACTTGTAGTTCACTCCACACTCCTTCCACATACCAGTCAAATATCCAGACATAAAGTTTGCACCTCTGTCTGAGACAACCTCCTTCGGAAAACCCACTCTTGAGAAAACTCCCAGGAGGGCTCTTGCCACAACAGGTGCTGTTGTGGTCCTTAGGGGAATAGCTTCTGGGTATCTGGTGGCATGATCCACTACCACCAGAATAAACCTGTGCCCAGAGGCTGTTTGGGGATCCATTGGTCCAACAATGTCAATCCCTACTCTTTCAAAGGGGACCCCACCACAGGTAGTGGTATTAGGGGGGCCTTTGTGGTGCCACCTGATTTGCCACTGGCTTGGCAGGTGACACAGGAGTGACAAAACTACTTGGTGTGTTCTGACATGTGGGGCCAGTGAAAGTGAGGGACAAACCTGTCCCAAGTTTTGTTCTGGCCAAGATGTCCTGCAAGGGGAATATCATGGTCTAGTGTTAGAAGGAAGCCCCTGAATGCCAAAGGTATGACCAACTTCCCGGAAACACCAGGCTTGGGGTCTCTAGCCTCTGAATACAGGAGCCCATCATCCCAATAGACTTTGTGGGTCCCACTAGCATTCCCAGCAGCCTCAGCAGCAGCTTGCTGTCTGAGGGGTTCAAGAGAAGGGCAGTCCAACTGCACCTGCCTCAGATCTGCCCTGGAGGGTCCCCCTGTCCCAAGAAACCAACCTGATCAGGCTCAAGCTCTTCTAGGACAGTTTCCTAGGCTGACTCTCTTCCTGAGGCAAGGGGGAAGGCAATGCCTTAACCCTACTGCTTCTCCTCCTGGTAGGCAACTGGTCCATTATTTCAGGTTCCAGGGCCTGTTCAGTGTTGCAATTTTTGACCTGTGACCTGGTCACAGCAAGGACATGTGCTGATATACCTAACCTCTCTGCTTGAGTCCTATACTCCACTTTAGACCAGACTGAAGATTCTAGGTCATTGCCAAGAAAACATTTTACAGGGAGGTCTGAACTAACAACAACTCTTTTGAGACCAGTTACCCCTCCTCAGGAGAAATTAACAATTGCCATACTATGGGTGGTAGTGACATTGCTTGCATTGGTCACTAGGTAATTGTCACCTAGTATTATCTTTCCAGGGTCCACAAAGCTGGGTGTCACCATTGTGACACTATCACAGGTGTCCCTGTAGGCCTGGGCCACTTTGTTACTAATTAAAGGAGTCTGTCTGTACTTGCCCAAGTTACTGGGGCTTACAGTAGAGGACATAGCCATGTCCACATCACAGACAAGAACCGCTTGAGTTGGTATTCTGGCAAGGCCAGAATCCATCTCAGTTCCAGGGTTAACCCTACTACACCCTTCTGTTGAGAACCACCACTATTAGCTGTACTAGGCGGAACAGTTGCCTTAGGGGCAATGGTGACTGGAGCTACCTCCTTCTTGGTGCATTCACTGGTCCAGTGAGTATTTACCTTACATACTTTGCACCATGGATTCTTAGGACCTTCTTTCTTTTTTGCAGGTTGGGAACCCCCACCATTAGAAGCTTTTTGGGGACCTTGAGAAGACTTCAGGTCTTTTGCTTTCTCCCGACCCTTTTGGTCTTGCTTCTTCTGATCACCACCTTGATTATGTACCTTCTGCTTCACCCTGGTCCTGACCCAATTGTCTGCCTTCCTTCCCAATTCTTGGGGAGAGGCCAGATCAGAATCAACCAGGTGCTGATGCAATAACTGGTTCTGACAGTTGTTAAGAATTTGTTCTCTCCTCATCCAATTATACAATCTTGTATAGTCATTAACTTTACTGCCCAGTAACCAGCCTTCCAGAGCCTTAGTAGCACAATCTACAAAGTCAGTCCAATCCTGAGTCTGTCTCTTTTGGGGGGTCTCTGAACAGCAACCTGTACTGCTCAGTGGTTAAGCCAAACCCATCTATCAGTGCACTCTTCAGGACATTGTAGTTGTCAGCATCCTGTTCACTAACTGTTAGGAGCTTATCTCTGCCTTTGTCTGCGAAGGAGAGCCACAAGATTGCTGCCCACTGCTCCTTGGGGACCTTTTGCACTTTGCAGGCCCTTTCCAAAGCAGTTATCCATTTGTGGATGTCATCCCCAACCTGATAGGGAGGGACAATCTTGTTCAGGTTTCTATGGTCATGAGACCTTTCCCTATCTCTAGGTACTATGCTGCCACCAGTGGGCTCTAGCCCACACAACATTTTCTCTCTTTCAAGAGCCATGTCTCTTTTGCAAGGGCAACTTCTTGCCTATTGATCCTAAGCTTGACCTCCTTCATCCTAGCGTTGTGCTCTTTCCTCTGAGGGGAAGTCATCCTCCTCACAGCAGAGGTACTGGACCCTACTGAGGAATGAGAATGATCGGACCCACTGGAGTGTGATCTGTGCCTTCTGTTTCCAAGGTTAGGCCTACTGGGGTGAGTGGAGGGGGGCCTCCCTTGGCCCTCTCCACCTCCAGATAGTCCTAGGTTGCCCAGGGGAGCTTCACCAGCTGCATCCTGGTCATCATCCTCATCAGAGACCAAGGGATCCTCTCCAGTGGTATTTTCCTCTGCTGAAAGATGGCCCCCCTCTCTCTACTACCTTGGTTACCTGGGTCTGATGCATTCTCTACATCATGAGCCACTAAGATATCTACCAGGTGGTTAAAGGTTGTCCTTGTCTCAACTTTCTGACTGCACACAGGCTTCTCAATTCATGAAAAGTGAATGAGTCATACTTAGAAGGCACCCTCTGGGTTTCTTCTTGAAGAGATCCACTAGGGCCTGGTTCCAAGGACATTTTCTAGGGAGGTGTGGTGTGTGCACCTACCTACACTAAATGGTTTCCTACTAGAACCTCTCTAGGAGTTGTAGTCAGGGTGTGCTAGACCCTTACCACCTACAACTGCTAAGTTCTGTAGAACTTATGTATTATAAGAACTTGATTTATATGTACCTACGGGTACCTTAATGTGATCTTTCAAATGATATTTCAAGATTATATGGTAAAACAATAGCAAGCTCTTATCCCATCCGCTGCACACCAATGTGAGAAGTTAGCCTGGCATATGATGTCAACTATTCTAGTGGGCACCTTGCACCAGCTAATCGACCCTTATTTATGGTGGTTGTAAAGTCAACCTTATAGACAAGCTATCCTAGTGGTAGCATGGACCAGCTGTCTTAGGCTAAGACTTCAGAGAGCATGTGAAGCAAGCTGTTTTACCAATTATAATCCCTTGAATGCCAAATGAAAGAACACCACACAAGGTATATATAAAATATATATGTATTAATTCTCAACACAACCCCTCTGCACTCTTTATGAGGTCAGAGGTCAAAATACATCACAAGTTACTTAATTAGCATACGATAAGTTGCACAAATACAGTTATGCCCTAGGGGCCCCACAAACCATGTACTAAGGAAGGGGTATAAGAACCACATGAGAGTTAGATTGCAGGCCTAGGACCTGTAGAATCGCTAGGGCTACACTAAACAACCAAGGGTTAGGAAGTAGGAGGCCAACGGGAGACGCGTGCAGTGTCTAAACACAGTCGCAAGTTACCATTGACTTATAACGGGAAACGAAGAAGCTACAAAGTTACTGTTAAAGGACACTTCAGGATGGACTAGGATGGAACCCTTTTAAACTAGGACACTTCAAGAGTCAAGATCCACGGGAGCACCGGAGTTCTCGTGTTACTTCACCCAGGGAAGCCGGGTGCATCGGTGTCTTTTCGTATCGGGTTTCGTCGTCGTTTTCTATGGAGATCTGCAAAGAAGTGCTGCAGGCGACCAGAGGAAAAGTGTCCGGGTGAATCCAAGGGTGGATTCGTGATATGGAGAACCTGAAAGCAGAGGGGACAGAGTCTGGGTCACTAGCCAGTGACCAGGAAGGAACCAGGAAGGAGCCGGGCAATGTCGCGTGCTTGAAGGTGAAGAAGGTGAGCTTGCCTCTTCAGCCACGAGTTCCAGGAGGCATTGACGATGACCAGGCGCTGGATTCCAGCTGTCCCACAAGGGATCTAGTTGACTGCGGTGTCGGTATCCGGATTGGATCCAACAAGCCTTGGCAACCGCAACCCACGCAGGATGTCAAGATTGGCTCTGTTGCAGACCAGCAAGGTCTGTGGCGCTTCTCCTTTGAAGGGAAACTGGAGCCAGCCTGGAGCAACCAGGAAAGCAGTTTAGTTAAAAAAAAAAGTCTTCAGGGGGCTCACTAGCCAACAGGCAAAGAACCAAGAAGGTGTGTCAAGCTGAAATGCAAGAGCAGGCCCCACGCAGCACTCGTGGAGTGTGGAGGGATGAGCTTTGGTGCAAATGGCGCTCGAGTACCTTGGTAGTTGAGCTATTAGCAAAATGCAGGATGTCCAGGGTGTCTGGTCCCACGTCTCCCGTATCCTCCACAGGTCTCAGCTTTGCTGTGGATGTGGGTCAGATTTAGCGAAGTCTGAGAGTTTAGTTCCTGTGTTACTGAGTCTTCAGGTTCCGGCAGGAGCATCAACAAAGCAGACCGGCAAGTTACTGGTGGTGCCTGTTTGCACAGGGTGGTCACTCCTTGACCAAAACGGAGATGTCTTCCATCTTCTAGTCAGAATAGAATGTCGAAGGTCCAAGAGTTCTGTATCAAAGTTTCTTTCAAGGATAATCTAAAGTCCTGGGGACACAACTCCTATACTTATACTAAGCTAAGGGGCTGGATTACATGCCTAGGTCCCTCCTATGAGTGGACCTGAGAAGGGGGTGGTTAAACCCCTTTCCCTTTTTCCAGTTTCCGCCAGAGCGGGGCTGGAGTGCCCCAGCAACTGGTTTGAACCGGGCTATGCATGGAGCACCTTGTGTGCCCCAGGCAATGTCTAGATGCATTCACTGAATGCAGCCCTCCCTGCCCCAATACACAAAGCCCCTGTCTGGGGAGGTGCTGGCTCCTCCCTGGACAGGAAACCTATTGTCCAGGCCGCCCTTGCTGGAGTTTCCCCCAGCAACAGGAGGTCAGACTCGTGTCTGTTGCAGCAGCATCCATTTTGTGATGCTGAGGCTCTGTTTAACTTTAACCGGGTAAAGCAGTAACTTACATGTCTTTTCCCTCTAGAAGGGTGGAATGCTACCCCCGCCGCCAGAATTGGCGGGGGTAGTATTCTAAAGTGTTTGACACCTTACACAACATGTTTTGATAAAGCCAAACCAAAGTTAGCATTAACCGCGAGGATTATAATGCACTTAAGAGTATATGGTATGGCTATATCATAGAACAGCTATAAGGAGATGGTTCCGAAAGCAGCAGAGGGGCTCAGCTCATGCTAGGGCACCCTCTCACATAAAACCAAGCACTCTGCCTCCAGGATTGTCAAGGCCTACCATAGGAGTGGCTTATAGGTGTATATGTGTCTATCTGTAAAGGTAGATATAGGTATACTATATCTAAGTAAGGGGTGATTATACCACCTTACCCAGGCTGTGTGAACAGACCTGCGGTGTCAGTTTGGAAGGCAAACCAGGGGTGGCATAATACATGCTGCAGCCCCTTGTAGGCCTAGGGTGCACCTATGCCCTGGGTACCTATGGTGCACTTTACAGGGGCTCACAAGGGTGACCCAGTAACAAATCTGGTATGCACCTAAAGTACATGGAGTCCATTTTATAGAGAAAGCAGATAGTCTGGGGCCCTGTATAGCAGGGTCCCAGGCCAACTAAGTCGAAAACCAGCAAAACACCAGGAAAAAAGTTGGGGTAACCATATAGTCAGATTCCACCTTCCTACACCCATTAAATAGAGTTTTAAGATACAATTGCTCAGATACCAAAAATGGCTTGCCTACCTGTTTCCATGTAAAATATATCATTTATTAAATGTAATAGAGTAACCAAATATTATTCTATGGGAGCAGTACTCCTCACAGTAATAAAATACGAACATAGGTGTTTTTCACTACCAGAACATGTAAAACTTAAAAGTGCATGTCCAACTTTTTTAATGTAACACACCCTGTCTGTCCTATGGGCTGTTTAGGGCCTACACTCGAGAAGACTTATATGTATTTAAAAGGAAGCTTTAGACCTGACAAAAGCTTTATTTTGCCAAGTCGAAATGGCAGTTCAAAACTGCACACATAGGCTGTAATGGCAAGATTGAGACAGGTTTAAGGGGCTACATAAGTGGATGGCACAATATGTGCAGCAGGCTCACTAGTAGCATTTAATTTACAGACACCCTGTACCTGTAGTACCACTTTACTAGGGACGTATAAGTAAACTAAATAGCCCATTTGGGTGTAAGCCAATTTTACCATGTTTAAAGGCGAGAGCTTGAGCATTTTAGCATGGGTTAGCAGTAGTTAAGTGAGCAGAGCCCTAAGCAAACAAGCATTGGCATAGCCAATAGGTCTCGCCTTTGGGACCTTATAAGTGTTTAGCCATGCAGCAGTTGATGTTGTTGTACCAAGGAGATTGTTCAGGTTAACTAAACACTTATAAGTTCCCAAAGGCGAGACCTATTGTCTATGCCAATGCTTGTTTAACATGGCATTTCTCCCAAATTTGGGGGTTGCTTAAAGCAACATATTTGAGGGGAGAATGAAAAAGGTATTATTTTTTTTTCACCTGTTCAAAATGTCGAGGGTTACCGTTGATGGAATGTATCCGATAGGGCAAGCTGAGAGTGTGCGTGAGAGAGCATTTTTGAGACTGTGTGTCTGTGAGGATGAAACGGTGTGTGAGAGAAGGGAGGGGTGTCTGAAAGCATGTGCAAGGGAAATGGGTGTTTGAATATAAATTGAGTGTGTGCGTTTGAGAGTAAATGTGTGCATGAGAATGTGTTTGATAAACAACTTAAGAAGCAGTTCATATATAGGTCTGTTTGGGAAACTGGTGTCTAAGAAATAGAAAGTATGTGTGCGTGTGTGTGTGTGTGTGTGTGTGAGAGAGAGAGGGGGGGGAGGGGGCGAGAGAGGTGAAATTTATAGCAGTGCAGCAAAAAACTAGGCAAAAGCAGGAGAGAGCAATGTAGCATCGCGGGAGAGCTGGGCAATCTGAACCTTGGCAGCTATCGCAGAAACTGCAACATTCAGAGTTTGGGAATTATGAGATGAGTGTGTGGGCTTTATAAATAAATAAGTGTACAACTTCTTGCGATCCAGACCACACTACCGATTGAACCATAAACACACCACCCTTACCTGGAGCTGAAGGCAGGTCATGGACTTAAACTCTGCACAGCTCAACAGCACTTCCACACCAAATCTTGAACCCATAGCATAAATGGTCCTTAACTTAAATTGGACTGCATTACTGTCTGAAGGTGGGATACCAGTGAACAACTTCACAGTCACTCCTAACTGCGCAGTTCATGACGTAATGCCCATCCTAGATAAGCCATCAGTATAGATATCATCAGCCCAACGTTAAAATTGTCCCAGGCCTGCAAGCCAACATTTGACAAAACGTATTGGTTGTGAAATCCAGCATTCCATTTAAGTACTGTGATGTTGGATAACAAAGCCAATACAATAAATAAATTAATGAAGGCTGAACTTACCAGCCTTTATTTTTTTTATAATCCAATGTGCTTATGTACAGCGTATTAGCTATTTTCTGTTCTGAACTTGAGATGTTTTACATTCATATTTTGCCAATTATTAACCTGTGAGATAGTGGCCTAACCCATGACACCATGAATGCACATTTGTTGGACGTATTAGTCGAACACATACAAAATACCAGGAGCACCTGGCCTTGTGGGGCCATTTTTTTATTTTATAAATCCCTTCAATTTAATGATTCCACCACAATATTTAACTATATTCTTAACATTTCTCGCTCTCTGCAGACGTCTTTGCTACACCTACCCATGTTCTTCACTGGTGTTATCAATCTTGATCAGCAGCTGTTACTGATCCTGCTACTCTAAAATTGATGGCCAATTCTTGCAACCAAAAAACTCTTTAAACACAAACTGCATCTACTTAAGTCTGGTTTTTTGAGAAGAGGAGGAGCTACTTGCGGTTGTGACCGCTGCTACCAGTCTGCAGTCCGTTCTTCCGCTGTCCATCTTGCTGCCGCTGACGTTATTGATGGAGCAAGGATTCGCACGTGAAGCGACTTGCTTGTATTCATGAACCTCAAATAAAGTTAAAAGCACTAATCAAGATGTTTGTCTTCCTAAAAATCAAATTTTACATGAATATTGGGTGTCTGAAAGAAGCTTGCTTATGTGTTTTACTAATCATAATACGCTTGCATCTAAGATGGCTGCTTTTACGCTGGACTTTCTACTGCACAACATGCATCTGTCATACTCATGTGACATGACGTACTCTTTGCTTTGGAGGGAATCTTTCGCTTCTGCGCACTAGTACTAATATGGCTGCTCTATGTCTTCACATGCAAGAAGCTTGCACTGCTGCTTTTGCCAAGCTGTTCGTTCTGCTTAATCCTAATGCTATAGTTAAAAATAAAATAATGGGTATAGAGTAGAGATACATGGTATACAGTGTATTCATTTATTCTGTGTTCTAAAACTGTTTCTTTTTATTCTTTTATGAAACGATAAATTCGGGCCTGGGAGACATTATTACTCCATTTTGAAAGACCTTCTGCGCATGACAAGCTCCAGAGAGAAGCTGAAGTCATTTGTCATTGAAACCAAGCCAAAGACAGTCAGAAGCCAAGATGCGCCTGGGAAGCTGACCCCTAACCTTGCTAGAGGAAGCTAAACTGTACCTATTATATTACAATGTATTCAATGATAAATTCTCCATTGTTGGGTGGAATAAAGATGTCATGTGAAAATAAATTGATGGGCGGGAACATAAAATTAATATTCAACACTGAAGTATCAAAATGTGGTGTGGTGTGATGACCTCTCCTCATTCTTTGTCCAATCAAAATTGAGGATCCTTACACTTGCAACATTGGGGGGTGGTACACTGACCTGGAAAATAGTATAACTAGCGTAGGTTTAGCTAGAGAAATTGTCCGACTTGTCTGAATAGCTGACCTGTCACTGACCCAACGCACTCAATAGGTGATCGAGAGCAGAGGTGCTGCGGAGCACTCTGTCAGAAGCTTCGCAGACCCAATCGGGGTCCGGGAAGCTAAGGTGCTGGCGAAGCACTTTGTCGGTGAAATCGATAACCCAATCGGGGTTCTGACTATTAGCTGCAGAGAGGGAGTAGCGCAGGCGTTGCAACTGAACTGCGGGTGCTGGTCTTAACCTTTGGTGGTCCTGTCCTGATCCAAATTTGGCTCTACCTATCCTGATTCTGAATCTGCACCTACAAGCCTACTGGCGACTGCAACTTTCGGGAATCTGTCCTGTTAACTGATCTGTGGCCAGGGTTAGTTCTTCACACTATTCCTAGGTAAATATAATTAATGTGGGTTTGTCATTAACTTGTTTTCTTCTCTCACCCTGCCTAAATGTTACATATTTGAATAATAGTGTTTGCATATTATGTTCCTTCTCTTTACCCTTCCCATTGATAAAGTTTGACATATGTTCCTTTTTTCCCCTCCCTTTTGTTAAATGCTCAAATGTTTTGATTGTATTTTATGTTCCCTTTCTTTACCCTCCCTATTGCTAAATGATTGAAATTAGTTTAATACAATTTCTGCATAGTTACATTTTGATTCTGATCTTCATTATTGAGAGTCTAATCGTGTTTAATTTGTGGATCATGACCATTTAGGAAACTTAGATAAAGAGTTTTAAAACTTCCCGAGTCTGTGGTTATTATATGAGTGCAAAGGTATATTTTTCCTATTTATGCTAACACCCTGATCCAATAGGTTTACAGGTACCAGTGACCAGGATTGGTGAGTCAATGGTATAGGACCTAGTAGGTAAAAATAAATGGTAGTAGAGCGAAGGTTACCTGATTAAATTGTGTGTTATTTTTTATGGGCCCAGGCGAGTATGGTAAATTCATAGGGCCCTATTATGATGGCGTCCATCCGCCACCCCCGAGGAAGAGGGACCGTCCGCATGGGCAGCAGCGGTCCCTCCATGGCAATTAGGATGTGACCGCCACCCTGGCGGTCACATCCCCTACCTTTAACATTGCTTCAAACAGCACCCGCCGCAAGGTTAAAAAATGCATGTTGACCTTTGCCTGCATGAAGTGGCAGGCACCGCGTGGTGCCTGCCGCTTCGTGCACGCAAAGGCAGGGGGGTACCATAGGTACTCCCCATGTGCAACCCCCACCCCCCCTTCACCCCTGGGGGCCCGCAACGGGCCCCCAAACAAAAGACTGTATGCCATTCCACGGTGGAAATGCTGCCGTGGAAAGGCATAGTACCGCAGACATCCTAATATGCCTGGCGGTGTCTGATAGACACCGCCAGACATGTTAGAGCTTTTCCGCCGCGGTCGGTGGTTCCGCCGGCCCGGAGGATGCGGATTATCCGCAATCATAATGGGCCCCATAGTCGGGTGACCTGCGCGCTCTATCAGTATATTCTTTTGGTAGCAGAGGTAAGGTTAGGGTTTAGTTAAAAATAGGTAGTTAGTTAGTTGGATAATTATTGATTGATCAAATGTGATATCTGAAATATTATTGAAATTTTATTGATTTGCTGATGCTGTATTGATTTTATGTATTAAACAAAATTGTTCATACCTGTTATATGTTTTGTCTGGAATCCCCAGGGGCAGAATAGCGGTGGTAAATGGAAGCCACACTGCAGTGAGGTCACTTACTCGCAGGAAGTTAGTGCATGGTTAGGTAAAACCGGAAGCACTGTTTAGGGATTTTTCTGTATGAATGTATGAATAAATGATAGCAAAGAGTTCGCTAGCAAAACTTTTGGTGTGATATCACCTAGAAAGGGTCACACAGAAGGAGTAGCAGGTTCGTCTGAGCTTGATTGATAGCAAAGGGGTTTGAATGCTATAAGCTTATTTGGTTTAACTGTTTCTTTCTAAACGAAACAGTTAAACTAAATAAACTTATAGCATTCGTTTGAATGGCTTAGTTATTGTAGAACTAAATGAAGTGTCTGATCTATTTAAAAAAAAAGAATAAATTGATCAGGAGCAGATAATTAAAGGTATTTGTTCTGAAAACAAGATCGAAGTATAATGATTCCGTAGGCGTCACTCTTTTTTGCTATGTTGTTATTTACCCAGATGCCTATGGGTTAATTGGGTTTCCCCTGTTGTATACATGAGGTTTTGGTTGAGACAGCGGGTGTGTAGCTGAGGTAATAATTGTAAAGAAGGGGGGAGTACAGTAGCGTGAGAACCAGTGTCATGAGAGAAGCCGCGCAACTATTGGCTGGATTTATTTGAATTCAAGATTTTGATTGGTCGCAAGGAAATAAAAGACGCGCTGGTATTGGAACAAATTTGTAAACAATTAAGTGTTATCGTAAAAGTTTACATTTCCAAATTATATGTGGCATTTAGATCCAGGATTTATAGCGAATCGACCTGATAGAAGATACTTAGGTTTTGCTAAGGAACAGATGATAAGGGGAAGACCTTACATTATGTACGGAGGAGAAAGAAATATGTCATTCGTAAAAAGAGTTAAGAATTTCTTTAAAAAAGATAATTCGATTAAAACCAGAGAAGGAATTATTATTCCACCACCGAATACACCCTCATCATACATGATGTTTGACAGGGGCTACCACTAAGTATGGGCGAAATTTGAGAATTCGCGGTATGCGAATTCATGCGAAAGCGAATTTCGCGTTCAGCATACCCCGCAAATTTGTGCGAATTTGCGATTTTTTATTTATTTATTTTTTATTTTTTGCGTGTTCGTGGGGCGCTTTGCTTGTTCACGGGCCTCTTCAGCGCGCCGACCGCAAAGTTACCCATGTGGTCGTACATGGGCGCGGCCATCTTGTTTGCGTTGCGTATTTCCGTTTCCGGGCGCTAGTTGCTTTCTCGCATTGTGCGCGGGGCGCGATTACGTGGTCGCACGCGTTTTTGCCTGCCCGCGGGGGAAATATCACGCGAACTTACCCAAGCGGTCCTCAATGGGCGCAGCCATCTTGTTTTTTATTCATTGCTATGGTTCTGGGCATGCTTTTTCAATCCTCCCCTAATCTTTGCAATCCTTTGTTTCTTTGAACTTTTTTTGATCTTTTTTACTCATTATCAATCCCTCTCTTTTTCTACATCTATATTTTGTGTTTTTTTCTACTTTTGGTTACTTTAAAACTACTTTTTTTAACTCTTTTCTTTTCTTTACTTTTTCCCTATTCTTTCCTATTATTTTTTTTCAGCTGTCCAGGACCATGGCAAAGGGAGCCGGGAAGAGCAAGGGGAAGGGTCCCGCACTCCGTACCCGGCTCCCATGCGGGCGCTTAAGGGGGAAGGCAGTAACAGCCCGGGAGATTTTCAGTGCAGTGGAGGTGGCCGCACTTGTTTTCTATGTCCAGCGTCACCTCCCCAAGACCGTCGCGGCAGGCGGCAGGCCCGGTCTGGGTACGGGCTCCTGGAGTGTCACAAGCTATGGGGGAAGGTGTGCCGGGCCATGTATCGGGAGTCTGGGGTCCGGCGCACCTACAGCCAGGCGACGCACCTACAACCAGTCCGACATCCTGAACCGGGAGCAAGACCTGCTCGACCTGCTTGGAGTCGAGATCCCGGGCCTTGGTGAGTAGTAGTAGCTAGTATATAATCACTAATTTGTTTTCTCCTGCTCTGTGTTATGATATTGCAATTTGTTTTTTCCGAAGATCAAGAATGCTGCCGATTACATTGCAGGTAAATTATGTTCCAAAATCTTCTGTGATTGCAGGTGCTCGCCTGCTCAGTGGTGGTGCTACTATGCTTACTTGTTTGTAATTTTGTGCTCATTTGGCCTGAGTGATTATGTATGAGTGTACTTTACAGAACTGCGTAATGCTGGACACTAGAGCCTGGGACCCCGCACCTACGCGCCTGAGTGGTACTAAACCTGGCAGATATTTGGCAGCCACCGGCAACCCCAGAAACACGTGTCCAGGGATGGCGAAGACAGCGAAGATAGCAGCGAATCGAAAGAAGATGCATCGCGGAACACGTAACTACATTTACCATAGTCCTTAGGGGCGATACCGCTGGTGTGTGAGTAGTGTGCGACCCCACCCTCAATTGTAATGTTAAAGCTCCCTCGAGCAGTTGGCTGACGAGCCTGGGACCCCGCACCTACGCACCTGAGTGGTACTAAACCTGGCAGATATTTGGCAGCCACCGGCAACCCCAGAACGCGGCCTATCCCTGCTGACGAGGGGTGATACCCCGAAACATGTGTCCAGGGATGGCGAAGACAGCGAAGATAGCAGAGAATCGAAAGAAGATGCATCGCGGAACACGTAACTACATTTACTATAGTCCTTAGGGGCGATACCGCTAGTGTGTGAGTAGTGTGCGACCCCACCCCCAATTGTAATGTTAAAGCTCCCTCGAGCAGTTGGCTGATGAGCCTGGGACCCCGCACCTATGCGCCTGAGTGGTAGTAAACCTGGCAGATATTTGGCAGCCACCGGCAACCCCAGAACACGGCCTATCCCTGCTGATGAGGGGTGATACCCCGAAACACGTGTCCAGGGATGGCGAAGACAGCGAAGATAGCAGAGAATCGAAAGAAGATGCATCGCGGAACACGTAACTACATTTACCATGGTCCTTAGGGGCGATACCGCTGGTGTGTCAGTAGTGTGCGACCCCACCCCCAATTGTACTAGAGATTACATTGCAGGTAAATTATGCTTCAAAAGCTTTTGTGATTGCAGGTGCTCGCCTGCTCACTGGCGGTGCTACTATGCTTACTTGTTTCCAATTTTGTGCTAATTTGGCCTAGGTGATGTTTATGTATCAGTGTACTTTACAGAACTGTGTAATGCTAGACATTAGAGGCTCAAGTCCAGTCCTTCCTTTGTACTCCTGCCACTAAGAAGAGATAGTTTTGGTGATCATGACGGACTGTGTCTGTCACTTCGCGTGCTGCTGAGTGCTGCCTGCCAGTCCTAGTAGAACCATTTTGTAGTTGGTTTAGTGAGTTACATAACTTTCCAAGTAGAGGGTCCGCGAATCCAGCAATACTAATATCCTAGTAGACCACATCAGATAGGTCAATAAATTTAGTGCAATTTTTGTCTATTTCCCCGAAATAATTTGGTATTGTTTTTTTTAAAATTTTTGATTTGGTTGACAACAATCATCCATGTTTGTGTCTTTCTTTCATGTTCTACATCAGCTTCCCCCAGGGGCAAGAGGACACAGGAGGAAGTAGCGGCGCCAGCTGAGCAGGAACAACACCAGGAAGGCCAGGATAGGTTCTCCGAGGGCTCCTCTGCTGGCCCCAGTAGGTTTTCCTGTTAATATGATATCTTTTACAGCACCTATTTTTTCCAAACGTTCCTCATTCTATTTTTTCCTAAATCGTCTTTGATCTTCTTGTAGACTGTTTCTAAATTCTTATCGTGCCTCTACTATGACTCCCTGTGGTACAACTAGATTATTATTAGTCTGTCTGTGCAGCTAACTAAGCTTGCACAGTTGGCAAAAGGTGTTAAACAAAACTCCTATTCTATTCAGCAATAGCTGTATGCATTGAGTGCAGTCCTTTGGGTTGTCCACAATGTCTATTGAAGTCTTCTAAATGTTTATGCTTTGACGATTCCCAACAATAAAATGTCAATGGCCACCAAGAATAAGATACTAGTTTACTTTTTGATTGGATAGGAGGACAATCCATACTACTACTGTTGCAGGGACTATTCCGCAGAAACAGAACTATGGACAAGAAATAGGGCATTGGTTATAAATCATAATAGGCGCAGTTAGACTTTCCACATACCTCAGTCATAACAGAAGTTGAACCCCCAATCTCCTTACTGACTAGCTAGTGTGTCAGAGTCATTATTTAGCTCCTGAATGCAGCGATGATCCCCAATGATTATACAAAGAGACTGCATCATAGTGAACTTTAGAGATCCCAAAGTGGTTCAGTTTATAGGCGGTTTCCCGAATTATGATAACTCCAGTGGATTTTTTTCCTTTGATCTCAGCTATTTTTATCCACCGGCCCCTGCTGTGGTTGGCAGACACAGACCCCATTACCCACACTATGGAAGAAATTACTTTCAATCTGTAAATCAATTCAATTCCCTTCCGATACCTATAACATATAGAGGTTTCTCGACTAATAATTTTCATGGTAGTTAACCAGCAGGGAATCCATTTAATGTTACAACTAGCAATCGCTTTGAATCCCTGACTGGACTTGGGGGGGTGGATTGACCAGCACGGGATAGGGGAACTGTGAGTAGTACTGATAATCTTCTGCCTAACCAATTATCGGTCCATCCGGCGAATTCATAGCACATTAAGCATTTAGGACAACCCAACATTAGTAAAGAACTTATATCCCCAGAAAGGCAAGACACAATAATTCCTAGGGACGAGTTCAGCTGTTGACCTAATAGGTGGTAATGGAGACAAATGGTCGATTATCTCCTGGAATATTGCCGGACTTAAATAGACAATCCGCTCTGGCTTAAATTAATTAAGGAATGTAATGTTATATGCTTGCAAGAAACATGGGTCAAGGAAGTATATCATTTGAACGGTTTTAAAACTTTATTTACCCCAGCCATAGGCTCAGTATATGGCAGAGCTAAGGGAGGGCTCTGCACCTATGTTTCAAATTGTTTTAACTGCAAAAGTATTGAGTTTTTTTATAATACTTGATTTTATCATATATCCGGTCTGCATATGAATAATACCTTCTGTATATTGATTGTAAATTTTTATAATAATGTACCGTTAGCAGATTTACCTTCAGTACTTAAAACTTTAAGTTCTGAACTTAACAACATAATTTGTAGCGAACACAAAGATTTTGTCGTTATATGGGGGGGTGATTTTAATTGTGCCCTTTGTAATAGAGTGGGAACAGGGAACTGTGGTCTAATGGTAGATGGGGAATCCATATTGGCACACTTTGAACATTCAGTAATGGGGGATGCTCTGAATGAGATTCTGTTCAAGCATGACCTAGGTTTTGCAAATAAATTGTGCCACCCAGAAGTACCGTTTTCTGCAACCTTTAATGGCAGAGGGTTATCCTCCATAAACGATTATATTTTGATTTCTTCATGTTATGGGGATAGCGTTGCTAGCTATAGTGAGTTGGAGACCCCCTTGAGTGATCATTTCCCGATTAGGGTAGTTATATCAGACCCTCGGGCCATCGTTGATAAAACATCTGTAATTGAGTCTAGAGATACTGAAATTGCCAGACAGAATGGCTACGCTTTAAGGTGGTCTAAGGTTGTGCCTGATGAGTTTCTTTGTACCCTAATTAAGGCCTGTAATACATGTTTTGCTGCTTGCCTGGACATGGGTTCCGATGATACTGATATAATCAATAATTTCAGGCAAATCACAGCATGTATTAAGGAAGGCCTGTGGGTTAATGTTAAAAACACCATAAGTAAAAAAAAAAGGGTGGTTTGATTCAGTGTGCACTAAGGCATACTCGAAACTTAAAGAGGCCTTGTGCAGACATGATAGAGATCAGATTCGCAAAGCATATAAATCTGCGTTAAAAAATAGAAGGGAGATGATGAGAAAGGATGCATGGGAGGCATTAATCAAGGCTTCTGAATCGAGGGATACGACGGCTTTTTGGAAAGCAGTTAACGCGCCATACTTCAAGGATAATACCAAGGCACGTATAGAGATTACTATCTCTGAGGACGAATGGGTGAGACATTTTGAAACTCTGTATAGCCCTGTGACTAGTACGGTTGATCAACCAAGGGAGCTACTTGAGATGGATGGTAGCAATGAGGGGTTAAATCTTAATTTTACCCTGAAAGAAGTAATTTCTGGCATCAACTTAAGTCAGGGGGGTAAGGCACCCGGCCCTAATGTATCACTGTGGGCCCCACTGCTTACAAGAACCTTTAATGCTGCCTGTTCGGAGGGTCTTGTTAGTACTTGGTATGAATCTATTATAGTACCTGTTTTTAAAAAAGGGCGATAGGGCTAGCTGTATGTGTTATCGCCCTATATCCCTGCTTGATTCAACGATCAAAATCATCGGTAGGATTATCCTAGGCAGATTGCATTTATGGGCGGACGAGAACAAGATTATTAGCGACCTCCAATATGGTTTCCGAGAGGGAGTTGGGACCATAGACCAAGGACTCAACCTATTTATCCTCCAAGAAAAATAAACTAAGGCTAAGGGAGGGAGGTTGTTTTTAACCTTTGAGGACTTGACATCTGCCTTCGACTGCTTTAGCCATAGTCAATTATGGCTAATTTTAGCCAGGCTGGGTGTAGAAGACAACATTATTCAATTCCTAAGAGAACTGTATAATGGGGCAAGGGCAACATCGCAAGGGGAGTGAAGCAAGGATGTGTCCTTGCCCCCTTTTTATTCTCTATTTACATCAATGAGTTAGAGGACACTTTATTGCGGGACTGCATAGATATCCCTGCGGCCTTAAATCATAAAATACCAGCTCTTATCTATGCAGATTACGCCATCCTAATGGCAAGGACTCCCGTAGCCATGCAAACTATGATCACTTCTTTCACTACCTTCATGACAAACTTGGATTTGAAGGTGAATTGCACCAAAACTTTTTCTATGAATTGTGGTAGACAAGCGAATTATAAGAAGAGAACTATGTTCATTGGCTCCATACCACTAGATCACACTCCAACTTTCTCCTACTTAGGAATTCTGTTTGACAGTACCGGTCAGTGGACCAGTGCAGTTAAAAGTAGAAATCTATTATTTGCCAAGTCCATAATGGCCCTTAAGCTTTTTAGTAAAAAGATGGGGAGGAAACCGGTAAAGGAGCTTTTATGTATTTATAAAACTAGTTGTGTTGTGGTGGCAACATATGGAGCGGGGATTTGGGGCTATTCTAATGTCAATAGCTTACAGCAAACCGAAAATGGATTTTTGAGGTATCTCTTATCCATCCCTGAGAGTATGTCCACCCATAACTGTCACACTGAACTCGGTATGTTGCACATGGAAGACATAGTCAAGGTCCAACCGGTGCTTCTGTGGCAGAGGGTATGGACTACTGATGAATGCCATCTGAATCGACTTATTTTGCAGGACGCCTTGAAATTGGACGGTGTCCATAGGGTGAAGTGGCTTAACTACATTAAGTCATTTTGCGGCAATATAGATCATCCTGAATTCTATGATGAACCCCTATCAATGTCTAAGATCCATAGAAAAGCGTTGAAAAAGCTATGTTTGACATATCTAGAGAATCGCAGAGAACAAAAAGAGTTTACTAAAAAGACCGTGATCCCTCATCAATTGATACTAACATCGCAGGTCATTCAACCTTATTTGACTTTACAGATGAAAGATCATGAAAGGTTCCTACTGATTCGATTTCGATTTGGGATTGTCTTTAGGCTACTGAGTTTCCCTTACATTAACAATTGGTCAAATGAAATCAGTAAATGCCCCTGTGATGATTTGTCCACTCAATCGGACATTCATATTTTATTTTTTTGTAAATTCTATTCATTACCAAGGACAAGGTGGATCAGGCCTATTTTAAGGTACATGAATTTAAGACAGTGCCGTCCTGCCTTCCTAGCGATACAGAAATTGGATGATATATTTACGGTGGCATCTGTCTCTGCTTTTCTGAAAAATGTATTTTATTCACGGAAGACAATAATTATTGAAATTTTTAAACTCTGAACCGATGACTTATATTTGTTTGGTTTGATTTTATTAATTGTGATGATTGATATTATGTTGTGATTTTTTGAACTTTTATGGTTATTTATGTAATATAACCGAATAAAGTCTTTGAACTGATTATACAACCCAGAACATAAGACTACGGAGACAGAGTCCCAACCTCTCAGAGCCACGGACTCATGCCTGCAAATTGCAAACCCTTTCGCTCAGTCACTCATGACCAAAAAACAGAGTCTATGTAAGTTTTAAAGCTTTATTAAAAGTAAAAACATTTATTAAAATCAACTTCAGTTCATATAAGATAAACGGTGAAGGATTCAAAACTGAAAAGTAGCTGATTTCACACATTAATTGTGGGAGAGCCCTCACCTGGTTGGAACTTAAAGTCTTGGTGGGGATGAATCGTTGATGACTCCGTCCAACATGATATGATGATGATCTTGCTCTTGTTCTTAGAAGGGAAGCTTGTCTGTTATGAGAAAAATGGTGCGTGTTAAAAAGCAAGCATTCATCAGGTGTGCCAAAAAGTGTAGCATCACATGTTATGGCTAAGTATAAATAAAAAACACCCTTCCCTCAAGAAAGGGAAATTTGTAGTTTAGACTAGATTAACAAATTATAAAATTTGTTTATGTAGTACTAGTAAATTTTTTTAATTCCTAGACAAAATAGGGAGTGGTGTATATGGCATCTAAAAATATGAAATGTATTTTCTAGGCGGAACATCGGCACAGCCAAGCACCAGTGCCGGGGCCAGCACGGAGGTGGACACTCCAGGGTCGGATGCGGTACAACAGCCATCAGGAACTGCTGTGGGGGATGCCACAGGAGTGGCGGGCAGTGGTAAGCTATTATATTCCGTTACTTATTGAGATTGCAGACTGCAGAGTGGGGACTCCGCAGGGGTGTATATGTTGTACAGTACAAGTATACTGTACTGTTAAGAAGACGTACAAATTTAGAACTAAGTTTTTGTCAACCAGGTAGAAGACATTCACCCTTGACTTCTCATTAGCAATAGCATTAGCGGCGGGAGTTGACGAGTAACCAATGGCCTCCTCTAAATTTGACTTCAACTCAGCTGTGAAAGTTTTATCGAGAAGCCAAGTCAGATCAGAGATGAACTTGATGGATGGGATGAACGAAAAGGGAAAGAAAGGGGCTGTAAGGAAGGACGAGCGAGTTAAAAGTATTGACTGGCAAAGAATGATACGTGTTTTCGAATGCTGCCCGAGGTGGCTGGGAATATGATGCATGGCCAGTTGAAGGATGAAGCAAGGATGGGTGGAAGGAGAAAGGAAAGAGGACTGCCTGCGTTGGTGAAACAGAAACTGTATGTGTGCGCAATCTATCCTTTGGTTCAAATTCAAATGCAAGTCAAGCATGGATGCATGGCTGGCGGTTTCCAAAATAAAATTAAAAGGTAATTTTTCAGTGAGAAAAAGTAAGGTTTGTCCATTTGAGACATTTAGAAGAATGATTGACATTTACTTTGAATGGAAGGATGCCTGGATCATGGTACTCTGGTGCAAGTTGACTGCGCTGGCATTATGCCGGCTTCCACAAGTTTACGTACCAATTTCGCTAAACTAGAGAGAAGAAGAAGAAGACTGGTGTACTGTCTGAGTCTAATGTAGTGAGTCCATATAGTGCTAGTAGAATTCCTGAAACTCCCACTAATGTTAGAGCAGAGGCCGACAAAGTGGGAGGTTAGTTAGATAGATACAGGCCACAAATGTTATGTACTGTGCTTGCAAGTTGCTAGTGCTACTGTGACACAACTTTCTGCTGAATTATTTTGTGTTAATCTTAAAGAGCATTGGTTACAGTATGTTTTTCTTCCTTCATATAGATGCTCCTTCCAAACTAACACGGAAGGAGCTGGCTAGACGGGCACAGCAACAGAAGCTGGAGGCGATTGTCACCGAATATCGGCGGCTGGTGGCCCAGGAGGAGGAGGACATGCAGTCTCAGTCGATATCTACAACATCCATGACAGCTGCATCCTCCTCAGCTCACCCTGGGTCATCCAGTCAGCGCAAGCCTTCAGCGGTACGGAGCCGTGGTACCACAGCCACCCACCACCGCCAAGCAGCAAAGAAATCAGCTGCCCCCACAGCAGGTGCAAGACTCGTCTGCACCGCTTGACCCTCATGGTGTCCAACCTTGAGCAGGAGGTGGAGAGGCTAAAACCTCTGCTCAAGGACCTCAAGGACCTCTGCAGGGAGCGTCGGGACCACCTGGCCAAAGGACACCGCCAGCAACAGTAGAGGAGGAGAGACTGTCCCTTGCCCCTTTTTTAAAGACTTTTGGGGGGTGTGAATTGGGCGTTGGGGTTTTGGAACTTTTCTTCTGGACATTTCATAGACATTGGTTGGGGTTCGGGAGTGGGGTGGGTTGGGTCTTGTGGGATAGTTTATTTTTGTTAGGGTGTAAATAATTATTTATTTTCAACTTAAACATAGCATACATGTTTTTACTGTTTTGTGGGGGAGGCAGGGGGGGTTAACTCAACTGTATGTTTGTTTTCCTGAAACTTAACTGGCTGGTTGATTCAAATTGTCTATTCACACACATTTTTAGAAAAGTGCCACGGACAGAGTTAGTGAATTCAATTGTCCTACTACTTTACTAGTACTACCATCAGTCTCTCCTCTCCTTCTACTCCATTATTCTTCCTCCCCCAAAATGCTTATCTTACCTGTGATTCGTGTTTGAGAATAGGGCTAGGCACAGGGCTGTGTGCATGGCAAATGGCGATTAAGGTTGAATCCTGGACAGATGAAATGTCATCGTTGTGGTGGTGGTAGTAGTAGTGGTACACACTGGCAGTAGCAGCATATGAAAAAGAAGGAAATGAAACATTGTGTGGCCTGAGCGTAGCATTAGAACAGTACGATAGAGATAGTACAGTACAGTAAGAACATATCCTTGGATTCCTTCACCATCCTTGAAATTTATTTTCTGTTGCTTTGACCTTATCCTCCCCAGCAAGTGTGTGGAATTATTGTTGTAATTTAGTCACACCTCAATGAAAACCACACAGCCCGGGGTAAGAGGGTTAGGGTTTGAAAATTGGATGGTAATGGGGGTTTTTTGGGAAGGTTTTGTGGAGAGAGAAAAAAAACACAGCATGGACAACAAATGAAGAAAGACAAATCTTTGGATACGAAGATATCCATAAATCTTTTAAGGGACATAAAGGAAGAGCATGCATGAAGTTGTTTACTAAATGAATGGTTCAGTTACTGAAAAGTAGTACTAACTACAACTTACTAAGTAGTACTAAACTATTAGACAGTACAGGGATGCTGTAATTACGCAATTTCACTCAGAGAGAATGACTTAGTAGTACATTACATTAGTTTTAAAAATAGCAAAGAAAGTTATGAAATAGCTGTAGGGATGAATTTGAAGCAGAGAGTCGCACTCATTCAATAAGTTATTTAAAAGATAAGGAGAAGTGAAGAGGATACTGTAACTGTATGTTGTTGTCCTTTTCAATTTGGGAAGTTGCATGCATCCAGCCATTCCTCTTCTTCGCGGTACTCCTCCATTCCATCTGACGGAGCGTCTGTCAATCTTGGTGATCAGACACACTGTCCACTGCCCGCCTGGCGGATGCGGAATTGCGGATTGATGTGGTTCCCATGGCACAAGATAAAAGCCGGCCTGCAATTGTTGATTGAAAAACAGGAAGGGATATTAAAACAGCACTGAGAAAAAATATAAGGTATGGTGTGTAGTGCAAAAATAACTCTTTCAGAGGCAACAGTATTACATACAGGCATCATTTCTAAAGTGCGTACTCTGAGTCTCCTTTTTAAGGATAGTAATTGCACACAGCAGGCCAGGGCCATGCAGACGGTCAAGGCAGGCACCACTGAGTGAACCACCCTGATGATGTAGCATACCTCTTTGACACAGACAGACAAAGCATGTCTAATGTTATGCAGCAAGCCACATTGCCACAATTTTACATGAACTGCTGTCTGGTCTCTGGCATACTCTACACTGGCTCGACCACTCCCATACCACGACTAGACAGAGATATGTAGGTCTGCTGTGGTTGTTGTTGACTTGTTTACCTATTGTTTGCCACTCACGAAACAGATATATTTCTTCCATAAACCGACAATGATGATGATTCATCCATCCCAGTGAGTGACTGTGTAAAGAATAAAGATAATATGTAACTTTAATCATCAAGACTCATCATCATCATCATGGTATGTTGTTGGCAAACTCAATGTTGTCTACATACTGAGTCCAAGCACATTTTCCATACTGAAAAATGCAACGTAGTGGCTGGCCCCTGCAGTAGAAGTACAATTTGTATTAAACAAGGTAACAGAGTACACTTGAGTTACATTTAGTGTGTAAAAGATTAAATAATAATAACAGAACACAGATAGGATTCACTTCATGCACAACAAACAAACAACAATTTGTTTTGTATTTTTTTTTTGAAGTTCAACAAAAATCTTTATTGTCATATAGTTGCCCAAGTTAACACAGCCAATGGCCTACAACCCTGGGGCCGGCCGCATTTAGTAAGTACACAGGAACGTTTACCACACAGCCCTTCAGCCGGCAACCCGGGGGTCCGGCGGCATATCTGAACCAATGAGACGGCCTTATACCGTATGGTACAATCGCAATTGACTATGTTGTTTATGCATGACTTCATGTTTTTCAATTTTTATGAAAACATATGGAACAGTAAACCTAAGAACACCAGGACAATTCTGCACTCTGTCGCCACCTGTGCGCATCATGACTTGAGTTCGTTATAAGTAGGTCTGATTCGTCATGTTGTGCTGAGTGTGGTCAGTTCGTGCGGTATCATAGTTGACCACTGTCGTCAATAACCCTTTATTCGGCTGCCTCATCCTCCTCAGTACTCAGTAAGTAGTCCGACAAATAGCACCAGTAGTCTTTTGGGCGTGACCTGCTGGGTAGTTCTTCTTCGTATGTGAGCCATTTGTCTCTGCAATATGTCATGTCTTTGAGCCATGCCGTGAGGTTCGGTACATTTTTCCCCTCCCAGCACCTGGATATCTGCCTCTTAGCTATTAACAGCGCCACTGAACAGAACTTTCGTTTCCCCGCCTTGACATTTAACAACAGACCCAGTAGGCATATTTTCATGGTACATACTATGTCAACCCCCACCATCTTACCCAGCATGGCTGTTACCGCCCCCCAATAGGTATGTATCTTTGGGCAATACCAAGCTAGGTGCACAAAATCCGCCTCATTATGTCCACATCTTTTACACCTGGCATCTTCGCGTAATCCATATTTATGCAGCCTTAGTGGTGTGTGGTACGTTTGATGTAAGTATTTCAGATGTGTGATACGCAGGTTCCCATTTGGGGTGAGCAGTTAAAGGAGTGTGCAGGCAGCAGACCATTCCTTCTCTGTTAGTGCTTCTGGCAGGGAATTGTTCCACCGCTGCATTGCCTTATCTGAATTATATGGGATTTTGCTTTGAGCTGCCTTGTATAGTCTAGATACCAGATGGGATGTGTTAGATGATGTGATAATTAGTTGTAGCATTTGCAGAGTTGGTGGCTCCGCTGGATAGTCCGGATACAATTCACGGATTGCCCTCTGCAGTCTATAATATGTAAATCGGAAGAGTAGCGTGGGGTTGCTTATATAAGACAGGTCCTCCTCTCTGCGAAAAGTTCCTTCATGGTACAGATCACCAAATGTGACTATGCCTATGTGTTTCAGTATGTCCATGCCTACTTGTTCGCTGGTCACTGAAAGAGCAGGGTGGTGGTGTAGTGGTAGTGCCGGGGCATATATCGGTAGCTTGTGAGCCATCCTCCCTAGTGTCCTCCACGCTCGGGCCGTGGTGTCTATCATGTTAATGTCCCTCGAGTGTAATGGTGGTCTCTTATGTGTTACTATCGCAGTTAATGGTATCGGTAATGCGTCTCCCTCTTCAACCGCCGTGTGTGTTAGGTAATGGGTAGGGTGATACCAATGTGCCACATATTGGGCCTGTACGCACAAGTAGTAGGGCCTGACGTCCAGCACACAGAAACCGCCTTTCTCGTAGGGCAACGTTAGCGTGCGCAGGTCAATGCGCGCTTGTTTGCCTGCCCAGATAAGTTTCAACACCAGGGATGTTATATTTGTAAAGACAGCCTTGGGCGGTGTAATTGGTATGTTGTTGAATAAATAGAGGAACTTGGGTAGGACGTTCATTTTGACTATTGCAATCCTATCCGCCAAAGACAGTGGAAGTTGTATCCACCTTGCCACTTTTCCCTCAAGTTCTGTGAGTACCCTGCCATAGTTGGTCCTTATCACCTCCTCAGGGTTCCGACTGTACCAAATTCCCAGGTATCTCGTAGGGTCAGTTTGCCAGTCCAGGGGAAAGTCAGGGACATGTGGCTCGGTGGAGTCGGTAAGCGGAATGATTAGTGACTTCTCCCAGTTTATTTGTAACCCGGAATGGCGACCAAACCTCACATATTCCCGCAATAACGGGCTAAGATTCTGTTCAGGGTCTCGCACATATAGGAGCATATCGTCAGCATACAACGAAATGTGTAAAGGTCTCCCAGGGAAGTGCAGCGCTGAATGGTTATGTGTCTGCCTAATTATGCATTCAAGCGGTTCTAAGGCTAGGGCAAATATCAATGGTGACAGTGGACACCCTTGTCTCGTTCCTCTAGCTATACTGAATTGTTCCGAAATATACCCATTGACTCTTACTCTCGCCCTTTGGTTCGTATATAGCAGTAGCACCCAGGTTATGAACCTCACCGGAAATCCCATTCTCTGCAATATCGTGCGTATATAGGACCACTCGATGGAATCAAAGGCTTTGGCAGCATCAAGCATCACCGCTACTGCTTTAGTCTGAGGAGTTAAATAGTGCGACAATGCAAATAACGTTCTCGTATTGTGTGACGTGGCTCTCGTAGGGATAAATCCTGCCTGATCTGGTAGTATCAGATTCGTCATCAGGGGTTGTAAGCGCTCAGCCAATAATTTGGCCAGGATCTTTGAGTCTACATTTAAAAGGGATAGCGGACGATATGATTCGCAAAACTCCGGTTGTTTACCTGGTTTTAGGAGGGTGATGATTATCGCCTCACGTAATGACGGAGGTAATGTCGCCTGATCAAAGGCTGCGCCATACACTTCAACCATATGGGGGGCTAGTAGGTGTACAAATTTTTTATAAAATTCACACGTGTACCCGTCAGGTCCTGGTGCTTTCCCATTGGGGAGCGCAAGTATTATTGCTGTCACCTCCTCCACTGTTATGGGTTGCGCCAAGTATTCTCGTTGGTGATCTGACAGCCATGCTATTGGGTTGCGCCAAGTATTCTCGTTGGTGATCTGACAGCCATGCTATTGCTATGTCTTGTAGATAACTAAGTGTTTTGTTTCCTGCGATGGAGCCGGCTGCTGAGAAGTGTATAGTTCCGCGTAGTTACGAACAAAACTACCAAGTATTCCTTCAGGTTGTGTGTGCCATTCACCGTCTTTGTCACGAATTTGTGTAATTGTCTGAGCCCCTCTCCCCTCACATATTTTCCTCGCTAATACTCTTCCGGGTCGTCCTCCCTCCCCAAACTGTCTAGCTTGTGGCCGTTTGGTGACATATTTCAGTTCATCATCCGCGTACTGCTGATGTTCAGCGAGTGTCAGTTTAATCTCACCCAGCAAATCCACTCAACCTGTGCGTGCATACTCCTGTTCCAGGACTGTCAGTTTGTGTTCAAGTCTGGTTATCTGCGTTCTAATGTCTTTTAGAATCCCTGTGGATGTACTGATGCATACTCCCCGAAGTGTCGCCTTAAATGCCTCCCAGATGATACAGGGGTCCTCAACCGTGTCTACGTTTAATTGGAAGTACTCCTTAATGGCTGCTGCCACAGTAGTGACATATATGGGGTCTAATAGTGCTTGTGCGTTAAAGCGCCAACTGAAGGGAGGGGGTGTGTGGTGAGGCACTTGTAATGTGAGCGCCACGGGATTGTGGCCAGACAGTGTGCGTGGGAGCGTTATAATCTTTGTAGCCCATAATACTGCTTTATCTGTCCCCAGCCAAAAATCTATCCTCGACCAGCTGCCGTGTGCCATGTTAACGTGTGTTGCACCTGGTGTAGTTGGATGTTTCACCCTCCAAATGTCCTTGAGTGCTATTTCTTCCATAATGTCCCATAGTTTCTCCCTGGCTTTCTTGTGAGGTTCTGTGGACGTTGCGGATCGATCTTCAGTGTTACGCAATGCTACATTGAAATCACCTCCCCAGACTAGAGTCGTATCAATGAATTCCAGCAAATGATCCCAAAGTTCTTGGAAAAACTCCGGGGAGTCAATATTCGGCCCATATACATACACTATCGTTATCCTTTGCCCTCTCAGCATCCCTGACACCATTACATATCTACCATTTTTATCTACAATTGTGCGTTCAATCCTGTAATCAGTGCCTTTCTTAACCAATGTCATGACCCCCCTAGAGTATGAGGAGTAGGCCGCTGAGTAGCACGATTCCGCCCAGCGTGTTCCAATAGTTCTGCGCACTTTAGGGTCCAGGTGGGTTTCCTGTAGTAGCACTATATCAATATGGTGTCTGTCGAGACAGGCAAATATTTGTCGAACCTTCTTAGGGTTGGTTAGGCCTCTCACATTCCACGTTAATAGATTCAGATTATCTCTGTTCATAATGTCTGCTCAACTATCTTTGTATATAATTTAGCACATTTTGACCCTCCTAATCTCAGCATATCATAGTATAACATTATGACATTTGATTCCGACCAGTTAACATAAATCCGAAAGTGGCGTCTAGCAGTGCATCTCAATCGTCCAGGCTGTTCAAAAAACAACAAACCCCAACTAACCCACGTCCCACCCACTCCAGCAACCCAATTCTGCCGAAGCCATTTCACCCTTATAACAACAATTATCAACATAACTGTTCGGGGACCGCCCTTGTAGAGGTCCGCCGAGGGCGCACTACACCATCCTAACTAAAGGATGTGGGCAGATCTATAAGTTGTAAACAGACCACAGCGGGTCATATAGTAACATTAACATAGTGAGACGCTTCCATAGCTTATGTTGTCCAGTAAAGTCATAATCTCCATGACAAGAGACATTGAGCCCTCTAAAGTAGTTTGCAAAGGCGGTATTCAGGGCTGCATGAGATGTCTATATATCCTTGCACTATGGTCCCCCCTGTCAAGTAGGACTAACTGGGCATCCTCTCAAGTAGACAGACAATGTCAATCTGTTGCAGGTCATCTGCACAGCATCGTGCTTCAATGTTCACCTTCCACGTTACCAGTAGGTGTCACACTGCTATATTGGCAGTTCCTGGGCACCATGACATTCCCCTCCTTCAAGCGGAGTTCTTTGTGATATCAGTAGGTTAAGTTCAGCATACTCTATATCAGATAGCCTTACCTTTATTCGGAGTCTGTGTGTCTGTCTCTACGATTGGACCTTTTACCTTTGGTTACTGTTGCCTTGATGAAGTCCATTGTAGCCTTGGGCGTTGAAAGGAATACCGGTTTGTCATCCCACGTGATTTTTAGTCGCGCCGGATACAGCATGGCGTAGGGGATCTGAAGGTCCCGAAGTTTGACTTTGACTTCATTGAATTCTTTACGCACTTGTTGCACTGCAATCGTAAAGTCCGGGTAGAATTCTAGTTTGCTACCTTGGTGCTGGATTTCACCTTTTTCCCGCGCCATCCTCAACACAGCATCTCTATCCCGGTAGTTTAGGACTCTTGCCACTTTAGGTCTGGGCGGTGCTCCTGGTTTTGGTCGCGGAGCTAAGGATCTGTGTGCACGTTCAATAATGAAGATAGGCGATAGGTTATCAGTGCCAAACAAGTCCTTGCATAGTTGTTCAACATAGGGCTCCATTCAGCCGGTGTTGGTTGATTCTGGCAGTCCCGCTCTTCGTATGTTATTGTGCCTCGATCTGGCTTCCAACTCCTCCGACTTGGCTTTAATCACTTCGAGGACCTTCTCCATGCCCGCACATTTGGTTGTCGTGGTGCGTGATTCATCTTTTACAGTTGAGATTCTGGTTTCCGCCGTGTCTAGTCTTTCACCCTCTTTGTCGAGTTTTTCCGCCATGTTGTCGACTCTGCCCGTCAAATGGTCTAGTTTGCCATTAATGTCCTGCAAGTTTGCTTGTATGGCTTTCAGTATATTTTCCATAACGCTCCCTTCTTGAGGTTCTGTTTCCGGGTCCTCCTCCGTTGCCCCACTCTGGCCCGAGGCGTTTTCCGCGCCTCACAGGTAAGTTTAGGCTGCTGTTTATCTGGTTTCCCCAATATTTATGGCACAGAGTTATTTATAGGAACACCAGTGGCGTGAGTGACGTTGCTGCAATCTCGGCGCAGAAGTGTGTTGCGCGTTTCCTTGTACCGTTTATAGTCAGCCCTTTATTTTTCTCAACTATCAATTTCCTGTAAGCCGTCCGCAGTTTCTGGGCTCCCCGCCTGTCGTCCTGCGGGCTTCATCTGGTGATTAACGGCGTTAGAGCGGTCCTGTGATATATAAATGCTGTCGCAGCTCTGGTGTATGACTCCCGTGCAGTGTCTTGCCTTGTTGAGAAATCGGAGCAGGTCCGGTTTGTGGTTGTAAGTCTGGACTTCCGCGTACCTGTTCCCGGGATCAGTGGTGCAATCCTAGGGCCTCCGAATTGTTCGTCTTATGTAACTCTGCCAGACGACTCAATGCCCAACGAGGTAGTGTCTGGCTGTACACACTGGATAGATCCGTTGCACGCCACCAGTGTCCTCGTTAGCCGGGGTGTATCAGCAACATTGGTGTGCCCATATAGTACCACAGCGCTTCAGTATGCCAGGAAGTTAGCCTGTACTCTCCCTCAGCCTTGGTCGCTGTTGCGGGTGTTTATAGTTCCTAGTGTTATTCGCGCCTTTACAACGGCCCACGTTTATATGCCGGATCGCACAGTTCAGAGGCGCCACCCTTAGCTGAGCACACATGCGCCACCTCACCTCGCAGGGCTCTTGTTGGATGTCTGGCCGGCAAGCGCTGAGGTGTCTCTCATGCCCGATTACACTCTTATGCCCAAGATTGCGGTATAGAACGCTCCGTACTGGGCTGTACATGGGCGCCGCCATTTTGTTTCCCTCATTGTCGCAGCAGATAGAGATCCATCCGTGTAATAGTGGGGGGAAATGTCACCATGCCATGCACTGATTGTGCTTTAGTTGTCCCCAGATGTACGCAGGGTGTGCGGTGTTCTCATCGCGACCCGGGGGGGCTACTTGTTATCGGTCCAATTTCATACCTGCAAAGCCGCCATTTTGACAGTGGGTGTCCTTGTCACATATATGCATTTGTCCACTCCGTATCACGCTCTGCTGCCGTAATTAACGTCCGCTCACCTCCACGACCCGAACCATAATCCTGCAGCCCCGTGGTACCTTAGCCAGCCTCCGTTTTCAGCGCTGTCGGAGTCCGCCGCATTCCTTCAATTCGGACAGAGTACCGGCCGCCATGTTGGTCTGCGCGGCCGTTCGTATCTTTCAGCTGTTGCGGGGGCACCTGTACTTCAGGACTCTTCTCCTATCGTCCCGTCTGTGCTCAGCATGCTCCCATCCACGGCGGTATGTTTGTCGTCCCGCCGTGATCCGCTTTTGCGTGTTTTTTACAGCGATATTACGATCCGCCCGGCGGAGGTGCACAGCTAGGCAGCCATTCCGCTGTGCGCCCCCTAGCGCCTCCAACAAACAAACAACAATTGCTTTCATCAGAGCCAGACAGCAAGTGTTGTCCACCACCTCATGCCATCTCATCATTCATTACCTGTTCCACTTGTCATCATCTTATTTAAGTGAAGGGCCACAGGGCAGCCTCTCGTGTCAATTTCAGAAGGTGCAGTCAGCATAGTGAGTCATTCCAGTCCCACTTCTTTTCAGGGGACTCGTGTACGGACTGAAGCAACAGTTTCTAGTTTCTGCGTAATCCGGCCATCTGCCTTGAGGGAAATGGATAGGGGGAGTCTGGAGGAGGAGGATAGAGGAGCAGGACTGAGTTGTGAACTTCAGGAATGCAGACAGCGGCACCTTCAATATAGAAAATAGGAGGAAGACAGTGCTGCTGATGGATTTGTTGTGATTAAAGTTTTGTTGTGCTAAAAGTTGCAAATCAAAGAAAGACACACAGAAATAAAAGTCAAAAAGGACGAAAACAAAAAGTAAGTTTTTCAAGCCTCGTTGTCAGGGAAGTAGAGCTCATCCCCAAACTCTGTGAATTGAATGGAGTAGGTCAGCTAACAGACACAAAATTAGACCTTCCCAGCAGTGCTTCCAGACCCCTAGACCCACTCCCAAAAATCTAGAACACCCCCAAATAGCCCCCCAAAAACACGCAATACTGCTACCTTGCAGGCCGCCAATGTAAGCAAATGGCAAAAATGCACCTCAGAAACAGGGCCTAATTCCCCTTTCCCCTCAACCTACGGCCAAACTGCTATTTTGACACAAAATTAGACTTTCCCAGCATCGCTCCCAGACCCCTAAACCCACTCCCAAAAATCTAGAACAGCCCCAAATAGCTTCCCAAAAACATGCAATACAGCTACCTTGCAGTCCGCCAATGTAAGCCAATGGCAAAAATGCACCTCAGAAACAGGGCCTAGTTCCCCTTTCCCATCAACCTACGACCAAACTGCTATTTTGACACAAAATTAGACCTTCCCAGCAGTGCTCCCAGACCCCTAAACCCACTCACAAAAATCTAGAACACCCCCCAAATAGCCCCCCAAAAACACGCAATACTGCTACCTTGCAGGCCACCAATGTAAGCCAATGGCAAAAATGCACCTCAGAAACAGGGCCCAATTCCCCTTTCCCCTCAACCTACGACCAAACTGCTATTTTGACACAAAATTAGACCTTCCCAGCAGTGCTCCCAGACCCCTAAACCCACTGCCAAAAATCTATAACACCCCCAAATAGCCCCCAAAAACATGCAATACAGCTACCATGCATGCCGCCAATGTAAGCCAATGGCAAAAATGCACCTCAGAAACAGGGCCTAATTCCCCTTTCCCTTCAACCTACGACCAAACTGCTATATTGACACAAAATTAGACCTTCCCAGCAGTGCTCCCAGACCCCTAAACCAACTCCCAAAAATCTAGAACACCCCCAAATAGCTTCCCAAAAACACGCAATACAGCTACCTTACAGGCCGCCAATGTAAGCCAATGGCAAAAATGCACCTCGAAAACAGGCCCTAATTCCCCTTTCCCCTCAACCTACGACCAAACTGCTATTTTGACACAAAATTAGACCTTCCCAGCAGTGCTCCCAGACCCCTAAACCCACTACCAAAAATCTATAACAACCCCAAATAGCCCCCAAAAACATGCAATACAGCTACCTTGCATGCCGCCAATGTAAGCCAATGGCAAAAATGCACCTCAGAAACAGGGCCTAATTCCCCTTTCCCCTCAACCTACGACCAAACTGCTCTTTTGACACAAAATTAGACCTTCCCAGCAGTGCTCCCAGACCCCTAAACCAACTCCCAAAAATCTAGAACACCCCCAAATAGCTTCCCAAAAACAAGCAATACAGCTACCTTGCAGGCCGCCAACGTAAGCCAATGGCAAAAATGCACCTCAGAAACAGGGCCCAATTCCCCCTTCCCCTCAACCTACGACCAAACAGCTATTTTGACACAAAATTAGACCTTCCCAGCAGTGCTCCCAGACCCCTAAACCCACTCCCAAAAATCTAGAACACCCCCAAATAGCTTCCCAAAAACACGCAATACAGCTACCTTGCAGGCCGCCAATGTAAGCCAATAGCAAAAATGCACCTCAGAAACAGGGCCTAATTCCCCTTTCCCCTCAACCTTCGACCAAACTGCTATTTTGACACAAAATTAGACTTTCCGAGAAGTGCTCCCAGACCCCTAAACCCACTCCCAAAAATCTAGAACACCCCACATTACCCTCCCAAAAACGTGCATTACCTCGACCTCGCACAGGCCTTAAAATCGTGCCAAAAAGCACTCTGAAACTAGGCCCAAAACACCCCTTTTCCACCATGGATTTTCTTCAAACCACTTGCACTCAAAACTAGACATTCCCAACTCTCATCCCAGCTAAGCAAATCCACTAAGAACCACCTACAACACACTCCAATCGCACTCTGAAAACCCGCAATAATCGAAAATTAACATAGGCGCCTATGGCAGCGGTTTCCCTTCCTCGACTTTGCCTAAACACACCCTTCCCATCAATCGATTCCTCTCAAATTTCCTGCACAACCACCAATTCCCCCTCCCTACCACTCACAGAAGCCCCGTTCCCCTTGCTCAACTGGAACACCCCAAACACACTTTCTCCTTGAGCCCCCAAACCGCCCGTTGGATAACATGGCAAATCGCGCCTTGACAAAAACTGCTACTTCAATCCTCTAGAAACTTACCTGGACACTTGTTCCAGCGATTCCCAAGAGTCTCAGCAAGGCAGCACAAAATCCATCCACTGGAAGGTGTACGACTTTTCACCCAAACTCATACGCCCGCAAAGCACCAAAAAAGGCCAAAAAAGGCCAATTCTGGAGCAAGAAACGCCAAACCCCCCTAAAACCTTGCCAACATCATTATGAATGAGCCTGCATCTGGCCCTGAGCCCTAGACTCCGGGAACCCTACCAAATTCTACCCAAAAACCCTAGTAAACCGCACTGAACCCCCAAAATAGCCCTAAACCCTAAAAATAATTAGCACACAGCAGGCCAGGGCCATGCAGACAGTCAATGCAGGCACCACTGAGTGAAGCAACCTGATGTAGCATACCTAGGCTCTTTGACACAGACAGACAAAGCATATCTAATTGTATGCAGCAAGCCACATAGCCCCAATTTTACATGAACTGTTGTCTGGACTCTGCCTGGCATAACAACACTACACTGGCTCAACCACTCCATACCACGACTAGACAGACATGTAGTTCTGCTGTAGTAGTTGTTGTTGACTGGTTTACCTGTTTGCCACTCACGAATTGGCCATAGTTCTTCCGTAAACCGACAATGAAGATCTATCCATCCCTGTGAGTGACTGTAAAGAAAAAATATATATTATTTAACTTTGATCATCAACACTCATCATCAATCATCATGGTATATTGGCAAACAGTGAGTCCAAGGACATTTTGCATATTGGAAAATGCAACGTAGTGGCCCCTGCAGTTGAAGTACAATTTGAATTAAAAAAGGTAAAAAAAAGCAGAGTAGACTTGAGTTACATTTAGTGTGTAAAAGATTAAATAATAAAGGAAGACATATGATTCATTTCATGCACAACAAAGAAACAGCAATTGCTTTCATCAGAGCCAGACGGCCATTGCTGTCCACTGTATGCCATCTTCTCATTATTCATTACCTGTTCCACTTTTTGTCCGAAAGTCTGAAAGTGAAGGCCCACAGGGCAGCCTCTCCTGTCAATTTCAGAAGTAACTGTCAGCAATCAGCATGTAGTCAGTAATTCCAGTCCCACTTGAGGGTACTCGTCTATGAAGACAAAGTTTCTTGATTCTGCATAATCCATCCATCTGCCTTGATGGAAATGGATAGGGGGAGTCTGGAGGAGGAGGATAGAGGAGCATGACTGAATTGTGAACTTGTGAACCTCAGGAATGCAGACTGCAGCACCTTCAAATCAATAAGGAAATAAGATGAAGACAGTGCTGCTGATAGACTTGTTGTGATTAGGTGATTATAGTTTTGTTGTGGTAAAAGTTGCAAAACGAAGAAAGACACACAGGATTAAAAGTGAATAAGGACGAAAAAAAAAGGATGTCATTTTCAGGCCTCGGTGTCAGGGAAGTAGAGCTCGTCCTCAAACTCTGTGAATTGAGACGGGAATAGGTCAGCTAACAGAGAAAACCTTCCGTCACCTAAGTCGGTGTCCTCTTCTTCCTGCTTGGATTCACGTATTTTGTAATCTGGTGGTATGAAGTGCTGATTCATCTTGATCATTGTTAACCTCTCCACATTTTTGGGCGAGAGGCGGGACCTTTTTGAAGTGACAATGGCACCAGCAGCACTGAAAACTCGTTCCGAAGACACGCTTGCGAGTGGGCAAGATAAATAATTTATAGCCAGCCTGCTGAGCAGTGGCCAGTGAGGCCTTTTCCCATACCAATACACCAATGGGTCGCGATCAATGTAGACCTCTGTTGGGTCATCCAGATAGGCCTGCACCATCCACTCAAAGGCTCCACTTTGCGTACCATGTGTTTCCTTTGCATCAACACTGGAGTGAGCAAACCCTTGCCGAGTTATCCAATCCGCCTCTGGCAATATTATGGCTGGGCCTGGTGCAGGTGATGATGACGAGGATACTGTTGCTGCTGTCGGTAACGGCGGTGAGAGAAAGTGACCGCCTTCGGCCACAGAAGGGGACCTTGACGCCGGATGGCCTGCTGCTTCAGTAGTACTTGTGGTGTTTCCTTCAATTTCCTCCCGCTCTTTTTCGAACCGAGTGGCTGACACAGCTAGCCAATGTTTGTACTTTAAAACATCTTCTTCATCAAAAGGAATGAATACTTTGCTGGTCAGTGCCTTTTTGTACCGTGGATCCAGAATAGTGGCACAAATGTAATGTTGTTCTGAATGTATTTTTTTAAGCCTTTCATTGACAAGTAGGCGGCTTAATAAGCTCTCCGCCAACCGATATGCATCTTGTTTGTGAACATCAGCTTGGAACATTGAAGACACCGCCTTCAGTTGTTGCTCTAGCATGAACAACAATGGGATAGCTTTGCCCAAACTACAATCCTCCCTGCTGACTTCACGGGTGAAGACCTCAAAAGGACGAAGCATGTCTGTCAGGCTTTGAACTAGGTCCCATTCCTCCGGCTCTAGCCTCATGTCTTTCATAGGAGCAGACCATATGTTAATGCTATTGACATACTCATTGATTACCTTGTACTGCTCAAACAGAGGTTCAAGCATGTAGAAGGTTGAGTTCCAACGTGTTGCCACCTCCTGGATGAGTCCTTTGACTGGCACTCCACGGCTACGTTGAATGATCCTCATCTCCTTCCGGGCCTTAAAAGAATGGCTGAAATGTGTGCAGATTGTTCGACAGGTGGTCAGTAACTTGCTGACTGTGTTTTCTCTTTTCAAGAAATCTTGCACAACAATGTTGATGCAGTGCGCCAAACACGGCACTCTGAAGTAGCCACCATCATGCATGGCCTTAACTATATTACTGCCATTATCCGTGGAAACATAACCAATCATGCGACTTCTTGGCACCAACCATTTAGAGACCTTCATCTTAAACTCAACCAAAATGTTTAATGCAGTATGAGATTTCTCCATGGCAAACATGGCTACTGTTGCATGTTTCCGACTCGCTTGAAAAATTGTGGCAGGGTCAACACCTGTAGACATCTTTTCTCTAACCCCTGCAAAAGAGACCCAGTGTGCAGTGATGCACATGTAATCCACGGCTTGGCAACTGGTCCACATGTCTGTTGTCAGGTGGATAGTGTGAACAGCACTCTTCTGCAAAGCTGACCCAAACACTTGCAGCACATCTTCATGTAGTGTTGGAACCGCAACTCTGACAAAATAGGACCGGCTAGGAACCTTCCATTTAGGGCAGACTGTTGCCACAAATTCTAGAAAACCCACCCCTTCCACGAAAGAAAAAGGGAGAAGGTCCAGCGCTAGCATTTTAGCCAGCTTTGCGTTATACAGATGTTCCGTTGGGTGGTTGCGTTCAAATGGCGCCTCCGACCAAAACATGCTTTTAATGGTGGTCTGGATCGTTTTCATATGTGATGATGATGATCCAGACTTCTTCAACCCAGTTAGGCTCATTGATGTACTTTTTCGCATTGGTGTCTCTCCCAGACTCTTAGTGTGCATCATACATGTTGCTGGGGTATAGGGTGTGGGAGCTACCACTGCAGTGCTGCTGCCAGGGGTACTGGGTATACCAGAAAAAATGTCTGTCGCTTCTTCACTTCCCCCCTGCACGATCAGCCCCTCGTCATCATCAGATGCAATATGAATGGATACATTTGGATTTGTTGTACGTGTGGTTTCCCAGCTTTTCCTCATGTGCGCCTCCCAAATGATAGTGTGGTGTTTTTGGAGATGACCTCTCTGGCCTCCAGTACCATAGTTGGTACCAAGCTTACCCTGACTAACTACAGCTTTACAAATCGAACAAACAACCATGTTTTCCGCCTTTTTGCTAACACTAAAAAAGTCCCAAACTGGGGACTGAAGATGTCTGCTGGTGGTGGAGGTGCTTCTTTCAATGCCAGATGAAGTGGAGGATGGGCGTGGCTGAATTTGACTCTGTTGTGCACTTACAGCACCACTACTTGAGGTAATGGAGGTCGAGCTGGATGGAGGTCCCTGCCGGCCCTTCTGACAAGAAAATATGGAAGCTGTAGGTCGTGTTGGTGTAGTAGTAAACTGCATTGGTGGTGGTACCAGTGCCATGCCGCCCACATCACACTCAGCAGCAATTCGGGATAGGGTAAAAATGTCTGTCTGCTGCATGCCCGCTGGGCCTGGAGTGACGACTGTGATGACTGGGTCGTCGTCAGACTGTTCATCAGCAGCAGAATACAACACTTCTTGTTCGTCGTCATCACCCATAAGTGGAAGCCTTGCGGGAACCTTCCTTTTAGGCTTAGCTACCTTTGTCGGCTCATGGCGTGCCTCACTCTCAGACTGTATTGGTGGGTTCCAATCAACATCGAGATCATCAGAAGGAAGGGGGCTTGACGAAGAACTTGTAGTAGCCCTCCTTGACCTTTTTCTTGCTGGGGATCTGGAAGACCATGGATCATCATCAGGAGGAGTGGCTTCCTCGGATGATACCTCCGCTTCAATCTCGATTTCCTGATGTGCCCCTACTTCTGGAGGTGGTACAAAAGGAGGTGGTGATGGACGGAGCATCTGAACCAATCAAACACTCACACCCAGTCAACAGATCTGGGTTTAATCCATCACCGTTCTTTAGCCCACTCTGCCGCCCCAGTTCAGACATGGCCATATGCAAATCAGTCTGACCCTGTGCCTCATGGGAACAGTCCAGCCTGAACTGCCAGGCCATGCCTTCCCTGGACCGGAAACAAGCTTCCGAGGACCGGTTTCTGACATTTAAGCCGTCTTCAGCCCGGCTTGCTTGAATCCAGTGGCAAAGTGAGCAAGGGACTCACGTCTGAGCATACCCTGCCAACTTATGGCGAACAAAGTGGTACAGATCAGTTGACTGGGGGTGAGGGTTTGATTTGCTCAAACGCTCCGTCCATCATCCCCTTTTGTATCGCCTACTTCTGGAGGAACAAGCATTGTGGGCAGCTGTGCCGCTTCATGCGCCTCTGGTTGCGCCTCTCCTAGCTCCTCTCCTTGCGCCTCTCTTTGTGCCTCCACTTGCGCATCCACTTGCGCCTCCACTTGCCCCTCCACTTGTGCCTCCACTTGCGCCTCTCCTTGCGCATGTACTTGCGCTTGTACTAGTTGCACCTGCGGTTGTCCTTGCGGCTGTGGTTGTTGAACACTCGCCAGATGAGTTACACCCTGTGTTGATTGGATGCTAGTTTCTTGCGATGAGCCAACATCACTGGTCGATGGTGATTGAACAATTAAAGTGGCTGCCTCTGCAGCACTCATGGCCTTGGATCTAACTTGGCGTGGTGGCACTGAGCCCAATGAAGCGGAGGTGCTGCTCACAGCTTGGTCCCTGGCGGACCCCGCTACTGCAGGCGTAGTTTTTTTTTCCCAAAAAAAAGTGTCTGTAGGCACACCAGTCTCCTTGGTAAGTGGCGCCACTTGCTTCTTCTGCTCCTTCTTACTGGCAGTGGCACTGGCAACTTTCTTGGTGGAGGAACTACGGCCACATTTCTTTGGGCCCATCTTCTTCAGATGTCAGAACAGCAGGCCGAGTTGCAGAGTTGTCTGTGGCTACACGTGACGTCACGTGACGTTGTGCTGCACACAACGCAGCAGGACTTCTTCCTGGCACTGATGATGAACGATGACTGATTTGTGGTTCTCTTGTGCACCTAAAAGCAAAGAAGCCAGAGGAACATCAGTTAAATAAATGTTGCATTTGTCGTGCTTCAATTAATATTTGCAACTAGGCATTTATTTTTACAGCGCACCCAAAAACGGAAAGACCCAAAATAAAAATTGCAATTCTAATCAAAAACGGATGTTTACATTAATAGAAGAGACACCCCACAGAAAGACTTGGCCCATGCACCACCGAGTACCCCCGGGCATAATGGATGACAACAAGGCAAACTGGGTGCAGGCCTGAGCACACTGCCTGGCTTCAAAATGGCCCCTTGACCCCCACCACATGGCCAGGCCCTGCCTGTATACCAGGCCTCACTCAGAATGGCCCCCACCCACATGGCCAGGCCCCAACAACACCCCAAAAAGTAAAACAACACACATAAATCACCCCAATCCAATGCCATCTATGCCCTCAATGATGTTTAAATTCAAGACACCCCACAGAAAGACTTGGCCCATGCACCACTGAGTACCCCTGGGCATGATGGATAAAAGCAAGGCAAACTGGGTGCAGGCCTGAGCACACTGCCTGGCTTCAAAATGGCTCCTTGACCCCCACCACATGGCCAGGCCCTGCCTGTACCAGGCCTCACTCAAAATGGACCCTACCGACATGGCCAGGCCCCAACAACACCCCAAAAAGTAAACAAACACACAAAAATCACCCCAATCCAATGCCATCCATGCCCTCAATGATGTTTAAATTCAAGACACCCCACAGAAAGACTTGGCCCATGCACCACTGAGTACCCCTGGGCATAATGGATGAAAGCAAGGCAAACTGGGTGCAGGCCTTAGCACACTGCCTGGCTTCAAAATGGCCCCTTGACCCCCACCACATGGCCAGGCCCTGCCTGTACCAGGCCTCACTCAAAATGGCCCCCACCCACATGGCCAGGCCCTAACAACACCCCCAAAAGTCGAAAAACACACAAAAATCACCCCAATCCAATGCCATCCATGCCCTCAATGATGTTTAAATTCAAGACACCCCACAGTAAGACTTGGTCCATGCACCACTCAGTACCCCTGGGCCTACTGGCTAGTGTGACTTTACAGGCACCCCAAAATTAAAAAAAAATCCACATATAACAGTGAGCTAAAATTCCATGACATAAATGAGATTTAAGTTCAACCAAACTCACAGAAACAGTTGTATCATGCACCCATGACTAACCCTGGGCCTACTGGATACTGTGGCTACCCACAATATATATTTTTTTAAAGTTGGGAAAATTTTATAAAATTGTAGTTGCAGCAACTGCAATGCCCCAAAGAAACAACACCAACTTACTTGTAAAATCTCAAATCCAAAAGTGATCCAAACTCCAAAGTCCCAAACGTCCTCAAATACAAATATCCACAGCAGCCACAAAAAGTAATCCTTCCAGCTCCAGATCCAAATGAAAAGTGACCAGGACATGGACAAAGCACTGGAAGAGCCTGCTGGACAGGACCAGGAAGTTGGAGACTCTGGGGCACTTCCTTCCCCCCACCCCCCCCCCCAAAATAGACTCCTTACACAAAAAAAGTGCAGCCAAATGTCAATCTGAGGAGTTATTCTGATCAAAATCATCATTTTCAGAAGGTTATTTGTGGATTTCTTGTACAGAATTGCAATTTTTGCAAGTTCGGAAAAGCGAGCTGTTCAAATCTCCCACCGAAAGTCAGCTGCGCGCCGCATCTATCTGTTCGCAATTGTTTACTCCCACGATGCGTGATCGCGGACCCTTATGACGTACTCGAGTTGTCAAACTCTCGCTGTGCAAGATGGCGGGTCGCGATGATGTACTAGTGGTCGAAAAACTCTCACGCGATCACGCAGCAAGATCCCAAATGGCGCAGCACACGCAAACTGGGAGAAAAACAACTCAGAGAACTCAGAATCACGGTAAGTCAACGCAGCGCGCGCGATATTGTATTTTTCAAGCGCGACCAAGCAAAAAAATCCGCTAGCTTGCGAATTGCGGATTTTTGGGCAAATCCGCGTAATTCGCGGAAAGCGAATTTGCCAAAAATCCGCAAATTACGCGAACGGAACGGATTTCACGCCCATAGTTAGCTACCACACTTGTGTATGGTTAGAGAATTGAGCGGAATATTCTAAAGATGACGGCGTTATGGCATTTCCCGAATATGGTACTTTCAATGGCAGAGTTCTATTTAATTTGAGGACACGTATGAATGACCTAAATCCCAGACCTAGACTTACGCAGTATGAGGCATTAGAAGAGTGGGAGATTGAAGCTTTTGAATGAGACAGACCCAGAAGTGAAAAAGGGTTAAGTAAGTTTTACCCTAAGTTTCCACAAGAAACTAGAGACAAACAAATGAAACAATGGAGACAGTCCATGATGGTAGAATGGTTGTATCCTGTATTTACACAAGAAAAACCGTCAGGAAGAAAAAACACAGAAAAGACAAGAAACTTAATGGTTAATGATAATCCAGAAGATGATTATTTGGAGGATTTGTTAATGAAAAATCCGCCACCATATAATGATGAGACAAGCACAAGTAATCCTAGTGCTCTGTTTCTGAAACCACCTCTGATTCCGCAAGTGGTATATGAGACTTCATTAGAAAAAGTACTCCAAGAAAGGGAAAGAGAAGCATTAAATAAACAAAGGAGTGAGTTAATTCCGAAAATTTCCCAATTAAACACAAGTCCTCAAGCCCTAACAATTCCAGTAACTATTGGCCCAGTTGTTCCTTTATATGGAGATAAGCAAGCTAGCCCCAAAACTCCAGTTATGACTACACCTGTAGTTCAGCCGAGAAAAGAACCTTTAATAGTCGATGATCAAGCAAGTGAATGTGAATCAGTGATTTCTTTGATGGACTTACAAATAAGAGAACCAGTGAGTGACTCGGATAGGAAAGCGACACCTACAAATGTTAGAGAGGTACAGATTGAGACATCCTCAGGTACAAGAAGTGCCACAGTAGTAACTCCAGAAGAAATAGAGAGATGGTCACGAGAAATAGAGAAACCCAAGTCACAGCTGAAAGTATTGGATATATATACATTAAGAATCGAATTAGAAGAATTGATGTCTGGGAATGTGGGAGTGGACAGGTTAAATACACTCAGTGAAGATGAATTACTATTCATATGTAAAAGCATTACTAGAAATACCAGAGAGGTGCACGAAAAACTGACAGATATGGCCGCTAGTATGGGAATTGACATTGGCAAGTCTAAAGTGTTACAGAAACCATATCGAGCTGAATTTTCTGACAAAGATTTGGAAAACATGAACGTGTCAGGAAGAAAAGTAAAAATTAGGGAGCTTTTGACATTATTGCAAAAATGGGTTGATATAGAAAAATGGAGAACTAGATGGGCAAAGAAAAAGGAAGAAGCTCGATCAAAAGTTGCATCTGAATATGTTTTAAAAGAAACAGAGAAGGTGGAAAGGTTGTGTTCCATGAGAGAAGTACCAGGTGGAGGTTATGTGCATGTCCCATGGTCCCGACAGAATATTTTGTCATTTACAAATGATTTTCCAAAACTTCGTGAGAAACCTGTAGAATGGTACAGACAAGTCGAGAGATTTGTGAAGGTCTCAAAATGTCTTTTAAAAGATTTAGATGGATTATTTGACATTGTTATACCTGTAGATTTGTGGACAGAATGTAAAATTGCTGTCGACTGGCCTAGTGATGAATTCCCTAGAGACCCAAAGACAGGGGCTCCTTCCGAAGACGTTATGAAAAAGTACAACCAGGTAATACTCTACCTCAAAGGGAAGGTGCCTGCAAAAGAAACAGATTGGACTAGAATAGATAGAACCACTCAGAATAAAGATGAATCTGTGCATGCATATTATGAACACTTATTGCAAGTGTTTAATCAATACAATGGATTGGAAAATATAGATATGAAGGATATGACGCATTTCATTTATCGATTTGTGTCAGGATTGAAACCAGAAATTTCACAATGGATTAAAGATCATAAAATTTGCTGGCAAGCTAAACCTGTAGATGAAATCCTTAAATATGCTAAATATTGCAAAGATGAACTTGACAATAAATGAAAAGAGTTAAAAGAAAAGGTAATGTGGGCACAAGTAAAACTAGCAGAGCAACAAGAACTCAGTTAAACCAATTAAATGGTAACCAGAATCAGAGTGATGGAAATGGAGGAAAGCCAAGGGGAAAATACAATAGAGAGGAAGCGAGAAGAAAGTTCCCTTGTCATGGGTGTGGCAAGTTGGGGCACTGGAAGAACGAGTGTAAGGCTGTACAAAATGGTAATGTGCAAAATAATGATTTGAATCCACAGACGCAGAATGAGGTGCCATGGAAGAAACAGCAGCAGGTAATAAAAAACCAGTTACCCACTGCACCTATATCAAATTACAGGAGCAAAGCACAACAGTGTAGATACCTCAAATTGGGAGGGAAGTGACAGGAAAGATTCAGCAACTTCACAATTTCTTTTGAGCGATACATTTTTCAGTGAAGAACCTTACTGATGGTGCCTGAGTGGGGAGGACGAGGAGTGCGTGCTTGGCGCCTCCTTGCCGGTAGACAAGTCAGGCCCATACATTGAAGGAAGGTTTGAAGGAAATGATGTCACCTTTCTATTGGATCCTGGTGCTACCCGTTCTACTGTGAGAAGAGCAGACGTTCCAAACCTACCCCTCTCGGGAGAAGCGATCCAAGTAGTGGGCGTTTCTAATAAACAAATTAGTACCCCAGTCACAGAACCAATGGAAGCGGCGTTCCCGCCGTGAAGATTAGGATGTGACCGCCAGGGTGGCGGTCACATCCTCTATCCTTAACATTGCGGCGGGTGCAGCTTCAAGTTGCACCCGCCGCAATGTTAAAAATGCATACTTTGCATTTGTATGCAGAAAGCGGCAGGCACCGCGCGGTGCCTGCCGATCTCTGCATACAAATGCAGGGGGGTACCATAGGTACCCCCCATGTGCACCCCCCACCCACCTTCACCTAGGGGGCCCGCAACGGGTCCCCGCAGTGAAGTACCACATGCTTTTCCATGGCGGAAAATCCGCCGCGGAAAAGCATCTTTTCAGGCATTTCCTAATATGGTGGACGGTGTCTGAGAGACACCTCCACCATATTAGAGCTTTTCCACCGCAGGACCGCGGCGGAAAAGCTGCGTACGGACTTCCCGACCCCCCTGCCATCCTAATCTGGCGGGGGTCTTGTGAATCACCGCAGCGGTGAATCCGCATCCTCAGGGCCGGCGGTGGCTTCCGCCGGCCCCGAGGATGCGGATTCACCGCAATCATAATAGGCCCCTTACTGTGCAAAATGAATTGCACCATTTTCTGTACCCCAAATGGTGTTGAAATTCAGACACCAGACGAAGACGGAGTTTATAAACTGATGTTAGCAAAACAAAAGACAGAGACTAAAAGATTGACAATAGAAGAAGTACAACAGACTGTAAAACATAATGTATGGGATTTTACTGGAAAAGATGTAGGATTAATGGCAATTGTTGATCCAATAAAAGTGACAGTGAAGGAAGGTGCAATTTACCCAAATACTCGACAGTACAAGATGAGCCCAGAAATAAAAGCAGGTGTTGCACCAGAAATAAAACGTGTGGTTGAAGCAGGCATTTTACAAGAAATAATGAGCAGTCCTGGTAATTCACCCATAATTGGTATAAAGAAACCGAGTGGCAAGTACAGGGCTGTGCAAGACCTCCGCAAAATTAATAAGATTGTTATTCTATGCTGTCCAGTCGTGCCAAACCCTGCAGTGATTCTGTATCAGATACCATGGGAGGCTGAATGGTTTACTGTCATTGACTTGTGTCATGCATTATTTTCGATTCCATTACACCCAGATAGCAAATTTCTTTTCTCCTTTGAATTTGACCGTCATGTGTACGTTTGGAATCGCGTTCTCAGGGGTACACAGAGAGTCCCTCGATTTTCAATCAGATTTTGAAAAAGTGCCTTGAGTCTTTGGTACTACCTGGACAGTCAGTCCTGGTACAGAATATAGAGGACCTCTTGGTGGAGTCTAAAACACGAAATGACTGTGTTGTTGATACCATTGCGTTACTGAACCATTTAGGTGAAGGGGGACATAAAGTGTCACCAGAGAAATTACAATTCTGCACAACGTCAGTAAAATATCTGGGGCACCAGATAGAAAGGGGTGGCAGAAGGGTTACCTCAGAAAGAATCAGGATAATCAGAAACAATAATTTACCCCAAACGCAGTAAGAGATCAGAATGTTTCTTGGAGTAGTAGATTACTGCAGGCAATGGATTGTGGGATTTACAGTCCTAGCAAAACCACTGATACAAATGACAAAGAAAAGAGCAAAGGACCCAGTAGAATGGGATGACGAAAGCATGACTGCTTTTGTAAAGTTGCGAGAATGCCTGTGTACAGCTCCAGCATTAGGGATGCCTGACTATTCAAAGGACTTTGCACTTTTCTGTGACACACAAGATAATTGTCCACTTTCAGTTTTAACTCAAATTCATGGTTGGATGAGACGTCCTGTGGCACATTTTTCATCCACATTAGACCCAGTGGCATCAGCCTTGCCTGGATGTCTGAAAGCAGTGGCTGCAACGTGAGTGATCCTGGAACAGAGTGAGTCTATTATTATGGGGCATCCTGTGACTGTGTATGTTCCACATGCAGTTGTGATTTTGCTGACCAGAACAAAGACCCAGTATCTCACACCTAGTCAGCTGACTAAGTATGAAAGAATTCTGGTAGGTGCAGGAAATGTAACTATTGCCAGGTGAAACATTCTGAACCCAGCAACACTGCTACCTGATTCACATTTTGCAGAAGTAAAGGGAGAGATTGAACATGACTGTATTGACTTGACTGAATATAGCACAAAACCACGTCCTGACATAAGAGAAGAGCCACTAATTGATTCTGAATATGAGCTGTTTGTAGATTGCTCATGTATGGGGCATGAGGAAGGAGGTCAGAGTGCTGCCTATGCGGTGTGCACTTTGGGGGGTCCAATTGAAGCATCTTATTTACCTGGAGTCAAGTCTGCACAAATAGCTGAATTGGTTGCAATAACAAAGGCCTGCAAATTTGGGAAAAATTGGATGGTAACCATATACACTGACAGTCAAGTCAGTATGGTTACGGGGTTGTGCATGACTATGGCCAACTATGGATGCAAAGAGAGTTTCTGACATCTTCAGGTACTCCAATTAAAAATGGTCATTATGTAAAAGATTTACTTGAAGCGATTCAATTACCAAAAGAAGTGGCTGTGGTCAAGTGTGCTTACAAATCTGGTAATGACAAAGTGACAGCCGGTAACCGATATGCTGACCAGTTAGCCCAACATTGTGGGAAATATAAAATGTCTGTTAATAAGAAAGTTGAGGTGGGCGGAAACAGTTCCCAACTTATGCTGCTAGAAGGTGTGAATACGTGGGAGGAAGTGAGAGATTTGCAAATTGGAGCAGAACCAAAGGAAAAAGAAGAATGGAGGAAAATAGGTTGTCAGAGAAGAGTTGAGGATGGTGTCATTGTATATCTTGATGGAAGGCCAGTGTTACCAGACTGTATGCTTGCTCCTATGGCTAGGATGGTTCACAGAGATTCTCATTTGGGAAGAGATGCTATGATACGTCCGTTCAAACAGTCATGGTTCAATACGAAATTCAGGAACATAGCAGAAACACTTTGCCAGAGGTGCCTGGTTTGTCAACAAATGAACCCAGGAAAGAAAACAGTAGTGTTACCAGGAAAGATTGGGAAGGCAGAGGGTCCCTTTATACGACTGCAGATTGATTTCATTCAGTTGCCTCCTTGTCGAGGACTAAAATACATTCTTGTCATTGTCTGTCTGTTTTCAAAATGGGTGGAAGCTTACCCCACACTCAGGAATGATAGCATCACTGTAGCCAAACTCTTACACAGAGAACTGATACCACGTTTCGGTTTTCCAGTAACAATTGAATCAGACTGAGGCTGCCATTTTAATAATGAAATAATTGGCCTAATCTGTGAAGCATTCAAAATTAAGCAAAAACTGCACTGTGCATATCGCCCAGAGGCTTCTGGAAAGGTAGAACAATTGAATGGCACAATCAAGTCAAGACTAGAAAAGATGTATGAGTCTACCCGATTGGAGTGGCCAGATGCTTTGCCCCTTGTTCTGATGGGACTTAGAAGTATTCCAGACCGGAACACAGGCTTGAGTCCCCATGAAATACTGATGGGAAGAGCAATGAGGCAGGCATGGGTGCCAGGACCCAAGTATATCTGATGATTTAGTACTGGAGTACTGCAAAGAACTGGCTGACCAAGTGCGTCCTATCTCTCACCAGGTTGGGTAAAACGCTGTCGCCAGGCAAGCAACAGCAGCACATGACCTGAATCCAGGTGACTGGGTAGTGCTAAAGAAACATACTCGAAAATCTTGCCTTGCACCGAGGTGGGGAAAACCACGACACGTGATTATAGTTACCACCACAGCTGTGAAATGTGCAGGAGTTCCACACTGGATTCATGCCAGTCACACAAAAAGAGTGACTGAACCTGACGAAACTGTAGCTTGTACAGGTTGTACAGCTGAGGGGTCTCGAGATGTCGATCCTGAAGTAGCTGAAGAAGAGCAACGAGCACCAGTCAAGATGATTGGATTCCAATAATCGATATACCTGCAGAATATATAAGAACCAGAAGTCAAACTTACCAAGATAGACAGAGTGATAGTAAGGATGAGACAGGCTTAGAAGAAGGTACTCAGATCATAGAAATACAAGTCAAAAGTGATTCTGAGGAGGAACAGATAGGGATAGATCCAAATACTCAGATAATCGACACTCCACCAAGAACTCCAGAGTCTGAGAAGGGATAGACAGGTATTAGGGCAAAAGCTCAGGCGGAAGAAAAGCAAGAGTTCGAAGAGCCTGAGGAGGACCAGATAGGTGTAGAAAACAGTGTGCTGGAAGAAGAAAGTGAATCAAAACAAAGTCAAAATCAGCAAATACCTGAACAAGACCAGATTAGTAACCAGGCAGAAGAAACAGTAATAAGACCTGGACCTAGTCAGATAGAGAGGGACACAGAAGAAAACATCGAAATAGATGTGCCACAACTGAATGAAAATAAGAGAACGTTGGAAGAAGGCCAAAGCACAGTGCCAGCTAAAAGACTCAGGAAAGGAGACAAGTGGCCTAGGTTTGTCAAAAGACTGAAACTATGTTTAAAGACAATTAATGAAGAACCTGAACAGGTAAATGAGATATCAAGTCAAGCTGACCAACCTGTGATACAACCAAAAAGAAGAAGTCCACGATTAAAAAGACTGAATAATAAATACAAAGGCCCTGAAAATGGGGCGTGGCTTAGCAAGCCACGATGGCGGCTGTGTCCTGCTGAGGCTCCGCGATCGGGCTAGCATCCAGCCCAGTACCCGAGATCGCCGGGAGCCTCAGCCCACTGATAAGGCACCTGGGACCCCCCGTGCGCTGGGGCGCCGCTTGGACGACCTCCGGCGACGGCGGACGAACAACACGGACCGATTTTCGCAAATCCGGAGCCGAGCGCCTCGGTCCAAGATGGCGGGCGCGACCCTGTCCGGCGGGCACTCACGCCGCCGGGAGCTGACCCAGTGATCAGAGGCCCCAAGAGACAGAGCTGACGGACGCCTACGAGGGGCCCCGGAGCAACAACGAGACCGGCCCCCCCGGAGTACGCGCCGGACGGCGCCTTCCCGCGATCCGAAGTCCCGGCGCGCAAGATGGCGGCCGCCGGACCGGGGCTCCACTACATCGGCACTGTGGCCTCACCGAGAGCCTGATCGTCCCCCCGGCATCGGCCGACCCGCCGGACGCGGAGGGACGACGGACGCGTTGTGGACGTGGTGGTGTGCCATCCAGTGACCAACAACGCACAAGCGAGGGCGGTGAGTGCCCGTCCCTCCCCCCCTCCCTCGGAGTTCTCGGCGCCTGTGGCGCCCCCCCCCCTACAGCCTCGGGGGCTCCGTGAGGCGACGAGGCACACGCCGCTGGCTGACCAGAGGATCCAGAGCGCCTCCACTACCCCGCACCGATCGCCGGATCTAAGTGCCTGACCCTAAGATGGCGCCCACAGCGTCCTAGACTCCAGGAGCAGCGCGAGCCTCACCACGGGAGCAGGTGTGGCCCCTCCCAGACTCGAGACTCCACCGGCGGCCGCCCATTACACCGGAGCCCCTCTGAACTCCCACCACCTGACCTCTGGCCCTCCCGGCCACCACGGACACTGCGCCACACACCAGGGGGGGCCCACGGGGCCTTTTTGACACCGGAACCACCGGCTCCGATGGCCTCGGACCGCCTCTGACGCCCTGAACCAGAAGGCGCTCCCTGAGACGAGGAGGGGCCGTCCCGGAGCCTGGGGAGACAGGAGTGACCGGCTGCCATTGAACTTGCCCGTGGCCCAGCTGCGTCGGCCTGCTGTACCCAGAGTGCACGGCGGCCAGGTGGCCCACATACCGGCCTTCTCCCTCACCACCCCCTCTCTCGCTCCAGTGCCCGAGCGCACAAAGTGACGGCCACTACGCCGGGGCTCCGAGGTACCGACCCTGATCACACACTGAGAGCCTGATCACCCTCCGATCTGCCACCAAGAGGAGTGGAGGACCTCGAGACGTTACCAGTGGCTGTGACCCGGTGGCCCATCCGACAGCACCTATGGGGAAGCCAAGGGCCCCGCAGGTGACGGCTGTCCCTGAAACGGCCGTTGAAAAGATGCCACACACCAGGACGTGGACGCAAGCCAATACACCACAAACAGACCCTGCACTGTCGGCGAAATTGGACCAGGTGTTGGCGGCGATTGAAATGTCTCGCCTGTCAATGGAGGAGAGGTTAGGTGCCCTGACGACGGACATTAGCTTGATCCGAGACGAACACCGTAAACTGGCGGACAGGGTAAAGGAGGGCGAACGAACCGTGACCGAGTTACGACCCGTGGTGAAGATGCAGGAGGAAGACATGAGAGAGGTACTTCGTCGTGTGGAGGCCTTAGAAGAGCGCACAGTGGACTTGGAGGACGCTCGAGAAGATGTAACATCCGCGTCCTGGGCCTGCCGGAGGGGATTGAAAATTCGGATCCTCTGACCTATATGGAATCCTGGACCAGATCGTTCACTCCGGAGAGTGAGAGATCACCGTACTTCTCCATCGAACGGGCCCACAGAGTCCCGGCCCGGGCACCCAAACCTGGCCTCCCTCCACGACCCATGCTAGCTAAATTCCTACATTTTCGAGACCGAGACGCGGTGCTCCGAGCGGCCCGGACAGTGGGCCCCCTGCAGGTGGAGGATCAACATGTTATGGTGTTTCCGGACTACGCCCGGGAGGTCCAACAGCGGCGATCCACCTTTCTGGAAGTCAAGAGACGCCTCCGCGCTAACGACCTACAGTACTCCTTGCTGTTCCCGGCCCGCCTCAAAGTACTGTACAATGGGAAAGCCCTCTTCTTCACCACGGCGACGGAAGCACAGGATTGGGCTGACCTTCACTGCCCGCTGATCCCTAAGCCCGGACCCCAGAGGACCCGCAACAACGACCCCAGACGGTCTCGACGGCGGGGCGCGAACCGTACCCAGTCTGGCCGCCCCAGGAGCCAGGCGTCCTCCCCCACGGGGTCGCCCGACCTTGCGCAAATCATGCAAGAGCGACGAGATGCCCTACGAGCGGTGGTCGAGCTTCACACGTCGCCCCAGGCATCGGACCCAGAGAGTCACCCACACCTGTTCACCCCAGAGAAGGACCGCGACAGCGACGGAACGATGTCGGGATTTGGCCCGATCTCTTCCCCACTCATGGCGGCACCTACATTGAACGCTACCCTGGCCGACCAACCTAACGCCTCCTCATGAACAGTGAACTGTCGATTCCTGTATCCTTCTAATGATCACCTGTTATATTGCGCGATGTCTAGGTGCCTAGACTGTCTCACCTGATTATAGCATGTGCATCCGAGCGATGGACTCTTCTCCTACAGGAGCCCGACCCGCGCACAGGCCCAGCAGCGACACATGCCGCAACCCCCGCAGTTAACTGTTGTATTTCTCCCCTAGTGGGATACTAGTTTGGATATGCCACCCTCGGTGCTATATCCCCAGTATTGGGACTGTTACCCACCCAAGGTTATACTAGTTGTTACTCCCCTTAGTCCCTCCCCTACGATTGTGGAAGCTTGGCGCGCAGGAACACACGTGACCCATATACACAGGCGCCTTCTGGGTATTATAGGGGGACCCTCATCCCTACCACGACACCCCAGGTATGGCAGTCCCACGATCAGACATTAACATCCTTACTTTGAATGTACGAGGCCTGCACACACCTAGCAAACGATACTCTGTGTACGCCTACATTAGACGCATGTCAGCCAATATCGCACTCCTTCAGGAGACACACATAAATGCTACCGAACTCACTCGCCTGCAATCTAAATGGCGTGGGACCCTCTGTGCCACGCAATACTCAGCGTTTGCACGCGGAGCATTGATCTGGGTCAGACCGGGTACTCCCTTCCGGGTGCTCCGACGGGTGGTGGACAAAGAGGGGAGGTATGCGCTTCTGGAGGGAATACTTGACGGGCAGGGAATACTCCTTGGCAGCATTTACGCCCCTAATACGGACCAGGATAAATTCTGGGATCACCTCACGGGCATTCTGGCCCAGTTCACCACAGTCCCATGGATACTAGGGGGCGACTTTAACTGTACACTGGACACCACCCTGGACCGCTCACATCCTCCTCCCGCACATTCCCCGGCCCCCCGACAGGCGGAACTCTTTAGGACCTGGGTCACACACTGGGCGCTCACTGACGCATGGCGACACCTCCACCCACTGGCTCGCATTTACTCCTTCCACTCGATCCCACACAACCTCCGGGTCCGCCTAGACCGCTTCCTCTGTTCTGCACCAATTCTCCCTAAGATCACGTCCACGGACTATCTGGGCCGGATCCTCTCGGATCACGACGCTCACATTGTGCGACTAACTTGGCGCCCCCCCCACCCACCGGTCCCCACCTGGCGCCTTCCTCGGGATTGCCTGACCGACCCAGTATTCAGAGACACGCATAAAACTTGCATACGGGACTACTTCGCACATAACGCGAACACGGCGTCGTCGGTAGTAGTGGAATGGGACGCGTTTAAGGTGGTGGCTAGGGGAGAATGCATCAAACAGGTGGTGGGGGTTCGCCGCACCCTAGAACGGACGCTCCTGACCTCGGAGCAGACATTAGCCACCCTCACTAAACGACTCGACGACTCGGAAGAGCACGCTGTGCTCACGGCCGAGGCTAAGACGGAATATCAGACCGCCTGCGCCGATCTTCGGAAGTATAATTTCAGGGCTTACGCCTCTAGGATGCATAAGGATAGGGACAAAACGGGGGCGCTGTTGGCTTGGATGGCGAAGCAGGACACCGAACTTAAGCCAATCACAGATATTATCAACCCGGACGGTGTGTTGGTGCGCTCACAGGCCGAGATTCTCCTGGCGTTCCAGCGTCATTATACACGAGTGTACGGGACCCCGACCCAGTACTCCCTGTCTTCTGTAGACAATTTTCTAGACCCTCTGACTCTATCCACAATATCGGACGCCGACAAACGCTCCCTCGACGCCAAGATTGCCCCATCTGACATCACCCAGGCGATACGGGCCATGTCTCGTAACAAAGCGCCGGGGTTGGACGGCTTCCCACTGGAATACTACTCGACGTTTTCCCCCCTGGTGGTCCCTCGTCTGTCGCGGATGTTTGGGGCGTCTCTTCATCTAGGCAGGCTGCCGCAGTCACTGCGAGAGTCCGTGATCGTCACCTTTCCCAAGCCCCACAGAGACCCTCTCCACTTGGGGTCGTATCGCCCCATCACGCTCCTGTCTGCCGACTGTAAAGTCCTGGGGAAAATCCTGGCGGACCGATATGCGCAGGTCATTCGCCCACTGGTCCACCCCGACCAATGCGGCTTCGTGCCGGGAAGAAACACCTCCCAGAATCTCCGTCGTGTCTTCCATGTCCAGGATCAGGTGCGTGACCGATTTCCTCGCGCCGCCTGTCTCATTATGGACCTAGAAAAGGCATTTGACACCCTCACTTGGCCCTATCTCTTCTCTGTCCTGCGGCGCCTTAATATCGGTCCGACACTCATGGCGTACACACGCCTCCTGTATACCGATCTCACCGCCCGAGTACGGATCGGGAAACATATATCACCAGCATTCGGAGTTCGGCGGGGCACAAGACAGGGGTGCCCCCTGTCGCCGCTCTTATTTGCGTTAGCGGTCGAGCCGCTGGCGGTTCGGCTTCGCCTGGAGGGTGTAAACTGGGGCATTCCCCTCGCGGACGACATGCATTGCGTGTCCATGTACGCGGACGATCTCCTCATATATGTCCGGGACATCGAAACGGACCTGGCCCCCATAGGAGCGACACTGGTGGATTTTGCAGACGCCTCAGGCCTACAGGTGAACTGGGACAAGTCCACAGTCTACCCCCTACACCCGAGCCTACCCCCCCGGGAGGTCGAACTCGGTCCACATACACTCTCATGGTCCGCGGAGGCCCCCCGTTACCTCGGTGTCCGCTTATACCATTCTCCGGCGGCCATGCTGACGGGTAATCACCACGCAGTGCTAGCTAGTCTGCGCCCGACTGTCGCCTTCTGGAATAGACTCCCCCTGGCCCCGATAGGACGGATAGCCCTAGCTAAAATGGTGATGCTTCCCCGACTCCTCTACCACTTCACGAACCTACCGGTTATACCACCCAGGTCCTTCTTCTGCGCTGTCGATTCCCTCTTAGGAACCCTCATTTGGGGCGGGGGCCGTCACCGAGTTGCCCTGAAAACCCTCCAACTTCCCACGACGCAGGGTGGACTCGGAGCTCCATCCTTCGAGGCGTATTTCCTCGCGGCACAACTCCAATGGCTGTCTTACTGGACGGCGGACCGTGATCCAGCGGCCTATAGAAAATATATCATAAACAACGCTACCCAACTTCATAACCTATAAACAAAATTCTATACTAAATATGGACCCATTTATAAACCTGACATATTTTGGGCCTACTGAATCAGGTGGTCAGATTAAATCTATATATACATTATCTACAAACTATATACAATTTTATACATTTGCGTAAAGAATATTGTCATTAGAATAAAACTTGACCATTTAAATGACCACCATTGGCGACGTGATCTAGCTAATAGTAACCTACACTCTTGAATAACCAAGACCAGCTTGTTTGTCAAAAGTAAGATTTTATTTACTAAATTATGGTATATAAGTTGATAGTTTTATAAATGAATTTTATTTGCAATAAAGCAAGCATGATTGTAAAGAAATATGAGAAAAATACAATTTAAGCAAGTGAATCAAAATCAAAGTGAATATTTAAAGTTTAGCATTTCTAAAACCTAATTCCCTAACTGAGCTAAATAGATAGAAATTAAAGAAAAGTTCTTTGAGGATTCTTACGTGCTCCACGCAAAGTCCGACAGCACATCACCCTCATCGGAAAGTCAGAAAGCAGCAGCCAGCCCATCCCTAGGGGCATGACTTTTTATACCTTTCTATGCTAACTAAACTACGCAAAGGAAAGTTTTCAGAAATCTTCGACGTCCCATTGGCTGAGAGTGACAAGTGACATGTCACCCACTTTTCAAAAGTTCCATTAGATCATGTTTCATAAAGACCATTGTCTCTTCCACGTGAAACCAGGAGCTTCCTGAGTTTGCAACAAATGTTCAAATTTGTTCTCACTACGTCCAAGCAACTTCCGCGGATGCCAAGTTAAGGCTGACAAAATGTTCATTTTCGACCTTGGCCATGTCCGACAGAATGATGACAGCACATCAGTTTTTGCTTTGTGAATGCAGCTTTGATAAACGCTTTAATTCAGAATGGGCGTCTCGTGACTTTTGCAGAATTACAAGTCAGCTCTTTTCTGCGACTCAAGTGACTAGGCCCAAAAGCAGGCAATTTAAGCTTTCTAGTATAAAACAAACACAAGAAAAGTATTAATGTGAGAAATAAAGTAGATTCTGTATCCACCCCAAGATTTACTAATTAATTAACCCACCCGATTAATCAAAATGTTATCTAGCCATTGCAAACAAATAAAGCAGCGTTTATATCTACCAGTCTCCGTTATTCCATGAGACTTATATGCACCTAGAATAGTAGAAATGACATCACACAAACAAGGAAAAGCAAAACAAGCACATGCTTCTTTTAAGTTTGCAGCAGTTAGTAATGACAAAAACGAAAACAATAAATTATTTTATTATTTTGCACGAACAAAAAGATGCAACAATTATGCACATTTATGAGCACACATGTTAGTCCCCCCATGTGTAAAGTTTAATCTAAGTTGTATTAGCACGACATATCACAAATCATTAATATTATTATTCATGTTATGGAAATGTGACTTCACGAGTTTAAACAAAATTTTGTTTTCTATCTCGCTCCATCAACTCCCTCATCTGGTGATTAACAAATCACCACACCAGCACTCAAAATTTTGATAATTTAAATTTTTAAGAAATCGATTCAAATTCATTTGTATCAGTAAACCTAAAAGTCTGTTTCTGCATAATCTTTGGAATTAGCATAACGCTCTCTATGTAACTCCTGTAATTCGATCTCTCTTTCTTCTTCTTTTCTGAGTTTATAGATTCTTTTCTTTTCTTTCAACTGTTTCTTTCTTTTATGTAACAAACAACCTATTTTAGTCAAAATAAAAATGAATACTATTATAATCAAAGGTGCCAGAATCTTGCCAAGAATTGAACTTCCAATATCATGAAACCAGTTTTTAATTGCTTGAAACCTTTTTGAAAGTTTCCCTGTAAAATCATCTTCTTCTAAAGGAATTATATCTGAATGCATTTGTGTAATATTCTTAATATACATTTCAATATTCTTACTTTCATCAGGTATATATGTACAACAATGTTGTACATGTAAAATGCCACAGACTCCTCCCTCTTTTGCTAGGAGTATGTCTAAAGCAAGGCGGTCTTGAATTACCATAGATCTAATTGCAATAACTTCGACATTGACTAATTGAAACCCATCAGCTGTGTCAGTTGATAATCTATCAACTATAGTGGACAATTTTCTGATTCTCCCTGCATTTAGGGTTATACCAACAAAAGGTATTACAGCTTGAAAAATATCTCCCAGAACTTCAGTAAAAGTTTCTCTTTTAACTCTATTTACATAATTATGAATTTTAAACAATCCTTCTGAATCTCTGTCAACATGAAACACTTTAGGAAAAACAATTCCCACATAACAAGTTCCATACCAGTGGTCTGGAAGGTTGTAGTAGGCTTTGTCACCACAAACAAAATAAATCCCAGGAAAGATAGGATCTTTTCCGCCTTTAAATCCCCAACCTCCCAAAATCTGATAAGTATCTTCACAGTTACTTGCACCTACAAAGTAATTATCAAAAAGTGTATTATCTCTTCTAATGCAAAGTTTTCCACTAACTGGTTTGTCTATGTGAATTGCAATATTTTCAAGCATTTTGCCATTTAATTTCTCATCCTCTTTCTGCCAGAAACTTGACTTAGTCTGCTTGACTAATTCATTCCTCTTATAAATTGCTCTTCTCTCCTCAACCATGTTCAAAAATTTCTTTCCTTCAGCACTTAATTTACATGTTAGATTATTCTTGTAAGCATACTCGTAAGTGAGTTCATTAGTAACAAGGAAAAATTCTCTCATTTGTTTTGCTTTCTTATGCTTATTTAAAGTATTATCAATCTTAATATTTGCAAAAATTTCATCATAATTTGAATAGTAATATTCTAAACGTCCAGTTTGATAAAATAAACTAGTTAATACACTACATGTTACAGCATAAGTGAGAGGAAGCATATTATATGTTACTCCCTCAGAAACAGAAGCAGGTAACTTAACACAGACGTAGCAGTCTTTTGCATCCATTACCTTAACATATTCACTCAATAGCTTTGTGAATGTATTACTTGAAAAATCACCAATTGATTTATCTTGATGAATGTTAGGCTGATGATCAATAACTTTTGCAGACGCACTATGTTTAGTTTGGCTAACCAGAGCTTTGCTTGTTAAGTTAACTTTGTGTAATTCTCTATTCATCTCCAAAGGGATAATTACAGCTAGAACCAACCAGAGCAGAACTAAAATGAGCAGACACACCAGAGTCATCTTACAGCATCTTTTAAAAACAGAACACTTTGAAGTGCTCTCCTTAACATAAGGCATTCTTGGTTAATTTTAGCTTAAAAATAAAATAAAAATAAATTTTAAAATTCTAATTTTATATTTACACCCCCCTTTTAAAATATTTTTTTTTTTTTTTTTTTTAAAACCCTAAACAAGATTTCTTCGACCTTATGTCATACATAAGTTTTCTTCAACTAAACAGTTTTTCTTCGACCTTGTGTCAACTAACAAATTTTCTTCAGCCTTTTGCCAATTTAATATTTCTGTACCTCAATCATTGTCACTAATTTCTTGGATTTCGTTTTCTTCTTCACTACTATCATATATGTCAATAACAGGTGGAATTACTAAGTAAGTCCACTCAGGAGACTTGTATTTTTGGTTTGGTCTTATTATTCTCTTCCCTTTTCTCGATATCACTTCAATTTTTCTTCCAACTCCAACTTCTTTTCCAGGACTCTTTTGACTACTGATTTCTTCAACTTGTTCTTTTGGCTTTTTAATCAATCTGACTCTCAATCTTCCACCTGGCCAGTAGTCTGCTTTTCTCACGTACTTCTTCTTTGGTTCAGAATTATTTGATTCTGACTTCCAAGTCCTTTTCTTTCTGTTTTCACTTTCACCTTCCACGTCACTTTCTTCAGTTTCGTAGTCTGAAATTTCAATTGACTCAGGAACTTCTCTATTCGGCAATTTCACTCCTTCAGGAACTTCACTTTGTCTTCCATCACTGGTACTCGGTAATTCGTCTTCTTCCTCTTCCTCAATTACCCCCAACTTCCCAGATTTCAGATTTTTGTTCCTTACTTCAGAGTTTATTCTCTGCCTTTCGATACTCTCCTGTTCTGAAACTTCTTTTTGTTCTGCTTCTTTGTCTTCAATGGAGACAACCGAATCTTCAGTTATCTTTCCTTTTAACAGATTCTCTTCACCTTCAGAATCTATTTCAATTATTTCCAAGTCTTTTCTTGTCAAATTTCCATTCACTGGCACAGTTTCCAGATGTCGACTTTCTTGTCGATCTTCAGAATCTGGAATTATTTCACCTTCTGTTTCGCCTTCTGCTTCAGAATCAGAATCATCTGTGGTATCACTTTCAACATCAGAACTCTCAGGAGTTGGTACTGGAATAGTATGACTAGGATGAATCCAACGTTTCAATCCTCTGCACTTTACAGCATTAGTAGTGATTAAAATTATCTGCCTAGGTTTCTGCCATCTAGGAGCTAGACAATTCCTTCTCCGATGTACTTTCGTTCTGACCCAATCGCCAGGTCTCAGATCATGTGTCAAAACCTTTTCATCTGATTGAGCTTCAGTTCCCACCTGATTAGACACAGAAGTTACCATATCAGATAACCTTTTACAGTAATCCAAAATTGCACTGTCATTTATGCTCAACAGTTTACCTACAGGTACAAAAGCTTGCCTCATAAGTCTTCCCATTAAAATTTCATGAGGACTCAAACCTGTCTTTTTATCTGGTGTACTTCTTAATGACATCAAAACAAGTGGAAGAGCATCAGTCCATTTTATACCTGTTTCAAGACACATTTTTCCAATTCTGTTTTTAATTGTTCCATTTATTTGTTCAACTACTCCTGATGCCTCTGGTCTGTATGCACAGTGTATTTTCTGCTCAATACTCAAAGCTTCGCAAATTAACTTCATCAGTTTGTTATCAAAATGGCTTCCTCCATCACTCTCAATAGTGACTGGAAAACCGTACCTTGGGATGATTTCTCTGAGCATTAGTTTTGCCACTGTAATTGAATCACAATGTCGTGTAGGGAAAGCCTCTACCCATCTTGAAAATAAGCACACAATTACAAGCACATATTTCAAACAATTGTGTAATGGCATTTCGATGAAATCCATTTGTAACCTGGTAAAGGGACCACCTTCTCGACCAATTATTCCTGTCCCCACCACTGATTTTCTGTTTGGATTCATTTGTTGGCATGACAAACACCTTTGACAAAAAGATTCTGCAATAGTTCTAAACTTGGTATTGAACCATGTTTCTCTGAAAAGTCTAACCATAGAATCTCTTCCGAGATGTGCTGGACCATGATATAATCTGGCCATGTCAGCAATCAAGCAATTTGGTAAGACTACTCTGCCATCTTTGTAAACCCACACTCCATCTTCTTCACGTGGTCTACAATCTGATCTTAACCACAAGTCTTTTTCTTCATCTTCTGCTTCATTTTGTAAATCTCTAATCTCATGCCATGTTTCTACAACAGTTGTTAGCATTAATGAATTTGAATCAGTTTCTTTACTTCTCTCCCGATTATATGAATAATTTTTCCTTGCGCAGTATTTAGCTGTTTCATCTGCGAAGGCATTTCCCTTGGAAATATAATCAGTTCCTCTAGTGTGCGCTGCACACTTAACAATGGCGATTTCTTTTGGCAATTGTATTGCTTCTATTAATCTCCTAATGAAAACTGCATTTTTAATTGGTGATCCTGCTGATGTCATGTATCCTCTCTGTGACCAGAGTTGTCCATAATCATGTACAACTCCGTACCCATACTGACTATCAGTAATGATGGTAACTCTTATATCCTTTGATATTTCACATGCACGAATTAAAGCAATCAATTCAGCCACCTGTGCTGAACGAACTCCTTCAAGACATGATGCTTCTTCAACATCTACGACTGTACAAACTGAATATGAAGCTTTTAAGACACCTCCTTCGGATCTTAAGCATGACCCATCTACAAAGTAGACAAAATCCGATTCAGACAAAGGTCTGTCTTTGATGTCTTTTCTTGGTTTAGTGTAGAATTCCATGACATCTAAACATTCATGTTCTATTTCAATGTCATCAACAATTTCAGAATCAGGCAATAATGTAGAAGGATTCAGATTTAAACATCTTGAAATCGAAACATTATCTGCTCCTAGTATGATTTTCTCATACTTTGTTAATCTGCTACTTGTTAAATGTTGAGTCTTACCTCTTGTCAGTAATATTTCAACTGAATGAGGTACAAAAACTTTCACAGGAAATCCCATAATGATCCCCTCACTTTGTTCGAGGCTGATACTTGTAGCTGCAACTGCTTTCAAACAACCTGGTAATGCTTTTGCAATTGGATCAAGAACTGCAGAGAAGTATGCAATAGGTTTCTTTAAATTTCCATGTCTCTGAATTAACACAGATAATGCACATCCTTCTCTCTCACTGCAATACAGTTCAAAATCTTTCTCATAATTTGGCATACCTAAAGCAGGAGCTTGGCATAAGCTCTTTTTCAGGTTCTCAAAAGAGTCCATCTCAGCATCATTGAGAATGATTGGATCTTTTACATCTGACTTTGTCAGTCTTTGTAGTGGTTTTGCAATTACTGAAAATCCACTTATCCATTGTCGACAGTAACCAACCATTCCCAAGAACATTCTGACCTGTCTTTGTGTTCTTGGTGGTAACATTGCTTGAATCATTTTTATTCTTTCTATTGTTACTTGTCTTTTTCCCTTTGCAATTCTGTGACCAAGATATTTTACTTCTTGTTTACAAAACTGTAGTTTTGCTGGGGACACTTTATGTCCTTCTTCTGCAAGGCGATTTAACAGAATTATTGTGTCTGTTACACAATTTTCTCTTGTCTTTGCAGCTATTAACAAATCATCAATATACTGCACTAGCGTAGACCTACCAGGTAAGTCTAGATCTTCTAATGATCTTTTTAACAGTTCGTTAAAAATTGAAGGACTTTCTGTATAGCCCTGAGGGATTCTTGACCATCCGAGGGTCTTACCTTGGAATCTGAAAGCAAATATTTCATAACTGTCTGGATGTAAGGGAACAGTAAAGAATGCATTGCAAAGGTCAATGACTGTATACCATTCAGCATCATGTGGAATCTGAAATAGAATTACTGCTGGATTTGGAACCACAGGACAACATGGAACGACAATTTGATTAACTTTTCTCAAATCTTGTACGATTCTAAATGTTCCGTTAGACTTTTTAACTCCCATAATTGGTGAATTACAAGAGCTACTCTCCATTTCTTTTAATACACCTTGCTTGATTAATTTTTTAATTATAGGTGTAATACCTTCTATTGTTTCTGTTTTCATTTTATATTGTGGAGTGTTTGGAAATTCTATTCCCTGTTTCAATGTAATTTTTACTGGATCTACGTTTTTCATTAGACCCATCTCATTTCCAGTAAAATCCCATATTTCAGATTTCACTGTTTCTTTGAGTTCTTCAGGTAAATCTTTTTCTTCAAATGCAGGAAACAATTTTGTTTCTTCTGCTTCCATCATCATCATTGTCATTCTGTATAAACCATCTTCCTCCATTGTTTGTAATTCAACTCCATCAGGAGAACAATATATTCTACAATTCATTTTACATAGGATGTCTCTGCCCAATAGATTTACTGGACTACTATTACAAACCACAAATCTGTGTTTGTCTCTGTAGTTTCCAATTTCAACTGGTACTGGATCAGTTAAGTCAGTTTTAATTTGCTGATTACTTACTCCGACAACTTGGATGGTATCCCCAGAGAGAGGTAGGTTTTCAATTTCCACTGATCTAACAGTAGAACGGGTAGCACCAGTGTCCACTAGAAAAGTGATGTCTACATCATTAACTTTCCCGTTTACAAAAGGACCAGACTGGTCAACCTCAAGAGTGGCTCCAACAACACACTCTTCCTCCTCTCTCGGGCACCGTCAACAATAATCATCAGAATCGCTATCTTGACTTTCTGCTAATAAAAATTGTTGTGAAGCATTTTGCATTTGAACCCTTTGCTGCTTTTGCTGTTTTTGTGGTTTTATTACCTGTTCACTTCCCTGAAATCCCACGTTTGGATTATATTTTTGAACTCCCCCACAATTCGGAAAAGGTGGTTGTGGCAATTGGTCTTGACGATTATTCACCTGTTGTTGTTGCTGTTGCTGTAACTGTCGCTGAATATTAAATTCGTTTAACCCCTGTTGTATCTGTAGCTGTCGCTGCAGGTCAACACCATTCTGCATCTGTGGATTCAATAAGGGATTCTTTAAGTTTTTAGGAGGATGAGGACACTCGTCTCTCCAATGTCCAATTTCGCCACAATTAAAACAAGGTAATCTTTGTTTCAACTCCTCAATCTTTGGGCTAAATTTCTTTGGGAAATTATTACTTTTAAACTTTCCTTGTATCTGGTTTGTATTTCCAGTTTGAACAAAATTAGTGTTCTTATTTCCCATGCTGGCAATCTGTTGCTCAGCCACCTTTACTTGAGCCCACATGGCTTTCTCCTTCAGCTTCTTCTGTTTTACTTCTATTTCATCACTGCAATACTTTGCTTTTCTTAGAATATCATCTACAGATAGTGATTGCCATCCGACAATACTATTTCTGATCATTTCTCCAATTTCAGGTTTTAATCCATAAACAAATCTATAGACAAAATGGCTCATGTCTTTTTCATCTAATTTTTCATAACCACTGTATTGTTTAAAGATTAACAGTAGTCTTTCATAAAAAGAATGAACTGATTCTTTTGTTTCCTGTTCTGTTCTTTCTATTTTAACCCAATCGACTTCTTTGGGTGGAATTTTGTTTTTCATCCAAACAATTACTTTCTCATAGAAATCCATTACAAGTGGATTTGGAGCACCTGTTTCTTTAATTCGCTCAGGTTCTGTTTTTGGCCAACTAATCGATATTTTGCATTCTGTCCAAAGATCAGATGGAACGACAATATCAAAAAATCCATCTAAATCAATCCACAGAACTTTTGACACTTTAATAAATCTATCGACTTGCCTGTACCACTCAACTGGTTTTTCCCTCAATTTTGGAAAGTCATTTGTAAATAACAGAATGTCCTGTCTCGACCAAGGGACATGAACATATCCTCCACCTGCAATTTCTCTCATTGGAAATTGTTTTGACAATTTTTCCAATCTTTCATCTTCCTTCTTTTTCGTCCATTTTACTCTCCATTTATTTAGTTCTCCTAGCTTTTTGATATAGACGATCAAATCTTTAATATGAACTATTCTTCCCATTGAGTTCAAACTCTCAATGTCACTTTCTGAAAAGTCTAATCTGTAATGCTTTGCAAAATTCTTTTGTTTGCTCACATCAATTTCAAGTTCTGCTGCTAGATCCTCTAGTTGATCATATTTGTTTTTTGTTTTCCACTGTATGCTTTTACAAATGAACAGTAGTTCATCATCTCGATAGTAATTTAAACTATCTGGACCAATTGTTCCAATTATTAATTCTTCGATATTCGCTTTTAATTTGGCCACATCAAGTTTTGGTGTGGTTACCCTGACTTCAGGACTCCCTATATCTGATATAGCACCCATTGGTGTTTTTGGAGATAAATCCTCATTAAAGGTTAAATCAGGCATTCTCGATTTAGAAGAGTTTATTTCAGATAAGTCTGAATAAAATTTTTCAGCAGCCTTTTGAATTTCTGTATTTAAAGGAATAGTTAATCCAGTTTTGTTTGTTTCCTTTTGATCAAATACGGGTTGAACAGGACCAATTGTTACTGGAACTGTCACAGCTTCCATGCCTTTTATCATTCTTTTTATTAATTCTTCTTTTGATCTTATATATTCATTATAATCAACATCTTCAACATTTCTTGCCTCTCTTGTATAATCTTTTGGAGGTTCTCTTGCTCTTGGAGCCATTGTAAAATGTCTACCTTCATTTCGAGCATTCTCGAATTCTGGTCTTCTAGGAGTTTCAATGATTTCACAATTATTTGGATAAAGTTTAGGAGCTTCATTAATTGGAGGTGCACTCGGTGTAGTTTCAGTAGAAACCACCGGAGTAGACCATGATCTAGGAGGTCTCAAAGGCTGATTCTTTCTAGCAGTTGTATATATTTCTTCCATTACTGCATCCTCAGATTCACTTTCCATAGATTTCCCTGTAGGAGTACCCATTACCATTTCATGAATTAAATACAATCCTTCACTCATGTTTCCCTGTCTCCACATTCGCAATCTATCTTCATGAGTTTCTCTTCTCCAAGGTGGATTTTTAGAAGGTCTTTTAATTCCACTAGCTTCTCTTTGTAATTGATACATCTCGTCTTCCCACTCAACTAAAGCTTCAAATTGAGTTGGTCTCGGTTTCGGAACAAGAGCATTCATTTTCTCTCGTAAATTTCTTAAAACTTTTACATTAAATGAACCATCATCAGGCCAAGTTAAAACACCGTCGTTTTTAGTATAGCGTTTCCAACTATCGAACCATAAGACAGTATGATATCCATATTCACCTTCCATATACGCTGCAGGTGTTTTATACTTATGAAGTAGTTTACCACCTCGCGTTTCGATTTTCTTGTCAGGTGAAAATAAATTCTTGAACTTCTGAAATAATGTTGGCTTTTTCTCAACATGTTTAAAATGATAACTCATTTTTAAGAGTTAAATCTAATTCACAAAATCGTTCGTAAAATATTTCCGGGATGTTCCGTAAAACAACCAATCCGTGCGCGAAACACACCAACAAGCCAATGACAGTTGAGCTACGTCACTTTTCTGCTCAACCAATAAATTTGGAGTTTTTCCGAAGGACTAATCAGCTCACAGGCCGTCAGAGACTCAAGAGCCAATCAGAATATAGGTTGTGACGTAGGTCACCCAATCCCAGCGCGGCTCTGTGACGTACACAGCAGCTGCGGTTTCTCGTTTCTCACTACTGGCGCTTACCCCTCCTTCACAAAATCTTTTCACAGCGCCATTTTAAGAACACTTTTCAGTGTAAATTAATTCTTAACGATGACTATAAGGACAACATCTGTTCGTTTCACTATTTAGGATAGTTTACATACATTCAAGTATCCACACTTCGGAATAGACGGCGCTATTCACACTAAGGATAATATTCAATTGTTAGTAGAGTAACCTTACCCCACCCTTCTAACACGTATAATTATGAACTCGCTTTGCTCTGAACCCACCGCGAAGTGAAAGTTCTAAGAGTTCCACTTGAATCATAAAATACAATTCAAACTCGCACTTTCACACTGAAATTTCCCTAATTTCAAACACACATGAAATCCGTACAGGACTCTCACCTGTTTATAGAAATCATGCACCGTTAGCAAAATAACGACGTTATCCGTACAGGGCTCTCACCTGTTTATAGATATGAAACATGTACCCGTACAGGACTCTAACCTGTTTATAGATAATCATGCACCGACGCTAATTTACCCTTCACTCAAGCTCGGATATAACTAATACTCTCATTACAGTGAGTTTTATGGAAGGCGCTTTGTCCCTATTCTCATGCTGCTCTAATTTCTTAGAAAACCCTCACTATACAAGATTCACACCTAGCCCTAAAACTGTGCTGCTCGGCGACAACACTATGGTACACGGCGATACCTCTTGTGATACTCGGCGATATCACTACAAACAGAACAGATGGCTTGCGTGACTAATTTCTCGCCACACAATCTATACCGGTATAGCTTACAGATAGCACGAAAAACGAACTCAACATGTGTTAAAACATCGATCCTATTTCCATACCATAACACTTTAGTAACCCTTAGCAACCACCATATTACCTTGGTTACTCTTAGCAACCATCAATTTCTGCTACCAGAGAATTGATCCAGCGGCCTATAGAAAATATATCATAAACAACGCTACCCAACTTCATAACCTATAAACAAAATTCTATACTAAATATGGACCCATTTATAAACCTGACATATTTTGGGCCTACTGAATCAGGTGGTCAGATTAAATCTATATATACATTATCTACAAACTATATACAATTTTATACATTTGCGTAAAGAATATTGTCATTAGAATAAAACTTGACCATTTAAATGACCACCATTGGCGACGTGATCTAGCTAATAGTAACCTACACTCTTGAATAACCAAGACCAGCTTGTTTGTCAAAAGTAAGATTTTATTTACTAAATTATGGTATATAAGTTGATAGTTTTATAAATGAATTTTATTTGCAATAAAGCAAGCATGATTGTAAAGAAATATGAGAAAAATACAATTTAAGCAAGTGAATCAAAATCAAAGTGAATATTTAAAGTTTAGCATTTCTAAAACCTAATTCCCTAACTGAGCTAAATAGATAGAAATTAAAGAAAAGTTCATTGAGGATTCTTACGTGCTCCACGCAAAGTCCGACAGCACATCACCCTCATCGGAAAGTCAGAAAGCAGCAGCCAGCCCATCCCTAGGGGCATGACTTTTTATACCTTTCTATGCTAACTAAACTACGCAAAGGAAAGTTTTCAGAAATCTTCGACGTCCCATTGGCTGAGAGTGACAAGTGACATGTCACCCACTTTTCAAAAGTTCCATTAGATCATGTTTCATAAAGACCATTGTCTCTTCCACGTGAAACCAGGAGCTTCCTGAGTTTGCAACAAATGTTCAAATTTGTTCTCACTACGTCCAAGCAACTTCCGCGGATGCCAAGTTAAGGCTGACAAAATGTTCATTTTCGACCTTGGCCATGTCCGACAGAATGATGACAGCACATCAGTTTTTGCTTTGTGAATGCAGCTTTGATAAACGCTTTAATTCAGAATGGGCGTCTCGTGACTTTTGCAGAATTACAAGTCAGCTCTTTTCTGCGACTCAAGTGACTAGGCCCAAAAGCAGGCAATTTAAGCTTTCTAGTATAAAACAAACACAAGAAAAGTATTAATGTGAGAAATAAAGTAGATTCTGTATCCACCCCAAGATTTACTAATTAATTAACCCACCCGATTAATCAAAATGTTATCTAGCCATTGCAAACAAATAAAGCAGCGTTTATATCTACCAGTCTCCGTTATTCCATGAGACTTATATGCACCTAGAATAGTAGAAATGACATCACACAAACAAGGAAAAGCAAAACAAGCACATGCTTCTTTTAAGTTTGCAGCAGTTAGTAATGACAAAAACGAAAACAATAAATTATTTTATTATTTTGCACGAACAAAAAGATGCAACAATTATGCACATTTATGAGCACACATGTTAGTCCCCCCATGTGTAAAGTTTAATCTAAGTTGTATTAGCACGACATATCACAAATCATTAATATTATTATTCATGTTATGGAAATGTGACTTCACGAGTTTAAACAAAATTTTGTTTTCTATCTCGCTCCATCAACCGTTACCCTCAGGAGACTGTCACTTCGGCCGGCAAAATCACAACCCCAGAACTCACCCGCCTCCTCCTCCCGGGCACCAGGCCCCGGCGCACATATCCCCTTCAAGTGGCGATGGCGCGCCGGTGCATGATGCGAATCCACCGGCTGTCCCCTAATAGACCTCCGTACTCCCCGCTACTGCCACTGATAGGCGGCCCCAGACAGGACTCTTACTTCACCGCTCCACTGCTCACCGAGTGGTCTCTCTGTGGCATCACGGATTTGGAATCACTCTACGAGGAAGGCCAGCTAAAATCGCTGGACCGCCTGACCGCTGAATACGGACTCCCCTCAGGCCAATTCCTCAGATATAGACAGCTGCTTGACGGATACCGGCCCCATTTCAATCTCTGCACCGGCGAGCCAGACACGCATCCAGTAATACACACAATCCTACAAATGGGGGTGGGACGCCACTTAATCACCTGGTTATATAAGTCCATCCGGGAACTCTCACATACTCCCCTTACGACTTTGAGAGCCACATGGGAGGAGGACATAGGTCGCGCACTACACGATTCTGAATGGACTAAAGCACTGGAGGCCCCTAAACGAGTCTCTAGAAACGCCCGCTTCAAGAACATCCAATACTACATCCTACACAGGGCATACCTCACCCCAGCGCGCCTGCAGAAGTTCTATCCCTCCACTACATTCCTATGCCCCAGATGCTGCTCTCCTACGGCGGACTTTCGGCACATGTTCTGGAGTTGCCCCAACCTTCACCCCTTTTGGCGGGCGGTACATGACACTCTGGCGGACCTCACGGGTCTCACTACACTAGCTAACTGGGAGTCCAGTGCACTAGGCATCTTTCATGTTCCCAAGAGAGACCCAGTGCGCAGACGTTTCGTATCACTAGCACTCCTGTTGGCAAACAGATGTATAACCATGCGCTGGCGCTCCCCGGAAGGTCCCCCTGTAGCGGCATGGAGGGGCGCGGTCGGTAAATGGGCGGCGGCGGAAGAGGATGCCCTTAGAGAGGAAGAAGCCAGGGGTGCGCGTAAGGTTCCCTTGTCCATGGACTGGGCCATGCTCCTCCACAGCTTCCGACAGTCCACATATGCAGAAGGCCAGCCTACTCCTCCCCCCCCCCCTACCCAAGAGAATCAATAGCCTCTACATGGTACCAACCGTCCCGGGACCGTCTCCCGGCACCCTCTACATCCTGATCAAACTCTCGTATGCCTCGCCACCCACCTTGATGCCCACATCCCCGAGGGTACTCACCCCCTGCTCACCCCTCTTGTTCCCCTCCCTCCCCCTCTCATGGTGCGTAGACCAACTAGCTCCGAGGCCCCCCCCCTGACGCCCGTCGCCAGTATCCCCTTGCCTAGACCCTGCTAGCGCCTATAAGCTTCCCACCCACGGTTTTTGTCCCCCTCGTTATCAGGTGCCACCACTGTATGGACAGTGCAGACCTTGATCCAACGCTCTCAAGGTGGGATCCTATATACCCGCTATTATCCACCGCCCCATTGGCGATATAGATTCACTGTTTCCCGACCTGCGGACATGTTTGCACGATCTACATTGATCATTCAAGGAAATGTATGTTAGCGCCAGTTATGTAGATACTAAAAAACGTTGCACGCCTGACTGTTCGTGGCTGAATGTTGAGGCCATGTCAGCAGATCAATTACACTGTACCTATATACCTTGATGCAACAATAAAATAAATTTCAACAAAAAAAAAATACAAAGGCCCTGAATGGACCTACATCGTGTTGGAAGATTTTGAAAACTTGGAAATAAGTGATGAAAGTGATGAAGAATTGATTGCTGATCAAACTGACGAAGAAGTGAGACCAACCTGAAATTCTCACAAGGTAAAGAAGCTGTGTAAAAGTTACAAAGAGGGGTTGATTCTCCTTAGTCAGAAATGGCTGATCGTACTGTTAATGGAAGACCTTAAAGAAATTGTTTAAAAATATGCTATAGAATATGTGTATGTAGTATAGCAATAGTATTCATAGTTTGGATAGGACTGACAATAGCTATCCCTTACATAATGAGTAAAGAGATAAAGAATGATACTAATAAGCAACCACTAGTAGACACAGATGAACTACAAACAAAAGATACACCTAGAAAATAGATATACAAGAGGAAGCACTTAGCATTAGACCACAAAAGGTAGATTTAGAAGCATCAGATGAGGAAAGACTGCATTATACTAGATTTAAAAACAGAACTCACCTAAATGTATTTGCAAACCTATTAGTACACTATGTAGAAGCTATGGAAATAGAAGATTGCTATGTTTGTATGAAGTTACCCACTTCAGTAGCTGAAGGTGTTACCTACCACCATTTACCTCTAACATACGGTATTTCATGTAGTGTTTTAGCTAGTTTATTCTATAAGAAAGGACCTTTGCAGTATTACTATTCTAATTCAGATGTGATATTTTCTGAACTTCCTCTACGTAGTAACCTTAATCCTGTACATAGTAAAAGTGATGTCACACGTTATATGGGTGAATACTTTCTAACTATAGGCACAATAGATATAGCTGAAGCACACAAGAAGAATCTAACATGCTCGTTACAAGAAAAAGAGAACATATATTTGAATATGATAGAGAAAAGAAGAGAGAGTTTCCAAGGAAAAGCAGATGATAAGAATCATAAAATTCCTAAATGGGCTGAAAATATAGGGTCTACCCCGAATGGCAAGACTCATGCTGCTATGTTGCTGGATTTCGAAAAGAAAGGGAAACTCTGTCTCCATAGGGAAAGAACAAGTTATTATAACAATATATTCATTGGTTCCAGTAAATGTGAACACAATTATAAGGTAATTGGGGGTTGGGGTTTCAAAGATGGAACTGAACCTGTGTTTCCTGGAATGTAATATATATGTGGGAACAAGGCTTATTATAAATTGCCAGATCACTCATATGGGAGTTGTTATTTTGGAATAGTCTTCCCTAAAATATATCATGTGGATAAAATCACTGGAAACAATGAAGAAACTAATGGATTAGTATGTAGTAAAAGAGCTAGTTTGGGTGAAATAGTAGGTGATATATTTAGTGCATTGATACCTACAGTGGGAGTGGCTCTGAATACCCATAGAATTTGCAAATTGTCAACAGTAGTGGATAGGTTATCAAATGACACTGATGGAGGATTTATGATGGTCAATACCGAATTGGTTGCGATCAGATCAATGATTTTACAAAATCGACTTCCTCTTGATACATTTTTGGCAAAAGAGGGCGGAGTCTGTAGAATGTTGAAAGCGCAACATTGTTGCACTTACATACCTGACAAGAGTGTTGAAATTAAGAAATATGTGAGAAATATTAATAATTTGTATAAAGAGCTTAAACCACTGGAAGTTGATAGTGCATGGAAGAGACTTACTGATGGTCTCTCCTCCATAGGTAGTTGGCTTTCTAACGTAGGAAAAAGTTTTGTAGGTAAAATGCTGATGCCAATGGTGGGAATAGGCTTACTAGTTTTAGGAATAATAATCTGTTGCAAATGTCAGAAGCATAAAAAGAAATACTCCGTAAATAGGCGAGGAGTAAAAAGAAATATTGATGAACTTGAATTAGAAGAAATTAATGGGAAAATATACAAGAAAATGAATACTTTTCATCATAATAATGAAAAGAAGAAAAATAGAAAGTTTGAAGAGATTGAGTTGGGTGAATTGTGAAAAGTTGGCATCTGTTTCATTAATTGGTGATGATATAAAATATCATCAAAGTGGGGATTGATGGAGCAAGGATTCGCACGTGAAGCGACTTGCTTGTATTCATGAACCTCGAATAACGTTAAAAGCACTAATCAACATGTTTGTCTTACTAAAAATCACATTTTACATGAATATTAGGTGTCCGAGAGAAGCTTGCTCATGTGTTTTACTAATCATAATACGCTTGCATCTAAGATGGCTGCTTTTTCGCTGGACTTTCTACTGCGCATGCGTCTGTCACACTCACGTGACATGACGTACTCTTTGCTTTGGAGGGAATCTTTCGCTTCTGCGCACTAGTACTAATATGTCTGCTCTATGTCTTCACATGCAAGAAGCTTGCACTGCTGCTTTTGCCAAGCTGTTCGTTCTGCTTAATCCTAATGCTATAGTTAAATTTAAAATAATGGGTATAGAGTAGAGATACATGGTATACAGTGTATTCATTTATTCTGTGTTCTACAACTGTTTCTTTTTATTCTTTTATGAAACGATAAATTCGGGCCTGGGAGACGTTATTACTCCATTTTGAAAGACCTTCTGCGCATGACAAGCTCCAGAGAGAAGCTGAAGTCATTTATTCATTGAAACCAAGCCAAAGACAGTCACAAGCCAAGATGCGCCTGGGAAGCTGACCCCTAACCTTGCTAGAGGAAGCTAAACTGTACCTATTGTATTACAATGTATTCAATGTTAAATTCTCCATTGTTGGGTGGAATAAAGATGTAATGTGAAAATAAATTGATGGGCGGGAACATAAATTAATATTCAACACTGAAGTATCAAAATTTGGTGTGGTGTGATGACCTCTCCTCATTCTTTGTCCAATCAAAATTGGGAATCTTTACACTTGCAACATTGGAGGGTGGTACACTGACCTGGAAAATAGTATAACTAGCGTAGGTTTAGCTAGAGAAATTGTCGGACTTGTGCGAATAGCTGACCTGTCACTGACCCAACGCACTCAATAGGTGATCGAGAGCAGAGGTGCTGCGGAGCACTCTGTCAGAAGATTCACTGACCCAATCGGGGTCCGGGAAGCTATGGTGCTGGCGAAGCACTTTGTCGGTGAAATCGATAACCCAATCGGGGTTCTGACTATTAGCTGCAGAGAGGGAGTAGTGCAGGCGTTGCAACTGAACTGAGGTTGCTGGTCTTAACCTTTGGTGGTCCTGTCCTGATCCAAATTTGGCTCTACCTGTACTGATTCTGAATCTGCACCTACAAGCCTACTGGCGACTGCAACTTTCGGGAATCTGTCCTGTTAACTGACCTGTGGCCAGGGTTAGTTCTTCACACCATTCCTAGGTAAATATAATTAATGTGGGTTTGTCATTAACTTGTTTCCCTCTCTCACCCTCCCTAAATGTTACATATTTGAATAATAGTGTTTGCATATTATGTTCCTTCTCTTTACCCTTCCCATTGATAAAGTTTGACATATGTTCCTTTTTTCCCCTCCCTTTTGTTAAATGCTCAAATGTTTTGATCGTATTTTATGTTCCCCTTCCTTACCCTCCCTATTGCTAAATGATTGAAATGAGTTTATTACAATTTCTGCATGATTACATTTTGATTCTGATCTTCATTATTGAGAGTCTAATCGTGTTTAATTTGTGGATCATGACCATTTAAGAAACTTAGATAAAGAGTTTTAAAACTTCCAGAGTCTGTGGTTATTATATGAGTGCAAATATATATTTTTCCTATTTATGCTAACACCCTGATCCAATAGGTTTACAGGTACCAGTGACCAGGATTGGTAAGTCAATGGTATAGGACATAGTAGGTAAAAATAACTGGTAGTAGAGGGAAGGGGACCTGATTAAATTATGTGTTATTGTTTATGGGCCCAGGCGAGTATGTTAAATTCATATTCGGGTGACCTGCGCACTCTATCACTATCACCGCTATCTCTGCTACTACTTGCAGAGTGGGTGTACGGCGTGGCAGTGCGGCCGTATGGCCCAACTGCCCAAAGGCCCAACGGACACCCACGAGCTGTTCACGAGCGACTCCACGTCCCCACGACTTCGTTTAACGGCTTCTGGTCTGCCACGGATGCCTGACGCTTGCTCCGCTCTCACCCAGCCCTCACCTCACTAACGCCAGCTCCTTCTCAGGGGGCAAAGGTGCAGGAGCACAGCCACTGCACTCTACTATATTCCGCTGCCTGACGCCTGGTGTGGACTAGGGGGGGGGAAACCGGAGCGACACACCGGGCCGGGGGCTTGGCCGTGATCAACGCTGCAGGGCTGCAGGGTTGCCTGGCTTCAAGGTAGCCCCAGGACCATCTCATCGCATTTGCTGGCTTGCAGGCTGAGAGAGGCGGAGAAAGCTGAGCGAATGGAGAGATCCAGCCACAGCCTCAGCCACAGCCATTCAGGACTTGGTCTTCGACTTAGACCCAGAAATCGTGAAACAAGTGAGTGAGAGGAGCAGGGGTGTGGGAGCCTACGCCTGACCATCCAGGGGGCGAACAGCCCTGGTGAGATATCTGGTTAGGCACCTGGGGGGGACCCAGTGGGACTTCTGCAGCGGGACTGTCATTTTGCTGTAACTTTGCTGGCATTTCGTTCAATGGTGTAGTGTGTCTTTGGGAACCACCGTGTGTATCCAGGAGTTTGCCTTAGGGGCTTGTGGTCACCATCTGACCGCCATCTGGACATTCTGCAATCACACTCTTGGCCTGGTACATTGAGACAGGGAGTCAACCAAACAACTAAATAAAAAGGAAAAAAGGGAAAGAAGAATGAATTAGAAAAAAAGGGTGAATTATGAGGTCAGGAAGAGACAGAGCACCCTTCCCTCCAATAAAAGGGGAAAGAAAAACACAAGGAATGACGGCTAAAACAAAAAAACCAAAAATTGAAGGGGAAGCTCAAACATTAATTTCACCAGTTTTTTGTACCTTCGCAAGATCAAACAATGCACCAAGCAAGGTTGACTTCTTAAAAGACAAAGAACAATGCTCACTAATCAAGATAAAAAAAAACAACTACTAGTACCAATCACACCCATAAAGAATTTAACAACAGGGAGTACACAAATCAAGGATACATATAAGACAAATGACTCAATGAACAGCCACAGGTTTAACCGGGGTTCTGTCAAAACAAGAATCAATGGAACACAAAGATAATTCATGGGAATCCATAACAGACTTGGAACTTATCATATCAAGAGAACAATCCCTGCAATTGACTGAATACCTACAAGAGGAGTTCGACAGTCCACATTTGCAAAAAACTCAGGAACAATTTATAAGCATTGGGGTTAAACAACCAATTGAGGTACAAGTAAATATCAACAACCAAACATCAAAGCAAGCATACCACGTTGAAGCAGCTCAAAACAGTTAGGCTCCGGCAAAAACCACACAAATTTAACACCATCACCACTAAAACAGTCGCCCAAAGGTATGAATCTGTGTCAAAGCCCCGAGAAAAACGACTCAGTTGCTGGCACTGTATTGGTTGCTGATACTGACTCAGGATCCATATTGGATATTTTCTTTAAAACATCACAACTTACTTTAGTGGCAATGAATTGCCAATCAAATAACATGGATGTTCAAGTAGACCTGCTTAATATCATGGCAAATGCAATTAAAGGGATGGATAAAAAATTGGCCAACCTGAATTCCCTAATCACGCGGGCACAGGCTTACGCAACCACACTAAATAGGGAGGGTGCATGTTGCCCAACAATTGACAAATTAGCAACAATCCCTGAAGTCCTGAACAACCTCATTGAGGATCTAAAGATCAAAGCAACCAACTATAACTACAATAACACACTTGCAAGACCTCAGCACAATGCTGTGAAAGGGGAATTAACCCCTTGTATGCCCATGACGAGCTGGACTCGTCATGGGACACAGTGCTCCTGTGCCCATGACGAGTCCAGCTTGTCATGGAACATCCCCTGGGAAATCCCTCTGGTGCTGGCACAAGAGGGATTCCCTTTTTACCAAAATAGCCTCGAGAGCTGGGGAGGAGCTTCCCCAGCTCCCGAGGCCCCCCTCCTAGTTTCCCCGAAATAACATCGGCACGCACGTCACGCTGATGTCATTTCAGTGAAACCGAAACTGAAATGAGCCAAGAGGCTCATTTCAGTTTCCCTTTGTACATGCTCAGGGGGCTATCTCAGCCCCCTGAGCACGTAGAAAGACGGGAGAGGTATAGTTGCAAAGGGGAGAATCTCCCCTTTCGAATGGTACCCCACCCCAGTGGATCCCTTCTTGGGGATCGCCACAGGAGGGTGATCCCCAAGCAGGGATCCACCCACAGACACCAGGGAGGGGGGAGCGGTCCCTTGGGCAAGGGCCTTTGCTCCCCCCAGGTTAAATTGGGATAAATGTAGTCTTGTTGCCCCCCCCTGGGGAGCAGATGGGGGCAGTAGCCCCCAATCTGCCCCCCTGGGGGGCAGAAAGTCCACTAGGCACCAGGGATAAAAGAAAATGTAAAAATAAGGGTGGGGGCTGCTCAAAACGGGCAAGCCCATGACCCACCCCCCAATTATTACAGACTTTCTGCCCCCCTTGGGGGCAGGTGGGGCATTGGCGCCTTATCTGCCCCTTCGGGGGGCAGAAAGCCCACTAAACACCAGGGATTTTTTCAGAAGATTTTTTTCGGGTGGGTGCTGCCCCAAACGGGCACGCCAATGCCCCCACCCACCAGCCACCATTACAGCCTTGCTGCCCCCCCCTGTTTTTAGATGAATTTCCTGAAGATACAACTTTTGAGGAGAAAGGGAGGTTAGCTATCTAATCAATCCACCCTATTTTTGCTTGTTGGACACTCATTGTACGTTAACCGAGACTATCCGTGCTTTAAGAGCCATCTCGCCTCAAGGGTAAAAACAATACACAGCATTTTGACATTGAGGCTTCTTCATGAAAAAAAATCCTCATGGTTTCTTTTTCCTCTATAATTCTGCTCTTTTCCCATTATTGCTCCTAAATATACCCCCACCCCATATGCTACCCCTCACTCTCCATGACCCTCGCCAAGCTCCTGTGTTCCTCCTAACCCCTGGCAGTTGGGGAATTGCCCACCATACACCTTGCCTCCTCCCCTGGTTGGCACCTATACTGAGTGCCATGGTGTTGTACCCTCAGTAGACTGTACCTTCCCCCTCACCCCATCAAATCAAAAACCAATTCAAATATAATTTAAGAAAAAGCCAGCCCCTCTTATCTTTCCTTATCTACTTTTCGGTAATAATTTTCTGTAGCAGCTTCTGAGCCGCGTCAAGATTTGCGAACATATGAAACTTTCCTTGCGCCAATACTCATAGCTTAGATTGCTGAGCTATAGCCGCCTGTGCACCCTGTGCCTTTAACAAATGCAGGAGTTTGACAAATTCCTTGCGATTACATGCAGCTGCTGCTATGTCTGAAAAAATGCGGCAACTAGGTACTTCGCGAGTTGAAAATTGTCTCTTTTGGATGGCCCCAGTGAATATCTGTTCTTTGACCCGAAAATTGGCGATGTTGACTAAGATTGTTGGAGGCACCTTTGAGTTTGGGTACGGCTGAGCTGGGACCCTATGTGCTCTTGTGATTGGATTTTCCCCTGTAAACAAGGGCAGAACATTGTTTTTAATAAATGTCTCAACCCATTGATGTACTTGTGATCCTTCAAATCTTTCTGGAACCTCCACCAGCCACAAGTTGGAGCGTCGTGAATTATTTTCCAGCTTACGTTCGAGTAGGATTTTCTGTTTTTATCTATAGTGGCCTGATGCTGCATCGAGTTCATCTGATCTTCAAGATGGGAGATCCGAGATTCGGCCTCTTGCATTCTGGTCAGAAAGCTGCCTACTGCCTCTTTGATTTTCAACAGGCAATGCTGTCTCGCGTACTTGTGTAACTTTAAGCTTGTGTATCTTGTCCAAAAGAAGCTTTAACATGTTTATAATATCATATTGGGCAACGCGCCTTTCTTCTGCAGCATTTCTAGTGTTTGTTTTTCTGAGGGTTTGTCTGATATTTGCCTAGCCTGAACTTGCTGTCCCGCCACTTGGCCTACTACTTATGATTGTCCACATGATGTGGTTTGACCAGGTCGATGGATACGAACCTGTTCTCTTTTCTTCCAGCAAGGGGCGGTAGTAACACTGTTCTTGATCCGTGGATTGCTAAAACACGTACTGGTTGTCTGTATGAAGGCCCAAATTCCTACTTGTTCGCGATCTTTTCTCTGACTAGATCCCCAATCTTCTGAATCCAGGCAGGGCTTGCTGGGACAGGTGGTTTTTCTTCAATGGTCGTTGACTTCTGCAATGTGTAGCTTTGACTATCTCTTGCTTCATTTAAGTCCTGAAAACGGCCAAACGGTCTTTGATATCAAAAGGTTTTTGTTCTACCACTGAAGTGTGACAATCAAGGTCCGGGTCAATCATTCCAGTTCCAAAAAGGATTTTATATGGAGTGATCCACCCTAGAGAACTTCTTGGCAGAATGTTAAGACTACGTTGGACACTTATTAGATGTTTGACCCACCCGTCACCCGAGCCTAGTACCCTAGCTGTTATAGATTTCTTTATGTCTCGTTTTTTTCTCTCCACAACCGAATTTCCCTCAGGATGGATTGGACTAGAATACCGCAATGCAACGTCCAGATTGGCCATGGCCTCCTTGTAAGCTTTTGAGCTAAACGCAGGACCCTGGTCAGAATGTAGCTTGCCGACTGCGTATGTGCCGATAAAGACTCGCAAATCTTTTATAACAGTTAGGGCATCAGCCGAGCGCTGAGGCCACATCCAAATGAATCTCGAGCACGAATCCACTGCGACCATGACATATTTATAGTTACCATCCCTCTGTAAGGGACCGCAGTGATCCAGGTAAACGCAGGCTAATGGTTTATCTGAAATTAACAGGGGCGTCTGCGCCGGGCGTTTCACCATACAGACTTTCATCTTTTGGCAGATTTCACATTCCAAAACATAGTTTCTGGTTTGTTTCCTCATGCGCGGCCACCAGTATTGCTGCTTTAATAATGACTCTGTGGCAGAAACACCTGTGTGTGCAGAGGCGAGCCCTTCTTCTGCTGCTACGATTAGTCCTAATCTATGTTCCATATTTGGAATTACTCTATCCCCCACTGCAGGGATTCAAGTAAACAGATTATTTGCATCAGTTATATACAAGTATTTGAGTGGAAAGCCTTTTCGTAATGTTTTACCACTGTCTTTGCTTGAAGCATTGACAGCTTGTATTATTTCGCTGTCTATTTTCGTTTATGGACGAGTCATTGCAGCTACGGAAGCTGTTTGCATAGCTGCCTTCGCGGCTTCATCAGCCAATGAATTACCTGCAACGTAAACGCTATCACGTTGATGACTCAGTGTATGGATCACGTGAGCTTTTTGTAGTTCTTTTCGTAACTGAACTACTTGTTCCCATAGCAACTTATGCTTAATTGTGCCACCTTTTGCATCTTTGAAACCGTTTTCAATCCATTTCTGCAAGTATTCGTTGTAAGATTGAATGCAATAATAGGAATCGCACACTATGAATGTGGGGAATTCGCGATTAGTATTTTCGAGCGCCATCTTGAATGCCTGTAGTTGAGCTCGCTGAGCTGTACAATCTCCGAGAGATTGTGTTTTTGGGACCATAGGGCGGAATTTACCAACGCGCCAGCAACCTTTAACGATCGCGCACGCAACACTATAAGCTTGTTTACCCCCAATTGCGGGTTGTCCTGATCCATCTGTATAAATTGTACATTCATACTGTTCTAGAGGCAGGATCTCAGTGGGCAGAGGACATTCTTGTTCGTATTGTAGAAATTCTTGTGTTTTTAAAAAGGGGCCAAAAAAAACGTATTCAGCGTCTGCTGCAGCAAGAGAATTAACCCATTGTATCCATCTTGGATGTAAAGCTTTTGCATTCGGAATGCTCGCTTTTGTCACTGCCTCTAAGGCAGGTACAGGAGTAACGACCATTATGCGTTTTCCCTTTGCGAGGGCTCTCTCTTTTGCTACTGCAGTTTGAACCGCTGTAAGAATTTTTTCTGTAGAAGTGAATTTCATTTCAGCTTGTGTGTACAAGTGTGATTTGTAAGCTATTGGTACTTTTTCCCCTTCATTAAAGGTTAAGTATGTGAATCCGCATCTTCCTGGAATAATTCGGATTACTAGGTTGCTTATGTTTACGCGTGTTTGTTAATGTATGGTTGCTAACATGTCTGTTTGCACTGAACGCAACATTTCTGTGTGTTTTTTGAGTCCAATTAATTTGTGTGAAATCTGGTTTGATTAATTTGTAGAGAGGTCTGCCCCTTCCTGTGTAATTTAGAATGTAAGTTCTTCCGAGATTTAGGAAACGTAGAATTGACTACGTTTTTCAGCGTTTTTGGAGGTTGGAGCAGCGCACATTTCTCTAGAAAGTTTGCTGCCAGGCTTTTGCCTTCACTTGATAATTCATATCCTAGTAAAAGGACGTTGAGGTGGGCAATTCTTGATTTCTTGAAATTGAATTTATACCCTTCAGAGGCGAAGCCAAGTATTATAGTGTTCAACCTGTTGAAGTGCCTATCCAAGTCATCGTCTGTTAGATAGATGGCATTGACATATGATAAAGCTTCATCATCATACGTTTGTAGTAACTCTGTTTCTCTGGCTGAAAATAACCCTGTGCTATCTGAATCCTTGGGTTGGGACAAAAGAAGTGATGCTGTGTCCCCATACTTGAGAAAGCGGTCAAATACCTGCTTTCCGGTGCAATGTTTTGACAGAAGAAACCATTTGAAATATCTAATCTAGTTTTATATTTTTTACGCACAATGTTATTCATTAGTGCTGCACTGTGTGCATTTTGTACTGCAAACGTTTTGCAACAGGAGTTTAAATGTCTGTAATCCAAAACTAGACAATATGTATTGTCTGGTTTGGAGAAAGGAAACAAAGGAGTGTTCATGGACGAGGTGCATGTTTCAATCACCCCTTGATATTCAAGTTGATCTAAGATCTCCCTTACTTGCTTTTTAGCTTCTTGCTTAACAGGATACTGCCTTTGTGCAGTTGGTTGAGTTTTTAACTGAATTTTATGTTGAGGAGAATCCTCATCCCATCCCACATGATTTTTTTATAATGCAGGTGCCTGGGCCACTGCCCATTTCCTGGCATAGGTGTATTTTTTATGAATTGGAATATGGTTGGAGAAAGCTGGCATAATGATTTCTTTGCCATGTGGGCACTCCCTGACAAATTCAGGTGGCCAGTCTTTTTCAGCTAGAAGAATGTCAAAACCCTTAGAGAACTTCTCCCAAAAGAGTGCTCTTATTTTTCTAGTTATGTCCCCTCCATTCGGAGTGTTACTTCATATTACTTGTGTGGGACACTAACCCTGGTATCTGCAATTTCAACTTGGATGTACTCATTCAAGTCCACTGTCTCCAGATGATCCTTCAAGATCTTGCGAGCTACGGTTACTTCTGCTGCGCTGTCCAACATTGTCTGAGCCACTCCCCGTTCTTGAGTTGTGTCCTCAAGATCCTCGGCATGTCTGATTTTTAGACCTGCTACCTTCTTTTTGGTGAATTGGGTTTTCTTATTTTTTGGAACATGTTGATCGTCTTTTGACTTCACGCGTTCTTCCTTTTGTTCTGATCGTCCTCTTCTTTCGGATTTCTGTGATGAAGTCTGAAAGGTACGAGAGGAACTAGTATCAGTATCTTGATATCTATCAGGTTTTTCCAAATTATCCCTATCCCTGAGGTTATACCTCCTTTAAGAGGGCTCCTTTTGAGGGGACCTACCTCAGGATTGAGAACGCTTCCCTTTAGAAGTTTGTTTAGTGTTCTCCCACTTCTTTTTAGGAACAGTGAGAGTGTTTTTAATAAAGACCTTTTCAGGACTTTCAGTCAGCTGGGGTTTTACTGGTTTACCACCCAAACTGTCTCTACCTAGTTCTTCATAGGATTTTTCAATTATTCTGGCCAGTTCATATGGTTGCTCAGTTACATCAAATTCTCCTAGTTTTTGGCAGATCGCCACGGATGCTGCTTGAACTTTAATGTTAGCTAATATTATTGTTGAGACCTGTTTGAAATCTTTCAGTAATTTCATACCTAGATTTAAAGCAGGCTCTGCCCTGTTTTAATTTTGAATCTGTTTCAGGACGTCCGGTATTACCTCCATAGACGGAACACCATGTGTTTTTGTGTAGATTGCAGCAAAGACTGTACCCCAAGTGTCGCAGTCCTCCAGGTGTGGTACCATCCCTATTGGTAAACAGATTTTTAAAATCCTTTATTTCTCTTGAGGAGTAGTATCGGGAAATACAGCCTCGATTTGAGTAATTGTTGGAGCTATCCAGAATGGAATTTGTTCCCTTTTTGCGGGTAATTAACCAATGACTGATTGTATAGTCTGTGGTGTGATTTTATTTGTGTTCCCCTGGTAAGGGGTGTGTTGTGGAATCCTTATAGGAGGTTGGACTGTTAGAGTCCGCATGACATATTGAACCAATTGTCTATGTATTTTGATTAGTTGTTTTAGTTGAACTAATAGTTCCGCACCTGTCATGTTTTCAATGTCAGGATGTGGTGTATAGCTGGCTAGTACTGGCCATGCTGCTCCTGGTCTACCTAGTGGATAGAGCCTGGTAATGTGATTTTTTTTTATGTTGTAGGGTGCCTTTAAACCAGAGCGCATGCTGTTGGTAAGTTAGTGGAATTTCATTATCCTCGAAAGGAACGTATTCCGTTAGATGTTCCTCTTATTTGTAGAAGTGAAACTCATGTGTTACCGAATTTGCTTCAGGGAAGATAATCCATGAATAGAATACCTCTGTCTGCCGATATTCGTGTGCCTCAATCACAAAAATTACCATACCACATATTGATGATAGGCCATTTGTTATAAGTTTTATGGTGATGGTTTTACTTAAGTTTTCTGGGCTTATTATAGCATCCGGGTCGTCTGGTTGGAAACCAATAACGTCTAAGCCTGGTTGGGCTGCAGCAGCTGCAGCTCCACCGGTTGCGTTGTTGCCGCCTGTAGCTCTACCATTCTCTGTGTCGATATCTGACATTTTGTTGACTAAATGTTTGCAGAGCAAGTTTCAAGGAAATAATGATAAGGTGCACAATATTTTGGAACACTGTATCCTTAAACGTTGAAAAAAACAAAAACTAATACATGGGATTTTCGTCCTACTCAGTTATGGTGGATATTTTATCCTTTTACCCACTCCAGACGTCTATTGGAGGATTTTACGGTAAAAAAGGGGTCTCTGAGAAAAGCACGACTGAGTTACTTTAGTATCTAGCGTTAAATTAGTGCCTTACCAAACGTTGGGTGCCATGTAGTGTAGTTCCTATATTCCCAATAGGCTCTGCGCATTAGAATAATATATCCTATAGATTAGACGTAGGACTGAGGTCGACTAGGTCTCTATCGAACATATTAAACTTAATAGTGAGTGCCAGCTAGCTCAGAGGTCACTAGAAACTTTCTCGAATTCACAAGAAGGGATTCGTTTCTGACAACCGCATAAACATGACAATTTTGATTCCCAAGAATAAGAAATATATCTCTAGAGTTGCGGAAACAATAGATCAGTATTTCACTCAGTCACTCGTGCATGCTTCGTTTCTACAGAGGTGCAGAGAAATAGAGAGATGGGAGTTTTCAATAAAGGGTTTTATTGAACAGTCTTCTTTCTCATGCAAGAAAAGTGAACTGCTACAATCATAATGCAGACTTCATAGTATAATGCATACAGCGAGAACAATATTATAAAATAATACTGTAAGAGCATTGTATGGATTCTAAACCATATATAAATACATACATAAATAACAATGGCTAAAAGTACTCAACTGGTGCTTCTAAAATACGCCTACCCCAATGTACCTAACCTAAGTCTAGTACGCGGGAAGGAGTAAGTGTGGTGTAGCATAGGTTTCGTTTTTCTTTGCCAAGAATCTCTCCAAGGTTTCTCTAGGTTCTAATCAGCTCCATACCTTAGTTTAGAATGAAGGAGGTCTGGTATGTTAGTCTCGGGATTTGATTTCCCAAAACCCCACAAGGGGAGCTTGGAAACACTGGAGCTGGATTCTCACCAAGAGAAATGCAGCCCCTCGATCAGTGCGTCAGCTGGAGGGTCGGCTTCCTTAGGCACTTGTGGAGCGAGCTGCGTTGGGCAAGTAGATAGTCGAACTGCTCCGAACCACCGTGTCTTGCTAGAGCAAGTGAGGGCATATTTATACCTTGAAGGTGTCTAGTTTGACGTTAAGTCGGGCATAATAACGTCAGGAAAGAACCCCAAGGGAATAGTAGTTCTTTGTAAAGTACATGAGTTCTTGGACAAATCAATATTCAAGCAAGGAAAGATCCCTGACTGCTTAAGCCGATTTTCCAAGAAATCGTTGTGACGTTTTGGTACGGGTGGAAGTAGCTATGCCTCTATTTGGCCTGCATGGGCTATGTCTAAATAAGGGAATCATTTCTATGCCTCTATTAGGGCAATGTGAATTATACCTATATAAGGGCATGAATCGGGAAAATTCACTTGGATACTAAAACGCCATACAACAACCCTTGGTGAAATGCCCAAAACACAGGCAACTAATGGAGAGCGATGGTGCTCTAAAATTGTAGGGGGGCATTATAGTCATGGATAATCCGCAACTGTATATATTTTTGTGTTGTATTAACGTTGATCATTAGAATTGTGTCGTAATAATAAAAATGTGTAAGTGAACGAATAGAAATTTATTTTGTGTTATGCAAAAGAAATGAAATGGCGTTTATATTTGAAATTGTAACCTCTAGTATATTGCATTAGCCTAATGAAGGGCTTATGTTAATGTAATGCATTTTGATTTAAATGTGCATCATACACATGGAAATGACAAGTTGTGCTTCATGATGTAGTAATTGTAGATGCTTGGAAAGCATTATTAACTTGTGTGTATAATTTGATGTGTAAAGGCCTAAATGAAGTGTTCATGTTGTGTATATGAAATGCCTATTCGTTTATTCTTATGTTGGCTAAATTGTGTAGGCCAGAAAATGTAATTTCCCTGGTAAGCTCTCACAACTAGAGGGAGGAGAGATGGAAGGAGACAGGTAGAATTAGGAGAAGGGGTTAGGAGATTGATTTGAAAAGAGCATCTTAGAACGAACTCTGTAGCTTTGGCAACCTGACTTACATCGTGAATGTGCTTCTTAGGAAGACTTCACAAGCTGATACCTTTAACTGACTGTGTCTGGGAATGCTAAGTAGGGATTTCACTTTAGAGATAGAGTAGGGATAGCCTAATGGTTTTACTTTTCAGCCACAGATGAAGCCTGACTTAAATATTGGAACCGTCCTTGCTTGCGTCTTGTTTTTGGAACTTTTTATTCTCTTTATGGTTCATCGGATCAAGCTAACACGTAGATATGGCTTTGTATAAGATCCAATGTGCTTTTACTACCTCGTCTTGAGGTGCTTGTATATTCATTTGTTTTTTTGGCTTTGTAATACACCCCTTAAACTAGAATTCGGAGTCTGTAATGTTTTAAGCAAAAGGTATTGTAAATGTTGGATAGTCTCAATGAGTTATTTCTCCCTTTTACACTTCTCAACAGGTAGAAAAGATACACCCACCTGGGGTTCCTTGTTAAGTTTTGATATTGGAACCTTGCCTTATCAACTGGTAGCGAGAGGACCTTTACCTCTGTAGAAAGGGGAGACGTTAGGGAAAGGTTAGGAAAACCTCATAGAGCCCAAGAGATGGTTTTCCAGAGGATCGAGAGAGGAGAATAACTGTGTTTGACGCAGACCGACGGAGAGAGACGGTGCGGCGGACACAGCAGTTTGCGGAGGAGTGAGTATGAATAGGGATGTTTGTTAGAGTGCAGTGATGATTTGATTGTGTGACGTCTTGCAGAGTTGGAATGAGAGTTGAGTGATTGTGGTTTCGGACTGTGAGTGCGTGCGGTCCATGTGATTTTGATGTCAGACTCGACGAGTAGACTAAGATACCGGGATAGATAGATTGTGGTGTAGAAGACACCCAGAGCTGTAATTGTCGACCATTGATTGTGGGAGTCGTGAGGCATCATCGACAACCCACCCGAGATAGGGAACGAGCGAGTGAGTGCTTGAGTGACCAAAGCAGGTCGAGGGTTACTGTATGTGTAAAATCAAGTGACTGGATCCTATCAATTATATATGTGACCGTCTGGCCGTTCGTGGGCAGATAGTCGAGGACAATTGTTCCAGTTGATTCGCGGACAGACAATTGTCAAATTGAGGTAGACAATTCTGAGTGACTGTCCGTCGTAAGGTGGACAGACAGTTGATCAAGTGATTGTCCGATTGTATGGTGGACGGAGTTACTTGCTGTATGAGTGAGACGTGCAAGAGTGTTCAAGACAGATTGTGAAGGAGGGGAACTGCTGAGTGAGGAGGAAGAGTGACGTTGAAGTGTGCCGCACTGTGATAGGTTGGTTGGTGTAAAGACGCGCTGGCATTGGTGGATTGACATCAGGAAGTGGAACTACAACATTGTGGGTAAAAGAGTTTCTTTCATCATGAAATCTTTTAAGGTATTGCCAGATCGTTGTAGGGGAGAGGTAATTCGAGTGGGGGGAAGAGGCACCACCTGAGGATACCCGAGCTCATTGCATGTTTACGAACGTATGGTTCCATACTATAATCTGGCTTCAGAATTGGCAAAATATTACTGAAAAAGGAGGGATATTTTGTGTTCCCACATTATGGTTCATTCAGATTTGATGTGTTGTGTCACTTGAAGTCGGTGATAACTGTATTATGACCTATACCCAGACCAACCCAGTGTGAAGCGCTAGATGCATGAATGAGAGCAGCACATGCAAGAAAAAAAGATCGAAGTCAGGAAAGATGAAGAAGTCAATCAGGGTGTTTCAAGATGGGCAAATTGAGGCATTGGCAAAAAGATGGAGAGTAGACATCATCGAGGGAGATAGGCTGTTTCCTTTCTTAATAAAGATGGGAGATGCCCAAAAGAGGAAGATGATAGTGACACAGATGACAGTCTATTGGAAAAGTTACTGGTAGAGCGTCCGCCTCCATATATGCCATGTTCGGAGGAGGGAATGAGAGCTCTTACAGAGGAAATCGGGGAGCCGCAGACAAACTCTAGTGTAAGAGTAAGAGGAAGGATTTATGTGGGAACAGAGAGAATGGGACAACCAATGAGGGGAACAGAAGCGCAGGGGAATATCGTTACGAGACTACCGGAAGCTCTCACAGTGCCGGTCACCAGTGGTCTCATTGTGTCAGTATATGATCCAGATCAGGCAGGGAATGGGAGCATAGTATGATCAGCGATGGGAGAAAGTACTAGCTCAGGGGAGAAAGGAACAGCGAGTGGAAGCAGTCACTCTTCAAGGCCCATTGAATAGAGTACACTGTTGCCAGCCACAGCAGATTCTTCTAGGGGGCAGGTGGAGCAGAGAGCAGAGAGGACAGGGTCCTTGGCCGATTCACGCTCTGATTTGAGGATCTGGGAACCCCTAGTGAGGTCCTAGTGGAAGGATGTTGAGAGGTGACAATGGCCAGGGAGTTTCGGGGAGTCAATCTGTCTCACTGAACATAATGGAAGGGAATCAGCTGGAAGATCAGCGTAGTGAGAGTGGAGAGTCGAGTAGTGTGTCAAGTCGAGGAACGATGAAAGCTGCTATGAGAGCTAAAGTGTTGGATGTGGTGAGATTAAAAGCAGAAGTAGAGGAGATAATCAGTGGGTATTTGCCTTTAGAAAGGATCAAACTCTATGAGCCAGATGAATTGCTGTTTGTGGAGAAGGATGTAACTCGCAAGGCGAGGAAAGCACATGAGAAATTGACAGAGTTGGCACAGAGGTATGATGTATATTTATCCAAAACGAAAATGTTACAGGGAAAGCACAGGTTAAATTACAGAGATCAGGAACGGGAAGAGAAAAGGGTCATAGATCTGAAAACACATATTCGAGAATTGATTGTAGGGATTCTTGACATATGGGAGGAAAGGAAGTCAAAGAAGAAGAGTGCCAAGAAGAGCATAGGAGAAACACCACCTCCAGGAGGGGGGATGGTAGGAGTGGAGGCTTACTCATTGTGAGAAGTACAGAGTGGAGGGTACATGCTTGTGCCTTGGAGTAGTGGTGATTTGCCGGCATTTACCAATAATTTTCCTCGTTGATGGAAAAACCTGTAGAGTGGTAAAAACAAGTAGATCGATTCATGAAGATCTCAAAGGTGTTGTGGATTGATTTAAATACGTTGTTTGATATTGTGGTACCAAGTGATTTGTGGTCGGCTTGTAAAATTGTGGTCAATTGGCCGTCTTAGGAACCTGAGCGAGATTCTGTTACACATGGTCCTTCACCTGTGGTTATGAAAAAGTATGAGCAGGTAATCACATGGTAGCAATCCAAGATTTAGCCGCAAGTTATTGATTGGGTTAAGATAGACAGAACTGTTTAGGAGCCAAAAGAGACTGTACATGCTTATTATGAGAAGCTCTTGCAAGCCTTCAAGCAGTACAGGGGGTTGGATACTCTTGACCTAAAAGATATGGGACAGTTTGTCTCTAAATTTGTACTAGGTTTGAAACCAGAAGTTAGCCTCATGATTCAACAGCATTTGATCGGCTGGCAGAATAAATCTGTGGTTACGATTCTATGGTAAGCCAGGTACTGTAGTGATGAAGTGGACTCGAAGCATAAGAAGCTCAAGGATAAGCTGATGCTGGTCTAAATGCAGAAAAGGAAAAGGAAGGGCAAAGACAGTCAAATAGAGGGACGTTAGGAAGAACGCAGGGAAACAATCAAGGGGGGACTCAGAATGCATCAGGTCTGGGAAGGGGAAAACCCATAGATCCTAAGACATTTATAGACATTGCCACCCTAAGGAAAACCACTGCATGTCATAACTGTCACAAGATCGGGCATTGGAAGTGCGAGCGTAGATCGAATGCAGTTAATCAGATTCAAGAGGAGGAAGTGGTGCAGACACCTGAGGTCGTCAATACAGTGATGAGACCCAGATCTGTACAAGGGTGGACAATAGGTCTGCAGCTACAAGTTCCCCAGACATCAAGAATCCCACAGGGAAATCGAACATCCCAACAGATGCCCTTTATCGTGACCTTCAATGAATTTGATTCAGACCCCTTGCAACAACGAGAGGGCAGGAAGACTGTACCCTTGGAGCAGCTTTGGAGGTAGACCAGAGAGGATCGTATGTAGAGACGGATGTTGACGGTCATCCAACTACCTTTTTGGTTGATACTGGTGCTTCCCGTTCTACTGTAAGATCTGTAGTAGTTCCCAATTTACCCCTTTCGGGAGAGTCAACCAAAGTTGTAGTAGTGGCAAATACAAGAATGACTAATCCATTGACTGAAGCAATACCTGTGAGAAAAAGAACCTTTCACGATCAACACCAATTTGGGGTATGTGACTCAAGTCCAGTCTGTGGGACGTGATCTTTTGTGCAAATTGAACTGCACCATCTATTGCACGCCTAAGGGAGTGGAACTGCTGACGAATGATGATGATGCTGCATTTAAAGTGGTAAATCAGAATCTGTGTACAGAGGTATTTCCTATGTTAAATATCAAGGAACTCCCACTTCACTTGAGAGATGCTGTCTCTTTGGATGTATGGGATTTCACACGGGAAGAAATAGGCCTGATCAAAGGAGTTGAGCCAGTTAAGATCCAAGCTAAACCAAATGCTGAGTTTCCGAGAACACCTCAGCATAATCTGTCACCGGAAACGATTGCAGGAATCAAGCCTGTGATTGAGTCTATGATTGAACAGAGAATCCTGAGGGAAATAATGGGAAGTTCATGTAACTCACCAATCATGGGATTGCAGAAACCGAGGGGGAAGTATAGAATTGTGCAAGACCTGCGAAAGGTCAATACAATTGAAGTTCCATGTTATCCTGTGGTACCAAATCCATCAATGATACTGTTCTAAATCCCATGTGAAGCTAAGTGGTTCACAGTGATTGACCTATGTCAGGCATTCTTTTCGATACCATTGCATGAGGAGATTCAATTTTTATTTCCTTTCCGGCTGGAAGATCGTGTGTTAACATGGTGTCGTATCCCTCAAGGGTATACAGAGAGTCCATCGATCTTCAATCAGCTTTTGAAGAAGAATCTTGAGAGTCTCGTACTGCCACAAAACTCAGTTCTTGTGCAGTACATTAATGACCTCCTGATTGCGTCCGAGACGGAGAATGCTTGTAGGATCGATACTGTAGCTTTACTGAATCATCTAGCAGAGAATGGACACGAGGTGTCTCCAAACAAGTTACAATATTGTTTGAGTGAGGTTCAGTATTTGGGTCCTCGAATCAAGAAAGGCAAAAGGAAGGTGTCACCAGATCGAATTGAGGCAATTATGAACATGACTGTGCCTACCACTCTGAAGGAAGTCAGGATGTTTCTGGGAATGATTGAGTACTGCCGCCAGTAGATCCCACATTTTTCCTTGAAGGCAAAGCCTATACTGAGGCTGACGCACAAGCGATCCAGTACCGTGGGATCATGACTGTCTGGTTGCTCTCCTGGAGTTGAGAGAGGTCCTATGTCATGCCACAGCTCTAGGGATGCCAGACTATAACATATCCTTTTTATTGTTCTGTTATGAGCGAGAAGGTTGCACATTATCAGTTCTTACTCAAAGTCATGGAGGATTCCGTAGACCAGTTGCCTACTTCTCAGCTACTTTAGATCCCGTGGCTTCAGCATTGCTCGGTTGTCTCAAATTCATTGCTGCAACCGGTGTCAGGGTCACCCACTTACTGTTTTTGTCCCACACTCAGTTGAGCTCCTGATGACGAGAACTAAGACACAACATATGACCAATACTAGACTCACAAGTTTTGAGCAGTTTATATGTGCTTCATAGAATGTGACTTTGAAACGTTGTTTTGTCCTGAACCCTTATACTTTGATGCCTTTGTCAAATGTAAGTGATGAAGATTGTGAGGACCATGACTGTCTCGATGTGACTCAACTTTGCACCAAATCGAGACCTGATATTGTTGATGAACCTCTACCTGAATCTGATGACATTTTTTTTGTAGATAGTTCATGCTTAAGAGACAATGTGGGTCACCTGAGAGCAGCATTTGCTGTATGTACTATTTCTGGAGTTCTGGAAGCTGCTTGATTACAGGGAGTATACTCCGCACATGTAGACTTTGACTCGTGCCTGTTTGGTTGCTGATAAAATCCGAGTCAACATCTACACCGACAGTCAATACGGGTTCGGTGTGGTTCATGACTTTGGACAGCTATGGTCACAGAGGGGTTTCCTGACGTCATCAGGATCTTCCATTAGAAATGGGGAATATGTGAGACAATTATTAGAAGCTTTGCAGCATCCACGAGAAATTGCTGTGGTAAAATGTGCAGCCCATGGGAGGGGAAATGACTTTGTCTCTCTGGGAAATAGATATGCTGATGAAGTTGTACGTTTTTGCGTTGAACAAGGATGTATTTTTACTGGAGATTATACAGGAGAGAGCTCAGAAAAAACCGAGCTCAGCATGATGTCAGCTATGGCAGACACCTGGGATAAGCTCAAGTGTCTGCAGGGAGAGGTTTCAGAAGAGGAAAAAGCTGTGTGGATTAGAGCAGGATGTGAGAATGGAGATGAAGGGATTTGTGTTCAGGTGATGGTTGAGCAGTTTCCCGGATGATTTATTAAAACCTATGGCAAGACAGATTCATGGAGCAGTACACCTTGGAAGGGATGCTATGGTGCGAGCTTTCAGACAGACATGGTACAATACATGGTTCCGTGCATTTGCTGAAGCATTCAGTCACAGGTGTGTTACGTGTCAGCAAATGAATGCTGGAAAGAAGACTGTGGTTGCATTGAGTCATATTGGAAGGTCTGGGGGGTCTTTCAACAGAATACAGTTTGATTTTATTGAGATGCCTCGGTGCAATGGTTTCAGGTAAGTTCTGGTTGTGGTGTTTGTTTTCTCTCGATGGGTGTAAGCGTATCCAACAAGAAGGTGTGATAGCCTCACAGTAGCAAAGTTGTGGCTTAGGGAACTGGATTCACAGTTTGGTTTTCCAACTTCATTGGAGTCGGATAGAGGAACACTCTTCCACAGTGAAATCATGAAGTTACTTTGTGCAGCCTTAAATGTTGATTAAAGACTGAATTGTAACTATCGACCAGAGGCTTCTGGTATCTTTGAACAGATTAATGGGGCTTTGAAGATGAGGATGGCAAAAGTGTGTTCATCTACATCTTTGAAATGGCCGGATGCATTGCCACTGGTGTTGATGAGTGTTCGTAGTACCCCTGATAGAAGAACTGGCCTTTCACCCCACCTGATTCTGATGGGGAGGGCTATGCAGTTACCAGCAGTGCCACAGCCTTGATAAACATCACAGATGATTTGACCCTTGACTCTTGCAAAGGACTGGCTGACGTGGTCCATTCTGTGTCTCACCAGCTGGAAGATGCAACTGACTCGACCTCGAGGGACCTCTGCATTGACCTGTGTCTGGGTGATTGGGTGCTAGTTCACAAGCACGTAAGGAAGAGTTGCCTTGATGCCCGATCGAGAGGCCCTTATCAAGTGATTTTGGTGATGAATACAGCGGTGAAGTGTGGAGGCTTGCCGAATTGGATACATGCCTCCCATACTTGCATTGTTTCAGAATCCCTGGAAGGAATAGCTTCTCTCGTAGAAGAAAATCCAGCTGTGGTAGCAAGGCCACTCGAGAGGACAGACCAAGCTGTGGGGGTTGCTGATGAAGCTGGTCCACCAGAACAAGGTAAGGGGGGTCACGCTGCACAAGACCCAGGTGTTGACTCTGAGGTAGAAGGTAACGTTGCGAATGGTATAGAGTCAGACTCAGCTGAAGTAACTGGTGAGCAAGGAGGTTGCGGCAGAGCAGAAAAGCTGACACTGCAGAGGAATTGTGGTCTGGGAGACAAAGAAGGTTGAATCTAGGACTAGCTCCTGAGAGAGATCTTGCTCCTGGGTCGGAAACACCCCAGAATCAGAACTGAGTGAAGTAGAGCATGTTCAGGAAGGTCCAAGGAGGTCAAGGAGAGTAAGAGTGCCTTGCCAAAGATACGCTGCCCCGGAGTGGACTTATATGGTCACTGATGCCGGGAGTGGTGGGGACTGGGAGACTGAGGTCTTCACAAGTGATCAGCAGAATGACCAAGCTGAAAATAGATGTGGGATTGATAGTTCCTGGACTGGAAATCGAAGGAGTTCTGACGATAACTGTTCTGAGACCTCCGATATTGAGAGTGCAGACTCTGATCCTTCAGGAATTGTCCTTTCTGACTTTTGGATATCAGCCACCAGCTCAGAAGATTGCAGCTGTTCGTCTTGAGATTTTGCAGCATGTGCTGACTGAAATTGGTTCTTAGCTTATAAGAGACTGTGAGTGAACTGTGAACTGTAAATAAATGTTTCAAAGAAGATAACCTATGTCCGAGTGGAAAAATAAAAATTGGGGTTTTCCGAAGAAGAAGAAAGAGGGCTAGGGAAGTCTTGTTGAACTGTGTAAATAAAATCAGAAGAAACAAATTGTGAAAGAATTTCCAGCACTTCAATGAACTGTATTTGAATTGTTTGAAGAGCAATCGTTGGTGAAGAAAAGAGACTTTTAGTGTATCCTCTTGCTGAACTAAACTGACAAGCTAAAGATGGAGCCTGGAAATTCAAACCGTAGGTCTAAGTGTGTGATAGGTACACTCATTGTAGGGGTGATAGTCATAATAGCAGTAGTTATTATTGTATCTGTACCTATTTCACACAATGCAGAAGTTGGGGAGGTGGGAGTACCAGGGACATCCACACTTCTTCTACCGCAAAAGAGGGTATCGTAGGAGCTGAAAAGGTTATGCTAGATCAGACTAGTCGTATGTTGCATGTAGATTTGTCTAGAGGTGATTGCACGTGTAATGCATACGAAAAGCAGCTATATGAGTATGTGGATACGATGGATGTGAGAGATTGTTATGTATGTATGTATGCAGTTGTCTGCGTCGGTGGTGGAAGGTATTTGATACCATCATCTCCCTTTAACGTATGCTATTACATGTAGTTTATTGCTTAGTATGTTTTATGATAAAGGTCATTATGAGTATTATTTTTCTAACTATGATGTAGTGCTTTCAGAAGTTCCAGCTTATAAGCATTTGAATAAGTATGATTAATATAAGCAGGAAGACAGAGTAGGAAAGTATTTCTTACTTACTGTAGCTTTAGATACGGCTTATGCACATCGTCACAACCTAACATGTTCATTAACAGAAGTAGAGAAGAAGTTCATAGATCAGGTAGAAGATATACATAGACAATTAACAGGAAATCATTATGACAAGGAAGGTGAAAGTTGAAAGGACCAAGGAGGAGTTAACGCATAAAGCAGAAGGGAGTAGTGGTCCAATTGCGTTTGATTTTGAGCAGAGATGGAAATTGTGTGTGAGACAAGTTCGACATATTATGATAAAGTCTTTGTTAGAGAGAGTGCGTGTGATAATACTTTCACCATTGAGGCTACAGCGAAGAAGTTTTTACAAGATGCAGTGCAAGTGGTACCGAACATGTATTTTGTGTGTGGGAAAAACAGTGGTGGCTGGTGAGATTTGAAAATGGTGAGGCAAAACTTTCCGTGGGAGAGCACTGTGGTGAGCAATTAAAGGGGGGTTTTGAAAAATGAGTGGGCAAATGGTGCACTTTCAAGCACATTTGAGAAGCAAGGCGGCTAATAATGCAATTGTGAAAGTGCAGTTATTACATTATTAAAGGGATGTCTTATAACAACATGGTAGCTGCTGATTCCCTATAACCACAGAGCTTCATACAGACTTGAAGAACAAAGCCCCCAGCAATTAACATGATTCAGCGTTCACTTCTGTGTGAGGTGAACAGACCATGCTGTCTGGAGAGGATACACAGAGCCCAAACAAGCACTTACAAAAATACTCTCCACTGATTAAATACATTACTGAAAACAGAGCATCGTCCCCTGTGGAAAATGGGGCACACTGAAAAAATGCACGATCTTTAAAAAACGGTAATTTTAACAGATGTCCATGCAGTGATGTAATCTAACCTACCAAAGTGAAAGTGAAACACTGTATGGTGCAATCCATGCACTGCAGTACATCCGCCTCACGCCACCCCTGGACTACAGTGCCCTACAGTACCCGTGCGTACACCATACTAGGAGGACACTGTATGTGCTAATAGCATACAACACGAGGACGCAGGGCACACTTCGGGTTTCACTCACTGAGTGGGTCTTGCGTCATAAGGTTCAATCCCACTCACTGAGAAGGACTCTGAACACACTGAGTGAACCCCTACACAGTGGCTGGTGTGTGGTTGTGAGGAATGCACAGCTTGCTTCACTCAATATTTGAAAATCACTCTGATAGCTTGAGCAGTCTTGAACACGGGAGCGCACCAGCGCAGACTCTGTCAAGTCTCAAGCACCAGAGAACAGTCACATCAGGTCCGAGTCTCACACACACCTTGCGACACAGACAGTCAGACACGCTCATCAGATGCGATCATGCAAGTCTCACACACTGGTGCACAGACATTGGATCGAGTTTCAGACACATTAAAGCACTGACAGCGACAACTCATCAAACGTTACATAAGACCCACACATTGAAGCACTGCCAAACGTCCATTGATCACGTGCGAGTCTCACACCTTGTAGTTACAGCTGGCCTGGCATTACTAAAGAGTAGGAGACTTTGAGCAAGGAGCGAGCCCTATGCGCACGTGCACATGCCGGCGGGCATTAAATTGGGCTGAGTCAGTAAGATGGAGGCAGGGACTTGAAATCTGAATAGCCCGTTGGTTACAGAACGGGTTATATTCCCTCATTCCTAAAATAGTTTAACTGTCCTCGGTAAATGTTTTTCTTTTTCCACTACATTTGTTTTTCTTCAAAGTTTATTTAGTATTTTAGTTTCATTTAAAGTGTTAAGTTTCCTGTGTGATGTATAACACAGTATATGCCTAGCATTTTTGCACAGGATGCATTCTGGGAAAGGTAGTCTTCAGTGACAGCTATCATTTCCACATTGAACGAGGTGGTGTATTGGAGCATTTATAGCACTTACTACACCTGTGTGATGGTGTTGGAAGCGTTTGATGGAGCGACATTCAGAAATGTTTTCCATTTCAACTCGTGAAGTCACACTTCCATATATCAAGACTAATTATATTAATAACTGTGTTGTTTGTGTATTAATTCAACCTAGTTTAAAGTTACATCTACACTGAACACGCGGGAAACTAACATGTGTGCTTATAAATGTGCAAAATGTTGCATTTCCTTGTATGTGAAAAATAATAAATTAATCGTGTCTATTGTCATGTCAAAAATTCATTGCAGCTGTTTAGAATAAATGGCATGTGCTTAATTTTGCTTTCCTGTCTATGTGGTGTCACCCTATTCTTACAGGTGCATAAAGAACTCTGCTGGATTAAATGAAGAATGGTAGATATAAAATGCTGCTTTAATTGTGCATTTTTTTTAGCTAGGTAATTTAGACTAATGGGTTAAGCATTAGCAATGGAGGGTGGCAACAGTACGAACTATATTACTCGCATTAATTATGCTTTTGTGTTTGTTTATATGATAGTTTCTAAAAGAGGCTTTGGGCCTAGTGAATATTCGCGTTTACTAAAATCTGCTTGGAGCCAGAGAGAGTCCATGTTGGCAGCGATTTCCTCCGGCCTGAAACAAATTTGTCGTGCTGAGCTGACAAACCTTTAATCGAGCAAGGCCAAGGCCAGGAACCGGCAAGAAGGCCTGAAACAGCTACGTATCTGAGGAAGCCAAAAACTTTTTCCTTGTATCAAATGTGGCAACTGGAGGAAGCTGCGTTGTTCGAAAACTATAGACAATGGTCTCTAAGAACGTGACGGAACTGTGATTCTGAAAATGTGGTGACATGTCGCCTGTCACTTTTTGACCAATGGGACTCCGATTTCAGCAGAGAAATATGCTCTTTCTTAGATTAGCTTAGCGTAGAAAGGTATAAAAACTCTTGCCCCGTGGAAGAGTTATGCTTCTCCTTGCAGACCTTTCGATGAGGGCGTTGTGCTGTTGGATTTTCCTTGGAGCACGTAAGGGCCTTCAAAGACTTTACTCTTTAATTCTTTATTATAATTAGCTTAGTTAGGGACTTAGGTTTTGAAAATGCCAAACCGATATATTTCATTTGCAATAATATTTTGATTCATAATAAAACTGTTATAACCATTTGCAATGATTCAAATAAAAATGCTTTAATAAAATTTCTAATATATTTTCCAAATGAGTAGCTAATAAAAATCTTACTTTGGAAAACAAGCTGGTCTTGTATTTCATGAGTTTAGGTTACCATTAGCTAGATCTTATCGCCACAGTGGCTTAATTAATTTGTAGGGTTTGTAAAGTGTGATGAATTCATTTACCGCGGTTGTATATAAATGTTTATAAATTGTGAATAGGTTAATTAGGTCACATGGTCCAGTTGGTCAAAATATGTCCTGTTAGATTTATGGGCCTTATGATTGATTAGTGATTGATAGAGTATACTGTGGAGTTGGGTAGTGTAGCTTATACAACATACAATTCAATTAAAGAAGGGTTCAAGGGACAGTTTAATGACCTGCGCACAGTTTATATCCCCCTAGCAGACTATGAGAAAAACAACGAATAACTGTGGGTCAGAAACAAAATATAACTATGAATATGTGGCTACCTAAGAGTATGTTTTAAGAGTGTAAAATGAAAACATACTCAAGGACAATCACCCTTTGTGAAAATATGTCCATCAGTTACTATTCTGTACCGCCCAGTACATCATTTGGTCTACTCCACAGTAGGTAGTCCTTTATATATCTCCTCAGATAGTAATCGGAGACAGTTGTTAGATACAGATGTCTGGTGATTGTTGGTTCGGTAGTAACTGGGAGCAGTGCATTAGTGATAAGTGAAAAATAAATGTGTGTTAAATAAAATTGGATAGTGCAAGCAATATAACTTTATTCTGGAGACAAACACATCCAATGCTAAAATCAATCAAGTGCAAAAAAGTCAGATGGTTCAAACAAATAACTACTGACTGGGTAATTTGGTCGACATGTTTCTGCGGACAATTAAAGGCCACACATTGTACCTGCCGCTTCCTCAGGACCCATTAACTTAATTGCTACTGCTTAAACGTGATACACAAAAATATACAAAAAGGGACATACATGAACAGAAATACTACATGTCACCTGTTCATCTCTGGTTTTCTTCCTGGAAAGAGTCAGAGAACCCCAATGTACAGCCGCCACAATACACACACATAGACAAGAAAAAGATAGGATAACACACCTTCATTAGTATGGGCTATCACATTGCCTTCATGTTGCACCTAACATATAGGTATAATAACCATTTTGTGTCTCCCATCTATAGAGTAGTCATGGGCTCACCTTAATTTGTAAGGAGAAAATGCCTCGCCTCACCTGGCAAACAGCTCAGGAATTCGAAGCACCGCTCTGTAGTACAGAGAAACAAATAAAATAAAAAGAAGACAGTCGTGAACAAACCCTTTTTCCCTCTTCAATGTAGGACTCACCGATATCAGACACTATTTTTGTAAAGCTATGAGGTCACAATAGCCTCTTTCTCTAATTAGCCTGTTAAATTCATGCTTCACTCATTAAATTCTGTGGTTTCTAATATAATGGGGTGCATTAAGCCCACCTATCCTATACGCACTTGTTCAGTGGACAGAAATATCCATTCTTTCTTTCTTTTTTTACTCATAGACAATGGCCCTTTAAAATAGTCGCCTCGCCTTTCCAGGCGACATCACTCGGGCATTGCATGTAAGATGATCCTAGTTTCACCCTATCGATTTAGTTGTAATGCGGTAGAAACAGGAGATGAGATAAGTGCATGCACTGATTTTTAGTTTCATCATCAATTGTCTCTATCGCGTTTCTAAAAGCTTGAAGTGCTCGGTTTAGCAAACGCTCATTTCGCTTTAATTCTTAACAGAAAATCAGAACCTTTAACATCACTCTATTTCGAGTGTCAGATACACTCCTTGAGTGCACGTCATGCGGGACACAGCGCGCGGGACACAGCGCTCGTGATTTAGAATGCGCATACGGCACATCCTTGCTCGAGTGCACATCATGCGGGACACAGCGCTCGTGATTTAGAATGCGCATATGACACATCCCTGCTGTCAACATAATCCTAACCCTTACCTGTCCGTCGGTACTCCACTCAGCCTGCCGGGCTGTTTGGGGAGGTACCGCGGACCGGGTTGTAGACTTCCTTATTGACTTTCCACCCCCGTCTGATTGGTTACCAGAACAATCGCTAGGAATCATGGGATTTGTGGTCCTGTATACTTCTCATTCGAAAGATCACCTCTCTCTCAACTACAGCATGATCTCTACCAAGAGCTAATCATCACACAGTTATAACCGATAGTTTTCACTTATGTTATCACGTTCTGAGAACAACGCGCATTCTTCTGTGTTTATAATAAGATTGCTGTTTGTTATGATTCGTGACCATCTCGATCCTCTCTTTCCTTTACGTATCCTATTTTATTATTTAGTACACAGAACTCTGGTATATATAGTTCATTAAGTCACATTCTCCCAGTAAAAGGCATTATGTCACTTAGTTCATTTAGTCACATTCTCCCATTAAAATAATGATGAATAAATGGCCCGAGTCTACCTTTATGGAATAATGGGGCATTGGACCTGGAACTACATAGGTAATTATGGTGATAATGCCAGTGTGTCCATAGTAACAAAACGGCGGGATCTCATAAAGGAATTAGGGCAAGGATTGGATCTATAGAGCCATCCACGGGATGTCTTCATTCAGACCAGATTTGTCGCAATTAAGTTTGTACACCCATTTTTGTTCAATCTTAAAAAGGTGTCTAGATACGTCCGAAATGTGCGTTGGGGTGTTAGGTTGCTCCAACACTGTCCATTCGAACTCAGTTGGTTTATGGCCCACTTGGATGTAATGATTTGTGAGTCGGGTCGCTTGCTTCTTGCACCTGATTGTGCTCTTATGTTCAGATATCCTAGTTCTTATCTTCCGGGTCGTCATGCCCACGTACTTGAGTGAGCACGGACATGTGATAAGGTAGATCAGGTGGCTACTTTTACAATTAGTAAAACGTCTTTGTTCCCATGGGCGACTTGTCCCTATGTCAACAGTTGTCGAGTGTTTCGTCTGGGGGCATGCAGCACAGTTCCCACACGGGTGATGGCCCCTCACTGGTGGCATATTCCAGAGTGTGCCAACCTGGTGAATTGCTTTCGCCGGGGGTCTGGTATGTATCAGCCGGTCTCTCAAGCTCGTGGCTCGTTTGAAAGCAAACAATGGTTGTTCCAGAGAATCTTTCCCAGTATTAAGGATCTTCCAGTGTTTGCGAACTATACGCTGTATCGCGTTGGACCGTGTACTGAAGGTATTAACACATGTCAGTCTTTCATTCTTCTCCTTGGGAAAAGATGGCTCCAGTAGGGCTTCACGATTACTGTTCGCTGCCCTCTTCTTAGAACGTTTCACAAGTTTCTTAGGGTAGTTCCTCGCACAAAGTTGTGCTGCTAGGTCATCAGAGTGTTTCTTGAAGTCTTGTTTCGTTGAACAATTGCGTTGTACGCGTAAAAATTGTCCGTACGGTAAATTGTCACGCAAGGACTTTGGGTGACAGCTTGTGTATTGCAAAAGAGAGTTTCGGGCCATTGGCTTCCTGTATAGCTCCGATGTAAGACCTTGTGGTGTCACTTTGATTAGTAGGTCCAGGAATGCTAGCGAGTGATGATCATATTCCAATGTGAAACGCAGAAAATTATTGCGATCATTCAACCAGCTGTGGAAAGACTGCAGGGAGATTACATCACCACGCCACACCACGAGGATGTCGTCGATGTACCTTCTCCACGTACGTATAGATGTTATATACGGGTTTATTGTGTTCAGAACGTGGTCTTCTTCGAATTTATGCATGTACAGATTCGCCAGGCTCGGCGCAAAAACGCTGCCCATGCTCGTCCCTGATGTCTGGCGGTAGCACTGGCCTTCAAATTCGAAAAAGTTCTCTTTCATGGCTATGGTTGCCAGATTCATGATCATAGATACTGGTGTTATAGAGTCTAGATCCCTATCGCCCAAGAGGGTTTCGATTGCCTCTAGTGTCTCATCTTGAGGGATGGAAGTGTACAGAGACTCCACGTCAAAAGACACTAATAGATCTGTCGTGGAGTCAAATTCGATTTCAGGCAGTAGCCTGAGTAGGTCTTTTGTATCCTTAAGGTACGTTGGCATCAATTTGACCATCGACCTCAGGAAAATGTAAACAAACGTTGATAAAGGTTCCAATATAGACCCGATACCCGATATTATCGGGCGACCAGGAGGTGGTCTTAGTGCCCTATGAATTTTCGGCAGGACATAAAAGTATGGTTTCACTGGATGTGGAGTATGTAGATAAGCTGCCTCCTTTGCTGTTATCCAGCCTTCTGTCAATGCCTCCTCTATAATATGTCCAATCGTTGTTGATAGTCTTGGGTCCTCAGTCAGTAGTTGGTAAGAGCGTGTGTCACTTAATTGACGTAGGCACTCCTCCCTGTACGCTGTTGTATCCATCAGGACTATGGCACCTCCCTTGTCGGCTGGTTTGATCGTGATTGACTGATCTTTCATTAGTTCTTTCAATGCTACTTGTTCAGGTTTCGAAATGTTTATGTAGGGTGTGTGAGGCTGTTTAAATAATTCCTGCACGTCATGTTGTACAGCTTCCTCGAAAGTTGTAACCTTGGCAGGAATAGTGCCTGATGGAGGACTAAAGGTCGATGGTTTTTTTAGTCCAGTGTTCATACAGTTCGTGTCAGTTTGTTCGTTGTTAGCAAAAAAGAACCGTAGTCTCACTTTGCGAAAAAACGTGGACATTTCGATCTGCGTCTGAAAAGGGTCACCCACATTTGTGCTCACAAAACCCAGACCTCTCCCCAAATCTTTTCTTCCATTGGTGTCAAGGTCCTCGAGCTGAGGTTGACTATGAGGCTGGTCCCCTGCTCGTTCCTGCTTGTTCCTGCGGGACTTGTTTCCCGCTCCGGAGGCCCATTTCCTGTTGAGGGACACTCCATTGTACTTGTCCAGTCCGGCGTCTTCCACGAGACCTCCCTCGGCCATACCCTAAAAAAGGCATATTTTGGCCTGGCGGATATGGTCCTGGCCCAAAGGGGTCCATGCTCTGAGGGAACTGTGGTGGTCCTTGCATCCATGGGTGTGGTGGCCACCAAGGGTTGAATTGGCCTTGATTGTAGTTTTGCATGCCACGTTGTTTCCACTGGCCTCTCCCACTCTTGGAGGTAATCAGGTTATTCTGGTTAGAGGAGTCAGAGTCCGTGGAACTGTCCTCTGATGACGACGTGCCATATGTAGAGCCTCCTGTTCTCCCATTGCGATTAAATGGTGTTGGAACATAATTAGTGCTCGTATATGGATATATCTTTTCTTTAGAGAATTTGGCCAGATCTTTTTTGCATTTCTCGAGTTTCGTAAAGAGGATATTCTCTTTAAAATCTTTATTCATTTTGTTATTCTCCTCCTGTTGTTTAGTGAATAATTTTCCCATCAGTGTGGCTTTAATTTGACCCTCCAACAGCTGGATTTCTATCATGATCTTATCTGCAGCTTTTTTTGCGGTTTTGATGATTAAAACCAACCAGTCTCTTGTGCACTTCCAGGCAATGAGGTACCAGTCCCTGATAAGATCATTACCTCTGAGATATTCCGCCATAGTGATGCCATGGACACACGTACGAGAGTGACTCTTTTTCAACAGCAATATCTTAGGCCACCCATCCTGATTGGTGTCTTGGGGTCTTGATAAATTTTCAAGCATACTCGGATTATCGTCGAGTATTGATTGTATTTCCGCCTCATCGTATGCTAAGCCTAAGTTGGTAGCCATAATTTCTCAGAAGTCTAATTGTCAATATATCCCCGAAATCAGAGTTTCAATCTGTAGTTAATCCAACAAAGTATTGTCTCTAATCAGAGTGTTGTGTCTCGTGATAAGTGAGTCCTAACCACTAAAGAGCTATCTATGGAAATGCTCACAACTATCTAACCACATCTATCTTTTAGAGGTGGATAGTGACAATAAACATTTGTCACAATAAAAAAATGAACCCGCAGCCTCAGCTGCTCTGGAAATACAACATACAATTCAATTAAAGAAGGGTTCAAGGGACAGTTTAATGACCTGCGCACAGTTTATATCCCCCTAGCAGACTATGAGAAAAACAACGAATAACTGTGGGTCAGAAACAAAATATAACTATGAGTATGTGGCTACCTAAGAGTATGTTTTAAGAGTGTAAAATGAAAACATACTCAAGGACAATCACCCTTTGTGAAAATATGTCCATCAGTTACGTATTCTGTACCGCCCAGTACATCATTTGGTCTACTCCACAGTAGGTAGTCCTTTATATATCTCCTCAGATAGTAATCGGAGACAGTTGTTAGATACAGATGTCTGGTGATTGTTGGTTCGGTCGTAACTGGGAGCAGTGCATTAGTGATAAGTGAAAAATAAATGTGTGTTAAATAAAATTGGATAGTGCAAGCAATATAACTTTATTCTGGAGACAAGCACATCCAATGCTAAAATCAATCAAGTGCAAAAAAGTCAGATGGTTCAAACAAATAACTACTGACTGGGTAATTTGGTCGACATGTTTCTGCGGACAATTAAAGGCCACACATTGTACCTGCCGCTTCCTCGGGACCCATTAACTTAATTGCTACTGCTTAAACGTGATACACAAAAATATACAAAAAGGGACATACATGAACAGAAATACTACATGTCACCTGTTCATCTCTGGTTTTCTTCCTGGAAAGAGTCAGAGAACCCCAATGTACAGCCGCCACAATACACACACATAGACAAGAAAAAGATAGGATAACACACCTTCATTAGTATGGGCTATCACATTGCCTTCATGTTGCACCTAACATATAGGTATAATAACCATTTTGTGTCTCCCATCTATAGAGTAGTCATGGGCTCACCTTAATTTGTAAGGAGAAAATGCCTCGCCTCACCTGGCAAACAGCTCAGGAATTCGAAGCACCGCTCTGTAGTACAGAGAAACAAATTAAAAAAAAAGAAGACAGTCGTGACATATTTCCTATAGCCCGCTGGATCAATTTCCTGGTAGCAGACTTGATGGTTGCTATGGTAACCGACATGCTATACATGGTAGTTGCATAGGATCGATTATTAACATATGATGAGTTCGTTCATTTGCGTTATATATAGTCGAAAGGTATTTTTCCTGCAGTGTGAAAAATCCTAGTTGTACCGGTACAGAGTGTTGTGGCAAGAGTGAAGTCACACAGTGCATTTGCTCTGTTTCAGAGTTGTGGTATCGTCGTGTATCACAAGTGTTGTCGTCGTGCAACACGTATTAGGGATATAGGTGTGTTAGATAGAATGTATGCATAGTGAGGATTGTCTATGAAATCGAAGCTTTGAGTATAGGGTCAATGTGCCCGTTCTAAAACTCTTAGTGGGAAAAGTAATAGAATATATTCAAGCTTGAGTGAAGGGTAGGATAACATCGTTTATTTTACTGACGATTCATGTTATCAATAGTAGGTTAGAGTCCTGCTAGGATTTCATGTGTGTATGGTTAGGGATACTTTCCGCTTGAAAGTGCGTAAATGGTTTTGTAATTTCGTTCGAGTCAAACTTTGAATTGCTACTTTATGTGCATTCAGAGGAAAGCGAGTTCGCTATTACCTGTTTGAAGGGTAGAGTAAAAGTTTACTTTATCGGCGAATGTATATTCTGTGAGAATAGCGTTGTCTATTCCACGCAAAGAATTTCTGGTGTGTCTATAAAAGCTATCACTTTATTTAGAGAAACAGACAAATGATTTGTTCTTTTTGTTGTTGTTAATCGAATTTCATTGAGAAAAAAGTCTTTAAAATGGCGCTGTGAAAAGTTTTTGTGAAGGAGGGTGAGCGCTGAGAGTGAGACGTGAGAAACCGCAGCGGCTGTGTACGTCACACAGTCCGCGCAGTGATTGGGTACTATACGTCACAAGCTGTACTCTGATTGGCTCATGTGACTTCGTCGAGCTGAACACTGATTGGCTTTTGTGGGAAGCTCTGTTTCTACTGGTCGAGCAAGATAGTGACGTAGCTCGAGCCTGATTGGCTTGTTGGTGTGTTTCGCGCACGGATTGGCTGGTATTGCGGAACAACCAGGAAACATTTACGATCATTTCTGATTAAACGGATTTGATTTAAAAATGATTTATTATTATAAACATGTTGAGAAAAAGACTTCGATGCTTCAAAAATGTAAACATTTTATTTCACCTGACAAGAAAATAAAAACGCGAGGTGTTAAATTACTTCATAAGTACAAGACACCTGCAGCATATATGGAAGGTGAATATGGTTATCATACTGTTCTGTGGTTTGATGTTTGGAAACATTACACTAAGGATGACAGAGTATTGGTTTGGCCGGATGATGGTTCTTTTAACATAAAAATCTTAAGAAATTTAAGAGAAAAGATGTCAGCTCTTGTACCGAAGCCTAGACCAACTCAATTTGAAGCTTTAGTTGAATGGGAGGATGAGATGTTTCAGCTTCAGAAAGAAGCAAGTGGGATAAAAAGACCTCCAAAAACACAGAGTTACAGACGGGAAACGCATGAAGATAGAATGCGTATGTGGAGACAGGGAGATATGTGCGATGGTCTCTATTTAATTAGAGAAATGGTTTTAGGGTCTCCAGGAGAAAAGAGAACTGAAAAGAAAAATAACACTGTTGTAGAAAGCGAATCTGAAGACGCAGATACTACAAATAATAAGAATGCCCCATTAAGACAGCCTCGTTCATGGTCCACTCCGATGGTTTCTACCGAAACCACTCCAAGTGCACCTCTTTTAAATGACACGCCAAAATTATACCCAAATAATTCTGAATCTTTTGAAACTCCGGAATGATTTGAAACAAGAACTAATTCTAGTGCTTATATAGAAAACAGAAGTTTTCCAATGGAAAGGGAAGCCCCTAGAAATCTAATGAGAACTGACAGGAATGAGGAAGTTGCAAATACTTCAGAATACTTACGATCAAAAGAAAAATTAATTAGGCAGATAACTAAAAGCATGGAAGCAGTGATAGTTCCAGTAACGATTGGTCCTGTTCAACCTGTTTTCGATCAAAAGGAAATTAAACAGCCAGGTTTAACAATTTCATTAAATGCAGAAATTCAAAAAGTAGCTGAAAATTTTTATTCAGATTTGTCTGAAATTAATCGTGAAAAATCAAGAATGCCTGACTTGACTTTTAATCAAGGTTCTTTTAACCAGACACCAATGGGTGCAGAGTCAGATGCTGAGACTCCTGAGAAAAGAGAATCAAATCTAAAACTTGATGTTGCAAAATTAAAAGCAGACTTGGAAGAATCAATAATTGGCACAATTGGTCCTGACAGTTTAAAATTCTATCGAGATGATGAACTCCTGTTTATCAGTAAAAGCATTCAATGGAAAACAAAGAATAAATACGATCAATTGGAAGAACTGGCAGCAGAATTAGAAATCGATTTGAGCAAACAGAAAAACCTGGGAAAGCACTACAGATTAGACTTTACAGAGAAGGACATTGGGAACTTTAATACAGGAGGGAGAATTACACACATAAAATAATTGATTGTTTACATCAAGAAATTGGGTGACTTGAGTAAATGGAGAGTGAAATGGACCAAAAAGAGGGAAGATGAAAGGTTGGATAAGTTGGACCAACTGTCTAAACAGTTTCCAATGAGGGAAATTGCAGGTGGAGGGTACGTACATGTTCCATGGACAAGACAGGACATTCTGCTCTTTACTAATGATTTTCCTCGACTGAGAGAAAAACCTGTGGAATGGTACAGACAGGTAGACAGGTTTATTAAAGTTTCAAAAGTTCTATGGATTGATCTGGATGGATTTTTCGACATTGTCGTCCCATCAGATCTTTGGACAGAATGCAAAGTTGCTGTGAGTTTGCCAAAAACTGAACCAGATCGAATTAAAGAGACAGGTGCTCCAGCACCAGAAGCCATGGATGTTTATAACAAAGTGATTTACTGGTTGAAAAAGAAAATTGCTCCGAAGGAAGTTGATTGGGTTAAAATAGACAGAACAAATCAGGAACCAAAAGAATCAGTTCATTCATTTTATGAAAGGTTATTACTGGTTTTTAAACAATACAGTGGCTATGAAAAGCTGGATGAAAAGGACATGAGCCACTTTATTTACAGATTCGTCTTTGGTCTTAGACTAGAAATTGGAGAAATGATCAGAAATAATATTGTTGGATGGCAATCAAATTCAGTTGATGATATTTTGAGAAAGGCAAAATACTGTAGTGATGAGTTAGAAGCTAAACAGAAATTTTTTAAAGAAAAGGCAATGTGGGCACAGGTGAAAGTGGCTGAGCAACAGATTGCAAGCCTTGAAAATAAAAATGGAAACTTTGTACAGAACCAGAATCATGGTCAGGGAAAGTTTAAAAATAATTTCAATAATTTCAACAAACCAAAGTTTAATGTGAAAATTGAAGAATTAAAACAAAAGTTACCTTGTTTTAATTGCGGCGAAACAGGTCATTGGAAGAACGAGTGTAAAAATCCACCTAGAAATTTTTAAAAATCCATCATTAAACCCACAGATGCAGAATGATGATGATCTGCAGCAACAGCTACGGCTACAGCGTCAGCTAAATGACCTGAGTCTTCAGCGACAGCGACAGCAGCAATTAACACAACAGCAAATTCAGATTCCACTGCCTCCATTTCCTAATTGTGGGGGAGGTCAGAAATACAATCCAGATATTGGATTCAGCGGAGGTGAACAGGTAATAAGAGCTCAAAGGCAAAATTTGCAAAATGCAACAGGACAATTTTTGTTAACAGGAAACAAAGGAAGCGATTCTGATGATTATTTCTGACGGTGCCCGAGAGAGGGGGAAGAGTGTGTGATTGGAGCCACTCTTGAGGTTGATCAGTCTGGTCCATTTGTAAATGGGAAAGTGAATGATATAGAAATCACTTTTCTTGTGGACACTGATGCTACCCGTTCTACTGTTAGATCAGTGGAAATTGAAAACCTACCTCTCTCTGGGGATACCATCCAAGTAGTCGGAGTAAGTAATCAACAGATGAAAACAGACCTTACAGAGCCTGTGAATGTGGAAATCGGTAATTTTAAAGACAAACACAGATTTGTAGTTTGTAACAGCAGTCCAGTGAATTTACTAGGGAGAGATATATTATGCAAAATGAATTGCAGAATATATTGCTCGCCTGAATTACAAACAATGGAGGAAGATGGGTTATACAGACTAACTATGCTAATGGTTGAGGCAGAAGAAACAAAATTATTTTCTACCTTTGATGAAGAAAATTTACCAGAGGAGTTGAAAAAGACTGTTAAATCCGAAATTTGGGATTTGACTGGAAATGAAATGGGTCTAATGAAACATGTCGATCCAGTCAAAATTATAGTGAAGCAGGGAATAGAATTTCCAAACATTCCTCAATACAAAATGAAAGCAGAAACAATTGAGGGTGTTATTCCTGTAATTGAGAAATTCATTAAGCAAGGTATCTTAAAAGAGATTGTGAGTAGCCCTTGTAACTCACCGATTATGGGGATCAAAAAGGCAAACGGAACATATAGGATTGTTCAGGATTTGAGAAAGATTAACCAAATTGTTGTTCCTTGTTACCCAGTGGTTCTAAACCCAGCAGTCATTCTTTACCAAATTCCGCATGATGCAGAATGGTATACTGTCATTGATCTTTGCAATGCGTTCTTTACTGTTCCATTGCATCCAGAGAGCCAGGAAATCTTTGCTTTCCGGTTCCAGAGTAAGACCCTCGCATGGTGTAGAATTCCTCAAGGGTATACTGAGAGTCCTTCTATATTTAATGAATTATTGAAGAGATCTTTGGAAGATTTGAATTTACCTGGCAGATCGACATTAGTACAATACATTGACGATTTGTTGATTGCAGCAAAAACAAGGGACAGCTGTGTAACAGATACAATAACTCTGTTGAATCATCTGGCAGGTGAGGGACATAAAGTGTCTCCTGCAAAGTTACAATTTTGTAAACAAGAAGTGAAATACCTTGGTCATAGAATTGCAAAAGGAATGAGACAGGTGACAATTGAGAGAATTAAAATGATCCAGGGAATGAAACCTCCAAGAACACAAAGACAAGTGAGAATGTTCTTGGGAATGGTTGGTTACTGTCGTCAATGGATCAGTGGATTTTCAGTAATTGCAAAACCACTACAAAGATTGACAAAATCGGATGTAAAAGTTCCAATTGTACTTACTGAAATTGAATTGGAAGCTTTTGAAAAACTAAAAAGAAGTCTGTGTGAAGCTCCAGCTCTGGGCATGCCAGATTATGAAAAAAGTTTTGAGCTGTATTGCAGCGAGAGAGAGGGATGTGCCTTGTCTGTGTTAATTCAGAGACATGGAAACATGAGAAAGCCTATTGCTTACTTCTCAGCAGTTCTAAATCCAGTTGCAAAAGCCTTACCAGGTTGCTTAAAAGCAGTTGCAGCAACAAGTGTTAGCCTTGAACATAGTGAAGGAATCAAAATGGGATTTCCTGTAAAAGTCTATGTTCCTCATTCAGTTGAAATTCTTCTTACAAGAAGTAAAACGCAACACCTTACAAGCAACAGGTTTACTAAATACGAGAAGATTATTCTGGGATCAGACAATGTGTCAATAGCAAGGTGTGTGAATTTAAATCCTTCCACACTGTTACCTGACACTGAAAATATTGATGAAAATGATGTGGAGCATGAATTCTTGGATGTCATGGAATACTGTACCAAGCCGAGGCAGGACATTATAGATGTACCATTGCCTGAGTCAGATTTTGTCTACTTTGTAGATGGCTCCTGTCTAAGATCAGAAAGAGGTGTTTTGAGAGCAGCATATTCAGTCTGCACAGTAGCAGATGTTGAAGAAGCATCATGTCTTGAAGGAATTCGTTCAGCACAGGTGGCTGAGTTAATTGCTTTAATTCGTGCATGTGAATTGGCAAAAGATTTGAGAATTACCATAATTACGGATAGTCAGTATGGGTATGGAGTTGTGCATGATTATGGACAACTCTGGTATCAGAGAGGCTACATGACATCAGCAGGTTCACCAATCAGAAATGCAGAATTTATTAAAAGACTAATTGATGGCATACAGTTGCCAAAAGAAATTGCTGTAGTAAAATGTGCAGCACACAGAAAAGGTGAAGATTTTATCACCAGAGGCAATGCTTATGCGGATGAAATTGCTAAGTATTGTGCAAGGAATAATTATGCACTTAATCGGGAGAAAAACAAAGAATTTGGTTCAAGTTCACTGATGCTAACATCTGTTGTTGAGACATGGCAGGAAATCAGGGATTTGCAAAATGAAGCTGATGATGAGGAGAAAAACACATGGTTAAAGGCAGAATGTAGACAGCGAGATGAGGACGGAGTTTGGACTTACAAAGATGGCAGGGTAGTTTTACCAAATTGCATGATTGCTGACATGGCCAGAATGTATCATGGACCTGGTCATATTGGAAGAGATTCTATGATTAGGCTTTTCAAAGAGACATGGTTCAATACTAAGTTTAGAACAATTGCAGAGTCTCTTTGTCAAAGGTGTTCAACAAATGAACCCAAACAGGAAATCAGTTGTGGGAACGGGAATCATAGGTCGGGAGGGTGGTCCTTTCACCAGGCTACAAATGGATTTCATTGAGATGCCGAGACACAACTGTTTGAAATATGTTTTGGTGATTGTGTGTTTGTTTTCAAGGTGGGTAGAAGCATTTCCCACACGCCACAGTGATTCAATTACAGTGGCAAAGTTGCTTCTGCGTGAAATAATCCCAAGGTATGGTTTCCCTGTCACTATTGAGAGTGATGGAGGGGGACATTTTGATAACAAACTGATGAAGGTGATCTGTGAAGCATTACACATTGAGCAGAAAATATATTGTGCATACAGACCAGAGGCATCTGGAGTAGTTGAGCAGATTAATAGAACAATTAAAAATAGAATTGGAAAAATGTGTCTTGATACTGGTATAAAGTGGACAGATGCTCTTCCACTTGTTCTAATGACCCTGTGAAGTACACCAGATAAAAAGACAGGTCTAAGTCCTCATGAAATTATTATGGGCAGAGTCATGAGACAAGCTTTTGTACCAGTAGGAAAACTGTTAAGCATTATTGACAGTGCAATTTTAGAATACTGCAAGAGATTGTCTGACGTAGTGACTTCTGTGTCTAATCAGGTGGGAACTGAAATACAATCGAAAGACAAAGTGCAGACACATGATCTGAGACCTGGAGATTTGGTCAGAACAAAAGTTAATCGAAGAAGAAACTGCTTGGTCCCGAGGTGGCAGAAACCAAGGCAGGTGATTCTCGTAACAACAAATGCAGTGAAGTGTAGAGGGTTAAAAAGGTGGATTCATCCGAGTCACACTATTCCAATACCAACACCTGAAAACTCTGATGAAGAAAGTGAGACAACAGATGATTCAGATTCTGAAGAAGAAGCTGGAAGAAATCCAGATTCTGAAGATCGACAGAGAAGTCGACATCTGGAAAAATCATCTGTGAATGGAAATTTGATTGGAAAAGACTTGAAAATTATTGAAATAGATTCTGAAGATGAAGATAATCTGCTAGATAAAGAATCAGCAGAAGAATCAGACAAAGAAACAGAAGAGGTAAAAGAACGTGAAAAGGATAAAAGAAGAAAGACAGAAATTACAGAAGAATCTGATCAAGTTCAGAAGAAAGACCAGGAGAGTATCGAAAGGCAGAAAACAAGCTCTGAAAGCAGGAACAAGAAATCCGGAACTGGGAAGTTAAAGGTGATTGAAGAAGTGGAGGAAGACGAATTACCGAGTACCAGTGATGGGAGAGAGAGTGGTGTTCCTAACGGAGTGAAATTGCCGATTAGAGAAGATCCTGAGATAAGAATTGAAATTTCTGACAATGACTCTGGAGAGAGTGATGAAGAATGTCAGAGGGAAAGAGTGAAGAAAAGATCGTGGAAAACAGAATCTAATGTGACTGAACCAAAAAGAAAAATTTTGAGAAAAGGAGAGACCTGGCCAACTGAAAACGGAGGGTTGAGAGTCAGGTTAATAAAGAGATCGAAAGAGCAGGTGAATGAAATAACTAGTCAGGAAGATCCTGAAAGGAAAGCAGAAAAAGGAAAGAAAATAGAAGTAGTGACTAGAAAAACAAAAAGAGTTTTGAGGCCAAATCAAAAGTATAAATCTCCTGAATGGGCATATATAATTATACCACCTGTAATTGAGATAAACAGTAGCAGTCAGGAAGAAATTGAGGACAATAGTAACAATGATTGAAGTACTAACCTGTTAGACTTTAGGATTAAGTTTAAGTTTCTGATCTTGGTATAAGGCTGAAGAAATTGTGTTAGGTGACACAAGGTCGAAGAAATTGTATTTAGTTGGAGAATAACTTGTGACGCAAGGTCGAAGAAAGATTGTTAGAGGGTTAAAAAAAAACTATTTTAAAAGGGGGTGTAAATTTTGTTTTCTCTTTTTGCAAATAAGGCTTCTTAAAAACAAAAAAAATGCCTTTTGTTATGACGCGTGGTACTTCAAAATGTTCAATTTTCAAGAAATGCTGCAAGATGACTCTGGTGTGTGTGCTCATACTGATTTTGCTCTGGTTAGTTTTAGCTGTCATTTTTCCTTTCGGAATCGATAAGGAGAAGTACAAAGTCAATATGACAAGTAAAGCTTCAGTTAGTCAAGACAAACATAGTGCAACACACAAAGCTAACAAGGTTATTGATCACAGACCAGATTTTCATCAGGATAGGTCTGTTGGTGATTTTTCAAGCAATACATTTTCGAGGCTTTTAGAAGAATATGTTAAGGTCATGAGTGTCAAAGATTGCTATATCTGTGTAAAGTTGCCTGCTTCTGTCTCTGAGGGAGTGACATACAATATGCTTCCTCTTACTTATGGTATAACCTGCAGTGTGATAGCTAGTTTATTTTACCAAACTGGTCGCTTAGAGTACTATTATTCAAATTATGACGAAATCTTTGCTAATCTGAAGATTGAGGATACTTTAAATAAACACAAGAAGGCCAAACAGATGAGGGAATTCTTTTTAGTCACTAATGAGCTTACTTATGAATATGCTTATAGAAATAATTTAACTTGCAAATTGAGAGCTGAGGAAAAGACTTTCCTGAATCTTGTAGAGGAGAGAAGAGCAATTTATAAAAGAAATGAGATGGTCAAACAGACCAAATCAAAATTCTGGCAGAAGGAGGATGAAAAGCTTAATGGCAAGTCTTTTGACAATGTTGCAATTCACATAGATAAACCAATTAGTGGCAAGCTTTGCATTAGGAGAGATAATACTCTTTTTGATAATTTCTTTGTAGGAGCTAGTAATTGTGAGGACACTTACCAAATCATGGGGGGTTGGGGATTCAAAGGTGGCAGAGATCCAATCTTTCCTGGGATCTATTTTGTCTGTGGAGATAAAGCTTATTATAATCTCCCGGACCATTGGTACGGGACATGTTTTGTTGGTCTTGTTTTTCCAAAAAGCTTTCATGTTGACAGAAATGCAGAGGGTTCTTTTGAAGGAAATTGATCCAGCGGGCTATAGGAAATATGTCAATAAGCTACACTACCCAACTCCACAGTATACTCTATCAATTACTAATCATTCATAAGGCCCATAAATCTACCATGACATATTTTGACCAACTGGACCATGTGACCTAATTAACCTATTCACAATTTCTAAATATTTATATACAACCGCGGTAAATGAATTCATCACACTTTAAAAACCCTACAAATTAATTAAGCCACTGTGGCGATAAGATCTAGCTAATGGTAACCTAAACTCATGAAATACAAGACCAGCTTGTTTTCCAAAGTAAGATTTTTATTAGCTACTCATTTGGAAAATATATTAGAAATTTTATTAAAGCATTTTTATTTGAATCATTGCAAATGGTTATAACAGTTTTATTATGAATCAAAATATTATTGTAAATGAAATATTTCAGTTTGGCATTTTCAAAACCTAAGTCCCTAACTAAGCTAATTATAATAAAGAATTAAAGAGTAAAGTCTTTGAAGGCCCTTACGTGCTCCAAGGAAAATCCAACAGCACAACGCCCTCATCGAAAGGTCTGCAAGGAGAAGCATAACTCTTCCACGGGGCAAGAGTTTTTATACCTTTCTACACTAAGCTAATCTAAGAAAGAGCATATTTCTCTGCTGAAATCGGAGTCCCATTGGTCAAAAAGTGACAGGCGACATGTCACCACCTTTTCAGAATCCCAGTTCCGTCACGTTCTTAGAGACCATTGTCTATAGTTTTCGAACAACGCAGCTTCCTCCAGTTGCAACATTTGATACAAGGAAAAGTTTTTGGCTTCCTCAGATACGTAGCTGTTTCAGGCCTTCTTGCCGGTTCCTGGCCTTGGCCTTGCTCGACTAAAGGTTTGTCAGCTCAGCACGACAAATTTGTTTCAGGCCGGAGGAAATCGCTGCCAACATGGACTCTCTCTGGCTCCAAGCAGATTTTAGTAAACGCGAATATTCACTAGGCCCAAAGCCTCTTTTAGAAACTATCATATAAACTAACACAAAAGAATAATTAATGTGAGTAATATAGTTCGTACTGTTGCCACCCTCCATTGCTAATGCTTAACCCATTAGTCTAAATTACCTAGCTAAAAAAATGCACAATTAAAGCAGCATTTTATATCTACCATTCTTCATTTAATCCAGCAGAGTTCTTTATGCACCTGTAAGAATAAGGTGACACCACATAGACAGGAAAGCAAAATTAAGCACATGCCATTTATTCTAAACAGCTGCAATTAATTTTTGACATGACAATAGACACGATTAATTTATTATTTTTCACATACAAGGAAATGCAACATTTTGCACATTTATAAGCACACATGTTAGTTTCCCGCGTGTTCAGTGTAGATGTAACTTTAAACTAGGTTGAATTAATACACACACAACACAGTTATTAATATAATTATTCTTGATATATGGAAGTGTGACTTCACGAGTTGAAATGGAAAACATTTCTGAATCTCGCTCCATCACGTTTACCCACCGAGATCGCCAAATACACCCCGAAGGGTGTGTGGTTGAGAGCGGAAAGGTGTTTATGTTTTGAGCATATGTAGTAAGCTATTCAATTTCGTGCATGACGACCACCGAGGTCCCCACATCAGAAGCTTGAGTGAGTAGTTGAATGAATGCCCTACACGTGGGTGTAGGGCAGGAAGCTGCGCCCCAGGGTGTAAAGCCGAATAGACCGGGCAAGGTGGCGAAACCCGAGAGGGAGAGAGGGAGGGGAAAGGGAAGAGTTTCCACACAGCAAACCCTCAGACCAGCATGCCCAGCGTCGAGCGGGGCAGTGTCCATTCAGCTCCGACAAAGGCCTCCTCTGCGTCCACAGTGACTAACAGTACTTAACGCATTCATAAAATATCAACCCCCCAGACGATGGCACTGTGCCCAAACCTTTGACGCGAAGAAAGCCGTCTTCATGCACTCTAATCAGGAAAGACACTTACAGAAATTGTGCGGATCCGGCAGGAGCAAGGGCGGCCGGCATGCTCGAGGGATTGGGTCGCGGCTGGGGAATAAAACAATTTAAAAAAACGTACCTGAGTGCAGGGGTACTGTACCGCCTCCGCTGCAGGCCGGTCACGCGTGTTCCTGCTGCAGGAAGCAGCCAGGAGGCAGTTTCCCTCCCCTGCACAACTTGCGCAAGCGAAGCACAACGCTGGTAGGCGCAGCAGGCGAGCGCCCCAGCCGGGACATTTTCTCTGCATAGAGAACAAGCATTTACAATGCAATGGTTTCGCCTTTGGAAAAGTTAGAGCTATTGGCATTGTAAATGACAAAATTTGTATTTATGTGTTGGTTTTGAAAACAGATAAATAAATGGCATTGTCATTTACATTGCCAATAGCCTCTGCAGTCAGTAACAATGCAGCAGGCACACCTGACACGGACAGGCAAGCAATGGAAGAATCAATGGGACACAGCGTGCTCTCGCACAAACTTCCATTCCGTATGACGCATGACACCTTTTCCATGTCCCAAAGGATTTTGCTCGGATACCATTAGCACCACATTGGGAGGCATGCTCAGCCACGTCCGAACGATGTCCGAAACAAATAAGAGGGTGAGACTAGAAATGGACTGCCTGTGGAGAAACGGAGATAATGCTTGACAGGTAGCTGGCTCTAACGTTGGCGTGTGCAGAGGATGTAGTTGCATGTCAGGCCTTCCTGACATAGGAGTGGATCTTCAACAGCCTCACTAGCCAGCTAAGCAGATACTGTGATTGGTGTCATGGATGTCTCAGTGTTACATAAACAGCCCCTCTCTGCCATCTCTCCGGGGGCACCGTGCGCGCTATTTGCGGCGCCTCCTGTGTCGGATCGGGTTACCCTGGCACAGACGGAGGCCTGCCCCCCGGGCACCCTGGCACAGCCCCCGCCGCTCTCTGGGCGGCATGCACATGGCGTGCAAGGGACTGGAGGCATGAGTCCGGTGGGAGCTGCGACTAGACGCCGCTCAGGGAACCAGCTAGTTAAAGCTTGCTCGGGAGGCCACCCTGGCGCAGAACAGGATGCTGCGGGGGCGTGTGCACGTCGGTGTGCACACATCCGTCCGCCTGGAAGGGGGAGAGAGGCGCTAGACAAAGGAATCGGCTGCCTTAAAGATGTGCGCGGTGATCGGTGCCACCTGTGAGGTGGTGCCCGTGTGCGGCACACGGCAGAGGTAATGGGCCACGGGGTACAGGCGGTGGCGGGCGTCGCACAGGCCAGGAGCGCCCGTGTAGAGCCGGTGTGTGTACTCTGCAGACGTGCAGTAGAGTGCCTTCCGAGGTGCACAAGTGTGCATCTCAGATACCAATGCGTCGTGTGCAGCATGTGAGGGGAGGCGGGCTCTAATGGAGCGAGTGGTGTGCACACGCGGTGGGTGAGGCGGTGAAGGATTGTTATTATTTTTTGGTAAAGTGTGAATAGTCCAGTGCCCTCGGCCGGGTGCGGCGTGGACTCATGTGCTGGCATTCCGGGGACGAATGATGGTGAAGTATTCTGCGCTGCGCTAGCGCAGAAGTGGTCTGGGCGCTTCTTTTTGCCGTCTTTCACACTCACTAACTGGAAATATTTCCGAGTTTATGCATTTTTTTTCTGACAACAGTAGTCCGAAACACAGAGGCAGTTACCCCCTCCCTGGTTTGTCCTGTTTCTCAGCTTTTTTGTCCGAAAATATATATATTTACTTGAAAAAATACTTCGATTGACCATATGTGCTCAAGACGCCCAAAAGAAGCGCACATACCGCCTCTGCGCTGGCGTCATATGTGGAATGACAGCAACGACAGTGCAATGTCTGTGCAGCGGCGCAGGTGAAGGGAGGTGTCCGTGCGCTTGAAGGGAGCACCCCCTAGGACCACCTCTCAGCCTTCTGTATCTGATGAAAGAGTCCGGAATCGGTGCAGGATATATTCAAGTTATTTATTCAGAACGCCCGTGAGCGGGCCCCAGCTGCACAGTCCTGGAGAGTGCCAGACATAAGAAAGCAGCAGGTTATTTACATCACAAGCGGCTGGGAACCCGACAGTCGTATGTGTACATAGATATTATGAATTACCAATAGTGGGGGGTGATTAACAGCTCCAAAATAGATGCGGACCGGAGTCACCACTCCATCTCGAGATAGTCTGGCCGCATGCCATGTGATGCATAACATGAAGGCTAATCGGCCTGTGGTTACAGAATCGGGCAGTGAATCATATATGGGACGTCTGGTTTCTGCAAAGTAAACATGAACTTCAGCAATCCTCTCGCTTCAGCTGGCATGAGTTAATTATAGCCGGGAAGTAAGGATAAATCCATCCTCTCATTTGCCTCTGCACTCTGACCTACTAGCAATGTACCATGGGAAAGATAACATATGCTCTTTGCACTCAGACAAATGTAAATGTGTCCACAGTTCTTTTTCGTGTATGGGAACATTCCTGTCGTCTCGGGCAGGAAAGTAAGAGTTTAACGCTCTCCTGGGAAAGGAGGCTATATGTGGAACACAAGCTATTATTCTCACAGGGTGGGATGGCAGATTAGGTTGATACACAATGGAGACACTTACGTTCATATGAAATTGCAGTTTCACACGCTTCAGCAGGACATCCACAGAAGTGTGCTGTTCGTTGTGTGACGGCACAGCAAAGAGCCGTGTGCAGCGTTGGAAGAAGGTACAGGGGCGCGTGCGACCGAGTCCTGGAAAGAGAGGGCAACTAGGTAGTAGCAGTGAGATACGGTAACTGTTCTTTGCAGAGTGCCCAGATAAACACGTCCTTGGCAGTGTGCGGAGATGTAGACAGGTGTCTTGTGCAGTGATGCAAAATGCAGCTCGTTGTGTGCAGTACACAAAGAGGCACAGGAGTGTGCCGTGCACGGTGCGCAGTACCATGGACTCGTGCCGTGCAGTGTGGTCGAAGTGGGCGGAATGCGTGCAGAGCAACAGAGCATTGACCGGCAGAGGAACTGCTAACAGGGAGGAGCAGGACAGCAACGGAAGAGCATGTTAAAAATAAAAAACAAGTCAGGTCCCGGGCCGGCAGCCAATTACAGCGCGGCCCGGGAAATTACGTCACGGGGTGTCCCGGGCCGGCAGTCAATCACAGCGCGGCCCGGGGAATGACGTCACGGTGGTGTCCCGGGCCGGCAGCCAATCACAGCGCGGCCCGGGACACACGGCAACAAGAGGCGGGACTTAAAAAAAGAGTCAGAAACGCCCACGATTCGCGTTCTGACCGGGAAAGAGTGATGGACAAACGTGTCTTCCAATGGCTAGCCTCCATTTATGGAGCTAGCCAATGGAAGAAGGGGCGGTTTCAAGTCCCCACTAATGAGATTACATTAGATTTCGCCCTGGGCGGAGCAACTGCTACGCAGTTGCAACGCCAGGGCAAAACCTAAAAAGGGAGAGTGGGCAGTCCTTCTCGAGGGCAGGGGGGAGTGGCTTACCCACTGTTGTGGGTATTGACTGTTTGGTCGGCTCCAGAGCCCGCCCCCAACCAGGCACAGAGGCACTTCTGCTTTCTCGCAATGCGAGAAGGCAGAAACATAATAAATGGTCGTTATTACCATTTATGTTTCTGCCTTCTTGCACCACGGGAAAGGAGTGGGGCGATGCCCCAATGGGGAAGCCGCCACTGGGGGGAAATGCCTATGTGCGGTTGCCACTGAACTGGTATGGTATGTGCTATATAGTAGGGATGTATGATGGTACAACGCGGTACATAACACCGCAGTACCATCACAACGCAGCTTTTACAACGCAAGTTGTTACCACGACTTGGGCTGTAGGGTGCTGGACTTAGGAATAGTATGATTTACTATTCCAACTCCAGCCTATGTACAGTAGGGAAGGTGTTGGAATAGTAAATCACACTATTCCTTAATCTGGTGTGCCCTCCAGCGCAAGTCGTGGTAACGACTTGCGTTCTAAAATCCGCGTTGTAATGGTACTGCGGTGTTATGACCGCGTCGTAATGGTTGTTTACCATATAGTAGTGGTGTTTCCGAAAATCTATCATGTAGAGGACTTAGGACCTTTGGATAGTGGATTACATTCTAGAAGGAAGCAAGGTGCAAGTGCAGGACAGATTGTGGGGGACATTTTTGGAGCATTGATACAAATGTGCGAGTAGTGCTGAATGATATTAAGATTAGAAAGTTGTCGACTACTGTGGACAAGTTGTTAGCAAACACAGCCCAGTTGTTGTTGCTTGTAGAGGAAGAAATGGTGTCGATAAGAGCTATGGTGATACAGAACCGTCTTGCTTTGGATGTTTTACTAGCAAAAGAGGGCGGAGTCTGTAAAATGTGGAAGGTCCAAAAGTGCTGTACTTGACCACAGTAAAAATCTGAAGTAGTATATAAGTAACATCACTGAAATTCACCACGAGGTGCATGATTTGGTCACAGAAGGAGTTTGGGACAAGGGCGGAAAAGGATTTGGTAAGGTAGGAAGTAGGTTTGCTTCCCTTGGAAAGGGTATCCTTGGTTAAATCTTGAATCCTATTATCATAGTGATGGTTTATGTGATTATATTGTGAGGATTAGGTAGAGTTTACAAGTGGCATAAGGCAAACCGAGTTGAGAGGTCACTTAGAGAGCAAGAGAGAAGGATGGAGAGACTGCAGGACAGTCATTATGAGAATATCAAAAGCCTGGAGAGGTTCAGACAGGGAAGAGTGGCTACAAATTCTGTTTAGGTCGTTCTTTCTCCAGGGAGTGTGATTTGTTGTGATAACATTTGTCATCATAGGGGGAACTGATGGAGCGTGATGGTGCTTTAAAATTGTAGGGGTACATTATAGTCATGGTTAGTCCGCACCAGCATATATTTTTGTGTTGTATTAACGTTGATCATTAGAATTGTGTCCTAATAATAAAAATGTGTAAGTGAATAAATAGAAACGTATTTTATGTTATGCAAAAGAAATGAAATGGCATTTATATTTGAAATTGGAACCTCTAGTATATTGGATTTGCCTAACGTAAAGCTTAAGTTAATTAATGCATTTTGATTTAAATGTGCATCATACACGTGGAAATGACAATTTGTGCTTAATGATGTAATAATTGTAGATGTTTGCAAAGCATTATTAACATGTGCGTGTAATTTTATGTGTAAAGGCCTAAATGAAGTGTTCACGTTGTGTATATGAAAGGCCTATTTGTTTATTCTTATGTTGGCTAAATTGTGTGGGCCAGAAAATGTAATTTCCCAGGTAAGCTCTCACACTTAGAGGTAGTCAGTGAATGTCATGTGCATGCAAGGATATTCTGTTCTCACCTTTCAGTTGCAGGTGGAAGAGGCTGCCTTTGTTAGTTATAACTAACGCCTTTTGCTTTAGGTGTTAGGCATGGAGGAGAAGAGTTACTTTGTAAACAGAAGGTTGATAATTGGGAGCTGGTGTTCTTTCTCGCTGAGGAGGCCAGGGAAGTAAGGTCATCGGACTGCACTTGAAGAATGTGTGGAAGACGGTGAAAAACTACCTAGGAGAGGTGTCCGTTAGAATTAGGTGATCTGTGGCTGTTTTTACATCTGAGCATTTTGTATTAGAAAAAAGTGTCCCAAGGGAGGAGAGACAGAAGGAGACAAGTAGAGTTAGGAGAAGGGGTTAGAAGATCAATCTGAAAAGAGTATCTTAGAACGAGCTCTTAGGAAGACTTCACGAGCTGACACCTTTAACTGACTGTGTCTGGGAATTCTGAGTAGGGATGTCACTTTAGAGATATAGCAGGGATAGCCTAATGGTTTTACTTTTCAGCCACAAATGAAGCCTGACTTAAATATTAGAGCCGTCCTTGCTTGCGTCTTGTTTTTGGAACTTTTTATTCTTTTTATGATTCATCGAATCAAGCTAACCCATAGACATGGCTTTGTATTAGTTCCCATGTACTTTTACAACCTCGTCTTGAGGTGCTTGTATATTGTATATTCAGTTGTTTTTGGCTTTGTAATATACCCCCTAAACTGGAATTCGGAGTCTGTAATCTGTTGGATAGTCTCAATGAGTTATTTCTCCCCTTTACACTTCTCAGCAGGTAGAAAAGATACATCGACCTGGGTACCTTGTTAAGTTTTGAGAGTGGAATTCGGCCTTATCACTGCCATAATAAATCCAATCTCCTCCAGTAATTAGCTGCTGCTCACCATCATGTACAGTAGCGCCTATACCTGCAAGCCGAAGTAGCACCTACCGGATACATTTCACCGCTGGTTTTCACCCTCTTCAGAGGGTAGCCCCACAGCTCTGGACTCACTGTTAATGTAGGCGTTCCATGGGCTACTCCTTCACTGCTGAGCTAGACACACAGTCCCATGCACCGCCGGAGCGTATTCTCCATTTGTCGAAGCAGAAAGACGACTCTCGGGTGCCGGCAAATCTGAAGCGGCTCACTCACGGTGGCCGCTGATTCCATCAGCGTCACTGCACAGCGTGTCAGCCCTCCAGAAGCATAAGCGCCATTCAGTAGGATGAGGGGGGTGTGACTATTCCGCAATGGTCTGCCGCTATTGGAGCGCTGTTCATATATTCCTGATGAGAGTAAGGAGATCAAGGGATTTGCAAAGAATATATATCAGACTTAAAACTCGAATTGGAAGAATTAGAAACACCTGATGTATTTGAAAAGTTAGGGAAATGAGTTCAAACGAATGGAAATTTAAAATTTAAATCAACAAAAAACTCCTCCGCAAGCTCCAGACCACCCAAAGCACCGCAGCCAGACTAATCCTTGATATCCCCTGCACAACCACATCACCCAGCACCTCCGTGATCTCCATTGGCTCCCTGTCGAAAGAAGAATAACATTGAAGCTGCTCACACACGTACACAAGGCCCTAAACAACATTGGACCACAGTACCTCAACAACTTTCTCTCTTTCAACGCCCCCAAGAGAAGCCTCCGCTCAGCCGACCCATCCCTGGCCACCGTCTCACGCTTCTACAGGAACAGAGCGAGGAAAGTCCTTCTTCTACCTTGCAGCCAAGACCTGCAACGGCCTCCCCCTAAACCTCTTGCAAAGCCCTACACTGCTCCAGTTGAGGAAAGACCTCAAGACCTGGCTCTTCAGATGACGCCAACGGGGTCGCACCCCTCCTCCCCCCAGCGCCTTGAGACCCTAATGGGTGAGTAGTGAGCTTTACAAACCCCTGATTGGTTGATTGAACTGCAGGAAGAGGAATTCTAAAAGCTGTACTAGTGCCAATTATAATAATTGTGCTTTGTTTTCTGCTTCTGTACATATTATTCTTGAGATATTTTCTACAAAAAAGAAGGCAAAATTAATCACAAAAGAGATATGTGAAAGACTTGGCTCTAAATGACATCATAAATACAGAGGTCAAAGGAGAAAAAAGATATTCACAAAAGACAATAATGCTTTTAAAATGGTTTCACATGTGAATTGAGTTTAGTGTGATGGTTAATGCAAACACCAGAGGAGAGAATTAATATAGTAGAAAATTGCATATAAAACTAATCAATAATGATGCTACTTTGCCTTAGGTTTTAACACAAAAATGCATTCCAAAATGTCACACATAGAAATTGTGCAGTGTAGAATGCCCCACTCCTTTCATTCCTACTGCCAGGACTCAGTCAGGACTTTACTTTCTATAAAAAAAGATGCTTTTAGGATAATGCTGAACAATGCATACATATTCAGTAGGTTGCCCTTAAAATGATGTGCTTAGATACTGTCATAATTATAGAATGTGCCAAGTTTATGAAATGTATTACTTTTTTAGCTACATATCCGCGATAAACTAGAATTGAACTTCCTTCTTTGTCATATGTTCATTTAATGTGGAATAGAGGATTTTGTTTTAACAATAAACGTATGTTTATAAGAAGATGGATGGCCATTACCTAACAGGAGATGTGCAAGTAATTTTTTCTGTCTTGAGCATAGTTCATTGTTCCTCAGTGAAATATTTAATAACTGAACACAGCAATGTTCTTTGGGAACCAAGGTTAGCTTGTCCCAGTTGTGCTGCTCACACTAACATGGTAGGATACATTTTTGATAATGAACTGTGAGCTTCACATGTTTGCTGTGGGAAAGGAGAAGAGAAGTTGTATATAGTCCAAAGATGCCTTCTCATTGGATGGGAAAGTTTGGAGTCGCAGCTTTGCAATAGCATGTTCTTTTGTCTTTTATAATAGTGTGTGTTTCTAGCTAGCAAGCTCTATTAGTCCCATTCCCATTCACACCATTCTCCCCTTGCATTGACCCTTGGCGTTTTGCTGTGAGCTATTGCTGACGGTGATTGCTGTTGCCTGACACTTTGTAGGTGACAATTTCTTTCTTTTTGCCCTGATGGGTGCAGCTACTGCTTGTCTGTTTTCCTATTTTACCTGATTGAGATGTATTTGATCAGTTGCTACTATGGCTGTATACTAAGGTGTTTGGAGAGATGAGACTTGCCTGAGTTTCAAGAATTACTCTTTATAGGGAGTTCGACTTATGTTAGACTTCAATTGTGATGCTCCTTTGATTTTGCTCTTTTCCAAGAACTCTTAATGGGTGCTGTCTGGTAAGGATCCTTTTAGATAGAATGTGAACTAATTCCTTTATGGAACACTCTGTTATTTTACTATATTGATGACTCTCCCCATATTTTTCTTGCTGATTTCTGTAACCAGAATATTTGTTTTGCAAAGTGAATAAAAAGACAAATAAAAAGAACGTACTAATTTCTTAAGGAGAAATAAAGTTATGAAAACGTTCCCAAAATTCTCATCATTGACTGAACTTAAATGTAAAGTATGCCAATGAGTGACTTGATTTGAGTTTGTTTCCATTCATGCATGGTGGCACAGATCTGTGACTTTGAAAAAGAAGAAATGATAGCATGGAGTTGGAGTCCATTCTTGTAAGTAAGGAAGTTAATGTCGACTCTTTCCGCGCTGTTGTTACCTACTGCTGTGCCTTCTGCAGAGGAAGCACTCACATACCTTTGTTTCATTGCCTCACCTGGGTATATGATGAGGAGGGTGGTGGGGGATGGTGGGTGGCAGGAGAGCAGGTTTTATTTGTCATTTGGAAGGCTGGTCATTTCTCCCTTTCCCCTGCATACATATTGGAAACAGGACAATATGAACTGGGAGACCATGTTCAAAAATATATAAAATTATAGATGGCGAATCAATGAATAACATCTTTCATTGCCTATCTGATGTTGGTCAGAACCCCTAGTGAAAAGCATCCCTGTTATTCACAATTACCCATCAATATGTTGATTAGAACCAAAGCTTCTCATTTCTCAACATCTTCACTGACAACTTGCACTCGTTCCTGTTCATTGACTATTGCTTCATCAAATTTTCACATATTAACGCTCACCTCTTCAAAGACCTTGTCAGGGATAATGAAAAAGCACAGTGCTAGCACAACCACAATGCAGTAACCACACAACAAAACACCATTACAAGACAACCCATTAGTGCAATTAAAAACAGCACAATAGAGCAGAAATCAATACATAACGGAACACAACCACAGCACAACGGAAACATCTAAGCAACATAACAGAACACTAAACAAAAACACAACAGAGCACTAGAACAATGAAACAAGACAACAATGAAAAATACAACAGCACAGCAACACACAACAGAACTTAAAAATCAAACACCACGAGGCAGCAACACAAAACACCAACATGTATAATTAAAGCACATGCCACCATAATAAAATACAACAAAAAATATCAAAAATCACACTGTGCAATAACTCACCACAGCACTACAATAAAGCATAACTAAAATATAGCCTCACTACAACCCATTAGCAACAGAAAACAACAGCAAACCACCAAACAAAAAAACCTACAAATGGGCTTATATGCTGTTGCGTTGTCATTTTTTGTGTTACATTGTGCTATTTTTGTGGTGGTACACTGTTGTTGCATTTTGGTGAGAAGGTAGGTTATTTCTGAGTAGTGTGATTTTTTTGTGTTTTTGGGCCATGTTAGGATGACGTTCTGTGTTGCTGCGCTGGCGTGTCGCTTTGTGGGATGTTGTGATGGTGTATTGTGTTGGCACGTTGTTGTTTTGTGGTTTGTTGTATATTGGGTTCTTGTATTGTAATTGTGTTGCTGTGTTTTATTTTGTTGGTGTGTTGTATTGTGATGTGTTGAGTATGTAATGATGTGTTTTGGTTTAACCGTTGCACTATTACGTTGTTTATGTGTTTTACTGTATTGAGCCACTTCTCTGCTTTGGTTGTATTGCTTTATTGTAATATGCTGTGTTATTCTACATCAACTGCCTTCAGCTTACATACATATGGCATTTTTTGTCATACTCAAGTATTGCCATTTTCAGCGCAAAATAAATAGTGCAGGTGTTTGTAAGTGTGGGTACTGACACTCATTCGGGGAACCAGGAGTTATTTACAACCAAGGACCTGTAATCCCACCGCCATTAAAACGGTTTGTGATACGGCGCCTGATGTCATACAACAGAACTAAACGCATCAGAGGCTGGAAGTTCTAGAAGCAGGCAGCAGAGCGTAGTAGAGCTCTCCTCACAAACGACCTGGCTGCCAAGGTGATGAGCGCCGTGCCTTGACAGCGGGTGGGCCAGCGAGGAGGCAAGGACGAGGCGTCGGTCTGTGAAGCGGGAGTTAGTGGAGGGAGGGGAGGGTGGCAATGCAGCCCCACGGAGCGGAAGTATAAAGAGGCAGCGGCTGCCTCTGTTTCTCGCAAGTGGAGGGGGGCTCGCCTGAGTCAAACGTCGAAGGGCGAGAAGCTTCAGCGAAAAGGACCATCATTTTTCAAAATTATTTCAGGTACTGCCGTTGAAGAGGTGTTTCAGGTACATTCAAAACTTCTTTGTATTGAACCATAGTGTAACGGTTGTTTTGACGTCTGTGTTGAAATTAAACAAGAACAGTCGAAGAGAGCAAGGAAGGATGTACAAAGAGATGGGTGCGTGTTCAGCGGAAATAGCACTTTAAATCCTCAGGGAATAGTAATCGGAATTGGGTTTAAGACAAGTTGCCACCTTAAGATCTAGTGTTATAATATCCAAAATCAACTAAATACATTTTATGAGGCTTGGTCGTATGGTAGACTGGTGGCACTGAATACTTACTATTCAAACATTCAAGTACAGATGTAGTGAACGCATTAACCCCAGGGTGCTCCATGGCACATGACGTTGCATACATAAGTAGGTTATTTGTAATTTTACCGGTTAGGAACAATTTTACTAAAAAATCTGTGATGTTTTCGGGCTACAGTCGCTCCATTATCTTTTAAATGAAATAGGATTCTTGTTGGCTTGATTTCTGGGGAGGTAGCTCCACGGAAGGCATGGAAAACCCCATGGTCTCTCTTGCTATTTGTACCTCCAGATATGAAGAAACATCAGAAGCGAGGTCTAATTTTGCCCTTCCATTAAGTCATCAGTTTAAAACTCTTTGAAGGTGGGGGATACTTGAGGTGTTGTAGGGACACAGTCTTTCTCTGCTAAAATATGTCTAAGGCCCGAGTGAACTAAGCAACACAAAGTATTACCTTTTACTGGTAAAAATGCATTAAATTAAATGTTTGCTGCAGTTGTCATTCACCCAGATCTAAACACCCACCACAAACTAACAAACCTGCACTGTCATTGAGTAGGTGGATGTGGATTATTTGAGGCTCAATATCCGGTATTAGGCAAAGATTTCAAAATTGCTGCTTAAATTATTTTGTCCCGTGTACATTCAGGGTCGTACTGGCCTGTATAGCAGTTAGGCAGTGCCAGAAGGGCTGGTCTGATGTGTCAGTGTGTGGCCCGATTTTAGGTCTCGCCCAGGGCAATATACAATCAACGGGAGAGTAAGGGTTTGGGAGGCCACTCTTCAACCCCTATTTAACACGTTACAACAACACAAGAGTGCCTATTATTATGGACTGTGAATACACAAGTGACAGTGTCCCTACTTACTAGAAAACCACAATATGGAAAGTTATGTGCTTACAAATGAGGTCAACAGACTGGAAAAGAAAAAAAGGAAAAAAAACTCATTTCTTAAAAGAACCCTCACTCACCCTAGTGGTGACATGCTTCATCATGGGGTTCCCACAGGAGGGACCGAATGCCCCCCCTGTGTGCTGCGGCGCCTGCAATTGCAGCGGAGCGGGTTATTTTTGAAAAAGTGTCTCAATGAAAGGTGATTCGTGATGTGAGTGAATGTTAAAAGATCACAACTGGACCCAAAAAAACTTTATTAGTGGACCAGTTGCTCACATTAAAAACAGTGAGGCCACATGATGGTTTATTATTAGAGCCACAGTGTCCTGGTGTGGGTGGTCAACATGTTTCTGCTGTTTGGTGCGTATTAAGCTCAGCTTTCTTCAGGACCAGTGAAAAAAAGGAAATAACGAAGCCCCCGGGGGTCCACGCACGCTAAGGCGTGTCCACTCCGTGGGGACAAATGTGAAAAACAAGGAGAGAATTCTTTCCCTATTTGACTCACGGTTGGGTAGCACAGTTATACTGATACCGGCCTCGATCTCTGCTCTTTTTTAGAAGGAGCACAACGTGAAGAAACTGCCGCACTGCAAGTCCATGCGGTATGCTCAAACTGCGAGCGATGTAAGTGTATGTTTGACTTAAGCCTGTGATCTATCCATGATTACGGATCCTTAGGCTCTTTGACTAGGGCACTGGTTCCGTTTTTAACGGGGTATTACATTGATTTTAATTTGAAAACATGACTCCTTGCGAGGTACAGGGGTGAATTACTACCATGAATCCAGGAGATTTGTTTACAATTTACAAGACCTTTAATATGTAAAGGCCAACCTGAAGAAATCAACTACAACATAGTCTGTGTCATTGTGCATCTGGGAATAGGGGGGACTCAGAATTGATGGGTACTCACCTAAATTCATAAGGTTCTGACCCTTCGGGTCAAGAAGACTGTTTGTTAAGTACATAATGTTTATTTGTGTCTTTGTGTTAATTCACAGATAGTCTCCAGGCGAATTCCAGGAGCACTTTCTGCGGGTAAAACCGTGAGTCAAATAGGGAAAGAATTCTCTCCTTGTTTTTCACATTTGTCCCCACGGAGTGGACACGCCTTAGCGTGCGTGGACCCCTGGGGGCTTCTTTATTTCCTTTTTTTCACTGGTCCTGAAGACAGCTGAGCTTAATACGCACCAAACAGCAGAAACATGTTGACCACCCACACCAGGACACTGTGGTTCTAATAATAAACCATCACGTGGCCTCACTGTTTTTAATGTGAGCAACTGGTCCACTAATAAAGTTTTTTTGGGTCCAGTTGTGATCTTTTAACATTCACTCACATCTCGAATCACCTTTCATTGAGACACTTTTTCAAAAATAACCCGCTCCGCTGCAATTGCAGGCGTCGCAGCACACAGGGGGGGGGCATTCGGTCCCTCCTGTGGGAACCCCATGATGAAGCATGTCACCACTAGGGTGAGTGAGGGTTCTTTTAAGAAATGAGTTTTTTTCCTTTTTTTCTTTTCCAGTCTGTTGACCTCATTTGTAAGCACATAACTTTCCATATTGTGGTTTTCTAGTAAGTAGGGACACTGTCACTTGAGTATTCACAGTCCATAATAATAGGCACTCTTGTGTCCTCGTCCAAGGCAACACATGCTCTGTCTGTTGTGAGAGATATTTTTATCTTGCAGTGGGATAAAAGCCAACCCATTGCTTACCATTGGCTGGCTTCTATTTCTCATTTGCTGGCTTCTTATTAATTTGCTGTGTGGCCTTTTTCTTCCTCTTCTTATGTTTGTCCCTCTACAGGAGTGTGGCATATTACTATGTCCTTCCACTGCTCTCTTCTTCAGGTGCTATTTTTTCTTTTTGTTTAAGCACACTAAAATAATGCATGTGTTTTACAAATGTCTCCCTTGTGTGCTTCTCTACCTCCTCTGTAAAATTCAGTGTCTCTCTCTCTTGCCTGTGTGCCTTTCCCCCAACCCCCCACATGTTTTTTTTCCCCATGTGCTTTCTCAATACCAGCTCCATGTTGTTCTCTCACACATTTGATCTCTCCAGCCATGTCCCATATTGGTTTCTTCACCCATGCCCCATGTTCCTTCCGCCCCTCGTTCTCTGTGTTGCTTATGTCCGCAACCAGCAGCCCGCATGTTGGTTCCTCCCACCGGCTTTCAAAAAACACAAGGAATGCTTGTGGACATTCTTTTTTCTAAAACGAGCCACATCAAAAGCTTTCTTAAAAATTCTTTAGCCGTGTGTCACAGCATTGGGACTGCGGTGGTGCATGACTAAAACTATTGTTAAAGCCATTAGGTTCCAAAGCAGCCGCGGCCGCTGCAGGGAAGAGCGGTGGGGCCAGGTGTGGGGGGATTCGAGAGATAACCACGACGGAAAATGAATTAAATATTTAATTTTCCCTTCTGGTTATCGCTCGAAATCCTCCCTCACCTGGTCCCACCGCCCTACCGCTCTTACCTGCAGTGGCCGCGACTGTTCCAAAGGTGAGACCTATTTGGTTTGCCAATGTTTGTTTTGGCTGTTTGTGGGATAAGTTTTACTGTTGATGTCTCTGATGTTGCTAAACATTACATGCTGCAAGCACAAGTGCATGTAGTTTCACATACCTTGCAAAACTGATATAGCATTTCTTTACTGTATTGTTGGTAGTGAACATTGTGATGTAAAATCTTGACATTACAAGCATCCATGTTCTTATTTGGTTACCTGCTAGCTGCACAGTTGGGAGGAGACAAGGAGTGGTTAGCTGGTCATAATAGCAATGCAACAAAGAAGACTTACTTCCCATCCATTTTATACTATCTTTACTACAAATAAAAGTTCAACGCTGCCACAATTTGCAAATGTTGGCCACTTTTTTTTGCTATCTGATTCGCTGATGGAGGCCATTTTATTTTGGTGCCGGGGTATATTTTCTGTACCAATCCGATCCTGTATACAGTCATACTCTAAACAAATATCAAACTATGTGGGTCAAGAATACGATTGTGATGGAGGGAAATGTAGTTCCAAATAAATGGTACAGATGGAGAGCTTTTTGTCAAGATGTCAAAACGTAGCACCCAGAAGAGGGTAAAGAAGGTCTGCTTTAACCTAGGAGGAAGAGAAGAACATTTTAAGAAAATATGGCAAAGTTACTTAGAATTCTATGTGTAATATTGTGTGCATCGAGTGGCCTACCTGGTTTCTCAACAATGGTATTTATGGACGGTTTCTATTTCCAGGGACTTTTATGTAGTGTTTCTTGTAGCATAAACATATTAGACATGATTATAAGGGTGGGAGAAGTTTAAAAAATTGAAATCTTTTATTCACACGCTAGATGGTTACTGTTTCCCATTGTCTAATGACAGTTTCATGCTACCACAAATCAGGTAGTAGGTAGAGACTTTATAGGTGGCATGCTTCACCACTTAAGCAGCCGACCGCCACCACACACCTTACAACTGAAGTTCGGGCTTGTATAGCAGAGCTATTAGACAACCTGACGTGCAAGGGAATGCGATTTATTTACAGGGAAACATTTCCTCAGAAAAGGGCACATCCAGTGCTTAATTTAAGCTGGCGGTTGCTGGTGTTATCCACTAGCACTAATTTTTAGTCGCCTACACAAATGTTTCCTCAGCATACTTTGATCCAGAGCAAGCGAGAGAAAAACGCACAAGGGGGAAAACAGGTGGAAAAGAAAGATGGAAAAACAGTGACAAAGAAAGAAATCAGGGATTAAAAAGAGCCTGAAAGAGTGAGATAAAGGGACAGGAAATGTCTGGTGGTAGATGAAGGAGGCATGAGGTGGAATGCTGCGATTACTTACCAGTAATATCATTACTCTGAGTCCTTCTCTCGCCTTGCTGAATCACATAGTGAGGCCCCTGTGCCTCCAATCACAATCCTTTCCCATGCATAAGAGTCCCTCCCCCCTCCATACTTTCTGTTCCGTACCAAGCCTAAAGACCACACTGTTGGATTGGCTGACAGGGCGGGAGGGCCTGTTTCAGCACGGCGACAGAAGGACTCAGAGTAATGCAGTGCTGAATCACATAATGAGATGTACCAAAGCCACAACAAGGACCAGGCCAACTGCACAGAAAACGCAACACAAGGCCAAGCCACAGGCAAAGCCAAAGGCAAGACAGTAACCAGCACTACGAACACCACAGACTGCACCAGCCGGACGCAAAACCGTCCCCAGAAGGAGAGCCAAAAGGAGAACAAGCGATGAGCGCCAGCAAGAAGCAGAAGAGGACAAAAGAGGGAGACCCGCTAGCACAAAGTCCAGATACCACCAATGAACAAACAAGCCACAAACACCAGCAGCTGGTAGACAGAAAAGGCAATCAGCCCAAAACAGCCAACCGGCAACCAAACGGCAACCAAAACAGCACCAGCAGGATGCCCAGACATAATCCACCTAGGCCAGAGGCCCGGGAGACCACCAGACCCCCCGAAAGGGAACCTGGAAACCAGAATTGCCCCACACAGAGGAAACCAGCACTGGAGGCAGAGAAACCAAAAAGCAGAACCCCAGGCGACGGAGCACACCACGTCAGGAAAAGGCAGAAACCCCAGCCCAGGTCGCATAAGGAACAGGGCAGGGGGGAAGACGACACCGGGGTCCAACAGCCGCCCAAACGGCAGAAGGAACACACCCAAAAACAACAGCCAGTACAAAGGCCAACAACCAGGTGCCAACCTGGAGACCAGGACACAAACTAAATTGCCGGACCAGGAACCAGCAACACAGAACCTCACAGGAAACAGGAAACGCACAGGCTGAATGGGATGCCAGGCCACACCAGCCACAAGGGCCCCACCGAACAAGCCAAATCTACCCAGGAACGAGCAGGGACAGCCTCAGTGAGGCAGCCTGAGCCCCAGAGAAGTTAAGGGGACAGATGGTCACAGACCACCAATCACCATGTGAACGACACAAGCCGAAGCCAAACAACCCCCAAGCAAAACGAGGGGCAGCCATGAAGAGGAGCCAAAAGAAAATATCACCAAGAGAAGGAGACAACCCCACAACCCCCAACCGCCAAGCCAGAGGATAGTCGAAAAAAGTGGACCCCGAAGGCCACTGAACATCTCAGCAACCGAAGACGGACAGCCAGAGCCAGCCAGCCAGCAGAGAAGATGAAGAAATTACACACCACCCCAACAAAACTGAAGACACGGAAGCCAGGAAAACAAAAGGTGAGACAACCACATGGGGACAACTGACACACATGCCCCACGGCACAGCCAGAGGCGAAAACCACACCCCCAAGAAGGTAGAAGGCAACACCCCATAAGAGGCAGACGGCTTAAAAACCAGAGGCCAGAAAACAGACCGACAGGCCACAACCCCCAAGCGAGTAACCGGAATCAAAGGCAAAAAGGCCCAGGAAGAACAAGGAGTGGCCAATAGATGGGCCCAGGAAGGATGAACCAGGCCAGAAAGCAGCAACAATGGCACCTTGCTAACCAGCGCACAGGGTCAGATGACACAAACCATTGCCATACCAAAGGCGGACAAACCCCACAATAGAGCAACCACCAAGGCGATGTGCAGCAGCCCCTACAGGCACCAAGGCAGCAAAAAAAGGGACCACAGTGGGAGCGCAGCAGCCCCTGGAGACACCCAACGCCACAGCCCCTGGTAAGCCAAAAACAGCAGAAGCACAGAAAAGCAAGTGAAGGGCAGGCACAGGACCCTGCCCAGCACCCACCATAGCACCCCGCACCCCAGGGATGCCAAAAACCAGCCACAAACATCCCGCTGCACAGCGACCAGGAAAGAGAAGCACCACCGCACCAGGCAAGGGAAAACAGCGACAGCATACTGGCCTGAAATGCAGATGAAGAGGCACCAACCACACAACAGGCAGCCACAGCACCAGGAAAGACAGCCCAGGAACATGCACAAGCAGCAGGGCGAACAGCCACAGCGACCCAGGGCAGGAGAGGAAACGGACCAAGCAGCACACACCCTGAAACCCCTACAACAGAGGATGGGGAGCAAGGCACTAAAACAGGAAGAATGCACAGCAGGCCACCAGGAACCCCCCAAAAAAACCTCAGAGAACACAAACAGCTGAGGAACAGCAGAGACAACACTGACAACCTCGCCACAAGTTTGCAACTGAACCCCCAAAGGCCAGAAACAGACAAAGCGGGCAGGAAGAGATCTAGCAGAAGAAAAGGTCAGGACCGGACCCAACCAGAAGAAGAGGCAGAAAGAACAATGGAGCCTGAAGTCCCCAAACTGCACAGACAGAGGTCACCAGCCCAAAAAGCAGAGCACCCAACCCACCAACATGGAAAAGGGCAGCAGCAGGCCAAAGCCGCACAGGCAGGATACGCGGTAGAGGGCACAATAGCACCCCAAAGTCAGAGAACAAGGAAAAGCAGAGGAAAAGGCAACAGCAAGGCAGCCATCAAACTAGCCCCTCCCCTACAACCAGACATTACCCAGCCACCCGGAGGAAGGCACCGCACCCCCTGACTGGGTCGAGGAGACACAGAGAGAAAAGCACAAGCCCATGGCTCACCCTAGAGGCAGCTGCACAAGAAACCAGTCAGGCTGCCCATCAGACAGATACCCACACATAGGGGCCACAAGGGTGACCAGCCAGGGACAGGGTCTGGCAGACCCCTGAGAACCAGGCCCCTGAGAGACAACATCCAGAGAGCCAGAAACTTGAGGAAGAGGCAGAAAAAGAAGCAGACTCCCCACAGCAGAGGCCCATGCAGACACCCGTTGCACAGGAAACAGGTGACCATTCATGTAACCGAACTGTAACAATGGGTTTACCCAATATACCCTTGGAGGCTTGGGCAAAAATCGTATTGGGCAGTGGCCCAAGGAAATGCAGCAAACCACAGCTGGAAAAAATGCACTGCAGACCACCAGCTTGGCAATCCACAGCACAGAGCCACGCCACCCCAGCCGGAAGCAAGTATAGCAGGAAGACGGCCGGGCGGCCCATCCCCTACAGCAAACCAATCATGACCAGAGGAAAGCACTGCAGACCCCCGGCTGAGAAGCTCAGCAGAACAAAGCAAATGGGGACTCACAGCTCCGCATGGAGGCTCCGACACAACGGGGCCACCGGGGCAACACAGAAGCAAAAAACGCCGGCACCTCACAGAGACACAGCCCTAAACCCCACCAGGAAGGAGGCAAACAACTGGCAAAGATAACCGCCAGGGAGACCAAACGCACAAGACCCTGCATCTGAGCCCCGGAGCCTGGCAACACCGAGCAAACCCAAAGGCCAACCAGTGGCCAAAAAGCTGCAGTACCACCGCCACGCCCACCAGAGGTGGGTCAAGGTGACCGGGAACACACAGGAGACCCAGGAAACTAGGACAAACCAAGAAACTGGCCTGAGCAAAGCACCGTAGTCCTCCGACCAGGCAGAAGAACTGCACGCAGAGGAGACACCATCGCGCTGAACCGCAGGCCGAAACACACCCCCAGCACTCACTGAACAGGCCAACAGTTAACCAGGACATGCAGCGGCCCAGCCCCATACACCAGACCAGACAAATCCTAGACCAGAGAGCCAGCAGCAACAGTACACACCAGCAGTGCACACCAGGGGAACAAGCAAGCACAGTTACACCCAAGGGCATCAGGATGCAGCAACACAGATGGCCAAAGCGACTACAATTGCAAGGGAACACACTCATTGACCTCAGAAGGACGAAAGGCTGAGTGGAACCTCTGGGAACCGAACCTGTAACACTAAAGATGAATACAGACCACAAAGTCTGGGTGGGAATACGTAACAACAGGCCTGGCACACCTGTCAGAAACAATAGAATGCATACACCCGCAGGCCAGCGGGAACACAGGGCTCAAAGGAGCCAGAAGCACAGGGCATTAAAGCAACAGCCACCAGAAACAGGTCACACCACCAGCACAAACCAGCCAGAGAACATGGAAATGCGAGGCAGGGTGTGCCCGCCAGGAACCAGCAAACCCAGGAGACCCCGACTCCCAGGAAACTAACACTTGCCCCCAACCAGCCGGTGGATAGCACCTTCTTTCCCCTTTCGGGTGGAAGAAGAGAAACCGGCAAGATTACCGGCCACCACACCTCAGACAGCCTAACCCCCAGAATGCCCTGGAAGCGGGGACAAGAACTGTCCGCTACACCACAGACAACCCAGAACCCTGCACTCACCGGAAGCGCCTCTGCATGGCAGCCGATCACCAACTCAGAAACGATGATAGGGAAGAGCACCGACCAGCAGCAAGGCAGGCAGACAGGTAACCCACATCCTCACCTGAAGGGCCAGCCCCCACAGTACACCGAAACCAAAGGAGGAGGATCAACTGGACCACACAAGCGCCGCACCACGCTGTCACCGTGAAGCCAGGAATAGACCTGTGAGAAGTTGGCCTGATATGTGATGTCCACTATTCTAGGGCACCTTGTATCAGTCCAAACAACACTTATGGTGATGGTTGTAAGGTCAACTTTATAGACCAGCTATCCTAGTGTTGCATGGACAAAGCAGTCTTAGGCTAAACTCAAGAGGGCATGTGAAGCCAGCTGTTTTACCATATGCAATCCCTTTAATACCAAATGAAAGGACACCACACAGGTTATATATATAAAATATATATGTATTTATTACTAAATTAATCCTCTGTACTGTTTATGGGGTCAGAAGCACAAGCACATAACCAGATACTCAATTATCATACAATAAGTTGCACAAAATACAGAAATGCCCTAGGGGCACTTCAAACCATATACTAAAATAGTGGTATAAGAACCACGTCAGGAACAAAGGATAGGCCTAGGGACTGGAGAATCGCTGGGGCTACGCTGTACTACCGAAGGATAGGGAGCAGGAGGCCAGCGGGATGCGTGTGCAGTGCCTTTACACACACGCGAGTTACCATAGAGTTAGAATGGGAACGAAAGAATTGGAAACTAGTTCTTTTAGGTCACTTCCGGATGGACAAGGAAAAGCTACTTGAAAGTTAGACACTAGGATAGTAAATACCCACAGGAGCACCGAAGTACTCGCGTTACCTCACCCACAGGAAGCGGGTGCATAGGTGTCAAAGTGTGTCGGGTTTCGTCGCTGAATCCTATGGAGCCTTGAAGAAAGCCTCTGCAGGTGACCAGTAGAGAAGTGTCCGGTTGGATCCAAGGGCGGATCGAGGATGAAGAGTACCTGAAAGCAGAGGGGACAGAGTCTGGGTCACTAGCCAGTGACCAGGAAGGAATCAGGAAGGAACCAGGCGATGTGTCGAAGCAATCAGGTGATGTCGTGAAGCTTGTCTCTGCAGCCACGTGGACCAGGAGGTGTCGACGATGACCAGGAGCTGGATACGGACTGTCCCACAAAGGCTCTCGCTGTCGGCAGTGTCGGCTTCCGGATTGGAGTCAACAAGCCTTGGCAAAGGCAACCCACGCAGAAATTGAAGATGGCTTACGGATCAGACCAGCAAGGTCTGATGGGCTTCTCCTTTTCAGGGAAGCAGGTGCCAGTCTGGAGCAACCAGACCAGCAGTGTAAATTCAAAGGTTTGTTGTCACAGAGGCCACTAGCCAACGGGCAAGTGACCAGACAGACGTGCAGAAAAATGCAGAAGGGCCCCACGCAGAACTCGTGGAGTGTGGAGGGCTGATGGTGCAGATGGTGCTCGGGTCTGGGGCTTCTCAATCCCCAATGCACAACTTCGAGGGTGTCTCAGAAGTTTCACGGAAAGCAATTCACTGGCTTTCCAAGATGGCCTGTCCCACGTCTCTCGTCACCTCCACGGGTCTCAGCTCTGCTGTGACTGTGGATCAGGCTGTTGGAAGTCTGGAAGTCTGGGTCTTGTCAGGCTCTGTGCTCGGGCTCCGGCGGGAGTGTCGACAAAGCAAACTGTTGATCGCTTGATGGTGGGTGGTCACTCCTTGACCACAAGGGAGATTCTTCAGTCTTCTATCTTCAGGTGGAACGTCGAAGGTTCAGAGTTTCGTTTCAAGTTTCAGTCAGGATAAATCTAAAGTCTTGGGACTCAGCTCCTACCTACATACCAAATTTAGGGGCTGGATTACCTGCTAGGTCCATCCTATGGGAGGGACCAGGTAAGAGGGTGGTTACACCCCTTTCCCTTTGTCCAGTTTCGCGCCAGAGCTGGGGCTGGAGTGCCCCAGCACTGGTTTGAACCGGACCATGCATGGGACACCTTGTGTGCCCCAGGCAGTGTCTCATTTCATTCAGCCCTCCCTTCCCCAATACACTATGGCCTCTCTGGGGTGGTGCTAGCACCTCCCAAGACAGAAAACCTATTGTCCAAGCCTCCCTCGCTGGAAGGACTCCCAGCAGCAGGAGGTCAGACTTGTGTCTGTGGCAGCAGCATCCATTTTGTGATGCTGAGGCTCTGGTTAACTTTAACCGGGATTAGTAGGAACAACATGTCTTCTCCCACTAGAAGGGTGGAATGCTACCCCCGTCACCAGAACTGGCGAGGGGGTAGTATTCCAAAGCGTATGACACCTTACACGACATGTTTTGATAAAGCCAAACCAAAGTTAGCATTCAACCGCGAGGATTATAATGCACTTAAGAGTATATGGTATGGCTATATCATAGCACAGCTATAAGGACATCGTTCCGAAAGCTGCAGACAGGTTCAGCTCATGCTAGAGCCTCATCTCACATAAAACCAAGCACTCTGCCTTCAAGATTGTTAAGGCCTGCCATAGGAGTGACTTATAGGTACATATGTGTCTATACATAATGGTAGGTATAGGAATACTATACCTAAGCAAGGGGTGATTACACGACCTTGCCCCAGCTGAGTGATCAGCCAGTTGTGTCAGTTTGTATGGCCAGCCAGGGGTGGCAAAAGATATGCTGCAGCCCCTGGTAGGCCTTGGGTGCACCTATGCCCTGGGTACCTATGGTACACTATACAGGGACTCACAAGGGTGACCCAACATCCAATTAGGTATGTACCTAAGGTACATGGAGTCCATTTTCTAGAGAGAGCAGATAGCCTGGGGCCCTGATTAGCAGGATCCCAGGCCAACTAAGTCGAAAACCAGCTAAACACAAATGCAAAAAATCTGGGGTAACCATAGTCAGGTATCCACCTTCCTACAAGACCCACATGAAAACACTGGAGCACGCACACCGCATGTGCCCCTAGATTGGAATTAGCACAAAAAAGGAACAGGAAGTATGGAGGGACTATAATGCTTGGGAAAGGATTGTGATTGGAAGCACAGGGGCCACACTATATGATTCAGGACGGCGAGAGGGACGATGGGGTAATCAAGAATACTGCTGGCCATTCTGCACTTCCAACATTCAACAGCATCATCTGCAGGCTTGTGAGAAAAATGATAGGCCTCAACACTTATTCTTTTACAACTTCAGCACTGGAGATATAAAATTACTATGCACCCAACTAGCAGAATAATGAACAAACAGGCATGATCACGGCCGAATCATTCAGATCATCGGCATACTACTCTAACACTGTCGTACTTGGAGCAAATATGTTCAGGAGTCGGCCAATAAGGAGGGTTAAAATATAGGACACAAACAGGTGTCCCCTGTCTGTAACTGGTCTTCCCCCCTTTGTCTGGTTAGAAGGTAAATGGTTTGAGGACCTGCTGAGTGAGACTTGTTGATAACAAAAGGAATGTGTTATGCGCTAATCCCCCATGGAAATATCTGGGCAAAAGACAAGGAAAATAACAAGGTAATGATGTCCAGGAATAAATATGTATAAATAAATATTGCCACAAGACCAACAGTCTCGTGCAGGGGCGACCTTTACAACGCAACTTTTACAACGCACTACCATTACAACGAAACTTTTACAACGCAAGATCCATTACAACGCATGCATTTACAACACAACCATTACAACGCATGACACTACAACGCACACCACTACAACGCATGTCATTACAACTCAGTCATTACAACGCATACCATTACAACGCATAACATTACCATCCAACACTTACCCTACTGTTGCACCCCCTGGAGTTAGAATAGTAATTTTTACCCCTACACTATCCAACACTTACCCTACTGTTGCACCCCCTGGAGTTAAAATAGTAATTTTTACCCCTACACTATCCAACACTTACCCTACTGTTACACCCACTGGAGTTAGAATAGTACATTTTACCCCTACACTATCCAATACTTACCAAACATGCAATGTAATGTAATGCGTTGTAATGGCATGCGTTGTAAAGGTAGTATGCGTTGTAATGGAATGCGTTGTAAATGTAGTTTTTAAAATTTCGTTGTAATGGCATGCGTTGTAATGGAATGCGTTGTAATTGATGTTGCGTTGTAAAAGATGCGTTGTAAAGGTGTGCGTTGTAAAAGTGTGCATTGTAACGTCATACATCCAACTCCCCATGCACAACCGGCCCAATAGCCGAGGGACACACCTCCGAATCAACCTCCTTGGGGTAGAGAAAGGGCAAGCTTGGCAGGTACTAGGGCGAATGCCTCTGTGCATCTGTACCTGTTGAAGAAAGCACAAGCCATGCTGTAAGTAACTAGTCCAAACGTACATTGTGATTACCCAAGTGCCCTATCTAACCATATTTTACTGGAGCAACTTACGTATATCAAGATGACGGCCCCTTGGAGATCCAAATAACCTTTAGGGCGGAAAGCCAATCCAATACTCAAGTGAACATGTCACTCAGACACTTTACGTTCTACAAGGGAAGGAACAAAGACCAAAAAGCCCCTTTTTTTATGCCGGGTGTTCTAGAATGTAAAAAGAATCACCTCAAAGGTCCAACGAGGACCGGTGCAAAGTTTAATTCTCACCTTAGTAAGATCAAAACGTGGTCTCCTCTGCTACTACCAAGACTCGCGAACCGCTCCGGGTGAAAATACTGTCTCGCTTCCCAAAGCAGCTGGGAGATCTCCCCGCTGTCCCTGACGCATGTACGAGGCACGACGCACACGTTTAACTACGTTTGTACGGACCCCGCTTCTATCTCCCAAGACCAAGGGAGTAACAATAAAGACAGAAGCTCCTGCATGAGCAAATAATAAGGGAATACCTTCAAACAAAAGAAAGTCTAAAAGCATTCAAACTGGCTCAACTTTATAATTCGAGCATACAGTTCAAACGGACCTGCTCCAGGCAGAGTTCAGGAAAACCAAATTTCCCAAAAGTATAAAAAAAAAAACACGTACTCAAAGGGCTGGGACCAGCCCCAAGTACTTCCCCAAAAACCAAACAGTCTAATGGAAAATGAGTCTACCTCATTCCAGCCCCCTGCACAGGGGAACCCAGAACAGGTATCACAAGCATGGGATCAGTCGGCAAAGGAATATCACCACATTCTGCTTCATACTGACAGACCCAAAATGCCCTACAGCTAAGAACTGCAAAGTATGTCCAAGCATGTCCTACATCCAGTGCACCTTCACACTCACCAAGTATTATAAAACAAAAGAATGGAGGTAATGTCATACCGACAATCAAAACCATTATCAGCTTAAGAGGTCACAAGAAAACGAAACTAGAGATAAGTCATATGTATAGTGAGCGACCCACATATACCGGAGATACCCCACACTCAGTATTGATATCTAGTAGAGAATTCTTCTCCAGAAACTACCAGGGGAGATCTCTATCTGTAAGCATCCTCACTCAGATTACGAGACAAAATACCCGTTTATTTAAGTCACACCAAGGCTCCCATTTCCTCATGTTCGTTCAGCCCCTGTGTTGCTGTCCGATACTTTTTGATCATGCGTGCTTCCAATCTATCTAGCTTAGTCTGTAGATTGGTTCCACTGGCATTAGTCACTACCAACAACACCGACCATTGTATCTCGTTCTCATAATGGTCTTTCTCTACATAGTGCTGAGCTATAGGTGTACCCTGGACTCTGCATATTATTTGCAATTTATGTTGGAGGATGCGAGTTTTTACAGCCTTCGTAGTCTGTCTTACGTAGAGCAGTTCACACGGGTACTTCAGACAATAGACAACATTCTTTGTATTACAGTTCAAAAAGATCTTTTGATGATGTTCTTTACTATTGATCCTGATGGATTTATAGTTCATTGTCATTTGACATGCAGCACAGTTGTGGCATCAAAAATGTCCCACCACAGGAGGGAGGCTAAGCATGCTCCCAAGGTCTTTCTTAATTTCACCTGGTCTTATTGCTCTTACTATTTGTTGGCGAATGTTGTGACCTTTCTGAAAAGCGAACATCGGCTGCGGGATATCTGGATGCCTTATGAGTCTCCAGTTTCTTTGTATTATCTTTTTAACTTTGTTCGCTTTCGGGTTATGTCAGCACACAGGTAAGAGGATTAGCCTCTGGGCGGTTTTTTAGGACTCAGAAGGTTCTCTCTTGGTATAAACCATGCTCTCTTGAGCGCATTCCTAATCAATTTGGAGGGATAGCCGCGTTCAACTAATTTGGTCTTTAATTTTTCTGCATTATCAAAATAGTCCTGTTTGTTGGTACAATTTCTACGGATAAGAAGAAACTGCCCATAGGGTAGATTCTCCTTCAAGCTCCTCGGTGGCCACTGGTGAAATGTAGCAGAGTGGTTCTATCTGTCGGCTTAGTGTATAGACTTACTTCCAATAACGCCCCATTATTGATAATCCAAACATTTAGAAAAATCAACCTTTCTTTACTCCATGATATAATGAAGTTGAGGTACGGTGTTCTAGAATTCAACCAGGTATGGGAAAGTTGTAAGGTTTCATCATCACCATCCCACACCATCATGATGTTGTTTAAGTAACGGAACAATTTCCCTATGTGTCCCGAATAGGGGTTGTCATGGCTATATATGGCTATATGTCCATTTCTGTTCAAATAAATCCATCAACAGATTTGCTATTTACGATTTTATTTGCTGAAACAAAGTATCTGTAAACATAAAGAAATTATTCTTTAAACAAAGTGTGGCAATGCAGTAACAAAATCTGTGGGTACAGGATGGGGCTGTTGTCTCTGGTTGAGAGTGTCTTTCGGGACTTCAAAGCTTCATCTTGTGGAATATTGGTATATAATGCTTCAATATCGAAGGTGACCGCTGTTTTTCCGCATCAAAGGGCACGTTTTCTGTCTCAGTAATTAAATCCATTGAGTCCCTTATGTAGGCCTTTGTTTTTTATTACAAAAGGTCTTAAAAACGTCCAAACATATTTAGCCAGCGGTTCCAAAATCGAACCGCAAGCTGCTATAATTGGATTCTCCAGATTTTTATGGATCTTGGGTAGTATGTATATAGAGGGCATTTTTTCAGTAGTCTGAGTAAGAAACTCATATTCCTGTTTACAGATCCAGCCCTCTTCTACAGCCTGTTTAGTAAGGTTCTCTATCTTTGCCTTTAGCCGCAAATATGTTCAGGAGTCGGCCAATAAGGAGGGTTAAAATATAGGACACAAACAAGATAGTGTCCCCTGTTTTTAACTGGTCTTCCCACCTTCGTCTGGTAAGAAAGGTCAATGGTTTGAGGACCTGCTGAGTGAGACTTGTTGGTCACATTGTCAAATCCCGGCAAAGATAACTTAACCTTCCATACTTGTGAGGTTGATACAATTTGTCCCATTGTTTGGGGAATAATAAAATCTTTTATTCAGTCGCCACAAGATGTTGTTGCCCATGGTGTACATTATATGAATACCTGGAACAAATAGTATAAGTGAGAAGGAGGGAGCTAAATATTGTAGAAGGTCATAAGCAAAGGGCTGGCGTCTAGCGGGTGGGAAGTCATTTGTGAACTGATCCATTAATGTCGCAGGGAAGCTCAGACTATTTCGATGCAATCCATCAGGAGCTTGTGAGATTTCTATATATAGGAAGGTGGATTTGCAGAGAATTCTGAAAAAGTGGTAAATCTACATATCATAACATTTCACCACCAAACTACTTGAATTTACATTTTTCAGAGATTCACACAATTACTCTCATTTATGCATGGAATTTTGCTAAATACATAGCATAAGGTGCATACTCCTAATGCTCTACACGTACTCCTCCATATCGTCCTCGGGAGCACAATCTGTAGGATACGTGTGCACATATATGTTTTACTTTTTTCAGGAGGCATTAACCACATTTTAGCTGTGCATGCTGCAGGGAATATGCTGCCATCCCCATCTCATACTACACATATCAGCTCCCATGGTTGCTGGTGTCTAGTAGTTTGTGCAGACTGACACCCTTTATTCTGGGGTCTCACCCCTTTCAGGGGCAGGCCGGGATGTAAAGAGGCAAAATACCATCACTGCGTGGGTTGAACCCAGGTGGAGTTTGCTGCCTGCTGTGCCAGGTTGCCTGGTGTAGGAAGCTGGCTCTGGATATACTATACCAAAGTAAGGTATAGTGTGCACAGAGTCCAGGGAGTCCCCAGAGGTATAGCAGAGGCTAAATTAGGTAAGTACTAACAGCTATCTTTGTGGTAGCCTGGGCGAGAAGATAGACTTATTCAGAGGGTGTGTTAAGCGTTTATTGTATTCACTCACTCAAGGACTGATTACACACACTCAGAAACAGAATCCAGACCAATTGGGTAAGTATAAAAAAGGTATACTTGTATTTTATTTCTAGAACGAAGCAGGACTTGGTACAGGGAGGTAACATGCACTTTAAATTTTAAACCTTTACATAGACATGCACTTGGGAATGGATTTGCAATTGTTACAGGTTGGTATGGGTTTAAAAAGCAAGTTAATACTTTTTGAGTACTTTCAGATTACATTGATTTCTGGGGGTGGTATGCCTAGATACCACACCTAAGGCTCTCACAATACAACGTAAGTCAGACTTTTCTTGGCTTGAGTTATAGTTACTGTTTTCCCCATGCAAAACAACAGTTCAATACTTGGAGCATTTTAGGCCCATAATCTTATAACAGTGCGAGTTTTGGGGGTTAGGACCAAGGTCTAAGTTGGCACTCGAGTTGCACCCCCAGCGGCACTGGGGCAGCTGGGGGCCGAGTGCAGGGGCCCAATGTTAGCCAATGGGGCTAAGGGGCCTTTAGTTAGGGACTGCTTATGAGCAGACCAACCGGTTGTGGGAGCAAAGCTCCTGGGGTTAAGGTCAGCACTGCATGGGCCAACAATCAGCACAGGAGCGGCCCCACCAGTGGCACAGGGGCTGCCGGGTGCAGTGTGCCTGGAAGACGTCAGGGAACCTGTGGTTTCCTATGGGAACCTTCGGTTCGGCAAAGTTGCCTAGGGCAGGGAGACTTCCTGAAGGCGACCACCGGCTGGAGAGGTAAGTTGAATTCTCTAGGGATGCATTGACACTGCTGGTTGGGCCACCCAAGGCCGTGGGGCATCGGGTGCAGGGGTGTCTTTTGGTATTGGGTCTTCTTACCAGCTCTGGTTGGGGGGACCCTTCAGGTTCAGGCTGCAGGCACAGCTCGAAGCTTGAGGGAGGTCGGGGATCATCAGATCCCAGGTAAGGATGGCTGGGGAGACCTCCTTGTGGTGTTGAGCCACTAAAACTCAGGCCGGGGGCGTCCGGTGCAGAATCACAGATTCATCTGAATCTGGATTCTGTGGGTGAGTCTTGGTTTGAGAAAATCCGGTGCTCACGGGAGACAGATTCTGTAAGATGGTTACAGGGCTAGTCCCCTGGGCTCTGGGGGTTGCTGGCTGCTTAACTTGCCGGGGTTCTTGCTATGGGTATGGTCATAGACAGGACAGGCCAGTAGGGCTGGGGCCAAAGCAGTTGGTGTCCTCTTCTTCCTGGGTCAGCACAGGTCTTCGATCCTTCTTTCTTTCTCGAATCTGAAGAGGCAACATTCAGGGTTGCACCTAAATTCTAGATTTAGGGGCGTTAAAAGGGGTGTGCAGGTTGTGACCAATGGGTAACTTCCTTGGGGTGGGTACACCCCTATTATGCCACCCTCCAGTGGAAGGGGGCATGAGCCTCTCCCTAATTGGCTGGGTCCCCTCATCTTCAAGATGGTGGGGACTGAGATGTGTGCTTCACCTTGCCTCCCCCACCTGAGGGGTAGGGTTGTCAAATGTGGGCACACCTTTCCTCCTAGCTCAGTTTTCCTGCCGATTCTCATGCCCAAAGTGGGGTGCAGAACTGGTGGGAGACAATTGCTGGGGCGCAGCAAAAGGCAGGGAGAGCTTCCAAAGGCGGCAGGCCTTCAAAGCTTCCCCTTCTTTGATCCAACATCCTGGGGGATGAGGCATGACACCTCTGCCCAGGATCGGCTTTGTTTCTGGATCCAGAGAGTGGAGGCTCTCTACCCAGGGGTCCAGAAACCTGTCTGGTGGTGGAAAATAGCGGGCGGCCATTCAGGAACCACACCAGGACTGGTTGTTTTTATGGGGGCATCTCTAAGATGCCCTCTGAGTGCATTTTACATTAAATCCCACACTGGCATCAGAGTGGGTTTAATGTCCTGAGAAGTATGCTACCAAACTTCCCAGGTTTTAGTAACGCCATTATAGAGCTGTGGAGTTTGTAATGACAAACTCCCAGACCCAGATTATATACTCTGTATGGCTTTACTACACTTACAATGTTTAAGAATGGATGCAGACTCTGTAGGGGTACAAGGCTCATGCCACTGTACCCTCACCTGAGGGCTAGTTCACCTGCTAGAGGGGTGGCTTACCTACGACTCAGGCAGTTGGTTGTAGGCATGGCATACAGGGATGTGTAATCACTATAATTCAGGGACAGACAAAATCTGTCCTGTTCGCAGCACAAAGCTATAGTCCCTAAGGTTTCTACTGGCAATTCTACTAAAATTTGTAACAATAAACACAAAACATAGAGCTTTATTCAAAATATGAAACACAATTATTTCTTCCTTCAGTATGTCTTTATATCACCAACTGATAAATGATTTCTACATTGACACTCTTTTCAAATAAAAGGAAACAATGTTACATCTTGTACAATTGAAAGGTTCTACCCCTGACATTAAGTTATGGCATTATATTTAATTCATAACTGCCCCAATGCATTTCGGGTGTAACTAACCCTTCTTCAGGGGAAACAAATATTTGCACATTTATACACTTGACAAGCGTTTGAACTTTTCAGGCAGCCTCCTAACGGAACAAAACAAAACAAAGGTATGTGTCATGAGTCATCTGACATTGCATAGAGCTGTTACATCAGTAGAAAGACTGAGTATATCTGTGTCCCTTACGAGCGTTAACTCCAGTATTCCCGAGTAGTGAAATTAACCACATGCATTACCCGTGTTCCCTTGAAACTCGACATCAAGCCATTAGCCAAACTTCTGATGGCAAACCCTGTGTGTAGGAGAGTAGGGTCTGCTTCCTATGGTCACCCCCAATTGTTGCTGTGATTATCTGGTTTTTCGACTTTAGTGTGGCTGTGGGCCTGCTAATCAGAACCACAGCCCAGCTGTTCTCTCTCTAAATTGATACCATTTACTTTAGGTACATACCAGATTGGTTACTGGGTCACTCTTGTGAGCCCCTGTATAGTGTACAATAGGTACCCAGGGCATAGGTGCAGCCTAGGCCGGATGTACGACGTTACAACGCGCACTTTTACAACGCGTGCCGTTACTACGCAACTTTTACAACGCAAGTCGTTACAACGACTTGCGTTGGGGGGGAGCTGGATAGTAAATATTTTAATTCACTATTCCAACTCCAGTCCCCGTGGATAGTAGGGAAGGAGTTGGATAGTAAATTAAACTATTTACTATCCTGGAGCGCCCCCCAGCGCAAGTAACGACTTGCGTTGTAAAAGTTGCGTGGTAACAGTACCGCGTTGTAAAACCTTCGTTGTAAAGGTTGTTCCCCCCCTAGGCCTACCAGGGGCTGCAGCATGTATTGTGCCACCCCTGGTTTGCCTTCCCAACTGACACCACAGGTCTGTTCACACAGCCTGGGTAAGGTGGTGTAATCACTCCTTACTTAGATATAGTATACCTATATCTACCTTATATATAGACACATATGCACCTATAAGTTACTTCTATGGTAGGCCTCAACAATCCTGGAGGCAGAGTGCATGGTTTTATGTGAGAGGGTGCCCTAGCATGAGCTGAGCCCCTCTGCAGCTTTCGGAACCATCTTCTTATGGCTGTTCTATGATATAAAAAAAAATATCAACAAGAGGGGTAGGGATATAGAACACTCCTATTCCCAAATTAAGTATTCAGAACAACAAAGGAGTTATATATATGAGAGAAAAAGTTCTCCAATGTCCACAACCCTAAAGTCTGGAAAAAACACCTCTACTCAGTAAGGTGTTAACTATGATACAGGGAAAGTGAAACCATGAAAACAATCATTGTTCCAAAATAAAACCCTCACTCATCAACATAGTTGATGACATGCTTCATCATGGGGTTTTACCGCGTATACCGCCTGGGAATTTTTAACACGTCTTGGTCCTGATGAAAGCTTGGCTGAATAAGCAATTCAAAAGCAGAAACATGTTGACCTATTCTTTTAGGACATGACTGGCTCGAAATTAAGGTCATATGTGTCCGCCGATATTTTAATAATGATGTTCTGACTCTGTATTAAAATTTCGTATCTAGAGGACAGCACGTCATTTTTTAAGTCACTCACTAATATTCACTTTCACTGCATTTATTAGTTTGAAATCTGCTTCACTGCAATTCAGACGTGGTAGAATACTGAGGAGATATCTGGTCTCCTTGGTAATAAAACCTCATGATGAAGCATGTCATCAACTATGTTGATGAGTGAGGGTTTTATTTTCGAACAATGATTGTTTTCATGGTTTCACTTTCCCTGTATCATAGTTAACACCTTACTGAGTAGAGGTGTTTGTTCCAGACTTTAGGGTTGTGGACATTGGAGAACTTTTTCTCTCATATGTATAACTCCTTTGTTGTTCTGAATGTTCTATGATATAGCCATACCATATACTCTTAAGTGCTTTATAATCCTCGCGGTTAATGCTAACTTTGGTTTGGCTTTATCAAAACATGTTGTGTAAGGTGTCAAACACTTTGGAATACTACTCCCGCCAATTCTGGCGGTGGGGGTAGCATTCCACTCTTCTAGAGGGAAAAGACATGTATGTTACTGCTTTACCCGGTTAAAGTTAAACAGAGCCTCAGCATCACAAAATGGATGCTGCTGCCACAGACACAAGTCTGACCTCCTGTTACTGGGGGAAACTCCAGCAAGGGCGGCCTGCACAATAGGTTTCCTGTCCAGGGAGATGCCAGCACCTCCCCAGACAGGGGTTTTGTGTATTGGGGCAGGGAGGGCTGCATTCAGTGACTGCATCTAGACACTGCCTGGGGCACACAAGGTGCTCCATGCATAGCCCGGTTCAAACCAGTTGCTGGGGCACTCCAGCCCCAGCTCTGGCACGAAACTGGACAAAGGGAAAGGGGTGTAACCACCCACTTCTCAGGTCCACCCATAGAAGGGACCGAGGCAGGTAATCCAGCCCCCATCCTTAGTATAAGTATAGGAGCTGTGTCCCCAGGACTTCAGATTATCCTGGAACGAAACTTTGATACAGAACTCTTGGACCTTCGACATTCTATTCTGACTAGAAGATGGAAGACATCTCCCTTGTGGTCAAGGAGTGACCACCCTGTGCAAACAGGCACCACCAGTAACTTGCCAGTCTGCTTTGTCGACGCTCCTGCCAGAACCCGAAGAATCAGCGACACAGGAACTAGACTCTCAGACTTCTCTAACTCCGACCAACATCCACAGCAAAGCTGTGACCCGTGGCAGACACGAGAGATGTGGGACCGGACACCCTGGACATCTTGCATTTTGCTAACTGCATCGACTCCTGAGGTAACTCGCAGTTGTGCATTGAGGTACAAGAAGCCTCAGACCCGAGCACTATTTTCACCAAAGCTCAGCCCTCCACACTCCATTAGTGCTGTGTGGGGCCCGCTCTTGCATTTCAGCTTGACGCGTCTTCCCGGTTCCTTGCCCATTGGCTAGTGAGCCCACTGAAGACTTTTCTTTCAAACTAAACTGCTTTCCTTGTTGCTCCACATTTGCTCCAGTTTCCTTGCAAAAGAGAAGTGCCATAGACCTTGCTGGTCTGCAACAGAGCCAATCGTGACATCCTGCGTGGGTTGCGTTTGCCAAGGCTTGTTGGGTCCAATCCGGATACCGACGCCACAGTCAACTAGATCCTTTGTTGGACAGCTCAAATCCAGTGTCTGGTCATCGTCGATGCCTCTTGGACTTCGTGGCTGAAGAGATAAACTCACCTTCTTCACCTTTAAGCACGCAACATCGCCTGGTTCCTTCCTGGTTCCTTCCTGGTCACTGGCTTGTGACCCAGACTCTGTCCCCTCTGCTTTCAGGTACTTCACATCACCGATCCACCCTTGGATCCACCGGGACACTTTTTCTCTGGTCGCCTGCAGCACTTCTTTGCAGATCTCCATAGAAAACGACAACGAAACCCGACACGAAAAGGCACCTATGCACCCGGCTTCCCTGGGTGAGGTAACCCGAGTACTCCGGTGCTCCCGTGGGTCTTGACTCTCGAAGTGTCCTAGTTTAAAAGGGTTCCATCCTTGTCCATCCGGAAGTGTCCTTAAACAGCAACTTTGTAACTTCTTCGTTTCCCATTATAAGTCAATGGTAACTCGCAACTGTGTTTAGACACTGCACGCATCTCCTGTGGGCCCCCTACTTGCTAACCTTTGGTTGTTTAGTGTAGTCAGCGATTCTACAGGCCCTAGGCCTGCTTTCTAACTCTCACGTGGTTCTTATACCACTTTTATTAGTATATGGTTCGTGAGGCCCCTAGGGCATAATTGTATATGTGCAATTTATTGTATGCTAATTGAGTAACTTGTGATGTACTTATGACCTCTGACCTCATAAAGAGTGCAGAGGGGTTGTGTTAGAAATAAATACATATATATTTGATATATACCTTGTGTGGTGTCCTTTCATTTGGTATTCAAGGGATTATAATTGGTAAAACAGCTGGCTTTACATGCTCTCTGAAGTCTTAGCCTATTGACTGCTCGTCCATGCTACCACTAGGATAGCTTTCTATAAGGTTGATTTTACAACCACCATCAATAAGGGTTGATTAGACTGGTGCAAGGTGCCCTACTAGAACTAGTGGACATCATATGCCAGGCTAACTTCTCACATTGATGTGCAGCGGATGGGATAAGAGCTTTCTGTTGTTTTACCATATAATTTTGAGATATCATTTGAAAGATCACATTAAGGTACCTGTAGGTACATATAAGTCAAGTTCTTATAAAACATAAGTTCTACTGAACTTAGCAGTTGTAGGTGGTAAGGGCCTAGCACACCCTGACTACAACTCCTAGAGAGGTTCTAGTAGGAAAACATTTAGTGTAGGTAGGTGCACACACCACACCTCACTGGAAAATGTCCTTGGAGGCAGGTCCCAGTGTAACCCTTGCCAGAAGACCCTCCTAGGGTACCTTCTAAGTATGACATGTTTACTTTTCATGAATTGAGAAGTCTGTGTACAGTCAGAAAACTGAGACAGGGACAGAGTCCAACCTTTAACCACCTGGTAGATATTTTAGTGGAGTATGATGCAGAAAAGGCATCCAACCCAGATCACCCAGGTAGTACAGAGGGGGTCCAGCCCTCAACAGAAGATCCCACTGGTGAGAACCCAGAGGATTCTGATGATGATGTGGTTGCTAACCAGGTAGAAGTCAGGGAACTGAACAAGGTTAACCTAGGACTACATGGGACTGGAGAAGGAAGGATCCAATCCAGACCCCCAAGTAGGTCTAATGGTGAATACAGAAGACCCAGATCACTTACCAGTGCATCTGACCATTCTGATTCATTAGTGGGGTCCAATGCCTCTGCTCTGAGGAGAATGCCTTCACCTCAGAGGAGGGAGCATAAAGCTAGGATGAGAGAAGCCAAGCTTAGGATCAAGAGACAAGAAGTTGCCCTTGCAAAAGAGACCCTAGCTCTTGAGAGAGAGAAACAATTGAGTGGATTAGAATCCACTGGTGGCAGCATAATTCCTAGAGATAGGGAAGGTCTCATGACCATAAAAACCTGAACAAAATTGTCCCTCCCTACAAGAGTGGGGATGACATCCACAAGTGGATAACTGCTTTGGAGAGGGTCTGCAAAGTACATCAGGTACCCCAGAGTCAGTGGGCAGCAATTATGTGGCTCTCCTGTGCAGACAAAGGCAGAGATAAGCTCCTGACAGTTAGTGAACAGGATGCTGACAACTAAAATGTCCTGAAGAGTGCTCTGATAGATGGGTTTGGCTTAACCACTGAGCAGTACAGGTTGCTGTTCAGAGATACCCAGAAGGCACAGACTCAGGACTGGCCTGACTTTGTAGATTATGCTACTAAGGCTCTGGAAGGATGGTTACTGGGAAGTAAGGTCAATGACTATACAGGAGTTGTACAATTTGATTATGAAAGGACAAATAATTAACAACTGTCAGAACCAGTTATTGTAACTGCACCTGGTTGACTCTGATCTGACCTCTCCCCAAGAATTGGGAAAGAAGGCAGACAAATGGGTCAGCACCACCAGGGTAAAGCAGAAGGTACAGAACCAACGTGGTGATCAGAAGAAGCAAGACCAAAAGGGTGGGGAGAAAGCAAAAGACCAGAAGCTCAAGGTCCCCAAAAAGCTTCTAATGGTGGGGGTCCCCAACAATAAAAAAAGAAAGAAGGTCCTAAGAAACCATGGTGCAAAGTATGTAAGGTAAATACTCACTGGACCAGTGATTGCACCAAAAAGGAGGCAGCTCCAGCCACCATTGCCCCTAAGGCAACTTTTCCCCCTAGTACAGCTAATAGTGGTGGTTCTCAACAGAAGGGTGTAGTAGGGTTAACCCTGGGAACTGAGATGGATTCTGGCCTAGTCAGAATACCAACTCAAGCTGTTCTTGTCTGTGATGTGGACATGGCTATGTCCTCTACTGTGAGTCCCAGTAACTTGGGCAAGTACAGACAGGCTCTTTTAATTAATGACAAAATGCTCAGGTCTACAGGGACACATGTGCTAGTGTCACAATGGTGGTGTCTGGCTTTGTGGACTCTGGATAGATCATACTAGTGAAAATTACCTAGTGACCAATGCTAGCAATGTCACTACCACTCACAGTATGGCAATTGTTAATTTCTCTTGGGGAGGGGTAACTGGCCTAAAAAAGGTTGTGGTTAGCTCAGACCCCCCTGTGGAACGTTTTCTTGGCAATGACCTGGAGACTTCAGCTTGGGCTGAAGTGGAGTATAGGACCCATGCAGAAATGTTAGGAATATCAGCACATGTCCTTGCTGTGACCAGGTCACTGGTCAGAAATAGCAACACTGAACTGGCACTGGATTCTGGAACAATGGACCAGTTGCCTACCAGGAGGAGAAGCAGTAGGGTTACGGCAATGCCTTCCCCCTTGCCTCAGGAAGAGGATCAGCCTTCTCAGGAAGCTGATTGTGAGACCCAGGAGGAAACTGTCCTAGAAGAGCTTGAGCCTGAGCAGGTTGAGTTTCTTGGGAAAACGGGCCCTCCAGGGCAGATCTGAGGCAGGCGTAGTTGGACTGCCCTTCTCTTGAACCCCTCAGACAGCAAGCTGCTGCTGAGGCTGCTGTGAATGCTAGTGGGACCCACAAAGTCTATTGGGATGATGGGCTCCTGAATTCAGAGGCAAGAGACCCCAAGCCTGGTGCTTCCAGGAGGTTGGTCATACCTTTGGCATTCAGGGGCTTCCTTCTCACACTAGCCCATGATATTCCCCTTGGAGGACATCTTGGCCAGAACAAGACTTGGGACAGGCTTGTCCCTCACTTTCACTGGCCTCACATGTCAGAGGATACCAAGGAGTTTTGCCGCTCCTTTGTCACCTGCCAAGCCAGTGGCAAATCAGGTGGCACCACAAAGGCCCCCCTTATACCAATACCTGTGGTGGGGGGTTCCCTTTGAAAGAGTAGGGATTGACATTGTTGGATCAATGGATCCCTAAACAGCCTCCGGGCACAGGTTTATTCTGGTGGTAGTGGATCATGCCACCAGATACACAGAAGCTATTCCCCTAAGGACCACAACTGCACCTGCTGTGTCAAGAGCCTTCCTGGGAGTTTTTTCAAGAGTGTGTTTTCCAAAGGAGGTTTTCTCAGACAGAGGTGCAAGCTTTATGTCTGGATATTTGACTGCTATGTGGAAGGAGTGCGGGGTGTTCACCACACCCTTTTATCCACAGTGAAATGGTCTGGTGGACTTCAACAAGATTCAACAAGACCTTGAAGGGCAAGATCAAGGGTTTACCTGAAAAGCTTAGGCGAAGATGGTACATCCTGCTGCCCTGCCTTTTGTTTGCTTACATAGAGGTCCCACAGAAGGAGATTGGCTACAGCCCTTTTGAACTTCTGTTTGGGCATCCTGTAAGAGGACCCCTTTATCTGGTGAAGGAGGGATGGGAGTTACCTCTCAAACCTCCCAAGCAAGACATTCTGGACTATGTACTTGGTCTCGGCTCCAGGATGGCTGAGTACATGAAAAAGGCATCCAAAAACCTTGAGGCTAGTCAGGAATTGCAAAAGGCCTGGCATGACCAAAAGGCTGTGCTGAATGTTTACCAGCCAGGACAGAAAGTGTGGGTGTTGGAGCCAGTGGCCCCAGCAGCTCTCCAAGACAAGTGGAGTGGGCCCCACGCTATTGTTGAACAGAAGGGAGAAGTCACCTATTTGGTTGACCTTGGAACTCCCAGGAGCCCCCACAGGGTGCTTCATGTCAACAGATTGAAACCATATGTTGACATGGGCTTGCTCATGGCTACAGATGAGGGACAGGAGGAAGAGAGTGACCCTCTCCCATACCTGCTTTCTCAGAACCCTGATGATGGTTCGGTTGATGGTGTAGCCTTGGCAGGCAGCCTCACTAACCAACAGCAGCAGGACTACAGACAAGTTCTACAGTCCTACAGACATATGTTTTCTCTGATTCCAAGTCAGACTACCTGGTGCACTCATGAAGTGGACACTGGGGACAGTCTGTCTGTTAAAAGTAAGATTTGCAGGCAACCTTATCATGTCAGGGACTTTATCAGGACAGAGGTCCAAAAGATGTTGGAAGTGGGAGTCATTGAGCCCTAAGAGAGCCCTTGGGCCAGTCCAGTAGTCCTGGCGCCTAAACCTCACACCCAAGATGGTAAGAGAGAGATGAGGTTTTGCGTGGATTACAGAGGCCTCAATGCTGTCACTAGGACAGATGCCCACCCAATACCAAGGGCAGATGAACTCATTGACAGATTGGCATCTGCCAAGTTTTTGAGTACATTTGACTTGACAGCTGGCTACTGGCAGATCAGACTAGCTGATGATGCAAAAGCCAAGACAGCATTTCCAACCCCAGGAGGACATTATCAATTTGTGGTAATGCCCTTTGGTCTGGTTTCATTTCACAGTGGTTTAATATGAACAGAAATCTGGTCTGAAAAATGCACCTGCCACATTCCAAAGGTTGGTGAACCAAGTCTTCTCAGGTCTGGATGACTACTGTGCAGCTTATCTAGATGATATTGCTGTCTTTAGCTCCACTTGGGAAGATCACCTGATCCACCTGAAAAATGTTTTGGAGGCCCTGAAAAAGGCAGGCCTAACTATCAAGGCTACCAAGTGCCAGAAAGAGCAGAGTAAGGTTGTATACCTGGGTCACCTTGTAGGTCAGGTTCCACCATTGGAGAGCAAGATCCAGACCATAAAGGACTGGATTTCTCCCACCACCCAGACACAGGTCAGAGCTTTCTTGGGCCTGCCTGGGTACTAAAGAAAAATTGTCAAGGGGTATGGTTCCATAGTGACACCCCTTAATGACTTAACATCTAAGAAAATGCCAAAGAAAGTTTAGTGGACAGTAAGCTGTCAAAAGGCATTTGATGACCTGAAGCAGGCCATGTGCACTGCTACTATTCTGCAAAGTCCAGACTACTCCAAATAATTCATTGTTCAAACAGATGCTTCTGAGTTGGGGGTAGGTGCTGTTTTTCACAACTTAATAAAGATGGTCAACACCAGCCAGTAGCTTTTATTAGCAGAAGGCTGACCCCTAGAGAGAAACGTTGGTCAGCTATTGAGAGGGAGGCCTTTGCTGTGGTTTGGGCACTGAAGAATCTGAGGCCATATTTGTTTGGTATTCACTTCAGGATTCAGACAGACCATAAGCCCCTCTTGTGGCTAAATCAGATGAAGGGTGAAAATCCCAAACCGCTTAGGTGGTCCATTTCCCTACAGGGGATGGACTTTACAGTGGAACATAAACCTGGGACTGACCATGCCAATGCAGATGGACTCTCCAGATATTTCCACTTAGAAAATGAAGACTCAACTGGTCAAGGTTAGTTTAATGTCCCGGCGTTTGGGGGGGGGGGGGTTGTGTAGGAGAGTAGGGTCTGCTTCCTATGGTCACCCCCACTTTTTGCTGTGATTCTATGGTTTTTTTACTTTAGTGTGGCTGTGGGCCTGCTAATCAGACCCACAGCCCAGCTGTTCTCTCTCTAAATTGATACCATGTACTTTAGGTACATACCAGATTGGTTACTGGGTCACTCTTGTGAGCCCCTGTATAGTGTACCATAGGTACCCATGGCAAAGGTGCACCCTAGGCCTACCAGGAGCTGCAGCATGTATTGTGCCACCCCTGGTTTGCCTTCCCAAGTGACCCACCCTTACTTAGATATAGTATACCTATTTCTACCTTATATATAGACACATATGCACCTATAAGTCACTCCTATGGTAGGCCTCGACAATCCTGGAGGCAGAGTGCTTGGTTTTATTTGAGAGGGTGCCCTAGCATGAGCTGAGCCCCTCTGCAGCTTTCGGAACCATCTCCTTATAGCTGTTCTATGATATAGCCATACCATATACTCTTAAGTGCATTATAATCCTCGCGGTTAATGCTAACTTTGGTTTGGCTTTATCAAAACATGTCGTGTAAGGTGTCAAACACTTTGGAATATTACCCCCCCCACCGCCAATTCTGGCGGCGGGGGTAGCATTCCACTCTTCTAGAGGGACGAAATGTATGTTACTGCTTTACACGGTTAAAGTTAAACAGAGCCTCAGCATCACAAAATGGATGCTGCTGCCACAGACACGAGTCTGACCTCCTGTTGCTGGGGGAAACTCCAGCAAGGGCGGCCTGGACAATATGATTCCTGTCTAGGGAGGTGCCAGCACCTCCCCAGACAGGGGTTTCGTGTATTGGGGCAGGGAGGGCTGCATTCAGTGAATGCATCTAGACACTGCCTGGGGCACACAAGGTGCTCCATGCATAGCCCGGTTCAAACCAGTTGCCGGGTCACTCCAGCCCCAGCTCTGGCGCAACACTGGACAATGGGAAAGGGGTGTAACCACCCCCTTCTCAGGTCCACCCATAGGAGCCCCATCCAGCCCCCATCCTTAGTATAAGTATAGGAGCTGTGTCCCCAGGACTTCGGATTATCCTGGAACGAAACTTTGAAACAGAACTCTTGGACCTTCGACATTCTATTCTAACTAGAAGACGGAAGACATCTCCCTTGTGGTCAAGGAGTCACCACGCTGTGCAAACAGGCACCACCAGTAACTTGCCAGTCTGCTTTGTCGAAGCTCCCGCCGGAACTCAAAGACTCAGCAACACAGGAACTGGACTCTCAGACTTCTCTAACTTTGACCCACATCCACAGCAAAGCTGAGACCCATGGCAGACACGAGAGACGTGGGACCGGACACCCTGGACATTCTGCATTTTGCTAACTGCATCGACTCCTGAGGTAACTCGCAGTTGTGCATTGGGGTACGAGAAGCCGAACACCCGAGCACCAGTTGCACCAAAGCTCAGCCCTCCACACTCCAGGAGTGCCACGTGGGGCCCGCTCTTGCATTTCAGCTTGACGCGTCTTCCCTGTTCCTTGCCCATTGTCTAGTGAGCCCTCTGAAGACTTTTCTTTCAAACTAAACTTCTTTCCTGGTTGCTTTAGGGTTGGTCCAGCTTCCCTTCAAAGGAGAAGTGCCACAGACCTTGCTGGTCTGCAACAGAGCCAATCTCAACATCCTGCATGGGTTGTGTTTACCAAGGCTTGTTGGGTCCAATCCAGATACCAACGCCGCAGTCAATCTAGATCCTCTGTGGGACAGCTCAATTCCAGTGCCTGTTCATAGCCGATGCCTCCTGGACCTCGTGGCTGAAGAGACAAACTCACCTTCTTCACCTTCAAGCACGCAACACCGCCTGGTTCCTTCCTGGTTCCTTCCTGGTCACTGGCTAGTGACCCAGACTCTGTCCCCTCTGCTTTCAGGTTCTTTACATCACCGATCCACCCGGACACTTTTCCTCTGGTCGCCTGCAGCACTTCTTTGCAGATCTCCATAGAAAACGATGACGAAACTCGACACAAAAAGACACCTATGCACCCGGCTTCCCTGGGTGAGGTAACACGAGTACTCCGGTGCTCCCGTGGGTCTTGACTCTCGAAGTGTCCTAGTTTAAAAGGGTTCCATCCTAGTCCATCCGGAAGTGTCCTTAAACAGTAACTTAGTAACTTCTTCGTTTCCCATTATAAGTCAATGGTAACTCGCGACTGTGTTTAGACACTACACTCGTCTCCCGTGGGCCTCCTACTTGCTAACCTTTGGTTGTTTAGTGTAGTCCCAGCAATTCTACAAGCCCTAGGCTTGCTTTCTAACTCTCACGTGGTTCTTATACTACTTTCTTAGTATATGGTCCGTGAGGCCCGTAGGGCATAACTGTATATGTGCAACTTATCGTATGCTAATTGAATAACTTGTGATGTACTTTGACCTCTGACCTCATAAAGAGTGCAGAGGGGTTGTGTTAGAAATAAATACATATATATTTGATATATACCTTGTGTGGTGTCCTTTCATTTGGTATTCAAGGGATTATAATTGGTAAAACAGCTGGCTTTACATGCTCTCTGAAGTCTTAGCCTATTGACTGCTGGTCCATGCTACCACTAGGATAGCTTTCTATAAGGTTGACTTTACAACCACCATCAAGAAGGGTTGATTAGACTGGTGCAAGGCGCCCACTAGAACTAGTGGACATCATATACCAGGCTAACTTCTCACACCGTGTGTGCAACATTATAACAAATATAACAAGTGCTACCTTTCTTTACACAGGGATGTGTGCCATGCCGTGTAGACTCTTCACTTTCCCTGCACCAATACACACAGCCTGCAATGGTAGTGTGTGAGTGTTAAGTCACAGGGACTCTAAGGGAGGCATAATAGGTGCTACATCCCTTAGAGGCCTTCCCTGGTCACAGTGCCCTTGGTACCCATGGTACCTTTTACAAGGGTCTTGCCTATGGCCAGGGATGAGCAAAATGGGGGTACAAGGTACAGTTTTGGGAAACAACACAGGCTCTCGAAACCTGATTGCTGGGACTCAGGGCACACCTAGTCAAGGTGCATCATGTGTCAAGCAAAAAGTGTGGAGTAACCATGCAAAAAGGGTCACTTTCTTACACCTGGCCTGCGGGGGACTCCCCTACAATTGGGGGTTGCGTCCGACCATCCTTCGCTCCCTGGGGGGGCTTGCCCGGAGGGGGACAGATTGTAGCACAGGGACCACTGTTAGACAAACCACCAGTCTCCTCATATTCAGAAAAAGTTGAATATATACTGAAAGTAATGGTGCTGTTATAGGATGAAATGAAATGAACATGTTGAAAAAAAAATCAGTTTTCTTCTGTAAATAACTAAACCATTTGTAGCGATAAGATTATTGTCAAATGTGAGTGTAATTATTAGTATCAAATGTATGTGCACTAAAACAACCTGTTTTATACATAAATAAATTGTCTTGAACAGATATCTGTCTGTAGGAAATGTTTTAATAACAAGTGATCATTGTTATCAAATAAAATAAAAAACAAAAAAGAAAATAAAAGAAATGTATCAGATATTAGGTTGTCATGTGTTTGAGATATATATGTGGTGACTTTAAGTAATTATTTGTTGTAGATGTGCCTGTGACTTTTGATCCACCTTGCCAAGGTGATCTTTCCTAAGTGTCCAGCTATATAGCCAAACTCCTCGACTTTGAACTATGGTCACGCTATGTCCTGGCTGGAGAACAGAATGCCCACATGGTCCCAGTTACTGCTTTCACTAGCTGGCCATATCACAATTGCAAAGATGGTCATCCTTCCTAAATTCCTTAACCTATTTCTAAATGTCCCTGTTGGACCTGGGGTTACCCGTCCACCTAGGGTAGCGCCTGGCACAAGTAGAAAGGACTATTCTCAGAGACCTTTGTGTTGTGATTGCGTCACACTTTTCACAGCAACCCAGCGCCCATCCACTAAAAATGACACCACACCAGATTAGAAAAATATGGAATGCTTTATAAAATTTCTCAAGTTATCCTATTATGACTGTCAAGAATTGTTTAAATACATTAAGCACATCCACATTTGATTACCTGCATCATTAAGCATACAACATTACATTTAGTACCAGCTCTAGGTTTTCTAGGGGAGAATGAATTTAGTAATTTACTTAATGCTTTATATTTCAGGCAATACTTTTTGTGATTCAAATCAACCTTAGCAGGAAAAACATTCTACTTCACTTTAAAGAAGCAAGTTTACACATTACCACCATCTGGAGACCATCTATGAATCTCTTTTCTAGTAACATTAGATTATGCCAAGACACAGCAGTAGACAGTATAGTTCACTCCTGGTAAAATAAGAACAGGCATCAATTTTCATCTGAAACAGGCAATAGAACTGGTCATGTGAATTGTTCTAGCTTTTGGTTGAACTTTGGATGAAAGCCAGCAAAAGTTCTAGGTCTGGTAGGTCTCAATATAGTGGTCCTGTCACTCGAGCTCCCTGGGCTACACGACAGAGTTAACTCAGATTCCAGAGATCAGACCGCCCACTAGGCCCTAAATCGTTCTCTCTGGGCTTATGTCCCGCACCAGCCCCCAGACCCCTGCTTACTTGTGGCCGTAGGGCAATTAGTTTTTGTTTCAGTCGTCTCAGGCGGCTGGAATTAACTGAGCCGCCCCTACAGCTTTAAGATGTAGCGTCTATTCCTTCACACGCACGGCCGTCTCACACACTGGGCCTGCGTGAGGAAAATACGCTCTTGTGATGATGCAGCCGTCTATGTTCTGGCCCGACCGAACGTCGAGGCCACCACTTTGCCTCCTTGAGAGCCGCGCTCTGCTGGGCCTGCGTGGGAAATCAGCGGGCGCACTGCCGCGCCGCCTGCTCAGCGCCGACGTCAGGATCCGCTTCAGATCTGCACGTTGTCAGGGACGCTTCATCGCTGCTCCGCCCCCTCTGCGCCGCCGAATCCCCCACCAAGACTGCGCTGCAGTCGGACTCCTCAGTGACCGGCCACAACACCGGCGCGCCTCCAATCCCGATGCCGAGAGTCGGGCAATTCCCCCACCTCAGCGGGTCCTCGCATCACCCGCCCGCGAAAGGAGGGAAGAAGGAGCGAGCTCGGTGCAGCGCTTCCGCACACAGGTAGGAGGGGACAGGCCAGGGCAGGAGTGAGCACGTGAAAGAACCAGGGGGAAAGAAAAGGGGATCGGACTCTCACCGTCTCCCCCAGAGGTTGTCAAAGTTCCCAGTCAGCTCTTCCTCCCGATGGGGAAATTCAACTGATCGATCCGCTTGACGTGAGCCCAGCAGTCTTCCGTGTCCATCCAGTGAAAGGGTCAGTCCTTCCCTTTTTACTACGAGGACTCTCAGTCAGAGTTCAAAAGGAGAAAAGTTCGGGTAAGGCCAGATCTATGGCCAGAAGGGGGGAATGACAGAAATAAGGGAGCAACCCTCTAAAGAAGTCAACCCTCACAATGTTCTAACCCCCCCCTGACACCACAGCCTGCAATCCCACCAACTCCTTGCTGAACAAAATGGCCTCCAAGTTTCTGGCCTTTTATACCCTAGGTCCAGTTCACCAGAATGGGCCAGAAGGTTCTAGATTCCTCCCAGTGTAATCCTATGGCTCAGGTCCCTGAGGTAAAAATGTGGCAGTTACCAGCCACCATTTTGTGTCTCTGTATTCACTAATTCTGAAAAGTGCGACAAGGCCTCAAAAAGTTATGGAATGAGGTAGCACCTAACCCCAAGAACAACACCAAAAAGTCAAGTGGACAAAAATAAATAAATAATAGGAGGGACCACCCAAAGGGCTGACAGGTCTAACAGTCCCTCTCCATCTTGCGCCTCAGGTTCCCTAAGTGCTTATGATCCAAATTAGTGACTCTTACATGGGCGGGAGACAGCTACAGGTCTCCTGGGAGCTCCTCACCCTACCGCTGGCTAAGGGGAAGCCCAGTTCTTCACTACTGGCTTTATCCTACCCCGTTTCTGCCCATACGGCAGTTGAGACAGATCGAGCAGCTCGATGGCCCCTACAAACTGTATTGTTTCTATCATACAAAGCTCTAAGGCTAAAATCAGTACTGTTGAATGTGTGTGCTGGGCTTGGGAGGGCTTGTGGAAGACAGCATGGATGACACTTCTTTAGGGACCCACCATCCCCCTGGCCAACAACCCTATGCTCCCCCAACTCTCAGACAAGAGCGCTATAGCTCGTGCGCGCAAATGGGGCATCAGGCTATTCTCGGATCTCTACCCTGATGACCAGTTCTTCCCATTGTTTGAGGCCTTGTACTCGCCACCCTCTACCTTCCTCAATACCCTTTTATATTACCAACCTCAAGCCACCTGTAGCTCCAGGCATGATACCTTCCCTTCCATGCCACCAATCCATTCGGCTCTCGAGCACGTCCTCACTTCACCGTCTCCCAGCAAACTGATAACTCACCTTTACAATACTATGCAATACTCCTCTCCAGTTGTATCCCCGAGGGCACGAGTGGCTTGGGAGGAGATTATCTCTTCAGATCTATCGGACGCACAGTGTGCATTCTGCTGTGGTCAACAGGAGCTGCTCTCCCCCAACTATAGACTCTGCCTCATCCATTTTAAATTCTTACACCGTTAATATCGCACCCCACTGCAGCTTTTGAAAATGGGGTTGGCTCCCGTCTATATATTCTGCTGTGCACCTTTCCCACTACTTCCTTTATCCACCTAGCCTGGCAGTGCCTGGGGGTCACATCTCTCTGGATAGTGTTCTTTGCCACCAGCCACACGATCACTGGACACTCGCCTTCCTTCACGCCTTTTGTAGACCTCTTGGGCTATGTCAAAGACAAACCTAGCGCTTATCACTGCCCTACCGCTATGCTTCTTTTGCTGACCAAGTGCAGGGTCGCAATACACGGGGGCAAGAAGCCCGTCCTTTCTTCCAAAGCATGGCTGAATGATGTTGCATATAGCCTAGAACAATTGTCTACATTCTGGCAGTTCATGCCACTGCACTCCCGACCCCGGGATATTCCGAGCCTCTTCCATCCGGGGTTGTGCCATGTGTAATGCTGTTGTTTTTAACATTATGAGCAGCTTATTGTACATGCCTTCCTGGCTTAGATTATGTAACCGTGGCAGGTTCCCTGATTGCTCCCCCTCCTGTCTTCCCCGTCCCAGGCCTTCCGCTATTCCCTGCTCCCCCACCCCCCACCTCCCAATGCTGTCGCTGTACTGTTAATATTGTGAATGCCAATAAATACAAGTAAAAAAAAAGTTATGTCTTCAGGGAACTGTATGTGATTTTTAATCATTAAATAATCTCTGACAGACTGCTGAAGCTGTTTTATGCCATATCTATACATCTTGGAAAAGATGATTGACTACAGTTCAGTATCAAGTGCAATTTCGTTAGAATTATTCAGAACAAACGTATTAATGCTCCGCAAATTGCCCTCTCTGGCCCAACCAAAGAATAAAAACATTAAATCCATTGTTAGGAAACACTCATTTGCGAAGGAAGTTGGATAGAGCATAGGTCACCAAGTGGGGCACTCTCCACCTGTATGCCACACAAGTGAGGTGTAGAAGTGGTGTGGGGGCCTCAGGGTCAACAAATTGTGTTCACATCGTCGTACGTAATGCTTAAACAAGCCCTGCTGAAAGTTCCACTTTTTTGCTACCTGAGGGCCATATTCATAAAATAATTCAGAAATCTTCACTCCTATGGTTAATACATGGTGTGGGTGTAGCTGTATGGGTTTTACAAATTCACAAAGATTTCCTAGAATTCTCTCACAAACGATGACAGTTGCAGGTTTCCACATCTGTGGCTGCGCATGCGAAAACGCCTTTGCAGTTTTTTCCATGGGGAAAATATTTTTCCCCTTTTTGTGGCATTGCAGTCCAATACCACCCTGTAAAGTTATTTTACTCCCACCTTTGACATGAGAATAGATCAGACAATTTCAGAAAAGGGAATTAGTCATGGAGATTGTGTGAAGTTGGCCTGGCATATGCTGTCCACTATTCTAGTGGGCATCTTGCACCAGTCCAAACGACCCTTATTGATGGTAGGTTAAAGACAACCTTTATAGAAAGCTATCCTAGTGGTAGCTGTGGAGAGCAGCCTTCAGGATAAGACTTTGAGGAATGTAAATCAGCTTGTTTTACCAGTCTATAATCTCGTGAATGACCAAATGAAAGGAGAACCACACCAGGTATATATATATATAAAATATATGTATTTATTCTAAACACATCCCACTAGTCTCTTTGTGAGGCTAGAGGCAAAAGTACATACAGTAAACTTAATATCATACAGCAGTGGCGGCTCCCTCATAGTGGTGTGGGGGCGTTGCCCCACTGCTTTTTCGCAGTGCGAGAAGGCAGAAACATAAATGTTAATAACTACCATTTTATGTTTCTGCCTTCTTGCGTGGCGAGAAAGCAGAAGTGCCTGGTTGGGGGTGGGCAGTCCTGCTCGAGGGCAGGGGGAAGTGGCTTGCCCACTGGGGCCGACCAAACAGTCAGTATGTACAACAGTGGGCAAGCCACTCCCCAGGGCCGACCAAACAGTCAGTATGTACAACAGTGGGCAAGCCACTCCCCCCCTGCCCTCGAGCAGCACCGCCCACTCTCCCTTTTTCTCTATGTATGCTGCTGCATGCAGCAGCATACATAGAGAAAATGACCCAGGTGGAATGTGCTGCGCTGCGCCTCACCAATTACAACGCTGCCATCGTAGCATTGTGATTGGTGGACGGGAGGGAGGGAAGCCTTTCCTGGCTGATGACGAGGCAGCCAGGAATTCAGTTTGGAAAAAGCAGGATGGCGGGAGTCGGCCGGTGGACCCATCCAGAAGATGAGGCGCAGGACGGTAAGTTAAGTTTTACATTAATTTATATATATGTTTTCATTTTTTTATTAAACAAACCCCTCCCGCCTCCCCCCATACCTTCCCGGGACAACCCCATTTCCACCCCCTCTCCCCGACCTGCCCGCCGGCCACGATTGACCACGACGCCCCCACAGGCCCTCCACTGTCACGGCATTATTTTTCCCCCGTGAATTCCTAAAACACCAGCATGGCCAAGGTTAAGTGAAAAATCCATTCACGCAACGGCCAGGCTAGGGTGTAGCGTGTGATAGGATCAGTAGCTGCATAAATGTCATGGATATAATGCCCAGCGTAGGTCAAAGCTACCAAAATCCAACACGTCACGTTCCTCTGCCGGCTGAAATGTTTAATCGGGATTAAGAATAAAACTTTGAAATGCCATTTAACGCGTGACTGAGCAAGACACGTCCGCACAGGAGGAGAGCTGAGCATGTTCAGGTGCACACACGGCTGGGGCTGATTGTGCAAATGAGAAGTTAGTCGGGGAGTTAGGAATAATTATTGGTCACCATTTGCAAGCACGAGCTATGAGAATATTGCCAGTTGGTGCTACATTATTTTCACGTGCTGCGCAGCCTACAAATTGTAACCTTTTGAGAGTTACGCACACAGTTGGTTTATACAGCAATATATTTTAGTGAAACAGTGCAGTGTTGTATCTACAAAACGTGTGTACCCATGATGTCATCTGCGATGCAAAAGTGCTGCACTAATGTAATGGTCGGCCTGATTTAGTGTTGTGCCGATGAGCACAGGTCCTGATAAAGCGCTATTTTGCAGCTGAGCGCTATCGTCACTTATGTGGCCCCCCTGAGAGTGATTTGGGTGCTATCTGCAACTTCCACAAAGGTTACACATATTACTCATCCCGAATCATGGTCATTGTTTGGACCCGTTATCTTTTGGCGCTAGGATTTCACGCACAGCTTTGTCACGCCACATTGCATGACCAGCTGATGTGTCACTGCACGGATGTGTTTGTGCTGTTTCAAGTCCTAGGGGGGTGTTTGTGCTGTTCCTGGGGGTGTTTGTGCTGTTCCTAGGAGTGTTTGTGCTGTTCGTGGGTGTGTTTTTGTTGTTCCTAGTCTTAGGGGTATTTTTAGTGTTTGTGCTGTTCACTAGAAAGGAATTGCAGTTTTTATCGGTCTATGATCTGTGTGTTTTTTGGATCCATCCCCGGGGGTGAACTCCTGGAACCCCCGTATGTGGTTCAGGCATGCTCGCTCTGCTACTTTCAAATGTCATCAGGCGCCACTGCCACACAGTAAATTAGCACAATATACTTTGAGCCCTAGGGGCGTACCAAACCATATATTAAGAAAGTGGTACAAGAACCACGACTTGCATAGACACAAGGCCAAGAGCCTGTCGAACCGCTGGGGCCATGAGGAACCATCCAAGGTAGTGACACAGGGGACCCACAGGGGATGCGTGCAGTGTGAGAATACAGCCGTGAATCACAATTAACTTCTGTGGGGAAAGTTGCGATTGGAAATTTAAAGATGAAGAACACTTAGAGGAGGACTTTGAGCAAACCCCTTTAGACTTAAGGGTTTCTAGGGCCAACACCCACGGGAGCACAGGAGTACTCGAGTTATCTCACCAAGGGAAGACGAGTGCATAGGTGTCTTTTGGTGTCGGGTTTCGTTGTCGTTTTCAATGGCGATCTGCTGCAAAGTGCTGCTGCCGTCGTAGAGGAAAGTGTCCGGTGTGATCCAAGCCTGGACCGAAGATTAGAAGAACCTGAAAGCAGAGGGGACAGAGTCTGGGTCACTAGCCAGTGACCAGGAGCACGATAGGCGGATGCCCACCGATGTCAGGTGAAGAAGGAGAAGCTTGACTCTTCAGCCACGAGAACCAGGAGGCGTCGACGATGACCAGGTTCTGGAATCGAGCTGTCCCACAAAGGATGTCGAGTGCAGCGGGTGTCGGTTTCTGGATTGGACCCAACAAGCCTTGGCAACAGCAACCCACGCAGGAAGCAAAGAAATGCTTTGGTGTGGACCAATAAGGTCCGAGGGACTCACCACTTGGTAGGGAGTCCGAGCACGTCTGGAGCAATTAGGGAAGCCCAAGCAACCAGGGAAGCCCAAGGAAAATCAGAAAGGCCTTCGTGGGGACCCACCAGTCAACGGACCAGGGATCGCGAAGGAGCCTCAAGCGGAAATGAAAGAAGTGGGCTCACGGAACACTCGTGGAGTGTAAGCCCACAATCTTTAGTGCAGATGGTGCTTGGGCTACAAGTTACCCAAAGCACAACTTCAGGAAAGATCAGGAAGTGAATGCACTAGCAAATGTGCACGGTGTCCAGGGGTTCTGGTTCCACATCACTTGTGAGGTCTGGGGGTCTCAGCTTTGCTGGGGACTCGGGTCGGCCTCTGAGAAGTCTGGAAATCCTCTTCCTGGGCTGCAATTACTTCGGAGTCCAGCTGGAGCTTCGGAGATGCAGACTGGCAAATGCTTCATTGGTGCCTGCTTAGGCAGGGGAGTCACTCCTTTACCCCAAGGGAGATTCTTCCGTCCTCTAGTCATTAGTAGAGCGTCGAAGTTCCAGGATTCAGTGTCAGAGTTTCGTCCAGGTGTAATCTAAAGTCCTGTTGCCAGGGGTTCCTTACTTATACTAAAGAAAGGGATTGGACATACTCTTTGTCCATTTTAGCAGGGGCTGGTAGCCCCTGCAACCGGTTTGAACTGGGCTATGCACAGGGACACCAAATGTGCCCCCAGTGCTGACTTCAAAGCACTCTCAGAGTGCACCCACCCAGCCGTAATACACAAAAGCCTCTCTGGGAGGTGGTTACACCTCCCTGTAACAGAAAACCTATTATCCAGGCCTCCCCTGCTGGAGTTTCAGTCAGCAGCAGGAGGCCAGACTTGTGTCTGTGGCTGTAGAATCCATTTTGTGATGCCAGGGCTCTTTTAAACTATTACCGGTTAGACCAGTGTGCACATGTCTCTCTCTCTAGAAGGGTGGAATTCTACCCCTGCAGCCAGGACTGGTGGGAGGGGGGGGGTGGATTCCAAAGTGTTTGACACCAAACAGGACATGTTTCCATGCAGCCATTGCAAAGTTAGCATTTACCGCGAGGTTATAATGCGCTTAAGAGTATATGGTCTGGCTGCATCACAGAACAGCCTCAGAGAATAGATTCCGAAAGCTGCAGAGGGGTCCTGCTCATACATGGGCACCCTCTCACACAAAACCAAGCACCCTGCCAGAATTGATAAGGCCTGCCATAGGGGTGACTGAGAGGTTTCTGTGTGCAGTGATATAAGGTAGATAGAGGTAACCTACATCTTAGTAAGGGGTGCACGCACCACCATACCCAGGCGGCAGTAGCAGTCCTGTGGTGTCATTTTGGAAGGCTTCCCAGGGGAGGCATAATACATGCTGCAGCCCCTGGTAGGCCGCTGGGGTACCTATGCCCTTAGTACCTGGTGTACCATATCCTAGGGACTCACAAGGGTACCCCAGTAACCAAACTGGAGTATATCTAAAGTACATGCAATCATTTTGGAGCGGAAGCAGCTAGGCTGGGGTCCTGGATAGCAGAGTCCAGACCAGACTAAAATCGGAAAACAGTGAAACATCAGCAAAAAGTGGGGGTAACCATAGTAAGCAGATCCTACTCTCCTACAGAGAGGTTTGTGAATATGCATTAACAGGAGAGTTAGCAGGTGTTCCCAAACTTTCCATGACAACCCTACCCTGAAACAACCTCTCTTTGCTCTGGTAGGAGATCTTCTCACGGGAATAATACATACAGGAATAATATCATACATGGGTAAATCATTGTTTGAGTGTAAATCCTCCCCTCATGGTTTCTTTGCAGTTGCAAGCCAAGATACTTATCGTTTAAAATGAACCTGCAATGGCTCTGTAAATTGGGTGTGTACACATTTAACAAGCACATAAACTGCGCGTCCGGGAGACGTCTGTTCCCCCTTTGCTTCAAGGAAATCTGCAAAGAATTCCAACCAAGCCTTTGTGATTCATTCAGGGCTATAAAATTCCCCTCCCAACATTTTTCCTCATTAAAAAATACATCAGTGTTAGTGATGTCACACAAACCTGGTTCTTTCCCCTTCATTAAATCTTCTATATTCCGGCCCTAATCTTAATTTTTAAATCTTTATTTGACACTCACTAGCTGACCTTGTTGCTTTACTCAATTAAATTGATCGCATTGATTTCAAGATATTCAATATCTTAGATTTGTATTCTCACCAGGCACCCCCATGACGTTGGCAGTCTTTTTGAAGTAGACAGTCAATGATATCCTTTGCACTACGTGCTGGCATGGAAGTCAGAGAATTGTGAATCAACATGACCCCCATCTAAGTCAGGCATTACTGAAGGATATGAGACATTTCAAAATTCGGTGACTGTGTACGTATCCCCACCATCTCCATCTAAAGTATTCCAATTTAGAGATTTGACTGTTTATCAAGCATACTAGGTTTAATACTGTACAAAACGTATATAGTGTTTTTTCAGTTGATAAGGTTTTTATATTGTTTTTCCCAAGTGAAAACATGACCGATATGTGAGCCTCGTGGGCTCAGACAGCACTAGCTGTCATCAAGAGATTGGGTTTCCATTGATAACAATGGAGCGTCTTTATAAATTCATTAGGCTGGCTACAAGTGAAAATGTGGATTCAGGCTCCTGTTAAGATGTCATTAAGTACTTTATCTTGCCTTACATTGAAAGACAACAAGGGCCTCTCTGTGTCAGTAAGTTGTGAGTGAACTGAAAACTTAGAACATGTTTCAATGCTATTATAATCTTAGGTAAGGTCAGAATTAAATAAGCCATGGCCTACCTCGCAAGGCAGCACCCTGAGCCACCATTTCTAGAGACCCTAAAACCTATGCCTAGTCATATTTCACATTGAAGACTTTAAATATGGGGGGGTGACCAGGCGGACTTACCAAAAGCCAGACCATGTAAACATAATCTGCTAGGCATAGCGAGGCAGCTGACTGGTGCGCACATGCTGCAGGCCAGTGCAACCTCTCAGTCTCGTTCATCGGTGTGTCTCCAGAGAGAAGTGGAATGGCCACAAAGTGTGACTGAGACCCCAACATGTTCAGGAGGTTTGGGAGCTGAGGGCTGTCAGTGGAGGCAGTAAGTGTTGATGGCAATATTTCATGAGGCATAGGGTACCGTACAGTGGCTTGACGTAAAACAATGGGGCTCAAATAAAGAATGTGGTGGGGTTGGGGGAGCCTCTGAGATTCATGGATATTCATCGGACTTAGGCTGAATGAGGCCTTCCCCCCCTGCCCCCCAAGGGTCCCCATGGAGGGTGGTTTCTCCCCTGCGCCACAGGGCCCTGAGTTATGCCCCTGGTACAGGGCTTTAAGTGGGGGGAAAAACCTGGGGGTGCTCTAAAAGGGGCGTGGCAAACCGCGAAGGGGTGTGGCCTATCTAAGTAGGGGCGTGTCTAAATAAAGATAACTAGTGTAGCAGTACACCCTGCTCTGACCAGCCGTCAGCTCTAGGACTCCTCAGAGCCCCTCCCCTCGCCCCCTCTGTGTGGCAGCCCAGGCTGAGACAGCTTCCCGGGTGCACACACAGCTGCACCCGAGTTTAAAAGACCATTTGCATGTTTATGATTCTTTGTCATTTTTTCACTCCTTCTTAGAGCCCCTGCATCTCCACACTTCCTACTACTGTGCCCACAGGCGTTTTGTTCAACAGTGCAAATGCTCCCTCCTCCCCTTCGTCGCCCCATGGGTATGCCAGTGGGTGCTTGTCGCCAGGACACTGAATAGGCCCCTCTCTGGCTTGAACACGGGTGGTAAACACGCCTAGAGGCTTGTGGTGTTCCAAACAACTGGGCGATGTGGCAGGCCAGCGTTGCAGTGCACGAAATCAGCCTCCTGTTCTCACACTTGCAAAATTGGGCTGTAACATCCTCGTTATGATGCGGTCACTTAAAATTTCCTTCTGTGCAACACGTTTGTATTATTTCACGTCTAACCTTTGTTTGACTGGACTTTTACAAGCAAGTTTTCCATGATCAGAAGTAAAGAAGAGATATCAAAATGTATGCAGTTTCTCACACTAAGTGGTTTAAGCTGCTGAATGATTCCACTTGAGTTACCATTGATCGACACAATGGCGAAAGCACTACCAAGGAGTTGTGGGCACTTTAGTTGCGTCCCTGATCGAACTGGTGTGGGGATGCCAGGGGTACTAGGAAAGGATTACCTTGATTTGCTTAAGCAGTGCTCGCGCATGCTCACCCGAAGCACCAACAAAAACGTGGACGTCTGGTCACCCTACCGTTGACCTTTGAGGCCCGGAAATAGAGACCCCTAGAGACCCGTTTCGAGGCCCCCCCCAAAAAAAAACTGGGGTGCTTAGACCCCCACAGATCCCCCCCCCTCACTTAAAGCCATGCCCAGGTACCATACCTGCAATCATGCATCCTCACAGCCAATACAACTGCTGTGGTTGTAGGGACTCTGCCTGCACCCTGCACCGTGGCCACCCCACTTCCTAAAACGCACAGAGCAGTGGCTGTTCAAATTTGCCTAATTATATAATATGTTCAGCATCTTGGGGGTACATTGATAGTTCCCGGTGTCTTTTCACTTCTGTTATTGTTTTTTTACTGTTTTTGACTAGCCAGCCAAACAAAGCCAAGTTGTAAGAATTTCAATAAGGAAAATTCACTAAACCACAGAAAGGAATACATTTCGATATACCAGAGTCAGGCATTCGTGTGTGATTTTATTATTACTCTGAGGATAACTTGGTCTTGTTTAATTCAAACAACTTTTTCCATAGATTTTTGTGTATTACAACTCGCTTATTATTGGCAGATTAGAAGCAGCTGGTTTACAAGGAGGGGCAGCTCCACCAGGAAGAAATTGAAGCTGCTTTCTCAGCCAGCGTTTTTAATACACGTATTTTTTTGTATTATTTTTGTCTTGATTTTTCGTTACATATTGTGTTGTTTTACAATTATCTTGCAACTTTGAATATAGACATTTTGTTAAATATTTCCTTCCGTATTGTTGATCCTTTTGTAAAGTGTGTTGGATCCTATTATAGCTCTTAACTCACCATCTTAATAACGAGGCCATTACCCACCTAGTCACTCGTTCCTACTAAAGAGTTAGGTCCTGATACAGAATTTGGCGAACAGGTACTCTGTCGAAAATGAGATGGATATGTGTCCACCTTATTACAAGTTCATAAGGACATAATGAAATCGAAATTAGGTGGACAGGGTATCTGTCACATTTGTGATGGAGTACCCATCAGCCAAGTTCTAAATCGGACCCTCCGCGTGATTTGGTATTGATATAAAACAATCGTCGTGGCATGTTCCATATTTAATAAGAGGTCTAGATACTGCGTGTTATGAACTTCTAAGGGCATTACCATCAATTCTGGGTTATAAATACTCAATATAAATATCAACTCATTAGCCCAAGGGTCACAGCAGTCACTCTATTATCATCTACCAAGTTCTATATAGGCCCTCATCTCAGGCGTGTAATATCTAGATGAGCCTATTGCTTTGCCTATGTATCCGTTAATCTATTTTCCTGTACTACATAACGTGTAGAGTGTTTTATTACAAGCTGTCACCTCTGTGTCATCGATCTATTTATCCAGGTTCATCAATATTATCTTTCTGTTCCAAGGAGTCTACTAATGTATCCCAGGCCCTTGGTGTTTCTCTTCCTCTTTTATGTTCCATTTGTGCTACCAGGCTTTCAACCTCGGCCAAATAGAGCAACTCTCTCGGCTATCGTCATATATCAGAGCCCCTGGTAGAGTTCCATGTTTGTACTACACATCGTTTGGTCAATATTAAACCTAAATGAATTAATTTAGTGCAGACATTTAACTTTTTAAGTCTAGGACCTAAGAGTAGGTCTATGACCTACTAAACATGTCCTTGGGGTTAAATTGAACATTCTCAATCTGTAGCATCCTAAATGATTTCCAGTACCGTCCCCCAATGTCCTTTTATAATGGAGCATATCCACATCATGTGGTAAAATTCAGCTTTCCTTTCTCCGCAGCTAGCGGATGTGCATTAGACAATCTTGGGAAAAACCTGCTAATCCGCTAGGAAATTCTACATGTTCAGTGTAACACATTATGCTTTAAAAGTTTAAATATGCCATTTTTTATGCCTTCTCTTACCTGCTATTTCCCACCTCTGATAATGTTTGTAGGACAATATTTGTTTCAGTTTCTAATGTACTCAGTGTCATCTTAAGAATTTAGGGGGCCTTGTGCAAGACATATTTGGTAGCCCCTCCCCCCATCAGTTTTAAATTGTATTACCCATTTCCTGCTAATTTAGGCCAGCATGATGGCAAACGTTACTCATTTGTATGTTAAACTTTAACACGGTCAAACAAAAAAACTAGAAATTTGTCATGTTCGGTACTCCAAAAATCCTTATAATGACACAGAGTAGAGAGATAGGGTCAGAGGTAGACGTAGGCAGTGGGGGAGAGAGGCTTAGATAGAGAAATAAGATAAACAGAGGTTAAATAGAGATAAAATTCACTTTCCCTGGAGACCCTTAGAAGGCGGAGGCAATGGGCAGTTTGCCCACTTTTCCCATGCCTTAACCATCTCTGAATATACTAAATTCCTGTATGGCATGAAGGTAGACCACAGCCTTCCATAGTTAAAGAACTGGCCCTCAGGAATGTTATATTCTAATGTCAATTCCTAGAATGCCTTAAGGGTATTATTTTTGCATAATTTACTCACTGTAGTAACTCCTACCTCTATCCATATTTGTAGTATATGTGTCCACTTCTTTTCACTAAACCCTGTGAGTCCCCGAATTAGTATGTTTGAGGCATATACTGCTTTAGAGATTGTTGTCTGGAACCACCTTATCCAATATCGTTATGCTGTGAAGTGTTAGAAAGTTTAACTGTTCGTGCAGTGACTTAGGTCTAATGAATAATTGTGTTAGTCTTTTTTTTCCAGGAGTCTTGCTCGTACATACTTATCTTCCAATGTGTGTTCCCAATAAACATGGGGCTGCCCATTACAATTGTACTGTCATGTAATAATACTCAAAGGTGGGGACTATCAGTCTTCTTTCCGAGGTTGGTTAAAGTTTAGCAAGGGTTACCTGATGTATTTCATTATTCCTGATCACTGACAGGAGTATACTATCTATTTCTTTAAACAGCTTTCAGGTAGTTTTAGGAGCAAATGAGCGTAAAACTGCTGCCTTTTCAGCCAGTTAAGGGAGCCAAAGCTATGTTCACAAAACATATGAGATATTACAAAAACAAGTACCTACAAGGGTATTTCCCCAAACGCCCACCAGGGGATGCTATGAAAACCTACAACACCTATGGAACAATAAGCAGAGATCCCCCAGGATATTGCAGCATAGATTTGCTAATTTAGCGGTACAAAAATTGAAATTTAGCTGCATTGTTCCGCCCCTTTATTTTACTTGGGATGGGGCAGTGAGATAAATAACGGTGATGGATCAAGCCCTGATCTTTGGACTGGGTAAGAGTGGTCTGCTTAATTCAGACACTCTGTTCATCACCACCCCCTTTTCTGTATCGTTTTTGGCCACTATAGGTGTGGCAGGGTATACTCAGACATGAGTCCCTTTCTCACTGCTCCATCAGGATTCAAGCAAGCCGGGCCGAAGAGGCTGAAATGCCAGAAACCGGTCCCCGGTAGCTTGTCTCCTTTCTGGTGAAGAATTGGCTTTGTAGTTTGGTCTGCCCTCTTCCCATGATGCACTGGGCCAGGGACAGACTAATTTGCATATAGCCAGGTTCTGAGCTGGGATGGGGCAGTGAGATAAATAACGGTGATGGATCAAGCCCTGATCTTTGGACTGGGTAAGAGTGGTCTGCTTAATTCAGACACTCTGTTCATCACCACCCCCTTTTCTGTATCGTTTTTGGCCACTATAGGTGTGGCAGGGTATACTCAGACATGAGTCCCTTTCTCACTGCTCCATCAGGATTCAAGCAAGCCGGGCCGAAGAGGCTGAAATGCCAGAAACCGGTCCCCGGTAGCTTGTCTCCTTTCTGGTGAAGAATTGGCTTTGTAGTTTGGTCTGCCCTCTTCCCATGATGCACTGGGCCAGGGACAGACTAATTTGCATATAGCCAGGTTCTGAGCTGGGATGGGGCAGTGAGATAAATAACGGTGATGGATCAAGCCCTGATCTTTGGACTGGGTAAGAGTGGTCTGCTTAATTCAGACACTCTGTTCATCACCACCCCCTTTTCTGTATCGTTTTTGGCCACTATAGGTGTGGCAGGGTATACTCAGACATGAGTCCCTTTCTCACTGCTCCATCAGGATTCAAGCAAGCCGGGCCGAAGAGGCTGAAATGCCAGAAACCGGTCCCCGGTAGCTTGTCTCCTTTCTGGTGAAGAATTGGCTTTGTAGTTTGGTCTGCCCTCTTCCCATGATGCACTGGGCCAGGGACAGACTAATTTGCATATAGCCAGGTTCTGAGCTGGGATGGGGCAGTGAGATAAATAACGGTGATGGATCAAGCCCTGATCTTTGGACTGGGTAAGAGTGGTCTGCTTAATTCAGACACTCTGTTCATCACCACCCCCTTTTCTGTATCGTTTTTGGCCACTATAGGTGTGGCAGGGTATACTCAGACATGAGTCCCTTTCTCACTGCTCCATCAGGATTCAAGCAAGCCGGGCCGAAGAGGCTGAAATGCCAGAAACCGGTCCCCGGTAGCTTGTCTCCTTTCTGGTGAAGAATTGGCTTTGTAGTTTGGTCTGCCCTCTTCCCATGATGCACTGGGCCAGGGACAGACTAATTTGCATATAGCCAGGTTCTGAGCTGGGATGGGGCAGTGAGATAAATAACGGTGATGGATCAAGCCCTGATCTTTGGACTGGGTAAGAGTGGTCTGCTTAATTCAGACACTCTGTTCATCACCACCCCCTTTTCTGTATCGTTTTTGGCCACTATAGGTGTGGCAGGGTATACTCAGACATGAGTCCCTTTCTCACTGCTCCATCAGGATTCAAGCAAGCCGGGCCGAAGAGGCTGAAATGCCAGAAACCGGTCCCCGGTAGCTTGTCTCCTTTCTGGTGAAGAATTGGCTTTGTAGTTTGGTCTGCCCTCTTCCCATGATGCACTGGGCCAGGGACAGACTAATTTGCATATAGCCAGGTTCTGAGCTGGGATGGGGCAGTGAGATAAATAACGGTGATGGATCAAGCCCTGATCTTTGGACTGGGTAAGAGTGGTCTGCTTAATTCAGACACTCTGTTCATCACCACCCCCTTTTCTGTATCCTTTATTTTACTTGGAATCATTAATTTTCAGCCTTAAATCAATGGAAACTGTTTTAGCAGAGTGTTCCACTTTCAAATAGGCATGTTTAAAGTATCTGAGAGTATTTGTTTGCTATGCTAAGTCCCCGTGTCATGTAATGGCTGGCAGCAACATTTTTCTCATGTTGCTGGCAGCCAATCTGAGATCTTGCAAGACTCTGACTTCCACAGGAACGCGATGGGTCAACGGGGAAATAAAGATCTCAGGGCCAATCATAACTCTCTACTTTTAAGTGAGAGTCTAAGACACTCTTGCAATCTCAAATGCACCTCGCTTGGGTCCCGAAACAAGAAGAGAGGGGATGCATTGGTGCCCAACGCTGCTCCCTGCTTCCAGTCTACTCTCACATCAGAACAGGGTGCAGGCACCCCTACCCTGACCAGTGGCATCAACTCTTCCACTATCCCACCACCGACCCTGCTTACAAGACTACACCATGGTTTGCTGTAATTCGATTCCCTCCCGGCTGCGCATGCAACTAAAACTGCACAGTAAACAACAAGTTGCACACATTATACTGACTGACCCCACTGGCCCCCACCTTCCACCTACCACCACCCCCTCCTCAAGGGCACAAGTCCTAAAAAAAGAAGTAGGGGTACTAACCAAGTTAGGTAGTTTGCAAGTGACATCATGGCACGTGCCACCATAGCACATGACGCCACGACGTGTGTCATTGCGCATGGGATCACAGGAAGCGATCACTCTGGAAGTGACATCCGATATTAAGACCACACACATAGGTTCATCAGAAATATCATGAGTACATTTGAGCTTATTATGACATTTAACAAATTATATTTTGCTTTGGGCTTGTGCCTAAAAAGTGGTGCAATCCCAACACAAAATCTGGGCCACAACTAATAATATGTTTTTTTTTCAAAGCCTTGCCACAAAGAAATTGGCAACAAGGAGTATCATGGCAGTAAATCACTTCTGCATAATTGGTTGCAAAGTCTGTATTTTGAAATATTTTATGGGATTAAGGCATCTGCTAAAGTGGTGCCCTGTAAATCACAGGGAATAGTAATAATGGTGAGATAACTCAGGAGGTTAAAGCATTTATTGGAGCGGTCTGAGTTTTGTGTAGTTCCAGATTTGCATCAAAGTAGTATAGAAGGTTAATGTGTCTCCTGCAAAGCACATAACCTAACATGCAGATGAGCGATGTTTATTTCATGTAGCTAGGTAAGTAAGTTACTTCTTAGAACACAGAGATCCTTTTGTTCATTGCAGTTCATAAATTATAATCCTTCTAATACATCACAGTGAGCTATGAAAGACATTTGACTCCTACACCTTAATACCCTCAATGACTCATGTAACACATCTTGTACATTGATTTACACACTTACATGATTTATTATCAATGTCTAATGTGTATGTTATGTAATGCGCTCTGACACTCTGCATTGGGATGAGTAGCGCTATAAAAAGTGGGGAAGTGTGGCTCACTGGTTAGAGGAGGCAGACCCTCAAGCAGAGGTCAGACCCAGGACTAGAGTTCAATTCCCGACGCGGCAGGGTCTTGAGCCCAAATATCCACGGACTTGATAATTCTCGTTTCGGGGCCTACTCGAATCACGGGTTCACACTCTGCAGCTCTGGGCATTAGTCTGCTTAATCTCCACTACAGCCCCCCCGCGGTGGGATGCCTGGCCTTCACCTTGGGGAAGTCCGGACGGGTTCCCAAGGCAAGCGCCGAGATGCTTACGGGTAATCGAGCGCTATATAAGAACGCATAATAATAATAATAATAAAAGAAATAAAATTGTGCGATTTAAATTGTTATATTTGTAAATACTTGGACAGACCAACACATCTGGCATTCTTACAGTGCATGCACTTACTTAGAGAAAGGAACTGAACAAAGTAAAAAGCATGCATCTCTTACGTACCTATGAAGAGATAACAAGCTGTGTTATTTTGTTTCCCCTTCGTTGTATTTGCATTTAAGTGAATTTCGAGGCCGGTGCATAATACAATAGAATACACCATGTTTAATGGGAGCTGGTGGTAACAGGCTTAACTCTAGGTAAGGACATGCGAGTGTGTTGACCTGTACAAATCACTATGTAACCTCACTGCCCTCTGGGCGCTTGAGCGGATTGAGGCTCCGGATCTGGTGCTGCTGAAAAATGTAGTACACTGGAACTCACAACCCCCATAGCAATGGGAGCCTCTCCCACTGCCCGCCAGTGGGTCTGAGACCTGCACAAAGATGTATGCTACTGTGGGCTTCATACTCATTCGATCGTGGGCCTCTCTGTGGAGATGGCTAATCAGGCTGTGCAGTGTGTGTCTACTGCACATGGTGACCTGGCGAGGAAAGATAGGCCTAGAGCGTTCTAAATGTAAACACTAGAACAAAGGGTGTTATAGCTATGATTGCTCAGTGCTATGAAAGGCCAGTACTTTCCCATACTGCCAAATATGTTTCAGTGCCATGTATATGTTGCGGAGTTCTCTCCCCACTCGGTAAAATGAAAGAAACATAGAGGGGCAAGTCTCAGCTCTTAGCGAGCCAGTCAAGATCCCCATTAAACTGTGTGAAACATTAGGCATTTAAAATCTGGCAACCGCTCCCTTGAAGCAGGCAAAGCACAACTTCGTGAACTGAAGCTCCAACAGCAATAAAGCGAAAATAATATTAAACAACCTGTGAAAAGGGTCAGCCAGTCAAGATCCCCATTAAACTGTGTGAAACATTAGGCATTTAAAATCTGGCAACCGCTCCCTTGAAGCAGGCAAAGCACAACTTCGTGAACTGAAGCTCCAACAGCAATAAAGCGAAAATAATATTAAACAACCTGTGAAAAGGGCGAGCCATCATTAGAGAAATGCAACAGTCGGTCAGATGGGATCTGTTACAGCCAGCCGGTGTGTGTACATTACAAGACTGTTTTCGTCAGTTCGGCAGACAGTTTGAACAGTATTATACAGCGCAACCTTTCCCGGTAGGTGTCAAAGCGCTTTACAAAAGGACCAGTTACATTATTGTAAAAACAAGAACATGAATGTCAAAAGACTTCCAGAACATAAAAAGAGCCCTCATCTTGGAGGAGTACAAAAGATGCCGCCCAGCCACCAAGCCCTGATTTCGCAGGCACTTTTGTAAAAAAGCGCTGCCTTTTTACAAAAGCGCCGATATCGCAATTATTTAGCAAATCGCGAAATCCTGGAGGGTCCTGATAAGTCCTGTGAAAGTGTGCTAGTGCATCAAGAAAGAAGAGGGGCATCTCTTTAGCACACAATGAGCTTAGTTTACATGATCCCTTTCTTCCTCCGCCTCTAGAATCTATTCAGTCCATTTGAGAGAGAATCAGGAAAAGAAGGAGGCTCAACACTGAGAAAGAAGCTGAAACAGGCAAATGAGGCACTGATGGGGAGAGCATGATGTGGTTTATATAACCTAGCAAATGTTCATTTTTCTACACATCCCAGCGTAACGTGTCAAGTCCAGACCAGAGTCATAAACCCTAATATGCTGTATTAGTGTGAGACCACCAAAGATCCACGGCCAGCAGAAGAAACTCTGGGCCCTATTATCAAGGGGGTTTATCTCCGCTTTTTTGGCTTTAAAAGCCAAGAAAGCGGAGATAAAATTATCTCCCTATTACCTAGCTGTCGCTAACACCAGTTAGCGACAGCTAGTAGGAGATAGCGACCATCTTGGGCCCGCTTTGCATGTCAGTGATATTTATCACTAATGACATGCAAAGTGGGCGTGCCAAGATGTTAGCGACTGGAAACAGTCGCTAACATCGCTATCTCCTATTACCAACTTTTGGAGATATTCGCGCTAAGCGCGAATATCTCCAAAAGCTAACACCTGCCCCTGAGCAGTTCTTAGCCATGTTATCCAATGGTAGGTGGATAACATGGCTAAGAGCATTAGCTCGGTAGTGCATGAATATCGCTGACTTTTCAGCGATATTCATGCATTTCGGCCGATTTTTATCGCTTAGGAGATAAACCTTGATAATAGCAAGGTTCCTAAGCGATAAAAATCGCCGCAGCTCAGCGATAAAAATATCGCCGCTAAACCAACATAGCGATAATTATCGCTAGTTGTTGGTAATATGCCCCTCTGATATTGATCCCTAGCGTTATAATGGAGCCTCAGTTTGACCTATAAAAGGAGCCCTCCAGAGAATAGAGTTTAGATTGATGGTGACTTTCATGACTAAATATGTTCTGGAAGGGACCAGACTGAACTTCAGGCAAAGGAAACAATTGGACTTCAAGAGGAATCTGGGCAAGGTGACTAAGTTGCATCAAAAGCTTAATGTGAATCAGCATTCCTCAGGGCACTCTCCCTGCTCTGAATAAAAAGCCCTATTTTCTGTGAGCTGTGCCACACAGATGACTTTTAAACTTTTTTAGAAATGAAAAACTTGTCAAGAACAGGCCATCGTGCTACCAATTTGTCCATCGACACTACATTTCTCCTTACCTCAGGCAACTGCACTGGCTGCGGATAGCCAAACAGATTCAATTTGAGGCCCTGATGTTTGCCTTTCGAGCAGACAAAGGGAGAGGGCCTATCTTTCTGAGGAGGAGACTCCACCCATATCAACAAGAGAGACCTTTAAGGTCCAACCACAAACGCTTTCTCTCTATACCGCGCTTTGCAAAAGCAAGAATGGGATGCAGAACATTCGAGGTGGGTACCACCAAATGTTGGAATAAGCTACCTCCCCACTTAAGCATGATGCAGTCCGAACAGGAATTCAGAAAGGCCTTGAAAACCTGACTTTTTTGTCGGAACGACTAGTTTTGCGCTGTCCTCTACCTTGTTCACTGTCTGTTATAGCTCCAGGACACCCCATCTGGGGTAGCTGCGTACTCTACAAATGCCTTTTATTATTATTAATTATTATTATTATTATTATTATTATCTGCTTCATCTTTTAACCTTGTTGAGTGCATTGAACTGGATTAGAGAATCAGTATGCATGGCCAAATTTCCTCACCTGCAAGCAGAAAGTTGACATTTGCAAATGATACTGGCAGTGTCAGCAGCGTGCAAGTGGTTTCATGTGCTTATTTTTGTTTTAACTTACTCTGTGACACTTTTGGGTTTTTTTAAGCTGTGACTTCGTGTAGTGTGTGCACCTTTTTAAAGTCTAAAACTCGCTCACCTCTGGTCGCATTTCCTCCCCGGTCCACTGCAGCTTGTGCTGTTTGTGTGGAGGGAGTTTGTCTGGACCTAGTTTTCTGCTTTTCTCCACTTCCGGTGGCACTTTAAGTGGTGGCAATCTTGGGGGAGTGACGGACTAGTCTCTCCCCCGATCTTCCGAATATCTTTATAAAAAGGGCTATGGCGCTGATGCGCAGCAGGAAAGCTTACATGTGAAATTGACACTGGCAGTGTCAGCAACGTGCGAGTGGTTTCATGTGCTTATTTGTTTTAACTTACTCTGTGACACTTTTGTTTGTTTTTAAGCTGTGACTTTGGGTAGTGTTGCGCACCTTTTTAAAGTCTAAAACTTGCTCACCTCTGGTCGCATTTCCTCCCCGGTCCACCGCAGCTTGTGCTGTTTGTGTGGAGGGAGTTTGTCTCGACCTAAAAAGGCTTTCGACCCCGTCACAGCACGGAGTCGGCCCTCCTGGCTGTGACAGAACATCTTTGGTCAGCATTGAACGCGGGGTAAACATCGGCGCTGATCCTGTTGGATCTGAGCGCCGCGTTTGACACGGTGTCTCATGACATACTGCTGAGACATCTGGAGGAAGTGGGAATCACTGGCTCGGCCTTGGAGTGACTTGCTTTATTCCTTCATGAAAGGTCATTCTCGGTAACAGCTCCCCCGTTTACCTTTGGTGAACACTCTGTTAAACAAGGGGTGCCACAGGGTTCTTCCCTTGGTTCCATCTGGGGCGGCAATCAACGCCGCCCCAGATGGAACCAAGTACTGAACAATGGCCAAATGTATCAAGGTCCCCCACAGATGCCACCTCCTTGGCAATACCCCTTCTATCCTCAGGGCCCTCCACAATTCTATCCAGTTAACCCACCTTTTTTAGGCAGAGGCTGGGGCAGAGGAAGAGGGCGCAAGCGAGGAAGGCAAAAAACTGTCCAATGGCAAGATCAACCGACTGCACAGACAGCGGTAGAGACCAGGAGCACAACCAGAGGCAGGAGAGTCTAATTGTGAATCTATCCAGTAGAACATTGAGCAGATTGGAGACAGAAATCCTTGAGAAGGGATTAGGCTTTGTCCCCACTCCCACACCAGATGGCTTCACTGAAATGTGCGAAGTAAAGCAACTGTTCAGGAAGGTTCGCCTACGCTCCTTCTTCGCAGACACACCTGACCAAGACAAAATTGATACAGGGCTACGAAAACCTTCTACCTTTACCCCTTCCGACTCGATGGTACCACCTGAGATACTAGCCTTTGAGAGGGCAGTGCTCAGGAGCCTCGAGAACAAACCAACCATCAACTCGTATCAAAACCTCAGCAGAGCTGAGAAACTGGCTGTACAAGCACTGGGTAATGATACCAGCATAGTGATTAAACAGGCAGATAAAGGTGGGGCTACTGTTATCCAGAACAGTATCGACTATGACATTGAATGCAAACGCCAACTCTCTAATACCACCCACTACAGACCACTCATGACAGACCCCACAAAACGACTTAGCAGTACAATTGCCAGTCTTGTTTTAGAGGGTGAGACAAATGAGTGGATCTCACAGAATGAAGTAGCATTCCTAGTCACTACAGACCCTGTCATTCCGTACTTTTACACCCTCCCGAAAATTCACAAAGGGATATTACCAGTCCCTGGGAGGCCCATTGTCTCTGGCATTGGCTCAGTGCTCGAGCCACTGTCAAAATTTTGTGACTATTTCCTCCAACCAGTGGTAAGAAAAATACCATCTTTCTTACAAGACACCAGGGATGTCCTCCGCCTCATCGAATCCATTTAGGGGAGGGAAAACGTTGATCTCCTCCTCACCATGGATGTAGAGGCTTTATATACCAACATTCCTCAGCAGGCCACATTGGAAGCAGTAGAATCCACCTTGCTCTTGGAGGAATGGTCATCTCCTACTCCAGTTTAATTCATCATGGCATGTGCTTCTTTGGCGTTGACTGAAAATTTCTTTCAATATGGATCCCAATTATACCACCAGATCCAGGGGACTTCCATGGGTTCGACTTTTGCCCCAAGCCTGGCATGTATTTACATGGCAACTTTTGAGGAAAGCAATATCAGGTCAGCAACCAACCCCTACCTTGCCAATATCACCCTGTGGCGCAGGTATATTGACAACATCCTCATCCTCTGGAAAGGGGACCGTACAACTTGTGAGGCTTTCTGTACCTGGATAAATCTTCAAAACCCCTATTTCAAGTTCACGGGTACCATCTCAGAAACCACTACCCCTTTTCTGGACCTCTGTATTAATCTCAACCCTACTGGTCTCAGTACAACCCTCTATCGCAAAAATACCGATAGAAATAGCCTCTTATTGTACAATAGCCATCATCCCAAAGCCCTGAGGGACAATCTCCCCTTTGGGCAATTCCTTAGGGTCAGAAGGAACTGCACAGAAAGAACTGATTACCAAAGGGAAGCAACTCTACTCCAACATAAACTGCAGGATAGAGGTTACCCGACTAGACTACTCTACCAGTCACGAAAAAGAGCACTTAACAACCCAAGGGAGAACCTTTTGGAACAAAGAACTAAGCCCACAGATGATCAGATAACGTGTGTCACCTGTTTCACTCCAAACTCGTCCTTCCTGAAAAAAACTATTAATAAACACTGGCCCATAGTGAACTCTGGTGGATTGGAAATTCCCAATCCCAGATTCGCTTTTAAAAGAACAGCTATCCTCAAGGATGCTTTAATACACACGCGTCCCAAGAAAAACACCACTGGTAATCAGAGAACACTGTGGAACCTTCCTCCAGTGGTGGGACACTTCCCCTGTGGTAGCTGTGCCGTTTGCCCACAGACAGTTCAGTGTAAAGAAGTGCGAATCTCAGAAACCTTTTTGTGGCAACTTCGTAAACACACGAACTGTAACAGCTCGAGATGTATCTATATGATTACATGCCCCTGTGGAAAAAACTACATAGGGATGACCATGAGGCACATCAAAGTGAGAATATTGGAGCACAAAAGTAACATCAGGTGCTCCAAAACACATACCAAACTGTATGAGCATTACTCCCAAAACAATCATTCTGCAGACAGTCTTACATGGCTGGTCTTGGAATCCCAGCCTACCATCTCCAAACAAGCACTATTTAGGATAGAGCAAAGATGGGTCCACCGCCTCCAACTGGACTCCCTGGGGTTAAATGACTCAGTCCCTTGGGCCTCCCTGAGTAAGTAATCCTACTGACCTTAACATTAAGTTATCCGTTTCTTCCCTTGAACAGCACACTGTTTGAAAAATACCCGCTGTACCTGTCCAGCCATTGCACATGCCGTGGATATCCTACCTGTGATTCCACATGAATTGGACATTTATTTAATCTTTCCGGGTGATGAGTTTCTGCCCCCCCACAATACCCCCTTGTTGTATGAGTCCCCTTTGCACCCAGTTTATACTTATAACAAGCACTACAAACACTTGGAAAATAACCACTTGGGGATAAACATACACCCTCGTAGAGAAACTGGTTCTCTTTGAATCTCTGATTTGGGAACCACTCCTAGCCGCCGTTCGCTCCCTTCCAACATGGCCACCACGACAGCCAGACAACCCAATGCTGAGCATGCTCAACCACTGCGCATGCGTGGCTGCGACCATGGGGGCGGTACACAGGCGGCGAGATGCGATTACGTATGCGGAAGCAGGATACTTAATCCACGGCATCTAAACACTGGCCGTTACCAGCTGCTCCGCGTCTTGTCTTAGACGCCGCTCGTGGGGTAGAAGTCATGAAATGCACGTGGGGTAGGGGCGGTTTGGAAAACCCTGACCTGGAACTTTATTATTTGCGTCCCAATTACAGCACGCAGTGGCCTGGCTCGATGCGGACCCTTCCTGGGAAAAAACGCTTCTAGCGGACACATATGGGGACCAACAGTTGGGCGCGCTCCTCTGGCAACCGAAAGGGCGACGGGAACAGTGTCCTCCACTGGGCAGATTGCTAGCTGCTACTGGGTACGGGTGGTTAGAAGACTTATTCAGGTGCAACTGTTTGCCCCGGAGGCGGACCACTGGCTGATGCCACCTTTCGCGCTCATTGAACGGGTCATGTATATCGACAAATGGAAGGCAGGAGGTTGTCTTATGCTGTCGGACCTCTGTCTGGAGCAGCGGTTCATAACCTATCAAGAAGCGGTAGACACTTTTGGGTTGGGATCGGGGCAATTTCTGCAATACGATAAAATAGCAGCAAAAGCACGACAACTGTGGCCTACATTCCCGGAAGCCCCAGAACACACGCATACCCCGGTCACAATGATTGCCATGGCGGTAGGGCGGAAACTTGGCACCCACCTGTACAGGGCGCTCAGGGACGTCAAAAAATGTGCACCTCTCAAAGTGGAAGGAAGATGGCAGGAGGTGAGTCCACAGGAGATTACCCCACGAGATTGGGAAAAAATTAATGGAGGTGTACGTATGGTAGCGGTCTACAATAGGTTTAAACAGATACAATATAACATGGTCCACATGATATACCTCTCGCCCAAGCGCCTACATACTATTGACGGTTTGAGAGATCCAAGGTGCCCCAGATGTCACTATGCACAGGCAGATTTCCCACATATGGTTTGGTTGTGTACGACGATTCAGGTATACTGGACGACTGTCTTAGAGGGCCTGAGCAGAATAACGGGATGGAGGGTTGCCCTAGAGGTGCGTACTTGTCTCCTTGGTTTAATTCCCCCGAGACTCTAAACGCAAAACCAGCAGGAAGTTCCTGGTCTTGGGGCTTGTGATTGCTCGGCGGAGAATAGCGATCCACTGGCTGACACAACAAGGGCCGTTGATAGAGAACTGGAAAACGGACCTGCGGGAATGGGCGCTGGCGGAGGAGGGGCACATACGTAGTACTAGAAGAGATGTCACTACTGGAAGTCACTACTGGAAGTATTGCAGGCGTGGGGGCTAATAGTCCAAGAGATAGAGAGAAGCTCCTCCAATTCTACAGAGGCATTGTCGGAGAATGGTAGTCATGTGGGAAATGAGTCCCCCAGGTAAGGGGAGAGACACGAGGATACCCCTGATTGAGCTGCTGTTAGACGGACCTCTAGGTGGGTGGGCCCGGTAGGGGGGGTTGGGAGGGGTGGTGTTTAGTTACAAGTTTTTCTTATTGGTAATGAAAATGACCACACTGATTGTCGGATCGGGAAACAACCTTTACAGGGCATCCTAGGCTGGATAATTTGTTGTTGAATGGAAACTGTAATGCTCATTGCTAAGAGTTGTCTATGGAATATAATTGTCTATCCATGCGAAGTGTACCTTGAAACCGCACTAAAGAAATTTAAAATAAAAAAAAAAAACATAACTTGTAACACCTTCAGACAGAAATGCCTGCCCAGACCCTCCCCAGATCCTGAGGGCTGGAATTCAATGGCTCTAGAGTTTCACCTAAAGTTAAATTACAGGAAAACTGTACACGTTTACAGTAACGTACCACCAGTTAAAATTAGGAAGCTTAGCTCCCTAGTAGAAGGTTGTCAAAATATATTTTTTATAAATGTCGCAAAAGTGAGGTGCTATGAAACTTTGGAGACAACAAGGAACAAATTTACAACTTGGTTGAGAGGGAACATGATTCTTTCGACTTTCCGAATTGCGGGTGGCTGGAAGGGTTTGCATAGATGAATGGAGTCCAACAAGTGATTGCACCATCTTAGAATGTGGCTCAGAAAATCTGCCAGAAAAACTTAGGAGCAACAAGGACTTTTACAGGAGCCTCATCAAGCACCCAAATTCTCTGTTATTGACCTTTCATATATGTCTTCTTATGGTTATGGAAGGTAAAGACCCCCCCTTCCCTTCCTATGACGTAAGTATATATTCCATCTCTCCCCTCCCCGTACTCTACACCTCTGCTTTCCATCCTGTAATGTGCCATAATATGCACTCTAGATATCCCAAAGGATACATCACTGTGTGGCTTGTGGCGAAAGATCACACACACTGTGGATCACACTTTCCAGGCCACTTTCTGCCCACTTTTGTATCTTTACTCATTAATCTTCTCCTTCTCTTGGTGTCACATTAAACCATTGATATGGCTAGCGAGTTTATAGTTTTTATCTATCTGCTGTTCTGGTTTTAAACAAATTCTTTTACTTGTTCTAACCATGGTTTTAAACCAATTTCTGTTTCAACACCATGAGTTTCATGAAGGGGTGTGGGCAAGCTGTATGAGCTACCCTTTTAAAGCTGGCAGTTCATCAAGCGTATTCTATTGTCTTTCCTGAGATGTAAGTTCCTGTTTTAAAAATATGTAAGAATCATACCAATACGATATTCTTGGTGTTAAGAAGTGAAAAGTGTTTGTATGATGCGCATAGGAAAAGCTGTCTACCAGGTTTGGGTAGGACAGTAATCTGATCTTTAAGCATGGTTGGAGGTAGGGAGCCCTACTTTAAAGCATCTTCAAAATTTGCAGTGTGAGAGCAAGCACAGTAATTGGGCTGAGCGCCTTCCCAGATATGAGTGAGTCTCCAAAGAATTGTCCAAGGAACAGTGTTCTGCCATGGGATCTGTGGGTGATTCTTACATGTATATTTCTGCATGGCACTTAGCAAAGAGGTCACTAATTAGCTTGTTATCAACAAATGTCTCTCCAGAGGCCAGGAGTTGTGATGCTAGAAGATTGCCAATTTGATTCCAGATGAGGTGAGCGGTGAACACCCTAAATATCGATTCCAAAATATCGACTGCCCAGAATATTGAATGAAAAATATAGAATGGATAGAATATCGAATGACCAAAATATAGTTGGTTAGAATATCGAAATTAAGGGAAGATATATTGATTCCCATAATATCGAATTTAAAATATCGTTTTACATAATATCACATTTTTTGGTGTGTTATGTATGCTAGTAGATGTGTTAAAAATATTTATTATATTTGTAATGTATGTTTAGTTTTTTTTAAATAATGAATGTTTTGTTATTTAATTTTTGCGTAATTTAATTCCGTAGCGGATTGTGGGATTATAGGGGAATAGCGTGGGGAGTAATTTAATTATAGTAAATTAAATATTTGTTTTTATGAATTAATAATTATTTGTAATTTAATTTTGCGTTTTAGTTCTGTAGCGGGTTGTGGGTTTATAGGGGAATAGGGTGGGAAGTACTTTAATTGTAATTAAGTAAATATGTATTTTTCTTTCTATGTATGGATAATTAATTCATTGTTAATTAATCATTAATTGGTAATTATTTTTTATTAATTGGTATTTAAGTTTTAATTAATTGATTAATTGGTAATTATGTTAATTGTTTTAATTTATTATTTGGAGTGGGTTGTGAGTTATAGGGGAATAGGGTGGGAAGTAATTTAATAGTTTTTAAGTAAATATGTATTTATATTTATATGCATTGATAAATAATTAATTGTTAATTAATTATTAATTGGTAATTAATTTTTACTAATTGGTATTTTTTATATTATTACATTTTTGGTATTGAAAAGTAATTAGTTGTTAATTAATTATTAATAGGTGATAATTGTTTTAATAAATAACATTTATTGGTATTCATAATTAATTAATTATTTAATATTTTGTCATTTGTAATTAATTTTAATTAATTTTAAATTGGTATTGATAATTAATGTATTATTATTTAAATATTATATCATTACTTTCCCTACTGTTGCACTCTCTGGAGTGGGAATATTTAATTTTACCCTCCTGCTATCCAACGCTTTCCCTACTTTGGCATTCTCTGGAGTGGGAATAGTAATTTTTACCCTCCCGCTATCCAACGCTTTCCCTACTGTTGCACTCTCTGGAGTGGGAATAGTAATTTTTACCCTCCCGCTATCCAATGCTTTCCCTACTGTTGCACTCTCTAGAGTGGGAATAGTAATTTTTACCCCTACACTATCCAATCCTTTCCCTTCTGTTGCACTCTCTGGAGCGGGAATAGTAGTTTTTACCCTCCCGCTATCCAACACTTTCCCTACTGTTGCACTCTCTGGAGTGGGAATAGTAATTTTTACTCTCCCAATATCCAACGCTTTCCCTACTGTTGCACTCTATGGAGTGGGAATAGTAATTTTTACCCTTCCGCTATCCAACGCTTTCCCTACTGTTGCACTCGCTGCAGTGGGAATAGTAATTTTTACCCCTACGCTATCCAACGCTTTCCCAACTGTTGCACTCTCTGGAGTGGGAATAGTAATTTTTACCCCTACACTATTTAATGCTTTCCCTCCTCTTGCACTCACAGGAGTGAGAATAGTAATTTTTACCCCTACACTATCCATCACTTTCCCTACTGTTGCACTGACTGGATTGGGAATAGTAATTTTTACCCCTACGCTATCCAACGCTTTCCCTACTGTTGCACTCTCTGAAGTGGGAATAGTAATTTTTACCCCTACGCTATCCAACGCTTTCCCTACTGTTGCACTCACTGGAGTGGGAATAGTCATTTTTACCCCTACGCTATCCAACGCTGTCCCTACTGTTGCACTCTCTGGAGTGGGAATAGTAATATTTACCCCTACGCTATCCAACGCTTTCAATACTGTTGCACTGATTATTAATTAACATAAAAAATATTACTTTAATTATTTTAATTACTATCTAATACTTATTTTTATATTTAAAAAATATGTTTATTTATATATATATATGTAAATCTATGTTTAATAATGTTCTAAATATTCTATCATTAAGATTAACATATATGTTATAATATTATTAAGTATATTAAAAAACAAAATTAATTTATTATTTTTACATGTTAAGCTTTTTTACATTATTTTAACTATGTTTTATTTAATTGTGTTTATTATTTAATTACTTTTATAGTATATTTAATATATTTTAAAAATTCGATATTTTAGTTAACTATATTTTAACTTTCTATATTTTGGAATCGATATTTTAGTACTTACCTGTTTGTAGATAGGCATTCTATAGTCTGTCCCTTGATATTTTGGTAAGTCGATATTCTGTCCCTCGATAGTTAGACACTGATCCGAGGTGAGCTACAGTGCAATCAGGACATACTTTCACACTGGTAAAGAAACTAGAACTTGATCCCCCCCACCACCACCATAATATGCACTCCCTTTTGAGCTTGAACGTTAAGTGGGAGTCTGTCCTTCCCAGAATAATTATACTCAGATTAAGGGTGTTCTCGGTCTTCTCCAGATCCCTACTGAGGGCCCCAATAGGATTGCGCCCGCCATCCCGACTTAAAACAGGACCGCCCGCCATAAAGGCGGTGGTCTCGTGGGGGCCATTAGGATGTGCCCGCCACACTGGCGGGCGCATCCCGCATTTTTAACATTGCGCACTTCAAAGCACAACTTGACAGGCACCGTGTGGTGCCTGCCACTTTGTACAGTAAAGTGCAGGGGGGTACCATAGTTACCCCCATGTGCAACCCCACCCCTCTGGAGTCCCTGGGGGCCCACAACGGGCCCCCACAAGACATTCCTGCATGCCTTTCGTTGCCGCCACGGAAAAGCATGTTCCCGCCCACATCCTAATATGGATGGCCGTTTCTAACAGACACCGCCACCATATGAAACCCTTTTCCGCCCAGTCAACAAAAAGCGGCGGACGGTCTTTCCGTCTGCCGCGGTCCCCCCCTCCATAGTAATATGGCGGGGGGGAAATGGGTGGCGGGCGGGAAAGGATTTCGGGCGGATCGCCCCCGTCCGCTTGGCGGTGGCGATCCGCCCGACATCCTAATGGGGCCCTTAATATTTTGAGAATCCCACCATCTAGTAAGATGCAAGTTTCCCTAAAATATGTCTCCCAAGCCTTCTAGAAGGTGTTGATAGTAGTCTTGGGAGAGTAATTGGTGCTGAATGTAAATGTCCCGGAAGGTACACCACCTTTCAGTCCCAGAGTCAAGCATCATTTAAACTAGTCCCTGTCATCTGCAGCATTAAACAGTGGTGTGTTTAACAGTCAGAAACCGTGCTGAAATGAGGAGAGTACTAAGGCTTAGTGATAAATCATAGTCCTACTTAAGGTTACATAAAAGCCTGCGCCTGTTAGGATCCCATACAGATTGCCTGCACAATACAGATGTAACTGTGTAGCAAAGAATTGTGATGGATCGAAATTGGATCCTTAGACACAGCAGAAAACTATTGGTGAAGATTCTAACAAACCACGTCCCACACAGGACCACCCGCCTAAATCATTAACACAGTCCGTGCAAGTGAGCAAAAGTCAGTGAAGCATTTGGGTAATTTTGCGTTCCGCTGAGATCGCGAAATTGCCCAAAATTCTGTGTTCCGCGACTTCGCGAAATGTTTTGCATGTTCTCTTTCTCAAAGTGCGTGTTCGCAAGATATTTCCCCCCGAGCACGCAAACAACAATTGCGAACAGGAACAAAGCATCGCAAACAAGCAATTCCGCGTGTTCGCGGAATTTCTGCGTGTTCGCGGAGATTTTTTACCGTTTTGCGGAGATTTGTATAACGCAATTACGCAAATTCCGCCCACCCCTAATTAGGACGCATTTGGATCCTCTAGTGTGGGATTAAAAATATTGTTGTTCACCTCAGTACCGCTCATTGCTTATTCCAGGATATTGGTCTCCTGCACCAAAAGCACATCTACCTTGAGTTCACTACGGTATGCAAAGATTTGCATCTATTTGATAGAGACTTCTAGCTACAAATTTCAACCTTAGAATTGTACCCAGGCATCAGACTGGATCTTGAAATTCTTGAGCAGTACCACCCGCTGGTAGGTGGCATTGTTCGGGTCTGCTTCAGCGTCATCTGTGCTGGACGCCTCAGTGTGAATACATCCATTCTTTTCTTCCAAAGCCAGTCAATGAGGACCCGGAGAGAGCTACCCCAGTCAAGTCAGCTTAGGGAGCACCCTCCATGCACTTTGCAGGGGGCCCCCTCAAGTTTTGTTACACCACTGGAGAGATTCAGCAAAGTTCACCATTCAATGTGGGCTGGGTACAACGCACTCGCTATGCAGAGAGATTGCATCATTGGTGGCAGTCAGAGAACCACTGGCTGATCAGGGGATGTCAATCAATCAATCAGTCAGGGAATTGTAAGTGCGCTACTCACCCCTGAAGGGTCTTAAGGCGCTGGGGGAGGGGGGGGGGGTAGGCAGCTCCGCTCTGTCGAAGAGCCAGGTCTTGAGTGTCTACCTGAAGATGTTCAGGGAGGGGGCACGTCTGATGTCAATCGGGAGCTAGTTCCAGGTCTTGGCCACGATGTAGGAGAAGGTTCTTCATTCTGTATGGGCTCTGCGGATGCGCGAGGTTTCGGCGAGGGTGAGGTTGGCGGATCGGAGGTTTCTCTTGGGTACATGGAAGGAGATTCTATCGTTGAGGTATTGGGGTCCGGCGTTGTGGACCCCAATGTCTAGACATTCCTCATGGAAATGCTTGGGCCTATCCATGGTACCCGCCAACCGCCAGTCTGCCTTTTGCCCCTTCCTTAACTACAGTAGAGGCTACTAACCATGTTTAATCCTGCACTGCAAACAAGCCAACAGACAGGTCTGTCAGCCTTTTTGTGGCCACTGACGTGGTTCCCACAAATCACAAAGGACCACTATCCAAAGGTCATGCCAGCACGCCCCCTCCAGCAGCCCCAGACTCCAAAGTTTGCCCTCATACCAGCATGAGCCTACTTCCACATTCGAGTTCTGGTGGACCACAAGCATTATCAGTTCACCATGCTCCCCTTTGGCCTTACAAGTGCCCTTCGGGTGTTCACTGAGGTAATGCCGGTGGTCGCAGCACACCTGTGAAGGTCAGGAGGTTCCAGTCTTCCCCTACGTTGACGATTGACTGTTGAAGGCAGTCTTGCCTCTGGTGGTTGTCTCCCACCTCCAGACCACAGCAAACCTCTTGCACTTGCTGGGGTTCACTATAAATGTGCAGAAGTCACAGTTGGCTTCCTCTTAGACGTTCCCTTTCATTGGAGATGTTCTAGACACAACATAGTTTCTGGCCTATCCTCCCAAATGGCACTAGAACTCAGAGCTCCTGAGGCGGTTAAGCCGGGAGTTAGGACTTACACACATCGCACATGCTCTCCTCTGTTAAGAGGCAGTGAGAATTTTAAAATCACGTATTTCTTGTGTTTTCTGTATTTTAATTCACTCGTACCTGCTCATCTGTCCCCGATCCTTTTGAGCATTTCTACACTCTTCCTGGGCAAACCGAGGGCCGATTTAGGGCTCTGATCGGTTGCAGGCAGCTTCCCCTGGGGCGCAGACTTCGGGCGCCATCTTTGGGTGAATTGCTGGGTTAGCGCACTAGTGTTCGGGCGATTGGCGGCCCGGGCGCTATAAATTCAAGCAAGGATCTCTACTGGACACTACTTTAGCTGCAGCTGCATCATCATCTAATTTTATGATTCGAGGAGACTTGAATCTACATTTTGATGACCCGAATGATAAAGTGGCCACGGACCTCTGCTCTGATTTTAAATCTTTCGAGCTGCATCTCATAAATAAAGAGGCCACTCACGTTAAAGGTCACCTTCTAGATCCGATATTTTCAAATATTAGCCAGCTTAACCCTAGCCCCCCACTTCCCGTTCCTTGGTCCGATCATTTCCTAGTACCATTCTCCTGGAAAACCTGCACAAATGTGCGACCTGTAGCAGTACCCCGCACTTTAGAGAGGGCCTGGCCCGAGCTGTCCCTGGAAAGCTTGACTCTTACACTTGAACAAACTGCCCCTTCGATAGAGCCGGATCCGTTGGTGGCAGATATAAGCTTTCGCAACTGGCTGAACAACGCCCTGGATGCGGTACTACCCCTCAAAAAAGTAACTAAGAAAAGTAGTACTTTTAAATCACCATGGTACACTTCAGAGCTTAGAGATCTCAGGAAAATTTGCAAAAAACTGGAACGCAGATGGAGCAAAGACTGGGCTGTTAATAACAAAGCGGCCTATCGTTCTGCCCTGAGAATCTACAAAATCTCTCTGAAAAAAGCTCAGGTGGCATTCTTTGAAAATAAAATCAAACTGTCATCCAATTCTTCTAGTGAAACTTTTAAAATAGTTAAACAACTACTTCAGGTACCTTCTCCATTAAGCACCCAGGAATGCACAGAAGTAAGATGTAACCAGCTAGCGGATTTCTTTGATTCTAAGATACAAAGAATCCTTGAAAGTCTACCACATAATGTTTCTACTCTTGATGGTGACACTCACCTGGCGTCTACTTCTGGTCCCTTGCTGGACTCCTTTAGTTGTACTTCCAGGGAATACTTCTGTAAGGTTCTATCTTCCTTGAAAAGTGGCTCTCCGTCTGATCCTGCGCCCATGTATATCCTTAAGCAGATTGCAGATACCATTGCCCCTTTAGCAACGGAGCTTCTAAACGCTTCATTCACCTGCGGAGTCGTTCCACCTAGTTGGAAACAGGCCATGGTCAAAACCCTTCTAAAAAAAACGGGGCTTGATCCTTCGGACCTGGCCAATTTCCGCCCGATCTCGCTGCTACCAGGCCTTGGCAAAATTGCCGAAAAAATGGTTAACCAGCAGCTTTCCGGGTTTCTCGAAAACAATAAGCTGCTGAGTAACTCCCAAACGGGTTTCCGCCCGGGGCAGGGCACTGATACAGCCCTGATAGTGGTGGCGGAGGAGGCAAGGTGTATCTTAGATTCAGGAGGATCCGCTGTTGTGATCCTCCTGGATCTAAGTGCAGCATTTGACACGGTGGACCATGAAATCTTAATACACCGTCTCGCGTGACTGGGCGTAGCAGGCATGGCCTTGCAATGGCTCACATGCTTTTTGTATAATCGATCATTTCAGATCTGGGAAGGCGGTGCACTGTCTAAATCTACCCCCCTCCAGTGTGGAGTCCCTCAGGGCTCTTTGTTGAGCCCCACTCTTTTTAACGTATATATGGCCCCACTGGAGGAGGTGGTTGCTCCTTTTGGGATCAAAACAGTCACCTATGCGGACGACACCCAACTAGTCGTCTCGCTAACCCAACAAGAGGGATGTTTTGACAATCTTTCTGCCTGTCTTGCCGGAATATTTTCCTGGATGACTAACTCGCGGCTCAAACTAAATGGAGCAAAAACTGAGATTATGCTCCTGGGCCACCACTTTACATCTCTCCCCAAATAAACCTGGCCCTCCTGTTTGGGTGAGTTGCCCGCACCTAAAGGCAAAATTAAAAGCTTAGGGGTGTGGTTTGAGCCCGACTTGACCTTTAGGATGCAAGCACAGAAAACCACAGGCATATGTTTTGGCCTACTCCGGTCTGTTCGGAAAGTTCTTCCACTCCTGCCTCCCCAGTCCAGGAAATTACTAATCCAGGGGCTAATACTATCCAGACTGGATTATAGCAACGCCCTTTTTTTAGCAGCTCCTGAAGCAACTATCAACATCCTTCAACGGGTTCAGAATGCAGCAGCGAGGCTGCTTACGGGTGCCTCAAGAAGATTTTCGGTTAGACCGGTCTTGAGAGCACTTCACTGGCTGCCAATACGCGAAAGGATCGCCTTTAAATCACTATGTATTACCCATAAGGCTCTCCAGGGTAAAGGACCCCCGATTCTCAGGAGTTTGATCTGCCCCTATAAATCTTCCCGGGCTCTCCGGTCGGACTTCGGAAACCTGGCCAAGGTTCCCAGAGTTAGGAAGGTGCGCACTGGGGGACGCCGTTTTTCGGTAAATGCGGCAAAGATTTGGAATGCCCTCCCTGGCCGGATTCGAACGGAACCCTGCCATCTTAAATTTCGAAAGTCCCTTAAAACTTTTCTTTTTCCCAAGGACCCCTAAGTAACGGTTCCCTCTTCAGTCGGTTCTTTGTTCTTTTCTGTTAGCGCTGGGACGCTCTTGGGCAGCCATGCGCTTTAAAAATCAAATTTCATTTCATTTCATTTCAAGTCCAGAATATTTGGGCTATGATCCCAATGTTTGTGTCTCTATCCTGGATTTGGTGAGACTCACTCTGAGGCTGTTGGGCCTCATGGCCTCCTCCATCCTGCTAGTGACCCATGCTTGTTGGCATATGGGGGCTCTGCAATGGGACCTAAAGTCCCAGTGGACACAGCATCAGAGGAATCTCTCTGACCTGGTCCAGATCTTGAAGGGAACTGCAAAAAAAGTGCAGAGGTGGCAAATGAACCACAATTGGCTCAGCGGCTGACCCATCTCCGTTCCCCAACCTGAGCTCACTAGTGACAGATGCATCATTCCTGGGCTAGGGCAGCAATCTGGGAGAGGTGAAAATCAGATGACTCTGATCTCTGGTGGAGTCCAGGCTCCACATCAGGTTGTTGGAGCTACGGGTGACCTGGCTGGCACTGAAAGCTTTTCTTCATCCCCAGTTACAATCATTGTGACACCGTACAGCTGTTAAAATTCACGTACAAAAGGAAACCTCAGAAACCTCACATCTCTGTACTGTTATGTGCCTCACACTGCTGTTGTTTGATATGCACCCTGGTAAGACCAGACTGTATTTTCTGGCTGGCGTTATTACCATTCGCCAACAGTTGTCAAATAATAATGTTGTTTGTATTGTAAAATCTAATAAAAATATATCTTTTTAAAATCCTTTCTTCTTTTGATCAAGGGAAGGTTGGACATGGCTGGAATGTAAGGGCTGGTGGGGTCCTTGAACGCCAAAGTGAACAAACTCAGCTGTCAATTCCTATCACATCACTTATGGTTTCTCCATCCAGAGGCAGTGCAAGGTCTCTTCCAAGACTGCAGAGAACCTTGGGTAGATCTGTTTGTCACCGCTGAGAATGCGAAATGTCAGCAGTTCTGCGTGCTGGAGTTTTCAAGGCAGCTCTAGCTCGGAGACGCTTTTTATTTTGAGTGGAGCTCCTGCCTCTTATACACCTTTCCACCAATGCCACTCTTGCCCCGAGTTCTCAAGAAGATCAGAAATTAATGGACTAAACTCATGTATCAACAGATTGGTCACAGAGAGTTTGGTATCCTGAACTCTTGCATATGAGCATCAATCTTTTGATCAAACTGCCCCTTTGGGAGGTTCTTCTGTTGCAGCATCAGGGCCGGGTGCTGCACCCAAACCTGCAACCCTCCACCTTAATGCTTGGAGATTGAGTGGCAGCAGTTGACAGCTTTTGACCTTCCCTCTCAAGTCTCTGATGTTATTCTGACAGCTAGGCATCCTTCCACCAAGATGGTTTACTCAAGCCGTTGGTACCGAATTGTGAAATAGTGTACCTCCAAGAATGTTGACCTCTTTGTTGTTTACTCTTTCTCCAGGCCAACAAGGCTCTGCTTCGGGCACTATCAAATGTTCAGCTTTCTTGTGGTTGTGGGGCCAACCTTCTGTGTTCAAATAATCTGTTGTGGGTAATTCTTTAAAAGGGATCTAACACCTATTCCATCCAAGACTGTTCATTATGGTCTAACTGAAACTCAATCTAGTCTTGAACTTTCTAATGTCTGCACTCTTCTAGCCTCTTCACAACTGTCCACTCTGTTTATTCACCATCAAAACGTCTTTTCTTCTAGCAATAAAATAGCAAGGATGGTCCCGAACTGTCAGCACTATCTGTGCACCCTCTCTACACAACATTCTACCTAGACAAACTGGTTCTGAAAACTCATGCCTCCTTTCTCTCGAAAGTAGTGACACCTTTTCATGTAGGTCAAAATATCACTTTGCCTGCCTTCTTTGCTCCGCCTCAACCCTTCGAAAGAAGAAGAGGGACTCCACTGCCTGGACCCAAAAAGAGTGTTGTCATTCTACCTTGAACGTACTAAAGAGTTCTTTGTTTGGTACGATTGGTCAAAGAAAAGAAAGGCTATGCAGAAAAGGGCCATCTCATGATGAATAGTTCTCTGAATAAAAATCTGCTGCACGGTGGCCAAGAAGAAACCCTCTAAGGGCTTGCACAATCATTTTACTAGCAACAAGGCTGCAAACACTGCGTTAGCTCTTGGAGTGTAGAGGCCTCAAACGTTTCATTTAAGAGATTTCAAAGGGCTGTCCATAGGTATGTTACACCAAGGCAAGCTTGAAATAGGGAGCCAGTAAAGTAACACAAAGGTAGATGCCGCCATCCATCTCTAGGATGAAGTGGCAAATATGTAACATGAGCTAAACCATGAGGGGATCCCCTTGCCCTCATATCCCCACCTCGCACCCTCATAGCCAGAGATTGCATCTTATAACACCCACAAAACAACAAAGGGAGCAGTGAACATCAAATTACGGCTATTCGCACAGAAGATCTTCTTAAGCCCATTTACAAGATCACCAAGCCCCTTGTGGTTTCAACAGAAGGCCTAATAGTAGAGGCATTTTCAAATACAATACTGATAGTGACAACAGCACCCCACAGTAACATTAGAAAAGTTGCAACATGGAACAGGACAGACCTGCTAACCCCTCCATGGATTACCAGAGCGAATCCTGACTATCAGAATGTGGAGAGACTCATGATCCCTTGCATGAAGTTCTAAGAGGAGGACAATGAAGATTTCAATGATGAAGAACATAGCAGAAGATCAAACCCAGCCAGGACCAAGGAAGGAGACATTAGGAAACTGCTGAGGAGGGTGGAGCAACATCGGCACTCAAAAGTTTAAATAGAGAAGATAACAGCAAATCCAACTATCAAGAAGGAGGCACAACAATGGGGCTCATCCACTTGTTTGGAAGACACAGTGTTAGAAATGGGTAAGTGGGATCCCACACTTAGATAACCTGTGCTCACCCCGCTGGTAGCTTAGCACGAGCAGACTGGCTTATCTCAGAGGCAATGTGTAAAGCATTTGTACATAACCACCCAGTAACACAGTAAAAACACTACAAATGGACACCACATCAGTTTAGAAAAATAAAGTATCTTTATCTAAATCAAACAAGACCGAAATGACAAAATTCCACCATACATTGATCAAGATAAGACTTTTAGAGTGAATATTGCAAACATAAAGCTTGTAGAAACATATTGCTCCAACTGGGGCTATTATGATGTCATGACAGGCACAAATGTGCGTGGCCGACCTTGGAGTCACACGGACCCCCAAGTAACAGTACCTTGGAAATGAAGTCAACAGACTGTGCACGTCGTCACGGAGGTGAGTGTTGAGGCCAAGGCACGGCCAGCTCCTTACTGCCACAGGGAAGGCAAGGCGTGAAGTCTGGGGTGGCAGGGAAGGTGTGGCGGGGTGAGGCGTTGGTTCCGTTCAGCAGTGCGGTGTTGATGAGTTCGACGCCTGAAATGGCAGAAACCGGTCCCCGGAAGCTTGTTTCCTTCCCAGTGTAAGAATTGGCTTTTGTAGTCTGGTCTGCCCTGTTCCCATGATGCACTGGGCCAGGGACAGACTAATTTGCATACAGCCAGGTTCTGAAACTGGGATGGTGCAATGAGCTAAAAAACGGTGTTGGATCTAGCCCTGATCTCTTGACTGAGTGAGAGTACTCTGCTTAATTCAGAGACTCTGTCCATCACCACCCCTTGTTGTAAATAATTTTGTCCACCCTAAGCGTGGAAGGGTATACTCAGATGTGAGTCCCTTGCTCATTGCACCATAAGGATTCAAGCAAGCCGGGCCGAAGACGCCTGAAATGGCAGAAACCGGTCCCCGGAAGCTTGTTTCCTTCCCAGTGTAAGAATTGGCTTTTGTAGTCTGGTCTGCCCTGTTCCCATGATGCACTGGGCCAGGGACAGACTAATTTGCATACAGCCAGGTTCTGAAACTGGGATGGTGCAATGAGCTAAAAAACGGTGTTGGATCTAGCCCTGATCTCTTGACTGGGTGAGAGTACTCTGCTTAATTCAGAGACTCTGTCCATCACCACCCCTTGTTGTAAATAATTTTGTCCACCCTAAGCGTGGAAGGGTATACTCAGATGTGAGTCCCTTGCTCATTGCACCATCAGGATTCAAGCAAGCCGGGCCGAAGACGCCTGAAATGGCAGAAACCGGTCCCCGGAAGCTTGTTTCCTTCCCAGTGTAAGAATTGGCTTTTGTAGTCTGGTCTGCCCTGTTCCCATGATGCACTGGGCCAGGGACAGACTAATTTGCATACAGCCAGGTTCTGAAACTGGGATGGTGCAATGAGCTAAAAAACGGTGTTGGATCTAGCCCTGATCTCTTGACTGGGTGAGAGTACTCTGCTTAATTCAGAGACTCTGTCCATCACCACCCCTTGTTGTAAATAATTTTGTCCACCCTAAGCGTGGAAGGGTATACTCAGATGTGAGTCCCTTGCTCATTGCACCATCAGGATTCAAGCAAGCCGGGCCGAAGACGCCTGAAATGGCAGAAACCGGTCCCCGGAAGCTTGTTTCCTTCCCAGTGTAAGAATTGGCTTTTGTAGTCTGGTCTGCCCTGTTCCCATGATGCACTGGGCCAGGGACAGACTAATTTGCATACAGCCAGGTTCTGAAACTGGGATGGTGCAATGAGCTAAAAAACGGTGTTGGATCTAGCCCTGATCTCTTGACTGGGTGAGAGTACTCTGCTTAATTCAGAGACTCTGTCCATCACCACCCCTTGTTGTAGATGAGTTCGAGAAGTCACCCGCGTCAATAACTTGAAGGCGTTACGGGCGTCAGAACTGTGGTGCAGGTGGGGTGGTGTGTTGTGCATTTCATGAGCAGTGCTGGCCACAGCTTCACTGGCGGCGGTGCAGATGGCATCAATTTTGTTGTTTCTTGGGTTGCTGCACCAACCACACGATTTCAAGGGCCCATGGACTGGAACTGGCCACCTTTGGCAATCAGGAGTCCAGCAGAGGAGCACAGGTGCTGTTTATCAAGTTGCAGGTAAAGTCTTTGTGTCCCCGAAACTTCAGAACAAGGGCAAGCTCTGCTTCAAGTAAGCATGGGCGTAAAATCCGTTCCGCTCGCGGAATGTGCGGATTTTCGGTAAATTCGCAATCCGCGAACTCTAGCGAATTTGCCGAAAATCCGTAAATTTCGCACGCGGCGGATTTTTTTTCTTGGTGATACAATTTTTCGGCGAGCGGCGTTCACTTACCGTCATTCCGCGTTTGCCGAGTTGTTTTTCTCGATATTTTGCTAGTGCTGCGCCATTTTGGATCTTGCTGTGGGATCCCGCGGGAGTTTGTCGACCGCGATTACGTCATCGCGCCTTGCCACCTTGCACAGCAGCACGCATCGCGAGAGTTCGCAATTGCGAACACGTAGGTGCGGCGGGCAGCAACAATTTCGCACAAAAAATCCACCAGCAAACAGCATAAACCTTCAGAAAATGATGATTTTTATCAGAATCACTCCTCAGGTTGACATTTGCCTGCACTTTTTTTTAGCAAGGAGTCCATTTTGGAAGGAAGTGCCCCACAGTCTCCAACTTCCTGTTCCTGTACAGCAGGCTCCTCCCAGTGCTTTCTTCATGTGCTGGTCACTTTCATTTGGACCTTGACCTGGAAGGATTACTCTTTGTGGATGCTGCTGGATATTTGGATGTAAGGCCTTTTTGACTTTCTTTGGATCACTTTTGGATTAGAAATCAACTTTCAGAAGTAAGTTTGTTTGGGGCATTACAGTTGCTGCAACTACAATTTTGGAACTTTTTCAGAACATTAAATAAAATATATTGTGGGTAGCCACAGTATCCAGTAGGACCAGGGTTAGTTATGGGTGCATGATACAACTGTTTTGTTGAATTTAAACATCATTGAGGCCATGGATGGGCTGGGATTGTGCTGAATTTTGTGTTTTTTGTCGATTTTTTGGGGGCTGCTGTTGTGACCTTTTCCCAGGGGTAGTGAGTGGTGCATGGACTGAGTCTGCCTGTGGGGTCTCTTTAATGTAAACATCCTGGATGGCATTGGATTGTGTTGATTTTTGTGTGTTTTTAGTTTTTTTTGGGGTGTTCTGTTGATGTGGACTGGCCATGTGGGTGGTGGTGGCCATCTTGAGTGCTGGTACAGGCAGGCCCTCCACATGTGCTTGGGGTTCAAGGGGCCATTTTGAAGCAGGCAGTGTCTGAGGCCTGCACCCATTTTGCCTAGTTTTCATCCATTATGCCCAGGGGTAGTGAGTGGTGCATGGGCCTAGTCTTTCTGTGGGGTGTCTTCTTGAATTTAAACATCATTGAGGCCATGGGTGGGCTGGGATTGTGCTGAATTTTGTGGTTTTTGCCGATTTTTTGGGGCTGCTGGTGGGCCTTTTGCCCAGGGGTAGTGAGTGGTGCATGGGCCTAGTCTTTCTGTGGGGTGTCTTCTTGAATTTAAACACCATTGAGGCCATGGATGGGCTGGGATTGTGCTGAATTTTGTGGTTTTTGTCGTTTTTTTGGGGCTGCTGGTGGGGCCTTTTGCCCAGGGGTAGTGAGTGGTGCATGGGCCTAGTCTTTCTGTGGGGTGTCTTCTTGAATTTAAACATCATTGAGGCCATGGATGGGCTGGGATTGTGCTGAATTTTGTGGTTTTTGTCGATTTTTTGGGGCTGCTGGTTGGGCCTTTTGCCCAGGGGTAGTGAGTGGTGCATGGACTGAGTCTGCCTGTGAGCTCTCACTCTCTTTAATGTAAACATCCTGGATGGCATTGGATTGTGGTGATTTTTGTGTGTTTTTCGGTTTTTTTGGGGTGTACTGTTGATGTGGACTGGCCATGTGGGTGGTGGTGGCCATCTTGAGTGCTGGTACAGGCAACATGTGCTTGGGGTGCACCCATTTTGCCTATCTTTCATCCATTATGCCCAGGGGTAGTGAGTGGTGCATGGGTGTAGTCTTTCTGTGGGGTGTCTTCTTGAATTTAAACATCATTGAGGCCGTGGGTGGGCTGGGATTGTGCTGAATTTTGTGTTTTTTGTCGATTTTTTGGGGCTGCTGGTGGGGCCTTTTGCCCAGGGGTAGTGGGTGGTGCAGGAACTGAGTCTGCCTGTGGGCTCTCACTCTCTTTAATGTAAACATCCTGGATGGCATTGGATTGTGGTGATTTTTGTGTGTTTTTCGTTTTTTTGGGGGTGTACTGTTGATGTGGACTGGCAATGCAACACTAGCCATGTTTGGCTTGGAGAAACGACATACAGCACAAAACATTTTGAATGAGTTCAACACAAAGGTCTTTCACTGGCTGTCTCCAAAAAAACGCGGCATTGGTTATGTTTCCACGGATAATGGCGCCAATGTAGTTAAGGCCATGGAACTGGGTGACTATTTCAGAGTGCCGTGTTTGGCGCACTGTATAAACCTGGTTGTTAAAAAATTCTTGGATAAAGACAGTCCAGCATGCCAGTTAGTGGTCACCTGCCGAAAAATGTGCAACCATTTCAGCCATTCTTTTAAGGCCCGGAAGCATCTGAGGCGCCTGCTACATAAACGTCGAATGCCAGTGAAAGCACTCACCCAGGAGGTGCCAACACGTTGGAACTCAACCTTCTACATGCTTGAGCGTCTGTATGAGCAGTATGCGGTAGTCGATCAGTATTTCTTAACACTGGGTACAGCTGTGAAGGAGGACCTGAGGTTAAATGCGGCGGAATGGGAGCTAGTTAAAAGCCTGACAGACATGCTTCGTCCTTTTGAGGTCTTCACGCGTGCAGTCAGCAGGGAGGACTGTCATTTGGGAAAAGCTATCCCATTGTTGCGCATGCTGAAGCACAAACTGAAGGCGGTGTCTTCAAAGTTTCAAAAAGATGAAGAAAAGCAGAAGCTTTTGTTTTGGCGGAGGAATTATTAGAGCGCCTACTTGGCGATGAACGTCTTCAAAAGATCCACTCAGAACAGCATTACATTTGTGCTACTATTCTGCATCCACGCTACAAAAAGGCGCTGGTAGGCTGTGCATTATATCCTTTTAGTGATGAAGATGTTACAAAGTACAAACATTGTCTAGCCTTGTCAGCCATCAGGTTTGAAAGAGAACGGAAGCAAATTGAAGGAAAAGGCAGTACATCAGCATCAGCAGGCCATCCCCAGTCAAAAGACTCCACTTCTGCACCTGTGGCTGTGGCACAAGTGACCTCTCAGCCGTTAAAGACACCGGCAACCGCATCATCTGCACCAGACACAACAGAAATATCGGGTGATGAAGAGGATTGGCTAGCTGAGATTGGGTATGGTTCTCAAAAGGTCCGAGCAAAAATTCAGCAAAGTGGAGGAACCGTGGAGAACTTTGAGTCGATGGTGCAGGACTATTTGAATGACTCAACAGAGGTCTATGTTAATGCTGACCCATTGGCGTATTGGCATGGGAAAAAAGAATTGTGGCCAGAGATCACCAACCTGGCTATACATTACTTGTCTTGCCCACTCGCAAGCGTGTCTTCTGAACTTGTTTTCAGTGCTGCTGGTGGCATTGTAACTTGCAAACGGACCGCCTCTCGCCCAAAAATGTGGAGATATTAACAATGATCAAGATGAATGAGCACCTCATACCACCAGATTTCAAAGTACCAAATTGCACGACGGAAGAAGACGAGGAGGACAGCAACTTAGATGAGGGAATTTCTTCTGTGTTAGGTGACACTGACCTACTCCTGTCTGAATTTGCAGAGTATGAGGATGAACTCTTCTTCCCTGACACGGAGCCCTGAAAATGAGCGAATGAATTCAGAAATTTTCTTTTTCGTACTTATTCACTTTTATTCCTGTGTTTCTGTCTTTCTTTGTTTTGCACAGTTAATATAATTAAAACTTTAATCACCTGTACTTTTGCTTTTTGGATGTTTGGGGGTCTTCTACTTGTTTTCGCCTGGGTTGACGGCTCTGGGGCCATTGCTGGGAAGGTCTAATACCGGATAAAACTAGTTTAAACAACATCCATGAGGAAAAAGGTTTTGCATTTTCTGACTTTTCGCTCAATGTAGCGTTTTCGGGGGCCTGTTTGGGGGGCTTCCTGGTGTTTGTGGGTGGGTTTCGGGGTCTGGGAGCACTACTGGGTATGGATAGTTTAGATAGCAAGAGGTTTGAAAGAAATCCATGGAGGCAGAGGGGAGTTATGGCCTAGCTGTAGAGCGCGCGTTGAGTGATTTTGGAAATTTTCAGAAAAGTGACTAAGTCCACATTTTTGTACTTTTGCTTTTTGGCTGTTTGGGGGTCTTCTACTTGTTTTCGCCTGGGTTGACGGCTCTGGGGCCATTGCTGGGAAGGTCTAATACCGGATAAAAGTGGTTTGGGCAACATCCATGAGGAAAAAGGTTTTGCATTTCAAAGTTCATATGTACTCACTAAACAAACTACTAAAAAGGTTCGCCTAGGACTGGCAGGCAGCAGTCCGCAGCACGCAAAGTGACAGACAAAGTCCATCGTGATTGCAGATCAGCGACAACACTAAAAAGTTTCCTACTACATTAACCAGTCATTAAAATACTCAAACTATCAATCCTCCACCACTATTTCTTCTTATCGCCATGTGTACAAAAGAAGGACTAAACTTGAGTCTGTAGGGGCTGATTTAGAAGCCCCTTGCGGCTCTTTTGCTCCATTGTTGCGTTACTTTTGTGACGCAGCGGCATGACAAAAGAGGCACCATGGTGCGGCGTATATTAACAACGTGACGCATATGGGAGATGCATCACGTTGTAAAGCCCTGCGTCATCAGGGGGCGTTCCGGTGCAAGGGAGGGCGTTCCTGCGCAGGAACGCATCCTAAAAGTGGCTGAGTGACATCTACAAGATTTCAATCGGTCACTTTGAGGACAATGATGCGTGACTCAAACCCTGCGCCTGTTTGAAGCAGACGTACAGCTTGACGCAGCATTGGGGAGATAGAGCATCCCAGAGCATTGCTGGAGCTGCACCATCGTTGCGACGCAACTCCAGCAATGTGCCGCCTTTACGGCACAGAAGCGTAACGCTTCGGTGACGTTTTGGGCACATGGTGCGCCGCATTGTAAATACGGTGCACCATGGGTGGTGGTGGCGTGGCGCACAATTACTGGCGCATCCCTGTTACTTTGCAGGGATGCGCCATTAATTAAATATCTGACCCTTAGTGTCTAGCATTACACAGTTCTTTAAACTACACTCATGCATAATTTCACAGGCCAATGAAATGAACACAAAATCGAAAACAAATAAGCATAGTAGCAGCGCTACTGAGAAGGAGAGCAGTGCACCTGAAATGCACAGAAGATTTTGAAATATAATTTACCTACAATGTAATCAGCAGCATTATTGCTCTTGGTAAAAACCAAAAATTTGCAAGATAATAACACACAGAGCAGGAGAAAACAGAGTAGTAAAGAAATAGCTACTACTACTCACCAAGCCCGGGGATCTCAAGGCCGAGCAGGTCCAGCAGATCGCGTTCCCGGTCCAGGATATCCGTCCAACGGTGGGTGACTTGGTTGTAGGTGCGCCGGACCCGAGATTGTTGGTACATGGACCGGCACACCTTCTCCCACCGCTTCCGGCGCTCCCGGAGCCCGTAGCCGCTAGCGATCTTGCCGCCTGCCATGATGGTCCTGGGGAGGCGGCGCTGAACATAAAAAACTAGTGCGGCCACCTCCTCCGCGCTAAAGATCTCCTGGGGCGCGACATTCTCCCCCCTCAAACGCCCGCACGGGAGCCGGGCACTGGGTGCGGGACCCTTCCCCTTCGCGGGCTGCTTCCCAACTCCCCTTACCATGGTCTTGGCAGAAAGGAAGCTAAATAATAAAGAAGAAATAGAATAGGGAAGAAGAAAAGAAAAGACTTTAAAAAAGTAGTTTAAAATTAACAAAAAGTAGCAGAAAACACAAAAATATAGAGCTAGAAAAATAGAGGGATAGATAATAAGTAAAAAAGATCAAAAAAAACTTCAAACAAGCAAAGGATGGCAGAGATTCAGAGAGGATACAGATTCAGAAAGCATGCCCAGAACCATAGGAATGAATGAGAAACAAGATGGCCGCGCCCGTTCACGACCGCGTGGGTAAGTTCGTGCGAGATTTTCCTCGCGAGCACACGCGAAATTGTACTAGCAAGCCGAACACTTTGCGAGATTACACATAGCGCCCGGAAACGGAATTACGTCACGCAAACAAGATGGCCGCGCCCATGTACGACCGCTAGGGTAACTTCGCAAACCTGTGATGATGAACCAGACGTAGAAACAACATAGTCGTGGCCGTTGCGAGCGGACAAGTAAGTTCGCAATTGCGAACTGGTACACAACCCTCGCGAACTGGCAGAAACCCTTGCGAACAAAAAAAAAAAACGCAAATTCGCGAGAGTTCGCGGATCCTGCGGATTGCGAATCCGTAAATACGCACATTCGCGTACACCAGATTCGCAAAATCCGCCCATGCTTAGCTTCAAGCCCTTGGAGAATCTTCTTTAGCGGGATACCACAGCAAGGCAAAAGTCCAGTCCTTTCCACTTCCCACAGACAGAAGCAACAACTGCAGGCCAACCCAGCAAAGCAGCAGACAACAAAGGGGCAGTATTCCTCCTGACTGCTCTAAAGCTCTTCTTCTTGGCAGGGTCCTCTTAAGCTAGATGTAATCTAAAGTTCTGGGGTTTAAGGTCTACTACTTATACCCCATCTTTGAAGTCTGTGTTTCCAGAGTTTCTGAGCTCAGAAAAAAACAGTTCTGTCCTCCTTGTTCCAGATTCGCTTCAGGAGTTGGAGACAGCATTTTTCAGAGCAGGCACAGCCTGCTCTGGTGCTAGGAAAAACTCCTCTCATCACTCTAAGTGCAGAGAGGTCTATTCAGCCTGGCTATGAGTCACCCAGGAAAGGCAGGGCACACATGTCAACCACCCTTGTGACTGTCTAGAGTGAATGCACATCACTAGCTCGTGTCACCCCAAAACCAGTCTGTGAATACACAAACAGGCAGAAGTACACAGGATGGTTAACTAATAAAATGCCCACAAGTGGCATTTTCAAACACACAATTTAAAAACCAACTTTACTAAAAGGTGTGTTATTAAATTCTGGGTTCAGAGATCCTGAACTCCAAATCCCTAGCTGTTCCCAATTGAAAGGTACACATGTAAAATGTTACTGTGCAGCCCCAATGATATCCTATAGGAGAGCGAGTCCTTGCAATAGTGAAAAACGAAATGCTCAGTATTTCACTATCAGCATGTGTAAAACACACCAGTATATGTCCTACCTTTAACACACACTGCACCCTGCCCATGGGAACATCTTGGGCCTATCTTGGGATGACTGGGGACTCAAATGAACGAAAAGGGAGGGTTAGGGTCTGGCAAGTGGGTGCACTAGCCAGGTCGACATGGCAGTTAAAAACGGTGTGCACAGACACTACAGTGGCAGGTCTGAGACAGATTTAAAAGGCTTTTTGTGTGGGCTGCAGGCTCACTAGTAGCATTTGATTTACAGGAAGTCCCTGGGCACACATAGTGCACTTTACTATGGACTTACAAGTAAATCAAATATGCCAATCATGGATAACCAATCATAATCACCATTTACATAGAGATCATATGCACTTTAAAACTGATTAGCAGTGGTAAAGGGCCCAGAGTCCTAAGGCCAACAAATACAGGTCAGAAAAATAGGAGGCAAAAGGCAAAAAGTTTGGTGGTAGAGGGCAAAAAGAGCCAGGTCTAACACACAGACTGTGTAGAATTAATGTTTTGTGCACACAGTGTGACAATAATGAAAAGCTAAATCATTAAAAGCTTAAAGGTGGGTGCCCCTATCAATAATAAAAGCGATAGGCAGTATGGCATGTTCGCCCAAAGGACAGCAAGCCCACAAGAGACAGAGATGACACCAGGTAGATAAAAGATCATATATTCTACTTGCATAAATGCATGCTAGTAAGCTCCAAAGAAGCAGCTGGGTGTGTCCCTAGCGCCATCCCATACTGGCAATGCAGTGTAGGCACCAGGAGATCTTGGAGACAATTCCACAAAACATTAAGTTACTAGTAGGATCAGTGAAAAAAATAGACTTTTCTTCCACAAAACCTTGAGCTTTTCTTGGTGTAAATCTACTCCTTATTAGGTAGTGCCTTTTACATCATGTTGAATCTTTTCTTGGGCTTCTGTACTGCAAGCATGTGATCAGGTTGAAGCTTATGTGGTGATTGTCCATCAGGATGTTCGGTATGGCCCTCATACCTAGTATGATTACTTCTGATGCCTGTGATTTGAAAGCTTGGCAACAATCGGGCAAGAGTCAGTCTCAGGAACAGATTTAGCCGCAGAGAATATTGTGCTTGCTCTGTGACGAAATGGTTAGAAAGTGATACCTCAGTTATCAGCTGTATTTCAACGGTGTCTAACAGGTTTGCATTCTGCATTTTTTCATAATGTGGAATTTCAATTTGTGTGTCTATCCGTCCTGATCCTTCAGCCAAATTCTAACAGTTTTCACAGTACAACTAATAACTCAGAAATGTGACCCTCAAAGATCATGATGGCACCTTCGGCATAGTAAATCCAGCATTCACGCTCTGTAAACCACCTCAAAAGAGAGTCAGTGCAGGATTGAATAAGATCCAATTTCACCAACATTCTATCCATATTGGCTAACCGCTAAACACACAAAAGTGATAGGTGGAATGCTTGAATTAATCTCAGCCACTGGTAAGTACTTGGGCCACATTACATTCCCTCATTTAGTTTTCTGCCCACTGTACAACTCCTGAAAGAGTCTAGCCATAAGCAAGTCAGCCGTAATCATTCTTCAGTGCAGCTGAAATGACAGGGAAGGTACCCTGTAGATTGGAACACAATCAACCTCAGACCAATTTCGACCTTTCACTTCCTCCTCATTGACGTCAAGTGTTGCATTGAGTCCTACTGCACGGGGAGGAAGGGTCTGGGCATGACATCGTACTTAGGCTGTGTGACAAACACATGTAAATGATGGGTGGAATTCTTGAGGTTCATCTCAGCCACTCATAATTGCTAGAGCAGCATTCCAGTTCATTGTTTTTTATGCACTAAACCAGTGATACTCAAAGTACAACCCTGGAGCTGCACGCAGCCCTCCTGACCTTTACATGGGGCCCCCTGAGCAGTAGCAGCACTGGGCCCCTGTTTACTCGACTCAGCACTAACGTTGAAAAAATACAGCAAGCACTTATTTAAAGGTTAATTTCAGTTAACCCCTTCGCTGCGGCTGCTATTCTGCCGTAGCGCTAAGGTGGAGGCGGGGCCGCGCGGCGCTCCCGTACTCGTGACGGAACCGCTCCGTCACGGCCCGCGGGTGAGCTGTGCTTGTGATGGAACGGTTTCGTCACGGCCCCGCCCGCTCTTTAGAACGACAGCGCAGGTGCGGAATACGCGCCGTGCAGGCGTCGGCGAGCGGGCCGTGACTGAACCGTTCCGTCACCAGCACAGCCCACCCGAGGCTCGTGACGGAACGGTTCCGTCACAAGCATGGGAGGGGTTAAACAAAAGGAAGTAACTATGCCCTTAACTTTAGGATCACCTTAGTTTTTAAAGATAGCAAATGTAAAAATACCATAGTATTTCCAAACTTCAAAAAGTGTATTTCATTGACCTGTAGAACTATTTCACCTTAGTAAACCAAATTATAGCAGTGCATTCAGAAGTATTTTTTTAAAGTAATGGTTTTCAAACATCAATTTAGAAACGTTCATGCTTCCCAACCACCTCACCCTGACAACAATGTCATTAGTGATAGTGGGGATATCCGTGCCATTCGTCCACCACACACCCCCCACCACAAAGACACTTTACACAAATTTGGTGTTCACTGCGTAGCTTTTATTACTTGTCAATAACACCATCTTTATTTGTTATTAAACCTCCAACTTTTGACCAATTTTATTAACCATTGAAATACCATTACTGAACATAAGGAGACGCAGACTCCATCTGCGCCACAGGTTACCATGTATTTACAATTTCATCAGCTCTAGATCCCCTCGAGGCGTGTTGTACCAGCAGGACACAACCCAACCCCTTACCACTTAATACCATTACTGAACATAAGGAGGCGCAGTATCCATCTGCGCCACATGTTACCATGTATTTACAATTCGTCAGCTCTAGATCCACTCGAGGCGAGTTGTACCAAAGCCAACTGTTCCCGCTGCGCCTTTCCGGCTACTCCACAAGGCGAGAGGACAAAGAGGCTACTCCCTTGATTCCGGCTATTTTTATCACCTAAGGGGAGGGACCCCAATGCATCTCCTTCTTTACTCGCATTTCAGGCGTCCCTCCCCTTGCCCCCTTTCAGGGAAACGAAACCGTTCCCTCGGCACTAAAATCCCACTAAAGGCACCCCTCCCCTAGACGCGGGGGTGCCTATCATTACATCCAAGCACAGGAGATGATTTTGTACAGCACGCATCTTGAATTCATGTAGTTCGAGGTCCTTTTATATGTGATAATGAAGAAAAAGGAGGGAAATTGAAAGAAAACAGTTGCCCAGGGTCACACAATTTGGTAAAGTGGAGAAGCCGGGATTCATCCCAGATTTTCTGGTTTCACATTGCGCAATTGAGTTCAGCTAGTAGATATGCATACTTCGCTTCCCCTACACCCACTTTACATCCCCCCCTACCCCCGCTGGCATCAGTGCAGCCCTCGGTCACACCAAAGGCCAAATGTTTGTGAGTACCCATGCACTACACTCTGGACAGAGACCAACCATATACAAATCAAACTTCCTCCAGCTCCACTTAGAGCAGTCCACCCAAACATACAGGGCAGGTCCTCTCTAGAGAAAAGACAAGCAACCTCAAACCAGTTTCAGCCATGGTAGGTCTCATTAATGAGGTGCAGCTTCAGTCCTGTGGCAGTGTGAGCACGGAACGACATTTGGACATATCGGTCACACTTAGAGCTCTTCCACAGAGGTAAGTACTCAGGCCACATCCCAGCCCATCATTTGTGCCTGGCATATCCCTCCGGACAGAATCAATCATATGCAAGTAAAACTTGGTACTGCTCCAGTTGTAATAGTCCAGACCGAGCTGCTTCGCCAGGTCCCTTCTAGATTGAAACAGGAGCAACCCCAGACTCTGGCTTTATTTTTTCTCTGTCTACATACACCTTGTGATACTTTTACCCTTTTAAATGCTGCAAGCTCAATGGAGGTAATTATATTCAAATTGCCAAAAGTGTGACGAGGGACATTTGACACAAAAGTGGAAATGTAATTTTTTTAAGTGTATGGTTGCACATAAATAAAGCTTAGACCGTTCAACAGGATGTAAACGGGGAGCCCCATGTTTAGCTTTGAGCATGAGTTGATTTGTTGTTTTTCCATTTCAGGCTTTACTCTCCATTGAATGTGACTTCCAGCTGAGAACAGAGTTACCCCGTTAAGCCGTAGTCCTCTAAAACAACTCAAGATGAGCATCAGCTACATATCGGAACTGAGGAAGCCCCCGCCCTATAAACCACCAATGCAGTCGCTGCACTTCTATGCACAACCTAGGCATGTCCCACACTCAAAAGTTGTACGACACATTAACGGTGAGTTGGCTTGGCACCCAAGATGTTAATACTTAATCATAAGTACCAGGACGGATTTAAAGACCATCCAAACCCTATTTAAAATACAGTTTTAATAGAGCAGTTGTCTTTCTGAGCAGCCAGGTAAATTTAGGAGAATTTGTCTTTTTAGTTTCAATATACGTCACAAAACATGATTTTTATTTGTGTAAACAAAAGGTACTATTGGCTTGAAAATACTTTAACCTCAAGACATAATTTGAGAACACAAGGTTGATAAAAAAAAAGTAAAATTATATAAAGAATGGGAAGAAAAAACAAGTGTAAAGTGTTGGCCCACGAGCCCTGGTACTGATGTGCCCTTCTCTTTATACATATGTGCATATATGATCATGCAAAATGCTGTCACACACATTGCAAGTAGGCCAGTACCTGAAGTGAGTTGACCCATTGCCATATTCTGTATACTGTGGTGGAAGCAAAATGTGATTTACAGTTGGAATGACCGATGGATGAAGAGGTCTGACCGAAAGCTCATATTTATATGTATTTTTGTTTATGAATTTCTTTGATTACATGAGAGTGAGACTGGCAGTACACATACAGCTGTCTCTATGCCAGACCTAAAAAGTACATCATACAATAGCACATCACAATTAAGATGAATTACAGAGAGGTGTGTAGTAATACATTAGCCACGATTCATTATTTAACCAGATTAGGGAGCAGCTAGGACGAGCCAGATGCAAGGGATAATCAGGGCCCAAACCCAATGCCTGCTAGCCAAAATGGAACTCCTAGTCGCAATTAAATGGAAGTCTCAATCTGAGATTGCCAGGTGCAGGTCACGCTATCGGCACACACTCGCCTAAGCGAAAAGGGATTGGGAAAGTTATATGTGGATGTCTCTACATGTAGCCTTGATCACCAAAAACAATAGGGATTTTTGGAACACAGCTGCAGTTTCTCTAAATGACCAAAAAGCAGCACTAGAATGCTGTGCCCAACCCCAGCAGTGGTTGGCACATTTTAGCAAATGATATACTACTACGTGCAACACAAACACTGAAGCCAGGGAGTCCTTAGGTAATAGCGATTCCTGTCATGCTAACACCCTTATGTTTTCGCTTAACGAAACCATGGATGCAATGAATTCTTGCATCCCAGCTTCTGCCCCAGGACTGGACAGGATACCAAACAACCTTTATAGGGAAAATCCGGAAATCTGGGGGCCTTAAATAAATACGATTTTTAACTTGGTCCTCTATGGTATGGACATCTGTCTCATGGAAACTAGCAGAAATCATAACCATATATAAGATGGGGCAGAGGTCAAATCCGGGGAGCCGATTACCCTAATTGATTCCCTCCAGAAATTGTGTTGCAAGCAGGTTCTGGTACAACTGCAAGGCTAGATAATCCGATAAAGTTTTTTGCCTGATTGGCAGGAGGGCTTTAGAGCCAATGTAAGTACTGTGGACCAGGTGTTCCGTTTCACCTGTTTGTATTGGAAAGAGGTGATAATCAACAAAGGTAAACTCTATGTTGCCTTTGTTGATCTCCAGTCTGCTTTTGACCTGGTCCCTAGGGAAAAGTTGTGAAGGGCGCTGGAAGAAATGGGTATGCTCCCCACCCTATTGAACATCCTAATCAGGTTGCATGTTGACAATCTTGCCCAAGTCAAATGGGGGGAGTAAGGAACTCTGACAAATCCAATTCGGGTAGACCAAGGGATCAGGCAAGGAATTGTTTTGGCCCCTCTCCTGTTCTCCCTATACATCAACGGAGTGATCGAATATGTGAACAAGGGCAGCTGTGATGCACCCAAAACAGGAGGGAGGAGTGTCCCTGCCCTTCTCTTCGCAGATGATACTCTGTTGATTACTAAGTTGCCACAGATTGCAACAGTTACTCAAGTCCTTTCAGTCGTTCTGCGATGAGCGGGGCTTGAAGCTAAACAGCTCCTTGCAGGCGCGGCCGACACAGGTAAGAGCGGTGAGGCGGTGGAGCGGGGTGGGGTAAGTCTACAGATGACGGAATAGATCAAATTAAATAAAAAATGTAATAAAACCACTTACCTTGAGCTCACCGCATAGCTGCCTCAGCGAAGTTGTTTTATTAATGTTTTTATTTAATTTTACCTATCCCATCGTCTGTCGACTTGCCCCACCGCTCTTACCTGTGCTGGCTATTCCTGGCTCCAAGACTAAATGTATGTTCTTCTCCAAACAAAGGATGACCCACTGCAAGAGACACCTGTTGGTGTGCGATACCCCAATAGATGCAGTAGCCGAATTTGATTACTTACGCATAAGACTCATCCCAAACCTGAGTTGGGCACCACAGTTAGAAAAGGCACAGTTGTCCCTAATTTACCACACTGCTAGTATTGCACAGATACATAGGAAAGCTATCTACAAAAGGGTGGCCCCAGCCCTTGAGCTCAACAACAACAAAGCCATGGGGTCGATAATGTACAGGGCTGTGATCTGGGGCTGGACAAGTAATTAAAGCCCTACCATAGTGGAGCACAGGTTCCTAAGATCCTAATTAAATCTTCCTGTGAGTACCTCATTGACCCCTCTTTTCTAGGCATGGCCCAGAGAAGAATTTAGCAAAAAATTGAGTGCAGAGTACTTACTTCTCCAGTATTGATCTTTTATAGATTCACATGCCTGAATCTTCCCCGTCGTCATGGTGGGAGTCCCTCTGTAACATAAGAAATAGCAGTATTACAACATTACCATATACCTCCATAGAGCAGAAAAACTCACTTAAGTAACTTTTCAGCCTCCTTTTAGAACATCCAAACTTCAGCCAATCACAGCTGAGACCTCAGAGTTCCCCTTCCCCACAGAGCCACCATACCTCAGATTTCTTACTGCACGTCGTGTGATAGGGAGTCTCCCTGAACTCTGCTCAGTTACAGTATTTTCTTCTCAACTTTTGACCTCCAGTCACAGCGTTAGCTACTATCAAAGTATTTATTGGACTTCATACTGGTGACCTATCTGCCTTTGAAATGCAAGAGCCTAAAAATGGGCTTTTTAGGCCCTGTAGAACCTGTGGAAAGTGCAGGCTATTTTCTGAAGACCCTCACAAACAGTATTTTTATTGCCTCTACCCTGACCACAAACCCAGGGAATGCAAATATTGCTGCACTTTTTCAACAAAAACCCTCAAAGATAGGGAAGGAAGGCTGTTACTCTGGGTGCAAAAGAAAAAGGCTGCTTCAGATTCGGAGTCTGAACCTGAGGAAAAGGCTCATTCTTCCTCAAAGAAAAGAAAGGATGACAGCCCCACTTCGCATCATGGGGACTCTAAGAGATCAAAATCTCAGGACAAAGCTGAACCTAAACATAGGAAATCCCAGTCAGAGGCTTCAACACCATCTTCAGCTCCTGCATCTGCATCTCTGATTCCTGTCAGAGACCAATCTTCTCGACCGTTGACAGCGTCGTCATTGAAGATTTCACTTTCCTCACGAAAACCAGAGGTTCCTGCGATGTTCACAGCTTCATCATCAATGACTATGACGACGGTTAAGACATCAAGGGCAACAACGACGACGGGAGCTTCGACGATGGTAACAACGCCGCCGTTGTCGACGGGGCCGTCACCGTCGACGAGGCCTCCACCATCGACGAAGCCGCCGCCAACTGGTTTGTCGACAGCGTCCTTGCAGATGCAAGCTGTCCACGCACCGTCGGCGGCACCACAGATGACCACATCGACAGCTGCACCGTCGACGAGCCTGTCGATGGGATCGTTGACAGAAGAAAGAATTAGTCTCCTTCAGCACAGGAAAATTCGGGACTATTCAAAGCTTTCTCCCTTACCTCCCGCTCGCCTTCTGGACTTCCAAGAGTCAGAAGATGAAGGTATATTTGGCCCTGCATACTGTCCATCGCAGTTAAGGGTCAAGTGCCAAGATTCTGATGAGGAAGACATTGAGGGCAATGATCCATCTTCTTATTTGGCAGGAGAATGTTCATTTGAGGAAAGGGATACATCTACCATGCATAGGCAGGAATCCTTCCAGGCACTCTATCCTTTTGATGACAGAGAGGAGGAGCGTCATCACTACAGGGAACCATCAATGAGCGTTCCAGTGTATCTAGTGTCGGATCTCCGTCACATTCTTAATGATTACTACAAAAGTTTTCCACGCTCCTCAGAGGCCTTTACCTCCTCAAGAGATACTCACTATTCTTCCAGTCCTAACTACTCCCATATTCACAAGGGAGAAGGCCCTTCCTCCTCCTCCTATAATCATCAAAGAGGACACTCAGGATGCTCAGCCAGAAGAAGGAGAGTTTCATTCAGACACAGATGCCCATGATGAATGGGATGACTACATAGCCCCTATACCACTGCCTCCTAACCCTCCTGCTGCGGATTCCCCTCCAGCAGATATTGGGGGATTCGATGACCTTTTGGAGCGGGCTTCCAAACGTTTCAACTTTCCAATGCCAACAAAACAGACTGAGTGTTTTCTATGTGATTTTAAACAAGGCATTCAACGTTCAGTGAGAGCAATTCCAATAATTGAATTTCTATGGCAAGAAGGGCTAAAATTGATGAAGACACCTGCCTCAGTACCAGAGGTTATTCTGAAACTGGACACAAAAATATAAGGCTCCAGATGAGTCGCCTGCATGCCTCATTGGTCACCCGAGGCCGGACTCTGTTATCATGCAGGCAGCACAGAGAAGAGCCAAGAATCCAGCATCTCCCTGCACTGCCTCACCGGACAAGGAGTGCTGTCACCTGACAATATTAGGAAGAGGTTCTCTGCTTTGGCGGCTACCTCCATCAGAGCTTTTAATGCTCTGGCTATTTTAGGGAGATATGACCGGCAGATGTAGTCAGACATCTCTACTCTGCTGGAATATCTACCTGAAGATAAAAAGAAAGAAACAAGAGATATTCTTGTGGAAGGAGAAAGAGCATCTTCAGAACTCATTGAAATAGCTATGTATGTTTCATCCACTGCATTTCGGCAAATGGCAGGAGCGGCAGCCCTACGTCACCAGGGATGGTTAAAAGCAACCACCTTTCGACCTAAGATGAAAGCCAAAGTTTTTGATGTGCCCTTTCATGGAGAGTGCTTGTTTGGTAAGCACATATACGAGGAGGTACAGTCTATCAAGAAGGACACGGATACAGTCAGAGCCTTAGGCAATCTCCAACAGCGCTGCTTTCAGTCCTTTCGGGCTAGAGGTCGGGGGCAAATGTTATCCCGTCCACAATTTCAGCAGCCGTACCAGCCATTTCCCCAGACTACCTACCAGCCATACAACCGGTCTTTTCAGTCAAACACCGCTCAAACGTATTCCAGACCGGCAGGACGCAAGAGGCAGCAATCTGCTAGAAAGTCACAAGACTCAAATAGAAGACAATGTAGATCATAGGCCCCTTCTGCTATAGTCGCACACCACAATCACTTCTTCTCCGCATCCTTTCAAAAATGGAACTCCATTACTTCAGACAGATGGGTTCTAGACATTTTCCAACATGGCAACACACTAGAATTCATTCAGCATCCTCCAAGTGTTGCACCACACAAAGTTCAGCTCTGTCACCTTCCAGATCTCTTGAAGGAAATAGATTTACTTCTCCTTAAGCAGGCCATGGAGGAAGTACCCCTCAACCAGCAAAACTAGGGGTTTTATTCCCACTTCTTTCTCATCAAAAAGAAAAATGGGACATGGAGGCAGGTCACAGACCTCAGAATGCTGAACAGATTTATAAAGTGTCAATCTTTAAGGATGCTTTCCCTGAAAAAGTGGATTTTCTAACATTTCTCAGATTCAGAGTGGCAAGGTGCCATTACCAATTCAGAGTGCCCCCTTTTGGTTTAAAGTCAGCTCCCAGGGTGTTCACGAATTAAGACATTCCAATCACCAGGTGTTCCCATACCTGGACAATTGGCTCATAAAGGCTCCCTCTTTTCAAGCAGCAGAAGTTTGAACGAGAGCCTGACGAATTCTCTTCCAGTCTCTAGGTCTTCGCGTCAATCTGGAAAAATGTCCATTATCCAGGCCAGGTCTTTCTGGGTGCACATCTCGATACAGATCTGGGCAAAGCCTTTCCCACTCAGGAAAGACTAATGCGCATTTTGTATACAGCAAAAATTTCTCATCAAAAAGGGACGCTTCTGTGAGGCACTACAAATCCATGCTAGGGATAATATCTTCTTGCATTCTGCTCATTCCCAATTGGCAGCTTTGCATGCGACCGCTGCAGGAACAGCTCGATTCGCAGTAGTTTCCGTCTCAAGGCTCATTCAACGACAAGGTTCGGATTTCTGCATCAATGACGGCCGCCATGGCCTGGTGGATGATCAAGGACAACCTTTTGCAAGGCCTGTCTTTCATTCACTTGGCACCACAGTCGGTGATGACCTCGGATGCGTCGATGAACGGATGGGGTCTCACCTTCAAGAGCTATAGATTCACAGCAAGTGGTCCAACCAAGAAGCGGAGTCTCTTATAAACATTCTGGAACTCAAAGCAGTGTTTCTAAGTATGAAGGCCTTTCAACCTTGAATCAGAACGGACAACACTACGACAGTGTTTTATCCCCGAAAGCAAGGCAGAATGGGATCACTGGCGCTTTCTCTTCTTGCTCAACAGATAAGGGAATGGCTCCTAGCCAATTATAATCTCCTTGCTAGTGGAGCATGTGCCTGGGATTCACAACGAGAAGGATGACTCTTTCAGCAGGGCCTCCAGACAGTGCCACGAATGGGAGCTCAATGACCAACACTTGAAGGAGGTGTTTCAATCCTGGGGCTACCCAACATTAGATCTGTCTGCTACGTTCCTCAACAAAAAGTGTCCTCTTTTTGCAAGCAGATATCCTCATCAAATTTCATGGGGATACCCCTTCCAGTTTCCTTAGACGGGGATGTTCACATATGCATTTCCCCCGTTTACACTCATTCCTCGAATACTTCATAAAATTAAGCAAGTGTTTTGCCGGAGCATTCTAATCCCTCTGAGGCTGCATCGCCTATCAGAGTGTGCCCTGATTCTCTTCCCTTCAAAGGAGGATTTTCTCTACATGAATCAGGGCGAAGTGGTTCATCCACAAATTCCATCTCTTCATTTGTCAGCTTGGCTCCTCACCACGCTGAATTGGGGGATTTGAGGCTTTCAGAGGAGTGTACTAAGATACTTCAGAAATCTCGAGCTTCATCTACATTGAAATATTACACAGCCAAATGGAAAAGGTTCAGTACCTGGTGTATCTCGCAAGCATTGCACCCATTCTCTTCTTCACCGGAGCAAGTGCTGCCTTATCTATTGCACTTAGCGAAACCAGGATTTTCTCACTCTTCTATAAGAGGTCATCTGGCTGCAATTTCTAGATATAGAAGATGTTCAATTCAAACTTCACGTTGGTCTAACCAAATCGTCAAAGAATTCATGAAAGGGCTTTTTAGAGTTTTTCCACCTGTTAAACCTCCTAAAGTTTTATGGTAATTAAACACTGTTATGTCTCAACTGATGCGCCCCCCCTTTGAGCCAATACCCAAATGCGAATTAAAGTTCCTCTCCTGGAAAGTAGCCTTACTCTTTGCCATTACATGAGCCAGACATATCAGCGAAATCCAAGCTCTCATCATAAAGAAACTGTTTCTGCAGTTTTTGCCGGACAGGATTATCTTGCGCACTAACCCTTCTTTTATACCTAAGGTGCCTTCAACTTACCACCTCAATGAGCCGATTGTTTTACCGACATTATTTGCTAATCCATCTTCAGCAGCGGAAAGGGTGTTCCATTCTTTGGACATCAATCGATGCTTAAAGTTTTATCTGAAAAGAACGGAGTCATTCTGTAAATTCTCTCAGCTAATGATCTCTTTCTCAGCACCCAGGAAAGGACAGGCCTTGACAAGGGCCAGTATTGCTCATTGGGTCACCTCCACAATTTCCTTCTGCCACGAGAAAGCTGGTCGCCACTTCTTGCGAAAGCACAAGGTCACTCTACCAGGAAAGTGGCAACTACCTCAGCCCTGTTAGCGGGAGCTTCTCTCCCAGACAATTGCAGCGTGCAGAATGTGTGGGCAAATGCTCACACATTCACGAAGCATTACTGCCCTGATGGTTGGAAAAAGGCAGATGTCACTGTCGGACAAGCTACACTCCGGTGTCTCTTTGCTTAAGGTAGGATCTTTTAGCCCGCTATTTTCTTTATAAAATGTATATAAATTTGTATGCTTATAATTTTCTTCTTGTTTTTTTCTGATGCTACAAGTTTACGTCATGGTGGGATGGTTCGCCTTCCCCACCATTGTCTTTTTGCTTATTGTGCCTTTTTACTGATTTGATTTGATTTGATTTTTGGATTTGTAGAGCGCAGCGAATGCCCGGAGGCGTCTTGGCGCTAAAGGACACTGAGGGACGTGCAAGGAAGGGTTGTGCAGAAGTAAAAATTAAAGGTCTGCTAGAATAACCATGTTTTTACTGATTTCCTAAATGCTTTAAGATTTGGACTGCTTTTAATTGTTAGTGGAAGGAGATTCCACGTTTTTGCAGATCTTAACAAGAAGCTCCTTCTATCCCGACGTGCCTGCTTGAACCTGGGGACTTTCAACAGTTTTAGTTGTGCAAATCTAAGGTTCCTATGCGGCACATAGAATTTTATGCGGGATGTCAGGTAGGAAGGACCCCTGCGTTGGAGCGCCTTAAACGTAATGCACAATGACTTAAAGGTTATTCTTTTTCTCACTGGCAGCTAGTGCAGGACTCCTAGTTGCTGGGATATTAGTTCATGTTTGGGAATATCCAGAATCAATCTTGCTGCTGCATTCTACAGACGTTGGAGCATTTGCCCGGTCTTTGTATTTTAGATTTAGAACGGGTACTTTGCCACTGAATACTTTTACTAAAACATGGAAATCCTGTACAGGCAAAACTGACTTGTGTCCATCATGTTCTGCCCACCCAGAGACATTAGCCCATTTCTTATTTGTCTGTAAGGAATATGCTAACCCAAGAAGGGTGTGGCTGAAGAATTTATGCCGTCAGTTGGGAACCAGGAGCCATGATGTGGCAATTAGGATACTTGTTTCGGACAGTTATGTACCCTATGTTTGCGCCCTAGCTAAATTTTTATTCTGGGCTTGGGCTATTCGAGCCAGAAAGCTTAAATATTCTGTTTAATTCCTTTTTAAAGAATATTTATTCTAGTAATGTCTTACTTTTTGCTATTAACTGGATATGTGTTACCAATTTTATTAATTTGCTTTTATGATAATGAAATTTTATCGAAATAAAGCTTTTTGACTTTGACTTTGACTTTTTCAAATATTAAAGTAAAGGGCATTTCCATAATCTAGCCTGGAGATAGCGAGGGCAGTTACCAATGTTTTTAGAGCATCAGGGGGGATAAAGGAGCCGATCTTTCTAATCATTCGGGATGGCCCAGACACTGGCGGTGAGACAGTTGATCTGGCTGTCAAAAGTCAGCCGACAGTCAAAAATCACCCCTAATTTTTTTGCCTTTAATACAGGCGTTGGACACTCCCCCAACTCTGTAGGCCACCATTTCGAGGACCAACAGCAGTATTTCGGTCTTGCCACCATTAAGTTTTAAACAGTTGGCTTGCAACCAGATGTTGGCATGGGACATGCAGTTGTTAAAACGGTCGGCAATCTCCTCCTCATTGTTAGTTATAGAAACGACCACCTGCGTATCGTCTGCGTAGGATATTACAGAGAACCCGAACTGCCTAATCAATGCCGCCAGAGGGGCCACGTAAACATTAAAAAGCGTCGGGCTCAGAGTCACTGCTCTCTAGTCGGATTCAAGCATGTGAATCTATAAAAGATTCAATACTGGAGCAAAAAAAAGTTGCTTACCTGTACACTGTGGTTCTCCAGTATTGATATATTTTATAGATTCACATGTGACCCTCTCACCTCCATGATTAGGCTCACCAATTACCTCAGAGTTTATTTACCTTTACACTTGTGCTCAAAATCTGAGGTATGGTGGCTCTGTGGGGAAGGGGAACTCTGAGGTCTCAGCTGTGATTGGCTGAAGTTTGGATGTTCTAAAATTAGGCTGACAAGTTACTTAAATGAGTTTGTTTGCTCTATGGAGGTCTATGATAATGTTGTAATACTGCTATTTCTTTTGTTACTGTGGGACTCCCACCATGGCGACGGGGAAGATTCAAACATGTGAATCTATAAAATATATCAATAATGGAAAACCACAGTGTACAGGTAAGTAACTTGTTTTTTTTGGCACTGACCTCCCCAGCACTAGCGTCCTGCAGGGTAGGGCTCATAGACCTTATGGCTTCCCAGGGTTTGGTGATAATCCCCCTAGTTTAAGGATCTACTCTAGGAATCCGGCCTGGACCAATTCTGGTTTTCTCCAGAGAAAGTATGTACAATATCCAGAGCCAGTATAAAATCATATTATTGGGAGGTTGTTGCAGTTGAAAATGTGTTGAACTGCAAAGGGTCCCTATTCTTAACCTTCATTGATTTTAAACCCAGTGCACAGAATGAGCTAACAATTAATGACATTGTCCCCTCTCCTTTCCCCTGGCAAGGAAGCCGCACCTCCTATTCAGATACTGTCCCTTTCCAATCAAAGCTTTTAACAATAAATGACATGTAAAGGGCGTAATTGATGATCTCTGTCCTGCTTGCCAAGGAGGTTTGGAATAACGTACCCATGTATTTTTCTTTTGTCCATCCTATTGCCAACTTCGGAAGAAGTGGACTGTGGCATTATGTAAGAATCTGGGCACCAGGAAATACTTGGAAGCATTTAGACTATTGAAAACTGATACTAGCAGAGTGGTGGTCTTTGGTGTAGCTAAATATCTATTTGCCCTGTGGGTAAACCGCAAAAAATATGTAAATGACAACCACTGATCTTCTAGCACACAAGGGAGCACTAGTATTTAGCACCCCATGTAGGTTCAGTATGGCGTGGGGTTTCAAACCTGTAATAATATTTTAGCACTGTATTACCTCTGGTCGACATGACTTTCCCCTTACTGCACATTGCTATTCTGATATTCAAATGTACCTATGCAATAGTCACTTTATTACTCCTGCGCTGATGCACTTGTTGTAGCATGTTTACTCATTGCTATGGCTCCTTGAGTCTTACTAAGTCGCTAATATCCCTATTCTTTGTACCCATGCTTTCCTTGCTGCTATTATGAAATATTTGCTGTTAGCGCCCATTTTTGTTCTTCCAACGGTAATAGGCTGCTTTGTGTAACCAGCACTGTTTAAACTTTGCCTTGTTGATATTGTCCCTTGACATTTTATTGGCTCTTTTAATATTTATTGGTTCAAGTTTGAATGTTTTATGTGATGTATTGCGATGTACTTTTATCAACCTAGTGATTGATAATAACATCTTTGGTAATGATGATGTAATACATTAGACAAGGCAGATTAAACAGTGAACAATGTATCATATTTCAGCTTTGCATGAAATGTGTAAAATGTTACTCCATTACAAATGTGACGGATATCCGATCTTCCTTATTATAAGTGCATTGTATTCTATGACACTTTTAAATAAAGCGGGACGGTAACACTTTTAAAAAGGCGTAAGGGTTATGCATCACGTTGGTGACAGTGTAACCCTTCTGCAAACTCTAAATCAGGCCTTATTTATTTTGTATAGCATTTAGCTGGAGTTGCATCATACGGACTAATGCGTGATTTTTCATTACACCACAGTAAAGAAGCAAGCATTGGCAAAGCCAATTGGTCTGGCATTTCATATATCTACAGTACCTCAAGTAATTACTTAATGTCCTTCTCGAGTCAGAAACAACAGCTTGAAGACTTTAATAGACGGCCCTATCAAATCAGAAGCAACTACTTAATAAGTCTATCACTAAGCCACAATAAAGCAAACACAAGGAGATGATGGACGGAGCGCTGAAACATTTCAGACATTCATCCCCAGTCACAGATCTGGGTTGAATTCATCATCGTTCTTTAGCTCACTTCACCACCCCAGTTCAGACCCTTCCATATGCAAATCAGTCTTGACCCTGTTCCTCATGGGAACGGTCCAGCCCGAACTGCCAAGCTAGGTCTTCCTTGGACCGGAAACATGCATCCTGGGACCGGTTTCGGGGTAACAGCCCTCATCGACCAGGCTAGCTTGAATCCAGTGGCAAAGTAAGCAAGGGACCCATGTCTGGGCATACCCTGCCAACTTAGGGCAAACAAACAAAACACCAGGAGATGATGGACGATGCACTGAAACTTGTCAGACACTCACTCCCAGTCACAGATCTGGGTTGAGTCCATCGTCATTCTTTAGCTCACTTCGCCACCTTAGTTCGGACCCAGCCATATGCAAATCAGTCTTGATCCTGTTCCTCAGGGGAACAGTCCAGCCCAAACTGCCAAGCCAGGTCTTCCCTGAACCGGAAATAAGCATCCTGGGACCGGTTGCAGGGCAACACCCCTCATAAACCAGGATCTAGCCTGAATCCAGTGGCAAAGCTACAATAACTCAGTTGTTACTAAATGTCTCTCTTGAGTCCTTCACAAAGTTGAAGGGTGTGTAGGTTCAACATAAACTAGTGCTTGTGCCCTAAAGTAACTATAACTCACGCCCTCGCTATGTTGTTATCAATTATTTAATTTCAGATGTCATCAGTGATTGTATAAATTATGTGATAGAACATGTTATGAGTGATAGGATGTGTGAGGTCATAAGTTATGCATGGCGAGGGCACAAGGTATAGTTACTCTAGTATTGGAACTTTCATAGATTTCCATGCTTGTATCATTCCCCGTCGTCGGAATGGGAGTCCCCGGCATACATTAAATAGCAATAGAAACCAATACTAAAACAGAACTTAGGCTTAGTCTTGTTTTGCAACCTATCCACCTCTTTTCGTAAGAGACCAAAAAAATGAACAACCAATCAGATTAGCCTCACCCCCCAGAAACCTCCTGAGAGAAGCTCAGAACCTCAGATTGTCTACCGCCTGTTGTGCTAGGGAGTCTCCACTGAGCTCTGCTCAGTTTTTTTCCTAGAACTTGGATTCTACATCATTGTTAACTGTTTTCCTTCAACAATTTCTCCAGGATGTCAGATAAAGAGAAGAAGGCCCTCTTTAAAGCATGTGCCACCTGTGCTTAAAAGAGGTTATATATTGAAGACAAGCACAAGGCCTGTATTTATTGTCTGTACCCAGACCACAAGGCTGCAAACTGTAAGATATGCTGCACCTTTTCTACCAAGACTTTGCATGATCGTGAGGGGCGTCTTCTGACCTGGCTGCAGAAGCTAAAGTCTAGAAAGGAGCCAGTGTCCAGTGACAGCGATGAGACATCTTCTGCGTCCTCTTCCAGAAGGTCTGTAAAAAGGGGTAGAGCTTCTCATTCACTTTTGAGAAATGCCCTGGTGAGGCCTTGAAAGAGACCCCTGATAGGTCTGAAGGGCTTAGTCCTGTCAAATCTCCTCACCGAGGTGTAAAGGAGAGGGAAGGGCTTTCAAAAGAAGTAAGACTTGAGAGGAAATCCAGTTCTGTTCCTCCAACGTCTCCTCCTGAGGCTTCTAAGACTTTCAAAAAGCCTTCATCTTTGCCTTCTGAGGTAAAATCAGCAAAAAAATGCCCCACTCGTCGACGACGGCGTCATCGATTCCATCGATGAAAAAGCCTAATGTACAGTCTTCTTCATCTTCTGTCACCCCATCGATGGGCTCGTCGACAGTGGTTTCCTCGTCACCGGTACTGACACAGGGCTCTGTGTCGACGAGTTCAACACCGGTGCTATTGGTATCGTCGACGATGGTGTCGACGAGGATGTCGACGACGACTGTGATGACGCCAACAACGTCGACGACGAGGACGTCGACGACAACTATGTCATCGATGACGACAACGTCGACGAATGTGATTTATTCGTCGACAGTTCTTTCTTCGTCGTCGACGGTCCCGTCGACGGTGGAAATAATTTCAATTTCCCTCAAAAAGCGTCAAATCACACCAGAGATGACTTCACCAAGGAGAGTGACTCCTTTACCTCCTGCACTTCTCCTTGAAGAAGAGGAATCTGAAGAGGAGGAAGGTCCTTTTGGCTATGCTGACAGCCCTTCTCAGCTACATGTCAAATGCCAGGACACAGATTCCGAAGGGGAGTATGAGGATTTTGAACAGTATGGTCCTCCTGCTCAATATCAATGGGACTATGATCAGGAGATGGTCCAAATGCCCTCCTCCTTACTAACGGACCTACAAGATATGCTCTTGGATTACAGGAAATGATTTGCAGCAGATCCTCCTGTTCCAGTAGGAGTGCAAGTTACTTCTGTTCCACCTGCTCGTCCCGTGGCCCCACAAATACCACCACCTCAGCCATTGCTTGAAGCGCAGGATATTCATCCAGTTGGGCCTCCCATCCAGGATGATACCTCAGACAACGACCAAGGCAATGTCACAATCCAGGATTCAGATGTGGAGTAGGATGACTATGTTATCCCAGATCCATCTTCTCCTGCTGCGGCACCAGTTGATTCCCCCCCTGTGGATATAGGGGGTTTCCATAATCTAATGGGGAGGGCCGCCAAGAGGTTCGACCTACCCATGACCAAGGTGGAATCGGAGTGCTTCCTTTATGATTTTAAGGAATCATATAAGAGGTCGGTCCGATCAATTCTGTTTGTGGACCATGGTTGAGAGGAAGTCTTAAAGGCAATGCAGAATCCAGCCACTGTCATTCCAGTTTTACCTCGTCTGGAGAAAAAATATAAGGGTCCGGAGGGTAGCCCAGGATGTTTGACCAGTCAGCCAAAACCGAACTCTGTCATCTCCCAAGCCGCTCAAAGAAAATCTAGAAATCCTTCAGCTCCCCTTACCACTCCTCCAGCTAAAGAGGGCTGGCATCTGGATAATGTAGGCAAGAGATTTTCATCTATGTCCAGCCTGCTTGTCAGAGCAGAGAATTCTTTGGCTATACTTGAACGTTACGATCGCCAGATGTGGTGCGACGTGTCCCCGTATCTCGATCAGTTGCCAGAAGAAGGAAAGAAAGAAGCAAAAATGATTCTCCCGGAGGGCGAGATAACATCAGCAGAGATCATTGATTGTGCAATGAATATTGCAACAACTGCTTTTCTGTCCTTGGCTGGAGCGGCTGTCCTCCGCCGACAGGGCTGGTTGTGGGACACTTGGTTCCACTCGGAAGTCCAGAATAAGATTTTAGATTTGCCCATTGATGGAGAAGCGCTGTTTGGGAAACATATAGATGATGCGCTCCAAGACATTAAGAAGGATACAGAAATACACATCTCAATGATCTTCATACACCCTACCCTTGCACGCCGCCGGGCCCCAGGGATATCGGCAGAAAGGCTGTGTTACTCAAACACTGATGCAAAGGTACCTCAACAGAACGCTGCCGGCCCGTGGGGTTGTAGGCACTATGCTGTATCATTGTGTAAACTATGCAATAAAGGTCTTTGGCAAAAAAAAAAAAAAAGAGAAGGATACAGAAACAGCAAAATCCTTAGGGACTCTGCAGTACCACAAGTTCCCATTCCGAGGAGCAAGGGGAACAGGTAATTCTTCATATAGGGGAGGTTACCAACAACAACGGTACTCCTCGTAGGGTTCCCAGTCACATTCTTACAAGTCGAATTATAACCAACGGCAGAATCAATCTTCTTCTTTCTCTCACTCGAACAACAGAGAAAGACAAGGTCGCCGGGGTAGAGACAACTTTAAGCGCCAATAGTAATGTAATGTGTAATGTGATGTAATGTGTATACTTGTAAAGCGCACTGTTGCCAGCCGGCGTCCTGGCGCTGTATACCGCTGGCGAACCCGTCCTGGCTTTCCCTGTGGGATGGCCCCTGCTGGGAATCCCCAAGGTGGAGCCAGGCATCCCCGGCGTTGATGGGGCCATTGTGGAGATTAGGCAAGCTAATGCCCAGAGTTGCCGAGTGGGACCCCTGGTTAGAGTAGGCAGCGAGGCGAGAATTATTGAGTCCGCTGACCCTGGTCCACCACCCTGCCGCGTCCCGGGCCGACTTCTGCTTCCGGGTCTGCCGCCTCTAACCAGTGAGCCACACCACTCCACAAGTGCGGCTTGCTGGCTCCGACTACTGCCCCCTCTCCTCCTGTGTCATCAGTGGGAGGCAGAGTTTCATTTTACGTACACAACTGGCAGTGGATAACATCAGACCGTAGGGTATTGAACATCATTCAAAAAGGCTATACCCTGGAGTTTGTCCAACCACCACCATCCAAGCCCCCTCGCGCCACAGTATCGAAATATCTCCGTCTACTACGGCTAGAAGTCCATCAAATGCTCCTCAAAGGAGCTATAGAACCGGTCCCTATCTCTCAATGGGGAAAAGGGTTTTACTCCCGGTTCATCCTAATCCGGAAGACGTTAGAAAAGTGGCACCCTATACTAGAAATGAAGGAGCAAAACACCTATCTCATCAAACAATCCATTCGGATGGTTTCTCTACAAGACATCCTTCGTCTTCTCATCTCAGGGGATTTCATGGCCACTCTGGAACTAGAGGACGCTTATTTTCACGTACCCATTCACCCAGCTCACAGGAGGTTTCTTCGCTTCACAGTAGCCAAGAGCCATTTTCAATTCAGAGTTCTTTCTTTTGGACTTTGATCTGCTCCACGGATCTTCACAAAGATATTAGCTCCGGTAGCAGCCTTTCTGCCTAAACAAAAGCTTCAGGTCTTCCCTTACCTGGACGACTGGTTGCTATAAGCTCCTACCAAACAGGCAGCAGAGAAAGTAGTCATAATGTGTACACGCCTGTTTGCCAATCTCGGCCTATAAATCAACAAACAGAAGTCTTCTCTTCGTTCGTCAAAGACAGCCAGATTTCTAGGAGCCATTCTAAACACATCCGTAAACAAGGCGTTACCGACCTTGGAGAGAAACTAATGTCCATGGCTTCTCGATTGTTAAGAAAAAGGTCACTTTCAGTTCACCTCTACAAGTCCCTGCTAGGTTCCATCTCCTCATGCATAACTCTGATTCCTCGCTGCAGTTTAAGAACGTGTCCACTCCAAGGAGAGTTGGACTTGCAGTGACACCAGGTCAACGGATTCTTCGACGACAAGATCTCAGTTACCGAGGCCATGAAAGAGGCGGCGTCATGGTGGATGACCAAAGAAAACATTTCTCAAGGTCTGTCCTTCACGTTGACCCTGGCTCCACACATAATAACTATGGACGCCTCTCTCGAAGGCTGGAGAGCGGTGTTACAAGATCTTCATGTAAGCAACCGATGGCAGCCTCAGCATCGTCTGTTGCATATCAATTTGCTGGAGCTCAGAGGAATTCACCTAGCCTTGCAAGCCTTTCTTCCACGAATACAACAGTCGACAGTTCTGATACGTACAGACAACACAACAGCCATGCACTATATAAACAAAGAAGGAGGCACCAGATCTCGACTGTTGTCGCAAGAAGCCCAGTCGATCTGGGAGTGGGCAATTCAGCAAGGGATATCACTCCAAGCGGAACATCTTCCAGGTGTCCTCAACAAAGCAGCGGACACTCTCAGCAGACTGGTCTGTCAGCCACGAGTGGGAACTGGGCAACTTCACTCTTCAGAAGGTTTTTCAAAGATGGGGCACACCTTCCGTAGATCTCTATGTCACTCCGGAGAACAAGAAATTCTGGTTCTATGCAAGCAGGATTCACCATCCGGGATCATTGTGGAATGCGCTTTCGATGGCTTGGTCAGGCACATTTGTTTGCACTTTTCCCCCCATTCCTCTGATCCCCAGACTTCTCAGGAAGCTCAAAGCAGAACCGTGCAGGATGATTCTGATAGCCCCTGCGTGGCTCAGACAGTTTTGGTTCACAGAACTTCACCTTCTCTCCCTGGACCTTCCTCTGCCATTGTAGCCGATTCCGAAGCTGCTGACGATGCCCCAGGGCCAAGTCTGGCATACGGATACGGATACTCACTCTCCTCAGCTCTCGGCATGGCTCCTGAGCACCGAGAATTTCTTGGTCTGAATCTCTCAGCAGAGTGTACAGAGGTACTTTCTCAGGCAAGAGCCCCAAGTACGAATAAGACTTACAGACTAAAATGGAAGTGTTTCTGTATCTGGTGCCAACACAATGGCCTCCATCCTTTTGAATCAGAGCTGCATGAAGTTCTTCCATACATACTATCATTACCAAAAGCGAGACTGGCTCACTCCTCTATCAAAGTGCATCTGGCGGCAATTTCTCGCTTCAGACGCATGTCTTCAGGCCCTTCCCTCTGGTCGGCAACAATAGTTAAACAGTTTCTCAAGAGTTTTCCCTCCAGTCAAGCCTCCTCCTCCTCTTTGGCATCTGAACTCGGTTCTTGCCCAGCTTATGAAGCCTCCGTTTGAACCTATTCACAAAGCAGAGTTGAAATTCCTCTCCTGGAAGGTAGCGCTTCTAATGGCTTTGACTTCTGTGAGGCCTGTGGGAGAAATACAGGCTCTCACAATTCAGGAACCCTTTCTACAGTTCAAAAAAGGAACAGTGGTTCTACGTACTAACCAAAAATTAATTCCTAAAGTTCCTTCGGACTTTCATTTGAATGAGCCGGTAATCCTTAAGACTTTTTTCCCTCAACCGGCTACTCCAGCAGAGAAAGCACTTCACTCTCTGGACATTCAGAGGTGCTTAAAGTTCTATCTTCATCGAACGAAGGACTTCAGAAAGTCTTCTCAAATGTTTGTGTCTTTTAGTGATCAGCGTAAGGGATTTCCCCTTTCCAAGCAGAGGATAGCTCATTGGATCACCAATGCTATCCAATATTGTCACAAGGCAGCGGGCAAGCCCCTGGAGTGTCGAGTCTGTGCTCATTCCACAAGGGCGATGTCTTCTTCTACATCCCTCTTTGCTGGTGTTCTTATCCGGGAGATCTGCCGTGCAGCAACCTGGAGCAGTACACATACGTTTACAAAGCATTACTGCCTGGATTCTGCGACGCAGAGTGACACAGCAGTCGGCCAAGCAGTCCTGAGGAACCTCTTTCAGTAGTGGTGAGCATTCCCTTTCATCCCTCCTTCCATCTTACTGTTTTATCAGCCCTAGCAAATTTTTTACCTCATGTATTTATGTTTCTGAAGTTTCTAAATAGGTTCTTGACTATTGAAAATGTCTTCATGATTTTTTTACTATGGCTCTGTTCCTAGTTTGATATTGGTAGTGGTTCCAAAAATGTGCTGCTAACTGCTAACTGCTAACTACTCTGATATAAGCATGGGAATCTACTGGGGTAAGAAAACAAGTTACTTACCTGTAACTTTGGTTCTCATCCAGGGGATACTCATCGATAGTCATAATCTATGAATAATCCCCGCCCATGTGCAGGATCCCGGAGCATATAGAAAATACATATAAATATATATGTATATATATGTGAAAACATATTTGCAGCCCAACACATTTCCCAACTGGCAAAACTGCTGCAAAATTACATGAATTAGCATACACACAATAGTACTCTCCCAACCCCTAAGGAAGAGAGAGAGAGCAGTAAACATTTGCATACAACAAAGCTTTATTGCCATAGGAAAACCCTGTTATTGCAGGCATTTGCTAGTAGACTATAGTAGAGTATAAAGAAACAAAGAAAACTGACACCTTGCCTTTAAGGCATTAGAGTTGGGGTACCGTGCCTTTAAGACCTGAAGGCGACCCCCTGCTCCCATGGTGCACCACAGGTGACAGTTGGGTCAGTTTTTTTTCTGGCTCCTTCTGTGAGAATCCTGGAGCTTGAGCTCTTCAGTTTTTGACTGAAATTGTTATTTTGAGTAATTTTTCTCAGAAAATTTGACATCTTCTGTGGTTTTAAGGCTTCTGCTTTGTTTTTTGTGGTGTTCCACAATTTTTTTTACATCAGAATGCCTGCTTTATTCCGGAAGTGTCCTTCTTTGTGGTCTGGCTGACCCACACTCAGTGTGCATTGTGTGCCTTCCATCTGCACACGACCCTGACCAGTGCCATCACTGTCAGAAGTTCTCTAGGCGGACTCTTCGTGACAGAGAACGCATTAGACTTCATGCCCTCTTGGAGAAAGACAAAAGTCATCAGGTGGGTGGTCATGGAGGCCCCAGAACGTCTTCTTCAAACAAGCATGCTCAAAAACAGCAACATTCCACTTCTCCTGCCTCCAGAAAAAGGAAGGAAGGAAGAAGATATCCGTCGACGTTGAAGTCGCCGGCAAAGAGGCCCAGGCGCTCTTCTGGATCACCATCACGACGTCGAAAGTCTCTGTCACAGCCAAGTAAGTTGACGTTGAGACGCCACACTTCAGGCTCGAAGTCTGTGGCTGCTGAAGTGTCCGAGTCTTCGTCGAGGCTTCCGTCGACATCGAGGCACTCTCCGCCGCCCTCGAGGGGGTCAGCATCGAGAGTTTTGACGGCTTCCAGATTGCCGCCGGCTGGCGTGCCGCCGTCGAGAGGTTTGTCGAGATCCCACCATTCCACGTCGAGGATGTCGACACCCAGGCGACGCCAAGAGGAGTCGCCGTCGACACAACGTCAAAGAAGGTCGTCGTCGACTCGACGTCGAAGGTCGTCGTCGACAGGACGCCATGGAGGTTCGCCTTCTACTCGACGTCGAGGAAGATCAACGTTGAGGTCACCGACTCGACGCTGAAGATCGCAGTCGAGATCGCCAAGGCGTGGACGATCGACGTCGAGAGCATCAAGGCCTCGTTCGACGCCATTGGTCACACAAACGTCTTCGACGTCGAAGCTTTTGCCGTCGAGGGAACAGGACACGGTGATTGTGGAGTCCCCTGGCTCCAGGTCATCAGGGGACAGATCTTCATCTCCTGAGTTGAACATCGTGGAGATCTCTCCAGAAGTGTCCCCCAGATCTGCGGACAGATCACGCAGTGTGTCATCTCACCGCCCTCAGGGAGCTGTTTCGGGCGGTCGCAGTAGTCCGGGCTCGGATTACTCCTGCACGTTCTCTCCGTCTGCTCCGAGGACAAGCATTCCGGTCAGGCCGGCTAAGTCTCCTCCACAGAAGCCACAACTTTCACCCAGACCAAGATCTCCTACCAGGTCACGCTCTCCGGTACGGCCCAGAACACCTACCAAGCCAGGACCTTCCCCCAGACCAAGATCCCTGCCTAGACATCGGTCTAGATCCAGGGGTCGGCACAGCCATCATCGAGACAGGTCTCAGCACAGCGGACGCACTAGATCTCCAACTTGGTCCTCCTCCACGAGGTCGACGGTCCGTGACTATTCTCCGACCTTCTCCTCCACTCCTCCTTCAAGAGTCTCACCTATTGATGACATTGCAACCTTCACAGATGTGCTGGGCAGGGGAGCAAAGAAGCTGAACATCTCTCTGCATACTCCTGTGGTCCCTACCTCTATAATTTTCGACACACTTCATCACTGGACAGCACCTAGACCTCTGCTGCCTCTGGTGCCCGGCATCCTTGAACCGGCGATGGCTACCTTCCTCAGGCCTGCAGTGGTAGGTTCTGTTCCATCAAGGCTTGCCAAGAAGTACAAGGCGCCCGCAGAGGACCCCTTGTTCCTAAGATCGGATCCCCCGGCTGACTGAGTTATCGTGGCAGCTGCCATGAAGTCTCACTCAGCCTCTACCTCATTTCCGGTACCCCAGAGAAGGACAGCAAACTCATGGATTCGTTTGGCAGGAAGGCATGCAGCACCTCTTCTTCATATATGAAGGTGGCCAGTGCTTCTACTCTACTTGGGAGGTACGATAGGTCCCTCTGGGACTCCCTTACTCACTTCACAGAGAAGCTTCCAAAAGAAGACGGACAGGATTTTGTCGAAATCCTACAGGAGGGAGAACTTGTAGCCAACCAGGTCATTAGTGCCGCAGCGGACGCCTTTGACCTCGTGGCCCATGGCTACTCCCATGGAATCTGTTCACGACGTTCGGCGTGGCTCCGCCTCACGGGCCTCAAACCGGATGCTCTAAAGAAAATCTTGAACCTCCCCTTTAATGGTTCTTCTCTCTTTGGTTCACACGCTGACGATGAAATGACCAAAATGAAATCTGAAATGGACACTGTGAAGGCTGTGGGTTTGGAGAAGCATCAGGAATTTAAAAAGCGCTTTCGTCAGGGGGATAAGCGACCTTACCAGCAGAGGGTTCAAACCCCTCAATGGTCTTCCCAAACTCAACAAAAGACCCAATTTCAGCAGAGACGTCCTGGCGGAGGCAGAGGCAACAATAACATGCAGCAATCTGCCTCCAAACAGCCTCCAAAGCCCTGAGCTGTTGCTTCCTCCGCAGCTGTTCGCCACTCCGGTGGGAGGGAGTGTTTCTCATCATCTGGAAGAGTGGCGATCCATATCAAAGGACAGATGGGTGCTGAATATTGTGCAGCATGGTTACTTGCTGAGGTTCAAGTCCCCTCCTCCGCAAGTTTTTTCTCAAGTAAAGCTCCTTCCCCGTTTCAACAGTCAGCTGCTGCAGGACAAAGTCTCTTCCCTCCTCAAGAAGAAAGCTATAGAGGAGGTTCCTTCCATGCAAAGGAATCAAGGAGTCTACTCACGCTATTTTCTTGTCCAAAAAAGAGGAGTAGTCAAAGAATACAGGCCCATTCTCGACCTACGACTACTAAACAGATTCATCTGGAAAGAAAAATTCAGCATGCTAGCTCTGCATCAGATCTTTCCCCATCTCCATCAAGGGGACTGGATGTGTGCCATCGACATGCAGAACGCTTACTTTCACATACCTGTCTCAGTGAGGCACCGAAAGTTTCTCAGGTTTCAGACCGGGCGCCAGCACTACCAGTATCGAGTACTTCCGGTTGGCCTCAAATCCGCGCCACGGACATTCTCAAAGTGCATGGCAGTGGTGACTGCTTTTCTCCGCAGGCAGAAGATCTTCGTCTATCCTTATCTAGACGATTGGCTGCTGAAAAGCTCCACTCCGGCTCTGCTTCAAGACCATCTTTCGTTCTGTCTCAACCTGATGAACTCATTGGGGTTGCAGGTTAACTTCAAGAAATCAGTACTCAATCCTTCCCAATGGATTCATTACCTGGGCGCTTCCCTGGACTCCGTTCAAGCAAACGTGTGTCCTTCGGAGGAGAGATTGTCATCCATGCTCCTGAAGTGTCATCTTCTACTGGACAATCACAGTCCCACAGCCAGGCAAGTGTCCTCTCTCCTGGGATCGATGGTCTCGTGCATCTACATTGTGTCCAATGCACACCTTCACATGAGGCCTCTGCAGCAGGCTCTCGAGGACCAATGGTCTCAGAGGTCAGGTCACCGTGTCTCTCTTCCACAAGGTGCCAAAGACTCAATCAAATGGTGGACGAAACGCTCCAACCTTCTCCGGGGAGTTCCATTCCATCGCCCTCCTCCATCACAGTCAGTGATCACGGATGCCTCTCTTCAAGGCTAGGGGGCTCATATGGACCAGCTTCAGGTTCAAGGCCTCTTGTCCGAAGTAGAGCGAGGCTACCACATCAACTTCCTCGAGCTTCGAGCCGTTCTTCTGGCGCTCAAATCTCTTTACCCGTCTCTGCGCACCAGCTACATCCAAGTTCAGACGGACAACACGAAAACTATGTTCTATCTGAACAAGCAGGGAGGCACCAGGTCAAGAGTACTATCCCTGGAAGCGCAAACCATCTGGCACTGGCTCCTGGCAAGAGGTATTTCCATCATGGCAGTTCATCTACCAGGAATACAAAATGTCGAAGCGGACTGCCTAAGCAGATCCTTCGTAGAAGCGCACGATTGGGTGCTCAACGAAGAAGTTGCACAGGAGGTTTTTCATCTATGGAGCGTACCAGACAGAGATAGACTTGTTCGCAGACGCCGCAAATGCAAAATGCCCCGTCTTCGCGTCCAGGTTCCCCCAACAGGGATCACAGGGGAACGCACTTTTGATCAGCTGGTCGCAGACATTGCTGTACGCTTTTCTTCCCCTGCCTCTGATCCCGGCGGTGATTCAGAAATTCTACAGGACCAACACCAGGATGATCCTGATAGCGCCGGAGTGGCCACGCCAGAGGTGGTACCCGGATCTCCTCCAACTGTCAGAAGTCCCGCACCGACTACTTCCTTGCCATCTAGACTTGTTGACCAAGGACCAGGAGAAGGTGTTTCATCCCAACCTTCCTTCCCTTCGCTTGACGGCATGGCTCCTGAGGTCATACAGTATGGGCACTTAGACCTCTTAGCAGACTGCATGAACATTCTCAAAGAAGCCAAGAGACCATCCACTAGGAAGTCTTATGCTTTCAACTGGAAGAGGTTTTTCATATGGTGTCTTAACAACTCTCGTGACCCTATCCACGGTCAGGAGCAGGTGATTCTACCCTATCTGTTGCATTTAGCAAGGTCAGGCCTCAAGTACCCCTCCATCAGGGTTCACTTAGTGGCTATCATAGCCTATAGGAAGTCACCTTCTCAGACATCATTCTTCCTTAAGCCGGTGGTTAAAGATTTCTTAGAGGGGCTTAAGAGAGTGTTTCCACCAGTGAGGTCCCCCTCTCCTCCCTGGGAGCTTAACATCGTATTTACTAAGCTGATGGGTGCTCCTTTCGAGTCTATACATAAGGCTTCTTTGCAGCACTTGACCTGGAAAGCCGCCTTTTTAGTGGCAATTACCTCTGCCCGTAGGGTTAGCGAAATCCAAGTCCTGTGTTGTAAGGAACCGTACACAGTGTTTCACGCCAACAGGGTGGTACTGAGGACACACCCAGGGTTTCTGCCTAAGGTAGTCTCAGACTTTCATATCAACCAGTCTATCACCCTAACTACCTTTTTTCCTCAACCTACCACTCCCCCGGAGAGGTCTTTACACTCTCTAGACCTCCGGAGGGTTCTGAAGTTTTATCTGGCTAAAACCCTTCCACTGATGAGTATACCCCTGAATGAGAACTAGGATTACAGGTAAGTAACTAATTCTTCTCCAGTATTGGAAACTTTCATAGATTCCCATGCGACCCACCCGCCTCCCCTGGGAAAGCTCAGACTCGACCATCTTCAGTGGTTTTGTTACACAACGGCTACGGAAATCTGAGGTTCTGAGCTTCTCTCAGGAGGGTTCTAAGGGGTGGGGCTAATCTGATTGATTGTTCATTTTTTTGGTCTCTTTTACAAAAAGAGGTGGATAGGTTGCAAAACAAGAATGGGCCTAGGCCTAGGTTCTGTTTTAGTATTCGTTTCTATTGCTATTTTATGTATACCGGGGACTCCCATTCCGACGACAGGGAATGATACAAGCATGGGAATCTATGAAAGTTTCCAATACTGGAGAACCAAAGTTACAGGTACGTAACGTGTTTTCTTACTTTGGGGGATGAGTTGTAGCTACTTGAGATAACTATAACAGGGAGTTTCAGCGGTTTTGTTAGTTTAAAACGTTATGTTTTAACTGACATTTTCAACTCACTATAAAATCCATTTGCCCTTTGGTCTTTCAGTGAATTTCTAAGTTTTTTAAATGTAAAGTAAGATGTTATTACAATTCCTAACAATAACTTATGTGAAGAGGATGTCCAGAGCTGTGCGCAGCATATGGTCTGTGCCAAACTCTCCATGGATGGCCAGTCCCCACCGCACACTGCCTAAGACAGTGCACAGCATTAAGGTGGCCCAAACCCTGCCGCCAGACCCTGCACCCAATCCCTGTGCACAGACTATGTCCTGTAACAATATCTTGTCTGCCATTTTAAGTAGGGCAGACCTATGGGCTTTGTCAAAGGCTCAGAACACCAAAATATAGCAAGTAGGCATACTGGCTTTATCAAGGATTCAATACTTCATCCTATATAAAGCTGACTTATTGGCTTTGTCAATAAATCAGCACCATAATTTATCATTAACTATAATCCAACGTATTTCCATATTTCCATGTATATACATGCCGATGATTAATAATAATCCCTGACTCAAACATTTTAACTAAAGCATTTTTCTACAAAACAACCACAAACATGTGTAGAGCCTTTCATTAACATTGTTCAAGCCACAAAATGCATCTATAGAACTAAACACAAGGTCTCCCCACACTCCAGTTGAAGAGCATACAGCCCCAGCTCAAAGTGCTTTAAAAAGCACAGTAATCTCTCCTGGGGTCTTGAATTCAATAACCCAGGAGACTTACTGCAGCTTTTTTTAAATGATGCTGAGGGGATGTGATGTGGCTCTGCCTGCAGCCCCCACAACATAAAACAAGCTTAGTGTGCCCCTGCACTTTTCAGGGGCACCACACGTATTTTAACCGCATGTGCGCTAGCGGTTTTCCCGCTGTGCGCTGCCTTTTTAAATTTACCACGTTACGTGACGAGCTCAGCTCGTCATCCACGTAGGGCACGTTACGCTCATGACGAGCTGAGCTTGTCATCCGCCCCGAAGGGGTTAAAAACCAAAACCATTGCAAGGCATCATGGCCCCCCCATGCCCTCCCACCCAGTTGGAGTTGTGAGTCAGAAATTATCGACTACTCCGCTCATTTCACATTCATGCTTTCTTTATTTATATATTGTTTCTAAGTAGAGTGGTAGGGCCTGCAGCCTCTGACCCTGAGCCTTTTCAAGGCCTGGGGACAACCCTGATTCCCCAGGGCAGATATCTTTTTAGGTCTCGGACTATTTCCATTCCGCAGGAATGGAATAGGACGAGTCTATAGCAGTGAAACCAAGAGTTTCACCATGAGCCCAAAAAAGAGGTTTTTCACGAGTGCATGTGCTCTCGTGCACGAGCTTGCCCGAGCCTTCTGCCTGCCTCCTGCCTTGAAGGCAATTGCTTCTTCGCCCCCTGCTGTTCCCTCCCACTCGCTCGCACATCAAAGGCTGCTAAGTACATGACAGAATTCACAAGACTGACTGGAAAGGCTGGAAGCAGCAGACATTCTTAAGTGAAAATTAGTGACCATCACGCTTGACTTTCCATGTATCAGCGTTGGATTCTTGCACTGCCGGCCGGCGTGAGTGCGTTGAGGTTTCACATGCTTTACTCTCCTTAATTATCCCTCCATTAACGCGCACAAATGTATGTGTTCATCCCATCCTAGTGCCAAAGTCTGCCTTCGTGTACGTCTTTAGGGTGCGCTTGAATTCCACCAAGGCACTCTTTGTCAGCTGCCCTTTGCTTCATTTCTCAGCTGCCTCCTCTTCCCCCATTGCTTATTTTAGGCTTACTCGAAGAGTGCTTTCAAATTAATTAATTTACGGCTAGGGCTAGGCAAACAATCAAAATCAGCAGCACACAAAAATATTTTTTAAAAACCACAGTGAAAGTCACTGAGCAGTTCGTTTTTTATCACTGAGCGCATTGTTTTAGAGCAAATAAAGGCACAAACAGCGACTGAAAGGTTGAGCACAGTATTTTCGCACGCTGTAAAGTAAGAGATAGCCAGTGCTTAATTTGAGGCGGTGATTCCATGTGGGGCCATCGGCACTCACTTTGGGGACCGGTACTTATATTTCCTCATCAGACTTAAAGCGCCACTCTTGGCCTCCTCTTTTACAAATTAAGCACTTAAAGTTTTCCAGGTTTGAGTTTATACGGAAACCACTTTATCAAGACGCATTTAATTAAAAAATGTGTTGTTTTGCAAAGTACCCCCTTTGATGCGGGCTAAAAAGTGTCATAAATTGTGAGTAGGGGCCCAAAAGGACCGTGGCCCCATAAAGTAAAAGTAGTTCCCTGCCACTCCATGACTTATTTTTAGGTCTCGGATCAAACACAGTTCAAGTGTGACGGGCGCGCTCTCCGTTTGGCAGCCTGCGGCCACTGACAGCAGAAAAGTGCTTTGATCTATATCACTCCCCTCTCCCACTCCCTCCTCCCACTTGCTCCTGCTGAGCCTCACAAAGTGATTGCATCTCAGCCACAGACTTCGTGGCTCGCACGCATTACGCTAAAAAACCTTTTACGTTCACACAGAGCCTTTCCAATGCAATTTCAAAGGTTTCCTACTGCGCTGTCACACAAACACTGCGCTGCCTCACACACAAACTGCACTGGGAGACACACACTGCACTTCCTCACACACACACACTGCTTTGCATCTCACACACACTGCCCTGCATCACCCACACACTGCCCTGCATCACCCACACACTGCGCTGCCTCACACACACACACTGCGCTGCCTCACACACATACACTGCGCTGCCTCACACACACTACGCTGCCTCACACACACACTACGCTGCCTCACACACATACACACACTGCGCTGCCTCAGACACACACACTGCGCTGCCTCAGACACACACACTGCGCTGCCTCACACACACACACTGCGCTGCCTCACACACACACACTGCGCTGCCTCACACACACACACTGCGCGGCCTCACACACACACTGCGCTGCCTCACACACACACTGCGCTGCCTCACACACACACTGCGCTGTTACACACACACAGAAATGTCTCACACACTGCTGTGTGTCACTCACACTGTCCTATCACACACAAACTGCACTGTGAGACACACACTACACTGCCTCACACACACTGCGCTGCCTCACACACACTGCGCTGCCTCACACACACTGCGCTGCCTCACACACACTGCGCTGCCGCACACACACTGCGCTGCCGCACACACACAGACACTGTGCTGCCTCACACACACTGCGCTGCCTCACATACACTGCGCTGCCTCACACACACTGCACTGCCTCACACACACACTGCGCTGCCTCACACGCACTGCGCTGCCTCACACACACACTGCGCTGTCTCACACACACACTGCGCTGCCTCACACACACACTGCGTTGCATCTCACACACACTGCCCTGCATCACCCACACACTGCCCTGCATCACCCACACACTGCGCTGCCTCACACACACACACTGAGCTGCCTCACACACACACTGCGCTGCCTCACACACACTACGCTGCCTCACACACACACTACGCTGCCTCACACACATACACACACTGCGCTGCCTCAGACACACACACTGCGCTGCCTCAGACACACACACTGCGCTGCCTCAGACACACACACTGCGCTGCCTCACACACACACACTGCGCTGCCTCACACACACTGCGCTGGCTCACACACACACACTGCGCTGCCTCACACACACACACTGCGCTGCCTCACACACACTGCGCTGCCTCACACACACACTGCGCTGCCTCACACACACACTGCGCTGCCTCACACACACACTGCGCTGCCTCACACACACAGCAATGTCTCACATACACAGCAATGTCTCACACACACACACACACTGTGCTGCCTCACACACACACTGCGCTGCCTCACACACACACTGCACTGCCTCACACACACACTGCACTGTTACACACACACAGCAATGTCTCACACTACGCAGTCACACACTGCTGTGTGTCACTCACACTGTCCTATCACACACAAACTGCACTGTAAGACACACACTGCGCTGCCTCACACACACTGCGCTGCCTCACACACACTGCACTGCCTCACACACACTGCGCTGCCTCACACACACTGCGCTGCCTCACACACACTGCGCTGCCTCACACACACACACTGCGCTGCCTCACACACACTGCGCTGCCTCGCATACACTGCGCTACCTCACACACACTGCGCTGCCTCACACACACTGCGCTGCCTCACACACACACTGCGCTGCCTCACACACACTGCGCTGCCTCACACACACACTGTGCTGTCTCACACACACACTGCGCTGCCTCACACACACACTGCGCTGTCACACACACACACTGCGCTGTCACACACACACTACGCTGTCACACACACACAGCAATGTCACACACACACACAGCAATGTCTCACACTGCGCAGTCACACACTGCTGTGTACATACATATATACATACATCTGCATAACACTATAAATACAAATATACATGCATGCATACATATATGCAGACATATGCATCTTATGTACATAACGGTTTGAAAACCCATAACAGTCAGTGCCATACAATTACACGCCTCATACTTACACTCTACTCAATGCAACATAAATACACAACATATAATCACATACAGTTCCACATAATTATATGCTACATAATTACAGTGATCTCAACGCAACATGCACTCCAAATACCACTCAGTACCACATAATTACAAACCACATATTTACTATACTGAATGCAACATACACTCCACACAATACCACTCAATGCAACATACTGATATAATACATAATTACACTGCCTCAATCCAACATACACTACAAATAATACCACTCAGTGCCACATAATTACACACCTCATGTTTACACACAACTCAATGCAAAATAAATACACTCCACATCATACCACACAGTGCCACATAATTATATGCTACATCATACCACTGCACTCAATGCGCAATGTACACCAAATAACACTCAGTGCCACATAATTAAACACCACATTATTATATACTACTAAATACAACACACACTCCACACAATACCACTCAATGCAACATATTTATATGCTACATAATTACACTACACTCAATGCAACATAGACTCCAAATAATACCACTCAATGCCACATTATTACATGCCACATAATTACACTCTACTGAATGCAACACACACTCCACACAATACCACCCAGTGCCACATAATTATATGCTACATAATTACACTTCAATCAATGCAACAGAAATGCACTCCACATATTAACACTCAGTGCCACATAATTACATACCACATGTTTACACTCTACTCAATAAAACTTAAATACACCCCTAATACCACTCAGTGCCACACACTTACAAGCCACATTATTACACTCTACTCAATACAACATAAATACTACCACAAAAATACCACTCGGTACCACAAAATTACACTCCACATATTTACACTCTACTCAATGCAACATACATGCACTCAACATAAAGCCACTCTGTACACATAATTACACATCACACATTTACTGTACTCTATAAAACATACATACGCTCCACATACCTGTCACATTTGCTAAAGTTTAAGCTATTGGCATTATAAATGACTTTGCTATTAATTTATCTATTTTCTAAAACAACACAAATAAAAAAATTCGATTAACAATTCGAATAGCTCACACTTTCCTAATGGGAGACCTATTGCATTGCAAATGCTTGTTTAATGTGGAGGGGGCAGCAAGCGGCCCCCTTTCCGAGCCTTTTCAAAGTCCCTCTCAAGTCATCTTGAAAAACACTGGCATTCTTTCATGCAGCTGCAGTTCCATAAGTGATTAAAGTCAGATGCAACTGCTCCGAAAGGCCTTCACCAAGCTGAGGGTGTTGCTCGGACATATACATTTGCATGCACACTTTTCTTATTTCAATTATTTGTGCTTGTTTTTCCTAAAATATTGTAAGAGGTTTTTCGTGCAGCAATTTAGCCGTATCTCAGATGACAGATTATCTATTGTACATTTTCATTAAACTAGTATCTAATGCCATGTACTGGGGCTCTGGCGGGTTTTGTGATTTCGAAGTGGGTTCTCATTAAGTTGGTATCTCCTTTGAGTTTCTAATAGAATTTCACTGCTGCTCGGTTTGTCTGCCTCTCCAGTACCCCTGAATTTCTACGCAGATATGTGCGTAGTGGGTCTCAAATATCTATTGGTCTAGAGGACGCAGGGAGTAATTCCGCATATGTTAATGTCTGTCACAGCCAAAAGAGGAGGTCCTGGACCCACTCCTTAAAGTTAGGTGCTCGCCCTCTTCCCAACCTGCGCGCCACCCTCCACTTGGCCAGCAAGAGCCTTAGAGCCACGTACCGTCTATATGCTGAAAGGTATGTCTTCCGTGTAGCCTAAGAGCGCCACTTATGGTGATTTTGTTAATGTCGTCAGAGTCATCCGTCCCAGAACCTCGAAGACCTGTCCCCAAAAGGACTGGACTGCCAGGCACCTCCAAGCCACGTGTGGGAAGCCAGCCGCCTCTTGCCCGCATCTATCTCAATCGTCATTATCTCGTAGTTTGAACTTGAACAACTTACCAGGGGTATTGTTTAATCTATGAAGATATTTAAAGTGTATGATTTGTAGCCGACTGCTGGCCGACACATTTCCAGTCTGCTTGCAGCAGGTTCCCCCAGTTCCTGGTCCCACTTACCCCTGGCTGTCTCTTCAGGTATTTGCATCGTCGTATTATGGCAAATTAGAGAAACTACTCGTGTAGGGTTTGTGCTTTGCAGTAATCGGTGCAGTAAGGGTAGTGTTGGCGGTTCGCCAGGGAAGTCCACAGTGGCCGCCTTCACACTCTGCCTCAGCCTGACATACATGAAGAGGTCCATCACCGCTGGGCCTATATCTGTAAAAAAACTGCTCTTTAGTACAAAATATCTCATTCATATGCAGGTCTACCCATTTCGTAATGCCAGTGTTATCGAGGAGTTGGCGGCATCTCAGCTCCTGGGTGACTTCTAGATCAGGGTGTCGGGCCACTGGGAGAAAAGGCGAGTATAGCATTGAGATGCCTAATCTTTTTGTAATTTTTTGCCATGCTGTTACAGTACATGCTACAGTAGTAGAGCCTGTCTCTTTCTCTCTTGTTTGCGTGGCTATGAATCCAGACATCGGCGTTGGCTGCATGTAGTACTGATCCACCGCCAAGTGTGGCATGAAAGGTGGGGGATTAAACCACTAGGTTGCATTGTGCGCTTGCGTGCTTGGGTAATACAGTTCAAAATCAGGGGCCTCAAATCCCCCAAGCGCATAGCGCAGGGTCAGAGTTTCCCATTTCAGTCTGGGTTGTTCTCTCCCCCAGGCGAGTCGTATCATTTCAGTTCTCAGGGTTTTCAAAAAGGCCTGTCCCGGAGCGCGGAGATGTTGACAAACAAATACAAGAGCTTAGGCAGGATGACTATTTTCATCAGGCATATCCTCCCTGCCATTGACAAGGGCAGAGATATCCATCTTGCCACTGATTCTTTGATGTGTTCTATCGTTTTCTGGTAGTTTGCCCCGAGCAGCTCCGGACCATCCCTTGCAACTATTATTCCCAAACATTTTACTTCGTCAGGGCACCATGCTATGTGATAGTCCAAAGGATAGGGGCGAACGGCAGCAGTAAGCGGGAACATCTGGGATTTCTCCAGTTGATTTTGACTCCCGGCAGCTTTCCGAAAGCTATAAAATCCCTCAAGATTGGGTTGAGGCTAATCTGGGGTTTCGGCTCACACAGAGTGATATCTGCGTACAATGAAATCAGGACATGTCTAGTGGGGTATTCAAGAGCCCATTCCCGATAGTGTTGCATAAGCTTAGCCGCCAGCTGCTCAATGGCTATGGCAAATAACAACAGCGATAGCGGCGCCCCCTGCCGTGTGCCTCTCGTGATGGCGAAACAAGTCGAGCTAGTGTTGTTTGATATTACTCAGGCACGCGGCTGATAGTAAAGCAGCCGTATCCAGGACAGAAAGCTCTGTGGCATTCCCATCATCTGCAGTACTCTGGAACAGGTAGTCCCATTCCACTGAATCAAATGCCTTAGTTTCATCTAAGAATACTGCGACTGCTTCAAGGACCGGGTCTATGTCTTGCATCACCGCAAACAGGGTTAGAAGATTATGGGAGGTGGCTCGACCTAGCACAAAGCCCGCTTCATCTGGCAAAACCAATTACATCATGAGGAGGCTCAGCCGGTTTGCAAGTATTTTAGCCAATATGTTCGCGTTGCAGTTGATCATAGAAAGCGGTCTATAAGAGTCACATCTATCAGCCGGCTTCCCAGGCTTGAGAATGGAAATTATGGAAGCTTCCCTCATTGTGGGTGGTAACAATAGCCTCTTCGTACATCTGTTTAAGTATAGGGGCGAGGTGGTCTATATATGCCTTATTAAAAGCAGCTGGTATGCCATCCTTCCCTGGTACTCTACCTGAGCGGAGCTGCATAATCACAGTGCAAATTTCGTCTTTTTCTAGCTTGGCAGAGAGGAACTCCCTCTGGGCATCCCCCCAGCCAGCCCAGGGTGACTGGCTTCAGGTATTGTTGCAGCATTTGTGGGCGCTGTCATGTTGTGGTATAGAGCGTGGTATAAAAGGTCTGAAATGTTTGGAGGATTTATGGTGAGACCCTAACTGTTCTTCCTTCTTTAATTCCAAGACGTAGCTGGAGAACCGAGGCTTACGGATCTGCTCAGCTAGTGTTTTTCCAGGTCTTTCACCTTCACGGTATCGGCGGTCTTTAAAGTATTTGCTTTGGAACAGCCATTCTCTATCTGCTGTTTCTTGATACTTGGTTATCTTATCTCTGAGTGCTATGTATTTCAGTGTAGATGGTGATCAATGAATGTCAAGCTCTGCTTGTTTTATCTCGTTCTATAGACGTGTGCGCGTTAAGCGCAGGTCTCTAAGTACTCCCCCCCTTTAGCTATGCATATCCCTCTAGTGGTAACTTTGAACGCCTCCCGTACCGTCGCCATACGCTTAACCTAGCCTATGTTGCGCTGAAAATAATCTTGAATTTTCTGATCTATTTCTGCTCGAAATGCTGTGTTTAAAAGCTTGGTAGGATTTAGGCGCCATGTCATGAAAGGGGCATGCCTTGCCGGTGGTTTGAGGCTCATGACTACTGGAGAATGATCCAAGTATGTGCGCGCAAGGTGTTCTACATTTGTTAGCCAGGTGCTGAGTCCTCTAGTGATCACCTAGTAGTCCAGCCTCGACCACGTCGCATGTGCCACCGTGTAGCATGTGTCCTCTCTCTGTTCCTGTTGTAGATACCTCCAGGTGTCTAGTAAGCAGTGCTCTGTCATGATGTCGCATAACTGTTGTTGGATGCGATAAAGTGGTGCGTTGTGGTTGTGATCTGTCAAGCACCGGGTTAAGAGTTGTGTTAAAATCTCTGCCCCATATTACATGTGTTGATCCTATGTCTATTATCTTCCCCCATAAGGTCCCCGCAAGGATCGTCGCTAAGTCCGACTTTGTTTAATATATATGTGACGGGCTTAGCAGGAGTAATCAAATCCTTTGGGATGGGTCTCACATTGTATGCTGACGACACGCAACTGGTGCTTGCGGTGCACAAAGATGGAGAGGCAGTGGAGGCTATCTTTCATGATGGTATGTTGGCAATTAGCTCATGGATGGCAAGTAACTGCCTTAAACTAAACTCAGATAAAACCGAGGTAATGGTCTTTGGTAACCTTGCCCCAGGATGGCCTCCGACCTGGTGGCCAGCTGAGTTGGTATTGGTCCCCCACCTGTTAAGAAGGCTAGACACCTAGATATTATATTTGAGGAGAGCTTATCTTTTAAACATCATGTCAATTCAGTGGTCTCCTCATCCTTTTATGTCTTAAGTACGATAAAGAAACTGCTACCTTTCATCCCAATTAGTACTGGAAAAACACTCATCAGTGCTCTGGTTATGTCAAGGTCAACTACTGCAATGGCCTTCTAGTCAATGCCCAAGAAAAAGTTCTGAGCAGGCTGCCACTGATACAGAATGCAGCCACCAGGATACTGACAGGTACTACAAAGTTTAAGTCAATTACCAATGTGGTGCGCCAGCTCCATGGCTGCTCATAAAAAGTAGAACTAAATTTAAGGCGCTATGTATTGCCTACAAGGCAGTTCACGATATAGGACCTGAATACCTGAAAAAAGCTTTTCTGGCATGCACACCCAGCAGAGCCCTGCGCTCAGCAGATGCCAACCTTCTGCTCATCCCCAGAACCAAGAAAGCCAACTGGGGTGATAGAAGATTTATAGTTGCCATGGCTAAATTATGGAATTCGCTCCCCATACAAATTAAGACCAGTCCTACCTTGTTATCATTCAGGAAACAAGTACAAACTTGGCTCTTTGAACAATAAGTGGCTAGCCCTCCGCTAATCCTTTCAGTCCATAGCGCCGAGACACCCATGGGTATTTGTGCGCTCTAGAAGTTGTTCAAACAAATAAATAAAATAAATAAGGTGAAGAAAAACATTGGGTCATCAGTGTTGGGCCCGTAACAGTTAACTAGGGTCACTGAATGGTAAGCTAGCTTACCCCACATTACGCTGAAGCGGCCCTGAGGATCAGAAATCGCCCCCATGGACACATATGGTGTGGTTTTTTTTACTAGGATCGCTGTGCCTCGTGAATAGGTAGAAAAGGATGCAAGACAACTGTACCCTGCCCATCTGGCAGCAAATCTCTGTGGTTGTTTGAGGTCTAGATGAGTTTCTTGTAGAATCGCCACCTGTATAGAGTGCCCATCCAAATATGCTAGTACTTGCCTGCATTAACATGGGCTTCCCAGACCCTTTATATTCCAGGTCATCAAGCGTATCTTAGAGGCGTTGCAGGAGTCAGTCATCTGAGTGGTCTGTCCTAAAGATCTGCAAGCTGTTTAATGTGTACTGCGCACTTTTCAGGGTATGCAGGGCAGATCTTTCAGTGTCATGCAATGCATCTATCGGCATGGGCTGCATGTTGTTTGGAAATTCTGGGATATATCCTGTGTTGTCATACAATGTACTTATACTCAAACATTGCCTTTTACCTCCCCCCACCCACTTCGACAACCCAAATTTGTCGTGAATTCTGTACCCTCCAGCATATCCCGAAATTGGAAAAAAACAGCAAAGATAATCTGTTCACAGTTTTCATCAGCAATTAATGTACTTGTTCCAAATAGATTCACAGTGTTCTACAATAAACTTAAAACAGGAAAAAGGACTTAACCGGCCCAACCACTCTTCGAGGAAGGGGAAGGGGGAAGAACAATCAATTAACAGAGGCCCAGAGTGGACTCTTAGCTGGGTCCCTCTGGTTTGATTTAAAAGGAAACTATAATACCCGGGGGTTCCTCCTGTAGGATATCATCAAAGGGTCCGTCTACCCACCTCCGTCACTCTCAAGGACAGAGAAGGAGCGGAAGTGGGGAGCGCGGGATTATGGATATACGTGCTCTCTAATTCACTGGAGCCTATTCTAGGCCATTACATGTGCCAGTCAGTTATTTCAGATTACCGCGGGATCGCTCTACCAGTCTTAACTAAAGTAGTGTGCACGAGGTACTTGTTTAACAACGCTATTCACTGTTTTTACTCACGGCCAGTTCATACAAATGTAGTTGGTGTCTTGTTCTGGTGATTGAATGAGTTTGATGTGAGTTATTGTTTTGATGCTAAACATTGCCGAAAGGGGGTTTTTCCCTTCTTTGACTTTCGTCTATCCAGAGAAGTACTGTCCGATCTCAACACTATCGGCTTGCAGCTTGCATCTGGTCACGTTTGCTGTGGCTAGACATCGTCAGGTATTTATTCCGGTTTCTTAGATGAGCAGTAACCTTGCAGGAGTAGGATGATGGCAGATTATGTCTCCAGAGCCACCAGAGCCTCACACAAGTGCGGCCATTTTGCTGGTGCGCCCTCAAGCGCCCCCTAGATATTGTAAGAGTTATGTAAATAGTTGATGAAACCCTACTATGCATAGGGAATAGCAATCACTGGGAAGTATTAGTGTCTAAAACGTTCTATTTTTGCAGCACTATTTCTTAGAGGTTGGTTTACATATGTAAGGGCAAAATGCAGCTACTCATTGTGAAAGTATCCAATGGCTAGAGCTCTTTTGAGCTATAAATTGTGCTGTAGAGTGAGTAAACATCATTTTAGTGACATGTCAACAGACAAATGGTGAAAGAGTGTTGATTCTGAGCTGCTATATATCTGTGTATTTTTGTATGATATTTTTGGGAAAACATGAGGCTGACAAGACAACTAAAGCTGTCTTTAGGCCAGACTTAAAACGAGGTCTGTCACAGGTGGACTGTCACCAGTAACTAGTTTCAGATTTCACAAGCATGTTCAAATCTTAAATGGATTGCGTTACTTCAAATAGGATTTTTTTATTGCTTAGTGTGGTGATTAGACACTAAGGGGCATATGTACAAAGAAGTGGTGGAGTGAGGCGTTAGCCGTCATGGCTTAACGCCTCACTCTGCCACTTCAGAAATGCAAGGCTGCACCATATTTACAAGAATATGGTGCAGCCTTGCGTTTCCCCTGCGCTGACTTTACGCTTAGCAGCCTAGCACCAACGCAGGCACCCTTGCACCATAGAGCAAGGGTGTCTGTGTGCAGGGGAAAATTGTTTATATTCAGGAAGGTGTCCCTTTCTGCACATAAACAATCTTTAAAGGCAGTTTTGTCACCTCTATATGTGCTGCTTAATGCAGCACACATGGAAGTTACAAAATGTCATTTTTTTCAAAGATTGTTTATGTGCAGAAAGGGTCACCTTCCTGAACATAAACAATCCAAGGTATTTTGCTTTTTCCATGTGTTCTGCACAAGGCAGCACACATGGAAAAGGCACAAACAAGGAGAAATAAAGCATTTCTCCTCATTTTGCCAAGTTAAGACCAGGTTTTCTCTGGTCTTAATTTTAGCGCTGCCTCCTATTTACCCCACCCATGTAAATATGGGGCAGCGTCAAAATCAATGGGTATTACGCCCACCGCCACACAGAGTGCCCACCCCTTCACGCTGAGCATAGCGTGAAAGGGGGCCTCATTTACAAGGCAGCGTTTCGCCACGTTAAGTGGCTTAACGCTGCCTTGTAAATAAGGCAAGGCCCTATTGCCACAGGAATGTCTGAAAAAGTGACGATCCCATGGCAATAGGGGGTTGTACATAATGCCCCTCAGTGTTTAACAAATGTGTTTGTACATTATGATATGGTCAAGAAATACATACACAATTTTCTATAACACTTTTTTGAATTCTAGACAGGCACTTCCAAAATGTCTCCATGTGTTACAGAAATGTCCCCATGGTGACATGAGCAGATGGAGTGGAGGAGAAAATGGGAGCATGGATCCTGCGTACTCTGTGGCCATGCTTATAGCATTCTGTAGCATAGACTTAGGGATGAAGATTAAAAACTAGCTTAGCCTTTTTTTGCAGGAAGGTATATGTCATCAGGAAAGGAACAATGGCAAAACAACAGTATTGGAAATGCCAAAATATTTTACATGAATTTTACACTGGACTAAAAAGGACTGAACACTCATTATTAATATTATATTGCTGACAGTGCAGTGTTCTAAACTTAGGATGCTCACTTAAATAGGCTGGAGTGCTTGACATTCACATTACTCCTGCCCTGAAAATTTGTAGAATCAGGCAATTCTGCAAGTCAGGCAAGCGTGTTGGGGTGGGAATGTACCCTGCATTGTGTACAGTCGTTTTCCCCTGCCCTGAGTGTTCAACTGCGATCCAGCGGGTTACCAACCCGCAAACATCTAACGCTATATACTCATCTGGGCCCATAAACACACTCACTCATATAGACTAGTCAACACTGCTGGAGGTCAAATTTTATAAGGGCAAAAAAATGTAGATCAATTGCCTATCAATTCTCTAGTCTATTGCTGATCTAAAACCCTCTCATTAATCAATGGATCTATTTTAGTTGAAGAGTAATTGGTGATATGACATAAGTTCATTATCTCATTAAATAACTACAGACTCATAAAAGTTTACATTTTTATCTAAATTAATCATATGAGCAAAACAAATTACAGTGTTAACTCCATCTTTCTGAGGAAGTAAGATCAGTTTACATAATTTCGAATAAGAGTTGCAACAACAAGTACCTCAGGAAAGAGAGGATAGAGAGTAAAGGGCACATTGACACAATACACAAAGTTCTATGTATCTAGGATGGTGTGACAATCAGACCCCTCTAGCTAAGAGTTAATGGGTCCCTTGGAAAGTTCATGTGACAAGGACTTCAGGAAAGGTTTCAGGACAAGATAGATGGCCTCTTCTGGATTCGATGCCTGCGTCACACCCCTGTCTGACACTAACTTCCTCCTTGAGTCTTCCGCAACCTTCTTCTAATTCTATTACCTCCTCAATTCTTCCGCGATCTTCTTCTAATCCTATTACCTCCTCGAGTCTTCCGTGGTCTTCTTCTGATCTATTTAGCTGTAAAATTGTAAGTCTGCTTCTTCAAGTATTCGATCAGATCAGCATTCAGACAGTATCTCTGTCTCTCAGCGTTCTTGCTGCGACTGCAACTGGCTAATCTAACTAACTACCCCAATTATACTTTCCCAATGGCATGTACCACCCCTAAATGTTTCAACTTTATGAAACTCCTATTTCTGATTGAACAAGCTGAGGGGATGAACATCACACCATGCTAAGTTTTGAATACTTTTCTTTAGTTCATTGTTTTAAGTTCCCGTCCATTAATTTGTTCTCCCAAGCTTTATTTCCCACCCATATTTGTAAACTTTATCAACAACAATGTATACAATTTCGCAGTTGTCTATTGAATCTTCAGGATGTTCAGCTGGTTCCCAAGACATGTGCGGGGAACGTCCTTGGACGAGTTTCAAGATTTGACCTCACGGTTTTGGAGTTGTCATTTTTGCGCATGCGGGAAGAACCACGTGGGTGTTATACTTTAGCATATGGGAGCATGGATCCTGCATACTCTGTGGCCATGCGTATAGCATTCTGTAGCATACACTTAGGGATAAAGTTTAGAAACTAGCTTTGCCTTTTTTTGCAGGAAGGTATATGTCATCAGGAAAGGAACAATGACACAACAACTGTATTGGAAATGCCAAAACATTTGACATGAATTTTACTCTGGACCAAAAAGGACTGAACACTTATTATTATATTGCTGACAGTGCAGTGTTCTAAGCTTAGGATTCTCACTTAAATAGGCTAGAGTGCTTGACATTTACATTACTCCTGCCTTGAAAATTTGTAGAATCAGGCAATTCTGCAAAGTCAGGTGAGCGTGTTGGGGTGGGAATGTACCCTGCATTGTGTACAGTTGTTTTCCCCTGCCTTGAATGTTCAACTGTGATTCAGCGGGTTTCCAACCTGCGAACTTCTAATGCTATATACTCATCTAGGCCCATAAACACACTCACTCATATAGGCTAGTCAACACCGCTGGGGGTAAATTTTTATAAGGGCAAAAAAGAAATGTAGATCAATTACCTATCAATTCTATATTCTATTGCTGATCTAAAACCCTCTCTTTAATCAATGGATCTATTTTAGTTGAAGAGTAATTGGTGATATGACATAAGTTCATTCACCTTATTATCTCATTAAATAACCACAGACTCTGAAAAGTTTAAATGTTTATCTAATTAATCATATGAGCAAAACAAATTACAGTGTTAACTCCATCTTTCTGAGGAAGTAAGATCAGTTAACCTAATTTAGAATAAGATTTACAACAAGTACCTCAGGAAAGAGAGGATAGAGAGAGAAGAGCACATTGACACAATACACAAAGTTCTATGTACCTAGGATGGTGTGACAATCAGACCTCTCTGTCCAAGAGTTAATGGGCCTCTTGGAAAGTTCAGGTGACAAGGACTTCAGGACAGGTTTCAGGACAGGATAGATGACCTCTTCTGGATTCGACGCCTGCGTCTCACCCCTCTCTGACACTAACTTCCTCTTCAAGTCTTCCGCGATCTTCTTCTAATTCTATTACCTCTTTCATTCTTCCGCAATCTTCTTCTAATCCTATCACCTCCTTGAGTCTTCTGTGGTCTTCTAACCTATTTAGCTTTAAAATTCTAAGTCTGCTTCTTCAGGTATTCGATCAGCATTCGGACAGCATCTCGGTCTCTCAGCATTCTTGCTGCAACTACAACTGGCTAATCTAAGTAACTACCCCAATTATACTTTCCTAATGGCATGTACCACCCCTAAATATTTCAACTTTATGAAACTCCTATTTTCTTTAGTTATTGTTTTAAGTTCCAGTCCATTAATTTGTTCTCCCAAGCTTTATTTCCCACCCATATTTGTAAACTGTATCAACAATAATGTAAACAATTTTACAGTTGTCCATTGAATCTTCAAGATGTTCAGCTGGTTCCCAGGACATGCGCAGAGAACATCCTTGGACGAGTTTCAAGACTTGACCTCACTGTTTCGGAGTTGTCATTTTTGCACATGCAGGAAGAACCACGTGGGTGTCATGCTTTAGCATCATTCAGAGGCCCAAGTACAAACTAATAGAGAGGTCAAAAGAAAAAGTATTAATTTCAAAATAAAATGACTTCACTGTATTCCTCCTATCTCTACTCTAATCCCATTTACTTCTAAAGACTATTTATGCATTAGCATTTAATATATAACTCGTTTTAGTTTCTACAAAGCAGATGCTGAGCAAGTGAGTTTCCAAGCGGCATTATTAGATGCTATTGCGCAGAAGCAGAATTTTCCCTCCAAGCATTAAGACGTCATGCAGGTGACGCATGCGCAATACAGTTTCCCGCGTTAGCAGCCATCTTTATTCATACTCTGGTTACTTGTTAGTAAAACACATAGGCAAGCTTCCTCTACCTAGAAATATATGAAACGTTGTGCATATTTAGTATTACAAAACATTATTAATACTTCGTTACGGGATTATATGAGAGGATTGTGTCCGAGCAAGTCTCTATTACACAAGTCCTTGCTCCATCAACTGCGAGTATCTGGTTTCCTGTTTTTTTATTTTGACTCTAACCTCATGCTAATTTAGGGTATGCACAAAAAGCCAGGCCTATCCCGTGACACAAGTAAAGTCCAGTGTGCCCTGATTTAATTGACAGTGAACTACTGTTGCCCCAGTATTGGAACTTTCATAGATTCCCATAGCTTTTATCATTCCCCGTCGTCGGAATGGGAGTCTCGGTAAACAAAATAACATAGCAGTAGGTACAAAAGAGAAAGAAAAATGCCTAGGCCTCCTTCCCTTTTGCAGCATATCCACCTCTTTTTGAAAAAGAGACCAAAGTAAAGCAACAACCAATCAGATTAGCCTCACCCCATAGAACGCTCCTGAAAGAACCTCAGAGCCTCAGATTTTCTACCGCACGTTGTGCTAAGGAAGTCTCCTTTGAGCTCTGCTCACTTCAATTCTATTTAAGGATTTTTCCAGCATTTTCTCTTCAAGATTGTTAGATGTTTCATCCAGAAATGTCTGACAAGGAGAAGAAAGCCCTCTTCAAGGCTTGTTCCACCTGTGGCAAGAAGAGGCTGTATGTGGAGGACAGGCATAAGGAATGCATCTATTGCCTGTATCCAGATCATAAGGCTGCGGACTGCAAGATCTGCCGCACCTTCTCTTCGAAGACCCTTCGGGATCGTGAAGGTCGCCTTCTCACTTGGGTCCAGAAATTAAAGTCAAGGAAGGAAACTCTGTCAAGTGACAGTGAGGACTCTTCATCTGCAACCTCATCTTGAAGGTCAGTCAAAAGGGGTAGGGCTTCCCCTTCACCTTCTTCAGAAAGTCAGTTAAGGCCTCAAAAAAGACCCCTAGTGAGTCTGAGAGCCGAAGTCCTAGCAAATCTCCTCACCACGGTGTAAAGGAGAGGGAAGGACTATCTACAGCTACTGCAGAGGTGGAGTCTGCTAAGGTGTTTAAGAGGCCCTCTTCCCTGTCATCTGAGAAGTCTGAGAAAGGCTCCAAATCATCGACGACGCAGCAGAAGATTCCGTTGGCGAAAGCCTCAAAATCTCAGGTGAAAAAAGTTACACTGTCGACGGGCTCAACGACGGTGCAGTCAGCGTCGATGTGAGCGTCGACGACGGTTACAGCGACGTCAATGAGGATGCTGACGAAAGTATTGACGACGACAGTGACGACGCCGAAGGTGTCGTTGACGGCAGTGGTGATGACGGTGTCATCAACGAGAGCTACTACGACGACGACTGTGACAACGACGGCGGCAGGAGCGTTGACGGTCTCGTCGACGGCGGTGTCGACGACGCCCATGTCGCGTCGACGATTCAACCGATGATGCTGGATCTTACGTCGACGACTTCGTCGACGAGTTTTCCTCTAGCGGCACCATCGTCGAAGGTACCACCGACGACGTCTATGTCGACGGAGAGAATTACCATTTCCTTGAAAAGAATAACACCGGACATGACATCTCCAAGGAGGGTTACCCCCTTGCCTCCCACACTGTTGATTGAGGAGGAAGATGATTCTGATGGGGATGATCAGGATTCTTATGGCTATGCACATAGTCCTTCTCAGTTGTTGGTAAAGTGCCAAGAGACAGATTCTGAGGGCGAGTATCTTCATGAATGCTCTTACCAGCATTATTATCGACGTCAAGAGAGCGCAAACCAGGAGATGGTGTCAGTTCCTTCTTCCCTCTTGACAGATCTTCATGGCATGTTACAGGATTAGAGGGCCAGATGTTCTCAGGCTCCTCCTCCTGTTGCCTCTGTCCTGGCAATACAGGCTGTACCTGCACCCACGGCTTCAATAGTGGTTTCTCCGGAATTACCATCACACGTGCTTTCTCAGCCACAGACACCTGTTCCAAGTATACCTCCAGCGATCCAGGAGGTTCAGGATGATTCCTCTGATGAGGATCAAGATGATGACAACAGGCCAATCAAGGCTTGGAATGGGATGATTACTTGATCCCGGACCCAGCGTCACCTAGTCCGGACCCAGTGGACTCGCCCCCTGCGGATATTGGGGATTTCACAAGTTAATGGAGAGAGCCTCTGGTAGATTCAAGCTACCTATGCCTTCTGTACAAACAGAGTGCATCCTCTATGACTTTAAAGAACCCTATAGGAAGGTGATCCAGTCAATACCCATTGTCAGCCATGTCTGGGAGGAGGGTTTAAAGGCAATGAAAAACCCAGCTACGGTAATTCCAGTTTTGCCACTCCTGTAAAAGAAGTACAAGGCCCCTGAGGATGGTCCGGCATCTTTGACTGGGCAACCGAAACCGTATTCAGTAATATCGCAGGCGGCACAGAGGAAGTCACGTAATCCTTCGGCGCCCCTGACAACTTCCCCTGATAAAGAGGGCAGGCGCCTTGATAATGCGGGGAAGAGATTTTCCTCTATGGCAAGTCTTCTGGTGCGAGCGGCAAACGCATTGACAATCCGTGGCAGATATGATCGCCACATGTGGTGCGATCTGTCACGATATTTGGACCCATTTCCCCAGGAGTCCAGGGTGGAAGCCAAAAAGATATTGCAGGAAGGGGAAGCAACATCGGCAGAGGTGATACACTGTGCCATGGATATTGCCACTGCGGCTTTCTGTTCGCTGGCTGGCACAGCGGTTCTTTGTCGCCAAGGATGGCTCAGGGGGACATGGTTCAGGCCGAGGTCCAAAACAAGATCCTGGATCTCCCTTTTGATGGTGAGGCATTGTTCTGCAAGCACATCGATGATGCCCACCAGGATATAAAAAAAGGATACAGAGACGGCTAGGTCTCTTGGTACTCTTCAGTATCGGAAGGCTCCTTTCCGGGGGGCCAGGGGGAAGAGTACTACTTCATACAGAGGATCGCATCAACAACAACGATACTCTTCTTATGGATCAACATCTCAATCGTATCAGCAACCTTACCAGCAAAGACAAGGCCAAACCTCGTCTTTCTCTAGATCCAATGCTAGAGGAAAGCAGAATCGCCAAGGACGTGATGCTTCCAAGAGACAATAGCGGCATTCTGGCTCTGACTGCTGTACCCACCTCCCCAACAACATCTGTGGGAGGCAGGGTGTCTCAATACCTCCACAACTGGAAATGGATAACATCAGACCGTTGGGTGCTCAACATCATTCAAGAGGCCCACACATTGGAGTTTACTCAAATACCACCTTCCAAGCCCTCTGCTGCCATGCCTTTGAAACATCTGCGTCTCTTGCAGCTCGAAGTTCATCAGATGCTCCTCAAGGGAGCTGTAGAGCTGGTTCCCCTATCTCAAAGAGGGGAAGCATTCTATTCCAGGTTTTCCTGGTAAAGAAGACGCTGGAGAAGTGGCGCCCCATTTTAGATCTCAGGGAGCTAAACACCTATCTCATTTCTCAATCCTTGTGGATAGTTTTGCTCCAGGATATCTTACATCTCCTCAATCCGGGAGATTTCATGGCCACTCTCGATCTCCAAGATGCGTATTTTCACATACCCATACACCCGGCTCATAGGAGGTTTCTTCAATTCACAGTAGACAAGAGCCACTTCCAATTCAGGGATTTAACCTTCGGACTTCGCTCTGCCCCGAGGATCTTTACCAAGGTGCTGGCATCGGTGGCAGCTTTCCTAAGACAACAGCATTTTCAAGTCTTCCCATACCTGGATGACTGGTTGCTGAAGGCCCAGTCCAGGGGTGCGGCGGAGGAAACAGTCAAGGCATGTACGAACCTTTTCAAGAACCTGGGTCTCACTCTCAACAGGGAGAAGTCGTCTCTCCTCCCTTCCAGGACAGCACGTTTCCTGGGAGCTATCTTGGACACGACTCACGGCAAGGCCTTTCCATCCCTCGAAAGGCAGGAAAAGCTGAAATCCATGGCTCATTTGTTGAGAAAAAGAAAGTGTCTTTCAGTACGCTGTTAAAAATCCCTGCTAGGAGTGATTTCTTCATGCATTCCTCTGATACCTCACTGCAGATTGTGGATGCGATCTCTTCGGGAACAATTAGACAAGCAATGGCGGCCAGTTCACTGCTCATCCGACGACAAGGTGGTGATTACTGCGGCAATGAAAAGGGCAGCCTTGTGGTGGACGAAGGAAGAAAACCTATCCCAAGGTCTATCCTTTGTATGCAATCCAGCTCCTCAAGTGGTAACGGCAGATGCCTCGCTGGAGGGCTGGGGAGCGGTGCCTCAGGATCTACTTGTCAGCGGGCATTGGTTGCCCCAGCACCGTCTTTTTCACATCAACCTCCTAGAACTCAGAGCAATCTGGCTGGCACTGCAAGCATTTCTTCCACGATTGCAAGGGTCGGCGGTTCTCGTCCGCACGGACAACACCACAACCAGGCACTACATAAACAAAGAAGGGGTAACAGATCTCTTCCATTATCTCAGAAGGCCCAGGAAAGTTGGGAGTGGGCGATCCTACATGGAATTTCGCTACAAGCAGAACACATGCCAGGAGTGCTAAACGAAAAGGCGGACAGACTCTACAGGCTGTTGTCAGTCAGCCGCGAATGGGAACTTTCATCAGTGGGGCAAACCCTCAATAGATCTCTTTGCCACCCCGGTGAACAGAAAATGCCAGTTTTCCGCAAGCAGGTTATACCATCGAGGGTCGTTGGGGAATGCGCTTTCGATAGCTTGGTCAAGAGCATTTGTGTACGCCTTTCCCCCCATTCCAGTGATCCCAAGGCTACTCAAGAAGATCAAGGCGGAACCATGCAAGATGATCCTAATAGCTCCTGCTTGGCCGAGGAAGTTTTGGTTCACGGAGCTGCACCTTCTTTCTCTGGCTCCTCCACTTCCTTTGCAGGTGATTCCGGATCTTCTCACAATGTCCCAAGGTCAGATTTGGCATCCGGATCCTCGTTCCTTACACCTGACAGCATTGCTCCTGTGCAACAAGAGTTCCTAAACCTTCACCTCTCTGATGAGATAAGAGAGGTTCTGTCTCAAGCTAGAGCCCCTTCCACTAACAAAACTTACCGTTTGAAATGGAAAAGATTTTGCATTTGGTACCAGAAGAAGGGTGTTGACCCTTTCTCTTCTCAGCCTCATTAGGTTCTTCCTTATCTCCTGTCCTTGGCTAAGGCAGGATTGGCTCATTCATCCATAAAAGTTCACTTGGCAGCAATTTCACGCTACAGGCGCACTGCATCTGGACCTTCTCTCTGGTCATCCAGAATTGTCAAGCAGTTTCTCAAAGGCCTGTTTCGAGTCTTTCCTCCGGTGAGGCCTCCGCCTCCCACATGGCATTTGAATTTGGTTCTCACCCAGCTGATGAAGCATCCCTTTGAACTGATTCATCGGGCAGACATGAAATTTCTTTCGTGGAAACTGGCACTTCTTCTTGCTCTCACACCAGCAAGACGCATTGGGGAATTGCAGGCTCTCACAATACAGGAACCTTTTCTCCAGTTCAAAAGAAATACTGTGATTCTAAGGACTAATCCGAGGTTCATACCTAAAGTACCTTCATACTTTCATCTCAATGAACCGGTGATTCTCAAGTGTTTCTTTCCTCATCCTTCCACGCCAGCGGAAAGGTCACTCCCTTCACTGGATATACAGCGGTGCTTGAAATTTTATCTGGATCGCACCAAAGGATTTCGTAAATCTTCCCAATTATTTAACGCATTTAGTGCTCGCAAGGGCCTTCCCCTGTCAAAGCAGGGTATTGCTAGATGGATTTCCAGTGCCATTCAGTACTGTCACTCTGCAGTGGGCAAGCCTTTGGAATGGCAGAATTAGAGCACACTCCACAAGATCCATGGCTTCCTCTACGGCTCTCTTTGCGGGAGTGCAAATCAAAGACATTTGCAGAGCTGCGACTTGGAGCAGCACTCACACCTTCACGAAGCATTACTGCCTGGAGTCCTTGGCACAGGAAGACACGGCTGTAGGCCAGGCAGTCCTGGGGAACCTCTTCCATTGAGCGGTGAGCTTTCCCTACTATCCCTCCTTCCTGTAATTGCACATTTTGTATCTAATGATAATACTGATTACTGTTTCAAAATGTATTTCTTTCTTTCTTATGAAAGTATGAATACTGAGGTATTTCTATATTTTTGTCACAAAATGTGCTTTATTGTTCACTGCTACCTACTCTGTTACAAGCTATGGGAATCTATGAAAGTTCCAATACTAGGGCAAGAAAACAAGTTACTAGCCTGTAACTTTGGTTCCCCAGTATTGGTAACTTTCATAGATTCCCATGCGCCCACCCTCCTCCCCTGGAAAAGCTCAGCCTTCAGCAGATGTGGTTACTGTTACACAATGGCTACGAAAATCTGAGGCTCTGAGGTTCTTTCAGAAGGGTTCTATGGGGTGAGGCTAATCTGATTGGTTGTTGCTTTACTTTGGTCTCTTTTGTAAAAAGAGGTGGATAAGCTACAAAAGGGAATGAGGCCTAGGCCTTTTTCTTTCTTTTTTCTACCTACTGCTATGTTATTTTGTTTACCGAGACTCCCATTCCGATGACGGGGAATGATACAAGCTATGGGAATCAATGAAAGTTACCAATACTGGGGAACCAAAGTTACAGGTAAGTAACTTGTTTTCTTCCTGTTTTGTGTCTCCATAGTTGTGACCAAACCCTTATGTCTACGTTACTGAAGATAAAGGCCTACTGGCCCACTTGTGTAAAGTTATTTTTTGTACAAACTCAGATCCTGGTGCTAATGTCCCAAGTGAATGCTGTGCATGTTTTTGTATGTGGTCTGTATGGTACATTTATTGTGTGTGTCAGTAAGCCAGCGTAAGTAGGCGCCTGTGAAATCTATTTTGGATTCCAATGGCCTACCAGCCTGCCGCTGTGCACAAGATGGAGGTGAAATGTGAAAGGATGTTGGCATTGTCAGTTTGATCACGGGAACTTGGAAGGTCCTTCGACCAATGCCATTGTCAGTCAACCATCTGGGAAACTGCCACAATACATTCTAACTTTAGTCCATGGGATTCAGCATGGTTCTTTCATTATTATGGGAGCGAGGTGTCCTGCCCGGGGCACCTGATCAGATGATGGGCATGGCATGGTATTACCATTTCCTCTACTGCCGCACTCCTTCTTTGAAACCGCAGCTTTTCTTTTAGTCTTGACTTTGTTATGGTGACCTCTTGGTGTCTGCGGGGCACCACATCATTGACCCTTTTCCATAGAAAGTGGACCACTGCAATGCTTCCCCCTTCACGAGAAGACCCCATGCTAAGGTGCTTAGTTCCCGTCTAACTTTCCACAGCTTCATGAACGTTAGTCTGCCAATTCTGTCTCACCTTTGAGAGTCCCACAGGCAGTCCTTCTATTTATGTAGCTGCATTGCCTTTACTGCTTGCTTTATGCATTTGTCATTTTGAAAGCTTTTGCAATCTTGGGGCAGGCTCTTTGCATGATCAAGTGGATATACTCCTCTGTTTCATCGCCTGTCATGGTCATTCCTTGTTTAGATTCTTGAGGGTGTCTTGACATGTAATTTTTTTTTTTTAACTTTTTGGGGTTTTATACAAGCTTCCAACAGAGGATCTTGACCAGTAATGTGCAGTGTGTCTGACTACTGGTTTGTACACTACTGTGAAATTGTACTGTTGCTGCTGAACCTCCCTTCTCTCAAACTTTGACAGAGGGTGTAGAAAGGTGCTGGTAATCAGATCAACAAGCATCTTGTGCTCTGTTTTGACTTGTAATTCCCACCCATACAGGTAAACATGGAAGAGAAGAGATTTTCACTTGACGTCTAAGTATTCCTTTCAATTTGGTCATACCTGATTTCAGTGTCTATCATGGTCTGCTGGCAAACGTGATCGCAGTCCATGCTCCACTCTGTGTTTTTGCAGAGGCCTGTCTGAGCCTGGGCCTGCTAGGCTTACATTTGCAGTTCTGTGTCTTTCAGGGGATCGAAATACACTATTGTGATATCATGGAGGAGTGCCCTCAACACTCTGTCCACCTGTATACACCAGTCACACAGGGAATTTGCTTTAGTCAGTGCTCTCAGATGCTCAGATAAGGTGGTTAGGTTTGGCACGGGCTGGTTACAATAATTGACCATGCAGAGGAAACTGCTCCTTTTCATGGCCCTCAGGGAGGTGGGATAATATTGCATTCCTTCAATTTTGGGGGGTAAATCTTCAGGCTATCTTTTGAGAAAACATATCCAAAAAATTCAATCTGAGTTTCAAAAAATCATTTGTCTCTGTGGAGCATCATATCCTTTTCCTTCAGTCTTCTAAATATTGCCCGTAGGCCAAGGTGGTGTTCAGCCAGGGCTGGTTAGTATGTTGTCACTGATGTTTAAGACACCCTTTGGTCCTGACAGAGTCTCACAAATGGTGTTTGGGAATGCCTCCGCTGCCGAGCAGATTCCAAAGTTGAGATGTTTGCATCTGCTTAGTGAGTTGAGAAAGCTGTGATATATTTGCTGGCCGGGTCAAGCTGTAGTTGGTGATAACAAACATTGAGGTACAATTTTGAAACCCATTGCACCCCATTGACATCTGGGTTAGTGGGGGTAGTATCTTCAGTACTGCTTTAGATCCCTGACGTTAACTGATGCGCCAGTGTCAGTTAGCGCCTTTACCGACCTACCTGTGATGGTCACAATACAGATGGGTTGGAGTCTCCATCTGTTTTGGCCCTGTCTTCTGTATAATACCAAGGAGACCTCGTTGTTGTTGTCATTATATTTATTGTGTTTGTCTGGCATCGTGGCCAGCCATCGGTTAATTAGTAGTCATCTTCCAGTGTCCATTGTTGCAAGGCCTATGTGGTGGCCATGCTGCCCTAGGGGGTTTTGCATTTGTTATCCCCCTTCGTGTGCTTGGGCAAAATGGTTTGCTTTGCCGCATTTAGAACATGTCTTCCCTTGGTAGGGCACGTGTCTGGCATATGGATGCCAAACCCGCATTTATGCATTGTGTCTCAAGGTGCCCTAGTCAGTAATGATAGTGGGGCTCCCTCCTTTATAATTCCTACCACCTCTTCGTTAGGCATGTACCAGTCTTTGGTTGCTTGGGTATGCTGATCCTCTTGTCACAGCTACTTCCCTCTCTTCCACCTCTCTGTTGGAACGTTTGTGGAATCTCACAAGGATTAGTATGTCCTCCAGTCTTATCCCTGCTTGATTTAGTATTGTAGTATTAGGCATTGTAGTTTTGATGAGCTGCGCCCTTGGTTGATCCAGGCTCTGACTTCTTTCTGTTGATCATTGTCAGTGCAGGTGCTGGTTAATGCCCTTAGTCAGACAATAAAATCCATTGATTGTTTTTACTTCCTCTGCCAGGACTTTTCACTTTGAATTGCTCGTAGTCCTGCCTGAGCATCTGATCAAAATAGGTATTCAGAGCAGCTATTTGTGTTCAGTTGTCTCATGTTCAGCCTTGCCCCTGAGAGGCTATTAAGTAGCTTGTATTCCTCTTCTGCTGCGAAGTGCAGCAAAAGGGACCTCTTCACATTCTCTCTCATTGCTCAAATAAGGTTTTTCAGACGGCTGGCCCATGTTTTCCAACAGAAGACTGCAGTCAGAGCTGGATCATTCAACTTGCTAGTCGGTGTTCATGACAACATTGAGGCATGTGTGCCAACCCCTACCTAAGGGGGAGCCTTGCATAGCAGCGCTTGTTGCTGAGCTGAAATGGCTTAGGGTCATCAGCCATGCCTGAGTGCAATGTGCTCAAATTATGTTTACTCAGCTGGTCTTCATATTCTATAATATGTTCGAGAGGGCACGGTGGCAGCAGTGGGTCTGCATGTGACGTCCTGATAGTTTTGTACCTTACTTCAGACAGCTCACTGTATTTTAAGCAGCTCTGATCTCTTGGCAATTGTGATAGGCATGGTAGTGGCAGTAAGCCACATAGGGACATGCCTCCATATATTTGTGGGTGTCTCACGCTCTCTGTGGCTGATGCACCTGCTGCAGCGGTGACATATCACGTCTTCTGCTAGTAGGTGAGGTAGCTTTTAGTCCTGGGGGAGGCTCCAGTTACTCCCCCAGGTATAAGGGGGCAGTTTGAGTTGCTGACACCTGTCTGATTTATCCACTGGACTAAGTGATGGCGGGCAGGTCCACTGAGTTGGTGGGTGCACGCGGCGCAGCAGTGATGATGGAGAACCACCCTGGCGGGTTCTGGAGCTCTTTGCCATTGTAGGGTCATAGCGCCCTCGGAGGCAGGAGGCACAACAGGACGCAACAGGTCTCTGGGAGTGAGCTCCGAGCAACCACGTTCGACTTTATTTAACCTTTAGCCATGCCCGGCCATCTAGATACCTGCAGCGTGAATGAATAATGACATAGGGCGGGCTGGCTTCCAACATCATTGAAGTTGAGAAGCTTTATCCATGTGTCCAGATTCTGAAAATCGCACATACTCAGAAACTCTAGGAAGTTATGACCTGCAGCTGGCACACTCTAAAGACCGAATTGGCAAACAACACTTCCTGTTTCTGAGCTGAACTGTCTTCAGATAATGCACTATCTCATAGAGTTTTTGAGTAAAGTGTCTGGCAGTAGAAAGAGCACTTTCTAAAATGCAAGCTCAAGGCTCGGTTCTGCACCTTCACATTTGACGTGCTATCATGATATACACCTGCTTGCTTCCCATATCACCCTCGGGATGACGTCATTACTAGTAAACAAGGTCACATCCCCGGGATTCATTCTAAATAAGAGATTCCATCTGGATGAACATATTAAACGTGTTAAAACGTGTGCAAATCCAGCTGAGGATTTTAAGAACATTAAGGGCCAGATGTAGGTAATTCCTATTTACTGACTCTTAAATACCGAATCATACCGATTCGGTATTTAAGAGTAGGTAAATAGGAAGGAGGCATATGTAGGTAAATCTCATTTCTAATTTACCGATTCTGTAACAGTCGGTATTTACCGATTCTGTAAATACCGAATCGGTATTTCACATTGATTCCTATGGGCCTTGAAGCCCATAGGAATCAATGGGAAATACTGATTCGGTATTTACAGAATCGGTAAATACCGAATCCTGCAAGGGTGCAGGGGGTGTCACTTTGACACCCTCTAGCACCCCAAGTACAGGCTTGTGTGACATGTGGCACACATACATGCCCTAAGGGCATGTCTGTGTGTCACATTGCACAGGTGTGCATGCACAGATGTGCATGCACACCTGAATTCGGTATTTTACCACCCAATAGGATTGGGTGGTAAAATAACGACTCTTAAGGGCCTGTGGCACTCTTAGGAGTGTCAGCTACATATGGATTTACAGAATCGGTATGTTTACCGATTCGGTAAAATACCGAAGTGGTAAATTTACCGATTCGGTAAATATACCGATTCTGTAAATAACTACCCACCTACATCTCAAAAGCCAAATACCGGTCGGTAACGGCCGAAATCGGCCGTTACCGACCGGTATTTGGCTACCTACATCTGGCCCCGAATTCCTTAATTTCTAATGAACACTTTTTTTTCATTTAAATGATTTTTATTAAGGAAATAACCACAGAAAATGCAAAAAACAGCTAGTATTTTCGAACAGTGCAATAAATCAATAACATATCAGAACAATAGATGAAAAACATATTGAAAATAAGGATATAATAATAAACTATTGCATGAGCTTGCACAAAATAATCATAAACAAGCAACTGATAATTTGAAAAAAGGAAGAGTGAGAAAAATAGCATTTCTGTGGAACAACTAGTATATAACATAACTACTTGAGACATTGAATTATAAAAAGGGAGAGGGAAAGGAAAAAGAATGAGGGAAAGGAAGAAAAGGAGAAAAAGAAATAGCAAAGAAAGAAGAAAAGAAGAAAAGAAGGAAAGGAAAAGAAAAGAGGATGAAAGAAGCAATTATGTAGAAGGCAAGTTCGAAGATAAATAAGTAGTAAATGGTAACCATAACAAATCAGATTTGATCTTTAAATGTGTTGAAGAATAAGAAATTGAAGCAATTCTGTGTGCACTACAAATGAGATTCCACCAATGCAAACCAGACAATTTAGAATTATCTTTCCAATAAGTTAATATAACCTTAAAGGCGACAGCAAGAAACAGATCAAATAAAATAGATTTGGGAAAGACTTGGTCAAAATCTGGAGACAAGGTGCCTAAAAATATATTATGGATATTAAAGGGAATATTATATGAAAAAATCAATAAACATTTTGACCAAATATGTCTCCAAAAGGAATTAACTTTAGGACAATGGAAAAGTAGATGTATTAATGAGCCTTCCACAAGAAGGCATGACCAACAAGAGGCTGAAATTGAGTGATTAAATTTATGAAGGAGAGAAGGCGTAAGAACAACTCTATTATAAATAAAATATAGTGATTGTGTTATGTTGGCAGCCTTGGAGGTTTTAAATTGTTTCTGCCATAGTTTGTCCCATTGAGGAATAGACAGAGTTTGGGATAAGTCGTGTTCCCATTCAAGTTCAACCTTAGACTTACTGCGAGGGGAGGATACAGCAGATAAGATTTTATATAGAAAAGAGGCACTAGGTACAACGTTAGAAGAAATATCAGAAAGAGGAGTATCAGGTGAAAGTGAATGCGGAAAAGGTTGAGAATTGAACTTCTGTAGAGAGGTTTGGAGAGATGTAACTAGAGTAGTGTATTGTTGAATACATGAGTCGCGTAGGTTATAAATTTCTTGGAATCTATGGAAAGACAAAATCACATCATTTGCAAACAGTTGATAAACATAAAAAATACCCTTTTCTTTCCAATGTTTGTAGTTAAAGGATGTGTGCCGAAATCTGATGTGACTTTTAAACCATAATGAGGAAGCTAGAAAGGATTGATATACATCAAAAGGTGTAAAGAAAAGTTTTCGTAATATGTGATGGAATATTTCAAAATTCAATATTTAGAAATAAAAGTACAATTGGACATAAAAATCACATCCTGAAAAGAGAAATCATTTAACAGTGAACTTTCAACGGAAACCCATGAAGGTTTAGATACATCTTGATAATCTTTAGACAAAGCATAAAATTGGCGAATTAAAAATGCATTATGATACAATCTAAAATCAGGAAATCAGACACCTCCTTCAGATTTAGGACGGGACAATTTGGAAAGAGCAGTACGGGCACGCTTATTGTTCCAAAGGAACTTAGTACATATAGAATTAATCTGAGAAAAATAATAATTAGGAATTTTAAAAGGCAACATTGACAAAATAAATAATATCTGAGGAACAATCATCATTTTAATTGTATCAAGTCTACCCCACCAAGATAAGAATAAGGGAGACCAAGAGGATAGTAAATTGGTAACTTTAAGTTTCAGGGCAGTAAAATTATGGGACAGTGTGTCACGGATATTGGAGGAAAACCAAATTCCTAGATATTACATTTTTTGGGGACACCATGTAAAATTAGTAGACTCAAACTTATGTTGATAACAGCAATCATTTAATGGCAAAATCTCTTTTTTTGAGAAGTTTAATTTGTATCCATAAACGTGAGAAAATGAGGAAATGTCTTGTAAAAAATGTGGGAGAGAGGATACAGGGTCAGACATATAAATAAGAATATCATCTGCAGATAATTTAATATGATGGGATTTTAACTTAAAACCAGAAATCAGGGGAAAGGGGACATCCTTGGGGTGTGCCCCTTTGCCGACAAAAATATGGGGAATAGAGACCATTAACAAATACACAAGCCTTCGGATCTGTATACAACAATCTAACATAAGAAATAAACTTAGGACCAAAACCAAACCAATGCAAAGTATGTGACACAAACTCCCAATTAATCCGGTCAAAAGCTTTTTCAGCATCTAATGATAGAGCTGCTAAGGGGGAAGGGTATTTTTTGCAGAGAGTGAGAATAATAGAAAACATTCTAGCATTATCAGAGGCCAAACAACCTTTAACAAAACCAGACTGATCTGGATTAATAAGAGTTGGGATAACATTCTCCAATCTGGTGGCAAAAAGTTTGGTGAAAACTTTACAATCATAATTGATTAGAGATATAGGGCGAACATTCTTACATAGTGAAGAGTCTTTATTTGGTGTGGGAATAACTATAATGAGTGCTTCTAAAAAAGACCCAGAAGCTTTTCAATTGGATAGAAAGGAATTAAAGAGTTCCAATAATTTAGGGGAAAAAATAGAAGAAAAAGTGGAAAACAATTCTACTGAAAACCATCAGGACCAGGGGCTTTGGACCTTTTTAAAGACTTAAGAGCAACAATGATTTCCTGAAGAGAGATATCTTCCTCAAGAGAGGAAAAGATATCAGGAAGGGTAGCAGGTTTGGGAATGTTTTGGAAAAAAGAAGTGAAATCCTCCTCAGTTGGGTTAGTTGTTTCTGTATATAGGTTATTATAATATGATTGAAAAGTACTAATAATGTCAGAGTCAGAGGATAGAAGTCGATTGTCTAATTCTGAACGGATGGGGCCAATATTTTTTCGTTCAGATTTAATTTTTAAACAGTTTGCCAACATCCTCCTGGCTTTATTTTGACCCCCATGGTATTTTGATTTAATTTTAAGAAGGACGTTACATGCATCTACAGTGGCAATTTTATTCAACGTAGATTTAGCTTTAATTAGTTCTTGTAACGCAGAGGGAGATTTAGATCAGAAGTAACTATGTTCCAAAGTTTTGATTAAACTAAGCATGTCTTTATATTGTTTACTCAATATTTTTTTCTTCTTAGCTGAATAAGCAATAGTAAAGGCTCTGAATGCTTTAAAAGCATCCCAATTGTTGTATGCTGAGGTATCGAGAGAGTTGTTAAGTTAAAAACATTCTTTAATAAAAGAGGTCGCTTCTGAAATAAAGGTACGGTCAGATAAAAGGTAATTATTAAAACGCCAGCGACCTTGTTTGTGAGGAGAAAGGGATGTATCAATATGGGTAGAAACAGGAGCATGGTCAGAGATAAAAATAGAACCAGTGTCGGAGGAATGGAGACAAGGCAACAATGATTTTGAAATTAAAATATAATCAATACGGGAGCGTGTGTGTGAACAGGAGAGAAAAAGGTAAATTCAGAGGCATCAGGGTTACATGTTTTCCAAGAGTCAAATAGGGAACGGGAGGAAATGGCTGGTTGGAATGATTTATGGGTCTTGTCAGGTCGAAATTTATAATTTGACACTCTATCAGAGAAGGGATCAAGCCAATTATTAAAACACCACCAATTATCACATTAGGATTAGAAATAGACATCAATTTCAATTTGATAGAATTGTAAAATTCAGGGTCTGGTTTCACAGGACCATAGACATTAAAAAAACGTAATAAGTGTTTTGTTAATGGTGGCGTCAAATATCACCCAACGACCATTAGAATCACTGTCGGATGATACAATTTGAGCTTGAATGGATTTGTGAAATATTATGGCAACACCACCATTACGATCAATAGTTGGTGAAAAAACAATTTGATTAACCTAATGGCGCTTACGTTTTAGAGATTCAACATCATTACAGTGTGTTTCCTGCAAAAAAGCAACTTGAGCATTAAGTTTAGCTAGGTGAGACAATACCTTTTGACGTTTGATAGGATGACCTAGACCACGTACATTCCACGAGAAAACATTAACCATGGAGTTGGATTAGGGAATATGTAAGGAAACAGGAACACGAGACTGCATATTCAACAGAAAGAAAACTGTGGGACAAATAGGAAAGACAAGAGAAACACCAATTATGCAATGGTGAAAAGAGAATATTATAAAAAACAAAACATGTAGAGAACAACAAAACCACCAATAAAAAAACAAATAAAGAAGGAAGGAAAAAAGAAAGAGGGAAAAGGATAGGAAGATGTAGAGAAGAAATAAGTAGACAGATCAAGGAGGAAAATCCAGATCTGAAGAAAGCGAGAAATATAAGTGAAGAGAAGCATGGTGACAGCGAAGGACACGGACACCCATAAGAGAATAATAATTGAAAAAAGAACCTCAAGAACAACAAAGAAAACCAGCAACTAGGAAAATATTATACAATACAGAAATAATGGAGACAAGATAACAACCCTGGAAAGGAACAGTGGATTATACAGACAGCAAACAACGAAAAGATTTTGAAAGAAAAGAGTCATTAGTCATTAGTTTCCATGCCATGTGATGAAATTGTATCGAGGACAATCTTCAGTTTTGTAGGATCATCAAAGGAACGTGACCGACCATCAAATGTGGTTTTACAAAGGAAGGGTTGAAGAATTCCATACTTGAAGTTGAGTCGCCTCATTTGGCAAGAAACTCTTTGCGGCGAGCATTGGTAACATTGGAAACGTCCTGGGAGATAAAGATGTTGTGACCTGGCCAAGTTAGAGGACGTTTAAGTCTCTCTGCCCTCAAGACATGCATAAGTTCAGTAAATTCCAAAAAGAGCATTATGATACCACGCGGCTTGTTAGACGTGGAATTGAGACAGCCTAAGCGATGTGCCCTTTGAATGTTGAGAGGAGATGAAGTAGCTTGAAGATCCAGTAATTCTGGGAGACACTTCTGTAAAAAAGCAACCAAGTCAGTCCCTTCAATATTTTCCGGAAGACCAAAAACGCGTAGGTTGTTCCATCGATTACGATTTTCAAGATCCTCAGTGTGAAGTTTTAATTTGTGAATTTCTAGTTCAAGTAGTGGAATTTTCACAGAGACATCCTGAATATCACTAACTCTTTGCTCCAAATCCAGTACCTTACCCTCCATGAAAATCCATCTTTCCTCAATCTGTTTTAGTTTTTCATTAGTAGTAGTCATAAAAGGCTGCAGACCACGAACCTCATCCAATATAGAGTCCAAAACAGGATTCTGTGAGGACAGGATAGGAGAGGGTGGGTCATTCGTATGCCTTTTCGGTTTGGTATCAGTGGAGGAGGATCTCGCAGAGTGAAAATCATTAGCCATAGTGTACACTGGAGATAAAACAAGGGAACTTCTAAGGCAATAGATAGAAGACAACTGGAAATTACTTTACAAATGCTGGTGAAGAGGGTGTTGAAACAAAAAAGCGTGAAATAAGGGCTAGAAGCTCACGTTATCACATAAGTGAGAGGAGCCCACACTAAATAGTGACCGAAAAGCTTGAGTTCAGTAACGTCGAAACTCCCCTCACGAAGATCGCAGTGAGCACTGTTAAGAATACCTCAGAACCGGTGGAACAGAATAAGCCAGTCAAAAGTGGAAAGACCGTCTATCAATGAACAATGCGACACCTTTCACACATGATACAGGTATAAGCTTCCACTGTTCTGCTATACTTGTCAATCCATGGAACCGTTGAAATAAGCAGAAAACCAGGTCTGCATAGACATTGCCTTAATTTATATTGTTCAGCTTAAAATACTCATTACCTGCTCGCTGTGGTATTATATACGTCACCAGTGTGTCAGAAAAGCTGTTTATTTGCCATTCAATGTAATGACTGGATGAGATGACAGCACAATTTCTTCAGCAAACAGGTAAAAATTGCCATAGTATTCACCAAAATACACTGTGCAGGCAAAGATCCATGAAAAAGGAGAAGAGTTCATAGTGAGGGCACAAAACGGCAGGTAGAGCGGTCAAAGTAAACAAACACAAGCGCGAGCGCCGCTGTAGGAAATGGCGGCCGCTCACGTTATGCTGAAGAGACAATGCCGCGATGTAAAACTCAGCATTAGAAGACGGCAGCGCCCAGCAAAGCACTTCGGTCGACTCACCCCTCCTTCACATGGCAGCAGGCACCGGAGGAAAGACAGAGTGCGAGCAACAGAGGCTCAAAATGTAACGCCGAGTTCCGTGAAGAAACGGAGCTCACACGGGGTCTGCCATGTCGCTTCGGCGGCCAAGCCACGCCCCCCCCCTAATGAACACTTTAATTGTTTCATTCAAACCCTCTGTCTCAATCGACCTTCCTAAAGCCAGGAATTGATGCCCAAAAAAAAAAAACAGAACTGCACGCTGCAGTCTTTTGCCTGGCATCTGCAGTACGGACCACATCATCCCAGTGCTAAAAGATGTAATGGTTCTCACTCAATGCAGGACAGTCCTACAAGCTCGCCTGTATCTCCTATAAAAAAAGGTCTATGTATCTCCTATAAAAAAAAAGGTTTATGTAAACAAGCCAAAAATGCCTTTTGCAAAAACATAACATTTCTGGAGAGCTTCCTGTTCCAGAACAAAACAGGCACAAAACTATGAAACTTCCTCCTCCTCCTCTATCTCAACACTTCAAACGTGAAATCAAATATTTCTTGATTAAGAAGTACTATCACCAATGCATGGTCAGGGTGACTGTGCAACCTTGTATTTCTGATTTACAGAGCATGTTCTCAGCTTGGTATAGTCTACAAGTATCCAGGCACTATTTCATTTTATCTTATTCTGACATCTATGTTTTTTTATGCATAATTGAGATATATTTTCGCGGTTATACCTTAGAATTCTCTGCGCATAGGACCCTATTGTTTGTTAAGTAATTATGTTGTTAACACCTTCAATGCAGCGGCGGCCGGCACCGATCAGAGGTGGAGGGACGGCGGGGGTGGAGAGGGCAATGCAGCGTTGTGATTGGTCTGAGCGCCGGGGCTCGGTGCTCAGACGGGCCAGGGGGCCTTGGCATGTTCTCCACCCAGGCTGTAATGCAGCTTGGGTGAAAAGAGGGAAAGTGTGCATGATTGTGATGGTCGGCCCGAGTGAGCTGGCCAAACAGTCATTGTGCACTTGGGAGTGGGGGCAAACCACTCCTTGGCTGCTCGGTCCCGGCGTCGCCTCGCAAAGCTGCCTCACAAAACTAAAAAAAGAAAATTCTAATAACTGAGTTATAATTTTTTTTATTTCCTTCAATGCTGGAAAAAACAGTAGGGCGACACTCCGGAGGAGCCACCACTGCTAAATGCATTATATATCTAGGGCTGGCTTTAGGGCAGTGCGACTAGTGTGGCCGCACTGGGCACTGACCTGGAGGGTGGGTGCTGACCTCGGGGAGTGAGTGCTGACCTCGGGGAGTGTGGGAGCGCTGTTTAGCAAACTTACAATTTAAAAGCACCTCCAGCAGAGTTTCTTGTGCGTCCAGTTTTCAGGCAGAATTAAAATGTAAAGATAACTCTTGTGATTAATGTTCCTGCTGGAGACAGAGAGATCCGAGTTTTGTCTAGGGACAGTTTTGACTTATAAAGTATAGCAGAGGGTTAATGTGATTGCTGCAAAGAATGGCCTACCGTGCAGATCACAGAGCTGTGTTTAATGTGGATAGCTGAGTGGATGGCTGCTTTTGTCACAGAGCTCGTTTTGTTACCGCATTTCATAAGATACAACCCTGATATAGAACAGTGACTGTTACTGAACTGTCTTCAAAGAGCTGCATGCAAACTGCATAAAATAGGTTAGGACATTATGTTTTTTTCCCCAGTGTTTCATTAGCTATTCCTAATGTTGCTGAAAAGTGTTTGTTTAGGTAGATATACATTCTTATTAGTAAAGTAAGTCTTTACCAGTGCTTTAAAACAAATGAAATTGAAATGTATGTGAGAGAGGGGCTTTGGAGAGATGAGGGGCCTTGTGGTCGTGAAGAAATCAGAGTAGGTGGTCATGGAGTCGGGGGTGGGCGCCTACCCTGTATATATCTTTCACGGTTATATAGACTTCTGTCCTCTGCTCTTACAAGGAACTTTCTCTCTATTCATTCAGTGTTTCTAATCCTTTTTTTGCTGCTGCTGTTTTACTGATTATGCTTGTAACATTATACATAAGTGCATATATATATTTAAAGATACTTTCTCACTTCACCTGTTTACCATGTATTGCAATGAGGTTTCTTTCTGTACACTGCTAAAGCGCAGGGCTTTAAGTGAGCCGGTTCAGCCATTTCTCATACCCAGCAGTAATGTAAAACTTACTTTGAACAGGGTCCTGCATTCATGTCCTTTACTTTAGAGGTAAAGCACTGATGATTTTTCAACAATATCTGTAACAATCCCTCAGGAAAAGTATGTCTACTATAAAGTCTTTGTTTACATTTCACTGTTTTCTTCATCTTGCATTCCGTAGTAGATGATTTTCCTATATGTTATGGTTCTGTAGTTTATTTTCATTCCACAGAGGACTCATGTATAGTGCATACTGCGAGCTGTCATCTCTAGCTGTCTAGGTAAGTTCAGGTTTTGTGGGTGGGTGTTCATGAAGGGGCACCGTTGAGAATTCAGGCTGAAGTTTCTCAGAGTACCTGTCAGTGGACCATAAAGGTGTTCAGGTTACCCATTCCTTGGCCCTTCTGCAGAGCGCCAAGAGCAGTGGTCTCGTATGTGGCAATTGTAATTAGCATTTCATATTAAAGTGTGTGAAGGAAGTATACACAGCTTTTGAAATTTTGACTATACATAAGAAAAGAAAAAGCTGTTTTTTAAGGGTGAGGAGATGGTGAGTGAGTGAGTTAGTTAGTGAGTGGGAGAGAGAGAATGCAAGGTGAAGGGGAGGTGACAAAAGCAAGTACATGCAGAACAACTGAGTGAAAAGACCGTGATGAAGAGGTAACAATGTAAAGTTTAATATGCAGATGGAGGATTTCAGAAAGATGTGGGGACAAAGAGGGTACATGTGCTTAGCATAGCGATTGCAGAGGAAAGTGGTGTTAAGTGGAAACCCTGAATGACTGAGACACTCTGAAGACCACTTACTCTTCCACAGACCTTAGTACTGTTTAATTTATTGTATTTTCAGAATTTAAAGACTGTTTAATTCTAGTTAGTCACAATACAATTGTTGTCACTAATTGAGCTGATACTACTAACAAGCATTGGCCAAGCTGGTGTGTCTGGCTTGTTTCAGGCATATGTTAGTTGTGTGCTATTCCTGGGTGCAGTAATAGAAATTTCACAGAAAGGCACCTAAATACGAATCATGTTGTATAGTGTGTGAAGCAAAGGTTATCAATTCATGGTTTATTCCACTGCCTTAAATATATAGACGACACCACTTAGGAAAAGTTTGCAGTTACATTTCTTTGGCCAGCCCTATTTAGAAACCCGTCTCCACCCCTACCTTTTTCATCCCACTGCTTCTGTGCCCTTTAGACCTGGTTCACGATATACAAACATGTAAAACACATACATAAAATAAAATGAAAGGGCCACAGTTATTAATTTGAGGTGACATTATCTCCACAATCTGCTTAGATGTGACATGAAAGGGGGGGGGGGGGGGGGTAGGAGTTAGGCCTCATTATGCTATCAAAGGGGTCCAACAACAAAGCCTGCTCGTACTTCTGAATTAAGCACTGCAAGGCAAGTGAAGAGGAGAGAAGTAATATTTAAACTCTTGTTGCTCTGCACTCAGCTGGAAATTCATTACATTAGACCATGACAACCACATGCAGCTGACTGCCCGGATGAATAGATTCATGAGACTGTAAATCAGTGACGTGCCATCCTACGCAAACCAAACTCATGCCGTTCCACATGAGCTTGTCTCTTGAGCTTGAGAGATGAAGTAGCAAATATTCTAGTATCTTGGAATTTTAGGTTCTCGACAATGGTTGACTAAGAGCCACATCGTACATGGATCCCCTCTAAATGGAAAAAGAAGCTTAGTGGAACACCTGACTGAATTGCAGAGACGTTGTAGGCTGACAAATTATCCAAATTTGAGACAAATGTTCCTTCAAATATCAGTTTATTTTGGCGTCATTAGAATCAGGACAGAATTAAGAACAATACATGAAGATTGTGCCACATATTACAGATATCCAATCAAGCAAGCAAATGTAGCCTTACGGCTAGAGCAGTCGACCTCGAAGCTCGGGAACCGGGTTCAAGTCTTGGCAACCACACTCAACATCCTGTGATTCTGGGCAAATCACTTTATCTCCCCTTGCCTAACAAAAAAAATGAATGTGTCCTTCTGTGACGAAACTGGTGCTCATGTAAAGCGCTCTGATACCTGATGTCTCGGGTCTAGTTTGCGTAATATAAAACTAAAAAAACAACAACATTACATCATATACTTTCTCACACAGGGACATCCTGGTCTTTCACTGGACTCCTATCACTGTCAGGACCTCTGGTCTTAAGACGTCACCCTCTCTTGGGGGCCTATCCCTCTCTACTGACCAAGGAGTAGTCACACAATATGACAAAGCTTCACCCTTAATGCTGCTCTGTCCTTGTGTGATGTCATCAGTGATTTCATTAATGTAATTCGTGATGGAATATGGGATTTCATGACGGATGTTATTTGTAATGTTATCTGTGAGTTACAGCATTGTAATGTTAACGACCATCAACAGAATTTCAAAGGAATTTGTACAAGCATCTACTAAGGTTTTTTTTCAGTTATTGTAATTGGCTTGTAATAAGTTGGTGGACGGTATTGGTGTTTAAAGGGTGATAGCTTACACCAGGGAGGTGGCTTGCATTAGGTTGCTGAGTGGTGATGGTTTCTATCAGGGTGTTGAAAAGGTAGTAACTTCGCTCAGGCTGCTGAAGAGCAGTAGCTTTCATCAGGGCCCTGTAGGGTTGTAGCTGTCATCAATGTGCTGATGGGTTGGTCTTTTGCAGAAGGATACTGAGAGGTGGTAGCTTGCAGCAGCATTTTAACTTCTGTACTCTCTTGCTACAGCTACAATCTGAGGACTACGAGCAGGAGTGGCCCATGCAGGTAAGAGCAGTGAGGAGGTGTGGGGGTCGGGTGGGGGGAGTTGACAGACTACGAGAAAAATTTCAATAAAAAAAAAGAATACCAATTACCTTGCGCTTGCCGTATCGCTGACTCAGCAATGCGGCGAGCCCAAGGTAAGTGTTTTTCTTTTTTTTCATTTAACTTTACATCTTCATCGTCTGTCAGCTCCACCCCACCATGCCCCCGCCCCACCGCTCTTACCTGCACTGGCCACTCCTTATTCCATTCAGTGCACTATATTCAATTCCTGTGTACACAAATGCTTTTTTTTTAAAACACTGCAAAGCACATTTATTGGGACATACCTTGAGGTAACCCCTAAGCTTCTGAGGTTTTTTCACCCCAGTGCTGAGCAATTTTTCTGATATTTAGGATACTTTGCATTTACACATTCATAACATTTTTTCCTCATGAAGTATCCATGCCTTTTGTGGTTTCAACCTACTCGCATTTTGTGGTGCAAACAAGTGTAAAACCCATTGGCGATCCTGGAAAGCTATACATTACTGAAAAGTAGCAAAAACTCTGAATTTACCCCCAAAAACTATTTGTTGAACCTAACAAAATGTCAAAAATGAGTAGGAAAAATAGCCATAGGTGACAGCTTTTTCATCTCAATTTTTTGTCATGATGGATAATTTACCAAAGCAAAGAACATTACATCTGATACACAGTTCTTGTTTCAAGGACATGCAGGTTCTCCAAAAACATGCAATACCCAGAGCCAACAACTGACCTGCAGGCATACAGAAATTCATATAGTGAATCTCTAGTGTGCTCTCCTCTTTCTTGGAAGATCATGTCTTACTCCACCCCACCCAGTCAGGTTTCCGCTCCAATTTGAGCACTGAGACCGCTCTATTGGAAGTAAATGAAATCATCAAGGAAACCCTTGACTCGGGTGGAAGAGTCATGCTGGTGTTGCTGGATTTGTCGGCAGCCTTCGACACCGTTCCTCATGAGGCCCTCTTGGGGAGACTTTACGAGATTTGTTGAAACTAATTGGGGGGCACTACCAACCAGAATATAAGATCCTTAAGTATTGCCCGGCGGTGTCGCCTCTTGAACCCACAAAGAAGTTAAACTATTGAAGAGGCAGGCGCTGGAGACTGGAAGGCAGGAAACAAGGTTTTTATTCTCTCCGGAGGAGAACACAACGAAACGGACAGAAGGTATCGTTCTGAGGTGCTCTAACTGCATCCCTGAGGCCTGGCCTCTTATACACAAGTTTATGACTTTATTGTACATTACACATTCATGTTAAAGCTTTGATGTATGAAAAAGACATTCCCGGAACTCCCTTTGAGCCCATTCCCACACACATTTACAGTCGAAGTCCCCACCCTAGTCACAACAGGTGATGAGTATCACGCAGCTGGATATTCCGCCGATTCACGGAATGTGGGGGTTTGATCGGATCTCATGGAGTGGGGGCTTTGATCAACCCGGGGATCCTTTGATGGGGGAAGCTTTCTATTGTACGGGGAGGGGCAAGGGGTGGTATCGGCAGAGCTGGGTGTCGGCCTGGGAACGGGGAAGACAAAACGGGCACACGGGGAAAAAGGGGGTTTGCATCTAAGGGCCGGAGATCATGAAAGGGAAGCAGGGAGGTGTCGCGCTGGGAACAGGATGAGGGCCTGGGGCAGAGCAGCGCGGAAGAGGGGTTTATGACTCAAGGCAGGTGCAAGCAGGGGGTGGTCAGCGTGCAGGCTTAGTGAAGGCGAAAGGCTATGTCAGGGGCCAGCGGCATGCAAAAAGGGTTCGTTCTGATCGGGGCATCTAACAAAATGGCGGGCGCGCACGACAAAAGTGTGGCATCAGGGGGAGAGGCAAGATGGCGCAGATAATGTTCACCGAAACGTACTAATTTTCAACAGTCCTCCCTTTAACATATTCAAGACATCTTGCTGGTTCATTTTCTACTCGGTTCTATTGTGGTGGGCATGAGAAAGAAAACGGTAGGAACCCTAGATGAAAAGAGTCGTAAACAATACATTTTAACATTTCTAGTTTTTAGGAGGCGGGCCTATTTGATAAACTTTGATCAATTTGTCTAGCAGGAAAGTCATAGAAATGCAATACAAAAACGATTCTGTAGCGTGAGCAGCAAGTACCTTTCATACTGGCAGGTGATTACATATATATCAGGTTCGGATTGGAGCATGATCAATACAAGGGCGGCTGGGAGAGAAATGAGGTCTAGCAGAAACGGCGATTGGGGATGTCAAATGTTCTTTGCTGCCTTTCGTTGGCGCTGTTGAGCACCGGCGGTGGAGCTACGAGTCCAGCTCGGTTCTAAGTTCTGTGTTGCAGGGCACGACCCTTTCCTCGCGTTCCTGGTCGGAAAGGTCCCTTTCGCCCTGTGTCCTTTGAGGTGATTGTCAGAAAGTTCAGATGGAAGAAGAGCGTTCAAAACAGTCCATAGGGTAGGTCAGAGGAAAAGGGGGATGGAGCAAGGCCAAATTAGGAACAAACTAGGGGAACGAGAGACCTCCAATAGGCGAGCGTGTGACCGAATTCAGAGAGCGGGGACTTGTTGACAGACACTGGACATCGAGCAGGGGCATCAGGTCGACCCTTTCTTCTCATGTTGTCGAAAACAATGCCTCGTCCTGCAGCTCTTTTCTGTCGTGGTCTCGCCTTGGCTAATGTCGCAGGTGTTCCTTAGTCTGCAGTCAGGCCTCGTGCTCCCACATCCGGTCCTTCTCTCCTCCAACAGCAGTACCCTTAAACAAGTTTGAAAAGACAGTCTTTAGAGAATTTGCAGATGAAGATAATCAAAAAGTCTATTTCTCTCCCAGCTCCAGGCAAAGAATGAAAATGCCCGTTATATTGGTGTTCACAACTGGCATATGAATGACCGGAGACGGGCTTGTTGGATTTACTATGACTTTTCCTTTACAATTATTTACTACGCAGGTATTTTGCCGGGAGACGAACATGGCTAAACATTTCCTTTCTATTGATGCATCCTGCTTTTCAACTACTACGGGGTTCATTTTGATGATTTCTTTACCTTGGACTAGTCTGTTAACCTTGTAAAACATCATTCTGGATCCTACGTAACCTTTTACAGCCCGATTACTTAATTAGGAAGGACAGGGGTTTTATGGGAAACAACCAGGGACATAGGAAACTTGTGGTAAGGGCATAAATCGACCCATCTCTCACAACCGGAAATGAGGGGTAGTTTCATAATTCCAGTTTTTGGGCGGCTGATACAGGGGAGGTAACAGGGGTGATCATTTTTCCGGTTTTGGGTATTGCGACATTTCGGGGAGGGGAGGGTCGCGTATTCTGAGGTCCTTGTTTTATACCATAGGAGCCGTTGACCTGTAGTTCCCTTTTTTCGGGCCAGATTAGGGAACCTCTGTCGCCTTACCTGTCCTTTCCCTTACGGCCCAACCTCGGTTCATTGGCTTCTAGCGGAAAAGGAGAGGTAATGACGCGGTCTCAGGGTGATTGTATTAAAGACAAGTTTTTGTACAAATACTGACGGTATTTGAAGCCAATTAGGTGGTGTGCTAGGGGTGGCAGTCTGCCAATTTCGGGGCTAATCACTCGGAAGAGTGGGAGTAAAAAAATAGAGGGAGAGAGAGAGAGAGAGAGAGAGAGAGAGAGAGAGAGAGAGAGAGAGAGAGAGAGAGAGAGAGAGAGAGAGAGAGAGAGAGAGAGTAACGGCAGGCTAAATAGTACACGTGCAACAGAGAGGGTGGCAGTGTATTCAAGAAAGGCTATTTAGTGCATTACGCAGTAAAGGGCATTCACGGGTCTGTGTTAGGATCTTGTAATCATGCAGTTTGAGCATTAGACAGGGTAGAGGGGACGTGCTTTGAGAAAAAGGAAAGAAGAAAGGAGGTACCATGTTGTCGCACTTCTCGCATTCTCGGTCCTTCGACCAGTTGGGTCGACGCCTCAGTCACACACACACATTCCCTCATAGTTTCGCATCATACGTGACATGGGTTCATTCGTCCAGTCTGGTTTAAGGGTGATCACTTTTTATCAGGTTGTGCTAATTTTTCGGGTTTGTTCGATACGTGAGTAGTTTGCAGGCGTGCTTAGACACCACCTTGCGGCGCTAGTCCGCTTCGTGTATTAGACATGGCAAGGCTTCGGATCTTCGCCACACCTCGGCTGTAATTTCTGATGTAACCTGCAGAGGGAGGAAAAAAAGGGGGTGGGGGAGACAGCGTTCGCGCACATTCAAATACATGGATTCATAAGTCCTTTACTTACCTCTTACTCGTCTTTCCTCCTCGGGGCAGGGTCCCCGGGGATATGGTTTCTGGAGTCGGGGGGGGTAGTGTGTCCATATAGGTCGTGGGCGGGGAAACGTAAAAAAGGAAACCAGAGGTGCTTAGTGCGAGGTATCTAGTCAAAGGATGTATCTCACTATCGGGATCCTTAAACCTCTTTCAACGCTGTGGCGTTCTAAGGTTCTTCGGTTCTTGGGTCAGCTCCGTTCCCTGGTACTTTGGAACGTTGTACTTTATAACATTTACATTATTTCATTTCACCCTCCCTTTACATTCCTTCATTTACACCGTTCGTTTTACCCATCCTTGGAAGTCAAGGTCTTCCCCTACGCGAGAGTTCATGGGTCAGTCGCGTACTTTGAAGGCGGAGTGTCGTGTTGTCGATCCGATCCGTCCTCCAGGGCTGGGCAACCATCTTCTTTTAACCTTAAAGAGAGAGCAGAGTAGGGTGCACAGAAAAGAACTTTCCCACCGATCCCACATTTTTAAAATAAAGCATGCAATACCCGTCCATAGTTTCAAAAACTTTATTTTGCAAAATCATTTCAGCATGTGGATTATGAGGGTGCGGTCGTATTTGGCCGGTCGTGGCAATGGCTAAAGTGCGTACAGTGGGGGGTGTCGTTTGCGGCAATAAAAACATCGGACAGTTTGACTCATTCATTTGTAAGAAACTAAAAACGTCTATTAATTGGCTGGGGGTTCGGGGGCATTTATTTTCATAATTTAGAAGCATAATCATAATGGTTGTAATCAGATTTCCTATATGCATACCGTACGTGTACGTCGTAAATGAGGTTTACATCAGTTATATAAAAAATATAATACATTTGTACATTTGTAATCAACATTTGTAACGGGGATCCTTTCATACTGTTCGTCGAGTGAGTTCTCCTTGTCTTTTCTAGCCAAGTGTACAAAGGATCATATAAAATCTCAGAACATCAAGTTTATATCAGTGCGAAGGAACACCACGAGGTGTTCGTAAGTTCCGATTGATACCAGCGCCATTTTGGGCGGGGCCGGCTCAGTCCGGAAGCCGCATCGGGGGGAAATGTTTCCCATTACTGGCAGTTTGGACCAGAGTCCTTTTCGGCAGTTCTAGAATTCATGCTAACAGAAGGAGTGGCAATGTCATGTTTGTTTCGTTGGCGCTCAAGGCAGCCGTTCCTTACCGGAAGCCTACAAAGGCCGAGGGTTCCGCCGGGGACCTTTGTAGGATCTTCAAGGCTGCGGAGATGCTGTCGGAGATGGGGGGCTCGTGCCCCAGCGGGCAAATGTTCGAGTTATATTGCTGGTCAAAGTTACTCTAGTGGTCGGGGCCCGCCTTCCAGCGGACCCAGACGCCATTTTGAGGCCCTACAGGGGCCACTCTCGTCGAGTTTGCAAGAGTGGGAGAGATCCTTCGGAGTGAAAGGAAGAGGTCTCTGTTTTGTGAAAGCGGGACGTTCGGCTGGGGTGCAGCTGTGATGCCCCCACCTGGGGGGCGAGGGAGACTGGTTCGCATCGTCTCCTTCTCCCGGTGCACTCCAGGCCGCTCCTTTTCATCGCCCCGCATGAAGGTTTCTCCACATCCGGTGTTCCCCAAGACCTGTGCTCGGTGCTGTGGGAGTATGGCCACCATTGCACGTTCGGTGCTGCGCAAGTACTGGGGTGCCGCCATGGTGTGTTCGGTGCTGTGGAAGTATTGGCACCATCGCCTGACTGGGGGTGTTCGGCGTCGGGCCGGGGGCTGGGAAACCTCCTATCGGTGGAGGTGGGAGAGGCTCGTCCGCGTCGCCTCTCCCTCCCAGCCCAACTTGGACAAATTGTTGTGGAGGTACGTGCAGGACATCCCGCCGTCCAGGGCTGCTGCGGCTGTGACGGAAGAGAAAAGGAAGAGGTGCCTCGTTCTTCTCTGGACATGTGGCGGGACTGCTTAAGTCTATCCAGGCCCGTTGCGGCTGGCCGAGGAGACATGTGGCGGAACTACCTACAACTGCCCAGGCTGCTGGCTCCTGCCTCTCCTCTGGCTCCCCCATACGTTAAGATCTCCTGACCAAGAGTTGGCGGCCGGGCCCGCCTTATATGGGTTGCCGTTGGTTGGGCGTAGCCGTAACCCTGCCCTACTTTGGAATGTTCCAGAATGGGGGGGGGCGAATGTTCTGTTTGACTTTCATTTTCTACAGTTTACCGTTATTATTCCTTGTTTGTTGTGTTAAATTAAAAGTTCAAGTTCATTAATGGTCTACGGATTTTGTTTTACCATTTCTTTCTTTTCAGGTTGCTTTTATGCTAAGTTTCTGCTAACAGAGGTTGAGTAACACGGAAACACGTGTAGAGGGATGACGCAGATTTGTACATTACATACACACAAACTCAGACGGGGGACAGTACAAGTACGACATACAAAGACCCAAGACGAATATAAAACAGTTATTGGTCATAATTATCTCTTTCCGTCTGTGAACTTGAAACGAGGCTGGGTTCCCGTCTTGACGTTGCCCGACCTAGGAGAACTTGAGCATGCCGCTGAAATTGTCCTGGCGAAATCTGTGCCATCGGGCATAATCAAACGTGGTGGTTCTGTCTGGTCTGTCTATATAAGTCGGGTTCTTCTTTGTCTCGCGCTTTTTCTCGTACTGCCGGTCTGTCGTTCTTGTCGGCCCTTTGCCTTTACTCACGCTCAGTAGAGTCGGGCATTGGGCTTTCCAGTGTCCGACATACCTACAAAAAGCGCATTGGTTTTGCCCTAAGTCTGGTCGCCTTTTGCATAGTGTCGGGGGATAAGTTGTGGGTAGCGGTGTCCTGGGGTTGTCCTGTCGGTATATTTCTCTACTTGGTTTGTCCTCGTCTTTTCTCTGTCGTTGCATAGCCTCTCTGCGCCACATACCGAGACTGTCGAGCATAATCGGCGTTGTTTTATTATTTCGAAGGGCTATTTCTAACGTTTCTATTTTATCAAGGTCAAAGGATCCTGCCAGTGGCCACTGTTTGTCTTGACTATCTTCGGTATACCTGTGCCACAATTTATTATAGGCTATGGTGACTAATCCATAGTTTATGAACATGTCCTTATTAGGGGTGCCTTCTAGTGGAGCTATATGGTCCACCTCTAATACACGGTCCGGGCTAAACAGGCTATTAATCAGTGGGGAGAAGACAGACATGACGGCTCGTAACGAGGGACTAAAAAGTCAGCACTGCCTATCTTATCACTAGGTGCAAAGACTGGACAGAATATTTCTATTCTACGTTGTTTGCAGGCAGTGAATACCTCATGGATCAAAATAACAAAAGACCAATAAATAACAATGGGGAGAATGAGTAGGTCCGCAAAGATCTGCGTTACCTACCCTTTTCACTATCTGCAAAAAGGGTGGTCTCTTCCCTGTTTGCAGACAGGGAATCTCCAGGAAACAATAGTTTGCGAACAACAGTTCAGTTTCAAGTGATTATTGAGTGGGGGAGAAAAAATAAGCACGGCTGTTGCCCTACCTATCCTCCACTGCTTGCAAAGAGAGAGCCCGTTGTTTCTCCGTTTGTAGACAGTGAATCTCCAAATAAATAAAGAGCAATACTAGTATTTTTAAACAATCAAGCAATCAAGCAATTATTTCGCAACTTGTCGTGATTACACGACCTTACCCGGACCATGTGGACAGTTTCTCGTCTTCCGAATCCAGCGCCCGATCGTCCTCTTTTTCTCGTATTTCTCACGGCACTCCTGATGGTCCCCAGTCAGGACCGTAGATCACTCGAGAGAGGTCTGTTCGGAACTAGTGAAGTTCGGATGATCGGCTGCCAGACGAGGGTCTATTGGGCAAGAGCTCTCCCGATCGTTGCAGTCGTTCACTCTGTCGTCGGGACCTCTCCCACTGGATCCACGAGTCGCTGATGGGCCCCACGCTTGGGACGCCAATTGTTGAAACTAATTGGGGGGCACTACCAACCAGAATATAAGATCCTTAAGTATTGCCCAGCGGTGTCGCCTCTTGAACCCACAAAGAAGTTAAACTATTGAAGAGGCAGGCGCTGGAGACTGGAAGGCAGGAAACAAGGTTTTTATTCTCTCCGGAGGAGAACACAACGAAACGGACAGAAGGTATCGTTCTGAGGTGCTCTAACTGCATCCCTGAGGCCTGGCCTCTTATACACAAGTTTATGACTTTATTGTACATTACACATTCATGTTAAAGCTTTGATGTATGAAAAAGACATTCCCGGAACTCCCTTTGAGCCCATTCCCACACACATTTACAGTCGAAGTCCCCACCCTAGTCACAACAGGTGATGAGTATCACGCAGCTGGATATTCCGCCGATTCACGGAATGTGGGGGTTTGATCGGATCTCATGGAGTGGGGGCTTTGATCAACCCGGGGATCCTTTGATGGGGGAAGCTTTCTATTGTACGGGGAGGGGCAAGGGGTGGTATCGGCAGAGCTGGGTGTCGGCCTGGGAACGGGGAAGACAAAACGGGCACACGGGGAAAAAGGGGGTTTGCATCTAAGGGCCGGAGATCATGAAAGGGAAGCAGGGAGGTGTCGCGCTGGGAACAGGATGAGGGCCTGGGGCAGAGCAGCGCCGAAGAGGGGTTTATGACTCAAGGCAGGTGCAAGCAGGGGGTGGTCAGCGTGCAGGCTTAGTGAAGGCGAAAGGCTATGTCAGGGGCCAGCGGCATGCAAAAAGGGTTCGTTCTGATCGGGGCATCTAACAAAATGGCGGGCGCGCACGACAAAAGTGTGGCATCAGGGGGAGAGGCAAGATGGCGCAGATAATGTTCACCGAAACGTACTAATTTTCAACAGATTGGTCTCAGAGGAACGGTGCTGAGTTGGTTGAGATCTTACCTAGCGGGTCGTCGACAAGTAGTCTGGGCCCCCCCGTACTCTGCCGAGATGCCGCCGATGGATGTCGGAGTTCCGCAAGGGTCGGTGCTCAGCCCGACCCTTTTTAACATCTTTTTGACTCCATTGGCGGTACTGGCGGAGTCTATGGGTGCCCGGATCATTTCATACGCTGACGACACCCAGCTTCTCTTCACCTGCAAAAAGGGTGTGGAATTCGATGGGGAGAGCATCCGTGGCTGCCTTGGGGCTGTCTTCGACTGGTTTCAGCGAAGCAGCCTCAAGTGCAACCCTGACAAATCAGAGGTGCTTTTCTTTGGCTGTCAGGTTGATCCACCTTGTCAGGAATGGTGGCCGGTGAGTATGTCACCACCCTCTTCCTCCTCCATTGTGGCGAAAAATCTTGGGATTAAAATAGACAATACCCTTTCACTTAAATCCCAAATCACAGGTCTCACCGGTACATGCTATGGCCTGTTAAAAATGTTGCGCAAATTCCTCCCTCTGCTTCCTGTGGTCCACAGGAAGTTGACGGTACAGGCCTTAATTTGCTCCAGGCTCGACTACTCCAATGTCCTCTACCTTGGTCTGCCTGACTTCCTCCTGCACAAACTTCAGGTAGTCCAGAATTCTGCAGCTAGGGCCATTTATGGCCTACCCCGCCACGCTAGGGCATCGGAGTTGCTTCTTTCCCTCCATTGGCTTCCTGTTAGGAAGCGGATTACATTTAAGGCCCTTACATTGGCCCATAAGGCACTCCACTTGGTAGGTGCCCACTATATTCAGAAGCGGCTTCTTTTCTATAAGCCTACCCTATCTCTCAGATCTGAATCTCTCGGCCTGGCAACTGTTCCACCCATTTGTAAAGCCAGGATAGGCGGCCGCTCTTTTAAACATCTTGCCCCTAAACTGTGGAACTCACTTCCCATTGATCTGCGCCGCCTTTCTAATTTGCTGGCCTTTAGAAAAGCCCTGAAAACTTGGCTCTATAATCAATAATCTGTACTTTCCCTGCCTCCTTACTTCCCTTCTTCTTTTCTTTCTTTTCAGCCATGGGTCAGAAAGCGCCGGGACACTCCTTGGAGTAGCCGTGCGCTATATAAGACACCCATTAACATAACATAACATAACATAGTAAAATACAATGAATGAAAGTGGGTATGAAGGAAACCTATGAATTCCTGAAATGTGCACAAGGTTTTGAGTTTAGGAACAGTGGTTATTTGTACACCTCCGAATTTGTGGTTACCCATACTATCATGTGATTCAGAGGGTATTTTGCAAAGTGTCTTAATATTTGGACACTGGCTTACCATTTGAAAGCCAAAAATGAAGATTCATTCAATTGGTAATAACAAATGTTCTACTATTCTGTGTTTCCACAAGTTGTCTGATAGAAACAGTACCCACTTGTGTGGCTGTATATAGTGCCGATGAGACAAACCACCCCAAAACATGACTTGGAGATATCACATTTCATCCAGGAAAATCAGCGCTTTTTGATAGTGTGGGTAGTTGTGCCTTTTGGCCTCTAGCTCAGCCCCACTGAGAGAAACCTTCCAAACCCAGACATTTCTGAAAACTAGGCACCTAGAGGCATGCAGGATTGTGTAACGTGCATTTTCCTACCCACAATGTCCTTAAGACCTCAAACCATGGCAAAAACATACATTTTTCTCACATTTCAGAGAGAGAAAGTACAGGAATCTGCTGAGATCCACAAAATTCCTATTACCAAGGGTTTCCTCACTTCTCACAAAAAAATAGTATTTCCCTTGTGTGGCTGGTCCTTATGCTCGCCACAGGAACGGATCAAACCAATTTGGAATTTTATGGCTCCACCCCCAAAAAGAGTACTAACAATATTTCATGGTGTCTAGTGAGCTTTCTGCCTCCCAGAAGTCAGATTGGGCGTAAACACCACCTATCTTCCCTCATTGAAGGCAATAAGACTGTTGTGCCCATAGAATTGAGATTGAGTGCAGGCCCATTCCTGGGGGGTGCTCCACACAAAAAACAATACATATGGCAGTCCCTGATGCCTACTGAGCATAATGCTCCCCCTATCCGCCTTCTCAGTGTGGCAACAAGACTGATTTTTTCCAAGAGAGCATAGGCATGGGCCCTGTGGTGCTTCTCCTCCCCAGAGTCAGTGATCCCTGATGGTATAACGAAGTGGATCCCTGCTTTGGGAATTGCATGCCCAGCACCAATCTCCAAACTGGGAACCACTAGGGAAAGATAGGGGAGATTGTTCACTTACCAATTCTTCCTCCTCTCCTGTGCTGATTTGTGTTCCAGGTGCAGAGTTATACAACCCCCAACACCAATCAAAAGTGAAAGCAGACTATGCCATTAGCACAGTCTGCTTTCACTTTTGTTTTGCTGTGACGTCAGTGCGTTGTGTGTGTTGGCGTTACAGAAAAATAAAAATAAATTAAACTAAGACAGCAAGGGGAGTGCTTCCTTCGCGTCTTGAATTTAATTTCTGAAAGAAAATTATTCTAGTGCTTTCACCAGAGAATTTTCTTTTCAGGTATAGAGGGCGAACCGTTGATATCTTCTGCGCTAGGAAGGGAACGTAGGGGATGCCAGCTGGTCATCCACTGCATGTAAGCGGTTAATAAACGGTGGACCTGATTCTCACTGAAGTCCTGAATTTAGGAGCAGAAATTTGCACTACTGCTTGGACATTCATTTCCAACTTTCAGAAATGTGCAGATGTTCACAAAAGTATGCTTAAAAAACTCCTCCTGGTGCAGGTTTCCAGGTGCACTACTGGGAAGGTCATGTGACAGTGCAGTCAGTATCCTATTTCTCGTGTACGAAGTTTTCGGTAATGGGAATTCCGCACAGGGGGAATAGAATCCACTTTCATAATTCAAACTTTCTTCTCTTTTTCCCTGTGATGAAAACAGTTTTCCTCCACCCCTAGCAAATCTGGGAGTTAAAAATGACCCTCAACGTCTAGGGAAGGGATTTACACCAAAGGATTTAAACCAGCCCTTGGCTGGAGTAAAAATCCTGGGGGCATATTACCAACGTTAAGCGATATTTATCGCTAACGATGCTTAGCAACGAATTTTTTAACGCTAAGCATCGTCAGAAATTATCGCAGACAAACCTTGCTATTATCAAGGTTTATCGCAAATGCGATAAAAAACGGCCGCAATGCATGAATATCGCTGAAAAGTCCGCGATATTCATGCATTACCGAGCTAATGCTCTTAGCCATGTTATCCACCTCCCATTGGATAACATGGCTAAGAACTGCTCAGGGCAGGTGTTAGTTTTTGGAGATATTCACGCTTAGCGCGAATATCTCCAAAAGTTGGTAATAGGAGATAGCGATGTTAGCGACTGTTTCCAGTCGCTAACATCTTGGCACGCCCACTTTGCATGTCATTAGTGATAAATATCACTGACATGCAAAGTGGGGCCCAAGATGGTCGTTATCTCCTACTAGCTGTCGCTAACTGGTGTTAGCGACAGCTAGGTAATAGGGAGATAATTTTATCTCCGCTTTCTTGGCTTTTAAAGCCAAAAAAGCGGAGATAAACCCCCTTGATAATATGCCCCCTACTGTTTCCAAGCTGGAAAAGGAAATGAGAGGAATTGGTGAAAGCCCACAAACGCCTGTTTGTTGGCATTCAGATACTTCCATGGCTAACATTTTCTCACCCTTTGAGATAGATTTACAGACGCAGAGAACTCAACGCTCCGGATGGAGATCTCTGCACATGTGCATATGTTATGCTTGACAGTAATACCTTTTTTAATTCCTGGCAAGCGTAAAATAGTTACATTTGGTCATAACCTTACAACCGAATTTACCTTTGTGAATAAAGCTCAGTGTTATTTTACCCAACTTACTTTATCGATCTGAAAAGGATGGCATGATAATCCTATCGATAATAAAACATGTGAAAATTAAATTAATACAGGTCTCTGCACCAGGTTGATTGACAAGCTACACCATCTATCCAGATACAGGAGCATACATCATTTTGCCTCCTGATTACACTGAGTCAAATTTACTTTTAACATATTTGCATGGGACTCAGTACTATTATACTGGTCCACATTTCACTTCAGGCGTATTGTGAGAGCTCTATGGGTGTTCCTGTGCCGTGGTGATGTACATGGTGCAGTTCAAAATAGAGATGCATTTTGAGCGCTTTGCGGATGTTTTAGTACAGACATAAAGTGTGCGCTAGAGGCATTGAGGTATATTGTGTGAGCTAGGGTAATGTATGTCATTGAGGTGGTAATGGTCCTTCGGACTTTAGTGATAATGGTGCACAGAGCTGATCAGGACTGAGGTTTCATTGAGGGATCTCTGTATATGTTTCACTATTCAGATATCAGGCCATGCTCCAGGGAAGGATAGCAGTACATTGTGAGAGCCCCAGAAAGCTAACTCCAGTGATAAATGCATGGCACAGATCAGAATAGTAATTTGCATATAGCCAGGTTCTGAACTGGGATGGTGCAGTGAGCTAAAAAACGGTGATGGATCAAGCACTGATCTGTTGACTGGGTAGGAATGTTCTGATTAACTCCGATACTCTGTCCATCACCACCCCCTTTTGAAACAGATCAGAATAGTAGCACGTTGTAAAATATCTCTGGATGTCTCATTACTGAGATGTCAGTGACTCGGAAGCCCGGTACTCACAGTTCTGCGGTGCGGACTGCTGCTCAGCTCAACATCATGTGACTCTGGGCAATAGCTCACATAATCTCCCCGACAGCCTCCGCCTTAAGGGGGTAATATGTTCATGCTTTACAGATATGAATAGCTGTACAATATGAGTGCTGTCTGGGATTGTGACAATGGGGACCTGTAAGAGCTCTGGGGTAGATGAGCGTAGGGATTGTGCACAAGTGTGAGCTAATATACAATTAATGTCTGAGAGCTCACCCTTATTTTCAACACTCGAATATCATAGTCAGGGCAGATGTACAGCGAGACAGCCAGAATGATGTCTCAGTACAGGTGTAATTTTAATAATGCATAATGCAAATATGTAACTGTGAAGCTCTTTATTTGTCTTATTGCTCATTGCTGTGATACCAGTGCATACTACCTTTGAAAATGAAGCTATATTGCATGAGCTGGGTGGAAATGTCAGTACTGGGATAGCCTTGGGAAAGGTAGGGCATGATAAAAATGAAATATGAATAATTCAGTTCTTGGGATCCTGAGTTTTCTATGGGTTGGACAAACGTACATTATGACAGCTCTAAGGACATCTCTTATCTGGTACAAGCGTGCGATGGCACGGTGAGAGCTTGGGGGAAGCCTCATTGACAGGACAGATTTGTAGGTGATAGTTCAGTGCAGTGGTACATTGTGAGTGTTCTGTTGCTCCATCTGATTCTTAACTAGGAAAGGCTTCCATATGTTATGCTATGTTATGTTAATAACAACTTCTAAAGCGCACGGGCACCCAAGGGTTTCATGGCGCTATTAGTGAGGGTAATTGCTGGCGAGTAACCTATACAGATGCTTGCCTAAACAGCCAGGTCTTTAAAGCTTTCCTGAACACCATGAAATTATCACAGCTTCGGATTGTCAAAGGAAGGGCATTCCAGGCTTTTGGGGCAAGATGAGCGAAGCGACAACCCCCTTGTCGCTTCCGTTTGAAAGAGGGAATGGTAAGTAAATAAAGATGGGCTGATCGGAGATTTCGGGTGGGCTCATACTTCACGATCATGCTGTTATTAAACCTGGGGCTTTTCACATGAAGGGCTTTGAAAGCCACACAGCCAGCCTTAAATACAATCCGTTGGGCAATAGGAAGCCAGTGGAGATCGGCCAGCAGTGGTCTTGCCGAGCGCCATTTAGGCTGTTTATAAACGAGTCGGGCCGCTTGATTCTGAACAATCTGCAAGCGCCTTATTAATCCAAGGTAGATGGAATTCGAAAAGTCCAGCCGAGAGAGGACCAATGCAAGCACCACCTGTATGAGTGCCGAGTGGATCAGCAGGTGGGCAGTTTTTTTGATTTTGCGCAGTTGATGGAAGCTAGAAGAGATCACAGCTCCCACCTGACCTCTGAGTGAGAGATCTGAGTTGATAATAATCTCAAGACTTTTCACCGAGGGAGAGGGCGAGGAAGGAGGCCCTAGTTCCATTGGCCAGAAGTGCGGGCCCCAACTGCCCTCGCTTTTTTCCTGGAAGCACCAGCTCTGTCTTTCCTGGGTTGAGTTTCAGGTGATTCTCATCCATCCACCGCTAAATATGCAGCATGGTGGCCTGAAATTCAAAAACAGAGTCCGGGGAGTCCAATGGGAATATTAATTGCAGATCGTCAGCATAATTAAATATTATGACCTTTCTGTTTTTGAGAGAATGTAGTAGGGGCTTGAGATATAAATTAAATAGAAGCGGGACAGGGAAGAACCTTGAGGAACCCCGCAAGTAGGGACATGCTTGGGGGCCGTGAAGTTCCCAAGCCTAACCGCCTGAGTACGGTCAGTCAGGAAAGATTTGAACCAGCTGAGTGCAGACCCACGCACGCCGGCCTGTTCGACACGGTGAGGTAAGATGGGCAGCTGAGGTGCACTGTGAGAGGTTGGTGGGCACATACTAGGACAACTTTGAGTGGACCAGGTCAGATGCATTGGGGGAGCTCAGGTCAATTGTTTATTAGGACACCTTTGTGAGGGTCAGATCAGATAAATTCTGAGAACTCGGGTTGTCGCGTGACTAGGACGGCTTAATATGGGGCAGGTCAGCTGGACATCTCAGGACTAGAATTGATTTGCATGGGGTATGTCAGATTGGTATGCTGATATTAGGAGAGCTTTGCCTGGGGGTAGGACAGGTGGATGTCTAAGTAGTAGGGTAGCTTTGTATTTGGCATCTCGGATTAGAGGTACATTTTGAGAGCTCGGTGGATGTCTCATGTCCAGAAGAAGCTGTACAAGGCGCCGATCAGTACAGAGCTCTTTAGTGATATCTTGTTGAGTATCTCATTCCAGGATATACTTGCATGGGCAGGTCAGATGCGCTGTGAGAGCTTGGATCATCTCAGTACTAGGATAGCTTTGCATCAGGCAAAACAGGGTAGGAGTGGGGTTGAAACAATCAGATTTAGTTCCGGGGTCTCAGAAAATGCAGGTTAGTGGGTCCCAACCGGGAGGGTTGATTTTAGACTGTTCACCAGTGGTGTGCCAAATCCTGACTTTCCACACCCCTTGGAAACTGAGCACCAGGTACACCCCGCTAGCACCTAAAACTCACAAGATACGTGGAGGAGCCAGCTAGGGCTTACTCATGAAGGTGCTTGGCACTAGAGAGTCAGAACTCAACAATGCACACAATAATCCCCCAATTGCTAGAATGTCCAGCCAATGATTGTTCTTGTAATTTATCCTCACTAAAACACAATACTGTTCAATTTCTACCAAATGCCATCTACTATAAGAAAAGAGTAATGTTTCTAAACAAGTGTATTAGCTGAATTAATATATTCTGTGGGGGTATACGACAGCAAATGTGGAATGATTAGGCTGTATCAGATGCTCCTTCCAGCCCACATCGGTGACATCTCTGGGTGGTCTTTCTAGAGTTGAGTGGTTTGTCTTACAGTGTTTCTTCCCACCTGCACTATAGGTGACTCTACTGAATGGGGCAGATCTGTATTACCTGGATTGCTGAAATGAGTCAATAAGAAGTCCTGGAATATACATTGAACGTTCCAGCCACTTCCTGTGCTGTCTTTCTAGAAACAGTTTGGCAGCTGCACTATTTTGATGTATTGGCTTTCAGGCAAGTCAGGCAAGATCTATGTCTTCCAGGTAACAGCAGGCAGGAAGGACTGGTGGGGCTGGGAAGCTCTCTCCCACAACACTCTTAAAAACTGGCCCAAAGGAGATAGCAGCGATCACTTTTAAATCCACCCTCCTATTGTGGGGCAAAGGGAAGGCCCTGGCCACAAAGGTCAGACCTATAATATGATCCTGCGCCAATTCCAAATATTGATCAGGGATTGATACTCAACAACAACACTACAATGGCCCATACACATTCACCCAGTATCCCTGATGCGCTGGGTCAATTTGTTTGTTTAATCAAATGTTTCTTTTTATAGGTCCCTTGTGGACATCAGTTAACTAACTAATCTTGATATCAACTTTCCTTCGACTTGGTCGATGGACCAATTAGTTGAATAGTTAATGGAAATGATAACTACTAACTTAACAACCATTTAGTCAAAATTAATACAGACTCTCGGTAAGGTTAATAACAAACTTTTATCTCAAATTTAAAGGTAAATGCTAATCTGCATTAGGTCACAATTACAAACATCGAATACCATGACAAGAGAAATTATGCATTTTGTACAGACTCATTATGCAATGACATTATGCAATGAAGGAGTGGATAGAGTAAGAGACAAAAGTTTCAGCAAATAATTATGCCAGATAATAATATACCTAACGGAGGAATAGATGAAGAGACAATAGGTTCATCTAAAATAATGCATTTTAATATATTGTTGACGGAGGTGATAGGTAGCGAGACAAAAGTTTCAGAGACAACGACGTCAATGCTGAGATTCTGAGAACGATATAGACTAAATACAAACCTATCGGTCTGTAGAGAAAACCATCCCCTGGACCCAGGAGATGATGGAGGCTCCCCAATAAGGAATCAGAAAACACAAGATATAAGGAGAGGAACCAGACAAGACAAGACCAGCGAGGCCTCTCTGCAAGCCGATGGACAGCGACGCATCTCCCATCTTCTCTCCTGTCAGCCTAAGCTTTTCCAACCACACCCCTAAAGGCACCCTAGCTGTAGTCTAAATTGACATGTCCATCCCTCAAATGTTGCATTTTACCCTCTAACTCGCACAGGGATTGGTGGGCTGAGGAGGTGGCGTTGTCACGCTACCATGACTTTACCTTTATTCAACAACTTTATTGTGTACAACAGTTCCCATGGTCTGAATCTCAGCTTATTGGCACGCTTCCCACATAAGTTAGAAAAATTTACATTATTTATATGTGAATTAAAGGTATTCGCAGTGAACATCTTCAGTCCCCCGCTCGGGTAAAGTAGTTGGCAGGTGACTGACACACTGGCATTCACTCCTTCATGTCCTCTGCAGTGCACAGTACATCTTTTTTCTCCTCATGGCAGAAGAAACTCACTCCTAACAGCTCCCCCCTCCCACCATAGCCAAGTTAAATAATATGGCGTCTCCATTCAGCAAACTAAAGTAAATAGAAATGAAAATTCACTACTTCCCATTAAGATCACCTAGCATAAGCTTAGCGCGAAAAGCAGCATTAATCATTACTTTATAGCATGAAGCAAAGGGCAAAATACTGGATCACATGCGGCCTATTCATGTCATTTCTTCTAAACCACAAAGTTATTACATTATTATTCATTTACGTGTTAGTTCAGGAATGCGCAACGCTATTTCCCCATGTTTATGTTAGGTGTACGTTAGTTTACTATATCTACTTATTGTTAGTACGTATTGTAGGGGTACTCAATTCGAGCAGGTTTCATTTTTGCGAAACCTTGCTCCATCAGATGGTTGTCTACAGACCCAACATTTCTCATCTAAACTAATGACGGTGCTCCAGTCAGGAGCAAACGGGTAGAACTCAGCAGTAGGTTGCTGCTGCATTTCTAAAGAGAACCCTGTCTCCCTCCTCCAACACCTCATAGTATGGCGCTTTCCAAGCTTGAGGGATGAGAGTAATACAACACTGTGTTAGTCTGGCAGGCTCTCCCAGCTCCATTTTGTATACAGACTCATACTGAGGAATTGAGTAGATGCCCAGACGTGGGTCCCTTGATCACTTTGCCACTGGATTCAAGTTAGCCTAGCTGATGAAGGGTGTTACCCAGAAACTGGTCCCAAACTGTTTCCGTTTCAAGGAAGACCTGGCTTGTCAGTTCGAGCTGGACTGTTCCCATGAGGCACAGAGTCAAGACTGGTTTGCATATAGCTGGTTCTGAACTGACGTGGTGAAGTGAGCTAAAGAATGATGATGGATTCAACCCAGATCTGTGACTGGGAGTGAGTGTTTGAAAAGTTTCAGCGCTCCGTTCATCATCTCCTTGTGTTTGATTTGTTCACCCTAAGTTGGCAGGGTATGCCAAGTAGTAGGTATCTTTCTCACTTTGCCACTATATTCAAGCTAGCCTGGCTGATGAAGGGTGTTACCCAGAGAACGACCCCAGGATTCTTGTTTCTGGTTCAGGGAAGACGTGGCTTGGCAGTTCGGGCTGGACTGTTCCCATGAGGCACAGGGTACTGATTTGCATATAGCAGGGTCTTAATTGAGGTGGCGAAGTGAGCTAAAGAACGATGATGGATTCAAACCAGATCAGTGACTTGGGGCGAGTGTCTGAAAAGTTTCAGTGCTCCGTCCATCGTCGCCTTGTGCTTGCTCCACACTTCCACTACACTCACACACACAGGAATATAGCACAGAAGCCAGCTGAAATGATCAGAACAAACAATTTTTCCAGCGAGGCCACGATGCCACTTGTCCACACAGGGATCGGGGGAAAAAAACTTTTCATGCAACTAGGAGTACACCCAGCCAGCCCTGTAAGCCGACTGCAGACACACTTACAAAGGAAGGCATACTTGGTGCGCCACTCCAGCTACATAGCACTGTGGGTCATAGTACCTTACTTCGGGGTTCTCGGTGCACATGCATGATGGTCGAGCGAGCTGACACCAATGTAAAAGTACAAAAGAATTCCAGAGACTCACATGCATGTTCACTTACAGCAAATCATGCACTGGCATTCCCATCCCAAAGCAGAGCACGAAGGAACCCACAGTAGTAGTTCAGCATGGCAGGATACTGATCAGTATAGAGGTACATAGAGATGGATGTCCTCAGTTACGTAGGCATATGCAGCCTCACAATTGGGGTAGTGCATACTACCAGATGTATTGCATTTTAAATCATTTTAAATTAATTTTTTGCTTCCTGCTTTTACCCGCATTAACTTTTTATTTAAAGGAAAACAGAGCTGGAAGTATGCTAGGCACCTATCCCTTGTACTTAGGTTTCATCACACAACTGGTCTCTCTCCTTTGAATAGTAGAATTTGTATAGATATTTTGAAACCCTTAAAAAAACAAAAATCAGTTCCAGGCAAAGTAATCATAAGGGAGGCAATTTCTTAGTTTTTTGTTTCAGCTTTATGAATCGGACATGCCAATAGAGTTTATGTTAAGAAAATGTGCCTGCGTTGCATTTATGTAAAGTTTAACAAACAACCTTATTTGCCAGTGTTTCAAGTGAGCCAAAATAATATCTCCAGACTCCACATTAGCCCCCTTAATGGTATCCTACAAGCCACAGCACCACGTCTTCAGGTCTGAAGTAATATCCCATCACCTTCATCGTCAAGGAACTCCATTGGTTCCCCGTGCAGCGCACACCACCGGGTGTAGTTATCATTGGTGCAGTGGGTGCAGTGGCTTCAGGGCCCAGAGCCCTGATGGGGCCCATTGAACCCTGATAATTGCTATATTTTGCTACCCTCTGCAGCAGTCAACGGGGCAATTTTCCTTTCTTGCACCCTTGGTACGCTACTGAAACACGAGCTTCAAAACAAGCTGCATCATTTACAAATCCATCACTACCAGTACCCCAGTTTATTTTACAGACGAGCTCACTGTCACTCATGGCTCTCACCATCGGAGTGTAAGAGTAAAAATTGTAAAAAATCAAAAAGACATCTATTTTCCCATGACAACATCACTGTATCCATTAGGGTCGCCCCAGTGCTGCACCAGTTTAGTAGTTTTAAAGACACTTCTCTTTAAAGAGTGCTATATCACAGTGCATTAACAGTACACTTCTGTACCCAGACCCCAGCTTCCAGTCATTGATTCTATACATGCCTTTTTTTTTCTCAGAGTTTTATATAGCGCAAAATTGACCCAACGGTATCAGGGATTAGAGCGCGTACATGTGCACCAGTTGTGTTACATAAGGACAAATTCATTTTTGTTAGGCACGGGGAGATTAAGTGATTTGCCAAGAATCTCAGGATGTTGAGCGTCATTGCCAAGACTCGAACCCGAGTCCCCAGATTTGCGGTTGACCGCCCTACCGTTAGACTACATTCTCTTCCCATTTGCCTCTCCCCATCTGCCTTTGACCCTATACATTGATCCGCCGCCTTTTGGCTTGGTTTGTACTATGCATACTACATGCAAAAGCTATAGGCTAGTAAATATGTAACCTGCCTAGTGTTTGCCATCCTGAGAAAATATTTATTTATTTAGAGTTTTATACAGCTCTAGCTAAGAGATAGCAGGCAAAACTGTATATTTGTCGACAGTATTTGCCTTATATTCCCACAATAAGTGCTCCACTGCTGCTACCCATGCTTTTTTTAATGTGCATCCCTTTGTTTCCTTTTTGCCACAATATGCAACGGCAATGACAAAACACATTTTATGAGATAGTGGAAAATTTGCAAATCTACTACCAGCCTCCTCGGAGGTGACCTCCAATTGCCCTAGAGTTGCACACACCAGCAGTCTTTCCCGCTTTTTTTGTTCACAATTAAAACAAAACTGGGCATGAACTTGTCTGCTGCTTTCATAACTGCAGTGCAAAGAAACATATCGGCCCAGTGTTCGTCAAGCAAGTACTCTTCTCAGTGCTTAATGCGCAAAAAAGTCATAAGTGCAGGTGCCCAAAGTTGTGCATAGCAGCAAACTTTCGGCTCTGACAAGTGACGGGGTTGCTGACTACCAAGAATGCATAATCTTGATCCCACCTCATGGCTCTATCTTCCACCACCTATTACTTCCTGTCTCTTTAGCTCACTCCCGCAAGTTCTTTTTCATCTCTGCTTTTTCTCTCTGTCCCTGTTTTCCTGTCTTTTTCTAACTCTTCGTTCTCCTTTTCTCTCAGTTTTTCTTGGTCAAGGTCTGATGATGAAAAATTATTTCTGTCTCAAAAATGTGTGCCATGTGCACTACCTGCAGACACCTGTACACATTTAGCACTGTTCAGAATTCTCCATCTTACCCTCATTCCTATCCCCCTCCTGGCAAGCTTTTATTGGTAGTAAGGATGGAGGATAGCTGAGGGATGAATGCAGTAGATGTTCACGCCTCCCCAGCGGTAGCAAGAGCTAAACATACAAGATATATATATATACATGTAATTGTAATGTAACACAATCGTCAATGAATGCATAATTTCTGCTGCACTGTACAGTAAATAGTGCATTAAATTGTATTTGCTTATCACTGCAGTAAAATAGTTGTATGCAACATTTCAATTCCTCGTTTTGTTTTACGCAGGGCTGAACAATGCTCCGATTTGCAGCGTGCAAGATGATGGCTTGCATCCTGGAAGACCAAATAGTGTCTCCAAGCTCACTCCGCGAGAAAGGGAGCTATTACTGCGATACCTGCAGCCCCCCTCCAGAGGCAGGGGGCAGGAAGGCACCCTAAACCCGCTGCATCCAATTCTGGGTACCCCTAGACTGCAGGATGGAGGGAGAGTCTTACCGCGGCCTGGTTCCCGTGAGTGCTGAAGCATTTGGTGCCAGTCAGTAGGGCTTGACTGGAGGGCATTAGGGTTCAGTGGCCTCTCCACCCTCTTCCAGGAACGTGTCTTTTGTGTGACTGCTCTGCATGCTTTACCTCGTTCTGCAACCGCTGAGAATGTACGCTGTCTCTGAAAGCTGTCTTTGCAATTTAATATGAATAGTTTTTTTTTTTATCATTCTAGAGCTAGAGCCTTTGAAACATGAACGACGGCAATTGCTTGACGGGGCAAAACCTAGAGACAAATCAGAGGTTTGCAACATTCCCTCAATGCTTTTTAAGTTTCCTATATTAAGATTCAAAATCTTATTTCCTTCCACAAACGAATATTGGAGAAAAACTATTTCATAGATTATCCATCACATTCTCCATTCCCCTGGTTCAGTTTGTTAATGTGTTGTTAAATAATGTATTTACTAAACTCGTATATACATCTTCCTTGTCCCAATCCATGGCATGATACAGGTCTCGCCTGAATAAAGGAAACCGGGTATTATGTATGCTGCAATTCAGTCCATCCACGTATAGTGGGCGCCACAACTTGGCTAGTATACTCCGCACCCTCTTGTTTTTCCTGTCCAGGATTCAATGATTATCAGAAGCAAGTCCATTTCTGCTATCTGGTGTCATTTTCTGCCCTCTTGATGGACCCCTTCTCTACCTTAGGGTATATTTCAGGGTGCAGAGTCGCAGCTGCTAGGTAATAGAGAGAGTATTTGATAGAGAATGCCCTGTATACTATTAAGCTGATCATGCACCGAGAACTTATTCATATGCCAGGATCCCCAACAGCGAAGGCCACATAAGGGGTCACCTCTTAGGAATATTGCTTTAAACAGGCAAATAAAAACAAAGCTAACAAAAAAACAAATCTGATAAATGATCTCCTTCTATGCATTTTAAATGGCTACTATCTTGAACCATCATTATTACTTTTATGGCTTTTCCTCTACCATAACACACACCAGTAGTGTATACCATTACGCCGTGGGTGTGGTATTGCACCTTTCTTCACAAAAGATAAATATAAATAAACCTCTACCCTGCTAAGTCCTCCCTAGAGAGCCAGCTGGTCACCTACATCACTGGTAATACCTAGGAGTAAGGAGGAGAAACAATATATCTAATATTAATATAATTTCACCTATTTTGAATTCTTTCAGTTTGACATTTGTCAAAGCAGCCTTCGGTCCGGTGGAGGCTTCTGAATGGTCCGGACGATGCTGGGTATGCCACCCCCTTGTGGCTCAGTTAGGGTGGGAGGGCTTGCATTGGATTATATCTAAACTGGAGTATCCTGTCTCTGGAGTGGGACCCTCCTCATTCACAAGGCCTGTGGATCGGAAGAGTGTGATTCGGAGTATGGTGACAGCCCACAAGGAATCTAGGGAGCAGAGGGACGTTATTCAGAGCTTGGCAGGTGCTGGACCTCCAGCAAAAAATGACAGGTGTCCTATCTGTCCGATCTAAAAATAAAGGGAGGAGGGGATACCCGACCATTTTTGGCAGATATCTCCAATCTGCTAGGCGTTAAATCACCCCTTAGTTCTTTCTATGTTGTGGCCTTTTAAAAGCAGGCGTTAAATGCATGATACTTAAAGTAGCTGCAGAGATTCCAGGTCCTTTTGAAGACTGTCATCTTTCAGTGCACGCAAGTTTACCATGAGCCAAAGGGACATTAATTAATTTAAAAAATGTGTTGCATTTCCTAAGAATAATACTGTATTGAGGAGAACCACAATTTAGTCGTAACTGTGTGGAATATATATTAGTTTAAAAGAAAATAGTCTTCGCACCAACCTGGTAATTTCAGTTTTTTTAAACATCAGTGGCTCCGGCACCTGGCCCATACCATCAAGGTAACGTGTGTTAAGCCAAACCCTGTCAGGGATTTTAATTTCAAAATATTGGTCAGCCAGCATTGGTAGAGATTTGTGAATTTTGTCCCAGAACGCAGAGAAACAAGCACAGTGCCTCCAAGCCAAATTCTGTGAAACTACGTAGTTAAAACTGGACATTTTTTATTTGTGTTAAAAAATTGAATCCTCAAGCCTACCAATTGCTCCAATAAGAGCTGCTGTGACGATAACTGGGACCTCTCAGAGGTAGACGCCAGGAGCTGCAGCTTATGTTCTTTTAGGTTAGCCCCGAGTTACACTCCATCGCTGTCTCCTGGAGGACAGACTCAAGGCAATCTGCATACTTACACGCTGAGAGCATCTTTGATCAATTCCTGCTCTGTATCTAAGCATAGGCCGAATATCTTTGACCTACTCACCGATGAACCTCTTGACCTTCTATTTATCACCGAAACCTGGTTATCAAGTGACTCCAGTCCGGTGACTGAGATGGCCATCCTGGATGGAATTAAAATCATTGGGCTCGATCGCAAGGGAGGTCGGGGTGGGGGTTTAGATATTGTACTAAGGGATGATTGGGGTGGTTAATAGAATGTTCTTAATGAGTTTGCGGATGCAGAGGCTCTTGGTTTCTGTATCAAAGCTTCCCCTCATTATTCTGTGGGTGGAGTCCTGATCTATCGATCTCCCGGCCCGGCTGGCTCGTTCCTTGCAGCCCTGGTTACTGCGATTACCCCACTGTGCCACAATACTCACAATTTTTAATTCTTGGTGATTTTAACATTCATGTTGACAATAGTGACTCGGGAAGCCTTGGAACTTCTCGACTCCTTAGACCAAGTATACCTTAAGCAATGGGGTTACTCGTCCTACCCACCAATGGTGGGCATATACTGGATCTTGTTTGCTCCAATTTGCTGATTTTGACTTAACCTCCCCTCCTTGTTATTTGACTAGACCATTTTCTCATTAAATTCTCATAGCAGTCAGACCTTTACCTCTCAGGGGAGAGCTGTTAATAGGATTAATCCTAGGGAATTTAAAGAGGTACTGGCTGGGTCCATCCCTGTGCTCTCAGGTGATATTGAGGAGGCCCTAGGCAGCTACCACTCCTGGCTCAATGGTGCGGTCGATCAAATGTCCCCTCCTTTCTGTGTGAAAGGCGGCAGGAAATCTCTGTCCAAGCCTTGGTTTTCCTGCCAACTCAGGCTACTTAGACAAAAATGTAAGCAGCTTGAACATAAATGGAGACATAAGTATAGCCCATCTGACAAAGAGGATCTTAAAAATGCTCAAAAGGTGTACTATGCTGCCATCTCTAAAAAAAAAAAGTCAACACTATGAGGAGCATATCGCCTGGTAGGCCAACAATGCCAGAGACATTTTTTCCATTATGAAATACTTCAACTCCTCCAAAGCCGAGAGTCGAGCCATAATGGCCTCGCAAGATTGGTGTGAGGTATTGGCTGACCACTTCACGGATAAGATCAGACTTATCCAAGCTAACTTCAACACCACTAACCTTCAGAAGACAGCGACTGCCCTCTCTAGCTCTAGCTCTAAGGACCCGATCCCGCAATATAAATTTAAGACTCTTGAGGCCATTTATTTACAGGAGTCTCTAGTGGCACTTAAGTCTCTTAAATCAGGCTCTCCTAAGGATCCTTGCCCACCCAAGCTGCTTGTTGATGCAGCTGGAATCATCAACCTGGCTTTTAAAATGCTTCTTAATTTGTCCCTATCCTCCGGCAAGGTTCCTGTGGACTGGAAGCAGGCCATGATCATTCCTCTTCTCAAGAAACAGTCTCTAGACCCCTCTCTACCCTCCAACTATCGTCTTAACTCACTTCTTCCGGCAGTGTCCACAATTCTTGAAAAACAGGTTAATACTCAACTGCATGGCTTTATTGAGAGATTTAAACTTCTCCACCCTGCTCAATCTGGCTTCTGAACCCGGCATAGCACGGAGTAAGCGCTGGTCTAAACATCAGAAGCTATTCGGGAGTCCCTAGATGCGGGTAACAGGGATGCCCTGGTGTTGTTGGATTTCTTTGCGGCATTCGATATGGTCCCCCGTGCTCTTCTACTGTCCTGTCTTCGGACTCTTGGAGTAGACGGTCTAGCCTGGAGGTGGTGTGAATCATATTTGGTGGATAGATCCCAGCAGGTCTGCGCCCCTCCTTTTGCAGCCTCTCACTAAGCCTTAAATACTGTGTTCCTCAGGGCTCTATACCTAGCCCACTTTTATTTAACATCTATATGTCACCACTTTTTCAGTTAGCCCAAGATTGTGGGGCTAAAGTTATCTTGTATATGCTGACGATACTCAGCTGCTGTTTTCCTGGGACAAGTCCAGCGGGTCCAACCTCTCCCAGGCTAAAACCTGTCTCTCTGCTGTTTTTCATTGTTCGGCTGAAGCCCAACTTAAATGCAACGCAGACAAAACAGAGATTCTCCAGTATTAGGGGTGTCTTTCATAGATTCACATGCTTGAATATTCCCCGTAGTCGAAGTGGGAGTCCCACGGTACATAAAATAGTAGTGACGGACGCGTCGACGAGCCTGTCGACAAGCCGGCGCCCGTTTTTGATGACGAGGGCACAGCTTGGGACTGCGACGCCAGAGAACCAGGTCCCGTAGCCGTAGAGGCTGGCAGATCCCGTGGGGAGACAGTTTTAGAGACGTCGACGAGCCTCTTTTTCTTCAGAAAAGGAGAAGGCATCTCTGTCTTTGACCCACGCTTAAGAGAGGCCTTAGAATGGAATGAAGACATGCTCTCCACATCAGAAGGTGGATTTTCCGAAGTCTTCAACTTCTGTAGAAGGAGACGGGCCTCTCTGTCTTTCAAAGTCTTGGAAGAGAAAGTCCTGCAGAACTTACAGTTCTTTACCTCATGATCCAGGTAAAGACAGTAAATGCACTTACTGGGAGGATCTTCATGAAAAAGGCGAAGCTTTCCACAAGAGGAACATGGCCTGAATAAAGATTTTTTAGTTGAAGACATCTTAAGAGTTGAAGTAGCAATGAAAGTAGGCAAAAACTGAGCAGAGCTCAGGGAGACTCCCTTCACACGACGTGCGGTAGAAAATCTGAGGGCCTGAGCTTCTGAGGAGAAGGTTCTAGAGGGTGCTGCTGCCTGATTGGCTGGAATGCGGTCTATTATAATGACTCTGATATGTTACTAAAGTGAATTCTCCCTTTAAGGCTTCTATGGGCCTGTTTAGTTCTATGGTACTTTTAACTTTATTTCTATACTTTATACGTATTATGTTTCATATGTATATGTATAATTATATATTTTCTATATGTATATATGTTTATATATTTTACTACTATTTTATGTACCGTGGGACTCCCACTTCGACGACGGGGAATATTCAAGCATGTGAATCTATGAAAGACACCAATACTGGAGAACCACAGTTTACAGGTAAGTAACTAATGTTGTTCTCCTCTTTGGGAACTGCTCCACGCAGCTCTGGCGCTCTTTCTTGCCAGATGAGTTCCCTCTACCTTCCCCCCATGACGGTCCGGTAAAAAACCTGGGCATTTGGTTTGATGATAAACTTTCTTTTGGTCCGCAGATCAAAAAGTTAATGGGCTCCTGTTTCAGCATACTAAAATCTCTCAAAACGTTTCTCCCAATGCTCCCCATCTATGCTAGAAAAACGGTTATCCAAGCTCTGATAACCTCCCGCATAGATTATGCCAATGCTCTCAATGTCGATTTGCCCGCCCACCTACTTCTGGCTTCCAGCGGTTATTAGGGTGAAGTTCAAGGTCCATGTGACGGTGCACATTTTATGGCCATGGCCCAGCCTACCTTCAATCCAGATTCGGGTTCTATTCCCCTGCCAGGCAGCTTCCCTCTTCTAATACATGTCTGGTGATTGTCCCGAGGGCCTGCAAACAGAAATCCGGTGGCAGCTCTCCGGTCCATCTAGGCGCTATGTCTTGGAATGAGCTTCTGTTGGAACTTCGTGGTGTCCGCTCCTCGAGTATTTTCAGGAAGACTCTGAAGACATTCCTCTTCAGATAATTCTCGACAGAAGCTGTCAGTCTACCTCTTAGGCTCACAACAGGACACTTCTCAGAGTAGCCGCGCGGGGAATAAATGCCATTAACATAACATATCAAAATTAAGGCACACTTTTAAACAAATTGTTTTACAAAAAATGATCAATTACCTATATGAAGTTTAGCATTTGGCCACATGTTTAAAACGAAGACAGCAGAAGAAATAACTTGCTCCGACAGCCGTTTCAATTACAGACAAAGTGCCTGATTTAGAGTTTGGCAGACTGGACACTCTGTGACAAGCATGATGACGGATGTCCTGTCTGCGATATTACCAATGCATTATTGTATTTGTAATATGGCAGACGGGATATAATGTTTTGATAGCGTATAATGTCAGCCAAATCAAAATAAGGCTCTAAATGTTTACACAAAAAGAAAAGTGGTCCCAAAATGCATCTACATTCATTTGACCCCATATCTGGGAAAAAATGCTGACCCTGGTGGGAATTTCCTTTAACCACTGGTTCGAGTTCCTGAATTGTGGGTTTTGCACATCTTATGTACAACTATTTAGACAAAAATGCCATTTGCAGCTTGAAACCGCCTCCTAATAGCTTTTATTGTTGTTACTGGTGTTTATTAATTCAAAATGGTATGTTTATTTAGCAGTAAAGCTTTCTTATTTTGTCTGCTGAACATTATATCCACTGTCCAAAACGACATGTGCCGCAACTGGACCCAGTAGAAATTATTTAACTATCTGCTGGAGTGGAAAGCTAGATTCCCTTGTACCTTTCTGATGAACTGACGACTTTTCAGAAAACATTTCTGGCATATTGGACATGATATGTTTTGTGATAAATTTAGTAAGACAGTGAAATACGGCATAATAAATTATACCTTCTGCAGCATCACCCTTCGGATTTAAGAGATACTGCCCCTGAATGCTTCATTTTTCCACAGGAGGAACCCTCAAAGAATTGTCCCACCCACCGTGCTGGGTCTACTTCCCCGCGGTCTACGAGCGCTTCCTCCATGCAGAGAAGAGGCCTGCCAGGAAATAAACACCCTCAAGGCATCCGGTGCCCAGTCTGCAAATTCCAGGTAAGAATACCAAATAATCACTGATTGTCCATCCAACTTCAAAAAGTCACTCCGAGGTGAAACTAGACAATGCTTGCTTAATTTTGAAAAGAATGCTCAGATGACGTATCTCTTTCAGGTGCATGCCTCTCTATTCAACATCTAGGGCCACAGAAATCACGCAAAGCAGTGCAGCAAGTAAAGTTGCCGTGCTGTGTTGCATGAATGGGAGGGAGCAGAATTGTGCTATATCAGTTAAGATGTGGGGCTGTTCTGCTTTCTCCCTGTGCTGGCTGGAACACAGTGCAAAAACTATACTTTAAGGCATTGCCCACTTTGAATGTGTGCTGTACAATGCAGTACACATACAAAGATGGAAACACTAGGAGAAATGAAAACATTTTTCAGTGAGGCGCACGATTTTGGCACAAATCCCTGTCTACAATTCTTTGTAGATAGGGCTTTGCGTCAAAACTCATGGGTGGTTGCATGGACACCCATGCACTACCAATGGAATGCTCCCTTGACACAAAGTAACGCAAGGCAATGTATTGGTGTGTATTGGTGTGCGTTGCGTTATTTGGGGTTACACTCAAAAGCAAATCTGAATTTGCTTTGGATTGTAAATCCCAGAGTATACTTAGCATTGGGTTGGCATTCAAAAAGTAATACAAACCCAACGCAAAGTGTTGGTAAAGGTAGCAACCTCTACAACTGTATGACTGTAACTAGTCTCTCAATCTGCAATGTCAATGGATGATTACAATTGTTTTATATGTGTTGAGGGGTAACCCGGTCCAGAGTAAGAGAAGAACATGCTGTGTTTCCTATGCTAGAGAAATCTTCAGTTTTGGATAAGGCAATGAGGTTACAAATGCAACTCACACCTCAGCATATATAATAAGTATATAAAAAAAAATAAAAAAGAATATATATATATATATATATATATATATATATATATATATATATATATATATATATATATATATAAATATATATATATTTTCGCTCCGCAGTCAAATTAATGACAAAACCAGCACTCCCAGTAGGTTACACCTATTACGGTTTTATTGCACACAAAGAAATTGAAACAAACGCGTTTCAGCACTTGCCTTCGTCAGTGTCAGCTGGCGACGGCGAGGCAGAAGCTAATAAAGGCAGATGGACAAAAAATAATAATAATAGAAAATGGACTAATGCCCAAATCATAAGCGCCATCTTGTAATGGCTAAACTAACTCAGACAACATAAATACAATTAAGGTAGTACGGATTGCTGTTGGAAAAAATTGCATATGATGTTAACCGCATGCGTGCGGTAGGATTTCCGCCCGTACGCTGGGTTTTACGGATTCGCACTTTACGTGATGAGCTGGGCTCGTCATGAGCGTGCGAGGAGGCTACCTCATGACGAGCCCAGCTCGTCATCAGCGTCGAAGGGGTTAAATATTGCAATATATACATTGGAATGCCTTTATCTATTAGTCTTCCACCCTAAATGGGCAATCATTTCAAGAAAATTAATTCCATATATTTTTAGATCAATATTAAAACAAACCCAACATTCTCCGAATTCGCCTGAATTCATTTTCTCATGTGGAACTAGGTTTGGGGAAGATCTTAATGTATTGACACCCATAACGAAAATAAGGCCCTGAATGGGCTTACAGTGAGAATTCAGTTCTTCATAATTCATTTCTAACTCAGTGTGCCTTCTAAAATAGAGGTGTGTTTTTATGAAGTGTGTCCGATAGTCCCCTCACACCTTACCACACTGGTTTCTTTAATATGTTGTTAAAGTACTCAGGTTTTGACACAGCTCTCACCTACATTCTTTGAGTCATAATTACAGATGTGATATAAATTCTTCCCCCGAATTCAAACCCCCAGGTGACTTTGTTTGGAGTTCAATAATGTGCCTTGACTCCAAGCATCTTAGCCTATGTTTGTAATCTCCTCCTCTCAAATCCTGTGGGATACAATCTAGGCTAAAGAAGCTAAGCAGAGTGACAAGCGTGGCTCAAATCCACCCGAGTGACTTACCGCACTCACCTATAATTACCCAATAATAAGTCAGCCGGACAGTGGAGAAGAATAAACAAGCAATTTTATTAGGCCTCAAACTCCCATATGAGAGGGCCCTGTCCGACCTCACCCCTAAGAGTGCGCCGAGAGGAATGACTCATATCCTCACAGTGACACATTATAATACGAAAAGCAGAGAAAAACACGCCCATAGTGGAAAAGTACTGGACCCCGGAGAGGGTGAACAATGGCCTCATACAAGAGGCATCTGCACCTGCAATAGCAACATTCTGTTATCACCTCCCAAGGACACGGAGCCAGGCTTTAGCATCTCCAGCACATGAGAACAGTTTGATAAGGGGGTTTCGCTAGTAGTTTCAGCTACAACAAGCCAAGGAGCAAAAATCGCTGACATGTGGAATATTCCTATTCCTACGGGAGGGGGGATGAGCAAGTGCAACTCGCACGCAGAGAGAAATGCTTCAAAATGGTGGCACACAGGCTAAGCTAAGAAAACTGAAATAATGTCACAAGCATAAATGATATAGAAAGAATATAAACACAATTGCATAAATGTATATATATCATTAGTTAGACACATTCTGCTAACTCATAAACATAATGTATGGAGTGGGTGGGACATGGAAAACTGGAACCTATCAGGCCCTCCTTTTAGCAGTCTGTGGCTAACTTTATTAACCAAAAGGAGGGCCCTTACATCAAATTCTAAGGGCCGGGGCACTATGCCTAATCAAAAACATCGTCATCAATAAGCATTAACCAGTGAATATCATGAAGCTCAACATCATTGGAAATAGGGTATTGTCTAGTTGGTCTTTTAGAAACTCGTATATTGCTGGCACACATAGAACAGCAGGGGGGAAGGCAATAAACACAAAGACAGCAGGTCAATAGTATACCAATTATCCCTACAACACCCATCAGAATTTTCCAACCCCAGGAAGAGAAGATGCCCCACAACCATGTCTGTAGTGACCAGGTACCCGTGTCCTGATGGAGTTCGGCCGCTAACCTATGGAGCTTCTGTACAGCTAAAGTAACCGTCGGGGCGGAGTCAGGGATATACACACAGCAAGACGTCCCGATGACGCGACAGGCTCCACCCCTATCTGCAAGGATGACGTCAAGCACCATTCTGTTCTGTATCGTAAATAATCTCATAGCCTGCATCTCAAGAGACATATTGGCTGCAATATCGCCTCTGTATTCACCACCTTTTTCATTACCCTCGAGAGACGTCTAATGGCTCTACTGTTAAATATAGGACCCCAGAATGGTAATAAGCCCTTAGAGAAATCCGTGAATTGCTGCCCAGAGGTGTCGGTCTGATCAACGTCCTCAACCTGGAGGTCCCTCCTTTTATGCATAATGGCAAGCCTCCGGTGAGTTTTATGATAGTCTGAAGGTGCCACATAAACAGGTGGGGACAAATATGCTAAGTAACAGGTCCCACCCCAACCCTCAGGTAACCACAAATACCCATTACCCCCACATACAAAATTGATATTCGGAGGAGTAACTAGTGAAGGACTGAGGGGCAGGCGAAGTGAGGCAGTCACATTGCAGAAGCTGTCACCCACTTTAACAGGACCTTTTCCCTGAATACAAAAATAAGGTGAAGGCCCAACAGTCGCTAGGGGTACCAGAGAATGACCACTACTGTTTGCCGCAGGAGGGTGTCTGTAGGCTAAGGAAGAGTTCAGTTGCAGAAAACTTTCCCTCACTTTGTCAGTGTCATTAGGCGTCACAAATCGTTCTACCTTCTTCGAGAAAGTTTCTAAGAATGTTTGATCGAAACGTCCGTCAGTAAACAGCCGTCCAAGAGATGAAGGGGGCAAAGGGCGTACTCGCATTGTCAACGTTGACCCCGTACCAGGGAGTCGGGGAGTCAGAAAGTCAGGCTGCTGAAAGAACTTCACCATCCCAATCAAGGTGTACCATCCCACGCAGCTATTCACAGGTGTTAAGGGAAGTGCCAGTAACCTGTCCTTTTTATATGCAGCGGAAGGAAGCAACCCACAGACCCAGCAATCTGTCACATTATATACGGCATGGGCATGATGTAAAGTCTTAATGAAAACATTATCACGATAACCCTTCCTCATGCATTGTTCACCATAATCAACAGTAATCATATTATGCTCTTGCAAGGGAGAAGGAGTGGGGACCAGCTTGTGGACAGGATAAGCTTCATCTAGAAAGAACAGTATTCCAAGAATGATCAAAAATATAATGATGAATACCACAATAACCACTATTTTTCCTTTTCGAGGCAGGGCATGCCATGGTGAATCTGGTTCTGATCTGCGAGGGGCAGCAAAAGGCTGCTCCTCCTCTGGAATAGGACGACCAAAAGGGTAAATTTCTCCTAATCAAAATGTCCAAAAGTAAACTAAGGGGGCGCTCTAAAAAGTTCCAGACACTCTAAAACCGGCCAGAGGGGTTCTTCACCCTTAAAGGGATCTTCTCCCTGTGTCCGTTAAAGCCTCACAGGTAGGCTTGCAGTCTCGTAGTCCCTAATCCCTCGATGGAGTCGCACAACTGCAGCAACTCAGGAGCACTAAACCTGGGCCCAAACACAACTCTAGTGTCTCGTTCAACAATGTCTCGATAGTGCACCAGGGCTCTTGCAGCAGTCCATCCCTATCACTAGGCTAACCCGTTCAGCCTTGTCTGTCTCTAGGCCCTACCACAGCCCTTTTCTGGTGCTCAGTGCTTTTGCCTCCCTTTTCTGGGCCGCAAGTTATAACGAGTGCTCCCTCGCCCTTCAGGATCTGTGAACAGAATGGGGGAATCAATAGGAGGAGAGGTAGCTTCCGGAGTTTGCTCACTGTGACCAAGAGAGGCCTCGCTGCTTGCACTCAGGGCTGGCCTCCGTTCGCTCTCACTTTGTTCCTCACTCGTCAGTAAAGCATCCGAGAAAGGGATATAACGAGGAACTGTTTCGGTCTCGTGATCTGCAACACCACCTCTCACCCATTCATCATAAGGCAGTGGGAGAGGTACTTTTTTTACATGCGAGGCATGGGTCCACGCCTTCCGACCCTCCACTCGAAGTGCGGTGCGGGTGGTGAGGAGCACCTGCCTTGGCTCCGACCACCTAGGCTCCAAACAGGACTTCCGTTGATACCTTTTGATGACGACCCAGTCCCCTGGGTTGATGCCGTGTCCGGGCCCCTCAGGCAACGGCTTCAGGGTATCTGCTACCTGCTGATGAATAGAACGAAGATCTTTAGTCAAGGCATACAGGTAATCTATCAACAAAGGATATTCAATTTCAGAGAAACATTTAGGTCTAGGAACACCACACACGTTGGCGGGCCTGCCAAATATAACTTAGTGGGGGGAAACACCTGTCTTGGAATTTACCGTCACTCTGGTGGAAGGTAAGGCAAGGGGAAGTGCGTCTGGCCAGCGCAACCCTGTACTCTCCTGTATCTTGGCCATTTTGAGCTTCAACGTACCATTGAATCTCTCAACCAAACCCGCAGCCTGAGGATGTTGGGCTGCGTGGAATTTTTGAGAGATTTGCAATCCTTTACAGATCTGCTTCATCAATTCAGCATTAAAGGATGTGCCATTGTCACTCCAGATCACCCGAGGCAAGCCGTATCTCGAAAAATACTCCTTAATCAAAAATCTTAGCTGTCGAGATGGCTGTACAGTCTTTAGTTGGAAAAGCCTCCACCCATCTACTAAATGAACATACCACCACAAGGAGATACTTGAGGTTATTTACCCTTTCCATTTCAATGTAGTACATTTGAATCACCTCAAAAGGGTAGGATGGGGGGGCAAAATTACCTACAGGAACGGGTGTCCCCTTCCCAGGATTATGCCTTAAACAAACCATGCACTGCTGCACCAAATGTGTTGCCACCTTGGAGATGTTCTTATTGCTCCACACTGGGTCTAATAATTTGCATATTCCCTTTGCACTAATGTGAGCTGGTCCGTGAGCCATAGTCACTACTGGGAGGACATATGCGTTCGGAAGTAACCATCGCCTTTTGTTTGACACATCCGTCCAACACTCATCCGAGTCCAACCGCCCCCCTCCATCTTTCCAGTGTTTCAACTCTTCCTCAGTCGCCTTTTCTTGTATGTTCCGCACACTCTGTACAGTGTTTGCGAACATGTCGACATCCGGTACCCACCTAGCCGGTCCTGCCTCAAACATTCGTGGGATCTTTGTCCTAGCCGTCTCTTTAGCTGTTTGGTCTGCAAATGCATTTCCCCACCCCACATCATCTACCACCGCTTTGTGTGCACTACACTTAATCACAGCTAATCGTTTAGGAAGTGTCAAGGCTGTCAACAGTCGCAATATCAATGGGCCATTCTGAATCTTCTGTCCATGTGATGTCAAAAATCCCCTCTCTGCCCACAGTCTCCCATAACTATGAGCCACGCCAAAAGCATATTGGCTGTCAGTGTAAATGTTCACATCCAGTCCTTCACTCAATTCACACGCTCGCATCAATGCTATTATCTCTGCAGCTTGGGCTGAGTTATACGGAACCCTAGAAGTCTCCACCACTGTTTTCAAAGTCGTGACTGCGTATGCTGCCGTTGTGGTACCATCTGCTAGTTTAAAACAGGAACCATCAACATACAGTTCCCCATCAGGATCATCAAGGGGCTTATCCGTCAAGTCTATTCTTCCTTTTGTTTCCTCTTCTGTCCGAAACAAACAATCATGGACCTCATTGTCCTTTTCATCTGAAGGGATGGGTAATAGCGTAGCTGGGTTCAAAGTGGCACATCTTTTAATCGTAACATGGGGGGCAAATAATGTAATCTCATAACCAGTTAGACAAGCGCTAGTTAAATGCTGCGTCTGTGTTCTGTTTAATAGAATATCCACAGCATGCGGTACCATTACTGTAAGAGCTGAACCCAGTACGAGCCCTGCCGATTGTCTAATTGAAACCGCGGCAGCCGCTGTAGCCCTTAGACAGCTCGGCAATGCTCTCGCCACGTTGTCAAGCATAGCAGAGAAGTAAGCGCAAGGTCTCTGTTTCCCCCCGAAACACTGAGTTAGGACAGACAGCGCGCAACCTTCCGCCTCGTGCACATAAAGAACAAAAGGCTTCTGGTAATCAGGTGTTCCCAAAACAGGTGCAGAACACAAAGCAGTTTTTAATAACTCAAACACTTCTTGACATGCTGGAGTCCAAGGTAGGGGTTCGCGCACTTCTTTAGTAGTCAGATACAGAAGGGGTTTTGTTAGTAAGGCGTAATTAGGTATCCACTGGCGACAATACGAAGTTATGCCCAAGAATGCGCGCACCTCTCGCTGCGTGTTAGGTACAGCCATGTTAGTTATCGCCTTAATGCGCTCCGGTGTCAGCCTCCTCCCCTCCTTCATTAGGAGATGACCTAAGTAGGTAACCTCCTGTCGGCAGTATTGGAATTTAGGAAGGGACACCTTGTGTCCTTTGTGAGCCAAATGGTGTAACAATTTAACAGTAGAGTCTCGGCACCCGTCCTCAGTGTCTGAGGCAATGAGGATGTCGTCCACATATTGCCATAAGACGTTACCCTGTGAGAGTTCTAAATCATCTAACTGTGCCTTCAAAGCTTGGCTATAAATGCTTGGACTTTCCGTATAACCTTGAGGAATTCTACAAAATCTAAAACTTCGGCCAGCCAATGAGAATCCGAAGAGATAACGGCTATCTGGATGCACAGGGATACTAAAGAAAGCGTTCTTAAGATCCAGCACAGAAAAATACTTAGCCGAGGGAGGTATCATTGTCAAAATCGTAGTAATATCAGAGACCACCGGATACTGAGGCTCAACCACCTTGTTAATGTGGCGTAAATCAATCACAAATCGATAGACATCAGGTGTACCCTCGCTGGCATCAGAGGAGGGCCTCTTAAGGATCGGAAGAATAGGACTATTACAACTGTTAGAATCCGTCTCCTCCACTACCCCTGACCGGATCAAATCCTGTATTGTTTGCAACAAAGCTCTCTCTCCATCCCTAGATATTTTGTACTGGGGTATCCGAGGTAGTTTAGCACCCACCTTAACCTTTATCGACACTGGGGCAATGTCCATTTTTCCCACATCAGTATCACTGCTTGCCCACAGACTCTCAGGAATCCCCACAAACTCAGCCGGGAGGGGCTCATCTTTCGAAAAACACTGCTGCACGCGTGCGACAGAAGGACCCATCGTGAGGTACACACCGTCTGGGGAACAGTAAATCGTGGCATTTAATCTTTTTAGCAAGTCTAAACCCAACAAATTCTCACCACAATTTGAAGTCAAAAGGAAAGGAGAGTCAACAGTAAAAGGACCGATCGTAAGTGCAAGAGGTTTAGAAATGGGGCTAACCACCGGAGTACCTGAAAACCCAACGGAGATATTATTCTTGCCAGACAGAGCCGCCCCTGGGACCTGAGAACGTGCCACCAAACTTTTTGTAGCACCCGTATCCACTAAAAATTTCTGAGGGGATCCCGACAAGTCTGCGGTCACATAAGGTCCACGTTGATCAATATCCACAGAAACCGGTCCCATGCTCTGTCCTAGTTATAAGAAAATCCGGTCAGGTCATCCATAGCATATGCATCGTTGTAGTACTGTCTATCTCTACCATTGTCACCCTCTGTCTGGAAGTGTTGTCTATCCCTTCCTCCGTCGAAGTAATTCCCTCCCGGTCTCCTACCTTCCTCGGACTGCCTCCCATTCCTGCCATGTTCACCCCGACCTCGTCCTCTGCCGGGCCCGGCAGCGGACCGAAGTTCCGGACAGTCTTTCCACCAGTGCCCCTCCTGTTTACAGTTGGCGCACTGGTTCTGTCCCAAGCGCTCCCTTTTCTCTCCCCTTCCGTAACTACTTCCTCTCCGACCAGCTACCAGGGGCAGGGCTCCACGTCCCCGACCCTTCGCCACCTGCTGCAGTAACACCCTCGTCTTCAAATCCTTGGCCTTCTTCTCTTGCCTGTCCTTATTCTCATTCTCCCTATGCTCGTAATACTGGGCCATGCTCAGAATTCCGGAGGGAGTGGACGTCGTCCACGTACTCTCCGATGCCTGCAATCGAGCTGATATTTCCGGCAACAGATTCGTTACGAATCTGTTAACGAAAAGTCGCAAACCCCCATCTTGGGAAATATCCTGACCACTGAAATCCATGAAAGTCTCCTCAAAACGAGTAAAGAAATCCGAAACTGCCTCGTCCTTTTTCTGTCTACATGCAGTCAACTTATCCCAATCCACCTTTTTAGGAGGGATAAGTGAGTGCATATATTTTATTATACGCCCTGGTAATGCTAGAATCTCAGCCTTCGGCTTCTCCCCTGGCTTTCGCTCCTGGTCCCAATCTTTGAATGCCTCCCAGGTACCACCCAGGTCCTCTGCATGATCTGAACCCTTTACCTGTCTCCATACATCCACCGGAACCAATAACCCAAAAAACAATTCAATATCTGCTAGAGTCATGACCGTCGAGGAAGCAGCTTCTGTTAACTCCTTGTAATAAGCTGTCGGATTTTTCCTCGAGTCGGGTAACTGAGCCTTTAAGGCAAGTACCTTGCTCCTTTTCCAGGGTGTATATACCCATTGTTCTTGGAAATGAGCGTCGACAAGAGCTCGGGTAACAGTATTTGGAGTTGGATCTATCACTTCAGGTACCTCAGGATGAAAAATAGGGTGTACTTCCCGCATTGGGTGTATTCCGGGAAAATGGGGGTTCCCCGCTGATGGTAGCTCATTTCTATATTCTAACAAAGACCTCAGACTGTGTAACACATCCTTCATTCCAGTATTAGCCCTATAGGCTTTATTCTTAATGTCGCGAAGAATCGCCGGTGCCTCTCCACCATATCCCTGTTCCCACAACGCTATCAATGTCGTCGACATGTGCCATAAAGCATGCTGCTGCATCAAAGGCTCATAATCTTTCATCGCAGACCAAATGTCTTCCAATGAATAAATATTATTCCTGGCCCATTGACAAGCTTGATTAGCTACCAGTGTCTTTTCATCAAACCCAACAGCAGAACGCGTAAGCAACTTCCGTACCTGAGTAAACAGCCCACCTCCCTCTCCTCGGGTCGGGGTCAGAAACGCGCTCCGAGGGGTAGTACTGGCAGAAACAGTGGGAATAGCAGAATCAACGGGGAACACCGGAGAGAGCACAGAAGGGGCAGGTGGGCTCGGGCTCGTTGCAAAGAGAGAGATCAAGGGTGCGGTGACAGAGGGGAGAGTTTGTTCAACCACAGAGGAAGCAGGTGTACAGAACGTGGGAGGGGCACCTGTTTGGGGAACCGAAACCACCGCTGAGGAGGCGGAATCCGTTAACACAGGGTACAGTAGATGTGGGGCATATGGGGGAGGGGGTGGAGCGTTCAAAATGTCCTCCATCTCATCTTGGTCATCTTCTCTCACTACATAGCTTTTATTATCCAATAGCCTGAAACGTCTATCTGCGCGCTCAATCCGCAGCTCATTCTCTTTCTTAGTGTGTTCCCTGGCCTTCTGTGCCATGGTTTGTGCCGCTCTCTTCTGAGCCACCTTCTCCTCCCTCATCTGTCGCTCCCTCACCTCCTTCTGCCACATCCGTAAAGAATCGAACATACTCTGGCGACTGCGCCTAGCAAACAGTCTATCTTGTAAATAATCTAATTTCGCTCCATCAAAAGAGCCAAGCAAAGGCCACTGTAAGTCCACATTATCCTTTGTATATTTATGCCACAAAGTAGAAAACAAAATCGGAGGCAAGCCGTGCTTAACATACATTTCAAAATTTGGAGAGCCCTCCATCGGGGCAGGTTGGCTCTCGGCCAATCTAGTGTCCGAGACACCACAGCAGCACCCTAGACACGTAATGTACTGAAACACGGCATTTCTGCTCACACAATCACACACCAACACAAACTCGCACTCTCTCACTCACCCCAATAAACCACACAAGCACTACTTAATATACACAACGTTGAATCCCTGCCAAAACACGTGTCACCAGAATGGGACAAGGCCCGTCGACCAAGTCCTGGGGAACCTGGACCCTCACCGCAGACCGAATAGCACACCTGCTATTCCGAGATTGGAGAACACATCCGTCTCCCGGGCAACACTATAAATCGGTATGTACTACACCGCCTGGGATCCGGCACTCATTCTCCACGAGCCGCCACCCTAGGCGTTCGGGTGAGTCCCGGAATCCTTCCGCAGCAAGCCACACATCGACCACAGTATCACCCAGTCGGATGACTACAAACCAACGTTCACCCAATCTCCGCCAAGTCTGTCAGAGCACCACTCGCACTCTGAGTTCCCCGGAGCACACTAGCCCCAGGAGCATGCCGGCTCCTCCTCTCACTAGAGACACACCGGTCCCTCGGAGCACTCCGGCTCCCTCAAGCAACAGTCGGACCACTCACCTTCTGTACGCGGTACAGACCTCTACCATTCTCCACCTCCGGCTGCCAGGACCAACACGGTCAGCTCCAAAGTTCCGCCTTCCGGACTCCGGCGTAGGATCATGGACCGGGACCTCTCCCGATCAGCAGGGGTGGGGCAGCGCTGCGAGAACCAGGCTCGGCATCAAAATGGGTACCAGGGCCCACCGTGCCGACCAGAGGGTCCCCGGCCTTCTGCTACCCACTTACGGGTGAGAAAGGTCCTAATCGCGGAGTCCCTGTTCGGGCGCCATCTGATAAGCGTGGCTCAAATCCACCCGAGTGACTTACCGCACTCACCTATAATTACCCAATAATAAGTCAGCCGGACAGTGGAGAAGAATAAACAAGCAATTTTATTAGGCCTCAAACTCCCATATGAGAGGGCCCTGTCCGACCTCACCCCTAAGAGTGCGCCGAGAGGACTGACTCATATCATCACAGTGACACATTATAATACGAAAATACCAAGGGATACCTTGCTGCTTACTGTTGCTGCCCAGAGGAACAAGAATCTATGCCTGCCGTCACTGGATTGTGCCCCGTGCTGAGGGAAGGAATCTGCATCTTGCCGGACCGGCTGCGCGGGTCCCGCTGCGCCAGGAGTCACTGCGGGGAGTGGAGCAGAAGAAGAACTAAGCCCTCGTGAACCGGCAGGGCTGCGAGCAGCCTAGCAGGGACTCCATTGACCAGGAGTCCCTGCGTGTCACACCTGTGGCCGCTCTCCCTGCCGGCCACGCCCCCCGACATCTTAAAAGCAGCCTGTGTTTGTGACACTGCGGGACACCTTGCTGCTTACTGTTGCTGCCCAGAGGAACAAGAATCTCTGCCTGCCGTCGCTGGATTGTGCCCCGTGCTGAGGGGAGGAATCTGCATCTTGCCGGACCCGCTGCGCGGGTCCCGCTGCGCCAGGAGTCACTGCGGGGAGTGGAGCAGAAGAAGAACTAAGCCCTCGTGAACCGGCAGGGCTGCGAGCAGCCTAGCAGGGACTCCATTGCCCAGGAGTCCCTGCGTGTCACACCTGTGGCCGCTCTCCCTGCCGGCCACGCCCCCCGACATCGTAAAAGCAGCCTGTGTTTGTGACACTGCGGGATACCTTGCTGCTTACTGTTGCTGCCCAGAGGAACAAGAATCTCTGCCTGCCGTCGCTGGATTGTGCCCCGTGCTGAGGGGAGGAATCTGCATCTTGCCGGACCCGCTGCGCGGGTCCCGCTGCGCCAGGAGTCACTGCGGGGAGTGGAGCAGAAGAAGAACTAAGCCCTCGTGAACCGGCAGGGCTGCGAGCAGCCTAGCAGGGACTCCATTGCCCAGGAGTCCCTGCGTGTCACACCTGTGGCCGCTCTCCCTGCCGGCCACGCCCCCTGCCCTGCCTATTTACAGGGCGGAGCATCCGCTCCGCGGGAGCGCGCGGGTGCGACCAGGGCGAAGACCGGGCAAAGAGCGGGCCCTCTGAGGCCCTCGTTGGCCAAAGTAGGCTGGGCTGGGCCTATCCCTTAACATCTGTAGTTCAGTGACCCGTGCTCAGCCATACGCTGGATATGTCGACTGAAGAGGAAACCCCTGGGAAAAAAGGAAGATTACGTAATGGGTCATTGGATAATTATTTCCCTAAGGTTCGGAGTGAGGGCGAAAAGGATTCAATCTTAGATGAGCGTAGGGTTGAGCGGCGCCGCTCAGTTGAGAGCATGAAAAATAGACCCCTCCTTGATAGTATTTCTCTCGTTATGACGCGGGAGGGAGGCTCACTAAACATGAGTGGGGATAATGCTAGTCAAGAAGGTGTTCCCCTCTTGTTTCGTGACTTTTCATCCACACCTTGCTTGCCCTCGGACAACAGTATAATTGTTCCCCCTACCCTTAGCCCCGGTCGCACCACTATCACAGCCAAGCCTAGGAAACAGAAACCTAGGCATTTAGTTGTTGCCCAGATTCACCGCCCACCGCCAAGTAAAAAAAGGAGGAAACTAAGGGAGGTACCAGGTAAGGCCAAAATCCCGCATTCTGATTTTGGTAAAGGGCTAAAACCCCTCGACCAATCTGAGAGTGCCCTAGCAGAGGGGCTGGTTCTCCCACCAGCAGTAGTACCGCCTCTGGAAAACAGTTCATCTGAAGCAGCTGCACAGGCCGTGGTTCCTGACATAAATGCTGGGACTATAGCATTAGTTACCCCACCTCCCCCCTCATTAATAGGGAACTTGGAGTTTCTGCTGAGATCTCTCCTTTTACCTATTAATGAGTCCATTAAAAAGGTTGAAATTAGACTGACCATTTTGGAAACTGCTATAAACAGCATGGTCACTCGGACCAAAGCCCAGGGGAGTGGGGTGGCGCATTCCACAGCTCAGGCCAAGCTCCCCACTACTACTGTGTCTAACACCCCAACTGCCCCATCTCAGCCGGTCAAACACAAGCCACAGCCACCGGGTAGGGTTGACCTCCGCTCCCAAAATCCACCTCCTCCTAAACATCCAATCATACCAGCAATTGAAACAGGAGGTGACCCCAAAAAGTTAGTCTCATTGGGCCCGATAAGTAATAAACAGTACGACCAAGGGGTAGGTAGATATACCAGAGACCTACGGAAAAAGGTGCCACAAGTGGAGATTCCCCCAGAAGCAGTGCCCTTTGTGGTGGTTCTGACTGGGGTCCCTCCATTAGCTGAAAACAAGAAGGAGGGGTACGTTGATCTTAAAAATAAAATCATCCACTGGTTGAGGACACATAGGCCCATAGCACCCAATATAGATGGGGATATAGTACATGTTAGACGGATTAACTGGCTGGGTAGCAGAAATAAAGACATAGAGGGGGACCTAGTGGTGGTCAACTTTAGAGACCCTCGGGCTGTAGATTATATCCTAAACTGGCCACCTGGAAACAGGGACACTCGTATCATTCCTCGGGCCCTAACGTATTTTTACCCCAGGTCAGAGGCCCTTGCTCCTAATTATCCAAATAATCGCCACTCCCATAGGCCCCCCTACCTTGCCTTATAACAATATTTTCCCCCAGTATGGGCAACACTTTGCCTTGGTGGGCGATCACCATTCTGCCTGGTCCATGGCGCCCCATAGACACACAATGAATCATGGTACCAGGATGGAACATCTCAGACCCTTTACCCCCTTGGACACTTACAATCGGTTTTCACAGCTCTCTGGACTGGAAGATTGCGATTGATGTTTAGTGCCCAGGGGAGAGAAGTAATCTCCCTGGTGAGGAGGCTCCACGACTTTGTGACAGTATAGTCACAGGACAAGTTAGATCACCCTTGTCCCAAATTCCCATTACTAATATTGTTATTGAGGCTTCCCCGGTAGCCGGGAGTATGGCCAGTGTGGCTAGCTGCCCAGCAAATCCCAATCCCGAGGACCAGGAGTTGGGCAGCTGCACGACCGCAGTGGATATTGAGGGGTGAAAAAGGGGGTTCATACCAAAGTGTCCTATGGTCGTCGGGTAATAAATTTGCTATCCTGGAACGTAGCGGGGTTAAAAAGGAAGTTAGATATACGGGAATGGCATACATTCATCGAGAAGTTCGATGTTTGTCTGTTTCAGGAGACCTGGAGTCTAATACCCTTAAATAAATCAGGATACACCACCTACTTTTTGCCAGCAGTAAGTAAAGGGAAGGGCAGACCGGCAGGAGGCCTCATGGTCTGGATAAAAATAGATCTAGACTGGGAGGTCAAACGCCATAATATGGAGTGTAGTGACATACTCCATCTCTCTTTTAGAGGAAACACAGAGGGAAGTAGGCTTGATCTATTTAACGTGAATGCCAGAGGGGCACCTGGGGACGCCGCCTCCTCAATTTTATCTGCTCTGGATTTAGCCTTAGCTAACGGCCCTTCATCAGCAAAAACCATCGTGGGGGGGGATTTCAACTGTACGTTTAACCCCTCCTCGGAGATGACCCCCTGGGTATTGAAGACGAAGATTTAAAATGGTCCATTCCAACCCTATCCCTGCCCTCTATTAAAAAATGGTCAGCTAGGGCAATCCAAATCAATGCTCTAACTAGGGATCATAAGCTAAGAGCCCTCAATGGTAGGACTCTATCCGACCGGGCAGGTGCACTGACTTTCAATAGACTTACTGGGCCGTCCCGAATTGACTACATCCTAATGGATGTTAGTTTGTGGGCAGACCTTATTGATATGGAAGTGCTCCCAAGTCAGGATAGCGACCATAACCCCCTGTGTTGTAAGTTCAATTGGGGCAGCCTTAAAGACAAGAGAGTGAATGCCCCCATAAAGACAACCAAAGAGATCATCCCATGCAATAACAACCGCAGATTGAAATGGGACAAAGCTAACCTCAAGGAGGATGACCTAGGAACGATTAAATCCCTGGTGGAGGGCCTGAATTCTGACCTGGTGGCTTGGGACTGTGAAAACCAGACTAGCACGTTTCCTCACACGTCCTTTGACTCAGCTTATAAAGCGACAATTGACCAAGTTGGTCATTTTTTTACCTCCAAAGGGAAAAGTCATAGGAAAACTATTACACCTCCCATCTCAAATAAACCATGGTACTCAGACCAGTGTAAGGACAAAAGGAAAAATCTGACAAAAGCCCTGCTTGCTGGGGATCCTCTTCTGGTTAGAGCGGCCAGGAAGGACTACCAGAAAGCACTATCGCTGGCTAAACGGGAGTGGGAGGAACAGCACTGGCAAGACCTATCCAATGCTGTGAGTAGGAGGAACCCGAACCTCTTTTGGGATCTAATCAACAGAGCCAGGCAGGGGAAATCGCAACCATTAGCAGCTCACATAACCAGCCAGCAATGGTTTAATCACTTCTTATGTTTATATGGTGGTAATGAAGAGTTAGACAGCCCTGGGGTAGTTAGTTTTAGCGTTAGGGACACCTCTGGGGCGGATGAATTCCCATTTACGGCCACCGAAGCAGCGATGGCAATTAAACGGCTTACCCCCAAGAAGGCGGCCGGTCCGGATGGGATCCCTGGGGACCTGCTGATCGTGGAACCGCTGGCTTGGGCTAATTTAATCACCACAATTATGAACTTGATCGCTAGGGGACACCCGGTGCCAGACTCCTGGAAGGGGGCTGAGGTGGTAACAGTGTTCAAGAAGGGGGCAAGAGATGACCCTGCGAACTACAGACCTATCAGTTTGATAGATATAATCCAGAAAGTGGTCGGCAGGGTCATCATCTCAAGGGTAGGCGATTGGATGGAGGAGGCTAGCATTCTCTCCCACCTTCAAGCGGGCTTCAGAAGAAAGGTAGGCACGATGGACCAGGTCTTTCGCTTTTTTGTTATCTATTGGAAGGCAGTTACCATCAAGAAAGGCAGTTTATATATGGCCTTCATAGATCTCAGGACAGCTTTTGACCTGGTCCCTCGGGCTAAACTATGGGAGATCCTAGGAGAGATGGGATTTCCTAGTAGACTTCTGAGTCTAATCATAAAGCTCCACGAGGGGAACTATGCGAGGGTCAGATGGGGATCCCAGGGACAGTTAACGGATAGGGTCCCGGTGAGGAGAGGAGTACGCCAGGGCTGTGTTATGGCCTGACTCTTTTCTCCCTATTTGTGAATGGAGTGGTGGACCATCTGAAAGGGGAAGAGTCGGATGCCCCATCCCTGACGGGGGAAAGAATCCCCACTCTACTCTTCGCCGATGACACCCTATTTATCTCCAAATCCCCAGTGGGTCTGCAAAAACTCTTGGACCGATTTAGCTCCTTCTGTACCAATAGAGGCTTAATTATCAACACCTCGAACACGAAACTGATGGCATTTTCCCCCTCTAAAAGATTTAAAAATAACTTTCTGCTTAACGGGGCCCCCCTGGAGATGGTCGATTCATTTGACTATCTTGGAGTTCGCATTAACAGTCGAATGACTTGGAAGGACCATCTGGCCAAAATGTTACTCCGTCACCAAAGAGTATCTGGGGTGACTCTGAGGGAGCTCCGCGAGTCACGTAGTAAACCTGTTTCCCCGGCCATGGTGATTTATGAGGGTCAGATTCTCCCGGCGGCATTATATGGCTCCGAGCTCTGGGGGTTCGAAAATGTGTCAGATCTTTCCACAGCAGAAAATAGTTTTCTGAGGAAGGTGGTGGCTCTCCCCGCTTCCACACCACTGATCCCCCTGAGACTAGATTTGGGCAGAAGAGCCCTTAAGGATTTGGTGAGACTACGCCCATTGCTCTTCTGGACCCGTTTAAGAAGGACTGAGGAGCTTGCTAAATATGCTGAAGGGTTGGATGATCTTCTTCTGCTTGACACTGGAAACAAAATAGGATGGCTGAATAATGTGAGAAACCTGGTTCTCAAATTAGGACTAAGTGATGTTTGGGAGTCTCAAACGCCGCCGCCCAAGGAAGTGATTAAAAAACTATATTGGGATTGGGTACAAAGCAAGGCACTGAGTGGTTTGGATGGAGGTTCACTCACGGAGCCATTTTTGCAAATTAAATGGGTGAAAAAACTGGAACCCTTCCTCGACCTGATAACCAAACCTCTAGATAGAGCGCTATATCTAAAACTGAGGTATGGGACGCTCCCAGTGTATGACTTTACGGCGAGGTGTTCCAACTCTGGTGCTCCACTGCGTTCATGTGCAGGCTGTGCAGCACCCAAGGAGACTGTGGCCCACCTATTCTTTGCCTGTCCTGCCTACAAAGTGGTCCGGAAAATCTGGCTGAAACCTGTGTGCACGGAGTTGGGGTTGAGGTGTCACAGTCAGGCACTACGTGTACTTTCTTCAGATTCATCATCCACCTTCATGATATGCGGGGTGGCAAAATTTCTGGGTAGTGTGTGGGTGACGCGCTCCCGGTTACTGAAATTGCATTCTAGGGAACTAACAGTCTGATGTTGTAACCGTTGTAGTAAGCTAGTGACTGTTGTGCATTCCTTAAACCCAGGACTCTTTTTTATATGCCGTTGCATTTTATAGTTTTTAGCGGGAGAATTGACAAAGTATAAAGTATTATGTATATGTATTCTTTTATGGTGATCAAATTTGCCGAATAAAGATTATTATAAAAAAAATACGAAAAGCAGAGAAAAACACGCCCATAGTGGAAAAGTACTGGACCCCGTAGAGGGTGAACAATGGCCTCATACAAGAGGCATCTGCATCTGCAATAGCAACATTCTGTTATCACCTCCCAAGGACACGGAGCCAGGCTTTAGCATCTCCAGCACATGAGAACAGTTTGATAAGGGGGTTTCGCTAGTAGTTTCAGCTACAACATGCCAAGGAGCAAAAATCGCTGACATGTGGAATATTCCTATTCCTACGGGAGGGGGGATGAGCAAGTGCAACTCGCACGCAGAGAGAAATGCTTCAAAATGGTGGCACACAGGCTAAGCTAAGAAAACTGAAATAATGTCACAAGCATAAATGATATAGAAAGAATATAAACGAAATTGCATAAATGTATATATATCATTAGTTAGACACATTCTGCTAACTCATAAACATAATGTATGCAGTGGGCGGGGCATGGAAAACTGGAACCTATCAAGAGTTCGGTCGCTGTTATGATGCGTGGCAAAATGACAGGCCATCGGGTAGTTCTCATCCTTATTAGCGATGGCCCGCTGGTGTTCTAATATTCTTAACTTCACTGCTTTTGTGGTGCTCCCTACGTAACGAAGTCCGCAGGGACACTTCAGGCAGAACACTACTTAGGTGGTGGAACATGTTATAAATTTCGGGATTCTGATCTTAGCCTCCTTATGTGATACCTGATATGAGAGCACCCTCTGACTAGTGAAACAGGCCTTGCATTTTCCGCATGGGTATGACCCATGCATGGCGTGCAATTCTCCTTTCGATCTCTCTTTGGACAGGTGGCTTTGTACCAACTTGTCCTTCAGTGACCTAGTCCTTCTGAACGTGATCATTGGATGATCCGGTAAATTCTTGCCAATAACGGCATCAGATTTGAGGATGCCCCAATTTCTTGACATGATGGCTCTCATCCTATTCGCTGCCACCGAATCTTATTATGCCATTACCACTGTTTGTTGCTCCACTCTGTCTTTCAGTCAAGAGTCTCTGGCTGTCAATCGCTGCTGCTTTGCCTTTAGCTTGTTGGAGTACTGTCTGGGAATAGCCTCGCGATTTAAAGCGTTTTATGCTTTTCTCAGCTGCTTCCTCAAAGTCATTGTCCAGGGAGCTATTGCGTTTTATTCGCAACAATTCCCCGTAGGGGATACTTTTTACGAGGGTTGCTGGGTGACTACTACGTCCATGTAGAACCGAGTTCCCCGCTGTCTCCTTTCTGTAAAGCGCTGTCTGAATCACGCCTGAGTCAACAAAGACCCTTAAATCCAGAAAGCTGACCTCTTTCCTGCTCATGTTGTGGGTGAATTTCAGGTTCAGATCGTTAATGTTTAGGGCTGCTATGTATTCCTCTGCCGAGGATTCCGATCCCTTCCAAATAAGGAAGAGGTCGTCGATGTACCTCCTCCAGCAGATCACCCTGTCCACCCATTTTGCCTTGTCGTCCGCCCAGGCCACCTGCTTCTCCCACCAGCCCACAAATAAATTCACGTAACTGGGGGCGAAGCAGGTGCCCATGGCCGTCCCCTGATCTGCCTGTATCGCTAGTCCTGAAAAATAAAAATGTTGTTATTCAAGCAGAATGATATAAAGTCCATAATCATACTGCTGTGTTCCAGATATCTGGCAGATCTCAGGTCCAGGAAAGTCTTCACCGCTTTCATCCCATATATATATATATATTCATTGAAAAAACCATAGGTTTCAGGCACGTTATAGTTAGGAATTAGCATTTAAAAAAACCTTAGAAATTCACTGAAAAAACGATAGGTTTCAGGGGCATTACAGTTAGTTGGGCATTTCACACGTACAAAATCATAGAAATTCCCCCTGTTATAGTTAGTTCAGCTAACTATAACCCGCGCGCCCGCAATGCACTGCTGATGACGTCACACATTACATCACTCATGACAAGCCCCGCACCTAAATGAGCGCCATGCAAACCTGGCACCTTTGAACCGAAAGAGAAGCAACTTTAAAAGCCCGGGGTCCTGTGCACACCGACTGGAAAGATTTACAACTGAGGACTTGGAAACAAGGCGGAAAAACACGCCACTCGACCGTGAACCCTTCAAGGTAAGCGCATGTGTATGTGCTTGCATAACAATATTCTGAATTAAACTTTAAGTTTAAGCAAATCTTTTTGACACCAGTCGGTTCTTAGTGAAAACCCATGTGTTAGACAGGCTATGCCACATAAATTAAATGCAATAAAGAGTTTCACAGTAAACCGGCATTTTCAAAAGGCAACATTGTGCTTAACCAAAAACGAACCTTCTATCACTGCAGAAAACAAACAAAGCAGGTTTCTTTAAAACAACGAGTCAGAGCAGCTAAACGAAGGCAACAAACAAACAATACATAAATACAGGCGAACATGGATAAAAGGGATGCAAAAAGGAAAGAACTCTTAACAACAATGTTTGAAAGGGGAAATAAACAAGATGCACCAGCAAGTGACCCAGATAAACGAAATACATCAGCAAAAACGGACATGAAAGCAAACTGAGACAATGGGAAAAATTAAATAAGAAATAAATAAATGAGTCGTGTCCCAAGGGGATTAAGAATTATGTTAATGCCAAATCAACAAGATGCCTCTAATGAGCTCCTACAGGAATTGGGCAAATATACCTTAAATTCATCCTTGGAATTAATAAAGATATTGACAAAACATATAGACATTGCTTTCCAAAAAATAAAATAAGAATGACACGAATTGGAAAAAGACATATCAACATAAAAATTAAATGCGGAAATGACTAAATTCAAAGAAGATCTGAAAGCGCAAATAGAAAAACATGAGGAAGTGGTCAGGCAGTGCAAACACAATAAATTCATCAGCGATGAAAAAGGTTATGCCCAAGGTCATATTTTTACCTTTGTGAGAAAGTTTGACCCCCTTCACAAAATCACCCTTCCTGGGTAACATCGGTAGTACCTCAAGCTTCTTCTCCTCTTTAGCCTCAACGGACCTAAGTAATAATGAACAAGAAAACAAAGCTGTAAACACAAGGCTGAATTTTTTAGGGGATACGTGACTGGTTCTGCAACAACGCCAATGGGAACAAAGCAGAACGTCGCAGTTTCAACAGCGAGGAAGTAGCAGAGGAAGAAAGTGGCATCAACTAAACCGACTAGGAGAGGAAAGAGACGAAGATGGATCCCCAGAGAGAGAAGGGACTCAAACGAGAAGCATGAAGCAGAGAAAAGCCCCGAAATAGATGAATTACAAATTGTAAAACTATCAAAACGAGAGATATCAGAAGCAGAAACATCGCTACTCAAAAAAGGCATGAACTACTGTCCTAAGAAGAGAATGGACCTAGCCCAAACCAGAATCAACCTCTACCTATATGTGTGCAAAATCAAATTGAAAAAATTCTTCATGGAAAACAAAGATAAAACTAACTATCAAGGAGCCAACTTCCTTATTGGCAAAGGAATCTGATGATTATCTGCTGTTATTAAATCTAAATGCAGAGGAAGGAAAGGAAATATCTTTAGATGCCGCATCCTCCCAATTAGGAGCAGGCCTCAGCAACAAACATTCACAATCGAAATTCTACACACAATTCCCTCCCGGGAACAAAATTGATGTCTTCCAAGAGGCTGTAGTGCAAGACTTAAACAATCTTCGCAGAGCCAAATATAAAGACAATCTGACAAACAGTGAGCGAGACGCATTAACCAGCCTAATGAATGAGAAAGAAATTATCATAAAAATTGCCGACAAAGGTGGCAACATTGTCATCTGGGACCGCAGTGCTTACATCATGGAAGTACACAGACAATTGGAAGACCACACCTTTTATGAAAAATTACAAAGAGACCCAACGATGAACATCAAAAGAGAAATTAATAAAAAAAATCCAGGGATGGACACAAAATAATCTGATAGTTCTCCAGTATTAGGGTGTCTTTCGTAGATTCACATGCCTGAATCATTCCCCGTCGTCGGAGTGGGAGTCCCACGGTATATAAAAAGCAGTAATATGCAATAATATCCTTAGAAAAACTTGGTAATAACCAACCAGGAAGCAAAGTAGCCCAAGCTACAAGAGTAAAAACTTCCACACTCATGACTATCCTAGTCATTTTGTATAGACCAAACTGCAGCCAATCAGGCAACAGCACCCACCAGAATGTTCTCCCCAGTGGCACAGGCTCTCAGATTTTCTACCGCACGTCGTGTGAAGAGAGTCTCCCTGAGCTCTGCTCAGTTTTCTTAAATTTTCTTCATTTTACTTCAATTTTTTCTTCATAATGTCACAGTTTTGTAATTTCTTCTTACATGAAGTCTACCTTCAGACCCTGCGTCACTTGTGGGAAGCTGAGACCTTTTCCTGTGAACCTTCATGAAGAGTATATGGACCAGCACTCTGCCTGTCTCTGACATGGTAGGAGGAGAAGGGGTTGTTCTTGTGCTTAGACCATACCCCCCTTCTGATATGAGAGGATTTTTTTTTGTTTGTCCTGTACATTAAGGTTTTAAGTGATGCCTCTCCTCTACTTCACCAGCTGAAGTAACATCACAATTAAGGGGTCTCTGGCCTTCTTTGAGTCTTCCTCCCACATCTACGCCCACGAGATTTACTCTCAGGCGTCTAGACTAACTCTGCGCACTTTTATACGTGAAAATGTGCCAGCTTGTCGACGATACAGTCGATGTACTCTCTGATGACAATCTCTGCCGTCACTGGTGCTCTGCAAAGACAACGCCTCCAGGCATTCATCGACGACAGTGAGGACAGTGCCCTCTTGTCGACTGCAGGCTCGTCGACCAATGGGAGTTTCGTCTATGGTAAATCTCTTCGACAGTTGGCCTAGTCGACGGTAGGCTCGTCGACGGTAGGCTCGTCGACGGTGGTCTCGTTGACGGTAGTCTCGTCGACGGTGGCCTCGTCGACAGTAGGCTCGTCGACGGTAGGCTTGTCGACGGTAGGCTCGTCGACGGTGGCCTCGTCGACGGTGGCCTCGTCGACGGTAGGCTCGTCGACGGTGGCCTCGTCGACGGTAGGCTCGTCGACGGTGAGCTCTGTAGACGGTAGGTTCGTTGACAGTGAGTTCCATAGACTGTGAGTTCCGTAGACGGTGAGCTCCATAGACGGTGAGCTCCGTAGACGGTGAGCTCCGTAGACGGTGAGCTCCGTAGACGGGTGGCTCCGTAGACGGTGGGCTCCGTAGACTGTGGGCTCCGTAGACTGTGAGCTCCGTAGACTGTGAGCTCCGTAGACTGTGAGCTCCGTAGACGGTGAGCTCCGTAGACGGTGAGCTCCGTAGACGGTGAGCTCTGTAGACGGTGAGCTCTGTAGACGGTGAGCTCTGTAGACGGTGAGCTCTGTAGACGGTGAGCTCTGTAAGCGGTGAGCTCCGTAGACGGTGAGCTCCGTAGACGGTGAGCTTCGACAACATTCAGCTTCGACGCCAGTTGGCTTTGTTGATGGATGACCCTGTCAACTTTTGGATTCGTCGACGGTTGAGTACGTTGACAGTTAGTTTCACACACTGTTGACTTTTATGCACAGTGTTTTTGTAGACGATTTATTTTGTCAACGGCAGCTTTCCGCTACATCCACGTGATGGCTTTTTACTTCCGCCACTATTCTTCTTGGACAGCACATAGCCGTATGAGCATGTTTTTTCTACAGATCAGAATTTTGTATTTCTGACAGCAAGGCTGCCACGGCCTGTACCATGGTGGAATTACGTCTTCTCCTACAACTGGAGTTCTATTGCATTCACCTCCGGTGAATATTGGAGGTTTTCCCCTCCTTATGAAGAGAGCGGCGAATTGTTTTCCCCTTTCCCCTCGTCCTGGGGAAACCACAGAAACAAGTTTGTTCAGTTCCTATCATAGACTTTATTTAGCAAGAAGGTGTTAAACTCATGCAGAGGCCAAACTCTGTGCCGGCGGGTTTTTTCCACGCCTCGACAAGAAATGTGAAGCTCCCCATTATTCACCTGCTTTTCTAGTCTCTCAGCCTACCCTGACTCAGTCATTACTCAGGCGGCACAGCGAATATCTTGCAAGCCAGTTGGGCAGGCATGCCGCCAGATGTGCTCTGACATGTCGGCGCTAGTAGAACTTATTCCAGAATCCTCCAAGCCTCACGCTTTGAAGATCCTGCAGGAGGGTGAGAGAGAAAGAAAAGTGCATCAGAAATAATACACTGTGCAGCGGACATTGCGTGTACAGGTTTTTCGACAGCTCGCAATAGGGGCAGTCTGGCAAAGACAATTTTGCTTCAATGCTACGTCTTTCGCAAGGAGGTTCAGACTTCAATACTTCACTTGCCTTTTGATTGAGGATCCCTTCTGGCCAGCATGTTGATGAGGCACTGCAGACCATCTTAAAGGACACAGATACCGCCCGCACCCTCGGGATATAGAATCGCAGCCTTTTCGTGGTGCCGAGGACGTAGCTCCACATCCTTTTTTCAAGGGAGTTCCATCCAAAATTGGCTCCTACAATAAGAACCAACTGCGTTACTCAAATCAAACGCAGTCACATAGGCAAAGTACCAACAGGTCCTACATAGAAAATCATCGTACAGCCGAGGCAACTCCTCTAAGAAACAATGGATTACCTTGAACCCACCTTTATTCCCTCCAAAAACGTCGGAGGTCTAATGTCTCACTTTTATTCCAATTGGTCAAAGGTGACAGAGGACCGTTGGGTTTTTAAACGTCAGGTCCAAGGGCACACTCTAGAATTTGTCATATTTCCCCCCTCTTTCTACACCTCCAAAGGGACCTCCACCTTCTCATCTACGGGAGTCGTTTGCACAAGTGTCTATATGGATACAAACAGGGGCCGTCGGAGTGGTTCCGAATCTCCAACAGCGTTAGGGTTTACTTTCAGTTCCTCATCAACAAGCAAATGTTGTACCTCAAGAAAGTCCTAAAGTTCTTCTGCCAGAACGGCTTTTAACTACTCTCAACCTCCAGGATGTCTATTTTCATGTGCCACTCCTTCCTAAGCACAGGAAGTGGCTACGCTTTACAATAGGTACAAAACATTTTCAATTAAAGTCCTACCTTTTGGACTTAGGTCCGCTTCACGTGTCTTTACGTAGATCCTGGCACCAGTGGCAGCCTATCTACGTCTGCAAGGCATACAAATTTATCATTACTGAGACAACTGTATAATAAGGGCTCGCTCTTATTTACAAGCAGTCCAGCACACCCAGACTTGTCAGTCACTGTTTCAAAAACTGGTTTTCAATAAATCATGACAAGTCCCAACTAGTACTAGCTCCGATATGAACGTTTCTCTGAGCATCAATCAATACAAACCTAGCAAAGGTGTTTGTCTCACACGAACGACGGGCCTGCAGCTCCCACTTGGTGGTTCTTCTACATACAAAAAAGTCCGTTTCAGTAGATCCTCAAAGTCATTCCTGACCACGGCCTCCACCTGCATCCCGTGAGTTCCCAACTACAGATTACACATGAGAAAATTGCTAGAGGAGCTCGACAAGCAGTGGCTGCAGGTCTCCAGTTCATTCGAAGATCTCATTTAAATCACTCCTCTGATGCAAGAGGCCTTTTGTTTGGTGGGTCCAAGAAAGAAATTTGTAGAAGGGGTGTGCGTTTCCTTCAAGAAGCGCCAAATTACACAATCACCACAGACTCATCCCTCGTGGGTTGGGGAGCATATCTTCAAGGGCTGAAGGTCAGCGGGAAATGGAACCCTCAACAAAAGGCTTGGCACATCAATCTGCTAGAGATAGGTGCCAATCTTCTTAGCCCTCAAATCCTTTCGTGCAATCATTCAAGGGGCCACAGTATTGGTTCGCACAGACAATACTTCAAGTATGCATTACTTAAACAAACAGGGAAGCACGAGGTCGGTTCTTCTATCGCAGGAAGCCCATGAGATATGGGCTTGGGTGATATGACACAGGATCAATCTCTTGGCTGTTCATGTGCTGTGAGTTGCAAATGTGCTGGCGTACACCCTCAGCAGGTCAACGGTGTCCAACCATGAATAGGAACTGCATCAGCCAACGGCGGATCGAATCTTCCAGCAGTCAGGTCATCCCGATCTGGACCTCTTTGCGACAAGAAAGAACAGCAAATGCCTTTTTCTTTGCAAGCTGGCATCCACACAGGGACTCGCAGGGGAAGGCGTTTTCGATAAACTGGTCTCAAATATATGCTTACGCCTTTCCTACTATACCGTTCGTTCCGAGAGTTTCTCCGGAAGATGAAGAAAGAGCCGTGTCGCTTGATTCTCATCGCCTCCAGGTGGCCTCACCAATACTGGTTCACCGAACTTCTTCTCCTCTCAGAGTGCGATCCAATACAGTTTCGACCAATACCGAATCTCCTCTCCATTCAGAATGGTCAAATTTGCCATCCGGATCCGGCTTCTCTAAAATTAGCAGCTTGGCGCCTGAGCACCTTGAATTAGCTCATCTGAATATCTCGGCGGATTGTAAGGAGGTACTGGCTTACGCGAGAGCACCTACTAAAATAAAAACATACAGACTTTAATAGAAAAGAATCTGCATTTGGTGTTAATCTGCTAGGGTTCACCCATTTCATGCAACGCCGGACCAGATATATTTTCTTGCACTTGGCAAGATCAGGCTTATCTCATGCAACGTTGAAGGTCTTTTTGGCAGCCATTTCAAGGTAATGTCAGGATGGGTCCACCTCTCTTTATTCTTTAAGAATACAACAGTTCTTTAAGGGACTATTCAGAATGTTTCCTCCTGTACGTCGTCTGCCTCCATCATGGCATTTTAATGTAGTATTAGCGCAGCTCATGCGCCACCCATTTGAGCCAATTCACAGGGTGTATTTCAAATTCTTAACATGGAACATTTCTCTTTTGCTAGCATTAACTTCATCTAGAAGAGTCAGTGCTGTTCAAGCTTTCACCGTCAATTCACCTTTCTTACAATTCACGTCCAATTCTATGGTGCTACGTACAAACCCAAGGTTTATGCCTAAGGTGGCTTCGGATTTTCACCTGAACGAACCAGTCATCTTAAAGACGTTTTTTTTCCCTAATTCGCAATCCCCTGCGGAGAGGGCATTACATACCCTTGACATCAGAAAATGTTTAAAATTCTATTTGCAGAGGACCTCTGCCATTCGCAAATCCGATCAACTGTTTATTGCCTATGGAAAGATACGGCAAGGACAAGCAGTGTCTAAACAAACCATAGCTACATGGATTTCTGCAGCTATTGACTTTTGCATCTTCAAGCTGGAAGACCTTTACAGACAATTCCAAGAGCTCACTCTGCAAGAGCTGTTTCTTCCTCGACTGCTCTTTTGTCTGGAGTTCCTCGTCAGCAAATCTGCGGAGCAGCGACTTGGTCCAGCAGACATATTTTCACCAGGCATTATTGTTTGGATACTGCCAGCGAGGCTGATATGTCAGTGGGTCAAGCAGTTCTACGCAATCTTTTCAGATAAGATGAGCCTGTGTTTTCCCTCCTTCTCTGTACTGCTTTCCAGATGCTTATTCCATGCCTAATTTGGGTGCATTCTCATGTGATTGTAAGTTTTTTCATGCATATATGAATGTTGACATTTTATTATGTTATGTTATGTTATGAAGAATTTATTGAGCGCACTGTCACCGTGAGTTTCCTGGCGCTAAACGGACTAGGAGAAGGGAAAGAGGAGACAGAAAAGATGAGAGAAATTAGTGGGGGGGAGGGAAAAGTAGAGTTTTTAATGATTTCCTGAAGGAAAGGAGGGAGCAAGAAGATTTAAGTGGGAGTGGGAGGGAGTTCCACAGCTTAGGTGCTAGGCAAGAAAAGCTGCGGCCGCCCGATCTAGAGAGTTTGAAACGAGGAACAACTAGAAGTTGGAGATGAGTAGACCTAAGAGTGCGAGAAGGACAGTAGGGAGTGATTAAGGACTTAAGGAAGGCAGGGGAGGGACCAACGAGGGCTTTGAAGACCAGGCAATGAACCTTAAAAGTGATTCTGTCACTGACTGGTAACCAGTGAAGGTGGCGTAGCAGAGATTGAGCCGACTGCCATTTGGGGATCCTGAAAGCAAGCCGAGCTGCCTGGTTTTGCACGATCTGTAACCTGGCCAGCTGAGATTTGGGAAGACCGTAATAGATTGAGTTGGAAAAGTCCAACCGGGACAACACCAGGGCAATTAGGACTTGCAACAAGGCTTCAGGCGACAGGAAGTGAGCGACTTTCCGTATCCTGTAGAGCTGGAACATGCAGGAAGATGTTACTGCGCTCACTTGTGCCTTGAGAGAGAGTCCGGAATCAATCAGGAACCCGAGGCTTTTTACACACCCAGCAGGAGAAGGAGGTGTGCCGAGCTCAACCGGCCAGTACTGAGGGCCCCAAAAAGGGGCACTTCTCCCAGGAAGGAGAAGCTCAGTCTTGCTCGGATTGAGCTTGAGTTGGTTTTGATTCATCCAATGCTGGATGTGTAACAAGACTGTCTGAAAGTTTCTGGCGGCGTCGGGAGTGGTGAGGGGAAAAATAATCTGTAGATCATCCGCGTAGTTGAACACGGTGATGTCCCACTTACCTAAAGAGTGAAGGAGGGGTTGAAGATACAAATTAAAAAGGAGGGGAGACAGGGAAGAACCTTGAGGGACCCCACAAGATGATGAGACGCTGGTGGCACGGAAGGGGCCCATGCTGACTGCCTGGGATCTCTCCTCTAAAAAGGATTTGATCCAGGACAGAGCAGCCCCAAAGACTCCGGCGGACTTGACACGGTGGATTAAGATGTTATGGTCCACCGTGTCGAATGCCGCCGATAGATCGAGCAAGACTAATGCCTGGGGTTGCCCTCTATCATCATTGCGTCTAAGGTTGTCCAACACGGCAAGGATCACAGCCTCCGTGGAATGGGCTGGTCTGAACCCAGCCTGGTTGGGCGCCAAAAAGTTGGTCTCCTCAATAAAATGCGAGAGGCAGGTCGTAACGTGAGCCTCCAGTATTTTAGAAAAAAAGGGCAAGAGGGATATAGGGCGATAATTGGTCAGGGTCGCTGAATCAGCGCCAGGTTTTTTTAAGAGAGGCAACAGCACGGCCTCCTTAAATGAACTGGGGACTATGCCCGAAGAGAGGGAGGAGTTAAGAAGAGGGAGGATACAATGTGGGAGGGTTTGGCAGATATCGCGGAGCACAGAGGGAGGGCAGCAGTCCTTGGGGGATCCAGATTTCACGCGAGTTGACAGTTTAACAAGAGATTCCAAGTCAAGCGCGGGGAACTGAGGGAAGGTAGAAGTGTTTAAAAGGGGGGTGCTACAGTTATTAGGGGAGGAGTGTGAGGATTATGTGAATGTATATACTTGTTATGTACAGACTATGTTACAAACAGCGTCTTCCAATCATTATTTCGGGTCAGCTATCTACTCTGATTCAGGCATGTGAATCTATGAAAGACACCCTAATACTGGAGAAGAACAATAGTTACTTACCTGTAATCTGTGGTTCTATAGTATTGGTGTCTTTCATAGATTCACATGCAACCCGCCCACCTCCCCTCTGAGGCTCTTTACGCTAGGATGTTTTTAGCTTCACTCCTGTGTGAGAAAATCTGAAAGCCTGAGCCTCTGGGGAGAACAATCTGGTGGGTGCTGTCGCCTGATTGGCTGCAGTTTGGTCTATACATAATGACTAGGATAGTCATGAGTGTGGAAGTTTTTACTCTTGTAGCTTGGGCTACTTTACTTCCTGGTTGGTTATTACCAAGTTTTTCTAAGGATATTATTGCATATTGCTGCTTTTTATATACCGTGGGACTTCCACTCCGACGACGGGGAATGATTCAGGCATGTGAATCTATGAAAGACACCAATACTGGAGAACCACAGATTACAGGTAAGTAACTATTGTTCATATTGAGGAAGCCATATACCTGACAGTAAACCATCCAGTACTTGCAACTATCTAATTCCTACCAAAACTCCATAAAAACTCCAAGACACCTCCAGGACGTCCAATTCTGTCAGCAAAAAAATCTTTACTTGAACCACTAGCCAATTACATTGATTTCTTCTTAATCCCTTATGTCACACAGTTGAAATCATACATAAAGGACACCAGTGATGTACTTAGAATCATACAGGAGATCTCATGGCAGACAAACTAATTTAAAACTAATTACACTGGATGTAATTGGACTGTACACGAACGACGACAACAGTCTGGGAAAGATAGCAATCTCATACTTCCTAAAAGAGAGACACATGCATTACAGCAGGCATAATGACATGTTACTGGAAATGATCACAATATACCTGACACAAAACTGTTTCGTCTTCGGAAATGAATTTTTCGCCAATGGGGTATTCTTTTAGCCCCAGCTACGCATGTCTTGTAATGGGCTGGTGGGAGAGTAAAGTGGCATGGAATCCAACCCCCAGTAAATCAGTGAAAAAAATAATAAAATGGACAAGGTTCATTGAGATTTACTAATCATCTGGGACGGCAGTGTGACAGAATTTCAGGAATACTTTGAAATTCTAAACTCAAGAGTAGAGAACCCAAAATTCACTTACAATATCAGCAGTGAAAGGGTGACATTCCTTGACACCGAGATATATGTAAAAAATAACAACATCGAAACCACTCTGCACAGAAAGATAACAGCCACAAACTCGACCCTGGAAGCAACACGTTTTCATCAATCAGCTTTGGTTGCCAGTATCCCATATGGAGAGTGTCTCCGACTAAGGTGAATTTGCAGTGAAGAAAAAGAGTGGGTACATCCCAGTGTGAAACCAAAAAACGGATTCTCAAAGAGGAAGTGTAACAGCAAAATTTTAATCAAATGCTGGAACAGAGCTAATGTAAAGTCCAGAACAGAATGCCAAGCACCAAAAGGATCAATTGAAATATCAAAAGCGGAGGAACCCATCGGCTTAATTTTGGACTATACCCAAGAAGCCAAAGAAATCTCACAGATTCTAAGAAAAAATTGGAAAATCCTTAAAATGGACAACAGAATTGGCAAATTAATGGGAAACCACCCGACCATCACGTACCACAGGACCACCAACCTTGAAGATAGATTAATCCACAGCCATTTAAGAATCAACCAAAGAAAAGAAACTTGGCTGAAAATAAAAGGCTTTACGAAATGCCATATTTGTAAAATGTGCCAAATCGCCAATCCAATAAAGGAACTAACTATGGCAGATGGTAAGGTATGGCGGATACAACAATTCATCACCTGCAAAATCCAGTACAGTGTGCACATAATTTAATGCCCATGCCAACTTAAATATGTGGGGAGCACAATTTGTGAGCTCAAGAAGAGAGTCCTTGAACACGTGAGAGCGACGGTAAATAAGGACAAAAACAATACCATCGCAAAACAAATGGAAATTCATCATAAGGGTGATTGGAAATATTTAAAATTCAGTGGAATAGAAACTGTCCCCCAGAGTGAGCATGGGGGCAACAGGGAACACATTTTAAGGCAGAAAGAGTCCAGACATATCCTCAATTTCAGAACTGTGTCCCAATATGGACTGAATTTATCTGAAGAAATATACATACACCTTTGAAGCTCCCGGAAACCGTGAAGTGTTCTTAAAGGAAAGAGAAAAGGAAAAAGAAATAAGAAATAACAACTGGTCGACAAAGACAAGAGGTCTATCAAGGAAAATTATTAATTAAAAACTGAATGGAATCAAGATACAATAATAGCAAGTAGATTGAAGTAAACCAAGGCACGAACCATAATGGAAACTGTGGGCCGGGAAGGACCAAATAAAAAGAATGAAATGAATTCAAGAAGCAACGTGGCATGAACAATAAAGTTATAAAATCACCTCAAAAAAAGTTATTGAATAGACCAAATCCTTGGAACATGTTCAGTTCAACTTTTTTCCAGACTATGTGAATGTCAAAATGATAAGAGACTGATACAATATATTATAATTTGAAAAAATGTAATTGTGAACCAAAATATACTTTTTCCGATTTTTTAATTGTAAATATAGAGACTCTATGTCCCTTAATGCACTGTTGGACTCATTGTGAAGAAACAGGAAATGATGTAATGGATATTAATAATTACAAAAAATGCTGTTTGTTGAGAACACACCAACCGTGACCAAGGTATTAGCATACCGAAACGCATAGGTTGTTAGCCTGTACCTTCATTTGGAATTTAATAGAAATAATGAATCAACACTGCTTCTGAGAAAACCAATGGTGAGAGTGCGACTTCATTTGGGTTCCAGTGGGTGACATAGGAACGGAGAGGCTTTCTGTTGTAAATATCAAAGCTGGAAATCACTACAACGGATTTTTTTGTTGGACACACCCTGCTCCCCGCACCCTCGCACAACCACAAGGTTATTATTTCATCCCCCCTGCATCACCTTCGAGGATCCATCACGTTGGATTCTGGGATTGGTAGTTTTCCTACAGACTTGGGACTCTACACAGGTGTGCTGTTATTTCACAGGGGGTGGAGCGGGCCTACTACATCGAGGTTTAAAGAGGCGGGACTTACTAGCAGAGTGTTGCATTACCACTGGGAGGCTTTGGGCGCTGATGAAGGCTGTAAAGTTGCCGAAATGCATTCGCCACTACTACAATAAAGGGCCTCCAACTGTTTCCCCTTGGGTCTCTGCTCACTTTTCTCGGAAGGAGCTTTTCTGCATATATATATATATATATATCTATATATATATATATATAGTGGCTAAACTTGAAGAGGACTACATCACCCAGAAGGCTTTAAGCCACGCCCACCTGAGCGGGGATGTTTAACCGAGTGCTCTTCTAGCAAGCGCCTGCAGCTGACACTTGCCATCACGCCACTGAAGAAAGGAACTTATTCCTGAAACGCGTCTGGCGTTCTACTTTTAAATGAAGTTTCCCTGAATGAACCTGCTGGCAGGCTGTTGCTTGAATAAAGAGGGCAGTTATCTTTACCTTCGTGAGGCTCCTGTTCCTTAAGGGTTCTGCTTTGGCTTGATGTGTAGCGGCCGTCCCGGTCGCGGAAGGGAGTCTGTCGCCCCAGCGGATCCAGGGAAGCACCAACCGGTGTTTCCACTTTGGAGCGAAGGTGGAGCGAGGGGTCGTGCAGAGGATTCCCGCTCCAAGCCCTAAGCCACAGCACGCAAAGCGGGGCAGGTGTTTTCAGGTCTCTTCCATTGACTGGCTGTTATTTGGTGTTGGCGTGCGGGCGCGCCCACAGTGGCTAAACTTGAAGAGGACTACATCACCCAGAAGGCTTTAAGCCACGCCCACCTGTGCGGGGATGTTTAACCGAGTGCTCTTCTAGCAAGCGCCTGCAGCTGACACTTGCCATCACGCCACTGAAGAAAGGAACTTATTCCTGAAACGCGTCTGGCGTTCTACTTTTAAATGAAGTTTCCCTGAATGAACCTGCTGGCAGGCTGTTGCTTGAATAAAGAGGGCAGTTATCTTTACCTTCGTGAGGCTCCTGTTCCTTAAGGGTTCTGCTTTGGCTTGATATATATATATATATATATATATATATATATATATATATATATATATATATATACACTGAAAAAACCATAGGTTTCAGGCACGTTATAGTTAGGAATTAGCATTTAAAAAACCTTAGAAATTCACTGAAAAAACAATAGGTTTCAGGGCCGTTATAGTTAGTTCAGCTAACTATAACTCGTGCGCCTGCAATGCACTGCTGATGACGTCACATATTACATCACTCATGACATGGTCAGTGACATCAGTCATGACATCACTGATGGCATCTCAAATGACATCACTGATGACATCATCCAGTGAATGTGTGTTTTTCTGAAAAATGAATATGTTTCATATATCTATATCTCAAGGTCGATGTTAGAATAAATGGGTATATAAGTGTCTAAATGGATGATTTGTTTTGTAAAATTGATTGACTGATTAAGTGTATCTTAGTGAATACATGGGTTAGTGAGTAATCTTTAAATATGTAAATATCTGTATCAGTCTCTCACTTTGTGTATAAGTGGCTGCATGGGTTGGTGAGTAGCTACATGAGTGTCTATATGGGTTATTAGTTGTTTTTTTGAGTATCAGTATGAGTGTCTGAGTGTCTGTATGGTTCGGTGGAGGGTATTACTTAGTGCATAGATGCATGAATGAGTGACTCACTGTTTGTATGTGTTGAAGACAGCATCTGTGCAGGACTGTATGGGTGGATGAGTGTGTGTATGGGTGTCTTAGTGAGTGAATGACTGTCTCAATAGTGTCTTTACTCGTAACTACATATGTTTTAAACTAGTATATGTGAGTGTTGGTGTATATAAGTGAGTATATGTGAGAGTGAGAGATTGGAAGAGTGCCTGTAGAAATAAGTATGTGTTTCTATAAGTGATTGTTTAAGAGAGTAAGAATGTGTCAGTTTCTGTAGAAGTAAGTGTGGTGGTGTGTGTATAACTGTATATATAACTGAATAGATGTTTGATATTTTGTTTGCATGTGTGACTATGTGTGTGAGTAACTCTATGGATAAGTGTCAGTGTGTAACAGGATGTATAGATGTATGAGTACATAAGATGAGTGAGTACATGTATGAGTGACTGTATAGAACTATTGGTGATTGAGTGGATGTGTGTGTAGATCTTGGAATTACTGAATAGGTGTGTTGTAACTGGTATTGGTATCTCCATTTTTTTGAAAATGTTAGTTTCTATTTTTGTGTTTGTGTATCAAAGGTTATATTAGGGTAAGAGGAGGTCTGCCACTCCATCACAAGGATGATGTCATCAGTGATGTCATCAGCGATGTCATTTGAGATGTTATCAGTGATGTCATGAGTGATGTCACTGACCATGTCATGAGTGATGTAATATGTGACGTAATCAGCAGTGCATTGCGGGCACACGAGTTATAGTGAGCTGAACTAACTAAAACGGGGTAATTTCTATGGTTTTGTACGTGTGAAATGCCCAACTAACCCTAACGCCCCTGAAACCTATGGTTTTTTCAGTAAATTTCTATGGTTTTTTAAATGCTAATTCCTAACTATAACATGCCTGAAACCTATGGTTTTTCAGTGAATTTCAAAGGTTTTTTAAATGCTCATTTGTAACTATAACGTGACTGAAACCTATGGTTTTTTTCAATTTATTTCAAAGGTTATTTAAATGCTAGTTTCTAACTATGCCTACAGAGGTAGGGTATGTAAAGAAAGAAGAAGAAACACCCAGAAAGAAGAAAAAGCAATGCAGAAAGAAGCAACAGAAGTCCTCAAAGACGAAGAAAAGTCCACGAAGAAGGAAGACATGCAGAAAGAAGAAAAAGAGGAGCAGAAGGAGGCGTTGTTGCAAAATCATCCTGTACCCTCAACTTTTTTAGATGGGTACTGGTGGTAACTGACTCCAAATAACTTGTCCTAGAGGCAGTGCTATGCTAAAAGACACTTAAAATACAGTTAAAACACCTACATACACTAGGGAACACTATGGGTTGGGGTACCCCTGTTATTAGCATGACCTCTTTGTAAGCTCCTAGTATATAATAGGGCAGGGGGATTAAAACTACCTCTTAAAACGCACCACAGGGCGCGTTTTCACACTGGTGAAGGGAGGGTGGGCGGGCTGAGCTGACATGTGCAAACACGCCCTGTGGCCATTTTAATTTGGTGGATAAGGTCTCCTTGAATCCTGAGTGTCCCTTGGGTACAAGTAGCCCACCAGGTATCTCCAGTTGGTGCCACAGAGCTGCGTTGCAGAGAGGTGTAAAAAAGGGCACAGCCTGGACCACCTCTCTACAATGCAGCGCAGTGGCGCTTACTGGAAGCACTTGGTGGGCTAGTTGGCCCCCAGGGGCCCTCTGGAATGAAGGGGAATTATTTCCCCAACTTAAAACGTGCCACAGGGCGTGTTTACACACGTCACCTCATGGAAAACTACAGTGTCCCGGGGGTGGGCACCCTAGGACACTGCAGGAGCCGGCCCTGGGGGGTGGCGGTCCCAAGGGCAACGACAAGGCTCCAGGAGGGGGGCGGCGCGGCCCCCCTCCCAACATTTTCCAAGCCCCGGGGGGGCGTGGTCCCTGGGTCTTGGGGGTCCATAATGGACCCCCAAATTTCTACTCTTAGTGCCCCGGGGAGGTGGCGGTCCCCAGGGCATGTGGGGAGGCTCAAGCCCCCCCACACAGGTTTATTTTGGGAAAAAAGCCCCGGGGTGGCGTTCCCCAGGGCTGCAGGGGGGGCCGCGAGCCCCCGCATATATTCTAATGAAGCCCCGGGAAGTGGCAGTCCCTGGGGCTTGGGGGGCCTTTGAGCCCCCCACCCACTTGTATTGAAGCCCCCGGTGGTGGCGGTCCTCGGGACTGGGGGGGGCTGTGAGCCCCCCGCACACACTTTTTTAAAGCCCCGGGGGTGGCGACTAGCCCAATAGCTACCTCCAGTAAGCGCCACAGAGCTGCGTTGCAGAGAGGGGTAAAAAGTGGTACGGCCTGGACCACCTCTGCAACGCAGCACAATGGGTCTTATTGGAAGCACCTGGTGGGCTAGATGGCCCCCAGCGGCTCTCAGGATTGAAGGGGAATTATTTCCTCAACATAAAACATGCCACAGGGCGTGTTTGCACACGTCACCTCAGGCCCGTCTCCTCCCTTCCCCCCTGTGTAAACGCGCCCTGTGTCCCGTTTAAGTTGGGAGATTAAGTCCCCTTGAATCCTGATCGTCCCTAGGGTCAAACTAGCCCACTAAGTATCTCCGGTAAGTGCTACAGGGCTGCGTTGCAGAGAGGTGTTCAGAGGTCACGCCCCTTTTTACAACACCCTGCAACGCAGCTCCGTGGTGCTTACTGGAGGTACCTGGTGGGCTAGTTGGCCCCCAGGGATCCTCAGGATTGAATATGAATTAATTCCTCAACTTAAAACGTGCCACAGGATGTGTTTGCACACATATAACCTCAGGCCCTGATCCCTCCCTTCACCACTGTGCAAACGCGCCCTGTGGCGCGTTTTAAGTTGGGGGATTAACTCCCCTTGAATCCTAAGGGTCCCTGGAGTGCCATTAGCCCACCAGCTACCTCCATAAAGTACCACAGAGCTGCGTTGCAGAGGGGTGTAAAAAGGGGCGTGGCCTCAGAACACCTATCTGCAACGCAGCCCCCTGGCGCACACTGGAGGTTCCTGGTGGGCTAGTTGGCCCCCAGGGACCCCAGTATTCAAGGGGAATTCGTTCCCCATCTGCAAATGCGCCAGGGGGCGTGTTTGCATAGTGCTGCAGAGAGGGGGCGGGGCCTCCGCGCGATGCCATTTTTTTTCCATTTTTTTTAAGGAGTGCTGTGTGGCCCCCCTTCTTTTCCTATTTTTTTGGCCCTGGGGACCCCATCCCCCAGGGCCTGACCCCTTTTTTATTTAAAAAAATAATAATAATTAGGAAGGGGGCCGCGTGACCCACCCTCCCATGGCCTTCATCGGCCCCGGGGACCACATCCCCCGGGCATGGCTTTTTTAAATCTTTTGGAAGGGGGCTGCGTTGCACCCCTCTTCAGGCCACTTATGGGTCCGGGGACCCCATGTGGAAAAGCAATTTGGTTTGTATTTTGAAAGAGAGAGCAGGTTTCCCTGCTCTCTCTTTCAAAATGTAAACCAAGTTTGCTATGGCAGGGCGGGAGCCGCAAGGCTGCCGCCCTGCCATAGCAAACTACAGTGTCCCGGGGTGGGCACCCCGGGACCTGCAGGAGCTGGCCCTGGGGTGGCGGTCCCCAGGGCCACAACAAGGCTCCAGGAGGGGGGCGGCACGGCCCCCTCTTAACATTTTCAAAGCCCCGGGGGAAGGTGGTCCCAGGGTCTTGGGGGTCCATAACGGACCCCCAAATTTCGACTCTTAGTGCCCCGGGGAGGTTGCGGTCCCCGGGGCGTGTGGGGGGGCTCAAACCCCCCCCCCCAGGTTTATTTTTGAAAAAAAAAAAAACGGGGGTGGCGTTCCCCATGGCTGCAGGGGGACGTGAGCCCCTGCATATATTCTAATGAAGCCCCGGGAAGTGGTGGTCCCTGGGGCTTGGGGGGGCCTTTGAGCCCCCCACCCACTTGTATTGAAGCCCCCGGGGCTCAGGGGGGCTGTGAGCCCCCCGCACATAATTTGTTAAAGCCCCGGGGGTGGCGTTCCCCGGGGCTGGGGGGCCCCTCTGGGCCCCCATTCACATAAAAGCATTGCCCCTGGGACTTGCCCCCCGCAGGGGCTAATTACCAAATAAGTGCCGGAGCCCACACCATTTTTTTTATCCGGCAGGATCCGTGCACCCTGTGCGGATTTTGCAGATGTTTTAAAATATATATATTTTGCCCCTGGGGGTCCTTGTTGGACCTAGGGGGTCAGGGTGTTTCTACCATGTCCCCTTTTCGCATTTTGCGCGTTTTTTCCTCTGCTTTCTTGTGCCTCGGTTCTACTGAGGCACAAAATGGCTGCCAACACTTCCTGATTTGGAGTGTTGACAGCCAATTAGCATGAAGCTCGTGCTCAGGAGGGTGTGCGGATCCTCCGCGTCCAAAGATATATATGTGATTTTACTTTTGATTTTCTCAGGAACTACTGAACCAATTTACACCATTTAACCAAAAGGCATGACTCTGAACCAAGGGCTACCTTTTTGCCAAATTTGGTGTAATTCCGTTCAGCAGTTCGGGCTGTAGCTGCGACTAAAGGTTCCCTTGGAAAATTGCATAGGGAAAACATTTTTTGGGACCCCCCTTTTTTCTCAGCCCCCGCTTGACGAATCACCCCAAGACTTTCAGGATAGGAGCGGACAAAAGTTTAAAAATGTTTGCGAAGATTCGGCAACCGGCGCCAAAGTTACTGGGAATAAAATGTTGCGGATTTCAAAAAAGGTTTATTTTTGTCAAAATGCCTTCCCTTTTCGATCCTTGCCCCTCCTGTGGCAAAAAGAAGGCCAGGACTGACACACACCCTGTGTGTATCTTCTGTCTCCCTGAGACTCATTCTGGAGACAGCTGTCAACACTGCAAGAACTTGTCAAGGAGAACCCTCAAAGACAGAGAGGGAATTCAAATTTATGGCCTCTCTGAAAGAGGTAGGTCTCCTAAAAGGCAGCAGAAAAGGAGAACGGGGTCGACATCGAGAGATGTCCCGACCTGTTCTCCGTCGGCGTCGGGATCGGCGTCGAAGCTGCCGGCGACAACAAAAACATCTTCAAAGACAGCTCATCATCCTTCGATGGCAAAGACTACGACGTCGAGAACTCAGGTACCTCAGTTGACGTCAACCAGGCGGCATTCAACGTCGAGAGGCAGGTCTCCATCATCGGCAGGTGAACATATGACGTTGAGGCAGATGACTCCGTCGTCACCACAGCGATCGACGTCGAGGCACAGCGCTCCATCGTCGCACCAGCGATTGACGTCGAGGCACAGCGCTCCGTCGTCGCACCGGCGATTGACGTTGAGGCACAGCACTCCGTTGACACACCGGCGTTCGACGTTGAGACACACTTCTTCGACGCCTCATCACCGGCGTTCGACGTCGAAGCAGGTTTCTCCGTCGGCATCTCAACGGCGTTCGATGTCAAGTCACAGGTCTCCGCCAAGGATGGTTCATTAGCCTTCGGCATCGAGACACCAGTTACCACCTTCAGTGTCGAGACATACGTTGACCCACACAACGTCGACGCAGAAGACGCCCGTAGGAACGACGTCGAGTTTGACAACTCCGTCACGGATCACAGGCCGACGTCGAAGCAGAGATCTCCAAAGTCGACGTAGAGAAGGGAAGCGGCATTGGCGTCGGAGAGGCATTCTAAGTCAAGGGGACGTTCTCCTGTACGCTAAAGCCCACCTTCTAAAAAGAAGAGGTTTTCATCAGGGCAGTCTCCATCAAGACAGCAGGGATCACAGAGTTGCTCCAGACCTCGCTCTAGGTGCCCTTCAGGAGAGGCCTCTCCTCCAGTGAGCCTATCGTCATCTCCCTCAGGCTCTCATATCTCTCACTGCAGATCAACTTTTAGCCTTCCATCAGGTTGTCACCTAGATGGTACAGGCAATTACGTCACCGGGCTCCCGACAAAGATACAGCAGCTCGGTTAACACAGCAGGTGGATCGGGATCGACCTCCTTCTAGGCCCAGAGAGCGAAGGCGCACCCCGGTGTGCTCAAGCAGACGGAGATCCAGGTCAAGGAGCAGGAGAAGAGAACACAGATCTCCTACTTCTTCCTCATCTGCTCCTCGCTTACATAGAGACTATTCTCCAACACTGACCGACAGTCCACCGTCGAGAATCTCTCCAGTGGACGATATCTTCACTTTCCAAGACATTTTAGGCAAAGGGGCACTTAAGCTGGGTTTTCCCATGACAGCTCGCCAGACCAAGTCTTCAGTGATTTTCGAAACACTGCATCACAAGACAGCGGCCAAACCTCTGCTTCCCTTGGTTCTGGGGATCATAGAACCAGTCATGGACGTATTCCTCACGCCTGCGATGATAAAATCCGTTCCAGCGAGGATTCTTAAAAAATATCGATTGCCAGAGGAGGACCCACTCTTCCTCAGAGCAAACCCTCCCCCGGATTCAGTGATCATCACAGCGGCGAGAAAAACCCATGCCGTGGCATCTTCCTCCAGTGTACCACCAGACAAGGAGAGCAAGACGCAAGACTCCTAGGGACAAAGGGTATGCGGCACCTCAGCCTCCTTGCTGAAGGTATCCAATGCGGAGGTGCTATTGGGCCGCTATGATTCCCTACAGCGCTTCATCGAGAAACTCCCTCAAGAAGCTCGCAGGGATTTTGAAGAGATCCTTACGGAGGGCAGCCAGGTCTCCAATCAGATCATTAGCGCTGCAGCGGACGGAGCTACCCTTTCGGAGCATGGATATGCTCACGGGGTATGCGCAAGGTGGTCTTCTTGGTTGGGTCTTACCGCCCTAAAGCCAGAAGCTCAGTCCTGTATCATGAACCTGCCTTTCTCTGGATCATCTTTATTCGGTTCACACACTGATGAAGAAATGCAGGGTATGAAAACGGAATTGGACACTCTAAAGGCCATGGGGCTTGGAAAGAAAAAATAATTCCGTAAAAGGTTCGCCCCTACAATAAGCGATCTTCCCAACAGAGGGTTCAAACCCCTCAGTGGCAGAAGAACCAAGACCAACAGCGGCAGCAAAAATCCCAATACAGAGGCAGGCGCTCCTCAAGAGGCGGAGGAAATCAGCGTCAAGGCAACAATTCCAACAAGACGCAATGCAAACCATGAGTTCTTTCTTCCCCCAGCGCCATTGACCACTCCAGTGGGGGGAAGCATCGCGTATCATATGGAAGAGTGGCGTGCCATAACAAAATATTGCTGGGTGTTAGCTACGCTTCAGAATGGTTACTCTCTTCTTCTTCTTCTCTCTTCATTTTCAACATCGACCTCCCTCTATCCCTCCAATGCCAACATCGAGGCAACAGTTAAAACTCCTACAAAAAGAGGTGGCCACCCTTCTCACAAAATCAGTTATCGAGAGGGAAAGGAATTTATTCAAGATACTTTCTGGTCAAGAAAAAGGGCCAGAAAGCAGAGTACAGACCCATTCTGGACTTGCGGACACTCAATCTTTATGTCAAAAAAGAAAAGTTTTGCATGTTGGCGCTTCATCAAATATATCCACATCTCAGGCAGGGGGATTGGATGTGTTCGCTGGACCTACAAGATGCATATTTTCACGTCCCGATAGCTCACAGTCACAGGAGATTCCTTCGGTTCCGGGTGGGGACCTCTCATTACCAGTTCAAAGTCCTCCCATTCGGGTTGAAGTCAGCCCCCCGAGTGTTCATGAAGTGCATCGCAGTGGTAGCAGCCACTCCAGGCCGTAGGGGTGTCTTCGTGTGCCCATATTTGGACGACTGGCTGTTGAAGGGTCCTTCCCCAGACAGTGTAAGGAACCACTTTCTGAGCAGCATTGATCTATGCTACCAGTTGGGTCTACATGTGAATTTCAACAAGTCAACTTCACAGCCGACGCAGAAAATAAATTTCCTGGGAGCTCTGCTAGACTCTGAGGCAGAAAAAGTGTTTCCTGCGGAGGAGAGAGTGTTCCATCACTCGGAAATGCTAACTGGTTCTACAAAACAAGGATCTGACTGTGCGAAGGATTGCCTCCCTGCTAGGGTCAATGGCATCCTGCATTTTTCTGGTCCCCAATGCCAGACTACGGATGCGTCCTCTCCAGCAGGATCTGGAGGACAAGTGGGACCAGAAGTCAGCTTGCTGGGACGACAAGATAACTTTGCAAACACAGCGCAAGCTTCCATACCTTGGAGGATGAAAAGACAAAATATGCAAGTCGGGATTCCATTCCATCAACCTCCACCTGCCCAGACACTGATCACAGATACCTCTCTACAAGGTTGGGGGGCACACACGGGTCATATCCAGATGCAAGGACTGTGGTCTCCAAAAGAGCGATCCTACCACATCAACATGTTGGAGCTGTGGGCAGTCCATCTAGCCCTCAAAGCTTTTCTTCCCTCCATTCAAGCATCATCAGTGTTAGTACAAACGGACCACACTACCACAATGTACTACCTGTACTACCTGAACAAGCAGGGAGGAACACGCTCACGCACCCTTTTCCTGGAGGCACAGAATCTGTGACATTGGTTCCCGGCTCGGAATCTGTCAGTCACAGCAGTCCATGTCCCAGGAGAACAGAACGTGAGAGCGGACGCTCTAAGCCGGCATTTCAAAGACAGAGAGTACCGGGTTCTCAACGACAAGGTAGTCGAAAACATCTTCCAGCCATGGGTTCGGCCACCATAGATCTCTTCGCGAACGACTAAAACACCAAATGCCGAGACTTTGCCTCAAGATTCTACTGACCAGGATCGAAAGGGAATGCCCTTTTGATAGATTGGTCAGGGGCATTTGTGTACCCTTTTCCACCCCTTCTGCTGATCCCGAAAATGGTGAGCAAGCTAGCTCACTCGCACACAAAGATGATTCTCATTGCCCCCGACTGGCCGAGACAGTGGTGGTACACTTACTTTCTACATCTGTCAGAGTGTCCTCACAGGAGGCTGCCGTGCAGGCCGGACCTGCTATCCAAGATGAACGGGAGGATTCATCATCCCAGCCTTCTGTCACTGAACTTGGCAGCATGGCTCCTGAGGTCACACAATACGGACACCTAGGACTGCCGCAGGACTGCATGTCCATTTTGAAAGAGGAGAGACGTCCTTCCACAAGGCATTCCTGTGCATGCAAGTGGAAGCGTTTCTACATGTGGTGTATGCAGAATAATTGTCATCCTATCAAGGGTCAGAAAGAGGTCGTTCTTCCTTACCTAATATATCTGGCTAGCAGGATTAAAATTTAATTCCATTAAGGTGCATTTAGCAGCTATAACAATTTATAGGCGCTCACCTTCCTAACCTTCTTTTTTCCAGTTACAAGCTGTGAAAAATTTTCTGCAGGGCTTGAAGAAGGTCTACCATCCGGTACGCCCTCTGTCACCCCCCTGGGAGTTGAACCTGGTGCTATCGAAACTGATGGGTTCTACTTTCGAAGCCTTTCATAAAGCAACCTTGCAGCATGTTTCTTGGAGGGCTGCTTTGTTGGTAGCGATCACGTCAGCTCGCGGGGTGAGCAAAATTCAAGCTCTGTCTTCCAAAGAGCCATACACAGTGTTTCATTTGAATAGGGTGGTGTTGAGGACACATCCCTCTTTTCTGCCTAAGGTGGTGTCAGACTTCCATGTAAACCAGACCATCTCTCTACCCACCTTTTTTCCCAATCCCTCCAAGAGGGCCTTGCATTCTTTGGACCTAAAAAGGGTTTTAAAATTCTATCTTGATCGGTGCAAATCTATAAGAAAATCTGATCAACTGTTTGTCAACTATGGATCAATCAGATCTGGTTATGCAGCTTCGAAACGTTCCATCTTCAGGTGGATAGTTTTGTGTATCAAACTTGCTTACCAATTAGCGCAGAAGACCCTGGGGTTTTCTCACAAAGCACATTCCACCAGAGGAAAAGCGGCTACTACGGCTTTTCTTCATAATGTGCCCATGTCTGAGATTTGTAAGGTGGCGACCTAGAGGTCCGTCCATACATTTACCAGACACTACTGTCTAGATTCAGACACTAGAGCAGATACCCAGGTAGGCCAGGCCTCCTTGCGGAATCTGTTTAACAGCTGATTTCAGCTGTTACAGTCTTTGGTTGGGTCATGTGTTTCTCATTTACCTGCAGGTGGTTGATGGGCTTGCTATTCTATTCAGTGCTTATGACTATTGATGAGGATCCCCTGGAAGAGAAGGATAAGTTACTTACCTGTAATCCTAATTCTCTTCCAGGGGTATCCTCATCAAAGCCATAAGCAACCCACCCGCCTCCCCAGGTAAATGAGATGATGTCACAGTGTTTATAGTTTTGTTGTCAAGCCCGGGCTTTCAGGGTTATGCAAAGAACAACTGACCTAACTGTCACCCCTGAGGCATGATGGGAAGCCAGGGGTCATAGCTGCCTTAAAGGCACGCTGCCAGTTCTTGTTGAAAATGCTTTAATTTTCTATGCTATTGTTCTACAATGCAGCCTTTGGGCTAACAATGTCTAGTTTTTTTGCAATTTTCATGATATATGAGTGTTTTGCTCATTAAAACACAGAGTTCAAGTGCTATTTGACCTAATGTGTGTTTTTATATACTTGCAAATACAGTCTTTTTATAGATAATTACATTGTTTAGCCTCAGCTTTGGGGCTGCATTGGTGTGAGAAAAAATGATATATGTACATACATATATGTGGAGCTAGATATATATGATTTCCATATATAATTTTTATATTATTTCGGGGTCCCCGCACATGGGCGAGAATATTCAGTGCTTATGACTTTGATGAGGATACCCCTGGAAGAGAACTAGGATTACAGGTAAGTAACTTATCCTTTCTGTAAATATATTTTGCTAACTAAAAATAAGTATCTTATACTGCTGAAATTGATGCTTGTTTCATTCTGGTGGTGGAAGGATTTTTCTCGGCCCCAATAATTCAGGAAGTTTCTCTAACCAATCTGAAGGAACTATTGTTTCCATTCTCCTAGCATTATACCTGGTTCCTAGGATTATATGGGGTTGCCCTTTGACATATTGTTCATCACTAGAGAGTGTAGGCTGGGAATATCAAATCCAAAATTTCGACGGGTTACAATATTGTGACCACAATATCGAGGAAATAAAATACTGAAAGGTAAGTTTGTATATATTTGTTATACTTAACTCCAGATATACATACCTTGCTAATATAGATGTACATGTGGAGTTAAGAATAGGACATCTTAACCTCCTTCTGTTCACTTATCTGTTCGATACTATGTCTCTAACTATTGTGGTCACAATATTGTGACATGTACACCTTTCGGATTTGAACTTGCCTACTATAATGGACTAGATAGAAATCTGTAATGTTCAACTACTAATCTCTAAGAAGTCCATTCCTTTTCATTGCTAATGCACTATTTTGGAAAATCCCAGTATAGAGATGAACAAGTACTTTTAAAAATCATATGCTATTCATAATTCTGTGAATTAATTTAGCAAATGGCAAAATTATGTTCTCATACTGTCCATATTACAAATTACATAGCCAATACTATGTATTGCTCTATATATTCAGAGAGTACTCTTCTACAGATGGGTGTACAACAGTCTAATAAAACCTTATGACAACAAAATGAAATAGACCTTCCTTTGAAGAGTGCAACTAAATCGCCTCGCACATTATGCACCTTATATTATCCATTATTATTGCAAAAAAAAAAATTGCGGCAAATATTGATGTGGTTGTTCAACAAATCTAAACGCCAAATCCTCATGTTACAACTATCTAGTCATGCGTTCCATGATTTGATAGGTACATGTATGGTTGGGTGTATTAGAATGTGTGCCATTAAAGTACTTTCATTTTGGGGGGCGTGGCTACGCACGCAATGGTGGAGGACGCGTTAGGGTAGAGATCCGTGCCGAGCTCCCCTTCCCTGGGCCAATTCTCCGTCCAAATTGCGCGAAGCAGCCCAAAACTTTGAGCGGACCTCCACTGGGCAATACTCGGCACTGAGGCCGACTTTAATAACGGAGGCCCGGAGAGTCCAGCACCGGCCTTTCCTGAGTCCCGCCTGCGGGACCTGTGACACCGGAGTCGGCAGAGTGATCACGGGAGGCCGCGACTTGGGCCTACCTCACAGGCCCCACACTGCGTTCTTCACCCGGGCGGGACCGGACCGCCCGGAGACCATCACCGAGGGGCAGGAACACTGGCTGCTGGGCACCCTGTCCAGCACGCAGCTGGACGCCCACAGGGGGCCCGAGGTAGGAGCGAAGCAGACGCCTGGCCGAAATCATCCGGCTACAGAACTGCCGGGGACCCGGGAGAGAGGCGCCCCTGCTTGGCCGTGTGGAGACGCACCCGTTGGCGCCGTGACCCCAGATAGGAGGCCGAAGACCAAACACGACCTGCGGCGGCCCTCCCGGTGACTCCCGGCGACATCGGGCTCCCCCCGGTCTGGAGAGGGGGCCACGGAGGCACAAGACAAGAGACTGGCGCGCAGGCCCAGCCTGAAGATCCCACCCTGCGCCGCGCGGCCCACACGGAGGCCGTCGCTGCCCTCGGGGAGCCTTTGAGTGGCCTTGGGCTCGACCTGTGGCACGGACATACCTGGCCCCCTACAGCCATAATCAAGGAGGCTGCTCCCAGGAGAAAAGCTGGCGGAGTGCCTGAGAAAGACCCGCGTGGCGGAACTGTCGGGTGGCTGTTGGCGCTGCCCGCGCCCTGCGGGCCCTCTCCTCTGACTGTGCAGCCACAGTCCGGCCACATACCTTGCTGCTGAGTGGCCGCAATTGAGGGGCCGACCGATCACTACACGGGAGCCCACATCTGTGCATGCGGCGCGGCCCTCATGCTCCTGGCGAGGAGCGCCGCCACACGACCAACGGGGTGCACAAGCGGAGGGCGGCGGACGGACCGGGTGTCCGGCACCAAGTGAGTGACCTACGGCCATGCCTGCTGCAGTGGAGGGAGCCCGCGAATAGCCCTGGCCCACGTTAAGAGCGGGACGACGGGAGCAGCCCTGAGGAGGGGACTGCTGAGCTGGCACGGGCCACGACCTGGTGGGGGAGACGAGTGAGGGGCCGGCGAGACGCCTGAGAGACGCAGCCTGATGACCGGGCCAGCCGCGGGGACAATCCTGTCCTGCACCACCTGAGACGCCGGCAAAGCGGCTCTGCACATGTCCGGCGGAGTGAGGACGCGCACCGGGACAGGGGGAGCCCTGCCAAAAGGAAGGACAGGCAAGTCGCAGAACAAGATGGCCGCAGATCAGGTAGCTGTGAGGTTAGACAGCGTGCTTGCAGCCATGGAGCACATGGAACAATCGCTTCAACAGACCAGAACATCCCTGGAGTCGAAAATTGACAGTGTTGCGATTGACCTCACCCACCTGCGTGACGACCACAGGAAGTTGACGGACCGGACCAAGACGCTGGAAGGAGCGGTGAAAGACCTTGAGCCCTGGGTCACCCAGATGGACAAACACGTGCAGGATCTCCTCAACAGGGTGGATTTCTTGGAGGACTGGGCTGAGGATGCGGAAGGAAGGGCGAGACGCAATAACATTCGCCTTGTGGGGGTCCCGGAAAAATGGGAAGGGAACCGACCCGCACAACGAGTAGAGGACTGGCTCAGGGAACTACTGCCTGCGGACACGCTCTCGCCGCATTTCGTGGTGGAGAGGGCACACAGAGTTCCAACGAGACCCCACACCGCGGGCATAAACCCAAGGCCACTCCTCTTCAGGATCCTGAATTATAGGGACAGAGACACAGTGCTGCGGGAAACCAGGCGTCTTGGTGAAGTCCGTATAGACAATGTAAACGTCATGTTTTTCCCGGACTACACAGTCCAAGTACAGCATCAAAGGCACGATTTCTTGGAGGTTAAGCGGAGACTCAGAGAAGCGGGCTTGAAATATTCCCTCCTCTTTCCTGCCAAACTGAGAGTGGTGACACGGGACAAGACCTACTTCTTTAACACCCCAGGGGAGGTCGGTGACTGGCTGGACAGTGGTACAGATACGACGCCGCCGAGACAGGTACAGGGGAACGAGACGAGGCCGCGGCAACGTGGACCGCGCCGCCGCCGTGGGAACAGGGGTCAACAGAACCGACGACTGGAGGCACCATCGCGTCACTCCCCACCAGCGGATCAAATGCTTATGGAACAACAGGATGCGCTCCGCCGAATCTCCCAATTGAGCAACTCGCCTGAATCGGACGTCGCCGCGGACCCTAGCCAGCAGATCACTCCCAGTGATGACAAAGCCATTTATGGGATACCAGACTCCCAGGTGTCTGTGGAACTTCCGGAGGTCACACCGCAGACGGCAGACTTGCTCCACTGACGGAGACAGCACACACACTACGAAGCTCTTACTGCAGCGACAAGAATGGAGTGATGACTGAAGGGACAATCGGTCATGCTACATGCTGGGAGTCTGCCGCGGGGGCTTCCGCGACCAGGATGGCGGATGGCCTTACCGTCGCACTGTGAGTACTTCTCCTCGTCCCGTGGCCCTCGAGAAGATGGGGTGGTGGTGGACCAGTTTTGCCATATTTCCCGATCCTAACCCCCCAGGTCTGTGATACCACCTCCCCAGCTTCAGTGCATGGCCGGGGGCTGCGGCGACCCCCTATAACATATGACTTTCTCGCACTGTGAGGGCGGAGGGTCAGCAGCCGTTTGTACGCCCACTACAGAGACAGGCAGAGGGGGTGCTTCCCCCATGGAGCTAACGACGCCGGGTTCTGGCGCACTGACTTTGGCCGCATATACACTGGCCCATAAGGCCCAGGGAAGGGCTTTGATCTTCCTTACTGTGAACCTAATTGAACCGTCAGGACCGTGAGTTGTGCACGATCCCCCTAGAATCGAATAGTTGTCCCTCTTCTTTGAAGAGTATGGACGGTGGCCCGTTTCGCTGCTGCCCTTTTGGTATTTCAGGGAAGTTTCCCTACAGTTGGGTTTTGTTACTACATGTTTTTTCCCCCCTTTTTAATGTCTTCCTGATCTTTCATGAGGGCGGAGGGGGGGTGGCCGAGGGAGAGCCGGCGGTGGAGATAATGTGAATGGGTGCTGGACTGCAATTGCGGGGGTGGGGAAGGGGAATATACTGATGTACAATGACGACGAACAAAATATGTACCTGGAATATTAGGGGTATGCACACACTCATACTTGAAAAGACACCAGGTACACATCGCGCTACTGCAGGAGACACACTTGAACAAGGCGGAGGTGGTCGCACTGCGACGTAGATGGAGGGGGCAACTGTATGCTACTGAATACTCCTCGTTTGCCCGGGGAGCGCTAATATGGGTAAAGCCAGGTACTCCCTTTGCGATGACTGAAGTGCTAACTGATCCGGAGGGCAGGTATGTGCTGGTGAAGGGCCGCATGGATGGGCAACCTATAGTATTAGCGTCCATATACTCTCTGAATACGGAACAGGGGGGCTTCCTGGCACGCGTCTCGGAAAAACTGGCGCCCTGGCACGGAGTCCCCTGGGTTCTGGGGGGGGATTACAATACGGTATTAGATCCCGCACTGGACCGCTCGGCCCCGCCTAGGCACGATGCCACGTCTCTAGGAGCCATAAAGGCACTCACCCAGTGGGCGGCGCAGTGGGACCTGAGGGATGCATGGCGCGCACATCACCCTAACATTAGGATATACTCCTATTACTCAGGGGCACACTCGTTACATGTCCGCCTGGATAGATATATGGTGTCATCAGAACTGTTACCACACATAACTGACTTACAATATCTTGGCCGAACGCACTCTGACCACAACCCGCACACGCTGCTCATAGCCTGGGAGCGTCCCCACCCGCCCATCCCCACGTGGTGCTTACAGCCGGCCCTGCTACTAGACGCCCCTTTCCGCGACTCCCTGCAGGCACGTGTGGCAGATTATTTTACTGACAACTCAGGCACGGCGTCCTCCCCGCAAGTTGAGTGGGACGCCTTCAAGGTGGTGATGAGGGGTCACTGCTTGGGCACACAGGGCGGTATACAGAAACAGCTGGAGATCGACCTACGCCGGGTGGAGGCTGAATTGCTCTGCCGGGAACAGGAAGCGGTAGAGGGGACAGACGCCGGGCTGGATGAGACCCGCGCGGAACATGGGGCACTACTAGAACGACTGCGTCACGTTAATTATGCGGCGCATTCGGCGCGGACACACCAATACAGCGACAAACCCGGCAGACTGCTAGCCTGGCTAGTTAGACAAGAGAGCCGTACTGAGCCGATATCAGCCATCCGGACGACCATGGGCGACGTAGTGTACACACAGAGTAAGATACATCAGGCCTTTGTGCAGCATTATCAGGCCCTATACAGATCGCAGCTGAGGGTTTCGCCGGCGACCATAGCTGATTATCTAGAGAACATCCCGCTACCGTCCCTTACGGAAGCGCAGCGGGGAGACCTGGGGGCGCCTTTCACGCAGGAGGAGTTGCGTGAGGCTATCTTCGCACTATCCAATGGCAAATCACCGGGCCCAGACGGCCTGCCTGCCGAATTCTTTAAAGCCTGCTCAGATACACTGATCCCGGAACTGCTCAAAATGTATAATGCTGCAATAGAGGACTCGGCGCTTCCTGCCACACTGAATGAAGCCAACCTGGTTTCTCTTTTGAAGCCGGGTAGAGACGGAACCAACATGGGCTCCTACAGGCCCCTGGCTATGTTGAACACCGACTATAAGATCTTCACTTCTTTGCTGGCCCGACGCCTGGCTACAGATGTCCCTGCCTTGGTTCATACTGACCAAAATGGTTTCGTCCCAGCGAGAAGCACCTCGCGCAACATCCGCCGTCTCTTCCGTGTGCAGGAAACGGCAGTGTCTCACTGGCCGAGATCGGGTTGTCTGGTTCTGGACCTCGAGAAGGCCTTCGACTCGGTGGAGTGGCCTTACCTGGGGGCAGTGCTGGACAGATTTGACCTAGGTGGCGCATTCGAGGAAATGGTTGATCTCATCTACCAGCGGCCGAGTGTCAGGGTGCGAACGGGCAGGCTACTCTCTGAGGCGGTGCGGGTGCGCAGAGGCACCCGACAAGGTTGCCCACTGTCGCCCCTACTCTTTTCTCTGGCAATTGAACCCCTGGCAGCGCTACTACGATCGCGGGGGGCGGGATGGGGAATCCCGCTGGCTGATGGTACCCATATAGTCTCGCTGTACGCGGATGATTTACTTCTGTACGTACGAGACCTCACAGCAGTGCCTGATGAGCTGTCGGATATTTTCCAGACGTTCGAAACAGTATCGGGACTCAGGGTCAACTGGGCAAAGTCCGGACTGTACTCCTTCAGTCATGAAACGCGGGAGTGTGACGTGACCCTTGGGGGTGTCAGACTGACCTGGTATCCCACCTCCTTTAAGTATCTTGGAATCCACATACATAGACACTTGGAGACCATATTGGAGGGTAACCTGGGACGTGCCATGTCCTCTTTACGAGCACAGATGGCTTTCTGGAAGACGCTGCCCCTAAATGTACCGAGCAGGATTGCTCTGACCAAAATGATAGCTTTGCCCAGACTGCTCTATCACTTTGCCAACATCCCGTCCTACGTCCCCGCTAAATACTTCCGGGACCTGGAATCAATGGTCCGCAGCCTGATCTGGAATGGAGGGCACCCCCGTGTGGCCCTGACGAAATTATACTCCCCAGCGACAGAAGGCGGACGGGCAGTTCCTAATATGGAACTGTATTATCTGGCTGCGCAGCTACAATGGGTGACGCACTGGCTGAGTGGCACGCACTTGGAGGATACGGCCACCTCTACTTATATATGGACGCATACGCAGATATGCACACTGTTCCATCCCTTGACTAAAGGACCACGCCCGCTGCCCCTGCACGTGGCGGTGGCCCACAAGTGTTTCCTCCGCAGTTTAAAGCTGACCCGGGTAGTCAAGCCATATGCCCCTGCGATTCCTCTGTTGGGCACACCCAGGAGAGGCGGAACAGTGACGGCGCGCATTCTAGAGTGTTGGTCGGCGGTTGGAGTGGAGACAATAGGCGACCTTTATGCGGATGGAGCTATGCTTCTATTTGAGGAGCTGGCGGAGGGCACGGGTCTGCAGGCGGGGCAGTTCCTGACCCATGCGTCTATACTAAGGGCATACACGGACTCTTGGGGGGATGTTAGGGAGGAACCGCAGATGCATCATGTAATGCAGTACCTACATGTAATGGGCAACGGTACTCACATCATCCATTGGCTGGCACAGGCTCTCCTCCTACACTCACAGCGGTCCACACAGCCGGCGCGGGACAAGTGGGCGGCTCACCGACGAAGGGAATGGACGGATAAGGAATGGTCCATGATCCTAGCCTGCCCTATGAACATCCCGCGCAACGCCCGCTTCCGAACCATCCAATTTTACATAATACATCAGGCATACTTGTCGCCAGATAGGATCAACAAATATTCAAGATCAACACCGCTGCCTGTCCCAGATGCGACCTGATTGGCGCGGACATTTTGCATATGCTCTGGAATTTGCCCCACCCTAGCCACATACTGGGGGGAGGTAACGTCTCTCCTAACGTGCAGCGCTGGCCCTGGGCTACCACACACTTGGTAGGCATGCATACTGGGTCTATATGGCAGACATAAACTAAACAAGACACATGCCAGGTTCTGGGATCTAGGCCTCATTACAGCCAAGCGGTTGATCACTAAACATTGGAAAAAGAAGGAGCCGCCGATCCCTAAGTATTGGTGCGCTTCATTCACTAACTGGGCTAGGGCGGAAAGCGTGGCTTTACATCGGGAGGAGGTAGCGGGCTTGAGGCAGTTCCCCATTGCGCAGATTTGGGACGGCTTTGTGAGATCCCTCCAGCAAGAAGGTGCGACCAGGGGACTCATACAGGGTCCGCAATGAGCGAGATGACACGGGCGGAATAGCTGAAGGCACGCTCGGTGACTGAATGGTGTTTCCCCCCCCCCCTAGCGACATTCACACACTGAGGGCGCCGGCTGTGTGGCGTTTCTAAATCAGTGGGGACTGCCGCCCTCCCCGTTGTACGGAAAGCTGACACTTATACGCACTACATGTCTGGTACACTAACCAATGGATCGGGTAGACATTCACCTGCAGGCACAATGACGTACAGACCGATTACAGAGTCTTATTGACCGCCCTTTGCGGCGTCATTCCCTTTGATGCACTCTCCCTCCCCTACGACCCCCTCCCCCCCCCTCCCATACAACCACCCCCGTTTATATGTTATGGACTCTTACCTCCCACACGTAGTTTGTCAACCAGGAAGCACACACGAACACCGACTTGGACGAGGGCACTGGCGCAGGCCACGTCTCTCTCTACAGCTACACGGCAAACTACAGAGCCGCCCGCGCGAGTCGCTACACAATGCTGAGCAGAGAAGTAAGGTTCGGCTATCCCTCGGTGGGTGAGGCGATTCGAAGCGGAGGTAGGCCGCACATATGTCTCATTTGCATCCGCATTATTGACACGCAGCTGAGATCTGCAAGCAATCTTCCTGGGCTCGGGACACAGGGTTGCTGAAATGTTCTCTGATGATACAGCCGACTAGAGGGGACACACCGATGAGCAATGTCCAGTTTACAGAGTTGAAATGTTTACTCATATTTAATAAAACAAGACGTCCCTTATAAATATATAGCACGCAGGGGCACCTATAATGAGAAGGTTACTGTTCATGAAAAGCAAAGTTTGGTTGCCGGTACGCGACTGCATACATATTACTTGTGCTTCTTTGTATTATACATGCTTCCTCATGTTGCTGCCGGCCCTAAGGGTTGTAGGCTAAGCTATATGTACTGCATTGTGGAACATTAATAAACGTCTTTCAAAAAAAAAAAAAATTAAAGTACTTTAATTTTTAACCTAGGAAGAATCAAGAAAGTCCAGCCCTGCGGCTCCGGGAAGCCCTGCCTCCCGTCCTCCAACAAGACAGCCTTCACAACGCTGGAGCAGATCCCCCAGGAACCACCCTGATGACTCCAAGGACCTGGACTATGAATTTAATGTGAGTAGTGAATGCAGACAAACAGAGAGTGTTCAGAAACTGGAAGCTTCTCTGTGTAATAACTATTTCAGTCTTTTTGAGGAAGTGGCATTTTGTGGTAATAAAAAAAAAGATGCCCTAAACAGTGACACTGTATAAAGATGTAATATCATAACTCTTTTTGTGCATGAAGGCTTAAAATGATATACAACTGCTAGTTTTAGGTTCTTTCTACTTTATAGGATTGGCTTTGTCAGGTACATTTGAAAAAGTAAGATATATTTGTGGTGCCGTGATTCCCTAGTCCACATAAGTTTTAATAAAGAGGTTATCTTCTGTCCTGTGACTTTGAAGTAATAAGGCATTATTTCGAAATGTAAATATCAAGGTATGTTTATATTTTATAAAACAAAAAACTAAGACATGATTTTGTAAAATAAACTCTTACGAAGTGGGAGACACATAGCAACCAGGGGTTCCTGGACTGTAATCATGGTGATTGAATCTATTTGCCTCTCATATCCTGGGGCTGTCTTAATAGGGTCTTAAAAACTAAATGTACACCTTCAGCAAATGACTGTCAGGAACTCGGAAGCCAGGCACTCACAAAATAACTCTCAGCAGGAAGGAGGGGTAACACTGGGAAGCTATTACTAAGAGTGACCCGAAGAGGTTATGAATGTATGTGATACAGCGCGAACCTAGCCAGAAAGCACTGTAGCCCTGTACTGGGTCAGAGACAAGCATAAAGTCAACAAATGGTAGTAGAAGTGGATGTAATTTGGACTGTTAATGCATTGTGGCGTATTATTCCTTAAATAGATGTGTTTTCAACTTTCCCTAAATTGGAGCAGTATTGAAGCAGCCCCGATAGATACAAACATATTGTTCCAAATCCTGGGTGCATAGATTGTTTTTTTCTTTTTTACACTTCTTAGTCTATAGTGGGATGGTGTCCTAGCTGTGGGTGCACTGAGAACCATCAGAGATGGTGACCATGTCTGCAAGATAATCAAGGCTGCTGGTAATGATGGCTTTGTAAATTATGCATCTGGTTTTGAAGATGGTGCGGGCCTGCAAGAGGAGCCAATGGAGTTTCATTGGAATGGGATGATGTGCTTATATTTCTTTAGGTTCTGGATTAGATGTACTATGGTGTTTAAGGTTCTCTTTCAGGGGCTACTCACCAATAGTCTTGAACACTGAATAATCCCCGCCCACGTGCGGGATCCCAGAGAACATAGAAATATACATATATATATGTGTATGTTGGGGACCACAAGGGCCTAGAACTTCCGCGACACACATATATACATGTATATAAATACATAAATATGCAGCATAACATAATTCCAATATGCAAAATGCCAAAATTACATAGGTTTTTCTCTCCAAAAAATAATCTCCCACATACACTCTGTAATAGAGAATACATACTGTAATAGAGTCATACAAGAAAACCTTTATTTTCAGAAAGGAAATCAGGTAATAGCAGGCTGCATAGATGAATAAACATCACAGTTCAGTAAAAAAATGGCACCTTGCCTTTAAGGCTTCCAAGAACCTGGACTCCGTGCCTTTAAGACCTCCAGGAACCTCTCTGCTCCCATCATGCACCACAGGTAACAGTTAGGGCAGTTCCTTTTTCGGGCTCATTCTGTGAGGATCCTGGAGCTTGAGCTCAGCAGTTTTTGATTATCTTTAGTCAGAAATTTGTTTTTTCTCTCACTTTTCGACATTTTTGACTGCTGGTTGATATTTATTTATCTGTTGTGACACTTTTAATATCTTTTTCTGTCAGAATGCCAGCATTATTCCACAAATGTCCATCATGTGGTAAAAAAAAGGCAAAATATGACCCACACTCAGTGTGCATCGTGTGTCTGCCATCTTCACACAAGCCTGATATTTGTAATTATTGTCAGAAATTTTCAAAACTGACTTTTCGGGACAGAGAGAGGATTAAGCTCTATGCCTTGCTGGAGAGAGGTATAAGTCATCATAGAAGTAGCCTTGGGAGCGGCCAAGAGCCTTCATCTCTTCAGGAACACAGAAAACGGCGAAGATCTACCTCTCCAGAGTCCAGAAAGAGAGAGATTCCTGACTGCTCTCTGTCGGCATCGAGATCGCCGTCGAAAAAGCAGGCAAGACACTCATCAGCGTCGAGGGACAGATTGCCGTCGAGACGACAACACTCTCTATCACACAAAAGTAAGTCGACGTCGAGACATACTTCGGGATCGAAGTATGCTGGTCCAAAAAGACCTTACAGGCACCTGTTGACGTCGAAACATCCGTCGAGAGCGAGGAACACTCCGCCGCCTTCTCGGAGGTCACCGGTGAAGACTCTGGCGAGAGCTTACCGACTGTCGACGTTGTGATCTCCGTCGCAGTCAAGGCGCTCACCGTCGAGAAAATCAACGCCGAAGAAGCGCCAGAGACAATTGATGTCGAAATCACAGGTTCGCCTGTGTGGGCGTTCGACGTCGAAGACGACGCCGAGATCGAGGAGATGAGAATCTTCCAGCATCTGGCCGCCAAGGAAGTCGACGTCGAAGACAGCACAGTCGGTGTCGTCGAGGCATTGGGCAACGTCGAGAGACAAAAATCCTGTCGTCGTCTCTGAGGAGGCTACAGAGAGGGTAAGGTTGACGTCAAGGTCACAACCTTCGACGTCGAGAAGACCTTCATCATCCCTGGGCCTTAACATAGTCTAGATTTCACCGGAGGTCTTTCCGGTTCCGCCCATAAAGTCACATCCTTTCAATCTTTCGCCAAGATGACTGGAAGGTACTGGACAGTCGATAGTAGGGGGTGCTGGTCATAGAATTTCTGATTCTGACTACTCTTGCACCTACTCACCGTCAAGAGTTCCCAGGAGTCCTCCTCCAACAACATCAACGAGGGTTTCTCCGAAAAGAACCCCGAGAATGTCAAGTTCCCCATCCTCCCACCAAACGAAGTCACAGGAGCACTCTCGCTCGCATCATGCTTCCTATCCTAAAAGAAGGAGGCGAAGATCACCAACGTGGTCCACATCCACCAGATCTCCGATCAAGAACTATTCACCAACTCTGTCTGCAACACCACCATCCAGAGTATCCCCAATTGACGACATTGGAACCTTCAATGACGTTCTCTGCTGAGGGGCCAAAAAGCTCAACATCAGTATGTTGGCCCTGACGGTCTCCACGTCCGTGATCTTTGAGACCCTATACCATCGATCGTCAACCAGATCTCTGCTGCCTCTAGTCCCAGGCCTCGTAGAGCCTGCCATGCAGAGTTTCTTAAACCATTCCACCGTGGGCGCAGTACCATCTCGTATCGCAAAAAAAATACAGAGCACCGGATCAAGACCCACTTTTCCTGTGTTCAGACCCCCCACCAGACTCAGTCATTGTGGCGGCGGCCAGGAAGGCACACTCTGCGGCATCTTCCTCATCATTCCCTCCTGAGAAAGACAGCAAGAATATGGATTCACTTGGCACGAGGATGTGTAATACCTCTGCCTCAGTTATAAAGGTGGCCAGCGCATCAGCTCTCCTAGCCAGGTACGCGAGGTCTCTCTGGTATTCCCTTGCCAGACTCACAGAAAAACTCCTGAAAGAAGACGAGCAGGACTTTCAGGAGATATTGCAAGAAGGAGGCTTGGTGGCGAACGAGGCGATAAGTGCGGCTGCAGACGCATCTGATCTGACCGCACATGGCTATTTCCAGAGTATCTGCTCCTGACGCTCGGCCTGTCTCACAGGCCTGAAGCCAGATGCCCAATGAAGGATTGTCAACCTTCTGTTTAATGGGCCTTCGCTGTTTGGCTCTGAGATGAATGAGGAGATTGCCAAAATGAAGACGGAATTGGACACTGTGAAGGCCGTTGGTCTAGAGAAGCGGAAAGAATTTAGGAAACGCTTCTGCCCATATGACAGACGCTCCTCCCAACAGAGGGTTCAAACTCCTCAGTGGTCATCCCAAAATCAGCAGCAGGAGAGGTCGCAGTTCCATCAACGACGACCTGGTAGAAGGAGAGGAAACAACAGGCAGCAGGCATCAGCTGCTAAACAGCCAGCCAAGCATTAAGCAGAGGCTTCCTCTGTGCCCGTTAGCCACTCCGGTAGGAGAAAGTGTCACTTTTCCTCTGGAAGAGTGGGGATCCATAACAAAAGACTAATGGGTGCTGAATATTGTTCAAAATGGATAGTTGCTGAGGTTCAAAGCCCCACCTCCATCAGTTTTTCCTCAAAGCAGATCCAACCAACATCATCTATTTTTGCAGAAAGAGGTGCACAGTCTTCTACAAAAAACACCATAGAGAAGGTTCCAAAGCACCAGCAAGGACAAGGAATTAACTCTCATTACTTCCTGGTCAAAAAAAGAGTCCCGACCAGAGAATACAGACCAATTCTTGATCTACGGCTCTTGAACAAGTTCAGCCGTATGAAAAATTTCGGATGTTGGCCCTGCATCAGATTTTCCCTCTTCTACATCAAGGAGACTGGATTTGTGCTATAGACTTGCAAGGTGCCTACTTCCATATCCAAGAGTCATCGCAAGTTTCTCCATTTTCAAGTAACCCATCAGCATTTTCAATTTTGAGTTCTCCCATTCGGGCTCAAGCCAGCCCCTCCGAACGTTCTCGAAATGCATGGCGGTGGTGGCAGCATTTCTATGCAAGCGCAAAATCTTCATTTACCCCTATCTGGACGATTGGCTCCTGAAGAGTACCACACCTTCCCTGCTTCAGAGTCATCTCAACTACTGTCTCCAGCTGTTGAACACGCTGGGGCTTCAGGTCAACTTCAAGAAGTCGGTCTTCAGCCCGACACAGAAAATCCATTACCTGGGCGCTTCACTTGATACCGCAAAGGCAAGCGTGTGTCCTTCGGAGGAGAGGTTATCTTCAATCAGAAGCAAAGGTCGCGATCTCCTCAGTGCAAGTCATACCACAGTCAGACAGGTTTTGTTACTGTTGGGCTCCATGGCCTCTTGCGTGTTCATCGTCCCCAATGCCAGATTGAACATGCGTCCTCTGCAGCAGTCTCTAGAGGACCAGTGGATGCAAGTCTCAGGTCACTGGGAAGACCGTGTGACTCTACCTCAATCTGCCAAGGACTCCATCAGATGGTGGATGAAGCAGGCACACCTGTTAAAGGGAGTCCCATTCCATCAAGACATTCCCACTCAGATTATAGTCACGGATGCTTCCCTGCAAGTTTGGGGAGCGCACATGGGGTCCCTTAAAGTACAAGGTCTCTGGTCAGAGACAGAACAAGGATATCACATCATCTTCCTTAAGTTAAGAGTCATTCACCTGGCTCTCAAGTCTCTGTATCCTTCTCTCCAGTCCATCTCCCTCTTGGTTCAGACAGACAACACCACAACAATGTATTATCTGAACAAGCAGGGGGGCACCAGGTGAGAACTCTCTCTCTCTGGAGGCACAGACCATTTGGAAATGGCTTCTCGCAAGAGGTCTCAGCATCGTGGCCATTCATCTTCCTGCTTCCATGAACGTCCAAGCAGACTCACTAAGCAGGGACTTCGTAGAAGCACATGACTGGGTGCTAAACAGTGAAGTCATGCAAGACATCTTCCCGACAATGGGGAGTGCAAGACATCGACCTCTTTGCAAACGGGGCCAACACCAAATGCCCCGTCTTTTCATCAAGGTTTCCCCAACCAGGATCTCGAGGTAATGCCCTTTTGAAAAGCTGGTCTCAGACATTACTGCACGCCTTTCCACCGCCTTCACTGATCGTTGCAGTGATCAACAAATTTTACAGGACCAACACCAGAATGATCCTAATAGCTCCGGAGTGGCCGTGTCAGTGGTGGTACCCGGACCTTCTGCAATTATCCGAGGTGCCACACGGGAGGTTGCCTTGCCATCCAGATCTGTTGTCCAACAACGAGGGGAGAGTGTTTTATCCCAATCTGTCATCCCTGAGATTGACAGCATGGCTCCTAAGGGGCTTCAATATGGACAGCTAGACTTACCAGTGGATTTTATGACTAACCTGAAGGAAGCCAAGAGACCTTCCACCAGAAAATCCTATGCTTTCAAGTGGAAGCGGTACTACCTGTGGTGCAGGGACAATACTCATGATCCGGTCAAGGCTCAAGAGAAGGCACTGTTGCCATACCTACTACATTTGGCCAAGTATGGTCTGCAGTTCTCTTCGATTAAAGTGCATCTAGCTGCTATCATTGCATACAGGAAATCTGCTACACAGATTTCTTTTTTTAAATGTCAGTGGTTAAAGATTTCCTTGAAGGGATAAAAAAGGTTTACAAGTGAGATCACCATCTCCTCCTTGGGAGCTCAATATAGTCCTTACAAAACGTATGGATGCTCCTTTTGAGTCGATTCACAAGGCCTTTCTGCAACATTTATCATGGAAAAGGGCCTTTTTAGTCGCCATCACTTCTGCCCGCAGGGTTAGTGAGACACAGGCTTTGTGTTGTAGAGAACCTTATACTGTTTATAATGCCAACAGGGTGGTTTTAAGGACCCATCTGAGTTTCCTGCCAAAGGTGGTCTTGGATTTCCACATCAATCAGGCTATCACCACCTTTTTCCCCAATCCCTCTACTCCCCCGGAGAGATCCCTCCATTCTTTAGACCTCAAGAGTGTTTTGAAATTTTATCTTGACAAAACTAAGTGCTTGAGAAAGACAGACCAGTTGTTTGTTACCTATGGTGTCATAAATACCGGTTCAGCAGCTTCTAAAAGATCCATCTCTAGATGGATAGTTTGGTGCATATCTTTTTCCTACCAACTGGTTCTTCAGGGCAAACCCAAAGCACATTCTACCAGGGGGAAAGCTTCTACTATGGCCCTACTGAGAAATGTTCCTATGTCAGAAATTTGTAAAGCAGCAACTTGGCGCTTGGTTCATACTTTCACCCTCCATTACTGCTTGGATTCTGATGCACAGGCGGATGCCCAAGTTGGGCAAGCCTCACTGAGGAATTTATTTGCTTGATTTCATGTTAAGATGCTCTGTTACCTGTTTTTCAATACTATTTGCTTGTCCGCGAGGTAGTGGGTATGGGCTTGCTACTCTATTCAGTGCTTATGACTACTGATGAGTATCCCCTGGAAGAGAAGGATTAGTTACTTAACTGTAATCCTAGTTCTCTTTCAGGGGTATACTAATCAAAGTCATAAGCAACCCTCCCACCTACCCGGACGAGCATTTTTAGTACATTATTGTAGTGATTGCATCCTATATTCAGGTTGCTACAAGTTAATACACCGTAAAAAAGAACTGACCTAACTGTCACTTGTGGTGCATGATTGGAGCTGACGGGCTCCTGGAGGTCTAAAAGGCACGGTGTCCAATTTCTTGGAAGCCTTAAAGGCAAAGTGCCAGTTTTTTACTCTACCGTGATGTTTATTCATCTTTGCAGTCTATGGGCTAAATGCCTGCTATTACCTGTTTTTCCTTTCTGAAAATAAAGGTTTTCTTGTATGACACTATTACAGTGTATGTTCTTTATTACAGAGTGTATGTGGGAGATTATTTTTTGTACAATCAATCAATCAATCAATCATAACACTTGTAAAGCGCTACTCACCCGGAAGGGTCTCAAGGCGCTAGGGGGATGGGGGCCGCTACTGCTCGAACAGCCAGGTCTTGAGTTGTCTCCTGAAGGCGAGGTGGTCCTGGGTCAGCTGAAGAAAAACCTATGTCATTTTGGCATTTTGCCCTATTGGAATTATGTTGGGCTGCATATTTATGTATTTATATACATGTATATATGTATGTCGCGGAAGTGCTAGGCACTTGTGGTCCCTAAAATACACATATATGTATATTTCGATATGCTCCGGGATACCGCACGTGGGCGGGGATTATTCAGTGCTTATGACTTTGATGAATATACCCCTGAAAGAGAACTAAGATTAAAGGTAAGTAACTAATCTTTCCTTTAAGTGGTGCTAGTGTGGAGTCCAAGAGGCAATGTTGTAGGGCTTTACCACCATCCAAATATAAGTGTATGAGGGCTTGGAGAGCACTTCTGAAGTCACTTCCTAGGAGAATTGTTTTTCCTTTCTTTGACGAAAGAGCTGATACCAGGCTGTCTTTATTTATTTGGCAGGTAATATTGAGGGTGGGATTGGTGTTCAGAGTGAATTCAACAACTTGGCTTTCAGTGAATGTTGGGGTTCGAAACAGTCAAAGTTCATGTCATTGAGCCATGTTTGTAATGTTTCTTGTTTGTTGTTGATTGCAAATAATAGGAATTCTGTCTTGGATGGGATGAGCTTAAGGCCGGCACAGGATACCCATGTCCAGATATTGTGATGACCAGTGGCGCCCGCCACATTCAAAAAGTGGTGGAGCGGGGAAGGAGGGCGCGCGGGGGTAGCACAGGAGGGGGCATGGGGGAAAGAGGGACAAGGGACTTTAATACTAATAGAAATGTTTAAAAAAAGTTAAACTTACCTGCTGCCGGCCGCCTTCCACATCGTGCCTCGGTGCTGGGTCTTTTGTGTCCCGCAGAGACTGGGACTACGTCACAGTCTCCCTGTCCAATCCTCTGCTGCAGAGCAGCACGGGGATTGGCATGAGTGGGCTGAAAAGATGCTCTGCTCAGGGAGTCTTTGGGGTTTCATTACTGCCGGGTTAGAGAAACTTAAATGTGCATGAGTGTTTTGGTCGACCTGAGATTGCCGGCCAGACACACACCCGCACTTAGAGAGTGCATATAGCACTCCTCCTCCCCCCTCCCATGCCCCGACCCGCCCCTCACTGCACACGCTGGCTAAGCCAGCTGCTTAAAAATAAAATGAAAAGAAATATCGTTATTTTTTTTGCTGCTGGCTCTGAGCCAGTGGTGGCGATGCTCCTCCACCATTGCAGAGGAGCCGCCCCTGGCGAAGCAGTCTTTGAAGCATTGGATGTCTGAAGCAGAAGAGACTTTCAAGTAGGATCCTATTTAAAGCTCCATGGTGTATAAGGCTGAGGTGGTTGACGGTGCCAAAGGCGGCTAAGAAGTCTAGCAATAGCAGGAGAAAGGGTTCAAGGTAAAAAAAGTAAAAGTAGAGGGAAAAGCCTTCATGTTCATCAACCTTTTGAGAGCAGCACCAAGAAAACAAAGGAACAGGTCAGGGCCCCAGACTAACTCTGAACTTCTAAAGAGACCTCGCTTTCCAGTCATCCCCACAACCTCCAGTCTGGGGACTCAATCTAGCTACAGGAATACCAGCAACAAACATTGCTAGGCTGGCAGGTTACTGCCATTTTGTACACCTTGCTGACAGTGGAGGTCCAAAATGGATTCTAGTGTGTCGACAATCATCCATGACACAACCATTCTTGATTCATCCTACTTCACACATATAGCACTTATGCATCTGACCATACTCACTGGATGTTTTAAAAGACTGGATTGCAGAAGGTTAGACAAAGCATTTCACAGGAGACACATATAAACCGACAGCCCCATACAGGGAACAGAAATGCTCTGTCATGCAATTATACATTAACAGGTTCCCTCCACTGCCCATCTAGGGCAATTGGTTCGAGCTGACTGTATTCACAGTCACTACAGAAGGCAAGGATGGAGTGGCCATCCTAACCGCAAAGGCTCATGTGGTATCGCAATAAATAACTCAGATTTTCTAAGCATACACATGTGATTGTCATGTGCACCAAAGCCAAAAGAAAGCAAAACATTGACAAAGCCAGCACGGTGTGTACCAGCTTTGAAAGGCTTTAGTTGACTTTTTTTTTGCCAACCTTGTTGCTGAAGCTAAAAAGAAAGGAAAAACCAATCCTTGTTTGGTGATACCTAACAGCATTGACAGACATATAAAAGAGAAAATAGCCAGCCTGACAATGATGGTATATATATATGCAGATTCATCACCTAGTATATACCATGACAATGCCGCGCCCATTTTTTATCATTCGAAGATGGTTGATACCAGATATGGAGTGGTAAATTAACAAATATTCATGAAAGTGCATTAAAGAAATAGAAGCAATGTGGTGGCAAATTGCAGCTATCCGGCCCTCTAAAAAAAATGAAAATAATGAAAATGAAAGGCAGAAAGCGCAGGGACCTGGAGGTTGAGGGACCCTCCGGGGGTAGCAATTCAATGCTGTAAGAAATAGACAGCAACAGTCAACAGGGAGGGGTATGGGTAGCAATGGAAAACTGTGGTGTACATCGGAAATAAAATTAGCACCACAGACAAGTGTGGGGTATACAATGGATGATCTGGGGCAGCAACATAGAGAGCAGGAGAATGTGAGAGGTAAGTGGAACGTGTGAGAATGAGAGTTAGAAACTTTATCCAGTATTGGATCTTTCATAGATTCACATGCTTGAATCATCACCGTTGTTGAGGTGGGAGTCCCACAGTACTATAATAAAGCAGTATGTATTAGAATTATAGGCTATAATGTCAATGGAAAAATACAGTTTAATTGCCTATCTACATCCTTATTAAAAAAAGGACCAAACTCAAACTACAACCAATCAGGCACCAGCACCCTCTAGAACACTACCAACAGAGACTAAGTCCCTCAGATCTTTTAACGCATGTCGTGGGAAGGGAGTCTCCCTGAGCTCTCCTCAGCTATCTACCATTTGATATTTTAAAACTGTATTTTTATATATATGGAAATGCCTTTAAAAGGTGCTTTCTTGATCACTGACTCTGTGGTTTCGGGAAAGCTCCCTTCCTCAATGTCTTGACATTGAGGAAGGGAGCTTTCCCGAAACGCGTCTGTCTTGTCAATAAAGCTTTCGAGAAAACCGGAATGTCCCGGGCGCGCTGCCTTTCTTTTCCAAGGATTTGGGGAGAGTTTGGAGCGTTCATATATATATATATATATATATTCCATATGAAAGTACACCACCATTGAGGCACCACACATCGTCGTTTTGAACACCTTCTTTATTGGCAAGGCAGCAGGTGAAACAGCAGCACCCCGTCAGTTAAAAACTTCTCCTTCTCCAAACGCGTTTCAGGCTGCCATAGCCTTTGTTCACTGGAATCATCTTGAAAGCAAAAGCGGCAACAAGTTCTTCCGCCGCACTGTCAGCATTTTCAATTGTTAGCTCCGCCCTAATGGGCGTGTCATCAGACAGTATTCTGGTCTTAGTAGTTTTAAAGTCAATGTGACATGCCGCTGTGCCCGCAATTCAATAATATTCATAATCCTTTAGTAGGTATCTGTACAGGAGGATGCTGGGTCCCATGCTAATATTGTCCTTGTCAAAGCGGGCACGACGTTCCTCTAGCGCTGTAATACTGCAGCGCTCGGAGCTGCTCTTCCGCAGCGGGGTTCCTCGCGATCTGGCATCGACCACCGATATATATATATATATACTCTATGGTGCACTGGGAGCTGAAATATATATATATATATATATATATATATATATATTCTCACCAGCCATACTTCACAATTCAAAGAAGGCGCTGACTCCGTGAATCTGAATCCAAATGTTTATTCTTAAGATCAGTTGCTGCTTAGACGCGTTTCGGCGTTACCGCCTTGTTCACTACATCTGCTGTTATGTTTGGGGCATGTATATATACACAAGAACATGGGTGTGTCTATCAATTAGTGTGACAGGTTAAAACCAGATGTTGCCATGGTTACATAGTGGCAGTGCCTGTCTTTGTTAGTCTTTTTACACTTTTTTTTTGTATATATTACAAGCATTGTATTGGAAACAATTATATAGATGTCTCAAAGAAATCACAAAATTAAAAAGTGTCTTTAGCTTTTCTGAAACCTCTTACTCATTCAACAATGTGCCACAGTGATAGCTGAATTTAAGGTTTACAGAAACCAAAAGTAAGTAAAGGGAAATTATAACGTGAGTGACAACATTTAAATTAACACATTTTGCTTTCCCATTATGCTAGTCCCTGCCATGAATGTTCCTGTATATAGGCCCTGTTCTAGTAGCCCATCTGGTTTGCCTGTCTGCAGTAACATGCGCCGCGCCATGTGGACGCTGCGGCATGCACAGGGATACGTTTCCCTCAGCCGCTTCCCGGGGAAAGACAGGGTATTTTTACAGAATCAATCGGACAATGCTCGTCTGAATCAGGGTAAGTGTCCAGATGTGGGGCGTTATTACACGGCAGACTCCGAAAGGTGGATTGGTATGCTTCATTGATTTTTACCGAATTGCTTGTCTGAGTCAGTGCTCGAACCGGGCATTCGCGGGTGAGTGTGTCCGCGGTTTGCCGTGCATGGCTGTCGGTAAATGATTTTAACAAACAGCCTGTCTCGCTTAGTGCTTCCTCTGTGGGAATTTACTTAACAACATACTGGGCTTTCCGCGGAACGGTGTGTAGCTAATAGTTAGTGCTACGCGGTAATCGAGAAACAGGCACCCCATGAATGTGGTATCTAAAATCACGGCTATGTATTCGGGGTGACACAGTGGTCTCCGAATCTTGGGGCTACTTAAAAAAGAGGATAATTGGCGGTAATCCGATGGACCTATTAGTGGACCAAATCACAGGGTGAAAGAGCTCTCAGTAGGGTCATGGCATGGCGGGCAGGTCATGGGCATGTGTTATTGTGTTGGTGGAAAGTGCTAAAGAAATTTAGTGGTGTACCATACTGACAAGGAATATGTCTGATGGTGTGCTCTAAGGTGCCCATGTAGAATCCCGTGATTAGTGTCGTGTGTGAACTGCAGATGTTATACGAATGGTCACAGGGGAGGAACACAAACGAAGCAGGCATTACATTACAGGTGGACACTTAAGGCTTTGTCCGCATTTAATCCAAATGGGATCTTGGAATTCAAAAGTATAATGTACCTTGATTCCAAGCGGCGCAACGCCAATAGGCGGTTCCCTCCTCTGATGTTTCTAGGAATGCTGTCAATCACGAAGTATTGGATATTGTTCGCATTGCCATTATGCGCTTCGTGAATGTGTCTGGCTACCGGATATGCCGGATCATTGTTTGAAATAGCTCGCAAGTGCTGTAGAATCCGCACATGTGCTGGATGGATTGTAGAACCCACATACCTCTTGCCACAGGAACACACCAGTACATATATGGCAAAGTCTGTTTTGCATGAGAATGCATCCCTCAACAAGTATGGTTTGTTTCTGAAAGGGACGTGTACTCTGGTTGTGTTAATGCCATGTGTGCACGCTTTACACTTGCTGCATTTCTTGAAGCCTTTTTGAGAATTGAGCCAGTTTTTCGTCTTTTTAAGTATTGGCGCATTGCAGACAAGTTTGTTTCTCATAGATTTGGCTTTCCTGAATGTGATCAAAGGATTCTTGCCCACTGTTTCCCCTATGCTGGTATCACCCCGGACTAATGGCCAGTGTCTTCTCAGAATTCTGCGGAGATTCATGTGGTATCTGTTATACCCTGTTATTAATCTCGGGGGAGTTCTCTTCTCCTGATCTAGATCTTTTACCACACTCTTGGGGAAAATTAACTCTGTCCTGTTTTTGACACTACATTTTGCCTCCGCCTTCTGGCATGTGTTCTCAGTGTACCCCCTCTTTCTTAGTCTATTGAATAGCTCTTGTTTGGCACTGGTGAGTCCTTCAGGGGTGCTACAGTTCCGTGTCATTCTGAGGCACTCTGCATATGGGATTGACTGTTTTAATGGTGTGGGGTGAAAACTGTGTGCATGGAGAAGGGCGTTCCCTGCAGTGGGTTTTCTGTATGTGCGTGTCTGTATCTTGTTGTTTTGCACATATAATTCAAGATCAAGAAATTGGATATTGACATTACTGGTGGTACAAGTGAATTTTAAATTAAGCATGTTTTCATTCAGAGCTACTGCAAAACTTTCTGCATCTTTGTCATTGCCCTGCCAAAGGATGAAAATGTCATCGATGTACCTCTTGTACATCACTATGTTGTTTTGCATGGTATCACAGTGCTGAACTTTAAGTACCTGCTCCTCCCACCAGCCCATATGCAGATTCGCATAGCTGTGGGAGAAGCAAGTTCCCATGGCCGAACCCTGGAGCTGTTTATAATGCAGTCTGTCAAAGATGAAAGTATTGTTTGTCAGACACCACTCTGCCATTTCCAACAACATTTTCGTGTGGTTGTATAGTTCAATGGGTCTCTTTCCTAGATAGTATTCCATGGCTTTCAGCCCGTCCCGGTGTCTGATGCTGGTGTACAGCGATTGGACATCTAATGTCATAAATAGATAATTATCTTGCCATTCAATATATATATGTACATATATCATTTTTTCTCTCACCAATGCAGCTCCCAATAGGAGGCTAAACAATGTGATTACACATATGAAGACTGTATTTGCCAATACATAAAAACACAAGAGGGCAAGTAGCACTTGCACTGTCTTTTTTAATGAGCAAAGCATTCATAAAGCATACAAACTGCAAATAATGTAGACATTGTTAGCCTACAGGCTGCATTGTAAACAATAACATAGAAAATGAAAGCATTTTGAACAAAAACTGGCACCTTGGGCCTGATTTATGAGGCTGTGCATCAGTTTTGCGCTTCCAATGCGTCACTTTTTGTGACGCATCGGTGGCGTAAAACATGCCTCCTGTTGCGCACTATTTACAAAGTGACGCATCTAAGCAGATGCGTCACTTTGTAAACCCCTGCGCTACATTATACCTGCACCAGGTATAATGTATGCAGGGGGGGCGTTTCCCCGCAAAAAGCCTTGTAGAAGTGACGCAATGAAATCTATGAGATTTCACTGCGTCACTTCTAGGACGCTGTTGCGTCAAAATCTTGCGCCTGCCTCACAGCAGGCGTAAGGCTGACACAGGACCTTTCACATGGGGCTTGCCCCATGTGAAAGGACACATTGCTGGAGTTGCGTCACTTTTGTGACACACTCCAGCAATGCGTCACTTTTGCGCCATACAGATACGTCAGAAATACTGACGTATCTTTAACTCCTTGCGCCATGATGCGTCATACTGTAAATATGACGCATCATTGGTGTCGCAAGGAGGGCGCAGTAAAAAGTAACGCATCGCTGTTTTCACGCTGCGATGCGTCACTTTTCATAAATGAGGCCCCTTGCCTTTAAGGCAGCCATGACCCCTAGGTTTCCTTCATGCCTCAGGGGTGACAGTTAAGTCAGTTGTTCTTTCCGGCTCCTTCTGTCAGGACCCTGGATTCACAGGTCTCTACTTTTTTGACTTTTCTGTTAAAAATCTCTTCTTTTATTGCGGTTTTCTTGACTTCACTCGACGTCTTTTGATATTAGAGTGAGGTTTAAACAATTTTTTTGAGACAGAAAGAGTTTTTTTCTGTCAAAAATGCCTGTGGCAAGAAAAAGGTCAAGGCAGACACACATGATGTGTGCATTCTCTGCCTTCCTGAATCACACTCTACTGCCTCCTGTCAACACTTCAGGAGGTTATCTAAAAGAACCATCAAGGACAGGGAGAGAATCCGTCTCTCAGAAAGAGGTAGGTCTTGTGTGAAGACAAAGAGGAGGGCGCGTTCGGCGTCGAGGAGCAAGGTCCTGATATGTTCTCCTTCGGCGTCGGGCTCGACATCGAAGGGACCGGCGGCGGAGTCATCATCGAGGGAATTGGCGCAGGAGCGCTGCTCTTCAACTTTTAAAGCCAAGTCTCTATCAGCGTTAGAGCAACGTCCGGTGTCGAGAGACGATCCTCCGCCGTCGACTCTTCAGTGACGATCGACATCAAGACACAGATCACCGATGCTGAGACGTAAGTCATTTTCGACGTTGAGACCGAAGTCCATGTCAGCGTCTCAACACAGATCACCGTCGAAGCAGAGATCGTCAGATGTCCTATCATCGACGTCGAGGCAGGGGCCTCCGTCGGCGTCAGCAAGACACTCAACGTCGAGACAGCAGTCTCGGTCGGTTTCACAGCCGACGTCGAGACACAGTCCTGCGTCGAAGGAAAGGCGCTCGACGTGGAGGCGCAGCCCTCCGTCACAGCGAAGACGTTTAATGTCGAGGTACAGCCCTTCATCGAAGCGAGCACGGTCGACGTCGAGGCAGGAGTCTCCGTCGACGCGGCTCTCGGTGTCGAAGCATACTCCATCAAAGAGCAAAAGATCCAGATCGACGTCGCGACGCAGGTCTCCGTCGAGGCAGTCGCCGTCGAGGCACATGCCTTCATCAACAGCGAGAAGATCGACGTCGAGACATAGATCTCCGTCGCAAACGACATTGAGGCAGAGGTCTCCATCGGTGTCAGTCCCAGTAAGCTTCTCTCTGTCTCCTTCATCGACGTCGAGAGCAGGCTCCCACCGTTCCATCACCAGGTCCGGTTCTCCAGAGGAGGTTATTTCATCGTCAAGTAGCCAGGTCTCTCCCTCTGGTCATCATCATGCAGTAGAAAATGCTCATCAGGAAGGACAATATCTCCACGTCGTTCTCCTGTTAGAGTGGAGGGGTCTCCATCCATTCCCCGCTCTCCCAGATGGATGCAACCATTACATATATGGGCTGATCGTACAAAAACAGCAGGTGTTAGACGGGAGCCCAGTCCGGCTCACAGGACCCCTCTGGCTTGCCTAGCACAAGATGCGGAACTTTCTCCTAGAGCAAGAGCTCGTACTCGCTCTCCTGCACCAACATCTAAGAGGAGAACAAGATCACGCAGCAGAAGGAAAAGACACAGGTCTCCAATGCCTTCCACCTCCTCAACATACTCCTCAAAAAGGGTCTACTCGCCCCCCCTTACTGATAGTCCACCATCGAGGATCTCTCCGGTGGACGATGTAATCACATTCTAGGATGTGCTTGCCAGGGGGGCTTCCAAATGGAACATTCCCATGGAGTTCAGCAGAGTACTTCTTCGGTCATTTTCGAGGCTTTGAATCAGAAGACGTCCTCTCGCCCATTACTTCGTCTGGTACCGGGACTGCTTAAACCAGTTATGGACATTTTTCTTACTCCAGCCACTCTCAAGACTGCACCTGCGAGAATTGTAAAAAAGTATCGTCTGCTGGAGAAGGAGGATCCCTCCTTTTTGAAGTCAGATCCAAAACCGGACTCTATAAATTGTGGCTGCCACCAGAAAGACCCACTCAGTGGCCTCCTGGTCTACAGTACCAACAGACAAGGAGAGCAAAGCACAAGACTAATGGGGGACAAAAGTATGTGGCACTTCTGCATCCATGCTTAAAGTCTCCAGTGCGTCAGCTTTATTGGGGCGTTACGATAGAGCATTGTGGGACTCGCTTCAGCGTTTTTCAGATAAGCTTCCCAAGGAAGACTGTAAGGACTTCAGGAAAGTTTTACAGGAGGGCAGCTTGGTAGCGAACCAAGTCATTTGTGCTGCGGCGGATAGAGCTACACTTTCAGCACACTCTTACACCCACGGAATTTGTGCCAGAAGATCTTCATGGCTTTGCCTTACAGCTCTGAAGCCAGAGGCGCAGTCCCAGATTCTCAACCTGCCATTTTCAGGTTCATCGTTGTTTGGCTCGCACACCGATGAAGAGATGGCATGGATGAAGCCCGAGCTAGATACCCTGAAGGCGGTAGGGCTGGAGAAGAGAAAATAATTTTGTTGCCGTTACCTCAATACTGTTTGCCGATCTTTCCAACAGAGGGTTCAAAACCCTCATTGGCAAAAGAACCAAAACCAGCAGGGTGAGCAGAAATCGCAGTACCAAAACCGGCGACCCAACAGGGGAAGAGGAGGGAACCGTCAGTCCTCTACCTCGACGAACGCACCAGCCAAGCAATGAGTTTATGCTTCCTCCAGTACCGTGCACCACTCCAGGAGGAGGAAGTGTTGTAAATGATCTGCAAGAGTGGCGGGCCACTCCGAAGGATCAGTGGGTGCAGGCTACGCTGCAAAATGGGTACTCTCTATGTTTCCGACATCGTCCTCCCTCGATCCCTCCGGTACCATCATCAGGCTACCAGGTCAACATGCTACAGAGGGAAGTGGGCATCCTTCTCCAAAAGTCAGCCATAGAGAAGGTCTCACGGTCACAAAGAGGTCGAGAAGTGTATTCCACATACTTCCTGGAAAAGAAAAAAGGGCAGAAGTCGGAATACAGAGGTATTATGGATCTGCGAGCACTTGACAGGTCCATCAAGCGAGAAAAATTTTGCATGCTGGCTCTCCACCAAATATATCCTCACCTCAACAAAGGGGATTGGATGTGTTCGCTGGATCTGCAAGATGCCTATTTTCATATACCGATAAATCAGATTCATCGGCAATATCTACGATTCATAGTTGGAACATCCCACTATCAATTCACAGTGCTGCCCTTCGGACTGAAATCAGCTCCCAAGGTATTCACAAAGTGCATGGCAGCGGTAGCAGCTACTCTGCGATGCAGAGGCATCTTCGTCTACCCTTATCTGGACGATTGGTTGCTGAAGGGCAACTATCCCCAGAGTGTGAGCAGCCATTTCCAGCAGTGTCTTGGGCTCTGTCAAAAACTGGGCCTACACGTGAGCTACCAGAAGTCAACACAGCAACCCACTCAAACAATCCACTACCTGGGGGCGATGATAGACTCAGAGTGAGCAAAAGTGTTTCCTTTGGAGGAGAGACAATTATCCCTCATTCAGAAAGGCAGACAGATTTTAAAGAGCAACATGTCGTCTGTACGTCAGATCGCCTGTCTTGCTAGGATCGATGGCATCCTGCATTTTTCTGGTACCCAATGCCAGATTTAAAATGTGTGTTCTGCAGCAGTATCTTGAGGACAAATAGGATCAACGGTCTTCTCGCTGGGAAGACAAGATCGGCCTATCACACGCAGCCAAAGCATCCATTACGTGGTGGATGAAGAGGGGCAACCTGGAAGTAGGAGTTCCGTTCCATCAAACTCCTCCGTCTCAGACTCTGATCACAGACGCATCACTACAAGGATGGGGAGCCCACACAGGTTCTCTCCAGACGCAAGGCCTATGGTCCTCAAAAGAGCAATTGTACCATATAAACATGCTGGAGCTCAGGGCTGTTCATATTGCTCTCAAGGCTTTCCCCCCTTCGATTCAGGTGAGTTCCATCCTAGTACAGACGGACAATACCACCACAATGTACTACCTGAACAAGCAGGGGGGAACTCGCTCGAGGACTCTGTCATTGAAGGTGCGGTCCCTTTGGCACTGGCTACTGGCGAGGAAGCTATCCATCACAGCAGTTCACATGCCGGGAGAGCAGAATTCTCAAGCAGGTGCCCTCAGTCGCCACTTTGAGGAACAGCAGGACAGGGTTCTCAACGATGAAGTGGTCAATGATATCTTCCAGGCTTGGGGCCGTCCAAGCATAGATCTGTTTGTGGACGAAGAAAACACAAAATGCCGAGACTTCGCCTCAAGGTACTACTGACCAGGATCAAAGGGGAATGCCCTTTTGAGCAGCCGGTCAGGGGCATTTGTGCATGCCTTTCCACCCCTGCCTCTCATCCCGAAGGTGGTGACCAAGCTGTTACACTCAGACACTACGATGATACTGATTGCTTCGGACTGGCCGAGGCAGTGGTGGTACCCGGACCTTCTACATATGTTAGTGAAGCCACACAAGAGGCTACCGTGCAGACCGGACCTGCTGTCCAAGATAAACGGGAGGATTCATCACCCCAACCTTCCATCACTGAACTTGGCAGCATGGCTCCTGAGGTCCTCCAGTATAGACATCTAGGTCTACCTGCATGTTCTTATTGAAAGAGGCAAGGAGACCTTTGACAAGGCCCTCTTATGCTTGCAAATGGAAGCGTTTTTACATATGGTGTGTGCAAAATAGTTGTAGTCCCACCAAGGGGCCTCAGGACGTAATCTTGCCATATCTGCTTCACCTAGCCAGAGCAGGTTTAAAATTCTCGTCCATTAAGGTGCACCTGGCTGCCATTACGGCGTACAGGCGTTCTCCTTCTCAACCCTCATTCTTTCAGTTACAAGTGGTGAAGGATTTCCTGAAGGGTCTTAAGAAGGTCTACCCTCCGGTCCGACATCCTTCCCCTCCTTGGGAGCTGAACATGGTACTGTCAAAATTGATGGGTCCACCTTTTGAGCCTATCCACAAAGCAACCTTATAACACTTTACGTGGAAGGTACCTTTCTTGGTGGCTATCACCTCAGCTTGTAGGGTGAGTGAGATACAGGCCCTCTGTTCCAAAGAGCCCTACTTGATCTTCCATCTCAATAGGGTAGTCCTCAGAACACATCCTTCCTTCCGGAGGTGGCGTGCGATTTTCATGTAAATCCAACCATTTCTCTTCCAACCTTTTTTCCCCAACCCCTCCACTCCAGCTGAGAGGGCGCTGCATGCATTGGACCTTAAAAGGGTCTTGAAGTTTTATCTAGACAGGTCGAAACCATTGAGAAAGTCTGATCACCTATTTATTAATTATGGTTCAGTCAGGACAGGTTTCCCAGCATCAAAGCGGTCCATCTCCAGATGGATAGTCTCATGCATTGAATTGGCTTACCAGTTAGCAGAGAAGCCTCTTTTTTCAACTCCCAGAGCTCATTCCATGAGAGGAAAAGCAGCTACGACTGCTTTTCTCAATAATGTACCGCTCTCCGAGTTCTGTAAAGCGGCCAGTTGGAGATCAATACACACATTTACAAGACACTACTGTCTTGACTCGGATACTAGAGCGGACACTCAAGTAGATCAGTCCTCCTTGAGGAATCTGTTCAACAGCTGATTTTAGGTTGTTGTTAATTGGGTCACTTTGTTTTTGTCATTTGCCTGCAGGTGGATAATGGTCTTGCTATTCTATTCAGTGCTTATGACTATTGATGAGGATCCCCTGGAAGAGAAGGATAAGTTACCTACCTGTAATCCTAGTTCTCTACCAGGGGTATAAGCAACCCACTCTCCTCCCGAGGAGAATGAGATTGTTTTCTGAAGTGTTAAAGGATATCTTTGTGCCCTGACCTTCAGGGTTATGCAAAGAACAACTGACCTAACTGTCACCCCTGCGGCATGATAGGAAGCTAGGGGTCATGGCTGCCTTAAAAGCTTTAATTTTCTATGCTATTAGTGTACAATGCAGCCTGTAGGCTAACAATGTCTACTTTATTTGCAGTTTTTATGCTTTATGAGTGCTTAACTCAATAAAAAACAGAGTTCAAGTTCTACTGGCCCTCTTATGTTTTTATGTATTGGCAAATACAGTCTTTATATGTGTAATTATATTATTTAGTCTCCTATTGGGAGCTGCATTGGTATGAGAAAAATGTCTCAGAAGACAGACTCTACAGGTTTTCCCTTACCTGGTGGACTGGTTGGTTAAGGCACCGTCTTCTCAAGCAGCAACAGAGGCAGTCGAAACATGCACTCAACTCTTCCATCACCTGGAACTTCAGCACAACAAGGCAAAGTCAGTCCTGTGCCCGTCCAAGTCGGCTAAGTTCCTAGGTGCTATTCTGGACACAACCTGCTGCAAAGCGTTTCTATCAGAAGAAAGGCAGACAAAACTGATGGCCTCTCCCCGTCGGTTACAAAAAATACGATCAATTTCAGTTCGCCTATACAAGTCCCTTCTAGGATCGATCTCATCCTGCATTCCCTTAATTCCGCATAGCAGGCTATGAATGCGCCCTCTCCAAGAACAACTGGATTTGCATTGGCACCAAGCAGAAGGCTCTTTCAACAACAAAATATTTATAAATCAGCCTATGAAAGAGGCGGCCAACTGATGGACGATCAGAGACAATATCTCTCAGGGTCTCAGCTTCACAGTCACCCAGCTCCTCTAATTCTTACAACAGATGCCTCTCTAGAAGGCTGGGTAGCAGTACTACAAGACCTTCAGGTGAGCGGCCACTGGCAACCTGAGCAATGCCTTCTCCACATCAATCTGTTGGAGCTCAGAGCGATTTGTCTGGCTTTACAGGCTTTCCTTCTGCAAATCCGAAGATCCACCATCCTGGTCCGTACGGACAACATGACAGTGCATTATGTGAACAAGCAGGGAGGAACATGGTCTCGTCTGCTATCCAAGGAAGCTCAGGAGCTTTGGGAGTGGAGTATCCAACATCAGGTCTCTCTTTCGGCGGAGCATCTTCCCGGTGCCCTCAACAAGACGGCGGATACACTAAATCACCTCAAATTGGTAAGCCACGAGTGGGAACTAGACCATCACACTCTGGAAATAATTTTTAATCTCTGGGGCACTCCGTCCATAGATCTGTTTGCCACCCCGGGGAACAAGAAATGCTGACTCTACGCAAGCAGGGAACACCATCAGGGATCATTGGGAATGAACTTTCGATGGCCTGGACAGGCGCCTTTGTTTTCACCTTTCCTCCGATTCCACTAATTCCAAGGCTACTCAAGAAGCTAAAAGTGGAACCCTGCAGGATGATTCTGGTGGCCCCGGCGTGGCCTCGCCGGTTTTGGTTTACGGAGCTTCTCCTGCTCTCCCTGGATCATCCATTCATCTGCACCCAATTCCTTCTCTGTTGACGATGTCCCAGGGCCAAGTGGTACATCCGGTTCCGAGCTCGCTCCAGTTAACAGCGTGGCTCCTGAGCACAGAGAATTTCAAAATTTAAATATCTCACAAGAATGTAGGGAGGTGCTAGCTCAGGTCTGTGCACCAAGTACGAATAATACCGTATCGCTTAAAATGGAAGCGTTTCTGCCTGTGGTGCCGGCAAGAGAACATTCATCCTTTCTCTTCTGGTCCTTATCAAATTTTGCCATACGTTTTGACTTTAGCAAAGTCAGGTCTCGCTCATTCCTCTATCAAAGTGCACCTGGCAGCTATCTCTACATTCAGACGAACTTCTTCTGGTCCTTGCACCAACCAATCAGCTCATTTGACAAAGCTGTGGAGAAGACGTAAAAATGGCAGGCTTCCTATCTAAATTTATTAGTAGATTTTATGGCAGGAGTGTGGCCTTTACAAAAGCATGGAGTATGGGACATAATACCCTCTTTACCCCCCAAACCCTCCTTGTGACGGCCTTGGTAGAATGAAGTTGAGGTGGGTTTTAAAAGGGACTGAAACTTGGACTACATGTTGGCTAATGGCCTAGTTGACTTGAGGCTGGTGAGTCCCATTCTGCCTTGTTCTCAGGTAAGCCGCTGAGAGTTGAATAAAATTAAAAACAGTGAGACAGAGCCAACACTGAAAGAAGTAAATTAAGAACATTCCTTCCTTAAAATGTCCACATGGGCACACCTCAGAGCTGCCAGCCCAGAACAAGGAGGGGTCAGACAAGCTTGAAGTGGTGGCAGTTGCTGTTTTCTGGCAGTGGATACCCATCCAAAGGAGTGTTCGGATAAGAGTCTTACCAGATTAAGAAATATTGAGAAGGAGGAGGTTGTCAGACTGGTCTGCTACTCTCCTATACTCCTGGGCATAAATCTACGCTACACTAACAGATCATGCAAAGTTTGTACTAATTCATACTTCGCAAATTGCAAGTAGTACAGTACCAAAACTGTGCTTAATCACATAGTGTAGTAGCTAAATAAACAGCATCCTCAGATGCTTTGAAAAGCAATTTTACATGCTTAAAAACATATAACCAATTCACCAGAGTGAACATTCACAATTAAAACATTGGGCAATGAGAGAGCTGATGATTTTGGGGTCCCCCCTAACCTAGGGGGAGGACCAAGAAGATGCCTTGAACACAAAGAGCATAAACAAAAAGCACATTTTGTTGAACTTCAGTGGTGGTCCCATCCTCTTAGGACCACCCCAAGCACAGTTATTGGCAAAAAAACAATCCCAACCAAAGGCCCTGCAAAGCATTACGGGACGAGATTAGCAGTGGGCAGTGAATATTATAGTATCCAATATCAAAATAATTCTACAAAGAGCTGCAGTTCACCTAGTCGTTACTAGATGTCCCTCACAAGTTAAATGCAAAGCATTGAAATTATTTTTACATCAAGCTACAGTTCCACTAGTCGTTACTAGATGTCCCTCACGAGTCAAATGCAAAACCATTAAAACCCTTTCATCAAGCATTTGCATTTGACTCGTGAGGGACATCTAGTAACCACCAGTTGAACTACAGCTCTTTGTAGAATTATTTTGATATTAAATACTATATATTATTCACTGCCCACTGCTAATCTCATCCCATAATGCTTTGCAGGGCCTTCGTTTGGGAATGTTTTTTTTTTTCAATAACTGTGCTTGGGGGTGGTCCTAAGAGGGTGGGACCACCACCAACTCGTTCAATAAGATGTGCTTTTTTGTTTTCAAGGCATCTGTTTGGTACTCCCCCTAGGTTAGGGAGGATCCCAAAATCATCACCCCTCTCACTGCTTGATAATTTTTCAGTTTTACTTGTGTGAAAGTACTATATGCACTTTAGTATATAAAGATAGAGATACTTGTTTTATCTTAATTGGCACTGTGCAGGATGTCTTTTGCAATTTTTTCACAGTTCAGACAAGCACATAGTGTCATCAGCTATGCTACACAGACTACGGGTACTACGTGAAGTTCAAAGTATACTGCATGAAGCTACCTGTAGTGCTACTACGCAAACTACGCCCAGGCTTACTCTCCTATTCCCGATTCTAGCAGTAGACGTAAAGCAGAGTAGTCTTCACACAAACTCTGAGGAGTAATGGTGATCCATTCTTGATATATTAAGAGCATTCTCAACAGTGTTTTGGCTTTTAAAATAATAATAATGGCCCATTCTTGATACCTGGGATAATTGTTTCCCGTCATTTTTATATTGAGAGAAATCGCGACAGCATCTTGGCTGTGCCTGGCACAATGCAGGCATATCTTTGATGCAGTGGGACACTCTTGACAATACTTTGACAATCCATCTCATAATAGTTGCCAATCTTTGGCATACTGTGAGATTTCTACACAGCATTTAGTGGTCCATCGTTCATATACTGGGAGGCATTCTTCACAACATTTTGTCCACCCATGGCCTAAAAGTAGCTAATGTTTCATGATTTATTGGCATTCTTCACAGGTTTGTCAACACTTGACATAATAGTGTCCCAGTCTTGCCATAAGATGCGCATACTTGATAGACTTTTTGCTACAACTGGCACAATAGTGACTAGCCTTTGATGGATTATGGACATTGTTGGCAACATTTTGTCTGTCTTTGGCAAAATACCATTCCATTCATGATATATTATCGACATTATTGGCAGCACTTTTGTTATCCAGATTTGCTCTCATGCCCTCTCGGTAATCTCTATCCCTCTTTTGTTAGCTCATTGTGTTAAGTATCTTCACCTGTCCTTCATTTAACATTAATATAATTGTGAGATCAGTCTCCTGGTCGTCACCTCTGCGTCCATATACTTTTGCTGGGCGGTGAGCTTTCAAGTGGCTGCCTCAAGTTAATTTCTGATTGTAAGTTTCCTACAAAGTGTAGACTTACATGTCTCCACCCCCTGAAACAGGGAGTGGAGCCAAATTTACAAGTGTAAAGTTACTACTAGTAGCATTTTACACGTGAGCGGAGTTATCCAGTATTGGGGTATCTTTCATAGATTCACATTCCTGAATAATTCCTGTCGTCGAGGCGGGAGTCCCACGGTAAAATACGAAAGCAGTGCCCTAAGTAAATAAGAGTAGTAGGCTAAAAGAAAGCCCACAGGCCTAGATCTTAGTATCCTATCTACATCATTATATGAAAAGAACTAAAAATTGGTTCCAACCAATCAGCAACCAGCACCCTCTAGAACCTTCCCAGCAGAGGCAGTTCTCCTCAGATTTTATGTCGTGTGGAAGGGAGTGCCTACTCAGTTCTTCACTTCATTTCTTCAGGATGTCTGATAAGAAGGCTCTTTTTAGACCCTGCAGGACCTGTGAGAAGAAGAGGGTCAATGTGGATGATCAGCATAAAGATTGCATCAACTGCCTTCATCCAAAGCATGTTGCTAAGGATTGTAGAAATTGCCGTACCTTTCCTACTAACATTTTTAGGGATAGGGAGGCAAGACTACTTTTATGGCTAAAATCTTCCTCGGCTGAGGAGGATGACAAGGCCTCAACTTTGAGTAAAAATGCTAGATCGCATGACAGTTCTTCCAGTGAGGGAAGAAAACATCACAAGGCTTCCCATGATGTTTCTGACCATTCACAGAGGTCACCTAAGCTTTCCTCTAGGTCAACGCTGTCTTCGCCCTCTAAGGAATTTAAGAGACCATCGACCTCTAAAACAGTGAGTAAACCCCAGGTTAAAACTCTCACACTGGTTCCATCATCAATGGTTTCCGTGACTTCTGCTGCCCCCTTGTCGACGACTACTGTCTCGACAATGGCCATCTCTTCACCTATTGTGTCAACCAAGATCTCTGTTACTGTTCTTAAAGACTCGTCGAGTTCATCTTCCAAGTCACCGTCGACGACTGTGGCAACGTCGAGTTCGTCTACGAAGGTTCCATCCACAACGAAGGTACTTCTATCTATAAAGTCAACATCGTCGACGTTGACCGCGTGGACAATGTTGTCGACGACTGTCCCATCAACATCTACTTCAGTGTTGACCTCGTCGATAACGAGTCCGTCGACGAAGATCCCGTCGACGAAGGACCCGTCGACTAAGAGCCCTTCGACAACAGCCCCATCGACGATGAGACCTTCAACGATTATTCGGTTGACAAGAGCCCGTCGACGAAGAGCCTATCGACGACAGCCCCTTTGATGACGAGCCCGCCGACGATACTCCCATCGAGGACGAAGAGCCCGTCGACGAAGAGCTCGTCGACGATGATTCCCCCAGTCTTTCAGCCATCATCAGTGGTACTTTTGCCTTCACAATCAACGTCCATACCGTATACACATTTTCAATTGAAGACTTATCAAAGGTAGGATTACAGTAAGATATCTCCTCTCTTGCCATCTCACCTCTTGGAAACTTATGTCGAGGATGAGGATTATGATGATGAAGAGGACGAAGGACCGTTTGGCATAGCTTACCACCCCTCTGAGCTTAACATCAAGTGCCAAGAAGAGGATGAAGAAGAATACCAGGAGCATTATTATCAAGAGGCTCTTACTCCTCCATATCAAAAGCACCCCAGAAAGGAGTCATGTCACAGAGAGATGAGTCATCTCCCCCCATCGCTCATTCAGGATCTACAGGCCATGCTGGCGGATTACCGTCAAAGGATTCCCCCACAACAGACTGTTTCTGAAAATCCACCTCCACCAGCGGAGATGCCTGATTCGTTACCTCAGACTGAGGTTCCTGCTTCACCGCCTCACCTTCCTGGTCCATCTGAGCAGGAGCATCATGATACTACCTCCTCGGAGGAAGAGGTTGAAGAGGGTGAATTACCTGACAATCACGGATCCTTGGGACGATTATGTTATACCGATGCTTTCTCTGCCATTTCCTCAGCCTTCGGATTCTCCCCCTGAGGACATCGGGGGTTTTCATAATTTGATGCAAAGAGCAGCATCTAGATTACAGTTGCATGTTACAGTAGGGCACACAGATTGCTATTTGCATGACTTTATAGAAGAGTCTAGGCAGATCACACAAGCTGTTCCTATCATTGATTATATCTGGAATGAAGGAATTAAAATTATTAAAACGCCTGCTTCCATTCCAGCTGTACTTTCTCGCATTGAGAAAAAGTACTGTGCTCCTCCTGATACTCCATCTTGATTTCACATGCCGCACAGTAGAGATCTAAAAATCCGGTTACGCCCATAACAACACCGCCTGATAAGGAAGGATGGAGAGTAGACCTTATAGGTAAAAAATTCACCACTATGGCAGCAGTTTCTATTAAAGAGGCGAATTCTCTGGCAATAATCTGCCGCTATGACTGCCAGATGTGGTCAGATTTGGTGGAATTTGTCGACCTCATCCCTGAAGATCGTAAACAGGACGCAAGGAAGATCCTATTGGAGGGAGAACGAGTTGCATCTGAGATCATAGATTACGCTCTGGATATTGCAAACACCAACTTTCGCCAACTTGCAGGTGCTGTAGTGCTTAGACGACAGGGATGGCTTAAAGCCACATCTTTTAGGCCAGAAGTACAAACAAAGATCTTAAGCATGGCCTATGATGGAGAGTATTTATTCGGAAAGCACATTGATGCGGCCCTCTTTGCTATAAAAATGGATTCTGATACTGCTAAATTGCTGGGCACTCTGCAATACAGGCGTGGATCAATCAGAGGTGCAAGAGGACTTGGTTTTGCTTCAAGAGGAGGATATCATAACCAACAAAATAGGCAGTATCAATCACAATATACAAAACCCTACAGCCAATCATCATATTGCCAATCCTCTTCGGCTAGTTTCTCCCGTCAGGGTGGACGAAAGCGATCGAACAATCAAGGTCGCGATACCAACAGGAAGCAAAGATGTGCGCAGGACGCCAGCCATGCCCCCCTCCCTCCCCGTGGGCGCAAAGATTTCAGCGTTTGCTCATAAGTGGCAACATATTACATCGGACCAACGGGTTCTCGACCTAGTAAACAATGGTCACACACTGGAATTGATCAAACAGCCACCTACTACCCCTCCCAGGGGTCCCCCTCTCCCTCCTATTCACTTACTATTCAAAGAAGCTTTAAAGGTGCTCCTCAAGAATACAATAGAGAAGGTCCCATCGTCTCAAAGAGGAACCGGGTTCTATTCCCATTTCTACCTCATCAAGAAGAAGTCAGGGGAATGGCGCCAGATCCTGGACCTCCGCAAGCTCAACAAATTCCTCAAAAAGCAAAGTTTCCGGATGGTCACACTTTCCGAGGTCTTAAGCTGTCTAAACAAATGGGATTTTATGGCTTATCTGGATCTGGAGGATGCGTACTTTCACATCCTTATACATCACAAGTATTGCAAATATCTTCAATTCACAGTGGCTGGCGTCCACTATCAGTTCAAGGTGCTCCCGTTCAGGCTCAAATCGGCACCAAGAATCTTCACAAAATGTTTGACACCAGTGGGAGCAACATTGAGATCTCAAGGAATACAAGTGTTCCCTTATCTCGACGATTTGCTGCTCAAAGGTCCTTCAGAGCAGGCAGCCGAAGATGTTGTCACAGAATGTCTACATCTCTTCTCAGCTCTAGGCCTCACTCTCAACGAGGACAAATCACAGTTGCGTCCTCTCCAAGTAATCCCTTTTCTGGGGGTGATACTGGACACAATACAGTGCAAAGCATTCTTATCAGGGGACCGCCAGTTACGTCTTCAAAAATTGGCAATTTCAATCTCAGAAAGAAAGTCTGTTTCTGACCGGATGTTTGCTTCTCTTCTGGGGATGTGTTCATCTGCGATAAACCCTTGGCACGGCTCAGAATGAGACCTCTTCAGGAAGAATTACACCTTCAATGGCTACAAGCTGTAGGATCGCTCGACGATTCCATCAGGGTCACGTCGCGCATGATAGATTCTCTACATTGGTGGTCCCAGATGGCGAATTTAACTCCAGGCCTCACTTTCCTACCAGCCACTCCAGACTTCGTTTTAACAACTGATGCTTCCATGGAGGAATGGGGAGGTCATCTGCAAGATTTGCAGATTCAAGGGAAATGGTCCCAAGAACATAGGCAACAACATATCAACAGGTTGGAGCTTCGCGCCATTTTTCTTTCTCTGCAAGCATTCCTCCCAAGGATTGCGGGCTCCTTAGTGCTGGTTCGCACTGACAATACGATCAGCATGTATTATGTATTAACAAACAAGGAGGAAGCCCAGAAATTGTGGGAGTGGGTCACATTCCACAAGATAACCATAAGGGCAGAACATGTCAAGGGCCTCCACAATACTCTGGCCGACATGCTGAGCAGGTCTCTAGCGGACTGCCACAAATGGGAACTGGAGCAGGAGCAGCTGAACAGAGTCTTCAAAACTTGGAGCAAACCAGCACTAGATTCATTCGCAACTAGGGAGAACAAGAAATGCTAATACTATGCCAGCAGGTTCCCTCAAGGGGGATCAAGAGGGAATGCCCTGTAAATGCGATCGTCAGGGATTTGTGCATACACTTTTCCCCCAATACCTTTGATTCCGAAAGTGCTCCGCAAAATGAAGATGGAGGGCTGCCGTCTCATTCTGATTGCACCCGGTTGGCCAAGGCAATATTGGTTCCAGGAACTACTTCTTCTATCTCAGGACAGTCCTATCTGCCTCATTCCAACACTCACAATGTTGTCAAGGGACAGGGGTCAAGTGGTTCATCCGAATCCACAGTTGTTATGCTTGCACGCATGGCTCCTGATTTCTTAGAATTCAAGGACCTTAACATTTCTCAGTACTGTCGTGAGATTTTGGCCAAGCCTTGTGCTCAGAATACAATCAAGACTTCTCCTTTAAAGTGGAAGCAATTCTGTCACTGGTGTGAGGTGAATAACATCCATCCTGTTCAAGTTTTTGCAGAATACATTCTTCCTTACTTGCTGTCTCTGGCCAAATCTGGACTGGCTTTTTCATCGATTAAGGTTCATCTCGCTGCTCTCTCCAGATTCAGAAAAGGTACCAGACTACCTTCTCTCTGCTCATCTTCGCTTGTCAAGCAATTTATGAAAGGGCTTTTCCGAGCTTTCCCTCCAGTAAGCGCACCTGCTCCAGAGTGGGAGCTCAATACGGTGCTGCCGCAATTAATGAGACGACCATTTCAACCTTGAGCTGATCTCAAGTGCCTCACGTGGAAGGTTGCCATTCTTCTGCCTCTTACTTCTGCACGAAGAGTAAGTGAGATCCAAGCATTCACTATCACAGAACCCTTCTTACATTTCACTAAGGATTATGTAACTCTTCGAACAAATCCAAGATTCATCCCTAAAGTATCGTCTCAATTTCACTTGAATCAACCGGTAAAGTTAAAAGTTTTCTTCCCGGATCCATCCACGCCAGCATTGCACTCTCTTGACGTAAAAAGTTGTTTGAAGTTCTACTTACAGAAGACTAAAGGTATCTGGCGATCCAATCAGTTGTTCGTGGCCTATGGTCAAGCCACACTTGGGACTGCAGTAACTAAGGCAACAATAGCCAGATGGCTAGCTTCTACGATTCATTTCTGCCATGACAAGGGCCAACAAACCTTTACAAAGAAAGGTCAAAGCTCATTCTAAAAGGACTGAGGCAGCTTCTACAGCATTGTTTGCTGGAGTGACTTTGGAGAACATTTGTCATGCTGCGACATGGAAAAATGTTCACACATTCACGAAACATTATTGTCTGCAATCCGCACAACAGGAGAGTACAGCGGTAGGACAAGCAGTCCTAGGTCATCTTTTTCCTTAAGGTCAGTTTCAAGTATCTCCTCTTATATGATGCAATGTTTCATATGACGTATTTTATATGCTTTCACTGAATATATGCGTAGCTATCTGTATTTTAATAGTCTTGCCGTATTTCAGTAATGTTGCTTAATATGCATTTTATTTCTTAAAAAATTGCTTATGTTATTGACGTCCCAACGTGGGAGTTTATGAACCTTGTCTCCCACCATCCACAAACGACACTGTTTTTTGTCTTACTGCTTGCTATTCTGATTCAGGCATGTGAATCTATGAAAGATACCCCAACAATGGATAAGAAAACAAGTTACTTACCTGTAACTACAGTTATCCGGTATTGGTATCTTTCTTAGATTCGCATGCACCCACCCTCCTCCCCGGCGAGTCAGTTCTTTAAATATGGAATACTTACTTCCCACTTGTGCTTAGAAAATTTGAGGAGAACTGCCTCTGCTGGGAAGGTTCTAGAGGGTGCTGGTTGCTGATCGGTTGGTTCATATAATGATGTAGATAAGCTACTATGATATAGGCCCTTGGGTCTTCTTTTAGCCTACTACTCTTATTTACTTAGGGCACTGCTTTTGTATTTTACCGTGGGACTCCCACCTCGACAACGGGGCATGTGAATCTATAAAATATACCAATACTGGATAAATATAGTTAGAAGTAAGTAATTTGTTTTCTTCTCCACCGTTAGAGTGGAGATCTGTCAGTCTTAAAGTATAGAAAAAATGCAAAACGTTTATTAAACATTAAACAAAAATTGTACAAACTTTTTTTGCATTACATACTAATATAAATTAATTTGGTATTTTTATTTTAAATGTAGATCAAAATAAAAAAAGCTACAATGCTATTAACTTAATTTTGAATGAAATATGTTATTAATTTAAATACATTAAATTAAATTACAATTATTTTTTAAAGTGTTGGTAAAAAAAATCTCGCTTACAGCAAAATGTGTTTGTTTATCATGTATTAAATATTATAGAAAGTTATGTACAGAACACGATTAAATAAATGATATTTTTTTATGTTTAATTTATTTTTAAATGTAAAACGTTATTCAGAAATGTAATAAAATAATATTTATCTATTTAATATAACCGTTTGTAATTAACCCCTTCGCTGCTAGGCCTTTTCCCCTCCTGTGCTTAGCCTTTTTTTGGCTATTTGGGGTAGTGCGCGCTAAGGCCCCTGTAAGGTTTTGACCACATAAGGTATCCACGCCAATTTTGCGTCCTTTTCTTTCAACATCATGGGGATTGTAAAGGTACCCAGGGTTTGTGGATTCCCTTGGAGGGATCTCAGAAATTAAGCAAAATACAGTAAAATGTTTGGTTTTTTCAGAAAAATGGGAAAAACGGGCTGCAAATGAAAGCCTCTGGGTTTTTCCCTGCAAATGTTATCAAAAAAGGGTTTGTGGCGCTGAAATCACCATTTTCCAGCTTTTAGGGAATGACAGTCTTTTGTTAGGGAACCAACATTTTTCACACAGTTTGGGCATTTTTCTGGGCATAGTCTATTTTTGCTATTTTTTGTGCTTTCAACCTCCTTCCAGTTAATGGTAAACATGAGGATGAAAGCAATTTTGGATCCTGGACAGCTATACATTTTAAAAAAGTAGATAAAATTCTGAATTCAGAAAGGGGTCATTTGTCTAAATTCATGAAGGTTTCTTTGTAGAAACTAACTGTTATATATTGGAAAAATTAAAAAATTAGTTGAAAAAAAACAGCCTTTTGTCTCAACATTTTCACCTGTAACTTCTAGTAAATATGACAGCTCTTTTAAAGCAATATACTGTTACATCCACTGGACTTTCCTGGTTGTGGGGATATATAGGACTTGTAGGTTTACCAAGAACCCGACGAACCCAGAGCCAAAAACTGAGCAGCAACTTGCAGTGGTATTTTATTATGTACCGGGTATTGAGCAATTATTCTGGGAAAATGTATACATGGAAAAATCGGTATGAAAGACACCTATATATTTCTGGATTGGGTACAAATTATAGAGTTTAGAAACAGTATATATTTGCACATTTTCAAAATTGGAGATACTCATACTAGCATGAGAATTATTGGTCATTTTTCAAAATGACTTCTTTTTTACACAATGTCTTTCATTTGGAAGGGAGAAATGCATGAAACTCAATATGTAATAACAGTTTATTTACAAATCTGTATTACCCTAAGTCTCCCGATAAAAACGGTACCTCAATTGTGTGGGTCGACCTTGTGCCCACGACAGGAAACGGCGCAAAACGCAACGTGGTCACACCTCAATCTCGCAGTGAAAAATGCCCCTTTTTGTCATATTGCCTAGCTGTAGTTTTTGTACCCTAGCTCTGCCGGCACCTAGGCAAACCTAGCAAACCTATACATTTTTGAAAAGTAGACACACAGGGGAATCCAGGATGGGGTGACTTGACTACCTCCCACCAGGTTCTGTTACCCAGAATCCCTTGCAAACCTAAAACATTGTTCAAAAAACAAATTTGTCCTATATTTATGTGGTGGAAAGTTCTGGAATCTGCGTGGATCCACAAATTTCCACCCACCCCGCGTTCCCCAAAGTCTTCTGAGAAAAATGGTACCTCACTTGTGTGGTTTGGCCCACTGCCTGCGACACAAAACGACGCAAAATGCAACGTGGTTGCACCTCAAGTTCGCAGTGAAAAATGACCCTTTTTTGGAAAAATGCCTAGCTGTAGGTTTTTAACCCTAGCTCTGCCGCCACCTAGGGAAACTAGCAAACCTATAAATTTTTGAAAACTAGACACCCAGGGAAATTTAGGATGGGGTGACTTGACTGCCTCTCACCAGGTTCTGTTACCCAGAAACCTTTACAAACTTAAGAAATTGTCCCAAAAAACACATTTTTACCACATTTCTGTGGTGGAAAGTTCTGGAATCTGCGTGGATCCACAAATTTCCACCCACCCCGCGTTCCCCAATGTCTTCCAAGAAAAATGGTACCTCACTTGTGTGGGTCGGCCTAGTATTCAAACAGATAATGCCTCACCCATGTCAACATCCATGTATTACGTGGACCGGGTAGAGATATAAATTTTCAATACTACCTGGAATATGCCCAATAACATAAACCAAAAGGTCTGGATGTTTTCTTTACAAATACAAATACAAAATCACACAGGACCAGATCATTCACCCAAAGAAAAGTGTGAAAGATAGAGAGAGTACCTCACGGTAGAACAACCCGAGGGGGTTCCCGGTTAATGATTCCCGGTATACCCACTTCTCATCATTGGCGACTCTCTCTATTGTGAAAAGACAAACGTTCACTCAACAGAAGAGTAGTGCGGACGTGAGAATAGTGAAGGAAAAACACAAATAGTGACCAACGTATCAGCACATTGATACCTGTTAAAAGTGTTCAGTGACACGTAACAAAACCCCAAACAAACCACACCAAAAAAACGAATAGATTGTGTAGTGGTGCTTTGCTTGCTGATACCGTTTTATTCTGATGCAGCAAAGCACTACTGATTAAAAATGGTTACTTATATACCATCAAAGTTTATCTCCTCAAGCCGACATGTTTCATCGCTCCTTCTTGTGGCGATTTCATCAGGGCATATGAGGGGCCTAGTGCCTGCGACAGGAAACGATTCAAAAGGGGGTGGTGATGGACAGAGTATCTGAATTAAGCAGAACACTCCTACCCAGTCAAAAGATCAGGGCTTGATCCATCACCGTTTTTTAGCTCACTGCACCATCCCAGTTCAGAACCTGGCTACATGCAAATTAGTCTGACCCTGGCCCAGTGCATCATGGGAACAGGGCAGACCAAACTACCAAGCCAATTCTTTACTGTTGCGACAGGAAACAGCACAAAGCGCAACATGGTTGCACCTCAATTTCGCAGTGAAAAATTGCCCTTTTTTTGCAAAGAGCCTAGCTGTAGTTTTTGAACCCTAGCTCTGCCGGCACCTAGGGAAACCTAGCAAATCTATAAATTTTTGAAAACTAGACACCCAGGGGAATCCAGTATGGGGTGACTTGACTGCCTCCCACCAGGTTCTGTTACCCAGAATTCCTTGCAAACCTAACAAATTGACAAAAAAACACATTTTCGCCACATTTCTGTGGTGGAAAGTTCTGGAATCTGTGTGTATCCACAAATTCCCTACCACCCCGCGTCCCCCAAAGTCTTCCGAGAAAAATGGTACCCCACTTGTGTGGGTCGGCCTAGTGCCTGCGACAGACAAGGGCCCAAAACATTTTTTGATAGGCAAATTCGATGTTGCCTCAAAATGTTTTGGGCCCTTGCCTGTCACGGGTATTTGGGCCTCCCACACAAGTGAGGCACCATTTCTATTGGGAGGCCTGGGGAAACGCTGGGTGGTAGGAAATTTTTGTGAGCCCAGTGATGCCACGCTTTCCCACACAAAAATGTGTGTTTTTTTCACCTAAATTTGAGGTTTTCAAAGGATTCTGGGTAAGGGAACGTTGGGGATCCACGCAAGCTATCCCTCCTTGGAAGCCCCCAGGTGTCTACTTTTCAGAAATGTGTGGGTTTGGTAGGTTTCCCTAGATGGCTGTCGATCATGGGGCCAAAAACCCAGGTGACCCCCCTTGCAAAAGCAAGTGGTTTTGACATAGGCAATTTTGAAGTCGCCTTACTACGGTTTAGGCCCTTGCCTGTTGCGGGTACTTGGGCCTCCCACACAAGTGTGGCACCATTTTTATCAGGAGACCTAGGGGAACGTTTGGGGGTAGGACATTTGTGTGAGCCTGGTGATGTCACACTTTCCCATACAAAAATGTGTGAAAAAACTGTTTTTTCAGCTAAATTTGAGGTTTGCAAGGGATTCTGGGTAAGGGAACTTTGGGGGATCCACGCAAGCCATACCTCCTTGGAAGCCCCCGGATATCTAGTTTTCAAAAGTGTGTGCGTTTGAAAGGTTTCCTTAAATGGCCGCCGTTTACAGGACCAAAAACCCTGGTGACCTCCCTTGCAAATCCAAATTGTTTTGACTTAATTATATGTTCAGTTCTACAGCTTGAGATTTTTGGAACAATATTGCACGGAAATTGTGACAGACATTTTCAAGTGTGCAGGACATTGTGGATAAAAAAATAACTTGGAATTCACTAGAGCGGTTTTTCTTAGATGGAATGTACCCCTTAACAGAGACACTCAAAAGTCAAACATTCCAGCACAGCTATCTATTCCTCAAACACACACACATACTGGTTGGATTTTGCACGAGGGCGAGTGATGGTTCAGTACATAAAATTTTATTAACAAGAGATTTCACACGAATGAAATGCTCTGTCAATAATTAAATGCACAAAAACCGAACCAGTGACTCGCAACTCGTGAGCTGTAAAACCACGACAAGGCACCAACTGTTTTACAGGCCATTCATGCACCTTTCATACCTGATACACACAAGACCATTCACACCAGCCGAGAGCAAAAGCAACACATTACAACATTCACAGAATAAGACAAGGTACACCCTGCTTCAGAAAGAGAAAGACAAATATTACTACACAGCCATCTACTCCTCAAGCACACACACATACTGGTTGGATTTGGCATGAGGGCGAGTGATGATTCAGTATATACAATTGTATTAGCAAGTCATTTCACAAAAATGAAATGCAATGTTAATAATTGAAAGGATGAGAAACTGTACCATTGACTCACATCTTGTGAGCTGTAAAGCCACGTCAAGGCACCAACCTCTTTACAGGCCATTCATATACCTTTCATATGTGTGACACATACAAAACATTCGCACCGCCAGCCGCGGGCCCATCACATTACAACACTCACACCAGCAGACAGCGCCATTCAAGGGCCCATCACTTTCACACGCCCACATTCCTGACACACCAACTACACAAAGTGATGGACTGCGTGGCGTGGCACTCAACTAGCACTGTGTGTAGTGACCAACAGTAAGTAACTTCTCACACACCGCCAGCCGAGTGCCAGTCCACCCACACCAACATCCAAGCACCAGGCCATGCACATCGTCAGCCTAGCGCCACTCCACGCACACCGCGAGCCAAGCGCCACTCCATGCACACCACCAGCCAAGCACCAATCCACGCACACTGCCAGCAAAGCACCACTCCACCCACACCGCCAGCCAAGCACCACTCCACGCACACCTCCAGCCAAGCGCCACTCCGCGCACACTGCCAGTCAAGCGCCACTCCACGACACCGCCAGCCAAGCGCCACTCCATGCACACCGCCAGCCAAGCGCCACTCCACGCACACCGCCAGCCAAGCTCCAATCCACGCACACCACCAGTTAAGCGTCAATCTACACACACTGCCAGCCAATCGTCACTCCACGCACACCGCCAGCCAAGCACCAGCCTACATACACCGCTATCACATTTTGAATTTTTTTTACAAAACAAACACAAAGAAATTGCAAATAGATACAAATCTAGTAACACAAAATCTAAAACTAAATACATTGCACTAATGCCAACCTTAAAACAGAATACACATTTTAAACAATACAGACCAGGCAGTTCATTTCACCACTCATGGATACTCTCAAAAATTATTTTGTGTGTGTTAAGCTCTATAACAAGCAGGGACACACAGCCCAGGGTTAGAAGGACACCCAGGGAAGAAAAGACGAGTCTCCTTCCGCAAACCTCTTCGCAAACAAACTCTACATCTCTTAGTGGGAAAGTCTTTTGTAGATGTGGGAGGAATGTAATCAGGAAAGTGGCGATCTTTCAATTGAGCCACATCCTCCACTACTCCAAGTCTAGTAGCACTTACTTGTTCCACAACAACAAGGCTAGATATCACAGAGTGCTGAAACTGAAGAAATGTCAACTTGTATGCAGGAGAACACTCCTTGAACACAATAAAAGCATTGAAAGCTGCTAAGTTGAAAAAATGGATGGCCAACTTCTTATACCAAACATAAGCCTTCCAAATATCAGTGTAAGATTCCAACCTCTGATCTACTCTGTCAACACCACCCATGTGCTTATTGTAGTCGACAGTGCACAAAGGTTCTCTTCCAGGGGATACTCATTAATAGTCATAAGCACTGAATTATCTCCGCCCATGAGCGGGAACCCGGAACCATATACATATATATGTGTAAAATATATAAAAAAGTACATAGTACTAACTAATTATACACATATACATGAACAAAACCAAAGACTCATCAATAGATATTTCTTTCCCTGGAATTTGAATCTCTGAAAATCGATCAACAAAGTGATCAAGAACAGGCCGAATCTTAAAAAGACGGCCACATTCAGGGTGACAACTTGGCGAGCCCATCAAATAGGGAAGAGGTATTGTGATATTTGGACCGGGGGAGATTGTTATGCGTAGCAAAAGTAAATACCGATCATGAGTCATAACTGCTGGAAATATGGCTGATGCCATCAAGGGACTGGAAGACCAATATTAAGCCAGGTTCTGCTTCCTTACCAAACCCATCAATAAAGTCAAACCCAAAAACTTCTTCAGCTCTTCCAGGTTTGTGTCCAGATTTTGAGTCCACCGGGTAGCTCTAGAGTGGGGCCTAAGTTTGTCACTGTTGTCCCTCAAAAACTGTTCAGCATACAAATTAGTCTGCTCAACAATCTCACCCAAAAATACATCATCCATAAATAACTGAAAATACTATATAGGCAAAAAATGTTCACAATCCACTCTACACCCTGCATCACCTCTAAAGGCATGCAACACCGGCTGCACCATATTAGCATCAACCCAGAGTCCAGCACTTCCACTAGGAATACTAGCAGCCCCAGGCTACAATCCAGATGTCTCTTGCACCATCAGCACAGCAGTATCCTCCTCTAAAACAGGCCCTTCATCTGCACTGAGAGAACCTTCATCATCCGATGATTCCATGTGGAGAGAAAACTCACTGCCAGAATCTTCCCCTCCCTTCTCTCCCGCAGAGGCACTGTCAGTGTCATAATCCGGCTAAGAGGAAGATTCAAGAGGCATATCAACCTCCTGCTCAGCAGTCATTCTACGGCTAGCCATAATGATTACTAATAAAGGTAACTTGTCACACAAGTCAACAACAACAATCACTATGTAAAATAAGCAATGAACAAAATTCATCTTTATCAAAAATACCTATACACTGCAAAACAATACCACTCACTTGCCAGAAGCAGCTAAACTCACCACCACGTACTCTGCACAGACACAGTATGGATCAACAATATCCCACTAAAAAAGAAAGAGAGAAAAAAATAGACATAAGACAATGCAAAACACATCACAAAGATTTTCATGCACAAAACACAAACTAAATGCCACTATGACAACACTTACAAAAAAAATAATTCATACATTGCAATATTACTCATTTGGAGTACATACAACAACAACAAAAATTTACCTAAAAAATGCAACTACACAAAATTGCAGAACAACAACTGTTGAAACCGCAAACAGGAATCAAAAGCTTTAGACTAGATTTAAAAAGAAGAAAAAAAACATTAGAATCACATATACAAAAAATGCACCAGTCCACCTGCCAAGCTAAGGGGTAGTTGGGCCTAACAGTATAACATCAATAGGAGAGCAACCTTTGCCCTTGAGGCCACCCCCACCAAGACAAAAACTAAAAAAATTCTGGTGTCTAGTGGTTTCTGCCCCCCTTGGGGACAGATGGGACTAAACACATACTGCTACTCTGCCACTCAAAGAGGGCAGAAAAGGCCACAATCATCCTCCCATAAAGGGGAACGACCCATGTCCAAGGGGTGGATCCCTAACATAAAAATAAACCCTGGTGCCCTAGTGGCACTACAAAAAAAAACAGCAGAACTGCCCTTCAAGGTGATACCAAAGGGGATGATGGACGGAGCGCATGAGCAAATCTAACACTCACCCCCAGTCAACGCATCTTAGTTTAATCCATCATCATTGTTTAGCTCACTTCACCAACCCAGTTCAGACATGGCCATATGCAAATCAGACTGACCCTGTGCGCTTTGATTGCCCTAAGTTGGCAGACGTGGGTCCCTTGCTCACTTTGCCACTGAAATCAAGCTAACCTGGCTGATAACGGCTGATAAGCCAGTAACCGGTCCCATTATGGTTGTTTCCGGGCCAGGGAAGATAGGGCTTGGCAGTTCGGGCTGGACTGTTCCCATGAGGCATAGTGTCAGACTAATTTGCATATGGCCATGTCTGAACTGGGGTGCTGGAGAGAGCTACACCAACTAAAACCTAACATCATGGGCATACCAAAATGGCAAGGTAAAATATATGCACCAAAAAAGGGTAGTGACCTTTGCCCAAGGGGCCACTCCCTACTACATTTACTCAATTGGCACATTGTGTGTTAAATAAATGTTTTAAAATTGGAATCTGCCCCCCAAGGGGGGCAAACAGAGCAAAAAGGATGGCCCCCAAAAGGGAGCGACCCTTACCTAAGGGGTCGCTACCCAAAACAAAAACAAAAAATGTGGGCTTCCTAAAATGGCCCCCAAGGGGAGTGACCCTTGCCCAAGGGGCCACTCCCCAGCACAACCTAAAACGTAAAATAAATTTGCCCCCCCCAAGGGGGGCAGACAAAGCCTTCCTGATTGCCCACAAGAGGGGAGCGACCCTTGTCTTAGGTGGTCGCTCCCCTACACAAAAAACACATTGTGGGCTACCTAAAATTGCCATTAGGGGAGTGACCCTTGCCGAAGGGGCCACTCCCCAGCACATCCTAATGAATGTCAAAAAATGTGGCCCCTCCCCGGGGGCAGCCAAAGGCTTCCAACTTCCCCCAAAAGGGGAGCGACCCTTGTCCAAGGGGTCGCTCCCCAAAACAAAACAAAAAACATTAGGGCTACTCAAAATGGCCCCCAAAAGGAGAGTGACCCTTGCTCAAGGGGCCACTCCCCTGCTCTTTGCCCCAGTGCGACGATTTTTGAAAAATTATTTAAATTCTGCCCCCTTCCCCCGGGGGGCAGGCAAAGCCAAAGAAATTGCCCCCAAAAGGGGGAGCGACCCTTGCCCAAGGGGCCGCTCCCCGAACAAACAAACACTGCCAATTAAAAAAAAAAAAAAATCCCTGGCATCTAGTAGGCATTCCTGCTGCACAATCGTGGAGAAGGAATGCTCACAAGAGGCATCGAGGGAAAGGAAGACCCTTTCCTTTCCCCCGATGCCTCTTTAGTTTAAATCCACCCCCCTCCCCAGCCCCCAAACTTACCTGTTTCTCCTCCGACGTGCAGGAAGCAAATGGCTTCCCTGCGCGTCCGAGGAGAAAGGGAAACTCCAATGACATCAGCGCGCCTCGCGCGCTGACGTTATTGAGGACGTGGGGGGGAGGCAGGGGAAGGTCTGCCCCTGCCTTCTCCATAAAAAAGAATTCGATCGGGCACCCACGCTCCCCCCGTGGGTGGGGCTCAAGACAAGCTGAGCTCATGAGCACCCAAGCACTGTATGCCATGACAAGCTCAGCTCGTCATGAGCATGCAGGGGGTTACATTATATATATATCTTTTTCTTTAAGTCAAAAAATACATATTTCTTTTAGCGTCATTTACTATGGATTATACTTTAAGTCCTTGCTTCCATTATTTTCTATATCTGCATGTTGCAGTACCAGTGGTTGGCCATGTGTGGTGCTGAACTCCAGGTCTGTGCTGGAGTACATTTAATACAGTGTCTTTTTGGCTGTAGTTAATTTAGAAATGCAGTCTGTGTATAGCAGATAACTTATTATTTTGTGGGTGGGTGTCCGTCCCTCCCTAAGACCCTTTCCCTTAGCCTTCTCTAACAGCCTCCTTACTGTTTCATAAACTCTCCTTCCATTTAGTACTAAAGGAAGTGACGGAGGGTGGCATTAGCCTCCTTGTCTTAACGCCACTCTCCGCCACTTCTGAAGCGCAGGGCTGCACCGTATTTACAAGAATATGGCGCAGCCTTGTGTTTCTCCCTGCGTTGCCTAGCACCAACGCAGGCACCCTTAGTGCAAGGGTGACTGAGTTGAGGGGAATGATTGTTTATGTACAGGAAGGTGTCCTTACCAGCACATAAACAATCTGAAATTGCGTTTTGAAACTTCTAGTGTGCTGCTTAATGCAACACACATAAAAGTTGCAAAACGTCATTTTTTTAAAATGATTGTTTATGTGCAGGCCTGCACATAAACAATCAATGGCATTTTGCTGTATCTATGGGTGCTGCACAACTCAGCACACATGGAAACAGCAAACGCTAGGAGAAATTAAACATTTCTTCTCATTGCGCAAGGGTAAGACCAGGTTTTCCCTGGTCTTAATTTTGGTGCTGCCCCATATTTACGCCACCCTTTTAAATATGTGGCAGCTTCAAAATCAATGGGCGGTGTGGTGAAAAGCCTATCACAACACCCAGTGCTCGCCCCTTTCACGCTGAATATAACATGAAAGGGTGCCTTATTCACAAGGTGGTGTTAAGCCAGATTAAGTGGCTTAACGCCGCTTTGTGAATAAGGCGAAGCCCTTATCGTCACCACAAGGTTTGAGAAAGGTGATGTTGTGGTGGAGATAGGGGCTTGTAAATATGCCCCTAAGTTTTTCCTGTTTGTCAGCCACACCCCTTGGTCCCTGCCACTACTACTAAGTAGTAACTTTACATTTGTGAAGCTGTCCCCATAAAAAAGTTGGAGAGTTGAAAGTGGAGATCTACACTCATAGGTTTTGAATTGCATTTTGCAGAAAATGGTATTACTGTAGTACTACTTTGTGTAATACATAATGTTTGTGAATCAGGCCCATCATCTTGACCGTGCTTTCACCTAACTAACCCACCTGATTTAGTTTTACTCAGTAACTACTAGCCCATCTCCCTGCTCCCCTTTACCGCAAAAGCCCTAAAAAAAGCCATCAACCACCAACTCATTAAATACCTGGGGAACAACGACCTTCTGGATTCATCCCAATCTGAATTCCGCATGAACCACAGCACCGAAACTGCCCTAATCGCAGCCACTGATGACATCAGAGCCCCTCCTAGACCGGTGAGAAACGGCCACCCTCAACCTCTCACCAGTCTTTGACACCTTGTCCAACCAGACCATAATCCAGAGGCTTCATCAGATCACAATTCAAGAGGACACCCTCAAATGGAACACATTCTTTATCACCAGAAGAACGCGGAGAGTCTGCCTTCCAGTCTTCACCTCGAAACCCAAGAACATCATCTGTGGCGTCCCTCAAGGTTCATCCCTCAGCCCTTCTGAAGACTCTTGCACCACGAGGGCCAGCTTCCAGTTGTGCATGACCAGCATCTCCGACTGGATGCAAAACAACTGCCTCAACCTCAACAAAAACAAAACAGAAGTATTAATCTTCTGGAACAACACCAACCCATGGAATGACACCTGGTGTCCTGCTAAACTGGGACCCTCACCCACTCCTACAGACCACACCTGGAACCTCAGCATCATACCGGACAGCAAACTCACCATTAAAAACCAGATTAACGCAGACTCCTACACCTGCTTCCTCACTCAGCACATGCTACAAAAGATCTTCAAATGGCTCACAGTCACCACCAGACGCGCCATCAGTCACACCATCCGTCACACCCTCATCACTAATCACTTGGGCTACAGCAACGCACTCCACCTAGGAATTAACACATACCTCTTGAAAAGACTACAGAACATACAGAACTCAACATCCAGGTCATCTTCCACCTCCCCCCATGGGCCCACATCACCCCACACCTAAAGATACTCCACTGCACCCCATCCACAAGAAATGCCAATTCAAAATGCTGACCCACGCCTACAAAGCCCTACATACTCAAAGACCAGCATACATCAAGCACTATCTCAGCTACCAGCAACACCTGCGCTCCGCATCCCCCTCCCTCGCTCACACCCCTAACATCTGAAGGACTCTGCTTCTCCTACATCGCCGCGAAGTCCTGGAAAAACCTCCCCTTCCACCTACAAACCTCACCCTCTCTTCAGGAATTCCGGGGGGCTCAAGACCTGGCTGTTCAACTGATTCCTCCCATGTTGCTTGGCTGTTAGTGCCTGGATGCTCTCGTGGGTGAATAGCAGCACTTTATAAATCCTCTTTGATTGATTGATAAGGCAGGTAAAACTTTGTCAAGTCTCTATATGAGTACCTTGTTGAGGGTCTGTTGGATTTACATTCTACTAGGTCCTTTCCTGGTTTGGGTACCAGCATGATCTCGGCTTCTCTCATGGCGAGGATGACCCCTGTTTTTTGGGAGAAGAAATTAAATAGGCTGGCTAAGCAGCTGGTTAGGGGATTCACAAATTACTTGAAAAAGCAGCAGTGACCCTGTCAGGGTGAAGGGCTTAGTTTAGGCATAATTCTTAATTGTAGGCATTATTTCCTCTGCTTTTATAGACTTATCTAGTACCTCTCGTCATTGAGGTGAGAGTGAGGCTGTCAACCCCCCGGTCCAAATATCACAATACCTCTTCCCTATTTGATGGGCTCGCCAATGTACGCTTGCTTATAGAAAGAAAGAGAAACCGGCCCTCTTCTACCTTTTGTCCCCTATTGGGCTTCAATCTGGAGCATTTAATTGGTCAATGAAAGCTCTAGGTCTCTATGCTCGCACCCACAGTGCTAGAAGTCTGTCAGCTTTTTTGCCTTTCACATAAAGTACATAAAATGGTTATTTTAGACATAGTAAAGTATGCTCTGCTTTATTTATCCATAGGGTTTGTAACTGGCTCTAAGACATTGCTATCTTCCTCGCCAGTTTCCTGGTAGGCACCGTAATGTTTTTCTTCTCAGCATCGTGTGGTTCCTTCAGTAGCTTCTCTCCACACTTTAGAGGCCAGGGCCATGGCAGTCCCCCTAAATATTGCTTTAAATGCATAATGCATCCCATTTGTTATTGAGAGAAGTGTCCAGCTGTTTATTTTTCTCAAAGTAATTTTGAATTCCCTTACTTATTTTCACTGCTGGATCTCTAAGCAGTCCTGCAACCTCCCCATTCTGTGTTGGGGGGTGGGGGAAGGAGGAGGGGGAGCGGGGCGGGTTGTCTGATATGAACCCTACAACCATATGGGCTCTCTATAATCCCACAACAATTTAGTGTCCAAGTAGTAAACTAAGGCGTGCTGTCTTGGTGTGTCCTCTGTCCCATGAACACAATAACAATTGCTTGAGCTTGCTGATAGCATCAACCTGCATATCAGTCCTAAGGCAACTGAAATTTCCATTGGCCCGTAGGCTTAATCACTCTTTCACAATTTTATCATCCTTTTCTCATGTTTTTTCGAAGAAACATATTTTTAATGAAAAGTTCATTATTATCTTTTGATCAATGTTCTATATGTATAGCATCGTTCATTTCCCTTATAATTTCCAGACAAGAAAATTGTGATTATCAGAATCTTGGCATGTCAAGAACAGATAATTGCAAAATTCCTGACTCCGCACTATATGGGGCTGATTACGATGCTTTAGGAAACGGCTCTGACTGTAGGTCGGAGCTATTTCCTAACGCATCGTAATCAGACGGTCAGAATCCTTTCTGACCGACCAGTTATGATGGTGTCGGTTGAAAAAGAATCCAACCTGTCATTCCGATGGTCTCGGAGAGCCTGTCCACCTGTCGGAAAGATTTCAGTAATCCCAAGGGTGGCTCTTTACACCCACGAGATTACAATGTCGGATTCCGATGTCCTTTCTGTGCCGGCCTTTCCAACACAAAAAGGCTGTCGGAAGACGAATGTGGGGGCCCCCATGGGTGAACGGCCTCCGGTTGATCCCTGCATCCCGCGGCAGGCACCATGAGTTGCCTGCCAAGGGGTGCAGGCATGAACTGCACCTCTACATTTTATAATGAGAGCATGCATTCCGGTCGGAATGCATGCTCTCATTGTAAGGAATAGGTGTGCGACCGAACAGTGTTCGGTCGCATCCTAATTGGTCGGTCTGGTTTGCCGACAGGAGGTCGGACGGTCACAGTACCGAAATGATGTCGGGCGGACTTAAGTCTGCCCGATATCGTAATTAGGCAATAGATTGTGAAAGAGCGATTAAGCCTACGGGTGAATGGAAATTTCAGTGCGCTCACTGTAATTTTCCCAGTAGTGTCTTAGAACCAAAAAGTTAATCAATACTTGTACATGACCTGTGAACTTGACACTATAGTTAATAGTTTTTCTCCTCGGGTGCAGGTTATGTCATGCGTCCATCAGGATCTGCTCAGTGAGTAGCGCCCACATGATTTTAGAAATGTTCTTGCCATTAGTGTGTAGTGTGCTGATCTGTCTGGACCCTGTTTCACAATATGTTGAGGTTCCAACACAAGACGACTCTTTTCTGCCCTCCCCATCTCCTCTTGTACTGCTTTCTCCAGGAATGCTCCCTGTTGCGAGGTGAGTACGTATATGTTTGCTCAGCATGGATCGTTCATCCTGCATCTCGATATTGATTGTCACAGGTCTACCCTCATGGTCACATGTGACACCAAGATGTGTGATTCTTAGGTCCTGCTTATAAAAGATGTTCACCCATGCAGTTTTTGATCTTGCAAACTCCTAAAATTGGAGTTACTTATGTTTCATTCAGAACTGATCTACCCTTTGCAAAGTGTCTCCTGAAAGAAGACAATATCTGGGACCTATTACCACAGATAATTGCATACTCCATTTCTTTTATTGGGGGAGTTAAGGTCCCTTGCATTCAGAGAAACAAGTTTGAATGGTTATGCTACATCTGAGTATCCATTTTTTATTCTCGCCACATCATATATTTAGCTATCAGGTGGGGTGTGCTAGGCAGTGGTAGAAGTGATGCCCCCATTCACTATGATCCAGGTTACTATAAATGTTTCAGTTCATCATGAATTGATCCACAAGCATCTATGGATGCTTCAGTGCGCATCCTAAGTATAATTATACTCATATCCCTCTTTTGTCCTTTCATGAGTACTTCATCATGTGACTCGTCTATTCTCTACAATTACAGGTTGAAACACATTGTTTAATTTCCCATCTACTAATCTTTCCCCTCTAGTTCTCACCACTGCATGTCTTCTCCCTTGTCTGTAATGGTGGCTATAGACTCTGACATCTAAATGTTCAACCTTTCTTCCCTCCCATGATGTTTTTAGTACACACAGACCTGTCAACCTCTTCTGCCATAGTTGCTCTTCATTTCCTCTTTGTCGATCTGTCTCTTTGAGTCTAGGGCAGACGTTGCAACCTAATGAGCTCGAGGGTAATCCAGGTTGGTTGTATCATCCACCCCATCCTGTTTGTTGAGTAGCGTTTTCACCTCCTCTGGTCTAGAGATTGTGGTTTCCATTCCCTTCCATCTGAAATGTGTTCTCTCTTGATGTTATCCACCCAGAGCGTTTTTCCACTAACTGAGCACCTGCATAACTGTCCTAAATCCTCTTCTTCTCTGTAGAGTGACTGCTGGTAGGCTATGGGTACCAATCTCTATCACATACCTGGCTGAACCTTTGTGGTCTGGTCTGCTTTAAAAAGTGTGCACCTTGACTGGGAAGCTTGACAGCTTGACAAGAATATCTCTCACATGTTTGCTGTTCATTGCCAGTCTTTTGCCCACTACCTAGGATTGTTCTATCCATATTTTAAGCTGCAGAGATTCTTCAGGATACAGCAGAAAGGTTTCGCCCCACAGGTAACCATACTGTCACATTCTGTCTCCTCCTTCACATTCAAAAATGTCCAAAATCTTATGTTTTTCATCTGGACGGATTCTCAAGATGTGAGAAGTTGGCCTGGAATATGATGTCTACTATTCTAGTGGGCGCCTTGCACTAGTCCAAAGGACCCTTATTGATGGTAGGTTTAGACAACCCTTATAGAAAGCTATCCTAGTGGTAGCTATGGAGAGCAGCCTTCAGGCTAAATCTTGAAGGAATGTAAAGCAGCTTGTTTTACCAGTCTATAATTTCTTGAATGATCAAATGAAAGTACACCACACAAGGTATATATCTAATATATACGTATTTATTCTAAACACAACCCCCCTAGTCTCTTTATGAGGCCAGAGGCAAAAGTACAATACAAGGACTTTAAATAGCACACTGTAAATAGCACAGTATACGTTATGCCCTAGGGGCCTCACAAACCATATACTAAAATAGTGGCATAAGAACCACGTGAGTGATAGAAGTGAGGCCTAGGGCCTGTAGAACCGCTGGGGCAACCAGGACCCACACAAGGTAGGGACGCAGGAGGCCCACAGGGAACCTGTCCAGTGTCTAAACACAGTCGCGGATCACCTATTGACTTCTATGGAGGAAAAGCAAGATGCAATTTTAAAGATTAAGGACACTTCGGGGTGAACTACGATGGAACCCTTTTAGACTTAGACACTTCGAGAGTCAAGACCCACGGAAGCACCGCAGACCTCGTGTTACCTCACCCAGGGAAGCCGGCTGCATAGGTGTCTTTTGGTGATGGGTTTCGTCGTCTATTTCAATGGCGATCTGCGAAGAAGTGCTGCAGGCGACCAGAGGAAAAGTGTCCGGGTGGATCGGAGATCTGAAGAACCTGGAAGCAGAGGGGACAGAGTCTGGGTCACTAGCCAGTGACCAGGATGGCGACAGAAAGATGCCAGCCAATGTCGGGTGCTTTCAAGTGAAGTAGGTGAAGGTTGACTCTTCAGCCACAAGGTCCAGGAGGCCTCGATGACAACCAGCAGCTGGATTCGAGCTGTCCAACAAAGGATTTCGAGTAATGCAGCTTCATATCCGGATTGGACCCAACAAGCCTTGGCAACAGCAACCCACCCATGAAGACAAGATTGGCGTCGGTGCAGACCAGCAAGATCTGAAGGACTCACCCTTTGAAGGGGAGTCAGGGCACATCTGGAGCAACCAGGAAAGCCCAAGAAACAAAGGATTGTCCTTCGTGGGGACCCACTAGCCAACAGAATAGAGATCGCAAAGGAGCCTCAAGCTGCGGTGAAGAAAGGGGACTCACGGGTCACTCGTGGAGTGCTAGCCTCTCAGCTTTGATGCAAAAGGTGCTCTGGGCAAGGGCAGCAAATAGCCCAATGCACAGCTTCAGGAAACTTCGGGAAGTAGGTACAGATGCAAATTTGCAGGATGTCCAGGAGTTCTGGTCCCACGTCTCTCGTGTCGACTGCGGGTCTCAGCTTTGCTGGGATCTCATGTCTAATACAAAAAACAATAGTCCTTGACCTGTATTTAGAAAGCGATAAATCAATTCTCTTATAGGAATCTGCATAAATTATTACCAGAGCTATTAAGATAAATTGTGTGAGCTCTTGAGTACTTAATACATCATTTTTAAAGAAAGAACGAGATGTGCAACTCCCTGTAATTGAAAACCATACATTTATTTCAAAATGGTGAGACCGTTATTAGAACACGTTATATCATTTATCAGTAGGTTGCTCCAAGGGATAGAGAGCGTGCAAGAAAGGGAGAAGGGTGCTCAAGTAAAACATGGTAGGAGAGGGACTCAAAGTAGGTGGCATAAGAGAAAGTAATTCATACAATTTCTATACAAAAGGACCGGTTGTAATTCACCATCCTACAAAGCCTGGCCTAGTTCAATTCATATGCAGTTTTTCAATAGTTTTGATATACATATAATTTATTGTTCATAAAGCACGTGGGGGGTTAAGGGTCCAGGCCCTTATCTGGGTGGGGTATTCGTCGACGTTTCGATCCGTCTTATAGCCATCAGGTAGTTTAATCCTTGGCTGTGCGGATCTTCATCAGGACTGGGCGGGGCAACCTTATAGGCTGGGGCTTAATCACACACCTATAAAAGTCAGGGAGAGGTAGAGTCGGGGTGTTGCACAATTAGAGAGAAGGCAACATTAGTCCTAATATATAAAATCCTTACCCACTGGTCGTGTCAAGATGTGGGCTTTAAGTCAAGCTAGTGAGGTCGTGGCTGGAGTAGTAGCGCAGTCACTGTATAATTAAGGGAAGAAAATGGGAACTGTAAGTCTCCCAAGATCCTGGGGTATTTATTCACAAGGAAGGAATCAACATTAAACCGTATTTACCTTAGTCGAGACCGGGGTCCGTCAATGAGGGTGAATTATGGTAATTTTAATGCGCACAACAGATGAATTTCATCGGTGCTGAAAAACATTAAATGCGACGTGATCAGTTAAAATTTGACCCAGGGCCCCATGTCGAACAATCGCAGGATACGCAATGTATAACATAATTACAGGCTGAGTGGTGGAGTTATCTGGTGAGGGAATGAATCTGAGAACGGTCCGCCATCTGTCATATCCAAGCCGCAATAGCTGGCAAGAGACAGCGGCAGACCGCGGAGACGTTTTAAAAGGAAAACCGCGTTCGAGTGACGTTTACGTTGCCGGTACGCGGGAAAGAGAGACTGAGAACAGACTTTTCAACAGGGTGACTTGCGCTGTAAATTACAGTGAAGGGTGGTGCTAGATACAAATAAAGTGATTACAAATAATTGCAATTGGCCTGGGACCTGTATACATGGAATGATATGCACAATTAGAGCATAATGTAGTAAATGCGGGCAACATTACCAATTACTATGTGGGTTCGTCAAACTACGGACATTTGCATTATAATTCCCCATTTTGAGCCTATGGGTGTTTTGAGGATGAAATCCCATGTGAGAGTACATGTATTAAAAACGGCATACACGCTATTAAATCTGTATTTACAATTATACGTGTGCCAGCAGTATTTTTTACTTAAGATCTCAGAGAGGTGACATGATTTCTCCAGTATTGGGGTGTCTTTCATAGATTCACATGCTTGAATATTCCCCGTCGTCGGAGTGGGGGTCCCACGGTAAATAAAATAGCAATAATATACTAAATATATATATAAACATATATACATATATATATAATCAGAAGAAAAAACCTGAAATATGTATTAAAAAAGGCATAAACTGCCTACCCAAAATTATACATAGGAATGCATGGGGAAGGAAAAGACCATATGCAGCCTATCCTTGTCATTATGTTAGTCCAAACTGCAGCCAATCAGGCGACAGCAGCCCTCTAGAACCTTCTCCTCAGAGCTCAGCACCTCAGATTTTCTACTGCACGTCGTGTGTAAGGGAGTCTCCCTGAGCTCTGCTCAGTTTTCTCTTCTCTTCAGGTTTTTCCTGTTTTCTACAACATGTCTACAAGTAAGAAGTCTCTTTTCAGAGCCTGTTCATCCTGTGGAAAGCTAAGACTTTTTTCTGAGGACCCACACCGTAAGTGTATTTACTGTCTGTACCCGGACCATGAGGTGGGGAGCTGTAAGTTCTGTTGAACATTCTCCACAAAGACTTTAAAAGACAGAGAAGGCCGTTTACTCCTCTGGCTTCAGAGACTTAAGGATAAAGATAATGTGCTTTCTGATGCTGAAAGTCTTATTTCTGGCCATTCTAAGCAGCTTCCAAGCGTGGTAGTGTGCAGGAGGTGCCTTCTCCATTTTTGAAAAAGAAGAGGATATCTCTCTCCTTGGCCCCTGCGGTGTCTTCACCACTTCCTACCACTTCTGGGCCCATGAGACCTGGCTCTCAGGCTCCTGCTGCATCTTCCTCAAGTTTTCCTGTGAAGAAAACTGATTTTCCGTCGACGACGGTGTCATCTACAGTTCCGTCGACGAGATTTGCTATCTCTGGTTCAAAGTCGACAGTCACGACGACGCTTGCTTCTGGATCGTCTACAGCCCCTTCGTCGACGTCATCGTCGTCGATGAAGGTAATTCTCAGTTCTAAGACTGTATCGTCAATCATCCCAATTTCGTCATCGACGAAGAAACCTCCGTCGTCGACAGTCCGATCGTCGTCGACGAAAGGTTTGAAGATGTTGATTTCGTCGACGCCTTCGACGACGAGTGTTCCGTCGACGAAAAAGATGAAACAGAAGGCTCCGTCGACATCTGCGTCAATGAAGGTTCCGTCGACGATTCTAATGCTGTCGACGACGTCCCCGTCGACGATGTCCTCGTCGACGACGGTTTCGATGACGGTTTCGGCGAAGAAGACCGCAAAGACCATTGCACCGTCTATGCCTCCGAAAGCTCCGTCGACGGAAGGATTGCCGTCGACGACAAGGTCGCAAGATGTAGTCAAGATGACACCGTCTTCGTTTGCCTCACTACCTTTGTTGCCGCTGTCTTCCAGCAAATCGGACCGGGTCCAACTTTTCCTGAAGGGGAAATGCTTTTCCACCCTCTCTTTTGTTTGCTATGGACTCAGATCAGGAGTCTGAAGGGCATGTGCATGAATCTTTTACTGAGGCTCAAAGTCCGTCAGATTTAATTATAAAGTGTCAGGACTTCAGTAATGATGAGGAGGAACAGTATGGCCAACATGATGAAGTTCAGACTCAAATGCCAGCTGCGATGTTGCCATTGTCAATGATTTCAAGCCTCCAAAATATGTTGGATGACTATAATCGGCGTTTCCTGCCATCACCACAAGTGTCTACTGTCCCATCTGTTTTGACCCCGATTACGGAGCCGTCAACCGCTCCTTCAGAACCTTCACCGCCTGCTACCATTCAGAGACACACATCAATTCAGGTTCATGCAACTTTGTATCCTGATGATGACGACGAGAACCCACCAGAGCGCGAGGATGGAGAAGTTACGGATGTGGATGGTGATGATCAGATGGCGGAGTGGGATGACTAACGGGCACAGACACCATCCCCATCTCAAGTGACGCCAGGGGATTCTCCTCCGGTGTATATTGTAAGCTTCCATCAATTGATGGATTGAGCGGCTCAGCGTTTCAAGTTGCCATGAGTCCAAAGAGAGGAAGATTATTTCCTGTATGACTTCAAGAACCAACCATTTAAACAGATTCATACTGTCCCAATTATAGATTTCATCTGGGCTGAAGGGGTGAAACTCATGAAGACTCCAAACTCTTTACCGGCACAATTGCCAAGGTTAGAGAAGAAATATATGGCGCCGGTGGGATCTCCGGCATGCCTTACTGGCCAGCCGAAGCCTGATTCTGTTGTTACACAGGCAGCTCAGAGGGGATCGCGGAATCCTGCATCTATTATCACAGCTCCTCCGGACCGCGAGGGCCGGCGCCTTGATGCTATAGGGCGCACATTTTCCTCAATATCTTCCACTACTGTACGAGATGCTAATGCTATGGCTATTTTGGGTCGATATAACCGTCAAGTTTGGGCAGATATGTGACGTTACTTCCGGATGCTTCCAAGGCGGAGGCGTTACAGCTTCTTCAGGAAGGTGAAAGAACATCCGAAGAATTGATTGATTGTGCAGTGGATGTGGCCTGCACTGGATTTCGACAACTCGCTGGAGCGGCCGTCTTACGTCGGCAAGGTTGGTTGCGCTCGACCTCTTTCCGTCAGAAAGTTCAAGCAAAAATTATTGATATGCCATATGATGGCGAATCACTCTTCGGAGCGCACAGTGACGAAGCGTTGCAATCTATAAAGAAGGACACTGACACTGCACGTGCCTTAGGTGCTCTTCAATTTAAGAAACAGCCCTTTCGGGGTGCTCGAGGACGAGGCACTAATTCCAATTTTCGAGGAGGAAGCAATAAATATCGCTCCTATAACCAAGGCAAACAGCGTTTCTCTGGAAACCGTCAACAGTCTTCTCGTCAGCAGCCGGCCAAGACCTATAAAGGAAAGTCCACTTACAGGGGATCTTACAACAAACGTCAATGACTTGCCTTTAACTCTGCAAATTGGAGGTCGAATCTCTCTGTTTAGTTCTCAATGGTCCTCCATCACCACGGACCGTTGGGTCCTCGACATTGTAGAAAAAGGCCATGCATTGGAATTCGTCGAAATACCTCCTCCGACACCACCTTCCGGGCCGCCTCCTCCGCACTTCAAGGAAATTTTCCATCAGGTTCGCCTTCTGATTCAGAAGGGTGCAGTAGAGGTGGTGCCAAAGTCTCAGAGAGGGAAGGGGTTTTATTCCCGTTTTTTCCTAATCGTCAAGAAGAACGGGGAATGGAGACCCATATTGGACTTGAGAGCGCTCAATCAATATCTCAAGAATCAATCCTTCCGCATGCTAACCCTTACAGAAATCTTGCGTTTGCTCTCAGTCGGAGATTTCATGGTGACTATCGACCTCCGAGACGCCTACTTTCATGTCCCAATACTCCCAGGTCATCGGAAGTTCCTACGATTCAAGGTGGGGCAACAGCATTTCCAGTTCAGAGTCCTGCCATTTGGCCTCCATTCTGCCCCTCGAGTCTTTACCAAGATATTGGCTCCGGTCATGGCCTTTCTTTGCCTCCAAGGTGTCCAGATATTCCCACATCTCGACGATTGCCTCCTGATGTCGCAGTCCCGCTCACAACTGCTGCACCATACCTCCATTTGTCAGAGGGTGTTTCGTTCCTTGGGTCTGTCTCTCAACCTGGAAAAGTCCCAATTGCACCCTGCAACTTGCAGGGATTTCCTAGGGGCCACACTAGACACCACGCTGGCAAAGGCGTTTGTATCCCTGGAACATCAACAGAGGATTCTTCGTCTAGTGTTTCTTCTACTGTCAAAACAGTACATTTCAATTCGACTGTTGAAGTCCTTTCTAGGGATGGCTTCTTCGTGCATCGCTCTTATCCCACATTGCAGACTACGGACACGTCCTATTCAAGAGGAATTAGACGGACAGTGGCATCAGGTCACCGGATCCTTCAACGATCTGATTTGTGTCACGACTCGCATGAGAGCAGCGCTCAAATGGTGGACACAACCATTGCATCTTGCAGCAGGGATGTCGTCCCTATCAAACACCCCAGATCTTACACTCACCACTGACACGTCTCTGGAAGGATGGGGGGCGCACCTCCAAGACCTGTCTATAAAAGGAAAATGGACTCTACATCAGAAAGCCTGGCACATCAACAAATTGGAGCTCATGGCTATTTTCCTAGCGCTGAAGTTGTTTCAGCCCGTGCTGCAAGGAGAGTCTGTCCTCATACAAACAGACAACATAACCTGCATGCACTACATAAACAAGCAGGGCGGAACAAAATCTCCGGTGCTGTCTCGCCTGGCACAGGCAATTTGGGACTGGTCACTCAATCACCAAATCACCATCACCGCAGTTCATCTCCCGGGGTTGTCCAACCTCCTGGCGGATTCCCTAAGCAGATCCCGATCATCAACCCACGAGTGGGAACTACATCAACCAACACTCAACATGATCTTTCGTCGCTGGGGTCGCCCGGCGCTGGATCTCTTTGCAACGCCAGAGAACCGCAAATGCCCAGCTTACGCAAGTTGGCATCCCCACAAAGGGTCACAGGGCAATGCCCTTTTGATGAACTGGCCGAATCTGTTTGCTTACGCCTTTCCTCCAATCCCTCTGGTGCCGCGAGTGCTTTGGAAGATACGGAGAGAACCCTGCCACATCCTTCTCATTGCTCCCAGGTGGCCACGACAGGCATGGTTCTCGGAGTTGCTCCTTCTGTCCCAATGCGAGCCCATCCTTCTTCATCCAAGGATGGATCTTCTTTCCATGGACAGGGGTCTCATCTACCATCCGGACCCCTCTTCTCTGAGCTTATGAGCCTGGAACCTGAACACTGTGAATTTGCACATCTAACCATTCCTCAAGAATGTCGAGACATCCTTGCTCAGGCCAGAGCTCCTTCAACTATAAAGACTTACAATTTGAAATGGAAACGTTTCTGCCATTGGTGTGCTGCTGCCGGTGTGCATCCCTTGCGTGCAACGCCCGCTCAGCTCCTCCCTTTCTTCTTTCAATTAGCTCAGTCAGGATTGTCTCATGCTACTTTGAGAGTTTTTCTGGCGGCAATTTCACGCTTTCGCCACGATAGCTCCACCTCCCTCTGTTCCTCTAGGATAATACGCCAATTTTTCAAGGGACTATTTCGTAAATTTCCACCAATTCGGCGCCCTCCTCCTGCGTGGCGCCTCAACATTGTTTTAGCTAAGTTAATGAATGCACCATTTGAACCAATACATAGAGCTGACCTCAAGTACATCTCCTGGAAGGTTGCTCTTCTTCTTGCATTTACGTCTTCGCGTCTAGTGAGTGACATTCATGCATTCACGATCAAACCACCATTTCTTCAGTTTCAGCCGGATTGTGTGCTGCTACGCACTAACCCTACTTTTCTTCCTAAAGTACCTTCAGATTTCCACATCAATGAACCTGTTATTCTGAAGACTTTCTTTGCTAACCCGCAGTCTCCTGCGGAGCAACGCTTGCATTCCTTGGACATTAAGCGGTGCTTGAAGTTCTACATCAGCAGAACGGCCCAGTTCTGCAAATCTGACCGACTCTTCGTTGCCTATGGCCGTCCAGGCACCAAACCTACAATAGCCCGCTGGGTGTATTCGGCTATTGCTTTCTGCCATCAAAAGGCAGGCAAACCTTTGCAGTCTTCAGTAAGGGCCCATTCCACCAGATCCATGGCGTCCTCTACTGCACTTTTTGCCGGTGTCCCGCTGCATCAGATTTGCAGAGCAGCCACGTGGTCCAGCAGGCACACGTTCACGAAACACTTCTGTCTGGGTGCCATGAATGAAGGGGATACCGCAGTAGGACAAGCTATGCTTCGTAATCTTTTTCAATAAGGTGAGCCTCTGTTCTACCCTCCCCCTATTAGTTTCCAAATGCTTATTGACTGTTATATATATATATATATATATGTGCTCCATACGCATACATTTTCAGTCTTTTGTTATGCATTTTGATTATGGAAACTTTTCCTTGGTACTGACTGCTATCTATTCTATATTCAAGCATGTGAATCTATGAAAGACACCCCAATATTGGAGAAGAACAATTGTTACTTACCTGTAAACAGGTGGTTCTCCAGTATTGGTGTCTTTCATAGTTTCACATGCGACCCTCCCTCCTCCCCTCAGAGGCTCTCTTCTCCTCATAGACTCTTTGGTCACTCTTGTGCTACGAAAATCTGAGGTGCTGAGCTCTGAGGAGAAGGTTCTAGAGGGCTGCTGTCGCCTGATTGGCTGCAGTTTGAACTAACATAATGACAAGGATAGGCTGCATATGGTCTTTTCCTTCCCCATGCATTCCTATGTAGAATTTTGGGTAGGCAGTTTATGCCTTTTCTAATACATATTTCAGGTTTTTTCTTCTGATTATATATATATATGTATATATGTTTATATATATATTTAGTATATTATTGCTATTTTATTTACCGTGGGACTCCCACTCCGACGACGGGGAATATTCAAGCATGTGAATCTATGAAAGACACCAATACTGGAGAACCACCTGTGTACAGGTAAGTAACAATGGTTCATATACAGCGTGGCACAGTCCTGAGAACAGGTAATATCCATTATATACAAGGTGTGCAAGACTTCCTGGTAATTCTGATTAACAATTGACATATCTATGAACTGGTTTGATATGCAAAAACAACAGTCACAGGGGTGCAAGAATAGACACATGATATCATAACTGACTGGCATCCAAAAAAGGGGGTACATATTGATTAAACCAAGGTCAACTAAGGTTAGTTAAAGTGTACCAAAGGGTGTCAAACTTACTGAATGGGTAGGATGTGTGTACAATACCTAGTTGCCTCTGATATATGTTTCACCCATTGTAGAGTATGGATATCTGTCGACCAATCTCCTTGAACTCATTCAAACCCCTGGCGACCGTGTCTAGGGTATGTATCCATCTACATTCACGTTTATTCAGTATGGTGGAGATATCACCTCCCCTGGCGTTGGGCTTTATTTTCTCAATCACCCACCACCTCAAGCTGTCTGCCTTGTGTTCAAAGGAGGAGAAATGTTCCACTAAGGGTGCCCCCTGTACCTTACACCTAATGAGACTACAATGCTGCAAAATGCGGCATTTGATTTTTTGGATGGTTTGTCCTACGTATAGGAAGCCACATGGGTAGCAGATTGCATTAATGACCCCGTGCTATAACAGTTGCTGTTTTCTTGTAAAGGGTAGGTGTGGTCATTTTGGGTAAATTCAGTGGCTTCATTGGTCATTGGACAAGCTTTGCATGTTCCACATTTGTGGTGGCCCCTAATAGGTGGGATCCCCCATTGAGTGGTCTGGCCATGTGTATGTGATGTGGGCAATAGAGATTTAACCACAAAATCCCTCACGTTATTTCCTTTCCAGAAGGCATGTAAAGGTGGTGGCATGTTTCCTAATTCATCTGATACTAAATGCCAGTGTTGGTTAATCATCTTTTTTATAGCTTGGCTTTTGGTATTGAACGTGGTAACACAAACTAAACGTTCCTCATTGGTGTTTGTCTTGGTCAAGTAGGAACTAACAGTGGTTGTGCCATGCTCGTTTTCTAGCTTTTTTGAGCAATCTAATGGGGTAACCACATTCGATTAGTCTGGACATAAGGTCAGTAGACTCATTGAAGTAATCTTCTTTTTTGGAGCAATTCCTCCGTAACCTCAAGAATTGGCCAAAGGACAGGTTGTCCCTGAGGTTACGGGGGTAGTGGCTGGTATATTTGAGCAGTGTGTTACGCTCGGTACTCTTCCTGTAAAGGCTAGTGTGTAGTTTCCCCGCCTCTGATTTGATCATGAGATCCAAAAAATGGATTGAATCTTTGTCGCATTCAAGGGTAAACTGGATATCGGTAGAGCAGGTGTTGAGCCACTGGTGAAAGGATCTCAAGGTCAACTCCTCCCCTTCCCAGATGATCAGCACCTCATCTATATATCGTCGCCACATAACTAGGCATTCTCTGTATGGGTTGCATTCATTAAGAATGAACTGATGTTCATATCCATTCATGTAGATAATAGCTAAGTTGGGGGCGAAGCTCGCCCCCATAGCCACGCCCTTGGTCTGGTATTTACCCATAAAGATGAAAAAATTCCTAGTCATGGCAATATTATGTGAGTGCTGCTGATTGTGGTATATTGGTGTAAAGCGCAGTTATGTCCATTGTAGTTAGTGAATTGATATTGGGATCATGGGGCCGCTCACCCACCAGTTTAATTGTCTGCATGGTGTCCCGGAGGAAAGTGGGGGTGTTCTCTGCGATGGGCTTGAGAAACACATCTACGTATTTACATAGGGGCGCTAAGATGGATCAACAGCCCGAAATTATCGGTCTACCAGGGCGATCCTGCATCCGCTTGTGTATTTTGGGGAGCGTGTAGATAGTGGGTTTCCTAGGGTGTTTGTTGTTGAGGTATTAATGCCCTGATTTACTCAGATATCCTGCCTCAAGTCCCTTATTGGTGACGTTGATTATACTTTTGGCAATGTCTTTGGTGGGGTCCATTGTTAATTTCTTGTAGTTACCCTCCATGGATAACTGAGAGAGAATTTCTTCCCTGTAATTATCAGCATTCTGGACCACAATCACCCCGCCTTTATCAGCAGGCTTTATCACTATTTGGCTATTGTTCTTAAGTGTTTCGAGAGCTTCACGTTCATGCTTGCTCTCGTTGTACTTGACATACTGTTGAGTGGCCAGTATGTTGTCTACATCTCTCATAACTACTTTTTCGAAAGCCAAATGTTTATGCGGCATTAAGTGCGAGGGGGATTGAATCTTGATGGGGGCCTAAGTCCACTCCCCGAGAAAGACGGGTTGATCGGTATCTTTTGAAAGTAATGCTTAAGTCTTACTTTTCGAAAAAATTGGTGTAGCTCGACTTTGAGGTTGAAATTATTAGGCATTGAGGTGGGGACAAAGGATAATCCTTTGTCCAAAATGTCTTGTTCGTTAGGCTTGAGTGTGTAGTCTGATAGATTGACTACTGGGTTCTCTGCTGCATAGGTTACCATCTGTAGTGTTGGCGTCGGGTCTGTATGTCCCCGTGTGTTTCCCCCTTGAACTGGGTCTGTTTCCTCCCCCTGCCTCGACCTTGATTCCAAATCGGAGCCCTGGTACCCCAGGGTCTGCCCCAGGGACGGCCTCGTCCTCGCTGTCCCCACCATGGATCCTCCGCTAAAAAAGGAAGAGGAGGCTGTTGATCAGTGTATGTGTGGGTTGGTGCAGTTGTGGATGTACTTGGGTCTTGACGGTCTGTGTCACCCTTAGAGCTGCTTCCTGTGAATGATCCTGAGAAAGTCGTGTACTTCCTAAACCCGCTTCGCCCCCTGCTAGAGTAAGTTCCTGTTGCTCCCTCACGTAGTATCCTTCTCCACTTCCTCAACAGCAGTTTCTATCCCAAGCACCATCCAGTGCCTGGGACAAGTTGCCCACATCTTGACACGACCAGTGGGTAAGGATTTTATATATTAGGACTAATGTCGCCTTCTCTCTAATTGTGCAACACCCTGACTCTACCTTGTCGCAGGGATTCTGTTCTCACACAGAACTGTGCATAGAGACTTGGAACCTCAGTGAATTAGTGTGTGCCAAAACTCACCTTAGCACCCAAAATCCCCTACCAGACTAGCAACAGTGTCTCATTAGTTCTTACACACTCCCAATGTTTAGACAAACCAGAACATGGACTTAGATTACGGGTTATGTATTGCACTAACGACCTAATCACGCTGATTGCGGCTACATTTAGTCGTCTTAACTCAACAACGGAACACGCCCTGTGTTGAGGATGAGGTGTAAATCCAGCCAAAACAGGCCAAGTCGCGCCTGGAATGGACAAAGGACCTAACCTCGGAGCTGTCAAAGAGTGGGGTAGGGCGCCATCAAACCAAACTCGGTGCTGCCAAGCATCAATAGGAACTTCCTGTGCCCTATACGGAGCATATTCCTGCGGCACAGCAGTGGGAGTGTACGTGTCGAACACAGTAGTATTTGCGCTCACAGCTGGGAAGGTCACCCACGAGTAAAATATTTCCTACGGGTAAGCCACCTCTGCACTCACCACCATTATTACGGCCATGCCATCCACGGGGACATTATAAGTCTGCAAATGATTGCGCACAGCAATGCGACTATGTTGCGGAATGTCCACCGCCGCCATAGTGACACAGAAAGAAAGAGGTACAAAGTAAACTCTGTAGCACAACTGGGTAGTAATTCAAGGAAACCGTTTTGAAAAGAATCAAGCTTGAAAAGACCTATTTAAATATTGGTAGGTTTGTCCGACACCACCGTTAACCAGAAACAATAGTGAAGGGGTTATGAACTGAATATTGCACTACTCAAGTGTCATGTAATAAGACCACCAATGGTTGGGCGCATGTCGCAGGGATTCCGTTCTCACACAGAACTGTGCATAGAGACTTGGAACCTCAGTGAATTAGGGTGTGCCAAAACTCACCTTAGTACCCAAAATCCCACACCAGACTAGCAAAAGTGTCTCATTGGTTCTTACACACTCCCAATGTTTAGACAAACCAGAACATGCACTTAGAACACCTCAGGTAACGTGGAATACATGAACCCTCTTTCGTTATACAATCATATCAATCCAGAACAAGGAGTAAATGAGGACGCGTGCACATTTGAAATGTTTATTTTCTAATGCAGTGTTCTCAAGCGCAGTATCTTAGCTAATACAAGGAAACATATTATAAGAAACAAAGTAATAAGCATAGTTACTAGTCCATAGAATACAAAGGGTGAAAGCATGTTAAAATGCTAGAGGTAAGAAGGCTAAAAGACACTTAATTCTCACCCTCCCTTGCTAGTATATTATATTATATCTAAGAAGGTCTCTTTGGGTTTTAGCAGGGCGGCCCCATACCTCTGATCCTAGTGGTAAGGGATCACATCATCTTCCACCAGCTCTCTGCATGCGAAGCATCATCAAGTGTGTGTGTATGCTCTGTGCAGTGCAATATAAAACGTGCCTAAAGCCAGAATTTGGCCGCAGCTGCATGTATGTTATGTCTAGAACGTGCGAAGATCAAACCTCACAACACCCACTGTGTTGAACTAACCTTAAAGGCCTCGGCACTCACTGTACAGACATAGCTTACCAAGCAAAGCTGATACTAAGAGCAAAACATATTATTCTTGTGTGAAGCAAAATATTCCACTGGGCTAAAAGCTCTAATACCAATATGTGTCGTGTGCAGAAGCAGCAGAAAGGTAAAATGGCGTTTAAACTCCTAATAAGCTCATGCTAATTTAACACAGTGCGAAGGCAAAGCATATCAATATGACACCCTCCCTTTGATCTGAGAACGGATAACACAAGAAAAAAATAAGATAAGGGGCAAACGTTTGAAAGCAGAGTCCAAGAACGACAACCAGCTCAAATTTGCGCATGTGTAAAGTAAAAAAAAACGTGTCCCTCAAATGAAATCTCATAAGCAAGAAAGTATTTTAGTCATTGGCGTGGGCAAAGTCAATAGGCCTGGGGCAAAGAAAATTGTCATATGCCAGAAAAAATAATATTAAAATAAAATGTTCAATGTCCAATAAATGGTGATGAATTACTTCATCCTAACATTGAATATGCAAAATAAGCAGCAACAGCTTCCAACAGGAAATCACTGTTCTCATCCGAAAATAGTTCAGCCATCCAATGTAATAGTGGAAAAGAACATACACGCTCTTCAATTACCAGAGCCTCTAGCACCATCAGAGGGCAACTCGGTGGATTCTCAATGAAGCTGTGTGCCAAGAAATCTTGCGCCGCTGCGAATACATTCCAACGACCCAGTATTCCATGCATCGCTGTAAAGGCCGTAACCCCTCCGTCAGAACAAAGCAATTCATGAGCAACTAAGGGGCTCAAGAGCTGATTATAATCCACATCAGGAGACACCGTATTGCAGAGACACAAATCCAGGGCCCAGTCGAAATCGCAACTCAGGCAATGAAAGACAGGCTGGACACATGTAAAATAGGAAAATCAAAACGATAATCCATAAGCTGCACTTAAGGTGGCGAGTGGCAGCGCTCCATAGTATTCAAGCATCCTGTTGCGAAACAGTGCAAGTCGAGTCAGCTCGTCTTGAATAAAACAAGACAGCAAAATAACGCCGGCCGCCAGCGCCAGTAAAACGAGAAATCCACCAAATAGGCTGGAAAAGATCGAATGGAAGAAAGCAGGAATGACCCCAAATATATTTTGAAATGAAGTCACAAGGCTGCTGTTAATTACTTTAAAAAAAGTGCGCCAGCCCAGTTGTGGAGGATGCATTAAAGATTGTGTGAATTAATTCACCAAAATGTAATGGCAAGTCAGTATTTAAAAAGCATGCACCTCTGGGCAGGCGTTAGCTACGTGAAGGACAAATGTTTCACGAGCAGATGTGAGGGCAACTTCTTTTTGGGACAATAGAGCTCTTATGCGACTCATCTTATTGAACTCTGCTTTCAAGGTCGGAATCCTCGGCCAGATGGAAAAGTCCAGCATCCCATGCAAGGGTGGACACATCACATTTTTGCAGCAAACCACACGCTCACTGACGGTAACAACATAAGCAATGCCTTTTATTAACCCACAGCAATCCTCATTGTTCAACAGTAAATAACTCCCATTTGCCACTAATGTGAATGTGGGAACGATAGCGGCCACGGGGTACCTTTCCAAACACAGGTTAAATTAGGCTCGTCTTGATTACAAGAGCCGTGTAATTGAATATGTCTACACATTAATGAGTGATCCGGTGTTTCAGTGCATTCTTCACCATCCAGATAAACCTCCTTGCCCTCCCTAAGGCATCTATATGTAAAAGGAAGCGACCAGGCTCCATGGAGATAAGAGCTACCAAGAGGCTCGTATCTACCAATGGCAAAATACTTAATACAATTTTTAAACTCGAAAAGAGCAAACGGTAGAGTTATTAATCCGTGGATAAGCCACGTTGCAGTAGTGGCCTCTGCCACAGAAAATGGTAAAGACTCCAATCGTTCATTGTGTAACATGGTAAAAGAAGCATCCTTCATTGAAAGTAAACGTTGCTTATCAGTCAAATTAAACGGGGCAAATAGAGAAGAGGTATTCATGTAATGCCATGGCACTTTTCCGGCCTTGAGCGTCTGCAGGGTCCAAGCAAACTGCATAACAGAACGCAATTGATTTTGACCATGGTATAATATAGATATTTCATCTTGTACAATATCAACAACAGATGACACAATATTATCCAAAGTGTATATGCGGGAAGAAAGCGTGTTAATGCTATTATCTCCAACTGCTAACACTTTTTCTAAATTCGCTTGATCTATAGCCCTAAGGCGGGTAGCCGCCTCAATCTGGGATGTTTTCCAGAATTGGTTATAAACAGCATATATCCATCTTTTAGATCTACCTTTAGCCAGGCCTTTTATAAAATCATTCAGATCAACATCGTCAGTCAGTTTAGATAAATGCTGTTTAACCGATGCCAAGGTAGAATGTTTGAGCCAGTTCTGACATAATTTGCCTACAGAATAGGTAGTTACAAAATGGGCACTTTCAAAGCGGGGATCCACCCTGACCTGTGTAAAGCCTTGAGCCAAACCCAGAAAACGATGTTGGCACGAGTCAGCACTTCTGTGCCAGAGCAAACAACCATTGGGATCCAAACTGGATATGTTAAAGGAAGAATTCAGCAACAGAGTTTGCAACTCTCTGATAGAAAATTTAGTAGCATTACCCCAACCTGAATATTCTTCTAAATCAGGGAAAGAAGGAGCATTCAATTTTTTAGAGGTAGCCAATCCAAAGCATGTTGTCTGCGAAATTGTAGAATTTAAAAACAACATATGATTCGGGATGAGACATGCACGGTGCAAAGCCTCAGTGCCTTGTACCTGCCAACTTTTAGAACCCCAAAGATATTTAAGGCCAACTGTTTCCTTCTACAACTCGTAGCCTCCAACAGCTAGCTGGTCTAGAATGGACTTTGAGTACAATAATTTAGTATCGGTAAGTCTAACTTTGGATATGGACTTTTCGGTCATTTTAAAATAAAATGCTTTGGGATTGGACTGATTAAAATCAGTAAAATAAGTGTACTTTTTCAAAAAGGAAACAGAACTGCCTTGGATAGGAGCCGGACAATGTTCCCATTGTGATGATTTACAGTGCTCCTTCTGGTATTAGTTTTATGTTGGTAGTCATTACCAAAATGTTGGTAACAAAATAAATCATCATAATTAGCAGATTCTAAATACAAATCTTCAGCATCAAAGGCAGCATAATATTTCAAATCAGAAAACAATGCTTCTACGGCCTGAACATCCCAATCATCAGAACGTATGTTCTGTTTAACGGTACAGAGCAGGAATATCGTCGTAAAAATATCGACTAACATTAATATCGCCGCAGAAATATCGACAAGAAGAAATATCGATTGAAAAAATATAGTTTGACAAGAATATCGACAGACAGGTAAGTAATATCGTTAACATTAATATAGTTGTAATAAATATCGTTTACAAAAACATCGTTTACAAAAATATCGTTTTTTAAATAATAATAAGTAATTAAGTGTTTTTAATGAGTATTGGTTGTCAAAGTAGTATTTTTTGTAGTATTTTATTAGTTAATACCATATTTTATGTTGAATTTAGTGTTAATAGTTCCGTAGCGGGTTGTGGGTTTATAGGGGAGTAGGGTGGGAAGTAATTTAAATATAATAAAATAATTGATTAATTAATGTGTTAATTGAATATAAATAGTGTAATAAATAATAGTTAATTAATTTCAATTAGTTAATTGATTAATAATTATGTAAATTAATTATGTTAATTGTTTAATTAATTTTAGGTGTGTGTAGTTGAATTTTTAAGTGAAAAAGTAGTGAATTAATTACATTTTAATTGAATAAATATTTAATTAATGATTAATTAAATAAAAATAAAGATTTGTTAATTTTTAAACATTGTAAATATAATAAAATAATTGATTAATTAATGTGTTAATTGAATATAAATAGTGTAAAAAATAAAAATTCATTAATTTCAATTAGTTAATTGATTAATAATTATGTAAATTAATTATGTTAATTGTTTAATTAATTTTAGGTGTGTGTAGTTGAATTTTTAAGTGAAAAAGTAGTGAATTAATTACATTTTAATAGAATAATTATTTAATTAATGATTAATTAAATAAAAATAAAGATTTGTTAATTTTTAAACATTATAAATACATTTAGTAATTTTAAACCCCTACACTATCCAACGCTTTCCCTACTGTTGCACCCTCTGGAGTGGGAATAGTAATTTTTACCCCTACACTATCCAACGCTTTCCCTACTGTTGCACCCTCTGGAGTGGGAATAGTAATTTAAACCCCTACGCTATCCAACGCTTTCCCTACTGTTGCACCCTCTGGAGTGGGAATAGTAATTTTTACCCCTACGCTATCCAACGTTTTCCCTACTGTTGCACCCTCTCTAGTGGGAATAGTAATTTTTACCCCTACGCTATCCAACGCTTTCCCTACTGTTGCACCCTCTGGAGTGGGAATAGTAATTTTTACCCCTACGCTATCCAACGCTTTCCCTACTGTTGCACCCTCTGGAGTGGGAATAGTAATTTTTACCCCTACGCTATCCAACGCTTTCCCTACTGTTGCACCCTCTGGAGTGGGAATAGTAATTTAAACCCCTATGCTATCCAACGCTTTCCCTACTGTTGCACCCTCTGGAGTGGGAATAGTAATTTTTACCCCTTCGCTATCCAACGCTTTCCCTACTGTTGCACCCTCTGGAGTGGGAATAGTAATTTTTACCCCTACGCTATCCAACGCTTTCCCTACTGTTGCACCCTCTGGAGTGGGAATAGTAATTTTTACCCATACGCTATCCAACGCTTTCCCTACTGTTGCACCCTCTGGAGTGGGAATAGTAATTTTTACCCATACGCTATCCAACGCTTTCCCTACTGTTGCACCCTCTGGAGTGGGAATAGTAATTTTTACCCCTACGCTATCCAACGCTTTCCCTACTGTTGCACCCTCTGGAGTGGGAATAGTAATTTTTACCCCTACGCTATCCAACGCTTTCCCTACTGTTGCACCCTCTGGAGTGGGAATAGTAATTTAAACCCCTACGCTATCCAACGCTTTCCCTACTGTTGCACCCTCTGGAGTGGAAATAGTATTTTAAACCCCTACGCTATCCAACGCTTTCCCTACTGTTGCACCCTCTGGAGTGGGAATAGTAATGTAAACCCCTACGCTATCCAACGCTTTCCCTACTGTTGTACCCTCTGGAGTGGGAATAGTAATTTTTACCCCTTCGCTATCAAATGTTTTAATTAATAATATATTTTATATTTTAATTATATGTATGTATTATTGTTGTTATATAAAGTAATGTGTTAAATATATGTATATGTACACATTTATTAAGTTCATAATGAAAAAGTGTAGTTAATTTGTTTTCAATAGTCAAAAAATAAAAGTAATGTAATGTATTTTGTTAATAGTACTTATATTTATTTAATATTGAATGTAATTTTAATTAATTTAAAAATTCGATATTTTTTACAACGATATTTATTACAACGATATTTTTGAGTCGATAGTTATGTACTTACCTGTTTAGGTATAGGGTGTCGATATTTTTGTAAACGATATTTTTACAACGATATTTTTGTCAACGATATTTTTGTAATCGATATTTTAACACCCTACCCTGTTTAACTACATCCCCATGTTAACTCTAAGCACATTAGGGACATTTATAACCTCAGTGGGGCCATGGACTTGAAATTTAACAGCATCCCATACAATCCCATCCAGGACAGGCCAAGCAGTGATGTTAACAAAAGCCAAGTCTCTCTTCAATCTGTGTGCAGTATGCGAGGAGGAATGGGGTGCCAATGTTCCATTGAGATGTCGAATGCATGTTCTCTCTGCGACATAGTGTTCATTGACGATACGGAAAAAATAAAACACAAAACCAATTGACATAAAAAGGTAAATCGAAAAAAGTAACAGCCAAATATAGGTCCAAGGGGGGATTAAAAAATGTTTTTTAAACAGCCTTGCGTAAACTGTAATCCTTGAAGGCTTTGTTGATGTGTGTGAAACAGTGTCAAAAGAAAATCTGGATTCTGTGGCCAAGCGAGTTTGTAAATCATGCATCGATAAGTCAGTTGGGTAAGAGTAGTCAGTTTCATCAAGGTGAGTACCAGGCAATGTACACAACAAAGGGCTAGAAATTGCAGGCATCTCGAGGGCAACCTCAGGATCAGGTTTCCAAGCCGTGGCCAACACAGAATTTCTCACAATCGAAGGACATGAGGCTGCCGGTGTCATACTAAGAAGAATCAGCCACTCTGTGTATCTTGACATTGTCAATGGAGATATACCTGTTTTCCTTACGACCTGGAACTGGTGGTAAAATTACTGTTCTTGTGCCCTTCACGCCAAGCACTGGAACTGGAGCTCGATAGGAGGGACCAAATTCTTTCTTGTTTTCGATCTTCTCCCGAACCAATTCTCCAACTTGGGGTAGCCAGCCAACTACCGGGACCTGCAACGCATCATCCGAGGTGGAGGGCAAATGTTCCTTTGCAAGACTGTCTCTCGTCTCTTATAGAGTCTGTAAAACATTGCAATGTTCATCTACGTCAAAGGAGGCAGCAACAGCCGCCGAGTCTAGACCGTCAAGGTCCGGTACATACATCTTGATACCAAAGAGCATTTCGTATGGGGTCCGCCCACCCAGAGACCTTCTAAGGAGATTATTAAGCGCACGCTGCACGCCATTGAGGTGGGCCAGCCAGTTCCTGCCAGTGCCTATAACTCGAGCTGTCAATGATTGCTTTAAGTCACGGTTCATTTGTTCCACAACATTATTACCCTCAGGTCTGTATGGAGACGAAAACTTGACTTGGACCCCCAACGAAGCCATGGCATCCTTATACGCCTTAGAGGTGAAAGCAGGACCCTGACCCGAATGGAAGGTACCACAGGCAAAAATCCCTACAAAGACACGCAAATCTCTTATGACAGTCCGTGAATCAGCGCTGCGGTGAGGCCATACCCACACAAAGCATGTGCATGAATCAACTGCTACTAAGATAAACTTATATGCAGTATCAGAAGAAAAAGTACCGCAGTGATCTAAATAAACACACCCAAGTAGTTTGTTAGAAATGAACAACTGCTTCTGGGACGGACGCGCAGCAGTTGAAGGCTTAATCTGCTGGCAAACGTCACATTGAAGGACATAATCACGCGTCTGTTTATACAGTCCCCACCACCAAAAACGCTGTTTTAACCGAGCCACATGGGCTGAAACGCCTGCATGCGCAGATGCAACTCCTTCATGGGCCGCTGTGTGCAATGTGTGTCTGCGATCCGCGTTGGAAATCAATCTCTCAACAACGTCGGGTATTTTCACATAATGAACCATATCGGGACTTAAGTGGTATGAATACTTCGAAGGGAACCCCTTAGGATATTTACCTCCCTTCTCAGTTGCAGCAACAGCTGCCAAGATATCATCATCAATCTTACTTTTGGACCGTGTAACTGCTGTCGATACTGCTGATTTTGCTGCCTCATCGGCAAGCGAATTGGCAACAGCGTGAACTCCCACGCGCTGATGACCAAGAGTATGAATTACAAACACGAGTTCTTAAGCTCAACCACTCGGACCCAGATCATTTTATGTTTTATTGTGCCACCCTTGGAATCACGAAAATCATTCTGAATCCAGAAGAACAAGTTCTCATTGTAAGACTGGACACAGTAGTAAGAATCATTTACAATAAGAGTTGTCACACTAGGATCAGCGTACTCCAATGCAAGCATCAGAGCACGAAGCTCTGCCAATTGTGCAGTGCAGTCCCCTAGAGTCTGCGTGTGCACGACTCTGGACTTGAACTCATCGTTCACCATGGCACCTACCACAATGGCCAAGCGGAAACGTATGCGTGCTTAGACCCATGCGCAACTTGCGCTGAACCATCAGTGTATATGATGCAATGGAAATCCTCCAAAGGCCGCATAGCCAAGGGTGCAGGATGAACTAATTCATATTGCAAAAACTACTGCGACTGTAAGGAGGCATGAAAAATAAAGGTGACATCCGGAGTTGTCAATGATGCTGCCCATTTTATCCACCGAGGGTGCAAAGCTTTAGAATTAGGTACACTGGCTTTCGTAACTGCTTCCAATGCAGGAAACGGGGTAACAACCAACATGCGTTTTGCCTGTGACAGAGCACGTTCCTTAAGAATCGTCATCCGCACCTCTGTCAAAACTTTTTCCACAGTGGAAAATCGCATTTCAGCCGAAGTGTACAAGTGTGACTTGTAGGCAATAGGTACTGTGTCTCCCTCGTTAAAAATAAGGTAAGTGAAACCCACCGCCCCAGGGATGATTCTTATCACCAGGTTGGTGTGGTTATCACGAGTCAGTAAAAATTTAGATTCGAGCAGATCAGCCTGCAAAGATTGCAGAATAGCTGAGTGTTCTGGCAGCCAGCATGATTTGGTAAAAGTAGATTGTATCAAAGCATACAAAGGCTAGATACGCTGAGCATATTTAGGAATGTATGTCCTCCCGAAATTCTAAAATCCCAGCAAAGACTGTATTTTTTTCAAAGTTGTTGGAGCGCGCAGTTGTGCGCATTTCTCCAAGAAGTGAGGAGCCAATCCTCGGCCTTCATTGTTCAGCTCCTAGCCCAGGAACAACACTATGTACTCTGCAATGTGCGACTTTGCAAAGTTGAATTTGTAACCGAAGTCCGCAAAGCTACAAATTATGCGGTCAACTCGACACAGATGCGACCAACGTTCGTCATCAGTGAGATAAATGTCATCCACATACGAACACGCATCTGGTCCACTCTCTCTAAGAGAGAGACTATGCGAGCAGCAAACACTCCAGGACTATTCTTATAGCCCATTGGTAAACGTCTGAACTGTTTTTGCTCGCCCCGCATGTAAAAGTGGTCCATTGAGAACTCAGACCATCCAAATGGTGGGCATAAAATCCGTTGGATATGTCAAGCGTGGTTTTAAACCGCTTACACACAAGACTATCCACTAAGGCAGAGTTCTCACTAAGGCAGTATTCTGTACTGCACATGTACGGCAATGTGAGTTTAAATGCCGGTAATCCAATACCAAACGATATGATCCGTCAGGCTTAGTCACAGTAAAAAGAAGATTATTCATCAGTGACACACATGTTTCAATCACTCCTTGATATTCCAATTGTTCAAGGATTTCCGCAACGGAAGCCTTAGCTTCGCGTCTAATGGGATATTGAGGTTGAGGCTGTGGCATAGACCGCAAAGGAATCTCGTGGTGTGGGGAAAGTTTATCCTAACCACAGTGTGTACGGTACAGAGCCGGCACAAGGGCTTTAGCCCACTCTTCTGCAAAATTCAGCACATGTTACCTCGAGACAGTGTGCGTGAAACTAGGGAGGATTACCTCCTCCCCTCTCGGAGCCGCGAGCACAAAAGGTGGGGGCCAGTCAGCCTCCGCTAACAAAATGTCATAGGTAGTCGTAAGATTTTCCCAAAATACCCCTTTTATGGTATGTTGTATGTCACCTTCAATAAATAGGACTATTTCATAAAGTCTATCAGGGGGAGCTACTCTAGTGTCAGCTGTCTCCACAACAACATAACGGTCAGTCGCTGTCACCTTCAGTAGCGGACGCAGGGCCTCTCGCACTATGGTAAACTCCGCCGAGCTGTCCAGCAATGTCAGAGCCCATGTCTGATTCTGAAGCTGCGTTCTCACTATCTGTGGCATATCACGCTGTTAAAGCGGTGACTTTCTTTTTCTAAAACTGGGGTTGTTTCGGTGTAGAATCGTCCTGCTTGCCTTTACTATCTTTTGGGCGGGGCTGGTCGCGTCCTTGCTGGCCACCCAACCTCTGCCGCCACCTCCACCACCGGTCGATGAGGCCGATGAGTCCTGAAAAGAGCGAGGAGAGCGTTGATCAGAAACCTGAAAACGATCAGGTGATTTAATCGTCGCGCGATCGCACAAGTCATAAATACGTTCTGTGGGCGCAGGCAATGGAGACGCAGGACGAGACTCCTGTTTCTGTTGTTGTTGTTTACCCTGTTTTTGTTTTTTCGGCCAATTTTGTTTTTTGGTCTTGGGCTGTTCGTCAGTTTCAGACTTCTGCCCTTGGGGTTGTTTTTTCTCTCTAGCAGAAAATGGCTTGAGACCCACGCTATTGCGGCCCACGGTTTTATAAGCCGCCACAATAATTCTTGCTAACTGTCGGGGTTTGTCGACATCGGGAACCGACTGCAAAGCATTGGACACCTGAAAGTTCACCGCATCTCCCTTGACATTCGCCAGTATGAAATCGGAAAACACATCAAAGGAGCCACATAGGCGCATACCCAATTCAACAGCAGTCTCAGGTCCATGCTCATCTTGAACACGTTTAAGGTCCGTCGGAAGGACAGTCATAGACGGAGTGCCGTAGCACCTTGCATATACTGCCGCAAAGGTCTTTCCCCATGTCTCACAGTCACCAATTTCTGGGTCAAGTCTTTTGGCATGCTAATTGTCAGAATCCTGTGTTTTTCACCAGGAGTCATGTTAGGAACTGCTTCCAGCTGGCCAAACTTTTCAGCAACCCAGAAAGGAAAATCATCCTTATCCTGGGGGCGCTTGCCCATCACAGCGTTGACCATTACAGGACTAAGCTTCATTCCGCCCTGTCCAGCAGGAAGCGCCGCACCACCTGGGGCCCTGCCCGGAAGATTACGGGTTATGTATTGCACTAACGACCTAATCACGCTGATTGCGACTACATGTAGTCGTCTTAACTCAACAACGGAACCCGCCCTGTGTTGAGGATGAGGTGTAAATCCAGCGAAAACAGGCCAAGTCGCGCCTGGAATGGACAAAGGACCTAACCTCGGAGCTGTCAAAGAGTGGGGTAGGGCCCCATCAAACCAAACTCGGTGCTGCCAAGCATCAATAGGAACTTCCTGTGCCCTATACGGAGCATATTCCTGCGGCACAGCAGTGGGAGTGTACGTGTCGAACACAGTAGTATTTGCGCTCACATCTGGGAAGGTCACCCACGAGTAAAATATTTCATACGGGTAAGCCACCTCTGCACTCACCGCCATTATTACGGCCATGCCATCCACGGGGACATTATAAGTCTGCAAATGATTGCGCACAGCAATGCGACTATGTTGCGGAATGTCCACCGCGGCCATAGTGACACAGAAAGAAAGAGGTACAAAGTAAACTCTGTAGCACAACTGGGTAGTAATTCAAGGAAACCGTTTTGAAAAGAATCAAGCTTGAAAAGACCTATTTAAATATTGGTAGGTTTGTCCGACACCACCGTTAACCAGAAACAATAGTGAAGGGGTTATGAACTGAATATTGCACTACTCAAGTGTCATGTAATAAGACCACCAATGGTTGGGCGCCATGTCGCAGGGATTCCGTTCTCACACAGAACTGTGCATAGAGACTTGGAACCTCAGTGAATTAGGGTGTGCCAAAACTCACCTTAGTACCCAAAATCCCCCACCAGACTAGCAAAAGTGTCTCATTGGTTCTTACACAATCCCAATGTTTAGACAAACCAGAACATGGACTTAGAACACCTCAGGTAATGTGGAACACATGAACACTCTTTCGTTATACAATCATATCAATCCAGAACAAGGAGTAAATGAGGACGTGTGCACATTTGAAATGTTTATTTTCTAATGCAGTGTTCTCAAGCGCAGTATCTTAGCTAATACAAGCAAACATATTATAAGAAACAAAGTAATCAGTATAGTTACTAGTCCATAGAATACAAAGGGTGAAAGCATGTTAAAATGCTAGATGGAAGAAGGCTAAAAGACACCTAATTCTCACCCTCCCTTGCTAGTATATTATATTATATCTAAGAAGGTCTCTTTGGGTTTTAGCAGGGCGGCCCCATACCTCTGATCCTAGTGGTAAGGGATCACATCATCTTCCACCAGCTCTCTGCATGCGAAGCATCATCAAGTGTGTGTGTATGCTCTGTGCAGTGCAATATAAAACGCGCCTAAAGCCAGAATTTGGCCACAGCTGCATGTATGTTATGTCTAGAACGTGCGAAGATCGAACCTCACAACACCCACTGTGTTGAACTAACCTTGAAGGCCTCGGCACTCACTGTACAGACATATACCAAGCAAAGCTGATACTAAGAGCAAAACATATTATTCTCGTGTGAAGCAAAATATTCCACTGGGCTAAAAGGTCTAATAACAATATGTGTCGTGTGCAGAAGCAGCAGAAAGGTAAAATGGCGTTTAAACTGCTAATAAGCTCATGCTAATTGAACACAGTGCGAAGGCAAAGCATATCAATATGACAACCTCTCCCTGACTTTTATAGGTGTGTGATTAAGCCCTGCCCTATAAGAACTGTTGTTGAGGAAGTAGGACGAAACAACACCAAGGGTTTGGCTTAAACACAGCAAGGCTGCGCCATTACATGAAAAAACAAAGCAAATGCCAGTGCTGCGACACTGCTAGAACTAAATACTGGAAAGCAATGATTTAAACAATTGCCCTCAGGAAACCACTATTTCCGTTTCATGCAAAAGTCAAAAACTTCATTTGTTTTGATTTTTTCTAATTCTTTAGAATGAATTTGTTTTCATTTGAATTTTTTATACCAAAAACTATTTATCTTTTTGTGTTTTTTGGAAGCCCCTTCAAAAACTCTCAAACAGACAACCTCGTCTAAAATTATGGATAACAACAACAATCATACTGTGTCAGAATCATTCACCTATTCTCTTCATAAACACACCCAAACATTCGTCCAAACACACTACACTCATACCTTGCCCACCCTAGTGTCCCTTATTCAAGAACAATTATTCTTTTGGTGAGTCAAAGAGAAAATTGCATATTCACAAACATCTATATACACCAACATTGTATGTACAAAGACCTCAGGCCGTCTAAACTATTTCCTGTACTTGAAATCTACAACGAAAGTAATACAATTTAAACGCAGATAGGCCTGAACAAAAAAGACTACGCGTTTCGATTCACCCTGAATGTGGGCATTCTCATCAGGACTCAAAGTTTCTGAAAGACAAAAGAATGGAAAGAAGTCTTACTTTGCTTACTCTCAGAAATCACACTCAACTACACAACTCTGTGTCTCTTGGTGTCTTACCTTAGCGTTCAAACAGGCAAACTCTGTCGATGGTCTGTTAGAAAGGGGGGGATGGAAAGGGGAAACCATGAGGAGAAGCTAATATCACTTTTTTGCTGGCTAGAAAAAGGGTAGAAAAGGTATCTTACTGCAATGATACATGTAACATAGGAAGCAGGTGTTGCAGTCGTCTTCTAATATCGTTCTCTGGCTGAAAGAATAAAAAGGACTGTTTGGCTCTCGTTTTGGATTGCTATCTATTTCCGCATTAGAAATGCAAAGTTGTTGATGGGGGTACCTTAAAATCGCTGTTCGATATCTTCAGATGTTGACGAACTTCCCGATCTGATCACTTTGTTGTTTTCTTATGTTCCAATGAGCGGAAGCGGGCACCCTGTCTGAATGACAATCGGACCCCTTAGAGTTCATTTTGCCAATTTGTCGAATGGACAGATTTGATTACTAAAACCTGCGCAGCGCGAATCTCCATTTTTGTCAAACTGTAATATTATAGATTGTAAGGTGCATGTATTGATAGCGACCCTCGTGTCTTAGGGCGTGGTGGAGCCACAGAGGGAGAGATCAGGGACTCTAAGTCTACCTTACTGGAGGTCGACCCTATATTCAGTTTGCCTTGAACTAACTATCTACATTAAAAGAAATGTTATGGAGGGGAGGATCTGAGCAACTCCTGGCGGTGCTTAGTCCGGAAAGGCATTTCGCGGGGTCGCGTCTATTGACACAGACATGACGTATTTAAAAAGCAGCCGATCCCGGGTATGATGGGAATTGTAGTTGTATTGGCCGAATTGAATAGTCCAACGGCGTGATACCGGGAGTGGGCTCCTAACGTGGCTTGTTCTTGGTGGAGCTAAATTCAACTTTGCGGAGCAAAACAATGTTTTGGGGATATCTTAATTCCCAAAAACCTTAATATTGTAAAAGAACACACATTATCAGCGGTAGCCAAAAATATAGAAAACAAGCTTCAAGTGTCATTCCGAGGTGTAATATAAGGCAGAGAGCCTAGTTTGTACTTGGTCTCATGCAGCAAATTCTGATCCAAGCTTTTCTCGTGTCTATCCTAATTTAGCAGTGTTACATATATCCGTTCCCAGTGGCCAGACCCTGTTCGGATGGCATCTCAGTGTTTGACAGTGTTCACAAATGGAAAATCTCTGATAGCTCATTCAAGCCATCAGCTGCAGTGTTGAATTTAATGATAAGGGTTGCTTCTCTTTTCGTTATTTTGGTCTCCAAGTTGCCTCCTCTGGCATCTTGACCAACTTTTGAAATAATAGTCCATCTTAAATATTTTTCTGTATGGGCATGCACGTTCCAATGATTGACAAGGGGTGCTGACTGAACATTTTTCTTAATCCTTGACTTGTGTTGTGCAATCCGTTGACGGATTTCTTGGTTTGTTTTACCAATGTAAAGTTTGTTGCACGGGCACACTATTCCTTAAACAACATATTTGGATTTGCAATTTGTGAATTGCATATGTTTCCAAATAGATGCCATTGTGGCAAAATAGCTCTACTTCAACTGTCAATTGGCAACAAATGCAAGTGGCGCACTTATGATAGCCTATAATGGGCAGGAGACCTACATAGTCCCTCAATGTTAAGATGTTTTGCTTGGGTAGAGGCGCTTGTACGATTTGGTTCGCAATACTTTTATCTTTTCTGAAGGTGAAAAGGGGTGCTTCCGTTAGTTTTGGGTCCAAATTTTTGACTAGGTGCCAATTGTGATTGATCAATTTCTTTAACCAGTTGGACGTAGGGCAGTAAGTTGATACACACACGATTCGGTCTAATGGTTTTTTTTCTGTTTTTGTTTGAAGGGACTCACATGGTGACCACCAAGCTCTTTTTAGGGCACATTTCACCAGTTTTTTCGGGTAGCCTCTTGATGTTAGTTTCTCCTTTAAGTTGTATGCATGATGCATGTATTCATCCTTAAATGTACAATTTTGTCTAATCCTGAGAAATTGTCCATAGGGCAAATTATCCTTTAGACTCCGTGGGTGATTACTTGTGTAGTGCAGTGCCTTGTTTCTATCAGATTTTTTCTTGAATAGGGTGGTGGCAAGTCCGCCTTCGGATGGATGACTTTCAACGTCCAGGAAGGACATCTTCTGTTTAGAATGAGTTAGAGTGAACTGGATGTCAGATGTTCTACTATTTAACCAATCATGGAACTCGTGGAGTTGTTATTCGTCGCCGGTCCAAATAAAAAACACGTCCTCAATATAGCAGAGCCAACCACTGATCCAGTGTTTGAACGGATTGTTTGTATATACGAATGTCTCCTCGTCAGCACTCATGAACAATACCGCTAATTCAGGGGCAAAGGGACAGCCCATGGCTACTCCCTTCATTTGGAAGAAAAATTCATCATTGAATTTGAAAAAATTATTTTTTAATGCCAGGCTTGCTAATTCCAATATGAAGTCGGTGGGGATTTTGACTGGCCTCGGTCGGCTGTCTAAGACCATTCTCATTACTGCTAGTCTTTTCGTTGAGGAAGTAGAGCGTCTAACTAAAGAGATCTTGTACCTTAAGAAAGAGATCATTGAGAACAAAGCTCTTATCAATGCTAAAGAAGCCTTAGAGAGGCTAGAGAAAACAATACGGGAATTAGAACTCTATACCCAAGCTACCAAACTTGACAAAGTGGCAAGAGACGTCAAGTTTTATGATAAAAGAGTCACATACCCCTACCTGCAAGAAGGATACTACGTGAGGGAGCAACAGGGAACTTACTCTAGCAGGGGGCGAAGTGGGTTTAGGAAGTACACGACTTTTTCAGGATCATTCACAGGAAGCAGCTCTGAGGGTGACGCAGACCGTCAAGGCCCAAGTACATCCACAACTGCACCAACCCACACATACACCGATCAACAGCCTCCTCTTCCTTTTTTAGTGGAGGATCCATGGTGGGGACAGCGAGGACGAGGCTGTCCCTGGGGAAGACCCAGGGGTGCCAGGGCTCCGATTTGGAATCAAGGTCGAGGCAGGGGGAGGAAACAGACCCAGTTCCAGGGGGAAACACACGGGGACATACAGACCCGACACCAACACTACAGATGGTAACCTACGCAGCAGAGAACCCGTAGTTAATCTATCAGACTACACACTCAAGCCTAACGAGCAAGAAATTTTGGAAAAAGGATTATCCTTTGGCCCCACCTCAATGCCCAATAATTTCAACCTCAAAGTCGAGCTACACCAATTTTTTCAAAAAGTAGGACTTAAGTATTACTTTCAAAAGATACCGATCAACCCGTCTTTCTCAGGGAGTGGACTTAGGCCCCCATCAAGATTCAATCCCCCCTCGCAGTTAATGCCGCACAAACATTTGCTTTCGAAAAAGTAATTATGAGAGATGTAGACAACATACTGGCCACTCGACAGTATGTCAAGTACAACGTGCGCAAGCATGAACGTGAAGCTCTCGAAACACTTAAGAACAATAGCCAAATAGTGATAAAGCCAGCTCAGTCCGCTTCTTTTAGGTTCCCAGGCCCCTTGACATGAAGATTGACAATTGTTGACCTCACCGACTTTCTGATTACCATTCCGTCCGTCTCTGTCACGCATTCAGATTATCTCATCTTCCAGCAACTTATGATTTGGAACAAACTCCAGTGGAAATCACTCGCAATAAAAAAGCCTTGAGAAAGTTACTTTTAAGTAACGAAACACGTGTCGGCTGTGAAGTACTGGGTTTTTAAGAACCCAGCGGTGCCAGGGAACACACCCTAAAACTTCAGGTCCTTCCTGTCCCAGACTACAGAAACACAGAGTCTTCTTGGTGAAGTCAAAGATCGAATTTATTGGCTGCAGCCAGTAACAGGTATCCTAGAAGTACAACACGGTGTATATTCTCAGGAGACTGCTCAATCATACAAATCCAGCCTTGTCTTTTTATACAAAATAATATGCTTCAGGCAAACATTCCTTGTTTTACAGTTGACCATTCACATATTTTCACTACAAAGAAAAAGCAGCATCATGATGACAAGCTTATTTTCAGTTTGTCCAACCCTACAGTAAATCACCCGGCAAGGCCCAACATTTTCATCAGATATCGACGGACCCCTAATAAATTCGGGCACCTCCTCCTCGTAAAGCAGGTCATAAAGTAAGGAACAGAGGCAGGTGTGTGTAAGATTAGGCGTGGTTTGTGTGTGATGAAAGGTTTATGGCATGTTGTGCCTTGATACTAATCTTGATCGGCCACTGGGAGAGGAACTGACCGAACAGGTTTGGCCCCGGGCAGTGGAGTCAGCTTGCCCAGGTCGTGCAGAAGTCAGCAAAGGTGTACGTGTCCTTCAGACTCGTTTTTGGCCTTAGTCACCGGCCTATGTGAGGGCAATCACAAAATGGCTGCCGTATACAAAATGGAACCTGAGGGTTCAGGACGGAATCTCTAATTAAAGGGTGATTTTGTCACTCGAATATGCCGAAAATGCTTGTGTATGATATACTAGTCATTCTCGGTCTGCTGGTATAAAAATCGTCATGATACGACGATGTTTATGGCACGGGTCCAGAATTTTTAGTACCACAGTCCCTCCTTTTGCCCTTACATAGGCAATAACCTATACTCATGCTAATCTGAGTCCAGGTCTATATTCATAAAGTCATTGAGATGTTGCTGTAGCATTATCCTATTACTTAGCTTGTCCCTCGATACAGGTTTCCTTACACACGATGTAGCACAGAGGCCACATATAGCAGGAGCACACTGTACGAACAGACAGAACAGGAAAAGAATGGCTAAGATCATCCCAATGACCATCAGAATCTTCAATCCCCAGGCGGATAATTGTGGAGAAGTGTGGCTCACTGGTTAGAGGAGGCAGACCCTGAAGCAGAGGTCAGACCCGGGACCAGGGTTCAATTCCCGACGCGGCAGGGTCTTGAGCCCAAATGTCCACAGACTCGATAATTCTCTCTTTGGTGCCTATTCGAATCACGGGTTCACACTCTGCAACTCTGGGCAATAGCTTGCTTAATCTCCACTATGGCCCCCCGCGGCGGGATGCCTGGCTTTCCCCTTAGAGGTGCCCAGTAGGGGTTATCTCACAGGGAAAAGACAGGACGGGTTCCCAAAGCAAGCGCCTTGAGACCTTGCGGTGATAAGGCGCTATATAAGAACCTTTGACATGACATGACTTGACATAACAGTTCCCAGAACCACCCCATCAACGACCAATCTCCTTTATCCACATGAATGGATTCAGAGATCTTATGTAGTTTGGAGATGGCCTGGTACACTGTTGGAGCGTCATCTGGAATGAAAACACAGCAACTCGATTGGATCACTTTACATACCCCACCTCGGTCTGCAAGTATGACGTCTAACGCGACCCTGTTTTGAAGGGTCATAAGACGATCCGACTGGAGCTCAGCAGTCAAGTTACTAAGGGCACCGGCAGTTACAACTACGGTGGATTCAACCACTCTCGTCAATTGCCTTATGTTCCTGCTGTTAACCATAGGTCCCCAAAACGGCAGAAAACCCTTAAAGAAGTCTCCAAATTCTTGTCCTGCAGTGTCTTCTTTACTGAAAACACCTTTAACTATCCTTGTCTTATGGTAACCTGCCGCAGCTGTGTAGGTGGGAGGCAACAGGAATGAAACAAAACATGTGCCCGAGAAGTCAGGGGGCAACCATGTGTAGGCTCTATCATGACAGATGAAATAGGTACCCTTAGCTGCTAGGAACGAAGGGGAAGTCTGAGATGCAAAGACATATGTTTCCGTGCAGATACTTTTTCCTAACTGAGCTCTGGGATTCTTGCCATTACCTTGCAGACATAGGTGGCCCTGATGGGGTACAATCCAAATCGGGGAGGATCTCTTAGCTCGCTGTTTTACACTCAGAGTAACTCCATATCCGGTCACGTTCCATCCAATATATGCTAGTGTCTCATCTCTCGGGATAGTCTCATAGGAAGTATCTTCCCTAATCATATCTACTATACCCTTAACTAGATCACTATTCTTTGGATTATCTTTTACAGAACGTAGGGGATAGACTTCATGTGCGTAGATGAACATTGTTCTGTATGCCCACACAGAACCATTGTGGCTGAATGGCAGGACCAGATAAGGGATACCTTTATCCGTTGTGTGAGGCATAAGACCACACACCCAACAGTTAGTCGTGTTCATTACTAATTGGTGTTGGTGCAAAAGCTGAACGAAGGAGTTATTAATAAACTCTAATCTCCTAACGGACTCATGTTCAGGAAAAGGGTGAAAAGAATGTGAGGAAACAGTAGAAGGAGGAGGTATGGGCTGTGTAGTGGGTGCAAATGTCACTCGAAAAGAGAATAAAACATATCCTATTAAAAACATCATTACACTGAACAACATAAAAATGCATAATATCAAAAAGCTTTTCTTGGTCATCATTCTACATATTTTAGCTTTAAAGTTCATCTCTATGGCAGGTCTCTCCATCTCGAAAAACTCCATCCTCTCTAATTGCTGCTCGCGATGGTAGGGTGTTCTATGCTAAGGAATGCTTCTGTCAGTCCAGGGCAACTCCCTTAGACCAACCAGAACCGTCGACCTAACGTCTTCGGCTGCACTCCAAAGACTTCGGCAACCGCGACCCTACAGCTGAACCCGGATGGTGGTTGGAAAAACAAAAATAAAAAAAGTTTCTCAGATGAGAGAGCTGCACTTTCAAAAACAGCAAAGGAAAGAAAAAAATGTTATTAGTCCATAGTTCTCGGCCTCAGGTTATAGCGTCTCTTTCCAGGTAATGTCTGGTCCTGGAACAGAAGTTCAGGCTCTGTAGTGTCCAATCGGATTGACGGTGGCACAGCTTCTTGCAAAATATTGTCACTTTCACTTTCAGAAATTGTCCCTTTTACACGTGCATCGCTGAAAGGCAGAAAAAGAGGCACAGTCTCAGTCTCAGAGTCAGCAACACCGCCTGGACCCACCGGTCGTAAGGCAGAGGCAAAGGGACCCTCTTGCAGTGTACGCCGTGGATCCAGTTTTTCTTTCCTTCCACTCGAACGGCTGATCTCGTTGAGAGAAGAACTAGGTGGGGGCAGGTCCAACGGGGCTGGTCATTCTTTGTCCGCTGAAAATTCTTGACCAGCACCCAGGATCCAGGAGTAATAGGATGTCCTGGAGCTTCAGAGACCTGAGGCAGAGTATTGTGAACCTGTTGGTGTAAAACACGCAATTTAGCCGTCAATTCATACAAATAATCAAGCAGTACAGGGTGTTCAATCTCACTGAATTTTGTCGGCCTTGGCACTCCCCATATGTTGGCCGGACGGCCAAACACAATTTCATAGGGACTAAGTCCCACTCGCGAATGCACAGTCATTCTGGTTGATAGGAGTGCTAAAGGCAGAGCGTCAGGCCATTTAAGACCAGAGCTCGCTTGGATTTTGGCCAATTTTAGTTTTAGTGTGCCATTATAGCACTCTACTAGTCCAGCTGATTGGGGGTGATTTGCAGCGTGGAATTTTTGTTGGATACCTACCCCTTCACATACTTTCTTCATCACTCGACCCACAAATTCACTTCCATTGTCACTCCAGACCATTCTCAGCATTCCAAACCTAGGGAAGAACTCTTTGACAAGGGCTTTAGCTGTGGACATGGCAGTGTTGTCCTTCAGGGGATATGCTTCTACCCATCTTGAAAAGGCACAAACAACAACGAGTACGTATTTCAAATTGTTGCACCTTTCCATGTGGATGAAATCTAGCTGCAAAACCTCGAACGGATACGTTGGAGGCGCAAAATGACCAGCTGGAGTTGGGGTTCCCCTACCAGGATTGTATTTCAAGCACACCATGCAATTCTTGACCACATTCTCTGCACACTTAGGAATTCTAGCATTTTGTCATACTGGAGCCAACAACTTACAAATCCCTTTCACACTGATGTGAGCCATTCCATGGGCCATTGTAACTACTGCAAGTTCATACGCATCAGGCAGCAACCATCGCTGATGCTCTGACAATTCAACCCAACAACCATTTGCATCCATTTTACCCGTACTTTCTCTCCACACACTCAACTCTTTCTCTGTAGCTTCAGCTTGAATATATTTCACACTCTCTATTGTATCTTCACACATTCCAACGTCACCAATCCATCTTGCAGGGCCTGCAACATACATTCGGCTCATCACATCCCTCGCTGTTTCTTTTGCGACTTCATCAGCAAATGCATTTCCATGACCAACATCATTAGTCACCTTCTTGTGTGCACTGCATTTTACAATCGCAACTTGCAAGGGCAACGTAAGTGACTCGAGAAGCTCATTTACCAACTGACCATGCTGAATCTTGGCTCCATGCGAAGTCAGGAACCCACGTTCTTTCCACAATCGTCCAAAACTATGGGCCACACCAAACGCATACTGGCTGTCGGTATATATAGTCACTTTCATTCCTTTTGATAACACACACGCTCTTGTAAGTGCAATCAACTCTGCTGCTTGAGCTGAATTATGTGGGATAAGTGCAGCTTCAACAATCGTATGCAAAGTCGTAACAGCATATGCTGCAGTCGTATCACCATTCGGAAGCTTGAAGCATGAACCATCCACCCATAAGGTACCATCACACTTCACAAGAGGAGTGTCCCTAAGATCTACTCTCCCTTTCGTTTCTTCTTCTGTCCTGAGAAAACAATCATGCTGTTCAGAAGCATCTGTTTCTACTACAATCGGCAACAAGGTAGCTGGATTCAACGTGTTGCATCTTTTTATGTGCACATGACTCGCCAAAAGTGTCAACTCGTAACCTGACAATCGAGCACTAGTTAAGTGCTGTGTCTTGGTCCTGTTTAACAAAATGTCCACTGCATGTGGAACCATTACAATCAATGTATAATTCATTACTAAACCAGCAGACTGCCGAATAGAAACAGCTGCTGCTGCTGTGGCTCTTAAACAACTTGGCAACGCTCTAGCTACCGGATCCAAAGTCGACGAAAAATACGCGCATGGACGCTGCTTGTCTCCGAACAACTGTGTCAACACTGACAATGCGCAACTTTCTTTCTCATGGACATACAATGTAAAGGGCTTACTGTAGTCGAGGGTACCCAACACAGGAGCCGAACACAGTGCATCACGCAATTCGGAAAAACTTTTCTGACAATCTTCAGACCACGGAAGGGGATTCGGTGTATCTTTACAAGTTAATGCCACCAAGGGTTTGGCCAGTAAAGAAAAATTCGGTATCCATTGTCTGCAGTAGGATGTAATGCCCAAGAAAGCGCGCACTTCTCTCTATGTCCTTGGCACACTCAATTTTGCAATTGCCTGAATTCTTTCTGGGGTCAGTTTCCTTCCCTCCTTCGATAAGAGATGACCTAAGTAGGTCACTTCTTGTCGACAATATTGTAACTTTGAAAGGGACACTTTGTGATGCAAATCAGACAAATGACGCAACAATAGTTCAAGTTCAAGGATTTGTATAGCGCGCTACTCACCCAGAGGGTCTCAAGGCGCTTGGGGAGGGGGTTCATTATTTATCGAATAGCCAGGTTTTAAGTTCTTTTCTGAAGGAGATGTGGTTCTGTGTGAGGCGGAGGTGAGTGGGGATTGAGTTCCAGGACTTGGCCGCTAAGTAGGAGAAGGATCTACCTCCTATGGTGGATCTTTGGATATGCTGGACTGCGGCGAGGCCTTCATTGGAGGATCTTAGTTGGCGGTTGGGTGTATAGAAGGATAGTCGAGAGTTGAGGCATTCGGGTCCTAGTTTGTAGAGGGCCTTGTGTGCGTGGGTGAGGAGACGGAATGTTATTCTCTTGTTGACGGGAAGCCAGTGGAGGTCTTTCAGGTGGCCGGTAATATGTTCTTGGCGAGGGATGTCCAAAATGAGTCTCGCCGATGCGTTTTGGATGCGTTGGAGTTTTTTCTGTAGTTTGGCTGTAATTCCGGCGTAGAGGGTGTTTCCGTAGTCTAGTCGACTCGTAACCAGTGCGTGGGTGACAGTCTTTCTTGTCTCGATGGGAAGTACGTTGAAGCAGGAGGATGAGACGGCGTTGACTTGTCTGGTCATCAAGAGGGAGGAGTTTAGGATGAAGCCTAGATTGCGTGCGTGGTCCGTGGGTATGGGTGCGGAGCCCAGGTCCGAAGGCCACCATGAGTCGTCCCAGGCAGAGGGGGATGATCCTAGGATGAGCACTTCAGTTTTGTCTGAGTTAAGTTTTAGGCGGCTGTTTTTCATCCATATGGCTACTTCTTTCATGCCTTCGTGAAGATTGGTTTTGGCGGTGTTGGGGTCTTTGGTGAGGGAAAGGATCAGCTGGGTGTCGTCAGCGTAGGAGATGATGTTGAGGTTGTGTTGGCGCGCTATGGAGGCGAGTGGACTCATGTAGACGTTGAAGAGGGTGGGACTAAGTGATGATCCTTGTGGTACACCGCAGATGACTTCGGTGGCCTCTGATTTGAATGGGGGAAGGCATACTCTCGGGGTTCTTCCGGCAAGGAACGAGATGATCCAGTCCAAGGCTTTACCTTTTATGCCAATGTTGCTGAGGCGTTGTATGAGGGTGTTGTGACAGACAGTGTCGAAGGCGGCGGAGAGGTCGAGTAGAATGAGGGCCACTGTTTCTCCGTTGTCCAGTAGTGTTCGGATGTCGTCTTTGCTGCAATGAGGGTGGTTTTGGTGCTGTGTTTGGCTCGAAAGCCGGATTGTGATGGGTCGAGGGAGTTGTTGGATTCCAGGAAGGTGGCGAGTTGGCTATTGACGGCTTTTTCATTTACTTTGGCCGGGAATGGGAGGAGGGATATGGGGCGGTAGTTTTTAAGTTCAGAGGGGTCTGCTGTGGGTTTCTTCAGGAGGGCGCTGACTTCGGCATGTTTCCAACTTTCTGGGAAGGTAGCAGAGTTGAAGGAACGGTTGATGACATCCCGGAGATGGGGTGCGATGATGGAGTCTGCTTTGTTGTAGATGTGGTGGGGACATGGGTCGGTTGGCGAGCCAGAGTGAATGGAATTCATTAGGCGGATGGTGTCTTCAGTGGTGATTGGGTTCCAGGCGTTGAGGTGGTTGGAGGGCAGTTTAGGTTCTGAGGGCGATGGAGAGGATTGTTCGTTGGAATTGTTTTCGAAGCTGTTATGTATGTCGGCAATTTTGTTGTAGAAGAAGGAGGATAATGAGTCGCAGAGGTCTTGGGAGGGAGTGATGTCATTTGAGGCTGCGGTGAGATTGGTGAATTCCTTGACGATGTTGAAAAGTTCCTTGCTGTTATGGGCGTTGTTGTCGAGTCGATTCTTGAATGCTGATTTCTTGGTGGATCGAATCAGCTGGTGGTGTTTGCGGGTGGCTGACTTGAGGGTGGTCATGTTGTCGGAGGTTGGGTTTCTTCTCCATGTTTTCTCGAGAGTACGGCATAGCTTCTTGAATTTCTTGAGGTCATCGTTGAGCCAGGGGGCCTTTTTGTCTTATTTGGTGTGATGGTTTTTCAAGGGTGCTAGTTCGTCAGCGCTGTGAGTGATCCATTGTTTGAATTTGATGGCAGCTTTGTTTGGGTCCAAAGAGAGGGCGGGTGGGTTCTGGTTGAGCGATGTGAGGAGTTGGTCGGTGGTGATTTTGTTCCATTTTCTCCGGGGGATAGGTTGTGGGGGGTTATGGGTCGAGGTTGTTTTGTGGCTGAAGTGAACACAACAGTGGTCCGTCCAATGGAGAGCTGTGGTATGATCGAAGGAGATGTGTTTGCTGGAGGTGAAGATTGGGTCGAGCGTATGTCCGGCTACATGGGTGGGGGTGTCAACAAGTTGTTTGAGGCCGAGATTGGCCAGGTTGTCCAAAAGGGTGGTGGTGTTGTTGTCGTTTTTCTTTTCCAGGTGGAAGTTGAGGTCTCCTAGTAGAATGTAGTTCTCGGAGGCGAGGGCATGTGGACTGATGAAGTCAGTGATGTCTTCGCTGAATTGTTTACGGGTTCCTGGTGGTCTGTAGATGAGGGTGCCTCTAAGTGTGGTTCTGGGGTCGGTGTGGATCTGGAAGTGGAGGTGTTCAGCGGTTGTAAGGTTATCGTCGGATCTGGTCGTGATTTTGATGGTGTTCTTATGGACGATGGCGATGCCTCCTACTGTTTGGACGGTGCGGTCTTTCCGGATGATCTTGTAATTGTCAGGGATGGCAATGGCGATGTCGGGTGTTGATGATGCGTTCATCCATGTTTCAGTAAGGAAGGCGACATCCGGTGATGTAGTGTCGAGTAGATCCCAGAGTTCAGTGGCGTGTCTGTGGACCGAGCGGGTGTTCAGTAGGATGCACTTCAGGTGGTTAGAGTCGGAGTTGTGTTTGGGGTTAGTGGATGTGGTATGGGTCTTATCGCTGGTAAATTTGGCGACAGGCGAAGGGGCCGTGGGTACGTCCCGGGACAGCTACATAGCATTGTGGTGTGTGTCCAGGGTTAAGGGCGAGGAGAGTTGCGGCGTCATACGAGAGGCGAGTGGGCTGGGTGAGGCGGGGACCAGGGGGTCTGGCGCTGGGCGCGGTCCAGGCGCGGACGGGCGTAGACGGGCTTACCTTTGGTGCACCTTCGGCGCGCATGGGGCGCGACCGCTGCGCGTGAACGCTGTGCGAAAATGCATCTGTCATATGCGGATAGTGGAGGGGGAGGGGCGAGGGAGGGTCAGCTGGGAGGCGGGAGCGGGGGTGGAGACTCGGGTAGGGAGCCACAACAACAACAATGCAAACAAAATGGTCGCAGGCCAGAAGCCAAACAGGATTGGGGCGCAACAACACGGTACAAGTGGCAATGGTACCGGCACAACCAGACAGCAATCAGCAATACACTCGGCGCAGCACTGCTCAAAAGTCTATCAAGGCGTTTTTTCACTTAATGAGCTACGAACAAAATGCGCATCGGTATTAATTCATTATTTGGTTATCTCGCGCTACAATGTACTTGCGGTACTTCGTGCAGGCAGTGGCAGAGGCGAAGGCAGCAGACAGTAGTGTAGGAGTCGGGTAGAGCGGGGAGCAGCGTGAGGGAGCGACCGCTTCTGTAAAGTACAGGACGGTCACAATGACAACGTTGCTTCTTTACAAATTTCCTCAGTATCTGCAGCGATTAGTAAATCGTCAACATACTGAATAAGGGTAGCGCCATCACGTAAAACAATTGTATCAAGCTGTGTTTTTAAAGCCTGACTATATATCGATGGACTCTCATAATAGCCCTGGGGAGCGCGTTTGAACCGGAAGCTTCGTCCTCCTAAACAGAAGCCGAAAATATCCCTACTCTCCTCGGCAATCGGGATGCTGAAAAAGGCATTTTTCAGGTCAATCACCGAGAACCAAGTCGCAGAAGCTGGAATCATAGTCAATAGGGCAGTGATATCAGGAACGACTGGAAATTGGGGCACAACGATTTTGTTCACCTCTCTAAGATCAATCACAAACCTGTAAACAGGTGGCTGAGAAGGGTCAGTATGCTTCAAAACAGGCAAAACCGGGCTATTGCAAACGTTGCCTCTTGTCTCCTCAATTACATCTTTTTTAATCAAATCATAAATGATCACTAGCAACGCTTTTTCACCTTCACTAGAGATCTTGTATTGGGGAATACGTGGCATTTTAACATTCGCTTTTAATGTCACAACATATGGCGGTATTTCCAAAAGACCCACATCATTAGGACCAGTAGCCCAAAGAATATCAGGAAGAAGCGACAATTCTGCCGGAAGTTTATCCTTCGACAAATACATTGGGGAGACCACTTTCTTACCCAGTGTAAGTTGTACTCTTGAAGGAGAACAATACAAAGTTGCATACAATCTTTTCAACAGATCCAAACCTAACAAGTTCTCACCACAACCTGTTGTCAAAATGAGGGGTGCTTCTAATTCACAAGGTCCAACAGAAAGGGACATAGGACTAGAAATCGGGTTCCTAACCGGGGCGCCAGAGAAACCTACTGAAACATTCATTTCGCCAGACAAAGGTGCGCCAGGGAGTTTAGAGTGCATAATAGAACTCTTTGTAGCACCAGTATCCAACAGAAAAGGCTCTGACACACCTGATGTAATCACCTCAACATAAGGTCCACTCTGATCTACTGGAACTGAAACAACTCCCTCTCTTTGTCTATGGCTGTCCTAGCAATCATTACCTTCCATATTCTCATCTTCCACATAGTAGTCATCAGCATAGTACTGAAGCGTCCTACCAGATGCGTTATTCTGCTGATCAAAACTATTCATTGAATTCTGAGGTGGAAAGGAGCGTGTGTTCTGGGGGAAATTTCCACGTCCTCTACCTCTAGATGCTTGTGGAACACCTCGACCTCTTGCGCTAGAAACACCATTCATACGCTGTAACAAAGCAGGGCAACTACTTTTAAAATGACCTTCTTCTTTACAATATGCACACTGATTAGGGCCTACAGGAAAACGTGGTTGAGAAAACTCGAACCTTTGCGGGTTTCTCTGAAACTGCTGAGGTTGCTGATAATAACGCTGGCCACCACGAGGCGGATAAGCTTGCTGTAAGAGAACCTTCATTTTTAACTCTTTAGTTTTCTTGTCTGCTCTATCTTTTTCGTCCTTATCTCTATTTTCATAATACTGCGCAGTAGCCAATATCTGTGCTGATGAGGAAACGGCCCAAGAACTCTCTGAGTCTTTCAATTTTTTACACAACTTAGGAAGCAAATTATGTACGAACTTGTCAACGAAAAACCATTGACCACCTTCTGTACTCATATCTTGACCACTGTGGTCGATAAATGTCTCCTCAAACCTGGTGAAGAAATCAGACACGGTTTCCTCTTTCTTCTGCTTACATACAGACAATTTGTCCCAATTCACTCGCATAGCAGGCATTAACGTCTTCATGTAGGTAACAATTTTACCAGGGAGGTCTGCAACTAAAGGCTCAGGTTTAGCACCACCAACTTGTCGGCCATCTGCAGTAGCAATATTAGCCCATGTATCACCTAACTCCGGCGCATGGTCTGTATGACGAATCAATCCCCACAAAGGCTGTGGAACCACATTTCCAAACAACATGTCTATGTCAGCTAAATTCATAATACATGAGCCTGCAGTCTGTGATAACTCCTTATAGTACCCTGCAGGATTTTTACGGGGGTCAGGCAAAGTCTGCTTAAGGGCCAAAACTTCAGCTCGCTTCCAAGGAACATGTACCCAAACACGCTGAAAATGAGGCTGAATAGGTGGGTTAGCTGCTAGATCCCCTTCTTTCCAAACTGGGGGAACTTCTCTCATCTGATATTGTCGCGCTTTTCTCCTAGCAGAGGGATCATGCTCAAATAATGACCGAGAAACACCCTCACACCTAAACGACAACAATGTCGCAACTGCTTTTTCAACATCGGAACCCACAATTGTGCCTTTTGCAAACTCGTACCGTACACGACACAGCTCAGGCGGATTGCATTCTAAATCATTTCCCTCCAATTCCTCACAAAGAAAAACACACATTTTCTCGAAAACGTATCTCTGCTTCGGTGCTTCCCACTGATGGAAGACATCCATAACAGAATCTAGCTCATATCTTGTGGGGTCTGTAACCCATTTGTGTGCCAAATAATTCAATGTTTCCTGCTCTCTAGAATCGGGAATTTGACTACGCAACTGTTTATGTGTTGAAACAGGGGTCATACTTGTTGCCCCAAAAAGAGGATACAGAAGACTAGCAACTGTATCAGTCATTCTCTGCCGAACAGAAGGAGAAGTCGACGAAAGAACAGGAGGAAAAACAGAGTGAGGCAAAGCAGATGCAGACGCAGAGGCAGTAACAGGAGGAAAATCAGAAGAGGTAGTCGGTGCAGTAGTCAAAGTTGTAGGAAGTACAGAGGAAGCAGGTAACAAAGTCAGCGGCCCTTGAGGAGGCTGCGCCGTAGCTGTAGGAGCCAACTGAAGAGGAGCTGGCGGTTGTGGAAGAATCTGAGGCACAATAATCGGAGGTTGTACAACTAAAGGTTGCGGAGGTGCAGTATCACTCTGCGCATAGGGGGGTGGCGAATTAAATAAATGCGACATTAAAGGGTCTTTCTCAAGTTCTTTTGCTACATCTTGCTGGAGAGGGGACATAACTGGATAGCATTTATCGATTGCCATTTTACGTTGCCTGTGCAACTGTTCACTTGCTTGCTCTTCTTCATCATCTTTATACTGCATAGCAGCTTGCATTATCGAGATACCCTTTTCTCTTTTATTCCTTTTAGCTAATTTAATTTCTTTCTGTTTGGCTTCCTTTCGCCATAGGCGGAAAGAGTCAAACATCGCCGGCCGGGCTTTCTTCTTGAAAAGTCTAACCTCTAGATTATCCAATATCTCTGTGTCAAAACTACCATATTGGGGCCATTTTAAAACACCATCCTTTCTGGTGTATCGGATCCATACTTCATTATATGTGATGGGGCCTACGTCGTGTTTCACATAGAGTTCATAAGTTGGAGTTCCAATTGGAGGAACCGGACACGAGTCCTCCAATCGGGAATCCCTATTACAACCAAGACAAAACAAATTTCCAAGTCTGCTAAGACTAGGCATCTTCGCTCACTAGTCTAGCTTCAAACTTCAAAGGATTATCGAAATACGATAGTCTTGTGAATACACAAGTCCCTCGGCTTTGGTACTTGCAAGTTCCAAATCAAAGATCCCAAGGGGATACCCAAACTAAAAACCAAACTAAGGACTGGGAGACGCTCCACTTATACTTAACTGAGGTATGGATGACGTCACCAGAAGACTCGTTTATCGTTTCGCTCTGCAAATCATCAAAGGGTCCAAGACAGGGCGATAGTCAGGGCAGCAGTCCTTCGTAGCCGCCAGGACGCGGGGAACCTCGCAGCAAAGACTTTCGGACCACGAGCGACATACAGGGGTCGATGAAGTGGTTGGCCTTCCTCCAGAATTTTCACACGAAGCTCCTCACGAACCTCTGTCTTGGACCGGTACCGCTGAAATCGCCCCACGTTGGGCACCAACTGAAGTACTGGGTTTTTAAGAACCCAGCGGTGCCAGGGAACACACCCTAAGACTTCAGGTCCTTCCTGTCCCAGACTACAGAAACACAGAGTCTTCTTGGTGAAGTCAAAGATCGAATTTATTGGCTGCAGCCAGTAACAGGTATCCTAGAAGTACAACACTGTGTATATTCTCAGGAGACTGCTCAATCTTACAAAGCCAGCCTTCTCTTGTTATACAAAATATTATGCTTCAGGCAAACATTCCTTGTTTTACAGTTGACCATTCACATATTTTCACTACAAAGAAAAAGCAGCATCATGATGACAAGTTTATTTTGAGTTTGTCCAACCCTACAGTAAATCACCCGGCAAGGCCCAACATTTTCATCAGATATCGACGGACCCCTAATAAATTCGGGCACCTCCTCCTCGTAAAGCAGGTCATAAAGTAAGGAACAGAGACAGGTGTGTGTAAGATTAGGCGTGGTTTGTGTGCGATGAAAGGTTTATGGCATGTTGTGCCTAGATACTAACCTTGATCGGCCACTGGGAGAGGAATTGACCAAACAGGTTTGGCCCCAGGCAGTGGAGTCAGCTTGCCCAGGTCGTGCAGAAGTCAGCAAAGGTGTACGTGTCCTTCAGACTCGTTTTTGGCCTTAGTCACCGGCCTATGTGAGGGCAATCACAAAATGGCTGCCGTATCCAAAATGGAACCTGAGGGTTCAGGACGGAATCTCTAATTAAAGGGTGATTTCGTCACTCGAATATGCCGAAAATGCTTGTGTATGATATACTAGTCATTCTCGGTCTGCTGGTTTCAAAATCGTTATGATACAACGATGTTTATGGCACGGGTCCAGAATTTTTAGTACCACAGCTGTCCGTTACATCTCTAATTCTGGATACACCTATGGAAGGATACGTTTTGCTAAAATTGTGCTGATTGTATTGACAACCTTATGGAATGGACTATGTTTGTTTGAATAGGAAAGAAACTTACAAGATCAAATCATTCTCTTTTTTATTATTAAACTGTGCAAACTACTTGGCTACGCTTTGGATGTTCTCTTTACGGCTCTTTTCTCTTTAAAAAAGAATGGATTACTACTGTGGCAGATGCATGATTCTTTAACAAAGGTCAGGCTTTAGACAACTATCTTCATTGGAGCACTTGCGCCCATGAATGACACTAGATTTGAGTGCTGAGGTATCAGTTCATTCTTAATGGATGCAACCCATACAGAGAATGCCTAGTTATGTGGCGACAATATATAGATGATGTGCTGGTCATCTGAAAAGGGGAGGAGTTGACCTTGAGATCCTTTCACCAGTGGCTCAACACCTGCTCTACCGATATCCAGTTTACCCTTGAATGTGACAAACATTCAATCAATTTTTTTGATCTCACGATCAAATCAGAGGCGTGTTAACTACACACTAGCCTTTACAGGAAGAGTACAGAGCGTAACACACTGCTCAAATATACCAGCCACCACCCCCGTAACCTGAGGGACAACCTACCCTTTGGCCAATTCTTGAGGTCACGGAGGAATTGCTCTAAAAAAGATTACTTCAATGAGTCTACTGGCCTTATGTCCAGACTACTCGAACGTGGTTACCCCATTAGATTGCTCAAAAAAGCTAGAAAACGAGCATGGCACAACCACCGTGAGTTCCTACTTGACCCCAAGACCAAGACAAACACCAATGAGGAAAGTTTAGTTTGTGTTACCACGTTCAATACCAAAAGCCATGCTATAAAAAAGACGATTAACCAACACTGGCATTTAGTATCAGACGAATTAGGAAACATGCCGCCACCTTTACATGCCTTCCGGAAAGGAAAAAACGTGAGGGATTTTGTGGTTAAATCTCTATTGCCCACATCACATACACATGGCCAGACCACCCTATGGGGGATCCCACCTACTAGGGCCACCACAAATGTGGAACATGCAAAGATTGTCCAATGACCAATGAAGCCACTGAATTTACCCACAATGACCACACCTACCCTTTACAAGAACACAGCAACTGTAATAGCACGGGGTTCATTTATGCAATCTGCTGCCTATGTGGCTTACTATACGAAGGACAAACTATCCAAAAATCAAATGCCGCATTTTGCAACATTGTAGTCGCATTAGGTGTAAGGTACAGGGGCACCCTTAGTGGAACATTTCTCCTCCTTTGAACACACCGCAGACAGCTTGAAGTGGTGGGTTATTGAGAAGATAAAGCCCAACCCCAGGGGAGGTGATATCTCCACCATACTGAATAAACGTGAATGTAGATGGATACATACCCTAGACACGGTCGCCAGGGGTTTGAATGAGTTCGAGGAGATTGGTCGACAGATATCCATACTAAACAATGGGTGAAACATAGATCAGAGGCACCTAGGTATTGTACACACATCCTACCTATTCAGTAAGTTTGACACCCTTTGGTACACTTTAAATAACCTTAGTTGACCTTGGTTTAATCAATATGTACCCCCTTTTTTGGATGCCAGTCAGCTATGATATCACTTGTCTATTCTTGCACCCCTGTGGCTGTTGTTTTTGCATATCAAACCAGTTCATAGATATGTCAATTGTTAATCAGAATTACCAGGAAGTCTTGCACACCTTGTATATAATGGATATTACCTGTTCTCGGGACTGTGCCACGCTGTATATATCATGTCACCTCACTGAGATCTTAAGTAAAAAATACTTCTGGCACACGTATAATTGTAAATACAGTTTTAATAGCGTGTATGCCGTTTTTAATACATGTACTCTCACATGGGATTTTACCCTCAAAACACCCATAGGCTCATAATGGGCAATTATAATGCAAATGTCCGTAGTTTGACGAACCCACATAGTAATTGGTAATGTTGCCCGCATTTACTACATTATGCTCTAACTGTGCATATCATTCCATGTATACAGGTCCCAGGCCAATTGCAATTATTTGTAATCACTTTATTTGTATCTAGCACCACCCTTCACTGTAATTTACAGCGCACGTCGCCCTGTTGAAGAGTCTGTTTTCAGTCTCTCTTTACCACGTACCGGCAACGTAAACGTCACTCGAACGCGGTTTTCCTTTTAAAACGTCCTCGCGGTCTGCCGCTGTCTCTTGCCAGCTATTGCGGCTTGGACATGACAGACGGCGGACCGTTCTCAGATTCATTCCCTCAACAGATAACTCCACCACTCAGCCTGTAATTATGTTATACATTGCGTATCCTGCGATTGTTCGACTTAGGGCCCTGGGTCTAATTTTAACTGATCACGTCGCATTTGATGTTTTTCAGCACCGATGAAATTCATCTGTTGTGCGCATTGAAATTACCATAATTCACCCTCATTGACTGACCCCGGTCTCAACTAAGGTAAATACGGTTTAATGTTGATTCCTTCCTTGTGAATAAATACCCCAGGATCTTGGGAGACTTACAGTTCCCATTTTCTTCCCTTAGTTATACAGTGACTGTGCTACTATTCCAGCCACGACCTCACTAGCATGACTTAAAGCCTACATCTTGACACGACCAGTGGGTAAGGATTTTATATATTAGGACTAATGTTGCCTTCTCTCTAATTGTGCAACACCCTGACTCTACCTCTCCCTGACTTTTATAGGTGTGTGATTATGCCCGACCCTATAAGGTTGCCCCGCCCAGTCCTGATGAATATCCGCACAGCCAAGGATTAAACTACCTGATGGCTTTAAGACGGATCGAAACGTCGACGAATACCCCACCCAGTTATGGGCCTGGACCCTTTACCCCGCACGTGCTTTATAAACAATACATTCTATGTATATCAAAACTATTGAAAAACTGCATATGATTTAAACTCGGCCAGGCTTTGTAGGACGGTGAATTACAACCGGTCCTTTTGTATATAAATTATATGAATTACTTTCTCTTATGTCAATTACTTTAAGTCCCTCTCCTACCACGTTTTACTTGAGCACCCTTCTCCCTTTCTTGCACGCTCTATATCCCTTGGAGCAACCTACCGATAAACGGTATGACGTGTTCTAATAACGGTCTCACCATTTTGAAATAAATGTAGGATTTTCAGTTACAGGGATTTGCTCATCTCGTTCTTTCTTTAAAAATGATGTATTAGGTACTCAAGAGCTCACACAATTCATCTTAATAGCTCTTGTAATAATTTATGAAGATTCCTATAAGGGAATTGATTTATCTCTTTCTAAATACAGGTCAAGGACCATTGTTTTTTGTATTAAATTGTACCCAGGTCCCTGACCATTATTGGGCTACCCCATTTTTTGTAATGGGATCTCATGTCAGCCTCATAGATGTCTGGAAGTCCATGTCCTGTGTCGCAGATTCTTCGGGACCTGGCGAGAGCCTCGAAAATGCAGACCAGCAAGATGCTCTTAGGTGCCTGTTTGAACAGGGAGGTCACTCCTTGACCTCACTGGAGATTTCTCCCTTCGATGTGGAATGTCGAAGGTCCAAGATATATGTTGCAGAGTTTTGTCCAGGGTAATCTAAAGTCCTAGGGACAGAGTGCCCCAGCGACCGGTTTGAACTGGGAAATACATGGAGCACCTTGTGTGCCCCAGGCAGTGTCTGAAAAGTATTCACTGATTGCAACCCACCCTGCCCCAATATACTAAAACCTGTCTGTGGAGGTGCTGGCACCTCCCTGGACAGGAAACCTATTGTCCAGGCCTTCCCTGCCGGTGTTTCATCCAGCAGCAGGAGGTCAGACTTGTGTCTGTGGCAGCAGAATCCATTTTGTGATGCTGAGGCTCTGTTAAACTTTAACTGGGTATACCAGTGTGTACATGTCTTCTCCCTCTAGAACGGTGGAATGCTACCCCCGCTGCCAGAACTGTCGGGGAGAAGTATTCCAAAGCATTTGACACCAAACACGACATGTTTTGATAAAGCCAAACCAAAGTTAGCATTAACTGCGAGGATTATAATGCACTTAAGAGTATATGGTATGGCTATATCATAGAACAGCTATAAGGAAGGTTTTCCCAAAGCTGCAGAGGGGCTCAGCTCATGCTAGGACACCCTCTCACACAAAACCAAGCACTCTGCCTTCAGGATTGTCAAGACCTGCCATAGGAGTGACTTATAGGTTAATATGTGTCTATATGTATAGTCAGATATAGGTATACTATATCTAAGTAAGGGGTGCTTGCACCACCTTACCCAGGCTGCAAGTGCTGACCTGTGGTGCCATTTTGGAAGGCTTCCCAGGGGTGGCATAATACATGCTTCAGCCCCTGGTAGGCCTCTTGGGTTCCATTTGCCCTTGGTACCTAAGGTACCATATACTAGGGGCTCACAAGGTAACTCAGTAACCAATCTGGTATGTACCTAAAGTACATGGAATCAATTTAGAGAGAGAACAGCTAGGCTGTGGTGCTGATTGGCAGGGCCACAGCCAGACTAAAGTCGAAAAACCAGTGAAACACAGCAAAAAGTGGGGGTAACCATAGGAAGCAGATCCAACTCTCCTACACAACCCCCCCCCCAACAAACGCAGGGACATTAAACTAACCTTGACCACTTCAGTCTTCATGTTCTAAGTGGAAATATCTGGAGAGTCCGTCTGTATTGGCATGGTTACTCCCAGGTCTATGTTCCACTGTATAGTCCATCCCCTGTAGGGAAATGGACCACCTGAGCAGTTTGGGATTTCCATCCTTCATCTGTTTTCGCCATAAGAGGGGCTTATGGTCTGTCTGAACTAGAAAGTGAGTACTAAACAAGTATGGCCTCAGCTTCTTCAGAGCCCAAACCACAGCAAAGGCCTCCCTCTCAATAGCTGACCAACGTTTCTCTCAAGGGGTCAGCCTTCTGCTAATAAAAGCTACTGGCTGGTCCTCACCTTCATTATTCATTTGTGACAGCACAGCCCCTACCCCTAACTCGGATGCATCTGTTTGGACAATTAATTCTTTGTAGTAGTTAGGACTTTGCTGAATTGGTGCAGTGCACATGGCCTGCTTCAGGTCATCAAATGCCTTTTGACAGCTGACTGTTCACTGAACTTTCGTAGGCATTCTTTCGGAAGTTAAGTCATTCGGGGGTGTCACTATGGAACCATGCCCCTTGACAAATCTCCTATAGTACCCAGTCAGGCCTAAGAAAACTCTGACCTGAGTCTGGGTGGTTGGAGCAACCCAGTCTATTATGGTCTGGATTTTGCTCTGCAATGGTTGAACCTGGCCTCCACCTACAAGGTGGCCCAGTTACTCAATCTGACTCTGCCATATCTGGCACTTAGTAGCCTTAATAGTTAGGCCTGCTTTTTGCAGGGCCTCCAAACATTTTTTCAGGTGGATCCGGTGATCTTCCCAGATGGAACTAAAGATCGCAATATCATCAAGATAAGCTGCACAGTAGTTTTCCAGGCCTGTGAGGACTGTATTGACCAACCTTTGAAATGTGGCAGGTGCATTTTTCAGACCAAAGGGCATTACTACAAATTGATAATGTCCACTAGGGGTTGAAAATTCGATTTGTGGCTTTGCAGCATCAGCTAGTCTGATCTGCCAGAAGCCCGCTGTTAGATCAAATGTACTCAGAAACTTGGCAGATGCCAAAGTATCTATGAGCTCATCTGCTCTGGGTATTGGATGGGCATCAGTCTTAGTGACTGCTTTGAGAACCCTGTAGTCAACACAAAATCTCATCTCTCTCTTACAACCCTGGGTGTGAGGTTTTGGTATCAAGACTACTGGACTAGCCCAAGGGCTATCTGAGGGTTCAATAACTCCCAGCACCAATATTTTCTGGTCTTCTGTCCTGAAACAGTCCCTGACATGATCAGGTTGCCTGTAAATCCTATTTTTAACAGGCAGACTGTCTCCAGTGTCCACCTCATGGGTGCACCAGCTAGTCTGACTTGGAGTCAGTGAAAACATATGTCTGAACTGTTGTAGAACTTGTCTGCAATCACTTTGCTGCTGATCAGTGAGGCTGCCTGCCAAGGCTACTCCATCCACGGATCCATCATCAGGGTTCTGAGAGAGTAGGTTCTGGTAGAGGGTCACACTTCCTCCTGTCCTTCATCAGTAACCATGAGCAAGCCCATGTCTGCCCTGTCAACATATGGTTTCAATCTGTTGACATGAAGCACCCTATGGGGGCTCCTGGGAGTTCCAAGATCTTCCAGATAAGTAACCTCTCCCTTCTGTTCAACAATAGTGTGTGGTACACTCCACTTGTCTTGGAGAGCTGCTGGGGCCATAGGCTCCAACACCCACACTTTCTGTCCTGGCTGGTAAACAGTCAGTACAGTCTTTTGGTCATGCCAGGCTTTCTGTAATTCCTGGCTAGCCTCACGGTTTTTGGATGCCTTTTTCATGTACTCAGCCATCCTGGAGCGGAGACCAAGTACATAGTCCACAATATCCTATTTAGGGGGTTTGAGAGGTAACTCCCATCCCTCCTTCACCAGACAAAGTGGTCTTCTAACAGGGTGCCCAAACAGAAGTTCAAATTGGCTGTAGCCAACCCCCTTCTGTGGAACCTCCCTGTATGCAAACGAAAGGCAGGGTAGCAGTATATCCCATCTCCACCTGATCTTTTCTGGGAGACCCTTAATCATACCCTTTAAGATCTTGTTGAACCTTTCAACTAGACCATTGCATTGTGGATGATAGGGTGTGGTGAACTTGTAGTTCACTCTACACTCCTTCCACATTGCAGTCAAGTAGCTAGACATAAAGTTTGCACCTCTGTCAGATACTACCTCCTTAGGGAAACCCACTCTTGAGAAAACTCCCAAGAGGGCTCTTGCCACAACAGGTTATGTAGTGGTCCTAAGGGGAATTGCCTCTGGGTACCTGGTGGCATGATCCACTATCACCAGGATAAACCTGTGCCCAGATGCAGTTTGGGGATCCATTGGTCCAACAATGTCAATCCCTACACCTTCAAAGGGAACCCCCACCACAGGTAGTGGCATAAGGGGGGCCTTTGTAGTGCCACCTGCTTTACCACTGGCTTGGCAGATGACACAGGAGCGACAAAACTCCTTGGTGTCTTCAGACATGTGGGGCCAGTGAAAATGAGGGACAATTCTGTCCCAAGTTTTGTTCTGGCCCAGGTGTCCTGCTGAGGGAATGTCATGTGCTAGTGTCAAAAGGAAGCCATACATGCCAAAGGTATGACCAACCTGCTGGCTGCACCAGGCTTGGGGTCTCTACTGTTGGGGTTCAAGCGTTTTTTTCTTAAAAGTGCCAAGTGCATATGCGAATTTAATGACGCTCCCTAGGGCTCGCTTTAAAAAGGGGCTGCCAACAGGAAACAGGTGCTTGGTTTCTTTATTGGTCCCTTGCCGTGTGATTCCTGTTCCTGTGGTTCTACCTTGTTTCCCTTCCTTCGAGCTCCGTTCCAGCGGTCTTTTCTAGTGCTGGGTTTTGATCCCCTTTTTTCCCCTACTCCCTGGTTTTCCTATTCCCTTGGGCATCTCTGAACCCTTAATTGGGGACCTGTTTTTTGATCTTCGGTGACGTTCTGGGATTCGCGGCTGCATTTCCTTTGAGTTTTAACGTCCCGTTATCCTTTTTTGTATCCAAACCATCTTGTTATACGCTGTGTTTGGGTTTTTTCACGAAGGAGCTGAATAACGGCCGTTTTTGAGCTACCTTCGTGTTCTTTTTTAGATTCCAGGTTTTTTTTGGGTGTCTTTCGTATTCCCTTGATGCCATTTTTTCCCCTGTCCCTTTTTTGTCCTAAGAATTGTGAATTCCACCCCCTTTGTCATTCTCGGTGTTTCCCGAGGGGGCGTGGTTGGTCTGGGGTTACGCAAGAAACAACCAATACAATTGCAGTGGAAGAATTCCTGTTTCGTATCAAGCCACTCCTGTTTGTTATCTGGGGTAAGCAGGGAGGTCGGTGGTTTGTGTGTGTACTTGGCACTGGTAATAGTAGTAGGGGTGTGTCTAATCTTGTCCCCTTCTTTCCTTTTAGCGGTCTCGTCTGTGTCAAGCTGTCAGCTGCCAAGAAGCCAGAGGAGACGAGTTGTGTTCCCCAAGACCTTGGGTTCCCTTGTTTTGTTACCCAACTTCTCCCGGTGTCGTGTTCTCCACCATCCGTTTTGATTTCGGGTGTTGGGGGTCACGGTGAGGGCAGAGGATTGGGACGTTCTTCACTCCTGCGGTGTTGGGCCGGTCGGCATCGGAACAGAAAACCAAGCCCACGAATTAACACACCGCCCGAGTGAAGAATGGTTGAGGAGGCAGCAGGGGGGGCTTCTTCGATGCAGGAAATCATGCAGACGTTAGCGCACATACAGGGTGAAGTCCAATCCCTGCGCCAGGAGAATCAGGAGTTACGGGGGACACTGAGTGAGGTGAAGGAAAGCACTAAGAGAAGAGGGGGGGATCCCTCAGTTAAAGCTAAGCCCCCATTGATTCAACCAGCCACATTTAAATATGAGAGGAGTGGGGGGCAGAGTGGGTCTCCTTCTCCTTTGTCCGTTACAGTGAACACTCCCGTGCCGGTGCCTCTAGCAGCTCCAGAGAGGTTTTCCGGGGATAGTAGCAGATATGCTATATTTATGAACCAGTGCCATTTGCACTTCATGTGTCGACCAACCGCTTTTCCTGACGACACTACTAAAGTAGAGTTTGTGATCTCATATCTTTCGGGTACTGCAGCTAGTTGGGCGGTCCCCTTAGAGGGAAACAATGACGCTGTGTTGAATAGTTTCCCGGCCTTTAAGAACCAGATGCATAGTCTGTTTGCTAAGCATGCTTTTATGCAGGCAAGCGATGTTGAATTGTTAAAGCTACGGCAGGGTAAGCAGGATCTTTTGGGTTATGTGGCTACTTTCAATCGCCTAGTAGCAGAGACACAATTGCCCATGGCAAAAAGAACCTCTTTGTTTTATCAGGGCTTGTGCGAGGACTTAAAAGACATAGTCTCACAGGTTGTAGACCCCCCTGAAGATTGTGTTGAGTTCGTCGATTTGGTTGTTAAACTCAACCATCGAATGAGTGAAAGAAAAGGGGAAAAGATCAGGTTTCAACCCCCAAGGACAACTGTAACCAAGAGAGAAACATCTGAGAATGGGGGGCGTGAAAACAGATCCTGAACCCATGCCTTTGGGTGGAGTGTGGGGTCCCTTATCCAAGGAGGAAAAGGAGCGAAGGCGCTTGTTGCAGTTGTGTTTGTATTGTGGGAGGGGTGGACACTTTGCTCGAGAGTGTCCAGTGAATCCGTCCCGGATCCCGGAGAATAAGGCTGTGGCTTTCGTGGGAAGGGATTGTGAGAGCCCTTTAGTCCATGAAAGAGGTTTTTGTAACCCATATGACGTACAAGGGGCGGTTCAATGAGTCCCGCATCATTTCACGGTATCGGCTTGCTTTGCTTACTCATCTTGTGGTAGAGCTTCCTTGTCGGTATTATTGGATTGTGGGGCCACAGGGAACTTTATGGACATTGGGTTGGCCGAGTCGTTGATGGTTCCCTGTGTGATGAAGAAACAACCTGAACCCGTGAGGGCTATTGACGGCACGGAGCTAACCTCTGGGTCAATTGTACGACAAACTGAACCTTTGTTGATGACATTTGATAATGGGCATTTTGAGACGGTCTGTTTCGATCTGATTGGCGCACCAGCATTTGGGGTGGTACTCGGGGTACCCTGGTTACAGGCCCATAATCCCAGAATTGATTGGGCGTGGAGGCTGGTTACGCTTGATTCGGAGTATTGTCTTCTTCACTGTTATTGTGAGGCGACTGATTGGGTGTCTCCGTTGTCTTGTGCTGCGAGTGGTTGCGATCAGAACGGTTTGCCTCCTTCGTTTGTGGCATATAAGGAGGTGTTTGATAAGGATCAGGCGTGTGTATTGCCACCACACAGTGCTTTTGATTCCCGTATTGATTTGGTTCCGGGGGCCATTTTGCCCTGTAGTAGGGTTTATGCGTTGTCAGAGCCGGAGGAGAAACATCTACGGCAGTATTTGGATGAGATGTTAAAAAATGGGTTTATTCGGCCTTCTTCTTCGCCTGTGTCTTCCTCCATATTTTTTATACCGAAGAAGGAGGGTGATCTTCACGCTTGCGTGGACTACAAAGCTTTGAATAAGGTCACAATAAAGAACAAGTACCCATTACCTCTTATACCGGTGTTGTTAGACCAGCTGCGACATGCCAAGGTGTTCACAAAGCTTGATTTAAGAGGCGCTTACCATCTCGTTCGCGTCCGCGAGGGCGACGAATGGAAAACGGCATTCTGTACTAAGTTTGGTTTGTTTGAATATTGTGTTATGCCTTTTGGTTTGTGTAACGCCCCTGCCGCTTTTCAGTTTTTTATAAATGAGGTTTTGCGTGAGTTTTTGGATGTCAGTGTGATTGTTTACATTGATGATATTTTGGTTTTTTCCCCGTCCTTTGAGGAACATGATGCTCATGTTTCGCAGGTTTTGTCTAAGTTGTTGGAACACCGTTTATTTGTCAAGCTGGATAAATGCACTTTTGGTGCGACACATGTTGAGTTTTTGGGATTCCAGATATCTGCGGATGGTATAAAGATGGATCCCCGGAAGATCGAAGCTATAGTTAACTGGCCCATACCCACATGTGTTAAGGATATACAAGTGCTACTTGGTTTCGCCAACTTCTACAGGCGTTTTATCAGTCATTTCTCTGACATTGTTTCGCCTATGACTTCATTGTTGAAGAAGGGAGTGGTGTTTGAGTGGACGCCGGCGGCACAGTTGGCTTTGGAAAGATTGATTGGGCTTTTTACATCTGCGCCTGTGTTGATGCATCCTGATCCTGCTCTTCCGTTTTATGTAGAGGCGGATGCGTCCCAGCTAGCCATTGGGGGCGTGTTGTCTCAGCGTGACAATGAATCTGGGTTGATGCATCCAATTGCATACTTTTCAAAGAAACTATTACCTGCTGAGCAAAATTATACAATTGCCGAAAGGGAACTATTGGCCATAAAGCTGTCTTTTGAGGAATGGCGCCATCACCTTTGGGGGGCTCGTCACCCCATTACCATCTATACGGATCACAAGAACTTGGAGTTTTTCCGGTCCGCTAGGGCTTTAACTCCCAGACAGATGAGATGGGTGCTATTCTTCAATGAATACGATTTTACCATCACGTATAGGCCAGCTGCTCAACAGGGGAAATCTGACGCATTATCTCGGATTTATGCGGATCCATCACAAGGAAACAAGACAGAGGAGTCCTGTTTTATGATTCCTGGTGATAAGATAGTTGGTTGTACTTCCATGGACGATTTCGTGGTTAAAGTGCAGGATGAAATGAAGCAGTTAGATCTGGCTCTGTGGCTGTCGGAACCTGGAATCACGTTAAAGGATGGGTTATTGTATCAGGCAAAGAAGTTGTTTGTGCCCCCCGAATTGCGTACACTGGTTCCTACATATTGTCATTCATCGTCCTTGATTGGGCATCCGGGGGTCAATAAGACCAAAGAGCTGTGTATGCGTTGGTTTTGGTGGAAGTCTCTGGCTCATGATGTACAGGTATTGGTGGCCTCATGCCCGGTGTGTGCTGTTAGTAAGTCCTCGCACATGTCTCCGTCTGGGTTGTTGCACCCATTGCCAGTGCCTCCTTCCTCCTGGCATACGGTCAGTATGGACTTTGTGACCGATTTGCCGCTTGATTCAGGGTTTACGGCCATTTTAGTTGTTGTGGATTTATTCACAAAAATGGCTCACTTCGTTCCCTTGCCAGGGTTACCTACATCTAGAGAATTGGCTGATGTGTTTATGGCCCAAGTGATCCGACTGCATGGGGTTCCTACTGCCATCGTTTCAGATAGAGGGGCACAGTTTGTTTCACATTTTTGGACTGCCCTGTGTCGATCATTAAAGATGGAAGTACGTTTGTCTACAGCTTACCATCCACAAAGCGACGGGCAAACAGAACGTATCAATCAAACCATGGAGCAGTATTTGCACTGTTTGCTAACGTCACTGACGGGCAGTTGGGTACAGGCCCTTCCTGTGGCTGAGTTTGCATATAATAACAGCATGCACTCAGCTTTAGGCATGTCACCGTTTTATTGTTCAATGGGGTTCCATCTCAAGACAATTCCTATTCAGCCATCTGAGAGGGTACCAGCAGTGGATTCCCTGAGTAGGGGTTTGATTGAAATCTGGAAGAAAGCCCAACAGCATTTATTTGAGTCCAAGAAAGCCATGAAAGTACAGGCAGATAGGCATAGACGGCCAGCTCCTCTGTATGCAGTTGGGGATAGGGTTAGGCTATCAACGAAGAATCTGAAGTTGCCAGGACCAAGAAAATTACAGTCTCGGTTTGTAGGTCCCTTTCCTGTCCAGAAGGTGGTGAATCCAGTTGCGATCAGGTTGGCTTTACCGGCTGAGTATGGTATTCATCCTGTATTTCACACCTCTTTGTTGAAGCCATACGTCACCACTTCTCAAGAGTTGCCACCTCCTCCTCCCGTTTTAATAGATGATAACGTGGAGTATGAGGTTAAAACTGTTTTGAATTCCAAGCGGATGAAGAGACGGCTGTATTACCTAATTGACTGGAAGGGTTATCCCCCAGAGGACCGTTCTTGGGTTCCGGCAAGTAGGGTCATGCTGACCGGTTAGTTCGTCTGTTTCATCGCCTGCACCCTGGGAAGCCAAGGCCTGTAGGGAGGCTTTCAGGAGGGGGTACTGTCGGGGTTCAAGGGGGCCTGGTTCCCTCTGTTTAGTTCCCCGTTAGCAGTTTTTTCTTAAAAGTGCCAAGTGCATATGCGAATTTAATGACGCTCCCTAGGGCTCGCTTTAAAAGGGGGCTGCCAACAGGAAACAGGTGCTTGGTTTCTTTATTGGTCCCTTGCCGTGTGATTCCTGTTCCTGTGGTTCTACCTTGTTTCCCTTTCTTCGAGCTCCGTTCCAGCGGTCTTTTCTAGTGCTGGGTTTTGATCCCCTTTTTTCCCCTACTCCCTTGTTTTCCTATTCCCTTGGGCATCTCTGAACCCTTAATTGGGGACCTGTTTTTGATCTTCGGTGACGTTCTGGGATTCGCGGCTGCGTTTCCTTTGAGCTTTAACGTCCCGTTATTATCCCTTTTTTGTATCCAAACCATCTTGTTATACGCTGTGTTTGGGTGTTTTCACGAAGGAGCTGAATAACGGCCGTTTTTGCGCTACCTTCTTGTTCTTTTTTAGATTCCAGGGGTTCTTTGGGTGTCTTTCGTATTCCCTTGATACCATTTTTTCCCCTGTCCCTTTTTTGTCCTAAGAATTGTGAATTTCACCCACTTTGTCATTCTCGGTGTTTCCCGAGGGGGCGTGGTGGTCTGGGGTTACGTAAGAAACAACCAATACGATTGCAGTGGAAGAATTCCTGTTTCGTATCAAGCCACTCCCGTTTGTTATCTGGGGTAAGCAGGGAGGTCGGTGGTTCGTGTGTGTACTTGGCACTGGTAATAGTAGTAGGGGTGTGTCTAATCTTGTCCCCTTCTTTCATTTTAGCGGTCTCGTCTGTGTCAAGCTGTCAGCTGCCAAGAAGCCAGAGGAGACGAGTTGTGTTCCCCAAGACCTTGGGTTCCCTTGTTTTGTTACCCACCTTCTCCCGGTGTCGTGTTCTCCACCATCCGTTTTGATTTCGGGTGTTGGGGGTCACGGTGAGGGCAGAGGATTGGGACGTTCTTCACTCCTGCGGTGTTGGGCCGGTCGGCATCGGAACATCTACCCTCTGAATACAGGACCCTTCATCTCAATAAATCCTATGGGTGCCACTAGCATTCCCAGCAGCCTCAGCAGCAGCTTGCTGTCTGAAGGGTTCAAGAGAAGGGAAGCCCAACTGCGCCGGACTCAGATTGCCCTGGACGGGCCCCCTGTCCCTAAGAACTCAACCTGATCAGGTTCAAGCTTCTCTGGGACACTTCCTTCTTCAGGCTCACAATCAGCTTCCTCAGAAGGCTGACACTCACTCTGAGTCAGGGGGGAAGGCACTGCCTTAACACTACTGCTCCTTTTCCTGGTAGGCAACTGGTCCATTATTCCAGAATCCAGTGCCTGTTTAGTGTTAGACCTTTGACCTGTGACCTAATCACTGCAAGGACATGTGCTGAGATTCCTAACATTTCTGCATGGGTCCTATACTCCACATCAGACCAGGCTGAAGTCGCTAGGTCATTGCCAAGCAAGCATTCAACAGGGAGGTCTGCACTTATCACAACCTTCTTAAGGCGAGTTACCCCTCCCCAGGAGAAATTAACAACTGCCATACTATGATATGTGGTACTAACGTTGCTAGCATTGGTCACTTGGTAAGTCTCTCCAAGTATGACTTGTCCAGGGTCCACAAAGTCAAGCATCACCATTGTGACACTGGCACCTGTGTCCCTGTAGGCCTCAGCATTTTTCTCATTGATTAAAGGTGTTTGTATGTACTTGCCCAGATTACTGGGGCTCACAGAGGAGGTCTTATCCATGCCTCCATCACAGATCAAAACAGCTTGGGTTGGCACTCTGACTAGGCCAGAGTCCATCCCAGATCCCAGGGTTAACCCTACTACACCCTTCTGTTGGGAACCACCACTTGTAGCTGTACTAGGGGGAACAGTTGCCTTAGGGGCAATGGTGGCTGGAGCAGTCTCCTTTTTGGTGCATTCACTAATCCAGTGACTATTAACCTTACAAATTTTGCACCATGGTTTTCTTGGGCTTCTTTCTTTTTAGATTGGGGACCCCCACCAGTAGAAGCTTTTTGGGGACCTTGTGAAGACTTCTGGTCTTTACCTTTCTTCCCACCCTTTTAATCTGGCTTCTTTTGGTCACCACCTTGGTTCTGTACCTTCTGCTTCACCCTGGGTCTGACCCATGTGTCTGCCTTCTTTCCCAATTCTTGGGGAGAGGTCAGATCAGAGTCAACCATGTTCTGATGCAACTGCTGGTTCTGACAGTTATTAAGAATCTGTTCTCTCATGATTTGATTATGCAATCCTGTATAGTCACATTCTTTACTGCCCAGTAACCAGCCCTCCAGAGCCTTAGTAGCACAATCTACAAAGTCAACCCAGTCCTGTGTCTGTGTCTTTTGGGTATCTCTGAACTGCAACCTGTACTGTTCAGTGGTTAGGCCAAACCCATCTATCAGAGCACTCTTCAGGACAGTGTAATTGTCAGCATCCTCTTATCTTACAGTGAGAAGCTTATCTCTACCTTTGTCTGCAAATGAGAGCCACAAAATTGCTGCCCACTGCCCTGGGGGTACCTGCTGTACTTTGCAGGCCCTTTCCAGTGCAGTAATCCATTTGTGGATGTCATCCCCTGACTGATAAGGGGGGACAATCTTGTTCAGGTTTCTTTGGTCATAAGACCTATCCCTACCACTAGGGATATTGCTACCACCATGGGACTCTAGTCCCATCTTGTTTCTCTCTCTTTCAAGAGCTAGGGTCTCCTTTTCTAAGGCTACTTCTTGTCTCCTTATCCTAAGCTTGGCTTCTCTCATCCTAGCTTCATGCTCCCTCTTCTCAGGGGACGTCCTCCTCCTATGAGAAGAGGCAGAAGACCCTAAAGATGTACAAGAATGGTTAGATTCAACTGAAGGTGATCTGTTCCTTCTAGACACACCACCAGATCCACTTGGGAGGATAAGGGGATGCCCATTCTGGCCTTCCTCATCTCCAGGTAGATCTGGATTCCCCAGGTTGAGTACACTGACATCAACCTGGTCTACATCATCATTAGAGTCCTGGTGAGGTAACTCACTAGTGTTCTCTTCTGATGTACGTACCCCATTACCTTCCTAGTCAGGATCTGATGCCTTCTTAAAGTCATCAAGCATCAACACCTCTATAAGGCGTTGTGTATTGGGGTTTTGTCCTGGCTTCAATTTTCGCATGACACACAAAGTCCTTAACTCCTGGAAAGGAAATGTGTCATACTTAGATACCTGTCCATGACTGGCATCTGGAACAGACCCACTGGGTCCCTCCTTTAAAGACATGACTAGTGAGGTGTGGTGTGTGCACCTACCTACACTATTTGGTTTCCTACTAAACCTCTCTAGTAGTTGTAGTCAGGGGGTGCTAAGCCCTTAACACCTACAACTTCTAAGTTCAGTACATCTTACTGTATTCTAAGCTTGATTCATTTGTACCTGCAGGTACCTTTGGTGAATTTTCAAATGATATTCTCAAGATTATCTGGTCAAACAATGCAAGCTGGATTCCCACACGCTGCACACCAATGTGAGAAGTTGGCCTGGCATATGAAGTCCACTATTCTAGTGGGCACCTTGCACCAGTCCAAACGACCCTTATTGATGGTAGAGTTAGACACCCTTTATAGAAAGCTATCCTAGTGGTAGCTGTGGAGAACAGCCTTCAGTCTAAGTCTTGAAAGAATGTAAAGCAGCTTGTTTTACCAGTCTATAATCTCTTGAATGATCAAATGAAAGTACACCACACAAGGTATATATCAAATATATATGTATTTATTCTAAACACAACCCCCCTAGTCTCTTTATGAGATTAAAGGCAAAAGTACAATACAAGGACTTTAAATAGCACACAGTAAATAGCACAGTATATGTTATGCCCTAGGGGCCTCCCAAACCATATACTAAAATAGTGGTATAAGAACCACGTGAGGATAGAAGTGAGGCCTGGGGCCTGTAGAACCGCTGGGGCAACCAGGAACCACACAAGGTAGGGACACAGGAGGCCCAAGGGGGAACGCGTGCAGTGTCTAAACACAGCAGCGGATCACCTATTGACTTCTATGGAGGAAAAGCAAGTTAAAATTTTAAAGATTAAGGACACTTCGCGGTGAACTACGATGGAACCCTTTTAGACTTAGACACTTCGAGAGTCAAGACCCACGGGAGCACCGGAGTACTCGTGTTACCTCACCCAGGGAAGCCGGGTGCATAGGTGTCTTTTAGTGTCGGGTTTCGTCGTCGATTTCAATGGCGATCTGTGAAGAAGTGCTGCAGGCGACCAGAGGAACAGTGTCCGGGTGGATCCAAGGGTGGATCAGAGATCTGAACAACCTGAAAGCAGAGGGGACAGAGTCTGGGTCACTAGCCAGTGACCAGGATGGCGACAGGAAGATGCCAGCCAATGTTGGGTGCTTTCAAGTGAAGTAGGTGAAACTTGACTCTTCAGCCACGAGGTCCAGGAGGCATCGACGATGACCAGGAGCTGGATTCGAGCTGTCCCACAAAGGATGTCAAGTGCTGCAGCATCGGTATCCGGATTGTACCCAACAAGCCTTTGCAACAGCAACCCATGCAGGAAGACAAGATTGGTTTTGGTGCAGACCAGCAAGGTCTGAGGGACTCACCCTTTGAAGGGGAGTCATGGCACATCTGGAGCAACCAGAAGAGCACAAGAATCAAAGGATTATCCTTCATGGGGACCCACTAGCCAACAGACTAGAGATCGCAAAGGAGCCTCAAGCTGTGGTGAAGAAAAGGGACTCACGGGTCACTCGTGGAGTGTTGGCCTCTCAGCTTCGGTGCAAAAGGTGCTCGGAGTAAGGGCAGCAAATAGCCAAATGCACAGTTTTAGGAAACTTTGGGAAGTAGGTGCAGTTGCAAACTTGCAGGATGTCCAGGAGTTCCGGTCCCACATCTCTTGTGTCGGCTGCGGGTCTCAGCTTTGCTGGGATCTCTTGTCAGCCTCAGAGATGTCTGGAAGTCTGTGTCCTGTGTTGCAGATTCTTCGGGATCCGGCGGGAGCCTCGAAAATGCAGGCCGGCAAGATGCTCTTAGGTGCCTGTTTGAACAGGGAGGTCACTCCTTGATCTCAAGGGAGATTTCTTCCGTCTTCCAGTCGATATGGAATGTCGAAGGTCCAAGATATATGTTGCAGAGTTTCGTCAAGGGTAATCTAAAGTCCTAGGGACTGGGGTCCTATACTTATACTAAGTTTAGTAGGGGATGGACAAACTCTAAGGTGCCACCTATGGGAGGACCTGGGGAGGGGGTGGTTACACCCCTTCCCCTCTGTCCAGTTTCGCGCCAGTGTTAGGGCAGAGTGCCCCAGCAACCGGTTTGAACTGGGAAGTGCATGGAGCACCTTGTGTGCCCCAGGCAGTGTCTGAAAGGCATTCACTGTATGAAACCCACCCTGCCCCAATACACTAAAGCCTGTCTGGGGAGGTGCTGGCACCTCCCTGGACAGGAAACCAATTGTCCAGGCCTCCCCTGCTGGAGTTTCATCCAGCAGCAGGAGGTCAGACTTGTGTCTGTGGCACCAGTATCCATTTTGTTATGCTGAGGCTCTGTTAAACTTTAACCGGGTATACCAGCGTGTACATGTCTTCTCCCTCTAGAACGGTGGAATGCTACCCCCGCTGCCAGAACTGGCGGGGGGGGGGTAGTATTCCTAAGTGTTTGACACCAAACACGACATGTTTTGATAAGGCCAAGTTACCATTAACCGCAAGGATTATAATGCACTTAAGAGTATATGTTATGGCTATATCATAGAACAGCTATAAGGAAGCATTTCCCAAAGCTGCAGAGGGGCTCAGCTCATACTAGGGCACCCTCTCACACAAAACCAAACACTCTGCCTTCACGATTGTCAAGGCCTGTCATAGGAGTGACTTATAGGTTAATATGTGTCTACATGTATAGGTAGATATAGGTATACTATATCTAAGAAAAGGGTGCTTGCACCACCTTACCCAGGCTGCAAGTGCAGACCTGTGGTGCCATTTTGGAAGGCTTCCCAGGGATGGCATAATACATGCTTCAGCCTCTGGTAGGCCTCTGGGGTTCCCTTTGCCCTTGATACCTACGGTACCATGTACTAGGGGCTCACAAGGTAAGTCTGTAATCAATCCGGTATGTACCTAAAGTACATGGAATCAATTTAGAGAGAAAACAGCTAGGCTGTGGTCCTGATTGGCAGGGTCACAGCCAGACCAAAGTCGAAAAACCAGTGAAACACAGCAAAAAGTGGGGTAACCATAGGAGGCAGATCCTACTCTCCTACACAAGATATTTGCATTTACATATCAGCCATTTGGTTTGTGATTCTTGGTGACAAATAGAAGTAGTAACAAGCTAGTCTGACTCGTTGGAAGAGCAGTGCTGGCTTTCTACTTCCTCATGCCACTGATTCATGCCCTGCATATCAGCTTTCTTTTTTTCTTATTTTTTTTAATTTACATTTTTCAAAAAATGATTGCCATGACAAGAGCAGTACATAGTATGTTAAGTAGACATTAGCATACAATATGGCTCAGTGGCTCAGTGGTTAGAGGTGGCAGACCCGGAAACTGAGATCGACCGTGGACCAGGGTTCGATTCTCTGCCTCGGCGGGTCTCGGGCTCAAAAAATTCCACGGACTCGACAATTCTCGCTCTGGTGCCTACTCAACTCACGGGGTCACACTCTGCGACTCTGGGCAATAGCTTGCTTAACCTCCACTACGGCCCCTCGCGGCGGGATGCCTGGCTTTCACCTTGTGGACACCCTGCCGGGGTTTCTCACAGGGGAATACCAGGACGGGTTCCCTAAGCAAGCGCCGGGACGCTCACGGGCAGCCGTGCGCTTTACAAATCCAGCACATTTACATGGCAATGACGAATATAATATCCACAATCACATAACAATACAGGGTCATACAAGGATAGATACGTGCAGTTTTATTATTTATAGCTGGCTAGCTAACAACACCTCTATGTATAGCTGTGCAAGACTTTCAGTCAGTGAGTTCAGGGTGGAGTAGCAAATAGGAGGCTTCCAAATGTTCTTAGGTCGAGAAGCCAGCAGCATCAGCGTCACATCGCTAGTAGTGTCGCAGTACATGAGATCCTCCATCCAGGCCTTCACTGTTGGAGGCGCAGGCCCAACCCAATGTTAGGAGATCTGCCTCTTGGACAGCAGCAGGGCGATAGTAGTAAAGCGCCGAATCCCAGCTCCTAGAGGATGGACATATCCCAACAGTGCAAGCAGCGGGTAGGGGGTCAGCTCAAACTCCACGATTAATGCCAGGTGCTCAAAGACCGTAACCTAGAATGCAAGGACAGGGGAGCAACTCAATGCCAGATGAATTAAATAGTTACCTAAGAAGGGTATACTCAAAACTAGTCTCTGTGACCTGGGTGTAAATCAGTACGTAAGGACAGTGGTCACAGAAAGTGACAGTACAATGTAAAGAATCAAAACAAATATTCAAAACAAAGCATAAAACACAAGGTATTTATTATACTCAGCGTTTAATTCACACTGGGCAACGATCTCTTAATGCAAATATTTTCTTATTAATACATGTGACAATGTCCTTAGGCGGGAACATGGTGAAGGGGAGGAAAAGCGGGGAAGGGTGTATCCCTTACGTTAGGGTCTTTATCAGGACAAGGTGTGGGGGTGAGGGAGGGAGTGATCTGGGGACGGACATGAAAATAGCCTTTAGAACCAAGCAGGATTCAATAAATAAGAAAGGGAGATTAAATCCAAAAGTCACTATTACCCGAAACCTCTCCACAATGGCTAGGGGTGTAGAAAGGGCGCCTGGGCTCCTGTGGCGAAAGAGTGACCAAAGCACCTGAAATGAATAAGGTGCAAGATCACTGGAGACCAAGGTCAACATAGAAATAGGAAATAAACTAAAAGAAGGTCTTTTACTTCCTATAGTGATAAACTTTACTTATGTCATGCCGTGTCAGTCGGGTAAATTGCTGACACAGTAGAAAGGATCTGTGGAATACAAGAAACAGGACTGCTAATGGGTTGAACTAATCAAGATTACACCACCGAAATGGCAAAGAAGTAGAACATGAGTGAAGATCATCAATCTAAGTTTAGGGTTAAACATAATGAATCCAGATTTCTCTCTACAGAGATCTCTAAAACAAGTGTGTGAAAATAAAAGTTAAAACAGAGTGACTGATAAGCGTTAAACAAAAAGGTGCATCACCTTGTCACAGGAGTGATAGGATGCACAAGTAGAAGCATAAATCTAGGTTAACAGTTACATAGAATGAATCCAGAATAAACTCTAAAACTACTGTGTGAGAAAAGAATATAATGGAGCGACTGCATTGCATTAATTACAAAGGTGCATGGCCAGAAAGGACATGGGACGCAAGGGAAAATTACCTTCGCTGTTGCCTTCTGTTAATCTTTATTACTGAAAGCAAATGGCGGGAAATAGATTAGGTTTAAACTACACGCACTAGATTACCGTGGTGCGTAAAACAGATTATGTGGGCGGGCCGGACCGGAATTCACCTCTGCTCGCAGTCAATGCCTCAGTTCGAATAAAGCGAACCGGAAGGCTCGGGGACAGCTGCTTAAGAAACCTGTCAATCATGCAATTCAATTCAAATGATCTTTATTCGGAATTAATTCATCCATAAAAGTACACACAGGTTAAAATACATAAAAAAATTTGATAAAAGCAAATTGATTTTGCTGTTGTATAAAAATAACCTTTTTCAGTTACAGGTGAGTGATTATATATCAGAACATCGTTTGTGCAAATGGCAATATTACAAAGATTCACAGTGTGTGGATATTTTGCTTTATAGTTTCCACAGAAATCAAATCCATTTGGCCCAAGCGACTGAATGTCTATGTGCAAATATACAATAGTTAGATATACAAAGAGCAAGTGTGCAAAGAGGCAAAGTACAAATGTTCACATGTTCATTAGTCAAGTTCCATAGTTGCCCGTGACCGCACACTAGCTTTAAGGAAACAACTCACTGCAAATATAACCTCCTCTGAGGGCATCATTTGGAACATTCTCATTGCCTGAGTAAAATCTCTTAAATCATTTTTACGACAGTATGGCATTAGATATTGGGAAGTATACAATTTATAGAAACCACAGAAGAAAAAATAATGTATTAAGCTTTGTTTGCCACCCTTGGAACAAGGACAGTCCAGCTGCTCCAAATGTTTATTGTAGCCAAGGGGAAAGCTTAGTAAATTTACAATACTTCCATCCCGTACTCGGAACAGAAGGCTCCTGTTCCATCTTCCTAATGTGATCAGCAAATACCTCTGTGATGTAACTAAAATACCATTATCGGGCTCAGCATAAGAAATATATTTGATAACTGAATGTTTGGGGTATTCAGATCTCGTCCGTTCCTCCCTGTACAAAGCAAACAGTGCCTGTTTGACCATTTTCTTATGTGCGTGGGCAATAGTATTTGGGGAGCTAAACAAGAGGCCCTGCCCCACACTAGACAGGCTATTCTCGACAGCTTTCAGACATGGTACAAGGTTAGACCTTTCGCTTTGTTGGCAGTCAGATATTATGCTGCGAGTTAAATGGGCAGCTGGATTTAGCCAGATTTTTAGCCAGAAGAGGGCGGGCCTTGATCGAATAAAATCCTCTATATACAGTAATTTTAGCTCATTGTGGCAGATGAATGTTGGGGCACAGAAAGCTCCCCCCAAGACCTTTCTGCAGAACCTATTTTCCTCTGTCTGAATTGGCACACAGTTAGAATATCCCCACACTTCTGCTCCATAAGTTCCCGTAGGTTGACATTGGATACGGTAAATGTTTAGCAGAGAAGTAATGACGTCAGCTTGTTTGGGTTGCCGTAGGGAGAGAATTGAATTGATGGATTTGCCAATTTTATTTCTCCCATAGACGACGTGTGGCTGCCACGAGCCCGTATTAGAGAATAATAGTCCTAAATAAGGAAAAGTGCTTGTGCATTTTAAGATGTTATCGCCTGATTTAATTGAGGTTATATTATACTTTTTGGGCCCACAATTCATAATAAAAGATTTTTTAAAATTAGTGTTGAGGCCCAGATCTGACATAAAAGCAACAAAGCCAGAAATTAAAATTTGCAGGGCATTGGGTGTACGACCCATTAGCACCGCGTTGTCCGCGTATAGCAGGACAGGGGTTGGGTTACCATTTATAATTGGGACGTCCTTAGGTATCGCACACAAGCTGCTACTCAACCCATTAATATATCAAATAAAAAGCAGTGGGGCGAGTACGCAGCCCTGTCTAACACCCCTATCAATAAAAATATCATTCGAAACTTCTCCCTCAGCATTAATGCGTACTCTGGCCTTTAAGTCCCTGTGCAAATAAGAAAGGAAATACACCAAAGAATCTTCCAAACCATAACTAAGCAAAAGTGACCACAGACTAGAACGATTAACGAAATCAAACGCTGAACTTAAATCCATAAAACCAAGGTACAAAGGGGATTTTTTTACAGTAGTGTACTTCGCCATTATCAGATTCAGATTCAAACATTGTTCAACCGTGCCCACATGACTTCTAAAACCGAGTTGGCATTGGTGTAAAACATTATTCTCCTCTGCCCAGCTCCTCATCCTGTAAAAAATTACCCTCCCCAGAACCTTCAGTGTGTTGTCAATCAGTGATATCGGGCGGTAACAGGCGGGGTCCAGTCTGTCACCCTTTTTAAATATTGGTACAATAACACTGTTTGACCATGATTCTGGGATTGAGTTGTCGGATAAGTTGTTGAACAGATTGCAAAGTAAAGGGGCCCAGAAGTTAATTTCTGATTTAATTTGATCTATTGAGAGACCATCTGGTCCGGGTGCTTTATTACTCGCACTTTCAACTATAGCATCTTCAACTTCGGATAGTGCAATGTTCAAGGGACCAGCAGTCATAGCAGGAAGAACAGAGCTTGTGGGAGACCCTGGTACAGCATAAATTTTAGAGAAATGCTCAACCCACACATCTCCTGTTATATTACAATTAATAGCTTTAGTATTCGAGCCAAGGGATCTTAGGGACTTAATCTCTCTCCAAAATCCAGTGGTATCTTTCAGTGTCGCAGTACGAGTAAGAGATTCCCAGTGATCTGTCACTAGGGCCTCAGATCGTATGCGTAGCGTGGTTTTATACCTAGCTCTTAGGTCTCTAACAAGTGACAGATTCCTTCGTTGAATTTTTAGGGCCTCCCTCAATTCCTTGTTGGCCCTAGAGCAGGAAGAGTCAAACCAGCGAGGGCCACGGTCTTTAATAGCCCGGGCTGGTTTCGAAGATTCACCTTTAATAGCCATACAGAGATTACTAAAGGAACTAACCACGTCTAGGCCTGGTCTGTCAAGGGGCAGGCAGTTCTCGATTAGTATTGGATGTTTATTAACAACTCTGGCTAAAATATCTTTATTATCGACCCCTTTCCATACCACTCTTAGCCTGTCAGTGGATGCTTCCAAATTTTGTGCCCCAATATCTACTCTCATTACTTCCTTTGTATTCCCAGGATTATTTAAATATACTCTAATTGGGTAGTGATCGCTATGAACAGAGCAAGTGACCTCAGCCTTTAGAATAATATCACTCAGTGAAGGGGAGATAAACATATAATCTATTGTGGAAGCACATATCTGGCCAATATAGGTGGGGGTTAACATATTGTTCCCTCCGGTGCCAGCGACTTCCATAGCATTCACTAAGTCAAGAGATACTAGGTGGTCCCTCAGTTCCTCCCCGCTTCTACAGGGGGGATTGTTACGGTACATATGGGCGTTGAAGTCTCCCCCAATGCAAATTCCATCGAAAATGCCATATTTCTGCCCCATTAAAATGTCATCAATAAAATTAAACAAAATTAGAAAATTATTATTAGGGTGGGTCACAAAATCGTTATTATAAAAGTTAATTAGACACAGTTTTAACCTATTGGTGTATTTTATAGCCATCAAACATTTTCCATGTGTCTGGATCAATTTAGTTTGTACCCCGGTTTGTATTTTAGCCCAAATAGAGAGGCCCCCACTAGGACGACCCATGGATGAAGCAGATGCCATTAAATTATGGCAACTGTAACCCTCTAATGTGGGCATGGTTGTACACCAAGTCTCCTGTAGCATTAATATATCACAATTTTCGTAAACCCAATCTGTCCACTCTTTAATTTTTAGTTTAGATCTGAGACCCGCTATATTCCAACTTACAAGAGATAATTCGGAGCCCTGTATGATGGTTCTTGGGTTAACAGATTGTTGACTAGCTATAGTGAGTGAAGGAGACGGAGAAATGTCCGATAATAACTCCGAATTGGGTGCCTGGGGTGGTTGGTCCGCATTCATAATACCCAAGTTGATAGCTGGTGGTCAATCTAAGATATCCAATTCGGATAGGGCTGCAAACCTATTATGCATTTTAAGGGGAAAGGGGGCTGGGAGAAATTGCCTTATTGGTGGTCTGTAGAAATAGCTTAGAGGTAGTGGGGTTACAATGGTGGAAATGCCAGAACGGTTGTTATTTCTGTTAAGCAAGAATCTTACTGTTCCTGGATTTTTAAAATTAAGGACTATACAGTCACCTTCAATGTCTTTAAATGACAGCCCCACCCATGATACCCTACGGGCTGATAGAATTTCTCTAGAGATGTCGTACCCAACACCTTTATGCTTGGTTAACCAATCAATGCATTTATTATGCAATTGAACCCATGATTCCCCCTGTCCCTCCCTCAATGGTGGTATACCTGCTAGTACCAAACAAATGGGCAGGCATCAGGAGGTAGATGCAGAGCAGGCCCCTGGTGTTTAAGTGGCCTGCTATGCCCAGACTGCCCTGCACCCCTGTTATTAGTAGGTGTAGGCCCCGCCACCGTGGCTGGCTGAGCGGTGCTATTGTTCTGGTTGTCAGTACTAGGATTCACAATAGCTGGTGGTAGTGAATTTATGTGAGTGAGCGGGGGTTTAGAAGATAGATTAATTGCTACTTTATTATTCCCAGCATTATTACATATGGGTTGGGTGGTTGGCAGTGCAAGGGGCACTTGGGGTCCAGAGATACTAAGGTCCACGGCCGATTTAGGACTGTGGCGTGAAACATCAGACTTCCCACAGGATAAGGTATTACTAACTAACTCAAGCTCTTTCAATAGTCGGTCACCCCTGATTTGTAATATTGCCATTTGCACAAACGATGTTCTGATATATAATCACTCACCTGTAATTGAAAAAGGTTATTTTTATACAACAGCAAAATCAATTTGCTTTTATCAAAAATTTTTATGTATTTTAACCTGTGTGTACTTTTATGGATGAATTAATTCCGAATAAAGATCATTTGAATTGAATTAAAGATGCGTACTGACAGCGCGCGTGCAGGTGCTCGATGCCTCGTAGCTTGTGAGTGACGGTTGGAGTCAGAGAAGAAAGTTAGGGTGACCAACCGTCCGTAAATTTCACGGACCGTCCGTAATTGGGACCTCACATCCGTTGTCCGTGAGGATCCCTTTTACGGACGCCTTTTGTCCGTAATTTTGGCTTCACAGGGAGCAACACTGCTCCCTGTGAGAGGCCTCACCACCCTTGATGGGGCGCCTCGCGCTCCTCCTGGAGCACAAGAGCAGCCTCACCCGCCCATTGTCATTCTTTATGCCGGCTGATTGCCACATACAGAATGACAATGTGGCAGTCTGGGGGTGCTAAAGCATGTGGCGGCCTCCTCCTACCTTAGTGTACAGCAGGGCAATCTGTTAAAAATAAGGTAAACTGCCCATGCTGCAACATGAGAAAACTGTTTATTTACAGAAGCCTAAAAAACAAGTTAAAAAGAAGGGGTTATCGTTCTTTTACTGTCCCATCATTTTAGAGTGAGGTATTTTCAATATTATATTCAACAAAGCCCTGTTTACTGCTTTTTTATTATAAGCAACTAACACACATTGACAAAGCCAATAGTCCTGGCTTCTTGTTGGTGTAATGGTACTTGCTGTATTATAAATCTGGATGCAATGACAGAAACAACATAATACCAGTCGGGCGGAAGACTATGCTAAGCACAGATTTTTTGCCTAGGTGTTTTAAACACGCCCTTAATTACATCGAACATACTCTTTGAAGAGACCCCCAAGTTTTTTACACCACTTAAAACCTTGGAAACAACACCATGTCACAGTCACCTCACGTCCTGGCACTGTGCATCATGCCTGACTCATGACTTCTACGTTTTCAGATTGCCTATGTGCAGGGGCATAGTGAACCCTCCCCCACCCCTTGCTTTAGGAACTACAGCAAGGTGAAGTTCTTGATGGGCCTCTTCTGTCTGCGACTCTGCAGACAAAGGCTCAGCTCATAATGTGAAAAGGTGGGAAAGTAAATAAGTAAAGGAATGTGCGAATGGCTGGATGGATTACTGAAAGGATGATTGGATGAATGGATAGATAATGAAAGAAAGGATGGATGGATGAGTGAATGAGTGGAAGTATGGATGAGAGAAAAGGCAAATAGATGGATGTATGGGTGGAAGGGTAGATGATGGGCAAGTGAATGGGTGTATGGATGAGTAAGTGAATGGATAGCTGGATGGGTGAAAGGGTAAATGGCTGGATAGGTGAGTGAATAGATGGATGGGTGGAAGAGTGGATGGATGACTGTATGGATGGATGGGGTGAAAGGGTGGGTAGATGAATGATGGAAGAGTGAAAGGGTGGATGAAGGGATGGATGAGTGAAATGATGGATGGAAGGATATATGGTGGATAGGTTTGCAAATGCGTTTATGCCAAATATGTTTGGATATAGATGGGTTCACAGATGGAAGGACAGAATGAATGGTGAAAGACTGAATGATGGATGAAAGAATGATTACACCTTGCAGCACCCATTATCTTAACCACTTGGATGCTAATGACAAGGGTAACTCGTCATGGAGTTTCCATTGATTTCAATGGAAATTACATGGAAGATCATCAGGTACCTTACACTCGGATGCTAAGGCATGTTCATGGGGTCAATGTAATTTCCATTGAAATCAATGGAAACTCCATGACGAGCTGGGCTCGTCATGAGCGTCGAAGGGGTTAAGTAACATTTCCTATACAATGACTTTCACGTTAATATGAGTCATTGTCTCTATATAATGTGTGTGTGATGTAACGTACTCCGACACCCTGCCCTACATGCTTGGGATGAGTAACACTATAAAAGAAATTAAATACACATGAGAAGTGAAAAATAATAAATGAATATAACTTGTGAAAAAACGGGATCAGGCGCATCAGAGGTGTTGCATACATGTATTGAGAAAACTCTCATGGTTGTGCTAGGGAAATATTGCATACAACATTATTGTTACCCTCCCTAACCAGATAGTTGCAATGTTGACATATTATCATATGCCTATTGTACAACTCTACGGAGCATAGTGAGTGGACAACACAAGGATGCATTCACGTCCAACAAAGTAAATAGAGTAAAAAGTAACCACACAGTCAAGATAATTGTCCATATGCAATAGGCTTAGTACGGTGGTAGTTCAGTGGTAGACACATGGTTATAACCGTTCCTAGAGATATTACATATTGCTTGGTCCACATGCACCATATTAGTTAAGATAGCTTACATTATGCGGACTATAACGTGCCCTTATATGCATGAGATACGTACATTGGATTACAGAATGATTATTAATCAAATGAACACTGTATTGCAGATTGATTGCTAATCAATTGTACACTGGATTGCAGAATGATTATTATTCAAATGTCAGACAAGCAAAACAGGCATGGCTAATTCGTTCAAGCCATTCCTAATAGAGTCAAGCTGGGACACCCACTTGCATTCCGTTAGGTTGAGAATGGCACCAATGTTGTGCCTCCCCTGGGCCCTAGGGATGCTTTCTCTAGTACTACCCAATGTATATCATCCGGACTGTGGTTCTTAGTGGCAACATTTTCCACTAGGGGTGCGCCCTGTGTTCCACATCTTATCCGGCTACACTGCTGGAGGACCCAGGCCTTGATCTTCTGTTGAATTTGGCCTATGTAGATGAGATCACAGGGACATAGAATTCCGTAGATATATCTTGAACGTATCTAGTGTTTTGAGCAAAGGTCTTTCCTTTGTACCAGCCGCACGCCCTAACGAATTTGCATTGAAGACTGAACTTCACCGTTTCTTCAGAAAAATCCGTTTGAGATATGTTTTCAAGCAGTCACCATCACCGGGCGTAAACTCCCCAAATGGGTTGAGGATTCCTTCTACGTTTGTCCCACCAGCAAACTGCATGACCAACAAGATCCTAGCCTATGAGAGCGTTGTCTTGAGAGACATATCTAAAATACTGAAGGAACACAAGCACACCAAGTATAACATCACTATACTGGAGAAAGATGCTTTGGCATCTTTGAAGAACAATAAGGACATAGTTATTAAGCCAGCGGAGAAGGGTGCCGCTATTTTGGTGCAGAATGCCGATGATTACAAAGCTGAAATCCTGAACCAACTACAGGACGGAGTGAGTTATATGAAGATCGGCTCAGACCCATCCAAGAATCTCTCTCAAGAGATATTGGCAATTACCACTCGAGGTCTTGATGATGGCTATCTAACGAAGCATGAGTTTATGTATCTGAATCAGAAGCAACCCCGATTACCCACAGTATATACATTACCAAAGATACATAAGGATCCATTGAAACCACCTGGCCGTCCGATTGTCTCTGGCTGTGGCTCGATGCTGGAGCTTTTAAATTGATATATCGACCATTTCCTCAAACCCATAGCAGAGGCAACGCAGGCGTACCTTAGGGACACAATGCAAACTATTAACCTTGTGGACAGATGCCCCTTTGACCCTCACAACCAACTCCTTGTAACCTGAAAGAGGTTGTGTCACTCTACACAAGTATACCGCAGCAAACTGCCCTGGAAGTAATCCGTGAAGTCCTTGACCAACGAGTTGCCCCGATGACAGTGCCAACAAAGTTTATCATAGACCTTCTCTGCATTGCCATGATGAAGAACTTCTTCTTTTTTAATGGGTTTTCTATTTTCATACTAAGGGAGTGGCCATGGGGGATGCCTTTGCCCCAGATTTGGCCATCATCTTCATGGACCACTTTGAGAGAGCTTTCATATTTGGTGAGACCAACCCCTACCTGGAGAAGATATCCCTATGGAGGCGGTATATCGATGATATACTTTTAATTTGGACTGGTGACTCCAGGGTATTGGGCCTGATCCACGCCTGGCTCAATGAGAAAAGCCCTGATATTCAACTCACTATTCATTCGGACCAGAGTGAAATAGATTTTCTGGACATAACCATTAAATCAACTTTACACCACTCTGTACAGCAAGCCTGCTGAAAGGAATTCCCTTCTGAGATATAATAGCTATCACCGAGAGGACTCAGAGACAACCTCCCATACGGGCAATTTCTGCGCATCGACAGGAATTGCTTGAGAAGAGTGACTACATGGCACAATTAGAGGACCTTCGGAAACGACTGATGGAGCGAGGATACCCCAAAAGGCTCACCAAAAGGGCTCAGAAGAGAGCGTAGTACAGCCCAAAAGAGAACCTACTCACACCAAAGGAGAAAGACAAAGGACACATTCTACTCAGAGCCATGTCATGAAGAAAACTGTAGGAAAGTAGGATCTGCTTCCTATGGTTACCCCCACTTTTTGCTGTGTTTCACTGGTTTATCGACTTTAGTCTGGCTGTGGCCCTGCCAATCAGGACCACAGCCTAGCTGTTCTCTCTCTAAATTGGAAACCTGTACATTAGGTACACTCCATATTGGTTACTGGGTTACCCTTGTGAGTACCTAGTATGTGGTACCTTAGGTACCAAGGGCATAGGTACCATAGAGGCCTGCCAGGGGCTGAAGCATGTATTATACCACCCCTTGGAAGCCTTCCACAGGTCTGTCCTTGCAGCCTGTGTAAGGTGGTGTAAGCACCCCTTACTTAGATATAGTATACCTATATCTACTTATATATTTAGACACATATTAACCTATAAGTCACTCCTATGGCAGGCCTTGACAATCCTGAAGGCAGAGTGCTTGGTTTTGTGTGAGAGGGTGCCCTACCATTAGCTGAGCCCCTCTGCAGCTTTCAGAATCCCTTCCTTATAGCTGTTCTATGATATAGCCATACCATATACTCTCAAGTGCATTATAATTCTCGCGGTTAATGCTAACTTTGGAATGGCATTATCAAAACATGTTGTGTTTGGTGTCAAACACGTCTGGCAGCGAGGGCAGAATTCCACCCTTCTAGAGGGAGAAGACATGTACACACTTACTTACCCGGTAAATGTTTAAAAGAGCTTCAGCATCACAAAATGGATGCTGCTGCCATAGACACGAGTCTGACCTCCTGCTGCTGGACAAAAGTCCGGCAGGGGAGGCCTGGACAATAGGTTTCCTGACCAGGGAGGTGCCAGCACCTCTCCAGATATGCTTTAGTGTATTGGGGTATGAAGTACCGAAGAAATAATCACAACCCATATAGAGCCATACTTACAAATAGCCCATATACCAATTACCAATAATCAGTCAGTTGGCAGTGTAGAAGGTCCAATCGTTTATTACAACAAAACAAACTCTGCCAGAGGAGCTCCTTTCGACCTAACCCCACGAGGTCTGCCAAGAAGACTGCTGGCACATTATCAGCACATCACATATATACTGTTACATTTCGAAGCCGTTACCTAAGATGGAAAAATACAGGCTGGTACAGGTTGGTGCAAAGGAAGGCCCATATATGGAACACAAAACCCTTCTCAGTATAGTTCAGCTCATTATAGCAAGGTCGAGAGGGTGACTCCCTTCTGCTAACTCCAAGAGAGTCCGAACAGCGCTCCCCTGGAATGTGCTTGCCCAATCTACCCCCACCTATAACCTTGACAGGCCTAACGTGCAGAAACAGCAGGTTTCTACAGTTGTACTATTTCACAGGGGAACGGATCTCGGCTATGGAGATGGAAAGGTTTCGTTAGTGCTGAGAGCAGACTAGGCCACAAAATGGCGCTTGTCGGGTCAAGCTGTGTTTGCGTATAACCTAAAATAACGTGCAATAAAGTGTACATGGGTCCCTAAGCGGTTATGTGTGCGGGCTTATTAGTGTTCAAAACTCTATATCTGATCAATAGCTACACCACGCTAATTACTAGCTATAACTACATGTTTTACTAGGCCCAAATCGAATTCTGGTTCCTCAAACCCTCCTTTTAGCGTGATGTGGCTAACTAATAGGAAGTACTAATCCTGGAAGACTTCTTCATCAATGGCCATCAGCTCACAAATCTCCTGTTGGAGCATCTGAGTCTTAGTAGGAAGAGAAGAGGGGGTGAACATGGCTGTCACTCTTGTAGCACAGTAAGAGCAGCAAGCCGGTCCACACTGCATACAGAGGCAGCAGGTGAAGATGATACCGGAAACTCCAGCGACTATCATCAATAATTTCCAACCCAATGTCGACAACAGCCCCCAGAACCAACTAGAAAGTGTCCAGGACGCATTTTCAGTATGCATTTCCGCTGCAATGTGATGTAATTTCTGGATAGCCAAATGAACCGTGGGGGCCGAGTCTGGAATATAAACACAGCAGGAGCTGCCGATCACTCGGCATGCTCCTCCTCGATCGGCCAAGATGAGGTCAAGAACCATTCGATTCTGGAGCGAAACGAGTCTCGGGGCCTGAAGCTCTACAGTGATATTGGTCATGATATCGGTGGTGATATTAATGACATTTTCCACTAATCTAGACAATCGTCTTATTTCCCTACTATTAAAGATCGCCCCCAGAAAGGGACCAATCCTTTCGTAAAATCTGTAAACTGTTGCAGGGAGGTGTCAGTCTGATCAACCTCAGTCATGTCAAGCTGTCTCCGCTGTCTATTGGAAACTGGTTTTGTACTCTGGAGCTGGTGTGTTTTATGGTAGTCTGCTGGTGCTATATACACAGAGGGGTACAAGAAGGACAAGTAACACTGCCCCGCCCATCCTCGTGGTAACCAAGTATAAGCATTTTTCCCACAAACGAAATACACATTTGGTGGTGTCAGCAATGGAGGACTACTGAAGATCTTCATTCCATAAGTATAATTGCAGATGCTATCTCCAACCTGTACATGTCCCATACCCTGGACACAAAAATCCGAGGAAGTATTCAAATTAGGGACAGGCATAATGTGTTCACTAGTGACATTTCTGGCAACAAAATGCTGGAAGTATTGAGAATGATTGAAATTAGCAAAGTCTTAGAGTTTGTCCTGTATCCAAGTCCTGTTCTCATTAGCAGTATACAAATTCATACAAGCATCTGGGTCCAATGATCCCTCCCCCGCATTTCCAGCTGGGTCGAATCCCTGCTGTGTTTCAATGTATGCTAGGATCATATTATAATCCTTCTCCGAGTATTGTTTGGTATGTTCTACATAATGGTTGTACATAGCAGAGAACATTTGAAACCATGCTTTACAGCTTCCTAAGTAGGACAAGGGCAGAGAAAGAAACAAGTCATGTTTATGCATTACTGACGGCAAGAGCCCACAAACCCAGCAATCGGTTATGTTGGTAGTACTGTGGGTTTGATGGAGCATTTCCACAAATACATTCTTGGCATAAGTCTGGCAGTGCCTTTGTTTATGTGGTGCTAAGGTGAACATCAAATGCTCGGACGGGGCAATGGTAGAGGGCATCATAGCTTGCATGGGGTACTTATACTCTAAATATATGAAAACACCCATAAAGATGGCTAATATAACAGTTATTACTAACACAAAAGCTATTTTCACACGCATGGTCCAAGTAGAAAACATTGGCTCATAAAACGGCAAATATCGTGGTGCAATGGGACGTTCTTCTTCAAGTACAACGCGACCAAAAGGGTACATTCCTAACTAAAAGTCCAAAACTAAACTCGGGCACAGAAGTCCGTCCTGCCAGAGGGTTCTTCTCCCTGTGTCCGTCAGAGTCTCACAGGCAGACTCCTATCGTTCATCAAGAAAACAAAGAAATAGTTCCCGAGGGGATTTGTTGCACAACCTGGCCGCTTTTCAAGTGTAGGTCTTTCCTTCTGAACAGAGCACAATAACAAAAGTTCCAGCTCTCAACGTGTTCAGTCCAGTATCCTGCTCAGTACCTCAGACTTGGAATCTAGCAAACCCTTTCTATTCAAGTCTTTCCTTACCTCGTAGCAGTGTTGTCTGAGGTACCGTGATGCTTTCTTGGCCGTAGGTTGTATCGCACATGACCCGGAGTTTCCTGATCAGAAAATAGCAAAGTAGACACTGTTCCTTCATTGGAGCCTCTGCTCGCGGGAATATTAACAACAGGATTAAGGGCACTTGCGGATTCAGCTGAGACCGGTTTGCCCGATCCTGTCACTCCTTCTTGCCTCTGCTCTGTTTCACAGGCGTCGGAAAAAGGGACAAATGCGGTGGCTCTCTCAGTTTCCTGGGTCAATATTTCACCAGATTGCAGCTGATCATAAGGAAGCGGGAATGGCAGTTTCTTCAGATGGGAGACATGTATCCAATGCTTCCTCCCATCCACCTTTACCGCCGTCCGCGTTGCAAGTAGGATCTGGTGTGGCTCGGACCACCTCGGGGCCAAGCTGGAATCCCGCTCGTATTTCTTAACCAGCACCCACTGGCCAGGTTCCAATCAGTGTCCGGGGCCCTCTGGCGGAGGCTGCTGTACAGACGCTACCTGCTGATGAATAGAACGGAGGTCTTTAGTCAAAGTGTACAGGTAATCAATCAACATAGGGTATTCAAAATCAGAAAAAGATCGTGGCCTAGGTACCCCCATATGTTAGCCGGTCGCCCAAAGATGATCTCATAGGAAGAGAGACCAGAACGGGAATGAGGGGTAACTCTCAAGGACATGAGAGCTAAGGGTAGGGTGTCAGGCCACTTTAAACCAGTACTTTCTTGGATCTTAGCCATCTTAAGCTCCAAAATCCCATTATATTTTTCCACCAACCCTGCTGATTGGGGGTGTTGGGCTGCATGGAATTTCTGTCGTATTTGTAAGCCATTGCAGATGTGTTTAACAAGGGCTCCATGGAAGTGCCCCCCATTGTCCGACCAAATCAAACGGGGCAAACCGAATCTTGGCATAAACTCTTTGATGAGAGCCTTTGCTGTAGCCAGGGCAGTGTTCTCCTTAGTTGGGTAGGCCTCAACCCATTTACTGAAGGCACACACCACTACTAAAACGTATTTTAAGTTGTCGACGCGCTCCATGTGGATATAATCCATCTGGAGTACTTCAAACGGTAAAGTTGGGGGTGCAAAACTTCCACTCAAAACATTTTCTGCTTTCCCCGGGTTGTGTTGCAAACAAACCATGCAGTATTGGACCAAACGGACAGCCGTCCTTTGTATGTTAGGATTATTCCATACTGGGTCTAACAAGGCACAAATTCCTTTAGCTCCTACATGTGCTGGGCCATGAGCCATAGTGACAACGGCTTGCACCAGGGCATTGGGCAACAGCCATCTTTGCTTCTCTGTTAAATCAACCCAACAGTTATTTTCATCCAATCTCCCCACTTCCTTTTCCCACTGTTCCAATTCAGCTGTGGTGGCTTCCTTCTGTAATTCCTTCATGATTTCTATGGTATTATCAAACAAATCGGACTCCTCTACCCATCCAGCAGAAGATGTTACAAACATATTAGACATCGTGGACTGAGCCGTTTGCTTAGCAATCTGATCTGCAAAAGCGTTCCCCTCACCCACTTCGTCCATTTTATTATGGCTAGCTTTTTGGGCAAGGTTAGGGCATCCAACAATTGTAACACCAGTGGACCATTCTGTATTTTCTGACCATGAGAGGTGAGGAAACCCCGCTCCCCCCACAGCCGCCCAAAACTATGGGCCACGCCGAAATCGTATTGACTGTCTGTGTAGATATTGACCTCGAGCCCTTCACTTACGGCCACATGCATCAATGTTGCCGTTTGCGAATCCTTAATTGCGAAAATTAAGAAATCGCAATTAAGAATTCGCAAACGGCAATGCATGAATAATTTGCATTTTTTTTTGCGATTTCTTATTTTTCCTTAATTGCAATTCACATTTTGCGAATCGCAATTAAGGAAAACCCTTCCCATTGATTCCTATGGGCCAAGAGGCCCATAGGAATCAATTGGAAGGCATTTTCAATTTGCGATTTTCAATTTGCGAATCGCAAATTGAAAATGCAATTTCAAGGGTGCAGGGGGGGTCCAAAGAACCCCTCCCTGCACCCCTGAAATTAAACTTAAGTGCAATTTACACACACACACATGTCCCAAGGACGTGTGTGTGTAAAATACAACTTTCAAAAATGCATTTTTGTGCATGTTTGAAGGTTTTCGGTAAATTAGCATGAGGTTCAACCTCATGCTAATTTACCACTTCCTAATTGCCAATTCGCAATTTAAAAATGATCATGCATTGCATTTAAGAAATCTGAAATTGCGATTTCTTAAATGCAATCGCAATTTTAGAAATCGCAACATGATTGCGATTCCTAAAATTGCGAAATACATGATGCATTCCAATTTTAATAATTGCATTCGCAAACGGCCGAAAATTGCGATTCGCACCGTTTGCGAATGCAATTATCGTTGATGCATGTGCCTGTAGGTTCACAGGCTTGTAATAATGCCACCAGTTCAGCAGCCTGAGCTGATCGCTAGACACTCGAGATGTTTCCACCACCGTTTTTAACGTGGTAATTGCATACGCAGCTGTTGTTGTTCCATCTGCTAACTTGAAACAAGACCCCTCCACATATAACTCCCCCTGAGGGTCAGATAGAGGAATGTCTGTGAGGTCAATCCTACCCTTCGTTTCTTCTTCAGTTCGAAATATACAATCATGTACATCATTTAAATTTTCATTCGAAGGGAGTGGTAGCAATGTGGCAGGATTTAATGTGGCACATCGCGTAATCGTAATATGTGGAGCAAATAGTGTCAATTCATATCCAATGAGGCGTGCACTCGTAAGATGCTGTGTCTTAGTCTTATTTAGCAATACATCCACAGCATGTGGCACCATCACCGTTAGGCTAGAATTTAGAATGAGTCCTTCCGACTGTCGGATGGCCACTGCGACAGCTGCTGTGGCCCTCAGACAGCTAGGAAGTGCTCTGGCCACATTATCCAAGGTGGCCGACAAATAAGCGCAAGGTCTTTGCTCACCACCAAATTCCTGTGTCAACACTGAAAGCGAGCAACCATCGACCTCATGCACGTATAGTACAAAAGGTTTACGGTAGTCAGGAGTACCCAAGACGGGTGCAGAACAAAGGGCAGATTTCAAAGAGTCAAAAGAGTGCTGACATTCATCAGTCCAAGGGAGGGGTTCATGCACATCTTTAGTGGTTAAATGCAGCAAAGGTTTAGCATGAAGAGAAAAATTAGGTATCCATTGGCGACAGTAAGAGGTGATGCCAAGAAAAACACGAACTTCACGCTGAGTGCAAGGGACAGACATGTTAGAGATAGTAGTAATACGTTCAGGAGTCAAACCCCTACCCTCCTTCGACAGTAGATGACCTAGGTAGGTTACCTCCTGTCGACAATATTGAAACTTAGACAAGGACACCTTATTTCCTTTTGCCGCCAAATGGTGTAACAACTTAACCGTGGCTTCTTTACAGGCTTCCTCAGTGTCGGAGGCATTCATCAAGTCGTCCACATACTGTAAGAGCACGTTACCGTCAGGCAAGACTAGGTCATCTAATAGAGCCTTAAGGGCTTGACTATAGATGCTTGGACTTTCGGTATAGCCTTGAGGTGCACAACAGAATCTGAAGCTTCGGCCAGATAACGAGAATCCGAAGATCTGCCTGCTATCAGGATGGATAGGGATGCTGAAGAAGGCATTCTTCAGGTCGATGCCTGAAAAATATCGGGCAGTTGGTGGGATCATGGTAAGTATAGTGGTGATATCAGTCACCATGGGATACTGTGGTACTACGATCCTATTGACCTCCCGCAAATCAATCACAAAACGACATGCATCGACATTCCCCTGGGGTCCTGACTCGGGGGATTTCTTCAAAATCGGGAGAATCGGGCTGTTACAAACATTGGCAGCTGTTTCCTCAACTACCCCTTTATCAATTAAGTCCTGGATGGTCGAGAGCAAGGCTCGCTCACCCGTTGGTGAAATTTTATACTGAGGTATGCGTGGCAATTTCGCACCTTGTTTCAACGTAATATGGACGGGAGGGATTTCTAGTTTACCGGTATCCACATCCCCTGTGGCCCATAATGTGGTAGGGACGGTATCGAACTCAGGCGGGAGAGGTTCGTTTTTAGCAAAACATTGTTTCATAGTGTCGGCGCAGGGTTGTATAGTCAAATAAACACCGTCTGGGGAGCAATAGATTTTTGCATTTAGCTTTTTCAACATATCCAAACCCAATTAATTCTCTCCACAATGCGAAGTCAACAGAAAAGGTGTTTCAATAGTGGCAGGACCAATCGTGAAGGGGAGAGGTTTAGAGATGGGGCTTACCACTGGGACTCCTGAAAATCCCACCGATACATTATTTTGCCCAGACAGAGCCGCCCCTGGAACCAATGATCGAACAACTGAACTGTTCATTGCTCCTGTGTCAATTAGAAAATTCTCAGAAGTCCCCATCAACTCCCCCTTCACATAGGGTCCTTGCTGATTGACTGGGATCGACACCTGGTCCCTACTCTGTCCCTGGCTGTCCTATGGGTGGTCGTACCTATCCTGCTCACAACATGCGTAATCCTCATTATAGAATTGTCTACTCGGAGGGTTGTCAAAATGGTTCCGTTCAGACTTGCCTTGAGCTGCCTCTTCCCTATGCATATCACTCCGGTCTGGGCCACCCCGTCCACGTCCTCGTCCCCGAACCGCTCCGTTCTGGGCAAGTAGTAACGGACACAGAGCTTTCCAGTGTCCTTCCTGTTTACAATAGGCACACTGATTTAACCCTAACGGCTGGCTTGTGCCTGCGCCTGCGCCTTTGCCCGTGCCTCGGCCTGTCCCCTCCCCTCTGGATACGGGCCCTCAGACTCCTCTCCCTCCTCCTTGTCCTCGAACGACTTGCTGTAACAATACTCGAGTCTTAAGATCCTTGGCCTTCTTCTCTACTTTATCCTTGCTCTCATTTTCCCTATGCTCATAATATTGGGCCATGCTAAGTATCACAGAGGGGGTAGAGGTAGTCCAGGTACTCTCGGCAGCTTGTAACCGCGCAGAAATTTCGGGTGTCAAATTGGTTACAAACCTATTCACAAACAACAGGACCCCACCTTCTGTCGCCAGCTCCTGTCTGCTAAAATCAATGAAAACTCCCTTGAATCGAGTGAAGAAGTCGGAAACATTCTCATCTTTCTTCTGTCTACAGGCTGTCAATTTATCCCAGTCAACCTTACGGGGGGGAATCAGAGTATGCATGTAAGCTATTATTTTTGCTGGCAAAGTGATGATTTAGTTTCTAGGCTTATCACCAGGTTTGCGGTCTCGGTCCCAGTCTTTCAACTCAATCCAGGTCCCCCCTAGCTCTGCAGCGTGATCAGTGTCATGCACCTGTCGCCATATGACGACCGGTACCAACAATCCGAAAAATTATTCTACATCTGCGAATGTCATTACAGCCGAGGCTGCAGCCTCGGTCAGCTTTTTGTAGTAGGCAGTGGGGTTCTTGCGGGGGTCAGGCAATTGTGATTTTAGGGCAAGAACCTCACTCCTTTTCCACGGAGTGTACACCCATTGCTCCTGAAAACGGGCTTCCACCCGAGCTCTCATAACTTGGTAAGTATTATCACGTGCTTCAGGGATTTGGGGATGATAAATAGGGTGTACTTATCTCATGGGATGCTGAGAAGTCCAATTGGGACTTTTTACAAACATTCTGCCTCGATATTTTACTAATGTGTCTACGTTCTTATACACCTCCACTGGGTCCATGTTAAACTTATGGGTCCAGTCTCAGATGTTATACAGTATTTGGGGTGCCATCCCATCCTGGAAGCATAGTTCCCAGGCCTCGATAAGATAACAAGACATTTGATATAACGCATGTTGCTGCATAACTGGTTGGAGATACTTTATGGTACTCCACAAATCAGCTACTGTGTATATATTGTTCCGCATCCATTTAGCCGCCTGATCTGCTACAGCTTCTTTCTCACCGTATTCCAAGGAGGCTCTTGTAAATAACCGTCTAGCTTTCATGCCACCATGCTCTTCTAATGGTGTGCGCTCCCCATCTCCTGGGGTCATACTGGCTGATTGAGAGGTCCAAATGGGACCCGGTATTCCTAGGACCACTCGAGAAGTTGCCGGGGGCTGCTGTTCGTCAGGGAGAAGGGTAGCCGTGTCTCTCGTTGAGGTAGGAGGGGCACGATTAGTACCTAGAGAAATGAGAGACACGTCTGCCTCCGGGGCGGAGGCCAGAGTAGCCGTTACCGGCTAGAGAGGCAGAGCGGGATATACACACTGGGGTGCATGCGGAGGTGGGGGCCGTACATTCAACAAATCCTCTATTTCGTCGTCTGCTTCATTTCGAGTCACATAGCTTTTATCTACTTGTAACCTAAACTGTCTGTCCGCATACTCGATGTTTTGTTCGGTCTTATTTTTATCATGAGCAATGGCTTTCTGAGTTACAGTCTGCCCTTGCTGTATCTTCATTAATTTCTCAGACCGTATGCGTCTCCGTTTCGCCTCTTTCTGCCATTTGTTAAGAGTGTCAAACATGGACTGCCTGCTTCGTTTAGCGAACAGACGTTCCTGCAGATACTGGATCTTTTTCTCATCGAAAGATCCCGTCTTTGGCCACTGGAGTTCTACATTGTCTTTAGTGTATTTATTCCACAATGTATTAAATAAAAGGGGTCCAATACCATGCTTACAGTACATATCATGGCTAGGAGTTCCCTCCGGAGGGGCTGGCTGGCTTTCATCCAGCCTTGTACCTCCTCGGCCGACACAGTCAAAGCATAGTTTACTTAAACACGGCATCTCTCTTTTTCTAGACTGGCAGCTGCAAAGGAAAGGTATTATTCACAACACTCTCATACACATGGCCATGTTCTGCACTCAAATCCACTCTTGCAATCTTGTACAAATAAAGTGACTACAATTTCACATTGACATAAAACAACGCAACAAACGTGGTTTTCAAACAAGAGGTGGAGCCCATCGACTCCCACCTATGGCGAACTCTTTCCAAATCTCAAGAAGACCCAAAAGAAATCAAACAGTCTTGTCCTTAGACTGCCTAGAGATAGCCACACAGGTTCCTCAAAACCACAGACCGACCTTGCGGACCATCCGACAGCATTCATGGTTCACCTCCCAAACTATTCCGGCTAATCCCGCTTTCTCAAGCGTCGCTCCAGATATGTCCGAGTGCTACCCAATCTCAGCCGCCTGAGTTTCCGAGAGCAGTCCGGCCGGGTGTGAACTTTTTCCACAAGTTACACCAAGGCGTCCGGTCTTAATCTCTAGTTATTTCCAAAATCCAAAACAGGAGTGTCTGCCCGTGCAGCCTCAATACTGTCCCTTCAGACCCCCTTTTCGAGTTCTCCGTGACCAAAAGTCACCAAATTCCAAATTCAAATCCAAAGGATATCCAACATGAAACAAGACGAATCACTCACCTGGTGCACTCAGGTCCGATTGGGCGTTCTCCACTGCCAATTCTTGCGGACCGACGTGGTCCGTTCTCGGGTTACACCCGAAGGACTCCGGCGTGGGGCCACTAGCAGCAGGGGCTCTCTCGATCGGGAGAGCGGAGCGGACCCCCAATTCTTCGGTCGATCCTTCCCCCCCCAATCAAGATCACCCTTTTCAATGTCCCGTCGTTTCTGATTACAGAGGGACGACCCCAACGCGGGTCCCGGCGGAGTCGCCAACTGAAGTACCGAAGAAATAATCATAACCCATATAGAGCCATACTTACAAATAGCCCATATACCAATTACCAATAATCAGTCAGTTGGCAGTGTAGAAGGTCCAATCGTTTATTACAACAAAACAAACTCTGCCAGAGGAGCTTCTTGCGACCTAACCCCACGAGGTCCGCCAAGAAGACTGCTGGCACATTATCAGCACATCACATATATACTTTTACATTTTGAAGCCGTTACCTAAGATGGAAAAATACAGGCTGGTACAGGTTGGTGCAAAGGAAGGCCCATATATGGAACACAAAACCCTTCTCAGTATAGTTCAGCTCATTATAGCAAGGTTGAGAGGGTGACTCCCTTCTGTAAACTTCGAGAGAGTCCGAACAGCACTCCCCTGGAATGTGCTTGCCCAATCTACCCCCACCTATAACCTTGACAGGCCTAATGTGCAGAAACAGCAGGTTGCTACAGTTGTACTATTTCACAGAGGAACGGATCTCGGCTATGGAGATGGAAAGGTTTTGTTAGTGCTGAAAGCAGACTAGGCCACAAAATGGCGCTTGTCGGGTCAAGCTGTGTTTACGTATAACTTAAAATAACGTGCAATAAAGTGTACATGGGTCCTTAAGCGGTTATGTGTGCAGGCTTATTAGTGTTCAAAACTCTATATCTGATCAATAGCTACACCACGCTAATTACTAGCTATAACTACATGTTTTACTAGGCCCAGATCGAATTCTGGTTCCTCAGGTAGGGTGGGTTGCATTCAGTGAATGCTTTACAGACAGTGCTTAGGACACACAAGGTGTCCATGTGCATTTCCCAGTTCAAACCGGTTGCTGGGGCACTTTGCACCCAGCTCAGGCGCAAAACTGGACAAAGAGGAAGGGGTGTAACCACCCCCTCCCCAGGTCCTCGCATAGGTGGAACCCAAGAGTTAGTCCAACCCCTAAACGTAGTATAGGAACCCAGTCCCTAGGACTTGAGATTACCCTGGACGAAACTTTGAAACATAAATCTTGGACCTTCGACATTCCATATCAACTGGAAGAGATCTCCCTTGGGGTCAAGAAGTGACTCCCCTGTTCAAACAGGCACCAAAGAAGCATCTTGCCGGTCTGCATTTTCGAGGCTCCCGCCGGATCCTGAAGAATCTACGACACAGGACATGGACTTCCAGACATCTCTGAGGCCGACACGAGATCCCAGCAAAGCTGAGACCCGCAGCCAACACAAGAGATGTGGGACCGGAACTCCTGGACATCCTGCAAGTTTGCAACTGCACCTACTTCCCGAAGTTTCCCGAAGTTGTGCATTGGGCTATTTGCAGTCCAAGCCCGAGCACCTTTTGCACCGAAACTTAGAGGCCTACACTCCACGAGTGTTCCGTGGACCCGCTCCCTGCATTTCGGCTCGAGGCGCCTTCATGATCCCTAGTCCGTTGACTGGTGGCTCCCCACGAAGGACAATCCTCTGTTTCTTGGGCTTTCCTGGTTGCTCCAGAAGTGCCCTGACTCCCCTCCAAAGGGTGAGTCCCTCAGACCTTGCTGGTCTGCCCCGAAGCAATCTCGTCATCTTGCGTGGGTTGCTGTTGCCAAGGCTTCTTGGGTCCAATCCGGATACCAACACTGCAGCACTCGACATCCAACATGGGACAGCTCGAATCCAGCTCCTGGTTGTTGTCGACGCCTCTTGGACCTCGTGGCTGAAGAGTCAAGCTTCACCTACTTCACTTGAAAGCACTCAACATCGGCTGGCATCTTCCTGCGCCATCCTGGTCACTGGCTAGTGACCCAAACTCTGTCCCCTCTACTTTCAGGTTCTTCATATCTCTGATCCACCTTTGGATCCATCTGGACACTCTTCTCCTGGGTGCCTGCAGCACTTCGTTGCAGCTCTCCATTCGAATCGACGACGAAACCCGACACAAAAAGACACCTATGCACCTGGCTTTCCTGGGTGAGGTAACACGAGTACTTTGGTGCTCCCGTGGGTCTTGACTCTCGAAGTGTCCAGTACTGAAAGGGTTTCAACGTAGTCCACTCCTAAGTGTCCTTAAACTTTAAAACTGTAACAAACTTTCTCCATAGAAGTCAATGGTGATTCGCGGCTTTGTTTAGACACTGCAGGCGTCCCCCATGGGTCTCCTGCGTCCCTTCCTTGGGTGGTTCCTGGTTGCTCCAGCAGTTCTACAGGCCCTAGGCCTAGCTTCTATCCCTCACGTGGTTCTTATACCACTATTTTAGTATATGGTTTGTGAGGCCCCTAGGGCAATAACGTATACTGTGCATTTACTATGTGCTATTTAAGTCCTTGTATTGTACTTTTGCCTCTCGCCTCATAAAGAGATTAGAGGGTTGTGTTTAGAATAAATACATATATTTTATATATATATACCTTGTGTGGTGCTCTTTCATTTGATCATTCAAGAGATTATAGAACGGTAAAACAAGCTTCTTTACATTCTTTCAAGACTTAGCCTGAAGGCTGCTCTCCACAGCTACTACTAGGATAGCTTTCTATAAAGGTTGTCTAAACTTACTATCAATAAGGTTCGTTTGGACTCGTGGAAGGTGCCCACTAGAATAGTGTAAGAACAACAATGTCCCAACTGGTATTAATTAAAGACAATTAGTAAAGATATGTAAATACATTATCTGAAAGGAAACAAGGAGACTCTATATAATTCTGACATGTGCCAATGATCGAACAACTGAACTGTTCATTGCTCCTGTGTCAATTAGAAAATTCTCAGAAGTCCCCATCAACTCCCCCTTCACATAGGGTCCTTGCTGATTGACTGGGATCGACACCTGGTCCCTACTCTGTCCCTGGCTGTCCTATGGGTGGTCGTACCTATCCTGCTCACAACATGCGTAATCCTCATTATAGTATTGTCTACTCGGAGGGTTGTCAAAATGGTTCCGTTCAGACTTGCCTTGAGCTGCCTCTTCCCTATGCATATCACTCCGGTCTGGGCCACCCCGTCCACGTCCTCGTCCCCGAACCGCTCCGTTCTGGGCAAGTAGTAACGGACACAGAGCTTTCCAGTGTCCTTCCTGTTTACAATAAGCACACTGATTTAACCCTAACGGCTGGCTTGTGCCTGCGCCTCTACCCGTGCCTCGGCCTGTCCCCTCCCCTCTGGATACGGGCCCTCGGACTCCTCTCCCTCCTCCTTGTCCTCGAACGACTTGCTGTAACAATACTCGAGTCTTAAGATCCTTGGCCTTCTTCTCTACTTTATCCTTGCTCTCATTTTCCCTATGCTCGTAATATTGGGCCATGCTTAGTATCACAGAGGGGGTAGAGGTAGTCCAGGTACTCTCGGCAGCTTGTAACCGCGCAGAAATTTCGGGTGTCAAATTGGTTACAAACCTATTCACAAACAACAGGACCCCACCTTCTGTCGCCAGCTCCTGTCCGCTAAAATCAATGAAAACTCCCTTGAATCGAGTGAAGAAGTCGGAAACATTCTCATCTTTCTTCTGTCTACAGGCTGTCAATTTATCCCAGTCAACCTTACGGGGGGAATCAGTGTATGCATGTAAGCTATTATTTTTGCTGGCAAAGTGATGATTTAGTTTCTAGGATTATCACCAGGTTTGCGGTCTCGGTCCCAGTCTTTCAACTCAATCCAGGTCCCCCCTAGCTCTGCAGCGTGATCAGTGTCATGCACCTGTCACCATATGACGACCAGTACCAACAATCCGAAAAATTATTCTACATCTGCTAATGTCATTACAGCTGAGGCTGCAGCCTCGGTCAGCTTTTTGTAGTAGGCAGTGGGGTTCTTGTGGGGGTCAGGCAATTGTGATTTTAGGGCAAGAACCTCACTCCTTTTCCACGGAGTGTACACCCATTGCTCCTGAAAACGGGCTTCCACCCGAGCTCTTATAACTTGGTCAGTATTATCACGTGCTTCAGGGATTTCGGGATGATAAATAGGGTGTACTTATCTCATGGGATGCTGAGAAGTCCAATTGGGACTTTTTACAAACATTCTGCCTCGATATTTTACTAATGTGTCTACGTTCTTATACACCTCCACTGGGTCCATGTTAAACTTATGGGTCCAGTCTCGGATGTTATACAGTATTTGGGGTGCCATCCCATCCAGGAAGCATAGTTCCCAGGCCTCGATAAGATAACAAGACATTTGATATAACGCATGTTGCTGCATAACTGGTTGGAGATACTTTATGGTACTCCACAAATCAGCTACTGTGTATATATTGTTCCGCATCCATTTAGCCCCCTGATCTGCTACAGCTTCTTTCTCACCGTATTCCAAGGAGGCTCTTGTAAATAACCGTCTAGCTTTCATGCCACCATGCTCTTCTAATGGTGTGCGCTCCCCATCTCCTGGGGTCATACTGGCTGATTGAGAGGTCCAAATGGGACCCGATATTCCTAGGACCACTCGAGAAGTTGCCGGGGGCTGCTGTTCGTCAGGGAGAAGGGTAGCCGTGTCTCTCGTTGAGGTAGGAGGGGCACGATTCGTACCTAGAGAAATGAGAGACACGTCTGCCTCCGGGGCGGAGGCCAGAATAGCCGTTACCGGCTAGAGAGGCAGAGCGGGATATACATGCTGGGGTGCATGCGGAGGTGGGGGCCGTACATTCAACAAATCCTCTATTTCGTTTTCTGCTTCATTTAGAGTCACATAGCTTTTATCTACTTGTAACCTAAACTGTCTGTCCGCATACTCGATGTTTTGTTTTGTCTTATTTTTATCATGAGCAATGGCTTTCTGAGTTACAGTCTGCCCTTGCTGTATCTTCATTAATTTCTCAGACTGTATGCATCTCCGTTTCGCCTCTTTCTGCCATTTGTTAAGAGTGTCAAACATGGACTGCCTGCTTCGTTTAGCGAACAGACGTTCCTGCAGATACTGGATCTTTTTCTCATCGAAAGATCCCGTCTTTGGCCACTGGAGTTCTACATTGTCTTTAGTGTATTTATTCCACAATGTATTAAATAAAAGGGGTCCAATACCATGCTTACAGTACATATCATGGCTAGGAGTTCCCTCCGGAGGGGCTGGCTGGCTTTCATCCAGCCTTGTACCTCCTCGGCCGACACAGTCAAAGCATAGTTTACTTAAACACGGCATCTCTCTTTTTCTAGACTGGCAGCTGCAAAGGAAAGGTATTATTCACAACACTCTCATACACATGGCCATGTTCTGCACTCAAATCCACTCTTGCAATCTTGTACAAATAAAGTGACTACAATTTCACATTGACATAAAACAACGCAACAAACGTGGTTTTCAAACAAGAGGTGGAGCCCATCGACTCCCTCCTATGGAGAACTCTTTCCAAATCTCAAGAAGACCCAAAAGAAATCAAACAGTCTTGTCCTTAGACTGCCTAGAGATAGCCACACAGGTTCCTCAAAACCACAGACCGACCTTGCGGACCATCCGACAGCATTCATGGTTCACCTCCCAAACTATTCCGGCTAATCCCGCTTTCTCAAGCGTCGCTCCAGATATGTCCGAGTGCTGAGTGCTGTCCGAGTGGAGAAGTGTGGCTCAGGTGTTAGAGGCGGCAGACCCGGAAGCTGAGATCGGTCCTGGACCAGGGTTCAATTCCCCGCCTCGGCGGGTCTTGGGCTAAAAAATTCCACGGACTCGACAATTCTCGCCCCGGTGCCTCCTCGACTCACGGGTTCACACTCTGCGACTCTGGGCAACAGCTTGCTTAATCTCCACAACGGCCCCTCGCGGCGGGATGCCTGACTTTCACCTTGTGGATACCCTGCTATCTCACAGGGGAATATCAGGAAGGGTTCCCTAAGCAAGCGCCGGGAAACCCACTGCGGGTAGCTGTGCGCTATATAAGCTCAACTACATTTACATTTACATTTACCCAATCTCAGCCACCTGAGTTTCCGAGAGCAGTCCGGCTGGGTGTGAACTTTTTCCACAAGTTACACCAAGGCGTCCGGTCTTAATCTCTAGTTATTTCCAAAATCCAAAACAGGAGTGCCTGCCCGTGCAGCCTCAATACTGTCCCGTCAAACCCCCTTTTCGAGTTCTCCGTGACCAAAAGTCAGCAAATTCCAAATTCAAATCCAAAGGATATCCAACATGAAACAAGACAAATCACTCACCTGGTGCACTCAAGTCCGATTGGGCGTTCTCCACTGCCAATTCTTGCGGACCGACGTGGTCCGTTCTCGGGTTACACCCGAAGGACTCCGGCGTGGGGCCACTAGCAGCAGGGGCTCTCTCGATCGGGAGAGCGGAGCGGACCCCCAATTCTTCGGTCGATCCTTCCCCCCCGATCAAGATCACCCTTTTCAATGTCCCGTCGTTTCTGATTACAGAGGGACGACCCCAACGCGGGTCCCGGCGGAGTCGCCAACTGAAGTACCGAAGAAATAATCATAACCCATATAGAGCCATACTTACAAATAGCCCATATACCAATTACCAATAATCAGTCAGTTGGCAGTGTAAACGGTCCAATCGTTTATTACAACAAAACAAACTCTGCCAGAGGAGCTTCTTGCGACCTAACCCCACGAGGTCCGCCAAGAAGACTGCTGGCACATTATCAGCACCTCACATATATACTTTTACATTTTGAAGCCGTTACCTAAGATGGAAAAATACAGGCTGGTACAGGTTGGTGCAAAGGAAGCCCCATATATGGAACACAAAACCCTTCTCAGTATAGTTCAGCTCATTATAGCAAGGTTGAGAGGGTGAATCCCTTCTGCAAACTTTGAGAGAGTCCGAACAGCACTCCCCTGGAATGTGCTTGCCCAATCTACCCCCACCTATAACCTTGACAGGCCTAATGTGCAGAAACAGCAGGTTGCTACAGTTGTACTATTTCACAGGGGAACGGATCTCGGCTATGGAGATGGAAAGGTTTTGTTAGTGCTGAAAGCAGACTAGGCCACAAAATGGCGCTTGTCGGGTCAAGCTGTGTTTACGTATAACTTAAAATAACGTGCAATAAAGTGTACATGGGTCCTTAAGTGGTTATGTGTGCAGGCTTATTAGTGTTCAAAACTCTATATCTGATCAATAGCTACACCACGCTAATTACTAGCTATAACTACATGTTTTACTAGGCCCAGATCGAATTCTGGTTCCTCAGGAAGGGTGGGTTGCATTCAGTGCATGCTTTACAGACAGTGCTTAGGACACACAAGGTGTCCACGTGCATTTCCCAGTTCAAACCGGTTGCTGGGGCACTTTGCACCCAGCTCAGGCGCAAAACTGGACAAAGAGGAAGGGGTGTAACCACCCCCTCCCCAGGTCCTCCCATAGGTGGAACCCAAGAGTTAGTCCAACCCCTAAACGTAGTATAGGAACCCAGTCCCTAGGACTTGAGATTACCCTGGACGAAACTTTGAAACATAAATCTTGGACCTTCGACATTCCATATCAACTGGAAGAGATCTCCCTTGGGGTCAAGAAGTGACTCCCCTGTTCAAACAGGCACCAAAGAAGCATCTTGCCGGTCTGCATTTTCGAGGCTCCCGCCGGATCCTGAAGAATCTACGACACAGGACACGGACTACCAGACATCTCTGAGGCCGACACGAGATCCCAGCAAAGCTGAGACCCGCAGCCAACACAAGAGATGTGGGACCGGAACTCCTGGACATCCTGCAAGTTTGCAACTGCACCTACTTCCCGAAGTTTCCCGAAGTTGTGCATTGGGCTATTTGCAGTCCAAGCCCGAGCACCTTTTGCACCGAAACTTAGAGGCCTACACTCCACGAGTGTTCCGTGGGCCCGCTCCCTGCATTTCGGCTCGAGGCGCCTTCATGATCCCTAGTCCGTTGACTGGTGGCTCTCCACGAAGGGCAATCCTTTGTTTCTTGGGCTTTCCTGGTTGCTCCAGAAGTGCCCTGACTCCCCTCCAAAGGGTGAGTCCCTCAGACCTTGCTGGTCTGCCCCGAAGCAATCTCGTCATCTTGCGTGGGTTGCTGTTGCCAAGGCTTCTTGGGTCCAATCCGGATACCAACACTGCAGCACTCGACATCCAACGTGGGACAGCTCGAATCCAGCTCCTGGTTGTTGTCGACGCCTCTTGGACCTCGTGGCTGAAGAGTCAAGCTTCACCTACTTCACTTGAAAGCACGCAACATCGGCTGGCATCTTCCTGCGCCATCCTGGTCACTGGCTAGTGACCCAAACTCTGTCCCCTCTACTTTCAGGTTCTTCATATCTCTGATCCACCTTTGGATCCATCTGGACACTCTTCTCCTGGGTGCCTGCAGCACTTCGTTGCAGCTCTCCATTCGAATCGACGACGAAACCCGACACAAAAAGACACCTATGCACCTGGCTTTCCTGGGTGAGGTAACACGAGTACTTTGATGCTCCCGTGGGTCTTGACTCTCGAAGTGTCCAGTACTGAAAGGGTTTCAACGTAGTCCACTCCTAAGTGTCCTTAAACTTTAAAACTGTAACAAACTTTCTCCATAGAAGTCAATGGTGATTTGCGGCTTTGTTTAGACACTGCAGGCGTCCCCCATGGGTCTCCTGCGTCCCTTCCTTGGGTGGTTCCTGGTTGCTCCAGCAGTTCTACAGGCCCTAGGCCTAGCTTCTATCCCTCACGTGGTTCTTATACCCCTATTTTAGTATATGGTTTGTGAGGCCCCTAGGGCAAAAACGTATACTGTGCTATTTACTATGTGCTATTTAAGTCCTTGTATTGTACTTTTGCCTCTAGCCTCATAAAGAGATTAGAGGGTTGTGTTTAGAATAAATACATATATTTTATATATATATACCTTGTGTGGTGCTCTTTCATTTGATCATTCAAGAGATTATAGACCGGTAAAACAAGCTTCTTTACATTCTTTCAAGACTTAGCCTGAAGGCTGCTCTCCACAGCTACTACTAGGATAGCTTTCTATAAAGGTTGTCTAAACTTACTATCAATAAGGTTCGTTTGGACTCGTGGAAGGTGCCCACTAGAATAGTGTAAGAACAACAATGTCCCAACTGGTATTAATTAAAGACAATTAGTAAAGATATGTAAATACATTATCTGAAAGGAAACAAGGAGACTCTATATAATTCTGACATGTGCTGGAAGCATCATTTTATGTATAAAACATTTTTGGGGGAAAGGAACAGAAATATAGTTTACAGTTATAGCAGCACTGCAATATATAAATCACAACAACTGAAAAAACAACCCAAATTGTACGTGGTGCTTTAGGTGTGACAGTGAAAACCAATATAGCGACGCAGGTGACAATGTGAAACAGCGTGAGTGGCGCAAAGTGACTGGTGAATAAATATACAGTGTATTCATTGATATACGGCGGATCCAGATAGATTAGAAATTCATTTTGAAAGTATTCAATGTGTTCAACCGCTTCGTATCTCGCGCCTACATTTGCGCTGAAAGGTCGACGGCGTTTCGATCCAGGTTACTACAGGATCTTCATCAGGACTGGGTCGTGGGCAGTGCTGGGGGCCAATTAACTGGCAATCAATCACCGGATGTCAACAAGAGCCAGATAGTATGTTGAGCTTCTGATTATGCAGATGGCAAGCGGTTAGTTCCGAAGTGCACAGGGACTTCTAGGCCCGGGTTCGTGTAGTAGGATCCCGTGGCAATCCTGGATGAGAAATTGGCTTCAATTTGACCAACGACAGGCGTTCTCAGTTGGCTGTGAAGATCGGGGTCAGAGATATACAGTTCCTTCCCGATCCTGGAACAAGTTAGTTTCCTGGCCACCGATCCCTAGCGTGGTCGGCTGGCTGAGAGTTAATCTCAAATTAAAACAACCTCGCGGACTGTCCGGCACATGTCAGAATTATATAGAGTCTCCTTGTTTCCTTTCAGATAATGTATTTACATATCTTTACTAATTGTCTTTAATTAATACCAGTTGGGACATTGTTGTTCTTATACTATTACGCCCCAATCCCAACACGGTTGACGGGTACCCCACTCCTGTTTTATTTACAACATTAGAATAGTGGACATCATATGCCAGGCCAACTTCTCACAACAGGTGGATTCCCTCCAGCAGAATCTCCTCCTGCACTGGTCTTGCAACCCCACTCCCTACTTGGGCATTCTCCTGGCCCCCTCGCTTCCTCGCACCATGGAATTGAACCACTCGACTCTAGTAGACCAGACTAGGAAGGCGCTGAATGGATGGACTGAGCTTAACCTGTCCTGGTTCAGGCCGCTGTAAAGATGACGGTCTTGCCGAGGATCCTGTACCTGTTCCAGACTCTGCCTCTAGTTCCTCCACCAAAAGCTATGCGGGCATTACAGCTGGCCATAAATAAATGTATCTGAGGAAACAGGAAGGTGCACCTCTCCGTAGCACAACTGTTGCGCCCCAAACACAAAAGCGGAGTGAACCTGCCAATGGTCCACAGGTATCTTCAGGCCGCCCACCTACGGTATGTATTGGAATGGAATCGCCCTCTCTCCGAAAAGCACAGGACCTTCATAGACCAGACGGTAGTCGGAGCGAATGTTTGTCGAGAGATCTGGCTTCCTTGCTGATCGTGATCATGGGGTCTCTACTTCTCCTCAGTCACTGCAGCAACAATGAAGGTGTGGGACGCGGTGGCTCTCACGAGAGTCCTGACGACCTTCCCCTCCCCAATGACGCCGATGGTTGATAACCCTGATTTCCCCCCAGGATGTAGGTCAGAGGTTGCTCAGGTATGGAGGGAGGCGGGCTGCAAGCGCTTAGGCCACCTCTTCAACCTTAACAGCATTATTTCCTTCACTCGAGTGTATGAGGGCCTCGACCTTCCCCGTACAGACGAGCTCTATTACCTACAACTATGGCACTGGGCTACCTCCACGGCGTACTTACCACACGTTTCGCACAAACTTACCCCGTTCAAAAAGTGGATAGCGAACAAGAAACATGAGGAGCATCTTATAGCGGGACTCTATGTTCTTCTTGCGCCAAACCAGAAAAGGAATCGCTCGAGAGGCCAACTCCGCTGGGAGGTAGAATTGGGGCGGGCTCTTTTGGACAAGGAGTGGGACAACATCCATTATAGATCCCATCATACAGCTTTCAATACCGCTGGTGCCGAGTCGACATTTAAGGTAGCATCATATTGGTATCTCACACCTGCTCGTATCCATCAATGGGACAAGAACCATACAGAGGAATGATGGTGGGGCTGCGGCCTAACGGGCTCCCTTGCACATCTTCTTTGCCATTGTCCGCGACTGGAGAGATTCTGGGAGCAGGTGCTCAATGCCATTGAAACTGTATTTGAGACTGAGATTCCTCACTTCCCGACCTACACTCTCCTAGGACTTTCGAACCTGATAACATTCCCTTTGTGGTCGCTGCGTGGTAGGCAGATGGCATTAGCGCTACTTGCAGCACGCCAAGCGATTCTGGTACATTGGGGCACGGCAACTGTCCCGGAACACACGGCGTGGCTTCATAGACTTTGGATGTGCCCTAGCTATGGAACGCATTTCTCTGGTACAAGACCAGAAGGGCGAGAAATACGCAGAATTATGGGCTCCTTTCATTGCAATATTATCAAAAGACCTCCAGGAAGTCACTTGCCCCAAACTCCTGCAACTCCTCAAGTTGATCCCTCAAGATCAGGTATAAGGTGCTCCCCATCTGGTTCACAGGAAGCTTTGGATCAAGCCTGGCAGGTGAGATCGGGTAACTTTCTAGCACCTGAGGGAACATGGTACGGGTGCCCCTCTTTCTTCTTTATTTTTCTTTTAGGGGGAGGGTGGGTTTTTCTATTCTTGCATAGGTTCCTGTTCTTGGATCTGTATTGCCCTTTTGATGGTTTATGTTTGTTTTACTTCTCAGGCATGTTTGCTAGCACTTTTACAAAAAATAACGTTATATTTGTTGGTGTATCATATGTCGCAAACATTTCAACTAGTCTCCCCTATTTCAATTACTGGGGTAGGAGATACAGCCACATTGTGCCTTGTTTAAAACTTGCTCAGTCCCTATTTATAAAATCACAGTTGCAAGACTACAAACAACACACACCCTGGTGTCACGTTCAGACTAAAGAAAAAAGTGTGTGTAAGCGAGATGGCACCTCACGGGTGCACCACCAACGGGAACCTGGCAGGTACTCACCAGGATATTGCCCTGTTCTCATCATTGGTGCCATCAAGCTCGAAAATATTTGTGTCCAAATAAACAAACAAGGATAGTGTTTGTGAAAAACATGCAGTGTAGAAAGATAAATGACATACATAAAGTCAAAACAACAGACAGACCACAAACAACACGGATAACCAATTTTATTCTTTCTCCGTAGTGTTGGTTGTGGATTATTAAAAAAGTGAGTGTGGTTACTACTTATCCAACCATACCCCACTTGCCGACATGTTTCATTGCCATTCAACTTTTTGGCAATTTCTTCAGGGCATTACATATTTCAAGCCACTGCATTGGACGTATGTCGTCTTGACAACTGTGAAGATGATAAAATACACAGCACTGTAGTGATTGCCAACCTGCCTTTTAGATCACTATTAATGTGGCCAGACCAAATTACACATAACTCCAATGTGTTTATTTACCCTCTATCAGCTATCCAATCTCGTACCAGCCGAGAGGTGAACACCCAATGGTGTTTCTAAAAATGCTCCAAACGTGAGTCTCTTTTCTTTTCCATCCGTAATTTACACTGCAGGGAGTTAAAAACAGTGCACGTTTACACGTTTATCTTATTTTTCAGATATACAAAAACAGCTTACTTTCGTGCTTCATCTATTACTAACCCATTATGAATTGAGAGCGTTTACTGAACTGCCCGCTATTTTATCTCGAAGCGATCTGACCCTGCCAGCAGTCTAACTCGGAATTGTATGAGTTTACTAGACTGCCCGTTATCTTATCTCCAAACGATATGGCTTTGCCAAGAATCTAGCTGATAATAGCCAGAATTCCATTTTTCTATGTACCAACCGGACCCCTTACCAGTATGAAAAATCCGCTAGCGTTTCCTCAGCCTGTGTGTGCCTCTGGGGTCTGACTCGTGTTATAAATCACTCGAGTGTTCCGGTATACTCCGTGTTCTCGCGAGATTTTACTCTCGATCTACATCTCAAACGTGGACGCCATCTTTGAATGGGCCAATATATGATTCAGTACTGCGTATTGACCCGAGACACTCGAGTTCTTTGATGTGTACAGGCTATATCGATGTAGTTTACATGTCTTAATGTGACATATCTACATCAAAATTCCCAGTCTAATCAAAAACGGAAAACGGTGGAGTTCATCTACCCAGTGCTGGGGCGGTACATTGGTTTAGGGGGATCATCTATACATTTGCCCCCACATAATGGAAGTCCAATTTAGTGAATTGTTGATCACCTTGAGGAACTCATTTTTACATAAAAAGAAAAGAATTTCTTTTCTTAAAAAAACATGTTCCAAAATTCACATACAACAAACCAAATTTAACTTTGTGTGTTGCCTATTTAGTTTCTATATGCCAGACTTTCTAATCAAAAGATGGTTATCATAATGTGGCATATTGACTAAAACAGGGCTGGATTTCTGGTTTATGGAGGTATCATGCTCATACACCTTCACACATGTCAACGAATCACCCTGGCTTGATAATTAGATTCTGAATTGTTGGAGTTTCACTCACCCAACTTGAGGGAGTTTTAATGTACTTTATTCCATTCCAACAAATCATTAAGACCTATTCTCTCGCTTTTTTCTTGGTAGATCCATCTAGCCTCTTTCGAAATAAGCAGGCGTTCAACTGAACCAGAGTCGCCTGTCACTTTTTCCAATACCACCCATTTGAATGTGTGCCTATTGTTGTAACAATGTTGTACCAGTTTTGTGGAAAGTTTTCCTGCCTTGATCGTGCTCAAGTGTTCCTGGATTCGTGTTTTTATTTTTCGTGTCGTGAGTCCAATGTATTGTAGACCACATTCACAGTCCAACCTGTAAACCACATTAGTGGTGTTACAATTGCTGAACTGCCTTAGACTCCATTCTTTGCCTGATTGTAACTTTACACTTTCACTTTTAATGTTAGAGGACACACCGAGCATGACCCGCATGGATAATGTTCTGAGGGGACCGTGCTGTTGCTTGTTACATTGCAAACTTGTGGGCGTGTGTGAACCAGCTTATCTTTGAGGTTACTAGCATGTTTAAAAGCAAACCTAGGCTGTGGCATAGTAAACTCCTTTGTTGACAGCAACGGCCAATGTTTTCTGATCGATTGCCTTATTTTAGTAGCCAAAGGGTCGAATGTCATTACCACCGGTAGGCAGTCTTTCTTTTCCCGATGGTTAACCTCTAAGAGTGCATTCCTAGGTGTATTTAAAGCTCTCTTTCTTGCCTGTTTGACGATTTTTGCAGGGTAATTTTGTTGTTCTAATTTATTTGCCAGAACCTGTGTCTGCTCCTTATATTTTTCTGTACTGGAGCAATTTCTCCGATATCTAAGAAACTGACCCACCGGCAGGTTGTCTCTAAGTGCTCTTGGATGGTATGAGTCGTAGGACCACAAGGAATTCCTGTCGGTGGGTTTCTGATGGACACTTGTCTGTAGGCCACCCTCGCTGGCTTTAATGTCTAGGTCTAAATAGACTGCAGTATCCCTGCTATAGGACCACGTAAACCGCAGGCTTTGATCCTGCGCATTCAGCCAGTTTAGGAATTTCAACAAAGTGGACTCCTCTCCAGTCCAAATGCAGAGCACGTCGTCTATATATCTCCTCCAGAGACGTACCTGGTCTCTGAAGGGATTGGTGGAGGGATAGACTACGTGCTCCTCAAACTGGCCCACATATATGCAGGCCAGACTGGGGGCCATAGTTGCCCCCATCAAGGTCCCAGTGGTCTGCAGGAACAATTTCTCCTTGAAACTAAAAAAGTTTCTTGTGAGAGCTAATTCTATGCACTGCAGAACAAAAGTTTGTGGTGCATCATAAAACCATTCCTGCATTCCCAGGGCACGCGCTGCTGCCACCAACGTTGCATCCTGAGGAATGCAGGAATACAGAGATTCAACATCGATTGTGACCAGCATCTCTCCAGCAGGATCAAATGCCATATCCTCAATTACATTAAGGATATCCGTAGTATCCCTCACATAAGATTTTTGTGTCACAATCGATTCTTGCAGAAAATAATCTGCGAACTGCGACAGCGGTTCAAGAACTGATTGTATGCCCGATACAATTGGCCTGCCCGGCGGAGGCCGGGCAGGCTTATGTATTTTCGGCAGAATGTAGAATGCAGGAGTCCTGGGGTTGGTATTCACCAAGAACTCTGCTTCTTTTGATGATATCCACTTTTTTTCTTTCGCCTCTCCTACCATTACTTTTATGGTTTTGAGCAATTCAGGGGTGGGGTCTTTATTCAATGGTTGGTAGTTAGTTCTGGTGTTCAATAGGCGATACACCTCTGCTTCATAGTCACACGTATTCAGCACAACTACTGCGCCACCTTTATCTGCACTTTTTATTGTCAATTTTTTATTGTTCTGCAAGCTTCTCACAGCTTCCCAATCCTGTCTAGACATGTTTTTATAGTTAGTATTTCTGTCTTCTGCTTCCAGTGAATCTATGTCCTGTAAAACCTTTGATTCAAAGACAACGATTTCTGGACCGACAGATCCGCTTGGTGGTAAAAAAGTCGACGGTTTTCTCAAATTGGTATTGAACCCCCTTTGATTTTCTTGAGGTTGATTTGCAAAAAACTTTTTCAGTTTTATCTTTCGCATTGTCTCGAAAAACTCAATCCTGCAATTAAAAGAGTCATGTATAGGGGTATGAACGAAGCCTAATCCTTTATTTAATACTCGTTCCTCACTGTCTGTCAAGGTGTAATCTGACAAATTCACCACAATACTGTTCATAGTGGTTGTCTGCCTCTGCTCCGAGTCTGTCGTGGAGAGAAGTTCTGCCATTGGGGGGGTGGACGATTGCCACGTCCTCTTCCTGTTTGCCCTGCCCCTCTGTTGGGCACTTGACCCTGCCCTAAAAAAGAGCGTAGTAAAGTGCCCAGATCAGCGTTGCTTTGTTCTTGAGGATTAAACCCTACTCTGTTAGTTTGAGGCCTATCCTGTTCGTCCTCACTGGACGTGTTATCGAATGTCCAGTTTGCGGGAGTGCGTTTTTGTTGTTTGCTAGCACTGCCAACCTCCGGGTTGTAGGCAATGAAGCTGGCTCTTAAGAAATAAATCACCGTTCACCAGCACTTTATGGGTCGGCTCTTTGTTGCTAATATTGGACTTTTTGCGGTTCGGTGTGACAATCTACGCCATATATATATATATATATATATATATATTATTACCTACTGGCGGTCGCCATTAGGTGTGTATAGTAAGGAACTAGTTTCTATAGGAAATCCACAACATTCTATTTGGAATAACTTTGGCGCTGGTAGACGAATCTTCGTGAATTTTTCCAAGAAAATGGCCTGCTCGGTTCCGCTCCTTCCCTGAAAGTTTGGGGGTGATTCGTCAAGTGGGGGCCGAGAAAAAAGGGGGGTCCCAAAACGTGTTTTCCCTATGCAATTTTCCATAGGGACCTTTAGCCAGGGCTAAAGCCCGAACGGCTGAACGGAATTACACGAAATTTGGCAGAGAGGTAGAGTTCTGTTCGCAGATTGTGCTTTTTGTTAAATTGTGTAAATATGTTCAGTAGTTTCTGAGAAAATTGCAAGTAAAATAATATCGATATGAGAGACGGAGTTCAGCACGCGTACGGAAATCCGTTCAATTACGAGCGCGAGCTGCATGCTGATTGGCTGTGAATTGTCTGTCAACACTCAAACCCAGGAAGTGTTGGCGGTCATCTTGTGCCTCGCTAGAACCGAGTCACAAGAAAACAGTAAAGCAAAGTCGAGAAATAAGGGAAGGGGGTAGGCTACAAACATTCTGACCCTCTAGGCTTGCTCTGGGGGTCGTACATGGATGTTTAGGCTCTATTTTTTATTTTTATTTTTTTAAAGGAAAATCGCGGCGTACGCGTATGGAAACACGTACAATTACGAGCAAGAGCTGCATGCTGATTGGTTGTCAATACTCCAAAACTGGAAATGTTGGCCGCCATCTTGTTTGTCGCGAGAGCCGAGTCACAAGAAAACAGTAATCAAAGTTTAGAGATAAGGAAAGGGGGCAGGGTAGAAAAATTCTGACCCTATAGTCTTGGTCAGGGGGATGGTACATGGATCTTTAGGCTCAATTTTAATTTTAAATAAAATAAAAAATGGCGGGGTACTCGTGCAGTACTTGTACATGGTGGAAAAGGTGAAAAAAAACAAGAAGTCTGTTTTGTTTATTAGGTCCCGGGGGGCAAATTACGGGGGCAATTTTTAGAGCTATATTTCTATGACAGTATGTAAAACTTTCCGTTTTTTTTTCCTGCATCAGTTGTACTCTCTACGCATGTGCAGCCTTGTTTGCAAATGCACTTTTTTTTCTTTTTCTTCAAGTTCGCCAAGCAAACCTCTCCTGATTTTAGGTATTACATTTGCCGCTTTCTTTTCCCGGGTCATGTGTATCACCCGGTGCTATACTTTTGTAATATATTAATAAACATATTGTATGTATATTTATTTGAAATGTCGTGTCAAGGCGCCAAACGTTGATTACATACTCCGTCCAACCGCCATTTTAGTAGTTTTTCTCCGTTATTTTTATTATACCTGTTACTTTCATTTTACCCTGTGCATATTTTCTCTGTGATCGATGAGATTTCGTGCCACAGATACCACGGTGTTTGTCCTTGGTCTCCGATCTTATCAGACTTGGTCACACGTATAGCTAGAAAGTAATTTGAAGGACGTAAGGCACAGGCGTTACAACACGTGTTGGTCAACAAAAAACATTATTAAGATTATGCATTTATCATGTGTGGTAAATGCATACTAGTTGTAAAAGCATGTGTGGAAAAGCGATATGCGTGGTAATGGTTTTGTGGTGACGATCACGTGTGCTTATGAACCGGGTCTGGTCGTGGTGGAGTCCAGGGTACCAGGCAGAGGGGCACGCAGCTGCACTCATACAATATAGAAGTAATATAGGATTTTTTAAACTTAAAAAAAAATGATTCCATAATTATGCTACATTAAGTCTTCTGTTAGTATGTTCATTAGATACATGAATATATGTTTTTAAACAATTAAAAACATTCGCGTATTTTTTTGTACGTGGCGCCGTACATGACGTTGTTGTAAACGTATCTAGGACCCTATTTAAATATTCCCGATTTATGCCCTTATGTGGTTCTAACAAATCATATCCTTATAAAGGCATAAGAATCATATCCATATTTAGTCATAGCCAATGCAGTCCAAATACGGCAAGGCTACTCCCATAGACTCCTAGAAAGCACAACGCGTTCTTAAACAAACCAAGCCTCCAGCAGCCTGGGAATTCCCCCTGCTTCTGTATTGATTTGTCTTAGAACTCCAGGAGTCTTAAAAAGAACTGTGAGTTCTTAGTGACGTCTTATGTCCAACCTTGCGTCAAACTCGGCACCTTCCAGGTATAAATATACCAGCAGCTACCCTAACAAAACACACGGTGGTTTGGAGCAGGTCAGCTATCTACTTGCCCGACGCCCTGCTGTGGCAAGTGCCGAAGGAAGCCGACCCTCCCATTGACGCACTGAGAGAGACGCTGTCTTTTCTCCTGCCGAGAAATCCAGCTTCAGTGTTTCCAGTCACCCTTGCGGGTTGCTGGGAGATCGTGTCCTGAGAAAGAGATACAAGACCTCCTTCATTCTATAACCAAGGTACGGAGCTAATTAGATCCTTAGAGAATTCTTGATTCAGATTCTTGGCAAAAACTATCTTAACTTAAACTGCAGCTCACTTACTCCTTCCCACGTACTAGGCTTAGGTTAGGTACACCGGGGTAGGCGTATCTTAGAAGCACCAGTTGAGTACGTTTAGTCATGGTTTTATATATGTATATATTTTATCTATTTTAAACACCGTATGGCTCAGAAACCATACCATGCTTTTACAGTATTATTTTATAATACTCCTTTTACTGTACGCACTTTACTTTATAACAAGTATTGCAATTGTGGCAACTCACTTCTCTTGCATGAGAAAGAAGACTGTTCAATAAATAACCACTTTTATTGAAAACGCCCGTCTCTCTATTTCTCAGCGCTTCTGGTGAAACTAAGCATGCACGATTGACTGAGTGAAATAGTTATATATTGTTTCCGTGACTCTGGAGATATACTCCTTATTCTGGAGGGAGCAAAGTTGTCATGTTTATGCGGTTGTCAGAAACGAATCCCTTCTTGTCTTCACACAGACCCCTTTTTCCCGTAAATACTCCAATAGACGTCTGGAGTGGGTGAAAGGTTAATATCCGCCGAAACTTAGTAGGAAGAGATTCCTATGTATTAGTTTTTGGTTTAGTCAACGTTGAAGGATACAGTGTTTAAAAATATTGTGCACCTAATCTTTGTTTCCTTGAAACTTGCTCTGCAAACTTTCTGTCAGCAAAATGACGGAAAGTGAAGAAGAAAAAGAAAGAGAAGCTTTAGCAACTCAACTTTTAGCGGAAGACACAAGTCTCCGGCAAGATGGCCCGGATGCTATAATCATCCCAGTCAAAGTAAGGAAGAGTGTAACTTACAAACTTATAAATAATGGAGTATCACCAAGAGGTGGTATAGTCATATTTGTGGTAGAGGCCCATGAATATCGTCGGACAGACGTATTCTATTCTTGGATACATTTTCCAGCAGCACATGCTGTAACACGTGATTTCCACTACTACAAAATAGATGAATCTTCAACGGAATACGTTCCTTTTGAGGACATTGAAATTCCACTAACATACCAAGAGCACCAGCTCTGGAGGAGGAGCTTGGCGGGCATCCGAGATGGCCGCGTGAGCACAGCGCTCTCCGGACCCCCGCCGCTCCCGGCTTAATATCCTGCTTTAATCCTGATTTTTTGCGAGGATTCGTATAGAGGACGTTGGGCTGATCTACCTGGACCTTTCAGAAATTGATTTGGACATCGGGTGCCTGAATTATGTTCAATTGAACTTTTGGGCTCCACCCTCGAAGCACGCCCGGGACTGGGTGAGGTTCGGTGGCCGTCTTGGAGTTGAACAACAACGGCAGGGGGATTGGTCTTGCGGGTCCCCTTCTTAAGTTTCGGTTTCGTTTCTGCCTCAGACTGGGACACTGGTGAGAGGGTCGGGCCAGAGCTGCGGCCGGGACACGAGTGGGTTGTCTGGCCCTTGGCTGCACTGTTCCTGGAGTGGGCTGCCTCTATCCTGGTGATATCCCTCTTGTAGTCCTTTGGTCCCGGGGCCTTCATTTCTGGTGCCCGGTCCGTCGACCCTGGTGACTTTACTCGTGACGCATCTTCAAAATGGCGGGCAGAGGGGACCGAGAGACGCGCAAGACGAAGACACCGCTGCGCGGGGGTCCGGTTCAATCCAATGTTATGGATCGTTATACCCACTCAAAAGGGTCCCCCGGAGCTGCCCTGCCCGGTCCCATCGCGTCCGATCAAGTAGTGGATGCGTCGACGGAGCCCTCCTTGCAGGACATCATGGGCGCCATTTCTGGCATGAGGGAATCCATAGGCCAACAGTACGAAACCTTGGCCCACAAACTTGACACTGTGGCAATTGAGGTGAATTTGATTCGAGCCGATCTCTCCAAGACGAACGAAAAGGTGAAGTCGTTGGATATCAAATCATCCAGCCTCACGACTGACGTCTCTGATATTCAGACGGAGATTGGCAATCTCCGTAGGGTGAACGATTTCATGACCCGGCGCTTGGAGGATTTTGAGAACAGGGCACGTCGCTGTAATGTTCGCGTGGTGGGTGTGCCGGAGAATCCAGAACCCCACTCGGTTGATCTCCTGGTTGAAGACCTCATCCAGAACCACCTTTCTCCGTCTGGCCTTAGTAAATTTTTCGCAGTGGAGCGCGCACATCGTGTTCCAGGGGGCCAGGGCAAGCCGGGCGCCCCGCCGAGACCTATTATTGCAAAGCTTTTCCATTATAGAGATCGGGACGCTATCCTGCAGGCCTCGCGGGTGAAGGGCCCGGTGGCCTTTGAGAATGCCACGGTGAACTTTTATCCGGACTTTTCCCAACAGGTCCAGAAGCAGCGTATGGGATTTCGTGGTGCCAAGAAGCGTCTTAGGGACATGGGGCTGCGTTACGCAATGCTCTTTCCGACTAGGTTGCGGGTGGAGTATAATGATCGTACTTTCTTCTTTGATCGGCCAGATGCTGTGAATGACTGGCTAGACTCCCTGCCTCATCGACCTCCTGAGACTGGGTCCGAAGCCCACCCGGGCGGTGCTGAGGGTGGCGTAGAGAGCTGAACATTTTATCTTTGACTGATGCCTTGTTTTGTATACCTTCTCCAGGGATGTAAGCCTATGTTCCTCTACCTCACATGTGTTTTGATGTATGATCTTTTTCTCGTCATTGGTTTGATCGGGGGGCGGGTGGGACAGAGCCTTTCCTCCTCCGGGGTCTTTGTGTAGAATAGGGGTTCTTGGGCGACAGGCACACTGCAGGTTGGGGTGGCTTTTTAGCTTTTTGCAGGGGTGCAGGGTGGGGGGTGTTTTCTTGTTACCTGGGGGGTGGGTGGTTGGGAAGTTTGTTGTTTGTGTGTTCTGGGTTCAAGGCGACTTTATTCTGTATCTGGATTGCTTTTTATGGTCATGCTCATTGGTGGGGGGTTTGGGCTTTTTCGGGTGGGATGGGGGGTAGCGGGTTGAGATTTGTCTCGTGGAACGTTAATGGTCTGGGGGATCGTATCAAGCGAAGTGTGGTGTTGAAATGTATACGACGTTTATCTCCTGACATTGTTTTCCTGCAGGAGACTCATTTGATAGGCAATGTTTGTCATGCAATGAATAGGTGGGGCTATCGCCTCGTAGCGCATTCGGGGTTTACCTCGGGTTCCAGGGGTGTGGGTATCCTTGTCCGGGCTTCCCTCCCCCTGGCTATTGATGATGTTATTCAGGATGATCGGGGGCGGTATGCTGTTCTTGTGGGTCGATATGAAGGCCGTGCCCTCTCCTTGTTAACTGTTTATGTGCCCCCCGGCTTGCAGACTTCTACCTTTTCAGATTTGGGCCGTGTCTTGTTGGACCTCCCTGATAGTACTCTTTTTCTGGCTGGTGATTTTAATTCAGTAGTCTCCGGTCTCCACGATCGCCACCCCCCTAGGGATACCCCTGCGGCTCAGCAGTGGTTGGGTGGATTTTTGGATACCTTTGGCCTGGTGGATTGCTGGAGGCTTTTACATCCTACGCAGCTTCAGTACACCTTTCACTCTGGGGCCCATGGGAGTCTGTCTCGGCTGGATTATTTCCTGATGCCTGCGGCTCAGTCCCCAGCGGTGCGTGAGATAGTACACCTGCCCAGGGGTGTCTCTGACCACTCTCCGCTCTGGCTTCGTTTTGAGGTTGGAGTGGAGGCAGTGGGGCGGGTGGCCCCCATTAATCCGTGGTACCTCACCTCCCCCGAGACCCGCACCCTTCTGCTTAAGTCCTTTGACTCGTATTTTCTGGATAACGAGGGGTCGGTTTCCTCTGCTGTGTCCCTATGGGAGGCCTTTAAGACCGTGATTCGTGGGCAGGCCCTCTCCCTTATTGTTGAGGCTAAGAGAGCGAGAAATAGAGAGGTGGTTGATCTTGAGGGGGAGATTTCTGCATTGGAGGAGGGTTTGGAATCTGGTGTCACGCCTGAGAAGCTCCATGCCCTGGGTCTGAAACAATTTGCTTATAAGTCCATGGTCACAGATGCCGCCAAAGTGATGTTTCGGGAGCAACAGGGTCGTTTGTATGATGTGGGTGACAAAGCGGGTAAATTGCTGGCATGGCTGGATAAGAAGGAGAGAGCTAATCGTGTGGTACCCGTGATTCAGTCTGCGAGTGGTGTGAGTGTAACGGACCCGATTGGAATAGTTGACCGGTTTGCCGATTACTTCCGTGTGGTGTATACCCCTGTGTCTGAGAGGGATGTGGTTGACTCTCGCCTTTTGTTGCGTGATATAGCCCTGCCCATTGTTTCCGATTTAGACCGTGTGGCGTTGGACTCCCCCTTTACGGTTGATGAGATAGCTACTGCCATCCGTTCCCTCCGTTCGGGCAAAGCATTGGGCCCGAACGGGTTGCCAATCGAATTGTACAAGTTGCGTCCCGATAGGGTGGCTCCGTATCTTCGCGCCATGTTTCTGGAGTCCCGGGAACGGGGTATTCTCCCTTATGATCAGAGACTGGCCACAATAGTTGTCATCCCCAAGGAGGGTAAACCACGTGATCTTTGTTCCTCCTACAGGCCCATATCTCTACTAAATGTTGAACCCAAGGTGTTGGCGAAACTCCTGGCATCCCGTCTCTTGACGGTCATTAGTGACTTGGTCCATCCGGATCAATCCGGATTTATCCCGCATCGCAACACGGCTTTGAACCTGCGTCGTCTTCACGGCGCGATTGCGGGGGCGGGGCTTCTGACGGAGCCGGCCATTTTGGCATCGTTGGATGCTTCCATGGCCTTCGACACGGTGGAGTGGCCTTATCTTTGGGCGGCTCTTGAGAAATTTGGTTTTGGGCCTGAGTTTATTGGTTGGGTCCAGTTATTGTACGCGGAACCTCTGGCGCAAGTAGTGGTGAACGGTAGGGTCTCGGTTCCTTTCACCCTTGGAAGGGGTACCCGTCAGGGATGCCCCTTGTCTCCGTTACTGTTTGCGCTCGCCATGGAGCCATTGGCTGCTTGGCTTCGGTGGGAACCTTCCCTCAAGGGGATCCGCTGGTCTCCGGACTTTGAGGACCGCGTGTCGCTTTACGCGGACGATATCCTTTTATATCTCACCTCCCCGCGTAAATCTCTGTCTGTTCTGTTCGACGTTCTTGCTTCCTTTGGAGCCAATTCGGGCCTTGTTATTAACTGGACCAAGTCCTGTGTATATGTTCTTTCGGGGGTTTTGCCCCCCTTGCCGAGCAGACTTCCGATTCAGGTGGTCCACTCGGGTTTCAAGTATTTAGGGATTTTTATTACGTTGGACCCGACGCTCCGCTTTGAGCGTAATCTCCTCCCACCATTGCTTAGATTGCGCCTGGATGTGGCCCGTTGGCGTAAGCTTCCTTTGTCTCCTCTGGGCAGGGCGGCTCTGTTTAAAATGATGTCCTTGCCGCGATTCCTTTACGCGCTCCAAAACTCCTATGACGCTATTCCTAAGACCTATTTTCGAGAGATTGAGAGTCTTCAGCGGCAATTGATATGGGATGGGCGTCCGCGTATCGCACTCGCAAAGCTCACCATCCCTTGGTATGACGGGGGCATGGCGCTCCCCGATATCAAGCGATATTACTGGGCTTCCCAGTTGTCTGCCATTAATCACGTGATGTTTTCCCCGGGTCGTAATCCTGCATTCGAGATGGACAGATTCCAGCTCCCGGGTGGGGACTTTACTAGAGTACTTTATTCTCGATCGGCCGGGCGCCATCTTGTGGGCCCATCCAAGATCGCAGTAAATGTATGGCGAGCTGCGAATGTGAGTTTGGGGTGGGAGGATCGCTTGACGTTGGCGACGCCGCTTTACGCCTCGGAACGTTTGGGCGGACTTTGGTCCACCAAGGGTTTCGACCGCTGGGATATGATAGGGATTTGTAAGGTGGGTGATGTGTGCTCGAACGGTAGTGTGAAGTCGTTCCAGGCCCTCCAGGCGGAATATGGTTTGAGTGGTAGGGAATTTTTTCGCTACCTGCAGGTCCGGCATGCCCTCGCCTCAGTTTTGGTTCCTAATGAGGCCCTGCCTGAATCTTCCCCCCTCGAGGACCGTGTCCTTGATGGGCATCTTCCCGATAGTACTATTTCTCTGATTTACAAGAAATTGATCAATAATCGGGCGGACTTATTGGTCCGACTTCGGGAGACTTGGGTTGGCGATGGGTTGGAGCTGGACGACGAGGATTGGCAGTCGGCACTCTCTTCTCCCAAGGAGGTGGCCATTCCTGCCCGTCTCCGTTTGGTTCAACTTAAGATTCTTCATCGAGTTTATGTCACGGGTCCGCGTCTGGTGACGATGGGCTTTTCTTCGGATGGGCTATGCAAGCGTGGTTGTGGTTTGAATGCGACCTTTTTACATATCCTTTGGGAATGCCCGGCTGTAGCGGCTTACTGGACTGCTGTGCTTGAGGTGATGACTGCTGTGACTGGTGTTGCCCTGCGGCCGGAGCCGCGACGGTGTCTGTTGAATGTGTGGGAGCCCACTGACTACTCTGTGGCCCAGACCAGATGGGCTACCCTGGGATACATGATTGCGAAGCGGGATGTTGCGCAACTCTGGGGCGCTTCCAGGCCCCCTGAGGTTTCGAAGTGGGAAGACAACATGGACTGGTCCATGTTTCGTGAGAAGACGGTTTATGTGGCCAGGGGCAGACCCAGGGCGTGGACGAAGGTTTGGGGCCAGTGGAATGATTATCGTGGGGATGTTTGCACCCCTCCCCTTGTAGGCACTGCTGAGATTGTCCTATCTCCCTAGACGTGCGTTCCCGGAACCTCCCCATACGGGTTTTTTCTATATTTCCGGTTCTCCCCGCTGCTCCCCTCCCCCCCCCTTCCGACTCGATTGGAGCCTCCGGGCTCTAGGTGTGTTCTCCTGATCGTGGACCGTCCCCTCCTTTCTTTGGGCTGACCTTACTTATCGTACATTCGCCTTTTAGTGTTTGTTTTTCTTTTGTAAAATAAAAATTCGAGTTGCTCTGTGATATTTGTGGAGCGATGCTTTGTGCTCGAGCTGTACCCGACCGCGGGTGTACGTTTCTGTTTCATGCACTGTGCCTTGTTATTAGCGGCCAGCCCGTGCGGTTGTAGGCCCATTCTTGTACTTTTCTATGCTTGCTCCAATAAAGGTTTTTGAAAAAAAAAAAAAAAAAAAAAGAGCACCAGCTCTGGTTTAATGGCGCCCTAAAACATCAAAATCACTTCACCAGGCTCGGTCCACTAGGTAGACCAGGAGCCACATGGCCGGTTCTAGCCGGCTATACACCACATCCGGACATTGAAAAAATGTCAAACGGAGAACTTTTAGTTCAGCTAAAACAACTAATTAAAATACATAGACAATTGGCCCAATATGTCATGCGGACTTTAACAGTCAAACCAGCAATAAGAATTCCACAGCACACACCTCACCAGGGGAACACAAATAAATTTACACCACAGACTATATAATCAGTTATTGGCAAATTACCCGCAAAGCGGGAACAAATTCCGTTCTGGTTAGCTCAAAAAATTACTCAGATAGAGGCAGTATTTCCTGATACTACACCTCATGACAAACACAGAGTTCTGACTATCTGTCTTCCAATGGGGATCGCACCACATGTGGAGGACTGTGACACTTGGGGCACAGTCTTTGCTTCAATATACACAAAAACACATGGTGTTCCGTCTATGGTGGTTATACCAGACGTATTAAGACAGATTCAAAATGAATATGGTCCAGAGCCTGCTTTAACTCTAGGTATGAAATTACTGAAAGACTTTAAGCAAGTCTCGGCTATACTATTAGCCAACATAAAAGGAGAAGCAGCATCTGTGGCGATCCGCCAAAAATTGAAAGAAACAGATATAGCAGAACAACCTTTTGAACTTGCCAGAATATCTGAAAAATCTTGTGAAGAATTAGGTAGAGATAGTTTGGGTGGGAAACCACTAAAACCACAACTAACTGAAAATCCTGAAAAGAGCTTTATTAAAAATAATCTCATTACTCCAAAAAAGAAGTGGGAGGGTAATAAACAAACTACTCCCAGAGAAAAACAGTTCCAGTCCAGAGGAAGGTCTCCCCAACAGAGAAATAGATCTCCAGAAAGGGGGGGCAGGTCTCCACAACAGAAGCCCTCTGAAAAAAGATACAACCTTAGAAATAGGGATAATTTAAGAAAACCTGACAGATATCAAGATAATGATACATGTCCCTCTCGATCTTTTCAGACTTCCTCGCAGAAATCGGAAAGAAGAGGACGGTCAGAACACAAAGAAGAGCGCGTCAAGTCCAAAGACAAGGAACCTGCTAATCAAAGTAAAAAATTACAATTTCCCAAAAAGAAGGTAGCCAGCATTAAAATAAAACATGCCGAGGATTCTGAGGACACAACTCAAGAACGGAGAATGGGCCCAGACAATGCTAGACAGCGCAGCAGAAGTGACCATAGCTCGCAAGATCCTGATGAATCTTCTGGAGATAGTGGACACAAATGAATACATTCAGGTGGAAACTGCAGACACCAGAGTTAGTGTGCCCCATAAATTATATAAAATAACATTACGTATAGAGGGGGACAAAACTAGGAAAATAAAAGGTCTCTTTTGGGAGAACCTATCTAAAGGCTATGATATCCTGCTAGAAGAGAAAGACTGGCCACCAGAGTTTGTCAGGGAGTGCCCACATGGCGAAGAAATGATTATGCCTGCCTTCTCAAATCACATTCCAATTCATAAAAAATACACATTTGCTAGAAAATGGGAAGTGCCCCTGCATTATATAAAAATCATGGTGGATGGGATGAGGATTCTCCTCACCATAAAATTCTGTTAAAAAATCAACCTACTGCACAGAGGCAGTATCCTGTTAAGCAAGAAGCTAAAAAACAAGTAAGGGAGATCTTAGATCAACTTGAATATCAGGGGGTGATTGAAACATGCACCTCACAAATGAACAATCCTTTGTTTCCTGTCTCCAAGCCAGACGATTCATATTGTCTAGTTTTTGACTACAGACACCTAAACTCCTGCTGCAAAACATTTGCAGTACAAAACTCACACAGTGCAGCACTAATGAATAACATTGTGCTTAAAAAATATAAAACGACAATAGATATTTCGAATGGTTTCTTTTGTAAAAACATAGCACCAGAAAGGAGGTATTTGACCACTTTCTCAAGTACGGGGGCCCAAAGGCAATTATGTTGTCTCCCCCAGGGATTCAAGAACAGCCCAGGATTATTTTCAGCAAGGGTAACAGAATTACTACAAATGTATGATGATGAGGCATTATCTTATGTCGATTACATCTATCTTACAGACGATGACCTGGAGACACACTTGAAAAGAGTGAACACCATTATACTTGGGTTCGCATCTGAATGGTACAAATTCAACTTCAAAAAGTCACGAATTGCCCACCTCACTGTCCTATTTTTAGGATATGAAATATCAAGTGAAGGCAAAAGCCTAGCAGACAACTTCTTAGAGAAGTGTGCAGTACTCCAAGCTCCAAAAACGCTGAAAAACTTACAATCAATTCTAGGTTTCCTGGATTTCGGAAGAACTTACATTCTAAACTATGCAGAGAGGGTTAAACCTCTCTACGAATTAGTAAAACCTGATTTCAAACCAATCAATTGGACTCAGAAACACACAAAAATTTTAAGATCAATACAAACAGATATGTTAACTAAAACAAAACTGCAAACACGCGCAAATGAATGCAACCTTGTAATCCGACTCATCCCAGGAAGATGCGGATTCACGTACCTGACCTCTAATGAGGGAGAAACGGTACCAATAGCTTATAAATCACACTTGTACACACAAGCTGAAATGAAATTCAGTTCTACTGAAAAAATTCTGACTGCGGTTCAAACTGCTGTAGTAAAAGAAAAAGCCCTAGCCCAAGGGAAGAGCATATCTGTTTTAACAGCAGTATCAGCCATTGAGGCAGCAACAAGACCGAGCATTCCGAATGCTAAAGCTTTAGATCCAAAATGGATACAATGGGAAAATTCTCTTGCTGCAACAGACGTGAAACACGCATTTGATCCCAAAATGAGAAAACTAGAACATCTAGAACACGAACATGAATGTCCTCTGCCGACCGAAATTCTGCCTCTCGAACAGTACACCTGTGTTATCTACACAGAAAGATTTGCACAACACTACGTTGTGGATAAACAAGTTTACAATGCAGCATGCGCGATTGTTAAAGGTCGCTGGCGCTTAGGTAAATTCAGACCGATGGTCACTAAAACTGAATCACTCAGAAACTGTACAGCTCAGCGAGCTGAAATAAGATCTTTAAAGATGGTGCTTGAGAATGGCGATCGCTAATTCCCCACACTAATAGTGTTCGATTCGTATTATTGCGTCCAGTCTTACAACGAATACTTGCAGAACTGGGTTCAAAACGGTTTCAAAGATGCAAAAGGTGACACAATCAAGCATAAAAAACTTTGGGAACAAGTAGTTCTTTTACAGAAAGAACTACGAAAGACTCACGTGATACATACGCAGAGTCTTCAACGTGATGGCGTTCACGTTGCATGGAATTCATTGGCTAGCAGAGCCAGAACGGCAGCGGTTCAACCGCCTTCCGTAGCTACAAAAAAGCGTTCTAAAAAACAAATAGATGGAGAAACCATGCTGGCAGTAAAAGCCTCATTAAAAGGCGACTATGCAGCATTAACTCTCAACTATCCACTCGACAATAGATACATAATTGATGCGAACTCCGTTCCTTTTGCTCGAATCCCTGGAGTGGGGGACAGAGTAATTCCAAACACGAACCGGAGGGCTTACTTGATTCAAGAAGCACACATGGGAATGGGTCTGAGGCACCAAAAGATCTTGAAATCTCTAATAGAATTACAATCACTATACTGGTGGCGGGGGATGAGCGTGCAAATTTATAACTTTGCAATGGATTGTCAGGACTGCAACAGAGATCGCAGTTGTGAACCGGACCCGACACTAGCCCAGACACCTCTATTAGGCAGCATTAGGCTATCTATACGCAGACATCCAGACGGAAAAATACGATCCCATAATTATTAAGACGAGATTCACTTAGATGAGGCCCCAGCGCTCGGCTGACGCCAGAACTGTTATAAAAGATTTGCGAGTCTTTATCGGCACATATGCAATTGGCATGCTACATTCTGACCAGGGTCCTGCCTTTAGTTCTCGAGCTTACAAGGAGGCCATGGCCAGCTTGGGCATAGCATTGTGGTACTCTAGTCCCATTCCATCCCAAGGGAAATGCGGTAGTGGAGAGAAAAAACCGTGACATAAAGCAATCTATAACAGCGAGGGTATTAGGTTCGGGTGACAGGTGGGTCAAACATCTAACAAGTGTCCAACGTAGTCTTAATAATCTGCCAAGAAATTCTCGGGGGGGGGAATCACTCCGTATGACCTATTGTTTGGTACGAGAATGATAATCAAAGACCTCAATTGTCAGACTTCACTGGTAGAACAAAAAACCTTTGATATCAAAGATCGTTTTGCTGTTTAACAGGGCTTAAATGAAACAAGAAGAAGTCTAAGTAACACAAAGCTAAAGCCAACGGCCACTGAAGAAAAACCACCTGTCCTAGCAAGACCTGTCTGGATTGCAAAGATTGGGGATCTGGTCAGAGAAAAGATCACGGTGAAGAAGGAATTTGGGCCTTCTTACAGAAAAGCAGTACCTTGGCACATGATACTCTGCTTAAAGTAGAACTATTCTTAGAGAACAAGATTTCTATTTTGAAACTCTAGAGACAATATTTTGATTCAGCCTCTAGCACATGTACAATCTTGTATAAATATGTGATGAAATGGTCTCGACCTTCTCTTCTGTATTAAGAGCCATTTCATGAATGTAATTTTCGTGAATCATTCAGCCAATATTTGAACATACTATATTTGCATTATCTGAATGATACCACTGCTTAAAAACAGTATATTACTCATTTTTCGTGTATATACCATTTCAAATGCATTTTATGTATTTTGGGGTGGGATGGAAAACACATGCATAGTCATATGTTTAAAATTACTTAGTATTTAGTAATGATGGACATTATACGTGGAGTGGGTGTTGTAAACGTATCTAGGACCCTATTTAAATATTCCCGATGTATGCCCTTATGTGGTTATAACAAATCAAATCCTTATAAAGGCATAAGAATCATATCTATATTTAGTCATAGCCAATGCAGTCCAAATACGGCAAGGCTACTCCCATAGACTCCTAGAAAGCGCAACGCGTTCTTAAACAAACCAAGCCTCCAGCAGCCCGGGAATTCCCCCTGCTTCTGTATGGATTTGTCCTAGAACTCCGGGAGTCCTAAAAAGAACTGCGAGTTCTTAGTGACGTCTTATGTCCAACCTTACATCAAACTTGGCACCTTCCAGGTATAAATATACCAGCAGCTGCCCTAACAAAACACACAGTGGTTTGGAGCAGATCAGCTATCTACTTGCCCGAAGCCCTGCTGTGGTAAGTGCCGAAGGAAGCCGACCCTCCCATTGACGCACTGAGAGAGACGCTGTCTTTTCTCCTGCAGAGAAATCCAGCTCCAGTGTTTCCAGTCACCCTTGCGGGTTGCTGGGAGAACGAGTCCTGAGAAAGAGGTACAAGACCTCATTCATTCTATAACCAAGGTACGGAGCTGATTAGATCCTTAGAGAATTCTTGAATCAGATTCTTGGCAAAAACTATCTTAACTTAAACTGCAGCTCACTTACTCCTTCCCACGTACTAGGCTTAGGTTAGGTACACCGGTGTAGGTGTATCTTAGAAGCACCAGTTGAGTATGTTTAGTTATGGTTTTATATATGTATATATTTTATCTATTTTAAATACTGTATGGCTCAGAAACCATACCATGCTTTTACAGTATTATTTTATAATACTCCTTTTACTGTACGCACTTTACTTTATAACAAGTATTGCAATTGTGGCAACTCACTTCTCTTGCATGAGAAAGAACACTGTTCAATAAATAACCACTTTTATTGAAAACGCCCGTCTCTCTATTTCTCTGCGCTTCTGGTGAAACTAAGCCTGCACGATTGACTGAGTGAAATAGTTATCTATTGTTTCCGCGACTCTGGAGATATACTCCTTATTCTGGAGGGAGCAAAGTTGTCATGTTTATGCGGTTGTCAGAAACTAATCCCTTCTTGTCTATTCAGGAAAGTTAACACCTTGTTTACTCGAGAAAGTTTCTAGTGACCTCTGAGCTAGCTGGCACTCATAATTAAGTCTAACATGTTCAATAGAGACCTAGTCGACCTAAGTCCTACGTCTAAACTATCTTTTATGTTATTCCAATGCGCAGAGCCTATTGGGAATATAGGAACTACACTACAACGTCACACGGAAGCTTTGATGCGACGTGTAACGTCAAAGGGTATTCGCAGCGTATGCTGAGAATGATTAGCAGTACAAATTATGGTGCGATCACTCTCTCACTGTCAAATCAGAGCACAGGGCGTGCTATGAGAATGGTTAGAAGTGCTGACTCATTGGAGATCCAATTCAAGTGTGTGGCTTATCCACAGTATCATAACGTTATTTTTTAACCTGGTTAAGTTTGAGGTTTGCACGAAATACTATGCTATAGGCAGATATGGATGTTTAGGGAGCACTTATCTGCATGAAGCTTGGTTATTACCATTTACATATAGGTGTCTGAGGGAGGTAAAAGAAGTCTATGTGAATGGCGAGGATTGCACAATAGTACCAGATCACTACTTAATTTGGATACACATACAATTGCATGGCTCTTGTAATCAAGATGCGGCTAATTTGGACTGAGTTTTGAAAGGTAGTCCGACACCTGCTATCATAACAACGTTCACTTTACTGGAAACGGGAGTTATTTACATTGATTACAGTAACTGAGCGTGTGGTTTGATTAAAAAAAAGTTGTGTTAACTCCTCTGCATGGGAAGCGGGATGTTTCCATCTGGCTGTCGATTTCGACCTTGAAAGCGGAGTCAACCAAATGAGTCGTATAAGAGCGCTATTGTCTCAAAAAGAGGTCGCTCTTATATCTGGTGCAGAAACATTTGTCCTTCATGTAGCAAACACCCGCACAGAAGTGCATGCTTTATTAAATACAGACGTGCTCTTGAAATTTGGGGAGTTAATTCAGAGTATCTTTAATGTGTCCTTGACTACGGGGTTACCATTTTTTTAAAAGTTAGAAGCAGTGGCCTTGTGACTTTTGTAGAAAGTATATTTGGTGTCTTTTTGGGATTTTTTCATTCGATTTTTTCCAGTATCTTTGGTGGTTTGCACTTAATTCTCGCATTAGTTGCCGGTGTGCTTTTAATAATTTGTTTACTTAAATATGGATGCGCATCCTGCAGCAGACGATAATATGTCCCGGCTGTACCGAATGATTAGTTACTATGGAGCGCTGCCTCTTGTAGCGTTGAGTGCAGCTTATGCATTATCGTTTCGATTCTCCTTTTTCACATGCGTTCAACCTGTCTTCCATTGCCTGAGCTGTGATTTCAACTGGGCCCTGGATTTGTGTCTCTGCAGTACGGTGTCTCCCAACGCGGATTATGACCAGCTGATGAGCCCCTTACTGGTTCATGACTTGCTCTGTTCTGGCGGCGGGATTATGGCCTTAGCAGCGACACATGTAATAATGGGACGTTGGAATGTTTTTGCAGCAGCACTTGCGTTCTTGGCACGCAGTTACATTGAAGATGACCCGAGTTTTCCTCTGATGGTGATAGAGGCTCCGGTCGTTGAGGAACATGTATGTTCATTCCCACTTTTGAATTGGATGGCTGAAATGTTTTCAGATGGGAACAATGACTTCCTGTTGGAGGCTGTTGCTACATACTGTGCTTACACGCTGTTGGATTAAGACTCTTTGATTTTTCTACGTATTCTTTATTATTTAGCTACTGCTTTCTATCAAAGAGCGAATAATTTTTTGGGGAAATGTGAACTTGAATCTGCTTTTTAGGCTTGGACTCTGCGTTTCTAATTCACCCACGTTTATATCACGTGCTTTGATCAAGAAAGGGTGCCGTGGGGCTGAGCGTTGCACTCACACTCTGTTAAGTTAGCATGGGTTTATTAGAAGCTTATACGCTATTTTTGCTTTCCTGCTCTGCTTTGCACATGACACGTACTTGTGATATTGTTTAGAGAAGGCTGAGTATTTTACTTTATATGAGAATAATTTGGTATGCTAGATTTGTAAACTCCCTCGCTAGTTTTGCGTGTATAGTGAGATCATGGAACATCAAGGTTATCTTGAATACTGTGTCTGTTATTCAGAATGATCCTTGCACGTTCGAGCCATAATACAAATGGAGCTGTGGCCACCTCTGAAACTTGCGCATTTCATAATCCATTGTGGAGGCAAAGTTACACACAGTTGGAGAAAATTCGTATCTTGACAGTTTGTGGAACACTGAATGTGATCCACTACTGCTGAGTACCAGAGGTATGGGTCTGCCCATGTAGTCCTATGAGACTTTCTGTAGTTATAAACTAATCAGCTAGGTAGGGAGGGTGAAATGTAGGTATATTTAAAATTTGTTTACCTTTAGCATCATAGGATGCTTTTTCTGTTTGTATTTCATAGAATAGTAACAATGCTGACAACCTTGTTTCTGATAATATGTTTGGTTGTATTTTCTAAGGTACTGTGCATGAGATTATGGCGTTAGAAATAAACATTTCAAAGTTGCACGTGTCTTTATTTACATCTTGTTTTGGACTGGTGTAAGACTATATTGAAAGAGTGTTTTTGTTATCCACTTTACTTCATGTAATCTAAGTCGCATGTTCTGGGTTGACTAGTCATTGGTGTTTTTGCTCTAGGGCGAAGAACCAATGAGTCACTGATAGCTAGTTTGGTAGGGTGTTTGTGTAGTAAGGTGGGTTTTGGAACACCGTAATTCACTGAGGTCCTAAGTCTTTATGCACAGTTCTGTGTATGAGCAGAATTCCTGGAACAGTAGTTACAACAAAAAGGCTTGATAAAGGGCTTTCACTTTGAAGATAAATATAAAATAGAAGAATAGTTGATAATCACAGCTAAGGAATGCAGCAATTAGATGTGTGTATGTGTGAATGATGTGTAGATTGAGTGGAAGATGAAAAACGTGAAAAATAAGAAAGGTTGGATAGATGCAAACTACCCACTGCATTGTCAGTGAAGTGCATCTTAGGATTTCCAGGTCATTACACAGATAGGGTGTTGGATTCCACCGTGGGAGCAAGAGAAACTAGCACAACAACTAAGGAAGAAAGCTAGTGCATAAAGTACACACAGTTGGGCAGATTTACAAGGTCATGGGAAAAATGATGCAAAAGTGGCGCAAGGGGCTTGTAAACCTGTCGCATTGTGTGGTAGAAAAGACGCAAGAAAGGACAGAAGTGTGCAAATTACCCACTGCTATTCACGGGTAGTAGTTACCAAGATGAATTAATAAAGGGCCTGTACTTTGAATTTGAATTAAAGAAGAATAATTGATAAGCTTAGGCAAGAATGGTAGCAAGTAGGTGTGTGTATTTGTGGTTGTTGTGTTCATTGAGTGGAAGATGACTAAGGTGAAAAATTAGAGAGGTTGCAGAGATGCAAACTTTCCATTTCTTTGTAAAGGAAGTGGGTGTTTAGTTTTCCAGTGCATATATATATTCACTGAAAAAACCATAGGTTTCAGGCACCTTATAGTTAAGAATTAGCATTTAAAAAACCTTAGAAATTCACTGAAAAAACCATAGGTTTCAGCCACGTTATAGTTAGGAATTAGCATTTAAAAAACCTTAGAAATTCACTGAAAAAAGCATAGGTTTCACCCATGTTATAGTTAGCTGGACATTTCTCTCATACAAAACCATTGAAATTCCCCCGTTATAGTTAGTTCAGCTAACTATAACTTGTGCGCCCGCAATGCGCTGCTGATGACGTCACATATTACATCACTCATCACATGGTCAGTGACATCACTGATGACATCACTGACGACATCTCAAATGACATCACTGATGACATCACTGATTTATTTATTATTTATTTAAAGGCTTATATAGCGCTAGACTCGACTCCCGAAGGAGTATCTCTGAGCTTGCTTTGCCTGACGGCTGCAGGACAGTGCTCTCAAGGATATACAGAGGCTTATATTAGCTGAAACAAAAAAGTCTTCAGTAATTTCCTAAAATTTAGGTAATTATTATATTGTTTCAGATTGAGAGGTAATTTGTTCCACAGACTGGGGCCCAAGGACGAAAGTGCTCGGCCTCCCAGTCGTGCTTTTCTGATTGGTGGAATCTGAAGCAAAAATTGGTTACTGGACGAAGAGTGCGTCCTGATTTGTAAGGGATAAACTTTTCAGCCAGATACAAAGGACCTGAACCAAAAATGCTTTTATGGATAGTACAGCAGGTTTTAAACTTAATCCGTTGCCGGATAGGAAGCCAATGAAGTTTCTCCAAGAAGGGGCGGGATGGAGTTCTAGGCGGGGCATTAAGAACCAGCCTAGCTGCGGTGTTTTGAGCCACTTGCAGCCTACTCAGCAGGTTGTCATTTGCAGATAGAAGAAGACCGTTGCAATAGTCCAAACGGCTAATTACAAGGGCTTGGACAAGGGTCTTTCTAAAAGTGTCTGGCAGGAAGGGAAACACGCGTCGCAAGAGTCCAATTACCCGAATGCGGGACTCAGTCGTTTGATTCACGTGTTCCCTTAAAGACAGACCTTGATCCAGTCGTACGCCAACATTTTTCACTGTCTATTTGGGACTGGGGACAGGCCCCAAGTCTAAAGGCCACCAGTCAGGTGACCACAGAAGTGGGGCCTCCCCAAATAGCATGACCTCGGTTTTCCCTACATTGCATTGCAGGAAATTGGAGGCCATCCAGCAGGACACCGCTTTCATACCCTCCGCAAAAGAATGTTTAATTGCAGGAGTAAGAGTCTGAAATGGGAATAAAAGCTGGGTGTCATTGCCGTACGACACCGGAATGAATCCATATGCATTCACAAGGTCAGCTAGGGGGGCCACATACACGTTAAAAAGTGTAGGGCTCAAGCACGAGCCTTGTGGGACCCCCTTCGTAAGATCCGTAGGAGAAGAACGAAAGGAGCCCAAGTTGACACTTTGTGAGCGACCTGATAGAAAACTCTGAAACCATTGCAGAGCCAAACCTCCTACCCCAACCTCCCGCAGACGACTGAGCAGTATTTCATGCGATATGGTGTCGAAGGCTGCAGACAGGTCTAACAGCACTAGAATCATGGAGCCCACTTTATCTTGCGACATCCTGATGGAATCTGTCACAGAGAGGAGCGCAGATTCTGTGCTGTAGTTGGGTCTAAATCCCGATTGGGAGTGATCTAAACCTCCGACACCTCGATGAAATTTGACAAGTGGGTGTTAACCGCTTCTGCGCGGCGCAAATTTTCGCGCTGTGCTGAAGATTTGAAAAACGGGTGTGGTCATGACGGAACGGTTCCGTCATCAGCACAGCCCAACCGACGCTGATGACGGAACCGTTCCGTCATAAGCATCGAAGGGGTTAACGTGCCTCTCAGTCATCTTGCTTAGATAGGGCAGAAGGGAAATGGGACGGAGGTTGGATAAATCTGTCCATTGGAGAGCAGAGTTCTTGCGAATGGGATTTACAAGGGCCCTCTTCCATTCTTGAGGTACTTGACCCTCCTTGAGGGAAAGATTCATCAGCGTCTGAATCATAGGGCAAAGCAAATTGCCCAGTGAGATAGCTATTTTGGCAGGCAAGAGATCTAGTGAGGATCCTGTTTTAACTTTGCTCATCAGAGAATAAACCTCACTCTGGCTGACAGCAGGAAAGGCGGTAAGTGTGTCAGTATCACGAGTGATGGAATGTGATGGGGTGATAAAGGAGCTACCCTCATAGTTAGTGACCTTAACAATTTTGTCGTAAATCAGCTCTATTTTGTTTTTAAGAAAGGACGAAATGTCATCGCACAATGATTGTGAGAAAACGTCTGATGACATCTCAAATGACATCACTGATGAAATCATCCATGTGAAAGAGTGGCAGACCTCCTCTCACCCTGATATAACCTATAATACACGCATTCAAAAATAGATACTAACATTTTCAAAAAAATGGAGATACCAATACCAGTTACAACAACCTATTCAGTAATTCCAACATCTACATACACATCCACTAACAGTTCTATATAGTCACTTAAACATGTCCTCACTCATTATATGTACTCATACACCTATACATCCTGTTACACACCGATATTCATCCATACAGTTACTCACACACATACTCACACATGCAAATAAACTATCAAAAATCCATTTGTTTGCATATACAGCTGTACACACACCAGTACACCTACTTGTACAGAAACGTACACATGCTTACTCTCTTAAACAATCAGTTATAGAAACACATACTTATTAATACAGGAACTTTTTCAATCTGTCACTGTCATATATCCTTAGTTATATACATCAATACTCACATACACTAGTTTAAAACATGTAGTTACGCATAAAGACACTATTGAGGCAGTGAATAACTCACTAGCACACCCATACACACATTCATCCACCCGTACATTCCTGCACACATGCTGTCTTCAAAACACATACAAACAGTGAGTCAGTCATTCATGCATCTGTGCCCTAAGTAATACCCGCCACCAAACCATACAGACACTCATTCTGATACTCAAAAAACCAACTAATAACCCATATAGACACTCGTGTAGCTACTCACCAACCCATGCAGCCACTTATACACAAAGTGAGACACTGATACAGATATTTACATATTTAAACATTACTCGCTAATACATGTATTCACTAAGATATACTTGATAAGTCAGTTATACAATGAAATTTACAAAAAAAAAACATCCATTTAGAGACTTATTTACCTATTTATTCTTCTATCGACCGTTAGATATACATATATAAAAATATTTATTTTTCAGAAAGACACACATTCAGTGGATGATGTCATCAGTGATATCATCAGTGAGATCATCAGTGAGGTCACTGATCATGTGATGAGTGATGTAATATGGGACATCATCAGAAGTGCATTGCGGGCGCGCAAGTTATAGTTAGCTGAACTAACTATAACGGGAGAATTTCAATGGTTTTGTATGAGAGAAATGTCCAGCTAACTATAACATGGGTGAAACCTATGGTTTTGTCAGTGAATTTCTAAGGTTTTATAAATGCTAATTCCTAACTATAACGTGGCTGAAACCTATGTTTTTTTTCAGTCAATATATATATATATATATATATATATATATATATATATATATATATATATATAGAACTGATGGTTGAAGAAATAACTAAGATTGCTGACAAATCAGCGAGAAATGGGAAGAAAAAACAAAATCTCTCACCTGAAGAGTATAAAGCCATGGCTGAATTGAAAAATGACACATCCTTAATTATCAAATCATCTGATAAAGGTGGCAACCTCGTCGTACAGGACGTTTCAAGGTATATCGAGGAAGCGAATAGACAACTAAAAATTCAAGATCACTATGAAAAATTAGAGAAAAATCCTATGGAGGAATGGACTAGCGAATTTCACTCCATGTTGTTGGGCTGGAAAGAAAGAGGCCTACTTGACTTCGAGGAATATTGCTACCTGAAAACCGACAATCCAATCATGGCAACCATATACTTTTTACCAAAGGTTCACAAATCCCTCAAATGCCCCCCAGGAAGACCAATTGTGAGCTCAATAGGATCACTACTTGAATCCACATCAAGATTCATAGATATTTTCCTCATGAACTATGTAACAGCTTTGCCATCTTTTCTGAGGGATACAATGGATTTCCTACACAAAATCTCAAGGAGTGAATGGAGATCAACCTACTTAATGGCAACCATTGATGTTGCCTCACTCCATACCTCAATTCGCCACAATGATGGCATAAGGGTGGTCAGGAATGCACTAAAAGCACGCTCTGTGAATTTGTTAGAACATACGACAATGCTATTGGATATGCTCCTTTACTGCCTGACACATAACGCTTTCTTGTTTTTGGGGGGGTATACCTCCAGAAACAGGGGACTGCAATGGGGACATCTTTTGCACCTACCTATGCGAATCTTTTGATGGGAGCATGGTAGAGCGAGGTAGTGAAGAAAGACCAAGACAATCCAGAAGGGCCTAGAATAAAACTATTGTGTCATTTTATAGACGACTTGTTTGTCATATGGGACGGAAATGAAGACTCATTGAAAACCTTTATTGGATCTTTAGAAGACAATGATTACAACTTACATTTCACCTCATCAATTAGCTCTCAGACCTTGGTTTTTCTAGATGTGGAAATATCGGTGAAAGACAACAAACTGTGCTCCAAGATCCACAGGAAACCGACTGCATGTAATAGCATCTTACATGCGAATAGTGGACATCCTGTGAAATTGAAATGGAGCATTCCATATGGCCAAATGTTACAAGCGAAAAGAAATTGCTCTGAGCATGAAGAACTAGTAGAAGAAATAAATAGAATGGGTACAAGGTTCCTGGAAAGGGGATATCCTGAAGAAGTAATATCCTCTGCAAAAGCCAGGATGCTTATGAAGAACAGAACCGATCTACTAATTCCAAAGAGCAAAAGGCCAGATAACAGCTTGGGTCCTGAAACTAATCAAAAGAATGACGTAACCAGACTGATTATGGATTTTGATAATCAGAGCAGCAATATGAAAAGAGCCCTTCAAAAACATTGGAAAGTTCTACTTTTGGATGATACCTTAAAAAAGAGCTTGACAGTACATCCGAGCATTACATACCGGAAGACATCTTCCCTGAGGGACATTTTAACACAAAGTCACCTAGAACAGCGGGAAGGGAATAAACCAAGGTGGTTAAACACACCGGGTTTCTGGAAATGCTTTAAATGCAAGGCCTGTGAACATGGAATTAACATCAAAGACTACAAGTTGCAAAACGGCAAAACAGAAAAAATCCAAGACCATATCACATGTGATTCAAAGTGTGTAGTATACAGACTACAATGTCCATGCGTAAAATTCTATATCGGGAGCACCATAAACAAACTGAAACTAAGAATACTCCAACATTTAAGGGCCATCAAAAATAAGGACCCGTGCTACCCGATGGCTACTCACTTTGCTAAATATCATCAGAACAATCCAGCCCTTTTACAATACTCAGGAATCAAACTGAGCAAAATCTCAGAAAGAGGCGGTGATCAAATTGTATTACTAAGACGACTTGAGTCGAGAATGATATTGAGTATGGGAACTGAGGTGCCGTTCGGGCACAATCTGGATGCCGAATTACATGTACATTTGTAGATAGACATTGAGGAGGAAGGAACTCTGAAATTGAACCCTTTACCACAGAGGTTTTGTTGATCTATGTATATAATGAGTATGATGAACTATACAAAGAGAACTTGGAGAGTGAACCCTTCTCCACAGAGGTTTTGTTAATCTTTGTATATAATGAGTATGACAAACTACACAAAGAGATGTGATATTGGATATGACACATACCGGAAATCAAACCATGAATCAAGTCAATCCCCACCCCAGTTGTATACAAAATAGAATCAGGGAAGGTAAACGACTACAAATATAGTGGATATTAGACATCATGGGATATGGAATGGTTAGATATAGTACTTTACAGACAGCAGAAATAACCAATCCCGTAAAACCAACACATTTGGCCATACACTTTAAAATCAATTGAATATGTACATAACTGTAGATATAAAATATTTATACCAGTCACAAATTGAATATGTGTACATATGTTTACGAGAAATTTAAAGGGCCAATGATTTGGTAAAATGATTTTGAAACACTTGTGGAACTATTTTGTAAAAATTAACTGAACCTGAACATATATGGGTACTTTACAGGAAAGAGTGCAACGCTATGAGTTCTAGTTTAGAACTGTATTGAATATAAGTGGGTACTTTACAGGAAATAATGCAATGCAATACGTTTTAGCTGGTACTGTATTGTAGGATGTGCACTGTATATACTAAGGGGTGGTTAATGAAGGACTATGATTAGATAATCATAATATTGTAAATATTTTAATGTGGTTTGCAATAGGTATGTTTGAAGAAGAGTACTTCACGGTAATCAAAAACACAAAATGGCCCCTAATAAGAGCCGGCCAAAAATGACCTCTGCAGGGTTGAAGGTCTAGATGACCATGGAAAGGGAAGAGGGCACTTACACAAAGCACTACATTTAACCAGGTCTAGACCCTAGGACTCTATGGTACAGTTGAAGGCAGGAGCCGAAACGCGTAGACCGTCCGTATTTTGATGCACCTTTTGTTTGCACATGGTGTGTAAATAAACTCAGTGAAAAAGTCATCTGTTGCTGTGCCGTGTCTTTATCTGCGAAGATCGTGGGGAGAAGAAGCTGATGTCATATATATATATATATATATATATATATATATATATATATATATATATATATATATATATATATATATATATATATATATATATATATATATATCCTATGAATCTTTTCCTAACCGCCAGCCCCTGTGGTTATAGGCGAATGGCTGTGTATATGCGTTGGTATGCCTTCTAAAATGAATAAAAAGATCTGTTCCATAAAACCCACTCTGTTATGAAAATCTGGCAACAATATGTCTTGCTGCTAGCTGAACTGTCAAGCCCGACAGAAAAAGCCGACTGGAGCACGAATGAATTAATTGCATATCTGACGAGATGACTCTGGTGACTTTATGATGGCTTACAAACATACACTGAAACCAAGCCTGAAATCCGGTTTTAATTCCCTAGAATCCTAACAGTCCAGTGATATATAAAAATGTTGTTTGTGCCTCTTTTATCAAACATTTTAAAAGCCTGTTGCAATAGAAGACGTGTCCTGTGTGTGTATCTTGTATACTGGATTTCATTTGTTTCCTTTCTTGGTTTATCGACAGGTCCTTTCAAAACTCTGTCACATCTTGCAGACTGATTCGCTTGCAGATGCTCGGCATTGGATCCAAACAGCCAGCCCCAAAGGTAAAGGAAATATTGGCTTTGAAATCTATGTACAGTTTATGAGTTAAAGATGGTACATGTATAGATGGCCAGCTGGTTTTTGCTTTATGAGAATACTCAGGTGCACATTTATCAAATCTTTGAAGTCTGAAAAAAGTGCCACTTGTCAATGGCAATCTCAGTTCAAGAGTGCTTCAGTGCCAGAACACACCACTCCTGTCAATGACTTGTGTAAAAAAACACATTTTTTGTCTCGTTCTGGTAGTACCTTGCACTGATGCTGAAGTTGCCTATGTTAGACCATTTCTGAATTAATGTGGGAATTAGGTAACATTTCCTTCAGTGCTGCCTCGGCAGTACCTATTGATCAGTGAGCGGGTGAGCAAGTGAGTAAGGGAGTGAGTAAGCGACTAAGCAAGGGAAATTATTTATATTGTGTAGATTTACAAACTTGACCATCTAGATGTTAGCATAACTTCCAAATATAGGGCTTTATCTCTACTCACCCAGGGGTTATGTTGCATCACACGCTGCCAATTATGCTGGAATTTTCATTAGCCACAAACAGACTCTCAATCCACTCACTGATTTGCAGCTAAATTATGGTGGGTCCCTTTGTGCCAAGCCCCCCTACTAGAAAACTGAGTGTTCCTTCCTCTCCACGATGCGGCAGGCTCTAAGAAGTTCCACACAGATTGAAAGCCCACCTTTCGGGATAAGCCTGCAGACTTCATGCCTGCTAAATGCATCAAACAATGAAAGTCTCCAACCTTTTCTGTACTGAGAGTAACTTATGTGCAATGAAACGCATTGACAGCTACTAATATCATCAGTGCTGTATAATGTCAGTTTTTTTATGTGTATAATAATTCAACCAAGCAAAAACTTTCTAATTTAATATGCTGGGCTGCACACAGATGAGCTACTCAGAGGTAGCTTGAGAGCTACAATAGCTCACGAGCCTCAATGCCCCTCTGGCTGCTGGCAGATCACCCTCCCCTGCCCTTCTATAAAGGGGTCAACATGTACAATGCAATCCTGCTAAATGAGGACAAGATTTATTTTAGCATTATTTTATAGTGCACTAGACCAGTGGTATCAGAGTACTGTACGTTTATACAATTAATGCAGAGCATTTTTCAAGAAACATTTTAAATTACTAACCATATCCTAATACCTGAGTTAAACTTGAATTATTCTGAAACAAGACAGATTGTATAACTAGAGGAAAGTGAGTATCTGGCAGAAGAGACTGAAGTGAGAATAAAATGACAGTTTAAGAGAGAGTACTCGTTTGAGTGGGTTTTTGTAAAAATGTTTTGACATTTTTCAAAGCCTGTCTGCTTGTCCCACTTGTTACTGCACCTACACAATGGACTACACACTCATTATGCTTCAGTTAACGTGAAAATACCAGACCTTAGAACTGGTGTGTAGTCTGACCTGGTCTTCTTTTTACCACAAGAAGGGCAGGGGTCAAAAAGTGAAGGCATTTTGAGTGGAATAAAATGCCCAAAACTGTCAAAAAAAGACAGAACCTTACTTCAGAAGGTCAAAAACATCAAAGTAAGTCAAAAGAGTTCAAAAAGTGAAGATTATATCTGACTAAATCAGAAAGAAGTGGAGCTGTGTAACCAGGATCCTTCCTGAAGGAGCCGGAAAGAATAACTGACCTAACTGTCACCCCTGAGGCATGATGGGAAGCTGGGGGTCATGACTGCCTTAAAGGCATGGTGCCAGTTTATCTCTATGTTGCTATGAGTTAGCTTTTCAATCTTTTTAGGCTGTGTTTCTGCAATGCAGCCTGGGAGCTGTATATGCTTTCAGTCCTATGTGAGAGTTTCTTCTGACTGCTAAGCATTAAAACATATTCAAAACATGTTTTGCTGTTGTTTTTCCCTGTTTCTAATGTATTCTTTTATGAAATAATGGGGAGTCCTTACAGCATTATTCAGCTCTGGTGAATAAGGGTGCATTTGCTTATTTTATATATATGGAGATACATATATGTGGGGCACATATATGATTGTGTTTCCGGGGTCCCGCGCATGGGCGGGAATATTCTAGTGCTTATGACTTTGATGAGGATACCCCTGGAAGAGAACTAAAATTACCGGTAAGTAACTAATCCTTTGCCAAAATGTATTGGTTACATCAGGGATTGTACGTGGTTCCTAAGATTCATTATTCCATTTGAGGTTAATTCCACTGTACGGATCACGTACGTGCCAATAGACCCGATTCAGGCGGGAGACTACCGATTTTTCAAGCCAAAAATGACTTTATTTGAGCTGTCTCCTGCCTAAAATTGCATTTTCTTCAACAGAAGTCAATGCGGAATTTTTCTTCTCCCGATTTATTATTTAAAATCTCCCACGTCCCTGTATTAAAATGTTGGCATGTATGGGATCATGTGGTGATCAATAATGGGAGCATATCGCATTATTTTTTCATTTGTTTTGTTAAGTTCATTTTAGTTTCCCCTGCAGTCAACTTATTTCTTCTGCATTTATAGTTTTTATATCTAATTGGGGGAGTCCCACGTTCCTCACCCCCCCGCCCTGGTTTTGTAAATATTCATAGATTTGTCCCTTTTGAATTGCAGTAGTGAGTCGCAGCACATAAGTGTTGTGGCCTACCACATTTTATGTATCAGACGTAAGGAGAGTTTGAGGCCTGGTTTAGAGCTGGATGGTGATGAAGAAATTCAATAATTTGTAGAAAGTACTGAATCCGCTGGCATTTTAGCGCACCATACTATCCCTGGGTTGAAATGAATTCTGAGGGTAGATTCTCCTGTAGAGTTAGGATTTTGACCAGAGATTGGAGCATTTTCCAGTCCACCCCAACTCTAAGTCAGGCTGGCTCACACCATAAGCTTGTTTTCATGTTGTGAACTGTGGCCCGGGTAACCTGTAATGTTTGTTGTGATATCAGAAAAGGAGGAGGTGGCTGATATGATTCGCTCGATCATGGGCATGGAGTCATCTTACAAACAAGATGTTGAAGGCAAGTATGCCAAGGATAATCTGGAGCTCCAGAGCAGGATGAACGGGATGCCCAACGTGGAAGCCGAGATATCGGAGAGAGCCACGCACACCAGGTAACTTATTCTCTCACCCTGTCGTGGTTTGTAGAAATTCAACAGAATAGACTTAAAGAAGTTGGTATTACCCACATCAATGCAACTTTGAGAATTGGTTGTGTTGCATTTCAATTGTACTGTGACACAAACTTTTACTTTCTGTTCATTTCTACTTTTCTCATTATTGTACTTACCCAGTGCTTAGTTTTTAGTGCTGGGAACAAAGTTGCATATTAGCAAGGAACCTCGTGAAAATTATTGCTGTTTGATCGGCAGGAAACTGCTGATAAAACGGCGATAATGGGCTTGCTAATATGCGTTCTAGAATTCCTATAGAATCCCAGGTTAGATGTGCAAAACATCTAACCTGGGATTCTATAGGAATTCTATAACGCATATTAGCAACCCCATTATCGCCGTTTTATCAGCAGTTTCCTGCCGATAAAACTGCGATAATTTTAACTAATATGCTCCAAAGTTTTACTCAAGAGTCCACAACCGAGTGCTGCCCAATGCTGGAGATGCTTAGTACCAAGGCTGAATTGATTCCACCTCAATCTTCTTCCTTCCACCACCCTAACCTACCTCTTTATCTCAGTCTTGCAGGTTGCTTGTTGAATGTCAGAATATATTTTGCAAAATATTACCTGACATAAATACATGTCCTAAATATTGGTTACAAAAATGTATTTCCCATTGGGTGTACATTTTCTAATATTAATGCCAATGGGACGATACTTTTCTAAATGACATTTAAGACATGATATTCTTGTTGGAAAATTTCTTGATTACAACATTCTTGTATTATACTTCCTGGAGCCACTATCTATAGCTAGAAACACCAATTAAGCACTGTAGTTAAGGTGATATAACATTACAATATTGCAGATTCAGCAGCAGATTATTACAAAAATATAAACCTATTGTAAGAAAACAGGGCTCTTTGCAGATGTCCCCTCTCTTTTTGTCCCCATTTGAACTACTAGATGCTGATGCTGGTTTTCGACTCAGACAGTGCACTGAAGCCTGCTAACCAGGCTGCAGTGCCAGTGCTCCTTCTAAAAGATCATGGGCTAGATGTAGGTAAATTAGATTTACCGATTCATAAATACCGAATTTTACCGATTCGGTATTCATGAATCGGTAAATCTAATGTGGGTAATTATTCGGTAAAAAATACCGAATCGGTAGGATTCTGTATTTACCGATTCAGTAATTACCGAATCGGTATTTGTCATTGATTCCTATGGGCCTTGAAGCCGATAGGAATCAATAGCAAATACCGATTCGGTAATTAGCGAATCGGTAAAATTACCGAATTGCCAAGGGGGACAGGGTGTCACTTTGACACCCTGTTGCACCCCTGTTACTGGCTTGTGTGCCATGTGACACACATACATGCCCTTAGGGCATGTATGTGTGCCACATGGCACAGGTGTACATGCGCAGATGTGCATGTACACAAGTATTCGTTATTTACCACCAAATAGTATTTGGTGGTAAATAATGATTCGGTAAGGGCCTGTGGCACTGTTTCAAGTGCCACCTACATCTGTATTTACCGAATCGGTAAATTTAACGATTCGGTATTTTACAGAATCGGTAAATTTACCGATTCGGTAAATATACCGATTCTGTAATTATAAGGCCCTCTACATGTGAAACACCAAATACCGGTTACCGACCGGTATTTGCCGTCCTACATCTGGCCCTATGTGTGTAATTGGCTTGCCCAGTTGACAAGCATCATACCTCCCTCATAAGTCCTTGGTGTGGTACGTGTGGTACCCAGGACATGGTTGGTAAAGGGGTACTCAGGACTTGCAGCACTGTTTGTGCCACCCTGAGTGAGACAGGTAAACTAATGACAGCAGGCCTGCCATTGCAAACTGCAGGAACAGATTTCACTGCTCCATTTCGACTTTGTCCTTACCATGTGTGACAAAGTCACAGCATTGCTGTTAAGTATATGTCAATCACCCTAGAGAAGGGCTCTTGTGCCCAGGATGCAGGGTTCAATATATTAAAAGTGTAGACATGTAAATACTTGACCGGACGACTTTGGGGAAATAGATGACGAGGACCGGGCCGAGGCTCTGCATGGTCATAGAGAAATAGTATCTGAGACAGGTTCAGGCTAGTACAACTCAAAATTTGTTACGGGTCATACTACTCAAGCCGTCTTTTACATAGGATTGGGACAACTGATACGTCGCAGTGCATCAGGAGTTGCACCAAAGAGGGCACCTTTTTTCACATTTTATGGTTGTGCCCCGTGATCCGGGGCTTCTGGCGGGGGGTGACAGATGTAATGTCCCGGGTCGTGTCTCTGTGGTTGCCCCTTGATGCCAAGTGGCTTTTAGTGGCTGGCTTGGCCTCTTTACACAAAGATTTGGCTGACAACAGCGGCCAAAGTGGCAAAAGCGAAATGTTGCAAGATGATGGGGAGCGAGTGTCCCTCTGAGTGTTGTAGAGTGGGAGGCAGATCTAGATTAGTGTCAGAGGGTGGAGGAGGTGATCTACTGAGGCAGAAAGTTCGAAAAAGTGTAGGGAGCCTGCGAGAATACTGGGGCACTGACAATGGTGGTGCATTGAGGCAATGGAGCTAGGTTGAGTGACTGATAGATTATGGCGGTGGCGAGACCTGATCGACTCCAAGGCCGTAAAAGTGCCAGAGGAAGACTCAGTCTTCAATGTCCAGTGCTTATTACCTGTACTATGTTCCAGTCTCAGTACTGTACCAGATTCTGTTGATTACAGCGTCTTTTTCAGTACCGCATTGTATGATGAACTTTGTTTAATAACAAGCTTACAAAATAAAGAGTGTAGACATGTAAGTGCAATCTTATCTTTCTGTATAGTGTCTTTACCATTAAAGTACACAGTAAGTGATAGGCAGTCAATAGGATAACATGGGACTTGCACCCAGGCAGACCCGGCTTTCTAGCTCCCTTATGGGAGCACCTAAATATGTGGAGTTTGGTGTAGTGGTTGCCCTCCTGGTCACTCCAGCCGCTCTGTGCTTTGGCTGGCAAGCCTGGGTTTACTGTGCCTGCTGCAGCCAAAACAGGATTCTGACCCCCTACCATGCAGTGTGATGACTCCCAGGAGTCAGGAACATAGGCTGGTCAGGGAGGAGGTCACACCTTCCTCCTCCTCCCCAGCAGGCAGAAATGAAGTCACACATCAGGGCAGTGAGCTTCATAGACTACACCGCCTATGATATGCACATAATCTACATATATTTTTAGTGCCTTTTTAGAAATCTGCAATTGCATTGGCATTGCAAGGTAATAGCAACTCTCTCCCATAAAAATAGGGAGTGCTTTCTTTACTGAAAGTCAGGGTGAAAAAGAAATGGGCCAATTCTCCTGTAGCACTCCCTCAGCCTCTTCTGCAGAAGCCAATTGAGATAGCACTATTCGGGCTCCTCCCTTGTTTTTTTGTGACAGGGAAGCCCAATCAGCCAAAAAAAGTAGTAAAATGTAAGTAAACATTTTCTACTTTTTTCAGGGTCCTGTGTCGATGCACATTTGTTGCGGGAGGGCCAATGTCCATAGGCAAATATGACAGCAGGACTCCAATGTCTGAGAACAGAATCTGAATTTTACAGTGGTGGATAGTGCATACTCCTTCAGTATAGGGGTTCCAAATGCAGTCCTCTGAACCTGATTTTGATGATCGATGTTTCGGCTTCCAGCAGGGGAGCAAGGCTCCCATAGGTCTACTATCATATCAGAGTCTATTGTCTCTGAAGGACTTGAGTCACTCCTCCAAACAGAAGGAACTCTCTGATGTTCTCCTGGTCCTTTGGACCTTTGTGGAATCATTCCAGGGCATGGCACTGATTCAGAGAATAGACAACATCATGACCAAGGTTTATGTGAACTGTCAGTTGGGCCTTTATTGCAAGATGTTGGCAGAGTGACCTCTCAAATGATGTAGTGGGCAGAGTTCCATCTGCTTTCCTTGTCAGCAGTCTACATCAGAGATGTGGACAACACAATAGAGGACCCTCTGAGTTAGGCCTTCATCCCCGGATTACTGTAATTCATATGATGTTTGTATGGGGATGTGCAGCAGATTCAACCATTATATGATCTATTTATGTGTGCACAATGAGTGCCTTACTATCCATATTATACTCTCGGTTTCACTTAGAGTGAGCCTGAGGATTGAATGTTTTGACCTGCCCCTGGTGAGAGAACACCCTGTTTGCTTTCTCCATCTTCCTTGCCTTCCCAGGTTCTTGGCACACCTCTTGTGGATGAGGGGAAGAGTAGTTTGAAAAAATCATTTTGGCCTCGAAAGGCTTGGTTTGCTGTGCCCCGTCAGAGCGAGTCTGCTCTTGGGCAGATACTTTCTATAGCTCTGTCTTTCCTCTAGCCTCACATGTTATCCAGTATTGGGGTATCTTTCATAGATTCACATGCCTGAATCATTCCACGTCGCCGAGGCGGGAGTCCCACGGTAACAAATATACAATAGCAGTGCCTTAGTAAAAACTGTAGTAGGCTGACAAGACTATAGGCCCAAACAGGCCCAAATATTAGTAGCCTATGTACCTCCTTATGTAAAAAGAGCTGAAAATAGTTCCAACCAATCAGAAGTCAGCACCCTCTAGAACCTTCCCAGCAGAGGCAGTTCTCCTCAGATTTTCTTAGCACAAGTGAGGAGTAAGTATCCCCATTAGAGAACTGTCCTGCCCAGGGAGGATGGTGGGTGCATTTGAATCTATGAAAGATACCAATACTAGATAACTGTAGTTACAGGTAAGTAACTTGTTTTCTTATCCAGTATTGGGGTATCTTTCATACATTCACATGCCTAAATCAGAGTAGCAAGCAGTAAGTCTAAAAATTTCGGTTGCGGAAGGTGGGAGACAAAGCGTCAATCTACATATCCCCCACTCATCCGGAAGGTTATAGAGTACTTAAAATATGCACATACATATAAATGCAAAAACCTTCTGAAATGAAACAGTTATAGCAATTTAACATATTTCATATTTTAGAATAAAATTTGACAGTTAGAAACATTAGAAATCAATTTGAGAGACATCCAGAAATCTAACCTTAATGAAGAAGATGTCGAAGAACTGCTTCTCCCACTGCTGCTTCGTCCTGCGACGCAGATTGTAAGCAGTAGTGTTTCGTGAATGTGTGGACATTCTTCCATGTCGCAGCACGGCAAATGTTCTCCAACGTGACCCCAGCAAATAAGGCTGTAGAAGCCGACATAGTTCTGTTGGAATGTGCTTTAACCTTTCTGAGTAAAGGTTTGTTGGGTTAATCATGACAAAAATGTATGACAGAAGATAAACATCTGGCTACCGTTGATTTTGTATCGGCTTGTCCCATCGTGGCTTGACCATAAGCGATCAACAGCTGATTAGATTTTCTTATATCCTTAGTCCTTGAAGGTAGAACTTCAAGCAACGTTTTACATCAAGAGAATGTAAAGCCTTTTCTGCCGGAGTAACAGGATCCGGGAAAAAAGTCTTAAGCTTTACTGGTTGGTTCAGGTGGAATTGAGACGGTACCTTCGGAATGAATTTTGGATTTGTTCGCAAAGTAACGTAATCCTTAGAGAAATGAAGAAAAGGCTCTGAGATTATGAAAGCCTGGATTTCACTAACCCTGCGGGCTGAGGTGAGGGCTAATTAAAGCGCTACCTTCCAGGTTAAAAATGTTAATGCAGTCTTGTGAATTAGCTCGAAAGTTCTTCTCATTAATTGAATGCAGATCGTGAGGTCCTCTATATTTGGCAAATCTTTTCAAATTCTCTTTTTATAGTGTACAAGGGAATGAAGTCCGTAAGGAAGACTACTGGATTCAAACGGTGCCATGACTGTTGGAAATAGATGTAAATCCTGGGCCCATACAAGGACTGTCTCTGTTGTCTGGGCTCAGGGCACAACTGCAAGGCATGTGCACAATATGGCCTTCTGCTCCCAAAGCGATACAGGATTGTGAAGCAAAGCTGTATGTTGCCGGATACTAAAAAAAGTCCTGGAGTTCGGGCAGAATCCGCTCCAAGTCAAGGGCTCTGGCTCATTCCCACTTGCTAGGCCATCCCGCAACAAGTCTTCTTCATGGTCAAAGTCAAAGAAGAAATAAAAGAAGTCAAAGTGGGACTCTGCCACATCACGTCACTCTTTATCCACAGAAAAGTCAGGAGCTGGCAATTAATCTCGATCCTGATGCCCCATCAAGAATTCAATGCCGTAACTGGTCCCACTGCGCACCAACTGGGCTTAACAGTGATGCTGCAGCTGGTCAAATCCTTTACAAAGGCCATGCTGCATATTTTTGGCATTCTTCTAGCTCCATCTTGCACACCTTCAGGCCCCAAGAACCTACAGGGGCTTCCATTCAGTTACAACTCGCGAGTCCACCTGCACCGCTGTCTGAGCTCCTCAAGACCATGTCAGAGTCCACACTGACTCCAGCGCTGACTTCTACTCGTGCTCCAATACCTGCGTTGGTTCCTTCTTCATAGATGGCTGTCAAGGTGCTGGAGATATAGCCTCTGCCAACTCCAGTGTCCGACTCCAAACAAAATCTGTCTCAACCCAAACTGAGGTTGCACTATGACTCCACTCCAATGCAGTTTATTCCTGTATGCTGAGACTCAGATAAAACACTTTCTCTACCAAGGAGCTTTCATCAGAGTCTCCATCATCTTTTTGGCACAGCATCTGACCAGTGATTGCCACCACCTAACAATGATGATAGGGAGGATTAACCCCTACATTACAATGACACCAGTGTATACATGGATGTACAAGAGGCCAGTGGGCTTGATACTTCCCTGATACTGGGTTGATTTCAACCACTGGAGCACTAACCGAGGACAGTGATTCATTTGCCTTAGTGATCAGACGTGTGGCTGAGGTCCTTCATGTACAGCTGCATTCTGTTAAAGTCAAGACAAATTTACTCACTGAGGTTTTGCACTGCACCCTTGGCCCGCCTCATCTAAGCTCTTATTTTCATTTAATGAAGCCCTCTCTCATACCATGAGGGGGGGGGCTTGGGATAAGCTTTGCTAGTGAACAGACAAGTGACCAGGTTCCACAAACCAGCACCTGGCAACCCTGATTTCGTTACATAGCATCCTATTGCTGTGAGTTTGGTTGTCCTGGCTTCTACCAGCAAAGTAAATCTGAATTCATTCCACACATCTCCTCCAGACAAGGAGACAAAATGATTGAGACATCCGAGAAGGTAATATTCTCTTTGACCAGCTTTACATTGATGTCGGTCAATGTAGTCTGCCTGGTAGGCGGTAATACTTGTGCCATCAGGGACATGGCAAGTGAGACCTTGAGAACAATCTCAGAGGAGCTTTGAGCCATTTTGGATAAAACCAGTCAGGAAAGCCAGGATGGCACCAAATATGAAATTAGGGCTGAACTTGATATTACAGATTGTTTGGGGAACAACGGTGTGCAATAGTATGTTGCTTCGCCAACATGTGTGGATGTAATCCACTGGCTTTTCTAGAGATGTACCGGCATCCCGTGTGGATATGCCTTTCAATGGGTCCTATCCATATGGCAAGAAGACTAATCCTGCCCTTGAACACTGTAAGGAAAACAGAGCCACAGTGCATTCCTTGGGTTTTTCCACCCCTGCTCAGTAGTTTCTCCATCAGTTATGCCGTGTGATTACTCCAGAGGTGATTTTTTTTATTTTTTTTTGCATAGTTTTATATAGCGCGAACTTGACCCGAACCGGGTATTAGAGCTATCTACATAGCACCAGTTACGTTACATGAGGACACACATTCATTTTGTTAGGCACGGGGAGATTAAGTGATTTGCCCAGAATCACAGGAGGTTTAAGTGACATTACCGAGACTCGAACCCAGTTCCCCAGGTCCGAGGTCGAGCACCCTAGCCGTCACCATCAGGCACTACCTTATCAGCAACAGCCACCTCAGTCCTTTTAGGGCCAGGAATAGGGTCAAGCAGACATCATGCATAGTACCAGGGACAACCCTCATCTCAGTCTCACATCTGTACAGCATTAAATTCCAAATGGATTGAGTTTGCCTATAGCAGCACCCAACCATGCTATGGGAGACAGAATCTGACATTTTCTCCTATGGTGGCATTCCATCACATCCAACAGATAGATCCTCCAGCTTTTCTAGCTGGGTTATGTCCTTCCATTTCTCTCTGACCCACTACAACTTTCTGTCATATCAGAGCCACTCAGAGGTGCACCTCCCCATCTATCTACAAGAAGTACTAGCCAGAGGAGCCTTCAAGAGGGTGTAGGCCTTGGAAAGGGAAACGGAATCTCACTCCCACTATTTTCTCATGCCGAAAAAGGATGGAGGGCTTCATTCTATTTTGGATTTCCCCCCTCTGAATGCCTTTCTATGAAAATACAAACTCAAAATGCTCACACTGGCCCAAGTTCTGTCTGTCTTGGATCTGGGTGACTGAATGGTTGCCGTGGACCTGCAGGACGCATACTTTTACGTGCTTGCCCTGCAGTCCCACAAACATAACTGGTGGTTCAAGGTCAAGGGCATTATTAGTATGCCCTGCTCCCTTTCATCCTTACTAACACCCCATGGTTGTACACAAAAGTGACAGTGGTGGTCACCGCCCATCTTCGGAGGTTAGGGATAAGGGGTTTCCCCTACCTAGATAACTGGCTGTTGAAGGTGGGTGTCCAAAGTCAGATGTAGACTACCTCCAGATGATGGCAAACCAAATGACATCTTTGCGGTTCTCTATCAGTGAGCCCATGTCACAACTAACTCCTTCACAGAGGCTTCCTTTTATGAGAGCTCTTCTGAGTACAGAGCAATTCCAGGCCTTTCCTCCCTCACAACAAGTCCAGGACAAATGGGCTATGATCCTGACATTCCAGTCTCAGTATTTGATCTTGCTGAGAGTAGCTCTAAAGTTTCCTGGCTTCCCGGCCTCATGCATTCTGCTTGTCGTTTTCATCAGATGGCATATGCGGGCTCTGCAGTGGGATCTGGAGTGTCTCTGGGACCAGCACTAAGGAAATATGTTGGAGGTAAACCAGATTTCAGAGATTCTAAAGCTGGATCTGGGTTTCTGCTTGAAGTCTCTGGGTTTCATTTGGAGTGGTAGGGTGTGCTGCGCGTGCTTCACCCTGACCCCATGTCTCCTGCAATCGTGGTCTTACAGTCACTGGATGTTTCACATGGCCGTTTTAATTTAACTTGATGGGATCATCACCTTGTTGACCTTGTTAGTATTTAAATAATCTTTAGTCAAAGTACAATATACTTGGCTTATGAATATCTTAGACAGGGCTTTTCATGATTAAGGTCAATCAATAAGGGACATGGCAGCCTTTTTGGCAGAGGCTAGAATGATTCCACTGCTCACATTTGCAAGGCTGTGATGTGGGCTTTAACCCCATGCCCTGGTGTCACTGGACATAGAAAAAACCTTTGACACAGTGTCGTGGACTTACCTAGTCACAGTGCTGAGGGCTACGATTTTTTGGCCGGCGTTTCTGCAAATGGTCCAGCTCCTATGCACAAATGTCTTAGCTAGAGTAAAGATGAATGGGCACTTTTTCAACAAAAACTCTACGAGACTGTGTAGGATGCCTTTTGACTTGGGTCCAGAAGCTTAAGTTAAGGAAAGAACCAGTTTCCAGTAATAGTGACTCAGCCTCTGCAACACCTTCCAGAAGGTCTGCAAAAAGGAGTAGAGTCTCCCCTCCCCCTTCTGAGGAACGTCCTGGTAAGGCCTTAAAAAAGACCTCTCATAGGTCTGAAGGACGTAGTCCTGGCGAATCTCCTCACTGAGGTATAAAGGCGAGGGAAGGACTGTCTAGGGGAGTGATGTCTGAGAGGAAATTCAGTTATGTTCCTCCATCGTCTCCGCCTGCGGCTCCAAAGACTTTTAAAAAGCCCTCTTCACTCTCTTCTGAGGTGAAATCAATGAAAAAACTCCCTCGTTGACGACGCTGTCAATGACTCCGTCGACGAAAGCATCAAAGGTACAGTCTCCTCTGTTTCATCTGTGGCTCCGGCAACGCGCTCGTCAACGGGGATTTCATCGTCTCCGGGACTATTGCAAAGTTCCATGTTGACAACTTTGTCGCCGGTGGTGCCTGTGTCGTCGTCGATGGTGCTGACGACGACAACGTCGACGAGGATGTTGACGACGAGGGTGATGACGGCTACCACATCGATGACAACTACAGTGGGGGTGTCGTCGGTCACGGCGACAGCTGCGTCGATGACATCCCTTTCATCGTCGACGTTTCTCACATCGTCGTCGACCCAGTCAACGACCTTGTCAACGGTGGAAAAAATTACAATTTCTCTTAAAAAGCGCCAAATTATGCCTGATATGACATCCCCCAGGAGGGTGACTCCTCTACCTCCGGCACTTATTCTGGAAGAAGAGAACTCAAGGAGGTTTGAGCTGCCCATACACACGGAGCAGTCTGAACGGTCCGCTCTATCCCTATAGTTGGTCCCGTCTGGGATGAGGGGTTAAAAGTGATGAAGAATCCTGCTACGGTGATTCTAGTTTAATCTCGCCTTGAAAAGAAATGTAAGGCTCCAGAGGATAGTCCTGCCTGCTTGGTCAGTCAGCCAAAACTAGACTCTGTCATTTCTCAAGCTTCCCAAAGAAAGTTGAGGAATCCTTCAGCTCCTCTCATCTGGTCGTGATGATTGCAAAATGTGGTGCAATCTTTCCCCATATCTGGACCAATAGCCTGAAGATGCGAAAAAAGAGGCATAGAGGATTTTTCAGGAGGGGGAGGTAACATCGGCTGAAGTGATTGACTGTGCAATGGACATTGCAATGACGGCGTTCCGCTCACTGGTAGGCGCTGCTGTCCTTCGGCGTCAAGGCTGGCTGTGGGCTACATGGTTCCGTACGGAGGTCTAGAACAATATCCTGGATCTTCCCTTTGATGGGGAAGCGCTGTTTGGAAAACAAATTGATGATGCGCTCTAGGACATCAAAAAAGACAGCAAAATCCCCAGGGACTCTGCAGTAACTCAAGGTCCCCTTCCATTGAGCCAGAGGGAGAGGTAATACCACATAAAGAGGAGGGTACCAGCAACAACGGTATTCCTCATATGCATCGAATTCACAATCTTACAGACCGAGTTAGAACAACGGCAAAATCAATCCTCTTCTTTCTCTTGATCGTGTAACAGAGAAAGACAAGGACGCTAGGGGAGGGACCCCTTGAAGCGTCGATATCGGCTTGCTAGCTCTTACTACTGTCCCTTCCCCTCTTGTAACATCAGTGGAAGGCAGAATATCACATTACCTCCACAACTGGCAACGAATAACATTGGGTCATTGGGTGCTTGGATGTGGCCATACTATAGAGTTTGTCCAAGCACCACCTTCCAACAAGCCCCCTTGCGCCACTGTTTCAAAACATCTCCGTCTTCTACAATTGGAGGTCCATCAAATGCCTCGCTAGATGGCTGGGGAGCAGTATTACAAGACCTTCATCTGAGCTGCCGTTGGCTACCCCAGCATCGTCTTCTACATATCAATCTGCTGGAGCTCAGAGCAATTTGCCTGGCCTTGCAGGCTTTTCTTCCATGGATACAGCAGTCTGCCGTTCTAATACGTACAGACAATAGGACAGCCATGCATTATATAAACAAGAAAGGCGGCACCAGATCTCGACTGTTGTCACAAGAAGCCCAGACAGTCTGGGAATGGGCAATCCAGCAGGAAGTATCACTCTAGGTGGAGCACCTTCCAGGTGTTCTCAACAAAGCAGCGGACACTCTCAGAAGACTGAAGTTGGTCGGCCACGAGTGGGAACTGGACCACTCCTCTCTACAGAAGGTCTTTTGCAGATGGGGCAGCCCTTCCATAGATCTCTTTGCCACACCGGAGAACAAAAAATGCAGTTTTTACACAAGTAGGCTTTACCATCTGGGATTGTTGGGGAATGCGCTTTCGATGGCCTGATCAGGAGAATTTCTTTACTCTTTTCCCCCCATTCATCTAATCTCCAGACTTCTCAGGAAGCTCAAAGCAGAACTCTGCAAGATGATTCCGATAGCTCCTTCGTGGCTCTGACAGTTTTGGTTCACATAACTGCACCTTCTTCCCAGAACCTTCCACTTCCGCTGCAGCTGATTCCTTCACTGCTGACGATGTCCCAGGGCCAAGTCTGGCATCCGGATTCACGGTCTCTGCAGCTCTCTGCTTGGCTCCTGAGCAGAGAGAATTTCTTGGTCTGACTCTTTCAACAGAATGTAGAGAAGTGCTTTCTCAGGCAAGAGCCCCAAGTACCACCAAGACATACAAGTTGAAGTGGAAGCGTTTCTGCATTTGGTGCCAGCAAAAAGTAGTCCATCCTTTTAAGTCTGAGCCGCATGAAGTTCTTCCATATATTCTGCCATTGGCAACATCGGGACTGATTCACTCTTCCATCAAGGTACATGTTACAGCCATCTCTCGCTTCAGATGCACGTGCTCAGGTCCTTCCCTCTGGTCGGCAAGGATAATTAAGCAGTTTCTCAAGGGCCTTTTCAGAGTTTTCCCTCCAGTCAAGTCTCCGTCTCCTCTTTGGCATCTTAACTTAGTTCTCGCCCAACTCATGAAGCCTCCTTTCGAACCTATTCACAGGGCGGAGTTGAAATTCCTCTCCTGGAAGTAAGCTCTTCTACTCGCTTTGACTTCGGCTAGACGAGTGGGGGAATTGCAGGCTCTCACCATTCAGGAACCCTTTCTCTAGTTCAAAAAGGGTACAATGATACTGCGTACCAACCCAACGTTCATACCGAAAGTAACTTCAGACTGTTATTTGAATGAGCCTGGTATACTCAAAACTTTTTTCCCTCAACCGGCTACTCCGGCTGAAAAGGCACTTCACTCACTGGACATTCAGAGTTGCTTAAAGTTCTATCACAAACATATTAAGGACTTCAGGAAGTCTTCTCAACTATTTGTGCCCTTTAGTGACCCTCGTAAGGGCTTTCCCCTTTCCAAGCAGGGGATTGCTCGTTGGATTACCAGCGCTATCCAGTATTGTCACAGAGCAGCAGGTAAGCCCCTGGAAGGTCGGGTCTGTGCTCATTCCACGAGGGCGATTTCTTCTTCGACAGCTCTCTTTGCCGGAGTTCCTATCCGGGAGATCTGCAGGGTGGTGACCTGGAGCAGTACCAATAAGTTTACAAGGCTTTACTGTCTCGATTCTGCAACGCAGCTTGACACAGCAGTCGGCCAGGCAGTCCTGAGGAACCTCTTTCAGTAGTGGTGAGCTTTCCCTTTCATCCCTCCTTCCATGTTACTGTTTTTTCAGCTCTTGCACATTTTTGAACCTCATGTGTTTATATTTTCTAAAGTTTCAAAGTATGTTATTGACCATTGAAATTGTCATTATGCTGGTATACAACCGTTACAACGCAAATATTACAACGGACTACTCTTACTGTGATGTATTCCTATAGGTTCTGAATCGATCCCCCTATTCCTGACCCTATTCTGGTTAGTAAACTAACAAGTTAACTAGTAATCAGCCCATGAGGCAGAAAATCCCCATGATGCAGATACCGTTATCTGACGCAGTCACACTACGGCACAGGAACGTGTTATCTGATTAGGTCATAACGCTTGCGATCTAATTAGACAAGCGATATTCCTCCAGCCCCTGATAAGGCATACGGAGTTCTCATAACAAATCAAACCTATGACAACCTGGGCAAAACCCTGCGGCCATTGTTTTGATTTCACCGAGAACTTCAGCAAAAGAATGTGCTAACGAGCAAGTCGTATGACATCCTTATTGACGTATCTATGTCCATCCTTACGTCAATCTCGGCACCTTAAAGGTATAAATATTACCGATCTTGCCCTATGCAAACACACGCGTGGTGACGAGACGGAGCAGCCATACTTGCCGAAGCGAAGAGCAGAGCAGACCCCGCTGGCGCAGCCCCGCCTTCCTGAAGCGCTGAGACGCGCTGCTTTCTCCTGCCGAGAATTCCAGCCCCGGCGTTTCTGGGCAGCCCTCGCAGGCAGCCTGGAATATCGAGACCAGAGAGAGAGATACCATCCCTCATTCATCCTAACTTCCAGTTACAGAACTGAATAACCCCTCACAGAGAATTCTTTAGTTATTCACTTGGCAAAAACAAACTTAACTTAAACTGTAACTTTCTATTCCCGCCCACGTATTAGGCTTAGGTCAGGTACACGGGGTAGGCGTATTTAGAAACACCAGTTGAGTACGTTTAGTCAAATGTATATGTAATATATTTTATTCATTTTAAAACATCATATGGCTTAGAAACCATATCAATGTTTTTACAGTATTATTTTATACTATTGCTTTTAATGTATGCACTTTACTTAACTATAAGTATTGCAATAATATCGATCCATTTCTCTTGTATGAGAAAAGAGACTGATCAATAAATACCACCTTTTTATTGAACACGCCCGTCTCTTCCTTTTCTCTACATTCTGATGAGACTAAGAATGCACGTACTGACTGAGTAAAATAAATTGCCTTTTGTTCACACGACTCTCGAGATATACTCTTGATTAGGGGAGAGCAAAGTTGTCATGTTCTATGGTTGTCAGAAACTAAATCCCTTCTTGTCTAATCAGGGAAGTTAAGTCCTCCTTAAACATTCGAGAAAGTTTCTAGTGAACTCTGAGCTAAGCTGGCAAACCCAAAACTTTAAGTCTAGTATTGACAGTAGTAGACCTAGTTAACGTCTGGTCTAGGCCTTTACTGCTGTAGGTATTATTCCAATGCGCAGAGCCTATTGGGATGATAGGAACTACACTACATGGCGCCCAACGTGTTTGGAAAGGGCGATAAAACTAACGTAAGACATTTAGAGTAACTCAGTCGTGCTTTCTCACTCAGACCCCTTTTCCCACAATACTCCAAAGACGTCTGGAGTGGGTGAAAGGTAATATCCGCCAGACCTCGCAGGAGGGAACTCCTATGGATGGTTCTTGGTATAGTCAACGTTGAAGGATACACAGTTCCAAAATATTGTGCATCTAATCTTTGTTTCCACAAGAAACCTGATCTGCAAACAAACAAAATAACCTTTTGGACAGTAAAATGTCAGACAATGAGGATGAAAGAGAGGCAGTTAGATTAGCAACTGAACTCGCAGCAGCTGATGCTACTATGCAAGATGCAGACCCGGATATAATACTCATCCCGGTCACCAAAAGGAGATCTATAACTCTAAAACTTATAGAAAATGGACTGACACCTAGAGGTGGCACAGTCATATTCGTAATTGAGGCACACGAATATCGGCAGACAGAGGTATACTATTCATGGATACATTTTCCAGCAGCAAATGCTGTAACAAAGTACTTCCACTATTACAAAATAGAGGAACCTCCTGAAATGTACACTCCTTTCGAGGAAGTGGAAGTACCACTTAAATTTCAAGAGCATTTGCTCTTATTTAATGGCGCCCTAAAACATAACAATCACATCACCAGGCTCGGTCCTTTAGGTAGACCAGGAGCAACGTGGCCGGTCCTAGCCGGATACACACCACATCCAGACATCGAAGGGATGTCTGCAGCAGAGCTGTTAACACAGCTAAAACAATTAATAAAAATACATAGACAATTAGTCCAATATGTGATGCGGACTTCAACAATTCAGCCAGCGATTAAACTTCCACAGCTGACCCCTCACCAGGGGAACACAAATAAAATTACACCACAGAACATCCAATCCTGCCTAGGTAAAGTACCGGCTAAACGGGAACAAATACCATTCTGGTTGGCACAGAAAATCACCCAAATAGAGGCGGTGTTTCCAGACACCACCCCGCTAGAAAAACACAGGATTCTGACTATCTGTCTCCCAATGGGAATCGCACCACACATTGAGGACTGTGACACTTGGGGTACAGTCTTTGCTTCCATCTACACAAAAACGCACGGTGTTCCATCCATTTCGGTAATACCAGATGTGCTAAAACAAATTCAAGACGAATATGGTCCGGAACCCGCTTTAACTCTTGGTATGAAATTACTAAAAGACTTCAAGCAGGTCTCGGCTATACTATTAGCCAACATAAAAGGAGAAGCAGCAAACGTGGCGATCCGCCAGAGGTTAAAAGAGACAGATATAGCAGACCAACCAGCTGAAATAGCCAGAATCATAGAAAAATCCTATGAGGAACTAGGCAGAGATAGTTTAGGTGGGATACCAGTAAAACCGCAACTAATTCAAAGTCCTGAAAAAATATTTTATAATAATAAATCTACATCACCAAAAAAGAACTGGGATGGAAACAAACAATCCAATCCTAAAGAAAAGAAATTCCAGTCCAGAGGAAGGTCTCCTAGGCGAAGAGAAAAATCTCCGAACCAGAGACACAGGTCACCACAAAGTGACCCCTCTGGGAATAGATATAACCTTAGAAATAGGGATAATATAAAAAAGCCTGATAGATATCAAGACATTGATACACGTCCCTCTCAATCTTTTCAGACTTCCTCGCAGAAATCGGAAAGAAGAGGACGATCAGAACAAAGAGAAGAGCACGCCAAGTCCAAAGACAAGGAACCTGTTCAGCTAAAAAAGAAATTACAATTTCCAAAAAAGAAGGTAGCCAGTATCAAGGTAGTTAACAATGCCGAGAATACTGAGGACACAACTGAAAAACGGGGAATGGGCTCAGACAATGCTAGACAGCGCAGCAGAAGTGAGCATAGCTCGCAAAGTCCTTATGAATCATCTGGAGACAGTGGACACAAATGAATATCTTCAAGTGGAAACTGCGGACACCAGAGTTAGCAAACCTCACAAAATATACGAAATAACATTACGTATAGAGGGGGATAAGACTAGAGAAATAAGGGGACTATTTTGGGACAATCTCTCCAAGGGCTATGATATCCTTCTAGCTGAAAAAGACTGGCCACCAGAGTTTGTCAGGGAGTGCCCTCATGGCGAAGAAGTAATTATGCCTGCCTTCTCAAATCATATTCCAATTCATAAAAAATACACACTTGCCAGAAAATGGGCAGTGGCTCTAGCTCCTGCTTTATATAAAAATCACGTGGGATGGGATGAGGACTCTCCTCCTCACAAAATCCAGTTAAAATCACAACCTACTACACAAAGACAGTACCCAATTAAGCAAGAAGCTAAAAAACAGGTAAATGAAATACTAGATCAGCTAGAATACCAGGGGGTGATTGAAACTTGCACCTCACAAATGAACAACCCTTTGTTTCCGGTCTCCAAACCAGACAATTCATATCGTCTAGTTTTGGATTACCGACACCTTAACACATGTTGCAAAACTTTTGCAGTGCAAAACTCACACAGCGCTGCACTAATGAATAACATAGTGCGCAAAAAATACAAAACAACCTTGGACATCTCTAATGGATTCTTTTGTCAAAACATAGCACCAGAGAGCAGATATTTAACTGCGTTCTCAATAAATGGCACTCAAAAACAATTCTGTCGGCTAGCCCAGGGGTACAAGAACAGCCCGGGGGTATTCTCAGCGAGAGTAACAGAATTACTACAACTATATGATGATGAAGCATTATCTTATGTCGATGACATTTACTTAACAGATGATGACTTGGAGACTCACTTGAAGAGAGTGAACACCATAATACTTGGGTTCGCAGCAGAGGGTTACAAATTCAACTTTAAAAAATCCAGAATTGCCCATCTGACAGTCCTATTCTTAGGATATGAGTTATCAAGTATAGCCTGGCTGACAATGTTCTAGAACTAGAAGAGTTGAAAAATCTAGAATATGAAAGAATATTCCCTCTGCCTATCGACATTCTGCCTTTACGACATTACGCCTGTGTAATTTATACAGACGGACATGCTGAACCACCCGTTTGGGGAGAACAAGCATACAACCCCACATGTGGGATTACAAAAGAAGTGTTATGTTATAAGGATATTTGTTGCGCGCACAACTACTCAAGAGTATCCTGAAGTGTGGCGCGGAGGTAAACTAAAACCTCTATTAACAAAAACACACTCAGTAGAAACTAATTCAGAACAACAAACTGAGATAGTAGCTTTGAAAATGGCGCTAGATAATGCGGATCGCGAATTCCCGACACTTATAGTGTCAGATTCATATTACTGCGTCAAATCATATAACAAGGATTTGCAGACATGGATTCAAAACGGTTACAAAGATGACACAGATGCACCAATAAAGCAGAAATTGCTCTGGGAACAAATAGCTCTTTTGAAAAAAGAACTACCAAAGACTCACGTGACACACTCACTGAGTCATCAGCGTGATGGCGTTCACGTTGCAGGGAATTCATTGGCTGAAACAGCCACAGCGGCAGCAACTAAAACGGCTCCCGTAGTTCGAAAAAAGCGTACATTAAAATACATTGACGGTGAAACAGTGCTGGCGGTGAAAACGTCATCAAAAGGCGACTGCTCAGCGTTACCGATCAACTACCCACTCAATTATACATACATAATCGATGCAAACTCCGTCCCTTTTGCTCGAATCCCTGGAGTGGGGGATAGAGTGATTCCAAACATGGACAGGAGAAACTTGTTAATCGCAGACGCACATATGGGCGAGGGTCTCAGACACCTCAAACTAAAAGATTCTCTGGAAGAATTACAATCAAGGTACTGGTGGCCAGGCATGAGCCTGCGTCACACCATGTTTGTAAAAAACTGCCCAAACTGCAACAGAGATCGCAGTGGGGAGAGAAACAGTTTAATACCTCATCGTTTTACTCCAGAAAAAATCAAGAGTAAAAAGGAAGGGTTGCGATTAACATATACAGGCTAGTTTCTACTTATAATGTAGATCACCAGCACTCGGCTGACGTCCGGACTGTTATACAAAGATTTGCGAGTCTAAATGGCATATACGCTAAGAGCATGCTACGTTTGACCATTGTCTTCACTCTAGCACTCCAGCCTGAGGGGAAACATGACCAAATGAGCATAGTCCAGCGGGAATCTTCTCACTTCCTTCCTGAGGGTACGGGATGGTGTAAAGAAAAAACCAAGGCATAAAGCAATCTATAACGGAAAGGATATTAGGTTCGGGAGCTGGGTGGGTCAAACATCTAATAAGTGTCCAACGTAGTCTAAATAACTTGCCAAGAAATTCTCTGAAGGGATTCAGTGCGTACGAATTATTATTTGGAACTAGGATGATGATCTCTGACATTGATAGTCAGACTTCAGTGGTGAAAGAAAAAAGCTTTGATATCAAAGACCGTTTGGCTATTTTGCAGGACTTAAACAAAACAAGAAAAGACCTGAGCAACATAAAGTTGAAACAACAGCCAACAACCACTGAAGAACCACCACCTGTCCCAGCAAGACCTGTCTGGATTCCAAAAGTCGGGGATCTAGTCAGGGAGAAGATCGCGGTAAAGAAGGAATTTGGGCCTTCTTACAGAAAAGCAGTTCCTGTCTTGTCTGTCAACGGGACAAGATCTGTTGTACTACCGCCACTTGCTGGTAAAAAGGAGAACCGAGTTGTATCCATCGACCTGGTAAAACCACAATCATGTGGCCGATAACAAACAGTAGGCCAAGTGGACTCCCAATAAGTAGCAGAACACCTAGGTTTGCTACCAGTACAGAGGTCCTAACGAAGAGGCTCATCACATTCGAAACGCCTACAGAAGAACAAGAAGGACTATGCAACAATGCAATAGAACTCAGACCTCTGAAAACCCAAATAAAACCATTTAGCAGAGACACACCAATCTACAATGAAGTACCAAGTGAAAATGCAAGAAACAGAAATCCTGAACCAATTGGAACAATTGACAGAACTGCATCCGGCTACTTCATGAACTTCGATGATTCCTCTGAAGGCTTCAGTGAATCAAAGACACAGCCATCATCAAAAACCTTTAAATATAAAGCTAAAGAACTTTTGAAACAACTAAAAGAAACATATCTGATTTCTCCATGGATTGAATTTTGGGTGGGTTTTGGTGCATTTATCCTCATACTTTGGCTCATCATGGTACTAACTTTGGGACGCTTCATTGAGGGAAAATATGCTAAAATGGACACAGCAAGTCAGAAAATCAACTTGATCCTCAAACCACACACATCTTCACACATCGAGAAAAGAGAACTTTCTTCAGTCAACTTCACAGCCAATCCGATACCTGGTGGGGTAGCCTGGGACAACACTGACTATGAAATTTATGGTCCGGTCGAAATCCTGAAATATCCACACCAAATTAAGATCTCATTGAGTGACTTTGCAAAACCAAGCTCATTTGCTGATGATTGGGACTTCGAAAGCATTAATAATATGATGTCTGATTTAGTAATGTCTGCTAAATTTACCAAACATGATTATTTGCAGGGTTCTACAAATTATGATAGTATGTACTGTTATAACCACTATGGTAACCATTTTCTACATAAATCTGCACAGCCTAGAAATGTTTTCAATTATAATCAATGGGAACATTGTGCAACCCCTCCAAAAGGAAGCTCAAGAACCTTCTATGACAAATATTCATACTTTTCAGGTTTGAACACAAGTAATGCTGAAGCATTCTATTTTAAATTGTCAAACAAGACAGGAACCAAGACCATGATAACCAACACAAAATTGATTTATTCAGACTCATTTTTTGAAAAAATGAATACCTTTGGTTTTGATTATTGGGACAAAAATGTTGAATTGAAAAGTGTTTGGGGCACAAAAGATTGGCAAGTACAGGGTATAGAAGCTTTGTTTAGAGCCTGCATGATCCCAGAACAAATGATATTTTTAAATGACACTGTTCAACAAACCACCTGTCTTGGTCTAGCCAAAATCAAAGATTTAAATAAACCATCTATTCCAAAGCCAACAATGTTTAGCAACACTTCTACAGATGAAGAGATAGACGTAAACCATATATTAAACCAAAACAGAACACATCCTGATTGGAAACAGTGGTTGATCTGGCCCACAGATACTAATAACTGTCAAGACAGATTCCTGAATAAAACACAGGGGTTCAAAATGACCAGGCCAGACCCTAGATATCCCCAAAGACATCACCCAGGGATAATAACAACCTACAGTGTGGGCAAATTATGCCTTCAATGGCTACAAACTGCCACACTGGCAGAAATTAAGCAACACCTAACTTTACTTACTGATGGTGCTGACTTGCGTGATTTCATAATGGGACCACGCAAACAGCGTCAAAAGCGTTTCATAGCAGCCTCTGTATATGCAGCATACAATGAGGGCCTGGAAGGTTACTCAAATTGAGACAGCAGAGAGAATACGGGAAATTGACCGTATTAATTTGGAAAAATCACTTTCTGTAGTGGACAATGGGTTAATGACTCTGTCCTCCAGAATTTTTTCTTTGGACAGCATTGTGTCTTCAGCAATCGACATATTATCGCAAGACTTACTGTTGCTACAACACGGTTAGTCCCAATTGCGTTCTATTGTACAGCTTGGCTGGACGTTACAAAACCTGCGTTCAGGCTATGTGCCTTGGCGTTTAATCAACACAACGTCACTATTCCAAATCTTTAACCTTACTGATAGACAAATCAGTATGGCGCAAAGGGGTGCTGATTATACAATCTTGAGCATTGAAAAACTAGAAAGATTACCAGTGACAATGTCAGAACGACCTGTCAGTGAATGGATAATACATGGGATAATAAATATTCCAATCTCAACCTTCAGGTTTCAATACTGCCAAAAATATATACAGGCTGGCATGTACGAAAAATTGGGAAAGGGGTACCTTAAAACAACATGGAACCTGCCCTATTCACATGCATGTGTCAGTAATAAAGGACAGAAAGTGTTTCTTAGTGGCAATGATTGTGCGATGTCACTAAGCGGCACACTTCTGTGTAACGGAATTAGTTTGCATGGAGCCTGTGAAGGGAATTCATACAACCTTTCATGTCACCAGCAAGGCGCACCTGCAACAGAAATAGAACCATTCTTTCAAAGACTCTATAATGGGAGTTACATTCTAATTGTAGACCGCATATGTTGTAGTCTTATGCCCGGGACTCCTTATCTAGTAACTACGACTGCGAAGGTCAAGTGCTGTGGACGCTCATTGTTCCCCAGCTCCTTTCCAGACAGGGAGGCAAGGGCATGGCCCAACTTGAAAATTACTTCTATTCGAATAGATACTTTAAGCAGAATGAAAACAGTGCTTCTTCAGACGCCTACCAGGCTCTCGTCATCAAAAGAAACATATGATCTACAAGTCGCAAGGACGACTGCAGAGATACATTCATTGTTATCAACTAATTCCCCCATACATTTCGCGGAAATTCTAAATAAAATCTTAAATATTTCTGATACCAATGGGGTCTCAAAGGTATTTAAGACAGTATTTTCGATGGCATTAACACCATTCAAAGCCATACTGGGTATTTTTCCAGATTTCGTCCATTCAATTTTTGGCGGACTTCCCCTGATCCTGGGACTAATTGCAGGAATCCTATTCTTAGTCCTTATTTTTCGTTATGGCAACCCATGTCACAGACAAAACTCTTGCGACAAGGGAAGAAACAATCCTAGCCATTGGATACCGGGACCGGATATCAAAAATCCTGGGACTCTCCCGGCTTAGAGACCTAAACATGACTTGGTTTCTATCATTTCGACCAATGTGGCAAAGATGTGTTTTACCTGTACTAAGGTGTCTGCTATGCGGAGAAGAATGCGTGTTAGACACCTGTCTGACGCTACAATCGGATGCGCCAATGGATGCAGAAACATTGTTGAGCCCGATCAAGGTTCATGCTTTGTGCTGCCCTCAAAGGCTACCAATCCTGATGACGGCATTCGTGGAAGCTTCACCACTACGATTGAGGGGTAGTGAAGTTCAAGATGAAAGCAGCATCGAACAGGTACGACCTTCTGTCAGCAATGCGAATCAGAATGTCAATGGAGACAATCATGCGCACGAATGCATGATTACACCTATTTCCGAGTTAGTGGAACTTTCCCAGGAAGCTGTTGACAGCTTTTTCGAAAGCCTGAATGATATGATGTTCTCTCCAGAGCAGAAATAGAGACTTTTGAGCAAGCTCGCACACGGCGTTCCCTGAATTCGGCCTTCAACTTTAAAAATAAAGTCACATGAACAATTTTCCCTCCAGTTCACGGACAGCAAGTTTTTCAGCAGCCCCAAAATATTTTTGCATATTTTTCGGGACACTATCTTCTGCTTAAAGTAAGAACTATTCTTAAAGAACTAAAATTTCTATATTTTAGATAGCTTATAGACATAAGCTGCCCGCTGGTATGTTCACAAATATTTTATTATGTGATGGAATGGTCTCGAACTTTTTTTCTGTATTAAGAGCCATTTCATGTGTAATTTCTCATATACCAAATAAGCAATAATGTATACAAATGCGTGATTACTTTAGCATTATTCCATAGCTTGAGTGCATACAATACATATGACTGCAATTTTTCCGTATATTTGAAAATTTCAAAATGCATTTATGTATTTTGGGGTGGTAAGGTATACACTATACTCTATAGTATGTTGTACTATGTTATACTATGCCTAGATTAGTAAATATGACCATAGTTAGCGTGGAGTGGGTGTGATGTATTCCTATAGGTTCTGAATCGATCCCCCTATTCCTGACCCTATTCTGGTTAGTAAACTAACAAGTTAACTAGTAATCAGCCCATGAGGCAGAAAATCCCCATGATGCAGATACCGTTATCTGACGCAGTCACACTACGGCACAGGAACGTGTTATCTGATTAGGTCATAACGCTTGCGATCTAATTAGACAAGCGATATTCCTCCAGCCCCTGATAAGGCATACGGAGTTCTCATAACAAATCAAACCTATGACAACCTGGGCAAAACCCTGCGGCCATTGTTTTGATTTCACCGAGAACTTCAGCAAAAGAATGTGCTAACGAGCAAGTCGTATGACATCCTTATTGACGTATCTATGTCCATCCTTACGTCAATCTCGGCACCTTAAAGGTATAAATATTACCGATCTTGCCCTATGCAAACACACGCGTGGTGACGAGACGGAGCAGCCATACTTGCCGAAGCGAAGAGCAGAGCAGACCCCGCTGGCGCAGCCCCGCCTTCCTGACGCGCTGAGACGCGCTGCTTTCTCCTGCCGAGAATCCCAGCCCCGGCGTTTCTGGGCAGCCCTCGTAGGCAGCCTGGAATATCGAGACCAGAGAGAGAGATACCATCCCTCATTCATCCTAACTTCCAGGTACAGAACTGAATAACCCCTCACAGAGAATTCTTTAGTTATTCACTTGGCAAAAACAAACTTAACTTAAACTGTAACTTTCTATTCCCGCCCACGTATTAGGCTTAGGTCAGGTACACGGGGTAGGCGTATTTAGAAACACCAGTTGAGTACGTTTAGTCAAATGTATATGTGTATGTAATATATTTTATTCATTTTAAAACATCATATGGCTTAGAAACCATATCAATGTTTTTACAGTATTATTTTATACTATTGCTTTTAATGTATGCACTTTACTTAACTATAAGTATTGCAATAATATCGATCCATTTCTCTTGTATGAGAAAAGAGACTGATCAATAAATACCACCTTTTTATTGAACACGCCCGTCTCTTCCTTTTCTCTACATTCTGATGAGACTAAGAATGCACGTACTGACTGAGTAAAATAAATTGCCTTTTGTTCACACGACTCTCGAGATATACTCTTGATTAGGGGAGAGCAAAGTTGTCATGTTCTATGGTTGTCAGAAACTAAATCCCTTCTTGTCTAATCAGGGAAGTTAAGTCCTCCTTGAACATTCGAGAAAGTTTCTAGTGAACTCTGAGCTAAGCTGGCAAACCCAAAACTTTAAGTCTAGTATCGACAGTAGTAGACCTAGTTAACGTCTGGTCTAGGCCTTTACTGCTGTAGGTAATATTCCAATGCGCAGAGCCTATTGGGATGATAGGAACTACACTACATTACAACGCAATTTTTACAACGCAGGATCCATTACAACGAAATACCATTACAACGCATTTTTTTACAACGCAATACTTTTACAACGCATACCATTACAACGTAAGTATTGGTAAGTATATAATTATAGTAAAAATGTTTTATTTTTGGGTTTTTGGGTAAAGGGGTATTTTTAGGGTTCAGGGCAAGGTTTGGGTTTTTGGGTAAAGGGGTATTTTTAGGGTTCAGGGCAAGGTTTGGGTTTTTGGGTAAAGGGGTATTTTTAGGGTTCAGGGCTAGGTTTGGGTTTTTGGGTAAAGGGGTATTTTTAGGGTTCAGGGCCAGGTTTGGGTTTTTGGGTAAAGGGGTATTTTTAGGGTTCAGGGCCAGGTTTGGGTTTTTGGGTAAAGGGGTATTTTTAGGGTTCAGGGCTAGGTTTGGGTTTTTGGGTAAAGGGGTATTTTTAGGGTTCAGGGCTAGGCTTGGGTTTTGGGGTACAGGGTAAAAATAAATTAAAAATAATATTAAATTAAAATAAATTAAATTAATTTTAATTAATTAAATGTAAAAAATTATTATATACTTACCATTTTGGGGTACAGGGGTACAGGGTAAAAATAAATTAAAAATAATATTAAATTAAAATAAATTACATTAATTTTAATTAATTACATTTTAAAAAATACTATATACTTACCAATACTTACGTTGTAATGGTATGCGTTGTAAAAGTATTGCGTTGTAAAAAAATGCGTTGTAATGATAGTTCGTTGTAATGGTTCCTGCGTTGTAATAATTGCGTTGTAAAGGTAGGCGTTGTAAATGTATGCGTTATAACGTCATACATCCCATTATGCTGAATATGCTATTGCTTAGTTCTCGGTTTTATAAGGGTCATGGTTCCAAAAATGTGCTCATAACTGCTAGCTACTCTGATACAAGCATGGGAATCTATGAACGTTCCAATACTGGAGTAAGAAAACAAGTTACTTACCTGTAACTTTAGTTCTCCAGTATTGGAAACGTTCATAGACTCCCATGCGACCCACTCTCCTCCCCAGAGAAAGCTCAGCCCCTTCCAACTTCAGTGGTGTGGTTACACAACGGCTATGAAAATCTGAGGTTCTGAGCTTCTCTCAGGAGGGTTCTAAGGGGTGAGGCTAATCTGATAGGTTGTTCAATTTTTTGGGTCTCCTTTACAAAAAGAAGTGGATAGGTTGCAAAACAAGAATGGGCCTAGGCCTAGGTTCTGTTTTGGTAATGGTTACTATTGCTATTTTATGTATACCAGTGACTCCCATTCCGATGACGGGGAATGATACAAGCATGGGAATCTATGAAAGTTTCCAATACTGGAGAACCAACGTTACAGGTAAGTAACTTGTTTTCTTATTAACAGTCATTGACTGAAGCCACTTGCATGCCACCTCAAAGCGGCACTGTCGGATTGGGCAATAAATATACACTGTCAAAGGAATCTGGTCTCCCTGCACTTTGGCGACCTATTACTGTATCTGGTGAATCCTACAGTTGCTCTACCACAACCTTTGGATATACTGGGGACATTTGATGGATAGTCTGGGTTACGGATCAATGTACATAACTCCCTTGTGTTTCCACTGGGGAGTCTGGCAGAGCCGCCTCAGCAGCGGCTCTCACCACTGCATATTCCATTATCCTGTGGATAATGGTGACACATACAGAATAGACATGGCATGAATTTAATACAGTTAAATTGATTACGGGTCTACAAAGGCAACTGATTCTAAGGATCTTGTTAACGCTATTAGTGGCAGGCCAGATGTCCATACAAGATGGTGGTACTGCCTACGTTTTAATATTTTTTTCCGGCAGTATGGATGGAATCCCACAGACAAGTAGCAACAAGTTAGGATCACTACTGTTAGACCTGACATCTTTGGTGTGGTCTTCCCACAAATATTTTTCTTCACCCCTCCTCTTTTCAGAAATTCGTTTTTGTTGGCATTGGGACTAGTGCTTGAGCTCTCTCCCTCAAACATGGTAAATGTGGCCTACACCTGATTAGCACATTTTCTTTACTTAGAAGTTCCTTGTAAAGTGGCACTACTTGTACACAGGGCATGTAATGTAAATGCTACCAGTGGGCCTGCAGGGCTCATTTTGTGCAACCCCCTAAAGTAGCACTTTAAAACATGTCTCAGGCCTGTCATTGCAGCCTCTAGTGCAGTTTTAAACTGCCATTTTGACCTGGCAAATAAACCTTTTTCCAGGCCTACATTTTTCTTTTTAATACATACATGTCACGCTTAAGGTAGGCCTTAAACAGCCCATAGAGCAGAGTGCAGTGTATTTAAAATGTAGGACACATGGTTTTAAGTTTTATATGTCCTGGTAGTGAAAAACTCCAAAATGTGTTTTCACTACTATAAGACCTATTTCTCTCATTGGATAACATGGGATTACCTTATTACATTTGATAAGTGCTAACATTTGATTTGGAACCAATAGGGATCTCAAATTTGGACTCAAATTAATTGTAATTTAAAATCATCTTTAATGGTAAAGTAGGTTCTCCAGTATTAGGGTGTCTTTCATAGATTCACATGCTTGAATATTCCCCATCGCCAAAGTGGGAGACCCACAGTAAATGAAATAGCAATAAAATACCAATAAAATATGTATGTAAAAACATAACATACAAAAATACACACTAGAAATAGTTGCAAATACCAGGTCATAATTTCCACATAGGAATACATGGAGAGAAAGAAAAACTCCTCAGAGGCTCAGGCCCTCAGATTTTCTACCGCACATCGTGTGAAGGGGGTCTCCCTGAGCTCTGCTCAGTTTTCTACCTTTCTCTGGTTTTCCAGTACTTCCGACCTTGTCTTCAAGTAAGAAGTCTTAATTTAGACCTTGTTCTTCTTGTGGGAAGTTGAGACTTTATTCTGAGGACCCCCACAAGAAATGTATTTACTGCTTATACCCTGACCATAGGTGGGTAAATGTAGGATCTGCAGGACTTTCTCCACAAAAACCTTGAAGAATAGGGAGGGTCGCCTCCTCCTCTGGTCACAAAGGCTGAAGGACAAGGATTCAGCTCTTAGAAAGCTTGGTGTCAGGTACGTCTAAAGCCGCCTCAAAGCGTAGCAGTGTGCAGGATTTACCTTCTCCCTTCTTGAAGAAGAAGAAACTCTCAGCTTTGAAGGCTCCTGAGGTGTCCCCATCTCCTCCTGCTCCGTCGATGTCCCAGAGATCTGACTCTCAGGCGTCTACGTCTTCTTCCAAACACGTTTCCACCTCAAAACGAGTAAAATCGCCAACAGGAGCGTCGATGATCGCCCGACGACGAGATCTGCCGTCTCCGGTTCGTCGACGACAACAGTGACAATGATATCGGCTTCTGGATCGTCGACAGTGGCAGCGTAGACGGCGTCCACGCTGACGAAGGTATGACTCAGCTTTAAAAACAGACTCGTCGACGATACCCATTGCTTCGACGTCGAAGAAGAGACTCTCGTCGTCAGCAGGATCTACGTCGACGAAAGTTGGGAAGAAGATCTCCTCGTCCTCGACCACTCCGTCGGCGAGTGTTTCGTCGACGACGGCCTCATCGATGAAGGCCTCATCGACGGCGGCTCCGTCGATGCCTGTTCTGTCCTCGTCGACGGCTTCGATGACAACCTCATCAACGGTGGTGCCTTCTGCCTTCGCATCCTTACCTTTGGTGCCACTGCCTTCATCTGGGTCTGGTGTTACCTCCACCGACCCTTTTCACCAGCGTCGCCAGGTGCCTCTGGAACAGATTGACATATCCAGTGACACACAGCCACCCTCTCCCCTGTTTGCGATCATTTCAGGGCAGCACGTAGCCCTTCTGAACTTGTCATAAAATGTCAGGACTATGGGGATGATCAAGAGGACTCGTATGTTCAGGAGGAAGAACAGTCCACTCAAGTTCCGGCGGCGTCACTGCCTCTTTCCCTTATTACAAATCTTCAGTATATGGTGGAAGATTACAACAAGCATTTGCCACCATCTGGTCATGGGTCGCCTCTACCTACGGCACCTGAGCCTGCAACAGCTCCTACCACGGTTCCCCTACCAAAAGGGGCACCTCCACTGGCTATAGCTGCAACTTCTATTTGAGTACAAGCTACGGTGTATGCGAACGATGATGAGGATAATCTCTTCATCCAGATAGAGAGGATGGTGAGCTGCGGGATGATGATACGGATGGTGAAGGCGATATGCAAGACTGGGACAACTACCAGATCTAGACACCGTCCCCGCCTCCTGTAACGCCGGGGGATTCCCCTCCTGTGGACATTGCAGGTTTCCACCAACTCATGGATAGGGCGGCACTCCGCTTCAAACTTCCCGTGGTTCATAGGGAGGAAGACTGTTTCTTGTACGACTTTAAAAGTCAACCCTTCAAACAAGTTCGTACTGTCCCTATCATCGACTTCATCTGGAATGAGGGAGTCAAGTTGATGCAAATGCCTAATTCCATCCCTGCACCACTGCCATGATTGGAGAAGAAGTATAAAGCACCCCAGGGTTCTCCAGCATGCCTGGTGGTGCAGCCTAAACCAGATTCTGTAGTCACTCAGGCCGCCCAGGGCCGTTCCAGAAACCCATCTTCCCCAATTACAGCTCCTCCGGATCACGAGGGACGTCCCTTAGAAGCTATCAGACGCAAATTCTCTACTATGGCCTCCACTACTGTTAGGGCCGCTAACGCTTTGGCCATACTGGGGCGCTACGATCGTCAGATGTGGTCTGACATGTCCAGCTTGGTGGCCCTCATCCTGGAGGCCTCCAGGGCGGAGGCTCTTAAGATTCTCCAAGAAGGAGAAAGAGCGTCGGAGGAGATCATCAATTGCTCCGTTGATATTGCCTGCACTGGTTTCCGTCAACTTGCAGGGGCAGCTGTTCTATGGCGCCAGGCTTGGCTTTGGTCCACCTCTTTCCGCCAGGAAGTCCAGGCCAAAATTCTTGACATGCCTTATGACGGGGAGTCATTGTTTGGCCAGCATGTCGACGAGGCACTGCAAACAATGAAGAAAGATACGGAAACAGCTCGCCCCTTGGGCACCTTACAGTTCCGTAAACAGCCCTTTCGTGGTGCGCGCGGACGAGGCACCATCTCTTCTTTTCGTGGAGGACCAAGCCAATACCGTTCGTATAACCAGGGAAATCAACGGTACTCCAACCAGCAACAGCAGACCTCACGCCAGCATACTTCCAAGTCCTATCGTGGAAAATCTTTCTATAGAGGTTCCACTTCAAAGAGGCAATGACTTTCTCTTCCCGCGCAAGGTTGGAGGATGAATCTGTTCTTTTCTCAATCGTCCTCAATCACCTCGGACCACTGGGTACTGGACATTGTATCAAAGGGCCACGCCTTGGAGTTCGTAAAATTCCCTCCTCACACTCCTCCAACTGGTCCGCCGCCTGCGCACCTCAAAGAACTTTTCCAGCAGATTCATGTCATGATGCAGAAAGGTGCCATCGAAGTGGTCCCCAAATCTCAAAGGGGGATTGGATTTTATTCCCGGTTGTTCCTCATCCTAAGGAAAACAGGCGACTGGCGTCCCATACTCTATTTACGGGCACTGAACAAATACCTGAAGTGCCAGTCCTTCCACATGCTTACGCTAATAGAGATTTTATGTCTTCTCTGCAAGGACGACTTCATGACCACCATCGACCTCCAGGACGCCTATTTCCATGTGCCAATTCTTCCTCGTCACCGGAAGTACTTGCGCTTCCGAGTGGGGCGGAGACACTTTCAATTCAGGGTACTACCCTTCGGCCCCTCGTGTCTTGGCCCCAGTAGTGGCTTATCTGTGCCTTCAAGGCGTTCAAATTTTCCCGTACCTGGACGATTGTCTAATCAAGTCGTAGTCTCACAACCAGCTTTCTCGAGACACTCAACTCTGCCAGGACTTATTTCAATCCCTTGGCCTCTCAATCAATGCCTAAATGTCTCAGATCGACCCATCTTGCTGCAGAACATTTCTAGGTGCCACTCTGGATACATCACTAGCCAAAGCGTTCGTGTCTCACGCGCGACAACTGCGAATTCTACGCCTAGTGTTCCTCATTTGTTCAAAAAAGTCAGTTTCCGTTCGTATGTTGAAGTCTTTCCTGGGAATTGCGTCCTCCTGCATCTCTCTGATACCAAACTGCAGGCTCAGAGTCGTCCTATTCAGGAAGAATTAGACGGTCAATGACAGCAGGTCACCGGCTCATTCAAGGATCTTGTTCAGGTGACCGCCCGGATGAGAGTGGCTCTCCAGTAGTGGGCACAGCCGTTCAACGTGGCGGCCGGGACTTCATTCCTCGCCACAATTCTGGACCTCACTTTGACCACGGATGCTTGCTTGGAAGGTTGGGGAGCACACCTTCAAGGGCTGTCCATCAAGGGCAAATGGACTTCGTCCCAACGCTCCTGACACATCAACCGATTGGAGCTGATGGCCATCTTCTGGCTCTCAAATCGTTCCATCTTCTAATCCAGGGAGAGTCGGTGCTCATACAGACAGACAATACCACCAGTATGAACTACGTGAACAAGCAGGGTGGCACCAAATCTCTCCTGTTTCATCTGGCACAAACTATCTGAGATTGGGCGCTTCGGCACCACGTTACCCTGACAGCGGTTCATCTGCCGGGCATCTCCAACATTCTAGCGGATGCCCTCAGCAGATCTGCATCATCAACGCACGAGTGGGAGCTACATCAGCCGACTCTGGACTTCATCTTTCGGAATTGGGGTCATCCCAGCATAGATCTCTTTGCGAGACCGGCGAACCGGAAATGCCCGTCCTTTGCAAGCTGGCTTCCCCATCCAGAATCGTCAGAGAATGCCCTTTCGATTGATTGGTGCGGTCTATTCGCCTACGCCTTTCCGCCGATTCCTCTGGTTCCTCGAGTATTGTGGAAGATGAGGGGACAGCCATGCCACATTCTCCTGATCGCTCCCAGGTCGCCTCGACAAGCATGGGTCTCAGAACTGCTGCTCCTGTCTCAGTGTTATCCCATTCTCCTTCATCCTCGAGCGGACCTCCTCACGATGGACGAGGACCTGATCTGTCATCCGGACCCCTCCTCTCTCAGGTTATCAGCCTGGAACCTGAGCACCTTGAATTTGCCCATTTGAACATCCCACCAGCGTGCAGAGACATTCTGGCCAATGCCAGAGCTCCATCTACAATAAAGACTTATAAACTCAAATGGAAGAGGTCTGTCACTGGTGCTTGGCTGCCAACATTCATCCGGTGCATTCTACTCCGGCTCAGCTTCTTCCGTTCTTTCTAGAACTCGCGCAGTCAGGGCTCCCCCACTCCACCTTGAAAGTCTTCTTGGCTGCGATTTCTCGCTTCAGGCAGGATGGCTCCTCCTCTCTCTGCTCTTCCAGGATTATTCGTCAGTTCTACAAGGGACTGTTCAGGAAGTTCCTGCCCATTAGGCGTCCTGCTCCAACCTGGCATCTCAACATTGTTTTGGCACAACTAATGAAAACGCCATTCAAGCATATTCACAAGGCGGATTTGAAATTCTTAACTTGGAAGGTGGCCTTGCTCCTTGCTTTAACCTCGTCACGGCGCGTGAGTGTTGTGCACGCCTTTACCAATAAACTGCCTTTTCTCCAGTTTGAATCACACTGTGTACTACTTCGTACCAACCCGGCTTACATGCCTAAGGTGCCCACGGACTTTCACCTCAATGAGCCTGTTCTCTTAAAGACTTTCTTTCCTAATCCACAATCTGCAGCAGAGCAGCATTTACACTCTCTGGACGTTAAGAGATGCCTTAAGTTTTACATCGATAGGACGGCACCCTTTCGCAAATATGACCAGCTGTTTATGCATATGGACGCATGTGTAAGGGGCGTCCTGTCACCAAGCCAACTATTGCACGTTAGATTTCTTCAGCCGTCTCCTTCTGTCACCAGCGGGCTGGCAAGCCTCTTCAATCTGCAGTGAGAGCTCATTCCACCAGGGCGATGTCATCCTCTACCGCCCTGTTTGCTGGTGTGCCGATTCATCAAATTTGCAGAGCAGCTACGTGGTCCAGCAGGCACACGTTCACGAAACATTACTGCCTTGAGACGATCAACGAAGCCGATACGACAGTGGGACAAGCAGTGCTTCGCAATCTTTTTAACTAAGGTGAGCCTCTGCTTCCTACCCTCCACCTATATGTTTTATGTAATGATATTGTTGTGATGATTACTATTATCATTCCTATTGGCTATGCTATGCTATTGGTGAATATTTATGCCTATGCATTGCTAATCTTGCTTTGCTACCAGCTATTACTGCTCACTATTCTATTCAAGCATGTGAATCTATGAAAGACACCCTAATACTGGAGAAGAATAATTGTTACTTACCTGTAAACAGGTGGTTCACCATTATTGGTGTCTTTCATAGATTCACATGCGACCCACCGCCTCCCCTCAGAGGCTCGCTTCTCCTCCTGGACTCTTTTGTCACTACTGTGCTACGAAAATCTGAGGGCCTGAGCCTCTGAGGAGACGGTTCTGGAGGGGTGCTTGCGCCTGATTGGCTGTAGTTTGGACTAACATAATGACTGTGATATGTTGCAAAGTTTTTCTTTCTCTCCATGTATTCCTATGTGGAAATTATAACCTAGTATTTGCAACTATTTCTAGTGTGTATTTTTATATGTTATGTTTTTACATACATATTTTATTGGTATTTTATTGCTATTTTATTTACCGTGGGGCTCCCACTTCGGCGATGGGGAATATTCAAGCATGTGAATCTATGAAAGACACCAATACTGAGAACCACCTGATTACAGGTAAGTAACAATTGTTCATTTTAAGACACAATCCTGAAAATGCTACTTTTAGAAAGTTATCTAATAAGTGAATATGAAAATGCACTCCTACCTTTATAATTGTATCATCATTAATGTCCAAAGATATTTTCCTTGTGATGTGTGCGAACAGTGTCTGTGAACCGTCGCAAATCGCAGCTCATGTTAAAACACCAACCAATTGGGTGCGTCGTCAAGCACCCAACAGTCGCACTGCCAAATGGGGAATCATCCCACAAGATAAACCATATTCAGTAAACCATATTTTCACTGTATTTACAGTAATCTTCCTCATGTCGTCAATCTTCCTGCATATACAGCATCACGGAGACAGCAGCATTTCCCATGAGTTCTTTATTTAACAGTTTTAAATGCCTCCTGCTGCCCATCCAGGTTTTTCACAGTGGCACAGAGGTCAACCATACTTCAGACTAGACTCATTTAATTACCCAATGCTTTTAGAAAGTTGGTATTTTCTTGTCCTAGCCATTATTTGTCTGATGCTTGTGTCCTGCATCACATGACTATGAATAGCATAGCTATTGGGCTTTGCGTATTCCTCCCAGACAGTGAGAAAAAGGGGGACTGCGGATTGGCCAATGGGCCATCAGCCAGGATGGTTGGAAGAGCAGCTGCACCCGCTTCCACTTACACTTCCAGGAGTTGCTTCCAGCACAAAGGAATCTGGCACTAGCCCTTTGTCATCCCAGACTTCTTGGGGCTTTGCAGGGAAAAGGAAGAACAAAGAAGTCCCCCACTTCAAAGGCTGGCTCCAAGTACAAATATTGAACCTCCAGAGCCACTTCTTCAGTACACTGCTAGACCTGTGGAGGACTTCCGAAGGACTGCCTGAACACTCAGAGGACTACACTGCTGCTTGAGGACTGCCTTGCTCCCCAAAGGACTGCCTTGCTGCTTGTACCTAGGACTACCAGAATGCCTCCAAGGGCTAGTTGACTGGCCTCCTGTGTGAGCTACAGGGACGTAAGCTCCAGAGACCTTCAACCCTGACCTGATCTCTGCTGAGCCCCCAAGTGGTGCCCCCAAGTACTGGATCCTTAGAGGTGGTGTTATGAATGAATTTGTACTTGTAAAGCGCACTGATACCCCAACGGGGGTTTCCTGGCGCTGTAACGCATAGGGCTCTGGAACCCTTCCTGGCTTTTCCCTGTGAAATGTCCACTCCTGGGGACCTCCAAGGTGAAGCCAGGCATCCCAGCGCTGTTGGGGCCCTTGTGGAGATTAAGCAAGCTATTGCCCAGAGTTGCAGAGTGGGACCCATGATTAGAATAGGCACCGAGGTGAGAATTATCGGGTCTGAGGAAATTGAGCCCAAGACTCGCCGAGGCGGGAATTGAACCCTGGTCCCGGGCCAGACCTCTGCATCAGGGTCTGCCGCTCTAACCATTGAGCCACACTTCTTCACATTGAGCCACACTTCTTCACTGAAGTTAGAGGTGTTGCTCCTGCCTAACACTAAAAGTTGGGACTTAGAAGAAATTTCACCAAAAAATGGCAGAAGAACCGACAAAATACTGTGATCTACCTGCTAACCTATCTGCCAAGGTGCATTGCTGATCAGCCTAACTTTGCGCTAGCTCCCACTACTTTCTTTTCCATTGCAGTAAATCCTGTTCAGTGGGACCTCTGAGTGACTTTATGCAGCCTCATGGTGCCCTCTTCGGCTACAGCTTGCAGCTTCATCCCGCTGAAGTTTTTCCATTTTCAAAATGTCTGAAGGTAAAACTCTTCACCAGGCTCAACAATGACATGCCCCTCAGCCTGGAAATTCAGCTTCCCCTGCTCAGAGCTTTTTGCTGCCATTATAAACGTCTTCCCTGAGACCTCACCCAGTGGCTCCCAAACAACAACCACACCTCCTAGGAAGCTACCTGCTGCCTTGCCCAGCTGAACTCTACCTTTTTCTGAACTTTTCTTCAGAAAATATTCTATGTCCAAAAGTAGAACGAGACTGAGCCCAATTCACCTTGTATTCGACCCATTCTCCATTGTGTTCAGCCTTAATTTTGACTTTTCCCCGGTGGTGCGTCGATGTTTTAGTCGCTAGATTTCACTTAAAACATTTAAAAGTAGGTGGCAACTAATGCAATGATTACCTTTCCAAAATCAATAAAAGGATATAAACCATAAAACATTTAATTTCAAAACTCCGGTTCTACTGGTAAGATTTATGTTGTTTTGGTGTCATTTTATTTATTTAAATGTACTCTTATTTTTCTAAATTGGTTTGTGATTTTTCTTGTGTTGTGTTTTCACTTTATTACTGTTTTGTACTGCATAAATACTTTACACTTGGCCTCTAAATTAAGCCTGACTGCTTTTGTGCCAAGCTACCAGAGGGATAAGCACAGGTTAATTTAGCAAGTTTTGTAGGTCACCATGACAAGGATTGTGGTAGTTGCTTGAGGAGGGTTTTCACCCCTCAACCAATAACCCAGTTTTTTACAGCTACAGCTGGGCAGAAAGAGGAGTATGTATATTTTAACATTTACATATAATGAGCGTGGTCTAAGGGTCCCAGATCTGATGGCAGACTATATAGGAGCCCAACTGCAATTTGTGGCTGACTAGTTAGATGCAGATGGGAACATAGGTAAAGAACTATTAGGGGACTCATTGACGAATTAAACTCTTGTGGTGCCTATTCAGAAAAACCAGACCAGACACTTTCATAGACCAAAGCATATCACTAATGGAAGAAAGGGTCTCCTTGGACCTGGCTTTTGCCAAGAGATCCTCACTGGGGAACTTGGCGAACGCCAGGTCACCAGCCACAGGAGTCACAATCGCTGAGGCTAACCCGCCACGAGAGAGACGCAGCCTACTGAACACAGTTGATCTATCAGTGTCCCAACTAGCTGAATCGCAGCTTAGTTTTGATCTAGAAAAAACACCAGATCTAGTCCCGCAGACCCCCCCACCTATTTCCTCCATAGAAAAAATGATAGAAAGGGGAAAAAGGGAGGGCGCGATAAGTAAGAAAAGGGTGGCTCCGAATCCCCAAACATTAAATAACCCGACCCACTTACTAAGCACAGCAGAAGAAAGACCGCTTAGAGCAGAACAATTGGAAGTTCCAGTCTTAGTACACCAACCAGAGATCGGAACACCTACTCCGATAGATCTGGATCCCCCAATTGTCACACAATCCCCCAAGGGCTTGTGCGGGATGGAGGTCCCCGATTCATTATTAACCAAGATGGCTAACATATTCAAAACTTCATTGCAACCTTTAGAACAAAGAATAGCTAACTTGGAGTCACAGATCTTACAACTTGTAAAAACTCAACAACCTGTTCATCCTGTAGGTTCGCATAAAGAAGGGGGAAACCACATTAAAAATCATTCCCTACAAAAACAACAAATGGGAATTTAAATTTGACTACTCCCCAGCAGAAGACTCTTCATATTACAATTCCCAGTGCCCCCATTAATATCAATATTCCGAAATCAGCCAAACCTACACACACAACAACCACCCGACCATCTCTAATAATCCCACCAATATCACCTCATTGACTTCCCAAGGAACGCCAATTATTCCGCCATCGAATTCAGAGGTATCTAATAAAACCATCAATAAAACTACAAACAAATCATCCATTAAAACCCTGATTCCCCAGACTCCAGCTTCAAACACCCCGTCCGTCAAGTCCAGGGGAAATATCGCCAAAAATTTAGGCAAACCAAGACCGCCAGCAGATTTTCCACCTGAGGCCTCACCGTACGTGGCGGTTATGGCCGGTGTCCCTGAGCTAACTGACCACAACTCGGAACCTGGCTGGTCTTTGAAAAATAAGGCTCAGCACTGGCTGCAGACAAACCGTCCGATCCCATCAGTCTGGCAGGGTAGGATTAGATCTGCTGTCAGAGTCCCATGGGTGGGCAACACACGAAAAACAATTCCTGGGGATTGCATAGCGATTACCTTCGAGGACCCACGAATAGCAGACTACATCTGTTCGTGGGAAGACATTACCTCAAACGGAGGCATAAAGATCAAATCGCTTTCTTTTTTCTACCCATTTAGGCAAACAAACGGACTACAGGAACAAGAGCCTCCTTGGGCAGTTCCACCCCCTAGATATAATGATTCAGCGAACCCCAGATATTATGGTCCCCCTAGATTCTATGAACCAGATTACTCTTGGAACACAGTAGGTCCACGCTATCAGGGGGGAGGTTGGGAAGATAGGAGACCTTACAAACAAAGGCCGGCGATCAGAGATCCTCCCCGATGGGACCCATGGCATAACATCCCCTTGTCAAATAGGTACAGCGGACTCGAAATGGTCGATTGACCATCAAGCGAAGGCACGTCCAACAACCTTCACGCACCCCCCAGTCCGGGGAATTTGAATATCCCCTCGGGACTCACGAACTCTGAAGTCATACTTTCAGTAGAACAAGTAAAAGATATTACTCCCCCGACCTCCATACTCTATTGGAATATAGCAGGTCTTCGTACCAAAATCGAGGATGGGACTGCACAAGACTTCTTAAACCCACACCAAATAATCTGTCTCCAGGAGACTTGGACATTAGAAGATTTACATCTACAAGGTTACAAAACCTATTCAATTCCAGCCCTAAGTAGCACAATGGAAAGAGCCAGAGGTGGGTTAGTAACTTATATAGCGAACACCCTAACCCTCACAAAAATGGCCATAGTCTCTCAGGATTCCAACTTCCAAATCCTCTCCTTATCGCTGGCTAATAAGGAGACTATCTTCCTGACTAACTTATATAACAATCTTCCTGAAGATCAATTTATAAATCTCCTTAATCAGGTACATGAGACCCTAAAACAATCTTACCAATGGAGATCTGGCAATGGGACAACCCATCTAATTTGGGGAGGAGATTTCAACCTCCATCCATGTTCAAAGACTAACTTACTTTGTTGTGGGATGGCGGACGAATTCGATGCCCCACTAGTTCATTTCTCACACAGTAAAGCAGGGAACACATTAAACGCTGTCCTCTCGGACCTGGATCTGCAAATTGCCAATTGTCAAAATGCAGATTCCAGAGGAGGAGCTACGACACCAACCGAGATGGCCGCATAGTCTCCCGGCTCCGCTGCCCTCCGGCCTTCGTTTTATTATCCTGTTGCCCATCCTGCTTGCCCGCACCGGATTCGTGTGTGCGATCCGATCCGCGTTCCAGTGGTGCAATCCCGGAGTTTCTCCGCCTTTGTGGAGCGGAGATACGTCGATGGTCGCATTGAGGCCTGACCCACCAGGGAAGCCGGGGTCTCGAGTGCTGGCTCTGCCGGGTCCGAGTTGCATAACAACGGACTGCTGAATGTGTTTGGGTCCGGTCTCCGTGACACAAATTTTTTTTTTTTTGTTTGCTCTGCTAACATCAGCTGCCTGGTGCCCTGCATAGGTGAGGTGACGAGTGACGCATGGTTCTGTGTCGCGGGGGTCCCTGACCGGGGGTCCGGCACTTACATCGCCGACTCCCCCGGGTCGATGCCCTGCTGCGTGTTACAGCTCGCTAACCGTCAGACCCTCATGGCTTACTCCTGCTCCGCCTAATTTTGCCCCGGGGAGGGCTCCTCTCCGTGGAGACCATCATGTTGGAGAACGAAAGGCGTCTAGCGGAGCAGGCACGCATTGGCCCGTCACTGCGAACGGTGCTGGACGCACTCATGGCACTTAAGGGGGCTATTGATGTCCGGACTAGCAGTTTGTTGTCTGCATTGGATGGACTCACAGGCCTGAGACTGGATCCTGACTCGACGCCCGCGACCCGGCAGCCAGCCCGCTTTTGAGTAGACGTTTCGGAGACATGTTTTGACCCGGCGCTGGAAGCAGGGTTTACCCCTATTGTAGTGTATCTACCTGACAGTGTTGTGCCTGATCACCCTATGGAACCGTTGGAACCCCCGATTGTGTACCCCTCGGAACATTTACATGTCGTCCCCATTTTGGAACCTTCTACTTTCTGTAGGTTGCTGTTTCGGACCATGTCGACTCTCCTCCCCTGTCGTTCTTTCAAGATGGCGGATGGGGTGCAGCCTGGCTTCGGAGGCAGGGAGGAGCAACATTGGTACCAGCCATCTACATTGGGACCTGCCGTTCTTTTCTCATCTGTGTACGCCTGTTCGGCAGACTTTTGCGGTCCTTTGTGGAAAGGGTTTTTCTTAATTGACGACTTCAGTGAATTTGATCGTAGGGGCCAGGGTTGAGATTTTATTTGGGTCTCCTATTGTGACACTGTGTTTACCGGGATTGTTTTATTGACCTGACGAAGTCCGGGGCGGGGTTGGCTACAATGGGGGAAGGAGACCGGGAGTCCGTAGACATCTGCCCTCCTCCGATTTCCCTCACCGAGTGGGGTTCTTTCTTTCTACTTTTTCTCCTTTCCATATTTCTTCTTTCTTCTATATTTCGGGTTTAGGTACTGGGCGACAGGCACGCTGCTATGGGGGGTAGGCCGTAGCCATTTGCAGGGGTGCAGGGTGGGGGGTTGGGGGAGGGGTTTTATTTCTCCCTTCTTTGTTTCTATGGCCTTTTTCTTCACTTTTTTGGTTTTCCTTTTACTTTTCCCTTTTTCTGTATTGGGGATCGGTTTATTATATTGATTTTTGAGTCTTCATTGATTTGTCGTAATTTGTGCCTGAGCTGTTTTTGCACTGTGGGTGGACCTGGGCGGGCGACTCGCCGGTACTCATAGTAATTGTATGCCTGTATATCCTGACTTTTTGACGCGGCACCTATGCCTTCCTTGTTATCGTCTTGATCCTGCAGGACTTCTTGTTTGGCCCGCCCACTTCGTTGCTATGGCTTGTGGTTCGGCCCCTGGTCCCCATATTCCTTTGTGTTATATTGGAGCTTATTGCGTTCTTAGTGTCATCCTGCTTAACATAAAATTAAACCTCACTCATCCGGAATGTGATCGATGAATACCATAATATTATGTTCTTACGTGCTGCCGTGCCCTCGGGATGTTCGGCTGAATAGCGGTGTATACTGTTACATCAATAAAGGTTTAAAAAAAAAATAAAAAATGCAGATTCCAACCTACTAACTCCGACATACCTGGGTAGAGGTCACCACACAACAGTCGATTATATATTCTTATCGTCTGGTCTGTTGGGTATAACCAAGGACTTTGAGGTCATTGGCAATCCACTCAGTGACCACTCAGCCCTAAGGATTAACCTGTACTTGTCTGCATCTAACACCCTAAATTTGGATATCGTAAATATGCTCGGACAAAATAAATTAGAGATTAGCAAAAAGAATGGTTACTCAATTAGATGGGCTAAAATTAACCCCACCGAAATAACAAAAAAACTTATAATTCAAGCATATCCAAACATTCTAAAATGTCTTGACCTTTCGTCTAACCACAAGGAAGTTCTAACGAACTTTAAACAAATGCTAGAGTCCATTAAGGAGTTACTTTTGTCAAAACCCAAACCTAATTACTCAGCAAAGAAAGGGTGGTTTAACCAAAATTGCACATCAGCTCTAACAAAATTAAAATTAGCACTCCACAATAAACCGAGAGACACAGCCCTAATCCAACTCCTAAGGCGCCAATACATAGGAGAACGAAAATTGAGAATCGCCCAATTAAAGCAGAAACTCTGGGATGATCTCCATGAGAGTGCGGTCTCAAAAAACGGCGAGCAGTTCTGGCGTATAGTCAGAACCCCATTTCTCTCGGACAATGGCACACCTAGAATAGAAGTTGCCAAAGACGAGAAGACATGGGTAACACACTTTTCCAATATTTTTAAAAATACTTCACCAACAGATTTATTGCCCTCAGGAGTACAGTACCCCATTCCACTTCTCTTTGACATTCCTGAACTATTGGAAGCATTGCAGAAAAGCAAACCGGGGAAAGCACCAGGCCCAGACGGAGTTCCAGTGGACTTTTTTAAAAATAACCCAGATCTCTGGGCTCCGATTCTAACAAGAGTGTGCATTGCTGCCGTGAACGAGGGAGTGTTAAGTTCTTGGACTAAATCAATAATGGTCCCCATTTTCAAAAAGGGGGACCGACAAGATGTGAAGTGCTATCGGCCCATCTCACTGCTGGACTCGCTTGGGAAGGTAGTGGGGAGAGTCATCCTTGAGCGCCTCCAGCAGTGGAGCGACGACCGAGGTATTATCTCCGACATCCAATTCGGCTTCCGTGAGGGATTTGGAACAGTTGAGCAGACCCTCAACCTCACCCTAATAAAGGGAAAATACATACAGGCCAAGGCTAACAAAATCTACATGGTCTTTGTCGACCTCTCCGCAGCGTTTGACTGCGTTTCGCATGCAAAGCTGTGGACGGTCCTTGCTCAAATGGGAGTAGAACCCCCTCTTCTGGATTTCCGACGAGAACTCTATTCCGGGGCCACGGCTAGAGTACGATTTGGTGTAAATGGCGAGTTGACGACCCCGTTTGGCGTAGGGCGTGGAGTCAGGCAGGGTTGTGTCCTGGCCCCCTTCCTCTTCTCACTCTACACAAATGGTCTTGAGGGGGAGATGTTGAGGGGGGCTCAGGACCTCCCACGTATAAATCAGCGCCTGATTCCCACCCTGCTCTATGCGGATGATGCCGTCATCCTCGCCCGCACCCCTCGGGAGCTTCAATTTTCACTGAATAGGTACACGACCTTCATGGGCAACCTGGACCTAAGGGTGAACGTGAAGAAAACTTTCGTCATGACAGCAGGCAGGGGGCAAAAAAGAACAAAAGCCATTTACCTCGAAGACCAAAAACTTGAGGCTACCCCCCAATACCCCTACCTGGGCATCATGATAGATGATCAGTTAACATGGAAGCCAGCTGTAGTCACAAGGGGTAATCTATTCAAGAGATCAATAGCCGCTTTAACAAGCTTCTCTCAGAAACTAGGTAAAAGGCCCCCGGTGGAGCTATTAAAAATGTACAATGCCACGTGCCGGGCTACCGCCGTATACGTGGCGGGAGTCTGGGGGTATACTGACACTAGCTTCATCCAGAAGGCGGAAAATGTCTTTTTCAGATTCCTCTTGGCCACCCCGAAAGGCACCTCAATATATGCCATGCACCTGGAATTAGGAATACCCTATATAGAGGACCTAATTAAAATAGAACCTGTGATGCTGTGGCGGCGTATATGGACATCCGAAAACAACAAGCTGACCAAGTCTATCATTGTTGACACGATGGCTCTCGACAAATCCTTTAAGGTAAAGTGGCTGTCCTATGTAAGAATTTTTTTAAAAGATCTAGGGCTTGAGAACTACTATTTTAAACCTGAATCTATAATAGACATCCCAAAAAGAGATCTTAAACAACTAGCTCTAAGACATTTGGAAACCCTAAGATTGGCATCGAACTCACAAAAAACGGCGGTAGTTCATGCTAATATGGTCCAAATATCCTATGACATTCATCCGTATCTGACTCTGCATTTAACAACTTACGAGAGAATGCTACTAACAAGATTTAGGTTAAATAATTTTTTTAGACTGGTTACGTTCCCACTGAAAAACTGTTGGAATGCGATCCTTCCACCCTGTCCGTGTGATGGATTATCAGCACAATCAAATCTACATGTGATTATGCTTTGTAAATACCATCAACCGCACAGAAAAATTTGGTTGTTACCAATATTAAGGAACTGGGGACTGAGACAATGTAGACCCGCCCTTCTCAGACTCCAAATGTTGGAAAACGAAAAAGTCTGTTATTTTGTGAGTAACTTTTTAAAATGCATCACGAAACACAGGAATAATTTATAAACGCCTCTATTAATGACACATCGAGCAGATCCTTACAGAAAATGTTTTACTAACTTTTCTCTTACTAACTAGTTTCTTGTATGAAATTTTATGAAAAATGTTTCTTTTAACTATCCAAAATGTAATGAATGTGATTTATTGTCTCTTTTATGGTTTTTCCTTTGTGAATAAGCCGAATAAAGAATTTATTATTATTACTGTTTTGTACTGCATAAATACTTTACACTTGGCCTCTAAATTAAGCCTGACTGCTTTTGTGCCAAGCTACCAGAGGGATAAGCACAGGTTAATTTAGCAAGTTTTGTAGGTCACCATGACAAGGATTGTGGTAGTTGCTTGAGGAGGGTTTTCACCCCCTCAACCAATAACCCAGTTTTTTACAGCTACAGCTGGGCAGAAAGAGGAGTATGTATATTTTAACATTTACATATAATGAGCGTGGTCTAAGGGTCCCAGATCTGATGGCAGACTATATAGGAGCCCAACTGCAATTTGTGGCTGACTAGTTAGATGCAGATGGGAACATAGGTAAAGAACTATTAGGGGACTCATTGACGAATTAAACTCTTGTGGTGCCTGTAGGAGAGTAGGGTCTGCAATCCTATGATCACCCAGATTTTTGCTTTTTGCTGCACTGGTTTACGACTTTCCCTGGCTGTGGGCCTGCTAATCAGACCCACAGCCTAGCTGTTCTCTCTATCCAAATTGTACTTAGGTACTGAATTGGCACTGGGCCCTCTCCAAGTCCCTGTACCCAGGGCTGAGGTGCACCCAAAAGTCTCCCAGGGGCTGAAGCATGTATTATGCCACCCCTGGATTGACTAACTAAAACTGACACAACTGGCTGCACGACAGCTGGGGCAAGGTGGTGTACTCACCCTTTGCTTTAGATATAGTATACCTATATCTAACCCTAAAAATGGACACACAGATCTCCTATCAGTCACTCCTATAGCAGGCCTTAACAATCCTGAAGGCAGAGTGCTTGGAATCGTGTGAGATGGTGCTCTAGCATGAGCTGAGCCTGTCTGCGGCTTTCGGGATCCATCCCTTAGCCGTTTCCATGATATCGCATACCATATACTCTTAAGTGCATTATAATCCTCGCGGTTATGTGCCAACTCTGGTATCGCTTTATCAAAACATGTCGAGTAAGGTGTCATACGAATTGGAATACTAACCCCTCGCCAATTCTGGCGACGGGGTTAGCATTCCACCCTTCTAGAGGGACACGACATGCATGTAACCTATAACCCGGTTAAAAGTCAGACAGAGCCTTAGCATCCACAAAATGGATGCTGCCACCGAGACACAAGTCTGCCCTCCTGCTGCTGGGAGTCCTCCCAGAGCAGGAGATAAGGACAAAGGGTTTCCTGCCAGGGGCGGTGCCAGCACCGTCCCAGACAGGGTTTTGTGTATTGTAGGTAGGCAGGGCTTTAGAGGAAGGTGACTGCAAGTGGCACCCCGGTGCTCACTGTGCATAGGCCGGCTGAAACCAGTTCCAGGGGCACTCCAGCCCCTGGCCTGGGGAAAAGCCCGCCAAGGAAGTGGGTGTAACCACCCCCCTCCTGGTCCCACCCATAGGGCAGGACCTAGTCGCGTGCCAGCCCCCTTTTACAGGATAAAGGTAGAGACTGGCCCCCTTCCAAATCAGATCATCTTTGAATCCTGAAACTACTTTCCACGAAAGGAACTCAAGACTTCTTCCCAAGATTCTCCCTTGTGACTAAGGAGTAGTCACCCTGCAGCAGCAGGCACCAACCAAGCATCGCGGTTTGTTGCCAGTCTCTCCTTCGGATCAAGACTGCTCCAGCACGACGAGAACCGGCTTCCCTGGCACCTCTGACCTCAACCTGCATCATCAGCCCAGCTGTGATCCGTGGGTGTGACGAGACCTCGAGGGACCGGCCATCTTCAGAACTGCACGACGCTTGTCCAGCACGACTCCCGAGTGACCCTCGACTGAGTGCTTTGGGGTCCGAGAAGCCCCGACTCTGAGCAGCTCCAGCTCCGAAGTGCAGCCCCCCAGCATCTCCACGATCTGCGTGGGGCCCTTCTGCTTTCCGCTGCTCACCGCGTTGTTTGGCTACTAGCCCGTTGGCTTGTGGCCTTCCTGACGACGCCCGACGACATTTCTGCTGCTGGTCTGGTTGCTCCAGACTGGCCCTTGCTCCCTTCCAGAAGAGGAGCACCCCGGACCCTCCTGGTCCACTCAAGACGCCATTTTGAGTCCACCGCGTGGGCTTGAATTAGCCAAGGCTTGTTGCCCAATCCTGGGTAACTTCGACGCCGACGACTTCATCCTTCGTGGGACAGCTCGCACCTCCATCCTGGTCGCCGACAACGCCTCCTGGTCCGAGAGACTGCAGAGCCCAGCAGCGCCCACTCACCTGACTGCGGTGACTTCGCCCGGTGCCATCCTGGTGCCCACTTAATCACTGGCTAGTGATTCAAGAACTTGGTCCCCTCTGCTTTCAGGTTTCCTTCTTCCTTGATCCAGGCTTGGATCCATCGAACTTTTCTTCACTGGTCGCCTGCCAGCAACTTCTTCCTTCCAGGCTCCTGCTCCGGCAACGAGATCCCCGACGTCTTTTCAGACCTATGCAGCTGCAGCCCCTGGGCTAGGTAACTTCGGCACTCCGGTGTCCCAGCATAGCCTCACTATCCAAGGGTCAGGATCCACTGTCGTTTTCTCCCTACCAGGTCGGGTTCGCCCGTGAACACTAACTTTGTGAATTCTAGCTTCCATAGACTTTGTCCCGCATCCCGCGTGAGAGTGCACACTCTGCACCCGAGTCCCCTGGGTCTCCTAGTAGTAATCTAACGATTCCCTAGTCCAGTCCTAGCGATTCCAAAGCCTATTAGAACTGTTACTTACCTGCTAGTAATTCGCATTCCACTTTTTAAGTATATGGTTTTTCGGGCCCATCGGGCATTTGTGTATAACGTGCTAACTTAAAGTATTTTCGTAAGAGTTTTGTTGTGTGCTTAGCTCCCTGTCTCATAAAGAGCCAGGGTAGTCTTGTTATTAATAAATACACTGTTTATTTTCATAACAACTTGTGTGGTGTCCTTTCACTGGGTGTTCAAGGGGTAATGTGATGGTAAAACAGCTGGCTTAACACGCCCTCTAGAGTCTTAGCCTTAGACTGCTCGTATCCATTCTACTAGGATAGCTGGTCTATAAGGTTGACTTACAACCAATCATCAATAAGGGTTGTTTGGACTGATATATAGTGATCACTAGAATAGTGAGCACTGCACATCAGGCCAACTTCTCACATTGGTGAGCAGCGGTTGGGATTTGAGCTTGCTGTTGTTTTACCACACATATCCTAAGAATATCTTGTGAAAGATCACATAAGTACTAAAGGTACATATAACTTAGCTTAGAATACTCTGAGTTCTACTGAACCAGCTGTTGTAGCTCCTAGGGCCTAGCACACCCTAAACTACAACTCTAGCAAGGGATCAGTAGGCAAACATATAGTGTAGGTAAGTGCACCACTTACACCTCACTAGAAAAGCATGTCGACTCAGGGGGACTCTACTGAGACTCCCCTGGTCAGTGTTGACCCTCCACAGGTCACTTCAAGATATGCAGCTCTCAGTTTCCATGAGATGAGACAGATCTGTGTCTCCAGAAAACTGAAGCAGGGGTCTAACCCCACCACTTCCTTTCTGATAGGTCTCTTAGAGACATATGATGCCAGAAAGCTTTCTCAGTTACATGAGAACATGCCAGCCTTAGAGGGAACCTCTGGGGATCCAGATCTCCACAACACTGATTCAGCAGTTGAGGAGGAGGATCAGGAGGTACTCTCTGGGGATGAGGTAGACAAGGGTCTTGAGGTAGTCAGAAGGCTAACTAGGACCAACTTAGACTTACTTGGGCTAGGATCTGGGGGCCCCCCAGTACTGACCCGAAGTGGGCCTAACCTTGGAGTTAGGAGAGATAGATCTCTTTCTAGGGACTCCAATAGATCTCTGCCCTCTAATGCCTCTTCTCAGGGGAGAAGGGATCCTCCACAGAGGAGATTTACTTCCCCTCAGAGAAAGGAGCATGAAGCTAGGATGAGACAAGCTGAACTGAGGATTGAAAGGGAAGAAATTGCCCTGGCCAAAGAGAAGCTTGCCCTGGCAAGAGAGCAGCAGGTGAGTGGGCTAGCTCCCACTGGTGGCAGCAATCTCCCAAGAGATAGAGAGAAGGGTTTAGATACTAAACACCTGACTAAAATAGTGCCCCCCCTTTAAGCAAGGGGATGATATCCAGAAATGGATGGCTGCTCTGGAGAGGGCCTGCACTGTGCAGGGCATTCCCCAGAGTCAGTGGGCAGCTATACTGTGGCTCTCCTTTGATGGTAAAGGTAGAGATAAGCTCCTCACTACAAGAGTGGAGGATGCTAACAATTACCAGGTCCTGAAGAATACACTGGTTGATGGGTTTGGTTTAACCACTGAGCAGTACAGGTTGCTGTTCAGAGACACCCAGAAAACTCAGTCTCAGGACTGGTCTGATTTTGTGGATTGTGCCACTAAGGCTTTGGAGGGCTGGTTGCTGGGTAGCAAGGTTACAGATTACACAGGATTGTATAATCTAATGATGAGAGAACAAATTTTGAACAATTGTCAGAACCAGTTGCTGCACCAGCACCTTGTTGATTCAGATCTGACCTCTCCCCAAGAATTGGGAAAGAAGGCAGACAAATGGGTCAGGACAAGGATCAAGCAGAACCAGAACCAGAACCAGGGTGGTCAGAAGAAAGCAGACCAGAAGGGTAATGTTAAGAATGAGCAAAATGACCAGAAGTCTTCACCAGGTCCCCAACAAACCAAAGAGGGTGGGGGTCAGGCTTCCCAGAAGAAGAAGACTCAAGAAGGCCAGTCGAAAAGGTGGTGCCAGTACTGCAAAAGTAAATCTCACTGGTTTAGTGAGTGCACCAAAAGAGGAGGACAAACTCCTGCCACTACAGCTCCTAAAGCAACTGCACCCCCTAGTACAGTCAGTAGTGGTAGTGTCACTCCCAAGGCATTAGTTGGGTTAACCTTGGGTACTGAGGGGTCTGACAACTTAGTTGGCACACTCACTCAGGCTGTCCTTGTCTGTACAGGGGATATGGATATGTCCCCTGAAATAAGTCCCAATACCTTGGGCAAATACAGGCAGACCCCTTTGATTAATGACAAAATGGCTCAGGCCTATAGGGACACTTGTGCCAGTGTCACCATGGTGACACCTAACTTTGTGGACCCTGGACAGATCATGCCAGGTACTGATTTCCTGGTGACCAATGCCAGCAATGTCACTACTAGTCATAGTGTGGCAATTGTAGCTTTCTCCTGGGGTGGAGTGAAGGGACAAAAGAAAGTTGTAGTCAGTTCAGACCTCCCAGTTGATTGTTTGTTGGGCAATGATTTGGAGTCATCACAATGGTCAGAAGTGGAGCAGAGGACTCACATGGAGATGTTAGGCTTGCCAGCACATGTGCTTGCTGTGACTAGGTCACAGGCCAGAAGATGCCCCACTGAACAGGTGCTGGATCCTGAAATTATGGACCAGACACCTCCCAAGAAGAAGAGCAGTAAGGGTAAGGCTTTGCCTTCCCCCTTGCCCCAGGTTGAGGATCAAGTCTCTGAGGAGGCTGATCTAGAAGAGCTGAGGGAAACTGAGCCTAAAGAGCTTGAACTTGATCAAGTTGAGTTTCTGGGCTCAGGGGGACCCTCCAGAGCAGACCTGGGGAAGGAACAGTTGAGCTGCCCTTCCCTTGAACCCCTCAGACAGCAGGCTGCTGCTGAGGCTGCAGGGAATGCCACAGGTGCCCACAGGGTATACTGGGAAGATGGACTCCTGTACTCTGAGTCAAGAGACCCCAAGCCTGGTGCAACCAGGAGGCTGGTCATCCCCTTGTCTCTGAGAGGTTTCCTTCTCACCTTGGCCCATGAGATTCCCCTTGCAGGTCATTTAGGTCAGACAAAGACTTGGGACAGGCTTGTCTCACACTTTCACTGGCCCCATATGAATGAGAATACCAAGGAGTTTTGTCGCTCATGTGTCACTTGCCAAGCCAGTGGTAAGTCAGGTGGCACAACAAAGGCCCCCCTCATACCACTACCTGTGGTGGGGGTTCCCTTTGAAAGAGTGGGGATTGACATTGTTGGTCCAATGGAACCCCAGACAGCATCAGGACACAAGTTTATACTGGTGGTGGTGGACCATGCCACCAGGTATCCTGAGGCTATTCCCCTTAGGACCACTACAGCCCCTGTAGTGGCAAGAGCCCTAGTTGGAGTGTTCTCCAGAGTGGGTTTCCCTAAGGAGGTCGTTTCTGACAGAGGTACAAACTTCATGTCAGGATATCTGACTGCCATGTGGAAAGAGTGTGGTGTGAACTACAAGTTCACCACACCCTATCATCCACAATGCAATGGGCTTGTTGAGAGATTCAACAGGACCCTGAAAGGGATGATTCATGGACTACCTGAACCTCTTAGGAGAAGATGGGATGTCCTGATCCCCTGCCTCTTGTTTGCTTACAGAGAGGTCCCACAGAAGGGGGTTGGCTACAGCCCTTTTGAGCTTCTGTATGGGCATCCTGTAAGGGGACCCCTGTGTTTGGTGAAGGAAGGATGGGAGAGACCTCTCAAAAAGCCTGCAACCAACATAGTGGACTATGTACTTGGCCTCCGCTCCAGGATGGCTGAGTATATGGAAAAGGCATCCAAAAACCTTGAGGCCAGCCAGGAACTTCAAAAAGCTTGGCATGACCAAAAGGCTGTACTGACTGTGTACCAGCCAGGACAGAAGGTGTGGGTGCTGGAGCCAGTGGCCCCAGCAGCTCTGAAAGACAAATGGTCTGGGCCCCACACCATCATTGAGCAAAAGGGAGAGGTTACCTACTTGGTGGACCTTGGAACTCCCAGGAGCCCTCTCAGAGTGCTCCATGTTAACAGGCTCAAGGCATATGTTGACAGGAAGGACATGAGCTTGCTCATGGCCACAGATGAGGGGCAGGAGGAAGAGAGTGACCCTCTCCCATACCTGCTCACTCAGAATCCTGATGATGGGTCAGTTGATGGTGTTGTCTTTTGTGGCAGCCTCACTGAACATCAGCAACAGGATTGCAGGCAAGTTCTGCAATCCTTTCGACATATGTTCTCTCTGACACCCAGCCAAACTGATTGGTGTACCCATGATGTTGACACTGGAGACAGCCTGCCTGTCAAGAGTAAAATCTACAGACAGCCTGATCATGTTAGAGACTGCATCAAAACTGAAGTGCAGAAAATGTTGGAACTGGGAGTCATTGAGCCCTCAGATAGCCCTTGGGCTAGCCCAGTAGTTCTAGTGCCAAAGCCTCACACCCAGGGTGGTAAGAGAGAGATGAGGTTTTGCGTAGACTACAGAGGCCTCAATGCAGTCACTAAGACTGATGCCCACCCAATACCAAGAGCAGATGAGCTTATAGATAGATTGGCTTCTTCCAACTTCTTAAGCACATTTGATTTGACAGCTGGGTATTGGCAAATCAGGTTAGCTGAGGAAGCCAAACCCAAGACAGCATTTTCTACCCCTGGAGGGCATTATCAATTTGTGGTAATGCCCTTTGGACTGAAAAATGCACCTGCCACCTTCCAAAGGTTGGTGAATCAAGTCCTCACTGGGCTGGATGACTTCTGTGCAGCTTATCTTGACGATATTGCTGTCTTTAGCTCCACCTGGGAGGATCACCTGGTCCACCTGAGGAAAGTGTTAGAGGCCCTGCAAAAGGCAGGCCTCACTATCAAGGCCACAAAGTGCCAGATAGGGCAGTCACAGGTTGTATACCTGGGCCACCTTGTAGGTGGAGGCCAGGTTCAGCCACTGGAGAGTAAGATACAGGCCATCAAGGACTGGACTCCTCCAATCACCCAGACTCAGGTTCGAGCTTTCTTGGGCCTGACTGGGTACTATAGGAAGTTTGTCAGAAATTATGGGTCCATAGTGACCCCCCTTAATGACCTGACAAGCAAGAAGATGCCAAAGAAAGTTCAGTGGACAGCAAGCTGTCAGAAAGCATTCAATGACCTAAAGCAGGCCATGTGCACAGCACCTATCCTCAAGAGTCCAGATTACTCCAAGCCATTCATTGTCCAAACAGATGCTTCTGAGTTGGGTGTGGGAGCTGTTCTGTCTCAACTGAATTTTGATGGTAATGATCAGCCTATTGCTTTCATTAGTAGAAGGTTGACACCCAGAGAGAAAAATTGGTCAGCTATTGAGAGGGAGGCCTTTGCTGTGGTCTGGGCCCTGAAGAAGCTGAGGGCCTACTTGTTTGGCACTCACTTCACCATTCAGACAGACCATAAGCCCCTCTTGTGGCTAAATCAGATGAAGGGTGAAAACCCCAAACTGCTTAGGTGGTCCATTTCCCTACAGGGGATGGATTTTACAGTGGAGCATAGACCTGGGACTGATCACAGCAATGCTGATGGGCTCTCCAGGTATTTCCACTTAGAGCAAGAAGACTCACCTGGTCAAGGTTAGCTTATTGTCCCAAAGTTTGGGGGGGGGTCATGTAGGAGAGTAGGGTCTGCAATCCTATGATCACCCAGATTTTTGCTTTTTGCTGCACTGGTTTACGACTTTCCCTGGCTGTGGGCCTGCTAATCAGACCCACAGCCTAGCTGTTCTCTCTATCCAAATTGTACTTAGGTACTGAATTGGCACTGGGCCCTCTCCAAGTCCCTGTACCCAGGGCTGAGGTGCACCCAGAAGTCTCCCAGGGGCTGAAGCATGTATTATGCCACCCCTGGATTGACTAACTAAAACTGACACAACTGGCTGCACGACAGCTGGGGCAAGGTGGTGTACTCACCCTTTGCTTTAGATATAGTATACCTATATCTAACCCTAAAAATGGACACACAGATCTCCTATCAGTCACTCCTATAGCAGGCCTTAACAATCCTGAAGGCAGAGTGCTTGGAATCGTGTGAGATGGTGCTCTAGCATGAGCTGAGCCTGTCTGCGGCTTTCGGGATCCATCCCTTAGCCGTTTCCATGATATCGCATACCATATACTCTTAAGTGCATTATAATCCTCGCGGTTATGTGCCAACTCTGGTATCGCTTTATCAAAACATGTCGAGTAAGGTGTCATACGAATTGGAATACTAACCCCTCGCCAATTCTGGCGACGGGGTTAGCATTCCACCCTTCTAGAGGGACACGACATGCATGTAACCTATAACCCGGTTAAAAGTCAGACAGAGCCTTAGCATCCACAAAATGGATGCTGCCACCGAGACACAAGTCTGCCCTCCTGCTGCTGGGAGTCCTCCCAGAGCAGGAGATAAGGACAAAGGGTTTCCTGCCAGGGGCGGTGCCAGCACCGTCCCAGACAGGGTTTTGTGTATTGTAGGTAGGCAGGGCTTTAGAGGAAGGTGACTGCAAGTGGCACCCCGGTGCTCACTGTGCATAGGCCGGCTGAAACCAGTTCCAGGGGCACTCCAGCCCCTGGCCTGGGGAAAAGCCCGCCAAGGAAGTGGGTGTAACCACCCCCCTCCTGGTCCCACCCATAGGGCAGGACCTAGTCGCGTGCCAGCCCCCTTTTACAGGATAAAGGTAGAGACTGGCCCCCTTCCAAATCAGATCATCTTTGAATCCTGAAACTACTTTCCACGAAAGGAACTCAAGACTTCTTCCCAAGATTCTCCCTTGTGACTAAGGAGTAGTCACCCTGCAGCAGCAGGCACCAACGAAGCATCGCGGTTTGTTGCCAGTCTCTCCTTCGGATCAAGACTGCTCCAGCACGACGAGAACCGGCTTCCCTGGCACCTCTGACCTCAACCTGCATCATCAGCCCAGCTGTGATCCGTGGGTGTGACGAGACCTCGAGGGACCGGCCATCTTCAGAACTGCACGACGCTTGTCCAGCACGACTCCCGAGTGACCCTCGACTGAGTGCTTTGGGGTCCGAGAAGCCCCGACTCTGAGCAGCTCCAGCTCCGAAGTGCAGCCCCCCAGCATCTCCACGATCTGCGTGGGGCCCTTCTGCTTTCCGCTGCTCACCGCGTTGTTTGGCTACTAGCCCGTTGGCTTGTGGCCTTCCTGACGACGCCCGACGACATTTCTGCTGCTGGTCTGGTTGCTCCAGACTGGCCCTTGCTCCCTTCCAGAAGAGGAGCACCCCGGACCCTCCTGGTCCACTCAAGACGCCATTTTGAGTCCACCGCGTGGGCTTGAATTAGCCAAGGCTTGTTGCCCAATCCTGGGTAACTTCGACGCCGACGACTTCATCCTTCGTGGGACAGCTCGCACCTCCATCCTGGTCGCCGACAACGCCTCCTGGTCCGAGAGACTGCAGAGCCCAGCAGCGCCCCCTCACCTGACTGCGGTGACTTCGCCCGGTGCCATCCTGGTGCCCACTTAATCACTGGCTAGTGATTCAAGAACTTGGTCCCCTCTGCTTTCAGGTTTCCTTCTTCCTTGATCCAGGCTTGGATCCATCGAACTTTTCTTCACTGGTCGCCTGCCAGCAACTTCTTCCTTCCAGGCTCCTGGTCCGGCAACGAGATCCCCGACGTCTTTTCAGACCTATGCAGCTGCAGCCCCTGGGCTAGGTAACTTCGGCACTCCGGTGTCCCAGCATAGCCTCACTATCCAAGGGTCAGGATCCACTGTCGTTTTCTCCCTACCAGGTCGGGTTCGCCCGTGAACACTAACTTTGTGAATTCTAGCTTCCATAGACTTTGTCCCGCATCCCGCGTGAGAGTGCACACTCTGCACCCGAGTCCCCTGGGTCTCCTAGTAGTAATCTAACGATTCCCTAGTCCAGTCCTAGCGATTCAAAGCCTATTAGAACTGTTACTTACCTGCTAGTAATTCGCATTCCACTTTTTAAGTATATGGTTTTTCGTGCCCCTCGGGCATTTGTGTATAACGTGCTAACTTAAAGTATTTTCGTAAGAGTTTTGTTGTGTGCTTAGCTCCCTGTCTCATAAAGAGCCAGGGTAGTCTTGTTATTAATAAATACACTGTTTATTTTCATAACAACTTGTGTGGTGTCCTTTCACTGGGTGTTCAAGGGGTAATGTGATGGTAAAACAGCTGGCTTAACACGCCCTCTAGAGTCTTAGCCTTAGACTGCTCGTATCCATGCTACTAGGATAGCTGGTCTATAAGGTTGACTTACAACCAATCATCAATAAGGGTTGTTTGGACTGATATATAGTGATCACTAGAATAGTGAGCACTGCACATCAGGCCAACTTCTCACAGTGCCTATTCAGAAAAACCAGACCAGACTTATCAGTGCCTTAAATGCTGCGAGACATGGCCCGGGTGTTGGGGCTGTACTGTAGCAGGTGTGGTAACATCTATCCAAACCTGCAATACTTGCCAGTATGCAGTGGCGGCTGACACGGATTGGGGGTGGCAGGCAGGGAGGGAGAGTAAGGGGGTGTAAGAAAAGAAGGAAAAAAAACTAAAAAACTTTGTAACGTCTCTCCCACGTCGTATCTCCACTGAGTCCGTAACGATCAGGAAGCAGGAAGCACCCAGGTTCCCCTGAGCCAATCACAACACTGCAGTGCAGCATTGTGATTAGTATGAGCACCGAACCACAGCGCTCAGCAAGGGAATGGGGGCCTGGGCAAGTTCTCCACCCAGGCTGAAATACAGCCTGGGAGGAGAACATGCTAAGTGCCCATGACGCTTTGGCCGGCCCAAGACGGCAGGCCAAAACGGCATGCGCATTTACAGTGTGCTCACCACTTCTCCCCTGCTCTGTGAGCTGAGGTGACCCGCCCTGCCCTGCAAAGACGCCGAGGCCGAAACAAATAAAATGATAATAATATCAAGTTATTATCATTCTATTTTTCCTTTCTTTCACTGCTGCTAAGCAGTGAGGTGATGCGCCTCCGACTTAGCGGAGGAGCCGCCACTGCCAATATGGCATCTGAGTGCCTTTATGGGAATAAATGGGTAGATGGATATGTACAAATGGAAGGAGGGCAACTACATGACACTGGTTGATCTGTTAAAAATAGATGCACTTTATTTCCTAGATAAGGTAATCAAAACATTTAATGTAGATGAGGAATAGTTCTCCAGTATTAGGGGTGTCTTTCATAGATTCACATGCTTGAATATTCCCCGTCGTCGAAGTGGGAGTCCCACGGTACATAAAATAGCAGTAATATATGTATACATAAGTAAAATTATTATAATTATACAATACATATACACATAAAATATATATATATATATATATAGAATACAATAAACTCAAAAGTACCATAGAACTGAATAGGCCCATAGAAAGCCTAAGGGAGAAACTCAACTTAGTAACATATCCATGTCATTATGTCTTGGTCCATATTCCAGCCAATCAGGCTGCAGTTCCCTCTAGAACCTTCTCCTCAGAAGCTCAAGACCTCAGATTTTCTACCGCACGTCGTGTGAAGGGAGTCTCCCTGAGCTCTGCTCAGTTTTCTTCTTCTACTAGCTGTTATTTCTTCAAAATGTCTTCAAATAAGAAATCTTTGTTCAAAGCCTGCCCTTCTTGTGGCAAACTGCGTCTTTTCCATGAGGATCCACACAGTAAATGCATTTACTGTCTCTACCCAGACCACGAGGTTAAGAACTGTAAGTACTGTCGCACTTTTCCTCCCAAGACTCTGAGAGATAGAGAGGCCCGTCTCCTTCTGTGGCTACAGAAGTTGAAGACTTCAGAGTCTGTGGTGTCTGATGTGGAAAGTTTTTCTTCAAGTGTTTCCAAGTCCTCTCAGAAGCGTGGGTCTGAAATTGAGCTTCCATCTCCTTTTCTTAAGAAAAGTAGACTTTTGGAACCCTCCAGGATTGTTTCCCCACAGGATTTGCTTCAGGGCACGTCTACGGGACCTAGTTCTCTGACGTCTGCGCCCAAAGCCATGCCTTCCACGAAAAAATCTGGCATAGGCGTCTTCAACGACGACGAAGTCTATCACCTCTACGTCGACGACGACCTGTTCTGTGTCATCCTCTGCCGCGTCGACGACGATCACCTCGTCGACGGCAGCCCAGGAAACGAGACCCGTGACATCCATTATTAGGATCTCGTCGACGAGTGTCAAGTCAGCACCGTCGACGAAGAAATCATCGTCGACGCTCCCCTCGTCGACGCAAACACCGTCGACGGTCCCGTCGTCGACGGTCCCGTCGTCGACGCGCATATCGACGTCGAAGACCAAGCCATCTAAAAGAACCTCGTCGACGGCGCCTCCGTCGACGGTGCCTCCGTCGACGGCTATAACATCAGCGTCGACGACTCCGTCGACGGCTATCTCGTCGACGGTACTTTGTCGTCGACGGTCAAGGCTCCGATATCGTCGACGGCTCCGTCGACGGCTCCGTCGACGGATAAGACATCTTCGTCGACGATGGGAAAATCTTCAATTTCAACTCCTCAGGTTGGTCGTACTACTACTCCTGCTGTTGCCTCAACGGGCTCGTCGACGTCTCGTCCTCCTCCGACCTCAGCTACCATTTATACAGTGGTTACTGCTTCTTCCTTGAAGACGGTTCCTCTCATTCAGCTAAGTCCTATAAGGAGTGGTGCCCGTCTTCCAGATAAATTATTTCAATCCGGTGGAGAAAACTCCGACCACGAATCTGAGGTGGAACAATTGTTTGCACAGGCATCAAGTCCTTCTGATTTGAACATTAAGTGCCAGGAGTACAGTGATGAGGGTGACGAAGAGGAATACGTCGAAGGTGGGAATGATTTATTTCCTGTTGACGAAGCAGAGACTGTAACTTCAGAACCGGTTACACAAATTCCTTTCTCTTTAGTCAAAAATTTGCAACACATGCTTGATGACTATAACCGCAGGTTCCCTCCATCTACACCTGCCTCCCTGGCATTACCTCCTCCTCCCCAGCCTCAACTACCAGCTCCGCAAACACCTGCTACGATTCCACCCGCATCTCCAGGAGGAACTCGTCCTGACACTGACAATGAGGATCCTGCTCCTCAAGACACTGATGACGACGATGACGTCGATATGAATGAGTGGGACAATTACAGAGCACAAACACCTTCCACTCCGCCTACTTCACCTCTTGCATCTCCTCCAGTGAACATTGCAAACTTCCATAATTTGATGGTCCGAGCTGCGAAACGCTTTCATCTCACTGTAGAGAAACAGCAACATGAGAGTGAATGCTTCCTGTATGATTTTAAAGACATTTCACAAAGACAATCACACACATTCCAATTATTGACTTTATTTGGGCGGAGGGCCTTAAACTTATGGAACGTCCTAATTCAGTACCTGCAGTCTTACCCAGATTGGACAAGAAATACAAGGCTCCAGCGTCCGCTCCAGCCTGCTTGGTATCCCAACCAAAAGCAGACTCAGTTATTACTCAGGCGGCACAAAAAAGATCTCGTAATCCGGCAACACCACTCACATCTCCTCCTGATCAGGAAGGCCGCAAGCTGGACTCTATAGGGAAAAAGTTTACGACAATAGCAGCCACTACTGTCAGAGCGGCTAATACTTTAGCTATTCTGGGCCGTTACGACCGCCAGATGTGGTCCGAGATTGCCGCATTGCTTCCTCAGATGTCTGAGACCATCCGTGCAGAAGCACAGGCCATTATCCAGGAGGGAGAGGTCATCTCGTCGGAAATTATCGAATGCGCCCTCGATATTTCATCCACGGGTTTTCGCCAATTAGCTGGAGCTGCAGTCCTGAGGCATCAAGGCTGGTTAAAATCTACGACCCTTTGCCCAGAACTCCAAGCAAAGGTCCTTGATTTGCCGTACGATGGAGAATCTTTGTTTGGCAAGCATGTGGACGATGCTCTTGAAGCGATCAAAAAGGACACTGACACTGCAAGGTCCTTAGCTACTCTCCAATATAAAAAGCGGCCCTTTCGGGGAGCACGAGGTAGAGGTGGGGGCCCCTCTACTTTTCGTGGATCAGGCCAGTATCGCTCATACAATACCTACAGCGATAACCGGCAGAGAGGTTCCTACCAAAACCAAAATCGTCAGTCTTCCACCAGACCATACCAAAGGAAAACAAATTATAGAGGTGGTGCAAACAACAAAAAACAGTGACAATTTCAGTTCCTTTTGTCTGCCGACTGTGCATCTTGGAGGTCGCATCTCAAAATTCTTTTGCAAATGGTCCGACATCACCTCCGACCAATGGGTCCTGGACGTTGTCGCCAAAGGCCATACCCTGGAGTTCACAAAATTCCCTTCCACTCGTCCACCTTCGGGGCCACCCTCTCCCCACATCAAAGAACTTTTGGTCCAGGTGAAATTAATGATCCAGAAAGGAGCCATCGAGATAGTGCCGCTAGGCCAACGCGGCAAGGGGTTCTATTCCCGCTTTTTCTTAGTCAAGAAAAAGTCGGGGGAATGGCGTCCAATTTTGGATTTGTGGGCCCTAAACAAATTCATCCTTTCCAAAACTTTTCAAATGTTAACTCTGCTCCAAATCCTGAATTACCTCAATCCGGGGTAATTCTTCTCAACAATAGACCTCCAGGACGCATATTTCCATGTGCCAATTCACCCCAGACACAGGAAGTATCTGCGCTTCACAGTCGGACACTTGCACTTCCAATTCAAGTTCCTTCCATTCGGCCTCCGTTCAGCACCGAGGGTCTTTACCAAGATCATGGCCCCGGTAGCTGCCTTTCTACGCCTACGAGGCATACAATTCTATCCATACCTGGACGACTGTCTAATAAAAGCTCAGAATCTTCAAATGGCAATCCAGCATACACAGTCTTGCCTCTCCCTGTTTCAAGAATTGGGTCTTTCTATCAATTGCCAGAAGTCACACTTTCACCCATCTCAGCGGCGAGATTTTCTAGGAGCCTTGCTAGATTCTCATCTAGGAATGGTCTTTGTCTCCCAGGAACGACAAGACCGTATGCTCAAGTTGGTACGATCACTCCAGTCAAACCTGTACGTTTCAGTCCGGATGTTGAAATCATTCCTCGGCATGGCCTCTTCTGCGATACAGTTGATTCCTCACTGCAGACTACATATGAGGGTCATCCAAGAAGAGTTGGACAAGCAGTGGAAACAGATCTCAGGATCTTTCAACGACAAGATTCTTCTCACGCCCCGCATCCTACGGGCTCTGGAGTGGTGGGTTCACCCTCCAAACATTTCAAAAGGCGGGTCTTTTCAAGACACTACTCCAACTCTAACGCTTACGACCGACGTATCCCTGGAGGGTTGGGGTGCACATATCGAAGACCTATCAGTACAGGGAAAATGGACTGCGGTCCAGCGCACCTGGCACATAAACCGCCTGGAGCTTCTGGCGATCTTCCTTGCCCTAAAGTCTTTTCAAAGGATTGTTCAAGGTCAATCCCTGCTGGTGAGGACAGACAACACCACCAGCATGCATTACCTGAACAAACAGGGGGGCACCAGGTCCCTTTTGCTTTCCCAACAAGCACAGGAGATCTGGAATTGGGCGATTTTTCATCAAATTCATCTCACAGCCATCCATGTGCCGGGTGTTTCCAATGTTCTGGCAGATTCACTCAGCAGATCATTCTCGGACAATCACGAGTGGGAACTCAATCAACCAACTCTCGAGTTCATCTTCCACCAGTGGGGCCAGCCGCAAATGGATCTTTTTGCAACTATCACCAACAGTAAATGCCAACGCTTTGCAAGTCTTCATCCCCACAGAGAGTCGAGCGGAAATGCATTTTCGATCAGCTGGTTGAATGCATTCAGCTACGCTTTTCCTCCGCTTCCTCTGATTCCACGCTTACTACACAGAATGAGGCTTCAACCCTGCCACATCATCCTGATTGCACCCAAATGGCCGCGGCGCCCATGGTTCTCGGATCTGCTCTTGTTCTCCCAGAACGAGCCAATTCCGCTTCATCCACTGTCTCACCTCCTCACAATGCAGCAGGGGCAGATTTGCCATCCGGATCCAGCATACCTCCAGCTCCATGCCTGGAACCTCAACACCATGAATTTGCTCGTCTAACCATCGACGCTGACTGTAGGGAGGTGTTGGCGCACGCCCGTGCCCCTTCCACCATTAAAACCTATCAGTTGAAGTGGAAGCGTTTCTGTGTCTGGTGTCACACCAAAGCCTTGGATCCGATGACCGCCAAACCTGAACAGATCCTGCCTTTCTTCCTATCCCTTGCAAAGTCAGGACTTTCCCACTCCACTCTAAAAGTATTTTTAGCGGCTCTCTCCCGCTTCCGCCATGATGGTTCGACTTCACTGTATTCATCTAGAATCATCCAACAGTTTTTCAAAGGTCTCTTCCGTATGTTTCCACCCGTTCGGCGTCCTCCGCCTGCTTGGCGCTTGAATCTGGTTTTGTCTCAACTCCTCCTACCTCCTTTTGAACCCATCCACTCAGCAAGCTTAAAATTCCTCACGTGGAAAGTTGCCCTATTACTCGCCTTGACATCATCTAGGCGTGTCAGCGACATTCAGGCATTCACGATTCAGCCTCCTATTCTTCAATTTTCAAAAGACACTGTTTCATTACGTACTAATCCAACTTTTATTCCGAAAGTTCCCAGTGATTTCCATCTCAACGAACCAATCATTTTACGAACTTTCTTCCCTAATCCACAAACTCCTGCGGAACGTTCATTACATTCCCTGGATGGGAAACGTTGCCTTAAATTTTACATTCAGCGCACTGCATCCATCAGGAAATCTGATCAATTGTTCGTGGCCTACTGCCCGATCTGCAAAGGACAACCTGTTACCAAACAAACTATTACTAGGTGGATTTCCTCCACCATTACTTTTTGTCATCAACGGGCTGGTAAGCCTCTTCCAGCTTCAGTACGTGCTCATTCCACTAGAGCTGTGTCAGCCTCTACTGCCCTCTTTGCGGGGGTACCTCTACGGCACATTTGCAGGGCTGCTACGTGGTCGAGCAGCCATACTTTTACGAAGCACTACTGCCTGCAGTCGACAGGCGCCGCTGATGCAGCAGTCGGACAAGTGGTGCTGCGGAATCTTTTCCAGTAAAGGTGAGCCTCTGTTGCTACCCGCCTCCAGTCATAAAGGTTTTTCCTATTTTATATATATCTAAATATATTTATTATATGTTTCAATTTACTGTTACCTTTATGACTTATTTGGTGTTACTGCTTTCTACTCTTATTCAAGCATGTGAATCTATGAAAGACACCCCTAATACTTTAGAAGAACATAAGTTACTTACCTGTAAACTGTGGTTCTCCAGTATTGGTGTCTTTCATAGATTCACATGCGACCCTCCCATTCTCCCCTCAGAGGCTCTCTTCTCCTCAGGCACTTTTTGCTTACTCTGTGCTACGAAAATCTGAGGTCTTGAGCTTCTGAGGAGAAGGTTCTAGAGGGAACTGCAGCCTGATTGGCTGGAATATGGACCAAGACATAATGACATGGATATGTTACTAAGTTGAGTTTCTCCCTTAGGCTTTCTATGGGCCTATTCAGTTCTATGGTACTTTTGAGTGTATTGTATTCTATATATATATATATATTTTATGTGTATATGTATTGTATAATTATAATAATTTTACTTATGTATACATATATTACTGCTATTTTATGTACCGTGGGTCTCCCACTTCGACGACGGGGAATATTCAAGCATGTGAATCTATGAAAGACACCAATACTGGAGAACCACAGTTTACAGGTAAGTAACTTATGTTCTTCCTCCACATTCCTTCTCTATGTAGGGTAACACAACAATTCTGGGGGGACACAGATTATACTGAGGGAATCTGAGGTATGGGCCTGCTGGTGGGGGCAGATTATTCTCAGGGCTGTATCGCATGACTCTATAGAGCTCTACAGATGCCGCCTGAGCTGACAGCAAGAGGGAAATTGAATGCAGATTGTGGGATACTATATATTGATAAATAATGGCGAGAAAAGCTTATTCTGATAAAGAAGGCATTGAGTAATGCCTGGCTCCATCTTCAATATTTCAATTGTATACACATAACAATATGTGACTCAGGAAATGCTTCCCAGACTAGATTCAAGGAAGGGCACCAGTTGTCCTAAGTGTGATGAACAAAATGTTACATATTTCCATTTATTGTGGGATGTGTGCATGTTCTTCATTACTGGAAACCTGTGGTGGACATATATACCGATCATCTTCAACTTACTGTTCAGCTGTCCCCACAGACCTGTCTTCTCGGGTACCAACACTATCAAATCAAAACACAAAGTCAAGACTCAATTTGTACAATTTATGTTTTTGCTTAAGAAATGACGCATTGCAATCTCCTGGTTAACACCTAGAAAAACATTTAATAGAGAATTGAATAAGAGATGTTTCAGAATGGACTATAGCAGAGGAAACAAGAATGAAGCTGAACAGGCAAGATGACAAACCACAAATGCCCTGTATGCTTTGGAGGCCCCCATCCTGAAATGCAATCTACTCCCCTGACAAAAGACCCCCATGAATAGAGTGATGAATGGTTAGGCCCCAGATAATGATAAAGTCTTTGGAACTAAGTGGCTGTTGTGATGTATGTAATAGCAGTACAAACAACTGAATAGGCATAGTTGTGTAGTGTGGTAACTTTGATGACTCTTCCGTAATGATTCAATGTTGAAAGACTCTTACGAATTGTTAGATTAATTGTTGAGTGTTTGTGAAGAAACTTAATTAAACATATATTAACAAAAGTTACAATCCACTAACTCCAATATGACATATGGTGTAGCTGGCTGAAATCTCTGTATTATCCAGTATTATGGGTGTCTTTCATAGATTCACATGCCTGAATCATTCCCCGTCGTCGAGACGGGAGTCTCCGGTACATAGAAAAGTAATGTCCTATAGACATACATAGAGAATAGTAGGCCTAAAGGCCTCACCTTAGTAACATATCCATGTCCTTTTGTAAAAAGGACCAAACTCTAAACAAGAGCCAATCAGCTATCACCTCCCTCTAGAACCTTCCTGGCAGGAGCCTCAGTCCCTCAGATTTTCTACCGCACGTTGTGCTAAGGGAGTCTCCTCTGAGCTCTGCTCAGATTCTGTGTTTTTTCACTTCATTAAATGACTTTGTTGTCAAGGATTCTTTTATACTATGGATTATCTTCAAATACATTCTTTAAAGAAGGTCTGGCAAGGAGAAGAAAAGATTTTTTAAGAGCCTGTGCAACTTGTTTCTAGAGGTTGCTCTGCTCTGATCCTCACACGGACCGCATTTACTTTCTATACCGCAGGCCAAAGACTGCAAGGTATGTCGCACTTTCTCAAGTAAGTTTTTGAGAGGTCGTGAAGGGCGATTTTTAATATGGTGTCAAACACTAAGACCAGAAAGGAGGTTTTTCATTTTCTCCAGTGACCGTGATGAGGCGTTATCCTCAATGTCTAGGAGACCTCAAAAGAGAAGAGAATCTCCTCAGACTCATTCCTCAGGGGAACATCCTGAGAAGGCCCTCAAAAAGACCACTCATGGGTCTTCTGGGCGCAGTTCTTAAAAATCTCCTCACTCTGTGGAAAAGGAGAGTAAAGGACTTGCTTTTGGAGAAACATCATGTAAAAAAGACGACTTCTGAGCCGTCAAAATCACCTCCTCTGGTCATAGGACTCTTCAGGAAGGCTTTTTCTATACCTCCTGAGTTAAAGACTAATATGCCAACATCGTCAACAGGATCGTCGACGAAGAAACCATCATCATTGCCTATTACAGCCTCTTCGTCTACGATGGCCTCGTCTACGATGGCCTCGTCTACGATGGCCATCGTCAACGATGGCTCGTCTACGACGGCTCGTCGACGATGGCTCGTCTACGGTGGCTCGTCGACGGCAGCCTCGTCGACGGCGGCTTCGTCTATGACTGCTCGTCTACGGCGGCCTGTTTACGGCGTCGACGACGGCCTCATCTACGATGGCCTCGTCTACCATGGCCTCGTCTACCATGGATTCGTCTACGATGGCTCATCTACAATGGCTCGTCTACGACGGCTCGTCTATGACTGCTCGTCTATGACGGCCTGTTTACGGCATCTACGATGGCCTCGTCTACGATGGCCTCGTCTATGATGGCCTCGTCTACGATGGCCTCATCTACGATGGCTTGTCTACGATGGCTTGTCTACGATGGCTCGTCTACGACTGCGTCGTCGACGACTGCCTCGTGTATGACTGCTCATCTACGACGGCCTGTCTATGGCGTCGACGATGGCCTCGTCTACGATGGCCTCATCTATGAGGGCTCGTCTTCGATGGCTCATCTGCAACGGCATCGTTATCGACGGCCTTGTCTATGACTGCTCTTCTACGACGGCCTGTCTAAGGCGTCAACGATGGCCTAGTCTACAATGGCCTCGTCTTCAATGGCCTCGTCTTCGATGGCCTCGTCTACCATGGCCTCGTCTACCATGGCCTCGTCTACGATGGCCTTGTCTTCGATGGCCTCGTCTACCATGGCCTCGTCTACGATGGCCTCATCTATGACTGCTCGTCTACGACGGCATAGTCTATGACACCGATCTCGTCAACGAGGGAAATTCCAACAATTCTGGAATTACTTATAATGTGGTAGAGAGGGCTGCTCAAAGTTTTAAGATCTCGATGGTCTCTCAAGAACAGGTCTGCTTCTTGTATGACTTCACAGAACCTCTCAAGAAGGCAGTAAGGTCAATACCGATTATCGATTACCTATAGTCAGAAGGGGTAACGGTCATGCAGAACCCCTCCTCTGTATCACCAGTGATCCCTCAGTTGGATAAGAAGTATAGGGCGCCAGATACAGCACCGGCGTGTTTAACAGGACATCCTTAGCCGGACTCCGTGGTGACACAGGCGGCCCAGAAGACCTCCAGGAATCCTTTGGCCCCTTTGTCGCTTCCTCCTGATAAGGGGGTAAGAAGAGTGGACAACATTGGGGACAGGATTTCCTCAATATTGGCAATGACGGTAAAGGTCGCGAACGCCCTAGCGCTCTTGGGACGCTATAATAGGCAATTGTGGGCACACATAGCTCCATAGCTGTCGGAATTGCCAGATTCATCCACAGAGGAAGTAAAGAGGATTCTGCTAGATGGTGAAGCATCGGCGTCAGAAACTATAGACTGCGCGATGGATATCGCTACTTCCGCCAGTTGGCTGGAGCAGCAGTCATGCGGCTCCAAGGATGGCTAAAGGCAACCTCTTTCCGTCCTGAGGTGCAAACAAAGATTTTGGACATGCCATATGTTAGCCAGTTACTATTTGGCACAAAAAATTGACGAAGCAGACACTGCGAGAGCTTTGGGCACTCTTCAGTATAAGAACCAGTCCTTTAGTAGAAATAGAGGAAGAGGACAGTCTTCCTACAGAGGAAATTATTAATACAAGTCTTCCTGCCCTTAAGGCCAGAGTAGACCGCAATACCAACAGCGCCAACAACAGCAAAACAAGCAATCCTCTTTTGGGAGGTCATCCTTTCAAGGTAAAGGACAGCGGAAATAACAAAAATCTACGGCTGCTTCTATGAGAGATCTCGATTATGCTGCAGAAAGGAGCAATAGAGAGAGTACCTCCATCTCAGAAGGGAAAAGAGTTTTATTCCTGCTTCTTTTGATCCAGAAAAAAGACAAGAAGTGGAGACCAAGCTTGGACCTCAGGGCCCTCAACAGATTCCTAAGAAGCAGTCGTTTCGCATGGTAACAATCCAGGAGGTCTTGCCTCTACTGTAAGAGCAGGATTTTAGGGCGTCCGTAGACATACAGGACGCTTACTTCCATATCCCAATTCACAGGAATCACAAAAAGGTACTTGAGATTTGCAGTAGCGGGTAGATACTTGCAGTTTTGCGTTTTGCCCTTCGGGCTCAAGTCTGCACCGCGCATATTCATGAAATGTCATACCACGGTGGAGGCATATCTCAGACAGTGCCATCACCAAGTCTTTCCGTATCTGAATGACTGGCTGGTCAACGCTTCATCCTTAGACCCGTCCAGGTCTTCCAACGCCTGTTTAAAGCTTTTCGATTTCTTGGGTCTCACCCTCAATCAGGAAAAATCGGTCCTACAACCTTCTCAGTGCATCAGTTTCCTAGGTGCAACCCTGGACACACGGTCGGCAAAAGCTTTCCCATCCAGACAGAGGATGAACAAGCCCCTTGCACTAACTGCTATAGAAGCCTCGCAGAAAGTCTTGACAGTCCGCCTCTTCAAATCCCTCCTGGGGATGATGTCAGCGTGTATCCTCCTGATTCCTCACTGTCGACTACGAATGAGGAATCTACAGGAGGCGCTCTCAAAGCAGTGGGTGCAATGCACAGGGTCATTCGAAGGCCACATAAAAGTGAATCCTCAGATGGTCGGAGCCCTACAATGGTGGATGTCATCTCAAAACCTGTCTCAAGGCTTGTCATTCCTGCTTCCGGCTGCTTCTCATATTGCCACAACAGGCGCCTCCTTGAAAGGCTGAGGATTTTTCTGCAAGAGCTACAGATAAGCGAGTAGTGGTCTCCTATGGAGAAGAAACTACATATCAATCTGCTCGAATTGAGGGCGGTCTTCCTGGCCCTTCATGTTTTCCTGCCAAGAATCAAATATTCCCTGGTGCTCATCCGGACAGACAACACCACGACTATGCACTACCTCAACAAACAGGGAGGGACACGCTCGCTGACACTCTCTCGCGAGTCGCAAAGAAATCTGGAATTGGCTCATACTCCACAATGTAACCCTAAGGGCGAAATATGTCTCAGGCGCGGACAATGTGCTCGCCGACGCGTTGAGCAGGCAGAAAACATCGTCACACAAGTGGGAGTTAGATCAACAAATTATCGACCAGATCTTCTCCAGATGGGACACGCCGCAAATCGATCTATTTGCGACGAGAATGAACGCCAAATGCCCACACTTTGCAGGTTGGCATCCCCGGTCAGGGTCTCTAGGGAATGCATTTTCCATCGCATGGCGCAAGCGTCTTTGCATACGCCTTTCCGCCATTCCCGAGGCTTCCCAGAGTCCTCAGGAAAATTTTGGTGGAGCCTTGTACTCTAATTTTAATAGCCCCAACTTGGCCGAGGCAACATTAGTTCAGAGCTCCACAGTCTATCCCTGGAGCCGCCGATCCACCTGCGGCAGTATCCATCTCTGCTCACAATGAACAACATCCGGATCTGAAGTCTCTCAGGTTAGCTACCGGGCTCCTGAGTTCCGAGAGTTCCACAATCTGAATATTCCACAAGACTGTAGGGATATTCTTGCCAGAGCAAGGGCAGATAGAACGACCTTAACGTATTCCCTGAAATAGAAGCGCTTTTGTGTGCAGATCAAAGCATTCGGCTTTTCTCCTCCTCACCGGAGCAAATCTTACCTTATCTATTACATCTGGCACAGTAGGGCCTAGCCCACTCCTCCATTAAAGTACACTTAGCAGCAATATCTCGTTATAAAAGAACTTCAACGAGTCAATCTCTCTGGTCAAGCAGGTCGATTAAGCAATTTCTAAAGGATTATACAGATCTTTCCCGCCAGTAAGTGTGTTGCCACCTGCCTGGCATCTCAATGCGGTTCTTAACCAGCTCATAAAACATCCGTTCAAACCTGTACACAGAGCTGACCTGAAGTATGTCTCGTGGAAAACAGCACTCCTCCTGGCGCTCACATCTGCAAGGAGGGTCAGTGAGCTACAGGCGTTTTCAATCCAGGATCCTTTTCTACAGTTTTAAAAACGACAGAGTAATCCTGAGAACCAATCCTAGGTTTATCCCAAAAGTCCCGTCGGACTTCCACCTAAATGAACCTGTGGTTCTGCGTTCCTTCTTTCCAAACCCAAGCATGGCAACTGAAAGATCGTTGCATTCTAAGGATCTTAACAATGCTTGAAGTTTTACATTGGCAAAACGAAAACATTCAGGAAATCTAACCAGCTATTTGTAGCTTACAGCAGACCTAGGAAAGATCTACCACTTACCAAGCAGAGCATCTCCAGATGGATTTCTGCAGCCATTGCTTTCTGTCATGACCAAGCTGGACATTCATTGCATTCCAAAGTGAGAGCACACTCCACGAGAGCTATGTCCACTTCTATGGCTCTCTTTGCAGGGGCACCAGTCATTGGCATTTGCAGGGCGGCAACATGGAAGTCACCGCATACATTCACTAGGCACTACTGCCTGGTTACGGAGCTGAGGAAGGATGCAGCAGTGGGACAAGCAGTGTTCAGCCATATATTTCAGTAAGGTGAGCCTTCCTCCGTCCCTCCATCCTACTCTGGTATGCACATTTCTTTACTAATACTTATTGTGGATGTCTAATGATGGTTTATGCTCGCATGATGTGTATTATCTAAGGAATAGTATATGCTGTTCCATCCGAAATGTGCACTCTGCATTGCTTGCTACTCTGATTCAGGCATGTGAATCTATGAAAGACACCCATATTACTGGATAAGAAATGCGTTACTTACCTGTAACTGCAGTTATCCAGTATTGGTGTCTTTCATAGATTCACATGCAACCCTCCCGCCTCCCCTGGAAGGACTCACCTAACTCACTCAGTGCCACGCCTACTTAGCTTAGTACGTACGAAAATCTGAGGGACTGAGGCTCTTGCCAGGAAGGTTCTAGAGGGAGGTGATAGATGATTGGCTCTTGTTTAGAGTTTGGTCCTTTTCACAAAAGGACATGGATATGTTACTAAGGTGAGGCCTTTAGGCCTACTATTCTGTATGTATGTCTATAGGACATTACTTTTCTATGTACCGGAGACTCCCGTCTCGACAACGGGGAATGATTCAGGCATGTGAATCTATGAAAGACACCAATACTGGATAACTGCAGTTACAGGTAAGCAACACATTTCCTTCTGACTCTCTGCAGAGAGTTAAAACTCTATGCTTCCTAGACTTAAACATATGAGTATAGCTTTATAGCCCGTCGTAGAGTGCTATACCGGCCATTAAAGGCCCGTTCAAGCATTAAATTTCACAATGGAGCAGCCATTTGATGGCCAGTAGAGCCCACCTACGGTGGGCTTTAAAGCTATTAGAACACTCCGCCCCATCAGGGCAGAATGTTCTAATTAGCAAAACAGAGGCCTCACTGAGCCCGAGGGAGTTTAAATCCCCTCGGGCTCGTGAAGCCTTTTCACACCTGTTGCTGTGAATTTCTTCCACTTATAGTGCACGCAGGGCGACGGCTGTTGGATTTCGAACGTTCAAAGCAAGAAAAGAGGCTGTAGTCAGGCCCTGGTTCTCCCCAGCTTAACAGAACTACTTTTTATAGTTCCGCCAAGCCAGGTACACCCAGGAGCTGAGCAGCTTCCCCCCTCCCTCCTTCCTGTATTCAAGTGTCTCTGCTCTGAGCTAGGAGGAAGGAAGGGGAAAGGCTCTGGTGTGCCCTGCAGCACAGCCTCTGCTTTTTGCTTTCCCCTGCATGCTCCATGTATTTTGGAGAGGCAGGAAACGAGAAAGACAGAGGCTTTGTATTAGAGCTTTGAAATGTTGAGTGCAGCGGGGCTATACCAGTTCATATAGGCCGCTGCTGCTCCATTGTCTTCAATGGCGCTCTCGTGTGTACTTTTCTTAACGGCCACGAAACGCCGGCAGTCATCTTCTGCAGCGCCGTGTTCCCTTCATATGCAGTCTCTGACGAATCACGCGGAGCGAAAGAAAGGACCGGTAAAATAATTTCCGGACTTTGAAGATTCCAACCCTCAAGGACACGAGTATATTCGGCTCGGCTGTCTGGTCTGATTGTAACAAATTATAGTTACATAGATCAGACGTGAGGCAAGTGAATAAGGGCTGGACGATACAAGCTCAGGCAGGACGTATGACGCAGGCATTGAGCTTTTCCATAATCGTAATAAGGAGATTGCTTCAATAATACATCTAGATACTAAGTGAAAGCTTACAAAACGAAACCATATCCAGTACTACATACGTGGTCTTTTGGTCCCTGTGTGTGACGATTAGAACCATCCAACTAGAGCCAAAAACTTGTTCTTTTGGTGATTTATTGTCATATCCTTTACAACATTGAATTATGAATTGTTAAGGAATTAGAATTCGGTACTAGCCATTGTGATGAAATTTTAAGAATATAATTTGTGGCTCCTGAAGAAGGCGCTTTTTTTAGAACGCCGAAACGCGCGTCGAAAGTATTGATCGCCACTTTCTTTCTTTTTTAATATTGTGTGATAATATTTTATTAATACTGTATAAATTGTTTTTGTGTGTCATTTTTACGTAATTTGGATGCATGGAATGCTTGTTTTTAACATGAAAACCTATTATAAGAATAGAATTTTCGTATCGAAATAAATTTGTAGGTTCTTTTTTTGCAAATACCCTTCCCTTATGTTTGTGTAGGATTGTTTTAGTTATATACATACATTCAATGGCGCTCTCAACATTCCAATGTTCTAAACTCCTTCAAATATGGTTTCTAAGTCAATAACTACCTAAAAATTATTTGTAAGTAAATCTGTGGTTGAGTTGATTGTTAATATAACAAGTTCACCAGCTGTAACATAAGGAACACGCATTAGTAAATTAACCTTCCTTTGTAACAACAAGAAATCCCTTCCAGAAAAATGTCGATGCCTTATTACCATATTGTGACTAGAGAAAATATAAACAAATCTGTACAAATGAGGATTCTGCTTGTTTCTCTGGTTGAGCAAAAATGTGCAGGTTACAGTTCATCTCCTAGGAGTGGATAACTCACATAAAACCAATGTTCAAAATATCAATTCTAGATCCTGGAACACAGTGCTATTCCAGAATACTTTCATGAATGCAATAGTCTTTGAAAGTCTTTTGAGAGTTCTGTTGCACCTTGAAACTTGTAGTCTGTGTTGACTCTATACATGTTTTGTGCATAGTGCTTGCATAGCAGATGCCAAGTGTCACACCACCCTATTTAGAGATAGGTTGTTTTGGAAAATGATTAGCTGGTTTCAAAAATTCTAGTCCCAGATTCCGACCAATAATTTGCAAGAAATAAATAGACAATCTGACCCATGGTTCCTAGGGCACTAATATCATTTGTAAGAACCAACCATGGTGTCATCTTCCTCTACCTGGTCAACATCATGGAGAGCTAGATTATGCTCATGTTCCAATGTATTTGGACCCAAATAAAGACTTGCATTAGAAGAAATTTTGGTTCACACCACTGAGGAGCACTGAATGTGCCTTTAGCGACATAAGAGAGGGCCAAATTATCGAGAAGAAAAGCATATGTAGGCAAGTTTAAATTTACTATTCATAATTCCACATCTACCTACCATGGAGATATAAGTATTGCCAAGGGACATATTGTTAAAAAGACGAGATAACGGAGGAAAAGATGACTGGCACAGGAAACTCTGGCAATCACTTTATTGACCATCCACTCTCCAACTTGCCAGCCTCAAAGAACATCGCCAACATTCCAAGGTAAGCTTCAGTGGGTTATACCAACATTCTATGCAGAGTAGGGGTGGACGTAATGTTCCAACATGTAGATAGATACAACACACCTCCCTTCCTACACAACTTACAGAAAGAGAAAATAAAAACCAGGAAAACTGAAGGGAAAGGTGGGTGGGGGGAAAAGAGAGAGAACATGATAATAACAGTTCAGCAATGTCACCTGAAGGGAAAGAAAACACAAAGCTGTTACATTTCAGATCTTACAATTATATCACAACTCCACCATTGTCCATTGTCAAGTTTAACAACATTTCTTAGGACCTTAGCAATGCGGCACGGGGGGTAGAACTTACTTTGAGTGCTCCAATATTTAGTGTCCCTCCTAACTTGCACCACATCCCCAATTTCCCAACTAGGAGTTTTCACCCCTTGCTTCTGGTCGTAGCACTCCTTGTACCTGGCTTGATGAGAGACCACCTTCCTTGCCCCTTCCTCCTGATCGGGGTTCACTTCCTTGCCTCCCTCTAACCAGCTTGGGTTAAACTTAGTACAGGCTCTCTTCTGCGAAGTGAGATGAAAGGGGAGATGCCCGCGACCAGATTGGGGAAGGTATGATATGCCCACAAACAGTTTCTTAGATGGTGTTCTATGTTACGACCATTGGTTAAAGCTAATTGAATGTGTTCTTTGATCATCCTATTGGCACGCTCAACCAGGCCATTGGCTTTTGGGCAATATAAGGCTGTTAGTTCATGCTTTATCCCCATGTTGGTTAGGAAATCTTTCATGGCTTGTGAATTGGACCCCGTTGTCTGTCACCAGGGTAACAGGTATGCCCTCTCTAGAAAATACTTCTCTGAGAAACTCCAACACCGAGTCAGTGTTAACTCGATGCACACATTTCTGAAAGATCCAATGTGACGTGTAATCGAACAACACGAGCATAAACCGCCTCTGAACGCCCAGGTGGTCCATAGGCCTGATGATGTTCATGGCTAACTTTGTCCATGGTTTAGTAGGTATCTGAACTGGGGAAAGAGGTGCCTTGTGAACTGTTTTCGATTTGTCGCTTCTTGCACAGCTCACGCAGCCCTTGACTTGTTGTTCGGTCATGGTGTCCATCATTGGGAACCAGTACGTCGCTCTGATCCTCTGTTTTGTGATGCTACGCCCCAGGTGTCTTTCGTGGGCCAGATCAACAATTCCTTTCCTGAGACCCTTAGGTGGTATCACTCTGGATTGACGGTAGACTTTCCTTCCAATGATACTTTAAATTCCCTCAGATCCTCATCCAGTGCACTCTTTTTGTCAGGCCATCCTTTCACTATAATCTCTTTGAGTTTGAAGTACGTTGCGTCTTCCTCCGTGAACTTATTCCATTCTTCTTCTGTGATGGCCGGGTTGTCTATTGACATGATAGGGTTGTCCAGGGGTTCTTCTTGGACCACATCATGAAGAGGCAATCTGGACAAGTAATCTGCAATAGTATTCTCCACTCCGGGTACGTACTCTACTTTAAAGTTGTAATTCTCCAACCCCAGTATCCACTTGCTTATACGTGGGGTGCTGTGTTCCATGCCCTTTACTGTAAAGATGGAGGTTAACGGCTTGTGATCTGATCTGATGGTAAAAGGCAGACCCCAAAGGAAGAACTTAAAATGTTTCACTGCCCAGAAACATGCCAGGGCCTTCTCGATTACCGAGTAGTTTCGTTCTGCATCGGTGAGGCATCTGGAAGCGAATGCTATGATTCTCTCTTCCTTTCCTTCCTTTTGCATGAGAGTGGCTCCCAATCCTTTATTCGAGGCATCAGTGGTGAGGATGGTTTTTTTCTTGCTGTCAAAAACTCCTAGAGCTTGGGAATTTAAGACTTCTCTCAATTCCTCCATGGCGGCTTTATGTTCTTCTTTCCATACATATTCCGTATTCTTTTTAAGAGACTGCGCATCACATCACACTTCGCAGCAAAGTTCTTAATGAATTTGGCCAAATACTCCATGAGTCCCAGGAAGGACTTAAGTTCTTCCTTGTTTCTCGGGTGCGGGGCATCTTTCACTGCTCTTAACAGACTGTCTTTGGGTCTAAAACCCTCCTCCGAAATGGAATGGCCCAGATAGCCCTCAGACGTGACTCCTATTTTGCATTTGCTCCGCTGAACCGTTAGCCCTGAATCAGATAGCCTCAGGAATACTGTTCTGAGGGTCCTGTCATGTTCTTCCACACTACTACCACATACCAGGATGTCATCTTGAAAGCACATCACACGGTCTATTCCTCTTAGGATTTGTTGCCTTATCTTCTGGAAGACCGCTGCGGCCGACGCCAGGCCAAAAAGCATCCTCTTGAATATGAACGCCCCTTGGAGAGTTATAAAGGTGGTGAGTGGTCTGGAACTGGGGTGCAGGTCCACCTGGTGATGGGCCATGGACAAATCAATCACACTGAAATATTTTGCTCGTCCCATGGTACTGAGCATTTCATTGATGTTTGGCAGAGGGTGTCTCTCCACCCATATGTTCTCATTGAGACTGCGAAGATCCACACACAGCCTGATACCCTCACCATTGGCCTTGGCGGCGATGACCACTGGGGCCAACCACTCTGAGCAATCCACTGGTTGTATTACCCCCAACTCACACCACTTGTTCAGTTCCTTTTTTAGTGGATCCCTCATCAGCTGGGGTACAGGGCGTAACTTATGCACCATCGGTTTGGCATTCGTTTTGAGTTTGATTTTATGCTGGAAATCATGCAAGCAGCTCAATCTCTCTTGGAACAAGTTAGGAAATTCTTCACAAATATCGTCTCCCCCAAGTACTTTTTCAATGAGAAGGACTTGTTCTTCACTGTTGGGGTCCAAGGTAATTCCCAGAGCTTTCTGTTGCTGCCACCCTAGCAAGTTAGATCCCACCCTCGTCGCCAGTGTTAAAAAGCCGAGATAACGCAGGAAAAGATGACTGACACAGGAAACTCTGGCAATCACTTTATTGACCATCCACTCTCCAACTTGCCAGCCTCAAAGAACATCGCCAACATTCCAAGGTAAGCTTCAGTGGGTTATACCAACATTCTATGCAGAGTAGGGGTGGGCGGAATGTTCAAACATGTAGATAGATACAACACATATATTTGGAGTTAAGTCAAATAAACCTATACTTACCTATACTTAACTTCACAATATTTTGAGCCTCGATATTTAGGCCCTGACATTTAGACACATTGATATTTTCCACGGGATAATCAGTACCCGGAGCAGAACTATCAGAGTAGTGGACCAACAAATCTGGCACACTTGAGGAGCTATTTGACCCTGCTGTCCTGCAAGAAAATCCTGAAGTCAATCCTTTTCAAAGAGGAATTCACTTTTCACAAAAACGTCCAGGATCACCCTCTCCAGCAAGAAGACACCAGACCCCTCTAACAAGGATACCATAAATGTTTGTGTAGTAATTATGACACGCTGGTAAGTTGTAATCCAAGTAGGTTTATTCACAGGTAGTATCAGTAAGTCTTTATCAACAGGTTGGTCATTATAAACAGGTATATAAGTCCTGTAGGGCAGCCCCACCAGGAGCAGCCTGCTAGCTGCTCAGCCCCATTCACCAACTGTCACTCCTCATCCAGTCACCCAGGCATTCTACTAAAGGTCCACTCACCAACATTCCATATATAAGACACACACACAGGCTGATCAGCTAGGACAGAGAAACATAGTGGATAAAACATCATGCAAGAATACTACATTTCTCTTCCCTATTGAAAAGAAGAATTAACGAAACCAATGTATTAAAATATAAACATAAAAATACAGCAATAGCAAATAGTCCACAACCCGAAGATGAAGGAAAAAACGCCCATATCATGAAGTGGAAATGAACTATTTAAAACAAAGTCAAAAGCCCAGACCCAGGGATGACGGGAACTCCGCATCACGAGAGGGAAAGAAACCAATGACAAGAAGAAAAGATGGATACAGAATACCCATCCCCCTCCTCAAATAAGGAAAATAAATATACGTCAAAATGTATTGTCTCCATGTAAGAAGAAAGGACATGTGGACTAAATGGACTGAAACCCAATATCCTACCCCAACAAAACAGGGGACAACAACTTTAAGAGGAGAAAATGTCATGTGAACAAAAGGGACTGACACCCAATGTCCTGCCCCCACAATTAACAAGAGACAACCTGTAACGTATGTGCTCTCCGTGTGAGGAGACATGTTGTGTGAACTAAAGGGACTGAAACCCAATGTCCTGCCTCCACCATAAACAAGGGACAACCTGAAAAAAAACATAAATGCTCTCCTTGTGAGGAGGCACACAAGGATAAACCCCTGCAACAACAAACAAATGGCGTGCGGCACAAGGTGTCTTATGCACACAGGGAACCCAACCCTGCATCAAAATTGATCATGCTGCACAAGGTGTCTTACACACGCAAGGAAAGTGTCTCCTTGCAACATGTTTAGTGTAAATGGGACCAAGACCCATAAACAAATGTAGTGGGACAAGACCCATACAAACCAATTCCTCCAACATATTGACTATTCCCTTTTTGGCACTCCAACCAGTTGACCCTGTGCAAACGCTGTTGAAAACTGACCTGCTCCAGAGACTCTCCGGTCCTCCCGCCTGTCTCCCGCCGCCCAGCTGCTCTGTTACCATCTCGAGCCGGGCCGCCGTGTGGAGTGTGGCGAGGGGCTGCCTACTACTCCCGGCAGCCCTTGAGGCCCCGAGCGGCATCACCCAGCGCCAGGAGGCGCACAAAAGCGTCACTAGTCCCGGGGAGCGGGACTTCCCTTTTTGGCACTCCAACCAGTTGACCCTGTGCAAACGCTGTTGAAACTGACCTGCTCCAGAGACCCTCCGGTCCTCCCGCCTGTCTCCCGCCGCCCAGCTGCTCTGTTACCATCTCGAGCCGGGCCGCCGTGTGGAGTGTAGCGAGGGGCTGCCTACAACTCCCGGCAGCCCTTGAGGTCCCGAGCGGCATCACCCAGCGCCAGGAGGCGCATAAAAGCGTCACTAGCCCCATCTCTCGGGACGCCGGGCGAAGACCGGGCCAGGGGCGGGCCCGTTGTTGCCCGTTAGTGACCGGTAAGACCGGACCGGGCAACCCCCCTTTAGTCCATCACAAGGTAAATTGTTCTATTTATCCTAGGAACGTCCCCCTTCCAGCTAACAAGTACTGTATAATTCACAGCCGGACCTATACTAAGAACTATCTCCTAGGTCTCTACGGAATATAGTGTAAACCTTAGGCTAAGCCACCATGACCAGAGGAAGCAGGAGTAAAACTGCAATGAGCGTCGTCCAGATAACAGGTCCGATCGACCAATTTATCTCTCGAACTAACGAGGCAATCGATCAGAGTATCTCTCTGCTGGAGCGCAGGGTTTCCCAAGACCTTGCGAACGCGAGACGCTCTTTCATGGGCCTCCTGGCTTCAGCGGTATCACCTACCCAGCAAGGTACCAATATCCCTTTGTTGATACCATCTAAAACTGCAGCAGAAATCCAACCGTCCCTAGTACGGTGGATCTCTCAGCCACCCAGCCTTCGTTAGATTCCCATGTGTCAGAAGACCTTGAAATCACGCCAGACTTACAGTTATGCCAATCGCAAGAGACAGCATTAGTCAAGCAGTCTCGTGGGGCTAGGGAGGGCGCTGTTCCAAAACGGGGGAAAGGCAAGAAAAACGCTAGTCTAGCCAGATCTGGTGCCCCCTCAGAGACTGGGGGGGGGGAAGCCTGTCCATTCTAGCCTGAGTGATCCAAAGGCTACCAACTCTCCTGTTATTAATTTAGTTGACTTGCCCGATAATCCTTCAATCATGGGCCAGGCGGGGGGTTCTTGTAGGACTTGTAACTCCACCCATACTTATTAGTCAGCATTAGGGAGCTTCTTATGCACCACTTAAAACCTCTGAAACGCAGTTTAATGCACCTCGAAAAACAGATAGCGATACTTTCTGCTACGCCACCCACACAGTCCAGTCTAGTTCAAACAAAACAGGGGGGGGGGGAACCTAAACGTCCAAATATAGCTCCTCAATCGGCACAACCAGGTCCCCGAGGTATGCCGACCAAAGCTGCTAAGGCTCCTACCACGCACCCTAAGCCCAATACACCATCTGCTTCTTCCCAGTCAATTCCTGGCGTGGGCTTGGCTTCGCTTAGTACGCCCACTGTCCCGTCCCAGGCCCTCTCAGGACTGGTGAAAGGTCCTGCCCAAGTAGCCAACAAAAATCAGACACCTTTTACACCTAAAACGCCGGGATTAAATCCCTCGGGGGAGGTAAAAAAGGGAGCGCGGCCTAGGCGCCCCATTCATCTTCCACCGGAGGCGTCCCCCTATATGGTTATTCTCACCGGGGTCCCAGAGCTATCTGATGGTATAGATGAACCATCTTGGTCTCTTCAAAACAAGGTTTTGCAGTGGCTTAGCCTAAACAGGCGCCTACAGCCCCGTTACTCGAGTAGAATCTCTACAGTTCGCAGAGTAACATGGAATGGGGACGAACGTAAAACAATACAAGGTGACTGTATTATAGTAAACTGTGACGATCCAACTACAGTTGGCTATATTTGTTCCTGCAATACAGGAACCCAATATGAAGGGTCCAGAGACCTGGTTGGTGTTTTGTGGTTACTGCTTACTAAGTCAGTGTGTACCAAATTATGTAAGAAAGAAAAATGTATTTCTAGAGTCCCCTCACTCACCGGGGTTGCCCCACGGTGACATGCTTCATCATTGGGGCCATCCCAGTTCTCTACGAAAAGGGGCGTGCTGCGACAAGGCGACTACGCTGGAGCACTGATTCTGTGAGATGACTATGTGTGGTGTAAGTGTGGTGATGGTGGAGTGGGTGTGAAATTAAAAATACCGTGCTAGTGGGCCTCAACAATTTATTTTGCTCCTAGTGTGGTATAGAATTAAAAAGGGGTAACACTGTATTCTAACTTTAATTGAGCTAGATCAGTGTTATGGTCGACATGTTTCAAGCTCCCCCAAGCTTTTCATCAGGACCATACAGGGTCCAGCCCTGTATTTCCACTCCTATATTCAAATGAAAAAAGTGTTTTTTTTAAAATAAATATTAATTATTTATACTGTACGCTGTTAATAATAAAACATGCGTGTTTTTCTGTACATACGGTTTGTAATCTACTCGAAATGCTGTAAAAGAGAATAACAGTTGTTTAGTGGCAAACACCCCCTTTCAAAAAAGGGGGGGAAACAACTCACACGCATCTCACTTCATCTAGGGCGTGGGTGTGCCCTGGGCACCATACTGGTGCGTGCTGGTTTTCAAACCGGTGTGGAAAACTAAAGCACTGTGAATCAAGTGGTTTAGTGGTTTCACACACAAGACATAAGACTTAATGTGACTAATGACACGACACACAACATATACACACATAAAGTAACATGGCAGATGGTATATTTACATAAACGAGTGTTTGGTTACACTCCATGGTCTTAGGCAAGGGCCAGCGTAGTCGCCTTGTCGCAGCACGCCCCTTTTCGTAGAGAACTGGGATGGCCCCAATGGCATGTCACCGTGGGGCAACCCCGGTGAGTGAGGGGACTCTAGAAAGAAATTTTTCTTTCTTACATAATTTGGTACACACTGACTTAGTAAGCAGTAACCACAAAACACCAACCAGGTCTCTGGACCCTTCATATTGGGTTCCTGTATTGCATATACTGACTGGAGGCCGACCTGGTTTGGCCTAACCTCCTTCTCCCTCCATTTTTTTGTTCTTATATTTGTTCCTGGCCATCACTGGAAAAAAAGGGGGGAATTGATGCTCAACGTCTCTCCTTCTTTTACCCTCCAGTGAATAGCTATCAATATTTCCCTACTTCAAATTGGCAACAGGCCCCAGAAGGGTCCTGGAATCTTGTGAGTAATAGATATAGAAACGGGAGCAGGGAGTGGCAGGCTCAGTCTTGGCACCCAAGCAGAGTTCACTTTCCTATGGAGGGATGGCGGGGTTTTCCAACCAGAAATCGATATGATTGTCTGGAAATGGTTGATGGACCGTCAGTAAACCCAGATAGCATAAACCAGGACCCTAGAATTTCTGGCGTTCTATCCAGTCTTGGAACACAATTAGATCCGACTGAAGGCCATACTATTTTACAATTAATCCCGACTACACTAAAAGCTAACAAGGTCAGAACTACGCTAGATACTTCTCCCGCCTATTCCTATACAATGGTGGAAAGATCCCCGGTGGTTTCTATCTGTACAAACGCCCTTAACTTTCACCAGTTCAAGGACTCTGACCACAGGATAGAGACCGTGGTCTCTTCGGTGTGTTCGCACACGCGTGCACCCGACCTCTCGTCAGTTGAAACTTCACCTCCTCAGCCAAATGAACTTCTGCTTACTACTAACCTGAGCTTTTCAATCTTGTACTGGAATGTTGCAGGTTTACGTACAAAAATGACTCTGCAGCCGTGGTTAGACACGGTAAATGAGCATCAGATAGTCTGCCTTCAAGAAACGTGGTCAACTACTCCCTATCATCTAGTGGGTTACAAAACATTCCACGTACCAGCTAGTCAGGGTGTCTCCGGTAGACCAAAGGGTGGACTGGTAGTTTATGTTGCTAATGCTCTGTCTCCCACAACAATATGCAGGTCTAAAGAGGAGCTGAGCTACCAAATTTTACAACTAACTTTTAATAATAATACTTCTTGGTTAACTTTTATAATAATCTTGAAACAATGGATTGTATAAATATCCTCAATGAAATTACCACTTTTTTAATAACTCAGCGCAATAAGTTTTCAACAACCCCAGTATATGTGGTCTGGGGTGGTGATTTTAATCTCCCACTGTGCACTAATTTTAAAAATGGAAACTGTGGCCTACTGGATGAGCACGGCAGTCCATTGTCTCACTTTGCACACACTATCTGCGGAAATAGTCTAAATGATTGCCTTTTTTCATTAGAGCTTGATTTCGCCAATGATCTTGTAGAACCTTCAACTGACTTTTCACCAACTTTTCATGGTAGGGGGCTGTCAAGTACCATCGATTACATCATGTCCTCCCAGAGTATGAAGGGTCAAGTGGCAAATTTCTGAACCGGGTCTGATGTCAGTAGTGACCATTTTCCCATTAGCGTCGTAGTTGTACCAAAAAATGTTTCCTTACAATCTAACATCACCAGTTTGTTAACACAAAATTCATTAACTATGAATAAGGTGAATGGCTACTCCGTTAAATGGGCAAAGATAGATCCAGCCATAATTACCGGGAGGGTTCTTGCAAAAGCCAGACCCTGGGTTCTTGACTGCTTAGCACCAGATTCTACCCCCCAAACAATCACGGCCAGTTTCCAGAAGATCCTGGTGGTAATCAGAGAGGAGCTCATAGGCAAACACATAAATAAAAAGTGTACAACTGAAAGATGGTTTAACCCGCAGTGCCGTAAGGCACTCTCCAATCTAAAGGCAGCCCTCCGCAGAACTACGAGGGACACTTTGGAAATTTCCAACCTAAGGAAACTTTACAACTTAGCCAGAGTGGAACGCAGGAGGGAAATTAAGCAAAACCTCTGGTCACAACTACACGACAGCCTTCATAATAAAGACCGCGCCCTCTTTTGGCGTGTTATCAGATCTCCCTTTCTGGCTGACTCATCGACGGGGCAGCATTTAGATGTCGCAGTGTCAGCAGCTGAATGGGTCACCCACTTCTCAAAAATTTTTGGGGTCTGTCAACCTGAGCCTCTCGGGGAGGACCGGCGTGGAGGAAGTAAGCCGGGGAGTAGCAGCTTCCCGATTAACATCTACTTCGACCATGCTGAGGTCACCAAAGCCCTTAAAGCGTCAAAATCCGGCAAGGCACCTAGGCCTGACGGTGTCCCGCTGGACTTTTTTCTATATAACGTTGACCTGTGGTCTCCACTCCTTACCCAGGTCTTGGCGGCAGCAACAACAACCGGGCTGATAGAATCATGGTCGACATCCATTTTGCTCCCTATCTTCAAGAAGGGCAACCGTAACGATCCCGCCTGCTACACGCCTATTTCCCTCCTGGAATCCATGGGTAAAGTTGCGGGTCGGGTGGTTTTGGAACGTCTTCAAGCCTGGGCCCAAACCAATAACATCATGACCGACCTGCAATACGGATTCCAGAAGGGTCTTGGGACCGTAGAGCAGGCCTTGAACCCTGCCCTCCTGATTGGGAAGTATGTGGGAGCCAAAAGGGGTAACATCTTTCTCGTGTATGTAGACCTCAGTGCAGCCTTCGACTGCGTCATGCACTCCCGACTATGGGCAATCCTTAGGGACCTTGGGGTGGACCCAGCCCTCATTGTTTTCTTCCGAGAACTTTACTCCGATGCGGCGACCTGTCCCCATCTTTTTCCATCACAAAAGGGGTCAGGCAGGGCTGCGTACTGGCTCCCTTCTTGTTTAATCTTTATACCAACGGCCTTGAGGTGGCCATGCTAGAAGGGAGCCAGGATCTACCTCAGATTAATCACCGCCCAATTCCAACACTGCTATACGCAGATGACTCGGTCATTTTTGCCAGAACATTGATCCAACTGCAAAAACAACTTAATAAATATTGTTCTTTTATGGGCTCTCTTGGCCTTAAAGTCAACATAAAAAAGACTTTTGTTATGCACATTGGCCCCAAGGTCAAGAATCCCAAACCAATTTTTGTTGAGAAAACAAGGCTGGAAAAAACATCTGTTTACCCGTATCTAGGCATACTGGTGGACGACACCCTAAGCTGGAAACAGACTATGGCCAGTAGAAAACTTCTCTTCCAGTGAGCAACAACGGCCCTGGTCTCCTTTTCCAGGAAACTCGGTAAACCAGCTCCCACGGAACTGCTTAAGATTTATTACGCAAAGTGTCACAGCTCTTGAGGCGGAAAGCCGAGAGCTAGGAACCACTCTACAAAAAGTTGATTTTAATAACTGTATAACGTGTTTTTACTTCTGTGTTCTTTAAAAACTTGCACTTTACTCACCTGGTGATTGACTCGCCGCTCAGCCGAGTGAGGCGCTGAAGCAGGCAGCAGGCAACCGCCGCGACCTCCCGGGCTCCGCCCACCGAATTAGGCCACGCCCCCCCTTGTATATCTAGGCGCGCTTTTTGACCAGCGCTGCTTAGAGAGAGCTCTTGAGGCGGAAAGCCGAGAGCTAGGAACCACTCTACAAAAAGTTGATTTTAATAACTGTATAACGTGTTTTTACTTCTGTGTTCTTTAAAAACTTGCACTTTACTCACCTGGTGATTGACTCGCCGCTCAGCCGAGTGAGGCGCTGAAGCAGGCAGCAGGCAACCGCCGCGACCTCCCGGGCTCCGCCCACCGAATTAGGCCACGCCCTTTCTTTCTGATATTTAAGAATGTGCTGTTTCCGGAGGCGCAGCGGACGGGCGCAGCGGGCGCGCCGGCGGTGTGCCGAAGGCGCGCCAAAGGCAAGCCCGTCTGCGCCCGTCCGCGACCTGACGGGACCAGGGGCCACCAACCCTGGTTCTCCCACTCCCCAGGGCAGGACATATAGCTCGACAGCCTTATACAGCATTGGAAGAACAGCTGTTGCACAGTGTACACATACATTTGCTCCTACAGAGCTTCCCCCCCGCTGCCCGGACTGCAATCATTCCTTTCGGAACACCCCGTTGGCCTCAGCTCAGAAATACAGCATGTTCGCACTAAACTGCCGTTCACTGCCAAAGCACTGCACACAAATTGCCATGCTGCTCGAGGAGCAGAAGCCAGACGTGCTCTTTTTAACAGAAACGTGGCTCACGGCTCAATCGGAGCCTGATATAGTCGCAGCCTTGCCAGCTGGCTACCACATCCTCAGACTCGACAGACCGGAAGGGAGAGGGGGTGGTCTGGCCATCATTATAAAGGACCAGTACCACTGCCGTACTACAGCAGATACTATCCCTGGCTGCGAGAGTCTGGAATTCTGCATAGAGTTCAACGCAAATAACTCTTTCTCAGGCACTTTGATTTATCGCCCCCCCGAGTCTGCAAAACTATTCCTTAGAGCTCTCCCAGAGATCATAGCAAAAAGAATTCTATCGACGGCCAATTACACGGTGTTGGGAGACCTCAACCTCCACTTCAATTCGCCGTCAGACCACACTGCTAAGGAGCTAACAGATGACCTTGGAGCCCTTCAATTGGTCCAGCTGGTCACAGCCCCGACCCATGAAAAAGGCAACCTTCTGGACCCTATCTTTAGTAATTGCCCGGATCTAATTACTGACCAACCCACCCCCCTTCCATGGTCAGACCATTTTTTGGTCCCGCTTACCTGTGTCACCTATAGAGTCCCCCAATTACCTCCTCAAACTACAATTAGGAGAAACTGGTCAAAACTCCCCGTGGAACCCTGGAGACGCGATCTAGATTCCACCCGTCCGCCACCCTGCCTAGACCCCAACGTGGCATACGGAAACTATGTAAGCTGGATCACGAAATCCTTGGACTCACTCCTCCCTCTTCGTAGATCGTCCTCAAAGCGAGTGCAGAAATCAGCTCCCTGGTTCTCCGACTCGCTAAGAGAGCTAAAACGCCTCTGCAGGCAACGAGAAAGAGCCTGGCGTTTAGACTTTCTCCCGGAAAAAAAGGCATCCTATAGAGCTTACAAAGAAGGGGTCAGGGCAGCCCAGGCAATCTACTATTCCGACAAAATCTTTGAAGCTAAATCAAAGCCCAAGGAAATTTTTAATATTATAAAACAATGCACCAGTGTCGTCACTGTCCCCCATCTGGTCAAGACTCAAGAGCAATGCAATGAACTGGCGGAATTCTTCCACAATAAGGTGTTGAATATATACTCCACCTTTCCAGCCACGGCCTCAAATCATGAGGCGTCCGACTCATTCCACCTGGAAAACTTCCCCCTCCCAGGCCAGCCTACTCTTGAGCCTACCCTTGATCATCTCCCCCTTTTAGACCTTGACACTTTAGACAAAGTGGCACGCCAAGTCAAGTCGGGCTCCCCACGCGACCCAGCTCCTCCAGAAATCTTGATGCAGGCAGGCAAAGCCACCCTCCCGGTAATCTTGGAACTGCTAAACCTGTCCTTATCTACATGTACAGTCCCCATTGCTTGGAAGCAAGCCATGGTACGGGCGCTCCTAAAAAAACTTAACCTAGACCCTGATGACCACTCCAACTACCGCCCCATCTCACTCCTTCCGTGGGCTGGCAAGGTGTTGGAGAAATACATAAATGCCCTGTTGGTTCAGTTTCTGGAGAATCACTCCCTACTACATACCTCCCAAACTGGCTTCAGACCAAAACATGGGACTGAAACCGCCTTATTAGCAGTCACCGAAGAATCTCGAAGGATACTGGATCAGGGAGGATCAGTGGCAGTGATCCTCCTTGATCTAAGTGCTGCCTTCGACACGGTCAGCCATGCCACCCTGCTGAACCGTCTCCAGAACATCGGAATCTCGGGAGATGCATTAAGGTGGTTCAGCTCCTTCCTAGCTGATAGATCTTTTCAGATCTTTGACGGCGACACAACATCTACCAGCAGGCCTCTCAGCTGTGGAGTACCACAGGGCTCGTCTTTGAGCCCTGTATTATTCAATGTATACATGAAACCGCTGGCTGGGGTAGTCGAACCGTACGGCATCAAAATCGTGTCGTACGCCGACGATACCCAGCTAGTGGTTTCATTGGCCCAAGAAAACAACAGGCAATCCTCGGCCGGCCTGTTGAAGTGTCTGGAGAATGTGAGGGAGTGGATGACCAACTCCTCCCTCAAACTGAACGGAGGAAAAACAGAGCTCATGCTCCTAGGCCCAGCTTCACCAGTACCCTTTACTTCTTTGTGGCCCGGTGGTCTAGGTGTACCCCCTATTCCCAAGGACAGTGTTAAGAGCCTGGGAGTATGGCTAGACAACAAGCTCTCTTTCTCCACTCAGGCCACCAAGCTGTCCGCCATTTGTTTTGGCCTACTTAGGACACTGAGGAAGGTCCTTCCACTTTTGCCCCTAGACGCCAAGAAGGTGGCGGTACAAGGCCTCATCCAGTCCCGTTTGGACTCAAACAATGCTCTCTACCTAGGGGCACCTGAGATGACCCTTCGGAAGCTGCAGGTGGTACAAAATTGCGCTGCACGTACCATACTCCAGATTCCACGAACCCAGTCAGCCAGACATGGACTGAAAAGCCTACACTGGTTGCCAGTGAGGCAAAGAGTGGCATTCAAGGCACTGTGCATTACGCATCGGGCCTTTTGGAAGACCGGATCAGCAATTAACAACAGCCTTGTCACCCCCTACCACCCTAATAGGAACCTCCGGTCTACGGATGCTTTTCTGGCAGTTGTTCCCAGAGTGAAGAGAGCCAGGTCCGGGGGTAGGCTGTTCTCGCTGAACGCCGCCAAGCTTTGGAATGCCCTCCCCCTCGCTCTTCGGTCCACACCCGATCTGCTTTCATTCCGTAAAAAGTTGAAAACAGTACTATTCGCCAAACCCCTCTAGTCCTTATCTCCCTGCTCCGTCACCTCTCTGTCTAAACTCAGCGCTTGGACGCCCCTGGGCAGCAACCGCGCTCAACAAATCGATAAATAAATAAATAGCCACCTATGGCGCGGGAGTTTGGGGATATGGTCCAATAGATCCAATCCAGACGATAGGGAACGGGTTTGTCAAGTATTTGTTGGCGCTCCCACAAAGTGCGCCAACATATGCATCCCATAATGAGCTAGGTATGGACTATGTTATTGACACCATTCGTTGCCAACCTATTCTTTTATGGCATCGTATATGGACAAAAGCCGAGTGCCACCTAACGCGCTCTTTGATCATGGACTGTATGGACTTAATAAACTGTCAAAAAATTCCATGGCTAGTTTATGTGGGGAACTTCTTTAGAGACCTTGGTCGCAGCTCCTTCTTCGATGACCCACCTAGTATGGAGGATATCTCGAGAAAGGCGCTAAAGAGGATGTGCTTGGGTCACCTAAGAGAACTTCGTGCCTCAATTGAGATCTTAAAACCCACTAATTCCCAAATCCGCCCAGTCCAGACTGATATAGGCATGCAACCGTACTTATCGTTTCACCTGTCCAACCACGAGAAATATCTTTTGACAAGGTTTCGCTTCAACTCTTTCTTTCGTTTGGTTTCTTTTCCACAAACACAGAGCTGGTCAGTGCCAACACGAACTGCCCTTGTGACGGTGTATCCCCCCAGTCAACAATCCATACTATCTTGTTTTGCAAATTCTATAAGTTACCACGAAAGTCCTGAATTCTACCACTCCTCCGTTTAATTGGCCTAAGGTCGTGTCACCCAGCATTTATGTCTCTACAGTTCCTGGATTCAGAATGCTTTGCAAAGTGCATAGTTACTTTTTTAAAAGCTTGTATTACGATCCGTCGTGCTGTTGGCTAATCTCGTTACATGTTCACATATTTTATTTTTACGTATGCAACTGTTATCTTTAAGTTTTATATTTGTTCTCGTAGTATATTTTATTTAATCATTTTTAATTTATTTCTGATTCTGATTCCGCTAGTAATATCGTTTGATTTTTTATGTATTGTGGAAATTTTATTTTTTGTTTTGAATTTTCTTTTTATTAATTCGCTGTCATTTTTTATGTACTTTTTATGGTTGCAAAACAAGTGGTAACCGAATAAAAGATTATGAAATGAAATGACTATTTGTAGATGCCATCTTGAGCTCCTTTCACTGTAGAGCGTGAGCAAGTCTCCAACTCATCGCCAAAATAAATGTAGTTACGGAAACATAGGGGATAAAACATCATGCAAGAATACTACAGTTTGTCCAATCATCCGACTTGGCAGATCTCCCAGACATATCTGAGCATTGGGTTTGCGAGACTCAAGGCAGCGGCGGCTCCTGCCCCCCCCCCCCCCTTTCCTCCCAAAATGGCAGGAAAGGAGAAAGAAAACAACACTTGTTTTATTTTTCCTTTCCTGCTGAAATTGAAGGCAGAGCCTGAGGGATTACGGCACTGAGGAAAGTGGTAATGCACTTCCTTCACTGCGCATGATGGTTTTGCCGGCTGTCTCAGGCCGGCCAAACCATCATGCTCCGTTAACCACTCTCCAGCCGTAGCTGCATGGCTGGGGTTGGAGAGAGCAGGCACAGACTCCCAGTCTGTCCTGGAGCGCTGATCGAGGCGCTCAGGCCAATCCTGAAGCTGCTCTCACATGATTATTAATTTTTAATTCCCCCAAACACTGGCCATTTCTGATTAAAGGTCTGGTAATGAGCTCAACATTTAAGCCCCAGAGAGTGCCACAAGAAGACATTTCAGCGCCACACAAAGTAAGTAAAGTAAATCATTTTTGTTGTTTCTAAAAAGAAAATAGTTGAAATAGTTTTCTGTATTTTGAGGAAGAAATAAATAACCCTCATTGTATTGGCAAAGCATAAATCAGTGCCCAAAGCCATGAATAAGGCTTTAGCAGCTAGGTAGTGTTATGTGGTTTGAAATCGGCCTAATTGGTTGAGACCCTCTTCTGTGAAAATTCTTACTTCCTGTCATGGGCCATGGAAACATTCTCTAAAACGAGTTGCTCTGAAATGGAAGATCCCATGGCATAGATAGTTGTTGGAAACGTTAAAAAGCGTTAAGTGACTGAAGAGAGTAATCTCTTGCTTGTTACACGTAATGCACCGGAAATTTGCCTTAAAAATTGTATCCTTCATTATAAATGTACTATTGTAATTTGTATTGCACAATGTTTCTGACAGGTCTTCTGTTCTCGTTTTCAGGCCTGCAAGTCGAATTTCTGAAGTGAAAATGAACGGCAGACAGGGTAAGTGAATGGAAATGTGATTATAAATCTTTTAATAATTTGCATTTCTCATATTGTTTTTCGTCATTACATCAAACACAAAAAAAGGTGATGGGAGGAATGCCTACTAATAACCTAACCACTGGTAATCGCTCCCCCAGTCAGTGGGAACTTAGAAAGTTTACCTAAGCCTTTTTCTATTAATTGAAAGCACACTATTGCTCATTTTCCATGACCAAAAAATAAGTTAAATCCAGACCATGCTCATGGCCGCCAGAAAAAAGTGGCAAATATGATGCCAAAGACCACAGATCCAGCAAGGTTTATACCAATGAAGAAAATGAACAAACAACCATAAACAGAAACTGAAACTCATTGTGAAAACTGATTTGAAGTTTTGATCCCTGATGGATTGATGAGGACATTGAATGACTAAAGCTCAGGGACCATGCACTAAAAACTTCAAGAACCATTGAGAACTTTGTCCAGAGAGAAAACAGAGTCTATAACTCCTTGGAAAATACTTGTGGCAGTGTAGCAGGTTTGAGAACCAAACCTGGGGTTGCAGACAGCCTAGAGTTTGTTAGGGAGCTCAATGCAGCATTGTTTCATGAGGTATGGTGTATTGGTCCAGTATTTGTCCTAAGCTTCATGGATTTTCACAGTGTTACCAGAACAGTAAGAGACCTCTATTGCACTCACGCCTTGAGTCTAAAGCTGCAAAGGTGATCATAACTCCGTAGCTTTTAGTATAACTTAGGGGCTGTAACAGACTCATTCATGATATCTTTCAGAGTTCACCGGAGAGTAATAAGTCATCCTGAAGAAGCTCGTTTTGTTGTCACAGATCCCTGGGTAAAAAAGCTTCCCACCTGTCTTTGCTGACATTTAGTGGAATAAGGACTTTATTCTGGGGTCCTTCAAAATCTTATTGACGACTCTTCAGTATTTACTAATTATAAAGGTAGTGAAATGTGTATGTGTATCTGGCAGAAAGGGAGCAATTTTTCACTTTTTTTCGTAAATGGAAATAAGCGTCCCCCAGCGTCATTATTATGTTTACCTTGGAAAGTCATCTCATAAACATTAACATGCATCCAACAGATGATCAAAGCAACTAAGAGATTGGCGCAAGCAAGTGAAGGACTGTTTACGTTTACATACAAAAGCTGGTACCTGGTAATAACACCATGCCTTAAAATTTACATGGGGAAATCTAAAGCAGTGCATCTCTATCGAAATATCTTAAGGAGATCTAGAAATATTGAAACAGTACCTATATATAAGACAACATTTTACCAACAGTTGTGGAAGTCCTAGTGAGCACTTCCACAATGCTCTTATGTTTAGAGTTTGAGATGTTCCTCAGGGGATTCCTTTACTGCTCTCACCTCAATTATGTCCTAACCCAAGAGACTCTCAGTCATTATTTTTTTCGTGTCATTATGGCCACACATCAGCCCTGAGAATTCCTTAAGCAAGTTCAGAAAGATTGAATTCAATAAAATTGTAATGGATTACCAATTTTCTCAGCCCATGAACTGTTGTAAAACCTAATTAAGATGAGTGGCTGGAAAAAGATGTAAAACGAACTGGAATTAATTTGATAAACCCATTTTAATGCATTTCACCCTTTCAAATTCGCAGATAGATTGAAACACTATTTTATGGAAGCCAGGAGAGAGTGGCAGCACTTGCTCCTAACAAGCCTTTGTTTTTTAAATTGGTGTTGGCTATAAATAGTAAATCCTGGAAAGGTGTGACAAAAAAGGATTATAATCATTGGTTCTGGTGGTGTAGCCCTTGTGACAAACATATCCTATTCAGTTGTTTTGTCCACTCTGTTACTCAGTTACCAGATGACCATGTTTCCAATTCTTATAAGTTCACTCGTTTAGAAATTGTTTACCAGCTTTTCTTTATTTGACGGTGGTAAGCTATTTGCCCAAAGTATACTTTTTACCTGCTAGTAAGCTATTTGTCCTAGCATACGTTTTAACTGTTGGTAAGCTATTTGCCCAAGCATGCTTTTAAGTTTTTACATGTTGGTAAGCTATTTGCCCAAGCATGCTTTTAAATTTTTACATGTTGGTAAGATATTTGTCCAAGCATACTTTTTACCTGTTGGTAAACTATTTGCCCAAGCATACTTTTTACCTGTTGGTAAGCTATTTGCCCAAGCATACTTTTTACCTGTTGGTAAACTATTTGCCCAAGCATACTTTTTACCTGTTGGTAAACTATTTGCCCAAGCATACTTTTTACCTGTTGGTACGCTATTTGCCCAAGCATACTTTTTACCTTACCTGTTGGTAAGCGATTTGCGAAAGCATATTTTTTATGTTGCTTGGAAACGAGAAGATAACACCGCACTTATTTTACAGTTCCATTATTTGTTTACAATACTTGTGATATGCGATATTTTGAGGTGGATTACTGTCCATAGGACGCAGTGCCATTCAAGATGGTAGCAACTCTAGATTACAGTGCTGTGATAATGAATTTACATTGCCCTAAGATCTATTGTGGTGAAGTAGTGCCACTAGGATACAGTGCGTTGTGATGGGTTATTGTCCTTGGAATTCCGTGCATCCTGGTGTGTTATTATCTCCAGGGTACTATGCAGGACGGTGGATTAGTGGCATTAGAGTGCAGCTTTGTTTGGTCTGTTAGTGTCCTTGTGATGAAGTGTGGTCAGTGCTCAAAGTCCACAGTGCTGACTGAGGAGTGGGTTACTGTCCCTAGGGTGCATTACAACACAGCGGGTTAGTGTCCCTATATGGCAACAGTTTGTCAGTGGTCTTAGGATACACTTCAATATGCTATGCTAGTGCACCTATGTTACACAGCAGCGTAGCAGTTCAGTAGGGCTAGAATAGAATGCAGTTTGGTGGGTTAGTGCCCCAAGGATGCATGTCATTGTAATGGGCCAAGGGCCTAGGAATGCAAACAGATCACTTTTGCTAGGGTTCAATAAAATGTTGTGGTGTGACTAGGCTAGTCTGGACCGTAACTTTCTCTAGAATGCCAAGGCTTTAGAGAAGTAATGCAATGTCCATAGGATGTTGTGAAGGCTGTTGAGTTTGTGTCTATTTGTGAAGGTTGGTGATTTAGGGGCCCTAAGGTACATTGCATTGTGATGGGTTAATGAACCTACAATGCAGCGCAGTTTGGCACGTTAAAGCCAACATAAGGAACCTCTGTGTAGTCTGTTATTGTTCTAGTGGTACAGTGGGATGTGTTAATGTCACACTCTACTTCAGTGCATTGGGTTGGGTTACTGAACCCCTGGTGCATTGCATCATGGAGAATTAATGTTCATATGTTCTAATGTAGTGGGTCAGTTTTGTTGCAGTGCGTTGCAGTATGCTGCATGGTTGCTTCTAGAATTCAATGCATTGTTCTCAGTTACTGTGCCTAGGATACAATGGATTGTGGTGGGTTAGTGCCTGTAGGATACAAGTCAGTGTAATATGTTATTGCCCGAACAGGTTGTATAACAGATCACTGTTACAAGGATTTAGAGTGACGGGTTATTGTCCTTAGCATGGTCATTGTGCATAATTGATGCTGGCGCGAGAGTAAAGCTTCAGCTAGACTTAAAGGAATAGCAATCAGAGGCAGAAAACAACGCACATTTCCCACCATTTGTATGTGAATTTGCACAGAGACTCCTTTGTTGTGCATACCTCTTTGAAGCAATGAGAGATAAAGTTGTTCTCAGCCAGGCCTTAAAAAGAAAAACACCATCATGAACTATTTTTGCTGTAGCATTTCCTTTTTTTGTTTTCCATATCTCACATGACCAATATGGATGACAGTGCCTAAATATTGGGTATGAAAAGAATCTGGAACAATTAACATCTACCATATGTTAGAGAAGACCATTAGCATGTGTCAATTTGAATATCTAGAGCAGTGGTTCCCAAACTTTTTAGAACCACAACCCACTTTTCAGAATGACAAACGTTCGCGACCCACCTAACTATAATGGACATCAGGGGCGTGATTTTTTAATATTACTAAAGCATCATGTGGTAGTGCATTGCCATTTACAGACAGCGTATTTTCCATTGAAATGGTCATTAACTTTTCACAGACATGGGGTCTTGTTGCGATATCAGTGGTCCAAACGCTGGACCGCCGTTGCAATGTTCAGGAGAAGGCCGCTAAGCCAGCAGCATTCCGACTGCCGGATTACGATAACACCACCAGGCTAGCGGTGTTGTGTCGGCGGTGCCACGGCAGCGGCATGCTTCAGATCATAGAAAGAGCCTAAAGCATATGCCGGTGCCGTGGCAGCGGCACTTTCATGTCAGTGCACTGTGTACCATGTACCATGCAGTGCATGATATACAGTGCACGCAGAGGGGTCACAACTAGTGCCCTCATGCACAACCCCCATGGGCAAATTTGCCCTGTGTCCTGTTTGGGGTCCTTTCCCTGCCTTTCCGTCTACCTTATTGCAGCGTGGTCCCTGCCATGAACAGGGCAACGGAAAGGCAGGTCATGATCAGCACAGGTGTGCCGGTATCTACACCGCCGTCATTGATCACCGCTTTCCCTACAGCTGCCCGTCGGGATTTTGGATCCTGGTGGTGGTGACAGTCTTGCATCAGGCTTATGGCAGTTCTAACGCCAACCTTGTATTCAGGCGGTCAGATCGCCACTGCGGGCCTGGCAGTCTAGGGACTGCTGTACTCGTAATCGGGCCCATGAACATTTACTGATTACTTAAAAAATCTGTTTCCAGCACACTCAGTATTACAACAAAATGTGCTTCATTTTTGCTTTCCTAAATGCTGAATGATTACATTTCATTTACAGGTAATTACATTTTGTTGTCAGTTGAAAAAAAAAAATGAAGCCAGTGATGTCCGGTATATTTACCACGGAGGGGGCGGAGTGCCTCCCACGCACACATACACTCTCACTCACACCCCTATATTTGCACACACACACCCATCCTGAATGAAAATGCTCCTTTTGGCCAAAACCTGAGATGAATTGATCAATCCCAAAAGGCCCGGCCCAAATTTGAAGACCTCTCTGATCTAGAGTAAATCCAATGCAAAATATTAGTACAGTGTCTTTAATCCAGCTTTTATTTATCCTTAGAAAACAGCAAAGATGTAAAGCAGCACGTGCCAATGTGGCAACAAACAGCTCCAGGTCTAGATAGCAGCGACAACATGATTACTCCCAGCAGGCCAATGACTATTGAGCAGAAGCGGAAACCCATCGCAGCATTAAACGGAAAGGCCCACCTACGCTTCGCCAGCTCTTCGACATCAACCGGAAAACCCTCGTTGGAGGATAAGGAGGTCAAAGAATTGGGTGCAAGCGAGGCCCGGGCTGCGAATTCTCCTGTTGTCTCCCGCTCTATGCAAACTCAGTAGATTACACTCCTGATAAATGCCTCCACACTATTAGATCTCACTGAATTTCGCCTGTTGTGATTTTTTTCCCTTAGCCTGATTCTCAATGACGTATATGTGTAGAAATATTCTAAATATTATTAATATTCATATAGAAACAGGAAAACAAAGAAGTCATGACTTCTACCATTGACTATAAATGGAGATACAAAATTACCTGGCTGTATCTATTAAGGAGACAAATTGTGGATTACTGATGTAGTGTGATGCACTTCTTCAAACACTGAAAATATGTATTGTTCTCTGTATGCAGTAACGTTTTTGTACATGATGAGATTTTAATATACATGGCTGTGTTCTACGAGATGGTAAAATGTTTAAGAAATAAACACTCCATCAAACAGAGAGAATAGGATACTTCGAAGGTTTGTTTAGTCTTCGTGAAAGGGTTAGGGCACAAAGCTAAAAAAAAAAGTAAATATCGAAAGAAAGGCCACATTCCATGTACATTTATGAAAGAAACCAATGCATACTTTGTAAAGCATTGATTAATTCACGGTTGTCATTCAGTGCTAGCCAGGAGTAGCAGCTGCTGCACTTGCTTTCCCTTTGTTACTTAACCTCTGGCATATATCCCTAGCTACTCCTGGTCCCAGAGGTCAACCAGGCAACAACAGGAAGGGAAAGCAAGTCCCTCACCAGCAAATAGGAGGCTGGCTAGCACCTTAGGTAACGGGGTAAGGCATCAATCGTGTGATGTTCAGGCTCACAGTGGCATTCTTGCTTCCCCTAAGAGTTTACAAGTACCCGGATTGCCTTTTGGCTTACCCTTTCAATACTGCATATGCATCAATGGACTGTTAGAGTGTGATTTAGAAACGTTATGGCAGCTTCTAACTGTAGTTGAGATGAGAAGTGAAGCTCAACTTAAGTTTAAAATGCTGTGCTCCAGCAACCATTCATGGTATTTATATTGCTTTTGTAAATTCCTGGTTTCCCCATCTTAATGACCAGGGTGATGGCACAGTAGTGTGACCTATGTGAGCAGTGCTGGTCTCTGGTTACTTGCTCCAGGGCAGACGCCTGGAAACCATGAAAGGTTAAAGACCATGGGGCAGCTTTGGATGAGGAATAATGGAGCAACCATCAACTATCCAACCTGGCAAACAGCCCTAAGTGAACACACACAATTTTCTTGAAGGTAAGTAAATGACATGGGGCCCTCCCAGATCCTTCTGGAAACAGTTTGGCTGTCTCTCTACACTTACACTATACATAATGGGGTGCGATACAGAGCCGCCCTTAGCTCCAGCTTTTGGCCGCCAATCTTCCACTGGGCTAGTTAGGCTGAGATAAACACACCTCACCCAATACAGAAAGGAATACAAACCTTGACTCCCCCCCCACACACACACTCACACACTGGATTGTGCATAGGCCACGTGATACTCTCTGCTCACGACTATCAACAACCAGGAAATTGCACACCCAAGACCTTCTGCTTCGAGTAGTTAATGCACAGCACCGAATTAACAAGTCTGACTTCTTCACTATGGCACCCACGCCTTTGCCTTCCAGAACTGCCCGTTGCCCCAGTATTGGAACTTTCATCGATTCCCATGCTTTTGTATCATTCCCAGTCGTCAGAATGGGAGTCTCGGTAACCAAAAATAACATAGCAGTAGGTACAAAAGAGAAAGTAAAGGCCTAGGCCTCATTCCCTTTTGTAGCATATCCGCCTCTTTTTGTAAGAGACCAAACTAATCATCAGCCAATCAGAAGAGCCTCACCCCTTAGAACCCTCCTGAAGGAACCTCAGAGCCTTAGATTTTCTACCGCACGTTGTGCTTAGGGAGTCTCCTTTGAGCTCTGCTCAATCTCAACTCTTTACAAGTGTTTTCTTCAGGATTTCTCTTCAGAATTGTTGGCTGTCCCTTCCAGGATGTGTGATAAGGAGAAGAAAAAGGCACTTTTTAAGGCATGCTTCACCTGTGGCAAGAAAAGATTGTTTGTTGAGGATAAGCATAAAGATTGTATATATTGCCTCTATCCCGATCATAAGGCTGCGGACTGCAAGATCTGCCACACCTTTTCTACCAAGACCCTCCGGGACCGTGAGAGTAGGCTTCTTACCTGGCTCCAGAAGTTGAAGTCCAGAAAGAACACAGTTTCCAGTGGCAGTGAAGACTCTTCTTCAGCTTCATCTTCAAGAAGGTCAGTCAAAAGGGGTGGGGTTTCTCCTTCACCTTCTGTGGAGCGTCCATCTATGGCCTCAAAAAAGACCCCCAGAGAGTCTGAGAGCCAAGGTCCAGTCGAATCTCCTTACCACGGTGAAAAGGAGAGGGAGGGACCATCTACACCTTCTTCTGGGACGAAGACTGCTCCAGCCTTCAAGAAACCATCTTCTCGGTCTTCTGAGAAGTCTGGCAGAAGTTCCAAGTCATCGACGACGCAGCTGAAGGCTTTGTCGACGAAGGCGTTGAAGCCTAACGTTAAGGTGGTGCCGTCGACGCTCGTCGACGGTACAATCTACGTCGATGGGGTCGTCGACGATAGTGACAGCGCCTCGTCGACGACGGCAGCAACGACGAAGATTTCGTCAACGGCGGTGACGACGACAGTATCGTCGTCGAGTGCTTCAACGGCGACAACATTGACGACGGCGGCAGCAGGAGCGTCGACGATCTCGTCGTCGACGACGCCCATCTCGTCGTCGAAAGTTCGCTCGTCGACAAAGTCTACTCCGTCGACAACGCCGACGACGGCAGCATTACCAGGAACAACTCCATCGTCGATGGGATCATCAACGATACTGTCGTCAACGGAAAGAATCACTATTTCCATTAGATGGATTACACCTGACATGACGTCCCCGTGTAGAGTTACCCCCTTACCTCCAGCTTTGCTCTTGGAAGAGGATGATGACGACTCAGATGAGGAGGACCAAGACTCATATGGATATGCAAACAGTCCTTCCCAGCTTCTAGTAAAATGTCAGGAGACGGATTCCGAAGGAGAGTACCTTCAGGAATGTGGGTATCAACATTCTGCTCAGTCACAGAAGTATATGAGGCAGGAGATGGTGTCTGTACCATCTTCGCTCTTGCAGGATCTCCACAACATCCTGCAGGATTACAAATCCAGATGTTCACAGCATGCGGCTATTCCGACTATGCAAGGCCAGCCAGTCCCTATGACCCCTGCACTGGTTTCTCCAGACTTGCCGGCTCAGGTGATATCCAAGCCGCGAACACCGGTTCGAAAGGTACCTTCAATACCACTGGACACTCACGATGATTCCTCGAATGAGGATCTAAACTTTGATGGCAGACCTAATCAAGGCGTAGAATGGGACGAGTATGTCATCCCAGACCCGGCTTCACCATGTCCGGATCCGGTGGACTCACCTCCGGTGGATATCGGGGGGTTCCATAAGTTGATGGAGAGGGCCTCTAGCAGATTTCAGCTACCAATGCCTTCTGTTACCACCAAGTGTTTCTTATATGACTTTAAAGAGCCATATAAGAAGGTTACTATATCTATCCCCATTGTTCAGCATGTTTGGGAGGAAGGCCTTAAAGCAATGAAGAACCCAGCTACAGTGGTCCCTGTACTACCGCGCCTCGAAAAGAAATACAAGGCACCTGAGAATGGTCCGGCGTCTTTGACAGGGCACCCGAAACCGGACTCAGTGATTTCGCAAGCTGCACAGAGGAAGTCACGCAACCCATCAGCTCCTTTAACAACTCCTCCAGATAAGGAAGGCAGAAGGTTAGACAACGCTGGGAAGAGATTTTCTTCTATGGCCAGTCTTTTGGTGCGGGCACCAAATGCCTTGACAATATTGGGCAGGTATGATCGCCAACTATGGTGTGACATTTCGCCCCATCTAGATCAACTGCCTCAAGAGTCAAAAGGCGACGCAAAGAAATTTATACAAGAAGGGGAGGCAACGTCAATGGAGATAATTGATTGTGCCATGGACATCGCCACAACTGCCTTTCGATCGTAGCTGATGATGCAGTTCTTCGTCACCAGGGATGGCTCAGGGCGACTTGGTTCAGACCTGAAATCCAGAATAAAATCCTGAATCTTCCTTTTGATGGAGAGGCGTTGTTCGGGAAACATATCGATGACACTCTCCAGGATATCAAGAAGGATACCGAGACGGCGAGGTCTCTGGGTACACTTCAGTACAGAAAAGCTCCTTTCAGAGGTGCCAGAGGTGAGAGTACCACGTACAGAGGCTCTTACCAGCAGCAACGATACCCTTCATACGGATCAGGCTCACAACAATACCGCCAGCCTTATCAACAAAGACAGAGCCAGTCCTCGAATTTCTCTTGATCGAATAATAGAGGAAAAAAAAAATCACCAAGGACGGGATACGTCCAAGAGGCAATAGCGGCATCCTGGCTCTTCCTACTGTGCCCACCTCCACAAGATCATAGGTAGGTGGCAGGGTATCTCAATACCTTCAGAATTGGTCCAAGATAACATCAGACCGTTGGGTGCTAAACATCATTCGAAAGGGCCATACTTTGGAATTCACACAAATCCCACCATCCAAGCCCCCGGCCGACATCCCATCAAAACATCTATGTCTCCTGCGGCTCGAAGTTCATCAGATGCTCCTGAAAGGTGCTATAGAGCCGGTCCCCTCCTCTCAAAGAGGGGAAGGATTCTATTCCAGGTTCTTCCTGGTGAGGAAGACGCTAGAGAAATGGCGCCCAATTTTGGATCTCAGGGAGCTCAACACCTATCTCATTTCCCTTTCCTTCTGGATGGTCTCCCTTCAAGACATACTACGTCTCATAAATCCAGGGGATTTCATGGCCACGCTCGATCTTGAAGATGCGCATTTTCACATACCTATTCACCCTGCACACAGAAGGTTTCTACGGTTTACAGTAGCCAAGAGCCACTTTCAATTCAGGGTTTTACCCTTTGGTCTTCGCTCAGATCCAAGAATCTTCACCAAGGTGCTGGCACCCGTGGCAGCGTTTCTACGGAGGAATCACTTTCAAGTCTTCCCTTACCTGGACGACTGGTTGCTGAAGGCTCCGTCCAGGGAGGCTGCGAGGGAAGCAGTCAATGCATGTACAAACCTTTTTCAGAATCTGGGTCTTACTCTCAACAAGGAGAAGTCATTTCTGGTTCCGTCAAGGACTGCACGTTTCCTGGGGGCCATCTTGGACTCAAATCTCAACAAAGCTTTCCCAACCTTAGAAAGACAGGAAAAACTGCAAACTATGGCACTGGCCTTAAGAAAAAGAAGGTATCTTACAGTACGCCGTTACAAATCCCTTCTGGGAGTGATCTCATGCATTCCTCTGATTCCTCACTGCAGATTGGGGATGCGCCCTCTTCAAGAGCAGCTCGACATTCAGTGGCAGCAGATTCACTGTTCGTTCGACGACAAAGTGACCATCACCTCAACAATGAAAAAAGCTGCCTTGTGGTGTACAGAGCAGGAAAACTTATCCCAAGGTCTATCCTTCGTAAGTGATCCGTCTCCTCAGGTTGTGACGACGGATGCATCATTGGACGGCTGGGGGCAGTACTGCAGGACCTTCATGTCAGTGGACATTGGTCTCCTCAGCACCGTCTTCTTCACATCAATCTACTGGAACTCAGGGTGATCAAGCTGGCTCTTCAAGCATTTCTCCCTCACCTGGGAGGTTCAAAGGTTCTCATCCAGACGGACAACACCACGGCCATGCATTACATAAACAAAGAAGGAGGAACCAGGTCTCTCCTGTTGTCTCAGGAAGCTCAGGAATTCTGGGAATGGGCTATCCTTCACAAGATTTTGCTGCAGGCGGAACATTTGCCAGGGATCTTAAACGAACATGCCGACAGACTAAGCAGACTAGCCTCAGTCAGTCACGAGTAGGAACTGAACCAAATGGTTCTGGACAAGGTTTTCCGACAGTGGGGCAAGCCCTCAATAGATCTATTTGCCACTCCGACCAACAAGAAATGCCGGTCTTATGCAAGCAGACTTCACCATCGAGGATCATTTGGGAATGTGCTTTCGATAGCCTGGTCAGGTACATTTGTTTACGCCTTTCCCCCCATTCCAATGATACCGAGACTTATCAGGAAGATCAAGGTGGAGCCATGCAAGATGATCTTGGTAGCTCCGACTTGGCCGAGACAGTTCTGGTTCACGGAACTCCATCTGTTGTCGCTGGCCCCTCCTCTTCCCTTGCAAGCTATTCCGGACCTTCTCACGATGTCCGAGGGGCAGATTTGGCATCCGGATCCAGCTTCATTGCACCTGACAGCATGGCTCCTAAGCAGCGAGAATTCATGAACTTTCCCATCTCGAATGAAATAAAACAAGTTCTCTCCCAGGCTAGAGCTCCTTCTTTGGTGCAGGAAAGAAGGTGTTGATGCTTTCTCTTCTCAACCTCATCAACTTCTGCCTTATCTTTTGTCCTTAGCTAAAACAGGACTGACGCATTCATCCATAAAGGTTCATTTAGCGGCAATTTCTAGATACCGGCGTGCAGCATCTGGACCTTCTCTCTGGTCTTCAAGAATAATTAAACAATTTCTCAAGGGATTGTTTCGAGTTTATCCCCCGGTGAGGCCTCCACCTCCTACCTGGCAACTGAACTTGGTTCTCACGCAACTTATGAAGGACCCTTTTGAACCTATACATCGGGTGGATATAAAATTCCTTTCATGGAAATTGGCTCTCCTTCTTGCCCTCACTTCTGCAAGACGCATTGGGAAGCTACAGGCTCTCACGATTCAGGAGCCGTTTCTCCAATTCAAGAGGAATACTGTAATCTTACAAACTAATCCAAGGTACATACCTAAGGTACCTTTGGACTTTCACCTGAATGAGCCAGTCATTCTTAAATCTTTCTTTCCTCACCCTTCCATACCAGCAAAAAGGTCACTGCATTCTCTGGACGTGCAAAGGTGCTTGAAATTTTATTTGGATCGCACCAAGGAATTTTGTAAATCCTTGCAACTTTTCATTGCTTTTGGTGGTCCTCGCAAGAGCCTCCCTCTTTCAAAACAAAGTATTGCGAGATGGATCTCCAGTGCCATTCTCTATTGCCACTCAACAGCGGATAAGCCGCTGACCAGCAGAATTAGAGCACATTCCACAAGATCTGTGGCTTCTTCGTCAGCTCTCTTTGTGGGAGTGCACATCAAAGACATTTGCAGGGCTGCAACATGGAGCAGCGTGCACACCTTTACGAAGCATTACTGCTTGGAATCCTTGACGCAAGAGGACACGGATGTGGGCCAGGCAGTCCTGAGGAACCTCTTCCACTGATTGGTGAGCTTTCCTTTCTATCCCTCCTTCCTTTTCTGCACATTTTGTGTCTTTGGAATACTGATGACTTTTGCAATGTATGTTTATGCCACAAAATGTGCTGTATTGCTTACTGCTTGCTACTCTGATACAAAAGCATGGAAATCTATGAAAGTTCCAATACTGGGGTAAGAAAACAAGTTACTTACCTGTAACTTTTGTTCCCCAGTATTGGTAACTTTCATAGATTCCCATGCACCCACCCTCCTCCCCAAGGAAAGCTCAGCCTCCAGCAGATATGGTTACTGTTACACAACGGCTGCGAAAATCTGAGGCTCTGAGGTTCCTTCAGGAGGGTTCTAAGGGGTGAGGCTCTTCTGATTGGCTGATGATTAGTTTGGTCTCTTTTACAAAAAGAGGCGGATATGCTACAAAAGGGAATGAGGCCTAGGCCTTTTCTTTCTCTTTTGTACCTACTGCTATGTTATTTTTGGTTACCAAGACTCCCATTCCGACGATGGAGAATGATACAAAAGCATGGGAATCTATAAAAGTTACCAATACTGGGGAACCAAAGTTACAGGTAAGTAACTTGTTTTCTTTCAGCTCTACATATTTGTCTTTCGAACATCTCACACGTGCCCTTGAAAATAAGAGGTAAAATCGACATATTGTCCTTTTTACATAAGTGGGCATGCTCATTCTCTACAAAATACACCAAGAAAACAGAGGAGGACCATCTACACCTTTGAACACGCAGCCTTCATCCAGCACTGGGGGAGAGTGGGATGTCCTGCACCTGATAAAACCATGGAGTAAAAAACACATTGACTATCCAAAAGGAAAACAAAGGCAGTGTGGCCACCTTTAGTGCACACATGGTGAGAATGCATTGAATCTCAACACCCTTGCGTGTAAAGAACAAGCCCCAGATACAGAGCAAAATAAGGAAACAGTGGGGTATAGTTACAAGGGGATGGTGTCATCAGAACGTCACATTCAGTGATGTTCTGTTGGTGCTATGCCCATCTCCATATTTACTTTTTTGTGGCTTAACACCACCTTTGTAAATATGACCCCTTTACATGCATTACTTAGCGTGAAAGTGGCATGCAATGGGTGTTGCTGTGGGCTTTCCACTGCAAGACCCAAAAGCTGTTTGACTCTGCCCCAGATCTACAAGGATCTGTAAATCTGAGGAAGAGCCAAAAACGAATGCCATGCAATAGCAGGCGTTAGAATGGCGAAATGAGGAGAAATACTTTTATTTCTCCTCGTTTTGGCTTTTTCTATGTGAATACATGGAAAGAGCAAAACGCCATGAATGATTGTTTATGTGCAGGAAGGTGTTCTTTCTATGTGTGCTGCATTCTGCCCCTTCTGCACCTTTCTGCACATAAACAATCGATCCCTGCAACGCAGGCACCCTTGCACTATGGTGCAAGGGTGCCTGCAAGGGTGCCTGCATTGGCGCTAGGCAGTTAATTGTAGCCTTAGGGAAGACACAGGGGTATTGTTGTAGATACGGTGAAACCCTGCGTTTTGAAAATGTACGAGCGTGGTGCTGCCAATTTTGGCTCCGACATTTCTTTGTACGTATGCCCCTATACTTGTATAAATATCACGTTTCATAATGGTAGGAAGAGTGCCTAATGTTAAGACAAAACCATGCCTCAGACACAGCATGCCATCAAGTTCCTCTGAAGTGCGTGTGGATTGCCACCTGCACATAGAAAGACGGAGCAGCTGATTCAAATTTCTGCTCTGTGTTTCACTAATGCGCTGCCCAAGGCATAGCATGAGTTTGTGGCTGCCCTGTGTGCAGCACACTATTTGTAATTCTTAAAGGTGCTCCATAGGGTAAACAGGCACAGTGCACCCTGTCTATAATAATGGCCTTGATTTTATAATGGGTGACACAGAACTCCAGATATCAGAATGCAAAGAAAAAGATCTGAATTGGAAGCAACTTTCTCAATGTCTGCCTTTCTGTCCCTCTTCCTGTGTCCTTGTTACCCTGTCTGCATCTCTGCGTTCTGTCGTGGTCTTCTTATCTCTGTGTCTGTCACCTGTCACCTCTGTGTCTGTCATCTTATCGCAGGTCCTGGATTCCTTGGACCTGAGGGATGCATACTCTCATACTTTGGTACAAGAAGCTATTATTGACCCAACTAATCCAAGCCTGCACCTTGCAATCTCTCTTTCATTCATTCCTCTTTCCTTGAGTATGGCAAAATGATTAGGCTCACCGAAAGCAGTTGAAGGTTTAAGTGATGGATATCAGCTGGACATTCTTTAAAAATTAGTTATAGTCATTTTGCTTTACAATTCCCTATTTCTTAGTGCATAAGTTTGTTTCAAACCAATCCACAGTTTAAATGCTTCGTGTGTGCAAGACTATTCACTATGACAAACTGAAAAAAGCAAATATAGAGAGCTATTTACAGTAAAAAAAATGGTTTGGTGGGATGAAAATGCCAACCTGCTCTGCGTTAGGTTTTGGAAGGTTGACTTTTTTTTTTAATCAAACATTCATTGGCATTTAATAACATGTCAACAAAACACATGGCTGTCTCCATTTTAAAACCACATCCAGCATCCCCACAACTATTGCATACGCTGCATGACAGTGGTACAAAGCTATGTAGAAATCAAAAGAGGGAGGGAAGAGGGAAATGGGGGTCATGACTCACCCTCCTTATATACAATGTTGCAATCAAGAGATTGTCAACCTCGAGTCATCTAGGGTGGGCCCACTGGGTATAGGGGAATGGCCTTTTTCTTAAAGGAACTCTCACTGAATGTTATCCAATGACATGCTTCATCATCGTGTTCTTCCCAAGCCTCTGAGAGTTGAGGCACGCTATGACCTCTTTGCTCACAAGGGGGCACTTTATTAAGGAAAAAGGGTGTGGGATCTATATCAAGTAATCTTTAAAAATACCTAGGTGGTGCCCAAATCAGTATTTATTCACATGTCCGTCTGACAAGGCTAAAAAGTGGGGAAGACAGGCTAGTTGGAGTTACTATCACTCCTTGGCCCTTAATCAACTAGTTTCTACCACATACCCCAATCCAGAAATGTTCTCTGGAGGACCTATTCCAGTTGATGAATTATATACTCCAGTCTGGTATTACCGGCAGCCCTTATCTGCCTGATTCTCAGAGAGCTTTCTCACCCTGACGAAGTACTAGGAACTGCTGTTTTGGAAACGCCTTGCCTTTTATTCAGCTCAGTTATTTTAGTCAACAAAACGTTCACTCATGTCCAGATGTCTCTAAACCTTTCTGGCTCTGAGTAAGAGCCTGATTCATAGTGAGGAGATGATTAGCATCTGAGCCCACTTTGTACTGGTCTCCCAAAAGTGAGAGTATTTGGCAGATATTGAGGAAGGGCCCTGATGCAAATCCACCAATCTCCCCCAGAAGAGATTTGCAGGCTGTGAGCTGAATCTTTTATTTGTAAAGCGAACGGCTACCCCAACGGGCACTCCAAACGATAATAAGCAGCAGATGGTAGCCAGCACAAATAGAATAGCCAGCTTTTCAAATGCTTTAGGAACTCCACCAAAAAGGCACACACAAGAAGCTTCAGAGGAAGGGTGTGCCGCAAGATGGGACCAAGGAAGGCAAAAGACCTTCCACCTTGTCTAGAGAAATTGACATGTGGTATTACTGCAAAATTCTAACTACTTGAATGAAGAGACTTAGGAACGTAAGGATAAACCATCGAATTTAAATAGGTAGGACTTCAGCCATGCAGACCCTTGTGTATATAGTACAGTGCTTTGAACTGAATACGCTTATTAATGAGGACCCAATACAGAGTACGTAAATGAGAGGAGAAAGAAACAGATTTAGGAATATGGCAGAGAAGGCAGGCTGTCACGTTTTTTCCCAGTTTGAAGCATGTTCACTGACTTTTGATACAACTGGGGTGGCAGAGTGGGCTAAAGAACGGTGATGGATCAAACCCAGATCTTTTGACTGGGTGTGAGTGTTTGATTGGTTCAGATGCTCCGTCCATCACCACCCCCTTTTGTACCGCTTTGGCCGCCATAAGTGTGGCAGGGTATGCTCAGCCGTGAGTCCCTTGCTCACTTTGCCACTGGATTCAAGCAAGCCGGGCTGAAGACGGATGTAATGCCAGAAACCGGTCCTCGGAAGCTTGTTTCCGGTCCAGGGAAGGCATGGCTTGGCAGTTCGGGCTGGACTGTTCCCATGAGGCACAGGGTCAGACTGATTTGCATATAGCCATGTCTGAACTGGGGTGGCAGAGTGGGCTAAAGAAAGGTGATGGATAAAACCCAGATCTTTTGACTGGGTGTGAGTGTTTGATTGGTTCAGATGCTCCGTCCATCACCACCCCCTTTTGTACCACTGACTTTTGATAGGCACCCAGATACAAAGCATTTCCATAGTCTAGCTGGAAATAATGAAATGGTGGCAGGCCTAGTTCGCGGTTGCAGGCCAGGAGCAGACGCGCGGGGGGCGCGACAATGGGGGAAATGGTGCTCAATGTAAAAAAAAAAAACAATAATAAAAGAAACACTTACCGTGCTGCGCAGGGTCCCACGTCTCTGCTCCTGCTCTCCTCCACAGACTCATGCACAGGAAGCACAGCCAGGCTCCCCTGACAATCACAAAGCTGCAATGCAGCGTTGTAATTGGTCTGAGCATTGCTAGTTGGACGATCAGCCAGGGAATGGGGTCTGGGCATGTTCTCCACGCAGGCTGTAATGCGCCTGGATGGAGAATAGAGAAAGTGTGCATGACGGTTTAGGGCCACCCTAGAGGGCCGGCAAAACAGTCATGTGCACTTAAGAGTGGGCAAACCATGCCTTCCATGCCCTGCAAAGCAGCAGGAAAAAATTAAATGATAATAACTCAGTTATTAAAATTTTATGCTTCCTTTACTTTGCAATTGCAAAAACAACAAGTGATGGACTGAATGTGGATCAATGTCACACACTCCCCCAGTCAAAAGCTACAAAAGCCATGTCCTGGGAAGGACATGGCTTTTGTAGTTCGGACTGGACTGTTCCCATGGGGCAACAGGGTCAGAGCTGATTTGCATATCGCCATTGTCTAACCCAGGGTGGTGTGGAGTGCAAAAAAACGATGGATTTGGGCCCAGATCTTTTGACTGGGGGAGTGTGTGACATTGATCCACATTCAGTCCATCACTTGTTGTTTTTTCCTTTACTTTGCAAGGCACTGCTTAAAAGCAGTGGGGTGAGGCTCCTCCGCCATATCGGAGGAGCCGTCCCTGCTGCACAATCTTTATTTGGGTTGAGGAAGGGAGGAGCCTGAGGATTTTCCTCCGACATTTGAGTACACCAAAGCAAATTAACCCAAGCCAATGAGATCCTGTGATGGGTGGTGGGAGTTGGGTGGAAAAAGAGGTAAGGTAATGGTAAAGGTAAAGTTTATTATGCATAGTTAATTAAAACCAGTGCAAAAACATTTTACAAAAAGATCTTAAAATGTCATAAAAGAATTTGTTCATTACAAGCATTTTAAAAATAAGCATACAGTTAAAAGGCCCAGTGTAATTGTCCAAGAGCATTTTCCTGAGGCCGGGACAGCGTGTTCTCTTGCGTCCTGATGTCCGCCTACTTGTTGCCTGTGTCGATGATCGCCGATTTTGGAAGTTTTAACAGTCTTTGCTCGATCATCGCAAGGAATTTGACATATCTGCAGTTCAGTTTAGTGTTTGCAGGGTTCAAGCAGGCGAGCACCGCTTGTCTTCTAGTGCTGATCCCTATCTGCTTGAACTGGTCCTTTAAGAGCTGTTGGCGGGCTTGCCGAAGCTCTTCACAAAGACAGGTCATATGGAGGATGTCGCCCTTCTCTAGGTTGCAGAGCGGACAGGCTTCATAGCCGTTACTCCTAAGCCATGGTGGAAGATGCTCTCTGCCGGGCAGAATCCCTAGTCTGTGTTTCAAAAACCTCAATTTTGTAGCTTTTGGATAGCCCTCACTAAAATACGATTGTGGTGTCAGGGATTTATACGAATTGAGGGTCATCCATGCGTGATTTCTTTTTGCAAAGACGGCCTTGTCCTCTAGTAAGGAAAGAGATTTGACGTTTTTCCAGACTAGTTTTTTAAACGGGCTATGCCCGAGTTGCATGTCCCACATCGCAGATAGTTTAGTGGCCCCCAATGCTGCCTGCAGGTAAGTTCTTGCGTGAGATACGTCCCTGCTTTGTATGTCTTGCCATAACAGCGAATTTAGTGTGTCAGTAGCAGCAGAGCGGAGTTTGTGGCAGCAAATGATGTAGGCTCCCTGTCTAGCAAGATCTTGTTTTTGCAAGCCAAACTCCAACCTTATTTGGGCAGGTGAGGTGTAGCGAAAACATTGTTCTGTAGGCTTTTACCTGGATAGTATCCAGGTTCTTAGAATCTCTTCCTCGTAGTGCCGTAGGAGATCGAGGGGAGTAGCTTAGCCTGAATAACTTTCAAGGAAGGGGTCAGATTTGGCCCTGTCAGTTGATTGGCTAAATTTTTCAACGTGACGGCATTCAAAGCCCCTCTCCTTCTTGTTTCCGGCTTCTGCTGTGCAAATATACCTTCTCTGTCAAAGCTGACTCCCAGGTATTTGTACTCGCATGCTGGCTCAATTTTTGGGCCGCCCAGGGTCCAGAGCTTCTGTTTTTTTTGTTGATGTTAATTGACATGGTGCGTGTCTTGCTCAGGTGTATTTTTAAGTTGTTTTCCGTTGCATAACTGTACATTTGGATCAGAAGCTGCTGAAGGCCGATGTAGGTGTGACTGAGTAATACGACGTCGTCAGCGTACAAAAGGTTACTCAGAGTTTTCCCTCCCATCCTCGGGGAGTGGGAGTTACATGTGTTGAGTAGGCTTGGTAGATCCGCCATGAACAGATTAAACAATATTGGGGCAAGCACGCACCCTTGTTTGAGACCTTTGGTGGTGTGAACTTTGGATGACAAATGGGTACCGCTTCCTAGCTTCACCTGCACCCAGGTATCAGAATGGAGAAGCTTCAGCATGTTTAGAATCGGCTGCCCCAAAGTCTGCCTCTCTCGATGTTGTCAAATGCTGCACTGAAATCCATGTAACAAAGGTGCAGCGGCAATTTTTTGGTTTTTGCTGCATCAATGATTAGTGAGATAGCCAGGATGTTAGTTGCTGTTCCAGTATTTTTCCGGAAGCCGGTCTGGTTCAGTGGTATGATCTGGTTTGATTCCGCCCAAAGCACAATCTCCTCTAAGATGGTTCCCGCGAAATATTTCGCCTCATTGTCAAGGAGGGCTACTAGGCAATAATTATTACGGTCCGTTTTGTCACCTTTTTTGTATATGGGTACGATCCTCGACCCCCTCCAAGATTCTGGGATTCTATTTAGGAGTCTGATTTCCGCGAATAACGGTTGCATGATGGTCGCCCATTCTGTATTTTTTTCCTTAAAGAGGGCTGGCGGAATGCCGTTGGGTCCTGGAGCTCCTACGTTCCTGCCCTTACAAATCTGCTTTGTTATGAAGGCTGTCTGCTGAGAAGCTGGTATGTCCAAGTTGTTTTTGGATAGGCCTTGCTCTCTCTGAGTCGGTAGCACCGGCAATAACGTTGTAGAATCTGGCTCTGTGTTGGTGCTTCTTTGTGCTCCTGCTTGTTCCGGATGGTCGTTAAAGTGGCTGGAGAGATAGTTGATCCATGACTCTTCCACAATGTGAGATCCTAGATCTTTATGCTGTGGACGCAGGATCCTGTTCACTGATTGCCAGAAGCGGGCGCTGTTATTGCTTTTGGTATTGTATAGTAGTTTTGCCCAGGCCTCATTTTCAGCATCTTTTTTTATATTCCATTTTGTGCGATTGAGCTCAACCCTTTGATTTTTCAGCGCAGCTCGTAGCTAGACGTTTTTAGGGGCTGATCTTAGCGTCCGTAGGATCAGGTTTACAGATCTTTTTTGTAATCTTAATTGTGCTCTCGGTCCTCTCTTTAAGTTGGTTTTACTGCTCTCTTTATAGAGATTACTTTTTGGGGCAGTCTTAGGTGTCAGTTCTTTTAGCAGTGATCCAGTATATCGCTCCCAGTGAGAGATATGCCCAGCTGCATTTGGTTTTTGTGTATTGTAAAGTTGAAGGGCAGTTTCGGTCAGAGTAATTGAGTTGGCTGGCGTACATTTAATTTTTTTTTGATTAATAAATCGCCCCAAGCATTTTGTCTGGCCTAATTGCAGTTGGCGTCTTTGATGTCATGTGGCATTCCTGGGGACGATGGTCACTTTCACCCTTATCCCCCATTCTGAACCCCAGGATGTGTGGAAATAATGCCAGACTGGCAAAGGTGTAGTCCAGGATGGAGCTGGCTGTGTGTGAATAGAAGGTTTCTACTGGAGGAGAGTCAGCCATAAATCTTCCGTTTAGTGCCCGAAGGTTTTGGTGTTCTAGGTCTTGAAGTAGACAGTTGTTTTGATGCTTTCTCCTGTTCAAAGGGGCACTTTGTGATGGTATAGTGTAGATTTTGTTTAGAGCCATGGCCTCTTCTTCTACTGATGAACCAAGTAAATTTTGGTTAAAGTCCCCTGTCAGGAGGAAGAGTGGCTTTTCCATCTGGGTGACATACTCCGCCAATTGGTTGGAGATTTTGGTGGAATCTTTCACTCTATGTTTGGGGTGGACATATGCGTTGACAAGTCATATCTCTTCTTCTTTATTCCCAAGCTGTAATTTTATCTTTACTGCTAAGGTTGTGGATGTAGATGAGTCCATAAGGACTGCCAAAGGTATTGATGTAGTGGATACATATGTGGCCAAGCCTCCTGACTGGTGGCCAAATCTGTTAGTTCTGACCGCTGCTGGTGAAAAGCAAGTGAAGCCCGTGATATGTTGTGAAGTTGTAAGCCAGGTTTCTTGCAGCATTATTATGTCAAAGAGAGAGATATACTTTTGGAAGTCTGGGTCATCTATTTTTGAGGTTAGGCTGTTTATGTTCCAAGAACAAATGCCTATAATTGGAGCCCTTCCCCTTTTACCATCTCTGATTTGTTGGTGGCGTCAAGCCTCTTCAGGATGTATGAAGATGGTTCGGGACAATGTTTCCCTTGTTGGTGCTCGATTTTGGTGTGGTGCCCCCCTTACACTAGCTTCTGCCCGTCCCCGGGGACTGCGTGTGTTCCTATTTGGCGGGCTTCCTCGCAAGGGCTTAGTAGTGGTGAAAGTACGAGTCTGATGTTCCTTTAGAACTGGGCTTTGCTTGCTCATGATGAACGCTGGCTTGGGGCCAGCTGCCACCGTCTGACTTTCTGTTGATCGCTGCCAGGGGCTGCTCTCATTTATTTTGGGCGAGCTTCCCAGGGCACCCCTGAGAACACTAGAGGTAATTGCCTGTTGTGTCTCTGATTTTGGTCTTATCCTCCTCAGGAGTGGCGAGGGATAAGCTGGTCTTTGTAAGGGGACCAACTTAATGCCCCAGTTCTTGAATTGCTCTGCTTCCGCTAAGATAGAATCTGCAACATTACTAGAGGACCAGGTTGTCTTGGTTACCTCCGGGCTGTTTTGGTTGGCAGCGGGTAAAAATTCTACAGAGATTAAGTTGTTGGTACTTATTTCCCCCAGGTTGGGAATACATTCCATTAGTCTAAGAATGTTGCCACGATTTAGCAGATCCTGCTGCCCTTTTGACGTGTATTCCGGGTGAAAAACCAAGATCTCTGTTGAATGTTGTTTGCTTCCTTCCGCCTGCTGTTTTATTGATGTATGATGTGCTTGGACTATTGTGCCATAACCTGGTTGAGCTTCGTGGAATGTGAAGGTAAACACCCAGGCTATCTGTATGACAAAACACTAGCTATGTACTCGCACACAACGTTACCAAATGGAGAGATTATAAACCATAAAACAAACAATCAAATTGATATCAAAACCAGTTTGTTTTAATAAAAAGGGGATACATTTTTACAATATAATTATTTAAACATGATGAATTGATGATAAAAAATGATATACTTTTTATAAAAAAACATAAATTAAAAACATTGGAAGGACAATGATATATGTCCTATCTATTGTTGCTGTGGCTGTTGTATGTCAGTCAACGCGTTTCGACACGTCGTGGTGTCTTCATCAGGACATTTATGTCCAGGTGATTACCTTCACCTGGCGTGTTGGCGGTGTGTGTTATTGCTTTGGTTGAAATAGTTTGCTTTAATGTTGTTCGCGTTTCGAATGGCCATTTTACCTGTGAGTACTCTGTTTGGCTAGGAACAGAATGAATAGTTGTGATTGGTGTGTCTCTGATTAGATCTTCATGGTTTGAGCTTAGCGTTGAGCCAATGGTTCTTTTCCTGACCCCCTCCTTGGATTTTGACGTAGGTGGTTGCTTACTTGCGGCTGTTATTGATGTTTCTTGGTTGGTCGTCTCATTGGGTATTTCCCTTTGGAAAGGAGGCTCCTTATTTAAAAGTGCTGGGTCTTCCGCTTGGCCTTCGGAGACCCACTCTTGCTTGTTCTTAGTGCTCCTAGGCTGTGTTAGCGGTTTGGTCTTTGTTGCCTCTTCTCTGTAAGCGTCTGTTTGTTCAATTTGGTCTCTTGCCGGTGGGTCTTGGGACCATTGCCCTTCTTGGTCCGGCAAGCTGCTGTTTAATTTTTGCTGCTGGATGGAGCCGCTGGGCACATGGTTTTCCCCATCTGTAAAATGGGCATTGTTTTTGTTAAACGAAGATTTTTCCTTTGGGCCAAAGAAGATGGGGAAGTATTTTGTTGTAGCTATTTGAGGTTTTTGGTTGTGCCCTTTTCTTTTTTGTTGACGCCGTTGTTTGGCGTTAAGTTTTTGCGGGAACTCCAGTCCCGTCTGAGTTGTCTCCTCATTTACAGGGGCATGATGGGCGGTTAGCTTTGTTCCAGATGTTTTGCTCCTGGAGTCTCCCTCTTCCGTTTTATTGGGGCCCATTTCTTTTATTGCATTTTCTCTATGTAGGTTCCTTATATCACCTATTAAGTCGGTTAACATTGAGGGCAGTGTGGCTAATTTATCCACTGCCTGGCTGCAATTGCAGCTCAGATAGGTGCTTGTTTGTGCTCTCATTATCAGATTATTCAAGTTGCCCAGCTTGTCATCGATGCCGGCTGTAAAAACGGCCAGTGTGTGAAGAAGGGTAAGTTGTAACTCTATTTTTTCTGATTGGTATTGCAGGGCATCTACTGCTAGCTGAATTGTATTTAGCAGTGAGTTCCAGGTTCCGGTGTTGTGTTCCTTCCCCCGCTCTTTCTCGTTGGAGATGTTAGTGGAGTTGTTGGTGTTGTTGGCTGCCAGAGATGGATCGAGGGAATGGGGCTCTTTGTGATCTGGTGTATAGGTTGCTAACATGTCTTCCCATTCTTGTGTATTAAGGTAAGACACTATTGCCCTGCCATCAGCTTTCCGGCTAGAGTTGTGAGGGCTTGCTGCCTCCCTACCCGAGGTGCTTGTTGCTAAGCCATAGGTTTCCAGATCTGTGCGTGGGAAAGCACATCCAGCCGTTGAGTGAGACTTGATGGGTGTGCTGTGGCTATGGCTCATAGATTGTATGCTCGGCGCCGGGCTAGGTTGTGTTTCCTTGGGGAGTGCCGGTGTTAGTGTCTGTGGACCGGCCCCGGAAGCCCTTTCGGTTGGACGGCTATCTAATTTATCGCCTAGTTTTGGTGCCAAAGTAGTTTTTGCATTGACTTTGAGTTTGTCCAGTGGGGGCCGCAGGACATTGCCCCGACTGCATGTAGCCTGGCCGGCTGAGAAGGGGGGTGATAGTTGCAGATTGGAAGTAGTATCGTGGGGCTTTCCTCTTGCATTGAAATCTCCTGAGGTGTGCTGATATTCCTGTGCTTTAAGATACCACGTTGATGAGGGTCTGCCGTGGAGTTTTCTAGGGACGAGGGGCTTGTGGTCATTTCGGGCAATGGTGGTGGCGAGCATGTTGATCTCAGTAATGAGGGGAGCAGTGGTGTTTGCAAGCCATGAAGATGTTTGTTGCTCGAAAAAATGACTGAGCCCGCATCCTTTAAGAATTCAAACTTTGTTTATATTTTGGGTTGGTGGAGCTTTTTTACGGTTTGTGGTTCTCTTGCTGACGTCTCTTGGATCAAGGCCGTTGGCAATCCCTGCTCTGTTTTGATATAATTCAGCTCTGAAGCCTGCTCTGCTGTGGTGAGATTCGGCTCCTTGCCGGTGGGTGAGCTTGGGTTTGTTTTCTTCTTGTTTCCTTTCCCGTTTCCCGTATTTGCCTTTGATTTTGGCTTTGGCTCCGGGGACCCCCTGGCCCTTCCTGACCTCATGTCGTTACCAGAGGATGCTTCAAGAGGGGATCCTTACCAGAATACCAGAATAGACCCCGGATGAGCTTGGAGCTTCTCCTGCGTTTGACCTCTCTTCCCCGGCTCTCCGGCTCTCTGGCTCTGACTCTCAGTTTGGAGTCCGTCCTCTTTCGCTGAGGCGGGTATCACCTCTCTCCCTTGCTTCCCGGGAAAGAGGAGGGGAGAAGAAGGCAGGCTCGCTGGGCTGAGCTGAGCTGAGTCCACGAGCCTGTGAGTCCTGTAAGATCCGCTGCTCCGCTGTGCAGTGCCGCTCCGCTCTGCCTTGTTTCGCCGCCGAGGTCTCTTGCGGCTCCTACCGTGTCCACAGGCACTCCCGGCACAGCCAGCCGCGTTCAGAAGACCTCCTGCGTTAACAAACACCCGCGGCGCAGCCCCGTTCAGGAGATCTCTGCCTGCCATGCTAACAACACTCGCGGCATGGCCACGTTCAGGGAATACCTCCGCTGCCGAACTCTCCAACGCCGCCACTCACCTGCCTCACTCGGTGCTTACCCCACACCGGTAAGCCTGGAGGCCGGTCCACCCCACCGGCAAGCTGAGAGGCAGGGCGGAAAGGAGGGAGGCAGTCGGTAAGTCCCAGCGGGCGTCAAGCAGCACCAACGGACACGGACACAGACAATTACTTATTTGCTTGGAGGCCTGATGGCTCAGAAGCTCCTAGTGGCCCCCGCCTTGTCCTGACCAGCTCCAGCAACTGGCTCAATACCCACAGCAGTGGACCGGGTATTTTTTAGCAGAGTAGTAGAAGACTGTGAGGAAGTTCGGAGACTCTCAGGTGTACGCCGCTGGATTACCGCGCTGCCTCTCCGCTACTCTGCCTGCCTGCCTGCCTGCTTGCTTACAAATCCAGATGGGGGTGGGGGGCCGCAAGCCCGCGGAGCCTGTTATGCCTGTTGAGCCCGCACTGACCGCGCTGTACAAACCACGCCATCCGCTCAGGCACAGGCAGTCAGAAGCCGTACGGGACCATACGAGAAGAGGCAGGGCAGGGACAAGCTGGCCGGTGGCGGTAGCAGTCGCGGCGTCCTCCCAACGCGGCGTCATCCCAACTCTCACTCGTGCTCTGCACTCCGGGCAATCTGCAAAGCCTGGACTGGACTCCGAGGGATCACGGAGAGGGGTGGAAAAAGAGAAAAAGAAAACAGCATAGATTTGGGTTTCTAATAAAACGGCGTAGCAGCTGTGGTAATGCTCATGCAGGCAGTGCAACGTTTATGTTTGTAAAGCATGCACATACAGAGTGAAGTGCTTCAATTATTCTATGGAGCTCACCTGATACTCCAATTGAAAATGCTGGAATGAGGACAGGAAGTAACTAAAGGCCTCTGTCGAGCTTGGTAGCACCAGGTGCCGCTAGAGTAGGAAGAGTGACTTTGAGTAGCATTATACTGCAGACTACCTGACCCTGACTCAAGAGCCACCTCAAGTTAAGCACTAATGAGTGAGGAAAAACACAAGAAAGGCAGGGAAAATAAAACAAAGGATCAGGAATGGCAAAACGGTGAATGAACAGGATTGGTTCCATGTTTAAATACCAATGAGAAAAATATAGATGAAAACAATATCGATGTAAAAAAATCGATTACAAAAATATCATACTCCCTATACTTAAACGGGTAAATATAACAATATCAACTCAAAAATATCAATGTAAAAAATATAGATGTAAAAAATATTCACTTTAAAAAATAGCATAACTTAAATTAAATTAATTAAATAATATTAATATTATTAACAAAATAAATTTAAGTTATTATATATTTTAACTAATTATAACAAATAAACTTAATTTAATAAATATAAACACAAATAATGTGTACATATACATATATTTACTTAAATACATTTTATTAACTATTATCTTTATTTAATTTATAAACTGTTTTAATTATATAAAAATAAAATAAACACATATATAAATAATTACAAATAAAAAATTCTATATTTAATTAAAACATTAAACTATTTAAAAAATAAAATACATTTAATAACAAAATAAAAACATTAGTAGTTAAAACCTGGGATAGCGAGGGGGTAAAAATTACTATTTCCACTCCAGTGAGTGCAACAGTAGGGAAAGCGCTGGATAGTGTAGGGGTAAAAATTACTATTCCCACTCCAAGGAGTGCAACAGTTGGGAAAGCACTGAATAGCGGAGGGGTAAAAATTACTATTTCCACTCCAGTGAGTGCAACAGTAGGGAAAGCGCTGGATAGTGTGGGGATAAAAATTACTATTCCCACTCCTGTGAGCGCAACAGTAGGGAAAGCGTTGGATAGCGGAGGAGTACAAATTACTATTCCCACTCTAGTGAGTGCAACAGTAAGGAAAGCGCTGGATCCCAAAACAATAAAAAACAAAACCATCAAGATTTTTATTAAATGTAATTTCCAATATGAACATAATTAATATATACATTTAAATATATATTATTATTAACAAAGATAATAAAAAATAATTAATTACACATTATTTAACACTATAATATCCACAACACACACCTAAAATTAATTACACAATTACATTTAATAATTACTAATTAATTCATTAAAATTAATGTATTATTATTTATTAATGAATCAATAAAAAATTAATTACTTGCCACCTTTCACACAATTTACACATATAAACACCACAACACACACCTAAAATTAATGACACAATTACAATTAATAATTACGAATTAATTAATGGTAAGTAATTTAAGAATGAAACAATTAAAATTAATTACTTATCACCCTTCACACCATTTACACATATATACCACAACACACACCTAAAATGAATTAAACAATTAACATAATTAAGTATTAATTGACCAATTGAAATTATTTACCAACTAACTATTAAACTATTATTAATTATTCAATTAACACATTAATTATTCAATACATTTTATATAATTAAATTACTTCCCACCCTATTTCCCTATAAACCCAAAACCCGCTACGGAACTAAAAACGCAAAATTCTAAATAAAAAAAACAAAATTAACTACTATAAATTATTATTTAAATCTATATAATTAATTTACTTCCCACCCTACTCCCCTATAAACCTACAACCCGCTACTGAACTAAAAATGCAGAATTCACCTTAAAATAAATTAATAACTAGTAAAATTCTAAAACATAATAAAATGACAATTCTCATTAAAAACACTAAAATACATAACATTATTAATAAATCAATATTTTTGTAAACTATATTTTTGTAAATTATATTTATTACGATATTTTTGTAATCGATATTACTTACCTGTCAGTCGATATTCTTGTCAACTATATTTTTGTTGGCGATATTTCTTCCCCACAATATTTTTGCTCCAATATTTATGTCCCACGATATTTCTCCGTCGATTTTCCTGCTCTGCACCACAGGAGCCATAGTACTACATAGTTGTGAGACAACTTGTTGCAGCTTTTCCTGAGCCGTATTGGGAACCAAAAGTATCCCTGGAAATCTTTGACCAGACCTCATACTGCACATTGCGAGCAAGCCTGACCACTGCAAGAGGCGTTAGGACATTTTTTTAAACATTACAAATATGGTGCGTTTTGCAACATATGTGGAATGAATAGTTGGATGGATGAGGGGTGGGTGGATGAATTAATTCAAGAATGGATGACAATGAATAAAGGCTTTTAGCTACATGGAGCAATTTGTCTCAATGCACTGACTAAGGGTCAGTGCTCTGGTTTTCATTTTGGCTTCTGCATTAAAACCTCACCTCCGCAAACACTGCCAACACCAATCCTTTCAAACCATGCATAGCCCAGTTGTATTTTAATACAGTGTTCTGATTTAGCACCACAAACAAATAAACACAAAACATTAGGCATTGATCATAAACAAAAGAGAGAAAGAGAGAAATATGCAACAGCCGAATTTCACAACGTTATAACCAAGTAACCGTTCATCGGTTCGGGCTACTTGACTACATTGTGAGATTCTAGGCAATTACTTTTTTCACAGTGCCTCCTTTTCCTTCATCTTTACGAGAGCATATTTAAATACATTAGTTCAGCATGTGCAATGCACAAAAACAATAGATTAGTATAATGTTACTCCATGTATAGTAAAACTCTACCACACATACAGGGGGCAAAAGAATAGCTGACTTCCCTCACTAATAGGATCATCGTCAGGGCAGTGAAGGAGTGGCATGAATTTTTGTAAGTTCAAGATTAGAATCACTTCTAACAATTATCACTCAAAGCAATTGTATGAACTAATACACTAAACTGAAGTGCATTCCAACATCCGCATTTGAAATAAATACACTCTTTTGAATTTTGAAAAGTCTTTATTAATGAACTGTACTATCTGAGCCAAGCAACAGCAAACCCTTCACCTCCTTCTCACTGAAGGGCAGCGAAGCTCATGACAAGGAAAGCAGCAAACAACCCAAAAGAAAAAACAAATGGTTCTGAAGGAGTGTGGTCTGACTGGGCTTGCTTTAAAACAATTCGTTCTGCATGTTTGGAAATCACTGAACCTCTGCAGATATGAACTGAAGCTGGCCCAACCCCCAGCAATAAAAGCAGCCCCCACCACCAGTTAAACTGACCCCCAACCTGCCAGCCAACCGGGTAAACGCCCTGGGCGCAGTACGGCATGCTTCTCTGCTGATTAAATTGTCCTGGATACACTCTTGCCATTACTCTGATTGGTCCTTCAATTCTTCTTGACCTGAAGGACCCACCCTCTGTATCTCAGGTGTAGCTGTCTGGTCTTCCATAGCCTCCAAGCATCAGCTGTCATCTATTGGGCTTGGACACTTGCTGTCTTTGTATTCATCCAATCTTATGCTTCCTGTCTGAATCTGGTCTTTGCAGGGTCATGAAAATGTTCCTTTCAATGTATTTAGAGTGCTACTGACATCAATACACTCTTAACGAGGCACAGAAGACATCTACCACTGTTTGACAGATTTCCCACATTCAACCCAAATGTAAACAAGGCCCTTAATCATCTGCAAACAGCTGATAGGGAATAACTTGAGTTCTCCATTAATACTGCAGTGGTTACTGCTTATATATTTAAACATTGTGTATGCAGAAAGCCATTGTATTGTTGGTGCTCTTTTAAAGAGTATCCAACTAGTCACATTATACATCTAGGCATTAAACTTTTAATTAAATGTTTGACTTTTTTAATGTCAAACTTTTCAAATTTTTAACACACACTTTCATTCTTTCTTTCATAGCCGAAGTGGTTAAATATTTGAGAAAAACACACTATAGTGGAAAAGAAAAACTCCCCAAGTTTCAATCATCCATTTTCACAAACAAGCAAATAAGGTATAAGCAGTATGAACAATTACACTGGCACTCTTTAAACTCCTTCTCTTAATGAGACCATGTCCATCTCAGTGCTGCTCTGGGTGCTCCTGTTCACCTTCCAGGAAGGAAGGCATAGGTGTCTGGGTTTTGCACGTATGCAACTCCTACCCCCGCTTCCGACACAGACAGAAAACAGTTGGCACAAGCACAGCCATGCTGCCTGCAGACTGGCAAACGAGGCAGTGATAAAGGTTAGCAGGCCAAGAAGGGTCAGCATTCTTGCCTCAGTTACTTACCGATAATGAAGATTACCTATAAGTAACCAAACTATTACCCCCTCGTCTTTCTTCCTTGTCACTGTCCTTAATGGGTGAAATACCACCCAAGCAGAATTAAGAGGCAACAGAAAAGTAAATTCTCAGAATAAATAATGCTAGATTACAGAGGTCCTCAAACCTTTTAATGCTGCGCGCCACGCAGTGAAAAAAAAAAAGCAGCCGACACCCCCAATAAATGTTCAAAATGATTCTATTAAACTGCCAGTGTTTAAATATGTTGATACTTATTTAAACATTGCAATTAAGTTCTGTTACCGTTTTAAAAATGCGATAAAATACACGATTGCCAAAAATACTACCTTTTGACACCTTCTCTCAGCCAGGATGCAAATAACAAAAGATGTTAGTGATGGCCCATTACAGAGCGGTTTACTGCTGCTCGTTTTTTCTGCTGAAAACCACGTAATGTTATCAGCGAATGCTTCTTTTGGCCCTAGCCTGGCACCACCCTGGAATCACCCTCCCCCTCCCCCACCTCCCCTCGTTTGAAGACCCCTGTGCTAATAAGACATTTAATCAAACTTTAAAAAAAACTTAGGGCCAGGTGTAGGAGCCATTTACCGACCGGTAACGGCCGAAACCCCTGCGCTACATTATACCTACGCCAGTGATAATGTATGCGGGGGGGCGTTCTGACGCAAGACAGGGTCATAGAGTGACGCAGTGAAATCTATAAGATTTCACTGCGCCACTTCTAGGACACAAATGCGTCAATTTCTTATGCCTGCCTCACAGCAGGCGTAAGACTGACGCAGGCCCTTTCACATGGGGCTTGCCCCATGTGAAAGTACACATTGCTGGAGTTGCGTCACTTTTGTGACACACTCCAGCAATGCGTCACTTTTGCGCCATACAGATACGTCAGAAATACTGACGTATCTGTAACTCCTTGCGCCATGATGCGTCATAGTGTAAAGATGACGCATCATTGGTCTCGCAAGGAGGGCGCAGTGAAAAGTGACGCATCGCTGTTTTCACACAGCGATGCGTCACTTTTCATAAATGAGGCCCAGGGTATTCACTGTATTAGGGCAAACTTTCACAGTCGACCTGTCCCTGGAGCACCCAGTTGACAGTGCGATTGGGTGAACAATGCCACAGTAATCTCAAAATCCCAGCTGATGTCAAAGATACAAACAATCTAGAAAGCCTATTGCTTGTGAATGTTAGAAATGTAAGACTGGGAAAGAAGAACTGTTTTTCTTTTAATTTATTTACACTGGTTGGCCCCTTTTGGGGTGCAAACCAGAGTGGGATAGTGTGTCATATCATTAATACGGCCCCTGAGGGTAAGTGGAGGTGTGGTGTGTGGTGTGTGTGTGGTTGTGGTTTGTGTGTGAGTGATTACAATGCTGAGATGTAACACAGAAATATGTCGAAATTCCTGACTGTTCCCTGTAATTGAAATTCATGTGGTGTGAATTCAATTGAAAACGTATCTCACTTTGCTAAATAGCCTTATGAGAATGCTGCTGGCAAAATATGTTTTGTCCTTTGGATTCCGGCATTTTTACCCCTCTGCATAAGCTAACAACTCACATTTTTTAAGAACCCAACAGACACACCATGCCCAATATTGCGGTATTTGCTTTTAAAAGCTGAACCACGGCAAGAAGTTCATGCTCTGTATATATGTGATATATAATTGTCCAACCCTGATAGCTTCCTAAAGCGTAATCTTGAGTGAATTTGCATCTTGTTTATGTAACTCTAACCACTAGTATCTGTAGTAGACTTATGTACTTACTATCATTCTTATGTTAATTTAGAGTTTATCTGTTTAATTTTTACCTTGAGTTAATTTGCAACTTGTATATGTAACTCTAACCACTAGTATCTGCAGTGGACTTACTACCATTCTTTTGTGATTAGTTTTTCTATTTGTATCTTTTATGTAACTTATGTACTCCGAAGTTCTTATGTAATGTAACCGGTCCTTTCTTAAAGCGCTCTGACAATTTCGGGTAAGGTTCGCGCTATATAAAATCGCATTAAATAAATGAATAAATATACCTCCAAAGAAGATCCTATCCCCTATATACTCCTTTACTAGGCACTCCTTCCGAAGTGAATTTCGATGTGAATTTTCAAGCCTGCCACTAGATGGCACACGGCAACCAAATAACTATTGAGGAACACTTTCTTTTTCTAATTCAACATCTTGTCTAATAATCGTCTTTCTCATGCTGGCCCTGCTAACTGACACAGTTTGTGAGAAGCAGGGTATGGGGGTGGGGAGGGGGGGCTTAAGGATCATTAGAAAGGGAAAGGAGAGAGGAATGCCAGGGGTACATAAAACTCGATATTTTGAACCATTTTAAAACAGAGATATGTGCATCAGTGAATGTAAAATTCCCAAGTGAAATCTGATAAGCACCTCACAGTTCCCGACTTGAAGCATCTGTACCCAAGTATTTACTATAAAATACATTTATTAGGGCGTTTAACACCCCAAATACGCCCCCCCCCCCTCCACCTGAAGCTACACCTCAGTATATAATGGTCAAAATATTTGGATTTGCTCTAGCTTTCGCTCTAGCAAAAATTCACTAATTCACTACACCCCATACTATCCATGGAATAAGAGCATACAGGGAGGGGTCTAGCATAAAGATGTGCACGATTGCTACGGCTTAGCTACTCGCATTTCTACGTCGCATACTTTATATTTATTTTGCACAACAAATGGGAAGCTAGTGAATTAATCTAAGAGGACCTGGGTACTCTACTGGCATTGGTTTAGTGAAACTGTGACCATGAATATAAGACAGCGGCTATTTATCCGGCCCACCGGTGAAATAGTGAAGTAATACTGTTATTCACAAGGCTGCTAGCTAAATAGCAGAGACTATGCACTATTTTACTGGCGGCCTTGTAAATAGGTAGCAAATTTAATTTTTTAACCTGCTGCCGACTAAATAGCAGGCAGAGTGTGCTATTTGTCTGGCGGCCGAACATAGAGCAAAGACACTTTACTATTCACCCGGGGACCAACTAGATAGCAGGGAACATGTACAGCAAACAACAAAGAAACTTCACTATTTGCCTGGCATCTGATGAAAATAGTAGAGATGATTGACTATTTCACCAGAGACCATAAAAACTGCTACGAAAATTCTCAATTTTCCTGGCCTCCAAATAAATATCAGAGATGATGTACTTTATGCACACAGCTGTGCAAATAGTAAAGACATGTATTTATCCGTTTGCTGACTAAATAGCAGAGATTATGAACAATTTTGCCAATGGCTGTTCAAATACCAAAGAAAATTCACTATTTCCTCACATCTAGAGGCAGAGCTTATATACTATTTGTGCAGACTGTAAATTGTCCATCCGAGCACTCGTTCAGTATCAAAGAAAGTCTCTCATGGTTTTCACCAGTCCATTTAATATCCGATTTCTTCAGTTGTATCACAAATCATAAGTTCCAAACGAATTCCAAATCAAAAATCCAACAAATGAAACGATGCAGCCAACACGTGTTTCGTCTGGTCAGTAGGACCTTTGACTTCCTCAGGGCTGCAACCCAAAATATCCACAGTAAGTAACATTATCTATATACAATCTGTACAATATAACCAACCATTATACCACTCTCTAATCAGTTCCATAGAGAGAGAAAAGAAATACATCCGCAAACCATAGATTGCTTAATAGTATGTGCAGAAAGAGAGGACATGTAAACCAAAGTCGTGTTTCCATAAGTAGTGCCTTGTATTCAGACATAATAAAGAGTTAGTTAAAGACAACTAACATTAAGTCATATTCAAAGTAACCTAAATAAGGGTCCCTGGTGATGCCACAGATGCTGGGTCCACGCCCAATGAGACTGAATATCTGTGAGTGATAAGTCCTCGCCCTAATTTGACGCATCTATATACTAATTCGGACTTTAACCAAAGCCTTAATTTTGGGGGCTCTCACCTCCAAATTCAGGTATCCAGCACCGTATTCCACACTGTATTCCAGATATCTATTCACGTAACATCCTGCAAGTATATCCAAAGTATTATGTATATTTATTCCAACATATATATATGCCAAGTTAATTCTAACTCTAATAGTAACTGTAAGCTACATAGCCACACAGAAGCCTCAATTCTTACCTCCTAGTCTTGATTCAATATGCTCCTAATATTTTTCTCCTGTATTTAACCACCACACGTGTTCGTGTCTGAAAGTAAAGTGAACCATAGTAAGATATATGCTCTTCTGCCCTCCAAACTATAATAACAGCCCCTTTCTCTGGCTTACCGTTCGTAATACTCCTCTCGCGTGTCAAATGGCGTTCTGCGCCAGCGCCATCTTGTAATGGCTTTTTATGCTCCGTTCCTTCACAGGTCCTACCTCGCTGTTTATAATTATCTGTTTCTATATTCGCTATCAGTTTTCTTTGGACCGTATTTCACCAAAATACTCCTAAATTAAGTTTAAATTGGTCCTTCGTTGTTGTGCTATGTAGCTATGCTAGTAATCCAAAATTCGTCTTCGCACCCGTTCATTCAAATTCTTATATCTAACGCCTTAACCCATTTAAATTCCGCTTCGTAATTCCTCCCATTTGTTATTCATGTCATATTAACCTAGTATCATATCCAAAATCAATCAAACACCAAGTATACAATCCTACTGTTACGTCACAAACGTGCGCCATCTTGGGTCAGGCAGAATATCTTATCTCCCATATCGAGTCTGTTCCTGTCGTCAATGTATCATGGATACTTATAAAGAATCTCATAAATTAACAATGTTCCATTTACACTATACTTGTCACCTCTTAATAACACGATGTCAGTGCTCATTGTTCGTGTGTCCCAGGCATCCACGGTACCCTCAGTCCCTCCTTCTTTATACAGTTGTTGAGCACAAAATCTGCACAACAAAAAGAAGAAAAAGGCCCAGAGAGGTAGTTTGGAGTAACAATTGATAAAATCTGTATACATCAACATTTAGTCACGAGTTCTGAGTAATCCCATAAGAATCATTTTTTAACATGAGCTGTCCTTGTAGTGAGACAAACTAGTTATAGTCCTACCTCATCATTCTGTTAGTGACTGAGATGATTATAGTAAGTATTATAGGCGGGGATCATTGTAATCATACATCAGTACCATCACAAGTATACACATGTTAGTACTCAGTTATTGTTCCAGTCATATCTAACATATGTAAATATCTATTGTCCCAGATAAAACTCAAATTCATGATCGACATTGAGCCCACATTCCACCGCTTTCAATTTTATCAGCCATAGAACCTCCCTTCTTCTCAGTGTCAGAAGTCTGTTACCCCCTCGGGGATCAGGCTTGATGTGATCAATTCCATGGTATGAAAAATTGTGTTGTTCTCGATTATCATAATTCTGTATCATGTGTGATGCGATTGGGTATCGTGTATCACCGTTTTTAAGGGCTCTAAAATGCTCAGCCATTCGATCTCTCAGCCTCCTGATCGTGCTCCCCACATATATCTTACCGCAAGTACAAATAATAACATAAACCACGAATGTAGTATCACAGTTGATAAACATACCAATCGTGTAATCACCTGAGTCATTATAGTTAAATTTCTGAACTTTCTTTTTTGCCCATCTACATGAAACACATCTCCCACATTTATAAAAACCTTTGTAGCTGTTTAGCCAATCAGTTTTAGTTGTCTTGTCAGGGTAGGTGGGACTTAACAAGTTCTTCAAAGTGTTTCCCCTCTTGAAGGTCAGGCTCGGTCTCCCATAAATATATGGTCTCAGGTCATTTCCATTCTTGATAAACATTGGCATCTTTTATTTATGGATCAGGACCTGAGACCATATATTTATGGGAGACCGAGCCTGACCTTCAAGAGGGGAAACACTTTGAAGAACTTGTTAAGTCCCACCTACCCTGACAAGACAACTAAAACTGATTGGCTAAACAGCTACAAAGGTTTTTATAAATGTGGGAGATGTGTTTCATGTAGATGGGCAAAAAAGAAAGTTCAGAAATTTAACTATAATGACTCAGGTGATTACACGATTGGTATGTTTATCAACTGTGATACTACATTCGTGGTTTATGTTATTATTTGTACTTGCGGTAAGATATATGTGGGGAGCACGATCAGGAGGCTGAGAGATCGAATGGCTGAGCATTTTAGAGCCCTTAAAAACGGTGATACACGATACCCAATCGCATCACACATGATACAGAATTATGATAATCGAGAACAACACAATTTTTCATACCATGGAATTGATCACATCAAGCCTGATCCCCGAGGGGGTAACAGACTTCTGACACTGAGAAGAAGGGAGGTTCTATGGCTGATAAAATTGAAAGCGGTGGAATGTGGGCTCAATGTCGATCATGAATTTGAGTTTTATCTGGGACAATAGATATTTACATATGTTAGATATGACTGGAACAATAACTGAGTACTAACATGTGTATACTTGTGATGGTACTGATGTATGATTACAATGATCCCCGCCTATAATACTTACTATAATCATCTCAGTCACTAACAGAATGATGAGGTAGGACTATAACTAGTTTGTCTCACTACAAGGACAGCTCATGTTAAAAAATGATTCTTATGGGATTACTCAGAACTCGTGACTAAATGTTGATGTATACAGATTTTATCAATTGTTACTCCAAACTACCTCTCTGGGCCTTTTTCTTCTTTTTGTTGTGCAGATTTTGTGCTCAACAACTGTATAAAGAAGGAGGGACTGAGGGTACCGTGGATGCCTGGGACACACGAACAATGAGCACTGACATCGTGTTATTAAGAGGTGACAAGTATAGTGTAAATGGAACATTGTTAATTTATGAGATTCTTTATAAGTATCCATGATACATTGACGACAGGAACAGACTCGATATGGGAGATAAGATATTCTGCCTGACCCAAGATGGCGCACGTTTGTGACGTAACAGTAGGATTGTATACTTGGTGTTTGATTGATTTTGGATATGATACTAGGTTAATATGACATGAATAACAAATGGGAGGAATTACGAAGCGGAATTTAAATGGGTTAAGGCGTTAGATATAAGAATTTGAATGAACGGGTGCGAAGACGAATTTTGGATTACTAGCATAGCTACATAGCACAACAACGAAGGACCAATTTAAACTTAATTTAGGAGTATTTTGGTGAAATACGGTCCAAAGAAAACTGATAGCGAATATAGAAACAGATAATTATAAACAGCGAGGTAGGACCTGTGAAGGAACGGAGCATAAAAAGCCATTACAAGATGGCGCTGGCGCAGAACGCCATTTGACACGCGAGAGGAGTATTACGAACGGTAAGCCAGAGAAAGGGGCTGTTATTATAGTTTGGAGGGCAGAAGAGCATATATCTTACTATGGTTCACTTTACTTTCAGACACGAACACGTGTGGTGGTTAAATACAGGAGAAAAATATTAGGAGCATATTGAATCAAGACTAGGAGGTAAGAATTGAGGCTTCTGTGTGGCTATGTAGCTTACAGTTACTATTAGAGTTAGAATTAACTTGGCATATATATATGTTGGAATAAATATACATAATACTTTGGATATACTTGCAGGATGTTACGTGAATAGATATCTGGAATACAGTGTGGAATACGGTGCTGGATACCTGAATTTGGAGGTGAGAGCCCCCAAAATTAAGGCTTTGGTTAAAGTCCGAATTAGTATATAGATGCGTCAAATTAGGGCGAGGACTTATCACTCACAGATATTCAGTCTCATTGGGCGTGGACCCAGCATCTGTGGCATCACCAGGGACCCTTATTTAGGTTACTTTGAATATGACTTAATGTTAGTTGTCTTTAACTAACTCTTTATTATGTCTGAATACAAGGCACTACTTATGGAAACACGACTTTGGTTTACATGTCCTCTCTTTCTGCACATACTATTAAGCAATCTATGGTTTGCGGATGTATTTCTTTTCTCTCTCTATGGAACTGATTAGAGAGTGGTATAATGGTTGGTTATATTGTACAGATTGTATATAGATAATGTTACTTACTGTGGATATTTTGGGTTGCAGCCCTGAGGAAGTCAAAGGTCCTACTGACCAGACGAAACACGTGTTGGCTGCATCGTTTCATTTGTTGGATTTTTGATTTGGAATTCGTTTGGAACTTATGATTTGTGATACAACTGAAGAAATCGGATATTAAATGGACTGGTGAAAACCATGAGAGACTTTCTTTGATACTGAACGAGTGCTCGGATGGACAATTTACAGTCTGTACCCTTGTGGTTATCTTTGGGGTTGTGGTAACCAGCCTCTTCATCCTTTTGAGCACCACATTGACTTTGATTCTAAACTTTACCTGTACCTTTACTGTGCTGAGCGCTCATATCAACTGTTACCATTGTGAAATTATACTATTTGTGCAAACAACATTTACATTCACTGTTTATCTGCCCACCAACTAAAAATAGCAGAGATCATCATGTACTATTTGGTCAACAGCTATGCAAACAGCAAAGAAGCTTCATTCACTGCTTACCTGCCCAGCAACTAAATAGCAGAGATCATCATGAACTATTTGGTCAACAGCTATGCAAACAGCAAAGAAGCTTCATTCACTGTTTACCTGCCCAGCAACTAAATAGCAGAGATCATCATGAACTATTTGGCCAACAGCTATGCAAACAGCAAAGAAGCTTCATTCACTGTTTACCTGCCCAGCAACTAAATAGCAGAGATCATCATGAACTATTTGGCCAACAGCTATGCAAACAGCAAAGAAGCTTCATTCACTGTTTACCTGTCCAACAACTAAATAGCTGAGATCATCATGAACTATTTGGCCAACAGCTATGCAAACAGCAAAGAAGCTTCATTCGCTGCTTACCTGCCCAGCAACTAAATAGCAGAGATCATCAGGAACTATTTGTCCAACAGCTATGCAAACAGCAAAGAAGCTTCATTCACTGCTTACCTGCCCAGTAACTAAATAGCAGAGATTATCATGAACTATTTGGCCAACAGCTATGCAAACAGCAAAGAAGCTTGATATACTGTTTACCTGCCCACCAACTAAATAGCAGAGATCATCATGAACTATTTGGCCAACAACTATGCAAACAGCAAAGAAGCTTGATTCACTGTTTACCTGTCCAGCAGCTAAATAGCTGAGATCATCATGAACTATTTGGCCAACAGCTATGCAAACAGCAAAGAAGCTTCATTCACTGCTTACCTGCCCAGCAACTAAATAGCAGAGATCATCATGAACTATTTGTCCAACAGCTATGCAAACAGCAAAGAAGTTTCATTCACTGCTTACCTGCCCAGTAACTAAATAGCAGAGATCATCATGAACTATTTGGCCAACAGCTATGCAAACAGCAAAGAAGCTTGATTCACTGTTTACCTGCCCACCAACTAAATAGCAGAGATCATTATGTACTATTTGGCCAACAGCTATGCAAACAGCAACGAAGCTTCTCTATTTCCTGGTCACCAACTAAATAGCAGAGATCATCATGTACTATTTGGACAAAGGCCATGCAAACAGCAAAGAAGCTTCTATATTTATCTAGCCATAGACTAGACAGCAGGAGTCTTATACTATTTGGCTTGAAGTCATGCCAATAGGAAAATAAAATTCACTATTTTATGAGCCACTGACTAAATGGCAAAGATCATGGACTATTTGGCCTACGGCCATCCAAATAGCAAAGAGGCTTCACTATTTAGCAGATAACCGACAAAATAGCACAGATCAAGTAACATTTGGTGAAAAAACCTTATAATTTATGCAGGCACAGAATACAGAGCAGGCATTCTGAACTAGTAAACCTGTTGCCAGATAACGACTGAAGTTTCACTGCGGATTAGGTGCACTTGTTGACTAGGGCAGTAGATGTTGTGGAAGTCACACAGAGATGGTTCTTAGCATTCTCAGGCATGACGCACATAACTGGCTGCCTTGGGCTCTTCGGTCCTGTTTGAGTCTTTGCTCTTCCTCTGCTGGTTTTTCTTTCTTTGGTTTTTCAGTCTTTTGTTTCTGTTTCACCTGCACTGTTATACAGACTGTGCCTAATGATTTTCTCATTGTTTGTTCAATGTATTGCGTCTGTAGTTTTGGACTCCTTCATGCTCCTTACCATCTCAGGCTATCCCTGTCAGTCTTTCCATATGATTCCTTTTTTGCACAAGCAGAGACCAGCTGTGACCCCCTTCAGTTTTGTGATTGTTCCAAACTGTACCTCCTCTCCTACCTCAAATTTATACTCCCTGGCCTAATTCATGGTATTTTGGCATAGAGCATCGCAGCGAGGCACCTTGCTGTAATGTCCTACGCCAAAGTGAAAGGGCAGGAATGCACTTATTTAAGCAATACAGTGCATTCCTGTCATTTCTGCCTGCGCTGGCCCTGTTTTGGCACCCTAGCGCCAACATAGGCACCCATGCACCATGGTACAAGGGTGCCTCCATTGTAGGCAGGATTGTTTTTGTCCAGGAAGGGGCAACTTCCTGCACAAAAACAAGCCTACATGACGGTTTCCTATTTCTATGTGTGCTGCACAATGCAGCACACCTGGAAAAATAAAAGAAAAAAGAGAAATGAACATATTTCTCATCGTTACACCTCACCTCAGGAGGCATGCAGATTTGGTGCTTCTCAATGTTTACATCACTTTGTAAATATGGGGTAGCATCAAATTCCCCGGGTGTTGCGTGGGAAATCCCACTGCAACCCCTATGGAACAACTACAGTGTGCAGAGTAAGGTGAGGCAGCAATTCCGCTGCGTCGCCTTACTCATGATTTTTGAGGCCACGCAAAGCCATGCAGGGTAGCTTTGCCTGGCTTCATAGATCTTTCTGGGAGCCCTGCGCCACGCATGTACCACTTTACGTGGTGCAAAAAATGATGCAGGGCTTTCATAAATAAGCCCCCCCAGTCTTTGTGGTGAAGATCTGTATGTGATGATGGATATGACTATCACTGCAGGCCAACGGATGACCAAAAAACCTGCTTCAACTTTTCATTTTTCCTCGATCGTTCAATTGAGCTTTGTAGTATAACCGTTTATGTGAAACATTCGGTACCAGCTATTTTGCCAACCACCGGGTAAATAGTGACATTTCTCTGCTATTTACTTGTCTGCTCGCTGAATACTAGAAATTGTTAACTGTTTAGCTGGCGGCCTTGAAAATTGCAAGGAAATGTTGCTATTTACCCAACCACTGTCTAAAAAATAGACATTCTGAACTGTTTAGCTATCGAACATGCAAATTGTAGAAAAATTTCACTATTTACTGGGTATATAGCAGAGATTCTGCAGTGTTTGGCCGGCAGCTATGCAAATACCAACGACACTTCATCATTTACCTGCCCACTGGCTAATTAGCAGAGGTTATGTACTATTTGGCCAGCAGTCAAGCAAACAGACATTATTATTTTCTTTCTAAATAGAAAAGTAACATCTGTATTCACCTGGAGGCTTGCTAAATAGCAGACAGTATGCACAGCTTTGCCAGTAGCCACACGGCTAGCAGAAGAACTTCGCTATTTATCAGGCTGGTATCTAAATAGCTTAAATATTGTCATATTGTGCCTTCTGCTGATGTCGACAGGTGCCTACCACCAGGTAAAACTACAAAATCGGTGTAAATATCATTGGCATCCATCTCCTTATAAAAAATTAGGGTGCTTAAGTAGTATTTAATTTGCAATGTGTGGTTGCAAATCGCTCATTGCACACATAATCTTTGACAATGGTATAGTATTTTACAAACCAACCTCTGAACTATTACATGGTTCACAAAAAACTTATTTGCAGGGGATTCCAGAATGGCCTGCCTAATTTATATTTATTAGGTTGGTGCCAATTTGCGATCATATGTGATTGGCTGTAATCACAGGGATGGTGGCCTGCATAGGACAGCTCACCACCATCCCTATGACTGCATTCTAAAATGGAACTCTCATTCTGTAAAGCATCCTGAATTACTTAAAGAAACCCCTGCTGTTTTAAACAAAAAATGGTTTGCGTTTTGGAAAACTTCTTCTCCCTGAGATTGCCAACGTGATTCCTAAGGGGAAAGGCCTCCTAAGGGTGCACCTTTCCTCTTTGCGGATTAGTTGCCACAACAAATTGGTGTCCGCTAGCTTATCTATGGTTTGTGTCAGCAATTGCAATCGTAAACTGTCAATAAATTCATTTCTGAATTGGAAAGGGGGGACAGAAGGGGATGGGGAACCCCTTTCATGACCCCTCCGATTTGTAATTCAGACACAATCACAAAAGTCCTTTAATGAGTCAAAAGAATTTTCCAATTCATAAATGTGTTTTGTGCATAAGCACTGCTGTGATCACAAACTGATGTTACAACATGAGTGGGTGGATTTTGAGCTAAGAAAATAGCTCTAAATGCTGGGTTAAGCTCCTCTGTAATTCTGCGTAATGTTGCTGTAATTCAATGTAATGATTCCGTAGCAAATTAAGCAAGTTATGTCGACCCCTACTTATAGGTCTAAATGTCCCAAATGTTTGAATATTTACATGTCTTTTTGCCAGACATGGCACAGAATACCACTCTTCTACACCATTGACCAAGACACAGTGAGTTGGGAGGCCTTCTATGGAGCTGTCTAATGCTCCGCACATGCTCCTATTCCTTTGTGTTTGCCTTCAGAGGTAGCTAATGATGAAGATAATTAGAACCTTTGTAGGACTAGTTGAAGCTATTTGCCCTTCTATAGCTATGTACTCGTTCTTACTCACAAAGCCATGGGAATGAACCACAACCACGTATGGGGTTAACAAAAGGGTCAATATTATCAGAACACCTCTTTTTCTGCAGCAAATCAGTGCATTTTGGAATTATTAATTCTGGTTCAGTTTAATTACTCAAATCAGACTATATCACATGAAAACAATGATTTGTAAAAGCAAAGGGCAGAAATGGAAATGTTATATCCCAGTGACATAGTGCATCTGATAGTTAGGGTGATCGTATTGAAATAGAAACAATTCCATATGGCCCCTTATGAAGTCACCAACACAGCATCATTGGGAGACATCATTTCAATCTCATGACGGGATGAACAACAAGCATTGAAAATGCAATAGGTCTCGCAATAGAAAAGTTTGAGATTTTGGTGTGGTAAATGTAAATATTTTTTAATTTTTGTTTATGTTTTACAAATTATAAAAGTATTAATTTTGTTATTTGAAATGCCAATAGCTATACATTTAGCAAATGTTACATCTATGGCATTAGTAAAGGTACATGTTTAGTTTTCCCCTGTCTTACATGTATTGATCTGACAAATCACAATCTTTTAAAAATGTTATAAATAATACGTTTGCAATGCAATAGGGCTCGCATTAGTAAAGTTAGGGGTATTAGTATTGTAAATGACAAATTTTTTATTTATGTTTTTGTTTTGAAAATAACGAAATTAATAACTTTGTCATTTACAATGCCAATAGTGTTAACTTTTGCAAACGTGACACCTATAGCATTTGTAATGCAATATGTGTTGTATTTACATGACTTAGATGTATTAATATTAAAAATAACAATGGGTTGTATTTTTTCCAATATTTAATACTTAAATAAAAGTTATTGTCATTTCTAATTGCAATAGCTTAAACTTTTGCAAATAACTTTTTGGAAGATTATGTTTAGTGTATTTTATTGTGATGAAAATACAAGAACAGAAGTGAAATATTAACATTTTTTTGTGACATTTGTAATAAAGTTTGAAACATTGAGAGAACATATTTGAATCAGTTGTTGTTGAATGGTTGCACAGATTGATGCTGTGGTGGCTCTGAATGATGTTGTGGCGGCGACGAGTGATGCTGTGGCGTTCAGTGATGCTGTGGTAGCGCATAGTGGGTGAGGGATGGAGTGTGGGCGAGGGATGCAGTGTGGGGCGGGGGAGGGAAGGAGTGTGGGGCAGGGGAGGGATGGAGTGTGGGGCGGGGGAGGGATGGAGTGTGGGGCGGGGGAGGGATGGAGTGTGGGGCGGAGGAGGGATGGGGTGTGGGGCGGGGGAGGGATGGAGTGTGGGGCGGGGGAGGGATGGAGTGTGGGGCGGGGAGGGATGGATGGAGTCGGGGGATGGATGGATGGAGTGGGGGGATGGATGGATGGAGTGGGGGTATGGATGGATGGAGTGGGGGGATGGATGGATGGATGGATGGAGTGGGGGGATGGATGGATGGATGGAGTGAGATGGATGGATGGAGTGGGGGGGATGGATGGATGGAGTGGGATGGATGGATGGATGGAGTGGGGTGGATGGATGGATGGGGTGGGATGGATGGATGGATGGATGGAGTGGGGGGATGGATGGATGGAGTGAGATGGATGGATGGAGTGGGGGGATGGATGGATGGAGTGGGGGGATGGATGGATGGATGGATTGGGGGGATGGATGGAGTGGGTGGATAGATGGATGGATAGAGTGGGATGGATGGATGGGTGGAGTGGGATGGATGGATGGAGTGGGATGGATGGATGGATGGATGGATGGAGTGGGATGGATGATGGATGGTTGGAGTGGGGGGATGGATGGATGGATGGAGTGGGGGGGTGGATGGATGGATGGAGTGGGGGGGGTGGATGGATGGATGGAGTGGGGGATGGATGGATGGAGTGGGATGGATAGATGGAGTGGGGGGATGGATGGATGGAGTGGGGGGATGGATGGATGGATGGATGGATAGAGTGGGGGGATGGATGGATAGAGTGGGGGGATGGATGGATGGAGTGGGGGGATGGATGGATGATGGATGGAGTGGGGGGTGGATGGATGGAGTGGGATGGATGGGTGGAGTGGGATGGATGGAGTGGGGGGGTGGATGAAATGGGGGGGATGGATGGATGGAGTGGGGGGATGGATGGATGGAGTGGGGGAGCCGAAGGCAAGAAAAAAACGAGTGCAATCAGGGGAGCAGAAGGCAAGAAAATGAGTGCCTTCAGAGGAGCAGAAGGCACGAAAAACGAGTACAATCAGAGGAGAAGAAGGCACAAAAAATAGAAGAAATGGAGAAGCATGGGGAGTGGGCAGGAAAGAGATGGGGGTGAGAGGATAAAGAGTTGGATAGAAGGACCAGGAGAAAAGGATGGAAGGTGGTGAAAGGAGGGTGGATGAGATAAGGGCGAGGATGTAGGTGGAAGAGACAGACTCAAAAGAGATGGGAGTGGAAAGAGACTATAGAGGAAAAGGAGGCTGGAGAGGAGAGGAGCAAGAAAGAGATCAGGGGGGAGGGGGCAGGGAGGCCAGAGGAGCTGTGAAGCATCCAGACTGTCCTGAAGAAAATAAGGTGCGAGGTCGAGGTGAGGCCAGAAAGAGATGAGAAGGGCGGATGGAGAGGGGAGAGAGGAGGTGAACATATGGCGGTGGGAACGGAAACATGCTAGAAATGACGAGCAGGGAGAGAATAAAACAGATGTGGGGAAGAGAAGGGGTTTACGCAGGAAGAGGGGAAGTAGGACGCTGCAAGGCGAGGAAAGAACATCGTAAGATGATAAAGAGGGGTGGGGAGAACAGAAGGAGATGAGGACGGATAAGCATAGGGAGAGAAAATAAAGAAAATGAGGCAAGAGTGGAGAAGATAACGAGATACAGAAGAGACGATGGCGGAGGGGACGAAAACAATGAGATAAGGATGAGAGGATGGGAAGGAGGCTGGAGAAGTGAAGGGCATGGAGGGCGGGAGAAGGGTGAGGGAGCGAGCATAGGAAGGAGGAGGGAAAAAGATTCTGAGGGAATAGTGGAGGGGAGAAGAGAAAGGAGAAGCAGAGGGAAGAGAGACAAGAATGAAATGTGGATGCGTAAGAAGGGTAGGAAAGAAAGAGTGACGGGTGAGGACTCTAGGGTGGAATATTGTAAGAAATGGGAGGCAAAGAGAAGTGATGTGAAGAAAATGGATGAGAGAACATTATAAAAGAGAGTGCTGCTCTAGAGGGTACACGAGGAGAGTGAGGACAGGGCATGCAAAGAATGCACCTGAAGATGCTTACAGATGGTGAGAGGGAGCAAAGGGAGGGCTGGGGAAATAATGATGTGGAAGAAGTGAGGCGTAGCCAGAGATTGGGGGCGGGGGGGGGGGGGGTAGAGGAGTAGGTGCAATGGAATGGTGAGGGGAAGTGGCATAGCGGAAGGAGTGAAGGAGCACGAGAGACTGCGCAGAGAGGTCAAGAGAGTGACGTGTGTGGTGGTGTGCATCAGGAGGCACTGGGACAAAGGCAGTCAGAGAACAAGTGAAAAGAGACAGGCCACGTGGAGTAAGAGACAGCAAAGTGGAGAGGGTGGTCACAGGATTAGAAGCAGCCCAGGTAGAAATGTGGGGAAAGAAGTGAGCCGCGGAAGGACTGCATGGTGCACGCGGGAAGGAGGGGAGGAACAAGGGAGGGGAAGGACACCTTCGGGTAATGTTTGCGCTATATAAAAGCGCATTAAATAAATAAGTAAATGAAGTCCGCTTTAGGAATTGTAAAATTCCTGGAGTCCAGTTTGTTTTGCTCTCTGCCGTCAAGTATTTTCAGTAGAGCAAGGAGTACGATTACAAACATGAACATTACGAACCTCCTGGAAAGTAAAGATACTTGCTTTGGCTGCAATAAATGTGCTGGTTTGTAGAGAGGATTCCTGTAAACAACAAGCTCTTGGCATTGCTGTGATTAGGGGGGGGCGGAGAAATGCGGCTCGGGAGCAAATGGGGGGAGGGGGCAGGGAGGCCAGAGGAGCTGTGAAGCATCCAGACTGTCCTGAAGAAAATAAGGTGCGAGGTGAGGCCAGAAAGAGATGAGAAGGGCGGATGGAGAGGGGGGAGAGGAGGTGAACATATGGCGGTGGGGACGGAAACATGCTAGAAATGACGAGCAGGGAGAGAATACAAGCCTTTCACCGTAACACGGCTGGCAGGGGAGGGGGCGGAGAGGGGAGAGGTGCGACACGGCAGTAGGAGGAGGAGGGGGGAGGAGAGTAGGGGAGGCACGGCCTAGCGGCAGGCAGGCAGGGGAGGAGAGGAGGAGGGGGTAGGAGAGTAGGGGAGGCACGGCCTAGCGGCCGTGCAATCAAGTAGTGAGGGGGCGGAGCTGGGGGAGGCTGTGAGAGAGAGTAGGCAAGGCAGGCGGCTGGGGGCATGTGCACGCGCTTTTAAGCTCAATGCACATGCGCATTGAGCTTAAAAGTCACGGGCACTGCAAGGAATCGCCACGATTCCTTGCAAGTTAGATAAAGTCTGGATGAGCCCCTATAGTCTCGCTTGCTCGATGCGCATGCGCATCGACAGGCGAGACCTAAAAACGATGGGCCTGATTTAGAGTTTGGAAGATGGATTTAACTCTGTCAGGATTGCAGAGGACCATCCTGATGGACCTACGCCTGTCAAATTTAGAGTTGCCGCCAGCCCTGTAGACAACTCTCTACATTGACAGTAACTACTGTCATGGCAGTTCCTGTCTATACAGAAATAATTTAATGGGCAATACTGTCAGACATGATGGCCAGCCGCCAGCAAACTTTTCAAGCATTTTTTGTTTTTTAAAAACAGTTTCCTAAAGTGGGAGTTTGTTTTTGCGAAACAAAATACTAATGGCCCACACATGCTTGAAGCTTTTTCCCAGAGTGTCAGAGTCATTACTTTTTCTGTCCTTTACAGGCAGGTTTTAATCTAAATAGAGTGGACGGTGTCCAAGAACCCCAATTCTGTGGTAGAGGAAGTATGCCGCTGTAGAGTGCCGAGCAAAGGAATTAATTGTACTGAATATCACTGGAATATGAATGAGTATTCCCAATAAATTAGAGAAAGACATATAGGCATCAGAGACACAGAAGAGCAGAAACTTACAGAAATATTATATTCATTGACTTTATTACACATATTGTTAGAAATAAGAATCTGAATAAACAGATATTTTGTTACCTCCATCCATTCCTACAGATCAATCATTTCACAGTTCCACTTTTATTATCATTTTCCCGACAGTAGATGTGGATCCACTGTTGAGGTATCAGAACTGATTCGGGGTGTCTTTTAAACATCATTTTCTGGCTATGACCAGCGGTGGCTCCTACGCAATGGTGGAGGAGCCTCGCTCCACTGCCTGTCTCAAAGCCAGTAAATATAAAATAAAACAATGTTCTTGCATCATTTTATTTTGCTTTTGCCAGCTCTTAGCCAGTGCTGTTGGGAGGGGCGGGCCATGGCATGAGAGGGTGAGGAGGAGTGCTACGTGCACTCCACTCCCTAAGTGCTCATGTGTGTTTGGCCAGCAGTCTCAGGCTGATCAAAACACACATGCACGCTTAGGTTTCTCCAGCCCAGCTGCATTGAACAGCAGGGCTGGAGAAACCCCCACAGAATCCCTGGTCTGAGCGGGGCGTCTTTCTAGCCCACTCAGGCCAATCCCTGCTCTGCAGCATGGGAATTGGATGGGTGTCTGTCCCAGGGGCTGCAGGGACCCAGGAAGAGGAGAGGCGATGCAACGCTGGAGACGGCCAGCAGTTGAAGGTAAGTTTTTTTAATCTATTATTTCTAGTCCCTCATCCCCGCGATCCAATCACCCACCCCATCACCCTTTATTCATGGCAGCCACCACTGCTTTGTGCTAGATGAGGTCTGTCTCAGAAGTATACAAAACAAGGACACAATGAAGCATGATATCTCAGCAGGTGGCTATCTTCAGTGCAGTTACACCTTTAACTAGAGAAACCTTTGACCTACCCCTCACTCCTTTCAGCTAGCTTATGTCATCACTCAGAAAGAACTGATCAGCAGCCCTTTGCTAAATGGACCTCACTGTACTTATGTGGGTAGCCTTTTATAGAGCCATACTCACTACAGTGTCTAGGTCTCCACCCTGCACCACACTTCCACTGTCTAAGGAAGCTATAGCAACTCTCCAGCACATCATGCAAAATTCATCTCACTGGCCCATGTACATAGCCTTTCACCACACACTGTGTCTTACTACTACACACTTGCTACATATCCACCGCAAAAACATGCACATGGAATGCCAACTCAAATGTCTGGGAGGCCCACAGACTATTCTACCAGTCTTTACACTCATTGTGTCTAGGCTGGCCTTCCAAACACTCCCATCACATATGTATCTCCTCCACTGTGAGATGCTGGCCTGGTATATCATGTCCACTAATGTAAGTGGGCACCTTGCATCAGTCCAGACAACCCTTATGGGGATTTAAGAGATCTCAGATGACCTTAGAAAGCTAACCAAGTGGTAGCTGTGCAGAGCAGCCTTCAGGCTTCGTCTTGAAGGAGTGTAAAGCAGCTTGTTTTACCAGAATGCAATCTTATAGTATATATTAAATGAAAAAGAACCACACAAAGCATTATAAAAATATGTTTTTATTATAGAACACTCTCTAGTATGTTACAGTATCTTCTACACGGAGATAGACACAAAGCACACAATACTTTAGCAAAGAAACCACAGTAAATAGCACTAATACACAGTGGGCCCCAGGGGGGACCAAACCATATACTAAGAAAGTGGCATAAGGACCCCAACTCGAGTCAGGACACTATCTAGAGGACGTAGAATTGATGGAGACTCACAGATCACCCAAGGTAAGTAGATAGGGACTCCACGGAGAGCATGTACAGTGTGTGAACACGACTACCTGCTCCATACAAGTCTATGTGCAAGTCACGGTTGGAATTTTGAAGATCAGGGACCATTCCCAGTGGACACTGAAGAAACCCCATGTAAGACAGAAGGTTGGAGAGCCACCCCACCCGTGGATATTGTGGTACCCAAGTTATCTATCCCAGGGAAGCCGGGTGCATAGGTGTGAAGTGGCGTCGGAAACCGCGGTTGAACCAAATGGAGAACTTCAGGAAAGTGCCGCTGCTGGAAGAGGACAAAGTGTCTGAAGGAATCCAAACATGCATTCTTGAAGAGGACTACCTGAAAGCAGAGGGGACAGAGTCTATGTCACTCAGGGGTGACCATGAGACTTGGAACACAAATGCCCTCTGATGTCGGGTGCTTCAGGAAGGATGACGGTGACCTTGACTCTGCAGCTGCGAGGACCAGGTGACATTGAGTATGACCAGGACTTATAATAAATCTTTCTTTATTCGGTTAATCACAGGGAAAACCATAAAAGATACATTCAGCAAATTCGATGATATACATAAAAAGAAGACATTTCTAATAACGTTTAAAATTTGATAACAAGAAGAAGGATATATTTTTTTATATAAAAGAGAAAAAGAAAAATATTTGCTTTAAAAGTCATAAATTTTTTCAGTACGTGTTGCTAAAGGTTTTTTCTGTGATTCATGATACATTTTAAAAAATTTAGGACTAGGTAGCAAATTTCTTCAGACTCTAGGGATTGCAGTCGATAGAAAGCCGGTCGGCACTGTCTGAGGCCCCACCGCCTGCATATCGGGAGAATCCAACGTTTTCTGTGGGGATGATAAAACTTACAGAACAAGAAAGCGTGGATATTCGATTGAATTGAGATCCCGTCGCAGGGGCATGGGGGCATGTTTTTTTCCCAAGCTTTATTTGTGGGAAAAGCTACCAGTCTGTAAAAAAGATTCAGTCTGAATCTGGTCAGTAACATCCTCTCGTAAGTTTTACTCTGTAGGGTAAGGTAGGGTTGTATGCCAAAAGTTTGCTGGATTATATTTGCATGAATTACTGAAGGTTTAGCAGCGTCAGTTGACAATCTTAGTGTTTCCAAGTGTCGCAGGGCAAGTTCCGTGAGTTCCTTTTTTGGAAGGCAGACAATCGACTCGGGTTGGAGAAAGTAATTTTCAAGGCCAAGGTCAGTGAAAAAGTTTTTGATGTAACAGAGCCACTTCAGTCTAGAGGAGTGGTCGAGTGACATTGTATCGGCCACTATCGACTGAGATAATGTGTTCACATCCGAAACCCAGATGCGCCTCCACAGGAGTAAAGGCTGGATTTTGATAAGATCCTGAAGATGCGGTATTCCCAGTTCCATATGAGAGGCGTAGATTGATGTGCCTTTCGGGGTCGCTAGGAGAAATCTTATGAATTCATTTTCGATTTTCTGCAGGGATTCAATATTTGTGTGACCCCAGAGTCCTGCTCCATAAAGAGCTATGGCCTGGCACTTGGCTTTGTAAATTCTCAGCAATTCTACTGGACGTCTCCTTCCCAGTTTTCGCGAGAAGGACTGCAAGGCCGCTGTCGAACGTTTAAAAAGATGGCATCTGGTGTCCACCGCTGGTTTCCATGATAGCTTGTCGTCTATCATCACCCCCAGATATGGATATTGTGTGGTGGTCTCAAGAGGTTGCTTGTCAAGGAAGATATTTTTTGTGCCTTTCTTCACCCCCCCCCCCCGTGATCATTACAAACGGTTTTTTTACGTTCACCTTGAGGTCCAAGGAGTTCATGAAAGAGGTGTATCTGTTGAGTGAGAGCTGAAGTTCACAGGGAGTTCGGGCCAAGATGACAGCGTCATCCGCGTAGAGGAGTGCTGGGATCAATCTCTGTTTCAGTTTTGGGAGGTCCTGGGCCCCCCTCAGCATCTCTTCTTCCAGGCCGTTGGTATAAAGCGAGAAGAGGAAGGGGGCCAGAACGCAGCCCTGCCTAACTCCTCGCTCCACGCCGAACGGCGCCGTCAACTCGCCATTTTTTCCAAAGCGAACTCTCGCCGAGGCTCCAGAATAGAGTTCTCTTAAAAGATCCAACAGAGCAGGGTCTATCTCCATTTTTCTTAAGACTGTCCATAATTTGGAGTGTGAGACGCAATCGAAAGCGGCAGACAAGTCCACATAGACCATGTATACCGTGGTTTTCTTGGCATGCATGTATTTGGCCATTATGAGACTAAGATTAAGTGCCTGCTCTACTGTTCCGAGACCTGCTCTGAAACCGAACTGGAGATCTGAAATAATTTCTTTTTCCTCACACCACAGTTGGAGTCTCTCCAGCATGACCCTTCCCACCATTTTGCCGAGTGAGTCCAGGAGAGAAATGGGCCGATAACATTTTACATCCTGGCGGTCCCCTTTCTTAAAAATGGGGACCATAATTGATCTAGTCCAGGAGTCTAGAATTCCTTCACTGGCTACAGCAACACAAACTCTTGTTAAGATGGGTGCCCAAAGATCCTGATTGAATTTGAAAAGGTCGACAGGAACGCCATCGGGACCCGGGGCTTTTCCTGTCTTACTTCTTTCCAGGGCCACCAAGATTTCCGAAATATCAAAAGATATTGGAATAGGATATTGTACCTCGTTGGAGACGTTTGTTGGATGGTCTCTGATTCCTTGATTTTTGAATATATTTCCGAAATGGGCGATCCAGGTTCCCTCGTCTATAGCTACCTCTATCTTGGGGGAGTTGTTCGCTGAGAGGTATGGGGATCTCACCGTTCTCCAGAAATCCTTGCTGCATTTTGATAAGGAACTCCTGTCAAGATCTTTCCACAGTTTCTCTTTCAATTGTTGGACTCTAAGGGTACGATCCCTTCTATACTGTCTTCTCAGAAGCTGAATGAGACCGACGTCTCTAGGTTTTTTGCGAAGAGCAGATTTTAGATTGGTTAAGGCCTTTGTGCAATTGTGGTCGAACCAACCTTTTTTCACTGGGAGCTTATTTGTAGTTTTTCCCGTAAGCAGCTCTTTAGCTACTGCCAAAATTTCTCCAAAGTTTGACAGGACCTCTGCATGGTTCAGTGTCGGGTCTAGGCAATTGATGATGTTCGGGTATGATTGGTTAACTATTTTTTTTGTAAGTTTTTGAGGGTCAATCTTTTCCCACTTTATGGTGTATCCGTTTTGTTTTCCTAGTTGCAATCGTTCTTGAGAGAGGGCATTTGCTATATTAGTGACCTTTGTTTTGCGCTCTGAACGATAGAGTTCTAACTTTAGTGCGTAGTGATCGCTTAATATGTTTGTCATTATTTGGAAATCTGCGATCTTTGTAGCGAGGCCTTGGGACAGCAGGATATAATCCACTGTTGTCTGATGGCCTCTGCCCACATAGGTTGCGTCAAATTGGGGTTCCCTCGCCTTTGAGGAATTAGCGATCACTAAATCAAACTCTGACAGGATGTTATTCATAGTATTGCCAGAATTGTTGTGGGCAAAGTGAGCTAATGGAGCTTCTTGTTCGTCCACGAGCCCACAACGTTTGGAGACTGCCATTGAGCATGGATGAAGGTTGAAATCCCCTCCCCAGAGTAAATGGGTCGTTTTAGAATTGGTCTCCCTCTGTAGCAGGGATCGCAATCTCTCCTGCATGTTTTCAACGAAAATTAAAAAGTCATGTTCCGTTAGGTTGTTGTATGAATTTACGAGAACTATAGTATCTTCGTTTGCGAAGGAGAGAAATAGTATCTGGCAATTAGGGTCAGTAAAGAATTTGGTCACTTTTAGGCGAGATAAGGTGTTGGCTATATAGATTATGAGTCCTCCTTTGGGTCTGCCCATTGCGCTGCGACTAGCTGGGGAAGAGTAGGTTTTATACCCTAGCAAATGGAGCTCTGAGGTTGTCCAGGTCTCTTGAAGGCAAATAATTTTGCCTTGTTCGAGAAAGTTCACTGCTAATGGGTCATCGATCTTGGAGCGTAGACCCGCCACGTTCCAGAATAAAAAGGGTATTGTCTGGTGGTTATCTTTTGGGATTGGAGTTTGTATGATCATCTCAGGATTGTTGGTTAGGAGAGGGGGATGTGGGAGGTTAGGGATAGTGTGATCGATGTCCCTTGGTGGTCAATCTACCATTTCTAGGGGACTGAATCGATTTACTAGTGGGATGTTATGCCAAGGGTCCCATCTGGGCGGTTCTCTACGAGTCACCCTCTGCTGGTATCCCCATTCTCCCCAGTTTGGACCCTGGTGGCGTGGGTTTGCTACGTGCCATGGATTCTCCTGTTCTCGAAAACGAGGGGGGCCGTATTGCCTGTTCTCGTATGCTAGAGATTGGTGCTGGGGACGATCAGCCCAGGGAAAAACAGGGTCCTCAAAGAAATTACTGTTTGTGGGTTGGAGGATGGGGTAAAAAAAGGAGAGTGGTTTTATACTAATTCCTCCATTGAGATTGGGTTGATCCCAGGAGGTAATGTATTCAGCTACCCAGGGATCCTCGAAGGTTATTATAATACAGTCCCCTGGAAACTGTTTTTTACCTTTCCCCACCCATGGGGTCCTGCGTAGGGAAGAAATCCTTCCATGGCAATTTGTAGGCATGGGCCGATTTGCCTGCAGCCAATGATGGACTTTGTTTTTTAGGGACCATGGAGGTTCTGCCGTATTAGGCGCTACTTCAGGTACACCAACCATGACTGCAACATAAGGGGCGGCCTCGGGGGGGAGCTCAGAGTGAACTCTGATTTCTCCAGGCCCTCTTAAGGTGTTTCTTTGAGTTGGTTGGAAAGTAGGATTTTGTGCCGGGGGCTTGGGAGGTGCGGTTTTTCTTGATGCTGGTTGTGAGGAGGGATTAGTAGATGCCACATTATTAACTTGTTTTGTTATAGTTGGAAGTGTGGGAGTGGAAATTGGAGTAGTTAAAGGCAGCGTGATAGGAAGTGTTGGGGTAGGGAGTAATGTTATTGGCGTGGTTACCTTTGGTGCAATGGTTTGCGGAATTGTGGGTTTTGCAGTGAGAATCACGGGATTTGAAAGGGAGTTTAGGAAAGGGTTGGTGCCTCCTTTCTTTTGTTGGGAATGCCCCTGGTTGTGTTGTAATGGGGAGGTAAGCTTCGAAAGCTGGGATTCTATCTTTGCTAGTTTTTGTTCTACCGGTAGTAGAAGTTGTTTAAAAAGATCAGCTAGCTTTTTTAAGAAGACAGAATTGTCACTTTCTTCCAGACCCTTATCTGCGGAAGGTTGAGTTGGTGAGACAAGTGATATGGGAGTGGCACCTTCCAATTGAGCGCTATGTACTATTGCAGTGAGAAGTTGTTGCTGTAATGGTGGTAGTAGAATAGGAGGTGGGATAGTTTTCAGTATGGCAGGGTTTGATAAAGTGGATTTGTTTTTACTGATTGCTCCTTCCCTTCTTCCTCTTCATTGAATGTCCTCCAAAGGTAATGTTTGAGTGGGGGATTGGGGGGGGAGCTCGGGAGTTTTTTCCAGGTCAGAGCCTAAAGGGGAGTCTGCGAGCTCGGATACAGATAAGTCTACGTTGTTAGGTAGACTACGTCTCCCCTCGGTCGTAATTCCTGGTACTATTTTGTTAATGGTCGGCACAGGAGTTCTTGCTTGAGCTAGATTTCCCAGGGAGGATCTTTTTGCAAATTCTAGATCTAATGAGACTCTATTTTCCATGAGGGAAATACTTTGGTCGATGAAGGAATTAGCTTTAGTAATAAAATCGTCCATAGGGCCCAGTATATTTCCAACACTCCCTGGTGCTACGGTCTTCTTTCCTCTTGTGACTACCATCGTAGGAGGGTGGAAGTCAGTATACTGTTTCCCAGGTCAATATTAATTAATAAAATGTGATAAAAGAATAGGGAATACAGTAAATACTTGCAAGGGAGGTGGCCCAGTCCAGTCCCTCCGGTCCTCGAACGGCCTCAAACGGCCCGCTCTTTGCCCGGTCTTCGCCCCGGGCTGCGACCCGCGCGCGTCCCGCGAGGCGCGTTCCGGGGGTCAGGCTAAATGGTGTGACCAATTGTGGGGGCGTGGCACTGGGAGGGGGCGCGGCTCTCACGGGAAGAGGACCAGCTGGGGATGGTGTATGCTGGTCCTCGCAGTCCCGGGGCCGGCGCCTCACCCTCCTCTGCGGCCACGAGGTGTCTTCACAGGTCCCAGCCGGTCCAGGAGTAGAATGCGGGGATGATCAGCGACTCCAGTCGCGCTGACAGTGCAAAACAGCAAAACAGGGAAACAGAGCCGGACAGTTAATTCACGAGTGGCACCCGCGAAGCGGGTGCCGCGAGAAGTTAAGGGCTTGGCTGGAGGCGTGGCACTGGGAGGGGGCGCGGCTCTCACGGGAAGAGGACCAGCTGGGGATGGTGTATGCTGGTCCTCGCAGTCCCGGGGCCGGCGCCTCACCCTCCTCTGCGGCCACGAGGTGTCTTCACAGGTCCCAGCCGGTCCAGGAGTAGAATGCGGGGATGATCAGCGACTCCAGTCGCGCTGACAGTGCAAAACAGCAAAACAGGGAAACAGAGCCGGACAGTTAATTCACGAGTGGCACCCGCAAAGCGGGTGCCGCGAGAAGTTAAGGGCTTGGCTGGAGGCGTGGCACTGGGAAGGGGGCGCGGCTCTCACGGGAAGAGGACCAGCTGGGGATGGTGTATGCTGGTCCTCGCAGTCCCGGGGCCGGCGCCTCACCCTCCTCTGCGGCCACGAGGTGTCTTCACAGGTCCCAGCCGGTCCAGGAGTAGAATGCGGGGATGATCAGCGACTCCAGTCGCGCTGACAGTGCAAAACAGCAAAACAGGGAAACAGAGCCGGACAGTTAATTCACGAGTGGCACCCGCGAAGCGGGTGCCGCGAGAAGTTAAGGGCTTGGCTGGAGGCGTGGCACTGGGAGGGGGCGCGGCTCTCACGGGAAGAGGACCAGCTGGGGATGGTGTATGCTGGTCCTCGCAGTCCCGGGGCCGGCGCCTCACCCTCCTCTGCGGCCACGAGGTGTCTTCACAGGTCCCAGCCGGTCCAGGAGTAGAATGCGGGGATGATCAGCGACTCCAGTCGCGCAGACAGTGCAAAACAGCAAAACAGGGAAACAGAGCCGGACAGTTAATTCACGAGTGGCACCCGCGAAGCGGGTGCCGCGAGAAGTTAAGGGCTTGGCTGGAGGCGTGGCACTGGGACAGACTAATTTGCATATAGCCAAGTTCTGAGCTGGGATGGTGCAGTGAGCTAAAAAACGGTGATGGATCAAGCCCTGATCTTTGGACTGGGTAAGAGTGGTCTGCTTAATTCAGGCACTCTGTTCATCACCACCCCCTTTTCTGAATCATTTTGTCCACCATAAGCGTGGAAGGGTATACTCAGATGTGAGTCCCTTGCTCATTGCACCATCAGGATTCAAGCAAGCCGGGCCGAAGACGCCTGAAATGGCAGAAACCGGTCCCCGGAAGCTTGTTTCCTTCCCAGTACAAGAATTGGCTTGGTAGTTTGGTTTGCCCTGTTCCCATCATGCACTGGGACAGGAACAGACTAATTTGCATATAGCCAAGTTCTGAGCTGGGATGGTGCAGTGAGCTAAAAAACGGTGATGGATCAAGCCCTGATCTTTGGACTGGGTAAGAGTGGTCTGCTTAATTCAGGCACTCTGTTCATCACCACCCCCTTTTCTGAATCATTTTGTCCACCATAAGCGTGGAAGGGTATACTCAGATGTGAGTCCCTTGCTCATTGCACCATCAGGATTCAAGCAAGCCGGGCCGAAGACGCCTGAAATGGCAGAAACCGGTCCCCGGAAGCTTGTTTCCTTCCCAGTACAAGAATTGGCTTGGTAGTTTGGTTTGCCCTGTTCCCATCATGCACTGGGACAGGAACAGACTAATTTGCATATAGCCAAGTTCTGAGCTGGGATGGTGCAGTGAGCTAAAAAACGGTGATGGATCAAGCCCTGATCTTTGGACTGGGTAAGAGTGGTCTGCTTAATTCAGGCACTCTGTTCATCACCACCCCCTTTTCTGAATCATTTTGTCCACCATAAGCGTGGAAGGGTATACTCAGATGTGAGTCCCTTGCTCATTGCACCATCAGGATTCAAGCAAGCCGGGCCGAAGACGCCTGAAATGGCAGAAACCGGTCCCCGGAAGCTTGTTTCCTTCCCAGTACAAGAATTGGCTTGGTAGTTTGGTTTGCCCTGTTCCCATCATGCACTGGGACAGGAACAGACTAATTTGCATATAGCCAAGTTCTGAGCTGGGATGGTGCAGTGAGCTAAAAAACGGTGATGGATCAAGCCCTGATCTTTGGACTGGGTAAGAGTGGTCTGCTTAATTCAGGCACTCTGTTCATCACCACCCCCTTTTCTGAATCATTTTGTCCACCATAAGCGTGGAAGGGTATACTCAGATGTGAGTCCCTTGCTCATTGCACCATCAGGATTCAAGCAAGCCGGGCCGAAGACGCCTGAAATGGCAGAAACCGGTCCCCGGAAGCTTGTTTCCTTCCCAGTACAAGAATTGGCTTGGTAGTTTGGTTTGCCCTGTTCCCATCATGCACTGGGACAGGAACAGACTAATTTGCATATAGCCAAGTTCTGAGCTGGGATGGTGCAGTGAGCTAAAAAACGGTGATGGATCAAGCCCTGATCTTTGGACTGGGTAAGAGTGGTCTGCTTAATTCAGGCACTCTGTTCATCACCACCCCCTTTTCTGAATCATTTTGTCCACCATAAGCGTGGAAGGGTATACTCAGATGTGAGTCCCTTGCTCATTGCACCATCAGGATTCAAGCAAGCCGGGCCGAAGACGCCTGAAATGGCAGAAACCGGTCCCCGGAAGCTTGTTTCCTTCCCAGTACAAGAATTGGCTTGGTAGTTTGGTTTGCCCTGTTCCCATCATGCACTGGGACAGGAACAGACTAATTTGCATATAGCCAAGTTCTGAGCTGGGATGGTGCAGTGAGCTAAAAAACGGTGATGGATCAAGCCCTGATCTTTGGACTGGGTAAGAGTGGTCTGCTTAATTCAGGCACTCTGTTCATCACCACCCCCTTTTCTGAATCATTTTGTCCACCATAAGCGTGGAAGGGTATACTCAGATGTGAGTCCCTTGCTCATTGCACCATCAGGATTCAAGCAAGCCGGGCCGAAGACGCCTGAAATGGCAGAAACCGGTCCCCGGAAGCTTGTTTCCTTCCCAGTACAAGAATTGGCTTGGTAGTTTGGTTTGCCCTGTTCCCATCATGCACTGGGACAGGAACAGACTAATTTGCATATAGCCAAGTTCTGAGCTGGGATGGTGCAGTGAGCTAAAAAACGGTGATGGATCAAGCCCTGATCTTTGGACTGGGTAAGAGTGGTCTGCTTAATTCAGGCACTCTGTTCATCACCACCCCCTTTTCTGAATCATTTTGTCCACCATAAGCGTGGAAGGGTATACTCAGATGTGAGTCCCTTGCTCATTGCACCATCAGGATTCAAGCAAGCCGGGCCGAAGACGCCTGAAATGGCAGAAACCGGTCCCCGGAAGCTTGTTTCCTTCCCAGTACAAGAATTGGCTTGGTAGTTTGGTTTGCCCTGTTCCCATCATGCACTGGGACAGGAACAGACTAATTTGCATATAGCCAAGTTCTGAGCTGGGATGGTGCAGTGAGCTAAAAAACGGTGATGGATCAAGCCCTGATCTTTGGACTGGGTAAGAGTGGTCTGCTTAATTCAGGCACTCTGTTCATCACCACCCCCTTTTCTGAATCACTGGGAGGGGGCGCGGCTCTCACGGGAAGAGGACCAGCTGGGGATGGTGTATGCTGGTCCTCGCAGTCCCGGGGCCGGCGCCTCACCCTCCTCTGCGGCCACGAGGTGTCTTCACAGGTCCCAGCCGGTCCAGGAGTAGAATGCGGGGATGATCAGCGACTCCAGTCGCGCTGACAGTGCAAAACAGCAAAACAGGGAAACAGAGCCGGACAGTTAATTCACGAGTGGCCAGGACTTGGATGCGAGCTGTCCCATGAAGGCTGTGGAGTGCTAAGGGGTCAGGGGTCCAGTGGGAGCACCAACAAGCCTTGGCAAATGCAACTCACACAGGTGCTACTAGACACTAGGAAATTCCTCCTGCGGGAACCAACGAGAAGAGAACAATTAAGGACCTGCAGAGCAGCTGTCATAAAGTGCCTTGGAGGCTCGGCAGTCCAACTGTCCTGCAAGGCAATAAAACTTTGGAATATAGCGACAAAAGAACTTGACAAGAACGAGTGCTGAAGCTAACTTTACAACACAGAATTGCTATGTTTATCTATTTGAGATCAAGCTGCTCATAGCTTCTCAGCACTTGCACTTTACAATACCCTGGAGTTTTAATCAATTCAGAAGTTTGTTTTATTTTACACAAATGCATCTTCATGTGCTTCTTTTTGTAATTTTAACTTGATCGATTGTTTTGATGTTTTATGTACCCTGGTGGTTCGCTCCACCCTTTTATGATTTTAAAGAAGTCAAATAAAAGTATTTTTCACTAAAAAACCCAGACAGGAAATCAAAAAGGTGCACGGTTGGGACCAACAAGGTCCAGGAGACTCACCACAAGCAGGGGAGTCAGGGCAGGCCCGAGCACTCAGGGGAGCCCAAGGAAAACAAAGATGACCCTCAATTGGACCCACAGGCCAGAGGCACAGGGATCGCGAGAGGACCTCGACCAGCTCACCAAAAAGAGCAGGCCACGGTGACCATGAGGTGTTGTGGCTGAAGATCTTGGTGGAAGAAATTGCCGGAGGTTGGGGCTACTTGGAGCCCAATGCACTTGTCGCAGAGTTGCCAACTAGCATATGCACTTTCAAAAGTACTTGTTGCTCCCGGGTTCAGTTAATGCAGTCCAATTGAGGGATACTGACCTCAGACTTGCTGAGAGGGCAGTTCGGGCCTCGGGAGACGTAGGTAACCACCACCTGTGTTGTTGAACACTTCAGAGTCCGCAGGAGCTCTGGATCAACAGACCAGTCAGTAGTGCTTAGGTGTCTGTGAATACAGGGAAGTGACTCCTTCACTTCAAGGGAGATTATCTTCAAGTGTCTTGGATGCTCCACAGGTCCTGCACGAATCCTGTATGGTGCACAGGCACAGGCGATGCAGCAGACTGAAAGGGAGATGAAGTCAGGCCCAAATGAAGTCAAGCGAAGTCCAGAGTGCCCAGAAGGTAGAAGTGTAGTGGTTTCAGTTCTGAATCTTGTCCACAACGAATCTAGGGACCTACACCCAGGACAGCCCTTACGTACCCTGAGGAAAGAGCTGGGAAGATTCAGGGGACCCTCCCAGGGGAGGGTCTGGGCAAGGGGGAGGTTAGGCCAATGTCCTTTGTCCAGTTTCGCACCAGAAATGGAGCCAATGGCCGCTAGGACTGGTGTGAACTGGACGATGCACAGGGACACCAAATGTGCCCCTCATGTAGACTTTCAGACGCTGGCAAGAGCACCCACCCAGCCCTAATACACTAAATCCTGTCTGAGGCTACCTATTGTTCTGCCTTCCCCTACTCAGGCTTGACTCAGAAGCAGGAGGGCAGAAATGTGCCTCTGGTAGGCAGCAACCATTTTGTGCTGTCCGGGACTAGAAAGCTGGTCCCGGTAACACCAAGAGCCTAACAGAGGGCTCTTCCAGTGCTTGGAATCATAATTCCCACACCGTTCATGGTGTGGAGGTATGATTCCAGCATGTTTGATACCAAACATGATAGGATTTGTTGCAGCCGTTTTTTAGATGGTCATCGTGCGGTCACGCAATGCCCCTCTATATGGTACATGGCTGCTTCACCAACAACCCGGGAGAATGGACTCCGTAGGCTGCAGGGGATTCCTGCTCAGGCAGAGACACCCTCTCACTTAGAACCAAGCACCCTGCCCTCTGGATTGTAAAGACCTGCTGGAGGGATGATGTATAGATTTTAAGTGCAGTCACCTTTAGATATGGTAAACCCATACCTTTCGTAAGTGGTGCATGCACTAACTTACACAGGCTGCAATGGCAGGCCGGTAGTTTCATTTTGAATGGTCTCTCATGGGTGGCACAATACATGCTGCAGCCCATGGGAGTCCTCTGGGGTACCTATGCCCTGGGTACATGGGTACCATATACTGGGGACTGACAAGGGTACCCCAATATCCAATCTGGGGTGTACCTAAGTACATAACACAACAGTTTAAGGAGAAAGCAGATAGACCGGGGTCCTGATTAGAAGGATCCCAGTCAGACTAGTCAAGAAACAGCATCACATCAAGCAAAAGGTGGGGGTAACCATAAGAAGCAGATCCTACTTTCCTACAAACACTCTTCATCTAGCCCTTGGTGTTTCACAGGCCACTAATCTGATGCTGAAGCTTTTACTGCTGGCCTTGGTTTCCAATGCTATCACAGCTGGCAATCACAGCACTTTGTTACTAAGAATCATTCTTTATGCCATCTGCGATTACCTATCTAGAGCCTCCTTTACCTCCTCTTCTGCTCATCGGAGCCTGCTTATGAGCCTATCCTGTGCTCCACGTTGCCGATTGCCATAGCCCTTTGACCCCCTTTGATAGCCATAAACAATTTTTTTCTGACTTCAGCCATCTGAGTTTCTTAACCCCTTTCTGCCCTTCTTCACATTCCACATTCCTTTAACCATCCACCTTTAACCTCCTCTGTCAAGTTTCAGTCCCTCTGACATCTGATCTACCCCCAGGCTACCATGCCAGCAACAAACAGATTCTGCTTTCACTCAGAGGTCAGAGTGTAACCATTCTGACTTTTTTTTGTACCCTTTGCAGGCTCTGATTTTTTTTTAGCAAATTCTTACCTGTTCTATACTTGAACGCCGCACATTGCACTGTGTTCCTGGGGCACTGACCCCCAACCAGGCACGCCGCACTTTGTCCCGGTGTACTCCATTCCCCACAAGGCTTTGCTCCAGGAGTCGCCAGTGGGAGCAGTAAGGGGACGCGCCCAGAGGGGCATAAAAACAGTCCAGGGCTCCCACAGCTCGAAGCCGGGGCCAAGGGCAGGCCCGTCCACGCCCATCAGAGAATGGGCTGGGCCCCCCCTCTAACATCTGATCAGCAGCACAGCGGATTGAGGCCTCACAGTTAGCAGATAGCAGGTACTGTGAGTTAATGACTTTAAGCCCTGATTGATCATTGTATTCCCTGCTGTGTAGGCTTTTTAGTTTCTTGGTTTTGGCTTTCACCATGAGTGCACGGAAGGGAGTAGTGGGGACTTTGGATGCCTTTATTATCAGGACTGAGTCAGTGCTCAGCCATGAGATTGAGCTGACGGAGTGGCGACTGTCTTTAGACCCCATTACCCTGCATAGACGTTTATCACTAGGCACTTCTATTGCAGATGGTGCTTTACAAACCTGCCGGACTGCGACTACACAAAGCATGCAACAAAGTTCGCCTCAGCACCCTAACGCACCTAGCTCTGACACACCCATTGTAGCTACTTCAGACGGCCCTAGCACAGCCACAAGGGCCAGGACATCTAAACCCAACATTGGAGGAAAGAAGAAAGCGACTTTGGAAAAGAGCAAAAGAGGTGTGGGTACCTTAAAACAAACATACTAAAAAGAGCCAGGAGCGGTGACGACGGAGGTACAAACAAACTCTACAAGCACACAGACTGATATTGAGCTCCCGCATTTAACATTGAGTCCCCTGGAGATGCAACGCCTGACATTACCATAGATACTTCTTGAATACTATCTGGGACGGTTTAAGGAACTATTAGATAGGAACTTCACCTCCCTCTGGGATTGCTTAGATCATCTGGAAACTCCAATGAATAACACTAGTGGCCAAAGGGATTCTTTACAGAATGTTGTAATTGCAGGGGGGTGCAACCTATTGGTTCAACTGTTGGCACAGGGTCCGATTCTTTGACTTCAGCTCCAGTAATGTCTACAGTTGTTCCATCTGGTAATTTTTGTGTTACATGTCCAACCTGCAGCAAAGTTAAGGATATTTTTGTATCTAAGCCAAATAAAGCACCGGGAAATCAGCTTCATGTTACCAACACATTCAATATACCCGGGACCTCTCAGAACTCGCGCTTTATTAGTCTGCCTGACTCAGCTACTAGCTTGTCCAGAGAGTATATCAAGTCAGGTAATGGCTCTATGAATATTATGAGAAAGGGTCACAATGATGCTAACATGGCGGTTGTGGGATTACCACCAGAGGCTTGCCCGTATGTCTTAGTGTTGGCCGGGGTACCATCTCTCAGGAAAGATCAGGGGGAAACCTGGCTACAGTTGCAAAACAAATGAGTGGATTGGTTGTCCAAACACAGGAGGTTTAATATGTCAGATATGTATAACATCATTATGGTTAGAAGAGTTGGATGGGTGGGAGTGACACCAAAGAATATTGAAGGGGGCTGTATAGTGATTCATTTTCGCAGTCCGCCCATGGTCAGATCACTGCTGAGGGCACAGGAAGAGTTCATTCTTAATTCCACACACATCTGCACATTGCCGTTGGGCTACTTTTATAGGCCGGTCCCTGGACCTCTGATAAATAATACTACCTCTCCAATCTTGCATAACAGGTTCTCGCCCTTATCTGACCTAGATAGTCAGGACTGACTAACGTCGCACCTGTTAACCATGGAAGAAGACTCTCTAATTAGTGCACATGTGTATATCTCTGAGTCAATGAGCCATGTCTTATCTCATAAAGTTGGCCCACAGATAAATATAGAAGTGTGCTCTTTGGAACATATAAATTATGTAATGCCCGATGTAGCTGGCCCCCCTTTGGAGGTAGTGGAGAATCGCTCTGTGTTACCCAACAAGTTAATTGATGATTGTATCCTAAAGGTACAAAGTTGGAATGTTGCAGGCCTAGAATATAAAGTGCTTTTACCAGAGTGGATACATTTTTTACAGAAGCAGGACATTCTTATGTTTCAGGAGACATGGGCCACCAAAGATCTATATATTGGCAGGTTTGAATGTCATAATAGACTTGCCCTCGCTCCAAGGCTTGGCCGTCCATCTGGAGGCCTTTCAATTGGGGGGAGCACTGCGGTTGGAGGTACTGTAAAGATGTTAGATACTAAAGATACTAAAGATGATAAATTCCAAGCGATAATATATAAAAGGGGTAAATCCATATGTTTAACCAATTTTTATAATAATGATTTTTATTCAGTACCTAATATGAATTTTATTACTTTTTTTTTATTTCAGTGCATCCCTACAGCTCGGTAACACTATGGGTATATGTCTAGGGGGTGATTTTAATGCTAAAATACCTATTGATTTTATGACACCCAGTGGGATTAGTAACAAGGTACATCAATGCCATAGGGGTAATAAATTACTTGACCACTATTAAACATAACTTGTTAAACTTGATGGAAATTGCTAGAAGAAGGGGTAGTGCCACCACCATTGATTATGTTTTTATTTCTCCCACTCTTGAGGATTGTTTAACCCAAGCTATGATTGTCCCTGCCATTCATGGCGACCATAATCCAATTACGATAGAACTACGAATCGCCCCAACCTAAATTATAATAATGAGTGTGGTGCAAGGGATTTGACACCATCTACTGATAACTTAAGACTGGTTTGGCGGGGAGTTAATTATATTGATCTTTTCGCCAAAATGGTTAGTGACTACTCGAGTCTTATCGATTCATGTTTGACATTTCAGGATCCCAACATGGAGGTAGTTGGAGACTTTGGAAAACTATGCGAAGGGATCAAGTCTATACTGTTGAAACCATTGTTGAGAGTGGAACCTAGGTTAAAATGGTTTAATGGTGAATGTTCACAAATTAATAGACAGTAAGTTCTGGCATTATTAAACACCCCAAGAGACCTCCTTCTGGTTAAATCGTTGAGAAAAAAGTATAAGGTAGCCATCCTACAGAGGAAAGAGCAGAATTTGAATGAGCGCTGGGCGCCCTCCTAAATAATGGGAACGCTTTCTGGGCTGCAGTTAAAAGTATGAGATCCCTCTCTCAACCACTAACTTCCATAAGCTGCATTGTGACAGGTGAGGCGTGGGAAGCCCACTTTTCGATGATTTATTCATTGCCTACACAGAGTGAATCCCCCTTATAGCCTGAAGACCCCCCTGCAATTGAAATAACTTTGCAGGAAGTTGAAGATGCTATTAATCAGAGTCTGAGTAATAAAGCCCCAGGTCCCGATGGGCTACCTATTGATCTGATCAAACTTAAACCGAGTTCTGGGCACCCCTTTTATTTAATGTTTTTAATAATTTAATTAAGGCCCCACTCCTAAGTACCTGGTCGACAAGCATTATTGTGCCAGTTTTTTTTAAAAGGGTGACTGATTGCAACCCAATTGTTACAGGCCAGTCTCCCTAATAGACAACACAATGAAAATTCTAGGGAGGATTTTGTACAACAGAACAAAGGCTTGGGCCGAGGATGACTGTATTTTACAATCATGCCAACTGGGATTTTAAAGCAAAGTGGGGACTATCGAACAATGTCTGAACCTCAAATGAATTATTGGGAAATATGCTGTATCTAAGCAAACCACTATATATATGGCTTTTATGGATCTTACCTCAGCCATTGATTTTGGTGAATAGGTCCCGGTTATGGTCTACCTTTTTGGAGTATGAATTAGATGAGGTTTTAGGTCGTTTTTTAGCATACTTGTATAGGGATCTACTTGCTCGAGTGAGGATAAGTACTATTGGGGAAGTCTCAGGGGAGCCAACTCACTTCTACTAGCAGGCTCATGCGGATCCTGGTGCCGCCTCGACCTTTGGCTCACTACCAGTAACATCGCCTCTTGGACCACTTCCGTGGACCATATGGCCCACACTTTGTAAGACCATGCCCCTGTACGCCTATGCCTGTGGTTCCCTCTGTTGAATCGTCCTCAACTTTCTGGGAGGCCTTCAAGGTTGAAATCCAGGGGGAATGTATTGCTAAACAATCTGGGGTGTTGAAATCCATCAAGGGCACTTTCGAGCACCTGGAAAAAGACATCAAAGCCCTAGACCTTAAACAATCTCAAGACCCCAGCCCCGCTACGCTTGCCTCTATCAGATCCAAGCTTACTGAATTTTACAAGGAGGCTGATGGAGAGATCAAATTTCTTAGTAGAGAAGCCCACGCTTGTCACTATGGTGAGGGTGATCGCCCTTGCAAATCTCCTCCGACAGCCACATGCCTCTTCTGACATTACGGCCCTATGCGACGAGGCTGCAGGGAGTACTACCTCCCCCACAGACATTATTGCTAGGGTTTCCGCCTTCTATTCCCAACTATACACTGCTGGGAAGGCTGCCCCAGAGAGATTACGGACCAATATTTCGACTCAATTGAATTTTTGTGGCTTGGCAGCGGTCATCAGGAATACCTGGATGAACCATTTACTCATGATGAAATCTCTAAAGGTATTGCGGTACTCCCGGGTGACAAAGCCCCTAGTTCAGTCGGGCTCACCTCTTCATTTTATAGAGTATGTGCCCCTCCTTATCCTCCATTTGGCCAAAATGTATAATGAATTTCTCGAACTGGGAATTCTTCCCCCATATCTTCATGAGGCCATGCTCACCCTTCTCTTGAAACCGGACAAATCCCCCGAGAGCTGCGATTCATACTGCCCTTTATCGCTAATTAATACACACAACAAAATGTATACCAAATTGCTGGCCAACCGTCTCCTCCCGCTCATGCCTTTGATAGCTCGCCCTGACCAGTCGGGATTCATTCCGGGCCGCGCCACCTCTCATAATCTGCGCCCTCATGGACCCCACTAAGGCTTCCAATACTCTAGAGTGGCCTTTTCTCTTTTATCTCCCTACCCTTTGGCTGCCTCTCCGGAGTTCAGGTCAACTGGAACCAATCCGTTCTCTTCCCCCTCACTGATGCCACTAAGCCATTTACAAAAGACTATCCATTTATTTGGGTGACTGGTCCCACCAGATACCTGGGCATCTGGTTGAGCAGAGATATGGACGAATTATGGAGGTCCAAGTTTGGCAAGACAGTGGACTGGCTTGAAACTAAAATACCCATGTGGCATGAACACCCCCTATCACTTGCCGGGCGTATCATCAAAATGATTGTACTCCCAAAATTCTTATACCTCTTTTTAAACATCCCCATCCCTCTAACATCACAATTTTTCCAAAAACTACGCTCTAACCTTATCACATTGATCTGGGCATGACGCCAACCCAGAATTGCTTACAACATTCTAACACTACCCTTGGTCAGAGGCGGTATGGGGCCCCCGACTTCAAACTCTATGCCCTGTGCGCCCAAGCCAGCTATCTCCACTTCTGGATCCACCCAACACCCTTCCAGCCTCATGTGGCGGTCAAGGCGGATTTGACCTCTCCGTGGCCACTGCAGACAGCACTATTTTTGCCGCACGAAATACCCCGAGGTGAGATTGACACGGTGCAATGTGTGCGCTGGGCCTCGGATGGGTTGCCCAGATACACTTGCGCCAATACGCTCTATGCGCTGTCCATGCAACTTGCCAGCAACCCGCCATTCCCCCAGCTACAGACAGCGGGCATGGCTCGCTGCGCAGCTGACTTGGGTATCCGCACCTATGCTGACATTAATCCCAACAATAATTTCTTCACACTTCCCGAAAACGCAGCTCAGTTCAACAAGCTACTCTATTACCAGATCAGGGCAACGTGTAGAAGTGATAACCTTACCTTTCCACTTGCTCCCGAGCCCAACACTGCGCTTGAATATGCCCACTCCTTCACCACTCTGCAAAAAACGGTCACAAGATTATACGCTCTTACACTTGTGGCTTCCCCCATAGACACAGAGCGCACCCACAACACATTGGGTGTAGACCTGGAAGCAATGGCAGACCTGCTGCAACCAAACTAAGCGCCTTTCCCCTAACTATTGCCTGGGGCTCATTTATTTTAAATATTTACACTGACTCTACCGCACCCCTATATCGCTACATAAGATGGGCCTAGCTGACAAAGACAGATGCATGCGTTGCTCAGCTCCTGGCGCAGACTTTGCGCACCTGGCCTGGTTGTGCCCCAAGGTTTCCTCGTTCTGGCTGGGGGTGTGCACTGTAATTAGCAATATCACACTTGACCGCATCGTCCCTGATTCCCTACTGTGCCTCCTAAAAACATTTAGGACACCAATCGTAAACTAACCGTGATGCTCCTGGTGCTCACCAAGCACCGGGTGGCCATTCACTGGGGTCGCAAACCGGCACCCCAGGTCAGGCACTGGTTGGACGACATAGCCCACTGCCAGACACTCCTGGGCGAATTCTGGGACTTGATGCCAGCGGCAAGCAGACCCCCAGACATATGGGGCCCTATCATTTCTTACTTAAACCGTTTGGCTACCCCGGATGAACCTACAATAGATTCCCTTACCGCTGATGTCCAGACTGCCTACGACGGTCTCATAGACCCAAGCCTGGATTCCTGACAGACTACCTACCACTTACAAAACAATCACGTCTCCCAGGTTGATATGCAGCACCATGAAATATTCTGAAAGATGATTACCTTGTATTGTCAATTCCATTTGTAAATGCAATTGTTACTTGATGGAATGGTAACTTGTAACATGCCGTCTTTTTTCAATAAAGGTTTTGAAAAACAAAAAAAACACAAAAATACCTGAATAACTTTTTTTGTTGAAGTTCATTTTAACGACCTGTCTCTTGCAATCCAGCATCGAGATCAAGATTTTCTGATGAGGGTGCATCCGCAAGACAAGGGGTGCACCCACCACAGCTAACGGTGGCTGAAGACTCTTTGTCCTGAGCGACCCTTGACCTTGCCAGGTAGGTCTCTCCCCCATTACACAGCTCCGCCTGTGTTGTCCTGCCCGCTACTGCTGCTGGTAAGTTTGCACCTCTGCTTGTTGCCTCTGTGCCTTTTGCCACCTATCCCCCTCGCTGCCCCCGGTTTTCTGTGCCCGTTTTCCTCTGCTTGTTTCCCTTTTTTGCCTTCTGTTCCCCTTGTGTGCCCTCGATTCTGTGCCCTTTTAGCCTTCTGTTCCCCTTGTGTGCCCCTAATTCTGCACCCGTTTTTGCCTTCTGTGCCCCTGATTCTGTGCCCCGTTGCCCCCGGTTACCTCACCCCTCCTGGTTCCCGCCGCTGCGAACCCTGCACTTATTAAACAAAAACAAAAGCCAATACTGGGACTTGGTTCCAACAACGCTGGAGTTTCAAAGACAGGCTGTTTTGATTAAAGCAAAAACAACCTATTTATATTTTGATTCAAATTTATTCTTTTTCATGAAAATGTCACTTTTCTTATCAGCACCTTATTTATCGTGCATGGAAAATACAGAATACAAAAAGCATACAATTATATATACAATATATACACACAATTAAATCAACGATTTCAAACACACTTGGCCGTACATTCATACACCATCCATTCACAACAGTAGAACAAATAATATTAGAAAACAAAGCGTCCAAGCAGCGGAAAGCAATTCAGTCCAAAATATTTCTTTTCATATTTTTGCAAACTTATTGTAGGTGAAATTCTCACAAGCTCTCTTGTGAACCCAATTAAATGCAAAAAAAGATTGGCCAGATGCTGGACGAAAAAAGTGGTTGACGCGTTTCAAACCCCTGTAATTAGGGTGGGGTTCTCCTCAGGACCAGGTAGGTTCTGAAACAATAAAAATGCCTAGATTTAGCGCATGTGTCTGGAGCATAAACAACTACAAGAAAGAAGGGATCAACTCCCTGTGTTCAGCTGAGACTTCCTACCTTGTACCAAGATAAGGAACGTAGTCAATGGTGGATAGTAAAGAATTCAATCGGGTTGTATTTTCCCCAAGGATGTAATGTCAGCAGCTGTGCAGAGAAACAACAAACGCGACAACATTTACTCATTTGTCACACTTTCCCATTCAAACGTGGCATTTATGTACCTTTGCGAGCTGGTGCTGGCAGCTGTTCAACTTACCCGCTCGGCATCAGTTCTTTGTTTGCCGCTATGTAATTAATATTCAGGGCGTGGGCTCCTATTCTGTGAACATAGGACGAAATACGTGTTAGCTGTATGGCGCCTGAAAGGCTGGCTTCACAGTTTGGCCGCGATGCGGTGAAACATACCAATGCGGGACGGCGGGAGCGGTCCTACTCCTTAGGCGGTATCCATGTTTGACACGACAGTTTTCCTCGGATGGAGGCGTGACCACAACAGTTCCTGGTTATTCACCGCTGTTAGGGATTTCTGGGACATGTAGTTCCAAAGGTGGTGGTAACACAACGGTGGAGCAAGACCCGGGCTGGACTTGACAGTGGAACTTTATCCAGTAGGCTTGTAAATTTCAGAAATCTCGTTTAAACCCCGTGTGGCGGTGTTAAATTTCATTATAAGCATTGCCTCGCGTTGGGACAATTGAGCATCAATGTCCCCTCCTCTGGGGTTTCTTTCAATTTTGGACAGTACTGTCCAGCGCAAGTCAGTGTTTTCATGTTTACACTTAGCCCAATGGTTGACTAGTGGGGCATTTTCAACTTTCCTGCGGATGCGCGATTTGTGTTGCGTGATCCTATTTCTGATTTCCTGTGATGTTTTCCCTATGTAGACTAAAGGGCATGGGCACACAATTGCATAAACGACGTTTTTTGATTTGCAATTAGTGAAGGTGTCATGTTTCCAATGGATATTGTCGAATGAAAATACCGAGTCCTCAATAGTCTCCCCACAACAAGTGCAAGTGCCGCACTTGTGGTGTCCTTTAGGTGGAGGTAATCCAAACAGGCTTTGTAATGTGGGAGCCTTAATAGTTGGTAATGCCGCCCTCACCACATAATTGGCCACACTTTTGTCCTTTTTGTATGCAAATAGTGGCGGCACAGAGAAATCTTCATGCAGATTTTTTAGCAAATGCCAGTTAGATGTAATGAGCTTCCTGTGTAAGTTAGTTGCAGGACAGAAAGTGGTGACACACACCATCCTTTTGACATCTGGCTTGGTTCTTTTTTCAAGCAGAGTCTCACGAGGGGTCCACCATGCTCGTTTAAGTGAGTTTTTCAATAGTTTCTTAGGGTACCCTCTCTGCATGAGTCGATGTTTCAATTGCTCTGCGTGTCTGAAATATTCTTCCTTATTGGAGCAATTTCTGTGGATTCTTAGAAATTGCCCAAACGGCAGATTTTGTTTCAGGCTCCGAGGATGATTACTAGAGAAATGCAACGCTTTATTCCTGTCAGAGGGCTTTCGAAACAACGTTGTGCTTAAACCGCCATTAAAAGGTTCTACCTTTACGTCCAGGAAGTTGATGGATTCATTTGATGACGAAACCGAGAACTGGATGTCAATCGTCCTTGAGTTCAGCCAACTAACGAATAGTCCAAGATCTTCTTGTTCTCCTGTCCAAACCATGAACACGTCATCTATGTATCTCATGTAATGGGAAATGTTGCTGCTGAAGGGATTAGTTTGGTAAATGAATTTATCCTCAAAAAGTCCCATGAACATGATGGCTAGCTCTGGGGCAAAGGGGCAACCCATCGCCACCCCCTTAATTTGGTAAAAAAATTCAGCATCAAACGTAAAAAAGTTTTTTTGCAGGGCAAACCGTGCAAGGTCAAGTATGAAGTTAGTGGGAACTCTGACCGGTCTAACCCTTTTCTCCAAGAACACGGTTAGTGTTTCAAGTGCTTGATCTTGGGGGATCTGGGTGTATAACGACACCACGTCTAGAGTGACTAGAAGTTGTCTGTTCTTATCGAATTTGATAGTGGAAATGCGATTGAGGAATGCGGTGGTATCTTGGAGGTGAGCGGGAATTGTCTGTATGAAGGGTTTCAAAAAATGGTCGATGTATTTGGCAATAGGTTCGAACAGGGATTCGCACCCTGAAATTATAGGTCGTCCTGGGGGATTGTTCTCGTCCTTGTGCAATTTAGGGAGCACATAGAACACCGGGGTTCTGGGACTCTTGTTCTGTAGGAATGCTAATTCCTTGGGTCCTATAATTCCCTCATCGAAACCTCTTTGGATGATAACAAATAGTTGATTCTTTAGTTCCAATGTTGGATCCTTCCCGATGCGTCTGTAGCAGTTCTGGTCATTGAGCTGGCGGTTCACTTCTAATTTGTATTTGTTAATGTCCCATATCACCACTGCTCCGCCCTTATCGGCCTGTTTTACTACAATAGTGTTGTCATTTTTAACTGCCTCTAAGGCATCCTTTTCTGCTTTAGAGAGATTAAACTTCACAAAAGACTTCTTTTTCTCTATCGATGAAATCCCTGATAATACAGTTGTTTCAAATGTTGAGACTTCCTTTGGGATTTTAGGGCCTTTTGGGCAAAATGTCGACTTTCTCTTAAGGCCAGTAGTTTCTTCCTGTAAGCTTTCAGTAGAGTCCTGAAAAAATGTTTTTAAACGGATTTTCCGACAGAACTCCAATGTCTCTAGTTTCATTCTAGTGAAATCCGTTGGTCTTGATGGGACAAAGTTGAGTCCTTTAGTCAGGATTGATGTTTCCGCTTCTGTGAGTGTCCGATTAGATAAATTGTAAATAGTGGAAACTTCTAGTTGTTGTAAGATTTCTGGCGTGTCCTCATTTGCCATGGTTGTGTGAAACGTACCCTGCCTCTGGGTTTCTGTTGGCCCCGGCCTAAAAAAGGCTGTTGAGTCTGCGCTTGTTGTTGGTATTGATTGGGCCTTCCACTTACAAAACAATCACGTCTCCCAGGTTGATATGCAGCACCATGAAATATTCTGAAAGATGATTACCTTGTATTGTCAATTCCATTTGTAAATGCAATTGTTACTTGATGGAATGGTAACTTGTAACATGCCGTCTTTTTTCAATAAAGGTTTTGAAAAACAAAAAAAACACAAAAATACCTGAATAACTTTTTTTGTTGAAGTTCATTTTAACGACCTGTCTCTTGCAATCCAGCATCGAGATCAAGATTTTCTGATGAGGGTGCATCCGCAAGACAAGGGGTGCACCCACCACAGCTAACGGTGGCTGAAGACTCTTTGTCCTGAGCGACCCTTGACCTTGCCAGGTAGGTCTCTCCCCCATTACACAGCTCCGCCTGTGTTGTCCTGCCCGCTACTGCTGCTGGTAAGTTTGCACCTCTGCTTGTTGCCTCTGTGCCTTTTGCCACCTATCCCCCTCGCTGCCCCCGGTTTTCTGTGCCCGTTTTCCTCTGCTTGTTTCCCTTTTTTGCCTTCTGTTCCCCTTGTGTGCCCTCGATTCTGTGCCCTTTTAGCCTTCTGTTCCCCTTGTGTGCCCCTAATTCTGCACCCGTTTTTGCCTTCTGTGCCCCTGATTCTGTGCCCCGTTGCCCCCGGTTACCTCACCCCTCCTGGTTCCCGCCGCTGCGAACCGTGCAGCCACGCCCCCTCACTGACCATTCGCTGCCCCTGCCTCCCGCCTTCCAGCTGCTCCTCCCTCCCACCTCCTCATATATGGCGGCCGCTACGCTACCGCGCAGCAGACACGTGCAGCGGGTGCGCCGCTGGCGCACCGAAGGCAAGCCCGTCTGTGCCTGAACCGTGCCCAGCGCCAGAACCCCAGGTCCTCGTGCCCACCAAGACGACGGCCGCCGCTACGATGCCAGCATACTCCAGGCTCTCAACCCCGGAGGAACCCCGGAGGAACCCACACCTGCTTCAAGGCTGCCCTGAACCGCACTCATGGTCCCTTCACCTGCTGGAACTGCAGCTACAACCTCGGACTGAGACAGCTCGTCTCAACGCCGACCTATTCCGCCAGCCACACACTAGACCCCGTCTTCTCCTCAAGCTCCCACGTCTCCTTCAGCCACACCACAAACTCCTCTGGACCGACCACCGCTGCATCCACTTCACCTTCTAGAAACCCACCACACACAACCGCACCCAACAGATCCCACGCCACTGCTGAAATAAAGTCACCGAAGACCAACTACAGGCAAACCTCGCTCTCAGCCCACCCACCGACCACTCTTACACCGCCAACGCTGCCCACAACCCACCTACAGAGACACCAGCAAGAGAGTCAACTGGTTCACCCCGGGACTCCTAGCATCCAAGCGTAACTGCTGGAAACTAGAGAATAAATGGCACTGTGAAAAGACACCGGACAGCCACACAGCCCACAAAGACGCCATCCGCAACCACCATCACCTCATCAGGTCCGCCAAGAGGATCTTCTTCAAAGACTGCCTCGACAACAACGCACACAACAGCAAGGAGCTCTTCAACATCGTGAAGGAACTCTCCAACCCCAGCTCCAACACCAACGACATCCCGCCGCCGCAAGCCCTGTGCGATTCCCTCGCCACCATCTTCCACCGCAAGATCACCGATATCCACGACAGCTTCAACACTCAGACAGCGCCAACAGACACCGACACACCAGAATCACCGCACACCATTGACCACGACCCCTTGCCAGCCTGGGCCAATGTGAACATTGATGACACCATCGAGACAATGAGCACAATCCACTCCGGCTCCCCGTCAGACCCTTTCCCGCACCACAACTTCAACAAAGCGAGCAGCTCCATCGAACACCACCTGCGCAACATCATCAATCTCTCCTTCGAGACCGCGACCTTCCCAGAGAGCTGGAAACACGCCAAGATCAACGTCCTACTCAAAAAACCCAAGGCAGACCCGAGAGACCTCAAGAAGTTCCGGCCCATCTCCCTGCTTCCATTCCCAGCCACGGTATCGAGAAGATCGTCAACAGACAGCTAACCCGATACCTCGAAGAAAACAGCATCCTGGACCCATCCCAGTCAGGGTTCCGCAGCAACCACAGCATCGAGACGGCCCTCATCACCGCCAACGAAGACATCAGGACCCTGCTGGACCACGGTGAGACCACAGCCCTCATCCTGCTGGACCTCTCCGCCGCCTTCGACACTGTCTGCCACTGCACTCTATGCGCACGCCTCCATGACGCAGGGATCCAAAACAAGGCCTTGGAATGGACCACCTCCTTCCTCTCCGGCAGAACCCAGAGAGTCCACCTCCCCGATTCTGATCCGAAGCCTCCAAGATCATCTGCAGCTTACCCCAGGGATCATCCCTCAGCCTGACACTGTTCAACATCTACATGGCCCCACGCGCAACGCATCGCCCGACAGCACGACCTCAACATAATCTCCTACGCCGACGACACTCAACTGTTCCTCTCCCTCACCAAGAACCCCTTCACCGCCAAACCCAACCTCCATGAAGGAATGAAGGCCGTCACCGACTGGATGAAGAGCAGCCGACTAAAGCTGAACACGGACAAGACGGAGGTCCTCATCCTCGGCTCCAACCCTTCAGCCTGGGACGACTCCTGGTGGCCAATGACACTGGGGGCAGCCCTGACACCCACCGACCACTCACGCAACCTGGGAGTCAACCTCGACTCAACGCTCTCCATGGCCAAGCAAGTCAATGCAGTCTCCTCCTCCTGCTTCAACACCCACCGCATGCTCCGCAAGCTCTACAGGTGGATCCCGACAGATACAAGAATAACAGTCACCCAGGCCTTCGTCAGCAGCAGACTCGACTATGGAAATGCCCTCTATGCGGGAGCCCCGACCAAGCTCATCAAACGACTGCAACGCATTCAAAACGCCTCTGCACGCCTGATCCTCGACGTACCACACCACAGCCACATCACCCCCCACCTGAGAAACCTGCACTGGCTCCCCATCGACAGGAGAATCTCCTTCAAACTCCTCATCCACGCACACAAGGCACTCCACAAGACCGGCCCAGCCTACCACAACAGACGACTCTTCTTCTATGTCCCTAACCGCCAGCTCCGCTTCGCCGACCTCTCCCTCGCCAACGTCCCGCGCATCTAAAGAACAACCACCGGCAGCAGATCCTTCTCCCACCTCGCCACCAAGACCTGGAACACCCTTCCACTCAGCCTATGACAGACCCAAGACCTGCTGACCTTCAAGAGACTACTTAAGACCTGGCTTTTCGACCAGTAGCGGCAACCCCCCTTTTTTTCCCCAGCGCCTTGAGAACCTCGCAGGTAAGTAGTGCGCTCTACAAATTCTGTGATTGATTGATTGATTGTACTGGGGTTCAAACAATAATTATTCTGGAACTGCCTGGGCTAGAATCAAATTTACAACCATTCCAGGGGCACAGCATCATATTCTTGCTACCCCACAGATTTCTAGCCAATGAGTTAAGTCATGGAAACCTCAAGACCCCAGAGCGCACTAGTAGTAACAATACAGTCTCCTCACAACACAGTGAGGCTCAGGAAAGAAACTGGCACAAATGCAATTACTACTCAATACAATGAGCTTCACCTGATACCAGATGTCATTGAGCAGATTGTTCTAAGGTCCTAGTCAGCTAGCTTCAATTGACCTTGTAACTCTCGAGTAGATACATGCAAGTGGGCTATCCTGCTAAAGTTTTTCTATGCAGCTGTGTTGTGTTCCTCACTTAGGGTCCAATACTCATCTTTGCAGATTCAGTCCAGTGACGCACACAGGCAGGAAATGTATCCTCTTCATTGCTCAGCAATAGGACTATTCCAAGGGTTTCTGGATATAGTCTTAGTCCAGAGTGGGGAATAGCATCATCTTGGTCATCTACAGGCAGGGGGTACACCCACAACAGCCACTGGTGGCTGGTGACTATGTTGGCACAAGGGTACCGTTCAGTTGTTCAAACGATGATTTCTCTGGAACAGCTTGGGCTAGAAACAAAATTCTTCCTCGTCACAGCTCAGCAATATTAAGGGAGTCAGCCCTAGTCGAGAGCGGCGGAATGGCAACCATAAGTGATTCCACTCCTGCATCTGATGTCCTGTCATCTGCACTAGTAATTGCAGACCAACCTCAGTTGAAGAGAAAATGATGAACAAAACACTGGGCATATGGCCCATTCCTTTACCTTCTTAAGAGGCAACGCCAGGCTAATAAAGGCTGCCACAGCTTTCAAATTTGGGGGCTCCTCCAACTTTGCAGGTGCATTGTTCACCATGATAACTTCATGCCGAATGCACAAAGCAGTGCAGCTGCTCCCGGGCTGGTTTTAGGAGATAAAATCAGTATTGGGCCCACAAAGAACACGAGAAGTTTTAGGAATGAAGATCTTGGCAGGAAAAGGGCGAGTATTTTTCCCTGGCAAGGAAAGCCATGGCTAGATCAAATGGGATGATGGGCTAACCCACAGATAAAAATGGCTGGGGAGGGGAACAAGAGATTGTCTGGATGCAGGTTCATGGGTCCTAGATAGACACTGGGCAGCCTTACACAAGTCAACTACCATCTTGGCAATGCACCCCACGCAAAGTTCAATGGGCTCCATTATTTCCTGGGTTAGTCACAAGAGAATCCAGCACTCTCACAGGCCTCAGTATTCCCAATGACTGATCTTCTAGTCTCTTTTGGAGAAATACCATCTATCTGTGTTATCAAAGCTCTTCTACGTGTTTTACCAGGATGGTATTTTACCGAAATTGATTTTAGGAACACCATCTTAATAGCTTACCCAAAAATGGTTTGGTATATCCCTATTTCGAGATAGTTAATAGCCATGAAATGTTCGTCACAGAATTTTAATTATTAACAATTCAGTTACAGCAATGACTTAGCAGTAACGGGGTTGTAAAAGGAGTGTGTTGTGGAAATTGTAAATAATCAATTCCCGAACCCTAAGGTTTTCTGAATGTGTACCACATTTCCCAGATGGTATTTTACCAAAACAGTTTTGAGGAAAGGCACACTGGCACCTTTACTCTGAATATTGTTGTTAAAATGTTGTTAATGAGCATAACATGCACTTAGTCGAATTTCCATTATTAATACTGAATTTCCAACATTAACTGAGCAGTATGGGGACTGCACAAATTATTCATAACAAGTTGAAGCTAAATTACTGTCTGGCATGAAGACCCCACATGCTCTCCCAGTTGTGTCAGAAACCTTTACACTGAAAATAATGAGGCTTACTGTACCATAATGCACGAGGAGGCTTGGTGCTGGGCCTAATGAAGAACCTGTGCTGGGCTGCTGACTGGGTGTCCTGTTGGACACTGTAAACAGCTCTGTTTTTCATCTACCCATAAATTAAAAACTCAATTTTTCTGTTCTGGCACTTTCTCTTGTCAATTTCAACTGCTGATTTCCTGTCCTGCAAATTCTAACTACGTTTAACAAAGCTATTAACTATAGATTAGCATCCAACGTAGGTTAATGGTATTCCTGGAGGATTTTACCTTGATGATTGGCATTTGACATCTTCCTCCCTTTGTACTGTCTTAGCTCGGTGCCCTGCTGTGCTACCTATGTTGCCTTCACAGGCATCTTTTTTAGGTTTCACCTGCACAGAGCTTGCGCTGAGCATGTGAAATCTATTGTATTCAATATATCATAAAAGTGGCTTACATCCGGCCTTCACTTATTATTTGTCTGCGTGCTTATGCCTTTACTTTTTCTTAGTTCTATTGGTTGTAGCATTGTATTACCTGCTTCTTTGGGCATTCTTCTCTTAACAGTATCCCATGGCCCAATTACTCATTCTCATCCGTGTTATCCGCTTTTATGGCTGGAACTTCTCTCATTAGGTTAAGGCTGGGATCCGACTCCTTTTACCTAATGTTTGAGTACTTTCACCGATACATTTGAACAATTCTTTTCATGGCAGAAAGCACGGCTACATTTCCTTGTTTTTCCGACACTTTTATTATTTAATTGGATCTTTATTTAACTTTCCCTGGCTGCCCACATTTATTCGCATACTTTCGCTGACATATCTTTTTAAGGGCTTTCAACTGGTGCATTAATGCTTGTTGAGATGCAACTATGCACGCTTAATCAACGCTTCAAATAAAATCAGATGAAGTGCTGAGTTTTTGATTTTGTAAAGGCAAATAACTGAGTGAATGCTGTCCACCGTGAACGTTTGTCTTGGAGAGCACCTGGTGCAGCAGGAGAGGCGCGGTGTGCATCATGCGCACCTCGGGCCTCATTTATGAGAAATGACGCATTGCTGCGTGAAAGCAGCGATGCGTCACTTCTCAGTGCGAGCTCCTTGCACCATGATTGATGCGTCATATTTATAATATGACGCATCATGTCGCAAGGAGTTACAGATACGTCAGTAGGCGCAAAAGTGACGCATTGCTGGAGTGTGTCACAAAAGTGACGCAACTCCAGCAAATGTGTCATTTCACATGGGCAAGTCCCATGTTGTTCGTGCCTGTGTCAGCCTTATGCCTGCCGTGAAGAAGGCGTAAGATGTTGATGCATTAGCGGCCAAGAAATGGCGCAGTGAAATCTTATAGATTTCACTGCGTCACTTTCATGACCATTTCTTGCGTCAAAACGCCTCCCTTGCATACATTATACCTGGCACAGGTATAATGTGGCGCAGGACTTTACAAAGTCACGTATCTACCTAGATGCGTCTCTTTGTAGATATGGCGCAACAAGGCGCATTTTCTACGCCACTGGTGCGTCCCAAAAAGTGACGCACCGGCGGCGTAAAAGTGACACACAGCCTCATAAATGAGGCCCCTCATCTCTTTCCATTTGCAGATCCTCTCACAAAGCAAAGTCACCCCCACCACTGCCTGTGACAACAAAATCAGCTGATGGCATGCCACCTGAAGCCTTTGTGATGGCCCTGCATGATGTCGTTCCTTTGCGGAGCTACTCCATCGGGCTGCTCTCTCAAGGAGCTTTATGATGCACATCGCAGGAGGGCGTAAAATAACACTCAATTGCTTTGCTTTTCCCCTGCCCCCTTACATCCACAAAAGAAGGTTGGGTGGATGGTTTGTGGAAACACAGACTCATATGCTAGAGTACTCCACCATATCAATGTTTAAGGCACATGCATTTGGTATGAATTGTTAGCAAATGATTCACTGTGTGCGTGGGGTACATTATGACAACAGCACATGAAGATGGTGGTCTTAACAGAGAATCCAGGATGACAGTACGCTCCTTGCGTTAGCTCTTTACTGCACCTGCAGTCTCCAGTGATGGAATAAGGGCAGCATCCTCACCAGCTGGGCACATTATCTATGTCCAGTTCTGTGACAGGAAAGCTCAACCCACTGAACCGTCTCTTACTGCTTGTGCAGTAAAGTTTGATCGAGTAACTCAACATAAGACACCTCTAGAAATAGAAAACATCTTATGAATAGAAAAGGCAAGCGTATAGATGTTTGTTGGGGCTTTGCTAACATTCAGAGCTGTAGTGCATTGCTCCCAATACTTGGAGGCCCTAAAATTTTAAGTCAGGCAACAATTGGGTAAGATGGTTTTATCACATTTTATACAGCCATATGATGCACAGACTGGAGCAGGGGTGTTAACCTGGCTTACCCAGTGCTTTAAAAGGGAAAAAATAAGTGCAGGTACTCATTAAAATGAGCTAGAGGTGTGCCAAGTGGGCGGGGCTATGGGCGGGGCTAAGGGCAAGACATAATGATTGATTGATTGTGGGTTTCTAAAGCGCTAGAATCGACTCCCGAAGGAGTATCTCTGCGCTGTAGACCGCTGGGGAACCCGTCCTGGCTTTCCCTGTGAGATGGTCCCTCCTGGGAGTCTCCAAGGTGAAACCAGGCATCCCTGGCGTCTGTGGGGGTCCGTTGTAGAGATGAGGCAAGCTAATGCCCAGAGTTGCCGAGTGTGATCCCTGGTTAGAGTAGGCACCGAGGCGAGAATTATCGAGTCCGTTGACCCTGGTCCACGACCCTGCCGCGTCGGGAATTGAACCCTGGTCCCGGGCCGTCCTCTGCTCCCGGGTCTGCCGCCTGTAACTAGTGAGCCACACCGCTCCACTTGATGATTTTTACACCAGTTGCAACACACAGAAATGCATTTATGTAAACAAAATAGGTTAAATCATTACACAAAATGAAAGCCATACATGATATGTTAACATTTCCTTGTTTCACAATATTGCAAATTCTTAATGTCAAACCATTATTTGTTGTTGTTGTGCACAATGCTATACCTTCTCAAGCATGCACACACACAGAAAAACACGCAGACGTACACAAATGCATTTTACTATGTAATGGAGCCTAGGCTGAATAGTCAGCAGCAGATGAGCTTAGGACTACAGAAGCGCCTTGGCTGTCAGAGGCAGCTTCTTTTCAGACAGCCTTGTGCTCACCAGCACTATCAACCAATGAGCCTACCAGTAGCGAAGTGCCGGTACTATCAGTGATAAAAATAAGGGGTGCCGGTACTCAGTACCTGTGAGTATCGTCCCATTTAAAGCACAGTCTCTGCCCTTTCCACTAAGGTCAGGCTCTTCCTGTCTCTTGCTGGTTCAGTGTCTTTACATCCACATCTCAGCTCCGTTCTCGATTCACCTCATTTCTACCCAGCCTCTAACCTTTTCTTCGTGGTTCTGCCCCTCTTACTCCCACCTCTCGCTTACTCTCTCCACAAGCCTCTTAGATTTTGTTCCTATTTTTTCCCCACTTGCCTCCTCTTCTCCACGCAATGATGTACCCATGCCCTATGTGTGTCACCTGGCCAGTATTTTGTTGCGCTGTATTTTATTATTTGTGTTGATAGAGAACGCCTACTGTTGAGGCCTGTACTTTTAAATAAAGGCTTGCAACCAAAAAAAAACCTTGCTAAATCAGGATTGGTATTTTTTCCAATAAATAAAAGCATAAATCATTTAATCACTTCTAAAGTATTTACAAGCTGTGAAAGTGTGTGCCTAAGCACGCGTCCACGCGCCGTCGCGGCCCTGCAAATTCTGCAAGGCAATGTTTTTAAACTAAATTTCAGGCTAAAAGTTATTTCAATTCTCTTGCTCAGACTGCTTCCCGGCATTAAAAGAGGCAATTTGATTGAAATTGCATGTGGTTCATCAATAGTTAAACCAGTTACTTCAAGAAATAAAGCAGATTATTTACTTTACACACATTTATGTTAAAATACCATTTCTAAGCAACCATTTCAGAATTGAACAAATATCTGGTATTTTCATCGGAAAATCCCGACTTTAGCTGTCACCACACTTTTATTTACATTCCTTCCACCTTCTTCTATGTTTATCTCGTTTTCCTCCCAACGAGATCCATTGCCAGTTGTCATTCCTGGGGTGGTGCAGTGGTCCCTGCTATTCATTGCTTTTTGGGGCAGGGCTGCCTTCACACCTAGGGATCCCTTGCTGTTATCTTGTAAATGCAGCCATTAGTGTTGGAGGGGCGCACAAAGGAAAGCAGCTCCTGTGCTTAAAAAAAATTAAAAGAAAACCCGCTTTGGCGAGGGTGTAGGGTTCTTAATCACTGGGTGACACTGGCCCTCTCCAACACCTGCAGTGTGGGGAAATTCCTAATGGGCGATGCTAATCCAGCAGCCTCTCTGCAAAAAGGCTATTTCAGGGGCTCAGGGCGATTTACGAGATCAGGAACCAGAGTGGAATATGTCTGCTTTAGAGGAGATACCCAACCCGAGCCTGCCGTGCCAACAATCAGGGTACCGGTACTCTCCCAGAGTAAAAAAAAAGTGCCGGTACTGGCGGCTCAACAATTTGGAAGTGCCGGTACTCAGTACTGGTGAGTACCGGCCCATTTAAAGCACTGGGCTTACCCAGGATGACTCCCTTTGTATTCTCTACGGAGGATGAGCTATTCTGGCTGAGGCTAGCTTTGCACTTTTTGAGTATTCCACGAAAGTCCCTGTTTCACAAGTCAGTTCAGTTGTTACAACGCAATTTAATGCATCAGTGATCTTCAGTTTTTAAGACAGAGTGTATGTTTTTTCTGTTTAGCAGATTGTACCGTTAACTTCTTCTGCATGTAAAATGTGTAAAATGCAGCTAAGAAAATGGCAGCACCATTTCTGTATTTCGTCGTTACATTCATACCACTCCACAAAGTTATCAAAGAATATTAGAAATTATAAATCACCTTCGATTACTAAGAGACTAGGGGCCAGATGTATCAAGCCTTTTTCCCTTTCGCAAACGTGATGAATTTCAGAATCATCCCGTTTGCGAACGGGAATAAAGCCTTTTGGGATATATCATTCCAAAAGGCCATTGCAAAATAAGGAATCACAAAATTTGTGATGCCCTATTTTGCTAATGCATTTAAGGAATAGCAAAATAAGGGGTGCAACAGGGTGTCCTTTTGGCACCCTTGCACCCTTGAAATTGCATTAGCAATTTGTGAGTACATTCTGGGTACTCGCAAATCGCGGATGTCTTCCCATTCATTCCTATTGGCCTCTAGGCCCATAGGAAGGAATGGGAAGGTATTCCTTAATTGCGAATCACAATTAAGGAATCTGTAGGAATCGCATTTATTATTGCAAAACCTACATACGTTGCATTTTGCAAGTACTTAATAGCGAATCGGTAAAATTCACTATTAAGGGATCGCAAAATACAATGATGATACATCTTCCCCTAACAAACTCAGCGGTGGGTGAAACATTGACAAAGTTTAAAAACTGTTTGTTCCCTTCATGTTACACAGCTTGTACAATCCTTTCTCAGAGCAGTCACCCCAGTAATAATTTACATGTAAAAAACACTCAGAATAATGCATTTGTCAGGAGGTCAGTCAACGTTAAACATGACGTTGTCATCCAAAGAGGGATGGTGCTCAATTAACTTTAAAAATCACAAATGTCTTTTACCCTTTTAGGGCTAGTCAGTGTAGGGCAGAGCTTTCCAAACTGTGTGTCCCGACACAGTACTGTGTCACCTGCAAACGGTGGGAGTGTCACGGGATAACACCAGTATTAATGGGCACTTAGCAAATAGCTGCTGCTAATTAAGAGGCATTCCTTTGAAAGCTTTGTTCTCACTATGCCTCATCTATTGAATAACGTCTCCCAGTAAATGGTCTTTTAAAGACCTGCGAAGTACTCGGGTGCGGCTGTGTGTGTGCCCGGGAAGCTGGGGTGAGGTGACAGAGGGAGACAGACAGAGGGAGATAGAGGGAGGAAGACAGAGAGATAGGGAAACAGAGAGAGAGAGAGACCGAGACAGAGAGAGAGGGAGACAGAGAGGGAGGGAGGGAGAGAGACAGAGGGACGGAGACAGAGGGACCGGAGACAGAGGGACAGAGACAGGGGGAGACAGAGAGGGAGACAGAGGCTGACAGACAGAGGGAGGAGGGCGACAGAGGGAGGAAGACAGACATACAGAGGGAGTGAGGGAGACAGAGGGAGACAAAGGGAGGGAGAGGGACTGAGACATAGGGAGACAGGGAGGGAGACAGAGGCTGACAGAGGGAGACAGACAGAGTGAGGAGGGTGACAGAGGGAGACAGACAGACAGTCAGACAGAGGGAGGGAGGGATGGAGACAGATAAAGGGAGACAGAGGGAGGGAGACAGACAGAGGGAGGGAGACAGACAGAGGGAGGAGGGTGACAGAAGGAGACAGACAGACAGTCAGACAGAGGGAGGGAGGGATGGAGACAGATAGAGGGAGACAGAGGGAGGGAGTCAGACAGAGGGAGACAGAGATAGAGGAAAACCGTGCGAGACAGAGAGAGAGGGAGACAGAAAGAGGGAGACAGAGGGAGATAGAGGGAGGGAGACAGAGGGAGGGAGACAGAGAGACGGAGACAGAGGGAAGGGGACAGCGAGAGGGATAAAGAAGGCGAAAGACAGAGGGAGACAGACAGAGGGAGGGAGACAGATGAACGGAGACAGACAAGAGGGAGACAGACGGAGACAGACAGAGGGAGGGAGAGAAAGAGAGGGAGACAGAGAGAGGGGGAGGGAGACAGAGAGAGGGAGACAGAGAGAGAGGTAGACAGACAAAGTGAGGGAGACAGAGGGAGACAGAGAGGGAGAGAAATATAGAGAGGGAGGGAGACAGAGAGAGAAGGGGAGGGAGACGGAGAGAGCGAGAGAGGCAGAGAGAGGGAGGGAGACAGCGACAGACAGAGACAAATAGAGGCAGAGACAGGGACAGGGGCAGACAGATAGAGGCAGAGACTGAGACAGACAGGGAGGCAGAGAGACATAGAGGGAGACGGAGAGGGAGACGGAGAGAGACAGAGTGAGAGAGAGAGGAAGAGGGAGACAGAGGGTGACAGAGGGAGGGAGACAGAGAGAGGGAGACAGAGAGGGGGGACAGAGGGAGGGAGACAGAGAGAGAGGGAGACAGAGAGAGAGGGAGACAGAGGGAGAGAGAAAGAGGGAGGGAGACAGACAGAGGGAGACAGACAGAGGGAGACAGAGGGAGAGCAAGAGGGAGACAGAGGGAGAGAGAGAGGGAGAGGGAGGGAGACAGAGGGACAGAAACAGAGGGAGGGAGGCAGACAGAGGGAGACAGACAGAGGGAGGAGGGCAACAGAGGGAGCGAGACAGACAGAGGGAGACAGGGGGAGGGAGGGAGAGGGAGGGAGACAGAGAGAGGGAGACAGTTAGAGAGAGAGAGAGGGAGACAGACAGAGTGAGTGAGATAGAGGGAGACAGAGAGAGGGAGAGGGGGAGGGAGAGAGAGAGAAAGGGAGAGAGAGAGAGATAGAGAGAGGAAGGGAGACAGAAAGAGAGAGGGAGGGAGACAGAGAGAGGGAGGGAGAGAGAGATAAAGAGAGGGAGGGAGAGAGAGAGAGAGAGAGAGAGAGAGAGAGAGAGATGTGTGTATGCCGGGTCTGGTGGCTCAGTGGACGAAGGCATCCGGCTGCAGGGGCCTGTGTCCAACCTCATGGTCTCAAATTTGCTTGAAAATGCACCATTTTCCCACTTTTATTTCAAAATGTTCTTCTGGGGGAGGACCCCCCCGAACCCGCCCTTAAGTGGTTCAAGCTCGCTCGCTATGCTCGCTTCCTCCACTGCCTTACTGTGTCTCAAAATTATGCATCTCCAAAAAGTGTGTCACCAGCATGAGAAGTTTTGAAAGCTGTGGTGTAGGGTGCTGTTAGGTTTGAGACTAATTAGATGACTAGTTACAAATACCAGAAAACCTCTAGTGTTATGTGCAGCAGAAAGGAAACCTAGCCTCCTTCGTGTTACTCCCCCTCAATCCACTTCCTCTCTCCCTCATGTGCTGCTTCCCCATGCGTCCGACGGCCGTCCGACGCATCAAAGAGGTTAATTTGATTCATGCAAAACTGCACACTCCTGTTCTTTCTTTTTCAACACCAGATTTCACTAATTTCTTTTCTCTTTGATTTTTTACTTGCTCACTGACCCTCTCTTTCTTTTTAGGTTGAGAATTCGAGATCTCTTTTATATACTTTAGTCTATACTTATATGTGTAGGTACTTTGTTGGCTCTGGAGATCAGCCCTAGGACTTGTCTGCTTCCACTTAGGGACTTTTTTTTCTGTTCAAGTGCCTCTATTTAACTGTCTTGATAGAAAACAACCAGCAGCGCTCAGTAAAATACCAGAATTGATTTCTGCTTGTTCAACTGCCTGCAAATGCTTGTTTATTAAATCCTTACTTATATTACTTATCTTCTTGCTTCGTTCTTTAGTCCCTCCTCCTGTCGTGCTTTCCTTTATTGGTTTTCTCATTATTAATCCCTTCCTCTAACCTTGTAACATAGTGCCTGGCATTCAGGTACCCCGTTCAAATATTAGTTTACCATATCAGTTTTACACCTGCTCACCAAGCTAAAACGTACAACAAAATAATTATTAATAATCGCTTAGGCGAAACGTATTGCTTTTACCAATGCTTGTTTTATTCTAGGGGCCCATCCCATGAGCTGGTCTTATTCCGCCATAATTCCCAGATACTTTAACTGATCCTGTCCGAGTGAGGGGTGACCGACTATCGGCTGCTGCTCCTTAGAGATTTCGTCTAAATCTTGACTAGTATCTTACAGTGGTGTTGGGAGATTCAGGAAGAGGATCACAGCATGCCTTTCTGAGGATGTAGGAGTCTAGGACAGTGACATTGGTAACAAAGTGTGTTATATGCAGGGCCGGACTGGGAACAGAAACCGGCCCTGGCAAACTTCTCGGCTGGCCCCCCTAGGGAAGCGAGGGGGAGCGGCGAGCTGTTTGCTAGGGCTGGTTTTGGCCAATTTTGTTATAGGGGGGCGATATTGCCAGCCTCAGTGGGCAACATTCACGGCTGCACATTAATTGGCATAAGTCATTGATGTTTCCACTCACTAACGGGACCACACCCACGCAGACAGTCTACCCTGTTGAATGGACTACAGAACTTGTGCGCTACCTGGGGATTCAGGTTCATACTGACCCAGAGATAATACTGCGTGAAAACTATGGGCGTGCAATGTAAAAGCTAAAAGACTCCATAGATAAGTGGATTAGACGCTCATTGTCTCTAATAGCTCGCATATCTTTGATGAAAATGAGTGTACTCCCTCTTTTTCTTTTCTTATTCTCTAACATCCCAATTAGATTGCCTAAATAATTTTTATAAAATCTCCGCACCCTACTAATATGACTTGTATGGGCAGGGAAGCAGCCCCGGATAAAATGGGAGATATTATTGAAAAGCTACAGCGAGGGTTGCCTAAAGGCTCCCGATCTAGAAGGAAACTACAGAGCTGCGCAAGTACTGCACGCACATTACTGGTTACATGGTTACATGGTTCCCAGATTTACCACAGTTACACATCGAAAGGAATATGGCCAGCCCTATTCCGTTACCTAAGAATCCGGTCAGTGATACTAGGGGGAGTTCTCAAGGTATAGACTTGATGGGGTGCACAAGTACTAAATGAAAAACATAGCAGTTGCTCAGCATGGTACACACCTATATTCACCCAGGTGGCCAGTTGAATGGTGTGCTTGGTTCCCGCTGTGTGAAGACAGGGCAGTCATACAAACGCTCCATAAACTACAAATTGTGCGGATAGGGGATTTCTTTCATGAAGGGGTAACGGAAACTTAAGGTCAAATACTAGTACAAATGCCCCAGACTTCAACTTTAGATGCATACCTGTATCACAGGGCCAGGCAGGCGCTTTGTGGCATTCTGGGAGATACCATGGAGGAACCACAGGAAGTGAAGGCACTGACATATCTGCTGCAAGCTAACTCCCCGCAGCTCGGCATCACAGTGCTTTACGCACTCAGCAGGAAGATGGTTAGGCCAATTCCGCAAAAAACACAGCATGAGTGGCAAGGGGAGTTAGGTATAGAAATCACAAAGGCACACTGAGCACACTGCTATGCAAACACCAAATCCATCTCACAAAATGGGTGACACAGGTTAATACACAACAAATTTCTCCATAAGGCATACTATACTCCATCTCAACTATACAAGTGTGGTTTTGCTGAAGACGACAAGTGTCCAAGATGCAGGGCTGTGCACGCAGGCTTTTTACACTTGGCGTGGGAATGCCCTGGCATCCAAGCATTCTGGAGGGAGGTGTTCACAATTCTTACGCAGATGTTGGAATTTCCAATTCCAGAAACCCCTCTGGTTGAACTGCTAGGGTATGACAAAGACCTATCTAAAGTGGGTCGCAAATTGGTGGCCATTAGTCTGTAACTAGCAAAACGCAGAGTAGCAATGCGATGGATGCGTAGACCGCTGCCCAAAATATCAGACTGGCAATCAGATTTGGTGTATTGGTCCACGCAATCAGACAACTACAACGCCCTAATTCCAGAACAATGTAGGCCAAAAGACGTTGGGGACCATATCAGATTTATATAGCACACAGTGTAACTGTTGAAAGGAAGCAGGAGGGACACAGTCAAACAGATAGGGTACAAGCGACAGAGTAGAGTGGTGGGAGGGGGGAGGAAGGTTCTAAGGCTGCAGAAGGTATACATGACATGTATGGGGGAAATGTATTAGCAAATATACAGAAGTAGGTACCCGTCGATGGAGGGTGCACACTGAACAGTAGTGATACAGGGGGTGGCGAGTTGAAATGTTATTGAATTGTCCACAATGCATTTCTATGTGATATGTTTCACGGTATGTGATATTTTGTTTATGTATAATGCGCTGCTTGCTGACTGTACGCAATATAAATCCAATAAAGAAAGTTTAAAAAAAAGTGTTGTTAAAATAAAGTACTTAGAGCTTTCAATGAGTCGATTTTTTTTGTCGCCATCTTAAAAGATTCAACAAACCATAGAAAGACACTGGAATTTAAGATTTTCAAAAATGTTGAATCCTGCAGTTCCTTGGCAAGAGCACACATTTCATTATCATAATCACAGTCTGTTTAAGTAATTTAAATCCAGACTCTCCTGGTTCTTTCTCACCACTTCCGTTTCTTCTATAATAGTTCTCAGAGATCAAAGCGTCCCATGTTCTGAACACCTCAGTCAAACTGCAGCATGCGTCATCATAGCAACTCTTTTAAATATCTTGAAAGCAAGAACACAAAACAAGGCAAATTGTCAAAATATGGTAACCATGTGTTATAAGTTACATCCAATGATCCATCCTGCCATACAGCCATCTAATCAATCTATATAAACAGACAAATCCATCTATTAATCAATGTATCCACCCACATTCAACTCTCTGTTGACCTATATGTGTAGGTATCCCTGAATGTGTGCTGTCAGAGAATATGTGGGTCCATCTGTGTTTATGTGCGCCTTCATGTGTTGTCTGTTTATATAGGCACGTGTATATCTAGGTATCTGTGCTCCTGGATGTCTGTTAGTAAGCTATTCTGTGTGTACAGCTTAGTGTCTGGTATATTGCAGATATGTATCCTTATAAGATGTTTGTCACAGTGATGCACGAGTCGAACTTAATTGCTTTGTTAATACTTGTATTTTGGTCAGATTGTTCCCAGTTCTCACTGACCTCTCTTCTGTACCTTATGTGTGATTGGCTATGGGTTTATTCTCCCACTAACTAGGGAAACGGAAGGTGTGTGTCTCCTCTGGGGGCCACCAGTCGAGCATTGAACAAGGGTTGCCGGTCACTGAAAACTCCAGAGGGAGACCTGTGGGAGGCGAATGAACCTTATCGAGACTGTAGCACAACACCTGTATGAGGGGCCATAATAACCATCCTGCTTGTGCAACTGTGTGCAATGACTGCATGGATGTCACAGACCACGGTCACATTAAAGCATGGAACAATGCCTTGGCAGGGATTGGGTGGAAAGGCAGACTGACCAGAGACCTATAGCTGGCTCAGCGCTAGGTGAAATAGCACAACTCCAGAGTATTCAATTTAATTGTGACTCTATATTTTATGATTTTATGATTCTATGATATGTTCACTCCCCCGCCCCTCCCCCCCTTTTTTCTCCCTTTTCCCTTCCTCTTCATTTTTGGCTTACTGCATTTCATGCTCCTCATTTAATCATTTACGCATGTAAGATTTATTCTTTTTGTATTGTACTTGTTTATTTCTTTTGTCTAAAAAACTTCAATAAAATCATTTTGAACTTAAAGAAAAAAAAAATTAGTCATCATAGCAACTGTTTTAAATATCTTGAAAGCACGAACACAAAACAAGGCAAATTGTTAAAGAAAAAAAATAATAATAATAAATTAGTCATCATAGCAAAAAAAAAAAAAGGACCTCATTGGTATCTCCAGGTTTAGTGACTTTGCGGGGAGGATGCCATTACATTGTTTGCCCAACTACAGAGCAAATATGAAAAGAACAAGGAAGCCCACCTTCAACTGCAGGTCCGAGATGTTGTGGCTTGCCATTGTAGAGATTCGAATCTAATTCAACCCCACTGGAGGAAAGAGTACTTTTGGAAGTCCCGGTTAAGGCAACATCTCTAATCGTTAGCACACTCACTAGTAATATGCCTGTTTGGGGGAGACTCAGAGAAAAGTGGGTCCTAGGAGATTGGTAGGCACAGATTATGAAGTGGCACTCACACACCCAAGGGAGGTAGCAATCCATATTAGCTCCCACCGAATTCAAGTGAAAATCTTTCATAGAGCTCACTACAACAGGAGCAACCATTATACCTTGACTTTGATTGTAGATCACAAGGGCCTGGGATGTAGGATGGTGGATGGTAACTTTTTACGTATGGTAAAGGGGGGGAATTCCGGATATTCTGGAAAGAGGTAGGCATTAACTCTAAATGATACTTAGAGCAGCTACCCAAATGCCAACACAGTTTGCCATATGGTAGATACTCAATGATGTTAGCCTTGGGTGACGTTGGAGAGAATGTCTCGCTAAATAATGGGCATACATCTTTTTAACTCAAAATCAAACAATCGTTATATCGGCTGAAGGCAGTATAAAAGACCACATTTATAATTCAGAAAACGTTAGAAAAGGATCTTAGTTAAAAGAATAAAAACAAGCCTAGAGCAAACATACATATCAAGATAAAACCTTGAAATATATGTATATAAAAAAAAGGCTTCAGGGAAGCAACATTCTTTGGCTTAACCTCCAAGTGCTGGGAGATTATTTAGGCTTCCCATAAGCAGAATTTCTACTTGCACAAAAGACCGGACATCTGCTGTTCCCCATAGCCCAGCTCCATATAAGGAGGCCCCTATCTTTTTATCTTTTTTCAAAAGTAAGTTCAGCATCCAGCCACATGTCCAGTCAACAACTTTTTGAAGATTGCACAGATTTCCAGAAGATTGTGCCAAAGCGATCACTGCTCAAAATGGACTGAACTTATAGCAGGCACATTTTCACTGTTGTAATAGGTTCCCTAGACCAATTAATGTAAGGAGCAAGGTACTCGGGTACATTTATGGGCTCCTACCTTAAGCTATACAGTTAAAGAATCATGTACCCTGTTCTGATAAATAGGGATTAAACTGTAAAAATGAATTTGTTGCGGTGCGGAACTCTGATACTAGACTCTGCAACTTAGTAAGCTATTTCCTGATTTGATAATGGCCAACCATCCTAGAAGGGACACTTTGTATGCACATGGACTCAAATTTCTACCAAGGATATACAGAATTAGTCAACAGAATATCCATCTGGATTATACTTAAAACAACTGAAGGAGACTCAGCTCGTCGGCAAAGCAGTAGACATCTACTGTCCATCGATCATCTTATTTCCATACATGAACCAGGATAGTTAAGACCTTACTCTAAAATACACTGAGGGCTTGATTCACAAAGTGCCTCCGCACTCGTGTTGGAGGATCCTGCAGTCGTGGGGGAGTCTCCGCACTCGAGAACGAATCTCCGTTATAAGAATTCTCATTACAGAGATTTCGCACAGGGACTCCCCCACGCCTGTGGGGCCTCTGGCACGAGTGTGGAGGCCCTTTGTGAATCAGGTCCACAGTGTTGCATGCGCAATGTTGTTGATCACTGTTAGCTTTGTTTTTTCTAGTTATAGCTAAGGAGAGATAGTAATATGCTATTGAGAGAATTCAAAGAATCCTTTCTTCTTTGAGATAAGATACAAGGCATTTGCCTACAACTGGAAAATAGGGGGGAAATCACCATAATTCTGAAAAGGTCAATATTCTAATGTATTTGACCTAATGGTGAAGTCCTATGCCAATTTGTTAGTATCATGGGGAGGACGCCCAGGCCCGTAAAAAAAATGAAGCGGGGGACATTCATGGTTTCAGACATATCAGACTATTTGAGGTGCAGCTTGCTGTGAAGAGCCGTTCTGGTTTGGCTCCCTGTGTACAGTTCACTCAAAGCTGGCATACAAGTACGCACAAATTAGGCCATGTCCGTTTGCGAAATGAGTTAAAATTAACCAGGATGTTTATTTGAGATCATGTGACCTTCCAGGCACAATAGGAAATATAGCTTTTTTGATCCAGTTACATTGTGGTGGCGCTGGTATATGTAGTTATAGTCAAACTGTATGTTTTATTCCAATCATGTGACTCCTCCATGTGTAGTGGGTAATGGGGTCTTTATTCGTGTACTCAAAGCCGGTATCAAAACTGCAAGAGAGGAGAACGGTGTATGGACCCAGTTGTGGGAAGGAATCAATTGCAAATAAATTACACTTATAAACTGATTTGATTAGAGGGATGATGGCCATACTGTGCAAGTACAAATTTGTGGTGACCTTGCAGGGGCAGTAAATTGAATACACTCCATGTATTTTTCTAGCATCTATTTTCCATCCAATAGCTGTTACTAGGGGAAAATACCGATTTTCGGCCGTTTCCGACCGGTATTTGGATATTGAGATGTAGGGGCATGTTAAATTACAGACAGGCATATGCATCAACGTAAATACCGGGAGCAAATGGTCAGATTCTCAGAATCTGCCCCTTTGCTCCCGGTATTTTTGCATTTGGGATGCATGATCCCAAATGCAAAAATCGCAATTTAAGGAATCTCTAAATTGAGATTCCTTAAATTGCGATTGCATTTAAGGAATCCCAAATTGAGATTCCTTAAATGCAATGCATGAAAGTAAAAAAAATAGCGAATTCGCTAATAGGGGGAGCAACTTACCATGAAGTTGGACTTCATGGGAATTTGCTAAAACTTTGAAAAAAGCACTTTTGTGCATTTTTCAAAGTTTCATGTTGCGCACACACATGCCCTTAGGGCATGTGTGTGTGCCACATATGTGCGTAGATCAATTTCAGGGGTGCAACAGGGTGTCATTTTGACACCCTTGCACCCTTGAAATTGCATGAGCAATTTGCGAGTACCTACTGGTACTCGCAAATTGCTCATGCAATCTCCAATACATTCCTATGGGCCCATAGGAATGAATCGGACAGCATTCCTTAATTGCGACTAGCAATTTGCGAGTAGCAATTAAGGAATGTTAAGGAATCGTTATTTTAATAGCGATTCCTACATGCATAGGCTTTTGCTATTCCGAAATGGCGATTCCTTAAAAATCGCTATTTAGGAATAGCAAAAGGCTACATTGATGCAATTGCCAGAGAATCAGTAAATACCGATTCGGTAATTACCGAATCATTCCGATTTGGTAATTTCAAAAGTGAAATTACCTACATCCCATTTACCTACTCTTAAATACCGAATTGGTATGATTCAGTATTTAAGAGTAGGTAAATCGAGATTACCTACATTGGGCCCTAGGTCTTTTATGATGTTTTTCTGTTTTTCAATGCCAAAAAGGGTTGTTACAATGAAATACCTGTTGTTTCTAGCATGCACCCTTTTTTCTGACTAGGGACACTCTGACAAACCTGCCTTGCTGTTTGGTTCGCCCGTGGATTCTTGCATCTCCACCAACGCCTCGCGGAACCCGCTGCGCGGGTCCCGCTTCGCAGAGGGGCGCTCTCCTTCGTGGGCTGTTAGCTGCTGCTGGGGTAAGACAGGGGCTGAGGGCTGCGAGCAAGAGGGCTGGGACTACATTTCCCAGGAGTCCCAGTAACCCCGCCCGTTCCACCTGGGCTGCTCTCCCTCCCCGCCCCCAACGACCGGGTGATTTAATACCGGCTTGGACTGCACTTCGTGGGACACTCTGACAAACCTGCCTTGCTGTTTGGTTCGCCCGTGGATTCTTGCATCTCCACCAACGCCTCGCGGAACCCGCTGCGCGGGTCCCGCTTCGCAGAGGGGCGCTCTCCTTCGTGGGCTGTTAGCTGCTGCTGGGGTAAGACAGGGGCTGAGGGCTGCGAGCAAGAGGGCTGGGACTACATTTCCCAGGAATCCCAGTAACCCCGCCCGTTCCACCTGGGCTGCTCTCCCTCCCCGCCCCCAACGACCAGGTGATTTAATACCGGCTTGGACTGCACTTCGTGGGACACTCTGACAAACCTGCCTTGCTGTTTGGTTCGCCCGTGGATTCTTGCATCTCCACCAACGCCTCGCGGAACCCGCTGCGCGGGTCCCGCTTCGCAGAGGGGCGCTCTCCTTCGTGGGCTGTTAGCTGCTGCTGGGGTAAGACAGGGGCTGAGGGCTGCGAGCAAGAGGGCTGGGACTACATTTCCCAGGAGTCCCAGTAACCCCGCCCGTTCCACCTGGGCTGCTCTCCCTCCCCGCCCCCAACGACCGGGTGATCATCGTAATAGCTATATTTTAACACGTGAAAACCGCTGCGCGGGAGTTCGCCGGGAGAAGCCCGGGACAAGGGCGGGACCGTCTGTGGCCGTCCGGGGCCGAAGGAGGCCGGGCTGGGCCGCCCCCCTTGGTTCACGCACTTGACCCAAGGTACCTGTTTGCTACAATCTGCGGCAAAATATATCGTTGCACCTGAATGATGCCGTCTCCGGCCAAGGAGAGCACACCATTGAAGCCGGGAGGAGCTAAAAGCAGGACCTTAGAGAATTATTTCTCACGGGCCGGGGGGGAGGGGGACAAAGAGTGTAACTTGTCTCGGCTAAGAGCAGAAAGGAGACGCTCAATAGACAATCTGAAAAATACCCCTCTCGGAGAACAATCTACTACGCCCAGGGAGGAGTTGTCTTTTATAGATGATGTCCCACTTCTGTTGAGGGATCACATGAATACTACACCAGCAGAAGCTATGATCATAGCCCCAGTTACTAGTCCTAGTCCCACCAGAGTGACCATAGACCTAGTCTCCCAACCATTGCGGGACCCCAAGGCCAACACAAACCCACCTATATCAGTAAGCGTGCAAAGATCTCATGGGCCCCCCCCTAACAAACGTTGAAGGAAGTCGAAGGGCGTACAGGGAAGGAACAAATCTAAAAATTCCCGTCTGGACTTTGGGAAGTCTGCTGTCAAACTGCCTGTAGTAGTGGCAAAGTCACAGGCTGATTCTCACTCTAAACCTGTTGACCAGGATAACCCAGCCCCCGCCCCGACAATAAAGGTGGGAACTAATATTGCTAACCTCCCCCTATCTGTTGTTCCCCTGGGGAATCTGGAATTTTTGTTAAGGTCTCTATTATTACCAATCAGCGAGAGTTTAAAAAAGATCGAGACTAGACTAACCGCACTGGAGACCGCAGTAGGTAGTTTGAAAATCCCGGCTGAGCACCAGGAAAGGAATGTAGCACCCAGCTCTATTAACGTAGCCACCGAACAGCCTGTACATAGAGCCTTAAATACACTCCCGTTACATGCAGTAAATACGGTGGGTTCACAACAGCCCGCAAAAAATAACTCCGTACCAACCAGGCCTTCTAACTTTAACATCCCTATTCCCCCGTCTGGCCCGGTCAATTTGGTACAGCAGGCAGACAGTACCACACTGATCCCCCTAATGAAGCTTCCCCCAAGACCACGTAGGCCCAATCTACGCCCCGAGACCAATAATTTTACTGTTGTCTTGGCAGGAGTTCCCCCACTTGAAGCAGGGGAAACTGAGGACTTCTGTGCCTTGAAAAGTAGGGTCATTAAGTGGCTAAACATAAATAGACCTCTCCCACTACACCTTAATAATGAAATCATAATGGTAAGAAGGGTGCCATGGGTGGGGAGAACCCAGAAATCTATTGTTGGGGATTGCATACTGACAAGTTTTAGGGATACAGATACAGTGACCCATATTTGCCAAGGGGAAAACAGATCTAGGGAATCCACAATTCATACCCTTCGGGTGTCTTTCTTTTTTCCTATTAGCCCAGCCCCACTGCAGTTGCAACAAAAGCAAAACAACTGGGAGAGGGTTGGCAGGAGGGGGAGACACCAGGACTCTAATCATAGATCATCACTTGGCCGTCAGGAACCTCCTTTTTACACCTATAATCGGTTCAATGGTCTGAATGATTTAGAGGGGGTTGATTGACAGATGGATAATGCCCCTCAGGGTCATATGGAAGAGAGTGCCCAGGTAGAGGTGGTGGGTGAACGGAGCCCTAACGTTCAACTAATTGTAATGTCTGACGTAGGAAATCCAGGGTATGATGAACCGAATGTTACATTAATAGAATGTTCAGGAGGGGGGTACGGGCTGGCCACGCAAGGTCCGACACAGGAGACTCTATTACACCAACAGGAGGGTTTAAAAGTGCGAGGGGAAGGTATGAGACTGATTTCCTGGAATGTTGCGGGGATAGCGGGCAAATTCTCCAACAAGGATTGGGTCGATTACATTAGAAACTTTCATGTTATATGTCTCCAGGAGACATGGGCGTTGGCAAGTGATCACCACCTACAGGGTTATAAGTGTTTTTTTGTTTCCGCCCGAAAATCTAGATCGGGGAGAGCAATGGGTGGGTTGTCCATCTACGTAGATTTAGACCTCCCAGGCACCTGGTCTTCTCCAGATTGGAGTCTACATGGGATCCAGGTAGCTCGGTTTTTTGGGAAGGGGCTAAGATTCTCTGTCTTTAACATCTATAACTCAGAGTCAGTAAATAATTGTATCCCCCTACTTGCGGATTTAGACCAGAGGCTGGAATCAGAAACAATATCCCAAAACAAGGGGCAGCCCTGCGGGTTATTATTAACGGGAGATTTTAATTGTCATCTTTGCCCAGCACTGGTCAAGGCAAACTCAGACTGGTCACAATGCCCATTGAAAAAGGGGCCGCACTTCTCTCACACACCAACTGGATCGGCTCTGGACCTCCTACTGCTTAAGTATGACTTAGAACATACTATTAATATGATTAACCCTCAGTCAGATGGCACACTCCCCCCAACTTTTAAGGGTAGGGGCTGCGCGTCCATTATAGATTATATTTTGGTCTCGAGATCCCTGATAAATAAAATAAGCAGGGTAGGGATAGAATGGAGCAGTTTTAGCGATCACAACCCGCTTGTATTGGTGCTCTCGTATAGGGTGGGGGCCGGCACTAACCCCCGTGGTACAATTGAGGAGAAGGCAACGGACCAAGGCAGGCGGCTGAAATGGTCCAAAATAGATGGGGCAAAGTTCTTTAAAACCCTGGGTGACAAGGGTTTACATGCCATTAACGATTGCCTAGATTTAGAAGTTCAGGGAGCAACGTTACTGGATGCATTTGAGCAGATTGCCAATTTGATTGATGGCCTACTCAAGTCCGGTGCACCCTCACGTATCCTGGTCAACCCACGGTGGTTTGACAAAGACTGCTCCAAGGCACTAAGGGAGCTGAAATGCTGCCTTAAGCAAAAACCGAGGGACTCCCAAAAAGTTAGGGCGTGCAGAGTGAATTATAATAATGAAATTAAAAGGAGGAAACTTGCACTGCAGGCTGAAGCGTGGGCAGATTTAAGAGAAGCAGGGGAAAGAAAGGATCTCGCTGGTTTCTGGAGAATTATTAATAACCCGACCTTCCAAGAGAAGGATTCCCCAGATATTGGGGCTAACATCCTCCCTGAACAGTGGACAACATATTTTAGAGGCTTATATAATTATGAGTCTGGTACCTCTGCAGAACCATCGGTATCTTTAAGTCAGATTTCCCCGGTGGTATTTTCCCTCAAAGAGATCATAGTAGGGATGGAGGGTTTGACTAAGAATAAAGCTCCGGGTCCGGACGGGATCCCCCCTGACCTATTCCTCAGTAACATAGACTTATGAGCCCCTTTAATGACCAGGGTCATAAATACTGCCATCTCTTGTGACCTTCCGCCATCGTGGTCAAAAGCAATTATTGTGCCAATTTTTAAAAAGGGCAATAGGGACGACCCTAAGTGTTACCGGCCAATCTCCCTTATTGACGTATCGGCCAAACTTCTGGGTAGGGCAATCCTGAATAGATTGTCGGAGTGGACCGACGAGAATAACATCTTCTCGGATACCCAATACGGGTTCAGGACAGGGAGGTCCACTAGCGATCAATGCCTGAACCTTTACATGCTGACTGCCAAATACACTCTGGCCAGTGAAGAACCTATCTATATGGGTTTCATGGACTTGGCAGCAGCATTTGACCATGTCAACAGAGGGAAGTTATGGGACCTGATGTCAAGCATGGGGATTGAGAGTGGTTTAATCGCCATATTAAGGGAACTACACAGCGACACCACGGCCAGGGTCCGATTTAACAGGGAGGGAGGTCTGACTGACTACTTTCCATGTAAGAGTGGAGTCAGACAAGGCTGTATCCTCGCCCCTTTTTTGTTTTCCCTTTATATTAATAATTTGGAGCAGTTTCTTTTGGGTCTAAAAGCTGATTGCCCTAGGGTTGGCCAGAGACATATTCCTGTCCTGCTTTACGCGAACGACGCGGTTTTGATCGCGCGCACTCCGCGAAGTCTACAAATTCTGATAGACGGGTTCGTCAAGTTCATGAGCACCTTGGACTTATTTGTCAACCTGAGTAAATCTTATGTGCTCCTGGCCGGTAAAAAACCGTCCTCTAAGTTCACCTATACAATTGATACTCATATTATAGAGGAGGTTAAAACGTTCTCCTACCTGGGAGTGACTTTTGATGGTGCTTTGCAGTTTAACTCCCTGGTGACAGAACGCTGTAGTAAAATGATTGCCTCTAACGGGGCAATAGCAGGCTATGGCAGGAGATTAGGTCGTTGGAGCCCGGAACAGGTAGTGAACTTGTACCGCTCCGTAACATGCTCAAAAGTAATTTACGGGGCAGAAGTATGGGGATTTGTGAACACCACCAGAATCCAACAGGAAGAAAATAAATACTTGAAATCTGTTCTGAGGGTACCATCCAGCACTGCTGGATTTATAGCACATAGGGAGCTTGGGAGGCCTTATCTGGAGGACCTGTTAAAACTCAGGCCAATTGTGGCCTGGTTAAAAATATGGGCTAACCCAGAAGCGCACTTAAGTAGAGAAATCTTACTGGATTGCTTAGACAGGACCAATTGTATGCGCATCCCCTGGCTCAAATACGTGAAAAAATCCCTAGAAGATTTAGGCTTCGGAAACCTCTTCACGAACCCAACAACAATCTTAGCCCAGCATAAAAAACAAATAGGGGAATTTTTTCTAGAGCGGAAAACCCGAGAAAGAGCTGAGGCAGAAATACTTAAAAAGACTGTGAGGGCACATAACCTGGTGAAGAGTGTGGAGGGTATGGAGCCTTACCTGTACCTAATGCATAACGCACAGGACAGATTCCTAATGTGTCGTTTTAGATTAAATTTATTGTCTTTTGTGTTGGCTTCACCAGCAGGCTTTTCTATGTCAATTGAGCAGAAGGGACCCTGCGGCTGCGACAACAGGTCTCCGCAGGACTCGCTTCATTTTGTTTTGCTCTGTCCATACTACTCTATGCCCAGGCGCAGTTTCCTTGTAAATATTTAAAAAAATGCCCATCAGGAACATGCTAGGGATGCACTAGTCTTCTTGCAAAAAGCCTCCGATCCACTTACCTTGTGTTGTGTAATGAATTTTATTAAGGTTGCGGTCCGATTAAGGATGACCAGGGGCTAGTTATGAAAGTTTTTTACCATCAAATGTATGTTTATGTACTTGTACACAGATATTTTTATCTATGTTAACTTTGTACAAGGATCTTGTTCAATGTTTAATAACTTTTTAAACAATGTATATATGCTTGTGCTTTTATGGTGTTTTTTAACCACCGAATAAAGATTCTTGAAAATGAAATGAAAAATGACTAGGGTCTTTAATTCCCTCGTGGATTCCTAAGAGTTGGTGACACAAACTACTTGCTTTTCCTCGTTATACTTTTTTTAGAGTTTGCAGAGTCTCACAATGGCTGAGCCTTATGCTTTTCTTCGATATTTTGTAGCAGCCTTTCTGGATATCCACTTTCTTAAGGATGGTAATGACTTGCTCCCCATGTTTCATAAAGTCTTTATTTTGGTGCTATTTCTACGGAAGAGTAGAAAATGACCAAATGACATATTTTCACTAAGATTGCATTAGTGATCGCTTCTAAAATATAGACTGGTGTTGTGGTCACTAGGCTTCCTGTAGATTGTTTTAAACAATTTTTGATTCTTATGTTTTTGGCTTAGGCCCATTACATTAATTTCAGTGCTGCTACTTGTCGTCTTTAAATGAATAACTCTGTTTCAGATGTTGACTCAAAAAGTGAACTCACGGAGATCCTCTGATATACCTTTCAATAAGCAAAATATGTCAACAATGTACTGTCTCCAGAGCATCATGTGTGATTTGAATGGATTGTTTCCATACAAGTCATTCTTAACATAAAGATTGGGGCCGGTTTTGATACCGGGTGCTGGTTTTGCAGCATAGCTGCAATATGAGCCCCCCTGTGACAAAAGCGGCAGCGGTGAGACGCGTGTGGTGCTTTCCACTAGCACCCTCTGCCCTGACTCTGTTTGCCAGGGCGGGTTTCGGTTCCCAGTCCTCCCTGACTGTGTACCCATTGAACATACAGTTGTGTGTGTTCTTCATATTCTCAAAGTCGGAAGCAGAGGACGGCCCGGGACCAGGGTTCTATCCCCGACGCGGCAGGGTCGTGGACCAGGGTCAGCGGACTCAATAATTCTCGCCTCGGTGCCTACTCTAACCAGGGATCACACTCGGCAACTCTGGGCATTAGCTTGCCTCATCTCCACAACGGCCCCCCACATACGCCGGGGATGCCTGGTTTCACCTTGGAGATACCCAGTAGGGACCATCTCACAGGGAAAGCCAGGACGGGTTCCCCAGCGGTCTACAGCGCAGAGATACACCTTCGGGAGTCGATTCTAGCGCTTTGAAAAACCCACAATTAATTAATTAATTAATTAGCTGTACCGATAATCGTACCAATATCTGGAATTTTCTCGTTTCTGACATTGCTTCAGTGCTCAGTGCACAGGCACACCTTTACGAGTATTAAGTGAGGATTGATGCTTGCAGTGATAGGTACACTCTGTTTTCATTTGTTTGTCACGCCAGCAGTTTTTCATCTTTATCTAAGAAGATATACATGTAGATTCATATTTTGCAGTTGCATTTCAGGTAAGACTCATACATTTTCTACTTCTACAGTGGCATTTTGGCATTTTGGGATTTTTCAGTAGATCTCCACCCTCTTCTGGCGTGAAGCACGGTGTTACTGTTTTCCACAGTAATACAGGCACCTATCACCTATTTGTTTTACCTTTGTGTCGTTTGTACTGCTTCTAACCTGCAATTGGTAAACTCAGCTCTACTGTTGCTCGAAAGTCCTGAGTCATATGTGCCCAGTCAATGGGTAAATAGTACAAAACGGACCTACCTGGATTTCAGTGCCTACAGAGTTGTTTTCTTTGTGGACAAATGGGCTGCTGCGAAGGGGGAACCAGGAGGACGGTATCCACGTGGGAGACTAAAGGTAAGAAAAGAAAATGGATGAGTATGCACCCCAAATCCTTAGATTTTGCTGACTCGAAGCAGGTAGTCTTCTTGCCACAGTCTGCTCCTCGGGAAAGCTAACTCGTAATTCAGACAGAAGTGAACTTTTCCATACCGCCCTATGACAGCTGGTTTTCCCCGACCACCATTGGGGCGGTCTGCGAATGGCTGCCAGTGGCAGCAGTGCTCCAGCGGTCTTTCATTTAGAAATCATACAACATCGTAATACGGCGAGCAGACCGCTGAGTCAGCAGTTGTGAATCCTTTGGACCGCCAAAGTCATAATCAGGCCCTGAATGAGGGGGCAGCACTGTCACCTACCACACTTGCACATCACAAAGAGCCTGCCTAAACACAATCACAAAGGGTTTGACACTAGTCCTTTGTGTCCCCAGACAAGCTGGGGCTAGGGCATAGAGGAAGAGGCTGCCTGGCACCTGAGGGTGGTGGAACCCTCCAGAACCTTCCCCTCCTTCAAAGTGGGCACCGGGTACAAATGACAGACTCTCAAACCCAACTCCTCAATACACATCTGGACCTGTGGAAGAGTCTGAAGCAATAATGCTGTGCTGCTTTGCTGCAAGAATGTTGCTGCAAGAATGACTGCCAGTCTGCTAACTGGCTGTCCTGCCCTGCTGCCCTCCTGTCTAAGTGAGAAGGACTGGACCTGCATCTTAAACCTAGGACCACCAGAGTGATTCCAAGGGCTAGTTGGCTGGCCTTCTGATCAGAGCCTCAGGGACAGAACAGGCTCCAACAATCTTGAAGCCAGCACCTGAACCTTGCCCTCCCAAATGGTGCCACCCCAGTCCTGGAAATGTAGAAGTGGGCCTGAAGGTGCACTACAAACCCAGCTATCGTCATAGCAGAACCAATGCAGGATAAAGCATCGCCTCATAAAACTTGAAAACCGCTGCACAAGACATCCTGACGCAGGACTTCACATCACAGCCACGCAACCCTTCCGAACCCCTGCTGCACAATTAATCACAAGCCCTTGGTCAATGGCATCCTCGACGACAATGCAAGACCTCGAATTACAGCCTCGCAGTCTCCCAGAACCACCGCTGCATTATGCATCTCCACCTCAGGATGATGCATCACTATGATGTTTACTAAGATTTCAACTTTTGATTTATTAAGAGGATGGAAGCAGACCTCTATTTGTGTCCAGCTTGGTTGTCCAAGTAAGTTCATGAGGATAAAGCAGAAGGCCTGGATGGTATGGTACATAGATGAGTGAGTGAAGCACAAGATAAACAAACGGTTGCATATGATTCCAGAAAGTGTGCTAAACAGAGAGTGCTAGAGATGGGGATCTAGGGCCAGATGTAGGAACCCTAATACCGGTCAGTAACGGCCGAAATTACCGAATTTCGGCCGTTACCGACCAGTATTAGGCATTTGGGATGTAGGTGGTAAATTACCGAATTCTAAAATAACGATTCGATAAATTACCGAATCTGTAATGTAGGAAGTACTCAAGTGAGTGCTTTTCACCTGTAAGGGTTCGTTATTTACCACCAACTACAAGCTGGTGGTAAATTACGAAAACCCTAAAAAAAACAATTTTTTGCATTTAATGACAGTGTCATGTGGCAGACATACATGCCCTTAGGGCATGTATGTGTGCCACATGTGCACCCATACACAATTCAGGGGTGCAACAGGGTGTCAAAGTGACACCCTGCCACCCTTGAAAGGGTTCCCCCTATTACCGATTCGGTATTTACCGAATCGGTAAATACCGAATCGGTAATTCCCATTCATTCCTATGGGCCTCCAGGCCCATAGGAATGAATGGGAATTACTGAATCGGTATTTACCGATTCGGTAAATACCGAATCGGTAAATACCGAATCGGTAAATACCGATTCTTAATTACCGAATCTCACCTATTCGGTAATTTTTTCCTAAACATTATTTACATCCCATTTACCTATTCTTAAATACCGAATCGGTAAAATTCGGTATTTAAGAATAGGTAAATTGAGATTACCTACATCTGGCCCCTAGTGTTTTTGTAAGGAAAGAGGATCCATCCTTTAGTGACCTGTACTGGTCTAAAAAGAGTGAGTGGTAATGGTGGTAATGGTTTAGGGTGGCCAGAAGTGGAATGTGGAGAGAGTTATAAAAATCTCCAAAGAACAAGCACAGTATAAGGCTCTAGGCAAAGTTCAGGCTGACATTTTGCACTTGTTTTCCATGGACAAAGTTCAAGATAAATTGAATGATGCGTCTACCTCTGATCGCATTATTTGCCGATCTGCTCATGTTAAACGGTTGCCATGGAGCTTTAGGTACAATGGGCCATATGTATCATTCAAAATTGCTATCGCATATGCCGAAATTCGCACAATTTCGGCATTTGTTATCGCAATTATGCTTAATGGTATGTATAAAAGAAAAACTGCCTCACAAAATAAGGAATTGCAAAATTTGCGATTCCTTATTTTGCGAATGCATTTAAGGAATCACAATTTGCGATTCCTTAAATGGAATGTATGAGGTACCCCAAGTTGTGCGAATATGGCATAAGGAATCGCAATTTACCACCAACTACAGGTTGGTGGTAATTTGCGATTTCTTTCAAAAATTCACATTTTTGCATTTTTCAAAGTGGCATGTGGCGCACACACATGCCCTTAGGGCATGGATGTGCGCCACCTGTGCACCCATGCTCATTTTGGGGGTGCAACAGGGTGTCCTTTTGACACCCTGGCACACTTGAAATTGCATTCTCAATTTGCGATTCTCTAATTGAAAATCGCAAATTGAGATTGTCTCCCTATTCATTCTTATGGGCCTCTAGGTCCATAGGAATGAATGGGGAGGAATTCCTTAATTGCGAAGTGCAATTTGCAATTCGCAATTAAGGAATATGTAGGATTCGCAAAATGTATTGCAAATCCTAATACATAGCGTTTTGTGATTCTCAAATGGCGATTCCCAAAAATTCGCTATTTGAGAATCGCAAAACCTAACATTGATACATATGGACCAATGTGAATTATTTACATGAAGTTGTTTTGGGACGTTTTGGAAGGGTTTCCTATGCTGTTACGTCTGTATTGTTTGTTATGTTTGGTCTGTGTTTCAGTCGTTGGTTTTCTATGGGCTTTGTTGTGTTTTGGGATTTATTTTGAAAAAAGGAGATAATATTCTATTCAGAGAATCTTACATTTTGGAATTTCGAGATTAATAGGACTGTAATGTGGTAATGAGCATTCCAGGGGGGCGATTAGTCAACTGTTTGACAGCTGGCGGTGTTTTCTGTCATGAAACTTAAATAACTATCTAATACGCTACCTGCTTCTGGAGTCGTCCTTCACCAAGACAGGCTTGTTATCAGAAACTGACAGCTATGGTAAACATGTAGAGCTAGCTGTTGAAAAAGGAACACGAAGAGAGGGGAACCAGGCAGGCATGTCCGAAGCACCCCCCCCCCCCCTACATTTTGCCTTAACAGTGGAACCACTCATTGAACATGGATATGAGGCTAAAGACATAAAAGTTGGGCAACATTACATCAACTTATTCATGTTTTCAGATCATATACTTATTCCCATAGAAAACTCCAACATACCTCTCCCAATGTTTATGGAAAAATCTTGAATTCTATTAACAGGTACATGGCAATCAACGTACAGTTGACATAAGCCAGAGACCTTGAACATATCTCCGGATCCCACAAGTTTGTGGACGACTCAGATTTTCGTAACTATTTCAATTGAGCAGCAAGCATTAGTTACTTGGAAACATGTCACCACAAATGTACATAAACTGAATGGAGCTAACTATCCTAAACTGATTTTGTATGTGAGGAAAGATCTTACATGACGAGTCTAGCCAACATATCTCGGGGCCTGAGAAGTTAACAACAAGCATTTACAATGCAACGGTCTCGCCTTTGCAAAAGTTAGAGCTATTGGCATTGTAAATGACAATTTTTTTATTTATGTGTTGGTTTTGAAAACAGATAAATAAATGGCATTGTCATTTACAATGCCAATAGCTTAATCTCTCGCAAATGCGAGACCTATTGCATTTGCAGTGCAATAGGTCGCGTATTTTAGCGAGTTTGAGCTATTGACATTGCAAATAACAACAGGTATTATTTATGTTTCAAAAACACACACGCACACAGCCACACACACACAGAGCCACACACAGAGCCACACACACACACACAGAGCCACACACACAGAGCCACACACACACACAGAGCCACACACAGACACGCACAGAGCCACACACACACAGAGCCACACACACACACACTCACAGACACACAAACAGAGCCACACACACACACACAGCCACACATACACACACAGAGCCACACACACACAGAGCCACACACACACACCTAAAAAGACGCACCCAAATGAATGACAATAAGCTTAACCACTGGTAGGCAATGCGCGACCTCTGAGCCCACTTTAAGTTCCCAGTAGGTCTTTCAGAACCAGGCATCTTACGCTGTCTGATGAGCAAGCCCTAAAAAACACCAGCATCTGAAACCTCATACTTTCATTATAGATAATACGTCTTATAAGTGAGATGTATTTACAGAGCTGTGCGAGTACCTTTCCTTGGCGGGCTCTAATCTCCTGTAATGTTTTAGTAAAAACACAATAGGTCTTTTGTGCCAGGCTCCACCTAAGATGGCTCATGGGTGGGTTGGGAATGCCTAAATTTAACACATGCTGTATGCACTCTTTGAAATTCGAGCTGCACCTTGGCAGGTGGCAGTGAACTGACAGGCTGATTTAGTTATTACTAATAAAACGTTACTTTTTATGTAATTATTTTGTAGACTACTTTCTCGGAATCGTAATCTACCGGTATCGGGGATGGAATGGAGTTACCATACCGTCTGTTAACCCCGGTGTGGATTAGGACCAATGGCAATGAAACTCTTCTGACGCCACAGAACGTGACACGCCTTGTTGTCAGACTCGTTTACTGGAACACATTAGACCGCTAACTGATTAAGCTTTGAGCTCCATGACAGACTGGAGTCTCGGAAGTGTAGGAGACGCGCATGTCCTCCCAGTTGCGGTCCCTCCCTCACTAAATTCTCTCCACGCCTCTAGTCCTTACACCCAGCGCTACGTCACTTCTGTCGTAAACAGACGTGTCTCTGCATGGAACAGGAAGGAAGGTTATTGTTGTCCACCAGTCTGGCGGTGGCTTGCCTGATCAGCAGGTACTGTGTGGCCGTGCACGTGAATGTGAGCGATGCGCCGATTTTATGACCCCGCTTGGTGTGATTTTTTTTTCCTCTCCAAATTCAAGATCATTGGACATGTTTGAGACGGAAGTATAATGCCCCGCTGGGCTAGCGGGGGAATATTGCTTTGCCTTCTCACATGGACGGATCACTGGTTGCCCCTTATGCTTGCGTTTGCTACTCTGCAGGACATGCTACTCTTAAGAGAATATGGGGCAGATGTATCATCACCATCATTTGCGATTCTCAAATAGCGATTTTTTAGAAATCTCTATTTGAGAATTGCAATTTGGGATGTATGTAGAAAATCGCTATTTTTTTGCGATTTCTTAAAATTCCTTAATTGCGATTAGCAAATTGCTAATCGCAATTATGGAATAATTTCCCATTCATTTCTATGGGCCAGGAGGCCCATAGGAAGGAATGGGAAGTTATTCTCAATTTGCGATTCGCAATTTGCTAATCGCAAATTGAGAATAATTTCAAGGGTACAAGGGTGTCTTAAGGACACCCTGCTGCACCCTTGAAATTTACATGTGTGCGCATATGACGCACATACATGCCCTAAGGGCATGTATGAGCGCCACATGGCACCTTTACAAATGTAAAAAAGTACATTTGTAAAAGAATTTGCAAATTACCGCCAACTACAAATTGGTGGTAATTTGCGATTTCTTAGTGTGAAATTGCAAAACTTTATTGTTTCTTACATAGCATTTAAGGAATTGCTTTTTGCCATCTGGCCCCATAAAGAAGATAAGAAAGCTTTAACCACAAACCTAAGTCAAGGAGCCCAGTCTGAAAAGGACAGGGCTTAGAGAGAAAGAAGAACGTCACTAGGACCTCTTCTCCAATGGCTGGCCACCATTTAGGACGGCAGCCGATGGAAAAGAGGGGCGGAGCTTAACCTCGGTAGTGAAACTTTCCCTACCTCATTAAATCTCGCCAGCTCAACTGCGCATGTGCGCAGTCTTTCGCAGGCCGAGACCTAAAAATTAAGATTATTGTACTCCCCCCAAATCTTCCCCATAGGTATAGAAAATAATAACAGGAGAATTCACATTTCTGGTCAGAAGATCCAGGACTTCCTTCAGGCAAATGATATTGCCACTGAGACTAGGTGGCCTGGGGGTAGAGGCATGGAGTCACATGTGTTCAGATATCCCTTTTAACAATCCATACTCCACAGTGACATGTGCCAAATCACATCAATCACATGCTAAATTCTTCTGATGGCTATGGTAACTCTTCGTGGAGAAATAAAAAATCATGCAAATGGGCTTTATGTCTCCAATGTAGGGAAAATGAGTAGAAAATATGAGTGGCGGTGCATTCATCGCTTTGAAATATATATGGGGTAGGGAACTACTATTAAGAGTACTCTTCCTCTGGCATTATCCACCAGTTAGACTGCACAGATGCAGTGTTTTCAAACCTGAAATGTGTTGAATCGTTCATCTGTGATAATGGATCATTGCACGCATTTATGGGAATGTCCTATGATTAAAGGCATCTGGGACTCAGTATTGCAAAACACTAGGCTGACACTGGCATCATCTTGCCCGATTAAGCTGAGGTTTTTTTTAAAACCAATTTTATTGCATTTCAGTAGAAACCACTGTATATGATCACTCACATTCCTAATCAGCCACATCACAACGGGCGCATCTTTGTTACATGTTATTAATCATGTGTCAAGTGACAGTTATTTATCAACAACAACCCAACTTTCATAACTCTATCTAGCCCCCCGCCCCCCCTCTTTCGGAGTTGTACCCTAGTTCAACATAGTTATTCTGTTTCTGGGTGTGAATTGGTCCTTTGGAGTCATGCTCTCATACATGTAGGGGGTAGTCTCCTATCTAGTAATTTCCATCGCAATGGAGGGGGAGGTATACTGGTGAATGGGCTATATTACTCCGTCCCTCCAAATTCGCCGTGTTCTGGAGGCAACGGGGTTGGGGCGAGGGGAACTCATAGTGTGTGGTCCTCTGCCTGTGACTCTGTTTTTTTTGTTTTTTTTAACTTTATTTATCATTTTCAGGAGAAACATCAGGAGACAGTGAAATAAAATGTCGAGTTTAAGGAAACACATTGAATAAATATACAAAGCGTGAATCAACAAAATAAGCAGATCAAATTGAGGTTACAGATCAATGGATAACATGAGAAAATTACCTATCAGGGGAGGGAAAAGAGAAGTAAAGGAAAAGGAAATTAATTTTAGTGCGAGAGCCAATTCTCAAAAGGGGCCCAGTTCTTAGATGCCACTAAGCGCCTTCTACACCCCCTCAGCAGATACACTGATAATTCCAGTTTATACCATGCGAGCATCCTAGCTTTCCAGTGACCAAAAGTGGGAGCCTCTGGATTTAGCCACTGCGATGTTATGCATAATCGAATCATTGCCATAGCAATAAAAAGAAATGATCGGGCATATCTTGTTCTATCAGCAGCACTTGAGTATTCATAGCCCTTTATAATTAACTCCGGTGAGATCTTAACCGGAATTCTGAGTACCTGATTGATAAAAACCTCAATTTCCTTCAAAAATAAGCTCAGGCTAGGGCATAAATAAAACATATGAATCGCATCCGCAGCGAAAAATTTACATCTAGAACAAGAGTCCCCTCTACCACCACCCCATCTAGCGATCTTGGCAGGAGTATGGTATAAGCTAAACATGGCCATGTAACTTTGGGTACGCAAAGTGCCTGAGACTAGGGCAGATCTGGCTAATTCAAGCGGCAGTTTTAAATCTACTGTTGGGACACCGAATTTATCAGCCCACTTGGTATTATGAATGTCCAGATCGTCCGGAAGCTCAGATAAGAGATATTAATAAAGTGCACTTATTGTGGGGGGTTTTCTAATCAGTTCAACTAAAACCATCTTATCATATAGGGTAGGATTTCTACAAAGATTCTTATCCAAAAAGCTCCTGACCTGTAAATATTTGAAAAAGTCATTAGAATGCAACTGGAACTTGTCCTTCAAAATAGAGAAAGAGGCCATCTGACCATCCTGGGCAAGATCGCCAATTTCCTTCAGGCCCATAGAGCGCCATTTAGTCATTATCCCGTCCTGGAATATTGGTGGTAGCAGACCCAAGGCACTAAATGTGGTATAAAAATTGAGCTTTGAAATGGCCATGCGAGAGCGGATTTTCTGCCAGATAGAAAACAGAGCCCAACAAACCTTACATTTTGTTTTCTTAAAATAATTTGGTTATAAAACACGCGTTAGGACTCCCTTAGCAGCATCAGCAAGAGCTAAATCATAGATGGATAGACTGATGCACAAAGGAATATCAGCCTTATCGCCCACCAAAGGTGAGCCAAAATGTTGTATCATGGCAGCCCAATAATAATATAGCAAGTTGGGAACTGACCAACTGCCCCGTTCCCTAGGGAGATGAGTCCACTAGTCCACTTCGCAGCTCTTCTTGCCCTACGGTAGCCCCATAAAAACCGCTGACATATTCATTCTGCTCTGATCAATGTTACCTGAGGGATCATAAGAGGGATGGACCTAAAAAGATATACAAATTTTGGAAGAACTATCATTTTCAGTATGTTACATCGTCCATAGAGGGACAAGCGTAAGTGATCCAACCTCTCGAGTTTAATATGCAGGGAATCGATAATAGGGAGATAGTTTAAGTCCGAAATCTGATCCACCTCGGGTGAAATTTGTACCCCCAAATAGGTAGCTTCCGTAGCAACAGAGACCTGCGAGGGGGGCATGCCTGCTGACTGGATAACTTGAGTTTTTGTTATGTTCAGCTTGTAACCAGACATGGCCCCGAATTGACCGACGAGAATCTCTAGGGCTGTGAAAGAGGGTCCAACATCATCAGTTAGTACAACGATATCATCGGCATAAGCCAATGCCCTATATTCCACCCCCAGGACCCTGACTGGAGAGATTCCCTGGCATGTTTCGATCATATTTAGAAAAGGCTCGATAATAGGGCAAATAGCAGGGGGGAGCAGGGGCAGCCTTGTCTGGTTCCCCTGCTGATGGTAAAATACCCTGACTCTTTCCCTGAGATACGGATTGCCGCAACTGGGGAGATATAAAGTGTTTGAAGGGCCTGGATAAACTCAACAGCGAACCCTTTCCAGCAAAGTACGGCCCACAGGAACCCCAGGAGACCCTGCCAAACGCCATCTCGGCGTCCAACAGGATCACCCCGAGGGAGGAACCCGTGGCCTGCGCCCAGTCAAGTAAAGCGATAACACGCCGAATGTGATCGGTTGTGTCCCTGCCGGGAATGAACCCATGTTGTCGGATAGAAACCAAGGGAGCTATAACCTGTGCTAATCTAAAAGCAAGGATCCTCGAGTATTTACTATCGGTGTTAATAAGTGCTATTGGCCGATATGACGAGGGATTTAGCTCATCCTTGCCTTTCTTCTTAAATAAAACAACAATGGCCCGTCGCCAGGAATCCGGAATAACACCGGCCTGTGCAGCCCTAAAGACAGCAAGCAGATCCTGTCGCAATACTACCGAGAAAGTCTTATAGAATTCTAGATGAATGAGATCAGGGCTGGCAGCCTTGCCATTAGCCAAAGATTTAATTGCATTTTCCACCTCTTCCCAAGTGATAGGTACCGAAAGTGCTTCGTATTGTTCTATAGTTACCCTAGGGGTGTCTATGGACTGCAAAAATTCCTCCAAACCAGCCTGGTTTTGAATAATACTAGGCTCCTCAGTGTAGAGACTAGAATAGAATTTCACGAAGACACCCATGACACCACTTGGGGTCTCCTGAATACAGCCCTGTTGATCCCTCACTCGAACAATCCGGTTTGCCATAGCCTTTTGCTGTAGTCTCTTAGCCAGGACCCTGCCAGAATTCTCACCAAATTCGTACATTGAGGTTCGAAATTGAATATACTTGGCTGCAAGATCCTGGTAGAGAGGATCGAGCAGATTAGATTTTAATATGGCAACCGCCTTCTGACTGTGGGACAGCTCATGGCCTAACCGAAAATTGGTGCTCAGCTCAAATTCCGCTAATCGCAGCTCATCCAGCCTATTTTTAATCTGGCCCTGCGGAATCTTCCAGCGGTAAGATGCAAGACTTTTTGTTTCTCCACGCAGCTCAGCTTTAAATGCATCCCAAACCACACAGTCCGTGGCAGTCCCCCTATTAATATCCATGAATTCTGAAATCCAGGAAGCCATATGATCCTGATATTGCTGATCTAAGAGAAGCTTCCTCTCGAAAGTCCATGAACTGAACTGTTTGCTGGGGCGATCCCATAAGAGGTCAATAATTATAGCATTATGATCGGATAGGGTCCTTGGAGCCACTTCAATTTTGGCAGTCCCAACACACTGATTGGACAAAAAGACATAATCAAGATGGACCATTTTATTATGTGGAATAGAACGAAATGTATATCCATCCTCATCTTGATAACGATAATGCCATACATCCGCCAGGCCATGTTCCACAACTAGAGCTTGCAGAGCCTTAAACACACGAGGCTTCCTACCTAAATAGTTACGATGAGTTATCAGATTAGTTTGACTGGCTAAATTAATATTAAAATCCCCACAAAAAATCATTGGTCGTGGCCATCCCACTAGTTCCATATTTAAATGTCTAAGAACCTCCGGGTCGTCTAGATTGGGACCATATATTGAGCAGACCGAAAGAGGGCAATTATTTACCAGTATTTCAGCAATCACCCACCTGCCTGCATTGTCCTCTTTAGCTCTTTTAAAACAACCAACCCCTTTCTTTAACAAAATAGCTACGCCCCTAATCATGAAAGTCTGACGGGAACACGCCACTAGCTCATACCCAGGGAGTCTTAGAAGCCCACGATTACTCCACGGGATGTGGGTCTCCTGCAGACACATTAAATCGACCTGCATGATTTGGAGGATCTTACAAAAAATCCTATGCTTTTCCTCATCATTTAACCCGCAGATATTCCATGTGCCACATCGCAATCTATCCCCCCCATTCAGAAGCAGCATAAGATAACACTCACCACAACCCAAAATCCTGATAAGCCTAATATTTGACCTAATGAGCCTGAATTCACAAAGCATTCTGATCAGTGTAACATAAAACATGTTTCCGCCACTCAACCGTAATCCTGATATCAAGACCAGCCTCCTGAATACCCCCCACCACCACAGCACCCCCGACCCCCTACCGGGGCGGGGCGGGATGGGGGTAGGGGGTCGGGGGGTGCTGTGGTGGTGGGGTGTGTTCAGGAGGCTGGTCTTGATAAAAAATAAAAAAAAGGCATTGCAAATGCTTGTTTCCGACTGGGGAGCAAGATGGCTGCCGAGACTTCGGCCGAGTAGGCTGGTGCTACGCTCTCCTGGATCACCTACCCCCTGGCTGGCTGTTTAGCTCCTACCCCTGGCTGTGTGAAAATGTAAGTTCTCAAAAGATCGCTCGATATAGTCTTTCTCGTTCCACTGTATGGCGTTGATTCCTAGACTCGGACAAGTAAGAGCGGGACTCACCGCAAAGCTGTTCTGGGTCTGGCATATCGCGGCTCGCTCCTGCTCCTGCCCATCCACGTCCACATCTGCGCTTAGGCAGATCTACCTGAGCGATTCTCTGGCGGCTCACGGTAGTTCGGCCGTAGCCGCAAGCATGCCCCCGAAGCCGGTAGTAAAGGGAGCCGCGGTGATACCAAAAACCCGCGGCTCCGCTCGGAACATTGCTACTGGCGAGGCAGCGGCAGAGGGGAAAGATCGCTTGGCTGCTCCTGGGGGGGGCCAACGAAAAGAGGAATGTCTCGGGCACATTGAAATCGATGCCTGCTACTGTCATGACGCCGAGAGGAGGACAGACACTCCCGGACCTGTTCAATCGACAGACCCTCAAGGAAAAAGTCCCTGCGGCAGCTAGCAGCGTAAAAACCGGTGAGAAGCAATTGGACTCTATGAAAGGGGCGAACATCACTGCCGGTAAGGATGGGGAGGCAGTTCTTGTTTCTTTGTCGCCACAACCGCCTCAAGTGCCACAAGTAACTCTTGGCCCAATTGATAATAGTGAGGGTGTTGACAATAGCGGCAAGTTGGTTACTCTGACAGATCCTTCTTCAATCTGTCTATCACCACTGCAAGCTGCAGCTGTCAGTTTAAAGGATAACGCAGTTCTGGCCGGAGGGAGCAGAGATTTGGGGACTTTACATGTACATGTATTGAGCGACTCGATCTCTACTGTTTCTGCCTCCCTTTCCCAAGGCACTCTGGGAAATGCAGTTCAGTAAGTCATGCAACCAACTGTTGTCCCGGAGTTGAATACTAAATTACTGCTTCCTCATTTCACTGACCTCCCTATGGAAGCCACTTCAGACACAAGGGAGTGTGAGAGTACCGAAGCTACCGATAAATGTTATTCTATGTCGGACTGCTCTGCCTCATCAGCAGATGAGGGTGCTGAGTTAGAATGGTCAGACTATGACAGTGAGTCTGGGGACTGGCGCCTCAGCGAGGCTTCAAAGGATGAGATTACAACTGGGGGTTTCGATACAGTTCGCAAGGCTCTTACAACTAAAGTTCTCCCTCTGGTGACAGCAAATGACACAGGCTAAGTCTCAGTGGCACTGGACCAGCCTACAGCAAGGAATGTAGCTAATCCTGTCACCCTCCCAGATCATGTAATGGACTCTTCGGAGGAAGTCACTTTGTCTACAATCTATCAAACTATCATCACGCATAGAGAGGAAACGCGACAGGAGAATGTGCATACACAAGGGGCTTGTCGCAGAATGCAAAACTCTCTTTGGAGGGTTGTGAAAACATGCACGGACATTGCTTCCAGGATTGGTGAAGCTGAGGAGCGGATTTCTGTCCTTGAAGATGCAGTAGCAGCCCAGAAGGGACTCACAATTGAGATCAAGGAGCAATGCCAGGATATCCTCTGGAAACCTACGGACTTAGAAAATAATGCCAGAAGAAATAATTTAAGGATCCTTGGAATTGATGAAGGCAAAGAAGGCGAGGACGTCAGACTGTTTATAGTAGAACTATTTACTGAGGCCTTCCCAGAAGTCACACAATGGGATTGGAGTCTTGAAATACAGCGGGCACATCGCTTCCCATTTAAGAAGAGGCAGTCTTCTGGTCCTTCTGGCACAAACAACATCTTGCCACGAGCAATGCTGATTTGTTTTAATAATTTTCTAGCCCGTGAGAAAATATTTGATCTGGCCAGACCTGATAAGAAGCGGCTGGGGAAGGGATGTCAGTTTTTTGCTCTGCCTGATTTCTGCCCGGCAACAGTGGAACGAAGATGGCACCTTCGCCAGTTGATAGCATTGTTTCAGGCAAAGGGCACCCAGGCTTTTCTACTTTTCCCATCCAAGCTAAAAGTAATCTCTAAAGGTCAAACAAAGTACTTTTCGTCGGAGATACTGGCCAAGGAGTTTCTGGACTCTATCTAATCAGTATTGCTTTATATGATTGATTAATTGGGGTAGGGCCTGTGTAGTTAAGCTATAGTAGAATAAGCTGACCCGATCAAAGGGATTTACTTTTAAATCTTTGTTTTTTTGGCTTGTTTAGTGTTTAGGGTCAGCGTTTCAATTTTGCAACAGGGGGATCCGGATCCCGAGGAACGGGGGTGATCACCAACCTAACCGTCACATGGTCCTGCTGCTCTACATGGGGGTGAGGAGTTTGGGGTGGGGGGGGTCTTGGTCTGCCTGTGACTCTGGATGTTTTAAGCTCTCAACCAGTGCTTCCCAGGCTTGGGCTCTATCTATCGAGCCAATGTCTCTCCTTGCTGTTCACATCAGCTCCTCTCCTTCATATCCCATCCATTTTTCAAGTTCTTTCCTCCATGTTGTGACACGGGCCCCCCTGACTCTTTCCAGTTCCTGGTAATTTACAGTTTACCTAATGTGTATGCCAGGTCTTTGAACCTACTTGTTCCCTTGTTTTTGGAAGTGTGAGGGAACCAGCAAAGCAGGTAGTTACCCGGGAGCAAATGATTTCCTGCTCTATCACCCTCGCAGCTGTCACGGTTATCTCTTCCCAATAGTGTTGTGACGTAGGACAGTGCCAAATATTATGCATTATGTAGGAAAGTGGGATCTGCTTTCATGGTTACCCCCACTTCTTGCTTGGTGTCAATATGTTTTTTGACCTAGTCTGACTGGGATCCTGCTAATGAGGACCCCAGTCACTGTGCTTTCTCCCTAAATTTCCCATGGTAAGTACGTTTGTACATCCACAATTGGCTACTGGTGTACTCTTGTAAGTCCCTAGTATATGGTACTAAGGTACACCTGGGGTCTCCAATGGGCTGAAGCATGTGTTCTGCCACCCATGGGAGTCTTCTTAAAATGTGACTACAGGCCTGCCATTGCAGCCTGTATGAGTTGGTGCTTGCACCTCTAACAACAGATAGAAGTTTCCTTATATCTGAGATCACTGCACTTTAAACCTATAAGTCACCCCTATGGCAGGCTCTTCAGTCCTGAGGGCTGGGTGCTTGGTTGTAACTGTGAGGGTGCCCCTGCATGAGCAGGTTAACCATGTAAACCCCAGAGTCGATTCTACAGACTTTGTAAGTATGGTTAGCCTTTTTAATACATATTGTGGACATCAGTCATTACGAGATATCTAACTATATAGTGGCTGCACCAAACCCGGTCATATTTGGTATCAAACATGTTGGAATCATACCCAACACCGAGTCCAGTGTTGAAAATATGATCCTATGTACTGGGGGGCTCCCTTGGGTACCCCCTTGTACTCCCAGTAACAGCCTTTCAGGGTCTGACAGCAATCTAGAGCTGCTGCCGACCACAGACACGATTTTGCAATCCTGCTGCTGAGCTGTACATGAGCAGGGAAAGGTAGAACAATAGGTTTCTAATCACATGGAGATGTGACTACCTTCCAGACAGCGCCACCAGAATGCTTTGAAGGACACATTTGGTGCCCTCCTTGCATACTCCAGTTTGAGCCTGTTCAGGGAGCCTTTAGCTCCTGCTCTGGCATGAAACTGGACAAAGGACATGAGTGTAGCCTCCCTCTGTTCAGCCCCTCCTCTGGGAGGTACCCCTGAGTTGTTCAAACCCTTCCCTTAGGGTACGTAAGGGCTTTCCTGTGGGTGAGCCCTCAGATTTGTTGTGGGACAAGACTCAAGCCTGAAACTATGCTGTTCTTCGACCATCTGGACATTTGGACTTTATTGGATTTTGACTGCAACCAAAACTGCACCAAGGAAGACTCATGCTGCTCCTTGTCTTGCTGTTCTTCAAATCTTCTTCGTATTCTGTGTCTGTGCCTCTTCTTCAGATTCTTTAACAGACCTGTGGGCATCTAGGACATCTGAAGTAATCTCTCTTGGAGTGAAGGAGTCACTGCCCTGCATCTGCAGGCACCGCAAAGAAGCTGACCGGGGTGCTGCTCCTGTCATCCTATGGACTTCCTGAGGCTCAGCAACCCAGGTGGTAGTTCTGCAACTCCCTCGAGGCCTGACCTGTCCTCTCTGGTGTTTTGAGGCCAGTATCCATCGCGGAACCGCTGTGACCGAACCCCTGTGCACCGCATTGACTTGCTGTTGCCAATGCTTGTTGGCTCTACAGTCCAGAGATCTTCGGGCTACAAGAAGCTCCAGCCTCCAGCATCTATTCCCTCAAAGATCAGCATCCGTACCACACCCCCTGCACTGTGGACCTTCATCTTTGGTGAGCTCCTCAAGGTCCTCTTGCGACTCCTGTGCCTTCGGCCTGTTGGTCCTCCTGAGGGTCTTCTAATGCTTCAGTGGGCTCCCCTGCTTGCTCGGGCCATGCTCTGACTCTCCTGCTGTTTGTGAGTCCCTTGGACCTTGTTGGTCCCAACGTTGCTCCTTCCTCAATCTACACGCTAGTTGCGCCTACTAAGGATTGTTGGTGCTCCCGCCGGACACCGACTAACTAGTTCACCAACATCTGACGTGGGACTTCTCATGCATGGCTCCTGGTCTTCCTCTGTATCACCTGGTCCTCACAGCTGCAGTGACAAGGTCACAGTCAACTCTTTTGAACCTCCTGACATTGGTGGGCTTTGTGTCTTCATGCCTCCTGGTCACTCCCGAGTGGCATAGACTCTGTCCCCTCTGCTTGCAGGTTCTTCTCTTCCATAATCCACCCTTGGATTCAACCAGACTTCTTCACTGTCTTCTCCAGAGGTATTTTCTTCTAAGTCTTACATTGTTGTCTACAGAGGTTTCCAACGTCTCTTCAAACGTATGCACCTGGCTTCCCTGGTGTAGGTAACTTGGTTCCTGGGGCACCCATGGGTGGTGTAGCTCTCCAACCTTCCATCCTCCAAGGGAATTCTTCGGGGTCCTCTGGGAAGGGTCCGTCTTCTGCAAAACTGCAACCACGACTTCTCCATTGACTTTGATTGGGCACAGAGCTGTGTTCCCACTCTGCACACAGCCTCCTTGTGGTACCTGGGTACTTTCCTTGGTTGGTTCCTTCTGTCCTGAGCTCCTCTGGGTCTTCTGGTCCAAGTCCTGTCTTCCTTTGCAGTTCACATTTAACTTTTTTTTTTAATACACTCTTATATAGCGCGGACTTTACCCGAAGGTGTCAGAGCGCTTCACAATAGGAACAGTAATGAGACATGAGGAGAAAATTACAAGTGAGCATGTTACAAAAGCAAACGTTACATTACATGAGGCAATAGTGACAATTGTGCATGTATCAAGAGCAAACAAAATACAAGAGGTAGCAAATGGTACGTTATAAGAGGAAAAAGTGGCATGTGTGCATGTTACAAAAGCGTACAAAGTACAAGGAGAGATATAATACTGCAATAAATGGCAGACACTCAAAACACAAGAACAAACGTTACGAAATATTAGGCAATGGTGGCAATTGTGCATGTATCAAAAGCAAACAAAATACAAGAGGTAGCAAACGATACGTTACAAGAGGAAAAGTGAAGTGTGCATGCTACAAAAGAGTACAAAATACAGGTAGAAGTATAATACTGCAATAAAAGGCAGACCCTCAAATCACAAGAACACAATGGGAAGGCACTTCTATAGTCATGGAGAAAAGAATTTCCTATAATGGAAGGACTTCCTTCAGATAATAGAGAGGGCGTGAATTAAATATGGAAGTGTCTTTGAAGGAGGAGAACTTTGAGGTCAGTTTTGAAGGCCTGGGGAGAAGTGGTGGTCCGGAGCTGAGGCGGAAGTGAGTTCCAGATTCTCACTGCGTTGCCTTAAAAGGATTGGGAATAAATACTATGTGAAGAACCGCTGCACTCCAGGGTAAGCTGGTGTATACACTAAGTGGGATCAGTAGTCAAGTCAAGTCAAGTCATAAAATTTATATAGCGCACTACATACCCAGAGGGTTTCAAGGCGCTTAGGAAGGGGGGGGTGATTATTTGTCAAATATCCACGTTTTAAGCTGCTTTCTGAACGCTAGGTGATTCTGGGTGAGGCGAAGGTAAGCGGGGAGTGAGTTCCAGGTTTTGGCAGCCAGGTAAGAGAAGGATCTGCCTCCCATGGTGGTCTTGTTGATGCGAGGTACAGTGGCGAAGGCTTGGCTGGAAGAGCGGAGTTGGCGGGAGGGGGTGTAGAAGGACAGTCGAGAGTTGAGGCAGTCTGGTCCGATGTCGTAGAGTGATTTGTGTGCGTGGGTGAGCAGTCGGAAAGTAATCCTCTTATTGACGGGTAGCCAGTGGAGATCTTTAAGGTGACCAGAGATGTGTTCGTTGCGTGGGATGTCTAATATGAGCCTGGCTGAGGCGTTTTGGATTCGTTGTAGTTTATTCTGGAGTTTAGCGGTGGTACCTGCGTAGAGGGTGTTTCCGTAGTCCAGTCGGCTCGTGACCAGAGCATGGGTGACTGTTTTCCTTGTTTCGGTGGGGATCCAGCGAAATGTTTTTCTGAGCATGCGAAGAATGTTAAAGCAGGAAGACGATACGGCGCTGACTTGTCTGCTCATTGAGAGTGAAGAATCCAGGATGACGCCAAGGTTCCGTGCGTGGTCTGTCGGGGTGGGAGCATTTCCGAGGGCTTCTGGCCACCAGGAGTTGTCCCATGCAGAGGGGGAATTACCTAAGATGAGGACCTCTGTTTTGTCTGAGTTCAGTTTCAGTCGGCTTTGTTTCATCCATTCGGCGACTTCTTTCATTCCTTCGTGAAGGTTAGTTTTGGCGGTGCTGGGGTCCTTGGTGAGAGATAGGATCAGTTGAGTGTCATCTGCGTAAGAGATGATGTTGAGGTTGTGTTGGCGGGCGATGGCCGCGAGGGGGCTCATGTATACGTTGAAGAGGGTGGGACTGAGTGAGGATCCTTGTGGTACGCCGCAGATGATTTCAGAGGCCTTGGACTTGAATGGTGGGAGGCGGACTCTCTGGGTTCTTCCGGTGAGGAACGAGGTGATCCATTCCAGTGCCTTTCCTTGGATTCCGATGTTTCTGAGGCGTTGTAAAAGGGTGCTGTGGCAGACAGTGTCGAAGGCTGCAGAAAGGTCGAGGAGGATGAGGGCGACTGTGTCTCCATTGTCCAGTAGAGTTCGAATGTCGTCTGTTGCTGCGATGAGGGCGGTCTCAGTGCTGTGTTTGGCTCGGAAGCCAGATTGTGAGGGGTCGAGTGATTTGTTGGCTTCGAGGAAGGCGGCGAGCTGGTTGTTGACAGCTTTCTCGATGACTTTGGCCGGGAATGGAAGAAGCGAGATGGGGCGGTAGTTTTTGAGTTCGGTGGGATCTGCTGTTGGTTTTTTCAGAAGGGCGGTGAGTTCAGCGTGTTTCCAATGTTCTGGGAAGGTAGCGGAGTTGAAGGAGCAGTTGATGACGTCTCGGAGGTGCGGAGCTATGACGGAGTCTGCTTTGTTGAAGATGTGGTGAGGGCAAGGGTCTGTGGGGGATCCAGAGTGGATGGAATTCATCAGGCGGATGGTGTCCTCAGTGGAGATAGGGTTCCAGGCGTTAAGGGTGTTAATGGGGGGAAGATGGACAGCTGATGGTAGGGTGGGTTGGCTTCCGGGTTGGTTGTCAAAGCTGTTGTGGATGTCAGCAATCTTGTTGTGGAAAAAAGAGGCTAGGGAATCGCAGAGGGTTTGAGAGGGGGTGATGTCGTTGGAGTTGGCCGAGGGGTTGGAAAATTCCTTGACGATGTTGAAAAGTTCCTTACTGTTGTGGGCGTTGTTGTCAAGTCGATCCTTGAATGCTGTTTTCTTGGCTTTACGGATCAGTTGGTGGTGAGTACGGATGGCGCTTTTGAAGGCGTCTTTGTTGCTGGTGGATGGGTCTTTTTTCCAGGCTTTTTCAAGGGAGCGGCACATTTTCTTGGATTTCTTAAGATCATCGTTGAACCATGAAGCCTTTTTGCTGCCAGGATTGCTTTGACGTTTCTTCAGTGGTGCTAAGGTGTCGGCGGTGTTGGATAGCCAAAGGGTGAGGTTGGAGGCGGCTTCGTTGGCGTTGGAAGAGAGGGCTGGGGAGGTTTGAAGGAGCGATGTGGAGATCTGCTCCGTGGTGATTTTGTTCCAGTTTCTTTGTAGGGTTGGTTGGAGGTGGTTGGTGGGTTTCGGCTTGTTGTAGGTGAAGTGAACGCAGCTGTGGTCAGTCCAGAGGAGATCCGTAGTGTGGCTGAAGGAGACATGGTTGCTGGAGGTGAAGATGGGGTCGAGTGTGTGACCTGCGATGTGGGTGGGGGAAGTGACCAGTTGTTTAAGTCCGAGGTTGGCGAGGTTGTCTAAGAGGGTGGTGGTGTTGCGGTCGTTGATCTTTTCAAGGTGGAAGTTGAGGTCTCCCAGAAGGATGTAGTCTTTGGAGGGGAGCGCGTGTGGGGTGATGAAGTCCGTGATGTCTTCACTGAATTTTGCGCGGGGTCCTGGTGGTCTGTAGAGGAGGGTGCCTCTGAGTGTGGTCTTGGGGTCGATGTGGATCTGGAAGTGAAGGTGTTCGGAGTTCACGAGGTTGGCGTCAGAGCTGGTTGAGATGCGGATTGATTTCTTATGGACGATAGCGATTCCTCCTCCTGTATGGTCGGTGCGGTCCTTGCGTGTGATCTTATAGTCTTCAGGGATGGCAATGGCGATGTCAGGGGCGGAGGAAGCGTTCATCCATGTTTCCGTTAGGAAGGCGACGTCAGGAGAGATGGTGTCTAGTAGGTTCCAGAGGTCAATGGCGTGCCTGTGGACCGAGCGGGTGTTGAGAAGGATACATTCTAGGTGGTTGGGGTTGGGAGTCTGTGTTGTGGTCGTAGCGGGGATGTTGGCGGTGCCGATGAAATTGCAGGAGATGCAGGAGAACGGTCCATGGGTGCGTCCCGGAGCGGCTTGGACGCAGTTGGGGGGGCGACCGGGGTTAAGGGCTAGGAGGGTGGCAGCATCGTAGGTAATGCGGTGGGGCTGGGCAGCGCGAGGGGCAGGGGGTATGGCGCTGGGCGCGGTCCAGGCGCGGACGGGCGTAGACGGGCTTACCTTTGGCGCACCTTCGGCGCGGATTGGGCGCGGTCGCTGCGCGTGAACGCTGCGCGCGGGAACTACTGTCATATATGGATAGTGGAAGGGGAGGGGCGAGGGCGGCTCAGCTGGGAGGCGTGGCGGGCTCAAGGGACGGAGCACAATAACAACAAGCACAAAATGGAGGGGAGGGCAGGGCGCCGGGGGCTCTTACAAACAATGCGCAGGAATGGTCAATGAATGAAAACGGAATGCAGACGCTTTAAATATGGCAAACTAGTTACAATGCAGCTTAGAGATAAGCACGATATGAAAAACTTAACTGCATGCGCTTTTAAATCGCCAAACTCGGACACAGTGCAGCGAGAGTAATAAGCAGGTAATGAAAAGCTAAATACTGAATTCACACGCTCTAAATACGCAGATCTTGGAGTCAGAGCAGCATAAGAATAACGATACCACTTTCAGAGGGAGCGCAGGCAGGGGAGCGAACACTCGAGGCAGGAAGCGAGGAGTGAATCACAGCGCCGTGAGGACAGAGGACGCGTTTTAATGTTAGTGGGAGGGCGGCTCAGCTGGGAGGCGTGGCGGGCTCAAGGGACGGAGCACAATAACAATAGGTGCTTAGAAGATCACCTTCCTGGTCCAGAAGGTGCACGAATATGAAAACAAGATGAGCCTTACAGACAGTAAGGACAAATTCTAAGCAGAGTGCTTAGAATTTGTCCTTACTGTCTGTAAGGCTCATCTTGTTTTCTTAAAAGGATTGGGCCATCGATCTTTCCTTCTTGAAAGTGGGAGGTTCAAGCAATACATTTTCTGCATCACGCAATAGTCTAGAGCCTCCAGAGAGTTTCAGTTTATTCGCCAAGTAGCGAGTAGAGGAGGAGTGCAAGGCTTTGTGGGTGATACAGGCAGTCTTGTAGATAGATCTTGCCTCGATGGGAAGTCAACGGAGGGTGGATAAAATGGGTGTGATGTGGGTGCTTCTTTTGGCCCCATATATGAAACAAGCTGCTGAATGGAGAACAGATTTAAGGGGGGACAGGTGGAATTTGGGGAGGCCAGTAAGAAGAGAATTTCAGTAGTCCAGTCTGGAGAGAACCAGCGGTTGGACCAGGGTTTTAAGGTCTTGCTCCGGGAAGCAGCGACGAATCCCCCAAAGAAGGCGCAGTTGGTATCGAGCAGACTTTGCAATGGAATTGATGTGGGAGAGTAGATTGAGTTTTTGCCGAGTATGACACCAAGAGATTCTGCGCTGTCGACAATGATGGGTTTACTGTTAAGTAGATTCATCTGATCCAACCATGATTGAACCGGGGGAGGAGAAAGTGAGGAGGAGAGGAGGAGGAATTCAGTTTTAGTCTCCCCCTGGCTACCACTATATTTTATGCTACTTACCTGATTGCTTGTGAAGTATTTTAAGGTACTGTGTTGATATCTTCGGGTCTGAGATATACCAATGTGTCAGTGAGTGTTGGGTAAAAAATAGATTGATTTTTATATAAACACTGTGTGGTTCTTTTTCATTTAACAGTGAAAAAACTGAGTTGTGCACTCCTTTAGGTTGTTGAGTTGCGGTAATAAAATGGTAACACGGTTGGTGGTGCAGTCTGATAAGTCCTCCTGAGTTTGAGGATGAAATAGACGTGGTTGCATTCTCTTGGACTAAGAGAGTGTCTCCCTCTTGCGCTCAAAATAAAGTTCAATAGTTAGTCTTAAGATAAAGGTCACTCAATTTGTGGTGTAATAGGTATAGTTGATTATTTAATTTTCTTCATAGTTTATCAAAAATGGAATGTTTTCATTTAAGCTTCATATTGCTTTGAATTGTCAAATCATTCAAAGTGCCCAATGCATTTCGGGCATGCAAGCCCTTCGTCAGGTGATAAATTACTGTGGATGAAAGGAAACAGGGTGTCAGGGTAAAGCACTGGGTGTAAACATGGCTATTTGGTACAACAGTACATGCGGTACAAATCCCATAGTGTAAACAGATGATTATCAAGTTTGTCAGTGTTTGGAGAAATGTCCTGAGTTCGGTGATCTGTGCACTGAAAAGATAGCGAGGATATAAACAATGCGCTGCGCATAGCATGCTGGTGCGTAAGTGTCTCATCATCATCATCATCATTTTATTGTGTGATTAATTAAAATCTTTACAATATTCGCATAGAATAAAAAACAGAGAAACAGAAAAAAAGGAGAAAGTAAAACTTAGATAACCTATTTTTTAGGATGATAAAAAGTCAAAATGATCTGTCCCAGAAAAGGACCTCTCTGGTCATATGTCTTTAGTTAAAACATAATGAGTCTTTCCGTGGCAAGGATTTCGCTAGGTGTCCTTTCTATCACCTCGTGCATCATTCCCTGACCCGCTGTTTATACTAGTTGGTAGGTGCCTTTGTCTGATCAGTTTCTTGTAACAGTTTAGTTACCTTCGCCATAAATTTGACTCCCCGGCATGAGAGAATGGATGAAGCGCCACCTAGCCAGCATATCACCGCCTACCTGCAGGTGCGGATCTTCAGTGTGATTAAGATTGCCCGTAGTTGCCTTCTTCTTAAAGCCTGTAAGGCCGGACACACACATAACAAGTGTGTCACTGTTTCCTTCTGGTATCCGCATAGTCTACAGTTAGAACTTTCGGGTTGCTGTTTCCAAGAAGGCATTAGATCTTTGGAGTGGTGCATGCCCATTCGGTACGCTGTCAAGGCTTTTTTTTAGATGTTGGCAGTAGTGAAAAGCAAAATATCCTTGTGGTTTTTGGTTGATATATGAGTTAACTACTGTCCAAGCATGTCGCCGTTTAGTTAGTGTTATTTTGTCTTTTAGCAAGGAAGTCATTTTTGCTTATCCATTTACTACTTTGCAGAAATGCCTGTGGTCGATTTTTTTTTTCCACACTTCATGTAGGGCCAGTGTGGTCAAACTTGTGCTGAGATATTTTCTCCATTGGGTGATGTTGGGCTGGACTTCCTGATAGTTTATTTCCTTCCAGCAGATATTGTCCATTGACTCACTTGGGGCGGAACGAAGCTTGTGACACAGTTTTGCAAATGTGGACATTGACCTGGTTTCTTGGTTCTGCAAGCCAAATTCTAAGCGGACTTGGGATGGCGCAGCTGAATGCGGCAAACTAAACACAACTTTGTATATTTTGTTTTGTAAGTTGTTTAAAATTGTTGATTCCCCTCCAAGCCATGCAATTAGCCCGTATGACAAAGTTGGTATAATTTGTGCGGCCATTACTTTGAGTAGGTGCGTGTGATTTGGGCCCCCCACTGTCTTTTGCAGTTGCCTATATGCGTAAATTAGTGATTGCGCCTTCCCTCTTAGGACCTGGGTATGCCTTTTTTGTGTATTGCCCTGCTCGGTGGTCATCCCCAAGTATTTGTATGAGGCCTGCTCTTCTAGGACTGAGTTGTTAATTGACCATCTGAAATTTAGTTTCTTCCCCTCCACAAGTCGGACCACTTTTGTTTTTTCTTTATTCAGTTCCAAGTTTTCTTCTGACAATTAGGAGGATAACATGTTTACTAAGCGTTGCAGACCAATTGGAGTTTTGCTCAGTAGAACTATATCGTCGGCATACTGCAAGATAGGAACAGGAACGTAGCGAAGTTTCGGGGCGTGGCTCTCCGTTACTTCTAAGTTACGTCCGATATCTGCTAGATATAGGTTGAAGAGACTGGGGGCAAGGACACAGCCTTGTTTTAAGCCATCCTGTGTCTCGATTTTATGTGTGAGGCTGGTCCCATTCCCTTGTTTAACCTTTGCCCATGTTTCACTGTATAGGCTGGTTATTGCGTTTATTAAATTAACTGGCATCCCCCACTTTCTTAACTTACTCCATAGCCTTGGCCTACTAACATGATCGAAAGCTGATTTTATATAGACGAAACATCCGTATAGTTGTTGATTTTTTGGGGGGGCGTTTTCCATTAGCAGGCCCAAGGTGATCAGGTTTGTGGTTGTCCCCATCCCTAGTCTGAAACCGATTTGGAACCTAGGGATTATGTTGGTCGATGTTTCCCAGTCCTGCAGCTCTTCCAATAGGCACGAAGCATACAGCTTGGCTTCGACATCTATTAAGGAGATTAGGCGGTAGTTCCCTGGGTTTTCCCGGTCCCCTTTCTTATGAATAGGATGGATAATATTTCCTTTCCATGTGGCCGGAAGGATTCCTTTTATGAGGATGTGATTGAATAGCACTGCTAAATGTTCGGCCCAGAAGTCTACATTTGTTTTGTAGACTGCTGTTGGGAGACCGTTTGGTCCAGGTGCCCCCTCTGGCTTTAATTTTTGGATTAGCGTTTTTATTTGGGCGCGAGTAATCAAAACTTCTTGAACATTGGGATTTGTTTCAATGTTTGCGCTTTCGTGCAATCTTGGACTATCAGCGTTGATATTGGTTGGTGACCCTTGTTTTTTTTCTTTTCTGTGTGGTTCCTTTGTTAAATAAAGGTTCTTCACATGTTTCCCCCAGGCCTTGTCGCTGATTCCGGGGACCTGTTGCAACACTGCTCCTGTGTTTAATTCGTTGATGATTGCCCAAAACTCTCTGGAGGATGCTTTTTTACTTGTGATCAGTAGTTTTTTCCATATCCGTTCTTTGTATTGTGCCTTTGCTGACCAAATTTTTTTCGGATATTTTTTTCTCATGCTTCTAATGTCTGTACTGTTTGATTTGTGCCCCTTTGCGGCCGATCTTTGTGCCCTAGCCAATTTTATCTTTTCTAGTTTTAATTCCGCGTTAAACCATGGTGCTGGCTTTCCTTTTCCATTTCTAATCGCCCTCGACTGGACTGAGTGCTTTTCCTTAAGTTCCTCCAGTAAATTTTTCCAATTATTTACAGGATCTCCATTTTCAATGCTCCCAAGTTTTAACACAAAGTTACTGGCTGTAGTCATAATTTTATGTGTTTCTCCTCCCCTTCATTTTATTTTCCGCAGATACAATTTTTCGGGATGTTGCTGTAGTGAACATATTGTTTCTGCTCTTGGAACTGTGATAGTCATCCTAATAATTTGTGGGAAATGATCGCTTTCCAAGCGCTGAACTATTGAGTAATCCACTATTGATTTTATCATGCTCGTACTTACAATTGTAAAGTCTAAAGTCGATTTAACCTTGCCGCTCATGTAGGTAGGGCACAAAAATTGTTAAGCCCATTGTGTTTATATTGCCCCATTTGGCTTGGTTGGACCCGTGTACTGTATTTTTTTCTCTTTTTAGACTGACCTTGTCAGGGTTGAGTAGATTACAATTGAAGTCTCCCGAGATTATCAGTGAGCATAGTTTATTGGTTTTTTGTAGGGTTTTAATAAGTTTGATCAGTGTTTCCAATTTTTCCTTTTTTACTTTTCGTTCTGGGTGTATATAAATGTTTAGGAGTAGAAATTGGTACTGGGGCTGTATTGTAATTTTTATGGCTTGGACCCAGTTTAATCCAACGTCCAGAACCTCTTGATCCCAGTTATATTTTTGTGAGACGAAGATTGTTAGGCCTCCTCGTGGATGCCCGTATTTTGAGTGCCTCTCTGCGAGTATGTGATAATCCGTGAAACCTAGGATTCCTAGGTGAGTCAGGTTCCAGGTCTCTTGTAGAAGTATTATGTCTTGTTCATCAAGGAATATTTGCGTTTCATGGTCCTGCTCCATGCTACTAAACCTGTGCATGTTCCAAGAGCATAAATTAATTGTTACCGGGTTTATTTCTTCCTTGTGCGAGATTTTTATTTGTTCTCTAACTATGGTGTTTATGTCTGATCTAGGAACTTTTTTCGCTTAGTGCGAACGGGATCCATGACCAGTCTTGATTCCTACAATGAAGCCGGTAATTGACGGTCTGGTTTTTAAAGATGGTTTTTGTTTCTGTTTTTTTGCCCTGAGATGTTGCTCGGGCTGCGTGAAGGCACGATTTTACCTTGGGACTTTGCGGCTCTACGCCCTTGTGGTGGTCTGGATTGTTGTAGAGAGGGTAGGGATATCTCGGTTGCTTGTGTTGCTGTAAATTGATTCCCCAGCTCTCAAATATTGCTCTATGAGAGTAGATTTTTGCTGCCAGCTCTTTCGATTTCCAGGTAATGACAGAGTTTTCTATTTCTGGCCTAGCTTTATTTTGCTGGAACTCTACTACTTCCATGTCTAGAGAGACTATTCCATTTAGTTCTGGGATTTCCTTAACCAATTTTAGAATATTTCCTCTATTAAGGATATCCTGTCTACCCTTTGTTGCATATTCCGGGATAAAGGTCACAACAGGTTCGATTTCGTCCAGTTTTGATGTTTGATTTCCTTCCCGATTCCTTGCAGTGGCTTTTAGTCTTGTGGGCCCTTTGTTTGTGTTCGTGTCTTTTGCTTGTGCTTTTGATGACACGTTACTCTTTTCTGATTTTTTCACGAGTCTCGATTCTGTATATTGCAATGGTTGCTCATGTTCTTGGCAGCCACTCTTTATTATAACGCTCCTGCGTATTCCATTTGTGGTGATCTTTAGTGTCCTCTTGACTGTTTCTAGATGAGCTGTTTTTGGTTCCCTGTTTAGGGTACTTGTTTTAACGCTCAAGTGCCTATTAGTGGTTTTTCGTGCTTCCTCTATTTCTTTTCTTTGAAGTAGGGGCGAGCTAACCTCTATGCTGACTCATGCAAACATTATTCTACGGTCCGAAACGTGATATAAACCGTGCCGTGCTAAAATGTGATCATAGGAACATCAGTTCAGTGCAAATAGGTGATACGGTGAAAACCGTTCCGATTAAGGTAATAAAAATGGCGTGGTTAAGAGTGTACAAATGAGGGAAACAGCAGATGAATGCTCATGTGACATTACCGTGATGTCAAAGTGTCCGATATCTGTGAAAGGGAAAGTGCTATGCGTTATCATATGAAGTTGATAACAAAATACGAGCGTGACAACGAGTGTGAAAAGGTACTTACATAGAGGCTGAAGCCGGTAAGTTCAGCGCTTTTATACGAGCAATGTCGGAAAAGGTGCTGGCCTGGCCGTATACCCGGAACGAACTATAAACTTCCTGGTGAACCCGGAAGTGACTTGCGTGACCTCTGTTGGGAAGAACTACAAAGGAAAAAAATTGTAGTTCTGTGGCATGTGTGCTCGGATCAGATGAGGGTGAATGTGATAGACTCGGGGTGCACGTAGTATGAAGAGCTCATCCTTGTATAACACAAAAATGTTCAGGAACACCAATGGGAAATGAATATATATAGTTATTAACAAAAACTGTAACAACTGGAAAGAAATGCATAATGTTATAAACAAAAACTGTAACAACTAGAATAAAATGCATAATGTTAAAAGTGGCATAACAACAGAAAAAACATGTCCGGGATGGTATAAAAATTGGTAACAGGATGTTGAATGTACTGTGTAGCATGAGTAGACAACACGTGGTGTGACCGTGCACTGGGTCACCTATGTGATACATTATATTGTGTGGGAAAACAAGTCATACTGAAGCAAGGGTTGCCGGGGGCTGTGCCACACATTAGTCAGATAGAGATAATTCTGCAAGAACAGCTGAGGTCCCACCGTTCATTAAGTCCCTTAGGACTAATGGAATCCATTTTATCTATCCAGTACACTTCTCTTTGTAACATGTATTGTTAGGTCCTTAAAGAATCAGTACTTGTTAGAGAATCAAAAAGTGCAGTTGGCTTATGTTGCGGTTCTAGAGATGAAAATGTTTGGCAATAGGAGATTTGATATGAAGAAAATTAAATAATCAACAATACCTACTACACCACGAATTAAGTGATCTTTACCTTAAGACTAACTATTGAACTTTATTTTGAGTGCAAGAGGGAGACACTCTCTTAGTCCAATAGAGTGCAACCACATTTTTTTCATTTAACTCACACTATTGATTAAACTGATATAACAAGCTGCTTAACACTCCTTCAAGATAAGCCTGAAGGCTGCTCTCCACAGCTACCATTTTGAGAGCTTCCTATGGTTATCAAAGACCACTAGAATTGCCTTAAGGGTTGCCTGGATTAGTGCAAAGTGCATCACTTAAATAAGTGTGTACCATATACTTAGACAGCCTCCCATGTATTAGGATTGCCCCTATGGACCCACACCTCGGGCAAGCAGCATCTGTTGTTTTAAAGTATCTATTAATATGGTCTGGTGTGACGTAGGCTCTATGAGGAATGAGAACATTGATCAGTTTGAACCTAGTGTTTCTGAATACCTTGGGTATTCGGCCAGAATGTCTTCCCAGTAGTCCTCGGGGATCTGTATCTCAAAGTCCCCCTCCCATTTGGTCTTGAGTTTTTCTAGTGGCAGGAGCCTGTCTACTCTTATTGCTCGATATAAGGCTGATACTGCTCTGTGGGTTCCCGAACTTCTCATCACATACTGACAGGTTTTGTGAGATTTACGTTCTTACAGGCCTGTTTTCCAATGTCTGCAGAATGCTGTTGTCCCTGCCCCCTAGAATTGCAAGTGCCTTATTATTATTATTATTTATTTATTTTGTGTACTTATATAGCGCGGTCCTGTCGCCCCAAGGGCATCCTGGCGCTTATGGTAGGCCAAATTCCATTCTGAATTCCTTGAAGGGGATCAACTTCCCATCTCGGAAGGGATTCCCCAGCTTTGTCGGCCCTGCTGTGGCTCACTCAGTCAATCCTCTTCAGTTCCCCCTGTGTGGCTGAGTGTTGAGCATGGAAATGGGGAGGTCAGGCGAATAAAAGATTTTCCAACTCGTCTCTTGGAGGCAGCGGGTCCAACACTTACTCATGACTTGAAATTGCCTCATGTCGCCATCTGCGCGACGCCTAGTTTGTAATAGCACCTCAAGCAGCCGGTCCTAGGTGGGAACAAATGGTCCTAATAAATTCTCTGGGTTCTGTCTCCCTGCTACCCACTGCGTAAACCACTGCAGTTGTGCAGCCAGATAATATGTTTCCAAGTCAGGTGCAGTCAGTCCACAGTGTGTGACCGGTCGCTGCAGTGTAGTTAGCGCTATTCTTCTGCACCAAGCCCCCATACCAACCCCGTGATTAAGGAGTCCAGCTCCCTAAACACCAGTCTTAGTATCCACAGAAGAAGCACAGTGACATAGTACAACAGCCGCAAGAGCACCACCATCTTTATCAGCACCCCTATGCCTGCCAAGGAAATTGGAAGTGTTTTCCAAAACTCCATGTTCTGTCACAGCACTTTGATAGGTAGGCTTACATTTCCTTTTAGAAGGTTGGCTTTGTCGTGATAAATAGTGACCCACAAATTCTGCAAACAGCAAGGCTCCCAGCGCAAGTGGTCTAAACCCGGTGGGGGACCTCGATTCGTTATTGTTGGAAAAAGGCTGGAATTTTGCCTGTTGACCTGTAGCACAGATAGGGCCCCAAAGTCATCTAGCATGTGCTTGGCTCCCCTTAAGTCCTTCCTCCCGTCCCTCAGAAAGAGCAGTAAAATCTTTCACATAAACGGTTATGCGGTTATGGCAGGCCCCCCACTCAGATCCCCTGGTACTAATGTCCCTTTCTGGCTGTGCAGGCCAGGTGTTTCATCATTGCCAGTGCAAACAGCAATGGGGACAGAGGGCACCCCTGTCTTGTCCCTCGGCCAATAGGGTATATGTCAGAGACGGTCTGCCCCATGCAAACTATTACTGTGGGGTCTTTGTAGAGCAGACTAGTCCACTTCACTAACCCCTGTGGCAATTGCATCCGCTCCATCACACTGTAGAGATATGACCACTTTAGGCTATCAAATGCCTTTTCAAAGTCAACACTAAATATCGCCGCTTGGTCGCGTTGGTATGGGTCAGCCTCCAAGACTGTCAGCAGTCGTCTTATGTTTATGGCTGTGTTGCGACCAGGGGTAAATCACGCCTGGCCTCGGTGCACTTATTTGGACATGCAAAACAGAAGTCTGTTCCCTAATATTTTACTCAGGAGGGGCGCTAGAGGGCGCACTAGCTAATGGCCGCACTTCAGTGAGGCTCTGGCTGCCTGGCCAGTAACATCCTAAATATATCCTTTTAACCTGCGAGTGACCGCCCAGGATTTGCAGCGCTGGTGGACCTACTTACTCCGCGGGTCCTGTCCAATTTTGAGAGAAATCCGAGGTCGGATGCCGGAAATACGCGGCTGTTTGCTTTGACCGGGGAGAGCCGCTGGAGAGAGCTGCCGAGGCACCTGGACGCCGGACCACGCGAGGCCGCGGCTTCCCACGAGGTGGCTAGGCCCCGGAGCTGCGGGGCTCGAATCGATCGAGGTGAGACCTGCTGGAGGCCTATCAGGGGGCGACGGAGGTGAGTCTCTCCCCCTCTGGGGCCACTGCGGAGTGCTAGGATACTGTGCGCTGCACTGGTGGGCCGCCGAGGTAGCGAGTGATCAGCGCAGCGCCCGACTGGGCCTTCCGAGGGGGTCGGACATCTACCCGGCCCTGCACCGCGTAGCCCCTGCAGCTGCCCCGGAATCCTGCTGTGCTCTGCCTGCATCTGGGAGGGGAGGCCTGTGGAGTGATTGGGGCCTCCCGGAGGACATAGGCATTGGCCGGCTTGTGTCTCCTGAATCCCGCGGTTGGCGCGCTGACCCTCCTCCCGCGCCTAGCGGCCTACCATCACCCCCCGCTGCCATCCCCTGGGCTCTGGACTACGTAGCTTGATACGGCGCCTCACCATCTTGCCCGCGGCTGACTCACCGGAGCGGGGGCTCTGCGGAGTGTGGACTCAACCCGTTCACTACTGGCCTGAGTCCTCGAGGAGGCAATACCGCCTCAGACGAGACCGCTGCGCGGGGGGCCATCGGGACGCGCAGGCTCCGCCGGGGCCAGTGGACACAGACACTTGCGCCACTCGCCGGACCTAGTGGGCGCTCACGGCAGAGGCGCGATGGGCAAGAATGACAATAAGCAGCCCAAGCTCTCTTTCGATCCTCCGGCCGCCAAAAAACCACTGCGCAGCATGGCGGGGGCTAGTGGTGCCCCGGGACCGTCAGGCCCTGACCCTCCCTCTACTCCCTTGGCCCCGGAGCTGAGACTGATGATGGAGGAAATGCAGCAGGGCTTCGCCACGATAGTGGATAAGGTGGACCGCTTATCATCCAGAATGGATGGCATTGCGCAGAAAAAAGAGGTCCACGAGGAGCGCTTGACGGAAGCGGAACGGCGCATCTCAACATCGGAGGACACGGCTACTGCCCACGACGCGCGCCTAACTAGAATGGACAATATCCTGAGGGTGATAGCGGCGAAGAACGAGGAGTTGGAGGCGAGGAGCAGGCGCAATAACATCCGCGTCACGGGGGTTCCGGAGTCCACCAACACTGGGCGCATGGAGGACTACGTAGAGCGCATCCTCATCACGGCAGTGGGCAAGGAGGCCTTCTCCAGTCAATTTATTGTCGAGCGGGCGCATCGCTCCCTGGGTCCGGTTCCCAAACCAGGGGCGCAGCCGAGGCCCATCATCGCCCGGCTGCTTAACTACCGTGACCGTGACGCAGCACTACGCGCAGCCCGTACGAACCGGAACCTGACATGCGACGGTGTGCAGTTCTCCTTGTACCTGGACTTTACGCCCATGGTGCAGGACCAACGGAGGAAATTCTTGGACGTGAAAAAGAAGCTGAGGGACATGCAAGTGGACTACGCGCTCCTGTACCCAGCGCGTCTCAGGGTGACCCATCAGGGCAAACAACATTTTTTTACGAACCCGCAGCAGGCTGAGGACTATGTTCGGAAGCTTCGCAATGCCAGGAGGGACAGGCGGAACGAGGGAGAGGATGAGGCAGACGTGCTCCCTGCTGAGCACGAGGAATCTTGAATGCGCCATCGCGAACATTTGCTTATTGCCTCCATGTGATGGACCGTCGGATGGACTTGGACTCTTGTTGCCTGTTACCGTCGGGGAGACCCGGCCCTACCTGCAGAGACGTTGATGACTGATTTGCTGCATTGTGGCCTACTGTTGAGCACCATCTGCTTTCGTATACTTTGCCCCTATGCTGGAGTTGATCTTGGTCAGGGCAACCCGATGGTGGAGCAGGACCTGGAATATGCAGCGGTTGCACCTTGGACAGTCCTCCTGAACTCATTGGTAACTTTTCTTACATGGAGGGTGGTGATGAGAGTCGCTGACTGGTTGTCTGGGTTTAGCCTGCAGGAATAATACAGGCCAGGCACCACCCCGCCTTCTCTATCTTCTTCGTATGGCACATGCGGGTCGAGAGGAGAGTGGTGGGGTGTTCGGGTGCATTCCTCTAGTGTCACTAGGAGGGGATTCCCCACATGGTTTTTCTACTGTTCTTGCTTGTTGGGCTCGGGGTGGGGGGGAGGGATATGGTACTGGCAAGATTGGGTTGCTTCAGTGGGTGGGGGGTGGAGCGGGTGAACGGGGGTTTGAAGGTTGTGCATGGAGGGAGGGGAGGGGTTTGGCTGCTGGGTTGCTAGTTGTTGAAAGTGTAATTGTTGTTGCGGTTGGCGCTCATGACATGTGTGCAGGTACTGGAGTTTGTGTGTATGACAGCATGACTGGTTGTATGGAGAGAATGTTCTGCACAGCGGGCAGTTCGGCACTTGGTACATTCAGACTGAGGGCTGGAGCGTTGACCAAAGGCTTCTTTCAGGGATGCGGAGATAACCGTGGGTGATAATGCTTTGACTACTGTCTCAATAATGTCCTGGAATGTCCGTGGCCTTAATGACCCCCGTAAATGCAGGAATGTGATTGCATATTTGGATAGGCACCATGTACAGATAGTGATGCTCCAAGAAACCCACCTTAGCCCAAATAGTGTCCCCAAGTTTGCGAGCAGATGGGCGAGTGTGAGAGAGTTTTCTTCCTATTCCACGTACTCTAGAGGGACTGTTATTTTAATCAATAAACAACTCCCGTTTCAAAAGTTGGGGGTGCGGGCGGATAAGGAAGGGAGGTACGTCATCCTTTGGGGGCGGTTGGGCACCGATGTGATAATGCTTGTGAATTGTTACGCGCCTAATGTTGACACTCCTGGTTTCTTTCTGTCGCTGTGGGGTCATGTGTTGTAAACTGAAGTCACGCACATTGTCTGGGGGGGGGACTTCAATTTGTCGCTATGTCCTATGGTGGATAGATCGGACGGTAGTGCACAATACAACACTAACGCCAGGGATGCCCTCCAGGGTATAATAACAGAGGCTGGACTCGTAGATGGCTGGAGGCACACACATCCGACGATTAGGGAGGGTACCCATTTCACAGCGCATACACGCTCATGGGCACGGATCGACTACTGCTTTATCTCGAGAGGCCTTGCTGGGGGGGTTGTTCGGGTGAACCATCTGCCTCGCACCTACTCGGACCATTGTCCTGTACTGTCTGTCTTGGAGATGCCGGGGTATGCTAGGGTGAGACCGCCATGGCGGTTCCCTCCTTCAGCCTTGCTGGACCCTGTCTTTCGACATGAACTGGGCGAGGAGATCGAAGCCTTCTTCCCTAGGAACAAAGGATCAGTCGACAAGGTCGAAACAATCTGGGAAGCCTTTAAGGTGACAGTGAGGGGGTTCACGATCTCTAAGAGCTGCGGGATACTGCGGGACATAGTGCGCACATTAACTAAACTTGAATCGGAGCTTAAGGCGCTGGAGGCTGAGATGGTCGGAAATCCCTCCCCTGCCCTAGCGGGGGCATTCAGGACTAAATTATCGGCATATGAGGAAGAAGCAGCTAGGGAATTGAAATTCCGGGGCAAATACTGGACGGCTAGGCGCTATTGTGAGGGAGACCGGCCGGGTAAGGTGCTGGCGACGCTCACGAGGCACCAGCGCTTCGCTACCCATATCTTGGAAATCTCCGACGGGGAGGGCAGGACTCACCAGGATTCTAATGGAATTCGAAATACCTTCCTGCAACATTATAAGCGGCTATACTCCACTCAGCAGGTGGGCGATGTGGAGTTCGGTAATTTCCTGGACGACATCGCACTTTGCTGGCTCAGCGACAGCAACAGGGCGTTCTTGGGATGCCCGTTCGAACTGGACGAGATCAGGGAGGCAATTATGTCCCTGAGCAATGGCAAAGCGGCGGGGTTGGACGGTCTACCGGCCGAATTCTATAAGTGCTACATCGACATCATGGCACCTGTCCTGAAAGAGGTCTTTGAGGACTCGCTTGAGGTCGGGATACTGCCGGGCTCCATGAGGGAGGTAGCGATCACGTCGCTTTTGAAACCGGGGAAAGATCCGAAGGACACTGATGCCTATCGACCCCTGTCGCTGCTCAACTGCTACGCGAAGATCCTCGCAAAAGTGCTAGCGACTAGGCTGTCCCTCCTTATGACTACTCTGGTGTTGCCGGATCAATCTGGCTTTGTCCCGGGGAGAGCTACTTCCCATAACTTGCGTACGCTGTTCTCCCTGATACCCACCATCTCGCCCGAACTGCCGATCGCTGCCGTGTTTCTGGACGCCACCAAGGCGTTTGATTCGGTGGAGTGGGGTTATCTGCTGGCAATTCTGGACCGAATGGGCTTCCCTCGAATCTTTATAGCCTGGGTGAAACTGCTCTACACCTTACCGGTTGCTAGGGTCGTCATCAATGGAGTGCTTTCGGCACAGATGCCGATCACGAGAGGGACTAGGCAGGGATGCCCCCTGTCGCCCCTGCTATTTGCCCTGGCAATAGAGCCGCTGGCTTGTAGAATACGTCAGTTGCACAAGGCTAGTGCCTTTAACTGTCAGCAGCGTCAGATTAGTATTTCTCTCTATGCAGATGACGTCACTCTGTATGTGCGTCAACCACAAGATCACCTTAACCCGCTCCTGAGGGAATTCGTGGCGTTCGGCGGCATATCTGGGGTACACATTAACTGGAAGAAGTCGCAATTCTTCCCCCTCACGGCATCGGTTGCCCGGTTTCCGTTGGATTACCCCTTGGAATGGTGCAGTTCTGACTTAAGGTACTTGGGCATAGAAGTGACGCTCAATAAAGACGACACAATCCGATCCAATTACGGGGTGGCTATCTCGCAATTGGCTGATAACGTAACCCCCTAGCGGGCCCTGCCGCTCTCGATGGCAGGGAGAGCCTCCCTGATCAAGATGGTCGTCCTCCCACGGTTCTTATACCTATTCCAAAATATTCCATACTTCCCGGGGGCCTATTTTTTCAAACGGCTTAGATCTGAGCTGCTTCGCCTTTTCTGGGGTGGTAAGCAACCACGCCTTAGCTGGAAGGTCTTGACGCAGCCATATGATAGGGGAGGATTCGATGTGCCTGACATGGAAATGTACTACCTTAGTGCTCAGGATCAGCATTCTTATCACTGGGTTAACCCTGCTCCCTTCATGCCACAGGTCGCTGCTGAGGCCTGGATCGTACACCCGATCCCGCTTAAGGGCATGCTGATGGGACTGATTGGGGATGTCGAAACGCCTGCCACCACAGTTACCTGTACTGTCGATGCTTGGCGGAGAGTAACTAAACTGCTGGACGCTCCCATGCTTTATTCCCCAACGATGCCCCTTGCATACCACCCAAAACTTTCCCTCCTAACGGAAAACGGATTTCGGTCCATGTGCAATCGCGTACACCTACACACGTGGGGTGACTTATTCCATGATGGAATGTTCCGTACCAAGGAACAGATATTCCGGACTACACCCCCGACGCCCATGGAAGTGTTCTACCATATTAGACTCCGGCAGGGTATGCGAGACATTCTCCCCACCTTCCCGGAGGAACCGGGGACGATATTGCCATTGCATGTCATGCTCGTGTCGGATGGCAAGCACTTGGTGTCCAAACTGTATGCCGCCTTGCGTGAGCAGCGCCCAGCGGCCCTGCCGAAAGCTCGGACTAACTGGGACGCTGACCTACCAACTGCACTCACAGACGAGCAGTGGAATTATTGCTGCTCGGTCACGGCTAGGGTCTCCTCCAGCTGTCGTCTGAAAATCATTCATTATAAGTTTGTGCAACGATACTATTATACCCCAGTCAGGAAACTGCGGTTTCACCTCGCGGAGGATGATAGATGCGCTAGATGCCGGGCGGAAGGAGCGGATTTCCTTCATCTGGCCTGGGAATGTGGAGCCATACAATCGTACTGGGAGCAGGTACATACTGCGCTCCAAATAATGATCGCTGGCCCCCTACCCATGGAGCCGGTAGTGATGTTGCTAGGGTACACCAAAAATTTGCCCAAGTCAGTTCGCAAATTTGTCGACCTTGCGCTGCTCCTTGCTAAGCGGAGAATAGCTTGCAGATGGGGAAGGGGGAGAGCACCAAAATTTAAGGACTGGCTTGACGACCTCACATACTGCCAGGACCAACATGGCGTTTATGCAGAACTGTTGCCTGCCAGGTGTGTGCCTCGTGACTTTTGGTCCCCCCTGCAGGTGTACTGGCTTTCTCAGGCGACACATAGCGACTCCTCTGGAGATGACGAACCGGTCCCGGGCCCGTGAGCGCATAGGTGCTTTACATTGCATTCGACATGCTACTTTACACGTGACGGGAGGTACTTCACACCGCCTGACTTTAGGTGAGAGGACATGACTGGGGAACACACACCAAAATCTTGCTGTTGCAGAAACTGGGAAATTCGGAGGACCGTGTGATATTGCTTCAGGGAGGGGCCTCTCTCACTCTTCCACCACTTGGGATGGGGATGACGGACAGACACACTGGGTATTACGCTTACACGACGCTCCAGATGATACCTGGGAGGGGAGGCAATATGCGCTGCTTCACACTATACTGCACCCCGATAATCCATACATTTGACCTTAGATGAGCTCCTCAGCGAAGACGCATACGCCTGGCGTACGTATGATACACTGATACACATGATAATGCGGCCAGCTACCTGGTCGGTGTGTAGACAATCTCGGGTTGGTGGACTCTGGCGATGCTGGCCCTACATGCCTGCCTTCCCGTCTGAACTGGGAGGGGAGGATGCTGCTTTCCTTATCACGCCCCGGTCTTTGGAGGGGAGGAGGGATCCTAGAATGTGTGCCTCCCGCTGCTGTACATGGAATTATATGCCTGTGTTTTATTGTCATTTGGGAAGTTGATACCTCTCTACTGTATGTACCACGATTATTGTTGTACTGGATTGCAGATGCTGTCACTGTCATGGCTTTGTACTGAAAGCAACTAATGAAAAGGTTTAATAAAAAAAAAATATATATATTTTACTCAGGAGTTTGGAGTCTATATTGTCGTATGGCCGTTAGGGTCATTGTCGACATTGCTAAGTTAGCATGAGCTCTGCTGCCACGATGCTGCTTTTGCGCACGTTACTACATCACTTTATTTTGCACAACTCTTTTAGGGCCAGATGTAGGTAGGGTTTTACCGGTCGGTAACGGCCGAATTCGGCCGTTACCGACCGGTAAAAGGATTTTGAGATGTAGGGGGCAGAATCGGTAAATTTACCGTTCGGTAAATTTACCGATCGGTAATTTTACCGAATCTGTAAATATACCGGTCGGTAAATTTACCGACCGGTATTTTAACAGATTCGGTAAAATTGATATGTAGGTGGGACTCTTATGAGTCCCACAAGGCCTAAGAAATCGGTATTTTACCATCAAATTCAATTTGATGGTGAAATACCGATTCAGGTGTGCATGCACATGTGTGCATGCACACCTGTGCCATATGACAGGCAGACCTGCCCTTAGGGCAGGTATGCCTGCCATATGGCCCCCGACCCTTTTTTGGGGGTGCTAGAGGGTGTCAAAGTGACACCCCCTGCACCCTTGTCAAAATCGGTATTTACCGATTCGGTAAATACCGACCGGTAATGCCCCATTCATTCCTATGGGCTTCAAAGCCCATAGGAATGAATGGAGCATTACCGGTCGGTATTTACCGATTCGGTAAATACCGATTTTTACCGATTCGGTAAAATACACATCTGGATGGACCTACATGTCCACCCTTCATATTTACCGATTCTTAATTACCGAATCGGTAAAATTCGGTAATTAAGAATCGGTAAATATTTTTTACCTACATCTGGGCCTTAGTGCCTTTCACATGAGAACCGTCTGCTTCTGAGTTCTCTGCCTGTTCCTGGAGTTTAGTCTGAACATGATGGTCAAGGTAGATAAACAACGCCCCTTGTTATTCTGTTCTGGTCAGTCCCTAGCACCTAGACAAAGCATGCTAACACAGCTGCGACTGCTGGAAACTCGTTCTTTGATATTATGGGGATGCATGTTGGGTTAACACACACTTGGAGAGAGGCCTTTCCAGGGAGAAGAGCTATGCTGTTTTTATGAAGTAAAAATCCATCTAGGCACTAAGGTATAGGGTCTGCTGACAAAGCCCAGAGATCTTCTTTTATATAATAAAACTTCTTCTGGCCAAGGGGAGGGTGGTTAGGCCTTATAGTCCTTTATCCACTGTCTGCATACAATGACATCTTCCTTCATAATCTATGGACTTGCTACAATGCTGTTTTAGGTTCATGCATTTTGCTGCATGTAGGGGCTTGTATACTGCATTATAGAGCACTATAGGTAAAATACACATTTTGAACAATAACAGTGACTCTGTCAATTCTTATTGTGGACAGGTACGAGTGAGTGAGCGAAAGGGCAAGTCTTGATACCGCAATTCCTGAGAGAGTCTGTAGTGTCTAATCATTTGCATCTTCATAATTATGTAGGAGAGAGAGTAAGGCACTATAGCTAGTCGGTCCTGGGATTTTGGGTACTGAGGTGGTAGGAAGGTTTAGGCCCTATACACCGAGGTCCCGTTCTCCTGTGCATAGTTATGTGAATGTGCAGAATCCCTGCAACAATATTAAGCATGGATAGCGGTCTATAGACCCTGCAGTCGTTTTCTGGTTTGCTCGGTTCAGCAGTGGGATCATTATTGCTTCTTTTGTGGACGTGCGGATGTTCCCTATCTTCCTTGCCGCCTTTTATAACTCCTCAAGATTCGGGGACTAGTATTGTCTAGTACTTGGTATAAAATTACACCGGGAGTCCGTCTGTGTATTTCCTTTCGCTAGACCGTTTGATTTCCTGTATAGAGATATCAGCACCCAGTTCCTGAGCCCCATCCTCAGTTAGGGTTACAAGGGGTAAGGGCTCCAAGTAAGCGCTCAGCAGCTTGCTGTTGTCTTCCATGGTGTTTGTGTATAATTGCGTTTAGTACTTAAGGAAGTGTTGATTGATCTTGGTTTGCCTGTATTGTGTGGTCGTCTCATCTGCCTGAATTGCTACTATCGCTGAGCATCTCTTTTCTGGATTGGCCAACCACACCAACAGCCTGCCTGTTCGGCCATATTCCAAGTGAGCCTTGACCATATAATTGATATAGTCGAAAAATTGGAGGCGCTCCACTTGGCTCACCACTTGTCCCTTACATTCCAGCAACTGCTGATGAAGCTCTGTTTGCCCAGGTTTACTTTGCTCTACCTCCCTCATGGCCTGTTCAGAGGTTTGGGCTTCTTGCAGCAGCATTTTCCTGGTGGCCATCGATTTGGCTAGGGATTTACCCCTTATGAACACTTTAAATGAGTCCCATTCCAATAATGGAGAGAAGGCGGTATCACTATTTTTGGCAACTTAATGGTGTATATTATCTCAGATAACTTCCTCATAGTGGGGATCATTTAGGGATTTGGGCTTAAGTTCCCTTGGTGGGAATGCAGAGTTTTTAGCATTCCCATGTCAGGTGGAGAAGCACAGTATTGTGGTAGGATATGGTGCATGAGAGGTATTCTATCTCATGTGTGAGCATGTGCACGTCTGGGGTACATAAGAAATACATAACCTCTTCCGTGCTCATGACAGCCCACGGCCATCATGAGTCACGGTGGGCATGTGCGCATGACATCCAGGGGCAGTCCAAGCCATGCCCGAGATTGGAATGTCCCAGCAATGCGGCGGAATTCACGCCGCAGTGAAGGTGTTAATCTTATGTACAGTTCGTGGAGATTCGAAAAATAAGAAATACTCTCTCATCTGAGAGTTCAACTGCCAGCATGTGTCTATCAGCTTGCCAGCCGCAGAAAAGCCCAATCAGTGTGGGCTTTTGGAGCATCTTGAAAAGGAGGATGTGAGTGGTCCAGGTCAGGATCAACAATGCAATTGAAACTTCCCCCCCGTGCTGAGGGCTGTTATCCTGTGCTGCACTCGAGTGTTCTCTTTCATCGCCTTGCTGGTTTTGGGAAGACACTTGTCCGGTGCCCTCTGGCTGAAGCTGGGCCTCCGCTCGGGGGTCCCAGCGGCCGCCAACTTTCTACTTAGTCTAACCGCTTCAGGTTGGTCCCCATCCTGCAATGGCGGGGAAACCGGAGGGGGAAAAGCAGAAATTTAAGACCACTCGGCGGGGTGGCTATACCCAGACGAACATCATGGATCGCTACGCCCAGGCCAAGGGATCCCCCGGTGGGCCGGGCAGGTCGCTGGAGGACACGAGAGATCCAACGACTTCGGCAACAGAGCTGACCCTTCAGGATGTTATGGCCGCTATCAATGGGATCAAATCCTCCCTTGGGCAACAACTGGAGACTCTCGCCCACAAGTTCGATACTGTGGCGATAGATGTCAACCTGATCCGTACGGATTGACGAAAACGAACGAGAAAGTCAAGTCGTTGGACATTAAAACTTTCAGTCTAACGGGAGATGTCACTGACCTACAGACAGAGGTCCGCAATTTGAGGGCCTCCAATTACCTCTTTGCGCGTCGCCTGGAGGATTTTGAAGGACGGGCGAGGCAGAATAATGTCCGTATCATCGGAGTTCCGGAGAAGGCGGAGGATCCGGCGGCTGACCTCTTCGTCGAAGATCTCATCGTTAGCCACCTTGCACCCAAGGGACTGAGTAAGTTTTTTACGGTCGAGCGGGCCCATAGAGTTCCGGGCGGAAAACCAAAGGTGAATGCCCCACCGCAGCCTATCATCGCAAGAATCTTTAATTTCCGCGATAGAGACGCTATCCTGCAGGCCTCACGGTTGGGTGGACCTATAAAGTTTGAGAACACTACCATCAGCTTCTACCCGGACTTTACCCAATCGGTCCAGAAGCAGAGACTTGGTTTCCTAGGGGTAAAGAGAAGACTACGCACAATGGACCTTAAGTACGCTATGCTTTTCCCGGCCAAGTTGAGGATCGAATATGCGGAGCGGACTTATTTTTTTGATCGACCGGAGGGGGTAGCCGGCTGGCTGGACACTCTGTCGAGCCAGCGTGCACAGGAGGAACAGTCTGGTGGGGCGGAAGGCGGACCGATGGAACAGGAATAGACACCTTCTTCTGGTTTCTGGGGTCTATAGTTGGCCTCGAACTGTGGTTCGCTGATTCTGTTATGTGATTTGCTGTGACATTCGGGGGGTTGCGGGGCTATTGGTGGGTCTCTTTCCTCCTCTGATTGACTTTTTGTAGTTTAGTTAGATGTGGGGGCGACAGGCACACTGCAAGTTGGGGTGGCTTTCCAGTCTTACGCAGGGGTGCAGGGTGGGGGGGTTTGTAACGGGATGTTGGTGGGGGGGATGAGGGGTTCTGTTGGGGAGTTTGTTTGTTTTTATGCAAGTCAATGTATTGTTAGACCTTCTTATCGAAGTGCTGGATTCTTACTGGGTTTGGATCTTCTTTCTCTTTCGGGATGGGGGATAGGGGGTTGAAACTGATGAGCTGGAATGTGAATGGGTTGGGGGATAGGATAAAACGTGGGGTAGTACTGCAGTTGTTGAAACGTCTCTCCCCTGATGTGGTCCTTCTTCAGGAGACGGACTTGATAGGTAATACTTGTCATGCCATGAATAGGAAGGGGTATCGTTTGGTCGCTCATGCTGGGTTTTCCTCTGGTTCCAGGGGGGTTGGTATCCTTGTTAAGAATTCTCTCCCGCTGGAGATTGACGCCACTGTCCTTGATGATAGAGGGCGCTATGTCGCTCTTACGGGTAGGTGGGAGGGCCGGACCCTTTCCCTGGTTTCTGTGTATGTCTCCCCTGGCCTGCAGTCAACTACTTTTGCGGACTTGAGGCGGGTTGTCCTCGCTCTCCCCGAGGGGTCACTGCTACTAGGTGGCGACTTTAACGCTGTGATTTCTGGTATGGTTGATTGACACCCACCTAGGGATCTTAAGGGGGCACAGAATTGGCTCCACGATCTCATTGACACTCTGGGTCTGGTAGATTGCTGGAGATTGTTACACCCCGCTCAGAGGCAGTACACGTTTCATTCGGGCGCTCACGGTAGCCTTTCACGGATTGATTATGTTTTGGTGCCTGCTGCACAGGCACTTTCTATTACTGAGGTTAAGCATTTGGCTCAGGGAATTTCCGATCACTCTCCGCTATGGCTTCGAATGGAGTTGAAATCCGGGTCTGAGGGACGGGTAGCCCCGATTAATCCCTGGTATCTCCGGAACCCTAACACTCGTGCTGACCTGGTAAAATCTCTTGACCAATATTATCTGAAAAACAAGGGTTCTGTTTCGTCTGCGGTGTCGCTTTGGGAGGCTTTCAAGGCTGTCCTTAGGGACCAGGCCCTGTCGTTAATCGCGGGCGTTAAGAAACGGAGGGATGAGGAGGTTGTTAAGATCGAGACGGAGATAGCGGACTTAGAGCTTGGCCTGGAGCAGGAGATTACCCGTGCTAAGACACATGTTCTGTGACTAAAACAGTTGGAATACAGGGCGCTGGTTACTGACTCAGCTAAGGCCATGAGTAGAGAACAACAGGGACGTCTATACGATGTGGGAGATAAAGCAGGCAAACTGATAGCGTGGCTGGATAAGAAAGATAGAGCTAGTCGTGTGGTGCCTGTGATCGAGACGGCGAGTGATGCTCAGAGATTGTTCAATGTTTTGCGTATCACTTCCAGACAGTGTACTCCTCCGTGTCGGATAGGCCGGTGGAGGACTCACACCTATTGTTGCGTGATATTGCTTTACCGCGACATTCTGATGTTGACAGGGAACAAATGGAGGCTGCAATAACCGCGGATGAGGTGGCTCTTGCGATTCGCTCCCTGCGTTCAGGGAAAGCTAGGGGTCCCAACGGTCTGCCTATTGAACTTTACAAGTTGCGGCCTGACGAGATAGCTCCCTATTTAAGAGATATGTTTTTGGAGTCACATGACTGTGGTTCTCTCCCCCGTGATCAGCGTCTTGCTACCATTGTGGTGATTCATAAGGAAGGGAAACCAAGAGATAGGTGTGCATCGTACCGGCCGATATCTCTTTTGAATGCCGAACCTAAGATCCTCGCAAAATTACTGGCTAACCGATTGATCGCCGTTATTAGCGGGTTGATACATCCGGATCAATCTGGTTTCATCCCGCATAGAAACACTGCCCTGAATCTACACGGCGTTCTCGCAAGGGCTGCGACGTTGCGTGAGCCGGCCATCTTGGCGTCGTTTGATGCCACGATGGCTTTCGACACCGTGGAATGGACATATTTATGGGCCGCGTTAGCTAAGTTTGGGTTTGGACCCGGTTTTATTGGCTGGGTGCGGCTTCTCTATGAGGACCCCCTTGCGCGAATTCTTGTGAATGGTCGTGTCCCTATTCCGTTTAGTCTTGGGAGGGGTACTCGTCAAGGCTGTCCCTTGTCGCCGCTCCTGTTTGCCTTAGCCCTCGAGCCCCTCGCTGCGTGGATCCGGTGGGAGCCCTCGATGAAGGGTATTCAGTGGTCCACTGAGTTTGAAGATTGCATCTCGCTTTATGCAGATTACATTTTACTGTATCTGACCTCGCCCCGGAAGTCATTGATGGTTTTGTGTGATGTTCTGACCTCTTTTGGTAGAAACTCGGGCCTGATTATTAATTGGACGAAATCCTAAATTTCCGTTCTTTCTGGTGATGTCCCTCTTCTGTCACGTAACTGTCCCATTCAGGTGACGCAATCGGGTTTAAATACCTCGGTATCTATGTCTTGTTGGACCCCGCAATTCGGTATGAACAGAATCTTCTCCCGCCCTTGACTAGATTGAAGCAGGACGTCGCGGGTTGGTGTAAGCTTCCGCTTTCGCCGCTTGGTCGTGCGGTCCTCTTTAAATTGATGTCTCTGCCTCGTTTTCTTTATGCTCTCCAGAACACTATTGATATAGTTCCTGCTAGTTATTTCCGTACAGTTGAGGGTCTTCAAAGGAAGTTGATTTGGGACGGTAGACCCCGCATTGCACTTGCCAAACTGACGCTTCCGTGGTATGATGGGGGTATTGCTCTCCCTGACATCAAACGTTATTATTGGGCGTCTCAATTGGGTGCCATTAATCATGGTATGTATGGTCCCGAATTGAACCCTGCTTTTGCTATGGATAGATGGCTGTTGCCTGGGGGTAATTACTATAGGGCGCTGTATTCAAAATCGGTGGTTAAGGCTTTGTCAGGACCTACGAAGACGGCAGTACGTATATGGCAGGACGCAACTAGTTCTATGGGATGGAAAGACCGCTTGACTCTAGCGACCACGCTTTTTGGCTCGGATAAGCTTGGTAAATTGTGGAAGACCAAGGGTTTCGATAAGTGGGACCTCATTGGTATCAGTAAGGTGGGAGACCTCTGGGTCAAGGGTCAGGTGAAATTGTTTGAGATGTTAAAGACGGAGTTTGAATTGGGTGACACAGAGTACTTTCGCTATGTCCAGGTTCTCCATGCCTTGATGTCAGTTTTCCCAGTGGGGGGTATAATTCCGGAAACGTCCCCACTAGAAGATAGATTGTTGGATGGTCATGTGCCTGATAGTACTATCTCCCTTGTCTACAAAAAATTAATTAACGATAGGTCAGACCTCCTACTGCATCTCCGAGACTTGTGGACCCGTGACGATCTCGAGTTAGATGATGAGGACTGGCAGTCCGCGATCTCCTCTCCCAAGGAGGTCGCAATTCCAGCTCGGCTCCGACTGGTACAACTTAAGATCCTCCACAGGATATACGTCACGGGCCCCCGTTTGGTTCCAATGGGCTTTTCTGAAGAGGGCCTATGTAAGCGGGGATGTGGGCAGGTGGGGACATTTCTCCATATTATCTGGGAATGTCCTGAAGTTGTTGCTTTCTGGAACGGGGTGCATGAGGTAATGAAGGAAGTGACGGGTGTTGCTCTCTTGCCGGAAGCCAGGTGCTGCTTGTTAAATGTCTGGGAACCCACTGATTATAATGCAGCCCAGACTCAGTGGGCGACCCTGGGGGCCATGATTGCCAAGCGAGATATTGCTCAGTTGTGGGGGTCCCAGAGGCCTCCTACCGTCGAAGTATGGAAGGAAAACATGGACTGGTGTATGTTCATGGAAAAAACTGTGTATTTGGCCCGGGCCGTCCCCGGAAATGGTGTAGAGTGTGGGGACCTTGGAATAGTTATCGTGGGGATATATGTACACCGCCTGTAGTAGATAACACTGATGTCCCACTCTCCCCCTGACCCCACATTCTGGCTATTTCATTATATGTGTATCGAGTCGGCCTATGTCCCCCCCTCCCTTTCCTTCTTTGATTGCTGATTTTTCGTGATGTCTTTTCCTTCCTCGTTTGAACTGGTACTTTGTATGACAATATTTCTGCCTTGCTTGTTTCTATGTTTTCAAATAAAAAGAAACAAAAAAAACCCCAATGCAATTGAAATCCTCTCCCATTAGAGTTGAGTGAAGAAGGAATGGATCTAAAGGCCCTGATAGGTTAGTCATAAAGGTCCCCTGATCAGTATTCGGTGCTTATATATGAATAATTGTGATATCTTGCCAGTCTAATTGGCTAGCCACTACCACATAACTTCCCTCTGAGTTGATCACATGCCCAGTGTGAAGGAAGGGCACTCCTGCCCTGACCCAGATGAGTAGGCAGAGTAGGTGGTGAAATAAGCTTGGCCCCTTCAGTGCACCCTTTTTAACTGTTAAATGTGTCTCTTGAATGAGTGCGCTGCAAATGCCTCTCCTGTTTAGGAATGAGAACACCTTATATCTTTTCGCCATTGTATGCATCCCCTAATATTCCAGGACAGTAATCTATACATTATAGGGCACCATTGTTGCATTCTCTTCGTGCCAACCCCCCCATACCCATCCTCTGACTCCTTATCAACCCAGTCTTCATCCAAGCATACCACCAGGCACAACTCAGTATCTAGCACTCATTTAACTCCCAACATCCACACCCAAGGATGGGTGGGCAACGGCCCACCATCCAAAATTTCAATCTTCACTCAACCAGTGCGTATAACTCTAACTAAGGGGGGTGATATTTTGCTAGGCTCTGTGGCCAAGTTTGCCTGTCCCACCAGATGTGCGGAGCGTAGTGGCCATGCCCCAAGGAGGATGTCGAAATGCCCCATTTCACACCAGCTTCAATCGCTCTCTGGTGCCCCGAGTTCATTGTATCTTACTGTTCATCAGTGCACTTAGATGTTTCATACAGGGATGACAACCAGTTTGCGTGTGTTGGTGCCGTATTTTCTATCCAAACCTTACATATCTCTCTTCTTGCGAGTAATACTACATAAAACAAGAATGTCCTTGCATGACCCTTTATACTGTTGTCCCATCCAAATATAATGAGATAATGTAATGGACACCGAGATGTTAAGAATGGAGTCCAGAGTCTCTTTCACTTCATTCCAGAACTGTGTTATGCTGGGACAGTCTTTGAACATATGAATGTCCGAAGCCGCAATATAATTGCATTTATTGCATTTCTTTCCTGGAATGAATTTAGACAGTTTTAGGGGGAAAAATAGGCTCGATGTATCGTAAAAAGGTGGTTACGCCTTAGCCATGCAGGTTTAACACTTTTATATAGTAGGGTGCAGGATTTCTGCCTTATGTCAATACTTTGGGCCCCAAGCTCTAATCCCCACAGTTGTTCCGGGAGGGTGAATTCTCCGTCTTTCTCTTCTAGCAGATTCCAGTACCACTGCGAAACTTCTTTACCCCCTCCTGGTCGTTCTACCAAGTTTTGTTCTATGGTACTGCTCTTCCCAAGTGTTACCCCTGACCTAGCCAGTGCTCTCACCCAACTATCTAGTTGTATAAACTTGAACCTCGAGAACTCTGAGCCCAGTTGTTCCCGTAACCCCTCCCAGGACCTCAGTGTTTTGCCTACGAGCAAATCACCCCATGTTGATATTCCTCCATCTCTCACCGGAATTGCCAGCCTATCTTTCAGACAGAGCGGTAGCCCGGGAGATTCCCAGATAGGTGCATAGTTTGAAAATTACGGCAAACCTAGTTTTTTCCTTATTTGTGACCAGAGAATCGCCTGGGACATAAGAGTCTTTAGCACTTTTGAAGTATTTCTGATCCCCAAATTTAAACATGAAACCGTTAGTTGGTATAGCAGCACCAGACAACATGGCTTTAAACATTACGCCAATAGATGTGTTAGATGGAACTTTTAAAAGCATTCTGGAGTGGGACAGCTGAAAAGCCCAGGCATAATACTGCAAGTCAGGCAAGGACAGTCCCCCCTTTTCCCTCCTCCTCCTCAGTTTTTTCCATGCTACTCTCGCCGATTTATGGTTCCAGACGAAGGAATTTAGCTCTCTCTGGCACTTCTCCAAGATTTTATTATCGAATGCGAGGGGGATGGTATTAAAAATGAAGGTAAATTTTGGGAGAATAGACATCTTTATCAGACTTATTCTACCGAGGATAGTCAATGGAAGATTAGACCAAGATTTTAACAGTTTCCTACTCTCATTGAACACTCTCTCTAGGTTGACTTGAGCAATTTTACTGACATCTTGTACTACTCGAATACCCAGATATCGCATTGAGTTGGTCACATCCAGCTGTAAATTGGGGATATTCCATGCCATGATGTCGGTTTTACTTGCGTTTATCTCATACCCCGAGATGCGGCCAAACTCTTCGGCTCTCTTAATAACCTCTGGAAATGAGGTCTCCGGATCAGAGGTAAGAATTAAAATGTCGTCTGCGTAAAGAGCTACCCGCCTTTCCCACTCCCCAAATCTGAATGATGGAATAAGTACACCTCCCCTTAAAACTTCTGCAAATGGTTTAATGTACAAATTGAAGAGGAGAGGGGAGAGCGGGCAGCCCTGTCCTGTACCTCTCGAAATTTTAAATGAGTCAGACAGTGTACCATTAATTAAATGCCGTGCAGATGGTGCATTGTACATTAATGCTACAGTGTGACAAAACTTCTCACCGAAGTTAAACTTCTTCAAGACAGCACCGAGATAGGGCCAATTGACCCTATCAAAAGCTTTGGTCGCATCTAAGGTGAGTGTTGCCAACAGAAGGGAAAAGGAAGAGGCGATATCAATTGCCCCCACAAGATCATATGTTAAATCGGATAGCTGGCGACCGTTGATAAATCCCTTCTGGTCCTGGTGTATGATTTCCCCCACTACTGAACCCAATCTAGCTGACATGATGGAAGCAAAGATCTTGTAATCGCTGTTCAGTAAGGATATTGGGCGGTATGACCCACATAAAGTTGGGTCTTTACCTGGTTTGGGGATCAATACAATAGTGGCCTCACCCCAGGATCCAGGGGGGTCGTGTCCCTCCCTCAAGATTCCATTGAAGAGGGCCGTTAAAATAGGGACAATTACATCTATCAAGGCCCGATATAGTTCGCCTGGAAGCCCGTCAGGACCTGCGGCCTTACCATGTTTTAGTGACCTGATAACTTTCCTCACTTCCGCCTCGGAAATTTCCATCTCAATCCCTTCGCGCTGTATAATTGAGAGGGTCGGTAAAGTTATTTGATTTAACCATAGATCCCTTGTATGCTGTTCGTCTAGGATATCGTCCCTGTATATTTCCTCAAAGAATTCCCTAAAGGCAGTACTTATCTCTTGAGTAGATATCCTAGTGGCACACTCGCCCTCAACATTGATTTCTCTTATATAGTTTTTGGCTTGATCGGCCTTGACCTTCCAAGCCAAAATCTTACCCGCGGCTTCTCCAAATTCGAAATGAGAGATTTTACTAGCCTCCCATCTCTTCGTTACTCTCTCTTGTAATATGTTATCTAGTTGGTTTTTCAGGTCAGACATATTTTTTTGATCTTGAGGTGAACCAATTGAGGCTCCAAGCCTCTGCTCAATCTTTCCTAGTTCTTGTTCAAGGTTTTTAATCTTCAATCTATATATTTTATACTGGTGGGACGATCTATTTGTTTTACATCCCCTCAAGAATGCTTTTAGAGCCTCCCAAACCGTGTCGAGGGAAGCTGAGCTCAAATTTATGTCCAAGAACATACTTGTTTCACTCATCAAGTATGTCACTTCCTCTTGATCTAACAAGATAGTGCGGTCAAATGACCAGGAAGGGTGTTTAGTTTGAACTGGAAGTTTTAAAAGAAATAAGAGAGCCGAATGGTCCGATAGATGAGAAGGAATATAATTGATACTAGTTATAGAGTTTTGGAGGCAATAACTAAATAGCGCAAAATCAATCCTTGAGGTATGCTTGTATTTTAAGTTTCTATAAGATATCCCTTGTTTATTACCAGCTTTTACTCTCCATAAATCAGCCAGGCCTATTTGTTCCATTATGCCCTTAAGGGACTGTCTAGATTTAGAAGGAGCATAACCTCTTTGTCCACTATGATGGGTGGATTTATCTAGTTTTGGATTTAATACAACATTAAAGTCCCCTGTCCATATTATTGGGTCAGAAGAGGTCATTAAATGGTTCCTTATTGTTTCTAAAAAGGACGGGTCGTCTATATTAGGACCATAATATCCTACTAGATTACACATCCAACCATTGATAGACCTATTCACCATGAGCCATCTACCGCTTTGGTCTTCGTTGTAATGAAGAATCTGAACCTTTGCAGATTTTTTGCAAATTAAGAGAATTCCTCTTATATTTGAGTTATGATCAGTACTGATAAATTTATCTATCCATCTCTGCTTTTTTAGTATTATGTTGGCCTCACTTTTTAAAAGATGTGATTCTTGGATGACTATGATCTGTTCTGGAGAGTCTCGTAAATATTGTAAAATACGTTCTCTTCTACCTCGCACGCGCAGACCATTGACATTCCAAGATAGGAACTGAACAGAGGTCATCTTCCAACATCCATCCCTATTCGCACTTCCCTGCCACTCATGATTATCTTATTATCCCAAAAATGGCAGTTTCTTCTATTTGGAATAAAAACATGTCTTGGAAGGCCTGACTCCTGAGGATTTTTTTGAATTTTAATACTTCCCCCTCCCCCACCCCACCCTTAGAGAACCCTCCCATACTTGCTCCGACCAGATGTAAGGCCGGATTTGCGTCTTACAACTACCATTGTTTTAATTGACTCCATGTGTTTTAACTTCCTCTCACTTGCATTGACTTGGGATTTCATTTTGTGTCTCTTTATAGCTTCAGAGTAGGAGTGTTTAGCACAGAATAAAATAGCCTTGCCTGAAATAGAGCGTGTGGGATGTGCGTTTGAAAGTATAAGAGAGAGGAATGTGTGGAATGTATTTCTCTGTCTCGGAGTGTAGTGCTGTAGGCAGTGGTGCGCAAATGTGCATTAGGTTGTACATTGTGAAATTAAGCTTTACCTATGGGCTTTAACATGCCCTAACTCCAACTTGAATTCTGACTCTGTCCAGCTTGAGTTCTGCACACACAAGCAGGCCCCCACATTACTCACAGTTATTTATGTTATTCACAATCAATATTGTTTTCCTCTATGAGTTTTTTTTGGTACTATTTGAGATGTTTTCTACTTTCGCAGGCTTCACTAAGATAAGATGCTGGAACATATAGTGTGGGAACGAGAGGAGAATGTGTGAAAAATGTGTTGCCTTGGAATGCTTGGCCAGCACCTGTAAGTTTCCTTGCTGTAGAGGGTGTCTACTCGTGCATTGAGAATATTATAAAAACAGGGATTTCTTAGCTCGAAAACTGGGTTCTCTCCTGAGTGCTGCATTCCCCGGCTTGAGGAGTCTTTTGACCACAGGATTAACATTTGGAATCCTCCAGTCTTGTGTGGGCTAAGATGAAGATATTGCTGCCGGTTAGGTATTTCCTCTGATCATTGGTATTGAGATATATGTATAGATATAGAGTTATTTCTACACGTGTTTTTGTCTTGGTGCTGAGTGATTAGCCTGTGAAGTATTTTTGTTCATTGGCATTATCTGATGTATTCTATGTATACATTTTATATGCTTCCATTCTGTGTACACATGCTCTTTATATTTGAGTATTTCATTTGAGAGGGTTTATTTCTTGCATTTGACAGGACTTGTTTCTTGAATTGGACGTTCTTTATTATTATCTGCTTAAGTTTTTTCTCCCTTGCATTTCACTTGGGAATGTTTCATTATTATCTGACTTGTAAGTGTATATTATCTGCATGTGTTTTACCATAATTATCTGCATGTTTTACATTATTTGCTTGCATATGTATATAAGTATTTACATTTACATGTTTTTTTTATTTGACATCTACGAAAACCTTTTTGTTAGAGAGTGGTTCACTAATAAATCTCCATGCTTTATTCTGAACACTGTCTCTTGATGTGCCTCATTTGGTGAGGGTGGAGTCTCTTCCCAGGTGTTTTCTTGCTTTACCGAATACCTCTACTGGGGAGTGCTGAATTTCTTTTATTTGGGAGTGTAAAGCAAGACAGTTGTAGGGAGGTTCCGCTGTTGCTCTCCCCTGAAAACCCCCTGAGGTGCGAGCTCCCAGTCAATTGGCACTTGTCTTCCGCAGGGGATTCCCTGCTTGTTGCACAGTATCAGGGAGGCTAGTGAGACCAGTAGCAGAGAATGATCCGATGATGGACGGGTCAGTCCTCCTCTCCCGTGGCACTCTGGGCAGTGATCCATTAGATTGCTGGTGCGGCCTGCAGTTTAGGAGTTGATTAGCTCTAGCTTTTTCTTCCTATGGCACTAACACCAAGCCACGCCCCTAAGCTGAGTTAGTTATAATGAGACAGTTGCAAGGTAACCAACATCCTCTACTTCATCAAAAAATACATTAATATCACTGCTGCTGTTAGTGGTAAAACAGATGATAGCAGCATACAAGAAAAGGACATTGTCCCTCTATAGATAGCCTATTTGGGCCCTAGGTACAAGTTGGACAGATTACTTACCAAACATCGTAAATATGATTAACTTAGGAAGAGTTATTTACCATGTCTTGTAAACACCTCCTATCCTAAATTTTCAACTTTAAAATGAGTCATAACATACCGAATCAGTATGTTACACAAAGAAATGTGCAGGTTTGAATGGCTCAAATGTATCAGGGGGAAACTGTGAGGCTTTGATAATTATCATCCAACTTGTAATTCTGATTCCTTCATTTCTGAACTCGTTTGCACAGGGACCAGAATTTAGCCCTTTAACTTGTAATGAGGGCCTTAGTATTTGGGATGTGCTGGCTATGAAAAACACATAATGTACTAGACAGAAAGAAAGTAATTCAAACTTGAGGAGGCGTGGCTTCCAATCATTATGTTCCTTTCCAAAGATCATGAAGAACTAAGGTGGCCACTGTCGTGGCATGGGAAAGTGTATCAAAAGCCCTAAAATTAAAAGAGTAGAATTGCAAGGTGGCGGAAGAAAGACACAATGTGTAATCAAGACTAGGCACCTTTGCAATTCGGCATCCCCTGCATTCAGCTGTGCCACAGGGTGGCTTTTGAGAAAATCTTAGGGTTCCTGCTTTTTTTGTTTGTTTTCACAAAATAAGAACTGGGAATGTCTGGTGCCCCTACTTTTGGGGTAGTGCAAAAACCCATATTTAGGGTATGTTGAGCTAATAATCCCGGACCCCAGTGTCATTTCACTGCTGCACTACTGATAGCTACACACCAGGCTAGGGAGAATACGAGCACTGTGGCTGGTTGGTGACAGCAAGAGGAGAAAGAGAAGGGTGTGCTGACAAACAAAGTCACCCCTCATTTAACCCACTAGGGACTACAAAATAATCACAGTGTGATAACTGCTGCTATTGCTGCACAATGTTGGCTTTATTAAGAGAGGGAGAGCGAGAGGGGACTCTATAAAGGGTAAAGGGAATGTTTTTTGCTATGTAATATTTTAAAATCAATAAAAATATGCAGAAATCTCAACACCCTTGTGCAGTTTACAAAGTTGCAGAGACGAAGGGAATAAAACCTTAGAAAGTTAGAGAAAATGTAAGCAATCCTATTTCATTGCTCACTTTGCTATCCAATTGCGGTCCCAACATGCCACACCAGACTGAGTGCCTGATTTAAATCTTGGTTGATCTGTTCCGGTCATCACTTTTCTGTCGGTTTCTCTGCCCGCCTACTAGGCGGTTCACCTGCTAAATTTAGATTCTGGTGGGTCTATGGACATATAGGGGCCGATTAGTAAGGCGGTGAATACGCATCCTCCGGGCCGGCGGAAGCCACCGCCGGCCTGGAGAATGCGGATTCACCGCCGCGGCCGCAGGAAACACCCACCGCCAGATTAGGATGGCGGTGGGATTGTGGTGGGACCAGCGGCGGACGGCAGGTCCGTCCGCCGCTGATCCGCGGGTTGTGGAGAGCTATTTGGTGGCGGTGTCTGCAAGACACCGTCAGCCAAATTAGGATGTGCAGGGAAACATGCTTTTCCGCGGCAGCTTTTCCGCCGTGGAAAAGCATGTGGACACTGGTGTTTGGGGGCCCATTGCGGGCCCCCAGGGTGTCGGGGTGGGGGGTGCGCATGGGGGTACCTATGGTACCCCCCAGCATTTACACTCACAAAGCGGCAGGCACCGCGCTGTACCTGCCGCTTTGTGCATGTAAATGTAAAACATGCATTTTTAACCTTGCGGCGGGTGCTGCTTCAAACAGCACCCTCCGCAAGGTTAAAGATACGGGTTGTGACCGCCAGGGTGGTGTTCATCCTAATAGGCCCCATAGTCTGTCAGAGTGCTGCTGTCTCCGCCAGAATGTTCCTCCCGCGTCATAGGCATCATAGGCAAAAGTGGCTGTCAGAGGGCGCTCAGCCAATATTTCTGCCGAACTAATCCCAATGTGCCTTCCCATCAAGATTACTGCGGTGGGTAAACATCCACACCTGAGTTGGTGGTTTCAAAGATGTATAAGGTAGAAACAAACCTTTTCTCTTTTTTCCACTTGTATTACCATCATGAACGCGATCGTCCAAGTGTTTCCTTTGCTGTTGCTACTTGACTACAAAGCAACTAAACTACGTTGTTGCCGGAATCGAAGGTCAACTTCGTTTTACTTGTTTTCTTTTGAATTGACTGTTTACATTTGCTCTGAAGTTGTGTAGTTTTAAATTTCTCTTACAAGCAATTTCTTTTAATGTGTAATGCATTTGTGTGTTATGTTGTCATTTAAGAAATTTAAAGATACACATCTGTATTAACTTTTTATTTTTATGTTATTAAATTTGTTACAAGCTTTCATCATGAGAATGGACACTTACAGATAATTTGACATTAATCAAAATACATAATGTGTTCATGTAGGTGAGTTTAATTATTTTTTGTAAACTATCAAAATATAAACAGATGTATTACACATGTTTTGAATAATTTAAATTTAATATAATTTAGTAATTGCACCAGACAAAGTAAAACTTTTTTTAAAAAAATATATGTAAAATCAGTGTTAGTACTAAACATAAATCATTTATTTATGTAACTTTTCCCCTTGCCTAGAGCATTTTCTGTATTTCATTAATTTCTACTTTATGTTTTTTTAAGGTGTAATGCATACGTGTTTATTTTTTACACTTATCAAGTTACAATAAACACACCTGTATTAACACTTAAAAACACAAGTAAAATATTTTTGGGGATGCCATTATCATGATGAATACTTGCACCAAAAATGTAATGTCCATTACATGTTTTTATTACTTATGTTTGGACTTTACAAATGTCATTTTAAAAAACTGTTATATTTTCTGTCATAAATATAAGTACAAATATGTATTTCACATTTTAATTAGTAACATATTTAAAAATCAATGAAATGCAAATGAATAATAATGTTAGGACAAACGTTGTAATATATTATTTTATTTATAAGTGAAATACTTCTCTAATTAACTTTTATTCAAACAAAAAGAAATAAGAAGATCAAAAGGGTTTCCTCGCAATAACAGCCTGTCACTTTGTTGTCCATAACTTGCCTTGTAAACATTGTCCACAGAGTAACCTCTTCAGGAAGGCGCATCTATTGGGCACAGAAGAGACATCGCAACGATATTTCTAGGGAGGGGTGGGTTTACATTTGATAGGGGCTAAGGAAAGATAACATGAGTTTGGAAGGAGGAGTAAGGTTTGGAAGGGTGGTAGAGAATTGGTATTTAGATGTAGAGAGAGCTAGATTGAGTAATGTGCTTGTGGCTGTATGTTTGGCAGTTGCATGTGGGTTTGATGTTTGTTGTGTATGCTTGGATGTGTTTTTTGGCTCGTGTCAAATTTTTTGGTGAGTGTCTGCATTTGCTTTTGATTGGTGTTATTGTGTGTGTAATTGTGCTTTTGTATGAGCGTGGGTGTGGTGGTGTGTAGGACATGGTTAGCCCCCACGTTTTGTCTTGAAAATTATATTGTTTCGACTGGGAGTGCACAGGGTACCTGCAAACCAGGTCGCTTATGCCAAATCTCTTTCCCTAAACTGTACCTTTTGTTTCCACAATTGCCACCCCCTTAGCTCACATATAAGTCCCTTGTAAAAGTTACCCATGGTACCAAGGGCCTTGTGGCTAAAGAGTGTCACTAATGGCTGCAGCACAAATTGTGCCACACTAAGGGCCCGCCCACCTCACAAAGGGCATGTACACTGCCACTGCAGCCTGCGTGTCTTGGTGCAGATAAAACTGAAGAGTCAACATGGCACACATCCCTGTGTGCCATGCCCATAGACACTGCATGAGATATAGGTAAGATACCCCTCTAGCGGTTCTTAGCCCAAAGGCAGGGTGCACTATAGCTTCTGTGAGATCATATCTGCATGAGCAGTTATGTCCCCGCAATATCCTTGTCGATTTCTGAATATTGTAAGTGACCAGGGAGGCCTTAGTAAGTGTATGGGCTGGACACTCGTCATTTGAGTTTCTCAGCTCCATGATGGCTTCACTAAAATATAGAATCTTTGGAACCAAACATCTCAGCATAATAAACCTGCACCGATTCCAGTGTGAGATTTATTAAAAAGTGCACACAGAAAACCCTTTAGAGGGGTCCCCTGAAACCTACTAATCCTTAGTGTGGTCACCGACTGGCCTGAGCTAGCCTGCTACTACCAGACAGTGCTCGGACCTCATGGGGAAGAGTGCCTGCGCACTCTGAGGCCAAGACTAACCCCTTCCCCTGGTTGAGGTGTTCACACCTCACCCTCATCAGGAGGAGCAGTCAGGGCCGGGAAGCTTCAACAGCCTTGCCGCCTTTGTAATGCGACCCCAGCCTCTCCTGTTAGAGGGAGCAGGCCCCCTTCCCGTATTCACCCCCTTTTTGGTGGGAGGACAGGTGGGAAAACTTAGAAAGAATAGGAGGTGTGCCTCCCTCTGCCAACTCCACATCAGGTCCTGGAGGTGTGGTAAAGTTCACTTTTTAGTGTCCATCATCTTGAAGATAGTGGGACTTATCCAACCAGAGCAAGATTTATGTCCCCTCCCACAAGAGGTGGGCATGATAGAGGGTGTAGACACCCCAGGTCAGGGGCCCATTGCCCACTACCTGCCACTCCCTTGCAATGCTCCTAATCTATTATTTGGTGGCATCCCGAGACCCTGAACTTCAGTTTGTGATGATCGAAGTAGAGCTGGACACTACAGAGTCGCACCAGTAAAAAAGACTGCAAACACCAACTGACTTGGCCCCAGCCCTACCAGCCTATCTGCAGACCTTGATGATCCTATGTCAAAAGATGACCCATCCTGCAGCCCAGAGACCTCCAAAGCCTTGGGAGGACTGCCTGCCTTTGACAAAGATCAAGACTCTGTTGAACAGTGGAGATGTTCACCAAGCAACCATCTTCAAAGGAAGGACTCTGAGACCTGAAGAACTGAGAAGTGTACCCCCGGTTCCACCTCTGCACCCAATGCCTCCAGCCCGAGTCCAAGCAGCCCACAGGGTCCAGCAAGGTACTCCAGTGTTCCTGAGCCCAAGTCCACGCGAGCTGACCTCTCCTGGACTCCTCGACTTCGCCTGTAGCCTCTGCACAGAGACCCCCCAACCGCAACCTGCTCCAGTGAGCCATTTCGGACACCAAAAGACACCCCTGCACCCGTCCGTCCTGGGCCTTGGTGAAATGGACCAAAGGTGTCCCTACGTTCCCGAGAATTGCAACTTACCTGCCTAGCTGTTGGTTTCCTGAGACTGGCCTCCTGGCCTGAGTCTGCAGCCCTTGTTCCATTTTGCCATTCTTCATTGCCTTGCATCAGGCACCCGATGCTGTGTTGTCACCCTGCTACCGTTCGCCGCGGTGCTGCTGCTGGTGTAGTGTTGGTGCCACTTTGAGCCCTGTACAGTGCTTGCTTCAACCCCCGGAGACTGGCCCCCCCAAGCCACAGATACTCAGCTGTAAGCAGCCTCTGTTCGATTGCCCCCAAGCCACATTGACTTTGTATTAGGCGCCTGACCTTAAACTTGGACCCTGGATCCAGTCGCCCCTGTGCCGGTGGTTGTGCACTGTTGGAGCTGAACTGAACCTTGCACAATACTGACCTTAACTTCCGAAGACTGGTCTTGTGAGTCAATGTTATCCCTTTGTGTGGTGAATGTTTTCTTCCTACCGTAGGTAAACATTGCAAAATCTGAAAATTGCATGGAGTCCATCTTTGAAACTGAAAAGTATTTCATTTGAAAAATTTATTTACTTATGATGACGTTCTGTGGTTCTGCAAAACAAATATAACCAATGTTTTTTTCTAAATAGGTCTCAGATTTATTCATTGAGTGTGTGTCTCATTTATTGCCACTGTGTGTACAGCACATGCTTAACCCTACCCTCGGATAAGATTAACTGCAGCCCACACTACAACAAAAGAGAGCATTAGTATTATCTACTTTAGTCTCTGTAAAGCCTCTGGAGATCCACTGGACGCTAGGCACACTATACCTCTTTTTGGGATAGTATATAGAGAGACAGCTTCCTATGTGGTGATTGTAAGTGTGGTGGTGGTTGTGGGTGGGGTGCTGGTTGTGGTGCTTGTGTGTATGGTGGTGGATGTTGTGCTTGAGGGTGTAGTTTAAATAGTGTGTAAGTTGCTTGTGTGTTTCTGTTTATGTGTGTGTATGTGATTGTGATGCTTGTGTCTGTTGCAGTGGGTGCCTGCAAAGAAGTGAATGTGCTTCAGATTGGGGTGGGGTGGAAGTTTTGATTTGGGGTGAGGAAGGGACTTGAGTTGGGGCAGAATATTGAGCTGGTTGAAGGACAGAGTGAGTAAGGAGGCTGCTATTTTGGACTAGCAATCTCTGCGTGCCAAACATTAAACTGAGAATAGCATCTAGAAATGCAACCATTTGTTGCATTTGGATGCCATTCACTATCGCAGTCTCGCCTACAGAGATGCTGCCTAATAGGTCAATAGCCTCCTCAATCACCGAGCCAAGGTGAGAGGGGCAGGGTGCGAGGTGCCTGTGGCAAAGGAGATCCCAGCCCTTTTAGGGCTGTGGGGTTGAGCAACTGGGGGGAGCAAGAGCGAGGGTGGGGAGGTATCTCTGGGTGGTAGACAACAATGAAGTTTTCACAGTTCCGGTAGGGTCCACCACCACTAGGGACTGGTCACTTGTGAAGGCCTCCGATGACGAGGTGGTGGCCTCTGTTCCAGTCCCCTCACCCGCCATGCTACTGTGTCCATCGGTGTCAGGTGTTTCACCACCTGAAACACAATGGCCAGCTGCTTCCCCGCCTTCTTGGCCAATGTCTCTTTTGCCGGCTCTGTAAGATTCACTTAAAGACATATACAATAGTTTTCTTGTATCAGTGTAAATATAACTGACCATGAAGTTTTTTTCTCAAAACATTTTCTAAAGTTTTATGTTACATCTGCTTCAAGGTTTTAAAACTTTGGTTTATTATTATCTTTATCTCTTGTACGGAGGGAACATCTTCAATAAATCATTTGGTCACATTTTATTGTTGATCATATTTCTTAACAGTTTTCAATTCTCTCCAGGAACTGTTTGACACTTCTGAATGGTTCTGAATTGTTGCTTTGAAAATGTAACTTGTGTTACAAACATTTTACATAAAACAATTAAAAAATAAATGTTTTACAAACGCTTCATGATAAACTTTGTGCAAAACTTACGCCTTCAAGAACTCTTCTAGTGTGTTGGTCATGTGCCAACATTTATGCTGATGCCACATTATGTTGCTGTAACAAAAAATAGTTATTAAAAACAACACCCCTCCCCCCCAAAAAAACATACCTCCTTCATGCTGCTGTCTACCTTTTCAACTGCTAATCAAGTTGAGGATAGGCTACTGCAAGTATATGGGCCATTGGGGGGATGGGGTCAGAATGTGGCGCACACACTTCGAATGTTGGGAGAACTGGCCGAGCTGGAATTCTGCTGACTTCTTTGTCCAGCATTGTAGGTCCTCCCATCTCTTCCGGCAGTGGATGCTGCACCGCTTGTAAACCCACAGGGTCCACACCTTCTTGGCGATGGCCTTCCAAATCTCCTTCTTCTGATGGGAGGTGACCTAAATGGAAACATAAAATGAAAAAAAATGAAAATATTTTTATGACTTGTTTTTTTATGTTGATGTAACATAATTTTGAGAAATCATTCACAAGCATTTAAAAAAATAAAACAACATAGCTTTTTGTTTTTTATAAAAAAATTTAAACAATTTTGTAGTAACTGTTCAGTAACCTTATCCCTTTGTTAAGTCCTTATTATACTAATGGATCACTGAAATATTATCGACGGACACATTATCGACTTACCAAAATATCGTTGACAAATTATCGACAACAAAAATATCGACTTACTATACTTATTACACAAACTACAAAAATATCGAGTAAAAAATATCGAGTACTAACTATATCGAATACATAAATATCGCTTAAAAAAATATCGACTACAATTATATCGTTGGACATGAAATTAGCCCTAACACTACAAAAATATCGACTACAAAAATATAGACTACCACAATATCGTTAAAAAAATAATATCGAGTTCATGTTTGCACACTTTTCTTTCTAAAATACCATCTTTATCATCAATAAAAGTCATTTCTCAGTAAAAAAAAAAATTCACATATAATACCTGTTTCTTACATAAAATTACTATTAATCCACATTTACTATACATTCTATTACATGCATTTTATCATTTTCTATTATTATTTGCATTTAACTAACATTTTCATTACTTATTTTCACATATAAATATATTTCATTTAAACACGAACCTGCTTTAATGCGGGAACAACCACATACCACCATTCTCACATCAACAAACACTCCAATTAACTTAAAAAAATTTAAACTAGCCTATACTATGCTTCCTTACATCCTAAAACCAATCAAATCAAAGCACACATAACACATATACTATAAAAGGGCTACATGCATTCTACCATTTGTTGCTGCTACCTATCTGGAAAGTAGATGCCAACACTTTGAAGATTTTGCTGCAGAATAAACATCTTTAAAGATCCAGCTTACTAGCTAATTAATAAAGTAAGTAACACAGCATTTTAGTAGAAAACTACATTAGAAGTGCACTATTTTCCTTACATATCCTAACTCTTAGACTTATTTTATTTTCATGTCTTCCTACTTTTCTGATAGAAACTGCTCCAACACAATTCCTATTACATGGTCATATTTCTTCATGTGCAAAATCAGATAGTAAGTATATAATAATTCTCTGTTACACACCAACTGCTTTGTTTAAACACTAATTTACAAGAGTATTTATTTTTAATTGACATTATATTTACAGATATACAGAAATGGTTCTATTTCTACAGCAAAAACGATAAAATTAACCTAATTACACATGTAAGTATAGATGTGTTTGTTATAAAACTGCCAATTTCATTAATGCACATTTTTAAACAACATATCTTGCTTTTTACATCTTCCCTATAGATCATTTGAAAAATCCAAAATCAACTATAACAAAACACAAAAATACCCTTCAGAAAAATGTAAGTATAATTGTTATTTGCTAAAATGTTGGCACAAAAAAACGCTAACTATATTCTTAACACCATGTTATTTATTTTAAATTGCCTCTACAGATATTCAGAAAACATCATACATCTATTCTACATATCATATGAAAACATCGTACACAAAATATACCAATATAGAAGAATCGCCTTTTAAAAAATGTAAGTATATTTATCATTTCTCTAAAACTGCCTAAAATAACACAGTCTATGTTCTTAACAACATCTTATCTATTTTATATTTCCTCTACAGATATTCTGAATACATCATACAGCTATTCTACCTACAACAAAGAAAACGACATATTTAGAAGTTAGTATACGTTTAAATCTGTTACATTTCCAAACGGTTCAGTATTAAAATTATAATATTTTGCTTTTATTTCTTCTATCTACTCTACAGATCATACCTGTACTAAATTGATGAACTCCAGCAATTACTACTATTCTACTATTTAAACAAGTAAGTATATGTAATGTTTACATCAAATGCACTAGTAGACAAAAATGACAACTGCTTTTGAGTAGGAAATACATTTGTTATATATAAACATTAACGTTGTTTTTCTATATTTTCATACCAACAGCAAATAAAGACATACATACAAGAACATCATTCAAAAGACATTTCTGCTTCTGTGACTACTACTTTGATTAACTGTAAGTATAAATGCATCACTAATGATGTTAGCACCACATAAGTAAAAAAATGTGTACTGATTTTGTTTCTTTCTACTCTTTCCTAGAACAAGTAAATCAAAATGACTGAAGGTGCAGAATTTGTCATGTCTCAGAAAAATAAATTGCTATTATGCTACATGGGTTATGTGTATAATCAGGAGAGACAAAGTGGTAGAAAGGTTTTTTGGAAGTGTACACAATATTACTCCAACAAATGTTATGGGAGGGCCACTACCAAGGAAACTAATGTGCTATTTACTAGAGAACATAATCATCCCCCAAATGTCACCGAAATTGAAATTAGAGATGCCTTAGAAAGTATTAAAAGTGCTAGCACACAAAGTGACAAACCCACCACCCAAATACTTAAAGAAGAACTGGTAAAAATACCTCACCATGCTTCAGGTCAACTACCCTCTATTGATTCCCTGAAACGCACAATTGCACGCACCAAACGACTCACTAGCACAACCCAACCCAACCCAACTTGTTTTGAAGAAATTATTATTTCACCCGAAATGTCCATCACACACAATAAAGATAAATTTATTCTTTTTGATAATGAAAGCAGTACAAACAGAATAATTATGTTTGCAACTGCAAGTAATTTACGAAAAATCCAACAGTGTCCCCAATGGATGATGGACGGAACATTTAAACCCTGCCCAAAACCTTTTTACCAACTGTATTCCATCCACGGTTTATACCATCATTCTAACATACCTTTCATTTACTGTTTGCTACCCAACAAACAGCAAACAACATACACCGAAATTTTAAATGTTCTCAAAACGGAAATCAATAATTATTTTCCCGAAAAAATAATTATTGATTTCGAATTAGCTATGATAAATAGCATTTTGAGAACATTTCCCCACACAGCAATCCAGGGTTGCTATTATCATTTTAATCAGAGTATATGGAGGCATCTCCAAAAATCTACTTTAAGTGTACTATACTCTACAGATAGCACCTTTGCCTATCAAGTTAAAAAGTTAATAGCCCTGGCCTACGTCCCTGTTACAGATGTTGCTGAACATTACAATTTATTAATTGACAGCGCATATTATAAGAGGAATGAGGATAAGCTAACACCATTGCTAGACTATTTTGAAGACACTTGGGTGGGAAGGTTGCACAGATCAGGACATCGACGCCAGCCCAAATTCCAAATCCCTTGGTGGAATGTCTATCTCAGTACTTTAAACCAGGAGGCGAAAACAAACAACAGTGTTGAAGGGTGGCATAATGCTTTCCAAGCAACTACAAAGAAAGGCAAACCCACATTCCACAACCTTCTTGAAGCTTTGAAAAAAGAACAAAGCTATCAGGAACTAAGAATGGAACAATCAGTGTCACAAATAGGGCCCAAACTCACTAAACAAACCCAACAAATGTTCCGACTGCTTCAAAGTCAAGTCACATTATACCCTACAACTAGAGGTTTAGAATACCTGGCAATAATAGCAAAAAGTCTTCTATAAAAATGTCAAGTAAATATACGAATGTCTTCTTACAATACTAATAAAAATAACATGTCATAAACATATATAAAGAATTATAAATAAAACATATTTGTTTGACAAAATTTTTAAAAATATGTTAAAAAATTCGTAACAAATATGCAATGTTTATAATTTTTTATAACATACACATAACATTAGAAATAGACATTTCCCACCCAATCAAAATTGTAAAATAAATACTTACAATTTTTGGAATTGAGAGACGCAATCAAGGAAAAATCAATCCATACAATCCAATCCAATATCTTACTATTCCAATATGGGAAACCCTCAAAAACCCGAAAATAAATTATAAAACGTAAAAAAACGCTCCAGGAAATCCCGAAAACAGTAGTGTGTACACGTTAGGATTTAAAGTTATATACACACAATTTTAAAAAAACGGTCACGCATATCAAAGTATCAATCCGATTCGAAACCCTCCAAAAAACCCGAAAAAGATTTTAAAAGTGAAAAAACCGCTCCAGGCAAACCCGAAAAATAGGAGATAAAAGTCAAAATATAAGCATAATAACTTAAACATTTGTTTCTCCGTTAAAAAACACGCTTCCTTCCATGTAGTTTTCATGCGAGGAACCGAAACCTGTAAAATAACATACATAACGAAAGCCACCCACAAATACCCCCTTCACATTTGTAAATATACTAACAATTAACATTAACTATGTAAGAAGACATTTCCGAACACTTAAAATTACACTTGAAGGAAAAAAAGCACGACACATCTATAACGCAGACTTTTCACCCAAACGCTACTTAAACTAATAATACATACACCAAAAAACACTACAGACTTTGATTACACCCTCAAACATGACCACTTACTTATAATTTGTAATAAAAAATAACCTTACCTCTCTCCACGCGAAGCAACTCCCAACCGCGAGCTTCTCCAGTCCTGAATGGAGCGCAATAACCTTACGCGGTAAAAAAGTAGTCCCCTTAACCCATTTGTGTAAAAGGATAATAGAATAAACAATGTGAAATAAAAAATATATAATACATACACATGTATAATGTAACAAATGAATACACTATACTCATGACAATTTTCCTTTATTAACAAAAAATACTATATTTAATATAAATTAATATATAATATGTATTATATATTAATAATATAAAATAATTATGTAAAACTTTGAATAAAAGATGTAAATATTTAGTTATTCTGTATATTTATATGAATAATTTTGTGTATAATTTTTATAAAACATTATAAATGTTTATGGGAATAATTAATAATGATAAATAATATAACTTATTTATTATTATTAATATAACAAGTAGAACCATTTAGTACATAAAGAATGCCCTGAAAAAAGTCTCTATTTTATCTGTGAATATATATATTTTTGTTAATAATCAATGAATGTTTATGTTTATTAATTAATAATAATAATAATTATTAAAATAATTATTATTTTTATTAATTATTAAAAAAATATTATATAATTATTTCTAATTATAACAAAATTATATAATTGCTTTACTAATATTTGATAAATACCAGATATTCTAATTAAACATATTGTTTCCCTATACAATTATAAACTTTATAACCAAAGCAATTTATATGTTTTATGTAAAAACAACATTGTGTAAAATATACACCAAGAAAATTTATTTTGGTTTTTCAATTTATCCTAAGAAATGTAATAATAGTCATGTTACTTGTTAAAAAGAAATATGTATGATATATTTTATTATATTAATATTTAATATTAACATTATTAAATATTAATGTAAGAAATATATAACAAATCATTGTTTAATTTATTTCTATATAAATACTTTAAATTGTAAATGACTGATGGGAATATGTAAAATTTACAGAAAGAATCTAGTAATCCAAATTATTGTTTACATTTACCACATGTATATAAATGTAAATATGTTATTGTGTGAATAATAAAAGTAAAAAAAAATGTGATGTTATATTTGTTTTTGATTTTATTGTAGTACACAATAAAAAAATTAAAAATTGTTTAATAAACTAATTTGAAAACATTTATGTTGCATAATTATTTATTATTAAAATACAGTAATGAACAAATTTATACAAATGTGCTGCACACTGACCAATTTTATATGTATTGTTACTACTCCAGTCAATCTAAAATCATAGAAGCTGCAGGACACTAGCAAAAAAATTTTTACTATTCCTACTACACTCAAGGTAATACCATAAAATGTGGTGGAGACTAACCAATGTATTTTTATTAATCCAACTCCAGTGTTGGTAATATTACTGATGTTGCTGGACACCAACCAATTAATAATTAGAATTCCAACTCCACTCTAGCTACTGTCTGGAAACATGCTAATACATAAATTGTTTTTATGTAAATAAAGTATACTAATGTAAAGTTATAATAATATCTATTTTCGTGTAATAAATTTAATGTATCACTGTTAAGTTAAACTATACATCAGCACTCTAAAATACCCAAAATTGTCCCAAAACACTAAAAAGACCCCTTGACCCTAAAGGCCAAAACTGACCCAGAACACTACAAATACCCCTTTATCAACAAACTGAAAACTGACCCTGAACCCTACAAATACCCCTTTACCCACAAACTGAAAACTGACCCTGAACCCTACAAATACCCCTTTACCCACAAACCAAAAACTGACCCTGAACCCTACAAATACTCCTTTCCCAACAAACTGAAAACTGACCCTGAACCCTACAAATACTCCTTTCCCAACAAACTGAAAACTGACCCTGAACTCTACAAATACCCCTTTACCCACAAACTGAAAACTGACCCTGAACCCTACAAATACCCCTACAACCACAAACTGAAAACTGACCATGAACCCTACAAATACTCCTTTCCCAACAAACTGAAAACTGACCCTGAACCCTACAAATACCCCTACACCCACAAACTGAAAACTGACCCTGAACCCTACAAATACTCCTTTCCCAACAAACTCAAAACTGACCCTGAACCCTACAAATACCCCTTTACCCACAAACTGAAAACTGACCCTGAACCCTACAAATACTCCTTTCCCAACAAACTGAAAACTGACCCTGAACCCTACAAATACTCCTTTCCCAACAAACTGAAAACTGACTCTGAACCCTACAAATACCCCTTTACCCACAAACTACAAACTGACCCTGAACCCTACAAATACTCCTTTCCCAACAAACTGAAAACTGACCCTGAACCCTACAAATACCCCTACACCCACAAACTGAAAACTGACCCTGAACCCTACAAATACTCCTTTCCCAACAAACTGAAAACTGACCCTGAACCCTACAAATACCCCTTTACCCACAAACTACAAACTGACCCTGAACCCAACAAATACTCCTTTCCCAACAAACTGAAAACTGACCCTAAACCCTACAAATACCCCTACACCCACAACCTGAAAACTAACCCTGAACTTCCAAAAAACTCCTTTACCCACAAACTGAAAACTGACCCTGACCCCTACAAATACCCCTTTACCTACAAACTTAAAACTGACCCTGAACTCTACAAATAGCCCTTTACACAAGTACAGAAAACTGACCCTCAACCTCAAAAATACCCATTTACCCACAAACTTAAAAACTTCCCAAATCCCACTAAATACACCTTCACTCACGACTACCAAAATTACCCTGAACCCTAAACAATTAACCTATAACAAAAACTATGAAACTAAGCCAGAACACTATAAATAATAATGAACACAACATTAAACATAAATATATACAAAAAACAAATATTTTTCAAAAAACTATTATAAAATATATTATCACATTAGCTATAATAATAATTTAGATTAATTAATATTGTTTAATTCCAATTAATTAATTAACATCAACATTAATTAACACATTACATTTAAATGTATAAAATTAATGTAATAAAGTCATTATTATAAATTAATTACCAATTAATTTATTTAAATGATATGCAATATATTAATTACATCATTAACTAATTATAATTAATGTGTTAGCAATTAATAAATGTAAATAATATACTAATTCTTAATCTAATAAATAACTATTTATTATTAATTAATAACCAATGTATCAATGAAAATCATATACAAAATTTTTAAAAAAAAATTAATTATTAATAATCAATTAATCAATTAATCAATTAAATTATATGCTAATTAATCAATTAAACAATTAACTAATTAATATTAATTAATTACCAATTAAAATCTAATAAAAACAATTACCACACATATATTAACTAATTAATTATTATTAAATTACTTCCCACCCTATTCCCCTATAAACCCACAACCCGCTCCTAAACATTTGGTACTATTTATTTATATATTATATATATATTATTTTATAAAATCAATATTTTCTAACATTTTCTCGATATTTTTTACTTTCACTATATTTCGATATTTTGTCTAGTCGATATTTTTAAGTCGATATTTTTGTATTCGATATTTTTGGGTCATTTTTGCAGTCGATATTTTTTTCAACGATATTCCTATAGTCGATATTTTGTTAATGTCGATATTTTTCCGTCGATATTTTGTCCATTCGATATTATGTAGTCGATATTATGTCCAGTTACCATACTAATCCAGGTCACTGACAACATCTAGGCTGAGTTATTTATTGGATCATAAAAATTGCAAAAAATATTTTTGTATGTAAATATTTATACGTATATAATAAGTTATATTACAAATATATTTTCTTTTTAAATTAACATGTTAATGTTATAAATGTAAAATGAAATTTTAAAATACGTTATATATATATAGACACACCAAAATAAAAGGTGTCAAACACACAACACATACTAATGCTGTGGTATTGTATAATTTAAATGCGTTTAAGAATATACACCATCATTTTTCTATTTAAATAAAAAATAAACAGAAACTTAACTTCAATCACACTTCAGTCAGGCACTAAAAGGGACATTTGAGCCTAAGTTTAATTTTTTTTTTAAAGTTTGTCATAATTACATTTTCATTTAAAACATGTACCTGTTCCTGTATAAGACATACAGGTTGCTGTACAGGGACAGGACCTCACCAGTCAGCATCTCCAGCTCATCTGGTGGGAAACATTGGGCCCTGTCTCAGGCTTTGCCTGGCATTGTCGCTCACAAATGTAGGAAACAGCAGCATCAGTTAAGGAGGTGATCTTGTTGGCGCTGTTAGGAAGCAAGTGAGCTTTTTTTTTTAACGGCATGTACATCTACATGACGTACGAGATTGTCAACACAGAAGGACACATCCACTGGCTTTTGTACGTTGCTTTCACACACGTTAGTCTATGGCGGAGTCAGTTGTGGAGTGTCACACCCACTAACCCGTCAAATTCTGCCAACTTCTGTCTGATTGCAAATGTTCTGACAGTGAGGTCAGGCTTCCACCATTTTACATTGTTAAATAGTGTGCTGTGAATTTTAAGTGCGTCATCACTGCTCAAAATGGTGGGTAGTTTGTTTAAATATACAAAATGTTAATGTTATTTATTTGTGGTGCCAAAAATGTATTACAAATTTATTAAGTAGTGCATTACTGTGATTAAATGCAATAGTTGCAGTTTTGTTTATACTTCTGTTGACTGAATTTTAGATAAAGAAATAAAAATTAAAAGATGTATAAATAATACGTTTAAAAGTTCTTTTTAAAAAAGAGACATGTCAAAAAATCATTTAAAAAACCAAATAAATGTGTAAAATTATGCTAACAAAAAACTTTTTTTAGAAAGAGAAATTAAATGTATGTTATATTTAAAAAATATGTTTGTTAAATTTATAGCATTTTTTTTAATTTTTACATGCTGTCTATATGAACCAAGGGAGTGTGAGAAGATGACTGCCACAAATTATGAGACCCTTTCCTGTGAAGGTAGCTGGTGGAACGTCACAGCCATCTTTCAGTGGTGTGCTACAAGAAGCTCTTTCTTCAACAATGACACATATCAACAGCTTCAGCCATTTTCCACAAAATTAGGATTTTGCCAATGTGAAGGAGATTTGTAAGCTTTTGGGTCGCGTACCACACATGTGGTTGGAGCAATTGATGGCACGCATATTGCCTTGGTGGCAACACATAACACAAAAAAAGTCTATTACAATTGAAATAACTTCCATTCAATCAATGTACAGGTTGTGTGCTGACCAGATTTGCACATCACAAGCCTGTGTCCATTTTCCAGACACAACACAGGATTCCTTTGTACAATGGACCAGCACCATACCCCTGCAAATGTCACAACTTGGACCCGAGATGGCCTGGCTTGCTGTTAAGTAAAATCTTTCAATATATTGTTTAGTTAATTTCAAGTTTAATGATTAAAAATAGTATTAAATATTTTGGCTCACTTTTTTTCAAATAGGAGACTCAGATTATCATAACTGACCGTGGTTGTTAGCATCGCTGAGCTGCGCTCCCGATGCCGACCGTAGGCACATGCTTTAGAGGGTTGGAGCCCAACTTTCCAAAGGTTTTAGAACGCAGTACATACCACCTTGCACAAGGTCACAGAGCTGCGGGACATAAACTTGTGGGAGGCATTCTCTTTAGTTGTGCTCAGATGCAAAAAATCAACAAAAAGTACATACCTGATTTGCAGCACTGGCACTACTCCTCGCCAAACACCCACTTATACTCCACTGGTGTTGTCCTACCACTCCTCCAATAACAGCATGGCACGGGCAAAGCGCAAATGGAGCACAGCGGAGAAAGATGGTCTCCATTATGAGGAGGTACGTGGTGGGTGCATGTAGCCCATCCTCTCTCAATGGGCCACCCTTCTCATGCATTTTCAACAGGAGACAGGGTAACATGAACTTCCTCCATGAATCTGCCTTGAGTCTCTCCTGTCCCCTGATACCCAGATATCACCTTCCCAACTGGGATTGCGCGAATTACCTTTTGTACATGCTCTACGCTAACCCATCCCTACGTCACCCCACTGACCCACAGGATAGCACAGTTTGTCCCAGAAGCCATCCTGGCCTATCCCTTCAATCTCTACTACTACTCATGGACCCTTCCCCCCACCCTAGATTTAACTCCCTAGTTTAACCCCAGTGTATGCATTGTGGCACCCACAGTTGTTGGCACTCGCTGCATAAAGGGAACCTTTTATACTCTTATACCATCAGATATTTTTCATTGCAATCCTCTTGCATCTATGCAGACAAAACAAAATTGTACTTGCTGCTCAATGTTATCAACATCAATAAACAACTGTTGCATGCTAAGCTAATGTAACTTATATTGTAAAATCCAATAAAACAGTTGTTTACATATCATTTCAAAAAAAGGTTATTAGCCCTTCTGAAAAATCCAACAACGCCAGGGGAAGTCTGCTTCAATGATGCCCATGGAACAAGATAGAGGCCAGTGAAGAGGGTTTTTGGGATCCTAAAGGCCAGATTTTGATGTCTGGATAAGACTGTTGGAGCCCTCCTTTACTCCCCTGATTAGGTGTACAAAATCACCATGCATGCTGCTGCATGTTACATAACTTAGCCTTGTAACAGAACATCCCATGCATTGCAGAGGAAGGATACAATGATGAGCTGTGAGGTGATGATGTTGAAATGCCTAATGAAGATGATAGTGGTGAAGAGGAAGGAATAGACATATGTCAAGATGTTATTGACAACATCTTACCGAGCATAAGTATATCTTTACATCTTATTACATTCAATTTTAAACCAACTTGTAATCAATCAAATCAGTATAACATCTATGCTAGCCATTTTTTAGAAAGAACAAGTTAAAGAAAATCCAGGCCAAAGATGTTTGTTGATCTAAATGTAGACACATTAACTACTATTTTTGTTTGCATTGTATATCTCTGACTGTTTACAGAAAGTGTGTCCTCAAAATTATTCATTTGTAATGTGTCTATTTTATAAAGTAATAAAAACAAAAATCCTTTTAATTTGTTTTAGGTTCCTTCACTAGGTTATCTTCATTTGGACATTTCTAAGTTGTGATATTTGCGAGTATATGCTGCTGTTGCGAAGTACAAAGGGAACAGGGGTCGATCCTGTGAAAGACACACACGCTTTGAATGTACAAATCTCATACGAAGATAACTTGCACAGTGATTAAATTGAAGTTTGAAAATTTGCATTGAACTTGTTTTCTGTTGAATGTTGCCACCAAGTCAATATGTGCTGTTTGAATTGCTCTAACCACATGTGGTAGTGACCCAAAGCATACAAATCTCCCTTCACTTTGGCAAAATCCTCATTTTACGTTGTGTTTGAAGCTGTTGTGTCTCATCATTGAAGAAAGAACTTCTTGTAACACACCACTGAAAGTTGGTTGTGACAATCCACCAGATACTTCAATGGTTTATTGGAATGATCCTGTGGCCACAAAATGGAGTACTGCCATTATTTTCACTATTTGTGTTATTGATGTGGGATTCATATTGTGAGGCAGAAGATCTGACTCCTGCTGATGACATAAATCATTTATAGTTTGTCTATTTAATAAGAATTTTATAATTATGTCCCGTTATTTTATGGTGACAGGGCCTGGAACTGTAAATGAAAACAGCATGAAATATTTGGATTATGTATGTGTTTTAATGTATTTGAAAATATGGAAAAATATTAATTATACAAATTAATAAATGTTATCTGATTAGACATCTTTGGATTTTTTTTAAATGTAAAAAGCATTATCTACATGTAAATTATTTATGATTTAACAATCTTTTTTAGCTATAACGTTTGTTAATGTATGATGAAACAAAAACAATTGAACAAATTAAGAAAGAAATACAAAACCAGTCCTTGAATTTGTAATTTTTGATTTTATTCAACAAAACAAAATTGAAAGAAACAAGATTAACAAACAAAAAATAAAAGAAGTCAATCATGGTGAGTGAAACTATTATTGAAGGGCCAAAATTGATTGAAATCCAATGTACAAAATACAACTGGCAGAAAAAAATATTAAAATGTCCAGAAAATAGTCCACAGAGTGAATGCTAGTCACACACTGAAGGACATTAGGTTCTGCGTCTCTTCGTGGTGTTGATGGTGGAGGTCTTGCGATCCTCTCCTGCTGGTCCAGATGAACGTTCCCTCCTGAGGGAGACTGGTGGATTCACAGTTGTGGGGATTGGTGGATTCACAGTAGCAGGGACTGAGGTGGATACAGATGTTTCCTCTTGTGGCAGGGCATCCCTTTCTGTGGCAGATGTAGTAGGCCCATATGTTGTTGGACCACATACAGGGGACGATGTTGCTGGAAAAGCCCTGCACATATGAGTAAAACAATCATGTATTACCCCAGTCAGGGATCCCAAACTAGAGTTGAAAGTTTCCATCTGAACATTGTGCTCCCTTTGCAACTGCTTCATTTCCCGGAGCTCTGTAAGCACTTGGCCCATCCTGTCTTGGAACTGGTTGAGAGAATTCAAGACTTGGTCAATGGTGTTCTGGGTGACAATGAACCCAGTGGCCTCACTTTGCTGGCCCACAGATTCCCTCCCATGAACCCTACCCCCAGTACCCTGTGCCCGTGACCCAATATGCCCCATCTCGCTGGGTCCTTGCTGAACTGGAGGTGGTGGTGGTGTTGGATCGGCAGCAGCCAGGACTGGGGGACACAAGAATGGCGTAATGTTCCTTTGGACATAGGAATTGGAGATATCCAGAGGCTGAGGTGTGGTAACAGCTGGGGTCGGAGATGTAGGTGTGGGCAGAGGGAGACTCACTGGAGCTGTCTGCCCAGGCGAACCAGATGGAACAGCCTGCTCCTCGTCGTCCTGACAAGCTGAAGTGGATTCCTCACTGAAGGCTTGCTCCTGGTCTGGAGTGGAGGTATCATCAGTAGCAGTGGCAGATGGTTGCCCACGAACTCTGGGAGTTGGACCTAATATAAATGTAAAAAAATAACATTTGTAAAAGTCTGGATTATACAACAAATGAGTTTGAAGCAAAAAAATGAAGCAACCTAAAAGAGAAACGAAAATAAAAATAAAAATTATACCTTTCAGTAGTATTATTCTAAGCATAAAGAACACTACAAATTACACACACTACTACTTCAAAAAAGCAGGTAAAAGGATGTCCTAAAATGAAACTTTTTTTAAAGTATACACAAAATAAACCAAACATTCAACACAACACAGTAGAGAGGAGTAATGTGAAATAACCCTTTCCAAGGCCTCACTGGCTAAAATTCTCAAAATTAAACAACTTAGAAGGATGAATAGCATCAGTCATCATATAAATATTGCAAAGTACATTTATTTTGAAAAATATATATATTCAGCATATAAAATACAATACATTAAAAAGCATTTGCAATGCAATAGGTCTCGCATTAGGAAAGTGTAAGCTATTGGTATTGTAAATGACAATTTTTTTAATATGTGTTGGCTTTGAAAATATATAAATTAATAGCATTGTTATTCACAAAGCCAATAGCTTACACTTTCCTAATGCGAGTCCTATTGGCTATGGCAATTCTTGTTGGTAGCAATCAAGGACAGTGCTGTTGTGGTGCTGAGTGATGATGTGGTTGGGCTGCGTTATGTGGTGGTGTATTAGAGTGATGTGGTGGTGTATTAGAGTGATGTTGTGGTGTCCCCAAGTGATGTGGTGGTGTCCCCGAGTGATGTGGTGGTGTCCCAATGATGTGGGGGTGTCCCGAGTGATGTGGGGGTGTCCCCGAGTGATGTGGTGGTGTTCCCGAGAGATGTGGTGGTGTCCCTGAGTGATGCGGTGGTGTCCCCGAGTGATGTGGTGGTGTTCCTGAGTGATGTGGTGGTGTCCCTGAGTGATGTGGTGGTGTTCCTGAGTGATATGGAGGTGTCCCAGAGTGATGTGGTGGTGTCCCAGAGTGATGTGGTGGTGTCCCTGAGTGATGTGGTGGTGTCCCCGAGTGATGTGGTGGTGTCCCCGAGTAATGTGGTGGTGTCCCCGAGTGATGTGGTGGTGTTACTGAGTGATGTGGTGGTTTCCCTGAGTGATGTGGTGGTGTCCCTGAGTGGTGCCCCTGAGTGCTGTGGTGGTGTCCCTGAGTGATGTGGTAGTGACCCTGAGTGATGTGGTGGTGTCCCTGAGTGATGTGGAGGTGCCCCTGAGTGATGTGGTGGTGTCCCTGAGTGATATGGTGGTGTCCCTGAGTGATGTGGTGGTGCCCCTGAGTGATGTGGTGGTGCCCCTGAGTGATGTGGTGGTGTCCCCGAGTGATGTGGTGGTGTCCCCGAGTGATGTTGGTGTGTCCCCGAGTGATGTGGTGGTGTCCCTGAGTGATGTGGTGGTGTCCCCGAGTGATGTGGTGGTGTCACTGAGCGATGTGGTGGTGCCCCTGAGTGAAGTTGTGGTGTCCCTGAGTGATGTGGTGGTGTTCCTCAGTGATGTGGTGGTGTTCCTCAGTGATGTGGAGGTGTCCCTGAGTGATGTGGTGGTGTCCCTGAGTGATGTGGTGGTGTCCCTGAGTGATGTGGTGGTGTTCCTCAGTGATGTTCCTCAGTGATGTGGTGGTGTTCCTGAGTGATGTGGTGGTGTCCCTGAGTGATGTGGTGGTGTCCCTGAGTGATGTGGTGGTGCCCCTGAGTGATGTGGTGGTGTTCCCGAGTGATGTGCTGGTGTCCCCGAGTGATGTGGTGGTGTCCCCGAGTGATGTGGTGGTGTCCCCGAGTGATGTGGTGATGTACCCGAGTGATGTGGTGGTGTCCCCGAATGATGTGGTGGTGTCCCCGAATGATGTGGTGCTGTCCCCGAGTGATGTGGTGCTGTCCCCGAGTGATGTGGAGGTGTCCTCGAGTGATGTGGTGGTGTTCCTGAGTGAAGTGGTGGTGTCCCTGAGTGAAGTGGTGGTGTCCCTGAGTGATGTGGTGGTGCCCCTGAGTGATGTGGTGGTGTCCCAGAGTGATGTGGTGGTGTCCCAGAGTGATGTGGTGGTGTCCCTGAGTGATGTGGTGGTGTCCCCGAGTGATGTGGTGGTGTCCCCGAGTAATGTGGTGGTGTCCCCGAGTGATGTGGTGGTGTTACTGAGTGATGTGGTGGTTTCCCTGAGTGATGTGGTGGTGTCCCTGAGTGGTGCCCCTGAGTGCTGTGGTGGTGTCCCTGAGTGATGTGGTAGTGACCCTGAGTGATGTGGTGGTGTCCCCGAGTGATGTGGTGGTGTCCCCGAGTGATGTGGTGGTGTCCCTGAGTGATGTGGTGGTGTCCCCGAGTGATGTGGTGGTGTCACTGAGCGATGTGGTGGTGCCCCTGAGTGAAGTTGTGGTGTCCCTGAGTGATGTGGTGGTGTTCCTCAGTGATGTGGTGGTGTTCCACAGTGATGTGGAGGTGTCCCTGAGTGATGTGGTGGTGTCCCTGAGTGATGTGGTGGTGTTCCTCAGTGATGTTCCTCAGTGATGTGGTGGTGTTCCTGAGTGATGTGGTGGTGTCCCTGAGTGATGTGGTGGTGTCCCTGAGTGATGTGGTGGTGCCCCTGAGTGATGTAGTGGTGTCTCTGTGTGATGTGGTGGTGTTCCTGAGTGATGTGGTGTGTGAGGGTGAGGGTGTGTGGGGGTGTGAGGGTGAGAGGGTTGTGATGGTGAGGGGTGTGAGGGTGTGAGGGTGGGTGATGGTGGGTGAGGGTGTGAGGGTGAGTGAGGGTGTGTGAGGGTGACGGGGTGAGAGTGTGTGAGGGTGAAGGTGTGTGAAGGTGTGAGGTTGTGAGGGTGAGTGAGGGTGTGTGGGGGTGTGAGGGGGTGAGGGTGAGAGGGATGTGAGGGTGAGGGGGTGAGGGTGTGAGGGTTAGTGAGGGTGTGCGGGGGTGAGTGGGTGAGTGGGTGAGGGTGAGTGAGGGTGAGAGGGTTGTGAGGGTGAGGGGGTGAGGGGGTGGGTGTGAGGGTGAGTGAGAGTGGGTGGCGGTGTGAGGGTGTGTGAGGGTGAGAGGGTGTGAGGGTGATGAGGTGTGAGGGTGAGGGTCCGAAGTAAATGGTGGCAGGGCAGACATCATAAGACAGAGAGAAGAGACTGAGGGGAGATGGAGGGGAGAGGGGGGAGTGAGGAGAGAGGGGAGTGAAGAGAGAAGGGAGTGAGGAGAGAGGGGAAAGAGAGGGAGGGGAGAGAGGGATTGGAGAGTGAGGAGAGGGGAGAGTGAAAAGAGGGGAGATGGAGGAGAGGGGAGATGGAGGGGAGAGAGGGAAGAGCGAGGAGAGAGGGATTGGAGAGAGGGAGGGGGGAGTGATGAGAGAGGGGGGAGCGGAGAGTGAGGGGAGAGGAAGGAGAGAGGGAAGAGGGGAGGGGAGAGTGGGAGGGGAGAGTGGGGAGGGGAGGGGAGAGAGGAGAGGGAAGGGAGGGAAAGGTAGAGAGGGAGGGGAGTGAGGAGAGGGTAGAGAGGAGAGTGAGGAGAGAGAGGAGAGTGAGGAGAGAGAGGAGAGTGAGTAGAGAGGGGAGAGTGAGAGGGGAGGGGAGAGTGGGGAGAGAGGGGAGAGAGGAGAAAAGGGAGAGAGGGTAGAGAGGAGGGTGAGAGAGGAGAGAGAGGGGGAGAGGAGGTAGGGAGGGAAGAGGGGAGACAGAGGAGGGAGGAAAAGAGAGTGAGGGAAAGAGATTGAGGGGGATGCTGAGTAAGAGTGAGAGTAAGAGTGAGATGTGAGAAGAAGCTAGGGGCAGAGAGCTGATTCAGAGTTAGACAACTAAAGGTAGGTTCGCAGCGATGCGTAAATGAGATGTTAAGAGAGGAAAGTGCAGTGGTGCACTGAGCTGTATTGAAATAGAGCGTACAGACGGACTGCGCTCCTTATAAAAGAATAAGAGAGCAGGCAGGCAAAACAGACGTAAAATGCTTTCTTCAAACACAGAATCATGCCTGTTAATTAGATCAGTTTAACTTGCATATCAATTAGTTTAAATTTGGAAACAACTGCTAAGTGTCTGTGTGTTTGCTAAAAGGCTAAAAAACACTCCCAACATGTTTTACTTGCCCCTATCTAAAAACCAGGACAGGCGCAAGTATTTCCTTTTTTTTGGGTTCCCTGGGCAGAAGTAGAAAATGCTGCAGCAGCCGTTCGAAATCTGTAGGCCTGGTCACCTTACCATCTTATCGACTTCAGCAGCATGAAATACCATGAAGGCACGTTTGTGATTTGAGTACAATTTTTTATAAAAAAATATCACACACAACAGGACGCATTTGTACACTGTAAAGAAGCGCGCCAAAGAAGCATTTGTGATAGTGTGACTCTTTTCAATAAATTTTTTAAAAGGGCTGATAGGAGCGGACTGTGGAATCTGCCTTCGTTTTCAAGGACTTGTTGCCGGCTGTAGGTGTTGAGAAGGAGCAGATTGAATGATGAGATTGCAGGTTAGACAATTGAAACTTTTTGGACCTGAGGGACGTGAGCTGTTTCTAACTATTTTATGCTGCAGGTACGTGAGCAGAGGGACATGAAGATGTGTTTTACTGGTGGCAGGAGCAGCACAAATGGTGGGAGCGGTGCATTTGAAAGAGTGTGAGTAGCCAGTAAAAACGTGAAGTTGTGGAGGAGGGGGTCATGTTGGGAGAGCGTTATCCTAACAACATTAAAGTTCTGAAAGTAAAAGGAGATCTCCAAGTGAAGGAGCACAATCGTAACACGAAGTGAAATATCTCTTAATTCGGATGAAGTCTGAGCTCTCTGTGGTTGTGGTGGTGGAGGGGGAGGGGCAGTTGTGAGAGGCACCATGAGCCATGACGAAAGGCAGAAAAACAAGAAGGGAAGAATAGGGGAGAGTAAGGGTGACGAGACGGACGGGGAGCAGCAGCCTTTGATGTGCCGGCCGGCCGTGGGCAGTGAATAATTAGGGGAGGAGAAATGCCAGAGCGCACGCTGGGGGAGCTTGTGGGAGGGAGGCTGGTGGTTTTGATGCGTGCACGCGCTTTTTTCACGGGCACAGCATCAAATCGCCCGTTTGGTTGAGCTCTCGTTAAGCCCCAATATGTCTCGACATCTGCAATGCGCAAGCGCATTGGCAGAGGTCGAGCCCTAAAAATGTTAAGTCAACAAACTTTGAATGGTGAAACAAATACCATCAATTCAAGAAAATACCAACAACTTTCCAAATAGAGCATAAAATAGAGATTGGTGAATATATAACACTTTAACATGTGTGAAAATATGTTAGAAAAGAGAGAATGACCAAAATGAGATTGCAGTTTTTTTAACAAGGCACCATGGTAGCTCTAGTCATTTCAATTCAACATTACCAACGCCTTCAACATTGTAAGTAAAACATCTCTAGTAAAACAATATGCAGTAAAAAAAGAACATTAATTTACAATATAAAACTGTTGGACAGGCCTCGTGGCCAGGCTGTCCCCTCCCCGCATGGCGGGTCGCGGACCCCTGCTCCTCCTGCTCCCCGGACAAGAACCACCCCCGCAGCCCGCCGGGGCAACCTCCGGCCCTTCCCCGACGGAACTCTGGCTCCTGAACACCACCGTATCGGCTGGCCCGGGTCCTTTCCAGAACCCCTGTCCCCGGCCCAGCCGCCATTTTGGACACTACTCGACCAGGCCTCGTGGCCTCGGGTCGACCTCGGCCTCGGGCCCAGCCAGGCCCCAACATCGAGGCACCACCATCCACCCCGGGGGTAAAGAGACCACTTGGCAGGTCAATGGGAGAAGGAGTGTCAACGGCTCCCCTCCGCCAGGTGTCGATCGCCCCAGCCTCCCTGGGCGCTGGCTCCACCCCCCTGCTGGGTGTCTGGACTCCCTCATCCCGGACCCCCCGACCTCCAAGTGCGAGGGTCCGGACATCAAAGGGCGCCAGGCCTATAACTGGGGCAGCTCCAGAGCAGGAAGGGAGTTGTATCCAGGAGTCGAGAGACACTGAGACGAACTCATCTTGAAGGCCTGCTGGCGCTGCCGCGGCTCATCCTTTCGTGAACCATCTTGACGGCCTGCTGGCGCTGCCGCGGCTCATCCTTTCGTGAACCATCTTGAAGGCCTGCTGGCGCTGCCGCGGCTCATCCTTTCGTGAACCGTCTTGAAGGCCTGCTGGCGCTGCCGCGGCTCATCCTTTCGTGAACCATCCCGAAGGCCTGCTGGCGCTGCCGCGGACCCTACTTGCGAACCATCAGCTCGAGGATTGTGAGCTCCACACCTGCTACCCCCGTACCTGTCCGGTACTGAGACTGTCCCGCTACCCTTCCCCCCAAAGAGACTAGAATTGACAGGACCCTCGTATCCTGGTCCTGCTGTACCGTCAATTACCTTGCTCTTAAGATATATAAAAGTGTGAAGAACTCGACCCTGTGTGGTGTCTATCTGTGGGGGGGAAGTTACCTGTCTGTACGATTACCGGGGAGGACCCTCACCGGAGGCCTCTCCCCCCTGTACTCGGCCGACCCTCCGGGTCCCCGTCTAACATTGGTGGCAGCGGTGGGATCCGAGCCGACGCATAATCGTACAGAGAGTAACTCACCCCACGACACACAGCAACCATGACGACAAAGGAGAGTGGAACAACGGAAAAATTTCAGATGGAAAAGCTGGAAGAATACAGCCACAAAGAACTAAAGCAATTTTGCATAGAGCTGGGCATTGCTACCACGGGACTGAGCACGAAAGATGACCTCAAGCACGCCTTAGAAGCTTGGGTGGAGACAGAAACATCCCCACCCCAAAATCAAAGCCTCGAGACCACCGAAACAAGTACCACCCCTGCAGACGAAAGAAGATCGGGCCTCTCGTCCGAAGAGGGCCGAGAACGGGAGAAAAGCCGGCTCCACGAATTGGAGCTGGCTCGACTCCGCTTAGATGGAGAACTCAAATTGGCAGAGCAAAAAAATAACACTCGAACACTAACGGCTCAGGGAAGAACGAGAAGAGAAAAAGAGCCAGAGGGAGCTGGAAGAAAAAAGACTAGCATACGAGCATGAGCGCAACTTGAAGGAGCTAGAAATTCGACGGCAGAACAAAGACCTCGGCGTCTCCGGGCACCCGAGCCCCACTGCTCCGACGGACCCAAAGGTCCACATCCCCAAGGACGTCGTCCGGGAATACTACCGGAACGATGATATCCAGCAATGGTTTAAAGCCTACGAGGTAGCAATGACCTCCCACCGAATTCCACGGAGCGACTGGGGAGCCGGGCTATGGGGTAAATTCGTTAACGAAGGAAGAGACGCCCTGCTGCAACTCCCCGACCACCAGATGACATCCTACGACCACATGAAGGCCGCCCTCCTCACTCGCTATGGGCTCACGCCCGAGATGTACCGGCAGAGATTTCGGGACTGCAAACGGATCCCTGGTACAACTTGGGTGGAGTATGTGAACTTTTTTAGCCGAGCCTTTGATGGATGGATCAAGGGCAGCCAGGTCACCACCTACGAGCAATTATTTAACCTGATTGTATGGGAGCACCTCTCCAATAATTGATTTGTCGAACTAAGACAGCACCTCCTTGATAGTAAACTGACCGAACCTCGGAAACTCGCCATCGAAGCAGACCGATGGGAAAGCACCCGAGTCCCTCGAAACTGGCCCAGCGAGCAAAACAGAGCCTCCCAAGGGCCCCACCGGCCACGGGGAGGAGGAGGAGGCCAGGGTCGGGGCCGGGACACCGTCACAGTGCCCTCCACTAGCAACCCCCCGCCCCCGGCCGGAAGAGGTAGCCCTCCAACGCGACCAGGTTTCCGCGCCAACGTTACCTGCCACAAATGCCAGCGACCCGGCCACTACGCCAATGATCCCAACTGCCCGAAAAATCAGAGTCCCATGAACCGCCAGATCACCGCCGCCGCTCTGGGAGAAGAGCTAGGCCAAGAAGACGCCGAAGAGTACGAGCCGTACCAGCCCGAGTGGGAACCAGCTGCCATGTCCCTGGTCTGTCTAGGAGAGAGGGACATGGTCCCGCGGGCGCCCATCCCCGCCAACACGCAGAAATACAGCCAGTGGGTCACAATCAATGGACGCCGGGCGGAAGCCCTCCGTGACACAGGGGCCAGTGTGACCGCAGTCCGCTGCCACCTGGTGACCCCTGACCAGATCCTACCAAATGTACTTTGTCCAGTGCGGTCGGCAGACAACTCCGAAAGCCTGTGCCAGATGGCCCGCATCCTCTTCGAGTGGGGGGGGGGTGTCCGGCATGCTAAAAGTAACTGTCCGCGACGATGCCCCGGTGGACTGCCTTCTGGGGAACGACCTCGAAAGCTCCCCCTGGTCAGCCGTTGAACGGAGGGAGCACCTGGGGATGCTTGGTCTCCCTGAATGGGTCTGCGTAACGACCCGATCCATGGCCGCCCGTGCCATCCCCAGCCAAGAGGAACCAGAGTGGCCCGAGCCTCCCCCACCGATTGTCACCGAAGAAACCACCCCTGAGCCTGGTCCTCCGGGGTCCGACAACGAAGAACGGGATCAGCCCGAAGACCTCCCGGAGCTGGCCCAGTGGCGCCAAGAAGGTGGCCCCACTCAGGAACAGTTCCGCCAGGAACAAAGAGCGTGTCCCTCCCTCGAGGGCCTCCGACAACAAGCCATAGCCCAGAGCGCAGGGGATACATCGGGGGCCCACTGGATCTACTGGGACAACGAGCTGCTCTACAGTGAGCAAAAGATCGCCGAACTTGGAGCCAGCCGGGTGCTGGTGGTCCCCCTCCGATTCAGAAACGTCCTATTGAACTTGGCACACGATGTGCCTCTTGCCGGGCACCTGGGGCAGGACAAGACGTACAGCCGCCTGGTGACCCACTTCTACTGGCCGAAGATGCGGAACGATGTAGCGAACCACTGCCGGGCCTGCCCCACCTGCCAGGCCAGCGGGAAAAGCGGTCGAAAACTGAAGGTCCCCCTGCAACCCTTTCCCATCGTCACCACCCCCTTTGAGCGGGTGGGAATAGACATTGTGGGGCCCCTGGAGCCCCGGACAGCACAGGGACACCGGTTCATCCTTGTCCTGGTGGACCATGCCACCCGCTATCCCGAGGCCATACCTCTCCGGACCGTGACGGCGCCCGTGGTGGGCCGAGCCCTGATGGGGATCTTCTCGCGGGTGGGCTTCCCCCGAGAAGTCGGTAGTGACAGGGGCACGAACTTTATCTCCAAGTACATGAAGTCCCTATGGCAACAGTGCGGGGTCACCTACAAATTCACGACCCCCTATCACCCGCAAGGGAACGGACTAGTAGAATGATTTAACCGCACCCTCAAAGGGATGATCATGGGCCTGGAAGAACCCTTACGTCGCCAATGGGACGTGCTGCTCCCGTGCCTCCTGTTCGCTTACAGGGAGGTCCCCCAGAAATCCCTGGGCTTCAGTCCGTTCGAACTCTTGTATGGACACCCCGTCCGGGGCCCCCTCAGCCTAGTCAAAGAAGGATGGGAGGTGGCCCCTCAGAAGACTCCCCCTGATGTGTACAAGTACCTCTTGACTCTCCGTAACCAGACCCGGCGGTTCAGGGAACTCGCCAAAGCCAACCTCGAAGCCAGCCAAGAGGACATGAAGCGCTGGTATGATCAGAATGCCTCATCCATCGAGTTCGAGCCGGGACAACAGGTCTGGGTGATGTCCCCGGTTGAACCTTGCGCCCTCCAGGACAAATGGACAGGACCCTTCAAAGTGGTGGAGCGCAAGGGCCCCGTCACCTACCTGGTGGACCTGGAGTCCCCCCGAAACCCCCTGCGGGTCCTCCACGCCAACAGACTCAAGCCCCACTTTGTACGCTCTGAACTTAGCCTCCTGATGGCTACCGACAGTGGGGCTGAAGAAGACTCCGAGCCCCTCCCCGACCTCCTGAAAACGCTCGAGAAAGACGGCTCCGTGGAGGGAGTCCACCTCTCCGAGGCCCTGTCCCCAGCACAACGCCAAGACTGCAGAGAACTGCTTCTACAGTTTGCCGACCTGTTCTCCCTCATCCCTGGGGTCACCCCCTGGTGCCTCCACGACGTTGACACCGGGGATAGCCCCCTATCCGACACAGGGCGTACAGGGTGCCTGATCGAGTACGCGCCTGCATCCAGTCGGAAGTCTCCAAGATGCTAGCTCTGGGAGTGATCGAGCCGTCCGACAGCCCCTGGGCCAGCCCCGTCGTGTTGGTCCCCAAGGCCGCCGCCCCGGGCGTCGCCCCCGAGCTCAGGTTCTGTGTAGACTATCGGGGTCTGAACGCCGTCACCAGGACCGACGCTCACCCCCTTCCCCGGGCAGATGAGCTGATCGACCGCATGGGGGCCGCCCGCTACCTGAGCATCTTCGATTTAACAGCGGGATATTGGCAGATCGGCCTCACTCCAGGTGCCCAGTAGCGTTCAGCCTTCTCCACCCCGGACGGCCACTACCACTTCAAGGTGATGCCATTCGGAATGAAAAACGCACCCGCCACCTTCCAGAGACTCGTGAACAAAGTCTTGGCGGGTCTGGAGGAATTCAGCGCCGCCTATTTGGACGATATTGCTGTGTACAGCCGCCACTGGGCAGAACACCTCCACCACCTCCGGGAGGTCCTGAACGCCCTCCGGCAGGCCGGGCTAACCATCAAGGCCAGCAAGTGCCAGATCGGCCAAGGGTCCGTGACCTACCTGGGACACCAGGTGGGAAGTGGCCTGGTGGCCCCCCTCCAGCTCAAGATTGCCACCATCCAAGCCTGGGAGCCCCCGGTCACCCAGACAGAGGTCCGAGCCTTCCTGGGGCTCACCGGGTACTACCGGCGCTTCGTAAAAGACTATGGCAGCATTGTAGGGCCACTCACAGAACTCACATCCAAAAAGAACCCCCAGAAAGTCAACTGGACGCCGGAATGTCAGACGGCCTTTGAGAACCTGAAGTCCGCCATGTGCACCGCCCCCGTACTCCAAGCCCCCGACTACAGCCGGGAATTCATAGTGCAGACGGACGCCTCCGATCATGGCATAGGGGCCGTCCTCTCCCAACTCAACACCGAGGGGGTCGATCAGCCAGTGGTCTTCATCAGCCGACGCCTGCTGGCCCGAGAACAGCGCTGGAGCACCATCGAGCGGGAGGCCTTCGCCGTAGTATGGGCCCTCAAGAAGCTCCAGCCCTATCTCTTCGGTACCCACTTCTGGGTACAAACAGACCACCGACCCCTGCAATGGCTGATGCAGATGCGGGGAGAAAACCCGAAGCTGTTGCGGTGGTTCATCTCCCTGCAGGGAATGGACTTCACTGTGGAGCACCGCCCAGGCCAAGATCACGCCAACGCAGACGGCCTGTCCCGCTTCTTCCGCCTCGGCGAGGAGAGTACCCAAGAGGATGGCTGACTCTCCCTGCCTTCAGCTGGGGGGGACGCATGTTGGACAGGCCTCGTGGCCAGGCTGTCCCCTCCCCGCATGGCGGGTCGCGGACCCCTGCTCCTCCTGCTCCCCGGACAAGAACCACCCCCGCAGCCCGCCGGGGCAACCTCCGGCCCTTCCCCGACGGAACTCTGGCTCCTGAACACCACCGTATCGGCTGGCCCGGGTCCTTTCCAGAACCCCTGTCCCCGGCCCAGCCGCCATTTTGGACACTACTCGACCAGGCCTCGTGGCCTCGGGTCGACCTCGGCCTCGGGCCCAGCCAGGCCCCGACATCGAGGCACCACCATCCACCCCGGGGGTAAAGAGACCACTTGGCAGGTCAATGGGAGAAGGAGTGTCAACGGCTCCCCTCCGCCAGGTGTCGATCGCCCCAGCCTCCCTGGGCGCTGGCTCCACCCCCCTGCTGGGTGTCTGGACTCCCTCATCCCGGACCCCCCGACCTCCAAGTGCGAGGGTCCGGACATCAAAGGGCGCCAGGCCTATAACTGGGGCAGCTCCAGAGCAGGAAGGGAGTTGTATCCTGGAGTCGAGAGAAACCGAGACAAACTCATCTTGAAGGCCTGCTGGCGCTGCCGCGGCTCATCCTTTCGTGAACCATCTTGACGGCCTGCTGGCGCTGCCGCGGCTCATCCTTTCGTGAACCATCTTGACGGCCTGCTGGCGCTGCCGCGGCTCATCCTTTCGTGAACCATCTTGAAGGCCTGCTGGCGCTGCCGCGGCTCATCCTTTCGTGAACCGTCTTGAAGGCCTGCTGGCGCTGCCGCGGCTCATCCTTTCGTGAACCATCCCGAAGGCCTGCTGGCGCTGCCGCGGCCCCTACTTGCGAACCATCAGCTCGAGGATTGTGAGCTCCACACCTGCTACCCCCGTACCTGTCCGGTACTGAGACTGTCCCGCTACCCTTCCCCCCAAAGAGACTAGAATTGACAGGACCCTCGTATCCTGGTCCTGCTGTACCGTCAATTACCTTGCTCTTAAGATATATAAATGTGTGAAGAACTCGTCCCTGTGTGGTGTCTATCTGTGGGGGGGAAGTTACCTGTCTGTACGATTACCGGGGAGGACCCTCACCGGAGGCCTCTCCCCCCTGTACTCGGCCGACCCTCCGGGTCCCCGTCTAACAAAAACACACATTTGAAATATGTTTTTAGATGAAAAAACACTAGCACCATAACATCATGCAAAATGTAATAGAGATTTACACCTGTAATCGTAAACATAACTAAATACATTCTAACAAACAAGGCAAAAAAAATGAAAAAAATGAAAAAACCCTCACATAATGACAACACATATTAATAAGTAGTAAAACAAGAGAAGCAACAATGCTACAAATGTTCTAAAAGAAATAAACAAATAATAAATTATATATAGGTGTATACGTTTAAAAAAAGGTGCAAAACACATTAGCAACAGCTAAACGAAAAGCAAAACCACATTTAAGTTTAGTGATGCATTCAAAACTATAACTTACCAGTCTCCACTCCACCAGGGATTCCTGTCAAGTCTTCAAAATGTTGGATCTGCAAGACCTTCTCCTCCCAGGGAAATAGTTGTAAGGGGGGTCTGGGAGAACCACCACCAGTCCTCTGGGCCTCCAGGTGACGCTTGGAGGCCAGGGAACACACTCTCCTCCGTAAGTCATTCCACCTCTTCCTAATTTCCTCATGTGTCCGCAGATTGCTTGCTACAGCATTCACTCTGCCAACTATTCTGGCCCACATTTGCCTTTTCTCAGCTATAGTTGTATTGTGTACTTGGGCTCCAAACAATCGTGGCTCTACTCTAATAATTTCATCCACCATGACTGACAATTCTCTGTCTGTAAAACGGGGATTTCTTCTCCCCGCCATTATTGAAAAATAAACAAATGAACGTAATAACCCACAAGATAATACATAAAAAAAGACTAATAGAACAAGAAACAGAGAAAGCAAAAAAAAAGACCTCACTTCACTGAAAAAGTACTCAGGAACAATATTCTGCTGCAGTGGAAAGCCAAAGGATCATGGCTTGAAATAGAATGTGTTTTAATAAAGAAACACTAAAAAAGTGTCCAGCCAATCACCACAGTGTACTATGCAGGTGAAAACAATTAGTCAAAACACATCAGGTGTGTGATACCAGCATCCATCCAAAAGCCACGGGACTAGCACAACGGAACCCCTCCAGACAGCAATCTCCTGATAGGACAATGCCTGTGGGTACTTGTAAACACCCCTGAGGGACGGGAGACACCCCCAGCTCTAAACCATGCCCTGAATTTGCACCGTCATCCTCACCTCCCTCCCTTAATGAATACTTAAAAAGCAGCGAGCACAGTGCAGTGGTCGCACCTCTCCTGATTTTGGTGCATTCCGCGGTGTGTTGAACACCAATAAGTAATTTATTGCCAGCGGTGTTTCTCGCCAGGCCTGAACGCCAGAGACAGCAGCGTACCTGCCTCTCTGACATCACGGGCGGGGAGGCGCCGGTGTTCTGAGAAGCATTGTACCCCCATGTGGCTATGTCCCCCCTACGTCACGGGGTGCAGAAAATCTCAGCACCGAGCTATTCGCCGTCGCTCCCCCATGGCGCTTTGTACCCCCTACGTCATGGGGGAGGAGCGGTTCGCGTGCTTCAGTGTAGCAAATCTCAACACCGAGGTATTCGCCGTCGCTCCTCCATGGCGCTTTGTACCCTCTACGCCATGGGGGAGGAGCGGTTCTCGCGCTTCAGTGTACTAGAAGAATTTGCGAAATTTTTTGCTACGCCATTTGCTTTTTTTGGTTATTTAGGGCGGGCGGCCCCCGCGCGGTGTACTCCGCAGAGTTTTGCCTACATTGACAGAGCGGCCCCTTTGACTAGGTTTTACTCCCCGATGGCATGGTACTTTTTCCCGGTTATTTGAAGCTTCGAGTTTTATAACAGTGCGGTCCCTCCGGCCATGTTTGCCTTCCCTCGATGGCCACGGTGGAGTTAAAATACAATAATAAGAAGCGGCGTACTGGTGGTGTTGCGCCTTTTTCAGCTGCAGTCTGTGGCTGGCTCGGTGCACGAGGCTTCATGGCGCAGTGAGACAAAAAGGCAGGCGCGCATCTCTTTGATTCAAGCAAGCTTTAATAGCTTAGTTGGTAGAGCGTTCGACTGCAGAGCTAGAGGACCCTGGTTCAATCCCGGGTGTCGGCATAGTTGCAACTTGTACTTTTTTAAATTTTTTATTTATGTATTTAGTTATTTATGAGTTTTTATATAGCGCGGACTTTACCCGAAGGTGTCAGAGTGCTTCACAAGAGGACCGTCAATGATACAAGAGGAAACAATTGGAAATGAGCAAATAAAAATAAAAAACCTTAAATTACATGATCAAAACTGACAATAGTGAGCAACGAAAAGACTTGAGGTACCAATCGTTACATTTCAGGAGAATAAAGTGATATGTGTGCAGGTTACAAAAGCATACAATGTACAAGTAGAGGTATAATTCTGCAATAAATCGCAGACACTCCAGCACAACAACAAACTTTACGTAGGCAATGGTGGCAATGGTGGCACTGGTGCAAGTATCTAAAGCAAACAAAATGTGAGAGGTAGCAAACTGTGTGTTACAAGAGAAAAATGACATGTGCAAGTTACAAAAGGCTACCGTCACAGGTACAAGGATAATACAGGAAAAATGGTAAACATTCAAACTACCAGAACAGGTAGGATTTCTGCTCCCCGTGGTGCTTTATGTACCTCCTAACTCCAAAGGGAGCTTATACAGGCCTGTTCAAGTTGTTTGTTGTGCCTTGGCTAGGGCTCGGCTGGGGTTGTTGGGGAGCAGGTAGGATTTCTGCTCCCCGTGGTGCTTTATGTACCCCCTAACTCCAAAAGGGAGCTTATACAGGCCTGTTCAAGTTGTTTGTTGTGCCTTGGCTAGGGCTCGGCTGGGGTTGTTGGGGAGCAGGTAGGATTTCTGCTCCCCGTGGTGCTTTATGTACCCCCTAACTCCAAAAGGGAGCTTATACAGGCCTGTTCAAGTTGTTTGTTGTGCCTTGGCTAGGGCTCGGCTGGGGTTGTTGGGGAGCAGGTAGGATTTCTGCTCCCCGTGGTGCTTTATGTACCTCCTAACTCCAAAAGGGAGCTTATACAGGCCTGTTCAAGTTGTTTGTTGTCCCTTGGCTAGGGCTCGGCTGGGGTTGTTTGGGAGCAGGTAGGATTTCTGCTCCCCGTGGTGCTTTATGTACCCCCTAACTCCAAAGGGAGCTTATACAGGCCTGTTCAAGTTGTTTGTTGTGCCTTGGCTAGGGCTCGGCTGGGGTTGTTGGGGAGCAGGTAGGATTTCTGCTCCCCGTGGTGCTTTATGTACCCCCTAACTCCAAAAGGGAGCTTATACAGGCCTGTTCAAGTTGTTTGTTGTGCCTTGGCTAGGGCTCGGCTGGGGTTGTTTGGGAGCAGGTAGGATTTCTGCTCCCCGTGGTGCTTTATGTACCCCCTAACTCCAAAGGGAGCTTATACAGGCCTGTTCAAGTTGTTTGTTGTGCCTTGGCTAGGGCTCGGCTGGGGTTGTTGGGGAGCAGGTAGGATTTCTGCTCCCCGTGGTGCTTTATGTACCCCCTAACTCCAAAAGGGAGCTTATACAGGCCTGTTCAAGTTGTTTGTTGTGCCTTGGCTAGGGCTCGGCTGGGGTTGTTGGGGAGCAGGTAGGATTTCTGCTCCCCGTGGTGCTTTATGTACCCCCTAACTCCAAAAGGGAGCTTATACAGGCCTGTTCAAGTTGTTTGTTGTGCCTTGGCTAGGGCTCGGCTGGGGTTGTTGGGGAGCAGGTAGGATTTCTGCTCCCCGTGGTGCTTTATGTACCTCCTAACTCCAAAGGGAGCTTATACAGGCCTGTTCAAGTTGTTTGTTGTGCCTTGTCTAGGGCTCGGCTGGGGTTGTTGGGGAGCAGGTAGGATTTCTGCTCCCCGTGGTGCTTTATGTACCTCCTAACTCCAAAGGGAGCTTATACAGGCCTGTTCAAGTTGTTTGTTGTGCCTTGGCTAGGGCTCGGCTGGGGTTGTTGGGGAGCAGGTAGGATTTCTGCTCCCCGTGGTGCTTTATGTACCCCCTAACTCCAAAAGGGAGCTTATACAGGCCTGTTCAAGTTGTTTGTTGTGCCTTGGCTAGGGCTCGGCTGGGGTTGTTGGGGAGCAGGTAGGATTTCTGCTCCCCGTGGTGCTTTATGTACCTCCTAACTCCAAAGGGAGCTTATACAGGCCTGTTCAAGTTGTTTGTTGTGCCTTGTCTAGGGCTCGGCTGGGGTTGTTGGGGAGCAGGTAGGATTTCTGCTCCCCGTGGTGCTTTATGTACCTCCTAACTCCAAAGGGAGCTTATACAGGCCTGTTCAAGTTGTTTGTTGTGCCTTGGCTAGGGCTCGGCTGGGGTTGTTGGGGAGCAGGTAGGATTTCTGCTCCCCGTGGTGCTTTATGTACCCCCTAACTCCAAAAGGGAGCTTATACAGGCCTGTTCAAGTTGTTTGTTGTGCCTTGGCTAGGGCTCGGCTGGGGTTGTTGGGGAGCAGGTAGGATTTCTGCTCCCCGTGGTGCTTTATGTACCCCCTAACTCCAAAAGGGAGCTTATACAGGCCTGTTCAAGTTGTTTGTTGTGCCTTGGCTAGGGCTCGGCTGGGGTTGTTGGGGAGCAGGTAGGATTTCTGCTCCCCGTGGTGCTTTATGTACCTCCTAACTCCAAAGGGAGCTTATACAGGCCTGTTCAAGTTGTTTGTTGTGCCTTGGCTAGGGCTCGGCTGGGGTTGTTGGGGAGCAGGTAGGATTTCTGCTCCCCGTGGTGCTTTATGTACCCCCTAACTCCAAAAGGGAGCTTATACAGGCCTGTTCAAGTTGTTTGTTGTGCCTTGGCTAGGGCTCGGCTGGGGTTGTTGGGGAGCAGGTAGGATTTCTGCTCCCCGTGGTGCTTTATGTACCTCCTAACTCCAAAGGGAGCTTATACAGGCCTGTTCAAGTTGTTTGTTGTGCCTTGTCTAGGGCTCGGCTGGGGTTGTTGGGGAGCAGGTAGGATTTCTGCTCCCCGTGGTGCTTTATGTACCTCCTAACTCCAAAGGGAGCTTATACAGGCCTGTTCAAGTTGTTTGTTGTGCCTTGGCTAGGGCTCGGCTGGGGTTGTTGGGGAGCAGGTAGGATTTCTGCTCCCCGTGGTGCTTGTGGTTTATGTTGAGTTGATTGTTTTTTTGTTCTCTGCAGTTCTCTGTACTTTCAAACTTAAATTGGAGCTCATACAGGCTGTTTATATTTTGGCATTGTCCGTTGATAGTGTTGCTGCCCAACCTCTGCTGCTCCTCAAACATTGCGACTTATAGTTTGTGCACTTACATTTACTTGCAGTACTACATTGTTATCCCCCAGTGTGCTTGGCTTTTATGACATTCTACCGTTGTTTATTTGGGAACACCGCATTGTCATAGATCTTTCGCACGTGCCATTGCAATTTGTTTATTTTGTGGCAGTTGTACTTTAGTATACCTCTTCATCCGATTAATCACATTCTGTAGAAGATCGTCTTACCTATTTAAGCACTTTGGCTCTTTATTGTGTTTCATGTAGGACATAGGCTCTTCCATGCTTTACTCATAGTTCCGAACACACCCGGATATATGGGTTAATATGCTTTACCCATTTACATCCATTTTTCAACAACCTACAAAATGTTTGTGTAACATACAGTGACAGTGTCTGGTTGCTTTTGTGTGACATATTCCACATTAGTAGGTAGGATACAGATTAAGTGACTGACTCTTCACCACCCAAAAATCTTACATGTTGTTCTTGCCACCTCTTTTTAAAAAATGTATGCATTTATGTGTTATTTGTAATGACAGGTTTGTAGTAGGCTTATGTCTGTTATACTTGTAATCTAATGAATATTCTTGCCTATTTGTATGGAGCCCTTGTGTAATCTAAATTACTCTGGCTAGTGTTTTAATTGCAGTTATTGTTCATGCTGTGACTATAACCGAGATACCCTTAGTACAGAATGTTAATGACTACTAAGAAAGTACTCCATTGAATTTCTAGACTTAACGTCTTACTTGTCCAGTGTTTTCTCCTCACAGTCCAAATTAGTTTAATTCTATTGTCGTTGCCCTCTCAGTGTATGTTGCATCCACCACTTCATAATCATTAGTAGACAACAACTTGTGCGTACCCATTATTATAATCCCTCAAATGGCCATTCTTCTTGTTTTTCTTTCGGTTATCGTGCAAATTGTACTTTCTACACCTCAATCACCATTATTGATAAAAAACAAGAAGGATGTGATGATGCTTCATTTGCTATCTCTGCATGCCATATTAATCACAAAATTATTAAAGTAGTTTCTTTTCACCTTTCTGCAATGTTCTTTATTTGCAATCTGCTTGTACGTTTCACAACAATTGAATGCACCATCTCCATGCATATTGCGTACCAAAAAGATCATAAAGACAAAATATTTTTTTTTAATTATTCTTTATTTCATTTCTTTTAATAATTTCCACATGTACCAATTACATTCATTTAATAATAGCATAATAAATAATCATTTTACATCATACATCACAAACACAAACATTACAGTAAAGAATTGTTTAGAATGTATCAAGTCACAATCCATTCCAAATTAGCAATTCCAACGGTAAAATTCAAAAATCCAAATCTGTACTTCACAACAAAATTTGTGGGCCCACAAATAAGTAATACTATTTTTAACAATTCGGAAAACATCTGTTTACTTTTAATTTGAGAATATGATGTCTCCAAACACTGAAAAAACAGAGCAGGTAAAAATACTTTCAATGTTTAACATTGGTTAATTACTGTCATCTTTTCTTAGTACTGCTATATGTTACATATGTTACATATGTTAAACAGTCACTTACACAGTAAGTATCTCTTTTGCATGTTCGGCTGTACATTACCATGGTCGCTGTGTCAAGATATTTTTTCAAGGGTATATTTTCTTTTCTTTGCATCAATTTATAGATGGTTGTAATTGAATTATGAACAATTTAATATTCTTCGATGTATATGTTAGTGAATGAAACTTGGACACTTTGTAAGTGTAACAATAAAAAAAATTCTCATTTGCTAAGGCCTAAATCACACGTAAGGGCCGCTGGGGGCATTCTGTAAAAAAAAAGCATGGGTTCATCCAAAAATAAAAAGCACTTTCACTTCAAAATTGCATTCGAGGTACTGGAGTCTACAGCGGTAGCCATGGCCGTTGCAAATGTGTTATGCAGTTTCTTACTGTTAGCTACCTCTCTCAATTTGATAGTTCAATACGTTTAGTCCTTATGACTCAAGCATTAAAGGTAATCTAGTCAAGTGTACCTATTAATTTAAATGAAAAGTAAATAATGTTTTTAAGACCCACCTTCCTATAATATACATGAACCTTACTTGAAATTTGAAACTATTCTTTCTCTAAAGAATACTCGCGTTCATTGAAATAAAGTACCCAATTATAAAATTTGTCGCTTACCATAAATCCTTTTTATGGTTAAAGGCACACATCAGTAGCATTACATTCGTATTAGTGGAGATCTGTGTATTTATATTCTAATTACCACGGAGCAATTAAAAATAATTACATTGTCTGTCTTCTCTGCCATACTACATTGTCACTTTAAATGACATTAAAGACCTACATTGCCGTCTATAACAATTTGAATACAACCATAATGACTGAATGTGCAAGTAAAATATATTTTTTAAAATGCATGTCATAAATATAGTGTAGTGTTGCATATTGGATACTTCAAGCAGAAGGTGAATATCTGACAGGTCGACTGACAAGGATCACCAACCCATCCGCCTAGATTTCTTAATGAACCTCAATTGAAAGAACATTATTATGTAATGTTATGGACAGGTCAGTACTTGTGAGGTGTGCATAAAATGTGTAATGATTATAATTACTGATAGTGTAAAGATAGTTCCAACTAACCATACATTCAGAGCATGTTCATATGAACACTCGGCAATAAGTACTCACATTTTGCAAATCATATAAATCTTTTTCATTAAAAACTGGATGTACATGCTGGATACTATCAGTTTAAAGTCAATCCACCTGTGCTTCAAAACTACATCACGAGTGTTTACAAACTCAACACCATTAATAACAGCACATCTTGGGAGAAAACATATGAGACATTAGACAACACTACAAGAAACTCGGAGCAAAACGGGAGTAAGCAGGTCTCTACATTTTTCAAGGTGAACAAAAAGAAGCATAGTTTTAAGAAGACAATAAGATAATCGCCAAGGTCAAGCATCTAGTGGCCTAAAAGGCCCACCCCTCACTCCAAAAAGCCCTTATCATCTAACCACGGTTGATGTTAGAGAAGAATTGAAAAGATTGATGTTTAGTTTTTTAAATTGGAAGAGATCGACGCAAATTAAAAAGTATTATACATCAAGGAGACAGTACATGTTGAAAGTTGACCATCATCATGTTCTCACACACCAATATTTAAATGTCTTGTGACCGTACAAGCCATAAAAGAACAGTGACTCGTTGCGGCATATCTTGAATTCAGACAACACAAGTACAGGCCCAGGAGGGGCCCGTACTTAGGAAATCAGACAAGTACAGGCCCAGGATGGGGCCCGTACTTAGGAAATCAGACAAGTACAGGCCCAGGAGGGGCCCGTACTTAGGAAATCAGACAAGTACAGGCCCAGGAGGGGCCCGTACTTAGGAAATCAGACAAGTACAGGCCCAGGAGGGGCCCGTACTTAAGAAATCAGACAAATACAGGCCCAGGAGGGGCCCGTACTCTTGAATTCAGACAACACAAGTACAGGCCCAAGAGGGGCCCGTACTTAGGAAATCAGAGAAGTACAAGCCAAGGAGGGGCCCGTACTCTTGAATTCAGACACCACAAGTACAGGCCCAGGAGGGGCCCGTACTTAGGAAATCAGACAAGTACAGGCCCAGGAGGGGCCCGTACTTTGGAAGATAGCATGTATCGATTTATGGGAATCATATTACTAATTGCCCAATTTAAACACGATGGAACTGCAGAAGAACATCAATATAGAGCATGTACTTTTGAAATCAGACAAGACAAGTACAGGCCCAGGAGGGGCCCGTACTTAGGAAATCAGACCAGAAAAGTACAGGCCCAGGAGGGGCCCGTACTTAGGAAATCAGACAAGTAGGGGCCCGTACTTTGGAAATCATACAAGAAAAGTACAGGCCCAGAAGGGGCCCGTACTTAGGAAAACAGACCTGAAAAGTACAGGCCCAGAAGGGGCCCGTACTTAGGAAAACAGACCTGAAAAGTACAGGCCCAGAAGGGACCCGTACTTAGGAAAGCAGACCAGAAAAGTACAGGCCCAGAAGGAACCCGTACTTAGGAAATCAGACAAGAACCCATACTATTCAAATGCTGGCCTCAAGTTGTCCAAAATGATCATGATTTCTGTGACTGCCTTAGCTGTGCTTGGTAATGGAAAACAAGCCGGTGAACAATTGGTTATCAGCACAACGAGTACTGACACCAGTTAAAAAAAATGAAGACATAATGTGTCCTGTTTGGTTTGTAACCTCACTACACAGATATGTTGCTTTTGAGCAAGCAAAATCCAAGTAAGACTAAATACTTCCATTAAACAGATAGTAGTGTTGAGTATCGACAGGAAAAACACTTTTCACAAAAGGATCTTGAGTTTGAATTGAAAGAATAGAATGAATAGACAAACACATCTCTGACTGAGTTGGAAAAGTAAAAATCTTTCCTTCTATCCTGTTTTCCAAAAATTGATAAAACGCTAGTCTCAAGTTGTCCGAAATGATCATGAAGTTTGTGACAGCCTCAGCTGTGCTTGGCAATGGAGTTGCAAAGCTGTGCTGTGTCAGACAAGAAAAGTACAGGCCCAGGAGGGGCCCGTACTTAGGAAATCAGACAAGTACAGGCCCAGGAGGGGCCCGTACTTAGGAAATCAGACAAGTACAGGCCCAGGAGGGCCCGTACTTAGGAAATCAGACAAGTACAGGCCCAGGAGGGGCCCGTAGTTAGGAAATCAGACAAGTACAGGCCCAGGAGGGCCCGTACTTAGGAAATCAGACAAGTACAGGCCCAGGAGGGGCCCGTACTTAGGAAATCAGACAAGTACAGGCCCAGGAGGGGCCCGTACTTAGGAAATCAGACAAGTACAGGCCCAGGAGGGGCCCGTACTTAGGAAATCAGACAAGTACAGGCCCAGGAGGGCCCGTACTTAGGAAATCAGACAAGTACAGGCCCAGGAGGGGCCCGTACTTAGGAAATCAGACAAGTACAGGCCCAGGAGGGGCCCGTACTTAGGAAATCAGACAAGTACAGGCCCAGGAGGGGCCCGTACTTAGGAAATCAGACAAGTACAGGCCCAGGAGGGGCCCGTACTTAAGAAATCAGACAAGTACAGGCCCAGGAGGGGCCCGTACTTAAGAAATCAGACAAGTACAGGCCCAGGAGGGGCCCATACTCTTGAATAAGAAAAAAAAAAAAAACATTTTCAAGTCAAGAAGCAATGGAGCAGAACGATGGTGAGTCTGCAGATATGAAGGAGTATGGACAGGTCAGTACTTGTGAGGAGCTTTGGGAATTGAATCCAGACAACGCAAGTACAGGCCCAGGAGGGGCCCGTACTTAGGAAATCAGACAAGTGCAGGCCCAGGAGGGCCCGTACTTAGGAAATCAGACAAGTACAGGCCCAGGAGGGGCCCGTACTTAGGAAATCAGACAAGTACAGGCCCAGGAGGGCCCGTACTTAGGAAATCAGACAAGTACAGGCCCAGGAGGGGCCCGTACTTAGGAAATCAGACAAGTACAGGCCCAGGAGGGGCCCATACTCTTGAATAAGAAAAAAAAAAAACATTTTCAAGTCAAGAAGCAATGGAGCAGAACGATGGTGAGTCTGCAGATATCAAGGAGTATGGACAGGTCAGTACTTGTGAGGAGCTTTGAGAATTGAATTCAGACAATTTTAAGAAAGAGCTTGAAGGCAAAAAGGCGGCCAAGACTCCAGGCAACCAATTGGCTTCAGTTGATTTAATAGAGTTTAAACAATAAATGCAAAAGAGTAACATCCAACGGAACCAGATAGCCAGATGCGGGTGCCTGGAGTGCAAGCGCACAGCATTTGACAATGGCCATTTAAAAGGACCGGAAACAGCTCAGAAAGGGGCTGTATTTTGAATTGAAGTCGACAGGAACAACACTTATCAGAAAAGGGTCTTGAGTTCGAACTGAATGAATTGAATGAATAGACAAACACATCTCTGACTGAGTTGGAAGACTAATAATCTTTTCTTCTATCCTGTTTTCCAGCAAAGAATAAAAAGCTAGTCTCAAGTTGTCCGAAATGATCATGAATTTTGTGACAGCCTCAGCTGTGCTTGGCAATGGAGTTGCAAAGCTGTGCTCTGTCAGACAAGAAAAGTACAGGCCCAGGAGGGGCCCGTACTTAGGAAATCAGACAAGTACAGGCCCAGGAGGGGCCCGTACTTAGGAAATCAGACAAGTACAGGCCCAGGAGGGGCTCGTACTTAGGAAATCAGACAAGTATGGAACTGCAGAAGAACATCAATGTAGAGCTTGTGCTTTTGAATTCAGACAAGACAAGTACAGGCCCAGGAGGGGCCCGTACTTAGGAAATCAGACAAGTACAGGCCCAGGAGGGGCCCGTACTTAGGAAATCAGACAAGTACAGGCCCAGGAGGGGCTCGTACTTAGGAAATCAGACAAGTATGGAACTGCAGAAGAACATCAATGTAGAGCTTGTGCTTTTGAATTCAGACAAGACAAGTACAGGCCCAGGAGGGGTCCGTACTTTGGAAGATAGCATGTATCGATTTATGGGAATTAGATTACTAATTGCCCATTTTAAATACTATGGAACTGCAGAAGAACAATAATGTATAGCATTGACTTTTGAATTCAGACTACACAAGTACAGGCCCAGAAGGGGCCCGTACTTAGGTAATCAGACTCTACAAGTACTTGTACAGAAGGGGCGAGACGTGCTACAGACGGGGCTAGCGGTGCTGGAGAAGGGGCGAGCCGCACTGGAGACGATGAAATGTGAATTGGAGTACAAACATTTAGCGCTTCTGGGAAAGGTGATGGTGACAGTCGGAGAGCTGCAGGACCTGATTGAAGCACAGAAGACCAACTATTAATATTCATTATAGCAAATAAAAACATAACATTTGCTCTGAATAGTCAATTAGTATGGTTTAAGGAGCATGAGGAGCGTGTTCAGAACAAGTCTGTTCATGTCAATTCAAAAGTGAAATTAGCAAAGCTGCGGATAAAAACACCATGAATATTAGGTAAGGAATGTACTAGAACCAAAAACTACCTGGTTTGTGTACATTGTAAGGCCTTAACAGGTCTAAATTAAAAGTTCTACTTAATACTTTTTTTCAGCATTCATTATCTATACACGCCTCCCTTGTATTTATGAAACAGGGTAGGGTCCTGAAAATCTGTGCTCCAAAACGCAACCTTTTCTGGGGGAACGCCTAGTATTTTGCAATACCACTAATTCTCTTTCTTGGAAGATGTATGGCTGATATTTCTAGCAAACTTGATTTTACATTTTGTAAATTAGTCAAGTCTTTCACAACCTCAGTTGGACTTGGCAATGAACAAAAATAATAATACGGGCAAAATTCAGGAACCTTACTTGTGAAATCAAACCAAGAAAGTGCAGGGCCAAAAGGTGCCCGTCCTTAGGAAATCACACTATACAAGTACAGGCCCAGAGGGGGCCCGTACTTAGGAAATTGGACAATACAAGTACAGGCCCTGGAGCGGGCCGTATTTTGGAAATCAGATTTATCCAGTATAGCCCCAGAAGGGGGCCGTACTTAGGAACATGGCATGTATCGATTTATGGGAATCATGTGACAGCTCGATTTCAGAAACTCCAAAAAAAGCCTATGGATTGCACACATGAGTTAAAAACACAATGACACAATTCATTCTAAATTGTTACTTGCTTTATGTAGGGGAAGTTGAAGTAGTCCTCGTTCATGACCAGAACATGAGACTGAAGCGAAAGAGTGACGCCAGGAAAGTTGTGATGCAAGAAGATGTTCCCGCGTCTGAATTGGCTGGGCTGAACCATCCGACGCGGAACACGCGGCCGAGATGGAAAAGAAAAGAAGGCGCCTCGAGGCAGAAATGGAGAACTTCATGCAGCGGAAAAAAGATTTCGACGCAAGGATGAAGGCCTTCACGATCCCTCACAAGACCAAGCCACCAGTGCTGGAGGCGGTCGAGGAGGAAGAAGAGGAGGTCGCCGAAGTCACCGAGCAAGACCAGGACGTCGAGGTGTTCGACGACCAGGAGGAGTACGAGAATCCCCACGAGAGCTACAGCTATGGGGAGGAAGATGAGGGCAGGACAGACACAGAGTCGGCGCCCTATGACCTTCAGGATGTAGATTACATCGATGTCGAGACCGACAGCCCGGAGGAGGTGGTCGACACATACCCCTCGAGGCCCTCGCCGCCGGACGACATCGGGGCCTACAACGCGGTGATACAATCTGCCGCAGCAGCTTTCAAGCTCAAGCTCGACGAAGAGAAGCAGAAAGCAGACTTCCTTCTGGAAACATTGCTCCCAACACAAACGAGGAGCCAGTTCCTTCCAATGCTCGAGAGCGTCTTGGCTCAGGGGAAGGAAGCTTTCAGGGAGCCCGCAACATGCAAGGCAGTAACTCCCAGAACTGAGAAGAAGTACAAGCATGCCGCAAAGGACCCGGCCTACATTCAGGGCACGGTCTCCGCAGACTCCATTATCACGGCCACAGCAAGGAGGAGGGCTAACGTACCCACTACCTCGGGCCCGCCACCGGATAAAGAGAGCAAAAGGATGGATCTGGTGGGCAGAAGGATCGAACGGAATGCCGCGACCCACTGGCGCATGGCTAATTCCAACGCCCTGGTTAACAGACACATGTACCAAATCATGGAGGGACTGGGGCAGTTGGTGAAGGACTTGCCCCAGGATGCCAAGCAGAAAGCCGAAAAGCTAATTGAAGAGGGGAAGAATGCTGCAAATTCTTGCCTTAAGACGGCCCTGGATGGGGCAGACACCGCCAGCAGGCTCATGATGATGGGCGTCACGGAAAGGAGACACGCCTGGCTCAGGATATCCGGTTTCAAACCGGAGGTGCAACACAGCATCCTGAACACACCGTTCAACGGCAGTACGCTTTTCGGACAAACAGTTGATGAGCAACTCAGCCAACTTAAGGAGGATAACGAAACAGCAAGATCCATGGGAGCATTGCAGTTCAGAGGGAACAAGAGGGGCACCCCGTCACGGAGGCCCGGCGGAAGAGGCGGAAACCAGCCAGGTACATCACACCAGGCTTTCCAGCAAACGCACCAGGCAGACTCGCAGGGTCAGCAGGGCCATCAGAAACAGCCCTGGCAGTACCAACAAAGAGGCCAGTCCTTTCGAGGGAGAAATGGACGGGGACAAAATAGAAGAGGGGGCCAGCAGCCCACCTCCAACTGACTTCAAAAAAATCCGTGTGCCCACCCACAAAAAAGATCCCAGGGGGCAGCACGTACAGATGGGTCAAGACAAACTAGACACCTACGACCACAGGACACCAGTGGGAGGAAGATTAAGATTCCACCTCCAGGAGTGGAGAGGAATCACATCAGACAAATGGATCCTCAACATTATCCAATTCGGATACTGCTTAGAGTTGGAGGCGAGGCCGACAAGCAGAAAACCAAAAAGAAAGCCACTAGCAAGCAAGCAGCTGCAGTGCCTTCAGGAAGAAGCAAAAGAACTCCTGCGGAAGCAGGCCATACAAAGGGTACCCTTCAAGGAAAGAAACACAGGAGTATACTCAACATACTTCCTGGTACCAAAAATAGACGAGACAATGAGGCCCATTCTCGATTTACGGTTCGTGAACCAATTCATAAGAACGCAAAAATTCAAAATGACCTCCCTGCAAGAGGTGCTCCCACAGTTGCAGGCCGGGGACTTCATGGTCACTATAGACCTCAAAGACGCATACCTGCACATCCCAATGAACAGAAAGCACAAGCACATGCTCAGGTTCACCGTCGGAGAAAGCCACTACCAGTTCACGACACTGGCCTTCGGTCTAAAATCGGCACCAAGAGTTTTCACAAAGTGCCTCGCAGCAGTCGCAGCGCACCTAAGAAGGCAGGGAATACATGTATACCCTTACCTGGACGACTGGCTGGTGAAAGCAAACTCATACCAGAAATGCAAGCTGCACGCACATACAGTGACCAGCACGCTCATAAACCTGGGGTTCTCCATCCATTGGAATAAATCATCAATGGAGCCGGAACAAGTGAAGATCTTCCTGGGAGCACAGATCAACACCTTACAGGGCAAGGTGTTCCCCAGCGAGAAGAGGGCGAGGGCGCTGGTGAAGGAAACTCGCCTCTACCGGAAGGGACAAGCTCGGACAGTGAGGACGGCGAGCAAGATCATGGGGATGATGGCATCATGCATCCACCTGGTACCGAATGTACGACTCCACATGAGACCCATTCAAGAATGGCTACAGGAGCAATGGTCACAAGCTACAGGCAGTTGGGAGGATCTAGTGGTTGTAACGCACGAAGTGCAGAAGGAGATGACATGGTGGACCATGGAGAACATAGCAAGGGGAAAGCCTCTAACGCCCCCAATGCCAACAGTGACCATCACCACAGACGCATCCCTGAAGGGATGGGGCGCTCACATGGAGGAGCTCAAGGTGAGGGGACTGTGGACACCGACGGATGCCACAAAGCACATCAATTACTTACAATTGAAGACAATCTTCCTTGCACTGAAGGCCTTCCAAACAAGACTGTACAAGCACAAGGTATTGATACAAACAGACAACACCACTGCGATGTTCTACATCAACAAGCAGGGGGGCACACAGTCCGCACCGCTTTCAACGCTGGCGCAGGAGATATGGAGATGGGCCATCCATCTCAAGATAGACCTGCTAGCCATACACCTACCAGGGAAGGACAACATACAAGCCGATTGGCTCAGCAGGCAGACATCGGCATCCCACGAGTGGGAGCTCAATGCTCAGGAGACAAGATACCTGTTCGACAGGTGGGGGACACCATCGGTGGACCTGTTTGCCACACGCCAGAATGCAAAATGCCAAAACTTCGCATCCAGGCAGCCCGAGGAGGGGACACTGGGGAATGCCCTATGGATAGATTGGTCAAAGACATTTGCCTACGCCTTTCCCCCGATACCACTGATGCACAGAGTACTGAGCAAGTGCAGAGCGAGCAACATGACACTGATACTGGTCGCACCGCAGTGGGCGAGGCAGACCTGGTACTCGCAGATCATGGAGATGACGCAGTGTGCACCCCACAGATTCAGCAGGAGGAAAGACCTACTGTCCATGCAGAACGGAGAGGTACTGCACCCAGAGCCAGAGAGCAGGAGCCTAGTAGCGTGGCTCCTGAGGACATAGAGTTCGCACATTTGAGACTAACAGAAAGCACCCTGAGGGTACTTCGGGAGGCACGAAGGCCCAGCACTCGAAAGTGCTACGTTGCGAAATGGAAAAGATTCACAATATGGTGCAGACAGGAAAGACTCCACAATAAGATGAAGAGGGACTCCACAGTGCTAAGGTACCTGACGCACTTACTGGAGAAGAACCTTAGCTCATCCTCGTTAAGAGTTCACTTGGCAGCGATAGTAGCCTACACAAGGGGTGTGATGTAAGTGTTCGTTTGTTGTGACCTACCTTAGTGTGACAAGAAATACAGCCCCCCTCAAGTGTCTGCAAGAGCAGGGAGACGCGGAGTGTGATGTAAGTGTTCGTTTGTTGTGACCTACCGGAGTGTGACAAGAAATACAGCCCCCCTCAAGTGTCTGCAAGAGCAGGGAGACGCGGAGTGTGATGTAAGTGTTCGTTTGTTGTGACCTACCGGAGTGTGACAAGAAATAAAGCCCCCCTCAAGTGTCTGCAAGAGCAGGGAGACGCGGAGTGTGAGGTAAGTGTTCGTTTGTTGTGACCTACCGGAGTGTGACAAGAAATACAGCCCCCCTCAAGTGTCTGCAAGAGCAGGGAGACGCGGAGTGTGATGTAAGTGTTCGTTTGTTGTGACCTACCGGAGTGTGACAAGAAATACAGCCCCCCTCAAGTGTCTGCAAGAGCAGGGAGACGCGGAGTGTGATGTAAGTGTTAGTTTGTTGTGACCTACCGGAGTGTGACAAGAAATAAAGCCCCCCTCAAGTGTCTGCAAGAGCAGGGAGACACGGAGTGTGAGGTAAGTGTTCGTTTGTTGTGACCTACCGGAGTATGACAAGAAATACAGCCCCCCTCAAGTGTCTGCAAGAGCAGGGAGACGCGGAGTGTGAGGTAAGTGTTCGTTTGTTGTGACCTACCGGAGTATGACAAGAAATACAGCCCCCCTCAAGTGTCTGCAAGAGCAGGGAGACGCGGAGTGTGAGGTAAGTGTTCGTTTGTTGTGACCTACTGGAGTGTGACAAGAAATACAGCCCCCCTCAAGTGTCTGCAAGAGCAGGGAGACGCGGAGTGTGATGTAAGTGTTCGTTTGTTGTGACCTACCGGGGTATGACAAGAAATACAGCCCCCCTCAAGTGTCTGCAAGAGCAGGGAGACGCGGAGTGTGATGTAAGTGTTCGTTTGTTGTGACCTACCGGAGTGTGACAAGAAATAAAGCCCCCCTCAAGTGTCTGCAAGAGCAGGGAGACGCGGAGTGTGATGTAAGTGTTCGTTTGTTGTGACCTACCGGAGTATGACAAGAAATACAGCCCCCCTCAAGTGTCTGCAAGAGCAGGGAGACGCGGAGTGTGAGGTAAGTGTTCGTTTGTTGTGACCTACTGGAGTGTGACAAGAAATAAAGCCCCCCTCAAGTGTCTGCAAGAGCAGGGAGACGCGGAGTGTGATGTAAGTGTTCGTTTGTTGTGACCTACCGGAGTGTGACAAGAAATAAAGCCCCCCTCAAGTGTCTGCAAGAGCAGGGAGACGCGGAGTGTGATGTAAGTGTTCGTTTGTTGTGACCTACTGGAGTGTAACAAGAAATACAACCCCCCTCAAGTGTCTGCAAGAGCAGGGAGACACGGAGTGTGATGTAAGTGTTCGTTTGTTGTGACCTACCTTAGTGTGACAAGAAATACAGCCCCCCTCAAGTGTCTGCAAGAGCAGGGAGACGCGGAGTGTGATGTAAGTGTTCGTTTGTTGTGACCTACTGGAGTGTGACAAGAAATAAAGCCCCCCTCAAGTGTCTGCAAGAGCAGGGAGACGCGGTGACGCTGCGGGGCAGCCCGTCTTTTGTGATAGGTATCAGGTAGAGCAGAGAACAGGAACCCCAGTGGAAATGAAAAAGGAAAAGTCCATTCACAGTGGCTCACAGAGTTTCAAAAAAGCGCTGCTGGATGGTTCCTCATCTTCTGCACACATAGGTGTCAAAGACAGCTCATGTGCTACAGGCAACAAAACCAGTGTGGTACAGAATTTTGAGCTGAACAGCAAAGGTTCTATAAAAACAGAGATTGACACTCTTTCTCAAGGGGCCAGTAAAACACTGGATAGCATCAAGACCAGCGTAGGATTTTGGAACGCAGGTGAGGAAGTCCTTCAGCAGGGGCAGAAATGTTCACCTATTGCAGACAACGACCCATGGCATCAGCCTCCAAGGCTTACAGGCTATTTATCAGATTCTCTTGCAGATATGCTGGAGTAAGGCATTTCCAGCTAATCACAGCGCGGCCCAGGAAAGACGTCACAGGGGTGTCCCGGGCCGGCAGCCAATCGCAGCGCAGCTTAGGAAAAAGGGGCGGGGCTTAAAATAAAAATAAAAAGGAGAATGTTTGCGAGTAAATTTGGCAACGCAGCAAAAGAAAGGAGACAGAAAGTATAGCAAGCCTATGCAGGTCAAGGAAGTGATGGGCAGAGCAGCTCTGCTAAGTGACGGAAACGTGTGATAACTGGACCGCATGGCAAGATACAACAAAGTACTACGTTGGGACCATGTTTGTGCAGACCTGGAAGACAAGGAGGAAGGAGCTGCAGAGCAAGAACATTCTGAGATGCATCCGGATGAGAAGAGCCAAGAGCAGCAGGAAGAGAGACCCGGTGATGCCAACCAAGCGTTGGCGAGTAAAGGTAACGGTAATAGAAGAGAAAATAGTGAGGCTGCATTTGGAAGTGGAAGGAGCGATGAAAGGACTCATGAAGGAGATACCCCATCCAGCCCGGTGAGACTGAGCCGGAGGGGAGAGTGGTGGTCAAAACAGCCTGGTTTCAGAGACTTTCACATAACCGGTGGACTGCGAGTTAACAATTTATATATTGGGAAAAAGGGCCAGATATGTGGTGGCGAAGTCTAGTGTATGCACGTCACGTACCGACGTGACATGCAGGCGGTCATGTTCTGGCTGCGCGCACACAGGCGCCAGGATTAGCGCGAAAGCCGAGAGCGGTGCACCACCGGCTCGGCGCTCTTTAGAGGTTATAAATTAAATAAACCTGACGCAAACCCTCTACACTTGCAGTGTCTTCATTTATAGAACGAGTTGAATGGAACATGAGGAATTGGATTAAGCACATTACATGGAGACTCTCGCCGGGGTCAAGAAGAGCCATCCGGCTTTGGGAATAGATTATTCCAGAGGTAGAAGCCCTCGTTAATATAGTGGGAGATCCCACTTACAATTATTTGGATTGTTGAATGGAACAATTTTAGTCTTCGTGGAACGAGTTGAATGGAACATGAGGAATTGGATTAAGCACATTACATGGAGACTCTCGCCGGGGTCAAGAAGAGCCATCCGGCTTTGGGAATAGATTATTCCAGAGGTAGAAGCCCTCGTTAATATAGTGGGAGATCCCACTTACAATTATTTGGATTGTTGAATGGAACAATTTTAGTCTTCGTGGAACGAGTTGAATGGAACATGAGGAATTGGAATAAGCACATTACATGGAGACTCTCGCCGGGGTCAAGAAGAGCCATCCGGCTTTGGGAATAGATTATTCCAGAGGTAGAAGCCCTCGTTAATATAGTGGGAGATCCCACTTACAATTATTTGGATTGTTGAATGGAACAATTTTAGTCTTCGTGGAACGAGTTGAATGGAACATGAGGAATTGGAATAAGCACATTACATGGAGACTCTCGCCGGGGTCAAGAAGAGCCATCCGGCTTTGGGAATAGATTATTCCAGAGGTAGAAACCCTCGTTAATATAGTGGGAGATCCCACTTACAATTATTTGGATTGTTGAATGGAACAATTTTAGTCTTCGTGGAACGAGTTGAATGGAACATGAGGAATTGGATTAAGCACATTACATGGAGACTCTCGCCGGGGTCAAGAAGAGCCATCCGGCTTTGGGAATAGATTATTCCAGAGGTAGAAGCCCTCGTTAATATAGTGGGAGATCCCACTTACAATTATTTGGATTGTTGAATGGAACAATTTTAGTCTTCGTGGAACGAGTTGAATGGAACATGAGGAATTGGAATAAGCACATTACATGGAGACTCTCGCCGGGGTCAAGAAGAGCCATCCGGCTTTGGGAATAGATTATTCCAGAGGTAGAAGCCCTCGTTAATATAGTGGGAGATCCCACTTACAATTATTTGGATTGTTGAATGGAACAATTTTAGTCTTCGTGGAACGAGTTGAATGGAACATGAGGAATTGGAATAAGCACATTACATGGAGACTCTCGCCGGGGTCAAGAAGAGCCATCCGGCTTTGGGAATAGATTATTCCAGAGGTAGAAGCCCTCGTTAATATAGTGGGAGATCCCACTTACAATTATTTGGATTGTTGAATGGAACAATTTTAGTCTTCGTGGAACGAGTTGAATGGAACATGAGGAATTGGAATAAGCACATTACATGGAGACTCTCGCCGGGGTCAAGAAGAGCCATCCGGCTTTGGGAATAGATTATTCCAGAGGTAGAAGCCCTCGTTAATATAGTGGGAGATCCCACTTACAATTATTTGGATTGTTGAATGGAACAAGTTTAGTCTTCATAGAACGAGTTGAATGGAACATGAGGAATTGGAATAAGCACATTACATGGAGTCTCTCGCCGGTGTCAAGAAGAGACCCTAGTATCATTAGTACATCAGGGTAGAGAAGTATACTCACTATACTTCCTAATCCACAAAAATGAAGTCAATAACAACACTATAAGACCTCATAACCCTAAAAAGGTCACTGAAAAACGCATAGTGCCCCTGCTGTGACAAGGATCTCAGACACTTACTTACACACTCACTGCACACAGGCAATATCTCAGATTTACCATACAAGGACAACACGATCATTACATAATGCATCCATTGGTTGCCAAACAGTGTCTACCCTTATTTATAGAGTTCCCCATGTTTACGGGTATGATGGGTGCATTATAACATTCATCAATAGTATATTAAAATTGCCCTAAAATCAATGTAAGATATAAGAAGTATCTACACAAATGTACTGTTTGATTGGAAACCATAACTTGAAAGGTTTTAAAAAACCAATGTATGTGTAATATCTGTGCTGTTACACACATTATTTTGAGCATCAAACTGTTTCATTATCCCTATTTTTTTTAAATTATAGCATTGCATATCAACTACAATTCATAACAAGATTAACATTAAATGTGGCATTTCTCTACCAAGTGGACATTGGCTGACATTAAATATATCTAAATTTAGAAAAGAGGTCATATTTGTGGTTTGAATATGGTATACGTAGCATTTACAAACGATACACATTTTTAAATGTAACCGAACTATAACTTCACGTTTGGTTAGTTTTTGTCCCAGACTTTGAGTAAAAAATTTTTAATTAAACAATATATGATCTTTTGTCATATTTATGTTGTGAATTAACAACAGAAAATATAAGCTGGGAAAAAATGACCAATTTCAACGTCAACATTTTCAACCAGGATGCCTATTCAAGAATCTTATTGCTTAAGAGTTTTAAATAAATTTTTGAGATATTTGCTTGGCGTGCTGTCATTGACATAAAAAGATGTCTACTGTTGACAAGAACTCTTTGCACACAGCTTAACATGACTGGTTTGTGAACTGTAAATAGAGCGACTGATCACAATGAAACTGATGCGGTATATTTGAATTAGTAGCAGAATATGAATTACAATTTATGGTTAAAAAAAATCATAGTATTTCAGTGGGATACAAAGATTGTATTCCTTGAGAGGTGATTCGTAGTATAAATTTTGCAGTACCAACATGAGAATTAGAAACTAAAATTGCAAAGCATAGACATTGTATGGATGAGCACAGGCATAGATCTTTCGGTATCACCAAAATAGTTGTAGAAAATTTTGGGCGACAACCAAATAGAGTGACTTCTCAGGGTAGATTTTCAGGGTTAGATAAGTTGAAAATCAGTAAACAGTAAGGAACTGCATAACACATGAAAAACACACGACTATCAGATTTGTTCCAGTGTTGCAACCACACAGACAACTAAAAATTAAAATCATTATTATTTTAGTGTAACATGCTGCTAATAAGTCGTGGTGATTTTTGGAAAATCAGATAGCCACAGTGCTATTAAGAGATAGGATCGAACATAAGGCAAGCACCGTATGAGTGATGGAAATAGGTTGCTTTAAATAGCTAAAAGCGCATAGTAACAAGTGTGGATAATGGCGGTTGGTTTCAAGTTAGGAAATGTGCATTTCAATGTACTTAAAGGGTGAGGTACAACCAATTTTATATTTCAACATTCACTCACCATTTTTCACTCATGGATATAGAAGCTAAATATCGCTGATGCCAAACAGTAAAGAAGTTAACTTCCTTCATACCAAGAAGAGCACATGACGACACTTCAGACCATGGTGATATACAGCCAATTTGCAAAAACAAGATAAGTAACATAGTTACCATGCTTTTTCAAACACATTTGATACAAACAAAACCTCGATCAAAAGACATCGAAGACATGTCAACTTGGATGCATTTCAAATGAATCCATCGGCGGCACTCAATGCATAGGACGGTGTCAAAACCAGACGAGGTAAAATTACATGCACCACAGAGATCTAAGACAGAATCTAAAATTAAATAAAGAGAAAAAATGCATCATGAAACGGGGGTACTGTTAAATGAACATATTGAAAGAAGTGATAAACAATCTACAGTTGGGAGACATTTAAAACAATAATAAGTCTTGGATTCATTGCAAACAGACAAAAACATATAATACATAAAAAATGTACAGTTCATAATCCAAAAAAACAGCGGTTTTATTTCAAAATAGAATAGTCTTGAATAATTCCCTCTAACCTGAGAACTCCATGAGTTTCATTGCAATAAAGAGTCTGTAATCCTCCAGAAAAGCAGCATTTATTATCTCTTGATGCGGAACAGGATAACCACTTAGGTACGATTCTGCAAACTAAACAAACATCACCGGAAATGAAATTTGAAAAAGTAAGGGAATGTAACCTAGTAAATCATTAAAAACAATTTACTGTTTTACATTGGGGAAAAATCCATCAAAGCTCACAAAATAGCGACATTCATATCGTGAAAATAATCTTAAAAAACTTAGTCAAAAAGAGACCAACATACACTTGCATTATCACCATAGTTGATAAAAAACTTAATAAGCATAGCTTAACATAAAACCACAGAAGGTAACATAAATAGATGATTACAGTATAGCAAAATTACCAGCATGCAAAAAACACCACAATTGTAGCTGTCCTGTTGCTTGACGTTACTTTCTACCAGTAACTCCCATTGGTCATGATCTTTACAACCGATTGCCTGTAGGAAAGCACTTTACAAACATATCAAAGTGTTATTTTTCATATTTATTCTATCAACAAAAAAATACAAGATGTAACTACAATAAACAATTACTATCTTAAAAACATAACTCCTTGATGTAACAAGACTTCAAGATTTACACAGATTTCAAAAACAAGTTAAGTATACTCTTACCTCCAATTTAATAAATGATGATGGTAGCTTGCAACATCAGCAACGATGGAGTCGTACAGAAATAAAAATTTGGACAAAGGTTTCACTATCTGTAAAGAAAAATAGAATGGAAAACAAGTATTGAAAATCTAGTTTTTTTACATCCATTTCAGATTTCAAAAATTGTGGAAGGAAAATGCTAGCAGAGGGATTAATGAATTAACTAACATCAGACATAACATCTATAACATGGAGAACACCTGTAGATCAAATCATAACATTTCCCACTCACAATTAGTATCCAATGCATTCCCGTATTGGTGGGACACAGGACAGTCTCATTTTCAAAAATAGGAAGCTATGAAATAAAGAACAAAATAAATATATTCAATATTCACACACAATTGAATAACACAATTATCAGATAAAACAAATCAGATGCAAGAAAGACATAACAGGATTTACCCGGCAAGAAGATGATGGATAATTGCCACTGAATACAGAGGAAGCCACTGTGCAAGACATCAATAAGCACTAAATATTAAAGAAATATAATGACGTGAGAATACTGTCTGAAAATGTACTTTAAAAATGAGTAAAAATAATAAGTTATCTGATGACTTTTTGGTTCAAAGAAAAGTACCTTTTCTCTTCGCATACATAGTCTTGAAAGATAAGCATCTATCACCTTCAAAAGTATAAGAAAAACTGTCCATTAAGACTTGCACTAAAATCACAAGCATACAAAGGTACAGTACGTACACTAAAAGTTTTTACAAAGTAAACATACCTCGTCACATATCCATTCATTAGGTTGCAAAGTAGCAAACGATGTATCATATAGTTTATAACTTGAAACTATTGCTTCCAACCTTCCAGTGATAGGTTTAATCCACACATCGAGAACTTGCTTCTTCAAAACACACTCAAATGATAGAGGAGATGGAGGCCATGATGGAGAGATTGTAAGCTGTGCTGTAGACGCAGAAGTGTGAGGTGGAGTTGCAGAGAAAATTGATGGAGATGGTGCAAGCACTACTGAAGACATTGCGAACCGTGCTGGAGACGGGGCAAGCCGTGATGGAGACGGGGCGAGCCGTGATGGAGACGGGGCGAGCCGTGATGGAGACGGGGCGAGCCGTGATGGAGACGGGGCGAGCCCTGCAGGCGATGTTGAAAGGTTGCTTGGAGGAGAGACATTTTGCAATTCTTGGGAACTTGATGGTGACAGTCGGAGAGGTGCAGAACATGATGGAAGCTGAGAAGACCAACTATCACTGTTCATTGTGCCTGCAGAAACATTTTTTATAATACATTACTAACAAGTTCATTCAATAAACACAGTACTATATCGTGTACTTATAACAAATAAAAACATAAAAATTGTTCAGGATACTTAATTCGTCTGTTCTTTACAGTATCGTGTCAAAAACAAATCTGTCCATATCACTTTAAGACGAACATAAAAAAACTGCACCATGATTAGTATGTGAAGAATGAAAGAAGTGTACTACAGCAAGAAATTACCTGGATTGCTTACATTGTAAGGCCTCAACATGTCCAAATTAAAAGTTCTACTTAATACTGTGTTTTTAGCATTCATTAGCTTTACACGCTTTCCTTTTACTTCAGAAACAGTGTAGGGTCCTGAAAATCTCTGCTCCAAAACGCCGCCTTTTCTGGTGGAACGCCTAGTATTTTGCAATAACACTAACTGTCCTTTTTGAAAGATGTATGGCTGATATTTCTTGCAAAGTCTATTTTTAAATTTGACTTTCTGCCTTTCCTGGCCAACCTCTATATTCTGTTTTGCCTGTTCATGCAAGTCTGCTGTTCTAATTTTCATTTCTGCAACAATGGAGGAATATTCGCTTTCTGATGGTAGTACATACTCTTGCTAATAAAGGAAACATAAAAAATAATAAATGATATTTAATTGGATAGAACTAAAAATTGACTTCATAAACACAATCTATTAACAAATAAGTAATACTTAGTGTGGAAAGAAAACTAACAAACTACATAGCAAGTTTTGCACACATACCAATTAACAAGTACCAATATTATATCTACTCTTGGAAATCTCATACCTGCTCATCATCAAGCTCACAAGGGAATTTGGGTTCACGACCCAAGTACAGTAGAAAGGGGGAAAATTTCGTGGTGGAATGCGGCTTCGATCGTAATGAAAACAAAACATGGTCCAAATAACGATCCCAATCAGTCTGGTGCTCATTCACGTACTTGGTCAATGTGCTGTACAAAGAAACACGATGTTGCTTATGTGTTATTTTAAAAATAAAAATTCATTATTGGACATTCTTTACAACAAACATGTGATTATTACAGACTTAACATAAAAAAAAACGTTAATGACGTTTAAAAGAGACACAATATCGAAACAATACAGCAAAGTATGCACAAGTGACAAAAATAAACACCTTGTTTGTGTGATTTTGAGCACATGTCAAATCATCAGTAGAGCCAGAGTACACATAAAATCGATTGCAACTCCATATGAATTTTCGAAATCTCATTTTACGGCTTACCTGATTGAGGTATTTTTGGGATACACCACTGCTAACCTATTAAGCCTCTCATTACCACACCCTATCCATTATGAAGTGTAGTAACCTCCCTGTTGCCCCTATCCCTCTCTCTGTAAAGAGATCAGATAACTATAAGATCTTTTGCTCGCTATATAACAATTTAAATAAATGAAGCTACAATTACCTTTTTATGTTGGCATTTGTACGCTCATCTAAACCATTTGTCTGGGGATGATAGGATGCACTTACAGACCGTTTGATGTTCAACAGCTTACACATGTTAGCATTAACCTGAAAATAAAAGTTCAGAACTTTCTAAAACAATTGTGCAATACAAGTTACCAATCACAAGGATTACAAAACGACAAACTAGATAAATCACAAATCAGATAAACTATGAGAATACATGAAAACAGGACAACAATGTCAGAAAAAGATACTTTGCTTACCTCGTTGACAAACTCCCGGCCTTGATCTGAGAGGATCCTTTCAGGACTACCATGGCGCAGAAAGATTTCCATGAGTTTCAAAGCAACTTCAGATGCAGTCTTTGTTTTTAAAGGGAATGCCTCAACCCATTTCGATAAATAATCGGTAGCAGTTAAAATATATCTGTATCCTGCAGGAGTTGTTGGTAAGGGGCCCATCAAATCCACTCCTAGAAGCTCCCATACACGAGTCACCTACAAATAAAACAATTGCAAATGTATGGAATAAGAAATAGCAAAACATGATTCTGCGGATAGACCTTCAAATATAAAGTATGACTTTTGTTAACATACTTTTATCGGTTTTAACTCGGGACACTTCATGAGAGATGGCTGTTCCTTTTGACATGCATCACAAAGTTTAATCTGCAAATACATAATTGCGATGCCCAGTTAAACATGATGTCTGATTATAAAAAAACGCTCACATTACAGCAGATCGTAGTACCAAAAAAAATGAAAAAATAAAGAAGATTTACATTCAACATTAGAAATTGAAATTACAGGATACAATAACACTCACCCATTCTTTGATATGAGTTGACATATCTGGCCAATAAAAACGGGCACTGATGCTTCGCTGTGTCTTATTAATACCGGAATGACCACCAAATGTCGAAGAATGAAATTCATGAAATATATTTCGAGCAGCTTCAGCACCAACAACAACTTTTCTCTTCACATCCTTCAATTTATGGAACAAATGTCCATCTAACGACAAGGAATAAGAAACAAAAACCAAGATTGACCAAACAAACACTATAGAAATGCAAAGTCAACAAGCAATACAGCACATATTATACACACTTTCGAGCATTGAGAATTAACATTACAAAATAAGATACCTTCACATACGAAGTTTTTGGACATTCGACGCAATGCATGCTTATCAACCTTGGTGAAATCAACTGGATACACATTACGGCTCAAATATGCCAAAACCTGATTGAACTTTAATGGATCCATTTCAATTACCACTAAAAAGACAAAAAAAATTATTTGCATTATGCATAAACAGCATGGGGACGACATTTAAATAAAATGAAACCATCAAAACATCGAGCATGTACAAATGATAACATCAATAGATGCCATACACTGTGAACTTTAAAAAAATACAAAACCATTAAGGAGATGATAAAGGGAAAATGGCATCATAAAAGATGTCTGAATATACAGTACAAGAAAAGGTGATCAACAGAAAGAGATATCTTCGAACTTTTAAAAAGGAATATGAATGTCAAACACTTTCTACAACATTAAACGGCTAATAACACAACATCATTTTATCTCAAAACAAAAAAATAGAGGCAAATTAGAAGGAATGCTACAAAAAGAAGGTTTGAGTATCATTACAGTGTGCTAAGGAAACGTTACTTTCACTATGGCTATGGAAATGACTTCTAATCATAAGACAGCATACTGCTTCAATACGGAGTACATTTATAAGGATGATAATAGCAATAATGACATTCAGAGAGAATCAAATTAGAGCTCACGAAATGAGGTTTCAATAGATTTGTTCTAAAACAAATTCATTTTCGAACATTATGCTGACACCAGGACATAATCTACATTGAGAGCTCATTGAACCACTTAAGTCAATCGAGGAAACTTCGAAGAATACTCAGAAAAAAAAATTAATGGGCTTAAATATCAGGGTGAGATTACAATGTAAAATGCACTCACCAACTACAAGGTACACAAGAGCCGTTTGCCGTGCTCAGAGAAAGCTTATTGAAAACAATGAAGAGATAGAATACACACTGAAGTGGAACAGACGCCAAACAAGGTTTGGACAGCAGACTGTAAGCAGGGCGGTGACTGTTATACTGTCAGCAGGGCTGCGAGTGTGACCTAGGCAACAGAAAAAAAATCACAATTATTAATGTTGTCTAACATATTACAAACGTTGCACAATGAAGGTGTGATCAACAACTAATACTTGATAAAACACTTCCAGAGACATCATTAATCACAGACCAGACACATGAGGTGGTTAACAGAAAAAGTCGTTTGAGAAGGAATGGTCAGACGCCATTTTCAAAAAAACATAGATGCGTGAGGAATATAACTTAAACACAGTAACTAAAAACCATGATGGGGCCACATAAACGATAGAGCACGCACACGCCCACCACAATTAGGCCTAGAGCACGCCTTGGAAGAGACTCTTGAGGACACCAGCGTTTACAGTCAAGGCGCCATTCCGAAGAGTAACTCGATGCGTCACATTTAAAAAAAATTTTTTGGGGGTGGGGTCCATAGAATTCCGTAAGCAGATAGGAAATGCAAGCACATGCACGACATTTATTTCCAAATTGTGACGAATATAACTTAGACACAGTAAAGTTTGGAGTTTTACAGCAAAAACTATTACAAGTAACAAAGGGGAACATGGCGGCCCTACATGCAGAAATCTACTATTATGCTGGCTGCCATCGAAAAACGTCGAAAAATAAACGATAGAGCACGGGGACGTTGGAACATGGAACACCGGCCTAAGTCGCTCCCCTTTCAGCGGTAGCCCTCCCCTCCCCTCCAGCCCAGAGATCCCGGGGACTGCCTTCCCCTAGGCTTGGGGTCGCGGGGATTGAGCCCCCAACGCACTGATCCCGGGGGGCTGCCTGACGCCCCCAACCCAAGTATTACGGAAACTGAACCCCCCAACCCAAACAACCGGGAGACTGAGCCTCCTACCGCCCAGAGACCCCGATGAGAATCCTCGCCGCTCAGATCCAGGAGACTGACCCCCCCCCCCCCGATCACAGATCCCAGGGACCGACCCCCACTCTCCCTTCCGAGGTCCCAGGGACCGACCCCCCCTCCCTTCCGAGGTCCCGGGGACCGACCCCCCCCTCTCCCTTCAGAGATCCAAGGGACCGACCCCCCCCTCTCCCTTCAGAGATCCAAGGGACCGACCCCCCCCTCTCCCTTCAGAGATCCAAGGGACCGACCCCCCACTCTCCCTTCAGAGGTCCCAGGGAACGACCCCCCCTCTCCCTTCAGAGATCACAGGGACCGACCCTCCCTCTCCCTTCAGAGATCCCGAGCACTGACCCCCCCTCTCCCTTCAGAGATCCCGAGCACTGACCCCCCTCTCCCTTCAGAGATCCCGAGCACTGACCCCCCCTCTCCCTTTACAGATCGAGGCACCACTCTCCCTTTCAAAGATCCCGGGGACAGAGGGCTCCAACGTTCCCTCGAGAGATCCCGAGGGCCCAACTTCAGAGGTCCCGGGAACACCTCCCCAGATGCCGGGGATGAGGCCCCCCTCCGCCGCTCTGAGACCCCCGGGGACTGAGCCCCCCCAGGGGTCGCCCCCTCACGGTCCTCCCACTCCGGCTTCTCAACCGACCTCAATGTTTCTCTGCCCCCTCCCGCCCCTCGGGCTCCGCGCCCCCGGGGCTGCTCACCCTCTTCCCCAGCCTCTGCCCCCCGGTGTCAGTTGAGCCCCCTCAAACTCCTCTCTCCGTGGGCCATCACTCGCCACCGACCCCCCGCGGCAGGGTCGCCCCCTCGGGGCTCTTACCCGCCAACGCCTCATCGGGCTCCTCCATGCTCCGCTCCCCCGACTCTCTTCTCCTCCTCACTCCCTCCGCCTGGCTCGCGGTCCCCCTCCCGCCGCACGGTCCCCTCTGCTCCGCCCCGGTTCGTCCCACCGGAAGGGCCCGCCCCACATAGAACTAGAAGCGCAGGCGCGATGCCAAACCGTCGCCAGCCAGGAAATGACGTTCACGCATTTCGCACAGCCAGTCGGGGGATGTAGTGCTATCTCTGCTTTAATGCAAAAAACAGGACTGCGTGGTACTTCTTTGTCAGGCGACATCTGTGACAATGAAGCCACCGCACAGCCGATGTGCGCTTCTGTTCCTGCGCAGATGATTATGGGAGTTGCAGTTTTTGAAACCCCGTCGGTTCTTTCCGTTTTTTTCGTGCAGAGTAACTCGATGCGTCACATTCAAAAAAAAAAATTTGGGGTGGGGTCCATAGAATTCCGTAAGCAGATAGGAAATGCAAGCACATGCACGACATTTATTTCCAAATTGTGAGGAATATAACTTAAACACAGTAACTAAAAACCGTGATGGGGCCACATAAAGGATAGAGCACGCACACGCCCACCACAATGAGGCCTAGAGCACGCCTTGGAAGAGACTCTTGAGGACACCAGCGTTTACAGTCAAGGCGCCATTCTGAAGAGTAACTCGATGCGTCACATTTAAAAAAAAAATTTGGGGTGGGGTCCATAAAATTCCGTAAGCAGATAGGAAATGCAAGCACATGCACGACATTTATTTCCAATTTGGGACGAATATAACTTAAACACAGTAACTAAAAACCGTGATGGGGCCACATAAAGGATAGAGCACGCACACGCCCACCACAATTAGGCCTAGAGCACGCCTTGGTAGAGACTCTTGAGGACACCAGCGTTTACAGTCAAGGCGCCATTCTGAAGAGTAACTCGATGCGTCACATTTAAAAAAAATAAATTTGGGGTGGGGTCCATAGAATTCCGTAAGCAGATAGGAAATGCAAGCACATGCACGACATTTATTTCCAATTTGGGACGAATATAACTTAAACACAGTAACTAAAAACCGTGATGGGGCCACATAAACGATAGAGCACGCACACGCCCACCACAATTAGGCCTAGAGCACGCCTTGGTAGAGACTCTGGAGGACACCAGCGTTTACAGTCAAGGCGCCATTCTGAAGAGTAACTCGATGCGTCACATTCAAAAAAAAAAAATTTGGGGTGGGGTCCATAGAATTCCGTAAGCAGATAGGAAATGCAAGCACATGCACGACATTTATTTCCAAATTGTGAGGAATATAACTTAAACACAGTAACTAAAAACCGTGATGGGGCCACATAAAGGATAGAGCACACACACGCCCACCACAATTAGGCCTAGAGCACGCCTTGGAAGAGACTCTTGAGGACACCAGCGTTTACAGTCAAGGCGCCATTCTGAAGAGTAACTCGATGCGTCACATTTAAAAAAAAAATTTGGGGTGGGGTCCATAAAATTCCGTAAGCAGATAGGAAATGCAAGCACATGCACGACATTTATTTCCAATTTGGGACGAATATAACTTAAACACAGTAACTAAAAACCGTGATGGGGCCACATAAAGGATAGAGCACGCACACGCCCACCACAATTAGGCCTAGAGCACGCCTTGGTAGAGACTCTTGAGGACACCAGCGTTTACAGTCAAGGCGCCATTCTGAAGAGTAACTCGATGCGTCACATTTAAAAAAATTAAATTTGGGGTGGGGTCCATAGAATTCCGTAAGCAGATAGGAAATGCAAGCACATGCACGACATTTATTTCCAATTTGGGACGAATATAACTTAAACACAGTAACTAAAAACCGTGATGGGGCCACATAAAGGATAGAGCACGCACACGCCCACCACAATTAGGCCTAGAGCACGCCTTGGTAGAGACTCTGGAGGACACCAGCGTTTACAGTCAAGGCGCCATTCCGAAGAGTAACTCGATGCGTCACATTTAAAAAAAAAATTTGGGTTAAAATTTAGGGTGGGGTCCATAGAATTCCGTAAGCAGATAGGATATGCAAGCACATGCACGACATTTATTTCCAATTTGTGAGGAATATAACTTAAACACAGTAAAGTTTGGAGTTTTACAGCAAAAACTATTACAAGTAACAAAGGGGAACATGGCGGACCTACATGCAGAAATGTACTATTATGCTGGCTGCCATGGAAAAACGTCGAGAAATAATTCTACATTTCGGTATGTGGCGCATTAGTAAAAGGCGGACCTACATGCAGAAATCTACTATTATGCTGGCTGCCATGGAAAAACGTCGAGAAATAATTCTACATTTCGGTATGTGGCGCATTAGTAAAAGGCGGACCTACATGCAGAAATCTACTATTATGCTGGCTGCCATGGAAAAACGTCGAGAAATAATTCTACATTTCGGTATGTGGCGCATTAGTAAAAGTGAAATGGGTTTTAGGCGCCGACAAGAAAACACGGACGTGTGGCGCATTAGTAAAAGGAACATTATAATCACTAGAGCAATGACAACATTTTAAAAAAAGAAGGAGCAATTAACAATGGCAACATTTTAAAAAAAGAAGGAGCAATTACTAAAAGGAACATTTAATACAGAACAACCACAATACCAATAACAAATATAAGGCAGCAAAACACAAGAGCAGAGGAAAGACTCACCGATGAACAGCTTAAAAAGAATTTCACGAACAACGTCGTGGGATTATATACACAACAGAATTAGATGATTGGTTAGCGTAAACGTAAGCCTGCGATATGATTGGATGGACCGTGATTCTGAAATGTGATTGGCCTGCGACGAATGTGCGCAGATAAGGGGGTACAATGAATTATAACATACGTAGTGAAACGTCATAGAAACGTCACTGCGCATGCGCAATGTCTGTACGCATGCGCACAAACAGGGGGGGGACGCTCAGCCACGGGGGACGTTGGAACATGGAACACCGGCTCTCCTCAGTGGCAGGGAGTGCTGCGCTCGGCCGGAGTCCGGTGTGCGGACGAGGGGTGGGAGGGCCTCGCTGCTCGGGTGGTGGGAGGAGCCGTGGCTGCTTGCGGAAGAAGGCGCTGACAGCTCCCGGCGGCGGCGGTGCAGAGCTCGGCGGAGGGGGACGGCTGCCGGTGCGGGGCTCATGGCGGCGGTGCGGGCGGGCTGCGGGCCGCAGTGACAAGGCGCTCCCCTGCCGGAGCCGGCCTGCGCTCGGACGGGCCCCGGGGGCGGACAGTATGCGATGGGGATCTGCTGGACCCAGTGCTGCGGGCTCTTCCGGAGAGAGAGCAGCCGCCTCCAGCGCGGAGGAGGGTAAGAGGGGCGGGTGTGGGGGTCGGGAGGGATGTGGGGTGTAGTAGGCACCAGCGCCCTGTTTCTCCTATCCCCGTGTGTGTACGGGAGAAGGACACACACAGCCATTGTTATCAAGTGCTGCTGCAGGTGGCACCCCCGCCACGCCAGCCACCACACACACGTGGCCTCAGTGTGTCGTCTTGTCTATCCCCAGGAGATGCTGTTGTACAGCTTTACCTAGAGTACATGCTGAGCAGGCACTTTCCGCCTGATGTCGGCGACGGTAAGTGTTGCTCTGCTGTAGGGGAGCCGCCACTGGACATCTAAACACGAAGAACTGCTGGTCCTTTCGCCTGTAGGGCTCTGCCACTAAATATGGTGTATTGCCACGGGTGGTAGGTTGGTGCTGCCCAGCCTGCTGTAGGTGATGTGGATGGTTTGTCTAGCCTGATGTGTCAGCTGGGGAGCGCTCGCCCTCCCCTTCACTGGAGTGTGCATTGTCCCCAGTGCCCGTCAACAGCATCCTTGTTGTACTTCTCGTCACGTGTGAAATGTGATAACCCGCTCGTTGGAGGAGATGCCTCTAGGAGTGATCTGCAGTGGCACCAGCATGTGCCTTCTACGCCAGTGTGTCAGCACAGCTTATGCATCATGGGTGACAGTGCAACAGAGGAGCTGTCGTTTTCTGGTAGCTTGTACATTCTGAGCAGTGCATTTGGAGTACAGTGAGTCTTCATATATATTTTTTCGTGAATAATATATACTATTCTAATGATTACATATTATTACATCTGAAAAACTCTCACTATCCCAATTTCTGAGATTACTGGCCACACCTTCTGATTTAAATGTCACTATTCGGGATTTATTTAATTTGTTCTCTTGTAGCTGACTTTCCTGATACACGCACTAACTGTAGATGCACCTATCCAAACAGAACTGTAGAGACATAAAACATACTCCTTCTAGTCTGCATTTGATAATTTATATAGTATAACGCTAAGTGGATGCTCGCGATCAGTTGACATTAATTCCGATTACGGTGAAATTCTGTGTATTCCAAGGAGTTTTGTACTCTCATGGATCGCCAAACGTAAATGTAAGTATATTGAGCGAAACATTCTTTTAAAGCTTTACTCGCAAGTACTGCTAGTCTTCGTCATATTTTTACTTCAAGGTGAAACGGCTCCCCTGACCAGAACATCCTTGTTCGTTTAGCTTTCTCAAACTCCCTGCCTTCGAAGTCAGGATAAAATCACCTCCCTCAACACGTACTGAAAGTTTCAAAGCTTTGGTGGGCCAAAGCTTGAAGTGAGGCTGAGGAAGGGACGGTTTTGAGGACTCTGACAAAGCAGTGTATGACTAAGAGTAAAAGTGATCATTAGTAAATGACATAAGGACTGCCACCCTGTTCTTCTCGTTCTAGAACTAATTTATGAATAAATACAGAGTGAAACCTGGACAGCATTTGCTGTCCAGAAACAAGAGAAGAGACCACTTGTCCATGTGGAATATCCTCAATTTTATTGAATGCAGACAAATAGAAATTATTTGAAAACTGCATGCAGGATTCCCACACTAACCTGACCTGTGATGCTCAGTCAACTAACAACCTGTCAGACAAAGACTTATGATAAGCACACATTTGCATCCCTAAAAGTGTCCACCACTAGTACATTCAAATCTTAGTTTAAGAATCTAGAAGACTCTTTATGGACTTAACATTAATTTCAACTCCGATCAGAACCTCGAGAATTGGATAGGCTAATGCAATAGTATTTTTCATCCATCTGCTTAAGGGTGCTCCAGATGTTTTTTGTGCCTGACCTGTCACCCCAAAAGTTACCAGCGGACTGTAGGATCTCCTGAATGTAGCTCACTAATCTAGTTAGCTGGAACAGACCCTCTGACGTCCACACAATATAACTGTTCTTTAAGCTAGAAAATAAATTGCCATATCTGCTGTCTATAAAAGAATGGACCACATGCAGCATCAGTGCCTCAGGGGTAATGCTGAACATTATTAATCTCATCTCCTTCTATTCTCTGACTGCCTCCAAATAGACTGTTTTAATACGGGGACTCTTGATAATCCACTGCGTCTAGAGTCCTAAATAGATGAAGCCGCAAGATTGGAAATAACAGTGGTGAAATTACCAGGTGCACCGGTCTATCAAGAATCCTAGTCTGTCTTGTCACCAGCTCATCTTCTTTTGCAAAACTACCACAGTTAGCCTGAAATGCCCTAATGGCAGCCTGTTGGGCTGTTTCTGATGACTTTCTCAGAACCACTGGCCACCATGCTTTAAAAAAAAACCGCAAAAAGGACCAGTTAGTGGCTGGATCACACTCAACACTCTCCAGATCTGAAATGATAGCCATTGTTTATAATAGGATTTTACAATTTCTGGCTATCTGTTGAATCTATGCCACCACTGATCTTTTCTTTTGTAATACTCACTCTCCAGACTGGCCAAGCCATTTCGGTGGTGGGAACGATTACCCTCAAACTACATGAGAGGAGAAAAAAATCGTAAGTCTAGGCCTACTGACATCATGACCAACTAAGCAAACTACATTTTTTGGGCCTAAAAGGAAACACTAGTTTCCTTCTTTTCTCCTGATTTATTTGTACCATTCTGGGAGTAAGTTGTATTTGCAAAAAAGCTTACAGAAAATCTCTTGACAAAACTAATACCCCATGCCAACGCTACTTGGAACCTGTTGTAGAATTCAGACACCAACATGGTGCCTAGGGCAGCAAAAAGAAATCTAGCTGAGAAACTCCAAACCTCATCCAAAAATTCTGAAACACAGAAATCCATGAAAGATACTGAGATACAGAAAGCAGAGATGCAGTGGTGCTGGATATGGCCTACACTGCTCTGGCTTTTGTTCATGGCTAAAATAACTTTGAGACATTGAACAATCATGTCAATATTTACAGTTTAGGACTTACTCTTCTTTTTCCATGACCACAGAACGCACACTGAGAGAACTAAAACTCACTGCAGTACTGTCAAAGTTTTTTTACTGATGCTTGAGGGCTTCACTTTGTGAAGGAAGATTCTGACGAGCACTTGAGGCTGAGTTGCAATAAGGGCTCTCGTAGTGACTGTCCCTACTAAAACGTGAAGAAAATGTTAAGTACCATCTTGGATGTGAACTTGAATATGGCTGTCTAGAACGTGGAGCACTTGAGTTTCACTCTCTTTACTGAGCTGTTAACTGCCTTTCAGTCCTGCATCAAACAGTAACTATGCCCTGTAATCTTGGAACCAACCAGTCAAACGTACTATTTTTCCCTATTTACAAGTGTATTTTATTTTTGCATAGTTAATTAAAACCGTTGCAATAATACCATTACAAAATTCCTAAAACATCCATGTTTAAAACCAATGCCAAAGAGTGAAAATTCATTACAGTTTAAGATCATAGTACAATTGTGCTAATTAGTAAAAGTCATTTTTCCCTATTGGTATTCTGTTCGTCTCCATTGGCTGAATCATAAATTTAACCTGTTATCATACGTCACAATCTAGAATACCCATTTGTGTGAAATATACTCCTGTCCGACATTGTGGAAGAATTAAAGCTGTTGCCCCGATGTCCACCTTCGCTAGTTAGGTGTGCAACTCATCCTCTCGCACTGAACGGCTTATGTGCAATTTATGAGGGTGTGCTTTTTGAGAGATTTAGAGACCTTCCGCTGCCATGCCCTCAATGAGGGTGCAGTCCTAGACAAATCTGAGAGCAGGGCCAGACTGAGTACCACAACTGGCCCTGGCAAAGTGCTTGGCCGGCCCCCCTCCCCACTGGGGGGGTTGGAGGTGCCGCCGAGCTCTTTGCCGGGGCTGGTTTTCGGCTGATTTTGCTACAGGGCCGATTTTGCAGCTATGTTGCAAAATAGGGTGACCAAATGGCATTGGTGTAAATTCAGGACGGTGAGTGTAAAAATTCAGGACAAAGGGTCAAAATTCAGGACAGGAGGTTTAAAATTCAGGACAAAACTTCAGGACAATTGGATACGTTTTACAGACACATCAGAGGTCACACATTAGTATATAAGTAAGCCCAGCCATATTCAAACATATTCAACCATTTGCAAACCTATCCATCATGTATCCTTCCATCTATCATTTCACTCATTCATCCTTTCACTCATCCATCCACCCTTTCACCCTATCCATCTGTACACTCATCCATCCACTCTTCTACCCATCCATCCATTCACTCATCCGTCCTTTCTCTCATTCATTTATCCTCTTCACTCATCTATTCATCCTTTTGTCCATCTACCCTCCCTTTCACTCACTCATCCGTTTATGCATTCACCCTTGCACTTATTAATTCTTCAATCCATCATTTCCGTCATCCACCCACTCACTCATCATCCATCCTTTCACTCATCCATCCTTTCACTCATCCATCCACCCAGCTACTCTTCCACCCATACATACAGCTATTTACCTTTTCTCTCTTCCATCCTTCCACTCACTCATCAATCCATCCATCCATCCATTCTCTCCTTATCCATCTATTCAATCTTTAATTCATCCATTCACTAATTCATCCAGCCATCCCTTCACTTACTCACTCGCCCACCTTTTCATATTCATTTTGAGCTGACCCTTTTTGAGAAGAGGCCCGTCAAGAAAAAAAAAATCAGTTCCTGGATATTCCTCGCTGCAGGAGCCATTCCAGGACAGGGACAGAAGCCATCCAGGGCAGAGACAGGATCCACCACAGGGGGGGGACAGGAGCCATCACAGGTGCGGGGGGGACAGGAGCCACCACATGGGGGACAGAGCCATCACTGGGGGGGGTGGAGGAGCAGGAGCCATCACAGGAGGGGGTACTGGATCCACAGGGGTGGGCACAGGGGTGGGCATGCAGTATTCTAGTATCATCTTGGTATCTTCCAGGGTGGGGTAGGGCTCCTCAACCCCTCCTGGACAAGACAACGAGAAGACAGTCTCTCTCTCCAAAATGTTAGTTGTGCCATACCCCACTGTGATGTACAGTATTTACAGGAGATACTCCAAGAGAACTGATTCAACTGATTGTCCTCCATACTTTGTTAATCAGTGTGGGTGCGATTGTGCCATTTCTTTATTTTATTACATTATCGACTGCATGTTTGAAGAATCCAGGTTTGTTTACAATTTAGTGACAGTAATTAAGCTCTGTGAAAAGAACCACGTGCTGCCTTGGTATAATCAGACCAGTTTGAGGATGTTTGAGGCCCTGAGAAGAGGCGCTGACCCTCCCGCTGGTGCCCTGAGAAGAGGTGCTGACCTCCTGCTGGTGCCCCGAGAAGAGGCACTGAACCCCCCTGCTGGGGCCCTGAGAAGAGGCGCTGACCCCCCCCCGCTGGTGCCCTGAGCAGAGGCGCTGACCCCCCTCGCTGGTGCCCTGAGCAGAGGCGCTGACCCCCCTCGCTGGTGCCCTGAGCAGAGGCGCTGACCCCCCTCGCTGGTGCCCTGAGCAGAGGCGCTGACCCCCCTCGCTGGTGCCCTGAGAAGAGGCGCTGACCCCCCTCGCTGGTGCCCTGAGAAGAGGCGCTGACCCCCCTCGCTGGTGCCCTGAGAAGAGGCGCTGACCTCCCGCTGGTGCCCTGAGAAGAGGCGCTGACCCCCCTGCTGGGGTCCTGAAGAGGCACTGACCCTCCCGCTGGTGCCCTGAGAAGAGATGCTGACCCCCCCTGCTGGTGCCCTGAGAAGAGGCGCTGACCCCCCGCTGGTGCCCTGAGAAGAGGCGCTGACCCCCCGCTAGTACCCTGAGAAGAGGCGCTGACCTCCTGCTGGTGAACTGAGAAGAGGCACTGAACCCCCCTCTGGTGCCCTGAGAAGAGGCGCTGACCACTGCTGGTGCCCAGAGAAGAGGCGCTGACCTCCCGCTGGTGCTCTGAGAAGAGGCACTGAACCCCCTCTGGTGCTCTGAGAAGAGGCACTGAACCCCCTCTGGTGCAATGAGAAGAAGTGCTGAACTTCCGCTGGTACCCTGAGAAGAGGCGCTGACCCCGGCTGGTGCCCTGCGAAGAGGCGCTGACCCCCCTGCTGGGGTCCTGAAGAGGCACTGACCCTCCCGCTGGTGCCCTGAGAAGAGGCGCTGACCCCCCGCTGGTGCCCTGAGAAGAGGCGCTGACCCCCCGCTAGTACCCTGAGAAGAGGCGCTGACCTCCTGCTGGTGAACTGAGAAGAGGCACTGAACCCCCCTCTGGTGCCCTGAGAAGAGGCGCTGACCACTGCTGGTGCCCAGAGAAGAGGTGCTGACCTCCCGCTGGTGCTCTGAGTAGAGGCACTGAACCCCCTCTGGTGCTCTGAGAAGAGGCACTGAACCCCCTCTGGTGCAATGAGAAGAAGTGCTGAACTTCCGCTGGTACCCTGAGAAGAGGCGCTGACCCCGGCTGGTGCCCTGCGAAGAGGCGCTGACCCCCTCCCGCTGGTGCCCTGAGAAGAGGCGCTGCCCCCCCCCCTGCTGGTGCCCTGAGAAGAGGCGCTGACCCCCCCCCGCTGGTGCCCTGAGAAGAGGTGCTGACCCCCCCCCCGCTGGTGCCCTGAGAAGAGGCGCTGACCTCCCGCTGGTGCCCTGAGAAGAGGCACTGAACCCCCCTCTGGTGTCCTGAGATGAGGCGCTGACCCCCCGCTAGTACCCTGAGAAGAGGCGCTGACCCCCGCCATTTTTGTCTCACACAAATTGCAGAGACATGATGCATTCAGGGCTGTTTGCATCTGAATAGATGCCCCTGCTCCTGAAGCTGCATCCCCTCCCTCTGTCACCTTCAAGCACCTTTTAACAGCTCATCAAGGGCTGAAGGTGTGAGGGTTGCCATCGCGCTGTGCCTCTCCAATGCTGCTGGGTGTCTGAGCTTTTGTACAGCATCGAGACTGTTACACCCGACCTCAGCAGCATTGGAGTCAGGAAGGGAGGTGGTTGGAAACTGTGCAGGCTTTAGGGTTAAAGGTTTAGGGTTAAAATAACGGACAAATGGCGTCCGTTAAAGAATCCTTCACGGACAACGGACAGACGGCCGAAATTACGGACTGTCCGTGAAATTTACGGACGGTTGGTCACCCTACTGCAAAAACGCCCCTGTAACCAAAACGGCCCCACCCGTGCGGCGCACTGGGGATTTGCCTGGGGATTTGCCCGGTGCCCGCTATGGCCAGTCCGGCCCTGCCTGCGAGTAGTTTACTATATGCCCTCAACTCTAGGAAGCTTTTCCCTCCCAGCCCATGTTCCACATAAGGAACATGAAAGGGTGTGTCTTGACATTTTCCACAAGTTTCATCTACAGGTCTAATATTGACTAAATGTATAGACGGTGTGCTTGTTATCAATGAGCGCTGCTGACATTTCAGGGCCAACCTAATGTGTGGGTTTTTTTTTTTAGCCTCCGCAGGTATGAATGCATTTTCTAAGAGACCATTAATGTAAAAGCTACCACAATTTGACTGTCCGTTAACCTAAACTAAGACTTACATTTTATCAGAACTTTTGCTCTATTGCAATGTTCACACTGTCCAAGTGAGCAATCTCGTTGATAGTCTCACGCTGGAAAAATGCATGATTTTACAATATGTATTTGCAGGCTGTAGTAAAACGTGTTACGTTCCCCATCACTGTTGTGTGAAGACATGTAGATCCTTAAAGGAGAGTGTTGCAACCTGTGTTGTTAATATAGTGCCAACAGCTGCTTTATGGACTGCTTGAGGGAGCTTTAGGTTACTGACTGACAATGCAAGTATATAAAAGAGAAGACTTAGTTACTTTATTCCAGGACATGGTTGGAAAGACTAACTAGCTGGCGAAGAATGATTGACATAATTTACCAGAAGGTCTGTCTGTAAACCTCCTGCTGGCCTGGCCTAATGTTGGAAATGTTTGTAATTCAGGAGATGGACTTTTTAAAATTTTCCTTGTTGGTATCATCTTGACCCTGACCTATAATTGATGTTATTTAATAGTTTCTGTAGCACCATTGTCCCAGACCTCAAGTAATAAAACACTTTACAAAGTAATTTCAAAAGCGTAACCATGACTGCTTGCTGTAACTACCCTTGGAGAATCAAGAGCACACCGGAGATGACTTTACGATGACCGTCAGTGTGTATTTTTCATGGACGGTCCAGAATTATGATCCTGTGTCTGTGAAACTTTGTCATTTACGGATGCCATTTGTCTGTAATTTTCGGCATTACTAGGAAAATACAGTCGCATTGAACAGCTGGAGAAGACACAGCGCCCTGTCAAAATTAGGCAGTTTATTATTGATTGTCAGCTTGAAAGATAGATGGAGAAATAAGTATGTCCTCCCCGGATGTCCAACAAAATGCATTTTTATGATCTGGCTTGACAGTGCAGCTGTCGCCAGACAGAATGTGAGTATCACCAGGAGAACGGCTTTCACTACGCCCACACCTTAGGAGCCAGGAATACTTGTTTTGATAGGGCAGAACTGTGCTTACCCGCCACACAACGGTGACCATTTTGTTTATCTAGTTGCCCGAGTTTGAACTTTCAGGGACATACGCATGCCATTGCAATGCTACTTAAGTACCTTAGATAACTAGATAATTTGTCATTTTCTTCTCTGGCAGCTGCACAGATGAGAGGAGGGCAGCCCTTACCCTACAAGAATGTTAGGTCTGACTTGACAGCGCAACTGTCACCTAATCTATATCAATATTATGAAGGTCTTTGCTTCCACACAAATACATATATATTCTCATGTTTTTTACATGTAATGCTTCACGTTACCATATAGCATTCCTTGAAAGCCTCACATATTAGCATTGCCAATGCATGCTTTTTGTAGAAATCTTTTGAGGGTTGCATCAGCAGCACAAACTGATCACACAAGTGTTTAAGCATTTGGAGACAATGCAAGTGCAAGGAAGGGGGTTGAGCTGGTCTTTCACCATAACCATAGACCTCATTTAGGGGTTGGGGCACTGCCTTTGCGATCCCTGACTTCATGTGGCAAGATCAGTACCAAGAAAGTAGAGACTATGGTCTCCGAGCTCCTTATTTTCAGCACCACTGGGGAATATTATTAGGACACTGGTACTTTTTGGGAGCTTCACCAGGATTTATGACTGTGGATTTTACAGGGCTTCTTTATAACTCAATGGCCTGTGCTGTACCTGCAGCAAAGTGTAGGCACAGAATCCCAGTTTACTGTTTTAAGGTTGAACCTCGATCAACCTGTTGTATACTCTTCAATGGGCTCTGGCCCTCCCCCGATTGCCATTGGTTATCTGTGGCATTCCGAAATGCTGTCTTGTTATTGGTGTTTGTCCGTGTTGGTCCCTCCTTTCTATGTCTGTTCCCGCACCATGGCAATTTCACTAATGGTGTCTTTGGTCGGCAGCACCGCTCCTTCACAGCATGCGATGACCCCTCCTCGTGCCTTAGTATTCTTTTGGTTGTACATAGCTGGCGCTGAAAACAAAGCAAGCAACAGAAACGAAAGTGGCCCTTGAGCACCTTCTACTTGAGGGCTCAACAGAGCGATCTTGGGCGTCTCCGTGCGTGCTGAGGACTGTTCCTCCTAGTTGACCATCTCAACGCATTCAGGTATGGTTATCGGATGGCTCCACAGCTTCTGTCACTTATTCTCTCCGTCCCGTGCCATCCCTCCACCCTTTCGATCCTCCCACAACACTCCTGCCTCTCCTCTGATCAGCCCCCTTCACAGCGGCTCCCGCAGCTCCAGTCTAAGGGCCGTGAGAGACCTCAGGTGACTGCTTCCCTACAGCCCCTCACCTCTGGCTGGGCCTCCTTCTTAATCACAATTCAGTGGCGTATTCACAGCTTCCGCATGCCCTGCCATCCTTCCACCCCTCAACCCTCCCACAACTTTCCTGCCTCTCCTCAGCCCCCTTCACAACGGCTCCCGCAGCGACCTTCTATGGGCCTTGATATAACGCAGGGGACTGCATCCCTACTGCGCCTCACCTCCGGCTGGGCCTCCTTGACAACCACTGTCACAATTCGGCTCAGTATTCAACTTTTTCGGCAGTTACAGCGAAAGTGCCAAACCTCCTCCACCTCGTTCACAGATCCAGTGCGCTGGCACCTGTGTTTTGATGTTCGAATCCCAGCAGGAGCGGACACTACTGTGCTACTGCTCTCCTGCTTACTGACATAAACGGTACTCATTTTACACGCTTTACAATGGTAAAAGGATGAGCAATGCTCTTGAATTTCTAAGCATGTCAGCAGCAGAGCAACTCATGGAAAAAATCAGTCTCACACACCAACAGGACAGACCGGAGGACAAGTAGTCTTTTCCCTCTTTCTCTTCCTTGCTCTCTCCCTTCTCTTTCCAAACAGTTCCTTTTTTATCTTTTTCTAACTCCTATCGCAAAATGCTATTCACTTTCTTTTTTTTTTTTTATATATATTTTTATTATTTTAAACACAAGAGAAATAGTACACATATCGGGTGCCTATAAACCAAACACATTAAAACTGAGGATGGGCGAGCGAAGTACAGAAACACCATACGGTCATGAGCGGCAGGATAAACGATACCAGCAAAAAGCTGGAACAAAACAGTTAGACATCAAGAACCGCAGGCATCCCCCCACCCCATCCACCCACCAGAAATACAGGATATACGATGCATACATGCGACACCCAGATACGAAAAAACAGAAGAATATGCCACAGCTCTTGTGAGAGAAGGAAAGGGGAATAGAAAGGTCATAGAAAATAACAAAGGAAAAATAAAAAAAAAACCCACCCTACACCCCTGCCGATGGCTACGACCTAACCCCACTAGCAGTGTGCCCGTCGCCCCCTAAACTACACCCCAAGGAAGGGGAAAAGGTGGAGGAGGAGAATGATGCAACACAATACGAGCTCCCGGACTCCCATCCCCCCGCCAAAAGCAGACACCCTCTACCATCAGAATAGCAAAGCAGAGCAATTCAAGAAATGGCCTGTAGGGGAGCCGCACACAGAGAGGAAAGAGACCATCCCGTCCGACCCCAATCAGCAAAGACAGCACCCGTTCAAATACTTCAGAAAAAAACAGTAACCAGACTAGTCAAATGCACATCCGGCCCCGCTCCCACAGATACAGCCCAGCCAAAAACTAGAGAGACATCTTAGCGAAGTCCAATCAAGTTCAGCCCAAACCCTCACGGTCAAAAACAAAAATGCCGTCCAGCACAAAAAAGTCGCCACGATTCTCCAGGTTGAGTACCCCTCTGCGGAACTCCATCACAAGAAGAATGCCAGAAAACAGGAAAATGTCAAAGTTAAGGTTGCGAGGGGAGGGAAGGCAGGATAGAAGTGCGCAGAGATCAAAAGTCAGAGCAGGTCCATTGCCCACCAGCGAGAAAGAGTCTAGGCGGTGTCGACCGCTCACAGAAAGAGGCGGAGGTCGAACTTGGCAGTCGTGAGAGAAGGCATACTTTCTCGGAGGAGTAGTCACAGTCAATTCGGGTGGTATCGATTCAGGGCTGAACTCACATCTTGTCGTTTCGGCCTCGAACGCCGCCATCTTAGGGTTACTGGGAGATTCCAAATGAATAATCCGCTCGGGGTCCTCGGCACCAATCGAGACGATATCTACGGGTGGAGTAGCTCGACTTTCCATCAAGAAAGGATAGGAGTCCGGTCTAGGACTAGTACAGTCTACAGAGACAATCATCCCCTGGATGGTGGCGGTGACCCGTTCATGAAGCTGCAAAATGGCGGCCAATACAGTACGTAGCGACGGTGTAGTTGCAGACTGCTCCATCGCCTCCAATGAACGACCAGGCGGGTATCAGAACCCCAGAGGTCGACTTCTCCGGGGCACAGGGCAGAATCGATGTAAAGTCCACTATAAGACACTGCCACCGCACAATAGGTACACCGTCGCCGCCCACGAGGCACTGAGCCCCGAGAACCACCGGGAGCTCAACGGGGTCTCCGGGAACGGATTCTTGAACAAATATGCGATAACAACGGGCCACCGCAGTTGCAAGGTAGTACCGTCACCAGAACACCATCCAATAGGGGAGAAAAAACAAAACCACTTCGGGAGACCGGATCCACCTACTGTCCAAAGCCGATGTTGTTCGACTCCAACCCGGCCAAGTGGAAACTCGAGGCCCCGGCGTCAAGGCTGGGGCAGGCCAAAAATGGCGCACGACATATCTTCGCTGTCCGGGCCGCCAGAAATTTCGGGGTTGCACCTCTCGAATCAGGCGCGGCTCACCAGCATGGGAGTCCTGCGGGAAGTCAGGATAATATACAGGATTTATGAGCTTCTGGCGGAGATCGACGGAGCCGGGAGCTTATGCGGCCATCTTGGTTACGAGCGTAGCTCCTCCCTGTTATTCACTTTCATCTTCTCCCTTTCCTGCCGCTATTCCATTTAAGTCTAGTTAGTAGTAGGCAATAGATTAGGCATGCTAAATTCCTGGTGCAACGTTTGAGTGGGCCCCTCCTGGAGCCTCCTGCCTGCAGCCCCAGCCGACTGCAGGAATCGCTACGTGCAGCGTGTTCTGAAAGTCTGGAAGCTCCAGGGGCCTCCATACTTGCATCTAGCCCTGCATGTGGTTAGCACAAGCTGTACCCAAACCGGTGCTCGCTATTGATGCCGAATACTAGCCATCAAACCTGAAGCCGTGCTGAAGCCACATCTTGCAACATGCATGTAGTTTTCAAAAGGTGATCCCTTCAATTCAACAGCACTACCAACTCAAAACCACTCTAACTGCAAAGTCGAGCCCCTGGATGGGGGAATGTGCCCACTCCAATTCTCCGAAGTGTCATAGGACCTTTTTCAATAACCTCTCATGTTGTTAATAACCTTCATGATGTCATGCGCACCTCCCGTGATTCAACCACGAGGTAATATCAGGGTTTGTACATTTGCACAAGAGGACCCAGCGTTGTTTTAGCTTCTTCCGAATGTGAAAAGATAATTATTTAGTTGAGATTGGTGCCGAGTCTACCGAGTCTGTGGGGTCAGCCCTAGCAAATTATGACTCATTCGAGAGCAGATTGGCCTAGTATTTTCTTCCCGACCCAATCCATTCTCGCACACACTCATTTGAGTTTTCGGGCAAGCTAGATATGCTGAGAACGAAAATGCTGGTTTATTTCTGGATTTGAAATAAATGGGCCAATTCATTTATAGGTGAGGTGATGCACTTACATAGGTGTTTGAGCAACAATTTTTTCACAATGCTTACTTACAGAAATTGAGAAATAGACCCCTGGAAACCGGCACTGCCAAACCTGCCTATGTTGAAATATATGCATTTTTTCACCAGTTACCTGACTGAAACATTGCCTGTAACTATAATGCTCTGCCAGTGCACCTTCATCTTGACCATCCAACCACCTAGCAGGTCCCGGGCTACAGTGCTCTGAAACTGCATCTAAGCGCTATTCTGACCGGAACACTCCCTGCTGCCAACTGCTAGGAACACCGTCTCTACCAATGCACCTCTATTATGACCAAACCCACTAATAGGTTCACAAGTCTCTGCCAGAGTACCTCAATCCCTATCTGCAGTGCCACCTTCCTCCAAGTGATGGGACCACACCAGAGTGCTGTACCAGTGCATATCTTTGAGACATTCGGACCCTATGTAATTAATACAAGCGGCTACAAATGAATGTTTTTTCCTTCTTCATATTGTGAAAACCACCAACAGCAATATTCAGATGCCTCAAGTGGCCCCAGCTGCATGTCTCTCATGAGCCCTTCATGTTGTAATCCGTTAGCTGTGCACAGGGGCCTGGATGGGCACTACGGGGTCCAGATCGAGTATGCATTTAATATACATCAGTAGCCCCTAAGGTAGGCCTCCTCTAGCCCAGGAGGCAGGTTGCATCATGTTATATGTGTGGAAGTATATGTGCAAGCATATACTGACCTGTGGTAGTGTTCCAAACATAATTCTACCAAAGTGACTGGCGGTCCATTGGATAACCTGGACATCGCCTATATGTCCAGCTCCATGATGGCCTGGACGAATTCTTTTGTATTTGGTGTCAAACACTGTGCTGTTTAACCCCCAACACAATGGTGGTGTCAAGGTTTAACAAGCATTTACCCAGGTGGCACCTTCGCACGTACCCCCCTAGTTTAACCAGTGTTCCTGTACCATGGTGGGATTTCTTTTTCAAAGCTTTGCAGCCAAAACAGAAGTCTGACCTCATGCTGGAAAGTGTGTGCTGCTCCCAGAGGTCCGAGACAAAGGACCTGTGTGAGCAGGAGGTGACACGTCCACACACACAGGACGGCTAGTGAATTGCACCGGCGTGGCGGTGAGCCTCAAATACTTCACTGGCGCCACTGGACAAAGGAACTGTCCCCCACTCAAGGACAAAGCCTCCTCCTGCACCAGGCAATGTTTTTGGCTGGCAGGCGGGAAATTAGCTGTGCAGATGGCATCTATCTCCACAAGGCTGACCACTCATCTAGAGGCTGACTCATCTAGGGGCTGGCAGCTGAGGAGTACGGCACAGGATGGTTGTGGCCATCCTGAATTTAGGCTTAGAAACAGGTTCTGACTAATTTTAGTGACATACACCCACAGGATGTTGTCACTACTGGGGCGAATTAGCTGCAGGACGGTAGGAGAGTAGGATCTGCTTACTATGGTTACCCTAACGTTTTGCTGTGTTTCACTGATTTATCGACTTTAGTCTGGCTGGGGCCCTGCTAACCAGGGGCCTTAACAATCCTGAAGGCAGAGTACTTGGTTTTGTGTGAGAGGGTGCCCAAGCATGAGCTGAGCCCCTCTGCAGCTTTCGGAATCACTTCTCTGTAGCTGTTCTGTGATACAGCCATACCATATACTCTTAAGTGAATTATAACTTTGCAGTAAATGCTAACTTTGGAATGGCTGTATCAAAACATGTTGTGTTTTGTGTCAAACAATTTGGCATCTTACCCCTCCCCTCCCTCCCCCCCGCCAGTCCTGGCGGCGGGGGTAGAATTCCACCTTTCTAGAGGGAGAAGACCTGTAAACCTTTACTTTAAAAGAGCCCCAGCATCACAAAATGGATGCTGCTGTCACAGACACTGTCTGACCTCCTGCTGCTGGACGAAACTCCAGCAGGGGAGGCCTGGGCAATAGGTTTCCTACCCATGGAGGTGTAGCCACCTCCCCAGACAAGCTTTCGTGTATTGGGGCAGGATGGGTGATTTCAGTGAATGCTTTTCAGGCAGTGCCTGGGGCACACAAGGTGTCCCTGTGCATACTCCAGTTCAAACCGGTTGCTGGCGTACTCAGCCCCAGCTCTGGTGCGAAACTGGACAAAGGGGAAGGGGTGCAACCACCCCCTCCCCAGGTCCTCCCATAAGAGGGACCTTAGAGTTAGTCCATCCCCTAAACTTAGTATAAGTATAGGAACCCAGTCCCTAGGACTTTAGATTACCCTGGACGAAACTCTGCAACATATATCCTGGAACTTCGACATTCTATTTGGACTAGAAGACAGAAGGATCTCCCTTGGGGTCACGGAGTAACTCCCCTGTTCAGACAGGCACCAAAGAAGCATCTTGCCGGTCTGCATTTTCAAGGCTCCCTCCCCGGATCCCGAAGAATCTGCGACACAGGACACTGACTTCCAGCAATCTCCGAGGCTGACACGAGATCCCAGCAAAGCTGAGACCTGTAGCCATCATGAGAGACGTGGGACCGGAACTCCTGGACACTGTGCACATTTGCTAGTACATCTACTTCCCGAGCTTTCCCGAAGTTGTGCATTGGGCTACTTGTAGTCCAAGCCCTGAGCACCATCTGCACCAAAGATTGTGGGCCTACACTCCACAAGTGTTCCGTGGGCCCGCTTTCAGCATTTCTGCTCGTGGCCCCTTCGCGATCCCTGGTCCGTCAACTGGTGGGTCCCCACGGAGGTAATGCTTTTGTTTCTAGGGCTTTTTTGGTTGCTCCAGACGTGCCCTGACTCCCCTCCAAAGGGTGAGTCCCTCAGACCTTGCTGGTCTGCACCAAAGCTAATCTTTGCTTTCTGCGTGGGTTGCTGTTGCCAAGGCTTGTTGGGTCCAATCTGGATACCGACGCTGCAGAACTCGACATCCTACGTGGGACAGCTTGAATCCAGTTCCTGGTTGTTGTCGACGCCTCCTGGTCTTCGTGGCTGAAGAGTCAAGCTTCACCTCCTGCACCTGAAATCCCCAGACATCGGTGGGCATCTTCTTACTGCCCCCCTGGTCACTGGCAAGTGACCCAGACTCTGTCCCTTCTGCTTTCAGGTTCTACAGATCTTTGATCCACCCTTGGATCCATCCGGACACTTTCCATCTGGTCGCCTGCAGCACTTCTTTGCAGCTCTCCATAGGAAATGACAACGAAACCCGACACGAAAAGACACCTATGCACCCGGCTTCCCTGGGTGAGGTAACACAAGTACTATGGTGCTCCCATGGGTCTTGACTCTTGAACTGTCCAGTACTGAAGGGGTTTGTTCCTAGTCCACTCCTACATGTCCTAAATCCTTAAAAATCTAATCGCAACTTTCTCCATAGAAGTCAATGGTGATTTGCGGCTGTGTTTAGGCACTGCACGCGTCGCGGTGGGTCTTCTATGTCCCTACCTTGGGTGGTTCCTAGTTGCCCCAGCGGTTCTACAGGCCCTCGGCCTGGTCTCTATGTTCACAACGGTACTTATACCACTTTCTTAGTATATAGTTTGTGAGGCCTCTAGGGCACAACATTTTACTGTGCTAATTAAGTTTAACTTTTGTACTTTTACCTCTAGCCTTATAAAGAGACTAGAGGGGTGTATTTAGAATATATATATATATATATATATATATATATATATATACACACACATACACATATACGTGGTGTGATTCTCCTTTCGTTTGGTCATTCATGAGATTATAGACTGGTAAAACAAGCTGCTTTACATTCCTTCAAGACTTGGCCTGAAGGCTGCTCTCCACAGCTACCACTAGGATAGCTTTCTATGAAGGTTGTCTTTAAACCTACCATCCATAAGGGTCGTGTGGACTGGTGCAAGGTGCCCACTAGAATAGTGGACAGCATATGCCAGGCCAACTTCTCACAAGGACTAATGGCTTAAGTCCTCACACCCACTAACACCCCCAAAATCTAGGATTTAGGGAGCATCCCAGACACCAGAACCTCAAATTCGACGTAATGCCAAGAAGAGACCGGTTTCCACAACAAGGCAGGACACCATGAGGAGAGAAGCTAAGCTCTTCACCTGTGGCAGCCACCTTGCACCCCCTGGATTTTTACTTGACTAAGGCAAGAGACGGATTCCAAAAGGAAGGTGAACCCCTTTGTAAACTCTGGACTTCAGTAGAACTGCCTCAGGCTAGAGGAACGAATCCCCTGCAGCCGGCAGAAACAAACTGTAAAATCCGCAACCTTGAAGTCTTGCACCCCAAGCGGCCCAGTGTGGCTGCTCAAAGTCCTTGTGCAGGTGGTTTCTGGGAACTGTAGTCCCGACCCTTAGCAAGGCTCAGCCTTCTAAATGGTTCCCCTGGTCCTCTGCATAAAGATTTCTCTCATCGGGGTGCTTGCAGGTATCTAGGCTTGTTAGTGGTCAGTCCAACCACAACCTGCTCTTTTCAACGCTTCAAGAGATTCATCTGCTCGAACGAACAACCACTCCAGTGGCTCCATCTTAAAGATTTTGCATTTGTTTTCTTCCTCTCTTGGCACACCTGTGAGCTGATCTGGCCGAGGATCCAGTTTAGCACCACAGATAGCCAAGAGCTCCTCTGCACCCGAGTCCACCGAGCCAGGTAGATTCCTGGTCCAGGGCCAGCTCCTTGCCTTTAATTCCGAAGGGTTTTGTTCAACTCACCCCGCAAGTACCTTTTTGCCACGGTAACCATTTCAACACAGCCAGTCTGATTGACAGCTCCGTTTGACAGCTGAAATTGCACCTCTGCACCCCGTTCCTCTAATCCAGGTAAAATTGTGCTAGCTGTTGTGAACTGGTCCCAGGACTCCTGAGACCTTAACTCTGAGTGGGTTCTGTTGAGCTCCCCCTCTAAAGTATGGATTGCATTTGTGTTTTTCTCATTGACACAACGTTAATATTTTTTCACAGAGCGAAGTATTGATTTCTCCTTTGCTTGAAAATTGATAACTCCGGTTATACTGTATGTATAGATTTCATTTTGGGGTCTAAAAATATATAAAAATCAGAGTTATTTTTGTAAATGGGTGTAGGATTTCTCTCGTTGTGTTAGTTACTTATCGTCCTTGTTGGTGATGTGCTGTAAGTAGCTTGTCTGCTCTTTGCAACTCTACCAGGACGTAGAGAAAGAAGGTGTACTGAGAGAGTACCAGGGGTCCATCTTTGTGCATTGTGGTAATATTACATGGTAAGCCACCCATGCCATACCACATAATACTTTCACCTTGCAACAGATAACATTGAGTTTCATTGGCGTGGCATGCAATGAAGAACTTGAATATTTATTGAGTACCTTTTGAGAGCCTAAGCTTATTAGCAAATTTATGTGAAAATTCTGCTTTGAAATGCATTATTTGACTCAATTTTTTACCAAAGTTTCCCCATTGAAAGATCCCTAAACTTCCGATAGATAAGGTCGAGCTCAATTGCTTCATCCGCTCGAGTCCAGGGCAATGAATTTGCCCCACAGCATTCAAAGACCATGTCAGCACCCTAATATTGGTGGAATTGCACAAAGACATTTCTATGTGTTATGTTGTGTTATATGAATTGCCCACTCTTACGCCTTTTCAGCGAGGTACATTATTGTCATGCCGTTAGGATTAAAAGGTCGTGTGACCTCACTTCCTGAGAATATTCAGGGTCAAAAGTCATATGTCTCTTCCTGTGATGTCGTTAAGGTCAAAGGGTGTGTGATGTCACTTCTGCTGCCCCTGGTATGTTGGTGAATTGACATCCATGACTGTACCCCCAGAGGTGCATGTGCAAGGCTCCATAGGATTTTTTTAGATAAGTGCATGTACATCTCTGCCTCTGAAGAGATGCTTGCAGCCTCCCTCCCCCACGTTCATATCAAACAACTTATCAAGCCCCTTTAAAATGTTCAAGGCCTTTCCTGGGACTTCACCCTCACCGACTTCAGGCTGTGTCTGAATAGTAGGTAGCAGCACATAAATAAAGATGCGCTGGGCGTTTGAAGACCTCTTTTCAACTTAACATGTGTGGGCTCCTAAGAAGACAGAATGGTGAAGGTGTGAACTGTACATTGTGAGCAAATGAAGTTTCTTGACGCTTACTTTACTCAGCTCTGCTGCATTCTCCATAGCCAACTGTTGTGCACAATGACGGCTTTTACCCTCAGTTTCTGGAACGTTCGTTATAATAATAAATGTTTCTAAGAGCTGCTTGCTGTGCAAGATGAGCAATCATGAAAAAAGCGTTTGGTAAAAAAAAACAGGCAAGGAAGGGTAAATGAAGCTGACTAGCTACAAACAAAAGTAATTTTTAATTTGACATTTCTTTTACATCAATTACAAGAGGTCTGCCACGATTGTCACCATGTTCTTCCCTATAAAGTCAGCCTAATTCTTTGTTGCATAGCTTAACATCTAAATTTACCAAAATTATGAATTACGCACGAAACTAATATGCCTCTCGAGTTCATAAGAGGAAAGTAAATGTATTAAAAGTAGATTGAGGAAGCACAACGTTTTTCATGAAGCCTTCAATCAAATATATCCACAGCCATAAATATTCTCATAAAGTGTAGACGTTTAAGTAGTGAGAGATAACCTACTTTATCCACACTTGCTAAAGACACATTTTGCACATAGTGTGTATAATCTCAAGTCAACAATGTGCAGAAAAGTTGTTGAAAAGAACTTTGGCTAAAAGTGCCTCTAATAAAGTCTGATTAACTTCTCTATCTAAACAAATCCCATTGTAGTCAGAGGAAGACACAAGTCTTCACAATAAAGGCACACTCTGAAGGCCAGGGAAACGCATATGACACCAAGGACTGGTTTCAGCCATCTGCTTCTACTAGCACCATAAGCTATGCGAAGAAAATGTACCAAGGAATCAATAGACACATTATCATAGGAATGTGTATTGGCAGTTGCCGGGGTATTTTTCCACTTTCCAATCCATCTTCCTTCCCTTTATTATTGAAATATTTGCCCCGGGCAGGTGGTGATCCCCAGGGAAGGGGGGGGGGGTAATTTCTTATTATATTTGCCCTGAGCAGGTGACGCTCCCTGTGGCTGCGGGGGCAGGGGGGTATTTTTATAATATCTGAAAAATATGCAGATCCAGCCGTGGATTTTCAGAGATTTTTTTTTAATGCTTTTTAGCTGGGGGGGGGGGAGGAGGAGGTGGGCCTCTGGGAGACCACTGCCAGGGGCTCAGGGTGTCCCTACCCTGGCCTCTTTACTTTTTTCTTCTAAAATATTTCTTTTTTTTTTGTGGGACTCTGCTTCACGCTGAGTCCCTAGATGGCTGTTACCACTTCCTGGTTGACGTGTTGGCAGCCAATCAGATTTCAGCATGGATACACCAATTCTCTGCAGGAATCCGCTGCCCTAGATATCTATCTTTTTTGCTCTTTAATAGCGCTAAAACTACTGAATGAACTTACACCAATTCACAAAGAGCATGATCTGCGTAACTAAATCTACCTACCTTCCAAATGTGGTGTAATTCTGTCCAGTGGTTCGGCCCTGTAGTCATGTTCAAATGTCTTATGGGAAATAACATGGGGAAAACGTATTTTGGACCGCTCTTCCTTACGGGGGGTGGGGGGGGCGGGGGGCAATGCACGAGGGGCAACCTTTTCTCCGGCCATCCGTGAAAGGAAAAGGCCGTCCAATTTGTTGATTAATTAAATTGAATCTATTAGATCGGAGAGAAAGTGACTAAAAAGACAGCAAGAAAAGACCAGAATATATAGATATATGCCTAGCTGGTATGATCAAAGCTTTCTCTACATCAACACAAATGATGCCAAGATGTAAGGTGTTAATGACAAAGAGAACATCAAAGAGGTTATTTTCTAGCTTTTGTAATGCTTTTATTTCCATTAGAAATCACTTAATAATTGATAGCACCCACTTCTGGGAAATCGAAAAGTTGAAATTCATGTGTTGCTTGCTGGGAAAGCATTGGGAGAGGGATTCTAGATCTTCCAATTTCTAGATCTTCAGTGTATAGTTTAGAGAAACATTTGAGAAACACCTTCATAATCAAGTTCTGACAAACTTTTTTTTATCAGTAGAAGGATCATGAATTTTAGTAATCACAGCAAAAATTTGCTTTGCTGATAGTTGGCCACACCTTTACCCCCGACTTGAGCGTTTGTGCTGTAGTGCTCAGTTAAGGGTTGTTTAACAGAAATGATCAGACCAGTGGACAAAACACGTTTCTGCAATCAGAACAACGTTAGGTTTGCAAAGCACAGTATGGCCAGATATCTGCATTGCAAATTGGATTAAGAGTACAACAAATTGTTTTGTATAGACACTTGTGGATATAAAATGTCAGGAGAAACAAGCAAAACAAAAGTAGGTGTTGTAAGCACCAGTGTTTCTGGGGTGCCTGATAAACTGATGTCTGACTTGTCACTGTCCCCTATTAATACGTACTGTAAATCAGCAGAAAGCATGTTATGTGAAATGTGGCACCTACTGATTTTACAGAGGACTGTGAGACTCACATAACGCAAAACATGTACCTTTAGTGTGCAAAATAAAAATGAATCTTGAAAAAAGACAAGGGCTGGAGATGTAACACTATTGTTCAATATATGACAGATGGCTTTCTTTAAAATATAATTCAGACAAATCATGATGGGGCAAGCAAAAGATTGTGTCTTTATTCTCTTCTCAAAACAATGCTATCTATGCTCTTAATGCTCAAAATTTGTTTAAGAATCAGTTTGTGTGCATCTTTTTTAAGGGCCTTTCCATTCTCTTAGTATCGGAAGGGATTTATAAGATTACATAATTTGAGTGCAATTGAGCTGGCTGTAAATTAATTATGCTTTTAAGTTTTAAGAACACAGCTAACATGTGGACCGTCAGTACTGTAACTGTATTTTTTTTTATCAATAGCCAATATTTCACCCGGAAGAGGGAGTACGTCGGCTAATGTAAAACTTTGGGATGCAGTGGGTAGAGAGCATTGTGTTTTAAGAATGGGAAAGACTAGCAAAACCGGAAAAAATACAGTATCTTTTGTATGTGTGTAAGCCTGACTTGGGTCCACCTAAAATGCTGAGAATCCTGCTCATGGCAAGGCAGTCAATATTCAAATTTCACTGACTCTGGTTTGTCCCTTTGCCTTCCTCTTTGAATTACTGTACAGATTTCATGTAGTTATTGAAGGGAGGTCAATGAAAGGAGGCCGGGGATTCAAAAGTGAGGCAACATACAAAGGTATGGAGTTCCGGACTTCTGTGGTTGCAGCGATCAAAGCCTTTGCAGACATTTGGCAAAAAAGCATATTATTCCTCATTCTTTATCTTAAGAAGATAGTTGGACATATTTGCATTAATCCACGCAGGACACTGTTCTAAATACTCAAACAAGCCCAATAAAAACAAGGATAGTCATTAAAGAAAGATGAGCTGGAGAAAGACTCTCACACAGGTTTACTTCCTTGGAACCTGATGCACTGCAGATCACTGAGAGGTGGTGACTTGCACATCTCTTCGCCCACACCCCAGATAGGTGCAGCTTCTTTAATAATTGCATTGAAGATCTTAAGATCTCCGATTTTAGTAGTCTTGCTGATCCTGAGGTGCACAATTACAACGTTATACGTAGACCAAATCCTTAAAGGAAGCAAACACAGATTTGCTTGACAAGGTGGTACACATGCTTAGTGGGTAAAACACCCTACATACTGAGCTGGAAAAGCAGCCACAAAACGGAATCTCCATGATCCACTGGTTATGGAGTGTGGACTGCGATGGGTAGGCAGAAAGGGATGTTAGCTGGTAAAGGAAGAGTGTTCTTTTAGAGCTTACCGGCTTTGATGAGGAAATAGTAACTTTGAGTTATTTGACCATCGATAAACAGGAAGCCCCCTATAAACGTCTTCACTGATTCAACTTCAGCTTCAAGGGTTCGTCGTGAAGAGCTGCTTTTGAATAAATGCCAGTGTTCTTGAACCTCAAGATAACTGTACTGTTTGCAGCCTGTCCTTTCTCCTAGCCAGCGTTAAAAAGGAAATTACAAAAGCAATATCTACTAGTTCAGTAATTGAAGATTTGCCTGTCGCATCTGAATTTCCAAAGAGTGCTAGTGTCCTTGGTTAATGGATGCAACCACTCAGCTGGTACTGGAAGGTATTTTTTCCACATGAACACTGCATTATAACACTATCGCAGTCAACCAGTCAAATTTGATAACCTTGATGCATATCTATATCTTATGTGCCTTTTAATGGGCACAGCTTTGCACTGGCTGATAATTCATTGTTTAGGTATGTGATTGTAACACTGCAGCTCATTCTGAACTCCACATCTGGGAATTTGGATGATGAAGTGCCATTTGTGACTTTGTGAACTTCACACCTGTGCTGCTGAAGGTTGCTTTTGTGGTTTTCTTTTTGTCATTTTGGGTGAAAGTGTTTTTAATTAAAACTGAAGATTAGTTGTTTTCTGCTCAATAGTTTAAGCTTCATTTAGATAATTTGTCTGATTCGTATGTCAGTCTGGAGTTTGAGTATTTCTGTGATTTGAAACTGTTTTGGCAATTTTTAATTAATTTTTTATGAACAACTAATGCCCCAACGAACATGCAATCCCTATCTCCCCATGTTGCACTCCCTTTCTCCTCCCACTCTACTCCTCCATGTTTCCCTCTTAAACATCACCCCCTCGCACACATCCTGGCCATCGAAACATCTCACCCCTACACCTAACCTTAGAGTACCTTCCCAGTTACCAATAAACATCAATAGTCATGCCACCATATGCTTTTTGAAGGATGATTTTTAAAATCGATCAGGGTCTATTATGCAATGCTTGTATTCTGAATCTTCTTCTCAAGGTATGAGACTTTTTACAACTTACTTCCTTGTTCAAGTGGTTACTTAAATAGAAGTTGGTGGCTCAATGCCATTTTGTAACAAGCATTTTGTAAAGCCAGTAGGTGTTAACACTCACGCTACCTCAACCTTGCTGAACACCGACACTCCTTGCAAGCACTCCCCCCACTATAGACTGCCACCCCCACTTCATTTGCTAGAACATAATATGACACCCTATTACCACATAGGAGACATGCTGCCCTCCAATAACACCTTGGACCCAGGCACACTTCCTATACCCACTTCCCAGCCATCCACATCCACAGACCACCCACCCACCCACTCCCACAACACTTCCCACACCCACTTCCTAGCCATTTACACCCACCCACTCACATCCTTGCTGAACACCGACACTCCTTGCAAGCACTCCCTCCACTCTAGACTGCCACACCCACTTCATTTGCTAGAACATAATAAGACACCCCATTACCACATAGGAAACATGCTGCCCTCCGATAACACCTTGGACCCAGGCACACTTCCTATACCCACTTCCTTACAAACCACCCCCACAGCCCACCCACCCGCTTCCACAATATCTCCCTCACCCACTTCCCAGCCATTTACACCCACAGCCCACCCACTCACATCGCTAGAAACCAAAAGGTTTTTTACTTTCAGAGAGGCGCCGGGCGCTCGGCCAACAGTGGACGCAATAAGTGTTTTGATAAAAAACGGTATGCTGGTGTAACTGGGTGAGTGGAAAAACCTTAATAACCACTCTGAAGTATGTCAGCCAAGTACTGACACACAAGCAAGAAACAACCGGAATACCCTATGCACACAATACAAAATCTCATACAGTCGTGTCTATATAGACACACAACAACAAACGTCAAAGCACACAGAAATAAACAGGAATCCCCTGTGTGGTAACAGTTCAGTTCTTTTTTAATTTGTTCTCCAGAGCCAGCCGACACGTGTTTCATCGCATATGGAAATATGTTTCCGCGAATCCTCAGGGCTGAAAAGTAGACTGTGTGAAAAAGATGAGGTCGCTCCGCCGGTGATGGTTCCGACCCGGCAGGGCCCGTGACCTATTCCGTCACTCCAAAGTAAATAGAGCTGTGTAAATTCCACTTGGAACACCCCACCCCTAAGATTCTACCTGGCAAGGATACTTTTGGAATTACGGTGTCTCGCATTGACGGTCCACACATTGGGGAACCCATCAATAAGTACGCGTTCCTTCTTGTTGTTCCCTTTTGTTTTTCACAGCTCTATTTACTTTGGAGTGACGTAATAGGTCACGGGCCCTGCCGGGTCAGAACTATCACCCACTCACATCCACAACACTTCCTACACCCACTGCCCAGTCATCTACCCCCACAACCCTCCCATCCCCAACTACAACACATCCACCCAAACATGTAGCACCCCTCCCAACCCCACTCACACCTGCCCCCAGTCCACAAACCCGACCAAATCACACTGCAGGCATCTATACCCATAACACAGCCCCTTACCCTACTCGTCCCCACACAAAACTCTAGACTTGACGAGATCATGATCTCACTAAATCAAATCAAAGAAGAACTCCAAGCACTCAATGAGCGGATAGCTAGACAACCGTGGGCAACTAGAGCTACACCACAGCCCAAATCTAGTTGGCCTCCGAACCAACCAATAGGCATATCGAAACTCAAACTCATTCCTCCCAACTGGAACTCAGTCCCCTCCTGTAATAAATCTTCCCGACAAATCAGAAGCACCAATCCGCTCTCGGAAAGCGACTTACTCTCTCTTCTGCACTCATATGTACCCCCCCCCCCATGAAGCCGCTCACTCCCCCCTCTTTGATGATCCCCAATATCCCCCCCAACCCTCATAGGACCACCAAAATCAACACTAGAGACGTCATCAACAACCTTAGAAACGTCCCCCTCACTCAGGAACCTACTTCCTCCCTCATCACGCACCGACTCAAATGCATACTCCTAAACTGTAGGCCGGCCTCCAGACACGCAGCTGACATAGCTGACCTCATTCTCACACAAGAACCGGACCTGATATTGTTAACTGAGACCTGGTTAAAAAAATCCTCCACACCAATCATTGACATATTAGTACCACCTAACTACAACATCATCAGACTAGACAGAACTGATAAACTGGGGGAGGTATCGCCTGTATACACTGTAGCAACATCTCTGTAAACCGAGCCATATCCCCAGTTTTCCCCTCTTGTGAATACATATGCGTCGACATCTCCAGTAACGGCAAACCAGTATGCTCTTTACACACCATCTATCATCCACCAGGCGGCAACCTCTCCTTCACCGAACACTTCATGGATATGGTATCAACGAACACTGGATGCCAAAATACCCAAATATTCCTTGGAGACTTCAATCTTCACTGGAACAATCACAATGATACAGTGGTCAAAAGTCTCAAAAACTTCCTAGATGACCTAGACCTAACCCAAATCTGTGACACCCCCACACACGATAAAGGTTCAATCCTGGATTTAATAATAGCTAAAAGAGACTCCACTCAGAGTCGATCCAACCTTGTGACTGGTCAGACCACCACATTATTACCTTTTTCATCAAGGAAATGGTGAAACTGAACCCGAAAAAAAATCAACCCTAACACTGGTCTTCCTTCACCACCTACTCTGAAGAAACCATAGGCAAAATACTCAGTGCTCTGAACCCTGCTAATCACTTCACTGATCACTAACTCCACTCCTTCTATCTCTCTGGTCCAAGACCATAAACAGTTCACTTCAACAAGGTTGCATCCCAGACACCCTCAAAGTTGATCAGGTAACACCCATTCTAAAGAAACCTACGGCCCTAAACAACTATCGACCTATTTCCAAAATTCCGACGTTGGCCAAACTTTTGGAATAATGTGTTCACCTTCAACTAACGAGGCATGTTGATCACTTTGACCTTCTTTACAAACATCAATCAGGCTTCCGTGCAGGTCATAGCACTGAATCAGCCTTGACCCACATAATTGACGACGCGCTGCAAATACTGGATTAAAATGGATCCTGATTACGCATCCTGCTAGACCTCTCATCAGCTTTTGATACGGTCAAACATGAGAACTTGATAGACCTCTTGGAACACAGAATGGGTTTATCAGGGGCTGTACTAAACTGTTTTACCTCTTTTCTTCAAAATCGGACACAACAATTCAAAGTCAACAACTCCTTGTCCAAGCCCGTCCCAGTAACCTTGGGAGTCCCGCAAGGGTCCTCACTATCCCCGACATTGTTTAATCTGTTCATGGAAACACTCACTGAAATTCTACACGCATCTAACGTGCAATATCACATGTACGCCGACGATACACAACTATACCTTACGATTCACACCTTAGACGACTTCAAACTGCTTAATGCAACACTTAGGAATACCCAAGCCTGGCTGGCAGAAAATCATCTCAAACTGAATGCCCTAAAAACCCAATTCCTGCTAATAGCTCCACCCGCCCAAGTCCCCAAAATCTTACAGCATTCAACTCTCAACCTACCATCGTGGACTCAGCAAAATCACTAGGAATAACTCTGGGCAGTAACCTCAATATGCAAAAACACATCAGCAATGCCACAAAGGGAGCAAACTTCCAGATAAACACACGGAGGAAACTGAAACCATTCCTACCACACAATGACTTCAAGCAGGCAGTACAAGCTCTAGTTATACCGAGAGTGGAATACGGGTGTCTCTCTCTTTGTGGCCTACCCAAAGCATCAACGGCACCGTTAAGAGCATCAATCAATGCAGCAGCGCGACTCATCACTGGTTCTAAAAAAAAGCGCACACATCTCCCCGGACCTATAATCCTTGAATTGGCTACCTCTGGAAGCCAGAATTCATCTGAAAATAGCATGTATGACACACAAAGCCATGCATCACAATGCACCTAGCTATCTGGCACAGAAACAGACAATTTCTGGTGGGATCAGATCCTCAAGAAGTGCAGATAACCTACTTCTGAAACCACAAAAATACATATAACCGAACCTTCTCTGGGATGGCACCCAGGATATGGAATGCCTTACCCCCAGAAACCAGACTTAACCCCTCCACTGCTTCTTTAAAAAAAGAAGTAAAATCTATCTTCATGGCCAAATTTACCTGAAATAAGGTCTATTGAAATTTCGAGACAAACCGCACACCTGATTATGATAAAGAACCATCTAAACAACCTATACATTTTATCTTTCTCCTGTCGCACCCTACGAGATAGATTTGGCGTTGCACCGAACTATTTTTGCTTTCTACAAAATGTTTTGTATATGTGCCTTGATTTACACTGATGTGTTGTATAAGTAACTTCTACTGACTGTACAACGCTCTGATATCCGCCAGGATCTTGTTGGCGCTATATAAAACTTTCAAAATAAATAAATCCAGTTCACAGTTTCTTAATCAGGTTGTTCCTAGTGTCTTCATATCTTTCTTCAATGGCTATCGGAAGCTGCATGTCAACCGTGTAGGAGCAGATATTAAAACCCCATTTCTTACCAAATGTGAGACAGCTAAGGATGCCTAGGAGAGATCTAAACATTGAGGAGGCCACTGGCTCCTCCTGTGTGAAGAATGTGTCATTAATTTGCTATTATATGTCGCGTTGACATTGCCAGAAGGAGGTAAAGGGCTTCACTTATGAAGCGGAACGTTCCATATCAATGAAAAGTTACATAAGCTTTTAATAATAACTGGCAAGATATAAAATAGGTTAGTTGAAGACTAATGATGCAACAAATGAGAGGATGCAGACAATGAGTAAAATGCGAGCGTAAGCTAACCAAATAGACAGGGAGGCTGACGTATATTGTCAATTCGAGGAACCAGTGATCGGAAAGGTGCTGTTTAGGCAGTGTAGACCAGGCACAGTGCATACCATTGGTCAATATGAATCCCAGATAGTCTCATGAAAACTTAGGGGTGAAGGGTGTTAACACAAGATAAAATAACATGGTGAGAAAAGATCATGATAACTTAGTTATCAGAAAGTGAAGATCTCCACTGTGGAGTCATATGTCAGGTGGCAAGAAGAGTACAAGTGGAAAAAGGAGGGATAAAATGTAGTGAAAAGCCCTCGAAAGATGTCCAAGGTGCATAATGTTGACTTGGCTCAAACATGTGATGCATGGATAGACCATGATAGCACCTTTTTTAAAAAGTATTGTTAACTTCAGGAAAATAATTTCTATATGAAATGTACTTAGTCGAACGTGTATCCAAAGTTAAAAATTGACTTCACAAATCTGTGATTCGCAAATATCAAGACCCCGGGACGTCGCTATCCTTGTTTTACCAAGAACTTTGGATACACGGTCGACTAACTGGACGTCGCAAGCAACAGACACCCTTTTGTGGGTTGGAAATCTCACCACAATATAGGGCACTTTGACTAAGAAGACATAGCCTTGATAAAGTCGCGGGTCGACATCCCATGTATAGCGACGAAACACGTGTCGGCTGTCTGAAGAGCTAAAGAATAAAAAGAGAACATTTTGAACAAACAGACTTTATCTAATTGATGCTTACATTTTGCATTGCGATATTTAATAATACAGGATTGTCATGTGCTGAGGATTTCTTGTTTTTACTTCCAACACTGAGGTTATATACCAGAATCCAAGACCTGTGAATAGACCTTCTGCAAGGAATCTGCTATAAGGTCAGGGACCAGTTTCTAGTTCCCTGGGCGGGCAAGGATCGTCCATTGAGCCTGAGGTGGTTCCTCCTAGGAGAGTTGCAGGTAACGGGCAGAACCTGGCTAAGCAGCTACGAATAGGCTATCCTGAAGTAGCATCTTCCATACCGGACGTAACCGACCTATCCTTCCATTCTACATGCCCAGAATCACTTGGCCTGTCATTATGTTCAGGAAAGTCTGCAAAGATCTTCATGCTCTTGTCTCTAAAAAACTCTCCAACCTTACCCAGAACACTTGAGAGTTTTCTACTGCCTGATGTAAAGGAGGTGACAGGAGAGAGTGAACCATCTTGAATAGTTCCTTAGGAATATTAATAGCAGATCTTGTCCTTTGGGAGAAGTACGATGATTTAGCCACCTTATTCGCATATTTATATTTAAGAATTAGCTCCCTTTGTTAGTTAGGTACGCAGAGCGCTCTGGTGTATATGTTGACTTACAGAATGCCAATAGCCTAGATACTTCCCCAGGATCCTTTCTTGATTTCCCATTAAGGGGCGAGGGGGCATGAAGAACAAGCCTAATGTCGCAGTTGTGGTCTTGAGGGAAGCAGAAGTGTTGTAACCACCTCTTCTCACTGAGAAGACAATGGGGAGCCTCTGTCGCCATTAAACCTGATTATTGCATCTTGGTAGAAACCATTTTCTGCGCTAGCTGTAAATCGCCCCATTGCTAGAGTTCGTAGACCAGTGCCTTGTTCACTTGCATAGTGTACCCGTACTCCTTTCCAGTGACCCCCTTCTGTAGGAATTCTAAGAGAATTGATGCAATGGGGAGAAAAGTTTTGTTTTCTACAGGCTGTCTGGCTCTGTGCTCATTGAATTCTACCCGTCTGTTTGGATGATGCAGTTGCAACACGGGGACTTGGCATATGATGCTCTTTCTGCACTGCCTGAACACTTTCTCAATGCCTTCTCACAAACTGCCTAAGATGGACAAGAGGCAGGTAAGCAGAATCTGTGTTCTGATCTAGACACCACTGACTTGATTACTTGTGCTATGAGAATCAGTGTGATAATCCAACAGTGTACTTTGATGCGGTCCATCATATTTTCCGTTGACCTCCCATAGCCCATCCAGCAACAAGCACAGACTTTTTGTTGCAAAGTAGGCAGAGGCATGGCCAAAGCTTGAGGACCGCAACAGCATCAATTCTCTTCCTCCTCATCTCCAGGCGGTGCTTCAAAACCACTTTATCCTCGCATCAAGCAGGCTTTTGGAGCCTGTAGGGGGCCTAGATACAAAATTACCTCCCTTGTGTATGGACACTTTATTTCTTGAATCCTATGGCTCCTCTAGATTGTTCAAGTTTGTTATGGCATTTTCTTTTTGGACACTGCTCCTCAGATTCATACTTTTATACCCAACTGTTGGCAGGCCAAATCAGTATCCTTTTCAAATAAGTGTTGATGTTGCTTGATTTTGTGGGACTATCAAGCTTGTTACAGAGGCATAGCATGGACTCGGCTTTTACTTTCACTGCTTCCTAGTTTCCAAGAAGGATGGGTGTGTAATAACAGTTCTAAAAGTGAGATTACTGAACTCATTCCTCAGGAAGAAGTTTAAAGTGATGGCCCTCATTCAAGTTCTGCCAGCTTTGGGTCACAAGGATTGGATGGTGTTGCTCGACATGCCTGACGCATATTTTCCAGTGCTTCAATCCCACAGAAATAATGCTTCCTTTGTCTTACATAGGCTCAAAGCCAGTAACTTCAAGACTGGAGGTAGAAAGGAGGTTCATCTCAGACCACCTGCCAAAGACAATGTCATTCTTATCGGTCCTGGGATGTTCCATGAACGAGCTAGTCTCTTCTTTAACCATCAGATAGACAGCTCTTTTTCAGGCTGTTAGACCTGGCATCCTTGGCATGGCTTCCCCTAATATTTTGCATTCAGACCTCCTGTTTGTGCTGACTTTGTTTTTGGTGGCCCCAAGACTCTGCACACTTTACCATTCCTAACCAGTGCTAAAGTGCTTGTGCTGTTTCCTTAAACCATGGTAACGCTGGCTTTAATCCAATTACAATATTTAATTTACTTGCCAGTCCCTAGTAAAGTGGTACAAAATGTGCCCACAACCTGTGAATTAAATGTTACTAGTTAGCCTGCAGCACTGTTTGTGCCACCCACTTAAGTGGCACTTTAAACATGTCTCAAGCCTGCCATTGAAGTGGCTGTGTGTGCAGTTTACACTGACATTTTGACCTGGCAAAGTAAACCTGTTGCCATGCCCAAACCTTCCCTTCTTATTGATGTCACCCCAGGGTAGTCCTTGGGCAGCACTGGGGGCATGGTGCAGTGTGTTTAAAAAGGATGTGTACTTTGAAGTTCTGAATGTCCTGGAAGTGAAAAACTCTTTGTTTTTCACTACAGCAAGGTCTACCTCTCCTATAGGATAACATTGAAATTCCCTTGTTACATTTTATATGTGTAGTTTCCAAATGAAAACAGGTAACCCTTTTCATGTTTGGTGTCTTTGGAATTTAAGAACCTACCTTATGGCAAAGTTGGATTTTATAATAATAATAATAATAATCCACATTTGTAAAGCGCACAATCACCCGTAAGGGTCTCTAGGCGCTGGGGGCCGTCGGGAAGATTAAGCAAGCTATTGCCCAGAGTCACATGGTGCTGGGCTAACCTGCCGCCGGAGCCGGGGATCGAACCCTTATCCCCAGATTCCAGCGCCAGTCGCCCTGGCCGCGGCGCCACACCTCTCCCACTATTTTAAGTAACAGTTTTGAAAATGCCACTTTTAGAAACTTTTGGAGCATGCAGCCTCTCTGAGTTTCATGACTGGATGTCGCTGAGTGTTGGGCTTTGTGTATTAGTCTTAGACAGCCACACACAATGGGAAGCTTAGATGTGGCTAGAGGGGCCATCACTGGCAGGATGGGTGAGAGAAGCTGGACACAGCCCTACTTGCATTTAAATAGGGTGTGGTTTGCGTCAACACAAAGGGCTATATACCCCCTGTAGTTAGTCTGGAGGCAGGAAGGCATGGCATCTCTGCACCTCAAAGGCCTACCTCTAGAATTTTCTCCCCACTTTAAAGGCACAACTGTATATACATACTGGACCTCAGCCACTACCATTTAAATGCCCTTCTGGACCTGTGGATACTCTGCCAGGAAGGACTGTTGTGCTGCTACAATGACTGCCACTCTTCTGCTCTAAAGGAACTTCTGCTCCGCCCTGTCTTGGGAAGAAGAACTGGACCTGCAACTTCATCTTGAACCCAGGCCCCAGAGTGACTCCAATGTCCAGTCTGCTGGCCTCTTGATCCGAGCTTCCTGGACATAAAAGGCTCCCCAATCAGCTTCCTGGCCCAGCTTCAGCGAGTTGTTGACTTCCAAGTGGTGTACCTCAGGTCCTTTTTCCCCTGGTGTTGCTCAGCGAGCTTAAATCAAGCTTCTGGGCTCTTTGCGACCAGGCTGATTTGCACCAAGACCGTGCCGATCACACAGAAAATCAAAGTGGTGCGCCGCCAGCCCATCTTTTCTTACTGCAGCATCAAACACTTGCGGGGCACAGCCGCCGCGAAGCTTCAACCCACCTGTCCGCGACGCCTGGGCTGCTCTTTGCACCATGCTGACAGCCTACTGCTATACTCTTCTTGCGTCCATCTCTAACGCGGAGGGGACTCCTGGCACAAAACTTGAAAAAGTCGAACTAATCTGGGACTGTATCCAACCTGCGCTTCATCGCAGTCTGCCTTAACCTTTGACTTTGACCTGGTCCAGCACGACCAGATGGCTGTGTGTAGCGCTTTGTGCTTTTAGCTGCTACTTAACACTGTATTCTTAACAAATTCATAACTCCAGTTCTGTTGATTGGATTTTTGTTGTTTTAGTTTTGTTTTATTCATTACATTCTGCTCTATTCTGCTAACCTGGTATGGGATCCTTTTGTGTTGTGTTTTCACTGTTTTACTGTTTGAAGTGTTGCTCAAATACTTTACACATTGCCTCTAAGTTAAGCCTGACTGCTCTGTTCCGAACTATCAGAGGGTTGAGCACAATTGAATTTGGGGTTTGCTTGACCAGGGATCACACCCTGGTCAATCATCAACCCAATTTCTTACAAGGGCTGTCTTGGACACAATCGCCTTGAAGGACTTTCTAGTTCCACAGCAAGTCCAGGGCAGTCAGGTTGTGATCTCGATGGGCAAGAGCTGCTGTTCCAGCCCAGGTTGTACTCCGGCTCCTGTGCCAGCTAGCTTCTGGCTTCTTTCTAGAGCCTCAGTGTACTCAAGCGTAGGAAAACCTTCTGGATAAGATCTGTTTTTTGATGATCTAGCTCAGAATCTCCGATGGTGGATGACCAATACCAGTTAGACCTGCAGAAACCGTTCTCCTCATCTCCTCTGGTAGTCATGGTGGTGACTGATGTGTTGTTTCAAATTTGAGGATGTTACCTGGTGACATGATGATCAGAGGCTTCTGGTCTGTAGTGGAAAATGCAGTCACATAAATCATATGGAACTCCGTGCCATCCAACTGACTCTCAAGGCCTTTCTACTTTCAGTAAAGGGCAAGGCTAGCAAACAACGTGACCACCAAGTGGTAGCACAACATGCAAGGTGGGTGTGGGTGTCAGAGGCCCTCTGGAGGTGTTGAGGTTTTGGCGCTGCTGGACACTTAAAGAGACCTCTCAACACCTGAGCAAGCACACTGCATGCATCATCTTGGTAACCCTATGTGGCATATGATTCCAGAATGCTTTGGAGTTTACCTCTCAAGTGTTGCTAGGGGACACTATCCACCTTCGGCAGAGCTTCGGCTCCCTGCATGTGTTTTTTTACCTCTACCTGTAATCCTTCACATGCTGAAGAAAATCAGGCAGGACTAAGCACAGTTCAGTCTGATGACCCCAGACTACACTCAGAAGGTATGGTAGCCCGAACTTTTGACTGAGCATATGCCTTCCACTTCAGCTGCCTCTCCAAACAAAGGGGTAGAGTTTTACATGGGTACATCTGCAAACTACATCTTTGTGCATGGAGCTTGAGCCGAATCAACTAAGAGGTTTTTATATTGTATGAGAAGTGGTGTATGTCATTCTAGCTGCTCACCACCTCTTCAGGTCTATATATTCAAGCCTTTGGCCTACATTTCTTGCCTGATGTTAAGAGAAGCAAGTTGATCCTTTACAGGCATAAGTGATTGATGGTCTGTTGTCTGTATTGTCCTCGGCCCAGCCAGGCATTTCCTGGGCACATTTAAGGAATGTTTGTTGGCCCTTTAGACCTTTTTTTGTTTACCTGAAGAGCCATCATTTTTAAAATCATTGGTAGTGATATGTTTTTAAATTAACTTTGACATATGTTTTCCCATGCTTGCGTCATTCATTCTGTAGCGCTGAGAATTTCATTTGACCTTGAGGATTGTTGTGGTGCCCCCTTGGTGTCTCTCTGCTGCTGTACTTTGAGGCTCTTAAACTTGAAAACTGTGTTTAATACCTCACGTCAGTGTTTTACGTCAGTGAGCTGAAGGCGTTCTCAGCCCAGATCTATATCCGGGGTCTCCAACCCATTATGTAATAAGAGCTACTTATGGTCCATGAAAGTACTCCTCCGCTACTAATATTATTTGAGATCTAATAGACCACATCAGACCACTTTACATTAATGGCCATCTTATGCAAGTTTACCAGCAGTGATCGCCTCAGTGCATCAGGCACGGTTCCGTGCAGTAATGTGAAAATGCTTTGTCAATGTGGAATGCCTCTACATTGGTAATACAGAACAGCCATAGGTGAAATGCCCTGCCACCAAGTTAATAAGATTAGTAAAAAAATTCCTCAACACCATTTAAATTTTCTCATTCAAATATCAGCTTTAAATATATTTTGTAAATTCAGCCATTTTTCTCAGCTTGAGTTCTGAAAAGAGGCACCTTTTCGTCCCAAATACATGCTTTTCAATTTTGGTACACTTATATTAGTTCCCCAATTTAGTTGACTAGGCTGCACGCTGGAGAGCTACTTAAAGGTACCTCGAGAACTACCAGTAGCTCATGAGCTACTCATTAGAGAATCCTGTTCTATATACTATTTTTTACTTGACTAGCTGACCTGTCCATCTTTTCTTTCAAACGTGGCTTTACCTTTCCACAAGAGGCAGTCCATCACTCTATCTGCGTTCTTTTCTTCACTGCATCCTTTTAAAACGGTGCACCAATCTGACCCACTATGTGCCCTTAGTTTCTGTATTGGTTAGACTAAAGTATACCATGTTGATCAACTGTTTTTGGAGTTTGCTGGTGTGGGTGAAGAAAAAATCGGTCCAAAAATGAACCTTATTACAATGGATTGTCTTGTGCATCAAACAGTGTTGAGCCTTGGACTAAACGAATCCACCTACAGCCCTTGGAGCTCATTCCACCAAGGTGAAAGCAGTCACTACATCCCTATCTTGGGGTGGGCCAGTCTTTGACATCTTTCAGGCTGCCACGGGTGCATGTGTTCATAATTTTACCAAGCACCGCTGCATCAATTCTGCATGTAGGAGAGGGTTATTTTGCCCATGCTGCCCTACAGGACATCCTAGTGTAAGACCCCTCCTCAGGCCCAACTCCTTGAGGAGGAACCGAGAACACTGCATTGGTACTGATTCGGAAGGTAACCTAACAGCAGTTAAAAGTCGCCAACAGAAGACCAAGTTATTTACCTTTGGTAATGCTCTTACTGGTGGGTATTAAATCAGCAGATTAGTTGGCACTTACCTGGCTGTCCATTATGTGTAGTGGACTGTTGGAAATAATAATTATAATGGTCCCAAGTTAGTTTTAGCAAACTGTCAGTTCAAATTAATTCTCGTCCGCCACGCATCGCAACTGAGGGCATGGAAACGCATAGGAACTAATTGATGTCAGCCTACAAACGTATTTACGTTTGTGTCGTCCTGTTCAGATGCAGATCACAGTCGTGATGTAGCTTAGTGATGCCACATATTGGCATGCAGAAACTATTGCAAGAATTTACAAATCGAGTCTAGCTTCAGAGGAGATTCAAAAGGTAGGGAATATGCATAACTTTTAGTGGCAGAAAAAGCGTTCCCAAATGTAAGTCATTTATTCATTAGTCTACTGAGCGATCAGTAGACTAATGAATATGAATAAAGTGTACCAGATCTTCTTAGCCATGCATTAGTTGTCGCTGACTCCTTTCAGAGAAATAAAACAAATGGAGAACACCAGCCTCACTGCCCAGTTTTTGGGGCGACGCTTCTCGCTTTTATTTACATTAGATTAACACAAGGCATTTCTGCTGATCCACTGGTGCACATGATTAAATACAGACTTAAAAGCCAGGGGAAGACCACTTTTAGATTTGATACATAAGTAATGTATTCTCCAAAACTTAATTTGCATATGTAAGAAAATATTTGCCTGCTTGTTGTGATAATAGCAACATTATGAATTTGTGTTTGCCCAATCTACTATCCCAAAGGGTAAAGATAAAACAAGTAATTGTAAACTACCCTCTCTAGGATTCTAACATCCTTTAATCGACAGCGCGAGGATGCCTGGTTTCACCATGGGGGTGCCCAGGAGTGGACACTTCACAAGGAAAACCAGGAAGGGTTCCTTAGCGGTATGAGTACAAGCGGCGGGAGACCCGGCCCGGGTAGCTGCGCACTATACAAGTACAAAAACATTTACATTTACATTTAATCGATAAATTGCAAAAAGGGTGCTGGTATTTTATAAAAAATCACCTAAAGCTGGTATTTTTTCCCCTTTAGCATTTTATACTTTTAAGAGTAAATGTTAGAAGTAAATACTTTAAAAGGTGCTCTACAGGTGCCTTAATGATCCCTGGCTGATAGTTAAAGTGAGCAAAGAGAGAGATGTTAAAAGTGAATACAGGCCATTCCATACAGAGATCTACTTAGGAAGCAGGTCTGGGTGTCGGATAATCTTAAAGCGTGAACATATGGCGTGTTTCTCTCTGGGAAACATGGCAAACCTAATTGCAATATAGTTGCTCCTCAAACTACTGCAGCTCCGATTGGAACATGCTACTTTTTTTCTTATGTGAGAGGAATGCTTTCCTCCTCTAACAACCAATAGGTCTCACCTATGCAGTGTCATGCAGTGTCCTGGAGTAGTGTGGTGGAGTGGTGTAGAGTAAAGTGGTGCAGAGTGACATAGAGTGGAGTGGGATACAGTATTGTACATTGGAGTAGAGTGGAATAGTGTCGTAGAGTGCCGTGGAGTGGCAAGGAGTGTCGTTGAGTGGCATAATGGAGTGGTGTCATGGAGTGGCGTAAAATGGAGTTAAGTGGAGTGTCATAGATTGGAGTACGGTCATAGAGTGGTGGAGGGTAGAGTGTCGGGGATTGTCGTAGAGTGGAAGGGCATATTGTTGAGTGAAGTAAAGAGGCGTAGATAAACGTGTCATAGGGGAGTGGCATGGAGTGACGTGGAGTGCCATAGAGTAGAGTGTCATAGATTGGAGTAGAGTGGCTTAGAGGGAAATGGAGTAGAGTGGGAGTGGAGGGGCGTAGAGCGGTGTAACGTGTCTTTGGGGAAGTGGATTAAAGTGTTATAGAGTGGAGTAGCGTAAAGTGTGGAGTGTAGTAGATTGGAGTGGCATTGAGAGTTGTAGAATGGAGTGTCGTAGAGAGGAGTGGAGTGTCCTAGTGTGGAGTAGTGTGTCGTTGAATGTAGTGGCATAAAGTAGAGTGGAGTGTCATATAGTAGAGTGGCATAGGGTGAAGTGGAGTAGAGTGGCTTAGAGTGTCGTGTGTTGCTGTTTAGTGGAGTAGAATGGAGTGCTGTAGGGTGGAGTGTTCATGATGTGATAGTGCACTCCCATTACAGACAACACATTGCCAATTGAAATGATGAATACATTTGCACAGAAATGCATTTTTACTGATAAAACTATACAGCGCACAAATTATACTGTATGGAAATGTCATCACCTAGTGTATTGATTTGTTTTGATCGTATTCAAATATTTGTTTCCAGCACAGAATTGCAAAATCCAGGATTGCAAAAAAATGCTTCATTTGTGCTTACCTGATATATTGCAAAATATTTGCACGGTTCATTTACAGACATTTACATTTTCTTGTGCGCTAGGAAAATTTCTTTAGTAAGTAAAATACATGTATAGAGCGCACTGTACCCACAGCACTAGCAAAACCCAGAAACTGCAACCGAGGCAGGGAGAGCAAAAGAAAATGACAAGAAAACCTTGCACAGAATCAAGGGATGGGGAGACAACCCCCTTTCACATCCCCAGATTGTCAGATAAAGCCACTCAATTTGATGTCCGAGAAAGAAAAGAAATTACCAAGCTCCCTTGGAAGACCGAGCATGACATTTTACCTCTTTTTTTTTTTTATGCACAGCAAGTGTGACCAGTACAAAATGTAGAGGCCTGATTACAGAAAGCGAACGCAACAATGTGATGGATGGAATGCTTGAATTAATCTCAGCCATTGTTGATCACTCGGGCCGCATCCCAATCCATTGTTTTTCGTTCACCATGCCGCTTCAGTTTGGACCCACCCATACGTAAATCAGTCTTGACCTTGGTCCACATGGAAACAGGCCAGCCCGAATTGCCAGGCCAGGTCCTCCCTGATCTAAAACACACCGGTTTCGCCCTTATTAGTGCTTTTCAGCCAGGTATAGCTTGGTTCCAGTGGCCCAGTGAACAGGCCCGGACTGGCCATAGCGGGCACCGGGCATTCCCCCTGTGCGCCGCAAGGGTGAGGGCCGGTTTTGAGCCCCTGGGAGACGATTTTGTTAGAGGGCTGTTTTTGCAGCATAGCTGCAAAATCGGCCCTGCAACAAAATCGGCCGAAAACCGGCCCTAGCAAAGCGCTCGGCGGCACCTCCAATCCCCCCCCCCCCTCCCCCCGAGTGGGGAGGGGGGCCGGCCAAGCACTTTGCCAGGGCTGGTTTTGATTCCCAGTCCGGTCGTGCCAGTGAACCTGGGACTCACGTCGGCGAGGACGTGGCCTGGCAGTTCGGACTAGACTGTTACTGTGAGGAGCAAGGTCAGGGCTGATTTGTACATGGCTGGGTACAAACTGAGGTGGCATAGTGAACAAAAAAACGATGGGTTGGAATGCTACCCCTAGCGGTTGCCTGTGATTAGACAATTTCAAGCATTCCTCCCAATACATTTGTGTTTTTATTTACAGAACGTAAGTACTCGTAGGAGTATACCAAAAATAGGCTCGTACAAAGACATGGTAGACAGCCTAAAACAAATGAGGCCATCTAATAGAAAGCAAACAAATGTGAGTTACAAACGACAAAGCCAATGGTAAGCAGTGACCGAATGCATTCTTAGCCCAGCTTTTCGAATATCCCCAAGATGTCTTTAGCAAACCAGACCGCGCAGGTCTGGTAGGCTTTTACCTAAAACGCACAGACCTTCGAGGCATATACTTCCGCTGTGACCAGTGGTGCATCCAATACATTCTAGGTTAGTCTACCTTTTGAAGCTTCCTCAGTTGGTTGGGTATAAAATGTCCCAGGCCTAAAGGGAATGACAAGTTGAACAGGCAATGCTGAGCAAGACTCACCTTAGAATATTGACAATGTTCCCGCTTTGCCTGGGAGCATTTTAAATAGCTAATTGCTTTTCAAATGAAGTACCTACTGTGACAGAGTTGCGCTTTATTCAACTCTTTAACGGGAATTGCTCAAAAACCTTTTAGGAGAAGCGCATGCAAAGGATCAGAGCGAAGGTGGAGGCTGAACAGCGCTTTTACACGCTGTGGGGAGTCGGGGATGCAGAAGTAGAGTGAAATCATAACTGTGGTATTTTTAGATTCTTTTAAAGTGCAGCATATCGCATGCAAATAGGAAATACGCTTTCCTCCATTGTTGTTACCTTTGCACTCCAGAAACCCTTTACAGCCCTACCTGTTAAAATGACATTTTATGTTTTGTTTTCAGCTAGGGGCTTAAAAATCTGATTTATTATTAAGCCAAACATAATCCATTATTTTTGGAATCACATTAAGCATTCTGCTCTCAGATTTAAATCGAATAAAAGACTGTGGTTGCGTGTATTTGTTTAATAAATAATTTACAAGACGGTCTCGCATATTTAAGTAAATAGTTGTGGGGTAAAGAAATGCAAAGAGTCTAGAATTGTACTCTAAGCGGGATTCCTAATGTTGGGTATGTTATGTCATTGACAGTTGTATGTCTCTTTTTATCATTATGACACTGTAGTGCATTCTTAATGGGGAAACCCTATTGCGAAGCAGGGAGTGCTATTGTTCGATTTGTGTCTGTTTGTTGCCGTTTAGTTGGTTGAGTTTAGAAAAGCGTTTTTCCACTGTCTAGAAGTGATTTTTGAAATTTGACTGGAAAGTAAAAGGAATTTGATCTAGGCAAGGTTCTTTGTTGTGCCTTATTTGAATGGGCTTTATTTTTTTTATTATTTCAGATCGAAGTACTTTAGAACCTGCACTACTGGAGAACACTACACGATCGAGGTAAGTGTCCTCTGATGTCTTGTGTTGATCTGTTTCCAAAGGTTCTGCATGCTTTTCTGGAATCTTCCTGACTTGAGGCCATTGCAACCTCGGAAGGGTCCTTGGAAGACAAAATGTGGTGCATGTCATGAAGACACAAACCCTACCTCGGTCACTGCCTGTCTCCTGCTGGTAGTAACTCCCCGCTTTATTTTACCACCATCTGAAATTGAAATCTTGGGTGCTCTTCTCGACCAAGTAATGTTTTATTTGTGATGCGTGCCAGTTTGCCAATTTTCTACAGGCACTGTTTGTTCCATTGTGTTTTTTAGTTGCTTATTCAAAGATTAACCAAAACTCTTCATAGACTGGGGTTTCTAAAATCTGTGGATTGGGGTGGGGAGGCAGATGACCAAATTGAGTTTACCATTTGGCTTTTCCTGGCTCATCAGTTATAAGTCCTGTGCAAATTTGTAACGTTGAAACTGTAGATAATGGATATCACATGCTCGCCTAAGTTGATTACAAAAGGAAGAAAGGGTAATGTCAATAAAGATTCTGGTTACCTGCTGTCACAATCTTGGCTTGACTTGGAATTGCTGAGAAAGCTTGAAGAACTAATTAGCTGTTAACATTGCATTGATTTGTCTGCAAGAATTTGTTATGCCAAGTGCACTAGGCTATATTCAATGTAAACTTGAAGGCTCATAACATTGCCTGGCCATTTCCTGACCCATTTGATAGTAAATGTGAGGTAGATTTTAGGTGAATGGTGGAGTTTGTTGAAGATTTACAAACTATTCTCTAAATGAAAGAAGTCTTGACTATTGTCCAGGCTACACAGCTAGAACAGTGGGGATTTATTCAAAGCTTGGGGCCCTATTATGACGCTGGTCGATCGTGTCGAAAATGGGACTGTCTGATAAGGACTCAGAGGTTCTGAATTACGATGCGACCCCCTTCACGGCGATCATAAAGTGTATGTTTACTATTGCGGCTTGCACTTTATACCATGTGGTGCCTGCCACACAGTGCAGGGATGTGCCTCATAGTGGAGGTTGCTCAGGGACAGGGGCCCTGCTAGGGTCAACGGTGCCAGGTAATGCTTCCACCCGATTACCTCTTGGCTCCACTGCCCGACCTTCCACATGCATTGGCTCGAACCTTGGATCCATAACAGTCTTTAGACACAGTCCACCCTGTCTGAATGTTCAACTAACAAAGGAGATGCTCAAGCTGATAAGGACTCTTCTGCAATCCCTTTGTCTCAACAGCAAATTTCTTTTATTGGGGGAGGCCGTGGGGGTGATTTTTAGGTTGAATGCGGATGCCAGTAAAGGCCTCAAACATGTCGTACATGATGAAGATGATGGTGAGGAGGCAGATAATGTATTCCCCTTTCCCACCCCCAATATACAGACGCTGGCAAAATGCCAGTGGCTTTGATAACTCTCCGAACTCTGCATGGGATTCACCTCTTGTGCCTCCTATGTAAATAACTGTTTCCTCTGCTGCAGTGGCCCACAGAGCCAGAGCCAAGTAAGTCCTTAACTTAACAGTCCTCAATAAGGTACCACACTGAAATTCTCCAACCTGGAAATCTATATCAGAGACCTTGTTGTCTTTAAATAATTTCTCGACCAACTCAGTTCAGGGAGCCTGGTGAAAACCATTTTCCGTTTTGGTTGTGAGTTTCCTCTTTGTGAGATGTCCCAGGCCAGCTACAGTTGATACAAAATGTTTGACACAACACATAACTTCAGACAGCCTTGTAGTTCAGGCTTTTACAAGTAACATGAAATCAAATTATTTCACTTCCTCTCCTCCAGATAGGTAGTCAAAACAGATCAACACGTGGGCAAAAATGAATTTTCTTCTGCCTGTTGGCATTACACTCACAGAAAGCAGTTTGCCATCTGGCCTGTTACAATCATACCCTTAGGACATAGCACGCAATGTGTTGCTTGTCTGGCTTGAGGACATGCAAATTCCTTCACTTGGACAGTAACTGATGATCATGATGCGGCTAAGTATATTACATTCCGGATTGGACACTATGAATTCTGTTGCCCTTGTTATGAGTACCAGCGTCATCATTGGACGGTATATTTGCATGCATTCCACTGAATTCTCAGGGAACACCCAAGCTGCTTTGAAAGACATGCCCTTCAATGCATCTTTGCTGTTTGTCGAGAAGGGTGTTTTAAGGACAGTGGAACTTCAGCTCACTCACCGGGGTTACTGTGTCCTACCTGACAGTTACATCAGCAGCACAGGAGGTTCAAAGGCTATTCAAGGGGGTTTGCATATTGCCAATGGTAGCCCTTGTATCCTATAGTGCAACCCAAGCAGACCTTTAGTGGTGGCAGGTGTAGGGCCAGTGGCAAAGGTCAACAACAGAAAAGGCATTCCACGGCTTCCTCTTCATCGGACATAGTTACCAAACCTCTTTAGTTTGCTCTAGAACCTCGCTTTGAGACCAGTGAGCAGCAGAATCCAGCACTATTTGCCCTAGTGGTGTTCCGTTACGTCAGACCGATGAGTTCTCCAAATTATCTGGGTTATCTATGCCCTTCATTTTCTGGATACCCCTTCCCACATTCCTCCCTTTTCTTCTGATGTCAGTGGATTACACCAGTATTATGTCAAAAGGGCTTGTGATCACCAAGCGGATGATCAAACTGGTACGACATGTGGAGAAAGGACAGGGATGTTGCACTCAAATTCCTCGTGCTTAAGAAGGATGGGGAACTGAGACCAACTTTAGACCTCAGGCTATTAAGCTCCTTCCTCAAAAAAGCAGCAGTTCAAAATGTTGATATTTACTCATTTTCTGTTAGCCGGTCACCCTGAGGACTGGATCGTGTCCCTGAACCTGAAGCATGCCTACCTTCATGTGCCAGTCCGCTCCTGCAGCCCCAAAAGAAGAAGTTCTGCTGTGTGATAGGGTTGAACGACTTCCAACTCAACATTCTGCTTTTCTGTATTACATCGGCCTTTCTGGTCTTTACCTAGGTAATGTCCGTGTTTGCAGAGCATCTTCGTTGGTTGGAGACACGTGTTCATTTACCTTGACGAGTGGCTACTAAAGATGGGCTTCTCCAGCTAGTCTCAGATCATCTACAGACAATATTGTCCTTGCTGTCCATCCTAGAGTGGTGGTTCTTCAATTAACCCAAATCACATTTCCGTCCAGAGCAGAGGATTTCCTTTATTGGCCATTCTGGACATGGTCACCTTGAAAGCCTTCGCACCCTGCAACGAGTTGGGACATTCTAGCTGTGATTCCCATTTTTCAAGCCAGAGCTTCTTTTCCAGCCTTGCTAGTTCTGAGGCTTCTTAGGCTGTCGGCATCATACATCCTGCTGGGACGTCAAACCTGATGTCACAAGCACATTCTATAGTGGAATCTGGAGGTATACAGTGGGCCCAATACTGGGAATAGTAGTTGGACAAAATCTGCCTCTCAACCACCGTGGTGGATAAAAGATGACAACCTGACATGCCATACCTCTTTTCTTGCTCTTATCTGAGATTACAGTAGTGATGAAAGATATGTCCTCTCTGGGTTGGGGACGCAGTTTGGACTAGATGGAGATTAGAGGTCTCTGGCATTAGATGAGCAGTGGCATATTATAAATATTCTGAAGCTGCAAGCCATCCAGTTGGCCTTAAAGGCTGTTCTACCTTCCGTCAAGGGCAAGATGATCCAGGTGCTAATGGACAACACGACTCGAGATTAAGAGGGTACCTATCCGGGAGGGTGAACAAACACCCTGTGAATCACATTGCAAGTGTATAAGAGTAGATTCAGCTTTGTAAATGCGGACTGCTTTTAAGACCAGATATCACCTTAAAACCATGATTTGGTTCACAATGTAGGAAATATTGTGCCTTCCTTCCTCAACCTTGGGTTAAAGAGTCCCTCCCCCCTCCTATCTGTTCTAGCAGGGTGGCATCTACTTGATTTCCCCCCCTTGCTTTTGGCCTGGCCAAAGCTAATCATAGCTCTGAGATACTCGCAGCATTTGTGAACCAATCAAACATTGAGCCACCTTTGGGCTCTTCAGATCAGTATTCACAGTGTCTATCTTCTCTCACATGTCCGAAAAATGATTCCCTTAGGATGTGTAAGTCCTACAACCATTCCACATTCAATTACTTGCATGAAGGCAGGAGCACCGATTCGCAGGATACCCGAACATTTATTAAGTCAGTTTAATAAAACATTCAAACAAATATTCCTCATGTTCTATCTTAAATTATTTTTTATGAAAACATAAATCAAACCTAGTTAAAAATAGCAAGGACGGAAAAGACTTTTAAAAAAAGACAATCGCATTTGCAGTCAAGACGTTAATTCATAAACGTACATGAAAACAGCACCCAACAAAAATTACACTTTCTTTGTCCAGGAGCGGTTCTGTACTACACAAATTTAACAATACAGTAAAAGCGTCAACTCGTTTTGGTGGCTTAGGACGAATGAAGACCACCTTCTTCAGGTCAATAAAGCTATATCTTCTCCTATGTGTTTCTCATCATTCCGGTGAGTTACACTCGATGAGACCCCGTTCCTCAGTGCAGTGTACTTGCTGCTAAGCGAAGATTGCCTGGTTATGTATATATTTATGCCAATAATTTATCACATGTATCTGCTATCATCTCAGTAGGCTGGTTATGCTGTACTACTTCTCTCGTATTCTTCCGCCCACTCCGGGTATAAACCCTGCTGTCTATATAGATCAGCAACGTCCACCATAGGAAGTTCACAAACTGCCCACAATTGTTTGATATCGGCCGGAAATTTGTTTAATTACTTCCATTTACGTGACGTTGGTATGGGAAAAGAACTCTTTTTCGTGGTGTCCTCACATGCCAATGTGGGCTTCAAGTTCCTAAGCAGGTTCTGTGTGGAAGGGGTTTATTCTCTCAGACCTGGTCTACCATTTTGTTTTTTAAATTACAGCGCTTGGTGGCTCCCTCTCAGCATCATACAGATAGGCTCCTTGGGTGCAGTGGGTGACACTGATATGGCCCACTAATTTATCCCTTACTACTAATCTCAGTTCTCTCAAAAGATAGATGAAATCCCTTTCCCCACTAAGGTGAAAAGACAGTGACCATAGATGTAAATCTCGCATACACACTCCATATGTGAAAAATGTTTTACTATGCACAGAGTTTAAGGAATGTCTCTTTAGGTAGCAATTCCATTATATTTTGATGAAGTGTATGCTTTATCATTTATGTGAGGAAGATCAGATATGTGGGATTTCCGTCTTTTGTCTTCATGGGATAGCTTGTCATTTTCACTGATAACATCTCTTTTAATTATGGTGCGTTTTCCTTTATAGAGGAGAATACTAAGTACATTTTTTACCCACAGTCACCCGATCGAAACGGCTTCCTAAATCAAAAGTGTTATTGTTGATTGACTTTGTACTGCAATAAAATATTTATTATGTATTTATAATTTCTTTGTGTCGTTCTTCTAATATAAAATTGTGGGTTAGTGTGTTTCCCATAAACCGGTTTGTAGTGGTGTAAATGGTTCCATGTAGAAAGGCTCTTTTTAGAGTCTGGTGATAAACCATAGCGCTACAATGAAATGCAATAATGAACAGGATTACTGCATGACTAATAGACAACATTTTACTGCAGCTCTTTACTTGTGATAATTTGTCACAGAATGTTTTCATTGTTGCGGCATTACAACACATTATAAAACTTTCAGCAATGTTTGACGTGCGGTCTGTAGCCTGATACTTATGCATTTGTCATAACCACGCACCGCTACACTGAGCCATCCTTTGTCGTCCTGGGCAGAAATAAAATACATTTGACGGCTTGGCTGCTGTTGGGGAATACAATGATGCAGCATGCATTCCTGTTTGTGCACCCCCCTGCCCAGTCCCTGGCTTATCACACCAGAGCAGTGACTGGCCTCAGCAAAAACCTTTCCCCATCTTCCCCAGCTGACATAAGCTCCTGCCTGCTTAGCTCCATCACGCTGCTGCCAAGCCGTTTGTTTGGGCGAAGGGGGTGCTGGAGTGGGGTGGCAGGGGTGAGGTAGATGGGAGGGCAAATAGGAGGCTGATGAAGTGTTAAAAACTCCATCTGAAGCATATTAACTGCTTCCATGCGGAGGACTTGCTGGAGCGGGACGGGAAACGGCCTTTACAACAAAGCCGTTTCCCCGAAATCTTTAACCACGCATGCAGTACAACGCATGCGTGGTTACCACTAATGCCTTTACCACGCATACCTTTACTACGATGTTTGTAGTAAAGGCATATGTGGTAAAGGTAAAAAGAAAAAAAGGGGGGCTTGGGGGGGTCTCCCCCCCAAATAAAACAACTCACCATAAGTCACGTCGGCATCAGCGTCGTTTAAGAGAAATCGGAAAAAAATGCGGTTTCTCTTAACGACGTATGACGTCACCACGCAATTATTCGAGGAAAAGTTTATCCGTGGTAAACGAATTCCGTTGTAACGCATGCGTGGTAAAGGCATGCGTTGCAACGGAATTCGTTGTATCATCATATATTCGAGCGGGACACAGCAGCTCTCTGGTGCTAAGAACGGCTCCAGCACGTCCTCCCAGTGATGGCAGGACATCCATCTGGCGTGAGTTCCAGAGGGATTTCCTTTTTTTAAATTTCACTTCGGGCTGCTGGGGAAGGTCTTCCCCAGCAATCTGGGACATTTTATTTTTAATTTTTTGTAATGACCATCGGCGCGCTGACCTCATTACAATTGACAATGAAGGTGAAATAAGCCAATCGGCTCATTACACAGACGGAAGAGGTATCATTGAAAAGGGGAGAATTTTTCCCTAGGGAATTGCTGCTTGGGTATCACCGCAGGAGGGCGATCCCCAGGCAGGGTCCACCTACTAGACACCAGGGACTATTTTTTTGAGGGGGGTGGGGGCCCCTCGTAATGGGCTAGTTCTCCACTCCCCCGGCCCAAAAGTCTTTCTGCCCTTCTCCCCCAGCGGCCCACTCAGGCATAGGGTCTAGCCCCCAACCCCTAAAATCAACCCCAACAGTCTTTCTGCCCCCATTGGGGCAGATAGGTGTTTTCCATAAATCAGCCCACAAGACCCCCAAGGTGTACATTTGGAGGGGGGAGCGGCCTCCCTTAGTAAATAGTGCTGCCCCCAGCCATAGGTTTCTCTGCCCCACCCCCTTTTTCTGTTGCCTGCACTAGGCCTCCCCTCCCCCACAAGTGAAGTACCATTTTTATCGAGAGACTTAGAGGAAAGCTATGTGGTAGGGTTCTGGTTAAGAATACGTAGTGCAACCCACAGTAGTCACCCCACCCTGGATTCCCCAGGTTGTCTAGTTTTAAAACATTTACAGGTGTGCTAGGTTTCTTTAGGTTCCGGCTGAGTTAGGGCCCACAGCTATGCTGTCTGTTTCAGAAATACACAGGTTTCCCTGATACCCATTTTTCACTCTTTATATTTTGCCACATGCATTGCTTTATACACCGTAAAAAAACATTGTAAGGTTCAGCTCAGTTGTTGGCTCTTGGTACCAGGGGTTTTTGGAAAACCCACAAACCATGTATGTCCCCGCAACCAAAAGGGTCTAGCCGAATTAGTGGTATTTTGCTTTTGTGAATTGGACATGGTGACAAGCGGTTACAAATGAAAACATTGTCACAAACAGCTGTTTTTTCCTGCTCATTTTCAATATTTTTTTGATTTCAACAGTCAGATTCTTTGGGAAAACCTTGAGGGATCTACACAAATTACCCCATGCTAAATTCCGAATGTTATCTACTTTTCAGAAATCTATAGCTTTCCAGGATAACCGATGGGTTTCACAGCAGTTTCCACCACAACCTGGAAGTAGGTTAAAGGCACAGAAATTAGGAAAAATTGGCTTCCTCTTTGAAAAATGCCAAAACTGTGGTAAAGAAATAGGTTTTTTGATTCAGCTCTACATGTTCCTGAAAGCTGGGAAGATGATGACTTTAGCATAGCAAACCTTTCATTGATGCCATTTATAGGGAGAAAAACAAACACTTTTTGTGGAGCACCTTTTTTCCTGTTTTCCCAAACCCCAAAAACTAAGCTGTATTTTGCCTATTTCTTTGCCCACTCCAAGGGAATCTACAAACCCTGGGTACCTTTACAACCCCCCCTTAAAGTGGTGGCACATGAAGCCTTGCTTGCAAGTAGTTCAGAACACAGCAGCACGTCTGACCCTTAATATGCCCCATAGAACAGCCTCCCTCCCTTTGCTGAAACGTCTACATTGGCTTTCCATTTGCTAAAGAATTAAGTTCAAAATCTGCTGTTTTGTCCATAAAACAATTAATGACAAAGGTCCAAGCTATCTTGCGGAAAAACGTATTCGCTACCAACGGGCAGATCTCTTCGCTCAGGGGAGAAAGCTCTTCTTGTCATCCCCTGGTACAGGAAACTCCACACTGGGGCAAAACTTTTTCTTACCTAGCCCCACGGCATTGGAACTCGCTACCTGTACATCTTCGCAAGTGCTCGGATCTTCTTCACTTCAGGAAACTCCTTGGTAACTGATCTCACTAGCCAGGCATCTCTGCTCCCTTAGCGCGGAGATACCCCTTCGGGGGTGAGTCCGGTGCTTTGCAAGTCCGGTCATCCATTCATTCATTCATTAATTCAGGAGGTTGGAAAAAGGACACAAACTTGGCATGGATACCTTATGGAGAGTTAAGCGCAAACTACCCCAAATTGCCAAAAAAGCGCTTCGCAATCCAGGGGAGAAAAGCCTAGCAGCAGAAGCGTTAAACAGTAAATAATAACAGTTTTACTGTGTCCTTGCAGCCAAGGCCCAGCTCGCCCATGCCAAAATCTGGCCTACACGAGATAAAGAGTACTGAATCTCATAATAGTATATGTCTTGTTTGTAAACTTGTAGGACTATAAGAAAAGGACCGAGTGCCGCATATTTGCCTCTTGTTTTCCTGCAGAATTGTAACTGGTTCTTTTTAGCCCAAGATTCAACAGTTTGTAAAAAGAGTTTGCCCTCTTTTGATGAGCTTTTCAAGATGAAAATCGCCCTTAATAAATTAGCGCTTTCTAATTGCTGCCCATATTTGAGTGTTTTTGGCAGGTGCACATTATTGTGCTTTTCAAAGTTGCTCTAGTGGTTGTCTCTATTCCCTGCATCAATTACTACCACAGGGTGAAAAGGGCCACATTAAAGATAAGAAGCAGTCTTTTCTTCTACTAGGTACTGATCATAAATTGTTTATCAAGGACGTTCGAGATGAGTGGTAAATACGTTTGTAGCAATGGTATTATAGAACTCCATTAAAGCTATTGATTTTCCTTAGCATTCAGGCTGCAGGACAGAACATCTTGTTATTTGATGTCTTTATGTCCAAATGTAAAGAAGTAGTAGTAATTTTCATAATGCTGTATCTAATTTTTTGAACCCGTATTACAGTGATGCTCGAAGTCTATGTATCAGTTGTCTTTTTTGTTAGGTTGATCATGATTCATTTCTTTTGACCCATGGGATTCAGCATTTCTTATGGATAACTGAGGTCTTTGGTGATCTTCATGGATAATACACTTGAATCGACGTCGTAAATCCATTGCTGTTTAGCCTTTCTAATATCAAGACTAGACTTGGGATACATTTTAAGGCAAAGGCAAAGTGGTAAATTGCACAGGACACCTAACTTTCAAGGCCCTCCCTGGAAAAGTGGACCTGCTGTATATCTCAACTCTGTCTATTTCCCCATCTCAACCTGTTCTCTATTATACACTATTGTTTGGCCTTGTGGAGCTTGGATTAGCAGAAAATGGGTAATAAAATACTAAGCTGTTCTGGACAAGGGCCTCCAAAGTATGTCTTGCCCGGGGCCCCTGAAATCCTTAAAATGACACTGCTAGACTTGGTAGTCTTTGTGGTCTATATTGCCACAGTTACAGTCAGTATCACCTGCTTCAACCATTCAAAATGTTTATTGCCCATTCGGGAGCTTGTCCCTTCCCACCTTAGAAATACATTGCAGCTATTCCACTCCTTCTCCCCATGAAATCATCTTCCTCCTTATTCAACAAAAGTCCCTACTTTTGGACCTTGCAACTTTCGTCTTACCCCCCTATTGCACTTGGGGCCAGAGTATTTGGACCCTGTGCCATAGAACTATCATTCCATTGCAGACAAGCTCAAATTACACAGGTTTCTCAAGACTTCCCTTCACCACAGCAGATAAAAAAAAAAATTCTAGATTTTGCCATCCATACTTTCACGCCATTTTACCCAATGACGTTGGTTTGCTAGCTGCTCGTAAGAAGCCCTTCAATAAATTAATATTGAGGAGGAGCTTGGCGGGCATCCATGATGGCCGCGTGAGCACAGCGCTCTCCGGACCCCCGCCACTCCCGGCATGATATCCTGAACATATCCTGATTTCTTACAAGGGTTAATAAAGAGGAACCTGGGCTGATCCTAATATTGTTTTTGGATTTCCAATTGGACCAGGGGCACCGAAGCTACGTCGACTCAAACTTTCGGGGCCCGCCTTGGTGGCGCGCCCGGGTCTTGGTGAGGCTCTGTTGCCGTGTCTGAGTTGAACAACAGCGGCAGGGGGACTCGACCAATGGGCCCCCCTCTTAACTTTCGGTTTCGATTCTGACTCCGACTACGTCTTCTAGCGGAAGTGTCTGGCCGGTGCTGGGTCCAGCGGCGCGAGGCTACTGTTGCACCCTTTGCCTACTTCGTGTCCTTCTGGGCCGATTCGCACCTCGACTTGCCCTCGCTGCTGATTTCATCTGCTCCGGCGCCCTGTCTTCCTGCGGCCATTTTCACCAGGTCGCGTGGGTCTTTTGGGGACGCGGTCTCCACTATGACTGGCAGAGGGGACCAAGAGAGGCGAAAAACCAAGACGCCCCTTCGCGGGGGCCCGGTCCAGTCTAATATCATGGACCGGTACACACAATCGAAGGTGTCCCCCAGTGCTACCTTGCCTGGCCCGAGTGCAGTGGGGCACCCTTTGGATGCGGCGGCGGAGCCGTCCCTGCAGGACATCATGGACGCCATCTCTGGCATGAGAGAAACCATCGGCCAACAGTATGAGGCTCTGGCCCACAAAATCGATACCGTGGCGATTGATGTGAACCTGATTCGGGCCGACTTATCTAAAACCAATGAGAAGGTGAAGTCATTGGACCTCAAATCATCTAGCCTCACGGCCGACGTCTCGGAGATGCAGACGGAGATCGGCAACCTCAGAAAGGTGAACGATTTCATGACTCAGCGCCTGGAGGATTTTGAAAACAGGGCACGACGTTGTAACGTGCGTGTGATCGGTGTCCCGGAAAATCCTGATCCGCATTCTGTTGATCTCCTGGTTGAGGACTTGATACAAAACTACCTTTCTCCATCCGGATTGAGTAAGTTCTTTGCGGTGGAACGTGCCCATCGTGTTCCGGGTGGCCAGGGTAAGCCGGGCGCCCCTCCGAGGCCCATTGTCGCAAAACTTTTTCATTATAGGGACCGAGACGCTATCCTGCAGGCCTCGAGAGTTAAGGGCCCGGTGGCTTTCAAAAATGCCACGGTGAACTTTTACCCGGACTTCTCACAGCTTGTGCAGAGACAGCGCATGGGCTTCCGTGGAGTTAAGAAGCGTCTTCGAGACCTGGGTCTGAGATACGCCATGCTTTTTCCTACCAGGCTACGAGTGGAGTACAATGAACGGACCCTTTTCTTTGATCGACCTGATTCGGTAAATGACTGGCTGGACTCTCTGCCGGACCGGCCAAATCTGACTGATCCCACCGAGCACCCGGGTGGTGCTGAGGGTGGCGTGGAGAGCTGAATTTGTAATCTGGGCCCCTGTTTCCGTATTATGTTATCTCTTCCTGGGTTCTGTACTTGAACCCATCTTTTTTCTATGTATTCTCTTCTCCCTTACTTTCTGTCGGGGTGGCGGGTGGGACTGAGCCCTTTCCTCCTCCGGGGTCTTTTTGTAGAACGGGGTTTTCTGGGCGACAGGCACACTGCATGTTGGGGTGGCTTCTTTGTCTACTGCAGGGGTGCAGGGTGGGGGGTGTTTCCGTGGGTGTTGGGGGGTGGGCTGTTGGGGAGTTTGTAGTTTGTGTTTTGTTTTCTCAAGGCGATTCTATTTTGATGATTGTACTTTCAGTGTCATGCTCATTGGGGGAGGGTTCCTGCATTACTTCGTGGGATGGGGGGTAGCGGGTTGAGGTTTATTTCATGGAATGTCAATGGTCTAGGGGATCGTATAAAGCGGGGGGTGGTGTTGCGCTGCCTGCGATGTTTGTCGCCCGATATTGTCTTTTTGCAGGAGACGCACCGGGTGGGCAATACTTGTCACGCGATGAATAGGTGGGGCTATCGTCTTGTTGCGCACTCAGGGTTTACAACGGGTTCCAGGGGGGTGGGCATCCTGGTCCGGGCTTCCCTTCCCCTTGCGATAGATGATGTGATCCTTGATGATCGGGGGCGCTATGCCGTCCTCGTGGGTCGATATGAGGGCAAAACCCTCTCCCTGTTTTCCGTCTATGTGCCCCCCGGCTTGCAAGCCTCTACCTTCTCTGATTTGGGCCGAGTTCTGTTGGGCCTCCCTGATGGTGCTCTCTTCATGGCTGGTGACTTTAATTCTGTTCTCTCTGGTCTAAGTGATCGTTACCCCCCTAGGGATACTCCTTCGACCCAATTATGGCTGGGTGGTTTTTTGGATACTTTTGGTTTGGTGGACTGTTGGTGACTTATGCACCCCACTCAACTTCAATATACTTTCCACTCTGGGGCCCACGGGAGTTTGTGTAGACTAGATTACTTCCTCATGCCAGCTGAACAGTCATCGGCTGTCCGCGAGATTAGACACCTCCCCCGGGGCATCTCAGACCATTCTCCGCTCTGGCTCTGGTTTGATGTGGGGGCAGAGGCGGCGGGCCGGGTGGCTCCTATCAACCCTTGGTACCTGAACTCCCCTGAGACCCGTGGTCGATTGATTACGTCCTTGGACAACTACTTTCTGGAGAACGAGGGGTCTGTCTCTTCTGCGGTGTCCCTATGGGAGGCTTTTAAGACGGTGATTTGTGGGCAGGCCCTGTCTATTGCTGAAACCAAAAAGGCAAGGAATCGGGAGGTGGTGGAGCTTGAGATGGAAATACTTGCGATGGAGGCTGACCTGGAATCGAATGTCACTCGTGACAAACTCCATGCCCTGGGTCTGAAGCAATTGGCCTATAAGTCTCTGGTCACAGATGCGGCCAAAATGATGTTTAGAGAGCAACAGGGTCGTCTGTATGATGTCGGAGACAAAGCGGGGAAATTGCTTGCCTGGTTGGACAAGAAGGAGAGGGCGAATCGAGTGGTGCCTGTGATTCAGACTTTGAATGGTGTGAGAGTGACAGACCCGGTTGAAATAGTGGAATGTTTTGCGGACTATTTTCGTGCGGTTTACTCCCCAGTGTCAGAAACAGATGAAGACGACTCTCGCCTCTTGCTGCGCGACATAGCTTTGCCATGCCTCTCCGATTTGGAGCGGTCCTTTATGGAGGCCCCGTTCTCTACGGACGAAATCGCGACTGCAATTCGCTCCCTCCGTTCGGGCAAGGCTTTGGGCCCGAACGGTTTGCCAATCGAGTTATACAAACTGCGTCCTGATAAGATTGCGCCCTATCTTCGAACAATGTTTTCGGAGTCCCGGGAGCGGGGTGTTCTCCCTTATGACCAGCGCCTGGCTACGATTGTGGTAATTCCTAAAGATGGTAAGCCCCGGGATCTTTGTTCGTCTTATAGACCCATCTCCCTGTTAAATGTCGAGCCTAAGGTTCTTGCCAAACTCTTGGCTACTCGCCTCCTCACGGTCGTTAGTGACTTGATTCATCCGGACCAATCCGGATTTATCCCGCACCGTAACACAGCCCTTAATCTACGTCGCCTCCATGGAGCCATCGAGAGGGCGGGGCTTCTGACGGAGCCGGCCATTTTGGCCTCGTTGGACGCCTCGATGGCCTTCGACACGATAGAGTGGCCCTTCCTTTGGGCGGCTCTTGAGAAGTTTGGTTTTGGCCCGGGGTTCATCGGATGGGTGAAGCTACTGTATACCGACCCCCTGGCACAGGTCGTGGTTAATGGTCGAGTGTCGGCTCCCTTTCCCCTTGGTAGGGGGACCAGACAGGGGTGCCCCTTGTCTCCACTACTTTTTGCTCTCGCATTAGAGCCGCTAGCTGCGTGGATTCGCTGGGAGCCTTCCCTCAAGGGTATACGTTGGTCCCCAGATTTTGAGGACCGTGTTTCGCTTTACGCGGACGACATTCTTCTTTATCTTACTTCCCCGCGTAAATCTTTGAATGTCTTATTTGACGTTCTCGCCTCGTTTGGTAAGAATTCTGGTTTGATTATAAACTGGGCTAAATCCTGTGTCTGTTATTTCGGGTGACCTGCCCCCATTGCCGAATAGATTTCCCATCCAGGTTGTTCAGTCCGGTTTCAAATATTTGGTTTTTTTTATTACATTGGATTCGTCGCTCCGGTTTGAACGTAATCTCCTTCCCCCGCTTCATAGATTGCGGCTGGACGTGGCTCGCTGGCGTAAATTACCCTTGTCGCCGCTGGGCAGGGCTGCCCTTTTCAAGATGATGTCCTTACCGCGATTCCTTTACGCACTCCAGAATTCCTATGATGATATCCCCGCTACTTATTTCCGAGAGGTCGAGAGTCTACAAAGGCAACTGATTTGGGACGGGCTCCCACGTATCGCACTTGCGAAGCTCACCATCCCTTGGTATGACGGGGGCATAGCACTTCCTGATATCAAGAGATATTATTGGGCTACTCAACTGTCTGCCATTAACCACTCGATGTACTCCCCGGGTCCGGATCCGGCCTTTGAAATGGACAGACTCCAACTGCCGGGTGGTAACTTTAATAGAGCGCTTTACTCTAGGTCGGCTGGGCTCCACCTTACGGGACCAACTAGGATTGCGGTTAGTGTGTGGCGCGCTGCGAATGTGAGCTTGGGGTGGGATGAACGAGTGACGCTGGCAACTCCGCTTTTTGCATCTGAGCGTCTGGGATGTCTTTGGACAATGAAAGGGTTTGACCGTTGGGACATGATTGGAATCTGTAGAGTGGGTGACGTGTGTGCGAATGGGGCGGTGAAGTCCTTCGAGGCCCTTCGAAATGATTATGACCTGAGTGATAGGGAATTTTTTAGATATTTACAGGTCCGTCATGCCCTCACTTCTGTTCTGACTTCCGGTGCCGCCATCCCTGAGTCCTCCCCCCTTGAGGATCGTATCCTGGATGGCTATCTCCCTGATAGCACTATCTCCTTGATTTATAAGAAGCTGATTCACAATCGCGCTGACTTGGTCGTTCGACTTAGAGAAGCGTGGGTCGGCGACGGGCTGGAATTAGATGATGAGGATTGGCAATCGGCGTTATCTTCTCCGAAAGAGGTTGCCATTCCTGCCCGTCTCCGTCTGGTTCAACTCAAGATCCTCCACCGGGTGTATGTTACTGGTCCTCGTTTGGTTGCGATGGGTTTTTCCCCGGATGGCCTATGCAAGCGTGGATGTGGGATGAGTGCTACGTTCCTTCACATTATTTGGGAGTGTCCGAGGGTGGCTGCCTATTGGACTGCGGTGCTTGCGGTGATGGCTGACGTGACTGGAATTGCACTGGTGCCGGAGGCCCGGAGATGCTTGTTGAACGTGTGGGAACCTACCGACTGTTCGGTGGCCCAAACCAGATGGGCGACCCTGGGGTATATGGTTGCGAAGCGGGACATAGCGCAACTTTGGGGCTCCCACAGGCCCCCCACTGTCTCTGTGTGGGAAGAAAACATGGACTGGTCTATGTTCTGCGAAAAGACAGTCTACACAGCTAGGGGCAGACCTAGGGCATGGACGAAGATCTGGTGTCAGTGGAACGCCTATCGCGGAGATATTTGTGCCCCTCCCCTGGTGGAGGCCCCTGATGTTCCCTCATCACCCTAGGTTGATGTTCCTGAAATTTTATGTACTGTCCTTTGGCTTGATTGACCTCCCCGCTGTCCCCCCGCCTTAACTTGTCCTACTGATTATGGCGTCGTATTCCTGATTAGTGGGTTTCCCTCCCCTCCAGGGCTGACTCTCTGTGTATTACTCCTCCGCCTTGTTTTTTATGTTTGTCGTTTTGGTGTGTTTTAAAATAAGAAAATTGTCTTATCCTGTTCCATACTGCGGGCGACATTTTGTGTCCAGTTTGTGCCTGACCGCCGGAGTGGCGACCACTGTTTTATACCACATTATGCTTCGATCTTAGCGGCCAGCCCGTGCGGTTGTGGGCCCATCTCTGTACACATGATTTTGTTGCTCAATAAAAGTTTTTAACCAAAAAAAAAAAAAAAATTATATTAAGGGTATTCACCGGAAAACCATTTTGTAGAGTGATTTTTTTTCTTTTTGTCTTTCTGGGGAGTTACCTGTTACCTGTGCCAGTTTCTGGAGAAGTATGTCCCTCTCTCTGCTTCTCCTCTCCTCTGGACAAAGAGTCAAACATCCACAGTGTATTTGCACAAGCAAGGATTTTCCATAATAATCATTATAAAGATGAAAAAAAATCGTAAAATTAAACGTCTCAGAACATTATTAGATCGCAAAGTCAGTGCTTAATTTAGTTACTGAAGTTTTCCAAATCCAAGCTAAGAATTTATTTTGGTGTTTGGAAGAAACCCTTCCCTTGGATGTGGGCGGCCTTGCAAAATGTGCTGCGGGCAGGATCCCGCTCTGATCTTGTAGCAGATAAGCCTCTTGGCTTCTTCATGCTGGTAGAATTTCTCATCCTTCCTCTGACCTTGAAGAGGTACTAGAGTCGTGTTTGATAGGGTGGCAGAAGATTTATTGAACTGTTCTTAAAAAAGACCATCCTTGTTCATGTGCAGCAAACTGAATACAACTCTAGTTTCTTAAAAGCACTTCACTTTCTCTTCTTCATGATTGTGGTTATTTTTCATCAACTTTTATTATTTTGTTTGTAAAAATAAAAAAAGTCCTGATTTGTGTATGGTGGCACTGCGTGCCACAGGAAAGAAGAGCAGGATTTTTGCGGTTTTCTTTAGGAATAATTCCAAATTGCCTTTATTTGCATTTAATCTACCCAAGTGTTGCCCTGTGTTATTCCATTTGTCAGAAACTCATGAAGTCACTGTTGTATAGAAGCATCTGGGGAGCATAATGTTTTGTTCAGATCCCAAATAAATGCCATCTGAACGCGAAAGGTTCCTTCAGCACAGCACGCATGAACGGGCATACCGAGTGAGATATTGTTTGTCAAATGTCTTGGTGAATTCGTACTATGAATATGAAAGCAAGATGCATCTATTGTGGTTATTTAGGTACGGAAATGAATTGATTTTCTTTCTTCTCCTACTAGACAATATCGAATATGAATTATTTGTTTTCATAATTTGAAAAAGTGTATAAATCACAGAACTAAATATGACACCAGTATCGCGCTAATATGAAAATAAATGTACTCTGTAAAAAGCGTTGTTCGCTGTTATTTTAATGTGAAAATGCACGCATGTTGCACACATTTAAAACAGCTGTTAGTAGAAGTGGTAATACGAAATGCATTTCCACTTACAACAAACAGTATCCTTGTTCTAGTAGAGTTATTTCTCCCAACCTTGTGATGTGTATACAAAGCTTATTGCAACTGGATCAGTAGAAAATGGGTAATAAAATACTAAGCTGTTCTGGACAAGGGCCCCCACAGTATGTCTTGCCCGGGGCCCCTGAAATCCTTAAAATGACACTGCTAGACTTGGTAGTCTTTGTGGTCTATATTGCAACAGTTACAGTCAGTATCACCTGCTTCAACCATTCAAAATGTTTATTGCCTATTCGGGAGCATGTCCCTTCCCACCTTAGAAATAAATTGCAGTTATTCCACTCATTCTCACCATGAAATCATCTTCCTCCTTATTCAACAAAAGTCCCTATCTTTGGACCTTGCAAATTTCATCTCGCCCTCCTATTGCACTTGGGGCCAGAGTATTTTGACCCTGTGCCAGAGAACTATCATTCCATTGCAGACAAACTCAAATTACACAGGTTTCTCAAGACTTCATTTCACCACAGCAGATAAACAATTTTTTTCTAGATTTTGCCACCCATACTTTCAGCCCATTTTACCCAATGACATTGATTTGCTAGCTCCTCATAAAAAGCCCTTCATTAAATTAATATTAAGGGTATTCACCGGGTTAACCATTTTGTAGAGTGTTTTTTTTTTTCTTTTTGTCTTTCTGGGGAGTACCTGCGTGTTACAGAAGTATGCCCCTCTCTCTGCTTCTCCTCTCCTCTGGACAAAGAGTCAAACATCCACAGTGTATTTGCACAAGCAAGGATTTTCCATAATAATCATTATAAATATGAAAGAAAATCGTAAAATTAAACGTCTCAGAACATCATTAGACCGCAAAGTCCAGTGCTTAATTTAGTTACTGAAGTTTTCCAAATCCAAGCTAAGAAATTATTTTGGTGTTTGGAAGAAACCCTTTCCTTGGATGTGGGCGGCCTTGCAAAATGTGCTGCGGGCAGGATCCCGCTCTGATCTTGTAGCAGATAAGCCTCTTGGCTTCTTCATGCTGGTAGAATTTCTCATCCTTCCTCTGACCTTGAAGAGGTACTAGAGTCGTGTTTGATAGGGTGGCAGAAGATTTATTGAACTGTTCATAAAAAAGACCATCCTTGTTCATGTGCAGTTAACTGAATAAAACTCTAGTTTCTTAAAAGCACTTCACTTTCTCTTCTTCATGATTGTGGGTATTTTTCATCAACTTTTATTATTTTGTTTGTAAAGAAAAAAGTCCTGTTTTGTGAATGGTGGCACAGGAAAGAAGAGCAGGATTGTTGCTGTTTTCTTTAGAAATAATTCCAAATTGCCTTTATTTGCATTTAATCTACCCAAGTGTTGCCCTGTGTTATTCCATTTGTCAGAAACTCATGAAGTCACTGTTGTATAGAAGCATCTGGGGAGCATAATGTTTTGTTCAGATCCCAAATAAATGCCATCTGAACGCGAATGGTTCCTTCAGCACAGCACGCATGAACGGGCATACCGAGTGAGATATTGTTTGTCAAATGTCTTGGTGAATTCGTACCATGAATATGAAAGGGCGAGATTTTGATCGATACCTTATATCTATTGATCCAAACCTCGATCTGGTCGACTGAACCTTTATTGCCTGTCTTGGAAGGAAACAGTACACCTATCTGCAAGTTAGTTCACCCAATAAAGGACTCTACTCTTAAAGATCACGGACAACTTCTAGGTTTCAAAAGTTTATTGTAAAGATATAATGAGCTGCAAATACAAGCATCTCAAAATGAGATTCACGAGATACACAGGTCCAATTACATACATGTGCTCTCGAAAAGCCCTCAAACGAGCAACAGAAATCACTAACACAAGTTCTAAAAATAGCAAAGCTATCAGCATAGACGCATATCTCTCCTTCATTTAGGTTGGAGGAAAACAAACACAGGTTAGGCGTCCCTACCCTGTTCTAGATGGTATCCCTACTTAACCAAATCCCAACCTAACAAAGGTGTCAGCAATGAATGACCCCCAAGGGAAGTCACCCACTCTAAGTCTCTTGGTGAAAACCTAAAGTTCTCCAGTCATGACCCCTCACTGCCTACCCATCCGCTCTCTAAAGGGTCCTCAGGTCTCTGCTCTAACTCCACCCAGGGGTGCTGTCCCTAATACAAAACAGTCAACAACATTTGAGACGCCCCTTGCGAAACGCCTCTCACGTGGTGCAACTTCAGGCTTTTTCCATGATGCTTTGTATTGGGCCTCAGACGTTAGAGTTGACCTTGCTTCTCAGTCTCTTCTCCGGCCCGCTGATACCCCTTAAACATTCCAGAACCCTCCTCCATGTCTGGGCCGTCTACTGAACAGACCTCTATTCATTCACTTATAATTGGATCCCCCCTTTCCTGTTGCAGACAGATATCTGCCGCCAAGAACCCAACTCTCATAGACTTCTAAAAAAGGCTTGCAACATTTCTCAGCCCAGACATGTACGTGTAAATTAATGCTAAAACATTTCAGGCCTACAATATTTCACATTATGATTATAGCATTCAATTTCTTCATTTAATTAAAGCATGTTAAAACTCTTATTCTATTATTTAGAAAACATTACTCTAAATCATGGCCCATTAATGCAATGACCAAAAACGTTAAACAATCTGTGTCGTGAAAAGAAACACCTTCCCTTTTAGCTCCAGCTCTGGCCCTGAGGCCTACCACGTTCTGCGTTTTACCACAGACCATCTTATGTGTTAACAGCTACACGACATAGATTCAAAATAATCACGTCTAATAAAATCATATAATGTCACACATTTCTGTATTAGTTCCACTTCTACTTAAATCTCTATATTAGCTATACCTTTAGAATATAATTTCAGATACTATTAGCACTCATGGCATTTCTCATCATGACTTGTGCTTACTATAAGTAAGTGTGATGTACTCATACATTTATCTCAGTTTGCGCTCTCTCAGTTCCCCCCTTTGATGACCTCTCGGGGTCATCACTAACATTTAAACTGCAGTTATTGCTGGCATTCTCTGCGCTTCCAGAGCTCTCAGGCTCCTGTACTGATTATCTTGTATGGCAGCCAATCTCTGCAACTGTTCTCTTTGGGCCCTTTCTGACCTTCTTGCTCTGTACCATTTGAATACCCTCACCAATCCCCACAATATTATCCCACAGATCAATATTATGATGATAGGCTTTAGGATATACCAAATAAAGCTTTTGCCTAAGGTGGAAAACCACCCTCCAACTGTACTCATTCCGTGGCCCACCTTTTCCCAGACATTTTCTCTACTCAAGTCTTCGATCTCTTTGTGTATATTAGTTATGTTCTTAATAACTTTCTCAAGGGGTTTTGAAAGGTCTGGAATGTAAGTGCAACATTCCTGAACCTTCAAAGCCTTACAGACTCCGCCCTCTTTTGCTAATAAGACATCTAATGCAAGCCGATTTTGAAGAACCATAGCCCTTATCGATTGCATCTCTCCTTCTACCAGCATTAAGGACTGAGCAGTGCTGGCAGACAACCTGTCGACAACTGTTGCCAGTCGTCTAATTTTAACATCATTAAGGATTATTCCCAAAAGAGGGAACATAGCTCCAAAGACATCTCCAACCATTTCTGCATCGCCTAAATCTCTCCTTCCCCTCGATGATGTCTGGCCCTTAATGATCAATAAGTCTTGTGCATGATATATTTTGGGGAAGACAATTGCCAAGTAACATGATCCATACCAGTTGTCAGGTAGTCTCACGTAAGCATTTCTTCCACATACAAAATACACATTTGGAATCACTTGCATTCCCTTCAGGAAATCCTTAGTGTAGTACTCTAAATTAAAAGCATGTTCACAGTCAACTTCACCCACGTATACATTTTCATAATACGTTTTGGCTCGGTGAAGACATAACTTTCCTTTCTGCGCTTTATCTAAAGCTATTGGACCACTACTACCCTTTCTCTTATGTGACTTCTCTTCCTCGGTCCAATCTAATTTCCCTTGTCCTGATTTTTTCAAAATCTTTTGTCTCCTGTAACGATCATCCACCTGCCCTATGAACTTTTTCTCGACTTCTGACACCTTACATGTCAGGTTATTTCTACGGGCATGTGAAGTATCTAAGGTAATCCAAGGAATGAAGAACTTGGCCAATCTGTCTTCACTCTTCCAGTAATCCCATTTATTCATCTGCTTATAATTCGGGACTTCTGGCAACACAGAATCATAATTGGAGAAATAGTATTCAAAACTATCTCTCTCATAAAATATACTAAGCAATAAGCTACATGTAATGCCATATGTCAGAGGGAGGTGATGATATCGAATTCCTTCATCTACAGACGCAGGCAACTGCATGCAGACGTAGCAATCCTTAACCTCCATGGCATCCACGTATTCATACAAAAGTTTAGCATAAGCATTTGACCTAAAGTCTCCTTGGGACTCGTCTACATGTAACCTGCGGGCTTCTGCAGCCAATAACGCTTTCTCTTGAGTGTTTTCCCTTTTCTCACCTGCAACAGTGGGTGTAAGTGTTACTACAGAATTCGCATCAGTTACCTTTACCTCTTCCTCATGTCCCTTTACATAAGAAATTGTTACCACTAAAGCTATTAATATTATCACTCCTACTATTAGTGTACCTATTATACATTTAGCTCTGCGGTTCGGGGTGCCGGCCTCCATTTCGTCAGACAATCTAGCTTTTCCCTTTCTCTTTGCAAAAAATTCTTTTCCTCTCGTTCCTTAACAGTCTCTTTCAATCCTTTTTTTGTCTTTAGAATCCACACAGCTGGAGGCTGACAGCCTTTTTCGCAAAAAGTCCTTTCCCAGTTCAAAAAGACAACCCTAGCCCTTCTCCATCAACTCAAGGTGTTCCCTAAAATTCTCTGCTTCCTGGGCGCTAGGTAATCTTCTTTTCTTCTGCTTGCTTTATTTACAAAGTCCTTTAACAATCGACTATTAGATTTGTGGTTGCAGCTTCAATAGCATAGTTCAATATTTCCATGCGAAGAGTATGCTCTTCATGTGCTGTTATCGTGGTACCAAAGTCGGGGAATTTCAATTCTGTAAGAAACATGTGTTTTAACTTGCTGAGGCGGGGAGGTCTGGGGAGCACGAATGTTAGTGACCCTTCTTGTTCGACACCGGGTACCAACAGTTGTATTTCCACGGTGATAATGGGCTCAGAACTGGACACCACCACCGCTCGGATCCTCCCTGTCTCCGGTTTCACAGACATTTGTCGCCAGATATGTCCACTCAGGTGTGGAGTATCTTCTGTTAGGCACACGCACTCTTCTTGACCTTCTTCGGTCTGGTGCTTCAGCGCCCTGAGCACCTTCTTCTGGGTCTGAGTCTTCTGATATCGGAGGAAGGGTTGCTTCTGGAGTTGACCTCAGGCTAGAACTTCTTCTTTGCGGCCAATTTGCTTCTCCACGTGCCCTTCTACTCCTTCTCCTTCTGGTCTGTTCTCGCTCTCTTTCAGACCTGTCAGGGTCAGACTCGTACTCCCAGCTGTCTTCTCCTTCTGTAGCGTCTTCTGTTTCGCTGTTGTACTGACCGTCCTCAGCTTGGTCAGACTCGTTCCCTGCTTCCACTGGCACCTCTACAGCTTGGCTAGCCCCCTCTATGGCTTCTTGGTCCTCAGCTGGACGTCCATCCGAGAGAGGAGCTGTTTCCAGAGGTGCTGGAACCCTTTTCGTATGCGACGCGTGTATCCAGTTGGGCAGGCCTCCCACCTTTACAGCTGTACTTGTGATCAGGATGACCTGGTAGGGCCCACGCCAACGAATATCCAAGCAGCTTCTTCTCACATGTTTCTTCACCAGGACCCAGTCCCCAGGATACAGGTCATGGCAAGGGCCCTGGCACGCTGGAACCTCTGCAGCCTGCACCTGAAGGGACACAGAACGCATGGCGTCAGATAGCCCCTTACAATAGTCCAGGATCATATCATCTGTGATATTTAACAGTGCAGTAGCTGGAATAGATGGCAGTCTCATTGCTCTCCCCATTAACACCTCATGTGGTGACAACCCTGTTCTTCTGTCTGGGGTACTACGAAGACTCATAAGGACTAATGGCAGGGCATCAGGCCAACTCAGGGTCGTTGAGGAGCAAACTTTCGCTATTCTGGACTTGATCGTGCCATTAATTTGTTCCACAATTCCTGAGGCTTCTGGTCGGTAACTGCAATGGAGCTTTTGGTCTATATTCAGTGCAACACAAATCATCTTCACAAGCTCGCTGTTAAAATGTGTTCCCCTATCTGATTCCAAAAAGGCCGGCACCCCGAACCGAGGGATAAGTTCTCTAAGCAGTAACTTAGCCACTGTGAGGGTGTCGCACCTACGTGTAGGGTATGCCTCAACCCATCTGGAGAACACACAAACAACCACCAGGACATAGCGGAGGCGGTTGCATCTTGGCATTTCAATGAAATCTATCTGCATTCTGTTGAATGGACCTCCAGACCTTCCTATGTGACTTAGTGCAACTGGTGTTCTTTTTCCTACGTTCAGCTGCTGGCAGGTCACACAACGCTGGCACACTGCTTCTGCTGCTATTCTAAACTTAGGATTGTACCAAGTCTGTCTAAACACTCTCAGCATAGCATCTCTCCCTAAGTGTACGGGACCATGTATGAGTCTAGCCATTGGACTCACCATCTCATTGGGCAACACTGCTCTGCCGTCTGCTGAGACCCAAAAATGAGTCTCACCCATTACACATCCTGCCTTTTCCCACGTTTCCTTTTCTGAATCAGGAGCATTTTCTTGCATGGTTGACAATTCATCCCAAGTATCAACAGTTTCCAATATCATGGCTAATTCAGTTCTTACATTTATTCCACCCACATCCACCTCTGTGAAAGAGTAACCTTGTTCTGCGCAATACCGCGCAACTTCATCAGCATATCTATTGCCTTTCGAAACAAAGTCCTCATTTTTGGTATGTGCGATGCACTTTACAACTGCGATACTTGCTGGACATTGCAATGCTTCTAACAACAGGCGCACAAACTCTCCATTGCGAATGGGAGAGCCTGAAGAAGTCATGAACCCTCTTTGAGACCATAACTGCCCGTAATCATGAACTACCCCAAACCCGTATTGGCTGTCGGTGTAGATGGTGACTCGAATTTGATTGCCTGCTAAGCAAGCACGTGTCAGGGCAATAATCTCGGCTACCTGAGCGGAGTGTACTCCTTCCAGGCACCCAGCTTCCACAACTCCTTCAATTGTACAAACAGCATAAGCTGCTCTCAACTGCCCAACTTCGTCTCTTACACATGAGCCATCGACAAAGAAAACTTCGTCTGGGTCGGTCAGTGGCTCATCTACGATGTCGGGTCTGGGTTTGGTGCATAGTTCAGTCACATCGAGACAGTCATGGTCTGTATATTCATCATCATCCTCAATATCATTTGGAAGTGGCATTAAGGTAGCAGGGTTCAAAACAGAGCATCTCTTGAGGGTCACGTTCTCTGCAGCAAGAATAACTTGCTCATAGCGCGTGAGCCTGCTATTGGTCAGATGCTGTGTTTTGGTCCTGGTCATCAACAGTTCAACAGAATGTGGCACGCACACCTCTAACGGGTGCCCCATGACAATATTTTCACATCTCTCAATGCTGACACCCGTTGCAGCAACGGATTTGAGACATCCGGGCAACGCTGCGGCTACTGGGTCTAAAGTAGCTGAGAAATAAGCAACTGGTCTACGGGCATTCCCATGGATTTGGACCAACACAGACAACGCACAACCTTCTCTCTCACAACAGTAAAGAAAGAATTGTTTATTGTAATCAGGCATTCCCAATGCCGGAGCACGACACAGGTCCTCTCGCAACTGTAGGAACGCCATCAAACAGTCTTTGTCCCATGGTACCGGATCACTCACCTCTTTGTGCGTCAGTTTTTGCAAGGGCTTTGCTTTCAGTGAAAAGTTCACGATCCACTGTCGGCAATAACCCACCATCCCTAGGAACATCCTGACCTCTCTCTGTGTCTGAGGCGCGTTCATTTTCATGATCGCCTCTATCCTGTCTGGTGACACTTTTCGTTTGCCTTTCTCAATTCTGTGTCCCAAGTACTGCACTTCTGTCAGGCAGTACTGCAATTTTCCCGGGGACACCTTGTGCCCATTAGCAGCTAGGTGATTTAACAAAGCAATGGAGTCTTCCCTGCAAGCTTCTTCTGTTTCTGACGCCACAAGGAGGTCGTCTATGTACTGGACCAGAACTGACTTCTGGGGCAGCACTAGACTTTCAAGATTTTTCTTCAAAAGCTGGTTAAAGATCGATGGACTCTCTGTATACCCCTGAGGGATACGACACCATGTTAGGACGCGATTTTCCAGCTTAAATGCGAAAAGAAAATGGCTATCTTCGTCCAAAGGGATCGAAAAGAAAGCCTGACAAAGATCTATCACAGTGAACCACTCAGCTTGGAATGGAATCTGAAACAGTATCACTGATGGATTCGGTACCACTGGACAACATGAAACGACTATGTTATTAATCTTTCGCAGGTCCTGTACTATCCGAAATTTCCCATTTGGTTTCTGCAGACCCATAATCGGGGAGTTACATGGACTACCCACGATTTCTTTCAGTATTCCCTGTTTAATCATGGACTCGATCACGGGTTTTATGCCTGCAATCGTTTCTGGAGTCAATTTATACTGGGGTGTTCTTGGGAACTCAGCATGCGGTTTCACTACAATTTTCACTGGGTCCACCCCTTTGACCAATCCAATCTCTTCCCCAGTGAAATCCCATACCTCTGATGCCACTGTCTCTCTCAAATCCCAGGGAAGCTCGTCTACTGTCAAAGTAGGGTACAGCTCCACACATATTCTTGAGTTTGCAACTTTGAAATCTGCATCATCATCATTAGTCAATACCTCCACTCCCTGGGGTGTACAATATATAGTACAATTCAATTTGCACAACAGGTCTCTTCCTAGCAGACACACAGGGCTTGAATCGCAAACCACAAATTGGTGCTCATCGCTGTACTTCCCTATTTTCACCTGTACCGGTTCTGTCAATTGGCTGGTTATTCTCCTGTTTGCGACCCCTACCACCTGTATGGTCTCTCCAGACATGGGCAGGTCTGGAACTGCAGCTGATCTGATCGTGGATCTAGTGGCTCCTGTGTCCACCAGAAATGTCGTAGGGCACCCTGCCACTTCTGCTTCAACATAGGGTCCCCTCTGATCTACCTCTAAGGCTGCCCCAAGGATGCAGTCTTCTCTTTCCACTCTCTGTCCGGTTAATGGGTCCACATAATAGCACTCTTCACCTTCCACAAACAGGGGCATTTGTCTATAGGTCTTACCCATACTCCCTACTCGAGGAGGTTGCGGGAACTGGGCTCGGGGAGGAGCCCCCCCCCTTTGAGCACCTTTCCTTGGTATGGCGTCGCCCCTCTCATAGGTGCGCTCTGGACCTCTTCCTCCTCTATCTCTTGCTCTCCGATTTCTACATTGTAAGGGCACTCGCGTTTCCAATGCCCCAACTCGTTGCACTGGTGGCACCTAGTCGTTTTCTTCAAGGTAGCTATGTCTACTCTGGGTCTGAAGGTAGTACTCTCCTCATTACCCTTGTTCTGACTGTACTGCTTCTTACCTCCTGTACCTGTCCCTTGCTGCTGTTGTTGCGGTCCCCCCTTTCCTGCTGCCTGCAATTGTACCACCATCAGCTTCTCTTTTAGTTTCTTAGCCTTGGAGTCTACCTCATCACAGCAGTACCTGGCATATCTCAGTATTTCATCTAGGGGTCTACTTTGCCAACAAATCGAGTGTTGCTGAATCATTAAACTAATATCCGGTCTCAGTCCCAGGACGAACTTGGACACGAATTGCCCTATGTCCTTTGGATCCATTACATCCAAGCCGCTATACTGTTTAAACGCCTTCAGCAATCTCTCGTAATATTCATGGACTGTCTCTTTGGGTTCCTGTCTCGTTCTGTCTATTCTGACCCAATCTATGTCTTGCATTGGCACTTTTTCTTTCAGCCAAGTCATCACTCTCTCGAATTTTGCCATCACGATCTCGGACGGCCCATTAGTCCTAGCATCTCTCTCTGGCTCCGTTGTGGGCCACTCAGCGCTAACCTTGCATGCTGTCCACAGATCTCCTGGTACTACAATGTCAAACAACGTGTTCAGATCTATCCATAGGACTTTTGAGATCTTTACAAACCTCTCGACTTGCTTGTACCACTCCACGGGGCTCTCTCGTAACTTGGGGAAAGATGTGGTAAAAGCAGCTAAATCTCCCCTACTCCAAGGGACATGTACATAGTTCCCATTGGCAACTTCACGCAAAGGGTAAGCTTCTATTCCCTGCTGTCCTGGTGTTATACCAATCATGCTTCTTCTGCCGGTCCCTTTCTTGGACCACCTCTCTTCCCATTTATCTAGTGCCCTCCATGTCCTTATTCCAGTAATCAGTTCCCTTATGTGTGTTTTCAGCCCAATCGTTCTCCTCTCATCTAGATCTCGATCTGAGTAATGTAGCCTGTGGTTACCCTGTAATGCTTTGGTTCTTGACAAGTCCACCATATATTTGCCTGCTAGTTCGACTAACTTCTCATGGACTGCTCTCGCCTTTCGTGTGATGTCCTTTGCCATATACAGTATTTCATCCTGTTCATACATTTCCATTCTTTCTAAAGGCAGGGTACCATCTACCATGTCATCCAGATCTGACCTTAAGCTGGAGACATCAAGTCTCTTGGCTTTTATCTCAGCTCGCAATATGTCTTTTGAAGGGGGCTCACTGATCTCCCTACCATCCCAACTTCGAGCTCTGCGTTTGGGCTCAGGAGAGTTAATGGGTGGCCTCCCTCGCTCCCATCTCTCCAGGTCCCATGCTCGGCCATCCGATCTAGGAAGGTGATGGAACACGGGCCTGTTATCCCTACTCTCTCTCTGCCCACTCTCTTCTTCTTCTCTCCTCTCACCGCACATCTCTCTGTTATTTTCCCTCTGGTCGCTACACTCCCTTTGCCTCGTATCGCTCAGTATCCGATACGATCCTTCCTGGTTCCCCATATTCCCTGGGCTGCGCTCATTTCTGTCATCACAGGGACTATGGTGCGACCTCTCACAACTCCCATTCTGTTCTCTGGTGCCAGGCACACAGTGTGGACACTTAAAGCTGTTCCTGTACTCTTGCGCTCTCCTCTCCCCTTCACTGAGTATTGGGCACGCCACCCCTCCATTCCCGGGGCCCCCGTTTTCCAGGTCTGTTCTACCTCCACTCCGGGCCCAATGGGTGACTCCCCTACTCCCTCTACAGTCCCACTCCGGGCTACTCTCCTCAGCCCCGCAGTGAGTTCGTGCTCTGCTGTCCTGACTTTCCCTTTCTGCTTCTGCAGCATTGATGCACTTTTGAGCCTTCACTGCCTCATCCCACTGCTTCATGTACTCATTTAGCTCTTGAAAGGATCTTCGTCCAGATCCCCTCAGATCCATTGGCCATCTAGGGCCCCCAGGATCTCCTCCTGGGTCCCCTTCTGTGTGCATCGGGGTGCTCCACTCTCTGGGTATCGGCATCTGACTTGGGGAATTAGTGGTATCGTTCCTCCTTGCCTGCTCTGCTCTTTCTCTGTCTTTCCGTTTCCGTTCTTCCCCTTTTGCTCTCTCTTGGTCATATATCGATATTATAGGACCTATGGTAACAGGTACCTGTAGTGCATCTGGTAATGGGTAGGATGTGGCGCTTTCCGTTTCCGGCGCTCTTTGTACCACAAACCTACCGACTACCTGTTGCACCTGACTAGGCTGGAGCAACTCTTTCTTTGGCTCAGGATCCCACTCTGAACTGGGAAGCGGTCTATGCTCTCCTGCATTGCCCCCCTTTTCTCCTTCAGTATTCTCGACCTCTCCCCCTGCTCTATTATACGGGGGTGGCCTGTCTGTCAGTAATCTGTTTATCAGGCTGTCCTCTGTTTCGCTCTCATCATCTTCTTCTAGGGGGCTTTTATTTACTGGCGCCTCTAACACTGGGTACAGTTTATTTATTTCCAAATTATGCACTCTCCATCTTTTAGCATCCGCATCCCACCTGGCATCCTGTACTGCCCTTACCGAGCGTTTCACCCTTTCTTGCCGTCTGTTCATATTCCTTTCATGCGCTGCCCTAAGCCATGCTTCAAGGGCTTCAAACTGGGTTGGTCTAGGCAAGGGTCTCTTTGAGGTCATGACTGATTTCAATCGATGTAACACCTCTAATCTGAACGTCCCGTACTTCGGGAACGTCAGTTCCTCATTTCCTTCAGTAATCTTACTCCACTCTGATATCCAAAGGATCGTATGCAACCCAACATTTACTGCCATATAACGAGCTGGCGTACCCTCCGGCGGGGCTTCTTCCCCTTCATACGATCCTCGCCTCTCTTTCTTAAACAGCGCTTTCAACCATTTAAAACACTTCATAATTATGCGCACAAAATTCAGCCTCGCTACTCTGTTTACTTCCTGATGACAATCCACCAATCCTGTCGCGGCTTTGCTAGCTTGGCCTATCACAGCGCGGTCTTTCTCCGGTCAGCCAATCACTGCGCGACACCACCTGACGTCTCTTTTCTCCGCTTCGCAGCAGCACCCCTCCTTTCTCAACTCGTCTCCCGGTTATGCATGCGTCCCATTCATACACTGAAAAATGACTACTTCCGACCAAGCGGTCACTTCTCTCGACTGTACGTCCACAGTCTATCTGTAATTGTCAACACAACTGACGAGATGTCTATCGTCTCTCTGATAGGTTACTTACACACACAGTAACTTCCGACCAGCGTCCGTTACTCACGCACTCACTCTTACGTTCCCCCTATCTCGGTCTCTCGGGTGATCAATGGTACCTCATGACCCCCTTCACACTAGTTGACAATTACTCTGGGTGTCCGATACACCCGAACCACTTAAGCTCTCCTTGAACTTAAGATTTCCACCGGTTGCGCGCGCTCACAACCTGTTCCACAGTCACTCTACAGACATTCAACTCCGCCAGACATTACAACATAGATACAATACAAAAACACCGCAATCTAACACGCATAACCCTTTATACTCACTCTCGACCGATACTGCTGCTTTTCTGTCTCACGTCATCCGGATCTTCATCTGCGGGCTGTTCTTCCGATCATCGATTTCTAGGGGCCTTGGGGTAAGCTAACCTGGCCTAGGTCACCGTCCTCAAGAAGGCAACCATCCTCTATAGCTACCAACTGAAAGGGCGAGATTTTGATCGATACCTTATATCTATTGATCCAAACCTCGATCTGGTCGACTGAACCTTTATTGCCTGTCTTGGAAGGAAACAGTACACCTATCTGCAAGTTAGTTCACCCAATAAAGGACTCTACTCTTAAAGATCACGGACAACTTCTAGGTTTCAAAAGTTTATTGTAAAGATATAATGAGCTGCAAATACAAGCATCTCAAAATGAGATTCACGAGATACACAGGTCCAATTACATACATGTGCTCTCGAAAAGCCCTCAAACGAGCAACAGAAATCACTAACACAAGTTCTAAAAATAGCAAAGCTATCAGCATAGACGCATATCTCTCCTTCATTTAGGTTGGAGGAAAACAAACACAGGTTAGGCGTCCCTACCCTGTTCTAGATGGTATCCCTACTTAACCAAATCCCAACCTAACAAAGGTGTCAGCAATGAATGACCCCCAAGGGAAGTCACCCACTCTAAGTCTCTTGGTGAAAACCTAAAGTTCTCCAGTCATGACCCCTCACTGCCTACCCATCCGCTCTCTAAAGGGTCCTCAGGTCTCTGCTCTAACTCCACCCAGGGGTGCTGTCCCTAATACAAAACAGTCAACAACATTTGAGACGCCCCTTGCGAAACGCCTCTCACGTGGTGCAACTTCAGGCTTTTTCCATGATGCTTTGTATTGGGCCTCAGACGTTAGAGTTGACCTTGCTTCTCAGTCTCTTCTCCGGCCCGCTGATACCCCTTAAACATTCCAGAACCCTCCTCCATGTCTGGGCCGTCTACTGAACAGACCTCTATTCATTCACTTATAATTGGATCCCCCCTTTCCTGTTGCAGACAGATATCTGCCGCCAAGAACCCAACTCTCATAGACTTCTAAAAAAGGCTTGCAACATTTCTCAGCCCAGACATGTACGTGTAAATTAATGCTAAAACATTTCAGGCCTACAATATTTCACATTATGATTATAGCATTCAATTTCTTCATTTAATTAAAGCATGTTAAAACTCTTATTCTATTATTTAGAAAACATTACTCTAAATCATGGCCCATTAATGCAATGACCAAAAACGTTAAACAATCTGTGTCGTGAAAAGAAACACCTTCCCTTTTAGCTCCAGCTCTGGCCCTGAGGCCTACCACGTTCTGCGTTTTACCACAGACCATCTTATGTGTTAACAGCTACACGACATAGATTCAAAATAATCACGTCTAATAAAATCATATAATGTCACACATTTCTGTATTAGTTCCACTTCTACTTAAATCTCTATATTAGCTATACCTTTAGAATATAATTTCAGATACTATTAGCACTCATGGCATTTCTCATCATGACTTGTGCTTACTATAAGTAAGTGTGATGTACTCATACATTTATCTCAGTTTGCGCTCTCTCAAATATGAAAGCAAGATGCATGTACTGTGGTTATTTAGATTCGGAAATGATTTGATTTTCTTTCTTCTCCTACTAGACTATATCTAATATGAATTATTTGTTTTCATAATTTGAAAACGTGTATAAATCTCAGAACGAAATACGATACTAGTATAGCGCTAATATGAAAATTAATGTACTCTGTAAAAAGCGTTGTTCTCTGTTCCTTTAATGTGAAAATGCACGCATGTTGCACAAATTTAAAACAGCTGTTAGTAGAAGTGATAATAAGATATGCATTTCCACTTACAACAAACAGTATCCTTGTTCTAGTAGAGTTATTTCTCTTAACCTTGTGCTTCCCGTAGAGGTAGGAGGTTCATTTACCATTGAACGAATGAGTGTTTAATATTAAGTTTTGTGCACCTTGATGAAAAACTGAAAATAATTGTGTTTTTTAATGGACAACTTATACCCGTTTGAGGGCCTTTCCGGTCCACAGAGCTTTCAATAGAAGGACTATATTGGTATTAGAGCATTATGGTCACACACGGATGAATGTTTTACATTTAATGTTTGCAGTATATAAAACTTCTCAAATAAATAAAAATGGAAAATTGACCGAAAAAATATAACACTGTTGGAGCAAAGGTCCTGTGCCATTCATTATTCGCCCTCAGTCATGGCATCATCTTCGGTGGAGTGCCTAGCACAATGTTAACGTTATGCCTTAGTGCCTGCTTCTCAAAGCCTTACTTGTAATTAAATCTACATTAAGAGTGTGTTAACCACAGTTAATTTCCCATCCCTAATTTATAGCCCGCAGCCCAATGCTGCTGACTCTTTTTGTTTCGCTTGCTCTATTCCCCCTCCACAAACAAGACCCAGTGCCCCGCCACTCAACATACCCAAGGAACCCATATCTCCCAAAGTCTACTCAGCCAACTGGTTCATCAGCTGCTGCTATGCACACAAGGAAACAGTTCATGCTATGGCAAAATTAATAAATGGAAATAAACGCGAAATTGTCTTTTTTAAATATATTTTATAATCTACTGAAATTTTTTCCATCTCTCATCACAAAAGAGGGCACAATGACCCCTTTGAGCTAATGTCTCCCTGTTCCCGAAACCAGATAAAGTCCTTATACTTTGTGCTTGATCTAGGCCAATAGCTCTTATTGTCATTGATGTAAATCTGTATACAAAGATTGTTGGACCTGGATTAGAATCCCTTGTTTCTCACTTAATACACCGCAACAAGTTGGGCTTCGAAAAGTCTAGCATTCACACAATATTTCTGCTGCACAGTTCACCTGATTGAGAAATCAAGAAAAAAAACGATACCCGTAGTATTGATCTACTTTAGCACCCTCATGAGTACCACTGACCGTCTAAGATGCCCTAGCAAGAAATTTGAACGTAACCATATTTCCCTCAAAGTACACCCCCATCCAGGCCCACCCTGCTTTCATCAAACACTGAAAAGGTTATGGATGGAATGCTTGCAAATAGTCTAAACACAGGCCTTCTCTTGGGGTGGCATTCTAACTCTGCCTTTCTCAACCACTGTGCCACTATAGACTATCCTTCTACACCCCCCCCGCCAACTACGATCGTCCAATCAAGCCCTCGCCGCAATTCCGCGCATCCACAGATCCACCATGGGGGGAAGATCCTTCTCCTACTTAGCGGCCAAAACCTGGAATTCTCTCCCCACCCACCTCCGCCTTACACAGAATCACCTCTCCTTCAGAAAGCAACTAAAAACTTGGATATTCGATAAGTAAAGCACCTCCCTCCCTCAAGCGCCTTGAGACCCTCTGGGTGACTAGCGCGCTATACAAATTTTTGAACTTGAACTTGAACTATAGATAGAGACCTGCCTTATGTAAATCAATACTCTCCCTGCTCCTCATGGGAACACCTGAACTGCCCGATGGGAACACAAGCATTCCCAAACCGGTTTCAGCCTTATTTGCCAGGTATAACTTGGATCGTGTGGTGCAGCGGGTGTAGGGCCCACAAACGGGCATACTCTTGACCACTTCCAGTGTTACATCAGATACACAAGAGGTGATGAGAGGAATGCTTGCAAATAGTCTAACCACTGACAATTGCTTGGGGTAGCATTACAAAAAAATGTTTTTCACCCTCTGATATTTTTTATGGGAATTGCTTATTGACTGTTGAAACGTGCGAGTTGTGAAATTGGCAGGTGGTTTGAAAATTACAATCTCTACCCGATACAACATAATTATAGAGGCTGCCCCATCCCGCACTTATAAAGTGTATTAAACTAAGGCCAGGCTCAGGAGGTGGGGGAGACCTAATAGTAATGACTAAGGTATGACATAATGAAAAACTCACTTAGCATCCTGGCAAGGGAGGTTCCCTATAAAATATTATTCAATTGGTATCTCTCCCCTGGTGAAGCTACATACATCTTTTACCCAAACAAGTGTTTTCTGAGAGGGTGTAATTTGCTGGGAGACTTAAGACGTATTTGGTGAGACTGCCCCCTCAATAAGCCATTCAGGGCAGAGATTTTGGCAGCGTGTATACGGTTCTGGGATATCCCGCCACCACGGACATGGCATGTTGCCCTGTTGGGCCTCCCTTATTCACCTCTCTTGGAACTCCAAACAAAGACAGATCGCCTATTTATGTGGAATTGATTGGGGGTGTTTAACATTACATTGGCTTTACATTGAAAAAATAAATGCCCTCCGCCTATCTCACAATGGCAACTGAGACTGTGGAATGTCTTGGCAGTGAAGGGAATCCTAAAATTAATGTCCAGTCAGTACATGGAACTTGAAATTACATGGGGCCTGCTCTAACTTACTTGTACAAGGGACGCCTGACCCTAACATGTCATCTTAGACTGCAATTCTTCAAATTTGTTCATCTACCAAGAACCGGCTCACAAGTGTCCCTCCCAAGACCTAGGGTCTGATTTAGAGTTTGTTGGAGGGTTAGTCTATCACAAACATGACAGATATCCTGTTTTCCATGTTATCCAATAGCACTTGTAATAAGACGGACAGGATATCTATCACTTTTGTGATGAAGTAATCCATCGGCCGAACTCTGAATCAGTCCCTTAGTCCACACGGTTGATGTAGGATGTGTGCTGCGAATCGTAGTCTTACCCACACATTTGATTATAACTTCTTCCCAAGGGAAGGAATGTTACGAATTCTCATGCTGGTTGACCTAGTTAATACAATGTAATTGGGGGGCAGAAAAGAAAGGGACACTAGGGGAATTACAGACTGTACATGTAAAGCAAACGTACACATTTGAAGGGAACCTCTAACAATACAGCTGTCGTATGATAAGCCTTAGGATGTGTAATATAGGAAAATACGATAAAAACGGCATGGTTTCGAAGCAATATAAAGTATTTCCACTGATGCAATGCTAATCCAGAAGAGGTATGCTGCCCCCCTTTTTGGTTTGGTTGGAGACGGTCAGCTTATTAGAACTAAAAGCCTTGCTTTGTCCAGTTACAAAGATGGCCGGTCGGTGGATGTGCATGCCCAGTTGCAAAGTGCCAGGGAATGTCTGTGGCACACAACAGTGACGACATTAGTTTGATAGAAAGGAATACATGTATCTATAATCATGCACGCTTGGAAACCCAGTTTTAAACTTCGACCCTGTGATTCAGTAGATCTGAACATATTCACTTTTTATGTAATATATAGCTAACTTTTTGTTCATAAGATATATATCTATAAACAGGTTTCTTAATTAATGTTACAATTTGTCTAACAATTTTGCAATCTAAAGCCAGCCCAGTGAAATTGACTTTATTTACTCAGTCTTGTTATGCGTGGTTTGCTAATTATTAAATAATAAATCCAATGTTTGTTTCAATTTTCTTCACAGTTTGAAAACCTTGTGGAAAGTGATGAGGTGAGTAACTCAGTGGTTTTTTTATTGAACGTTCAAATTTGTCATGCTCAAAATAATTTGATATCTGTCTTAATTTTTTAAAAAAAAGCATAAATGGTGTGTTTGATGCCTGTAAATTCATACATTGATTTAATTCATAAATTTTTCTATGCTACAATGCTACATGTAATACTTAGTCGTGTTGTCCACACATTAAATTATATTTTTGGATTGCTACAAATGTAAAATTCTATAGAACAATTACCCAGTTGAAGTAATATCCTGCCATTTATTCATATGTACTGCACATGCACATATCTTGTTAAATTCACTACCGGGTTTCAAATTCTGTATTTTAGTTTCTCTCCCTCTCGTGTGAAGTATTCTCCATTGATATGATTTCTTGAACACAGAGCCCTCCTGTAGTTGGTGGGATTAGGGAGCGAGGGGCCTTGGAAGTAAGCCTATGCTATTTGTTGTCTTTGACTCTTGGTTGCTAGACCTGTAACTAGGAAAATAAGTTTTGGAGTTAAAGCAAGAGTTAATGTTGCTTAATCAATACACTGCAATGGAAACATTTACATTGGATATGGCAGTGTGAATATCTCTCTCAATGTATATAATTTTTATTTTCTTGATTGCTAAATGCCAGTAAAATGATTAACACAAAAATTAGGTAATGTACCAAAAGGCCTACTGTGTGTGCTGACATGCTCCGTATTGTAGATTTCAGTGTAAGCCCACATGGCACTTCCATCTTTTTAGAAAACAAAAGAGAGTACACAGGTCCCCAGAGGAGAGGGTGGATGAACCAACGTAAGTGGAGGCACAAAGGAGGGGAATCCTCCTTATCGGAACTAGAGTCCTCACACACCCAGCAAGCTAGGTGTCATGCTTCATCATATGGACTTGCTCCTCGTCGGGTTGGCGGTGCAATACCCTACGGGCACCCATGAAGGGGCTCTATAGCAGAGATCTTCTGTTGCTGCCGTAGGGTGCTGTGGGTGTGAGGGCACTAGGTGTGGTGGACGATCAGCTTATAGCCACATCTGCTTAGAGCTCTAAATTGATTTCCCCTTAGGTGTTTCTACTGGAATAGGAGAAGGTCAGTGGAGTGTTTGCACAGATGCTGAAGCACTAACGTCAATTTTATCTTGTTACCCAGACCATTAACCTTCCAGGTCCAGGTGTTGAGTTAATTTGTACCACAAACAACCATGAACAACTGTTCTGTTTCTCCAGGGCCCCCATCCCTCCATAATCTGCTTAGTGTTGCCACCTGCCCTATCGCCTGTCAACCAACCCCAGTGCATTAAAACCTTCTGCAGATGAGCAAACAAACTTGAACAGTTAACATAACAATGTCTGTATCCGACTGCTGGAGCCGCTGTCGTCTCGGAGAGGCATGACGTTCAGAGTCCCAATCGATCTCCTGGCACCCAGTCTTTGCCCCTTTCCGCCCCACAGTGCACCAGCCCTCAATCAAGTTCCACGCCTGCTATGGGGAGTCAAAGTGCCTCGTCTTGTCCTCAGAAATGATACAAAGCTTGGCTGCATCATGTATTTAATCTTCTTTTCTTTCTCAGTGCTCGTTAGACTCCTTGAAAACTGTCTCTGTCTTGGCACCTGTAGGGTGAAATCCAGACAGAGTCTTATGGTTGCATTGTCGATGCGTAGGTCTCCATGCACGCAAGTCGCTTGAAGGATTGCATCCCGTTCTCTATGGTTGAAGATTCTTGCTATAATGGTGCGTGGAGAGCGCTCCTGGTTTCGGTCGGGGGCTCAATGATCGGCTGACCTTCTCAATTGAGAAGAACTTAGACAGTCTCTTAGGGCGTAGGGTATTAAGGATTAGGTCTTCCACGTAGAGATCGACACTGGGCACTCCCGCCCCCTCTGGTACCCCATCATTCGAATGTTGTTTCTTCTGGACCGCCCTTCCTGGTCCTCCAGTTTGGCCGTAATGATGGCACAATGGCATTCTGTTTGGTCAGGGTTTGGACCTGCTCCTCAAGTTTCTTCATCTTGAACTGTAGTCCACTGATCTGGGATTCCTCTGTCTTCACTTTTTCTGAGATATCACCAAAGTCTGTCCTCAGGAGGTTGACGACTGTGATGACTGCGTCCAATTTTGGCTTGATTGTGTTCCGCAGTGCTTGGATGGCGGCCATTATTTCCCTGAAGGATGGCTCCTCGTTGGACTGATCAGGCTGGCCAGCCAGTGGTTTAAGTTCGGTCGTGCCCTGCTATGCCCCGCCAATGGCAGGCATCACTACAGCGTATTTGTCGAGATTATTTGAGTGTGTGGTTTTAGGCCCATGATTCCTGACCATGTCCTTCTATGCCACTCTACTCCAACAATCCCTGTCTACAGCGCAGCACTTTACGTAGGTCTGTGTCGAGGCCAATAAGCCCCAAATGTTCAGCAGGGGTGATTGTTGGTGAAGAGGCTGTACCTTACAAATGATCCCTCATCGGCATCTCCCAGACAGTGTGTGAGGTGAGCAAATGAGGGCCCTACCAAAAGCTACCTCTCCTCTTGGCAGATCCGGCAAGGGAGGGGGGGTGTTCTTAACCCAGGCCCCACACTCATATGGCACCGCTCTCTCCACTCTTGCGGCCTCAGCATGGACAACCTCGGCCCAGGGCATGGCGAGCTTGCTGTCTATTCAGGCTCCCCAACGTGGATCAGCGTCTGTCTCGCTCTAACCAGGGCAGATCGTGGTCCCACATACTGCTTCAGTCTGTCTTCTCAGCCAGTACTTGCTGGATCCATTAATGGCCTTTTGCAGCCTGTAATGGCTTCAGGCCTCTCACCGAACTGCTGTTCTCTTGCACCTTGCCACCACCAGCCAACGCCTCCTCCTATCCCTTGGCAACACCCCAGGAGCACAAGCCATCGGAGTCGCCCAGCCGCTGCATGTCTGTGGCTCTGCACGTGGTCTGCAGCACACCGGCCTCTGCTCCTCCTCTGGGCCTCGCAATGTCACTCCACCTCTGGTAGCATATGTGCCATTGTGCAGAGGACCCCAAGCCAGGCCGCCGCTTTTCTCCTTCTCACTGCGGTCTCCGCACTAGACCTGCAATGTGGCCCCGTCCTCCTCCTTCACTCAATGCCCACTCTCAGCAGGATCTCCGCATCGGGCACAACGGCTTCTCTTTGCGGACTCTGGCAGTGTGGCACCTTCTGTCGTCCAGGGGTACCACACAGGAACATCACTGATTGCCCCCCTCGTCTCACTCCGCGCACCTCTGCCCAGCCAGCCTTTCTCCAACCGCCACAAGGCCTCCGGGTCTCTGTCGAGTCCACACACCTCCGCCTCTGTTCCATGCCGAGATTGACCGCAAACGCTCAATGTAGACCCGTCACACCTGTTTGTAGTGACACTTTACGGATCTTGACAGAAGGGTGAGGAATTATTCCCTGGCAGCTACGGGGCTGCCTCAATGTGTTGGCACATAGCCACTCCCCATCAATATCCTTTTCTAGCTGATTGCTTGCTGAGGTGTATGCTCTTCTCATTCCTGAAGGGTGACAACCCAGTTTTAAAGATGTTTGCACACGGTCTAGAAGTCTACAGAAAGAACTTGGATAAAGCTGGTGCATGTGGCCGGAGTAATATCCACATCTGGAATACTTGTTGTAGCAAACAATAACAACAATTCAAAACACCATTGTAGGAACCCTAATTTGAACCAGAGGAAGTATGCAGTACCCTCCCCCCAAAAAAAGAACCTCTTTCAGATAAAACCACATTAATAGAAATGACTGTGCCTGTCAGAGTCTAATGGGCTACGCAATTCGAGATTGCTGCACTGTAAAACTCTTCCAATCGTTGTAGGAAGCACTCATCATCTTGAGAAGCAATACCCGTAAATACAAGATGGACACATGGGCAGTGGAAGAGAGGATATAGTGAGACAAGGGAACACAGCACACAGATAGTACTGCTCTGAGAAAATCACAACTTGAACAATTTATCTAATTTATCGACCTATACAATATATTATAACCGTTACTCAAGGATTACACGAAACACCAATCCACTAGCATTCAAATAATTCTAAACCCTCTCAGCAATGTGATCAGCCACATACAATTCTGCACTCACACAATCACTCCATTAACACTTATGAAAGTATAGTCCTATCCTGTGCAACCTGAGGTCCACCAGAACCCCAAGAAGATGGCCAGACTGATGAGGATAGTCAGAGGGTTAAATGCCCTGCACCCATCAGAGATAAACCATGCAGAGGCAAACCTAAAGACACATATTCCTCACTCAGGTTTGTGTGAACTCCCAATGACTGATTTGGAACACAACTGCAGAGAAAAACCTAATCCAACTCAACGCCAATGCCATTATATTAGGCATATTCTTTCCACTGTCCTACCCACAAGCCCCTTCATGGGGAAACGCACAATCAAAAACCTACATCAGCAAGGAAAACCACTAAGGGCCACATACTTGGCAAGCATGCCCTATGTAAAAATCCATATACCATAGTATAACTGAACTGGACTGCCCACTCCAGTGTACCTCTAATAGCTTCGTTGACTACCTGAGTGAAATTAATGGTGGTTCAGTGGTTTCATATTTTAAATGTTTTCACTAGAAAAGGTAAGTACCTTTTTCTAGTTCCTTGACTGTATGTCCAGTAGTCTCCTTTATTCAGTGTATAGGCAGAAGACCTATGTAGTCCTCAGAGAGAGCTAGATTAATCCACCTAGTGTGACCACTTCATGGGCTTGGGCAAAGGGTGGGTGATGGTGACCTTTTTCCGGGGGGAGGGGGCATTTTTCTTGGGAAAATAATTCCTGCAGAGTAATAATTACAAAATGAGTAATATATGCTAGACTTCCGTGACCAGGGTAATATCATTTCAGCAATGAGCATCCTCTTAGGCTGTGGCTTCAATGGGACCTATTGTCTCAGAGTTGTTTTTAAATAACTCAATCCTCCATGTATGTATATTGTAAAGGAAGGAAATGAGTGGGTAGGCATTTTACTTTTTAGAGTTTTCTATAACGGCCTGTTCTACTAGTTTTGATTTTCATTGGGTTGATGTAGAGAAGTAAGAATCTTAATGATATTGGACAGTAGTTGTCCTTGATGTAGTGGAGCGCCGCAGATGTTCAGAAGGGGAGGGACAGGAGTACCAAAGGGGAGAGATGACAAACCTTGCCTGGGTCACTAATTGAAGTCATGCTTAAAACAACCTTCACAAATGTAAGTATCCTGAAAGAGGAGCTTAGTGGAAAGAAGGACTAAAGACAACAAAACAAAAAACCCTACAGTGAGTAATTTATCTTCTACATACTGTACAGTTTTATAAAGTTATACAAAGTACCTTTTCTGTGAGTCTGTAGCTATAAGATTGAGTCTATCTTTAAAATTACCTTCTTCAACTGGGTTATTGTTGGCCTGACCTCTGCAGAAAGATATGTAGATTTGTAGTATTTCATAAGTAGATTAGCTGCGCTAAAGACGGTCTAATCAGAAATCTTTTCTGGATGAGGACAAAACTGAGTCAGCCTAATACTGCGGACAGATAGTCCTGTCACAGATAAAACCCAGAACAAATTGTTCATGGCCTGTGCAGACCTTATAATTTAATTGAGCATCCAAACAGAAATACCCTCTCTTTTCTAATAGGGTGCAAGCCTATATATGTTTATATTTTAGTTGAAAAGCTATTAAACAAATTGGTTAACCATGAAAAAAGCCATTGATGTGAATTTTTCTATGTTGTCATGGGTCCTGAATGTAAAGAAAATATTCATTTGGCCATGTATGGTTTCCTTGATGCAGTTTATAATAGTTTGCTGAGCTTAAACTGATGGGTCAAGATAAATATTCTGTGGCCAGCTGGCAATTCAAAGTTTTTACCTAGTCAGTAGGGACATTTGGGAGGGATTAGAGTTCTCCTGCAAGAGGAAGAGGTCGCGGAGGAATCCGCATATGAGGATTAGCTGGCACTCTGACAAACCTGTGGATGTCTTTCTCACTGGAAGGGACAAAAGGGAACCGGCAGAACTCCAGCACTGATTACCCCCTGTGTTCCCTTTGAAGTCTTGCAGCATACAAAACTGATTTTCAATATGAGTTAAAGGTGGAGTCAGTCTGAGGTTATAGACCTTGCAGACAACCACTTTATTTATTCAGCTTGAAAAATACCAAAATGCTGAGTAGAGAGCAGGCCAGCCTGTGGCCTCCTCCCAAGAAATGCCAGGGGTGAAACAATGATGCGGCATCTCTGTATTGGGTAAGGGCAACCTTCTAGAACTCCTACAGTGTGGCTGAGACCACAGGAGAAGAAGAGTGGAACCAAAGAAGAGAAGGATGATCTGGCTCACCCAAGAACTGCTGTCTGTAGTGGAGGAGCCCACTCAAGACTTGTAGTTCTGGGCCTACTAGTGGATTATTTCTCTGGGTTCAGTGGTACTGGCTTCTCCACTCTTTCTGTGGGACAGTGGAGGGTGTGGACGTCATGGAAACACAGAAAAAGAGGGTACCCTGGTCCTGTGCTGGGTACTCATGAAATTGCACTCGTTGGCTGGACACTTGGGCGGTTCACAGATAGCGTGGAGGCTGTGGGCCTAGGAAGTGCAAGCACAGTGTAGATTGGTTTTGAGGGCCATGAGATGGAACTGCAGGTAGGCGCCAGACCAGGAGACTACCAGAAGGTAGGACGGGGGGCAGGTCCTGAGCTCTTCCTAATGTATTGGATATAGAGAAGAGAAGCAGTAGTGCTATGGGCTGGTAAAATCACAGGGGGAAAACCCCAATATTTTAGATGTCTGGAGGCCCAAATTTGACACAACTTGTGACTGGAGCACACCACAAGGAGCCTGACACAATAAAAACAGCTCAAATTGGCCTCTCGGGGCCTGAGAAATGTTTAAATATTTGAGCCACTCATGTGCGGCCTTTCAAGGAACAGCTCGGACCAGAAAAACCTCTACTTCCTCCCGGGAAGGCTGTATTTTTGATCTTCACAGGGACCACACAGAGTGGTTGGTGGTGTTAATAGTTGATCCACCTCAATCAAGTAGAGTGTTACAAGGTCCAGAGACCGGAGGGATGAGAATTGTGAAGGAGCCGCCATCCACCCAGGTATCAAGAGGTGGTCTGGGGAGAGACGTGACGGTTAATTATTTACCCCCAGTGAGAATAAGTGGGGGAGAAATTGATTCGGGACGGAGTGCTTTAGAAGTAGGGCCCGCCCCCATAGAAGTTAATAATCCTGATACTAACACGGCTGACAATGCTGCCACGATGGTTCTCGCTGCCGATATATCAGGCCAGTAGGTAATACGAGCAGAAATAGAAATAAAAGTAGAAGCAGAAGAGGAAAATATGAGTGGGGGTAGGAAGCCCGAAAAGGATTCCGAAAAAGGGGTTGAGTTTTTCTCTGTTTCGGATGGGGCAGAATGGTCAGAGGGCATTACGGACCGCAGTAACACCGATCTAAGTAACCGTGATATCGAGATTGAACTGTCAGATGGGGAAAAATCAAGGACAATCCGGAGAAGAAAGAAAACACGAGAGAGAGACCTTACTTGGGACAATACCCCTTCGACCCAGCTTATTAGCGCCCCAGCAAATGAAGAAAACGGGGAAGAAGTGGGTGGGTCTAGCTCGCTGACATTAGAGGTGAAAGCGAAGGAATATTTGGATAGTCTGACAGGGTGAGAAGATATAAATAGGGTATAAGAAAGGGAAAAGCTAAAATAGGGTTTCTTTTTTTCTTGTTTTTTTTCTGTAGGGTAGTATAACTAAAACACTAGGAGAAGGATAATATCTAGTAATTACACAGCATGCACTAACTAAAGGTAGTATGTGTTTATGGGCTCTCAGCTTTGTGCGATGCATCCATCACCCGCAGACACTTGTCTGAGTGTCTCTTGGAGGGGATGGTGGGGGGGGTGGGGGTTCTGGGAGGGGAAGGGGAGTGGGAGGGGAGGACAGGGGGGATAACATGTGGAAAAGACATACCCAGAGGAGAAGAGGAAATATGTAGACTTTTAAAAGAAATGTGTGTAATTCAGAGTATGAACTGTATTGTGTTGGAGAGGACGGATGGGAAAATAGGATTGGTAGGATTTCAAGGAACTGCTAAAATCAAATTAAGATGGGGATAATCAACATCTGCTCAACATGAAGGACTTAATGATGCAGCCAAGAGAGGTAAACTGGGGGAGTTGGTAAGGATGAATTCATGCGATATTGTCTGCTTGCAAGAGACCATGTCCCTTGGGGAAAAAAGACATTGGATGATAATCCAAGGATACAATCTTTTGACATCTACACTTCAAACATCGAGGGGTAGCCATTTTGGCTAAAACATCTTTGGGTCAAGCCAAGCGGATACAAAAATCTACTCCAAAGTCTTAGCCACTCGGTTGGGAAGGATCATTGGCCGGTTGGTCTCCCTGTGGCAGCATGGTTTTATACCAGGGAAAGGAACAACAGAGCATATCCGTAGAACGATCTCACTATTCGATATTGTGTCTGAAACGTGGGGACAGATGGCCATGATCCTTCTAGACGCCGAGAAGGCATTTGATAGAGTGACATGGGGATTTTTGTGGGGGATTCTGGAGCTAAAGGGGTATGGACAGGGATTTATTAGAGCAATTAAAGCAATGTATCATGGTCCAAAAGCCCGGATACAAGTGATGGGGAGAGAGTTGGTGAGGTTTTTATATCTAGGGGAACCCGGCAGGGGTGTCCCTGTTCACCCATACTATTTGCTCGATATATCAACCCATTAGTGGAGGAGCTACTACAGTCATGCAAAATCAAACCCATATGTACCAAGGGGTATCAGAGTACAATATTGGCTTATGCTGATGACGTGGCAATTTTAACAACAGACCCGAAAGAGGCCCTTTATGAAATTAATTGTATAACAGAGGTTTGGCCTGCTTTCAGGATATGCTCTAAATAGAGGGAAAACTATTGTTATTTGTACAGATAATGTAGATTTTAAGGATTTAACGCGAGCGGAGTTGGCAGTTTATCTAGGGGTGCGAATTACAGCAAAAGTGGATAATATAATCAATTGTAATTTTGATCCACTGGTTAAAACTATAGCTGCAGAACTGAAGAGGGTGAATGGGCTACATTTGTCGATAATTGGGTGGGGAAATTTCATGAAAATGACTATTTTGCCCAAAATGTTATACCTGTTCAGGTTAATTCCGCTCGCTCTGGAGCATGGGTACTCATAGTACGGCCCGCGGGCCGTCAGCGGCCCGGCAAGCCTTCCTTGGCGGCCCGCGGACCTTGCAGAGGACGTATCTGGGTTTTAAAAAAAAACTATATTGCGTCAGGATCAGGAAACACGCAGTTTGCAGCAGCCCGGACTCTCAGAGACTCTGCTCTGTGGGGGCCGGGCGATTCCAGTGATAGAGTGGAGCTGCAGGGGCCTAGGAGGTGAACAAAGCCTCGTTAACATGTTAATGGTCTTTTAAAGACCGGGGAAGTACTGGGGAGCGACTGTGTGTTTGTGTGCCAGGGACGCTGTCTCAGCCGAGGGCTGAGACACACCCACACACGGGTGAGATGAGGGAGGGAGGGAGGGAGGGAGGGAGACAGGGAGACAGAGGGAAGGAGAGGGCTCAAAACGGATCAACACGTTTTTCCATGCAGTGGAAAGGCATTCGCAAAGGCTGAATACATAATCAGATGGGATTAATTCCTCGAAAATGTATTCAGCAGAAATACTTTGGTCCCAATTACTGGTGTCTCTGGAATTTCGCATCAGTAATCTTGCATCACACATTCAATTACCAATATTATGGATACTAGTGAATTACCTTGCTGGAGCGAGGAATACAACATTTCCACAGAAATCCTCCATTCTTCAGCCTATTCACACTCGGCAATTTCACAGGCTTTCAGAGGGGATTCTCGCAAATGCAGTATTCCCCTATTAATAATAACAATTCCTAATTCGTCTAGAAACAGAATCCGGAATTCCACAGGACACACGATGGGGGCCTTAGAAGATTAAATATGGCGGTACACAAATGAGACGGGAATAGCAAACAATACATACAGAATAAAAGAGAACAGGGAGTTTGGCGGCCTGGAGAGATTATTTTGGTAGGAAAATATGGATGTCCATGACACATTTCGTTTAGCAGACACTATTTAAAGAGTGTAGTCCAAGTAGGCAACGGAGACCGTTCGTTCGACAGAGGGAGGGAGACAGAGGATGACAGAGGGAGACAGGTAGAGGGAGGGAAGAAGAGGGAGGGAGAGGGAGGGAGAGGGAGGGAAGGAGAGGGAGAAAGAGGGAGGGAGGGAGAGGGAGACAGAGGGAGACAGAGGTTGACAGAGGGAGGGAGGGAGACAGAGAGGTAGAGAGAAGCAGTCAGGGGGAGACAGAGGGAGGGAGATGGGGGGAGGGAGAGGGAGAGGGAGGAAGACAGAGGGTGAGGGAGGGAGACCGAGGGAGAAGGAGAGGGAGGGAGAAAGGGACAGAGAGAGAGGGAGAGGGAGGGAGGGAGAGGGAGGGAGGGAGGGAGGGAGAGAGAGGGAGGGAGACAGACAGTGACAAAGAGAGGGACACCGGGAGAGGCAGTCAGGGGAAGACAGAAGGAGGGAGACAGAGGGAGAAAGAGGGAGGGAGACAGAGGGAGGGAGACAGAGGGAGGGAGGGAGGGAGACAGAGGGAGGGAGACAGAGAGGGAGACAGAGAGGGAGAGAGAGAGATGTGTGTATGCCGGATTTGGTGGCTCCGTGGACGAAGGCGTCTGCTGCAGGGACCTGTGTTCAACCTTATGGTCACTTTTTATTTTTGCTTTAGCCCCGCCCCCTCCCTTACTGACCCCGCCCCCACCGGTGCGGCCCTCAGCCAGAAACCACGCTGTGAATTTGGCCCCCGAGAGAAAGTTTGTGAGTACCCATGCTCTGGAGGATCATATACTCAAAAATATCAATTCTATGTTTTCCAATTTTATGTGGCAATATGGGAAGGTGAGGAGAGCTGTGAAGTTCCTGACATTACCACAAGATCGAGGAGGGCTTGCAGTTCCAAACAGTACATTATATTTTTGGGCTGCCCTATTGCATCAAATATCTTTTTTGTTGAAAATAGATGGTAATTGCAGTGAAGATATGATTGAGAGAATTCCCATAATATTTGAACTTTCATTAGGAAATGAGGCCTATGGGCTGCTTTTAAAACAACTCGAGCAAAGTTATTACAAAAAAAGTTTGGTTTTAAATTATACAGAGTGCATGGAGGCTACGGAAGCAGATATCAAAATTTATGGAAATTTCTAATGTTATGCAATATACCCTCTTATGGCATGTATCGTTTTTTTCGGTGGATCTTTATGATGCTATGGGGAGGAGTGGGAAAATAAAGGGGTGGCCACTATTGGAGAGTTTTATGGTGGAAAACAAAAACCCCAATTCTCCAAACTTCAACATGACTTCGGAATACTTCCCAATCATTTTATTTTAATTTGTACAGATCAAGAGTATTCTTACAGCATATAGACCAAGGGTGAAGATTGAGAAGATACCTATGATGGACCAGATTTTTAGTGAGTCCTGTAAAATTAGAAGCCTATATAGTCTTTTAATAGCAGCATTGCCGGATGATTTGGAAAAGAATGAGACGTCTTGGGCAGTGAAATTGAATAACCCCGACGTAGATATTTATAGGAGCTTAGATTTATCTGCTGAAATATTTTTATCTTCGAATTTAAAAGCACAATTATATAAAACCATATTTAACCTTTACTTTACACTGGCTAAGCTATTTTCATGGGGGGAAAAAGGTGGATGATAAATGTCCCAGGTGTGGGGTGGGTCCGGCTACACTGATACATATGTTCTATGATTGCGGGAAATTGACCCTCCTAAAATCGGGGATCCTCTGTTTTTGAAAAACCCTATTTTGTATTAATCTTGAGCTGCCCTCTACGTTAGTGATCCTGGGATATGACAGCACTTTGGGCTGCAATAAAGAACAAGTACACTGCCTCTTTTTAGGCACAGCTAGCTTTAGAATAATGTTAGCAGCTCGCTGGAAAGACATAGAACCATCGACTTTTCAGATGTGGCTAGCCAGACTTCATGGTGTCTGGAAACAGGAGGCAGCCTTATATGCATGCAGAGGGAGGAAAGCTAGAACTCTGGGGCTAAAAATATGGGCATGTACATCGGAATGGAGCAGGAGGGGCTGGGGGTTTGGAATAGCTGGAATGTACATAATGATATTAAAACTTCTATAAAGGAACTTGGTGCTATATTTAAATAGGTAGGTATCCCCATGAACTATATATTGATCAATTGCTATTTATTTGTTTATACTATATGTATTGTACCCCCTACCCTTTAAGGGGTATGGGTATTGAACTTTTGATATACTAATTTTATGTATTGTGATCAATTACTATCTATTTTTATACACCGTATTTATCAGATTCATCTATTTAGGAGGTATTTGCATGGAACCTTTGATATATTGGTTTTATGTATTGGCATTAGATAGCCTGATGAACTGACTTTGCATTGTAAAATTGCATTCATTTTGGGTCACCAACTATTTCTATGAATTTCTATGAATTTATGTTTCATTTTGTATTTTTGGACAATTGTCTACTCTGGGTATGATTTAAAAAAAAAAAAAAAAAGTTTGAAGTGCTTATGTTCTACTTTTTTAATGTATGGGGACCTTGCCAGTAGCCCTGGCTCTTTATTAATGCACCTCTCATGCATCTGAGAGGCACATGGAGGGAGGATTTGTTGGAGTTGGCTTTTGTTTTTGTTAGGGGTTAAAGCTTACTGGTGTACAAACCATTAAAGGTGCCTCCAGCTCAGTACATTCGAAGCTCAGCCACATTTCCTTGCTCACTGGGAGCTCCTAAGAGGATTTTTCAAAATATTCAGCAATCCTAATCCGATTGCTGTTTCTTATTCCATTTTACTTGATGTCAAGGTAGACTGTTGAAGCATTGCATTCTCTAGGACAAAAGCACACCCAGGCCATTGTTGGCAAGATTTTTAATTGATAAATGTCTTTTCGGTGCTTTTAATCTTTATTCTAAGTTGTTGCGAGATCACACTAATGACAGTAGCAAATTCGACATGTCCAAGTCCAACACAGTGACATTTCTGAAAGGAATTTGAGAATTGATCAAAGTTTTCAAAACCCCAGAGCAAGATCATGTAATACAAGAAAGAAGAGTTTTGAATAGTTTTGTGAATTGCATTTTAAATTATTTTATTACGTGGGCTGCTTTCAACCAGCTTAAACTTAGTTTTTTTGGTTTTTTATCCTCTGGCCATTCTATATTTTATATTCGTTTAGTATAATAAAGCAAACGAAACTGAACTGTTCTTGTGGCCTATATACCATATTGTAGCCCGTATTATTGTTTTCAGAAAGGGTATCCTAGTCACATATGTTGCCTTTTTGTTTCCGCAACAGTTCACCTTTAATTAACAGCAAAAATATTGATGGACAACTTGCACGTTCTCAAATCATGTTTGATGTTATTTGCCTTATTATTGTGTTTTTGTTATTTTTAAATAGGCCGAAAGTCCAGGAAGCAGCCAAAGGTAAGAATTCATTCTTATGAAAATATATTTGTATTGAGATATTAGATTTAAAGTTTTAGATGGGCGAATCATATGAAATGCAATTTAAGTACCAATAAGTCCTCAGGCGCCATACCCTCATGGTGCCTTTGGTTTTTGTTCTCTGAAATAAACAGTGCAGGTCCCGATGCACCAGAGTCCAAAGCATGCTTCAAATGGCACTTGAAAATTCCCAGTGGGGAGTCTGGTTCCAGCATTGTGGTTACTTCTATTCCCGTGCAGGGTTCTTGTGATGCCCTTGTCTGTTTTACAGCAATACGATCAATTTAGGCCCTGTTTACAAAGATATAAAAGAGTCAGTACAGCAGTGATGCAACGTGAGCTGTAGAGGCGAAGATCTCTTGTGCATTGTCCATGTGAAACTCTGCTAATTATATTTATGCTCCAGCAGACTTCTGGTACATGAGGGCCGTGTCACAAATCTTACCTGAGCTCTACACGATTATGCTATGTTGCTCACTAACAGAGTAGTAGGTCTGTTAGGTTTAGGGGTCCACCCAAAGTGGAATTTCTTTTAGCATGGGTGGCTACCATTCCTAGACTACGACTCTAATAATTAATTAAGTGGACCTTATTAAGAGGGCTAGAGGATTTATCCGATATTAAATTGAGCCTAAACAAGATCTGTATGTCATCAGCTTACATGTAAAAGCGACATCCACGTTTTGTGAATCCTTTTAGCCAGAGGCGCCACATAGAAGTTAAATAGGAGGGTAGATATTCTAGAACGTTGAGGTACTCCCCATTTAACAGTATTTGCCGAGGAATCAATAGATTGAAAGATAACTCTTTGCTGACGACCAGTCAAGAAAAATTCTATCTGCTTAATGGTACGGTCTCCGGGAGCAACCATGATTTAACTCTGGCAAGAAGTTTATGGTGATCAGGATCTCTGGTGTCACAGGGTGCAGAGACGTTTAATAAAACCAAAGAAGTAGGCCCCAGAGAACTTGCCTGACACACGCATAGAGTAACATTTCTTTTGTCCCAATCCATTCATTAAAATCCTTTTTTTTTCCCTTAGGGTTCTTACAAGTAGTTTGTTAAAGGAATCCTTACGTTTTCAGTCTACTATTGTAGAGGGCAAGGTCGGCTAACTGGCAAATTCAGTGACAAAAAATACCTGTCTTAATGATTTTTCCATAAAGAACCATATTTGTCTTTGCAGTAGGTGGGAGGCAACACAAATTTCCTTAGGAAGGCAACAAGAGCCGTGAAAGGCCTTGTACCTGGACAGCCTAGTTTGTTGCATGGTACAGCTGCCACCCAGTCAACCAAGGACTGAAATCCTATTGGAAGATGAACTGAGTAAATTTCCTGTTATTCAAAGGAGTAGTACCATAGTGGAGATGTTTTTTAAATGGGTCTTAAATGCAAGTATTAAAACATAGGAGCCAATAAAGGTGCCTCAGGTCAGGGAGTACATGGGGCACGTTTTAGTGCGTCTTCTGAATCCTGCCAGAAGAGGGTAACTGTAAAATACAAGGGATGACAAAAGTAGAAGACACGATGGTGAAAATAGTGAAAGTCCAGTTTCATTTCTTAAATTGACAGTTTCTGTTGGCACTGCGCATTGACGTTTGTGTTTTTTTTCCTATTTTAAGCATTAGTTTTGCATTGTGGCTCCTTTACAGCTTTACTTTGTGTGTCTAATCTTCATTCTCTAAAATGTTCTTCATCGTGTGCTGCTTTTGCGTTTTTACCTTTGAGCTCACATGCTGTTTTATTGCATGTTGCAACTGCTAAGGTCCTCTTGTCGAAATTGTTCGCAAAGTAGTTAGGAACAGGTCTTATAGTTTCTTGTATTGATTTTCCTCAGTAGAGGCTCTCGTTTTCTGCTATGTATTTCTTTATATCAAGAACATCAGTATATAATTTGGTTTGCCGATTTTTCTTTGCCAACCCAGTTGGAGTATTTTGCATTATTTATTTGTTGTGGGCAATTTAATCCAGGCAAAGCTTAAAACCTTCTTGTGCATTTTGTTTTTTAAAGGTGTAGTAGTTATGCTCAAAAGTAGATCTTGTTTCACTCCTGTCTAATGGCTTTGACATCTGCCGTTTCATAGGTTTTGACAATTTGTTTATTTTTTAGATTGTTAGTCTCAGAAAAGTGCGAAGATGGCATTTATGGTTGGGTTTCTTTACCTTTTCATGATGTTAGACTGCTATTCTTCCATGTTGCTTTTAAAATAAGTCTCACCCTATCCTCATGTTTTCGCTTATGCATGTAGAGCCTTTTCTTGCATTTCACCTTGAATTTGTTTTAGTATGACCTTCGCTTAGATTAGGTCATTGTCTGCTTCTGGCACTGGTGATGGTGTTCCTTAGGGATGTTTTAATGGCCTTTTCCAGAATGTTCTTTTGACAATTGATGCTCAATTGGTTTCTGTAGCAGATCTGTAGCAGGTCTGTTGCAGATTGTAATGTATCTGCTATTTTGTCCTGAAATATCCTGTGTGCCATCTTGCTGATAAATGTTTTAATTGTTTGGAAAAGCAAATAATTGCTTGGGTGGTTATGTCTGCTGTTCTTATGGTGACATTGATGCAGTTGAACTTGTGCAGCCATTCTAGGGTACTTGTGCGTTAGGAATTGAAACTAGATGGCTTTTCTTGTGTTTGCTCTTCACCGTGCTTTGGTCTCTGACTGTAGAAAGTTGATTGTGCAGACATGAACTCTGTGACCACAGTAACTTACTCATAGACAGTTTGACAAGAGAACATTATCCTCAACATATTTACCTGATGGATGCAGCAATACAACTTGTATGACCACTGAGGTGTTACAGACTACCGAAGCATCGCCAATTAAAGGAATCGTGCTTCGATTTATTAAAGGACTACTTTAAAAGTCAGTGACATATTTTCAACTATCCACAGCGCAGGGGAACCCCCAACCATTCAGGGGGGCCTGACCCTTCTGCGTGCATCAATTCAGCCCAAGTCCCATGAATAGCTGTGAGATTTGGGGAAATGAAGGGCCCCTCAAAACATTCTGAGGGCCCCCTCAAAACATTCTGCAGGGGGGTATCATTTTGCGTCACGCCCCTCTTTTTCTTTCATAATGGATAGATTCCCTGATCTTCGTCTATGTGTTTGTAAACAGGTAATTTGAATAGTGCTACAATATTCCGTACAGGGACGTTCTTATAAAGTTGAACTATTTCTCTTTAATGCATTTGCTGGTTTTCTGTGATGTGTTTGTGCTGTACAGTAACCTCAATGAAATATGAGTGAAATGGTTGTCTCCATGAATTTTGACGGAGTTTTAGACTTGATGGGATGTTCAAGGCCGGGTCAGAGCACACACTATCAGTTGTGTGAGGACAGCAGTTAATCATCAGGCATGGAATTCATTCATAGCTAAAAGATAAAACATTTCCAACTGCGATATGTAATTCAAATAAACATGAACACGTTAAAACTATAAAACGACATATGTAGTAAGTTGCTTTTGGTATCCTGTTAAACTGTATCGTATTTAGTTTGATTTGCTTTTGTTATTTCTTTGTTTTTTGGTGAATTTATAAGTTTCCTTGTACATTTTGAAAGGGAGACATCTGCATTAAAAAAACTTTAACCCACCCCGCCCCCTCCCCTCCCTTTTTAAAGGCTTTTCTATTTAAAGGTTTTGCGTGATCTGGGCTTTTGAGAGGCAAACACCACCAGGAAGCTGCCATCTTGCCTTCTCTGGATCCAGCGCCCAAGGTTGCTGAGCAAGGTGTTACTTGCCACTCGCTGTGCTCCCCTCTACCTTCCCTGCATGAAACAGGTGGATAAGGGAAAATAAGCGAGCGATGAGTGCTAAAACATGAGCTATTCAGCCTATTCGAGGAATGCTCAAGGTGGGCTAAGAGGCTTACAGGCTGTGTACATCCCACCTAGAATAGCAGAAATAAGTGAAGGTCATTACACAGCACAGGGTTTAAAACATGAAAGCGGACTGACTATGGTATCCTGAAATTTTATTTTTAAGTAAAAAGTAGCTTATTTATTTGATTTATTTATCTATTTATTTATTTAAAGAGATTTATATAGCCCTGGCTAGACCCGAAAGCATCAGAGCGCTTTACATGAGAATCAACAATGTAACAGAAAAAGATCAACCATTACATAATACATCAAGCATAGGCAATACATTAGGAGAGGAGAGAAGTGAGCGAGAAAAGTAGTGGAGGTGGCAGGGGAGGTGAGAAAGGGAGGATAAGGGAAGAGACAACAAGGAGAGACAAAAGGAAGTCTGTCTAAAGACCGACTGGGTAGGTGACGTCCAAGGAGGAACTCCCCGACCTGTCTCCCCTATAGCTAAACCAGGTAGTTCCATCGGGCATCAGACAAATAGTTCAGTCTCAATACATTAGGAGAGGAGAGACGGAGAGACATAAAAAGAGGGAGGATGCGGGAAGAGACGACAGGAGAGACGAAAGGAAGTCTGTCTAAAGACCGACTGGGTAGGTGACGTCCAAGGAGGGACTCCACGACCTGTGTCCCATATAGCTAAACCAGGTAGCTCCATTGGGCATCAGACAAAATAGCTAGGTCTCAGTTATCGAGGGAAAGTTCACAGATAAACATGGTGGGGACTAAGGGCCAGTACAGGTGAGGGCAAAGGTCAGTAGCAGGAAAGTGGAGAAGAGTAGAGCGGGGAGTGGTAGGGGGTAGGGGGAGGAGGGAGATGAGGTTAGGAGAGACGCAGGAGGGATTGCTTTACATGCTTAGTGCCACACTGTTAGGTTCCATGTCATGCCATGCACCCTCTCGGTCACGGGTTCACAACCCATTGGCTCAGTCTCGCGGCAGGGTGAGGGGATAGGGGGGGCCCAGTGCTAAACCCTCGAGCTACGGTCCCTATTGAACGGTTGTTGCGCTCCCCGCTCCCTTCAACAGTTCACAGTGCCCGTCATTGATGTTTTCACGGTGATCGCCGGTCCTTCCCCTCTCAGCCGGTCTCCTTAAATTTCACCGATCAGGGACCCCACTCCTTGGCGGGACCTGCTCTGGAGCAGCTGAACTCTCCGCCGCTCACTGGTTGCTCTTTGGCTGAAGATACGCCCATAAGATATCCCCCGGAGACCCTAGGTGCTAGTGGCGTAGCGCAGTCATAGGAAGCGAGTAGGGACACTTCTTGCATTGCGGTGGGCAGCGCAGTGGGAGCTGCGCGCTGGGTACATATCGAGTGATCTCATCCCCAGAGAAGAGAGCAAGCAGTGGAAGGTAGTCTTGCAGCAGCGTGTGGGAGCAGCTAAAACAGGCAGGTCTTCAATAATCCACTGGTAACATCACTAGGTGTGTAGGGGTGAGAGAGAGAAGCAGCGCGTTGTATACTGGAATACCACTCAGGAGAACACTAACACTATTCATTCAGTGGTAGCCGGGGTTTGTTGGGCTTAAGGCTTGGTGTTGTGAGCTCTGGGCCTTTACACTTTAGAATATGTGGCTCAAATGTACATAAGTATGTAGGAAGAAGGGGTAAAGTGGACAAATGTATCCCAGCCAAGGATTCCAAAATCCGGATAGGTCAACCCTACCACACATCTGGTGTGGTAGTAGTTTGGCAGATGTTCCCTAGAAAGAAATCAGTAGCCAGGTAAAACAAAACAAACACTGGCAAAGTCAATAGATTTGACGTTTTGTTTATGGAGTGCTTTGTAATAGAAGGGCAGCTGTGTATGTGCTCCCCTTAGCTGGACAAAGAGAAAAATCCCATGTTGACCAACTTCTTGAAGGAGCCGTGAGTAGTGCTCCTTGCAGAACGAAATGCATCGATAGATTTAAGGTGTTACCTCTAGGATGTGTTATTAATCCCTTCCATGCTGGGCCGATTCCCCCGCTGTGCGGTAAACAACCGAACAGGGCGGGCCGTGACGAACCCCAGCCGCCATCAGCACACTAGCACCGTGGAGCGTGACGGCTGGGGTTCGTCATCAGCATGGAAGGGGTTAAAAAGTAGTCTGGATATTGAGTTGCATTGTAAGCGGTGAAATTTACAGGCACATAGAGCACTTTACGTAACCGATACATTTGGCAAAGATCCAGTATTTTCTTTGCATCCTTGAGAAAGCCTGTATGTGAATGTCTTTTGTGAACCAAAAAATCCTTAAATCCAACAAAATGATAGCGAAGTGAAATAATTAAATGCACCAGGGCGATTATTGAATAGCATTTTGTCTTTGCAAAAACTAGGTCACCCAAATAACAAGCACTTTCAAAACAGAAAAGCCAAGCATCTACAACTAAAATATTGGTGCGTCAGCCAATTGAATGCATCACAGAACACTCACTGTCTCAGTTCAAGCTACATGTTTCTTCTGCAGTCTTAACAAAGGGATTACTTGATGTATCAGCACCGGAACCTAACTGGGAACACAAATGGGACAATGTAACCATCCTTGAAATGTCATATCTCTGACGCACAGCCCATCCAAGCAATGACAAATCGTGAAAAACACATGCAAGCCGATGAGTATGGGCGGCTGACCAATAACCCACTTCATTAGCGATATATAATTACTGACCCTCCTTACAGAACATGGTAGTAAATGTTTCTGCTGTATGTGTATTCCTGGATGTTATTAACTAAGTGCATGTTAGACCTGTCATCCCTAGAGTTGTCTTTCCACAACCTTTTTGCCTTACTCCTCTTATTTTTTTATGTGTATTTGTTGTAATGCCAAAGGTATTATGTCTACAAGTATGGCATACTGAATAAGGTGTTGTCTATGTCATGACATTAATGAATGTTTTTTATCCATATGTGTTAAAATAAGTTTCAAATGATGTGAAATAAATCACATGAACTTAGTCTGGTTTTCTAAGCGCATTTACAAGTAATTTGGAATAACCTGTTTGGTCATTATTTTGTTGTACAATATTGATGTGGTCCAGGCCGGATAGTGATAGGACCCAAGCCTTCTTTGTTTTCCCCATATTTCTAAAAGTGGCATTTTTAAAAAGGTAATGATAAATTCAAATTTACCAGTAAGTAGCATTTATCGTCACCATTCCAATTATATGAAACATGACCGATCTGCTCCTTCTCAATTAGGTTTTTCAGCTTATAAGTATAATAAGGAATTCCCAATGTTAGCCTATTGAAGGGATAGGCCTCACAGTAGTAAAAAACAAATTTGGTTGTGTTTTACTACCAGGACATGCAAAACTTAAAAGTATGTGTCCTACCTTTTGATTACACAGCACCCTGCCCTCAGGGCGGACTAGTGCCTACCGTAAAGGTGACTTAAGTGTAATAATAGAGGAATGTAAGGCTTAGCAAGGGGTTTTAAATGCCAAGTCGACATGGCAGTGTACACTGCACACACAGGCTCTGCAGTGGCAGGCCTAAGACATGTTTAAAGTGCTTCTTCTGTTGGTTGCAAAATCAGTGCTGCATGCTCACTAGTAGCATTTCATTTACAGGCCCTGGGAACAAAGAGCATGTAATGCACTCTACTAGGGACTTCTAGATAAATTAAATATGTCAATTGTGGATAAGTCAATCAAACCATGATTTAAAGGAGAAGCATGTGAACTTTAGCACTGGTTGGCAGTGGTAAAGTGCGTTGAATCCTTAGGCCAACAAAAAAAATTCAACAAAATTGGAGGCAAGCTGGTAACAAGTTTGGGGGAAGATTACCCTAAGGCTGACAGGTCTATCAATCCGGAAGAACCCTGTTAGTGACATCTTAATACCCAAGTATAAACTGCTACAGTAATCAAGATGTGACCCTGTAAAGCCATTACTGTGAAACGTCTGCTTCTCATAGAAAGAATGGGGAGTCTCCAGCAAAGTGTCCTCCTATAGAAGGTTCACGAAGATACTACAGGTGATAACTTGGCCTTCCAGTTATAGTATTGAATCAGCTTTCACGCCCTGACTTTTTACAGACTTTGTAGGTCGAGAACATGGATCAAAAGCCCATAAGACAGAATGCGTCAGGTTCTGATTTCTGCAAGTAATCCAGACTTCTGTTTTCTCAACAATACCATAGCTTTTCACCTCTTCTGAACTGTTTCCCTGCCATAAAGTAATTGGCAGAAAGGAAACATGTATGGCATAATCTTTATTTATTGCATGGCTTTAGTTCTTTTTTTTTTTTTTAAAGTAACAATCTCTCTGCATGTTACCACACATTAGTTTAAACTGTATTTGAAAGTGACAAATTAAACTGCATAAGACTGGGCAGAAGCAAATCAGGTTGTGCCACCGGAACAGTGAGGTTAAAGGGGGGCACTCTACAGTTGACTACTGTTTTGAGCTCTGGTCCATTGCGTGGAATTTTGTCGAGCAGAGGGGGAGTTTATTCTGCTGCTTCGTGAACTTCTAGGCAGCATTTGACATAGTGGACCGTGAGACGCTGTAGGAGAAGTTGATTGGATACAACATCCCAAGGGATCTGCTAAAGTTAATACAAGCATTACACACCTATAATTGGGCGCAGATAATTTTGGACATGGAGGGGAGCCTATCGCAGAAAATCCCGATTGGAAACGGGCTAAGACATGGGTGCGTACTGGCCCCCCTATTTTTCTCCTTATTCATAGCACACTTACCTCTAGTCTTAGGAACTGTAAGGGGTGCCAGCCCAAAGATAAATGGAAAGCATATTTCATGTCTCCTATATGCAGATGACCTCGTAATAATAGATCAAGCAGAGATCGGCCTGCAAAGAAAGATGAATATGTTTAACGAATACTGCAGTCTTAAAAAACTTGTAGTAAATATGGAGAAGACAAAGGTGCTAAGCTTTGGAAGAAGAAAAGAAATTTCAACTTCTTTTTGGGCTCCAAAGTGGAAGAGGTGTGGCGCAGCGGCCAGGGTGCCTGACTCTGGACCACGGGGTTCATGGTTTGATCCTGGGCCCCGGCGGCAGTTTAGCCCAGCACCATGGGACTCTGGGCCATAGCTTGCTTAATCTTCCCGACGGCCCCCTGCGCCGCGACACCTCTCCGGAGGTAGCTGTGCGCTTTACAAATGCTGGTATTTCATTTAAAAGGTAGATAAATATAGGTACCTGGGGATGTGGTTTGAAAAAAATCTGAATTGGCACACCCATCTAGATGCATTAAAACTGATGGCATCAGCTTCGGTTAGTGGGCTAAAAAAAATGTAATGGAGTCTATGGTGAAAAGTCGGACAGACGGGTTTTAAAAGCCTTGATACCACCACAATTCCTACATGGAGCCGAATATATCCGAGTGGTAAAAATGGATGGGATGCCAAAGAGGGAAAATGTCTGAAAAGCGTATTTTCATTACTCATGTCCTTGATGGTCCAGGCAGTGAGATTAGAAACAGGAATGACATCATAGGGTATACGGCATGCATGGCGCTCCTAAGATTCTGGCAGCGCCAGGCCGGGCGAGAAGAACATAAAATCTCGCCGTGGTGTAGAAACGAGATACTGAGAGCGAGCTAATGTGGGCAAAAAAGATAAAAGAAATTATTATTAAAGCCTATAGAATTATGAGGATTAATCTGTGCCCCTTGACTTTACAAACTGAGGTTGATAAGAGGGAACTTAGGGCCCTGGGGAGAGAAATTTTTCAAGCCCAGGACCAAGACTGTCTCTTGGGAAAAAAATCTGTACCTTTCATGGCTAACTCATGGCAAAATGAACCGCATTATCTAGATAGATTACCCTGTCGTCAGATAAGAAGAGAATTACTGAGGCTAAGAATTGGTGTTAACCCTTGCTATGCTAACAGGGTAAAAAGAGCAATGATAGATAGTAGGGGAAAATGTGTTGGTATCTCGGGAACAACGTGTGATATTTTACATATTTTATTGGATTGTCAGAAGGTTTTAGATATACAGAAAGAGTTTTTATGCCCAGATTTTAAAAAGTATGGTATTAAAAATAGGGTACACAGGCAGATGGTGTTAGCATTGCTCGCAGCGCGGCAGGCGATATTAGTTCATTGGGCTACTCCCACGGTGCCAGACCAGACAGCTTGGCTCCTTAGGCTCTGGGTGACCCTTGCCATGGAACGACTCTCGCTGAGTCAAGATCAGAAGGGCGAGAAATGCGCAGAACTTTGGGCTCCTTTCATAACGCTGCTGTCGAAGGACCTCTGTTAGGTCACTTGTCCCAAACTCCTGCAAGTGCTCCGTCTAATACCTCCATCTTCGGAATAAGTAGTGCCCCATCTGAGCGAGCGAGAGGGCTGGGCTTGTGGGTGGTGTGGGTCGCTATGCACCTCCTGAAGACCTGGTACGGGTCCCACTCTGTTTTCCCTTTTCCTTTGGGGGGGTGGTCGGGAGGGAGTGGTTTCCTTTACTTGTTGTTCTCCCTTTATGATGGGTTCGCATTCTTATACCTGCATTGTTTGACAGTCTATGTTACTCCTATTTGGTAGGTGTGACTTTGAGTGTTGCCAGCCTCCAGGATGCCATGCCCTCAATGCATTGTCCTTTAGCCGACGGCCCCTGTGGTTGTAGGCGAATGACTGTGTACAGATGTTGAGACATCTACTAACAAAATCAATAAAAACAATTTGTTCCATAAAAATAGGGTACAGGCAGGAGATCTGCTAACTGAAACGAGTAATTTAGATATAGCTTGCGCTATGGGGAAGTTCATCCAAAAAGTTAAAGAAACCCTTAAATGTGAATAGAACTCAAAGTCTTGTTTTAAAAATATCATATGATATATAGTATGTTACACAGAATGACAGAAGGATCAATGAATTTTAACTGTATGAATTGTATCTTGCATTTTATTCAAGAAATGTGGTTTTAGGAGTTGTATTTATGGAGATGTTAAATGTTTAAGGACTGTCTAGTCCAAATAAACTTTGTTATGAACTGGAACTGCATAACAAGTTTCTCAAGAAATTACTAGCTGTGTAGTGTATCTTTTAGGGAGAAGGTACTGGTTTGACCACATATTTTAAGGAATAAAATCCCCTCTATTCAATGTTAAGTTATTGTAAGTGACGCCGGAGGTCCATGACTTGTACAAGTAGTCAGCCTTCTGCTTTTTTCCTCTATATGATAACAGAACTCTTCAGTGATTTGCAATACACTTATAATGTGTGGCAGAGGGAACATTTCCCTAAATATGGTTCCATACGAAAGTACAAAATGCTAAATAATATTTTACAAAAACATAGCACCACCATAGACTGCCACATTTCTGTTGTGTATAACGATCTCCCTACAAAAAATCGACCTGTATTTAATTTCTAAGTGCATCTACATCCACTTACCAATTATTGTAGACCTGGTTTAATTTTCTGCATGTAGTCCAGTGCTAGAATATTTGAGGAGCAGAGCTTGATTATGAGCTTGGTAGGAGGTCAGAATTTTCGAAGATATTTGTAATAGCAAAATATTGGTATAATGATAGCCAAAACTGAACAACCGTGGTTCAGTTCGCAGTATCTTTTTGCATATCTGCTTGCCCATTCAGAAATCTTGATCTGTAGAGTGGTCTAGGATGTTCATAATGCAAGGGGTACAGATGTATGGTAGTCATAAGTGACACCTATAAGAATCTAGGGTTCCATACAGAGTGGTGAATATAAATTGGGAGAGCATCTACAGAATCCTACAGCTTTGGGTGTTCACACATCTTCACGTCTTACACATATTTACTTGCGCTTCCCAATATAAATCTAAATGGACCCGTGTAGTGTGTATTGGAAAGTCCATTCAATACCTCTAGTTTTCAGGAAGTGGGAGAACAGAAGTCGCCCCATCTGTAATTATTTTCAATATTAAGAAAAGGGAAATTTCCTTGAAATTATTTATTAACTATCAGGGTGCACGCCTGCAGATTGTCAACAATGAGGGAAATCGTCAGTCATGTAGCGTTCCATTAGCGTTTTTATGTGTGCATTGGGTAAAAGTCGGAAATCTCTGCAAGTTGTAGACGTGCACGTGCCTCCATGTATTTCCACGATGTTGCCCCCTTGTTATTGTGGCTCTGATCACATAACCTCCTCCGCAAACATTAGCGTGGGTCTGAGTATATGTGCTTAGGTTAAATGTTTGAATGTTTCCACATATCTTTTGCCACCCTCTATGGCCGAATATTGCCATACTTTTATTGTTTGTGGCCTAAGTCCCTCCCCAGGTTTTAGTGGAATAGCTCTCTACCAATTTTCCCAGGGGTGTCCGGAGTCAATTGCATCAGGGACGCGCTACCTCACATTTACTATGCGACCTACTTTTCGTGCAGCACAAATCGAAACCCTGCTTTTCACATCCATCTGTAAATAATTTATGAATCGGTTCAAGGAGTGGGCCAAGTGGATTCTATTAAAGGCTACCCCGGTCTTTGAACCCAATTTTCGTTAAAGCTTGGCACATTTTGGTGTAATTAATTTTACTAAAAGTATCCCAGAATGTTTTGGGATATTGCAATCCGAACACCACGTTCATTGGATTGAATTCTACAACGGACAGCGTCAGACTCATTGTACAAAATATTATATTTTCTAAATTGTTTAGATGTAGAGCAATTCACAAAACATCCTGCCAGAATTTTTTTTAAATTAAGTGGCAGGTCAAAGCTTGTGTGAGCTATGTTCCCTCTTAAGTTTCAGACATTTAAAAAATATATGTGGCAAAATCTACAGAACCCTCAAAATATACCCGCCCAGATGACAGCATGGACAGTGTCTCGTCCACGCATTATCTGAACAGTCGTTAATTTTACGATGCAGTATGTGCCAGGACTACTGTGCTCATGGCGGTAGAATGGAAAGAGCCCGGTATTAACTTTTTTCTGGGCTACCGAATATGCCCTGTGTTGCCTTTTTTTCTTGGTTGGAGATTGCACGGTAATTTTATTTTTATTTTTTCCCCTTACACATTGCAGGCCTCTGAGTGACGAAGAAATCTCCGACCTGAGACAAGGAAACTATGAATCTATTGTGGAAAAACAGAAAACGTTTGATGCAAAATTCCAAGCCGAGGTACTGCACCCTGACAGGGACCTTTTGTGTTTTTTACATATGTATTGTGCTTTTCCGGGGGTTTGAGAAGGATGCAACTCTAGTGAGAATATTAATGTAGGATTTAATTTACTCAGAATTCCTGACCTGGATTTGAATTGAACAAATGAATTTGGTGACTAGAATTGGATCTCCTTTGATATCAGCGGATAGCATGCAGCAGCGAGCAGGAACTTTATCAGCGTGTTCATTGCGCGTAGGAACTGGATACAGCAATGACGTGGTATCCTTTGGTATCAGTGCAGAGATTAGCTGTGTGCTAGTATCTCAATGTCAAGTGCGTTCCATTTTAGAATTTAGAGCGCTGCGGCTGAGAATGTCTTACTTCAACAGTGCACCATGATAATTGCTCGGATAAGGTTGGTGTAAGTCATCAGATGGTTCCCTGTCTTGTAATACTTTTATTATCATTTCAATATATTTGAGGCTGAGAATTGACTGTAAATTGCAGTTTTAAGGGAGGGACCTTAAGCTAAGATTTACTGATGCTGCATTTGTTCCACTGAACTTAAACTCCATTTACAGTACTTCATTGGTCGTTTCCATCAGACCGAGGCACTGCGAGCAGTGAGCAGGCCGAGAATCGACACTACTTTCAAACAAAGAAACTGCTATTTATGAGCTCACAGCAAGTAGTTAGTAAAGTAGCCAGTACTTTTTTTAAAGAATCTGTTCCTGGATCAGTTATGTGGCATAGAATTACATTTGAGAACCTGTTTAGTCATTAGTTATATCAACTTTCAAGTGTTTTTCAGCATGTTGGAGAGTAAGTGACACAATCAGTTTCTTACTTTTAGTCATTTGTTTGTTTTTAAATTAAATCTTTCTAGTAATGCTGCTAATTGTGTTTGGTGAAGTTTTTTTTTAATTTTAATGTTTTAATTGGAAGGTCTAGCTGTTAGACTGCCCTTGCCTTCTCATCTTCAGCTGCATTTTGCACTTTGATCCTGTCTGCCATTCAGGGGAGGACTCAAGAAGTGAGTCGCATTGAAGAGTGGTTAGCGTTCTAGTTGTGTCAGGGGGGATATTTAAGGACAGTCACTGTGTGGACACACGCCTTTGGGATGCCTGAGGTAAGCCCATCTGTGCCTGTCCACATTAGGCCAGGGCCCAGCCATTATGCCAGTTCACTGACCTACTCGTCGGATCAACTGCGTGTTTGGAAGAGGTAAGCTTCTCTCCTGACCCAGATGTTTAGAACAGATTATCTGTACTAGAGATTCTTAAGCCACTTGAATTACCCCGGAGTTTAACACGTATCACCTGTTGATAAGACTGCCAAAACCTTGCTTCGGAACTACTATTTAAATATGAGATCCTTGGTTTTGATCTTCTATTCACCCTTCAGCCAACTTTTCTTCTACATCTGAAACATGGCTTACTGATACCTCCATGTCATCCATTCTGGGAGCCATACCAAAAGGTTATTCCTTTCTTGGTGTTAATCATTGTGTTAATCATCCAGCAGGTACAATTGGCAGTGGTGTTGCAGCCATATCAAAGAAAAATCTTAATATAGAAAAAACATTACTGGTTGACTTGGACACAGAGGCAGACTTGCCTTCATTTAACTTTGTGTCAGGAACAGATATTTCATTCTGGTAGTGTACTGTCCTCCACACTATATGGCAATCTTCCCTACACTTTTTTATGGATTAGTTTTCTCCCTTGTGATAAATTGTATTTAAAAAAAAAAACTGCTGATTATAGATCATTTTAATTGCTAGCTGAAGAAGTTACTTCTACTTCTAAAAGCCAGCAATTAATGGACCTTATGTGCTCCCTTGGGCTGACACAACACTTTAATAAACCCACTCAATTGAAGGTCCACACTTTAGACGTGGTGTGGACCCCTGACTGTGTGCTTCGCCTGTGCGCATAAAATGCTGTATATGGTCTTATCACTATTCCATCCAATTTGATCTGACTACCCTCGGTGCCATTACAGAATGTGGCCTAACGGCCAGAGCAGTCGACCTCAAAGCTGGGGAACAGGTTTGAATCTCTGCAGGGATGCTCAACATCCTGTGATTCTGGTAAAATCACTTAATCTCCCTGTGCCTAACAAAAATGAATGTGTCTGACTGTAACGCAACTGGTGCTCATTTAATGCGCTCTGATACCTTCGGGGCGAGATCTCGCTATTTAAAACTCCCCCAAAAAACCACTGGAGGCAAGGGTGGTCAGAGAATGCAATAAACTGGATAGGAAAAAGATCGTGGAGGTGCTTGAAACTTCTAGGCCTAACTCTATCAACAATGTGAATGAAGCAGTGCTTTTATCTCGGGCTAGATAATGCAGGATTATCCCAGACTCCACCTGTAAAGAAACTTGACTCAGGGAACAGGTAGGTGCTCCGCACATTGGTTTTCCCAGCAACTCAAAAAGGTGCAAATAGAATTGAGACAACTTGAATGAAAACGGGGAAATGCATATATGCACTGGAACTCAAAGCAACTTTTAAGACAGCACTGCTTAATTATATGAACTGATTGTTCAAGCTAAACAGTGCTACTATTCTGGTAGGATTAGGGAGCCACGGAATCCCCAGAGAAATTTTTAAGATCATGAGACCTTTCATCTTCTGATAAAGTTAGCCAATTAGTAATGGCTACTCAAACTCATTGTAATCAATTTAATGGTTTCTTTGTGGATAAGATCTGTTTGATCAAGTAATTTAAAAAAAAGGCAGCCTTACAGTGGAGTGGCTAGAACCAAAGGACGTGGCAGAGGATACTTTTTCTGATTTTAACCTGTTGCGAGATAATACACTTCTAAGGCTTCTGGACACAATTAAATCAGGTTCCCTAAATGACCCCATCCCTCCAAGTGTAATGAAATCCTTAGCTCTTACTATTCGAGAGCCTCTCAGTAAATTGCTTATCACCTCTCTTCAGACAGTTGTGTGGTTCCAAGTACTTTCAAAAAGGTATTTAGAATTCTTCTATTAAAAAAAGTGAATGACAACCCAACTATGCAAAAGACCTATAGGCATATTTCATTATTTTCTTTTTGTACCACATTACTGGAAATGCATGCTGCACTGGAGATATGTAACCATCTCCAAACTGGTGAATTCCTAGATTCTCAACAAGCCGGGTTCAGACCCAAGTAAAACACCAAGACTGTTTTTCTATCGCCATTGATGATCTGAGAATGGAACTGGATGCATGCCACACTATGGCCCTGCTATTGTTAGATCTATCTGCTGCTTTCAATACTGTTGTTCATGGGCTTCTTTTAAAGCTTGTGAAAGCAGCAGAGTTTGATTGGAACAACATATAAATGGATTGGCTTTTTCGTGAAGAGAGAACTCAATTTGTTCACCTCCCTCCCTTTAAAGCCACTGAAGTAAAAGTGGACTGTGGAGTCCTTCAAGGTTCTTCCTTTACGCCCTATTTTTTCAATATTTACCTGCAACCTCTGATAAAGGAGCTAGTCAGCAGAGGATGTTGGATATTCAATTATCCTGATGATTCTCAGATCCTCCTCTGCTTAGAGGACCATCCCAGGTCCCATCTTTTGTTCCAAGAATTGATGTGTTTTATTTATGGCTGGATGAGGACCAATTCCTTGAAGTTGAATGCTGAAAAGACTGTAGTGGTGGTCTTTAATGGGAATCCCACAGCCTGGTCAACTCAGTACTGGGCCACTGAATTAGGTTCTCTTCCTACACCCAAATGGGTAGCAATAAGTTAGGCATTTTAGTAGACCAACATTTGTCACTGAAACCACAGATCAACATGCGTGGTCTCTAAAGGAGTTTTCCTGCTTCGCACGTTAAGGATACACTATTTATACTGTTCTGTTGATGTCATGAAAATAATGTTATGCAAAACAAAAGAAGGAGTATGCTCCGGCGTGTCAGGTGGGGGTCAACACTAGGAAAGGAGAAATGTTCCTTTTCTTTAATAAACCCCTCACTCACCACCTAGTGGTGACATGCTTCATCATCGGGGTCCACCCTGGTGGCCTAGCGTCACCAGGGTGTGCTTCGACACCTGAAATACAGTGGAGCGGGTTTGTGAAGTGTAAGTGCAAAAAAGGTGATGTTAAAAAATGTCCTGGTTTGTCTTTCAAAATTGAGTTTTATTAAAAAGCAACTGGACAATATTAAAACAAAATGCGAGATACTGGAAGGGGGAAGTTACGACCTACGTATCTCTCTATGTGTTGGTGGTGTTTTTAGGTCAACATGTTTCTACCATATGGGAAAGTTCCCGGTATTCTTCAGGACCAAAGGAGATGGACGGTATGAGCCTCCTAAAGGACTCACCCTATCCTAAATCCTTGTGCAACCTAGGGCACAGTGTGTCTAGGTAAAAATGCTCACAACGTTGTGGAGCAAAAATTAAAACAAAAACCTGTGGGGAAAAAAAGAAATGAGTTGGCGTTAGGCGCAAAGCGTTATTACTAGCCTGTAACGTCGTGCAGATTCTTAGTGCAGTCATTCTGCATGCCACAGTGGTGATTATAGGACCTCAGATTATTGATGAGCATTGTGATATATCGTGGGTGACCGCTTATTATTAGGCCAGTAGGAGATATATCAATATCTGGTAGGTGCGTGCTAAATCACATGCAGATAGTACCATTTTATCGCTGAGGTTAGTTGGATAAAAGAAAAAATATAAGCATATTATCTTAGCAGCGCGTGGCTATTGTGACGCGCAATGTGGTTTATCACGAGTCAAACTCTGGTGGCTGGGGGTGACTCCAAGTGAATAGACAGACAAGACTGACAGAACATGGATTACACAGAAGGTGACATCTCCTTTGGTCCTGAAGAATACCGGGAACTTTCCCATATGGTAGAAACATGTTGACCTAAAAACACCACCAACACATAGAGAGATACGTAGGTCGTAACTTCCCCCTTCCAGTATCTCGCATTTTGTTTTAATATTGTCCAGTTGCTTTTTAATAAAACTCAATTTTGAAAGACAAACCAGGACATTTTTTAACATCACCTTTTTTGCACTTACACTTCACAAACCCGCTCCACTGTATTTCAGGTGTCGAAGCACACCCTGGTGACGCTAGGCCACCAGGGTGGACCCCGATGATGAAGCATGTCACCACTAGGTGGTGAGTGAGGGGTTTATTAAAGAAAAGGAACATTTCTCCTTTCCTAGTGTTGACCCCCACCTGACACGCCGGAGCATACTCCTTCTTTTGTTTTGCATATCCTTGTCCAGGGGAACAGGAGTACCTTCTGCCCACTTGGAGTGGGCACCATCCCTTGCTCTCTCCTTTGTTTTTCCGATGAAAATAATGTTGACAGTGGTTATTGGCAGCCATTTAGATTACGCTTACAGCATCTATTTAGGTTTACCAGAAGGCGACTTAATGCGTCTTCATCAGCTGCTCCAGAATGCGGCGGCAAGGATGATGTGTGAGGTTCATTTTAAGACACACACCCGCCCATTATTATAGCAACTTCCTTGGTTCCCAGCTACCCAATGGATCCAGTTTAAAGTGTGCTTCCTAGTATTCAAGTCTCTCCATGGCTTAGCATGGGATTTTCTTGCTAAACGTTTAATCAGATACACCCCTACAAGGACTCTTCATTTTTCGAAGGCCTATTTATTGGCTGTCCCTCGGTTTTCTAAATCTAGGAGAGGTAGACACAGTTTCTCGGCCCTACCTACAAGAGTATGGAACTCTCTTCCTTTGCATTTTCATTCAGTGTCATCTTTAGATACTTTTAGGATCACATTGAGAACTTTGTTTTTTAAGAGGGCTTTTGGCTCTGATGCATAGTATTCCGGGTTTTGTCCTTCTTTTCTTTGAGTATTAGCGCCATGATGCCTTTGGGTGACCATGCCCTCTATAAATTCCTAAACCATAACCCACCATGGCCAACATTTTTTGCAGCAGTACATTTCCATACATCAACTCAAATATATATTAAAAATCAATAAAAATTCAATTTGATTGTTGACAAGCATCTTATGTCGATTTATATGACAGATCAACTGAGGCCAACATATGTTGGCGTGGGGAGGTGATAATGTGCCTCAGTGTTATTGCTGTTTTATATGCATATTTTATGGAGTTTGTTTTGTGTTGGGTAGATCGAAGACAAATTACATTGCAGTTCAATTCTCAGATCAAAATCTGCAGAACAACACTGCATCAGGCTCTTCCTCAAACTGGCAATCCAGTGAAAAGCGTAATGCGTTACACAATCTTAAATCGTCAACAATAAGGATTCCAGAATGTCTCGTTAAGGACATCAGGTCGGGTTGTATTATTAGGACAGTGTTGACCAGATGGGCTCTTAAATAAAGAGGAAATTTGGAAGGCTCTATTTTCGTAAGCCAGTTATGATGGAAAACGTATCTTTAGACCAATACTTGATATGCACCTTCAAAGGCATTCTTAAAGTCCTGTTATTTTGAGCATTGTGGGCCGATCTTTCTTTCCGCCAAGCTTTCATGTTTTTTCATGGCATCTTATGATTCTTTAAACTAGGGTATATCAAAATTCATGATAATTCTGTTTACCTTGCTAATGTGTTCAAGACAAGCTTCAAGGACAGTTTAAAAGCTGAGGTAAGTCCTGAGAGTAATGTAAGAATACTAAAAGAAGCGGGTGTGTCAATTCACCACCAGCCCAGCTTTTCTTAAGAGATACGGCATAAGTAGTTGTGGTTAGAAACCCAAGCCTTTTGAACACATAGCACAGTTACATGGAATGGGAGCAATCTCAAGTTAGTGCACCAGGAGACTTATGTTATATAAAGTTTGTGCTACACTCGTCCCAAATGTTATGACGGATACTAAAGTGTGAGTGGTACTCAAATAATTTACAGGATGGAAATTACCTAATCAGCCATGGTGTTCAATACATAGTTTCATATGTGAAGTGTGTTAGTACTGTTTCTGAGGTTCTGTAACTAAATATTTGAAACAAATTCACCATATGTTTTAAATAGCTCTACATTTAAAAGCAAGCTAGATAGCTGGTGCTAGGGAGGTGAACACTGAGGTCTGAAGAGAGAATGATACGGATCAAGCTCATTGGGGAACAACATGGCTGGTGCTTAGTTTGTTAAATAAAAAAAAATAAGTACAGGGGCTCAGAGTGTTTCTTGGGAGTCCAACCATGACACTGTCGGATGTTGTGGTTGCTGAATACTGAGGCTTCCTAGTCTTGATTCTACAACATGGTTTTTTTTCTACCACTCTGCACTTCTTGCCTCTTTATATCACTGTAGCAGTTCTTTTTAATCTCTCCGTGCTTCTTTAGTCACTGTTTCTTATCTGTCCCTTCCTACTCCTTTCTCCATTGTCTGCCTTGTCTATCCCGTGTTGTGGGTCAGCATCTGATGATGGAAAATATGTCTTGGTCCCCAAAAATGAGTATTGATGCCCACCGCCGGCAACTACTGGACTCAATTAACCACTGAACCTGGTAATGCAGATTGTAATTCCATTGCCACTGTGGTCTGAAGTCGAACAAATAATGTGAAGTTTCAAAGCCCCACCACCCTAAAAGGTGCTCCTATCACCCAGAGGATATCAATTCTGCTGATAGTCACAGATGATAGGCTGCTCTCTCCCCCATCTACATTCTGTTTACCTTAGGCACATGGTGACACTATCTTAACAAAGCACTGTCCACATTTGTGTCTTTTATTTCTACTGATTTGCTAAGAAGGCTGCACACATGTATTGACCATGAAAACACCCTGTCAGCATTTTGTGTTTGTTTGATGCTTATTATTTACTTATGATTTATTCTATGTTACGTTATCCATTTGTGTTTTTTCCTATATGTATAGGTCAGTTAGACAGGTTCTGATTTGGTTAACCCTTATTGTTTTGTTCATATGCAGTTAGCCTTACAAGAGGAGAAGTTGAGACTAGAAGAGGAGGCTTTATATGCTGCACAGCGCGAGGCCGCCAGGGCAGCCAAGCAGAAAAGGCTCTTGGAGGTGAGGGGATGCAGACCCCAAAGGGCATTAGTGCTGCTCTTACTATATGTTTTGTGCTGTATATGAATGCCTTGCGTCTTGCTGATGTTATTAATGCAATGTTTTAATGGCAACCAAACTTGCAGAAGTGCCTTGAAAGGAACTGGTGACCATGGCTAGCATGTTAACCATACAGTCAATGAGAGCCGTAGGTTTGCACAAGGCAAATACCACATACATCTATGCATACATGCAATGAGCACACTGTCAAGTGTCTTCCTGATCCAGTCGCATGCATTGGCTCTACAGAATACTGTTGCTGATAGACAAAAACTCCATCCTTAGATTGGTTCCATTCTTGTTCTTGACTTTGAAGCTGAGACACTTAAATTAATTTAAATCAGCTTTCACTTTTGAGGCCCCATCGAGACCACTGTTCTCCATCTCCTGGAACAGCCTAATTTTTGTCACTGATATATTTGCCATCGTTTCCTTTCAAAACATTTCTGTAACAAGTTTTTACTCCGTCAAACAGGATATTGTCTGAAAAATGTGTGTCCATTGAAACTCTCTTAATGTTGGATTGTTGGGTTCACTGCAAGGTGACAATAGTAAAATAAATTAGAATGTCAGGGAGTGTTGTAATTTGATTAAGGTGTCTGTATCCAGGAAGGATTCTCATTTCCTGCACAAGACTGCAGGGGTGTGGAATTTAATAAAACATCTACATGTCCGTGGGGCATGTTGCTTCTTAAATCTACTTGTCCTGTAACAAAATCCACTTGCCCTTTGGTGCCATGTAGTGCGGTGACAAATTATGGCGGCAATCTCATTATATAAGAGCTCTGATATATATTTTTTTAAAATATTTTATTTGTAGAAGTTTTATGGTCCAAGGTACAACAAGTACATAGATTCTTTGAACATTCTCACCCCCTACCGCCTCCCTCCCGTAGGCCATAAGTGCAGCGCCATATGGTACACTCTTCCACAGCTATCTCCAGTAGGTACACAGCCATTCAGCCAACAACCCCATGATTAGGGCAGGCGGCGTTGTAAGGGCACTGTATCATTGATACACACATAGCTCAGATTGCATAGCGACATTAACCTCAATCAATCAATCAGTGACACTTATAAAGCGCGCTACATACCCGTAGGGTCTCAAGGCGCTGGGGGGGGGGGGGGGGGGGGGTGCCGCTACTGCTCGAACAGCCAGGTCTTCAGCTTCTTCCTGAAGGGGAGGTGGTCTTGGGTCAGGCGCAGGTCGGTCGGGAGGGAGTTCCAGGTCTTGGCGGCCAGGTAGGAGAAGGACCTTCCTCCTGTAGTCGCTCTTCGGATGCGGGGGACGGCGGCGAGGGCGTGGTTGGCTGATCGGAGGTGGCGTTTGGGAGCGTAGAAGTTGACTCGGCTGTTGAGGTAGCTCGGTCGTGTATGGCTTTGTGTGCGTGGGTGAGGAGGCGGAAGGTGATTCTTTTGTTGACGGGGAGCCAGTGAAGGTCTCTCAGATGTCCGGAGATGTGGCTGGTTCGTGGGATGTCGAGGATGAGTCTGGCTGAGGCGTTCTGGATCCGCTGGAGTCTCTTCTGGAGCTTGGCGGTGGTACCGGCGTATAGGGCGTTGCCGTAGTCCAGACGGCTGGTGACGAGGGCCTGGGTGACGGTCTTCCTGGTCTCGGTGGGGATCCACCAGAAGATCTTTCGTAGCATGCGCAGGATGTTGAAGCACGACGAGGAGACGGCGTTGACTTGTCTGGTCATGGAGAGGGAGGAGTCCAGGATGAAGCCTAGGTTGCGTGCGTGGTCTGTCGGTTTGGGTGCGGTGCCCAGGGCGGGTGGCCACCAGGAGTCGTCCCAGGCGGAGGGTGAAGAGCCCAGGATGAGGACCTCCGTCTTGTCTGAGTTCAGTTTCAGGCGGCTGGTCGTCATCCACTCGGCTACCTCTTTCATCCCTTCGTGCAGGTTGGCTCTGGCGGCGGCGGGGTCGTTGGTCAGGGAGAGGATCAGCTGGGTGTCGTCGGCGTAGGAGATTATGCTGAGGTTGTGTTTGCGTACGATGGCCGCGAGGGGGCTCATGTAGACATTGAAGAGGGTGGGGCTCAGAGATGATCCTTGGGGGACGCCGCAGATGACTTCGGAGGCCTCTGACTTGTACGGTGGCAGGCGGACTCTCTGTGTTCTTCCGTCGAGGAAGGAGATGATCCATTCCAGCGCCTTCTCCTGAATTCCGACGTCGCTGAGGCGCTGCACTAGGGTGCGGTGGCAGACAGTGTCGAATGCCGCGGAGAGGTCTAGGAGGATGAGGGCCGCTGTTTCTCCATTGTCCATCAGGGCTCGGATGTCATCGGTGGCGGCGATGAGGGCGGTCTCGGTGCTGTGATTGGCTCGGAAGCCGGACTGTGAGGGGTCGAGGGATCCGTTCGTCTCGAGGAAGGCGGCCATCTGCTTGTTGACGGTCTTCTCGATGACTTTGGCTGGAAACGGGAGAAGCGAGATGGGGCGGTAGTTCTTGAGGTCGGTGGGGTCCGCTGTTGGTTTCTTGAGTAGGGCGCTGAGTTCGGCGTGTTTCCAGCTCTCAGGGAAGATGGTGGTGTCGAAGGATGTGTTGATGATGTCTCGCAGGTGGGGTGCGATGACAGCGTCGGCCTTGTTGAAGACGTGGTGAGGGCAGGGGTCGGTCGGTGATCCGGAGTGGATGGAGTTCATCGTGCGGATGGTGTCTTCGGTGCTGATCGGGGTCCAGGCGTGGAGGGTGGTGGTGGGGGGTGGTTGTTCGGTCCTGGTGAGCGTTGGTTGGTTGTTGAAGCTGCTGTATATGTCCGTGATCTTGTTGTGGAAGTATGAAGCGAGGGAGTTGCAGAGGTCTTGCGATGGGGTGATGTCGTTGTTTCCTGCGCTGGGGTTGGAAAGCTCTTTCACGATGTTGAAGAGTTCCTTGCAGTTGTGTGCGTTGTTGTCCAGCCGGTCCTTGAATGCTGTTTTCTTGGCGGCGCGGATCAGCTGGTGGTGTTTCCGGGTGGCAAGTTTGTAGGAGGTCCTGTTGTCCGGTGTCGGTTCCCTTTTCCAGACTTTCTCGAGGGCTCGGCAGTTCTTCTTGGAGTTCTTGAGTTCGTCGGTGAACCATGGGGCCTTCTTGCTGCCGTGTCTGCTAGGCGGGGTCCTCAGAGGGGCGAGTTCGTCCGCGCAGTTGCTGATCCACTTCGTGAGGTTGTCGGCGGCCTGGCTGGGGTTCGCTGAGCTGGCAGGAGGGTGCTGGCTCAGGGAGGTGGCGAGCTGGTCTGCTGTGATCTTGTTCCAGCTTCTGCGGGCGGCCTGTCGCTGGTGTTGGTGGGTCGTCGTTCTCTTGAAGGTGAAGTGGACGCAGCTGTGGTCCGTCCATTGAAGCTCTGTGGCGTGGCTGAAGTCGATGTCTGTGCTGGATGAGAAGACGGCGTCGAGTGTGTGTCCGGCGCGGTGGGTGGGGGTGGACACCAGTTGCTTGAGTCCCAGGTTGGCGAGGTTGTCGAGCAGGGTGCTGGTGTTGCGGTCGTTGTTGTTCTCCAGATGGAAGTTGAGGTCTCCCAGGAGGATGTAGTCATCGGAGGGGAGGGCATGCGGGCTGACGAAGTCGGCGATGTCCTCGCTGAATTGTGTGCGTGGTCCAGGGGGTCGGTAGATCAGGGTGCCTCTGAGGGTGGTGTTCGGGTTGGTGTGGATCTGGAAATGCAGGTGTTCGGCGCTGGTCAGGGTGTTGTCGGTGCTGGTCGTGAGACGGATGGTGCTTCTGTGGATGATGGCGATGCCTCCTCCCATCTGGTTGGCGTTTCGGTCCCTCCGGACAATCTTGTAGCCCTCTGGGATGGCGATGGCGATGTCTGGAGCTGAGGAGGCGTTCATCCAGGTCTCGGTGAGGAAGGCAACGTCAGGGGCGGTGGTGTCGAGGAGGTTCCAGAGTTCTACGGCGTGTCTGTGGATGGAGCGGGTGTTGAGCAGGATGCACTTGAGGTGGTTGCTGCTGGTGTTCGACTTGGCGAGTGCTGGTGCGGGGCAGGTCCGGATGCAGGAGAACTTGCAGGCGTGGCAGCTGAAAGGTCCGTGGGTACGTCTTGGAGTGGCTTGATGGCATTCTGGGAGTCGGCCGGTGTTGAGAGCGGTGAGGGTGGCGGCGGAATACGTCAGGCGGGTCGGTCGGGATCTTCGTGGACCAGGGGTCCTGGCGCTGGTCGCGATCCGGTCGCGGATGGGCGCAGACGGGCTTACCTTTTGCGCGCCTTCGGCGCACAATCGGCGCGCCCGCTGCGCGTTCGCACGGTCGCCATTTAAGGCGAAGTGCGCGGGTGGGCGGAGCAGCTGGGAGGCGGGAGCGGGGAGGGTACAGAATAGAAAAAGGGGCGGGGAAAGCGGCGGTGGCGGGAAGGGAGAGCGGGGGGCGGCGAGGTAGGCGGACAACAAGGAAGGAGACCAAAACACGGGCACGAAGAGAAATACTAAACAGGCACAATTTACAGTCAAAACAAAGGCAAAAAATCACTAAAACACAGGCACGACGAGGAAAACTAAACAGGCACAATTTACAGTCAAAACAAGGCAAAAAACAACTAAAACACAGGCACGACGAGAAATACTAAACAGGCACAATTTACAGTCAAAACAAAGGAAAAAAACAACCGGAGCGGAGTCAGCCGGCAACCGGCAACGAGGCAGGCAGCGAGGCAGGGGGCAGGCCGGGGGCACACGCAGCAGCTGGTGGCCGTGCGGCGCGGGGGTGTCCCACAAGTGGGTCACACTCACCTGCGCTGCACGGACGCCATTTAAGGCCAAGTGCGCGGGTTGGCGGAGCAGCTGGGAGGCGGGAGCGGGGAGGGTACAGAATTCACATTTCACATCTCCCAAATTCCACAGACAGACCCATGATCCAGGTGTCGTTACAACTATCACGCTATCTAGTCTCCCCTAGAATGTCCTGCGTCACCTCCTCCAGATCTGATGCTGCGCAGGTTCTTAGGTATGTATGATACAAACCCCAAAAGTTCCTTGGTCTACTGGTAGGGGGCAGCAGTTCACTATATAACTCAGATTGTGTACATGCATAAAGCATATCATGGGTCCATCTCTTAACAGTGGGGCTGGGGCCCCTCATCCAGCAGCATGCGACAACCCTGCGCGCTAATAATAATCCCATGTCCACTAACCTGCGGATTGCTCTTGGTATGTTTATGGTGTACCCTATCAGGGCCATCGCAGGGTCCGGAGGGACTTCTACCATGGTAATGGAGCTGAGTTCTGCAAAGATTTTTACCCAGAAATCATTAACACATGGGCAGTCCCACGCTAGGTGGAGAAAGACTGCGTCTGGGAAATGGCATCTGTCACACTCTGCCGTGGGTCTGAGACCATACCTGTGGAGTCTGGACGGCGTGTAGTATATCCTGTTAAGAAATTTGAAGTGGACAAGTCTGTGTCGCCCATTCAGAGATATGCCTCGTGTGTTAGTGCAGCAGTATTTCCAAATGTCATCGCTCAGCGTCATTTGTAAGTCTACTTGCCAGGCAGGCCTCGCTTTAGTATACGTGTTTTCCCTGTGCGAGATTGCTAAGGCGTACAGACGAGTGAGTAATTTTTGGGGGGTAGTGGCCTTTATGATGTACGTAAGTTCCTTAACCTCCGGTGGTTTCGCCATGTCCCCCCCTAGAAGTTCCGTGCAAGCATGCCTCACTCTGAAGAAGTGAAATCTCATCAGTGGGGAGGGGTCCTCCCGGGTAGCTCGCGCCTGGTCCCAAGTTTTCACCACCCCGGCACTAAATAAGTCCCCCGCAGTCTTAATCCCAAGTTGCCGCATCGCGTCTAACACCCCCTTTTCGCGCAGAGGGGGAAGCCAGCGCACCCAATCAATAGGCATGCTGGGTGTGTATAGCAGCGCACCTCCCTGTCTCTGCTGGAGGTTATTCCATGAATGCGTCGTAGCTGTCAGTGAATCAAGTATTCCTGTGCGTCGATCTATGGGTTCAAAGAGCATGTGTGGGAGGGACAGCGGGAGAGCAAATAAGGCCTCCATCTTCAGTTGAGGTATGTCTTTGTGCCCGTGTACCCAGGTGTGAAGATGCGCCGCCTGTGCAACTCTGTAGTATAATTCCAGATCCGGAGCTCCAAGACCCCCCATACTGTACGGCAAGGTAAGGAGCGACCACTTCGCACGTGGTTGTCTGCCCGCCCAAGCCAGTCTTGTGAGCTCCTGCTGCAGCCTCTGGAAAAATGTTTTAGGGAGCACCATCGGTATGGCTGCGAATAAGAAAAGGAATCTGGGGAGCACCACCATTTTCATGATAGCTATTCGCCCGATGAGGGAGAGGGGGAGTTTACACCATGCTGTCACGTCATCTTCCAGCCTACTAAAGGCCGTGCCGTAATTCGCTCTAAATAGGGTCTCAGAGTCCGTGTGGAGGTGAATTCCGAGGTACCTGACCGTGTCATTGGTCCAGGTGAGCGGGAATTCCATCGTCTTCGGCCGAGTCACCTAGTCAATGGGAAGGCTAACGACTTCGACCAGTTGACCCGGAGGCCCGAGAGCGCACCAAACCTCACTACCTCCCGTAGTACCGACGATAAGTTGTTTTCCGGGTCTCTAACATAGAGCAGGGTGTCATCTGCATACATCGAGACTATTATCTTATAGTTGGGGAAGCAGATGCCTTCATTGGCGTGGTATTCCCGAAGGGCGCAAGACAATGGTTCTGCCACCAGCGCGTATAGCAGGGGAGAGAGTGGGCACCCCTGTCTGGTGCCTCTAGTGATAGGGAATGGGTCTGTCACTAGGTCATTAATCCGTAGCCGGGCTCGCGGTCCGTGGTATAACGCTCCTATCATTTGTAAAAACGGTTGACCAAGGCCCAGGGGCTGCAGCACCCGACTCATGAAAGGCCACTCTACAGAGTCAAAAGCCTTCTCCATGTCGAGGAAAACCGCAAGCGCAGACCTGTCCTGCCGTGTATGTTGAATTGTGCCTAAAACAGTGCGGATGTTGTATGTAAGGTTCCTGCTGGGAATAAAACCTGCTTGCTCCAGGGCAACCAGCTGAGAGGCTAGTAAGGCAAGTCTAGTCGCCAGGACCTTAGCGTAAAGTTTCGCATCAACATTGAGGAGGGACAGAGGACGATACGAGCTACATACGTCACTCGGCTTCCCGGGTTACAGAATGGTGACTATTTGCGCCTCTTTATTATTATTATTATTAGTGAGTTTTGTATCGCGCATGGTTACCCTTGGGCATCCCAGCGCTTGTCCAGAAAAAGCGGCCCTAACAGAAACGCCTCATTAGGCAGGGAACAGGTGAGTCTTTAAAAGTTTACGAAATCGTAAAATGCTAGTTTCAAAACGCAGGGCAAGCGGAAGAGAATTCCACAGCGCTGCCACGTTAACAGAAAATCTTCTGCCACCAGACCTGGCCTTTCTTACTCTTGCGACTTGCAGGGCGCGGGGGGCCTTGTAGGGTTGAACCATGCCCCGAAGGATAGGAGGCCCTTTCCCCTGCAGGATTTTGTGGGCCATGCAGAGTGCCTTGAACTTCACCCTCTCTCTGACTGGAAGCCAGTGAAGCGCCTTCAGCGCCGGACGGGCTGATTGCCACCTGGGAAGGTCTGTCAGAAGCCTGGCAGCGGCATTTTGTACTTGCTGCAGTTGGTTCAAAGTGGCTTCTGGCGCCCCCAGGAACAGCGCGTTACTATAATCCAGCCGGGAGATGATGAGCCCCTGGATTAATAGCCTCCTGGAGGCCATCGGGAGGAGGGGTAAGATCTTCCGGGCTGATCGGAGCAGGCCGAAGCACACGCCAGCGGTCTTTGAGGCGTGTGACTTAAAAGAAAGGTCCTGCTCCAGCCACACCCCCAAGCTCTTAATCTCCTGTTTAGGGGTAGGTGGCACTCCCAGACAGCTGGGCCAGCTGCTTAGGGGCAGGGAAGGAGAAGAGTTCCCCAACATCATCAGCTCGGTTTTGGAACCATTGAGCTTGAGGGCTGAATTGCCCATCCAGGTAAAGATCTTAACCAGGCATGCATGCAGCTGATCGGGCTGGTTCGCGGACTGGGGGAGCCCTACCACAAACTGGGTATCATCGGCGTAGCTGATGATCTTAATTCCCAGTGGAAGTACCACACTCTCCAGCGGGGCCATATAAATGTTAAACAATGTAGGGCTCAACGATGAGCCCTGTGGCACACCACACTGGAGAGGGAACGATGTTGACTTTTCGTGGCCTTCCCACACCTCGAACGTGCGCTCTTGTAAAAAGGACACGAGCCATTTCAGCGCCATCCCGGAAACTCCCACCCCGACAGTCGCTGGAGTAGCACCTGATGGTTTACGGTATTAAATGCCGCACTGAGGTCCAGGAGGATCACTGCCACTGATCCCCCTGAATCCAAAATGCTCCTGGCATTCTCCACGACTGCCAGCAGAGCGGTGTCCGTCCCCTGATCGGGGCGGAAACCCGTCTGCGAGTCACCCAGTAGGGAGTGGGATTCCAAGAAGCCCGATAGGCGCCTATTCACAAGTTTTTCCGCCACCTTACTCCAGCCGGGAAGTAGAGAGATGGGCCTAAAGTTTGCAAGGTCGGCGGGGTCTAGGCTGGGCTTCTTCAGGAGGGCCTTGACTACCGCTCCTTTCCAACTGGGGGGCACCACGCCTTGAGTGAGGGATAAGTTCAGAAGATCCGTCACTGGGCCGCCGATGGTGAGGGCTACCTGCTTCAGATATTTCATCGGGGCCGGGTCTCTCGGGGACCCACTCTTCACGGAAGCCAGAACCCCGAGAACTTCGTCCACAGTGACTGGTCCAAAAGAGGCCAGTTCTGCTGTCCTCACCCCGGGCCAAGACCCTAGGTTGCCCAGTGAGGATGACTCCTGGGTTGGCTGAGGGAGGGATGACAGGATATTTTCAATCTTAAGTTTAAAATAAGAGGCCAGTTCTAAGCATTTCTCACGTGGGTTGTCATACGAGACCAGAGGTTCGGGGGTTTTCAAGAGTTCTCTGATGACCTTGAAAGACTCTTTCGATGAGTTAGACGAGAGGCCTATCCTCTCTTCAAAATACCCAGATTTCGCTGCCCGGATGGCAGATTTATAAGCAGCGAGAGCCACCCGATATTCTCTCCGGCTCTCTTCGCCCCAGTCCTTCCTCCAGATCCTCTCCCGCCTCTTGCAGCCCTTCCTCAGTGTTCTGAGCTCAGGTGTGTACCAGGGCGCTGATCCCACTCTCCTGCCCCTAGTAAGTCGTCTTTTCTTAGGGAGGATGGTATCCAGTGAGTTGGTCAGCTAAGCGTTCACCTTCTCATCGACTACTAACGGGTCAGTCCCGAAAACGGGACGAGACGCCTCCAAGTGTACCGCCCAGGTATCCACTGAGAGCCTAGACCAGGCTCTTTCCACCGTGAATACCCTAGATGTAGATACCACTGGGGCATCATACTGCCACCGAGCCGGAATCATAGAGTGGTCTGTCCAGGGCAGCGGCAGTGCAGCCAGAACTTGGAGGCGGTCTGAGTTAGAGAAGATGGGATCGAGCAGGTGCCCCTTCCCATGCGTTGCGCCCGAATTAACCAAGTTGATCTCAAATGCTTTGAGATCATGCTGCAGATCGACTCCCAGGAAATTGTGAGGGTCGTCGAAATGGATGTTAAAATCACCCAATGCCACAAAGTTGGCAGTGAAGGAGGCAAGGAGCGCAACCGTTTCAAGAAGGGAATTAGGGAAATTGCCCATAGTCCCCGGTGGACGATAAACGAGAAGGCCTGCCAGGGACGCGGTGGGCGACAAGCGTAGAGAGAACTGACAGCTCTCGCAATCGCTTATCCCACCGCCCTGGGCCTTGCACGTTAATGTATCCCTGTAAATGATGGCGATTCCGCCTCCCCGCCCCAATGGTCTATCTAGATGGAATATGAGGAAGCCCGGTGGTAGTGCCCTGACCATATCCGGCCCGGAGCAGGGAGAGATCCAAGTCTCTGTGAGGAATAGCGCGTCCAACTTATGGTCAAGGATAAGAGAATTGATTTCTGTCGCGTGAGTAGGGAGGGACCGACAGTTCAACAAGGCCATTGATAACGCACAATTATCTCTGGCCGTTTCTTGAGCTAAGTTGCAAACCCCGCAAGGCAGAAACGGTAATCCACTCTCATGGATAAATCTACATGTGGCAGGATGAGAAGGCCGCCACAGCATAAGTTCCTCCCTCATGTACCTAATACCGGCTGCGTGAGGCTCCCGTGGGTCGGCCAGGGGGACCGGCCCTGAGCCCGTCTGGGCCCGGACGGGCACAGACGGGCTGAACTCTGGCGTAACTCCGGCGTCAGTCCGGCGTCCCCGCTGCGCGTTACCGCTGCGCGTCGGCATGGCTGCCTTTATGTTCGCCTGTAGAGACAGAGAGCGGACTATGGCGCGCGATGAAGCCCCTCACCTAAGATGGCCGCCGACAAGACAAGGGCCGAGGACCCGCCAAGGGCGGTGAACTTTGCTGTTTTAGATGCAAGTAAGGTGGCAGCAGTGGAGGTATGCGTGGCCAGGGTATTTTAAAACAGGGGAAAGTGCCCAACAAATTTTCAAAATAAAAGACAAAAACAGGAGGGTTAAAATCAGAGGCTAAAAACCCCCAGTAACAGCTGCAAAAGCGGGCGCTGCTGCAGGTATAGCGCTTGTGGCTGGAAATGCCTGACTCTTATTGAGTCAGGCATCTTGCCCTCTACACACATTTTGTCAAACAGAGTCGACAAATGTGGGATTAATTGCTCCGTGAAGGCTTTGTAAAAGCCTGCCGTGAGACCGTCCGAGCCAGGCGCACTACCAGATCTCATGCTCTTCAGGGCGTCGCTGATTTCATCCTTGTCAATCGGTTGCATTAGGAACTCCCTAGCTGAGTCAGGCAAGCAGGGTAGGTCTATGTGTCCCAGATAGTCTTCTATTTCCTCTTCCAGGTCCCCTCCCTGAGCTGTGTATAGATTTGTGTAGTAGGTTTTAAAAGCGTGAGCTATGTCTGTAGGATCAGTCAGGGCATCCCCCGCAGGTGATTGAATCGCAGTAATGACCTGGCGTTTCCTCCCTCCTCCAATTAGCCTGGCTAAAAGTGTGCCTGGTCTATCACGTTCACCGTACGTCCTAGCGGTAGCGTATTTTCCCAGGTGTTTCACTTCCCGGTCTGCTTCCTCGTGATATTTTTCCAGCAATTGTTTAATGTCGGAGCTCAAGTCACAGTCTACACTGTGCCTCTGCCGGTCTTCCAAATCACCCAGCTGTCTCTCTAGAGTTGCTAGTCGCGTGCGTATCGCCTTAAGGACTCCCGAGTGTTTGGAAATCGCAACCCCCCTAATATAAACTTTAAACGCCTCACAGACAGTCTGGAAGCTGTCAACTGAACCAACGTTGGTCTCGAAGAACAGGTCAATGGCTTCGGCCATCTTCCCCCTGAAAACCGGGTCCAACAATGAATACGGCGGGAACCTCCACGTGTAAGGTGGGATGGATGCATGCTGGTTAACCAACTCCAGAACAACAGGGGAGTGGTCTGAAAGGGTTCTAGGAAGGACTTCGCAACTCTTGATCATTCCAATTCTAGCCTCGGGGATCAGCCAGTAGTCTATTCTCGTGTGGATATTGTGGTAGTGAGGAAAATTATATTTTGCCTTGTTCTATGTCCCTACGTGTTCCCCATACCACATAATATGTGCATGATTAGATATGCATGTATCCCCCTATGATCGATTAAAGACGCAATTACAGCTGTGTCCAACTCTAGTATGTCAGTTTCCAGTTCTCGTGAAAGCAACGAGTATTAGGCCTATGTTGCCATGTTTTACAGTGTACACGTTAATTCATTGAATTGTCCCCGTTTCTAGGCCTCAAAAGGGCCCGGACACCAGATTCAAGCTCCAGTCTTCTGAACCCGCTCCGAGGAGCGATACAGCCCCCACCTGCATCCCTGACCCTTCACTTACTTCCGCGCAGCGCGGTGCCCGGCCCGGCCTGGCTCTGCCTGCCTGTCTGCCAAGAGTATGTTATGCTTCTAGTTATCAGTCCAGCTTTCCTCCTTTGCATTCCTAAGCTACTGAACCGTATACACAGTTTCAGCTATAGTCTAGTCTTTCTGTCTCCATGTAAGAGAATTACTGTATTAATATTCATAGAATATTCCTAGCACACGCAACACATGTAGAATATATGCATGCGCCAGCCTTAGAGTCAAGTAGCCTCTGCCCTGATAACTTTTAGTTTCTATCAACATGTACTCCAAACACAAGATACCAGATATGCCATAGGTACATGTCGTCTTGACCCTGCAGACTTTAGTCTCCTCTTCTAGTGCAGAAGTCATAGCCCCCAGTTCTTCCTAGTCACACGTCATAGCCCGTTTGCGCGCACCACTAGGTTAAAGGTCCCAGCTGCTCAGGTAGCCCCCTCCATGTTTCCGCCCACTCATGACATTTCTGTGACGTTTCATACCACATGTCTATGTATACGCCCTGTACACGCCTTCTTGTTACACCCATTTTTGTTCTTATCTTTCGTGACTGCTACGAGTTACGCCTACTGCTACGCCTATTGTATGCAATGTAATGTAATGTATTATACTACATATATGCTGCACTGTCGATGAGGCATTGCAGCTGCCATCCATTCTATTTCCGTACAGGCTATCCCGTTCCTGTCCCTTCCCTTATGCCTGATTAAAGCCTGTTAGACTCAGATACCTCGAATCCTGTCTCTTATTTATTGAGCTATCTGTTTTATTCAATGTATTCAAAAATAGTACCGGTAATTAATTATTTATTTACCACATAATGGCGCCCGAACAGGGACTTGCCCTTTCCCCACGCGCCGGCGAAGCCACGCAGCCCCCCTGACCCTCTGCAGCCGTGACGGAACCATACCGTGCACGTGCAGATATTTCTGCTTCAAGTATCCCTCAGGCCCACGGAGGAGACGGAGACTGCGGTCCAGCATCCAGACGAGGCGGTGAGGAATGCGGCGAGTCCCGACCAGAGCCCAAGCCGAGAGTACAAGGTCCGAGGTATCCGGAGGCCCACCTGTAACTGAAGTCCGAAGTTCGTAGTCCGACGTCGTAGCAGTCCAGTCCAGTCCGAGGCCTTCCGTTCTTGCTGCCCGGTGAGTACCGTTGCTGGGGTAGTATCTAGACAGGGTCAATTAATTTGTCTCTGGTCCGTTGGGTTTGGGTACGCAGATCCAGTCCGAAGTGTCCACCTAGGTGGATACGGTCCGACGTGTCTCTTTATGAGACCGGTCTGTACTGTTTTAGCAGTGCATCCAGTAATTCTAGTAAGTCTGTTCTCGAGAAGTCCGAGTATTATGTTTTAAATGTACCAGGTAATATTCTGTTCGAACTGTTATTAATGTTATTTAATGTGTTTTCAATGTCGTGGTATGAGTGATTTGTTTTGATATTCATTACTGTATTTATCGTGTATTGTATTGTGTTTGGATTCAAGTCTAGAATGCCTCTGTTTTCTAAGTTACGTCAGATAGGAACCCGGAAAGGGTTACTCGAAAAATCAGTTCCTGTCCCGCCTAGGGACAGTCCAGGACATTTTATGTATCATAAGCATGGCTTAAGTGCCATATTGTATTTAGATTTATGGGTCGACTATACCAAGGATCTAGAAGAGAAATATAGATGGCCTGTATCAGGTACATGGGATGCCGAGTGCATCATGCGAGTAGAAGAGGCATTATGGAAAAAGAAAGCCCGACAGTCCCAGAAAGATGTCATCGAGTTATGGCGCAAAGAATCTCATAGAAGAACCGAAAAAGAAATCAGAAAAACAGAGTTAAGTAGGGAATCCTCAGAGAGAGCCCAAGAAAGGGAACTTCTAGAAGAAGGTGAACGAGTTAGAGCAGAACAATCAGACAGACAGAGAAATTCTCTTATAAGGGGCATGTATCCTCTTCTTGCCGAGGGCTTGCCGAAGGCAACCCCGGAAGCATCCAGTAATTTTCCGCCACCATTAGTCCCGACTAGGCTACGTCATAAACCGACCGCAGCTGAAATTTTTCTTTCGTCCTATTTGGACGATACAGTTCCAGAATATGCAAATCATATTCCGCCTGTTCAACCTCAGCACCCTGTTAATAATGTAATCCCTGTTCCTCCAGCCACTGGTCCCGGGGACCAAGTTAATGTACCCCCGGCCCAGCCTACAGTAAACGCACCCGTTTTACCAGTCACGTTACCAGCACCCGCACGTCCGGTATTACCTGACGACTCTAGCCCAGGAGGGGCGGCGGGAGGCGCTCCTACCACCCCGCCTCAAACGAAACGAATGACGCTGAGAGAAGCAGCGTTACAACGTACACCGAAAGTCTCTACTTGCGCAGCCCTCAAGAAATATCTTACTGATTGCGTATATGATTCAGTACCAGGTGAAGATTACATGATACTGTATTCAGTACGTTTACGACGAGTTACCACCTTTTTGGTTACTCTGCCAGACATGAAGGACCATCTAGATAGAATATATCGTTTTATCCGTACAGGGGAGGATCCAGAAAGTATTCACGAAGCTATGGCACACAGAAAAGTCGAGACTCAACATCTGATTTTACAGTTTTTGATTAACTGTTTAATAAGAGAACAAGACTATCCTGAGAAAGATAAAGATAAGATGAAAGTCCTGACAAAGTGGAGTGATAATATAGCCGAGGGAAAACACAGGACACAGAATTGTATAGACGCTATGTACAGGAAAATCCGTAAGGAAATTCTAGACATACACGAAAAAGAGAAAGCAAGAAAAATAGCCGAGAAAGAGAATGACTCTTCAAGTGAAGAGGTAGATAGCGAGAATCCCGACAGAATAGCGTATGTAGGTAGAACTAGACTTTCCGACAGACATTCACGTCCAGATTACAAGAAAAGTTTTCCTCTTCCAGTGCCAGAACAATGTTCTCTTGAGCAAGTATTCCAAGCTACCGATAAAATTCTGAAATCACGAATAGGTTATAGTGAACTTAATACCATGCATGAACAAGAACTAGCCCGATCAGCAGTCCGATGGACTAGTGATTCTACCACGTTTCCAGATGAAATCGTGGCACAAATGTTCCTGAAACTGCCCCCAGCCGAGCAGCGTCTGGTGGGTATGTATATGATCCAGCACCTCATCACACTGTATGAGGTTCAGCATTCTGATCCAGGTCCTTTACATGATGTATTGAACGAGTTACTCCAGTACAGATGGAAAGGTCTAGGTACCGATTTAATTAATGTCATTCTAGAACAGCGCCACAAATACAGTACGTTCCTGACTCCGCATTTTGTTCCCGTTCCACCCCCAGTAAGGAAGTCATTCTACATAGATAGACAGAATCCGTTACGAGAAGTACATCCAGTTAGGACAACGGGGGGTGCTCTAGAACGAGTATTTGTTTACACCCCCATCACGAAAATAGAACTCTTGGAAATGAAAAAGTTAATTCCCTGTCATGATAAAGATCCAGCAGGGTTCCACCGTGAACTAAAAGACATGCTCCGTATGGGAGAATACACGTATCCTGATATCATTAAAATGTTAAAGGTCTTGTTGCCTGCGGGCATATATGAAAAACTTAAAGAAAAAGAATGGGAGGTGGGAGAGAATAAGATAGATTGGTCCGCATTAGAAGCCGAAGATAATACACGAGTACCAGGTACCGGTCTTGGGGATAAAGCTAAGGCTTTGCCCGAACTGTTAATACAAGTCTTGCCAAGATTACTAGCCACGAAAAAGGAAGACTGGGATGCCATCTCAGCCTGTAAACAGGAACAAGATGAAGATACTAGTGACTTTTATTCTAGATTCGAGAAATGTTTCATTATTAATAGTGGTCTGAAAACAAGTAGTGAATCGTACCCTCATCTTTTTGTTACCAAACTAGTCGAGAATTCAAGTCCACAAGTTAAAAATCGAGTACTGAAAGTCGAGAGTTCTTGGCAAGCTAATACTCCGTCACAAATGCTCCAGATGCTCCAGTATCAGCAGAACAGAATCAGGGAAGAGCAGGAACATGAAAGAAGACGTATGAAAGACACGAAAATGAAAGTATTAGTTGCACAGTCTGTTCCACAAGACAGTCAGAAGAGGGGTCCGAATCAAGCCAGTCATCCTACAGCTCCCGTTAAAGGGACATGCAATTATTGTAAACAGCCAGGTCATTTTATAAACGAATGTGCAGTTCTGAAACACAACATAGCTACTGGTAAGACCAAAGAGAGACCGCGTCCGCCTAGACAAGAACATGTTTTACAGACTTCCCAGCCACCGCAGAACGCACAACAGACAGTTACAGTACCGCAGCCTATCGCTGCAACACAGCATGTTACACAGCAGATGTACCAGTATGCACAGACAGAGTATCCAGATTATCAGCCGTATTCATGAAACAGCCTAGAGAGGGAAGTAGGCTTGCCTCTCATCGAGATTCCTGTAGATCAAGAGGGTCCCTATGTACACAGTCAAGTATTAGGGAAAGACAGAAAGTTTCTGATTGACACAGGGGCAAGTAGGACTACCATCAGTCATGACGAGGTTCCAGGGGCTCCGCTCTCAGGCTCTAGAAATGTTTCCCTTGGATTTTCAGGAAAGCCTATTGTTAATGAAATATCGAAACCAGTTACTCTAGAAGTTGGTCCACTGTCCCGAACTACTGATTTGTTACTTACGAAGTCATGTCCAGAAAATTTATTAGGCATTAAGACACTGAAAGAATTAGGAGCAGTCATTTGCTGCTCCCCAGAAGGGGTCCGCCTGTTCTTGCGAGATTTTAAAGGTCATTATGTATTACGTGATTTTGATCCAAGATTATTGAATGTACCACAGCATTTATGGGCGCAAGGTCCAACTGATGTAGGTTGTATGCACATTACACCCTATCGTGTCACTCTGAAGCAAGGTGTTGTATTACCACGAATCAGACAGTACAAATTGCCACCTGAGGCTGTAGCAGCCTTATCTAAAATTATTGACGAGCTTATTGTTCAAGGAGTGGTTGTAGAAACTGACTCCAATGTATGTAATTCTCCTATCATTCCAGTCTTGAAACGTACTGATCCAAATGCACCTCCAGTTTATCGATTAGTGATTGACCTTCGAGAACTTAATAAGTGTATCATACCACAGTACCCAGTGGTCCCAGATATTTCCTCACTCTTGACTGCCATTGATTCTGAAGCCACGTTCTTTACTGTAATTGATCTCAAGAACGCATTCTTTAGTGTCCCCATTCATCCAGACAGCCAGTTTCTTTTCGGATTCTGTTTAAATGGAAGAAGCTATAAATTTACACGAGCTCCTCAAGGATTCACAGAAAGTCCTAGTATTTACAGTCAAGCACTTAAGAGACAACTAGACAATATTCACATGCCAATTGACACTGCCCTACTCCAGTATGTCGATGATCTGTTAATTACAGCCCGTTCTGAACGTGACTGCGAACGTGCGTCACTGACAGTTCTGTATTTCCTGGCTGAGATGGGGCACAAGGTGTCCCCTTCCAAATTGCAATTCTGTGTCCAGCAAGTGGTCTACTTGGGACACTTACTGTCCAAGAGGGGTAGGCAGTTGACACCTGACCGTATCCAGTTAATAGCACGTCTTCCACAGCCCAAGACTCAGAAGGAGGTACGAGCTTTTATCGGCCTCACTTCTTACTGTAGACAATGGATTCCTCAGTATGCATTTCTAGCCAAACCACTGATACAGTTAACGACACAGGAGGCAGCCGTATCGACTGTCCTCCCTTGGACCCAGGAACATACACTTGTTTTTAATGAGTTAAAGAAAGCTTTATGTAATGCACCTGTTCTAGCAACACCAAACTACAGTAAGCCTTTTACACTTTTTGTTACTGAACGTGATGGTACTGCATTATCTGTTCTCACACAAGATCAAGCAGGACAATACAAGCCCTGTGCTTATTTTTCTAGCACATTAAATCCAGTGGCCCAGGCTCTGCCTGCGTGCCTCAAGTCAGTTGCAGCCACAGCTCTAGCTATCAGACAGAGTGATTCCATAGTGTTAGGACATTCCCTGACAGTACAAGTTCCACACTCCGTGGAAGTTCTTTTAAACCGAACTCAGACTCAACACTTGACAATTGCACGTTTAACAGGTTATGAACTGACACTGTTTCAGCCACACATAGAAATCAGACGCTGCAACGTTTTAAATCCAGCTACACTGTTACCGTCAGTTACTTCAAATACTGCCACACATGACTGTGTGGAAATTGTTAACACCATGACAAAGCCAAGACAAGACTTGACAGATATTGCATTACCAGATCCCGACCTGACACTTTATGTGGATGTTCATGTATGAGAACAAGTACAGGAGAACTAGTAGCCGCGTATGCAGTGACTACTGACACCGAAGTTATAGAAACACATCGTATTGACACCCTGTCTGCTCAAGCAGCAGAGCTCATCGCTCTGACCCAAGCCTGTATACGTGCCAAGAACCTGAAAGTTAACATATACACAGATTCACGTTATGCATTCGGAGTCGTACACGACTTTGGAGTGCTCTGGCAAGAGAGAGGTTTCATGACTTCTCATGGAACCAAGATTCAGCATGGTCTCCTCATTCAAGCTCTGTTAAATGCAATACATTTACCGACAGCTATCGCCATTATGAAGTGCAAAGCACATACGAAAGTTACTGACATCATTTCCCAGGGTAACGACCTGGCAGATCGTACAGCCAAGCTTACAGCTCAGACTCCAGACATTCCAGTTAACAAGACACCGACACACCTTCCAGAACAGACTACTTGTATGACAGTTAAGGACCCTACACAAGATGTACTAGATATCCAGTCACATGCTACTCCCGATGAAATCAAGAAATGGTCCGAACAAGGAGGGGTCCAGACAGATCAAGGATGGTTGACGAAGGGAAAAGCCACATGGTTTCTCCCCGACTCAATAGTTCAAGTCATTATTAATACCGCACATAGTCCAGTACACCTAGGAGAAAAGGCCATGTTAGACAGTATCCAGAACATTTGGTTCAACAAGCATTTACGAGCAGCCGCCAAACAGAAAGTACGTACCTGTATGATCTGTTGTCAGTTCAATCCAGGTAAAAGTGTCCCGGTGGAACAAGGTGGATTCCAACCTCCTGACCACCCTTTTGAAGTCCTCCAGATGGATTATATTGAGATGGAGCGATGTCGAGGTTTCAAGTATGTCCTCGTAGTCGTATGCGCTTTGTCCAGATGGACAGAAGCATATCCAGTTCCAGATTACACAGCCACGACCACTGCCAGGCAGTTGGTTCGTGAGTATTTTCCCCGCTATGGTTTACCAAGGGTCGTGTATTCAGACAACGGCCAGCCATTCTCATCTGAACTCATGAAACAAGTTTCCCTTCTGTTAGGGTACCAGTGGAAGTTCCACTGTGTACGGCACCCCGAAGCAGCTGGTCTAGTTGAGAGACATAATCAGACATTGAAAATCCGCATTGCAAAAGTATGCGCAGAGAAAGGTGTAGATTGGTTAGTAGCACTGCCAGTTGCCCTTTTTTATATGAGAATGGTTGCACACTCTAGATCAGGTCTGTCTCCGTACGAGGTCGTATTTGGCCGACCTCCAAACATGTGGGGTACACCTATGCCCCGAAAGATTACAGACGTTTCCAGTAATATGCTGACAGATTACCTAGCTTCCTTGATGTCTGCCCTACACTCTTGTCGTTCACAGGTTGCCGCTGCATTTCCAGACAACACTGAGGTGAAACCGCATGAAGTCGTTCCGGGAGAATTCGTCCTGGTGCGCAATTTCGATCGTTCAAGTCCGTGGGAGCCCCGTTGGAAGGAGCCCCAGCTGGTGTTATTAACAACAAGGACCGCAGTCAAGCTCGAAGGACGCAAAGGCTGGGTGCATACCAGCCACATCAAGAAATTCCATGGATTACGGCCAAAGACATTTATCAAAGATTGCCCCGTTCTTAAGGACTGCCCAGACACAGACTCTAAACTTCCCCTGTTAGAGAAAACTCCGCAGCAGGAGTATAAAGCCAAGTTGAGGTCTAGCAAGTCAGACAGTTTAATTGTTTAAGTCCCTCTCGGGTGAAGTGGTTAGACAGGTTCCTGACATGTATGAGATAGACCCACATAGTGAGAGAGTTAGTCAAAACTCTAAGAGAATACGCTATCAAAAGAATATTTGCAGTAGATGCATCGTTTCTCTGTTATTTTTTATGTTTCTGAGTCTTATGGTTACCTGCATAAGTTATGCGTTACATTTATGTTTTCCTATTTCACATGTACATATGTTTCCTAATGTTACAGTAGAGCACACATTTAGTGACCTGCCTCCTCACGAGTTATCCTATCGTCTTGCTATGCGTAATAACACATTTATCAGAATGTTACACTATTCACACCAGACCAGCAATGCCACTAATTGTTGGGTGTGTGGTCGACTTCCCCCTTTCCAGACACCGAAGGGAGTTCTGCCACTTTTTCCTTATCCGTTTTCACACAATGGTTCGTGTGGAGCATGGTCCACGTTAACGTCTTCCTCAAATGATATGTCCCTTTTGAATCGAACATGTTTCCCAGACAAGCAAGGTCTTTCCCATAGAACAGGATTAGATCTAGAAAATGAAGTATATGATTTAGGTAATTATTCCTCGAATTTCATGGTCCTGAATGTCCAGTCCGATACTACTCCAGATTTGCCCGCTAATTCAGTACTACCAGTTAAAGGCGAATTATGTGTCAGAAAGAATGGTTCCGCACATGTAGGACATAGTGATTGTACTACTATTGTCGAGTATAGTGACAGTGGGAAATCTATTTTCAAAGCCTCACGTCATTCTTATTTTGTTTGTGGTCAGACCGCATATATACGTCTGCCCCTCGATTGGGATGGAACATGTTATATTGCCTTCCTACTGCCACCAGTTTTTCTAGCCCCATCTGATTATCACAGAGACACACATCTAGTACACGTTAGACATAGAAGGGAGACTGAGTCCCCAATTGTCGATCAAACTGAAACTGCTCTAGAACAATATCAAGACTTCAATAAAGGTTTCTTTTTCTTCATAGGTCCTGTCCAGAATAGTAAGTTAATACGTAGGTTAACCAGAACCCTTGAAGCAGTAGTGAATGAGACTACTTCCGCTCTAGGTAACTTAACTGAAGAGCAATCTGCTATGAGATTTGTCGTGCTCCAAAATCGTCTCGTCCTTGACGTCATACTGGCCGATAGGGGAGGAGCTTGTAGAGTCATCGGATCTAGTTGCTGCATTTTCATTCCTAATAACGCACCGTCTGTTTATTCAGCTATAACCAGACTTCATAAAATTGCCCATCAGTTACACCAAGATCCAGGCACCTGGACATGGTCCGGTTGGCTCTGGAGTATCATATCTGCCTGGGGATGGAAAGTATTGTCATTTATAGGTATAGCAGTAATGATCATATTCAGTTGCTGCCTCTGTTTACAATGTGGCCCTGCGATTTGCGGCTTGTGTGCTACATCCTGTATTCCTAGTCCTAAGTCCCGTTCCAAGATAATTCGAGACGAGATATGAACAGATAGATGGTATTATGAATATTGATGTTTCCTGATGGAAACGTAGGGTCAAGGAGGGAATGAGGAAAATTATATTTTGCCTTGTTCTATGTCCCTACGTGTTCCCCATACCACATAATATGTGCATGATTAGATATGCATGTATCCCCCTATGATCGATTAAAGACGCAATTACAGCTGTGTCCAACTCTAGTATGTCAGTTTCCAGTTCTCGTGAAAGCAACGAGTATTAGGCCTATGTTGCCATGTTTTACAGTGTACATGTTAATTCATTGAATTGTCCCCGTTTCTAGGCCTCAAAAGGGCCCGGATGCCAGATTCAAACTCCAGTCTTCTGAACCCGCTCCGAGGAGCGATACAGCCCCCTCCTGCATCCCTGACCCTTCACTTACTTCCGCGCAGCGCGGTGCCCGGCCCAGCCTGGCTCTGCCTGCCTGTCTGCCAAGAGTATGTTATGCTTCTAGTTATCAGTCCAGCTTTCCTCCTTTGCATTCCTAAGCTACTGAACCGTATAAACAGTTTCAGCTATAGTCTAGTCTTTCTGTCTCCATGTAAGAGAATTACTGTATTAATATTCATAGAATATTCCTAGCACACGCAATACATGTAGAATATATGCATGCGCCAGCCTTAGAGTCAAGTAGCCTCTGCCCTGATAACTTTTAGTTTCTATCAACATGTACTCCAAACACAAGATACCAGATATGCCATAGGTACATGTCGTCTTGACCCTGCAGACTTTAGTCTCCTCTTCTAGTGCAGAAGTCATAGCCCCCAGTTCTTCCTAGTCACACGTCATAGCCCGTTTGCGCGCACCACTAGGTTAAAGGTCCCAGCTGCTCAGGTAGCCCCCTCCATGTTTCCGCCCACTCATGACATTTCTGTGACGTTTCATACCACATGTCTATGTATACGCCCTGTACACGCCTTCTTGTTACACCCATTTTTGTTCTTATCTTTCGTGACTGCTACGAGTTACGCCTACTGCTACGCCTATTGTATGCAATGTAATGTAATGTATTATACTATATATATGCTGCACTGTCGATGAGGCATTGCAGCTGCCATCCATTCTATTTCCGTACAGGCTATCCCGTTCCTGTCCCTTCCCTTATGCCTGATTAAAGCCTGTTAGACTCAGATACCTCGAATCCTGTCTCTTATTTATTGAGCTATCTGTGTTATTCAATGTATTCAAAAATAGTACCAGTAATTAATTATTTATTTACCACAGTAGGCTGAGTAGTGAGTATACCCCCCTGCGTCGGGTTCAAGGAGCGCCAGACATCGCAAAGTCCAAGTCGCGTCATAACCCCCTGCAGTTCCGCCGCAGGTTTGCGGTACGGGCCAGCAGACCTGTCCAGTGTAGGGTCCAGAGTCAAGTTCATGTCTCCCCCCCCCCCCCCCACAAGAGGTCGTCAGGGTGGTATCGTCTAAGTGTGTTTGCTAGCGTCTTGTAAAAATCAGGAGAGTCGAAATTAGGACCGTATGTATTGACAGCTACAAGTGACGTTCCCCGTCCCGTGCACCTAGATATTACGTAGCGGCCCTCTGGGTCAGAGTCTAGTGTCTGTTGCATGAGCCGGGATCTGGGGTTCACCCATGATATTACCCCCCTGGCGTTTGTAGTGAAGCCCGAGGTCGCTATATTACCCTCCAGTCCCCTGAGATGTAATATTCTGCTGTCCATAGGGAGGTGTGTCTCCTGTATCAGGGCTATGTCTATATTGTGTCGCTGCAAGTAGCTAAGTACCTTACGCACTTTTCTATGATCATTGAGGCCGCGCACATTCCAAGTGAGCGCCCTTATAGAGTCAGGACGTGTAGTAGTCATGTCAGTCGCCATTGTGTCAGATGCGTGGTAGGCTCGCATACTGGGTGTGTGTCATCAGTGTCTTCAAGTCGCGGTTCGTCTTCGTGCTCTGGAAATGCTACATTTCGTGCTGTGCTGCGAGTACTAAGTAGTGCATAAGCTGTAGTGTCCAGACTGGCGCTATCTGGAACTGGCCTAATTCCCCCCCTGTCAAACAAGACCCACCCTCCCACAGCAGACCTTCCCCAACTTGGCCCAGCTTGAATTTACACTTCCCTCCCGTGTTCCCCAACTGACCCACGTAGATCCCAACTGACCCACGTAGATCCCAACAGGAACCCATGGTGCTAACAGCTCTGGGGCAAAGGTTGCCAGATTCGTAACAGGTAACATTTGAAGTAAAACAGTTTCAGCTATCCGGCACCCCGCCTCTTCACCCGTTACATGTCCATTAACGACTGACCGTAACCAAATGTCTGCATATGTAGGCGGGCATACTCTGTCGGGGCATAATCATATACCCCACAATGATCGGTCGCCCCCAGAACAGCCAGTCTAAATCAAGGGCGTCTGCCCGAAGCCCTCTGGTCGGTAGCGGTAAAGGAAGCAGAGACAAAAAAACATTATAACTTTACCATGGAACAGTCTCGCCATGTCACGAAGTCTCAGATCTCGCATAGAAGTCCCTCAGGGTCCGCCCTCGGCGCGTCCTGCAAGATCAGGGAGACCAATGTTCGTCGCTCTTCTCCGGGTTCGTGCCAGCGGATTGGTGCAGGCCCAAGCAGCCCCAGGCGGCTTCCAGGCCACTGTTAATGACCTGCTCATCCGAGTGACCCCTAGGGCTGTTCCGTTGCTCTTTGGACCAAGTCTTGAGTGCCTTCAGTTATTCTTTAGGGTCGGTAAAAAAATGGGAATGTCCTTGTCGATTTATCCTCACTTTCGCTGGATACAGCATGGCATAGTCCAGGCCAAGGTCCCCGAGTTGGTGTTTGTACAGAGCGAAGTGACGCCGCTCTTCCTGCACCTTAGCAGTGAAGTCTGGGTAGATGGAGATGTTGGAGCCTTCGAACTGCAGTTGACCTTTCTCCCTGGCCACTCGCAACGCCAAGTCTCTGTCCCTGTAGTTTACGAGTTTGGCTATTATAAGTCTTGGGGGGGCGCCCGGGCGCGGTATCGGGCCCAGCGTGCGGTGCGCCCTCTCCACTATAAACATAGGTGAAAATACTTCCTTTCCCAGCAGAGTAGTCAGAAGCTTCTCGACAAAAAGCTCCATCTTACCCGTTTGGGTCGTTTCCGGAACTCCCGTGAGTCGTATGTTGGATCTCCTGGAGCGAGCTTCCAAATCCTCCGATTTGTCTTTAATCACCTGCAAAATCTTAGCCATGTGCTTGCGATCTTTATCAAGCTCCATTTGACCCTCCTCCACTTCGGTGATCCGTCGTTCAGACATGTCGAGGCGTTCCGCATGTTTGTCGACCCTTTCAGACATCCTGTCCATGCGGTAGGTAAGAGCATCAATCTTCGTCCCTATTGATGCCATGCTGTCCTGTAGGCCCTTTTCCATGCTAACTAGCAGCTCCTTAATGTCGGCATAGAACGTGTTGTCTTGCGTTGTGGGAAGCTGTCCAGTTTCTGGCTCTCTGATGCACGTATCTTTACTGCGCCTCTGCTCGAATGGGAGTTTAGATTGTGTTTTATCACCTTTCCCCATCGTGTTGCGCCGCTTCTCCGCAGGTCTACTCCGCGTATGTCAGCTTCAGGGGGGGGGGACGTCTCGAAGGCTGCCGCGTCGCTGTAGTCTCCAGGACACTCAGGGTCCCCAAGATGTCTCTCCGCCAAGCGGCAGCCAGAGTCCATCAGGCGGGGCAGGTGTGACCAGGCTGCGATGGGGAGGGAGTCGCAGGGCAGGTGTAATTGGCGATCAACCAACCTGTCGCAAATAGTCACTTATGGCTCAGTATAGTGCAGCCTCCAGCAGGGCGTCCCCTCGTTATTGGTGAAAGAGGGAGTTTAGATGAGTCCTCTCGGTCTGCTGCAGTGAGGCCCTGCTAGCCCTGATGTATCGTCGATCACCCGCTGTCTCTCCGATGTGCCCCTCCCCGGGTCCCACCGCCCGAGCCGGCCCCCGACAGCAATGGCGCTATGCGGGTCCGCCGTCCCGGGGGGGAGGGGTGGGCCGCTCCGGGCAGGAATAAGCTCTCAGGCAGGATTAGGGAAGGCCCCAGCAGGTCGCAGACCAGGTCCGCTCAGTCCCGATGCGCTGCACCGCAGGGAGTCACCATAACACTTGGACTGCCCAGGTATGAGTCTCACTCCTGGTTGCACGTTCCGCAGTTCACCTGCACGATCCCAGGAGTCGCGCGGGCCGCTCACTCTCCGATGTAATCTGGGGTCGCAACGCCCGTTGCAGGCGTCTCCTACTTCCGCCCGCGGCTCACCTCAGGGTCCGGCACTCACCACTGCCACCGTCCGCTGTCCAGCTCTCCGACCCAGTGTGCAGACTTCCGCCTCTGCAACCTCCGGCCGCTCGGCCCAGTGCCCGCCGCACGTCGCGTGACGCACCCCGGGGGCAGCACTACGCAAGGCCGCGGCTCCAGGGCCCGCACTCGTGTCGCGTCGGAATTCCGTTTCTCCTCCCAGCGGCGTCAGGTGTCTCTCGTTTCGGGCGTCAAGGGTGCAGTTGGTGCCCAGGAGCTGTGTGCCGCCCTCAGCTGCCAGCAGTCGCCGTTATTTAAGGATTATTGCAGGATTTTGTCGGGTGAAATGACGGAGCTCTGCCCTCAGGCGACCGCCATCAACGCCGGCAAGCTCCGCCCCCAAGAGCTCTGATATAACCTCTCTGATTATGCCAGGGATCATGCCATAGTAGTGTTTAAATACTTGCAATCCCCTTATGTTGCCATGTTTGCACAGCTCTACATACTGGGGCTGAAGGTAGTGGTAAGCAATAGTTCCAGGCTTAGAATGCCCTTTTGAGTCTGTGCAAACCTACTAACTTGCATGTTTTAAGGGTTTTCAACAACTCTTCTCTAATCTTTTCCCATACTGAGAAATGTTGGAAATTTAGTCCTGACAATGGCAGACATAAACCTTCTTCCAGAGTTGGGAAAAAAGGGGTCAGAGGCAAAGTGAACTTGCAAACACTCGCATGAGCAAATCTACACATGCTTATTTGCACATGCTAAAATGCAGTTCACACATTTTCTAGGAGTACTATTATTTGTCCTACTTCTGTAAATTCTTGGGAATTCACGAAAGCTGTATAGCTGCACTTAATGAAAGGACATATACCATGGAGGCGCTTTTGAGACTTTCTTTAATATTTGGGCCCCTAATTTGGTCTAGCGTTGACCATGACCGTTTGCGTTTATTAAAATTCCGTCTCTCCCTCTGTATCAGCGGCTTCACTGTGAGTGACCGCATTCTGCTCTTTCACAAGGACCACATCGGCACACAAAGGTTTTTTGTTCAGTGCTAGTAACTACTGTGGCAGTGTGTGCTTTTTGATACCCAAAACATTTTTTGCTTTTGCCAATGTTTGTTATAATCGTGAGGGCCTGGAAGCCTCTAATAAGGTTTTACAAAAACCAGGCCAAAACAAGTCACACGTTGGCAAAACTAAAAAGCTGACCAATTTCAGACCTAACGGCTTTTCCAATGCTTGTTTTTTTGTTTCCCATAATCTTATTGAAACTGGTTACTCTGATTGTCCATTATGAATATTTTGAGAAATGCTAGCATGCATCAACACATGTTACTAAATGATGCTGCAAAGAAATGGTACCTGAAATTTTACAGTAGTTTAGCTGAATGTTTTTTTCCGGCTTTCATTTTTTTATGAACATTTTATTTTTAAAGCAAAGAATCGTCAATCTTGCTTTCAAGTTTCTACAAATATTTGCATCAAATCAGAGCATTCTGGGAGCATTATACATCGCCTCATAATGCTAAACATTGAAAACTTGTACACATTTTTATATTGGAACCACTGTCAGTAGTGCAGTCGGAGCTTACAACATTTACTTAGAGTGCTCACCCTAATAATAAAGGCTTTCAATTATTGAACCATGAATACAAGTTTTAAAACAGCATTGACATAGGGATAAAAATATCACCTTAACTTCAGTCAGTGCTCTTTCCTGATCCATAATGTGGTACTGCAAACTGGCAGCCAAATGGTTTGTGCTGCAGGGGGTTGGGCCTACTTCTCCCAAGGGCAAAAATACACATGAAAACTTGTTGCCCTTGACCCCAAACAATATGTCCTGAGGGTCGGGCTATAGGAATTTCACATCCCTGTGACATTGGGTAAAAATTTCTCTTGTATTCTTTTCCTTCTCAAATTATTGGGAAACTACACTGTCTGCAAAACCACATCAGTCTCCAAGTTAACTGAATCGTTTGCCTAGTTTTTTGTTTTCCGCAAGTTGGGAATTGCATTAGTGGCAGTGTCCACCTTTTTTTAATTTTTTTTTTATAAACTGCTGCGCCTCCCTACAGATTTTCAAACTGTTACACTAAAGTTTATTTATTGTGTTGCCCTGCTCCTTTTAGGCCTGGTTTGACTGTGCAGCGGCCTATTCACCTATTGGTTACAATATGAATAAAGTGTTTTTTTGGGTCATGTCCCTTCAACCATTGACATATTTGGGTTAGCCTTTTCAACCACTGATTTGAGATGGCGTCAGATGCCCAGAGTATACATCTCACCTCATGCTATTGGTTATTTGGTGTAATTTCCCAACTCCTAGAAGTGGTTCCTCTGCAATGCATCAGAGACTATTTTACATCTGAAATTTACACTCCATCATCAAACTTTTCGTCATATTTCTTTTTTTGTTGTTTTATCAGACTTTTTATGGTAGAACAAATGGTAGAGAATCCAAAGGTTTTCATTAGGGAAAGACACTCTGGAGTACTTTGCAATCACATTCTTCTGGTGACTTTATCAAATCCAGTGGGTCTAGTTTGTAAATGATTGCAAGTCCGATTTATAGCATTTGCCAATGCTTAGTTAAAGTCAGGGCTGTGTCTTTTTGGATCGCAAGCTTATGTCAAACTGCCCCTTCCTGAGGCCATTTTCTCAGATGAACGAGATAACGAACTGTTGTGAGTGCTGTTTTAAAGTCCACTGGGTCATCTTCAGATACACTGGCTGTGGTCTGAGATCACGTTAAATAACCAGCCATTCGGAGCTGAAAACAATTGCATTTTCTTATCACTCCTTTTGTAAGAGAAGACTGAACAGATTTAGGTGTACAACGTTACAGCCTTGTTCCACCTGGACAGAGTAGAACAGGCCCTCATGCTTTTTGCAGGATATTGTGCTGTTTTGCGAATGGACTATTGCTAGCAACATTCCCCTTGCAGCCTACCCAGAGGGAAAAGACAATGTGGCATTTGTTAAGCCCTGTTGAATGTGGTTTCTCATACACGTGGGAACATCAAGCAAAAATGGGATACTCAACACTTAAAGGCAAGCCGAAGAAGGGCCCAATTTGTCAACCAACCTTCAATTAAAGCAAATGGTTTGATGTCTTTACCTTTTTTCAAAGACCCACATGACTTTAAAAAACTTTTATGGACAGCAGCTGTGCTCCTGTTTTCATATCCCACCCAGACTGGCCACCGCTGGTTCTGACATCTATTTAGATGGGGCAATGTCTTGGATCTTCCTTGTGATACAAATCTAGCTCAACAGAGTTGATTAATTCTACACCGATCCCATTTAGATCCTCGTTATGAGTAGCTTTTCAATTCGGATGTGGACAGTGACAAAGTTACGTACCCTGTCATAATTATGAGATCTGCAGGAGCAGCACAGATCTGTTTAGTTTCACTTGGGTTTGTCGGCTGATGAAGGTAGCAAAAACCTCCAGGTTACACTCCGGGGAGAAATTAGGGTTTACCGAGGGATTCATACATGTATTACCAAATCCCCTTGAATTTCCTCATGTTGTAAGTAAACCTAAGGGTCCCAGTTGTAATCTCTGCTGCACCATCTTCCCAGAGTTACCAGTAACCGGTATCGATAACTCTGGGAGTGGAGTTAATTAGTGGATTAACTGAGCTCCCATTAGGAGGCCCCTAATGCTCAACTTGAAAGATGGGTTAGGATTTAGATTTTTTCGGGCATGCTTTCATGCTTTGTTAGAATAAGTGAAATAGTGTGGCCACATAATTCCAAATTCGAAAGACAATTCGCTCCCAGCACCGCAATGCGATTATAAAAAGTATAAAGATGTGTGAGCTATTGTCATTGAGCTTTAAGTGGAAAAATAAAACCTCCAAACTCCTTTGGTAATGTGGAATGTATTTTAGGACTTCTATAGGCGGTTCTAGAAAAGCCATACCTGTCCACTAATGCATCAGATCTTGATACACCTCAACCCACGCAATACATGATTTAGATCCACCCTAAAGAAGATGGAGACCTTCAGTTGATTTGTCCTTTGGTTGTACCATTGAACTACAATGTACTGCAAGAGTTGGTACTAGCAAGCAGGCTCATCGAAACCAATGGAACAAAATGACACAACTTCCTTCACTATCTTTTAATGGAGTACACAAGTTTCCATTTGAAAAAGTGTTACATTAGTAATATCTTCTCACATAGCATTAGAGTGGCTGTGGGAAGATTTGTCTAAAAGTACTCAACAAGTCAAATACAATTTACAAAAGTTTATTGTAAAACAGGTATCTAGTCCATATGAGTCCCCCCCTCCTACCATTTTTCTGAAAACCTCCTCAAACCTTTCTCAACATCTCTTTCTGAGTGTTCATTGTACAAAGATTACAAATGGAGAAGATCGAAGCTTCTTTGAAAAGTAGCTGATATAAAGTGATATGAAGGGGCAAAGGATAGGCTGGAAAAGCTGCATAGTTTCTGAACAAATTGTGGAAAAGGAAGAGCCAGTACTTCTAATCCTCCACCGCGCAAGAACCTGAAGTTTGCAGATGTGTGCACTTATGACAGAGACGTTTCAATCCTAACAAAGGTACCTTAGTTGCTGAGGCATCAGCTCAACCTCTGGAAGGATGGGTAGATTTATGCTCTAGTGGCTTTTCATTGGCTTAACCCACTAACAGTATCACACCCCAACGCTTTTTGCCCAATTTGCAGTTGTAAGTGCTCAGACAGGTGCAGGAATCCTAGTTCCATGCTGACATGCTATACAGTAGTTTCAGGGCTTCTGACAACAACCATGTCTTCTTACTGGGATTCCTGCAGCTCAGTCTGTGTGGGGTTGCCGTCTCCCAAATGGAGGTTTTGCCCGACCACATGGACATGAACACCAAATAACTTGTAAACTGTGGGGAAACATCCAACTTGTCCAGTTAATTTGCTCAGACACACGTATGCCAGTTAAAACCCAGTGGGTTGCTTTGTATACTGTTGGTAAAAAATTTAGTCTGACCTTTAATGCTTTCTTAATATGTCAATGAGGAGTCTGCTCAACCTCAGCAAAGAAGCGCCTGAGCAGCAGCTGATAGTCTAAAATCTGACAACCAGATTATGCTGGAACCTGTAAAAGCATACCCATATCAAACGTTCATTAAAATTAACGCATTGCTTCCAATCTCCAATTGTGTACGGGTGTTAGGAAGGTTAATACCTACCTGCATATCACTGCCAATGGGCTAATATTAACACTCCTTGGAAAACTGGCATCCTAAAATAGGTTATTTACCAAAACAATGTGAGCACCAGCAGATTAATTTGTCTGAAAAGACACTGAAAACGGTAAAACATTGTGCGTGAGCCCATCCCCTTCCTAGAGGTTGATGCAATTTAGATGGAGCGTCTGAAACATCGCTGTGGCATTCGCTACCTCGAACAGGTACAGCTCGTGCTGTATCCCCCGTTTGGGCCACCAGTGATCACACTCAATAAAAGATACACTGGGGTTTGTTATTTATCAGATGTGATAAATGACCGCAATACAAGCTTTCTCCTGGAAACCGGGCATAACATGCAGATGTTCCCGTCCAGTTATTTGCTGGGCCTTTTTGACCCAACAATTTTGGCAGGTTTACCCTGCCTAAATTTGACAGGTGTAAAATACATCTTTTTTATTTTAGTAAGAAAACTATAACTACAAACCATCCGGTGTACACAGGGATTTGCAAAGGGTGTAGGAATTTAACGAGCCACTCATAATTGAGTGTATTTTAAGGTCTGCTTGAACAGGACAAAATGGGTTCATGAGTTAGATTCTAACTTTTGGAACTCCCACCACTGGTCAGTTTGTAATAAAGTAAGGAATTTGCCTATTTGATTTGCAGCCTACCTCATATCCTCTGTTAGTCTAAATCTGGACAACCTGTTCATGATGATTCAGTCTACCAAACATATGGGTATCACAGCAGCCTTTTGTGGTAGTCCAACCTACTTGCATCTGCAGTGCTGCAATATGGTGATCCTAGCATACATTACACACAATACTATCTGTACTCTATGCTATCTGAGGCAGTGGCTTGACAAGTGGTGCTGCGGATCCCTTTTAACTTTGCCGATCCTCTTTCCTATTTTCTGGCAGGTAAACAGCGTTTACAACTAATCTTTTACCCCGCAGGGAATCACCACGAGGTCGTTACAACGACCGCGTTGGGATTCCGCATACCATTACTCCGCAAGTCGGAACAACGTGTTGGATTTAAAATCCAACACCTTCCCTAGTGCCCGCACAGACTGGAGATGGAATAGTAAATTATACTTTGTTCCGACTTGCGGAGTAATGGTATGCAGAATCACAACGGATCGCTGTAACGACCGCATTGTGATTACCTGCGGGGTAAAAGAATGCGGGATTTAAAGGTATATTCCGTTCTGGCGTTATGTCTGTTCTACTTGATAGTCGTAACTGACATATGCGAATCAAAGTGAGTAATTCATGGAGGCGCTACTAGTAATCACAGTGCTTCTGCAGCAAACATTAACATCACAACTCTCCACTGCTCTTGTAATTACCTTTCACTGTTAAAGAGCTCAAAAATTCTGCCTATTGAATTCTCCAAGTGGAGCAGAGCTCATATATCTTTCAGCTATTGACTCTCGGTTGTTTCCTATGAGGTGGTTTGGTGGAGCATAGCACTTTGGTAAATGAGTCCCTTTATTCACTGTTATTTTAACATTTACTGCCAAGTATTGCCAGCCTGACGACAAAACAAATTCAAGCGTGTGAATCTGTGAAAAGTTGGAGAACTGTAGTTCGGGTAAGGAAGATTTTCCTAATGTGCACCTAGTAATTTTGAGGCTAATTTTAAGATTGTCTGGTCTAACAAATTAGGGAGTCCCTTTACCCTTCTAGAAATTGGGGCTAGTCACTACCTTTTATCCTAAAAGTAACTTGGTGATGTTGGACTCAATCCAGGTGGTAATGCTATTGTGACCATTTTGAAATCTTGAGATTCTCTGTTTTTTGCAAACCACCCACTTGTAAAACTGCTTCCTATTCTCTTGTCAAACTATATATTCCGTCCACGTTAGTGGACACCTTATGCCCATGTTGTAACACTAGCACTATAATGTAGTACATCGATTAAAATTAAACCAGTGTATCATGGTGAATCTGGGATTTAATTCCAGCTTCACCACTTGTCCAAAATTATATAACTTTGAGCAAATCACTTTATTTACATCTTGAGTTACTTCGAAATAATGGGCACTATTTAAATATGTAAATCCCAACAGTGAAGCATGTTGTCCGTTCTGCCCGAATTTAGGGGTCCATTAGGATGGCGGACAGATCGCCACCGCCATGCAGGCGGTGGCGATCCGTCCGCCATCCTTGCCCGTCCGCCACCTTTCTTCCCCCCGCCATATTACAACGGCGGGGGGGGACCGTGGCGGAGGGGAAGACCGTCTGCTGCTTTTCCGCCACGGTCGCCTTGCGACCGCGGCGGAAAAGGCCTGATATGGTGGCGGTGTCTATCAGACACCGCCAGCCATATTAGGATGGCCTGGGAGGAATGCCTTTCCGTGGCGGCAATGCTGCCACGAAAAGGCGTACGGTTCCTGATTTGGGGGCCCATTGCGGGCCCCCAGGGTTAAGGGCGGGTGGGGGGTGCACATGGGGGGTACCGTTTCACAGCACAACATGGCAGGCACTGGGCGGTGCCTGTCATGTTGTGCTGTGAAACGCACAACAAGCATTTTTCACATTGCGGCGGCCGGTGCTTTAAGCACCGTCCGCCGCAATGTTAAAAATGTGGGATGCACCCACCCCTGTGGTGGGTGCATCCTAATTGGGGGCACTGTTCCTCCGCCCTTGTGGCGGACGGTACCTGCCCCCGACAGGATGGTGGACGGACTTTGTCCGTCCGCCATCTTAATGGACCCCTAAATGTTTCTACCCTTCTTCACCACCTCATCCTTAAATTTTCTCTCAACTGGACCCCACACGGTTCTATGTAGTCCAAAATACAGACTGACAAAATATCTACCGTAATTAAGATCTGTACAAAAATTGGACTTGTATTTAAATCTAACCAACCTCACCATGTATTCAATTTTTTCAGATTCAGGCAATAGTATTAGGTGGATATCTACTTTTTTGTTCGGGGAGAATTATGTACGGTTAATGTTTTGATAATCTAATTCTCAGTCTGCTTTTATGAAAGATGGTCTTGCAGTATGGTTTTGTGAGCTGACCCGCATCTCCATCCCATGAAACGCACCCCAGCCTCTTACAACCCACCCTCCCAGCCCCAAACACCCCTGCCACACACTCTTATTCCAAACCTCATGCTCGCTAAACTCCTATTACAGAAAGAAAATTCCATGCTCTTAATTGGATCTATGACAGATTTTAGTAGCATGCATTGGCAAAGCCAATAGGTCTGACTTTGTCTGGAACTTTATTTTGGATAAATTGTTTTGCCATGGTTTTTGCTTTTTCCTTTTTTTTGTCAAACTTCCTTGTAGGGGTTTCTGCCAGACCATTGCCATTATTTAAAAAAGGATGAAAAAAGATGCCATAATCAAAAATATGTTTTCGGTCACAGAAAGTACACCTTTGCTTAGTAATTCCTTGTACTGAAAGGAACAAATGTTTGTGTGGATGTGTTCCTTATGGAAGAAAATAAATCCATCACTTAAAGTGAAGTTAGCCAATTGTAGAATTGAGCTGACACTTTGCCCCCCCCCTGCCTCCCCCCCAGAGCAACGTAGATAATTGATTACAGTGTTGAGATAGATGTGGCCTCCTGAGTTTGCAGTAGCCCCCTACTTTTCCTGACTAATATTACTTTAACATATTTTGTAGCAACATAGGATCCAATGGCTCAAGCAAAGGATGCAGTCTGGTGGCACTGGCGACAACCAAAAAAGGTGAGCAGTAAACATTTTCGTTTTAGATTGTTTCATGACTTAAGAGATCCAATTATTGCTAACTCTACAAAAATGATGTGAAACTGTGCAGACTTGTTTTATAATGTCAGCTGGAGAGAAAGGTAAAAATCTACAGCGAAAAATCGAAGATCAAAATATATATTGTCTTTAACCGTATTTCATTTAATGTAAACAAATTATGCAAAAACTTCACTGGTACGGATGTAATTTGAAGATTCCTCAATATTTTGGAAGAAATCTAATAGATATCAGGAAAGCATTTGTCCCAATTACACACTTCTTACCTCTTGTTAAAAGGGCCTATTTACAAACAGCATTTTGTAGAACTTTACTTTTGCAATAGAATTACTAACATACTACACAATCTGGTTCCCAAACCTAGGTGCTGAAGTTCTGCCTCCGCCTCTCCTATATGTTTCTGCGGCGCACAGATTGCCACCTCAACTTCTGCACACAAGTATATGTTTTAGAACTAAATTTGCAATGCACAGGAAGTGCCGAAAAATGGGCAATACTTACTGTTGGATCTGACAGCCTTAGGGTGGTCTTCCCCCAACTTTTCGTCTGCCTTCTTCCATTTTCTGGCCTTGTTTTTGTTCACTTTAGGACTCTATGCACTGCTGACCAGGCCTAAAGTGCTCATGCTCTCTTCCCTAAACATGGTAATATTGGCTTAACTCCAATTGGCAGATTTAATTTACTTATAAATCCCTTGTCAAGTGTGCTATATGTGCCCTGGCCTGTAAATTAAATGCTATTAGTGGGCCTGTAGCGCTCATTGTGCCACCCACTGAAGTAACCCTCTAACCTTGGCTCAGGTCTGCCACTGCAGAGCCTGTATGTGCAGTTTACACTGTCATTTCGACCTTAAAAGGATAAACCTCTTGCCCGTCCTAAACTTTTCCTTATTACTCATCCCAAACCCCCTCCTACTGCTATAAACTCCCAGAAAAAAAAACGTTCTAGACCCTTCTTCTATCCCTCTACTATTCCTTTTGCAATCCAAATAATAAACTAACATTTTCACTGCCCAAATTAATTTCATATTTCCCTAGACTAATTCACCATGTGGGAGGGCGGGTTTGATAAACAGGCAAGGAGGCTGAATAGATTTGCCAAAAGTGTGTTGTTTAGTGCCAACAAGTGAATTATCAAGTGAACTATCACTGGCAGCTGCCTGTATCTCCTGTCGGATTCCTCCGGATTCACTTGGCGGGGAGCTGGTTGTAGTTTCCTGGGCCTGTGGGTCACACTCCTCTTCGGGCTTCTCGGTGGAATCTCCCCGGAGGCTCATAGGAGAGAAGAAAATAGAGCCGTCAGCAAATTATTTTATGGCAAAGGGGTTTGTCACGCCACCAGTCACCGCACCGGGGAGTGAGGAAGTGAGGGTAAAGGAGCTCGTGCACTTGTATACCCAAAAAGGGAAGAAAGAAGGAATTCAAAGATTTTTTTTTGGGGGGGAGAAAAGGAAGACTGAATTGAATCACGGACTGAAACGTCGATATTTAGGTATATATGCCGTCAAAGAGGTAGTGAAAAGGCTGGAATAAAAGTGCCCGGTTTACCAAACAGCAAATAAGGGTCCCCCTAAATGATTTGCTACATTCCTGTAAAAAAAAAATTCCTTAGCGAACCACAACAAAACACTTTAGTCACACCCCTATCCCAAACCTTCCTCCCGCCACCCTCTCTCCCCTCCCGTGTCCCCGGAGACGGTAGGACTCACCGACTCTGCCGCAACTCTCCAGAGTTGTGGCCGCTCCCCAGCCTCCTTCGGTGGGTTCCACCACTCCTCGGACCACCGCTCGTCAGGTTTGTCTTCTTCTTCCTGGACTCCGGCAGCCTTCGCGTTCTTCTGTCTTCCCGTGTCGTCTTCTTCCAGGTTGTTTCGTTCTCCTCCGGTCTCCGTCTTCACGTCTCCTTCCTCGATGTTGGTCGACGATGACTCCTTCCTGTCTCCTCCGATTTTCATTGGCTGATGACAACCCCTTCCTGGTTCAACTCCTCCCGCTTCCGGTATCCTCCTCTGCTCTCGCTGTGGGGAAACAGCATACGGGAAGGGTAATTGGCTGCACACTGTTTTTCCTCCAAGTCCCAGGGTGCATTAGGCTGACTCCAGATACCGGAATGTCGACTCCCGGGTGATTCGACGGTAAGTGTTGCGGCCTCTTTATCACACACCACTAAGCCTTTTCTGGCTCCGTAGTAGCATGCTAATCGCTGAAAAACGCTTCAACACCTCATCAGGGGTAGCAAGCGCTATATAAATGCAAACCTTTTCCTCTTGTATCCCTCCACTATCCTTCTCAATCCAAATAACAGACTAACATATCATCTGCTCAAATGAATCTCATATTTCACTATACTAATTCCCCACTAATCCTTTTTGAGTTCAGGAGTAGCGTGCTACACGCTGAAAAAGCGCTTAATGTCTCGTCTGGGATTGTAAGCTCTATATAAATGCAATTATATAACATAACATTACATATACGTCAACCCTAAGATAGGCCCTGCATGACCCAGGGAGGGCAGAGTGCGCTGCATTTAAAAGGCAGGGCATGTACTTTTACATTTTGCATGTCTTATTCGTCAAAAGCTTAGAATTTTGTTTTTTTCTCCTGCGGAGCCTGTCTCTCCCACAGGATAACATTGGGATTACCGTATTACATCTTTTAAGTGTAATTCCCAATTGTGACGATATAGACCTTTTTTTTTAGTTTGGTATCACTTGTCCCAGAATTTAAAATCACTACTTGTGGTGAAGTTGGATTTTAAGTTACAGTTTAGCAAATGTCACTTTCAGAAAGTTGGCATTTACTTACTTGAGCCATTTGGTGCCTGTTGCATGTCTCTCTCTGTTCAGTCTGAGCTCGGTGACAGCTGGGCTTTGTGTATTCCCTCTAAACTGCCACACACAAGGGAATCTTAGGTGTTTCTGATGGGCCATCCTGGGTGATGGGAGGGAAGAGCTGGGCACTGCTCACACTTGCTCTTGAATAGGCTTTGTCCTGTTCACACACAAAGGGCTTCATAGCCCCTGTAGTGAGTCTGGAGCCAGGGACGGAGGGAGGACATCTGTGCACTTTAAAGCTTTTTTGATGTCTCCCCCACTTGAAAGGCACATCATGACTTTAATACACCTCTGGAACTGTGAAGACTTTGCCAGGAAGAACTGCTGTGCTTCTGCAAGGACTACTGCTTTGGTGGACCCTTTCCTTGCAATGCTGAGCTGCCCTGCTGCCTGATGTTCCCCTGCCTGGTTGAGAAGGACTGCACCTTCATCACTTAAACCCAGAGTGAGTCCAAGGGCTTGCTCGCTTGCCTCCTGTTTTAAGCCTCAAGGACATCAAAAACTTCAACTCATCCTGCTACAGCACCAGGACTTTGCTTGCTGCAAGTCTTGCCCTGACAAGTGGTGCCAGCCCAGTTCTGGGCCCTTGGAAGTGGGTATAAAGTGCTGCTACAACCAGAACTCAAGCATCCTCATCCAACCTGGCACACCTTCACCTTTGTGTGAGTTGAAACCAGGCAATACGTGTGGTTGCTTGGAGCGGACCCGGCGCATCGCCTTCGGGATCACACTCAAAACGGACTCCTTGCCGAAGTTGGATGGAGAAAATCGATGCATCTTGTCCACAGAATGGTTTGACACCGACTCATAGCTCCGACTGCACCTCACATCTGTGTCGAAGATCCATTCCGGAACAAGTGGGTCCCTGTGTCCAGCCAGGCTCCATCGTGGTCGGCCTGAGCTTTCGACTTTACCCCAGTCCAGACCACCAAATATCCCATTTCAGCGCTGATTGGTTCTTCGCGCTATTTTACCTTCATTCTTTAAAAGTTCATGTCTAGACTTCTATTTGTTGGATTTTTGTCTTTTTGGTCTTGTTTTATTTATAAAATTAAGCTCAATTTTTCTAACCTGGTGTGGAGTGTTTTTGTGGAGTTTTCTCCATGTTACTGTTTGAAGTGTTGTACAAATACTTTACACATCACCTCTTAAGTTAAGCCTGACTGCTCTGTGCCAAGCTACCAGAGAGTGAGCACAGGATAATTTAGGATTTGTTATGACATACCCTGACTAGGATTGTGGTTCCTGCTTGGACAGGGTGCATACCCTCTACCAACCAGAAACTCAATTTATAACACTTACTACTAAAGAGAAAGGGTTAAGGGAGGAGTAAAGTAGGGTTAAGGGATGGGTTTGGAGGGGACAAACACCCACCTACTAAAGAGTAAGCACGTTAATATTCACAAACTGCACTTCTAAAATTTCTACATCCGAAAAGGGCCCAAAGCATTTTTAAATGTACTCCAGCACCACACATCAGCAACCACTAGTACTGCAACACACTCCCATAGACAATAACGGCGGTAGATACTTTAAAATAAAACCTAATTTCATTTTCGTGCCCAGCCCATTTACAGTCCAAGAAAGGATGCTTAAATGTATATGCTGCAAACCTTTCCCCCGTGAGAGTGCCATGAACCTAATGTATTTCTTACATATTGACTTGGTGCCCTGCTGCACTCTATTGCCATATGGACAGCTATGTATCTGTGCTTAACTACTAGCAGTGCTTCAAGAATGGAATTGTAACTCTTAACCCCAAGATGTATGAAAAGCTTTGTAGGCGTAATTTTGGGTACTCGCAAATAATTGTCATGACCTAAAATTGCAACTACAAATACGGAATCTCAATTTGCGATTCCCTAAGCATGTGTACCAAGCATTTCCTAAATGTAAACTGGTCATTTAGGAAATGCTATTACCATTGACGCCAAGTCGATGGTAACCATGTGCAATTTGTGCATAATGCACACAAAAAAAGCATTTTTCAAGGGGACATATGCGTGTTTTACATGTGCACATTTATTTTTGGGTGGTACTTCAGGGAGTCCTTAGGCCCTGGGCACCCTCGTGTTTCAATTAACTAATTTGCGATTACCAATTAGGTAATCGCAAATTATATAATCCATAATCATGTGCAACTATGGGCCTTTAGGCCCGTACCAACAAATGTAGTAATATTACCTAACTGCGATTGTGAATCTTTAGGTATTGCTATTAGTTAATCGCTATTTTCCTACGTACCATTTTGCTTTCTTTAAATAGCAATTACCTAAAACAATTCACTATTTAGGGAATGCAAAATTGATTTTTGATACATGTGGCCCTATATTATGAAAATATGGTATTTCCATGAGTAGGAATAGGGGCGCTCTTGATGAACTTGCATTACAGTACACGCATTTTACTAGTATGTTACATGTTTGTATGTCCCCCATCAATTTAAATGCGTAAATAAATACTTGCATGGCATGACCAGTTGGGCTAGAGAGTGAACCCTGCGCTCTTGAGGTGTGAGTGTCACAACCGTTTTAGTGGATGTGCTGTAGCTATCATGGCCAATGCCAGCCCCAAAGGTAACAAAGTGTTGAACCCTTCCTGACAAACAAATGATCACAGAATTAACTCCAAATAGAAAGAAAAAGGAAAAAGTGAAGCCCACTGCCCCATATACAGCAGTGTATTCAAGAAAGTAGCTGTATGGAACGTGCTGTGCATATATGTAGCTCTCTAGGCTGCAGAAGTAGTTGGATCATTGGTTCAAACAGCACTGAAATGAAGGTACTGATGGGGGTCCGGTAGAGGGGAGAAAAATAGAAGTGGTACCCCTGACTGCAAGAGCAGCAGTGGGTAGTGAGGCAAATACTTGTGATGGGACATAGGCGCAGCATGGGAGTGAGCAAGGCTTCCTCCTGTCAGGATAGAGAGGTGGAGCCCTGGTCCCTGAATAAAGTCTAGTGGAGGAATTAGCACCAGGTGTAGATGAGGGGGCATTGCCGAATAAGTCTTCCACTCTGGTTAGGGGTGTGGGGCAGTATATCGTTATGAGAAGAGGCTTCCTATATCTGGGTCTGGGAAAGCACAGAATTGGGAGGTAAATAACTTGCGGAACAGCAGATGGGAACATTCCTCACTTATCTTAATGTTTTGAAGAGCCAAGTATAGCAAAGGCGTTCTGTGGAGAGAGAAAGAGGAGGAGAACAAAAGCATATTCTTTTAGGCTGGTGCACAGATTCTTTAAAATCCCACATAGCAAGAAAATAATAAAATCTCACCATGCTTTAAGTCACAAGGATCAGTGTCCTACTTCATCTCAAATCATATAACATGACCAGGAACAGGGAGTTGTTGGACGTACAGATTTTCTGGATATGGGTGTACAAGCTTATGTGATCCTTCCTTACAGACTAACACGCCCATGCAAAGGTAGTTTGACACGTTGATGCTGCAGGTGTTTTTCAGAGGAAAGAAAACGAAAAAGAGGGGTTGACACAGTATGACTTTGTGATGTTTTTCATCAGTGGAACACTTTTAGTTCGTTGGACAACTGATGCACCATCCACCCTGCATCATTGTGTTTTTAAGCATTGATGTTTTAAATGGTGTATTTAGATGTGTTGCAAGAGCAAATCAAAAGCTTAATCCCCTTCCTCCCCTTTGCTCCCATGGGGTAAAAGATGCAACAGTAATTAGTTGTCTGTAAAATGGTGGGGAAAGGGATGTTCCTTTTCTTAAAATAGATCTATATATGTGAGGTATACAATAAGGTTGTTTATTGTTTAGTAAAAAGATTCAAATAAAGTGATACTTACTTTCTACAGTTCTGCAACAGAGGAAGATTTTGAAACCTATTTGCGGAATGTGAGGTCGCAGTATGAAGCATTAAGGAGTAGCCGTAAGTAAAATGTTTTATATGGTTAGATTGCTGTGCATCATGTATTCTCAATCATATGTTCTTTTCTTGGGGGTCTTCTAGCCCGAACTATACTTTCAAAATATAGTTTCATTCACATTATCAAGATCAAAACCAATTGGCATGGCCCTGTCGAGCACATTAATAACACTCTTTTTTTCTGCCTACTTAATAGGTCCTAAGAAATGTAAGTGCTATTCGGTATGGTTTCCTTTTTGGATGGTTCAACATTAGAGTATGCTTTTGGTCGGTTGTACTGGAGGACTGGAAGTTTTCCCCTCTGTTTCCCTTTTTCTTGCACACGTCAACAGCAGAGAATTTGTTCCTAGGTTTGCAGTACTGTTTCTCCCTTTTCCAATTGGAGCATGGTCAAGACTGATTTGCATACAGCTGGTTCAAAACGGAGGAGACCTAGTGTGCAAAATAACAATGGATTGGGATGTGGTCCGAGCAATTAACAATGTCATTAATTCAAGCATTCCATCTATCACTTTTTTGTTTACTTTAGTGTGTTGACCTAAGTGAGACGGGTATGCCCAGATGTGGGTCCCACGTGTACTGTCACTGAAACCAAGTTGTACCTGGCTGATGAGCCCATAACTAATGTGTAACCGGCCCTGTGTTGCTTGTGATGTGCTTCAGGGAGGACCTGGCTTGGCAGTTCAGGCTGGACTGTTCTGACAGGAGTCAGGTCAAAAATGGATATAGCTGGGTCCCGAGGCTGGGACCCACAGTAGCGGCGCCTCCCACGTCAGGGCTCCAGCTAACCCACTCTCGCCTGGCACTGGCGCCGCGGTTAGGGGCGCCACCGCGACCTTTCACCACTGCAGCTACCCGACTTTGCCCTGAAGACCTGAGGCGGCAAGAACATCAATCTAGGTGCGGCGGCATACAGGTGAGAGTGAGCGGGGCTAAAGCTGCGTAGAGACAGTGTGCGCCGGCCGCGATACACAAAATGGCGGCGGTTCGAATCATATATTGAACCTCTCGCTACACCTACTCCATCGCTGCCGCCCTCGCACACCTACACCCTGCCGCGGTCCGAGGTGAGACCTTCACTCTGAAACGCAAGGCAGCTATGCGATTTGTGACCCTGACTCGCCATCAACATCTGGAGAGGCTCTCACTACAGAGACCAGCGGGGGCGATCATTGGCCCGCAATCGAGGTACTTTAGCAATCTAAAAGCACGGCTGTTGGGGAGCGGGGAGCGCTGGCTGTGGAGCGGCGGTTTGCGGCAGCGCGCCCCTGACTGTGACGGCCCCTTTGCCTTCTGTGTTACTAAGCGGACTCCTCTGGCCATCTGTGTGTTGAGGCCCATGTAGAGGCCTGAAGCTGGGGCCCACGGCAGCAGCTCTCCCGACTGGCAGCCCCAGACATCCTGCTACTTCACAGCGATGGCGCCGAGACTGTGTGACACTCTGACCATAACGGAAGTACTTGAAGAGGGGGTCGCACGCAAATACACCAAAAGTGACGATTGTGACCTCGCTAAGGTACCTGGAGGACACCAGTCCGCACATCAATTTGAGGCCAGAGGAGGGGCGCAGACTGTGGGACGTTTACCGGTGGCGGCACGGCCTCTGTCTTTCCCGCTGTAGTTTCCCCATGGAACCCCCCCACATAGTGATTGGGTGGTCACCTTCACCTTCTCTTCCCACGGGTGAGATCAGGAGCGGATCTGACTGCAACGTGTGGCTCCAGTACCCAGCGCGACTCACCCTACGGGGCTGGGGGGCCCCATGGCTTGATGCCCTTTGTTCTATCTACCTGCTTTGGCTCCAACCTTGCGGTGCTTGGGATTGGTGCAGGACTTCCAGTGTCACTCTTATTAAACCTGTTTTAGAGCAAAACACTACATCACCCAACCACCACTACTTAAGTGGCACTACAAGTGCTGCAGACCAACATATGGGATAACACTTCGTGAGGGAGTTAAAGTAACTTGCGTCAATTTGTGGCTCAATTTGGCTGCTATAATGGAGCCACTAAAGGGACCGGGACCAGGGGACCGAAACCAGTCCAAACCAACAAGCTGGATCGGTACACGGTGACCAAAGACTCGCAGCAGGGCCGTCCATCAGACGAAGCAGCACAGGGAGGCTCGGGGGAGGGAGAGCCAGAGCTCTCCCTCAAAGACGTCATGGAGGCAATCACAGGTGTCAAGACCTTCCTGGACTCAGTGGCCATTGACCATCTCATCAGGGCCGACATGGGGAAACTCAAAGAAAAAGTGAAGCAGCTGGAAATCACAACGGCCAACTTAGTGGGTGATGTCACGCAGTTGCAAAGGGAAGTCCAGGAACTACAGGACTCCCAAAATCTCACGGACCCAAAGCTGGATGATTACGAAGGCCAACTTCGTCGCAACAATCTCTGTATCGTAGGAGTTCCTTTTTTTAAAATTTGTTTATTGAACAGCACCAAATGAATTCTCAGCAATTAAATGTATACGTAGCATCTATGTTAACAGCACAAAAAAGATAAATAGAGAAAACAACAAAAATAAGCAACATTGGATTTATACAGGGAAAATCGATAATCCGTAAACAGCAGTATTATATTTGAGATAAAGAAAATTTCGCAATACTAAAATATTCTATATTTTACATATATACATAGCTTAAGTTAAATACATTGCTATCAATACATCAAGAATCAAGCTAGTTAGGAACCTCCTTTTAGTCCTTTCATCCAAATTTCAACTGGTTCCCAAATTTTCTGACCCCGTAATCTAGAAAGCATTCCCTTAGTTGCATATACTGCCATTTCTTGATTATATATGGCCAAAAACCTGGCCAACCACATTTGAAAGGTTGGGGGAACTGTATCCTTCCAGTTGGCCGCTAGTAAAATTCTAAACACCGCTGTTCCAATAAAGAGACATGTTTCCTGAAGCTTACTCAAACCCAGTGTATTATCACACTCTTAAATGAATAACGTGGATGAAACTGGAAGCTGTAGCTCAAATAATTCTTCCCAATATTTACCCAACTCATTTTTCGACGGGGTTAGCTCTCTACATTCAGAAAACATATGCATTAAATCGGCGGGCCGAGCCCGCATCTTGGGCAGTGATCATCCAATCTTTTACCCCAAATGAACAACTTTGCGGGAGTAAAGTATACATTAAATAAGGTTTTATATAACTGAGCTTTTAGATTCGAAGACATGAGTATCTTGGATGCTAATAATAAACTATTATCAATATCTACATTGGGATTAGTGAGTCTAACCGCCCATGATGATTCTGTGTGTTCTAGATCATCCTTCAAACTACCTAGGAGCAGATCATATATTTTCCCTATTTTAACTGATTTAATAGTCATATTTTTCCTAGTAAAATCCCAGGAGTTTTAGATTTCAGAATAGATTTAATAATAGATTTAATCTGCAAACATTAAAAGTGATGACTACAGGGAAGGTCGTATTTCTCTTGGATAGTAGTAAATTTGAGGTCTACTTCACTTCCACTAAAATCCCAAATCGTTCTTATGCCTGCTCTTTTCCATATCTTAGCCATATCATTGTTTATTAAGGGGGGCAAAAGCGAAGAATCCCATAAGGGAGTATATCTATTATATTTTGGAATTGTCAGAAATGTTGAAATTTTGCACCATATATTCCAAGAATTATTAATTATCTTACATATTGTTTTTTTTAAGTAACTTGGCTCTAATTGTTTTAATAGGAGACCTTGATGTTTCTTCCCTAATAATAGTTCGTATATAGAGGGTACTTCTGGCGATGAAGTTTGCGTGCCAATCGCCGAAGTACTAAGCATGGGAGCCATTTGTTGGAGAAAGGCCGCCCAGTGATACAGCAAAATATTAGGGAGGGCTAAGCCCCCTCTATGTTGTGGTAATGAAAGGTATTTGAGAGATCTTCTATTTTTACCATATTGCCACATAAAGGATGTTAATAATGAGTCTATTACTTTAAGAGTATTATACTCAACTGCTAAAGGTATTGCACGAAATAAATAAAGTAGTTTTGGGAATATATTCATTTTTACAAAGTTTCCCCTGCCTATGATAGATAAATGGAAACTATCAATTCTCTTTAGATCTTTTTAATTAAGGGGTCATAATTCAAATTGTTAATTGCCTCTATTTTAGATGTTAAACATATCCCTAGATAAATGGCTTTTTCTACTCTCCGGGGGTCGTTATATGTAGTATTATCAGTACAAATGATAATTGTTTTTTCTTTGTTCAACGAGTATCCTGAAAATAAACCAAATTGTTGAGTTATTATATCGATTTGTGCAATTGCCTCTGCGGGATCTGATGTTACAATCGCCAAATCATCGGCATAAGCTAGAACTTTCGTATCAAAATTGCCTATAGATATGGGTCTAATTTCCTGATTTTGTAGTAATTTAATAATTAATGGGTTAATATACAAGGCAAAAAGAATAGGGGAGCAGGGGCAGCCTTGTCTTGTTCCCCTAAATATATTTATTGCCCTAGATTCTTTCCCCATTATCTGTAGCCTTGCCCTTGGGTGGCAACACAGAGCTTGAATAGAATTGATGAATATAGACCCGAAATTATTTAGAAGAAGAATACTCCACAGGAACTCCCATGACACCCGATCAAAAGCCTTTTCGGCATCGAGGAGGATCATTGACATCTGCCCCCCACCCCCCCCCCCCATTAGACACGTAGTCGAAAAGTGCAATAGCTCTGCGAATATGATCCGTCGTGCCCTTGCCCGGGATAAAACTGTGGTGCCAGGGGGAGACCAAACAACCCTCCCGAGCCGATTGGCTAAAATTTTTGCATAAAGTTTGGAATCTGAATTAATCAGGGAGATAGGTCGGTACAAAGATGGTTTCTCAACAGGTTTATTTTTTTGTGAAAAATAATTAAATCCGTTTCAGCCCAAGAATCTGGAGTTTTGCCCGTTAGTTGTATGCCGGTAAAAAGATCAAGTAAGAGGGGCTGTATCATAGTACCTAATATTTTGTATATTTCCAGAGGAATTTTATCGGGGCCGGCAGCCTTCCCAGCAGCCAGGCCTGAAATGGCTAACTGTAATTCAGTACTGCTAATTTGTTTCTCAAGGTCTAACTTCGTCAAGTTGTCTAGAGTTCCTGTTAGATCTGTAATGCCAATAAATTGGTTCATGGCGTTTCTAACTTCTACTTTAGTTTGTGGGTTATCATCAGAGTAGAGATCTTGATAGTACTGCCGGAATCCTTCAACTATTTGATCGGGATCAGTATATTCGATATCATTTATTTTTATACAGCGTATCGAGTTATAAGAAGCCTTCTGACGAGTGCGAAGCGCAAGCTGCTTGCCGACTCTCTCGCCGTTTTCATATACGTTTTTTCGATGTACTTAGAAAGTCTCGGCTGAACGCTTAGTTAACCAACTATTTATTTGAGTTTTGAGGATAATTATTCGATGAAGGATATGTACACCATCAGTGCCCTGGGATATTGTTAGAACATGTTCCTCTTCGTCTTTAATCAAATCGCGAGTTAATTGTAAATTCTTGGCTTCTCGTTGTTTCTTAACTCGAGCCACATAACTTATTGTCTCGCCCCTGAGTGCTGCCTTAAAACAATCCCATACAACCCCTCTAGAGGCACTGTATCGATTTATATCAAAGAATCCTTCCGCCCATTTTCTAATAAAGGTTACATATCCTTCATCTACCAAAAGTTTCCTGTCAAACATCCATTTAGTGAATGTTCTAGCAAAATTAGTTATATCTAAGGTTAATACTAATGGATTGTGGTTTGACACGATTTTTGGGAGTTTTTTTATCTCCGCTTTGGTTGCCAAACTACGTACAACAAAAAAATAATCTAACCTCACGTATCGATTATGTGGATACGAAAAATACGTATAGCCGGGATCACTATGATTCTTTGTATCCCAAATATCTATCAAATCATGGCTAAGTCTCAACTGACTAAAGGCTCTGAATACCCTGGGCTTCCGACCTACATAATTAACTTGAACAGCATTTCTACCTAATGACCCTAGTGAGATATTTAAGTCCCCGCATAGTATTAGTGATTTGGGCCAAGAAGCGAGCTCAAGCTCTAGATTTTCGAAAATTGCTGGTTCGTCCCTATTTGAACCATAAATCGAACATATGGTTTTACCAGAAGTTAAAGTTACAATAACCCATCTTCCTTGAGAATCTACTAATTTGCGATTGGGCTCACCTAGATATGTTCTGGCAATAATCGCTACTCCTCGAGTATTGGATATTTGGGACGTAGAAGCGAGTAGATTATAACCAAAGATTTTTAATAGCTCTCTCTTGCCCCAAGGAAGATGAGTTTCTTGCAAACAGACTATGTCAAATAAACCTTGTCTGATTATTTCACTAAAGCGAGCTCGCTTAGTTTTATCGTTCAGGCCTGCCACGTTCCAAGAACAAATTACTAACTTCCCCATTGTTGTTTCGTAAAAAAAGTGTTAAGTCCTTCTGCCATTTAAAAAAATCTTTCTAGAAAAGTCAAGTCAAGGCTTCTTTTTTGAATAAACAATTTTTCCATTACTATTGCTGTTACTGTCTGAACTGTTGCTGTGAATTTAATATTGGGGCTGTATTTTTTTTTTGATTTTTTTTTTTACCACCCCTCCTCCTCATGCTGCTGCCCCCCCCCCCTCTTCCCCTTCCGGAATCCCTAAGACTCGTAGGTTACTTCTTCGTTGACGGTTCTCGAATTCTTCCAATTTCCACTTAATGTCAGTTAGCTGCGCTTCATGTGAGTCTACGCGCTCCTGATGAGTAGCCATTTCTGATTCATTAGACATCATGCGGGACTCTACTTCCGTGAGCCGATCTCCAAAAGAACTGCATGTTTTAGCCAGTTTGTGCACTACCCCCTGCATCTTGCGCATTGCGGCTTGGTTCTTGCGTGCATCCTGGCGTGTTTCTTCCCGGTGTATAGAGATGGCCTGTAAGATGGTATCCACTGCTGAGGCAGCTGGTGTATCCGATTGATTTTTTTTGCCCCAGATAGTCATTAGGGAGAGATTCAAGAGGGGTATTAAGTGGGTTAATCGTGTGATCCCAGGCTAGTTCTTTCGATCCATGACGTGTAGATCTCTTTTTAAGGGTAGTTTTAACTCTGGTGTTCGGTGCATTAGTTTGATCACTAAGACTCATCAGTAGTAGTAGAGGAAGCGTCGTCATCTGACCATTCACCCCTCTCGGAGAACGAAAAGAAATCACTCGGGTCCTTTTCAGCTTCAGTATCTAGTAAAACTGTTAAAGCGACCTCCGAAAGGCAGTCTATTACTTGATGCTCTCCACTAGCTGCCCCCTCTGCTTGCATCTGGTCGTTACTCAAAACGACATTCAAGATCTTAGGAGAGTGAGCTGCAAGAGCACTGTCAGACTTTCGCTCAATCGAGTTAGTGATATCCGGAGTGACTGCCATTGCGTCCTCATAAAGCACCGTTATATGTAAAAAAGGCATACCTTCGGCCCTCTCCTCTGGGGTCTCTGGGGTCTCTGTAAGGTTGTTCTCAGTTGCTTCCAGCTGCTCTTGCATAGGAATCACATCGCCTGAGCCCCCAGACTCGGTAATGCAGCTCTCTTCTCCCACCGCGGGGACCGACTCACTCTGCTTCTGCTGAACCGGAACCAAACCCGGGTTTGCAGCTACTCGGAAGAGGTCAGCCACAGTAGGGCCGGTGGAGCGAGCAGCAACACCTTTCTTCGACGTCTTTAGACTCGGCGGTTCGGCTGGGGGAGCTTTTCCTGCGCCCGACAATGTCAATTGGGGGTCTTCCTGTGGCGTAGATTTCGCCAGTTTAGCTGCCCTGACTTTGGCGGCTGCAGATACCGGAGCCGGTTTCGGTGCCGCAACCACTTTCGGTGCCATGGTCTCCTGATTCGGGATAATAGGATGAGTCGAATTGCGTTGCAGGTAGGGGCTGTGCTGGGGTTTTATAAGGCTTCCTTCCCGGGTTTTTTCACGACACAATTCTGGGGATGAATAGGCTTTTCTCGCCAGATAGCGTAGTACCGTCAGCCCGATATAGGTACTAATGGCGTGTAAATGCGCTCGCATGAGTCTCTCCTCTTTGTACCCTGTTTCATACTGCATCACCAAAGTCAGAGGGGGTTAGCTCGGTATCAACGTCTCAGCATCTCAGGAGCTCCAGTCAGTGCTGCACTGCGGTCTACCACGCGACCGCCATCTTCGTCATCCCCCGAGACACAGCTGAGCGTATCGTAGGAGTTCCAGAGAAATCGGAGGCACAATCTCCAGACCCGTTTGTTGAAGACCTTATCCTCAAACACCAGCAACCCAAAGGCCTTAGTAAATTTTTTGTGATCGAACGGGCTCACAGGGTCTCGGGCGGACGATCCAGGCCTGGCTCTCCCCCGCATCCCATGTTGGCTTGTGTCCTAAACTACCGGGACAAGGATTTGATCCTCCAAAATTCCAGAGCCAGTGCCCCCCTCCAATATATAAAAATGCTGATATCTCCTTTTTCCCTGACTTCAAGCAAAGAGTGCAGAAGCAGAGGAGATCCTTCCTATCTGTTAAACGCGACCTGAGAGAAAGGGACCTGAAATACTCAATGCTGTTCCCATCGCTCCTCCGAGTCGAGGCGGAGGGGAGGGCATGGTTTTTTGATCGTCCAGAGGCAGTTGCGGACTGGATTGACTATCAAGGGACTAAAAGCCCAGAGGAGCGAGGAGCCGGGGGTCATGCGAACAGTGGGCCGCTTGAGGCAGAGTTTCAGAAGATGTTCGCCTTGTTGAGAAGTAAAGGGAACACTTGATGCGGGGCAGGTTGGGGGAGGGGAGATAAACGTAAGTACTTTACTTATTGGGGTCTGCTGCTTTATCTATGACCTTACGTTCAATGTTCAACAAGGGTGTGACAGTGATGTAACATAGGGCAGGATGCGGAGCCCGCCGCTTTCCCCCTCTGTTTTTTCTTCCTTTGAACTTTTTAGGGCGACAGGCACTCTGCAAGTTTTTTGATGGGCAGTTTTGAGCTCAGAGGGCAGGGCAGCGGGGTGGGGGGTTGTTGGGTTGGGGTATTTTCTTCAGTGGTTCTGTGGTTTTTTTGTTTATTGTTCTCTACATTATTCTAATGGTGCAAACCCGGTCTGTGGCGTAGGCCACTGTGGCGCTCAACTAGCAGGACAATGGGTGTACAAAGTAACAAGGAAGTCAAAATCTTAAGTTGGAATGTTAACAGGTTGGGGGACAAAATCAAGCGTAGTATAGTATTGCAATATGTCAAGAGACTTGCACCGGACATAGTATTGCTTCAGGAAACTCACCTTATCGGTAACACTTGTAAAGCTATGCATAGATGGGGTTACTCGATGGTGGCACATGCTGGCTTTGCGTCCAATTCCAGAGGGGTGGGCGTCATGCAAAAGAAGTCGTTCCCCATGTCACACACATCCACTCATGTGGACGACCGTGGCAGATATGTTGGTATTACGGGCACTTGGGAGGGCCAAACTATAACTTTTATGTCAATATATGCACCACCAGTGTTAAAGACTGCAACATTTTCTGATCTCCGTACAGTACTCCTGGCATTACCGGAGGGGCACCTCGTGCTTGGTGGCGACTTCAACTCCATAATATCAGGATCATTAGATTGGCATCCCCCTCGCACAATCCCTCACACTGTACACTCCTTCTCTAGTTTCTTGGAATCTATGGGGTTAGTAGACGGCTGGAGAACACACCACCCGACAAGATCCAGCACACTTTCCACTCTGGGACCCATAACAGTTTATCCCGCTTGGACTATATAATTGTCCCTGCCCCACAGGTTACAGATATCCACAAGATACGTCAACTACATAGGGGCATTTCTGACCATTCCCCCCTTTGGGTCCATATTGTTCTTGATCACTCCCAGGCTGGACGTGTTGCCCCTATCAACCCCTGGTATCTAAAAAGCCCGAAATTACGCAAGAACCTGATCAAAGCCATTGACAACTACTTTATAGAAATTGATCATACTGTTGACTCACCGCAAACGTTGTGGGAAGCCTTTAAAACGGTGGTCCGAGGTAAGACTCTCTCTCTAATAGCGGGATCCAAAAAAGACAAGCTAAAAGACATCTCCGATGTCGAGCAAGATATCGGTCGTCTCGAGCAGGACGTTAATTCTAATCAGTCACCGGATGCGCTGCATACCCTACGTCTCCGACAGGACGAATACAGAGCGTTAGTCGCTGACCGTGCTAAACTACTAGGGCAAGATAGAATGGGGTGACTTTACGACTGGGGAGATAAGGCGGGGAAATTAATCGCCTGGGTGGAAAAAAGGAACATGCCAGTAGACTTGTCCAGGAACTAAATGGCGCTGAGGGAACCCCCATAACAGATCCCCAAGACATAGTTGACCACTTTGCAACACACTTTCTTACAGTCTACAGCTCCGTTGCGCTATATACCGAGACGGACTCTTCCGAACTCCTAAGAGACATTTCCCTCCAGTGCTATCGACAGTGACCGGTCATTTATGGACAGTGCCCTCACCGCTGACGAAAAAGCAACCGCAATCCGAGCACTTCACTCGGGCAAGGCTCTTGACCCAAATGGTATCCCGATCAAACTTTACAAGCTCCGTCCGGACAAATTAGGCCCATACCTGAAGTCTATGTTCGAAAACAGCCTAGAACAGGGGTCACTCCCCAGGACCAAAGAATTGCAACCCTTGTCCCAATTCATAAGGAATGGAAACCCAAAACGGACTGCGCCTCCTACCGCCCTATCTCATTGCTTAATGCAGAACCTAAATTCTTAGCCAAAGTGCTTGCAAATAGGCTGCTCAAGGAAATAAGTGGTCTGGTACACCCGGATCAATCGGGGTTTATGCCCAGGAGAAACACTGTTTTGAATCTGCATAGAGACCATGGAGTCTTGGGCAGGGCACCGACTATCTGTGAAGATGCTGTCATTGTCTCCCTTGATGCCACCATGGCATTCGATACAATTGAATGGCCTTATCTCTTCGCTGTACTCACTAAATTGTGATTTGGGCCGGGCTTCAGCAAGTGCTCCTATTGTACAGCTCCCCTATGGCACAGGTAGTTATGAATAACAAAAAATCGGAAGCCTTTTTACTCAGCCGAGGGACCCGTCAGGGATATCCCCTCTCTCGCCTTGGTTCTCGAGCCCCTAGCGGCTTGGATTCGTCAGGGCGTATTGACTCGAGGACTGCGGTGGTCGGCAGATTGGGAAGACCGCACCTCCCTATATGCAGACAATATCTTTCTATAGCTTACATACCCCAAACGGTCTCTTATCGCTGCATTTGATATCTTGGCCATCTTTGGCAGATTCCCTGGGTTTTGTATTAATTTACAGAAATCTCTCCTACATGTCCTCTGTGGAGACCCCCCCCCGCTACCTCGAAACTGCCCCATTCCAATAGTTTCAGAAGGATTCAATTACCTGGGTATATTCATCTCACTTGATAGCTCACTCCGATTTGCCCGTAACCTTGTTCCCCTGTTGCAAAGGCTCAAACGTGATATCAAAAACTGGAAATCACTTCCACTCTCTTTGTTATGAAAGGCTGCCCTCTTTAAAATGATGTCCCTGCCCCGCCTCCTCTATTTCCTCCGAAACTCGGCTGACCCTGTCCCAAATTCATACTTCAAAGAAATAGAGGGGCTACAGGGAGACCTTCTGTGGGATGGGAGACCACGCATCGCTTTAACAAAACTTACGCTTAGCTGGTATGATGGGGGCATTGGCTTCCCCGGCATCAAGAAATGTTATTGGGCAGCACATCTTATTGCAATAAATCATGGCACCTACCGGCGGCCCGACGACCCGGGGTTCAACATGGACAGATGGATCCTTCCAAATGGAGCCTACACCTGTGCCCTATACTCTAAACCGAACAAGTATATACTTACTGGTCCCACTAACCACACAGTCAAGATATGGCATTCGGCGACTACATCATTAGGCTGGAGCAACAGACTGACTCTTGCCACACCTTTGTTGGACTCCCAGAGGCTAGGTGACCTGGGCAACTCCAAAGGCTTTGACAAATGGGATCTAATTGGCATCTCCCACATTTAGAGACCTTTGGGATAAAAATGATGTGAAGACCTTTGACACCCTTCAGCGTCAGTATAAGATGGCAGAGTCGGAGCGTTTTTGTTACTTGCAGATCCGACACGCACTGCAAACAGCACTGCCCCCGGGACTCCTCCCCACCTGACTATTCCCTCTTAGAGGACAGATTACTCGACGGTCACCTACCTGAAAAGGCTATTTCTCTTACTTACAGAAAACTTATTAACAGCATAGACGATCCCCTACTGTTCCTACGAGAAAGATAGGTTAGAGACTGGTTCGAATTAGATGCCGAAAACTGGCAGACGGCAGTCTCCTCTCCCAAAACTGTTGCCATCCCAGCGCGTCTCCGCCTTGTGCAATTAAAAATACTGCACAGAATTTACATCACACGCCCCAATTGGTACACATGGGAGGTCCATCAGATGGGTCCTGCAGGAGGGGGTGCACCAACACGGGGCACTTTCATACACATCATATGGCATTGCGACCCAATTCAGGAGTACTGGCACAAAATTCATGAAATAATGAGCGAAAAACTGGAAATTGAAATCAAGCCAGAGTCCCCTAGATGCCTTCTCAATATCTGGGAACCCACTGAACTCAATACACACGCTATACAATGGGTCACACTGGGCTGCATGATCGCTAAGAAAAACATCGCACAACTCTGGGGGGCGCCACTAGCTCCTAAAGTTGAGGATTGGAAGAAAGATCTTGATTGATGCATGTTGAGGGAAAAGACAGTTTTCGCAGCCCGGGGATGTCCCCGAAAATGGACTAAGATTTGGGCTCCATTGAATTAATATTGTGGCAATATATGTGCTCCCCCCTGTACCCCTGATTGTGAGGATCCCCCCTCCTCATGATTTCCAAACATTATCCTACTGTGTCTGTATTTATCTTGATTTCCCTGTGCTCCCTATTATTGAACAATCTGGAATTGTACCTTTATCGAGTATGTTTAATAAAAAAGATGTATAAAAAAAATGGATATAGCTGGGTCCAAACTGAGGTAACATGGTGTGCAAAATAACGATAGTTTGGGATGCGTCCGGAGTAATTACCGGTGGCTGGGATTAATTCAAAGATTTCATCCATCACTTTTTTGTATGCTTAATCCTCTGACGTCCTCATACTTTCTCCCACTCAAACATGGCTTTACAGAGACCGCACTCCTACCTAATGTCTTACCTGCCGATTTATATCAAACGGTGTAGGTTTTATCAACCTCTCAAGCCCCAATGCCTTTGTAGGCATATACCCCCAGATTCATCATGCTCCTCTTTTGCGAGTCCTTAATAGCGATTATTAAGGAATCGCTATTAAAGACTCTCAAAACGGGATGCATGTAGAAATCGCAAAATTTATAGCGATTTCTACAGCTTCCTTATTTGCGATTCGCTAATTGCTAATCGCAAATAAGGAATGACTCCCCATTCATTCCTATGGGCCAAAGGCCCATAGGAATGAATGAGGAGTCATTCCTTATTTGCGATTAGCAATTAGCGAATCGCAAATAAGGATGCGATTTCAAGGGTGCCAGGGTGTCCAAAGGACACCCTGTAGCACCCCTGAAACGGTGATTTACACTGGTGTTGCGCACACATATGTCCAAAGGACATGTGTGTGTGTGTGTGTAACATACAACTAAGAACAAGCATTGGCATAGCCAATAGGTCTCGCTTTTGGGACCTTATAAGTATTTAGCTATGCAGCACAAAATCCTTGGTGCAACAAAATCACCTGTTGCATGGCTAAACACTTATAAGGTACAAGGTTTAGCCATGCAACAGCTGATGTTGTTGCACCAAGGATATTGTGCTGCAAAACTAAATACTTATAAGGTCCTAAAGGCGAGACCTATTGGCTATGCCAATGCTTGTTTAGTAGGGTCGTTCAGTTGTACATAATGTCTTTTTGGTATATGTAGAGCAAGAAAAATGCTTATAAAACTTTTTCATTATAACTTTGAACATGCTCCACAGCAGCCATGCTGCTCTTCAACACAGCTTAAAAACATTGGCAAATGCAATAGCTTTCGTAAAACACCTATAAGGTCCTAAAGGCGAGACCTATTGGCTATGCCAATGCTTGTTTAACCCACTGTCATCTTTGTGCATGCCTTGCCCGTTACGAGTTTCTTTTTAACAAAGCTTCTGAATGTTTTCGCTTTTTTTTTTAGTGCAGCGATACTGTTTGCGTCTCAGAAAAGGAGCCAGCGGTCATGCCGTCGCTGTAAAGGTGTTAGCCAATGAAAGAACGCTTGCGGTTCAAAACCTCGTTTTCTAACCCAATCAACCTGTCATAGTTGAGCTAATGCGCTGTCATTGAGGGTAGAAACAAACTTTTTTTAAAATAACAAGAACATGTGCTGCAGGGGATAGGAGTGCTGAGAGCAATCGCTGCAGGACTTATTGGCCTTATATGGAGCGGTAAATAAGAAAAATACATTTATATTTGAACCAATTCCTGTCTTTTCTAAAGCGAACCAACCCGTTGGGAAATAGCATCTGCGAGACTCTCCAAAATATTGAAGAAGACTAAGAGCTGCGAGGGGTGTGGAAGAGCAGGTTGAGGGAACTGGAGGCAGGGAGGAATAGGGAGTGGGCCGGGCGGAGTTACAGGTGAGCTTTAGGCTGAAGGCAGGGGAATAACCATTATCTAAAAAAAAAAAAAGCCAGTGTGGGCAGAAAAAAATAGTGGTGCGGGGAAAGAAGGAGCAGTATGGAGTGTGTGTGAGGGAATATTGGAGGGCAGAAGCAGCAGACAAGAAAGAGACCATGTGGGGAAAGGAGGAAGTAGCATAGAGCGCACAAGAGGCAGTGCTTGAGAGGGTAGGAGCATAAGGAGGGAGAGAGCGACCACGGAGGTGGAGCAGGCTCGGGTCACGGAAATAGTGGTGCGGGGAAAGAAGGAGCAGCATGGAGTGTGTCTGAGAGAATATTGGAGGGCAGAAGCAGCAGACAAGAAAGAGGTCATATGGGGAAAGGAGGAAGCAGCGTAAAGCGCACAAGGGGCAGTGCTTGAGAGGGCAGTAGCATAAGGAGGGAGAGAGCGACCACGGAGGCGGAGCAGGCTCAGGTCGCGGACGCGGAAGGTGAAGCAGAATCTTCCGGGGCAGCGCAGGATGAGGTAGAAGCAGAGACAGACATGGGAGCTGGCGGACCGGCACTAAGGAGGCCAGGGAAACCAGTAACAATAGTTTTTTAACTAAAAGGTGGGGGTTAAATGCTGTTTGCGAGGAAGCTGAGTGCTGAAAGCAAAAGAAACAAGTTAAAAAAAAAAAACACTGGGAGGGGGGGGAGGAGAAACACGAGAGACTGCCTGCGGCCGTCAAAGTGGAAGTACGGCCGGCATTGCTGTGGGGAGGGGGGAGGAGAAATGCGGGGGCCTTTGAAGTGAAGCTTCACTTGTGTGTGAGAGGTGTGGGAGGAGTGCGGCTCAGCTGAGCCAGAGTGCACGCTGGGGGAAGCTTGTGGGGCGGAGCTGCTGGGGAACAGATGGCAGATGGCTGGCGATTTGATGCTGTGCACGCGCATTTTAGGTCAATGCGCTTGCGCATTGACCTAAAAGCGCACGGGCACAGCACCAAATCGCCAGCTAGTTAAACCTCTGTTTAAGCCCCTTTATATCGAGCTTCCGCTCAATGCGCATGCGCATTGAGATAGGTCGCTCGACCTAAAAATGCAGTTAAGTGCATTTTTCTAAGTTTTCGCTATTTACCACGAAGTCAGACTTCGCGGTAAATAGCGGCCCAGAATTGCGAATTCGCAAATCTAAAATGGTTCATGAATTGCATTTAAGGAATCTCAAATAGATTCCTTAAATGCAATTCCTCGCAATTTAGCGATTTCAAAATTAGCGATTCTTGCATTTGGGATGATGAATAATCATCCCAAATGCAAAAAAAGCGCTCGCTGCGAATCTGGCCCTTTGCGAGCCGATTTTTGCTCCATGAATCTGGCTGTTTGTAGTATAATCACAGAAATAAACCGAAGACTCCTCTTAACTTGAGATTTAATGGCACAGCTCTGCTAGGTCGTTTTTCTGAAACATGACTCCCTGTACTGGTCATTGCCCATAACTTACAAGTTTCTGTATGAAATGCCCATACTATTCATACTATTCATGTCCGTAACGCTCTGGTAATCTTGGATTGTGGACTTGTAAAACTCCATTGTTGGAGCCCTTGCTAGAGACAGCTGGTCTAACAGGAGCATTTTGTTGGCTCTTTTCCACTATCAAACTGCAGCCTGGCCCTATTCAGACCAGCTTTGCTTCATGGTCCAATATGCTGAAAAGAGGCATCTCTGGTAGGCAGCATTATAGTTTGCCTTGGGTGGGAGAGTCATAAGGGTTAAAGCTGTGCTACTCATTGCCACACCTCCCTGTGTGTCCAGTTTGTTGAATCGTTTCTCTCATTAGGGAGAAAAACATAATTAGCTGGGATTGTATTGAAGAAATGTACCAAGTCAACGCGCCTGCTAGAAGGGAAGTTTTATACTTGCTGAAAACCCCTCTGACATCTCTACAACATTGACAAAATCCCTAATTCCCAAAATCCTGCATTGCTCACGGGGGAAGAAAGCCAGAGCCAAACTATTATAATGAAGAGAATCTTTAATAAAACTGTTTATTCATAAATTATTATAATGCCCTATCCTGCAATATAGGTAGGCCTTTACAGGGAGTTCAGAGAAAGATTCTGACGATAAGGCTGATCATACCAGGCCATGCATGTTAGCAGTGCTGTTATGATCAGCAATCTCTGGTGAAAGGCTCTCCTTTCATAAATTAATATTTGTCTCCCAACTCACCAGATATGGGGTACTGAAGACATTCCTGCACTGAGTTCTCGTACAAGAAACTGTTTTCACTTCTGGAGTATTGCTACGGATAAAACAAGGTCCACTACTAGTACCCCCAGATGCTTATTTGAAAATAACCAGGGCAGCAAAAGGACGATTCTAGACTTGCAGTGAATACCCTTTACTTTATATTAAGGAACACTCAAAACCGGCACCCACAAAACACCTGACGAAACCAAGAAACCTTGGATTGATGGTTCTATAAGAAGGGGCTGTACTTTCCTGAGAGATTTTAATTTTTTTCCTCAAACTTTTTATTGGGTTTTATAAGAAAAAATGGCACAGTACAATATAGCATAAGCAATAAACACATCTCTGAAAAGACCAAAGTCATAGAGCATGCAAGTCTGCCATAATGGGCAATAGAGAGCGCCATCTTTAAACCAGGAAAAAGAAACCGACAAAACAAAAATGTTAACAACCAAGCATCCACATTCGGCATCACCACTGAGAGCAGAAAGAGCAAAAGAATAGAACGAACATGCACCACATGTCCCTACCCTACCAGGAGATATTTACATGTTTAAGCGCTTCAGCCTGTTCACTGACCATAGCGCAGTTATGAACATAACTGGCTTCATCAGTTTTGGTATTGTTATTGGAACCTAAAGACAAATGTTCACCTTCTCTTCCATTTTAAAGCTTTTCTCTTATATTCTTTATCTTCCTGGGTTGGCATTCAAGTTGATAACTCCAAGAGGTCCCTGGCTATCATTAAGGCCAACCGAAGAATTCCAGAGAAGTATTTTTCCATGTTGTCTGGGACAGAAAGTCCACAGGTTTGCTGTATGTTGTGCTTGCGTCTCTTTCTGTTGTTAATACATCGAAAGCAATAGTTAAGTTCCACTGTGGATAAGGTTCACCCACAATCATTCCAACCTGTGGAAAATAACAATGATCTGAAATCACTTTTTTGACAGAAATTACTTATTCTCTACCCCTCAAGCTCTGTTGGTCGCGGTCTTATGCAGATTTCCGAATTGGCAAAGTGGTGTTCATCATGCAGTTCTTTGATTAGCCACAGTGACTAATTCTTTGTGGAGGCTGGCATTCACATGTAATACAGATGATGCTAGCTTTAGGATGTGAACCTATTCCAATGAAAATATATATTGGCAGGATTCAAAACACTGTATTAACAAATAGGGCAGTGAATACCAGTCCAGCCCTGATCTGCCAAGTTCCAGTACTGCTCTGCTTTTGGAAAGAGCTAAAGTCCCTCCTCTTCGAACTGCTTTTTGTTACTGCGTTCCCACATGTCTCTTCCCTCTACTTGGAAAGCCGTCCCCCGTAACTCTTGCCCCTCTCAATGTTAGCATTACCCGAAACCTCCCCCTGGTTGTGAAACCCCCATCCATTCTTTGGTATCCCCCTGTGCAACCAGGTAGTCTGTAACCTTCACCCCCCCCCGCATCTGCATTTAACTAACCCCCCCTTGTAGCCCACGCCTGTGATCTCACCCTCTTCAACCACTTTGATTACAATCCCCTATTCCTTGGATGAGCCGCCTTCTTGTACAGCACTGTTTCTTTATGGGTAGGTTTGTGTTTTATTCAACGTATACTTAAATGCATACACATAGGAAAAATCTTAGAATGAAATGGAATCGCCAAAGACAACCAAACAAAAGATTTGAGTCAGAAGTGTTAACAGTCAAATGAAATACATTCATATTGGGACCGAGTCTCAAAAGCATTTTTGAGTATGGAAATATTACTAGAGGTGTAATCTTTTTATGTGTTCATACATGCCTTTGATAAATCCCCCCCAACTCGTCCAACTCCTTGTTAGTAAAAGTTCAAAGAGAGCACAATCGTTTCTGTTTTTACTAATTGTATAGGAATATGAATCTGAATATTCTTTTTATTTCCATTTTATATGTTTTGGGGCTGATACAAGGTGTGTGTGTTTACATCAAGTACACGTGTAGCCCAATGGTCGAAATCTGGAATCTGGGATATTGGGGGATGCTCTCATGTACAAAGGTTTCTCAGACTTTTGATAACACTTATGTTATATATATTTTTTATTGTAATTATTTTCCTGGTTAAAAATGTGTATGATAAATAAAACCTTCAAAAAAAGAAATGTGCTGGTTCCAGGAAATAAGGGGTTACAATGCAGGATTAAGTAATCCTTCTGGAATAAAAAACTTCAATAGTTTAACAATAAACAATTAGTTGGAAAGGATCTACGTGGAATACAATGTATTTTGTTTTTGTTTGATATAGGACTTTCATCGGAAACCAACGCACTGACACCAAACACCGAAAGTAGCTGTGACCTAACTACCAAAACCAAATCTACGAGCGGAAATGATGACAGCACTTCTCTGGATCTAGAGTGGGAAGATGAAGAGGGTACACTTATTTATTTTCCTTCTTTTCATGTAACCTCGCTGTATTAATATGCAACTAGCTAGAACTGGCTTGTTGGTCTGTTGTGCTGTCACAACCTGAAACAAGCTGCAGAAGTGTTTTCCAGGTTTAGGTTTTAAACAACCAATTTAAATAAAACATTTGGGTTTTTTTAAAAAGCATTTCTTGTACAAATTATATTGAATTTTTATGGCACATGATGGACCGAAGCCCACTGTATACATTGTAAAAACATATCTGATCAAAGGTACCAGTAATTACATACAACCATGTAGCCTGCGAAACCTGCAGGCTGAACAGCTAAAACATGACAGGGGCAACCACAGACCTCATAAATCGCCCAGCAGGACCATGTTTTTCGATGTTTCTGGGGCAACCTCCAGCCTGGAAAACCGCAATCTCTGCTTCCATGCATCTGCCCATAGCCATCTTCCTCCCAACTATTGCTGGGGAGGGGGGGTCCCTTTCCAGGTTTGGGCAATGTCTTGTTTAGCAAGTGTGTTACCCAGGAAGAGTAAATGTTGTTTATTGTGGTTCCCGCCAATCTCCTCTGTACTATGGAGCAGGAACAGCCTAGGACCTAATGACAGATCCCATGATAAAACCCAGCCCAGGCAGGATGTTATTTTACGCCAAAATGGCTGCAGTGCGCCGCTGCTCCAAACCGTATGCAAGAAGGTTCCCTCTGCAACCCCACATCTGAGGCATGTAGGGGGCTGGAGGACACCTCTTCCACAAGCGGGAACGTGTGAAGTATATACGGTGGAAGTATTTGAATTGGATGAAACGGTAGCACATCAAGACCGCCGCACCTCAGGAACTGGTGAGGGCCTACGACCAGTCATCATCCGGCATGTCAGGTAAGTCCTCTTCCCATGCCCCCCCCCTACAGGCTATTGTTAACCCCATAGATGTTATAACCATATTGCGCTCTCAAACACACCATATAATTCTTCTCTCAAAGCCTCTCCTATTTTATCACAATTGGAGGTAATTAATGAAATATTTAAAAATCAGCACAGGGGAACTACATTTTGTTATTAGCCTCATATAAGCGCCACACCAGTGTGCTGACGTCCTCTCCTTTTTTTTTAATTATCCGGAGCTCCCCTCCCTTTTAGTCGTAAATTTGACAAGTTACTCAAACTGAAATCCAGTGTGCAAGGGAACAGTGTCCCCTCCTAAGACTACAGGATTCAAACCATACCATGACTGTCGCAAACAGATGTCGGTGATGGGCACACACACGGTGTGCCTCTGGTGTTTCGGCTAGGAGCACCACTTCAAATCCTGTGAGGAATGTTCCTTCATGCACCCAAAGACGATCCAGGACCATGAAGTGAAGCTGTCTAAAGAAGCAAGTCCCACTCCCACTCTAAGTTGAAGGCATCAAACCTGTTCCCGATCTTGAGGTTGACCGCACAACTAGTCCTGCTTGCAGTTGAGGTCATCCTGTAAGTAGAAGTCCAGATCGAAACACAGGAAGACGAAGGAGGACTTCACCCCATCCCTCTACTCTCTAGCTAAAGAGACAGTGTGGTGTCTTTGCACAGAGTTGATCCAGGGTGAGGAATGTGCACAGCTGCTAATTGCGACTTCTGACTCTCAAAACTGTCTTCCTCTTTGCAATCACTTCAGCTTGTTGCTTGAGCGAGCTCCAGGCTGTCTCAGTGCAACAGCCCTACACTACCTTTTCCCAGAGATATTGGTGCTGGGGATCAGAGCAGCCTTTTTGTCAAAAGTCACTACTCCTTTTCATATGTGGCAATGCATCACATACCCAACATTCTATGCTCTGCCTCGCCCCTTTAAAGAGGAGGAGAGACTCAGTTAATTGGAGCTTTTACACTGATCACACCAAACACCATTGGGTAGATGGTCAGCCTTTTTTGGGATTCTTGAGGGCAAAGAAAGGTTAGGCGGCGCAGAAAAGGACTTTGTCAAGTCAGATGGTCCCCCACATTCAGATCTGCTATGCCCTGGCCAAGAAGCAGACTCCAGAAGGACTGATGGCTCATTCCATGAGGGCAGAGGGTTATTTTTACCACTGCTTTGGCACTTAGAGTGCTTGTTCTTCTCATCTGCCAGGCCTCAACTTGGGCGTCCGAGCACATGTTCTTGAAGCACTATTGCCTTGATACCCAACTCCGATGGGAAAGGCATTTCGCCCGTTAGGTCCTTCAGGAATTTTTGGTCTGAGTGCACTCCGCAGGCTGCACCTTTGGGAGGTACTTTAGGAGGATCTAAAGGTGAGGAACCTACCTACCCACAGATTTTAAAATATCCCCCAGATGCTAGATGGGATCTGGAAATTTTCATAGCAATTCTCCTGCACTCTGCCAGGTGGCACAGTGAGTCCGAATCGACCTCGTTCCGCCCAGATGTGACGGAGCGGAGTCACTTTTTAGCACCAACCCTGCGGGCACTCCTGCATGTGGAGTACTAAATAATTGTCAGTACCAGTACGCAGATCTTGGATGGTAAAAAAAAGCCACTCTACAGAAAGGGGAGGCAGGAGGTGGGTAAGGAATCTGCCATGCCTTAGGGCATCCATGAGAAAGAGCATCATCAAAGGTAAGTAATTTGTTCTCCTGATGGATACCTCTAACCACAGATTATCTGCCAGAAAGTGTGTTGCTGAAGGTAACTTTTTCTTATTGATTGCAAGGCTGAGTCTTGTATGGCTATACTTAAGTCTGCTGAAGGGAGAGAAAGGAAGTGCGACCCCAAGTAGTGGGCATGTTCTTAAGCCGGAGTCCTGGGCTCTCCCTCCACTAACCCCCCAAAATCTCCCAGGATTCAGCAGAGTAGTCTACACTCATCTGTCTGGTCGCGGTAGAGGATGTGGACATTGAGTGACAACCATGGGTTTGTGAAATGTATTTAACTCGCTTTTGCATGATTACACGTAATTGCAGAGAAATTGTGTAAATGTACGTGTAACTACATGAAATGGAAAACTCACTTAGGGCTATAGTTGAGCTCAAAAGCGTGCTTGCATCAGTTTTTGATGTGAGAATGTATTTTGCGCTAAAAAAAAAATGAGCATGGAAAAAACATTTGCCACAAACAGCCGCTGGTGTTCTGGTTGCTCATGCGTTATTATTTTGCTTCGAATGGCGGCATAATTATGTGACGTGTCGTTATGGTGGAATTTCTAGAATTTTTCAGAACAAACATAATACAGTATTCTTCTAGAAAAAGACTTGAATTACGCTTCCATTATTTAAAATTACGGCCGGACCTAGGACAACACTACATCTATGGCACTTCACGAGCGCCCACATGAGTTATTGAAAAGTGTGACTTGGAATCGATGCACTGTTTCATTTGGTTGAACACTGCAGTTTCCATGTTCTGAACTATTTAAAATAAAACCAATCTTATTAAGTAGATCCTCTTTTTCTGTCTGGATCAGAGTTAGGCTGTAGTTCTCTCGCCTGACATAGCTATTAAAAAGCATGTGGTTGTGGGTCAGCCTGTGGTACACAAACAATGATGCGTAGTCCAGGTGTAGTTGAAGATCCTTCTTTATTGGTAAGTAGTTTGGTAGCAAGTTACAGGATAGAAAGATATAAGGAGAAAACCCCACCAGGAGAGAGCTACCAGCTCCTCAGCCTGAGATGACCAACTGACAATCTCACCACAGTGAAGCACTCAAACATTCCATGATGTCACAGGACATTCTGATAGAGTGGCAGAGAGGGAAAAGATAAAGAAAGCATTTACCACACAGCCCTCTTCAGGCGTTGACTCTCATGCATTTTGTTTGATTACATGGGCAGGTCTATCTAAAATGTAGTGCGCTTCAGTGCCAGGGCTAGTGTGCCAATCTCTCCTTACATTTTTTTATTTATTATTTATAACAATGTTTCTTTACTTTTAATTCATATTGCATGTACTAACCATAAAATAAATTAAGATAATTGCAGACATGGTTTTATCATGGGTTTTTATTAAACTCGACTGCTGTGGTGATGGTAAGATGCCGAATTCACAGCGGTCAGTCCATAGTGCCATTTACAAACTCGGGAGTGCAGACAGCAAAGCACCATCGACTCTTTCATAACAGTGAATGTGGGCGGGGCATTGATCTATTGATGCTAGATGCCAATTGTGAAAATGATTAAATGATTGGTTATTCCCTTTCTGTCCGCTCTGTACTATAGACCTGTTTATCATATTAACATTTTTCCTTTGATTATCAGTTTTAATGCCAATTTTGAGAGGTTTGCAATACAATTTGCGATATCAGTGTAAAACCAAACAAATACCGCCACCTTGTGTGCAAATTGCATGTTTCCACACTTAACTTATGCTACTATTTTCTTCGGCCTAGCATAATGCAAACGGATGTATGTGCTGCTGGAACTGTGGTTCCCAACCTTTTGACTCCTAAGGACCCCCATTGAGTCACCACTGGAAGCCACCCAACCCCCCCAAGCAATTTGAACAAATGAAATGTCCGAAGTTAAAACAGTAATTCGCAAAAAATGCACAAACAAGTGAACGCCAAAAAATACTCGAATTACTAAATATTTTATATTGGAAAAAAATGCCATGTGTTGGAAATCCGCTTCATCTGAATGACATCTTGGGCAAGATAGCTGAGCAGTGGGAAATAAGCTGTTACGTTTGGACGGGGTTAGATAGGCTCTTTGTAGCATCACGTATTGCATTACAAGATGTGCCCTGTGGGGATTCAAGCGCCATTGTCCACTTGGAGCAGTGTAGTGCGGCTGACCTCTATAGGGAGTGGTGGAGTGGTGGAGCTGACAAATCTGTGGTGGGTAAAAATATGAAGCAGTTTTCTGCGACATGTCTGACTCCGACTCACTCCCCGCACCACACATCTTCCTCATGCAGCGTGAGCCCTTGAGAAATGCCTTAACCAATCCTGGCGCTGCTCTCATGCTGTGATAGCAGCTCCCTGATTGGAGGGAGTGGCTTGACTCACCGCTCTGAAGGAAACTGGAGCCCTGAACTTACTCTAACCCTCTGGTCTTAAGACAGCTGGATTAGAGGTTTCAAAGTGCGCATGTTTTGCTGGGCGTAGCAGGACGGCCGGCCAAAAAGACATGCGCATTTTGAAAAGTGCCAAGGCAGTCCACCCTCTTCCCTGCTGCTGTCACTCAGCAGTAGCACATCCCTGTCCTGACGCTGCATTAGGAAGGGTTATATTGAAAAATAAAATGATAATAAACCAACTTTATTACCATTTTATTTTTCAATTCTGGGACGTGGAGGGGAATTTTAACCAGTGGGGCGATGCTCCTCCACTCAAACGGAGGAACCACCCCAGGCCCGATATCTTACTGCTATTTCTGACAAAGGGGTGCTAGAGGGATTCCTATCAGCTCCCAGATGGCCGTAATTAGTCGCTTTACCAAATGTCGCCAAGTGCCTATGGTATATTGAGTGGGTAGTTCCTCATCTATCATGTACCACAGGCATCTGAATGTGGCCAGTAGTCGGCCATGGACTAGGCATTGCCCAGGGGGGATGCCGTGGCCTTGTTGCAGTTGATCCAGAGTTAGCAAGTGCCGGTCTTGAAACAGGGCACTGACTGTGATCAACTTTTCATACTAGACGGTCAAGTCCCCGGCTGTGAAAAATGCAGGGAATTGCGGAAGGTTACAGATGGGAATATTGGGTGCATAAGGTAGGACGTGGCACGTTTATTGGAAAATTCAGTGAAGAACTCTGTGGGCCACCCAGACATGTAGGGACCATGATCGCTGCAACTTGACAGCAGGTTGGAGGAGCTGATGGAGTACATCAGGTAATAGGGGCCCATCTCCAGCATTGGTTACGTACTGGTTAATAAAAGCTGACCAGTGTGAACACCCATTGAAGCTGGGCTACAAGAGAACAGGACTCACAAGATGGGGCTCCCAATCCACCCTTCCCCACCGGTATTTGGAGTTTGCCAAGAGTAATACTGCGGCACTTGTCGCCCTAGTATAGTTCCCCCAGTAGGGAGTTCAGTTTGTGGAAAAAGAGTAGTGAAGAGTATACTGGTACATTAACAAAGTAGTACAATAATCTGGGGAGGATTACCATGTTCGAGAGTGCGATTTTTCACATGTGTGCCAGGAGTAGCCGCTTCCTGAATTTAGTGTGGGATTTAAGGGTTGTGAACATCGGTTTAAGGTTCCCCTCTTATAAGCTGCTCTGGGAATGATCGAGGTGGATTCCAAGATAGCAAACATTGCTGCCTAGCCGAAGTGCCCTTGGTAGCTCGTCGCAGCGAAGGGGGAAAACACATGACTTTGTCCAGTTCGCCCGAAGAACCAGCCGCCGCCTCAAAAAGCTGTGTCTATTGCCTCCGTGCCTTCTTTGGCATTGTGGAGATATAGCAGTAGGTCATTGGCATATAGTAATACTGCGTGGATCATTCCATCAAGCAGAATCACCCCTTGCTCTTCTAGGGAAAATGGCTAGGGGCCCCATGGCTATGGCATAGAGGATAGGTCAGAGGGGTATCCCTGGTGAATTCCCCCGGCCTATTAGGAAGGGGGCTGATATTATGATACCGATGCGCATCCTGGGGGACAGACTGATATATAGTAATGTCTTTTACACTAGTAGACTTCTTCCTGTGCCCAATCTGTAAAGCACTTTAAATAGGTAGTCCCAAGGCAGCGTATCAAACATCTTCTCCATGTTAAGGATTAGGCTCACTATGTGCGGGAATCGCAGCGACGCCTGGTCCATCATATGAAAGCATCACCTAAGATTGTGGGAGGTGCTTCAGCCAGGAACAAACCCGTTTTGGTTTGGATGATTGCTTTGGCCAGTATTTTGAAGGAAGCGAGGTGCCAGTATTGTATAATCCGGGTCTAGTATGGCAGTGGACCAGTAGGAGGACAGATGGCAGTGTTCCCTATGGGGCCTGAGGAGGGAGTGAAGGAGGGACTCCTGCAGTGATGCTGGAAGTGGCCCGGTATTGAGTGCCTCATTGTAGATGTCTGCCAATTTAGGTGCTAAATGGGACGTGAATCGGTCATAATACTCGACTGGCAGGCCATCCATGCCCAGAGTTTTATTTAAGTCGTGGATAGCTTTTTTCACCTCCTGCACTGTAATGGGTTCGTCAAGCTCCTCACGCTCAATAGCAGAGATGCTGGAGAAGGGGAGGTCTGCTAGGAATGACTCTACTGTATCTGTGGGTGGGCTTGGGGAGCCTAATAGAAGTGGGAGTAGTAAAGGTAAAAAGTGCATTGGACGGCTTGTGAGCGTAAGGGTGGGCCTTTGACTGAGCTTATCTATGTTCTAGGCGGTGCACTGGTGTCCTGATGCATCATCCACACCAGGAGATGGCCCGGTTTGTCCCCTGTGGAGTGTATGCAAGCCAGGTAGGCTGTGAGATTATAGCAGTGCAGACATAGGAGCGAGGCATGTCGAACTTTAGTTGCTGTCCGGGCGGCACGTATATATGCATCGAACGGTTCCCTGACACCCGATTTGCCAGAGCTGCTTCTGTCGCCACAGTCTCCCTGTCTAGTTCTTGGCGAACCCCTACAATTTCCTGGATGTAGAAGACCCTGTAGTCCGAGTGTTTGGCAGTCGGATGGCTGTGGAGCAGAGGAGTCTATTCAGGCGAACATATAAGTCGGGGGCAGAGTAGTGTGAGTGTTACTTAAGGTGGCAGTTATGGGGTGTCAAAGCATCCAACAAGGTCCAATGTCGTACCCATTGAGCAAACTGTGGAATTGAGGTGAGAAGGTGCTGGTGGTAGGGGTGGTTGCGACCTGTCTAGATGAAACTCAAATAGTGTTGCAAGGAGGAAAACCTTCTTGTAAATAGGTGCGCTATTTAATACATGAACCACAATGGGATTCTTCACTTGTGTAATTACTTTTATTCACTTGTAATCCTTAATCATATATTTCCTTTTAGCTCCACTTTTAATTGATTATTTCATCTCATAATCATGTCAAATAAACATAATATTTCCATTTTATCATCAGCTTATCCACACCCAATGCATTTCGGGTCATATAAACAAGTTGACCCTTCGTCAGGGGTCTGTAACGAAATGAAAAACAGGACCATTAGGTTCACCAACCTTTTTACATAAACAAAGTGTACTGCAATATAACCATGATAAACAAACGATTTAGCACACGATCACGTGATTTAAACCCCGGTTCTAGTTAGGAGCTAGATTTTGGCGCGTAAAATAGACAATCTACTGCGTCTAGAGAGACACGAATGGAGATCTGCTGATCCGGACGTAAGTGTTGCCACCGATACACTGCCGCGCGTAAAGGTTTTTTCCTTAAGCTAAGCATCGATTAATGTTGTTTAATCACTCTAAGCACACAGCGCCTGAAATGATGGTCGAATAATGATATGATATATTCGTTGAATGTGTGGAGCAGGTTATGCACTTTACTAGCATGTTCAGCACTAGGAGTAACTAGGTCACTCATGAAGCTGGTAGCACTTGAACGGTGATGTGCTAAATCGTTTCTTTATCATGGTTATATTGCAGTACACTTTGTTTATGTAAAAAGGTTGGTGAACCTAATGGTCCTGTTTTTCATTTCGTTACAGACCCCTGACGAAGGGTCAACTTGTTTATATGACCCGAAATGCATTGGGTGTGGATAAGCTGATGATAAAATGGAAATATTATGTTTATTTGACATGATTATGAGATGAAATAATCAATGAAAAGTGGAGCTAAAAGGAAATATATGATTAAGGATTACAAGTGAATAAAAGTAATTACACAAGTGAAGAATCCCATTGTGGTTCATGTATTAAATAGCGCACCTATTTACAAGAAGGTTTTCCTCCTTGCAACACTATTTGAGTTTCATTAAGACACGGAAGGACGCCGTGTGACATAGGTTGCGCCAACACGAAAGTAGATAATCAAAGATTGAGTGTGTCACTTGAGTGCACGGGGATAATATTGAAATATTATTGGAACTGCAGTCCTTTAATCCCTGATTGCACCAACTGTGAAATCATGCAGCTTGATGATATAGCATTATTAACTACAAACAAGGCAGAGACATTAGGTTTTACACCTGAAGCAGCTTTGGAGATTTACGATTTGATACAGGAGACCAGACTGTTCACCCCACAAAAAACCACCACAGCACAATTATTACGTCAATTTGAATATATGAGTAAAAAAGAAATTAACGAAAGGATGCATGCCACCACCCTGATCCATTACCATAAAAATCAACGGATACCCAGAGGCCTAAGAATATCCCTGAAACCCATGCTATGACTGCATGAGTTTAAGGCAAACTGGGTCTCACGCAAAACGTTGCTACAATATTTGGGACTAATTTGAACTGATTGTGCAAATGGTGTTTTGGATTTATTCTGTTGCTATATTATTTTCATATTGTAGACTTGAAGAATAGCATAACATCATGATAATGCTACCACACTTTATTTACATTGCCGCGTTTAAGAACTTTATTGACAACATTATGTTCGCTTCACTAGGAAGTGGATCTGTACCCCCGTCACATGACACTGGTGCGCGAAGCTAAATCACGCCGATTGGTTCTTGTGCCGATCACGTGATTTAAACCCCGGTTCTAGTTAGGAGCTAGATTTTGGCGCGTAAAATAGACAATCTACTGCGTCTAGAGAGACACGAATGGAGATCTGCTGATCCGGACGTAAGTGTTGCCACCGATACACTGCCGCGCGTAAAGGTTTTTTCCTTTAGCTGAGCATCGATTAATGTTGTTTAATCACTCTAAGCACACAGCGCCTGAAATGATGGTCGAATAATGATATGATATATTCGTTGAATGTGTGGAGCAGGTTATGCACTTTACTAGCATGTTCAGCACTAGGAGTAACTAGGTCACTCATGAAGCTGGTAGCACTTGAATGGTGATGTGCTAAATCGTTTCTTTATCATGGTTATATTGCAGTACACTTTGTTTATGTAAAAAGGTTGGTGAACCTAATGGTCCTGTTTTTCATTTCGTTACAGACCCCTGACGAAGGGTCAACTTGTTTATATGACCCGAAATGCATTGGGTGTGGATAAGCTGATGATAAAATGGAAATATTATGTTTATTTGACATGATTATGAGATGAAATAATCAATGAAAAGTGGAGCTAAAAGGAAATATATGATTAAGGATTACAAGTGAATAAAAGTAATTATACAAGTGAAGAATCCCATTGTGGTTCATGTATTAAATAGCGCACCTATTTACAAGAAGGTTTTCCTCCTTGCAACACTATTTGAGTTTCATTAAGACACGGAAGGACGCCGTGTGACATAGGTTGCGCCAACACGAAAGTAGATAATCAAAGATTGAGTGTGTCACTTGAGTGCACGGGGATAATATTGAAATATGACCTGTCTAGATGGACATCTATTCTAGGACGTTACTGTAGTCTCCTCCCAATAGTCACAGGATATCAGTCCACCGGTCTAGGACCCCTGATAGGGTCGTCCAGAACCAGGCCTGGTCCGAGTTCAGTACATAAATGAACCCGAGGAGTACATGAGTCCCGTCTAAGCGGCCCTCCGTGAAGACGTATCTCCACTCACTTTCTATCTCCGTAGTGAATGGATGAAAAGGTGTGCCCAGGCGTAACCAGATAATCGATCCTCTTGCGTAGGCAGAGTACATGGTGTCTTGTATGGTGCCCCTCCAGCGCTTTTGCAGTTCCTGTAATTCTGAACTGACTAGGTGAGTTTCCTGCAGGAAGCATATGTGTGTGGATTGACGCTTAAGGTAGGTGTAATCGGCAGCACCCTGTGTGAATACTTATAAGGTTGAGGTTGAGAAACGTGTCTGCAGACATATCATGTCGATATGAGCCCCTGCTCTACTCCGCAAACCCTCCCCCCACCTCTATACATTATGAGTGTTGGCATTAATGCACCTATGCTGTGAGGGGAATCAACTGTGGTAACAGAATATTAAGAACTGTAACTCTGTTTGGGGCCGTAGCAATTGGCTACACGGCCCAACCATTAGTGGACCATAGGTGGATGGGGAGCTTGTATGCCATTGATAACCCAAACGTGGCGAACAGGAGGGTAATGGTGTCAGAGATAGGAGGCAAGAAGCCTTCACTCATAACTGATTGGGCTCTGTCTCTGATAAGTCACATATACTGGTATTGTTAGTCTGGTGGAGCGCAGGGTCCTGCGTGGGGGGAGGGAGGAGTATTGTTTACAAGGGCCATATGGATCTCTTACCCCGGCTAGGGCTGAGACTCCCCCCTACCTGCACCTCATCACAGCAGTCACAAATAACCCTGGCAGCATCGGCGCAGGTGCACATTAGAGCAGTTTGTTGGATGTCTGTGGCGTGACTCGAGGGTCCAAGGATTCATATGAATGGTGGGAAGAGCATTGAAGCATTGCCGCCCTCACTGGCGATTGACTTAGTATCTGAGTCTGGTGGGGACGTAGTCTGGCAGAATACCAGTGCCATAGCGATGGTAGATTTTTTCTTCCTTCTCAGTTCCTGCTGAGAGGGTATTCTGTGGTTGTCCGATGGCTCAATGACTCTGCAACCTCAGCCTCTACAATTCTGTATGGGTCGCGGCTGTGGTGTGTCCCCCACCCCCGATGGGCAGACTCCACCATCTATGTGCGGTTCGATCCAGTCTTAGGCTGTAGAAGGGTTGGTAAGGAAGTAGGTGTGGTTATCCAGGATGACCTTTAATTAGGGTGGGCATTGCAGTGAGTAGTGGAGGTGGACATCCTGAAGTCTGCGCTTGACCCCAAGGAAGGAGGAGCGCTGCCTCTGCACCATCATTGTATAGTCCTGGAATACCGAGCTGTTATTGTTCTCCAGCAAGAGTGGGACTGTTTGACGGGCTGCCTTCAGAATGACATCCCTGTCTTTATATTGGAGGAACTCAGCCACGATGAGATGAGGCGGAGAGCCCGGTGGCGGGCAGAGGCCCGTTGCGCGCGCTCAAGGGAGAAATACAGTGAAAAGTCTTGTGCGGGGCAAAAAGGAACATAGCCAGTTCACTAGGAAGGCGATCATTTTGCTGGAAATTTCCGGTCCCTGTGGGAGTCCCACTAGAATATTGTTTTGGCTCACCTGCCCTTCCACATCTTTCGCTCGGTCTTCGAGTCACTTTACTTTGTTGGCAAGGTCTTGGGTGCGCTTCCCTGGTCGTCCTGTTGAGGTGAAATGCCTTTTAGGGCGTACTCTTTTTCTGACATGGCTTAAGTAATTTCATTGGGCCGGCCTTCCACAAGAATTAAAAAGCAGGTTCCCGGCATGTTTTCTGGGCTCTTATGCCAAACGTTGATCAGGTACAATAATCAGGATTAGATTGAAAGGCCTCAGTGTCCCTGTTCTCCAAAAGTATGATAGGATATGGAGAGTGTCTAGTGGGTTTTCAGCTGCCTTTTTCTGGCACTTATAACTCAAGAGCAGTACCAGCGTACACAGTTAAAAATAAAGCAATGTTGAGGAAAGTATACTGCATCGTGGTTTCGATATCATGAACCTCTTCTTTTTTGTTCCCCTTCTGTCAGTTTATGTGATCATCTCATTATTGAGGGCACAAAAGAGAACACGTGAGCTCCTGTTGGTGTGCTGCCAGTGCCCCAGCTGTCGCAGAGTGAGGGTAGGGAGCTCCGACAGGCAAAATATCTGAGGGCAACTCACATCCGAGTGAGGTCGCAGATAGGCTACAGGGAAACATCCTTTACAACGCAACTGTTACAACGAAGTACCTTTACGACGCAACCATTACAACGCAACTTTTACAGCGACTTGCGCTGGGGGGCGCTCTAGGACAGGGAATAGTTTTAATTTACTATCCAACACCTTCCCTACTATCCACGGGGACTGGAGTTGGAATAGTAAATTAAACTATTCACTATCCAGCGCCCTCCAACGCAAGTCGTTGTAACGACTTGCGTTGTAAAACTTGCGTCGTAAAGGCATGCATTGTAATAGTATGCGTTGTAACGTCATACATCCAGGCTACAGCTAGCTGACTATACTACGGGGCTTATTTTCAGCAAGGTTAAATGACAAGAAGACTGAAATAGGAAAGCCACTCCCATGCAAAAATTAAAAAGCAAGAGACAAGTTCACTCATACCTGGAGAGCTATTTCATCCCAGAGCTCAGGCGGCATGTACCTCATAAGTTCAATTTTCCCTTACTTCAACACATGCTCTCTCTCCCTAACTCACTCACTCGCTTCTGAGGAGAGCAGTTTCCAAATTGTGCAGGTTGCTGCAACATGTGAATATTACTTGTGTGTCTGCCTCTCACATAATGTTCACATGGCTTCAGTCAGATAGAGGAGCATCTTAATTTCTAGTCAAGAGTGGTGTGTACCATGGTCATTTTATGTGCACCTAGTTACACAAACAGATATTGTCCCTGTCACTGTATCCTGGTCTCAAATAGACTGGACGCCTTAACACTAGCTTCAAGTGACTTGCCACTCGCTGCTGCCTTGACCACGGATTCACCAACTTTCACTGCCTGGAAAGCTCGGAAAGCCCAATACTCCTGCGACAGCGGTCCGCCCTAAGGACTGCAACTCCCAGGGGGCATTGCAGCAGGAAGTTGCGCACTGACATCGTGCCAGCCGGTGCTGAGCGGCAACAGCTGACTGCGTTCAATCTACCACTCGAGATTGTGGATGTCAATCTTGCTGCCTAGCATCCCTCTACAAAGTCTGTTTATGACCGGCACAAATTTTACCCTGGGTGAAGTGCTGAAGACAGACCCCTTGCAAGCCAGACTGTCTGATTTTTTTTTTTTGTTTTGTCTTTATTTTTTCTTTGGTCCAACAAGGACTTGCAATGGACTCTAGTAAAGGTTATTTGTCAGCCCTTTCGGACATTTTTTGCTTACCTGACTAACCATCAATGTTCAAGTCACCTGTCTCCTTTTCACACTGAGCGATCCATGACTCTCCAAACTTTCTTTGCCCTGCCTCGCCCCTCAAAAGAGGAGGAAAGATTCCATCGCCTAGACCACAAAAAACCTTTTACGAGTTTTGCAGTAGTGCTTATCTCAAACAAATGACCAGATTGTTCCTTTTCTTGAACCACTTGTTCTTAAAGACTACCATAAAACAGTTGTGGCAAGGAATTCTGCAAGGGAGTCTTGCAAACCTTTTATAGACATGATGCCATGAAGAACCCTTCCTGAAAAGAAACGCTGTTTCTATTTTCCAGACTCTGTGTAGACGATAATATTCAGCTTCAGCTGAGACATTACAATGTTTGGTGGGTCTGTTTGCAACTTGTCTCTGCTTGCTTCCTCTAAGACTCTATATATTGTGAGACCTGTGGTATGTATAAAAGACATGGTCTCAAAACAACCCTCCCCTCAAAACTACATGTAGACCACCACTGTATATCTCATCTGGACTTTTAGTGGCAGGCATCCCGTTACCATACAGTACAAAGGCCTTTTATTACAGCGCCATATTTGAATATAAATTTCCATAATGGACTTAAATAGTGCTATATTTCGCATTACATATGAGACAGGCCTCGATTTGGAATGACTAAGAAGTCATTTACTTCACCAACAAAGAGATGACATAAACTACTAGCCCACAAAAGGTTTTTGGGTTTGCCATTCCAGAATGCTTAATATTTTCAAGCCTTCCACCTTGCAGGGCACATCACAAACTAAACAAGGGCATATTCAACCTTCGGGTGTTCCAAAAATTCGGTTCTGCTACAAGAAATGTTTAGGAAAGATTTCCTGGAATGACTTACTGCAACAGGATTGGGTGAAAGACTATTGGCCTGTTTTGTTGTTTGGCAAAAAGGCTACTCTGTTATAAATATGATGGATATTCCATCTGTTATATTTCAAGTGCATCGGGATATAATGCACTTGTAAAGCAGAGAGGATATGCATAGAGTTTGTGACAAAGTACCAAGTAGCCAAACCTTAAATCAGGCTCTGTCTCATTTATTATTTATATTTTTTTTATTTAAACCATTGCACAATTTACACAGTTCATTATAGAATCTACAATCATCCATTGTATTCAATTATCGTATTACATCATACATAATGGAAAGTAAAGAAGAGAAAAAAGGAGAAAAAAAAAAAAAAGAAAAAGCAGTTTAGATTTCATTAAGCACCTTATCAGCATCAACTCAGGTTATTTTGCTTATTTCATTTGCCGTGTCATAAGCTGTTCAAGTCTCACAAATCCATTCCTTCCTTCCATCTTATTATGGGATCCCATATCCTTAACCCCAAGCTTCTCCCTTTCCTACCTTTCCGAGCGTATATGTTCTTTTCCAAGTTATAGGTTGATAACAAGTTCGACAGCCAAACTTGCATTCCTGGGGGGTTTTTATCTAGCCAAGCCCTAGCTAGACATAACCTAAAAACAGCCATTGCAACAAAGATGAATTCTCTCTGCATAACATTAGTATCTGTAGCTATCCCGAGGAGTATTTCTGGAGGTTTTAAAGTAATCTGGATATTAAGAGTGGCATCCAGAAACTGCTCTATATCCTTTATGACTGTCTTTATCTGTGGGCATAGTGCAAATAGATGTATTAAATCTGCATCGGGGGAGGAACATCTTGGGCATGTGGTGCCTGTAGTACCCCCCCATTTTGCTATTTTTGCAGGGGTAAAGTAGAGCGAATAAAGCGTTTTATACTGCTGCGATTGCAGCGGAGCTGAGCACAGGAGAGTTCGCCCTAAGTCCAGCGACTCCTTAAACCAGCAGGGTTCCCCTTCTAGCCTCACTGCCCACTTTTCGCCATGTTTATCCATGTCATCTGGTTTACTTGCTACCAGCTCTGCATAGAAGCACCGTATTGAACAGTCTCCCCCCAATCTTATTTTCTCCAGGATTTCTACTTTAGCAAACCCTATGCTTCCACCTTGCTTATTCCCAAGAAAACTTCTTAGCTGAAAAAATTTAAAAAGGTCCCTCCTATCTAACCCAAATTTGGTCATTAGCTCCGTGAATTGAAGCATCCCTTCCTTATTCCTCACATCTCCAAGCTGAACTATCCCCTTTTCCACCCAGCCTGCCATTGTAATATCGCCGAAGATCTGCCTTGGGAGAGAGATGTTTTTATATAGTCTCGTATACCAGTTATATCGGCCCAACCCAAGTTTTTTCATCACTGCAATCCAAACCTTAGTAGCAGCTTGTACTGTCTTGAACCTAGTTCTTTTAAAATACGCAAAATCAATACATTTGAGGAAGGAGTTCTCTACCTCCTGTCCCAGCACAGTAGAGTATATCCTGGTTGAGTCATTCATTGTTCTAACGTCTACACCTCCCCCCCCTATCAGTCCCCGCATATATTGGAGTGCAGATGCCCAATAGTATAATCTAAAATCGGGCACCCCCCACCCCCCCTTTTCTCTGGGAAGGGACATAAAGCGGTATGCCCTTCGGGTCTTGCCATGGGCCCAAACAAATCTATTCAGAATTTTTTCCAGATCATTAAACCATTTTAGCTCAAAAAATAAAGGTATTGACCTAAACAAATACAGAAATTTCGGTAAAATTAACATTTTTATAACGTTAGTACAGCCTACTAATGACAGGTGCAGATTATTCATACGTACTAAATCGGACTTGACTTTTAACATAAGTGGCGCGAGATTGTTCTGTACCAACTCATCCAAATTAGATGCGATTGCGACCCCCAAGTATATAGCAGAATCTACAACTCTTTGATCATTACATACACTGTGTTGATTGCATACAATTTGGGTTTTGGAGCTGTTCAGGCTATAACCAGATATTTGCCCGAATCTTTGAGCTTCAGCCTCAATTTCCACTAAGGCCATACTAGGATTAGGAGTCAAGATAGCAATGTCATCCGCGTAAGCTAGTGTCTTTATTACACATCCATTCAACCTTACTGGGGGGATTCTTATATTGCTTTCAATTTTCCTTATCAAAGGATCTAGGTAAAGAGCAAATAATAATGGTGATGCCGGGCAGCCCTGTCTAGTCCCTCTCCCAATCGTAACCGCTAGTGATTTGCCTCTATTTACTCTAATCCTTGCTGTAGGGTTTTTATAAAGTGTCTTCGTCGCCATTACAAAACTATTTCCAAATCCATACCATTTTAGTATTTGCCATAGATATTCCCAGGACACTCTATCGAAAGCCTTTTCGGCGTCTAAAAATAGTGCTGCAAGAGGGTCCCCCATGCCATTTGCTGCATCAAATGCTGTAATAACTTGTCTGGTGTGTTGCGTTGTGCCTTTGCCGGGAATAAAACCATGCTGAGTATGACTTACCAGCCCCTCTATTACTCCCGCCAGTCTTGTCGCTACCATCTTAGAGTATATCTTCGCATCAGCATTCAACAATGTGATAGGTCTGTATGATCCTGGGAGTGTTGGAATTTTCCCTTTTTTTAAAATGACAATAATATCTGCTTCCCCCCATGTCTCGGGTACTTTATCCCCTTTCTGAGCCTCCATCATGACATTAAACATTTCCAAACCCACTGTTTGATAAAAAACCTTGTAGAACTCCACCGGGATCTGATCCGGCCCGGCAGCTTTACCGGCCGGGAGCATGCTTGTAGCCATGATAAATTCCTCTAGAGCAAAGGGGGAATCCAAGCTGTCTCTCTCATCCACCGTCAGAGCGGGATCGACATTCTCCCTTAAATAATTTTCCATCTCACCCACCGTTCCCGTGCTATCACTGGTATATAATTTTTCATAAAACTGCCTAAATACCTCTCTCACTCTATCTGCTTTCCGTTACCAAAGTTCCGTTCTCATTCATAATCTCGACAATATCCGATGCAGCTAGTCTCTGTCTGGTACGTACTGCCAAAAGATGGCCTATCTTCTCGCTCAGCTCATACGCATCCTCTCTTTTAGACAGGTAGTTCTCTGCTGCTTTTTTAGAGATACTTTCCGTCACCTCTGCCCTAAGTGCCACTATTTTAAGCAGATGATCTTCTATTGGTGCCCTATTTCTTAAAGCCTGCGCCAAGTCCTCCTCCACCCTTATCAATTTTTGTACCACTTCGCTAATTTTGAGTCTTGTTCTTTTCTGTGCTGAAAACACATAAGACATTGTTTCTCCCCGTACTCCTGCCTTAAAGGCATCCCAGACTACTCCCACTGGGGCTGAATCTTTATGAATTTCCCAGTATGATCTAATCCATCCTGTCATATGACCCCTATAGCCTTCATCTTTCAGCAGAGCTCTGTCAAAAGTCCACTGTCTATCTTTTGTTTGTGCCTGACCCAGATTAATCGTTAAAACCAAGGGACTGTGGTCTGAAACAATTCGAGGCTGTTTCTCTATCTGTACCTCTGATAACAGGGAGTGTGAGATCAGAAAGTAATCCAGCCTAACAAGTACTTTATGTGGAGCCGAATAAAATGTACTGCTATCGATACTTGGTTTTATTTTTATCCATGGGTCTACTAAAGAGTTATTTACTACCATAGCTGATAATGCCCTATGGGTTCTCTTTTTTCTTCCTGTATAAGTGGCCCCAATTTGACCAAATGAACTAGTAGGATCATGAATATTAAGATCTCCACAGCATATAATTGGCTCAGGCCACAGTGCCAGCTCTGTATCTAAGAATTGAAAGAGGTCTGGGTCATCTTCCGTAGACCCATACAGAGAGACTATGGTGCATTTTTCCCCCTTAAATTTTATTTCTATTATAACCCATCTCCCCCACTTATCTTCTGCCTTCCTTATTACTACCACATCAGAGGGTCTTCCTAATACCGCCACTCCTCTGTGTTTTGTCTCTTGCGTAGTATTTGCCAATACCGAGAACCCTAGCTGACTCATTATATAGCTCTTGGAAGCTTCAACATGCGTTTCTTGGAGGCAGACCAAATCCAGCTTGAGTGTCCTAAGTAGTGCCGCCACCTTTAATCTTTTCCCCAGATCATTCAGACCGCACACATTAATAGTGGCTATCCTACAGGTCATTTACCTAAATCGTTTATTTTACCCAACTCCATAACCCATTCCGTGTCAGGCATTTTATTCTCATAGAAAACCTGATATGTATCGTGAGGTCTCATCCTTTCTATTGTTGAATACAAATAATAATTCTTTACTTGTGATCTGAAATGTGCTTTTTTGTGCTGTTTCTTCCATAGTTTCGCTCTTTTTTATGTTTTTTTAACCCTCCCTACCCCCCCCTCTCCCTCTACTCCCGCCCTCCCCTGGCTCTGAACCCCTCCCCCCACCCCCCCTTTACAGGCAAATAGGTCCGGCAGACCTATGTGTAGCCGCTTTTGAGTTGCGTCAGTCGCAACCCCCCTCAGCCTATTGACTCATAGGCTGCCAACCTCCCTGAAGCACCTTTGGATCAGACGGACTCTCATACTCGATCGATCATTCATCCTTCATTCTTGCATTATATACCTTATATACAATACAATACTTGTAAACCATCCTCAATGATAATTATTGCATTTTATCCCCCTTTCTTGCTTTTCAGCTCCTCAATAAACTGCTGCACTTTAATTTCTGAGTTAAACATACTTATTCTGCCTTTTGCCACTACTTTCAGCCTAGCGGGGAAGAGGAGATACGCTTCTGACCCTAGTGCCTGTAGTGGTGTGATCAGCTGTCTCAGCCTCCATCTTCTCTCTACTGTGGCATGGCAGAAGTCGGGCCTAGCAAAGAATGAGGACCCCTCAAAAACTCTTTTAGAATCTGGTCTGGCCTTAGCTATGATCTCCTCTCTCAGCAAGAAGTTCCCCACGTTTACCAAAATCGCTCTGGGGTAGGAGCCCTGACTATTCTGGCTATTCTTCCCCGCTCCTTGCTTTAGTGTGAAAGGATATCTGTGTGCCCGCTGAATCTCTATCTCCCAGTCCCATTCCGACTCTGGGAAGGCCCCCTTCAGTAAGTTCACTACAAATCGCCTCGTATCTTGCCCTTCAATCCCCTCTGCCACACCCAAAAGTCTAACGTTGTTTCTTCGCTGTCGATTTTGAAAATCTTCCAGCTTCCATTGGAAGTCTTCTGATCGCTTTTCCTGATCTGCTTTAAAGGTCTTAAAGGTCCCCCATGTCGTCTTCCAGTTTGCCTGTCCGTTCTTCAGCTTCCGTAACTCTTTCCGCTAGTTCATCGTATAGTTTGTTCATTTTCCTCATTGTATTCTGAATTTTTTTAGCATCTTGCCTTGCTCTCCGACTTTCCGCTCTCGCCTCCGACTGCATTTGTTTAAGGGTGTTAAAAAGAAGCTCTACGGGGATCTGTTGCGCTGTCCCCTCAGGGTTTACAGGTGGGTTTACAGGATTATTGCCATCCTCCTCCTGATATGCCTGAGAGGTCGCTGAATAGTCCCATACTAATTTCCTTTGTGCTCCCTCAAAGCCCTCTGTTAACTGATTTAGGGAGGCAAGATGGCCGACGCTGGGTTGCTGTAAGCAGTCGCACCTCTGCCCTCCTCAGCCCTGGAGTTTTTTTTGCAAAGCATGACTAAGATGCCGATCACCCTGAATGGCGCATGAATGGGCACTTGGATCAGTGTTAAGCTGCTCAGCATAGGCTGTTTATCCAGGGCACACAGTCTATCCAGTACGAGGGCAGTCTATCTTCACAGATGTCATCAAGGTGTTGCCTGGCTGAAGAAAAGCGTCAAATCTCTGATGACCTCGATCAGTTTAAAAAAGAGATCGCAGGCGCAAGCTGCCAAAATGCCAGCGAGAACACCGAGACAGGAGAGAGAAAAGGAAAAGGCCCTGCCAGGAGCACTCGGGGATACTGACGATTTAAACAGGCCCCCTCGTAATCCCGGTGCCATCATGAAGCCAGGAATACCACCCGCGGTAAAAAAGAAAGCAGAACACAAGACGGAGCAGAGACCCAAGCCGGGTCAAGGAAGCGCTGTGAGTACGCGCGCTGTGATGGCAGGCAGAGCGGGAAAGAATGACGAAAGGCAGAAAGGCAAAGAGGCAGCATCTAGACAGCCCTCCGTAGCAGAGGCCTTTACAGCGAAATTACCGTTGCGATCTGCGGAGGAGTATTCTGGCAGCAGAGGCACTAAGGACTTCAATGGTATGCAGGACACCGGCAACCCTGGAGACGGCATGAGCGGCGGGGGCGATGTGAGGGATCTCCGCCAAGGCGTCCTCGAGGACGCAGTGAACGCTGAGGCCGTGGTTGCTAGGCAACATTGCAGCTCCGACCAGAGGAGAGAGCTGCGGCCGGAGCAGTCCGTGGCCATACCTACTGCTGGCTCACCAGCGCAAAAGGCACAGGAAACAACACCAGGAGGTAAAATCATTAACTCAGCCCTAATTTCCGACTGTAGTGCCAATATTGGAAAGAGCATGGTACAGAGCGATTTTGAGCCTGGGAAAGCGGATATGTTGGGAGCCCTCATGCTGGTTGAGCAAGAGATGTTATTAACAATGGGAGGGGGAGAGCCCTCCAAGACTTGGGGAAGTGCCCTTAGCCTTGCAAGTAAAGAAGGGATGGCAGAAGCAGGCTCTGCAGAAGGGGACTGCTTTTACTCCCTGAATGAGGAATCTGAGATAGAGCTGACAAGTGATAGGGGCTCACAGGAGCTCTCAGTCTCCGGGTCTGGCGTTGGCTCGGGCTCGGGTTCTGACTCCGGCTCAGACAGAGACACCACCCAGAAAAGGAAAAGGAAATCACTAAGGCTCTGTCTCATTTATGCATTCCTTCCACTTCCCATCATAGAGGAACCTTTAGAAAATCTCGTTTAGGAGGATATTGGTGTCTCCTGTAGCTTTATCTTGACATAACCCATTGCCTTGTTTCACTTGAATTTACGTCTCCTTTCTTTCTTCCTGGGAAGATCTTTCATTCTTTGTTAGCCTTTCTGAATGTCTGCTTCAGAATGTAAACTGAATCAGTGAAATGCTCGAAGTATCAGGGTCCAAGTTCTGTTCTGGAAGCAAGGTCCATTACTAAAAATGAAAAAGATTTTTCTTCTTCTGTTCAGAGAAATCACTCTTTCTACAAGCATAGAACCAAGTACACTTCAAATAATATCTCTTGTTTCCATTGGGGTCCATCAATATCATTATTTGTTTTTATTTTATACATTTGTTTTGTATGAACGTAACGCAGAATCTTTGGATAACCTTGCCTAGAATAACAAAAAATATATAGTCACCAATAATTCAAGTTTAAGTTGAAATTGCATATATATAGGGCTTCCTACCCCTGACGAAGCGTTGAATTGATTTCCAATGAGTTGACCGCAACCTGGGAGCCCAAAGTTAGTGGTCAGTCCATTTGTTATTGGGGTTCGTTTTGCACGCCAAAGTAAACCACTCCATGCATTAGTTTCTTTGTGAGAATTAGTGACTTAGGTGAGATTATTAGAGGGGGCTGTATGAGAGGCAAACGCTTGCCTGAATTAATATATATTGTTATGGTTTCCAAAAAAAGCTTGAGACAGACATGCATGAGATTTAGAATAGAAGACTTTTTTATGTACACTCTGGAATTTCCCTTGCCATGCACGTGTTCTAAGGTGATCATTAGTTCGTAGTTGGTGTATGAGATTTGAAGTAGGGAGAGTGTTTAAATACAATACAGAAAAGCTTAAATTGATTTTTGATTCTAGTGGTTCTGTTAAGGTTGCACTCATTCACCAAAGCCCACTACTTTTTTGAGGTTTACTCTCTTACCTCTGGAGGCAACTAAATCATCTTTATTTTGGCTGCTCTTTTTATCATGTAGTTTTGTATTCAGTTACATTACTTGTGGTTATGCGATAATGTAGTTCAGCTCTGTGCTTCGCGAGCCACGGACAGCACGTGTGATGTGTACATACACACACATGCCTCCAAAGTCTGCATCACTGTCCATGAAAGGAAGATCTTGAAACTAAGGTGATGTTTTGCACACATTCTGTATCACAAATTTGGTGTCTGGATAACAAATACAAGGGATTCTGCCAGAAAGCACAGAACATCTAATATTGTTGCCCTTTGTATCAACAGGAATGAACAGAATGGTTCCAATGAGAGAACGCTCCAAAACAGAAGAGGACATCTTGCGCGCTGCTCTAAAGCACAGCACGAAGAAGACGGCCAGCCACCCAACCTCAACCTCCGATGACTCCAATGGACTGGAGTGGGAAAATGATTTTGTTAGTGCCGAATTGGATGACAACGGAAACTCTGAGTATGCAGGATTTGTGAACCCTGTTTTAGAACTGTCGGACACAAAGACATCTGAAGCTGACCAGCAGGATAGTTAGATTTAGCTGGTGGAAGAAAAACTTGGAAACCTTTCTGCTCAATGACCAGCTACAGTCGAACGGAATGTACAAATGTTTATTCTGAGCCTTTTTTTAATAAGAAGAACACTAAACCATGCTGTAAAAAGCTCATTAGTAAGGAATGGCAATGACACAATGTATCTGAATTAATTCAGAATTAAGTGCAATTTCATCATTTACATCCTAACTTTTTAAAGATCTTTGGGTACTGTAGTTCTATCACATATATTTCTAGATTACCTGGGTTTGTTATTAAATTATCTGCACTAATAGAAAACACAATCCTGCATTGTGTTTTGTTATTTAACTTTTAAAGTCCCATTTCTTGCAGAAAGGTATGCATTTCAGGAGCTTTTCCATTTGAAAACAGGGGCACAGTGGAACAAAGTCCACATCTAGATTCGATATTGAGTTGAAGAATTAGGATAATGTTGTTCAATGGGGTATTTAATTGTTCACTCTCTACCCACCGAATCTTTTTATCTTGACTGTTAGAACATCTTTCTCCTTTAGTCAGCCCAGCTAGAACCTATTTAAATGTGTTTTTCTTAGACTGATCAAGGTGTATCTCCCATGTGAGTTTTCCCTCTGGCACTTACGTCACGAATGAACATAAGTCAGGTAGGTTTTCACTGAAAGCTGTTGAGGTTTGGCAATGCCGGTAGCCTGATTTCAACATGCCCTACAAGAGATCACACTGTTTCTTCCCAACTTAACAGAGAAGCTGAGTATTTATATATTTAAATCAAATGTGCTCCACACCCAATGAAGGTCTATACATCTGATTACTAAAGCTCTTAATGCACACACAGGGATAGATGCCACTCTAACTCTGGTCATTTCCTGTATACAACTGCCTCAAATCACCCTTTTCTGTCAAAAGAATGGGGTTGTTTTGGACTCTGATGAAAGTGCTGCCTCTGTTAAAATTCCTTCATTCTGGTCACCTCATTTGATTAGCAGAGTGATTGTGGTGGCCTTGAGGTAAGGCTCTGCCTGGCAGAAGGGCTCCTTTTCAGGCAGGGAGTACTAAGCTAAAAGGTAATGCTGTTTAGAGTCATGCACCTCTCTGTGGCCTATGTTATCACAGGTATTCCTAATGGTTGAAGTGCATAAAAGTGTGAGAATTGTGATCCTGAGTGCAGTGGGGGCACGGTAACATTCCTGGTTTAAAAGAACAAAATATTCTGTCACTATGAAATGAAATGAAATGAAAAATTGCATTTGTATAGCGCATAACTGCCCTGGGGCCTCGCAGCGCTTGAAGATAAAATGGTTTTAGCGCAGGCTCGGGGCAGATCAGCGATATTTAGCAAACAAATGCGTTTTTAGGGCCTTTCTGAACGAGAGGAGGTTGCTGTTACCCCGGATGGCAAAGGGGAGGGCGTTCCAGAGTTTGGTCGCCGAATGGGAAAAAGAGCGGCCACCCCAACGGGCTTTGTTAATTTTAGAGGAGGTGGCCAGCTGCAGGGTACCAGACCGAAGGGGGCATGTTGGGACATAAGGCGTAACCAGAGGGTGCAGAATCGCTGGGCCTACACGGTGGAAGGATTTGTGCATGATGCACAGAGCTTTGAACTGCACTCTGGCAGCCATTGGGAGCCAATGGAGGTCTTTCAGAGCCTTCCTCGCCGACTGCCGACGGGACAGATTGAACAATAGGCGGGCCGCACTGTTTTGTGTGACCTGAAGCCTCTGAAGAACCGAAGCCGGTGCTCCCAGGTAGAGAGCGTTCCCGTAATCCAGGCGGGAGAGAATGAGGGCCTGGACCATGATCCTCCTCGCCTGGAAAGGGAGCAAAGGGAGCACCCGCCGGAGCATCCTCATTAGTCCGAAGCAAGTGGCAGCGGTCTTAGTAGCCTGGACAGAGAAATCAAGGGCAGTGTCAAGCCAGATCCCGAGGCTCTTTATCTGGGACTTGGGCGCAGGAGGAGCGCCAAGACATGGTGGCCAGACGGGTGCAAGAGCAGACGGGGAGGGATTTCCAAGGAGAATGATGTCTGTCTTCTCCCCGTTAAGCTTGAGACAGGAGGCTTGCATCCAACTGGCAACAGCCTCTAGACAGGGGCCTAAGGTGTTGGACGATCCATCTGCGTGGTCTAACGAGACCACCAGCTGCGTATCATCCGCGTAGGTGACTATACGCACACCAAAGGGATGGACTATCCTGTCCAGAGGTTCCATGTAGGCGTTAAAGAGGGTCGGGCTCAGGGAGGGACCCCACACCTGAGAGGATGTTTAGGAGAGACTGTCTCACCCTCAAAGACCCGGAAAAAGCGCTCACTCAAAAAGGAGGTGAGCCAGTCCAGAGCCGCGCCCGACACGCCCATGCCTGCCAGTTGGTATACTAGCGTGGCATGGTTCACCGTGTCGAACGCGGCACTAAGGTCTAACAGGATAATGGCCACCTTTCCTCCCCGATCCAAAGTCGTTCTTGCTTCCTCTGTGACCGCCAACATGGCAGTTTCTGTGCCATGTTGAGGGCGAAAACCTGTCTGCGAGGCACGCAACAGACAGTTGGACTCCAGATAGTCTGTTAAGATATTGTTGGTGTGCCTCTCCAGCAGTTTACTCAACCAGGGAAGCAACGAAATGGGGCGGTAGTTGGACAGGTTGTTCTGGTCCAGGGAGGGTTTCTTGAGAAGCGCCCTCACCATGGTACACTTCCAAGCGAGTGGGACCGACCTGGACACAATGGAGGTGTTTAAAGCTTCCAGGATCACAGGACGAATAACGTCCAGTGCCTTGACAAGGATCCGGGGGGGTGCCGGGTCATTGGGAGAGCCAGAAGAAACTTTGGAGATTAATCTATCCAGGCTGGCGGCATCAAGAAGCGGAATTGTGTCCAGTTTGCAGGGAGCCGAGGAGTCAGCTGGCCTAGGAGGGACGGAGGGGGTGTTGAACGTAGGATTACTAAAAGATGAATATATGGTCGAGATTTTCTTGGAAAAAAAGGCAGCTAGCTCATTACAGCGGTCTTGTGCCCCTTCAACAGAAGGACGCTCAGCCGGAGCTGAAATGAGGGACTTAGCTATCCTAAAGATTTCTCTAGGCGCGTTTGCTGCAGCACTAATTTTACCTTCATAGAAGGAGGTTTGCGCCATTTTAATCTCTGATTTATAGAGCCTCATTGCGGACCTGTATTCGTCTTTCCTAGACTGAGAATGGTCCTTCCTCCACGCTCTCTCTAGTTTGCGGCAGTCAAGCTTTAATAACCTCAGAGCAGGAGTGTACCAGGGTGCAACTTTAGGTCTTCTGATGAGATTACAGGGGCGTTTGGGAAGAACTTGGTCTAAAGTGCTGGAGATCCAGTGATCAAAGTTGCTAGAAGCAGAGGCAGGGTTCAAGGCCTTTCTTGGGGGGTCTTGAGTAAGGGCCGTTGTCCAATCGGTGAGGGGAAGTGAGGACCATTTCCTGCCCATGTACTTTGTAGAGGCTTCAGGAGGGGGACAAGAGTTAGAAAGCCAGGTGAACGGTATCAAAAAATGATCGGTCCAAGGCAGAGGAACAGGGGACTCTACATTAAGGTTGACATTACTGTATATGTGATCGAGGAGATGTCCCTTCTTATGGGTCGCCTGATAGCCTCTCTGGCAGAGGTCTAACGCTTGCATGTTGGCCCGCAAGTTATTAGCTGCCGTATCCTGGGGGTCATCTGAATGGATATTAAAATCCCCAAGCAGAGTTAGGTTAGATGAGGTCACGGCTGCGTTAGCGGTGAGATCAGTAATTTGGGTGATACAATTGTTGAGGGAGCCTGGTGGTCGATAGAGTAGAATACCAGAAAAAGTGGTGGTAGGGGAGAGATCAAGTGCAAAGTGTAAGCTCTCACAGGTCAGCAAGGAATTAGAAGTGACCCGACACTTAAAGGTGTCCCTATATATAATAGCTAAGCCCCCGCCTCTCCCCGATTGGCGGTCGAGGTGCTTAAGGGTGTAGCCTGGAGGAGTGGCCCATATTAAGGACGGGTCGTTGTCAATCTGAAGCCAAGTTTCCGTTAAAAATAGGGCGTCAGGATTAAGCTCATCAATCAACAGATGCAACTCTGTGGAGTGTTTAGGTAGCGACCGGCAATTAAGGAGATACAATCTCCAAAACTCTCCCAAAGGGAGGGAGCCGCTACATGGGCGGGAGGTGCTCCATGTACAGTGCTTGCAGTGATGGTCGGTGTTAGCTGGAGAGACGGAATGGCAGCAGGAAGGACTGACAGGGGGGCGTAAGGAGTGTAACCACAAAGAGTTGTAGACAACCTGATTACCGACCATGATGCCGGTCACCACCCCAGACCAGGACCAGCGAGAAGCGTCTGGACGCGGACTGGCGCAGACTGGCTTCTCTTTGGCGCCTCTTTGGCGCGTATACGGCGCTACCGCTGCGCGTCACCGCTGCGCGGGATAGGAAGAAGTCATATAGATTAGGCGAGGGTGGAGACTAGCCCGTCAACCTCCCCAAGATGGCTGCCCAGAATGGGACAACCAGGAAGTGGTGTCGCTTAAGCCTCCCTCCACACAATCAGCACAAGCTGTGGTGGACCGGGGAGTAGCGACCAGAAAACAGGTAAGAGGCACAGCAATGTAATTTAAAAACACATATTCTTCAATCAATAGGTTTTTAAATTGTTAAAACGAAGTAGCAGCAATCTAATTTTAAAAACACATATTCTTAGTCAATAGGTCTTTAAAATTATTAAAAACGAAAGTAGTTGTTAGCCATTCACCTTCAGGTAATTGCATATAAAATATAACACACACGTACCTTAAATGAAAAATAAATTCAATCTTATTGATGGGAAATGCAATCTTTTATGTTATGAAAGCAAAAGTGGTTAATGCAATAATGGTAGATCTCTCTGACTGTAACCTGATGGTCACATATTTGAATCCTGGTTGGTGCTCTGGGAAATAATGGTGTGTATTTATAGTGCTACAAGATTCCCAGTCTGTCCGAAAGCACAGTGAATATGTAAGTCCTTATTTTCAACTTGTATTTCACACAGTATTAGATGGGCTGCCACAAAATGTGCATACATATTTAGTTTTTAAGATAAAACAAGTACTTTCAAAATATATATTGTTAGTAATACGCATTCAGATGGCACCTAGTGCCCTTTAAACTAATGCACTCCAAGTAAAACTGTGAGCATTCTTACCATAACTTTCTAAAAGAATAAATATTTGTCACCATGAAGCTTAAAATATCTTCCATCAAGTAAAGCCTATACTGGTTTACCAGCCTGTAGATATGCTGATTAGCGATAGACACATTTCAATTTCTTTCCGGTAGCAAGCACCCTTGTGAGAAGGCTTTTTTTCTTTAACCATCCACCTCCCCCCCCTCTTCAGAGTAAAGAGGCCCCCTTCCGCCAGACGCACCTCAAGGTTGTCCTTAAACGTTAAACAAGCTTGGTACATTGATCCCAATAGATTACGCCCACTTGGACATCTGTGTATTTTCTTCCCCTCATCCTACTGATGGAAACTACAACCAGTATTGAAATTTAACAAGTGATGGGTTAGACTCCCTATTGTCAGAAGCAGTACCTGAATTATCCTGATTCCGTGGGAGCGGATGACCAAAGCTTCCAAGCTGAAAATTTCCAGATTCCCAAAAACCCCTGCACCCAGAAAATAATCCAAGCACAGGACTGGAAGGGAAAGGGGAAGTGGATGACAAAAAGAGAGACTGCCACACTGGTGTCTTCTACCGCTGCCTCTAGTATTTGGAAGTTGATAGACACCTGTGAACATTTAACAGAAAATTACTACAGTTCAAACAAGCATGTGAAATTACAGTTTTCAGCTCAACCTTACTCTAATTATACCTGTTACTGTGTGGACCATTGCCTCTCTCTGTAGATGATAACCTGCTGCTATATTTATAAGTCTTTACAGCAGTTTGGCGTGTTCTGTTCGATCAAATGAGATAAGGCAATTGAAGAGTCTAGCAAAGGTGGTAAATACTAGTATAACTATATGCCTATATTTGATACTATCATTTACATGCCGCCTTATGGATTGTAATGCCTTGATGATGCAGCGATAGTTGAATCGAACTCCTTTTCACTATATCACTGGATGTTGAAGACTTTACTGGAAAAACTACTGACGCCTCTGGATAATAATTGCCCCGTGAAGAGCCGGACTTAAATCCTGGAATCCCTCAATAATGTCCGTAGCATACGCTACGCTATTAATCCTGGAATCCCTCAATAATGTCCATAGCATGCGCTACGCTATTAATCCTCTCTGCAAGCGCACGGCTACTGCTCTGAAACCACTGCCAGGCGGACAATAGTCTGTGCCGTCAAATTGCTCGAAATTGGAAAATTGAACTTCTTACCGCTCAGCTTCTGACTCGGAGCGGGTGTTAGTTTTGCCAAGAAACGAAGACCTCAGAAGGGAACCACCTCAACCAGCCCAGCTGAACTCCACGGAATATCCTCTGACTGGCGGAGCTTCAGCTGGATGAAGCGGCAGGGCAAATACCTGACAGGAACTCAATAGAACTTCAGGAACCCTCACAAAGGTTGAAACAGGAACAGGATTTTGCGGCGAGGGAATTACTAGAAACGAATTTAATTACTAAACAGGAGCCCTTCACAGAACGTCTAACTGCTCCAGAATGTCAGTTGAAGTGCGCAGCCTAAGATGTGCGAGAGCGTGAAATGGCGGACAAAAGAAAAAGACTAGAGCGCTAACCTGAAAACTAAATGGCACAATCAGGAAGTGTGTCTAAACCATCAACCTGATTACCTGCTTGGGCCTGTCTCTGAATCAAACCCCAAATTGGAAACTGGGGCAAGGGGTTTCCACGAACCTTATAAAAAGGTACCGAAACTGACATGGACCTGACACCTATCACTGCACATCATTTCTTTATGCCCACCTCTAAATTGATGTAGGGGTAGGTCAATGCCTTCATTTCAACGGGTTTCAGTTCTCTAGCCATTTTGAATGCGAAGCAAGTGCCAGATCTGCTGGCAATAGAAACGATTCCTTTTGCTGTGGTTGAACTCTGCTTTCATAAACCTCATGAACATAATTCTCATTCCATTCTCCCGCTTGTCCTGGCCCTCAAACTATGCATGCCATGGAGATGCAAATTGTAGAAAATGTGGAAAACCTTTTCTGTTGTTCCATTGTGAAGACTGTTAGTCTTGAAAGCAAAGACTTCAACGATAATGCAGTTTTCTAGTAGATAATACTCAGTCACTGGGTTTTTGTGCTCTACAGAAAGGAAAAGGCGCAAGCCTCTCATTCCGTAATAGTTGCATAAGGAGAAGGCTACTTGGGAAAGTTGTGTTATAGAGATGGTTGTTAAAGTGGAATATCAATCCCCCTTCAAGATATCTAAAAAGGCTTTTTTAGCTATGTAAGCCTATTGGAATTTGAATATTGAAGGGCTTTATATCAGCCATCTACCCTCTTCAAACTGGTTTCCACAACATTAAATCACTCCTGTTCTCTCTGCACCACACTTCTAAAATCTAAATGACCAGCTAAATTACTTCTTTGTTGTGAAAATAATAAGATTCAATGAGAGCAGGTTGTGATTGTCACATGGACTACACTGCTCAAATGAACAATTTTTTTCAGTGGGGTGCCCACATATACTGTAGCCTTAGTTTTCCTTCAAATGTATTTCTTTTGACAACACTATCAAACCTTTTTTAAATCTTTATTCCTCGTATTATCTTCCGGTTGATGCACACAACTAGAGACTCTGGGCAAACCGAGCTCGGGCTTTCAATCTGAAACCGTTAATGCAGCAGACTCCTGAGGGTTCAAAAACCCCATGTGGTCTTTCGAGAAGAAGGTATAATTCCAGAACCTTATATTATTCCATCTCGTTCTCCTCTTCCAACCATTTTTAAACAAACCCCAAAATGTTGGCATCTACCTTGTCTGACTGCTCATGTCCAGTCTACGCGTTAAGTTTACAGCTTGCAATCAGATTAGAGACGTGTTTCTTACATATTTCATGTTATGCTAACAAAATAAGACAGTAGATGCTTTTTTATCGTGAGACAAAGTAATATCTGCACTGAAAATACCAAAAAGACTAGAGTACACTCTTCTATATTTTCTTGGCTGAGGATAGCAACAATAAACATTCTCAGTATTCCAATAATCTTCAGGAACAAGACCATCTACAAACACGTACATCATCTGCATTAGGATCATTGCACTTTGAGCATTGAGGCGTCCAGTATCATGAAGAATTAAGAAAGGTTTTATCCCGGATTGTGGCCGATTTGACAATGCAGTATAGAATGTGCATTGATACTTGCCAGATATCTTTATACTCCAGCATTAGCAGCATCTGGATCCTAGTTCCACTGGATCACCTTTTTCTCCATGGCATCACACTTCTCACTGTATCACCATGTGACTTCTTTCCTTAGAGCTGTCCCATGAAATCGTGTCTCAAATGCCACAGGAAGAGCTGCAAGGGATCCAAGAAACAATCTGCATGTATTAAAACAAACTTTGAAAGATCACCCTCAGTGGCAATGCCAAAGGAATCCTATGATGTGAGCTTACTGTCCTCAACAAAGTAACTTCCTACATAAGAACTGGACTGCTTTATAGGGTGGCCATGAGTATTATATTACCATTCAGGCACCATTCCCAGGCAAATCCCATGCCGGGAAAAACATCCTATAGAATGGTATCCATACCACTTTCTTCTCCTCTTACCATATTTTAGATGCCAGAGCTAGGATCATTAACTAGACCTTTTTAAAGTATTTTGGAGATGAGAATTAATACAAGATAGCATCTTTACAATAACCTGCTAACATGGCTTTCAAGAGTAAACCATGCTATGATTGATCAGGATGAGCTTTTACTACTCTAATGTTCTTCAGTTGTAAAGCCCTATAATATAAGTGGATTTCAAGCAGAGCTACCTTCTTGACCGGTCATCAAAACTTCTTCCATATAACCTCACTCCCAGATGACCAACGAGAAATATTTAATTTGCCTTAAATCTTCACAATGCTTTTTTTTTTGCCAACACCAAAGGGGATGGCATCAAACAAAAGTTGTGATTGGGGAGGGTTGACATCTGTAACAGATTAACTCACCAGACATCATTAAGGGTAGGATCTACCATGTACTCAATAACCTATCCATCTGCCTATTTATTTTATTCAGATAATGGGCCATCAACTTCTAAACGTTATTAGTGAAACTTACACCTAAATATATTGCATCATCATATATGTGAAACAAATCATACTTCAAATTCACCACCATGATCTAGAACTTGGTATTAATTACTATATACACTGAAAGGCACCCAAAACCCCATACCAAATTGTGTCCCCGAGGTATTCTCTTATGTGACTCAGAAGTGTAGGCTATCAAATCGTGCATAAAAGTTCACATTATTGCAGTCACGTTTATAAAGAAAAGGAATGTCTCTGTTACCCATCCTGAGAGATTGTGCCAGTGATTCAATAAATAAAAAGAATAAGGAACAGAGGGCGGCAACCCTACCTGATTCCCCTTTCTACGCCAAATCCGGGGGCAAGATTCCAATTTACCAGACCTCCAGCTCTGGGAGACTTCTATGAGGATTGCGCGGGTTGTCAATCAACATTGTCCAAATTTAGATTTGTTTTGCATTTATTGCCAAAAGAAACTTCAGTTAACCCCCTCAATAATCTTTCAAATGGCAAGCTGATACATTTACAATAAGACATCAAAAGCTACTGCCAAATCAACGATCTCGGTTGTGTAAGCTCATTCAGAGGCCAACAGGAAATAAACATTTTCCTGGTCATCATGAAAAATACTGCCTATGATATTACTAAACCTCATAGCAAGAATACTAGAGAAAACTTTAGAATCACAATTCACTTGACTATCTTAAACATGCTGACTCCCTCAGAGAAATCAACGTATATTACAAGTTGTTTGCTCCTTATATTTGTTTTCTATTCAATTTGTCTAAGAATCTTATGTAACTAGTACATTGAAGAAACGCTGATCTTTACATAATTTATTCAGTCACCTCCACGCCTGTTGCCAGTGTATCAGTAGATGCCAAAATCCTTGAGAAAGGGTATCCTCCAGTAAAACCTCCTGCTCCCATCAGGTTCTATCGCTGTCCAGTCCAAGTGTATACCACATCGAGGTGCATAGAGTAGCTTTCCGAGACTCTGCCACAACCTCGGTTGTACTCAGAACTTGCTGGTAATTTTGGATTTGTCCACAGACTTCAATGCAGTGGATAATCACATCCTATGGGTGCATCTATCCGCATATTAGGTACCTCAGTCCATAGCTCAAATCCTTATTAGAGAAAATACCACAGCAGATGAAACTTGGCAACACCTCTGAGATCATTGTGCTTTATTGTGGTGTCACAGCAGTCTCCCCCCTCTTACTTTCCCTTGTAACATTTGTCTTCTATCACTTTTGCATGCATTCAGGGGTGGCGCGTTGGCTGACTGCACACCAGCCTATATTAGTTTACTTATTCATCGTTGTGTATTGACTTATAGCTGACACTGTTGGACATCCAGACCCGAGTGGCCACAAATCACCAATCAAATAGTTCTAAAATGGAGGTCATCATTTCCAGTACTAAAGGGAGACCCTCACTAGCAGCTTTTAATTCTAAAATCCAAGACCTAGATCAGCACGGAGTGGGAACGGTAAAGCAATGTGTTTAACACCAAAGCCGCCTTTTGGGTCCAAGAGAACTCATTGGATGGGAGTTGCTTCCGTCAACTCAAAAACCTGAAAGCCATACCCAAGTCCTTGGTGGTAGAGGTGGCAATAAATCCCCTCCTAAATTGCTGCAATGCCCCTTGCTCTTTAATGCCAAAAGCATTAGTTCATAGTAAGCAGAGGGCACATAATGCAGGTGTCAGGACAACAATAGAGCTCAGTCAAAAAGGACCATATTACGCAGAAAAGAAAAAGCCTTACAGATTGTGCCCATGTTCAACCACAGCACTCCTGATGGCAGCTCTTTGTCTGTAAATGCCTCCTCCATCTTACATGCATTGCCACTGGTCACTAAGATTCTTCCAGAAAAACCTATACCATGCTGGTGAAAAAACACTATTTAGATACCATCAGTCAGACACATCCAGAGGATTATCTTGCCCTCCGGGAGGCTAATCGCATCCTGGTCAGTGATGAATGCAACTTTTTCATGTAGGATAAGATGATCAGGTTTGTGGCCTTCTCCCCAAAGAAGTACCGGTAAAAGACCACTTCATGGTTTTAAAGTGCATGAGGTTGCCCAATAAGAGTTGTTGATAACATTCTGCACAGATGCATCAGCAGAGGTTTTGGCATCTCAAGTACCTAAGCATAGAGTACCATATAGGCATTCTCTATAATTAATTGAATCATGACATATAAGCAATGGTTGGCTTACTTGTATGAAAGCCAAACCCTCTCCTCCTTAAACAGGTTTATAAGGATGAATTCCTATGGGTAGCAATTGTTGCTCTTCTACCCCATATCCAGGAAAGCATACCTTTGCTTATGTAGGAAGTGTGTAAACTCTAATCATCGCTGGGCATTCCTCATCTTGCCCTTGTAGAGTGATTGCAACACCACCATTGTGGCTTTTTTTAGAGCTGCTATTGGATCTACTAACTCATTTGCTGGGTGCCATTGAGGTAGAGACAGAGCATTACTTGCGCACCTGCTGCGAAACAGTATTGAAATAAGTTAGCGTTAAAAACCCAACCTCATAGTGATAACCTTTATGCAAATCCTGTCAGAAGTTCAACCCCTGGATATACTCGGTCCTGTAGATTTAAAGTGCACTTAAATGCCCATAGTGGCAGAATATGTTCATTTTAGATGCAGTATTGGCTTATCTGTATCATCAGGCCTTGCGGTATTGGCTTATTTGTATCAATGGACCATTCAACATTAGCCATGTCTGAATGATTGGTGAATCCCATCGCCATCTGTGGATCAGGCCATCTTAAGTTTAAAATCAGCCCTCTTAAAAAATGGACTACTTGGTCAACATACGAAGTTTGTGTTGCTACTTTGTAAAAAGCTGCCGTTCATCATTGCAGGCTAGATACATCAGATGCATCACTTTTCACCTTTATTAGAACGTATTTACCCTCAAACAAGTGCTCTCCCTCTTTGAGGCATCCAAAAAACACTGCTTGTTGGTCAGCAACATTGATAGATTTTATTTTATTTTACATCTAATATTTCCTTATAGCAGACTAGGTATGAAAGTTATTCATGGCAGTCTTTTTCCTTAGTGGGTTCAGTATGTATACCAAGAGGCGAATGAACGGTTCCACAAGTTTTATTTCACCTTTGACTTTGTTTAGTGCCATCAGAACTCCATCCCTGCTGTCTTAATGGCATTTGCTTGAAGAAACCATAGCAATTCTTCAGTGGTTCAGACTTTTGGAGTAATGCAATCAAATGAATTATCTGCTCCTTCTTAAGTTGAATAATGTCCTTGTGGCACTGGGAATTCTGACAGCCTAATAATATAGCTGCGTCCATCCATTCTGCCAGCTATCCATGGAGATCTGGAAGTGGATCCTGGGATGTAATATTGCCTTATAGTCCATGTGAGGAATAAAGAATCAGAAGCTGAACAGAAATATTTTACCCCACAATAATGGGAGCTTATTTCTGTCTTTCAGTATGAATGAAACCCCAAACTTTTCCCAGATTTCATATTTTCCATGAGGGTCAACTGCTTTCCTAAAGAGGCCAGAGTCATGGCTTCCTATGAGGCACCTATTTATAAATGTAATGCATTTGTTTCCAAAGTACCAACCTTCTTCCAATGCGTCTCAACCAGAGCCCTGCTGGCCCCCAGGGTCCCACAATTTTCTAATTAACCATCTTAATTTGGAGAGACTCATTGTACAGGCCCCAGCAAGTAAGTGAATCCTAATGAATTTCAGTCCAGTCCCCCGGATAGAGAATCCAAAAAGATTGACACGTTTGGAAAGCATATATTTTCTTCTGCCAGCGTGGCACTGGGCTCCATAAACATAGTCTGGCTGTTGGGCTTCTGGATGCATGCCCTTAGGGACATGGTCAGTAAGATCCTGCAGTTGGTCCTGGAGGACCCTAGGGCCTCTTTCACTCAGATGATACATGACTGTTACGTACATCATCCAGGCAGGCTTGGATACCACATACTGCTTTGACAAGGGAGTTAGTATTAATGTGGTCTTTCATAGACATGCCTGGATGCGATCAGTCAGATTTTCTGGCTATGCCCAGACATCACTAATGGATATCCCCTTTACTTAAAGAAAGAGGAGCCAGGCTTCGCTTTGTAATGCAGTACAGCAGTGCATTCCTTGAGGCTTTTGATTTCCGCAAAGCAATTTCCTTACCAGTACCAAAACTTCAGAGGCTGTTCCAGACGCCTGGCATATGGGTAGATACAGCCTTCATAGCCAGTGATGCAGCAAACATCCCACTCTTTTCAGGGTGTGGATGTAAAACCACCAGACAGAGCACTGGCCAGCAGGGGCACTAGTCCTACATCTCCCCTTCCCCTGCAACAATGGGTAACCAACTGCTTTTGCCGTCTGCGGCGTATGCCAAACCAGTGGGGCAGGATTCAACACTTCCTCCTGAGTTGATGATCTATGACGTCTGATATGAGTCTTGCCTCAAGCTTTTCTTTCAGCCCCGTCCTATATCCCTCCCATACCAGAACACATTTTTGAAGAGCATCTGTCCATACTGCTACAGAAAGTCTGCCTGTTCTCCAGCGGTGCCTTAGCGAGGGTCCCGGAGGGAAAAGCTGGGTTGTTATTCCTGCTAATTCTCCTCTGAGAAATGACTGGTGGCTCTAGGCCTGTCTTTGACCTCTGAATGCTTCCCTGTGAAAGGACAAATTCAAAATGCTCACATTGGCCAGATCCTTTCTGCCCTGGACTAGGGTGACTAAAAGGTGTCCTTGGACTTAAAGGACATGTATTTTCTAAAACAATCCTGTAGTCCCACAGACGTCCCACAGACGTTACATGCCGTTGAAGTTGGGCTAGGAGCATTTTAAGTTTGCTGTGCTGTCCTTTGACCTCTCCAGCTCTCTTCATGTGCTCATTGTAAGAAATTGGGGGTAGTGGTTGAGGGGGGTGAAACCCTACTCAAGCAGGAACCACAATCTTTGTCAGGGTGATAGGTAAACCCCAAATTAACCTGTGCTCAATCCTCTGGTAGCTTGGTGCAGAGCAGTCCGGCTTAACGTAGAGGTAATGTGTAAAGCATTTTATGCCTCACTTCAAACAGTAATAAGGTGAAAACACAACTCAAGAAAAATCCCACACCAATTTAATAAAATAGAGTAAATTTAATAAATAAATCAAGACCAAAACCACAAAAATCCAATCGGAAGAACAGGAGATATGTAGGTTTACAGATGTCAGTAAAAATTGCAACAAAAGCAGAAAGCATCAACTGTGAATATCCAGTTGCAAAGTACCGGGACAAAATCACAAGTTCTGGGTGACCGCAATTGACCATGGGCCTGCTACAGGGACCCAGTTAGGTCCGCTGAACCAAAGTATCTTAAACTCTGGTTACAGAGCGTTGTGAGGTCCCACGTCTTGGATACATCGAGCAGCCAATGCGATCCATCGGAGCTGTGATGTGTGGTCCTGCATTGTCATTGAGGATCAAGTCAGTGAAGGCTTGCAATGCGAAGACCGACTTCAAGGATGCATTCTGCAGCCAAGGCAGTGCATCGCTTCTGAGAAGCTGTGATGCAAAGTCCTGGCACTGGGAAAGTACACGCAACAGAGGTGATGCATCGGTTCTGCTCAGGGTTGCACAACAGCGGAGATAAATGTGTTCTGGTGTATCCACTGATGGGCTGGCAGAGCACCATCTGAAAGAAACACGTTAGTTAGATTTCTTACCTTAGAATAACCCCCAGGCGCCAGACTGGATCCGGAAAATTTTGTGTAACAGTACCCTTGTGTGTCGATAGGAGTCGTCTCCGGCTCCGCGTCTGTCGTCGGCGCCGGGATGATGTCGTCGGAGTACTAAGACACCCCCTCGCGTGCTGACATCAGTTCTTTTTTCCGCGCCAGCTAGCGCAGGTCCGGAGAAAGCAGTACCTTAGTCACTTTTTGATCTTTTTGATCTCTTCTCGAGTCTTCATGACTCTCGGTGCTGGTAGGGAATGCCCGGGTTCAAGCCCTGTCCCGACTGCAACCGACTGATGTCGGTTACCGATCCCCACCGCCGATGCCTGTATTGCCTTTGGGCCGACCGGTCGTGCCCCGACTGACGTCGAAGGCTAGGCGGGAGCGGTACCGGTACCGCAAGCGCCTGGAGCTCTGGCAGTCGGCCCCGTGCCGCTCAAGGTTCCGGTCCAGGAGGGGGTCAAGGGACCGGTCGCGGGGCCACAGTGATCGAAGCTCGACGAGTCTACATCATTCGTCGGGCTCCAAGTCCTCAGGTAAGAGGCACAAGAGGTCGAAGAGACGCCATTGCTCTTCTGACTCCCCCGACACTCGCGCGACGCGGCCGGGGGTTCGGGCGACACCGCCTCCGCGGCTCCACCAGAGCCGCAGGCGCCGCGGCCAGCTCCATACCCGCCGGTCCCTGGGATGAACGCGACGCCGGAGGAGATTGAGGCCTTCCTCATGGCCATGAGGTCCCTCTCTCCTCCGTCGGGTCCCGCGGTGCCTCCGTGCCCCGCGGCCCCGACTGGGAGTCCAAGCGGGCCGGGTGCTCCGGCCCCGGCGCCAGCGGGTGCTTCGGCCCCGGCACCATCAGCGACTTTGGTCCCGATGCCGCAGGCTCCCGCTGGATCCGGGTCGCTGCTGGTCGACCGCCCGACCCTGCCGGCGTCGACCCCCAGGGTGTCGCCCCCGGTGCCGATCCCTGCACAATGCCGTCCCTTATCCCTCTCTCGGTCCGGATCCGGCGTCGGACCGTCATCGACCGACGCCGCGTTCAACGTCGGCTGAAGAGCCTTTCTTCTTTGATCCGGCTCCATCCTTTGACCCTGAGTTTCAGGAGATGGAGGACAAAGGGGATTTGGAGGGGTCTGAGGACCCTCTGACACGTGAGTGTCAGTCCTTCCAGGACTGGACAGAGGAGCTAGGGGAGGCCAGTGGTCTTGATACCTCCCCTGACACTGGCTTTGTCTCCCCTCCTACCGTGGCTATGGAGGAGGGGGCTGCTTATAGTGTGGTGCTGACGCCGGCAGCCAAGACCTTGGCGCTTACGCTCCCCGTCGCTACTGTGAGGTCTAACATCCTCACTGAGGCCCTTAAACCGCAGACTGGCGCTCCGGAGCCTTTACTGCCGTTTAATGAGGCTCTCATGGACATCCTGTTGGGCACCTGGTCCAGGCCCGCTACAGGCTCCCCTGTAGATAGGAACGTCGCCAGGCGCCACCGCCCAGCTCCGGGAGACCCTAGCGTCCTGTACACCCACCCCACCTCGAGAGCCTGGTTATCCAGGCCTCTACTTCCCAATCCGCATTCCCGACTGCACCCCCAGATCGGGAATCCAAAAAGTATGAACTGTTCTCATCCCTCAGCTGTGGGTTGCGGTCAGTCAACACCGCTTGCCTTTTGGGCTGTTATACCCACTCTCTGTGGGATACGGTTGCGGCCGTGCTGCCATAGTGTCCGGAGGGGGCCCGGGCAAAACTTGCTCAAGCCTTCGCGGAGGGACGAGACGCAGCTCGGTATTCTATACGATGTGGGCTGGATACCACGGACTCGCTGGGCAGGGCGATGTCAACGACGATGGCGGTTCGCCGCCACGCCTGGCTGAGGTCCGCCAACGTTTCGGCCGATGTCCAGAACACCCTCATGGACATGCCGTTTGATGGCAGCCACCTCTTTGGTGGCAAAGCAGATCATGCGCTTGAACGTTTCAAGAACTCCAGGGCTATGGCCAAGTCCTTGGGCCTCTCGGGGCAGCGTCAGCAGCAAACTGCCTTTCGCTCCTTTCGTGGCCAAGGAAGGGGCGCCCATTCACGTCCTGCCAGCCACGGACCGCAGACTAAAATCCAGCGCGGCAGCAGACGTGGTAACCGCCGTGGTGGTGCCAGGGGACAACAGCGCGGCCAGCCCACATCCACTCCCGCAGCATCCCCCTCAAAGCCCTCCTAGTCCGAGCTTTCAGGCCCATTTAACGCCAGTGGGGGGCAGGGTCCGCCATCACCTCCTTCACTGGCGTACCATCACTTCGGACAGGTGGGTGCTGCAAATCGTCCGAAGGGGCTACTCCCTCCCCTTCGAGGCGACCCCTCCAGCCATGCCACCGCAGTACCACCGCGTGTCAGGGGATCACTTGAAACTTCTGCAAGAGGACGTGTCGGACCTCTTGGCCAAGGGGGCTATCGAGTGCGTTCCTGGGCCAGAAGTAGGGTGTAGTTGCTATTCCCACTACTTTCTGGTTCCCAAGAAGGGCAAAGGGGGCCTACGCCCTATCTTGGACCTGCGGAACGTCAACGGCTTCCTCCGGAAGGAGAAGTTCAAGATGCTGACTCTGGCTCAGGTCTTAGCTGCCCTAGACCCGAGAGACTGGATGGTAGCGTTGGACTTGCAGGACGCTTATTTTCACATCCCTGTCCTACCGGCGCTACCTGCGGTTCACGGTAGGCCACGAGCACTTTCAGTTTACCGTGATCCCCTTCGGCCTTACCAGCGCCCCTCGGGTGTTCACGAAAGTGATGGCGGTGCTCGCAGCTCATCTGCGCAGATTAGGGGTGTCAGTATTCGACTATCTCGACGACTGGTTGTTGAAGGCGGGCTCGCCCCAGACAGTCGTCAGCCACCTCCAGACTACGGCTGACCTCCTGCACTTGCTGGGGTTCTCCATCAATGTGCCAAAGTCACACCTGTGCCCCTCTCAGAAGCTCCTCTTCATCGGAGTGGTTCTAGACTCGGCGCAGTTTCGGGTTTATCCTCCCTAACAGCGGGTTCGGGATATTCAGGCTCTGATTACGATCTTTCAGCCTTTATCCCGAGTCTCGGTCAGGTTGACGGTGCGGCTTATGGGGCTGATGGCCTCCTGCATCCTTCTGGTGCATCATGCCAGATGGCGGATGCGGGCTCTGCAGTGGGACCTGAAGTTTCAGTGGGCTTAGCATCAGGGCAACTTGTCCGACCATGTCTTGATCTCGGAGGGCACTGCAAGACAGTTGCAGTGGTGGCTCACGAACCGCGATTGGGTCAGTGGCAGATCCCTCTCCCTTCCCCAACCGGAGCACGTAGTTGTGATGGACGCGTCCCTCCTGGGCTGGAGTGGGCCACATGGGAGAGGCGGTGATCAGAGGCCTCTGGTCTCCGGCGGAGTCCCGGCTCCACATCAACCTTCTGGAGCTGCGGGCAATCTGACTTGCACAGAAGGCATTCCTTCCCTTTGTCTGGGGGGGGTGTAGTGCAGGTGTTCACGGACAACACCACCGCCATGTGGTACTCCAACAAACAGGGCGGAGTGGGGTCGTGGACCCTATGCCAGGAGGCTCTGTGCCTCTGGCAGTGGCTGGAACATCAGGGCGTGACCCTGGTGGTTCAACACCTGGCAGGTTCCCTGAACGCCAGGGCGGACGAACTCCGCCGTCGGTACATGATGGATCACGAATGGCGTCTGAACTTGGACGTGGCGCAAGGTCTCTTTCAGCAGTGGGGCGGCACTCGCTCGGAGACGCTTTTCGTCGCGAGTGGAGTTGCGGTCTGTTGTACGCCTTTCCGCCTATACCACTTCTGCTCAGAGTGCTGAAGAAGATCAGGCGCGTCCGGGCCCAAGTTATCCTTGTGGCTCTGGACTGGGCACGAAGATACTGGTATCCCGAGCTACTCAGCCTGTCAGTCGATCCCCCGATTCGTCTGCATCTTCAGGAGGACCTTCTGTCACAGCAGCAGGGGACGGTCCTTTACCCGAACCTGTCCAGTCTCCACCTCCATGTGTGGAGATTCAGTGGCGACAGTTGAGGCCATTTGACTTGCCTCCTGAAGTCTGCGATGTGATTCTGGCAGCCAGGCGTCCCTCCACAAAAACGGTATATGCCTGCAGGTGGAACAAATTTGTGACATGGTGCACAGCAAAGGCTGTGGATCCACTCTCTGCCCCTCTTTCTGAGGTTCTTCTCTTCCTTCTTTCTCTTGCCCAGCAGGCCTTTGCTCTGGGCACTATTAAGGGCTACCTCTCTGCCATTTACGCCTTCTTAAGGCTACCTGATCAGCCCTCTTTGTTCAAGTCCCCCATTGTAAATAGGTTCTTGAAGGGCATTACTCATATGTTTCCTCCTGTTCCTTTCGTGATGCCGCAGTGGGACTTGAACCTTGTTCGAACTTATCTGATGTGCGCTCCTTTTGAGCCACTTCATAACTGTCCTCTTCGTCTTCTCTCTTTTAAGACTGCATTCCTGGTTGCCATCACCTCTGCCAGGAGAGTGAGTGAGTTCCAGGCTCTTTCTTCACAACCTCCCTTCCTTTCTGTCCCTCCGGACAAAGTTGTGTTGCAGACGCTACCCTCTTTCCTGCCCAAGGTAGTCACAGCCTTCCACATCGGGCAGTCCATCACCTTACCCACCTTCTTTCCGCCTCCGCATCCCTCGAAAGAGGAAGAGAGGCTCCACCGTCTGGACCCAAACGTGCGCTCTCATATTATCTGGATCGCACACGCCAGTTCCGGGTGGATGGACCAACTCTGTGTTGGTTACGTGGGCGCTAAGAAGGGATGGGTTGTGCACAAACAAACCATCTCTCGGTGGGTCGTCTTGTGCATCAAGATTTGCTACTCTTTGGCGAGGAAGGAGCCTCCTGTGGGGCTGAGGGCCCATTCCACTCAAGCCACGGCGGCTACTACTGCCCTGGGTCGGGGAGTCCCTTTGCAGGACATATGTCAGGCAGCTACGTGGGCCTCGCTGCACACGTTTGCTAGACACTACTGCCTGGACAGCCGGAGAGATGGCTTCTTTGGCCGTTCCATTCACCAGGACTTTCTGGTGTGATCTTGGTTCGCAGACCCACCACCGGGGTTGGTATTGCTGGGGTATCTAATCTAAGGTAAGGAATCTAACTAACGTGTTTCTTTCAGATGAACAAGTTACTTACCTTCGGTAACGATATATCTGTAAGAAACATTAGTTAGTTAGGTTCCTTACCGCCCCACCCATCCTCCCAGTTCTGCGAACAGATATCTAGGGTTAAGGTCATCCCTTTCAGGGCCCTAGTTTCATGGCACCAGTGTCAGTTTTTATCATGGCTCTGTGTTTCTGGAGTGGAAAAGCTGTGTATAAGAACTGCTCAGACATGAGTCCCTTGCTCTCTGCACCATCAGGATTCAAGCAAGCCGGGCCGAAGACGGCTGTAATGCCAGAAACCGGTCCCCGGAAGCTTGTTTACTTTCCAGCGAAGAATTGGCTTGGTAGTTTGGTCTGCCCTGTTCCCATGATGCACTGGGCCAGGGACAGACTAATTTGCATATAGCCAGGTTCTGAACTGGGATGGTGCAGTGAGCTAATAAACGGTGATGGATCAAGCCCTGATCTGTTGACTGGGTAGGAGTGTTCTGATTAACTCAGATACTCTGTCCATCACCACCCCCTTTTTGAAATTAACTTATAAAAGTGGCATTTTCAAAATTGTAAACTATTAGAAAGAAACCATACATGAACTGTTTACCTGCTCCCATTTGGATGTTACAGCTTATTACGTGTAATAAGGCAACTCAAAAGTTATCCTGTGGGAGAAGCAGGCATTCCAGTATTGAAAAACGAATTTACGACTTTTCACTATTAGGATATGTAAAGCTTAAAAGTGCATGTCCTGCTTTTTTAAATACATCACAGCCTGCCCTGTGGGGCTGCTTAGGGCCTACCCTAAGGGTGACATATGTATTAAAAGGCAGGTTTGAGATTGATAGAAGATTGATTTTGCCAGGTCGAAATTGCAACCTAAAATTGCACACACAGGCTTTAATGGCAGGCCTGAGACATGTAAATGGGCTACCTAAGTGGGTGACACAGTCAGTGTTGCAGGCCTACTAGCAGCATTTCATTTACCAGCCCTGGGCACATGTAGTACCACTTTACTAGGGACTTATTATTAAATTAAATATGCCAATTGGGTGTAAGCCAATTCTACCTTGTTCAGAGGAGAGAGCGCAAGCACTTTAGCACTGCTTAGCATTGGTGAAGTGCACAGAGTCCCAAGGCCAACAAACGAGAAAAGAAAAATATGGACTATTGAGTCAAAAAGTTTGAAGGAAGAGCCTCCCTCAGGCTGACAGGTCTGTTCATCATGGAAGTGATGAATGGTGATGGCCCCTCTTCAGAGGTCAGACGTTTATTTATTTGAGGTACTACTCAGCACACAGTTACAAACAGTTATTCACGCTCCATTTCTGAGGGTGCAAACAAATGAGAGACAAGAAGCCGACATCAGCACGCAGGGGTGGCGCATATATGGGGCTCCGCTTCATTATTTTTCAGGGCGATATTTCATGTAGGGAGGACCGTGATGCCTCCTATCACCACGTGGGAGCATTGCTACAAAATTCTCCAGAGCCAGTCTGGCATCTGTGGAATATTCTAAAATGAGGAATCAGCGATTAGATGTATTCATCAGGAAAGAATAATGTTTAAACCCGCACCCTCTTTTTTGAGCTGCACTGTCCCTCTTGGCGTGGGGCTAAATTGATTTGTGTATGGCTGGCTGGGCCCTTTGTGTAAAGGTATAGACGAAGCAAGCATTGGAATGTGCAAAGCATAATTACTAGTCGTCTAGATTTATGCAAGCATCGTCACCCATCACTTGTGAGCAGTTCCAGCGAGTCACTGTATACGGGATGTGTGCAAAACTGGATTGATAACTAGATGGGAGAGAGGCTTCAGTATTACCGCAAACTGGCGGAGTTCCCACAAAATTAAATAATTTAGCTCCTAACTGTAAAAACATGTTTATATGAGCAAGGAAACATGCATGTGGTATTTGCACAGCAGGACCAAAAACAACATTGCAGTTAAGAAAAAAGAATGGTAAACTTCCCAAACCAATTTAATTAAAATGCGGTGATTGAAATGGCAAATAAATTGAGTACACTTCATGCAGGGTTAAGGAGTTATTAAGAGCTGTATATGATGCGAGAATGTAAGCATAAGGGGATTGTACTTCTCAAAAATAAACTGTAAGGGTGAAACAGCACTCTCTGTTTGGCACTGAAATCAAGCAATGGGATGTTCAGGTTTTAAGGAAATATTTTTCTTTTAATACAGTCTCCACTCGTATGCAGGAAAAGCAAATCTCTGTGTTTTCGGAACTTGTAGCAAAAGTTCTGTATCTTCACTGCTGGTGCTCCAAAAGTCCCTAAGGGTTCAAGGGACTGTTCCTTGAGTAAAAGGTCATTGTAGTGGAGAGACAGATTTCCCCCTCCTTCTAGTCCGTGTACTCGCCACAAGTATAGTTGCAACTGGGCTTGCTGTGTCGTCTTGAAAGTGTGACAAGTGCTACCAGGAAGTTTGCTTCAGTGAGCTTGTGAATAGCCATAATAATTTAGGATTTGTAGGGAAAATAGGATTCAGTTCTTCCTTACGTAACAGGAGTATTCTGTCAGCTGTCACTTTTTGTGTTCCTAGATTCCAGGTGTAGACTGCCTGCCAAGTGATAAGAGCCTAGTGAATGGTTAATGGCACTAATCCTATCAGATTAGAATTACAGCACATCCTCTATTTTTTTTTTATGTTGATATTGTATTAAATCAGATTCCATCAGGCAAAACACCAGGCCGTTGTTCTCTAAGATCGATATTGATAAGCTTGGCCAGAAATTCCTCCATGGTGCTCCACCAAGTCCAACTATGCTTATTTTGACTAGCCCTTTCCTAGTTAAAAAAAAAAGGAATACACCCTATGAGTAACCCCTCCTAAGGAGTGTGATTCCGGGAAGGCAGGACCGCCTCGATTCTGTGGGAGCAGAGGGTGTTGTCCATGCTGCGAGGCTCGGACAGACGCTAAGAGGAGCCCTGGATGGTGATGAGTACTCAGACTCTAGGACCGCACCCAGAAAGAGGGGAGAGGGTGAAACAGACTGGGCCTACCAGTAGGGCAGAAGAGAGGGCAAATCGGACCCTATTGTGGGGTTGCACTGCTGGGGGCTAAAGAGGTCAGATTGACCTGCTTGGCATTCTAATGGCTGAGCAGGTGGGGCAGCCTTGATGACATGGGGTCGGTGCCAAAGGACCAGATCAGAGGACTGGCTTAACAGAAGGAATCAGACCATGAAGATAGAGCGAGATCAGAGGCTGAGGAAGTGATGGAGCCATGAAGGGCCTACTGGATGGAAAGAGGTGGGAGTGTGGCGTGCCCAGAATAGGGCAGCCATCCAATGAAGGAACAGACAGCCCAGTGGGGTGATGGCAGGGGGCTCGGTTGGAGCCCCCGCACTCCCTTGCACGGAAACAAAAAAAGATGGGGGGATCAGGAAAAAGTGGGCTGTGCCAGACGACGGGATATGAAGGTGAACTCTGCCCTCCCTCCCCACCTGCACAAGTAGTGCAGCAACGGCTGTGCACAGATTAGAAGAGTATTAAGGTGGAGGTCTTCACCCATGCTTCCCCCTAGTGGCCTATACTGTGGGACAGATATTTACTGGGATATGTGGTGAGAGAGAGTGGAAGCCTCTCAGAAGGAATCAGAAAAAGGAAAGGGGGCAGAAAACCAGATCCCACAAACAAAGAGGGCTGCATGAGTAAGAGAGATGGGAAAACTGACAAGCCACAAGAGTGTACTGGGAATTGTGCCTTTGGTTCTTCTTATAGGTAGGCGGCAGCAAGTACCAGTCTTGACCATAATGCATCCTTCACATGATACAGAAGAAGAGCAAGGCGCAAAGCCAACGAGAAGGATCACTTCCAGCACAGAGAAGGGAGGCATAAAATAGCTCCTGTATAAGATGGACATGGGGTCCGACAGGACAGAAAGGCAAAGTAAGCAGAGCAAGATCGACAAGTACACCTTCCTACGTAATAGTGATGTAGAGAATGGCACCAGCAACGCATGAAAATGTACATGTGTAGAGACCATAGCGCCAAAGGTAGACACTTACCCCCAGGGGCACCGTATCAGTGGTATGAGATACGAAGAGTACTTGACTCTAAAATAAATATGGTGACCATCAAAGTCTATCTCCTGAGAACTAGTATGGAAAAAATGAATGATAGAATCATGCAAAATGAACAGACAATAACAAAGTGATAGGCTGCAGAAAAAGATCACTGCAATTCAGGTGAAACTGGAAGACTCCCATCTAAGATCCAGGAGAAACAATATAAGAATGTTAGGTGTGCTTGAAAGCATGGAAGGCCCACACATTGACCTGTTTGTTGGGGTTTGCATCCTCAATACTTTGAAAAACACAAACGTCTGTCTAACTTTCTCTCAGTTGAGCAAGCACACAGGGCCCTGATGCCTCCCCCAAACCTAGGGCTTCACCAAGGACATTATTAGTCTATATCTTTTATCATCTCAGAGTTCGTCGAGGTTCACCAACTCCTCGACGAAACGCAGTTTGGGTTCAGGAAAGGGCATGGAACTGAGACCGCCTTGATAAAGGCCTCTGATGAGATCAGGGTGATCATGGACCAGGGAGGGGCGGCTGTACTGATCCTTTTGGATCTATCAGTAGCCTTTGACACGGTCGACCATACCATTCTGGTCGACCGTGTCACAGCTCTGGGGATAACCGGTTTGGCCAGGGATCTTATTTCATCTTTCCTGGAAAACCGTACCCAGACAGTGAGGCTGGGAGATTTCTATTCTCCTATCACTGCACTCCCTTGTGGAGTCCCACAGGGCTCCTCGCTAAGTCCGTTGCTGTTTAACATTTACGTAGCAGACTTGGCGAGGGTAATAAAGGCCCATGGGGTACGGCTTACATCTTACGCAGATGATACTCAGCTGGTTCTGGCTATCCATAGAGACGGCCCCACTGTGGCAGCCAACTTTCAAAGAGCCATGCTCGAGGTCAGTACCTGGATGGCCTCGAATTGTCTAAGGCTTAACTCGGACAAGACCGAGATCATGACCTTCGGCAGGCTCTCCCCTGAATGGTCGTCCATCTGGTGGCCTGAAAAGCTGGGCTCTCCTCCTGTCCCAGTGGAAAAGGCCAGAAACCTGGGAGTGACGTTCGACAGTAAGCTGTCCTTTGACCTCCACACTAATAAGGTTGTCTCTTCAGCTTTCTTTATTCTGAAAAAAATTTAAAAAATACTGCCTTACCTCCCTACCTCGGCTGGGAAAACTCTGGTTTCTACCTTAGTCTTCTCAAAAATAGATTACGGGAACGCTCTCCTGTTACATACGCAGAAGCGTGTCCTAATGAAGTTGCAGTCTATCCAGAATGCGGCTGCAAGGATTCTCTTAAATATCCCTCGCCGCAAGCCCACTACCCCTGCTATCCGCCATCTCCATTGGCTGAGAATTGAAAGCCGCATCAAATTTAAAGCCCTCTGCATCGCCTATAAGGCAGTACATGGCATAGGACCAAGGTTCCTTACTGAAGCTTTTCAGCTTTATACTCCCAAGAGGCAATTAAGATCGGCCAACACCTGCCTCCTTCCTGTACCGCGCACAAGAACCGCCACTTGGGGAGACAGGCGTTTTTTGGTGGCCACCCCAAAACTTTGGAATCTTCTGCCACTTGCCATTAAGACCGCCCCTAACTTGATGAGCTTTCGTAGGCTCTTAAAAACATGGTTGTTCAACCAGTAAGACGATTGTTGATGCTAGTAGCTCTACAGCGCCGAGACACCCCAGGGTATTTGTTGCGCTATAAAAATGTCGAAAATAAATAAATAAATAAATGAAGACTGAAAAAGATGGCAGAAGCAAGGCTAATATCAATCCTGATTAAGAAATCAGTACCTTTTTTGCTGTGGGAGGGAAATGGATAGATCACCAAAGGAGACATGCAACTGTTTCTGGAACAGGAAACACTTCAGTTTGCTTTCAGTATACCTCTGGCCCAGGCCCTAACCCGCTCCCTTAGAAGGCATAGGATCACCAATGGTGAAGATGCAAAGATGTCTCCTAGTGAGGAGACCAGAACCTAACACAGATGGACAATCTAGATTGGCTTCATCAGAGAAGCACATGAATTGCACACAGCTCAGTCGATTTATAGAGACCTTTGACCTAAGAGACATCTGGTGGGCGCAGCACTCCAGGTACAAACAGTAGTTCTTTCATTAAGGGTACCATATTAACTTCCCACACATTAATTACTTCATTACAAATCGACATACCATTGGCAGATTCAGTAATGCAGAGTTCTTGGCCAGAGGAATATCTGTTCACTCATCGTTATGGGCAGATCTAATGGGATAGGAACTGAGATTGTACCTTGGTGTTCAAAGATTGAGGTGATTTGACACAATTGCAAGAGTCATCAGACCAGTACTTCATGGAAAATATGCGTACTGTAGCATCTTTTGTAACACTATGGGAGGCCGACAGTGCAGTTATTAAAGAACAAGCTGCAATGACTGCTGCTAAAAAAAAGAACTTAAAAGCAGATATTGACTGTATGTAGGATGGATAATGGCCTTCAAAACTGAAACAGCTAAAATACAAAGCCATGACGACAAATGAGGCACAAAATTACTGTTCAACTCCCCAAAACAAGCTCTACGGAGTAGGAAGTAAGGCAGGAAGGTTGTAAGCAATGGCTTGTGAGACCAAGGCAACAACTGGGCTCAGGAACTGATGCATATAGAGGGCAGGAAAATTAAAGGGAACACTGATATAACTGCGGCTTTTGCAGAATATTACAAATCCTTTACAAGACACACAATATTAGACAGTATGATGTGCTCCAAGCCTTTTAGGTCTACCTGCCAAAGCTACCCAGGGAAGATAGAAAAGCTTTGGCGACAGAATTAACAGAGGATGATATCTCAGAAGCTAACAAGAAACTGCAATGGGGAAAGGCCTCGCGACCCAATGGTCTACCGATTGATTTATGCAAAGGAATGGCAATCAAATTATCCAGCCTCCCGCTTAATGGAGAATAATTGAAACTTTAATGGATCTGGACCAATCCTGCTTGCTGAACAGAAGCACTCGTCTCAATCTTAAGTGCTTCTTCAGGTGATTGGCATATACAAAAGATGTGCAGAAGCCAACAGCAGTTGTCACTTGATGTCGCCAAGGGATTTGACACTTTGGAGTGGCCGTACTTGTTTGGAGTACTGACTCAAATGGGATTATGGACCCAAGTTCATGGCATGGCTGAGCCTGCTATAGATGGAGCTGTGGGCCAAGGTAAAGATTACCAGGACAATGTCGGACCCATTTAGGCAAAAAAGGGGAACGCAACAGGGTATCCTCTGGCCCCCCCCATGTGTTTATGGACTAGCACCCCTGGCATGCAGGGTGCGAAGGATGCACGAAAATGAGGCCTGAGATGGGAGAATACGTAGGACAAGGGGCTATTGCTATATACTGATGATATTCTCCTTTATGTTGTGGAGCCTGTAAAAGAGTAGGTTGGTTACTCTAGATCTTTGCAATATTTGGTAGGTATTTCAGGCTAACAGATGACTTAGTGGAAGTCATTTCTATATCCCATGTCAACATGGTCTCCACGTTTATTGTTTCATTGCACATTAACGATATGCATGGAAAGCTTCCAGTATTTAGGTTTGTACACCAGAGAAATATCGCAACCTATACAATGTATTAAATCAATTTTAGGAGGATGCGAGGCACTGGCAAACATTGCCTTTGTCCCTGCCAGTCAGGTGGCTATGTTCAAGACAAGTGTATTGAACATCACTCGTAAAACTGCCAAAGAAATGTACAAGGGGGCAGGTGCCCTCCTGCATATTCAAAAATATTATTGGGCCTCCTAACTGGTAGTGCTAAATGACTAGGCCTTCACCCCATCGGATAAATCCTCCTCCCTCAGAATAAACAGACGTGATGAAAATTAAAAGATACCCGTCAACATTATGTAACAGCCACAGAAAGGCTTTACTTGTGGGGCACAACTGAGATGAACAAACTGTGAGTTGTCTGGGAAAAGGATGGATCTATCCCCCTAGAAACAGCTAATAAGGAATACTAATTGGGAGACACTGAAACATATAACTTCTAACTCAGATGTATGTTAACAGCCCATATCCCAAAAGGAACAAAAATAGAAAACACCTTCCACTGGAGGAACAGATTCTTCTGGTACTCCGTCCTCCAAAAGCAATATCTTTAATATTTGAGAAGATATTAAATAACTCGCTAGACCCACTGGGGAAGCTGAAAGAAAATGGACAGGGGCTTGGGAGGCCTACAAGATGAGGAACTGGAGGAAGCTCTCTGTTCGCTGAGAGAGGTGACAATCCAGGAAGGATTTAGATCGGAGCCCTTGAAAATCCTACACAGATCATACGTCACCAAGGAACATCTTGTAAAGATAGGTGGGGCCCGAACAGAAAGGTGCACCCGAGGCTAGGTAATTTCATATATACGATATGCAAGATATCTATGGATAACGACTGCTGTTATTGTGGAAAAGTTTCTCTATTAAGGGAGAGGTTGTCAGAAAAAAATAGGGAAAATATGGATGCAGTGGAAATTGCAAAGAGGCATATCATGAGCTTTCCATGTAAAATAAAATTAGCTATGCTGATATACTCTATGAGGGGTGATCTTTGCAGTAAGACACTAGAGATCGGGCAAGTATTAAGTTCATCATTCCCTTTCTTGCTATATCGATGCACGTACATCATCAAAACTGCAAAAGATGATTATCTTTCTTTATGCTTCTTCAATGAAAAGATGTTAAAAATGGACAACAGGAAGCCCCATCTAAAATGGCCACGCCGGTTTCAATACTGGTGTGGATAGGCAGCAAGTTATGAGCATTGTGAGCATTTAAAAAAAAATATATATATAGGGGATTTCTAGTTGGTTCCTTTTGGCATTTCGGACTGAGCAGTTTCACTCAATGGTTTTTGGCTGTTTTACTGGAAACGTCACAACTTCCGCACGTTTTCCTCCTACAACATGGAGGCGGTAACTATGACATGTTTTAAATCAACATAATGCAGTCGGGCGAATAAACTTCGAACTAAATGCAAGTTTTTTTATTTAAATATCAGAAATAGTTACACACCAATACTGAGACCCAGGTTAAAGTATGGCACAGCTGAGTTTTCTCCTCATGCCTGTGTTTTGGTGCCACTTTCGATTGGTGAGTTTTTCGTTCCGGCCTAAATGAGAAATGTGCCTTTTAAGCCATTTGTGCAGTTTCTGGCCTTTCATGACAGATAAGCATGCCAATGTGTGTTTTCTATGGGGTTAGCAAGTCAAAGGAAAAAAACATTAGCAGCAAGAGCTTATGTACAGCCTCTCATTGCTCAAATGTCCAAAATGCCAGCAATGTAAATCCATACAAATGAAAACCATCTGGAGAGAACTGCCTTCAAAGGCAACCCTCTAACAGTATTGATGCTTTGAGATGTGTGTAGAGTTTCATAATATTTCTGGTTTAAAAATGTATCTTTCCAAATCAGAAATATTGGACATACCCACATCTACAGAGAATTTCACTATCACTACTTTACAAAGATCAGTCAGTCACTCCAGCCTGGAGAACTCACCACAGAGGCACAAAGAGCGTGAGCTTTCTACGCCTAGCTATCAACAGCTACACTGAGCAGTGATCAGGGCAGACAAAAAGACTAGCCTTGCCTAAAGGAGTCACTTTCACCTTAACAACAGACACTGCACTCCCACCCTACCAGCGACCAAATAGCAATAATACAGGAAAACTGATCAACAGCTCCTCTAAGCAAAAAGCATTTTTGAATTTCTAAAAGAGGCCTGTCTCCTGTATCCCCACTTTAGTGTCTAGATTTCCGTTCAGCTTTTGAAATGTCAGCAATACACTTCCACTCTATGGGGAAACAACCTTAACTCTGGCTTTTACACAGGAACAACTAGGTAAATAGAACCTGCAGGCCTTCTTACTCTGGGTCACTCATATACACACACTGTATTTACCACAGACCACTTACATGCATATGCATAACACACACTTGGGTAATCTGGCTCACTCATACACACAATGCATGCATCACACAGACCTCATAAACACACACATAAGATACACTTGGGACATTAGAGCTAGGACCTGGGTTAGCATATAGAAGCCATACTCTACATTTGTGAGCCAGTAGACCGTCACTCCAGTGACATAGGTAAATAGGTCTGGGCAAACCTAAGGATTCACAAAGCACGCTGGACCCACTACTCTACAAGTTAAACCCATGACAGAGACAATAATACATTGTCAGTAAATGACAGCATTCTTGGTGCACCCCTCCAGGACCACATTCATTCCAAAGGCCAAGCTCTGGCCTCGGTACACACCCTATATTAGGGAGAGGCTTGTGCCAAACATCAAAACCCAGGATACCAAATAGTCGCAGTTAGGCACACAGGGTTGGGGGACACAACTATAGACTATGCATGACACACTCCTGTCCTAACAGACACCCCTCCCTGATCAGAATACCCAGAATCATACTCCACCAGTGGACAGGTCCGGTTGTCGAATTGGCAAAAATGGTGGGATGGTCCATCTGCATCCACGTGGTCCATTCCAGCGTTATGCTCCACATGAAATGTAGACCTTACAGTAAGCTAGACCATCTCAACAGGTTAGGATTTCACCCTGCATTCCCATCAACCACATGAGTGGTTTGTAATCTGCCTGGACCACAAACTTAGTACCAAACAGATAATGCCTCAGCCTTCACAAACCCCACACTACAGCAAAGTGTTCTTCTTCAATGGCCGTCCAGTTCCTGGGTAATAATCTACTACTAATGAAGGCTACCAAATGCTCTCTTTCATTGTCACCTACTTGCGTCAGCGCCACTCCAAATCCCTTGTCTGTGTCCTCTCGTTCCTTGCCACCGACTAGAACCAGCATTACTCCAAATCCATTGTCTGCATCCTCTATCTGTCCTATGAAGGGTTGACTTTAGTCAGAGGCCTTTGGTGCAGGTGCATTTCACAGTGCTCCCTTCATGTCCCCAAAAGCTTTTTGACATTCTTCAGTACAAAGCACCTGCTTGGCCTGCTTTTAGGATGTCGGAGATATTAACGTTCCTACTAAGGTCCCATACTTAGCTATAAAGTTCTGTAGTAACCAGTCAGTCCTAGAAAGACTTTTAATTTTGCCTGGATAGTGGGCACCTCCCACTCCAACACAGACGGAATCAAGGGACTCAACGGGCAAATCTTCTCTTTCCCCACGTGATGCCTAAGATAGACTACAGTGGACTGCCCCACCTGATGCTTGCCATGATGGTCAGTTTCGCCCCCTGTCTCCTCACCAACACCTGGTACATTGTTGAGAAGCGGTAGGTTACACCAGTTTGTACCCACATCTCATATATAAGAGGAAATGATATCATTCGCCCACTCAGAAATCACAGTCTTTTGAAATCCAACCCTAGCAACAAATCCTTAAGAGAGCCCTAGATACGGCCATTGTGCTCCTCAGAGGTACCACCTGATGGCATGATCCACCACAACCACGGCGTATTTGTTGCCTAATACAGGTGGTGGGAGGGAAGGACCAGCAATATCTATTCCCATCTGCTCTAGTGAATCACCTAAAACGGGCAGTGGCTCCAATGGTGGCTTGGTCTTACCTCCTGACTTGCCACTCAGGTAACTCTTTACATCCCTCACCAGTAGAACATAGGGTCGACCTGTCCTGGTCTTTCTAATGCCCAAGTGTCCTGCTGACGGCACTTTGTGGGTCAGTAAAAACAGGATGTTCCTGTGCGCTAGTAGAACTACAGGCCTCTTGTTAGAAAGTGACTCAGACATTAGAACCTCAGTTTAAAGAACTCCATCCTCCCAGCTAACATAATGCCTTTCTGACCACTCCTGCGCTGATCTGTTCCTGCACTTCCTTCAGAATTCCCACGAAGCTAGAACATTCCACTTATGCCTTGCAGGGTTCCTCGCAGGAGGAGCCTATAGAAACTAACAACTCTTGCAGTTCTGGCAGTGATCCAGATTCCATCACTTGGTCCACTTTGGATATCTCATTCTTCTCTCGGTCTGGAGCAGGGCAATAAATGCCATGACCAGTGCCTTCTCAAAGTCATCCCAGATCCACTTACTACCCTGTTCTGCTCTCTGCAAATTTTTGAAGGGTTCAGTCTCCTCCTGAGGCTGATGTGCAACCTGTGCTTTGGTCAACACAACTGACGTCCAATCAACGTAGGCTTCTGGTTTTGATCCTAAACCAGAGGCAATCCAATTTTTTCCCCAAGAGACATACAGAGTCTTCCTTCTCTCTCACGCCTACATCAGCCATTGCGTACTTTCCACTGATATCTACCTCAACTCATGCAACTGTTCCACATGCTCCCCATTGCCTGGTGCACCTGTGCCATTGATACCAGGGAGAAACTCCTTGGGTTTAAGATACTTCCTCTCTCAAGGCAGGAACATTCCCCACTACCACCTTCACACAGACATCCCATCATGTTTAGGTGATTGTGCTTGAAGGCTTCTGGCTCCCACTCCCAAATGTCCATAGCCATTAGGTTGAGTGCAACAGGGTCCTTTTTGGCCCCTTTACCCACACTTAACACATTCATTATCATGGGTGCAGCTGGTCAGGGTCTTTCATCTGACTCTCTTGTAATGCCCTCATTGTGATGCTTAAAACAGGTAATTGCCTTTGGCTTGTGTTGTTCTTGGCTTGGAACCTGATACCCATTCCGCATTGGTCCTCCCTGGAACCATGCAAAGTGCTCTGACACCTACCCTCGAGTTTGGAACCAGTCTGTTCCCTCTGACTTAGAGCTATGTGATACTACCACAGCCCTTTGTTAACACTCACTATTAGCAAGCTACTTGTCAGTTAGCACAGCACGTTTCTCTGGATTCTTCTCTGCCGGCTCTGACAGGCATTGCCTAAGTGGGGTAGAGCACTCCTTCTCCGGTCTCTCTGTCATCATTAACTGGTTAAGGAAATGAAAATCCTCATTGGAGGTGGCAAAATCCAAATTCACATATTTCACACACAACCAGTTTAGGGCCTATTTACATCTCCATTGCTGTTACGTTTCCCTTTCACTGCATTGGTTTTATTTCGATTGTGAGTGCCAGATGGTTTGACTAATTTCTTCAACTCTGTTCAAGCCCTAGACCGAATTCACTGGCCAACTCTCCATCAGGCCATAACTTTGGCTGTTAGACAGTAAAGTTTGCCAAAGGTATGCAAGAATGACCATGCACTGCTTGGCAGATACCAGCCACCAGAACTTCTCTGGTGAGACCATGGGAGCAGCCATGGCTCTAGTGGAGTGTGAGAGAATGCCCACTCGAGGATCTTTGTTGGATATGGCAATAAAGGTCTTGAAGGATGACCCATTAGGAAGTGATGCATTTAGTCAGTTCCTTGCACTTTTTTAATCTTTGACAAAGGCCATAAAGAACTTCACTCTGTTCCTTCGAGTGATATCGATGTATTAGGACATAGCATGCCTGGGAACCAGTCTATTCAACCGCTCCTCCTCTTTGAAAGAAAGAGGAGGAGAGCAGAAGGATGTAAGGGTGTTAGACTGACCCATGTAAAAGGTAGAAACCACCTTGTGAAGAATGGCGGGGCAAATACACAGAACAAAATTATCCAGGTAGAAAACCACGAAACATGGACAAATTGAGAGGACCTGAAGTTCTCCGACCCTACGGGCGGAAGTTATTGCCACTAATGGCACATTGTCAGAGCGATAAGTCAAACTGGGAAACTGTGATAAGTCAAACCGGGAAATTGTACATTTGCTTGACTGGAGACAACATGAGGAGAAATCAACACAAGTTTCAAATCACACTGAAGGAAAACTAACTGAGTTGAAGGAATAAAGTAAAGTAAAACTTCTACAAAATGCACAACTAGTTGGTTCTGAACAAGGATGACCAGTCAGGGAGGCAGGTAAATGGCAGACAGGGAATTCTGTAACCAAAGAGGATAGTTTCAAGATTTCTGTCAAAGTATTAGATTTTGCCTCTACAAGGACAAGGTCAACTCCAAAGCTTTTGCTGCGATTTATACCACACACCACAGTAGTGAACAAAAAGATTTTATCCGAGGGAGGGACAGGGGGAAAACATGTATTCTGGGGAAGTGTCCAGGCCACTTGCATGTTGTACATTAAGGGATAAGCCAGCATGTGTCTTATACAGGGGGTGGATATTATAAACCACTGAGTCATTGTCTTCTGTGTGGCCGTAACCCTTGTTGGGTGCGTCAAAGGCTGCAGAGTTGGACCCAAATAGTTCTTCCATCCGAGATAATCTTTGGAGCCTATGGTGGTGCTTTGCCAAGGCAAGTCAACAAAACATGCTTTGACTGTTTGTGGTGCCACACAAATGATTTAGGCTGGCCTTGAAGGCAGTCAGCTCTGAGGGCAAGATATCCTAAGGGAGATATTCCCTGTAAGAAGATTTACTTGAAAGTGAAGAGGAGCAGTTTGGCATATCCCTGCAGGTTTGGGTCAAAACGAGCTTGGCCTCCTGCTCCCTAATGGCTTTTAACTTCATCGATGAAAAGCAGTTTTCCACACAAATATCACATGCATGGTCCCACAAGGATATTTTCTTGTGGCCTCATTGGCAGGGTTGGAACCCAGAAATCTTTGGGAGAGACATTTGACCAAGTCACTGTCAAAATGCTGAGGAATTTTGTAGAAGTACAGAGAGAACGAGAGACCCACGTCAATGAGGCGTGGAAAATCAGGAACTGGTGGCAGCGTGCCGGAAGGCACCTAATATACTTTGTTGTTATCCCATCCGGAGGGAGGAGTCGCAGCTGAAGATGCTTTTTGCCATTTGGCAGCCCTATCTAAGAGCTTTTGATGGATAAACGTCTAGGGACTGGACTGACGCCTGGTTGGCTATTCCTTAGGTTAGGAATTTATGGTAACATATGTCCATCATAAGCATTCTACATGCATCTAAAAGGTATTGATTCCTAGACGCATAGTGGAGAGTAGCCTACCAGAGAAGTGTCCACTATTCTTGGATTTGCACAATATGGCATCATTCGAGCAAATAAATAAAGAGTAACAAATCCGCACCAATAGACCCATAAGTAGGAGACAGTAATAGTTTGGGGCTCATGTAGTCACTTGCAATGGAAAGAAAGGGGCAATCAATGTATATACTTGTTTCTGTTTTGCTGCGGTTTAGTGCTAATTACAATTGTTAGTACTTTGCAAGGTCATAACTGGAAAAATGCAGAAGTATTATGCACAAAATGTTTGAGTATTGTCCGCTGTTGCGCAGAATAAAACAATGCGCAAAAGCTTGTTAAAAACTGCCTTTCTCTGTTTCCGACTTGTTCTGTTTAAAGTGCATTTATTAACTCGAAGAAATTCCGAGTTATATGTTAGGACTTTATATATCTCGCACATAAAATAAAACAGGCGCTCGGCCTGTCATGATATGGCCCACGGAGCATTTGTGCTGGAGAGTTTTTGGTGCTGATTTTTCCATAAGGGTTTAAAAATGACCCTGTGTTTAGGGCACAGGTTTGAGGTATTTCTTGTGACTTTGTATTTACAGAGCAATGACATGGCTTATACATTTTTACCATAAACTTTGATGTACCCATAAGTCGCCATATTTCCACTTCCGCATTCTATGAATATAGATAGCTCTTCAAATAAAAATAGACTGTACTAGCAGACACGTCTTAATGGCAGGACCCACAGCGATGCTAATTGTAGGAAATGGATTATTCTTGGGGTCAGGTTTATCTGACTCAGATTCGATTCAAATAACACATGTTCCTTCTTCTCAGATGGGAGGAGATAGTCACCTTCAGATCTGTCGGAAAATCGCGCCCGTCCACGTTTATTCCTATTAACCCCAGGGTTGTGTAAACACCATGGTACATTTGAGCTCACCACTAAAAGATTTTCCAACAGTTGATTTTAAAGCTGGGCTTTGGTAAGTGATTGATAACGAGAGTTTGAGTTTGAGCAGAGGATACTTCTGCCAGACAGCTCTCCTCTACCAGTATTAAAGGCACAGAAGCAGACAGAGAAGAGACGGCACAATACTTGTGGTGGAAACCCCTGCTCCAGGCTGCCAGGCACTGACACTCTTGGTCAGCGAATGAAGGTGGTGGGATGTTTGTGGTGTATAAGCTCCCACCTGGTGCTAGTCCTCCTGTGTCCCACTCTGTGGACATGCATGCATCACAGGTCCCGAAGGGGGTCCCTCTGTGCTTTCTTTCTAAAGCAGACCATTTCCCCCAGTTTCTGCCACCTTGTCCAGTGCTATCTCTTCTTCCAGCATGCTGCCAGGGGGCGAAGCACAGATTAAAGTGGAGGCCGTGCTTCTGCCCAAGTTTCCAAGAAAACCATATACACTAATTGACCCTATATTGAAACTAACCTTTGGAGACTGAGATTTCCAGATAAGCACGGTACGAGATAGAGTACACATCTCATGCTATTTTCAGGGAATCTGCATAGCCACATGTAATAGAGGGGCACAATTGCTATGGTGCTGGTAATCTAAACGGATACATTTCTAAGAATCAAAATTTAAAAAAATCAATGTATTATGAAGAATTCCTTGATATCCCCCCAAAGCGTGTGCCTAAAAATCCAATATGTAAACGAGGCTTTTGCTCTAATGGTGCACTTTACCCCAAAATACCTTGGGGCATATTTATCATTGAGTTTTGTCACCCTTGCGCCACTCAAGGCGGCGCAAGGGCGATGCAACTACTGAGTCAGATTTATTAAACCACGCTAAGCCACCTTGCGTGACCCTGCATGGCTTAGTAAATCTAGAGTTACTCATAGCAGCACAAATCACTGCATTGCGTTACTTTGCCCCAGGAAAGCGTTCCATGGGTGGAGCGTGGGTGTCCTCACGCATCCAACCATGGATTTTGAGGCATTCCCAGACTTACCATTAGAAAGACCCTGGAATGCGTCAAAATGCTGCGCCTCCCTAGGTGAGGCATAACAAGGAGGAGTATCTTAATTTCTTCTTTTTTTTTTTTCTTTCCATGTGTGCCACATTCTGCAGCACACATAGAAAGAGGAAAATGCCTCTGAGGATTGTTTTTGTGCAGGAAGGTGTTCCTTTCTGCACAAAAACAATCCTGTCTGGGGGCGTGGCTAGCAGCCAATCGTGATGGCAGCGTAGCTTCTGAGCTCCGTGAGTGAAGCGCCTCTTCAAGCACATCCGCTCATGAATCCGTGAAGTTACAATAACCCCCGGAGCAGCAGTCGAGGTCCGAGACCGAGCGAAACAATCGGAGAGGACGGGAGGCGAATGGTGACTGCACTACAGTGTTGGTGAGCGGCGCACCGGGAAGGCCTGCTTCCCAGTCCCAGACCGGGACCTGCTGCACATTGGCATCCGACCGGAAGTGAGGGCAGCCAGGCGCCGCTAAACCCCTGGTTGTGGCCGGAGTGCAACCGCAATGACATCGGAATCCTTCCAGCGCAGGACCACACAAACATCGGTGTGCTTGGCGCAGAGGGTGCGGTAGGTCGACTCGCCAGTACTAGCCCCACCAGCCACAGTGCCAAATCCTGGGCGGGTGTGACCCACGGAGCATCGGGACCATCCCGCAGAGCGCCCCCTCATGCGCATGGTCCCCCCCCTCGCCTAACCCCAGGCATAGCGCGGATGAAAAATTAGAGCGGCGGCCTTGAGGAGCATCGGCCCCCCCCACACAACAACCTCACGCAGACAGTGGGAGCGACTGGTGGCGGGCCGGAGAGACCGGGCTGAGTGTGTGGAGCACGCCGACGATTTGGCACGAAGGTGGGGAGTGCGATGAACTGAGGGTGCGGTGCAGAGCAAGTGTGTCAAGCGGAGGGTGCCTAAAAGTAGAACCAGCAGCCGTTATTGTGACGAGAGGACAGGCGGACTGTGAGCCCCATAGTGGAGAGAGCCACAACCTTCCCCCTCTCCTGCCTGTTGCCTCGTGAGCACTGACCAGCACTGGACCCTGGCCGCAATTATATCCCAAACTGAATTCTCCCTGTTATTGGCCACAAGACTACAACCACAGCAGCCCCCTATACACTACCTGACGCCGAATACAGGTCCCTGAGTCGCTGCGCACCCAGTGCACACCTTACAACAACCGTGTCAACACGCCTGTAACTACCCCACTCTACTTTCCAGGCGACCCAGCATTGCCACTCCTTCCTCCCCGCTTTGCGACGACCTCTGTGTGAGGATCAACATGGCGGGCAGAGGCCCGAGAAACCAGTCGGCCCAATCGAAACCGGCCAAATTTTCATACGAAAAGAATAGTTCGCAGGGAACGGAGGGACGTCCATCCTCGGGGAGGGAAACACCGGAAAGTGAAGGTGGCAAAAAAGTTACTTTAGAGGACATAATGAAAGCCCTTTCAGCAGTGCAGGTGACGGTGGGGACAATATCTACAGAGGTCTCACTGCTACGAGCAGATTTCCACAAAATGACTGAACGAATAAAAGAAGTAGAAGTAGTCATGAAGTCACTGGTGGAGGACACATCAGAACTATAGAGAGCGGTGGAACGGATCGCGATGGAAAATAAACACCTGAGGGAAAAGCTGGACGATCAAGGTCAGTCAAGGCCAACAATGTACGAATTCTTGGCCTGCCAGAAACGGAGGGGATCCAGGCTATGGACCTGTACGTAGAAGATCTGATCAAAACCAAAATGCAACCCAAGGGTCTGTCCCATTTTTTCTCAGTCGAAAGGGCCCACAGAGTCCCAGGCGGCAAACCTAAGCCCGGAGCGCCCCCAAGACGGGTACTGGCCAGACTATTCTACTTCAGAGATAGGGACGCGATATTACAAACGGCAAGAACATCTCCACCAATCCGAGTCCACAACTCAACGCTGGCCTTCTTCCCGGACTACACAGCGGAGGTGGCCCGCCGCAGAAAACGTTTTCTGGAGGTAAAAAAGAAGTTGAGGGACTGCGAACTCCTCTACTCCATGCTATTTCCGGCACGGCTCCGAGTAGTAGCCGACAATAAGACATGGTTCTTTGACACTCCAGAATCGGCATACGACTATTTCTATTTAGGGGGTTTTATAAAGCGCATGGTGACGCAACAACGGCGTGTCCCCGCGCTGAGGAGAAACTTTTATTACTGGAACCTACAGTAGTGGCGTACCTACTGAGCGAATAGAGCAGTTTTGAGCTTGGCTCTAAAAATTGATTCTGATGGCTCTAGTCGCAATGCCATGGGTAACTTGTTCCATCTAGAGGCTGCAAGGTATCTAAAAGATCTTCCACCCATCCGTGCTCTAGACACCTTAGGAACAACCAGGAGTCCAGAGCCGGAGGATCTCAAGGATCGGGGAGGCTCGTAAGATGTCAAAAGTCCTTGCAGAGGGAGAGGGGATCTCCCGTTAATGATCCGATGGCACGTGCAAAGTGCTTTAAATTCTACCCTGCTTCTGACCGGAAGCCAGTGCAGAGACCGGAGGGCCGCTGCAGATGCGGCTCTTCTGGGTAGTCTAAGCACTAATCGGGCAGCAGCATTCTGTAGGACCTGTAGGCGACTGAGATTCTTCTCCAGAGTACCTAAATAGAGAAGATTGCCATAGTCCATCCTTGATGTAACTAGTGCATGTACCAGGGTTTGTCGGGCTCTCACGGGCAAGAACTTCAGGGTCTTCCTGAGACTTTTGAGAGTCCCAAAGCATTGTCCAACCACCTGATTAATCTGAGGGCCAAAGGTAAGGGCAGTATCAAACCAGATGCCCAAATTCCTAGCCTTCTGGCACGGAATGGGTGTTGGGCCTAGACAAGATGGCCACCATGCCGACGTCCACGCAGACTGGCAGCCCCCCACGACCAGCACCTCGGTCTTGTCTCCGTTGAGCTTGAGGCAGTTGGCGGACATCCAGGCAGCAAGATCTTGCATGCATGCTCTGAAGATGTCCGCCGAAGGACCGGGTGCACGCGACAGGGAGATAACCAACTGCGTGTCGTCGGCATACGATACCATACTGAGGCCATGACTCTCTACTAAGGTGGCGATCGGAGCGACATAAAGATTGAAAAGTGTTGGACTCAGGGACGAGCCCTGCGGCACCCCCTGGTCCAAAGGAATTCGCTCAGAGTAGTGGTCACCCTGCCTCACTTGGAAACCCCGGCCGGTAAGAAATGAATAAATCCATTTCAACGCTGCCCCTCTCACCCCAACCTTGTTCAGACACTGTAGCAAGATGGAATGTGCTACAGTGTCGAACGCGGCGCTAAGGTCTAATAAGATTAGCGCCATTGTTTGTCCCTCGTCTGCACCCTGCCTGAGAGCTTCGGTGGCCCTCAGAAGGGCAGATTCCGTAGAATGACGGGGCCGAAACCCGAATTGGGTAGGGTGAAGATGGTTGCTTTCCTCCACATAAGTCATTAGCTGTTTGTTTACCACCTTCTCCGCTACCTTAGAGAAGTAAGGCAGCAAGGAGATGGGGCATAGGTTGTCCAGTTTTTCAAAGCTAATACTGGCTGGAAGGATGGCGAACAGCGGGCTCACAGCGACGCTCCAATAAGAATCACCGACAGCAGCAAGGAACGGCCCCTGGAGGATCTCAAGAACAACGACAAGAAGCGACGGGCGGCTCACCACAGACAGAAACTGGCGATCTTGAACTGTGCCAGGAGTGATAGCCTCCCAACTCTCACCGGGGACGTATTGTGCCATATACTGGATACTGGACTAGCTCTGAGTTCTGGACTGAGACGTGCCAGGGGGGGCAGAAGAGGCAGCAGCCTCTACGGACCTTATACCCCGACAAGCAAGTATTATGGTTGGGCCTGGGGAAAAGCACTCTGCTAAGTTGGGGAGGCGGGCGGTTCTATGTCCGTTGAGCAGGGCGGCAGGGATGCAAGAAACCCATCTCACCGGGTTGGCATGTCGGGCGCTAGATAGGCGAGGGTCCAAGATGGCGGCGCACGCTGAGTTTACCTCGGGGTCAAGGGGGACTGGAATTCTGGTCAAGAAAACCTCATCATTTATACTGTTGCAGACAAAGACTGATGATCAGGGTCGCCTCGCGGCAATACAAGGTCAGTGGGAAGGCAGACTTGTGAACATAGTCTCGGTCTACATACCTCCGGCACTGCAGTCGGTAGCAATGCCGGCACTGGGGGCATTCATATTGACACTCCCTGAGGGTGACCTTATTATTGGCGGTGACTTTAATGCAACTGTAAACTCCGAAATAGATAGATTTCCGGCACAACCGCGAACAACCACACCCTCCCGATTCCAGGGATTTCTAGAGGCGATGGGGCTTATTGACATCTGGAGACAGACACACCCAGCGACAAACCAATATACATACTACTCCACGGTGCACGATAGCCTCTCAAGAATAGACTACTTTTTAATGGTGGGATCGAGGGCACTGAATGTTGAAGAGGTCGAAATCAAGTCTAGATGCATCTCGGATCATTCCCCGGTGTTGCTGACTCTGACTTGTGGGGAAAACTTGCGCAGGAGGATATACCCAATCTACCCCAACTATCTAAAAATCCCCAAGATCAAAAAAGAGCTTAAAAACGCGACCAAACATTATTTTCAAGAAAATACTGCTTCTGTAGAGTCCCCGTCCATCCTCTGGGAAGCTTACAAGACGGTCCTTCGGGGACAGGCCATAGCATCCATTACGGGGCATAAATGAGCGCAGCAAAAAGAATTGGCAGACTTGGAGCTTGCCGTCCAAGCAGCAAACATAGCACACATGACAGATCCCTCATTAGACACTGCACACACTTTACAGCTACAGCAACAGCGTCACAAGGATCACTTACAGCTCCAAACCATAGGCCACATCACTACTACGACGCACAGAATATACGACGTGGGGGAGAAAGCGGGAAGGATGCTGGCATGGTTGGATAAAAAGGGAGGTGGACCCAGGGGTATACAGTACATGTACTCCAAAACAGGCACACTACAAACCCACCCTGAAGACATACTAAATACGCTTGCTGAACACTTTGAAGACGTTTACACCCCAGTTCGAGAGGTTCTAGAATTGGAGCACTCAGCTCTATTAGTCACATAGAAACCCAGACCCTCCCACCGGAGGTGGTCACAGAACTAGAAGCAGAACTCACGACCGACGAGCTACAATCGGCCATAGGAGCAATACAATCTGGAAAGGCGCTGGGCCCCAACGGATCCCTATAGAATGGTACAAGCTCATGTCCGAGACGCCTAGTGCGCCACTGATAGCAATGTACAATGATAGCTTCCAGTCTGCTATACTCCCACTGGATCAACGTACGGCAAATATTGTGGCAATTCCCAAGCCGGGTAAACTCCCTACTGATTGCACAGCCTACCGCCCGATATCGCTTCTTAATGTAGAAGCCAAGATTTTGGCAAAAATTCTAGCGAATTGACTAATGCCCCACCTCCCGCAGCTGATCCACCCAGATCAGTCGGGCTTTATGCCGCACCGTAACACTGCTCTTAACCTTAGGAGAGTCCACGGAGTGCTGGCACGGGCCTCCCTACTTTCTGATCCTACGGTAATAATGTCCCTAGACGCTAAAATGGCTTTCGACTTAGTAGAGTGGAAATACCTGTTCGCAGTTCTGACACACATGGGCTTCAGTCCCAAATTCCAGGCCTGGGTACGACTCTTGTATACGGACCCGGTGGCTCGAATAACCTTCAACGGACACATATCCCGCACTACACAACTGGCAAGGGGGACGCGCCAAGGCTGTCCGCTATCACCTTTGTTATTCGCATTGGCGCTAGAACCATTGGCCACCCTGATTAGGCAGACGCCGTTACTTAAAGGCATTAGCTGGGCTGAGGGATGGGAGGACCGCGTCTCCCTCTACGCTGATGACATGCTACTATACCTTCAAGATCCTGAGCGTAGTATTCCTGCACTTCTCGAAATTTGCAATACCCACGGGACAATATCGGGATATACGATTAACTGGTCCAAATCAGTGCTGTACAATCTGAAAGGTCCTGACCCATCGCTCCCTGCTGATTGTGATTGCCAGGGACTCCTTCAAATATTTAGGAATACACATTGCTTGAGATGCTACAGACTTCTTTGAAAAGAACCTAAATCCCCCCCTGGTGCGATTGAAACGCGATGTCAAGCACTGGGCGTCCCTACCCCTAACTCTGTTGGGATGGGCCGCACTATACAAAATGATGGCCCTACCACGGTTCCTTTACGCTCTTGACAACACACAGTATCCGGTACCACAGCGGTACTTTAAGCAGGTTGCAGCTCAGGTCTCGACCCTTATGTGGGGCAATCTACCGGCACGTATAGCCCAAATTAAGCTAAATAGGAGCTGGTACCATGGTGGTATTGCATTACCAAACCTACAGCTGTATTACTGGGCGGCACAACTCAAAACCATCAACAGCTGGCTTCACGCTCCCCAAGATGACCCAGCATATAGAACTGATAGATGGCAATTGGGCACGAGCAACATGCTAGCGGTACTATATAATAAAAGTCTGGCCGCAAAATTAATAGGGCCCATAAAGCAGACAGTTACCCTGTGGTATACGGCGCAGGCAAAATTGGGCTGGAAAAACATCACCAAACTCACCCCGTTGTGGGACACCAAGGCGCTGGGACACCTGAGAAACAGCAAGGGCTTTACGCAGTGGGACAACATTGGGATCTCCACGGTGGGTGACTTGTGGGATAAAGGAACAGTGATCCCCTTTACACAACTCCAGCAACAGTATGACCTGGGCCAGAATGAGCTATATCGATACGTACAGATTCGACATGCGTTATTAACAGCACTCGCAGCCAACACAGGCGTCCCAGAAGCCTCACCATTGGAAGATCGCTTACTTAAAGATTTCCTGCAACAACGTGCAACATCCCTCACATACAAGAAGCTGCTTAATAACATGCCCGATCCAACACTTAAATTACGAGAAAAGTGGGTCGCCTGGTTGATGGCGCTAGCGTCACCTAGAGAGGTGGGCATATCGACTAAATTCAGATTGGTACAACTCAAAATAGTACATTGCGTGTATTACACTAGAACCACCCTACACAAGATACATCGCGCGACAGACCCCTTCTGCCTCAGAGAATGCGGGGAGGAGGGCACGCTCTTCCACACCTTGTGGGAATGCCCAATCATAATTGAATACTGGCGCCAGGTTTTGCGCACTATGTCACAAGCATTGGGTGTCTCCCTCACACCTCAACCCCGTAAATGCATCCTGAACATATGGGATCCCGCAGACCTCACTCGACAGGGACAGACATGGGCTGCACTCGGTTTCATAGTGGCTAAGAGAGATATAGCGCAGAAATGGGGAGTGGCTACCCCCCCCCCCCACGCTGGCATTGTGGTGTAGCAATATGGATGTCATTATGGTGACGGAACGCACGGTCTATAACACTAGGAGAAGCCCACGTAAATGGAATACAATATGGGCGCCTTGGAACACATATAGGGGAGACATATGCGACTTACTACCGGAAGACGAAGCGGATAGTTCAGATGAGGAAGATATGGAGGCGTAATGATGCAGCGTGTAGAAAGAATTATCTATTTCCACAAAAAATGTATAATATGCGGACTGTCTTGAAAATAATCAAACTACTCAGCAGATATGGTCATATAACCTACTGTCAGGTGCAGCAAGTGCTTGCCTAAGTTATGATATTCAATCTCATTTGTGACTATGATCGTTGCTGATGATGTAACTGTTCTTATTAGAAATGTAATGCTGTAACGTATAGAAAGACTTGTCTATTTCCATAGAAAATGTATGATATGCGGCCTGTTTTGAGAATACCCAAATTGCTTAACCGGAATGGTCATGTAACGAACTGTCAGATACAACGAATACCTGTATATGTCATGGTGTTTGAGAACATTTGTGATTATGATTTTTGCTGATGATGCAGCTGTTTTTCTTTAATAAAATACATTTATAAAAAAAATTTAAAAAAATTAAAAAACAATCCTATCTGCAACGCAGGCACCCTTGCACCCAGTGGTTGAAGTGAGGGAAAAAAGTAGGGGGACTGTGGGTGGAGAATCGGGGGGCAGGAATAACCGAAGATTGGATCCGTGGGCGGAGTCAGGGGCGTGGCTAGAAATAGCAAAACATACCAATGTTTAGTATGTTTAGCATTTCACTGACCACTTACAGCTTATAACGTTATTTAATTCAAACAATGGATAAACATGTTTATTTGAGGTTTAATTCAGAAAAAAGCAAACACTCATAGGGAATACAGGTTTATGTAAAGCGTGCAAAATATAAGAAGAAACAACAGGTTCCCTTAATGCTTTTATTCTCATTGTTCAGAAATCCATGAGTATTTTTTGTCTCAAACATTGAGGACATGAATACAGGGCTCCTCCTGTACACATGTGATAAGCAGGGCTCAGAAGAGAAAGGGACACTTCAGGAGAATCTAGACTCATGGAAACCCACAAAGGCTCCTTCATATTCATGTCAGCCAACTAGCTGCTCAATCTTAATATAGCAAAAAGAATAACTGGTGGACAGAATGCAGAAAAATGTCATACATTCACCCCAGTACAGAGATCTGGGCCTAAATCAATAGCTTTTTTGCTCACCATGTCATTCCAGTTTGTACCCAGCCATATGCAAATCAGTCTTGATCCTGCGCCCAATGGGAACATTCCTGCCCGAACTGCCAAGCCAGGTCCTCGCTGGACTGGAAACAATGATCCTAGGACCGGTTATGGTGTTTCACCTTTCATCAGCCAGGATAGCTTGATTTCAGTGGCATGGAGAGCACGGGACCCACGTCTGGGCATACCCGTCCCACTCGGGGTGACAAATTCAAAAAGAAAAACTGATGGCCAGAATGCAAAACAATGTCATACATTCACCCCAGTACAGAGATCTGGCCCTAAATCCATCGTTTTTTTGTTCACCGCTCCTGTCCCTTCACCTCTTCTGTCCGTTCCCGCTCCTGTCCGTTCACTGCTCCTGTTGGTCCACCGCTCCTGCCCGGTCACTGCTCCTGCCTAATCACTGCTTCTGCCCCGTCACCTGTCCTGCCCGTCACTTCTCCTGCCTGTCATATCTCCTGCCCCGTCACTTCTCCTGCCCCGTCACTTCTCCTGCCCCATCACTTCTCCTGCCCCATCACTTCTCCTGCCTGTCACCACTCCTGCCAGGTCACCACTCCTGTCCGGTCACCTCTCCTGCCCGGTCACCTCTCCTGCCCAGTCACCTCTCCTTTCCTGTTGCCTCTCCTGCCCCATCACTGCTCCTGCCCCTGCCCCATCACTTTTCAAGGTTTTGCGCACTATGTCACAAGCATTGGGTGTCTCCCTCACACCTGAACCCCGTAAATGCATCCTGAACATATGGGACCCTGCAGACCTCACTCGACAGGGACAGACATGGGCTGCACTCGGTTTCATAGTGGCTAAGAGAGATATAGCGCAGAAATGGGGAGTGGCTACCCCCCCACGCTGGCATTGTGGTGTAGCAATATGGATGTCATTATGGTGACGGAACGCACGGTCTATAACACTAGGAGAAGCCCACGTAAATGGAATACAATAGGGGCGCCTTGGAACACATATAGGGGAGACATATGCGACTTACTACCGGAAGACGAAGCGGATAGTTCAGATGAGGAAGATATGGAGGCGTAATGATGCAGCGTGTAGAAAGAATGATCTATTTCCACAAAAAATGTATAATATGCGGACTGTCTTGAAAATAATCAAACTGCTCAGCAGATATGGTCATATAACCTACTGTCAGGTGCAGCAAGTGCTTGCCTAAGTTATGATATTCAATCTCATTTGTGACTATGATCGTTGCTGATGATGTAACTGTTCTTATTAGAAATGTAATGCTGTAACGTATAGAAAGACTTGTCTATTTCCATAGAAAATGTATGATATGCGGCCTGTTTTGAGAATACCCAAATTGCTTAACCGGAATGGTCATGTAACGAACTGTCAGATACAACGAATACCTGTATATGTCATGGTGTTTGAGAACATTTGTGATTATGATTTTTGCTGATGATGCAGCTGTTTTTCTTTAATAAAATATATTTATAAACAAATAAAAATACAATCCTGTCTGCAACGCAGGCACCCTTGCACCCAGTGGTTGAAGTGGGGAAAAAAAGTAGGGGGACTGTGGGTGGAGAATCGGGGGGCAGGAATAACCGAAGATTGGATCCGTGGGCGGAGTCAGGGTCATGGCTAGAAATAGCAAAACATACCAATGTTTAGTATGTTTAGCATTTCACTGACCACTTACAGCTTATAACGTTATTTAATTCAAACAATGGATAAACATGTTCATTTGAGGTTTAATTCAGAAAAAAAAAACACTCATAGGGAATACAGGTTTATGTAAAGCGTGCAAAATATAAGAAGGAACAACAGGTTCCCTTAATGCTTTTATTCTCATTGTTCAGAAATCCATGAGTATTTTTTGTCTCAAACATTGAGGACATGAATACAGGGCTCCTCCTGTACACATGTGATAAGCAGGGCTCAGAAGAGAAAGGGACACTTCAGGAGAATCTAGACTCATGGAAACCCACAAAGGCTCCTTCATATTCATGTCAGCCAACTAGCTGCTCAATCTTAATATAGCAAAAAGAATAACTGGTGGACAGAATGCAGAAAAATGTCATACATTCACCCCAGTACAGAGATCTGGGCCTAAATCAATAGCTTTTTTGCTCACCATGTCATTCCAGTTTGTACCCAGCCATATGCAAATCAGTCTTGATCCTGCGCCCAATGGGAACATTCCTGCCCGAACTGCCAAGCCAGGTCCTCGCTGGACTGGAAACAATGATCCTAGGACAGGTTATGGTGTTTCACCTTTCATCAGCCAGGATAGCTTCATTTCAGTGGCATGGAGAGCACGGGACCCACGTCTGGGCATACCCATCCCACTCGGGGTGACAAATGCAAAAAGAAAAACTGATGGCCAGAATGCAAAACAATGTCATACATTCACCCCAGTACAGAGATCTGGCCCTAAATCCATCGTTTTTTTGTTCACCGCTCCTGTCCTTTCACCTCTTCTGTCCGTTCCCGCTCCTGTCCGTTCACTGCTCCTGTTGGTCCACCGCTCCTGCCCGGTCACTGCTCCTGCCTAATCACTGCTTCTGCCCCGCCACCTCTCCTGCCCGTCACTTCTCCTGCCTGTCATATCTCTTGCCCCGTCACTTCTCCTGCCCCGTCACTTCTCCTGCCCCATCACTTCTCCTGCCCCATCACTTCTCCTGCCCCATCACTTCTCCTGCCTGTCACCACTCCTGCCCGGTCACCACTCCTGTCCGGTCACCTCTCCTGCCCGGTCACCTCTCCTGCCCAGTCTGCTCTCCTTTCCTGTTGCCTCTCCTGCCCCATCACTGCCCCTGCCCCTGCCCCATCACTTTCCCTGCCCCTGCCCCATCACTTTCCCTGCCCCGTCACTTTTCCTGCCCCATCACCGCTCTTGCCCATTCACAGCTCCTGCCCCATCACTTCTCCTGTCCCATCAGTTCTCCTGCCCCGTTCACTGCTCCTATCCGTTCACTGCCTCTATCCATTCACTGCACCTGCCCGGTTACCGCTCCTGCTCATGCCTAATCACTGCTCCTGCCCCGTCACCACTCCTACCCAGTCACTTCGCCTGCCCCGTCACCTCAACTTTCCTGTTGCCTCTCCTGTCCCGTCACTTCTCCTGCCTGTTACTTCCAGTTACTTCTCCTGCCTCGTCACCTCTCCTGCCCCATCACCTCTCCTTTCCTGTCGCCTCTCCTGTCCTGTCACTGCTCCTGCCCCGTCACCTCTCCTGCCCGGTCATCTCTCTGACCCTCTCACTTTTCCTGCCCCATCACATCTCCTGCCTGTTACTTCTCTTGCCCGATCACCTCTCCAGCCCCATCACCTCTCCTTTCCTGTCGACTCTTCTGCCCCGTCACTGCTCCTGTCCCATCATTGCTCCTGCCCGTCACTTCTCCTGCCTCATCACTTCTCCTTTCCTGTCGCCTCTCCTGTCCCGTCACTGCTCCTGACCGTCACTTCTCCTGACCGTCACTTCTCCTACCCTGTCACTTCTCCTGCCCCGTCACTTCTCCTGCCTGTTACTTCTCCTGCCCGGTCACCTTTCCTGAACCATCACCTCTCCTTTCCTGTCGCCTATTTTGTCCTGTCACTGCTCCTGCCCTGTTCACTCTGTGTACAACATTGACAAATTACACAAGGGGGCAAGGTCCCCACAGTACTCTGGTTAGGGCATGGGCACCCACAAACTTTTGGGGGCCAAATTTACAGTGTGGTTTGTGTCCGAGGGCTGCACCGGTGGGGGCGGGGTCAGGGGGAGGGGGCGGGGCTAGAGCAACAAAAAAAACTGTGACCATGAGATTGATCACAGGTCCCTGCAGCGGACGCCTTCGCCCACTGAGCCACCAGACACACATCTCTCTCTCTATCTTTCTCTATCACTATCTCTCTCTCGGTCTCCCTCCCTCTCTCTAGCTCTCTCTCTCTCCCTTCCTCCCTCCCTGTCTAACTCACTCTGACTGTCTCACTCCCTCTCACTCCCTCTGTCTCCCTCTCTCTCCCTCTCTGTCTCCCTTTGTCTCACTCACACTGACTGTCTCACTCCCTCTCCGTCTCCCTCTCTCTGTCTCCCTCTGTCTCCCTCCCTCTGTCTCCCTCCGTCTCCGTCCCTCTCCCTCTCTCTCCCTTCCTCTCTCTCCCCGTCCCTTCCTCTGTCGCCCCCTGACTCCCTCTGTCTCCCTCTCTCTGTCTCCCTCTCTCTGTCCCCCTCTCTCTGTCCCCCCTCCCTTCCTGTCTCCCCTTCCCTTCCTCTGTCTCACCCTCCCTTCCTCTGTCTCCCCCTCCCTTCCTCTGTCTCCCCCTGTCTCACTCTCTCCCTCTCTTTGTCTCCCTCCTCCCTCTGTCTGTCTCCCTCCTCCCTCTGTCTGTCTCCCTCCTCCCTCTCTATGTCTCCCTCCCTCCCTCTGTCTCCCTCCCTCTCCCTCCCTCCCTCCATCTGTCTGTCTCCCTCCCTCTGTCTCCATCTGTCTCCCTCCCTCTGTCTGTCTCCCTCTGTCTCCCTCCCTCTGTCTGTCTCCCTCTGTCACCCTCTGTCTCCCACTGTCTGTCACCCTCTGCCCACTCGTCTAACATTACGGGCCATACGTAGGTAAATCAAGAATACCGAATCCTTAATACCGAGTTTTACCGAATCGGTATTAAGAATTCGGTAAACGCGATGTAGATAAAACATCGTTAAAGTTTACCGATTCGTTAAAATTTGGTATTAAATACCGAATGTGAACGAATCGGTAAAAAAAAAAATACCTAAAGTCAAATACCAATTCGGTGTTACAGAATCCATTACCAATTCGGTAAATACCGAATCGGTAATTCAAAAAATCGTAATTTGTTGAATCAGCCAATCCTGTATCACCACCAAGTGCCCGAGTCACAGAAGAGGCAAATCTGGAGTGGCATTCGGGACAAAATCAATGCCATAGGTGTGACCCTGCGCACCATAGAGGACATTAGGAAGGGGTGGTACGACCTCAGGAAGACTCCAAAACTAAGGATGGCAGAGAGACAAAGGCAGGCTGGCAAAACAGGTGGAGGTAAAAACCGAGCCCCAGCACCAACACCACTGGAACTGATGGTGGAGTCCACCATCCAGCCGGAGAGTGTGAGTGGCAAGGGAGACGCAGACAGCTCCGCCAGAGCAGCTAGAAAGCAAGGTAAGAAGCATGCCCAGCATGCTGTGCTACCCCCTCCCCAACCCAAATCCCCATAATGGCAAAGGGGCTCCCACTCCACCCCATGTCTTACTGGTTGCCTGCAATGCAATATGGGAGATGTAGTCAGAGGGAACTCATGTATAGGACAGTCAGGCAAGCAAACACAATAGCATGGGAAAGTAATTGGCTACGTCAGGACAACCACTGTGCTCTGTAGGCATGTTGTTTAATGTAATTCCATTGCAGACAGAGCAGTGAGTATATCTACATTTGTGCCATTACAGGCGAGTCATCTCGCAGTGCAGCAGAGTGCAGCAGAGCAGAGTCAGCAAGGCCAGAGGGGAGGCAAAATGAAGATGTCAGCATGCCTGCAGGGACCACAAGCTCTGCGCCATCACAGCCATCTATTCCTCCACCACAACCATCACCACAGCACCAGGGAAGGCCGCAATCCCCTCTCACACAGTCACCACTGCGACGATCACCAACACCCCCACCACCACAGTCAAGCAGGAGGCATGCCGTCACCACCCTCCAGCAGCTGGAGGAGTCGGAGGAGGAGGGCACAGTGGACGTACAAAGTCCAATCGAAGATAGATACAACAGGGAGAGGGCTGATTCTCCATCCGAGGGCGCCCACATCTCATCAAGACGCCGCAGGGCAAGGCCAGACAGTCCAGAGGCATTCGAGCAGGGTGACAGTGTGTTTGCTGGACTGGAAGGCAACATGCTGAAGGTCCAGCGCCTGCAATGGAGGGAGATGAAGTCAATGCACAGGGAGGTGGCACACATCAACAAGCATATGCACAGGATGGAGAAGGGCATCAGTGCTATGGGGGAGAACTTGTGTGCGGGAATGGAGAGAGTAGCTACCTCTGTGGACAACCTCTGCAGCCAGCTTGAGCAGGACCGTCTTGGCAGGCGCAGGGAGAGACAGAGGCTCCAGGCCTATACCAAGTCGGTGAACCGGCTGGCCACTGCAACATCACTGATGTGTCGCAGGTACATCGCCATGCAGGAGGAGATGGCGCATTGCAGCAGGGATGTGGCCAGGGGGATGATGTCTATGACCTCAGTGTTAGAGCTCATGCAGAATGCTAAGGCGGCCACAATGGAAGGGGGGGACAGTGAGGAGGCTACCAGCCGTGGTAGTATTACGCCCTCACCCACCGAGTGCAGGAGGCGTAGTGAACGTAACGTGGCTGCACAGAAACAGTCCAACACACCAGACAGTGCCGATGGAACGTGCACGTGCAGCGCGTGGACGCAGGAAGTAAAGTCCTATGGCTGTTACCATGCATAAGATGGGTGATGTAACCCATGTCCAATTGGACATTGATCACAATACTGGAGGTGTGCCTAATAAACACCTTAACATATAACTCTTACTGGCTCTGTGTCGTTACTCACTCAGAAATAGTTTGACGTAATCTCTGCCCGTCTCTGTCTCCCATCATGTTCAATTGCAACACCAGCTGCGCAGGGCTCTGGCTGAGGGTTGTCCTCGTCCTCGTCCTCTGAGTCAGTTAGTTCCACTGCTGTTCCTTTTTTCGTGGCCAGATTGTGTAGCATTGCACATGTAGCAATTATCTTGCAACATTTGATGGGGCTGTACAGACGTGCACCTCCAGTTTTGTGGAGGCAACGGAATCTGCTTTTGAGCAATCCAAGTGTGCGCTCCACCACGTTGCGTGTGCTCCTATGTGCCACATTGTATCTCCTCTCCCTTGGGTTGGTTGGGTTGAGATATGGTGTGAGTAGATAAGGCCGGAGGGCATATGCGCTGTCACCTATGTACAGTAGTAAGTGGCATTAATATTTGTGTGACCAACAGCTTGAGCCAGGGTGTACATCAGGGTGTGTCACATTGACTTACCTAGTATGTATCCGTCTCCAAATTCACCAGCAAGCAGTCGTGTATGGATGCCACTGTTCCGGAAGATGTATGAGTCGTGGCTACCCCCGGGGAATTTGGCCACAATGTCAGTTATAATGTACTTGGCATTACATATCATCTGCACATTGATGGATTGGGTGGATTTGCGGTTTCTGTATATGTATTCTGCTGCAGGTGGGCAGATGGGTATATGGGTCCCATCGATGCAGCCAATTACGTGTGAGAACTGCGCAAGTTGGTAGAACTCCAGCTTGGTCCTCTGCAGCTCCGCCTGTGTACTGGGGAAGGAAATGTAATGTTCCATTCTGTCCATCATGGCATCCAGGAAGGTGTTGAGGAAACGGGATAGACAGCTCTGTGACACTCCACCCACTGCAGCTATCACACCCTGGAAACTTCCTGATGCAAGGAGGTGCAGCAACAGAGTACCTGGACATGGGTGGGGATTGCGTGGGCCCTTGGTGTCTGATGCTCCAGATAGGGTTTTAGGTCCCGTATTAGGTCCAGGGTGGTATCTGGGTGCAGTCTGTATCTTTCATGGATTTCAGGTTCTGTCAATTGGAACAATGTGATGCGTAGTCTGTACACCCGCTCTTCACGTCACCAGATCCTCACTCCTGCTGCTCTCAAGCGTAGCCGCCTTGCTAGGAGGTAGAGGGCCGCCATTGTGTTTACACAGATGCATTTTGGGCCTGTCTTTATGCACTGCACCTGATTACCACCTGCTCTTGAAACGTGGTAAATACCGATTCGTTATTACCGAATCTGGTCATATTCGGTAATAACGAGGTTTGCTACATCGCATTTCTGGGGGTTTTACCAATTCGTTGATTCCGAATCGGTATTCATTGTTTCGGTATTTTCAAATCGGTAAATAAGGAATCGGTAATTTTTTACCGATTCGTTATTACCGATTTCATTCGGTATTAAGTACATCTCACATGGCTAAATACCGGTCGGTAACGCCGAAAAAGAGCCATTTTCGGTGTTACCGACCGGTATTTGGCCACCTACATATGGCCCTAAGTGGTTTTTTTTTTTTTTTTTTTTTAAAACCTTTATTGAAAAATGCGTATCAGTACAAGCGCAGGCCTACAACCACAGGGGCCGGCCGCAAAAGCAGGAGAGACAAAAAAGGAGCAACAACAATGCGTATGGCAAACTGAATACAGTAGAGACGTGAAATGAAGTCGCTACACAGTAGGCGCCAGGATAAGAAAGGTTCCATTTTATATTTATAGAGGAAGTAGCAGCCATATCTACCAGTGCGTCATGCAACATAGACAAAAGAGAAGGGGGGAGGGACGGGAGGGATATAGCCCCCCACGCAATCAGGTAACCACAGTAGGGCAAATCCCAAAGACATCCTATGCCCATCAAAGGGGTCAAAAATCAAGGACAAATCGTAGCAAACAATTAAATAGGACGCCACATAAACAGCCCACCCGCCCCGAAAAGAAGAAAGTGCAGACACTTGCAAAACGAAGGAGGAAGAAAAAGGGACATAGCCCACCCCCTAGAAATGAAGCAAAAAGGGACCATAGAACAAAACAAACTAAAATAACAAACACCCCCCCCACCCTACATCACTGTAATGGCTATGGCCTATCCCACTAAACAGCGTGCCTGTCGCCCCAGAAAACCCAAAAGATAGGAGAAAAGAGAAAGGGAGAAATAACGGAGAAAGAAAAGGAGAAAAAGAGAAAAGAAGAGAAAAAGGAGAGAGAGAGGAGAGGAGCCGGCGATCGAGATGCAGAACACCTCCCCACCCGCAACAAAAGATCAATAATCGAGGTCAAAAAGGACACCGAGAAAAGCCTACACAGAGGATGGAGACAGAAACTGTCCAAATAATAAAGCCCGGAGATGCCATTAACAAAACGAGAGTCCCGCAGGCACCCAGGCACGATCACCCCTGTCCACTTCTACGAAGAGCAGAACTGCCAGACTCCGGCATGGTCAAGAAACAGTACGATACAGTGGGCTCATACCAGTCAGGGAAAACAAGTGGAATCTTCGCGGAACAGCGTCCCGGCCACCAAGGAGCAACCAGGAAAACTCCGCTGCAGTCAGAATGCAAAAGTACACCAAATATCCACGTGGTCAAGTACAAAATCCGGGCCGTCCAGCACGAAGCAAAAAAATCAGGACGTAGGAAACACTGCAGCATCGGTTCCAAGTCCACTTGATCCCATAGAATCGAGCCACCATCAGGAGATTCCAGCACAGCAGCTGTAGGAGACTCAACGAAACCAACTCGGGGAGACGACACAGCGTCACAAAATGGCGGAGCAAGCATTGCGGCGATCCGCAACTCCAAGTCCCGGCATTGCAAGGACAGGTCGATCCGTAGAGCAGCCAGGGCGAGCAAGACAGAACTCCGTGTAGGGGCCGCCCAAAACAAACAAGGGCCGGGGAGAGCAAATGCAGCAACGTCCCTGGCACCAGGAGGAAGACACTCCGAGGGGCCATCCGCCATCTTGAGTACATCGCCCGCCGCCATTATCTCGTCCGCCTCCAAGTCCACCATGAGTGCCGGAGGCCCCAGGACACACAGTAGATCCGCGGCGGATGGCGCTCGGCGGAGAAAGGAGAGTCACCAGAAGAACGGGTGTGCTCCCCACAACTCTCGGGGAGCCCAGGCGGGACAATCAAAAGGAGTAGGCGTCTCACCCAAGGGGCGCCGGACAACACGGTTTCCCTCTCCGGTCCGGCAGGAAATCGGGCATGTGGGGTGGTCCACTATCGAGGGTGGGTCCGCTCCAGTCTTTCCGGCCCGCGGCTCTCAGGCTCCCACCATTGGGTCTCTCCACCGGGTCCGGACCGCCGGCACTCCGAACACCTCCGGGCAGACACTGCACTCGAGGCCCCGGCGTCAGGGCCGGGAAGGCCGGCAGGACGACAAGGGCAGAACGCAGAAACCACTGCACGCCGGAGCCCCAGAAACAGACGGTAAGTGAAGGCTCTTCCTTGGTAACCAAATTCGGAACGCCCCGAACAGGATTAAAGACAGGATAGATGGCTGGGAGGAAAGGATCACGGAGCGAGGCGTTTATGCGACCGTTCCGATCGCCATCTTGGCTCCTCCGGCCCTAAGTGTTTTTATTATTTACACTTTTCCATTCAAGAAATGTGAGGGCCACGAGAGGGACCATGCACCTGTCAACTCAACCGCTTTTTAATTATGTTCATCCACTTGGCAAGCAAAGGGGCCTCTGTAAACATTAATGCAATCCCCAACTTTTCAAAGCCATATCACCCTCCAAAAAAGTGTTGAATACCTCGTGAAACTTAATCGGAACACCTCTTAAACCTCATTTTGAGCCAAGCGGCTGGCAGGTACAGAGATATTTTTTAAGTAATATAGTGAACAAGAGTTATTTGTGCTGTGTAAAGTAGTATTGTTAATGCAGGAAGAAGCAGCAATTCATCTTGTTGAAAAGGCTTATAAAGTTGTTCATCTGCCCACGCTGCAGACGGTCGAGCCAGGAGACTTGGACTCGAAGCCCTTGTCCCCAAATTCAGATCCTGGAAACTCACTCCTTTTCACCTGCCGCTGCTCCTTTATTTAAACCGGGGGCACACAGAGGTGTTTGTTTTCCCAATGTTTTATTGGGGGGAAAAAAGATAATTTTGTTTTTTACTAAAACTGTATTTGTTGCAGAGTGTAGCAATATACTACATACAAAGTTACAAGCAAGTCTGGCTCCTCAGCTACCAGTAGTAAAAGTTTGCAAGATCCTCACCTCCTCCCAAAAAATCGAATATAGGGAAAGCTTCTCTGAAATCACTAACTCCGATCTCACTGGCACATGATATGCTAAAGGCAGGGGGCGGGCGCATTGTCATTCGAAAGGGGGTAATCAGCCTCAATCAGAATGACAATGGGCCAGCCCACAGACTGTGGGAGCTCAGGGAGGGGCTGCTGCAGCCTCTGGAGTTCAAGAGAAGTGCGAGCTACCCCAGGAAGCTGAATGAAAAAGTTATTGTTTTAAAGTACTATAGTAGAACTATTCTTGCTGTCCCGGGATGCTTTTTTGACAGACAGAAGTAGGGGAACAGACTAAAAAAAATGTTTTAAGTATGGGCACGCCATGCCCTTACGATCCCCCCTCCCCCCCCCACTTCTACCACTGCTTGCATCACGGTTCAAGGGTGCCTGCATAGGCGCTAGGCTGCACACACTGTGCGCCAGCACAAGGTAAGGTCAGGAATGAGCTGTATAATGTTAAATACGGCGCATTCCTACCCTTTCTTTTCCACGCAGCGCAGCAAGCTGACTTGCTGCGTGAAAGAATGATAAGTCTGCCCCATGGTGGGACATATTTTAGAATAGGTGTTAGATGGGACTCACATCTCAGACAAAGAAGCCAAGATAATAGTTGACTGTATATAAATGCAAGGCTGTGTCCATGACTCTAGAAAGTTTAAAAATTGAAGGGTGCATCAGCAATTAAAGGCCGGTCCCAACTGACTTTCATGGTTGTTTAATGAGCATAACTCCGGAACCTGGGTTTAGGTGAGCACGTGTAGAGTTATGTTTGCACCGCAAGCATGTCCCAGATCCCAGGAGCTACAAACCACCATCATGTTGATGCGGATTGTAGAACATTTGGTTGACAGCTGTTGTATCTCATACTCGCGTGTGTACATTACTTATGCAGGCCAACAGTGGCATCCTGCCTGCATGGCAACTGCCTTTGTGTTCTCGACCACTACCTTCTGATGCAGTTTTAATGTGCTTTGCACCCACTTCATCATAAGTACATACATGGGGTGATTGTAGTCTGCAGCGTGGATATTGTATTCTGCCAGCAAGATAGCTCTTGCCTTCAAATGCTGGCTTATCGACCTTTGGCTATGCTGCTTGGAGGATACACATGGAATGTCTATTTTGGTTGTTGGAGTTAGTAACCAGCTGCTCAATGGCGTTCCACCATATGAAAATTATGACCTGATTTGCCAAAGAATAAAAAGCTAGCTCCTGTGACCATGCATCAGGGCTTTACAGACAATCAATAAAGCAAGTGGAAGGGTTTGTAGCTGTTGGTGTGGATTGCCCAGTAGCCTCTGCTGGCATGCTTGGTCAGCCTAGCCTTGGCGTCAGGTAAATTACGGAATGACTTTGGATGTTTCCGGGACGAGGCTGCACAGGCGTTTCACAGATGGACCCATGCCTGTGTAATGGTCATTCGATGATTCAGGCACCCCCTCATTTGTATACACTGATACACGGCGCCTTGGGGTGCTATTGTATGCTGTGCTTGTCAAGGACGGTTGTGCATAAGATGTCCTGGACATTGTGAGGGTATCGTACCAGGTGCAGTACCTCTCCGATCATGTTCCCCTTCCCTTCGAATGCAGGTTGTGGGGGCGACGCCCTGCTGTTCGACTATGGAGATTTCCGCCTGAGTCCTCGGGGGATCCCGAGTATGCCATGGATATGCAGGAGGTGCTGGGGGTTTCTTTGAGGCTAACTGGGGTACGGACGATGCACACGGGACGGAATGGGTGGCACTGAAGGTGGTCATTAGAGGGGCGAGCATGGTAAAAGTATACCGCATTAGGAAAAAGTTGCAGCGTGAACTGGGAGAGGAGGGATTTCGACTTGCCGCACTGCATAGAGGAATGCAGGGTCAGGAGGGGGATGAGGTACCATTGACTGAGGCGCCTTTGACTGAAGTGCCCAGATGTAGGAAGGTGGATACCTGACTATGGTTACCCCAGATTGTTTGCCTTGTGTTTAGCTGGTTTTCGACTTAGTTGGCCTGGGATCCTGCTAATCAGGATCCCAGGCTATCTGCTCTCTCTTTAAAATGGACTCCATGTACCCTAGGTACATACCTAATTGGATTGGGTCACCTTATGAGCCCCTGTACAGTGTACTATAGGTACCCAGGGCATAGGTGCATACAAGGCCTACCAGGGGCTGCAGCATATCTTTTGCCACCCCTGGCTGGCCATCCAAACTGACACAACTGGCTGATCACTCAGCTGGGGCAAGGTCGTGTAATCACCCCATGCTTAGATATAGTATACCTATATCTAAACCTATATCTGGACACATATATGCCTATAAGTCACTCCTATGGCAGGCCTTAACAATCCTGAAGGCAGAGTGCTTGGTTTTATGTGAGATGATGCTCTAGCATGAGCTGAGCCTGTCTGCAGCTTTCGGAACCATTTCCTTATAGCTGTTCTGGGATACTGCCATACCATATACTCTTAAGTGCATTATAATCCTCGCGGTTATTGCTAACTTTGGTTTGGCTTTATCAAAACATGTCGTGTAAGGTGTCATACACTTTGGAATACTACCCCCTCGCCAGTTCTGGTGACGGGAGTAGCATTCCACCCTTCTAGAGGGAGAAGACATGTTACTTTACTTAAAACGCGGTTAATCCTAACCAGAGCCTCAGCATCACAAAATGGATGCTGCTGTCACAGACACAAGTCTGGCCTCCTGCTGCTGACCGAAACCTGGCAGGGGAGGCTTGGACAAAAGGTTTCCTGTCACAGGGCTGTGTTACACCACCCCAGACAGGAGATAGTGGATTGGGGCAGGGAGGGATGAATGAAACTAGACACTGCCTGGGGCACACAAGGTGTCCCAGGCAAAATCCAGTCAAACCGGTTCTGGGGCACTCCAGCCACAGCTCTGGCGCAAAACTGGACAAAGGGAAAGGGGTGTAACCACCCCCTTCCTGGGTCCCACCCATAGGAGGGATTTAGCAGGATATCCAGCTCCTTGATTTGGAATAAAGGTAGGAGCTGTGCCAATGCACCTCAGATTTATCCTGACTGAAACTTTGATACAGAACTCTGGACCCTTCGACATCCCACTCAACGTGGAAGACTGAAGAATCTCCCTTGTGGTCAAGGAGTGACCACCCTGTGCAAACAGGCACCATCCAGCGCCCAACGGTTTGCTTTGTTGCAATTCCCGCCGGAACTCGAGCGACAGAGATCAACAAGACCCAGTGTTCCTGCCATCCAACAGCCCGATCCACAGTCCCAGCGAATCTTAGACCCGTGGAGGTGACCTGAAGCGTGGGGCCGGCCATCTTGAAAAGACTGCAAAGTGCTGACCGTGCAGCTCCCAAGGCACCCTCGAAGCTGTGCATTGTGGTTTGAGAAGCCCCAGCCCCGAGCAGCTCGTGCACTGAAGATCACCCCTCTACACTCACCGAGTGCTGCGTGGGGCCCTTTTGCATTTTCCTGCTTGACGCGTTGGTCCGGTCGCTTGCCCGTTGGCTAGTGGCCCCAGTACCGACGAACCTTTGAATTTGCTCTGCTAGTCTGGTTGCTCTAGACTGGCCCTCGCTCCCCTGAAAAGGAGCAACCTCTCTGACCTTGCTGGTCCAAGTAAGAAGCAATCCTCCAATCCTGCGTGGTTTGCCTTTGCCAAGGCCTGTTGACTCCGATCCGGAAACCGACACCGCCGACAGCGAGAGCCTTCGTGGGACAGCTTGTGATCCACTCCTGGTCATCCTCGACACCCCAGAGTCACGTGGCAGCGGAGTCAAGCTTCCCGTCAACCACCTGATTGCGCCCGACATCGCCTGGTTCCTTCCTGGTTCCATCCTGGTCACTGGCTAGTGACCCAGACTCTGTCCCCTCTGCTTTCAGGTACTCTACATCTTCGATCCACCCTTCGATCCAACCGGACTCTTCTCTCCTGGCCGCCTGCTCCTGCCACTACGGCGCCTCTCAACAGTGGGTGGTGAGGTGTTGGAGCTCCGCACTGACTGGGAGTCCTCCTCACTGGGGGTCAGCACCCCTAGACCAGCAGTACGCAGGGCACGCAGTTCATCCAGGGCAGCAGTTGACTGCACTATCACAGTGGCGATGTCCTGAATTCAGTGAGAGAGCTCACGCTGGGTCTCTATGGTACGCCTTGCCAGCATATTGGTAGAGGAGGCCAGCCGGTTAATTGCGTGAGTGTAGTGGTCCATGCGGGCCATCTCTTTGCGCCTGGCTGCGCGTTCTGCACGCAACTCGGCAGTTAGCTCCTGCACAGCCCCCCTGATTTCTTGGCAAATTCCCCTGTTCCCTGCCCTAATCTCTCGCTGAATTGCCTTCATATGTTTTGCTTGTAGGCGGTGTACCTGAAGCATGTGCAGTTCGAGCCCAGCAAAAACCGATTCATCCTGATGCTCACTGGAGCTGAAGCCCGTGCGGGGTCTACGCCTGCCTGTGCCCTGTGGTCTTGACTCCTGCTGCTGGGAAACTGGTGCTTCAGACTGCACTATTTCATTGTTGTCCTCATCCTCTTCTTCCATGATTCTCAATGGCCTCACCATCCTCCTTCTGTGTCCCTGTGGTGGGATGAAAGGACTGTCCTCCCCATCTGTATCCTGGCCCTGGCTAGCTTCTCCAGAGGCTTGGGGTCCTGTGTCACTTGCACTGGCTGTTGCCTTTCCACTTGCAGGTGCTGTGGATAGAACAGCACACATTATTTATTTTTCCTGTCATATGATGTTCAAATAAACTTGTGTCATTCACCTTTCCTGACCTGCACATGTGAAAATTGCATTAGAGGGATGCTACTTCCAACATTACTGACTATAGTGACTACATCTCCCATAATGCATTGCTGTGGCTGCCTGTGTACTTGCTCTAGGCTGACATGTGGTTCCCCTTATCCCTAGGTTGCTGCAGGGGGTTGCTGGGGGTGGTTTAGGGTGGGAAGGCATGCTTCTTACCTGGTCTTGCAGCTGGTTGGGCTGAGCTGTCTAGCACGGACACGCTCGCAACACTCTGTGGAGGCAGTGTGCCCTCTACCAGTTCCTCCAGTGGTGTTGAGTCTGTGACATTGGAGGTTCCCCCACCGGTGAGCTGGGACTGCGCCAGCCTGGGAGCCAATTTCTCCTTTGAGCGCTGGTGCAGGTCGTACCAGCGCTTGCGCAACACTTCTACAGTCCTGTGTGTCACTCCAAGGGCATTTACTTTGGCTTGAATGCCTTCCCAGATCCGTCTCTTCCTGGTTTCAGGAGGCACCTTGTGTGAGCTCCTCCCAAATAGAATGTCATGGTTTGGCACCATCTCTGTGATGAGGGTTTCAAGTTCTGCCTCAGAGAACTTCAGCTTTCTCTTCCTGGCTGCTTCCCCTTCTTGCTGCTCCTGCTGGGTTGCTGGAACATCCTTATTTCCACCTTCTGCCATGGCTCCTGAGTAGCAAACAACACTCTCACACTCTCTCCCAATCAATAGTGAAGCACCATGGGAAATCACTCACTTCCTGGATGGTGATGTCATTCAAAAGCATCAGGATTGTGATTGGAAGTTTCCAGAAAATCGCAAATTAGCGATTTTTCCCGATGGAACATCGCAATTTAGCGAATTTCACGCTGCGATCTCGCTATTTTGCGATTTACACGCTACGATCTCGCAATTTTGTGATATTTTACAGGTTAGGGAATCGCTATTGTCCATCGCGCAAATATTTAGCGATTATGGGCGAATCGCTAAAAATTTCCAATTGTGTTGATACATGCCGATTTGCGATTCTGATTTTGCGATTCAGTAAAATTCGCAATTTCAGAATCGCAAATCGTGTTCTTGATACATATGGCCCCAAGTTCTAGTCCAGTCGGAAGACTTCTAAAACAGTAACATTGTAACATTTACGCACCATTGACTTTGCATTGGTGCATGCGTGTGCTTTTAGCGCTGCACCCGATTCCCGCGGGCTACTCCCGTCCTAACTGCTGTTAGTCCAGTGTAGTCCAAGCAATTCCCAAGGCCCTAGGCCTTACCATTGTTCGTAAAGTGATACTTATACCACTTTTTTAATATATGGTTTGAGTGGCCACCGGCCCTATCCATAATTGTGCAACTTTTGTATGTTTAACTGTGCTTTTGTTTAAACGCTTGTGCCTCTGGACTCATAAAGAGTACAGAGGATTATTCTAGTAATAAATACATATATTTTTATAATATATAACTTGTGTGGTGTCCTTTCATTTGATATTACAGGATTGCATATGGTAAAACAGCTGGCTTCACATGCCCTCTTGAGTTTAGCCTGAAGGCTGCTTAGTCCATGCTACCTCTAGGATAGCTTGTCTTTTAAGGTTGACTTGCAACCACCACCATAAGGGATTGTTTGGACTGATACACGGTGCCCCCAGAATTGTGGACATCATACATCAGGCTACCTTCTCACACCAGAGCTGTGGTGATGATCACAGTTGATTAGACAGTAGACTGTCATGTCCGCAGAGACTATCGCCTGCGACTGCCTAGAGAGGGGGATAGATCGGGACGCATGCTTGCATGGTTGCTCAGGAGGGAACGACCTCCGCCTACAACATTGGGTCTCAGAGCACCTGATGGTAAAATGGTTATGAACCAGTTCGCAGTGGTGAGACTGGTGCAAGCTCACCTAGCTGGTATATACATTACCCCAGAACTAGAAGGGGATTCGGCAGCTGTTGACTTCCTGGCGCAGATTGAACAGCTACGTTTAACAACGGCGCAGGTGGAGAGGCTGGGTGAGGCTCTGACTTTGGACAACCTGAAGGAGGCTCTTTGGGAAATGGCTTGCGAAATGCCAATGACCAGATGGGCTCCTGGTTGACTTCTATCAGGTGCATGCTGCTACTCTGCTCCTGGTGTTGCTGGAAACCCTTTTGGAAGCTCATGAAAAGGGCAAACTGCAGTTTCATTTGCGAGAAGCAATTATACTTATGCCACCCAAGCCGGGCAAGGACCCAGTAGATCCGGGGTCTTATAAACCCTGTCCATGCTGGATGTGAAACTACTTGCAAAAGTCTTGGCGTTACGGCTGGGGAGGGTTATCACACATTTGGTGGGTGACGATCAGTGTGGCTTCATGCGAAGGAGGGTTTCACATATGAACCTCCAACGATTATCCCATGTGATGCACAAAACGTGGAGGTCTGGAATCATTGGATATCGAAAAGGCCTTTGATACTCTGGTGTGGCCATATCACTGGGAAGTCCTGGTGCACATGGGCCTGTGAGATGAATATATGTTAAGGTTACGCCTGCTTTATACTTTGCCTATGGGTAGAGTGCAATTGGGGACCGAGGTGTCTGAGGCCTTTGATATAAAAAGAGTCACACAACAGGGGTGCTCGCTGTCTCCGTTGCTGTTTGCCCTGGCGATGGAGCCGCTTGCAATTTACCTTTGAGATCGCTTGGCGGATTGGGGAGTTCAGTTCATCCAGGTTATGCATTAATAGACAGAAGACAGTACTGTACCCCGTAGCTGCATTAGTGGACAGCGAGGTGGCGCATCTTCCTGACGTGGAAGTGGCGTGGGAAGTGCACAGTTTTCGATACCTCTGACTTCAGATCACCCATAATAGTCGACTCCAGTACTCTCTAAATATGGGGAGAATCCAGGAAGGCCACAAGCTTTCTATCCGATTTTGGACCACACTGCCGCTATCAGTCGTGGGCAGGATGGCCCTCTGCATGATTGTTCTCCTACCCCATGCCTCTGTTTGATACAGAACTCTTTCTGCACACTCCCCTAGGCATGTTTAAACAAATAGATAAGTTATAAGTGGATCTTGTAAGGGCGGGCAATCGGTGCAGGGTGCGCCTGGACAGGCTAAAGTTGGATCTGAGGGAGGGTGGACTGGGGCTCCCTGATGTGCATCTGTACTATCTGGCGGATCTTCTACAGTATGCGGGGATGTGGTGTGATATTGAACCTAATTAGGAACAGAGATTGATTTTGGGGACATGGAGTACGGTTCCACTCCCCCAGTTGCTAATGCATGGCAGGGATTTGCCTCTGCACACTCTTTTTTGTGTGGTGAATGTGGTGGGAGCGTGGGATACGGCGGTTCGTAGGGTCATTAGAAGAGCGCCATATGATCTGCTTCTTCCGATCTGCTGGCTGCAACCTTTCTTGCATGTCCGTGGGTCCATGAACATTGAAGGTTGAGTTACGTACGGGGCAATGTGATTGGGCGGGTGATCTGTACATGAACTGTACTTTAATGTCATTAGCAGAGATGGGGACCCATTATGGGGTGGACAACAGACAGTTCCTGTAATATGCTAGCATTTCCCACACAGTTTGTGGGATATGGCCCACCTTTCTAGAGGAGCCACGGATAACCTTTGTTTGCGCTGTGATTTTGGATCCAGGCTCCTATAAGGGCATCATCTCTAGATTGTATGTAGCACTTAAGGCAGACATGACATTGGTGCTCATTGTGAGCTTGGGACAGGATGGTGGATGCTCCACTGACAGACAGTGAATGGCGCAGGGTGCAATCACAGGTACGCAAGATGGCGAGTAATACCCGATTTAAGTTAGTGCAGTTTTACTTTCTTTAAATATCAGACCTACAGACCCCGGCCCGAATTCACTTAGCGATTCCCACGCTTGCTCATGATGTGGTGTAGCGTCCTCGGTCTTCTGTCCCGTGTCTTGGAATTGTGCACAGCTACGGTTGTACTGGGAGGAAGTATGGCGAGATGTGTAGGCTGAAAAGGGTGGCTGTGGAGGTTTCGGTGCGACTATGTCTGCTTGGGTTGCCCCCCTCCCTCGAAAGGGACGAAAATTGCAATATACGTTTGCTCAGTTAGGCCTACTATTAGCATGTTGTAGCATAGCTACATATTGGGCTAGCTCTATGTCCCGACACTTCTTCGGGACATAGAACCCGATAGAACCCAGAGAGTTCGGCTCCCCCTGTTCCGATCCGCGGCCACCGAAGTCATCTGCGGCGTACCTCAAGGATCCTCGCTCAGCCCCACCCTCTTCAACATCTACATGAGCCCCCTCGCAGCCATCGCATGCCAACACAACCTTAACATCATCTCCTACGCCGACAACACCCAGCTGATCCTCTCCCTCACCAACGACCCCACCACCGCCAGAGCCAGCCTCCAGGAAGGAATGAAAGACGTCGCGGAATGGATGAAGATCAGCCGTCTGAAACTGAACTCAGACAAGACGTAAGTCCTCATCCTGGGACCATCTCCCTCGGCCTGGGACGACTCCTGGTGACCCCCTGCCCTGGGCACCGCCCCCAAGCCAACGAACCATGCCCGCAACCTGGGCTTCATCCTGGACTCCTCGTCACTATGCCCAAGCAAGTCAACGCCGTCTCGTCGTCCTGCTTCAACACCCTGCGCATGCTCCGTAAGATCTTCCGGTGGATCCCTACAGAAACCAGGAAAACGGTCACCAAAGGCCCTCGTCACCAGCCGACTGGACTACGGGAACACCCTCTACGCGGGAACCACAGCCAAACTCCAGAAAAGACTCCAGCACATACAGAACGCTTCTGCACGACTCATCCTGGACATCCCCCGTCGCAGCCACATCTCTGCCCATCTGAAAGACCTTCACTGGCTCCCCGTCAACAAGAGGATCACGTTCAGGCTCCTCACCCACGCACACAAGGCTCTCCACGATATGGGCCACAAGTACCTCAACAGCCGCCTCGCATTCTACACTTCCACTCGCCAGCTCCGATCCGCCAGCCTCGCCCTCGCCACCGTCCCACGTATCCGAAGATCCACCACCAGAGGAAGATCCTTCTCATACCTGGCGGCCAAGACATGGAACTCCCTCCCCACCCACCTACGGCTGACCCAGGACCATCTCTCCTTCAGGAAACAACTCAAGACCTGGCTGTTCGAGCAGTAGCGACCCCCCCCCTCCCCCCAGCGCTTTGAGACCCTAGCGGGTGAGTAGCGCGCTTTACAAATCTCATGATTGATTGATTGATTGATTGATTCGGTGGAAAGCTGACCCGCGAGAGTGGGCGGTGACAGAGGGCTGCACACAGAAAGTGTGTACTGATACGAGATAACGTGGAAGAGCGGGGAGGGAGGGATGGGCTTAGCGACGCAGATGCAATGGGTGAGAGTGGGCGGGAGGGAGAATTGAGTTCACATAAGTCACCTGATGTTACACCGGGATTGGGTTGGTTGAACCTCCTACATTCCCCGAAGCCCCCCCACCCCCCCACCGCTTGACTGTGAGTGTTAGCTTGGAAGAGGATTTTGGCCTCCTTGATTTCCATGCGACCCACTCTGCAAGGACCTTTGCTATATGTGTAGAGGGTGAGACGTGTAGTCTCGTTTCCCTTACCTCTAGATAAGATGGTATGTGTTTTTATTCTTCATTGGTTGGGACCTGCTGCCCCCACCCACATCTAAATGCTAATGTATTTGGTGAACGTGTGGAAATTCTGCCATTTTGTACTTTGTATTCTACTTTGATGATCTGAATAAACACATTTCAAAGAAGAAAAAAAAAGATGGTAGTGCATACGGTTCTTTCAGCAAGGTGATACAGCTACTAATTTGACATTCACATTCAGTGATGTATTTTTTCGGAAGGGACCATCTATTGTGCCAGCTTAAACTACACATTAATTCTAGGTGCACTGTGATGCATGCACACTTCCAGTACCGGGTTCTGAATGATTGGGTTATTATGAGTACTGGCATATTTAAGAGATACCATTTGACCCCTGTACACCTTGATATGAATTCAGGCATACCTTGCCTCCTGTGACACATTGGGAACACTGTAGGCTGTGATGGACCAAAGGTAAGCATGGTTCTGTATGGTTAGTGCCGAGCTACATACATTGGTGGTATATAACATGGTAGATGATGGCAATCGGGTAAGGACTGTGATGACTGTTGGGTGTGCCTCACAATTTGTGGGTGACTGGAACAGCGATGGTGGTGTCATGATTAAGGGCAGATAGCATGGCTGGAGTAGAGCACGTGAAGATGTGTGTGGATATGGAAGCCCGAGTTTTCCCCTGCTTGGATGGAGGAATAGTCCATGCACATCATTATCAGTATGGTTGAAGCACCAGAGCGCAAGGGCTTTGGCAGATCAAGCCTCCAAAAACACCACTGGAGAGAGGAATGCGTTTTTGAGCCCCAGGGAACACACAGGCCACCACACAAAAGACAAAACGCTTGTGGGGGGGGAGATGTGTTTGGTTGACACTGTTGGGATGAGGCACAGGTTTGGTAGATGCCAGGTCCCTTGCATAGGCCACGTGGAGCTCGTGCACAAGTATGTTGCTAACCAGGACCCTGATAAGGAATTTCACATGGGTGAGGCAAAGACCAGTGGTTTCTGAACATAGATCATAGATCCCCCCTTAAAATCCAACACAGCTTGATATTAGAAGGACTCAACAGAGCTATTAGGAACATACGTGATCGGGTTCTGCCATGCTCAACCTGCCTGGGCTCAGACTCATGCTGTGCTGCTAGTCTCTTACATCTATACTCAGATCTTTACTTTGTGGTATTGTAAAATGGCCGACTGAATTCAGAGTGAAGGTTGTGCTATGAATGTTAGAAATAAATCAACTATTCTGTGTTGCTTTAAATGGCTGTGGTGTGTGTCATTTGCTTGATATTTTCTTGTTTACTGCGATGTTAGATATTGTTACACGGCATGCTTAATAAACATACAGCTTTATGTGTGGTGATAGATATATCATCTGCTACAACTGAAGACACTCACACATATACATACGTTCATGCTCCTGCTTCATCACCTTCGCAGGTACACACATCTTCCACTTATGTTCTCAATGTCGAAATGGATTTCCATGTGTCAATTTTAGCACTCAGATAGGGATACCTGGGTATCATTCATTTCCATGATACTCCGAGGATCTTTCACTACAATTAACGTTCTATATAGGCCAACCAAATCTTTACATGCCCAAGTTGGTCTATGTTGCTAACTACTCAAGCACGCACCATAGTGAACTCCTTGTACGGCATCTGGTGTCAGAAAAACAACAACAAACTAGTTCTTGCTTACCGCTGAAAGAGCGCGGGTTCACCTGCTATAGATTTTACCATACTCAACAGAGCCCATAAAAACATACACACTTTAAACAGGTAAACCTACGCTTAACCAGTGATTTAATTGGACTTTTAGGACCTATACCTTGACTTACCAATCCTAGTCACCTGTACCTGGAGTCCTAAGGGATCAAGGGAGTTAGCAAGAAAATAGGTAGTAATAAACATTTGCACTCATAAAATAAAATAAAATACGAGGGATCTTTTAAATCAAGTACTGTAGATGCAATTTGACCAAACTACCATGTTACTAGTAGGACTGGACGTAGAATCACTGTTTACAAGTCTACCCCAAAGAGAAACACTACAAATGCTTGAAGACACACTGTTTAGGGAAGAGTGGACCTACCAAACACCACGCCACTTTGTCCTCGAATGTTGCCGGCTGGCATTAACTGAAAATTATTTTGAATTCGATGGAAACCTATGCTTACAGAAACATGGAACTTCCATGGGCAGTGCATTCGCTCCTTCGGTGGCAGGTTTGTATGTTAGCCGATTTGAAGCTGACAATGTATTCGCTGACACTAACCCTTTCGTTTCCAGTATTCTTTACTGGAAACGATATATTGATGATGTCCTAATGATCTGGAAGAGAGAAACTGATCTGAACCTCTTTATGGACTGGTTAAATACAAGAGATGAATGCCTGAAGTTCATGTTTACATCAGATGATACCAGCATAGACTTTCTAGACCTAACAATTTTTGTCAAGAATGGACAGATCGAAACGAAAACTTTTACGAAGCCCACAGCAAAGAACAGCTTGCTATCATATAAAAGCTTCCACCCGAAACCTCTCAGAGACAATCTGCCTTATAGCCAATTTTTAAGACTCAAAAGAAACTGTAGCCGCCAAAACAGTGACTATAAGGAACAGGCCATAGAACTGAGTCTTAAACTTAAGTGTCGGGATTACAAACAAACAACGATTTCTAAATGCCGGAAAAGAGCCAATAACCAACCAAGGCCATCCCTACTGGAGACCAATAATCAAGAACCAGTTTCAAACTTGGTAACGTGTGTGACAACATACTGCCCGGCAAGTTATATGGTCCAAAAAATAGTAAAAAAGAACTGCCGAATACTCACCTCAGGAAATCTGGATTGGCCAAAACCAAGATTTGCTAATCGTAGAACACGCAATTTAAAAGATTTACTGGTCCACACACGTCCCAAGAGACAATTACATCATGAACGGCTAAGGAACATAGATATGACAATCATAACAGGACACTACCCTTGCGGAACGTGTCTAGCCTGTAACTCAACTACGACGACCAAAACATTGCAATTAACAGAGACATTGCTTTGGACCCAGAGACAACATACAAATTGTAACTCATCTCATGTGATCTATAAGATTGAAGAAAAACAACACAAAACTCTGCACCCATTCTGTTGAATCAGGTCACACTGTAGAGGAACTGAAATGGACTGTCATTGAAATGTTGAAGGACAAGACTGGTAATGCTGAAAAAGTCCTATATGAAAGAGAACAGAGATGGGTAAATCGTCTGAAAACTCACCTTATTGGACTCAATGATGTTGTCCCTTGGCACCAGTTTGCCTAAATGTATGTATATATTTTTCTTATTTTTCCTATTACGTTTACTGGATGTATATGAAAATGTCCATGATGGTGTCCCTTGATAACAGCTTGTATATTTGTATATATATCTATCCTTTTACATTTATTGCATTGGATACATATGCAAATTTCCTCGATTTGAGAATTTATTGTAATTTTCAACCCAGGTTTTATAAATTATTTTTCAGAAAATGTGACCTCTTAGAAACAATTTAGGAACAGAGACATTATTTGATCGACTAATAGGAGAACTTTAAGATCAGTAGTCGATAGTCTGTCTTCTCTGTTTTTCTAGTTCACATGTAAGACCCGCTTTTCATTACGATACAATCAAAAGAAAAACGGTAACACTGGTGACTAATTTGTTTTAAAACGGATATATATACTGACGTAAAACACAGAAAACAACATGAAATCTTAGAATAATAATCCCACATATGAGCGCTATACTGAACATTAGCACGAACGTATGTTTTCTATGTCTTTTAAGAAAAGCAAAATTGTGTGTGGTCCGTTTTCCATTGTTATGAGACTCGGAGCATAGAAAAACAAGCAACTGACACAGTTCCGTGTCCGGGGGCAGCGCCAGCACCAGTACACGCGAGACGCCTTTCGTTGCGGGTAAGATAATTGCAAGGCTGAAACTGAAACTCGAGCCATCCACATAACGTTACTCTTAGCATTATCCAACGTAAAAATACCCATTTTTCTTTCAATTTAGCCTGAGACCAATTGGTCTAAATCCCTGATGTGACACAATATCGCTAAGATCGAGGTAACCTTCCATTTTTTCTCCTTACATTGTTGTTTGTTTTTTTTTTTCACAACAATTTTATTGATAAAGATGAGCATATGGATGAAAGTGGCATCCCACAATCAGGACGATACCACCAGGCATTGTAGTTACATTTGCAAAATAAATCTGAGCATTGAAGCAATGAACCAGCGGAACCATTGGTACAGAAAACCCCAACCCCATCTTCCTCATTTCAGAATTTACCCACCCAACTCCCCGAACCCTCCCTCAACCCTCCCTAACCCTATGCATGTGTGTGGGAGCCACATGTACCGTATTTCTTTGTGCAGCAAGTGTGAGTGTGGGAGTGGACTTCTCCGGAGCAGACTGGACTATAGGTCTTCCTCCGGGTCCTCCGGGGGATCCAGTGTCAAACCTCTGTAATCTGCCCACCGCTTCCATATCTTGAAATGTTTGCGAGGGCAACCCCGCGCCTCAAAGATTGGCCTCTCCAGACCCATACAAAAATCTAAGCCTGCCTTCCACGCAGCCAGGGGGGGGAGCCTCACCTCCTTCCATGCTCGGGCCATGTCTCTTTTGGCTACCATCAGTCCCAGGAGGAGCAGGTGACGCTTATAGGCATTACCACCAACCCCCTCCAGGATGTGCAGCAGGCCCAAGCGGTGGGTACGGGGAAGGGTCCAGCTCAACACCTCCGACAGACAGCCCCATACACCCCTCCAAAAACCAGCTAGTTTTGAACACGACCACACCGTGTGGAGCAATGTACCCACTTCCGCCCCACATCTCAAACATTCCGGGGACTCAATCAGACCTGCCCTCCACAGACGCTCTCGAGTATAGTAAGCCCTATGCAAAATCTTGAACTGTATGAGGCGAAACCGCATTGCTATAGCTGCCCCCCTCGGGGATTCTAACGCCTCCCGCCAGTCATCTTCATCCAGCAGCCCCACATCGGCCTCCCAGTGCGCCTTCAGCCGAAGAAGAGTGGAAGAGCAATGTACAACCATGGTCTGGTAAATGCGCGATACTTTTTTGTCTCCAAGGTCGCCCATGAACACCTTCGCCTCAATCGGGCTGAACTCTGGGAGCGAGTCAAGATTAGTTATACTGGGCGTCAATGCATGTCGAAGTTGTAAATAGCGATAAAATTGAGATTGGGGCATACCAAATTCAGCACTAAGAGCCTGGAAGGACTTGAGAGTCGTCCCGGACATCACGTGACCGAGCTGCGATATTCCTATCGAGTCCCATCCATCGAAGCCTGATAACTTAGAAAGTTCTGGTAGCAAACCGTTACGCCACAACGGCGTTTCCGCGGTCAGTCTACCCCACCAACCCATGCGACGCAGGGCCTGCCGCCATATCCCAAATACAAGTTGAGTGACTCTCGGCAATGGCCGACGTAGCCGGGGCGAGTATAGGATGGTGTGGAGCGAGTTATCCCCCATCAACGCACGTTCTAGAGCGTACGCCGGATCTCCACCGTCACCATACCACCATTCATTTAGAACAAGAAGATGAGCGGCCTGGTAGTATGACCGTATATCCGAGGTGGCCAGGCCCCCACAGTACGTGGACAGGAAGCATGTGCGCAGCGCCACCCTGGCGGCACCGCCAGCCCAAAGGAAGCGGCCCAGTACTGAGTCAACCCGCCGGAACCACTGGGGCGGAATAGGATACGGATGGTTCTGTAGTTGGTAGAGTAGGCGCGGCAGTGCAACCATCTTAAAGATAGCCGACCTGCCAAAAATGGAAAGAGGCATTCTGGACCAAGTTTTAATATCCGCCTGGACCCGCTCCCATACGGGCAAGAGGTTATGTTCCCAGGCCGCGTCCACTGAGTTCGAAAGGAATACCCCAAGGTATTTCAGGCCAGCAGTAGCCACCTGCAGTTCCGAAGCCCAGGGATCCGTCACCATATCTCCCTGTATTACCCATAGGGTAGATTTACGGACGTTGAGGTATAGACCCGATACCTCTCCGAAGAGTTGCATGACCTCCAGGACACGTGGGCCGGAGTGCTGTAGATCGGTGAGGAAGAAGAGGACATCGTCCGCGTATAATGCAATTTTATCCGACAGTGTGGTATTCCACTCAAAGCCCCGTATCAACGCGTCTCTACGAACTCTGGCCGCTAGGGGTTCCATTGCTAAGGCAAAAAGATATGGGGAAAGAGGGCACCCCTGTCTTGTCCCTCGGCCAACGCGGAACCTCTCTGACACCGCCCCGGCGACTCGCACCGACGCCGTGATGTCCGTATAGAGCAGTTCGATATAAGAGCGAAAAACCGGGCCCAGGTTGAGCCACGATAGTAACGTAAACAGGTATGACCAGCTGACCGAATCAAACGCCTTGTTGGTATCGGCCAACAGCAGTGCCGCCTGGTCCCCCACGGCTCCAACAGCGCCTAGTGCCGCCTGTGCCCGTCTAATATTGTGTCGCGTTGCCCGGTGGGGCATGAAGCCCGCCTGATCAGAGTGAACCAGATCTGTAATATACGGAGCCAGGCGGTTCGCCAGGGCCTTGGCCAAAATTTTTGCCTCTATGTTGATGAGGGAGATAGGTCTGTACGAGTCATGGCTGCCCGGGGGCCTACCAGGCTTCTGAAATACCACTATTTCGGCATGGCGCCAATCGGGAGGCAACGTGCCCCGCGTCCTCGCAACCTCAAGAACTCGGCGATAGTGTGGCCCTAGCTGTACGTGGAATTTTTTGAAAAATTCACACGGGTAGCCATTAGGTCCAGGAGCCTTACCCGCATTAAGCTGCCCCAGAGCGTCTCCCAGCTCCTCCGCTGTGAGGGGTGCATCTAGGAGCTCCTTGGTCTCGTCCGATACTTGTACGGGCGGTAAGCCCGCGAAAAACTGGTCTAAGGCACCCTCAGGCAATCGGTCACAAGAGGCGTATTGGGCTTCAAAGTATGAGGCGAAGCTTGCTGCCAACTCGCTAGGGTCAGTCAGGACCTCTCCGTTACCGTCCATGATGCCCGGCAGCACAAGGGGTTGAAAGTTGTGTTGGCACAAGCGGTGGAGCATGGAGCACGACTTGTCCCCCCACTGATACACCCTACTTCTGGTGGCCAGCCACGCCTGTCTGGCTTCATCCATCAAGAGGGACGCATACGATTGTTGTGCTTGTAAAAGCAGCCTGAGCCCGATCTCATCTCCACCCTCGCGGCTTTCCCGTTCTAGGGCCTCCACCCGCTCAGCCGCCACTGCAGTTTGTTCTCGGCGCCGCCTACGGGCCCCCGAGCACCACGCGATATCCACACCACGCACGGTAGGCTTCATCGCTTCCCATACCACTTCCACGTCCGCCCCCTCTATCAGGTTCTCCCGCCAGTAGTGGTCTATGGTTTCTCGCAAGTGTTTAGTATAGGCTGGCTGTAGCAGATGCCACGAGGACATCCTCCACCGGAATGGCTGCTGTGTCCGCATGAGGTCTATGTTAACTGAGACTGGGGAATGGTCGGAGAGGCCCCTCGGCAAAATGGCCGCGTTCAGCACCCTACTCAGGCATTCCCGGGGTAAAAACACACAGTCTATGCGCGAAAATGATCCATGTACCGCCGACATGTATGTATATTCACGGGTCGCAGGATGCATATGTCGCCAAGCATCCACCCAGCCCAGCCCCTCACTCATTGCATGCAGTCTAGTGGGCGGAGGGGAGGGGGAAGGAGATTCAGCCATTTCCAGGCGCCTCCGGCGATCCATGCACACATCCATTACGTCATTCCAGTCTCCCCCAATTACTGCCATCGGCCCAGATATATCGTCCCACACAGAGAACAGCCTCTCAGCCAGGGCCCACTGCAGGGGAGGGGGGGCGTACACACACCCAAACACTATAGGTTCTGCGCCCACCTTGCCTTTCACAAACAAGTAGCGACCCTGTGGATCTATCCATTGTTTCTCATGAGTATATGATATCCTACGGTGAATCAATATGGCCACTCCCCTGGATCCCCTAGTAAACCCGGCATGGAAAACTTGTTGGTAGCCAAACCTCTGCAGGCCCAGTGCCTTCGTGCCCATCATATGAGTTTCCTGAAGTAATAACACATCTGCCGCCGCCCTCTTACCCCATCGCAAAACTGCCCCACGCTTGATTTTGTCCAGCAACCCCCTGACATTCCACGTGACCACTCGCATAGAGTCCTCAGTAGTCCGATGAATCGAATCAGCCATAGTCTTTCGGAGTCCACCACATAAGCCCTCCGCTCCAGCGCCACCCACCACGCGCCACAGGAGTCATTATAGCAACACACACATGCACTGTACCATCTACCCCAAAGAACATCACCCACCCCCCTGCCCCACAGTCCCCAACAATCCCAAACCCCAACTCAGCAGCCACAACCCTGACCGCCCGACCCCCGCCACCCCCCACCCTATACCTCAAAGAACCATGAAGTATCTGTCGCGGTATGAGCAGTCCCGAGACCGAAACAGCGGGCTCAGGCCCACTCATACCAATGGATCCCAACAACCCAATAAGAAACAGCGAACTCCCCTCCCTCCCCTCGGTGTCCCTCTCACAACGGGAGAGTGGCAGCCACCATTACGCAGTCCCCGAAACCCCCCCCCCCCCACAGTCTCATCCATTCTCAGTAGACAGTAGTAGTACTGTCACAGGGCCGCGATACAGCCATCAATTTAGCAGGACTCAGGCGACCAGGTGCGTCTATCTGGGACTCGCAGTCGTAGTAACAGAGCACGGAGCCGAGGCCCCGAAGGCTTCAATGATCCGTGCTAGATTGTTCGGAGTCCTCGGTTCTAGCAGTGTGCTGGGTGCCATCGGCCGAGGCCGCTCGCTTGCGTGATTTGGAACGTCTGGGTCGGCCATGTCTAGACGGTCGGTCTCGCTGTGGCCGAGGCGAGCCCCCAGGGGAGCCCGGATTGAGCCCTGGTTGCGGATTCGATCTGACCTGTACCGTTTCATCGGTCCACTTGAACAAGTCTTCCGGCGTATCAAAGAATAGCGTCCGTGACTGGAAGATCACTCTCAAGCGCGCCGGATACAGCAGGGAATACTGTAGCTTAAGGCCCCTCAACTTTGCCTTGGCTGCCATGAAGGAGTGGCGCTGCTGCTGGACGATTTTGGTGTAGTCAGGGAAGATCAAGATCTTCTGATTCTCACATAAGAGGGTTTCTTTATTTCTAGCTTCCCTCAAGATGGCGTCCCTGTCATGGTAGTTCAACAGCCGTGCGATCACCGCCCTAGGTCGCTCGCCCTCGGGTGGTTTCTGTGTCAGGGCACGGTGCGCCCTTTCAATGATGAAGCAAGCAGACAGCGTCCCCGGGGGCATCCATGATTCTAACCACTGCGTAAGGAACTGTTCCATGCCACCCGTCCCACAGCTCTCTGGAAATCCAAGGAAGCGGAGGTTGTTACGGCGCGCCCGCCCTTCGGCATCCTCCACACGGAGCGCCGTAATCCGCTGTGCCGATTCCATCGCCGCCATTCTCTTTTTAAGGTTGCTCACATCGTCCTCCACCACTGACACCCTGGATTCTGTCTCCGTGATCCGCGCCACTGCGTTCCTCAGGTCCTGGCGCAATAGTGTGACATCTGCGCCAACGGCCTCTATCTTGGCGTCCAGCATGTCTCGTGACTGGGTTATGGCCGCCATAAGGGCCGCGTTATCCGGTCCTCCTCCAGGCGGGCCACCCCCCGACGGCCCGGGGCCCCCACTAGGCCCGGTGAATTTATCCATGGTGACTTGCTTAGCAGAGTTGTTACCCCCTCTGGTCATGATGGCAGCGGCAGTAGGGCCACTCGGCCGCCGTTGGCCCCTGGGAATCTTAGATAGGGCACTTCGGGCCGGCTTACTGACGGATGCAGCTCCGTGTGGATCTCAGTCACTGCCCCCACACCAGCCGCCAGTGATCATGGCCCGCTGTGGCCAGTACTGCTCGTCTAGTCGGAGCGTGGACTCAATGCTGCACGCGCCACAGCGAAGCTGTCCCTTCTGGTCCGTGGGCCCGGGGGGGGGGGGGAAGGATAAGTGGGGCCCCCACTACTCACAGTTGCTGCTGGAATGCAGTGCAGTCGCTTCGGCACACTCGCCGCCGATAGGGCTCTCCAGGGCACCCGTCTCCCCTGTATGCTGCCGGCTCCAGACACCAGGCCGCGAAAATCGAGGTCCCGGCTGCACTCGGGCCACCAGGCCGCCCCCGCCGCTCCGGGCAGTCTGCAGCGTCCACGCCGCCCCAGGGCTCAGCCAGGCCCCGGAGGAATAATCCGTCAGCAGTCTCTCTGCCCCAGGGCACGCGGGGCGCCGCCGCCGACCCCCGGCCGCAGCCCGCCTTCCGGCAGCTCAACAATCGAGGCCCCGGCTGCGCCGCAGTCCACCGGGCCGCACTACGCACTCAGCCGCCCAGCGCCGCTCGGATGCGCAGGATCTCCACCGGACACACTGGACGGTCACAGGCACTTCCGGCATCCGTAACCCCGTTTTGGCTGTGGGTCAAGGGCTCGGGGACCAGGATAAATCGTCGGATCAATGGCGGGCCGGCGGGAGCTCTATCAAGCTGCAACCGCCATCGCCGCTTGCGTAGCCACGCCCCACATTGTTGTTTGTTTATATACATTTTTCAATTCTTTGTTGAAATTACATCATAGATACCTTTACTTTCAGACTTACGACAGATCTGTGGTTATGAAATACTTTGCTTAAAACATACCATTACAATGTGCCTCTCTCTTCTTACTGTTTGGATTCCTAATGTGATTCGCCAATTGTTTGTCCATGCCTACACTATAGTGAATATGCCCGAGATAGCATTTACAATACAAAGTGTGTTGCATTATTTGTTTAAGATAAAAAATAGATACATGTCCAGGTAATCAAAAATAACAATATCAAAAAATTATTTGCGTTTTGTTACAGGTAAATTAAACCTTGTATTTACAATACGGTGGGTACGAAAACATACCACTGCCATACTACACAAAAGGTGTGAGTATATTTTAAATTGTTTTTGTCCTGACGAATGCTCCACAGACCCGACTGGGCAATACGGAGCAGAAACATGTTGACTGTATGTTTTAAGTGATATACTAAGGTCCAGTTACTTGATCTGGTAGTATACCCAATACCATTTTAATAACAAACCACTCCCCTAGGAATAAAACAGTAATTTGGGTGTTGGTTTGTCTTTTACTATAACGAAACCTTCAGTGTGGTGATACCTTAACTCATTTCTGTACACTACTACGCTGCTCCAGAGTGGTCCTCAGGCTTGAGGCTGGCATGTAGCACAATAGTTAACCCGATGACAAATGCCATGAACGTCTATGTGGGGCGGAGAATTAAGATACACCGCACTAACGAAAAACATAGCGTCTATGAGGGTTTTCTATACTACTTTGTGTAACGTAGTTACAAGTGTCCTAGTCTAATTTTGATATCGAATATCTCATGTGGGGAACAGACTAGACACATATTCCTCCTCCCTAATCTTGAGTTACATCTCATAAAATGACCACAGACTCGGGAAACTTTTAAATGCTTTATCTAAATAAGTTCTTTAAATGTCAATGTCCATACTAGATTAATCAGAGCGTGATCAAATAAGAATAAAACCAAAGTAAGATAAAGTTAAAATATCATAAAATGTTCTTTATGCATTGAAACATAGAAAGGTTAAGAGGAGGGAAACAGCACAATGACATACCCACGCAACTTTTATATTTATCTAGAATGGTGTGAAGACCAACCCTGGCCACGGGCTGGGATAAAGGACAGGACCCCCGATAGTGCAGGTGCCAACAGGATAGAACAGGTGCAGACCAGAATCATGGATAAGTACGGACCAAATTGGATCAGGACATTACCACCGCAGGTCAGGACCGGCACCCACAGCTAAACTGCAACGCCAGTGTCACACCCCTCTCTGCAGCTAACAGTCGGACCCCGATTGGGTTATTGAACCTTCTTCCACATAACCCCGATTGGGTTATCGAACTCCTTCCCACAGAACCCCGATTGGGTTATCAAGCTCCTTCCCAGAACCCCGATTGGGTTATCGAATCTTCTGACACAGTGCTCCACCAGCACATCTGCTCTCGAATCTTCTGACAGAGTGGTCCGCCAGCACCTCTGTTCTTGATCGCCTATTGAGTGCGGTGGGTCAGTGACAGGTCAGCTATTTGGACAAGTCGGATAATCTAACCAGCTAAGCCTACCTTAGTTATACCATTTTCCAGGGCAGTGTACCATCCCCAAAGTTGCAAAGGTATGTATTCCCTCAATTTGATTGGTCAAAAGACGAGGAGAGGTCATCACACCATACCAGTTATGAGGTCATGCTCTTCAATATTCAGATCAATGTTCCCGCCCAATATTTTATTTTCCCATGCACTTTTATTCCACCCGGCAATGAATGTTCCAATAGTAAATACAATGTATAATTTGACATCCTCTTGGAGGTTCAGGAGGTCGAGTTCCCATGAACATCTTCTAGCAAGTCAGGAGTTGGCATGAATTCAATGCCATGGCTTGTAGACTCGGGTGAATTCGGCGCATGCTCAGATTCAGGACCCAAGATGAAGCAACATTGTACTTGATTGGTCCTAACACGAGCTAATAGCAAAGTCAAAGAAGAACAGTTTTAGAACAAAGAATAAATGAATGCACTGTATACCACTTATGTCTACTCTATTCCCATTACTTTATTTTAACTACAGCATTAGGGATTATGCAGAACGGACAACTTAGTAAAAGCAGCAATGCAAGCATTAGCGCATGAGAACATAGAGCAGCCATCTTTAGTTCTAGTGCGCAGAAGCACAGTTTTCCCACCAAAGCAGTAAGTATGTCATGTCAGGTGAGTATGACAGATGCATGCGCAGAAAAGTTCCCGCGTTGTGGCGGCCATTTTGGGTTAATCGAGTTAGGGTTAGTAAAAGCACATATGCAAGTTTCCCAAGCTTACTTGAAATGTTGTGTTTTGCATTGTTAATAAGACGAAACATGTTGATTAATACATTACTTATTATTTTGAGAGTGTTGAGTCCAAGCAAGTCGCTTTACGTGCGAAACCTTGCTCCATCAATCCCCTCTTTGATGATATTTTATATCATCACAAATTACAGAACAGATGTCAACATTTCAACATTTACTCATTTCCATTCCTTCAAACACTCTTTTAGGTTTTTCACCATTATTCATGTGGAAGTTTTTCATCCTTTAATACAAGTCCCCATTTAATTCTTCAAGCTCGATTTCACTGAAGTTTCATTTCGCCCCATTCTGATTTACTGTATACGTCTTTTTGTGTTCGGACATTTGCAACAAATTATTATCCCTAAAATCAGTAGTGCTACTCCCACCATTGGCATCAGTATTTTACCTACAAAACTTTTTCCTACGTTAGTGAACCAAAAACCTATTGAGGAGAGACCACTAATTAGTCTCTTCCATGCACTGTCAACCTTCAGTGGTTTAAATTCTTCTCTCAAATTGGTATTATAATCCCTTCTCTATTCATTTAATCGCTTTGTCCTTTTTAAAGAAATTCTTAATTTTTTAAATAGAGAAATTTTTCTCTCTCCTCCATACATGATATAAGGTCTTCCCTTTATGTATTGCTCATGCTCAAAACCTAAGTACCTCCTATCGGGTCTGTTTCCTATAACTGTTGGGTCTAAATGCCACATATACTTTACACCAATAACTTTAATATGCAGCTACACTCAATTGTTTACTAAATGCTTCACCAATACCAGCGCATTTCTTATTTTCGAGAACCAATCAGTGTTTAGAATTTAAATAACTTTCGACCAATGATTGCATGTTTTTTTTTCTCGTGAGACAAGTTCCCACGCTCCTGCGCTCACCACTCCTTTACAATTACCTTAGCTACACACCCGCTGTCTCAACCAATACCAGCGCGGCTCTGAGTGACATCAGTGCAGCTCCGCAACTCACTCTCTTCTTTGCAAGGTAATACAAGAACTTATTTTTTTTTTCACTTTTAAATGCAATATTCATTAATTAACAACATAAAAACATTCGCCACTGTGCCTAAGTGACTACATTCAAAGGAAAGAATAATTTTCTCTCACTGCGAATAAATCCCTTCCGCGTACTCTTCATACACTGCGAGTAGATCCCTTCTGCCTACTCTTCATACATACATTAGAGAACCTGTTACTCCCTCGGGCTTACCCTTTCTAGATGATATAAGGCCAAAGTTTCACCAGCGAACTCCTTTCTTATCATTTATTCACACAATTATACAGAAAATCCCATATCAGTGCTTCCAGTTTTACCTAACCATGGACTTACTTCCGTACCTTCTAATTTCTACGCTTTCGTTTGGAATGTAAGTGCAACAATGTTGCATCTTCAGTATTCTACAGACTCTGCCCTCTTTTGTCAATAATATGTCAAGAGCAAGTCGATTTTGTAAAACCATTGATCTTAGCGCAACTAATTCGGTATTGATCATCAAAAATCCACCAGCAGTGTCAGTCGATAAGTGATCTACCACTGTTGACAATTTGCAAATTCTTTGAGTGTTCAGAACCACTTCCACTGAAGGCATTATTGCACTAAATATGTCACCTACAATTTCAGCAAATGATGCTCTTTTACTACGAGTTAGTCAATTAGTTTCTTCATTGCTTCCAGTGATTTTCTCCACATGGTACTCCTTTGGGAATACTATTCTAAAATAGCAACTCACATACCAATGATCAGGCAATTTAAAATAGGCTTTGTTCCCACAAATGTAATACATTCCAGGATAAACTGGTTCAGTTCCATCTTTGAAACCCCAACCCCCAATAACTTTGAAATTGTGTTCACATTCACTGGAACCAATGAATATACTGTTATAATAATCTGTTTTCTCCCTATGGAGACAGAGTTTCCCTTTCTTTTTTTAAATCCAGCAACATAGCAGCTTGAGTCTTGCCATTAGAGGTAAACTCTTTATTTTCAGCCCATTTAGGAATCTTTTGTTTACGATCCTGTCTCCTTTTCTCGACTATATCTAAAAACATATTTTCTTTCTCTTGTAATATGCATGTTAGATTTTCTTTGGGAGCCTTGGCTATATCTATTGATCCTATTGTTAGAAAATAATCTCCCATAAAGTGTGTAGAGTTTCTAGTACTAGAAATACGATTTACATTTCTATGTAAAGGAACTTCAGAAAAGACTACATCAAAATTAGAATAATAATATTGTAATTTTCCAGTTCTATAAAACAGACTTGCTAAAATGCTACATGAAATACCATAGGTCAGTGGTAAGTGAATGAAGTGACCCCTTCAGCTACTAATGTGGGCAACTTCATGCACGCGTAGCAATCACTGATTTCCATAGCTTCTCCATAATGTACTAACAAATTAGTAAATACTTTTAAATGAGTTCTATTTCTATCTCTTCTATAATGTAAGTCTCCCTCATCTGGTGCTTCTAAATCTACTCCAGGTTGCTTAAGACTAACTGCTTTCTCATGTATATGTGTATCTATTATCTCAGGTGAAGCTACTTGCTCAGGTATATTAGTGTTATTCTGCATCTCTTTTCTCATTAGGTAAGGTATAGCTAATGTCAATCCAAACCATACTATAACTACTATTACTATACTGCATGTGCATATTCTACAACATGTTTTTAAACAATTTCTTTTCGGTCTTCCGTTAACATTATAATCAGCCATTTCTGACTAAGGAGATTTTATCCCCTCTTTGCAACTTTTCCACAGATGTTAACCTGTGTTTCTTTTCTCAAGTTGGTCTCACTTCTTCGTCAGTCTGATCAACAATCAGTTCGTTATCACTTAATTCTAGATTTTCGAAATCTTCAAGTATGACGTAGGTCCACTCAGGTCCTTTGAACTTGTTATTCAGTCTTTTCAAACATGGACTTCTCCTTCTGGGTTGCTCTGTGGATGGTCCAGCTTGGCTTGATATTTCATTTACTTGCTCTGGTTCTTCATTAATTGTTTTAAGGCGAAATTTCAGTCTTTTAGCTGGCACTGTGCTTTGACTTTCTTCAGATGCTCTTTTATTTTCGTTCAGTTGTAGCACTACTTGGTCTCTGTCAACTTTTGAATTCCTCTACATCTGACTTGGTCCAGGTCTTAATTTTGTTTCTTTTGCCTGGAGATTAATCTGGCCTTGTTCAGGAGTTTGCTGTATTGAATTTGACTTTGATTTTGACTTTGAATTTTACTTTGTTTGCCTTCTTCTTCCTGAACATGTTTTTCTACCCCTATCTGGTCCTGCTCAGGTCTTTGGATTTCTTGATTGTCTTCTGCCTGAGCTTTCGCCCTAATACCTATCTTTCCTTCCTCAGACTCTGGAGTACTGGCTGGAGTTTCAAACGTCTGAGTACATCGATCTCTCCTTATCTGGTCCTCCTCAGAATTACCATTGACTTGGATTTCTGTAATCTGAGTACATTCTTCTATTCCTGACTCATCCTCACTATCACTCTGTCTATCTAGATAGGTTTGACTTCTGGTTCTCACAAATTCTGCAGGTATGTCGACCACTGGAATTCATTCATCCTGACTGGTGCTCGGTTGTTCCTCATGAACTACTTCGAGATCAACTTCTTGAGACCCCTCAGCGGCACAACCTTCAGCCTCTATTTCATCAGGTTCAGTCACCCTCCTGGTGTGACTTGCGTGGATCCAGTTTGGAATTCCCCTGCACTTTACAGCTGTGGTAGTAACCAATATCACTTGATGTGGCTCTCCCCACCTTGGTGTTAGGCAAGATTCTTGAGTATGTTCTTTTATCACTACCCAGTCATCTGGATTCAGGTCATGTGCTGGAGTTGATTGTCTGGCGACTGTGTCTTCCCCAACCTGGTGAGAGATAGAACGCACTTGGTCAGCCAGTTCTTTGCAGTATTCGAGCACTAAATCATCAGATATATTTATCAGCTTGTGTCCTGGTACCCATGCCTGCCTCATTGCTCTTCCCATGAGTATCTCGTGGGCACTCAAGCCTGTGTTTCTATCTGGAATGATTCTGAGCCCCATCAGAACAAGAGGTACAGCATCAGGCCACTCCAATCAGGTAAATTCATACATATTTCCCAATCATGACTTGATTGTGCCATTCAGTTGTTCTACCACTCAGAAGCCTCTGGGTGAATGCACAGTGTAGTTTTTGATCAATTTGGAATGCGTCACAGATCAGACAAATTATTTCATTACTAAAATGAGACCCTCGGTCTGATTCAATCGTTATTGGAAAACCGAAACGTGGTATGAGTTCCCTCAGTGGTAACTTAGCTACAGTGATGCTATCATTTCTGCGTGTAGGGTAGGCTTCCACCCATTTTGAAAACAGGCAGACAATGACTAGGACGTACTTCAATCCTCGGCAAGGGGGTAATTGGATAAAGTCAATCTGGAGTCGTATGAAGGGACCTTCTGCCTTTCCAATCTTTCCTGACAACACTACAGTTCTCTTACCAGGATTAATTCTTTGGCATGTTATACACCTCTGGCAAAGCCTCTCTGCTACATTCCTGAATCTCGCATTGAACCAACACTTTCTGAACTGTCTAATCATCGCGTCTCTACCTATATGTGAACTTCCATGATACATCCTAGCCATAGGAGCAAGCATACAATCTGGTAACACAGGTCTTCCATCAAGGTAAACAATAACACCATCCTCAGCCCTTCTCCGACATCCTATTTTCTCCCACTCTTCTTTTTCCTTCATTTCTACCTCATTTTGCAAATCTCTCACTTCTTTCCATGTTTTCACTCTTTCAAGCAACATAAGTTGGCAGCTGTTTCCACGTGCATCGGTTTTCTTATTTATTACCATCTTATGTTTGGCACAATGCTGGGCTAGTTGGTCAGCATATCGGTTACCTGCTGTCACTCAGTCATTTCCAGGTTGGTGAGCAGCACACTTGACCACAGCCACTTCTTTTGGTAATTGAATAGATTCCAGCAAGTCTTTTACATAATGTCCATTCTTAATAGAGGTACCCAAATAAGTCAGAAACTCCCCTTGCATCCATAGTAGGCCAAAGTCATGCACAATCCCATAACCATACTGACTGTCAGTGTATATGGTTACTTTCAAATTTTTACCAAATTTGCAGACTCTTGTCAATGCAACTAATTCGGCTACTTGTGCAGACTTAACTCCAGGAAAATAGGATGCTTCCACTGGACCCCACAAAGTACACACAGCATAAGCAGCACTTAATCCTCCTTCCTCATGTCTCAAGCATGAGCCATCCACCAACAGCTCATATTCAAATGTCAACAATGGCTCTTCTTTTATGTCTGGTCGGGGCTTTGTACGGTATTCTGTGAGGTCGATGAAATCATGCTCGACTTCCCCTTTCACTTCTGCAAAGTGTGAATCAGGTAACAGTGTAGCTGGGTTCAAGACAGTGCATCTAGCAATGGTCACATTTCCTGCACCTAGAAGAATTCGCTCATACTTAGTCAGCCGACTAGGAGTCAAATACTGGGTACGTGTTCTGGTTAACAGAATCACTACTGCATGTGGAACATACACGGTTACAGGGTGTCCCATAATGATGGATTCACTTTGCTCAAGACTCATTCAGGTTGCAGCTCCTGCTTTCAGACATCCTGGCAATGCAGATGCCACTGGATCTAGTGTGAATGGAAAATATGCCACAGGACGTCTCATTAAACCATGAGTTTGGGTCAGAACAGACAATGCACAATTGTCACGTGCAACACAGAATAATGCTAATTCTTTCGAATAGTCAGGCATCCCTAAGGCTGGAGCTGAGCAAAGACAGTCTTGCAGCTTCAAGAAGGCAGTCATGTTTTCGTCATCCCACTCTACTGGTTCTTTTGCTCTTTTCATTGTCATCTGTATCAGATGTTTCGCTAGGACTGCAAATCCTACAATCCACTGCTTCAGTAACCTACAACTCCAAGAAACATTCTGATTTCTTTCTGTTTCTGAGATAGATTCATGTTTCGGATTATTTTGATTCTTTCAGAGGTAACTCTTCTGACACCTCTTTCTATCTGGTGCCCCAGATACTTTACTGATGTGGTGCAGAATTGCAACTTCTCAGGTGACACTTTTTGCCCTCCTTCTGCCAAATGATTCAACAATGCAATTGTATCAACAACACATTAATTTCGAGTCTTAGACGCCACCAACAGGTCGTCTATATATTGCACCAGGACAGACTGTCCGGGCAAGACCAGATATTCAAGACATTTTTTCAATATCTGATTGAAAATCGATGGACTCTCTGTGTACCCCTGAGGGACACGGTTCCAAACGTAGACATGGTCATCGAATTTGAAAAAGAAAAGATATTTGCTATCTGGATGTAATGGTATTTTTTTTTATTTTTTTTTTTTAACTTATATAGCGCGTTATAACCACCGGGGTCTCTAAGCGCTGTTTGTCCAGATTTACATGATGAGGTATAGCATTCACTTGATCCAATTTCTGCGCCTAGGAACTGCTCCATGCTTGTTTAAAGAGTACAGTTTTTAATTTTCTCCTAAAGGATAGTAGATTACTTTCCTTCCTAAGCTCTGGAGCCAATTTGTTCCACAGGGCTGGGAGTGTGTTAGAAAAAGCACAACCCCCCACCGTGGTCAATTTAAAGCGGGATTGGGACAGAAGGGTAGCATCCGACGAGCGCAAAGTCCTTCCAGGTATGTAAGGGAATAGACGGGATTTCACATAACTTGGAGCTTTGCCATACAGCGCCTTGTGTACGATGCACATTCCTTTGAAGACAACCCTCTGGCGAATCGGGAGCCAGTGTAACTCCTGCATCAGGGGGGAAGAACGGGCAGATCTGGGTTTTTTATAGATCAACCTGGCTGCATCGTTCATAACCCCCTTTGAGAAAAATGCACGGCACAGATCTATTACCGTGAACCATCCGGCTCCCCACGGTATCTATTAATCAGAAAGGAGAATGGACACTTGTAGCTGTGGGACCATCGGTTATAATGGAACACCCTCATAAACACTGGTGGTTAATTGCGGTGTATCTTTGTTATCCGCCCCACACTCAGCGTTATGGCATAGTCATCGAGTGTCCAATAACGTGCTGTATGCCTGCCTTATCCAAGGCAACCTCTGGTCTGAATAGCAGTGTCTAGAAATTTGAGCGACACCTCCAGAGGGAAGGTAAAGGAAAGTGGTAAGTAAGGAAAGAAAAAACCTTGTGCTCTCACTTAAAAACAATATTTCTCCAAATAGAGGAATTTTAATGAAAAGAGGAGATATATTGTTAGTTAAAAATTGGTTGGATACCTTGGTCAATCAAGTTACTAGATTGCCCTGTATCACTTAGTAAATGGTCGACATGTTTCAGCTCTTTATGGCCCAGCCGGGTCTGTAGAGCCTTCGTCAGGACAAAACAAGATAAAATACTCACACCATTTGTGTAGTTATCGATAAAGTGTATACCATTAGTCAACACTTGTTGTGAAAGTTTTTTGGGGTCCTAAAGAGAATCAAACATGTAGAGAAAACTATCCTCTCTTATTGTTAACATTTGCATACAACAAGATTTGGTCTACTACGTTTTGAATTACAAAACTTGACTTCGTGATGCGCTTCTTTTCGGGCATATTGAGCGTTGAAAGAAGTAAAGAGGGATCTGACACAGAATCACTGCAGGATTTGGCACATCTGGACAACATGGGACAACAATTGTATTAATTTTGCGAAGGTCTTGTACGACCCTATATTTCCCGCTCGGTTTCTTTATGCCAATTATGGGTGAATTACATGGACTGCTCATTATTTCTTGTAGAATGCCTTGCTCAACCAAACGCTTTATTTCTGCTGCAACACATGCTTTTATTTCTGGGCTCATTTTGTATTGTCGAATGTTTGGTTAAACTGCACCTTCTTTCACTGTCACTTTTACTGGGTCAACATTTGCCATTAATCCTACATCTTTCCCAGTGAAATCCCACATTTCAGTATTCACCGTATGCTGTAATTCTTTTAGGAAGTCTACCACTAGCATCTTTTTAATTTCTGTTTCTTGTTTGGACAACATTAATGTATAAACTCCATCTTCGTCTAGAGTTTGTATTTCAACACCACTTGGGGTACAAAAGATTGTGCAATTCCCTACCTAATAGGTTCACTGGACTGGAGTCTCACACCACAAATTTGTGCATTTCTTTAAAATTCCCTATTCTGACCTCCATAGGTTCTGTAACAATCAATCAGTGACACTTATAAAGCGCGCTACCTACCCGAAGGGTCTCAAGGCGCTGGGGGGGGGGGGTGCCGCTACTGCTCGAACAGCCAGGTCTTCAGCTTCTTCCTGAAGGAGAGGTGGTCTTGGGTCAGGCGCAGGTCGGTCGGGAGGGAGTTCCAGGTCTTGGCGGCCAGGTAGGAGAAGGACCTTCCTCCTGATGTCGCTCTTCGGATGCGGGGGACGGCGGCGAGGGCGTGGTTGGCTGTTCGGAGGTGGCGTTTGGGAGCGTAGAAGTTGACTCGGCTGTTGAGGTAGCTCGGGCCTTGGTCATGTAGGGCTTTGTGTGCGTGGGTGAGGAGGCGGAACGTGATTCTTTTGTTGACGGGGAGCCAGTGAAGGTCTCTCAGATGTCCGGAGATGTGGCTGGTTCGTGGGAGGTCGAGGATGAGTCTGGCTGAGGCGTTCTGGATCCGCTGGAGTCTCTTCTGGAGCTTGGCGGTGGTCCCGGCGTAGAGGGCGTTGCCGTAGTCCAGCCGGCTGGTGACGAGGGCCTGGGTGACGGTCTTCCTGGTCTCGGTGGGGATCCACCAGAAGATCTTCCGTAGCATGCGTAGGATGTTGAAGCACGCCGAGGAGACGTTGTTGACTTGCCTGGTCATGGAGAGGGAGGAGTCCAGGATGAAGCCCAGGTTGCGTGCGTGGTCCGTCGGTTTGGGTGCGGTGCCCAGGGCGGGGGGCCACCAGGAGTCGTCCCAGGCGGAGGGCGAGGAGCCCAGGATGAGGACCTCCGTCTTGTCTGAGTTCAGTTTCAGGCGGCTGGTCGTCATCCACTCGGCTACCTCTTTCATCCCTTCGTGCAGGTTGGCTCTGGCGGCGGCGGGGTTGTTGGTCAGGGAGAGGATCAGCTGGGTGTCGTCGGCGTAGGAGATTATGCTGAGGTTGTGTTTGCGTACGATGGCCGCGAGGGGGCTCCTGTAGACGTTGAAGAGGGTGGGGCTCAGAGAGGATCCTTGGGGGACGCCGCAGATGACTTCGGTGGCCTCTGACTTGTACGGTGGTAGGCGGACTCTTTGTGTTCTTCCGTCGAGGAAGGAGATGATCCATTCCAGTGCCTTCCCCTGGATTCCGGCGTTGTCGAGGCGCTGCACTAGGGTGCGGTGGCAGACCGTGTCGAAGGCCGCGGAGAGGTCTAGGAGGATGAGGGCCGCTGTTTCTCCATTGTCCATCAGGGTTCGGATGTCATCGGTGGCGGCGATGAGGGCGGTCTCGGTGCTGTGATTGGCTCGGAAGCCGGACTGTGAGGGGTCGAGGGATCCGTTCGTCTCGAGGAAGGCGGCCATCTGCTTGTTGACGTTCTTCTCAATGACTTTGGCTGAAAACGGGAGGAGCGGTAATTCTTGAGGTCGGTGGGGTCCGCTGTTGGTTTCTTGAGTAGAGCGCTGAGTTCGGCGTGCTTCCAGCTCTCAGGGAAGGTGGCGGTGTCGAAGGATGTGTTGATGATGTCTTGCAGGTGGGGTGCGATGACAGCGTCGGCCTTGTTGAAGACGTGGTGGGGGCAGGGGTCGGTTGGTGATCCGGAGTGGATGGAGTTCATCGTGCGGATGGTGTCTTCGGTGCTGATCGGGGTCCAGGCGTGGAGGGTGGTGGTGGGGGGTGGTTGTTCGGTCATGGTGTGCGTTGGTTGGTTGTTGAAGCTGTTGTGTATGTCCGCGATCTTGTTGTGGAAGTATGAAGCGAGGGAGTTGCAGAGGTCTTGCGATGGGGTGATGTCGTTGTTTCCTGCGCTGGGGTTGGAAAGCTCTTTCACGATGTTGAAGAGTTCCTTGCAGTTGTGTGCGTTGTTGTCCAGCCGGTCCTTGAATGCTGTTTTCTTGGCGGCGCGGATCAGCTGGTGGTGTTTCCGGGTGGCGAGTTTGAAGGAGGTCCTGTTGTCCGGTGTCGGTTCCCTTTTCCAGACTTTCTCGAGGGCTCGGCAGTTCTTCTTGGAGCTCTTGAGTTCGTCGGTGAACCATGGGGCCTTCTTGCTGCCGGGTCTGCTAGGCGGGGTCCTCAGAGGGGCGAGCTCGTCCGCGCAGATGCTGATCCACTTCGTGAGGTTGTCGGCGGCCTGGCTGGGGTCTGCTGAGCTGGCAGGAGGGTGCTGGCTCAGGGACGTGGCGAGCTGGTCTGCTGTGATCTTGTTCCAGCTTCTGCGGGCGGTCTGTTGCTGGTGGTGGTGGGTCGTCGTTCTCTTGAAGGTGAAGTGGACGCAGCTGTGGTCCGTCCATTGAAGCTCAGTGGCGTGGCTGAAGCTGACGTCTTTGCTGGAGGAGAAGACGGCGTCGAGTGTGTGTCCGGCGCGGTGGGTGGGGGTGGACACCAGTTGCTTGAGTCCCAGGTTGGCGAGGTTGTCGAGCAGGGTGCTGGAGTTGCGGTCGTTGTTGTTTTCCAGATGGAAGTTGAGGTCTCCCAGGAGGATGTAGTCAGCGGAGGGGAGGGCATGCGGGCTGACGAAGTCGGCGATGTCCTCGCTGAAATGTGTGCGTGGTCCAGGGGGTCGGTAGATCAGGGTGCCTCTGAGGGTGGTGTTCGGGTTGGTGTGGATCTGGAAATGCAGGTGTTCGGCGCTGGTCAGGGTGTTGTCGGTGCTGGTCGTGAGACGGATGGTGTTCCTGTGGATGATGGCGATGCCTCCTCCCATCTGGTTGGCGTTGCGGTCCCTGCGGACGATCTTGTAGCCCTTTGGGATGGCGATGGCGATGTCGGGAGCTGAAGAGGGTACTAATTTGTTTATTAGAAACGCCCACTACTTGGATCGCTTCTCCGGAGAAGGGTAGGTTTGGAACGTCCGCTGTTCTCACAGTAGAACGGGTAGCACCAGTATCCAACAACAAGGTAACATCATTTCCCTCAACTTTTCCCTCAATGTATGGACCTGACTGATCTACCGGCAAGGATGCGCCAAGTACGCACTCCTCATCCTCCCCTCTCAGGCACCATTAGTAACTATCTTCCTCAAAAAATGCGTCATTCAAAAGAAATTGTGATGTCACGGCGTCTCTCCTTCCACTTCCCTCCCAATTTTTGGTATCCACCTTGTAATTTGCTTGGCTCCCAGAATCTGGCATTGGTGCAAGTGGTAACTGGTTCTGTACTACCTGTTGCTATGGCTTCCTTGATGCCCCATTCTGCGTTTGTGGATTCAAATGATCGTTTTGCACATTGTTACTCAATCAAGCTTTATACTCGTTCCACCAATGCCCCAATTTTCCTCACCTATGACAAGGAAAAAAGTTCTGGGCCACCTCTCTGTTCATTCTACCTCTTGATTTACCCCACTCCCATCACCTTGATTCTGATTATTTTTCAATTGGTTTAACTGGAGTTCCTGTTGCTCTGCTAATTTTACCTGTGCCCACATTACCTTTTCTTCTAAATTCTTTCGTTTATTGTCAATTTCATCCCCACAATATTTTGCATACTTAAGTATTTCATCTACCGGCTTGGCCTGCCATCAGATTTTATGATCTTTAATCATTTGCAAAATTTCTGGTTTTAACCCTGACACAAATCGATAAATAAAATATGTCATGTCTTTTGTGTCAATGCTTTCCAAACCACTTTATTGCTTGAATACCTGTAAAAGGCATTCATAATATGCGTGTACTGATTCATCCTTATTTTGGGTAGTACAGTACTGCTTGGTTATATTGTTTCATAACCTCGTCTGGCGGGGCTCCTGTCTTCGTGTCTTTAGGGTACTCATCATTAGGCCAATCAACCGCTATCTTACATTCTGTCCATTAATCCACAGGAACAACAATGTCTAACAACCCATCTAAATCTTTTAGCAGCACTTTTGAGACTTTTGAGGCTTTTAAAAATCTTTCAACCGGCCTGTACCACTCTACAGGCTTCTCTCTGAGTTTCGAGAAATCGTTCGTAAATGACAAAATGTCCTGTCGTGACCGTGGGACATGCACATTACCTCCTCCAGGCACTTCTCTCATCGGGCACAACCTTTCCACTTTTAATAAATATTCATTTGCAGTATTTTTTGCTTGGGCCTCCTCCTTTTTCTTTGCTCATCTAGCTTTCCATCTGTCTAAATCACCCCACTTCTGCAACAATGATAGTAACTCCTTGATCTGCACTTTACGTCCTGGCACATTCATGTTTTCTAAATCTTTGTCAGAAAATTCAGCTCGGTAAGGTTTCTGTAAAACTTTAGATTTTCCAATATCAATTCCCATTTCAGAAGCCAAACTCATTAACTTTTCATGAAATGCTTTAGTATTGCGAGTGATACTTCGACATATAAACAACAAATCGTCCTTATTGAGAGTGTTTAACCTTTCTAAATCCACATTTCCAGCCATCATTTCTTCTAATTCAACTCTTAATTTAAAAATATCCAATACCTTTGGCTGTGATTTAGGTTTTTCTATTTCTCTGGACCATCTCTCTATTTCTTCTGGAGATACTACAGTCGCACTTCTTGTACCCAAGGATGTTTCCATCTGTACCTCTCTACAAGTTCCAGGAGTGTTTTTCCTGACTGAATCATCCACCGGTTCCCTTATAGGTAAAACCATCAGGGAAATCACTGACTCACATTCACTTGATTGGTCATCAATTATCAAGGGTTCTTTTCTAGATTGCACTACAGGTGTAGTCAGAACGGGAGGTTTAGGACAAGACTGTTTCTCTCCATATAATGGAACAACGGGACTTATGGTTACCGGAATGCTCAAGGCTTCAGGACTCATATTTAACTGTGAAATCTTCTGAATTAATTCACTTTTCTGTTTATTTATGGCTTCTCGTTCCTTCTCCTGTAGCACTTTTTCTAACAAAGTTTCATGCACTACTTGTGGAACCAAAGGTGGTTTTAAGAACGGGGCGCTAGGGTTAACTCTATTTGCTTCTTCATGGTAAGGTGGCGGACTTTTCATTAACAAATCCTCCAAATAGTCATCATCTGATTCACCACTAATCATTACATTTTTCGTTTTCTCTGTGCATTTGCTTCCTGACGCTTCCTCTAAAGTCCGTACAGGATATATTCCTTCTACTAACATAGACTGTCTCCATTTCTTCATTTGTTTATCTCTTGTCTCTTTTGGAAATCTGGGATAAAATTTACTCCAATTTCTGTCGCTTCTGGGTCTATCTCGCTCAAAAGCCTCAGTTTCCCATTCCTCTAACGCTTCGTACTGAGTTAATCTAGGTCTGGGATCTAATTCATTCATACGTGTTCCTAAATTGTACAAAATTCTACCATTAAAAGTACCATGCTCTGGAAATGCCAAAACACCATCATCTTTTGTGTACTCTGTCCAATTCTCTAACCACACACAGGTGTGGTAGCCTCTTTCTACCATCATGTATGATGCGGGCGTATAATGGTGGAGGAATTATAATCCCTTCTCTATTCATTTAATCGCTTTGTCCTTTTTAAAGAAATTCTTAATTTAATTTTTTTAAATAGCGAAATTTTTCTCTCTCCTCCATACATGTTATAAGGTCTTCCCTTTATGTATTGCTCATGCTCAAAACCTAAGTACCTCCTATCGGGTCTGTTTCCTATAACTGTTGGGTCTAGTAAATGCCACATATACTTTACACCAATAACTTTAATATGCAGCTACACTCAATTGTTTACTAAATGCTTCACCAATACCAGCGCATTTCTTATTTTCGAGAACCAATCAGTGTTTAGAATTCAAATAACGTTTGACCAATGATTGCATGTTTTTTTTCTCGTGAGACAAGTTCCCACGCTCCTGCACTCACCCCTCCTTTACAATTACCTTAGCTACACACCAGCTGTCTCAACCAATACCAGTGCGGCTCTGGGTGACATCAGTGCAGCTCCGCAACTGACTCCCTTCTTTGCAAGGTAATACAAGAACTTTTTTTTTTTCACTTTTAAATGCAATATTCATTCATTAACAACATAAAAACATTCGCCACTGTGCCTAAGTGACTAAATTCAAAGGAAAGAATATTTTTCTCTCACTGCGACTAAATCCCTTCCGCGTACTCTTCATACACTGCGAGTAGATCCCTTCTGCTTACTCTTCATACAAACATTCGAGAACGTGTTACTCCCTCGGGCTTACCCTTTCTAGGTGATATAAGGCCAAAGTTTCACCAGCGAACTCCTTTGTTATCATTTATTCACACAATTATACAGAAAATCCCTAATCAGTGCTTCCAGTTTTACCTAACCATTCACTTACTTCCTTAGGCAAGTGACCTCACTGCAAAGTGGCTTCCATTTACCACCCGCTATTCTGCCCCCGGGGATTCCAAACAAACATAGAACAATACAAATGGGTTTTGGTTAATACATAAAATCAATGCAATTTCAAAAATAATCAATACACGACTAACTACCTATCTTAACTAAACCCTTACCATCTAACTGCTACCAAAAGAAATACTGATAGAGCGCGGGTTCACCTGCTCAGGATTTTACCATACTCACCTGGGCCCCTAAAAACATACACACTTTAAACAGGTAAACCTACGCTTAACCAGTGATTTAATTGAACTTTTAGGACCTATACCTTGACTTAGCAATCCTAGTCACCGGTACCTAGAATCCTAAGGGATCAAGGGAGTTAGCAAGAAAATAGGTAGTAATAAACATTTGCACTCATAAAATAACCACAGACTCTGGAAAATGTTAAATGCGTTATCTAAATAATTTCTTTAGATTTCAATGTCCATACTAGATTAATCAGAGCTTGATCAAATAAGAATAAAATTAAAGCAACATGATGTGAAAACATCATGAAATGTTCTTTAAGCATTGAAACATAGGAATGGTAGGAAGATAGAAACAGCACAATGACATACCCACGCAACTTTTATATTTACCTATAACGGTGTGAAGACCAACCCTGGCCACGGGCTGGGATAAAGGACAGGACCCCCGATAGTGCAGGTGCCAACACAATAGAACAGGTGCAGACCAGAATCAGGATAAGTACGGACCAAATCAGATCAGGACAGGACCACCGCAGGTCAGGACCGGCACCCACAGCTAAAGTGCATCGCCAGCGTCACACCCCTCTCTGCAGCTAACAGTCGGACCCCGATTGGGTTACTGAACCTTCACCCACAGAACCCCGATTGGGTTATCAAACTCCTTCCCACAGAACTCCGATTGGGTTATCAAACTCCTTCCCAGAACCCCGATTGGGTTATCGAATCTTCTGACACAGTGCTCCGCCAGCACCTCTGCTCCCAAATCTTCTGACAGAGTGCTCCGCAAGCCCCTCTGTTCTCGATCGCCTATTGAGTGCGTTGGGTCAGTGACAGGTCAACTATTCGGACAAGTCGGACAATCTAACTAGCTAAGCCTACCTTAGTTATACCATTTTCCAGGGCAGTGTACCACCCCCCAATGTTGCAAATGTGTGTATTCCCTCAATTTGATTGGTCAAAAGACGAGGAGAGGTCATCACACCATACCCGTTATGAGGCCATGCTCTTCAATATTCAGATCAATGTTCCAGCCCAATATTTTATTTTCCCATGCACTTTTATTCCACCCGGCAATGAATGTTCCAATAGTAAATACAATGTATAATTTGACATCCTCTTGGAGGTTCAGGAGGTCGAGTTCCCATGAACATCTTCTAGCAAGTCAGGAGTTGGCATGAATTCAATTCCATGGCTTTTAGACTCGGGTGAATTTGGCGCATGCTCAGATTCAGGACCCAAGATGAAGCAACATTGTACTTGATTGGTCCTAACACACGCTTATAGCAAAGTCAAGGAAGAACAGTTTTAGAACAATTAATAAATTAATGCACTGTATACCACTTATCTCTACTCTATTCCAATTACTTTATTTTAACTACAGCATTAGGGATTATGCAGAACGAACAACTTAGTAAAAGCAGCAATGCAAGCATTAGCGCATGAGAACATAGAACAGCCATTTTTAGTTCTCGTGCGCAGAAGCAAAGTTTTCCCACCAAAGCAGTAAGTACGTCATGTCACGTGAGTATGACAAACGCATGCGCAGAAAAGTTCCCGCGTTGTGGCGGCTTTTTTGGGTTCATCGATTTACGGTTAGTAAAAGTACATATGCAAGCTTCCCCAGCTTTCTAGAAATGTTGTGTTTTGCATTGTTAATAAGACGAACCATGTTGGTTAATACATTACTTATTATTTTGAGAGGGTTGAGTCCAAGCAAGTCGCTTTACATGCGAAACCTTGCTCCATCACCGCAACATCATCACCTGCAGCACAAACCAGACTTCTTGACAGGGGGGTGGGGGGCATTAGTAGGCCTTTTATATGCTGCCATCTGTGTTGACTGTTGGCTACCGTATCTCACACTGCCCAGCTCACACTTGACCTTCACATGGGATCTCTTCACTCACATTCTCCATTTATTGCCCTCCACCCCATCTCAACAACATACTCATCCAACCACCCCTGTCCTATGTGTAATCATGTAAAAATATGCAAATGCACGCAGGTGGCAAAGTTTACTACACACAGTTTAATATCCATTTAGATGGCAGTCATTGCTGTAGCTAGTTATATGGGAAATATCATGCATGGTATTTTCCAATAAGTTAATGATCTTAGGTTTCAGGAACAAATTAAAACCTTTGAATCCTCTGCTCCCAGAAACCGGTCCGAGGAAGCTTGTTTCTGGTCCAGGGAAGGCATGGCTTGGCAGTTCGGGCTGGACTGTTCCCATGAGGCACAGGGTCAGACTGATTTGCATTTTGCCATGTCTGAACTGGGGTGGCAGAGTGGGCTAAAGAACGGTGATGGATCAAACCCAGATCTTTTGACTGGGTGTGAGTGTTTGATTGGTTCGGATACTCCGCCCATCACCACCCCCTTTTGTACTCCCCCTTTTGTACCGCCTTGAATTTCTTTCGCTGAGTTCAGATAAGAGAACAGACTCTAGTAGCGAGAATCTGATCAAAACAAGAATTGGCAAAGCCAATATGTCTTGCCTACGCAAGAGCTATTGACTTTGCCAGTATGTTTTAGGCATGTTGTACACCAGCTTGGCTGCTGTTCTGCATAGCTAAAAGTTAGAGGCGTAAAAGGGAGTGGTGTGCAGTATTGTAAAATAGAGCGCCCCAAAGTGCAGGGGAGTGGTGAAGACTAGAGTTGAGTAGAGTGGAGTGGAGTGTTATGGAGACAGTAAAGCTTTGTAGAGTGGAAGAGCGTAGAGTGGAGTAGAGTGTTGTAGAGCAGAAGAGAGTAGAGTGCTGTAGAGTTGGAGTGGCATACAGTGTCATGAAGTGATGTAGACCAGAGTGGAGTGCCATAGAGGGTGTTGCGTAGAGTGGAGTAGAGTTGTGTAGAGTGGCAAAGAGTGGAGTAGATTGTTGTAGAGTGGAGTGGGATGGCTGGGGTGTCATAGAGTGACGTGGAGCGGAGTGGTGTAGACTGGTGGAGTGGATTAGAGTGGAGTATTGTGTCATAGAATAGAGTGGGGTAAAGTGACATAGATGAAGTTGCATAGAGTGTCGAGAATGGAGTAGTGTTGTACAGTGGCATAGAGTGGATTAAAGTGCTGTAGAATAGCTTGTCAGAGTTTAGCAGAGTGTCAAAGAGTAGAGTAGATTTTAATGCAGTAGAACGTCAGAGTGGAGTATCCTGTGGAGTATCGTGGAGTGGAGTGGAGTGTTGTAGAGCAGAGTGTCAGAGTGGCATAGAGTGAAGTGGCTTAAAGTTCAGTGGTGCAGACTAGATTGGCGTAGAGAGCATTGGTTTTAAATAGAGTGGTGCAGAGTGGAATACAGTGGCATAGAGTGCAGTGGCATGGAGTGCAGTGCAGTAGAGTAGATTGTTTCAGAGTAGTGTGAAGCGATGTGGAGTGGTGCAGGATAGAGTGGAGTGGTGCAGGGTAGAGGGAAGTTTCATTGAGTAGTGGCGCAGAATGCAGTGGCAAAGAGTCCAGTGGTGCATAGTAGACTCAAGTGAAATGAAAATGAAATGAAAATAAATTTGTTAAGCGCGGTTGCTGCCCAGGGGCGTCCAAGCGCTAAGTGAGACAAGACGTGACGAGGCACAGGAGTTAGAGCTCGGAGGATTTAGCAAATAGCAGTGTCTTCAATTTTTTCCGGAATGAGAGCAGGTCTGGGTTGGAGCGAAGTGAGAGGGGGAGAGTATTCCAGAGCTTAGCAGTGTTCAGCGAGAACAGCCTGCCCCCAGACCTGGCTCTCTTCACTCTGGGAACAACTGCCAGGAAAGCCTCAGATGAGCGAAGGTTCCTGTTTGGGTAGTAGGGGATGACAAGGTTGTTGTTGATAGCGGGTCCCGTCTTCCAAAAGGCCCGGTGCGCAATACATAGCGCCTTAAATGCCACTCTGTGTTTTATTGGCAACCAGTGAAGACTTTTTAGTCCAGGTCTAGCTGACTGGGTTCGTGGAATCTGCAGCAGGGTGCGTGCGGCGCAGTTTTGCACCACCTGCAGCTTCCGTAGAGTCATCTCAGGTGCCCCTACATATAGGGCATTGTTTGAGTCCAGGCGAGACTGGATGAGGCCTTGAACTGCCACCTTCTTGGCTTCTAGAGGCAGAAGTGGGAGGACTTTCCTCAAGGTTCTGAGTATGCCAAAGCATGTGGCGGACAGCTTGGTGGCCTGGGTGGAGAAGGAAAGATTCTTATCCAGCCACACACCTAGGCTTTTGACGCTTTCCTTGGGGATGGGGGGAGCGCCCAGAGCTTGGGGCCACAGGGAAATGAAAGGTACTGGCGGGGCTGGGCCCAAGAGCATGAGCTCTGTTTTTCCTCCGTTCAATTTGAGAGAGGAGTTGGTCATCCACTCCTTGACGTCCTCTAGGCAGTTAAGCAAACCTCTCGGGGATTGCCTGATGTTCTCTTGGGTCAATGAAACCACTAACTGAGTATCGTCGGCGTACGACACGATTTTAATGCCGTACGGTTCGACGATCCCAGCCAGCGGTTTCATGTAGACATTAAATAATACAGGGCTCAAAGAGGAGCCCTGTGGTACTCCGCAACTAAGAGGTTTGCTGGTGGACACTGTGTCACCATCGAAGATCTGAAAAGATCTATCGGACACGAAAGAGTCGAACCACCTTAAAGCGTCGCCTGAGACTCCGATTTCCTGGAGACGGTTCAGCAGGGTGGCATGGCTGACCGTGTCGAAGGCGGCGCTTAGATCAAGGAGGATCACTGCCACTGATCCTCCCTGATCCAGAACCCTTCGAGATTCTTCGGCGACCGCTAATAAGGCGGTTTCGGTGCCGTGCTTCGGTCTGAAGCCTGTCTGGGACGTTTCCAGTAGGGAGTGGTTTTCAATATACTGGACCAGCTGGACATTTATGTATTTCTCCAGCACCTTGCTAGCCCAAGGGAGGAGTGAAATGGGGCGGTAATTGGAGTGGTCATTGGGGTCCAGGTTGGGTTTCTTCAACAGCGCCCGCACCATGGCATGCTTCCAAGCTGTGGGGACTGAGCATGCCGATATGGACGCGTTTAGAAGCTCCAAGATTACAGGCAGGGTGGCTTCGTGTGCCTGCATCAGAACTTCTGGTGGGGCTGGATCGCATGGGGAGCCCGACTTGACTTGGCGTGCTATTTTGCCAAGAGTGCCAAGGTCCAGAGGGGGGAAGTGCTCCAGGGTTGGCTGGTCTGGGGAGGGCGGGGTTCTTGAATGGGGAAGATCAGTTGGCTCCGGGGATGTGATTGCTGTTGGAAAGGTGGAATAGATTTTCAGGACTTTATTGTGGAAGAATTCCACGAGCTCATTGCATTGGTCCTGAGTTTTAATCTGAGGGGGGGCAGTAGTGACACTGGTACATTGTTTCATTATTTTAAAAATTTCCTTGGGCTTTGATTTGGCCTCCAGGATTTTGTCAGAGTAGTAGGTGGCCTGGGCCATCCTAACTCCTTCCCTGTAAGTTTTGATCGCCTCTTTGTAGGATGCCTTTTTTTCCGGGAGAAAGTCTAGTCGCCAGGCTCTCTCTCGTTGCCTACAGCGGCGTTTTAGCTCTCTAAGAGAGTCAGAGAACCAGGGCGCTGATTTCTGCATTCTCTTGGAGGAGGATCTGCGGAGAGGGAGGATCGTATTTAATGAATTCGTGATCCAGCCTACATAGTTCCCATTTGCCACACTGGGGTCTGGGCAGGGGGGCGGGCGGGTGGAGTCCAGGTTGTACATCCAGGATTCCAAGGGGAGTCTTGTACAGTGCATTGGCGTAGAGTGGTGCACATTTAAATTTTGTTGTATGCTAGGGAAAAAAATACCATTGTACAACCTTCCTCCAGTACTCCCCTTAGCCTACATGATTTTCGCATCAATTCTTTCACTTTGAAATCAAATCAGACAAAGAAAAGTAAACACCAAGCTCCCCTGAAAGACATAGCCTGACATTTGAAATGCACAGCAAATGGGACAAGATAAGAACAAGATTTAAAGGCCAGTTTGCAGAAAGGGAGCACATGGAAGGATACAGTAAATACGGTTTGGGACACAGAAGGGACAAATTCACGCTGGGCAGCCTAAAACAAATAAAGCCAGCAAATATCAAGCAAGCAAATGTGAGTTACAAACCACAAAGTCAATGGTAAGCATTGGGTAGAATACAGTCCAGGGAAGCTTTCCAAATGTCTCCAAGATGCCGTTAGCAAACCAGAGAACTGCTCAGTCCAGTAGGTTATGACCTGAAAATAAAGCTGGACCACCTGAGGGTATTTTACCAGAATATTATTCTCAAAATATTTTCTGACAAAAATATCATGTCCTAAATATTGTCTACAAAAACATCACCTCAGTGGAGTCGATTATAGAAAATCTCTGCTCAATGGAACAACAGTTTTGTAAACGATATTTAGGACATTATATTTATGTCAGATGTTATTTCTGTATATGATATTGTGAACATACCACCCTCTCAGGCCCTTTCCAGATTTCAGATGCTGATAATCTCTGAATGCTTCAAGAAACTAAGGGAATTATTTACAAGCCCCTATTGCCACAGAAGCATCACTATTAATGATGTTCCTGTAGGGATTGGGAATTCACCTTATTTAGAAGGCGGCATTAAGCCCCTTAAAGTGGCTTAACGCTGCCTTGTAAATAAGAACCCCTTTCACTCTACCCTTAGCATAAAAGGGGTATGCAACGGGTGCTGCGGTGGGCATTCCGCTGCATCACCCATTGATTTCAATGCTGCCCCATTTTTACACGGGTGGCGCAAATAGGAGGCAGCGCCAAAATTAAGACCAGGGAAAAGCTGTGCATCACTCATAGAAACAGCAAAACGCCATGAAGGTGACCGTTCCTGCACATAAACAATCATTAAAAAAATTACGATTTGCAACTTTTTTGTGTGTTGCACAATACAGCCCACATGGGAGTTACAAATCGCCATTCTGGATTGTTTATGTGCAGGAAGGGACACCTTCCTGCACATAAACAATCATTCCCTCAACGCAGGCCCACTTGCACTATGGTGCAAGGGGCCTGAATTGGTGCTAAGCAGCTGATTTTAGAACCAGCGCAGGGAGAAACACAGGGGTGAGCCGCATTATTGTAAATACGGCTCATCCCAGAGTTTCTAAAGTGCCAGAGCTCGGCGTTAGCAATTTTGAAACAAACTCACACTCTGCCACTTGCTTGTAAATATACCCCTAAGTCTATAAAGCATTTCAATCTTTAAAGGTGGTATTATCCTCAGTCTAGAGTGCAGTGGCTAGAGTAGAGTGCAGTGCTACTGTTCAGCATGACATTCTCTGCCACTCTGACCAATGCCTTCCGGCACTGCTCTGAAGTAGTAGGACTGAAGTACAGAACTGACTGGAAACGTTTTAATTTGAGGCAAGTGCATGCCGTCACAAAGGTTGAAGGAAACTGTGCTGCAAGACTTCCTCTTTGCTGATACTGTGCTCTGAATGCTAGTGCAGAGCCAGAAATGTAAGCCAATATGGACAAGTTTGCATCTGTCTGCAGCAATTTAGGTTTTGTTATGAACATCAAGACTGAGGTCATGCACCAGCCCACTCCCCAAGCCCCCTACACAGAACTATCCATCACTAAATAGACACAGACTGCAGGCAGTGGACCATTTCATGTACCTGGACAGTACCCTTTTCTGAGCAAGGTCAATAGATGCTGAAGTAAATTGCAGCATTGCTAAAGCCAGCTCTGCCTTCAGCAGATTGATCTCCAATATTTGGGAAATTTGAGGGATCAGCCTTACAACGAAGCTAAAGGTCTTCTGAGCAGCGGTGCTTCCAAATCTGCTGTACGCTTTGAGAAGTGGACTATCTACTGGAGTCATGCATGATGGCCCAGTCACTTCCACATGTCAAGTCAGCGCAAGCTTCTGAAAATCAGATGGCAGGACAAAGCACCGGATACTGAAGTCCTTTCAAGAGCCAGTCTGCTGTCAGTTCATACACTGCTGATGAAAGCCCAGACCAGATAAGCTTAGCATTTTGTCAGAATGTCATGAGTGCATCCCCAAACAGCTATTCCATGGAGACCTCACTGAGGGAAAGCAATTCCATGGAGGACAAAATAAGAGGTTCAAGGACACACTGAAGGCCTCCCTAAAGTCTCTTGAGATCAACACCATCACGTGGGAAACTCTCGCACTGAATCGTCTAGCATGGTGCAGCCTTTTTTCACGAAGGCTGACAAACTTCTGAGGCTAGTCGTACTGCTGACGTTCAAAGAAAGCGTGAGCTGCGTAAGTCCAGAGCTGCCCGCACATCACTGGCAGTGTCATCACGTCTGTCCAATGTTTGACAAGATGTTCCACACCCAAATTGGACTACTCAGTCATCTTCGGATGCACAGAACCCAGTCAACCAATCAATGAGATATTGATGTCTTAATCGATAGGCGAACATCAGAACCTTACAGATTGTTCTACCTCAATTACGAGAGCTAAAACTGCAAACAAAGCCAGTGGGAGGCAAACACTCGATTATCAAATAAGGACAAACCTACACATAATGGCCATGCACCTTTCTGAGAACAGAGCAACCAAGAATGCTCAAATACAAATGATTTGAAACAGGTAAGCCTCGAACTTGAGTGCACTGCAATTGCCTTAATGGCGTATTTATAGTGATCCCCTGAAGAAGAGCTACAGTAAAAGCTCGAAATGCATTGGGAATAAGAAGATTCACTGAAAGATTTGTTTAAAAGTATGGGCATACAACAGCAAGAGGTTGATACACAGCTGCCGTGTAGAAGCATTTATACTTTTCATCGTTTACCATGTAACCAGTACAACTGAGGAACGAGTTGGATATATTCGTAATAAAAAGGACTGAAATTTGATTACATTTGTGGATTTTTGAAATATGCCATTAAGGCAATTGCAGTGCACTCAAGTTCGAGGCTTACCCGCTTCAATTCCTTGTTAAGTATTCACCCACGTGGTCCCAGTACAGACCGCATCGAGTTGCACGCCAAGAAATTTCGAACGTTGATAAAATGGAGTAAATATTGTCGTCTCACACCAGGAGTGCGCTTGCACCTTTCATGTTGTCAAATACAAATGATACCATCACGAGAAAAGGAAAGCAAGGTGCAAATCAATACTGATAGAACTACAACACCATGAAAAACCTTGACATATTATCAGGTAAGCAGAAGATAAATCTTGCATAGCAGAAACTGCAGGAAATATTGATATTATAGAGACAGAAATGTTGACATTTTAGAGGGTGGAACAAGACCAATGTCATCTGCAACTTCATATGTCCTTTTACTGGAAAGAAGAACTCCTACAGACCTACCTTGAAAAGAGACTAAAAGGCAGGGTTGTATTTAGAGAAGATTGCAAAAGAGATCTCTTGGCTCTCTCTATTCTATTTTAGTATATGTACTACGATGATGAAGTAATAGGATGGTCGGTGCAGAGTGTGAAGTTAAGGGACTGTGACGGACACCTGAGTTCGGTTGCTGTTCTCGCACATAGTAGAAGACAGGAGGCGGGGTCGGCTGACAGCCTCAGGCTAAAGAAAAGGCAGGAGGAGAACACTGAATGGGCATCAGTGGAAGGGAGCTTCAGGAACATCAAGCGGGAATTCAGTAATCAAACACAATCAGGCGAAGTTCTCTGCATAGAAAAGATAGAAGAGGCAGAAGTCTCCATCAGTCGTTTTGTGGATAACATCTTGTAGCACGTGAGTAGTACTACTATAATACTCTGAAATGTACACTAACTTGAAGCTTGTAAATGCAGTCCTTAAGTTTATAAACAAGTTAGTAGAGTCAGAGGATGATTCTTTGCTGAACAGTATCTGTATGTGTTAGAACTGGGGGTCTCTAGTTGGCAATGGTATTCACCTTTGTCCAAATAGGGACCCTTGCGTCTGAGTCAGGATAAGGGGACTACACTCCTAGATAACCCCTGCTCAGCCCCTTGGTAGCTTGGCACAAGCAGACAGGCTTATCTCAGAGGCAGTGTGTTAAGCATGTGTGAAGATACACAGTAATACAGTGAAAACACTACAGATGGACACCACACAGGTTATATAAAAATAGGTTTTCTTTATATAGACTTAACACAATTCACAAACAACAAAAATCCACAATACTGTACTTAAGATTGACTTAAAGATGGTAAAACTTACTTAGTTCAAGTTGGTGATAAATACGACACAGTTCTCAACAAAGTACCTGGATGCGTAACGCAAAATAAACAAAAGGCTCGCAGAGGGAGATGCGTTGGTTCCGTGCTCTGGGGGAGATGATGCGTCGTGCCTCAATGCTTGTGCAGAGTAGGGGATGCGTTGTGATCCTTACCAATGCGGGAGTGATGCGTAGGTTCTCGGCCTGCGGCCCGGTTGCGATGCACAAGATGGCGCCTCGATGCGATGCGAAAATCCTGGTGCGATGCGAGAAGATGGCGCCCTTGATACGAAGATGCGATGACGATGCGTGGACGCCCTGGCAGCCTTGCAACGACTCTGTACTTTGGAGCCGTGACAGGCCCTACGACACGCTTCTCCGGCGATTCAATGGCGTCATGCTTCTCCGGTGATGTGCCAGCAGACAGCTTTGACGAAGACACGCTTCCAGGGAGATGCGGCGGCGGCACGCTTCTCTAGCGATGCGATGTTTACAGCTGCGGCGATGACACGCTTCTTCTCATTGCGTCGCGCTTCCAGCTCCCAGCGACACGCAGGCTTCTGCAGTTAGAATTCCCAGCAAGGAAATTCAGAGGGAAACTGGAGATTAAGTCTTTTGTCCCTGAGACTTCAGCAGGAGGCAAGCACAAGTTCAAGCCCTTGGAGTAATATTATTCTGCAGGATGATGAAAGTTCTTAAAAAGTTCCTTCTCCTTTCCTTGGCAATGAAGAAACCACTGCAGGCCAACCCAGCAAACAGCACACTGGCAGAGGGGCAGTCCAAATTCCTGCAGCTTCCTTGGTTCTTCTCCTTGGCAAAAGGTTTGTCTTGTTCCCAGAAGTGATCTAAAGTCCTTGTGTCCGGGTCCCAATATTTATACTACTTTTCTCTTTGTTCTCTGAAGGCAGAGAGGCCTCTGCTTAGTCCAAACCAGTTCTTGAGCACTTTGTTTACAGGACTCCTTCTTTCCTGTCACAGTGCAGGGCAGAAACATCAGACGCCCCACAGGAGGTGGAGCCACCATTGTGGAGGGAAAGCACAGCCCTGGAGCACTTTGTTGACATGATACCTTCTCTTTTTTCACAGTGCAGGACAGGGACATCAGCCGCACCCCAGGGGGTGGAGCCAGCATTGTGGAGGGAAGGGACAGCCCTATTCATGTCCCAGGTGTAACTCCTCCCTCCCATCTAGATGCAGATCTCCCTATTCACCACTGGGCTGACTCATTCTGTCTCCTGGAAACCCCTAGCCCTGTCACTCATACTCCAGACCAGGAATACACAGCCTAGCAGAGGCAAGCTTTGGACAGTTAAACAAGAAAATACCTACTTTCTAAAAGTGGTATTTTCAAACACAGAATGTTAAAACCAACTTTACTGAAAGAGGTATGTTATCTTTCTGAGTTCATGCATACTAAATTCAAATTTCTACTATGTTCCCTGAGTCAGTTAGGATTATAAAATGTAATAATCTAACTGCCTATTCTGGCCTATAAAGAACAGGTAGCCTTGCAATAGTGAAAAACAAAAATGGCTGTAATTCACTATTAGGACATGCTACACACACCAGGGCATGTCCTACCTTATACTTACAATGCACCCTGCTCTTGGGCCTACCTTAGGGGTGTCTGATATGAAGAAAAGGGAAGGTTTAGGGACTGGCAAGTGGGTGCACTGGCCAAGTCGTTATGGCAGTACTAGACTGCACATAGGCTCTGCAATGGCCGGCCTGAGACACACTTTACAAGCTGCTTTTGTGGGTGGCACAACCAGTGCTGCAAGCCCACCAGCAGCATTTGATTTATACGCCCTGGGCACACATGGTGCACTGTACTAGGGTCTAACAAGTACATCAAATAACCCAATCATGGAATCAAATATTAATACATCAATTTAACATAGGGAGCACTTGCACTGTGGAACTGAATAGCAGTGGCACAGTGCCCAAAGCATATAACCACCAAAAACAGAGGAGGCAATCCGACAAAATGGAAGGGAGACTCCTGCCAATGATGCCAGGTCTAACACGTGTCCCCTCCAGCTGAAATGTGGGGAGAACTTCCCTTCCCCTTGGGAGTGCTCTTCACTAAGGCGGAAAAATCTGGACAGACCATCAGCGTTGGCGTGTTCTGCACCAGGGCAGTGTTCCACCGTAAAGTCCATACCCTGTAGGAAAATGGACCATACTGCACTGTCATCCAGGTAGGCAGCACTGATATCTTCCAGTCCAGCCAACACCTGGTTGACCAACCTCTGAAAGGTGACAGGGGCATTCTTCATCCCAAAGGGAGGTAGTGCCCATCTGGTGTGGGGAATGCTGACCTCTCTTTGGCCCCATCAGTAAAGGCGATCTGCCAGTACCCAGATGTCAAATCAAACATGCTGATGTACCGTGCAGCCCCTAACCAATCAATGAGCTCATCAGCTCTGGGGATGGGGTGCACGTCAGTCCTGGTGACTGAATTGAGTCCTTCGGTAGTCCACACAGAACCGGAGTTGAGGTGTGGCACCAGGTTTGGCAGCCTTTAGAAGCAGGACCACTGGGCTGGCCCAAGGACTGTGTGAGGACTCAATCAGCCCTCAAGCAAGCATCTTGGAGACTTTCTCCTAGATGTAAGTTCTGACCTTGTCAGTCACTCTGTAAGCCTTGTGCTTCACAGGAGGACTGTCACCAGTGTCCACATCATGGACGCACCACTATGTGACACAAGGAACCAAGGAAAACAAATCAGAGAATTGTCCCAACACTTGGCGGCAATCTTGCTGCTGATCAAGAGTCAGTGTGGCAGAGAGGCTGACACCATCCACTGACCCATCTTGCTCTGTTGCAGACAGGAGGTCAGGAAGAGGCTATGTCTCCTCCTCCATCCCATCATCCGTAGCTAGGAGCATGCCCACTTCGGACCTTTCTACGTGGGGCTTCAGGAAGTTAACACGTAGGACCCGCAAAGGGTTCCTTGGAGATCGCAAGTTCATCAGGTAGGTGATATCACTCTTGCGCTCCACCACCTCAAAAGGACCGGTCCACCTGTCCTGGAGCGCGCAAGGCTCTACAGGGGCCATGACCCAAACTTTCCGTCCAGGCTGAAGCTCAATCAGAGAGGCATTCTGATCGTACCACCTCTTCATCTCTACCTGGCTGGCTTCCAGATTCGCCTGAGCGAGATCTCTGAATCGCCAAGTCTGGTTCCTGAAGGCCAGCATATAACTGTATACATCCTGGGGAGGTTTCCTGGGAGATTGCTCCCAGCCTTCCTTGACCAGACTCAAAGGTTCTCTTACCGGGTGTCCATATAACAGTTCAAAGGGACTGAACCCTAGGGACTTTTGTGGCACCTCACGGTAAGCAAACAGGAGGCAAGGCAAGAGGATGTCCCACTTACGCCTCATAGGTTCCTCAAGACCCATGATCATGCCTTTAAGGGTCCGGTTGAATCTCTCAACCAGCCCATTACCTTGTGGGTGGTAAGGAGTGGTAAACTTATAGGTAACACCACACTCCTTCCACAGAGACTTCATATAACTGGAAATGAAGTTTGTACCTCGGTCAGACACCACCTCTCTGGGGAACCCAACACGAGAGAAAATCCCATCAGTGCTCGTCCCACCACGGGGGGCGTCACTGTCCTGAGCGGGATGGATTCCGGGTAGCATGGTCCATGTGTGGGCTGGTTTCCCACGCCCCCTACCTCTTCTCTTTAAGCCAGGTTCCTGGGCCATACTTTCAGGCTCCAGGATCTCTTGAACACCTTTGGCTGCCATAGACCGAGTGGTCACACACGCTGACTCAGGCAGACCCAACATCTCTAAATGAGCCTTCTTCTCCACCTTAGCCCAAGGGAAGCTTTCCAAATAATTGCCTAACACACAATCAACAGGCATGACTGGCCTCACAGCTACTTGAAGAGTACCAGAGACCCCCCCCACTCAAAGGGAACCTGAACCACCTTGCAAGGGCTTTCTGTGTTGTCAGCGGCAACAACTGGGAAGACTGCATTGGGGACAACCTGCTCTTCAGACACCAAGTGACACTTGACAGCTGTGACATTGGCTCCAGTGTCTCTAAGAGCCTCCACTCTATGGCCATTGATGGTCACCCACTGCCTGTACTTTTTAGTGTTATCAGGCAGCTGAGCTTTTGGGACCATTTCAAAGTCTCCTAATGAGACAAGGGACATTTCTGCGGGACCCCACCCACTTTGGTCACACTTCTCCTCCACTCCCAGGGCTACACTTGCCATCTGACGGGGGGTGCATGGGGTGGCACATACTGTGAAGTACCATAAAAATAACATAAAGGTCTATACCTAGCAATAGCCTCAAACCCATTACCAAATAATCAGTCAGTTGGCAGTGAAGAAAGTTCAATCATTCATTAAGCAACAAATACTCTATTGAGGAGCCTCTCCAACCCTCACCCATCAGGTGCGCGGAGAAGACTGTTGGCTCGCATTCAAACATGAGGTTATATACTTTTCAGTTCAACACATATAATCACTGTAAAAGGAAAAACACCAGTTGGCCCTCGAGCTCCAGGGAAGGACCATATCTGGCAGACATGATTAGTTCAAAGCTTAACTATTTATTACTGAGAAGGTCAGGAGGGGTGACTCCCTTTCGTCTTGGTGCCCGGGAGTGTAGGCACGGCACCTCCATGAATGCGCTTATCGCACCCAAAGCCAGATGTGACCTTGAGTCTCAGGACAGTCGAGTAGACAGCCTACGTTCAGCTGCTCCCAGTAATTCAGATGAACTGGGGCTGACAACTGCCAGAGACTAACACGTGATCACAGCCCGTGTTCGAGCATAGATTTGAAAATGGCGTCTGTATGGTTCTCGGCCTACTCTGTTAGCAATAGATATGCAAGGAGCGAATAAACGTTTTCCCCCTTGCAAGCACTTATAGATATATATATATATTTTTGTAAGCAAAAGAGGGCACGTATAGATGCATCATGCTAACATAATATAGGTCAGATACTCCTTATGCATGGGAAATCTATTTTTATCCCTAAACTGACCCTTTTGGGGACACTGGAAATCATACCAACGGTGTCCCACCTGTTTACAGTGAAAGCAGGTAACAGGCCCCCTATGAACAGGTTTACCTATCGGGGGTTCTGACTTCTTCTCAGGGGGAGGCTGGGAACCCTTTCCTTGGTTCCATTGGGAATTACTTTGGGGCCCTTTCTGGAATTCCCTCTGTTTACCCTTGTCCCCCCCACTTTTCTGCTGGGAACCCTGCCCACCCTTGGCGGAGTCTCCCACATGACCCTTGTGGACCCTGGTACTGACGTAGCGTTCTGCCTCCTCAGCAAGCTTCCTAGGGTTAGTCAACTTGCTATCAATTAGGTGCTGGTGTATCTCTGGAAAACAATAAGCAGACAAGTGCTCCCTTGCAATCAAATCATAGAGAGCTTCAAAAGTATCCACTTTGCTACCCTTCACCCAACCATCCATAGCTCTGCAAAAGAAAGATACATATTCTACCCAAGTGGTTCCCTCAAGCTTCTTACAATTTTGGAACTTTTGTCTATAGAGTTCTGGGGTCAAACCATACCTTGTCATCAGTGCTTCCTTCATGTGGGCATAAGACATCCTATTCTCACTGGGTAGGTCTAACAAAGTATCCCTCCCCTCACCCACAAAGCGGCCCCACAACCCCACTCCCCAATCCTTCTCAGGGACCCGGTGGGCCAACATTGCTATTTCATAGGCTGCAAACCAGTGCCCAATATCTTCATGCTTATGTAAATCTTTGATGACATCCTTGGGAATATACACCCTGCCTTCTGAAGGCACGGATGGTGCGCTGCCATCAGAGGGATTGATCTCTAAGCCCTTCGCCTTGATCTCTAGCTCCCTCAACATCCTCTCATGTTCCATTCTCATTTGCTCTCTCTCCAAGGACAATCTATTATTCTCTGCTTCCCTCTGACCCTCCATCTTAAGCTTAGCCATCTCCAGCTTGTGTGCTCTATTTCTCTCCCTGTCTTGCAACTCTCTGGGGAACAGGTCTTTGGAAGAGATACTACTGCCAGGTGGGGACGGTACCCCAACCCTGGCTGGAAACACTGGCCTATCCATTTGCCCATCTGCATCCCCAACTGGCTCCACCACAAGATCAGGGGCATTTCTTGCTTCTACCGAGGCCCTCAGCGCCATTTGGTAGTCATCCTTTTTAGAAATGTCTGGTGTAGCAACTTCCAATTTCTTGCAGAGAAGCTTGAGCTGTTTGAAAGTGTAGGTTTCCAACCTCTCTTCCTCAAAATCAAGATCCATAGATGCAACAGATGCTGGTCTACTCATGGTAGTAAGAATTGGGAGTTTTCAGGAAAAAATATCAGTCCAAGGAAAAGAATTCTACCAAAAAAGTATGTGGTCGCGTTTGGTCTGCATTCACTAGTAGTGTAGACCAATTACTGTAAATGAGTCACAAATGCAGGACCAAATCCTCACAGCTGACCACCAATATTAGAACTGGGGGTCTCTAGTTGGCAATGGTATTCACCTTTGTCCAAATAGGGACCCTTGCTTTTAAGTCAGGATAAGGGGATTACACTCCTAGATAACCCCTGCTCACCCCCTTGGTAGCTTGGCACGAGCAGACAGGCTTATCTCAGAGGCAGTGTGTTAAGCATTTGTGAATATACACAGTAATACAGTGAAAACACTACAGATGGACACCACACAGGTTTTATAAAAATAAGTATTCTTTATATAGACTTAACACACGACCACAAACGACAAAAATCCACAATACTGTACTTAAGATTGACTTAAAGATGGTAAAAGTCACTTAGTTCAAGTTGGTGATAAATGCGACACAGTTCTCAACAAAGTACCTGGATGCATAATGCAAAATAAACAAAAGGCTCGCAGAGGGAGATGCTTGCACAGAGTAGGGGATGCGTCGTGATCCTTACCGATGCAGGAGTGATGCGCAGGTTCTCGGCCTGCGGCCCGGTTGCGATGCACAAGATGGCGCCTCGATGCGATGCTTGGTGGTATGCTGAATTTCTGGCATTGCATCACGCAGAGAACTGTCAGAGTGCATGAGGCTGGAAATCCTTATGCACCCTCATGATATATGTATTTGTTGAGAGACATATAGATGTACGATCAAAGAGGGAACTGGAAACTACGTATAATCTCTGGTGTTAGGGTAAGCATAAGAATGTCAGACTGGAGGGGGTTAAAGTTTCTGAGCTACCCCAGCATCTATTTTTCTTAATAAACAGATGAATATATAAAGTCCAACAGCAAAGTCTGTGCTAGAGTCTAAAAAGATTATAATATGTTATGAGAAGCTAGGAAAATGGAAGACTAGTCGGGACCACTTCAGCCAATGTTTTCTTTCTTACACAAGAAAGCAGGTGCATCTCTGAAAACAATGTTAGGAGGAATGATAAAAGGACCAGCCTCCTTTTCTTTTAGAGAAAGAAAAAAAAACAATGGCTCCTGTGGGAAAATAAGTACTATTTATGATTAAAGATAGTGCACAATGGCGATGAGGGTGATTGGTGTGGATGTCAAAAGAAGGAGGCTGTATATACACAATGCAAATGTTATAGTCATTCATGAAAATATAAATCAATAGTTTACACACAATTTCTGTAGCATTATCAACACATATGCAATCCAAGAAGTGATGGTGTGTCCCAAGTGATTTTTAAGAAAAAAGAAGCTAAGCTGCTAAAGTGAAACATAGTAACGTGTAGATAACATAAGGTTTCAAGTATATCTTTCAGTTTAGAAGAAGACGACCTAATTATAAGTATTAACAATTGAAGTGCAACAGTTGAAATGTATAGACAACTGTTGGGCAAGGTCTGTCTCTTTATCTCTGTCGACGGCGTGTCGACCTGAATGGGGTATCAGGTCTCTTCAGGACTGTTCAGTACGGGGCACCTGTTGGGGCGGGGGGGGGGTTGCCCTGCTTGTGGAACGTGCAAGGGTGGCACCGTGAGTGAATGGTGAAATAAAGGACTTACAGGGATCCCGTCCGGGGAACCCCTGCTGAGGGTGTGCAGAGAGCAGGCAACCTAGATGTCGGTCTGCAGATCCGTGATAGATTAAAATCGATGTATCAGAGGAGAGGCACGACACAGGAACCACACGAGGGCGCTCCTGGTATTGCAATGGCTGGAGATGAGGGTGAAGTGGTGTTAGTAATCAATATCCTACGGCTCAGACTGTGCTGGCTCTTAGTAATGATTCAAAAATAGCGGACGATCCCGACGATGTGTCCTCTCCTCTCCCCGTGGTAGGTCATTGAGGTGAAATCCTGGCTCAATAGATCACTTCTTGGTCCGGTCCCATCTCCCGGAATCCTATCTTGTTTTTACCCTACCACCTTTCTAACGCTGCCATTTGTAAAGCGAAAATAACAGAAAACTTCCCCACAATGCTCCACAAAGACTTCTTACTCGTATATCTGGAATCATTCTAGAAATACCTCCACTTGAGAAAAAGGTGAGCAGTACGTATGGGAGAACAGGATCATTTGTAGATGGGAGATTTATCACTCTTGTTCACTCACTATAACCCCTCTCAGCGTCCAAACATAAGTTTCAACCCAATGCCTAAAGATATGTTCCTCTAGGGAAGCAAACAAAGAGTGAATGTGCTGCCAGCAATGGAATGGTGAGGACCTAAACAACAAAAAGCCTCACACTGGCACTGCCAATGGTAGTGGAAAGATTCATAATCGACATGCGTATTATTAACACTCCATTTGCCCTTGAAGCAAATTGGATCAGCTGATCAACTTGCCAGATGTTATTTTTCAGTCAGAACAACTACATAAGGATGCCCGCAAATGCCATTCGTGTCAAATATTGAAATCAGTTACCAATAATAAATGTTTGTGGTGTGAACCTCCTTTCCTACAATATAACAAGAGTCTTAAACCATGAACAATTTTGTGCTGGAACAAAACCCAGGAAATTGACTCTAGCATTTCTGGACTTCAATTTGCAAATTCTGCTATTGCTAAAAGTGCACGCATAACTCAAATCTAAGAAAAATGTTCCAATTGTGAAAATTCAAAGTATTGCCCTAATGTTTTTCTCCACTCAATTGAGTAAAGCCTGATAATATTTTTTTCAATTCTTTCCTCTGCCTTGTCACTTCTGATAGAGCAGGATCATTTAGCATAAATAGATCTAAAATTAGAGGCAAACGTTTAGCTAGACATTAATGTGAAACCACTTTGCAGAACTAACAGGACAGAAAATGTGCCTTTTTAAAAGGTCATGTTAAATTAACATGTAGTTTATTTACTTGCACCAAGCTTCCATTTCTATTGTACTTACTAACGATAGAACTAGACTAGGCCTCAACTTTCTCTATTTTTCCTTTTAAATAAATAAAGGATTTATAAATGCTGAACCACGCACAAAGGTCTTGGTTAGATGGTCTGAATTTGACTAGCTTAAACGTGTCAATGCTCTAGAATGTGCTGACATTATGAAAAGTATTTCTTTTTTCCAAAATGCATGCTTTTCATTTAGAATAGTTTCTAGCACACAATGATGAATAGTGAACAGTATTAAAACAAAAAGATCTTACAAGAAGACGTGAATCTTATGATTTAACCAGGATGCTGAATTAAAATGTTTCTGTATTTAGAAAAGCTCATTATTAAGCAGCGGAAAACGTAGAAGCTAATAACCTAGACTCGTTGAAGTTCCCATAAGAAACCAAGTAAAATAATTACAAGTGTATGAGTGTTTTGCAACTACCTTATACCTTTAGACTATACCTTTTCTCCATCATGTGTTTACCAGGGAAATGAAAGAATCTGCAGATGATTGGATGATTGCTTTTCATTGGCTGAAGATGACCCAACACCGGAAAACATTGACACATGTGTTTACGTTTTATCACAGTGCATGTTTCATAGCTAGAGTATGGCACATCTTTGAGAGATGCTCCTCATGAGGAGTTCTTTTCCTGACCCTCTCTGATTAACTCTTTTGCATACCTTAGCTGAGAGCTACTGCTCAGTCCTACCAAGTACCACGCATCAGGCATTAGACTAACGCATTTCAGTGTGGTAATCTGCATTACTGCACTGAAAGTTTGTGACGCATATACATAGTGTCTCAGCTGTTACTGAAGCAAACTGTTAAGTGGGGCAGCTGGCAGCGCGCCACCTGTGGCATGCGTGCGCTGCACTCCCAGGCTTTAGGCTCAGCTTGCAGATGAGCTAAGGCTGCTCAGCCCTGGCAGGAAACATCCTTTACAACAAAACATTTTCCACGCAGTGCCTTTACAACGCAGGTATTACAACACAAGTCGTTACAATGACTTGCGCTGGAGGGCGCTGTAGGATAGGGAATAGTTTAATTTACTATCCAAAACCTTCCCTACTGTCCACGGGGACTGGAGTTGGAATAGTAAATTAAACTATTCCACTATCCAGCGCCCCCCAACGCAAGTCGTTGTAACGACTTGCGTTGTGAAACCTGCGTTGTAAAGGCATGCGTGGAAAAAGCATGCGTTGTAACGACATACATCCGCCCTGGCAGCATCTCACTCCCTGCTACAATGTTTCATTATTGAGTCGTCTCTTCCCGTTGCCGGAGCTGGGAGTTACATTTTTGTGGCAGGTAAGGGCTGGTTGCTGAATTTGCTGCATAGCCCGCAAACCAATCATGGGTCTCGCAGCATAATGCTGCCAGCTGCAGCTTGCCCTAGCCAAGGCTGGTCTGCAGCATGCTGTCAGCTGTTAATACCCCATACTGAATTCTTGCTGCAGCTGAGTCAAACGGAGAGGAGTCAGTGACCCGGGTTGCAGCTGCCGCAAGGACAGTCTGTCACTGGACAGCCCCGCCCGGAACTTACTGGGCAGCCTGGATGACTCACATCTCAATTAGTAAAGGTGAGTGATACAAGATTCAACTTTACCATTTGCTTTCATGCGCTTTCATTTTGCTAGGTGATAACGTCGCATCAGTAGTTCTGCACCACCTGTCTGCCACTTGTTTTCTGAGTGCTAAATGTTAACACAGAAGAAAGACTTCCTGCCAGCTTCATGTGTAATCATAGACTTATGCTATTTTTACAGTCGGATTAGACAGTCCAAGCAAGGAAAGAATAATCTACTCTAGACAATCCCCACCCCATCTATCTGACTATGAACTGCTGAAAATCAGATGGCTCTGCATTTTATTGGCGACAATACGCACAGTGGTCCAGGACCCTGTTTGAATGGTAGTGTATTTTATGTAGGCAAACAGGAAAGGGGCACAAGGCTGCTATGTTGGTACTGCTATAAATGTGTCCCACAGAGATACAAATTCCTCAGGTTTCTTTGTAAGCTTCAAAGGGCATCATTGACCCTCTATAATACCGTTGTGGGTGGCGTGGTTTCTTTATTAGTGATCCGATAAAATAGCTACATGACTGCAAAAGCTTGTCTTTAAAACTAAGAAAAGACTGGCAGCGCAATTTATATTTCTTTGCACTACCACATGTTTAGAGCAAAACAATGCCGGGTTTCTGAGCTGATGCTTCCCAGCATCATTCTTTACCTTATTGCATTAGCAATAGATTATGTCTGTGACTGAGTGATGATATAATCTCCTAATGGCACTTGCTATGGTATCAAATTTGCTTTTTAAACTAGCACAGGTCATGAATGATCAGATCAATTAGATCATCTTCTGAACAGGTGCAGTGCATGCCTGCACTCTCTTACTGAAAACTGCAGTCACACAATCTGTCTCTGGTTAGTGCCCTTCCTTCCGTAAGATCTTCCTAGAGTTTCTCATTGCTCAAATGAGTGTAATTTCTAATATTTATATGTTTACCTCTTCTTTATTGCTTGATTTTACAGGTGAGAATGTGGCACTCATAGACGTTGAAGTGTCACTCATAATTATTCTGACATTATGAAAATGTCACACATAGCAATCTGAAACCTTGACAGCTATGACAGCCCTTTATTTTCTACCACTTTGGCGGTCACTTTTATTCTATGTGCCTAAAGGGTGTAGCTACTGCATCACCTGTTGATTTCTAATGGGGATATTTGGCTGAGTTGAGCTACTCTTAATGGGGATTTTGACTTCTTAAATGCTCCACAGATCTTGCTCTTTTCAAGAACTCACACCCTGAATGGGGCTACAGAATTCCCTTGTTAGACTAAAATTCATGATTCTTGAATCCAATGTCCAGAATTTGAACATCTCACGAAGCGTTACTAGAAGGCATTTACGGTTTGAAGGTGTGAGTATTAATAGGGTGGTGTGTCGCTTATGATAAATGTATTTTGGTAGAAATGTTCGAGGGTGAATGAACAAGTGAGCAAAAGTATTGATAAGTTGTTGAAGAAAAGAGGTTGATGATTTTAGACTCCCTGTAGTAGAATAATTAATTGGATACATAAAAATAAATAAATAGACTTGTTTGCAGGATTAGAGGTGTAGAATGTGAGGGACCATCTCCTGTACCATTGAGCTAGAGATACTAAGCATTGTTGTGATTTATTAAAATTGATCGATGTTAGTGGAACATAATTGCAAAAATGGGAGAAGATGAACTGATTAGGATGATTATTCTTGAGAAACTGTAATCCTATTATTTCTTTAGTAGAGCAAAAAAGAAACGGTTTGTTGAAGTTTATTGAAGATTAAGTTGAAGTGATGTGAATGTGTGAGAAATTGTAAAGGAGGGCAAACTGCTGGAAAGAGTGAGATCATACGTTACACTGTTTTGTGCTGGGATTGGTTGGTTGGTGTGTTTCGCACTGGGATTGGTTGGTGACGTCAAAGTTCCGCCCTGAGATTGGACAGTAGAAAATTAGTAACATAATTGGTTTTGTTAAACCAAATCTGAGAAATTATTAGCTGTAATAGGATTGGCTTGTTGAAATTTGACTTATACGGAATAGAATCATAACATTGAATTGAGATAGCCTAGTTTCCCATTGAAATTACAAAAAAGAAATGTTTTAAGGAAATTGAGAATTTGGTAAAGGGAGATGTTACAATTCTGGTATGGAAGGGTGAAAAGGCACATCCTGAAAGAACGCCTGCATACTTTATGAAGATGGAACATGGGTTAGGTACTTGTATTTGGCTTTCCCAATGGTCCAAAATCACTGAGAAAGAAGGAGCTTTGAATTTTCCTAGATATAGAACATCTAATACCATGATTTCTGACAATTTAATGGGAAAATTGTACGAAATTGAGCCACCACCTGGACCTGCACAGTACGAAGCAACAAGTGTATGGGATAAGGTTGCAAGGGAGATACAGAGGGAAAAATACCAGAGGAGAATAAAAAGAGTGGTGCGTAATTATGCAGCTGCTCAATGGGACGAAGAACAACATAGATGGAGAAAGGCTATAATAGAGGGAACCAGATTGTACCCAGCTATTACTTCGGAAGTAACTCAGGCAGGAAATCAGAAGTATAACAAGTAGCAGGACGAGGATGAGACGGAGACAGATTCTGGGGATAATATATTAGAACATATGTTGTCCTCAAGACCTCCATCAAGTGCAATATCCACTAGCCAAAGTGAATCAAGTGGTACAGTGGCTGCTGATCCTGTCGACCCAGGAATTGTACACATTGAACAATCTGTAAAAGTGCTTCAAATTATTCCACTGGTCGTGGCTTGACCACAAGTTGCGGTTCATACTGGAACTAATGTAACTGCAGTTTGTAGTACAGCTCCGATAACGCTTGTAAATGTCCAATCAGTGCCCCGGGTTGTTGCAAGTGCACTTCCAATTTTGGAATTAAGGCCAGAAATTCATCAGACTGCTGGGAGATACCTCCAACAGGATCTGTCCCAACTTCACAGAATTCTCAGATCGTTGTGTGGAAGCCTCTACAAATGGTAAAAGCACTGAAAGATTTCACAACTCCTATGACTCCCGGTGACATAAACTCTACCTGGGAGGGGTATATTCCAGCCTGGTTGAAAGAAGCAACAAGAATTAAAAAGAGGAAAGAAGCATAGATACAAGGGAAAACAGATTCAGAAGTGGAAAATCCCTTAAAAATTACTAAACTAAAGGTGGAACTGGAGGAAATTATAAAAAGGTGTTTAGAGGGGGCGTGGCAAGATGGCGACGGAGTAGGACGTGTCTCTGAGTCCCTCCGGCGCCAAGATTCATCAGCATTGTCCAGCACCGCCTAGGAGCCGCTTCCACCCGTGATTCTTCCCGGTGCTGCAGAGAAGCGGCTGGTGGTCCCTTTTCGCCGCTGACTCGGTGTTCGCCGCGGCTGGTGGACGGAGCTGAGACGCGGCGGGGCCCGGGCATTGCGTGGGCCTTGGCGGCAGGAGAGCTCGGGGCGGAGAGAGCGGGAAGGTGCGGGAGCGGCCTGAACGGAGGCCTTTTGAACCAGTGCCTGTAGGTCCCATAATCGGTGGGAGGCTGTGCCGAGGGTACAGCGGCGGAGGTCGCCGGGACCCATGACTGTGTGGAGGGAGCCGGGGCAGGACCGCGGCAGCAAGGTGGCATCGCCCACTCGAGGCCAAGGCTTCTGGGCCTGTGGAGGCCATTTGACTTGGCGGAGCTTATGGCCCCCTTGTGACGCCGCTGCTGGTCTCGGCCGCGGGAAGGGCTGTCGGAGTGCGGTGGCGGCAGGAGTTTGCAGACAGGACGGCGAGAGAGCGGCGGCGGAGGGGGGATCCCTGCATGGGGGCTACGATCCGTCTGGTGCCGCCCCAGAAGTGCGACAAGGACATTGCAGGCCCAGAGGCAGTGGAGGGCCCGCGCCGGACTGGGTTGCGGCCTAGAGTGGCCTGGTTTGCTGTCTAGAGTGGCTTTGCCCCTGGAGGAAGCGTTCTGGCCTGCCGGCCCGGAGAGCAAGCTGCAGTGGTGAGAGCAAGTGGAGGTGGAGGTGCCCCGTGGTCAGAGGGGTAGGAGACGGACTGCTCTGGGGCCTGGAGAGGCCTGGCCCCAAGGAGAAGAGTTCCGCCCGGACTGCCCGGAGAGCCACTGCAGAGGTGAGAGCCGGCGGAGGGGGAGGTGCCGGTGGCCAGCGGGGCAGGAAAAAGGAGCTTCGCGGACGCCGGAGTGGAGAGGCCTGCCTGAGTGGGTCCGAAGCTGGTTCGTTCCCCGGTGCCGGCGGCTGACGCGCGGAGGCCGGAGTGAGGCAGTCCAAGTTGGGGAGGTCCGCTGAGCCCCTTGAGCGGCCTCCTTGGAGGGTGGAGCAAGATGTAAGGCCCCTGCATTGCTCCCCACCAGTTTTTGCTGGAGCTGGGCCACGGGAGGAGAGGCGGAGCGGGCTGCAGGTGTACCTGAACTGTGGGGTGGACAGCGGAGAGGCCCTGAGCGGTCGGGGTGGCACTCCTTGTCTCCTGAGTGCCCTGAGTGCAGGATTTGACGGCAAGCGGCAGGGCAGCGGCTAGGCTGAGGAAGGATAAACCTGGCAAGGAGGGGTTGCCGAAGGGAGCACTGCCATCTGTGTCCCCAATGGCCGACAAGTCGCCGCACCAGGGTGCGAACGAGGAACCCGCAACCAAGGCCTTCATGATCGAACTCTTCGCGGCCATTAAAGAAGATATCTCGGAGCTGCGCTCCCAGTTGGCGTTGGATCTGCGGGAAGTGCGGAGAGACGTGGATGGCATAGGGGACCGTGTGGCGACACTGGAGGAGCACGACTTGGGGATGGCGGAGGACATACATCAGCTCCAGCAGGACGTTATTCGGCTAACAGAACAGAACCTAGATCTCCAAGCCCACGCCGAGGACCTGGAGAACAGGTCCCGCCGCAACAACATCAAAATACGCGCGGTACCTTGGAAGGGTGTGGGATCGGACTTGAGAGAGTACGTAGAAGCCCTTTTTAAACACGTCCTGAATGAGGAGGACCTACAGGAGATACGTATGGACAGAGTGCACCGAGTTGGATTGCCACGAGGTCCAAAAGCGCCACCCCCGGATATACTGGTCTGCGTCCATGATTTCCAATTGAAAGAGCGGATTCTCAGGAAGGCGCGCGACTTCAATCCCCTACAGTTCCGGGACCATCGTCCCCAGCTGTTCCAGGACTTAGCGGCATCTACACTACTGAAGCGGCGTGAATTCAGACCTGTTACTGCTCACCTGCGGGAGCAGTGCGTGGCCTACTCCTGGGGGCACCCCTTTCCCCTCATCTTTCGATGGCAGAATAAGCTGGTCCAGGTCCGGTCCCTCGCGGCGGCCATGGGAATCATGGGCCTAGAAAGTTCGGACGCCGGGCCCGGAGGGGAAGACACATCTATGAGGCGACGACAACGCTCCCCGGCCTGGCAAAGGGTGGGCAGGCCCGTGACGGCGGGGAGGCCCGATCCGTCTGCAAGCCTTCAAGAGCGAGGGGCTGCGGTGGCCTCTGTAGCACTGGTGACTGAGGCTGAGACGGATGGCGGATCAACATCTTCGTGAGGTCCTAGGAGGAGGGATCGCTGGCGTCAGAGGGGCTCACCCCCAACAGGTACCACGTGTACTCTATGTTCTTCCTTGAGAGACTGTCCCATTATGGGAACTGGTGGGAAATTGACTGGTGTCATAACCCCCTGCCTTTGTGGCCTGCCTTGCGAACTGTTCTTGGGGGCTCCTTTTTTGTCTTATTTTGTTCTGTCTTATTGAGCCTGGGTTTCGTTTTCACCTTTCTACATCTGGAGTGTGATGCATGCATAGGGAGGGGCGAGGTGTGTGGGGGGTTATGGGTAGAGGACGGATGGTGCGGGGAGGGAGGGGGGAGGGGTTTCTAAGATTGAGCGGTCCTGGGGCGCTTGCTCTGGTTGGGGGAGTGGGGGCTGGATGTGTCGCGAATGGGGTGACAGGTGCGGTGGGGAGCGAGGGGTCCCTCCTGAAGCGCAGTGTCAGTTGTCCCGTCGATGATGCCGCTCACTTTGGGGACGTGGAATGTGAAAGGGCTGAATTCTCCCCAGAAACGCCAGAAGATTTGGAAATATATCCTTGATCACCAATTAGACATAGTTGGCCTCCAGGAAACCCACTTGTCTAGATCGGAGGAATCGCGCCTTAAGCATAAAAAATGTCCTCTTATTTATAGGTCCTCTGCCCCCACAAAGCACAGGGGAGTGGCGCTTATGTTCCGCTCGGTCTTGCACTTCCAACCTGTGGGCGTTCAGGGCGATAAAGAGGGCAGTTGGATCATGGTCAAAGGCATGCTGCGTGGTAGGCTCTGCTCTTTTCTGGTCTTGTATGCTCCCAACGCGGGTCAGAATGGTTCCTGCAGGTTCTCCTGAGAAAAGTTTTAGACTTTGCTGAGGGACCACTGATTGTTATGGGGGATTTTAACCTGGTGTGGCAGAGAGATCTGGATAGCACGCACCAACAGAGATCTGACACCGGCCTGTTTTCCGCCGATACGCAGCGGATGATCACGCATATGGGCCTTATTGATGGGTGGCGCTCCCTCTATCCACAACATATGGACTATACCTTTTTCTCCCATGTTCACCACTCTTACTTCCGACTGGACCACTGCTTCCTGAGTCAATCCCTTCGTGGGGACCTGCGCGAGGCCAAGATCTTCCCACTATCGTTCTCTGATCATAGTTTACTCGCTGTTTGCCTCAACTGGGGCGTGGTAAACAAGTCTCACCGCAAATGGTATTTCCCGGCCTCATTGGTCCGAGACAAGACCTCCTGTAACACTCTCAGGAAAGCTATCACTGAGTTTTTCGAGCTTAATCACACGGGCGACACGTCGGTCTTCAACACGTGGGATGCCTTCAAGGCGTCTGTCCGCTGGAGTTGTCTAGCACTGAACGCTGCCCATAACAGGCTACGAGGGAGTGAAAGGGAAAAATTAGAGGAGGAGCTCTCCGCTTTAGAACAGGCACACAAGAAGACCCCCTCCAGACAGACCCTGCGGCAGCTGACGGCAGTCAGGGGCAAACTCAGGGCCCACTATAACAACAGGGCGGAATACACGTTGCTGAAATTGAGGCGTCTTTCTTACTCCCAAGGCAATAAAGTGGGAAAGCATCTTGCCCGGCAACTCTGAGATAAGAGGGAGCGGGAGTACATTGGAAGTATCCGGGATGCCGCGGGGGTCCTGACACACCAGGACGAGGCCAAGGCTGGCCTCTTTGGTGACTTCTACAAGTCGCTTTACACGGGGGACTCCCTAGACGCCAATGCACAAATGGAGTACCTGCGGGCGTTACCGCTGCCCCGAGTGTCGGCGGAATGGAACGAGACGCTCTCTGCTCCCTTCACCAGGGAGGAGGTACTGGCCGCAATCAAGGCCCTGAAGCCTCATAAGGCCCCGGGGTCGGACGGTTTACGGCCATCTTTTATAAAAACCTTTGCCTCTGAACTCTGTGCCTACTTAGTGCGCTTATTCAACAGCATGGCAGAGGAGGGGGTGACGTCGGGTACCATGACTGAGGCGCTGATATCGGTCATTCCCAAGCCTGGAAAGGACCCCTCTAACTGTGCCTCATACAGACCGATTGCCCTACTTAACCTGGACGCTAAGCTGTACTCCTCCATCATTGCAGGCAGGCTCAATGACTTAATTCCAGCGCTCATCCACCCGGACCAATCCGGGTTCATTAAAGGGCGCCAAACTCATGACAACACCAGGAGGGTGGTGCACCTGATTGAGAAGGCCAACAAGTTTAAAATACCAGCAGTCCTGGTGGGCCTTGACGCCGAGAAGGCGTTTGATAGGGTGGACTGGGGGTTCTTGTTCCAGACTTTGACGGCATTCGGCTTCTCCTCTAAATTCTTGACGATGATTAGGGCAAACTATAGCTCCCCTCGGTCTAGAGTAGCAGTGAATGGGCAACTGTCCTCCTTCTATGGGCACTCTTGGGGTACTAGGCAGGGGTGTTCTCTATCCCCCATGCTTTTCGCCTTGAGCATAGAACCATTAGCTCTTGCGGTGAGGGAGAACCCCGACATTCGGGGGCTTCCCTTTACCGGGGAGACGCACAAGATCACCCTCTTCGCTGATGACGTCCTGCTCTCCCTTTCGGATCCCACCCACTCTCTTACTCACGTGCAGGTGGCATTAGAGCGCTTTGAAGGGGTAGCGGGATTCAAGGTCAACTACGATAAATCCTATGTCCTTAGCCTTACTCTCCCTCCGTCGGAAGTCCTTCGCCTTAAGCCACTCACGCCACTACCGTGGGCCAGTTCCGCTATCCAATACTTGGGGATTCATTTGACCCCCACGATCGGGAAGCTTTATTCGGCCAACTTCCCCCCTCTAGTTCCTCAGATCCAGGCAGACTTGGTCCGGTGGAAGCCGATGTTCATATCCTGGTTGGGGAGGATACATGCGATTAAAATGTCCCTTCTTCCCAAGCTGCTGTACCTCTTCCAGGCTCTTCCAATTGCCCTTGCGGGGGGCTTTTTCCGGCGCATTAAAAAGCTGATGCTGCGTTTTATTTGGCAAGGGGGCCGAGCTCGCTTCTCCTTTGCCACCCTGCGTCGTCCGAGAAAGGGGGGGGGTTGCCCGACATTCAATTATATTATAAGGCAGCACAACTTCGCGTGTTGGTAGAGTGGACACAGCCCGAGTCAGAAAAACATTGGTTACACATGGACAGGAGCATTGCTGGGAGGACGATCTGGGACTTGGTGTGGAAACCCAAATGCGATAGGCCCAAGAATGCTTATATTAGTACTCCCACTAGCACTACTCTGAGGGTTTGGGACTCGGTCTCTAGAGATGAGAGGTGGACGACATTTCCCTCTCCCTTTACGCCCATACACTTTAACCCTGCCTTCCCGCCGGCGATGACTGAGGGTCCCTTCGAGGCTTGGAGGGAGGGGGGCTGCCTGGCACTCACGCACCTATTCCACAGCTTTGCTCCACTCACCTTTGATAATTGTGTAAGGGATTATGGGGTTCAGGAGTCCGAGCGATACCATCATGCCCAACTACTCCACTGGGCGTTGACCCCTCAGGTGAGGGATGCAGCTACTAGGCCACCTACGTCATTTGAGGCCTTTCTGTCTAGGACCTCTACCATGCAAGGGGTCATTTCTTTTATCTATGGGCTCCTTCTGTCCACTGCCATCTCCCCTAGACCCCGTTACATGTCCATGTGGGAGGGATTGCTCTGCCGGGATATCTGTGACGTGGAGTGGTCGCATTTGTGGTCAGACATAGTTAAGCACAACCACTCGGTGGAGCTCCGGGAGGCGCATCTAAAAACTATGATGGACTGGTACCTATACCCGGCTAAGTTGAGGCAGATTTTTCCTGGCTCTTCGGATAGGTGTTGGAGGAGTTGCGGGCTGCGGGCTGCTGGGGGACTTTCAGCACATTTGGTGGGATTGCCCCGTTATCCGTCCATACTGGGAGGAGATCTTGTCCCACATTAAGGAGGTGCTGGGTTATCCTATTTCTGAATCGATGGCCCATATCTTGTTGGGTCTTCGGGATACGGAACTCGAACACCAAACCAAGGCAGACAAGAAAATAATGTGGCTCTGTGTCGGGGCGGCTAAGATCACCTTAGCTGCGGCATGGAAGAAGAGGGAGGCCCCCGCTATTTCACTTTGGCATGCGCGCATGTGGAGGCTGTTGTGTTTGGAGAGGATGGCCGATATCTTTCTGGATGATTTTAAGAACTTCGAATTCCGCTGGGGTCCCCTGGTTGACTTCCTCTCCAGAGGTCTTCCGTCTGCAGTTTGTCCCCCAGTGTTCGAGCTCTCCATCTGTTTCAACTGTGAATGTTGGTCACTCCATGGCTAGGTCTCGTCTATCGGGCATTGCTACCACCACTGGGGAGGGGGGTGGGGTCGGGGGGTGTTTCTTTCTGGTTATTGTTAATGGGACACTCTGGCACATTGGAAGCTGTTGTGACACTGCCTGCCGTAGCTTTCGTTTTGGACATTGTCCCACAGACTCAATGACTGGCAGCAGTACACGTTTCTGCTTGGGGGCAACTGCGCTATCGCTCACCCTGTTGGGCGGTGGCATGAGCTGAGCTTCCCTTGCTCCCCTGTGGCTTGAGGCCTGCCAGGGGCCTGGTTCCAAGGTAACGTCCTTGGGTCATGGGCTATATATTTAACTTTGATCACGATTTTGCCCCCTGCGTGGGAAGTTGTGTGGGACTGTTGCATGTTTTTTGTTCTAAATGCCAATAAAAATACCTTTGAAAAAAAAGGGTGTTTAGAAATTGAACACCTAGACCAATATCAGAGAAAAGAATTGATTTATCTGTGTAAAGAAATTACAAAAAGACCAGCTAGGCTCCATGAAAAATTGACTGAAATAACCCAAAAAGGGGTGTGTCCAAGATGGCGGTGGTGTAGGACGTACACCTCGGAGCTCCGACGGATTTCTAGGCCCAGCTGCAACACAGTGAGGGACGTGGGCGCCTAGAGTCAACAGAAGAGCCGCTTGCTCGCGGACCCGAGGGGGGAGCAAATTAGGGGGCTGGCGGCAGCGAAGGAGCAGGGGTGGACATGATCCTGACGGCCGGAGTGAGGTCGGCTGCTGTGCATGGCGGCCTCAGGCTTGGGGCTGCCTGGAGCGAGACGGGACACACATTGTCCGCTGAGCCCATGATCGTGCCCTGGCCGTGCAGTGATGGACCGGAGGCCCCCTTGGCACGATGTCGACCACGTTGAGTGGAGTCTGGGGCGGGGTGCGGTCCACCAACCATCGTGGCACAGAAGTGCGTCCGCATCTACTACCGCTCCCCCAACCCCCAGGCCCATGACTAGAATCCGGACTCGGTGCAGAGGGGGCCTGAGACATTGCTGCCTCATCAAATTTTGTGAGGCACTTCCCCTTGTTTACTGGCAGCCGCCGGGACCCACGCCGATACCTCCTGGGCATTAGGGATAGAGCTGGAGGCAAGGGTGTTGGCTGGCGTCGTTCTGCGGCCCGCTGGTGCAGGCTGGCCCGCCTCACTCTGCCCCAATGCGGCGTTGTGCCCGACCTTCCTTTTCAACGAGGGCCTGCGACCCTGTGAGGGTCACTAATTGGAGTGGGGCCTCTTGGGGGTGCTTGCGCAGTGGGGGTACTGTGGGTCCCCCAGAGCTCTGGTGATGCATCTGCGGGGATGGCCAACGAGGACCAACTGAGGCCTGTACTGCATGGACCGGTCAGCTGCATCGGGGTGGGTGATTGTGGGCCCTGGTGGTGCATCTGGCCCCCCTCCCCACACGTTTAGAGGCGCGCTCTAATGCCTGCATCGGCCCATCCCCCCAAGGCTGCGACATTAGAATTCGAGGCGAGGGCCTTGGACCGCTGCCTTTTGCGGCCCACTGGTGTGGATGGGCCCACCTCGCTCTTATTGAGCCCTAACTTTGAGAACTGCCCCTCCTCCCTGCTAGGGGCTGTGAACCCAGGGGCAGTTTTGACCTGTACCAAATTAGCCAGCGACGTCTACAAGGGGCGGCCCTTGGGGAGGGTAGGCCAACTGAGACACAGCAGGGGAGCTACGCTCCTGCAAGAATGTCTATCCATTGTCAATCGAAGACAGACCCCTCAGTAAAGGACATGTTTGCCCGGTCAAACACGAAAAAGGAGGACGCGGTGCGGGTGGCTGAGGACCACGGGGGCCCTCAGATAAAGCCAGTGGTGAGGATGGAAGCAGGCGGAGTCCCCACTCACACACTCATTCATGGAGCGCCTGCTGGGCACCCTCCGTGAAGACTTTGCGGAGCTCAAACGCGCCATTGCCTTGGACATCAAGGGAATCAGGCTAGACATCGCTGTCCTTAATCCAAGATTGGAGTCAGTGGAGCAGAACCAAGACGCCCGGGAGGAGGAGTTGGAGGGCCACCACAGGGAACGTCTGGAGCTACGGGACCAGAACTCGGAACTGCACTGCCAGGTTGAAGCACACATCAGGCCGGGTCCCCGGGGGGCGCGCCGGGCCAATCCCAGGATATTCTCATGTGTCTGCATTACTATAAATAGAAAGAAGCTATAATGTCTGCGACTGCAGACCTGAGAACCATTTAATTTGAGGGCTTCAAGGTTTGGCTTTACCAGGACTTATCCCCAACCACACTGCAGCGCTGCAGGGCCCTAAAGCCACTAACTGATTTTCTACAAGCCCAGGAGATTCGGTACAGGTGGGGACACCCTTTCCCCCTACAGTTTATATGGAAGGAGGAGGTCCGGATGGTCCGCACCTTAGCAGATGCATGTGAACTGCCGGAGATGCCGGAGCTGAGGCAATCTACCTCCCTGGGGTCGCAGACCCACGAGCCTGTGGACGAGGGGTGGAGAATAAGGCGCTCTTTGGGGGGAAGACGGGCGGAAAACGCTGAACAAACCTACAGAAGCGGACAGTCGTAAGGAACGCTCACGACTCCTACAACACCTACAACATAAGGGTGCCTCCGGGTCCTCTGCCGGTGATCATTGAGGGATCAGGATACCTGGTCCCCACCAGCCTTGTGTGCTTAGCGTCAACCTCCCGGGCGGGAGCCGTTGGCCTTAGCCGAAGCTGATTCCCAATACTCTAGCTACAGGGATACTCCAGGGGAGCCTCACCGAGACAATCTCTTCAATTCCAACTCACACATCCAGCTGTGACATGGACCTCAAACCTGCGACTGTGATGACTGCCAGGTGGGAGATGTTGATAGACTTACTGTTCCTATTGTGTTCTTTTCTGTGCTCTAATTTTTACCCTCTCTTTTCCCTCCCCTCCATGTTGTCTATATTAGTCCTTCACATGGGGGGATGCAGAGTGGTGGGGCACTATAAAGGGCGGACAGAGGGGTGTAATGGCACTGATCATGGTGTCCATACTTAGGCTTAATGTCAGAGGCCTTATCTCCCCAATGATGCGGCTAGCGGTACTCTCACATCTTAAAGATACAAAGTGCGACATTTGCATATTGCAAGAAACCCATCTACTCCAACAAGACTGGCGACGGATGCATTCCCGCTGGTTCGATTGTCAATATTTCTCCTCTGGACCTGCCAAGAAGGTGGGGGTAGCCATCCTGCTCGCCACACACTTTGCGGGAAAGGTGGAGGGAGTTTCATGGCCATTCCAGGTAGTTTGTTAGCACTACACATGCAGATACAGGGCACCCAGTACACGATGACCACGATCTATGTTCCCAACAACAAACATGAACTCTTTCTCAGGGACGACTGATCTCCAATCCTGACAGGGAGATGGTGGTGGGGGGTGACTTTAATTTTATAATGGATGGGCATTAAGAGCTAGCTGGCCGAAGCAGGCCTTATCGACATCTGGCGTCACACGCACCCCACAGAAGTAGACTACATATTCTTCTCAGTGGTGAACCAAACATCTACACAGATCTATTACTTCCTCACCATACCAGGGATAAAGATGGACACAAAGGCTGCAGATATAGGGGCAGCCGCCCATTCCAATCATTCCCCCATTAGCCTACACTTTCGCCCCACATCGCAAACAACTCCCCACCGCTGGCGCATTAACACAAAACTCCTCGCATGTGATAAGGTGCGAACAGCCATCTTAGGAGCACTGACTTCTTTTCTGGAACATAATGACAATGCTGAGATGAATATTTTCACACTGTGGGAGACACTAAAGGTGGTCCTACGGGCCACTTCATTGGCACCGCAACGGGCTACAACAGGGAGCAGCGGGATAAGCATTGTCAGCTAGAAATCCAGATTAAGGAATTGGAGACAGAACATGCCCAATCAGGAACCGTGATGGCATGTCAATAGCTGACGGCGGCAGGGAAAAAGCTACGAGCCATAGATATGGGGAGGGCAGAGTATGCATTACTGCGACTATGCCAGAATTATGCAGGAAGCATTAAGGTGGGCGCATGTTAGAGCATCGCCTCTGGGCACAGGTGATAGAATGGAGGATATCCGAAATACAAGGGGCAGATGGCTCGACTTTTACTACAGATGAGGGCATTGCGAACTCCTTTGAAGCATTCTATACCGCCCTTTACACTGCCGATCCCTTACAAGTGGATGTGGAGACATACCTGTCCCGGGGCTGCCCACCTGATGTGGAGGTGCCCTTGCACACTGCCTTAGAGAAGGACATCGTGGTACAAGAGGTCATCAATGCTATACATAGGCTGCAACCCCACAAAGCACCCGGCCGCGACAGCTGCGGTGGGGAATTCTACAAAACCTTTGCCTCTCACCTGGCCCCCGATACACACACGACTATTCAATTCCATTGACACACAGGGAGCGCTACCAGAATCAATGCGCAGTGCCACCATCACAGTAATTCCATAGGCCAGGCAAGGACCACAAAAACTGGGCCTCCTACCACCTGATCTCATTGCTGAACGTAGACACGAAGATTTTTACTAGTGTGTTAGCACTTAGATTGGCACCATACGTTCAAGGACTGGTCGACCCGGACCAGGCTGGGTTCATCCCAGAATGCGGGTGTAGTGACAATACAAAGAGGCTATGCCTCCTACTGGACAAAACGCAGTGCTCCTGGACTCCAGCACTCGTGTTGACGATAGACGCAGAGAAAGCGTTTGAACGTGTGCACTGGCCATATATATACCGGGTGCTGGAGCTGGTAGGCCTCGGTCCTCGAATCCGCAGTTGGGTGCAAGATTGCTATGCAGCTCCCCAGGCTAACATCTGTGTAAACGGCGTACAGTCACCAACTTTCCCAATAAGGCGAGGAACCAGAGAGGGTTTCCCCCTGTCTCCTCTTGTCTTCGCGCTCTATATGGATCCACTGGCCGAACGAATAAGGGACAATGTAAAGGTGACCGGGATTAAGATGGGAGGAAGGGAACATAAGATCATGCTATACGCAGACGATGTGCTCCTGACCCTCACAAACCCGTCTACTTTGCTGATGGCCATCTTGGTGGAGCTCTCAGAATTCGGGTGAACATTGGGATTTAAAATCAAGCCACAGAAGTCCCAGGTCCTGGACTTGACACTTCCAGGAGCCTGAGCGAACTCAACTCCGTGAACGGTTCCCGTTTCAGTGGGCAGAAGGTGGGGTCCCGTACCTAGGATTAAAAATATTCCCCACACTCCAGGCTACTACGCAGCATAACTATGGGAATTTACTCGCCATGGCCTGATTAGATCTCACTAAATGGAAGTCGCAGAGCCTCTCATGGCTGGGGCGCTGGCAGCCGTCAAAATGACTTTACTCCCCAAGCTACTTTACGTGATGCAAACCCTGCCACTCCAGCCCCCAACATGGATATTAGATAAGCTGCAGGCCCTAATTTGGGACTTTATCTGGGAGGGTAAGTGGGCGAGAATATCCAGACCACGAGCCTTTCTTGCAGAGGGAGGACTGGGGGTCCTGAACATATGCAAGTACCATTAGGAAGCCCAGCTGCGATGTATGGTAGAGTGGTCCCGCACGGGGGGACTCAAACACAGGCTGACTTTCACCCTACCTGGCAGCCCAGCAGAACCGCGACCACCGCGCCAGCACCCTACCGCTCTCCCCCGCCGCCGCAGTTGCCATCGCGGCCGCTGAGAGGGGGGAGCGAGTAAGGGACTACACTTCCCAGCGTTCCTTGCTGGAGGACGGGACGCCCACAGCTGCGCCACTTTCCCGCGCACGGAGGCGCATTTAGAGGCGGTGCTGCTGCAGAGGAGTGGGGGACTCAAACACAGGCTGACTTTCACCCTACCTGGCAGCCCAGCAGAACCGCGACCACCGTGCCAGCACCCTACCGCTCTCCCCCGCCGCCGCAGTTGCCATCGCGGCCGCTGAGAGGGGGGAGCGAGTAAGGGACTACACTTCCCAGCGTTCCTTGCTGGAGGACCGGACGCCCACAGCTGCGCCACTTTCCCGCGCACGGAGGCGCATTTAAGGCGGTGCTGCTGCAGAGGAGTGGGGGACTCAAACACAGGCTGACTTTCACCCTACCTGGCAGTCCAGCAGAACCACGACCACCGCGCCAGCACCCTACCGCTCTCCCCCGCCGCCGCAGTTGCCATCGCGGCCGCTGAGAGGGGGGAGCGAGTAAGGGACTACACTTCCCAGCATTCCTTGCTGGAGGACGGGACGCCCACAGCTGCGCCACTTTCCCGCGCACGGAGGCGCATTTAGAGGCGGTGCTGCTGCAGAGGAGTGGGGGACTCAAACACAGGCTGACTTTCACCCTACCTGGCAGCCCAGCAGAACCGCGACCACCGCGCCAGCACCCTACCGCTCTCCCCGCCGCCGCAGTTGCCATCGCGGCCACTTAGAGGGGGGAGCGAGTAAGGGACTACACTTCCCAGCGTTCCTTGCTGGAGGACGGGACGCCCACAGCTGCGCCACTTTCCCGTGCACGGAGGCGCATTTAGAGGCGGTGCTTCTCCCGCGTCGCGGGACGCGCGCAGGCGGAGCAGGGCTGAGCCCGGGCAGAGGGCGGGCCGTCTGTGGCCGTCCGGGGACGACGAGGGAGGGGACGGGCCCCCCCCCCTTCGATCTGCTCTACAAAATGGGTAAGCGCAAACTGCAAACATCTACCAATGGGGGAGCAGTTAAAGCCAAAGTTGCACGTAAAGCTACTGCATCGGCCAACATCATGACATATCTTACCACTGCCGTGGGCAAATTGAATCAGGAAATTGCAGAAAAAGAACGTGAACTGGGTTTGGACCCGATAATATTGGATAGTTAACTATCTCCCTCAGTAAATAGACTTCCTATTCCCTTGGAGCCTACAATTTTCATTGATAATATAATTGATACTGTGCCACAAGAGACAGCTAATACTTCTGGTCAAGAGGCCCAGAAGAATAGTAAACAAGACACCCAACAATCAATATATAATTGTACTCAGGAGACTGTACCCCACGCTAAAAGCGCATCAAAAGGCTAATTCAAAAACCGAAAGCACAAGGACACCATTCTCGTAAAAAATCCCGCAGACCGTTAAGTGACTTTGAAATGTCAATTAAGGACATGGTGGAGAAAGTGCTTGCGGATAAGCTTGAACAGGTACTTATACAGATCTCTACTGATATAATAGATACATTAAAGGAATGCGTAGCTGAAATATTGGGGAAATGTGAAAGGATTAATGATTTTTTAACATCAAAACAGAATGAGCACCGTGTACCTACAACAAATATAATACCACGGCCTTCTATCAATCAAATTAAACAACCCCAACCACCTATGGAATTAGGGGACACTGTATCACCAGGGCCTTTGATATCAACTGCACCGTTACAAGACTCTAAGGCTTGTGCAAGTAGGCATAAGGATAATAGTACAACACCTAGGGCGCAGTTGATAAGTAAAACTTGCCCTCTTCAGGTCATGGCACCACCATTAGTTGAGCCTAACTTATTAGGGGTAAGGAGACAGCGTCCAAGGCCACCAGTTCACCTTCCCCCGGAAGCTACACCTTTTGTTGCTGTACTGGTGAATGTGCCTGTATTGAAACCGGGTGAAATTGAGTCAAATGGTGCTCAGTTAGATAATATCAAGACATGGTGTGATGCTAATTGCACAGGCCCAAATAATATCTCAAACTGTATTCAGACTGGCAGACGGGTTGACTGGGTGGGGTTTACAGACAAGAAATTTGCTGGTGATTGCCTGATCGTTAACTTTAATAGACCACATGAGGCTTTACGGGTATTCTGGGATGCTACAGAGGTAAGGGAAGACAGGATCAGAGCGGTACCCTTAGGTTTTTTTTACCCACGACCCGTACCACATAAGTTGCAATCGGGTAGGGTTACCTAGTTATACCTCCTGCCCTAGTCCTTGGGCCATGCAAACAACAGGCAAAAACCTGTAATAATCATGGAAGTGAAGTAAGAACTGGATTGGTGCTGACAAACAGGTTTTCTGCCCTATCAAATCTGGAGGAAAACGATTGACTGACTTCCCCTGGTAGTACCCTAAACCCGTCACAACCCATTCTGCCTATCATAGATGGAAAGGGTAATACAGTGAAAATAATGAGCTGGAATATAGCAGGCTTACGCTCAAAAAGGGGTGACACAAGATGGCTTGATTTGTTAAAAGAATGTGATGTGGTGGCCCTACAGGAGACGTGGGATAGGAATTTTTGGTTGGATGGATACACATCCTATGCTGTAGCTGCTCAGGCATCTAGTTCAGGTCGAAATAAAGGGGGATTGTTGTTTTTAATATCTGTAAATGTGAGGGGCATTGTAAAGGTATTAAACACACCATCCCAAAACTACTTAGTTTTGGAAGTAACTATGCCTAACAATTATAAATGTGTTTATATTAACTTTTATAATGCCACACAAAGCATGCATCAAAATGACAACATTAACTCCCTGACAGAGTTTTTATGTAAATATAAGGAGGGTCAAACCACTTTCGTATATTTCACCCTGATGGGGGATTTTAATGTACATTTATGCCAACAGAATTGCCAGTTTAGAGATACTACAAATATAGATATGCTGCTCTTTTCACACTTTGAACATTCTACAAAGGGGTCCGCCCTAGAAGAACTTCTCTTAGAGAACGATTTATTTGAACCAGAGTTCTTCGATACTAATGAGAGGGTGCCAACTTATAGTGCTAGGGACAGTAATACCATTATTGATTACATATTTATCTCTCCGGGCATGTTACATAATGTAATTTTTTATAATGCTATACACACTACATTTAGTGATCATAATCCTGTAGTGTTAGAATTAGATAACATCAACCTGTTTTTATTCAATAGAGGAGCAAATGCAGAAATATTTACAGATTTAACTGCTAAGGACCAGGGGAGACGGGTTAAATGGAGCAAAATCATCCCAGATGACTTTTTTTATTCCCTAAATTCAAAGGTGGGTAAAGAAATTAACATCTGTAGGGAACCACTTAAATATGAAGGGAATATAATTTCATCATTCGAAACTATTTGCCATCAAGTAGCGGATGACTTAAAATGCAATTTGAAAAACTATGAGAAAAAGGCAAAGGGGTGGTTTGATAATGAATGCTCCAAATCCCATAGAGAATTATATAAAGCACTAAAAAAGATACCCCGGGACAGACAGGAGGTGGCCAGGCTCAGGAAAAAGTATAATTTGAATATTGTAAGGCGAAAAATGAAATAAAAAGACAGGCATGGGATGACTTACATGAGAAGGCTATTCTGAGGGATAGTGCTAGGTTCTGGACAATTGTTAATACTCCCTTATTTAATGGGAAAGAGAACACGCCACTAGAGGTAAATATCCCCGAACAGGATTGGCTGGATCATTTTCAAAAAATCTATGGCAGCAATCTCGAGCTAGGCTCCCTAGACCCAACTCTGATTGAGACACAGGAGATTTTACCTAGTTTTTCTATAAAGGAGGTACAGAAGGCAATTGAGGACACAGCGGGCCAGAAGGCCCCCGGCCCAGATGGCGTACCGGCCGACATGTTTAAAGCAAATCTGGGCTTGTGGTCAGTGGTCCTCACTAATGTCTTTAATGTAGTTAGTGTAGATAAGTCAAGAGTTCCATCATCCTGGTCACAGTCCATTATAATCCCCATTTTTAAGAAGGGTCAAAGGGGAGACCCAAGATGCTATAGGCCGATATCCCTGTAGGATTCCTCTTTTAAAATCCTAGGTAAGGTCATCCTAGAAAGAATTTCAACCTGGGTCACTAATAAAGATATCCTATGCGAAGCTCAGTATGGCTTTCGATCTGGGAGAGGTACAGAGGATCAATGCCTAAACCTCCATCTTACACTGAGTAAATATACAGTGGCATCAAGGGGGATGATGTACCTGGCATTCATGGACTTGTCCACAGCTTTTGACCTAGTAAATAGGCCAAAGCTGTGGACAATACTCCTGGATAGGGGCTTAGACCGGGCACTTGTGAACTTTTTGGCGCACCTCCATAGTGACCTGAGGGCGACTATTCGCATGACACAAGAGGGAAACTGTACCGCATTTTTTAAATCTGGAAGGGGGGTGCGCCAAGGGTGCATTTTGGCCCCCATGCTTGTTTCCCTATATATTAATTCATTAGGAAAGTCTCTGGAAGCGGCTTCTATTGATGTACCGCGCATGGGTGGCTCCTTGATGCCGGTTCTATTATATGCCGACGACACGGTATTGTTGTCGAGAACCCCAAATGGCTTACAGCACCTATTAAATTCTTTCGGGGCTTTCATGCAAGACCTGGATCTATTAGTTAATATAGAGAAATCACATATAATGGCAGTGGGCAAACGCAAGAACAGTATAAAAACCCTCTCCTGTAATGGCTCAGTACTCTCCAAAGTCAAAGTTTTTACCTACCTAGGAGTGGTGTTTGATGAGAAAGGGTCATGGGCACCACAAATTTCTAGTAAAGCAGCGGCAGTAAAGAGATCGGCGGCCGCTATTCTGGGTTTCGCAAAACGACTGGCTGGGAAACCAGCAGAGGCTATATTGTCCATCTACAGAGCCAAAACCCTGGCCATTGCTAGGTATGGGGCCTCGATATGGGGCACTAAAAACTTGGTCCAAATACAAAGAGAGGAAAATAGATTCCTGCGATCCCTTATGGGCCTCCCCCAATCCACTCCAGCTTTTGCAGTCCATATGGAATTGGGGATGGGGTATATTGAAGACACGCTGTCCTTGGCCCCGCTTTTGTCATGGATTAGAACATGGCTGAATCCAGACTTAACTTTAAATCATAAGATCATCAGGGATTGTATGGGGCGGGACAATGTGGCTGAGATCGCGTGGTTAACATATATTAAAACAACAGCAGGATACCTGGGCCGCCCTGATCTATATACAAACCCTGAGAGTCTGATGAGAGAGGACATTAGATGGGTTAAGATCCACTTTGTAAAGAAAAAGGAAGCAGAAAGAGAGGCTAGCGAAATTATGAAGCCAACTGTAAGGTCCCACTACTTGACGATTACATCATTATCTATACAATCATATTTGACGATAGTCAATAAACCATTTCATCGTTGGCTCCTTACAAAATTTCGCTTTAATCAAGCTCACTTTTTGTTGGGAGATTATGCTAAGTGGTGTAAACCTCATGAGAATGCTCCCTGCAAATGTGATGACTTTTCTGACCAGGACATATTACATTTTGTGTTTTTGCCCCTTTTTTAAGAGAGGTAGGGAAAAATTTATCAAGCCAATACTAAAAGATAAAGGTTTTATGCAGGTTAAACCGGCTTTATTGTACTTGCAGTTTATGGAATCACCACTAGTAATGTATGGGGTAGCTAATTTCTTGATAGTTTCTTTTCGGTCAAAGCAAAATAGACTCCGGCCATCTTCGGCTTGAAATCTTGGGAAATGAAGAATGACAAAAATTATTTTAGGTTAATAGCTTTGTAACAATTAACCTGTAGTAAATCTGAACTTATGCATTTTGCAACGTTTGCACATTTCTCCTCGGTCGCAAAAAAGTCTGTAAATAGAACTGCAGTTAATTTTATTCATAAATTCTGTAAGATTTGCAAATTTTTCTATGGTCTTAAAACTCTGTGAACTTTGATTAAATTGGATGTATAGTTACCATGACCACTACTGAAGATGTGTACAAATGAATTCTTGTTTTTAATAATAATTTTAAAATTGCTTTTTTTTTTTTTACAAGAGAAGGGAGGAGCCAAGTAGGCATTCGAAATGGTCGCATAGTCGCTCGGCTCCGCGAGCCCTTTTTCCCCACACGGCTATCCTGCCACATATCCTGGCCCACGGAGGCATACTTTGATCGAGGAAGATAACGAGCACCTACCGTTTGCTCCCGGAGCTCCTGCATGCCGCCGTTCCCGGGATTTCTCCCCGAATGTTCTGCGGCCTACGAGGTGGAGAGACCGGGGCGTTGCTTAGGCGGGGCCTCCGGCCGCGACCACAGCGCCAACGATTGTTGCTGGCGGAGGGGAGCCTTGCCGGTGAGAGCCACTGATCTGAAGAACCGCTGCCTGCGGTGCCTCCCCGCGCCGCTTGACGGAGGCCCCCGAGGGGCGGTGTGGTGGCGAGGACTCGGGGGGGGGCGCTTGGTTCCTGCCCCCTCCCCGAGCCTTGTTGCCCTGGTGTAGCCTGAGATCGCCCCCGACATAAGCGGCCGGCTCCCGGGGTCCGGCGGGACTTTTAGCCTTCTGGTGACTCTTCCATTCTGGACCCTGTCCCACAATCCGTATGACCTGAAGACACGTCCTGCGATCAAGATGGCGGCTGGTGCCCTTCTTCATGGCTCACGTCCGGACCGGGCGGCTGTTCTAGAGATGGGGCCAAAATGCTTGCAACGCGTGACAGAGTTCACGCCCCGGGATGTGTTTGAGGCCATAACAACTTTGCACGAAACCATTGATTGTTACGCCCTCGATCTAGGCGTACGGATCGACGCCATTTTTGTTTCGCTGTCTGTGGAGGCTGCGGTGCTGCTTCAGGGATTAGCCGCTGAACTTGATACTGTCATCATGGAGGAGATCTCGGACCTTCGAGTGCCCTTCGGGCCGTTTAGTGACTGGACTCCTGTGCCCGTGCGACTCGTCTCGACTGCTTGTGTGGCTCTATCCCTGGGACGCATCTCCGACTGGCGGTTGGCGGTGGAGAGTCCCTCTCCTCCCTGGACTGGCCTGGATGTATTGCGGCAGTGGCCGGATTGTATGACTTTCATCTCCTGGGTGTTTCTACTCCTTGCCAGCTTTGGGAAGTTTATGGGACCGGCATTGTTATTGTCTGATCTTCACTATCTATATTGTGATGGTTTTAGATTATTATGCTTTTTTATGGCCTCGTCCCTTCCGGGCCCGCTCATCCTGTTCGGACCCTCTATATTGTGCTCCGCATTGCTTACTGGTAAGGTTTCGGGCTGTGTCACTGACAGACAGGGTCAGGGCTGAGTTGGCCTACGGCTTATTTGCTCTATTGCCGTTAAATGATGCAGTGGGTATCTTCACCTGACATTTTATTGAGGGGGTTTTTATGCTCGTGATTTGCATTTTTCCTTGTGGTATTGCTTCCTTCGTGGGACTTCTGTAGTGTTGGGGTACTGGGCGGGGCCGGGCGGCGAGTTATGAGCCCTCCTCCGCTTATGTTTTATTTTATTTTCTTCTTCCCTTTTCTATCTTCTATATTTCGGGTTCTCTTAGGGCGACGGGCAAGCGGCTGGGGGGTAGGCCATGGCCTTCTGTGGGTGTGCAGGGTGGGGGGTGGCGGGTTGGGTACTGGATTAGTATTTGTTTCTATGGCCCTTTAGTTTCCTTCTTCTTCTCCCTTTTCTTCAGTGTCGCTATTGCCCATGTGTTTTGCGGGGTGCTGGAGTGGAGGGGCGGGGTTTCGACTCTTTGCATGTGGGGGTTGTGTTTTCATTTCTCCTGCCATTTGTCTTTTATCCCCTGATGGGCCCCTCCCCCCCCCCTATTGTCATTGTTCTTAATATCCTGATTCTTATACCTTCGCGAGATTGGGAGTAACTGTGGACACCATTTTTCAGTTCTTTATTTGAAAATGAACCTTTTCCATCCTGACCCGAACCGCTGTGTTTACTTATAACTACTGTGCTGTTTTGATATTACATCCCGTTCTGGTTTGTTGCCAATGTACGTAATGCTTGCAATGTCTGATCTTTTAGCGGCCAGCCGTGATGGTTGTAGGCCCATCCTTGTAATCATACTTGCTATCAAATAAAGGTTCAATTAAAAAAATAAAAAAAAAATTGCTTTTTTAAACAATTTGTGGTTGTTGTGATCGAAAGTGAATGTATAGCATACTTTTATGATTTTAAACAATCGAATAAAGTGTTTTTTAACTTGACTTGACTTGGTCCCGCACACTCAATGAAAAGCACTGGTGCTTCATAGACCAAGCCATAGGTGGAGTAAGTGGATGTGTATATTTCACCTGTCATAAGATCGACATTGGGAGTCTGGGATAAGGTACAGCGGAGACATAACCTTTCTACTCCGATATCCCCACAGACCCCGTTGATAGGCAACCCGTCCTTCCCCCTGCTTTGGAAGGCTTGGGTCTTAAGGTATGGCAGATGCCAACTGCAAGCGGGTGGGGGAACTATTTGAATCCGATGGGCTCATGGACTTCGCCAAACTGCAGACATGCTACCCACTCCCGAACTTGGTGAGATGACAATATCTGACAGTGACACATTGGGTGACCCGACAGTGGATTTAACCACACGCCGGCAGACCCCTACTGCCCTTTGAGAAGTGGGTCATTACGTGGAGCTCAGACAGGAAGCTGCTCTCTGACATCTATGCATTCCTAATGCGGCCCGTGCATCTCTTGCCTTCCCCCACCAGGGCCAGATGGGAAAAAGAGTGTGAACGCCTCTTCTCTGATAGAGGGTGGAGTGACATCCTACACCGAGCACGAACATCTGCCCTCAACTCCACTAGTAAAGAAATGCTCCTCAAAATAGCTCACTACTGGTATCTCACACCGGCCAGAGTTGCTACGTGGGACCCTAGGGAGGGCGGGTTGTGCTGGCGGGAATGCTGACAGCAGGGCACACTCACGCACCTCGTATGGCAGTGCCCCAGGAAGAAGCATACTGGGCAGGAGTCTTAGACGCTATTAACACAATGTTTAACACAGACATACCCAAATTCCCTAGTTACATAATGCTGGGCCTTCCTAACCCACTAACCTACCCATTGAAATAGCCCAGAGGCAAAGCCATTAGTCTTGCCTTGGGGGCAGCTAAGCAGCTTCTTTTAGCCCGGGCGGGGACAGACAAGATACCCACGCATCAGGACTGGTTTCACAAGGTGTGGGAAATCTTGGGAATGGAGAAGTTGACTGCAGTGATCGCACAGCAATTGCTCCGGTTTGATAAGGTGTGGCAACCATGTATACTGTATTTGCCACACGAGTTTCGCGAGCTGACCTGCCTCAAATACTTGCGGATTCTGCGACCAACAGTCACTGAACTTACCACACCTACCGAGGCCACACTGACTCTTCAAAGATGCAAGAGCGTTAGGAAAGCGATGCCCCCTCCCACTTATCCCCCCTCACCTTTCCTTTATTCTCAACAGCACTGTTAATAAGTTTTATTCCTTCTTATCTACTCACTGCCTACTAAGAATGCATCCAAATGCACAAACCACCGGCCAAGAGTTGTAGGTGACTTATGTTGTATTGTTGTTACGCTACATAAAAACATTAAAAATGATTTAAACCGAAATAACCAAAAATACGAAATTGTTCTTTCTAAAACATTTCATTTGTACAAAAGTCATAGGGTCCAATTAGAGGATCTAGCCACAGAACACATGCAATTTGCACGAATGCAAATACACTTTATGAAGTTAGTAAAGTGCATTTGCAAATGGAGTGAGACTGAAAGATTGGAAATTAAACGGGCAAAAAAAGCATGAAAAGAAAAAGAGAGAAGCAGCTATAGCAGGAAATAATGATAAGGAAGATGAGGGAAAAATATCGGCATACTCACTCGGAAAAATAGCTGGAGGAGTGTATGTACATGTTCCTTGGAGTCGAGGTGATTTGGTAGCATTTACGAATAATTTTCCGAAATTGAGAGACAAGCCAGTGGAGTGGTACACACAAGTAGAACAGTTTATAAAAGTGTCCTAGTATGTTTATTGACATTGTGGTACCTGCTGACTTATGGACTGAATGCAAGACTGTGGTTCAACGGCCAACGGAAGAAGTGAGGGAACCCAGAATAAATGCGCCATCTCTTGTAGTGGTGGAGTAATATGGATTGAGTTAAGATTAAAAGAGCTACCCAAGAACTAAAAGAAACAGTCCATGAATACTGTGAGAGGTTGTTATATGTGTTTCAGCTGCACAGTGGACTAGAATATCCAGAAGAGAAGGATATGGAGATTTTTGTGTCACAATTCATCTAAGGGCTGAAACCAGAGATCTGTTTGCATATAACTCAAAGTGTGATCTGCTGGCAGAATATATCGCTAGATGACATCTTGACAGATGCCAAGTACTGCAATGACAAGTTGGAAATCAAGTAGAAGAGTACTAAAGAGAAACTTATTTTGGCACAGACAAAGTTGGCTCAGAAGGGCTTTTCAGACTCAGTTCCCACAAAATCAAGTAAATATGCAAGGTGTAGTAGTTCCACAGGCTGTTTTTCAAAGAAATTGAGTTGGGTTTAATTACCCTCAGGTCCGAGGTAGAGGTGCTTCGGTGGGTACAGGTCATAAAACTGCACGATGGAAGAGGGAGTGTAGATATAATCCTGAAAATACTAGTGAAAATAAATAAATGAGTAGAGGATGCAAACACAAAATGTCCCAACACAGCAGTTGGAAATGCCTATGAGGGGATCTGTTCCTATGATGCCCATACCAACAGCTCAAATGAATTCCCAGAGTATGAGGAACCCTTGATTTAATTGAATCAAATGCCAAAAATGAACTGCAGGTGGCTGGCTCAGTATACAGTGTACACCTATGGTGAGGCACTGTGCACTGAGCCCAGGCAACCCTTAGCGATAGTCTTTAGGTCCCTGAAAACCAAAGCTCTCATGGGGTAGCTGTGGAGAGCAGCTAAGGCTTATCCAGGAGGGGTGTAAAGCAGTTGCATGTACCACTATATTCGGTCAGTAAGCTATTCACACAAGAAAAACCACACCAGGTGAGTAGAAAAATACTTTATATTTATTACAACACACTAGACACTAACTTGGTATATCTCCTACCCGGAGATATCAATTACAATTACATGCAAAGAATACTTAGAAAACAGGGAAGTAGCATGGAAAAACACATTTGGCTGCACCTGGGGGCCAAACCATATAAAAAAATAGTGGAATGCGGACTGAGTACCAAAACGGGACTAGGACCCAAAGTTGAAGGACCCCAGGGGAAGCAAGGAACCATTCAAGGTGAGTAGCCATGGACCCCAAGGTACCCTGGTGCAGAGTGGTTACACCGGGTCAGACGTCCATGGGACAACACAGGGTAAGTTGTGGTTGCAAAATTAGAGTTCTAGGACCCTTCCCAAGGGACCCCAAAGGAACCTATTGGAGCAAGGAAGGTTGGAGAGTCACCCCATCCGTGAATACCCAGAAGATACAGATGCCTGCACCAGGGAGCCCGGGTGCATAGGAGTGAAGTGGTGTCGGAAACCTCCTTAGACGCTAATGGAGAGTCATGGAAGTACAGGAGCTACATAGTCTTGTAGACCACGCTGTGGAACCAGGATGAAGAATCCAGACAAGAAAAACCTGAAAGCTCAGGGGACAGAGTACAAACCACCTGATGGTGACCAGGAGATACAGGTGCACAATACAGCCCTGGTTGAAGGTTCTTGGTGTAGCACAGAATAGAAGAAGCAGTAGCCGTGGAGACCAGGCAACTTTGTAGGAGTCCAGGAGCCTTTCACGAGATGTTCCACGCCGGTGGATGAGTGCAGGAAAGTCAGTGGCCGGCAGGACTGCCAACAAGCCTTGGCAAACGCAAATAATAGGAGAAGATGCTTTGTTGCAGACCAGCAAGGTCTGGGGGACTAACCCAGCAAGGGTAAGTCAGGGTCAGTCCACAGCATGCAAGAGAGCCAGCAGGAATCGGCGGAGCTCCCTTGAGAAACCTCTGGCAGCAGGCAAAGGAGGTCGCAAGGAAGCCCCAGCAGCACACAGGAGACGAATGCCCATGACGCAAGGGATGCAGGCAGGATTACATACTTGGAGCTGTGCAGTGCTGGAGGCAGGGGCTACTTGGATCTTGAAAATCTTCAGTGAAGAGAGCCAACAAGCCTTGGTGACGATAAGCAGACGCGGTGCACAGGAATGGGGTCTACGTTGGCTGGAGAGGGATTACAGTTTCCCACTTGCAGGGAAGACTGGTCCGGCCTCTGGAGAACCAACAAACCACCACCTGTGTTGCAGAGCAGGGCGATGTCTGTGGGACAACAGGATCAGCAAATCGGTTGTTGATGTCAAGGTGCCTGCAGATGTAGGGAAGTGATTGCTTCACTTCAAGGGAGATTCCTTCAGGCTAGGATGCAGGCTGCGTCCTTGGTGACTCAGATGATGCACGGCCAAGGAAGTTGCAGATCTTTGGAAAATCACAGGGACGAAGATGCAGCAGGATTTTTCTTACCGGGAGCGGGTACTGGCTTGAAGAGCAGCAGAGTTCCAGTGTCCCCCAGCGGAAGAGTCTTTGAACAATCATCAGTGACTGACAGGTGGCTCCAGACGATGTTATTGGCACGAATCTAAGGACCCACCCTCAGGGGAGCCCTTAAGTAACCCTAAAAAGGGGAAGGACCTCTTCTCTGGTGACCCACCTATCAGAGGGTGTCAGGGATACTACTCAGTTTTTCTAGCCAGTCAGATGCTCCCAGAGGCCAAGATACAACATGGCAGAATCAAGTGGCCATCTGGAGGGGCTCTGGGGCATCTTCCTTGGGAGGAGCTGGGCAGGGGGGGTCACTTCCCTGTCCTATGTGTAGTTTCACACCAGAGTGGGAGCCAAGGGTGGCTGAAATGGGAAAAACTGGTTTATGCATGGAAGGCATCACATGTGCCCTTCAATGCAGTATGGCGGCGCTCTGAAGTGCCCCCACCCTACCCAATTGTAAAGGAAAGGTGGTCACACCTCTCCTTTGCAGGAAATCCATTGTTCAGCTTGCCCTGCCCAAGTGAAGCTCATGAGCAGGGGGCAGAACACTGTCTAGGGTCAGCAGCAGCGCTGGCTGGCAGTCAGACCCTGCAAGGCTACACAGGTAGGTATTTGGGGGGTTCTCTAAGGAGCCCCCCCCCCCAGTACATGGTATCATGCAACCAATAGTGGACCCTGTGTAGATGGATACCAAACATAACTGGGTTCGGGCAGCCATTAAGTAGTTAGACATCTCAATTTGCCAGTGTCCACTACATACCTTATAATGACTGTCCCACACTTACAAAGCCCAGAAAATGGAGTCTGGGGTTTGTTGGAGCACCTTTGCTCATGCAGGGGTGCACACATACTTAAAACCATGCACCCTTCCCTTGGACTGAAGGGCCTACCTTAGGAGTGACTTATAGGTTTAAGTGCAGCGACCGGGATATAAGGGACACCTTAAATCTGAAGTGAAGGGTGCCTGCACCCTGTCACACAGACTGCAATGGCAGCTCTGCAGACACAGTTTGCATGGGTTCCTATGGGTGACATAATACATGCTGGTGTACCAATGCCCTAGGTACCTCAGTACCATATACTAGGGACTTATAATGGTACCCCAGTATGCCAATTGTGTGGTGTACAAAGTATTTACCAGTACATTTAGATGAGAGAGCACTGTCACCAGGGTCCTGGTTAGCAGGATCCCAGTGAACTACAGTCAAAACACCCTGACACCCGGTATTTATGCAAGAAAGATCCTATTTTCCCTACATGAACACAAATGCTTTTCAAAATCGAATGCCACAATTCCAAAAGTCAAATGCCTTACAACAATACCCATTTTTCGAAAATGATGGTTCGGTTTCAGATGCTTCCCAATGAAGGTGTCTGAGAGGGGAGGAGGTTTATGTACCTAACGCAGTCTTAGAGGTAGATCAGAGCGGCCCTATGTAGATGCTGAAGCCTATGACCACCCCATCCCATCTTTGATTGGTACAGGTGCTACCAGATCCACTGTTAGAACAGTGGAAGTCCCAGACCTATCTCTCTCAGGGAAAAATATCCAAATTGTAGGAGTTATGAATAAAGTTTACAAATCCAGTATCTGAATAAGTGCCAGTAAAAATAGGTTAAATTAAACAAAACCACCAGTTTGTTGTTTGTGACTCAAGTCTAGTGAACCTGTCAGGGAGAGATTTGTTGTGCAAGTTACATTGTATTATTTATGGCACATGAACTGTGTAACTTTCCAGACCCATGAAGAGGATGTGGATTTTATAATGATCAGACAGCCAAACAATACCGAAATATTTCCCTTACAGACTGTTGAAGAATTACCTGATGATTTAAAAGAGTTAATGCAGAAATTTGGGACTTCACAGGCAAAGATGTCGGACTGATCAAAGGTGTAGAACCAGTCCGAATTACCATAGAGGAAAATTCAGTTTATCCCAGAACACCACCTTATCATCTGACCCCAGATACGATTGCAGGAATAACACCAGTAATAGAAGACAAATTACAGAAAGGAATTTCGAGTGAACTAATTGGAAGTCCATGTAACTCTCCAACTATGGGATTGCAGAAGCCAAATGCAAATACAGAATAGTTCAGGACCTCAGGAAAATAAATGAAATTGTAGTTCCATGTTGTCCCATGGTGCGAATCCAGACACAATTCTGTTCCAAATTCCATGTACTGCAGAATGGTTTACAGTCCTAGATTTATGTCAGGCTGTCTTTTCAGTGCCAATGCATGAAGATAACCAATATTTATTCTCCTTCATGTTCCAAGAGAAAGTATAGCATGGTGGTGTGTCCCACGAGAGTATACAGAGGATCCTTCTATTTTCAACCAGTTTCTAAAAAGAAATCTGGAGACATTGCAGATGCCATACAGATCAGCACTTGTCCATGATATCGAGAACCTTCTTGTAGCATCAGAAACTCGAGAAGCTTGCATACAAGACACCATTGCCTTACTGAATCAACTGGCAGAGAACAGACACAAAGTGGCTCCAGTGAAACTGCAGTGCTGTCAAAAAGAAGGTCAATATCTGGGGCAACTCATTGTGAAGAGAGCCAGAAAGGTGTCACCTGGAGAGAGTGTGGCAGTGATCTTGCAGATGAACCCACCACAAACTCAAACGTCATTTTTAGGAATGGTTAGCTATTGTAGACAATGGATACCCAACTTTTCCTTAATGTAAAAACTCTACTGAGGTTGACACACAGGGATGTGTCCGACTAGATTCCATGAGACAATAATTGTCAAAAGCATTCCTAGAGTTGAAAGAACATTGTGTTGTGCCCCAGAACTAGGAATGTCTGATTATTCAAAATAATTCACACTATTTTGCAGTGAAAGGGATGGGTGTGCTCTCTCAGTGTTGACCCAGATTCACGGAGATGGTCCAAAACCTGTTGCTTATTTCTCTACATCAATTGATCCTATCAGCGCAGGTCTTCCCGGCTGCCTTCAAGCAGTTGCTGCAGTGAGCACTAGTCTGGAAAAGAGTGAGAACATAGTGATCAGATACCCTTTAACTGTTATGGTCCCAAACTGGAGCTATTGTTGACAAGAACAAAAAACCCTTATCTAACTCATGATCGCTTGACACTGTATGAACAGGCTATTTTGTCTTCAGAAAATGTAATTTTAAAGAGATTCAGTATCCTCAACCTTTCAACACTATTACCTGTAAATGATGTAAATTGTGATAAAGTTGAACATGATTGCCTGAATGTCACGGATTTATGCACCAAACCAAGACTAGATATTAAGGATGAACCCCTGACAGAGCTCGACTATGTCCTCTCTGTAGATGGCTTATGCTTTAGAGGTAATGATGCCACATTATGAGCAGCATTTGCCCTGTGCACCATAAATCATGTTGTTGAAGCTTCCTGGCTTCAGGAAGTTATCGCAGCACAGGTTGCCAAATTGATTGCGCTGGCCAGAGAATGCCCTTTAACTGCACATATGAGAGTCACCATCTTTACAGGTAGTCAGTACGAATTTGGTGTGGTCCACAACTTTGGGCAAATGGGAGCACAAAGAGGTTTCATGACGTTTTCGGGCACTCCTATTAGGAATGGGGTGTATTTCAAGGATTTTTTGGAAGGTTTGCAGTTGCTCATAGAAACTGTAGTGGTTAAATGTGCTGCTCATCAAAGTGGCAATGGATATGTTGCAATGGGAAATAGACATGTGGATTCTGTTGCACGGTATTCTGCTTTGCTGGACTGCACATATAATGGAAATTTCACATGTGAGTCCGAGGCGGGGATTTCATTAATCATGCAGAGAAAACTATTTACACCAGGGATGAATTGAAGATGGTGCATTATAATGTTTCTGAGGCAGAACAGGACTGTTGGATAAAAGCAGGTTGTGAGAAAAATGCAAATGAAATTTGGATGTGATGGGAGACCAGTTTTACCGGATAGTCTCTTGTTTACAATGACACAATATTATCACGGGTACACACACCTAGGAAGGGATGCCATAGTCAGACTTTTCAGACAGAGTTGGTAGAGCCCCAGATTCAGAATGTTAGCTGAAGAACTTTGCCACAAAAGTGTAATTTGTCAACAGATGAATGCACGAAAGAGAACATACGTTAAACTAATCAACAAATGGAGACCATTCAACAGAATGCAGATGGATTTTATTGAGATGCCTGTTTACAGTGGGCTGAGGTATGTCCTAGTCATAGAGTGTCTTCTCGAGATGGGTGGAAGCCTACCTAACCAGAAGAAATGACAGTCTCACTGTAGCAAAACAGTACCTAGGAACTGATCCCTAGGTACGGAATGCCGGTTTCTTTTGAGTCAAATAGAGGAACCCATTTCAATAATGAGGTTTGGAAAATGCTCTGCTGAGCACCACAAATTGAACAAAGGCTACATTGTAGTTACAGACCTAAAGCATCAGAGACAGTCGAACAGGTCAACGGAACAATAAAGTCACAGTTGGCAAAAGTTTGAACTTCAACATGTCAGAAATGGCCAGATGCACACCTTTCGTGTTAATGAGCACGAAGAGTATTCATAACTGGAATACGGGTCTGTCACTACACAAAGTATTGATAGGCAGGACAATGAGGTTACGTACTGTTCCTGTAAATGCTCTGTTGAATATCACTGACGACCTAATACTGGATTATTGCAAAGGATTGGCTGATGTGGTCAGTTCTATTTCTCATCAGGTTTCAGCTGCAACACAAGCTACACATCAAGAACAGTGCCTCAACCTCAATTCTGGTGACTGGGTCGTGATCAAAAAGCTTGTTCAGCGGCGAAGGCGGTGATCCTCTCTGAGCTGTGGTGTGGCTCGGCGGCGGCTCCGGATTGTGGGGCGGAGAGCTGTCTGTGGCGGAGCCGGCGGGGGAGCCGTCGCGGCGTCCTGCGGCCTGGGCCTCTGGCGGTAGTGGCCCGGCCCCGGGGCCTGGAGAGTTTCTGGCAGACGCGATCCGCCACTTTGCAGACTGCTGGCGTGGCGCGCGAACCTGGGGGCATCCTTAAGGCAGAGATCACTGCGGTGGTGGTTGGGCAGTCGGCCCCACACCACTGGGACATCGTAAGGGCCGCGACGCGTGCGGTCTTCTGGGGCCCCTGCCCAGAGGAGAGAGAGGCTGGCCTGTGCCTAAGACGCAGCATAGAATCTACGGGGGGCCATCTGCGAAGCGACCCTTGCAGGGACAAAGGACACTGACAGGGCCTATGTTTTGGAGCGGCGAGCACCTACTGTAGGAGTGGTCCGGACCCCCGGCGAGCCATCGACCCTGGGTGCGATCTCGGAACAGCGTCAGGCACCAAGGTGAGCAGAGCGGATCTGGCGAGCAGGGTGGCGGTGGAAGGCGCAGCCCGCCATTTCCTTTTGGAGTGTGGGGATTGACTTGTGTGACCAGTCACTGTGAGCACGGACCTTAGGGTGGAGCGGGTGTGGACTACCTCCCATCCTCTATCTGTGGACTACCGACCCTCTGGGTGGATAGCTAGTCAGTGTGGTGCTTGGTGCGGGGCGGGGGCCGCTGGAGGGGCCTTGAGGGCTCGCTTGAACGTGTTCTTCACTCCCGCCACTTCAAATTTGCAAGCCACCCGTGGAGGCTGGTGAGACGCCTGGGGGGCATAGCGGTAAGGCCTGCAGTCTGGGTGTAGATGGGCGTTGACCGCTGCCTTGGCTCCTTTGTAGGGGACACTGCTGGTGCCTCCTTTGATGGTGTAGTGGCTGGCCGGGTCCCCTATTCGGCCCTACACTCCCCGGGCTTTTGAAGGTGGCACTGGGGATTCCAACGCGCAGGCTTGTGCTCCACGGGTGGAGGGGAGGACCTGTTTGGTTGTTTTGTAGTAGGGGGTTCAGGAGCGGGTGCAGGCCCTTGCTTGGTCCTTTGAATAGCCCCCAGTGCCCTAATCCACCCTCTGAGTCATAGTGGGGATCAATTGCGCCTCTTGGCTGGGAGCGGCTGAAACTGGCAACGACACGCTCCAATAAGGGAACAAAGCTGAGTCGACTGCAGCCCCCAAGGACAATACCATCGTAGCAATGTGGGGAAAGACGGGGGCGACGGCGGCCGGGGAAGGGTCATCTCGGCCCACTGGAGAGTCCTCGCCGGTCACCCAGGCATTCATGTCCACTTTCATGTCGGAACTGAAAATGGAGATAGGATCTCTGCGGACTGAGGTGCACACGTGCGTGAAGGAACTGCGGAGGGAGGTCACGGAACTCGGGGACCGTGTAGACGGGCTAGAAAGGACGATGGACACACGCACGGAGGACCAGGAACATCTATGGCAGCGTCTGGCGGTCCTTGAGGAACAGAACAACGAGCTCCAAGTGAAGCAGGAGGATTTGGAGAACAGAAGTCGCCGCAACAACCTCCGCATCCGGGGGGGTTCCTCTTGGAGAAGAAGGAGAGGACATCATGGGATACTTGACACAGCTTTTCCACGAGATCTGGGGGGACGAGAACGCTTCTCCGCCGGCTTTAGATTGGGCGCATCGTGTGTCTGGCCCGGCGGGTCGGCCAGGACTTCTACCGGACATTCTGACGAGAGTCCATTTCTTTACCGAAAAAGAGGCGATCTGGAAAGCTGCGCGGGACAAACCGGACCTACGCTACAAGGGACATAAGATCCAGATCTTTCAAGATTTGGCACCCAACACCCTGAAGAGGAGGCGAGCATTCCGGCCAGTGACCGAAAAACTGCGTATGGGCGTCGCATACCAATGGGGTCATCCGTTTGCACTCATATTTCAGTGGGAATCCAAGCGTAGAGTCATACGGACATATACGGAAGCGGCGCAACTCATCCGACTGTCGACAACCCCTCCGGCAAGCCCGCCTCAGCCTCATAGGCAGGAAAGGAAACCGGCTGAACCTTCATGGACTACAGTGCGCCAACAACATCGTACGTCTCCCAGTGAAGAGCGGTCGCCCTCCCAGGCCAAACAGGACATCATAGCCCATATTCGGTCTCTTGAGGGGGATAAAGAAGAGCACGACGGGCGCTCCCCAACACCGTGACATACGGGACGTTTGCAGCTCCCCTCTTGGAAATAGGGGGTCTCACACCTAAGCTCAGCGGCCCCTCTGACATTACCCTGGCTCCCGATGTGCGGGGTGGGGTGATTGCGGGAGCTCCTGGGTTGTTAGATTTCTAGGACCGCCACAGGTCTTTCTTGGTCTGTCCCTAAGGGAGTGACATCCCAGAGCGCGTCCAACCCTGAGGGTACAGGATGCCCTGTAACGGGGACAGTGTAGTGAGGCCCTGTTGGCTGCAGTTGTTGTGTACTGGTGAGTGGCCTCTTTGGCTGCTCCTTATTTCTCTACTCTCTTCCTACTTCTCTTGTTTCTTGCTATTCTTTCTTCCCTCTCTTTTCTCTTTCCTGGGGAGTGCGGGGAGGGGGCACTGGTTGATGGCTTGGGATGGGTCTGTGCGAGTGCGTGACTATGGGGAGCATGGGGTATGTGGGGTGTCTGTTGAGGGCATGTGGCTGATCTACGACACGATCCTAGTATGGCAGTGAACACACCTAGCCCTTTGAAGGTCCTGACGCTTAACGTGAAAGGCCTTAATTCGCCCAACAAGCATAAGCAAGTATGGCATTATCTTATTCGGCAGAACCCTGATATCATATTTCTACAAGAGACGCACCTTTTGCAAGCTGACACTGCGCGCATGGCACACCCTAGGTATCCTCTTCAGTTTTGGGCTGCAGCTGACATGAAGACAGCAGGAGTGGCGATTCTGTGCAGGGCTGGCATCAGGCGTGGAGAAGACAGGCCCTTCCGGGGTGGTGATGGGCGATTCCTTAGAGTGGGCGTGGAGATTGGGCGTCGCCGCATCACGCTGTGTAATATATATGCCCCTAATCAGGCGCAGGACCGTTACCTTCGAGACCTTCTAGGGGAGCAAGTGCCGCAGGGAGGCTCGTCGCTCATTGTGGGAGGGGATCTTAACTTGGTATGGAGCCCTGAGATGGACCGGAGTGAGAGTTCCTTCAGTGGAGCGGGGGCAATGTCTGCGGCTCTGAGCAAGCAGTTGGTGGACTTGGGGCTGTTCGATGCGTGGCGTTACTTCTCTCCCGACAAGAGGGAGTATTCGTTCTACTCGCATGTTCATCGATCCTACTCTCGCATAGATTATTTATTTGTTTCTAGTGATCTCCTCCGCGATGCTCTAGGGGTCACTATGTTCGACATCTCTCTTTCTGACCACGCCCACGTTGAATTACTCCTGCAGGACCCGGCCGCTTGTACTACCCGGGAACGAAGATGGTGTCTCCCGCCGAGTATTCTTTGGGATGTGGCGGATGTTGAGGACATTTGGGGTGCCATTGTCTCCTACTTTGAGAGTAACGACCTGCCTGAGACGCCCTTCCCGGTGGTCTGGGACGCCTTCAAGGCTACGATACGGGGACATATCACATCCCTCTCGATCGCGAGGGCGCGCGAGGCGCGAGCGCTGGAAGACAAGCTTACGGGAGACTTGAAGAAGGTGGAAATGCAGGATCAGGGTTGTTCTACCCTGCGGTTGAGACAACAGTTAGCTAATCTTAGAGGGCAGCTCAGGATGATGCACGCAAATGGGGCGGAGAAATCCCTCCTGGCACTAAAACAGAGGTATTTTGAGGGGGGAGACAAGGTGGGGAGGCTGCTGGCGAGGAGGCTGAGAGCCCGAGCCGCTAAGGCGCATATTGCGAATGTTCAATTACCGGATGGGTCCAGGTTTGCGGCGGCAAAGGATAAGTGTCGGGCCTTTATGGATTACTATGCGGCACTGTATATGGAGGAGAAACCGCCTCCGGGGCTGGTGGAAGAAGTACTGGGGCAGTATGGGGGAGCGGCGCTACATCCCCACCACGCGAAGACATTAGAGGAGCCGATCATGCAGGAGGAGATAATGTCGGCCCTCCGAGAGCTTCCCCTGGGGATAACACCGGGGCCTGATGGGCTTCCTCTATCCTTCTATCGCATGTACCAGGCGCAGCTCGGACCCCACCTTTTACGCCTATTCAACTCCTTTACGGATGAGGTGGGACCGTCCCCTGACATGGGGCTAGCAGAAATAGCCTTAATCTTGAAGCCTGGGAAAGATCCTGCAATGTGCGCGTCGTACCGCCCGATTGCTTTACTAAATACGGACTTTAAAATTTACACCAAATTGCTAGCGAAGCGATTGGGTCCTCGTATGCTGGGCTTGATAGACCCTGATCAGGTGGGTTTCATCCACGACCGCCAGGGGGTGGACAATGTGCGCAGGGTCGCACACCTGGTGGGGAAGGCCCACCACTGGAAGATCCCAGCCTGCCTTCTCTCGCTGGACGCGGAGAAGGCGTTCGATCAGGTGGACTGGTCCTTCCTGAGGGCGGTACTGCACAAGGTAGGATTCGGCCAGAAGATGATCTCCAGGATCATGGCTCTGTACCTTGCACCGCGGGCCAGGATTCGAGTTAACGGACAGCTCACGGAGCCGATTAACATTGGGAGGGGAACCAGACAGGGCTACCCGCTCTCGCCCATGTTATTTGCCCTGGCAATAGAGCCCCTGGCGGATGTGATACGGCGGGACCCTAACATCCATGGCATTCCTCTAGGTGGCCAAGACAACAAAGTAGCGCTCTTTGCGGACGACCTCATCCTTACACTCACACAGCCCCGTGAGTCCTTGCCGGCAGTACATTCCGCGCTGTGCCTTTTTGAATGTGCTTCCGGCTTGAAAATCAATCACAAGTCCTGGGCACTCAGCCTCACCATCCCGCAGTCAGACATCCCCCATCTAGAGCAGATAGCCCCTTATAGATGGACGGCCCAGCACATCCGGTATTTGGGCCTGCAATTGACCAACTCGCTGGACGGCTGGACGCAAGCCAACTGGAGGGAGTGTCGACGATCGGTCCTTGAAGACCTGCGGCGGTGGAAACCGCTTGTGCCGTCCCTCTGGGCAGAATCAATGCAATCAAGATGTCGATTTTGCCTAAAATCCTGTATTTATTTCAGTGTCTCCCTACTCCTATACCGCTGCATAACATATGAGGTTTACAGCGAGACCTGACCAACTTCATTTGGGGGGAAGGAGGCCACGCTTTTCCCAAGCTCTTCTGTCGGGGCCTCGATATCGGGGGGTCTGGCCTGCCCTAACCTGGTAGAGTACTACTGGGCTGCACATCTTCGGTTTGTAGTAGAATGGGGCGTAACTGAGAGCGAGAAGGGGCGGCTGCACATGGACAGAGCCGTGACTGGACGCACCATCTGGGATCTGGCGTGGAAACCTAAGGTAGGGCGGTCTCCGAGCGCATACTTGGCGGTGCCCACGAAAACGGTGCTGGAGATCTGGGACAGAATAGCGGTACGCAAGGGCCTTACGACCTTTCCGTCACCGCACACCCCTATTGAAGGGAACCCGAGCTTTCCCCCGGCTCATCGGACTAGGGCTTTCCGCAAGTGGCCTCAGGGCAACTGTAGAGTACTTCCGGACCTGTTTGATGGGGGCTCCCTCAAGACCTTTGCCCACTGCAGGGAGCAATTCCGAGTGCCGCCCGAGGCCGGGATGCAATATGCTCAACTGAAACATTGGGTATTGGCAGATGACACCTACCAAGCGGCCACACGCGCCTTCACCCCGTTTGAGCGGTTAGCTCGCTCCTTTACAGAAACTAAGGGACTGGTCTCAAAAATTTATCAGATTCTACAGCACCCTCACGCACCGCCCTCTCATCCATATCAGCAACGCTGGCACTCCCTCTCGGGCGCAGACATCACTCAGACGCAGTGGTGCCGACTGTGGCGTGATATACCCAAAATATACCGTAGCATACCACAACAGGAGAATGCATATAAAATGATGACTCAGTGGTATTACACGCCGCAGGGGTTGCATAAAATGTTCCCGGCCTCTTCCCCTGAGTGTTGGAGGTGTCGGTCTGCGACTGGGGATTTCCTGCATGTATGGTGGACCTGCTCTTCGCTGACCCTCTTCTGGAAGGATGTCTTAAGCCACATTAGGGGGGTACTGGGGTTTCCTCTGCCTGAAGCCACTAGCACGCTACTGCTGGGTGTCAAACCTGCTGGACTAAAGGCCCTAACCCGAAGCGATTGGGCACTGGCGCTCCAAATGCTGGGAGCCGCTAGGCAGCTCATTGCTCTATATTGGAAAAAGACAGAAGCGCCGCCCATTGCTGCGTGGTTTGTGCGACTCTGGCATGTCATGCCATTGGAACTTCTCACAGCTCAATTGTAGGCTCGAGACGCGCGTTTTAAAGCGGGGTGGCAGCCTCTGGTGAAGTATTTATGCACAGTAGAGCACGCGCACCACATGCCCCCCAAGCTCCGGGCGCTGCGGCTAGTGGAAGATGCAGTGGTCCCCCCTGAACCACGTAGGCTGCTGTTGTAAAGCCCCGGTGTTTGAGGCCTCGAACAATGTCGATGCTACAAGCTGTCCAGTTGGCCGGCACGATGCCCTACCCTCTACCCCCCTCTGACCTCTTCGCTGCACTCTGAGACCTTTTTCTTCCTTGTTTTCGCTCTTTGCTTATTCCTACTGTCCTCTATGATCTGCTGTCATCTTTGCTGCCATTCTATTGAAGTTTAGACCTCCTTGGTCTTCTAGTTCTAACTCTTTTGGTTTAATGGTTACATTTGGTCTATGGGACCGGGTCATCTTAGGCGGTGACTGCACGGCGTCCGTTGGATAACTATAACGCCGCCGGCCCTGATGGGTTGTAGGCGAAGCGCTGTGTACAAGAATATTGAATACGAACACTGTCAACGTTACCTCATTTTTTATGCCATAACGCGGCCGGCCCTGAATGGGTTGTAGGCTTAACGCTGTGTACCAGTCACCCTATTGCTACTCCCTGTTCCGGGGGTGAAATAAAAAAAGATTTGACAGAAGAAAAAGCTTGTTCAGAAGACTTGTCTAGAAACAAGATTGAAAGGCCCCTTTCAAATAATCTTGAGAACAAATACTGCTTTTTGTATGCTGGGATTCCAAACTCGATTCATGCTTCTCACATGAAGAAAGTGAGATGCCCAGAGGAAGCGGTTGTGGACTATGACCTTGAAAGAAGAGTGTTGGTTACTGCATCACTACTTGAAAGACCACCAATACCAGTAGCATGGTTGCCAGAACAGCAACACGAAGAGAGGGGTGAAGAGTGAGATGTTGAAAGACAAGTCCAAATACCTAAAGTTACTCAGAGTGGTATCAAAGTCTCTAGCAAGAGAAGCAGAGACAGAGTCTCAGCACAGAAGTACCACTAAAATGTTAAAGCACACATAGAGATCCAGGTGAAGGAAAAAGTACTTTTTCAAGAACAGTAAACCACAGAGCTGAATGGTCAATGAGCTATGAATAAGGAAAATCTACAAGAAGCTCTTCAATAGCGTTACTTTGAAAGATCTGTGCAGTGTGAATCCTGAATTACTTAAGCCCCCATGAAAAACAAACTGATACATTGAGATTTTGGAAAAAAAAGAAAGAAAGAGACCTTGAACAACTGAGAAAATAATTTTGATGAACTGTACCTGATAGACGTATGTTATTTAATTTTTTTGTTTTACAGAAGATCAACCTAAGTCCATGTGATCTGTAGAAGAGTAGGGACAACATTTTAGAAGAACATGTAGTAGGGTTAAGAATTGTCAAATTAGTAGCAGAACTGCTCAAGAACTAAAGTTGATAGCAGCGATAACAAAGCCTTCAAGTTGCTTTGGAGCTGCCTCAAGAAGAAATGTGGTGCATTAGAAATAAGTGTAAATATATTATGTGTTAAGTTTTTTAATAACAGTGATAATGATTACCATAGTGCTAATAGGATTCTATTTAACGCCAGAGTCAGAACCTAAACAAAAGAATTCTACTAAACCACATATTTAACTTAGCAAGGAAGATCAATTAAAGTCTTCTTTTATTAGTTACAAAAAATATGATTACTCTATTAACGTCTACTCTAGATTAGTACATGAATACACTAAAACTATGGATGCAAAAGATTCTTATGTGTGCACACATTTACCAATGTTTGCATCAGAGGAAGTAACATACCATCACATACCTTTATCGTATGGTATTTCATGCAGCATCTTACTTTCAATATTGTACAGATGAGGACATTTTAAATATTTCTATCCTAATTATGACTTAACAGAAAGTAGGAATTTTCACCTGCAGGCAAAGGGAATCGATACAGCTTGGTATTACTTCTTTCAAAACAAACCTATAGATAGTGTTAAGGCTTACAAGAACAATATAAATTGCTTAATGCGACCATTAGAGAAAATATTTGTCATGACTTTAGAGGAAAGATACACTAACATAACACAAACTAATGAGAAGAGCAGTGCTGTTTTGAAAAATGTTTGGAAGAAGGAGGAAGACAAATTTAGAAAGAAGATGGTTTACCCTAAATTGAGATTCGACAGTCAACACAAAAGCAACATTTGTGTATACAGAACAAAGACACCTAAACAAGAGAGAAATGTAGGGATAATTGGTTGCGGACAGACATTCGAGCAGACAGGAGGGTCATGGCAAATTTTACAGGGAGACAAGTGTACTATTCCTAGAGTATACTTCATTTATGTACACTTGTGACGTTGCGACTAACTATTGCACAAAGAACCCCAAGACAGCAGCTGTAGAGGTCCGCACTTGTGTCGACAAGACTCTGCACTGCCAGAAGAAAACACCACAGCTGGACAGCAGCATCGCCGTGACAGCCAAACATCGGCGGAACTTCTCTATCCGCTGCGCATCTCCATCCGCACAGCCGCAACTACTTGGCTGGTGGTGTCATGACAGGACGGGCATAGATACTGCACTCCGCACCTCTTCTGGTGCCTCCAGTCTCCATTGACTAGCCTTGGACTCGGCGAACTCTGCACCCGGCCGCTCCAGTGCCGCTAGTGGTGCAGGGTCTACCTTGAACTGACCCATGCCCAGGGCCGGCCCAAAATCCTCGAAGACTGGAAAAGTAAGACATGTACTTACCTGCCTATGCATAACCCTGTTTTCCTTCCTTAGGCTTGCATTGCATTCTATCTACTACCTACAACGGACTACCTTTTTCAAGTACTAAATGTTACTGTTTCGGATTGACAATACCAAAGTCTTTTGAAGACCATAAGAGCATTTCTACTGCCTTTCTGAAAGTATTACTTGCCTGTAACTGAGTTCAATTTGGTTCCTAAATATGAAAATGTAACTAAAGTAATATTTTTGCAAAACACTAGTCTGGAGTTAGTCATTGACTGTGTGTTCCTGTCTTGTAAGAGTGTGTACAACAAATGCATTCACATTACCCTCTGATAAGCCTAACTGCTTAGCCCAGCTACCACTAATTTGAGAGCACGGTATTATCTACTGTAACTTCTGCCATACCTTTGGGATCTCACTGCACTAGGTTCACACTATAACCTCTTGTTGGTATAGCACATACAGAGCCGGCTTCCTACATTGGTGGATCAGTGGTGGGGGGACTTTGCATTTGTTGGACTACTTAGCCAACACCTGATCACAAGAGAAAACTCCTAAATTGTCTTTAGATTATGATTTTTTTGAATTGACAATTCTTTCTACACCTTTAAAAGTCTTTTAGGGCCTTGGTTAAGTCCCTTCATCTTTTCTAAATAACAACTTACTGTAGTTAGGGACAAAAATATTTTAGACGTTTTTTAGAACTCTTGAAAAAAGATACATACCCACTATTAGTGAAATAATGATTGATACACAGGACAGGGTTGAGGAGCTCGACCTCACCCCCTACCTCCATCTAGAGATGAGTGAGTTAAGGTCTCTGTGTAGACTTTAAACGGTTTCCATGGGTTCCCGTGCCTCCAAGGTCAAGCTCCAGGAGCTCTTGGCAGAGTATGCAAGGGACTATGGTTCTGAGAGGGGAGATCCAGACTCAGGAGATGATGACATTAGTGATGTGGAGGACAACCCCTAAACTCCGTCACTAAAGGGGGAGAACTGGGTCCCTGAGCCTGTGACAGCAAGAGTAGTACTCACAGTGCCTAAATCCCACCGGGGGGGTCAGGTCTTGATTAGATCATTGAGGACAGCCTTAATGAAGAGGACATCCTTTTAGCAAGGTTGCCCAAACGAATAGATCTAGAGTCCAGACTCCCTGCACTGGAAAAAGAGAGAACAAAGAGGGGCTTACCTTCCATCAATAGTGGCAACAAACCAAATAGGAAAATAGAGCAACCGTACAACTCTAAAATCCCCAAAGGGATTGTCCCCAAATATGAGGAAGGTTGTGACATCACCAAATGGTTCACAGCCTTTTGAGAGGTCCTGTGGAATGAGAAAAGTGAAGAAGTCACACTGGGGAGCATTACTTTGGGAACTGTTCACTGGTAGCTGCAGGGACAGACTTCTAACCCTTAGTGCGGTAGATGCTTAGTCCTATGACATCATGAAGGGAACCCTGACTGAGGGCTTCGAACTCACAACTGAGTAGCATAGGATTAGATTTAGGGGTTCTCAAAACCCCAAGCTAATCCTGGGTTGACTTCATGGACTACTCAGTAAAAACACTTACATACTGACAGAACTTTGGCACATGGGCAGGGCTCAACACCCCAGCTATATTAAATGTAGTTTCCAAGAGTGCGACCTGTACCACAAGATTTGGACATGGGCAGTGGTGGTCACTTACTGGCACAAAATATGTTCAGTCCTCAGTAATGTGATAGGCAGATTGATAGACCTGGATACTAAGACGGCTTTATTAGGTCTAATGGATGAATGGGGTGGTCGAGACACACCCACTCCTTTGTTGCTGGCTTTGTGGTAGCCAAGAGGCATAGCCTGTCACTGGCGGGATGCAGAGGACCCCACATTCACAGAATTAATATATGCATGGATTTATGTGCTATGGCTGAGGAGTTGATGTGTAAACAAGTGGGGTAACAAAAAAAGCATTTGAAAATTAAGAGCTGTTGGTGGGATCACTTGCAACTGTTACAAGCAATAATAGTATCTTTAACTTTGCCATGGCTTGGTGCCTCAATCTCCCTGCAACCAGACCTCTTTTATTGATTCTGATCTGTGGGCCGATTTTCAATACTCCATCATTGTTTTTGCTTTCGAGGCTTATCTAGTGCTGATATCTAACAAAAAATGTAATAAAAATATTTTTTTTCCCTAAATGGTGAGGGACTTTTCATGTGTTTGTATTGCAAATATCCCGACCCATTAGTTTAATGAAGGAAGAAACTACAATCCCTGAAGGGATGTCAATGTCATTTTTTAAGCCAAACAAGGCTGCCTGATACAAATTATTAAGCAAAATCCCCTTTGATTAAAAAAATATCTTGGTCGATGCTGGGCAACTTTACATTTATTTGCAAGAACACCATCTTCATGTGATCCTGGGACATTTGTACAAAATCGAATCATATCTATGGTACTCAATGACCATGAATTGGTAGACAGCAGAGGCACAGGTCACTATTTCTTTATCCTTATTGTATTTCTTTTACTTATTAATTGAAAATGGATAAAGCACATATTGCCAAAAGTAAAGCCCTATGCATACACCACCGGAACCACCACCATTGTTGATGAGATATAAAAGGTTTACTGTTCTAGTAGTATTTGTAGGATAGGCGGTAACGGTGATTAATGGGACTGTGAAGACCAGGACTGCAGGTGTGCTCGTGATTCACAGAGACAGGCATCATTACACCTGAATGTTTACTCTTACTAAGATACATATTTATTATACTCTCTTTTTACATATTTTATTTGGGCTCTTTGGAAGGACAATCATTGGAATGTTCAAAATAGTGACCAACAGATCTTTAATAACAAGTGCACTAATGCAAAATAAAACTCTTCACTAACTCAAACTGTATAAGCTTTGTAAATTTACATACTGGCATCTCTACACATATTGGGGCATCAGCTGGATGTGTGCTCGTTATTTCTCTATAGTGTTTGTGATAAACTATTCTCCAATCAAATGTGTATGCTAATAACTTTGTTTAACCCCTTGTGTGCTTCGGACGGCCCCCGGCCGTCTGAGGTCACGGTGGGCGTGTGCGGAGAATGGCCGGGGCCATCCAAACCCCGCACACTCATTAATTCGCCCCCACCGCGGGGGGGTGTGCGCAGCGTGCAAGGGGTTAAAATTGACTCATTCTATGTTCTAACTATTTGCAAGTTAGTTTCTTATATCATTAAAATGTCATAATGCTCACTTTTGTGTACAAGACCACTTGAAAAATAAATAGGAAAAACATGCTTCTCCAGGAAACTGCTGATATGCTGGCTACAGCCTTGTGGAGATTGAGAGCAATGTGTTCATGGCTAGATAGAGGGACGGGGCTGCGAGCCTCTAGGAGAACTCTCTCACTGGGATAGCTGTTTCTCCTTAGCAGAGGTGCACAAGTTGTTTGGAGTAGGTCTGAGGCAATTTTTACTGTTGCCTCAGCTAACTAGGACCACGCATGTGGACATGTTTCCCTGCAACATCCGGAGGGTCGCGTACTTTAAAGATGCTACTGGACAAGGGGTCCTCTAGATGATTGGTCTCCTGTCAATATAGAACCATTAATCCCTTTAATCACGGGGGCCACCCCAATTACACCTGCGACCACAGCAGTGAGTTCCTCTGATGCCCCCGTTTAAGTGGTCACTTCGGGGCAAACCACAGACTGGCCATCTCCCACTCCCACTGCTCCAGTCTCTCTCTGACAGCAACGAACCAATGACTACCTTTCCTTCATTTACAAACTCCCCTACACCGGCTACGGAGCCTTCATGTCCTACAGTGCCGAGCTACCCCCTTCCCATAGTTGGCGCCCAGCACGAGCGTAAGACCAGCGCCAGACTCTGGCATGCCGCCTTCGCCCACCACCACCCGGCCTTTTATCCCTATGGACATCACCAGCTCGGGAATCCCTCTAGACCATAGATCACCGCCCATGACTGCAACAGCACTTTGAAGGCCAGGCTGAATGAGCACTGCATAACCCCGCGTAATGGCGAGAAGATCTTGATTTGTAAATATATAATATATATTTGTCCAACCATAGTCGCTTTAACTTTTCTTAAAATGTAATCTTTTTTTTAAAACTGTTTTTATTAACACAGTTAGCAAATACATTGGTTAAAATGTAATCTTGAGTAAATTTGCAACTTGTATATACATAACTCCAACCACTAGTATCTGTAGTAGACATATGTACTTACTGCCTGTTTCGTATCTTTTATGCAATTTGTCTACTCTGAAGTCCAAATTTAATGTAACTGGTTCTATTCTAAAGCGATCTGACACCTTCGGGTAAAGGTTGTGCTATATAAAAACACATAAATAAGGAAGACTAGGTGCAGGTTGTATTGCCTGCACCGCGTAAATGGGAGGCAGACCATCCAGAGCCCATATCCAATGGTAAAAGAAGTGTCTGTGTACCTAGCACCCAACCGGTTAAGAAAGATTTACCTGACTTGCTCAGATGGGTGTCTGAGGTGTAGTGAGGAGTGTGCTGGGTTTATTTAATTCATCTGTGGCTGTGTTATGATCAGACAATACTGAGAGGGAGTAGTCTAGTCCTGCTGTAGACAACTAGCATCAAGTAAGAAGTCACCATAAAACACTCTGGATCATCCTGTGCCCCAAAGATGGGAGGATGCAATATTGATTTGCGTTATTAGCGATTACTATTAGATGGATGTCTCCAGCATGTTCCCACATTCCAGGGATATGATTGGATGGACGCTGCCAAAGGAGATATCATTCACCCCTCATAACTGGACGGCAAATGCAAAATGTATTAAGTTCAGATCCTCTGCAGTGAAACAGCTAAGTAACGTCCCTCCAACCTCGATGGCCTCACACACCTTTGGTGCACAGTTATTTTCTTCACATGCTATTTTGGTCATGAAAGTCCCAGTACAAGGCAAAGGGCCAGATGTATTGAAATTGGTGTCTATAATAGCGAATTTTACTGATTCGCTATTATAGACTCGCAAAATGCAACGTATGTAGGTTTCAACAATTTTATTGCGATTCCTAAGCATTCCTTATTTGCGACTCGCAAATTGTGAGTCGCAAATAAGGAATGGCTTCCCATTCATTTCTATGGGCCTATAGGAATGAATGGGAATTGCATGCACAATTTGCGAGTACCCAACAGTAGGTACTCACAAATTGTGCATGCAATTTCAAGGGTGCAAGGGGTCCAAAAGGCCACCCTGATGCACCCCTGAAATATGCATGTGTGAACATGTGGCGCACATACATGCCCTAAGGGCATGTATTTGCGCGACATGGCACTTGGAAAATGCAAAAAAATTAATTTTTCAAGGAATTTGCAAATTACCACCAACTTCTAGTTGGTGGGAATTTGTGATTCCTTAATGCAAAATCGCAATTTGAGATAGCTAAATGAATTGCTTTTAGGGAATTGCAAATTGCGATTCCTAACTGCATTTGCAATTTAGGTAAACGCAAATAATTGTGATTACCCATATTGCGAATTCAAAATGTTTGATACATTTGAAAACGCATTTTTGCGTTCACAAACGGACTGAATCTTTGCAAGCGCAAAAACCGTTAAAACATCTGGCCCAAGGATCTTGTGCCTCCACATGAAAAACTTCTGGTTTGTGCGGGTGTCAAATTCGGTGTGGTGATAGCATATCAAAGTGATCCTTGCTCTTCACATTCACCAATGCTCTGTAGACTATTGGGGCTTCAGTAGGAAACCCTGAATCTTGACTTGCCATGTTGGGTGATATTTCTTTCTCTTATGGCTGTAAAAGTTATCAGGAATACCTTGTATTCCTAAATGATCGGGAGGCTTGCTTGCAGGGGGTATCAACTGAGGATGTTTGCGATCTCTTACTCCATGAGTGATTTTACATTTCAACGTTGAGGATGTGTCATAGCGGCTCGTCTCCCTCCTCTACTTACCCTTATTAAGTGGTTGGGTTTCTTCCTACCATTGCAGAGTTTTCCTTTTGCAGGGCATTCAATTGGGGTGCACTAAAAGACTACAGTACCTAATCTCAGTTATTGTTTTTTTCCTTCCGTGGCCTGTCTGGAGGTTGATCAAAAGGGGTTCTCGCCACGTCTGTTTTGATGACCTTGTGTTATTCAATTTCACCTTTGATTGTGATTTTGCTGAATGCTAGGTACATCTGCTCAGCTCTCTCATTTGAGAGTATGAGACTTTGGAAGGGTCAGTATCTTGTCTGGTGACATTCCAGTTTTTGTAGGACGTGCCACCATTTGATGATGAACTCGTTGTTGCATTGGCAGACTTGGTGTAGTTTGAACCTCTCAACGTTGTGGCTCATTTGCAGATCAAAGTGTGAGCTGAGGTCACTGATGGCCCTATCGTGGGACAGAACTAGATAACATAAGCTACTCCTGCACTGTCTCACAACTATCATGTCAGCTACCCAGTGACACAGTGAGGAAAGGGCACAGGATGTCCAAAGGATATGAGAACAAACCTAACTGCCACCAAGACCTAGAAAGAAAGGCCCCACAATGATAGCAGCATACGGTCTGCCCTGAGTCATTGAATCCTTCGGAACCCCTTCCATCAGTACCGTTGAGGTGGACACTCCTCACAAAAAAGATGATGGAGGTTGCCAACCAAAATGGCACCAATGATCCAGCAGTGGTACCAGCTGCAGCCCAACATGCACCAGGCTCTGCACAGGTATACCAGCCTGTGCACCAAGTTGGTTGCACCATCATCACTCTCTCCCCTTTTAGCAAACTCAGTGACCTTGTGACAGCAGTGCCTCATTGGTTCGTTTGGGTCGCCCACCTTAACATCTACTTCAGAGTGATAAAAGAAACCACCAGTTAAGTGAAGCGCTCCCTCCTTCTCCACTATGCAGAAGAAGAGATATTTAAACTCTTTAGCAACATCCCAAACACATGTGGCAAGAAAGACTACTGATTGTTTTTTTTTATGCACCCCCCTGGTGGCAGACGACTGACACCATGCTCTTGTGGCTAGCAGGAGACAGCCAAGATCTGCTTAGACGTGCTGGGGTGTGAGGAGGGTGGCGCTGCAGTGCAAGTCAGTGTGTCACGTATGTGGGCCACGTCACTCTTTCCGTCCATCTTAGCTGCCCTGGTAAGAAGGCCTCCTGGAAGGGTATACTGTTGCGCTACTGGTCGGCAGGTGATGTACAGGGATAAAGGAACTGCCGTATGGTTATGTAGTTAGTGTTGTGCGGGGAGTATGGCAGGTAGTCAGTTGAGGTCGCTCAGCGCCAGAGAAAGGGGCGTCTTCATTGCCAGTGTGGTAGGTACTCATCTGCGCAAGGTTGATTCAGCCTTGTGATCAACTAGCCACCTAATTAATGCCTGAGCGCATCACAGCTTCATTTATTGATTTTCCTGACGCTGCGCCCGGCTTCAGAAGGCAGGGGATGTAAGTTGCATGTGATGTGTGCCACACGACACACTACATTCTAGTCAGGCAAGATGGTGTGAATCCAAGAAAGACACCTCTTCTAGTGTGAAAAAGGCTGCTTTATAGAAGCAGGTGCACATTACAATTACATACAGGCTAAACTAGTTGACCTCACTATACATTCATGTGCAGCTGTCCAGAAATACCCTCCCAACCCTAAACAACTTTACTTTAGTAAAAGTATTAACCAGCCGCATGCCCCAAGCTTCACACCTTTTAACTAAACCTCGTCTTGACTTCATAACTATTTCCCACCTTCCCCAAGACCCTCACAACCCCTTCACCCTCTCAAACTCACCCACCCGACCAGCACGAATGCATCCTAATCTGAAATCTTACCATGTACCCCGGAGAAGCGCATCTCTGCATCAGCGACTAAACATTAAACTCTTTTTTTATACGCACCTGTCTCGTCAAATGCAAACTTGCAAAGGTGGGAAAACCCACACTGCATGCCAGCGACTGTAACCAAAAACTAGAAGAAAACCTAGCAAGCCCCCTCAGAAGAAAAAACTATCTACCCCACCCTTCTCCCCTCAAACCATTGGGGGGAACAAACTACGACACCTACCACTAAGGTTCGCTCTACCTGCAACCTACAGAATTCAAAATTTGCAAACATTCGTGACAAGAATTTTCAATTCTATTAAGGACTAGGAGGCGAGGATTATGCTTAGACTCAATTTCTTTACTGAAAGTACAGCAGCCAATCACAGTACAGTAAAGAAACGAAAAAAACTACATTACCCATAAACCCTGGGTAACCATAGAGTACGCCAATGGTATATAAACAGTCTTAGAGGTAACCACTTCCTCTTTCTTTGTCCAAAATCCAGTAGGAAGAACAACTTGAACACCAGAAATCCTTTAAGGACGTCCTCCAGAGAAGCCAACATCCGAACGAAGGGGCGAAGGAACCTCCCAAAGCCACAGGAACAAAAGCAGGCCAACAAGGAGTAGAAACTCGCAGCACACCTCAAACAAGGACGAAGCCGGAGGAGCGTCACTTGGGATCAGAGCCTGAAAAGAGACACAAAGCCGTAATACACATTCCGTGTAATCATGAGCATATAAAAAGGGTGGGTAGAGAAAAAATAAAGTAATCACAACAGTACAGTAGGAATAAATCCATGAATAAGTGCACAGTAACAATATGTGATATAGCAAATGCATATACAATGGGTGGGATAATCCTCGCCTCCTAGTCCTTAATAGAATTGAAAATTCTTGTCACGAATGTTTGCAAATTTTGAATTCTATTTCAGGACAGGAGGCTCCGATTATGCTTGTTTAAAGCTCCTCCACCACAACAGAAGCAACAGTAGCAATAGGCTTAAAGTAAAAAGTTTTAAATACAGAATCCGATGACCAGTCAGCAGCTTTCATAATGTCCCACAAAGTGACACCCAAAGAAAAAGCCTTAGAGGCCATGGCCCCACGGGCAGAATGAGCACCAAACACAGAAACATCAATGCCCGCTTCCCCCATAAGCCACCGTACCCAACGAGCTAGCGTGGCCGGAGTAACGGGGCGAAAGGGCTTCTGCAATGCAATCAACAATTGGCCTTGCATATCAGATCGATGAAGAGAAGTACTCACCTCATAATCCTTAAGGCATTGGACAACACAAAGGTTAGGCCGAGCGGGAAAAGAAGGGTAAGAAATGACTTCAGAATTAGTTTTAGTGCGCCTGGAAAGGCGAAAGGTAACCCCTTCAGGCGTGAAACTACGCCCCGCAAGATCCAAAGCGCGGACATCCGAGACTCGTCTGCAGGAAAGCAAACACAACAGCATAGTAAGCTTGGCCGAAAGCTGTTTACGATTCAATAAAGAATTAATCGGCCAAGCTTCCAGGAAACGTAGGACAACCGAAACGTCCCATAAAGAAACATATTTAGGACGTGGAGGAGTAGCCAGACGAATACCTTTAAGAACCTTAGCCACAAGTGGATGTTCACCCACAGGTTTCCCATCCACAGGAAGATGCCCCGCCGAGATAGCGGAACGAAAATTGTTGACGGTGCGGTAGGCCAAACCAGAAGAAGAAGACAGAGAAGCCAAAAAATTAACTATCAAAGAGACATCAGCTGATGTGGGATCAACTTGCCGTTGAGCACACCAATCACTCCAACGTTTCCAGGAACCTCTGTAACGTTTGTGAGTACCCGGGGCCCAGGCGTTGCTGAGAAATCTGGTAGCGTCTGCAGAAAGGCCTGACACCGCCCAACGTTCCCCGAAATCCGCCACGCCAGGAGAAGGAGGGAGCCTGACTGAACCAGGGGATGCGGATTCTGAAGCGGATCGAGCAGGAGATTCCACTTCTGAGGAAGAAGAAATGGCAATTCGCATGCCATTTCCAGGAGAACAGGGAACCACGGCTGAGCCCTCCACAGAGGGGCAATCAGAATCAACTCCGCCTGAAAGCGTGTCACATAAGCCAGAACCCTGGGGAGCATCATGAATGGGGGAAACGCATAACAGAGGGTCGACGGCCACGGTTGGAGGAAAGCATCCGTGGCCAGAGCTTCCGGATCCGGTCTCCAACTGAAGAACCGGGGAAGTTGGGTGTTGAGACGGGATGCAAAGAGGTCGATCAGACACGGGCCCCAAGTTCAAAGGAGTTGGCGAAACACCCGAGGATGGAGCCTCCAGTCGCTGAAGTCCTTCAGGTACCTGGAGTTCCAGTCCGCCACAAGATTGTGAGAGCCGGGAAGGTACTCTGCAATAACCGTGATCTTGTGCTGAAGGCAATAGTGCCAAAACTCCTTGGCAATCTCTGCCAACAATCTCGATCGAGTCCCTCCCAGCTTGTTGATGTAGCGAACTGCTGAGACATTGTCCATCCGGAGAAGGATACAGCAGTGGGACCGAAGAGGCGACAGGCATTTGATCGCAAACGATCCCGCCAGCAACTCCAAACAATTTATGTGGAGCGAAAGTTCCTGCGGAGACCACCGTCCCCCCGTCGAGATCGGACCGCAACGGGCCCCCCAGCCCCAACGACTGGCATCCGATTCGATCACAATCTCCGGAGAGGAGCCGAAAAGAGCTCGGCCGTTCCAGGCTTCCATATGGGTCAACCACCATTGCATTTCCGATTTCGCCTCCTCCGAGAGAGGAATCAGATCGGAATAACGAAGACCCCGTTAAAGATGTTGAATCTTCAACCGCTGTAGGGCACGATAGTGCAGCGGAGCTGGAAATATCGCTTGAAGGGAAGACGCTAAGAGACCGACAACTCGTGCTAACGATCTCAATGATACAGTCGGACTCGAGATAACGGAAGTCAATTCCCGTTTGATGTAACGAATCTTCTGTTGGGGAAGCAGAAGCTGACAAGTGAGGGAGTTGACCCTGAACCCCAGAAAGTCGATCACTTGAGTAGGTTGTAGCACAGACTTGGGAACATTCACCAGAAAACCGAGGGACTGAAGAAGGTCTATGGTCCAGTCCAGATGAGACATCAGTTTGACAGGACAATCCGCCAGTAGGAGGATGTCGTCCAAATAGATGATCAAGCGAACTCCGCGACTGCGGAGAGATTCCACAACCGGACGTAACAACTTCGTGAAGCACCAAGGTGCTGACGAAAGGCCGAAGGGTAGAACCTGATACTGATACCAAGTCCCCAGCCACTGAAACTGCAGAAAGCGGCGATGAGGACGGAAGATCGGAACAGAGAGGTAAGCATCTTTGAGGTCCAGACGAACCATCCAATCCCGTTCCCGCAGGAGATCCCGCAGCAGATGGATGCCTTCCATCTTGAAGTGCCGATATACTACTCCCGCGTTGAATTCCTTCAGATTGAGAACCAACCTCGATCCCCCTCCCTTCTTCTCCACCAGGAAGACGGAACTGGCAAAACCCTGAGGGTGGCGCACCGTCGGCACAATGGCCCCCTTCAATTCCAGAGACTTGAGTTCCTCTGTGATGAACTCTTGACTTTGCCTTGAGAAGTGAAGGGGAAAAGGAGGACGAGACTGGCGGACGGGATGATAGAACTCGATTTTGAATCCCTGAACTGTCTCCAGCACCCAAGCATCGCCGGAGATTGCGCGCCAATTGGCTAGAAAATGGCGAATCCTGCCCCCCAGAACAACACTGCATGCAGGAAGAAGTCTCACCTGAAGTGGCGGAATCCTGATATCCTCCGGAGTTGCCACCTGATCGTCCCTTTTTGTATTGTCCACGTCCTTTTCTGGAAGGGTAGAAGTTAGAACGCTGGGCATAGCCTGAATCTTGCTGGCCTCCCCTATGGGACTGGTACCCACGTTGAGCGGGGTGGTATTGACCACGGCCGGACGAGCGTCCCCTGTTTCGTCCGGCCCTGTTGAAAACCGGACGCATGGCCCGTTTTAAGGATGCCTGTGCTTTGTCAATACTGCTGAAAGTACTGACAAAATGAGCGAGCTCCTTTAAGAAAGGCTGGCCGAAAAGGAGGCCCTGAGCCGCAGCCCCCGCCTCAGAAGATGAAAGTTCAGACAATTTTGGGTCCAACTTAAGCAGAATGGAATGTTGACGCTCACTAGAGAGTGCACAGTTGGCGTTCCCCAACTGGCAAATGGCGCGTTGCGCCCATTCAATGAGTTCATCAGGATCAACTGTGGAGGACGCTTCCTTGGCCATGAAACCCAGATCCAATATTTTAGTGAGAGGCCCTAGGAGGTCCAAAACCTTGTCCTGGCAAGCCCGCCAGGAACGATCCAGTCCCTTTTTGGGATCCTTTGAAAACTTTTTTAAATATGTCAACATTGTAGGGTCGACCTCAGGCGTGTCCGCCAGGTTATCCGCCAAATCAGGCCGCGGACACTCTGAGCGAAGACGCGCACGTACGTCCTTATCAAATGGATGGCGGATATGCTGTTGTACATACTCCGCCACAGCCGGAGAGGGGAGCCACGCAGAGGAATGAGGATGCACAATATCCTCAGGGTCAAAAGACAAGACAGGAGGGTGCGAAGGGGCATCAACAAAATGTTCTTTACATTTACGCTTTTTAGGCGGAGGAGGCAGAACCTCCGAGGAGGATGAGGAAGCATGTTGGTCATCACTGTCAACATCCACTGGAACAGCCTTCAACTTGGAGGAGGACAAGGACCGCGCCAGTCTACGAAAGTTAGAAGTATGGGGATTACCCGGGGAAGAAGTGGACTTCTTGGAAGGCACCCAACCTTGCTTCTGCGCATACTGCGTTAAATGGCGCTTCAGGGGCGCAATGGCGCGTACCAGCGCCTTATTCATCGAATGCTGAACCCCTTTGTCCAGTGCCTCAACAAGGTCCTGTTCAAAAAACTCGGACCCCTCTTCCTCATAGTCACCTTCCTCCTCATAGTAATATGAATCACTCATGGTACACAGAGAACGTGTAAATACAGCCCACTTGGTGACTAGAAATCCTGTATGTCAGAGACAAAGTCTGAGGGAGTGAAAAAACCTCGCAGCAAGCAAGTGAATGCAGAAAAAACTGCGTGAAAAACAACAATTAGAGAGTGGAGGGAGGCTTGCTGACAAAAAATATGCTCACTCTCGGCAAAGCCTATGCAAATTATACGACCGGGACTTTTTCAGAAGCTCCGGTGTCAGAAGGGGCCAGCTGAGAGGCAGTGGGCGTCTTCGTCGATCCGACGAGTTCAGGCGCCGGCGCTGCTATGTAAACAAACGCAGCGTGAGGAGGAAATGCAGCGTGAGGAAAGCCGCGCATGCGCGGAGAACCGGCTGGCCAGACAGCACTGGAACTGCTCGCGCTAGACGCGCGCGAGGCAGTACCACCCCAAAAACTCCACTCCACCAAGATAATGGGAAATAGGCGGCACGCGCCCGACCCAGGGAGGTGGCACACGCTCCCTACCGCGAGCGCCGGTCGCGAGGAACACACACAAAAAACGGCAGCAAGTGCGCGAGAGAAGCGCCCAACAAAGCGGTACACAGCGCAAGCAAAGCGGTAACAACAGCATAAAAATGCACAAGTAAGCAAAGAATAACAATAAGAATGCACTTAACTGGCTGCGGAGCAGCAAAGAAAGAGGAAGTGGTTACCTCTAAGACTGTTTATATACCATTGGTGTACTCTATGGTTACCCAGGGTTTATGGGTAATGTAGTTTTTTTCGTTTCTTTACTGTACTGTGATTGGCTGCTGTACTTTCAGTAAAGAAATTGAGTCTAAGCATAATCGGAGCCTCCTGTCCTGAAATAGAATAGGACTCTCCAACCCTACCTTGTTCCGAAATGTTCCCTATGCCCGCCCTGTAAAGTACGTCAATCGCAACCATCAATTTCTGGGCTCTCACCATTCGCCCAAATAGCGGGGGGGGGGGGGGGGGGGGGGGCTCCAAACATAATCTCTCCCTTCGCCCACGTTCTCCCTGCCTGCCTCGAGTTTGACCGACACTCTCTAACCTCTTTAGCTTGAATCCAGCACATTCTAACTTTGTGCTTCTATCAACTAATGCGTCATTGCTCTTTCCCTCCCCCTCCTCCAGTCAGTACTAAGTATAGTTTCCGTATAGACGCAGGTCGATGCCTGAAACATCCAGCCATACACTTTCTATATAATACCTCAGTACACTAAAACAAGGCACACCTATAAAGGAAAAAGGTGGAATTACAATATCCCGAGAGCTCATCATTGCCAAACAAAATACGAAGACTGCCACCACTACGGTCACAGATTATCTGGGAGGCAGCAAATAGATGTTTGTCTTCTTTTTACCTTTTCCATTCTCCATGCAGTGGCATATTTCCTCCTGTATCTACGTTGCCAAGGTGCAGAAGCAATGCAAACAAAAGCGCCCATGCTTCAGGAGGAGAACAAAAGAGCGGAAGGAGAACAGAAACCGCAGCTCTGCACACTGGCTCAAAGGGGAAAATCGTCATAGCACTTTCTACATTATAAGTGTTGGGCCCAGTGGTCACCGCGCACAAGTTCATGCAACTTATTTGCATGTTACTTACATTGGTAAAGTCTTTTATTCCGTACACTCACTCTCCTCGTCTGGGATGCAGCACCCAATATTTACCTTTTTCAAGCTAAATAATACTTTCAAAGGTTTGATATTACTTGCACTAAAAATGTATGTCAAACGTTCGACATTACTAAACGTAAACACGTAAACTACAAACAAGAGTATCCCTTTTTTTCAAAATATACTTACTGGCAGGATGTCCCTATATATGGCAGTTTTGTAGCATGCGCGATTTAGAGGACCGCATGTTCAGCCCAGTGAAACTCGCTGTCGGAACTGAACGGGCGCTCTGGTGTTGTGCTGTTAACAAATAAACTTGAATGAACCCCACGGTCCCTCCGAGTGGTATTTGAAGGCTACAACAGAAACATTTTTATGAAGTAAAAAATAAGGAGCGGACTTTTCAAATGACAGAGTCCGTTGGATTGAGGAGTGAATTCAGTGGAACCACAAGCTGCGTTACTTGTAATTATAAGACGTGTTTGCTCAAAGCGAATTGGTATGGGTTTGATAGAAGAAGAGAGCGCCCCTCATATGTTTTCATTCGCCGGGGCTACCGTGCGTGGCCGGGCTCAGTGTCACCATCCCTGAAGCCCGCCTCCATGGGCTCGGCCCGCCCCCAACCCACGGCCAGGAGACAGCGCGCAATTAGAGCTCAAGCGCACCGTTATAGCATCAACGACGTCCACTTCGGGCAGGGATTACTGGTGACGCGCGCTTTGCCCGTGCCCTCCACCCGTGGAGCGTCTCCTTTTCGGGCAGCCCGAAGGAGCACCGACAGCGGCTGCTGCCCCCCGTGTGTCGCTGCTGCCCGGGTTCTGGCGGTGAGTAAAAGCCACCCCCTGCGCCTGTCATAGGACGCTGCTGCTCTACCCCTGGTGATTCTCCTCCTCCGCCCGGCCTCTTCTCACTACTTGTGTTACGTCATGGAAAGGAAGCGTCCAGTTCAGTGCCTAATTTAAACCGGTAGTAGAAGATGACACCTACCGGCGTTCATTTTTGGGGACCTGGACATATTTTTCCACATAAGAATTTGACTCGGAGGGAAGAAAACACTAAAATAGAGCAAGAGAAGGGACAGGAGCGAATAAAAGAGCCTGCTAGACTCAGAGTGAGTGAGATACAGAGGCAAGGAGCGTCTGGCGGTGGATGAAAGGAATAATACAGCCTGGGAAATAAGCCTTCGCGGCCGTAGCTTTACCAGACATATATTTAACAAACTAGGCCATGGCGGGTATTTTTCCACATCTGTAGGCTATCTATGTAATGATGTAGTTTTACCCCTTGAAAGAAGCAACTGGAATCGTTGTGGGGGCTGGATATGCTTTTATTAATTATATATACAATCGCTGGAAGAGCGCCGGGCTTCTGAGCTCCGAAGCGCTCCGTGCCGCTCTGTCCCGCTCTGTCCCGTTCTCTGGCGCGAACCCCTGCTCGCGCGTGCGCGTATCCATCGCGTTCTAGTTCGTACGTGCTACGTCATCCGCACACTACGAACTAGAACGCTAACACTACATATCTCCCCTTTTTTATACAATAATAAAATGCGAAGAGAGTCCAATAGTCCTTTCATTCAAAGTCTCTGAGATGGGCAGGTCTAACGATTACTTTACCAGCACGCGTGCATCTTACCGGTGTGGAGGTTTCAGGGGCACCAGGCGAGGGACTCGCTACCTCCTCTCTCCGTGGACCCAGTTCATTTCTCTTGGGTGTCATCTCCTTTCCTGCTGTTGCCTCCTCCACACTCGGCCTTTCTGGGTCTTCTCTTTCCACGTGCACTCCTTCTTCTCCTAGATCTTCACCCTCTACTGTCCTTCCTGCTGTATCACTCCTCTGTCTCTGATCTTGCAGTTCACTCTCTTTTTCCGCTGGCCACTGTACAATTTTATTGATCTTTGCCATGCGATCATGGGACCACACTCTGCCGTCACTGAGTAACGCTGCTCTATCATATACTACTTCTACTTGCAGGGGTGGGCTGTACTTGCTTTCTCCTTTCTTTCTAAGTACAGCTTGCTTTACTCTCACCCACTCCCCTCTTACCAACGCTGTTTCAGTTACATTTCTTCTCTTATTGTAATGTTCGGTGTACACATTCTGGGCCTTCTCCAGATTGTGTTGGACCACGGCTGGGGACCACTTACTGGGATGGTTTTTTCTCTCCACACTACATTGTGTTTTGTAAACGGGAGTCTGCCTCTTAAGATTTGGAAGGGGCTGTACCCCGTCGCCGAGGGAGTGATCCTGTACGCCCACAGCATTCTCTGGATTTCCGCTTCCCAGTCCTTGCCTTGCATAATGGCAGCTTGTATGGAACCCAAGAGGACTCGGTTGAATCGTTCCACCTGTCCGTTGCTTGCAGGGTGATACACCGAGGTGTGCTTGGATTTGATACCATTTCTCTCCATGTACCGCTGCCTCTTATCCGATGTAAATTGTGGCCCGTTGTCCGTCAAAATGGTTCGAGGGATTCCTTCTCTCAAGAACACCGAGGTGAGGAACTTGATCACTACATCAGAGTCCATTGCCTCTTGCACCCTCACTTCCGGCCACTTGGAGTATTTGTCAACTAACACACATAAGTATTTTGCAGTACCTTGGTTGTCCAATACTGGCCCTAGGATGTCAACTGTGACTTCTTCCCAGGGGTTGCAGGGCAGCTCGAATCTTCCCAACGCTGGTCTCAACGGTTTGAGTAATTTGTCTGCACCTTGGCACTGGATGCAGTCTCTCACGTGCCTCTCCACCTGGACGTCCATTCCCGGCCACCAGTACATCTGTTTCACTCTCGATTTGGTCTTCACAATACCGAGATGACCTTCGTGCAGTTGGCTCAGGAGGGTGGAGATTAATTTCTCTGGGGGCACTACCTTGTCACCTCGATATAAGAAGGTGCCTGAATCGCTCATTGACAACTCCTCTCGCACTTCATAAAATTTCCTGAACGTCTCTTTCAGTCTTTTCTTGTTCGGCCACCCTTTGATGAGGCAGTTCTTGACCTCCTGGATGTCTTCGTCCTCTTCATACGCCAGTGTCCACTCTTGTTTGCTGATGGCTCTTCCTGTGTCCTCCATCACCGCCACCATCTCTTCGTTCTCTGATATGTGTATGGACGCATCCTCCATGGCTGAGGCCCTGCTCAGATAGTCAGCTACCTTGTTGCGCGTACCTGGTATGTACACTACGTCATACGTGTACTCCAGCAGTTTAAGAGTCATTTTGACTATACACGGGGTGGCTGTGGCATGCCCACTTGAGGTGAGCACCTTGACTAAAGGTTTGTGGTCAGTTTGTAAACGAAATCTCGTGCCCCACAGGAACTGCCTGAACTTCCCCATGGCCCACGTGGCAGCCAGCATTTCCTTCTCAATCACGCTGAACTTTTGTTCCGTGGGTGACTGTGCTCTGGAGGCAAAGCTAAGGGTTTCCACAGTGTTGTCTTCACGTTCCTGCGCAAGGACCGCTCCTAAGCCTTATTCGCTGGCATCGGTGGTCAGGATCGTTTTTCATGTGGGGTCATATCCGTGCAACGGCACCGCCTGGCTGATATTTTTCTTCAACTCATCAAACTCTCCCTGCGCTTCATCATCCCAGAGGAACGCTGTTTTGTCTCTTATCAGCTGTCTCAATTTGTAGGTTTTTGTGGCAAAATGCTGGACAAACTTGCTATAGTACTCGGTCATCCCAAGAAATGACCGCACTTCGTCCTTGGAGACCGGAGACCTGGCATCACAGATGGCTTTCACGTTCTCACTTTTGGGAGTGATCCCTTGTCCACATATTTCGTGTTCCAGGTATGTGACGGACGTCATTCCTAACCTGCATTTCTCCCATTCAGCCGTGAGACCCTTCTCCTGCAGCACACTTAGTACTTTGTTCAGTTTATTGTCATGGTCTTCACGGTCCGTTCCCATTATTAAAGATGTCGTCTTGGAAATACTGGATGCCTGCAACGTCCTTGAATAGACGGTGCATTAGCTTTTGAAACACCGCTGCAGTCGACGCCAATCCGAAGGGCATCCTGCGGAATTGATAGCATCCATATGGCGTTGTGAAGGACGTGAGTTTCCTGCTAGATGGATGCAAGTCAATTTGATGATAGGCGGACGTGAGGTCCACAGTTGAGAACCATTTCACTCCTCTCGTTTTGGCCAACATTTCCTCAATTCGGGGCAGTGGAAATTTCTCAACTATCAGGCACTTGTTCAGCTCGCGGAGGTCCACACTCAAGCGTACCTTGCCGTTCGGTTTCCTGGCTACCACTAGGGGGCCAACCATTCTGAGCTGTCGATGGGTTCGATTATTCCCTGTTCTTCCAGCCTGCGTAGTTCTTGTTGCACTGCTTCTTTCACCGCTATGGGCACATTGCGGACTTTGTGGGATACCGGCCGGGAGTTCTCCTTTAGTATGATTTTGTGCATGAATTTCTCCAGCTTCCCAACCGTCCCTCAGAACACTTTGGGAAAGTTCCTTTTTACTCTCTCCAGGTCCGGCCAATTGTCGCAGTCCGTCAACAGCACTTGCTCTTTGCCTCCTGGGTCTAGTTTGATCCCTAGGCCCCCCTGATCTCTCCATCCCAAGACTGAGGGGCCTTTCTCCGCCACGTACAGTTTGCATGTCGCGGTCCTTCCTCTGAATTCGAATTTCAGGCTCCTGTATCCTACCATGGGGATCAGGTTGTTTGTGTACGAGATTGGCCTTATATCCGGTGGCTCTAGTTTGGGACCTAGGCGGGGCATGAATTCTTCCTCCCACACTGACCGTTGAACAATGGTGTATGGGGATCCGGAGTCTATTGCAATCCCGATCTTCACTCCCCCAATTAGCATGTCCGCACGTGGTTTATCGGAGCGTTTGAAGTCTATGCCCAACACCTGTTCCTCGATGCATAGTACCTGGACATCTTTGTCCGTTTCCTCGCCCTCTTCATCTGCTGGCTGCGATTGTGCTATGTATTTTACCACCGACTTCTTCTCATTCCTGCGGCAAACCTTCTCATAATGTCCTATCAGCCCGCAGAACATGCATTTGGCACGGAATGCTGGGCAGTGCCTGTCCTGGGCTGTGTGTGATGTGCTGCCGCACCTGTAGCACATGGACCTGCTGTCGGCAATTGGCTTCCTCGCTTGGCTTGGCTTTCCCGCCCATTTGTTGGTTCCTCTACCGTCCCTGGGCGCCATTTTGTGTCTCCCAGAGGGCTCAGCGTCGTGTGCATCACGATTTGGTCTTTGATAAAATCGTCCTGTGAAGCTCCATACTTGCACGTGATCGCCAGTCTGCGTAAGGCCGCGACGTAGTCGTCTATGTATTCTCCTTTGCCCTGTTTCCTCTGTTGAAGAGGTCAATGGAGACACATACTGCCGGGCGGTAGTGAGTGTCTTGGTCCTCCAAGTCCAAGACATGCTTGAAGACATCTATAGCCCGACGCCCGGGACATATTGTTTGGGGTCAAGGGCAACAAGTTTTAATGTGTATTTTGTCCTTGGGACAAGTAGGCCCAACCCCCTGCAGTACAAACCTTTTGGCTGCCAGTTTACAGTACAACATTGTAGGGCAGGTTATCGCTACAATTAAGGTAAAGTGTGTGTTATATGTAATATGTGTGTTAATGCTGTTCAAACTTGTATATATGGTTCATTAACGCAAAGCCTTTATTATTAGGGTGAGCACTAAAAGTAAATGTTTTAAGCTCAGCCTGCACTACTGACGGTGGTTCCAGTATAAAAGTGTACACACATTTTCAAAGTTTAATAATACGAGGCTCTGTATAATGCCCCCAGAATGCTCTCTGATTATATGCAAATATTTGCAGAAGCTTGAAAGCAAGAGTGATGATTCTTTGCTTTCAAAATAAAATGTTCACAAAAAAATGCATGTAAGAAAAGAAAACATTTAGCTAAACTACTGTAAGATTTTAGGTACCGTATCTTTGCAGCATAATTTAGTAACATGTTGATGTATGTTAGTATTTCCCAAAAATATTCAGAATGGAAGATCTGTGTAACCAGTTTAAATACGAATATGGAAAACAAGAATAAACAAGCATTGGCAAAGCTAGTGGGTCTGAAATTGGTGGTCAGCCTTTTGGTTTTCTCAAGAGTGACTTGTCTAGGCACGGTTTTTGTAAAACCTTAACAGTGTGGGAGCTGCTGGGTCCTCACCATTCTAACAAGCATTGGCAAAAGCAAAACAAAAAAATGTTGGTCTCAGCACACATTGCCACAGCGGTTCTGGGCACTGAACAAAACTACTTTGTGTGCCAATATGCTACTTCTTAAAGAGCAAAATACTGTCACTTACAGGGACGCCAGCTGATAGACAGACTGAGACAGAAAAAAAAAGGTCATGGTTAACGCCAGGCCTAATTAGAGGCCCAATTATTAAAGAAAGTCTCAAAAGTGCATCCATGGTATATATCCTTGCATTAAGTGCATATGTACAGTTTCCATGAATTCACAAGAATTTACAGAAGTAGGCCAAGAAATAGTACTCCCAGAAAATATTTATGAACTGCATTTTAGCATGAGTAAATATGCAGATGTAGATTTGCTTATGTGAAAATCTGAATGTTTTCAAGTTCACTTTTCCTTCAACCACTTTTTTTCCAACCCTGGAAGAAGTTTTAAGTCTGCCACTGTCAGTAGTACATTTCCAACAGTTCTCAGTATGGGAAATGATTAGAGAAGAATTGGTGAAAACCCCTAAAACATGCACGTTAGTAGGTTTGCACAGACTAAAAAGGGCATTCCAACCCTGGAACTATTGCTTACCACTACCTTCAGCCCCAGTATGTAGACCAGCAGAAACATAGCAGCATAGGGAAATGCTAGTATTCAAACACTACTATGGTATGAACCCTGGTATAATCAGAGAGGCTATATCAGAATTCTTATATGAGATTGTTGCGTAATTTGTTGCTGCATTACATGGCACAAAGGGGACAAGTGGATTTTGTTACAGGACAAGTAGATTTATTAAGCAGCCTGCCCCATGGACAAGTAGATATTTTATTAAATCCACACCCCTGTATGTTCGTGAATACTCTTATCCCTTCAGGGCCCAAGTTGTGTAGGAGTATCCGTTTTCTCCTCGCACTAGAGAATTCCTCTCCGTTTTCATCTTCCAATGCTTCTAGGTAATTCTTGAAATACTCCTTCCAGTCCTCCCATTTCATTTGGGGTTCACCTGGCTTGGGCAGAAACGGAATCGGCGCCGTGAGTGATGAAGCCTGATTGCTCATCTTGGGTTGTTCTTCCGGTTCGCCCCCTTGGTTCGTGGGACTGCCTGGCGCACTAGCGTCCCCTCCCTGGGGCGCTGGCGTTTCTTTCTTGCGACGTGCCGGTGCGGGGTTCTCTTCCTCCCCCTTCACCCCGTCCACTTTGTTCAGCCAGGGCCTAGCTGTGGTACTGCCCCTCTCCTACCGTGTTTCAGTGCACGAAGTGGCGCAGTTTGGTTCCTGGGCATGTGGTGAACTCTGTTCCCTTGCCTCTTCCTTTCTTATTTGCTTGCCACTGCCGCGCTCTTCCAGTGCTTTTCTGGTGTCTGTGTCCACCTGTGTGGGTGGCCGATTGGATCTTTAAGCGTCCACCAGGTTCCTCCTGCACCTCCACATACCGAAGAAATTTTGCTCTTTTTTTTTTCAGGGGTTGGTGTGTGGGAGATCCCACTCCTCGTCGCCACTGTAATGATGTAGTTTTACCCCTTGAAAGAAGCAACTGGAATCGTTGTGGGGGCTGGATATGCTTTTATTAATTATATATACAATCGCTGGAAGAGCGCCGGGCTTCTGAGCTCCGAAGCGCTCCGTGCCGCTCTGTTCCGTTCTCTGGCACGAACCCCTGCTCGCGAATGCGCGTATCCATCGCGTTCTAGTTCGTACGTGCTACGTCATCCGCACGCTACGAACTAGAACGCTAACAGTACAATATATTGTAAGTTATCACACCTTTTGGAGTTACTGCTCCGGCTTTGAAAGCGAGATCTAGACTTTTAATGTGTCCTTCGTTGCCATTAAAACTCTGTTCCGTCCTTCTCTGGGTTTCTGTGAAGAATTAAGCGTGAAGGACACGAGTCTCACTTTGTAGATTAGCAGTAATAATTTCATTTTATCTGTTCGATATTTTTATGTCTTGCTAACCTGCTGCTAACAGGTTGCCTTTGCCAATGTCAAAATGCCCGCGCCTTTCGAACACTTGTTTACTATTTGTTTTACTTATGGAAGTGTATGCCCACACTTCTATCATTGTTTCAGGTGTAGTACCATCACCCAAAGACAAAACCAGCAATAACAAAGTAAAAAGGCTGGAAGCCAACATCGGACATACTGTCTTTGCAAATGCGTGTTCTGTTCTGCAATGCACCATTATTAGCATGCACAGTGTGCCGGTTTGAACAACACCATCATAATGCCAGAATCCAGCCTACATGGATATTTGATATACCACTGTCATCAAATAAACCTGCTAATACGTAAAAATCCAATTCAATGCAAGCACAATTTACTGCATGCTACCTAATTAGACCTGCACAGCCTCTCCACACCTCACCTCCAATGGGCAAATGAGTTCCACAGTGGCTCCTGGGGCCACATCCTCGGACACCAGACAGCAGCCATCATTCCCAACTCTAGATCTTCAGTACTTCTATTTTGTGGGGGAGCATCCTTTTAGAAAGCGCCTGGTTAACATTTTGCATATATGCACTCTAGCACGATTTTACAGGTCACTTCTTGATAGGACTTATTAACAAGCATTTGCAATGCAATAGGTCTCGCATTATTAAAGCTTGAGCTATTGGTGTTGCATTATTTAGCAATGCCAATAACTCAAACTTTAATAATGCGAGACCCATTGCATTACAAATGCTTGTTTTGCTTTTGACTCTGCATCTGTTTGTGAAAGCAGCTTGGTCAACTTCCTTTATGCAGGCAGTGTGTGACAACATTCTTTTGTATCTACACTAAAGCTCAGAAACATCCATGCACTGTATTTGTTTATCTTTTTAGTGATTCCTACTGCTCCTCGATTAAATTTTTACCTTTATTCTTTTCATTGCTAGAAACAAAAGCAGCATAGGCGCCTTGGTTATCAGCACGTGTTGTTTTATAGCGGGAGCACAATGCTTGTGGAGTTTGTTTTGAAGAATGTTTTGTGGAAAATGAGCTTGACATTTCCTGCAGGGAAAGAGACGGATTGTATTTCTCGTTACAAACAAAAGCTGCATAGGCTTCTCTCCTGGCAGATAGACCGTTTTACAGCGCTTCTCTGTTTTTGTTTTAGAAATGGTTTGTTTTAAATTTGTGTGCTTTCGATAAAGGGTCAGTTATTGCATTCAACTCCTCTAAATGAGCATTAAAGTAATTTTAAACTTTCAATATATTGTTACTATAGCTTGCACAATCCGCTATTGTGGCACTGTGTTAATTACCAGTATGAAAGTAACTCTGACAGCATAACTTAAAATCTGCATTGACGGCTGACCTCCCTTGCTGCGTTAATTAATGTATATATAGTGCTTTATACCGCACTTATGAATATACTTTACACAGAAAATATTTTTTAAATGTATCACCCAAACTGACATGTTTACAGATATATATATATATATATATATATATATATATATATATATTTTTAAGTACAAATAATGCAGCGTATACGCCATGGGAAGTCACGTCACTTACAGCAGGAGCACACCGACTGTGGGGTTTTGTTTACAGGGATGGCTATCTTTGTAGCTTATTTCTTTTTGAACTGTGTAGTGCTTAAAATGTCAATTACTTGTTGATAGGGAAAGTAAGCTAGGCTGCTTACCAGACACAGCCTTTGATTAGTGATACCCCTCACAGCAAGGTCCAGCCTGTAGCACCACAATTCATGCCCAAAGAAATCTAGTGTGCTCAAGGTAGCCAGAATGCTTGGTGTTACTCAAGGCTCCACTTCAACCTGCAGCTCCACTCCTCCTCTCCCAGTGCTTCTACAACAAGCATTTGCAATGCAATTGGTCTCGTCTTTGGGGTTGTATATGTATTTAGCTATGCAGCACATAGCCTGGGTGCTGAAACATCTACTGTTCTTTAACATGGAGGGAGAGTAAGCACCACACTGCGGAACACGCCAGGTATGGGAACACATGGAGAGAAATATCAAAACTCCTTTTTAAAAATAAAATCAGCCCCCTCGGTGGACATATCACTGAAAATACAAGATTTAGCTAAATATTATTATCTGCGGGTGCTTGTTGAATACAAGTTTCTATGGCCTGGAATCTAGGAAATGCTAAAGTGATTCTGTTATTTTACTGACCTCTGCCGACCGTTTTCTATCAAGAAAGTTAAATAGGCTTGGTACCCCCATTCCAGATTACTCACCTCTGGAAGACAGGCTACTCCTGGACCCTATCCTGGGCAAACCTACTTCCACAATATACTGTAAGCTAGTAAATAATATACAAGACCCCATGCTGGCCCTGAGAACAACATGGACAGATGATCTAGGACACATGGATGACAAAGATTGGCAGGAGACTGTACAGAGTCCAAGAGAAATTGCAATTCGAACACGATTTCGGTTTGTGCAACTCAAGATTCTACACCGTACATACTACCCGCGCACGCTCCTACACACCTGGGGTAAAACACACACAGCGCTCTGCGTTAGGGGGTGTCAGCAAGTGGGCCCCTTTTTTCACATTCAAAGGGAGTGTCCGGTGATAGCCAGATACTGGCAGGGTGTAACGGATGTCATGTCAAGAATTTCAGGGGTGGAGGTCCCTATGGATGCCAAATGGCTCCTCCTGATGGTCAAAGGGGATTCGGACTGGCCCAGGTATACGGAAATTTGGCTTGCTGTAGCAGCCTGGATCGCCAAACGGAACATAGCGAGGAGGGGGGGGGGGTGGCCTCGCCGCCTTCCCTGAGGAAATGGAAATGTGACCACGACTGGTGCCAACGGGCTGAAGAAACGGTGTACAAAAGTAGGGGATGTGTTAAAAAGTGGGAGAAAATATGTTCACCATGGCGCACACATAGAGAAGGGTTGCGAGTGGAGGTCTAACAACTAAATAGGCGTTGCGAGGAAGATGTGGGGCCGTGGTCTACTGAAATGATTTAATTTGCTGATTGTATGTACAAACTGTCATTGGTTGGGTCTCCTGTCATAAATAAGACCAGCGTCCTTATATTACCTCTCCCGGGAGACAAATGTGGTTATGTTGAGACGTCAATTGTGTACAAAGAGCTGTAACTATTGATATGTATGGTCAATTGAGCAAAAGTTAATAAAAAAGACTTCCAAAAAAAAGTTAAATAGAGGCAGGTGCCAGAAAAATAAAAAAGAAAGTCCGTAGAAAGTAATTCTTGTATTTTACTGACCTCTACTGGTCGTTTTCTATCAAGACAGTTAATTAGAGGAAGTTGAACAAGCAGAAAGCAATTCTGGTATTTTACTGACCTCTACTGGTTATTTTCTTTCAAGACAGTTGAATAGAGGCAGTTGAACAGAAAAAAAGTCCCTAAGCAGACCAGTTCTAGGGCTGATCTCCAGCTCCCACAAAGTACAATCAACAGATGTTCCAGCACTGGGTTCGACCTAAAAAGGCAGTTTTCCAGGAAGTGTATTCAGCAGCTGCATGATAACACAACTGTTCATTGCAATTGTAAAGTGTGCCCTTTCACCACCCCTACAGTCACAACAGTGTTTTACTCCCGTCCTTTAGCCATATAAATACAGGCAATTCAGTTTCACTGTCTGCAGATTTGTTCTAACTTCAATTTGGTGTTAATTTAAACCTGACGCAATTCATTGGATCTGACACTCATTTATAATTGGACTTCTGTTTCCTGTGTATACCCGGTTGATTTGTGTACAGCTTGTTGGCGATTTTGAATATGGATGTTAGTAAGGGCTCAATTGGTTCAGTTCTGAAAATTTAGAAGCTATGTGCCAAACATTTCATACTTAGCTACCCTTTGTGATCCTGGGAAATCTCTGTTTTTCTTAGTGTCCCGTTTTGCAACCAAATTAGAGTAATTAAAAATCAGATACAATATAACTAGGCTTCTTAGACTAACAACAACATATAATGCAATATACAGGTCCCATCACTCAGTCACCCATATTATATAAAGATATCTTGATAGTTTCAGTAACCCTCAAAGCAACTAAATTTAATTATGTGCTTGATATTGAGGGACAATAATTAATCTCTAGCAAGTGTGGCATACAGCAAATCTAAATTTTCCACATACAGTATACAAAAGTCGAAACTAGTACGCAATCAACTATAACATTTCACTCAACTCCATATAATTCCACTCCATGCCACATAATTCCACTCCACAGAATACCACTCTACTTTACTCCACATAATTCCTCTACACTCCATGACACATTGTTGCACCCCACGGCACATAATTCCACTCAAATCCATGCAACGTAATTCAGCACCATGCAACACATTTCAGCGCGACATAAATGTACTGCATGCCACATAATTCCATGTTGTAAATTTAACAGGAGTGTAACCCATAGACCAGTTCAGGACTGGGTAAGTAAGATGCATTAAGAAACAATGTCCTGATCGGTAAGGATGTATAGGCAATTAGTAGTGTATGCATATAGCATTACTCACAAGGAAAGAAGGAGAAACCACATTACTTTGAAAAAAGATAGTTAATCATCTTTATATTGTAACATAAGTTATGGTCGTAGAATATACAGTTAGAAACAGCACTGCATAAATGAATTGAAGACAACCATAGAACACTTGGTGCTTGAAAGTGATTGTGATGAAGGTGGCGACGCAAGTGAAAAAAGTGAACAGCAAAGGTTTGACCTAACAGCGTACTAACAGGCGCACTCCTCTTCTGTGGCTCAACAACCAATTGAAAAAATGTTTTATGTATTGTGATATCACGTTGTCACTTACCTTGGAGCCACTCACTGTAAATTAATTGCACTTCGTCACAGTGCGCCGTCTTTCCTGTTCACTTTTTTCACTTGCGTCGCCACCTTCATCACAATCACTTTCAAGCACCAAGTGTTCTATGGTTGTCTTCAATTCATTTATGCAGTGCTGTTTCTAACTGTATATTCTATGACCATAACTTATGTTACAATATAAAGATGATTAACTATCTTTTTTCAAAGTAATGTGATTTCTCCTTCTTTCCTTGTGAGTAATGCTATATGCATACACTACTAATTGCCTATACATCCTTAGCGATCAGGACATTGTTTCTTAATGCAACATAATTCCATTTCACTACACATAAATTCACTCCGTACAGTTCCACTCCACGCCGCAAAATTCCGGTCTGCGCCACATGATTTTACTCCACGCCAGAAAACTCCACTACGCACCACATAGTTCCACTCCACTCAACCCAACAGAATTCCACGTTATACAGTTCCATGTCTCACAATTCTACATCTCACAATTGCATGCCATGCATCACAATTCCTATACATTGCACTTAATTCCACACCACTCAATGCCACATAAGTCCACATCATGTCACATAATTCCATTCCAATCAACACCACCCAATCAATGCAACATAGTTCTATTACATGTTATATAATTTCATTGCACACCACATAATTCCATGCAACACCAAATAATTCCACACCACGTCACATAATTCCACTCCACTCCACACATTGGCACTTAACGTAACACAATTTCACTCCACATTGCACAATTCCACCCCATGATACACATTTCCACACCGTGCCATGCAGTTGCACATCTAACTATTCCACTCCTCGTCACACACTGTCAGGCCACACAATTCCACACCACATAATTCCACTTCACTGCGTGTACGTCCATGCCACATAATTCCACTCCGGCCCATGTCACATAATTCCATTCCACTCAACAGAAATCCACTCCACATAATTACATTCCTCTCAACATAATTACAATCTGCACCAAGGGGAACTGCTTTTATTTGCACATTTGCTACTCTTACGTGACTCTCTCTGGTCCAACGCAGCTTTCACAGCTGTTTGTGTGGAGGGAGGAATTCACGCATCAATTTGCAAACTTCCGGGTAGCCACTGGGCGGTCGCCATCTTTGGCAGTAGACGCTCTAGTCTTTACCCCCTGCACCTCCCGGGTCGGCATTTAAGACCGGGATGGCACAGACGCACAATTAATCAGGTACGGAAGATCATCTGAGCGCTTTGTTGCACTTCGATTTAGCCATAATCGCGCTGCTCTATCGTTGTTTTTAACGGTGAAATTGCTGCTAGTGCACCTTGAAAAGTACTATTTTAGTCGCTGATATATTTTAAAGTAGGGGAGCTGCTTTTATTTGCACATTCGCTACTCTTACGTGATCCTCTCACGTCCAACGCAGCTTTCACAGCTGTTTGTGTGGAGGGAGGAATTCACGCATCAATTTGCACACCTCTGGGTAGCCACTGGGCGGTCACCATCTTTGGCAGTAGATGCTCTAGGCTTTACCCTCTGCACCTCCCGGGTCGGCATTTACGACCGGGAAGGCGACGACCCGCAGCAGATGCGCCACTGGCTCGCCAAAGGCAAGCCTGTTTGCGCCCGGCCGGGACCAGGGGCCACAATCCCTTCCCGAAGGAGCTCGGACCTTGCTAGCATAGTCAAATACTCTAAAGAGGAACTCGAATCACTAAAGCGACAGGCGCACACTTCATGTTTGCACTCACTTGCTGCCAATAACCCCCGGAGTTGCCATATCTGTGGTTTCTCAATAGAGACTTTACTACTATGTGACAGCTGTAAAGAGGTTAGAAAGGACCAAATTACTTTCTGGACGATGGGGCTCATCAGTTGTAGATCCCTCCCAAAACACGCTATTGAGATTAGGATGCTGATAGAGGAAGAAAACCTTGATGCACTGTTCCTCATGGAAACGTGGCTCCGGTAAGGTTCCTCTCTTGATATAATACGTTCACTCCCCCATGGCTTTGACATATTCCAACTCGATAGAGTGGGTAAAACGGGAGGTGGCATCGCCATTATTTGCAATTCACAGCTTGAATGTGTCACCACAATGGGTCGAAATTCTCCTGTCCATTAACAGCCTCCCATCCGGCAAAGCAACCGGCCTAGATGGAATCCCTGCGGAATTTTACGATAGATTTAACAAACAATTAAAAGAAATTCTAACTAAGTTGGTGAACCATGTCTTCCAGGGTGGACGACCATCTGAATCCTGGGATCGGGCTAAGATCATTGTCTTCCCAAAAAAGAACAAAGATCCAACAGAACTAGGCGCCTATCGCCCTATTACATTGATAAATAATGATGCTAAAATATATTCTAAATTACTCGCTAGCAGACTGGCCCCAGTAATTCATAAAATTATCTCTGTCAGGCAGCACAAATTTGTCCCAGGCAGATCCACCACCGATCATATCCAGAGGGTGATTACACTCTTTGACATAGCAGACGTAACAGGAGACCCTATGGCACTAATACTCTTAGACGCCGAAAAAGCCTTTGATAGGGTCTCCTGGAAATATCTATGGACTGCTATGTCAAGGAGTGGAATAGGGGACGTATTTATCAATGCGGTCCGCATGATGTATGCCAACCCAGAAGCAGTGGTCATGATATATGGTGAAACTTCTGACACCATTAAAGTATCCAGAGGGACAAGGCAGGGTTGCCCTTGTTCGCCTTTGCTATTCGCTATATTTATTGACCCTTTCAGCCACAGGTTAGAAATTAATCCATCTATAATGCCAATAAAGACTCCTAATGGTGAAACCAAGTCCTTGGCATACGCCGATGACATCGCAATTGTTACAACCGATCCAAACGAAACCGTCAACGCAATGGAACAAGAGGCAAAAACTTTTGGCGAAATTTCTGGATACAAACTAAATCAGAAGAAAACTCAGATTATAATCGATAGCAAATGTAACTTTCAAGATGATAGGGTGATGGATAATGCGATGTATCTCGCGTTAATCTTACTTCTAATCTAAGCAATCTGGTAAAACTTAACGTGAATCCACTAATGAAACAAACGGAAAAAAGTTTAAGAAAGCTACATAACCTACACTTAACAATCATTGGAAGATGTCATCTAATTAAAATTTTATTTTTTCCTAAATTTTTATATTTTTTTCGTACAATCTGTTTAAACTTTGACCCACTGATATTTAAGGAAATTGATGGTATCTTTGCCAGTTTTATATCGGGGTACGGAAGAACCCGCAGAGCTAATAGATTACCCTCCCAACAGACAGAGGAGGTCTCGCACTTCCTAACCTTAAAGCTTATTGGTGGGTGACAATCCTTAAATATTGTAGATTGCTGTTAACCCCAAATCAAGATGATATTTTAGAGAGATCCGTCCCAACCCCTCAGGAACTTATTCTTGGTAAAGCAGCGGGTGACCATCTGTGGCGACTGACCTATGATTGTCATTTTAAGAAAGTGCGCTTCAAAACCCTTAAAGGAATCTACTCTGCCTGGAATTATGTTCGCAAACATTTGGGGATAGGTAGGTCCTCGTATTATACGACTTTCATTTGCAACAAAAACCTCCCAGAGATCCTCTCTGACACTTGTATGAAGCGGTGGATCAGGTTAGGAATATCCTAAATTGGCTCTTTGTATGAACCAGCAGGCTTTAGTTCATTTGAATCCTTAAAAAATAAATTCGGTTTAGAACACCGGGACTTTTTCAAATATCTACAGGTTAGGGATTTTATATTGAAAAAGGGTGGTGGCAGGGTAGTATTTCAGAAAATTGAGTTAATCGAAACATTGGTTCATTGTAGCAGAGTTAAAATTGGGGCATTATATAACAATCTAATCACTGGCTTTCCCGACGACCTGGATAAACATACATATAATTGGCAGAACAAACTCGGAACCCCAGTTATTTCTATCCAGAAAGCATTTCAATTTTCTCAGTCGCTATTAATGTCTTCTAAATTGCAAGCCCAATTCTATAACACTTTTTTTCATTTATATTATACCCCCTACAAGTTAGCAAAATGGAGTACAGGTAAAGAGACATCATGCCCCAGATGTGCCATGCCAGAAGCAGATCTAATACATATGTTTGCTACATGTGGGGCACTCGGCACCATTAGACGAGAAATTTATTCTTTTCTCTCAGAAATATTTGAGACACAAATAGAGATCACAACCGCAGAAATATTATTGGGGGTAGACAGGGATATTCATGTAGATAATAGAAAGGGACTTTTGTTTGTTTCAATGGCAGTGCTCAGAATATGTCTGGCCTCGGCCTGGCTGGACTCAGATCCTCCAACCTTCCAGCAATGGCGGGCAAGATTACTATCAACTTATAGCCTGGAAATAGCTATATACAGTAGGAAGGGCATTAATAAGAAAAAGAAAGGATTAGAAATTTGGTACCCACTTAAGCATTGGATAGAATGTCTAGAACAGTAAGGTCTTTAATTACCAAGATGGTAATATCAGTATTGTTTTTCATATCCTAGTTCTTACTATGTTTAGTATATCCAATGTAAGCCGATATTGATATTAGTATTATTTATACTTGCCTGTATTGGGGTGGAGGGGGAGGGCGGGGTGGGGTGTACAAAATGTAAAGAAAACTTTCATCAATAAAGAATAGAATAAAAAAAATAATTGAATGTGTCATTACGCCCCTCAATTTAGTCAACTGCGAGGCCATTGCTTTTAGATTGTCTCTTTCCCCAACATCTTCCTTTGCGGGCAGTCTTATCTACAGGCCACCAGGGACTTGCACATCTTTTGTAGAGGCTATCCTTGACATCTTGGCCATTATGATCATAGGAAACAGTGCATTTACCTTTATTAGGTGATTTTAATATCCATATGGATCCCTCAAAGAATCCCTCCACTAAGAGACTTCTAGCTGATCTTGAAACCTTACAGCTCATGCAACTGGTGAACCAGGATTTGTAACTGGTGGTCCGTACTCCCATCCGGATTCCTTGGTCAGACCACTCTTTCATTCCTATTCTCTACCAAAAATCCCTAAAAGTCATGCCTGGAGGGGGCAGCTCAGTCTTAGGGCGTAAGTGGCAAAGGCGGGCTCCGGAATCCTGGCCCAAAGACTTAGAAGCTACCACTCCAAAAGACATAGGAGATCCTGAGGAAGCCCACAAAAGGTGATCAGATTGGATTTCCGGTGCCGTGGATAGGAACTATAAGAAGCCCGGTCCAATAAAGCCTAGAAATCTCAATAGATCTATGTGCTTCAGCCCGCAACTAGTGGCTCAGAATTTTTTTTTTGCAAAAAGCTTGAGAGGAGCTGGAGAAAAACATATGCGCCTGATCTCAAATCAGCATACAAAGCAGCTATTCAGCAATTCCATAAGGACATTAGGAAAGCACAAGCAATGTTCTTTGAAGAAAGGATTGAGAAGTCCTCCAAGTCCTCGAAAGAGCTGTTCAAGATTGTAAAATCTTTCACAACAGTTGAATCAGGCACTCACACTCCTCAAACATCAAAGGAGAGATGTAACAAGTTAGCTATGTTCTTTAAGAGTAAAGTGGAAAACATCTACAGCTCCTTGCACTCCAACACAAGCCAGAGCCCTGAATCAACTATAGTTTCTACAAACTCTCCGGTGCTCCTCTCTGGCGCAGTGCAGCCCAAGACTCTCTCCTCTCCGACTCTACTCACCTTTCCTGAACTGAGCACAGAGCAGGCCGGTTCTCTCTTTAGGAACATCAAGTCAGGGTCCCCAGTAAATCCTGCTCCACCTCACATCCTTGCTCAAGGTGGCAACATCATCCTGGATAAACTCACCCTTCTCATCTCCCTGTCCCTTGAGCATGGTTCAGTACCCAAATATTGGAAGCATGCCATTGTAAAGCCTCTGCTAAAAAACACCTCACCTAGATCCGCCTCCTTGGGAAACAGTCATTCCATCTCATTGCTGCCCATCCTGGGAAAGATTACAGAGAAACACGTGAACAGCACCATCTCACAATTTCTGGAAGATAATAGTATTCTGCACCAGACCCAAATGGGGTTCCGCCCGGTACACAGTACGGAGTTAGCCCTACTGTAGTCACTGAAAAATTAAAGTCTATACTTGACCAGGGAAGAGCAGCAGCTATTTTGCTACTAGACCTAAGTGTGGCCTTCGACACGGTACACCACGAGATACTCATCCACATGCTTAAAGGCATCAGGATTAGAAGCGCGACCAACCAATGGGTGGTTTCGTTCCTAAGTGATAGATCTTTCCAATGCTTGGAAGCAGGTATCTTGTCAGATACTTTTGCGGCCCGTATGGAGTACCTCAGGGATTGTCCCGAAGTCTGACGCTTTTTAACATTTATCTGAGCCCATTAGCTCATATAGTGCAGGAGTTCGGACTATCCATCGTATCATGCACCGATGATACTCAACTAGTGCCGGCGGGCCGAAACTTGTTGTGTCTTGAGTCACCGGTGAACTTATGACCCTGTATTCTCTTCCATTACAGTGGAAAATACATTGATTCCATCCCGGGTTTGGTAACTCCTGTCCTGAACCACCCTTGAGTACCCACTGGGTAGAATAACAGCTACTATACGCAGGTGAGCCAAAAAAGGTGTTTTTCGGCAACACTTAACGGAGAGTATTAATATCGGAAGCACCTCTAGATATATGCCCCCTTCCTTTCAGTTTGGCTTTTAACACTGGTGAGCCGTTAATTAGAACAACCGTCGGGGGCGCATGTCACTGCTACGCCGACAGGTAAGAAATGAGAGAATAGGGCTTTGATTAATAAAAAAATTGTCCAAATGAATGAAAGCACTAATTAGGGCTTTTTGTGTACCTGAACAGATACAGTTCTACCTCCACCTTAAACCCGGCTGGGTTTGCATGAAGGTGAGTGCTATTATCAGTATAGGCATGTGAGGCCCCTAGCTATTTCCAGAATCCAATCTCAAAAAACCATCTCCTTTAAATTACTTAGAATCCAATCTCAAAAAACCATCTCCTTTAAATCACTTAGGCTGTTTGCTGTCCCCCACAGTCCTGATGAAGACCCGCTTGTGACGCCCCATGTGCGCTCTTTGAGGGTCGAAAAGTCGACGAATAAGTGGATCTGTTGCATTAATATCCTGTATTCAGTACTGACAAATGCAGTGTACAGTTGTATAATTGAAATAAGCATAGACCACGCCAAATCATTGTTTGTATTCCCCCTTGTATATAATAATTGTACAGTTTTGTTGGTCACTTGTGCGCCGTAAGCACTGAGCACTATAAGTCACCATTTGCACTATCTGTTCACTTTTTGTACAGCCGATCGTGAAATTCATATATGATATAAATATTTATGAATGATTACAATTTATAAAAACAGTATATAAATACACAGATGGTCTTGGATTCTGATGTTCACTCTAAATTCGACATAATCTATGAGAAAGTAAAAGAAATATTGTGCACCCGAATGAACCAATTGTTACTAACATTGACCAAATTCTACATGACACAATTTCATGCCACATAGTTCAACTCCACGCAATTGCACTCCATGCGACACAATATCCTTCCACCGCACACATTTCCACTCAACGCCACATAATTCCACTCCACATAATTCCACTCAATGCCACACAATTCCACTCCACACAATTCCATTACACCCGATTGCACTCCACTTAACACAGTTGCACGCCACATCACACAATTGCGTTCCACACCACACAATTCCATGTCTCACAATTCAACTCTATGCCATACAATTACATGCCACATAATTTCAATATACACCACATAATTCCACTCCACCCAACTTAATTCTACTCCATATGTTTCCACTACATGCAACATAATTCCACTCCACCTAATTCCAATCCACTCAACACCACAGAAGACCATGCCACACAGTCCCATACAAGACATTCCAATCCATGCCACATAATTCAAATACATGGCACACCACATAATTCTACACCGTGCCACATAATTCCACTTCACGCAAAATAATTCCACTCCGTGCTTCAAAATATCACTAGGTGCCACATAATTCCACTGTACTCCACACCACACAATTGCCCTCCAATCCACACAATTCCACATCACACAACACAATTCCAAATCACATAATACCACTCCATGCCACTTAATACCACACCACATAATTCCACTCCACATATTTCCACTTCACTCCATGCCACATAATTTCATTCCACTCAATGCCACACAGTTCCACTCACACAGTTCCACTCCACACTACATAATTCAACACCCTGCCCCCTAATTCCACACCACAGTGCACCTATTTCTGGACCTTAGATAACAGTTATCACTATTACATCCTTGTATCAACATACCAGTTCATTTTAAACAAATATTACTTGATCTGAGGCTCTAACATATGCCTTTGACTGCATTTATCTAGTCCACTGCACACTATACCACTGCACTCTACACCACTCTACTATAATCTGCATCACTACACTCCATAACACTGCACTCCACTGCACTCTAATCTGCATCACATTGCTCTACACCACTTCACTCAATGCCACTACACGTTATGCCATTGCACTCAGCTTGACTACACTTGACTACACTACATGCCACTGCACTCCATGCCACCGGACTCTGCAACACTCTACTCTATGCAGCGCTCCTATACTCTACGCCACACCACTCCACTCGACGCCACACCACTCCACTTCATTAAATTCTATGCAATTCTACAATAGTCTGCACCACTCTACGCCACTACACTTTATGCCACAATACTCTACGCCAATGCACTCTACACCACTATAATCCACTGTGCACCATTGTACTCTATGCCACGGCACTCTATTTTGCGCCCCTGCAATCTACGCCACTGCACTCAACAACACTATACTCTTCTACACTACTCCACTCTACAACACTGCACTGTGCGCCACTGCACTCTACTCCACTCTAGTCCACTCTACAACATGCACTTTAAGCCACTGTACTGTGTGCCTCTACACTCTGCCACTGCACTCTACTTTAGTCGACTCTACAACATTTATTCTATGCCACTCTACTGTACGCCACTTCACTGTACACCGCTCTACTCTGCACAAGTCTACTGTAAGCCACTGCATCTACTCCACTGCACTCTGCTCTGCACGACTCCAGTCTATGTCTCTCTGCTCTACGCCACTCTTCTCTGTTCCACTGCACTCTACTGCACTCTTCAGATTTAAATTCTTAACTCATACAATCACTCACGCCTTAATAAATAACGAAACAATAGCGTCCGTTTCATTGCAGTTTATAATACATTTGTAAACATACTGTACAACCACAGTGCAGTGCAACTCAACACAGCTAAAATAGCCTAACCCTTTCATTTCTAAAGTTGTCGTCAACATTTCCTTTGATTTGGACAGGTGTTTTTAGGCTGGAACATGCCTTGCTATCTAGGTCTCTTGGGTACATGGAAGAAAATAAATGAAATGTTATTTTCTTTCTAATTTATTATATCTGTAAAACGTATTCAAACGTTGTAGACTAAAATTCGCCCATGGATTAAAAACCTGTTCTTGGGAGACTATTTGTAGGGTTTTTTATTTTTTTATTCTAGCTTGTAACTGATTCATGCCACTCTTTCTGAATATGTAGCCCACAAATGATGAACCATTAGATTAGTCAGAGTATTAAAATAGTTTAGACCCTCTAAACATTATTTTATTGCCTACTTCAAATTAGTGATAACAGCTACACGAAGTAGAAAATCAATATACAGATCCCAAAGTCAAGATAAGAGTATTCATTAAAAACTGCCAATGAACAAGATAGGTCCAACGGCAACAATACGTGAGACTATCAGATGTCCCTATAATAAAAAAGCCCAAACAAAGACCAGACAACGCTGAGGTTGTAAGAGCAAGAGTCATGCATTGGACTATTAACTTAGACCTCTTTAAGTACATTTGCCTTGTTCTGCACTGTTGGGCTTCATTTAGAGTTTGGAAAGAATTCAAATTACGCCAATTTCTGGCGGAAACTCAACACAGAATATAACTCGCAGGCATATTATTGTGGAGGAAACGCAACTGGTCGGTTTTAGTCCACGTTCGGAGTTTCCATCAAAAAATTGAGGATTTTCATTTTTTTCCAAACTGTAACTCGGGCCCCATATACCTTGTGTTTGTTTATTAGATCAAGCACTATGTAGTACATGGATTTTATCACTGTACAGATAAAACCCTGGTTATAACCCTGCAAGCAGTAACTATAGGCATTCTCCCGACATAACAGGTGTATGTAACACTTGTTTCCAATATAGGAGAATCAGATGGCAACTCCTAATTCTTATAGCTCATGTACAAAGATGTTGGACTGCACCTGCAATATGGTCAGTGTGGCGAAAAGTGCCCCCTTGGTTTCTTCTCCGACAGGGTTTTCATGGAAGAGGAAACCCCATGTAAACCCTGGCGGACGGGAAACTCCTAATGTGCTTGGCGGTCCCGCCTAGCATATGGATGCCTCCTGACTTCCACACCACCACCAGGGAACGGCGGTTCCCTGGCGACTGCGGTGGGGCTGTGGCGGTCCCACCACCCATCTCATAATAGGGCGGTGGGGAGATCGCCATCGCCGCACCCCTTCGAGTCTTGCGGTCCGTGGGCTGCCAGACTCCTAATCATCCCCCAAGTGTGCATCTGTGATTAGTCTAGAGGAATCCCAATACATACACATATTTTCTCTCTACCTTTCCCTTTCATCCTTTAAACGCAAGCAGACCAACTATGAGAAGAAGGGAGCCAGATTAAGAAAAAAAGCGAAATCCATACTACAGGTTTAAGATGAATACTACGAATACAGTGTGTCCAAAAGTGGCATAAACAGTGCTTGCATACTTACTTCATGTTTTATCAGTAGCATAAGCCTCACAGTATGACTGCTGTAGGATTTGTATATCTGTGACTTAGAGAATGCAGTCACTAGCCAAAGCCAGTGCACACGCCTACATTTAATACATCATAGACAACATACAAACAACTCATCTCTTGTATCCCACACTGGGGCTGTTATTGGAAGTCATCCAAGAAAACTGTTAACAGCACATATATTTGCCCACTCTTAGCTTCAAAATGTCACACTGAAACAGCACACCTAAGACAGAACTCCATCAGTGTCATGCCTGCATCATGGCACCAGAGCCTTAAGTTTGACAAAGCACTGTTCGGCCAATGCACTGTCACACACCAGCATACACCTTAGAAATATATTAGTACCATTACTGTCAGTGAAGGTCCACCACAGTATTGCACTATAAAACAACAAACTAGGTTGTGGTTCTTGTACAAAAAACAATATAATATGGCCAGGCAAAGGGCAATTCATCCTCTCCAGTTTACCGAAAATATAAAGCACTTCGGCACACCCACCCATAGGCATAGAACACCCCAGATTCCTTCCCTGTTCAAACGCACAAACCATTGTATATCTTAACACTCTACAAACTCTAGTAACCGCACACAACCAAACAGCAACAAAACAACAGACACCATCAAGCATTGGTTTCTCTATTCCAAAGAATGGCCTTTCCAGATCAACAAAAAATGATGCCCAGATAAAAACTGCTATGATGCCTTAACAATGGTGTACATATGTGAAAAATATAACATAATTTGCTGCTGCTTTTTTGTTTGATAAATGTATCTTGCACTAGCTGTATTTTATGTCACCACTTGTGCAGCCATCATTGTCAAGAATCATGGTGACAATAACTGTGAGATATGGTCTAATGTGATGTCACTTCCTGTAACGCCATCGGAGCGCTTTAAATAGTGCATTTCCGTTACCCCTTGCATTTTGGTGATTTGACATCTATGCTACCGTGACTCAATAAACACTAGGCACTGCCCTATTCTGCCCTTTTCTTTTGCAGGTTACCAGGTACACTGTTTATCATTGTCGTAGTTTTTGTTTTATTTCAATATTGTTTTAAGTGTCCACAAATTCTAGGGTTGCAAACAGAATTCTATGAACAGATAAATTACCTTCATTATGGAGGGACTGTTGTGATCCTCCGTTCTGCAGTGTTTTGATTGTGGTTAGTTTTTGATTGATTGTGTTTGTTATATGTTTTCAGACATAACCTATCAATGGTTCGGTAACTGTGTTTTGGGGTATTGTTGTTTTCATTATCTGCCAGTATTTTGAATCATCTAATGATCACAATCAATATACAGTGGGTATAGGCAGGGGCACTGGTTTTACCACTCCATTGTGTTACATTACCAGTTAATTGGTTATTATGTATTGTATTTTGTGTACTCTCTACCATTTGAATTCCCACGTACACTGGAAATATATTTGGATAATATTGAGTTATTATTAAAGTGCTGTGTACTAGCGGTTCTGGCTGGACGGTTACATCTTGAGAACTATATATCACCCCCACCCCCTTGACGTAGGCGGGCGTGGCTTCTTCATTACCCGTCTAGAGAGGCAGGAGGGTTGGTGCATCACAGAGTACCTGGTCCTTGAGGAGTAGGGACCCCTAACATTCTCTCTTTTGGAGTGCTTTGTGACCACTACAGTTGTGGGCCACAGAAGAAAAAGTATGGCCATGTGCTTCTCTGTCAATGTTAGGTGAACTGGCCTAGAGTGCTGTATTTACCCTTACCCATTGGAAAGTACATACCAGCACACAATTATAACATTATCATCCACTCATCCACTCTTTGTAGCACTCTAAAGATTATATAACTTGAGCCATCCTTTATTATTCAGTAGAAAGTCAAGGATCTTAATATACAGTATTTCTAGGAGCATCCCCACTCACTGCATATAGAATTAAAACAGAGTTAGCTTACATGAGACCAGTCTCCTGGAAATAAATAGTGTATTTGTGCAATGATTCACATTTCCAGCAAATTATATTTTGGGGTCATGAGACTGTGTACCAACTTGTCATTGACAAACAATGGAGAATATGTCTGACGTCTCAGCTGCAGGTACAGCACGTTACTGGTGACTGGAGCGGGTGAGTCAGTGCTCTGGTCCTGACTCAAAATTTCTCATCACTGGCCATACCGGTCTGAAACATCAGCAAGTCTTGCGATACAGTCCAAGCTCAAACCCAGTCGGTGATCTGAGGTGGAGGTTGGAGGCAGGGCCCCCTATGCTGACAACATCACACACCGTGGCTGGAGCTCCAGAAGAAGTGTCAGGCTGTGTCGGACACCAACAGACTACTATTCAGTAAGATTGTGCTTTGGATCATGCAGATAGCCTTCTTCAGGGCAATTCTGCCATTCCCTGATGGGTGCTGGCTAGAGGGTTTCATTCTGAGCTGCATGGGCTTCCATGATGCAGCCATTAAAGCCCACAAGGTCCCTTCTTATCTGCACACTCCTGCAGTAGGGGGTTGTATATTTCTGCTTGAGCTGATTTTGGATAGAGCTGACCTGGCCCTTTCCTTGTTGGGATTTATTATATGCTAGGCATGTGGCAGTCTGGTGTGGAGATACTTTAAAAAAAAGCTTTTAGGAGTGTCCTTTGTAAACATTACCAACAGCCATTTCTGCAGCCTTTTAAACTTGTCTTGAGATTTTGGGAAGAACTGGCAAAACATTTGTTGAATAGGTCATTACCACTAAACTACGACGGCAAAAGACTGCTGGTGATGCCGGTTCAATTCAGTGAGGGATGTGCATTTTTACTGTCACAGGTTTTAGTAAATGTCAGAAATGCTTGCAATGCTCAGGAAAGGAATACATTGCGGATAGTTCCCTTACTGGTCACTGTCCCCTTTAGGGGCATTACCAGGCTAAAATGACCATGCTGGTGTCATCCATAGAAGTTTGGCAAAGAGAAAGATGGGGTTTCTTCCTTAAGAATTAGGGAGCCTTCCAGTGTTCAAAATGTCATCCTTTGCTGAGGCAAAAAACTGGTTTCTGAATTCACAGTCAAATGTCCAAGTCCTTGTCCTCACAGTAAGATGATCCATAACACATAAGCAAAAAAAAAAAAATGTATCATCTCGTGGCATCAATTCTGTAAGTCAAGTAGAAACAGAATGGGTGCTATTAGTTTCTACATAAATATAGTATTGTTCATGCATTAATCTAGGTGCGGTTATGCATCATGTGACGACAATACGAGGTCATGAACATTAAACTTGAGTATTTGTTATGTGTTGAAGAATGTAGTGCACAAATGTAATAGATTGTTGCATAGCTTCGAGGTGAAAGCCGTTTTAACAGTTGTTTTGAAGTTGAGAGATGCACATCCTAACTGCGCAATAGATGCGTAGATGTCACAGTAATGTACGAGGTGCATTTGTTGAATGAATTGCTTCAAATATTGCGCGGAGTACATCAGTATATTTCATTGGCTAACAACCTGCAGGTGCCTGTTGCATATTTATTACTACATGTAACATCATTTTATGTCTACAGTATGTATACAGTTTACGATTAGTCTATCCTGTTATTATTGGAATTATCTGCAGTGCTCGTCGTTATCCAAGTTGTTTACAATTGGACTTCTTCTTACTGTGATTCATGTAATTGCTTGGGTTGTGGAATCTCACATGAGACCTCCAGCAGCTGCCTTCTTGGCAGGTTGTGTTGATGCTGTGCTGCTATTAAATCTTCACATATATATTATCTTGGGGCCCGATTCACAGAACTAACTTAAGACAGAGTCCTAAACTTACTACCATTTTGGTATTCACAGAAGGCACTTAGTCGTTTTGGTATTCACAAAAGGCACTTACTCATTTCGGTATTTACGGAAGTTAGGAGTCCTAACTTTAGGACTCCTAAATGCCTTCTGTGAATACCGAAAGTCTTAAAATTAGGATTTGTTTCAGTTTAGTAGTAGTAAAGTTAGGACTCCTAACTTTAGGACTCCTAAATGCCTTCTGTGAATACCGAAAGTCTTAAAATTAGGATTTTTCTTAGTGTAGGAGTAATAAAGTTAGGAGTCCTAACTTTACTACTACTAAACTGAGAAAAATCCTAATTTTAAGATTTTCGGTATTCACAGAAGGCATTTAGGAGTCCTACAGTTAGGAGTCCTAACTTCTGTGAATACCGAAATGAGTAAGTGCCCTCTGTGAATACCAAAATGAGTAAGTGTCTTCTGTGAATACCAAAATGGTAGTAAGTTTAGGATTTTTTCTTAAGTTAGTTCTGTGAATCGGGCCCCAAGATAATATATATGTGTACATGCATGTACATGCTTATTGGTTGGATTACGTAAACCAGGAAGTAGCCAAGATATCTCACACGTGGTGCCATTTCTTTAAAAAAGGAACACCTTCGATCAGATTTAACCCTGTAAAAGGAATTATTCTCTGGGCGGAGACTTTTATGGTTCACAGGTTTTATTTTGTTAATTTATTGTTTTATTGTCGTATTACATTTTGAAGGTGTTTTATCATATTTTTATTAATTCTATAAGTTTTCTTGACATTGGGCAGAGAATGAATCATTTGAGTTTATCAAAGCTTTTTAGGGTGCTTTCAATGACGTGTAATTTTGGAACTATGACTGATGAAATGATCAGAGACCAGATCATTGCACATGTAAAAAATAAAGAAATACAGGACCAGCTATTGGTTATGGGGGATCCCAAGTTACAGGACACTATTACCACAATGAAAGCATTAGAACAATCAGAAAAACCAATGGCTTCAGTGGTGAACAAAAATGCTTTAAATAATAAGGATGTTTGTACAGTCAATAGTACTGAAGTTGGGGTGTGTAGTGTGAACACTGCACAGTCCTGCTCTAAAAAGATTGAGACAGGTACGACATATTATAGGTGTGGAAGCACGGGTCACATTGCTTCTTTTGCACATTGTCCTGCTTTTGGTAAGGATTGCCAAAAGTGTGGCTGGGTGGGGCATTTTGACTGTGTGTGTAGTGATCTAAAGAAAAACAATATGTCACAAAGGGCGAAAGTATTGTGTGTTGAAGATAGCATGAAGTGTGTGTGTGGCAGATTAGAGGGTATATTCAAGTTGTGCTGCTATCTATTAAGATTGTCCGTCCTAATGAGATGGGACAGGATTTCAAGGGACCACCCAAATGTGTGGTGAGGATTTTAAATATTGACCTGGAACTGATGGCAGATTAGGGGTCTCCTTAGACGATCATCACAGTGTTCTATTTACCGCCAGAAGTATAAAGGAAGAGAAGATGGAAATGTATTCAAGAAAAAGTAAGTGCCATATTGATCATAATGTAAGTGGCTCATTCCTCTGGTAATATTGCAAACAGCTATTGACTAAAAAACAACTTTTTGGTTGAAATGTGGTCCAAATACATATGTTTCCCAGTAGTACCGGGAGACGTCAGTTTGTAAATCGGCTTCCCTGCTTGAGTAAAATTGTGTGCTTGTGGTCACGTCACGTAAACTGCCTTTATCCTATTTCAGTTCTCCCTTCTGCTAATATTGAAGCAGTTACAAAAATAGATCTGTTAGCTGCTACATAAGAAACTGGATGCTTACATGACATTTATAAAAATGAGAAGATTTGGATAAAATTCAGTAGAGAAGTGTTCGTTTTCCAGTGTTAAATATTGTAAGTTATGTTATGTTCTGTTACGTTGTGTTTTGTTATGCGTATTTAAATGGCCTTGTTTTACCAATGGGGGTCCATAGCTTAGCACTTTGGTTTCCAGTATACCATCTAATTATTGGCCCTGATTTTGTATGTGAGCTATAATCAAGCCTGGGCAAAATGATAGTTACCATGGGAAAATGTGATACATTTTCCGTTACACAATTTCGCATAATCATTAGCCATGGGAAACTGATTTGTGAAGAAAAGATCTCATTGAGAGACATTTTCTGCTCAAACCAGTCTCCTGCCTGTTTCATTTATGATTTTGTTTACATAAAATATATCCTCTTGTGGAAAAAAGTTATGCGCCATACTGTCAAACTACGTTTTTTGCCAAATATGTATGAAATGTGTAAATTAAAAAAAAAGTTACACAGCTTCACCTATCTCTAGTTGTAACTGGTAAGAGACTGCAAAAACAGTTGATGTTTGGTTGTTGGTATTAAGATGTCTTGTAGGTCAGTCTTATGTGGCCGAAGTTGTAGCCAAGGTGCTTTTGTTTTGAGTTATTTTGCTTCCCTATTGTCCTGCAAATTTTCATGTGTGGGTAATAACTGGAGGTATTGGATGGTGCTGTGAGCCCTGGCCTCCTTTTGAAGGCTTATCTTCCATCAGCTAGGCAGTGTTGTCTGTGATTTCTATCTGTAACTTTCTCAAAGTAACAGATCATATCTATATTACTTTTTCAGCTGTCTGTATTATAAGTTCTGTCTGAATTTCAACTGAGTTTATAGACTTAGTGGGTTCCGGAGTAGCGTGCTACTCACCAAAAAGCGCTTCAACTCCTCATCAGGGGTAGCAAGCACTATATAAATACAAACCCTTCCCTCTTCCATCCCTCCACTATGGTTTTCAGTCCAACAACAGACAAACATATCCACTGCTCAAATGAATTTCATATTTCACCATACTAATTTACTACTAATCCTTTTTGGGTTCTGGAGTAGCGTATTACTTGCTGAAAAAGAACTTCAACACCTCGTCAGGTGTAGCAAGCGCTATATAAGAACAATAACAAGTACAATTGTGCTTTTGGCTAATTGGTTGTTGCTGTGAGATCCATATCGTAGGGTCTATATTTGATCAGGTTGAGTATGATTTCCGTGTTTTTCGTGGTGTCAGTGTATTGCCTTTGTGTTGCTGGAGTACGCATGTACACAAAGTAATCGCTGTTGGTTTTCATCGTATTGACTGCAATCAGTACTGTATTTGCACCGGTATTTGCAGATCAGTAGCACCGTGAAGAGGTAACCAGGGGATCCGAGCAATGCTGTAATTTCAAGGCTTCCCTTTTCTGTAAATAAACCACGAAGCGCACAGTAGAAAAATATGAAGTAGTTAAACAGGCATAGCTCTGAGGGCGTTATTGCTTATATAATGCTCTTAGGTCCTTATTATGTACAGTGTCTTGTGGGTGACCTTCTTTTGCACCCCTAGAGCACTGCAGTATTACAGAAAAAGCCGCTAACGCTTGGGTGGCACCTTCAGTTATACAGATAGCAATGGTGCTCACAGAGCACCAATGCAAGGGCACGAGGTGGGCGCGGAGTGAAAGAGGCTATCAGGAGGCAGTTAACAGTGCACCCCATGAAAGCACCTCTCTAGATGGGGCTAAAGGGGTCCCATGACCACCCCAGACTTTCCCCTGCAGGTGGGTGCAGTCACCTGCCCGGCGGGGGGTTGACTCCTTCCCCAACTTTTGAGTGACAAGCAGCTTTAAGCAGCAGTTCTGTCTTCCACGTGTGCACCGTCCAATAAGCACTGCCCCTGTTTGCACCCGGCACATCAGTTTCAAGGTGTGCCCAGTCTGCCCTATTTGTTATATAGCCCTGCAGTTCTGCTGTTCATTGATTTTCGCACATACAGACAGAAAACAATCTATTTCCCCTTCTGTATTTATTTTTAAAGACGAAAAACAGCGAAATACACTTTTCTTAAAAGATTGACTCCCCATGTTGTCAATCATGAAAGACATCCAAATATTATAAAAAGAAGGAAATTACCTTGTGAATAATAAATCACTGCTTTTTGCACTACAATTATGTGTTTTTTAGGTGCAGCTAATTCTAGCACTAAAAACCTATCGTCCTTTCTGTGCAGTTAAGTTTACATGGACAAATATATATTTGTTGCGTCTTAAAATAGTAACTGAACAAAAAATAAATGCCATAAAGTTTTGCTAAATATAAATCTGTACAAATGAAGAGTACTGATGCTCTGGAAGCTTTCAGAGATTAGGTGTTCGAGATAGCTGCTTGAGGGGCAGTCCTGTGGTGAATTGGTCAGAGAGCTTCAGTATAGGGGCCAGTGGCGTAGCTAGACCTTCTACCGCCCGTGGCGGTTCCAGCCTTTGCCGCCACGCCACTGATCGGGGCAGAGAGGGTGAAGATCTTCCTCCGTGAAGGCTCTAAACCAGTGATACTCAAAGTACGGCACGTTTATTTAATTTATTTAGACCTTTGAGAGAGCGCAAACTGACCTAAATGTATGAGTGCACCACACTTACCCGTAGTAAGCACAAATCATGAGGAGAAATGCCATGAGTGCTAGTAGTATCTGCAATTATATTCTGAATGTATAGCTAAATGTAGAGATTTAAGTAGAAATGGAATTAATACAGAAATGTGTGACACTATATGATTTTATTAGATGTGATTATTCCTGAATCCATGTCGTGTAGTTGTTAAAATGTAAGATGGCATGTGGTTAAACGCAGAATATGGTAGGCCTCAGGGCCAGAGCTAGAAGGTGTTTCTTTTCACGACATAGATTGAACTAATGTTTTGGTCATTGCATTAATGGGCCATGATTTATAGATGTGTTTACTGAATAATAGAATAAGAGTATTAACATGCTTTAATTAATGAAGAAGTTGAATGCTATAATTATTATGAGAAATGCTGTAGGCCTGAAATGTTTAACATTGATTTACACGTACATGTCTGGGCCGAGAAATGTTGCGAACCTTTTTGGAAATCTATGAGAGTTGGGTTCTTGGCCGCAGATGTCTGTCTGCAAGAGAGAAGGGAGGATCCGATTATAAATAATATGAATAGAGGTCTGTTCAGTAGACGGCCCAGACATGGAGGAGGGTTCCGGAATGTTTAAGGGGTATCAGCGGGCCGGAGAAGAGTCTGAGAAGCAAGGTCAACTCCAACGTATGAGGCCCAATACAAAGCAGCATGGAAAAAGCCAGAAGCTACACCACGTGAGGAGCGTCTCACGAGGGGCGTCTCAAATGTTGTTGACTGTTTTGTATTAGGGACAGCACCCCTGGGTGGAGTTAGAGCAGATGCCTGAGGACCCTTTAGAGAGCGGATGGGTAGGCAGAGAGGGGTCATGACTGGAGAACTATAGGTTTTCACCAAGAGACTTAGAGTGAGTGACTTCCTTTAGGGGTCATTCACTGCTGACACCTTTGTTAGGTTGAGACTTGGTTAAGTAGGGATACCATCTAGAGCAGGGTAGGGACAGCCTAACCTGTGTGTTTTCCTCCAACTTAAATGAAGGAGAGATATGCGTCAATGCTGATAGCTTTATTATTCTTAGAACTTGTGCTGGTAATTTCCGTTGCTCGTCTGAGGGCTTTCAGAGAGCACATGTATGTAGTTGGACCTGTGTATCTCGTGAATCTCATTCTGAGATGCCTGTATTTGCAGCTTATCATATCTTTACAATAAACTTTTGAAAGCTAGAAGTTGTTTGTGATCTTTGGGAGCGAAGTCCTTTACTGGGTGAACTAACTTGTTAAAAGGTGCACTTTCTTTCCTTAATGACAGGCAACAAAGGTTCAGTCGACCAGATCGGGGTTTAGATCAATAGTGTTAAGGTATCGATCAAAATCTCGCCCTTCCAGTTGGTAGCTATAGAGGATGGTTGCCTTCTTGAGGACGGTGACCTAGGCCAGGTTAGCTTACCCCAAGGCCCCTAGAGATCGATGATCGGAAGAACCGCCCGCTGAAGAAGATCCGGATGACGTGAGACAGAAAAAGCAGCAGTATCGGTCGAGAGTGAGTATAAAGGGTCATGCGTGTTAGATTGCGGTGTTTTTGTATTGTATCTATGTTGTAATGTCTGGCGGAGTTGAATGTCTGTAGAGTGACTGTGGAACAGGTTGTGAGCGCGCGCAACCGGTGGAAATCTTAAGTTCAAGGAGAGCTTAAGTGGTTCGGGTGTATCGGACACCCAGAGTAATTGTCAAATAGTGTGAAGGGGGTCATGAGGTACCATTGATCACCCGAAGGACCGAGATAGGGGGAACGTAAGAGTGAGTGCGTGAGTAACGGACGCTGGTCGGAGGTTACTGTGTGTGTAAGCAACCTATCAGAGAGACGATAGACATTTCGTCAGTTGTGTTGACAATTACATATAGACTGTGGACGTACAGTCGAGGGAAGTGACCGCTTGGTCGGAAGTAGTCATTTTTCGGTGTATGAATGGGACGCATGCATGACCGGGAGGCGAGTTGAGAAGGGAGGGGTGCTGCTGCGAAGCGGAGGAAAGTGACGTCAGGAAGTGTCGCGCAGTGATTGGCTGACCGGAGAAAGACCGCGTTGTGATAGGCCAGCTAGCAAAGACGTCAGAAAGTGGCGAACTGGGATTGGCCGACCGGAGAAAGACCGCGCTGCGATAGGCCAAGTTAGCAAAGCCGCGACAGGATTGGTGGATTGTCATCAGGAAGTAAACAGAGTAGCGAGGCTGGATATTGTGCGCATAATTATGAAGTGTTTTAAATGGCTGAGAGCGGCGTTTAAAAAAGAGAAGCGGGGATCAGATGAAGGGGAAGAAGCCCCGCCGGAGGGTACGCCAGCTCGTTACATGGCAGTGAATGTTGGGTTGCATACGATCCTTTGGATATCAGAGTGGAGTAAGATTACTGAAGGAAATGAGGAACTGACGTTCCCGAAGTACGGGACGTTCAGATTAGAGGTGTTACATCGATTAAAATCAGTCATGACCTCAATGAGACCCTTGCCTAGACCGACCCAGTTTGAAGCCCTTGATGCATGGATTAGGGCAGCGCATGAGAAGAATATGAACAGACGACAAGAAAGGGTGAAACGATCGGTAAGGGCAGTGCAGGATGCCAGGTGGGATGCGGATGCTAAAAGATGGAGAGTGCATAACATGGAAGTAAATAAACTGTACCCAGTGTTAGAGGTGCCTGGAAATAAAAGCCCCCTAGAAGAAGATGATGAGAGCGAAACAGAGGACAGCCTGATAAACAGATTATTGACAGACAGGCCACCCCCGTATAATAGAGCAGGGGGAGAGGTCGAGCATAGTGAAGGAGAAAAGGGGGGCAATGCAGGAGAGCATAGACCGCTTCCCAGTTCAGAGTGGGATCCTGAGGCAAAGAAAGAGCTGTCCCAGCCTAGTCAGGTGCAACAGGTAGTCGGGAGGTTTGTGGTACAAAGAGCGCCGGAAACGGAGTGCGCCACATCCTACGGATTACCAGATGCACTACAGGTACCTGTTACCATAGGTCCTATAATATCGATATATGACCAAGAGAGAGCAAGAGGGGAAGAACGGGTACGGAAGGACAGAGAAAGAGCAGAGACGGCAAGGAGGAACGATACGATCAATTCCCCAAGTCAGATGCCGATACCCAGAGAGTGGAGCACCCCGATGCACACAGCAGGGGACCCAGGAGGGGATCCTGGGGGCCCTAGATGGCCAGCGGACCTGAGGGGAACTGGACGAAAATCCTTTCAAGAGCTAAATGAGTACATGAAGAAGTGGGATGAGGCAGTGGAGGCTCACAAGAGCATCATAGCTGCAGAAGCTGAAAGGGAAAGTCAGGACAGCAGAGCTCGGACTCATTGCGGGGCTGGGGAGAGCAGCCCGGAGTGGGACTGTAGAGAGAGAGATAGTAGGGGAGTCACCCATTGGGCCCGGAGTGGAGATAGAACAGACCTGGAAAACGGGGGCCCCGGGAGTGGAGGGGTGGCGCGCCCAATACTCAGTGAAGGGGAGAGGAGAGCGCAAGAGTACAGAAACAGCTTTAAGTGTCCACACTGTGTGCCCGGCACCAGAGAACTGAATGGGAGTTGTGAGAGGTCGCACCATAGTCCCTGTGATGACGGAAACGAGCGCAGCCCAGGGAATATGGGGAACCAGGAAGGATCGTATCGGATACTGAGCGATACTAGGCAAAGGGAGAGTAGCGACCAGAGGGAAAATAACAGAGAGGAGTACGGTGAAAGGAGAGAAGAAGGAGAGAGTGGGCAGAGCAAGAGTGGGGGTAACAGGCCCGTGTTCCATCACCTTCCAAGATCGGATGGCCGAGCATGGGACCTGGAGAGATGGGAGCAAGGGAGAGCACTCATTAACTCTCCCGAGCCCAAACGTAGAGCTCGGAGTTGGGATGGTAGGGAGACCAGTGAGCCCCCTTCGAAAGACATATTGCGAGCTGAGATAAAAGCCAAGAGACTCGATGTCGCCAGCTTAAGGTCAGACCTGGATGACATGATAGATGGTACCCTGCCTTTAGAAAGAATGGAAATGTATGAGCAGGATGAAATACTATATATGGCAAAGGACATCACTCGAAAAGCGAGAGCAATCCATGAGAAGTTAGTCGAATTAGCAGGCAAATATATGGTGGACCTGTCAAGAACCAAAGCATTACAGGGTAACCACAGGCTACATTATACAGATCGAGACTTAGATGAGAGGAGAACGATCGGGCTGAAAACGCACATAAGGGAACTGATCACTGGAATAAGGACATGGAGGGCACTAGATAAGTGGGAAGAGAGGTGGTCCAAGAAAGGGACCGTCAGGAGAAGCACGCTTGGTACGACACCAGGAAGGCTGCAGGGAATAGAAGCATACCCTTTGCGTGAGGTCGCAAATGGGAATTATGTACATGTCCCTTGGAGTAGGGGAGATTTAGCTGCTTTTACCACCTCCTTCCCCAAATTGCGGGAAAGCCCAGTGGAGTGGTACAAGCAAGTTGAGAGATTTGTAAAAATCTCAAAGGTCCTATGGATAGATCTGAACACGCTGTTTGACATTGTAGTACCAGGAGATCTGTGGACAGCATGCAAGGTTAGTGCTGAGTGGCCCACAACGGAGCCGGAGAGAGATGCTAAGACTAATGGGCCGTCCGAGATTGTGATGGCAAAATTCGAGAGAGTGATGACTTGGCTGAAAGAGAAAGTGCCAATGCAAGACATAGATTGGGTCAAAATAGACCGAACCAGACAGGAACCCAAAGAGACAGTCCACGAATATTATGAGAGATTGCTGAAGGCGTTTAAACAGTATAGCGGCTTGGATGTAATGGATCCAAAAGACATAGGGCAATTTGTGTCCAAGTTCGTCCTGGGACTGAGACCGGATATTAGTTTAATGATTCAGCAACACTTGATTTGTTGGCAAAATAGACCCCTAGACGAAATACTGAGATATGCCAGGTACTGCTGTGATGAGATAGACTCCAAGGCTAAGAAACTAAAAGAAAAATTGATGGTGGTACAGATGCAGGCAGCAGGGAAGGGGGGACAGCAGCAACAGCAGCAAGGAACAGGTACAGGAGGAAAGAAGCAGTACAGTCAGAACAAGGGCAATGAGGAGAGTTCCACCTTTAGACCCAGAATAGACATAGCTGCCCTGAAAAAAACGACTAGGTGCCACCAGTGTAACGAGGTGGGGCATTGGAAACGCGAGTGTCCCTACAATGTAGAGATAGGAGAACAAGAGGAAGAGGAGGAAGAGGTCCAGAGAGCGCCTACGAGAGGGGTAACGCCATACCAGGGAAAGGTGCTCAAAGGGGGGGGGGCTCCTCCCCGAGCCCAGTTCCCGCAACCTCCCCGAGTAGGGAATATGGGTAAGACCTATAGACAGATGCCCCTGTTTGTAGAAGGAGAAGAGTGCTATTATGTGGACCCATTAACCGGACAGAGAGTGGAAAGAGAAGACTGCACCCTCGGGGCAGCCTTGGAGGTGGACCAGAGGGGACCCTATGTCGAAGCAGAAGTAGCAGGGTGCCCCACGACATTTCTGGTGGACACAGGAGCCACTAGATCCACGATCAGATCAGCTGCAGTTCCAGACCTGCCCATGTCTGGAGAGACCATACAAGTGGTGGGGGTCGCAAATAGGAGAATAACAAGCCAATTGACAGAACCGGTACAGGTGAAAATAGGGAAGTACAGCGATGAGCACCAGTTTGTGGTTTGCGATTCAAGTCCTGTGTGTCTGCTAGGCAGAGACCTGTTGTGTAAATTGAATTGTACAATATACTGTACACCTCAGGGAGTGGAGGTATTGACCAATGATGATGACGCAGACTTCAAAGTTGCAAACTCAAGAATATGCGTGGAGCTGTACCCTACTTTGACAGTAGATGAGCTCCCCTGGGACTTGAGAGAGACGGTAGCACCAGAAGTATGGGATTTCACTGGGGAAGAGATTGGATTGGTCAAAGGGGTGGACCCAGTGAAAATTGTAGTGAAACCGCATGCTGAGTTCCCAAGAACACCCCAATATAAATTGACTCCAGAAACGATTGCAGGCATAAAACCCGTGATCGAGTCCATGATTAAACAGGGAATACTGAAAGAAATCGTGGGTAGTCCATGCAACTCCCCGATTATGGGTCTGCAGAAACCAAATGGGAAATTCAGGATAGTGCAGGACCTTCGAAAGATTAATAACATAGTCGTTTCGTGTTGTCCAGTGGTACCGAATCCATCAGTGATACTGTTTCAGATTCCATTCCAAGCTGAGTGGTTCACCGTGATTGATCTTTGTCAGGCTTTCTTTTCGATCCCTCTGGACGAAGAAAGCCATTTTCTTTTCGCATTTAAGCTGGAAAATCGCGTCCTAACATGGTGTCGTATTCCTCAGGGGTATACAGAGAGCCCATCGATCTTTAACCAGCTTTTGAAGAAAAATCTTGAAAGTCTAGTGCTGCCCCAGAAGTCAGTTCTGGTCCAGTACATAGACGACCTCCTTGTGGCGTCAGAAACAGAAGAAGCTTGCAGGGAGGACTCCATTGCTTTGTTAAATCACCTAGCTGCCAATGGGCACAAGGTGTCCCCGGGAAAGTTGCAGTACTGCCTGACAGAAGTGCAGTACTTGGGACACAGAATAGAGAAAGGCAAACGAAAGGTGTCACCAGACAGGATAGAGGCGATCATGAAAATGAATGCGCCTAAGACACAGAGAGAGGTCAGGATGTTCCTAGGGATGGTGGGTTATTGCCGACAGTGGATCGCGAACTTTTCACTGAAAGCAAAGCCCTTGCAAAAACTGACGCATAAGGAGGTGAGCGATCCGGTACCATGGGACAAAGACTGTTTGATGGCATTCCTACAGCTGCGAGAGGACCTGTGTCGTGCTCCGGCATTGGGAATGCCTGATTACAATAAACCATTTTTGCTTTACTGTTGTGAGAGAGAAGGTTGCGCGTTGTCTGTGTTAGTCCAAATCCATGGGAATGCCCGTAGACCAGTTGCTTATTTCTCGGCTACTTTAGACCCAGTAGCCGCAGCGTTGCCCGGATGTCTCAAATCCGTTGCGGCAACGGGTGTCAGCATTGAGAGATGTGAAAATATCGTCATGGGGCACCCGTTAGAGGTGTGCGTGCCCCATTCTGTTGAACTGTTGATGACCAGGACCAAAACACAGCATCTGACCAACAGCAGGCTCACGCGCTATGAGCAAGTTATTCTTGCTGCAGAGAATGTGACCCTCAGGAGATGCTCTGTTTTGAACCCTGCCACCTTGATGCCACTCCCAAATGATATCGAGGATGATGATGAATGTACAGACCATGACTGCCTCGATGTGACTGAACTATGCACCAAACCCAGACCCGACATCGTAGATGAGCCACTGACCGACCCAGATGAAATTTTCTTTGTCGATGGCTCATGTGTAAGAGACGAAGTTGGGCAGTTGAGAGCAGCTTACGCTGTTTGTACAATTACTGGAGTTGTAGAAGCTGGGTGCCTGGAAGGAGTACACTCCGCTCAGGTAGCCGAGATTATTGCCTTGACACGTGCTTGCTTGGCAAGCAATCAAATTCGAGTCACCATATACACCGACAGCCAATATGGTTATGGGGTGGTTCATGATTACGGGCAGTTATGGTCTCAAAGAGGGTTCATGACCTCTTCAGGCTCTCCCATTCGCAATGGAGAGTTTGTGCGCCTGTTGTTAGAGGCGTTGCAATGTCCAGCAGGTATCGCAGTTGTAAAGTGCACCGCACATACCAGAAATGAGGACTTCGTCTCGAAAGGCAATAGATATGCCGACGAAGTCGCGCGGTATTGCGCAGAACAAGGGTACTCTTTCACAGAGGTGGAAGTGGGTGGAATAAATGTAAGGACTGAATTAGCTATGATATTGGAAACTGTTGATACTTGGGACGAACTGGCAAACATGCAAGAAAATGCTCCTGATTTTGAAAAAGAAACATGGGAAAAGGCAGGATGTGTAGTGGGTGAGTCCCATTTTTGGGTCTCAGCAGACGGCAGAGCAGTGTTGCCCAATGAGATGGTGAGCCCAATGGCCAGACACATACATGGTCCCGTACACCTAGGGAGAGACGCTATGCTGAGAGTGTTTAGACAGACTTGGTACAATCCTAAGTTTAGAATAGCAGCAGAAGCAGTGTGCCAGCGTTGTGTGACCTGTCAGCAGCTGAATGTAGGGAAAAGAACACCAGTTGCACTGAGTCACATAGGAAGGTCTGGAGGTCCATTCAATCGAATGCAGATAGATTTCATTGAAATGCCGAGTTGCAACCGCCTCCGCTATGTCCTGGTGGTTGTTTGTGTGTTCTCCAGATGGGTTGAGGCATACCCTACACGTAGGTGCGACACCCTCACAGTGGCCAAGTTACTGCTTAGGGAACTCATTCCGCGCTTCGGGGTGCCGGCCTCTTTGGAATCAGATAGGGGAACGCATTTCAATAGCGAGCTTGTGAAGATGATTTGTGCAGCTCTGAATATCGATCAGAAGTTGCATTGTAGTTACCGACCAGAAGCCTCAGGAATTGTGGAGCAGATCAATGGCACGATCAAAGCCCGAATTGCAAAAGTGTGCTCCTCAACGACCCTGAGTTGGCCTGACGCCCTGCCATTGGTCCTCATGAGCCTTCGTAGTACCCCAGACAGAAGAACGGGGTTGTCACCCCATGAGGTGTTAATGGGGAGAGCAATGAGGCTGCCATCTATCCCAACTACTGCACTGTTAAATATCACAGATGACATGATCCTGGACTATTGTAAGGGGCTGTCTGACGCCATTCATTCTGTGTCCCTTCAGGTGCAGGCTGCCGAGGTTCCATCGTGCCAGGGCCCGTGCCATGACCTGTATCCTGGGGACTGGGTCCTGGTGAAAAAACATGTGAGAAGAAGCTGCTTGGATGTTCGTTGGCGTGGGCCCTTCCAGATCATCTTGATTGCGAATACGGCTGTGAAGGTGGGAGGCCTGCCCAATTGGATCCACGCGTCACATACGCGAAGGGTTCCAGCACCTCGGGAAGAAACAGCTCCTCTCTCGGATAGACGTCCAGCAGAGGACCGAGAAGCCATAGAGGGGGCTAGCCAAGCTGTAGAGGTGCCAGCGGAAGCAGGGAACGAGTCTGACCAAGCTGAGGACGGTCAGTACAACAGCGAAACAGACGACGCTACAGAAGGAGAAAGTAGCTGGGAGTACGAGTCAGACACTGACAGGTCTGACAGAGAGCGAGAACAGACAAGAAGGAGACGGAGTAGAAGGGCACGTGGAGAAGCTAATTGGCCGCAAAGAAGGAGCTCTAGCTTGAGGTCAACTCCAGAGGTAACCCTTCCTCCGATATCAGAAGACTCAGACCCGGAAGAAGGTGCTCAGGGCGCTGAAGCACCGGACCGAAGAAGGTCAAGAAGAGTGCGTGTGCCTAACAGAAGATACTCCACACCTGAGTGGACATATCTGGCGACAAATGTCTTTGAAACAGGAGACGGGGAGGATTCGAGCGGTGGTGGTGTCCAGTTCTGAGCCCATCGTCACCGTGGAAATACGACTGTTGGTACCCGGAGTCGAACAAGAAGGGTCACTAACATTCATGCTCCCCAGACCTCCCCGCCTCAGCAAGTTAAAACACATGTTTCTCTCAGAATTGCAATTCCCCGACTTTGGTACAACGATAACAGCCCATGAAGAGCACAATCTTCGTTTGGAAATACTGAACTTTGCTATCGAAGCTGCAGGTACAAATCTGATAGTAGATGCTTAAAGGACTTTGTAAATAAAGCGAGCAGAAGAAAAAAGAAGATTACCTAGCGCCCAGGAAGCAGAGAATATTAGGGAACTTCCCTTGAGTTGATGGAGAAGGGCTAGGGTTGTCTTTATTGAACTGTTAAAGGACTTTTGCGAAGAAGGTTGTCAGCTTCCAGTTGTGTGGATTTTAAAGACAAAAGGAGTAAAAAGAGACTGTAAAGGAACGAGAAGAAAGGAACTTTGTGCCAAGATAAGAGAGAGCTATATTGTCTGACGAAATGGAGGCCGGCACCCAGAACCGCAGAGCTAAATGTATAATAGGTACACTAATAGTAGGAGTGATAATATTAATAGCTTTAGTGGTAACAATTTCTTATGTAAAGGGACATGAGGAAGAGGCGAAGATAACTGATGTGAAATCTGTAGAAACGCTTACACCCACTGTTGCTGGTGAGAAAAGGGAAAACACTCAAAAGAAAGCGTTATTAGCTGCAGAAGCCCGCAGGTTACACGTAGATGAGTCCCAAGGAGACTTTAGGTCAAATGCTTATGCTAAACTCTTATATGAATACGTGGATGCCATGGAGGTTAAGGACTGTTACGTCTGCATGCAGTTGCCGGCGTCTGTAGATGAAGGCATTAGATATCATCACCTCCCGCTGACATATGGCATTACATGTAGCTTATTGCTTAGTATATTTTATGAGAGAGATAGTTTTGAATACTATTTCTCCAACTATGATTCAGTGTTGCCAGAAGTCCCAAATTATAAGCAGATGAACAAATGGGACTACTGGAAGAGTGAAGACAGATTGGCCAAGTTCTTCATTCCTTGGATTACCTTAGATACTTCACATGCCCGTAGAAATAACCTGACATGCAAAGTGTCAGAAGTCGAGAAGAAGTTCATAGGGCAGGTGGATGATCGTTACAGGAGACAAAAGATTTTGAAAAAATCAGGACAATGGAAAACAGATTGGACCGAGGAAGAGAAGGCACACAAGAGAAAGGGTAGTAGTGGTCCAATAGCTTTAGATAAGGCGCAGAGAGGAAAGCTATGTCTTCACCGAGCTAAAACGTATTATGAAAATGTATACGTGGGAGAAGTCGACTGTGAACATGCTTTCAATATAGAGTACTATACTAAAGATTTCCTGAAGGGAATGCAAGTGATTCCAAATGTGTATTTTGTATGTGGAAGAAATGCTTACGTGAGACTACCTGACAACTGGTATGGATCATGTTACCTAGCAATTGTCTTCCCCAAAATATATCATGCATCAGACTTAGAGATCATAGAGGGCAAGACATCATCGAGGGGAAGGAGAAATATAGGAGATGCAGAAATGGTTGGAGATGTCTTTGGAGCTATGTTCCCTCTTTTGGGAGTAATCCTTAATGATGTTAAAATTAGACGACTGGCAACAGTCGTCGACAGGTTGTCTGCCAGCACTGCTCAGTCCTTAATGCTGGTAGAGGGAGAGATGCAATCGATAAGGGCTATGGTTCTTCAGAACCGTCTTGCGTTAGATGTCCTACTAGCAAAAGAGGGCGGAGTCTGTAAGGCTTTGAAGGTCCAGGAATGTTGTACTTACATTCCAGACAATTTGAAGCCCCTTGAGAAAGTTATTAGGAACATAACTGATATTCACAAGGAGATCGAAGACTTGAGTAGAGAAAATGTCTGGGAAAAGGTGGGCCATGGAATGAGTGAAGTTGGAAGGTGGATCTCCACCTTAGGCAAAAGCTTTGTGTGGTATATACTAAAACCTATCATCATAATATTGATCTGTGGAATCATATTGTGGGGATTGGTGAGGGTATTCAAATGGTACAGAGCAAAAAGGTCAGAAAGGGCCCAAAGAGAGCAGCTGCAGAGGTTGGCTGCCATACAAGATAATCAGTACAGGAGTCTGAGGGCTCTGGAAGCGCAGAGACAAGTTATGCTACCAATAACTGCAGTTTAAATGTTAGTGATGACCCCGAGAGGTCATCAAAGGGGGGAACTGAGAGAGCGCAAACTGACCTAAATGTATGAGTGCACCACACTTACCCGTAGTAAGCACAAATCATGAGGAGAAATGCCATGAGTGCTAGTAGTATCTGCAATTATATTCTGAATGTATAGCTAAATGTAGAGATTTAAGTAGAAATGGAATTAATACAGAAATGTGTGACACTATATGATTTTATTAGATGTGATTATTCCTGAATCCATGTCGTGTAGTTGTTAAAATGTAAGATGGCATGTGGTTAAACGCAGAATATGGTAGGCCTCAGGGCCAGAGCTAGAAGGTGTTTCTTTTCACGACATAGATTGAACTAATGTTTTGGTCATTGCATTAATGGGCCATGATTTATAGATGTGTTTACTGAATAATAGAATAAGAGTATTAACATGCTTTAATTAATGAAGAAGTTGAATGCTATAATTATTATGAGAAATGCTGTAGGCCTGAAATGTTTAACATTGATTTACACGTACATGTCTGGGCCGAGAAATGTTGCGAACCTTTTTGGAAATCTATGAGAGTTGGGTTCTTGGCCGCAGATGTCTGTCTGCAAGAGAGAAGGGAGGATCCGATTATAAATAATATGAATAGAGGTCTGTTCAGTAGACGGCCCAGACATGGAGGAGGGTTCCGGAATGTTTAAGGGGTATCAGCGGGCCGGAGAAGAGTCTGAGAAGCAAGGTCAACTCCAACGTATGAGGCCCAATACAAAGCAGCATGGAAAAAGCCAGAAGCTACACCACGTGAGGAGCGTCTCACGAGGGGCGTCTCAAATGTTGTTGACTGTTTTGTATTAGGGACAGCACCCCTGGGTGGAGTTAGAGCAGATGCCTGAGGACCCTTTAGAGAGCGGATGGGTAGGCAGAGAGGGGTCATGACTGGAGAACTATAGGTTTTCACCAAGAGACTTAGAGTGAGTGACTTCCTTTAGGGGTCATTCACTGCTGACACCTTTGTTAGGTTGAGACTTGGTTAAGTAGGGATACCATCTAGAGCAGGGTAGGGACAGCCTAACCTGTGTGTTTTCCTCCAACTTAAATGAAGGAGAGATATGCGTCAATGCTGATAGCTTTATTATTCTTAGAACTTGTGCTGGTAATTTCCGTTGCTCGTCTGAGGGCTTTCAGAGAGCACATGTATGTAGTTGGACCTGTGTATCTCGTGAATCTCATTCTGAGATGCCTGTATTTGCAGCTTATCATATCTTTACAATAAACTTTTGAAAGCTAGAAGTTGTTTGTGATCTTTGGGAGCGAAGTCCTTTACTGGGTGAACTAACTTGTTAAAAGGTGCACTTTCTTTCCTTAATGACAGGCAACAAAGGTTCAGTCGACCAGATCGGGGTTTAGATCAATAGTGTTAAGGTATCGATCAAAATCTCGCCCTTCCACCTTCTAGCACAAGCCCCGAATCATCCGGATCATCTACCGCCACCCTGCTGGCATCAGTGCGACCCTCAGACACACCACAGACTATACTTTGTGGCGCCTGGGCAAATGTTTGCAAATACCTATGCTCTAAACAGTAATGGTGGCCCCTACTGGAGGATGGACAAGTCTTGAGTGGTACATAGGGATGGGCGGCCTGGCACTAGGCCAGGTCAAACTACTTTTTGGCTGATTCTCCAGGGTAATCAGGCACAACCCAACTTTTTAAGGTATATTAGATATTACCCTACAAAGGGAGAGGTGTCAGCGGACCTCGTGAAGAAGTAAATGCCAACATGCTTCCAGTCACCTTTGATATAAATACCAACCCTGGTATGTGCGTTTAGGGCACCAGGTAGAACTCTACTGCATTGCTCAACCCCTAACATGTGACTCACAGCTATTTCCTGTTGCTGCACATTTACTGTCCAGCAAGTATGTGCATTGCCATTATTTTGGGTAGTCCTAGGAAGGCTTATCAGGAAGGTACCTCATACCGGCCTTAACATCCTTCAGCAACCTCACTGTGAAATGTCTGCCAATACAGATCGATGCATGCTACGTCTGGCGTCCCTGCCTACGTAAAGAAGGACGCATGTAACCTTATCTCGGAAGTGTGTGTCACAATAGCTTTGTAAATGAGGATGAAACTTGTGATGTGTGTGTACCTTCAGAGCAGTGGCGTAACACAGGCCCCCCGCAGCCCCTGCAGTACGGGACCCCCTCAAGCTCCAGGGGGCCCCTCAACACGGTACTCCGGTCGGAGATAGGGTGACCAACTGGCATGGGTGCAAATTCAGGACGGCCAGTGTAAAAATTCAGGACAAAAGGTCAAAATACAGGACAAAAATTCAGGACAGGTCAAAATTCAGGAAATTTTTGGGGACAAAACATATGCTTTACAGACATATAAGAGGAGGTCGCACAATAGTATATAAGTAAATAGTCAATCAAAATAAGTACAAGTCAAAATAAGTTTATATAAGGTTGAGACAATCGTGCACTTCACAGTTTTTCAGTATGCGCGCAGCTTTGCAAAACAACATCAGGCCCTCTCTGCAGTCAAGATTTGTGCAGGAGAAGGCACACCACATGCTGTCACTATAATAGGGCCCATTGTCATTTTATCTGTGATAATCGTCTGCAGTCTCAGAATGTCAATGGGCCAGTCCACAGTCTATGCGAGGTCCGGGAGGGGCTGCTGCAGGCAGCCTCAGTCTAAAGATTAAAAGATAAGTGCGAGAGGCCCTGAGTGGAAACTTAAACTCATGGGGCCTCTCACAGGAGAACAGCATACATTCCTGAAATCCCCCAATTTGATTTTAGTATGATGTCTGTAAGGCGTCCGTAATTTGAGGACCCCAAATCACGGACGCCTTACAGACATCATACTAAAATAACAGATGGTCCGTGAAATTTACGGACGGTCGGTCACCCTAGTCGGGTAGCTCCTGATTGAGTACAGAGAGGGCCCCTCCACGTGACTTGCATGGGCCCCCCTCAAGTTTCGTTACGCCAGTGTTTCGGAGAGTGAGTGAGTCACATGAATGTTTAAAAGGATTTACAAACAGCCTTAGGGTTGTAAATAAGATGTACCTGATTATGTACTACAGTGACAGGCACATTGATGGGAAAATTAGCTCATGGCAGCCATATTACTAAGAATGTGCTTGAATCGTAATCAGACTTAGAAGGCTTCCCCCAGCTTTGGTAGCCAGGATGAGACAATGAAGATTCCTTTTTGATGGTGGATGAGAATTCTTTATGGCTCTTTTTACACTTGAGGAACATCAACTCAGGAATGTGTGCCTTCTTCTGCACAGGTGAGTGGCAAAACAGTAATTATTCAAATATAGGTAAACCTGACACTCATTCTATATCTCTGTCTCACTCGCTGTTTCTCTCTCACTCATTCACTCATATATTTTTTCAAACCCACTCATTTACTTTCTATTTTTCTTTTCTCTGTCTAGCTCTTTCCCGACTGGTCCACAAAGTTTGTTCTGCAATGTAAAATAATATGACGCTGCTCATAGTCTATATTCAGAAGGGACTACCAAATATCACTAGCAACCTCTGTGAAGTACAAATAATTTACAAAGAGAGAAAAAAATCACTGATTTGTTAGGAACAAAGGAGGCATTTTCCCCTGAGCCAAAAGCACATTACTAAATAAATTAGATAGATGGTTGTTTGGCTGATGATGTTCTAAGTGCGGCTGATCATGCTTTAAAAAGCATGCATCACCCCATGTCTGCACTTTTGAATCCATCTTCCTTTTTCTTTTAACCCATTTTTATTGATTTTCGATTCGATATCACATTAGCAAGTTACAAACATACGCATATATCTTACATATCCATGTTTAGTAATCCCACCATGGTCTCTGCTCATGCATGTCAATATATCTATTCCGACAGGAGTAATTGGTCCAAAATATGAACAAGTTAGCAAAAGTAACTTTAGTTCATAGCATTTATCTTTTCAGGCATCAACATTTAAAAGCAATACTTGTGTCTTCCCTTAGAGCAATCCTCATTCCTGTATGCACACTCCTGTACATTGGTATAGTGCTATGTGCATGCTGGGCGACATCACCCCACGCTGTACTTCCAGCGTCCGTTAAGAGCTCCGATTCAGGAGAAGGAAAACCGGGGAGATCGCCAGGCACTCAGAGTGCAGTGTCGACAAGTACCCGAGACCTATTTCCCCCTAATCAGGGAGATCCTCCTTAAATTCTTACAACTCATGGAGCAGATTGTCCCAGTCTGCAGCTATGGGGACCCTGCGCAACTCCCAGATCTCCTCTTGCCGAATCGACACAGATTCAGCTCTTCCCACTTGTGTTGCTGCGCAACAATGCTTTAATCCCAGTCACTTGTTTTTTTGTTTAAATCTTTTTATTAGGGTTTTACGTTTTAGATTCCCATGTGGGACATTAGACAGATCACAGGTCAATCATCACATATGTAGTTGTTACACATCGATTACAATTATAATATGGTTGTACATCATCTTTCATGGATTTATCACTAGGCTGTCTCGCTGCATGATGCTGTATCTTGTTATGTCTGGTCCCTTGGGCTGTATAATGATGAAGACCGGTGTAGGTGCCTCCCCTCTGTCTGTGTATGTTACCCTTTGCTATGTGTTCAATCATTAGCATTCTGTAAATAAGTTGGATTCCAAACCGCCGACTGGAACTTAACTAGAAACCGTGGGAAAAAAGTCTCCTAAAAAGAAGAGGGGGAGGGCGAGTACGATGGGCGGGTGGGGCCAAGTGACTGTAGCGGGTGACGTGTGGGCCGGTTATTGGCCTACGGGGTGGGGTCGTGTGCATCCTGGGGGGGAAAAGGGGCAACTTGTAGTGCAGGCAGATGATAGTCGCAGTAGCTATTCTATCCTCTCACCGGGGCATAACTCACCCGATATTGGGGCTTGTGGACTGGGGGTACTGAGAGGGGTTGCAAGGCGGGGGTTGTGTTGGCTCAGGTGCCTCCTCTGCGGTTGTCTCTTGTTTAAATTGTATTAATAGTTGCACCCATTCCATGGAGATTGGGTGTTTGCGTGTGCCTTTTACCTCTTCCTCCCTCAAGGTCTCTTCCTCCGCTGCCCCCCACTTGTTCACCGCTCCAATCCAAGCTGCTTCCGGGGGTCCTGTAGGGGCTCTCCAGTGTATGGCTATGTTTCTTTTGGCTAGGTTGATAGCTAGGGATGCGAATCGCCACTGTAGTTTTTCAGACTTTTTTTCCTTGTAGATTCCTAAGGCGCACGTCTCCCATGTGGTAATGTGTAGCAGGTGTACTATTGCTTGGAGTGTGTGGTGTATTTTGTTCCAGTATTGTTGCAAGGAGGGGCAGTCCCAGAACATGTGCCTGAAGTTCGCATCTAGTGTCTGACATCAGGGGCATTTGAATTGTGTGTCCGGATAGTACCGGTGTAGTTTATCTGGTGTGAGATACGCACGGCGCAGGACATTAAACTGTATGTTTTTAAAGCGCGCATTTCTGGAAACCTTTTTAGGGTATTCCAATGCCTGGGTCCACTCTTTATCATGGAAGGCTCGGCCCACGTCGTCCTCCCATGACTGTCCCAGTCTGTCCAGGGAGACATTAGTTAATTCCCGGAGTGCTTTGTAGTGCCATGTCACTAGGTGTCTGCCTGCCCCCATCTGTAGTATTGTGTGCAGCACTGGGTTGTTGAGGGTTCCCCATTTCGTAAGTCCCAATATGTGCGACCGCTGTCTAAGAGTTGCCTATGTGTTAAGAATTGCCCCTGTGGGAGGTTGTACCATTCGACTAGCTGCTCATATGTTTTCAGCTGCCCCATGTGGAACAAAGCTTCTACTTCTGTCACATCGTGGTCGGTCCACACTTGCAGGGCTCCCGCGGTGTAATATTCCTCCTTTCGGGGGAAGCCCACCAAAGGAAGCAGTGGGGAGTATAGCGGTCTCCCCTTCGACATTCTGTGTATTCGCATCATGCATTTGCGGCTATGGTAACCTGTATCGGGTGTGTGCGGACCGGCTTGGTGCCTGGTAAGAGCATTCTTCTGATGGCGGGAAGGGGTAGCCTACCGGTCTCGGTGATCGTTTCACCTATGTGTTTCTCGACCGTCCAGTGAGACAACCACTGAAGTTGCGCGGCGAGAAAGTATGAGTCAAAGGACGTGGCTCCTAAACCTCCGCATGTGGTGGGCAGATATAATGTTTGCAGTGCTATTCTGTGCCGGCCATCCCCCCATATCAGTGTTGTGAGGAGCGTGTCCAGGTCTCGGAAAAAGGACGAGGTGGGATCACTGGAAGATTCGTGAAGTAATATAGCATTCTGGGAACCATTATCATTTTAGCTATGGCCACCCGTCCGATGGGTGCGAGGGGTAGTGCCTTCCAGAAGCCCACCGCTGAGCGTAGGCCCGCTAGCGCTCTGCGATGGTTACCTTCGTAGAGGTCCTCCGGGGAATTGTCCGTTTTGTGTATCTGCGGTATTCGTCTGGCGCGACGTGTTCTTTCCAGGTGTCCGCGTCTTTCGGGTCCGTGAAGAAGTGCGAGGCGCCGTCATGGATGATTTTGAGCCTGGCCGGGAATAGAAGAGCGTATTGTATGTTCTTTTGGCGCAGGGTGCGTTTTATCGCCTGGAAAGTGGCCCTCTGTTGTTTCACAGCTCGGGAATAGTCCAGGAATAGCATCACCTGTTTGTCCTCTATTTGCAGTCGTCCGTGCTCTCTAGCTGCTCGGAGAATAGTGTCCCTGTCCTGATAATGTAGTAGTTTCATCAGGAATGGCCGAGGTGGGAGGCCTGGCTTGGGTCTTCGTGCTGGGACTCGGTGTGCTCGTTCGATGGAGAAGTAGGGGGTCAGATCGTTGGCAGGTGTAAATGTTGCAATCCAGTCTGTGATGTATTTGATCGGGTCGGCCCCTTCCGCCCCTCTGGCATATTCATAACTCGAATGTTGCTCCTCCGAGAGCGTCCCTCCAAATCGTCCGTTTTATGTTCTAGAGCCTTGATCCGGGATTGTAGGTCTTTTATAGCGTGATGGTGTTGCTGCACTTGCGGTTCCATTGTCTGCATTGTCTTTTCACTCTGATTCACTTTGGCTGTTAGTTTCCTGTGGTCGTCCTGAAGGATGTTAAGATCAATGGCCAGGGTGTCAAACTTGTTTTCCATCGCCACTCTGGAGTGCTCTATGGCAGCTAGCACTTGGTCCAGTTTTCTGGACATGGAGTCTTCCCTAGTGGCTTCCTCTCGTGATCTAGTCACTACAGGCGTCTGGGGTGTTATCTTCTGTTGTTCTGAAGTGTGAGTTGTCCCCACCGCGCGTTGGCGACCCATGTTGGGGGGCTTCGTCTCTCAGCTCCCTGTAGCTGATGGCGTTCAACTTTGGTCTCGCTGTCGCGGATATCCAATGCGTCGTCGTGTCCGTTTCGTGCTCCGAAAGTAGGTCTGGCTAGTAGTGGTGCACCAGGACGTTCCTTCCCCGTGGGTGGATACCGCCTGTGCCCAGCAGGTAGCTCGTGTTTCTGACGGGGCGGCAGTGCCGCGGGGACAGCCCTGCGCTATAAAGGCGCTCCGTGTCCAATGCTGGCAGGTCTCCGCTGCGTCGGTGGTGAGACGCTCCTTCAGTGGTGTCTGGAGGCTGTCCGTGTCAGGTTCCACCACCGCTCCGCGAGAGGGGTTACTGTACCGTCTTTGTACACCTCTGTATGGGGGCACTAGAGTTCTTCTCTGCTTCTGTTTTCCCGCCTACCAGTCGCTGTATCTCCTTCTACCCCCTTTCGTACTGCAGGTCGAAATGGGGAAAATGGGGGGGGGGGGGGTCACCATACGTCTAGGCCGGTGTTCTGCGCCTGATGTGAGGCTCTGGAGTTTTTTGGCTTTTTCTTGTCTCCCCGAAGTCAATAGGGCGAGATATTGTTAGGTCATGTGCTGTGTGGAGAGAGCGGCACACTGTCTCATCCGCGCTTGTCTATCCCAGCTTTCCACTTTGGTGTTGTGATATGCGCACAGGGCCTAGGGGCCACAGGATCGGCTCTGCGCAGCCCGAGACTTCTTGGGGTGCCTGGGTGGGATCTCTCCACTTCCCCCCCCCGAAAGGACCGTGCAACGCTCTTACTGCCGTCAATAGGCTCCTTTCACGCACCGCGTGCGTGCCCCTGCTGCCCCCGGATCGCTCCCCTGGTTCCCACCGCGAGCTTTGCAAGCGGTGCTCAGGGACGCTCGTTGCCGGTTCGAGATTGCCCCAGCCTGCTAACGCCTTGGATGCCTCTCCTCCATCGTGCCTCACAGCGCGCCTTCTCTGTTGTTCCTCCCGCTGCCCCTGACACTCTTCAGGTATAAAGGAGACTTGGAGGGAGGGGTCTCCCGTCGCGACAGCGTCCCGTCTCAGCGCAGCGGGGCTCCCACCCCACAGTCCACCGGGTGTTGGCCGTCTCTCAGCCGTCAGGTCGGGGTCGCTGCCTCCTCACCTGGGATCCGCAGCCTCCGCGTTTTCCCCAGCACCAGCCGCCCGCTGGGCCGTGCAGTGTCGTCTCTGTTGTCGAGGCCGGCGAGCTCCTATCTTGCGCCACGGGCGTGCGCCGCCGCCACTGCATTGCCTCCCGGATCCGGGACGTTCGTTGCTGGCCCAGAGGTCGCCTCAGTCTGCCATCGCCATGGGTGCCGCTCCTGTAACGCACTGCACGTCGCACCTCCCCTGCTGTTCCTCCAGGAAACCCAGCAGGAGGGGGTCTCAGCGCTGCGGGCCCTCCACCCTACACTCGGCCATCTGGTTGGGGTCGCCGTCCCCTCACCTGGGGTCCGCTGGCTCCGCGTCACCACCAGCACTTTCCGCCCGCTGGGACCTCTTTGTCACTTCCGTCCTTAGCGGGTCACGGCGGTTTGCTGTGGGCCCGCCATTTTGGCAATCTATCTCAGAGGCCGCTCAAGGGGTGCTCCCGGTGCGGCTGTGTCTTACATCTGGGTTTCAGGCACACCGCAGCGATCCTTGCATCTTCCGGGTCAGATGCTGTTCATTGCGCGAAGTTTAGATGCGAGGGATCTATGTTATAGCCATTTATGCGGGCCGGCAGCCGGTGCCTCAGGGAAAGATGTCCGCCATCTTGGCTGGCTCGGCCATGCCCCCCCTTAAACCCCAGTCACTTGTTGACCTTCCAATGCATAGCAATGAACCTGCTGACTATGAGCAACACCAGATCTATGAAATGGTTGGCAGCGCTCCCTACTTTCTTACTCTTGAACATGCCAAGGACTCTGCTCTCTATGGAACATAGATGTTTGTGCCCTGTGATATCAGTCAGTGCATCCATGACCTCCCGCCACAGTGTCTCCACCACTGGGCAATACCAGAACATATGAGCCATGTCGGCCTGATTCCATCTTCCTTTTGATATTGAAATATCAATTCGTTTTTTTTTTTAGGATGAGGTGGTGGTTGTCCTTTGATGGGACCAAACATTATAAGATGATGGACGGAGTGCTGGAAATGTGCAGACACTCACCCCCAGTCACAGATCTGGTTTGAATCCATCATCGTTCTTTAGCTCACTTGGCCACCCCAGTTTGGACCCAGCCATATGCAAATCAGTCTTGACCCTGTGCCACATGGGAACAGTCAATGGATTTAACCCAGAGCTCTTGACTCGGGGTAAATGGTTGATTTGCTCTGCATTCCGTTCATCATCTTTGTGTCTTTTGCTTTCTCGCCCTATGTGCACTGGGTATGCCCAGACGTGGGTTCGGGCTCACTGTGTCACTGGATTCATGCTAGCCTGGCTGATGAGGGGTGATGTCCCGAAACCGATCCCAGGATGCTTGTTTCCGGTCCAGGGACAACCTGCCTTGGCACTTCGGGCTGGGCTGTTCCCATAAGGCTGATTTGCATATAGCTAAGTCTAAACTTGGGTGGCAGGCTGAACAAAATAACAATGGATTTAACCCAGATCTCTTGACTGGGGATGAATGTGTGATTTGCTCTGCATTCTGTCCATCATTTGTGTGTCTTTTGCTTTCTCGCCCTAAATGCGCCGGATATGCTCAGACGTGCGTCCAGGCTCACTGTGGCATTGGATTCAGGCTAGCCTGGCTGATATGGGGTGGTTGTATTGTATTGTATTGTAATTGCATTTATATAGCGCTTATGACCCCATATGAGGCGTCAAATCGCTTTTTCGGCGAGTAGCACGCTACTCCGGAACCCATAAAGGATTAGTGTTGAATTAATATAGTGAAATATGAAAGTTATTTGAGTGGTGGCTAAGTTAGTCAGTTATTTGAATTCAGAAGGATAGCGGAGGGATAGAAGAGGGAAAAAGGTATGCATTTATATAGCACTTGTTACCCCTGATGGGGTGTTGAAGCGCTTTTTTGGTGAGTAGCCAGCTACTCCGAAACCCATAAAGGATTAGTGGTGAATTAGTATGGTGAAATATGAAAGTCAATTGAGTGTGTGGATATTAGTCAGTTATTTGGATTGATAAGGATAGCAGAGGGATAGAAGAGGGAAAAAGGTTTGCATTTATATAGCTCTTGTTACCCCTGGTTGTGTGTTGAAGAGCTTTCTTGGCGAGTAGCACGCTACTCCTGAACCCATAAAGGTTTAGTGTTGAATTAGTCTTCTGAAATATGAAAGTAATTTGAGTGGTATATATGTTAGTCAGTTATTTGGATAGAGAAGGGTAGCAGAGGGATAGAAGAGGGAAAAAGGTTTGCATTTATATAGTGCTTGCTACTCCTGATGAGGTGTTGAAGTGCTTTTTCGGTGAGTAGCATGCTACTCTGGAACCCATAGAGTATTAGCGGTGCATTAGTATAGTGAAGTATGAAATTTGAGACGTTAACATGTTAGTCTGTTATTTTGATTGAAAAGGATAGTGGAGGGATAGAAAAGGGAAGCATTTTGAGTTTTTTTTTTTTGGAGGCCATAGCAGTAGGAGGAGGTTTGGGATGAGTAAAAAGGGATGTGGAGCGGAAGAGTCAGAGGGAAGAGTTTAGAAAGGCTTGTTTTAGGGGATTGGTCTAGTAAAAGAGGTGTCAGGTGATGCATGGAGGGGTAGAGTAGGGGAGAGTCTTGAAAGGGTTATTTTGGGGATCATAGTAGTGGTATGGGGTTTGGGATGAACTAGAGAGTGGGTGTAGAGGATGTATTGATAGAGGTATAGGGTGAGAAATAGGATAGTGTATTGGAAAGAGTAGTATAAAGAGGTTTCAGATGAGTCATACTTGAGGTAGAAGATATATTGAGAGGCATAGGGTGAGAAATAGGGTGGTGCATTGGATATGCTGAATTAGAAGAAAGTAATAAATATACAGATCCATTTGTACATGGAATGTATATAGATGCATAAAGGAAGTAACTATATGTAGATTAAAGATAGTTATAGAGATATAGGGTGAGAAATAGGGTATTATATTGAATATGCTTTTTAAGGAGAAAAGTACAAATATATAGATCCGAGTACATGGAAGGTATATAGATGCATTAAGGAAGTAAGTATATGTAGATTAAAGATGCATTAGATGAACTCTGGTTTTCAAGTATTGTTGTGCTTTAAAATTGATTTTATTTATTTTTAAAAGAACAATAATTATTCCACATGTTTATACAAAGCAATACACATTTATAGGAACTAATCTATAGTACAGATAAATGCTTATATACCGAGGGATATGCTGTATATTTCTGTTTGCGTATGGTTCTTATGTAAGGAAGAGCCAATTCTTGAGTAGTTTTCTGAAAATAGGGTGGTTGTCCGTGGATCTTACCTTGGGGGGTGTGGGGGGGTAAAGAGTTCCATAGTTTAGCTGCTTGAACAGAGAAGGATGTGCCACCCATGTTTTTTTTCTTTTATCTTGGGATTTTGAGGCGAGGTGCCACTCTAGAGCAGAGGTTCCTTTGTTGAACGTGTTTGGGGATTTTATTCCTGATAAAGAGTGGTCCCATTCCATGTATCGCTTTGTGGGTGATACAAAGCAGCTTCAACATGGCAGAGTTTTTATAGTAACAAAGCTTGATCTTGCTAGTTTGTCAACTTGGGCATGTATCGATAGCTTGGAGTCCATGGTCATTCCGAAATTTCTTACTTCCTTCAATACTTTAGGCGGTGATCCCAGTTCATCAGGTTAGGTGGCAAGCTGGTCATGATGTTTCCAGTCGCCACACTTGAGTATTTCAGTTTTGGAAGCATTCAGTTTGAGATGGCTCCAAGTCATCCATTGATCCACGTCTCTGAGACAACAGAAAATTGGTGAGTTTCCAATGTCTTTGGGGCATTCTAGTTGAAGACGTATTTGTGTGTCATCTGCATAGTTATTTTTGAAACAACAGTGGTTCCCATGCATATAAAATAATCTGAAAACAATAAATATAGGCACAATGGATACTATATTGGATGTGACATGTCCAGCCGGACAGTGGTCTCAATATTTTACTATTTAAGAAAAATCACAAACAAGATTCCTTCAACAATTCTTCGTAGTGGGGCACAAGCCTGTACCCTGACACTTACAAATTGGCAAAGTGAAGAAATAACAAACAGAAAAGGGCTTTTAGGCAAAAGCTACAGACTTCTGCGGTTAAAGATGTGGCAGAAATTCAGATCACACCATTACAGAGATATAACAGGTGGTATATATTCCAATATATATGGTGCTACATAAAGGTCTGCATAGTTATAGCACATGAGGTGAAATTGATTGATCAGTTCCAGTAATGACTTCATGTGGATGTTGAAAAGGTTGGGCAAGATGATATGGCCCTAAAAAATCCCTGCTTTTGTGTAGTATGGATTGAACGACAAAGGTGAGGTATGGATGACCGTAGTTCTGTTTCAAAGGTAGGACGCGATCCAGTCTAGTGCAGTCGCCTCTATGCCGGCATCGTAGAGTCTTTGTATCAGAGTGTCATGGTCAACCATGTCAAAGGCAGCCGATAGGTCCAAGAGGAGTAGCGCAGTAACCCTGATGCGGTCAACTGTGTTCTTCAGGTCATCCCAGATGGCAAGGAGGGCAGATTCTGTGCCTCATCCCGGACGGAAATCCTGTTTGGAAGGCTGAAAGTATGGCATTCTTTTCAATGAATTGTGGTATCTGGGTGAAATCTACTCTTTCTATCAGTTTTCCCAGGAAAGGACATTTGTAATGGGTCTGTAGTTGTCAGCGTTCAGCATGTCCAAGTTTGTTTTCTTCAGTAAAGGGCGTATGTGTGACTTTTTGAGTTCTTCTGGAAATATTCCGGTAGTTAAGGAATCGTTGATGATTATTCTTACTGGAGTGGCAGCAGAGGTTGTTAGGAGAATTGTCTTGAAAGTTTGCGGTGGACACGGGTCAGAAGGGCGTCCGGCAGGCCTGCTTGCTTTGACCAGGTCCATAAATTCATCGTGTGAAATGTGTTGGAAGGAAAGGAGAGGCTGTGTTAGAGTATTCTTGGATTGTTGTTTTGTAAAAGGGTTAGTGCTGGTGCTTTGTCTCTGTTTTAAGTATGAGTCCAACGTGTCTGCTTTGTCCGTGTAATGATTTGCCAGTTTCTTTTTTTTAATTTCTGTTTATTATTTTTCCAAACAAACAAAACAGTAGCCATCTTTTCATTACATTCATATGCATTATGCTAACATCAATCTTGTATATACGGTAGTTGTTGCAATTACTTCCACTTTACATAGTACAGAATATCATTATCCAACTTCTATTTATCAAAGGGTAGGGGAAAATATCACTTGTATAAGCGTCACTAAATGTTCCTGTTCGGTGAATTGCAGCACATTGAATGGAGCAGTTACTATCAGTTTTTCTATATCAAGTTCCAGTATCACTACCAAGAGGTGAACATCACATAGACTACACCACTATTTTCCATATTACGTTGCACTCCACTTTTCCTTCCTACCCAGTGAGGACACCCCCCACTCGGTGTTTGCGTCTCTGCATCGTCAGTGTATGGTAGTCTCCACGCTTTCTGACCCTTCTTCCTGTGTGTGTTCTAGTAGATAGCAGGTCAGTGGGGCCCAAATGTCCCTTGGCCGTGAAGCACTAGGTAGCAGCTCAGCGTATGTAGTAAGGCGCACCTGGCAATGCACCAGATCAGTAATCCACTGCCTGCACCGGCTGGACATAGCCAAGCACGGCCATCAATGGCGTGGGTTCCAATCGCGTATTTGTCATTAATGTCAACGCTTCAAACACCCGTGCCCAATATTCTCCCACTCCTGAACAGGCCCAGGCTAGATGTAGAAAATCTGCCCCTGGTGCTTTGCACCTGTCAAATCTATCTGAGTCCCGCAAGTGATATCTATGTAGCCTAGCTGGTGTATAATATAGCCTATGTAGAAATGTATAATGTATGATACTGAGTCTACTGCTAGACGACACTCTCTCCGTTTGTAGGCAACAATATTCCCACTGTGATTTGCCAGTTTATCTGTGAAATCTTAAGTAACGGCATGAGTTCCTTCTAGGCAATTTGGTTTACGAAATTCAATGAGTATTTTATAGAATTCTTTATTTCCACATTTTAGCATTTTTTAATTCTGTCTGAATAATACCTTTTCTTTGCTTTTTTGATAGCTGGCTTGTATAATCTGTTAATTATCTGTAGGCAAAGTTTGTCTTGTTTTGCGATGTTTTGAGCCAGGCACGTTGCAGCTTTCTAATTTTTTGTTGTATGTCTTTTATCTCTGTATTTCTCCAAGGTGCTTGCTTTTTGCTTGCAGAGCGGTGCCACAAAAGGGAGTATGGTGCCCCTTTTGAACTTTTGTTTGGACACCTTGTCTTGTCAAGGAAGGATGTGAGAGACCCCTCCAAGGATAAACACAAGACATTGTGCATTGTCCTTTGTTAAAGGATGGAATACATGAAAAAAGCAAACAAAAACCTTGAGGCAGGCCAAGGGCTCCAGAAGCTCAGTTAAAAAAAAAAAAATGTCATTGCCTTTTTTTATACATTTCTCTCATCGTACAATATCTCTGTTGCAAATAAATCAATTGTACAAACAGGTCTGACTACTCTTGTAATATTTGAACATATTCATGCTTCTCGCATTACAATTGCCTCTTGTACTGCAGTACAATTCAAGGCCCGGTCTGCTTTCTTGCCCCCCCCTACCCGAAAAATTAAGCGTAACCCTCTATCCCTCCCACCTCCCACTGGCACTTCTGTTCTGTCTCCTATAACTACCAGATGTCTTCCTGTGGTCACTTCTCTCACTTCTCGTTGTGTGGATCTCTATCCTTTGGCCTCCCTGAAGTAGCCCAGATCCTCCTCAGTGCATGGGGTCTGACTGGTAGCAGGGGCTGGGTAAAAAAATTACACCCACACGCCATCTACTAAAGAGAAACACGAAGAAGAGTCCTAGGTGGAGCGGGCCCATCAAAAAAGGAGAAAGAACAAGTCTTGCCTCTTGTTGCCATCACACACCCCATAGGGTGTCATGTTTCATCATTGGGCATTTGCTCCTCGTTGGACCGGCGCTGCGATCCCCAATGGGTCCCCCAAAGGGTCACTTTATCGGAGATCTTTTGAGGCATTAGGTGTAAGGGTGCAGGCACCTGCTACAGGAGTGAGTACTTAACAGAGTACGGGGACTAGTCACAGAGCTCTATCCTTTGTATGTTATGTTTGTAACTTATGTTTAATTGTGCCTATGTTTTTTCTAGTAGCCCGACAAGGTACGGGCGTCTTACGATCACAGCCATTGGATTGACTCTCGTTTTAACAGGAGGTAAGGACACCATGAGGCATGGTTACTTGTATGTTTGGAATGATGGGGTATAATGCCTTTGATCTGTAGTGAGTGAAGGGGCCCCTCATCGGCGCAGCACTTTAGGAGTAGGGATGAATTTCGTCCTTTTTGTAACATGGCTCCCCTGCTGTTTTGAACTGCCATGAAATATATATAATTGTTCCAGGCCTTCCCCCTCACGCCCTGAGTTTAAAGCTTTTTATCCTCAGTGTGGCCTCATGCTTTTTTAACTTTTCTTCATGACATTGATAAGTTGTGCACACAATTGTGGCACACTACGTCGCATTAAGCTAGTCTAATGCACGTTATATATGTCTTCTCTTTCTTTTCCTTTCTTGTCCTACGTTTTGGTCAGGAGCAGCATAATGGCCCGCCCTGCCAAGTATTTTGGGTATTTACCTTTTAACTATCACGTGCACATCACTATTCTTTTTATATCCTGGTCCTGAAGAAGCACCTATGACCTTAGCGGCAAAAGAGGCGCGAAACATGTTGACCGTTTTTTTTTATACCTAGGCATAATATGCCATTTGGGATTGTATTCTAAGTAAGAGTTTTCATTCTGCCAGGCGGGGTACTACATCAAAATACCCGTTTATAGATTATCCCTTGTCAGCTTTCACTCCCTATGCACGCACTTTGTTACCCTCATATAGGACCCACACCCCACACACCCTCATGTACCATCTGGCATGCCTCAAAAGATCTCCGATAAAGTGACCCTTCGGGGGACCCATTGGGGACTGCAGCGCAGGCCCAACGAGGAGCAAATGCCCGATGATGAAGCATGACACCGTTTGGGGTGTGTGAGGGCAACAAGAGGCAAGACTTGTTCTTTCCCCTTTTTTGATGGGCCCATTCTATCTAGGACTCCTCTTCTTCACGTTTCTCTTTAGTAGATGGCGCATGGGTGTAATGTTTCGACCCTGCCCCTGGAATAGTGTCCTCCATTTGTCATATATGTTACTTTGGGGAGCATGGACACAGGACCATTAACTGGCTCCCGGTCCCCCCCTTCTTTTTTTATAGAGTCTTACTTGTAGCTCCAGAAGCTCTGGTTTGGTGAAAAGGCTGCCATGGTGGAGTTCCAACCAGGACAGAAGGCATGGGTTTTGGAGCTTGTGGCACCTAGGGTCCTCCAGGACAAATGGACTGGGATCTACCCTATCCTTGAGAGAAAAAGGGAGGTCACTTATCTAATTACCTTGGCACATGTAGAAACCCCAAGAGGGTGATACATGTAAATAGCCTTAAACCCTACAATGACAGGGCTGATGTGACCATGCTTATGGCTACAGATGAGGAACAGGAGGCAGAGATTGAGCCACTCCCTGATCTCCTCTTTCACAACCCTACTGATGGGTCAGTTGATGGAGTGGTCTTTTCAGACACCCTCACTGCCCAACAGCAGACTGATTGCAGGCAAGGTATGCCCAGACGTGGGTCCTGGGCTCACCGTGCCACTGGATTCAATCTATCCTGGCTGATGAAACCGGTCCCAGGATGCTTGTTTCTGTTCCAGGGAGGACCTGGCTTGGCAGTGCGGGCTGGACTGTTCCCAAGAGGAACAGGGTCAAGACTGATTTGCAATGGCTGGGTCTAAACTGGGGTGGCATGGTGAGCAAAAGAACGATAGATTTAACCGAGATCTCTTGACTGGGGGTGAATGTTTGATTTGCTCTGCATACTGTCCATCATCTGTTTCTTTTGTTTTTTTAGTGGGAACAAAAATGGGTCCATTGGACTATGCTGCTACCCTAGTGGCCTGAGCAAGGGAGTTCAATAAGTGATGAATGGGTTGTGTTCTCTGGGCAGACAGGCTGCCCCTGCTCTAAGTTTGTTATCACGTGAGTGCACAGACACCGCTGGTTGTTGCAGACTGATAAGGGGTGTGATGTGATAGCACAGAGCAAAGTGTTGGGGTGCTGCAGTCAGCGGCAGAGGAGCATGGCTTTCTTCCTGACTTCTACTATGCAGGAATTACACCTCTACGTTGAAATAATGCCTCATATAGCATGTGCATCTGGCAGTTACCATACTTATCTTGTGTTCCTCAAATTTCTGTGCTTGGACCAAACTATTGGAGATTTACCGAAGAGAACCATGCCTCCCGTGGATCCCAAACAGCACTTTATAATAGACATATGCAGAATTTAGAAATTTGCCTCTGTTGAAATCCGTTGAATTTCCAGTAGCTCAATTTCGATGATAATATTGACCGTGTATATACTACCAACTGAATTTTTTGGGGACTTAATAATGGGTGTAATTGCCCAATTCAGTTGTTCTTTTTTTTTATTGGCCATGGATGCCCTTCACCTATGATCAGGTAGGCCCTGAATTCACATAGCTATCTTAACAGCAGAAGATATGGAAGATATGGTAGAATAAGCTAATGTATCGTTTTATTAGCATTATGTTAAAATGCATTTTCTGAAAATTAAAAAATAGTATTTAGAGACAAAATACTGTTTTTCCCGAAATTGTAAGCTTCTGTTTGGGAAATGTATCTAAAATGGAAATTTTATATTTCATGATGACAAATCTGTGTTCAGAAGCTGGCAAGTGAAAGTTTAAAATTAAATTACTTCATTTCTGTATTACATAATAGTTTATGTTGATTCCCGAGACATATTGCTCATTGTGCTTACTTATTACTGAAGGGCTGTTACTGCTGTGGTTTTAGAGGCACTTCATCATCTATATTGACAAAGCTACTTTATATTATAATTTACTGTTGTCTGAGCCCTAAGCATGTGACAGTGTCAACACAGTACTTAGTAAAACTCTCATAGGGCAAATAAATGGACTGATGGCATCCAGGGAAGGTGCTATTGCTGCCCATTCTAGATTTAGTGAAACTATTTGCATCGTTTGTACTACTTTAGGGCACATCTGTGGTGTTTGTGCTAAGTCTCTTCTTAACAATATGTTTGGTACCTCGCATCAGAAAGGGATTTCTTTCATAGAGTTTGGCAAATCCCTGAAATGCAAGGGTTTTGGAGGAATAGATGAGAATCTTCTAGGGTTTTTTGTTAGTGTGTTGTATTTAACCCTAAAGTTGGTGTTCTAGATATCTTTAGAACACTGCAAGGCTCTTTTGAATTTAGGTTTAATCCTGGTAAAAAGAAGGTTGTTCAACATTGGAGAGCGAGGGAGACCCTATCTGTAGAAGCTTTGTTCCAGGCATATTTATGAATCCTGAGGCTGTCCAAGGAAACAAAAGCTTATCTGGGGCCCTGATAGATGTACCTCGGGATGTTATGGAAACTATTTGAATGTGAAGTCGCACTAAGGGGGTAATGGATTTGTTGATTTAATGCTTCAAAATGTCTTTCTACTCATCGAACAATATTTGATTGTGCTTTGTCATTGGTCATGCTTAGAGGTATTTATTGAATGCATTCTTTGGCATGGGATGAGTGTGAAACCTTAAATGTGGCAGAATTTTTAGTGCCAGTGGGGCGATGGACTTAAATCAACCCCTTTCCAGTTTAAGTGTGTCTCAAAAGGCCACTTGGCGGTCATGAAGTAACAGCACCACAGTGCACCAGTTCACTTGCATGCCCAGGCACTGCACAGTCATTAGCTCCTTTAATTCAAGATGGCAATTTGGGCCATGGCTGCTGTGCATTGTATATACTTGAACACAGCTGCTTCTCATAAACTCATGTTCGGAGCTGGACTACACCATTAATCGTTCTTGTGGACATCAATTAAAATTCTTCAGGTACAGTTTCGATGAAAGTTTTATGTCCTCCTATCTTTCACCTGTCTTGAAGTCTGAAGGCAGTACGAGTCAAAATATATAACTTTTAAAAGTTATTTCAGGTTATAGGTAAGTAAGAGAACAATGCACCACCAGAGTAATGATGTAGTTACAATTCAGGTTAAGGACATACTCCAGATGTGAGCTGCTGGCCTCACAGGGACATCAGAAACAGTGACATTGCATGCAACACACCAGATCAGGGAAACTCAATCTTTCAGCAAATACTCAGACATATATCGGACAGCGATGTCAATATAGGTATTTTGTCTATCCCCATACCTTGTTTATACCTAAAGCAGTCAGCGATATTATGCAAGTTACCTATAGGAAGACCATCTTTGCTGTTCTCATCTTGCTCAGTTAATTGCAGTCTGTGTCTGAGCATCACATTTGCTTTTCCATCTCAAAAAGAATATGTATAGCCTTGCCTTTTTCTCTTATCCCCTTGTCTCTTGGGTGGAAAGACACAATACAATTCTGATTTTACAAAGGCTCTGACATTCTGCTTCAACATCACCTATGAAAGTAATACGCTTTTCAAGCAAGCCAGCTATTGTCTATACCAAAAACAAGAGTAGAGGATCACATTTTCTGTATGAGTATTTGGTTTCATTGAACTCTATTGTCTTATAAATCACAGAACACACTTGAAAAAGAACAAGCAAACACTTCTTGAGTTGAAAAATACAACAAAGCAAGTTCTTTTCTTTTGTTGAATCTGTATCCTCTTTCTTTTCTTTATTTGCGAATCTTCATCACATAACACACGTATAAAAACGTACAGCCTACGTGTTTCATCCCAAGCCCCGGGGGACTTCTTCAGGGCAATATGTAAATGTAGGTTATTCTAATTCATTGAGAAGAAAAACATAATTCTCTCTGAATTCCGTCAGATCCCTATTTATTCAGGAGATGATATATAATACTGTATTGGGTATTAATTCCATCAATCTGGGTCACACAATAGGTGCACATAAAGATTGTTAAAGACTAAAGGAAAGGTATTTTCTGACAGCTCCTATGAGAAGGGTTATAGAGCCTCTGGGGCGACTCTAACCAGAGTAATGGTTCCATCAAATGTATACATTTGTGGATAGAATCAGAATATTATGGATTATACACTTTATCGCGGCACAGTTTCTAATATGAGCTGAATAAATATGGATTTGACGGATTTCATAATGAACGATGTTTTTCTTCTCAACAAATTAGAATAACCTACATTTACATTTTGTCCTGAAGAAGTGCCCCGGGCTTAGGACGAAACGCGCAGGCTGTACCTTGTTATACATGTGTTATGTGATGAAGATTTACAAATAAAGAAAAGAAAGGTGATACAGATTCAACAAAAGAAAAACTTGCTTCGTTGTCTTTTTCTATTCAAGAAATGTTTGCTTGTTCTTTTTTAAATGTGTGTTCTGTGATTTATAAGACAATAGTGTTCTATGAAACCATATACTCATACAGAAACATTGCTCCTCTACTCTTGTTTTTTGTACTATATTTGTCCAGGCTTTTCTTAACGGTTGGCCCGAAGACTGAGTACTGTTAAATACTCTGAACAATAACAGTGTGTGGCAATCGTATACCATAACAGTTTTTCTAGCAATACAATTGTCTATTGGATAATCTCTTGTATTACCGATATGCTTCTCCATTCTCAGGCCTCTGACGCAGACAGAAATCGCCTAACTCCGCCAGAGTGTTGTATGTGAATTATGTTCTGTCTACAGTGGAATGTTCAAGAATTGGAATGACGATTGTTAGATAGCAGGATGTAGAATGCACAAGGTGTTAGTTGGTCGCCTCCTAGGAGTTGGGTAGTTGTTAAGTTGCTCTTGCTACAAATAATTTTTTTAGAACAATCCACATGAGGAGTGTTTTTCATCTTTCTTTGCCACACGTTTTGCCGATGAGCTGAAAAACGAGTGAGAGCAGCATTCATCTTGCCTCCTGTGGCTTGGTTATTAGAGCTGTCTCTGTGCTCAATTAATGAGTGTCAGAATCCGCTGTGAAACCACGGCAGTAATTGAGCGCTGGCACTAATGAGTGTCATTTCAACTTTTAAATGTATGGCCGTAAACTTTGCAGAGGAGAGTATTTGTTAAATTGGAGGTATACTCACGTACATCGTAGGCCTCGAGCATTTACAGCCTGCACACGTTTTTTCATCTTCAGGGGCAACTTCTTCAGCTACAGTGTGCCTTGTCACAGGATTTCAAGGGAGCATGTGTGACATCATGCGCATACAGCCATCTTGGATTGGGCAGCCTTTCTTCTCTTGTCCCAGGATTCCAAGGAGGCGCGAGTGACATCACGCAAAACTGGCTTTTTTAGATTGGGTATCCATTCATTAAGAAGTGTTGTACATACGCCCAACAGGAGTGCATGTAACATCACTCATAGATGGCTATCTTGCCAATTGTTTTTTGGAAAGTATATTTTGTCATGTCCAACATAGCTGCACCACCCTCTTCTTGCAAATGGCTGGTGAACCTCCAATGGAATGAGAACTTTGGTACCCAGTTTACATAGCGTATGTTGAAGTTTTAGAAGGTGATGATAGCACTACAGAAATTACCTTTCTTAAAACATTGCTTAGGATTACTGATTTAAAAGAATGAAAGAATGTACTTCCTTTGGAACGTGTGATGCTTTGGATGTATTTGACGCAAGCTATAACAAAAAATATAAAAATTCTATTCTTGTGCCAAAAAAGAAGATGAATCTTTTGAAGACTTTCGGCATTATAATCTTCTTCTTTTTTTAAAACCTACTTTACTGCGTCAAAAACATTAATTATCACATACAGACGAAACTGTGCATATGGTGATACAGCAGGACATAGTAACATTACAGTGGAGAAACTCAATGCTTACATTCACAACCATAAAAGGAGCACCATTTCCCTCACACCCATTCATGCTTATTGGGGCACATGCAATATAAATAGGCTTCTCCTGTTGCACACACCAATCTACCCACGACACCAACATCGGATTGAGGGGAGTGGCCGTTGTCTTCATGTACGAAACACCTCTTTCTTGGCAACCAAGCAGGCCACCCCAAGTAATATTTGTTCAGCCCACGGCCCCCCAGTTCTTCCACCAGCCCCAGCAGCACATTCTGAGGCCAACCCCAGAGGGCATCCAAGAACCGCTGAGAGCTCCTGGCCCACCCAGTTCCAGAAGGGACGCAGTACCATACAGTCCCATGCTACGTGGAAAAAGTCCGCTGCCCGAAGTGCACATCGCATGCAAACAACCTGGGCAGCGGGTGACATTCACTGCAGGTGACGTGGGAAGAGATAAGTTGCATGAAGATCATTTATTTGGATCATACGCAAATAGGAAGAGATTGCCTATTCCCGGGCCCCATGTAAGCTTTCTTCCAATTGTCCTTGTCAATGTCTCCCACGCATGATATCCACTTCTGTCTGAGCCATTCGAGGCCATCTGGGGCATGAATAACTAGGAAACAGTAAATCAAAGAAATGGCTCCTATCCTCAGGCATCCCAAAAAGATCTTAGCTTCATTTTTATTTTATTTTTTTAAACTATTTTTATTAATTTTGTGCACACAACATACAATCTCAATTCCCATATCAGCTCGTTCGCAGTACATACTGCCATGTCTCTTCCTCACAATCCCCAACAACAATCCCTAAGCAAGACAACCCACCACCCCCTCTACCCCCACCCCCCCTTGTCAGTGTGCCTCATTGCCCTTGTTACGGCTTGTCAGAGCTATCACATCAGCAGCAGGTATTATTCCCTTCCGGCCATTGCCCACGCAAAAGTCCAGGTATGGTCCAATACTGCCCACGACCTCCATTCCATCCCTGAATTCAGGCAACCCACACAGTCCGCCCCCTTCCTGCATCCGGGCCCATTGTTTAACTCCCCTCCTCCACCACAGCAACCTCCACCCCTCCCCGCCCCGTATTCTCCTCCGGGGTCGCCGGGACGCCAGCCTCTCCACCATCATCAGCCTCCAGAAGCGATTGCAAATCCGTCACAAGCGCGCTCCATGCCCTAGCAGTCTCTAGCGCTTTATCATTTGCCGTATGCCTAGCCAATAGCAATCTAAGAGAACCTTCACACGAGGCCCATTGCAGGAAGCACCTCCGCCACTTCAGGAAGTTAGGTCCCCCTCTAGATTTCCAATGAAGAGTAAGTTCCCTTTTGGCCATTATGAACCCCAAATCATAAAACTTGCTAGTGACTTTAGTGGCAGGGGTATGGGGAAACCAGAGTAGCAGGCATGCACCCGCGTCTGCATCGACCTGACGACCCGTAACCACATTCAGGCAAGCGAAAACATCAATCCAGTATGTGCCAAGCCCTGTACACGACCAGAACATATGCTCAAAGTCAGCGTCCTCCGCGGTACAGCGCGGACATAACGATTGCGCACCTCCAAAGATCCGTTGGATTTTGGCAGGCGTCCAATACGCCCTATGAAGTGTGTAATACTGAACCAGTTGAAACCGAACATTACGGGTGCCCTTCCAGGCCCTGCATACAAGCTGAGGCCAGGTCGTCTCCTGTATCTGCCGACCAAGGTCAGCCTCCCAGCGCTCCCGCAGCCCGTCAAGGGGAGGGGGGTCAGCTAGCGCCAGCCTCCGGTACAGGCATGTGATGGCTTTATAGGTGCCAGCCGCCATCACGACATACTGGCAGCCCAGCGACGTGGGTGGTTCCACCAGCCCCATCTTCCAGCGCCACTGAAGCCCAGTAACCAAAGCCGCATGTAACAAGAAGTCACCCCTCGGCAAATCGTAGGCCTCCTGCAGGGCACCGAACGGCATCAAGGCGCCGTCCCGGTATAAATCCCCTAGCATGTGAACCCCTGAGTCCTCCAAGGCTGGCAAGCGCCGACCAATCCCCACCATGCGGGAGGGCAGTACACATGCCCAAGGGAATCTCCGGCGCATATGGGGCACGACATCCCACCCGCATGTGGCTACGCAGCCAGCATCGGCGAAGGGTACGCTCTTCAAGAGTCAGCCGCTCCAACCGAAGCTCCTGTTGGAGCACAATAAAGGATAGGACATGGCGCTGTATAATCCTACCCTGCGGTCCGTCCGGTCCTCTAAATTCCCGCGCCACCGCCTGCGTGAGCCACTGAAGCTGAGCAGCCAAATAATACCATTCGAAGTCCGGCACTGCTAGGCCACCCTCCTCTCGGGACCTAAGCAAAGTATTCAGGGCTATGCGTCGCCTGCCGGTTCCCCAGATAAAACCTATCACCGCGGATCTTAATATTCGGAAAAAGGAGGGCGGTATCCACACCGGTAGCGTGCGGAAAAAATATAGTAGTCGCGGCAGGACCACCATTTTCAACAACGCAATTCGCCCTGCCACAGACAACGGAAGGACTCGCCAAAACTTCATGCTACCTCTAATGCCCCTCATGGCCCTACCCACATTCCCCTCATAAAGGAGTGAATGGGTGTGATATATATGGACTCCAAGGTACTGCAGGCAGTCCGGTTCCCAGCGCAGGCCATCCAACCCCTCAGGTCGGGCGCAGCCGGAAGTCAAGGGGAAGAGGCAGGTCTTAGACCAATTAACCCGGAGGCCCGATAGGTTCCCGAATTCCTGGAGCAGGGCCCGTGCTCCCGTCACTGACTCATCTACATCGGCCAAGTATAACAAGAGGTCGTCGGCATACAAGGAGATATAATGCATGTCGCCGCGTGATGGTACCTCGACAAAGTACCGACCCTGCCGGGCCCGCGCCGCCAGCGGCTCAATCGCCAAAGCGAAAAGGAGCGGGGATAATGAGCAACCCTGTCTGGTGCCCCGACCTACCGGGCACGCCGCAGAGACGGAACGGCCCGTTCGAACCCTAGCAGTGGCCGACTCATACAGCAGTCTCGTCCAACGGACGAAGCCGTCCACCAACTCGAACCGAAGGAGCACGCAGAACAAGTAAGGCCACTCCACACTGTCGAATGCCTTTTCGATGTCCACCGACAGCACGGCCGCCCCCGCGGGTCCCTCCCCTTCAACATCCATGACCCTTATCAGGCGACGTATGCATGTCGAGGTGTTCCTAGTGGGGATAAAGCCCAACTGGTCCGGGTGCACCAGAGAGCACATATGAAAAGTCAGCCTCGTCGCCAATATCCTGCTCAACACCTTGTAGTCCACCGTGAGCATCGATAGCGGACGATACGCCGTCCTAGCTGTGGTGAGGCCACCCCTTTTCAACAGCGGAACTACGATCGCCTCTCGCGGCGACGCCGGCAATCTACCCTGCTCCCAGGCCTCCCCATAAACCTGGTGTAATCGGGGTGCCAGGAGATCCACATATGCAGCATAAAACTCCACCGGGAGGCCGTCCCCCCCTGGCGTTTTCTTCCTGGCCATATGCTTAATCGCCGCTCTGATCTCCCCCTGCGTGATAGCCGCCCCTAATGCGGTACCCTGCTCCGGATCCAGCCGCGGTAGCCGAGCCTCTTCAAGGAAGGCATCCAGTGTCGCAGGGCGTGCCGCCATCTTGCTCCGATAAAGTTCTGCGTAGTAATCCCGAAAGTGAGTATTAATCTCCTGCTGCGAGTGGACCAGGTCCCCAGTCGGAGTAGCCAACGACAAAATCGGCGTGCCCCTAGCGTCAGGATCAGCCAACCATGCCAGCAGCGAGCCGACCCTATCCCGTTCCGCATGAGCTCGAACCATGTATTCCCGGTAGTCGTGGCAGCGGAGCCTCTCCACCTGGGTGGCCACCCGTTCTCGAGCCGCTAGCATTTCTGCCCTATTGCCGCCTGCCCCATGGCCACTCCTCTCCTCCTGTCGCAGAGCGGCCTCCTCCCGTGCGACGTCAGCCAGCAACGTCCGACGAACCCCCGACGAGGATGAGAGGCACGCGCCTCGCACCACCACCTTGAAGGCGTCCCACTCGATTGCTCGGGTGGACGCAGTACCCGAGTTCTCAAGGAAGTAACGCTCAATGCAGTCCCGCACTTCAGCAAGGAAAACCGGGTCCTCCAGCGTCAGTGGGTTCTGCCGCCACGTGGGAACCGGTTGCCGCTGTCTGGTCCAGAGGACCGTAAGCAGGCAAGGGTTATGGTCCGATATGGTCCGCGCCAGGTACTCGCAATCATGAGTAAGCTCCTGAGCCCCACCCGAACAGAGGAAAGTGTCGAGACCTACATGTAAATCATGCGGCGCCGAATAGAACGAATAGTCCCTATCTGTGGGGTGACACGTCCGCCACGCGTCCTGGAGTCGCCAGCGGTCCTGCCAGTCCCTCCGAGCCTTGGCCACTCTGCACACCACCGACTGAGCAAGCGGTGGGTGGGAACGGTCCATCTCAACATCTGCCACAGAATTAAAGTCCCCTCCCATGTACACCGTGCCCACGAGCATATCCGGCAACCAGCTTGACAACACGGAGAAGAACGCAGCCTGATCAAAGTTAGGGGCGTAAACACAGCAAAACGCAACATCCCGGCCATCCAGCCTCCCCAACACTGCCACAAACCTCCCTTCCGGATCCACCCTGGTGATCAATGGCTGAAAGGGGACACCCGCCCGCACCCAAATTAGCACCCCCCTAGCATGCGCCGAGTAAGTAGTATTGAAGAGTTGCCCTCTCCATCGCCGCTGCAGCGCCTGCCCTTCTGCCAACGTTAAGTGCGTCTCCTGCAAAAAGGCCACCTGGACCCCCCTCCGGAATAAATATGCATGTACTTTATATCTCTTCCTCATAGAGTTGAGCCCCCGTACATTCCAGGTGATGCACTTCAAGTCTAATCTAACCGCCATCAACGGGCACATAGCAAAGTCCAATCCCCCACAAACCCATCGGCACACTGACAATACCCAAAAACTCAGAAATCCCGAAACAACCCCAACCAACTCCCATCCCACCCACCCCCAGAACAGGCATCAAACAGTCGTCACCCATCCAAACCCAACCCCAGAGTACGAGGGAAACTCTGGGAGACACCAGAGACTCACAAGTTATGTGAGGTCGAGGAGGTGACTCCCCACCAGCCGGCCGGACAGCCAGGACCCGTCACACCAGGAGAGGTCGGTCCCGACTAATAGTAGACCTCCCCATCCCCCTCCCAGCAGCACCACCCCCCACTAAGAAGGCCCAGGACCCAACACCTCCCATAGGGAGCAGAGTACAGCCACATTACCATCCGCCCAGAAAGCAGGACCCCCTCCGCCCATAATGTGCCCACTCCGCCAGACCAGCACACCCCCTTACTGTCCACTACACAGCTTCCCGCAGTCACTCATCTAGCAGTCCATCGGCTGTCTGTGGGGTGATCTGAGGCAACTCCCCAGTTTCCTTATCCGAAGCCTCATCCGAGCCTCCCGGGTCCGCCTCATCCGAACCCAATCTGGAGCCCGAGTCCACCACCTGGGCCGCAGGCGCTGCTCCGGAGATGTTGAGGTACTGGGTTTTTAGGAACCGGTAACCCAGCGGTGCCAGGGGATCAACACACCAAAGACCTCGGGTTCTCCTGAGTCAGACCCACAGAAACTTCAGAGTCTTCTAGGTGAAGTCAAAGATTAGTTTATTGGCTGCAACCAAGGTGACAGGGTCCTAGAAGTACGATACAAGTATATTCAGGAGACTGCACACTTTCACAAAGTTAGGCTTCTCTTCTTATACATAACATTTGCCCTTTGGCGAAACATTCCTTGGGTGCGCGGTATTTCATTTATGGTTACTGATTACAATAAGAGAGCAGAGTCATGATGACATGTACATATTTCACGTCGTGATGCCCATAACAAATCATCCGGCAAGGCCCAACATTTCATCAGATATCGCTGGACCCCTAATAAAAATGGTCACCTCCCCACCATAAAATAAGTGAGGAAAAGGAAAGAAGAAAGATGTGAGCGAGATATGGCAGGTGTGCGTGCTGAAATGGCTTTATGGCCGGTTGGGCCTAGATACTATCTTGTTTGGTCACTGGGAGGGAACTGACCTAACGAGCTCGGCCTGGGGCAATGGTTCTAACTTGTACTGGGGTCAGGAAGAAGTCGATTAAGGAGTACGTGTCCTTGTGGAATCAAATTCGACTGGATTAAGGCCTATGAAAAGGGCAACATGCAATTAAGGGTTCAGAAGGTAAATGACGATTTCGAGGTGAAATTGTCACTCGAATATACTGAAAATACATGTGCTTGATGTACTCGTCATTTCCGGTCTTTTGATACCAAATTCGTCCTATTTCGACGAAGTTTTTATTCTCGAGTCCGGTACTGTTACGGATCCATATTTTTCAGAACCACAGACCCTCCTTTTGCCCTTACATAGGCAATTAATCTATCCTCATGTTAATCTGAGTCCAGATCTATATTCCTAAAGTCATTGAGGTGTTGCTGCAACATCATTCTAGTGCTGAGTTCGTGTCTTGACACAGGCTTCCTTACACATGATGTAGCACAGAGGCCACATATTGCAGGAGCGCACTGTATGCATAGACAGAACAGGAAAAGAATGGCTAAGACCATCCCAATGACCATCAGAATTTTCCATCCCCAGGCAGATATCAGTTCCCAGAACCATCCCATTAATGACCAATCTCCTTTATCCACATGAATAGATTCGGAAATCTTATGTAGTTTGGAGATGGCCCCGTACACTGTTGGAGCATTATCTGGAATGAAAATGCAACAACTGGACTGGATCAATTTGCATACTCCACCCCGGTCCGCAAGTATTACATCTAAAGCGACCCGGTTCTGAAGGGTCATCAGTCGATCCGACTGGAGCTCAGCAGTCAGGTTACTAAGGGCACCGGCAGTCTCAATCACGGTGGATTCAACTACCCTTGTCAATTGCCTTATGTTTCTGCTGTTAACCATGGCTCCCCAGAACGGCAGAATACCCAGTGCAAAGTCACCAAATTCTTGACCCGCAGTGTCTTCTTTACTCAAAACACCTCGGACTATCCTTGTCCGATGGTAATCCGCCGCTGCTGTGTAGGTGGGAGGTAACAGGAATGAAACAAAACATGAGCCCGAGAAGTCAGGGGGCAACCATGTATAGGCTCTATCGTGGCAGATGAAATAAGTACCCTTTGCGGCTAAAAAGGCGGGGGAAGTCTGATATCCAAAAACATACGTTTCTGTGCAGACACTCTTCCCTAGCTGAGCTCTGGAATTCCTACCAATACCTTGCAGACACAGGTGCCCTTGATGGGGCACGATCCAGATAGGGGACGATCTCTTAGCTTGCTGTTTCTCACTTAGTGTAGTGCCATATCCGGTCACATTCCAACCTACATATGCAAGTATCTCATCGTCTGGGGTATCTTCGTAAGAAGTCACTTCCTTGATCATGTCAACTATACCCTTCACTAGGGCGCTAGTCTTGAGGTTGTCTTTTACAGAACGTAGGGGTTGGATTTCTCGTGCATATATGAACATTGTCCTATATGCCCATACTGACCCATTGTGACTAAATGGCAGGACCAAATAGGGGATACCTCTATCCGTGGTGTGGGGCATGAGACCACACACCCAACAGTTGGTTGTGTTCATTACAAGTTGGTGTTGGTGTAATAGCTGAACGAAGGAGTTATTAATGAACTCTAATCTCCTATTTGATTCGTGGTCAGGCAAAGAGTGGAAAGAATGAGAGGAAACAGTAGGGGGAGGTATGGGTGATGTAGTAGGCGTGAATGTCATATGAGAAGAGAATAAAAAATAGCTTATCAAAAACATCATTACGCTAAATATCATAAAAATACACATCATTATAAAAAATTTCTTTCTCATTGTTTTCAAAAGTCTCTGCTTAAAGTTCATTTGTCTGGCAGTTCTCTCCACATCAGGAAACTCCATCCTCTCTAAGGTGCTGCCCGCGGCGGTAGGTTGTTTCTGCTAAAGGATGCTTCCGTCAGTCTAGGGTGGCTCCCTTCGACCAACTGGAACCAGCAACCTATTGTTGTCAGCTGCACCCAAAAGTCTTTAGTCAACCGCGACCCTAGCAGCGTAACCCGGATGGCGGTTCAAAAAAAACCAAAAATAAGCAAGTTACCTAGATGGGAGAATCTGCATTTTCAAAATAGCATTTTGGAAGGAAAAAATTCATTATTTTATTAGTCCACAGGTTTTTCTCTCGGATCAAAAATAAATCACTTTTCCTTTAGTCTGTTTTTCTCGGTCGGAAATTATAGCGTCTTTTCCCGGGTGCTGTCTGGTCCGGAAATAGTAGCTCAGGTTCCACAGAGTTCAATTGTTCTGATGGCGGCGTAGTTTCTTGAAAAATGTTCTTACTGTCACAATCACGTTTAGCTTCTTTTACGCGTTCATCAATTGTGCGCTTTGAGTCAGTGCCTCCTGTCCGGACCCATTGGTCATGTGGCAGAGGGAAAGGTATTTTCTTACAATGGATCCCGTGGACCCAATTGGCCTTCCCCTCCACCTTAATAGTTGACCTTGTGGACAGGAGGACGAGGTGAGGTCCGGTCCATCTGGGCTGGTCGTTTCTTGTTCTCTGGAAATTCTTGACCAACACCCAGGTGCCGGGGTCAATGGAGTGACCCGGTGTCTCGGAAACCGGAGGCAAGGTGTTGTGGACCTGTTGATATAAAACACGCAATTTAGCCGTCAATTCATACAGATAGTCGAGCAAAATTGGGTGTTGCAGCTCGCTAAACTTCGTGGGCCTAGGCACTCCCCATATGTTGGCTGGCCGACCAAAGACTATTTCATAGGGGCTGAGTTTCATTCGCGAATGCACAGTCATTCTGGTGGATAGGAGTGCTAAGGGTAGAGCGTCGGGCCATTTAAGACCCGTGCTCGCTTGGATTTTGGCCAATTTAAGTTTAAGCGTGCCATTGTAACATTCCACTAATCCAGCTGATTGGGGGTGATTTGCAGCGTGGAACTTCTGACTAATGCCTAGCCCTTCACACACTCGTTTCATCACACAACCCACAAATTCACTTCCGTTGTCCGACCAGACCATTCTAGGCATTCCGAACCTGGGGAAGAACTCTTTCACAAGGGCTTTCGCTGTGGACAAGGCAGTATTGTCCCTTAGGGGATAGGCTTCTACCCATCTTGAGAAGGCGCAAACAACCACGAGCACATATTTTAAGTCGTTGCACCTCTCCATGTGTATGAAATCTAGCTGCAAAACCTCGAACGGATACGTAGGAGGTGCGAAATGACCAGCTGGAGTTGGGGTTCCCCTACCAGGATTGTGTTTCAGACATACCATGCAATTCTTGACAACATTCTCTGCACACTTGGGAATCCCTGAATTCTTCCACACTGGGGCCAATAACTCGCAAATCCCTTTCGTGCTGATATGGGCCATCCCATGAGCCATTGTAACCACTGCAGGCACATACGCGTCGGGTAACAACCATCTTTGTTGCTCTGTCGATTCAATCCAACAACCATTTATATCCATTCTCCCTGTACTTTCTTTCCACATGCTTAACTCTTTCTCCGTGGCCTCAGCTTGGATGGACTTCACACTCTCTATTGTGTCTTCACATATTCCAACATCGCCAGTCCATCTTTCTGGGCTCGCAACATACATTCGGCTCATCACATTCTTTGCCGTTTCTTTAGCAGTTTCATCAGCAAATGCATTTCCACGACCAACATCATCGATCACTTTCTTGTGTGCACTACATTTCACAACTGCTACTTTCAGGGGCAACGTCAGTGATTCAAGAAGCTCATTCACCAACTGACCGTGCTGAATCTTAGCTCCATGCGAAGTCAGGAACCCACGTTCTCTCCACAATCGTCCAAAACTGTGAGCCACTCCAAAAGCATACTGACTGTCGGTATAGACAGTCACTTTCATTCCTTTTGATAACACACATGCTCTCGTAAGTGCCACGAGTTCGGCGGCTTGAGCCGAACCATGTGGTATTCGCGCAGTTTCAACGATTGTGTGCAAAGTTGTGACAGCATACGCTGTAGTCACGTTACCGTTTGGGAGCTTAAAACATGAACCATCCACCCATAATGTACCATCACATTCGGCGAGAGGAGTATCGGATAGATCAACTCTCCCTTTGGTCTCCTCCTCCGTCCTGAGGAAACAATCGTGCTTTTCTGAAGCATCCGATTCCTCAGCAATTGGTAACAATGTGGCTATGTTCAGGGTACTGCATCTTTTGATGTGCACATGGCTCGCTAGTAGCGTCAATTCATAACTGGACAGTCGAGCACTAGTTAAGTGCTGTGTCTTGGTCCTATTTAACAATGTGTCTACTGCATGCGGGACCATCACGATTAGTGTATTATTCATTACTAGGCCTGCAGACTGTCGAATAGAAACAGCTGCTGCTGCTGTGGCCCTTAGACAACTTGGCAATGCTCGTGCTACCGGATCCAAAGTTGACGAAAAATAGGCGCATGGCCGTTGTCTATCTCCGTGTAACTGAGTCAGCACAGACAATGCACAGCCCTCCTTCTCGTGGACATATAATGTGAAGGGCTTACTGTAGTTGGGGTTACCTAACACAGGGGCCGAACATAATGCTGTGCGTAATTCGAGAAAACTTTTCTGACACTCATCGGACCAAGGAATGGGATTGGGTGTATTTGTACATGTTAGTGCCAATAAGGGTTTGGCTAATAACGAAAAATTTGGAATCCACTGTCTACAGTACGATGTAATGCCCAAGAAAGCGCGTACTTCTCTCTGTGTTCTTGGCACATTCAATTTAGCTATTGCCTGAATTCTTTCTGGGGTCAGTTTCCTTCCCTCCTTCGATAAGAGATGACCTAAGTAGGTCACTTCTTGTCGGCAATATTGGAGCTTGGAAAGTGACACCTTGTGATGTAGATCACATAGATGATGCAGTAGTGCCAATGTGGCCAGTTTACATATTTTCTCAGTATCCGCGGCTATGAGCAAATCGTCCACATACTGTACGAGAGTGGAACCTTTGGGCAAAACCATTGCGTCAAGCTGACTTTTCAGAGCTTGACTGTATATTGAGGGGCTCTCACAGTAGCCTTGAGGAGCGCGTTTAAAGCGGAAACTGCGACCACCTAAACTAAAGGAAAAAATATCCCTGCTCTCCTCCGCAATCGGGATACTGAAGAAAGCATTCTTCAGGTCAATCACCGAAAACCATGATGCGGATGCTGGAATCATAGTCAATAATGTTGTAATGTCGGGGACAACTGGGAATTGTGGCACCACTATCTTATTTACTTCCCTAAGATCAATCACAAATCTATACACAGGTGGCTGAGAAGGGTCAGTTCGTTTTAGAACTGGCAGAACAGGACTATTGCAAACATTCCCTCGTGTTTCCTCTATTACGTCTTTCTCAATCAACTCGTAAACAATCGCTAGCAAAGCTTTTTCGCCCTCATTCGATATTCGGTATTGGGGAATTCGTGGCATTTTGACATTCGACTTCAATGTTACAACATATGGTGGAATTTCTAAAAGACCTACATCATTCGGACCAGTAGCCCAAAGAATATCTGGTAGAAGTGTCAATTCTGTAGGAAGCGTATTTCTCGACAAATACATGGGAGAAACCACTTTCTTACCTAAAGTCAGTTGTACTCCTGAGGGAGAACAGTACAAAGTCGCATACAATCTTTTTAGCAAATCTAATCCTAGCAAATTTTCACCACAACCTGTTGTCAAAATAAGGGGTGCTTCGAATTCACAAGGACCAACAGAAAGAGATAAAGGGTCAGAAATCGGATTTCTAACCGGGGCGCCAGAAAAACCTACGGAAACGTTCATTTCGCCAGACAAAGGTGCGCCAGGGAGTTTGGAGTGCATAATAGAACTCTTTGTAGCACCAGTATCCAACAGAAAAGGTTCTGACACACCTGATGTAATCACCTCAACGTAAGGTCCACTCTGATCTACTGGAACTGAAACAACTCCCTCTCTTCGTCTAAGGCTGTCCTAGCAATCGTTATTCTCCCACTGCTCATTTTCTGTGTAATACTCATCGACGTAGTATTGAGCTTTCCTGTCAGATACGTTATTTTGCTGGTCAAACCTGTTCATAGAGTTTTGTGGTGGAGGGGGACGTGCGTCCTGAGGGGTGTTTCCACGCCCTCTACCTCTAGGCGCTTGCTGACTACCACGGCCTCGTACACCAGAAAACTCGTTCGTACGTTGCGGCAGGGCAGGACAGTCATATTTGTAATGACCTTCTTGTTTGCAGTATAAACACTGATTGGGACCTACGCGGTTTTGATTGTAATCGAATCTCTGCAAGTTTCTCTGCGGTTGCTGAAAAGTGGTCCGGTAGTGATTCGGACCATTATTATTTTTATTACCACCACCACGTGGAGGATATGCTTGCTGTAGCAAAACCTTCGTTTTGAGTTCTCTAGTTTTCTTCTCTACTTTATCTTTCTCGTCCTTGTCTCTATTCTCATAGTATTGTGCGGTAGCTAATATCTGGGCTGAAGATGAGACTGCCCAAGAGCTTTCTGAATCTTTCAGTTTTCTACACAAGTCTGGAAGCAGATTGTGCACAAATTTATCGACGAACAATCTCTGACCACCTTCTGTGGTCATATCTTGACCGCTGTGGTCAATGAATGTTTCTTCAAATCTGGTGAAGAAATCTGACACAGTTTCTTCTTTCTTTTGCTTGCATGCAGATAACTTATCCCAATTTACACGTATCGCAGGCATTATTGTCTTAATGTAATCTACTATCCTACCAGGTAGTTCCGCTATCAGGGGCTCAGGTTTTGCACCACCAACTTGTCGTGCATCTGCAACAGTAATATTAGCCCACGTGTCACCTAATTCCTGGTCATGATCTTCATGACGAATTTTTCCCCATAAAGGCTGTGGAACGACGTTCCCGAATAACATATCGATATCGGCTAAATTCATAATACATGATCCAGCAGTTTGCGACAATTCTTTATAGTACCCTGCAGGATTTTTACGCGGATCTGGTAGTGTTTGTTTGAGTGCTAAAACTTCAGCTCGCTTCCATGGAACATGTACCCATACTCGGTGAAAGTGGGGCAGGACAGGTGGGACAGCTGTCGCGTCACCCTCTCTCCATTGTGGGGGAACTTCTCTCATAGGGTATTGTCGTGCCTTTTTCCTACTAGATGCACTAGATTCTGATGGTGACCCAGAACTACTTCCCTTACTTCGATGTGATAATAGCATTTCAACTGCTTCTTCCACATCGGGACCTACAATCATACCTAGACTAAAATGAAACCTTATACGACACATCTCTTGTGGGAGGCAATCCTGATCATTGTCTTCTAAATCTTCGCAAAGAAAAACACACATCTGTTCGAACACATATCTCTGTGTCGCTGTTTCCCATTGATGGAAAACTTCCATGACAGACTGTAAATCATATTTTGCAGTGTCCGTGACCCATTTCCGAGCTAAATTATTCAGGGAATCTCTCTCTTGATAATCGGGCAGTTGACTTCGCAACTGTCTTTTTCCTATGTTAGGGGTCGTAGCAGGCGACCCGAAAAGTGGTAAAAGAAGATTAGTAACAGTACTGGCCATTTTCTGCCGAAGGGAAGGTGAAACGGAAGAACAAACAGATGAAAGAACGGGGTGAGGTAAAGCGGATGCAGAGATGACAGAAGAGGTATGAGGAATAATAGATGTGGTACTAGGCAAAATCATAGAAGGGGCATTTGTAGAAAGTACAGTAGGCAAGATCGTAGAAAACACAGGAGCAACAGAATTGGCCGGTGGGCCTAGAGGAGGCTGCACCGAAGAAGTAGGAGCCAGTTGAAGAACAGCTGGTGTGTGCTGTGGAAAAGCCAGAGGCGCAGCTTGTGCAACTAAAGGTTGCGGGGGTGCGGTAGCATTCTGCGCATAGGGCGGTGGCGAGGTTAACAATTGCGACATTAATTGGTCTTTTTCACGCTCTTTTGCTTTCCCTTGCTGAAGAGACGGCAAAACTGGATAACATTTATCTATTGCCATTTTACGTTGCCTGTGCAATTGTTCATTTATCTGCTCTTCCTCATTATCTTTAAACTGCACGGCAGCTTGTATTACTGAAAGTCCCTCTTCTCTCTTATTTTTCTTAGCTAATTTAATCTCTTTTTGTTTGGCTTCTTTGCGCCATATGCGGAAAGAATCAAACATCGCCGGCCGGGCTTTCTTTTTGAAGAGTTTAACTTCAAGGTTGTCTAAGATTTCAGAATCAAAGCTACCATATTGGGGCCATTTTAAAACACCGTCTTTCCTAGTGTATTTAATCCATACCTCGTTGTAAACGATGGGGCCTACCCCATGTTTAGCGTATAGCTCGTAAGTCGGAGTTCCAACTGGAGGAACCGGACATGAGTCCTCCAATCGGGAGTCCCTATTATTATTACCAAGACAAAACAAATTCCCGAGTCTAAGACTAGGCATCCTTTCTCTCTAGTCTAGTTCCAAAACTTCAAAGGAGTTATCGATTACGATATTGCTCGTGAAAACACGAGTCCTTCGGTTATGGTACTTGCAAGAACCAATAAAAACCTTTATGTATCTCTAAGATATCACAAAGTAAGTACAACTAAGGACTAGGAGACGCTCCACTTATACTTAACTGAGAATTATCGATGGCTTCACCAGAAGACTCGTCTCAGCGTTTCGCTCTACCGAAAATGTCAAGGGTCCAACATCAGTGCGATAGCCAGGGCAGCAGTCCTTGTAGCCGTCGGGAAGCGGGGAACCTCGCAGTAAAGACCTTCGGACCACGTCGACATGCAGGGGTCGATGAGGTGGTGGGCCCTCCTCCGGAATTTTCACACGAAGCTCCTCACGATCTTCAGGCTGATTGGTACCACTGGAATCGCTCCAACGCTGGGCGCCAATTGAGGTACTGGGTTTTTAGGAACCGGTAACCCAGCGGTGCCAGGGGATCAACACACCAAAGACCTCGGGTTCTCCTGAGTCAGACCCACAGAAACTTCAGAGTCTTCTAGGTGAAGTCAAAGATTAGTTTATTGGCTGCAACCAAGGTGACAGGGTCCTAGAAGTACGATACAAGTATATTCAGGAGACTGCACACTTTCACAAAGTTAGGCTTCTCTTCTTATACATAACATTTGCCCTTTGGCGAAACATTCCTTGGGTGCGCGGTATTTCATTTATGGTTACTGATTACAATAAGAGAGCAGAGTCATGATGACATGTACATATTTCACGTCGTGATGCCCATAACAAATCATCCGGCAAGGCCCAACATTTCATCAGATATCGCTGGACCCCTAATAAAAATGGTCACCTCCCCACCATAAAATAAGTGAGGAAAAGGAAAGAAGAAAGATGTGAGCGAGATATGGCAGGTGTGCGTGCTGAAATGGCTTTATGGCCGGTTGGGCCTAGATACTATCTTGTTTGGTCACTGGGAGGGAACTGACCTAACGAGCTCGGCCCTGGGGCAATGGTTCTAACTTGTACTGGGGTCAGGAAGAAGTCGATTAAGGAGTACGTGTCCTTGTGGAATCAAATTCGACTGGATTAAGGCCTATGAAAAGGGCAACATGCAATTAAGGGTTCAGAAGGTAAATGACGATTTCGAGGTGAAATTGTCACTCGAATATACTGAAAATACATGTGCTTGATGTACTCGTCATTTCCGGTCTTTTGATACCAAATTCGTCCTATTTCGACGAAGTTTTTATTCTCGAGTCCGGTACTGTTACGGATCCATATTTTTCAGAACCACAATGTCCGATACCGCCCGTAAGGCAGCCCTCCTCTCTTGGTCAGTTTGTGAAGCCGAGGGGGACCTCCTGCCCTGTTCTCTCCTCCGGTTACGCCTGCTCCTGCGCGGTTTGGGTCGGTCATCAGCATTCCCCATCCAGGCACCCGAGCCATCCTTGCCTGCTCGATACCGCTCCAACCATTGCCAAGCGTCATACGGGGAGTCACAGAACGTCGTCACTCCGTCCACCTGTACCCTCAGGCGGGCCGGGAACAGCAGAGAGTACTGCACCCCCTCATCTCGGAGAGCTCTCTTGACAGCGACGAAGGAAAAACGGCTGCGCTGGACCTCCTGGGAGTAGTCTGGAAATATCGACACAGATGCATTGTCCACCTTATAAGGACCAGCCAGCCTGGCTTGCCGCAGTATAATGTCCCGGTCCCTGAAGTGGAGTAGCCGGGCAATCACCGGTCGGGGAGGCCGTCCCGAGGCAAGGGGACGTGCCGGGACCCTATGAGCTCTTTCCAAGGTGTAAAAGTGCGTCAAGCCCTCAGGGACCACTACATCCCGCAGCCAGTTCTCCAAGTACGCAACCATGTCGTCCCCTTCAATATTCTCGGGTAGGCCCACCACGCGGATATTATTGCGCCTGTTACGCACTTCCGCGTCAGCCGCTCTCCTTTCCAACTGCTGCACCCTGCGACTTAAGTCCTCCAGTGTGGCGTCCGACGCCTTCTGGGCCGGTTCCAATGTCCCTATAACCAGTTCAGCGACCTTGACGCGGTCAGCAAGCTTGGTGTGGTCCGCCTTCAAAAGGCCAAGGCTCGTGGAAACCTGGGTGATGTCCTGGCGCAGCGCCTCTCTCGTGTCCCCTATGGCCTTAAGAATTTGGTCCATCTGTTGCTGCTGCAGCCCTGCCGTCCGATCGCCCGCCTGTTGCAGGTCATGGGCGTCAAGGGAATCTTCAACTTGGTCCGGGGGCGCTGCGCCCGTCCCCTTCCGCGGCTTCCCCATGGAGGCCAGTCGTCAACTGCGTCGACGCCAAACACTACAGGGCCACCCCAACGTGTTCCTCAAAGTGGGTCAGAAGCGGTAGCCCACGGGCTAGCCTGGCGAGATGGCAGGGTCGCGCACGATGAAGGAGAAAGAGAAAAAAGAAAGGGGGGGGGGCAGCCGGCATACACAGCTGGACCTCGGCACCCAACACCCCCAATGGGACTCCCTCTGCTCCGGGTACCCTCAGCCGACAGCCAAAACCGCCAGGAATCCCACTCCGCACCAGGCCTCTCTCAGTCGCCGGCAGGGCCCAATGCAAGAGTCCGGGTCATCAGCGAGGTGGACCCAGGGCTCCAACCAGGGCCAGACGGCCGCCCCGAAGAGTCCGCAGCACCCCTATCTCCCTGCAGCCTGCAGTCCGTGGGGTAGAACCAAGATCACCGCTGCCAAGGTCCGCCGTGGGCCATGAGGGGTCCCCCCAGATAAACACAGGCCCTCACGATTGCCGCGGCCACCGGTCCAACCGCTATGCCGCCAGCGCCCAGCAGCTCCGCCGCCGAATCGGCACCCCCGCACCAGGCTAGCGGTCGGGCTCCAATGACGCCTCAGGAGCAAAGCGCCAGCCTTCCTCAGCGCCGCTCACCTCCGCCGGGCGCCTCCGCTCCCGGATCCGCTCCACAACACCAGTGTCCCAGGGCTCCGTGCTCCAGTGCTCCGCCCGTCGTGTCCCAGGTGTTGGGTTCCCAGGAGGCGATCTCCCGCCCTCGGGGTCAGGGCACCCTCCGGTACCGTCCCCTGGTCGCCCGCAGCTGATCGAACTCCGGCAGCCCCCTGAAAATCGAGGCCGGGGATCGGCCGTGAAACGCAGGCCCAGGCAAAATGGCCGGCGGCCGCCTCCTCAGCTCTCCCTGAAGCGCTCAGTTCCCAGCCGTCACAGGACCCAGCGCACTCCAAATCGGCGCCAGGGTGTCCCGCAGTGGTCAGGGATCAATCCCGGGGGCGGTGCCGCCAGGGGGGGTCCTGCAACAGGATAATCTCCGAGACCGACCCGGAGCTCAGGGCTCAGGCGACCATGCTCGGCAGTGTCGTAGCCACGCCCCCCAAAAGATCTTAGCTTCATGAGGGCGTTATTCAGGAAACAGGATGTCAGGGAGAAGATGGGAACGTAAAGCATGTCGCAACTGAAGGAAGCAAAAATACTGCAAATTGGCCCATGCGTATTGGTCCTTCAAATCCTGAAAAAACATGAGATTCTTCCCATTACATACATCCCCATAATCAGAAATACAAATTCAGTCCCTCGGGAGCAAAGCCCTCCAAAGTAGAAAGGTAATGGAGCCATGGGCCCCGCCACAAGGGAGTCATCTCAGTTAGTCATCTTAGTTAGAGGGCAGTCCCAGTGGGTAAAATGGAGGGATGTCCTCTAGCAGACAATAGAGACTTGCATGTATGAAGGTGATGTTGGGGATAGACTAGCTCCGTAAAGGAGGTCAATAAGTCGCATGACAGGATGCCAGGGACGCCACACGTCGCACAGACCCATTGAATCGGACCAAGTGGACACGCATTCCGAGCGGGTGCATCGGCCTGGATAGGAAGCCGTTGAGCCATCGAGTTCAGGGTCAGGAACTGTGTTAATGTCCCTGCCAATCACAGTGGTCCCCGAAGGGAGGGTCAAAATAAAGGAGCGCAAGGACCGGAGAGTAATTTGCAACATCAGTGGAGAGACTCGCTGCCTAGTGACCCTCAACTCCCAAATAGCACCCCTGGGGATCTTTGTGCATCTTAGTGACAGACAGAGAAGGATTTATGCAACAGTAGTTGCTTCAGTAAAACTTGAAAGGAAATAACATAAGAACAAGAAACTGAATCCCCCCTAGCAAACTCCCCCCCACCATACACTTCTTCCTAGGAAGCATCTGTCACCCACAAACAAACTACAGCAAGCAACATAGACAAGCATTGGCACAGCCAATAGGTCTCGCCTTTGGGAGGTGTAAGTAGGTTTGCTGTATAAGAGGAGTTATAATTTGCAAAGTGTTCTGTAAATAAAATATAAGTACCCACATGTAGCAGTTTACTGTTTTACTGTTGTGTAGTTGAAGGCCTATTAAAGCGAGTTTGTTCGGCTACTGCTATTATGCATTAATAACAGTAAAAAAATTGACTCAGTTATTTTTTTTGTATTAAAAAAACAAATACACCTTTATTATACACACACTATTAAACACTGGTGTAATTTCTAAATATTTCTAAATATTTGCAATACGCAGATGGAATCACGTTTGGTGACAATCTGAAATTATATTTTATTATGACACATTCTTATCATAACAACACGCAGGGCAAGGCTATTTGCTTTATGAAGGGGTTAGTTACCATATTAGAATATAAAGCAAGGCAGTTTTGGTTTTCCACAGAATATTGTGAAGACTATACAAAACCTTTACTATCTTCCTAGAGCTAAAGTGTTAGTAAATGGAGAGTTGTCCCCTTTCCTTTTTAATTTGTATATAAAGCCCTTTGCTTGCTTGATTAGGCAAGATCATAGCATCATACCTTTTAAATCGGGTGAGTTTAAGGCTAAATTGGCCCTATATGCGGATGATTTGATTCTATACACTATTAATCCACATGAGGCTATCCCTAATCTGATGGAGAAGGCAGAGAATTTTGGTTTAATTTCCGGATACAAGATAAACGCTGAAAAACTGAAATTATGGAGTGGAACCAGAGCATGAGGAGCCCGAGGACTAGATCCCAAATATGGTATTTAGGAATAAAGATTACGCAGAAATTAGAAGAGATTCCTAAAACAAACTGGAAGAAAACCAGACGGGAGATTGGGAATTTGTTGTTAAAGTGGGCTAACTTACCATTAAACATCTATGGTCGGTGAACCTTATACAAATGATTATCCTCTCCAAAGTCACCTTTCTTTTTAATTCAATTCCACTAACTTTTCAGAAAGAGGACGTAGCAAAGTTGCAGGGAAAAATTGGGAGTTTTATTTGGGTCTCAAAGGGTCCGAGGATAGTGTGGATAAAGTGAGGTAGACCGGTGGGTTGGCGTTACCTGATTTACTGATGCATTGCTATGCCTTCCATTTTAAGAATTTTCGTATGTTGGCAAATAAGCCAGATGGATCATCAATGGGCCTGCTTTTTGAAGCAATGTTGGCCGAGGTCACTCAAGGTCAACATAATTTTATCTTTAAGTATGGAGACCCGAAATTCTTTAAAAAATTGAGGCTGAAGATTCTGAGGTCTGCCCTAAGAACGTGGGTCTATCTGCAGAATAGGCTGAGAGTGCCTTACTATTCAACTTGGGCACCAATTTGGGAGTCCCCGGGAACCCCAGAATGTCTGAAAGATCAACTAAGTCAGCCCTTAAAATCTGGGGGACTATATTGTTGGACAGATCTTAAATCAGGAACAAGTCTAGTGAGTTGGGGACAGTTGACAAGATTTAAGTATTACCAAATATGTTATTGGTGGGCAACTCAGGACTGGGCAGAGGAAGAGGACAACTTGAGATTCGACCAGGTTATGAGAACTGATCGTTGGGTAAAGGAAGTTTCATATTGGTATTGGGTTTTAGAGGAGGCGGATGAAAGCATGGAAAGCGAAATCCCAAACGTATGGGCAGATGAGTTTGGGGCTAGTGATGTGAAGCAACTTTGGTTTGATTCCTTTTCCATTTTACGATCACTGGTAAAACCTGCCTCGCTTAAACGTAACCATCTTTTCACTACTTATAGGATGTATTGGTCCCCAGCAAAGTTATAAAAAATAACAGGTAGCATCTACTATTGTCCAAGATGTAGGCTTCCTTTAGCAGATGATCTACATATTTTCCTGAAGTGCCCGAAGATCACCCCTTATTGGACCTCAATATGTGACTTTCTTGGTGAGGTGATCGGTAAACATATCAAGGTAAGCCTAAGCCTTGTATTTTTGGAATATGTCAAGAGGTTGCTGTTCGGACAAACTCACTTATAGCAACGTTTATTTTTTATGTGTCTCTACTGGCGAGGCGAGAGATTTGTAGGGTTTGGAAAGCCAAAAATCCTCCATCCTTTGCAGAGTGCCTCAGAATGATTATTTATACGAGCCTGTCTGATATGGAGTGTGACCCTAGGAGGCAGGATAAGGTCTGGACAAAATTGATTGATTGGAGGGAGAAAGAGAGCGGGTCCAATGATTAAGCCAAATATGCTGTGGGCCCGGACCCCTCCTCGATTGATGGTTCCCTGTCGTTACGACAAAGGAGCTGGAGTGGAAACAGTAGTGTCCTTGCGTGGACAAGCTCTTATTTCTCTCTTGGTTTCTATGGGATAAGAGCAATCCTAGCAAGAGAGTTGGCAAAATGAGGACACAGAAAAATAAATAAATAAATAAAGCAAGGCAATTGTTTTTGTGAAGGGGTCACCGCATTTAATAACTAAGGGCAGAAAAAGGGGCCCATTACTTAGAGGGAAGAGGAGAAGCGGACTGTTTTAAGGAAAATAACGGACAGGCTGAAAGGAAATAGGAAGAGAGGGTGTCTCACGGCCTGGAGACAGGGGGTGCATGCGAAGGAAAGAAGAGGGCAGAGAAAGGGCCCATTACGTAGAGGGGGGAGAGAAGAAGCGGACTGTTCTACAAAAAAAAAACGAACAGGCTGAAAGGAAATAGGAAGAGAGGGTGTCTCACGGCGTGGAGACTGGGTGCATGCGAAGGAAAGAACAGGGCAGAGAAAGGGGCCCATTACATAGGGGAAGAGAAGAAGCGGACTGGTTTTTGTTTTTTTAAACGGACAGCCTGAAAGTAAATAGGAAGAGAGGGTGTCTCACGGCGTGGAGACATGGGTGCATGCGAAGGAAAGAAGAGAGCAGAGAAAGGGGCCCATTACGTAGAGGAGAGAGAAGAAACAGACTGTTTAAAAAAAAACTGACAGGCTGAAAGGAAAGACGAACAGAGGGTGTCTCACGGCGTGGAGATAGGGGGTGCATGCGAAGGAAAGGAGAGGGCTGAGAAAGGGGCCCATTACGTAGAGGGGAGAGAAGAAGCGGAGGTCACAAGTTTGTAAGATAAGGGAAAGCTGAGGAAAAAAGAAAGCCTGGGTCAATTAATAACATGATCCAATAATGCAAAGAATTCAGCTGGCACCCTGCGCTCGCTTCCGAGACCCAAAGGCCATGGGAGTGAACGTTTACAGAAAAAGCGGGACAGGCACACGTCTTTGGCCATTAGCGTGCTTTCATTATTGAAATCCATACGCAAAGACCAATAAAATGTGACAACCACACGCTCAAGCTTTAAGAAAGTGTGGAGTGTTTCCAAGAGGCCCTCTCCTAGAACAGCTCATGCGCGCTGCGCTAGGCTTGACCTAAAAACCAGAGGAAAATCTATGGGATTTAGGCGCCCAATCAAAAGGTGAAGATTCCTGACAGCATACAACAGTTCTAAGAAAATAGTGAGCAGTGAGGCCGGGCAGCTGAGTTAACAACAGGTCCAAGTCTGTGGCAGCAGGAGCACCATTGAAAAGCAAACAGGAGATAAATGTACATCCCACTAAACAGGGAGAATTGAAAGCAGGTTGCCCATGTGCCCCCCACCGTGCCCGTCAATTACTACAGTACAGTGAGACCATAAAGAGCCACATTATCAGTTGATCAAGGAGGTGAGGCGAGTCGAGAAGGAGAGCCTGGAACATCATCAAAGGTTTGAAAGATCAATGGATCTGGGACCGATGACACCAGAAAAACTGCCCTCTTCTGGCACCGGACCTGGTGATGTGGCTACCTCCCACCATCCAGCTCTGGACCTTCTGGAGCAATAGTGACTCCCTCGCCCCCTCCCCACCCACTCTCCCCCTTTTTCGTCAACGAGGAAGTGACCAGGGTTGCCGGTCCGTTGCATCTCAGGTGAAGGTTGCCACAGCGGACGCTGCTCCATGGCCTACCAAAAAAAGGGTATTAGATGGAAAAATAAACTTCAGGCAGGCAGGTAAGAGAAGCATCTAAAAAAAGGTTAGGACACGGAGCTTCGGTTCCCCCCTCAAAAGAACGGCATTGTTGCTGTACCGCCTTGTTATAATCAGGAAAGTTGAGAACTTTAGAGTTTGAGTGTTGAAGTTCTGGCTGGGTGCCGGCCTCACGCAGGATATTGTATCGGTCTTTAAAGTTGAGCAAACGCAGTATCACAGGTCGGAGAGGGGGGGGCCCAGTCAGAGGCTTCGGTGCCAATGAACGATGCACCTTCTCAATGACAAACAGACCTGTGAGCCTGCCCTTAGGGACCCAGGACCGGAACTACTCCTTCAGCGTCTCAGCAAGGCTCCAAGGACTTGGGAAGACCTATTAGCCGGAGGTTAGTACGTCTTGAGCGATTTTCTGCATCCTCAGTTCTCTTAATAAGGGTCACTACCTAGGTGAATAATCTGGACACTTGATGTTTAAGCGTAGTAACCTCATCCTTGGTCGTGAAGATTCGTGTTTCAGCTTCGGTCAGTCTGTCCACCATGTTACACAGATCTTGGCGAGGCAGGGAAAGGTCCACTCAGAGACCATCTACTTTGGATTCCCCAGCATCTCTCTATACCTTGATGGCCTTAAGAATGGCTCCAAGGTCAGCTGTGGCATGCTGCGCAGAGGTGGCCACCGGGGCCTCCGCATTCTCTTTGGCATCAGATGGGGGGACCATTTATTGGTTCATTTTGGTCTGAGCAGCTGTCTGCAGTGGGATCTTCCTATGTCCCATCATCCAGGTTCCAGGCAGTCTGACCGTATACTGAGGAATGGCCTAGGTGTGGCAGTCCTGCCTGCCTGCCACTCAGGCAGCATGAGCAGCCAGCCCACTGCAGACATCGGACATCCTAGGGGTTGATTCCCCCCCGCCACAGCAGCCGCATGTCGCACCGGGTCAGTACGCAGCCAGCCACCAAACCTGAGAAGGCCACAAGAGTGAGGGGGGCGCGCAGGGCACGCGGCAGAGGAAAGGTCAAGCTGAGGGTGTGAGAAGGCATAGTAATCGGTGAGGCCCGATGGATGTGTTAGCTGCAGCCCGTCGACGCAGTCCGTGTGCTACCAAGCTCCCCACCAACATATAAGGCCTAGGAGATTGTTAAAGTTTCAACTTTGATGCTAGGAGTCATATATTATTCACAGTAGGATTATTAGATATTATTAAGATCAAAAATGATTTTAGTGCATTTATTTTTATTAACAAAATGTCCTCATATAGTCAATTTTATTTTTCTTAATAATGATCACCAACCCTTTTGATGGTTCCACATATGAAAAGCAAGCCTCGTTCCTTTCATTTCACCTTTAAATGCATTTATTTATAACACTAGGCACAGAAGTTTTACTGAAACATAAAATAGCTTGTACCACTTTTTAAAGGACAGTAATTACTTAACATCAGAACCACAGATGTGCTTATGTAAAAAGGCTTCAAGAAAGAAAAACCCTACTTTTTATCTTTTTCTCTAATATCCAAAATAATGAAACTGTCTTTTCTAACTTTTAAAATCAGCAATCTTTAATGCACGCCTTCATACCATGTTTGCACTAACTTAAGATCTAGTTGACCCAGCAGTTTTCCTGTGTGGCTTGTGATCAGGAATAGCCATGTGTTATTGACTTAGCTGTGCTCTGACCAGCAGGCGCCAACATCTCACGCCTTTCAAGCCAGCACAAATCTATTGTTTTGTAATGTGGTGTTTATTTCAGCAACAACCAATTCACTCAGATGATGTGAATGCCTTTTAATATCTAATACAATGTATCTAAGGAGAATGCTGTAACATGTTATATGGAGTCCTAGTTATTGCAAAGCACACAATTTCGTTTTTTCTTCCTTTCTACGAGGCATATTTTATTCCAATTGAATGTGAATTCTAATTCATCTTTATCAGTGTGGCAGTTTGCACATATCTATAGTTTCTTACTTTTTCAATTTTAATGGTAGCATGCAGCTATTTAGCATATGTTACATATATCAATTCTGGCTTTTTTTAATGTAATTCTTTCAATGACATTTTCTTAACAAAATGATGACAAAAAACAAATTGAGCTCATTCCAGACATTTTCAGAAGGGGGTCATACACTCAGAACACACAACACAGCGTGCTTAATGCTAGCCATTCTTAAACAAAGAGCCCAATCGCTACTCACTCACACAAGTACCACCGGTGTCAAACCTACAAACCACATAGACATTCAAACACACAATCAATCCACAAATTAACACTTAGGACAAAAACAAGAGACAGCCCACAGACTATATTCAAACCAAACCATTTGTAAATACTAATTGTAAGTCATATTTACAATTAAAGCTCTCAAAAGTAGTCCAAAAGACTGCACCAAAGCAGCCCAAAGACTGTTCCATGTTCAAGAAGCCAAAATACACAAAATTTGCCAGTTTGGCTGGCAGAACACTCAAAAAGCGCTCTGCCTATTACCACTTATGAATGTTACTAAGTGCGCAGACCAGGATCCTTTTTAAGTATATATTTAGTTCCATGGTGTACTTAGTCACCATGGAAGAAATACCTTTTATAATATACCTAAACCTATTTAGGTATCCCCTCTAGGGGAAGCGGCTGAGTTAATTCAAGATTCACATTGGTACCTCCAAGAAAGCAGTACATTCTTAGATGTGCGCTTGCCAAAAATATTTCAGCATATACAATATTATTCGCCAAGTGACACCTAACACAATGTGTGCCGTTCAAAGTTTCGCAATTTAGAGAAAAATCTCCTCATTACCTGCCTACATAATTTGCAATTCATATATATTTCCAAATTTCACAGTCTTTGGTCAAACAAACAAATCAAATGTCGATGACCTTACCAAGCACAAATCTTCAGCCTCCCTACTGCCAAGTTCTGAATGACCTAACGGTCGTTTTAGAATACTCACGCCAAGAGGATCTCAGTCGGGAGCGGCTAACACCTGGAGAGCCAGATCAGGGAAACCAGAAACACATGGGTCTGCAGATACAAAGAATCTCCGTACACAGGGTACCTCCTCAGTGCCCAGGTCGCTTATTGGAGCGCAACCCGAACCAACACAGTACCTGACCCTCTTAGATCCTTGATGAGAATTCGGGGCATCCTCCTGGAGCCCAGAGACTGCCTGACCCTCCGTTGACGACCAAAAAAAGACCACCCTCCGACTGCCCCGGGACACTGGTGACTCCTGGCCCACACAAAGGTACCTGCTCTGTTTGAGACGTTTTCAACCCCCCCCCCTCTCCCCCCCCCCGCAGCATTCACCGTAATCTCCCTACCGAATCTCTGGCCTCCAACCATTCCTCAATGAGCACTTACAATGCTGATCCACTATTCTGCGGCCTTTTCTACCGACCGAGTCCCTCTGCGCCCATCGCAACGACGGTCCCCACGTGCCTGCTAGGGGTGGGCGGACATTTCGGTTCCACCCACAGAATGGGCCGAAATTTGCACTTAACGCCTTCCGCAAAGAAGGTGGAAAAACAGGACAGATTTCCGCCCATTCCACGGTGGAACGGAAGTTGGCCGCCCGCCCGCCTCCCGCTTCCTGCCTGCCTGCTGCCCTCCTCCCGCCCGCATTATTAAATTAAACGGCTAAATAAAAGTTTAAAGCAAACTTACCTTATTGCGCCCCATCTTCCCGATCCCGGCTTCATTTTTGTAAACTGCGCATGCGCGGGAATGCCAGGGGCAGCAGGGATAGCCAGGCAAAGTATAGTCGGGCTCCAGCTCCGGAATCAACAGAGCTCACCGCCAGTAGAAATGAGGAGTAGGCCGCAACCATCAGCCATGCCCGCAACAGGCCCGCATCGCTCTGACCGTCAGCAAAGTAAGTGTCAGTTCTTCTATGGCGGGCAGCACATCCACTGGCACGCTGAGCCCCAGACGTCCAACTCGGGATCACCGCCAGCCGCTGTTAGGCCACACACCACCGGTGCTCATTGGAAGAAAGTCACAGTGGAACAGACATCAGGCAGTCTTCAGGTTCATCAAATCGTATCTTTTTAATCGAATAGAATCTTTCGCGCCAACCTGGCACCAGGCAACATGTGTTTTGTCTGCAGGTGAGTCACCCTACGACTTCCTGAGGGCTGTAAGTTCAAAATGTGTTGTTCTTCACGTGGTGTGTCTCTGAAACAATTGTATCATATCTTTGCTATTTGTATTCAACGTTTCACTATCAAAATAGATTTCAAAGGAATTCGGCTCACGCCTCCAGAGTACGGGTCAACGTCTCTGATTCCCACAGCACAGCGAATAGAACCGTGTCAATCGGGCAGGTATGATATATTTCTCTGTCCCATCTCCTCTTAATGCCACAGTTGTGTTAGTGATACCTCCCTCGTTATGCCTCCCACTCCGTTTATTGTATTTATTTAGCCTTTTTGCACTTTTCGATGTCCACTGTCAGTTGGGCTTCTTTTGGTAATATATTTATTTTGAGCTTTCATTTAAAGAGGATTGGGTTTGTTTTTATCTGCATACGAAGAGCTGCAATCATGGTGAAGGCATGGTACATGGACAAGTCCTCAGAGGACCAGAGGCAGCCACATCAGTTGCTGCCCTACCAGTCTGTGATCATTGCTGAATTGTAGCAGCTAGGTGTCTCGTACTGGAAGGTAAGGGTGCCGGTAGGCAGCCCTGGGGGTTCCATCCCTCTCCCAACACTGTTTTTGTTTTTGCAGTTTTATATAACGCAAACTCGTCTTGTAAGTATGAGAGCACTTTACATGAGCACTTACTGCATTACAAACACATTCATTTTTCAAGCCCAGGGGATTAAGGAATTTGCCCTGAATCACAGGATGATTGAGCCGTTACATCCTTACACTGGTTTCTCCTTTCCTATTCCTCCCTCTTTCCTTCTACACTCCTAGGCACGCCTCGCTCAGTATTGCTCCCCTCCCAGGTCATGCCCTCCTTTCCGGTTTCTCCCTCTTCCTTCCTTCGGTCCACGGCACCTAAGGTGAACTTTGACACTTTCCTTCGGAGTGTCGTGCTTGAATCCCCTTCCTCCCTCCGCTTCTTCTGTTTTTTTGCTTATTTTATTTTTACACTCGCTGGGGGTGCCACCCTTCTCCCAACACTACTTTTTTGTTTCAGTTTCATACAGCGTAAACTTGACCCGCAGTATGAGTGCGCTTTACATGAGCACCCATTGTATTACAGACACTTTCTCCCTTCACTGCTCTTGTTTTTAGGTCGAGCCTAGCAGTGCACATGCACTGTTCTGCGAGGCATGCTCTATCTCCTGTAAGCGCATTGATCCCGCCTCTCGCTTCCCATTGGTTCCTTTGTGTGTAAATTCCCTTCCTTTGTATGGCTAATTTTCACATTTGTCCCTCCTTTCGGTGGGTGTTTTCTGTCCCTGGTTACTGGCCCTGTTACATTTATAACTGCTCTTTTGTTCTATTTTCTTACGTTTTTCACTTCTTTTTCTGTTTTGTTGGGAAGGCTGCCCTCATGCACAGCACACGCTCCCTTGCTGCTTCATTTTCTCCCCCACCCTTTCTTCTAGCTCCAAAAGTCCATGCTATTTTTCTATTGGGGACACAAGGTGAACATGTAGGCGTGGGAGGCCACACTTCACGTTTGTTAACGTATTCCCAGGTAGCGTGTTATGCATGTGTAATCAAACTTTGTTGGATGCCGTGCGCCTTTTACCTACATGCCCTTTTCATTGTTAACATTGCAGGTTTCAATATTTGAATTTGTAGGTCGCCGCCTTTTAACTAAATACCTGCTTTCATTATCACTTCCAGATCCACACCGACCCCAACACCACCCTCAGAGGAACCCTCATCTACAGACCGCCCGGCCCCCGACCACAGTTCATCGACTCTATCGCCGACTTCGTCAGCACACACGCCCTCGCCTCCATGGACTACATCCTCCTCGGTTACCTGAACTTCCACCTCGAGAACAATGACGACACCAACTCCACCACCCTGATCGACAACCTAGCCAACCTCGGACTCAGACAACTCGTCACAACACCCCTCCCCTCGCCGGTCACACGCTTGACCCCATCTTCTCCGCAAGCCCCCACGTCTCCTTCAACCATACCACCGAACTCCACTGGACCGACCACCGCTGCATCCACTTCACCTTCAAGAAATCCACCACGCACCACCGCACCCAACAGATGCCTCACCGCTGCTGGAGCAAAGTCACTGAAGACCAGCTAACCACCACCCTCGCCCAGAGCCCACCCACCGACCATACCGACCCCGACACCGCCGCCCGCAACCTCAGACAGTGGATCAACGACTGCGCCAACACCCTCGCCCCGATCAAGAAACCTTCCAACAATCATACCAACAAGAAAGCCAGCTGGTTCACTGAAGACCTCCGGGCCTCCAAGCAAACCTGCCGAAAGCTGGAGAAGATCTGGTTCCGTGAACGAACACCGGACAGCCACGCCGCCCACAAGAATGCCACCCGCACACACCATCACCTCATCAGATCCACCAAAAGGGCCGCCTTCAAAGACCGCCTAGACAGCAACGCCCACAACTGCAAAGAGCTCTTCAACATCGTGAAGGAACTCTTCAACCCCAGCTCCAACACCAACGACGTCCCACCCTCGCAAGACCTGTGCGACTCGCTGGCCACCTTCTTCCACCGCAAGATCACAGACATCCACGACAGTTTCAACGCCACGACCGCCCCGACAACCACTGAGACCTCCGCCCCCATGACCACCATCCGCACCAACCGCCTGCTCTACTGGACCAACATCAACGACGATGACACCATCAAGATCATGAACACCATCCACTCCGGATCTCCGCCAGATCCGATCCATGCCCACACCACATCTTCAACATAGCCAGCGCATCCATCGCACCCCATATCCGGAAAGTCATCAATACCTCCTTCGAGACAGCAACCTTCCCGGAGAGCTGGAAGCACGCCGAGATCAACGCCTTACTCAAGAAACCCAAGGCGGACACCAAGGACCTCAAGAACTTCCGGCCCATCTCCCTGCTCCCGTTCCCGGCAAACGTCATCGAGAAGACCGTCAACGAACAACTGACCCGCTACCTTGAGGAGAACAACATCCTGGACCCTTCCCAGTCCGGGTTCCGCAGCAACCACAGCACCGAGACTGCCCTCATCGCCGCCACCGATGACATCAAGTACCTGCTTGACAGCGGAGAAACGGCGGCCCTCATCCTCCGGGACCTGTCAGCTGCCTTCGACACGGTCTGTCACCACACACTACGAACATGCCTCCACAACGCTGGGATCCAAGAGAAGGCCCTGTACTGGACCACCTCCTTCCTCTCCGGCAGAACACAGAGCGTCAGCCTTCCCCCCTTCTGCTCCGAAGCCACCGAGATCATCTGCGGCGTACCCCAGGGCTCATCCCTCAGCCCAAACCTGTTTAACATCTACATGGCACCGCTCGCCCACGTCGCCCGTTGGCACGACTTCAACATCCTCTCCTATGCCGATGACACCCAGCTGATACTCTCCCTCACCAAGGACCCCCACACCGCCAAAACCAACCTTCACGAAGGAATGAAGGCCGTTGCTGAACGGATGAGGAACAGCCGACCGAAGCTGAACTCGGACAAGACGAGGTCCTCATCCTTGGATCCAACCCTCGGCCTAGGACGACTCCTGGTGGCCGACAGCACTGGGAACCGCTCCAACACCCACCGACCACGAACGCAACCTAGGGGTCATCCTCGACTCCACCCTCTCCATGACTATATAGGTCAACGCTGTCTCCTCCTCCTGCTTCAACACCCTCCCCATGCTCCGTAGGATCTACAAGTGGATCCCCACTGAAATGAGAAGAACAGTCACTCAGGCCCTTGTCAGCAGCAGGTTGGACTATGGAAACGCCCTCCATGCAGGAGCCTCGGCCAAACTCCTGAGACGGCTCCAACGCATCCAGAACGCCTCTGCACGCCTGATCCTCGACATCCCTCGCCGCAGCCACATCACACCCCACCTGAGAGACCTGCACTGGCTCCCGGTCAACAAGAGGATAACCTTCAAGCTCCTCACCCCCGCACACAAGGCACTCCACAACAATGGACCAATGGACCTCAACAGACGACTTAGCTTCTACACCCCCACCCGCCGGCTCCGCTCCGCCGACCATGCCCTCGCTACAGTCCCCCGCTTCCGAAGAGCAACCTCAGGCGGCAGATCATTCTCCCACCTCACTACCAAGACCTGGAACACCCTCCCCATCCACCTACGGCAGACCCAAGACCTGCTGACCTTCAGAAAACTCCTCAAGACCTGGCTTTTCGAGCAGTAGCAGCATTTCCCACCCTAGCGCCTTGAGACCCTCACGGGTGAGTAGTGCGCTTTACAAATGATATGATTGATTGATTGATTGACAATTGCGGCTTCTCATTATATTAATTTTGAGGGTGCGCCGTTTAACTACACACCCGCTTATTGCAGCTCTCTTGCTCTTCCCTCCCCTGTACGAAGGCTCTTGCAACGTCACCATCTCACCGCCCCACTATTCAGGCCCTGCATTTCTGTGCGGCAGCTATGAAACATATATCTGAATGTGGTGCGGCTGCGTATTGCAACGCACAAGTATCAAAGCGATAAGAGTGCAAATGTTGCGAAGAGTACAAAGTCAACCGCTCTGGCCGTTATGCCACATTGTGATAGAAGGGTTTTGAAATTTAGCAACACTGCAGAGCAGGCGAGTTCAGATCCCTAATGGAGCTTTGTACTCTTTTGCCCTTCACAGCTGAAATCTTGCTGTTTAACCTTCTGCGTCACTTAAATCTTGAGAGTCAATCCTTACTTTCTGGCAGACGCACTGGGCTTGTGAGACTCTCCCCCAGGGCTGCTTTTGGCTCAGTCGTTCAGCGGCTTCAAAGGAGGAGACGTACAGGGCAGGCTGGTAGTAAACTGTCCTATCCTGTTGTTCCCGGGGTCTGTGCTGGCCGATGTGCAGCAGATTGTAATTTGTAGCCCAACACCCACTCTGCGGCAGTAAACATCTTGCGTTCTGTAGGGTACCGCAAGGTGCTCCCGCCCACCATGCCCAGGTGCTGGTTACCCTGGCTGAGGAACAGTAGCACGCAGTGGTCTGCCAGGGACTGGCTTTGCCTCTTTTGCGTCATAGCATCCTCAGTGCCCTGAACAACTATCGCAACCTCTCTGGCCTCAGTCCCCGGGGGATGCTATCAGGTGCTGAACCAGATAGACCCCTGATCCCTGTTCTGCCTGCCGTTCGCAAAGTGTGGGGCCGAACACGAACTGCAGTAGCGACAACCATGACACCAAGCACCACATGTGCGAATGGGCGAGACAGCCTGTGAGTCGACCATACCAAAGTCAGGCACAATTTCTTCACTTTTGCTAATACAACCTAAAACTGTCAGCCAGATCATACAATGACTGCTAATCTGGCCAAACTACTGCCTCCTTATCCAATAACACAGACCACTCGGTTAATACACATATTAAGCTCAGCATGCAGCGTGAAACTCAGGGTTTGCAATGCTATGGGGGCTAACTGAGCATTTCATCCTTCTCTGCATCGATGGACTGCGCTCCGCCTCTTGTTTAGCTAGTGCGGGGGGGAGGGTTCCTACTATTAGCAGCAACTAAAAAGTTATTTTGTTCAGACCTTATTACTACAGGAAGATTTTCAATGGAGTCACAGAGGTAGGAAAAAAACAGGAAGTCTGTCTGTGCTCTCAAACTACGTTAGTCTTCAGCGCCTCTGTAACTCCCACATTTTTTATTGCTTTACAATATAAATGGACAATTCGCCATCCATTAGCGTGAAATCCTGTCCTTTCTTTGGTCTGCAATTGGCGACACCATGTATATTTGAACTGCATAGCTAAACACTTATAAGGTCCCAAAGGCAAGACCTATTGGCTATGCCAATACTTGTTTTTCCTGTTTTACTTTTACATTCGCTCAAACAATAGAAGAATGCAGCAGCTTCACGAGCCAACTTCTATGTCACAAAACCAAGCCCCAACGCTTAGAGCAACTTCCTTTCGTTTGCATTATCATGCAGTACCTGCCAAGTTTCCCAGGTCCGTTTGTGATGAGATGAAACTTGGCAGATTCCCTCTATTTACATAACAATGTCACTTCAGTTGAGTCGATATACTAAGCAGCAGCTCTTTGTTCTTATATAATTGCGACCATTAAAGTGTCCTGTGCATACAGAATTAGTTTAAATGAACAACACTGGCTTGAGGATCACCAGGAGTGATTGCAATCAGTCATTACTGCCACGTAGATAACGTACACCATACACACCAGACCCAACCATCAACGGGCTTCCTTTTATATTCATTGCAAACCATACAATTGCCATCACATACATCCACTCCGCTACATAAGTAAAAAACATTTCCATTACAGCGCTAATAGCTCGAACCCTAAATAAATGCGAGACCTATTGCATTGCAAATACTTGTTTATCAAGTACACTTGTCCTACTGCAGCACATAGACAGAGTCTGCCTTTCACCCTTACTTATGATCCACATCTAATGTCCATCTTATGGAACCATTTTCCACCACTCATATTCAGCGTCAGCCGCCATAAACAAAGGTGGTGGGGCGGTTAGAGTTGCGAGGGAGGCATTGCCTTGAGGGGAATACAATATTTAAAAAATATATAAAATGTACCTTTTGTCCCTACGGCCGGGCGCCTCCAGCGTTGCATTGCCACCTCTTCTCTTCCTGGGTTCCACCAGCCCCTGGGGGATTGGTCTGAGCAGGCAGGGAAGACGTCCTGCTTAGACCAGAGAGTCTGAGGGGTTTCTCCAGCCAAGCTGCTCAATGCAGAGAAACCTAAGTGTGCATGTGTGTTTTGGTCAGCCTGAGATGGCTGACCAAAACACATATGCTCACTTAGGGAGTGGAGTGCACGTAGCACTCATCCTCCCTCCTCCCATGCCCAAGACCCGCCCCTCCCAACACCGAAGGCAGAGCCAGCAAATGGAAAATAAAACGATGCAAGAGAATTGTTTTATTTTACATTTCCTAGCTCGGAGCCAGGCAGTGGGGCGATGCTCCTCCACCATTGCCGAGGAGCGGCCACTGCTCATATTGCTAGGATACCCTGAATTATTTCAGGAATACTCACAACATATCAGTGATTAGGATCTGTTCATGGATAACTCCATTATACCAAGAAATTGTCAAAGTTATATCAAGAATGAACACAATATGTCACAGAAGGGCAGGATTATACCTGAGCCAGCATTATTCCAGCGGAAGCCCACTATATGTCATGACTGCCCACAGTACGTCATGGATGGATTCCATTAATGCAGGGCCCCTTTCATTCCAGGGGTAGCTAATATTATGCAATTGATGCATGCAAGTGTGGGCACTAGTGGGCCAGAGGTCCCATGGGTAGCCACAGTTATGTTGAGAATGAACACAATAAATCAAGGATAAGCACGCTGTGTCCGTGATTAGCATTTTGTAAGCCATTTTTTTAAATTAGCAATATGAGACCAGACCAACATCATGTCAGCTATGTCAAGAATGCTCATAATATCCAATGGAGGGTCCTCGTTACAACTATGCCAACCATTATTGAAAGGATTGCCAAAATTACCTCCAGCAGGCACCCATTTGTCGAGCGAAGCCACTATTAGGGCAGGGCCACCATTGTGCCACATACAGAGTCAAATATATGAAGAGTGACCATACTTTTCCAATGATGGGCATTGTTAAGGTTGAGACTATCGATTAAGGAGGACTGGGTACAACTTAAATGAGTGCCAGTATTGTGCCACGTAATATTCACCTTACAGAAACCCAGTAATTCAAACACATAAACAGATGAATACACTCTGAGAGGCACAATCACAAATATACATACACATGCAGAAACACAGGCTTTTCACCCACCTACTACTTAACTCACTTCACTTGTTGGCTGTGGTGCAGATCACATCTGCTTCCATTCATGGCTTATCTCCCTGCTTAGGCATTGGAAACCGATGATTCCGGAATAGGCAGCTGCTGTCTTGATTGCCAGCTTCCACTTGTGATACTCAGGTCACTCTGCTCATTACTGAGACAGGCTGTGTCAGCCAGTAAGCAGAGCTCAGACGCATATGAGAGGTCTTGCCAGTGTGATTCTGATACAGGCATTGCCTTTTGTCCTGGTGAAGCTATAACTCTTTTATACTGCATACTGCATGTGGATTGAGCATGACGACTTAGTCCCCCTCCAAAGCTACTTGGAGTGTGCACGTGTCATAAGCTAAGCTAATGTCCAGATGTTAGGTCATTGGTTTGTCTAAGGACAACTTGAATCTAAAGTGCTGAGGTCCCAGGCACCGCACCTTAATGACCGGCTGCCAGTGATTGAGTTGAAACAGTTTCAGACTTTCAAAATTCAATATAATGCATTCTTACCCCCTGTAATCCCATTCCTAAAGTATTTATGTGCCCACTCAGAACGCGCAGGACTCGAAAAACCCTAAAAATGTTACTAGACCTGCAGGTCTAGTGACTTAAATACTCTGCTTGTCCTGATTATAATGCTGTTGTCCCATAAACTGTTTTCAAATTATATGATCCTGGGCAAGTATTGTAAATCACTGAGACACCTATGAGAGCACCTCCAAATACGCAAATTCAACATGTCTGCTGTGCACAAAACTCTTTTGTTTGATTTAATAGACTAAACATTAGTTCCATATAGAATATAAATCTAGCCACATATAGGATACACATGACCTCTGACTTGTCTCTTAGTTCATTACCTGCATTGTCATCAGGGTGGGGGCAGGAATGTTTTTCAAATCATGCTTAAAAACTATCACTTTTAATAGGTGCTCGCGGCAAGGTGCCGATTACACTATGCTTCGCGAAGCACTTGAAACATCCCTTACAATTAACCGGAACCCGCGAAGCGCTTGAAACAGCCCTTACAATTACAACCGGAATCCGCGCACCCCGCTTTCAACCGAAGCGCTCACAGCTACTACCCGAACCCGCTCTACATTCGTCTCCATAGACGCGACCGGCAAACCCCAGCACCCCCCGTGATCGACATCACAGGGCCCAATCGACCTGAGCATGTCCAGGGATCGGGCCGGGGGGGGACCAGGCGGATGCAACATACCTCTAAACCGATGACGATCGACCGGAGAGCAGTAACAGCGCAGAGCAGCCAGGAACGCGACGGCAGGAAAGACCGAGCCTCGCTGCCGCGCTAAACTTAAACCCCTTAAGGGCCGCCCCTCCCACTTGGTGGCCCGCGCCCATTGGACGCGCGTGTAAGGGGGCGGCCAATAGCTGGCGAGCACCGTTTGTTCGCGCGGAATGTGGGACTAAGATGCTGTCTCACTTAGCTCCCCTTCGCGTCGCGCGGCCAGCGGCACTTCACTTGTTGGCTGTGGTGCAGATCACATCTGCTTCCATTCATGGCTTATCTCCCTGCTTAGGCATTGGAAACCGATGATTCCGGAATAGGCAGCTGCTGTCTTGATTGCCAGCTTCCACTTGTGATACTCAGGTCACTCTGCTCATTACTGAGACAGGCTGTGTCAGCCAGTAAGCAGAGCTCAGACGCATATGAGAGGTCTTGCCAGTGTGATTCTGATACAGGCACTGCCTTTTGTCCTGGTGAAGCTATAACTCTTTTATACTGCATACTGCATGTGGATTGAGCATGACGACTTAGTCCCCCTCCAAAGCTACTTGGAGTGTGCACGTGTCATAAGCTAAGCTAATGTCCAGATGTTAGGTCATTGGTTTGTCTAAGGACAACTTGAATCTAAAGTGCTGAGGTCCCAGGCACCGCACCTTAATGACCGGCTGCCAGTGATTGAGTTGAAACAGTTTCAGACTTTCAAAATTCAATATAATGCATTCTTACCCCCTGTAATCCCATTCCTAAAGTATTTATGTACCCACTCAGAACGCGCAGGACTCGAAAAACCCTAAAAATGTTACTAGACCTGCAGGTCTAGTGACTTAAATACTCTGCTTGTCCTGATTATAATGCTGTTGTCCCATAAACTGTTTTCAAATTATATGATCCTGGGCAAGTATTGTAAATCACTGAGACACCTATGAGAGCACCTCCAAATACGCAAATTCAACATGTCTGCTGTGCACAAAACTCTTTTGTTTGATTTAATAGACTAAACATTAGTTCCATATAGAATATAAATCTAGCCACATATAGGATACACATGACCTCTGACTTGTCTCTTAGTTCATTACCTGCATTGTCATCAGGGTGGGGGCAGGAATGTTTTTCAAATCATGCTTAAAAACTATCACTTTTAATAAATACATAACTAAAGCATTAAGTAGTAGCACACTGTCATTTGCAATCAGCAGATCTTATATTGAAATGTTCACAGAATGTGTCACTGACGTGATTTTAAAACTATATAGTGTACAATGTTTGGAAATAAAGACTGCAAATATTTGTCATTCACACATCACCAAGTAAAGTGTTCTGATTTGTTTTGATCATATTTAAATCTTTGTTTGCATTACACTTTTGAATTACAAAAAAAGTTTCTTCATAATTCCTGAAATATTTTAAAATACTTGTACTATTAATTTTCGAGCTGTTTAAATGTTGTGTTGGAGAAAGAAAACTGACATTTTGAAAATTGACATTTTACAGCCTTTTATTTCATAATTATTGTTAGATAGCTCACTTTACAAAAACATTAACTGTAATAAGAGAGAGAAAAGTAAACACCATTTTCCAGAAAAAGATAAGCAACAATTAGTAGAAAGACAAACTGACATTTTACCTCTATCCTTGAGCAGTGGCAAATGTGTCAAGATTAAAACAAGATTTAAAGGCGTCTTAATTTCTCATTCACTTTCTGAATGAACAGAACACCTGTTTTTTCTAGCTTAAGTTTACTCACCAGCATGGACGAGTAAGCGCTAAAATATTTGGACCTGATAAAATCTCACTCTCAATTGCGAGTGTGCAAGCGGATTTTCGAGCCCTGCTGCTTTTTTGGGTCTTGCCTAGCGTTGCAGCACATGCGCTGCTCACTTGGCGAGACCTAAAGTGAGAGAGGAGATTTCAGAAGGGGACTTGAAGCCCCGTCCATCATTTTCATTGGGTCGCGTCAGCATTTATGCTAAACGCTGGCTTCCCATTGAAAAGGATGCTTTTGGGCCACTGCCCTTTCTCCCTTTGGACGGGCCCATCATACTTGGTTGTCTGCTTCACGACTGTGAAGCACTTTCTTATCTTTAGGGGGGGGGCATCTGTTTCTAATTAGCATGGCCTTAGTGCGGCCATGCTAATTAGAAACAGATAGCCCCCTAAAGATAAGAAAGTCTGCAGGCACTACCCTGCATACTGAGGTCTCCTCGCATCAGCGTTCCCCCCCCCCCGAGCACACGTCCTCTCAGTGAGCCTCTCCTCGCTTTAGCCCCCCGCCTCGGAACACACGTAACTTGTTTGTCTGAGGGAACTAAGTGAGTTGAAAAGCCACCCACCCTGCCCGCTTTCTTCTTAAACCACCCCTGGCCTTCCATACAACCGCATTATACAAGCTTGGACTCCTAGACCATTTGTGTAAAGGGAAAAGATGAGACCGCAATACCCAGAACATGTAGTGCTTTTGGCTGAAATACGAGGACCTTTGACATACAGCCAGATGACAGCATCGCAATGAGCTGTAGGCCGAGAGCCTCATAGGTGAATATATCCAACTGCTAGAAAGATCTGCTGCTTACTCAGAGAATTACAATCCACATCACTGCCCAAACCCACTCCCTCCCCCACGTGCCATTCACTGTTCCCCCTTTATTTAACAGGTCAGGACATTTGTGCAACCAGAAACCCAGTCTTTCAATAGCGCGCTTCTGTTTGCACACTATTTACAAGCGATAGGTCAGTTATGGCATATAAAAGAAACCCACTTACATAAACCATAACAAAACTCAAAAAAGTACCCGAGCGCCTCTTTGTTAGCTGAGGCAAAATACATCTGCCGCAGTTTGTTTCACCGTGTAACTGGATATGTGGCCTTTGCTGGGAGGAGCCACAGTGATGCAGCATTCACTATGGGGACAGGGAATACAGGCTTTGTTCTAAAAGCTCAATTCTGGTTTGACAGTGAGTATTAACTCTAAACTCGGGGTTGACAGCTGGAGGGCAAACCATCCCCACGGCCCGAGAGGCGATAATCTATCGATTGAACTCATCCATTGTCCTAAACCTAGGACTTAGCATATATGTTCCTTTGTACGTAAGCACAAATCCATTTATTTATTTACGTATTTATTTATTTATACAAAGTTTTGCTACGGGTGTGTGGCATATACTGGAAAGAGCAGGAATGCACTGGGCATTATCGTTACGGAACATAGCATGTGGCCACTAGCTGAAGGCATGGTGCCAACGGTGTCAGCACAGTTCTTCAGTGTATGACTTCCGCTAAACTGATTCAGAGGCCTGGATCTTCACGTGAGGGCGCGCGCAGGAGCAGTGCAAGGCAGGTGTAAGTTCAGACAGTGTTGTAGTGTCTGGTCTGTGTCATCCAGAGCACCAACACACTTGATGCTAATTGAAGAGCATGTAACTCTACACTGTCAGTGGCTGTGCTCGCGCTGACTTTTGTGCCAGAAGTGTGGGATGAAGGGCTTGTTCAAAGCACAGCATCCGTGTGTGAGCCACAACATATCTCATCTCTGTGCATGTTCACTCTGTATGACGGGCGTTGTAAGTGTAGGCGGCGCAGCGGAGCTTGTGAAAGTCAGACCCCAGGCTGTAAATGCTGATGTTTACAGACACAGACGTCAGAGCCGCCATTACCAAGACAGGTGTCATTATCACGTAGTGCAAGGTGCGCATCATTGTGTCAGAGCCCGTTCAGTGCGAAAAGGAAGCTACCTGTTCACAGCTGGGCTACGGCAAGCGAGATTGGTCACTACAGTGCTAATGCTTCCATCCTACTCAAGCTAAACTCTTCATTCTGGTTGGAGTCCCCAGAGTTCTGCTTATGCAGAGCACATGCCTTCTGTTTGACTCACATATCAATATAGTGCGGCGGGTGTCAGCACACTACTGGAGTGAGTATAATGGAGAGTGAAAAGCAGGAGGTGGCCGCCTGAGTCTGGGGATTAACGGAGAGGGCTGATAGGAGAGCCAGTCATGGGGAGCACGCTTGTCCCGGACGCTGAGCTGGTCTGGAGGTGGGGTGGGTCCCTTCTGCAGAAGACATAGATGCTTGAGTGGGACTTCATGGGTAGCCAAGTGGAGAGGAGCTGAGGTTGAGGATGTGTGTGGCCCTTCAAGATTCCTCTGAACGGCTTTGGTGATGACTGATGGACATACTCTAGGCCAGGCAGTACTGATACCTTAATTGCTACATAAGGAAGGCTTCATGGTAGTGCTGATTTCAGCGTTTTCCTTTAAGCTCTAATGTACACTTTTAATTCTTAAAAAGATTTCGCAATTACAACAAAGTGAGCTGTTCCATTTTCAATTCCAACAGTTGATTAATGCTTCACGAAGGGGAAAAAAACCCAATAACATTTTCAATACCAATAGCTCAAAACAATGTCATTGCGAGACCTATTGCATTGTAAATGCTTGTTTGTTGTTGTAAGGGGTGCCCGGGGAACAGAGAGGGTGAGGAAATAGTCTCTCCCTACTGAAAGCAAGCAATGTCTGTCGCCAGCAGTGGAAGTTTACATCATGCATTGAAAACAATGTGAAACTGGGATGCTCCTGGGTGGTACAAATGCAAGAATGTAGAGGAAAGCCCTAGAATCAGGAGCAAGAAAGAGACAGAAAACAAAACTATCCAGTCATGAGTAAGGTGCTGGCCCAAAGCCCATTCATTGTAAGAATACGTTATGGATTGAAAACCAACGGTCTTGCTAACAGACAGTTAAAGTGCCAGTAGCCAAAACCTAAAAGTAAGAAAACATTGGAAGAAGGTGCTCAGTATTATTGTTTGTGAAATACAAAGCAATGGGTTGACCAAAACTTAGGCCTCCTGTGTGACTGGCCGTGAGTGAACATGGTTCAGTACTAGGTAGTGATTGGTTCTGTTGTAAGTTTTCGCCTTCTCAGTTAGAACCCTTTCTATGGGAAGAACATCTTCATCTGCAAACATGAATGTCAAATATAGTGAGCAAGTCTCACACATAAAGAGTTCGAAGTACGAACAACAGCAAAGTTGAATGTTTGAATACTGTATCTTTTTTTGTGGGGACCTGGCATGTTGCCTTTTTTTCCAAAGGAAATTGCGCTCAAACTCCACTATTTCTCTGCAATGTTTGGTAACATTTACATTTCATTTATTTATTTGTTTTTATTAATCAAAACATTACAAATACTTACAAAAATATTTCAAAAACAATATTGCAATTGACATACAATATACCCTCGACTTCAAAATACAGAAGCTAATAAGGGGATATTTGTCACAAAGTTGCCAGGTATTATCAGGTATATTATTGTTATATACTTAAATATACTCGTGCCACAAAAAAATTATATAATAAAATTACCAATTTAGATCATTTAACATTTACAAATGAATTATTAATTTCCATTTTTACAACACTCCTCAACTATGTTTCTGTATTTGGTAAGATTGCTGGCCATGGGAAGATCATCACCTTTAAGAAGGAGTTAAACAGCTTGTTTACAAGTTCTTAAATTATTTTTGTGTCCAAAAAGACTCCAACGATTCTTTTTGCAATAATTTAATTCATTAAAAAAAGACATTTTATATGTGTAAATGTTTCTTCTGTATTCCTGCAAAATGTACAAGGTTTGTTTACTGCAATCACCCTACCATTAACATTTTTCCTCCTGATTTTTCTTAAAGGTGGTACTAGAAATTGTAAATGAATACAATTATATCTATGTAGGTTAATGCTTTGTTCAATAAGGTTGAGTCAATCCAGGGCTATAAATGGTGCCCAGGTATTTAAATTTCTTCAGTCTGGTAAAGTCATCTAGAATGTTCTTTTTCTTCAAATTTTTCATTGCAGGATAAAATAATCCCACATTTGTTATATCTCCCATTCCAAAATCAGTTAGTACAGATTTCAGATAACCGTACAGTGGATTTTAAGAGACTTCGAGCAAGAGAATTCCCAGGGCAAGTTTTTGCTTATTAATTTAAATTCTATGCATAATTTAGGGCTTACAAAGTGTTGCGAGCCCAAATAGTTCTCTAACATTTCTACATTGAGCGAAATTTAGAAGCCTAGATAGTAGTCCTTAGGACAGTGATGTTAAAAATATTTTATGCATAACCTTGCCTGTAAGTGTGGCATTTTGTGTGTCGGGTTTACTGTTTAACTTATTCCGCATGTGTGCTAAACTCACAGATTTAACTTTTCAAAATGTGTTTTTATTCCATCTCTTTCTTGAAAATAAATGGTTAAAAAATTATACCCAGGAGCTCTTTTCTATTTATAAGTATTCAGAAACAACAATATTGATTTTTAAAGCTTGCGAACATAAACTACTATATTAGCGTTCATCAAATTGACTACTAATTCATCAACTTAATTAAATTGTCCTAGACTGTTTAAAGCCTGTTGCAAGCAAATAATGGTGGATTGTAAAAAAAACAGAGCATCAGCATGTTATAACCAAGGAATTTGGGGCCAGATGTATCAAGCGTTTGTCCAAACGCAAAACAAATCATTTTGGGATGTATCATCCTGAAAGGCATTTGCAAAATAGGGAATCACAAAAATTGCAATTCCCTATTTTGCGAATGCATTTAAGGAATCGCAATTTGCGATTCCTTAAATGAAATGCAGGAAGCCAAAAAAATATGCGACTTACCTTTAAAGAATCACAAATCACGACCAACTTCAAGTTGGTAGTAATATGCAAATTCCATGAAAAATGCACTTTTTTTCATTTTTCAAGGTGCCATGTGTCGTACATATATGCCCTTAGGGCATATATGTGCGCCACATGTGCACGCTAACCTTTTAGGGGGTGCAAAAGGGTGGCCTTTTGGCCCCCCTATCACCCTTGAAATTGCATTTGCAATTTGCGATTATCTATTTGGTACTTGCAAATTGCGAATGTCTTCTCATTCATTCCTATACGCCCATAGAATGAATGGGAAGGTATTCCTTAATAGCGAATTGCGATTTGCGATTCGGAATTAAGGAATGTGTAGGAATCACAATTATTATTGCGAAACCTACATACATTGCATTTAGAGATTCCATAATAGCGAATCGGTAAAATTTTCTATTATGGAATCGCAAAATCCAATATTGATACATCTAGCTCTTGGTGACTTTCCAACTTTAAAGGAAAGGTTCCTGCACTGTGGAAATTGCTTAGTAGGCCAGCTATATGCAGTCTTAATAATAGTGGAACTAGAACACATTCCTGTTTTAGACCACACATTTCCTATATCTTTGTCTGTGATTGACTGTTTCCTAACTTTTCTCTTAACCAGTTGTTTGACTAAAGATTCATGAATGCTTTCAGAATTGTCTGATTTATTTCCCAGTTTTTTCATCAAGGCCAAATATGTTTTGCATTCACCTCATCAAAAACAGTCTTATAATTCATAAAACAGGGCATGGTATAGTGTGATAAGGTATCACCTGTTTGTGGAATAAAGTGGGCAAACCTAAAATCTTGTCTAACATTTCACACCTGTTACGAGACCCAGTCTGAAGAATATGAATTAAACCTTTTTTCAGAGGCCCACGTCTCCAGTTCCTCCAAAAATATAAAATCATATCATTTTAAATCAACGACTAAGAAGACTATGAACCTATAGTTACCTGGATTTCCAGGGTCTCCTTTTTTATAGCATGGGTGAAGTATGGGTTGTCTAGGAGTACCAGGACTAGCGGCTCTACATATAGACCACGGCCATTTTATCCAACACTTGAGATCTTCTTAAAATAAGACTGTTGGTAGCTACCCCATACGGCCAAGAATGCCATTTCCTCCTGCTTCCCTGACAAGCTTCTCAAGACCGAATTCAATAAGTCTGCTCCGGAATGTGCTCAGCAAATTAGATTGAATGCCACAGATGCTCTATTATAGATAGTTGGAAGCTTCCCAGTGGTGGCTATACTTGTTGTTTGTTTGACTTCTTGCTCACTAAGATGACCAAATATTTACTTATAATTTAAAAGTAACATACAAATTCTAAATATTGGCTGTACAATGGCATGAGGACATTCTTTGTCTGTCGGAATCATTATCTAGGTGTATGAAACTTCAAAATCATTGGTAGTCCCGTTCCTTAAATATTCCATATACTTGTAACTTCTCTTGTCTTGGTAGTAGTCCCACCGTGAAGAGAGGTCTCAGATCTTCAGGTCTAGCTCCTCAGACTCGGCACCACTTTCTTAAGTTGCATAATTCCACTGCCAAGTACCAGTGCATTAGCTGGACAATTCAAAGGCAAGGAACATGAAATTCCCTACCCAGAGCTCCAGAGGGGCATAACAGATCCATTGGCATGATCTTCATCCCCTTTAGTCCAGTGGGTCAGCAGGAGACTGAAACAACCAATGCTGGAGCAAAAATGCTGAAATCCCAATTTCTCTTGTGATCTCTGACAGGACGGTACAAGTTCTTCAGTGCAGTAAGCAAGGAGGACTTCCCTCCTTTATAGATCCAGGCTCACTCCCGACTCCCCGCTATACAACAAAGCGATGAGATTACTTCCCTGAGTACATGATTTGCGGCATTTAAACTATTCCTGAGTTCAATTCAAAATCAAAAAATGTCAAATTTGCGTCACAGCTATGGAGAGCTCTTCCCTGTCTACCAAACCCACCACTTAGTTCAACCACTTAAGCTTCAAATACACTTTTGTATTTACTGTCAGCATAACTCCAGTTGGCTACTCTTCTGTGTTGGGAGAGGTGCTTCATATTTTATGCATTCACAGCTATCCTTATTGTCAGAGTTCTTCACTCCAATTCCGGGCATGTTGTGGTCAGGCCTTCGAGAGATAGCTGGAATGCAGTGTCATCAAAATGTATGAAGTGAGTGCAGTCCTAGCGAAAAATGTTTATGCCATTGGAGTGGACATCTTCTCATTGCAGAATATATTTTTGTTTTCTCTTACCTGGAATAACGATAGTGGGTAACATTAATTTAATTTCAGTCTGATCCTTTCAGCAGACAGACAGCTGCATTGCCATATTGATGGTTATGACCATTTTGAAATAGAAATGCTTATCCTTCAAACACTGCTGCTGCAACAAATGATGGATGAAATGCTGAATGAATAAAACATTCACCCCCAGTCAAAAGATCTGGGTTAAATCTATTGTTCATCTGCTCACCATGCATCAAATAAAATCCAATCAGGTGTTTGTTAGGCGCGACTACTCACCCGTAAGGGTCTCAAGGCGCTGGGCGTGTGGGGAGGTTCGCAGATTCCAGTCCATCTAGAAGGGGGTCTGTCAAGGAGCCAGGTTTTGAGGTTTCTTGTGAAGATGGGGAGCGATGTTATCTGTCTGAGGTGGAGCGAAAGGTCGTTCCAGGCACTGGCTGCGCGGAATGAAAGGAGCAGCCTCCCGATCTGGTCTTTCTGGTGCGGGGGGGGATCACGGCGTAGGAGAGCTGGGCTGATCGTAGGGTCCTTTGGGGTGCGTGGAGTTTGAGTCGTCTGTTCAGGTATGCTGGTCCGGTGTCGTGGAGGGGCTGGTGAGCGTGGGTTAACATCTTGAAGGTGACTCTTAGCTTCGATGGGGAGCCAGTGGAGTATGCTTAGGTGCTCGGAGATGTGGCAGTGGCTTGGCAGGTTGAAGACCAGTCTTGTGGCGGCGTTTTGGATGCTCTGTAGCTTGCGGGTGAGGTTTTTGTTTATTCCGGCATAGAGTGCGTTGCCGTAGGCGAGCCTGCTGGTGACCATGGCGTGAGTGACGGTCTTTCTGTGTACGAGGGAGATCCATTTGAAGGTCTTACGTAGGAGGCGGAGAGTGTGGAAGCAGGAGGACGAGACTGAGTTGATCTGGCGGTCCATTTTGAGCTCTGAGTCCAGGATGATTCCCAGGTTGCGTGCGTGGTCCGTGGGGGTGGGCGGGCTTGCGAGGGCTGGGTGCCAGCAGGTGTCGTTTCAGGCATCTGGGTTTGGGCCCATGATGAATACTTCCGTTTTGTTTGTGTTTAGTTGTAGGCAGCCACGGCCGGCAATGGGAGTACCTGCAGGGCGGTGATGTGGGGAGGAGCAGGGTGGGGGGTAGTAATGTATGGATTACGGAGTTTTACAGGTAAGTAAACATTTAAATAAATAAAACAAATTTCGTTGCGCGCACTGCATCGCATTTGGGGATGCAGTGCACTCAACGAAATTCGTTTTCTTTATTTAAATGTTTACTTACCTGTTAAGATCCGTAATCCATACATTACTACCCCTAACCCTGCCCCTCCCCACGTCACCGCCCTGCCGGTACTCCCACTGCCGGCCGCGGCTGGTTGTAGGCAGCTGTTTTTCATTCATTTGGCGACGGCTTCCATGCCTTCTCGAAAGTCACCATGCCATCCTATTTTAGACCCAGCCATATGCAAATCAGTCTTGACCCTGTTCCTTATGGGACCAGTCACCCTGAGCTGCGCCAGGAGCTGCCAAGCCAGGTCCTCCCTGGACTGGAAACCTGCATCCTGGGACCTGTTTAAGGGTGTCACCCCATATAAGCCGGGCTAGCTTGAATCCAGTGGCACGGCATGCAAGGTACCCACATCTGAGCATACCCATCCCACTTAAGGCAAAAAGTGCTGCAGCAACAAATGATGAATGGAATGCTATGAATCAAACATTCAACCCCAGTCAAAAAATCTGGTTGAATCCATTGTTCTTTTGCTCACCACGCAGTCTCAATTTGGACCCAGCCATATGCAAATCAGTCTTGACCCAGCTCCTCATAGGAACATTCCAGCCGTAACTGCCAAGCCTTCAAACAGAGCACTGTTTTCACCTGGTTACAGACTGCAGACATTGCAGGAGTTGCAGTACCACATTTCCTACGAGTTACCCTTAGCACCGAGCCTGTTGCTATATAATCATTTCCCTTTGAAAAGTACCAGCGGTTTATGAATTAAAATACAAAAATACAGAAGGCACCATCCAAATGGTCAACGATTCAGATTATTGAGGGTTGGGGAAGAAGAGGGATATATTGAGGAGTGCTCCTAATTAATGGAAAGACCCTTGAATGCCTGCCCTTGCTACTTCTTTCAGCTTTCTCCCCATTTACTCGTTCTCTCCAATTTAATGTTCTCTCTAGTTTTGATTGCAGGACGTTTAGGACCAATAGTAAATAAGGTCTAGTAATGGGTAGTTAACTTATTTTTAACACATTCATAATTGACTATTACCATTTGGATTGTTTTCGCCTGAATGCTGCAATCGTGCATTTCCCAAGAGAATCTGCCTTAGCATGTTAAGAAGTGAGATGGGAGGCGTGGCTTGGACGTCGATGCAGACGGGTGTCTGAGTCCGGGATCTCCTCCAACCTGAAATAAATAACGGCGAAATGTGCACCTTTAAGATCCCGGAAGGATCAACAAAATATAAAAACGGATGTCTAAACAACCAAGGAACAGATCGGAGTGGAAGCAGCAGATAATCGCGCACCTGAAGGCTCGGAAAAACGAATGAAGCGGAGCGGAGCAGGAGAAGCAGCGCAAACAAGATGGCGGCTCCCCTTTAAACAGTAAACAGAAAATCGGAACACCGTGAAGCGCGAAGGTGAGACCGGAGCGCTAAGAGAGCAGGCGCGAGACCCGGCATCCACCCCTCTCCCCCCCCCTCAGTGGGAGCAACCTCTAACGAAAAGACTGAAAACTGCAATAGAGGAGAGGGGAGGAAAACAGAAAGCGAAACTAAGGGCGGAGGCCGCCATTTTCACTTTCAGCTCGCGTGCAAAACGCTCGTATGCCACCTCCATAGCGCCGCAAGCCCCAACACAAGCCAGGAAGCAGCGGAGGAAGCACCGGCAGGAGGCGCGGATGCAAGCACACAACCACAGGCAGCACGCTCCCTCAAAAGAAAGAAATAGACAAAGGAGAAACTGTAAGCAACGCGGAGCCACTGGGGGCGGCCATTTTGTGAAAACACAGCCCTAGTAGAGCGGAACCAACCACAACCCCCACAGAGAGCATCGCCATCTTATGAGGGGAAACGGAACCCACCACACAAACACGAAGACAAACGCGAAGGCAAGGCAAAGGGAACGACCCCAAAGTATCAGCACGAGGGAAGCGAACAAAAGAGAAACGTAAGGCACCAGCACGAGGGAAGCGAACAAAGAGAAACTGTAGGCACCGCGGAGTCACGGGAGACGGCCATTTTGAGGGGAAGGATACAACAACAAGGCTCCAGACGCACACGGAAGGTGGACCAGACATCGCAAAGTCGCCATCTTACAAGTGGAAAACGAAACCTACCACACAACACGAAGGCAAGGCAAGGGAAAGACCCAAAAGGCACCAGCACGAGGGAAGCGGCTGGGAAGCACCCAGAGAGGCAGCTGGCCATACAGCCGAGGCGCTCCGTCAACCAAGCCCGACAGAAAGGGCCATACTAGATACCACGGCCACATCAAACTACCTCAGACCCCTGCGGGCACGGCTCAGAGGAAGGTCCGCACCCTGTACACCGCAATCCCAACACAGAGACACATAAACAAGAGGAGCTGGCGGGGGCAAAGACCAGAACCAGGTGCATTCGTGAACCCAGCAGGTTCCGACTTGAAACCCTAACACCAGCAGGCAAGAAAAGAGCGGGAACATCCAACCAGCACAAAGAAAGTCGCCTACACTCCTATCTAGTCGGCAGAAGGGTCCAAGGGATGGCAAGCCAAGATGGGAAAGCCAGCAATGAGCCCAAAAAGAGGAAAGACTCGCCGGACTCGCCTGCAAAAACCAAGATGGAACTTAAGCACAAAGCCACGCTAGAGACGCTACTAAAAAAGATAAATGAAGGGAATGACCTTGCCAAAGCTACTAAGCAGACCATAGATAACACGCAATTAGAGCTAGCAGGGATCAGAGCGGACCAAAGCAAGACAAACAGCAGGATTGATGCGGCGGAGAAAAGGATCAGTGACATGGAGGACACATGCGCCCAGGCCCACAAACACCTGGAAGGCGTCTCCAAGAAATCAACCATCATGGAAAAACAGCTAGCGGAGCAGGAAGATCGCCTCAGAAGAAACAACATAAGATTCCTGGGAGTCCCTGAAGGCGCGGAGGATAAAAACGGTATCCAATTCAACAGACAGTTCGAAGTAGACAAAGCATACAGGGTGTCGACTTTCAAACCAAAACAAGGCCAAGGACCAAGGCCCATCATACTCATACCATTAAGAGCCAACCACACCGAGGCAATCTTCGCAATGGCAAGGAAAGGCCAGAACCTAACATGGAATGGAAACAAACTCATAATAACGCAAGACTACTCCAAACACACGGTGGACATCAGAAAGGGGTTCCTAGCCCTTAGAGACAAGCTGCGTAACAGAGGCATTTCATTCACCTTCGCAGGGCCTGCTAAATTGAAGATCACGAACAGAGGACGCCCACAAACGTTTGACGACCCGAACGAACTGAAGAGATACCTGCAAGGACCTCCAACGGAAGAAATGGAAGCTCAAAACACAAACACCAGCCCGGCAAAGAGAAGAGCATCCACAGGAAGTGACGAAGGTGCCAGCGGAACGAACACCTGAAACACTACCAGACCGACATTTAAGCTCACGAACTATGCAACCGATCTACCTCAGGAAGACAACAAATACCTCGAACACTTTTACCTCAACTGCAGCGAAGCGAACTTGATGAAGCCATGAATGCACATATCCTTTTTAAAACATGTTTTCTCTTTTGAATCAGACAATATTCTTCGGTGCAACTGAAGCATTCTCAGGATGGGGGGGGGGGGGGACTTAGATGTCGCACGTTCGACAGACAAAAGAAGGAGGGAGGGGGTGGAGAGGGAGGGGGGAAGGACAAGGGGGGGATTTGGGCAAGTACAGTTTCTCAACTTTTCTATCTTTCTTACTACCTTTCACCTAGCCTCGACCTATGAGGCAATATACTACACCCTGGGAGGGGAAGGCGGGAAGCAGAGCTGGGGGAAGAGTCAGAACAGGCAGTGGGAGAACCAAACACAGAGCGAGCAAAACACAAGACAGAAGAACGTGTCACATGATCGCATAAGACACCGAAATATAGGCGCAACTGACGGGGTGGGATGATGGCTTTAGGAAACACACAAAACTCCACAGACCTTAAAATTGTGTCACTTAACGTCAAAGGCCTTAACCATCCAGTCAAACGCAGGAATGTGATCGAATATCTAACGAAACTCAAGAGCGACATATGCGTCCTCCAGGAGACTAAACTCTCACTGGAGGATGCATCACGACTGAAAGCAAACTGGATAGCAGACCAAGCCTGTTCTCCCGCTATACACAAAAAAAGGGGGGTGATCACCCTAGTAAACAAAAAATCGAGACTAACAATCCAGGAAACCTACTCTGACGATGCAGGCAGACTACTGATTACTACCCTCAAGAGGGGAGACGAGACGATACACGTAGCGAACATATATGGCCCCAACACGCACGACACAGAATTTTGGCAAGGGGTTGAAAAGAAACTAAGTGACGTCCCTCAACACGAACTTATAGTGGTCGCAGGCAACCTCAATGAGGTTATGGACGATACAATCGACAGACACTCAGCCAAACCAGGCCCGAAAACCCAAACACCAAGCATGCTAAAAAATCTATGCGGCAAACTCCAACTCAGAGACCCATGGAGATTACAACACCCGGACACAAGAGACTACACCTTCTACTCCCATCCACACAACTCATACAGCAGGATAGACTACATCCTCGTGTCAGCGGACCACACACACCTTACCGAGCAAACAGAAATAGCAGCAATCACCATCTCAGACCACGCACACATCAGCCTAACACTAAGAGGCAGACACAACGAAAAACGCTGTAGCAGGTGGAGAATGAATAGCGACGTTCTTAAAAACCCTGATAATGTGAAAGAAATAGAGGGGGCCATCACAGAATACCTCGAACTCAACGACACCCCAGACACGAACAGGGGGGTGCTGTGGGATGCGCTAAAGAGAACGCTAAGAGGGAAGATCATAAGCATCAAGGCCAGGATGAACAAAGAAAGAAACAAAAAAATAGCTGCACTTGAACAACAGATAATATAACTCGAAAGTGGACACATAGCTAATCTCAAAGATGGCAATACGCTGACAGAGCTGTCAAAAAAGAAATATGAGCTGAACAGAATCATAAGTGAGAGGGCCGGGGCATGGATTAACAAATATAAAGCTATCAATCTATGCTCAGCGAACAAAGCGGGGAAGGCACTAGCCGCCTACTTCAAATGCAAACAGAGACAACACGCAGTTGCCGCAATAACTGACACGAACTCCAGATCACAAACAGCCAACAAAGAGATCCTCGAGGTCTTCAGGAAATTTTATGAGGATCTCTACACGACAGACACCAACCTCAAACAAGATGGGGGCGCCCACCTCCTGGAGAAAATAGACTTGCCATGCCTCACAGCAGATCAGAGGGAGGCGCTAGAAAGCGAAATAACTGGGCCAGAAATAGAAAGGGCAGTAGCTTCCTAAAAGAAAACAAAGCACCAGGGCCCGATGGCTATACAACCACCTTCTATAAACGCTTTTTGCACCTCCTAAAACCCACGTTGGGTGAGGTATTCACACACTGCAGCCAAAATGGCGGCATGACCCAGTCAATGTCTGAGGCAAATATAATAGTAATTCCTAAGGACGGCAAGGACCCCCAGTAACCCGCCAACTACCGACCTATTTCACTAATAAATGTGGACTGCAAGATCTACGCGAAAATACTGGCAATGAGACTAAACGCATACCTACCAAGCATAATCCACATCTCACAGGTAGGATACGTTAAGAATAGGCTATCCAATGATAACACCAGACTACTATGCCACCTAATCGACAGCACATCCAAAACAAACACCCCAGCCGTAATCATAGCCTTGGACGCCGAGAAGGCCTTTGATAGGGTATCCTGGCCCTTCCTAAATAACTGCATGAAGAAATTCGGCCTAGGCGATCAATATAGGAAGATGGTAATGGCACTCTACAACGAGCCGAGAGCCAGAGTGGTAGTAAACGGAGCTGCGTCGAACCCACTTACACTAGGCAGAGGCACGAGACAAGGATGTCCGCTCTCACCGTCCCTCTTCCTTTTGGCCATAGAGCCGCTGTTGGCCATGATCAGGGCTAATACACACATAAGAGGCATCCCAATACATGACTCCGTGGTCAAGCTGGCAGCCTACGCGGATTATGTACTGATTATAACTGAGGAACCAGAAACATCCATAGCAGCACTAATGTCCACCATTGAGGAATATGCACAGGTCTCAGTATACAAGCTAAACAAAGATAAGTCAGAGTGCAAACCATTGAATATCCATACCACAAGAGCGTCCCTGAACAATTCAAGTCTGACGTGGCAAACGAAATACCTAAAATACCTAGGCCTGTACTTCGGAAGGGACCTAAAGTCGACCCTCGATCACAACGAAAGCAGACTTCTTAAGAAAGTGAAAGAGCGCATAGACACTTGGTCCCCAAAATTCATTAGCTGGTGGGGAAGAATAGAATCAGTAAAAATGATGTTAACACCCATAGTTAATTACACGCTTAGCATGCTGCCACTCACGCCGACGAACGACTTCCACAAACAACTAGACAAACTGCTCAACAGCTTCATATGGAGGGACAAAAAACCAAGAATAAGCCTCCAGAAACTCAGACTAAACAAGAACTTGGGAGGCCTAAACCTCACCAATTTTAGAATATTCCACACTGCATGCCTAGCCAGGCAAGGCATCCACTGGGTAGCCCCAAGCCAAGAATACCAGCCCACATGGCTGGCCTTGGAAAGAGCACTAATAGGAGGCCTAGACCCGATAGCAATGGTCATGGCGAACAAGCACCCCCAGGCCAATAACACCATCCTGAAGAACACAAAGTCAGCACTACTCAAGGTAGATAAAAAGCTAGAATACAGTATCAAAGACACTGAGTGGACCTCCCTATGGCATAACACGAGGCTCAAATACAAAGAGAGAACACTAGACATGAAAGAGTGGTACAAGCGAGGGATCTCTACACCGCAACAATTAATGACACAAGGACACCCCCTCACTTTTGACTCACTCAAAAACCAGTACAGCCTCCCAGGCCTCGAATTCTACGCATTCCTAAAAATAAAAGCCACAATTACCAAAGCAAACCTCAGCAGGAACCCGCCATCAATCATAGAGTACATGTCAAACATAAACAAGCTAGGACACCAAACAGCACACCTATACAAATTACTTAGCCCCCACACATCAAGACTAAACAACAAAACCCTTGAACACCTAGAAAGAGATATGGGGAGAAGTCTCACGGAAAGGGAGAAGTCAACCTTATGGCAAGCCGCAACTAGACACAAGATAACCCCACAACTAGCCCAGACGAAATATTGGCTGCTGCACAGGGCGTTCTGGACCCCAGCTCGCCTGGCCGCGGCCGGTATCAGGGCAAATGACAGATGCTGGAACTGCCACAAAGAGAAAGGTGACCTGGAACACCTAATCCTACACTGCTCCAAGGTTAGAAAGTTCTGGAACAAGATAAGGCAATTCATATCTGACGTGACGGGCCAACCACTACAGGGCACCTTCAAAGAAATCACCGTGACAGCCCTAACCCCAAGCCCTAAAGCAAAAGACGACAGAGACCTGATAGACCTCCTCCTAACAGCAGCAGTGAAAATAATCCTCACAAACTGGAAAGACACCAGGAAGGCCGCCTTCAAAGGTTGGCTAAACTGGATCACCTTCTTAAGGGGAGCAGACAACATAGCCTCACACCACTCACCAGGTCACCACTCAGGGGGGGAAATGTGGAAGACACTAGATGAGCACCTGATCACCCTCAAACCCCCGTAAAAGAACCCCCCAAGCCTCAATGGCAGGAACCGGCAAACAGCTGACAACAACAAACAGCTGACATAACCCCCCCCCACCCCTCGGGGTCCTCCTCTTTTTCTTTCTCTTTCTCCTTTCCTTATTTCTTCATGAAAAATCCGCAAGGGGGTGAACTTAATTGTTTTATCGTCTGGACCACATAGCCCTGACGCGATAACACCACTGGACACCACGCTGTACCACCCTTGTTGTATTGAAATGAAACACGGAAACTGTACTGTATGTATATATAAACACCTGTTTTTTGTTTTTTTTTAAATAAAAAAGTGTGAAATAAAAAAATAAAAAAGTGAGATGGGAGTTTTCTATCCAGTGCTGAATTTGTAAAATAAATAAAGAAGTGAGGATGTTTAAGCTTTTCTTATGAGCCTTAGGAGTCGGTCGCTGGCACGACAGAATGCCAGACTTGCCATGCCAAATGCCAGGACTACCTAGTCTCCATTCCACCTTGTGCGTTTTTGTACCACCACCCTACCCTGCCTGTCTCCTATCTGCCTCTTACAGTTTCTTACTTATCCCTACTTTCTTCCTTCCTCATAGTTGTCCCGGCTTCCTCCTCCTTTTTGCTCCCTTTACATCGTTCTCTTTTGCTGCGGGCCTAACTCTGATGATGTAAAATAAGTACAAATACCCAAAATAGATTGCTGGTCCTCAACACCTGTCCAAATTACTCGCCTCTATTGATCTCTTCAAATGCAGGTGTGACGTGTTTTCCTGACAGAGAGCTTTAAAAGTACCTAACTCACAGGCCCACAAAACACTGGAAAGCAGTTGCAGTTTCTACTTTCGAGCTATGTGCCAGCTTTGACCATGCACAGTAAAGATTGTGTGTGAAGGGCCCCTTCTTTGCATTCCGCCGCAAATACCGGTGCTTTTCCCAATGCTATGTGGTGTTTGTGTTAGCGAGATAGGGCGATAACTGCTTCATTCTTTTGATTGGCGCTGAACTGCCATGTTTGCTTTGTGCAGTTTGAGTAGCGTGGCCTGCGCCACGTACGGATTCCAAATTAAACACATGTATGTGACGAATGACTTGTATATCCCAGGTCTCCTCGCTTCTTAAGCAGGATTTTATTGTCGACATCCGTCGCTGCATAGCCAGAGGTTCTGTTCGGCAAGTTTTTTTTCCCGATCCCTGGGCTTCAGTGAAGACTACTCCTTCACTTGAGAGGAAAAGTAAATAGAAATATTTCCTTGGCGGCACACAGATAATATAACTAGGTAAGAATTAGCTTCTTTTTAGATTCATGAAGAAAAACAATGGCAATTTGTTTAATCCTCCCCTTGAATCCCTGTGGTTGGCACGCGCTGTTGCTTGTAGGTGCCCGGCCGTGGGAGCTTTATCGGAATCTTGTCATCTAGTAATGCTGGTATTATTGTTGTTATTATTATTAATAACTCGTTTCTGACGTGTAGGTATTAATATTATTAAGGTGTGGTGCGCAATATCTCCCAAAACACAATTTCATCCTTTCTGATCGTGTGCACCTTGCCTCGGGATTTAGCCTTGGCGCGTTCATGTGTTTGTAGGGTGGCAGTAACTGCTGGGATTTCATGTATGACTCGTGCTGTAAATATATATATATATATATATATAATTTGGTGGCAGTGTATAATTGGCTGATTTTGTAGAAAAACACTAGGTCTCTGGTACTGGTCGGATTTTGGCGTGGGGACACCTATCAGAATCAAACATTCCCCATCCCCATCTCTTCAGCAAAAACAGCGTTACTCATACTTTAATCACAGAGAAGCCACCTCACCCCATGTCAACATGGACACTTTAAATCTAATACACTCTGGGGGTTGTAATCTTGGTTTACTTCCTTTTAAGTAATTAGACCGACACACCTGTTGGAAGTGGTCTGTGGGTTAAAAGCCAAGGACCGGCTACAGTGTGCCTGGTGACATCGAATGAGATGATCAGCTTATTGGGGCGTTAATATTTATTTATAATCGAAGTTGAACGTTACTCCCATTAGGGACCACTTGTTGGCTCTGGTCTTGTGATTTTATAAGGTCCTACATATAGCACTGATCTTAAAATCAAACTTGGAGGGCCGTATTTGGTTACAATTATTTTGCAAAAGAACAAAACAAACAAAATATGAGCTGGTGTCAAAAGGCTCACAGCGTTTTGCAGTGGAGAAAACTGAAATGTATATATTGCATTCTGCACAATTTTATTTTAAAAACGTCTTTATTTATGCATATTCCGGAATAACCATGAACAAACCTGTTACGCACTATAGATATTTTCTTATCGGGCAGGACAGCGCGCAATGATGTCACATTAGTCAAATTTAGGGTAAAAGGCAGCTTTAATAAAACAGGTGTGCAATTTATCGAAAACCAGCAAACCTAGGCAAAAAGCTGCCTTACAAAACTAATAATACCTAACTAATACAATATACATTTCCTAATCAACCCACCCTTCTAAAATCTCTCTTGCTCCCCTTCAATAATTCCTCCCTTCACACCCCAACCTATCATACAACTCCTGTCCGATTGATGTAACCAAAACACTCCCCTGTAACCCTCTCCTAATCCTCTCTTTGGTTTGAACATACCCCTGACCTCCATGCCTCTGTCCCCCTCCCCTGTGAACCCACCCATCCAACAATTACTCTGTTACCATGCTAACCAGGAAAAGCCCCAGGTGTTTTCCTGCTCCACCCAAAAAACGTCATCAATTGATGAAATGTATAAACCATCTCAGCCCCATAATCTTCTTTCTCCTAGCAACAACGCAATATTAAACAAACAACATAAAAAAACACATAGCCATAAAGTGCCATACCTGCCCCTTCAAAAGAAAATGATAAAAAATATTATGGGTGGGAAAGAGGGTGGATAATAGTCTTACAGCCTGATTCATCAAGGTACCGTTTTGCGAGTCTCTAATAGAGATTCATAAGGAATCGCTATTAGAGACTCGCAAAACGGTATTCATGTAGGAATCGCAAAATAAAATGCGATTCCTACACATTCCTTATTTGCGATTAGCAAATTGCTAATCGCAAATAAGGAAAAACTCCCCATTCATTCCTATGGGCCAAAAGGCCCATAGGAATGAATGGGGAGTATTCCTTATTTGCGATTAGCAATTTGCTAATCGCAAATAAGATAGCGATTTGAAGGGTGCCAGGGGTGTCCAAAGGACACCCTGTAGCACCCCTTAAATGCACATTTGAACAGGTGTTGCGCACACACATGTCCAAAGGACATGTGTGTGTGTAACATGCAAAAGAAAAAAATGCACTAAAGTGCTTTTTACACTATTTTCGCAATTTACCACCAAGTCAGACTTGGTGGTAAATTGCAACCAAATATTGCGATTTCGCAATTTCTAATTGGTTGATGAATTGCATTTAAGGAATCTCTATTAGAGATTCCTTAAATCCAATTCCTCGCAAATATGCGATTTCGGTAATAGCGATTTTTGCATTTGGGATGATGAATCCCAAATGCAAAAATCGCACTCGCAAAGGGCCAGCTTCTCAGAATCTGGCCCTTTGCGAGCGCAAATCAGCTTGATGAATCAGGCTGTTAGTCTTACTGACCTGCCCCTGATTTGTGACAAGCGGCCAAAGAGATCATCCTACTCCTCCTAGCGACTTCATTTTTCGACTTACCGCACCCTCTACCTGGATGGAACTGAATAATGACCATCCTTAATGTGTGTTTGAGTGCAGGCAACGTAAATCCTCCTTAATGTTACATTTTGTTCCATGTTGTCCCCAGCCATTGGGAACTGCTTCTGCTTTCTGGTTGGGCTTGAGACTGCTACTCCAAAATTGAGTACCTGTCAAGCTAAAACATATTTGTGTTTCCTTGTTTCAGAAATATATTTTGAGGGAACCAACTGGGATAATTTCATCACCTTGGTTCGGCATCTATGTGTTATGTTTTTCTGTGCAGCAATGACTCCCTCCTGCCTGCAGGTTTTTCGCACCTCAAGTCTGATTTACCGTGATTTCCAGAAATTCATCACTGTTCTTAAGTAACTGTCCACCCCGTCAAACCTCCAGCTGCAGACTGACTGATCTACTCACCGCCCGATATGCCCCTTCATTGTAGCCAGCTTAAAAAATCAATAGGTACGCATAAAGTAATACTGCATCATTTCTTGTCCTACCATTGCCCTTATTGAGCAGGTTCATTTATGGTCATGCCTTCCCCAACATTCCTACCCCCATTTAAAAGATCAGTAAGTTCAAAACTATTCTGTCCTATCATAGACGTCTACAAACCTCTCTTATAAACACTTAATGCGTGATGTATACTACTCCTATAAAACAGATAAGTCAACTTTCATCTCTTATTCTCTTGAACTTTTTTGTATTTACTTTTACTAATTATATATCTACTGTTGTCCAGACTCTAGTGGCCCGATTCACAAACTTCCTTTTTGTAGAACAAAAAGTCGTACTACAGTAGTACTACTCATGTACTGCAAAATAAAATTCACAAACCTATTAAATATATGTATTTTTTCATTATTTAATACACACTTAATTTAATTAGTTAATGTGATGTAATATTTTTATTTCCAGTTTAATAATAAATATTTTTAAGTATTCTACATTGATATTAGGCATTCAGATAGTTTTAATATATATATATATATATATATATATATATATATATTTTAAATAATAGATTATTCATTTTCCCTTTACTTTCCCATAGGGAGAGCTCCACCCCAGTGGTGGAGAGCTCCGTCAACAGGTGAAAAGTTACTAGAAGTAGCTTTACGCTCGTATGATCTGATGTAGGAGGCTCCACCCATCATTTGAGTGGGTGGAGACCCATAAGTCTACCTAAGTGTATGTTGCCACTCTAAAATTATGAATAGCAAAAAAAGTGCAGTTACACCTAGGTGTAGGAACAAATATGCATACGATTAAATATATACATGTATATTTACCTTTGTGAATCAAGCCCTTGCTTTCTGGGTTATATGTCAGAACATCAAGCACAAAAATATTTTTGGGTCAACATACTGAGGCCTAAATATCGAGAACCATAATATCTTGATTTGCTACTCTTATCTCCACAACATTGAACCTTGACCTATGTGCTTCTAGTGTAGTTAAGTACAGTAAATCTATACTTGCATATATTTACATTCACATCGTTTTGGTAAGAAGCCAACTCCAACAACTGCCTTTCATTTACAATTTGGGAGGGTGTTGTGGCTTGGGATTTTCTGTGACCCATAATTATGTGAGGTCATGTGGAACGTTGGTGGAGCTTGGGGACAGCTGATGAGAAGTAGCTGTCCTGCTTTGATCTTGGTGTAGGCTTGGAGAAAGTAATAAACTCTTTTACCGGAAATTACATAGCCGAGGTTCAATTCTTGCAAGGGACACTTGAACTTGACCAATTGGGCAGTCTGTTACGTAAGAGTCTGTGTTCCCCCATCATCCTATGGACAATAATTACATATTTGGGAGGGGGCCTAATATTATCTGGGGCCAATTAGCAAATTGAAGAGAAAATACACTTAGGAAGGTATCTGGTGTCAGCTTTTAACTTTCTCTTTCCCTCATATATCTTCACTAGAACATATTCCAAAAAATCTTAAAACTGCTTTTACATACACAAACGTATCCCAAAAGCTTTAAGGCTGAAGTGTTATGTTCAACAGGTGAAAGAACATGGTCATTGTACTTTAAACAAAGAAGGGAAGTTAGCTCTAATGACTGATGAGCAAGTTGACCTCAAATGAGCAGTGGCCCAATCCTTATTAATGCAACGTAATACATAAAGGAAAGAATCAATAATGTATTACTCTAGCGAAAATTCAATAAACATTGGACTGTTTTATTTGGCTCCTGGCAGAATTTGCTAACGTGTTTTACAATTCAATTAATTAAAATGTTGCTTTTTGAGGGCATCAAGTGATCACAAGGAATAACAAAATCAACTATTCGTTTTTTATTGTCACATACATTGAATCTTAATCCATGTTTCATTAGATTTAAGTAAAAAGTGTAAAGATGAAAAATAAGAGAGTTACAACAGGATGAAAAATAAATCAAGGAAAAAGCACAAATTGAAATTATTTTTAGTTCACATCCTCATATACATGCAAAGGTAAATTTTATTAAAAATATATGCAAAGTAATTATATGATGATCTGGCTGTGATTGCTGACCTCTGAATAGATACTGCTCTCTTTCTGGTTGACGGTAAATGGCCATATTCAGTGCACTCAAATTTGAATGGCTTATTTGTCTCCAGTTAGTCGTAGCTAAAATCCAGATAATAGTTCTGTTCTTTTTAACAGATTGCACGGTTTTTAAAACCTGAATTTTTCTTTTGATTTCTTTATTTCGAATCTAGTTTCATTAGTGAGACAATCATTTAAGGGACAGTGAGTTTTTTTTATTGCGCTAGTTTTATGGAAAGTATTACATTTGTACTAATTGCCTTGCATATAACATTTTTCTGTGGTGAAGATTAATTAGTAAAAAGTGTAATGGTAGGTGTTAAGCTACATTTCTATGAAGGGTCAAGTTAAGAAATTATACTCCTAAAATAGTTGAGATACTGTGTTTTTATTGTCCATACCTTTTGGGGATTTGTGGCTAAAGGAGACTTCACAATATTATTATGTATTTATAGGTTTTTTAGATTTTATTTTGAACCATGTCTTCAAAACAAGAAACTGAGACTGATTATGGTAATGTTTTTCTGTTTTAGTTTGAGCGTCATACAACATGGAGGATAAAGACACCAACATCAAGGACTCAGCACAGTCCTCAACTGTGGATGTAGAGGCTGCTACCCTTGAGTTCAAAGCTAATGTAAGTATTGTTGTGTGTGTGTGTGTGCGTGTGTGTGTGTGTGTGTGTGTGTCTGCTGTGGACGACTGACATATAACCGTACCTTCATTTTTTATCTGGCTTGATACTGTTGCTGTGTGCAAGGCATATTGTTACCAAATTTTTAAAGGCTACTTTGTGATGGTTTTGGCTCTATCCAGAGGGGTTTAATCTCTCACCTCATGCATTGCATTGCACGAGGGGCTATTCAACATCTGAGAAGTACACTCAACTACCACACTGTGTACACATATTTGCTTATGCAACACATGTAAATAGCATTGGTGACTGGCTGTCTTTCCATGCGTTGGCACATTAAAATGAGACCTATTGGCTTTTACCACTGTTTGTTTCAAAGTCACCCTAAGGTATAGCAGTATTGTTACATTTGGAGTTCACTCTTCCATTGTGTGCTTGCAAAATATTACATTTCAGCTAATTTATATTCAAATTATTGTTAGAAGTACTTTAATTGGCTCTATTATGCCTCTCTGGCAGCTACAGATGCTAGGATTGTGAAAAGTGCCCCAATTTGTGCTTATGCTTATGTTGAGATTTAGGATGGTTAATTATCCTGAACATACAGTCTTTGTTTAAGGTAGCACTGTACTCCTTCACCAACATCTTTTTGGGACAAGGGGAGGACTATATTTGAGGGTGGTGTGAAAGGGCGAGGTAATTCAGTTTACAAAGAGATAAAACTATCCCTAGAAGAAGAGCATTGCTACTTCAGGGGGGTGTTAAAAACAGGAGCATTGCAGGATTAGAGTGAAAGTGAAAATCTGTTGTTCTCACTTCGTATGTCAGTTGTTCCAGCGGTAAAAGTATTGCAAAATGTTAGTTACTCTAGTTTTAAATGTAGACTAAAGAAGCCCTAACTGTGCATTATAAAGATTTTAAAATTGACAAAGGAGTTCCTAATCCTTGTAGTGGCACAAGGCTGTATAAATATTCCCCTTATTTATTTATTTTAGAGGTTTTATATAAGGCTGGCTGGACCCGGAGGTATCAGAGCGCTTTACATGAGAAAAGGATAGTAAAGGCAAACAATAATTCGACTGTATGGATTATCACAACAGGGGAACAGAAGTGAAAACAGCTAGAGTTAACACATATTAAATATACAAATGCGAGTGGCAGGGAACATGACCATATATAGCATGAATAGGGGAGATCAAACTATTGTATAAAGATGTGAGACAGGAGAATGAAGCTAATAAGCTGTACAAACAAAATGTAAGCATCCTGGGGAATCAATAGGATTAATAGAAGAGAAACAGTTTGGGCAAACACATAATGGAAAAGCAGGTAATTAGAGCAGTTCAGGCGCAGTAGTAGAATAGGGAAGGAACAGAGTAGTGGATGTTGGGCGGGTGAAATAAGGGCGTAGGTTAAGATACCCAATATTTGTTGAGGATGTGAATTTTGAGCTCTTTTTTAAAGCTGGCGTAGGAAGGGTTACATCGTAGGACCATGGGAAGGGCATTCCAGATTTGTGGGGCATATCCTGAGAAGGAGCAGGATTGTGTGGATTTCTTTTTGTACAGGGGTGGGACTAGCAGGAGGGTGTTGGTGCTTCTCATTGGTCGTACGCTGCCCGCTTTGCAGAGTTTGTTGGCGAGATACAGCGGTGAGTTTTAATGGAGGGCTTTGTGTGTTATACATGCAGTTTTGTAGGAGGATCTACCTTTAATGTGGAGCCATTTAAGAGTTTTGAGAGCTGGGGAGATGTGGTTGAAACGTTTGCTGCAGTAATGAGCCTGGCTGCAAGATTGAGAACAGATTTGAGAGGAACAAGGTGGACCTTGGGGATTCCAGAGAGGATGGCGTTGCCATAATCAATTCTCAAGAGGACCAGAGATTGAACACCTAATTTAAAGTCGTCAGTTGGGATAAAGGGTTTCATTTTCTTGAGGTGACGGAGAGTGAAGAGGGCTCCCTTGGCCGAGTTTTTGGTGTGGACATTGACAGTTAGGTTCTTATCAATGTAGGTCCCAAGAGATTTTACGGAGTTGGACAGGGTCATTGAACAGTTGAGGGCATTCAGGTCGGAGATCCAGGATTGGATGGGGATGGGGTTCTTTTTAGGGGAGAAGAGCATGATTTCGTCTTTTTAGGGTTGAGTTTAAGATGATTTGATTGGAACCAGGATTGAATCTTGGAGAGGGTATTATTAAGATGAATGATATCAGAGCGGGTTTTGATTTTGTAATAGAGTTGGGTATCATCAGCATAGAGGTGGTAGTGGATTCCGGCTTGTTTTAGAATGAGAGTGAGGGGTTCCATATTGAGGTTGAAGAGAGAGGGAGCGAGAAAGGATCCCTGAGGAACTCCTAGGGAGACCGGAGTAGGATTAGATAGGCAGTCATGAATTTTGATTTGCTGTGTTCGTTGCTGGAGGTAGGAGACAAACCATTTATGGACAGTATCATTGAGGCGGAAGCGGTCTCTAAGCACATTAAGTAGGGCAAGGTGGTTGACTGTGTCAAACGCTGCGGAGAGGTCAAGGAGGATAAGTATGCAGGACTCGCCGATGTCAAGGTAGTGGTGGATCTCATCAACAATGTTTAGTATGGCAGTTTTGGTGCTGCAGCCTTTCCTGAAGCCTGATTGTAGGGGGTCTAGAAGGTTGAAGTTTTCAATGTGTTTGTCTAATTGGTAAAGGACACATTTTTCAAAGGCTTTGGAAAGTAGGGGGAGGTTAGAGATAGGGCGGAGGTTGTTGAGGTCATTGGGGTCGGCATTTGGGTTTTTGATGATGGGGTGATTTGACCAAGTTGGAGGGAGAAATGGACTAACCCCGTGGCCAGGGAGGTGTTGATGATTTTAGTCCAGAAAGGGAAAATGATGTGTTTGAGGTCTTGGACAAGTTTGGAAGGGAGGGGGTCATTTGTGTGAGATGACCGTTTTAGTTTAGCAATGATGTTGGAAACTTCGAGTTCAGTTACAGGGTGGAAATTGTTCCAGGAGGCATTGCTTTTGAGTTGGGGGTCGGGGTGTGGGATTCAAGAGGTGCCATAGTGGGAAAGTGTGAAGAATGGTTCTGGGGAAGTGTGGAAGTAGGTAAGTATGGGGTGTAGTTAGTAGGAGGTGGTGATGTGGGCAAGTGAGAGGTGGGATCAGGGGATGTTGGGACTGTGGAATGAATGTTAGAGGTGATGTCAAGAGAGTGTAGGGAGTTGGTTGGGATCTGGGATGAAAGGAAGGTTTGGTCAATTTTGGCGAGTTTTTTCCGAGAAAAAGTGGGCAATTTCTTCACATCTAGCAATAGAGGCAATCAGCTTTGGAGGAGTGGAGGAAATGTGGTTACGAATCATGTTGAACAATTTTTTGGGTCTGTTTTTGGCCCATTCAAGTTGAGTATGGAAGAAGGAAGCCTTTTCGTTGAAGATATGTTTTTTGTATGTGGATCTAGCTAGTCTGAGGCGTGCCAGATCTGTGGGCAAAGGATGCTGTCTCCATGTTCTTTCCTTTAATCTCAGTGAGTGTCTTTCGCTGTTAAGCTCTGTGTTATACCACGATTTGAATGGGATATTTCTTTGATTTTTAGTTTGGGCGGGCCATTAAGTCTAGGACATCAGTGACTGATTTATCTGAAAGAGACACGTTAGTGATAGATTCCTTACCTTAGAATATCCCCAGGCGTCAGACTGGATCCGGAAACTTTTGTGTAGCAGTACCCTTGCGCGTCGGTAGGCGTCGTCTGCGGCTCCGCGTCCGTCGTTGGCGCCGGAGTACGTAGACGCCGCCCTCGCGCGCTGACGTCAGTTCTTCTTTTTTCCGCGTCACCAAGCGCATATCTGGAAAAAGTGGTACCCTTAGTCAATTTTTGACTAACTTTTTCAATCTTTTTTTATAATTTTCGAAGTCTCTCGACTCCGACGGTGCCGGTAGGGATGCCCGGGTTCAAACCCTGCGTCGACTGCAGCCGACTGATGACGGTTACCGACCCCCTATCGCCGGTGCCTTCACTGTCTGGGTCCCAACCATGACGATAAGTCCTGCTCCGACTGCCGGGCCCTGACGTCCAAAGCTAGACTAGAGCGATCCTGCAAGCGACTCGAGCTCCGGCAGTCGGCCCCGCGCCGCTCGAGGTCCCGGTCCGCGAGGAGGTCGAGGGACCGGTTGCAGGGTCGGAGTCATCATAGCTCCGGGAGTCGTCACCAGTCTTTGGGCTCGAAGTCCTCAGGTAAGAGGCACAAGAAGTCGAAGAGGAGTCACCACACTTCCGACTCCCCCCGACGCTCGCGCGACGCAGCCTGCTCCACACCCGCCGGTCCCTGGGCAGGACGCGACGCCGGAAGAGATCGAGAACTTCCTCATGGCCATGAGGTCGCTCACTCCTCTGTCGGGTTCCGCGGCGCCTTCGAGCCCAGCGGTCCCGACTGGGTCCCCACGCGGGCTGGAAACGGACCCGGGTCGTCGCCGGTCGACCTTTCCACCTCGCCGGCGCTGGCCCCCAGGGTGTCGCCCCCGACGCCGTCCCAGGACGACAACGTCCCTGGTCCTACCCTCGATTCGGGCCCGGCGTCGGAGCGGCGCCGCTCTCAATGCCGATGGGAGATTTCTATTCTGCGACTCAGCCCTATCCTTTGCACCTGAATACCAGGCGATGGGTGACGAGGGGGATTGGGAGGGGTCCGAGGACCCTCTGGCACGTGAGTGCCAGTTTTCTAAGGACTGGACAGGTGAGCTTGGGGAGGCCAGTGGTCTGGACACTTCGCCCGACACTGGTTTTGTCTCCCCTCCTACCGTGGCTACGGAGGAGGGGGCTGCCTATAGTGTGGTGCTGACGCGGGCTGCCAAGGCCTTGGGCCTTGAGCTCCCCGTCGCGGCCTTGAGCACTAACCTCCTCACTGAGGTCCTTAAGCCGCAGGCAAGCTCGGCCGAGCCTCTGCTGCCGTTTAATTAGGCCTTGTCAGACGTTCTTCTGGGCACTTGGTCCAAGCCCGCTACAGGTCCGCCTGTAGACAGGAACGTGGCCAGGCGCCGGCTCCGGGCGACCCTTGCTTCCTGTCCACCCACCCCACTCCCGAGAGTCTGGTCATCTAGGCCTCTAACTCCCAGACCGCATTCCCGGAGGCTCCCCCCGATCGGGAATCCAAGAGGTATGAGCAATACGGAAAGAAGGTATTCTCCTCCCTGAGTTTGGGATTGCGGTCAGTCAACACCGCATGCCTCTTGGGCCGTTACACCCACTCTCTGTGGGACATGGTCGCGGACGTGCTGCCACAATGCCCGGAGGAGGTCCGGACTAAACTCACCCAAGCCCTTGCGGAGGGTCGAGATGCAGCGCGGTATTCCATCCGGTGTGGGCTGGATACCACTGACTCACTGGGCAGAGCGATGGCAATGACGGTGGCAATTCGTTGCCACGCCTGGTTGAGGTCCGCCAACTTTTCGGCTGATGTCCAAAACACCCTTATGGACATGCCGTTTGATGGCCGTCGCCTCTTTGGCGACAAGGCAGACCATGCGCTTGAACGCTTTAAGGACTCCACGGCTACAGCCAAGTCCTTGGGCCTCTTGGCCCTGCGCCAGCAATCGGCTGCCTTTAGCCCCTTTCGTGGCCAAGGAAGGGGCGTCCCCACACGTCCTGCCAGCCACGGCCGCAGACTTCCACCCAGCGCGGTGGCGGGTGTCGAAACCGCCGTGGCGGCGGTCGGGGACAACGGCGAGGCCAGTCCAAACCTACCCCTGCAGCACCCGCCTCAAAACCTTCCTAGTCCGTACTTTCAGGCCCATGTGACGCCAGTGGGGGGCAGGGTCCGCCATCACCACCACCACTGGCGCACTGTCACATCGGACAGGTGGGTGCTGCAAATCGTCCGAAGGGGCTACTCCCTCTCCTTCGAGGCGTCCCCTCCAGCCATGCCATCTCAATACCACAGCGTGTCGGGGGATCACTTGAAACTTCTGCAAGAGGAAGTTACGGCCCTCTTGGACAAGGGGGCCATCGAGCGCGTTCCTGGGCCAGAAGTAGGGTGTGGTTGTTACTCCCACTACTTTCTGGTACCCAAGAAGGGCAAAGGGGGCCTACGCCCTATCTTGGACCTACGGAACGTCAACGGCTTCCTCCGGAAGGAGAAGTTCAAGATGCTGACTTTGGCTCAGGTCTTAGCTGCCCTAGACCCAGGAGACTGGATGGTAGCGTTGGACTTGCAGGATGCCTATTTCCACATCCCCGTCCTGCCGGCTGACCGGCGTTACCTGCGGTTTACGGTAGGCCACGAGCACTTTTAGTTTACCGTGCTCCCCTTCGGCCTTAACAGCGCCCCACGTGTGTTCACGAAAGTGATGCCGGTGGTCGCAGCTCATCTGCGCAGGTTAGGGGTTTCAGTCTTCCCCTACCTCGACGACTGGTTGTTAAAGGCGGGCTCGCCCCAAACAGTCGTCAGCCACCTCCAGACTACGGCCGACCTCCTGCACCTGCTGGGGTTCTCCATCAATGTGCCGAAGTCACACCTGTGTCCCTCTCAGAAGCTCCTCTTCATCGGAGCGGTTCTAGACTCCGCGCAGTTTCGGGTTTATCCTCCCGAACAGCGGGTTCGGGATATTCAGGCTCTGATTCCGATCTTTTAGCCTTTATCCCGTGTCTCGGTCAGGTTGACGCTGCGGCTTCTGGGGCTGATGGCCTCCTGCATCCTTCTAGTGCATCACGCCCGGTGACGGTTGCGGGCTCTGCAGTGGGACCTGAAGTTTCAGTGGGCCCAGCATCAAGGCAACTTGTCAGACCATGTCTTGATCTCGGAGAGCACTGCAAGAAAGTTGCAGTGGTGGCTCACGGACCGCGATTGGGTCAGGGCAGATCCCTCTCCCTACCCCAACCGGAGCACGTAGTTGTGATGGACGCGTCCCTCCAGGGCTGGGAGGGCCACATGGGAGAGGCGGAGATCAGAGGCCTCTGGTCTCCAGTGGAGTCCCGGCTCCACATCAACCTTCTGGAGCTGCGGGCGATCCGGCTTGCACTGAAGGCATTCCTCCCCTCTGTCCGGGGGAGTGTAGTGCAGGTGTTCACGGACAACCCCACCGCCATGTGGTAATGCAACAAACAGGGCGGGTGGGGTCGTGGACCCTACGCCAGGAGGCTCTGCGCCTCTGGCAGTGGCTGGAACATCAGGGCGTGACCCTGGTGGTTCAACACCTGGCAGGTTCCCTGAACGCCAGGGCGGACTAACTCAGCGGTCGGTGCATGATGGATCACGAATGGCGTCTGAGCTCGGACGTGGCGCAAGGCCTCTTTCAGCAGTGGGGAGAGCCTTGGTTAGATCTATTCGCCACAGAAGAGAACGCGCAATGTCATCAGTTCTGCGCGTTGGAATTTCCAAGGCGGCACTCGCTCGGAGACGCTTTTTGTCGCGAGTGGAGTTGCGGTCTGTTGTACGCCTTTCCGCCGATACCACTTCTGCCCAAAGTGCTGAAGAAGATTAGAAGCGACTGGGCCCAAGTTATCCTGGTGGCTCGGGACTGGGCACGAAGATACTGGTATCCCGATCTACTCAGCATGTTTGTCGATCCCCCGATGCGTCTGCCTCTTCAGGAGGACCTTCTGTCGCAGCAGCAGGGGACGGTCCTCCACCCGAACCTGTCCAGTCTCCACCTCCATGCTTGAAGATTGAGCGGCGACAGTTGAGGCCATTTGACTTGCCTCCTGAAGTTTGTAATGTAATTCTGGCAGCCAGGCGTCCCTCCACAAAGTCGGTATACGCCTGCAGGTGGAACAGATTTGTGGCATGGTGCACAGCAAAAGCTGTGGATCCACTCTCTGCCCCCCTTTCTGAGGTTCTCCTCTTCCTTTTTTTTTTTTTTTTTTTTGCGGAGTTTTATATAGCGCGAACTAGACCCGAACCGAATCAGGTATCAGAGCGCTTTACATATTTTCGAGTTACGTTACGTTTTACGTTTTCCAGTTACTTTCATTTTAGGCACGGGGAGATTAAGTGATTTGCCCAGAATCACAGGAGGTATTGGCGTCGTTACCGAGACTCGAACCCAGATCTCCAGGTCCGAGGTCGAGCGCCCTAGCCGTTAGGCCAACTCCTCTTCCTTCTTTCTCTTGCCCAGCAGGGCTCTGCTCTGGGCACTATCAAGGGCTACCTTTCTGCCCTTTCCGCCTTCTTGAGGCTACCTGATCAGCCTTCTTTGTTCAAGTCCCCGATTGTTAACAGATTCTTGAAGGGCATCACTCATATGATCCCCCCTGTTCCTTTCGTGATGCCCCAGTGGGACTTGAACCTGGTTCTAACTTACCGGATGTGCGCTCCTTTTGAGCCGCTTCATAACTGTCCTCTCCGTCTTCTTATACTTAAGACTGCTTTTCTGGTTGCCATCACCTCTGCCAGGAGAGTGAGTGAGCTCCAGGCTCTTTCCTCTAAACCTCCTTTCCTTTCTGTCTACCCGGACGAGGTTGTGTTGCGGACAAGACCCTCTCTCCTGCCCAATGTAGTCACAGCCTTCCACATCGGGCAGTCCATCACCTTGCCCACCTTCTTTCCGCCTCCGCATCTCTCGAAAGAGGAAGAGAGGCTCCACCATCTGGACCCAAAACGTGCGCTCTCATACTATCTGGATCGCACACGCCATTTCCGGGTGGATGACCAACCCTTTGTTGGTTACATGGGCGCTAAAAAGGGACGGGCGGTGCATAAACGGACCATCTCTCGGTGGGTCGTGTTGTGCATCAAGACATGCTACTCTTTGGCTAAGAAGGAACCTCCTGTTGGGCTGAGGGCCCATTCCACTCGGGCCACGGCAGCTACTACTGCCCTGGGCCGGGGAGTCCCCTTGCAGGACATATGTCAGGCAGCTACGTGGGCCTCGCTGCACACGTTCGCAAGACACTACTGCCTGGACAGCCAAGTCCGGAGGGATGGCTTCTTTGGCCGTTCCGTCCTCCAGGACTTTCTGGTGTGATTATTGGTTCGCAGACCCACCACCGGGGTTGGTATTGCTGGGGTATCTATTCTACGGTAAGGAATCTATCACTAAAATGTCTCTTTCAGATGCACAAGTTACTACTTGTGTAACGATATATATCTGTAAGAGACATTAGTTAGTGATAGATTCCTTACCGCCCCACCCATCCTCCCCGTTCTGCGAACCGATTTTTAGGGTTAAGGTCATCCCCTTTCAGGGCCCTAGTTTCATGGCACCAGTGTTGGTTTTTATCATGGCTCTGCGTTTCTGGCGCGGAAAAGCTATGTATAAGAACTGACGTCAGTGCGCGAGGGCGGCGTCTAATTACTCTGGCGACGTCGTCCCAGCACTAACGACGCCGATGACAGACACGGAGCCGCAGACGACGCGCAAGGGTACTGCTATGCACAGGTTTCCGGATCCAGTCTGACGCATGGGGATATTCTAAGGTAAGGAATCTATCACTAACTAATGTCTCTTACAGATATATCGTTACACAAGTAGTAACTTTTGCATTAAAGTGTTCAGTTAGCTCATTTACATTTTGGGGGAGAGGAGTGAGTAGAAGCTGGGCTTGAAGTTTAGACTCCAATTCTCCATGGGGGATACGCGTTAGATTTCTGATCCATTACCTAGGTTTAATAATTTTAGTGGGTGTTGGGGGCCCATGTTAGATATGGTGAACAGTATGAGGTGGTGGTCGGACCAGTCTATGGGGATGATATTTGACAGGGAGGCCAAATCCTTCTTGGTGATAATGGCATCTAGGATAGCTCCTTTGGTGTGGGTTGGGGACTGGCAGAGTTGAATGAGGTCATTAATCTCAAGAAGATTGTTGAGGAGGGTGATAGTGGGATCATCCGTATCATTCAAGTGGAGGTTAAGGTTTCCAAGGAAGAGGTTATTGGAATTGAAAATTGAGGATTGAGTTAGAAGGTCAGATAGTTCTTCAACGAAGGGAAAAGGATCTCCAGGCGGGTGGTAGATATTATGTAGACGAATAGAGTGGGAACCTTGCAATTTTCGTTCAGCTACATGGTATTCGAAGGTAGTGTGATCGGAGTTGTTAACAAGGGAGAGCTGCAGTTCATTTTTGTAGATTATGGGTAAACCACCCCCTACTCTGATGAGTCTGTCTTTTCTGAGGATAGAGTATCCAGGAGGGGAGAGAAGGTCGAGTATGCTCGTTGAGTGGTCATTAAGCCAGGTATCCGTGAGAAAAGCGATGTCAATGGATTCGCTAAGGATAGTTTCAGCGATTTCAGTCGCATGTTGGACGGCGGATCAACAGTTAACGAGCATACATGCAAGAGGTTTGGTGATACGTTTGGGGGTGGGCAGGAGTCTATAGTGGTGCGTTGAGGTGGGGGAGACGGGTGAAGAGGGGGCTCTATTCAACCCCAGGATAGCGGGGATATTAGAGTAGGCGAGAGGTTTGGTGATACTTATAGGGGGTGGGCAGGAGTGGATAGTGGTGCGTTGAGGTGTGGGTCTGGGGGAGATGGGTGGAGAGGGGGTTCTATTCATCCCTAGGATATCGGGGATATTAGAGAAGGCGAGAGGTTTGGTGTTACTTTTAGGGGGTGGACAGGAGTAGATAGTGGAGCATTGAGGTGGGGATCTGGGGGAGATGGGTGAAGAGGGGGCTCTATATATCCCTAAGATAGCGGGGATATTCGAGAAGGCGAGAGGTTTAGTGATACTTTTGGGGGGTAGGCAGGAGTGGATAGTGGTGCGTTGAGGGGGGGTCTGGGGAGATGGATGAGGAGGGGGTTCTATTTATCCCTAGGATAACAGGGATATTAGAGTAGGGTAGGGTGGGTTTGTTGATTACTGAACTAGGATGGTACGAGTTGCAGAGTTCAGAAAAGTCGGTCATGGAGGGATTTTTTGAAGTGTGTTGAGGCCTATGAGTATTTTTCCAGTCATTGTAATTTGTGGGTTTTTTTTAACAGAGTTTGCGGGGTTAGCACTATTGCGGTGGATATTGCTGTTTAGGGAATTGAAATCTTCTCTAAGTCGAGAGAGTTCAGACATCAATGCAGAAAGATTGTGTTCTAAGTTGCGAAGGGTCTGGGAGATTAAAGCGAGGGGGAGCTCAGTTGGGGAGGAGGATGGGGACTGGGAATGTTCTGTGTTAATCGCAGAAGGAGGTCTTTGGTGAGGAGGGTGTGAGAGGAGAATGGGTGGGGTAGAGGGTGGGATACAGCTGTTGGGTGGGATGGGAGCCCTTATTGGGGACTGACGATAAGAAATTTAAGGGGATGTGGTTAGAGGAGGTAGGAGGGCGTGAGGGGTGAGGGGAATGTCAGCAGGGGGTATGATGGGAGGCTTGCTGGCGGATCAGTGAGAATGATGAGATTATGAGTTTATTAGCTTGCTGCTCCGACAAGGTGGTAATAGTTTTTAAATCAATACCACATAACCACATCAGTGTAAAACATTGTACAAAATTTCTAAAAATACTCGAATAGTACAAAAAAATACACTTAACATTATTTGTGTTGGAGAAAAAGTTTCAAAAACGTATTAAATATCCACACGTACAATGGTAACAAAGCATCAACCTTTACCTCTCAATTACTGTTTCCTTAGACATTAAAAAAATAGTTGTAGAATATATACGTAAATAAAAGTAAATAAAAGTTAATATACATTGTAGTTGTTTTACTTAAATTCCCACATCCAGTTCATCCTCTGCCTTTCAACCTGCTTCCTGTTCTGAATTCTTCCAAATCCACTTCTTCACACCTATAGCCTCTTTCATTTCCCCCTCTTTCACCATTCTCTTCCTGCCCTACTTTCTCTTGTTCTTTCTGGTCTAAGCTCCCCTGTCCCCCTTTATTCTCTTTTTGCTCATTCCACATTTACACTTTCCTTCTGTTTCGCATTCCTTCTGTGTCCTTTTTAGGTCGAGCTGGCGTTGGAGCGCGAAGCGCTCCCGCCAGCTCGACTATAGTCACCTTCCTCCCTGCCAAGGGAGTGAGAGCTGTGAACGAGCAGCTCCAGACCTGTGAACGAGCCGACTCAGGTCCGTGAACGCGCAGGAACGTCAATGTGCACGTTCACGCGCGTCACGCTCCTGTCCTCCCGCGTCTCTGCCGAGGCGCGCTCCAGGCCGACTTGCGGTGTGCGTCACAGCGTGTTCCAGCGGCCGGAGGTAGGTAAGTGAGGGCCGGGGGGATTTGTTTGCTTGTTTGTTGCTAGCTTGTGATTAAATGTACTCGCTGGCCTCCCTTGCCCGTTTCTGTGTTTCCCGCTATGGAGTTGCTGCCACGGAGCTCGCAGGAGTTCGCCTCGGCCCAATACTGGGAGCGATTTTTCCGTCGCCGGGGTACACGCGCCTTCGAGTGGTATGGAGGCTACACTGAGCTTTGCGGGGTGCTGCACAAGTACATCAAATCGAGGGACAAGGTGTGTTCCTAACCCCAGAGACTTTTGCTTGTATTCTGTCATCGTGTGCTGTCATTTCTGTTAAAAATCATGATAATACTATGCAAGCGCTACTCACTTTTCCTACCACGAAATGGTCCTGTTGACACATTTTTCTGCCTCAGGTGTTTTACGATCTCCCTCAAACCCAACAGTCCCTGTTTCACGTTCAATACATAGTGCTATGCGCTGCCTCAAGGTTTCCTTCAGTGCGCTGCACAATTAAAAATGAAAACCCAGAATTGTGAAGCAGGAATCAAGTCACATGTTCGGCCGGATCCCCCTGTCTGATGTTTCTTACTCTCTACCATCAGTTCTGTGGTCTAGTCAAAGGCTAGCCTGTCCTGAATAACTCATTTTTATTAGATCGAGCGTTACAGAAAATACAGCTGTCTGTCAGGTTTCAAAAGGCATATTGCAGCGGACTTACCAAGAATATACAGGTGCTTGGAGGCTGCTCAATGCTAAACATTATTTGGCTTCCCAGACTCTCGTATGCCGGTACCTTATTCGTGTCACAGTTTGTCAATCTTGTGTCGGTCCCTCTCATGGAGCTTATCTTCTTAACCATCTCTTTTGATTGGCTGGCTTATATGCCTCCGCTTCTTGCTTTTCAATCACTACTTTATTCTTTTAGGTTTAGCAAGCCACAAGAGTGCATGTGTTTTCAGCTGTCTCCCTCATGTACTTCTCACCTTCTGCACTGTCCTTAAAATGAAAATGCACTTCATTAGAACACCTTTTGTTTGGAGCTTTGCTTCCATGCCACTTCTCTGCAAGTCACTGAAGAATGTGCCAGGATAACATAAGAGAAATAGATAAGTAGATAAGAAATAGATAAGACAATAGAGAAATAGATGAGATGGTTTAAGGTTTTTAACTGCGTTTTTCCGATAAAATGTTGTGCACGCAATTGAACGTTTGGAAGCTCCTTTATGTTGGAGGTAGACTTGTTTGTTTTGTGTATTTTATGCCCTTAAACTAGTTACCATGTGGATGCATTTTAATGCATTTAAAATTTTCAAGGTATAAGTTGACGTGGTGTTTAGATCTGCCACCTGATAATTTTTCATTTAATTGCTGTTTATTATTTTGTCAATTCATTACATTGTGATGAGTTCTAGTGTAATTCTTATATATAATTATATATGACTGAGTGGTTTCTTTAGTCCAAATGCATTAGATGGTGTTTGTTACCAATTAAAGTAGAAACGCAATGGAAAGTTTAGTGACCGACTTAAGTGGTTGTCTCATGCCTGCTTGAAATGTGTGAGGATTACTGATGCTTGTCCATTTGCATAGCACAGCTAATATCTGCTACTGTCTGTGATGCTTAGGACACCAGCTAGTATAGGCAATTGCTAGGATAGAACATCTCTCTAAAATTATACTGGATTCCTGGTACGTTAGTGATTATTCTTTTAGAGCGAGCCTGGGCAGCGCATGCGCTGCTCTGCGAGGCATGCTGTATTCAGGTATGGACTTGAAACTCCGCCCACGCTCTGGCATATTTTTCATTGGCTTGTGTCGTCCTTTGGAAACTGTGGCTTTTCATTGGTCAATAGGCTTAGTCGTCCCTTCTAAGTACTGCCTTGTCTCATTTTGTAACCTCTCATGAGGATACCCCCTGTTAAATGTGTTGTTACTCAGTAGGCTTTAATTACAGCCCGAGCACTATTTACTTAAATGGGTTTTAAATAGGACATGCACGCCCCATTGCTTTAATTTTCTTTTTTTATAGCACAGCATCATCTGTGTGTCTTTTGCTTTGGTTTATTTGCGGCACCAAATGCGGCCGCATGTTGCTTTTTAAAAATGTTTTTTTTTTTAGTTTTATTAACTTTTGTTTTCAAACTACCCCATGCCGCACTTTCACTTTAATGGCGGCCATGCCCCTTTTCTTTGATGAGCCTCATCTAAGGAAAGGGGTGCAGCTGCAATTAAAGTGAAATTGCGGCATTGGGGCACTTTTATAATTAAAAAAAACATTTGTTTGTTGGTTGTAAGAGTTTTGTAAATGCGAGACCTATTGCATTGCAAATGCTTTTTTCGAGATGGGTTCAGAATACATACCTATTTGACGCTTGAATTATTAGGACCTGCTTAGGAATTCGGTGAAACTCGGGAGAGTGGGGTGTAGTACTAACACACCAACTTAATACCCATGCCCTGGTTGGTTGTCCTATCCTAAGTTTGCAGGTGAAAAATTGGGTATTTTCCTCCCCTAATTCTGCTAATATTACATATTTTTAGCACATCATTCTAATACATTTTGCAAGGTGTTTGCTTTTTTGATCAGCCAAAATTACAGGAAAGGAGGGGGCAGGAGTGAGGGACTGCATTAAATAAGCACCATTGGGAATAAGGGCAGGTGCCATTCTATATCAAGGCTTAGATATTAATCCGGTAGGTAGCTTTCTTAGTTCAGTGCATCTTACGCAGTTACATCTCGTTTTGGCATTTCAATCTTTAATTATTTGATATAATATTTTCCGACAGATATCCCTTGCTAAGGACTGCCGCCTGTGCTTAGTTTGTAAAAAGAATAAGTGCCAGTGCTCTCGGTCAGAAGGCCACTGCAGCTTTCACCACACATTGCCTTTGCTTTGCTACCAACAATAGTAATCACACAACTACTAACCTTCACTTTCCTACAAGTGTGACAATTCGGACTATTTCAGACCCCCAAAGCTATAAGAATGGCTTGGTTTGTAGGTAATAGTAATTTTTAATGTATAATGAATTAATAATTAACTGCTGTTGTGGTCATCTCTAAATTAGCAAGATAGCGCCACCTTGTGGCAGACTGTCACAAGCGCCGGTGTGGCCAATAAAGTTCCGGTGCCAAGCACCAGGAACCACCAGCTCAAATGAAGCACTGGCTGCCGCCCCTCCTGATGCAGTCCCTGATTTGCAGGTAGCTTGCATGGAAGGATGCTCTGGCGTCTGAGTGGGCTTGTGTTGTGAGCTTGTAGTGTGGTTGCGGACATGAAGAATAAAATCTGAGTCTGTTGTGCAAAATGAAACACCCAAATCAGTAATGTGTTTCAAAAACGTTAATAGAATCAGTTTTATGTCAAATGTCTGCATCTCAGAATGTGTGTGACGTCTGCAGAGGTACTATCTTTCCTGCAATGAACCATACATGTGCAAAATACATTGATTTAAATCTCTCCTTGGTGCTACTCGCTTTTCATTGTAGAAAAACAAATCCTATGTACGAAAAGTGTTTAAACTGCAGCTATGCTATTGTCATGGTAGTCCCTGCCTCTGAGGGGAACTTCTTTTTATGAGGATGTGCTCCTTATGAAACATGGGTGAAGGGGGATGGCTGATAGTCCCTGTATTAAAATGGTTTGTCACAAGACCCTAAAAAGAATTTGAAGCTCTTTTTTAGGGAATTTCACTTGTACTGAGGCAACAGCTCATCCTTAACTATGTGCACCATCATGGACTCTTGAGGAAGAAGCATTGGCAATGCTAATAGGTTTCACTTATGTAAGATCTATTGGCTTTGTCAGTTTTGATTTAGCTCGGGTGTACAGCAGTGCTCAAAGTGAAAAAAAAATAAAGCAAGCATTGGCAAAGCCAATTCGTCTTCTGTATGTGAGATCGATTGACTTTGTCAAAGTTTTTTAGATCGAGCCTAGCGGCAGCGCACATGCACTGCCCGCTCTGTGAGGCATGCTGTATGCACTGGAAGCCCTGCCCGCTCTCCGCCCATATTTGTCATTGGGTTGTATCATTGTCCTTTGTAAATGCTGACATCTGATTCGTAAATAGGCTTCTTAGTCCCTCCTTATCTGCATTTACCTTGTCTGCATTTGCCTTGTCTGCATTTGCCGTTCATAACGACTGGACCTTGTACTGTTACATGGTCTGCTTTATAAGTTGGTGAGCTCTATTTTCTTTAATGCTCTTCCCCTATTCCACCCTTGACATCCTTCTTTAATGCTCTTCCCATATTCCACCCATGACATTGCAGCACCTGCCCGCTTTTATATTATTAATGGATTTATTTAGTTTACAGTGTGGTCCACTTCAACTATTGCAGTCGTGCTTATTTATTTATTTGATTAACGACACGGTCCGCTTTCGAGCGGCCACGCGCCTTTAATAGCTATTTATTTAGTTTACTGCACGGTCTGTTTTCAAGCGGCCATGCACCTTTATTTTCTTCTGAACTTGCCCCTTTTAAAATGTATTATGTGCCTATTTATTTTGCAAGCACGGCATGCTTTTATCATAGTGGCCATACACCTTACTTTCCCCTGGAGAAGCAGCCAAAGGCAGCCCCACACCTTTTTTTCAACAACCTCCCATAGCCGTCGGAACCGGAAGAAGGCATCTCCGTTGCCATCAGTCCCATTCGAAGTACGATTTCACGTCTATTGGTAAGTAGAAATGCTTGTTGTACAATGCAATAGGTCTCACATTTACGCAAGTTTCAGCTATTAGCATTGTAAATGACAATGCCTTTTATGTTTTGGTATTCAAAACATAAATAAAAGGTATTGTCATTTACAATGCCAATAGCTAAGACGCGTAAATGCGAGACCTATTGCATTGCAAATGCTTGTTTCTACTCTCGTCTTCTGAAATCCTTTTTATGGGCTGACTTGACAGCGTAGCTGCCTCCAGACAATTACGTGAGAATCAGTAGAAGAGAGAGTCTTTGTCCCCACCCACATGTTGAGAGCCAGGAGTGTTTGTTTTGATTGGATCAGAAGTTGTCTGCATTCACAAAAAAGTATTTGCCCAACACACAGAATACTTTGTTTATCAAGCTGCCTGAGCTTGCACATTCACGGTCACACACATGCTATTGTAATGCTATTAAGGTGTGTTAGATAACTAGATAATTTATAGCAGTTTTCTCTGGCATCAGCACAAATGGAAAGAAGGCAGTCTCTCTTTAGGTCTCGCACCTGTGACGATCGCAAAGCGATGTCGTTGCGAGGCCTATTGTCGGCGGTTCTGTTTACAAGGAGCTAAGGGAGACAAGAGATGTGCACACTCCGCCTGCCGTAATCGGATCAGGTCGTGCGCGCGTTCACCATCTCCTGTCTCCCTTATAAGCCTCAGCGCACCACACAGAGACACAGGCACGCGCGCATACACACACACACACACCCCCCCACCACCACCCCAGTCACTGGGCACACGCGGGGCTTACATACATACACAAACGCGCGCACACACACACACACACACACACACACGCGGGGCTTCCCCGATGCCCTCCCTCACCGGGAATGTCTGGCTACTCACCACTTCAGTAGACAGCGAGCTCACCCTCCGCTGCTGCCCGCTCCCTGGCCACACACCGAGCAAGGTGTCTCCGCTCCCCGCCGCTCTTTTCTCGCGGGCCGTGAATCCAACCAACGCTGTTGCCGATACTGCTCACTCCCAATAACGGGCCAGGTGTCTCGTACCGGGTGGCGCGCTCCTGCCCCCACCACAGCCTATTTCACTTTCTGCCGCTGCTCTCGCTTTTGGGCGGGGTCGGGAGGTTTGCCCTTTCTGCCCTACACGTAGGCCCCGCCCCGGTGCACCTCCCTCCCTTGGGCTTTCACTTGTCTCTTTTTGTCGGTGTCCCCATAAGAAATGGCGCGCAGGAGTGCACAACAGGAGAGAGTAAACAGCAGGGTACAGGTGCACTCAATTCTGTTCTTCGAGAATGGGACAAAAGATCCATGGTGCCGTTATTTATTGCTTGCCTGTTCACGAATAATTAACCATATCAACCAGCTTCCCCTGCAATAACAGAACCCGCAGGCCTCCACTCTGCTCTCCTTGTTTTTTATGCACGGACTAGAGACGGAAGTGACATGCTGTTTTCAGATTTGAAGGAGCCTTTGCCATGCACCTAGCGACTTTTAATGTTCGCTTCAGGACTCAGAGTTTAACACCTCGCACGCCATCTTTGGCAAAGTCAATGTCAGGTTTTCCATCTTCTTTCACCTGCTGCCTGTATACCCCGTCAGAGCAGCGGGTCTTCTGTTCCAGTAGCACATGGCATGGCTTGCCATCTGTCCTCACCCCACGCCCCAATTTTCTGCGGACCCGTATTACACATTAAAATTGGTGGTGTGAGCGCCACTTCAATTTCCAAGATATTGAAAGCAAAATCATGGCCCTTCAGTGTCCAGCACCCCCTTTACCTTTCCATATGAGAGATTCAGAGAAATGTGTACTTTCCTTAACTCATTACAGTGTGTAATTATGTAGTACTAAATTCTTTCTTGTGCAGTACTTAATTTGGAAATTTGGTGAGCACAGCACTTAATTTTTGGGGATCACAACTTATTTTTCATCATCAGACTTTGGCATAGCGCAAAATATCTATAAAGACAAAGATGGGGCACATAGGACAACTTGACAAAGGGTGAAAGCGGCAATGAAAATGAAGTTGAAAGGATAAAAGAAAGAGGCAGGAAGGGTAGTCTGGAGGACAAGAGGTCTGATGTAGAATCCAACAAAGGCACCCTTGGTGTTCGACAACAACAGCATTCAAACATGCCACCAGGCTCCTGAGAGCCACACTGGGCCCCCACCATGCTGATTATTGATAATGTTATTTTATAGACCTTCGCTCCTGCATGTGCTCTTTGGAACCGATGGTTCCAGTGTGAATCCTAGCTAGTATTGATTCATGCCTTCAACAGTGCCATCTTAAAGGTTTTTGGGGCCCGGATCAAGACAAGTTTTGGGGGCCACTGCTTGGAACACCTTTAAATGTAATACTCATTTTTATATAATTCAAGGCCGCATGACGAACAAAAAAACCTAAGTTTTATATTAAACTTTCAGAAACGGGGGCATGCAAAAACAGATGTTAGCTCAAGCTGTGCAGCATCCGCCATCCAAATAGTACCAAAAGAGGTTGATAACGCCATTTCTTATTTAAACTTGTATTAGAATGTATTTCCCTAGCAACAACACATTTTATTTTGAATTCAGTGTCTAACAATCCTGTTCTTCCTATTTTAGTAAAGATACTTGAAGGGTGACTTGGTGGCTGCTTTATGAACTATTGCATAATAGTTAAAAAAACACATGCATATAGCACTTGAAATCAAATCTTTAATTGGCATATAGTTAATCGCAAAAAAAAAACATTTTATAACTGGCAATCTCGCTACAACAGTAAATGTCAAAGCACGTCACTGATTTTCTCACTCCATAGGGTAAAATCTGAACATTTCAGCCTACATTGTTTTGCCTTGTTACTCCTTTACTCTTTCTATGCATGTAAATCTCTGTCTAGACAGTGTCACTCGCCTCTGCTGAGCAAGGGGGTGGAAGGGGTGGGAGAAAGAGGACAGAGAGGTAATGAGAACCGCATGTTGAGAGATATAAAGTTAAGGGAGAAGGGAGGCAGATATATAGATTAGGTAGAGAGGAGAGCTATGGAAAGCCATAAGTAACCAGAGAAAAAACAAGCATTTGCAATGCAATAAGTCTCGCATTTACGCAAGATTGAGCTCTTGTCATTGTAAATGACAATGCCTTCTATTTATGTTTTAAATAAGAAAACATAAATAAAGGGTATTGTCATTTACAATGCCACTAGCTCAAACTTGTGTAAATGCGAGACCTATGCATTGCAAATGCTTGTTTTTTATTTAGTCAGCTTCCTTTTTTAACTTTCCATCCTCATTCCCCCTTACATTTCTTTCCTCCTTTGTATCCCCTACTCTCTATGATTTTTTTTCATTCCTTTCTTCATAAAGCCTATCTCTATTCTTGTTTTTCCTTTTCCTTCCACTTATTCCCGTCCTAACTCATGTGTATCCTCTTGTATATTTGTGGCTCTTTTTTGTTTTTCCTTCCTTTCCCATGTTTTCTTCACCTCCTCCATTTAACCCTTATTTCTTCTACCTGCTTGCTCATTCTTATACGTGCAAATTCTTCACACCCTTGCCTTCACATCTTCTCCATCCCCTCTTTTCCTTTTCCCCTGCTATCACTGGTTACAATGTTCAGCTTTATTTAAACATAAAATGAACGTATGAACGTATTTTCATTCATTGTGAGAAAACAACAGTTATTAGTGCTCCACCTTACTTAAGTAATTCATGTGTGTTACAGTTCCTTAAGAAATTTGAGGAAACAACATTTGAAAATAAACCACAAGACCTTATTATCATAATTGTGAGAGCACCTCATACATTTCAAGGAGTTGGGTTAAATTCAAGGATAGACAGAAAACAAATGCGCAAGTCACTGCCTGCCCAAGTAGCTTGATTAGCAAATGATAGCTAATGTACAGAATGATTTCTTTTAGGCAACTCTCAGATTAAATTAAATTCTACAGGAGTATTTCGAAAATTCCATAGTAAATTAGAGAAGTAAAGGGCTACCTGATGTATGAAATTGCAGTGCCGTTCTGTGATCTATGATCCCTGCATGTTTGATAATCTACACTATCTAGCTCCTAGAATGGCCCAGATAAGATGGGCAAAATAGGAAATAGTGGGAAAAAGTTTCCATGTTGTCATCACAGAAGTAACCAAGAACAAATTAAAAGCATTGGCCACTTAATTTTTTTTTGGCACTAGCAACAGTTAAAATTGCATAGCGGGATTTCGAAAAAAGTCCAGATCTCTCTTTCTACACGACCATCCGAGAAATTAAACTTTTCAGTGTTTCAGATAATAAGCAGCTTGTGATCCTGCTTATGTAGCATCTGGTACTGCTCTTTAACAACAAGACTACATTGCTACTAATTGTTGCTGGGTTAAACCAAAGACTGTGCATGCCAGTGATATTGTTCTCACAAAAAAACAAGGTAAGGAAAGGCTTGCAAGATTTTCCATAAGGTTGGATTGGTCTAAAATATATCTGTGATGGGCGAGAAAACTCCTGATTTTTACGTAGGAGAGTAAGGGTTTCAAACTGATCTTGTAAGTTATAGTCATAAGCTAGATCCATGTAAAGGAGCAGAATGGAAGTGCTTTTGGGTATAGATAGAAGCCGCTTGAGGAAGTGAGTTTCTCTGTTAACTAATTATATATATCCTCAAAGTTCTACTTTATAAGTTGCTGTTCTAACCCTCTTTTGTTGAAAATGAAGGCAGAAATATAGCTAAGATTAGGAGCTGTAGCTTTGACTTCATGATTTATCACAAATCTGCTGAAGACTCCATCTTTTTGACACATCACTGTCACACTCTTTCTAAACTAGCTATCATATTTTATATCGTCCTTCGAACAAATCTCCTGGTATTTGAGGTTCGATACCCATTCCAAGACAGTATACTCTAAAATGATATTGCTTCTAAAGTTCTTCTGGGGCAGGTGCTCTGATGGTCTTGCTATATTTATCTCAAATAGAAGACCTGTTCAAATAGCAGAAGTTAGTGTAAACGAATCTACCTTGCAGGCAGTCGTGTTGGTAGACAGGTGCTCAGATTTTTGTTGTTAAGACATTGATTGTCATTAATATAAATGCAAATTCTGCAAGTGATTTTAAAAAGCTAACATTTAGGAGCATTGTGATTCTAGTAAATTCAATGAGTTAAGTGACTTACACCCTATGGCTGCATTTTCTGGTGTTTTTGACTTTAAATCTAAATTGATAACCACAATAATAATTATGATCAGGTGACTTGTTATGATTCATATTTAGGTATTCAAAAACCTGATACTCGTAATCCAAGAATAGATCATCTGGGATAAACAACTTTTGCCTGAAACTCAACATTTAAATGTTCGTGCCCTTATGGGGGTGGTGGGGTGGGGCTGCATCCTGATGTCCAAGCCAGTGGCACACATGATTTTCCATATAGGAATGATATTGTAGATTAGATCTGTGTATGCTTGTAGATGTTTGCTTATTGTTTTGACAATAAGTAAATGCATAGATTAGTCAGTGATCACCATACCTTTATATTAGGACTGCCAAGCAAAACGTATGCAGTAGAGCTATGGCAGATGCCAATCAACTGATACAAATCATGTTGGTATGATATGATTTAGTAAAAACATTCTGTTGATAATATGAACAAGGAAGTATGCCAAGGATTACTGAAGATGATGGTTTCTAGTGACATAAATGCTATGTATTGGAACAAGCTAGTGGATTCTTTTGGCTTTCTTATATGTCTTGAAATGTTGACATTTATTAAAAGGCCGGCAAAACACAGGGAGGGGAGAACAGATGTTCCATTCAATGGTTTTCAAAAAATGTAAAACTAGAGATGTTTGCTTTGAATAGAAAATGATGAAAGCTATTCATGCAAAAGGAGTATGAAAGAATTTATGAAGAGATCAAACTTACAAAAAAACACTGGAAATTAGTTTGTGAAGCCCGGGTGCAATCTTATAAAAATTGTTGAGCCACCATTTTTGAGATTTGTAATTCAAATGACTCTGGTTGGTTTTGAATGTTCATCAGTTGGTTAGTTCATTTGCTCCTGAGGTTTGGGAAGTTTTTATTAGAGAATTGTATTCAAGGGACGGCTGTAACACAGTATTGAGCTGGAGTCAAGGTTAGATACTTCAGGTACGGGAAATGGGTCCTATGACAATTTCCAAACCTGTTCAGTACATTATGTGGACAGGGTCTTTGAATGGAGCCAGTCAAATGCACTCCTCCACCCAATGATTTAAACCATAGTTTTGTTTAAATTGCATGAAACCTTTGGAGCAGCACAACCTACACTGTTTTGTAACAATTTCTGTCTCTTGAATCAGGTCCCTGTTAGTTTGGTGAGCATCCATTTTACATCCACTGTATAAAAGATTTGACCCAGCAAGACTAAAGAATGACTGAATGAAGGTTTTGCTGCATGGTGAGGTTACGTTTGTCATAAAAATGTTACTAGGTGAATTGGAAATATGGTTTGTCGAAAAATGATATGTTATATTCTATCTGTTTTGTAAAGCGCAACAAATCACACCAGAAGGTGTATCTCATCACTCTGCCTCTTTATGTATTACATCTTCTCATTAAAATAACCAGGTTTTTAGCGATTTCGGAAATTGAGTGAAGTCCACATAACTGCAAAGGTAACCAGGAAGTTGATTCTCTGCCATCGGTGCTGTATAAGAAAAAGCTCTGACCGAGTATCTTGAGGCAGGAATCCGAGTAATAGACAAAAGCACCCGGACAAGCGTTTTCCTGGTCGAGGCAAGAAGCCAGGTAAAAACTTTCCTCAGGAGACGCATATTCCTCTTGTCACGGCTACTTGACTTTTATTGGTCCATTCATAGTCAATTTTTATACTAAGGTTTTTTGCTGATTGACTGGGGCACAAGGTGATTCCCAATTCTGCAGGACACTAGTCAGGGAACCAGAGATATTGCTCTTTATCAAACAGCAAAACCTCTGTCTTCTCATTATTCAACTGAAGACAATTCCTGGACATCCAGGCAGCGATAACTCATATAATTTTCAAAACAGTGCCAAGTACCGTCAATGTCCTGTCTTTTAGAAATGATCAGCTATGTATTATCAGCATACAAAATTACTTTGAAGCCATAGTATTTAACAATCTGTGCCAAGGGAGCAACATAGATATTAAACAACGCTGAGCTCAGCAAAGAGCCTTGGGGTACTCCCTTGGTGAGAGGGACCTGGCGAGATTTAATAGGACCCTCTGTGGGGATTTGGGTCTGACCTTCAAAAAAAATCAGCTAACCACTGCAGGACGGTACCTCAGACACTGATCTCATGCAGCCTGCTAATCAGGACTGCATACGAAGCAGTGTAAAAAGCCGCAGAGAGATCCAGTAACACAAGCATGTCAGTGGCACCAGCATCCAAAGAGAGACTAATGGAATCAGTGATTGCCACCAGTGTAGTGTCAGTACTATAAACTGCTTGCAAATCCCTATTGGGAGGTATTAAGAATCGCATAATCTTCCAAAAACGACAGGAAGCTGTTTGTTTATATAATTTTCAACTATTTCCCTAGCAAAGGCAGAAGAGACACAAGGCAATAATTACTAAAAATGTTGGGGTCCACATTCGTTTTTTTTAAAATGGGGACAGCTAAAGCAGTCATCCAAACCAAAGGCATTTTGGCAGGTTCAAGAGATAATTTAAATAAAGACAAAACCGCAGGGGCTAACAGGGCTGGTAAAATGGCCGCAGTCCTGGGGGGTCAGATGTTCATTGGGGAGCCTGATTTAACTTTAATCAAAGATATTGTAACTTGGTCTACATTAAGAGGCACAAACCTATCCCAAAGTGGAGGTTAGTTATTATAAGGCAACCGCGAAAGGATGGAATGGGCATGCTCCTGATTAGTAAGAAATGTCCTATAAATCGCCTCAACTTTTTTGTAAAAATAAATATGGTGAGAAGTGCAGAGTTGTAGAGAGGAAGGTATATCTGAGACACATGCATGGGGGCGAATAAAGTCATTATGTCTTTATAAAGTTTTTTTAGAGTAATTACCGGCGTTTGTTATTCGATTACAGATAAAACTCCTAGTCTTTCTGATAACCGCGTAATATTCCGTAAGAGCAGATTTAAAGGCTACTTTATCATTTAGAGCCTTTGTAACTCACCAGTGTCTTTCATATTTTCCACACCCTGCTTTCAATAGGCGTAAATCACAGAGCGCATGCAGACTTGAAGAGGTCTGTTTTTAAAAATTTAAGGGTACAATTTTGTCAAATGCCGTTGACTAGACAAGGTGATAATTATCTAAACATTGTAAACCAAGGAGAGGGGCTCTAATGATCCAGAAAGGGTCAGAGCACCAGTTACAGTATTAGTAAGAATATTTTACCCTCTGGACTAACAACAGAAACAGTTACTTATTTCACACATTCAGCATTTATACTTCGGAACAACTCCAAGAACGGGTATGTTATGTGGATTATACAAAAGTTTATTTCATAAATAAACAGGATTTGATAAAAACAAATTCTTTCTAGAACAATAGTCACATGTTAAAAAGACATCAGACAATGTCTACACATAATAGAAAATATTTAAAAAAACTAAAATACTATATAGGACCAGGAGGAAAGCTATTATCAGGCAAGTCACCGTTTGCCTTTTGGAAGTTAATCTGTAGCTAACTACTGACAAAACATGAGACAATAATGTGTTACTATGTTAATTGTCCTGTCCCAGATTTAACAATTTGTTTTTGCGTCGACGCGTTTTGGCGGGGCTAAATGTTTACTCCCACCATCTTCAGGACAGATCTTTAATTCCTTCCACTCAGTCTTCAGTGTTCAATATCTTAATAGGAGAACCAGTTTGTCAATCCTCCTATTGTGTCTTCTCTTCTGTTGTTTAAAATAATAATAATACATTAAACAACATCTCTTGAAAAGAGGATTGAGAGCGAGGAGCCCAGGCATTTGCTAACAGAATATCTTCAAGTGAATGACTTGTTTGGATGCCCAAATATAGGGTAAGCTAAGGTCTTTAAACACTACATCTACCATAGGAGAAAGATAAGACTCCAAGAATAAACAATCATGGAGAACACTATTGAATAATCCTGGGGACAGTTTGAGGTTGATACAAACCAAAGGGAGTGAGCAAGTTGATTTTAAACAACAGAAGAGAAGACACAATAGGAGGATTGACAAACTGGTTCTCCTATTAAGATATTAAACATTGAAGACTGAAGACTGAGTGGAAGGAATTAAAGATCTGTCCTGAAGATGGTGGGAGTAAACATATAGCCCTGCCGAAACGCGTCGACGCAAAAAGAAATTGTTAAATCTGGGAGAGGACAATTAACATAGTAACAAATTATTGTCTCATGTTTTGTCAGTAGTTAGCTACAGATTAACTTCCAAAAGGCATACGGTGACTTGCCTGATAATAGCTTTCCTTCTGGTCCTATATAGTATTTTAGTATTTTAAATATTTTCTATTATGTGTAGACATTGTCTGATGTCTTTTTAACATGTGACTATTGTTTTAGAAAGAATTTTAGTTTTTATCAAATCCTGTTTATTTATGAAATAAACTTTTGTATAATCCACATAGAATACCCATTCTTGGAGTTGTTCCAAAGTATAAATGCTGAATGTGTGAAATAAGTATCTGTTTCTGTTGGTAGTCCAGAGGGTAAAATATTCTTACTGATAATTATCTAAAGCCACATTAATGTCAAAATTCTGTGTCGCGGTTCCCCAAGCCACGGCCATAGAAACTTTTTCTGGTGTGATGTTTGTCCAAACTCTGTAAGACTGATTATTTTCTAAATCCACCTGCTTCGATGTATTGGACATGGCATTCCAAAACTTGATAGACTTGAGCGTCATTCCAAGGAGGAACTGTTTCTAGTTCAAGTTTAATTATACACATTTCCACCCAGTTCATCCATAAATGACTCAATGATTTGAACCTTATCAAGTTTACGCAGCGAAGTAGCAACTCTGCCGCCAGGTCTGGATTCCCTGTCCAGTTCTGACCAGTTGGTAGTTGTCCGGCAGGGCCAAAGGAATACAGGGCATGGCAGTTTATGAAGAAACAGAAGTCAGGGGAAAGTGATGTCAATCGGTCCCAGACTTCTGTAGCATGTTTCCGAAGTGACCTGATGGTACAATAGATGCCCAGAAGAGGGAGCTGGGCCAATGTTTCCCAAACCCCTTCCAGGGGCATCAAGTAACATAAGGATAGGAAATTAGATGAGGATTCTACATCCAGTCCATATGATGGCGGCAACAGAGAGGTGGATCACACAGAAGACTTGGGTATTAGAAGCAGGCACGAGAATCCGCAAGTACTACAAGCAAGCGGGTCTTCCAGGCAAGAGAACAGGTCCAAGGTGTGAATAAGACTGTAAGGACCCAAAAAGTTATTACCAATTTTATACAAAGATGAAGTAGAGTAACAAATCCTAATCTTCCCCATAATATTTAGTACCTGAGAAGTAGGGGTCCTAGCAACGGTCAGGCGCAGACGGGCTTGCCTTTTATGCGCCGGCGGCGCGTCCATGCTGTCATCTGGCCAAATAGAGCAGCCAAGATTAGCGCTAGACCGCGGACCAGTAGGGAAGTGGGCAGCAAAGAATGGGGCGTAACCTGCCTAACCCATCCTTTCCGCTCAATCAGCATTCTGCGGTGGACCGAAGGGCTCACTACCAATCAAAATAAAGTTTTTCAGCCTAAACCGAATTCCCTGCCAATCCAAACCCAAAAAAAACTAAAAAGCAACGATTTTTAAATTTAACTGCAGGGAACCTGAGTAAGACGGAGTGTCCGCAATGTCATCTAGCTAAATAGAGCAGCCAAGATGAGCGCTAGACCGCTGACCTGTAGGGAAGTGGGCACCAACCAATGGGGAGCAAACTGTCCAAACCACCCTTTCCGCTCAATCAGCACGCTGCAGCAGACCGAACGGCTCACAACCAATCAAAATAAAGTTTTTTAGCCAAAACCAAATTCCCACTCAATGCAACCACCAAAAGACAAAATGCGGTGATTTTAATTTTTTTGAATTTTAATTCTTACATCATCTCAGGCAGGATTTCATACAACATGTGGCACTATTGATAGCATCATGGCTTGTGCCTTAGAAGCTGTCAATATTTGTATGCTATATAGAGCATGGTCTAGTCTTTGACTAGGTTAATGGAAACTTCCCTGTGAAAAACTTGGAGAATTGGTTTAATTAATTAATTTTATGGGCAGTCCAGATGCTATGTTATCATACATGGGCCCGGTTGAAGCAATGGTTGCTAATTCAGTTTCTAGATGAATCACTACATGCAGTGGCCTATATCAGGGATGTGTCTCACTCCTCTGCTTTTGAGCTTGACTTGAACACTGCTGATCATTCTAGCTATTCTATAGAGGAGTTTACAGCCCCCCAAGTTTGACTATACATATAATTTCTGATGACAGTTATTTTTAGGTTTCGCCTGTCGAAAGCTGCGCAGCAGCCTTTTGCGCAGGGCGAAATCTTATGTCTTTACACTGTGTGGCTTTGTTCCGCCTCTGTTCCATTGGCTAGCTCCATAAATGGAGGCTAGCTATTGGAACAGACATCTGTCCGTCATTGCCGGAGCAGATTCAAGGGCCAGCCTTTCGCGCAGGGCGAAATCTTATGTCTTTACACTGTGTGGCTTTGTTCCGCCTCTCTGTTCCATTGGCTAGCTCCATAAATGGAGGCTAGCCATTGGAACAGACATCTGTCCGTCAGTGCCGTAGCAGATTCGTGGGCGTTCCCGAGAATTTTTCTCTTTTTGCCCACGTCATGCGGCGGTGCTTTTTTTTTTGTCTCGGCATCCTTCGTCACACCAGCCTGCTCACTCTCCCTGTGAGGACGCAGACCCGACCCACTCCCTACTCCGAGCAGGGGTGGGCTGCGCGATTTCACTTTCCTTGCAGGTAATCGGCATTTTCACTATTTTTTTTATCCCGTTCCCGCCCCCCCTCCCGCTGTCCGTGTGCCCGTTCCCGCCCCCCCTCCCGCTGACCGTGTGCCCGTTAACCCGCCCCCTCCCGCTGTCCGTGTGCCCGTTCCCGCCCCCTCCTCCCGTGTAAACTGGTTTATCTCTTTCAGCGAGCTTGCTGGGTTGCTCTTCTCGATGCACATATAAATATACACATTGTCAGCCTCGTCCGTTGGCGGCGACCAGCTTCTTGTTCAGGGGTTGCTCGGGACTCTTCGCTTTTAAAGAGCGGACTGCTGTGGCAACGATTTCCTGAAGGGACTGCAGGTTTTGCTCCAGGGCAGGGCGAGGGCTCTCTGCTGGTTTTGCAGGCCTCCAGTATTAGTGGAATTAAGGTTGGGGTCACTGCACTGGTCACTGGTGTCAGATGTTATCGACTCGTTCATTTCCTGCCAGGGGTAGCGCCCTTTCAAGTCTCCCTGAAAGTAAGCACTACTGGCAGCTGGGAACTTTCAAGGGGGAGGGGCACAAGTTATTCACTGAAGTGGGGTGTGTGACGAGGTAGGCGCTAGAGGCTTCGGACGGCCTAAAGGCACATGTGATTCAATAAGCACTGCCGTGAGAAGGTTTTTTTTTCCCAGCTAAGATTCCCGTTTAAGTCTCGTATAAATGTAAACGCGTGTGTTGATCTTTATTTATTTAATAGATGGATGTCACCGGATTTCTGAAGGGTAAAAATGATGCAGCTATTTCCCCTCCAGGCGGATTGGTCACAGCTGAGGTCTCTTGAGATGTGTAGGGAAGTACGGGTGTGGGCGTGCATCAGCCCCATTCAAGGGCGGTGTCCATTTTAAGCCCCTCCTGACATTTTGAATAAACCGACGGGAGGTCACACATCTCAGTTTACGTTTTTGGAGCAGATGAGAGATTTTTAATATAAACGAAGATGAAGCTCATGTAAACGACCAGTTGTGTGAAAAAAAAAAACATGCACTCTCCCAGGGAGTAATGAGCTACGCACCGGAAAATATTTTCTGCATCCTATATAGGGGGAAAGCACATTTCAAATGCTAAACACAAGGATCCTGCTTGGGGACGGGGGGTGAAACTCTCTAGCCTTCCCTTATTCGGGGAATATTCCAATGCCACATTACCCGTCTCAATGTGCACTCGATCACGGTTCCAGAATTCGACCAACCAGAAAACCTACGCGGCATTTAAACCGCACATCTTTATGAAGATGCATTCCTAATGAGCGCGAAAAGATTCCGCAGAAACCTATTCAATACTCAGAAATAACTATAAAATAAACGTTAAACAAGCACAACAGCTGCCATGTAAAGGCACCACAACAACGGTCTTCATTTCGTTTTGTTATAATTAAATTTAGAACGCAGTTCCAACAGCAAAATAATATTAATTTTCCGAATAAGAAAGGAGAAAAGGGTGAAAGGAAACGGTGCGGCAAAAGATGCAAATGCGGAGATTTACAATGCATCAAGTAGAGAGACTGACAGCGTTATTAGCGGGCTAGCTGCGGCTTGTGTCTTTATTGCCCCATTCACACCATTGTTCACGCCTGTTACCAAAGCCGCTAGACTCCGACTCTCTCTTTCATTAAAAACCTTGAATGGCCACGAACCCGAGGATTCTAGCGCCGCAGCGCCTCGCAGCCCTAGATGTGGTAATGAGCTCCTCGGGACGAACACGCTGCACAATGAAACGCACTGGCCAAAACCCTACGGGTAGGAGTTTTAATTACCATTTTTTTGAAAATGCGGGGCTCCCGTCAGAAAGAGGCCAATGATTAGGAATAAACAAAATAGGGCAGCGCAGTGGTGTTCGCAGTGTCAGCAAGTGTAACATTTGTAACAGAGGATGTGTGCGAATATGCCCCGTTTCAATCACAACCAAAGTAACAACCATTGTAGCAGCCATTTTAACCTCTCTCCTGACGTGAACATCTGCGCAAATAAGCAGTGTAATCGCATCCTGGCCTGGCAGCGATGTCTGTGTTTGTCGGCAGATGCCGAGTCCCCGTGATTTGCTGCGCATCCACCTACCCCCTCTGGACAGATTCTTGATTTCGTCCACCCACAGCGGAAGAACTCGTCCAACACTCACGCAAGGCAGACACTTCAGTCGCTGTTTTCGAAATGATTTTTCATGAGGCAGCTGTTTTTTTTTCGAGTTTGGTGCTGGTCGGGAAAAGCAACTGTTTTGACCACCTAGGTCTGCTTTTTGGCGCACTTCGCCTGGCATCCCGGAATGGATTGCCCTCTGGAGAGACGACGCTAACTGCCCGTCCATGCTCAGGTAGGTGGGGTGAGTGTGTGTGTGTGTGTGTGGGGGGAGGTGAAGTGGGGTGGGCAAGGTGTATCTTTCACATACCCTGTCTCCCTTAGCAGGATATTGCGATCGGCATTCGTATCGCGATATCTTCCGTTAGACCGGCACCCTGGCACTTGTCGCTGTATGATGGTTTTCTCTCCAAGCCCCCTCTTCACCCACCGCCGTCTCGCGCTCGTTGACCCCTTTCCAAGCACCGCTCCGACCCCTTTACCTCTCAGTACAGGTCCCGTGCTCCCTCACTTACCTCTCCCCGTCCCCTCATTTTATCACTCACTCCCCATTGTGCACTGTCAAATAAATATTATTCACTCTACGCTTGAAGTGGTAACATTCAGTTTCCGACTTCTCTTATTTTACCGGCTGCTGCTTTGCAATTTTAAAATAACCACCATCTTGCGCTTTATTCTATGCTTTATGTTTAGTAATTCAAAAAACGAAACTTTAGCATTATATTACAGTTCAGGGTATTTATGATAATTAATGCTGCTCTGTGTCGTGGCTTGCTCTTTAGCTTCATATTTAGTCATAACGTACCTATAAATTGTCCAGGCACAGCATGTTAGTGGGGGTCGATATCATTTAAAAGCAGGGGGTCTGTGTGGTGGGTGGATGCGTGTGGCTCTGTGTGTTATACTTAACATTCAATACCACATAAAATGTACTTGCGTATAGATATGGCTTGGGCAACGAATCATATTTTGGAAGGCTGTAAAATGGAGATTTGCCCAAAGGTAACATCTGATCACAACCCTATAGTGGTAATCTTCAAGATCGTATCTAAAAAGACAGAACCTAGGTTATTCTCCTTTCCCAGACATCTGATATCTAATCCTAGGTTTATCTCTCTTTTGAAAGAACACATAAAAGAATTTCTAGAGTTTAATATTGATACGGCTAAAGTTACCTCAGTTTGGGACTGTTGTAAAGCTAGCATCAGAGGTTTCGCCCAACAGTTTATTATCCAACAGAATGCCAATCGTAAGGAAGAGATCCGCTGTATTACATCAAGGATAAGGGGACTAGAAGAACATATGGCAGAAATTACCAGAAAAGAAGGCACGGGGCTCCTCATAACCTAAATAAAGCTAAACTAGAACTTAAGCTGATAACGTTAAGATGCGAGACCAAGAAATTCTTAAGAGACAAAGTTACGACTAAACTACATAAATATAAATTCTCGCAATACGAGAGCGGCGATAGAATAGGTAAAATCCTCGCTTACAAAATCGCTGACGATAGATCTACTTCTTTAATAAAGAGCATAGAAGGCGCAAATGGTATTAATTATACTAGTCCAGAACAGATATTGCAACAATTTGTAGAATACTATACTAAATTATACACCCCAGAGGGCATCCCCCCTACGGCGATAGTGGAAAATTATATTAGAAGCAATTGGCGGCTAGAGAAGGATATAGTAGATATGGAAGAATTGGAAAAAGATTTCACTGAGGAAGAACTAAAAACAGCTATCTTCTCTCTTCCCTCTGGGAAGGCTGCGGGGGATGACACCTTGCCGATTGAAATTTATAAAATATGTTGCGAGGAATTACTTCCAATATTCTGCTCAGTTATTAATCAGATAAGTACAACAGATAGGGCCCCGACCTCTTGGAATACTGCTAAAATTATATTTTTCTTAAAAAAGAACAAACCACCTACGGAATGCGGGTCTTACCGCCCTATCTCCTTGATTAATGCTGATGCCAAGGTATTCGCTAAACTAATTGCCACAAGACTTTCCCCCCTCATGCCTAAGTTGGTTAGTGAACATCAGCATGGCTTTGTAGTAGGCAGAGATACAACCCAACACGTAAACACGGCTATTACTCTGTTTGACATAGCAGCCACTAATCCCTCCCCACTCGGAATGATATTACTCGACGCTGAAAAAGCTTTCGACCGAGTGGGGTGGGATTATCTCTGGGTAATTCTTAAAGAAATTGGGTTTAAAACTAAATTTTTAACTAAAATTCAAGCACTTTATGACCGCCCTAATGCTGTAATTGGGTACGATTGTTTACTCTCTTCTAAATTTTTAATTTTGAGAGGGACCCGGCAGGGATGCCCGCTTTCACCTTTATTATTTGCTCTCGCCATGGAACCTTTTATTAATGCTATACAAGAACAGATGTTGATAAAACCATTTACATCTGGGACAAGATCGCTTAAAATCACTGCTTACGCGGATGATTTGGCAGTTTATACTACTGATGTGATGGAAGCTATGGCAGGAATTATCAAAGAAGCGGATGCATTTGGTGAAGTTTCTGGATACAAGTTGAATCTAGGCAAGACTCAAATTATAGCCAATTATAAACCACAGATACCAGTAATGGGAATATGCCATGCTGCTACCTATTTAGGTATCAAGATAACATCTAATATCAAGGATATAATGGCATTGAACTATGATGCTTTACTAAAAGACACTCAGGCTCTCCTTAAAAAATGGCATAAGGTGCCTTTAAACCTTATTGGGCAAATTAATCTTATTAAAATGAATATTTTGCCAACATTTCTATACTTATTTAGATGCATTCCTTTGAAGATAAATAAAATATTTTTTAGGAAACTTGACGGCTTATTGGGCAGTTTTATATGGGGCTTTAAAAAGAATCGTAGAGCACTTTCTTCCCTGAAACTACCTTTCATTAAAGGAGGGCTTAACTTTCCGGATTTCAGAATGTACTATTTTGCATCCTTTTTGGGACGGTTACAGAGCTTGTTTAATTCTAGTAATCCATATTTCTTTCACCAATTTATGTTAGGATTAGATTCATTACAATTTTTGGCCAGAAATAATGACCCGAATTATTTTAAAAGAGTTAAGTTCAAGACTGCGAAAGATATAATCAGTATATGGAAGATAGTAATGACCCAGAATAAAGCATCATTCTATCATTCTCTTTTAACCCTTTGGAATAATCCAGGATTACCAAGTATTTTTAGTGATTCAGGATGTAAAATATGGGCGAACCGAGGCATAGTAAGATTGGGGGACCTATATGGGTCGTCAGGCTTCTTGGATTTTGATACACTTAGGCTATTATATAAATTACCCGCAAATACTTATTTTAAGTATATACAAATACGCGACTTCCTTATAGGGAAATTAAACCTTAAAGAGATTGCTGATTCAGATTTATGGCTGTGCATGTATAAAGGAGTGGGGAACAAGAAAAATACCATTAGTCAAGGATACAAATGCTTTATTGAAGGCAAGATAGATGATTGTCCCAAATTAGCACAGAAATGGGCTCTATGGTTTACGACCGGTATTAGCTCAAATGACATTTCCTCTTTTTTAAACAAAATTGATACATTAATCTACTCTTCAAGCTTAAAACTCCAAGCATACAAAACGATATGTCAACTTTACTATACCCCTTTACAAATAAGTAAATGGGTCCCCAACAACGTTTTCAACGATCGTACTAAATGCCCAAAGTGTCATACTCAGGCTACTGATTTAGAACATATGCTGGTTCTATGCCCTGTTCTTACTTCATTCTGGGACGGCATAGAAAATATTCTGAGATCAAAACACCTAATCGAGGTACCATTATCATCAGACATGATCCTTTTAGGCTTGCAACTTAACTGTTCTCCATTTCAAGACTTAATTTTTATTCTATTAGCATGTGCAAGGCTGGTCATAGCTCGAGCATGGATATTGGAACAATCACCTCATGCAAATGAATGGTGGTGCTTGGTTACAGAGATACATCATATGGAAATACTGTTAGCTAGGAAAAGAGGTGCTAAAGCACTGGTTAAAATAGATAGAATTTGGGGCTGCTTGTTTCCTACTTGTGAATTGATTTAATGTGAAATTGAGCCCTGTTTCTTCTTACTATTTTGTAATTTCATTTACTCATTCCATTCTTTCTTTTTCTTTCTTCTTTCACTGCTTCTTGAAATATTTACGCTGATTTTGGAAATTTTTTGTTAAACGAAATAGTTTGTATGTGTTTAAAATGCTTGTGTCACCTTTAAATAAAAATGTAAAAAAAAAAAAAGTATCTATCAATTTTAACAGCTGATAATTCACTGGCTTGTCTCAAGCACATTTGATATAAATTGGAATAATCTCGGCTCCATGTCCTATTCTTTTCTGCTTTTTCCTCTTCTATTCTCTCCCCTTGCTGTCATTCCCTCCCTCCTTCCTTCTTGTCCTGCTCTTTCTTCCTCCTTCCCCTTTCCTACCTTTCTCACCATCTCTGTTTTATCTCACTCACTCTCTGTATCATTCCACTCATGCTGGTTCTTTCCCATTAATCCTGTTTCACCTCTTCGTGCAGATGATTTTTTTGTTTTGGGGGTTGATGTGGAGGGTTAGGGTGTTAAATAATAACTAATGAGGCAGATAGCATTCATGCATTACCCCAGCCACCTTCTACAAATGCAGTTGGAGGCTGACTGTACCTGGTTAGAGATTTTGCTCCGATTATTTATGTACTGCAGCAACAAATGATGGACGGAATGCTGAATCAATAAAACAATCACCCCTGCTAACAGATCTGGGTTAAATCCATCGCTCTTTTGGTCACTAGACCACCTCTGTTTGGACCCAGCCATATGCAAATCAATCTTGACCCGGCTCGTTATGGGAATAGTCCAACCCGAACTGCCAAGCCAGGTCCTCCCTGGAGCGGAAACAAGCATCCTGGGACTGGCTTCTGGGTATTACCGCTCATCAGCCAGGCTAGCTTGACGTCAGTGGCACAGCGAACAAGGGATCCATTTCTGGGCATATCCATCCCACTTAGGGCGAAAGGTGCTGCGGCAACAAATGATGGACGGAATGCTGAATCAATCAAACATTCACCCCCAGTCAAGAGATCTGGGTAAAATCCATTGTTCTTTTGCTGACTAAGCCACCCTATGTTGGACCCAGCCATATGCAAATGAGTCTTGAAAAAACATTTAAAAAATGTTTCCCTGTCAGTTCCATTACACAAACTGAACTACAGTTTGCAAGTCAGTTTGCAGCCTGCCTCTAAAGAGACAGTCCAGTCCTATCTGGCAGGCCACATCACTGCTGAATAAGAACTCAAGAAACCCCAGGTGCATGCCGGCCTGGTGAGCTTGTCAACACCATTTCGGAGGCTGTTAATATTCTTGCCCCCGCCAAACCCCATTACTGCGCCAGGAAACGTCCGTCGGCCCGTGGTTCTCTGACTCCCTTAGACTATGCAGGCAGGAGTGTAGGAGGCAAGAAAGATTCTGGAGAGCCCACCCTGACCCTGATGAAAGAACCAAACACAAAAACCTCATCATAGGATATAAGGCCGCAATCTTAGCTGCCAAACTGTCATATTTCACCAATTTGACCACCTCCCTCAGCTCCCCTAGAGATCTTTTTAATATTGTGGACTCTCTGTCTCTCATTCCGATCCCAGACCCCATTGTCGCATCTTAAAAACTCTGCGACCAGATCTCCATGTTCTTCCACACCAAAATCGTGGACATCTATTCTGCCTTAGAAGTCCTTAATTCCATTCAGGACACTGCCCCGCCTTCTGACCTCCCTTCTCGGCCCAGTCTGCCTTTGGCCCCCCGAGGACATTTGTCCAACTTCCCTCTACTGTCCTATGAAGTCCTAAATGGCCTTCTCGACAAACTTAAATCAGGATCTCCCCTGGCCCCCTGCCCTCTCAAAATTTTGAAAAATTGCAGAGAGGTCCTGCTCCCCCCCTATCTGGACGTAATGAATCTGGCAATTTCGAACGGCGTCTTCCCTGCAACCTGGAAGCTGGCCATTGTCAAGCCCTTACTGAAAAAGCCCACCCTGGATCCTAAAAAATGATCGTCCCATATCCCTTCTCTCTGCCCCCGCCAAGATGCTCGAGGCCCACCTCAAATTCCATCTCAGCGACTTCCTGGACAACGCCAGCCTGCTAGACCCCTCTCAGCATGGCTTTCGGAAGGCGCATAGCACCGAGTCAGCCCTGACAGTGGTGGTCAATAACATCCGCGCTAAGGTCGACAGTGGTCAGTCTACCATTCTTATCCTGCTCGACCTTACCGCCGCTTTTGACACCCTGTCCCCCTCCATCTTGGCCAGGCGTCTCGGTGAGATGGGAGTGGAAGGACCGGCTTTGGGTCTCCTGACATCCTTCCTCAACCAGCGTGCTCAAAAGGTCAAACTGGGTGACTTCCTTTCTTCCGCCAAGCCTTTGCATTGTGGGGTACCACAGGGCTCATCCCTGAGCCCCACACTTTTCAACATATATGTGGCCCCACTTGCAAGACTTGTTAGATCTTTTGGATTGGAAGTCTTGTCGTACGCCGACGACACTCAGATAATGGTCTCCCTATCCCATTCTGTGGAGTCCACAGCCTTAAATTTTAAGAACTGCATTGTAGCCGTAGCAGGTTGGATGACCTCGAATTTCCTCAAACTTAATGGGGAAAAAACTGAGGTCCTCATCTTTGGTGGCAAACAAGATCTCTGGTCGGAGGACTGGTGGCCGCCTGCCCTCGGAACATGCCCCAAGCCTTCTCTTGTTGCCCGGAATTTGGGGGTCACTATTGACACCACACTTTCTTTTGACAAACAAGTCAATAAGACTGTTTCCACTTGCTGTGGAGTACTGAGGATCCTCAGGAAATTCGTGCACTACCTCTCCCCTGACGCCCGGTAACAGGTCTCAGTGGCCCTCATTTCCCCTCGCCTGGACTACTGCAATGCCCTCTATCTTGGCATAAGTAAAAAAGCTCCTTCATCGCCTCCAAGTTGTCCAAAACGCTGCAGCCAGGTTTGTAGTGGATGCCCCCAGACGTGTTTCCGTCTCGGGGATCAGAAAAAACCTCCACTGGCTGCCTGTGCAGGCCAGGATTAATTTTAAGGTTCTTGTCCTTACCTACCGTGCCTTACACGGCCTGGGTGCTGAGGACATTGGGTCTCTCGTGTCCATCTACACCCCGGGCAGGGCCCTGAGATCGGCCCACAAAAACCTCCTGACTATTCCCCGAACCGTCAAGGCTAGGTGGGGAGGGAGGGCCTTTTTCTCCCTTGCCCCCAAACTGTGGAACACGCTTCCAGCTGACCTTAAGGGCCAGCCGTCTCTTGCCCTTTTTCGAATAAAATCTAAAAGCCTGGCTTTTCACAGAGTCCTACCTGTAACCCTCCCTTAGGAACCGCCGACTACTCAGCTGTTTCCATCATATGCGCCTTTATACCTCCGGGTTAAGTTGCGCCATACAAATCGCTATTCATTCATTCATTCACCCTGATGCTTTATGGCGCATTGAGTTTGGGACAATAAAGTGAAGTGCTATCTGTAGAAATAACTTGTGAATTAATTGAAGCGATTCCTCCATAACTTTGTTTCACAAATGACAGAAACTCTTCATTAATTTAAGAGTTAGATCCTGGATGTACTGGTGCAGAAGGTATTTTTTCCACATGCCAGTCCTTTGTGTTTCAGTGGATGGGATTTTACTTGAGTTTTTGTGCAAGTCACCTGATCTCTCCTTGCAGTTGAAGAATATAATTTCCGGTCCCCACTTAGCTTCTTGAATAATAAAAATGTATCGGATGGATAAGGCTAGCATTAAATGGGAAAACTTACATTTTCGTTCCTACAAAATAAATAATGCATCATTTGTATTTTCCAGGACGCAGATGCCTTCAACGTCAAAGCAGTTGATGGAAATGGGCCTACAGAAGAAAGCGCTCTGTTGAAAAACTGTTCACAGCCGCTGCCAGAACTACCAAAAGAGGAGAAGCCTTGTAGAAAATTAAGGGAAATATTTGCATGTCCGCCGCAAGGGATTCTGGCCCGAACAGTGACCAATGGTAATTTGCAGTCAGTGAGCCAAGTAGAAATCTGGTCAATCAGTATTTCTTCTGATCATTCAATAACAATAACAAAAATAATTAGAAAAAACAGGTGAAAATATTGGAACAAAAACATTGAAATGTATTTAGATCTTTTTGGATTGTTTTCTTTTCTAAAACAATGTGGTGTATTTTATCAGGAGGAACACTAAGTTGATATCCTCTCACAAGAAATTTCAGAGGAAACCAGGAATTAGTTTGACCAATAGCCATTAGAGAAAAAAAGAGAAAGGTAGTTGTCAGGGAGGGGGGAGAGGTATGTCCGAGGGTTGAGGGTGCTTCCATTACAGTAGACAAAGGAGCTTGGCGATTAACAATTCACCCCCGAAACTATTGAAGGCGTTTTTCCTCATGTTCTTTATGCTTGCTGCTTTGGAGGGCGAAGTCTTTTCAACCTAGTATTTGATTATGGATTACCTTACCAAAAGACCACAAACTTGAACTTTCTGTTGACCGGTTTAGGGCAAATTTGAAATCAATCCTGTTCTGCCAAATACTTTATCTTTGCAACTTGCAAGAGGTAGGTTTACGTGGTGCACTACATAAATGGTATCAATTATTCTTACTAAACTATCACCGAAATATATATGAAAAAATCAGGCTAAGGCTTAAAAGTTGCCAATACACACTTTACCAAAATGTTGATGCAAGTTTAGAAGGGTTGCTAAATTTATGAGCAGTTGAATACAAAATATTTGTAGACAGGTTCCTGCTGAATCAAATCACTTACTTTAAATTATTAGTACATACATGGTACCTGGCCGCCATAAGCATGTACATATTCATATTGAATGCTAGAGCCAAGTAAGTGTAAAATATAACAACTGTGTCCTTTGCAAGGTACCAGTTTCTGCTGGGTATACTTATAGCTTGTAGTTCAAAATAGAACTTGAAACCACAGGTTGCTGTTTTGTTGCAGTGACAGGACTTGTCACTGTTTCATTGATATCCATTTTATCAACCACTCAATTATGACAGTCGGAATCAGCCTGTGGGGACGAGAAAAGAACGGTATTTATTGTATTAACCTAAATGTTAATAACTCCATTAAAAGGAATACCTTTTAGCCAGTTCTCTTTTAAAACATTCTATTATTAAAGAAAGCATGACAGACGAAAAATGTATTTGACGCTGAAATGTGCATTTGCGTTGACCCGACACCAGTGCAAATGGGGCTATCTTTATTAGGATTTCCGTTCTCGTCAGCATCTTTCCTTTCGATGACCTCCACATAACCATGGTCCTGAAGAGAAAAGGTCTTGAAATGTCACCCGTGCACTGGGAAAAAAACTTACTGCAGTTAGGGGACATTTGTTTTGTTTATTTCAAGAAAAGTTGCTATCTGTGGATGTCCGTTTTGTAAAGACAGGACCCACTATGAAATTATGTAGGTCTTTTAATAAGCCCATAAACCGACCCCTGGCCTGCTGGTGCGCCTCATCCAACTGCTACAAGCCCAGCTTCTACCAGTCCAACATCCTGGCTTCTAGAAGTGGAGCCTGTTGCAAGGATCCCAGTTAGCCAGATACATACACATTTAACATAACAGTCTGTTTTCAGAAAAAACAAAAGTGGTGATAAGTCCTCGTCACGGCTGACCTGCAGTAAATTTGCTACATTATTTTTCACTAATGCTCCCCCAACCCCCAAATACTTTCTGCCATGGAAGCATGTTGGTGAACAGAAAGCTGCCGCCATCAAACTATACATTTAGCCTGCATGCCAGTCTCCCAGTGATTGTCCTCAGTTGGTGAAGTTGAACATGCCAGTGTCTCCCTCTATAGCCAGTTTTATACCCACCCAGTTTGACCCCCATCCTTATTTTCATCCCTTTCTCCTGCCTATTTGACATCACCAACCTCCTGGAATGAGATCCAAAATCTTGCTGTTTGGTCGGGCAGCATGCTGGTGGCGCGTTATGGGTGCCCCCTTCTGTCTCCTCCATTCACACTTTCACAAGAAAGTGGAAGCAGTGACAGGACGGCCAGGAGGACCTTGCCATCCAAATGGTGTGTAGATGGACACATTTGTGCACGCTAACAGAGACCCTCTTGGAGAGTTATTATACACAACTGCATGGAATGGGCGGTGGGATACTAATACAAGTGGCCTTCAAAAATGACATTTCCAGAGAATAGTCATTTGTTTAAGAATGCAGCAGTAAATCATTAGGCAGGTCTTAATTTTGTATCTTTACGCTGTGGCACTATCAAAGGCATTTACCTGCAAAATGGGGGAAGGCAGGGACATTTTAGGGCCCCTGGGCAAGCGAATTTTGAGGGCCGATGTTCAGAACAGCTTTGGATATATGATCCAGTTTCAGCTCTTTCACGCCCCCATTGGCCTGAACACTGGCAGTAGTACACGGGCGCACTTGTTGACATTTTAAATGTGTTTACAGCTAATATTCAGGGATAGTGATGGGTGTTTTCAATACTGTAACACAGCATCAGCTCACTGATATTACTGCAAAAAATCTCTCTGACGCTCTTTCACTTCTCATATGTCAGGTTCTTTCTTGATCTAAAAGAAACTTTTTTTTACGGATGTTGGGTGAAACATAAACACAACATTTCTCTGCAAAATGTCTGTAATAGACTCTCACATCACCCACATTAAAAATAAATAAAGGAAAACGGAATTTAAAACAATTTGTTTAAGAAGTTTACAAGGTCATCAGGGCAGGAATCTCTGCAGAACAAAGCTGGTTATATCAGTGGGCCCGCCTGAAAGGCTGGGGCCTTGGGCCAAAGCCCACTTTGCCCATGCCTTAAAATGTCTCTGGGGGAAGGTAAAGGTAAGTAATAAGCTACGGGTGAACAGTGCCAATTGAAACTGATTTGGGCAATGAATAAGCTGTTAGTTGGTCATTATGAAATATGTTTTAATTTGTAACGCATATACATTCTAAACAATAAGAACCATTTCTGCAAACATCTTGCTTAGATGTGTTTTTCTTTCTGTGTCTTCTTTCAGTGGTCATGGTGGTGCTGGTGTGGGGAATCGTCTGGTCCATCACTGGCGCTGAATGTCTTCCGGGTGGGAACCTGTTTGGTGTGCTGTTTCTATTGCTGTGTGCAGTTATCGGTGGGAAATTGGTTGGTCTCATTAAATTGCCAACACTGCCATCCCTCCCTCCTCTTCTTGGTGAGGACACTTTTTAATAATAGTAATAATTAATACCAATAGCATTCATGCCCATTTATGTAGTGAAGGCTGCAAACGTAAATGCCTCAAGGCCTTTAAATAGCAGTTGTTATTATTACTTAGCTCAGTGGTACTCCTTTTACTAATCTCAAAATGATGAAAAGCTGTGTCACCAGTTAGTCTTACAGGGAGCAGTTGTATTTCCCCAGAGCATAACACACCCTTTTGACTTTAAAAGCATGGACCTAGGGGCAACGTGCATGCTAGTTGTCACTTAGAGGTCGAAGACATGCTGATGGACAACAGCCATTTTGTGCAGGTATATATGTATACCCATGGACAACATACGGAAATCAGACGTAAATTAACTTTTTTCTAATGCATTTATTTTTCAGAATATTTATTACAATACAGGAAATGTCTTTTTCTAAGAAATGTGATTTAATCATTTGTGTTACTGAATTATTTAGTAATTGCTGAGAAATATGCATTGATAATGTACATGTATAGTACGCATTTATGCCCATGTATTACCAGTAGCGACTATTTTAGCTCTGTGCTTGAAGTCAAACAGACTTATTTCGCATTTAGAAATAAACGAATGCTCTAAATATAAACAGACTATTTATTAGAAATAGCAGAGACGAAGAGCTTTTTATATGCGTTGGTCACGTGACCACAGGTGCAAGACATAGACACCCTTTGAAAGTAAGAGCAGAACTGCAGAGTTCACGTGCTCACTGAAATGATACTAATAGCAGTGCTTGCCTCACATCTGTTTGACCAATAAGGGGCATCTGCATTAAACCTTTTGGTATATTTATGCCAGAAGTGTCTTTGGGGAGCCACTATTGTATTATTTCATCCCTGTTACCTCCTGGCGTGGAGGGAATAGAATGAGAAAATACTTCTTTATACCGTAGAAATTGGATCTAGGTCATCTGTTTGGACAAGGGCGGTAATGGGATATCCACCCAAAACAGTAGAAGGCCTGTTTGGCTGTGCCACTGCCAGAATTGGTGTTGGCCCTGGCACCCACTCAAAAATAGCCAGGTCTAGTGGCATCATATCTGTGCAAGGCTGCTGCAAGAACTATGATGGTCTTCCAAAGAAAACCTTCGTAACATCCCTTACGTAAAGTGAAACAAGCATTGGCATAGCTCCGTGGTTCCCAAAGTGTGCGCCGCGGCGCCCTGGTGTGCCGTGATGAGAAGCCAGGGGCGCCGCGACGCCGTGCAGGATGTGGGTCGTGAAAACTGCAGCCACAAGTCCTCCCCCTCCTTTGTGCTGCCAGGTCAATTGATCCCAGCCCTCGCCCTCTGCATATGAATGGCTCCAGGGCTGTGCTCATCAGCCCCAGCGCCTTGCCTGCTCCTGCTGCCTCAGTAACGAGCTGCTAATTACTGGACTCCATTGACTGTGCAGATAAGGCCGGCCAGGGCGGGGGCTCTGTGATAACAGCTAATGTCAGGTGTGCATTTTACATAGCTGCCAAGGTTTCAGATTGTTATGTGTGAGATTTTCATGATTTCATTGTAATTATGAGTGACATTTGAACGACTATGAGTGACACTTTCACCCAATCAAAATCAAGCAATGAAGAAAACTAGGCAAACATATAAATATCAGAAATTACAGCTGTCTGAGCAATAAGAAACTACAAGATGATCTTTAAACTGCTCCGAAGAACCAGAAATGGAGGCGCACTAAACTAATACCCTTGTAAAATCGTACTGTTATACAAATGTGCAATCATGATATTAAACAAGTCTTTTCGAGGAAGTATTTTATTATAGTCCTGTGCACATTTGCAGACATGCACAGTTAAATAGAAAAGGTAATACTAAATCAATAAAGTCAGCTGACTCGCGAACACTGACAGGCACTGGACATTAATTGGGCAAGCCTCAGCTGAGGCACACACAGTCACATAACTCACAGCGGGCACCGAGGGTGCGCTGATGTAGTGTATTATACTCTCCCAATTCATTAATTCCCTAAATCAGTCCCGTCTGCCCTGGTTGGCGCACAGCTACCTGCCAGCCCCTCAGCTACTCTATGATGGTGTTGTATGCATTGCGATGTACTTTATAAGATCTTTGTGATTGCAAATAAAGTTTTAAATGGTGATGGCTACTCTGAATCCTTCATCACGTCTACTCTTGATTCTTCATGTAGACCAGTGGTTCCCAAAGTGTGCGCCGGTAAAAAAATGGTGGGGAGCCACGGCCAACTGCCAATTAGGTCAAGGGAGCCACGGGTCAAAAAAGTTTGGGAACCACTGGCATAGCTAATAGGTCTCGCCTTTGGGACCTTATAAGTGTTTAGTTATCCAGCACAATATCCTTGTGCTACAACATCAAGTGTTGCATGGCTGAACATTTATAAGGTCCCAAAGGCGAGACCGTGGTGTGTTGGGTACGGAGAAGCGGGTGTTTATGTTGAATTGGAATGCAGAGTAAGATTGTATGTGTTATTAATTTTTTCTGCTGTGGCTGAGAAGGTAGGCAAGCTGCGTGAATGTGTGTGTTTCTGTGAAAAGGAGCGTGACGGCTGGCGAGTAGCAGCATGTTGGAGAAGAAAGTGTGGCCACAGAGATGGATTGTGGCGTGTGCTTTAACTCTGTGTTTATAGAGAGGGGTAAAAAGTGAAAAGGAGTGCTGCGAGGAGGTGCGCAACTGGAGGAGCTGGAACCTAGGGATCTGTATTTCAGGAAAGAGAAGAAACGCCGCGAGGAGGGGCGCAAGCGGAGGAGCTGTGACAGGGTGAGCTTTGTTCTGTGAAAGTGAAGGAGCGTTGTGAGGAGAAGCAACACATCACAGGGCTGATGTTACGTGAGCCCTCGATGCCTGGAGATGACGAGGCCCTGCATCACAAGTGTTGGAGCATGCAGACCCAAGGTTGAGGTTACTAAATGATAGACGGGGACTGGAATAAGGAGCGCGGCTAAGACTGGAGAGTGCACAGCAACGTTGCCACAGTGAGACGGCAGGCTGAAACGGCACATGGCACCGCGAAGTAGAGAGGACTCCCTTCTCACCGCTAGTAGTGAGACAGAAATGGGAGGGGAGGAGTGACGCGGGGCAACCAGGGATTAGCAATGCTACAAGGCAATATTCGTTGGGCAGAGCAGGCCCTGGATGGGCATTGCAACTGATAGCATTGGCCGCCTGGCAGTAATAGTAACGCCACGCGGACGTGAAAGAGAAAGTCGTCGCAATCACGATCGCTGTGAAAGCGAAAGTGATCGCGATGACGCGCTAAAGCACGCAAGGAATGCACGTGTAGCAGCGCGCGTGCTTGTGCGCATGAGCGTAAGCTGGTGGCCGCTTTGGTAGCACTTCTAAAAGCCGCTACTAAATGTCTCTCCGTGCAGCGCAGTGCATGCGCGCTGACTCAGCGAGACCTAAAAACGCCCAGTGTATCAAGGACATTATTAAACTGAAAATGTATCCTTGGTTTGAGGGTTCACTTTCAGTAAGTACATTTGTGAATGCCGTTGCACCATGCTATGGATGCCTGGTGGACCTGCTGCTGTGTGCATTTTTGTTATGAAGGGGCTCTCTGCATGTCCCCAGGAGTTTTTCCTCCCTCCAAGGAAAGGAATTTAAAATTTGGAGGTTAGTGTGTTAGAAGTGGTTCCTTTGCCGCACTAGCAGTTTGACAGACAGATTGCCAAACTTCAAATCAGAATCAAAGTCTTCTACTCTTCAGTTACCTAACGTTCTTCTGATCCACATTGCAAGCCCAGCCACGTTAATGCAAAACTCCCTCAACACAAAGTGCCCCACATCTCCTGCTTTTTTGTAAATATCTTAGGGTCGCTTGGCTCAGAAGGATCTAGTCAATGCATTCATTCAGCTGCCAAGTATGTTTAAAAGGGATACCTCCATTAACACCTTGTGGCACATACCCCGCCCCACCTGTATGACATCAGGGACAGGAAAAGCTCAGAAGAGGTGGCACTTAAAGGAACACGCTCTGCCTCAAATTCCAAGTTTTCGCTGTATTATGATTCAAGCGTCTGTAATTGGGTACAAACTACTATGATACAGTTCCTGTAATAGGTTGCCTATTTGTCTGTGTATCGATCATTTCTTCCATATAAGCGTTTCCACATTATTATTTCCCTTGCGTGGCCTGAGTAAATGTACAGTTTTTCTGATCTATTTCTGTTTCCAAATGTTTCCTGGAGACCATTCCCTGTTGTTTTTTATTCCTAGGCATGTTACTTGCTGGCTTTCTTATTCGTAATATTCCTGGTGTCAGTGATCAAGTCCAGATCAAACATAAGTGGTCTTCATCCTTGAGAAATATCGCGCTTGCTATCATCTTGACCAGAGCTGGACTTGGGCTTGATCCAAAGGTAGGCTCAGATAAATATGTCAGAGGCTTAATGTCATTGTTCTGTATTTATTTTGTGGAGCTCTAAGGTGTAGTTATGACTTATGGAGTTCTAGGGTGAAATTATGACATATTTGAGCTGCTTCCTTTTTTGCAGAGTGATAAGAGCGCTCACTTGTGAAATTAAAAACAAGCAGACCTATAATTTTAAAAATCTCGATTAAATTCCTTGAATGGAATTTTTTTTGTAAACTTAATCCCATGGGAAAGAAAGGATAGTAACATAACTTTGCTAAAGCTTTTTAGTTCAGAAGATAAGGCTGGGGTCTCCAAGCTTTTGTTTAATAAGAGATACTTATGTTAAAAGAAAATCATACAGAGCTACCAATATTATTAGAGTTGTAATACTGACCACATCAGACAAGATTGCGTTAGCGCCCACCTTATGCAAGGCTACATACAAGCACTGTTTACCTCACTGCATCAGGAAAGGTTCCCAGCAGTAATGTAAAAATGTTTTTCAATGTGGAATACGTCTACATTAGCAATACATTGGCCATAGTTAGAATGTCCCTGGCACCTAGTCAATATTAGTAATAAGTCTCCCCAAACATCAGCTCGTGAGTTCAGAAAATGCACACATTTTCCTTTTGAATACACACTTTTCAGTTTTGGTATACTTATATTAATTCAACCAAACAAAAGCTTCTAATTTATTAGGCTGGGCTGCACACAGGAGAGATACTTATGGGTACTTAGAGAGCTACCTGTAGCTCACAACTTACTTGTCGGAGAAGCTTGAACAAGGAGTGTCTCTCCTGACCCACCACCAACAATTTTCCCAACATTAGTCTTTCTTCATCCTTACAGAAAGGACATTTCTGTGTTAGAACTGTGGGAATGAAGTTGAACTAATGGAAGAGTTTTGACTAAGAGTTCCAGAGTTAATACACAGGATGTGTTTTACATCCCTACAGTGAAAATATTCTAGAGCAGGGATAAAGAAAACTGCTACAGATTTTGCATTAACAGTCTTATTATGGCCATAGATTCCTTCTTTGAGGGAGGTTCCTTAGGTAGAGTATCAATTAGAATACATATACTGTGCAACAGGAAATCAGTACCATGGTTGCCTTTTAGCTATTGCTTGTTCTGTTATTTTAAATTTTCAATGCGTACTTCCTCCACTTGGTATCAGAAGCAAGCTGTAGAATAGGACACAGGAACAATTCAGTACCATTGTGAAAGTCAATGTTTATGAACTTTTACAAAAGAAGGTGGTTTGTGAATTTTGCTGAGAAAAATCAGTAGGTACTGCTTGGCTGCTTGCATCCTAAATGCTTTTTGTTTGTGAGATGCGATAATCTCTGAATTAGTAATCAAGATAAAAGTGGACTGTTTTGTAGAATACTCCATGCACCAGGCATATGGCCTTGCAAATACATTTCTTTCGTACCAGGAGCAATGAAAAGACTCAGGAGTTGGCGACATATGATTTAAAGTTCAAAGAGGAGTCTTACTGCAGCCTTTTGATTGTGCTACCATTTGGAAACAAGCATATTGTGTAGACTCAAGTAGATGTTGCTCCCTTAGTCCAGTCGTGATTAGACAACAATATTGGTGGTCACGATCCAGAGATTTGTGGAAAGGAATGGCAGAAAACAGTTTCATCTGGAAAAATCAGCTCTGAAACGTAGCATTTCCAAGTTGACAGATTTGCATTTTATTTACTGGCTCCTGTGTATCACCCCATAAAGTCTACTTATAGTTTTTTTGTTTTTTTAAATCTTTATTTTTCAGTTTTTATACATACATGGTAAAAAGCAATGGTTACAGCGGTACATTGTTTAGGCGTGTCCTTGTACAATTATGATGTGATGTAGGTTACATGTCTTAACCCATGGCAACAGTGGAAACAAACTGGACTGCAGGTCATCTCAAATTAACAAATAGCATGCATGCATGTCGCACAGTCTGTCACATTCCAGCCCCCATACCCCAGGACATCTCCGCAGACGTACCATTTTCCACCCTAAGTCCCCTCCTCGACCTGCATTGGCGTTCAGGCACAGACACATAGTGAAACCATGACATGAATAGTTAATTCTTAATATCCACTCCTAAACTACACCCTCAGGAACAATGCCATTTTCCACCTGCGTATCAGATTCTCTGCGTTTCTCTGCAATATACGCTCTATACGGGCCCCAGATGTCTGTAGCTCATGAGGAACTGGGCATAAATGACGCATACTCCTTGCAATTCACATTACAATACGCTAGACTGCGAAGCCACGCCTGTACTGTAGGTGCTTTTTTCCTGCCCCACATTAGTGCTACCTCTCGCTTGGCCAACAGGAACCCAAGTGCTTCGAACCTTCTAAATTTCTTGGGGAAATTGACCATATAACCCAACAGGGTGATTTCCGGGGTAGGGACCAGGGCCAACAAAAGCATGTCTCCCAGTGTGACATGTACTTGCACCCAATAGTGTTGTAAGTCTGGGCAGGTCCAAGTTAGGTGCGCAAAATCTGCATGTGGAGCAGAACATTTCCAGCACTGGTGTAGTCTAGAAAGGTCTATCCTATGGGACCAGGTCGAGGTGTGGTACGTTCTGCGGAGAAATTTAAAATGTAACAATTTATGCCTACTGTTCAGGGACACCTCCCTCGTGAATCTGCAGCATTGTTCCCATTAGTCATCAGAAATAGGACGGCCCAAGTCCTGCTCCCATGGCGTGCGAATTATATCATCAGTGAAGGGGCGATCCATTACACACCGTTTATATATTTTGGCCATCAAATGTGCGCCAGTTGAACTTTCAATAGTTAGCGTCAGTGAAGTGGCAGGTTCGGGGGCAACAGGATATGTTGGAAAGGCGGCCCATAAAATGGAATGCATACGTCTCAACACAAAGACATCCATGAAGGAGCAGTCTTGGAACCCAGCCTCCTCAGTCACCGAGAATGCATGGTTTTCGGGGTGGAGGTCACCTAGCGTATGAATTTGGAATTTCGCCAATGTACGTTGTACTAATGATGGGGAGCAATGAGGGGTTCGGGAGTGGTAATGCCGGGGAATGTAATAGGTCCAACCCCAATAGTCGCCGTAGCTTCTCCCATACCCAGCTAATGGTGGATACCGTCTGAATGTCTCGCGGGTCCCACGGGATCACTTTGGGTAAAACTGTGGACAGTGTCTGCGGAAGTACCAGATCTGCCTCCGGTTTCAAGTAAGGGATACGGGCGTCTGGGTGGTACCATGCATATGAATAGCAGCACTGTGCCGTTAAATAGTATAAATATATATCTGGGACCCCAAACCCGCCCCTCTCATACGGGAGAGTCAGAGTCTGCCATTACACCCGTGGTCTTTTGACCCCCCATACCAGTCTCAAAAGGAGTTGCCGATGCTGCAAAAAGAATGACTGAGTGAGGGGAATGGGAATGTTGTTAAAAAGATATAAAAATCTCGGGAGGACTACCATTTTGACAATGGCAACTCTACCCGCCATCGACAAAGGCAGGCGCAGCCACCTCTCAGTTTGTGATTCCAAAGAGCTTATCGCACGGCCATAGTTTAACCTGATGATGGTAGCGGTATCCAAATGTATGTAAATGCCAAGATATTTGACCGGGTCCTGGCACCATTCCAACGGATACTCGCATTCCCATGGAGCTGCGCTGCTCGTTAACAGAAAAATCACAGATTTATGCCAGTTAATACTAAGCCCGGAGAACCGGCCAAATCGAAGGATTTACCTGATAATAGGCTCAAGGTTAAGTTGTGGGTGTCGCACGTATAAAATGGTATCATCTGCATACAGTGACACCAGTAGAGGGCCCGTTTGAAACTGCAGGCCGCAAGGTAAATGCTTCTCCTGAAAATACTGCACCAAGGGGTCCATTGCTAAAATGAAAAGTAATGGGGACAGGGGACAACCTTGATGTGTACCGCGAGCAGGCGAAAACGTTGGGATATTGTACCATTGAGACACAGTCTGGCCGAGGGTTCCGTGTACAGAAGGGCGGCAGTAGAGCCAAAACACTCCGGCATTCCAATATGGAGCATCACCGAAAGAAAAAAGGGCCATTCTAGGGAATCAAAGGCCTTTTCGGCATCCAGAAGCACCACAGCGGCCGGGATATTGGGGTCTATCCTATGGATTACTGTGAACAGGGTCCGTAAATTATGTTAAGTGGACCTGTGTGGGACAAACCCATATTGAGCTGGAGAAATAATATATTCCATCAATAAAGAAAGCCGGATAGCAATCACTTTAGTCAATATTTTATAATCTAGATTTAGCAGTGATAAGGGCCGGTATGAGCCACAGTGCGAAGGGTCTTTGCCAGGTTTAGGGAGACGGATAATGACAGCCTCTCTGAAAGTGGGCGGGAGGATCCCAACTTCAAGTGCCTCCGCATAAACCTCTATCAACCGCGGGACCAATATATCCTTATATGCTTTGTAAAAATCCGCAGAGAACCCATCAAGGCCAGGCGCCGAGGAACCTCTGAGCGCATCTATCGCCTCCACCACACTTTCTTGGGATATGGGAATGGCAAAGAAATCTTGCATATGTCTCTCAAGGTAGACCAGGCAATTTCCACTAGATACTCTCCTTGCTCATGGAGGTCCCCGGTTATTCTAGAGGTATACAGAGGTTTAAAGTGAGACAGGAATGCGTCACATATTTCTGGAGTGTAATGCAGCATCTGGTCGTCCGGGCCTCTGATTTCAGTAATATAGGCTTTACTGTGCGGAGGGCGGAGCGTGTGAGCCAGAATCTTACCGGGACGCTCTCTTTCTCCGTACCTCCTGGTCACATGATGTATACTGAGGTATAAAAGTTCCCGCTCCGCAGCATCACGGAACTCCACCATCAAAGCTAACCGCCTAGTCTCGCCATCATCTGATGCGTGCTCTAGCAATTCCAAATCTAGGGCTGCCATTTCTTTCTCAATACAGCCTAGAGTGGAACGCAGATCTCTCATGACCCCTGCATTCATAGCTATACAAACCGTCCTGATAAACGCTTTAAAACCCTCCCATAGCACCGCCCATGTATCCATTGACCCTGTATTAATTTCAAAATAGAGAAAAACCACAGGAAATGATAGACGGAGCGTTGACAATACAAACACTCACCCCCAGTCAACTGATCTGGGTTTAATCCATCACCGTTCTTTAGCCCACTCTGCCACCCCAGTTCAGACATGGCCATATGCAAATCACTGTGATCCTGTGCCTCATGGGAACAGTCCAGCCCGAACTGCCAAGCCATGCCTTCCCTGGACTGGAAACAAGCTACCGAGGACCGGTTTCTGGCATTTCAGCCGTCTTCAGCCCGGCTTTCTTGAATCCAGTGGCAAAGTGAGCAAGGGACTCAAGTCTGAGCATACCCTGCCAACTTATGGCGAACAAAGAAAACCCAAAGGAAATGATGGACAAGCACTCACCCCCAGTCAACTGATCTGGGTTTAACCCATCACCGTTCTTTAGCCCACTCTGCCACCCCAGTTCAGACATGGCCATATGCAAATCAGTCTGACCCTGTGCCTCATGGGAACAGCCCAGCCCGAACTGCCAAGCCATGCCTTCCCTGGACCGGAAACAAGCTACCGAAGACCGGTTTCTGGCATTTCAGCCATCTTCAGCCCGGCTTGCTTGAATCCAGTAGCAAAGTGAGCAAGGGACTCACGTCTGAGCATACCCTGCCAACTTATGGTGAACAAAGAAAAACCAAAGGAAATGATGGACGGAGCGTTGAAGACGGCTGTAATGCCAGAAACCGGTCCTGGGAAGCTTGATTCCGGTCCAGGGAAGACATGGCTTGGCAGTTCGGGCTGGACTGTTCCCAAGAGGCACAGGGTCAGACTGATTTGCATATGGCCATGTCTGAACTGGGGTGGCGGAGTGAGCTAAAGAACGGTGATGGATTAAATCCAGATCAGTTGACTGGGGGTGAGTCTTTGTTCTGTCAACGCTCCGTCCATCACCACCTTTGGTTTTTCTTGGTTCGCCCTAAGTTGGCAGGGTATGCTCAGAAGTGAGTCCCTTGCTCACTTTGCCACTGGAGTCAAGCAAGCCCGGCTGAAGACGGCTGTAATGCCAGAAACCAGTCCTGGGAAGCTTGATTCCGGTCCAGGGAAGACATGGCTTGGCAGTTCGGGCTGGACTGTTCCCATGAGGCACAGGGTCAGACTAATTTGCATATGGCCATTTCTGAACTGGGGTGGCGGAGTGAGCTAAAGAACGGTGATAGATTAAACCCAGATCAGTTGACTGGGGGGTGAGTTGTTTGTATTGTCAACGCTCCGTCCATCACCACCTTTGGTTTTTCTTGGTTCGCCCTAAGTTGGCAGGGTATGTTCAGACGTGAGTCCCTTGCTCACTTTGCCACTGGAGTCAAGCAAGCCCGGCTGAAGACGGCTGTAATGCCAGAAACCGGTCCTGGGAAGCTTGATTCCGGTCCAGGGAAGACATGGCTTGGCAGTTCAGGCTGGACTGTTCTCATGAGGCACAGGGTCAGACTGATTTGCATATGGCCATGTCTGAACTGGGGTGGCAGAGTGAGCTAAAGAACGGTGATGGATTAAACCCAGATCAGTTGACTGGGGGTGAGTGTTTGTATTGTCAACGCTCCGTCCATCACCACCTTTGGTTTTTCTTAATTTCAAAATAATCTTCGATGGCCTCCCTCACCTCTTCAAGAAACACCTGGTCTTGAAACACCCTCCCAGGAAATCGCCATTGTCTCTCATATCCTCCAGGTCTAGGGATATTAAGCCGAAGCACCACAGGAGAGTGATCCGAAAACGACAGTGGCATTGTATCTAAAACACTGAACCAACCAGCAACTCCTGGTGAAACCAACCAGTAGTCTATTCTAGTCCAGGTGTTGTGGAACCCAGAATAGTGAGTGTAGGAAATGGAGGACAAGTGATGCGTGCGTTCAACATCAACTAGTGAGAATTGCCGGCAGATATCTTGCAGAGCAAGGCGTGAGCGGTGCTTAGTGTCAGGAGAGGAGGAGGTGCTGTCTCTAGTGGGGTCCAACAATAAATTATAATCACCCCCATTATTATCAGGCAGGGATCCAGAGCCAAGAGGTGCACTTGTAACGCGTGAAAGAACTCTGGCGAATCCACGTTGGGACCATATAGGCCCACCAGTGCAACAAAGTGGCCCATCAGAGAGCCGATGAGAATCAAAAGGCTGCGTTCCCCATCATCTATAACCCTGCTCAGAGAGAAAGGAACCCTTTTGTGAATAAGTATGGCCATCCCTCTAGCATAACTGCTGTAATTTGAAAAATACCTATGGGACCCCCAACTCGCAGCCATAATCAGGCGCACCGGATTTGGACAAGTGCGTCTCCTGCAGACAAGCTATGTCGATGTTATGTCTAGTAATGTAATTGAGTACCTGGCGTCTTTTCCGAGTAGTGTTTAGTCCTCTGACATTCCAGGACATCAGAGATAGCCCGGAAGGACCGGGCTGCCAACCTAACTGTCCCATTCAAGGAGTACAACAGTAATCATGTGATTATGCAAGCTAACCCAACGCCATGTAACATAGACCTGGTACCAGTTCCTGAAAAACCATGACGAAACAGCAAGTGTCCCCCTCCTCCACCCACCACCCAGCCTCACCCTGTCCCTAGCGAGGCAAAACCATGCTCCACAGACCACAGGACGGTGCAATTGGAACGAGCATTGCAGTATGGGCATCGCAAACAAACACCGTGAACTTAGCAAATACAACAAACATACCTTGGTGTTCACCATGAGGCGCAGCAACGCCACGCCGGCCGGGCAACAATGAATACGATAATAGCCATTAGTGAGACATCAACAATGGAAATGTACATTACAGAAACCTCAAAACTCAAGTACGAACCAGGATTAGAGAAGAGTTCCATACTGGCTTCCGAGCCACTTTGAGGGGGAGATGCCACACTCTCAGCCGCCCCCGCACCGTTGTTATTCTTCTTGTAGTTGTGGCAAAACTCTTGTGCTTCAGTCAGAGTTTCGAAAATGCGGGATCTGCCGCCTACATCAACCTTCAATCTGGCAGGGTAGAACATTCCGTACCGAAACCCCAGGTTCTTTAAAGTGGCCTTCGTTTCATTGAATATGCGGCGTGCATCTTGTACCACAACTGTGAAGTCCGGGAAAAATGCTAGCTTACTCCCTTGCCACTGAACATCACCGCGTTCACGGGCTGCGCGAAGGGCTGTGTCTCTGTCTCTGAAATTCATCAGTCTCGCAAAGATGGGTAGCGGAGGCAGCCTGGGTTTGGGGTGGGGTCCCAGTGATCTGTGGGCACGTTCCACCACAAAACCCTGCGTGAAGGTTTCTCTACAAAACACATCCGACAGTAGTTGTTCCATAAAGACATCCATGCGGCCAGTGGTGGCTGTCTCTGGCACGCCAAGGATGCGCACGTTGTTTAGTCGGCTGCGGGCTTCTAAATCCTCATTCTTTATCGCCACTTCTTTCAAAATTCTTTCCACCCTCTCCAGCCTTTTCTGCGACTGAGCCGCTCCGTCCTCCACATCCAAAACTCGTGCCTCCACCACATCCAGACGACGGTCATGCGCCTGAACCTTTGCGCCCATGTCAGCTAGCCTCTTTTCTAGTGCATCAAACCTGCCATCCAGGGCCTTGAAGCCAGCCCTCATTTCTCCAAGCATTGCAGCAGTTAGCGAAGCGGGGTCTTTGATATCTTCATTTACCTGTGCCCCCTCTGTCATGTCCGCAGTTTCCTCGAATGTGTTGTCTGTGACTTTCTCGAACGGCAGTGTCCTCTGCTATGGATCCTTACGCCCCATGGCGCAAGGTACTGGATTGCGCCCACGAGGACAGGCGCAAAGCGGCAGAGGCGTGCACCCGAGACAGCGCGAGGATGTGGGGCCCACTATCAGCCGGGACCACAGCAGTGTCAGTGTAGGTAGAGATTTGCGGCCTTCTGGACCCACCAGCGCAACCCAGGCCCACGATGTGTAGGGCCACACCCCCGGACCAGAACAGTGTGCACCGCAATCTCGGTCCCGCAGCGTTCAGACGTCTACGCCTCAGTCAGCCAGTGTAATCTGTATTCCACCGGAGAGAGCCCAACCGTGTCTCGCCCCCAGCCAGCGGGTCGCTGATGAAATAGTCCTGTGATTGGTCACTGCACTCAGTATGACCGCTGTGGGCTGCCAAAAGAACAGGAACAGCGGGGCCCCCCGGTCCAACCAGGGAGTAGCAGTGCGGGAGTGTCTGGGGGCGTCTCCGTCAAGCGCTCCGCACCCTGTAATAGCTCAGCCAAATGCAGTGTCCAACCGCCCTACCAATGTGGCCCGAACACAACTGTATGATGCCCCGGGACAGAGCCGCGCTCCACCTTCTTTCCGATCTCTATGTAGGCCGCTCTCGGCGGGGCCCCGCTCCGATGCACACCTCGGGCCAGGCACAGGGGCCGCAGCGTCAGTGCCAGTAGGCAGTTGTCAGGCTCCGTCCTCGACGCCAAACAAGGGGGGGAGGGAGCCAGTACACCCAGTACTGGTATCAGAAGGACCAGTCTTGGGCGAGGCCGCGGTCGCGTGGCCTGTGGAGCCCCACAACCGCCGCAAACACCACTCAGTCCACCACACAGAGCTGACGGGGGGGAGAGGACAGCCACTCAACAGAAGGGGGGAGGTGGGACTGGCAAAGGGCGCCGACCGGGGGCCTCCACTCACCTCGTGTGTAGCTCTCCTCACGTCAGCGTCCGGCAGGAGCAGGCCCTGGTCCCAGCATTCGTATCGTAACTGCGCAGGCCCGTATAAACACTGATCCGCTCATTGTAGCGGTCTGCTGCAGGTGTCATTTTGTTCCTCAGCTCTTCCTGGGATTATGGTGAGGAGTCTGAATGGCTAAATAATGACCTTCATGGTAAAATCGGGCTTACAGAGTGCCCGGCCGACGGAGCTTCAAGCACAGGCGGCCATCTTAGTCGCCTGCGTGGCCATGCCCCTAAGTCTACTTATAGTTGCAGTGACTAAAGTGAAGAGTTCGCTTTAATGTGTAGTATTTCTGTTTTAGTAGGAAACAACACTAACAAATTCAGATATCTATCCATTATCTAATCGAGGCAAGACAGGAGCTCAAAAAAGGCCTTGGGTTCTGAGAATAATCTTAGATGATAAGTTGTGTGTCTTTTGTTGGTGGCAAACATTGTGTAGGAAATCTTGACGTTTTACGTACATTCAGATTAATGCTTGAAAGTTTCTCTGACATTTATAGTGTTAACAAGCATCTTGAGAAGGGTAGATTAATATACTGCCCTATTAATGTGAAAATAAAAAATTACAGGATATAGGGGTAGGATGTCATGTAAGCACTATTTTACCTTATGAAAAACCATGTACAGAGTCAATTGGCAGCTGAGGCTCTATAATACAGCTTACAAAAGTATTGCCTTCTAGGAAAGCATCTTACATATCACCAGTTATTTGTAAGCCACTAGACTCATTGGAGATTAAATTATAGCTGAACTATTGTGGCAAAAACAATATTTAGTTTGTAAAGTAAGTGAGGTGCTCCGTAGTGAGCAGCCGATCAATCGCCTCATCAAAATCATGTCAGGCTGACCAAGAATCGGACTCTGTAAGGCACAAAATGTAGCCAGACAATTTCTGCAAGTATAAACCTGATTTTCTACCTAAACAAAGACAGTTTTCCTCTTCAAGACAAGATCAGGAACAAAGCCACTGACCTATGTGCTTTGATTGTGCAGACTCCTGTCTGATGCTCTGAACTATTTATTATTCCAGGATAGGCAAAAGAGCTGAAAATCTAGTTTGTCTTGGTACTATACAATTATATTTTGCTCTTATAGCGAAGATCATAATTGTGATACAAGGATGATTGTCTGAGTCCTTTAGTGAGCAGGAGTGGAGAAAGCCTGTTGAGATGAAATATAGAGTCTGGACACCCAGGCTCCCCATCATCAAAAACTCCTTTTAGGACACTTTGAATTTTGACCTATGTCCAAAGTATAGAAGGACTAATTTGTAAAGAGAGAATTGATGCACTCCAGATTCTTGTCTTGTGCCGATGAAAAGCAATGAGAAGGGTTCTGTCATCTATTTTCCACTCCCAAATCAACATGACCAAACACAACTGAATGAAGTGAATCCCAAACCTTTTGCTCAGTTGAAACATTACATTGATGTTATTAATGCCAAACAGATCACACCTCTGCAAAATCAGTAAAATAAGCAATTTTATGTCCAATACACTGTTGTACCTCAGACTGTTTTCCACAAATCGTTGAAAGTGGTCTTCTGGGATTATCCTGATCTTCTGTCCTCATCCTAATTGATTTAAGCTTTAATGCCCAGAACAGGAAAATTTAGACTTTTGCGGTGAACAGATTTCATGTCCCACAGAGTTGGAACAGAAGAAAAGCTGAACAGTATTGATACCTTCCAACTTGAGTTTCATCCCTTGGTCTACTTGGATGGACAGTTGTGATATAATTGATCATGTATTTCACCTATATTCATCTTTTAACCACAGTTTGTGATAAAAAAAATCTTTGTTTTTTCGGGGATACAATTTTTTGACATGTTTAAAGAATGGAGCATGTTTTGGTATAATGTATGGGTTCCCATGATATGGATTAGGATTTGAGGAGTTTTGGAGCAGGTTAAGAACTCCACTTAGGGTTACCTTGGATGATGAGATCAGTTTAGTAGTTAATATTGGTTTTATAGTGAACTTTTGTTTGTATGTGATTTCTTAGCCCTGAAGAAGTTGCGAAATATGCGAAGAAACACACGTTGGCTGTGATCAGTGAAAATTTACAGAGAAGAACAATAAACAAAGTGGACATGAACTTAATGTGTCCATTACTCTCAATGTTGATTGTTAAAAGCATGTGCTCGGGAACACAGTAGTATTGTTTAGTGGGTTTAGGCCATGTATTGGAGAGAGGGGTGGTGATCTCTACCCTTAGGCACTGAAAATCATTGGTGATTTCTGTAATAAATGTATTGTTAACCCCCCCAAGGGCACCATCATCCTATCAAAGACCACCCATCAGTTAACACAGTTGCATATAAGCAACACCTCTGCACACTGAAATCAGTTTCTTTCGTTCCGTGCCTTCTGACACGGATCCAAAGCTTTGCTGCTGACTTTCTCGTTATCCAAAGTTTTCACACTTTTCAACAGTGTGCTGGGGAATGACATACACATTCAAACTGACAGGATTCAACATTTTCCACAACTACAGAAAGCAGATGTTGGTCATGAATCCGCACAAAGTGTGCCTTTGGTGCCTCTGCTCAGGACATGACTCGAAGTTTTGTGGCAAGTGTGCCTTAATACACCCAAAGACAATATCAAAGCATGGAGGAGAAGCTGTATGTAGTGTGTAGTAAGGTGGATACCTGACCATGGTTACCCCAGATTTTTTGCCTTGTGTTTAGCTGGTTTTCGACTTAGATCCTGCTAATCAGGGCCCCAGGCTATCTGCTCTCTCTGTAAAATGGACTCCATGTACTTTAGGTACATACCTAATTGGATATTGGGTCACCTTATGAGCCCCTGTATAGTGTACCATAGGCACCCAGGGCATAGGTGCATCCAAGGCCTACCAGGGGCTGCAGCATATATTTTGCCACCCCTGGCTGGCCATCCAAACTGACACAACTAGCTGATCACTCAGCTGGGGCAAGGTCGTGTAATCACCCCTTGCTTAGATATAGTATTCCTATATCTAACCTTATATATAGACACATATGCACCTATAAGTCACTCCTATGGCAGGCCTTAACAATCCTGAAGGCAGAGTGTTTGGTTTTATGTGAGATGAGGCTCTAGCATAAGCTGAGCCTGTCTGCAGCTTTCGGAACCATGTCCTTATAGCTGTCCTCTTTTTTTAATTTTTTTTTATTTCAAGCAAAAATCAGATAATACAAAATTACATATTTCATAGTGTTAACGTACACAAGTATCTTTTAAAAGCCAAAGTTCCAAATAACAAAGTACGAGGTACAACATTACCTATTTTATACATTTCTTATATCATGATACCAGGTGGTAATTGGAGACCAAATTTGGGCACCTCGTAATCTAGATTTTTTACCCCTGGCTTCATAAATAGCTATCTCTTGCTTATATATTCCTAGAAAGCGAGTTAGCCACATTTGGAAGGTTGGAGGGTCAACATCTTTCCACCTAGCTGCCAAAATAATCCGAAATACCACTGTCCCCAAAAATAAAGATGATTCTTCCTCTTTACTATGCCCAAGAGTGCTATCGTGGCCTAGTAAATAGAGTGTTGATGAATCTTTGACTTTATGTCCAAAGATCTCTTCCCAATAGTCAGAGATCATTTTTTTGCATAAATCTAATTTAGGACATTCTGCAAACATGTGTACTAGATCTGCAGGAGCCCGCCCACATCTTGGGCAATTGCAATTTGTTCTTTTGCCCCAAGCATATAAGCATATAATTTTGCTGGTGTAAAGTATAGATTATATATGGTTTTATAAAGTTGAGTGCCAGGGACAAGTCAATATCAACATTGGGATTTCCTAATTTACTAGACCAGCCTCTTTCGATATGCTCTAGATCATCTCTTTGGTTTTGTATCAACAATTCATAGATAGTACCTATCCTGGTAGATCGTTTCCCTATGATATCCAACAGAGAAACGTTATCCAACGTAATTTTTGGGGATTTTTGGTTAAGAACAGTAAATATTTGAATATATCTAAAGAAATCATTTCTAGGAACAGCACATTTTAATTGTAGATTTTGAAACCCTATATTAGGATCATGGCAAAGGAAATCCCCAACTGTATTAATCCCCAAGCTCTCCCATTTTCTAGCAAGCCCATCATTAAGTTGGTGTGGTAAGACTGAGCTCCGCCACAGGGGGGTATATTTAGTATTTTCGAAATTGATAAATGTTTAGAAACTCTTTTCCATATATTCAATGCACTATGTATAATCTTAAATTTAGTTTTTTTTGTAAAATAAGATGGTTCTAACTGCCTCAGTAATAGTCCTCTGGCTTTATTACCAATTGCCAGTTCATAAATTGATGGTATGTCCTGCGCTGGTATAGTTCCTATTAGTGCTTTAGGGATAAATAAAGGTGTCATTTGCTGAAGAAGGGCTGCCCACAGATATAACATAATATTCGGGACAGCTAGTCCTCCCTTATCCAGGGGCAGAGACAAGTATGAAAGAGCCCTCCTAATTTTCCCATAGCTCCAAAGAAATTTAGATAGAGAGGAGTCCATAGTTTTAATGATATTGTCATCCGCCATTAACGGTATTGCACGAAATAGATATAATATCTTTGGAAAGATGTTCATTTTGATAAAGTTCCCCCTGCCGATAATAGAGAGGTGGAGATTGTTTACCCTTGAGAGAATTTTTTTGATAGTTCTGATAAGGGGCTCATAATTAAGTTGATTAATTATCTCAACCTTAGGCGATATACAAACTCCAAGGTAGATGGCATTGTCAACCTTATATGAACTTTCGTACGAGATGTTATTCGTACACAAAACCATCGTTTTGTCTCTATTCAGGGAATAGCCTGAATACAGGCCAAAGGTATTAGTCACTTACTCAATCTCCTGAATCGCCTCAGCAGGGTTTGGTGTTAATACCGCCACATCATCGGCATATGCTAATATTTTAGTTTGATAAATATCTACCCTAACTGGTTCTATTAGATTTGATGCAAGCAGTTTTAGAATTAGCGGATTAATATATAGGGCAAATAAAATTGGCGAGCATGGGCAGCCCTGTCTTGTGCCCCTTTGAATGCTGATAAACTCTGACTCCACCCCCCGTACAGAAAGTCTAGCTTTGGGGGTAACGTATAATGCCTTAATGGCTTTGGTAAACTCTGGACCGAAGTTGTTTAATTCCAGGATACCCCATAAAACACTCCAAGACACTCGATCGAATGTCTTCTCGGCATCAAGCAGGATCATCGACATCCGGCCCCCCGTTACCCCCATGATGTAAAAAAGAGAGATGGCCCTACGGGTATGATCCGTGGTGCCTTTTCCAGGTATAAAGCCGTGTTGCCACAGGGAGACCAGATGTTCGACAACCCTGCTGAGCCTGTTGGCGAAAATCTTAGAGTAGAGTTTGGAGTCGGAGTTCATCAGCGAAATTGGGCAGTATGAAGATGGATATTCAGGGGGTTTTCCTTTTTTCGGAAAAATAGCTATGTTTGTTTGCTGCCAAGATTCTGGCGAAGTGCCATTCCATTCTACCCCCAAAAATAAATCTAATAAATACGGTGTTATTTGTTTTTCAAGTATTTTGTAGAGGTCCAATGGGATTTTATCTGGCCCAGCAGCTTTCCCGTTGGCCAGCTCTGATAGCGCAATTCGCACTTCGGTAATCGAGATTTCTCATTCTAAGTCTTCTCTAGTTGTTTCATCAAGAATCCGGACTGGACCAGTTTCATTTAGCCATTCAGCTAAGAATTCTTTGATCTCATTTGCATCGACTTGATCTCCGTTTTTATATATTTTTTATTGTATTGTTGAAACACTTCTGAGATACCTATAGGTGTGGTATGTTTTTGACCTTCGAACTCAATAGAATCTATCAGATTATATGAGGTTTTCTGCCTAGTACGAAGTGCCAGCTGCTTCCCTACCCTCTCCCCATTCTCATATATTTTAGATTGGTTTGTTTGAAAAATTTCCGCTGCCCTTTGAGTAAGATTGCTATTAAGCTCAGTTTTAAGAGTTATTATCTTACGCAGGCTATTTCTCCCATCCTCCCCTCGGGATATCTGGGTGGCATGATGTTCTTCTAACTTAGCTAGCTCATTAATATATTGATTATTGAGTCTTTCCTGAGCTTTTTTACACTTGGCCACAAACGCAATAGTTTCCCCCCTTAGTGCCGCTTTAAAGCAGTCCCACACTATCATTCTTGGTGCACTATATTGATTATGGTCAAAAACTTCCTCAGCCCAAAGAGTTATATACTCTATATATTCTCTATTGGCCAGTAGTTTTCTGTCAAATGACCATTGAGAGTGGGGCCTGTTATACGAAGGGAGATTAAATATAAGTATAATCGAATTATGGTCTGATATTATTTTCGGAGACTTACTTATCTCCATAGCTCTGGAGTATTCCTTTGATGCCATTACATAATCAATCGAACATATTTGCTATGGGGATATGAATAGTATGTGTATCCTTATGGCTGTTCTATGATATTCCTCTGTGCACAACAGGTGGGACGAACATCTACATGCTGAAGTGCCCGTGCGGCTCTTGTTACATAGGACACACTGAGAGGAAAATCCGGGTGAGCATACTTGAACACAAGAGTAACATTCGCACTAAAAACATGAAATCCACTGTTGCAGCACATTTCGTGGAACAGAACCACACTGTAGCGCAGTTGAAATTCCTAATTTTGGAGCAGATTAAACCCACCAAGAACAATAAAAACACCCTTTTGAAAAGGGAAAACTATTGGATCCGGTACATGGCAACGATGCAACCAAACGGGTTGAACGACAGGATGGAGTTCCTATGTTATCTGTAATATGACACACTGTTTGTTGTTACACGTTTTTTTGAGCCACCTGTTCCATATCAAGCATTGTGTACACCCACTGTTTATTTTCACTTTTAACAGATTAATTGTTATTTTTATATTTATGAGTTCATCACATATCGTTATTTATATCAGTATGAGATTATCACATCATGTTTCAATTGCCATGCATGGATGTAGTCACACCATTCTGTGATAGTTCGCAGCGTTTCTCGCCGATTACACCACTCTAAGATGGCGACTAAATTTTAGTCCATCTTCTCTGTCTACCGTCGATAATACACAGCACTCACTTGATAATTTTTAGCCACAACACTGATCACCCGCGGGAGCATTAACACCCACGTGGAGACTAAGCCATCCCTTATCTTATCACAGTGAGTATCCTCGTACGAGGCACGAATTATACGGAGATTATCGAGACAACGCGATGGGAATGTAATGATAGGCGTTAATTTTTTGTTTTGCCAGGTTTTAAACCGATTGACCCGGCGTTCACGTGAGTGAACCTCTGTTTCCCCACTTGTTTGGTTCTTAGACACCGCAACGCTATTTGCACTGATTAACTTATGCACGCATGGCACTATTGACTTCGCACATGCACTGTAACGAGCACTGGTTCCTATTAACACTATTTATTTATTTTGAGAGCATTCACTAAACAATCCCAAATCCGTTTTTTTGTTCACTTGTCAGTATTACCTGCCAGCACTGGAGTCACCTCATTATCCACTCTTCACCATAAAGCATGATACTGTCACGTTCAGCAACAGTAGGATTCACTAGACCTGTCATTTTTTCACGATTAAGATCATGAGTAACAGCCCAGTTACTTACACACACTTTCTTTCTTGTAGAGTAAGCCCCTGATGAAGGGCCATGACAGCGCCCGAAATGCATTGGGAATAATTTAAACTGCGATGATCGTATATTGGTGAAATTGAAACCATGATGACAACCATTATGATATTATCAATTGATTGAACTTAGCCATGAAAACAATGAGCTGATCAATAAAATAAGACTTGATAACGGCATCAATGAACTTATTTATCTTTATGGAAGATTGAATCAGACGTTTTGTTCGTCCCACCTGCTGTGCACAGAGGAGTCTACCCCTATGCAGGGGTAGCTTTGTAATAGTCGCAGTTATTGTTACGCTGTATGGACTAGACAGCGATACCCCTGGAGCACGCCACAGATCATAACTTGAAGAGTACTCTGGAGAATTAGGGCTGTGCGAGTCCCACCTATCTAACTTGTCTGTTCTATGATATTGCCATACCATATACACTTAAATGCTAACTTTGGTTTGGCTTTATCAAAACATGTCGTGTAAGGTGTCATACGCTTTGGAATACTACCCCCTCGCCAGTTCTGGCAACGGGGGTAGCATTCCACCCTTCTAGAGGGAGAAGTCATGTTATTCCTACTAATCCCGGTTAAAGTTAACCAGAGCCACAGCATCACAAAATGGATGCTGCTGCCACAGACACAAGTCTGACCTCCTGCTGCTGGGAGTCCTTCCAGCGAGGGAGGCTTGGACAATAGGTTTCCTGTCTTGGGAGGTGCGAGCACCACCCCAGACAGGCCATAGTATATTGGGGCAGGGAGGGCTGAATGAAATGAGACACTGCCTGGGGCACACAAGGTGTCCCATGCATAGTCCAGTTCAAACCGGTGCTGGGGCACTCCAGCCCAAGCTCTGGCGCGAAACTGGACAAAGGGAAAGGGGTGTAACCACCCCCTTCCTGGGTCCCACCCATAGGAGGGACCTAGCAGGTAATCTAGCCCCTAAATTTGGTATATAGGTAGGAGCTGAGTCCCAGGACTTTAGATTTATCCTGACTGAAACTCTGAAACGAAACTCTGGACCTTCGATGATCTACTTTGCAAGAAGACGACTGTAGAATCTCCCTTGTGGTCAAGGAGTGACCACCCTGTGCAAGCAGGCACCATCAAGCGTCAACGGTTTGCTTTGTCGACGCTCCCGCCGGAGCCCGAGCACAGAGCCTGACAAGACCCGGACTTCCAGACTTCCAACAGCCCGATCCACAGTCACAGCAGAGCTGAGACCCGTGGAGGCGACGAGAGACGTGGGACCGGCCATCTTGGAAAGCCAGCGAATTGCTTTCCGTGCAATTTCTGAGGCACCCTCGAAGTTGTGCATTTGGGATTGAGAAGCCCCGAGCACCAACTGCACCGAAGATCAGCCCTCCACACTCCACGAGTTCTGCGTGGGGCGCTTCTGCTTTTTCCTACTCACGCGTCTGTCCGGTGACTTGCCCGTTGGCTAGTGGCCTCTGTGGCGACGAAACCTTTGATTTTCAACGCTGGTCTGGTTGGTCTGGTTGCTCCAGACTGGCCCCTGCTCCCCTGAAAAAGAGCAGCCCATCAGACCTTGCTGGTCTGATTAAAAAGCCATCTTCCTTTTCTGCGTGGGTTGCCTTTGCCAAGGCTTTTTGACTCTGATCCGGAAGCCGAAACCGCCGACAGCGAGAGCCTTTGTGGGACAGTCCGTATCCAGCGTCTGGTCGTCGTCAACACCTCCTGGTCCACGTGGCTGCAGAGACAAGCTTCACGACATCACCTGATTGCTTCGCGACATCGCCTGGTTCCTTCCTGGTTCCATCCTGGTCACTGGCTAGTGACCCAGACTCTGTCCCCTCTGCTTTCAGGTACTCTTCATCCTCGATCCGCCCTTGGATCCAACCGGACACTTCTCTCCTGGTCGCCTGCAGCATCTTTCTCCAAGGCTCCATAGGAATCAGCGACGAAACCCGACACACTTTGACACCTATGCACCCGCTTCCTGTGGGTGAGGTAACGTGAGTATTTCGGTAATCCTGTGGGTATTGACTATCCTAGTGTCCTAGTTTCAAGTAGCTTTTCCCTGGTCCATCCGGAAGTGTCCTAAAAGAAGTAGTTTCTAATTCTTTCGTTCCCATTCTAACTCTATGGTAACTTGTGCGCGTGTAAAGACACTGCACGCGCATCCCGTGGGCCTCCTGCTCCCTATCCTTTGGTAGTACAGCGTAGCCCCAGCGATTCTCCAGGCCCTAGGCCTTTGCTTTGTTCGTGACGTGGTTCTTATACCACTATTTTAGTATATGGTTCGAAGTGCCCCTAGGGCATTACTGTATTTTGTGCAACTTATTGTATTTTAATTAAGTATCTTGTTATGTGCTGGTGCCTCTGACCTCATAAAGAGTTCAGAGGATTGTGTTAGAAATAAAGACATATATATATTTTGATATACAACCGGTGTGGTGTCCTTTCATTTGGTATTAAAGGGATTGCATATGGTAAAACAGCTGGCTTCACATGCCCTCTTGAGTTTAGCCTAAGACTGCTTTGTCCATGCTACCACTAGGATAGCTGGTCTATAAGGTTGACTTTACAACCATCACCATAAGGGTTGTTTGGACTGATACAGGGTGCCCACTAGAATAGTGGACATCACATATCAAGCCAACTTCTCACATAGTGAACACAAAAAGAAGTCTCGGTCCTCACACAGATCCCGATCCCAAGTCGCAGCTGCTCACAGGGATGTCCCTTGACCACTATACTCCACTCTTGAAGTCCTCCAGTAAGTTGAAGTCCCATTTCAAATTCAAGCATAGAAAAGAGAAGCAGATGTTGACCTCATCCCGCCACTCTGAATCAGATCAGAAGGCACAATGGTGTTTAAATGCCATTTGAGGTAACTGGCCACAGAGCTGATCCCTTACTGGATTCCAGCATACTCCAAGTTTTCGGGGCTGTTGTTGACCTATCAGCAGTGAAGTAAAGTCTGACCTGAGGCTTGAAAGAGAAATACCAACCAGGAGACAGAAGACAGGGAATAGGAAAGCCTGGAATGGGTGTCGACCGGAGCGAACAAAGAGGGAAGTCTAGAATGTAGGTACGAAGGTATTAGAATAACCGTTGGATGCAAGACCCAAGCTAGTGAACAGGGAAACATCAGCAGGCAGTGATGTAGGAAAGGTCTGAAGATGGAGGGAAATATAAGAACCATAATGCATCAGGTAAGTGGGACAAAATACTTGGATTGGAAGGTGAGGCAAAACTAAGTATGCTAAATGGAGAAGTGTATTTTTTCCTATACTGATGTAAGGTATGTTTCTCAAGGGGCCCTGATGAGTGACATCTAGTGGCAGGATGGTAGAATCTTCACACATGATCTACAGCAGTGGCTGATTGACTACATTTGTCTAACGCAGATCCTTCTCCCTCCCCCATCCTGTGCTGACTGTGGTGACGTGTCCCTGCTGGGTTGGCGTTGTTCATCTTGAGGAAGTGGAAATCAGAGGACTCTGGTCTCCAGTGAAGGGCTGATTCCACATGAGTGTGCTGGAGCTGCCGGCCATTTGTTTGGCCCTAAAACCTTCCTGCCGTTCGTCAAGGGGAGACTGGTGCAGTTCACATCGACAATACTATTGTTATTTGGTAATGCAAGTAGCAGGATGAAGTGGCATCCTGGATCCTGTGCCAGGAGGCTTTTTCATTTCTGGAGGTTGCTAGAATGACAAGGCTCCTTTCAGGTTTCCAACCACATGGTGAGGTCCTTGAATGCCAGAGCAGACAAATAGGCCAGGCGTCATCTGGCAAATCAAGAGTAGCATCTTCATTGTGTGGTGGCTCATAATGTCTTCCTTTAGCGGGATCCCTTACAGAGCTATTTGCCACTGTCAAGAACATGGAGTGTCCGCAATTTTGCACACTGGAGTTTGCCCAAGAACACTCAGAAGGAGGTGCATTTGGCTGGAATGGAGCAGGGAACTCCACTACACTTTTCCACCACTGCCTGTCCTGCCTCATTTTCTGAAGAAGATCAGGAAAAACAGGGGTCAAGTCATCCTAGTTGCCCTAGATTGGACCATGGGAGTGTGGTACCTGGAAATCTTGAACGTCACCATCAGTTCTCTGATGAGATTGCTACTCTGCAAGGAACTTCTGTCACAGCAACAGGGCAGGGTCCTCCACCTGAATCTACACACAATCTGCATCTAGCTGTGTGGAGTGACATGGTTTACTACGTTTAATTTGCTGCCTGAAGTGGTGGATGTCATCCTTGTCTCAGGATGACCCTCCATGAAAGACGTTCACACGAGGCACTGGGACAAATTTGTAACTTGATGCAGTTCCTGAGACACTGATCCTTTACCTACTAAAGCTGTCAGACATACTTTTTTTTGCATTGTCTTTAGCCCAGCACAGTGTACATTATAAAAAGTTATTTGTCAGCCCTTTTGGCTTTTCTATGTTTGCTGGACAAATTGTCCCTTTTCAAATCACTGGTTGTGAAGAGGTTTATTAAAGGTTTCATACACATGTTCCCTCCCTAAACCATTTTGATGCCACAGTGGGAATTTATTTTAGTCCTAACAATTCTCATGCCTAATCCTTCCAAGTCTGCTCTTTGCATCTCCTTGCCTTGAAGACAGTTTTTCTCATTGCGATTACTTCATCTCAGCACATGAGTGAACTGCAAGCAACCACCCTAGGATGCTTGTTTCCGGTCCATGGAAGACATGGCTTGGCAGTTCGGGCTGGACTGTTCCCATGAGGCACAGGGTCAGACTGATTTGCATATGGCCATGTCTGAAATGGGGTGGCTGAGTGGGCTAAAGAATGGTGATGGATTAAACCCAGATCAGTTGACTAGGGTGAGTGTTTGATTTGCTCAAACGCTCCGTCCATCATCCCCTTTTGCATAGCAACCACCCTACACCACATTTGTCCTCTCTAGACAAATTGGTGCTTAAGAGCCTCAACTTACTTCCACGTTGGGCAATCCATCACTCTACCAGCTTTCTTTGCTCCCTTTCAGTCCTCGAAAGAGAACAAGAGACGACATCAGTTGGATCCCAAAAGGATTTTAACCTGTTACGTACCAAGAATCGTCATGTGAACAATCAAGTCTGTGGGATTCTGGGGCAAAGAAAGTGAAAGCTGTGCAGAAGAGGTGGATAGGCTTCTGCATTAGGAAATGCTGCACACTGACCAGGAAACAGCCCACTGAAGGTCTGCAAGACCATTCCTCCAGAGTCAAGGCTGGTATAGCAGTGTTGGCTGGAGAGGTTCTGTCCTTTACACCAGCCAAGATACAATTTAGGGACCAGGGCATATGTTCGTGAAGCACTACTGCGTTTACAGCTGCCTCCAGCGGGGAGGACATTTCTCTCACTGAGTTCTGCAAGACTTTTTGGTCTGAGCTCGATCCACAGCCCCTCCACCTTGGGGAGGTATTTTTTTGGTATATATTCTAAGGTGAGGAATCTGTGCTGAGAAGCTTCCATCAAAAGATCAAGTTACTTGGATTTTGTAATGCTCTTCGGGTGAATACTCTGTCTAACCACACATTCCTCACTTACCTCACATTCAGTAGAATGGCTTCTTTTTACCCCCCAAAATGTCCCCATTTAGTATTAACCATTGGGTTAGCAGCAGTTCATGCTTTGTGTGTTAGGGTGCGGAAAGAGAAAAGACAAGAAACTGATGTCAGAGTCCGGGTGGAACTTATAAGCAGCTCTGCTCTGTCACTTCTGGGCAGTACGGGGCCAATACTAAGCTGTGCAGCACCACCTAGCAGTGTGTGGAATCACTGCTATGAAAAAAATCCCTGGATTCAATCTGGCAGGCTATTCTCCGGCAAGGAATCTGTGGTTATAGGAGTATGTAGTAATCCTCAAGAAACAGATGACAGGAACAGACTTTGTGTATAACAGAAGTTTCTTTTTCACAGGAGCCACCGGGCAAAACGTCCACCCAGCAAGGCACAAAATATCAACCGTCCCGAAGAGAACGGTACAACACAAATAATCTACATTCCACATTCCAACAGCAATCTTGGTCCAAACAAACACATATAAAGGAACCAGAGATTGCTGTTGGGATGCTACATATACCTTTTCCATTTCCAAAACAAAACAAATAACCTAATGACATTTGAACAATAAACCCAAAATAACATAATAAAATTACAAAAGAAATTCTCAACAACAATCATAAGATAAACAAATAAATAAATGAATGCCGCAAACAGGAACGGCGAGCAGTATCTCTGGCTGAACCTAACAGGCAACCTTGAACATCGCACACTCCTACGCAGAACAACCCCAGGTTCACACAACGATTTCCCTCCCACAGAACTTTTAACAATTGAATCACCAGCAGAGTTGGAAACCTGAGAACCATGCACAGTTTTAACCACACGTTATTTATTCCACCAACGAGAACCATGCACCCTTACAGCGTTACTACACACTCTGTCCACCATAAATTGACCATTGAACTTATTGCAACATTTGTGTACGTAACTTTCTTTCTTGATGAAAACAGCATCTCCAACCTTAATATTACAAAACTTGACTCTGTTACGATTATCAAAATGAATACTTTGTTTCAACTTGGCAACCTCCACATTATTCCTTACAATAACATCCGATGACTTGACATCAAATCCAAACTTGACCAATTTGCTCATCCATCCCGGGCATATTTTTGTGGCAGGTTGCCTCCCTCTCAACAATTCAAAGGGCGAAAACTGTGTGGACAACTGTGGAGTAGTGCCATAAAACCATAACATAGATTTTACAGAATTGCTAACCACATACCTGTTTTGGACAGCCCACTGGACACAATGGACCAAAACCTGATTCATACGTTCAACCTGCCCATTGGTTTGAGGATGATACAAAGAGGTTTGAAGATGGGTAACATCGGCAGACTTGAGGAAACATTCCACCACATCATTAGTAAATTGAACGCCATTGTCTGAAATCAAATAACGAGGGAACCCTTCTCTGAGAAAGTGTTCCAGGAGAAAATCAACCACAGCATTGGCATTGGGTTTAGCCACAATTTAACTTCTGGCCACTTCGAGTACAGATCCACTGCAACCAATGCAAAATGAGATTGGGCAGGCAATCTGTTAACCCCTTCCATGCTCATGACGAGCTCAGCTCGTCATGCAGTACACTGCTTGTGTGCTCATGACAAGCTGAGCTCGTCATGAACAATGGGAATATGAATATCTCAGCACCAGGGGAGAATAGCTTTAGCATTGAAGGTGTTAAAGGGTCCAACAAGATCCAAGGCAATTTTTTCCCAAGGTCTTTCTGGACTTTCAATAGGAGTCACCAGTTGTTTTCTGACATACAGATTATTCTCAGAGGACATGCACAGAACACAATTGCCCAAATATGATTCAACTTCAAAATCCATCGAGGGTCACCACAAAGTCTGCCTTAATCATTTTTTTGTAAAGGTGACACGCATATGGCCTTCATGTGCCACTTTGATGAGATTAGATCTCAAACCAACAGGGGGAACCAATTTATCATTCCTAAGAAGAAAACCATCATTAATGGATAATTCATCTGCCACCTTCCAAAACAGTTGACAGGCTGCAGAAAGTGTTTTTTTCCTTTAGCCACCCTTTGACACACAATCCATGACTACTTTCATGACTTCATCCAGAACCATTCCATCTCTGCATTCGCTTTCAGTAACCACACAAACACCTTCCAAATCTAATGAGTCGATAAAGAAATTCTCACCTGTGTCGTTTACAACATCCGGAACGTCCTCTGAAATAGGAAAACGAGACAAAAAATCTGTACGTACATTCAAGCCTCCTTTGATATGAACAATGTCAAAATTATATTGCAACAACTTGGAGGCTAATCTCGAAATTCTAGGAGTTTGTTCCTTAGTTTTTTCATCAGACAAAATAGCTACAAGCGGTTTGTGGTCAGTTTTGACAATACATTTTGTACTCCAAACATATGGTTTACATTTTTGAATAGACCACCAACATACCAACAGTTTTGTTTCGGTAGTAGAATATTGCATTTCAACATGCCGTAAACTCTAGATGCCTAACAGACAGTGTGTTCAACAGTCCCATTCTGTTGCTTGAATATAGCCCCAAACCGTAGCCACATGCATCAACAGTAATACAACATGCTAAACTGGGATCAAACGGTTTCAAAATTCTAAAGCCAGCTAACTGTTTTTTAATACACTCAAAAGCATTGGAACATGACATATCCCACACAAACTCAACATTTTTTTGAGTAACTTGGTTAAGGGTGTAATGTGAGAAGCAAACCCAGGAACAAAACAATAATAAAATTCGCACATCCCCATAGATGACTTAAGTGCAGACTTGTCCTTGGGCACAAGGACCTGAATTATAGCATTAACGAGTCCAGGTTTGGGTTTAATGCCATAACCAGAAATGACATGGCCTAAGTATTCACCTCTGTTTTTCATAAATTCACACTTGTCTAGCTTCAGAATAATGCCTTTATCTTGTAAGATAGACAGAACACATTCTAATATTGCCAAATGTTCACCCTTGGTTTTACCATAGAATAACACATTGTCTTGAAAGACAACAACTCCATCCACACCTCTGAATAACTGATATATAATTCTCTGGAAAACAGAAGCCGTCAAAGCGAGCCTGAACGGAATTCTGCAAAATTGAAAAGTACCCATTGGTGAGACGAAAGCTGTTTAATGTCTAGAACAGGGATCCAACACAACTTGATGATAGGCTGATGCAATATCCAGCTCACTAAACCAATTAGCACCAGATATAAGAGCCAACAAATCTGAGATTTTGGGGAGGGGATGGGAGTCAATCCAAATTGCTCTATTAAGTTTACACAAGTCGACACAGTCTCTCAAATCTCCATTTTTCTTATGAGCAACCACAAGAGGAGACAACCATAGAGATGATTCAATAGGTTCAATAATTCCAGACTTGCACATTCTAGTTATTTCTTTGTCTAAATAATTTTTGACAGAAAAGGGAACACTGCGCAACTTATGCTTCACTGGAGACTAACCCTCCTTAACTTTGATCTTGTGTTGAAACCCTTGGATACACCCAGTCTTATTGGAAAAGACTTTAGGAAATTTGGAACGCAGATTAGAAACTAAGGAAGAATCATCAGACAAGATATCCACATCAATAACAAACACCCATTCACTGGTCCCAGGCTTTAAGATCATTCTAAAAAGACCCTGATGAAACCATCCTAGTATACGTAGCCCTTCAACAGCCACATAGACTATCCCAAAAATCTTCCTCCTCTTGAAAATTAACACATCTGCAAAAAAAACAGCCAGATCTATGCAACGACCTTCATAAGAAACTGGGGCGCGGTCAAGAGGCTCAAGTGTCCTTCCCGGCCATGACTCGTTGAAAAGTTCTTGCTGTAACATGGTAATGCGTGATCCTGAGTCAACAAGAAGCTTCACTGATCTGGCATCAATCAAAATATCAGCATAGGGATCTATACAGGAGGAAGGATCACCAGATGTGACAACCTCTTCACCTACCACTGATACCATGTCTTGTAAATCTTCTTGTAATTTATCCAAACAATCTTCAGGGATTTCTTCACCTAGATTGGCAACAACATAGGATTTCCTATTGTTCATTTTTACATGACTGACATACTTTTGCAAAATGACCTAGTTTGTTGCAAAGATTGCAAGCGACATTTTTTGCAGGACAAGGTTTATCACTCCTAAAATGAGGCAAATTCCAGCATCGAAAACAAATATTTGATTGTTTAAAGAACTTGTTTGATTTAGAGTCCTCTTTACTTTGAACATTCCCAGTGACTTTATATTTCTGTTTAACAACATTTACATTTTCAGTTTTCTTCTCTTCCAACTCCTTCACAGATATTTGAGCAGTTTCAAAACTTTTAGCAATGCGAAGCGTTTCTTCAAATGACTGGTCAGTTAATGACAACAGTTTTTGCTGAACAGACTTATTCGAGCAATGACAAATGAATTGGTCTCTAACTAACTGATCTGTAAAGTTTTCAAAACAACAATCAGCAACCAATCTCCTTAGTGCAGACATAAGCGTCAACACTTCCCCCAGACAATTTATTTTCATGAGAAATTTGTGCCTTAAACCACTATACTGGTTCGAACATCAAACCGCTTTTCCAATTTTTTACAACAATGTTTATAATCGTCCAGTTGCTCCTCATCAGAACCTTCAATGTTAGGCAAATGCTTAAAGGGAATGATCTTCAAAACCCAAAGAATGTAATAAGAGGAATTTCTTTCTTTCTGGGCAAAATCTTGAGGCTCCAATAGCACCTAAATAAGTTTCAAAAGCATCAAACCAATTTTTCCAACAAACTGGTGGGTTGCCTGGAGCTTCTAGAAATGAAGGAAGAGAATTTATGGAATGGATGACGACAAAAACTAAACAGGCGTACACCCACGTGAATATTCAATAGAGTGAATAAAATAATAATATGACTGGAAGAACAAAGTATCCCAGTGTGGTGATATCGTACTGAGTCATAATCCATTGGAAACCAGCGTTGGAACCAAAACAAGTTTGAACATGTCAGAATTATCTTAAGCGAAATCTAGATAGAAAGAGAACAACAATAAAACTGAGGATGTAACAACTTTGAATAAATATATGCATCAACTATTTGTTTAAATGTGTTTATTAGTAACATCAAATCAAGTGCAGAAGAGGTCAACACTTTATAGCATATACGAAATTTCAGCTCTGGACAGCATCAAACAGCAGTTATACATTACATAGTTATAACACTTTCTGTATTTCTGCGCATTTCTAATTCCACCGTCAGGGACACCACAATATCTCCCTGATATTTATTCCATTTTGACCCTTTCAGGTCCCATTTCTTGGAGCACCCCCTTGCTACGAAAACCTCAGTTTCCGCCAGCATTCATCTGTCCAGCTCCTTCGCCCACATATGAACACTTGGTATAGTTGCTCCACCCCACCCCTTTGCTATTTCCCGTTTAACCAGCGTATAGCCGAGCGTCGTAAACTGTTGTTCCACCTCCGTCAAGTCAGTCGCCTCCCATATATTCAACAAACCCAGTTTTGGTGTCAGGACAATTTCTTTATGCAGGCCCTATGCATGTGTTCCAAGGCCCCCTCCCATAAGACACATAGCCCCAGGCAGCTCCACAGAGTGTGATAACATGTAGCCTGTTGGACACATCCCCTCAGATAAAGATCATCCGATCTGGAACCAATTTTCACCAGTATCTGGCCCGCCATATACGAGCGGTGCAGTATCCGAAGTTGGATCAATCTAAATTTTTGCGTGATGGCAGCCTCCCGAGGGGACATCAGAGCCTCCTGCCACCCCTCATCCCTAATCCTTCCTAAATCGCCCTGCCACCTCTCTCTGAGCTTTGGGAAAGCATCTGGTAGGTTATTGCATAATTTCCTATATGAGAGAGAAATGGCTTTTGAGTTCAATGGCCCGTCCAGCAACCTGTCCTCGAGCGGGGAAGATTCTGGTATGTCCTTAAGGGACAGGAAGACCGCCTTAAGGGCATGGCGAATTTGTAGGTATCTATACGTTTCTCCTGGAGCTAGTTGGTATTGTTTCTGAAGTTCCTCAAATGAAAGTATATCCCCCTTTTTAACCAGACCTTTTACTACAGAGATACCTATTAGGTCCCACTTGTCAAATCCGGGCTGATGACACAGCATCCCTAATTTCTGCGTATACCAAAGTGGAGTTACCTTAGTAAAAAGGCCCGTCCATCCCAGGCGAGAATTCACTGCCCGCCATATCTCCAATGTGTGTAGGGTAGGCCCAAAGAATCTCCTCCTATTTTTCTTGTCGTTAGTATACAGGGCCCTCAAATATCTGGACCGGTCAGTTTGGTAACGGTCAAGTGCATACGCGGGGTCCTCCGGAGAACAATATATCCAGCGATTTACAGTCACTAGCTGTGCTGCCCAATAGTAGAGTTGCAGATCCGGGAGCGCAATGCCTCCATCATACCAACTCTTCGTTTAATTTCTTTAGGGCCACCCTTTGGGCCCTCCCATCCCACAGTAGCACACGGACCTCCCCGTCCAAAATTTTGAAGTAGGAATCCGGGACTTTATAAGGGCAATTTTGAAGAATATACAAGAAGCAAGGCAGGGCTAGCATCTTAAAAAGTGCCGCCCGGCCAATCAATGAGAGCGGAAGGGACCGCCAATGTTTCACGTCCGCCCGCAGTCTAGCCAGTGGAGGGGCCAAATTAGAACTGTAGAACAGGTTGGAATCCGGTGTAACATAAACCCCTAAATATCGAAACCCCTCTGTTCAAAGCATGTGGGCTGCTGAATTCATATCTGTGCATAGATCGCCGCCTAGTGTTGGGTCCGGATGATTGCACATTGTTGTCCTGGAAGAGTCTTCGAAGTATCACGAGATAGGTGGCTCCTCCCTCGGACTACAGTGCGCATGGGCATCCTCTCCATCCTCAGATTGTTTTTCTCCGCCATTGGGTTCGGATGTAATTTCCTACTCTCCAAGTTCGGAATCAAGAAAAACTTTTCCAAAGGGCCAAAAGGCCTTTGGTTCCGTCGGGATTGTTCAGCGCTCGGTGCCGCAACACTTTTTCAAACTTTGTTGCACTCCGGTCGTCGAATCGGGCCGTGAGGCCTTCTCGACACCACGTGGACCGACCGTCGATGGAACGCAGTCCATTCAAGTTCTGCCCTCAGTGCAACTCGAAGTTCCCGCACACAGACAAGCATCCAGTGTGCAACAAATGCCTATCTCCAGATCACAATGAAGATAGCTGCCTAGCCTGCGCCCAGTTCAGATCGAAAAAGACTATTCGACGGCGGCGAGGCAAGAAATGCAACGGTCGGCGCCAGAGCCCGATAACATCTTCGATGACGAATAAGATCTAGCGAGCGTAGAAGACTCGGATCAAGGCGACAGACAATACTCGGAGCCTGACTCGGAATATTACCCCGAGGAGGGAGAACTGATCGTCGATCTCGAGGCCTATGATCAGGACATCGTCGCAGTTGAAGACGACTCCGATGACGACATTGGACGAACCGTGAGTACACCCCCCCATATAGACACTGCACCTCTATCAGAGACTCAGGTCAAGGCATCGCCAGCAGGCCTTAGCCGAGATCAACCTCCTCGTTCTACAGCCCCGCTATACCGCCCGGCTAAGAACATATCGAAAGAGCCCTCTGAGACACATCACAAAACATCGGTTCCACCGAAACCGAAACTAATCGACAATACAGTCTTCGGACCGAATTACGTCGAACCAAAAGTATCGACGCCAAAGAGCGTCGAACCGAAGGCCGTAATACCACTACAACCTTCGAAAACAAGGACCGTTGAGTCGACATCGAAGAACAAAGCAGTCGAGTCGAGCTCAAAATCAAAGGCCGTCGAGTCAACCTCGAAGCCGAGTCACGTCGAGTCGACACAAAAACAAAAGCACGTCGAATCGACCCCAAAAAAGAACGTAGATTCGAGCAAAACAGCCTCAGGTATCGACAAGGGGAAGAAACCGGTCGACGACAGAACAAGGCCTACGCCCAAGTCTAGCGTCGAGCCGAAACCGAAACCGAAGGTGGATGAAAAGAAAACGGTCGAGCCGAAGCCCATCGAATCGAAGAAGGGCGTCGAGCCGAAACAGCAGGCTCCAAAACAACATAAAGACACTGTCGAACCGACAAAACCACTCGGTCCGAAACAGGTTGTGAAGCCAGCAAAGGACATTCAAACAACAAAACCTGTTGAAAAATGGCCAAAACCAATCCAAGCACCAAAAGCAGTCGACAGCACAAAAAGCATCAACCCAAAGACAACAAAACCAAAGGGTGCAGCGCCAAAAACAAAAACTGTGGAAGAGGAACTTCTTCACCCAGATCCCTCCACAGAAGAGCAGTCAAAAATGTACATTGACCCAAAAACTGGCAAAGTGTCTGTCTATACCAAAAAGAAAAGACCTCTAACAACTGAAGATCTTTCTACAATCCCCCTCAAGAAAAAGAGAGACTGTGCTACCCCTCCCATTTTCTTTGAACCTATCACTCCTGCTATGCCTGCTACTCCTTATACCCCATCATCACCGGCACGCTCTGACTACGCCCCTGATGAAGATCAGGACGTAGAAGTAGGCTTTGGTTATCCACAAAACCCTCTTCAAGAACCAAACACACAGCCATGGGGTGGAGGAGGGGAACCAGACACTGAAGGGACTCTACCCATTACAGACCCTGCAGTATACCCTACTAAGCCATCACCCACAGAGGATACAGTAGCATTCAATTCACTACTGGATAGAGCAGCAACCTACCACAATGTAGAGATGCACTCTGATGCTGTGGAGGAAGACTTCCTTTTTGATACACTCACAACATCTGAGAGACACGTTAAAACACTCCCAATTCTAAAAGGGGTCTTAAAACATGCAAGTGACATCTTTAAAGACACTGCTAGGGCACGGGTCATAAACCCTAGAATTGAGAAAAAATACAGGGCTGCACCTACAGACCCTACATACATCAAAGGGAAGCTACCCCTTGATTCCTTGGTTGTATCCAACGCACGTAAGCGTGCAAACTCACAGACTACTGGTGAGGCTGCACCACCAGACAAGGAGTCTAAAATTTTTGAGGCATCAGGCAAAAGAGTGGCGGCTCAGGCAGCAAACTCCTGGAGAATAGCCAATACACAGGCCTTGCTAGCCAGATATGATAGAGCGCACTACGACAGTTTGGAAGAAGTTCTCCAACACTTACCTGATCCATATAAACAGCAGGCAGCTGAACTCATACAAGAGGGCGAGCTCATCACCAATGCATCCATTAAATGTGCCCTGGACGCGGCAGACACAGCTGCCAGGTCCATCAATACAAGCGTGCTCCTAAGGCGCCACGCATGGCTTCGTATCTCAGGCTTTAAGAATGAGGTCCAATCTACAATATTTAATCATCCAATCAACCCAGACTTTTTATTTGGTCCAGCAGTTGATACAATCATGGACAAAATGAAAAAGGATGCAGAAACTGCAAAGTCTATGGGAGCTCTTCAGTCCCAACAACACCGGGGCTCCTTTCGTCGCTCCAATTATAGAGGAGGAACACGAGGAACATCACAGCAGTCCTCCAACTACAAGACTAACACGCAATCCACATATAACAAGAACACCAGTAGGGGTGGTTATAGAGGAAACAATACCAAGGGAAGAGGTCGTGGAGGCAATGCAAATAGATCCTCCACTAACACTAAGCAATGACTTCTTCACACTACCCCCAGACCACATAACACCGGTCGGGGGAAGAATACAACAATTTCCACATGCCTGGTTAAATATCACCACAGACAAGTGGGTCAGGCAAATTATCCAACATGGCTATTGCCTAGAACTCACCTTAACTCCACCCACCATACCACCCGTGCACCGTCCCATGTCACAGGAACATATAACGCTCCTTCAGCAAGAGGTCATCAGTATGCTGCAAAAGGGGGCCATAGAACCAGTCCCACAGCAACATCAGGGACAGGAGTATACTCCCTATACTTCCTAATTCCAAAGAAGGACGGGTCGCTCAGACCAATATTGGACCTCAGGCCCCTCAACATGTACATAATGTCGGAGCATTTTCACATGCTCACTCTACAGCAAGTCTTACCATTGCTTCGCCAGGAAGACTTCCTAGCAACCCTAGACCTCAAAGACGCATACTTTCATATTCCAATACACCCTGCTCACAGAAAGTACTTGAGGTTCACCATTCAGGGACAACACTACCAGTTCAAGGTCTTGCCATTTGGGGTGACAACAGCTCCAAGAGTGTTCACCAAATGTCTAGCGACAGTGGCGGCACATCTCAGAAGGCAACACATCCATGTGTACCCTTATCTGGACGACTGGCTAATACAAGCGCCAACAGCCCAGCAGTGTGCCGACAACATGTCAAAAACCATACACCTAGTGCACAATTTAGGATTCTCACTAAACTATCCGAAGTCACATCTACAACCCTCCCACGTCCAACAGTACCTGGGAGCAACAATAGATACACTGTCAGCAAAAGCATATCCCAACACAGCATGGGTTCAGGGAATGCAAACGCTGATACAAAAGTTCAGACCCCAATACTCACTGCCAGCTCGAGTGTTTATGCAGCTAATAGGCATGATGGCCTCGTGCATATTCATAGTCCCTCACGCCAGACTACATATGCGTCCACTACAAGAATGCCTAGCAAGGCAGTGGAACCAGGCTCATGGGCAATTAAAAGACCTAGTGTTGGTGACCAGTCGAGCATACAACTCTCTGCATTGGTGGAATCCACAAAACCTTTGCAAAGGACGACTGTTCCAAGAGCCTGTTCCACAAATAGTTGTAACAGCGGACGCATCCCTAGTAGGATGGGGAGCCCATGCCCTACACTACACAGTACAGGGACTCTGGACTATACAGCAAAAGAAAATGCATATCAACCTCCTAGAGTTGATGGCCATATTTCTAGCACTGAAAGCTTTCGCGACACACTTACGCAACAAAGCTGTGTTGATCCAGACGGACAACATGACAGCTATGTATTACATTCAAAAGCAGGGAGGAACACACTCGCCACAGCTGTTGCACCTGGCTCAAGCAATGTGGAAATGGGCCATTCAGAGGAACATTTTCCTCATGGCGGAACATCTCCCAGGCAAGGACAACCAAGTTGCAGACCTATTAAGCAGGCACAGCCAACAGATGCACGAATGGGAAATTCACCCCAAAGTGCTCCAACCATTCTTCCGGAAGTGGGGACACCCGGAAATAGATCTGTTTGCCACAAGCGAAAACACAAAATGCCAGTACTTTGCCGCCAGGTTCCCACATCCGCAGTCACAGGGCAATGCGATATGGATGAACTGGTCAGGCAAATTTGGGTACGCTTTTCCCCCAGCTCCATTAATACCGCTGGTGGCACGCAAAATGCGCCAACATTCCCTGACGCTAATTCTAGTTGCTCCCATGTGGGCGAGGCAACCATGGTACACAACGTTCCTAGAATTTTCAGTGGTACCTCATCAAAGACTGCGACTCACACCCAGCCTTCTAACTCAGAGCCATGGCGAAATCCAACACCCAAATCCGCAACAGCTGAACCTGGCGATCTTGCTCCTGAAATCCTAGAATTTGGATACCTCAACTTGCCTCCTGACTGCATGAATATTATCAAAGAGGCAAGGAAGCCCACTACCAGAGCATGCTATGCTGCAAAGTGGAAACGTTTCGTCATTTACTGTACCAACAATGACATTAACCCACTTGATGCTTCCACTCAAAACATCATCTGCTACCTATTGCACCTCCAACGGTGCAATTGAGCATTTTCTTCCATCAGAATACACCTAGCTGCGTTAGCAGCATATCTGCAAAACAGGCAACACCTTTCACTATTTAGGGTGCCAGCGATTAAAGCGTTTATGGAAGGACTTAAACGCGTAATTCCTCCAAGACACCCACCTTCACCAGTCTGGAATCTAAACGTTGTCTTAACCAGACTAATGGGACCACCTTTTGAACCACTACATTCTTGCGAACTAAAATTTATTACTTGGAAAGTGGCTTTCCTTATTACCATTACTTCGCTTGGAAGAGTTAGTGAGCTGTAAGCCCTAACTATTCAAGAGCCATTCATTCAAGTACATGCAAATAGAGTAGTTCTTAGAACAAACCCTAAATTCATGCCAAAGGTGGTATCTCATTTCCATATAAATCAAACAATAGAACTGCCAGTGTTCTTTCAGAACCCACAAACAGTAGCTGAAAGGGCCTTGCATACCCTAGACGTCAAAAGAGCTCTGCTATATTACATAGACTGAACTAAAAAATTTCGGAAGACAAAACAATTGTTTGTTGCCTTCTCTCCACAACACAAAGGTAATCCTATTTCAAAATCAGGTATAGCCAGATGGATAGTTAAGTGCATCCAAATATGTTATTTGAAGGCAAAACGCACCTTAACAGTTCCCCCTAGAGCGCATTCAACACGCAATCTAGGGGCATCCATGGCTTTCCTAGGAAATATTCCTTTACACGAAATTTGTAGAGCAGCCACATGGTCCACCACACATACATTTACAAAACACTACTGTGTGGATGTACACTCAAAACAGCAAGCTGCTGTAGGACAGGCTGTTCTCAAAACTCTTTTCCAGACTGCTGCAGCTGACACAGGTAGCCACCGCTAAGGGAGATACTGCTATACATTCTATGCACAGATATGAATTCAGCAGCCCACATGCCTCGAACGGAATATGCTACTTACCAGTATGCATCTGTTCTTGGCATGTAGGGCTGCTGATATTCATATGCAAGCTCCTCAGATTGAGGGTCGTATTCCTACCGGGCATAAACCCAGCCTGATCTGGGTGGACCAGTGCAGTGATAACCTCCCTCAGCCGGTTGGCGAGAACTTTTGCCAAGACTTTTGCCTCAATGTTAATCAGCGAAATAGGCCGGTAGGAGCCAGATACGTCTGCGGGCTTACTCGGCTTGTGAATCACCACTATCGTGGCCAGCCTCCGATCCACTGGTAACCGCCCCACTTCCAGACTCTCCTCAAATATGGCCTTCAAATGCACTATCGTCCGAGATGCAGTAGCTTTTAGGAATTCAACTGGGATACCGTTGGGTCCCATCGCCTTTCCCGATTTAATCTGCCCTCTAGCCTTCCCAATTTCCTCCCCTGAAAGATCGCCCTCTAGGGACTACCTATCTGCCGCTGAGAGGGTCGGTACGTCACTATTCCGGAGAAGCTGACGTGAGTCCTCCGCCGTATATAGAGTAGAGGGGGAATAAACCTGCTCTAAATGAGCGGCGAATTCCTCTGCTATTTCCCGCGGATGTGTCACAAAGCCCCCTCCGACTTTATCAGCCTATGTACCCATCTCGACCCCTGTTCTCGCCTCTTCAACCAAGCCAGTGTCCCGCCCGCTCTATCGCCCGTTTCATAGATTCTGTGCTAGGTATGGCCATACTTAGCCAGCATGTGTTCTCTGGTCTTTATCCGAAATTCATCCTGCTTTAACTGAAGCCTATGAGCAGTGTCAGGTGAGGGATTCTGTGTATGCTCCCGCTCAAGGTCGAGAAGGTCTGTTTCCGCCTGCACCAAAAGTTCGCGTTTTTTGGCAATGTATCCCATCTTCAAAGATAGGGCCTGTCCCTTCAAAACCATCTTGTATGCTTCCCATATTGTCTGAGCGGACGTAACCGAGCCCACATTCTCGGCAAAATAATTCTCTGTTTGTGTGCAGAGTTCTTCTCTGATGTCTGGTATGTGTAGCTGCCATGAGTTGAGAATGATAGTGGTGCGTAGCTGCCTTTCCCAGTGTGTGTACTCTACCCAGACCGGGGAGTGGTCCGATATGCCCCTCGGTAGAACCCGGGAATTTAACAAAGTTCCCTACCGCAGACAAATGTGTGAGGAAATAGTCTATTCGTGATAAGCTGTGTGTTAGAGAAAAAAGTAAACAGTTTGTCCGTGGGTTGAAGCGCCCCACCCAGATCTACCAGTCCCATTGCCACCGTAAAATCTGCCACTAGGGTATTAGATTTCGCCTTCGATCTCGGTGGCTGGCGGTCAATTGTGCCATCTAGCGTCATATTGTAGTCGCCGCCCATTATCAGTGTGCCCTCCTTTAGTCCTGTCAGCGTCCCACCTAGGTCCTCCAGAGCCTGTTTACCCAGACCAGGCGGCAGGTAGACAGAGAGTATATTGAGGTCTCTACCATCCCATTGGGCCTCCACACCTGCAAACCTCCCTGCTGAATCCGCCCATACCTTATAAACCAAAAGGGGCACTGACCTCTTTACCAGGATTGCCGTTCCCCTCGAAATGGAAGTGTAACCTGCATGAACCAAGAGTTTGTATCCCCACCTCGTGAGGGCCTTCGTCTTCTGACCCAACAAGTGTGTTTCGTGTAGCAGTACCACATCAGGAAAGTGTTGTTTCAAATACTGTTGTACTATCCCCCCTTAATCTTGTCCCCCATCCCATTGACATTCCACGTCAACACAGAAAGCGTCCTGTCTCTATCCTCCCCCATCGTAAATCGCAAAAGAAGCAACAATTAAGCGGATCAGTGAGGTCAGCGAGAGAAATATAAGCATCCTGTCCAATAGTAAGCGACCCCAACTGCACATACAAACATTTTAACTGCAACCCTCCCCCCTCTCTCCCCAGCCCCCCACCCCCCTCCCTGCCCCCCTGCCTGTGGATTCAAAACTACCCAGACCCCAACTTGGCAGAGAGCATCTCTCCCCCCTGAAATGCTGAAAACGCACGAGGTGATCCAGCCCCCCTCCCTGCATGTACACATCATAATGAACTCGGAATATAGCCATCCACTTGCAAATAATTCCAACTCCCATTTAGGTCGCAGCAATTGAGCCCCATCAGTCTACTGTGATGCAATAAGTCCCTTCGTAATAGGAGGTCCCTTCACGATAGATATGCCCATTCCTCCCCCATTCCCCCTACTTGCGCTTTCAATTGTGCATGAGCACTTCCTCCACGCCGCCCCGGTCCTTCAGTCCTCCTTCTGCCGTTGGCCAGCTTCCTCTGCCGGTCCGTTGGTAGCCATTTCTTGCCGGAGTCCTCCATGCCAACCATGCCTATCTGCTCTGTCTCGTCTCTGGCCTCCCACCGTGCTCCAGCCCTCCATCCATTCCCACACAGCCCCTGGGGAGTCAAAGAACCACGACTTGCCGTCTGACTCCACCCTCAGCCTCGTAGGGTAGAGCATGGCGTATTTCACCTCCCGATCATATAGTTCCTTATTCACCGCCTGAAAACTGCGACGTTAAGCCTGAACCTTGGCCGTAAAGTCCGGGAAGAGAGCCACCTCATAGTTATCTATCTTCAGGGATGGAGTGGACCGTGCAGTCTGCAGAATAGCATCTCTGTCCCGGTAGTTTAACACCCTAGCAATAAGGGGTCTCGGGCGCTCCCAGTTTTGGTCTACCCCCCGGTACCCTGTGTGCCCTCTCAATAGAAAAATAGCTGGACAAAGTCTTAGGTTTGAGATACTTCGTGATAAGATCTTCCACATACAGGTCTGCCGCTGGCCCCTCCGTCCTCTCTGGGACCCCAAAAATGTGAATGTTATTACGGCGGGCACGACCTTCGTAGTCGTCGAGTTGTTGCGACATCCTCTCCTGCTTCCTTTGCATTTCAAGCATTTGCGTTTGGAGTTCTGACGTGTCCGACTGTAGGGCACCAGTGACTATCTTGAGCTCCTTAACCTTTTTGTCCATTTTTCGAAAGTCTGCCCTAATTAACAAGACCTCCACAGTGACTGAGTCCACCGAGGCCCTAACCCCATTAATGGCCGACATGACGTTATGTAGAGTGGGCTCTGGGACTGGCTTGGCGGCGGCTGCCCCACCATCCTTTTCCGACTGCGGGGAGTCTCCCCTTTCTGGTCTTGGACCACGCAAATTTAGCAAGCTGCTTTTGGGCGTTTGCCTTAGGACCCCTCCCTCCCGTTGCCAAGGCTCCACTCCAACAGACAATCTCCAAATTGAGGGCTCAGGGCACTTCCACACTGATAATCGTACGTCGTCTGTAGCAATGACCACCAACGTGTTTTGACCCTCTGGAGCCAATTCTCTCGTATCCCTGCTTCCAGGTACTAGCTACCTAGGTTGGAGTCCACGGGCAGCAGCGTCCATCAGAATGGTTCAGTCGTATGTCAACTTTCCTGTGTAAGGATTCACCGCACACTGTTCAGGCCATGTAATCACCCCAGTCTCATGGGTCAGAAGATTTCCCACATGACTCCAGCTACCGCAGCCTCAATCCAGCCCGGGCGCAGGCGAGGGGCAGTATATCATACCTCTGTTGTTCCAGCGTAAGGTTGCCACACCCTGTACGTCACTGTAGTGCCACCAGGAGAATCAGCAGCGTTCCCCTGCACCTGGCTTCTGAGGGAATACAAAGTCTGCAGGGACCACTTCGAGTAATTCAAGGCTCCTCACGCTGCCACCACCTATTGCCAGATCTGGGAGAAGTGCTCACTATGCAGGCCCCAGCATCACACCATCTAAGCGATGGCCCCTCAGTCCTCCCACAATTTCATCTGCCACTGGGTCTCCACGGCACCCCTCCACCATCTCAGGGTCCAACCACGCACCGCTGCAGTCTCACTCAGCTCGCCCTGGCTTCCCCAGCACTCCCTCCTATGGCACTCCCTCATGGGTGACGGGCCTCAGATACAAACGGTCCACTGTGCAGCATTCTCCCATACATCATCAGCCTTCACCTCACCTCCAGGTAGCAGAATGCCGTAGAGAGCCTCCGGGACCCCTTCTCAGCACTAGCGCCCCAAGATCACCACCATCAGCACCTTTCTGTCAGCAGGTGTCCTCAGCCCCACTCGCGGGAAGGCCGCAAGCTGGGGCCTCAATTTTTAGGTCAGGCGGCGATCTGCAGGGAACACCAGGTTCCTCCTTCCACGAACCTCCGAATCAGGCCAGCTACAGCAAAGGCAAGCAATCCTCACAAACGGGTTGTACTTCCGACCTAGCACCCGTCCGCGGTTATGGCATGGGGCCCGCAATAATTACACCTGGTCCTGGTCGCGAAGACTGAAGCAGCACGTCCCAGGCCCAGGCCCTGAAGCCGGGACCCCAGGTAACCTCACCTCCCGTTCGAGCGCTTCACTCCTCAGTCCACGCCTCGCGGTCTTCTCCACAGGCACGACCTTTGGCGCTGCTCACTCGTCCCCCGTAATTGGGACCTCGTAGCCGACCTCATCACCTTTCCGGGTCCGACCTCCGTCGCGTGTCGGAGCCTACAGTAACTCCGCTCAATGCCATAGAGCCGCCATTGGGGTTCCGGGCCCTCGTCAGCAGGGACGACACCGAGCCTCCCCACCGTCTTCTAAGAGTCCGAATTTCTCCGTGGGGGGGGGTCGGGATGGGATCGCGTTCACAGCTGTGCCTTTTATTTGGTGTGGACGACACAGGACAGGGCAGGATTATCAGCGAGAAGGCTGGAGCTCGGTCAGGCTGCGGCCATTCTCGACGGCAGCAAGCCACGCCCCCATGCATCAACTATTTAAAAAAGCTGTGAACATCAGCGAAGAAAACAGTAGCTGAGTGTGTCAACGATGTAATAAATGATTACATACATACATAACTGTGTGCATCAGTGAATTGCACTAGCCACTTAGCGCACTGAACAAAATAAAGCTGTGCACATCAACGAAATATGCATGTCTAAGAGAAAAGTTTAAGTTTAAACAGCTGTGCACATCAGTGAAGTACTTAAAATGTTTACCATACTGACATAGACAACTTAACAGGGATACAGCCATGTTTTGACTGCCTTTCTGAAAGCCAGAAGCGACAAACTACTTTTTATTGTGATGGGTAGAAGGTTCCATAACTTTGCTGTCCTCCACAGGAAGCTTCTTCCTCCCCACCAAGCCTGCTTAAACCTGGGTGCTTGAAGAAGTTTTGCGTGAGTGGATCTTGCTGGGACGTACCATTTGAAGTGTGTTCTCAAGAACTGTGGTCCTGAGCCGTGAAGTGCCTTATATGCCAGACAGAGACTTAAACTCTATCCTTTTGTCTACTGGTAACCAGTGAAGGGCCCTTAGTCTGTGGGAGACTGATTCGGATCTGGGAATGTCCAGCACTAGCCTTGCTGCTGCGTTCTGGGGACGTTGCAGTTTAGTTAGATATTGGGCTTGTATCCCTGCATATAAGGCGTTGCCTTGTCGTAGTCCAATCTAGACAAGGCCAGCGCCATGACCACTATTTTGCGTGAATCAAGGGGAATAAAAGGATATATTCTTCTGATCAATCTTAATAAATACCAAATGGATGCGGACAGATTATTGATCTGGGCGTTAAATGTCAGTTTCTCATCGAATATGACTCCCAGATTTTTGACTTTGCATACTGGGATTGGGCAGTCGCCCAGACTGTCAAGCCACCATTTGGGGGACCAGAAATCCGCGTTGGAGCCCAGAAGCATAAACTCTGTTTTATCGCTGTTCAGCTTTAAACAGTTAAGCTGCATCCATTGATTCACTTGCATCATGCAATCCCTGAAACAGTCTGCCGTTTCGTCTATGTTGTAAGATAGTGACACCACTATTTGAGTGTCATCAGTGTACGAGACCGGCAAAAACCCACATTGCCTGATGATCGCGGCCATGGGAGCAACATAAATGTTGAAAAGAGTAGGGCTCAAGGCCGAGCCCTGAGGCACTCCACACGGTGACCTGAAGGAATTGGATGCAAATTCTCTCAGAAGCACTGAAAAAGTTCTGTCCCTTGGAAAAGAAGACATCAGCGTAAGAGCAGAATACTGGACCCCCAATTTTTCTAGACCAGTTAGGAGGATCTCATGGTTCACGGTGTCGAAGGCCGCTAATAGATCTAATAGGATCAGGGCGGCCTTCCCTCCCGCGTCCAGGATACCCCTACAACCCTCAGCTGCCATGATCAGAGCTGTCTCAGTTCCGTGCTGCTCCCTAAACCCATACTGTGATTGATCCAGAAGATTTCTAGATTCTATGAAATCTGTCAGTTGTTTGTCAGCTTCTCCAACACCTTAGCTGGGAAAGGGATTCTGGAAATTGGCCGACAGCTGCTGGGTTCCTTAGGGTCCAGATTCGATTTTTTAGAAGTGGGATGACTGATGCTGTTTTCCAGGCATCTGGGAAGAGTCCTGACTTGATTATATATGTGAACACGCCGTATAGCTGTTCACTGAGTATCTCTGGGAACAAATGCATTATTTTAGGCAGACATGGGTCAGTTGGGTATCCGGATCTGATGGTTTTCACTACCTGGCCTAGTCTGTTTTACTAAAGGGGGCGTAAAGTAGAAACCAGTTTTAGGGTTTGGTATGCCCCGATCCGGATTAGGATAGTTAGGTAAGGTCTTGGTGTTATGGTTGATCTTAAATAGTTCGTACACCTTAGAGACTTTCACCATGAAAAATTATCCTAGTGTATTGCAATGTTCGATGCTACTGTCCAACTGATTCTCAACGGGGAGATTTGCTAGTTTTTTAACTGTCGTGAAGAGCTCCCTTCTGGAATTCTTAGCCTCATTTTGATTTTTCTAGTGAAGTAGATGCGTTTTCCCCCTATTACCAATTTTTTATAATCTGCCAGAGTTCTGGCATAATCACTAGACCGATCTCCACTTTCTTTCTGCCCTTCTGATTACTTGTTTTTGTGCCCTGAGTTTTTCTGTAAACCAGGGTTCTGATGGCTTTTTTCTTTTCGGAATAAAGCTTTTAGTTGGTGCTACCACATTTACCGCTGGAAGATACCCTCTCAACAGCCAGATTACTGCTCGGTGCTGGCTCAGGTTTAGTCCTAAGACGTACTTTCTATAGTGTGGGGGCATTCATTTTGGCCCAGTCTTGGTAGGTGACTGGCTTCTGATTCTTGGAGAAAACTGGCTGCCTTTGACTCACAGTAACTGACCATGGAACAGGCATTATTTCAATGATTTTGAGGTTCGGGTTAGAGGAAAAAACCCCATCAAGCGTGTGCCCAGCCTCATGGGTGTCCTGTTTGACAATCTGGTTCAGGGAAAGCCCGGGCATAGCATCGATCAGTGCGGCGGTATTATTGTCTGCTGATTTCTGTAGATGATAGTTAAAATCCCCTAGAATAGTAAACTCCGATCCTTGCAGACCTGATTCTAAAATAGGGCTCTGGATCTGTAGCAGAGTGGTTCTTGCCCTTGGGGGCCTGTACAGCAGAAGGCCTCTTATGTGTAGTTCTTTGTGAGTGCAATCTGAAACAATAATAATTCACAATTATGAGAACATCCCAGTACGGAGCTACAAACTTGCAGCACCCTCCTCCCCCCCCCCTAGTAGAGGCATAACCTGCCAGTAATGCTAGGGCAATATCCGGGTCAGACACGCCATCTGCCCATGCCTCTGTGATAAAAGCCACATCGAGTTTGTGTGCTTCTAGCAGTACCGCTATCTCCGTATTATATTTAACTAATGATCTTCAGTTTATCAACACTCCCTTGAAGACCATACCTCCCTTATTATCTGGCGCGCCAGAGGCAAGCCCGTCTGCGCCCATCCGCGCCTGGACCGCGCCCAACGCCAGAACCCCTGGACCCGGCGCCCGCCGCAACGACAGACTGCACTACGACTCAAGCACCCTCCACGCACTCAACACCGGACGAGACCACCCCTGCTACCAGGCCATCCCGAAGCACACCCAAGGGCCCTTCACCTGCCGGAACTGCAGCTTCACCAGCATCCAGCCCGCCAAACCTCCACCCAGAGAACCCAACCACCTCAGATGCATCCTCCTCAACACCCGCTCCGCTCGCAAGCACGCCATCAAACTTTGGGACCTCCTAGATTCTACAGCCCCCAACGTCCCCTTCCTGACGGAGACCTGGCTGAACGCCACCTCAGTGTCAGACATCGCCATGGCCATCCCACAAGGCTACAAGATCTCCCGCAGACACTGCGTCAATGGAGTTGGAGGGGAATCGCCTTCGTCCACAAAGACACCCTCAGAGTTTCGACCAACACTGATGACACCCTCACCACTGCTGAACACATGCACTTCCAGATCCACACCGACCCCAACACGACCATCAGAGGAACACTCGTCTACAGACCACCCGAACCACGACCACAGTTCAACGACACCATCGCCGACCTCATCAGCACCCACGCCCTCGCCTCCACGGACTACATCCTCCTCGGGGACCTTAACTTCCACCTCGAGAACAACAACTACGCCAACTCCGCCGACCTGATCGACAGTATCGCCAACCTCGGACTCAAATAGCTCGTGACGACCCCCACCCACGCCGCCGGACACACGCTGGACCCCATCTTCTCCGCAGCCCCCACGTCTCCTTCAACCACACCACCGAACTCCACTGGACCAACCACATATGTGTCCACTTCACCTTCAAGAAACCCACCACACACCACCGCGCCCAACAGTTGCCACGCCGCTGCTGGGACAAGGTCACCGAGGACCAACTGACAACCACCCTCACCCTGAGACCACCTGCCGACCACATCGACCCCGACACCGCCGCGACCAACCTCAAACAGTGGATCAATGACTGCGCCAACGCCCTCGTCCCTCTCAAGATCTCCACAACTAACCACACCAACAAGAAAGCCGCCTGGTTCACCGAAGACCTCTGGACATCCAAGCGCACCTGCCGGAAGCTGGAGAAGAAATGGCTCCATGGCGAACACCAAACAGCCACACAGCCCACAAGAACGCCACCCGCAGACACCACCAACTCATCGCGCCTTCAAGGACCGCCTAGACAACAACGCACACAACACGAAAGAGCTCTTCAGCATCGTGAAAGAACTCTCCAACCCCAGCTCCAACACCAACGACATTCCACCATCACAGGACCTGTGCGACTCCCTGGCCACCTTCTTTCACCGCAAGATTACCGACATCCACGACAGCTTCTACTCCGACACCCCAGCACCCACCACCGAGACCACAACCCCCGCGACCTCCACCCGCACCAACAGCCTGACCGCCTGGCCCACCGTCAGCGACGAAGACACCATCAAAACCATGAACCCCATCCACTCCGGATCCCCATCCGACCCCTGCCCTCACCACGTTTTCAACAAAGCCAGCACAACCATCGCACCCCACCTCCGGAAAGCAATCAACATCTCCTTCGAGACAGCAACCGTCCCAAAAAGCTGGAAGCACGCCGAGATCAACACCCTACTGAAGAAACCCAAGGCGGACCCCAAGGACCTCAAGAACTTCCGGCCCATCTCCCTGCTCCCGTTCCCGGCAAAAGTGACAGAGAAGATTGTCAACAAGCAGCTATCCCGCTACCTCGAAGAAAACAACATCCTGGACCCTTCTCAATCCGGTTTTCGCAGCAACCACAGCACCGAGACCGCCCTATCGCCGCCACCGATGACATCAGGAACCTGATGGACAAGGGAGAAACAGCCGCCCTCATCCTCCTGGACCTATCAGCAGCCTTCGACACAATCTGCCTCCGCACCTTAGCAGCACGCCTCCATGACGCCGGAATCAATCAATCAATCAATAAAATTTGTATAGCGCGCTACTCACCCGTACAGGTCTCAAGGCGCTGAGGGGGGTCGCTACTGCTCGAACAGCAAGGTCTTCAGTTGTTTCCTGAAGGAGAGATGGTCCAGGGCCAGCCGTAGGTGAGTGGGGAGGGAGTTCCATGTCTTGGCTGCCAGGTAGGAGAAGGATCTTCCTCCGACGGTGGATTTCCGAAATCGTGGGACGGAGGGCGAGGCTGGCAGATCAGAGCTGGCGAGTGGGTGTGTATAATGTGAGGCGGTTGTTGAGGTACTTCGGGCCGTGTTGTGGAGAGCCTTGTGTGCGTGGGTGAGGAATCTGAACGTGATCCTCTTGTTGACGGGGAGCCAGTGCAGGTCTTTCAGGTGGGCGGAGATGTGGCTGTGGCGAGGGATGTCCAGGATGAGTCGTGCTGAGGCGTTCTGAATGCGCTGGAGTCTTTTCTGGAGTTTGGCTGTGGTTCCAGCGTAGAGGGTGTTCCGGTAGTCCAGACGGCTGGTGACGAGGGCCTGGGTGACCGTCTTCCTGGTTTCGGTGGGGATCCATTGGAAGATCTTTCGGAGCATGCGCAGGGTGTTGAAGCAGGATGACGAGACGGCGTTCACTTGCTTGGTCATTGTGAGGGAGGAGTCCAGGATGAAGCCCAGGTTGCGTGCGTGGTCCGTTGGCTTGGGTGTGGTGCCCAGGGCAGGGGGCCACCAGGAGTCGTCCCAGGCAGAGGGAGATGGTCCAAGGATGAGGGCTTCCGTCTTGTCTGAGTTCAGTTTCAGACAGCTGATCTTCATCCATTCTGCGACGTCTTTCATTCCTTCCTGGAGGTTGGCTTTGGCGGGGTCGTTGGTGAGGGAGAGGATCAGCTGGGTGTCGTCGGCGTAGGAGATGATGTTGAGGTTGTGTTGGCGAGCGATGGCTGCGAGAGGGCTCATGTAGACGTTGAAGAGGGGGGGGCTGAGTGTGGATCCTTGCGGAACGCAGCAGATGACTTTGGTTGCCGCGGATCGGAACGGGGGGAGGCGGACTCTCTGGGTTCTTCCGGCGAGGAACGAGATGATCCACTCCAGTGCCGCTCCCTGGATTCTGGTGTTGCTGAGGCGTTGTATCAGGGTGCGGTGGCATACGGTGTCGAAGGCTGCTGAGAGGTCCAAGAGGATGAGGGCAGCAGTTTCCCCGTTGTCGAGCAGGTACCTGATGTCGTCGGTGGCTGCGATGAGGGCGGTCTTGGTGCTGTGGTTTGCTCGGAAACCGGACTGTGAGGGGTCGAGGGATCCGTTGGTCTCGAGGAAGGCGGAGAGTTGTCTGTTGACGGTCTTCTTGAGGACTTTGGCTGGAAAGGGGAGGAGCGAGATGGGGCAGAAGTTCTTAAGGTCCGTGGGGTCCGCGGTGGGTTTCTTCAGGAGGGCGCTCAGCTCAGCATGTTTCCAACTCTCCGGGAAGGTGGCGGATGCGAAGGAGCTGTTGATGATGTTCCGGAGTTGGGGTGTGATGATGGAGTCGGCTTTGTTGAAGATGTGGTGTGGGCAGGGGTCGGTAGGTGAGCCGGAGTGGATAGTGTTCATCAGGCGGGTGGTGTCTTTGGTGCTGACAGGGGTCCAGGTGCAGAGGGTGGTGGTGGGGGGCGCTGGTTCGGTGGCTGGGTGCGTGATCAGTGCGCCGAAGCTGTTGTGTATGTCGGCGATCTTGCGGTGAAAGAACGAGGTGAGTGAGTCGCAGAGGTCTTGCGAGGGTGTGATGTCGTTGTTGCAGGTGCTGGGGTTGGAGAGCTCTTTAACGATGCTGAAGAGTTCCTTGCTGTTGTGGGTGTTGTTGTCCAGTCGTTTTTTGAATGTTGTCTTCTTGGTGGTGCGGATCAGCTGGTGGTGTTTGCGGGTGGCGTTCTTGAGGGCTGTCATGTTTTCTGTTGTCTGGTCATGGCGCCAGGCTTTCTCAAGGGTGCGGCAGTTTTTTTTTTGGAGTATTTGAGGTTGTTGGTAAACCACGAGGCTTTCCTGCTCCCGGGTCTGCTGGGAGGATTCTTCAGTGGTGCGAGTTCGTCTGCGCAGTTGGTGAGCCACTGTGTGAGGTTGCGGGCTGCTTCGTTGGGGTCCGTCGTGTTGGTAGGCAGGTTCTGGCTGAGGGTGGTGGTGAGCTGGTCGGCTCTGGCCCTGGCCTGGACCACATCCTTCCTCTCCGGCAGAACCCAGAGCGCCCGCCTCCCACCCTTCCCCTCAATAACCACTGAGATCATCTGCGGCGTCCCTCAGGGATCCTCCCTCAGCCCGACGCTGTTCAATATCTACATAATAATATATAAACAAGGATACCTCTGACACCATAGATTAAATACTAGTCTGTTTTTGGTCCTAATTGGAGAAGGTCGAAACGCGTTGGCAGATAACAATAGCGGTTCGGAATATAATTGAAATAGACTTTCCTACAAAGGTTCACCAGTGGAATGGACTAATTTTTCCGTTGTGTGAATGAAAGCAAATAATCCCCGACCCTATATATGACTCCACCTTTTTAGGTTACACTGAGGGCAAGAAAGAACCAAGAATGTGTATAGATAAGATGTAAGGAGGGGTGACTAAAAACTTCTTGAAATGAAGGATATTCCAAGTGTGTATATATAAAAAAGTGAAAATAAGAAAAAAGATAATTTCTAGGCCCAAAGTTAAATAAAGAGACTATTGTGGCAACAGACTAGTATTCAATCTATGGTGTCAGAGGTATCCTTGTTTATGTATTATTACGTCATTGATTCCAGCCTCTGTCTTCCCTAATTGAATCATTCCCCTGTATTATATACCGTTCAATATCTACATGGCACCGGTCGCCAACGTCGCACGACAACATAACCTCAACATCATCTCCTACGCCGACGACACCCAGCTGATCATCTCCCTCACCGAAGACCGCCAAAGCCAATCTCCACAAAGGAATGAAGGCCGACTGGATGAAGGACAGCAGACTGAAGCTGAACTCAGACAAGACGGAGGTCCTCATCCTCTGACCCACCCCATCAGCCTGGGACGACTCCTGGTGGCCCAGATCACTAGGCACTGCCCCAGAACCCACCGACCACGCACGCAACCTGGGGGTCATCCTCGACTCCGCCCTCTCCATGACCAAGCAAGTCAACGCCCTCTCCGCGTCATGCTTCAACACCCTTCGAATGCTCCGCAGGATTTTCAAATGGATCCCCCCCAACACGAGAAAAACTGTCACCCAGGCCCTCGTCACCAGCAGACTCGACTACGGGAATGCCCTCTACTCAGGAACAACAACCAAGCCCCTGAGACGACTACAACGAATTCAGAACGCCTCAGCACGACTGATCCTCGACGTCCCCCGACGCAGCCACATCACACCCCATCTGAGAGGCCTACACTGGCTCCCCGTCAACAAGAGGATCACCTTCAAACTCCTCATCTACGCACACAAAGCGCTACACCCCCACCCGCAGCCTCCGCTCTGCCAGCCTCGCCCTCACCTCAGTTCCTTGTATCCGGAAAACCACCACCGGTGGCAGATCCTTCTCCTACCTCGCCGCCAAGACCTGGAACGCTCTCCCTACCAGCCTACGACAGACCCAGGACCTGCTGGCCTTCAGAGGACTCCTCAAGACCTAGCTCTTCGATCAGTAGCAGCCTCAGCACCCCCCGCACCCCCCACCCCCCAGCGCCTTGAGACCCTCACGGGTATGTAGCGCGCTTTAGAAATGCAGTGATTGATTGATTGATTGGTTATTAGTGGGGATACCCTGAGATTGTAGCTTATTTATTCTCTGAAAACTGAAAGGCAGTTTACATTGCTCAAATTGCTTGTCCTCTTTCTGCAAATCCAGATGTTGGCAACAGTGATTGGCCGCTAGCTTATGTAGCTCCTCACTCGTGTAAGTTATAGGACCTATTTTACCGGCTTCTGCAGCAGGATTTCTGGCCCTAGGCTCGGGCCGGGCGCGGACGGGCGTAGACGGGCTTGCTGTTGGCGCGCCACCGACGCGTTCCCTCTGGCATTGAAATAAATAGGCTGTGCAGTGTGAGCACTAGCCCGCTCACCAGCCGGAAGTCGAGGGGACAGGAAGTGAGGAAAAGGCAGAAAATGGAGGAGCAGCCTTAGTGGAACACACAGCCTAACTAAGTGACACGCAGGAGACTGAAGTGCAAAAACAAACTGAAGGAAACCAGACCAACTCGCCGGCAAAAGGAATCGCTGCGGATACCACAGGGAGCGAGGTAAGTTGAAAGATAAGCGTTTAAAAGTACTTGCGGTTAGGCTTCAATTTGAAATGTACAATGGGTCCGATAACATGCCGGCAGCTCCAGATCGTCGCCTAAAGAAGTTGTAGTAATCCTCAAGAAACGGATGACAGGAACTGACGTTGTGTATAACAAGAAGTTTATTTTTCACAGGAGCCACTGGGGAAAGCGTCCACTCAGCAAGGCACAAAAGATCAACCATCTCAAAGAGAATGGTACAATACAAACAATCTACATTCCACATTCCAACAGCAATCTCGATCCAAACAATCACACATGAAGGAACCAGAGATTACTGTTGTGATGCTAAGAGTATCCACCAGAAAATTAAGAAACTTGTTCTTCTAGGTTACATCTTTTGGATGTTGTACGGTCTGGGAAAACTACAGGACAATATAGACAATCATGACTTTGTTCATTCCTTTTGGCACAGCAAGGGAAGTTTTTAAATTGTCCAAATCTACTGTAGCTCAGTAGATTAAGATGGTAATACTTTCTGCCTACCAGGGTTTAGATAAAGATTTTCTAGGTACCGTTCAGGCTTTTCACACATTTCTTTTTAAATTCACACCGTAAGGAACGTTTCTTTAGAAAATATTCACATTTTATCATAACTCTTACCACCTACATCGGCTGATTTTTACTAACACTCTATCTACTTAAGCGTGTGTCTAAAGAGTGTGCCCCCTCTTCACGACCAGGAAGACATGATAACCCAGTCAGGTCGAGTTGATGCCTGTTCTCGCCCCACTACACGTGATGTGTTCCTTTGCAGTACCTTCATCTTTTATCACTTTGGGGACACTACTCCGTTGTTTACTTTTACGTTAGGAGTGCCTGAAATATTACAATGAATATACTCATTGTTTATATTTTCCCTAGTGTCCCCTAATTATGGCCCTGTGGGCATGAATGTATGCGTAAGCCAGGGAGGGATTAAAATTCAGCTCTGAAGAAAGCCTTTAACACTTATAGGCAGCACATAGGCCGAACCATGTTGGCGTTGTATAGGATGTATGAATTACAGTACTCACTGTGTATCCTCTTCTTTTTGTAATCTTACCTTGGTTACCCCTAATTAAAAAAAGATTGGGTTTACTGATAAGGAAATTTTAACTTCTGGATCCCATTACCTATCCAGTGTTACTTTCTCAGGAACTCCCTCCAGATGGAGGACAAGTCCTTTCAGGCAGCATCACCCAACTAGGATGGAGTATGATTACCAATTATGATGCATGCCAAAAAGAGTGGTTGAGGTTCCTTATCCGTGAATACTGGATCCACTAGGACTTTGGTAGTCCCCTGTTGATGCAGGTTGTGACATTCATTTTGAGGTAACAATTCTGGTTCGCTCATCGCGGTGGTAGGCTGCATCCAGGGCGCAGTGAGCTCCTGTCTCCTTATTGGATATTTTCCGAACAGCCATAATCCAAATAGAGGCTCTGTTAGTGTCCTGAATATTTTGATGAAACTTTGTGCAGTAGCGTGCCAATCCTAGGAAGGAACCCAGTCTACCTAGACAGTATGCTTAAGTTCCTTTCCCAAACTTATAGCCTGTTTGACACAGGTGTATAACTTCTGGTGGTGGCTTGCACAGGTAAGGCTGTGGGGTGAGGTGTGGTAGGGGCTTAGTGAAGTTTGACATATGACGAGAAAGATTAAAGTAAAGTAAAGAAATAAATAAAACCACTTAACTTGCGCTCTCGCCGTATGGGGGGAGGGTGCTTGGAGTGGGGTTTAAACGTCCCGCGTAGGTACTTGTCAGCACGAGGCCTCGCCCCCTTCAAGTCCTCGCCCCCTCCTCACACTGACATTGTTCTGCAAGTTGGCAGGTATGCATCATTATACATAAAGGTCAAAGAGACCAAACTTGACCTCCTAAAACCCGGTCTCCTCCAGAGGCTGCACAAACGTGTGTCGTATTTTGCAAATGCTCTGGTAGAAATCCAGAATATTCAGGTCACTCACTAACTCACGGAATAAAGCAGCGCTTTGCCGAAATGTAACCATTGCAGCCTCATAGCGAGCAGACCTCCAGGAGGCCAGCTATAGGCATCCGTTTACGGCCTGCTTAGCCTCCTGATTGCTGACCGATAGAATATGCATTAATCAGACTTTGGTAGAAACTCTCAAGCATTCCCAGTCTGCTACACTCATGGAAACCTACAGACGGCAAATGTTAAGACAGGCCTCTGGACCAATGAATGGCTTAACCATGGTATGGCTGTTGAGAGACAGAACACAATCCCCTTCAAACACAGAGATCAAGTAGGGATGTGGCAGGTGCTGCAGGACCCCCAAAATAACCATGTCCAGGGCTTTGAGTGGCATGAAAAAAGTGGGGGTCTGTAAAAGGGGTGAGACCTATGTTAATAAGGGTGCGGCTTAAACATATAAACTAAACTCCTGTGATTCTCATAGCGTGCAATCCAACCAGTATTTTTGGCTTCTCTCTGAGCTCTCTGTTATTCCATCCAAATATATAACACATCAACTGCTGTACACCTAAAACTAGCCAGGATTATTGGCTGTGTCAGTGGCTGTTGCCTGTTAAAGATAAATGAGTAACAACAATGATTTGGTTGCAAAGAATTAATTTTGAAAATGTTTCAATTCTTAAAGTATGAGACTCTGAAATAAACATTGAGGCCGGTGAAAGGGGTTAGGATCTGTGGAGTGTCTCACTCACTCTAGTTACTTTTACTCTATGTTAGACATGGAAGCTATTTTCTCTCCACATCTTGTCCATTTGCACATATTCACCTAATCTCTTTCCTCTGCAGCGCCCTCTTTTCACTCTCTCCTGAATATATTTCACTGGATGTATGACATTACAACGCATGCTTTTACATCGCATGCCTTTACAACGCGGTTTTTACAACGCATGCCTTAGTGCTTTGGGGCACTGGATAGTGAATTGTTTAATTTACTATTCCAACTCCAGTCCCCGTGGATAGTAGGGAAGGTGTTGGATAGTACATTAAGCCTATTCCCTATCCTAGAGCGCCCCCCAGCGCAATGCGTTGTAATGGTTTGCGTTGTAAAAGTTGCATCGTAAAGGCACTGCGTGGTAAAAGTTGCGTTGTAAAGGATGTTTCCCTATTTCAATTCAGCACTTACCAAACACACAGCGCACCAATTCTGCTGTAAACACTGTGATTTTTTTTACTTTCATCTTGTCAATATTTTCACAACTCTGTACCTCCTTCACACACATTTTCACAGAAACACAATTGCAACTGGAATACGTGGCCATTGCTCTCTACTCTTTGTAGAGAGGACAAGGATTGGATGGAAGATCATGAATTCTAAACAGCTTTTTTTGACCAACTGACAGACACTGTGAGAAACTTGCACTGCCTTCAGCCTCAAATCCAGAGCTCTCAATCGTGGCTCATTATAAACACCTGAAGGCGACTCAGTTCAAAATACGCACTATCCAAGAGCTACACAAAAGAATACAAATACAAGAAAAACAACATCCTGTAAATAGCTAACAGTCTTAGGGGATGCAATATTAAAAGTAATACATGTAGAATATAAACAGGAACTAAATTGCTGACATGGATTACTTTTTTACATTCTTTGATCAGATGATCGATCAGTGTTTTTGCATTACAGTTAAGGTCAGGAAGAGATGGACCGATTTCAGGTAAGACCCTGAGGAACCCAGCCCAATTAAAACTCTGACTATGCTGAAATTCAGAGGGTGACTAAGCAATGAGGAGACTTTAAAATGTTGTTTGCATCTTGTCACATTTGCTGTGAAAATCAGGGATCAAATGTCAGTCGTGTCTTCTGACAAATTGTTGCTTATTCTTTAATATGGAGATTGCTTACTTTTTTCCTATAAAGGTTGTCAGTTTTTCCAACATCCAACAACATTCAAATGCCTGTAAAATAACTGTACAACTATTTCAAAATATATCCGCAATTATGACACAAATGAAGCACTTTTTTGTAATTCTGAAATGTGATGGAAACAAATATTATTATAAGATCAAAACAAACCAATACACTTTACTTGGTGATGTGTGAATAGTAAATATTTGCTGAAAACTAATTTACTCACATTATCTTTTGTGTGCTAAATAGTTTTATCAGCAACACTGCATGACACTGCACATTCTGCAGCCATTTCAATGGAAAATGTACTGTCTGTAAATGGCTGTGTGCTACCACGCCATGCTTTAGTAATATATTTGCAACCGTGTCCTCTGAAATGCATCACAGACTACTGGAAGGGCGAGATTTTGATCGATACCTTATCACTATTGATCTAAACCCCGATCTGGTCGACTGAACCTTTGTTGCCTGTCATTGAGGGAAGAAAGTGCATCTCTTACCAAGTTAGTTCACCCAATAAAGGACTCCGCTCCAAAAGATCACAAACAACTTCTAGCTTTCAAAAGTTTATTGTAAGGTTAGGATAAGCTGCAAATACAGGCATCTCAGAATGAGATTCACGAGATACACAGGTCCAACTACATACATGTGCTCTCTGAAAGCCCTCAGACGAGCAACGGAAATTACCAGCACAAGTTCTAAGAATAATAAAGCTATCAGCATTGACGCATATTGAGATCTCTCCTTCATTTAAGTTGGAGGGAAAACACACAGGTTAGGCTGTCCCTACCCTGCTCTAGATGGTATCCCTACTTAACCAAGTCTCAACCTAACAAAAGGTGTCAGCAGTGAATGACCCCCAAGGGAAGTCACTCACTCTTAGTCTCTTGGTGAAAACCTATAGTTCTCCAGTCATGACCCCTCTCTGCCTACCCATCCGCTCTCTAAAGGGTCCTCAGGCATCTGCTCTAACTCCACCCAGGGGTGCTGTCCCTAATACAAAACAGTCAACAACATTTGAGACGCCCCTCGTGAGACGCCCCTCACGTGGTGTAGCTTCTGGCTTTTTCCATGCTGCTTTGTATTGGGCCTCATACGTTGGAGTTGACCTTGCTTCTCAGACTCTTCTCCGGCCCGCTGATACCCCTTAAAACATTCCGGAACCCTCCTCCATGTCTGGGCCGTCTTCTGAACAGACCTCTATTCATATTATTTATAATTGGATCCCCCCTTTTCTCTTGCAGACAGACATCTGCAGCCAAGATCCCAACTCTCATAGACTTCCAAAAAGTTTCGCAACATTTCTCGGCCCAGACCAGTACGTGTAAATCAATGTTAAAACATTTCAGGCCTACAGCATTTCTCATAATAATTATAGCATTCAACTTCTTCATTAATTAAAGCATGTTAATACTCTTATTCTATTATTCAGTAAACACATCTATAAATCATGGCCCATTAATGCAATGACCAAAACATTAGTGCAACCTATGTCGTGAAAAGAAACACCTTCCCCTTCCCTTCTAGCTCTGGCCCTAAGGCCTACCACATTCTGCGTTTAACCACATGCCATCTTACATTTTAACAGCTACACGACATGGATTCAGGAATAATCACATCTAATAAAATCACATAGTGTCACACATTTCTGTATTAGTTCCACTTCTACTTAAATCTCTACATTAGCTATACATTCAGAATATAATTGCAGATACTACTAGCACTCATGGCATTTCTCCTCATGATTTGTGCTTACTACGGGTAAGTGTGATGCACTCATACATTTAGGTCAGTTTGCGCTCTCTCAGTTCCCCCCTTTGATGACCTCTCGGGGTCATCACTAACATTTAAACTGCAGTTATTGCTAGCATAACTTGTCTCTGCGTTTCCAGAGCCCTCAGACTCCTGTACTGATTATCTTGTATGGCAGCCAATCTCTGCAGCTGCTCTCTTTGGGCCCTTTCTGACCTTTTTGCTCTGTACCATTTGAATACCCTCACCAATCCCCACAATATGATCCCACAGATCAATATTATGATGATAGGTTTTAGTATATACCACACAAAGCTTTTGCCTAGGGTGGAGATCCACCCTCCAACTTCACTCATTCCGTGGCCCACCTTTTCCCAGACATTTTCTCTACTCAAGTCTTCGATCTCCTTGTGAATATCAGTTATGTTCCTAATAACTTTCTCAAGGGGCTTTGAATTGTCTGGAATGTAAGTACAACATTCCTGGACCTTCAAAGCCTTACAGACTCCGCCCTCTTTTGCTAGTAGGACGTCTAACGCAAGACGGTTCTGAAGAACCATAGCCCTTATCGATTGCATCTCTCCTTCTACCAGCATTAAGGACTGAGCAGTGCTGGCAGACAACCTGTCGACGACTGTTGCCAGTCGTCTAATTTTAACATCATTAAGGATTAGTCCCAGAAGAGGGAACACAGCTCCAAAGACATCTCCAACCATTTCTGCATCTCCTATATCTCTCCTTCCCCTCGATGATGTCTTGCCCTCGATGATCTCTAAGTCTTGTGCATGATATATTTTGGGAAAGACAATTGCTAGGTAACATGATCCATACCAGTTGTCAGGTAGTCTCACGTAGGCATTTCTTCCACATACAAAATACACATTTGGAATCACTTGCATTCCCTTCAGGAAATCTTTAGTATAGTACTCTATATTGAAAGCATGTTCACAGCTGACTTCTCCCACGTATACATTTTCGTAATACGTTTTGGCTCGGTGAAGACATAGCTTTCCTCTCTGTGTCTTATCTAAAGCTATTGGACCACTACTACCCTTTCTCTTGTGTGCCTTCTCTTCCTCGGTCCAATCTGTTTTCCATTGTCCTGATTTTTTCAAAATCTTTTGTCTCCTGTAACGATCATCCACCTGCCCTATGAACTTCTTCTCGACTTCTGACACTTTGCATGTCAGGTTATTTCTACGGGCATGTGAAGTATCTAAGGTAATCCAAGGAATGAAGAACTTGGCCAATCTGTCTTCACTCTTCCAGTAGTCCCATTTGTTCATCTGCTTATAATTTGGGACTTCTGGCAACACTGAATCATAGTTGGAGAAATAGTATTCAAAACTATCTCTCCCATAAAATATACTAAGCAATAAGCTACATGTAATGCCATATGTCAGCGGGAGGTGATGATATCTAATGCCTTCATCTACAGACGCCGGCAACTGCATGCAGACGTAACAGTCCTTAACCTCCATGGCATCCACGTATTCATATAAGAGTTTAGCATAAGCATTTGACCTAAAGTCTCCTTGGGACTCATCTACGTGTAACCTGCGGGCTTCTGCAGCTAATAACGCTTTCTCTTGAGTGTTTTCCCTTTTCTCACCAGCAACAGTGGGTGTAAGCGTTTCTACAGATTTCACATCAGTTACCTTCGCCTCTTCCTCATGTCCCTTTACATAAGAAATTGTTACCACTAAAGCTATTAATATTATCACTCCTACTATTAGTGTACCTATTATACATTTAGCTCTGCGGTTCTGGGTGCCGGCTTCCATTTCGTCAGACAATATGGCTCTCTCTTATCTTGGCACAAAGTTCTTTTCTTCTCGTTCCTTTACAGTCTCTTTTTACTCTTTTTGTCTTTAGAATCCACACAACTGGAAGCTGACAACCTTCTTCGCAAAGGTCCTTTAACAGTTCAATACAGACAACCCTAGCCCTTCTTCATCAACTCAAGGGAAGGTCCCTAATATTCTCTGCTTCCTGGGCGCTAGGTAATCTTCTTTTTTCTGCTCGCTTTTTTACAAAGTCCTTTAAGCATCTACTATCAGGTTTGTGCCTGCAGCTTCGATAGCAAAGTTCAGTATTTCCAAACGAAGATTGTGCTCTTCATGGGCTGTTATCGTTGTACCAAAGTCGGGGAATTGCAATTCTGAGAGAAACATGTGTTTTAACTTGCTGAGGCGGGGAGGTCTGGGGAGCATGAATGTTAGTGACCCTTCTTGTTCGACTCCGGGTACCAACAGTCGTATTTCCACGGTGACGATGGGCTCAGAACTGGACACCACCACCGCTCGAATCCTCCCTGTCTCCTGTTTCAAAGACATTTGTCGCCAGATATGTCCACTCAGGGGTGGAGTATCTTCTGCTAGGCACACGCACTCTTCTTGACCTTCTTCGGTCCGGTGCTTCAGCGCCCTGAGCACCTTCTTCCGGGTCTGAGTCTTCTGATATCGGAGGAAGGGTTATCTCTGGAGTTGACCTCAGGCTAGAGCTCCTTCTTTGCGGCCAATTAGCTTCTCCACGTGCCCTTCTACTCCTTCTCCTTCTTGTCTGTTCTCGCTCTCTGTCAGACCTGTCAGTGTCTGACTCGTACTCCCAGCTACTTTCTCCTTCTGTAGCGTCGTCTGTTTCGCTGTTGTACTGACCGTCCTCAGCTTGGTCAGACTCGTTCCCTGCTTCCGCTGGCACCTCTACAGCTTGGCTAGCCCCCTCTATGGCTTCTCGGTCCTCTGCTGGACGTCTATCCGAGAGAGGAGCTGTTTCTTCCAGAGGTGCTGGAACTCTTCGCGTATGTGACGCGTGGATCCAATTGGGCAGGCCTCCCACCTTCACAGCCGTGTTCGCGATCAGGATGACCTGGAAGGGCCCACGCCAACGAACATCCAGGCAGCTTCTTCTCACATGTTTTTTCACCAGGACCCAGTCCCCAGGGTACAGGTCATGGCACGGGCCCTGGCACGATGGAACCTCGGCAGCCTGCACCTGAAGGGACACAGAATGAATGGCGTCAGACAGCCCCTTACAATAGTCCAGGATCATATCATCTGTGATATTTAACAGTGCAGTAGTTGGGACAGATGGCAGCCTCATTGCTCTCCCCATTAACACCTCATGTGGTGACAACCCCGTTCTTCTGTCTGGGGTACTACGAAGGCTCATGAGGACCAATGGCAGGGCGTCAGGCCAACTCAGGGTCGTTGAGGAACACACTTTTGCAATTCTGGCTTTGATCGTGCCATTGATCTGCTCCACAATTCCTGAGGCTTCTGGTCGGTAACTGCAATGCAATTTCTGATCTATGTTCAGAGCCGCACAAATCATCTTCACAAGCTCGCTGTTGAAATGCGTTCCCCTATCTGATTCCAAAGAGGCCGGCACCCCGAAGCGCGGAATGAGTTCCCTAAGCAGTAACTTGGCCACTGTGAGGGTGTCGCACCTACGTGTAGGGTATGCCTCAACCCATCTGGAGAATACACAAACAACCACCAGGACATAGCGGAGGCGGTTGCACCTCGGCATTTCAATGAAATCTATCTGCATTCGATTGAATGGACCTCCAGACCTTCCTATGTGGCTTAGTGCAACTGGTGTTCTTTTCCCTACGTTCAGCTGCTGACAGGTCACACAACGCTGGCACACTGCTTCTGCTGCTATTCTAAACTTAGGATTGTACCAGGTCTGTCTAAACACTCTCAGCATAGCGTCTCTCCCTAGGTGTACGGGACCATGTATGTGTCTGGCCATTGGGCTCACCATCTCATTGGGCAACACTGCTCTGCCATCTGCTGAGACCCAAAAATGGGACTCACCCACTACACATCCTGCCTTTTCCCATGTTTCTTTTTCAAAATCAGGAGCATTTTCTTGCATGTTTGCCAGTTCGTCCCAAGTATCAACAGTTTCCAATATCATGGCTAATTCAGTCCTTACATTTATTCCACCCACTTCCACCTCTGTGAAAGAGTACCCTTGTTCCGCGCAATACCGCGCGACTTCGTCGGCATATCTATTGCCTTTCGAGACGAAGTCCTCATTTCTGGTATGTGCGGTGCACTTTACAACTGCGATACCTGCTGGACATTGCAACGCCTCTAACAACAGGCGCACAAACTCTCCATTGCGAATGGGAGAGCCTGAAGAGGTCATGAACCCTCTTTGAGACCATAACTGCCCGTAATCATGAACCACCCCATAACCATATTGGCTGTCGGTGTATATGGTGACTCGAATTTGATTGCCTGCCAAGCAAGCACGTGTCAAGGCAATAATCTCGGCTACCTGAGCGGAGTGTACTCCTTCCAGGCACCCAGCTTCCACAACTCCAGTAATTGTACAAACAGCGTAAGCTGCTCTCAACTGCCCAACTTCGTCTCTTACACATGAGCCATCGACAAAGAAAATTTCATCTGGGTCGGTCAGTGGCTCATCTACGATGTCGGGTCTGGGTTTGGTGCATAGTTCAGTCACATCGAGGCAGTCATGGTCTGTACATTCATCATCATCCTCGATATCATTTGGGAGTGGCATCAAGGTGGCAGGGTTCAAAACAGAGCATCTCCTGAGGGTCACATTCTCTGCAGCAAGAATAACTTGCTCATAGCGCGTGAGCCTGCTGTTGGTCAGATGCTGTGTTTTGGTCCTGGTCATCAACAGTTCAACAGAATGGGGCACGCACACCTCTAACGGATGCCCCATGACGATATTTTCACATCTCTCAATGCTGACACCCGTTGCAGCAACGGATTTGAGACATCCGGGCAACGCTGCGGCTACTGGGTCTAAAGTAGCCGAGAAATAAGCAACTGGTCTACGGGCATTCCCATGGATTTGGACTAACACAGACAACGCGCAACCTTCTCTCTCACAACAGTAAAGCAAAAATGGTTTATTGTAATCAGGCATTCCCAATGCCGGAGCACGACACAGGTCCTCTCGCAGTTGTAGGAATGCCATCAAACAGTCTTTGTCCCATGGTACCGGATCGCTCACCTCCTTATGCGTCAGTTTTTGCAAGGGCTTTGCTTTCAGTGAAAAGTTCGCGATCCACTGTCGGCAATAACCCACCATCCCTAGGAACATCCTGACCTCTCTCTGTGTCCTAGGCGCATTCATTTTCATGATCGCCTCTATCCTGTCTGGTGACACCTTTCGTTTGCCTTTCTCTATTCGGTGTCCCAAGTACTGCACTTCTGTCAGGCAGTACTGCAACTTTCCCGGGGACACCTTGTGCCCATTGGCAGCTAGGTGATTTAACAAAGCAATGGAGTCCTCCCTGCAAGCTTCTTCTGTTTCTGACGCCACGAGGAGGTCGTCTATGTACTGGACCAGAACTGACTTCTGGGGCAGCACTAGACTTTCAAGATTTTTCTTCAAAAGCTGGTTGAAGATCGATGGGCTCTCTGTATACCCCTGAGGAATACGACACCATGTTAGGACGCGACCTTCCAGCTTAAATGCGAAAAGAAAATGGCTTTCTTCGTCCAGAGGGATCGAAAAGAAAGCCTGACAAAGATCAATCACAGTGAACCACTCAGCTTGGAATGGAATCTGGAACAGTATCACTGATGGATTCGGTACCACTGGACAACACGAAACGACTATGTTATTAATCTTTCGGAGGTCCTGCACTATCCGGAATTTCCCATTTGGTTTCTGCAGACCCATAATCGGGGAGTTGCATGGACTACCCACGATTTCTTTCAGTATTCCCTGTCTAATCATGGACTCGATCACGGGTTTTATGCCTGCAATCGTTTCTGGAGTCAATTTATATTGGGGTGTTCTTGGGAACTCAGCATGCGGTTTCACTACAATTTTCACTGGGTCCACCCCTTTGACCAATCCAATCTCTTCCCCAGTGAAGTCCCATACTTCTGGTGCCACTGTCTCTCTCAAGTCCCAGGGGAGCTCATCTACTGTCAAAGTAGGGTACAGCTCCACGCATATTCTTGAGTTTGCAACTTTGAAGTCTGCGTCATCATCATTGGTCAATACCTCCACTCCCTGAGGTGTACAGTATATTGTACAATTCAATTTACACAACAGGTCTCTGCCTAGCAGACACACAGGACTTGAATCGCAAACCACAAACTGGTGCTCATCGCTGTACTTCCCTATTTTCACCTGTACCGGTTCTGTCAGTTGGCTGGTTATTCTCCTGTTTGCGACCCCCACCACTTGTATGGTCTCTCCAGACATGGGCAGGTCTGGAACTGCAGCTGATCTGATCGTGGATCTAGTGGCTCCTGTGTCCACCAAAAATGTCGTGGGGCACCCTGCTACTTCTGCTTCGACATAGGGTCCCCTCTGGTCCACCTCCAAGGCTGCCCCGAGGGTGCAGTCTTCTCTTTCCACTCTCTGTCCGGTTAATGGGTCCACATAATAGCACTCTTCTCCTTCTACAAACAGGGGCATCTGTCTATAGGTCTTACCCATAGTCCCTACTCGGGGAGGTTGCGGGAACTGGGCTCGGGGAGGAGCCCCCCCCCCTTTGAGCACCTTTCCCTGGTATGGCGTCACCCCTCTTGTAGGCGCGCTCTGGACCTCTTCCTCCTCTATCTCTTGTTCTCCTATCTCTACATTGTAGGGACACTCGCGTTTCCAATGTCCCACCTCGTTACACTGGTGGCACCTAGTCGTTTTCTTCAAGGCAGCTACGTCTATTCTGGGTCTAAAGGTGGAACTCTCCTCATTGCCCTTGTTCTGACTGTACTGCTTCTTTCCTCCTGTACCTGTTCCTTGCTGCTGTTGCTGCTGTCCCCCCTTCCCTGCTGCCTGCATCTGTACCACCATCAATTTCTCTTTTAGTTTCTTAGCCTTGGAGTCTATCTCATCACAGCAGTACCTGGCATATCTCAGTATTTCGTCTAGGGGTTTATTTTGCCAACAAATCAAGTGTTGCTGAATCATTAAACTAATATCCGGTCTCAGTCCCAGGACGAACTTGGACACAAATTGCCCTATGTCTTTTGGATCCATTACATCCAGGCCGCTATACTGTTTAAACGCCTTCAGCAATCTCTCATAATATTCGTGGACTGTCTCTTTGGGTTCCTGTCTGGTTCGGTCTATTCTGACCCAATTTATGTCTTGCATTGGCACTTTCTCTTTCAGCCAAGTCATCACTCTCTCGAATTTTGCCATCACAATCTCGGACGGCCCATTAGTCTTAGCATCTCTCTCCGGCTCCGTTGTGGGCCACTCAGCGCTAACCTTGCATGCTGTCCACAGATCTCCTGGTACTACAATGTCAAACAGCGTGTTCAGATCTATCCATAGGACCTTTTGAGATTTTTACAAATCTCTCAACTTGCTTGTACCACTCCACTGGGTTTTCCCGCAATTTGGGGAAGGAGGTGGTAAAAGCAGCTAAATCTCCCCTACTCCAAGGGACATGCACATAGTTCCCATTTGCGACTTCACGCAAAGGGTATGCTCCTATTCCCTGCAGCCTTCCTGGTGTCGTACCAAGCGTGCTTCTCCTAACGGTCCCTTTCTTGGACCACCTCTCTTCCCACTTATCTAGTGCCCTCCATGTCCTTATTCCAGTGATCAGTTCCCTTATGTGCGTTTTCAGCCCGATCGTTCTCCTCTCATCTAGGTCTCGATCTGTGTAATGTAGCCTGTGGTTACCCTGTAATGCTTTGGTTCTTGACAGGTCCACCATATATTTGCCTGCTAATTCGACTAACTTCTCATGGATTGCTCTCGCCTTTCGAGTGATGTCCTTTGCCATATACAGTATTTCATCCTGCTCATACATTTCCATTCTCTCTAAAGGCAGGGTACCATCTACCATGTCATCCAGGTCTGACCTTAAACTGGCGACATCGAGTCTCTTGGCTTTTATCTCAGCTCGCAATATGTCTCTCGAAGGGGGCTCACTGGTCTCCCTACCATCCCAGCTCCGAGCTCTACGTTTGGGCTCGGGAGAGTTAATGAGTGCTCTCCCTTGCTCCCATCTCTCCAGGTCCCATGCTCGGCCATCCGATCTTGGAAGGTGATGGAACACGGGCCTGTTACCCCCACTCTTGCTCTGCCCACTCTCTCCTTCTTCTCTCGTTTCACCGTACGCCTCTCTGTTATTTTCCCTTTGGTCGCTACTCTCCCTTTGCCTAGTATCGCTCAGTATCCGATACGATCCTTCCTGGTTCCCCATATTCCCTGGGCTGCGCTCGTGTCCGTCATCACAGGGACTATGGTGCGACCTCTCACAACTCCCATTCAGTTCTCTGGTGCCGGGCACACAGTGGGTACACTTAAAGCTGTTTCTGTACTCTTGCGTTCTCCTCTCCCCTTCACTGAGTATTGGGCGCGCCACCCCTCCACTCCCGGGGCCCCCGTTTTCCAGGTCCGTTCTATCTCCACTCCGGGCCCAATGGGTGACTCCCCTACTATCTCTCTCTCTCCAGTCCCACTCCGGGCTGCTCTCCCCAGCCCCGCAGTGAGTCCGAGCTCTGCTGTCCTGACTTTCCCTTTCAGCTTCCGCAGCTATGATGCTCTTGTGAGCCTCCACTGCCTCATCCCACTTCTTCATGTACTCATTTAGCTCTTGAAAGGATTTTCGTCCAGATCCCCTCATATCCACTGGCCATCTAGGGCCCCCAGGATCCCCTCCTGGATCCCCTGCTGTGTGCACCGGGGTGCTCCACTCTCTTGGTATCGGCATCTGACTTGGGAAATTGATCGTATCGTTCCTCCTTGCCGTCTCTGCTCTTTCTCCGTCCTTCCGTACCCGTTCTTCCCCTCTTGCTCTCTCTGGGTCATATATCGATATTATAGGACCTATGGTAACAGGTACCTGTAGTGCATCTGGTAATACGTAGGATGTGGCGCACTCCGTTTCCGGCGCTCTTTGTACCACAAACCTCCCGACTACCTGTTGCACCTGACTAGGCTGGGACAGCTCTTTCTTTGCCTCAGGATCCCACTCTGAACTGGGAAGCGGTCCATGCTCTCCTGCATTGCCCCCCTTTTCTCTTTCACTATGCTCGACCTCTCCCCCTGCTCTATTATACGGGGGTGGCCTGTCTGTCAATAATCTGTTTATCAGGCTGTCCTCTGTTTCGCTCTCATCATCTTCTTCTAGGGGGCTTTTATTTCCGGGCACCTCTAACACTGGGTACAGTTTATTGACTTCCATGTTATGCACTCTCCATCTTTTAGCATCCGCATCCCATCTGGCATCCTGTACTGCCCTTACCGATCGTTTCACCCTTTCTTGTCGTCTGTTCATATTCTTTACATGCGCTGCCCTAATCCATGCATCAAGGGCTTCAAACTGGGTCGGTCTAGGCAAGGGTCTCATTGAGGTCATGACTGATTTTAATCGATGTAACACCTCTAATCTGAACGTCCCGTACTTCGGGAACGTCAGTTCCTCATTTCCTTCCGTAATCTTACTCCACTCTGTTATCCAAAGGATCGTATGCAGCCCAACATTCACTGCCATGTAACGAGCCGGCGTACCCTCCGGCGGGGCTTCTTCCCCTTCATCCGATCCCCGCTTCTCTTTTTTAAACGCCGCTCTCAGCCATTTAAAACACTTCATAATTATACGCACAATATCCAGCCTCGCTACTCTGTTTACTTCCTGATGACAATCCACCAATCCTAGCGCGGCTTTGCTAACTTGGCCTATCGCAGCGCGGTCTTTCTCCGGTCGGCCAATCCCAGCTCGACACTTACTGACGTCTTTGCTAGCTGGCCTATCACAGCGCGGTCTTTCTCCGGTCGGCCAATCACAGCGCGACACTTCCTGACGTCACTTTTCTCCGCTTCGCAGCAGCACCCCTCCTTTCTCAACTCGTCTCCCGGTCATGCATGCGTCCCATTCATACACCGAAAAATGACTACTTCCGACCAAGCGGTCACATCCCTCGACTGTACGTCCACAGTCTATATGTAATTGTCAACACAACCGACGAAATGTCTATCGTCTCTCTGATAGGTTGCTTACACACACAGTAACCTCCGACCAGCGTCCGTTACTCACGCACTCACTCTTACGTTCCCCCTATCTCGGTCTTTCGGGTGATCAATGGTACCTCATGACCCCCTTCACACTATTTGACAATTACTCTGGGTGTCCGATACACCCGAACCACTTAAGCTCTCCTTGAACTTAAGATTTCCACCGGTTGCGCGCGCTCACAACCTGTTCCACAGTCACTCTACAGACATTCAACTCCGCCAGACATTACAACATAGATACAATACAAAAACACCGCAATCTAACACGCATGACCCTTTATACTCACTCTCGACCGATACTGCTGCTTTTCTGTCTCACGTCATCCGGATCTTCTTCGGCGGGCGGTTCTTCCGATCATCGATCTCTAGGGGCCTTGGGGTAAGCGGTCACCGTCCTCAAGAAGGCAACCATCCTCTATAGCTACCAACTGGAAGGGCGAGATTTTGATCGATACCTTATCACTATTGATCTAAACCCCGATCTGGTCGACTGAACCTTTGTTGCCTGTCATTGAGGGAAGAAAGTGCATCTCTTACCAAGTTAGTTCACCCAATAAAGGACTCCGCTCCAAAAGATCACAAACAACTTCTAGCTTTCAAAAGTTTATTGTAAGGTTAGGATAAGCTGCAAATACAGGCATCTCAGAATGAGATTCACGAGATACACAGGTCCAACTACATACATGTGCTCTCTGAAAGCCCTCAGACGAGCAACGGAAATTACCAGCACAAGTTCTAAGAATAATAAAGCTATCAGCATTGACGCATATTGAGATCTCTCCTTCATTTAAGTTGGAGGGAAAACACACAGGTTAGGCTGTCCCTACCCTGCTCTAGATGGTATCCCTACTTAACCAAGTCTCAACCTAACAAAAGGTGTCAGCAGTGAATGACCCCCAAGGGAAGTCACTCACTCTTAGTCTCTTGGTGAAAACCTATAGTTCTCCAGTCATGACCCCTCTCTGCCTACCCATCCGCTCTCTAAAGGGTCCTCAGGCATCTGCTCTAACTCCACCCAGGGGTGCTGTCCCTAATACAAAACAGTCAACAACATTTGAGACGCCCCTCGTGAGACGCCCCTCACGTGGTGTAGCTTCTGGCTTTTTCCATGCTGCTTTGTATTGGGCCTCATACGTTGGAGTTGACCTTGCTTCTCAGACTCTTCTCCGGCCCGCTGATACCCCTTAAAACATTCCGGAACCCTCCTCCATGTCTGGGCCGTCTTCTGAACAGACCTCTATTCATATTATTTATAATTGGATCCCCCCTTTTCTCTTGCAGACAGACATCTGCAGCCAAGATCCCAACTCTCATAGACTTCCAAAAAGTTTCGCAACATTTCTCGGCCCAGACCAGTACGTGTAAATCAATGTTAAAACATTTCAGGCCTACAGCATTTCTCATAATAATTATAGCATTCAACTTCTTCATTAATTAAAGCATGTTAATACTCTTATTCTATTATTCAGTAAACATATCTATAAATCATGGCCCATTAATGCAATGACCAAAACATTAGTGCAACCTATGTCGTGAAAAGAAACACCTTCCCCTTCCCTTCTAGCTCTGGCCCTAAGGCCTACCACATTCTGCGTTTAACCACATGCCATCTTACATTTTAACAGCTACACGACATGGATTCAGGAATAATCACATCTAATAAAATCACATAGTGTCACACATTTCTGTATTAGTTCCACTTCTACTTAAATCTCTACATTAGCTATACATTCAGAATATAATTGCAGATACTACTAGCACTCATGGCATTTCTCCTCATGATTTGTGCTTACTACGGGTAAGTGTGATGCACTCATACATTTAGGTCAGTTTGCGCTCTCTCACTACCTACCACACCCTTACCACTCCTGCTGAAAGGATGTGACTCATTTGCTACACTTGTTCTGTATGTGACGCATAGATGTTTCACAATCCCTATGACTTCAGCGATGTGGCATTAAAGGCAGCAACCCCACTCTGAAAATTGTATCAGCACCACTGCCCTCGGTTACTTCGTCACCAAAAATTGATTCAGCAGAATTCCAGTACACTTAGCTCAGAGGTAAAAAAAAAATGTATGTGTTTGAGCATGCAGGAGGCAGCCAAGTATGTGAGATTATGACTTCCAGAAAGGTAGTCATTTATAATTGCACCCTGACATCACTAAACACCTCTGGAACAATTCCAGAACACGACACACAGTGGTGCAATTTCCTAACATTGTGAGGTGAGTTACTGACCCACTTAAGTACATGGCAAGCAAAATAGTCTCATTGTTACTATCAAGTAATTCACTTTAGAAACAAACAAATATTCCCGCTGCTGCGACTAGATGTTCACTATTGTTAGGATCAATTCTGTTTCTTGGCAGTCCAGACATGTCGAACACAGAATGCCGCCTATAACCCATTCTGGGCTGGCCGCGTACATACATTGATTCAGATCGAGGACACTGGTAACACAGAAAGCCGCCTAGAACCCAATAGGGCCGGCTGCGTTTATTCAACAGAATGGATTGCTGTCCACAATGAGAAATGATTAAAATAAAAAAAACAACATGCAGAAAATTATTTTTTTTAAACAAATATCCTGTGTTCATTAGTTTTAGAATATGAAGTTGATAACTTTGAACAAAGTCATTGCAAATTGAAAATGTTCAGTTAGCACATGGGAAAATAGAAGGAGGGTGGGTGCACACTGCCTCACATTCCGGGGCTCAATTTGCCCAATGTATCATAGTAGATGCAAGTGCATGATAACACTTACTTCAGTAGTAGTCTTTCATTTTTCACCCTTTTGGTGCACCTTGTGCTATGTAACTCGAGACACTTGTTTCTGGATTAATTCCTTCATCAGTAGAGAGCCACAGGTTGTTTTGGGGGGGCTGGAAATGCTGCCAAAAGTCTTCTCGTGTCTGTACCACTCACTGAGCACAAGTGCATAAACACCAGCTCGTCAACTCAGCAGCTCAAGGGAGCCATTTCAACCAGAAGGAGGAGGGTGGGAGCACACTACCTCACATCCCAGCACCCAATTTGCTTTAATGCTTTATGGTCAATTGCAAATGTTCAATTAGCGCATAGGGAAATACCTCCTGCTTGGAATCATTTTTCTTGTACAAACGAGCTGGCACTCTAATCGAGTTTAGCCCGTAGCCCCTTTTAGGACAAAGGCCTTTCAAAGATTGACTAGTGTGTCACAGAATTGAGAGAATCGACTACTTGTACAAACACATTTCTAAGTTAATAATTGCGCGGTGTGTTCGAATATACCTCGTTTTGAAAAGCTGTTTTACGAAACGTCTCGGCATGAATGCCAAAGTAATATTTCTTGGTTTGTTGACATTTTCAGGCTCTAAAGAAGCTGAAGGCTGTCTGCTTAAGGCTGTCATTGGGTCCATGTGTCATCGAAGCTTGCACCTCTGCTGTTCTTGCCCACTTTCTCATGGGGCTGCCATTAACATGGTCATTTATGCTCGGGTAAGGCTTCTGGCTTTCAAAAGAGCTTTGATTCTCCTAACCATCCTAGCTGTGTATTTCTCTATTGTGATCACTCAGCCAACCATAACATGTCTTTTTTTTATTTTAATCTTTTTATTATACATGTCTTTTTTAGTTGGTTTGAACATATTCTGGGACGTTTATTAAATCAATTTGATGTAATATGCTCTGCCTATCTAAGTCCACTGTTTACAGATCAACATTAGAAGACCAACCCTCCCGAAATGTCCATAGAGTTCTACTTTATAGAGATGTTATACTACATTTCTTTATTATGATTGTATAATTCAACTTCTGTCATTGGTAAGGCATCTTTGTGTTTTTTGCTAATACAAAGAAGTCTTACACGTGATATTCCAGTGATGAAGGTGCAACCCCACAAGGTTTCAATCCACAAAATCACTATGTCAATTTAAGTTTGATATTTTTGTGCACCCACTTTTGACTTGGAGACATTGCATAGCTTGTCGTGTTCCTAAATATCCGCGGTCACGATAGGAGGGAGACGTTTTTGAAAAACAGAATTAAGAGCAGAATGATTATTTTACTCCCAGCACTCTGCACATTCTAGACAAATACATGGTATCGAAATATCCAGGGATGTCCTTATCACCTCGATGTTATCAGTCAAATTTAGTTTTAGTTGGTTTTTATCCACATTGCCTTTCCCAACACCCAGGTATTTATATGTGTATCCAGTCCATTGTATTCCCAGATCAGCCACAGGAAGTACTGTTTCTATACCCATTGGGAAAACCTGAGACGTACCCAGTTCATGCGTGACCTTTAGGTAATCCTCTGAAATGTACTTTCCAGGTCCCTGACGTAGACGCTTTGTGAGCAAATCTGAGATCTTCCAGCCAATTCAGTGTTCCCGTTTTGGCTCTCAGGTTCGTAGGTTGGTGGGGAGTGGCTAAATATCTTATAGGAAGAAAAGAAGAGACATTGAACACTCCTGTCCCGAGCAGCTTGGACAAATAAGTTCATCTGCCTGTACAGACCCACGCCAGGGCATTCTTATACATCAGTTTCTTACACTAAAGCCAAATTAAGGTGTCATTGAAATAAGAACTCTCAACTGATGAAATTGAACTCCATTTTGACATCTTGACAGCCCATCACGAATGTACTAGTGTACCTTGTTTAGTCTCTGTAGATTCATGACTGTACTTCTGAGACTACATTGGGTCTGGTGGACCCGCTATGCTCTTAACGGGACAAGGCTAAAATTTACTTTGCTATACACATTTTAGTTGTTTGCCTTTTGGAACGTGGTAGTGTTGTCTTGCAACAGATCTACACAAACCAACATAAACATTGGAGTGAGCAGCAAATCAGATGACGCAACAAAGAATTCAGATGGAATGAATACATTTCTGGGTGTTAATCTAATACTAGTTGAGTTCTAGCTTCACTGGAGGTGGTATCGTTCCACCTAGGTAATCTCTTATCTGCTCGTGTAGTGGTCATGCAGCAGGGCTCCTGCATGTTTAAGTTAGTATAATATTCTTGGACGTCTAGTAATTTTATGCATGGGTAACTAGTCAGCTGTAGTAATGCCACCACTCTAGGCAATAACCACCACAGGGTCAATGCCTTGTTTATATATAAGCAACCATAGTTTTACCAGTCTTGTCATCTTCTTCATAGTGCCTATTCTGTATGAAATGCATATTTTTTAGAATTATGTTTGTTTGTTTTTTCCTTCACAATTCAACAATCAACAAGTATTCAAATAGCATTTGTACGACCCAAATCAACTGGGTCACACCAGGTTGGTAAAAATAAATATATATATTTAAGTCACTGGTCAGTATATTATAGCTGTCAAAACAATGCAGATTCGTTGTGTCATATACGTTCTGGCATGTACATGGTTTAGTGCAAGCCTGGCCCCTCTGTGGCAGCGCTCCAACATTATGCACTTGGTATGTATCCCTTCTACAACCATGTGCCAGGCCAGGTGTATCCTACCCGATTCCTTCTGTCTTTTATCTCCTGAACACACGAACCATTTCCCTGTCCCATTACCTGTTCACATGTTTCTTCAGGGCGGCATTTGGTCAGGGTGTGCAACAAGTCATTTATATACCTCCATGACTTTATTGTCTGTGTAGACCATACTAAGCCGAATTTTTTCCACTCTTTCCCAGTCGTTTACATGCTCAATCCATCGCCCAGTGATCAGCAGATCAGATCTGAAAAATGTATTGTGCTTCTCTAACCAAATAGCAATGTGAACTCTGCTGTTTTTCCCCGCAGTTGATGTTTGGATTTGAAAGCGGATATATCCCTCACACATGCACTTGGCAATAATTCGGGCAGTAGACCTGTGTTTGTCAATTAACTTTCTGAGATTTCTGACCAGTATGTTTGTATTTGAGGGTAATACTACATCATTTGAAAGAACACTGCCTGCTTTGCATTCCAACATTCGTTCGCCTATGCAAGATCGATCTTATGTAGTAATGTGGGGGGGTGTATGTTCGACGCATATTGGTTTGTTAGATGAGATCTAGCATTACTCGTCAGTGTTTTGATGGTCCTTTGTGCCCTTATTTGTGTGTCCCTTGCCTCAGTCCCTCCCTCATGTACTCCTTGTCAGCAAATATTCCTAGGTAGTTGCTCCAATAGTGCCCACTATATTATCGTGGTTACTCTCTGGACATTGTCACATCTAGAGTGCTGTGAGCTTGTGTGAGGGCAATGGTACAATATGTTTCTAACGGCTACATAGATTGTACTACAGTGCAAGATTGATCCAGCCCTAACTGATACACTGTTTTGGCTTCCTCAAATGTTACAAATCTCTTGTTCAAAAATAGGGCCACTCATAGTTTGCATCCTCCCCCACCCATTGTCATATCTCTTTCTTTTCCCACCTGTCTAAAGTGATGTTCATCCCACAGTGGTGCCCTTATAACTTCTGGTATACATGTATTATAAATCCATATTCTCCCACAGCACTCCTGACATTCTAACCTCGCTAAAAAAGAAAAGTTGGACTTCTTCCCTTCCTGATGCACATAGATATTTTCTGGGATTCTGTGCCATCTATTGCCCCACAAAGAACTCCCAATCTGCCTCTTGCCCTTATGAGGTATGAATTGTAGTTACACTTTCCTACCTTCTCTTATGGCTTCGTATACTCTTTTTGACATTTTACAGAGGCCCTACAACCCCAATGTCCTACACATGCCTACATTCTTCCTTTATCTATCTTTCCGATAAACACTTAAAATCTGTTCCACACTCTATAGTGTTCAGAAATTAGAGCTGTGTGAGAAAATCCCTCACGATGCTGAGCGGCCATGAAAATAAAGCCTCAGGCATCAACAAGAATACAACCTGTTCCGCTCTTCTATTTACATTTATTAGACCAGTGGGGTCTTTAATCACTGTTTTAGATCTTTCAGGAATAGGGTTGTTCTGTTTGGCTGAGGGTTGGTAAGCGTTTGTGAACTGCTTTATTGTTTATGTTCAGCAGTCGAGGTGAAAAGGCTGTTTATTGTCGAACTCCCTCCACAGTATTCTTTTTGACTTTGAGATGAAGTTCAGCATTCTGTGTTCTGGCATAAAACAGGCTTGCTAATTTTCTAAAATACAGGTCAATGATGTGGAGTGAGGCAAAAGAGTGCTGTAGTCAGGGTTGCCAAAAGCAGGAAATGGATTGGAGGGTATCATCAGGCATTGTTACCTTTGTCAGTTCATGAGAGAAGTTCTTCCGGTAACTCCGGATGGGTTTTCTTACCCTGTATAAATTGAAGCCAGGCTGTCATTCACTGAAATTTGAAAAGGAATTGGGCCATGACATGCTACTGCAGATATTTGGGTGCGGTCTTTCCCAATATAAACTGAAATGGAATGTCGGAGATGTATCTTTAATTTAAAAGCTTGGTGGTCCCAGGATAGGCTTTTGTAGAACGTCTTAATCTAAGACTTTTTATGTGATTGTATGTGCCTAGTCTACACAGATGAGTTGACAAAAGGTGAGATCATTATGGGGACCCGGTGGTTCAAGTTGGATTAATAGTATCCATTACTGGGGAAGATTCATTGGTGACTGTCTTATGATATTGACTGGAGATAGGATAGAATTGAAAGAGTTCTTTGAATACTTGAACTCAAATACATTTCACATGTCTTTTACACTTGAATTTAGCTATGATGGTAGTGTGCACTGCTGGGCTATGCCCTAATGATTCACGAGTTACACACGAGGCTAAGTACCTTGGAATTAAAATCAGGATGTTGCTCCAAGAGATAGTAGCCGTGAATTGGGCTGATATATTACGATCAGTCAAGCGACAGTTAGAAAAGGTGGAATGCCTACATTTAACGATGGTGGGGCGGCGTAATGTTTTAAAGATGTGCATACTACCCAGGGTGCTGTATTATTTTCGGACGAAACCGCTGTAGCTGTCACATGCACAATTAATGCAGCTACAATCCATTACCGATAGGTTTTTGTGGGGCTGGAAGACTGCCCGCCGGGCTTTAAAATGTATGACATTACCGCTTTCAAGAGGTGGATGGGGAGTCCCGAATTTTGCTTTTTATTATTTAGCTTGCCTTCTCCAGAATATGAAAATTCTGGTGATAGGGGGAGAGACTCCGGTGTTTGAAAGCCCTAATATTTATTTGATGTTATTAGGATGTCAATCTCGACAAGCGCTGCTTTGATTTCTCGAACCGAGTTATTATAAAAGAACTAGATTTAAGACTGTATTAGCTGCATTTAAAGGGTGGAGGTGGGTACGCAAAATTATTGCTCTCAATCGCATTGACTTCTATACCCCTTGTGATTCAATAGAACTTCTTCCCTCAATATTCTGGGACACTAAGATGCGGACTTGGGCGGATAAAGGGCTTGTCTGCTTAGGTAACATGTTTCATGCCGGCATTATGGTTACATTTGATGAGTTAAAGGATAGATACGCGATTCCTCAGAATGATTTAGTAAAATATTTACAGCTATGCGACTTTATTTTCAAGCATCGTAGCATTTTGCCCATAGGCACTAACTTCTTTTTCGAAGTTTTGAACAAACCGGCCAAGATTGGGACTTTATATGATAGTTTGTTGTGTACGCAGCGTGATGATATTGAAGGACAAGATGAAAAATGGAGTATTAGACTCGGTACTCCTGGCCAATTTGTTCAAGAATCTATCGACATGGCAGGCAAAATTACATTGACGGCCAACTTACGGACCCAACACTATAAAACTTTGTTTAATTTATATCATACACGAGTGTTGGAACCATTTTTCTTATCTGTTGCACAATTTCTGTCAAATATTTTAAATGTCGATTTGATGATATCTAGAGAGATGATGATATTCGGATTATGTAAAGATATGGATACTCTGCGTTGTATTATCCATATCGGTTCCTTCTTTTCATGGCCATGTCAGTCGCCCGATTATGTATCGCTTCCATGTGGCTGAAGCCCGATGCGCCCTCATATGAGATGTGGCGGGCAAAGTTCTATAATGTATTCCATCTAGAATTTAATCTTTATCGCATCAAATCACTTAAGAAAAAACAACTAGGGATTAAAATTTGGCAGCCTATGATTCATCATTTAGAAGGCGAATGCCCAGATTAGCAGTTAGTATTTGTTTTTGATTTATTCATTGAATCATTGTTCAACCGTCCTGTTTTTCTTTTTTCAATTGATCGATGTCTATATTGTTTGTATTTGCTTCAACTATGCTATGAACTGAATGACAATAAAAAAAAAATTTAAAAATGAATTTAGCTATGAACTTATTGTATTATAGATGTGGAATTATATAGTAAGGGCAACCAAAAACACAGCAGAATGTAGAGAAAGAAAACATCATGTAATGCCTTACAACACGCTTAAGCTTCCAACGTAAGTTGCAAATAAATGCAATATCTTATGGAGAAATGGTGAGAAAACAGTGTAATTGTAATGAAGAAAGGGAGTTTCTACAGACAATTAATGATATTGCACGTAGATTTCTGGTGAGGGGTTATGATAAGGAGGTGATGAGGTCAGCAAGCAGGAAAGCACAGAATTCGGATCACAGATATACTTTACTGCCTATAAAGTGGAATTCAGAACGACAAATAAGAACAGTGAGACTAGTTACGGATTAGAACACCGAAGCCAGCAATTCATGTAAGACCGTACAAAAGTATTGACATCTACTTAGATAAGGTGCTGAAACCATTTATAACCAGACGTCTTAGCATTACATTTCACAAAGGGAGGACACTTAGGAAAATAATTACTTCAAGTTATCCCACACCAATGGTACATAAGTCTTGGTTATTTGATTTAATGGTTTTTTTTAAATGTGTACATTGTTATGTGTGTAGATGGGCAGATATAAAATGAAACAATTTTGTTATGGTAACTCCTGAATTTGTCATACTACACATATGAACTGTGGTACACACTATGTGGTATATGTAATAATATGTAAATGCAATAAGATGTACGTAGGGAACACTTTTAGGAAGCTAAGAGAAAGAATGGCTGCACACGTCAGAGTACTACATTGGAATGATCCAAAATATCCAGTTCCAGTTCATGCAATGGAGTGTTGAGTTCAGGGTGAACACTTAGGTTTCAAATTTTATTGCATTGAACATTTTATGAATGATGTAAGGGGAGGAAATCGTTCATTGAAACTAAGATGATGTGAGGCTGTATGGATCATGAGATTCAAAGATGTTGAAAGGGTTTGAACATGGGCCGTGAATTAAATACTTTCTGGGCCAATAAGTACATGGTCAACCTGTCTGCTGTACAGGTCCTCCCCCACCACCCAAATGTCCCTTATCAGCCTCCATGATTGTGCCCCTTGCCGAAGCACTCCCTCTCCCCTTGTTGGGGAGGGTTCCAGTAGTATTGCCTTCTGAGAGAGTCCACTGTGTCAGGGGTCTCACACATAATGGAAAAAGGCCTTAATTGGCCTTCTTGAATGTGCCCCTTGCCAAAGCAGTCCTTCTCCCCTTGTTGGGGAGGGATCCTAGCATTCCTGTCCTGGAGTCTCAGATACACCTCTGAGAGAGTCCTCAGTGTTAAGGGATTCTTCACTTAGCGGAGGTCTGGGATAGTTCCCATTATCTCTGGGGACCCAGCACCTTACACTGTGAAAGGCGCTCTCCTTGAAAACGTTCGGTGATCTCCTCTACGCTGATACTTTTACCTTCTGAGGTACTTCGGCGACCGAGCAACCTTAAGCTGATGACCAGTGGAGGTGCCCTACGCAGCTATTGAGGAGCTGGCTCTGGTCCCCCCTTGGCCATCACCTACACATCCGATCGTCTGACACTGGTTCCTCTCTGGTCTCCCCGTGGTGTCCTCCCACCTCCGCTGTCCTCCATCTCTCTTTATCTTCCTCTTCTATTCCCTCCCTCTCTTCCACAAATCTCTCTCCCCTGCAGGCCTTCCTTCCCCATACCTGAGCCATCCCTTTGTAACTCCTGTATCCCCAGTATCTACTTTCCTGAAACTGTTGTAAGTATGTAACTATGTTTTGAATGCAATTGTACCTCCCCATGTAAAGCGCTCTGATACCTCTGTGTGTAGTCAGCTCTATATAAAACTTTTCAAATAAATAAATATGTAGCCATTCAGAAATTATATTGAGACGCTGTTGATACACACCTCAATCTACTGCCCATCTACTTAAGTTTGTAAACCCAGACTATTGCATTTCTAATTGCCAATTCCTTGGATGGGTTTCACAGGATTATGGTGTTGTTTCAAACTTTAAACTTTAATTGGGAAAACGACAAAAAAGCATATTCAGAAGATAAAGACAAAAGAATACCATCATACATTACCTTTTTGTCATTCCCCACATTTTTAGCAAATTTTCTCCACCACCCCCCATTCTTCCCCCCCCCAAGCCCCCCCCCCCCCCCGGAGCTGTGGGATTTATCATTGCAGAGATACACAAAAAAAAACCCAAAATAAAACACAGAACCAACCAAAAGGAGAGCAAGCACACCCGTTGTATCTCGAGAGTTAACAATCTTCACCCATCTAACTCTCTGATTTTAGCCAGTTTGTAAGAGGCTCCCAAATCCGTTCCCCCTCCCTCCGAGCCCTCGGGCCTCTCCTTTTAAAGATCAGCAATTCCCACTTCCCTATATTTATAAATTTACTAAACCACTCGGAAAATCTCGGAGGAGCAGGATCCAACCATACCGTTGCTATACACAATCTAAGTATAGCCATCGCAATAAATAATAACTTTCTTTCTTGTACATTCTTATCCATATCCCGATTCCCAACATTACCACCTGTGGTGAAAGTTTAATCATGTAACCTAACATCTGTCCAAGCCGTTGCCCGACCGCATCCAACAATGAGGACAGACTGGGGCACATAGCAAACATGTGAACACTATCTACAGCAAATTCCACGCATCTAGGACAATTAACTCCACTCACCCCACCCCATTGTTGTATACGGTGTGGCGTAACATACAAATTGAACCACGTCTTGAAGCATGGAACCTGGAGGTTTGCTGATATAGTTGCTGTTTGACTGAAGCCTAATGCCTCTTCACATATTTCTTGACCTGCCTGTACATCAATCAACCAGCGACCAATATGTTTATCCAGATCATCGCTTCTGGTTTCATTCACCATTTTATACAGCGTGGAGATAGTTGATTCACCACACTGGATCGTATCGACCAATGGGATATGGACCCAACTAACCCTTTTGCGGCTTAGAAAATCACGAATCTGTAAAAATTTAAAGAAATGCCGGTTGCCTATACCAAATTTCTGTCTAATACTTTCAAAGGACATGACCCCTGTTTCCGTAACAATGTCACCTATTGCCAAAACTCCTTGCATATGCCATTCTCTAAAATAGCCATCCCTGAAAACCTCCGGTAGCAAAGTATTACCAATAACAGGGGTGTATATATGTAATCTTCCGATTTTAAATAATTTTCTCACGGGTGTCCAAACCTTAAATGCTGCCAACAGAGTCTTGAACCTTACCCTTTTAAAATAGACAAAATCAATATGTCTGAAAAGCAGCCCCTTTGCTTCCTCGCCATAAATTAACCGATAAATAGAAATGTCTGCACCAGCAGGTTCCTCCCCATCTAATAATAAAGCTAAATGCCTCAACATAATTGCCCAGTAATAGCATTGAAAATTCGGTAATGCCCAACCTCCCCTATCCCTAGATAGTGTCATATATTTCATAGCCCGTCTGGGTCTTTTACCAGCCCATACAAACCAAGAAATAATACGATCAGTTTTCTTAAACCATATCAAATCAACTAGCAAAGGAATAGCTCTAAAAAAATGCAAATTCTTTGATAAAAAAATCATTTTAACTACATTACATCTCCCCATAAGGGTTAAAAGTAAATTATTAATCCGTCGTGCCTCAGAGTTGATTTTACTTAATAGAGGGGCTAAGTTAATCTCTACAATCTCCTCGGGTTTGGCACTTATCTCAACCCCCAGGTATCTTGCCTTGCCAATCACCCGTGAGTCTGTCAAGTTAATTTTCTCATTACAAATTATTTGTGTTTTGGGGTCATTAAGATGATATCCTGAGATCTTGCCAAATTTAGTTTTCAATCTCTGAATTTCTGCTAAGGCAATCTGTGGGGAGGATCAATATAGAGGGCAAATAATAAGGGGGAGCAAGGGCAGCCCTGCCGAGTACCTCTTAAGATGGTAATTATACCGGACTGGTTAACCGTAACAGAAATTTGAGCGGTAGGCTGTTGATACATGCTCCGAATAGCACAGATATAACTATCACTTAGACCATAATGTCGCAAAACTGCACATAAAAAAGGCCAGGAGAACCTATCGAAAGCTTTCTCCGCATCCAGCAGAATTAGAGCCATAGGGTCTCCTGAAACCTTAGTGAAATCAAAAAGAGCAATAGTTCGGCGTATATGGTCGATCGTTTCTCTTCCGGGGACAAACCCGTGTTGTTGTGGGGATACTAGCTTCTTAATCACACCGATTAGCAAGTATCTTAGCATAAATGTTTATGTCACTATTTATAAGCGTGATGGGCCGATAAGATCCCGTGTCAGTAGGATTCTTGCCTTTCTTTAAAAAGGCAACAATTCTGTCTCTTTGCCATGTTTTCGGGGGCTTCTCACCCCTTTGCACCCTGCGAAACAGCTCCAACATGACTGGAGTAAGCTGTTGCCGAAAAGTTTTGTACAACTCACCCGGAATAAAGTCCGGACCTACCGCTTTGCCCACCGGAAGAGAATCGATCGCTTGCCAGAGCTCATCTATTCTAATTTCAGCATCCAAAATTCCCATCTCCTCTGTAGAGAGGGCATCAACCTCTATTTCTTTTAAATATTCTTGTATCTCAGCCTGTAATATCTCGGTATCAAGAATATCCTCATGATATAATTTTTGATAGTATTTTTGAAAGGCTAAGGCGATGGCCCCCTCCTCTGTCACTAACCCCGCATCCGGATCCAGGATAGCATTAATCCGAGTGGCAGACTCTCTTTCTCTAATTCTAGCGGCTAGTACCTGTCCCGCTCTTTCACTGTTTTCAAACATTTTGGAATGCCACGCCATAAATTTCCCTGCTGCTTTTGCCTGTGACACTTCTGTAATAGCTGACTTGGCTATAGTGGTCTGAGTTTGAGCCCTATCGCTATCTCCACCCCGTGATATTGCATGGACTAATGATAACTCTGCCTCTTCTAGGTCTTTATACAGTCTCTGCATTTTCACCTTCTCTTCACTCTGACTTTCCCACCCATACCGAGGTGTCTCCCCCCTAATCCCAGCCTTAAGCGAATCCCATACATTTTGAATCCCAGGACTATTTAAATTTTCATCTAAAAATGTCGAAATCCAAGGAGCCATAACTTCAATAAATTTAATGTCCTTAAAAAAACCTCGATTGAAGGTCCAAGTATCAGGTTTATTTCTACAGATTGGCATCGTGACCTCAAGCACAAGCGGATTATGATCCGACATAACTCGCGGGAACCTGAAGATACTAGAACCAGCCAAAAGAACAGAGGAGATGAAAAAATAATCAAGCCTAGAACAAGTCTTGTGAGGGGCTGAAAAAAAAGTATACCCCGGGTCCTTCTGCTTCAAAGCTGCCCATACATCAATCAACCCATGTAACTCCATAAAATATCTCATGGCCTGGTAAACTTTGGGTTTTCTTCCTAGATAAGGCACCCTAGAATGATTCAGCCATTCACAACCCAAATTTATATTAAAATCCCCACATACAATAAGTGGTGATGGCCAGCCGACCAGCTCCAAACTCAGCCACTTATATAATTCAGGGTCATCAAGTATAGGGCCATAGATTGAACATAAAGTGACATTTTTATCTAAAAATCTACCATGTACTATAACCCATCGGCCAAGACTATCCACCGAAGATCGAATGACACTCATCTTCCCCCTTCGTGCCAAGATTGCCACTCCTTTAGTTTTAGCCTCCAATCTAGTCCAAGAAACGAACTGATACCCGTCAAAATCCAGAAGTTTATGCCGGCTAGCCTCGATGTGCGTTTCCTGAAGACATATAATATCTGCCCGCAGGAAGCGCAGATCTTCTCTAACCCGACGCCGTTTTACAGGGTCATTTAATCCACATATATTAATGGTGGCTATTCGGATATTAGCCATACTTCCTACCACATGTTCCTAGCAAGAAAAAACGACTAGAAAAAAGAAACAAGGCAAAAAAAATCCAAAGTCTTACAGCAATCTAGATTCATTTTTGTTGTTTCCAAAGGTAGCACAAACCCTAAACATGCCTCCTCCCACAGCTCCTCCCCCACCCTAGTACGCCCTCCCCCCACCCCAGCCAGAACCCATCCCCCAACCCAAAAACAGGCAAAATAGATCACCAGACCCATATGATGCCTCCCACTTCTCGAGTGCCCGAAGATCACTCCCTGTCTAAAAGTCCAACCTGGAAAAAAAATGGAGCAAAAAGGAGAGCCAAAAGGAGTAAATAAACACTCAAACATCAGCATATAGTGGATACACCAAACCATATACTCAAAACGAAATCACAGATCAAACTTGCCACCCTAACCCAACCCATAAAAAACACAACAGGCGATCAAACATCAATTGTCTGGAAGTTCATTGAGGTACTCCTCGGCCTGTATTTCTGAAGTGAACACCCGGATCTTGCCCTTAAAGATGACCTTTAATCGTGCAGGATTCATTAAAAACACCTCACAGCCCTTCTTTTGGAATGGAGTTATCAGGAGGCGCAATCGCCACCTGCGTTCCACAGTAACGTGGCAAAAATCCGGGCGGACAAAAAACACATGTCCCTCTGCCGATCGCTTAGCCTCAGGACGGGCTTTCTCGAAGATGGCTTGACGTAACAAAAAATTACCCAAAAAAATCAAAATGGCCCTTGGTTTGGCTCCGGGGTCAGGGTTTTTTTTTAACATAAGAGGAAAGCGATGAACTCTTTGGATCTCGGTTTCCCAGGACCAATGAGAGAGCTCAGGAAATGCGGCTTGAAACAGCTTAATAACAAAGCCTCTAATATCCTGGCCCTCTACTTTTTCCTCGATCCCGAGGAGGCGGAGATTGTTCCGACGTAACCTATTTTCTGAGTCCTCGAGCTTCCACATTATATCAGCTAACTTATCATCATTAGCTGTTGTTTTGTTGACAGTTTTCTGAAGCCCAGACTCGAGCTCGACAATCCTCTCTTCCAAGGCCGCAGTTCTGGCGATAACTTCTGAACAAGACTTAGTGTTCTTCCTTATGGCCCCCTGTATCTTCATCGTCGCCAATTGTGCCCTCTTGTGCTCTTGTCTCGCATCGCTTTGGATAGATTTGAGCATATCGTATATCAGGCTATTGGATGGGGGTGAATGAGATTCCCCCCAGATCCCTTCGGATCTGTTCCTCGTGACCTTAAGCCTCCTGAGTCGGTTAAGCTTATCGCAGCCTGTGAATAGTACCATTGAAGGTTATTACTGGTCTCTGACCCATCACTATGCGAGAGAGTTAGCCTAGCCTTACTACGGCTATGTCGGAATGTGTTTTTAGAGTGTCGGCTGTTTTAGGGGGGCTACCATCCTCCTTATCTGAGGTGAAGCTACCGCTCTCGTAGTTTGCCGTAAATTCGATATCCGAGTCCTCAACCTGGGAAAAGAAGCTATCCCCATCAAGGGGATCCGCTGGCCTGGGAACTCCTTTACCCTCATTCTCCTCCACTAGCCTGATACAGGAGGGAATGGTACCCTGATGTGGTTGCCCACCAAAAAAGTTTATAGCCGCAGCCCCAATAATGGACCCCTCCGTCTCTTCAGCATTCGAAGTCTCTTTTACCTCAAGTCCAGAGTTCAAATTCCCCCAGCCTCTATTTTCTGTAGCCCGGTGGCACACTGATCCCTGGTGAAATCCTTGGAGCCACCACTGCCATGGGAATTTAACACCGTCAGTCGAATAGGGGATTTACCAACAGGTATCTTCGCTTCGCTCTTGCCAGAAAACATAGAAGGGACAGTAACTGCTTTCACCAGTCCTGCTCCCTCCTGAGCGGTTGAAATATCCCCTGGTAAAACTGCCATAGTCCCTGCTTTCCCCTGATCTTTAGCGCCTGCAATGTAATTCTCCTTGGAACCAGCGGAGGGAGGAAGTTTCCCTTTCATTAGCCCTGCTTTCTTTGCACTCACTGCCAATGCACGGGGGCCAGTCTTTTCAAGTTTCTCCTGTTTCCCCGACCTCTCCGTTTTCTCTCCCGCAGGCGGCTGTTTCTTTAATCCGATAGTTGGAGTTTCCACCGCGGATTTTACCACAGTGACGGGACCGTTCCCGTTTCCATTTTTCCTCGGCGGCATCGGGGCGTGCAGGGAGACAGCTGCCTCGCTAGAACTCCTCTGGGCTTTTTCCGCTGGCCACGCCTGCCAAGCTCCCAGGTGTGCGCTGCTTCGAAGAATGGTGAATGCGAGCCGGGCGGACCGCAATCACAGCCTCTGAATCTCCCACTCCCGTGGCATTAACTTGGTCTCCTTTCGCAGACCGTCTGACAGTCCTGGGTCTCGTTTTTCCGACTACTGCTACTGCCGTAGCAGCCTTTGTCCACCAACAACTCCTTGACAACTCCTTAACCGCTCCAAACCATCCGCGCTCTCAGGTAAGACAGGGAGAGACGCTCACTCGATTCAAGCGGCCGCCATCTTGCCCCTGCCCCTATGGTGTTGTTTCAAGATGAATTCTTGTACTTCATATACTTTTTAGATTTAACGAGTATACTGGATAGGTAACAATGAATTTGTGTGGTTTGTTTTATACATATTTCTACATTATACATTGACACTTGGTTGTTTTATTATTTTCATGCCTGTTAACACAAGTGGATGGGGACAGAAGTTGACGTTTGTCATAGGTTGGTGATGTACTGAACTTGTAAATGACGATTGTATTAACAAGTAACAAATGAGAAAGACACGGGTGGGATCAAGATTTTATTTAGCATTTGGGTTCCCTTGTGCATTACCATATATTCCTTTTTATTTTTCATGTAAATAGTGTATCTTCCCACTATGCTGTTTTATCCCATACACTATTAAGATTGGTGGAGAGACATTTAGTATGTATATAGTTTTTAAATACAACGTGGTGTATTTACTTATAGCCCTTTTGAAGTTTGAGTCCAGTATGCCATAGTGATGAAACAAATGTTGGCTTGTGGATTTCAAGAGATTTGGCCTTGTGGATCTTAAGAGACCTGTGGATCATACGTGGAGACTAAAATAACAAGAAAAATGTAAATATTTGATTCTATTATTGAAAGAGTGTTCACTGAGGCATTTCATAACTGAGAATGATAGTTCTGAGTGTGACTTAAAAGCCGAAATCCAATTATCAAAAAACTGAATGTAGTGACAAAGATACATTTAAATTGGATGAGATGGAGCAAAGAAACAACGTGAATAGATGAAAGGTTTCTCTTCAATAGTATAGGGAAATAATAATGATAATTTAAATGTTGAACCAGAGCTACACATGAAAGATGGAATGTGCAGAAAGGTAATTTGATATTATCAAAAGGTTTTTTTTTTTTAATAGAACTTCCATGAAAAGAGTCATTTGTTGCCTAACTTGTCAGTAGAAAATGAAACTGCATTGGAGACAACCACAGGTGCAATAAAGAAATCAAGTCGATGCAAACAAATCAGAATACCAAATTTCTAAATGTGCTACTCTATATAGGGGCCTATTACGATACAGACCGTAAAGGCTCCCACCTGCGGTCAGAGCCTTTAGGGCTCCATCGTAATGAACCACTCTGTTTACTTGCCGACCGCCTCATTATGTTGGAGTCAGTCAGAAAGTAAATCAGCCGGTCAGTCCGGCTGGCTTCCGAAGGGCTCGGAGAACCCATCCGCCAGTCGGAAGCCGGCAAGTAATATCAAGGGAGGGTCTTTCCGCCCCTGAGATTATGATCACGGTTTCTGACGTGGTTTCCATCACGGCCTATCCGACATGGAAACCATGTCGGAAAAGCGTGTTTGGAGAACCGCGGCAGGGCCCCCTTTGGTGCGTACCCTCCAGTCAGAGTCCGAGGAGGCACCTATGGTGCCCCCCCTATTGATCCCTGCAACTTGTGGCAGGCACCTTGAGGTGCCTGCCACGGGGTGCAGGGATGAACTCAACCTACCTTTTCTCAATGGGAGCTTGTGTTACGGCCGGTTTATGGCCGTAACACGAGTTCCCATTGAGAAAAGTTGAATGCAACAAGTGTTAGGTCCCGTCTTAATAGGCTGGTTGGGACCGCCGAGCGGGTGTTGGTCGGTCCCATGACTGAGTCGGTGTCGGGTGGAAGGAATTCCACCCGACATCGAAATAACCCCCTTAATGTTCTCTAGGGACCTGAAGAGTTGATCAAATATAAAGGTAAATGCCTCCACAATGTGAAAACAATGTGAAGTTTTCCTTCAATAGAAATAGTAAATGCTAAGAAAATCACCTGTGTGCAAACACCAATTTTCTTTTTAAGCGCCAACAGCAAATTAAAAGTAGCACCCTTTTTTCTCCAGCTAGGACATTCCAACTGGTGCCACAGAAATGATGGAAGCAAGAAGGTGTTTTCCTTACCTGTGTGCTTGAGCATTTGCCGTTGAACAAGTCTCTGACTGGCATTTACCCAAGATGAAGAAATTGATTGTCTCCCATGTTGGTGTAAAACATTTTTTGGCTCCTTTCTATCAGAGAAAATGAAAGTGAAGAAAGCAATTTATTTTGACTAAGTACAAATATGGCTTACAACAGTCCACTGATGTAGAGATTTAGGTTCTCAAAAATGGAGAAATATTTTACACTGATAGCACATAGAAGAAGCTTGGTTGCACAACAATCAGTATGGAATCCATAGGGACAGTTATGTAAAGAGCTAAAACGTCAGTTTTTGTCCAAACCTGCTATAATGAGCTCATGAGAACATTGCTTCCTGGGAGCATACATTTCATAATGTCCATTCCTGAATCCACTCACACAGACGCAGTGCAGCTAGATTGTGATAAAACATCGCTATGTTATTTTTAATATTTTGAATTGTCCTGATAAAGGAGGGGCCCCGCCTTCCCAACTTGCATGCAGGGTGGAATATTCTAGAAGGGCTTGTGTGCGTGGAAGATGGGATTCACATGAAATATAGCTAAAAAAAGGCCTTGACCCAAGGTTGGAAATTGGATTACCAGATTTTTAGGTGCGATAGTGCATAGTGTTGCATGTCCATTTGTTTTCTTATTGCATTCAAATTATAATCAAACATTTTGCGCTTGTGAGGCTGGTCACCCTCAGTCCAATACAGATCATGCTTTCCTAGATCGCCACCTACCTCAGGAATGTCACTACTACACAAGACAGAGTAGTAAAGTGGTATACGCCACTACTGCCATTCAATTTCAAGTACTTGTGGAGAATTCCAGATAATGTTTGGCGGTCTCCTGGAGGCCATACGTTTTCCAGTTCCTCAGATTGGCTACAAGTCTCTCATTTTACTGAGCCCGTTTGAAGGAAGTGACAAACGTCCCTGATAATTTAGGTGAGGCTACTACACCGGAAAGATTAAGTGCCAGAGACAATAGCTCCCCGAATCGGTGAAACGTACCTTGGCCCAGCATGCTGAAGGCATTTTGGACTTCAGTCCTTTCTGCCAAAATTCGACAGGTTTGTTTTGGGTACAGCTTATAAGTAAATACATATATGTTTGCTAATAGCTTTACAGCAAATCAGGTTTGGAGTGGTGGAACTGAAAGAGGGTAAGACTTGTGCCACAATGAGGAAAATACACTAGTGATGCACAGCGTTATTGGTATTGTGCAGGTACTTGTTTATCAAACAAAACCAATTATAACCTCTGCCACCATCGTGGATCCACCATCGTGGATCTCAATGCATACTTAGAAGTTTAGTAAAACAGCGGGTACCTGCACATCTTTAGGACTTCCTAATGAGAGCTGCCGTGGACTTGTTTAAAAATATGCTGATGAAAAGAAGAAGGGACGGGGAGGCAGGGATTACTTTGTACCCATAGTCCCAAATCACAACGTAAAACCTGGGGGAAGAGTGTTTTAGATTACCGAGAGTACGAGAAATGGTCCGCCCTAGCATTGCAGCCAGTCTCAACTTCGCCTTTATTAAAACAATTCTACAGTCTGTTTGGGAATTGGATTTCATCTTTACTAAAAATGTTGATAAGTCGCAAATTAAGTGTTACTGTATTCAAAGCTGGAAAGTGGAGGCTGAGTCTTGCTGACTTTTTGCTTTGAAGCGCTTTGTGGGAAGATTTGTCCCCATATGCTTTTTCTTTTTTTTTTTTTCTTTTTTTTTCTACCATGGGCTCCCGAGTGAAAGGTATATTGTAGCTGCGTAGGGTGCATCAACCTCCAACTATCTATAAGGCCAAAAGTGTCCAGCAGGTCAGCCAGCCACAATTGAGACCTAGCCAAATCTCTAGGAGGGTGGCGATCCAAAGTGCCAGAGACCACGGAGTTAAAGTCTCCACCCAGGATCAAAAGACCCTCAGGAAGACCCAATAAGAGCCGCCCAAGGTCGGCAAAAGTCGAAGTCTGCAGGCCCGGAGTTACGTACAGTAAAGTATGGAAAGCGTCTTACCCTCCCATCTACCGGTGAGCGCAGCATAACGCCCCCTGTCGTCAAGTATTACATCATCAATTTCAAAGGGGAGAGAGGATCGGATGAGAATACCCACTCCTCTGGAGCCGGAAGTGAATCCAGAGTGAGCGACCATTCGGTATCCACGTCTATTCATAGCCTGGCATGGGTTACCAATTAAATGCGTTTCTTGCAAAAGAACAATATCGGGTGAATGACGTCTAATGAACTGCAACACAACCCCTCGTTTTATCCTGTCTCCCAAACCATTGAATTTCCAGGACAGCAGTCTCAACTCACTACACCCCATCCCCGTGAAGGAAGCGAAGCACACCCCTCACAGGACCCAATGATTGAAATGGACGAGAAAAAAATACAATGCCTTGTGAACAAAAAATAAACACACGAACAAACCCCCACCACCCCCCGAACTTGAACCCGTTACAACTCCCCCCACCCTGCACCCCTGCGTACGACTCAAAAGCCACCCCAAGTTGCAGTGTGCCTGTCGCCCAATCATAAAACTAATCTACACAAAGAACCCAGGAGGAGGAAGAGTCCCCTTACACCCCTGCCACCCTCGGGCCGATCCAGAATAGCACAAAAGAACAATTATCCAAACTCAGCTGGCAAACAGGCAGAAAGTTCAGACGTCGGAAACCATAATGTCACTCTTGCTCCGGCGAGCCACCGTCAGCACCACCGGGGTGTTCAGTTCGATCACCTCTTTTCGGCAGGGAATCAAGCCAGTCACTGACATTGTCCGGACGATCAAAGAAAAACGTTTGTTCCTCATACTCGATCCTCAGTCTGGCTGGAAACAACATGGCGTACTTTAGATCCAAATCGCGCAGCCTTCGCTTCACTCCCTGAATCCCCATTCTCTGCCGCTGAACCAGTGGAGTAAAGTCGGGATAGAAGTTCACAGTGGTGTTTTCAAATTTCACAGGGCCGCTCTCCCGAGAAGCCCGAAGGATAGCGTCCCTATCCCGAAAGTGAAATTGTTTGGCAATGATGGGTCTCGGGGGGGGCACCCGGCTTCAGCTTCCCACCTGGAAATCGGTAGGCCCGTTCAAAAGCGAAGAATTTACTGAGGCCGGCGGGGGCAAGGTGATTCAGGACCAGGTCTTCCACCAAGAGGTCGGTGGCAGCATCCTCGGGATTTTCCGGAACACCTATAATGCGCACATTATTACGCCGGGCCCTATTTTCAAACTCCTCAAGCCGACGCGACACCAAGTCCTGTGAAGAACACAAGTTGCCGATCTCAGTCTGTACTTCCGTGACATCAGTAGTCAGGCTGGAGGTCTTCAGATCTAAGGCCTTGACCCTTTCATTAGTCTTCGCCAGGTCCGCTCTAATCAGCGTGACATCGACAGCCACCGTATCGATCTTGGAGGCGAGGGCCTCGTACTGTTGTCCCATGGAGGCCTTCATACTGGTGATGGCGCTCATGACGTCTTGAAGCGATACCTCCGTGGGCGCAGCAAGATCCATCGTGGAGTCTTCAGGAGTACGGCCAGTGCCACTGGGGGATCCCTTAGGATGGGTGTAGCGATCCATCACATTGGTTTGAGTTTGCCCCCCACGGAGAGGCGTTTTCGGCTTGCGCTTCTCAGTGTCCGGTCTGGTGGCCATATTGGAGACAGTGCCCCGGAGGGGCCCTCGAGAGCTGGTGAAAATGGCCGATCACAATGAGGCCAAAAGTACACGAAATGGGGCAAAAGTAAAGAAAGTGCCAATAGAACTGGAGGCCAGACACTCACGGAAGAAGGCACTCAGCAGTAGAGCGAAAGCAAGCCGGATCCGGAGTAGATCGAAAAGGAATGCCAGTCAATCAGAGCCCGGAGTAGGAAAGCGAAACTGAAAGTTGAAGTGAGGCCGCCTGGGGGAAGACCCCTCCGGCCGTTGTTGTTCAACTACTCCTCTGCCTGAAGATCAGCAGAGCCCCCGGCACCGTCCCGGGGCAGGCCGTAAAAGTACGAATCGATGTAAAAGTGGCTCCCGACGTCCGATTTCAATTTTGAAAGGAATATTGAGGTCAGCCAAAGATCGCCTTCAAAAGCCCATCTTCAGAATCAGGATATAAGCAGGATATTTGCAAAGGGCGGCGCGGGTCTCGGGAGATCTGTGCTCACGCGACCATCATGGATGCCCGCGAAGCTCCTCCCCCATATGCAGTTTCTAATGGTAATCCATCTGTGCATTAAAGGCTCATTATTTTAAACATTCCCCTTAGTCTCATTAATCTCACAGTGTGTGTCAAAGGTTTTGTATGTAAAAGATACCTATAAGCCTGGAGGTCTATATATAACTGCCTGTGATCGTATACCACCACAATCAATATCCTTAAATTGTGATTTATTATTTTCACTTGTATTTGTAGCTTCGTGGAAGCATATTTAGTTTTGCAGGCCCCTTTTAATCTCTATGCCATTTTTTGAAAATCTCCAATTAATGCATTGTTAGGTCTCGCCTGTCGATGCGCATGCGCATCGAGCTTGCGAGACTATTGGGGCTTAACCACTCTTTAACTAACTTGCAAGGAATCGTGGCTATTCCTTGCAGTGCCCGTGACTTTTAAGCTCAATGCGCATGTGCATTGAGCTTAAAAGCTCGTGCACATCAGTTCCCTCAGCCGGCTGCTTTAACACCCTCTCCCCGCTCCGCCCCCTCCCCTGCCCGCCGTGTCTCATTTCTCCTCCCCCCTCCCCTTCTCTCCCTCCGTCTTGTTTAATCCCTCCGTCTTGTTTAATGTAGCGTTCTTCCATATCCGCTTTTATCGCATTCATACACCATCCGCTACTCTATACACGAGCGCTTGCACTCTCAGTGTATGTCGGGATGAAGCTTGTTTAATCCCTCCGTCTTGTTTAATGTAGCGTTCTTCCATATCCGCTTTTATCGCATTCATACACCATCCGCTACTCTATACACGAGCGCTTGCACTCTCAGTGTATGTCGGGATGAAGGCACATGTCACACACTGTGGCCGGTGAATTGCTTTGCCGACTTCCTTCGTCGTAAAGGGTACTTGTCCTCATCGCAGGGTTATGGTCATTATTTTCGGTCCCCATCACATTATTTCTCAGCGTGTGCTCTGCCTCAGGACGGCATTTCTCCTCCCCTCGGGCAAGCAGATAGCCGCAATAACACCCTCCCTGCTCAGCTTTCTTCTCAATTTCTCCCCGTCTCCACTTCCCATTAGGAGCCCTTCCTCTCCCCACTTCGTATGCTAGCCTTCACTCTAGCAATGGCAGTGCTTTCACTTGTTACAAAATCAACCACTTTAATGGTAGTCTGTGGACTAATTCAATTCCGAATATTTGTTTCGAAATCTAAACTTTGAGAAAGCCATACGTGATTACACAAAATGCAGATCTTTTATTTTGTGCTTTATTTTATTGCATAATGCATCCCGGTGTCAATTCTGGCGAAAGAACACATTTTGCACAAAAAAGATGAAAAAATAAATTTGGTGCGAACAGCTGCTTGCGTTCTGTTTGTTCATGTTGTTCCTGTGATATAATTTTGTAGCGAACTGCTGCATAATTACTCAACATGGTATAGTTTTACAATTTTTTCCAAATTACACCGGCGTAATTTTACTTTTGCTCAGCCCCTGGTCTTTTTAGAGCAAGTACATAGAGACGCAAAAGTGAACTCCGCTGACTTTAAAGCATCCTGCTTCAAATGCTTGAGACTGCTCTAATCGCCTGTAGTTTTATATTCCCATAGCTGCCGCTTGATTTAACGACACCTGGAATAGCGCCGTAAACAGCACTCGAAGTGTAGTGGAAATGCTGTATTGATGTCGGCGTAAAAGCAGTTTTTGACTTTAGGTTACTTGATGAAAAGAAGACATTGAAGAATTATAAGAATATGTTACTTTTTTGGGGACCTTTTATATAGCGTGAAACTGACTCGAAGGTATTGGGGCGCTTTACCTGAGCACCAGTTACATTACAGAAAGACGAGTTTATTTTTTTTCTCTCTCCGGAGATTGAGTGATTTGCCCATAATCACAGGTTGTTGAGCCAACGCCGCTCCCCCTGCCCCCTGCTTCACACGTCTCACGGCCAGCAGGCCGTCTCGTATTTCTCCTCCCTCCCTCCCTCATCACTGACGACGCGAAAGATTTACCTCCATAAATCTTAGCTTGGTCGGGTCCGTTTTATTTTTTGCTTTATTTGTTCTTTGCCATTCTTGTTATTGTGTTCAGGTCCTCCGAAAACCCTCATCTCCTTCCTCTCAGCTGTCAGAAAACAGTGGTCAACGCACTTAGTTTATCACGTGGCCTGGACTATGGCAACTCTTTACTTGGGTGCTCTTCCTTATGTTGTAAAACAGTTTCGAATTGCGCAGAGCACAACAGCCTTTCTGCTTAAACTTCCTTGTTATTCTCCAGCATCTGCACGTCTTTTCTTGCTTACATTGGCTTCCGCTTTAGCTGCTGTTTGTATTTAAAGGCCTCTGATTCTCTCATCGAGCTTTCTATGGCACTAGACCGAATTACATTCCAGACAAACTTCAGATCTACTCTTCTGTGTGCATTATTACGCTTACCTGCTCAGAATTTTCATCTATTCCTTGAAATTCTCAGGACTAGACTAAGAGGTCGTGACTTATTCTTCTTGGACCCCCAAATTATGGAATGAACTCCCTTCTGTTCTTCACGAGGAAAGTAGTTTATCAGTGTTCTGATGCAACCTGAAAGCCCATCTGTTTCCATAGGGCAGCTAACTATGATTTCTGTTCTCTCTTCTCCATTTTTGTTTTCACATTAAACTACTGAAAATATATTATTGCAGTTTCCTTTGCAAATATGCGAACAAATTCCCCGACCCTACTTATTTCTCCCACTCCCGCTTGCTACCCTGCTCCCCCTCCCCCGCCTCGCACCAGACTACCATTTGTCGCATTTAGACTACCTTCTCCCCCACCCGACTTGAAAGGCAGCCTCACACACCAACATTTGTCTCTCACACCACAGACTCCTGCTCCCCCGCCCACCCAGCAATGCCGAGAGCTATTCCCTCCCACTTGTTTTTTTACCCGCTCCGCCCCCTCCCCTGCCCGCCGTGTCGCATTTCTTTTCTCCTCTTTGCTCCTCCAGCAGTTCTGTCACCTTTCCTTCTCTCCTCCCTTGTCCACCTTTTCATTGTTTTTGCCCACCTCTCCTCCAGTTGAACTCTGTCACTAGCTCCTTTCAGCCCCTTCTCATTCCAGTGTTTTCGGGTCCCATCTCATGCTTGTTATAAAGGGGCTGCCAAAATGCGGACACTCCTCAACCCTCTGCTTCACATGAGACTCTGCGGCTCTCCTGGGACAATAAACCACTCCAGAACAAACATGGAGTTGTCATACGCGGCCATCTATCTCAATTAAAGGCCACATAGCTTCTCTAACCTCTAGGAAAATCTAGCCCTGCTATTTAATTTTGGTGCGGGATTACTGTGTAAAGAAGGTTTGCATAACGTCTCATCTGACTACCTAGTGCTTTAGTTTAGCATTGTATGTGTTTTCATAGGCTTGTGTGTATGTCCTTTAATGCATGTGCATGCTTGTCTTTTTCTGTTCAGTTCCCGTGTCAGTGTGTGCTTACCTGGATTTCCGTTTGTCTAATTTATGTGGCCTTTGTCAACGAGGCAATCCGCTACTCTGTCCAACGTTTATGAAGACGAGACACTCAACCACGCAATGCCACTCACACACACAACGCCACTCACACACGCAACGCCACTCACCCACGCAACGCCACTCACCCACGCAACGCCACTCACCCACGCAACGCCACTCAGCCACGCAACGCCACTCAGCCACGCAACGCCACTCACACACGCAACGCCACTCACACACGCAACGCCACACACACGCAACGCCACTCAACCACGCAACGCCACTCAACCACGCAACGCCACTCAACCACGCAACGCCACTCAACCATGCAACGCCACTCACACACGCAACGCCACTCACACACACAACGCCACTCACACACGCAATGCCACTCAACCACGCAACGCCACTCACCCACGCAATGCCACTCACCCACGCAACGCCACTCAGCCACGCAACGCCACTCACACACGCAACGCCACTCACACACGCAACGCCACTCACGCACGCAACTCACACAGGCAACGCCACTCATCCACGCAACACCACTCACACATGCAACGCCACTCAACAACGCAACGCCACTCAACCACGCAACGCCACTCACACATGCAACGCCACTCACACACGCAACGCCACTGAAACAACAGCGCCACTCAAACAACAGCGCCACTCACACACGCAACGCCACTCACACACGCAACGCCACTCACACACGCAACGCCACTCACACAAACAACGCCACTCACACAAACAACGCCACTCATCCACGCAACGCCACTCATCCACGCAACGCCACTCATCCACGCAACGCCACTCATCCACGCAACGCCACTCATCCATTTGCAAAACGAAAAATGTTAAACTCTTCTATTGCGAGACCTATTGCATTTTCAATGCTTGTTTTTCTAAAAGAGTGTGAATTTCGTGTCCATGTTTAAGCGAATGTCTCATTATCATCATTATTCTTTGTTTAGGGATTTACTGAGTCCTCCATGGCTTCTATTTTTGGCCAAAACTACCTCTTACTTTAGGTGCACATGGGCCAAAGAAGGCTCATTGGAGAAATAGTGGAGAGGGTACTAGGATCTCCCGGCACTTAGCATGCTGAGGGAAACAGGGCAGGTAAACACTATAGCCTGCCTCGGTTCTGTTGGGAGTTATAAATGTCAGGGGTTCCCTTTTTCCTTCAAGTTGTGGATTTCATTGAGGGGTTATCTGGAACTGGATTTGGCATTCCTGCGACTTTTCTAACGTCTAAGGCTTTCCAAATCTTGCTGAGCTTTCTAAATCGCCCGCAGCCACCAAACCGGGGATGTTGTTGATATAGTTCCTTGCCTCACAATGCTGGACTCAGCAAGGAACTGTTAGCCAGGCATTAGGTAGGAGTCTCCAGGAGCTGTACTTATAACGCTTATGGTGGGGAACAGCATTTACAACGCAACTTTTACCACGCAGTACCTTTACCACGCAACTTTCACAACGCAAGCGTTACAACGACTTGGGCTGGGGGGGCGCTGTAGGATAGGGAATAGTTTAATTTACTATCCAACTCCTTCCCTACTATCCACGGGGACTGGAGTTGGAATAGTAAATTAAACTATTCACTATCCAGCGCCCCCAACGCAAGTCGTTGTAACAAGTTGCGTTGTAAAACTTGCGTGGTAAAGGCATGCGTTGTAAAAGCATGCGCAGTAACGACATACATCCCTTATGGTATATCTTGCAGCGCATGTATCTGCTTTTTATCTGCGTTTGGAGCTGGAACTAATTATAGTTCGGAATTTTGTTGTATATTTTTATCCAGTTTCTTTAATGTCATGATGATCAAAAGGTGTGCGATGTTGCTCATATAATGCCATTTAAATCAATAGTCATGTAATTCATGTCACATTCCAGTATGTTCTCAGAGTGTCAAATGATGCGTGACGACACCACTAAGTCAAGTCTATGCTATTGAAGTCGAGCATAGAAAGTGAAGGGCAGAGGGCAGTCTTCACACTTGGCTACTCTAGGACAGGCCGAACAGAGTTGTTTCTCTGGTTACTATTGAAGGCTAGCGGAAGGGGAGACACTCAGCCTTCTTGCACTGTTGTTAGTGCATCTGACAGCTTGAGACAGGAATAGCAGGTCTAGCTGTTTCCTTGTACACAGAACCTCATTCTTCTAACAGGAATGAGGGTGTGTACCCCCATTGAAACTTGTAACCGATTTTATTTTCTGCATTGGTAGAATTCTGCAATAAAACTAGCTCTGAGAAGTAGCAGAAAAAAGTAGGATTGCTATGTATAAATAACAGCAATCATGCTTGAGTGGTATCTGTTATTCATACTTCTGGTAACCTTTGCTGCTGTTATACTATTTGTCTTCATTGTGGTTACAGTTCATGTCTAGTGCTCTACACTAGAATTTTTTTTCTCATAAATATTTAAAATTGATATTTTATGTTCTAATGTTTATTGTGTGTGATATTTCTTAACGAAAAACGTTTCGGGGTTCCGCTAATTGTCCTTATAGTATCTCATGTGATTGCTCATTGTCCAGAACACACCTTGCTTAGATGCTGCTCAGTGGGTCTGTGATGGTTGCTGCACAGCTGGTTTTCTGGTTTGTGTTGGATTATTTATTAAGTCCTTATTGCCTGGCGGGTTTAGAAGACCAACCTCTGCGTTTCTAGAAAAATCGAGAATGATATCAGTACAACATAAGCACTTTGTGTTCTATCCACAACTGTTTTTGACACTCCCCATTTATTGACACTCCTCAGGTATGTGTTTAGTTCTTACACTGGATGTGGCAGCAATGTTTCATCTCTCCCGGACGAGAGAGGCAGTTGATTTTTTTAATTTCTGTACTGATATTGACCCCTGTTGAGAAATAGTTGTTAAACTATTTGCTTGCATGTTTTAGCTTTGTTTTAGGCGCAGTATCTCCTGCTGTTGTTGTCCCCTCAATGCTCGTGTTGCAAAATGCTGGATATGGAGTTGACCAGGGGATTCCCACCTTGTTGATGGCTGCTGGCAGCTTTGACGACATCTTAGCAATCACTGGTTTTAACACCTGCTTGGGAATGGCATTCTCTACAGGTAGGGCCTGCTGCTTATTTATCGAGATCAATCCATCTGACTACTAAACTGTCACTCATGTGCAGGTAAAGTAAAATGTGAAATTCAATCTGCAACTGTGCTATCCATTTGGTCTTTATGTTTCAGTTGTAATTTTAATTTTCCATCCACGTAAACATTGAGGAAGACTTGTTGATGTATTTTAAATGCATTGAGTTGGATTAACCTCCATGTCAACATCTTTGACAGATCACTGTGCAACTCTGCCTATTCAAAACCACCTTTATAGGAGTAGAATATAAATCACAGATTTTTTAAATCCTTTAGTAAAATCTAAACAATTCAGCTGCTGTTAAAGGACCATTAACTCAATCTGGCTAATGCCGCACCAACTATCTGCATAGTGCATTAAAGCCTCCTAGGCCAGATCCCTGCAGGATTAAGCAAATGCCCTCCTGATTAGGAACCACATCACGGTAAGTCTTCACATTCCTCATTAACATAACTAAAGAAAGACGTGTATTTCAAAAAGAGGATGGCTTTTGCACTAAATTTCCTCTCTTCCTGTCACTTGATAAAAAACTAGCACCTCCGGACAACTAACGTTCACAGTGGGCAAGCCTCATTGAGCATATCTAACATCACCATTAGATGAGAGCCATTGAGGCTTTTCAGTCCAACCCTATCCAGTAGGATCAAGTTATTGCGACTCCCTTTTAGCGAATGTGATGAAGGTACAGCACAAACATAATAATGCAGGTTTTTGCCAATGTACTACGCAACTTCATTTTTATTGGATTCGATGCTAGCCTAGTCTGTACATTTCAGTTATAATGAGCTTTTGGCAGACAATAATCATAATATAATAACAGAGGAAATACTAGTTGTTAGATATTGAGTTTTGATTGGCAGAGGTTTGCACCCTGTCCAAGCAGGAACCACAATCGTAGTCAGGGTAAGTCACTACACACCTTAAATTATCCAGTCAGGCTTAACTCAAGAGTCAGTGTGTAAACTATTTGTGCATCACTTCATACAATTACACTGTGAAAACACCACAAAAAGACTCCACACCAGGTTAGAAAAATAGATTGTGATTTTATAAATAAAACAAGACAAAAACAGCCAAACTCCAATATGTAGAAGTAGAGATGTGAATTTTTAAAGAATAAATATCCAGCTAGAGCTTAGAAGTAATAAGCACTTAAATGGGTTATCTGGCTGCACTAGATCGGAGCAAAGTCAAACATTAAGGCACGGGCGGATGCAGAGACTCACTTGTGCCCGCTGAACCAAAGTACCATGAGCCAAGGTGCGTTGTTGACGAGGATGTGGGATGCAGATGAGGCGATGTTTCGATGTCGAGCCAACTCAGTGGATGAGACGCGTTGATTTTCTCTACGCAACTGCGGCGATGCATCGGTTCCGAGTGCGAGCGCTGCTTCTTGATGCAATGCGTGGCTGCTGCTACAGCAAAAGGCAAAGCTTTGGTTCCGAGGAGGATGCACCGGGTCTGCTCTCTGCAGTGACGAGGATGCGCTTCCAATGAGAAAGCGTGGGTTCTTAATGAAGAAGCACCTTAGGTCTCACTTACAAGGGTCCAGGACTGGGGTGGCACCGCTTGGCAGGACAGACTCACAGCTTGCAGAGTCCAGGTGCATGTGCAGATAGTTATAACGAATATAAGGGTGGTGGCAAGTGCACCCACTAGCCAGTCCCTAAACCTTCCCTTTTCTTCATATCAGACACCCCTATGGTAGGCCCAAGGGCAGGGTGTATTGTAAGTATAAGGTAGGATAAGCCCTGGTGTGTGTGGCATGTCCTAATAGTGAATTACAGCCATTTTCGTTTTTCAGTATTGCAAGGCTACCTGTTCTCCATAGGCCAGAATGGGCAGTTAGATTATAGCATCTTCTAATCCTAACTGACTCAGGGAACCTGGTAGAAATTCGAGTTTAGTATGCCTGAACTCAGAATGATCAAATCCATCTTTTAGTGAAGTTTATTTTAACATTCTGTGTTTGAAAATACCACTTTTAGAAAGTAGGTATTTTCTTGTCTAAATATCCAAGCCTGCCTCTGCTAGGTTGTGTATTCCTTGTCTGGAGTTTTGAGTGACAGGACTGGGGGATGCCAGGAAACAGAATGAGTCAGCCCAGTGGTGAATAGAGAGATCTGCATCGAGATGGGTGGGAGGAGTTGTACCTGGGACCTGAATAGGGCTGTGCCTGCCTTCCACAATGCTGGCATCGCCTCCTGTGGTGCGGCGGATGTCTCTGCCCTGCACTGTGAAAGAAGAGAAGGAATCATGTCAACAAAGTGCTCCAGGGCCGTGTTTTCCCTCCACAATGCTGGCTCCACCTCCGGTGCGGCGTCTGATGTTTCTGCCCTGCACTGTGAAAGGAAAGAAGGGGTCTTGTCAACAGAGTGCTCCAGAACTGGTTTGGACTGGGCAAAGGCCCCTCTGCATTCAGAAGACAAAGGATTTTTGGGGTATACATATTGGGACCCTGATCCCAAGAAATTAGATCACTTTTGGACAACAAGAAGAAGCCTTTGCTGAGGAGAGGAACCTGAAGAAACTGAGGAGAGACTAACCCTAAGCGGAAGTGCTGCTTGGGGGATTGGCCTGCAGTGGTTGCCTGACTGCCAAAGAGAGGAGAAAGGGACTTTGTATACTTTCATCAACTTGTAAGGATCTCCAAGGGCTTGGAACAGAGCTTGCTTCAACACCCAGCTCCCCAGAGTTCCTTGGGAAGGGCCTGCTGCTGTTTTTGGGCCTTCTGAGGGACTGCATGTTGCAAGGATCTGGAAGCGCGACTCAAGAGTAAGAAGCGTGTTACAAGGAGCAGCCGCTGCCGTCGCATCTCAGAACAAGTGTGTCGCCGCTGTAGCGGATGCATTGCATCGCATCGAGAGAAGCGTCTCGCACCAAAGAAGAAGCGTGTCGCCGTTGCAGCTTCTGCCATCGCATTTCTGAACAATGATGTTGCCGCTGTAACTGGCGCATTGCACTGCATCGAGAGAAGCGTCTCGCACCGAAGAAGAAGCGTGTCGCCATCGCAGCCGCTGCCGTCGCATTTCTGAACAAGGATGTCGCCGCTGTAGCTGATGCATTGCACCGCATCGAGAAAAGCGCCTCCCATCCACGGAGAAGTGTGCCGCTGTCGTCGCATCTCTGAACAAGGGTGTCGCCGCTGCAGTTGTTGCATCGAGGAATAAGAGTGTTGCCGCCAAAGCTGCCGTAGTCGCATCTCTGAACAAGGGTGTCGCCGCTGCAGCTGACGCATCGAGCCGAGACTTCTCGCAACATCGGAGAAGCGTGCCGCATCTGGAAGATCTTCACATCTTTATTTCTTTGCACCGGAACTTTGCCACATTTCCATCGCTGCAATTTTTTTATTGTGGAAGCGTAACGCATCGTAAGGTACATTGACTTAAAGTGTCGCATTTTAAGAACTGAACTGAACTAAGCTAAAACCACCATTTTTAAGTACAGTATTGTGGATTTTTGTCATTTCTGGTCTTGTGTTAAGTCTATATAAAGAATACTTCTTTTTAATATACATCTGTGTGGTGTCCATCTGTAGTGTTGTCACTGGGTTACTGTATGTGGTCACAAATGCTTTACACACTGCCTCTGAGATAAGCCTGTCTGCTCTTGCCAAGCTACCAAGGGGGTGAGCAGGGGTTATTTTAGGAGTGTACCCCCTTACCCTTACTAAAGGCAAGGGTCCCTATTTGTCACAAGTACCTACCTGTGCCAACTAGAGACCCCCAAATCTAACAATAAGCTATATCAAAATTAGGTAGAGAAATCCATAAGTAGGTCTTATGTTGTCCAACTAACTTGTGTGGACACCGAGGCATGGAAACGTTTACATGGGAGCTCCCTCAGATCCAGTCCTCCTCACCCACTCTGAAGAACAGCAGGCAGCAGAGCAGCTCAGCAAGGCAAGAGCACAAGGCAGAATCCACCAAAGCAGTAATCAGCAAAGTGGCAGTACTTTCAGCAGTACAGCAGTTTTCTTCTCGGCAGAGTAGACACAGGTCCAGAGGTGTCCTGATTTGGTAGTGCCAGAGGTCAAGTATTTATACCCAGTGGTGCCTTTGGAGTGGGGCAGAATTTAAAGAAATCTTTGAAGTGCGGCAGACTTCAAAGACAGCTTTGAAGTGTAGAGAGGTTCTCCCTTCCTGCCCTTGCTCCAGACACACTACAGGGACGTACGCAATCCTTTGTGTGGGAACAGGACACAGCTCTTTTAGGTGTAAGTGCCAGCTTCTCCCTCCCATCCTGCTCACGATGGTCCATCTGCATGCAGATGACCACTCAGGCACACCTACCCTTCCTTTTTGTGGCTGTCTAGAGGTAATGCAGGAAGCCAGCTGTCACCCCCCGTTGTCAGGTCTAAGTGCAGTTTAAAACTGTACATACAGGCTCTGCAGTGGCAGGCCTGAGCCATGGTTACAGGACTACTTAAGTGGGTGGCACAATGAGTGCGTCAGGCCTACTAGTAACATTTAATTTACAGGCACTGGGCTCGTGTAGTGCACATTACTAGGTGCTTCTATGTAAATTAAATATGCCAATTGAGGATAAGCCAATGTTACCATGTTTAGATGAGAGAGCACAAGCACTTTAGCGCTGGTCGGCAGTGGTAAAGTGTGCAGAGTCCTAAAACCAGCAAAAATGGGTTCAGAAAAATGAAGGGAGGGAGGAAGGCATACAGTTGGGGGAAGATCACCCTAAGGGTGTCAGGTCTAACAGTAGAGCTTCATAGTAAAAAAGGATCAGTAATGAACAAGTACTGGCAATGCTGTTGCATCTGGCTTATAACTGAAAGCACTTATTTAGTCAGTGATGAGTTTAGACAAACAGTAATTCAACATACATGCACTATCACTCATCGGCACTCATACCTTCATTTATCCCCCCCACTGACTCATTTGTGCATTCAGCAATTTACCCAGTCACAATAAAGCAGATGCACAAGCTCAACAAGTGTATGGAATAATAAAAGTACAATAAAAACAACATGCAGCCACCTAAACTTGGCAGGCATTTGCTAGCAATTTAAAAATACAATTATACATACCAATAGGCTCCCGTCTTGCAATGATATTGTACATGGTGCAGTGGCGGCTCCTCCGCTAAGGTGGAGAAACTTCGCCCCACTGCTTTAAGCAGAGTAAATAAAGGAGAAATAAAAGGATAATAACTTGGGGCGGAGGGTGCTGCTCTGGTCTCAGAGCAGGGGGTAGGAGTGGTGGGCACACCGTAAGTGCAAATGTCTGTTTGACTGTTTGGCTGGTTCTCTTCGGCCAGTCAAACAGTCATGCGCACTTTGCATGTTCTCCACCCAGGCTGCATTACAGCCTGAGGGGAGAACATGAACAGGCTCCCATTCCCTGGCTGAGCACCGAACCACAGTGCTCAAACAAATCACAACACTGCATTACAGCGTTGTGATTGGTATGGGGAGCCTGGGTGCTTCCTGTTCCGGCCGAGCAGAGAGACGACTAGACACAGCAAGATTTATTTTTTCGTTACTCCCCACCCTGCTTTCCGCTCACCACCCCGGATCCGTGCCAGCCGCCACTGACATGGTATATCAAACTTTTAAAGTTGCAGCATAGCTGCCACATTTAGAAGTAATGTGTCAGCCATCTTAGAGCAAAAACACAAAGATATGCTATACACAATACCATCCCATGGCCACTCAGTAAACATCGCACAGGGCACTCATTTTCGAATGCTAAAGTGTATAGTGTATAATGTATTACTGTTGTACTGATACAAGGTTGGCAACACTTGAACAGACCAAGGAGGGCTGCCCGATAGATGTATGTCAAGTTTCTTTTTTTCCATTACAACGACTTGACAGGCCTCAACATTTACCATGATTGCCTAGGGGGCGTTTAAATGAGTTTCCCAGAACAAATCTTTAGCCCCTAGTGTTTGTCAGAGTGAGTGAACAACACAATTATCCATGCTTACTTCAGTAATCTGTGACATAACGTGTAACAAAATTCCTGTGTGCAGCTATTAAAATAGTGCAATATCAATTTACCCTTAAAGGCCTTTTGGCTTAAACATAATACCACAATAAAATTTCATAATAAACCAATCAGATCTATGGCATTTGAAATACCTTTTCCTAATGAACCAATGAGACCCATACCCATACCCTTTATTACTGACTCCTCACCATAACCAATTCAGGCCTATTTTATTGACCATACGTCTTCTACAACGTAACCATCAAATATACAGTCATAACGTTAGAAATACGTATGGTATTAAAGTTGGCTAAACAATATAGAACCACTACTAAGAGTGCCTAACAAGGATTCTCACAGAGCAAAGTTACTACTCCCATGGTTTTTTCAACACCAGACTCCTGGCCTATGAACAGCAATCTCAGAGGATCCATGTAACACAATACCTGTGTACAGACTTTAACGCGTGTAACACCTTTTCCCCATGAACCAGTCAGGGCTATAACCATCATCATTGGATTTGTACCATAAACAACTCACACCTTCTGTATTGAGCACATTTTTGTCACAAAGCAACCATACAGTTATAAAATTATAAATATTTACAGCTGGCAAAACAGTATACAATCCCTACTAAAACAAAGATTTTCAAAACTAAAATCCACCTCCCTGGTTTGTAACCAGGGTAACCAACTCCAAAGGCCTGGCTGGCTTCAGTAACCTCCATGTAACGACGTACCTGTCTACCATCTTTATCTTGGAGTAATGACAATCCACCCTTAGAGACCTATTGCCTTTAACTTATGCTTTGAACAGTAAATAACTCTGACCTGCTCTCTTTTTCATATTGTTTGATAATAAACTGATTGATACTATGGCATCTGACATAACTTTGTTGAGCCAGTCAGGCTGCCTTTTTTATATTTGCTTTTTACTGTCCTCAACATTCTCCTACTAGGTCAAGCATAAGCTTTATCTCGAGGCAGCCACCAGGCAAGCTGTGATCAACATTACAAATACCTATAAAAGGACATCTGTCAATACAGTATACAGTCCGCATTAAGAATGTCTGACAAGGGTTATCACAATCTAAATTGCGTAACTAAGGGTCTTTTCAAGAGGGTAACCTAGACCAAAACCCTTGCTTTCTAATTTAATCTGTAAGATATAATGTAATGAAATATTTGAGTCTACAGCCATTAACATAATTCAATAATAATCCACTATTGAACGCCTATTGGCTTTAACAAATATGTTTCACAAAAGTTAATTTAGGCCTACTCCCTTTGTTGTAGCTTTTGGTAATCATCAGATCAGACTTAGGGCATCTGACACACATTTTCCCAATGAAGCCCATAGTAGAGCTCGGATCAGCTCTGCCACATATTCTTCGGAGACTTCAACCTTCATTCGAATTACACAAATGATCCAATTGTCTGTTCTTTTAGGACTTTCCTCTCTGACATGAATTTCTCACAGCTATGTAAACGTCCTACTCACAAAAAAGGCGCCACTCTCGACCTCAAAACAAACAAGATGATGGATGGAATGTTGCACAATGGCAAAACATTCACCCCCAGTCACAGATCTGGGTTTAATCCATCGTTATTTTGCTCACTAAGCCACCCCAGTTCAGACACTGGGTTCAAACTGGAATGGCATGGTGAGTAAAAAAACGATGGATTTAGGCCCAGATCTCTGTACTGGGGTGAATGTATGACATTGTTCTGCATTCTATCCATCACCTGTTGTTTTTTGCATTTGTCACCCCGAGTGGGACGGGTATGCTCAGACTTGAGTCCCGTGCTCTCCATGCCACTGGAATCAAGCTATCCAGGCTGATGAGGGCTGAAAGCCCGAAACCGGTCCTTGGATGCTTGTTTCCAGTTCAGGGAGGGCCTAACTACTCCTGAGGCGGAAAGCCAGGAGCGCTGATTGAACTTGTTTTTAACATTGTATTGTTTCTCTGTACCTGTGTGATTTTAAATTTGACAGGCATCTTGGCATTCCCCCCTGCCTCCTCGGGAGCTCCCTGACAGCCGACTTGGGCGCTGCCTTGGGGAGTCCTCCCTCGCTGTTGACATCCTTCGCGGGCGAGTAAGCCCCGCCCATCTTGTAGGCCACGCCCCCTCCTACCGGCTTAAAAGCGCGCGCTGATCACTAGCGCGCCCTCCTAACTACTCCTGAGGCGGAAAGCCAGGAGCGCTGATTGAACTTGTTTTTAACATTGTATTGTTTCTCTGTACCTGTGTGATTTTAAATTTGACAGGCATCTTGGCATTCCCCCCTGCCTCCTCGGGAGCTCCCTGACAGCCGACTTGGGCGCTGCCTTGGGGAGTCCTCCCTCGCTGTTGACATCCTTCGCGGGCGAGTAAGCCCCGCCCATCTTGTAGGCCACGCCCCCTCCTACCGGCTTAAAAGCGCGCGCTGATCACTAGCGCGCCCTCCTAACTACTCCTGAGGCGGAAAGCCAGGAGCGCTGATTGAACTTGTTTTTAACATTGTATTGTTTCTCTGTACCTGTGTGATTTTAAATTTGACAGGCATCTTGGCATTCCCCCCTGCCTCCTCGGGAGCTCCCTGACAGCCGACTTGGGCGCTGCCTTGGGGAGTCCTCCCTCGCTGTTGACATCCTTCGCGGGCGAGTAAGCCCCGCCCATCTTGTAGGCCACGCCCCCTCCTACCGGCTTAAAAGCGCGCGCTGATCACTAGCGCGCCCTCCTAACTACTCCTGAGGCGGAAAGCCAGGAGCGCTGATTGAACTTGTTTTTAACATTGTATTGTTTCTCTGTACCTGTGTGATTTTAAATTTGACAGGCATCTTGGCATTCCCCCCTGCCTCCTCGGGAGCTCCCTGACAGCCGACTTGGGCGCTGCCTTGGGGAGTCCTCCCTCGCTGTTGACATCCTTCGCGGGCGAGTAAGCCCCGCCCATCTTATAGGCCACGCCCCCTCTTCCTCCCCTTTTTTTCCCTTGGATCCCGGTATCAAAATATGTGTTTAGGCCGGAGGCGCAGCGGACGGGCGCAGCGGGCGCGACGATGGCGCGCCGAAGGCGCGCCAAAGGCAAGCCCGTCTGCGCCCGTCCGCGACAGTCCGGGGCCAGGGGCACGTCACTCTGCCCCCCACATTGCCTATACCCCTGACCAGCTCTACCACCTCCAGGGACCATGGCCTATCCCAGCCCCTATCTACTCTCATATTTCCCCTCTTGGCCTCTGTTCTGTTACTTCTCCTTTGATTTCCCCATCTACAGCTGACTCCTCATGTTCTGCTGATGACACGAACTCATCGACAGCTCCCAAACCCCTCAAAGCACTTTACCTTAATACTAGATCTGCTGTCGCGCATGCGCACGAACTCTCGGTCCTGTTGGACCTTCATGCACCAGACCTTCTCTTCCTTACGGAGACCTGGTTTGGTGATGACTCTCTTCCTGCCCTTTTAGCCACTTTACCGGCCCAATATTATGCCCTGCGAGCAGACCGTCCTACTAACAGAACCGGAGGCGGTGTAGCGGTTATCGCCCGTACTGACCTCCCTTTTCAAATCCTATCTCTGCCTGCCATTTCAACCTCTGAATACTTGGTCATTCGCACTACCGCCACTACTCCCTCCTTGACTTGTTTTCTTATTTATCGTCCTCCCAAATCTCCCTTGCTGTTTCTCCATGATTTTCTGGAAGTACTGGCCACCATCACTGTTAATAATTCTTCTATTTTACTCCTTGGTGATTTTAATTTTTGGCCCTCCGACCCCGCCGAATGCTCCTCGTCTAAGGAGCTTTCTGAAACCCTTCAATCTTTTAGTTTCATTTCACATGTTCACTCTCCCACCCACATTAAAGGTCACGTACTTGACCAGATTTGGTCCCTTAACTGCCCGGTGGACCTTCTCTCAATTTCCCCTTGCACTTGGTCCGACCATTATCTTGTCTCATTTTCCCTTCCTGTGCACTCCCCTGTCAAACACCCCCGCCCTAAAAACATCTGGGTTCGAGCTTGGGGTCGAGCCAATCTGGATGATCTCTCTGCCTCACTCGCTGCCTCCCTCCCCTCAGTAAAGGGCTTACCCACCTTTTCACAGGTCAAGGCCATAGAACAGTGGCTGTCTTCAGGTTGTGACGCTGTGGCACCGCTCAAACGTATTACCTCTAAGCGCGACAAAGACGCTAACCGTTGGTTCAGTAAAGAGCTTAAGGCCACCAAGTTAGCGGTACGACGCGCCGAGCGAGCCTGGAGGAGAAATTATAGCCCCACTGTACGTTTGGAGTATGTCACCATCCTGGCCAAGTACAAAAAAGACATCTTGGAGGCCAAAACCATCTATTTCTCCTCCAAAATATTGGCTGCTGAAAATCAGTCCAAAGAAATATTTGCCATTGTCCACAACCTGGCGTTCTCGGACAGGTCCACTCTTAAGCCTGCCCCATCCGAGGAACTCTGCTGTTCCCTTAACAATTATTTCATTCATAAAATTGTGACCATTAAGGCCAACATTCCCCCTCCTTCTCCCTCTTTTGTTGACCCCCAGTGTCCCCCTCCTAAGGCTGAATTCACTTCGTTTCCTCTTATGACTAGAGAAACCTTGTCCACCTTAGTTCCCCTGGTTAAGTCTGGTTCCCCACGTGATCCTTGCCCCGCTCATGTTCTTCGTCACATTTTTACCTCATGTCCTGACCCTCCACTTCATTTCTTAAACAGTTCACTTGCCCAGGGTGTGGTACCTGACCCTCTGAAATCGGCGGTGATTGTGCCCATCCTGAAAAAACCCGGCTTGGACCCCTCTGTGCCTGCCAATTTTCGTCCCATCTCCCTTTTGCCATTTCTGGCAAAGGTGCTCGAGCGCCATGTCACCTGCGCACTGAGTACCTTTGTGGAGATGCATGGAGCCCTTGCCCCCCGTCAGGCCGGCTTTCGCCCCGCACACTCTACGGAGTCCGTGGTCATTTCTGTCTTGGACAGCCTCAGGGAGGGTATGGATACCAACCAACGCCAGGCCTTGGTGCTCCTCGACCTCTCAGCCGCTTTTGACACGGTGGATCATACCATCTTACTTTCCCGTGTCAGGGCGGCGGGGGTCGGGGGGACGGCCTTGGTCTGGCTTTCCTCCTTCCTGAGGGACCGCACCCAGGCTGTCCGCCTGGGTGATTTTACAGCGGACGTCTGGAAAGTTCAGTGCGGGGTCCCACAGGGCTCCTCCCTCTCCCCCCTTTTATTTAATCTTTACATTGCCCCCCTTATTTTTTCTCTGCAACAAATGGAGGTCGCCGTGTTTAATTACGCGGACGACCTCCAGCTTGTCTTTGACCTGTCTTCTTCTTCCTCCTCTGCTCTTAACTTTCAATCTATCATGCTTCACATCAGGGACTGGATGAACCACAACCACCTTAAACTCAACCCCGATAAGACCGAGTTGGTGTTGACAGGTGGTTCATCCAGCCCCTGGACCCCTTTGTTTTGGCCCCCTTCTCTTGGTCCCTCTCCCACTCCTGCTACCTCAGTTAAAACCCTTGGCATTAAAATTAATTCTCAACTGTCTCTTCACTCCCAGGTTAGTTCTGTGGTTTCTGCCTCTTTTCTTGCACTGCGTACTATACGCAGGGTGTCCCGTTTTTTCTCATTTTCTGCCCTCAAGCTTATCATTTTGGCCATGGTGGTGTCCCGCCTGGACTACGGGAACGCCCTATATGCGGGTATTCCTGCATATAGTTTACGGCGTCTCCAACTCATCCAGAACCAGGCGGCCCGCCTGGTCTTTAATCTCCCGAAATTTCATCACTCCACCCCCCTCCTGAAGTCTCTACACTGGCTGCCCGTACAGGCCCGAGTCCAATTTAAGATCGCCTCCATCACCTTTCTCGCTCGTCTAGGCTTAGCCCCAGCCTTTATTTCTTCAGAGATTACCCAGTATGTTCCGGGTAGAGAGCTCCGCTCGTCCTCCCAGGCCCTTCTTACGGTTCCACGGTTCCGGAGGAAGAAGTGGGGAGGCTCTAAATTTGCCACCCTGGCCCCGTCCCTGTGGAACTCTCTCCCTTTGGGAATTCGATCCCTCACTGTCTACCCACACTTTCGGAAACAACTCAAGGCCCATCTATTTAAGAAATCCTTTGAATAACCCCTCCCGGCCCCCTGTTTCTTTCTTCTCTCAGTAGTCTGTTAGTGGTAGCGCCAAGAAGCCGCTGGTGTATGTGCGCTCTTATAAATAATTTTAAATTCAAATTCAAATTCTAGCTTGGCAGTTCGGGCTGGACTGTTCCCATGGGGCACAGGGTCAAGACTGATTTGCATATGGCTGGGTTCAAACTGGAATGGCATGGTGAGCAAAAACACGATGGATTTAGGCCCAGATATCTGTACTGGGGTGAATGTATGACATTGTTCTGCATTCTGTCCATCACCTGTTGTTTTTTGCATTTGTCACCCCGAGTGGGACGGGTATGCTCAGACGTGAGTCTCGTGCTCTCCATGCCACTGGAATCAAGCTATCCAGGCTGATGAGGGCTGAAAGCCCGAAACCGGTCCTTGGATGCTTGTTTCCAGTTCAGGGATGACCTAGCTTGGCAGTTCGGGCTGAACTGTTCACATGGGTTACAGGGTCAAGACTGATTTGCATATGGCTGGGTTCAAACTGGAATGGCATGGTGAGCAAAAAAACGATGGATTTAGGCCCAGATCTCTGTACTGGGAAGAATGTATGACATTGTTCCGCATTCTGTCCATCACCTGTTGTTTTTTGCATTTGCCACTCTCGACCTCATCACCTGTTGTTTTTTGCATTTGCCACTCTCGACCTCATCATTGCCAAAGACAACTTCATACAAATAAGTGAAATCCTACCTTGTGGCTGGTCGGATCATTTTCAAATTCCCTTCCAAATCCTAGACAAGGGACCAGCTTGACAGGGTCAACCCCTAAAAGCGAAACAACTGACTCTCAACATGAGACCTCAACATTAACATGATAACTTCTATCACCAAAAATAGACTTCAACTCCCACCCCCATGTTTGACCAACCTTGACGATCTTTCTGAACAGTACATTAATACTTTCTCTAACATTCTTGACTCTATTTCTCCGACACAGCTCAAAAGGATCCTAGTCAAACATTCCAAACCATGGTTTAATGGTGCCCTAAACTATGAACGGCGCAATCTAAGATTCTCTGGGAGACTCTCGAGGAACTCTCCTTCCACCACTAAGTTATCTCAATTGAGGAAATTGAGAAGCGTCTACAACAAACACATTCGCTTGGCTAAAATCGAACACTTCAGAGCTCAGCTGAATGGAGCCAAAAATAGACCGAAAAAACTCTTCGAAATCATTAAGGAACAATCTACCTAATCTTTTAAAAAGAGCTCTACTCCACTACCCCTGCTCCCTAGTGGTGATGATTTTACAGCTCACTTCACTAACAAAACAAGGGAAATAGAGCTGGAGCTATTACCTGCTACTCCAACCTTGTAATCCATGATACAGCCCGCAGGATATGGGGAGGTGGCAGAGTCCTCGACAATATACTCGCCTTTGAGCAGCTCTCTCAAAAACAACGCCTCTTGGAGCAGTTTTCCCCTACCAGACTGCTCTGAGATTCTGCGCAACATGGCATCCATCAAACCCTCCAACCACTTTGGTGATCCTCAACCCCCCGAGCTCTATAAAGATTTAATCCCAGCCTTTCTTCCTCTTTGGTCCATGATCATTCATGAATCCCTCTTACAGGGAAAGATTCTGGACTGCCTGAAAGTTTGGCAAGTTACTCCCGTTCCTAAAAATCCCAACGGGGACCTATCCGATCCAAACAATTCTCGACCTATCACCAGCAGTGTGACTCTAGTTAAAGTGCTAGAAAAATGTGTACATTAGCAGCTCTGCAAACACATTGAGAAATATCAACTCCTGGATCCTCATCAATCAGGATTCAGAGCAGGGCACAGCACTGAAACGGCACTAACTCCCATTGTTGATGACGCTGTGAGAGCCCTTGACCAAATGCCCCTTGTCTCCTGATCTTTCTAGACTTGTCTTCAGCTTTTGATACCATCAAACACGAAAACCTCATCATCTCCTACAACATAGGATGGGATTTTCGGCCCCGATCCTAAACTGGTTTGCCTCGTTCCTTCACAACTGCATGCAAAGGGTCAAAGTTAATCATGCCCTCGCTTCCAATACCCCTGTCCTGATTGAAGTCCCCCAAGGTTCTACGCTATCACCCACTCTCTTTAACCTGTTTATGGAGCCTCTGGCAATCATTCTGAACAGAGCGAACATTCAATACCACATGTATGCAGATGATACGCAATTGTACCTGAAGATCTCCTCGCACGAGGACATAAAAACTTTAAATGCTGCACTTCCCCAAACTCAACAATGGTATGCTCAGAACCATCTCCTACTAAATACGCTCAAAATGGAATTTCTTTTGATTACCCCACCTAATCACTCAGCTCTAACCCTTGACTGGATTAAACACCAAACTGCTCTGAACTGTACACCTCCTGAGTAGACTCTGCCAAATCTTTGGGTATCACCTTGGATAAACACATAAATATGCAAGCACACATCAGTGCTACTACTAGGGGTGCCAATTTCCAACTCAACACTGAATCAAACCATTCCTACCCCCCGAAGATCTCAGGCTGGCGGTTCAATTTCTGATTATCCCTAGACTGGAATATGGGCTGTTGACCCTAGCAGGACTTCCAAAAGCTAGCTTGGCCCCACTCAGAGCTACCTTGAATGCATCAGCCAGACTTTTAACGGGCTCAGGGAAATTTGATCACATTTCACTCGATTCAGCTATTCACCACAGTACCCAATACTACCTTGCAAATAAACTTGAGCTATCGGGCTCCAGCCGGAACCTCAGAAGTACATCCACCCTTCTCTTTAAACCTCCAAAATTCAAAAAGAAAAAAAAGTCATACAACCATGTGTTCACCGTTCTTGCTCGGACAACCTGGAACTCCTTGCCATCCGAGATCAGATCCAATCCATCCATGACTTCCTTTAAAAAACTGGTCAAAAGGCTACTAATGAACAAATGTTAACGCATTGATCATGCTGGTTCCTTTAACTGCATTGGACTGTTTGATTCTGCTAGTTCCTTCTTTCTGCTAAAATTCTTTGTTGCACATCGCACATCTTCGGTCGTTTCTTTTGTATGACGTTTGACTAGGAGCGCTCTATGGCACCTCCGAAACACTATACTCTTTAATTTTTTAATGTTTTCCCCCAGGTTGTAACTTCACTTAGCTGGTTTATGTTTTGTATACTTGCTGGTGCTAACTCTGTACTGCGCTCTGATACCCTTTTCGGTCTTGCTCGCGCTCTATAAAACTTTTCAAATAAATAGTCTTCATCATTGGTTTGTCTCTATAACCGCCTGTGGCCTCCTGTATTGCCCATTTGATGATAACCATCAGACAAACTGTCGTAAAATTACAAATATAAGCCCTCCGAAAAGGACCTGAAAAGTATTTGTCAGAGGTGGCAACCAACTCTAAAACCCTAGCCGACCACAGTAAATCATGAGACTCTGTATAACAATATATATGCCTACAGTCTTTAACACATTTAATGACAATCCATCCTTAGAGGCCTAACTCTTTAGCAGACACTTTTCACGATAAATTAATCAGGCTTACTACCTTTGTCGGAACTTTTATTATTTAACATACCAAAATATTGGCATCTGGCATAAATGTTCCCAAAATAAACAATCAGCCCAATAGTCTTTATTTATAGCTTATCATTCTTAATAACGTAGGCCTACTGTATTCCATATACGCTTTACCACATAGCAACTACCTAAATACATTTCTAAAATTACAAATATGTACAAAACTGAAGTTGTGGAAACAGTATACAACCAGTCCTAAAACAGAATTGGAAGTATTCTCAAAGTCAAAGTCTTCTGTCACAAAGGTTTGTCACAAGGGTTAACCAACACAAAACTCTTGCTTATTGTGGTAATCTCTGAGAGTTGAAATAATACACAAGCAGAAAATCTCTGAGAGTTCCCATTACACAATACCTGCCTACAAGCTTTAATACACTGTAATGACAATCCCCGCTTAATGGGCTTTAACATATGCTTTTGATAATAAATAGGCCAGGCCTACTGCTTTTGTCATAACCTTTAATCCTATACAGAACAGACACAAGGCCCTTGTCAATGGCTTGCCGCATAACCAACTCAGTCCTGTTGTATGGGGCATAAGCTTTCTCACAAGCCAAAAAGCCTAATACAAGCACCTTTTTTCATCCAAAGCTCACAGCTTATGCCAAATAAGTCTGCACTCAAGGAATCAATATTTAGAAGGCCCAAAATGCTTTGTCAGTAGTGCTTCTTAAACCTCTCTTTCTGTTAATCTCATGAAGTCTGAAACATCTGCACTGTCCAGCAAGACATACAAATTTCTGAAAGAGGGCTAAAGAAGAAAAGAAATTTGAAATATACAATTTAGCGTGGCAAGGGTTTGCACAGGCAGTATATTAGAATATACTTGAATAGCAGCTACACGTTGGTTAGTTTTGTGAAAATCAGTTCAGTGGCTTAGCAAGGATGCCATGCACCCAAATGCTTGCAAAGAAAATGGACCAGTTACTACCAAATTCACTAGATGGAAACATCCATAAATGGTATGCACTGTGCTCTCAATCTACTGGGTCCGCATGCCACTGTGCCTACAGCGCTGATGATATATACACCCCTGAACGAACTACAGGAAAATGATTTTGGGAAGCTGAAGCCAAGGCACAGAAAGAAGAGCAACTGAAACAGACTCAAGAGTCTGGCAAGAAGATTTGAAATTGAATACAGACTGAGATATTGTCCACTTGGAGGAGAATGGTACAGTTAGATAAGAGAAGCTTTCTCAAATATCTATCTCCCCAGTTGTGGTCCCTAGAAGATTGAAACCTAACCTATGTTTGTTTGCTTCTGATTCAGAGATCTTGTCCGGCTGTGATCCAGTAATGGCCCTTCCATTCCATGCCTTTAAAATGTCTAATTACCAGAGGAACTCTTCCGATGAATCGTGACTCAGGGAATCTCGTTCACGTAACTGAAACCTCCGTTTTAATGTTCAGCTATTGGAGCGCTTTCTGGTGAACTGGTCCACAACAGATCTTTTGGATGGAAGAGGACAGCAGATCTGCAATAAGGTTATATCCCTCAAAATGAGCTTCTATACTCATTTTTCAAATAACCGAGTTTGTTTCTGGAAACTTGAGAGCTTGTACACAAAGCCTAGGAGTACCATCAGCTGCAGAGGTTTGCATGCAATCTTCTCAAAATGCACTAGAAATGTGAGCCGATGGAGAAGATCTACTGTGTAAATCTTGGGTTCCAGTTTGGTGAAGTAACATCGATCCTTAAAGACAAATTCCTCTGAAGCTGAGATGACCCACTACTACATGAAGAAGTTTTGCGAATCACCATTGTAGTGCCTTGTAATAAAAGAACCCAGGAACTCTTTTGGTTCTGACTTTACGCCGTAGGCCTGTGACGTAAGCGTTGAAGGGATAATTTGAAGGCAGCCTTAGTATCTTAAGTTCTGACGCAGGAAATTAAAGATATGTAAACGTACCCTCCGTGGGTGGCATACTTATTGGCGAGTGCCAAGTCTGGCAGGATTCTACAACTGGCAATAAGATAGGGAATCCAAAGCCTGTACACTGAAATCACTCTTCCAGAGAGTTTGCCGTGTGTAGGAGAGAAGGGTCTGCTATCCTATGGTCACCCCATTTTTTGCTTTTTGCTTCACTGGTTTTCGACTTAATGTGGCTATGGGCCTGCTAATCAGACCCACAGCCCTGCTGTTCTCTCTCTAAATTCACAACATGTACTTTAGGTACATCACCAATTGGGATTGGTTCACCTTATGAGCCCCTGTACAGTGTACTATAGGTACCCAGGGCATAGGTGCATCCAAGGCCTACCAGGGGCTGCAGCATATCTTTTGCTACCCCTGGCTGGCCATCCAAACTGACACAACTGGCTGGTCACTCAGCTGGGGCAAGGTTGTGTAATCACCCCTTGCTTAGATATAGTATTCCTATGTCTAAACCTATATCTGGACACATATGCACCTATAAGTCACTCCTATGGCAGGCCTTAACAATCCTGAAGGCAGAGTGCTTGGTTTTATGTGAGATGGTGCTCTAGCATGAGCTGAGCCTATCTGCAGCTTTCGGAACTATGTCCTTATAGCTGTTCTAGGATATTACCATACCATATACTCTTAAGTGCATTATGAACCTTGCGGTTAAATGCTATCTTTGGTTTGGCTTTATCAAAACATCTCGTGTAAGATGTCATACGCTTTGGAATACTACCCCCTCGCCAGTTCTGGCGACGGGGGTAGCATTCCACCATTCTAGAGGGAGAAGACATGTTACTAACCTTAATCCCGGTTAAAGTTAACCAGAGCCTCAGCATCACAAAATGGATGCTGCTGCCACAGACACAAGTCTGGCCTCCTGCTGCTGACCGAAACTCCGGCAGGGGAGGCCTGGACAATAAGTTTCCTGTCACAGGGAGGTGCTAGCACCACCCCAGACAGGAGATAGTGGATTGGGGCAGGGAGGGCTGAATGAAACTGCCTGGGGCACACAAGGTGTCCCATGCATAGCCCAGTTCCAACCGGTGCTGGGGCACTCCAGCCCCAGCTCTGGTGCGAAACTGGACAAAGGGAAAGGGGTGTAACCACCCCCTTCCTGGGTCCCACCCATAGCAAGGACCTAGCAGGTAATCCAGCCCCTTGATTTGAAATAAAGGTAGGAGCTGTGTCCCAAGACTTTAGATAATCCTGACTGAAACTCTGATACGAAACTCTGGACCCTTCGACATCCTACTCGACGTAGAAGACTGAAGAATCTCCCTTGTGGACAAGCAGTGACCACCCTGTGCAAGAAGGCACCATCAAGCGCTCAAAGGTTTGCTTTGTTGTTGCTCCCGCCGGAGCTCGAACGACAGAAACCAACAAGAACCGGACTTCCAGACATCCAACAGCCCGATCCACAGCCACAGCAAAGCTGAGACCCGTGGAGGCGATGTGAGACGTGGGACCGGCCATCTTGGAAAGCCAGCAAAGTGCTTTCTGTGCAGCTCCTGAGGCACCCTCGAAGCTGTGCATTGGGGATTGAGAAGCCCCAGCCCCGAGCATCCTTTGCACCGAAGATCACCTCTCCACACTCACCGAGTGCTGCGTGGGGCCCTTTTGCATTTTCCTGCTCGACGCGTCTGTCCGGTCACTTGCCCGTTGGCTAGTGGCCTCTGTGACGACGAACCTTCGAATTTTCAATGCTGGTCTGGTTGCTCCAGACTGGCCCTTGCTCTCCTGAAAAGGAGCAGCCCATCAGACCTTGCTGATCTGATCCAGAAGCCATCTTCGAGTCCTGTGTGGGTTGTATTTGCCAAGGCCTGTTGACTCTGAATCGAGATCCGACATCGCCGACAGCGAGAGCCTTCGTGGGACAGTCCGTGTCCAGCACCTGGTCGTCGTCGACACCTCCTGGTCCACGTGGCAGCGGAGACAAGCTTCACGACATCACCTGATCGCAACCCGACATCGCCTGGTTACTTCCTGGTTCCTTCCTGGTCACTGGCTAGTGACCCAGACTCTGTCCCCTCTGCTTTCAGGTACTCTACATCTTCGATCCACCCTTGGATCCAACCGGACTCTTCTCTCCTGGTTGCCTGCAGCATCTTTTCTCCAAGGCTCCATAGAACTCCACGACGAAACCCGACACACTTTGACACCTATGCACCCGCTTCCTGTAGGTGAGGTAACGAGAGTACTGCGGTGCTCCTGTAGAGATTTACATCCCTAGTGTCCTAGTTTTAAGTGGTTAAGTTCTAGTCCAGTCGGAAGACTTCCAAATCTGCAACTTTCTAACTTTACGCACCCATTGACTTCTATTGGTGCACGCGTGTGCATTTAGACACTGCACCCGCATCCTGTGGGCCTCCCACGTCCTAACTACTGTTAGCCCAGTGTAGCCCCAGCGATTTCCAAGGCCCTAGGCCTTACCATTGTTCGTGACGTGGTTCTTATTCCACTATTTTAGTATATGGTTAGGCTGTCCTGTTTTCAGTTTCTATTTTTGGTAAATTCTGGTGGGGTTTTATCAGTGTTTTCAATATCTTAAAAAACAGTTGTTATCAGTGGTTACACATTTTCACACCACTAAAAACAACAGAAAAAGTGTTTTTCAGGCGTTTATGGAACGTTTTGTTTTTATCATTGCTTGCTTTCTGCACTGAAAGAACATGGTATATAGACAGTGTACGTATAGTGTTTATGAGGTCCAAATAGATTTTTGCAAATTAATCTAATTGTAGTACACCATACAATACTTCTTCAGTGAGTCTTTAGTCATGTGCGCTCATGCTTTCCTTCCCATGTAAACGTCTATGAAAAGGCCCTCTCAGCATTCATAGCCCCTTGGGCTGAGAACCGTCAGCTAAGGGGCACAGTTGGGATGACTCTTTCTTTGATGTCATATAAAGCACGAAATGATGAATATTTTCGTTTTAGTTCCTGGGCATAAGAAAATAGTGCACCAGAATGGACTAAAAAATCAATAGCATCCCTCATTAACTCTGAAGATTGTAAAGATGCTTTCAGCATACCATCTAACAAGTGGCAAGGATCTCCTACAGGGAATCACTTCAGCTCAAGTATCAATTTTGACAGGTCATCACACACATTTTTTATATAAATAACTGAATCACTACAAATACAAACAATATCACTCCAATCTTTGTTGAACTTGGAAAGAACCTATTTTGCAGAGCATAACCAGTGACACTGCGTTCCATGTTTTCCATAAGTCTGGTGTCACGTTTTTACCACTATCCCAGATGCTAGGTGATATATATATACTTGTCACTATACCTTGCATTTAATGTTTAAAGCTTGAGGTGTTGGCAATTCACCTACTATCAATACTGACCCACTAGAAACCATGGTCTGATGTATTAAGGGTTTTTACCCATTCTCTGTGGGCAAATGTGATGACACATATTAGGAAAGATTTTTATGAAACCAGCTATTTTGCCTATCAGTGAAAGAATCAAATGCAGCCAAAATATAAAATGTGAGTTTGATAGGTCCTGATTCTCTACAGTTTATAAAATAATTAAACTAAACCTAAAACGTGAAACTAAACCCTGCATCTTTAGACCAAAGGCCATAAAACTGAAACAAGTAAAAGGAAGAAGAAACAATATTTTAGTGGCATCCCTAAAGAACAAAACTCAAGCAAAATAATGTTAGCCAGTCTTTCTTACTGCTAGCTTGTATAACAAAGTTACATTTTATTGACCCCCTAAGAACAAAATTACTCTTTCACTTTCTTTTTCCTTTCTTTGAATGGCATTTAGTTTGTGGTTGTGCAGGTGTTTTTTCAGTGTTTATATGTTTTCACCGGAGAGGGCTATTTTTCTTTCAGTGGGGTTTTATCAGTTATTATAGGTTTAAACCTAAAACCCCACAGCCTATATATGGTTTAACGGGCCACCAGGGCCTATCCTATTTGTGCAACTTTTGTATGGTATATTAAGTTACTTGTTATATGCTTGTGATCCTGTACTCATAAAGAGTTAAGGGGATTTATTTAGAAATAAATACATATATATTTTGAATATATAACCTGTGTGGTGTCCTTTCATTTGGTATTAAAAGGTTTGCATATGGTAAAACAGCTGGCTTCACATGCCCTCTTGAGTTTAGCCTCAGACTGCTTTTGTCCATGCTACCACTAGGATAGCTGGTCTATAAGGTTGACTTTACAACCATCACCATAAGGGTTGTTTGGACTGGTGCAAGGTGCTCACTAGAATAGTGAACATCATATACCAGGCCAACTTCTCACACCGTGGTCCAGCAAACTGCTTGTGTGTGCCACGTGTGCTGCAGTTGAAGTGTAGAATCAGCGCTGGCAGAGGTGGAGTCTCAACGCCAGTCTCGTTACTCGCTTGAAGATAGCGAAAGCAATATTAAAAGTCTACATGTTGGTGGCCAAGAACTGAATGAAACAACCGTAAATAAAAGGTACTATGCCATTACACAAATTAATGCCATATGCTATGCGGAGTAAGAACGCTAAAGGCAGATGCAACCAGGTTACAAAAGCAGCACACAGCAATGTTTCAGTACAAGTAAAAATGAAATTCATGTGCTGCGAAGCATAGATTAACCAGGTGTTTGTGAAGAAACATTTAAGCACAAAATCGACCGAACATCTGCTTTCATGGACTAGTGTAATACAAGAATTATCTACTTACCAAAACCATCACCAAATTGTCGTACCACAAGATACTGTTAGGGACCCCAGAAGGTGGATTTATCCACAGAAGAACTGGCCCACCACCAAAGCTACCTCACAGAAGCTTAGAACAACTCCCCAGACAGCCATCAAGTAAAGAGCTCCAATAGAAAGTAAGGCAACATCCAAGCAGCAAAAGTTGGTAAGGCTGACACCGTATCTAGCACGTCAAAAGGCGCTATAGAAGTTCTGCCTGATCAAGTGCCTGAGAGACCACTCCTGTCCACCAATGTATATAGGCTGCTGCATTGTTAAAACCGGCAACTGCATTTCATACTGCCCAAAAATACTATATTGGTAATAGATGGATGGCATGGATAGAGACTGTTGAAGATTTCATAGATGCGGTAGATGAAAAAAGATGATAAAAAGATTATAAAGTATCTGAGGAAAATGGTTGGTGAAGGAGTGATAGAAGCCATGAAAAAGATACCACAAGAAGGTGAAGTGACACACGATCAAATCAAAACATCCTTGAATGTCAAGTTTAATCCAGTGCCAAATGTGGATTATGAAGGATACATATCCAGTCAAGAGCGCCAGGGAAACAGGTGAGACCATCAATGAGTTTGTGGAGAGACTGGATGTTCTGGTGAAGCACTGTCAATTCAATTCCTTTGATGATGAGTGAGGTACCCGCCTCAGAGTAAATGACGCATGTCTGTCAGATACCTTTTGACGAAGAATGCTGAAAGAAACTTTGCGTTTGGGACAAACCTTCAAGGCTGCTTACGAGTGCTGATTATCAAGCAACTGACGTAGAGGCCGGAGGACCCAAAGTGTGTCAGTCATATGCATGGAAAGTAAGCCAAGGTACCAGGCTGAGGGACACAAGGCGATGTCTCTACAGAAAAAGAGGACGTGTTACTAATATGGATTGTCATTTCCACTTAAAGGTAAATTCCCCACCATCGGGCAAACATGCCTCGGCTGTGGTAAAGCAAACCATTTTGTGACGACTTGCAGGTTGAAGAGAAAAGTAAATGTGTCACAGCGTAAAGACAAAATGGCTGACAGAACGCTACATCAGCGATATTCGACGCGCTCTCACAAGACCCAGTGGTCACACCAGGCAAATCAACACCAAACAAAGTCTGTCGTTATCTAAATCATCGACAACAGTAAAACAGTAAAAAAAAAAAAAAAATTATCCAGACCTCAACTGAGATCATTAAATACAGCATTAAAATAATTTTAAATACTCATAAAAATGCTTAGCTAAAGCACTTTTGCTTTTTAGACTCACTACAAGATGGTACAGTAGCAGAGTCCAACCACCAATAGTGCTTATAATTTAAAACAGCTTCAAAAAGCTTTTTTAGAACTTAAACAAATTGTGGCAAACATATTCATTAACTGGATAATTACACAATGTAATTGAAAACTCAAGTAAGGAGCAGGCATTTTGAATTCTTTCTGCTCTGCAAACCATTTATAGTGCTTCAGTTGACAACAGTAATCTTTATCAGATTCAAAGCTGATTCTAGGGGCTAAATGTTTTAAAAACAATTTCAGGTGTGCTGGGGACCACTCCTGTAAAAGTGCAACCGTGCATTGAGAGACCTCAAAGGCTTTTACCATAATCTTATTAAAAGTATACCCAGACGCTTCCTCTCTAAAAGTCTCCAATTTTAACAAATGTCTTAAAGTATCTAGGGCTGCACGTAGTAAATTGTACGCCCACCTAATAATATTAGAAAATACTCTGGCAAAGATTCCCGTTACCGATAGCACAAGAGGTAGGGCTTGAACTGGGACCGACTGTGCCACTTTTATCAGTTTTCGGAGTATGGTCCCTTCCTTTACTTTTAGAGATTGCCATGTTTTAATTTGTGAATATTCCATGGCATGTGATAAGATCGAGGGGATTTTCATACTGTAGACCTCCAACATTGATGTAAAGTGTCTATTTCGGGGGGCGTGGCCAAGATGGCGACATGATCGGACGCAGGTCTCTGTGGCTTCCTGCCCCAGCCCTCGCTCAAAGCACCCAAACATAGCCAATTCGGCCCCTATCACCACGGCGCTGACTCTTACCTGACCGCAGTGGTGGGCTGTATCACCGATGCGGCTGCAGGACCTGCCTGGCCGGGTGGGGACCGGCGGCGATGAAGACCCGTGAGCGTGGCGGAGGAAATGGTGGACGCCGCGGCGTGCCCACCGGCGCTGCACCAGCCGACGGCCACTGCTTGCCTGGGGTGAGAGCCGTTCCGCTCCCTGCAAGGTCTATCCAGGGGTCTGACGGCCTGCAGCCCCCGGCAGGGGGAACACGGTCGGGGGCCCGACTTCGCCTGCTGCTGCCCGCCCGAGAGGAATTGGTGAGGCTGCGGGGCCGTGAAACTCGAGGCCCCGGCTCCGGGCCTACCAAGGCACCGGCCCTGCGGACATCGGCGGAGGGCGCCCAGACTTGAGCAGCTGCCGGCGCTGCACATCCCGCCACCTCTCAGACGGAGAGGCAGCTGCACTGGGAGCCGGAGGAGTGTGCAGCAGCCTGGGCTCCAGCCGGGACGGACCGAGTGGCGGTGCGGCATCAGAGGCGCCATTTCCGGCGCTTGGGCGGGAGCCGACGAGAGAAGCGGCCGGACGGGAGCCGGTGACACCCACAGTGAGGCCTGGAGCTGCCGCGATCAGAGGGAGGTGAGGAGTACATCAGAGGGTGGCGAGCGGGTGATTCGGGGGCACACTCGAGCCCCCGGCGTTTGGGCCCCCGAAAGGGGGGGGGGCGGCGGTACCCCGCAGGCGATAACCAGGCCCTGGCTGGGTGACTGTTGCTGCTGCCTCGACCCCCCCACAGACTTACCACAACCACCAGGCCACGAAGCCCTGTGCAGGCGCCGCCACGCTGAAACGGCCCACTTGCCCAGAGGTGCAGGGACTTGAGTCGCGGTCACCGCCGGGTGCCCCAGGAGGAGAGCTGAGACCGAGCTGAGCCCTAGGCCCGCGTTCGGAAGCCCCGCCACCACTATACCCTGACCGCTCCCTGGAGCGGCAACCTTGGGCGCAGTCGGACCCTGAGACGTCGCAGACGCGAGGGATCTGTGTGAGACCACACAGTGGGCCTGGTGTTCGGTTGTGCAAAGCAGGGCCTGATACACGCGGCAGCCAGATACCACCGGCGAGCGCCAATAAGACCCGCAGACGACCCGGGGTTGTGGGACGCTCCGGGAGACAGGGAGCCGACGGCCGGAGACTGCACTTCAGCCATGTCTTCCACCAACCGCTGAACTGGGCGCACGATCACGGATATGCTGGTGAAGGGGGCGGCCAAAGGCGAAAAGAGCCCCGACAAGCAGACGCCGACGACCCAGCCTAAGGATGGAGACCGGGCGGATGGGGAGGCGCCGGCCACGAAGTCTTTCATGGAAGCGCTATTCACCTCCCTCAAGGAAGATATTCAGACTCTTAAGCAGGAGATGGCTGGGGGATACAGGGAGCTGAGACGGGATATGGACTAGATTGGGGAAAGGGTGGCGGAGGTGGAGACAGCAGACATTGCCAGAAGCGAGGAGGTGCACGCTCTTCAACAAGAAATACTTAGACTTCAGGAGCAGCAGATGGATTTGCAGGCACACTCAGAGGACTTGGAGAACCGCTCAAGGCGCAATAACATCCGCGTCCGGAACGTACCTTCTAAAACGGAAGGAGGAGATGTGACAGCCTACCTACAGGGCCTGTTCCGAGACGTACTGGGGGAGCCTGAAGACTTCGAGATTAGGATCGATAGAGCGCACAGAGTAGGCCTTCCGCGCCGCGCAGCAACCCCACCACCTGATATCCTCGCCTTCCTCCCTGACTTTCCCCTCAAGGAACGCATCTTGAAAGCGGCCCGGCAAAAGCAACCCCTCATCTATCGAGGCCATGCGGTGGAACTCTTCCAAGACCTGTCCGCAATCACCCTTCAGAAACGACGGGCGTTCAAGAAGGTTACTGCTTTTCTACGGGAGAAAGAGGTTCCATACTCCTGGGGGCATCCATTTTGCATCATTTTTAAATGGAACGGGTCCCTGCAGCAGCTCAGATCTCTAAGTGACACCTGTGGCTTACTGGGCATCCCGTATGAGGAGGAGGGTTCGGGAGACGAATCTGGCGCGCCCCCATTGCAAGCGGTGCCCCCGTTGGGCGCTGGAAACGGCTGGCAAAAAGTGAGGCACAGACGCCCTAATAAAAAGGTCGGCAAGCCGGATCCAGAGACAGTGGCGCAGGAACAAGCAGCCGCTATCCAGGAAGTGACAAAAGACACGGCCAGCGCACCATGAGATATGGTGTATGGGGCCCCTGAGGAGCACAGCCGCCAAGCGGCGGTAGGGTGGGGGCGGGCCGGGGAGCCGACAGGTTGCCGTTGCCATTGCCTACCCGTCAACGTTACACTTTACCACGGATCAAGTTGGACTGATGACTGGACCTGGGACAATGTTCGCTTTTGACTCACTCACAGTTGGGGTAGGGGTAGGGGGGAGGGGGAATGGGAGGGTGCAGTGGAAGTTTGGGAACCAGGGGTGTTGGGGGGGAGCGGGGATCTTGCCGGACTTCTGGCTGGACCTGGGACACTGTTCGCCAATGGGTCACACACAGTTGGGGTGAGGGGTGGAGTTAGGAGAGGGGCTGTGGGAGTTGGGGTGTTGTTGATCTTGAGGGGGGAAAGGGGGGTGCTCCTTGTCCACGTCCTTTGGAGTTTTTACTGGGGTTTCCTAGGCCACCACACGCAGAACGCGGAGTAGCTCCGCCTCAGACTGTTGCAGGCCTGGCGCCGCGTGTAGCTATCCCAGCTGACTGCTTAGAATGACACACCCCTTGACAGTTCTCTCGCTCAACGTGCGAGGGCTCAATAACCCTGTCATGCGCAAGGCGGTTCTATCCCTCCTAGAACACTCGAAGGCGGACATCTGCCTTCTGCAGGAAACCCATCTGATGCCCAAAGACCAGCACAGACTTAAGTCCCGCGCCTTTCCCGGGCAGTTCTTCTCGTCTGCTAACAAGAAGGTAGCCGGGGTAGCGATATTAGTGGCCAAATCCTTCGGGGGGAGGGTTCTGCAAAAGGAAGCTGAGATTAGGGGAAGGTTGTTAGTCCACCGCTTCCAGGTTGCCAGTCAGACATTGCTAATTGGCACCATCTATGCACCCAACGAAGGCCAGGAGACATTTCTGCACACTGCCCTGGAGGCGGCCACAGCTACCACGCATCCACATTTACTGCTCGGGGGGGATCTTAATCTTGTGTTCCACAACACGGCGGACCGCTCCGGCCAACGGTCCGGTCAGGTGGGGGCACTGTCAGCTGCGGGACACACTCTTCTCTCGGAACTAGATCTCGTTGATCTTTGGAGACACGCACATCCACAGGCGACAGCGTACACTTATTACTCCGCGGCCCACAAAACATATGCGCGACTTGACCATTTTTTATGCTCCTCCCAGCTGGTACTTCAGGCACGGGACGTGGAGATCCTCCCGGCCTCTCTGTCCGATCACTTACCGGTGGTGGCGTCCTTCCTTGTTTCGGCCGTGCCCAGCCCTCAGCGGCACTGGCGGCTGCGAGATGGCCTACTGCAGGCTCCATCCACGTTGGAGCGGATTAAGGCGGTGCTTGCTCAGTTTCTCACTCACAACGCCAACGGAGATACCTCTAAGGCCACACAATGGGCGGCTCTTAAGGCGGTCCTGCGTGGTGAATTTATCTCTATAGCCACGGCTAATAATAGGGAACGCGCGCAGAAGCGAGCCGAACTCACTCAGCGAGTGGCGGAACTGGAGCAGATGCACCAGCGCACAGGGGCAGCGCGGGCGTGGCGTCAACTATGCACGGAACGGAAGATGCTGGCGGCCCTAGACCAGGATGTGGCGGAATTTGTTGCCATGCGCCTCAGACACGCGTACTATACCGGAGGGGACCGCTGCGGGAAATTGCTGGCGAGCAGATTGCGGGAGCAGCGCCAGAGGCAACATGTCCATACTCTCCAGCCTAGCCACGGCGCCCCCATCACGGACGATGCGGCCATCGCCGCTGCCTTTGGCGACTACTACGCTGATCTCTATGCAGCAGACCGCCTTGACCTGCAAGATGCCCAAGATTACCTGAGAGGTGCCACTCTCCCATCCCTAAACGAGGCACAGACAGCGTTCCTCGACCGGCCCATAGGCCTGGAGGAAGTCATTTCGGCGATTTCTCGCCTCAAACTGGGGAAATCCCCAGGTCCGGATGGATACACAGCGGCCTTCTATAAGACCTTCTGCCCGCAAGTGGCCCCGCTGCTGCGAGATCTCTTCAACACCTTCGATCAGCCTGGTGCCATCCCCCCCCCCGGATCTGCTGGAGGCAGCCATTTCGGTAATTCCCAAGCCTGGGCGGGACCCCACCCGCTGCGGCTCGTACCGGCCGATCTCCCTGTGAAATATTGACCTGAAGCGCTACACCGGCATCCTTGCGGGTCGCCTAGCACCTTATATGCAGCAGCTGGTGGAACCCGACCAGGCAGCACGATCTCATTACGGGCATCCCGTTTGGCGGGGACACACACACGATCAGTGTGTACGCTGACGACATCTTACTATCCCTGACCAATCCGATGCAATCCCTCCGAGCGCTCTTTGTTGAGCTTCACACCTTTGCGCTTGCCTCGGGCTTTGAGATTAACGTGGCGAAATCGGAGGCCCTGAATATATCACTATCGCCAGAAGCACTAGAGGACCCCAAGGCTGAGTTTGATCTACAATGGTCAGCATCTACCATCCCATACTTAGGAGTCCTGCTGGCCCCGACAGTGCAAGCCACCGCAGAGGCCAACTATGCTAGACTCAGTTCCCGACTTCGTGACAATCTCAGAAGGTGGAAACACCTCACTCTGTCCTGGCTGGGGCGTATCGCTGCCATCAAGATGACCCTGCTACCCCAGATTCTTTACGTATTCCAGACCCTCCCAATACGCCCACCGGCGGGATGGCTTCAGAAGGCACAATCGGAATTGGCGCGCTTTATCTGGAACGGCCGCCGTCCGCGGTTTAAACATATGATCGCCACACTCCCCCCCCGAATATGGCGGTGTTGGCGTGCCCGACCTCACTCTCTACTTTCAGGCGACCCAGCTACGCACTTTGGTGGAGTGGCACCAACTGGATTCTGGTAAACACTGGCTCTATCAGGACCAGGCGGTGGCTGGTCGTCCTCTCCAGGGCGTCCCGTTCTTGCCGCGCTGCCACAGACCTCCCAATCTCTACGCCTCATGGATCACCAGCACGGTCCTGGACATTTGGGACAAGGTGGCAGTTAAGCGGGAGCTCACCTCCTTCCCCTCGCCAATGACGCCGATCTTCGACAACCCTGACTTCTCGCCCGGCCTTGATCCTCGGGCCTACGCGACATGGAGGTCGACACCTTGCAGGAACGTGGGACATATGTTCGACCTTATGGGCATTCTTCCTTTCTAGAAAGTGAAGAAGGACTATGGCGTGCCAGAAAATGATCGATTGCCCTACCTGCAGGTCCGTCATTGGGTTCTACAGCCGTCAATCCGACCCGGTGCGCAGCGCCTCCTTACCCCATACGAGAAGTGGCTATTGACGCGCACATCCGACAAAAAGCTGATCTCAGATCTGTACCAGCACTTACTCCTCACCAACATATACACCTACAACGCAGGGAGGGTCAGATGGGAGAGGGATCTGGGGAGGCAACTCACACGTAAAGAATGGGAGGGGGTTTACTACGGAGCTAGGCATTCTGCATATCATACAGGGCTTACAGAAACTATGACCAAAGTTGCCACCTACTGGTACCATACGCCCGAACGACTCCGTCAGTGGGACCCCCGGGTTAGCGACCGCTGCTGGAGAGGGTGCGGGGAGCGTGGAACATTAGAGCACCTGCTATGGAGCTGCGACCTCCTTCAGCCTTATTGGAACTCGATCCTAGATTTAATAGACTCTCACTTAGATACCTAGCTACCCAGGTTCCCTGCGTATGTCCTATTGGGCCTCCCCAACGCCTTGATGTATCCCTTAAAATCTCGGAGAGGGAGGCTTATTGCAATTGCACTAGGGGCAACTGTACAAAATATTGTAGCACATTGGCGAGCCGTCCACCCTCCACTGCAGCTGGGCTGGCTACATAGGCTGTGGGCGATCCTGGGAATGGAGAAGTTATCCTTGGCCAAGGCAGGGAAGGGGGCGGAATTTGCAGCACTATGGCAACCGTTTCTGACCTTGTTGACGGGAGAATTGAGCTGCCCGCGCTACCTGCGGCTGTTACGCCTTGCAGACACCCCGCTTCCAGAACCCCAGGCGCAGGCCCGCAAGCCGCCCGAGAGTTCTACACCCGATGGCATCCATTAGAGAGGCGACCCCCTATGGTCTCTGTTTTGACTCTGTGGACAAGGAGAGGGGTGGGTGTGGGTGGTGGGGGTTTGTTTTTCCTTTCTTATGTTTCTCTGTTTCTTCATGTTTCCTTATCAGTGCCGACTGCACCTGCATTTCAGCCCTTATGACGCGGCCGGCCCAGATGGGTTGTAGGCGGCTTGCTGTGTTAACACTTGCAGTAGTTGCCTCTATTAGCTGTGTGTGCGCTCGTAAACTGTTCTTGACCGCCATGTGCTCAGGCAGGTGCAGGCGGCTGTATGAGACGCTATGTTTTTCCTTGTTGCTCAATAAAAAAGATTTAATACTAAAGTGTCTATTTCCCGTAGAGAGGTACAGTCTCTGTAAAGCCCCAACATGGGAATCTGCCTTCCGGTTCAGGTGGCGAAGGTGGGCTGTATCTAGCAGATTAGAAGTGAATGTGCGACCTGGATAGAAATACTCTCTTACAGTCTCTATTGGTTTGTCTCCTAAAAACCAGGTATAAGGTAAGGACTTCCTTCTGCCACTAAAGGGGAGTGCTTTAGTTTTATTAATATTTGGCATCAGAAAGTTTTCAGTTGCATAAAGATTTAGTTCATTCAAAGATCTTTGTAAACCTATCGGGGTCTGGTCAAGAATTACGATATCATCTGCATACATTAAACAAATGATATCTACTTCAGCTAATTTTGGAGACATTTTTTTACTTGGAGACAGACGCCCTGGGAGATCGCTGATATAAATGAAGAATAATAAGGGAGCTAGTAAGCATCTTTGGTTTAGCCTTTCCGCAAAGGGATGGGTTTGGTTAGGCCCCCCCCCCAATTTGGAGTCTGCACCATGTAGATGTATCAAGGGAGATTATTATTGTTAGGAGATCTTTGGGAATCCCCATTTTAGCCAATTTTCTCCATAGTGTCGGTCGATCTACACTATCGAACGCTGTCGAGAAATCGATAACAGCACAATATAAGATTTGGCCATTTAACTTCACAAACTTATCAAGCACTGTTTGGAACACAGCGATATTGTCCAATGTAGAATGCTTTGGGCGAAACCCAGCCTGATACATGGGGATTACTTTCCTAGTAAAAGCCCAGTCTTTTAAGTGTTCCAAAATACAAGCAGCAAAGATCTTGCCGGAGACGTCAAGGAGAGCTATTTGTCTATAGTTTGCAGGGTTCGTTCTGACACCTTTTTTTAAAAGGGGAACCACCACACTCCCTCGCCTGATCCAGTCCAGGGGGTAAATGGTCTTGATGGTTAGATTTATGGAGCCTTAAAATATACTTTTCCCAGTCTGATGATGAGACGGGAGTCGCTTCAACAGATTTTCGTATCCCCATCTGCGCAGAGATTATTTTCCAGAATGCTTTATTATTGTTGTATTTTACTGCTTGTTGGATGTTGACCCAGACACGATCTCTCAGAGCTTGTCTTTCTTTCTCCTTTTTCCGTAGGTGGAGTGTTTTCAGTTTCCTTATTTCTCCTTGTCTTAGCATGCAGAAAGAACGGAATTCCATTCTAGTCAATTTATTTAATCGTCGAGAATTATTCTCCATAGATTTTCCAGTCAGGCATGTTTTAACAAATTCTCGTCTCAAAATGTTTCCACTGACAACGGACTCCTGAGGCGGAAAGCCGGGAGCTAGATGCTGAAATCTTTTTTTTAAAACTTGAATGTTATACTGTGTTTTTACAACTTTGCTCTCTACCTACCTCTGCTGACATCATCTAAACAGCGCTCCACGCTGCAACGACCCCCTCCTTCTTGCCGCCATTCACGAGGGCGAGGCGCGCCTCCAGACACGCCCCCTGGGTTGGCCACGCCCCCTCGCCACGTTATAAATAGTGCGCGCCAAACGCTGGGCGCTGCACTGACAACGGACTCCTGAGGCGGAAAGCCGGGAGCTAGATGCTGAAATCTTTTTTTTAAAACTTGAATGTTATATTGTGTTTTTACAACTTTGCTCTCTACCTACCTCTGCTGACATCATCTAAACAGCGCTCCACGCTGCAACGACCCCCTCCTTCTTGCCGCCATTCACGAGGGCGAGGCGCGCCTCCAGACACGCCCCCTGGGTTGGCCACGCCCCCTCGCCACGTTATAAATAGTGCGCGCCAAACGCTGGGCGCTGCACTGACAACGGACTCCTGAGGCGGAAAGCCGGGAGCTGGATGCTGAAATCTTTTTTTTAAAACTTGAATGTTATACTGTGTTTTTACAACTTTGCTCTCTACCTACCTCTGCTGACATCATCTAAACAGCGCTCCACGCTGCAACGACCCCCTCCTTCTTGCCGCCATTCACGAGGGCGAGGCGCGCCTCCAGACACGCCCCCTGGGTTGGCCACGCCCCCTCGCCATGTTATAAATAGTGCGCGCCAAACGCTGGGCGCTGCACTGACAACGGACTCCTGAGGCGGAAAGCCGGGAGCTAGATGCTGAAATCTTTTTTTTAAAACTTGAATGTTATATTGTGTTTTTACAACTTTGCTCTCTACCTACCTCTGCTGACATCATCTAAACAGCGCTCCACGCTGCAACGACCCCCTCCTTCTTGCCGCCATTCACGAGGGCGAGGCGCGCCTCCAGACACGCCCCCTGGGTTGGCCCCGCCCCCTCGCCACTCCCTGATTCTTCTCCATAAATCATGTGTCTTGGCAGGAAGCGCAGCGGACGAGCGCAGCGGGCGCGACGATTGCGCGCCGAAGGCGCGCTTAAGGCAAGCTCGTCTGCGCTCGTCCGCGATCGGCCGGGGCTAGGGGCTCGTCACTCTGCCCCGCGTATCATCTATTCCCCCGACCAACTTCGCTGCTGCCAGGGCCCCTGGCCCATCTCGGACTCTATCTGCTCTCGCATCTCCTCCCTTGGTCTTTCTTCTGCTTCTTCCTCTCTCTGTCCTTTCCCTACAGTCGACACCCCTTCCGGGTCTCGTAGCACCCCCCCATCAACCCCCAAAGCCTTCACAGCCTTTTATCTCAACACCCGGTCTGCCGTTGCCCATGCACATGAACTTTCAGTCTTACTGGATCTCCATGCTCCAGACCTTCTCTTTATGACTGAGACATGGTTCTGCGATGACTCCCTCCCTGCCCTACTATCCACTCTACCGGCCACCTACTATGCCCTCAGGGCGGATCGCCCTGAGGGCAGGGCCGGGGGTGGCGTGGCGGTCATCGCACGCACCAGTCTCCCCTTCCAAATGCTATCTTTACCCGACATCGCGACAACAGAATTCCTGGTGATCCGCACGGTTTCCACCTCCCCCCCCCTGACCTGCTTTCTCACCTATCGTCCCCCTCAGTCCCCCTCACAGTTTCTTCCCGATTTCTTGGAGGTCTTGGCCACCATCACAATCAACAACTCTTCCATTCTGCTCCTTGGCGATTTTAATTTTTGGCCCTCCGATCCCGCGGAGTGCCCATCCTCCAAGGAATTCTGCGAAACGCTTCACTCCCTCAACTTCACTCCCCACGTCTCCTCCCCCACCCACATCAAAGGTCATATACTCGATCAGATCTGGTCCCTGAATTGCCCTGTGGATTCACTCTCTATTACCCCTTGCTCCTGGTCGGACCACCACCTAATCTCATTCCTTCTTCCTATCCACCCTCCAGCTAAGCCCCCCCGGCCTAAAAACACCTGGGTCCGATCATGGGGTCGTGTTAACCTGGAGAATCTCTCTTCCCTCCTTACCTTGTCCCTCCCCCCCCTACAGGGTCTTCCCACTCTTTCCCAGGTCGACGCCATAGATCAGTGGCTCTCCAACGGACGCGACGTTTTTGCCCCGCTCAAGCGCATTACCTCCAAACGCGACAAGGACGCCAATCGGTGGTTCACCGAAGAGCTTAAGACCACCAAATTAACAGTTCGCCGCGCGGAGCGGGCATGGAGAAGGAATTACTGCCCCACCCTGAAACTGGTCTACACTAACATCATGAGCCAGTATAAAAAAGACATCTTGGAGGCAAAAACATCTTACTTCTCCTCCAAAATCCTAGCCGCGGAAAACCAGTCAAAGGAGATATTCACCATCGTCCACAACCTAGCGTTCTCGGACAGAACTACTCTTAAGCCGGCCCCTTCCGAAGCACTCTGTTCTTCCCTCAACAACTATTTCATTCACAAAATCATCACCATCAAGGCTAACATCCCGCCACCCTCCTCCTCTTTTGTCGACCCCCAATGCCCCCCCCCCTAAGGGCGAGCTTTTCTCACTTCCCCCTATCACTAGGGAGAGCCTGATCACCTTGGTTCCCCTGGTCAAATCCGGCTCTCCTCTTGACCCTTGTCCCGCTCACATTCTCCGCCATATTTTTGTTTCCTGTCCTGACCCTCCCCTTCATCTTCTTAACAGCTCTCTCGCTCAAGGCATCGTCCCTAAACCCTTGAAATCCGCGGTAATTGTGCCCATTTTAAAAAAACCCGGGGCAGATCCCTCTGTCCCCGCCAATTTCCGGCCTATCTCCCTCCTACCATTCCTGGCCAAGGTGCTCGAGCGCCACGTCACCTGCGCTCTGAGCTCCTTTGTGGAGAATCATGATGCCCTTGCCCCCCGTCAAGCCGGTTTCCGCCCCGCACACTCTACGGAGTCCGTTGTCCTGTCGGTCCTGGACACCCTCAGGGAGGGTATGGACACCAATCAGCACCAGGCTCTTGTGCTCCTCGATCTCTCAGCCGCCTTCGATACGGTCGATCATACCATCCTCCTCTCCCGTATCGGAGCGGCGGGGATCGGGGGGACCGCCCTGGTCTGGTTGTCCTCATTCCTGAGCGACCGCACCCAGGCTGTTCGACTGGGTGACTTCACGGCGGACGTCCGGAAAGTTCAGTGCGGGGTTCCCCAAGGTTCCTCCCTCTCTCCTCTCTTGTTTAACCTGTACATTGCTCCCCTAATCTTTTCTCTTCAACAGATGGAGGTCGCCGTATTTAATTATGCGGACGACCTCCAGCTTGTCTTCAATCTGTCTTCTCCTTCCTCTATTCTAAACTTTCAATCTGTTATGCTTCACATCAGGGACTGGATGAACCACAACCACCTTAAACTCAACCCCGACAAAACCGAGTTGGTGTTGACGGGTGGTTCATCCAGCCCCTGGTCCCCTCTTTTATGGCCCCCTGCTCTTGGCCCTCCTCCTACCCCTGCTTCCTCAGTTAAAACACTTGGCATAAAACTTAATTCTCAACTCACCCTTCACTCCCAGGTTAGCTCTGTGGTATCTTCTTCCTTTCTTTCACTGCGCACTATACGTAGGGTGTCCCGTTTCTTCACTTTCACTGCCCTAAAGCTTATCATCTTGGCCATGGTGGTATCCCGCCTGGACTACGGCAACGCCCTGTATGCCGGCATCCCCGCCTACAGTCTGCGTCGCCTGCAACAGATCCAAAACCAGGCGGCCCGCCTGGTTTTTAAACTCCCCAAATTTCACCACTCTACCCCGCTTCTGAAATCACTTCACTGGCTCCCTGTGCGAGCCAGAATTGAATTCAAGCTTGCTTCCATCACCTTCCGGGCCCGACACGGACTCGCACCTGAATTCATTTCCTCCGAGATTGTCTCCTATGTCCCCACCAGGGAACTTCGCTCGTCCTCCCAGTCCCTCCTCACCATCCCACGCTACCGGAGAAAGAAGTGGGGAGGCTCTAAATTTGCCACCCTTGCCCCTACCCTCTGGAACTCCCTTCCCCTCGGACTCCGCACCATCTCTCTTTACCCACATTTCCGTAAACAACTTAAGACCTACCTATTCACGAAATCCTTCGAATAATAACTCTCCGGTTCCCCCAGCTTTTTAACTAGGATCCTGTCAGTAATAGCGCCAAGAAACCGCAGGTATATGAGCGCTCTATAAGAAATTTTAAATTCAAATTTTAAATTCAAATTCAAGAGAGGCAACTACCATCTGTAAAGTTACCTCAAATCTATTTATTGGATTACCGGTATTTCTCACTGATGTTAACAAATCTTGAGAAATCATATGATTTATTTTACTAATTGCTTTGGAATTCCAGTGGATCCTTCCTGTTTTCTGATCTACGACTGCCTGGTCTTCGTAGGAACGGAGTGACCACGGAGAAGAGTGCTGGGTGTAGACTTCAACTTCTACAGTAAGCAGTGCATGATCACTTTCATGAGAATGTCTAGTAGAGAGTGATTGAACCTTTGAGAATAAGTCAAGACTGTAGATGAAATAGTCTATAATTGAAGACTTAGTTGGGCCCAATCTGGTAAATGCCGCTGGAATATCACCATCTTTTCTCCCATTTATTATTACGCCATTAATTGCTTTGATGGATGACAAAAGCATTTTCCCCCTTTTATCTGCTTTTAAATCGTCTGGGAAGACGGAGGTTGGAATTTGGCAGGCTTCTTCGTGTGGAGATTTCCCCCTATTATGGATTAGTGAATTTGAGATCTTTCCATTGAAGTCCCCAGCCATTATCATCACAGGGTATCCCGTTACTTCTAAAATTGATTCAATTTCCTTGAATGCTTTGGTCAGGATTTGATCTTTTGAGGTTCCTAGTGGAAAATATATGTTAAAAAGTAAGAGGTCAGATGAAGTTTCCATTCTTTCTTTCTGGCACTTAATGCTGTTGCATTGAACATTTGGGAGTGATAGCTCTATTTCCTCTGGGTCCCAATCTATCTCTTCTCTCAATAGGATTGCTAGGCCTCCTTTTGCGTGACCTCTTCTAGAAGCCTCTGCTGCTTTAGCGAACACCAGGTAATCTTTTTGCGCAAAAGTTGCCATGGACCATGTTTCTTGGAGTAACATAATTGACGGTGGATGTTCCAGAATAAATAGCATTTTTTCAGTCCTCTTACCCACGATGTTCCATGACGCGATAACATGCCTATCGCTAAAAAGGCAGTTTCAAGTCTTTGCCCGACTTATTCCTGTTTAGAGCACCCGCTATCCAAGCCCAGGAATTTTCTTTCGGATACAGCTTTTGCCATGAGTCTGATGCGTCCGAAAATTGCCGAACACCATCTATTATAGAGATCTGCAAGGGAATGTCTTTCTTCCGTTCTCTGTTGTTTGAAGTATTTGATGGAGATGCCTTTTATTCCTTTGACTTCCCTTGTCTGTTTATATACGGAGCTGGCCTTTTTAACCAAAGCAATATCGAAACCATTTTTATGAAGAGTACCTTGTTCTTTGACTATGATAGCTGGGATGACATTAGACCAAAACTCAACCCGGGCAACCGAGCAGGTTGTTTTGCCTGGAAAAGAGACTCATTTTATTTCACTTGAAGTTAACGAATGAAGCAGTCTAATCTTATGTAACAATTCAACTATTCTTCCTCTGACATTTACCACTAGGGAAAATATCTGTAAAATCTAGTACATTTGAGAGTGAGACTTCGGGATCATCCTTAGAATCTAGAGTGTTACCTTTACCCTCTGTTATATGTTCTGTAGGTTTTGAGCAATTTAAAGAGAAATTCGAAGCTAGCAGATTTAATACTTTACTACCTTTTGTTTCCATTTGAGAACTTTTTGGAGGGTTCTGCCGACAAGTATTGTATGATCCATTGCTTCTGGGGAGGTTGGTTTCTTCCTCGTCTTGCTCTACTTGAGTTACTTGGAAAAAAATTATTTTTCGCGAAGCTCTTTTCGATATTCTCCGTTTTTCTCTTTTCTTTAACAGTTTTGGCTGATTCTTTTCCCGGACTTATGTTTCTCCTTTTTTTGGGTCATTCTTACGGGTTCCAGAGGAATTGATTCATTCCGAGGAGATACTTCCCCTAAGCCTCTCCTTTCAGTTGGTCGAGAAGGGGAGAGACCTGTTTTTTGGGTTTTTTTGCTACGAAGATCGGAAAGAAAGATATGGAGTTTTGAATAGCATTCCCCTTATCTCTTCCTGGACCTGGTTCTTTAAATAGTTTTCGAAGTGAATACATTTCATCACCATTTGAGGGGTTTGTTTTTTGATTTTTTGGGTATTTGGAACTTTTCCATTTGATTTCCCTTCTGCTTTTCCCCCTTTTCTTGCGTTGGCAAAATACAGAGGACCGCAGCATTTACATGACACTTCTCTTTTCTGCCCACATCATGCTGTGGGCTGAGAGATTGCATGTGTGACATTTGAACTGGTATATTTGATTGAACCAATTGTTTTTTCCATTGTTTGTCTACGAGATATTGAAGGATTCCGGTTTGAGTTTCCAAGATCTGATAGTTTTCCAAATTCTTTTCCAGAAGAGTTAATATTGAGTCCATAATTCTCTGTAGAGACAGAATAGTGTTAGATACAGGTTCTTGACTGGGTGCTAATTGCGGCATAATAAACGACGGGAACTCAGGTGATTGAGAGAAAATTTGATCTGGCTTTAGCAAATTGCTCGGAGTGCTGGATAATATACGGACAAATTGCTTTTGAGCATTCTTAGAGTCAAGATGAGTGGTTGAGATAAGATTAATATCCGGTAGAGTAAAATCTGTTGATGCGACTTGGCCGGGCCCCTCCTTTATTTTCATTTTGGAGAATATCCCTGGAAGGTCTTTCATATGCGAGAGATTTCAGGCTCTTTATGCTCATGGGACGTTGTGGGATCTTACATTTTCAAAGGATCTGACGATTGAGCATTTTGGGGAGCAGCTTCCTTAGATGGAAGGGCTTTGTAGGCTAGGTCCTCACTTATAATGTCAGCTTTTCCTTTGACTGTAATTGCGAATTGCTTTGGCTGATCCTCTTGGTAAGACTTGTTTATGAAATCTGTAGTTATTGTAGTTGCCGATGTCGTTATAGGTTAAAATAAATTTGTTATTAAGGATTTCTCTATTGGATACGAAGCTCCAGCTTGAGACATAGTACAGGTACTCTTGTAGTTAACTGATGCTCGTGCTGTACCCACTTTTTTCATATGGATCATCGACAAAGAGTTCCTCAGTCTCAGTTTCCAGTGAAAGTGACAATGATAATTGTGCGATGTCGATGTTTACCTCAGACAGTCATGCACATGTGGGACTGGTCAAATGTGAGGAAAAATCAAAGTGAAGAAAAAACGACATGAAGAAGCTCCAAACATATTCAAACATTGTCTGAAGAGAACTCGAAAAATAAATGGGTGTTCAATACCATTCATAATTGAAAGTGGTGCATTGATACATTTTATTCCTGACGAGAAGTATCAAGAACTGTCTCTGTTACCACAACTTACTATGTCAAAAACAAAAGTATACACATGGGCTGCTTCAACACCCTTAAAGAGTCAAGGATCCTTTGAACCCACAATGAAATACAAAAAAATGTGGTACAAGCATCTATTCACGTACTTCAAGCAACAGCTTCAAGGGCCCGTTTGCTGAGTTTTTATACTGCTTCTGACATGGTACAATATCAATGCTCGTCATGAAATTGTTAGTCAATTTTCTTAATTATTTCATGGGCTACAAAAATTCAAAACAATGAAAGTAAAGTTGCACATAAATGAGGATGTTCATCCTGTTGCTCATACACAGACAAATTGTGTTTCACTTGCAAAACGCTGTTGAAAAGTAACCTAATTTGTTACTTAAACATTACATCATTGAGCCCTCCACTGGTCCAACACCATGGGTTACTCCCATTATGGTAGTGCCCAATAGAGACAGTGAAGGAGCTGTACCCATATGTGTTGACGTATGTCAGGCCAACAAGGCAATTGAGAGAGGGAGAGACATCCCGGTCTGCACATTGCAGATATGATAATTCAGCTGAATGGTGCAAAGTTCTTCTCTTGACTCAACCTAAACAATAGATATCACCAATTGAAGCTTGAAGAAAAATCCAGGTACATTACAACCTTTTCTACGCATATTGGTCTATTTCGCTATAAGCAATTGAGTTTTGGTATATTCTCTGCTACAGAACATTTGCAATACGTCATTCCATGTATTATACAGCCTGTAGTAAATGCAGTTAACAGTCATATTCGTTTTCGGAGCTACACAAAAAGAACATGACAAAGCTCTCATGCAAGAATGTTCTTTGCTGACCAATGTAGGCTTAACTATGTATGACGATAAATGTGAATTCCACAAGGAAAGCTTGAAATTCTTTGGCCATGCCTTTCCTGGTGGTAGTATGAAACTTTATCCAGCAAATGTGCAAGCATTTTCTACTGCAAATCCCCCACAAGACCTGTGTATGTTACAATCCTTCCTTGGACTGGCCAGTTACTGTTTGAGATACATACTATAACACTTTGCTACGGTCAGTGCACTGTTACGAGAACTAATGAAAGAGAACATATATTTCATTGGTCCCACAAGTGTGAGAAGATCTTCCAACACATCAAGCAAGCCATGGAGAGTGCCACTGAAATGGTCTACTTTAATACCAAACTGCATACAGAGGTTTGGGCGCAGTCCTTGCACAGTCCTTGCACAGCACAGTGGACAGCCAAATGCCCACAGACATGTCGTAACATACTCCAGTAACAATCTGTCACAAACAGAACGTGCTTACTCGCAACTTGCGAAATAAAGTTTGGCAGTGGTCTGGGCTTGTGAATATTTCCATGTTTTCTTGTACGGAAAGCCTTGGTAAACAACCTTTACAACGCAACTTTTACCACGCAGTGCCTTTACAACGCAAACCATTATAACGCATTGCGCTGGGAGGCGCTCTAGGATAGGGAATAGGTTTAATGTACTATCCAACACCTTCCCTACTATCCACGGGGACTGGAGTTGGAATAGTAAATTAAACAATTCACTATCCAGCACCTAAAAGCACTATGCGTTGTAATGGTATGCGTTGTAAAAACCGCGTTGTAAAAGCATGCGATGTAAAAGCATGCGTTGTAATGTCATACATCCAAAGCTTTTCACTGCAGTGACTGACCATCATGCACTGTTGACAATATTTGGCAATCCCAAAGCCCAAATGCCTTCTCGAATTGAACGTTGGGGTTCGAAGCTACAAGAATACAACTATATGATTATTCATCGTCAAAGGGAAAGATCAGATCTGGCTGATTATTTTTCAAGAGTGCGATTACAATTCCTTGGCACCCCATCTAAGACAGCGGAGGGCTACATCAATTTTATTGTGAAATCAAGCACACCAGCCTCCGTGTCTTTAGAACAAATTGTCACTGCCTGGAGCCTAGATAGTGACATGTCAAGGTTAAAAGATATTATTGTTCATCAATCGTGGAACCAGCACTTCAGACCTTTGAATAATGACAGTGAGTATTTGAAGTTAAAAAATGTAAGAGATGAACTTTCAGTGACTCAAGGAGGCCTCATTCTGCCAGGTACATGAATTGTTATTCCTGAGAGTCTACGACAGCAAGTAATCGATGTTGCCCATGAGGGACATCAAGGAATAGTTGCCACCAAAAGAGCTCTGTGTGACTGAGTCTGGTTTCTGTATCTCCACATAAGGGTCAAAAAGAATTAAAGACTTGTCACATATGCAACTGTATTTCATCTCAGGTCATTCAGCACCCTTTGAACATGTCCAAATTGCCACATCATGTTTGAGAGAGCATTGCTATTGATTTATTTTGGTGTACAGTCATAATATCGAGTCAATTATTTCGACTGGACAGAATATCGAGTAAAAAATATAGAATGGACATAATATCGACTAGACATAATATAGACAACAAAAATATCGACTAGAGAAAATTAATATCGAATAGAATGGACATAATATCGAATCAAAAATATAGAATGGACATAATATCGACTAGACATAATATAGACAACAAAAATATCGAATTTAAGGTAAGTTAATAATAATTTTTATTTTTTGTGTAATATAAGTCTGTAGCGGGTTGTGGGTTTATAGGGGAATAGGGTGGGAAGTAATTTAATTCTAATTAATTAAATATGTTAATGTATTTATTGATATATATTTAGAATTAATTGTTAATTAATTATTAATTGGTAATTAATTAAAATATAATTGGTAATTAATTATAATTGATTAATTGATAAATATTTTAATTTTAGTAATTTATTTTCTGTAGCGGGTTGTGGGTTTATAGGGGAATAGGGTGGGAAGTAATTTAATTATAATTAATTAAATATGTTAATTTATTTATTGATAATAATTTAGAATTAATTGTTAATTAATTATTAATTGGTAATTAATTAAAATATAATTGGTAATTAATTATAATTGATTAATTGATGAATATTTTAATTTTAGTAATTTATTTTCTGTAGCGGGTTGTGGGTTTATAGGGGAATAGGGTGGGAAGTAATTTAATTATAATTAATTAAATATGTTAATTTATTTATTGATATTTTTTAAAAATGTATTGTTAATTAATTATTAATTGTTAATTAATTAAAATATTATTGGTAATTAATTATAATTGATTAATTGATAAATATTTTAATTTTAGGGTTCAGGGTCAGTTGTCAGTTTTTGGGTAAAGGGGTATTTTTAGGGTTCAGGGTCAGTTTTCAGTTTTTGGGTAAAGGGGTATTTTTAGGGTTCAGGGTCAGTTTTCAGTTTTTGGGGTAAAGGGGTATTTTTAGGGTTCAGGGTCAGTTTTCAGTTTGTAGGTAAAGGGGTATTTTTAGGGTTCAGGGTCAGTTTTCAGTTTTTGGGTAAAGGGGTATTTTTAGGGTTCAGGGTCAGTTTTCAGTTTTTGGGTAAAGGGGTATTTTTAGGGTTCAGGGTCAGTTTTCAGTTTTTGGGTAAAGGGGTATTTTTAGGGTTCAGGGTCAGTTTTCAGTTTTTGGGGTAAAGGGGTATTTTTAGGGTTCAGGGTCAGTTTTCAGTTTGTAGGTAAAGGGGTATTTTTAGGGTTCAGGGTCAGTTTTCAGTTTTTGGGTAAAGGGGTATTTTTAGGGTTCAGGGTCAGTTTTCAGTTTTTGGGGTAAAGGGGTATTTTTAGGGTTCAGGGTCAGTTTTCAGTTTGTAGGTAAAGGGGTATTTTTAGGGTTCAGGGTCAGTTTTCAGTTTTTGGGTAAAGGGGTATTTTTAGGGTTCAGGGTCAGTTTTCAGTTTTTGGGGTAAAGGGGTATTTTTAGGGTTCAGGGTCAGTTTTCAGTTTGTAGGTAAAGGGGTATTTTTAGGGTTCAGGGTCAGTTTTCAGTTTTTGGGTAAAGGGGTATTTTTAGGGTTCAGGGTCAGTTTTCAGTTTTCGGGTAAAGGGGTATTTTTAGGGTTCAGGGTCAGTTTTCAGTTTATGGGTAAAGGGATATTTTTAGGGTTCAGGGTCAGTTTTGGGTTTTTGGGGTACAGGGGTACTTTGTAAAAATAAAGTAAAATTACATTTAAATTACATTTATTTAATAAAATTAAATTATATTAAATTATATTATAATATTTTTTATTAATTTATATTCAAAAAATTATTATATACTTACCAATACTTATGTTGTAATGGTATGCGTTGTAAAGGTATATGCGTTGTAAAATCTTGCGTTGTAAATGTATGCGTTGTAAAAGTTTTTGCGTTGTAAAAGTTTTGTTGTAATGGTAGGCGTTGTAAAAGTATGCGTTGTAACGTCATACATCCCTGGAGTGGGAATAGTAATTTTAACCTCTACGCTATCCAGCGCTTTCCCTACTGTTGCACCCACTGGAGTGGGAGTAGTAAATTTTACCTCTACGCTATCCAACACTTTTGCTAATGTTGAACTCACTATAGTTGTAACAATAAATTTTAAACATTTTCTAAAATGTTATATATGTTTATTTAATAATATGTTTAAATATATATATATATATATATATATATATATATATATATATATATATATATATATATATATGTGTGTGTGTGTAATTTTTGGTGATATAATTTTTTTAATTATATAAATTATTTATTAAAATTATATTTTTTTAATAATTATTTCTAAGTTTATATTAAATATATTTATTACTATATTAGTTTTAACTTACTTTTAAGACATTTTAAAAAATCGATATTTTGACAGTCTATATTTTTGTAAGTCGATATTTTGGAGTCGATATTTTGGTACTTACCTGTTTGAAGATAGGGAGTCGATATTTTGTCAATCGATATTTTTGACTCGATATTTGTGTATCTCGATATTTGTGTCGTCGATATTATGTCAGTGATCCATTTATTTTATCTTCTTGAGAATGAACATTATCTTCTAGTCATTGTTGATGAATACTCATTTTTTCCATTGGTGGAAGACCTTTCATCCACTACACATGAAAAGATCATTCAATAATTAAATGGCATCTTTGTGACATGGGATGTACCTGCAGTATTAACATCTGACAATGGCTCACCTTTCAATATTCGAAAATGTAAAGACTTTCGAAATCAGTTCAATATAAAGCATCAAAAAAGCGCTCCTCTTTTGCTGCATCCGAAGAAGCAGATACAGTTGTATAAGATGAATCTGCTGGGAAAATACCCTCCCCTTTCATTGGCCTTTCCAAAAACATCTGTTATAATAGACGCTATACATGGATGTCTGGGCCTTGTCAAATGAGGTGAATGAAGGTATTGATATATGTAGGTATTTCATTTAGAAACAGGTGTTCAAAGAGGAGTCCAGGTGTGTTAATGGTAATGGATTTGCGATTTTTCTATCCATCCACAGCAAAACTGATTTGCTCAGTTCTAAGGTGGAAAGCACATTGCCCTTTGAACCCAATATCTAGGCTTAGAATCTGCTAACATGTCGGAAAGGAGAGGAATTTGAACCAGCATGACAAGGAGCCTCACATGGAGTATTTTCTTATGTTATTAAAAGCAAAGTGCACCTCTTAGCTTCTTCAGGCGATGAGTTTTGCCCGCCAGCTGTGGAAATGTTTTCCCCAAAATAGCCTCTTTGCCCATGTCTGAAATCGATTTGGGGGTTTGCATCGCAGGGGTTGTTCAAAGGGTTGTTGTAACATATGTTATTTCCAAACACTGTTAAAGTGGGTGGACATAGCTAAAAAATTGTAATTAATAATGAATCGCACCCAGCGGGCTAGGCATTTTATCTGCATGTGGGGTCATGTTTGGACTTTTGGTGTCTAGGATCGCTATGGTTTTCATGGTAGACACAGAACGAAAGGACTCTGGCAGGAATGGTGCTGGGTGCAGGCCTTCTATTACCATTTAAACTGGTGTCAGGTCGGTCACAGAGGTTTGCTAGAGGAAAGAGTCTGTCAAAAGAGAGAAATGCATTCTTCTGCACTCCAAATGAGATGGGGGAATATGAGAAGAAGGCAGACTGACGTTAGTCTTTTTTTGTCCGATGAGTTAGCATGGCCCTATGAGTTTTCATGTGGTAAGCAAACCCTTCTGACACTCCTGGCCTCTTATTGATGTTGAACACCTTTCAGATCTTTACAGTGCCGATCTCTGAACCAGCAGATAACCGGTTTACCGCTGGTTCAGTCCCAGGCAGTGCTAATCAGGCCTTTTAGGCTTTTGAGGATGATAGTATAAGTGCTGTTGGGTTCATTCAAAAACTAAAACAGTGAATACTACCAAGATGCAATTCAGCCCTTGGAACACATTGTGTAAATATTCACTACATACAAAGTCTACATTGCAGGGCAAAGATATAACTGTATAAAAGATAAATATAACCAAGATCTGTCTGGTTCTTTTTATAGAGTCTAAGGACCTTTGAAACAGAACTTTAAATCTACAAAGCTTTTTTCATGTGTAAATGAAACATGAGCATGGAGAAAGTGATGCCAGTGATGGGCATGCCTTGGTGTCAATTGCATGGGCCAAACTGTATGCATTTATTTTGTATAATAGTACAGCTGATCCTCTCGGTCACTGAGGACCCCTCGAACCCCAAAACCAACTTCTGCGACTCCATGACCAAATTAGCCAAATGGATGGTAGACAACTGCCTCCCACTCAACTCTAACAAAACTGAAGTACTGATCTTTTGGAAGAACGCTTCTGCATTGGACCACAGCTGGTGGCCTGTAGAACTCGGACCTACATCCACACCGACTGACCATGCACGCAACCTCTGCATCATCCTCGACAACCAACTGACATTAAACGACAAGTCACGCCAGTCGCCTCCCCTGCTTCCACACACTTTGCCTGCTCCGCAGAATCTTCAGACATCCCAGCCAACACCCGAAAGACCTTCACTCAGGCCCTCGACACCAGCCGCCTCGACTACGGCAATGTCCTCTACGCCGGCACCTCCACACAGCTCCTCAGGGGACTCCAGACCATACAGAACGCTGCAGCTAGACTCATTCTGGACCTCTCCAAATGAATCAACATTGCCCCCACTTAAGGGACCTCCACTGACTCCCCATCCAGGAGAGATGCCAGTTCAAGATCCTCCTGCACGCCTACAAAGCCCTCCACGATCAAGGACCTGCCTACATCAACCATCGACTGAACTTCCACCAACCCTCTAGACACCTTCACTCCCCCTCACATACACACACACCACTGCATCCGTCGCAGCGGTGGCCACTCCTTCTCCTACACCACTGCCAAGATCTAAAACGATCTTCTCCTCCAGCTCCGTACAGCCCCCTCCCTGGCAGACTTCAGAAAGAGACTCAAGGTGTGGCTCTTTGGCGGAGACACAGTGCCCAGATACCCCTAGGGGAGACAAAGTTGCTCTCCACCAATGCTGTTTGATTGATTTATTGACTTACATGTGTAATGAAATGGCTTTGCCAGGGGAATGTCACAGGGGTGGGCGTGGGAATTATGAAAATGCAATGTAAATGAGGTAGCCACCCACACCTTAGAACTGGTTATAGACAGGGCTTTAAGTGGGGGGGGGGGGAAACTGGGGGTGCTCTCAAAGGGGCGTGGCAAATTTATTAAAGGGGTGGGGCCTATCCGAGTAGGGGCGTGGTATAAATCAAGATAACTAGCATTGTGTGCTTAAGAAAATCATGAAGTTGCATCCAGCAAAGGATAATAAAATTTGCGTCAAATGTTTCAAATGGAGGAGCATTGAGTTTTACCCATAAGCATGAAGAAATGGCCTCTACAAGAAGAGAGGCCCTTGTTAGACTAGCAAATACGTTCATTGCGCTGAAACCTCTCTCGCAATCTGCATTACGTGCCGGCAGGGTTTCCATGCAAACTACTAACTTTTTTAATGGTTCAGGGTTTTTTTTCCACCGAAATCTTTGAAAAGTCTAAAAGCCTGGATAGTATCTCTTGCTGGCAGCTGAAACTTGCTGGTTTCTGGATCTCTGTTTCACCATAAAAAATGCATTCATCACCAGAAGGCAAATTGCCTGCATCTAGCACACTGAAGCTGGCTATAAGTTCTTTCTCAGAATCCGGGGCACATAATTTATTGATATTTACAGACAGACTTTGGTTAAACTGATTTGGATTAAGAGCAACAGCGTTACTTCTACCATGGAAAAGAGGAACATTCTTGAGCCGCAGAAGCAAACTCCCCTGGTAAGTCCTTCATGCTCTAAATATACGTACTTGACTAACCATAAGTCTATGGCCATTAACAATTGTAATGTCCCTCCTCTGTAAGGAGAGTGATAAGTCTTTGAGCTCTTGAAGTGCATCACACATTACCCCCAAATCTCTGATAAAAGAATAGGATGTAATCTTCCTCAAGAGAACCTCATACTTACTTCGGTCTCTTATGGGTCTGGATGGGTCTTTAGAAGCATTCTCAAAATGTTTGCACAAGGCAGGGAAGCAGTTCCAAACAGCTTTCACAGATCTGTAACTGGATGCTACCCATCTAGTATCAAGCATTTTCCCTATCTTCTGAAGCTGTACACATAGCTCGCTGGCGACCAGATTTAGTTCACTCTGTTTTTTTGGTGACATGCTGTATGTGGCACACAATGAGTTCATGAAAATCTTGAAGTCATTGACCCCGGCAACCTCATCAACTGTATCTGCCACTGCAAGTTCTAGTCTGTGAGCCAAACAGTGCCATGTCAGTACAGGATTGGGAAATTCTGATTTCAGCAATGCAACTACTCCTCCTTTTTTAGCAAATATTACTGCTGCTCCATCTGAACATACTGCAATCAAGAGATCATGTAGCAGACTTTTTGTGAGTCCAACTTTTTCGAAGTAGCTTTGGAGAGCTGGTTTTACGCCAAGGGCATTTGTTTCTGCCAGCTCCAGCAGGCCGAAATAGATTGTCACTGGGGTACTTTCATTTCCAAAAATGCCATGGAAGTAGATGACTAAGGTAGAAGCATTGCTAATAGAAGATATGCAGGTAAACATGTCACACAGCATTACCCATGTTATCCTATGGGCAAGATAGCCTTTCAATAGGGAAAAACGAAATCGGCAGTATTTTACTATCAAGACATGTTACCCGCACTAGTAACACCAAACAAAAACTGGGACGTCTGCTCACCCTACCATTGACTTTGGGGCCCGAAAATAGAGCCCCCTTTCGAGGCCCTCCAAAAAAAACTGGGGGGGCTCAGCCCCCCTCACCCCCACTTAAAGCCTTGGTTATATACAAACATGTGTAAGTGCACCTTCTACAGTTCTGAGCATTAAACTTTAGGTTCAATGTCTGACGTGGTAGTGATGTAGGAAACACTTCTGTATTCATCATGTTCATCCGACGGAGGGGGAGTATTCAATCCCAGGCCTATCCCTACACATGCGAAATCAATGCACTGCAAAAGGTGTCCACACATGGACAGTTTGGTAAAACGCGTGAATGCACAAATGTGTGCGAAACCATGCATGTCTGTGTCTAAGTTACAACATTTTAGGTGATTTTCGGCTGCGGTGAGGGATTTTACTAATCACAAATTGAGTCGTAAATTCTGTCCATGAATAGACATTGCCATAACTTATGACTTTCTTCATCAATATGACTCTTAATTTATTATTTTCATTCCACAGGTCTGATTTGGGCTCATTTTCAATGTCTGGCTAGAGAGAGCTTTAACTGTCTTTTGCCGGGCACCACTCTTATCCGTTAACCAGGGCAGGGTATACCGAAAATGGTAATGTGGTTACTCACTGCACCACTGACATCAAGACTTTTATCGTGATAGGAAGTAGTGCCTACAATTTCTTATGCATGGTGTAATAGTGCCACGCTGATTATTACAGGCATATGTTCAGACTGCAAGCTAAACTCATTGGCTTTTGCATGAGAAGAATCAGGAGCGCACTGTGCTGGTAAGAGCGGTGGGGAGGGGTGGGGGTGAGTAGACAGACAACGACGAGGTAAAATAAAATAAAAAAAACACTTACCTTGCGCTCACCACGTTGCCGAGTGCGATGCGGCGATCACAAGGTAAGTGTTTTTCTTTTTATTTTTTTTATTTTACCTCGTCGTTGTCGGTCGACTCACCCCTACTCCACCGTCCTGCCGCTCTTACCTGTACGGGCCACTCCTGGAGAAGATAGAACTGTATTATGCTGTCCCGCCAGCCACCCCACTCAAAACCTCTCAGCTGCAAGTATGTAGATGCCACCATGTACATATTTGCCAGTTCCTCACAACTGCCAATGGTTGGAACGTCACTGCTCCCATGCCAACAAAGGAATTCCCGGACATTCTAATGTCCTTTAAAGGGCCACATTACAGCAATGTGCCTGTAATTCATGTATATACGCAATAAGAGCCTGCCCATTAACATATGTAAGAAAAGAACAAGTTCAACAGAGGTGCTTTGTTTGCTCGTGCCTGCACTTAAACTACCCCAGGTCGCTCACTTAATTTGCCTTTTTGATACGTTTAGGTTCCACGCTTAACAACATTATTCGAGGAGTGCTGGAAGTTGTAGTCGGGGTAGCGGCTGGTGCACTTTTGGGATTTTTTCTTCGCTACTTCCCAAGCAAAGAACAGGTAATTATCTCTTTTACTGTGAGAACGGTTGAAAAAAACGTGAAGTCGTAAATCCACATACTAACAGAAGAGAGTAATGGTATGTATTGACGTGGATGGAGGCTTGGTTTATAGAGTACATTTTTGTCGATCAAATATTTTGAACCATAGAATGTATATTTTCCTCACTGGACATTTCCACAGTGTAAGTAGTTAAATAAAAGTTTCATTTATCGAACTACAGCTGGCGATATTTAGCTAGTTGGCAGCCTCAGTACTTACACGTTTGTAAAATGCTAATTTTTTTGTATTGACAAAACAATCAACTCTCACCCACAGATCTTTGTGCACCTCCAAATGTTTCCCAGACCCATTTACTAATCCTCCACGCCATTTGAATTACACATTTTAAACACAGCTACTTTTGTTTGAATTTTTTCCCTAATCTTTGAATCCATCTGTATCTGTGTTTTTAGAGAGAGGGTAATAAATGCAGGTGTACCCTCCGTTGTTCTAACGCTAGCTCTGCTCTTATGTTATGCTGCAAGATAGGAGTTTCTGCGAAGGGAAAGCTTAAGATTCAGAGTAGTCTGAGGCGCCATTAACTTTGGCCGCAGCTTCAGTGAATACAGTTACCTGTGCACAGTATTTCTTTTTTTTTGTTGTTGCAGTTTTACATATCGCGAACTCGACCCCAAGGTATCAGAGTTCTTTACATGAGCATAAGTTGCATTACAGACGAACACATTCATTTTGTTAGTCACGGGGAGATTAAGGCATAGATGCATCAAGGTAAAATCCGCACGCATGCGACCAGTATTTTTGCATTTGGGATGCATCATCCCAAATGCAAAAATCGCAAATTAAGAAATCGCAAAATTGCGATTACTTGCATTTAAGGAATCTCAAATTTAGATTCCTTAAATGCAATGCATTAAAGTTTAAAAAATAGCGATTTCGCTAATAGGGATCGCAAATTACCATGAAGTTGAACTTCATGGTAATTTGCAAAAACTTTGAAAAATGCACTAAAGTGCATTTTTTAAAGTTTCATGTTGCGCACACACATGCCCCAAGGGCATGTGTGTGCGCAACATATGTGCACAGATCAATTTCAAGGGTGCAACAGGGTGTCCTTTGGACACCCCTGCACCCTTGAAATTGCATTCTCAATTTGCAATTCGCTAATTGCGATTCGCAAATTGAGAATGTCTTTCCATTCATTCCTATGGGCCTCTAGGCCCATAGGAATGAATGGGGAGGTATTCCTTAATTGCGACTCGCAATTAAGGAATTTTAAGAATCGCTATTTTTTGTGTGATTTCTTCATGCATTGCATTTTGCTATTCCTTAATAGCGAATCGTTATTTTTCGCTATTAAGGAATAGCAAAATGGGTTCTTGATGCATCTGGGGGTTAGTGATTTGCCCAGAAGCACAGGATGTTTGAAACTCACGCCAGACTCAAACCTGGTTCCCCAACTTCAAACCCCTCCCAGGGGCGAGTCTCCCCCTCTCCCCCTGCCCACTTATCTGCATCTCTTTACCTTTCAATTACACTACTGACAACGTGATTTGGTACAGTGAAAGGTCTCAGTTTATTCAAACATAATATGGTTGTACATTTCGCAGTTTCATTGGCCTTTTGTCAACATCCATGTTATCGCATACTTTTATTGTCTTTGTAATTGTCTTTGTACATTTCTTGTCGTCATGTGCTCCCAGACAGTATATTTTGTGGGCGCCCCTTTGTCCGGGCTTCTGTGTCTGTGGTTCCAGCTTCAACTTGCTACAGAATTTAGTGGTTGTCCGTCAGGACCTGCCGGGCTGCAAGTGCCGTTCCGCTTGCCCTGGACCCTTTGTTGGCCCCTCCCGTGCTCCCCAGGGCCCCTGCCATGTGGCATCCCCAAGGCCCCTTATGTGAGCATTTCATCTACTCTGACTGTGTCCTGTCATTTCGCTCCCTCAGTACCCCTGCTGTGAGGCATCCCAAGGACACTGTGTGAGCCTTCCATCTACCTCTAGTAATTTTTCTCTCTTTTGTAAATCTTTCTTTTTTTTTTTTGTTCAAAAACCTTTATTTGAGCAAGCATAGAAAAGTACAAGAATGGGCCTACAACCTCACGGGCTGGCCGCTAATAATAAGGCACAAGGCACAAATCAGAAGTGTACACCCGTGGTCAGGCACAAATCCAGCATAAAGCGTTACTCCCAACATGTCACAGAGCATATTGAATTTTTATTTATACAAAAAGAAAAACAAACACTAAAAAGGCGAATGCACGGTAATCAAGGTCAGCCCAAAGAACGGAGGGGATGGTCTACAGTCAGGAGAACCTACCAAGAGCCCTGAGGCTCCAACAAGGTCGGGGGGGGGTGGGGGGGGGGAGCAGCGGGGAGAATCGGAAATTCAAAGAACAGTATGAAAGGGTTCCGGGAACGCTCGCCTAGGGAGATAGGACAACATCAGTAGTGCCCACAAGGGGAGGTGTGCAGATATCCCCGCGATATGCATTCCACTGGCCCCAAATCCTCGTCCACGCCCTGGGTCTGCCCCTGGCCACATAAACCGTCTTCTCCCGAAACATGGACCAGTCCATGTTGTCCTCCCATTTCGAGACCTCAGGGGGCCTGGATGCGCCCCAGAGTTGTGCAATATCACGTTTCGCAGTCATGTAGCCCAAGGTAGCCCACCTGGTCTGGGCCACAGAATAGTCAGTGGGCTCCCACACATTCAACAGACATCGTCGAGGCTCAGGCCGCAGGGCAACACCAGTCACATCAGTCATCACCTCAAGCACAGCAGTCCAATAAGCTACCACAACCGGGCATTCCCAAAGAATGTGTAAAAAAGTAGCACTCAAGCCACAACCACGCTTACATAACCCATCCAAAGAAAAGCCCATCGTTATCAGACGCGGACCAGTGACATACACTCGATGAAGGATTTTAAGTTGGACCAAACGGAGACGGGCAGGAATGGCCACCTCCTTGGGAGAAGAGAGTGCCGACTGCCAATCCTCGTCGTCCAGTTCCAACCCATCGCCGACCCAAGCCTCCTGAAGTCGGACCAATAAGTCCGCCCGATTATTGATCAGCTTCTTATAGATCAGGGAAATAGTGCTATCAGGCAGGTGCCCATCAAGGACACGATCTTCGAGGGGGGAAGACTCGGGCAGGGCCACATCAGGCGTCAAGACTGAGGCGAGGGCGTGCCGGACCTGCAGATAACGAAAAAATTCCCTACCATTCAAACCAAACTCCTCCTGGAGGGCCTGGAACGATTTCACACTACCTTTCGAACATACATCACCCACCTTACTTATACCAATCATATCCCAGCGGTCGAAGCCCTTAGTAGACCAGAGACACCCCAAACGCTCCGAGGCATAAAGCGGCGTCGCCAACGTCATTCGATCCTCCCATCCCAAACTCACATTCGCGGCTCGCCACACAGTGACTGCACTCCTGGACGGGCCCACAAGATGGCGCCCGGCTGATCGGGAATAAAGCGCTCTATTAAAGTCCCCACCTGGCAGCTGGAGTCTATCCATCTCGAATGCAGGATTTCGACCCGGTGAAAACATCACGTGATTAATAGCAGATAGCTGGGAAGCCCAATAATATCGCTTGATATCAGGGAGCGCCATGCCCCCGTCGTACCAAGGGATGGTGAGTTTCGCGAGGGCAATACGTGGATGCCCGTCCCAAATCAATTGCCTTTGAAGACTCTCGATCTCCCGGAAATAGGTCTTGGGGATAGCGTCATAGGAGTTCTGGAGCGCGTAGAGGAACCGCGGCAAGGACATCATTTTAAACAGGGCCGCCCTGCCCAGAGGAGACAAAGGAAGCTTACGCCAGCGGGCCACGTCCAGTCGCAATCGAAGCAACGGGGGGAGGAGGTTACGCTCAAATCGGAGCGAGGAGTCCAACGTAATAAAAATCCCTAAATATTTGAAGCCAGACTGGACCACCTGGATGGGAAGTCTGCTCGGCAGGGGGGGTAAAACACCCGAAAGAACATACACGCAGGACTTGGCCCAGTTAATAACGAGGCCCGAGTTGGCACCAAAGGAAGTGAGAACGTCAAACAAAACTGTCAGAGATTTACGCGGGGACGTGAGATATAAAAGAATGTCGTCCGCATAAAGCGAAACGCGGTCCTCAAAGTCCGGAGACCAGCGAATCCCCTTGAGCGAAGGCTCCCACCGAAGCCAAGCAGCCAATGGTTCCAAGGCGAGCGCAAAAAGCAACGGAGACAAGGGGCATCCCTGACGGGTACCCCTACCAAGGGTGAAAGGGGCCGAAACTCTACCATTTACCACTACTTGTGCCAGAGGTTCCGCATATAATAACTTGATCCAACCAATAAACTCAGGCCCGAAACCAAATTTCTCAAGAGCCGCCCAAAGATAAGGCCACTCCACAGTGTCAAAAGCCATTGAGGCATCCAACGACGCCAAAATGGCCGGCTCCGTCAAAAGCCCCGCCCTCGCAATCGCGCCGTGGAGACGACGCAGGTTCAGAGCCGTGTTGCGATGCGGGATAAATCCGGATTGATCTGGATGGACCAAGTCACTAATGACCGTCAGGAGGCGGGACGGCAGGAGTTTAGCCAACACCTTGGGTTCAACATTTAGGAGGGATATGGGCCTATAGGATGAACAAAGGTCTCGCGGTTTGCCATCCTTGGGGATGACAACTATCGTGGCCAGTCGCTGATCATAAGGAAGAACACCCCGTTCCCGGGACTCCAGAAACATAGCGCGAAGATATGGCGCCACTCTGTCGGGACGTAACTTGTATAGTTCAATTGGCAACCCGTTCGGGCCCAATGCCTTGCCCGAACGGAGTGAACGGATGGCAGTGGCTATCTCATCAACCGTAAAGGGGGAGTCCAACGCTACACGATCCAAATCAGTGACACTGGGCAGAGCTATATCACGCAATAGAAGGCGAGAGTCAGCCACATCTCTCACAGACACAGGGGTATACACCACACGGAAGTACTCAGCAAAACGGTCATCTATGCCAATCGGGTCCGTCACACTCACACCACTCGAAGACTGAATCACGGGTACCACACGATTAGCTCTCTCCTTCTTATCCAGCCATGCCAGCAATTTACCCGCTTTGTCGCCCACATCATACAAACGACCCTGTTGCTCCCGAAACATCACTTTAGCAGCATCCGTGACCACAGATTTATATGCAAATTGTTTCAGACCCAGGGCGTGGAGTTTCGCAGACGTGACACCAGATTCCAAAGCATCCTCCAATGCGGAAATCTCTCCCTCAAGGTCCACCACCTCCCTATTCCTCGCCCGCTTAGCTTCAACAATAAGGGAGAGGGCCTGCCCACGAATCACCGTCTTAAAGGCTTCCCATAGGGACACAGCTGAGGAGACCGACCCCTCATTATCCAGAAAATACGCGTCCAAAGACTTAAGCAAAAGGCTGCGGGTCTCGGGGGAGGTAAGGTACCACGGATTGATGGGAGCTACTCTGCCCACCGCCTCCACTCCAACCTCAAAACGAAGCCAGAGCGGAGAGTGGTCAGAAATACCCCTGGGTAGGTGTACAATCTCACGAACCGCCGGCGACTGAGCCGCCGGCATCAGGAAATAATCCAGCCTGGACAGACTCCCATGGGCCCCCGAATGAAAAGTGTATTGAAGCTGAGTAGGATGCAAAAGCCTCCAGCAATCCACCAAGCCAAAGGTATCCAAAAATCCACCCAACCACCGTTGGGCCGCAGGAGTATCTCTAGGGGGGTGGCGATCGTGAAGACCGGAGAACACCGAATTAAAATCACCAGCCAAAAAGAGAGTACTATCAGGGAGGTCCAACAATACGCGGCCCAAATCTGAAAAGGTAGAAGTCTGCAAGCCGGGGGGCACATAAACAGTAAATAAGGAGATGGCACGACCCTCATAGCGACCCACAAGGACAGCATATCGCCCCCGATCATCCTGAATCACATCATCAATAGCTAGGGGGAGGGAAGCCCGAACAAGGATACCCACGCCCCTAGAACCCGAGGTAAACCCAGAATGTGCTACGAGGCGATAGCCCCACCTATTCATTGCATGACAAACATTGCCTACCAAATGAGTCTCCTGCAGGAAAACAACATCAGGAGATAAACGTCGTATACATTTCAACACCACACTTCTTTTGATACGATTTCCCAGACCGTTAACGTTCCACGAAACAAATCTCAACCCGCTACCCCCCATCCCACCCACCAAAGCCAAAAACCCCCACCAATGAGCATGACACCAGAAACATCTTCAAATACAGGATAAGGTCGCCTCGAAAACAAAACACACAAACAACGAACTTCCCAACCACCCACCCCCAAAATAACAAGAAAACACCCCCCACCCTGCACCCCTGCAAAAAGCTAAAAAGCCACCCCAACCTGCAGTGTGCCTGTCGCCCAAGAACCCCTATTCTACACAAAGACCCCGGAGGAGGAAAGGCTCTGTCCCACCCGCCACCCGATCAAGACCAATGACGAGAAAAGGAACATACATCAAATCACATAAGCGGTAGAGGAACAAAGGCACACATTCCTGGAAGAGTTACTCAAAACAAGGCATCCGGCATAGATGAAATGTTCAGCTCTCTACACCACCTTCAGCACCGCCCGGGTGGGCATCGGACTCAGTCTCAGGAGGTCGGCTAGGCAAGGTGTCCAGCCAGTCATTCACAGCATCCGGCCGATCAAAGAAGAAGGTCCGGTCATTATACTCAACCCGCAGCCTAGTCGGAAAGAGCATAGCGTAGCGCATCCCCATGTCCCTAAGACGCTTCTTGACACCACGAAATCCCATCCGTTGCTTCTGGACCTGTTGGGAAAAGTCCGGATAAAAGTTCACCGTGGCATTCTCAAAGGCCACCGGGCCCTTCACCCGCGACGCCTGCAGGATAGCGTCCCGATCTCTATAGTGGAAAAGCTTGGCAACAATAGGTCTCGGCGGGGCGCCTGGCTTACCCTGGCCCCCCGGAACACGATGTGCACGCTCCACTGTGAAGAATTTACTAAGGCCAGACGGAGAAAGGTGGTTCTGGATGAGGTCTTCAACCAGGAGATCAACCGAGTGGGGTTCTGGGTTCTCCGGGACACCAACCACGCGAACATTACAGCGACGTGCCCTGTTCTCAAAATCTTCCAAGCGCCGGGTCATGAAATCGTTCACCCTACGGAGATTGCCAATCTCCGTCTGTACCTCAGAGACGTCCGCCGTGAGACTGGAGGATTTGATATCCAACGACTTCACTTTTTCGTTCGTTTTGGAGAGATCGGCTCGGATTAGATTCAAATCGATTGCCACGGTGTCAATTTTGTGGGTCAAGGTTTCGTATTGTTGGTCTATTGACTCCCTCATACCCGAAATGGCGCCCATGATGTCCTGTAAGGAAGGCTCCGTCGACGCATCCACGACGTGGTCAGATGCACTAAGACCGGGCAGGGCAGCTCCGGGGGACCCCTTAGAATGGGTATAACGGTCCATAACGTTGGATTGGACCGGACCCCCGCGCAGAGGTGTCTTCGTCTTGCGCGTCTCCCGGTCCCCTCTGCCCGCCATTTTGGAGATGCGTCACAGGGAGAGTCACCAGGGTCAACGGACCGGGCACCAGAAATGGAGGCCTCGGGACCAAAGGACCGTAACAAGAGTATCACCAGAATAGAGGCAGCCAGATAGGAGAACAGTCCAGCCAAAGGCCCGACAGCCGACTCGCGTCCTGGAACCAGCTCTGGCCCGACCCTCTCGCCGATGTCCCAGTCAGAGGCAGAATCGAAACCGAAACTTAAGAAGGGGACCCACAAGTCCAATTCCCCTGCCGTTGTTGTTCAACTCCAAGACGGCCACCGAACCTCACCCAGTCCCGGGCGCACCTCAAGGGCGGAGCCCAAAAGTTCAATTCACCATAACTCAGGCACCCGGGGTCAAAATGAATTTCTGAAAGGTCCAGGTAGATCAGCCCAACGTCCTCTATACAAATCCTCGCGAAAAATCAGGATTCATGCAGGATATTATGCCGGGAGCGGCGGGGGTCCGGGGAGCGCTGTGCTCACGCGGCCATCTCGGATGCCCGCCAAGCTCCTCCTCCTGTAAATCTTTCTTGGGTTTCTTCCACCTCACCTCTACTTTTGCGGCTGCGACGCCCGCGTCCTTTGGTGGGGGTGGATGGGATTCTTTCTTCCTCTGGCAGAGGGGGGGTTGTGTTTTACTCAGGGCCTTGCGCCCTTATTTAACACCCCCCCCCCTCCCGGCCGCTCGCCAACTAACCCCCTGCTCGGGGGAGCGTTGGCTTCCTTGGGGGCGACCAGGAGAATAAACGCTGGGGTTCTCCTGACTTTTACCTTTGCCTGAAATTGTGGAGGCCGCGAGCAGGGAACTGGTGGGGCTGGTAATGGGTAAGGTATTATCCTGCCCCCAACCATATATCAGGCCAAGCCTGTTGGCAAGCTTGAAGACTTTTAGTATAACTATGTTCTTTCCTAATTCTTGCAGTGCTTAACTCCGGTGCTTCCTGACTGAAGCCCCTTCAAGGCAGCTTTTCACATCTTACTCCCCTGACTACTCCTTACTACTGCAGGCTGTAACTCCAACCTCGCTGCTCGATCTGCTCTGTACATCCGCATTGCCGGCCTCTGCCTAAGACCTTTGATTTCCCAGCTTAACTCCCTCTACTCTTGCCTACGGACAGGCCAACTGCTAAATCATCTCTCCTGTGTATAGTGCCCGCAGCCTCGTTTGTACCTGTATTTGCAATAATTGAAACATGCTGAGGTTTTTTATTGAATTCACTGTGTTGGCTAAGAAAGCTGGAGGCTCCAGGCAGACTTTCCCTCGTGCTATGCCGACATGGCTGCATATTTCTAACACTAGGTGATGATGCTCAGGTTGATTCAGGCGCAAAATGAGCCAAAAACATCAAGGCAGAGTTATCACGCGCCCTTTTGAAACAGTAAACTAGGGTAAACAACTAGCAGCATTCATCTCAACGCCCCTCTATTTGGACAGGGATACAACTGGAAATAACCTAAACATCAGCTCTGCTCTCTTCCATTCCCGCCACCAGTTAATTGGGCAGCAGGGCCAAGTTAAAGAACGATGTATGGATTTGCTGCATGTCGAATTGTTTGCCGGATTCAAATTAGCAACTTAACTTTGTTGTCTCTATTTGGCGCTTATTTGCCTTCATGGCCATTTTCGCCTAAATGCTGAACATGCCAGTTTACCAAGCAGTGACCCGATTACGTGCCTTCTAGCTCTCCACATCCCTGTACCACCCACACTGTTCCTGTGTGCGGAACTCCGGTGATGCAAATCACGCGAAAGCAAATAAAATGGCTCTTGGGATGCTGCCTGATTTTGAACCCGGAACAGAGGTGCAAAATCTAAAATGTATTTCCATGCCTTAAGATTACTTTGAAACAATACAAATTGGTTATTGGGACCTTGTTCTGTATTTAAACTTTCTTCAACAAGCCTGTAACTAGAAATGTTTGCGGAACATCACAGAAAAAATTCGACTGACTCGAACACCTCTGGGTACACTTAACAGGAGAGGGGCGTAGTTCGGGCTCTGAGGCACACGCAGCTTAAATCTTATGAGCTGCTTCATATCTTTGTTCCTGTGGCTTGGATCTTGTTACTTGCCTTCATTGCCATTGTTTCCTAAACACTCTACATGTTATGCTCGTAATTACTCTGAGTCACAGTGAGAGCGGAACCATCGTTTCACCCAAGCATGGACTGAAACCCAGAGCCCTCTATTACCCTTACTGCGCACATAGCATATCCATAGTTCCAAAATAAACTATTGCAGGGATTCTGCTCATACACAGAACTGTGCACAGAGACCCAGGACCTCAGTGAATTGTGGTGGACCAAAAAACGTAGAACCCCTAACCGACTAGTATCAGTGTCACATTAGCTCTTCGTCCTATAGCAAAGGTACCAATGATTAGACAACCCAGAACTTGCGACTTAGGTTACTCTCATGAATGGTGGGAATCAAGAACACTCTTTTGTTTGTTATTCTCATACCAGTCCACAGCGTGAGTAAATAGAGACACAAAAAAGTTTAAAATGTTTATTTTAACGACGTGCTCTAAGATGCAGTATTTTTGCTAACACAAGCAGGCATATGATTAAAAATAATACGATCAGCATTGTTACAATTCCATAATACACAAAAGGAGAAATCCTATTATAATGATAGTGGAAATTGGTCCTATAGTGCCTTATATGCCACCCTCCCTAGCTAGGAACTATGTTTTATATAATACAGAAGGTCTCTTAGGCTTGAATGGGGAACTCCATACCTCCAAGATCAGCAGAGGTGAATCACATCAGGATCTGCAAAAGCTCTCTCTCTCTCTGGAAACTGATTTTCTCCGAGTGCCAAAAATCATGCATGCAGTGCAATATTAAAAGCGCACAAATTTCAGTTTGCTGAAGCTGCGTGCATGTTGTGTCTAAGCGTGGGACGATCAGCCCGAATAACAGCTAACATTGTTATGATAACCTTAGAGGGTTCAGCACTCACTGCGCAGACTAAGGTCGCGATGTAAGTCTAGGGATGTTGAAAACAAGCCATTCTCATGTGAAGATATTCACGCAGTCAAACTTACAACAACAGTTAAACGTGTGTCGTGTGCAAAAAAGGCAAAATGGCGTTCAAACTTCTAATAAGCCTATGCTAACAAAGCAATGTGCGCAAGCAGGGCCCTGCCTTCACTACACCCTCCCTTGATCGGAACACGCACAAAAAGGGGGGCAATTTTGGAACGCAGAGTTCAAGTGCAAGTGAGACAGAACCAAGTTCAAAACTTGCCAAACTGGATAATTGGGAGTAAAATTCCGAATTAGTAACCACCAAAAAAGGGGCTGTATAGTGTCCAACACAAATAATGTGTAGAAAGAAAAAAGGAACGAAAAACCATGAGTCCAGTACGTGTTTATGAAGTAGAAAAAATTTCACTTCAATCCAACCAGCGTATAGACACAGTTTGTTGCAACCCCCTATATTAGGAAGTTGTTGTTATCATCAGAGAACATTTCAGCCATCCAATTCAGCAATGGAAAGGAACATACGTGTTTTTCGATAGCCTGACCCTCTAGCACCATCAGAGGACAACTCGGGTCATTTTCAACATAACTGCGTGCCAGGAAGTCATGTGTCGCCGCACATATGTCCCAATTACATAGGACTCCATGCATCGCTGCAAAGGCCATTATCCCGATGCCAGAACATTCTAACTCATGAGTAACTAAGGGACTCATCAGTTGATCATAATCTGGGTTAGGAGACCCCGTATTGCAGAGACACAAATCCAGAGCCCATTCGAAACAGCAATCCAGGCACTGGAAGAGAGGCTGTACGCATGTAAAGTAGGAGAAACGAAACGATAATCCATATGCTGCACTCAATGTAGCCAGAGGCAGCGTTCCATAGTAATCAAGCATCCGGTTGCGAAGTTGAAGCAGCCGGGCCGATTGCCTTGTGACACAGACGGTGCAGCCATTTCTGAGCACGCAAATTACCAGCAGTACACAGGCAGCCAGGGCAAGAATTAACTGTAAACCGCCAAAGAGGCTGGAAAATATAGAGTGAAAAAATGCAGGTATCACACCAAATTAAGGGGCTCATTAGGATGGCGGACGGACTTGCGTCCGTCCGCCACCCTAGAGGAGGAGGGACCGTCCACAGGGGCAGCGGCGGTCCCTCCAGTGCACTTAGGATGTGACCGCCAGCCAGATTAAAATCAGTAAAATAAGTAAACTTTTTCAAAAGAGTTCTTGAGCAGCCTTCAACGAGAGTTGGACAATGTTCCCATTGTGTGTAATTTACAACATTTCTAAACATGTTTGCTTTATGCAGAAAATGATTGCCATAATGTTGGTAACAAAATAAGTCTAAATACAAATCTTCAGCATCAAAAGCAGCATATTATTTCAAATCAGAAAACAGAGCCTCTATGGCTTGGACAGCCCAATCATCAGAGCGTATGTTTTATTTTACAACAGCCCCCATAGAAACACGTAGTACATTGGGGACAGTTATAACCTCTGTAGGGCCGTGGATTTGAAATTTCACAGCATCCTACACAATCCCATCTAAGACGGGCCAAGCAGTAATATTCACGAAAGTCTGGTCCCTCTTCATTATGTGTGATGAGGAGTGGGGTTCCAAAGTTCCATCAATGAGTTTAATTGTAGATCTTTCCTTAAGATAATGTCCATTCTCAAAGCGGAAAAAATACACCACAAATCCAATTGACATGAATAAAAAATCGAGAAAACACCAGCCAAATGTAAGTCAATGAGGGTATCAAAAAACGTTTTTTAAACCAAACAGCAAAAATTGAAACTTTTGATGGCGACTTTGATGTGGTAGAGTCAGTGTCAAATGAAAAGCGTGACTAGTTAACTGCACTTGTTTGCAAATCAGGCATTGACAAATCTGTGGGGTAAGTATAGTCAGTATCATCAAGGGGATCACCAGCCGTTGGATTCAATAAAGGATTTGTACCTGTAGGCATCTCGATGGCAACGTCAGGCCTGGTGGTACTCGCCCGAGCCAAAACTGAATTTCTCAGCATTGCTGGACAAGAGACCGCAGGTGTCATACGAAGAAGAATTGGCCACTCACTGTAATTTGACATTGTCAATGGAGATGTACCTGTTTTCCTTGCGTCCAGGAAGTGGAGGTAAAATGACTGTTCTTGTGCCCTGCACGATAAGTACAGGAACTGGTGCTCGATATGAGGGGCCGAACTCCTTCTTGTTCTCCATCTTCTCATGGACCAGATCTCCAGCTCGGGGTAGCCAGCCAACTACCGGAATCTGAAGTTTAGCATCAGTTGTGGAGGGCAAATGCTCCTTTAAAAGACTGTCACGGTCTCTTGTCGAATCTGTAACACAGCGCAATGCTCATCTACGTCAAAGGGTGCGGCTGACGCCACCTTGTCTAGACCCTGAAGGTCCGGAACAAACATTTTAATGCCAAAGAGCATTTCGTATGGGGTCCGCCCACCCAGAGACTTTCTAGGGAGATTATTAAGTGCACGTTGGACACTATAGAGATGGGAGAGCCAGTTCCTGCCAGTACCTAAAACCCAAGGATTGCTGTAAGTCACGCTTCATCCGCTCCACAACACTATTGCCCTCAGGCCTGTATGGAGACGAAAATTTGACTTGGACCCCCAATTAACGCATGGCATCCTTGTACGCCTTGGAGGCAAACGCCGGACCCACAGGCAAAAATTCCCACAAAGACACGCAAATCCCATATGACAGTGCGGGCACCAGCACTCTGTTGTGGCCACACCCAAACAAAGCGTGTGCACAAATCTACTGCAACTATGATAAACTTATACGCAGTATCTGGAGAGAAAGGACCGTAGTGATCTAAATAAACACACCCAAGTGGTTTATTAGATATGTACAGCTGTGTCTTGGGGGGGGGGGGGGTGCGCAGCAGTTGAAAGTTTTATCTGCTGGCAAATGTCACAATGAAGGACATAAATTCACGCGTTTGTTTGTACCATCCATACCACCAGTAACACTGTTGAAGAAGAGATACTGTCACAGAAACGCCGGCATGAGCCGCGGCCAACCCTCTTGAGCGGCAGTTATCAAGGATGACCTACAGTCTACATTGGGAATCAATCTGTCACCAACGTCGTTAATTCTCACATAGGGAACTTTATCAGGACTTAAACGATAAGAGTATCTGGAAGGGAAACCTCTAGGGTAATTACTTCCCTTCTCTGTTGCAGCAATAGATGCCAAGATGTCATCATCAAACTCACTTTTGTAACGTGTAACTGCAGCTACTACATATGTCGCTACTGCTGTCTTTGCTGCTTCATCGGTAAGACTGTTACCAACAGCGTGTACCCCCACGCGTTGGTGACCAAGAGTATGAATTACAAAGACGAGCAGCAGTCGTTCTTTAAGCTCTGCCACTCGAACCCATAGCATTTTGTGTTTGATTGTGCTACCTTTGGAATCACGATAATCATTCTGAGTCCAAAAGAATAAATTGCCATTGTAAGACTGAACACAGTAGTAAGAGTCACTCTCAAGGATAGTCACACAAGGGTCAGCTTTCTCCAGTGCAAGCACCAGAGCACGGAGCTCTGCCAATTGGGCGGTACAGTCCCCTAATGTCTGTGTATGCACGACATCGGACGTGCACTCTCCATTCACCATAGTACCAACCACTATTGCGCAGGCCTCTGAATACGCATGCGTTGACTCCGTCGCCGGTTGCGCCAATCCGTCAGTGTAAATGATACAATGGAAATTCTCCAGCGGGCTCATGGTCAGAGGAGCTGTATGAACGAATTCATACTGCAAGTACTCCTGAGTTTGCAAAGAGGAATCAAAAATAAAGGTGATATCCGGAGATGTCAAGGATGTGGCTCATTGTATCAACGAGGATGCAAAGCTTTTGAATTTGGTACACTGGTTTTCGTTACTGCCTCCAAGGCAGATACGGTGTAACAACTAACATGAGTTTCCCCTGCGACAGTGCTCGTTCTTTAAGAATCGCCATCTGCACTGCAGTCAAAACTTTCTCCAAAGGGGAAAACCGCATTTCAGCCGAAGTGTACAAGCGTGACTTCTAAACTATAGGGACTGTGTCACCCTCATTAAAAGTCAGGTACGTGAAACCCACCGCCCCAGGCACAATTATTATTACCAGGTTGGTGTGGTTGTCATGAGTCAGTAAGTATTTAGATTCAAGAAGATCAGCCTGCAAAGATTGCAAGACGGCTGAATATTCAGGCAGCCAGCAAGATTTGGTGAAAGTAGGTTGTATCAAAGCATAAAGAGGCTTGATACGCTGGGCATAATCGGGAATGTAAGTACGCCCAAAATTCAAAAAACCCAGTAAGGATTGTAGTTTTTCAGCATTGTTGGAGCGCGCAGCTGAGCTCATTTCTCCAGGACGTGAGGTACTAAACCTCTACCTTCATTGTTGAGCTCATAGCCCAGGAACTACACTGTGAACTCTGCAATGTGTGATTTGGCAAAGTTAAATTTGTAACCGAAGTCCACAAACATACAAATGATGCGGTCAATGCGACACAGATGCGGCCATAATTCGTCATCTGTGAGATAAATGTCATCAACATACGAGCATGTATCAGGGTCAAGCCTCTCCAAAAGAGAGACTATGCGAGCGGCAAAGACTCCTGGACTGTTTTTATAGCCCATAGCTAATCTTCGGAACTGTTTTTGTTTGCCGCCACAGGTGAAAGCTGTCTATTGACTACTTATAGAGGACAATTTATGGTTAAAAAAAGCCATTGGATATGTCAAGTGTGGTCTTAAACCGTTTACGCAGAAGACTATCCACTAGGACAGAACTGTGAGTATTCTGTACCGCCCAGGACCGACAATGAGAGTTTAAGTGCCGGTAATCCAACACCAAATGGTACGAGCCATCAGGCTTGGTCACAGTAAAAAGAGGATTATTCATCTGTGACATACACGTTTCAATCTCACCTTGATATTCCAATTGTTCAAGGATGTCCGCCACCGGAGCTTTTGCTTCACTTCGCATGGGATATTGGGGTTGAGGCTGTGGCATAGACCGCAATGGTATCTGGTGCTTGGGGTAAAATGTGTCCCATCCACACTGAGTACGGTACAACGCCGGTGCAAGCACCTTAGCCCACTCTTCTGCAAAATGCAGGGCCTGCTCTTTCAGCACAGTCTGTGCAAAACTAGGGAGGATTACCTCCTCCCCTCTCGGAGCGCCCAGAACGAAAGGTGGCAGCCAGTCGGCCTCCGCCAACAAAATGTCCTAGGTAGTTGTTAGATTTTCCCAAAATACCCCTTTTATAGTACGTTGTATGTCACCTTCAATTAACAGGACTATTTCATAAGAGTCTTTCAAGGGAACCACTCTAGTGTCAGCTGTCTCAACAGCAACAAACGTGTCAGTTGCTGTCACTTTCAGAAATGGACGAAATGCTTCCTACACTACTGTAATTTCTGCCGCGCTGTCTAGCAGCAGAAGCGCCCACGTCAGGTTCCGAAGCTGTGATCTCTCTATCCGTGGCATACCTCGCTGTTAAAGCGGCAACTTTCTTCTTCTGAAACTGAGGTTGTTGACGTGGAAAGTCGTCTTGCTTGACTTTACCTTCCGTCTTGCAGGGCTGCCCACGGCTTTGTTGGGCACCCCGACCTCTGCTGCTATCTCCTCCACCGGTTGGAGAGACCGATGTATCCTGCAAAGAGTGAGGAGAACGTTGGTCAGGAACCTGAAAACGATCAGGCGACTTAATATTAGCATGGTCGCGCAAATCATATGTGCTCTCAGTAGACGCAGGTATCGTGATGCAGGACGTGACCCCTGTTTCTGTTGCTCTTTCTTTTCTACACACAAGTATCAAAGGGTCTAAACAAGAAAATATACGCTACAGTGATAAAGACACCCGACATAGACACTAAATGTATTTTGTACTTGAAGGTTAATCCCCAGACCCCCAAATTGGTCGGTGAAGGATACCCATCAGTCACCACACGGAACCACCCTTCATCATTTGGGATTCCTTTTTTGACCAAAAGGTGGAGCCCCTGCCCTTCACAGATGGGACAAGATGGTAAAAAGCCCTCACCTGCTCAGACAGGCCTCAGTATGGTCTTACTACTCTGTGTTAGAGTTCATAGATGGAACAGAGTGACTGATGTCGCAGTGCAAAAAAATATGTATAAGTGAAATGAAAAGTGTGTTAAAATTGGATGAGGGAGTACTAAAGAGTTTTATTCTGGTATTACTCACTCTTCCAACATTAAAAGTGGTCAATGACAGTTCGCTAAGATAACTGCCTAGGTGTAATGAGAGGTCAACATGTTTCAGCAAATCTTCTGGGCAGATGTGTCCTTGCTTTCTTCAGGACCTATATGACTGTTGCTACTGCACAAAATGTGAAAAAGACAAATAAAATGTGATTCCGTGATTAATTAAGAAATCAAAAGGAGACAAGCTTAGAGATCACCTGAGTTCTCTAGGTGTACACGCCATGTCTTGTCTCCTAAACTGTGTGTGTCACTAAAAGCACAAAAGAAGAATATCAAATGACAATGTAGGTGAACTATCACAGCGTATATAAACAAAACTGAATGTCAATGAACACAGACAATAGCATTCTGTACCTGGAAAGTACACATCAAACACTCGCTGCAGGAGTGTATTATTATCTCCGTATTGGACATATATTTAGATTCCAAATAGGGGAAAAAAATACATCTTACCAGTTTTGTAAGAAGTAAAGACCTCACCCCACCTGGCTGCGGCTCAGGAGATGAGTGAAGCACCGCTCTAAAAAGGGGGCAATGCAAACACAAATATGAAAACAAGCTCCCTTGGGCCCCAACTCGATCGTTTTTGTTATATCTGTTGCTCTTTCCCCTGTTTTATATTCCTATTCCAATTCTGCTTTGGAAAATGGGGGCGTTCATCTTTATTAGATTTCTGCTCCTGAGTTTGCTTCTGTGCTGCTTTAGCAAAAGGCTTAACACCCAAACTATTGCGTCCAATGGTTTTATAAGCCTCCGCACTGATTTTCGGTAACTGCCGGGGTTTATGGGCATCGGGGACATCGCGTAAAGCATTAGACACTTGGAAGTTCACCGCATCTCCCTTAACATTAGCAAGGACGAGATCGTAAACAACCTCAAATACTCCCATGAGTCTCATTCCCAACTCAACTCTGCACCGTGTTCATCCTGGAGACGCTTAATCAGGGGAGGAGGACAGCCATGCATATAGACTTAGCATAGACTGTCGCAAATATCTTACCCCAGGTTTCACCATCAGGTACCTCAGGTATTAAGTCTTTCTGCAAACCTATTGTCAAAATCCTGTGCTTCTCAACAGGAGTCGTATTAGGAAATACAGCTTCCAGCTGGTCAAATTTCTCAGCAAGCCAAAAAGGCATATCATCCTTATCTTGGGGCCGCTTGCCCATAACGGAATTAACCATGACGGGATTAATTTTCATCCCGACCGGTCCGGCTGGTTGCGCCGCAGCACCAGGTGGCCCCACCTGGACGTTGCGAGATATATCATCTATAGTGACTTAAAGGTAACGCGGATGCGGTGTGGAACCGGCCACATGGCCCTGGGACTAGACAAAGGGCCCAAACGAACTGCCGTTACCGATTGGGGAAGGGCGCCATCAAACCAAACTCGATTCTGCCAGGCCGAAATAGGGATTTCCAGTGTCCTATATGGGGTTGTCACGAGGCGGACATAAGCAGGGAAAAAATGGGGCTGACAAAAGACTGGTGGATGACCCCTGATGTTATTGCCCCTCTGCTTTCTCCTCGACGGGACAAGTGGTTGACGACATCAGTAACGGATTCAGTGGAATTTGACGATGGTCCCTTTAACTGGAGCTCACAGGTGGGAGACACCGCCCCCAGGGAAGACATCATCACCTTGGGTCCAATAACAGACAACTATACCCGGAACACAGTGTGCGTTGACACCGGAGGTTGGAAGGAGCGAAAGGAGAGCGGAGAGTCGAAGAACCGAGACCGAGGCGGAAAACAGTCGTGCCAGGAGAAAAAATCTAACCCTGAAGGAGAGGAGGAAAGACGAGAGTGGACGGGAAAGCCAGGAGGCCACCGGGAACACGCTTCGCCAAGCCACGCTCCAGGAGGAGCATGGCTGACACAGGTACGAGAGCGGTTCACAGGTTGGGTCGGGAGGCGGGAGAAGCCATACCCGTAGAAACATCTCCCGCTTACGGCCATACTGTATATAGTGTAAATATACCATCCCTTCACTGTCACGCCTCACCGTTTGCCGTCTTATCACTTGGTAAACCGGATTGCTACCTCGCACCCTTTCCCTCATTACATCGTCTTACAAAAACACTGACCCCTTCCTTTTGATACCTTTTCTTTTGGGGTTCCTGGTCTCCCGACCTACGCCCTGACGGGAGAACAATGGGTGACGACCTACCAGTGGAGGAAGAGGATGTCGCTAGGAACCAGAAAGACAAAAGCCCCGTCATTCCCCTTACTTGTCATTCGTGCTGGCTGACCGCAAAAAGCATACTTACTTTAAAATAAGCCTGCTTTACCCCGAAGAAGTCTATTGCGCTTTCCTTGTGTTAATGGAACCATAATACGTAAATGACACTGTGCGAATGTATATGGAACTTTGAAATTTGAAAATCAATAAAAATATGTTTAAAAAAAAAAAGTCTATTGCGCTTTCCTTCTGATTCCTTTACCACGGTGGAGAATGCGGGTATAGTGGAGCCCATCTGTGACCCGAAGATGGATACCCTGATTCAGCATTTGATTAAGAGCCAAGTAAAGCTTGAATGGGCTGTCGAGCGCCAAATGGCCTCCACTGAAGCAGACCGCGATGTATTTAGAGACACCATCGCTGCTCAAATCGGCGGATTGCAGAAGATGGTGACGGAGCAACCTACAAATCTCTTTCGGGACGCACAAAGCACCTGTCAACCTCCCGCTGGGGTTTCCCTACAAAAGTATATACCAGGCGAGGACCCAGACGCCTTCTTAACTAACTATGAGAGGGTAGCGAGAGCATGCAGTTGGCCCTTAGATAAATGGCCATTCTTTTTAGCGCCGCAGTTGACTGGAGAGGCACAAGCGGCCTACCAAGTGGCCAATGCCACTCGGGATTCCTCATATGGATAATTAAAAACATAATACTGGATCACCTAGGGCTATATTCTGAAGCCTATAGGGTGCGTCTCCGCAAGGAAAGAGGAGCACCCGGGGAAAGCCCGAAAACTTTATTTTTCAGACTAAAAATGGCGGCCGACAAGTGGTTAACCCCAGTCACGAGCTCCAAGGAAGAAATAATGGAGAAAATTTACTTGGAGCAATACCTGGATGCACTACCATATAATACGCAGAAATGGCTGCGCCAACACACGCATTTGACAGCACAACAAGCCATCGAGATGGCGACCACATATGCACGGGCGCAACCAAAAGGTGGCAGTATGGGACACGGAAATAATGCGCCATCAGAACCTCAGAGTGGATAATAAACCTAGGCTCTCAGAATCTGTAAAACCTTGCTAAGCAAAATACGAACTACCCGGTATTAAAGGACCCCAGTGTTTTGAGTGTGGGGACTGGGGGCATATAGCCCGGGTATGCCCTCGGTGGAAACCAACGGAGGAACCCATGGAAGTGGGATACATTCCAAAGTCAATATTATATACGGCTGAAATGGGGACAGCATTTCACGTGAGTGTACAGGCGAATGGTAAGGTCGTCAAGGCTCCCCTAGACTCGGGGTGTAAGCAGTCTGTAATTCAGGGGGTATGGGTTACCTGAGAGCCGGGATTGCCTGATGCCACTGTACACATCCGTGGTGTGCATGGTGATGTGAAGCCCTATCCCCTAGCGGTAATATCACTCACTCACTCGGATGGGCTAAGACATAACATAAAAGTGGGTGTTCTAGACAGCCTCCCTGAACACTTGATCATTGGGACAGACAATCCAGAGTTCCTTAACCTTTTCAGGCATGTGTTACAGACCACATGAAGAAATAGACACCAGGCTGACCGTCTTTTCCCTATAGTGCCCGCTCTAGTTACACAGGAACCGTGGCTCCTTGATTGTAGTTTTAAGTTTGCCCAGGCCAATGATGCCATCCTATACAACTGATAGGAACAGGCCCACAGCATACAGAACTGCAATGCCCCTACATATCCCCGTTTTCTCATAAAGGAGGGCTTATTGTATCGCCAAGCCTCCCCAACTGAACCCCAGCATTGTTAGTACCTATGTCATTCCGGGACCAGATTATGTTCTTCTCCCATTCCCATCTAACGGCAGGACATACGGGGGCGGAGAAAACCACCCAAAACGTGTTGAGGCATTTTTTTTGGCCAGGGGTTTATAAAGATATAAAAACACACTGCCAGACTTGTGCTATTTGTCAGAAAATAAACACCCACAGGCCCCCAGCAGTTCCCCTTCAACCCCTTCCGGTGATAGGTACCCCATTCGAACGAGTAGGGATGGATTTGATAGAGCCATTACCCCGCACCAAAAAGGGAAAAGTCTATGCCCTACTAATAGTTGACTATGCCACACGTTTTCCAGAGGCATACCCACTACGCACCCCCACCACTCGAAACATAGCTGAGAGGTTTCTGGAACTGTTCTCAAGGGTAGGTTTCCCAAAGGAAATATTAACGGACCAAGGGACTACCTTCGTGTCACGCCTCATGAAGGAAGTATGCCAGATCCTTGACCTTCACCACATCAAGACGTCCGTATATCACCCCCAAAACGGACGGACTCGTTGAGCGGTACAACGAAATGTTAAAGGCTACATTGAAGAAAATGTTGGAGGTGAACGGTAAGGAATGGGATCAACTGTTGCCCTTGGCCATGTAAGTGATTAGAAGCCAAGTGCAAAACAGCCTGGGTTGCTCGGCCTTTGAGATGCTTTATGGAAGACAACCCATAAGCCTCCTAGAGATGACAAAGGAAGCCTGGGAGAGAGAAGAAGTCCTGGAAACTAGAGGGCTGTTAGAATATACCCAAGGCCTAAAAGCAAAGATAGAAAAGCTCCGCGATCTAGCCTACTCACATCTCGCGATGAAGCAAAAGCAGCAGACCCATTACTACAACCAAGGGAAGAAATGGAGGTCTCTGAGTGTAAACGACTGGACATTGGTGTTGCTGCATACGTCCACTCAGAAGTTCAAAACAGAGTGGAAAGGCCCTTACAAAGTTATCTCTACCATTGGGAAAACAACGTAAAAGCTGCAGATGACTCCGAGCCATACCCAGACGTTCCATATAAACATGTTGAAGAAGTGGATGGGACCCATACCTAAAACCGCCACCCTCACCGTACCTTCGTTGACCAGCACTGCCAGTACGATAAAGCAATTAGTAGTCAACAACAACCTCACCCCACAAGAAAGGAAGGAACTGGAAGAAGCCCTGAATCCCTTCTCTCCCATGTTTTCCGACAGTCCGGGAAAAACAAACCTGGCCGAACATAGGATCAAGACGCCACCCGGGAAAGTGATAAAACAGCGACCCTACAGGATCCCTGCCGCCCGCAGAAAAGCAATCCAAAAAGAGGTACAAGAGATGTTACAGCTAGGGGTGATAAGACCCTTAAGAAGTGAAAGGTCATCTCCTATCGTGATGGTGCCAAAACCCGACGGCAGTACGCGGTTCTGTATGGACTTCAGGGCACTCAACGAGATCTCGTCCTTCGATGCCTACCCCATCCCTCGAATACTCGAATAGACGAGTTAATAGAAACGTTAGGAGAAGCCAGTTGTATCACGACATTAGACCTAACAAAAGGCTACTGGCAGGTGCCCTAACGGGAGGAAGATAGGAAGAAGACCGCCTTCTCAACCCCGACGGACTCTGAGTTTACAGTGCTCACATTCGGGTTGCATGGAGCCCCGGCAACCTTCCAGAGATTGATAAATACTGTGCTACAAGACTACCACTCCTTTTCGTCGGCATACCTGGACGACATAGTGGTCTTCAGCCCGGATTGGAATACCCACATACGTCACCTAAGAGTCATATTACAGGCTCTACAAGCCGCAGGGTTGAACATAAATGCCAAGAAATCCAGGGCTGCTTTCCAAAAGGTGAAATACCTAGGATATGTACTTGGTCACGGACTAATTGCCCCGCAAGCAGAGAAAGTTAAAGTCATCGCTGATACACCTTTTCCAACCACTAAAAGAGACATGAGAGCATTTCTTGGGCTAATCGGCTATTACAGGTGGTTTATTCCACAGTTCTCAGAGGTGGCCGCCCCATTGACGAACACTCTACAGAAAGAGGTGAAACCACAGGTCTTGCTATATCCCACAAAACCTAGGTTAGAAGCATTCCAGACCCTAAAAGACATTATCATCACAAGCCCAGTGTTGTCTTCCCCCGACTTTTCCCGCCCCTTCCTCCTCCACACAGATGCCTCGAATCATGGGATTGGCGCGGTTCTTTCACAAGAGTTCCATGAGGGTATAGACCACCCAATAGTGTATATCAGTAGGAAGCTCTTTCCAAGGGAAACTAGGTACCCCACTATTGAACTTGAATGCCTGGCAGTGAAATCGGCCATAGACAAGCTGCGCTATTATCTTGAGGGTCATCATTTCACTCTGTACACAGACCATGCCCCCCTACAGTGGATGAGCTGTAACATCGCTCATAACCTAAGGGTTCTCCGTTGATTTCTTTCTCTTCAACCCTTCTCCTTCACTGTCAAACACCTCAGGGGAATGGACAATGGTAGTGCGGACTATCTTTCGAGGATATTTCCTCTCCTCAATCGGGAGAATCCAGGGGAGGAGGAGTGTCACGAGGCGGACATAAGCAGGGAAACAATGGGGCTGACAAAAGACTGGTGGGAGGCCCGTGATGTTATTGCCCCTCTGCTTTCTCCTCGACAGGACAAATGGTTGACGACATCAGTAGCGGATTCAGCGGAATTTGACGATGGTCCCTTTAACTGGAGCTCACAGGTGGGAGACACCGCCCCCAGGGAAGACGTCATCACCTGGGGTCCAATCAAAGACAATGATACGCGGAACACAGTGTGCGATAACACCGGAGGTCGGAAGGAGCGAGAGGAGAGCGGAGAGTCGAAGAACCGAAACCGAGGCAGAGAACAGTCGTGCCCGGAGAAAACATCTAACCCTGAAGTAGAGGAGGAAAGACGAGAGTGGACAGGAAAGCCAGGAGGCCACCAGGAACACGCTTTGCCGAGCCACGCTCCAGGAGGAGCGTGACTGACACAGGTACGAGAGCGGGTCGCGGGTTGGGTCGGGAGGCGGGAGAAGCCATCCCCGTAGAAACATCTACCGCTTACCGCCGTACTGTATATAGTGTAAATATCCCATCCCTTCACCATCGCTCCTCACCGTTTGCCGTCTTATCACTTGGTAAACCGGATTGCTCTCTCACACCCTTTCCCTCATTACATCGTCTTACAAAAACACTGACCACTGCCTTTTGATACCTTTTCTTTTGAGGTTCCGAAGTCTCCCAACCTACGCCCTGAAGGGAGAACAAAGGGTGACGACCTACCAGTGGATGAAGAGGACGCCGCTAGGAACCAGAAAGACTAGAGAAAAGTCCTGTCATTCCCCTTACTTGTCATTCAGACTGGCTGACCACAAAAAGCTTACTTACTTCAAAATAAAGCCTGCTTTACCCCAAAGAAGTCTATTGCGCTTTCCTTCTGATTCCCTTACAGGGGTGTAAACTAGAGGCACGGCAGTGGGAGTATAAACGTGAAACGTACCAGAACCCATATTGACCGCAGAAAAGGTAACACACGAGTAGAAGAGCTCAAATGGGTACGTCGCTTCAGCACTCACCACAAAAAGGACTGCCAGACCATCCACGATGATTGCAGACGGCCACCCTACTATGCTGTGTAATCTCAACGTCAGCCATAGAGACAAAACCTATGTAACTATAGGTAGGTTTATCCGTCACCACCGTCAACCGGAAACTGTAATGAGGGTGTCGTGGACTGATATAAGCACTACTTGGGAGTTAGGTTACTCTCACGAATGGTGGGAATCAAGAACACTCTTTTGTTTGTTATTCTCATACCAGTCCACAACGTGAGTAAATACGGACACAAAAAAGTTTAAAATGTTTATTTTAACAACGTGCTCAAAGATGCAGTATTTTTGCTAACATAAGCAGGCATATGATTAAAAATAATACGATCAGGAGGAGGAGCCACGCACCGGTCCAAGATGGCCATGTGAGTGCTCAGCTCTGCCGGACCTGTCCCCAAGTCCCGACATCCTGCAAGCCATCCTGATCCCCGAGTCTGCCGCTGCATAGCTGAGGAAGAGCGACGATTATTAACCTGACTCCGGCCCCGCTGAGCCATCGGGGGCCGGAGATATCTTGCCTAGAAACTGGGGCCTGGTGACCGTCTGAGACCTGGGAGTCGATTTCGTCCGAACCTGGCCTGAAAGCTGTCAACACCGGGGCCATCAGTGATGATTACCGGCCGGGCCCCGGAGCCATTAAAATTCCTGCAGCAGCGTCTGGTGACCGGAGGGGTGGCCTCACCGCCTATAGAGGGAGCAGAGACACATTCACAGAGCGGGGCCGGCACTGATGGCTATCCGCCGGGCCCCAGAGCCACCAGCGCTCTCACCGCGGCATCTGGTGGCCGGAGGGACGGCCCTGCCGCCTATTAGGGAAACAGAGGTACATTCGTAGAGTGGGCCGGCACTCCGGACTATCGGCCGGGCCCCGTTGCTACTGACATTCTCGCCGCGGCAACTGGCGGCCGGAGAGACGGCCCCCTGCCTACAAGAGGGGAGCAGATGCACATTGGAGGAGCGGGGCCGGCACTGAGGTTTATTCGTTGGGTCCCGAGGCCGCCAATATACTAGCCGTGGTGTCTGCTGGATGTAATGACGGACCCTGCCGCCTCGGAGGGGAACAGAGGCTCATCTGATTAGCGGCTCCCGGCGGGCAGCGCATGGATGCGGGAAATCTCGGGGGCGGCTGGAGATTTCAGTACGGATCGCCCCTGGTAGTACTGTGCTGCTGAAAGGCCCGCCGGCGGTGGGTGTGCTGCGGGACCTCTGGTAGTACGATTGGACTCCCCTCCGCCCCTCGACCATTGGGTGGGCCCCCTGCGAAGTGGGGAGTGGCGCCGCCACGCTGAGATAGGATTCTGCCCTGTAGAGGTGGACTGCATAGGGGCCCATACCAAAACGACTATGTGGTGCCCTGGCCTGCTCCCCCGCCCCACGTTTTAGACTGCCTGTTGCTTGTTGGGAGACCTGATTTGGCGCTTAGGGGGATCCAGCCTGGATGATTAGCCGATCTGTTATTGAGTTGCATCAGGGGGACACAGACGTTGACTGACGACCTGCTGGGTGGAGGTGAGCCCCCGTCGCATCATCCTGTATTACCATATTTTGGAGCCTTCCCCTCCGCTGGAGGGCGCTACAGATGTCACTCGGAAATGGTATTGTCTTGGCACCGGAGGGAGGCCTAGGCCGGATGACTGGCAGGCTGCCTCTGCGGCACTGATGAAAGATTTGCGCAGCTCGTGACTTCGAGTGCAGGCTCTGGGACCCTTCTCTGGGAGATTGTGTGGCTGGGTTTGGCGGAGACAGCCAGGACTAGTGAATCACCTGGGCCCCGTTGCTACTGATTTTCTCGCCGCGGCAACTGGCGGCCGGAGAGACGGCCCCCCTGCCTACAAGAGGGGAGCAGATGCACATTGGAGGAGCGGGGCCGGCACTGAGGTTTATTCGTTGGGTCCCGAGGCCGCCAATATACTAGCCGTGGTGTCTGCTGGATGTAATGACGGACCCTGCCGCCTCGGAGGGGAACAGAGGCTCATCTGATTAGCGGCTCCCGGCGGGCAGCGCATGGATGTGGGAAATCTCGGGGGCGGCTGGAGATTTCAGTACGGATCGCCCCTGGTAGTACTGTGCTGCTGAAAGGCCCGCCGGCGGTGGGTGTGCTGCGGGACCTCTGGTAGTACGATTGGACTCCCCTCCGCCCCTCGACCATCGGGTGGGCCCCCTGCGAAGTGGGGAGTGGCGCCGCCACGCTGAGATAGGATTCTGCCCTGTAGAGGTGGACTGCATAGGGGCCCATACCAAAACGACTATGTGGTGCCCTGGCCTGCTCCCCCGCCCCACGTTTTAGACTGCCTGTTGCTTGTTGGGAGACCTGATTTGGCGCTTAGGGGGATCCAGCCTGGATGGTTAGCCGATCTGTTATTGAGTTGCATCAGGGGGACACAGACGTTGACTGACGACCTGCTGGGTGGAGGTGAGCCCCCGTCGCATCATCCTGTATTACCATATTTTGGAGCCTTCCCCTCCGCTGGAGGGCGCTACAGATGTCACTCGGAAATGGTATTGTCTTGGCACCGGAGGGAGGCCTAGGCCGGATGACTGGCAGGCTGCCTCTGCGGCACTGATGAAAGATTTGCGCAGCTCGTGACTTCGAGTGCAGGCTCTGGGTCTCTTCTCTGGGAGATTGTGTGGCTGGGTTTGGCGGAGACAGCCAGGACTAGTGAATCACCTGTGGTGGACTTTGTCGATTCTCCGCCGGGCTGATCCGGTGATTTCCCTTTGACCTGTCCGGTTCGATGCACAGCTCTGCGCTCAAGGTCTTGTGTGTGTCGATTGGAAACTCGCGATTGCCATTTCTGGTCTATAGGTGTAACGTTGCTGTGCCTTGAGAAGTAGGAAGGGCCCGCAGGCCCCTGGGGAGACATTTCCGATGGCGACTAAACCTGACTGGGACAAGCAGCACTTGAGGTCTGTCAAGGGATCCAAACATATCCAGACCAACAAGCTGGACCGCTACACGATGCCGAGGGGGTCCCCGCCAGATCCGAGAAAGATCCAGTCATTGGGAGGCGATACCGCTGGCCCCCTGGCCGAACCGACGCTGTTGGACGTGATGGCGGCTATCGACGGCGTCGAGTCATCCCTTGGACAAAAGATGGAACTGTTGGATAATAAACTAGACACCGTCACCTTAGAGGTCAACCTCATTTGCGCTGACCTCACAAAGGCAAGTGAGAAAGTCAAGTCTTTGGACATAAAGACGGCAAGTTTAATGGATGATGTGGCTCTGCTTCAGTAGGTAGTGCTTGACCTTAGAGCCGCCAGTGACCTCACCGTTCGGAAACTGGATGAGTATGAAGGGAGGGCCAGACGGAACAACGTCCGTATTATAGGAGTTCCCGAGAGGGCCAAAGGTCCAGCCCCAGATCTATTTGTCGAAGACATTATTCTTAAACATCTTAAGCCCAAGGGTTTGGGCAACTTTTTCACGATCGAACGGGCACACAGGGTGCCCGGAGGGAGGCCCCGACCTGGAGCGCCCTCGACCAATGATTGCAAGGGTGCTGAGTTTTAGTGACTGGGACGCTATCCTGCATGCTTCTCGTTCCGGGGGCCCGTTGAAGTATGAAAACACTACTCTTTCCTTGTTTCCTGACTTCACCCAGACTGTTCAGAGGCAGCGCCAAAGTTTCCTTCAGGTGAAGAAGATGCTCCGAGACAGAAGTCTAAAATATGTAATGATGTTTCCGGCCCGGTTGAGGGTGGAGGTCGAGGGAAGATGGTTTTTCGACAATCTGGAGGTTGCATCAAATTGGCTCGACAGCCGCCCCCCGGGCGGGCCGGAGGGACGAGACCGAGATGGTGGCGGCGACATGCAGGAACAGGAGTGACGAAGATTGCTGTGCTAATGACTGTGCTAATGACTATTAAGTCTGACAGGTAGTGGGTTACACCCACGAGGGCCTCGTCTTACCTGACTTTGTGATTAAGGAGTGGTGCAGACAAGGGGATGGGCTGTCCTTTAAAAGGGGCGAGGGGGGGAAGGGGCTCAAATCTCCTCCTATTTTCTATTTTTAGTTAGCTGTTAGTTGGTCTTGGGGCGACAAGCACACTGCTAGTTGGGGATGGGCGGAAGCCGTGAGCAGGGGTGCAGGGAGGGGGGGTGGGAGCTGAAAGGGTTGTGGGTTAGGGGGTTTGTAGATCCGTTTGAATTTGTTTTTTTTTGTTTTTCTTTTATGCTTAGCATCAGGTAACAGAGCTATGCTTGTATTTTGTCCATACCGTTTCAATGCCAGGCATTAGACCGGGGTTGGAGATGACTGTGCTCAGTTGGAATGTGAACGGCCTCGGGGATAAACTTAAGAGGGGAATGGTGAATCAGCTAATTAGAAGGCACTCCCCAGATATAGTGCTACTTCAGAAGACTCTTCTCATTGGTAACCGATGTATGGCCCTGCACAGAGGAGGTTATAAGTTCGTCGCTCATGCTGGGTTCACCTCGGGATCTAGGGGACATTTAAGTTAAGAACTCCTTCCCCCTTTGCATTCAGGCCACATGGTCGGACCACCAAGGCCGCTACATCGGGATATCGGGACAGTGGGAGGGGAAAGTAGTTACTTTTATGTCCGTCTATGTTCCACCCGGTCTTCAAGCGGACACCTTCCGTGACCTGGGCACGATTTTCCTCTCCTTGCCGCTAGGTTCCCTAGTGATGGGGGGGGACTAGATAGACACCCAGCACGAACATTGAGAAAGGCGCAGAGATGGCTCCCTGATTTCTTAGAAACAACGGGGCTTGTTGACGGGTGGAGGATAAGGAATCCAAATGAGGTGCACTACACCCATGTGTCCGCCGCGCACCACAGCCTGTCCAGAATAGATTACATGCTGTTATCAGCAGCTCAGACAGCCGCGATGTGTGAGGTATGACACCTGGGAAGAGGAGTCTCAGATCACTCCCCGATCTGGCTCCGAGTGGAGACTGGTCGAGCAGATATGGGAAGAGTAGCCCCAATTAATGTGTGGCTCCTGAAAGTGCCGGCCACAAAGAAGGAAGTCATTAAAATGAGGGAAAGATATTTCCAAGAAAATAGTGGTACGGTGGACTCGGCACATACTTTATGGGATGCCTTTAAAACTGTGATTCATGGGGAGGTTGAGTCTCTGTGCGCCGGGAAAAAGAAGATAAAGAAGAAGCAAGGGCCGATATAGGCAGGGTATAGGCGGAAGTGGTGAGACTGGAGGAGGAGGTGTCTCGGACAGCAGCCCCAGACGATGTGCACCGATTAAAGTTGTGCCAGGATGAATATAGGGGCCTCGCTGGAGACAATGCTAGAGCACAAAATGATGAGACACAGAGCTGGATCTATGAACATGGGGACAAGGCAGGCAAATTAATAGCGTGGCTTGAGAGAGGGGAGTTGACGTCGAGGCTGGTGCCGGAGTTACAGGGGGAAAACTCCAGTACAATAAGGGACCCGCAAGCAGTGGCTGACGAGTTCTTGGAAAACTATGGGGGGTATGCACCACCGCCGGGATGTACTCGGAGGTAGACAATGTAGAAATGATCAAGGATATCCAGATGCCCACTCTATCAGATGACAATCGGGAATACTTAGACTCCCCAGTCACCAACGACGAGGTGGCTCAGGCCATTAGAGGGGTTCACTCCTAGAAAGCTACGGGCCCGAACGGGATTCCCATAGAACTTTATAAACTGAGTGCTAACAATTTCTAGTGCTGTTACCTGTGTCTCCTTGCCGCGATACTCCGGCTCTGTTGCAATCTTTGGTGGAGCCTTTCATTTTCTCTGTCCACTGCGCTACATCTCGCGGCCGCTCGTCCCCTGATTGGTGAGGGGTCGTGGACATTGCTGCATATCGTGTTGTGGACTTTGTGCTCAAGCTGACAGCTAACCATCACCAGCCTAAGGCGGGACTGCGAGGTCCAGGCTCCTGTGCGCGGCGCTGATCGTCCGCAGCTGCTCCTCTTCCCGCCCCTCCCTTGGATTATAAACTTGGTGGAAATCGTCGCACTGGTGAATTTCTAGTGCTGTTACCTGTGCCTCCTTGCCGCGATACTCCGGCTCTGTTGCAATCTTTGGTGGAGCCTTTCATTTTCTCTGTCCACTGCGCTACATCTCGCGGCCCCCGCTTCGCGGGAGCCGCTCGTCCCCTGATTGGTGAGGGGTCGTGGACATTGCTGCATATCGTGTTGTGGACTTTGTGCTCAAGCTGACAGCTAACCATCACCAGCCTAAGGCGGGACTGCGAGGTCCAGGCTCCTGTGCGCGGCGCTGATCGCCCGCAGCTGCTCCTCTACCCGCCCCTCCCTTGGATTATAAACTTGGTGGAAATCGTCGCACTGGTGAATTTCTAGTCCGGTTACCTGTGTCTCTTGCCGCGATACTCCGGCTCTGTTGCAATCTTTGGTGGAGCCTTTCATTTTCTCTGTCCACTGCGCTACATCTCGCGGCCCTCGCTTCGCGGGAGCCGCTCGTCCCCTGATTGGTGAGGGGTCGTGGACATTGCTGCATATCGTGTTGTGGACTTTGTGCTCAAGCTGACAGCTAACCATCACCAGCCTAAGGCGGGACAGCGAGGTCCAGGCTCATGTGCGCGGCGCTGATCGCCCGCAGCTGCTCCCCTTCCCGCCCCTCCCTTGGATTATAAACTTGGTGGAAATCGTCGCACTGGTGAATTTCTAGTGCTGTTACCTGTGCCTCCTTGCCGCGATACTCCGGCTCTGTTGCAATCTTTGGTGGAGCCTTTCATTTTCAATTTCCACTGCGCTACATCTCGCGGCCCCCGCTTCGCGGGAGCCGCCCGTCCCCTGATTGGTGAGGGGTCGTGGACATTGCTGCATATCGTGTTGTGGACTTTGTGCTCAAGCTGACAGCTAACCATCACCAGCCTAAGGCGGGACTGCGAGGTCCAGGCTCCTGTGCGCGACGCTGATCGTCCGCAGCTGCTCCTCTTCCCGCCCCTCCCTTCAGCTCAGACTATTAAATTAGTGGTTATTACTCGCGCGTAGCGGGAAACGTGCGGGACGAGGGCCGGACGAAGCCCGGGCAAAGGGCGGGCCCTCTGAGGCCCTCAGAGGCTGAAAAGGCTGGTGCTGGGTTTATTCTGTTCAATTTTTAAGTATACTTTTATATTATTACTTTTTCACCGTATTTATTTTAAAATTGTATGTTGGTCTGCCTATGGTATTACAGTTATTGATCATTGACTGTCCATTCCTATAAAATCCTCTCTTTGGGACTACAAGCCACTTTTTCTGATAAACTAAAATACGCTATGACTGCTAAGAAATTGAGGTCTGGGAGACTTTTGGTAGGCAGGTCTTGTTCCAAAACTAAATCTAATCCATTACGAAACAAGGATGGCCAGGCTTCTCTATTAAAGGGAAAATCTCAGTTATTCAGCCTATGGGAAAGGGGCAAGGATAAAGTCCTTACAGGGGGGCCTATGTTAAATGATAATCTAAAGGTTGGAGACGATGAGGGTCAACTCTCACAGAATAGGTATAATAAACTTCCTATTGCTGTGACTACGGGGGAAGAGAATGTTGGCCCCCTTTAGAAGGGTTAGGGGGTGCGTTTGTACCATCTAAAATCTGTATTCCATCTCCGCTAATTGTTGACATCTCAAATAAACTTGGTATTTTGCCCCCTCATGGATTATCTGCTCCTAGTCATAAAACAGTAGATGTTATGGTACATAACCAAATGCCTAACTCTGGCGAATCTCCAATTCCTTTAAAAGATTCATCTGGCACCTCATCGCAGGGGGCAGCGCAAAATATTGATTCCCTTTTTCCTGATATAGACATGGATCTCTGTAAAAGGTATATAGAGGATGAAATTGGTAGGACGTTAGATCCAATAAAGACCCCGGCAGTATCTGCTCCAACGGGGCTTCTATTATATAGCAGTACGCCTTCTAACAATTCTCATCTCATCTTGTCCCAGTCAAATATTTTTTCGAGTCCGCAGCTTAATATATCTAAAATTGATCTTAATAAGTCTGCTAGGTATGATAAACCTGTTTCCGACACATTGTTATCTCTTGAGCACTTGCTCTCCTCTATTCTTACTCTTTTCGAAAAATTTGTTGCCGGTTCCGATTGTGTTTTGGAAACCGTGACCCAAATAGTGATGGTTCTTCTGAATAGTAAGCGGGGGAAGGATCTTAGTTCTTATTTGGTGACTGCTCAACCTGGGTCTGACGCTCTGAAGGTTACGTCGGAAGAGAAGGAGATTGTTGACTCGGACCAAATCGGCCTAGTGGAAAATCTTTTGTCTACAGATAAAAAGAAGGTAGTAGTATCTCAGAAGAATTCTCCTATAATTCTTCCGATAGCTCCTAGAACTAATTGTGTTGCGGAAGTTGAATTAGAAATTGAATCTATGGCTGACCTGGGAAAAGGAACAGGTCAAGATTTATTCCCTATTTTTAATCCTTTGGTAAAAGATGGAAAAGAGGAGGTATCGGCGTCATCCGATAAGGGAAAGATAGGGAATTAAAAAAAGAATGGTGGGAAAAGAAGGAAACCGTCACGCAGATTTGCAAAAAAGAGGCGGAGGAAAATTATTTTTGAAGACCACCTTAATATTATAGTTAATAATTCTCATGAGGACATTCGGGAGGATAATTCTCATGAGACGCAGGTCTTATTAGATAAGGGAGTTGCATCCCCACGCCTCCAAAATGCCTTTCCTTCTACCCCTCCTCAGTCCACATTAGGTTCTATTTGTCCAGCACTTGGGGGGTTTGCTAATATCGTTCCCTCTGTGGAGTTGATGAAACCTGTCGGCCAAGTGTTGACCGTTCTTAACCCTCTCGCAGAGTCATTTCCTGTCTTTGCGGGAGGGGAAATGGACGCAATAGGGCCAACTGAGTTAACTGAGGAGGAAAATATCGATACTCTTATTTTAGATTTTTTTCCGCTATTTGATTCTGATTTTATTTTAAATAGATCCATGCTTCTTAAATGTTTTCAGGAGATGGAAAGCTTGAAATTGTTGCAATCAAATGATATAGACTTAGTAAAAATTTTGAAAACTGACTTTGGGACTCTAACTAGAGTAAGATTTTACTCAAAACTTATTGTTAATCTCATTCTTCTGCCTTTCTTGGTAAAACCTCAATTTGATAGATTAATTGGCAAGCCTTTGTCTTCACAGGCAGCCGTTGGAAATAGGGTCTATCCCTCTGAATTTGAAGACCTAAAAATCAGTATTGCTAAAAATGTGCGACACGTGACGTATTTAAATCCCCCTCTCTCCTATTCTCAAAGTGTTGTAGCAGAGGAGTGGCGTCAATGGAATTGGTTGCCTGACGTCCTCTCGAGTAAATCTACCAATAATTCCCAGCCTCAACCTTACTTTTAACAAAGATCTCAGGATTTTATCCTGGAATGCTGCAGGAATAAGAAATAGCCCTGAAAAATTACAATTCCTATTCACATTAGAGGTTAGTGTAATATGTCTCCAAGAAACTTGGTGCGTAGAGAAATTACCTGTGGGAAAGGATTATTTCGCTTTGGAAGGTAGTGCTACTCCTTCAAGGAGAGGTCATGCGAAGGGGGGAATAGCATGCCTCTTGTCTACTAAGATAAAATGGAATTTTACCCATTTTTTAGATTCTAGTAACCTTTTTCAGGCAGTTACGTTGTTTAACTGTGTCAACTCTGAAAGCAAACCTATTGTTCTGATAAACGTTTATATCCCTCCGGATGCCTGTTATAATGAAACTTTAAAAAGGGTTTTTTCTTACATTAAGAATATTTTGGATAACGATCCCCCCCCCATATAATTTTATTAGGGGATTTTAACTGTAAAATCTCTAACTGTAGTCTGGACATTTTTCGAAATAAACATAAAGAGGAATCTTTACAGATTCCCCAAACCCTTTTTCCTGGGAATATTAAGACAACTAAGAGAGGGAAAATGCTTCTTGAAGAACTGTCTGAAATTGATGGAATCATAGTAAATGGAAGGCTTTCCTCCGATACTCCTGCAAATTTTACGCATAAGTCTAATAACAGCGATTCTATTTTAGATTACGTGGTGGTGGATATTTCCTCCTTTTCCCTTCTGAAAGACCTCATAGTCACTCATACAGCTTATAGTGACCATAAAATAATAACACTCTCCATAGATGTAAATCCACCTCCCACGGATCACTGGTCCTTGGACAGTAATCTGGTCAGCTTTGGAGTTCAAACCGGAAGATGCTTTTGGAATATTAAGGCAATTCGGGGTATTGAGAGCCTCCTAGAGGTCACAGTGAATGATCTGATCAATTCGAAGGGTTCTGAGTTAATATGCTTTGCTGATTTCTTGAGCAAGGTGTTATTGGTTGCAAAAAACCGTTAAAAAAAGAACAAACTAAAAAACTTCCTAGTTCCCTTCGGTTGCTTAATTTAGAAAGAAATAAACTTGTACGGGAACAGTATTTGAGTCATTGTCCTTTAAGATTTCATAGATTGGCTTTATTAAAAGGGAGGAGGAGAAGGGTGAAAATCAAATTAAAAAAGGAAAGTGAGGACACAGTATGGATTAAACTGCGGGAGGCTGCCTTTAATGGCCAAGCCAGATTATTCTGGTCACTCATCGGGGAAGGGTGTGGTGTAAGATCTAGATCCTTACCAGTCCCGATTGAAGAACGAATTTGGGTAGATTATATCTTGAATTTGTATGCCGGAAATGGAATGGTAGTCGTTCACGATAGAACGAAAGAGAATAATTCCAGCCTTGTCCCGCCCTCCGAAAGGGTTATTGAATTGGCTATTAAAGGTTTGCGTTCCTCGGGAGCTATGGGCCCGGACGAGCTACCTATTTCTGTTGTAAAACAAAATAGTGTCCTCTGGAGTAAGATTCTCTTCCCTCTGTTTAAGTTTTGTTTTTTGCACAAAATAATTCTTCCCTCCTGGAAGGGGAGCATACTGGTCCCCCTGTTTAAGAAGGCAGACAGAAATGCTCCTCAAAATTACCGTCAAATTGCCCTTTTGGACGCTATTGGCAAAGTTTTTGCTAAATGCCTTTTGCAGTTGATTAATGATTGGGTAGTGGAGAATAATATATTGCCCCTCGAGCAGACGGGGTTTCGGCAAAGGCATGGCACCATGGACAATTTGACCGCTCTGCAAGTTTTATCAGGATCCGGGGAGGGAGAATTTATGCTGCATTTATAGACTTCTCCACAGCGTTTGACAAAGTTGATCGTCCTCTGCTGTGGAGAAAACTATCGGACCTTGGCATGCCAGCTGAGCTCTTGGACTTGGTCCTGGAGCTTCATTCAGATACATGGTGTAGAGTGCTCTTGGGAGGGGAAAGAGGCCTCTCTCAAGCTATCCCGTCCGTCAATGGGTTGAAACAAGGCTGCCTGTTGGCCCCACTACTATTTTCCTTATATCTATAAGATCTTCCCCAGACCTTATCGTCAAGTGATGGTATTGCCCCAGTACTGGGGGGCAAACCAATTGTATGTCTGTTATCTGCAGATGATATATTAATTTTGGACTTGACTCCTAGTGGCTTGAATAATCGCCTGCAAGCACTCCATGGATTTGCAGAGACACACCATTTGAGGATAAATGTGTCTAAGAGCAAAGTTATGTGTATTGTAGGAAGGAAAAAGCCAAAATATGGCAGTTTCTCCTGGAATATAGGGGGTCAGGGGTTAGAAGTGGTTCAATCCTATGTTTTCCTGGGGAAAATAAATTCCAGTACGTTAAGTGACAAGGCCCACATAGCAAACAATATTCGGAAGGCAATGGCTCATGGGAAGGGTTTAAACACCCTTTATAGATCTACTGGCCAGAGACATTTTGCTTATTTGTTGGAGGTCTTTAGAGCTAAAGTCCCGGCTTCCCTATTATATGGTATTGAACTACTTGACATGGGGAACTGGGGTTTTCTGAACACCACGGAAGGAAAAATTTTACGGAATTTGTCCACGGTTAATACCGCTTGTAGTGTAGCAGCTCTTAGGCTGGAATTTGGCCTACGTAGTGCCTGGGTCCAGGGCCTTGCTGGGGTAGTACTGTGGGTTTCCAGTCTGGCAAAGGGAGAACCGGGTACTTTAAGATATTTGATTCAAAAAGAACTTCATGGAACTCTAAAAGAGTACTCCTTAATTATAAAGAATTTTAGATTAGCAGCTGATTTCTTGAAATTAGATGAATCAACTCTTTTTTCTTTATCTGCATACCAGTTAAAATCCACCCTAAAACTGGCTTCATGGAAACTAAGTTTTGTAATGGATAGGGAGGCTCTCATTGCAAAGAGAGGTCCCCTACCAGCCATTAATTACTGTCAAATTAGGACTATTCAACCTTATGTTTACTGGAATCTCTCTCATGGGGTACATCGTTTTCTGTTCCTTTTGAGGCAGGACCTACTCCCTTTAAATAATCTATTGTCAAGATGGTATGGCTCAACAGTAATGTGCAATTTTTGTAATAACCCAAATCAGGATGTTAAGCATGTATTATTTGTATGTCCGGCTCTAAAACAACATCATCTTAAATGGTTGAGACCTATTTGTTTAAGACTAAGTATCCTGTCTGCCCCTGCTTTCTTAGATGCTATTTGTAATCCGCCTAATGAGAGGTTTTGTTGTAAAATCTTTAACTTTTTAAAAAGTTTTTTAGATATATATTAGTTGGTTCTCTCAAAATGTTCATTTGTTATAATTGTACAAATTCTAATGTTTGGTGATTTTATGTGGACCTCTGTTATGAGTTCCAAAACATAAATAAATAAACTTGAACTTGAGTGCTAACAAATTGGCCCCCTTTGTGCGGTCCATGTTCGCAGAAAGTTAGGAGAAGGGTCGGCTCCCCTATGACCAGCGGGTGGCAAATATAGTGGTCATCCACAAAGCGGGCAAGCCTAAGACACTCTGCTCATCCTATAGGCCCATCTTGTTACTAAATGCTGAACCTAAAGTTCTGGCTAAGTTGTTGGCGACAAGACTTGTCAAGGTCATCACTACCCTGGTACATCCGGACCAATCCGGCTTTTTGCCACACTGAAATACTGCTCTTAACCTGCGCAGGTTACATGGAGCATTTGGTAGGTCCCCGGCGATCCAGGAGCCGGCGGTGCTGGTATCACTCGATGCCACTATGGCATTTGATAGGGTTGAGTGGCCCTACTTGTTTGCAGTCTTGGGAAAGATGGGCTTCGGTTCAGAGTTCATTGGGTGGGTGCGTCTATTGTATGCCGACCCCCCTTGCCAGAGTAGTGGTATATAATCATAAGTCAGCTGACTTTCCCCTTGGCAGAGGCACGAGGCAGAGATGCTCCTTATCCCCACTCTTGTTTGCTTTAGCGCTGGAGCCACTTGCAACGTGGGTCCGATGGGACCGATCGATCCGAGGACTGCGATGAATGTTGGATTGGGAGGATAAAATGTCATTGTATGCCGATGATATCCTGCTCTATCTCACCAATCCAAGGGGCTCCCTGATATGTTTCCAGGATGTGCTTCCCATATTTGGGAGGTACTCTGGGTTCGCAATCAACTGGTCAAAGTCGGTGGTCTTTGTCCTCAGAGGGGACCCGCCGGTGATCCCGGAGAACTGCCCAATAGAGGTCGAGCCGTTGGGGTTTCGGTACCTCGGCATCTATGTTTCACCCGAAATTAAGATATGATAACAATTTGGGTCCCCCTTTAAAAGAGACGTGGCGTGTTGGCGGGCACTTCCACTATCTCTTTTGGGGAGGGCAGTGCTCTTCAAGATGATGTCCCTTTCCCGAGTCTTATACACGCTCTTGAATGCTATGGACCCCGTACCAACGTCTCATTTGAAGGAACTAGAGGCTCTTCAGAGACAGCTTCTTTGGGAGGGTAAACCCCGTATAGCCTTTTCCAAGCTCACCCTCCCCTGGTATGATGGGGGAAAAGGTTGCCTGATCTACGAAGATATTACTGGGCCTCCCAGTTGGCGGCAGTAAATCACGCTATATACGGGTCCCCAACGGACCCCGGCTACGCAATGGACCGCTGGCAAGCGCCTGGGGCGATTTCACCAGGGCTCTGTATGCCAGATCGGGACGGTTTCCCCTCGTGGGTCCTACGGCACACGCAGTACTGGTGTGGCACGCGGCCAATAGACACCTCAAGTGGGAGGGGAGATTAACGCTTGCCACCTCACTGTTGAGCTCGGAGAAATTAGGTAGCCTTTGGAAATCTAAGGGGTTCGACAAGTGGGATAATATCGGGATCACACAGATCAAAGACATCTGGGGGAAGGACACAATTCACACGTTTGATTCCCTTAAGCAGCAATATCACCTTCATGATAGGGAGGCCTTCTGCTAGCTCCAGGTTAGACATGCATTACTTACACATATCCCCGTAGGCATGCTGCTTGCAGATGCCTCCCCCCTTGAGGACTGCGTATTGGATGGTCATCGACCGGAAAAGACCATCTCCCTAATATATAAAAAACGAATTAATAATGCGGAAGACCCGCTGGTACTAATTAGACCCGCTGGTACTAATTCGTCATCAAGCTCAGATGGAATTGAGCTTGATGACGAGGATTGGCGGGAGGGGGTCTCCTCTCCACGGGCAGTGGCAATACAGATGAGGCTCAGGTTGGTGCAATTAAAGATTCTTCATAGATCGTATGTCACATGGCCTCGTCTGATCCTAATGGGTAGATCAGAGAGTGGGGAATGTCGCAGAGGGTGTGGAGAGAATGTGGAGAACCTGGCACTTTCATGCATATTTTGTGGCACTGTAGGGATGTACAGGTCTATTGGGTGTAGATTCACGATAAACTGCGGGATGTCCTGGGGGTAGAGATCCGGCCAGAGGCTTGTAGGTGTATCTTAAATATTTGGGAACCCACAGATCTGTGTGCGTATAAGCGACAGCTAGTAACGTTAGCATGCATGGTTGCCAAGCGCAACATCGCTCAGCTGTGGGGAGGGGGACAGCCACCCCGGGTCCGGGCAGAAGATATGGATTGGTGCATGTTCAGGGAGAGGTCGGTCTACGTTTCTAGAGGTTGTCCCCAGAAGTGGGGTATGGTCTGGGCAGACTGGAACTGCTACCGTGGTGACATTTGTACGCCTCCGATCAGTCTGGAAGAAGAGGAGGCGCAGGAGACCTTGTTACCCCTTGATCATCATCCTGTATGTATTTGATATATGGACCTGTATACTTGAAAAGTGTGTAACCGGTTAATGTCACCTGATGTCTTTTGTTTGTTAACTGTTAATAAAAAGAGATTTAAAAAAAAGTAATAATAATACGATCAGCATTGTTACAATTCCATAAAACACAAAGGGAGAAATAATATTAGAATGATAGTGGAAACAGGTCCTATAGTGCCTTATATGCCACCCCCTAACTAGGAACTTTGTTTTATACAATACAGAAGGTCTCTTAGGCTTGAATGGGGAACCCCATACCTCCAAGATCCGCAGAGGCGAATTACATCAGGATCTGCAAAAGCTCTCTCTCTCTCTGGAAACGGATTTTCTCCAAGTGCCAAAAATCATGCATGCAGTGCAATATTAAAGGTGCCAGAATTTCAGTTAGCTGCAGCTGCGTGCATGTTGTGTCTAAGCGTGGGCCGATCAGCCAGAATAACAGCTAATATTGTTATGATAACCTTGGAGGCTTCAGCACTCACAGTGCAGACTAAGGTCACGGTGTAAGTCTAGGGATGTTGAAAACAAACCATTCTCATGTGAAGATATTCACGCAGTCAAACTTTCAAGAACAGTTACATGCAGTGTCGTGTGCAAAAGCAGCCAAAAGGCAAATGGCGTTTAAACTTCTAATAAGCCTATGCTAACATAGCAATGTGCGCAAGCAGGGCCCTGCCTTCACTACAAAACCAACGGAGACCTCCAGATTTGTTCCCGGTCTCACCTTACCATTAGCCGGAGCGCTTGCTGATTCTGGGCTCACTCCTTAGGTGCCGTTGTGTTGGCTTCAGGGGCCTCGGGAAAGCCGGCATTCCTGGCCATGAAAGTGGGACAAGCCAGAACTCAAACTGCCGCCCTGCCAGCTTCACACAGCACACTGTAGCTGATGCTGGGACTCCTGGTGCCATCATTCCAGACCCCTCATCATCACTGAAGTCTCAGGTGCCCGACGCCTTCTCGCACCGCCGTCCTGGCTGCCGGTGCAGGGGAACGTTGAACTCTTCTCTTCTGGAGATAGTGGCACCAGGTCACAGGTTCCTCAATGCTTCTTGCCGCTGCCTTCCGTTCCCGCAGCTGGATTTCCTCTCCTACGCGCCCGGCTCCTGCCGGATGGAGCCCGATCCTCGCCGTAGCTCTACTGCACCCGGCGCCGCCTTCCTCCTCGACGGCCTGATCCCCGCCGTCGAACCGTCGATTCTTTCTTCCTCTGGCTGAGGGAGGTGGTGTTTTACTCAGGGGCTCGCGCCCTTATTTAATCCCTCCCCCCAGCCGCTCGCCAACTCGCCTCCTGCTATGGAGGGCGTTGGCTACCTTGGGGGCGCCCCCTTTTCACAGTCTTCCGCAATGGGGGGGGCTTCCCATCTCCTGGCGGCGTTTGCCCCGGGCCCCAATCGGGTCAGGCTGCACCTTCCCTGGCCCGGGCTTCAAGTCGGCTGCACTAGCAGTTGAGCAACATCCTCTCAGCAGTGCTCTCTGATTGAATGCCACAAGCAGGGATGCGAGGCGGCTTGTTCTATACTCAGTGACAATGATGCTGAGGTTCCTGAGACCTCCTTACGATCAGGGGAAACTTGCACAATGGCTTTACCATTCAAATAGAAGCTATAACAATAGGAAAAACTTTAGAAGCACCAGTTGAGTAAAAGGTGGGAAGTTAGTTCCCTAACAACTTGGACGTTGGAAGGGTCGCCATGGTATTACGCATATCAATTATGCTCCACGTATGAGAATTATTGAAGGAAGGGACGACCTTTATGGCAAAAATATGCATGGGCATGATTGAAATCCTTGTAAGATATGCTAAAATTGATTTGGAATAGACTACGCAAGAACTGGCAAAAATTTGCAAACATAAGGATGATGAGACAGTAAAAGAGTTTTGAGCTGCATTCGAAGAAAGGCTATTGAACTTTTTAAAGCATTTTATTTAAAACAGGAATGTATCTGTATTTATTATTTCAGTTTTACGGAAGGCAGACTCAGCCGAAGGGCATGGAATGCCTTACATGAGCACCAGATTACATAACATAAGGTCAGTTTCATGCTTTTCTTAAGGCACAGGGAGAATAAGTGATTTTTCCAGAGTCACAGTCTGTTCAATTGACACCAGGCCCCGAACCTGGTTCCCCAGTTTCAAAGAGGTTAGCTTTAGGCATTAGTCTATGATTTGATCTGATTTGAAAAGGTATGTGTGCCCCTAGGTACAACATAGAAATGCAAGTATTTTCATGTTTGTGACATGTGCAGCTGTTGATACAAGTGCTGCGCACACTCTTGCCATCCATGTTGGGCTTGGACATGTGCAACTTGTTTTTCTTTGAAGAAGTCTTTCGAGTCACAAGGTATAGTGACTCCTCCCATAACTGATAATGTGTGTGGACAACAGCTTCCTGGTTAGATTGTTTTCTTCCACCGTCAGGGTCAGATGTGCTTCACCGAGGCTCTGAGTCAACACCTCGTGGCTCTCTTCTTAAGGCATCACCAGCTCTCTGCTCCTGTTGGCCTTTGAACAATCCTTCAGTGCCTCAACCTTTTCTCATTCCGTCGTGGTCCCTCCAAAGGATCTCTGTCACCGGTTTTATCGATGCCCTGCTCAGAGCTTTGCCCCTCTTGAGCCTCCTCCATCAAGTCTCATGCTCGAGAATGCGAGTTCTATAATGGAAAGGATCTTTTCACTACTTTCGACAGAGCCATTCCAAGTACTCGTTGGCAGATCAACATGCTGTCTGTAACCTCTGCTTGTCCCCAAAGTATAAACAAGGCTTCCTGCTCTGCTTGTCTCGCCTTCTGCTCCATAAAGATTATCAGGAATCATTGCAATTGTTGACTCACCCGGCGCACAATGGAGCAACATCAAGACGATACTCCTTATATCTTTGGGGAAGACACCAAGGAGGAAGAAGCAGTAGGAGGAGTTGACGTCAAACAGCCCGGAACCTGATTCGCCCTCGGACTCTGAGGTCCAAGACCCGCAACCTACGCCAGACCAGCACCAGAAGCAGACTTCTGTGAGTACTACTACACATCTAGTCACTCATTGCCCCTCCTGGGGCCCAGGGCACAGCCCAAAATAAAGCACACAGCCTTCCGTGCTGCCACTGCATTCCAGGCATGTCTGACACCAGTCCAAGTCTTCACAGCTGACCTTGGCTCCGACCCTAGTGCAGAGCAAGCACACAAGACCTGACCCGCATTGACACCAACAGCTCTATTGATGACCGCTGGAGGGATAACCCATAGGATGATTATGGGGCTGTCCCTCCAAGTGACAATGACCCGACCTATATCCTGCCAAACCTTCTCCTAACGATACCACCTCATATCACAAGGCTGTCTACAGGGCATCCACCTTCCACAAGTTTGAGATACAAAGTATGAACGAAGAAGAGGTTTTCCACATTGAATTGCTCTTGCACACTCAGCATGCCACCCAATTTTTGCCTTTGCTTAATGGAATGCCTAAGCCTACACAAGAGGTCTTTAACAATCCTGTTTAGGCTAGTGTTGTCACCCCAATAGCAGACAAAAAGTACAAGCCCTCACCCTCTGATCCTCCCTATATTAGAGGCCAGCTGCCTCCAGACTCTTTGGTGGTGCATGACACTTGTAAAAAGCCAAATACCCAAGGAACTGGGGTTGCCACTCCACCTGAAAAAGACAGTAAAAGGATTGATGCAGCAGAAAAACGGGTTGCCTTTCAATCGACAACTCACAAGCATATGACCATCCCCAATTAGATGAAATGGGGTACCTAATCCAACATCACCCAGGACCAATACAAACAGAGGACACAGGAGATTTTAGCTGAAGGGCAAACACACTCCAACACCACCATCAGGTGTGCTCTTGATGAGGCTGACACCGCCGCCGGGGAGAATAAATTCTAGCATATTAATCCGCTGGCATGTTTGGCTCCATATCTCTGGCTTCAAGACAGAGGATCAGCAGCATTTGATCAACATGCCCTTTGATGGGGAATATCTATTTGGGCCTCAAGTTGATCAGATGCAGGATTTTTTTTTTTTAAAGATACTAATACAGCCAATGCAGTGGGAGCTCTCTAATCTGCATCATGCTGTGCGACTTCCCGTTGCCACAAACTCGTGGCAGCGCAAAGACTACCTACACAGACACCTCGTCCCCAAAAAAGAGGCATCAACAATAATCACAAACCTCCTGAAGATATTTCAGGGGTGCCTTTAGGGGAACCAATGCCAAAGAGAGAGGTGGAGCAGCTAAGGGAGCCACACCCACTATGCAGTGACTTCCTCTCCCTGATCACTGAACACCTGATGGGAGCTGTGTTTAGGGGTTTCCTCCACAATGGCGAAAGATCACCGCAGACCAATGGGTCCTGTCCATTGTAGAGCAGGGTTACTGCCTGGAGCTAACTTCCCCACCACCAAACACCCCCGCGCAAACACTCCAGCTCTCTACAACACCAAAGGCTCCTAAAAGAAGAAATACAAGAACTCTTGCTCAAGAGAACCACAGAGCCACCCCATCAATGCGTCAAAGGGTGGGTTAGACCTGTGACCGCCGCCCCCCCCCCCTCCCCCTCAATAAGTACATTCCATTGGAGCACTTCCACATGGTCACGCTCTGGGATGTCATTCCTTGACTGCGATAAGTTGACTTCACCTGAAGGATCCCTGTTTCCACATCCCAATCAATCCTGGGCATTGCCGCTACCTGTTACGTGGCAAGTGGATAGCACTTTCAATTCGAAACCCTGCAATCTGGCGTTGCTACTATCTAAAAAGTATTCACCAAATGCCTTGCAGTGCTAGCCGCTCATTTAGAGAGGAGTGGCATCCATGACTTCCTGTATCTTGACGATTGGCTGAAAAAGAGTGCAAGCAAGCAGCAGTATTTGGCTCACACACAGGTCACCTTAGACTTCCTCCATGATCTGGATTTCACTATCAACGTGGGCAAATCTCACCTTCTACCCTCACAAGTACAATCCTTCCTAGTGGCAACACTCAATTGAGTCACCGGGATAGCTTATTCCTTTCCCAGAAGGGTTCAGATTTTCACTTGCTGCTGCCTCTTTTTCAGCCAAATCGTCAGCGAAGAATGATGTGCCTCCTAAGCATGATGGCCTCCTGCATGGCCATTGTTCCCCATCCCCAATTACATAGGCATCTGCTTCAATAGTGCCTAGCAGCACAGTAGTAACAAGCTAGGGGTCTATGGGAAGATTTAGTGTTGATTTGGGCTAGCACCCATCTCTCTCTGCAGTGGTGGAAGAGCAACCATTTGTTGTGGGACAGGCCCTTTATAGACCAGTTCTCCAATTGGCCATTAGCATGGGTGCCTCTCCAATGGGATGGGGCACATCTACAGCACATGACTGTTCAGGGTGTATGGACACCCATTCAACAGACCTTCCACATCAACTACCTGGAATTGTTGGTGGTTCATTTAGCTTTGAGGGCCTTCTCCTGCCATGTACATCACAAACCAGTCCTGATCAAAATAGACAACATGACTGCCATGTACTGCCAGCATTCAAAGTTGGGCTCACATTCTCCCCACCTCTCAACTCTAGCGCAAACATTAGGCATTCGGCAATCCACAAATGGTCCTCAGGGGGTGACAAACTCTGTCCATGCTGTAAAGCCCATGATGAAGATGATCTACACATAATGTTTGGTTGCCACGCTTACCAGAGCCCGAGGAGGCGTTGGATAGCACCTTTGTGTCGGAACCTGGGCTTCAGGAAGTATCTACAGGCCTACAGGGTTATGAAAACCAACACTCTGGGCCATATTGTCTTTGCTGTTTCAAAATTTCTAATGGCAGCATGGATAATAAGGAAGAAAATGTCTTCTTGAACTAGTACTACCTTGTATCCCTTACCCCATGCAGGTCCAGAAGAATCTTTTATATGTAAATACTGTGTTTTAATTATATGTATTGTATTTTATTGTATCTTTTATGGCCTATGTGGCCGAAATAAAGAATTTTTGGAATTGGAATTGGCAATCCACTAACTAGCACACAACGAGTTTGCAGTCCTGTAAAATGGCGAACCCTATGCACACACTTGACAAGTAAAGAGTCTTGCGAATCTTCAGGGCTCCATTGGTTCACAACCAATGGAGCCCTGAAGATTCGCAAGATGCGATGAAACACGTGTCGGCTGGTTGTTCACATGCTGTGTTGGAATAAACAAGGAGACCAAGAATTTTGGATTGACATCGAATTCTTTATATATTAAGTTACATATTACTGTTGTTTCTCTGCTGTTTGAATTCTTTCATGAGGACATTGTATCCACTCTTTACTTGTCAAGTGTGTGCATAGGGTTCGCCATTTTATGTTATTGTGGAGTAGTAAGCTTGCTCGCTTCTCCTTGGGTGGTTATATGGTTATCCACTCACCCAGTTGCACCACACCACATTGATTCTATAGTGCCTTTACCCTGGCTGAGCGCCCACTCTCTGACAACCTAAAAACCATCCTTTCCTTAGAGTTTGCAGTCCTGCTTAGCAGGATGTAGCAACAGCCCTACAAGTGAGACCTCCATGTCAAAGTCCTGCTTTCCTACTTCCAATGTTGGTGGTTTCTTAACATAGATCTGTTCGCAACCACAGAAAACACCAAATGCCCAAGCTTCGCATCCATGTTTCCGCACCCACAGTCCATGGGCAAAGCTCTGTGGATGAACTGGTCAGGGATATTTGCCTACGCTTTTCTGCCTCTCCTACTCCCAATATAAGTGATTCAAAAGCTTCAACAGACGTCCCTCACCCGCGTGCTAGTGGCTCCCATTTGGGCCAGGCAGCCATGGTTCACAACCCTACTCGAGTTGTATAATGTTCTTCTTCACAAGAAGCTCCCCGATAGGCTGCACCTTCGCACTCAACATCAGGGCACTCTTAGGCATCCCAGTCCCAGTCAGTTCAACCTGGGGATTTGGCTCTTGAAGCATGGAGTTTGGTTATCTCTATTTGCCTTCTGAATGTAGGTCCATCCTTAGGGAGGCTCGTGGTCGCACCACTAGAGCATGCTATGTAGCAAAGTCAAATAATTTGGCCACTACTACTTACCCAAGCACGTTAACCCTCCCAAGTCAACAGTGCAGTATTTTATCTACTGCATTTGCCACACTCTGGGCTAGCTTGCACTTCCATGAGTTTACATTTAGCTGCAGTGGCAACATACTTACAATACAGGGACTACTATTCAGAGTACCAGTCATTAAAGCATTTATGGAAGGAGTTAAGAGAGTTATTCCTCCCAGGTTGCCCACTATCCTGTCCTGGAAGCTTAACATAGTTCTCACTAGAACTTACGGAACCCCCTTATGAACCTCTCCATTTATGCATTCCCTCTCCAATTTATGTCTTGAAAGGTAGCATTCCTCATTGCAATCACTTCTTTGAGGCTTGCAAATGAGATCCAAGCACTCACACACATTGGAAGAGCCCTTATTTAATGTGCCCACATGACAGAGTAGTGCTTAAAACCAACCCAAAGTTACAACCCAAGGTAATCCCTCGTTTTCCACCTCAATTAGACAATTGAATCCCCAGTATTCTTCCCACACCCTGGCTCAGTAGCAGAGAGAGCCCATTGCCCACTACATGTAAAAAGGGCACTCATGTGCTGTGCTGATAGGGCAATTTCATTTTGTAAAATGCAGTTGCTACTTGTCTCCTGCTCTAGACCTCACAGGGGTAGTGCTATTTCAAATGCTGGTGTAGCTCGCTAGCTGGTCAAGTGCTTTTAAACCTACTGTGCTAAATCCATAAGACAGCTCCGTGCACCACCTAGGCTGAATTCTACACATAAAAAACAGCCTTATTGGCCTTTTTAGAAAACATCCCTACAGTTGATACCTGTAACACAGCTACATGGTCCACACTACACATGTTCACCAGACACTACTTTGTGGATGTCGTAGCTCTTGTATACCAGGCTGTACAACGTACACTTTTCCAAACCTCTGCAACATCCTCTGGCAAGTCACCACTTTGGGGGAGAACTGCTTTCATTCTATGCATTTAAGTACTGAGAGGAAGGGGTCCCAGCTAAGTGTAACAAAGTGTAAATGATTCAAAAAAAAATTTAAGAAACACTGAATGTGTCCACATTGTTTTATTCACACTGGGACTCGGTATATTAGATATACTAAACATTGATTACATATCATAATCGGTTGTACAGTGCCCCAGGGGGGAAGAAAGGGGGAGTGATTAGGTGAGGATGAGGTGATGGAAGGGAATTATGTGACAGTAAAATCGACCAATTATCAAAAATGCATTGGTGAATTAAATGTTATACACAAAAATATAAGACCGATGGTTCAAATGCATAAATACACAAATATCATACTTCACTAGACGCAATCAATGTCAAAATATTGGCGTGAAGTTGATAATAAAAAGGACTGTTGTCGACGTTTCGACCCTCGGACATACGCAGGATTTAATAGTGACCTTGCTGTGGGGTCTTCATCAGGACGGCGTGAGGGGCAGGCAACACTGGAGTTGTTATGTCGAGCGGAAGGAGCTTCAATGTGGCCCAGGGGCGGTGGATATGGTAGAATCTGAGGTATCAGTTGTCTTTGCCCAGGGTCTGAAATTTTTTAGTTAGCGCAAGGGATCACTCCACGGTGTCCCGAATGGAGATTGCCTGGGCGTCAAGATCAATAATCTTATTGTATTACATCGGACGGTCGTTGTGCAGTATCCAGAGTGGAATTTTTTTTAGCAAGAGTCGTCAGGACCGCGGGTATTATTAGGTTCTCTCCGTGGTACCTTGAGTTCATTCGATATAGCGATGCATGCTGCTCGCGTTCGCAATGGCATAGCATGTGTTGCTACAGCTTTATATGCCATGAACGGAAAATGTTACTTACCCTGTAAGCATCTGTTCATAGCATGGAGTATTGTAGATTCACATGTGCCCGCCCTCCTCTCCGTGAGCCTTTGGTTGTTGCAGATATCTTTTCCTGTATTCCTTTCTCTTTGCATAGTTATCATTTTGCATTTTCATACTCTCTCTCCACCCTCACCCACTATGCTGTAAAACAATTTAACCATGGAGCTGATGTCCATGCACATTACCAGTCATGGGAGTAGTCACTATACCTCATGACTCGAAGGACTTCTTCGAAGAAAAACAAGTTGTACACATCCGAGCCCAATACTAGATGACAGGAGTATGTACAGTATGTGAATAGAAAGCATTACATGCCATGAATAGATGCTTACAGGGTAAGTACATTTTACTTACATGTGTGAAATGACATTTTGTATTCACCTCACAACAGAATGGTGTCATAATATTTATGAAAAAATATGCTTGAAGATGCCTGCCTAAATAGGTTAACACCCACAAATCTTCAGGGTTAGGGGTACTGTTTGCAGACACATTCTCATCCTGGATCCAGCCGGAGTTCTACTCCTGTCAAGAGCAAGAAACACTTACTATTAAAGATGGTAACAGCATTGGAGCACCCCTAAAATTGGTGGAAATTACTTTTTAAGTGCAAAAGTACTTTTTAATTATATGTGCATCAGATTTACCAACTATGCGTAAATGTGTAGGTATTGCATTTATGTAAAATTCGAAACATCTCAGGAGTACTTCTCAAATTCGCTGTGGATTAAAAAAAATGTACTCTAAAAATAAGCATACAGAAGTAAATGTTCAACTTTTTAAAGAATCCTGTGATTATTAAAATTAGGATTTTAAATAACACTCTGAGTTATGTATATAACATAAAGATGCTACAGACGTGATCAATATGTACCTGTTTTTAAAAAAGTTTTATTGGTAAATATAATATTGCTGTTGCAGCATTGTCAAGATGCGCATTTGTTAAATGTAATTTCAAATCGTTGTCTTTTTCGCTGTTCTAGGGGAACCTTGTATGGACGAGAGCTTACTTGATCTTGGGGCTGTCTGTGTTTGCTGTCTTTGGAAGCTTGTTCTTTGGTTTCCCTGGATCTGGAGGACTCTGCACGCTAGTCTTGGCCTTTCTTGCAGGAATGGGATGGTCCAGTCAAAAGGTAATGTTGGCTATATATTTAATCAATCATGGCTGGACACAAAAATATCTTTTGATAAAAAGCTTTTGGTTATATGCAGAATATCATTGGAAAAAAAATCATTGGGTGTAAATATTCTATTCAAAATATTGTTTACCAAAATACCATCCCAGTAGGTGTAGATTTTATACCACCTCTTATAGGATGATATTTTTGTAAACAATATTTAGGACCCAAACGTTTTGTCAGACAATATTTATAACACGTCCATCCATACTGGTACCTTCTTCTTCTTAGTAGTAGATTTAGGTGGCTTGAAAGAACCCTGTGGAATGGGGCATTACCACGTGGGACTGAATTTTCCCATTGTAAAACCAATTGTAATTCACCATTCCAATTAGTGTTACGCATACGCTAGCACTGGCATGTGGGTGGGATGGGTAAGAGGGAGTGACACAGGGAGGGGCAAGGTAAACATTTTTCTGTCAAAGGGGAGCATTGTAGGCTCCCCACTGTTAAAAAAATAAAACACGGAATGAGACCTCCCTGCTGCTGCAGCCAACCCCTCATGCAATTTTTGAAGTGAGAATTACTGTCTGGACAAATCAGGTCAGGTTCCACCGCGCCCGTTAAAACATGTTGTGGAAAAATCTAACCACTCATAATATAGCGAATTGAAATTAACAAATAAAAACATACAGTCATTTTACTCCACTTAATTTGAAAGACGGCCCTATGAATGTGGAAACAGCCTCTATGAAGCTGAGTTCCAAGCTCACAGAAAGATTTCCCCAATCTCCATTGATAGTAGACACAAAAAAGGATTTGACGTGAGTTTTGAACAGTCTGTGTTCTGTATTTAAGGGGAATCCCGAGGGGGAAGTCTTGAAAAAAATTTGTATGTCTAGTCTGTGTTGTTCATATCAACATATTTCTTACTCCATTCAGATGCAACACAAAAAATCTATATAATGTGCACGTTTGTCTGATCAGTTTCGAACCTTTTCCCCTATCTTCATCTGTTTGGAGGTTTTTAGTTGTCCAAACATATTACAGATTGAAGAGGCGCCATAAACAAATTCAGAAAAAGCTTAAGTATTGATGGACGCAGATTATTTTTATTGCATACCGTTGATATAGAAATACAAAGTACTTGCTGAAAGTGATACAGTCATAATGGCACCTAGTAATGTTTGGAAAGTCTTAAATTCAGCGCCATGAAACCGCCCGGTATACGAGCGCTATATAAATTCCTGTAAATTCAAATTTAATAAGAGAAAATTCTCCAAAACATCAGTATAAATTAACAGTCGCATGTATTCTTCTGCACCTCAATAAATATCATGCAAAAAGCCTAATGTATTGGTTTTAGGTCTCGCCTAGCGTTGCAGCGCACATGCGTTGCTCGCTGTGCGAGAGCTAATGTGATCAGGAGATTTCAGAAGGGGACTTGAAGCCCCGCCAATCATTTTCATTGGGTCATGTCTGCTTCCCATTGAAAAGGATGCTTCTTAGTTACCGCCCTGTCTCCCTTTTGGACGGCCCATCTGGACTGGGTCGTCTGCTTCACAGCTGTCGTGAAGGAATTTCTTCTCATGTTTCCGAAGTCTTGTTTATTTATCTTGTGCTCTGCCGCCCTGGAAGGACTCTGACACCGTCGGGGGCTGCTTAGCATCCCAGGCTCGTTAATAAATCATGGAGAGGACAGTTCTCGTCTTTGCAAAGCCAGGCCGGCTCTCCGGCTACTGAAGAGCAGAAGAGGTATGCAAGGCAGCTAAGTATTCTAATACCACAGCCTCAGAAAGCACCAACCAGCTGCAGTCTTTACTGTTTAACAGGCTTCCCCCGTCCACAAATCCAACATAACTTTAATGTGTAGCGAGGTCAAAGGCTCTGGTTTCTGCTGGCTTACGAAGAATGTACTGGTTTTGTTTGCTTTGTACCTCCTTACTAAGCCTTTTATGCTGCTATTGCAGACATGTGTTGCACACAAACATGGTACAGCTGTTCATGTGCACATGTCACAGCGCCCGGAGTGCTAGTATTAAAGGCGTTTTTTTGATTTTTGTTTGCTATGTACTTCTTTAGTAAACCTCATATGCTGCTATTGTATGCGTGTGTTAAACACAAACATTGTATAGCTGCCTCGTATGCTGGCATTGTACGCCCGTGTTTGACACAAACCTCGTACAGCGGTTCATGTGCGCATGTCACACATATACACTGGCCGAAGTTACGATCGTTATGTTGGGTTTGTAAATGTTGCAAGGTCTTGTATGCTGCTATTGAAGTACCGGGTTATTTAGAACCCAGCGGTGCCAGGGGACACACCCAAAGACTTCGGATTCTCCTGTCTCAGACTACAGAAACGCAGAAACTTCTTGGTGACGTCAAAGATCAATTTTTATTGGCTGCAACCAGTAACAGATATCCTAGAAATACAACACGGTGTATGTTCTCAGGAGACTGCTCAACTTTACAAAGCCAGTCATCCCTTTTTATACAAAATATTATGCTTCAGGCAAACATTCCTTATTTACAGTTGACCACTCATGTGTTTTCACGACAAAGAAAAAGCAGAATCATGATGACAAGCCCATTTTTCAGTTTGTTCAGCCCATAATCAATTATTGGTCAAACCCAACATTCTTCATCAGACAGGTCGATCGAACCCATCATAAAAACGGGCACATCCCCATCGTAAATGGACCATAAAGAGAGGAGCAGAGACAGGTGTGAGCAAGATAAGGCATAGTTGTGGTCAATAAAAGGTTTGATGGTGTCTTGTGTCTTGATCGGTAATCTTGATCAGCTACTGGGAAAGGAACTGGCTTAACAAGTTTGGCTTTAGGCAAGAGAGTCGCTTGCTCAGGTCATTCAGAAGTCAGCTAAAGGGTACGTGTGCTTGGAGACTCGTTCGGCCACTGTCATCAGCCTATGTGAGGGCAACCACAAAATGGCTGCCATACACAAAATGGAACCCGAGGGTTCAGAACGGAATCCCTGATTTCATGGTGATCTCGTCACTCGAATATGACGAAAACACTCGTACATCTTATACTCGCCATTTTCGGTCTGCTGATACCAAAATCGCCATGATACGACGACTTTTATGAGACGGGTTCAGAATTTCGGTACCTCAGACCCTCCTTTTGCCCTTACATAGGCAATAACCTAAACCCATGTCAGTCTGAGTCCAGGTCTATACTCATCAGGTCATCAAGATGTTGCTGTAACATCATCCTATTACTTAGCACGTCTCTTGATACAGTCTTCCTTTCACACGATGTAGCACAGAGGCCACATATAGCAGGAGCACACTGTACACAAAGACAGAACAGGAAAAGAATGGTTAAGATCATCCCAATGACCATCAGAATCTTCCATCCCCACGTGGATAACAGTTCCCAGAACCATCCCATCAACGACCAATCTTCTTTATCCACATGTATAGATTCGGAGATCTTATGCAGTTTGGAAATGGCCTGGTACACTGTCGGAGCATTGTCTGGAATGAAAACACAGCAACTTGATTGGATCACTTTACATACCCCACCTCGGTCTGCAAGTATGACATCTAACGCAACTCTGTTCTGGAGAGTCATAAGTCGATCCGACTGGAGCTCAGCAGTCAAGTTACTAAGGGCACCGGCAGTTTCAATTACCGTGAACTCAACCACCCTTGTCAATTGCCGTATGTTCCTGCTGTTAACCATAGGTCCCCAAAACGGCAGAAAACCCTTCAAGAAATCTCCCAATTCTTGTCCTGCAGTATCTTCCTTACTGAAGACACCGCTAACTACCCTTGTCTTGTGGTAATCTGCCGCAGCTGTGTAGGTGGGAGGCAACAGGAACGAGACAAAACATGTGCCCGAGAAATCAGGGGGCAACCATGTGTATGCTCTATCATAACAGACGAAATAGGTACCCTTAGCTGCTAGGAACGATGGGGAAGTCTGGAACGCAAAAACATACGTCTCAGTGCAGATACTCTTCCCTAACTGAGCTCTTGGATTCTTGCCATTACCTTGCCGACACAGATGACCCTGATGGGGTACAATCCAAATCGGAGAGGATCTTTTTGCTCGTTGGTTTTCACTCAGACTCGCTCTATATCCAGTCACGTTCCATCCAATATATGCTAGTGTCTCATTTTCGGGATAGTCTCATAGGAACTAGTTCCCCTGATCATATTGACTATTCCCTTAACTAGAGCACTATTCTTTGGGTTATCCTTCACAGAACGTAGGGGGTGGACTTCCCGAGCATAGATAAACATCGTTCTGTATGCCCACACAGAACCATTGTAGCTGAATGGCAGGACCAGATAAGAAATACCTTTATCAGTAGTATGAGGCGTTAGGCCACACACCCAACAGTTAGTTGTGTTCACTACTAGCTGATGTTGGTGCAGAATCTGAACAAAAGAGTTATTAGCGAATTCTAATCTTCTAATGGATTCATGTTCAGGCAGAGGATGAAAAGAATGCGAAGAAGCAGTAGAAGAAAGTATGGGCTGTGTAGTGGGTGCAAACGTCACTTGAAAAGAGAATAAAACATATCCTATTAAAACCATCATTACGCTAAGCAACTTGAAAGGGCATAATATCAGAAAACGTTTTCTAGTCATCATTGTACACATTTTGGCTCTAAAATTCATCTCTTTGGCAGGTCTCTCCATCTCGAAAAACTCCATCCTCTAACCTTGCTGCTCGCAGAGGGAGGGTGTTCCGTGCTAAGGAATGCGCCTGTCAGTCCAGGGAACTCCCAAGGACCAACCAGAACCGTCGACCTTGTGTCTTCGGCTTGCACTCCAAAGACTTGATGCCGCGACCCTACAGCTGAACCCGGATGGTGGTTCGAAAAACAAAAACAAAATAGTTTCTCAGATGAGAGAGCTGCACTTCTAAAAATAGCAGAAAGAATTTTTCTATTTGTCCATGATTCTTGGTGTCAAATTATAACGGCGTTTTCCAGGTAACGTCTGGTCTTGGAATAAGAGTTCAGGCTCGGTAGTGTCCAATCGAACTGACGGTGGCACGGCTTCTTGCAAAAGATCGTCACTTTCACGCTCAGAGCTTGTCCCAATTAAACGTGCATCGCTAAAAGGCAGAAAACGAGGCACAGTTTCGGTCTCAGAATCAGGAATGCCCTTCTGGACCCACTGGTCGTACGGCAGAGGCAAAGGAACCCTCTTACAATGTACGCCGTGGATCCAGTTCTTTTTTCCTTGCACTCGCACTGCAGTTCTCGTGGACAAAAGTACCAAGTATGGGCCGATCCAGCGGGGCTGATCGTTCTTTGTCCGCTGGAAGTTCTTGATTAGTATCCACGATCCAGGATCGATTGCATGTCCCGGATCTTCAGAAGCCTGAAGCAGTGTATCATGAACCTGTTGGTGTAAGACAGGCAATTTAGCCGTCAAATCATATAGGTAATCAAGCAATACAGGGTGTTCAATCTCGCTAAATTTCGTCGGCCTCGGCACTCCCCATATGTTGGCCGGTCGGCCAAAAATTATTTCGTATGGACTAAGTCCCACTCGTGAATGCACAGTCATTCTAGTCGACAAGAGTGCTAATGGCAAGGCATCAGGCCATTTAAGACCAGAGCTCGCTTGTATCTTGGCCAACTTCAATTTGAGGGTGCTATTATAGCACTCTACTAATCCAGCTGATTGGGGGTGATTTGCAGCGTGAAACTTTTGCCGGATTCCTTGCCCTTCACATACTCTCTTCATCACTTGACCCACAAATTCACTCCCATTATCACTCCAGACCATTCTCGGCAAACCAAACCTAGGGAAAAATTCTTTGACACAGGCTTTAGCTGTGGATAAGGCAGTGTTATCTTTCAGGGGATATGCTTCTACCCATCTCGAAAAGGCACAAACAACAACGAGTACATATTTCAAGTTGTTGCACCTCTCCATGTGGATGAAATCTAGCTGCAAAACCTCGAACGGATACGTTGGAGGCGCAAAATGACCAGCTGGAGTTGGAGTTCCCTTACCAGGATTGTATTTCAGACAAACCATACAATTCTTGACCACATTCTCTGCACACTTAGGAATTCCAGCATTTTGCCATACTGGAGCCAACAACTTACAAATCCCTTTCACACTGATATGAGCCATTCCATGTACCATTGTAACCACTGCAAGCAGGTAAGCATCGGGTAACAACCATCGCTGATGCTCAGACAATTCAACCCAACAACCATTCGAGTCTAATTTACCCGTGCTCTCTCTCCACACACTCAACTCTTTCTCTGTAGCTTCAGCTTGGATAGACTTCACGCTTTCTATTGTATCCTCACACATTCCAACGTCACCAATCCATCTTGCAGGGCCCACAACATACATTCGACTCATCACATCTCTTGCCGTTTCTTTCGTAACTTCATCAGCAAACGCATTACCGCGACCAACGTCGTCAGTAACCTTCTTATGTGCACTACATTTCACAATTGCGACTTGCAACGGCAAAGTAAGTGACTTAAGAAGCTCATTCACCAACTGACCATGCTGAATCTTAGTAAAATGAGACGTGAGGAACCCACGTTCCTTCCACAATCGTCCAAAACTATGCGCCACACCAAATGCATACTGGCTGTCGGTATATATGGTCACTTTCTTTCCTTTCGACAACACACATGCTCTCGTAAGTGCAATCAACTCTGCTGCTTGAGCTGAATTATGTGGGATACGTGCAGCTTCAACAATCGTATGCAAAGTCGTAACAGCATATGCCGCAGTGGTATCACCATTCGGAAGCTTGAAATATGAACCATCCACCCATAAGGTACCATCACACTTCACAAGAGGAGTGTCCCTAAGATCTACTCTCCCTTTCGTTTCCGCTTCTGTCTTAAGAAAGCAATCATGTTGTTTAGAAACATCTGTCTCTGCTACAATCGGCAACAACGTAGCTGGATTCAACGTGTTGCATCTCTTTATGTGCACATGACTCGCTAGGAGTGTCAGCTCATAACCTGACAATCGAGCACTAGTTAAGTGCTGCGTCTTGGTCCTGTTTAACAAAGTATCCACTGCATGTGGAACCATTACAATCAACGTATTATTCATCACCAAACCAGCAGACTGTCGAATAGAAACAGCTGCTGCCGCCGTAGCTCTCAAACAACTCGGCAACGCTCTAGCTACCGGATCCAAAGTTGACGAAAAATACGCACATGGACGCTGCTTGTCCCCAAAAGATTGTGTCAACACTGCCAACGCACATCCTTCTCTCTCATGGACATACAGTGTAAAGGGCTTACTGTAGTCGGGGGTACCCAACACAGGAGCCGAACACAATGCATCGCGCAATTCCGAAAAACTTTTCTGACAATCATCGGACCACGGGAGGGGATTTGGTGTATCTTTACAAGTTAATGCCACCAAAGGTTTGGCCAGTAGGGAAAAATTCGGTATCCATTGTCTGCAATATGACGTGATACCCAAGAAAGCACGCACTTCTCTCTGTGTAATTGGCACACTTAATTTTGCAATTGCCTGAATTCGCTCTGGGGTCAATCTTCTTCCCTCCTTCGATAAGAGATGACCTAAGTAGGTAGGTCACTTCTTGTCGACAATACTGTAATTTCGAAAGAGACACTTTGTGATGGAAATCAGACAAATGACGCAACAATGACAAAGTAGCTTTCTTACAAATTTCCTCAGTGTCGGCAGCGATTAACAAATCGTCGACGTATTGAAGAAGAGCAGCACCATCAGGTAAGACAATCGTATCAAGCTGTGTTTTCAGAGCCTGGCTATATATTGATAGAATTTCACAATAGCCTTGAGGAGCGCGTTTGAACCGGAAGCTTCGACCTCCTAAAGAGAAGCCGAAAATATCCCTACTCTCCTCAGCAATCGGGATGCTGAAGAAAGCATTCTTCAAATCAATCACGGAAAACCAAGTGGCCGAAGCCGGGATCATTGTCAATAGGGCAGTGATATCGGGAACAACAGGAAACTGTGGCACAACTATTTTATTCACCTCTCTAAGATCAATCACAAACCTGTAAACAGGTGGCTGAGAAGAATCAGTGTGTTTCAAGACAGGCAGAACAGGACTATTGCAAACGTTACCTCTTGTTTCTTCAATTACATCTTTTTCAATCAGGTCATGAATCACATCAGTTTCAATCAGGTCTAGCATCGCCCTTTCACCTTCACTAGGGATCTTGTATTGGGGAATGCGTGGCATTTTAACATTTGCTTTCAGTGTCACAACATATGGCGGTATTTCCAAAAGACCCACATCATTAGGACCCCTAGCCCAAAGAATGTCAGGAAGAGACGACAATTCTGTCGGAAGTTTATCCTTTGACAAATACATCGAGGAGACCACTTTCTTACCCAATGTAAGTTGTACTCCCGAGGGAGAACAATACAATGTCGCGTACAATCTTTTCAACAGATCCAATCCCAACAAGTTCTCACCACAACCTGTCGTCAGAATAAGGGGTGCTTCGAATTCACAAGGTCCAACAGAAAGAGGCATAGGACTAGAAATCGGATTCCTAACCGGGGCGCCAGAAAAACCTACTGAAACATTCGTCTCGCCAGACAAAGGTGCGCCAGGGAGTTTAGAGTGCATAATAGAACTCTTCGTAGCACCAGTATCCAACCGAAAAGGTTCTGACACACCTGATGTAATCACCTCAACATAAGGTCCACTCTGATCTACTGGAACTGAAACAACTCCCTCTCTTTGTCTATGGCTGTCCTAGCAATCATCACCTTCCATATTTTCACCTTCTGCATAGTAGTCATCAGCATAGTACTGAGTCGTCCTACCAGACGCGTTATTCTGCTGATCAAAACTATTCATTGAATTTTGTGGAGGAAAGGAACGTGCGTTCTGGGGGAACCCTCCACGTCCTCTACCTCTAGGTGCCTGTGGAACACCTCGACCTCTTGCGCTAGAAACACCATTCATACGCTGTAATAAAACAGGGCAGCTACTTTTAAAATGACCCTCTTCTTTGCAATATGCACATTGATTAGGGCCTACAGGAAAACGTGGTTGAGAAGACTCGAACCTTTGCGAGTTTCTCTGAAACTGCTGAGGTTGCTGGTAGTCACGCTGACCACCACGAGGCGGATACGCCTGCTGTAAAAGAACCTTTGTCTTCAACTCTTTAGTCTTCTTTTCTGCTCTATCCTTCTCATCCTTATCCCTATTTTCATAGTACTGCGCAGTAGCCAATATCTGTGCTGATGAGGAAACAGCCCACAAACTCTCGGAATCCTTCAACTTGGTACATAACTCGGGAAGTAAATTATGCACAAACTTGTCAACAAACAACCGTTGGCCACCTTCAGTACTTATGTCTTGACCACTGTGGTCGATAAACGTTTCTTCAAACCTACTGAAGAAATCGGACACAGTTTCATCTTTCTTCTGCTTACACGCAGACAATTTGTCCCAATTCACTCGCATAACAGGCATTAAAGTCTTCATGTAAGTAACGATCCTACCAGGAAGTTCTGCAACTACAGGCTCAGGTTTAGCACCACCAATTTGTCGGCCATCTGCAGCAGCAATATTAACCCAGGTATCACCTAACTCCTGCGCATGATCCGTGTGACGAATCAAACCCCATAAAGGCTGTGGAACCACATTTCCAAACAACATGTCTATATCAGCTAGATTCATAATACATGAATCTGCGGTCTGTGACAATTCCATATAATACCCTGCAGGATTTTTACGAGGGTCAGGTAAGGTCTGTTTAAGAGCCAAAACTTCAGCTCTCTTCCATGGAACATGTACCCAAACACGCTAAAAATGTGGCGGAACAATTGGATTAGCGTTTGGGTCCCCTTCTCTCCAGACTGGGGGAACTTCTCTCATGGGATATTGTCTCACTTTCCTCCTAAAAGAAGGATCAGGCTCAAACAACGACCGAGAAACAGCCTCACTCCTAAATGACAACAATGTCGCAACTGCCCTTTCAACATCGGAACCCACAATCGTGCCTTTCGCAAACTCGATCCGTACACGGCACAACTCAGGCGGGTTGTGTTCCAAATCATTATCCTCCAATTCTTCACAAAGGAAAGCACACATTTTATCAAAAACATATCTCTGCTTCGGTGCTTCCCATTGGCGGAAGACATCCATGACAGACTCTAACTCATATCTTGTAGGGTCGGCAACCCATTTATGCGCCAAATGATCCAATACTCCCTTTTCTCTAGAATCAGGCAATTGGCTACGTAACTGTTTATGCTCTGAAACGGGGGTCGTAGTTAATGACCCAAAGAAAGGAGACAAAAGACTAGTAACAGTATCCGTCATTCTCTGTCGGACAGAAGGAGAAGTTGACAGGACAGGAGATAAAGCGGATTGAGAGGAAGCCAATGTAGGAGCAGTAGCAGAGGAGGCAGCGAGAACAGGTGGAAAAGTCGTAGGAATTAAAGACGGAGCAGGTAGCAAAGTCAGCGGCCCTTGAGAAGGCGGCGCCAGAAGAGTAGGAGCCAGCTGAAGAGGAGCTGGCGGCTGTGGAATAATAGGATGCTGCACAACTGGAGGTTGCACAACTAAAGGTTGCGGAGGTGCTTTAGCACTCTGCGCATAGGGGGGTGGCGATCTCAACAAATGTGACATTAAAGGGTCTTTCTCAAGTTCCTTTGCCGCATCTTGCTGATGAGGTGGCAAAACTGGATAGCATTTGTCGATCGCCATTTTACGTTGCCTGTGCAGCTGTTCACTCGCTTGTTCTTCTTCGTTATCTTTATACTGCATAGCAGCCTGCATTATCGAGATACCCCTTTCTCTTTTATTCCTCTTCGCTAATTTAATTTCTTTCTGTTTGGCTTCCTTTCGCCATAAGCGGAAAGAGTCAAACATCGCCGGCCGGGCTTTCTTCTTAAAAAGTCTAACCTCTAGATTATCTAGAATTTCTGTGTCAAAACTACCATATCGGGGCCATTGTAGGACACCATCCTTTTTTGTGTAACGAATCCATACTTCGTTATACGTGATTGGGCCTACGCCATGCTTCACATAGAGCTCATAGGTTGAAGTTCCAATCGGAGGAACCGGACACGTGTCCTCCAATCGGGAATCCCTATTTCGACCACAACAAAACAAATTTCCAAGTCTGCTAAAACCAGGCATCTTCGCTCACTAGTAGTCTAGCTTCAAACTTCAAGGGAATATCAAAAACGATAGTCTCGTGAATACACGAGTCCCTCGGCTTTGGTACTTGCAATTTCCAAATCAAAGATCCCAAGGGGATACCCAAAAACTAAGGATTGGGAGACGCTCCACTCATACTTAACTGAGGTATCGATGACGTCACCAGAAGACCCGTCTATCGTCTCGCTCTACAAATCATCAAAGGGTCGAAGACAGGGCGATAGTCAGGGCAGCAGTCCTTCGTAGCCGTTGGAAAGCGGGGAACCTCGCAGCAAAGTCTTTCGGACCACGACGACATACAGGGGTCGATGAAGTGGCTGGCCTTCCTCCAGAATTTTCACACAAAGCTCCTCACGAAACCTCAGGCTTGGACCAGTACCGCTGAAATCGCCCCATGTTGGGGGCCAAATGAAGTACCGGGTTATTTAGAACCCAGCGGTGCCAGGGGACACACCCAAAGACTTCGGATTCTCCTGTCTCAGACTACAGAAACGCAGAAACTTCTTGGTGACGTCAAAGATCAATTTTTATTGGCTGCAACCAGTAACAGATATCCTAGAAGTACAACACGGTGTATGTTCTCAGGAGACTGCTCAACTTTACAAAGCCAGTCATCCCTTTTAAACAAAATATTATGCTTCAGGCAAACATCCCTTATTTACAGTTGACCACTCATGTGTTTTCACGACAAAGAAAAAGCAGAATCATGATGACAAGCCCATTTTTCAGTTTGTTCAGCCCATAATCAATTATTGGTCAAACCCAACATTCTTCATCAGACAGGTCGATCGAACCCATCATAAAAACGCGCACATCCCCATCGTAAATGGACCATAAAGAGAGGAGCAGAGACAGGTGTGAGCAAGATAAGGCATAGTTGTGGTCAATAAAAGGTTTGATGGTGTCTTGTGTCTTGATCGGTAATCTTGATCAGCTACTGGGAAAGGAACTGGCTTAACAAGTTTGGCTTTAGGCAAGAGAGTCGCTTGCTCAGGTCATTCAGAAGTCAGCTAAAGGGTACGTGTGCTTGGAGACTAGTTCGGCCTCTGTCATCAGCCTATGTGAGGGCAACCACAAAATGGCTGCCATACACAAAATGGAACCCAAGGGTTCAGAACGGAATCCCTGATTTCATGGTGATCTCGTCACTCGAATATGACGAAAACACTCGTACATCTTATACTCGCCATTTTCGGTCTGCTGATACCAAAATCGATGACTTTTATGAGACGGGTTCAGAATTTCGGTACCTCACTATTATAGGCCTGTGTTGGACATAAACATCGTACAACTGTTCATATGCGCTTATAATCTATAATAATTTAGCTCTCCTCAAATGTGTTGTTTATGCCACTAGGTTACAATGCCATTAGCTGCGCCTAGAGAGCTCATATTACAGGCGTTTTTTGTTTGCTTTGTACCTCCTTAGAAAGCCTCGTACCCTGCTATTGTAGTTCTGTGTTGGACACAAACATTGTACAGATCATGTACGCATGTAATGTGTAATAATTTAGCTCTGGTTTATTTTATACATGTGTGAAAGCAATGTTGCATTATTTGTGTGCAAAACATATATGTGATATTTGCGTGAGACAAGTGTGTACTGCTTACTGCTGTGATATATAATGTACTATTTCTGTGGTCTGTGTACGGGAGGCTGCAGTACTAGTGTCGGCGGTGTGGAGCTTGTATTACTAATATGAACAAGAGAGTGCGAAGTTTGCACTGTGGAAGCTTGTGATATATCTGTTGTGAGGAAAACTTGCATTTCTGTTTGGAAAGCTGCGCCCTGATGGCGTACTCGTGTGGTAAGCAACCTTGCCCTCCTTCTACATATGTGTGATATTTGTGTGAGACAAGCATTTACTGCTGTAATATGCGACGTCCAATTTCTGTGGTTTGTGTACGGGAGGCTGCAGTACTAGTGTCCGTGGTGTGGAGCTTGCATTAGTAATATAAGCAAGAGAGAGTACAAACTCTGCACTGTGAAAGCTTATGATGTATCTCTTGTGAGGGAAGCTTGCATTGCTGCTGGAAGAGGTGCGCTCTGAGGGCCCTGATGATGTGCTGGTGTGCTGAGCGACCTCGCCCCCTATGTTTGAATTTTTTTTAGGGCTCGCCTGCTGATGCGCTTCTGCGCATAGCTGGCGAAGCTCTATTGTGGCTTATCCAGCGTTTAATCACCACTGGCGATTACTCTGGCGATTCCTTTCAGTGCATGTGCTTTTTAGGTCATTGCGCAAGCGCAATCCCTAAAAAGCGCGTGCACAATGCCACCAGCCGCCTGCCTGCCTGCCTCGCATTACCACATCAAAGGCAGCCCTCCCAGCGCATTTCTCACCCCCTAATTAATCACGGCCGGCCGTACTTTCAGTTTCACACGGCTCCTTTTAAAACTTGTTTAACTTGTTTTATTCTGCTGTCCTTCACCCCCAGGTCCCCCTGATCGGAGACATTAGGCGCTCTAACTTTAACGAATATGAGACCGATAATATTTGAACTGTGCGCGGTAATTGGTTTCTGTGTGCATCTGCCCTTCAAAGTTATAAAGTGCCAGTAATTCAGGGAGAGATTACCAGCAGCATTGTTTCGCAAAAGACACCCAGGGTAAACGAGGCAGGGGCTGCTCAGACAGTGGAGAGGCTGCGATTAGAGCCTGACCGGGCACAAACATCCCGAAGGCAGTCAGCCGGTGGCACTCCTGCAGACTTTCCTCCCAATCATTCGTTCTCTTATCAATTAGTGCCGGTTTTTAACAATAATACATTAATAATGTAGGAGGCTGCTAATTCGTGCGTACATCATGGGCAATCATATATGAAACAGTATAAAGTATATTTTATTTATTTCCTGCACATATTGCTTGCTTTTACATTGTGGCGGTTTCGCAGATTAGCGTCATTAGAGGACCCAATACGCAACTTTACACCTGGGTGCTGCACTGTAAACCGAGGATTTACGGAAATGAAAAAAATAAAATTGCGCAGTTTAACATTCTAATGCTTTGACTCCAGACACGTTTCCCCCACGATGTCCATCTTCTATTTTTACTTTTACCATTGCCTCTTCCTCTGTGTGCATCATGAGTCAGCCGGGCGAAGAGGCCTCCGCCTCCCTCTACGAGATCCGGCCGTTTATAAAACAGATGTGACTTGCATAGAAAGTGTTAAGGTTTTTTTTTTATATCTGGCCCGTTCCTCCACTGCCCCTTTGTTACCCTTTTCTTTTGTTATGTATTCCTTCTACACTCCAGGGAGACTGAGAGAAGGTCAGTAACTTGGCAGTGATTTAAAGAAAAGAGAGACCAAAGACCTAAAAAGTAATTCAGTAGACACGAAGAGTGCACTAGCAACCAGTTTATGAGATTTCCTTCACCTCGCTTTAAAGATGGGTGAGCCAACAAGTTTATTGGGCTAGTGGATTCAAGCGTCTGCCTGGACTCTTACAGCCTCATGCATATAAGCCAAATTATACAACAAACCACATAAAATATGACAGTTTTCAGAATTCGGAAAGGTGTTTTCAAATGTAAACACCACCTCGGAGAAGCCATTCCCGACAGTGCCACCAAATGATTGTTTTCGGGTACGTGCAGGAAGCAATCAACCCGACTACCGCCTGGAAGGTTCGCCTCACAGACTGGCTTCCATCTTTTGCGACGTCTCAGACACTAATTAGGAAACTTGTTTGCCCCTTCCCTTTATGATGCATGTCTCTTTTCTGTATCACACTTTGTCTGTCCTGCCCCACCCAGTCTCTCCCGTGGGTGCACTTACATTTCTCTATCATTTCTCATTGTCTCCACTTAGTGTCTTTATTGCTCTCTTCCTCTTGTGCGTTGATCTTCGTTTTTCTCATCCACATTGCCTGTCTAATGCATGTCTCTTTCCTACTCTGCCCTTAAAATATTGGAATTCCGAGTTTCCCATTCAATCTCCTAGTCTCTTTATTGCTGTCACTCTATCTCTCGTTGCTATATTTCTCCCAGAGTATTCTATCTCTTGCCTGTGTCTGTTTGTGCACCCATACTTTTATTGTCTGTATAGCTCTCCTCTCTTGGACTCAAACTTTACACTTCCTCTTGCCTCTCTCTCTCTGTCACTTTTACCCAATGATGCCCTCTTCTTTCTCTTTCGTTCTCCCTGTGTCTCACTGTACTGCCTTTTGCCCATCTCTTTTTTCAACTCGTCCATCTACTACCACTATCTCGTCTGTATCACGTACTTCCCAGTCCCTCATTTGCTAGCCCCATGCATTCATTTTTCCCCAACTTCTCGTTGTCTCCCTCCAGTTTGTCTTACTCTTTCTCTCCCTTTCATTCATATTGTCTGCTCTCGTCTTTCTCTCTCGCAATCTCTCTGGCCCACTCGTACCTTTTTCAGACTCACTATCTCCTTCTTTCATAGCACCTTCAATCTAGCTGCCACTGCCCTTCAGTCTCTCTGTGCCCCTCCTCTGCCTGCTCTATGCCTGTGCCTCTCCGCGGCTTGACCTGCTCGGTGGATCGTCGTCTTCCATATCTGCCTTTGCCCCTCCTGTTTCTCACCGCATGATCTCTGTCTGCGGCACTCTTCTTCCTCAAAGCCTGCCATCCTTTCTCTCTTACTCCTTCTTTGTGTCTGTTTCTCAGGCAGTTTCTGCCTTCTATCTCCCCTCCTCTCCCTCCTTCCCTCTTGTCCTCCCTCTCCCTCCCTCCCCTCACTCTCTCACTCTCCCTCTCTCAGTCTACCTCTCTCCCTTTCCCTCACTTCCCTCTCCCTCTCTCCTCTCTCCTCTCTCACCCTCTCCCTCTCTCTCTCCTCTCCCCCTCTCCCCCTCTCTCTCCTCTCTCCCTCTTTACCTTCCCCCTGCTCTCCTTTTTCCCCCTCTCCCCATCTCCCCCTCTGCCTGCTCTCCTCTCTCTCTCCCTCCCCTCTCTCTCCCCTCCGTCCTTCGCTCTCGTCCTCCCCCTCTCTTCTTACCCTCCCTCTACCCTCTCTCCCTTTCTCTCTCCCTTTCCCTCACTTTCCTCTCCCTCTCTCCCTTTCCCTCTCTTCCCTCTCCTCCCTCCCCGTCTCCCTTTCCCTCACTTCCCTCTCCCTCTCTCCCGTTCCCTCTCCTCTCTCCCCGTCTCTGTCTCTCTCTCCTCTCTCCCCCTCTCTCTCATCTCTCCCCCCTCTCTCCTCTCTCTCTTTACCCTCTCCCTCTCCCTGCTCTCCTTTTTCTCCCTCTCCCCATCTCCCACTCAGCACCACCACAGCATCACTCAGCACCACCACAGCATCGCTCAGCACCAGCACAGCATCACACAGCACCACTCAGCACCACCACAGCATCACTCAGCACCACCACATCATCACTCAGCACCACCACAGCATCACTCAGCAGCACCACTCAGCACCACCACAGCACCAATCAGCACCACCACAGCACCAATCAGCACCACCACAGCACCAGTCTGCACCACCACAGCATCACTCAACAACACCACCGCATCACTCAGCACCACCACAGCATCACTCTTCACCACCAGAGCATCACTCAGCACCACCACAGCATCACTCAGCACCACCACAGCATCACTCAGCACCACCACAGCATCACTCAGCACCACCACAGCATCACTCAGCACCACTGCGCCATCAATCTGTGCAACCATTCAACAACAACTGGCTCAATTATGTTCTCTCAATGTTTCAAGCTTTATTACAAATGTCACAAAAAGATGTTAATATTTCACTTCTGTTCTTGGATTTTCGTCACAATAAAATACACTGAACATAATCTTCACAAACGTTTTTTACAAAAGTTTAAGCTATTGCCATTATAAATTACAATCACTTTTATTTAAGTATTAATTACTTAAAAAAATTAAAAGCCATTGTTATTTGTGATATCAATACATCTAAGTCACGTAAATACAAATCATGTTGCATTACAAATGCTATAGGTGTCACATTTGCGAAAGTTATAACTATTGGCATTGTAAATGACAAAGATATTAATTTAGCTATTTTTAAAACAAAAACAAAAAAATCGTCATTTACAAGACCAATAGCTCAAACTTTCCTAATGCGAGACCTATTGCATTGCAAATGCTTGTTATTTGTTAGATGTTAACACTGTTTGCGTGCGTAGTGCAGAAAAAAAGGAATGCAGTATAATTAAAAAAGCCGCTGTGCCACCAGGACGTAATGTTTGGCTGCGGGGCAATGTCTCAGCATGCTTTATAGAACAGAACACTTTGCTTTTAGCTGCTAATTGATTACTAACAATAGATGGTGATATAGATAACATTGAAAGACTTGCTTACCAGACAGTAAACTAATGCTGGAGGGCATGTATCCGTTTGCTGTGCTTTAATTAAGCAGAATCTGTTTTGTTATGTATTAGGCACACAAACAGTGTTTTTTTTGTGTATTGAGATTTATTTAAAAAAAATAAAAAAAAAGATTGGTTGCATGCACAGTACACAACAAAATAAATGCACATTAATTAAACCGCGGCGGAAGGAGAATATAAGTAGCGTTTGCCACTGTGTTCATTTTAAGTTAAAAAGAAACAGTTTGCCTACTGATTATACAACAAAACAAATACACTTTTAGTAAAGCTCAAAAGGAGGCCGGCCTTTTTTTTTTTTTTTTTTGCAGAGTTTTATATAGCGCGAACTAGACCCGAACCGAATCAGGTATCAGAGCGCTTTACATAGATAGTACCAGTTACGTTACATGAGGACGGACACACATTCATTTTAGGCACGGGGAGATTAAGTGATTTGCCCAGAATCACAGGAGGTTTTGGCGTCGTTAAGGAGACTCGAACCCAGATCCCCAGGTCCGAGGTCGAGCGCCCTAGCCGTTAGGCCAACTCCTCTCCCCCTGTGTCAATTAATGTTTGGCTGCGGTCTCCTGCTTAATACAGTGCACTTTCATAGTGTCTTCTCAACTTGTCCACCCCCCAATTTTTCGCTGGGAGGCTTTGCCTGGGCCTAAAATCCTAAGTCTCTCCTGCTAAATACAGCCTCCTGTAAGTGGCGTACGGCACTGTGGTAATTTATATTTTTATTTTTAAAAACACTGTTTCTGTTGTATTATTTGTGTTCAAGACATATGTGTGATATTTGTGTGCCACAAGCGTATACTGCTATAAAATGCGATATACTATTTTCGTGGTCTTTGTACGGAAGGTTGCAGTAATTGTGTTGGTGTTGTGTGGGAGTAGTTTCCAATGGCAAGTAAGGATTTAATACTTTATATGAGAAAACATGAATTGCTACTGTCCTGGGGTATGTGGGATGTTTGTGGAAGTGAAGTGTGAAGTGCTGTAATTGTGTGCGAACTGAGTTTGCAGTGGTAGTGTGATTGAGACAGAGGGCAAAGTCTGCAGTGTGAAAGCTTATCATGTATCTCTTGTGAGAAAAGCTTGCACCACAACCACTACCACCTTAACAACCAGTACTACTAGCACTACTAATACTACCACCAACACTAATGCCACCATCAACAATAACACCAGTACCACCACCATAACCACCAGTACCAGTACTACCAGCACTACCAATACCACCAGTACCACCACATGTACCAGCACTACCAATACCACCAGTACCACCACCACCAATACCACCATCACTAATTCCACCACAAACAGTACCACCACCACCATAAACCAGTACTACCAGCACTACCAATACCACCAGTACCACCACATGTACCAGCACTACCAATACCACCAGTACCACCACCACCAATACCACCATCACTAATTCCACCACAAACAGTACCACCACCACCATAAACCAGTACCAGTACTACCAGCACTACCAATCCCACCAGTACCTCCACCACCAATGCAACATATACCACTACCACCAATAACACCACTATCTCTGCAAATATAGATGGAAAATCACCATAAATGTTAATAAAGGTATAAAATCACCATTACTGCAGATATAGATGTGAGATCACTATCACTACAGATATAGGTGTGAGATCACTATCACTGCAGTTATAGGTGTGACATCACTATCACTGCAGATATAGGTGTGAAATCACCACCACTGCAAGTATTGGTTTCAAATCCCTATCAATGCAGATATAGGTGTAAGATCAATATGACTGCACATATAGGTATAACACCACCATCTCTGCAGATATTGATGTGAGATCACTATCACTGAAAAATATAGGTGTGAGATAACCATTACTACAGATATAGGTGTGAGATTACTATCACTGCACACATAGGTGTGACATCACTAACCCTCCAGATATATACATATTAGATCACCATTACTTCAGATATAGGTGTGAGATCACTATCACTGCAAAATATAGGTGTGAGATAACCATTACTACAGATATAGGTGTGAGATTAATATCACTGCACACATAGGTGTGAGATCACTATCACTGCAGATATATAGGCAAGAGATCACCATTACTTCAGATATAGGTGGGAAATCACTATCACTGCAAATATAGGTGTGACATCACTATCACTGGAGATATAGATGTGACATCACCATCACTACAGATATAGGTGTAAAATCACTCATCGGGAGATATATAGATGTGAGATTACCATTAATTCATATATAGATGTAAGATCACTATCACTGCAGATGTAGCCATGAGATCACTATCACTGCAGAAGCAGGTATAAAATCACTATCACTATCACTACAAATATAGGTGTGAAAACACCATCACTGCAGATATAGGTATAAAATCACTATCACTGAAAATATAGTTGTGAAACACCATCACTGCAGATATAGGTGTAAAATCACTATCACTGCAAATATATGGAATACCTATGTGCTCGGTATACAAGACTTTGAGCTATTGGCACTGTAATTAACAATGCCTTTTGGTTATGCTTTCACAACGAAAACCAAAAAAAAAGGATTTATCATTAACAATGTTAATAGCTCAAACTGGTGTAAATACGAGACCACTTTGCATTGCAAATGCTTGTTCTTAAATATTCTTTGGAAAAGGCCTGCTGTGTGGACATGCCCAGAGGAAAGATAAAAGTCCTGTGGAGTAGGCCATCTTTTCTGGTCTGCAAATGCACTAACATTGCAATCGGAATCCAGCAGGAGTGATGCGTGATTTTACACTTCTCCTATTCCACTGCCAGCCATTTATCGACAAGAGAAGAAGACCCCGGGAAGGGGAATTGAATAATAAAGAGAAACAGAGACACTTGATATTGTCACTGTACATGTTCGTACAGCAAGGCACAGTCTGTACTGCCTTTTAACAGTCGGTGCGTGTTCAACAATCTATGGTCCGGGTAAACGGTGTCTTCCTAGAACTGAAACATAATTAGATTGTATGTAACATATAAAAATAATGTTCCGAGCTATTATATGGTTCTTACTGTGAACAACAACCTTCAGTGTCATTCTAATAGTTTATTATTTCAATCATAAAATGTTAAGGCCTTATTTAGAGATTGGTGGACAGGACACTCCGTCACAGACAAAGCAGATGCCCAACTGTTGTATTACGAGTCTGTTATAGCTATTGGCGCTTTTAATAAAGTTTTGACGGCTTACTCCATCCACCAAACTCCAAATAAAGCCATAAATCCTTTTTAAAAAGGTAACTTCTCTGTATCCAGTTTAGTCTTTCATCGATTTCCAAAAATAAAAACAGTCTGCAAGGTTTCAAAGCTCTGACAAGAGCCTAGCTTCAACAATTATGTGTCTCAATTACTTACCAAAGTTGCTCTGAACCACGAAGAACTTACGCTGTAGGAGTTCAAGGTGGCCACCACCATTTGCCTCCACTTGCAAATCTTGTGAGTCCGGTGACTCCATGAGACAAGTAGTCTTTCTTGGCTTCACTCATGTTCTTGTAGAACATGGCCATCAGATATGCCATGCCTCTTTTCAGAGGACATCCATAGTCCACATATATCACCACCCTTTTCTCCTTCTGAAGGTGCGTACATTTAGATAGGAGTTTTCAGCCTCTTTGCGCCGCCTTGCAAGTTGAGCCCATGGAGGTAATTGCAGGCTATGAATCATGGCATTTGGTAGTTGGATTCAATTTTGTATCTCACCACATTAGTAGCCAGTGAGGATCTTGGAACAAATGTGCAATCTTTTTGCCCTTAACTCAGAAATGAAGGAATTGGGATGGCAATCGCAGTAACCCATGAACGCTCAACAATTGTAGTAGCTAGATATTAGAGTATACCTTGGAGAATGTAGTGGGGGTGGAGGGAATGGGGGAATTACAGGAAATTTCAGTATCAATATCAATAGAGACTGGACAACAACAAAAAAAGTGCTTAAGCCTTTTAGTGATTAAAGTGATAGATGTCCTTCATTTATTGAATTTCCCAAAATAAACATAACCTCTAACATGAAGTTTAGAAAGTGTTTGAACAGAGAACCCTGAACTTCGTACTTATATTAAAGGACTAGGCCCAGTTTACATATACTCTAGAAGCTTCTTTGTCTACTTTGTTTTTTGTGGGTGTAAGTAGCTGCAAACAACTCATCACCGTCTCTTTTGTTTATTTCAAAACCAGAGTCCAAATGCAAATTATTTTATAGAGCTCTGAAACTCTGGTCTATTATCCAAGTTTTAGGATCCAGGCTGTCGATTTGCAGGTTAAATTAATAGGCTGGTTACCACCCTCCTCAATGGATGTTGAGACGCTACTTCGAAAATGTTCACTGGCAAACTGTTCTGTACTTTTGGTAAAATTGAAGCAAATGATGTTCATTAGATCTTTGCCATTTCTGCTGTACTCACTTCACAGCCGTAATGGATTACTTAATGTGCACTTATCAATAATTTATTGGGTTACAAAAGAAGAATATGATACAGTTTCTTTCCAATACAAACATATCGTCCAAGGCTGTGGATGAAATTAGAAAATGCAAAGCGATCTCAGAGCAATTAACGCTTTCACATTCCTTGGGGCTTATAGTACACAAAAACTCATTTTGAGTAAACAATCCCGCATAGATAAATCAGGCTGGTTAAGTGTGCTAGTTCTTCTGCCCAAAACAGTCTTAAATTAGCATTAAGCCAGCGTCCGTGGTACACGACTAAAGTGGGTATAACCAGGAAGGCCTACAAGGCAGCCATTACAGCCAGGAAGATTGAAATAAGGGCTAGGGCATGGGAAGACTTTGAGATGGCGGGGAAGCTAGAGGACTCTAGTGCTTTCTGGTGGGTTGCAAATCAATCAAAACAGACCACAGATTGACACTGTTATTCCAGTTACTGCGTTAGTTAATGATAAACCAGTCTTGGTTGTTAGTATAGATGAGATTAAGAAGGGTATTGCCGGATTGACATGCAACCAAGTCCCGGGACCAGACGGTATCCCACCGGATCTTTTTAAATCAGATCCCACATTTTGGGCTCTGGTCCTTGCTGCAGTAATTAATGCGGCAGTGAAAACCGGATGCCCTGAGCCCTGGGCTACTTCGACTATAGTGCCTGTTTTTAAAAAAGGTAACCAAGATAGCACCCATTGCTATAGACCGATCCCGTTGTTGGATTCAGTGGTTAAGGTGGTGAGTCGGGTACTCTTAGACAGGCTGGGCGGCAGAACATGTTATTAGACGTACAGTACGGGTTCCACCCAGGGCTGTCTACCATGGCCCAGTGCCTTAACCTAACGATGATCCTTAACAAATACACGGTCACCCATCCTGGCACTATCTAGCTAGCATTCATGGATCTGTCTTCCGCGTTTGATCGCGTAAATAGGGTCAAACTCTGGCAGTCCATGTTAGATATTGGTGTAGATGGCAATATTGTTTACTTTTTAGAAGATCTCCACTGTGCAACTAATACCCATGTTAGATTCTCGCAGGATTTAAGAGTCTCGCGTAATTTTGATATAAGGAGGGGAGTACGCCAAGGGTGTATTTTAGCACTTTTTTGTTTAATGTATACATTAACGATTTGGATAAAGCCCTATTGACAACAGGGGTAGATTACCCGCAGGTAGGCAGACGCGTCTGCCAGTTCTATTATATGTGGGCAACGCGGTTCGTATATCTAGGGCTGCTTGGGGGCTACAAACCCTGCTAGATGGTTTCTCTGCTTTTATGTCGGATCGGGACCTTTCTATAAATGATTCTAAATCATATATTAGCAGGTGGGTCTTCGCCCAAAAAGTCATTTCAATTTAGGGTAGGATCTGCTCAGGTTTTCCGCACCAATGTTTTCTCGTATCTGGGTGTCATAATGGACGAGCAGATGAAATGGGGCCCTCTTAAACCGAGAAAGAGGGGAGACCTGGTGAGGGTGAAAGCAGCTATTTTAAATTTTGCCCTAAAATCAGGTAAGAAAATGATTGCTGCGCTTTTAAAGATCTACCAGGCCAAGAATGTTGTGAGGGGCATGTTACTATAGATGACCTACAAGTAGCTGAGAATGCATTCCTGAAGCGCTTATTAGGCGTCCCCCGTGGTACGTCCAATATAGTGGTACATGAAGAATTTGGTGCCTTACCTAAGTGACATATTGGCCCTCTGCCCTCTAACTTTCTGTATGAAAATCTGGTTGAGCGAAGGATCATCATTGAGTCAACTGATATTGAAAGAGTGTATGACCCTTGACCATGCCCTCCACATACCTTGGCTCATATATCTTAAGAGCAGCTTTGAAAGCTTTGGAAGGGCTGAGTTGTACATCAATCCCGAATCGGTAACTAAAAAGGATGTGGGGATGATAAAGGAGTCTTTTATTAGCTTAAGGAAACTAGAGAGGGAACACCTCGAACTGAGGAAACCTAGTGTTCGTAATTTTTTAAGACGCTACTTCGAAAATGTTCACTGGCAAACTGTTCTGTACTTTTGGTAAAATTGAAGCAAATGATGTTCATTAGATCTTTGCCATTTCTGCTGTACTCACTTCACAGCCGTAATGGATTACTTAATGTGCACTTATCAATAATTTATTGGGTTACAAAAGAAGAATATGATACAGTTTCTTTCCAATACAAACATATCGTCCAAGGCTGTGGATGAAATTAGAAAATGCAAAGCGATCTCAGAGCAATTAACGCTTTCACATTCCTTGGGGCTTATAGTACACAAAAACTCATGTTGAGTAAACAATCCCGCATAGATAAATGTTGAAAACGACACTATCATCTGAGCCATATCTTCTGGGGTCTTTTAGCACATATGATTGTTTTTTACTGACCAGGTTTCGCCTAGACTTTTTTCATTTTTTGTTGGGAGTGCCAACGAGGGAGTAGAATAGGACAATTGTTAACACCCTGTGGCTGCGACGGTAAGTCTCCACAGGATGTGCTACACTTCATGTTATTTTGTAAATTTTATGAGGTCCCCGAAAAACTTTTATTGTTCCTATTTTAAAGAGGTTGAATTTTAAGCAGACCCGTCCAGCTCTTATCTATTTACAATTGTTGCATGAAGAATGTATTCTTTTTTCTTAGTTTCCTGAAATCTGTGGTGAAAGCCAGGGCCTGTCTCGATTAAATGTTGGTACTGGACGATATATACATATTAGATAAGGCCTTGGGACCCTCATTTTTATTTGTTCTAAATTTTATCCGAGGATCTTGGTAAAGTTTATTTAATTTTGTATCTCTGGCTTTCAATTAATTTCAGTCCCTTGTGGAATCTAGTCAATTGTATGATGAAATGTGTTACTATTTTATGAACTTTTAAGTATAGATAACTTTTATGGTTTCCAAGCTGAAACCGAATAAGGTTCATTGATTGATTGATTGGTAAACCAGTCTTTGTTTATGAGGCTGCTTTCCTTTTAAGTGAGTCTATTGGTATTAAGGATGTGAAACTGGCCATTGAAAGCAGCCTCTCAGGGAAAGCACCCAGCCCGGATGGAATCCTGGTGGATGTGTTCAAAGATAGCTCCTCGTTCAGGGCCCCTACTGTTACCAAAGTTTTAAAGGCTGCCATATAAGGCCCATTGGTACCAACATTGCAGGAGGCAGTTATGTTATGTTATGTTATAGGAACTTGTAGAGCGCATGGATGCCGAAAGGCTTCCCAGCGCTAGCCGTCAAACACGGTGCAGACAACAAGAGGGGCGATTAGCAGAATCGGTGAAACATCCAGGTCTTCAACTTTTTCCTGAAGATAAATTCTATATCTAGGAATCTGAGTTCCCATGGTAGTTGTCGTCCCAATATTTAAAAAGGGGGACCAATCTCAGCCTGGCTGTTATAATCCCATCTCTTTTTTTGGACAGTACTTTTAAAATCTAGGGAACGGTGGAATTGTCAAAGCTTTAAAAAAGGGCATGTGAGAACGGGTTCTGTCTGGCATGCAGCTAGGGTTTCTTGAAAGGAGTTGGTACGATACATCAAAGCCTTAATCTTTACCTTATTACGCAGAAATCTGTTAGTGTTAATAAAGAAGAAATGGACTGATCCTTCGTGGATTTCATGGGTGCCTTTGATTCAGTTCAACGGCTCAGATTATGGAACATCGTGGAAGGCAGGGGGGGTGAAAGGGCCATGTTGACTTGCTGCGCTAGTTATACTGTGAGACATCTGCCAAGATTCGTTACAGCTCCGATTGCAATTTATCTCCAAAAATCAATGCCTCGGTTGGAGTATGCCAATGTTGTGTCTTTACACCTTTCCTATTTTTACTTTACATTAACGGCTTGGAAGACTTCCTGAGTCAAAATGGCAAAGATTTGGACAAAATAAGCCCTTGCCCTGTCCTTTTATATGCGGACAGAGCGGTTCTATTGGCTAGAACCGCAACAGGCTACAGATACTTTTGAGAGCTTATAATACCTTTGTGGTTGACCTGGGCCTGCCAACTAACCATGCAAAATCTTTTATTATGAAATGTGGACCTAGGTTCTCAAAGTCCGGCAAAATTACAATTTCAGGAATGAGGTGGCCACATTTTCCAAGTTTACATATTTGGGAATCCCGTTAAAAATGAGATCACTTCAATTCCAAAGAACGGTTGAAGAAGACTTGGTTACAAACCAGTTCAGGAAATAATTTACATCTATAAAAGCAAGTGCCTGTCAGTTGACACATTCGGTGCAGGAGTCTGTGGTACAAAGACGTTAGCCCCTTATAAAAGATTGAAAATAGCTTCATTTATAGGATCCTGGAAGTTCTATAGTCCTCACCAACCATTTTCTGTCATGCTGAGGTGGAATTGGGTCTCGTAAAAGATTTAATCAAATTCAAACCACTGCTATTATGGCTAAGAGCATGGAGGAAACCAGAAGCACACCTCACAAAAGCTCTTACTGGATTGTCTTGTCTTAGAAAATGCCTTCATAATTCGATGACTAACATACATTAGGCACATTTCTACTGAGCTAGGTGTACCAGAAATATATTCAAATCCTCAGAGCTCTGTACACCTAGCTATTGAGCAGGTTAAAGCTTTGTTTTGAAAACAATTTTTTTAACATGCATAGGGCTGAAGTGCAGGTGAGGGACTTGGGTTTATCACAATGGAACACTATTGTGAGTCCTGCCCCGTAGACATACCTCTAACTTATCTTGAACGAATGGTTTAGGTTCCTCCTACGAGAATTTGTTTTAACCTTGTCCACTTTTTAGTGACATTTCCCGTTCAAGCCATGTGGGTCCTCTCCCTGCCCCATGCCCTTTTGATGGCTGTTCCGAGCAGAGACAACACACTTTATCCTCTTCTATAGACTTTCCACAACTCATGGGAAACTCTTCCTTGTTCCTTTCTTTGAGAGTTTTCATACAAGTTTGCACAAGGCAATTAGGTACCACAGAGTTGCGTTATGCTGTGCTAAATTTTTATTACATACTGTTTATGGACCAGGAAGAGATAGTGATGTGATGATGATCAGTTATGTTTTACTCGAGTTTTTTACCCTGTGATATTGCTTTGGATTTTGTATTTAACTTTTAACTATTTTTATAGTACATTGTTGGCTTTTATGTATTGCTTCTGCACGTTTATGGTTGTTTACACAGCCAAATAAAGTTTGATTTGACTTGACTTTGATCCATTTCAGCTTTCCTTCCATCACCTTATTGTTTGTTGAATGATTTGACAAGCAGCAAAGGGATAAACATTCAGAAAGAAAATCACAGTGATGAGAACAAATCAGCAGCACTGGGTTAGAAATTCAGAAAGAAATATCCCAGGGTTGAGAACAAATCATATGTTGTCAGTGATCAGTCAAAATTGTGCTATTCATATGCAAATATCAATAGATTGTTTTATTTTTGTCTTTGCAGGTCGAGGTGGAAGGCATTGTTGCAGTTGCATGGGATATTTTTCAGCCCCTGCTTTTTGGTTTGATTGGTGCAGAGATATCTGTTACAGCTCTGAGGCCTGACACTGTAGGTAAGAAATATCTGGAAAGGCAGATTCAGCAAATTGTATCTTGAGTCTATATCTACATCTGTGTTTTACCACCCCATGTATAAACGTATACAGCTGAAGTTACAGTGATTGTCTAGGAGTTCTGGTTACTGTAGGTGCTTTTTTTTAGTTAACAATAATATATTTGGTGTCCCAAAAGTCATCTTCTCCGTGGTTTGCTTGTGTTTGGTAGCTAAGCGACATTTATCTGTGTTTTCTAATGTTACTGCATCTCACCATGCATTTTTGTGCAGTGCGTTTTCCGTTCCTCTCAACACTGCCTGATGTGTCGATAATTTGTCAGTTCTCTTTCTGGACCTCCATTCCAAACCATTGTGTAAACCTCCCAATTTGTAGAATGCTGCTGCCTTCTTGTCCGTGTGATATATATTCCTACAGTGTTAGGTGTTTTACCACGGGCTTACTCTACAAGGTGGTGTATTTTGTGGAAACACTTTGGATTCAAAGTGAATGACTGTGAGTGTTTCTAGAAAATGTCTCTGAAAGGTCTGATTTCAACTTTTCTTAAAACTAAAATTTGGCGAATGATTGACTTTGATAGACATAGCCCCATTGCAGGGACATGTTGTTGCTTAAAGATTTGGACGTGCTGGTTATGGGTTTTCCATTTGGAAGATCACAAATTGAACCTGTAATGTATGATCTTTAAGGCCGCTGAGGATAAGAACGAGCCCGATTACTGAAAAATGCGTAGGTTTAGGGGATATCTTTGCATGACAGAGAATAATTCCTAACCAGTGTGTAAAGTGATCTTAAGGGAGATTTTACTAGCCCAATAAAAGACAGTTGTGGAATACTGCTGTGGCTGCATTGTGCACCTCTGTAGGGAAGGCTGAAACATGCACGGCCAGTGTTGGGTCACTGTTGCTCTGACATAGCTTAGACTGGAGCTCTTCACATCCTCTCTGAACTAGGCACTAAAGAAATAGAAAAGCTATCCAGCCCTTAATAAAAGACCTTAGTGAAATGCACCTGTGGATGCATTGTGCACCTCTGTAGGGATGGCTGATACATGCATGGCAATTGTTGGCCACAGTTGCTCTGACATATCCCAGGCTAGAGGCTTTTTTATATCTTCTATGAACTTGGAGCTGAAGAAATTGAAGAACTGTCCACCCTTACTACATCCTATTTCGGATTGGCCAACATATGGAGTTAATAGGGGGCCTGACCATTCTACACCTCGATTCTTGGAAGGAAGTCTCAAAACAGTCCTGGATACTGTGCATCATAGGGTTTGAGTTTAGGTGAAAACTGCCTTTGCCTTTTTCTTGTGCCCTCCCTTAGTATTCCCCACCCTCTTGCTGCCAGTGAAAAAGGTGCATCTCACCCAGCATCATTAAAACAGATTCCCATATCAGAGCTTAGCCTGGCCTTTACTCCACATTGATTACTGTTGGCAGCTGAAAGGGTTGGGTTGTGGAGGCCAATATCCTGGACCTACATTAAGTATATGTAAAATTAGGTTGGTGACCGTGGCACAAAACCTGTGCTTTTCTATGGATGGCAGTTTGCTCACTGCCTGTTTCCATATTGTTGTATGGCAGCATATAAGAGGGATTTATTTGATTTGTGGCTGATCGGCCAGTAAGACATTATCAATATAAAGATGATGTATGTGGGGGAGTGTAGCTAGTGTCAAAATGGCCAAGATGGTACGACGGGGCAGAACTTTATTATCTAAGAAGCATCTGAGATGACCAGACTGGGAGTTTTGATACTGGGGGGAGCGGGTTTAACGACATTGCCTCCTTAAGTAAAAAGGGGACAAGAGGGTGCAACAGTACTATGATGGGTATTGTAGGGAAGATTACAACTTGGAATGACAGTGGTCTCAATACCTACTTCAAGGGCTATGGAATACTCGAGTATTTAATGGGATAGGGTACAGCAATAGGGATGTTACTGGAGACCCACTTAGTAATGGAGAATGGGGAAAAAGTGTGCTAAAATGCTGCTGCCAGACATATGGTACATCTTATTCTAACTTTGCAAGAAGGGTTTTGTCTTGGGTGACCACTGGTGTCCCATTACAAATGCACGATGTGCAGGCAGATTTCAATGGAGGGTTGTAATGTTTATGATCTGTTGGATGAGAAATGTATCTATAGAATATTTATGTGCCAAATGTCGATGATAAATACTTTTTCAGAGAGGTAGTGCAGTTACTCCCCAACAACATTAAAAAAACATTGTCTCCTTGGTCATTAAATTCATGACCCCACAATTTTTAAGGCAGCTTTTAAAGAGCTCTTCAGGCTCCTAAGCTGGAGTGCAAGGCTGAAATATGTTAAAAGAAAGATTTAGAGAAATGTTGGTTTTATTTAAAAAAAAAAATCATGTCTCTGAGTCTTTCTTTTAACATTTTCCAGCCCACAAAGTGCAATCATAAGAAATGTTAAAAGAAAGACTCACAGACATGTTGATTTTTTTAAATTAAAACTTAAACATTTTTGTAAAATTACTCCAATCCAATCCATCAAGCTTTATTCGACAGATATGCCATGAAGGCACGATACATAAGATAGATATGTCATAGGGCTCAATATATGAACAGGGTTAAAACCTTGTTAGAGGTACATACAATCTGTCATAAGAAATAATAGAACACAGTTAATATGGTTTAAAAAGACTTGAACTACTAAAACGTATAGAAAACAGTTACAATTCATGACAATAGATAGTACAAAGATACCGAGGTTAATTATCAAGTGCTTAGCACTTATACAAATATACCAGACATTGCTACAATATGTAATATTTGAGGAGCTAACTTCCTATACATATGCACAAAAAAATGGCAGACAAGAACCTTCAGTTTACAAGGAGTGACTGTGATCTAATCCACATCCATCTAAAAAATGTGGCTAATGCAATGACTACGGGGGGTGATCTGTCCTTGTGCAATATTCTTAGCGCTTCACCATTCCTTCTGGTGCCCAATAGCCTAAAAATTGCTGTGAGCCACGCTCGACGAGGGACAGCATAAGCTGGGCAGACAAGCAATAGGTGGACCACCGACTCCGATTGGGCCTCACAAGCGGGACACATACTATCGCCTGCAGTGACACATTTTGCTGTGCAAGATCTTATTGGTAGTGAGCCCACCCTAAATTGGAAGTACAGCTTCCGGTCGTACGTTTTAGTTATTATATCCCAATACTGCTCCAGACTTGGGGACGGTTTACCTTCTAAGAATCCGCCTGTCAGTGAAGACATGTGACTGTTTTTGAATGTGTTATGAGTCACCGATTCCCAATATTTTTATTTTAAGGTCTCCTTGGAGGGGAATAGGTCACTTGATGGATTTTCCCACAGAGTAGCCATGCCAATGCTGACTAGGGAGGCTCTTACCTCCCGTAACCATTTAATTTTGTCAGAACGGTCCGCTTCGATTAAGTCTTTAAGGCCAACGTCATACATTGCCAATCCTAGCGTGCACCAGATTCTTTGCCAATATAATATAGGACGTAACCTCGCTATGTCAGCCAATGCTTTTCTACCTAAATCATATAGCATTGGGCGTACTGTGCTTTGCGGGAGGCTGGTGATCTTATCTGTTCTCTGCAACGGTTAACTTGGAAAGATTCCCATACCACCAGTTAACTTGGAAAGATTCCCATACCACCAAAGCTCTGCCCAGTATAGAGCGGAGCTAACAACTTTCACGTTGTATATTTGCAGCTGGCTTAGTAAAAGAGGTATTAAACTTGATTTGTAAGGCTCCAGATAGTTGCCGGTGCTTCAATGTGGCCGCAATTCCACCTCGTATCGTTTTGCATAATGACCCCCAGAAAAGTGAAGGCACTAACTTGTTTCAGGGGACGGTTATTCAAAGTATGCCTCCTCTGAATGATCTATGCTGGTTGAAGGTCATGAATTTTGTTTTTGACACGTTAATTTCCAAGTCCCGCAAGAGGCAGAACTCCTCGAAGAATAAAAAGGCTCGCTGAAGATCGCTAGGAGTTTTTGAGATAATTAACGTGTTGTCAGTGAACAATAAAATAGGACTTTTTACACCTGCTAAGATTGGGGCATCAGTGGGGATGGACTCTAAAAACTTTGCAGTCCCATTAATGAAAAGAGAAAATAGTGTGGGGGCCATAACACAGCCTTTGCGCACTCCTTTCTCTATGGGAAAGGGATTGGTGACATCAAATTTGGGTAAAATTGCTCTCATGAAGTCTGGCAATAAGGGAAAGCAGTTCAGGAGACATCCCCAGCTCCTGCAATACTGCCCAAAGTTTGCTATGGGAGACAATGTCAAAAGCCGACTTAAGGTCAACAAAGGCAGAATACAAGCTGCCCTTCCCCAAAACCACCGTCCATCCAATATAATAGAATGAAACAAACACCTGGTCGATGGTTTTGGTGCGGGCCTGAAAGCCAGCATGTAGTGGGGATAAGATGCCCTGCTCCTCTATCCAATCTTGGACCTTATTTAAAACCAGCCGCCCCATTACCCTTTGCAAAGAATCTATTAGTCTGATAGGCCTTCAGTTCCCTGGATGAGATTTATCCCCTTTTTTAAACACTGGGATAATCTTGGCCCATTTCTAGGAGTCAGGGACTGGGGCACCAAGGGCGATTGCATTAGCCAGCAGAACAATATGCTGGCACCAATTTGGCTTGTCATGGAGGAAGATGTTGGCCGGGATACCATCTAGGCCCGGTGCTCTTCCCCCCGTTACTACTCCTAGGGTGGCGTTGACATCAGCCACAACAAAGGCTGTGTGTTGATAGAACTAGTACGAAGGCTCAACAAGATCTCCCTCAGCTATGCTACGGGCATATTGGGTTTTTAAATGATTGACCCATTGGCCCTGAGCTACATGGCTTTCTGGCAGTAGTGGCTGACCTCCCCTGTCCCATTTTACTATGTTCCAAAACTGTTTTGAACTATTACTGGCGCAAGCCAGTTTAAGATCCTGCCATCTACTTTCATCCCATTGCTTCTTAAACTTTTCCTGGGTCCTCCTATTATTTTGCCTGGATAACCTTACTTTGCCTGTGTCCCCTGCTTTAATCGCATCCCCCGGAGTTCTGCACACCATTCTGCATTCCGCGTTGAACCAGTGCAAGGATTTCATTTGTTGAAAGCTTTTAGCCTGACTATCCTTAACACCTTCAATGCTATGGAGATTTTTCTCCTGTGCTGAAGAATAATATTTCCCATTGTTCATGACAAGGTCAGCTCGTCATAAGCACACGTTCAGTGTACTGCATGACGAGCTGACCTTGTCATTAGCACGGAAGGTTAAAGAAGTAGGACAAAATGGGCAAAAAATGTGTTATGAGTGGCAGTTCCTAAAGTGAGGTCAATGTCATTAGTAATGGTGGATAGAAGTATGGGCTTCTATAATATCTTTACCCATTTTAGTCGTCTCATATAATTTGTGGGGACCAGGTCAAGAGTGATCAATTCATTGTCTGGCTGTGTAAGTACCCTCTGTGATTGTAGATCTAAGGTCGCGCATAAGGGGTTGTGGTCGCTCTCTAAGCGGTCCCTCACGATCATGTCCCCCAGAGAGTGACATAGCTTTAGGTTAATTAATAAATAGTCGATCCTGCTTCAACTGTGACCGTTATTAAATGTGTTTGCCCCATGTCTATCTGATTTGGTTCTTCCATTTGCTGCCCTTAGGCCTTTCTCCAGACAAATAGAATTAATTTGTATTGCCACATCCGTCCATATTTTTTATGGGTGCTAATTCCAATTTTGGAATGCCCCACTGGGCGTCTTCCTCCCCTGTGAGATCATGCTTCTCGTTAACAGGGGCTCAAAGGACAAGTTAAAATGTCCGGCAATTAAGGCTTGAGAATCCCAGGAATGCAGGTCTAGAAGATTGTCGAGAGCCGCTAAAACTTCAGACTTCTTCCCCCCACTTAATCCTCTCACATAGACATTATAAATGTCAGTGTAACATTGCAGACCCGTCTTCAGCCGAATTGCAAGGATGTCCTTTCTCTGGGTCGGTAGTACCTAGATATTGTAGCTGATCGCTTGGCGAACCCAAATTATTAAACCCCCCAATAGTCGACCTTTTCCCCCACTGGTAGCTGGGATATGATAGTTTAAGTAGCCTAAACAGTGGAGGGGGTCCACCAGCCAGGATTCCTGAAAGAGACAGATGTCACGGTGCTCAATGAAAGTGTGCCGATCAGGAGATGTAACCTTTGACCTCAACCCTGTGATGTTCCATGATATTACAGCTAGCCTGGATGAAGTAAGACAAGATACAATTTGCACATTAAACCTATTGGGTAATTTACCTCTAGTGTCCCACTTTCCTTCTGGCGAGGAGAGTGTTGTGGGTATATTCCTAGACACTAATGATGAAAGATTTGATACCGCAACATCCTCACTCTTGCTGGCAGGAATATAAATTGTGTGCTCCATCGGAGCGCCAGCGAGTGAGGGTAACCTTCAATCAACCTCCCTTAGTGGCGACATACTGAGATGTGAGTCTAACTCAGGGGCATTATATTTAAGTCTAATGTTGGAGCGGGTAAGGTGTTGGGTACGGATGTCAACGTTTACGAGATTATCCACCAAATGGTGGTGGGAAAGGGTTAGGGCAATGTAGTCTAGGGGGGCATTAGGGCAAGTGAGTCTCTTAGCTGTGATAATGTCGTCCTTTCTTAAGGACCGACAACCCCTACCGGGCAAATCTACTGGGTGCACTTATTCAAGAGGGAACCCTCATTTTCTCTAGACGAATCGCCAGAATTCTTAGGAACATTAATCATGTACACAGTGTTTTGTGAGCCTGGCATACTATCTGCTTTACCTGCTACTTTCTGCCCCCCACTTATATTGGGATCGAGGATTGTGGAGGGAGCGAGGGTCGAGACGGAAGACAATGGGGGCCTTGGGATGGGAGTAAAATTACGTTCCCTAACAGATTGCGATTGGCTCCTGCTAGTGCTATTTATAGTTAGTGCCTTGTGTGGACCACTAGCCCTTGAGCTTTGTGTTGCCTGTGCTTTGCTAAGTTGCATTTGGCAGTTATTAGCACCTTTGACTAGGGTATGATGCCAATGAGGATTTGACCAGCTCCACATCTAGATGCACCTTACTTAGTGAGTCGCTAAGGTTACCGACAGACACATTGAAAACTCTAATTTCCTTCATTAGGGCAATTAGTTGACTGGACACTGATCTTTGGAAAGAGTCATCTATAGGCCTACTAGGTTGCATGGCGCTAGTATCAGTAGCTGCTCTCACTCACTTCGCCAGCCTTGTCTTAGCCCCTACTATTGCTTTGTAAACTACTCTCTGTGCTATCCGTGCCCGTGTTATGTACCTGAGGCCTGTTATGAGGGGGGATTTCTGGCGGGTCTGGATAGTCTGATAAGGTAAAGAATCTATTACTACAGGGAAAGGTGTCCAGGGCTTCTTGGGAATCTGTTTGGGACTGGAGAGGACACTCTACTACTTCTCTTGCCTCAGATTCACTCGGTAGTTCAGGAGAAGAGATTCTACTAATTGGCTTTTTAAACATATCCAGTATGCGCCCTTTACAAAGTTTGCTACTCTGGGCCTGTTGTGCACTAACCCTGGATGTCGTGTCAGGGGTGTGGGCGGGTGGAACCAATAGGCCCTCGCAGATAATAGGATATCAATCCTACCCATGACACCCCCCTCGGAATCGTTAATGGAACCTAACCCTCTCCTTTTTCCCTTTTTCGCCTTCTTTTTTTGGCCATCACCCATTCCTCCTTCACAGGATTTCCTCTTACCCATTTTACCCCTACAAATGACACATTTCAATAATACACGAGCCACACCTACTGATGGTCTGAAGAAACAATTACCTCAGCGAACTCGGAGCAATATCCGTTCACTCTTTACCTGCAATGACTGTCATTGCTTGAGCGGCCAGGACCTGCAAGACCATCTGCATGTAGCGCATGCCAGAAGGCTGGGCATGGCAGGGGTTGGCTGTTTTCAAGTGGTTCGACACAGGCCCAGAGGCCACATCAGCATGCGATTGGCTTTACTTATGGTAATAAAATATTACTTTATGGTAAAAAAAGAAATCTTGGAAATTCACTTGAAAAAACAAAGGTTAAAGTAACGTTATAGTTAGAAATTGTGTATTTCTATCTTACATTACATTTGAGGTGACAATTTCAGTGACAGCATTTTAAAGTAAATAAAAAACACTGAAATTCCCCAGTTATAATTATCTGTAGTTAGTATAACTTGTGCCCTAAAGTAACTATAAATCATGACATGCTCTACGATGCCTTTGATGACATCACTGGAACATCTAAAATGACATCATTGTGCACTGCCAATTCAGCCTGGTACAATAACCCCTTTGCCAGGCCTAAACTGCCATTTTTAATACAGATAAGTCATCCCCAAGGGAGGCCCTAAACAGCTGATAGGACAGGGCGCATTGTATTTAAAAATTGGACATGTACTTTTAAGTTTCACATGTCCTGGTAGTGAAAAGCTAGTAAATTTGATTTTCACTAATGTGAGACCTATCTCTCTCATAGGGTAACATTGGAATACCTTATCACATTTAATAAGTAATAACTGTTTTTAGAAACAGGTAGAAATATATTTGGCCTCTAAAGAATTCTAATTTAAAAACCTCTTTAATGGTAAAGTCAGATTTTAAATCACAATTCTGAAAATACTTCTTTTTAGAAACTTGGCATTTTCTTGTCCTAACCATTTGGTGCCCTTGCCTGGAACTAGGGGTGACTGGCAGTTGGCCTTTGTGTATTCTTCCGAGACAGTGTAACAAAGAGGAAGTAGGTGCTGGTAGGATGGGCCATCCTGCCAGGATAGGAGCGGTGGAGATGTTCACTGCCACACTTATATTTCAAAGCAGCTATCTCAGCACACTCTCACAGAACCTCACACTAGCCCTTTGTCAACCCAGAGCCCTTGGAGTCTGGGCATGGAGGAAGGAAATTGCAGAACCGGGGAACTCCAGAAGTTTTATCCCACTTCAAACTGTCATCAGAAATAATAATAGGACCCTCAGACACACTTTACAGTACATTCCTGGACCTTCGAATACTACAGAAGAAGGATTTCCTTGTTGCCAGAGGACTGCCCTGCTACTTGAGGCCTGCCCTGCTTTCTGAGAATGAAGACTGGACCTGCTTCCTTCATCCCAGGCAGAGTGACTCCAAGAATCAGGTGGCTACCATCCTGTACTGAGCTACAAGGACACACCAATCTCCACAGGCCTCCCTGCAACTTCCTAGCTGAACTGCTGCACTGGACCTGCAACTAGACCTGCCTGAGCTCTGCTGGTCTCTGCTAGAGTGTGTCCCTGATCCCCAGTAGGTGCCTCCCCAGGTCCTGGGTCGTTGGCTGTTATCATAGTGCACTCCTCTGAAAACAAAGGAGAAATTCTGAAATTTGGGGCTCTTTGCGACCACAAACGTGCATGTTCGTGCCAAAATCTCTGCCGTCCACAATGACCACCATCACTAAGGTCCGCAGGAGCCAACTCTTCGCACTACCGCGACTGCCAGCGACGACCAGTAACGCGATATCCGTATTTTGTGCTACAGCAACGACAGCTCGTGGTGACCACCATCACGAAGCTCATGCACTGACCGTATGCCACGCCCAACAGGATCTTTATGCAACAGCAACCACCATCTGCGATGCCGGGCCTGCTCTTCGTGCTACAGGGACGAACATCCGCCACAAACTAGACTGTTCGCACTGGACTTCGAGAAGGTAACTTTTTAGTGAAACTAACCTGTTACCTGTACACAGCCAACACTCCATTGCGGTTGGCGTGAACTTGTGACTTTCCCCTGGTCTAGTATAACAAGATAACCATAAGTGGTGCTATGTGCTTTTGGAGGTGGGGACAATAGCACTGCTAAGCCAGAGAGAGGCAAGAGATGGCGCTTTGCAATCCAGACCAAGTCAAAGCTTAACACCAGAGCAGTCAGAATGTGATTCTGCTAGAGACACCCCATCAACATTGTGAACCATAGATGCACGGATGCGAGGTCACTGTAAGAACCTGTGAGGGGCACTCTTGAGGTGGGCCATCACTGTTGTGTTCCCCTGTACTTTGCAGGGGTGAAGTCATCAAGTGACGTGTGATTCTGCGAAAGTCACCACTTGAGGTGGCCTGTCACTGTTCTGTATCCCTGCACCCCGCAGACTGAGACCCATGTTGACCTGGCAAGAGGCATCTTCTGGGGGACCTGTCACCCTGTCCACCCTAACTTAAGCTGTACCAGTGAGCCTGCAACCCCACAACGACTGCAGCCTGCCAAAACGTCCCCACCTGAACATCTGTGATTGTAAGGCCAGCATGGCTTGCCACCGGCTGTACTCTGCATCTTCAACCCCACACAGAATGAGCCCCCGAGTGTTCGCACCATGCTTTGTTCCCTTCAGTCCCCTTGGCCTTGGTGCCACTGCACCTGCTGCATTATTTATAGCTGCACCTTTGGCCAGTATTTGCATTTTTACTTTGTTTTTCATTGCATGTAAGGTATGATTGAATGTTTATAAGCGCATTCATAATAATTTTTAATTTAGGGTCTTCTATTATCTTAAACATTGCTTTCCAGTGACAGATACGTGAACATACAATTTGTGCACTATTCAACCAGTAATTCTTTTTCCCCTGATTTTAACATGGATAAATCTCTATGTGCAAGTTTAGTAAATCTGTGGTGTTTCCCAAGATATCAGAATTTAGTGATAACTGCAGTTACCATCCCCATTGGAATTAAGAGTCCACTAGTATCAAGGATCTTAGCAACTTATTTGCCTATGCTAAGTAGCCCCAACCTATTTTTTCAGTACTTCCCCACTTTCCAAGTTCAGTGGAGGGTATCTTTGGTGTCCTGTGCTGGTTCCAGACCCGTATGCAGGACCCATTGAGCGAGAGTCAGAATATCCCATGGACCACGCTGAACATCTTGTCTTGATGTACTTGCTCTTCAGACCGAGTTTTAAGCCCCATCAATGATTTGGTGGGCCTGACACCCAGGCCTCTCGGTAAAGACCACCTCTGTTGTCATGGCAAGCTTTCCACAGCTCAAATTTATGGAAGCAAGGAACTTCATACCTTTGTTTGATCTGCATCCTCCCCCTATTTTGTTTCAATAACCTATTTTCTCAGCTTTTTGTAAGTCATTGTTTCTTCATTTTTTATCTTATTGCAGGGTTTTGTGTTGCCACATTGTGCATTGCATTGGCCATCAGAATTTTTGCAACGTTTTTCATGGTGTGTTGTGCTGGCTTTAACCTCAAGGAGAAAATATTTATTTCGCTCGCCTGGATGCCAAAAGCCACCGTACAGGTAAAGTATGCCAGAAGAGACCAGACCAATTTCATCAGTTGCTTTTAAATCCTGTATCATGTGATATTCAAGAATATGATCTACTTTGTAGAGGTTTGTGTTCCTAATATTTGTTAGCAGTTGTCTCTGAAGTTGTTTTCTGCTGTTGATGCTTGTGATGTGCCAGATAGCCGACAGACTGGTCGTTTACAAATTGTAATGTTATTGAAAACCCAGAGCTTGTAACCAAATGTCAATTGCCACCAGGAATCCAAACTGACTGGCTGAGGCTTCTTTGGGATGTTCGGATCAATTAAAGCAAAGATACAGAATATGGAGGCCTGATTCACTAAAAAGTCACACATCTGCTCGTGTATTTTCCTTCTAGACTTGGAATATATTTCTATTTTTTGGCAGTGCACAAACATGTCTGGTTGTAATTTCCAGGAATATTCCTACATGCTATGTTTACGCATGTACATTTTCCACTACATGGAAAACCGGAATTAGCAAGTCAGGCGTATTGTTATTTTTCTATTTTAGTCACAGGGAAATTGTTTTCACTTTTTTTGAGACCCTCAGACTGGCACGCTGGGAAAATTGTGAGTGCCCAAAATCACACATTTGTGGGTGAACTGTGCCGTTTTTACATGCCCGGGTCTACCACTTTTTCGTAACCTAAGCCTGAAGTGCCGGGGATCTACCATCTTAAGTGCTCTTTACAGTTCTAAAAACACTGATTTTTAGAATCCAGCTGAATTGCAGAGGCCTTTTTTGCAGATTCAACTTATACATGGATTTTCAAATCATTTGTAAATCTGGCATACAATACATAGAGCACAATGTATTCATCACAAGCAAGACATGTGGTGGATCAGGAAGCTGACATGACGTTTTGTTGTCTTGATGTAAAGAATACAGTTGCAGTACAGTTTCATACCATAAGGCCCTTGAACAGTCTCTAACTATACTGCTAAATTGAGCAATAACGTTGTACGATTTTGAACCCCACAACGTTTCTAGGCATGCAAGGACGAACTGTGGATGAAATCCAAGAGGGATTTGCTTCAAAATTGATCAGGCTCAACAATGCACGGCAAAGTAGTCTTCAGCCTGTTCCCCTTTTGTAGTGCTCCAGAGGAAAAATGGCATAGAAGGGAGCTCTGCACATGACCCGCCCAGGAACTTTACCTCATTGCACAGCCTCACACCAAACAAACAACCACAACTTTATTTGGGTGGGGGGGGGGGATATTTGTATAGTTTATCACATTTGAACATTAACACAGTTAACTGAAACAAAGTCGCATGATATCACACAAGTGGCATGACCGAGAAGATCGCCAGTTTCCATATCACATTTCAAATACCCTTCCCATTAGGCCAAGAATATTTCGAGGACGACCATTATGCAATCTCCCCCCACCCCACATGTTACGATGTTGTCTACCTCTATACTTTCTGTTGATCGTCCCTTGTTTATGTTGTGCCCTTACATGTCTAATATTTCACTCAGAGCCTGTCTATTCTGTGTCTGCTATGACATCAAGTCCATAGTATTCCCTCCATTTGCCCCATACTTTATGGAATTTTTTCAGGCAACCTCTCGCCTTGTATGTGACCCTTTCTGTGGCCATGTACATATCCATTTCTCTTCTCCATTCTTGAATCGTTGGCATAGTCGTATGACTGGTTTCTGTAGATGTGTATACCGAAATGTCGACAGTTGCCAATGTACTGGTCTACCATCAATAATCAGACGTGGGTTCGGGATGCTGGCTACAAAGGGGTACAGGGATGACTTATCCCAGTTCACCCAGTCCTGAAACAGACAAAAACTCTAATAGAATTTGCTCCGCAACGACACAGGACAGTCTAACATATTTTAGATATATTAATAGGTTGTCTGCATATAGCGACAACCCGTGTAGGCATTCACCTAATGGGATTCCCCACTCCTCTTGTGTCTTGCGCAGCGAAGCGGCTAGGGGCTCGATGGCCAGCGCAAATAAAAGCGGTGACAGCGGGCAGCCCCGCTCAATACCAATCCGGCCAGACAGGTATGGGCCCATCTTGACCCTGCCCCCCGGTTGGGTATAAAGTAATCAAACCAGACTCAGGAACTCGTCACCCAGATAATATTTACGTAGTGCGGCGAATAAAAAGCCCCACTCCATGGTGTGGAACACCTTCTCCAGGTCTTGTACTAGTCATCCTGAGGACTCCCAAGCCGTCCTGGAATAGTGTGCCACCCTAAAGAAGTGGCGTAGGTTTAATGACGTGCTACGCGTGGGTACAAATCCAGTGACGGGACCAGTGGGGCCGGTCTGCAAGCTAGAATTTTTGACAACACTTTGTAATCAGTGTTTAGGAGCGCAAGCGGCCGGTAGGAGCTAATTAGCTCTGCATTTCTATTTTGCTTCTGTAGCGATATCGGGAGAGATTCCCGTAGAGTGTCAGGCAGGGTGCCTGACTCCCGCGCCTCTTGAAACAGCTTGAGAAGCTGCGGCGCCAAATCCTGTCGGTAAGCTTTGTAGTATTCGATCGGGAAAACGTCAGGTCCCTGTGATTTGCCTGTGGCCAGAGAGCCTATCCCCCCCTGGATTTCTAGCAGACTTAACGGTTCGTTCAGCTCATCACGCTGTTCGTCAGTAATTTGTGGCAAGATCAGTGGTGTAAGAAAGGCGTCCATATCTGGGGGCTCTGCAGTATGCGCCAAGCGGTACACTGCAGTGTAGTGCGCCGTAAGTTCCATATGTATATCATGCTGTTTAGTGAGGATGTGCCCATTTGCTGATTGTAAACACAGTTTGGGTGCCTGTGTCTGTTCCTGTTTGATCATACGCATAAGCAGCCTACCTGCTCTGTCTGCTGTTGCGTGCGTGCTGCATGGGACGCATAATTTAAACAACGCAGTCTCTCTAATACCTCTGCATGTTTTTGCTTCTGTGTTTCTATCTCATGTTGAGTGTCTATGCCTCGCGCTAAGTCAGCTTCCAGCCCCGACAATCCATTTTCAATGTGCGTTATTTCATTATCTAATTGTTTTTGGGCGCACAAACTCAGACCCAGACATTGACCTCGAATTGTGGCTTTGCCCGCATCCCACAGCAGTCCCGAGTCAGCCACCAAGCCTGTATTCTCTGCAAAATACTTGGTGATCACTGTGCCAATTGCTTCCCTGAATGATGGGTCCTCCTGTGCCAGAGGCTGCAACCTCGATACGCGTGTAGTGAGTCCCGCTTCCTCCCCCTGCAGGCGCAGTATGTGAGGGTTATGATCTGAGTGAGTTTTACACAGGTCATCCGCACCCACGCATGTGGTAAGTATCTGTCGATCTGCAATGAAACAGTCAATACGAACATGCAGGTCATGCGGGTGGTAATAGTTGGAATACATGTGTGTCAGCGGATTGAGTGCTCTCTAGACATCCAGCAGTCCCCAACGATGCAACCACTGCCCCAGCCCTCGAGCATTAGATGTTACTGCCGTCTGCAGAAGTGGTGGAAACGATCTATCTAGCGTGGTGTCAGCACTGCATTGTAGCCCCCGTCCAATAACCAGGGATCATCACTCCAGTGTGAGAGCTGACCTGTCAGTGTCTGCCTTAACTCCTTCTGACTAGTGTTTGGGGTAAAGATGGAACCCAGCACCACTGGCTTCCCACTGAGGCGCCCTTTGGAGAGGACTTAACTACCATGTGTGTCAATTTCAGTCACCTCTGGCGTAAACTGCGTTCCCGGTCTGACCCAGATCAAAGCCCCCCTAGCAAAAGAGGAGTAGCCCTTTGCCAATAGCTGCCCCATCCAGCGCTGCTGCAGACTCCCTATCGCTGGCTTGGTAATGTGAGTTTCCTGCAGGAATGCCACATGGGCTTATGTTGCTTGAGATAAGCGTAGACTTCGTACTGTATGGGACGGTGTGTGCAGCCCCCTGATGTACTAAGTGATTATATTGGTGTGCAACATATATTTCAGAGACAGTGTGGCTCTGCGTGCACGTATTGCAACGTGTTGTACCACGGACTGTCACCTGACATGTCCACGGCAAATGCATGGTGTATCTTCAGTGCTCGGATATTCGTGTGCATTTCGTGTCGATGAGTTGTGAAAACAGGAAGCCGTGTGTGGCTAAACTGAGAGAGAGAAGAGGGACAACAGGTATCTGCCCAAACTAAGAACCATGCCATGTGGCAACTAACGGCAACATAGGCCGAGTTAATCATAGTGGGGGGCGGATACAGGTGCAATGTGTCTGGATAAATGAGATTGTTTATATATGGTACTGTTTATGGGTAGGTATGGGTGCAACGGGGTGGGTTTTGGGTTTGGTTCTTTGTTGTTTTTCTTTATTTGTTAAATATTTCAAATGTATTGCTCTTCATTTGTCCTATATTTTCGTTGAAATTATCAAAGTCAACTCAATGTTCATTCTATATGCATAAGTTGCTGGGTTGCAGTGCTCTGCGATATATTGGTTTTTGACAAAATCTGTTTAAAAAAACATAGTAGGGGCGGGATGATGGGTAGCAGAGTTTGGCACACAGTGGATGTTACAGTATTATGGATTCATAATATAAGGGTGTGATCACACGCTTCGACTCGATGCCCACAAAGGAGTAGTCAACTGGCAATCAGCACGCTTAGATGAGCGGGCACGTGTCAGCGCGATGTACAGCTACATAGGCCAGGGTGCCCGATGAATCGTGTGTGGGTCACTCCCCTGCACTTGCGCATGTTGCCCCAATTACATACTCGAGGATGTCTAGAGTCCAGGCAGTCCATCACATCATGTTATCAGCAGTCTGCGGAGTCACTTCGGGTAGCAGCTGCGAGTCTTCGCACCCGCCGCATCGTTAAAGAGCCGCTCTCGTTGGATGAGTGTTTCGAAGAGGCATCAGTGTCCTTGCTGGGACGTTGATCCCTCATGCATGCTACTGCTCTCAGGACGCCCTGCCGTTCCTGCAGTACCTGCTCTGGGTTGGGAGCAGCCGCCAGTTGATTTGATGGTTCCTTGATGTCGTCTGCACCCTTTACGGATTCTTGGTCGCAGTTCCGCATTATTTCCCCTCTGTCTCAGTGAAATGGGGTGGCCTGCAGACTCAAGCCAGTCCCATGCTTCACTGAGGTCATTGAAAAAATGAGTGGACCCATCTGCAACCACCCGCAGTCGAGTCGGGAGTATGAGGGAATACTTTATCTTCATGTCCCGCATACGCCTCTTCACCATTATAAATGTATTACGTTGCCTTTGTATCCCCAAGGCATAGTCCGGAAAGAACAGGACCTGAGAGTTGTCTACCTAAACTGTCTCCATTTTCCTGGTTTCCCGGAGGACTGCATCCCTATCCCTGTAGTTAAGGAGTTGGAAAAGGAAAGGACGCGGTCTAGTTGCCCGTATCGTCGGCCTGATGGTATGTTGTGTGCTCTCTCTACTGCAAAGTACGAAGAGAGAGAGTCCTCCGGCATCAAGGATTTCAGCCAGGCCTGCGTGTATGTGAGGGCATCACTGCCCTCCACACCTTTCGGTAGTCCCACCACTCTAACTTTGTTTCTGCTGGAGCGACATTCGGCATCGTCCATCTTGCGCTTCATGGATTGAACCCGTGCCCTCAGTTCACCCATCTCCGTGGTGAGTTCCTTGGTATTCAGAGCAATTATAGCTGTTTCCGCCGCCAACTCAGTCACTTTTCCGTCCAATTTTTGTGATCCGCATGTAGGAGCGTGAAGTCAAACGTGACTTTGTCAATGTGGTTTCCTAATGACGCTCCAGTCTGCGCAAGTGATTCAATCATGTTGGTTACTGCTTGAAGCACTGAATCGATCTTTAACTCCAGTGTGAAGGGTCCATCTGCCCCCAGGTCTCCAGGTGGCCGGGTTGGCGCCATGGTATCTGGTGCCGGCTGCGTGCAGGCGACAGTTGATCCCACTCGAGGCTTACCCATCACGCATCAGTCACTATGCCCAGGCCATAATTTGAGCAGTCTGACAGTGGGGCCCCCGGTTGGGTTTATTAGGCCTATGCGATTATCACTGTCTGCAGCGCTCTAGCCTCACCTCTGCAAGCGGCCCCAGGGCACCGCAGCCTTCAAATAGCAAGGTTCTGGGCGTCAATGTAAGCGTGTTCCGTGTTATGCATCACTGCCCAATGGCTAGTAGCTAAGTAGCGTGTTGACGATAGCAAGAGGTGTTCACCTGCTGGAGTTTACGCCTGGCTTCACACTTTCACCACTGGCTAGTTCACCACACGTGCGGAGTGGGGAAGAAGAAACCCACGCATCCTCACCAGGATTATTGGATATGCTGTGCAAAAGTTCCAGATTCCTACATTATAGTATATGCATCATCACTTGCAAGCGCCGCACTTATATCCCGAAGGACCCCCGTTCCTTGCCACCTGGTAGTAGCGAAGGCGCAGGGCCCCTCATGGGCTTCTCAGGTTACACTCCGTAGCCGGTCCGCGTCTACTGGGGCCACAGGCATGGGCCATATACAGACCGGTGTGTTCCCAACAAAAAAGTAGTAGAGGCTCCATGCCCCGCACTGTCCATGAAAGGAGACGTACCAGTCCTCCTAATCTCGGCCACATGCTCAGTCAGCAGCTGCTGCTGCCAAGTCTTGCTCTGCCGCCGCACTCCCTCAGGTACCGGAGCAGTCTGCCTCACCCACTGCTCGTCTCAGCTCACGGCCAGGGAACTCACCTGTAGGGGCCCAGCGGGGCCGCTCAGTTCATCTGTCACGATGCTTCAGGTCCACCCGCCGCGGCAATCGTTAAAACCGTCGGCATTAGCCACGGGGCCTGTGTGCGTAGTTCAGCCAATCGCTCTCACTCGCTGGCCCCACGATAGCTCACCAGGGTCTGGGTGGAGTCCCCTGAGTTCAGTTCAGTTCGCACAGCGGTGCTCATCTATCTCCTGCGTCGCTCTTCACCAGTAATGGAGCGCCGATACCGGCCACAGTTGGTTGGGAGACGCGTAAGTGCTTTTCCGGTTTCCCTATGACGATGGACCTTTAACTCACGTTGGCCGTCGTTCGTTTTGTTTGAGCGAGTGCAGTAGCCTCATACTCGGTGTTGGATTTGTTAATCCCCTTTTCTGAAGCCGGATAACTGCTTGAGGGACATCGGCTTGTCCCGTTAAGTGCTCTATGGGCGCTGGTGCCCAGTGGATCTTATTCATCCCCGTTCCCTGGGTGACCACCTCTTGGATGAGCGCGTGTTTTTGTCTTCAGTACCCTTGTCCTGATGATGCCATAAAGATCCCAGTGGCTGAAACGCGACCGCGACAGCGTCGACACCCTTGTTATTAGGAGTCCCTGTTTAGTTTATCTTTGTTTGTATAGTCAGGCGCCTTATGCAAAAAAGAGCGTTGAGAGAAGTTACATCTCAGGTGTATTGGGATCTCCATGATAGAGTTATATCACTCGAATTTAGGAGTGTATATAGAGTGTGATAGGTCATCCGTTGAGATCTATCTATGGGTACACATTTTGTATATATATGTTATGTATAGATTGTATTTGTGATTTGTATATAATGCATTGTTATGTGTGTATATAGTGAATTGGCTTTCTCTTTATACATATTTGTTTTGCGCCACCCCCCCTTTTTGTACTTGTTTATATGTCCTCTGAATTTTGTAAAGTGATTGGTTATATATTTAGTTATATAGAACAGGATAATTTACCTTTTCATGTTCTAAAATTATAAACTGAATTTATCCCTCAATACTATTTTTTTCTACTTTTTCATCTTTTGATGCTCCTTGTCCAGGTATGGGAGGGTAATGTGGACATAACCCCTGTTTTTGCTCCACAGTTGGTTTTACCAGCACGCTCCGTGCTCGGCTCCACGCCTATTATGCCTCCGCCACGGCTCCCAGTTGCGGGTCCGAGTCTCGGTCCAGGCCACACTCTCAGTGCTGCAATGCTGCACCGAGGCGGTTCGCCGTCCCTCGGGCGCCCAGAAACATCAGGAGCACACCGATACGGTCACGGTGCCTCAGGGCGTCAGTCGGGGTTCAGGAGATAGTGCTATCGCCACTAGTGGTGCAGGAAAAGTGACGGATTCCTGAGTCTGTGGACGGAGCCTCTCAGAGTGCGTCCACCATCTTGGCCGACTAGCCACGCCCCCTTAATCAACTGTATTGCATAAACTGTATTGAATAATTAACTAGTTATTTTTACATTGCTGAATGTTATATCGTTTTTTGGGGGTAGTGTTTCTGTTATATCATTGATGCATTAAAATCTCAATCTCAATAAACTGCATTCAGAGGAATATTGTACATGACACATGAACTTGATAGAAAAGACAATGTGCGCTTAGCCCTTGAGAAAAACTATCCGTCTATAGGCATAGGAATTAAATGATATGGGATGTTTCCTACGACATGACCTAAGGCCTGCCTTATTTCTTTTATTAATTTTTTTTTAGAATTATTTTCTCTTTTTTGATTGCTGTATTATGTGCAACGTCTTAATATATGTCATTCTTCTTTTCACACACAGGCTGCGATCGGCTCTGTTGCATTGGATACGGCGAGGGTTACAGGTAATAAGCAACTTGAAGAGTATGGAATGGATGTCCTCACAGTGGCATTTCTAGGAATTCTGCTCACAGCTCCGATTGGGGCACTGATTATTGGCCTGACGGGGCCAAAAATGCTGCAGAAAGCGAAGCTGAGTGAAAAGGAACGAGAAGGAGAAAGTGGCGATGGAGAAGAAAGGATCTGTGCCAGTGTGTAGAGAAACTGAAAAAGGTGCTGCCACTGTCTACCAGGATATGTTGCTCCAAACTGAAAGGTGCAGCATACCTCCATGAGGAAATATTCCATAGTAAGAATTGGGAAAGTTCTCAACCTACTGTGGAAAATCAAAGGTGATCCAGGACGCGCTTCAAGTGTTGTAACTCAGGTTTTAGTAACCCCCAGTTTTTAGAAGGGGTACCAATGAAGGACGAACTGTTGATGAATGCAGACCTGCCTTTGGCTTCTAAGAAGAGGACTGGATTTTGCACTAGAAATTAGCCAATAGTGTGGAAAGGACTTTCATGCTCACTGGTGGTCAATACATTTCCATAGACCAGTAGATCAGGCAGAACCTCGGAATATAACAGGGTCTTTCTCGCTGATCAGGCTATAAAAAAGAACCGTAAAGAAGTATTATTCTTCAATTATAGAGATTCAAATTGACCTATTGTTGAGAGCTGTCAAAGGGAAGGACAAACTGGAAACATGACATTTTGTTTGTTGTTTCAACTCAAATTTTAATTTGTAATTCACCCCTTTTGCCATGAGTTACACATTCGATCATTTGAATGTATTTAAAGCTTAACTCACCCAGGCAGTGTCAATAGCAATCCGTACTATTCCTTGCAGTGCCCCATTGATGTGAACACAGATGGGGATGTTTTAAGCACCTGTGAAAGATCTACGTCACAGAAGTTAATGCATCCAACAGTTTGCATTGTAACGTGAAAGGTGCCAAATGATACATACTTTTTTTGCGATTGAACCAAAGGGCTTCCCTCTGAAATAATAGTGTCAGGTGTTGTGTTGCTAAATAAAGTGAGATTAGTTGTTCATGTTTGTAGGAATTTCGAGGATGGTGGAATGAATTCAAAGAGATAAGGCTCGACAGGGACGTTGCTTTCAAACTTTGACACAGAAAACACACACATGAGCTTTACTAACTCACCATGACCTGTCTGTTGTAATAGGTCTGCTAGACTGAGCAAGTCTTTATATGTATTTCTGCTTTAGATTGAGTGCCAACATGAGACCGGTAACAATAATTAATGCTAGAAATATTACTAGGATATGTGTTTTTATTACAGATTTTGTTTACAGTAGAACTGCAGCAGAGTTCCAGATTCACCTGGGGGTGGGGGGGGGGTAATTTTAAAGGTGAATGTCCTTTTCTGTTAGGGATGTGTGTGTGTTTTTTTGTGGGCTGTAGTCCGTGTCATGGAGACTTAATGGTCAGCAGGGAGGCTCACTCAGGGTATATTTACAAGCCCCTTGCGCCTCCAGTGTTTCACTATTTTTTGACACAACAGCGGCGCAAACAATGCGGCCTACTTAGAACGTGACTGCGTCACGTTGTAGCCCTTTGTCACATTATACCTGCATCAGGTATAATGTAGGCAGGGTGGGCGTTCCCAAGCAGGTAGGCCTCGTAAAAGTGACGCGGTGAAATCTACAAGATTCCACTGCGCCACTTTTAGGACGCAACTGCATGCGTAAGGAGTGACACAGTACAGTAAGTATAGGCCTCAAATCCAGCAATGCGTGACTTTTGGGCCAACAGATGCATCAGAATTTCTGACGCATCTGTTAATCCTTGCGCCATGTAGCACTGTATTGTAAATACAGCACATCCATGGGGACGCAAGGACATTTGACACTGGGCAAGGAAACTGACGCATCTAAAAATAGAAAAATTACACTTTTATCATTTCATGTTATTTTATGCATTTTTCAGAAAGTACACGTCCGTTGATTACTTGGTGTCATGGTGCGTTCTGAGGTCTTTTCTATATTGTTATAATTATATATTATTTTATATGGTTTTAGAGCATTCAAATGTTTTTACAGGATGTTCTCTAAACATTGCAATTCCATGGCATATACCAACAAACCAGTACTTTCGGAATAGAATGTTGTTTGTTATTGATCTTATGTTTCACTAAATGCTTCCAAAGCAAACACTGGCAAAGTCAAAATGTCTCGCCTTAAAATTAACAATCTAATTGAAGAGGTGGCAAGTATGCGAAATGCACAAAAAAACAAGAGTACGCCCTTAATACTAGTAAATTACAGTAAGAAGAGAAACAAAGACTAGCTAAAATGTTTGAGAGAAGGACTAAAAACCCTCAGGCCCCTAGCAGTGCCCTGAAATAATTTTTTACTTTTTCTGACAAAACGAACACTCTTTCTATCATTTTGCCTGAATCCTATCCCCACGTTTGTTAATGTAATTCATCCCAATAGATTCACTCGTTTACTTACTGTTGAGTGCACATCAGCATTAACTGATCAGGGGCATGAACACCCAGTGACTCCTCCCTCCAATAAGACTGCAACAAACTCCCTAGCTGAGAATAAAAAAATCTTAGTCAGTGTCATAAGTACCACAAGTAAGGCGATTAATGCTTTGAAGAATGTATTCATGGACATAGCGGATTTGATGCATATCAACATCAGTTAAGGCAAACAATCCTCAAAGTCCTGTAGGTATTGATAGACTAGGAGTCCAAGTGCTCCGTTGGAAACTTGCAGTAATACATCTTGTTTGGATGCAAGACGGCCTACATGACCGGTTGGTGATTTTAAATGTATTGGTATAAACAATGCAACTCACACAAGCAAGGAGAGGCTGACAAATGAGACAACCGCCACATTAGGTAAGGAGGGTCAATATTCAAGGTCAAACATAGGGCCTCTTAAAATGTCATTGGATTCCCTGTTATGTTCCATACAGGCAGCCAATAAAGGCTCAGGTTGTAACTAAGGGCCCGATGTAGGTCGGTCGGTAACGGCCGAAAATCGGTATTTTCGGCCGTTACCGACCGGTATTTCAGAAATGGTATGTAGGGCCCTTAATTTTACAGAATCGGTAAATTTACCGATCGGTAAATTTACCGATTCTGTAAAATACCGAATCGGTATTTTTACCGATTCGGTAAATTTGAGATGTAGGTGGGACTCTTCTGAGTCCCACAAGCCTTACAAAATCGGTATTTTACCATCAAATCCAATTGGATGGTAGAATACCGATTCCGGTTAAGCATGGGCGGATTTTGCGGATTGGCAATCCGTGGATCTGCGGATTTGCGGATTTGCGGATTGCGACAATACGCAAAATCCGCGGATCCTAGCGTATTTTTTTTTTTGCGTGTTCGCACGGGTTTCTGCAAGTTCGCGAGGGTTTTATTGTACAAAACGCTCGCGAACGTGCAGAAACCCGTGCGAACACAATGTGCCTACTCATGGCCAAACGGACGGGGCTTCCATGCGAGTGCACATGCCTCTTGTGTGTATAAAAGGTCAGAGACCGATCAGAGCAGCAGATCAAGAGACATAAGCTCCTGGTCACAGGAACAGCTCGAGGATTGCTTGCTGGTGAAAGTCAAGGATGCATAGGCCTCTATCCAGCATCACAGCTGATTTTCGACGGTAGATTTGGGAAGAAGGCACACCTGCCCTGCCTCCACGACGCTCACGATTGTTTCTGGGCTGATGAATGAGTCACTGAATTTAAGCTTCAACTAGGGCACATGCTTTATTGATATCTGTAAGTGCTTCCTCGTTGGGTAAATGTATAGTGCTTTTACTACACTACAGCTGCCTAAAGTGCCAGAGAGTTGTCTACAGCGACCATGTGTGTGTTACTATACAATCGCGCCGAAGGGCGCAGGGGTCACTATTTACAATGGCGCCAGCAAGCTGCCAGCGCCGTTGTAAAATAGTTACAAAGTTAGCTTGCACAGGAAGCACTTAGATAAAATAAAGCAGCACCTGCTTCGTTTTATCTAGTGGTTCCTGTGCAAGCTAACTTTGTAACTATTTTACAACGGCGCTGGCAGCTTGCTGGCGCCATTACATGCGTGGGTGGGGGTTCAACTTTTGAACCCGTTACATCCGCGTTTTTTTTTTGATTTTTTGGAAAATACGTAAAATACACGGATTGCGTATTCACCAAAAATCCGAAAAATCCGCGGGCGTAACGGATTTGCCGCCCATGCTTAATTCCGGTGTGCATGCACATGTGTGCATGCACACCTCTGCCATATGACAGGCAGACCTGCCCTTGGGGCATGTCTGCCTGCCACATGGCAACCGAGCCTGTTTTGGGGGGGGGCCAGAGGGTGTCAAAGTGACACCCCCTGCACCCTTGTGAAATTCGGTATTTACCGAATCGGTAAATACCGAATCGGTAATGCCCATTCATTCCTATGGGCTTCAAAGCCCATAGGAATGAATGGGCATTACCGATCGGTATTTACCGAATCGGTAAATACCGAATTTCTCCGATTCGGTATTCCAGCACATCTGGAATATCTACATACCCACCCCTCAGATTTACCGATTCTTAATTACCGAATCGGTAAAGTTCGGTAATTAAGAATCGGTAAATCAATCCTACCTACATCGGCCCTAAACCTTTCACCTACAATTCCCCTGCCATTACACTACATAACAGTTCTTGGTACTGACATATTACCTAGTTACGGTACTTCTGATATGACGTGGGGTTTTCTCTGAAAACTAGCCTCATTCATTATGCATGAGAATTCTTGGAATCTCAGCAGGACTACCATCTCCTGCATAATAACTATGTATGAGGGTAATTTGTTCCGTCATCCTAGTCCGACATGACACAACAAGGTAGATCCCCTGAGGGTACCTCTTTGGGTATATAAACACCATATCTTTGCTGAGGCATGGAGAGAAGAAAAAGGACTTCCATGCTGACACACTGACGCGAGACGCTGAGGTTCCTGCACATGACACTCCAGCTTGCAGTGGTCTTACATCCCTCGCGAGGTGTCCTTCTCAAGACCAAGATGGGTCCCGCAGTCTCTCACTTCAGTTAAAGGGGTTGGCTTTATCCTAGGGGAATTCTTGGCGCTACACCTACATACATTCTAAGTACATGTAGATACATCTAGTTAGGATTGCATCCTAGGAGTATGCAGTTTATTATCATGTATTTTCATACCTGCCAGTATTTGACCATCCTTTTCTCTATTGGTGATTACAATCCTTTATATCTGTTTCTGTCTTATGGTTGTTCTGGCACACCTATTTTACCTATGAATTACGCTGGTTCAATAAATGCTTATTGAAAAACATTCCCACCGTTTATTCTGTGTATTCCTCTGAGATGAAGAGAGCACGAGTAACTGAGCGAAAAGTACTGTACTGTTTCCACGATTCTGAGGGATCAGAGTTGTCATGTTTGATAGTTGCCAGAAACTATTCACTCCATTGTAAGAGGGGTGCATAGGGGCACTGTGAGCTAGCAGGACTACAGACTAACCTATCCTGTGGGGGTATCTGGAATCAGTCTGGATACCATTCCCATAGTTAACGTTCTCTAAACACGCAGATCTTATAGAGATTCATAGGAACTACAGGACAACCCCTTGTAATAGTAACAATGATCAGCTTAAACTGTGGCAGCATGGATACACGGGTAGTTACGTTGGCCCAAAACTATCTGCAAGAGAACCTTAATCTATCTCAGTTAATTTTACTAAATATCACCGGTACTTTTGTATTTAGTACAAATTGTCCCTAAGGGCTCTTATGAGGACATTAATTCCTTGTTCTATAAATGAATACATTCGATAAGAGGTGCTCAACATCTTTTCTATACTTCACTCTGATTTGCTTTTTTTAAAGCACATTTCTGTTTCCACCAAACTATATGATTATCTCCATCTTAAATTTGTAAATGAAGAACTATCAGGGAGCCTAATAACACTTGATTATAACATGTCCCCTCCCACCAGTTCTGGCATTTAGTTTAAAAAAATCTCCCCTTTATGGCACATGGTACCTAAAGTGGGAAGCAGGGATAATAGGATAAACTCTAACTTGCCTAACTCATTGTCTCATATTATTAAATTCCTTCCACTGCATGTAGCAGCCAAGGGAACGTTCTTAGATGATGTAGACTGACTTCCAGACATTTCAGTGATCCAGACCGAATGGCTGGCAAATGCCCTATTGAGAACCATTATCCTAGAATGGGGCTAGCATCAATTCCAGGCTTCTGAATCCAGATTTGGGTTTCTTTGTCAAAAACTATCATGTATACATTTTTCAGGGCACTTAGGTCACTTCACCAGTTTTTAGAACAGGCAATACAAACTTTACTATCAAGGGGAACCATTACGGAGTGGGATGTCCTTCAAGGAATTAACCATATTGATCAAGGCCTCATCTGACTGTCAAATCAGACAGGTTGGCTGAGGTTCCAAAGATGTCTAATTTCTTACTTTGAAACGCCCCACTGGGCTGTTGGTAATCTTGTTTAATGTTTTTATTAGGAATAATTACAAAATATGTTACCTTGCATCTCATTGACCATTCTCTGGCATTGGTTACTGATCAGTATACTCTGGTTATAATTGGAGATTTCCATTTCACGTTTGAGTCTTAGCACTTGTAGGAGAAGAGGAGGATAAGCAATGGAGGAGCACTACTCTTCTAGCTACACCACTCAAGATATGGTCTGCATTGGTCTTGCAATTAGCTAATATAACATTAACTCATGCACTTCAAGCATGTATTGATAGCTCTCCATCAGATAAGAGTGCTCACCCCACTTTAAGAAATGGGCAATGTTTTACCAGAATTGATTTTATTCTATTACATCTGTAGCGCTATAACTTTTTGGTAGATATGAAGGCAATTGACAGAATTTAAATAGATCTTCACCCACTGTGTTTGACTCTCAAGGGTCATTCATACAAAGAGAATAATAGAGCCCTGTTTTTATTGCTCAGTTCATTGATCTTGGAACATTTATAGAAAAGTCAAATGAAAGGAGGCATTGTTGAAATCTGACTTACGTAAAACAACATACGAGACTATGGCACCAACCTGTGACCCCCTTATATCTACTTAGATAGATGCTTTTTCAGTGACAGTAGTACATAGAAGCCTATTTGCAAAGTTAGGAAAACTTCTCACTATAGAAATCAAACAGAACCGTCTTACAACCCTCTCCTTTAGCAAAACCCATGGTTTGACAGCCTTTGTATGCAAGCATAGTCCACTCTCCTTAGTGCTATTAGGAGCGAAGAACAGAAGACCATAGTTAATGGTAGACACATATACAAAATTACTCAAGTTGAGCAAGGAAATGGGAAGAGCAATAGTGGTAGAAAATTATAGTCTCTTTAATAAATAAAGGATCTACATCATTCTGGCTTATGATTGCCCATGGCAGTCTGGCTGTTGCCAGCAAAACTGAAATTCATAGACAGGCAGCTGTCCATTCACATTACTTTACTTCATTATACTCATATCAGCATCCCACTTCGATGGGACATACACCAGAGCAACCAGTAACTTTGTCTCTTCTGGACACAGTGAAATACTTTAAGAGCAGAAACTGGAAAAGGCCCCAGGATTAGATAAAATCCCTGCTGACCTTTTTCACTCACATCCTCTTGTTTGGGTCATTTACACCTACTTTATCTCTATTTTTTGTTTTATATAGCGCAGACTCGATCCAAAGGTATTGGAGCCCTTTACATGAGCACCAATTACATTACACAAGGCCACATTAATTTTTTGTAGGCACCAGGAGATTAGGGGCCCGATGTAGGTCGGTCGGTAACGGCCGAAAATCGGTATTTTCGGCCGTTACCGACCGGTATTACAGAAATGGGATGTAGGGGCATGTGTAACTGATTCGGTAAAATTACCGATCGGTAAATTTACCGATCGGTATTTCTACCGAATCGGTAATTATGAGATGTAGGTGGGACTCTTCTGAGTCCCACAAGCCTTACAGAATCGGTATTTTAACATCAAATTCAATTTGATGTTAAAATACCGATTCCGGTGTGCATGCACATGTGTGCATGCACACCTATGCCATATGACAGGCAGACCTGCCCTTAGGGCAGGTATGCCTGCCACATGGCACCCGAGCCTCTTTTGGGGGTGCCAGAGGGTGTCAAAGTGACACCCCCTGCACCCTTGTGTAATTTGGTATTTACCGATTCGGTAAATACCGAATCGGTAATGCCCATTCATTCCTATGGGCTTCAAAGCCCATAGGCATGAATGGGCATTACCGGTCGGTATTTACCGAATCGGTAAATACAGATTTTTACCGATTCGGTAAAAGAAACATCTGGATGCTCCTACATGTCCCCCCTTCTTATTTACCGATTTTTAATTACCGAATCGGTAAAATTCGGTAATTAAGATTCGGTAAATAAGTCCTACCTACATCGGGCCCTAAGTGATTTGCCCAGAATCACAGGATATTGAGCCGCTGTAGAGACTTGAACCTGGTTCCCCAGTTCCAAAGTTGGCAGCTCTGGTCGTGACCCCACATCCTCTCTCTCCATCGCCCATGGTACCCCTCTCCCGGACCCTGATGCGGTGCTAACATAATTCCATACTGTAAAATAGGCTCATGCCATGATCCAGGAAAGTACAATCCTGTTAAACCTGGCACCTTGGCGTGAGTCTTCCTCCCACTTTTTGCTGATGTGCCTCAGATGTTTTGCTGGTGTTCGATGCTCAGGGCACTGTGCCACGGCCAATCCGTGCCGCAGTGCGAGTGCTCCCAATGTAAAGTGTATATGTAATTGATTTCCATGATTGGCTTATTTGGTTTACTGTCAGTACCCAGTAACATGCACGAGGAGTGCTTGTAGATACAAAAGCTGCTAGTGGGCCTGCAGCACTGGTTGCGCCACCCACAGAAGCGGCCTCGTAAAATGCGTCCCGGGTCCGCCCTCACCAGTAGCCGCGCCTGAAACGCCTCGGACACTCAACGCAAGGTACACTCGAACTCTATCCCGAGTTCACATCGGATCCATGGTCCGCAACGTTTGTTTTCCCTGTCGTCGTACCTTGCTGACCAAGAACACTTAAGAACAATTGCCTATTTAAATCTGGTGGCTCTCAATCGCTAAACGTTATATGGTCTTGTGATAATCCTGCATATGAAGTATATCTTTTACATAAAACCTACGTATTTTTGATACAACCTTACGACTGGTGTCCGTTTGTGGTGGGTCAGTGGGTTTACTGTATGTGATCATAAATGCTTAACTAACTATCGCCCTGAGGATTAGCCTTGTCTGCTCGCGCCACGCAACCTAGAGGGTGAGCAGGGGTTATTCTTACGGAGTAGTTCTCTTGCCCTGACTAGAGGAGAAGGTCCCTGCTTGTCACAAGTGCATACCTGTGCCAACCAGAGATCTCCGATTCTAACAAATCCCATTAGTCTATTAGATAATGTGCAAAACATATTTAGTCAGATGCTATTAGATAAATTAAGGATGTGAATGGCACAAACATTGTGTCCCATCTTAAAGCTGGTTTCAGGGCAAACGTCAGCACTATTAATTCCGTATTCCAATTGTTGCCACCGATGGGAGTAGTGGGGAATCTGCTTTCTTTAATAACGCATGTCTACTTCAACCACTACACAAAAATATGTTGGGATCAATGGAGAAACCACAAAACGCATTAAAGTTAACAGGAAAATGCGGCAGGGTTGTGTCTTAGAACCAACTTGTTTTACCACATTCATTAATGGAGCAATAGATTATTTATGTGATTGCCAAAATGACTTCTGTACCCTAACGGTGCAAAGTGCTGGCACTGTTGTTGTTGACACCTTATTAATTTCTAAAACTCACTCGGGCCTCAAGACGCTTATTAACAGCTGTTTTACCTTTTGCTCAACTCATGGCTCAGTACTCAATGCCTCTAAAACAAAGTTTATAGCATTCAACCCTCAGATCGTTTTTGTGGCTCTTTCTTTATAGAAGAAATACCTTTGGAAAAGGTATCTAAATTCTATTACCTAGAACTAAAATTAGCTAATAGTATATCTTGGTCTCTACACGTTCTAAAAAGGCAATTCATCTGAAACCATAGAGCTGCTGCAGTAGGCAACTTTGTTAAAATATTTAATTTATATGCCATTTATCCAGTACTACAACCATATAAAGCGAAAACATTGACTGCCAACATCTACATTTCGGAGATTTTGGGTCACTCAAAACTGAGTAAATTAGTTATAACTGAGAATCGTTTTTAGAATATCTATTGATACTTCCATTAAACGCCCCCACAATCCTGGTCCGCATGAACTTGGAGTTTAGAAGTATTGAGCTCAACACCAATCTCAGACCTCTTTTGTACTGGGTTCTCATCTTGTCGAGTAATGCTCTAGAACCTACAAAAAGGCCCTTTAAGAAATGTTGTGCATTTAGAATGCGCACAGTTTTGGTTGGCTTATACACATTAAGACATAGTTACTTTCTCTCGGTATATCAGAATTTTGGATCAATCCTGAATTCATAATTTCCAATTCTGCAGAAGTGAAGAGGTAGTTTGATTAAGTCCTTTCTGACATTAAATTCTCTAATAAAATTCAAGAATTTAGCCCCTATCAGCAAAAGCACTTTATATTAAATTGAGGTTAAGTATTCTCCCATTAGCTACAATTTTCCATGAGTGAGCTTAAGTTGATTGGTCCAGTAAATGCTGTTCCATATGTTTAGACTATGACGAAACCGAGGCCCACTTGTTATTTTTCAAGAAAAAAATCGATTAGCGTGGTGTGTCATAGTTTAAAAGTTTCAAAATATACTATAGCCCTCAGGATCTATAAATCAAATACTGGGGGTTCTTTTTAGAATTAGCTTTATCAAGATTCTTGCAGTTGGCATGGCAGGTCAGGTGCAAAGTAGTAGGCTCATATAAAGAATGTGTAAGAGAATTCTCCTTCATTTAAAAAAAATAGATAGGTAGCAAATAAATTGTGTTTACAACTATAATTAAACTTAAAATCAAATTTGCAACAAAACTATGTAAGAATTTTAGAATGTCATATTAATTTTAATCATAACTGTTTTCACTTTGTGTATTTATGATTGTTTTATTTGTATTTATATTTGCTTGTTTGATGAGTTTTAAACCTGAATGAACAATAAATAAATACATGTATAATTTGAGTTTTACTGGGGGCTTCAAGGAACAGTGACCATACTGTTCTTTTTTTTTTTGTTCTTTTTTTTTTGTTCTTTTTTTTTTGTTTGGTTTTTTTTGGGTTTTTTTTTATTGAGCAGAGCAGAGGTCAGTGCAAGAAATACAAAAAAGTACCTATATTACAAAAATACTTTACCAGGGATTATTATACACATCATCACATTTAAAATCAGAATGAAATCAAGCGCAGTCGGATAATTTTGGATGATTCAGCAACAATCATTAATAAACATTCAAGTGTCAGTAAAATGGAGCTAAAATGAGAGAGAGAAAAAAACCAGCTAAAACCAAAGAACCAAGAACATTCAATTACAGTTACTATTAAACAGTTTAGCAGCATCAATAATTGACACACGGCTAGTACAGAAAACTGAGTACTCTCCTCCAATTGAGCCTTTGAAGTAAAGTGCTAAAGTGCTTAAGTGCTAAAAATGTTAAAGTGCAATCGTGCCATATCATTTTTTACTTAAGTGCTGCTTTTTCGGTGAATAGTATTCATTTCTATACCTCAGACCCCATGTGTTCTTAGTATATTCTCATGTGAAATGCTATCTGGTAGTGGTGGATGCACTTATCGGAAAAATAATTCCAGATATTTATAAATTTTCTCGTTGACCCTACTCTTTTAGCATACGCCTCTTCAAATTTTTTCGTCCGTAGCATTTTATTTACCCATTTAAAATAAGATGGTACCTCCTCTGACCTCCAGTTTTGAAGGATTAGAGAACGGGCGACTGAAGTGCAGATTGCAGTGTAAGTTACTTCTGCACTAGGCAAATCCTTTCTCTTTGTTGAGATGCCGAACAGGGCTATTTCGGTTTCGGGTTCGATTACTTTGTTTATAGCCCTGCTGATTGAAGAAAAGATCTTACACCAAAAATCAAACAGCTTCTGGCATGTATAAAAAATGTGCAACCAATCACCCCCCCTCGTGTAACTGACATCTAAAGCATTTGTTTTCTACTCCCGAAAAGCGCTTGCTTAATGCTTTAGGAGTGAGGTACGCCAGCCAACGGGATAGGAACGACATTCTTTTAAAATTGGCCGCTCTGAGGGACTTACGACCCACTTCTGAGAGCCGCTCCCACTCCTGCCACGAGAAGGAACAGTTGTTTTCCAGGGATATTTTGGCCAGGATTCCGTCAACTAGTGGAGACGCTTCCCCCTTCTTGAGAAATGTATACCAATTCCCTAATCCTGTTAATTTTACTTTGTATAGGGCAATAGCCAGGGGCATTTCCCCTGCCGGCACATTGTATCTATGTATAAAATGTATGATTTGAAAAAATTCCCAAAACGCCGTTTTTAGTTTATTATCGGACCTGGCCAGGACCTCTTGCCAAGAAATGAGCCTCCCTGAAACAAAGAAGGATCCCAAATCCCCAAAGCCTGTCTTCATCCATTTTTGAATTTTACTTGAGTGGATTTGAAGACCGAGGCTCTTGCACTCCTCTATTCTCAAATAGCTCAAACCACCCCCCACCTCCTGTTTAAAAAAATACTTTAATCTATATGTTATATCTCGAATGGTCTTATATCTGGTCTTTGGTAATTTTGCTGTTTTTAAAAATATCGGAACTTGCGAGCCTGCCTCATGGACCATTTTTTCATAAAAAAACATGTCGAGCTGTCTATTAGGTGCCAATAAGCAAGCTGCAAGATCCATTATTGCGGCCGTGTAGTATGTTCGTATATTTGGTAAAGCTAGGCCCCCATGTGTAGTTCCCAGCTGTAGTGTACTTAATTTCACCCTCGCCACTTTCTTATTCCAAACAAAGTCCCTGACCATCGAATCAATCTCCCTAAAATAGCGCGAATTGATTTTTAGTGGAACATTTAAAAAAAGAAAAACCAGCAAATCGACATTTTAATAAGTTTGACCCTGCCAATCAAAGTTAAGGGCAATAACGTCCATCTTTCCAGTAAAGTTCTAATTTTATTCCGAGTTGTTAGATAGTTCAAGCTAGATAGTTGATCGAATTGATTGGAGACATAAATGCCTAGGTATCTGATCGGTTCGTTCTTCAATGCTTGTGATCTTAAATTTGATGTTAAAAAGTTGCAGTCCGAATTCAGTACTAGCACCTCGGTTTTATTCTGGTTAATCTTGTAACCACCAATTCGTTCAAACTGGTTAAACTCTTGGAGAGCATTATCAAAATTAAATTTATCGGGATAAAGGTATAAGATAATATCATCTGTGAATAATTTAACTTTTGACATTCCTTCTAAAGGTGGCTTGATATTAGGGTTACTGCGTATTCTTATTGCCAAGGGCTCAATAAAAAAGGTAAATAAGATAGGGGACATCGGGCAGCCTTGCCTGGTGCCACGGTTGATATTAATCACTCCTATCGAGTTGGCGTTGACTACCACTTTTGCCTGCGCATCCTGATATATGTTTTTTAACATGCTTATTATCATTACTGGAAACCCAAATTTTAATAAACCAATAAAAAGTGCCTCCCAATTCACCAGGTCGAAGGCTTTTTCCTGCGTCAACCATTGAAATTAAAGTAGGAATTTTATTAACCGAAACAAAATCTAACGCCTGAATTAAAAACCCGGTGTTGGATGACATAGACCTTCCAGAAACGAAGCCTGACTGGTCAGAGTGAATTAACGCCTGAGCAATTGGTGTGAACCGCTGGGCCCATATTTTCATAAGAATCTTAAAATCGGCATTAAGAAGACTGATCGGTCTACATGAGTTGACATCCTTCTCATTTTTCCCCTTTTTAACAAAACTAACAATAATGGACTCTTTAAAACTCGAAGGTACCGCTGCTCCCAATCGAACAAAATTAAATAACTTAACCAAAAAAGGGGTCAGTTCTTTAACAAAAGTCTTGTAAAATTCGATTGGGAGCCCATCTGAGCCACACGCTTTTGCCCCAGCAATTAATCTCACTATATCTGAAACTTCCGAGGCTAAAATTTCGCTCTCTAATTGTACAGATGACGGACCAGGTAAAATGGGGAGATTAACTTCATCAAAATAATTATAGATACAATCTGACCCTACCTTGTACGTTGTAGAATATAACTTAGAATAATGGTCCAGAAGTACCCGAGCGACGTCATTTTTTTCTCTAACAATATTTTGCGTAATAGGATCAATGATCTCGATTATAGTGGCTTTCTCCTGTTTGGTTTTAGTTTGCCCTGCTAGCATCTTTCCCACCATTTGGCTCTCCTCGTAAACTCTCTGTTGGTACGTTCTAGAGCTGTTTATTTCTTCAATTACAAAAAATTCTTCTAAGGCAGCCTTTGCCCTTGCCAATTGTAATGTCGCGTCCTCCCTTCCCAAATTACTATTATTCAATGCATTAGACACATTCTGTTGGAGGTTGTTGATCTTGTCCCGCCTTTCTTTCCTCTGAGGGGCTGTGCGAGCGATCATCTGACCTCGAATAGTTGCTTTAAACCCGCCCCAGACTAAGAAGATTTCTGCAGTGCCTTCAATAAAGTTAAAAAACCCTAATTTCCAATCTTTTGTTAGGGTCACCCATTTATTGTCTTGGAGGAGTAGACGATCCATCTGCCACCTTGATTGGGCCTCTCCTTCCCCTTCAATCACACACTCGAGTGATATTAAAGAGTGATCTGAGAAGGGATTTATCCTTGTAGAAGTGTCTGACACCAACAATGATCGTGAATTAAGAAAGAAATCAATCCTCGAGGCCGTACGGAATTGGTTGGAATGGCACGTAAATTCTGCCACTAACGGATTACAATTTCGCCATTGGTCCACTAACTGATGTTCCTGCACTAGGGCTTCCAAGACTTTCCTAGTTTGTGGTTTCAACTCTTTTTTGTTTATATTGGAGGTATCTTTTTTTAAATCTTGGATAAAATTGAAGTCCCCACCCAATACTAATTTTCCCGGGATCCCTCCGAGTAGCTCAGTAATACTCAGTAGTGGCATGATATCGTCACTTATCGGGCCATAGTAGTTTACAAAATTTAAACACATCCCATTTAGTTTAGCCTCTACCCAAATCCAACGCCCCATTGGGTCTCTCTTAATTTGTCCAAACTCCCACGGAAGACTACGACAAAAATATATGGCAACTCCTCTTTTAGCTAACCCAGGAGAGGCAAAGAAAGCATGGGAGAAACACCTTGGAAGATATAATTTCGGACAATTTGATTTCAGATGGGTTTCTTGAAAAAATAAAACCTGTGGTGAACAGAAAGCCAACCACCTTATTAGAGCTCTGTATTTGGACTTATTCAGAATACCGTTAACATTGATAGATAAGATATGACACTTATTAGTTTTCAAACATCTCTCTGCACCGATTCTCAAATTATTTTAGTTCAATGCCTCTGCTACTGCTCTTTTTACTGCTAATTTTTTTTACCCCCCCTTAACCCTCCCCAGCCTCCTCCCCCTGGAGGTTGAACCCCAAATTTCCCACACACTCCACCTCTTGCCCTCCCCAATTACTTTGAAGCGTGCCATGGATCTGCACCCAGGTTAACCCTCCCCCCGTGGTAAATATATTATAAACCATCTGGCTAAGCCTTTAAATCATATTTGCGTTTTCATCTCCGACTAAAGTTCTGGAAAAAGACCCCCACCAAACCATTCGACCGGAGCCAGCCGTTGACCATACACCCGTCTACCAACTAATTGAGGCCCTGTCATCTCCTTGAGAAGCTCCTGTGCCTCCTCTATATTAGTAAACATATGGAACTTCCCCTTAACAAGGACACATAGTTTTGACTGTTGGGCAATTGATGCCTGTGCCCCTTGTGCCTTGAACAGAAAAAGTAATTTAACGAATTCCTTACGCCTCCGGGCTGCAGGTGCGGACATGTCTGGAAAAAATCTACAGTTAGAAGTCTAGTTACTGGGAACTGTTTTTGTTGTATGGCCTTGGCGAGGATCTTCTCCTTGATCCGATAGTCAGAGAAATTGACTAAAATTGTGCGTGGGCCACTTGAACTTGGCAAAGGGTGAAAAGGGACTCTATGGGCTCTGGTGATTGTCAAATCTCCACTGAACTCCGGGAGGACTTTTTCCTTAATGAAGGACTCCACCCATTGTGGTGCTTGAGCCCCCTCCATTCTCTCGGGTACACCCACTATGCGTAAATTTGATCGACGAGAGTGGTTTCCAACTCCTCGAGCTTGTTTGCTAATAAAACTATCCTTTGCTGCTTCACGCACTTTGATGAGCAGTCCAGACATCTGACCCTCCAACTGGGAGATCCTTGTCTCGGCTTCCTGAATTTTTCCGGGAAAACATGCAACTGCCTCTTCTATTTTATCTAATCTTAAATGAAGAGAGGCAATTTTGTTCTCCTGTGATCTCTTCATGTCCCTAATCTCTTCCAAAATAAGGTTAAGTAGTGTTTTGATTTCCATCTGTTTGGTAGTAGCATCCAGAGCTAGATCCTCCATTAGGGCATTAAGAGATACTAACTCCGGCTCTGAGAGTGGCACTTGCTGATTTTCCTGGCCCTGTGGTCCCATAGAAGATGTTGGACTGCTCCCATTAGAATTCTGGTCTTGATTTATGTTATCTGTCTGGTCTAATGGCTGGGCAGATGGCTGTTGCGCAGAGTCTGAACCAGAAGGCGGGCCCAAGTTTAACTGATTAGATTCCAATTCAGGAGACAATGATGTTGGGAGTGAGGCTGGCAGGTTTTGGATGGTAGAGAGAGCTAGGATCTCCATAAGATTAACCGGTGATGATGAAGCACTTAAATCCAGTGGTAGCTGCCCAGGGGAGGCGAGATCTGGAACCACCTTCTGGGATGTATTAAGCTGGGTAGGACTAGATGGTGCTAATTTTTTCTCAAAAAGAGGAAACTTCATACTTTTTTTCAGCTTTTTCCCAGATTTGGCACTTTCAGGTGTCCCTACCTGGCTAGGTGAACCAGATAGAGATACTGCTGGGGAAGTACTGGCTCCCTGGAGTGCGCCAGAAGATTCTGCGGTAGGTTCTGCCGTAAGTTCTGCCACTGATTCTTCTTCAGAGCTCTCAAAGCTAGAGTTCAGTTCCTGACGATTCCCCAGCAATCCTGGCTTGCCTCCTACCACTGACGCATTTTTATTCTGTGCCAGAGCCAAGCGGGTTTTTGCTTTTAGTACAGTGGCTGGCTGGTTCAATCTATTATGCCTCCCCATATCGACCTCTACTTCTACCAAGGAGAGAACAACCACAAAAATGTTTTTTTAAAAATGCTGCTCCAGTCCGAGCTATCTTTCTTGTCTACGAAAAGACAGTGTACAGTGTATTTATTGAAGCTACTTGTTTAAATTCCTTATTTCTTGTTTAGATTCAAGTCCTTAACTCGTACTACCTCTCCTCTCCACACCACACACCACCTCTCCTGCCTCTCCTCACCTCTTCACCTCTCTCTTTCCTCTCAGCTCATCAGCATTTCAGAGCGTTTCCAAGCACCCAGCAGCCAGAGCTCTGACCTCGATGAAAAAATCACTCCTCCACTCCTCCGTCCCTTCGCTCTCACAAAGGACACAAAGCAGGCAAAATACCGGACTTCCACTCAGATGAGGCAGCAGTGGCAACCTGGGCTTTTTTCCGCGGCTTTTCCCGTTTTTCCCGTTTTTTCCCCGATGTCTGCAGCACTAACACATGCTGCTTACGGCGCACGCCAGATCAGGAGCAAACCGTCGCCATTACCATCGGGGGCGTGGTCACCTATCGGCTATCCGGAGGTGTGGTTCACCTGCATAGCCGGAACAGTGACCATACTGCTCAAGAGGTCCTTCCCATTGTTGGTCACCCAGACTAAAGGCAGGGTCACAGGTAGCCCTTGTCATTTGTCAGTGTGTACGCCCCTCCTGTTCTGACTTGCCGGGTTCTAGAAGACTTTGATATTTGATAGCTGAATTTTCCCACTGGGTGACTGTAATGGGAGAAGGGGGGGGATCTGACTTTAAAGTAATAATGGATAAAGACTTAGACACCCATTGACCAACATGAAACAGGCCCGCATAGGCATGCGTCCTAATGAATTGGATCACCTCTGTGGCATTGTGGAATTTCTAGCCCACTTGATCAGCCGAGGGAAAGGGCATACATATTTTTCTCCTTGCCATACCAACCCTTCTCAAGACCCAACAATTTCTTCCTACCTACTGCAGCTCTGGCATGGGTAAGAGGGTCCTGTTGTATTCAAGGGTATTGTCTATACAGTATCAGGTCATGAGACATGGTGAAGCATAAGAGAAGGCAAACATGGAGGAGATAGCACAAAGGACAATTAAAATTACACTGTGTCATATGTAAGACTAAGTTTCCCAGACCTGGAGCAGAGGTTCACCTTCAGTGAAGATGAATAAAATGGCATTGAAATAGATTGCCCAGAGTGAGTCTAGACTGATCTGGGTGGTGTCCCAAGACCGGGTTTTTGAGACCTGTGATCAAACCAGAAAACCTTTGTACTTGCTTGGCAATAGAGGGAATGTTTCCAAGGTGCTACCAAAGATCTGGGATCCTTTGAAGGCATAGTATGCGACTCTTCATTTTAAACTGATATATACTTTATGCCTTGGTAGTTCTTTTGAAAGCGAACAATCAACTCCCATGCATCCTCTTAAAATTACTTTTGATTTAGTTGAGGCTATCACAGCTATCAAACAAAGCCCAAGTAACAAGGCTCCAGGCTCATTCGGGATCCCGATGGACCAATTTCAGAGCACCCTTGAGTTCTCTGGACCCCTGTTGACTAACGATATTATCGCAGCCTGTAAGGCAGGCTTACCCAGGCCATGGAGATCAGACATAACTGTCACTGTGTTGATAAAGGGCTATCATAGGGCCCCAGGTTGTTATCGCTCTATATCCCTCTTTGACTCTACTGTCTAGATCATACAAAGAATAGTCTTCAGGAGGCTTCAACACTGGACCTTCGAGCTTAATATTATATCTGTGGCTCAGTATAGCCTTTGAGAGGGGCTCGGACAACAGAACAATTTTTGTAGCTTCATTTACTCATTTCTAAATATACATTGGCCAAGCATGGCCCTTTTTAATGACTTTTATTTATCTCACAATGGCTATAGATCGCTTTATTCGGTCTGAACTGTGGGAGATCATGAGGAACATGGCTGTGGACCCAGACCTTGTGGATTTTTTGTGTGTGCTGCATTTTGATCTTTCTGCATCGTATTGCTATGGCAACACAGGACTTTGTACAAGCTCTTTTGGGCTGGGCCAGGATCTTCAGAAAGGGTTTGTTCTTGCCCCTAACTTATTCCTCCTGAATATTAATTGGCTGGAGGCCTCCCTGTTGTCCAATGGTCATGATATGTCCAAGGTCAATGGTAAGTTAGTGGCAGCTCTCCTGTATGCTGACAATGCTGTCATCATATCTAGAACCTCAAATGGTCTAAAGAAACTCTTGGGTTTGTTTGTGCAGTTTATGGGAGAGTTGGATTTACAGACCAATTATACGAAGATCATGGCAGGTGTTCCTAGATGTCGGAAAACTTTCTCATATATCGTTAAGGGCAAAGTGATTGATCAGATCGCTTCCCTCCTCTAATTTAGGGGCTACTTTCGATGTACAGGGCACTTGGGGGCTGTGTTTACTAGCTAGAAAACTGCGCTCTTGTAGCACCTAGGGCTCTCTTTTTAGGTGGAGCCTAGAGCCAGCACGCAATCGCTGCTCTGGTGAAGATCTGCTGTAGTTCAGTATGTGAGGGAAGCCCAGCCCACTCCCCCATCTATATTTTCATTGGCTTGTGTCTTTGTCCTTCGTAAATGCTGTCTTCTGGTTGATTATGAGGCTTGTTAGTCCCTCCTCATTTGTACCCTCCCATGGCTACTGGCCCCTTTACTTCGAGTGTTACACGGTACATGTTATTTAGACTGTGAGCACTATTTTCCTTAATGAGGTTCTCCTACTGCCTTCTCTACGCCCCCCTCCCATTGTCCGTGCCTTATCAACTCCTGCCCCCGCCCACACTCCCGTTGTCTGTGCCTTCTCGCCCACTTGTCCTCCCCCTTCCGCACTCCCGTTGTACGTGCCTTCTCACCCCCTTCTTCTCCCGCCCGCACTCCTGTTGTCCCTGCCTCCCCCTCCTGTTGTCCGTGATGCAATGGAATAGGTCTTGTGTAAATGCGAGTCCTATTGCATTGCAAATGCTTGTTTTCCCTGGCATCAAACTTAGGGAAAAAGCCTACAGTGCCCGCCATGGAAATTCACAGACGTACGTGTCTGCATGTGCTAACTTTTGGTACAGGCATATGGGGCTATTGTGATGTTAATTCCCTCTAAGTTGAGAAAAAGCGTGCATGCCGTGGGATGTTGGCCCTTCCTCCTTGTGGTTCCAATTTTGCAATCCATGAAGAATTTGGCCTAGAGTTAGTTGATGACAAAATTAAATTGACATCACTTTTGTTATGGATTGCAGTGTGGCTCAATGATTTTACTTTCTTGAACAAGCAGATCATAAGGGATTGTCCCTCTTCCTTGACTCAGGTATATGAATTCCACCCTACCTAGTCTAGGTAGACCTGAATTATTCTCCATCCCGAGATGCTCATTCCCGTTGATAGTAGGTTATCACAAATTTTATGAAGGCTAGATCAGCCGAAAAAAAGTCTGTTGAACTCTGTAAACCTCTTGTTAAAAATGATATATATATTACCTGCTGGTGGTCGCCAGTGGGTATTTATAGTTAGAACTAGTTTCCATAGGAAGAAGTTATTTTCAGGGGGCTAGATCTTTGGCGTTTCTCGATTAGTCTCCATGAAATTTTCCCCAAACATTTGCCCGTTACTTCAAATGGAATCTGGAAAGTTTCGGGGTGATCCGTCAAGAGGGGGCTGATAAAAAAGAGGGGTCCCAAAATGTGTTTTCCCTCTATTAATTCCCATAGGACTATTGAACAAGCCTAAGCCCAAACCGCTAGACGGAATTACACCAAACTTGGCAGGGAACTAGATGTTGGTATGCAGATCGTGCTTTTTGTGATTTGGTGTACATCCGTTCAGTAGTTTGGGAGATAGTAAATGGAAAACACATTTGTATACCTGGGGATACGGGTTATCTGCGGATCCAACTGTACCCGTGCTGTCATCTGATTGGCTGCCAACACTTCAACCAGGAAGTGTTGGCAGCCATCTTGGGACTCGGCTTGAAGCTGAGTCCCACAAAAAAAAGATTTAAAAAAAGAAAAGGGGCCTTAATAGCTGAATACCAGCCAAAGACGAGAAATCTCCAACTGCCTTTAATTTAAGACTGATGATAAGATAAACAATCAGAGATCCTGGCCTTTGCAGCAACCAAACTAGAATCGGCACTCTGCGAGCTCCAGTCTGGAAAATCGATGATGGAAATTTGACCTCTGTCTATGCTCTTCATTAACAGACCAGACCACTTCCAACCTAAAAGAACTGCCAGGTGTAACCCATTTAGGCCAAATAACAACAGGTGGTCTCACACAAGTTATACCTTCAAAAGAAGGCCCTCAATAAAGCAACAAGGGCAATATATAAGCAACCAAACTGTGCTCACAAAGATCCTAAAATGTGCTTACTGGAAATTTGAGAAGAACATAAAGGAAGGAGATCTGTAAGGCATAAAGGGCCGCTCATGAATAAATATGTGTAAAGTTATATTACACCTGCAAATCCAACAACTTAAAAGCTTTTTGGGGAACAATAATTGAGCTAGAGCATGGTAGCAGGGAAGCAAATAGTCAAGCATCCCCAAATTAGGCTGGGAGTCTTACCTCTCTAAAGTATATGGGGTTCCTCCGGCAATTAATATAGAAAATAACAACCAACAAAATATGTTAGCCTTACCAGGGTGTAAGAAGAACGAACATCCTCCTGATGATAACCTACTTTTATTGGAGTCTATACAAGAGGAAGAGACTAAAAAGGCAATTGGTAGGATAAATCAAACGGTGCACCTGGCCCCAATGGAATTCTCAATGCTGTGTTTAAGGCCAAAACAGATCTATGGGTAGAATTCTAACACCTCTATAGATGCGGTCATGCTCAAAGTATTTACAGACTCATGGCAAGGAAGCATTATTCAACCCATGTACAAGAGTGGTCCTCCCGACAATCCGGCCATCTTTCAACTCATATCCCTAATCGATGTGGGGGGCGAAATTGTTTGCTAGATGCCTACTCCAGGATCTGGAAGAGTGGGTTAATTTACTCGAGATAATACCGATTTTTCAAACCTGATTCAGGAGAGGCTAGTCAACTATCTCAAATGTAATTTCCCTCACACTGTTAGCGGAGAAAGCTAAAAAAAAATATTTAAAAAGCTATAAATGTGCTTTGTAGACCTGAAAGCTGATTTTGACTCTGTTCCTCGCAATCTACTTTGGAAAAAGCTGGCAGCATGCTGCATACTGAAAAAAATATTGGACATGATTTTTCTATTATATTCAAATACATGGGTCCATGTGAAATTGGGTGATGGAAGGTGCACTACTCGCCGTTTTGAAACTTTCTGCAGCCTGAAACAATGTTGCGTATTAGCACGGTATTTCTTTAATCTTTTTATTGTGGATTTACCCCTTCATTTGCAGAATGTTAATGCTCACTCCCCAATTCTTTCAGGTTAAAACATGACCTATTTGCAGTATGCCAATGACACAGTACGGCTTAGTCACATGCCAATAGGCTTATTGTGGCTACTAGATTTATTTAATAACTACATTTTAGCAAATGGCTTACAAATGAATATAAAAAACCCGAAAATTATGAAGTTAGGTCTATCTAAACCCGGTATGCGAGTATGGAAAGCCAATGTGTCAATAATTGAATCAGTAAAATCCTGCTAATATTTTGGAATCACATTTGACGATAAGATATCCTTTAAACATAATTTTACTAATTTAAAGGTCAGGGCCCATAATTTTACGAGGTAAAGGCTCCAAAATTCTAGACAATTTATAAATTAAGGTTTTTAAATCTACATTTAGGATTACAAAAAATATTGGACATGCAAACGTTCGACTGGAGTTTGGCATGTCTAGCCAATCTCTAGTAAGACAATCAGCATTTTTAGAATGCTTATATTCTTTATTTCTATCCAACACTGGCAGCCTTGCAAACTTGTGGTGGCAAGAACGTATAAAATCCTAACTATGCAAGCGGGTGGAGGTTCTATCTAATTGAGAGTTTAAACACTTTCAACCTCCAGCCTTTCCACCATTGAGATAGAAACAAAACCATCTTTCAACTTCTCTTAAATCGATCAACACGCATTTTTATCCCTATTGTTGGACAAGGAGGCCATTTCAGTAAAAAAGTATGCTTGGTCGATCATTAATTCATTTAATAAAATAGAGCACCAACATTACTTACTTTCCCAACTACAGCCGTTTATTAGGGATACACTTTTAAATTTAAGATTTGGTCGATACCAACAAAGGATGGAACCCCGAGATAGATACGTAATTGGCCAACGTCAAATTGTAGACTGTGGTCTTCCCAATGAAATGATAATGCATATTGTGTGTATTTGTCCTTGTCTACTGCAGGAAAGGCAAGTATTGCTGAGACCCACCTTAATTGAACACGGAGTGAGAACATGTTGTCAAGGAATAATTCTTTGCCTTTCCCAGAAATCAAACCGACAGTTCGTTAAGTTTATCTTCATAGTAAAAAAATAATTAAGTTCTGAATCAAATGGAGAGTAGGAATGACTTGATTACACGGAAACACTTTATTGATATCTCGCCTGACCATAGAAATATAAAGGATTTACAACCCTCCTGCGCTACCAGTACGTCACTTTTTGTGACGTACTGGAGGCGCATTTCACATCTCCATATTTACAAGGAGAGAAAAAGCCACACTGTGTGGCTTTTCCTCTCCTTGTAAATATGGCCCCTTCACACGCAGCACTTTGCGTGGAAGGGGTGTTCCCACGCAACACCCATGGAACGAGACGCATTTCCAGATTTACGAGCAATCGTAAATCTGGAAATACGTGTCAATGCTACGCCTCCCCAGGGGAGGCGTAGCGAGCCGCAACGAGGAGAAATGTTTTCATTTCTCCTACTTTTTTCCTCTTTCAATGCGTGCTGCATACTACAGCATGCATTGAAAGAGGAAAATGCCTGTAGTGATTGTTTTTGTGCACAAAAACAATCTCCCCATGGCACAGGCATCCTTGCACCATGGTGCAAGGGTGCCTGCACCAGCGCATGGCTGCAATTTGTGCGCCAGCGCATGGGAGAGCACAGGAATGCAACATATTATTGTAAATATGTCGCATTCCTGTGCTTCGGAAGTGGCGCAGCCAAAGGGCTTGCGTTTCTGCGCTGCGGCACTTCCTTGTAGATCTGCCCCATAATGCTTATAGCTTGGTGCAGCCCTGAAGCAGCATGTAGGCACTTTACTGACTTACAGGCACCTTAATAATTCGACACTAACTACAATGGGTATTGTTTAATTCTTATAGAAAAGTGATTTTAACAATGTTGTACAGTAGGGTGAAATAAGCACAGAGACACTTTATTGATTTGGATCTAAAACAGTGGAATAATGTAAGGATGATATGTAAACATGGAGACATTTTATGGGCCATTAAAATGCCCATGATGGTGATTGTAGATAACTGAATTGCTATTTTTAGAGTGTGTTTATGTGGTACCATTGTTTTTAGAGCAGCATATTATCCTTAAATTATCACAATATAAATAGCATGTTTGTTGAAATTGATGACATTTTACTGGGCCCTCCCTATTTTATTTATTTATTCCTATACATCTTTCTTAAATCTATCTTGTCCATGGTTTAACGATTGTAATGATTTTTATTAATCAGAGAATAGACTTATATATTATATATTATACTCTACTTGTGACTTCATATGCCAGAACAGAGATGTGTGTCCATGACCTTGCAAAGCGTATAATTTAAGAGGACCAGACCCTTCTCGGGGTATTAGGGAAGGTGGCATTTCAATTTTACTTTTGTATATTTTATTATAAACAAAATAACATATTCTGTCCAGTTTGCTTGTATATCGATTTTTTCACAGTGTCATTAAATACTATTTATATTTATGAGAATGTGTCCTTCTTTACAATTCGTGGTTTACATTTTTAAATACCATCTTAATCACTATTAAGTTCATGTGGTGTGCAAATTATTGGTTTAGCCTCCATCGTTTTCTTGTTTAGTTCGTCTCTTTTCAACTGACAGTTAGAGTGATTTATAAAAAACTTTTTCGGGAAGATGATAATTGGCTATTGCTAAACTCCCTCCAATTATATTCCCTATTCAATGAGAATTCTGTGAATTTGGGGTTCAAATACATTTACGTACGCCTTGTTAACTGCATTGTATAGGTTTTACACTATGCAATACTAGTATTTGACGGCTGAAAATACTATATATTCAGGAATTCTCAACAGAATCCATCATTTGATGCATAATCTTGCTTATTTCTGATAAAAGATGTTGCTAATTAAACGTGTCATAAGCTACAAACAATGCTGTGTTTCTTTACAGTGTAGTATTTGCCTTAAAGCTATTGCTTGCTCTACTCAAAGCCAAAGAGGTGAGACTATCACTCGAGCCGGCAGTAATATCCTTAAAGTAGCTCCCAATGTGTTGGAGAAGAGCATTTTTTTGTTACATCTTGGAAAAACAATTCTAACATGTTTACATAGTGTAGAGTAGCTTAACATGTTGGTAACAGGTAATACATATTAGCAAGGTTACAGAACTATATATACTAAGATAAAATAAATACAGAAATGAAAACAATCTGTTTCTGATGGATATTCTACCTGCTGATTGCTCACCTTCAATTATCCGAGGTACCACACTGCGTCTGGGAACTTCTGACATATCTCTCCGGTGCAGGTTGGGGATGTTGTTTCCGTCTTGATTCCGGAAGTGGTGCCATGGTGCTGTTACTGGAGTAATTTAGCACCCATCCTAGCATTCTGATGTCAGATTAATTTATTTCATGCTTTTCAAAGCTTATCTGGTATTTCTCTCCTCAACTCAGGTGAAGATATTTTGCTCTCCCGATAATTTTTTGTGCAGTGCTAGAAACATGTCCCAACAAAGAAATCATGGTTTAAGCCTTGCAGCAGGTGTTATGGACAATTGTGATTCTCCTATTAAAATGACCAGAGAATGTGTATTTCATTAAAAACACGGAGGCTATCATTATGCATTTGCAGTCAACGCCTTCCTCCAATCTTGGTCAGACCTTCGGGGCCATGCCTTTCCCCCCCTTCGCAATGCCCCAGAGAGTCCTTCAGAAGGTCAGACAAGATCAATGCTCTCTGATTCTCATAACTCTGTTTTGGCCCTCATAGGCCTGGTTCCCAACAACTCTGGAACTGGCCTGCCAAATTCCCTTCTTAATTCCTGCGACACAAGGCCTCGTTACAAACGCAGACGGGGAAGATCATCACCTAATTCTTTCCAGGAGTTTGAACCTTCTTGCTTGGAAAGTGTCAGGAAATCCAATTAATTGTCTGGACTTTCGTCATCAGCTGCAACCCTCCTCGGAGAATCATGGGCTCCTGGAACACACTATAGGTACAACAACATTTGGAGAAAATGGTTTTGTTGGTGTGTGGAGAGGAACTTGGATCCCGTGGAAGCTCCTGTCCTACACATAGTTAATTTTCTTGTTGAACAATTTGATAATGGGCCTTCTTATAGATCTATTGATTGTTATAGATCAGCAATTTCTGCCGGTCATTCCCTTGTCAACGGTAAGACGGTAGGTAAAAATGTTATCATTTGTAGAGTCATGAAAAGCATCAGACTAAAGAGACCTCCTAGGCCTAAATACCAGTCCATGTGGGATGTTAAGGATATTCTTGACCTTTTTGTTTCTTGGCCTTATAACTCTCTTCTTAACAGGAAATGTCTTTCTATCAAACTTGCAACACTTTTATGCCTTATTTCTTGCCGTAGAATCTCTGATATCAAGTGTCTTGATATTTCCTATATGTCTTTTAATATGCATGGTGTTAAATTTGAAATTGTTAGAAGAACCAAGACTATGTCAGATTTTATTTTCTATCCTCGCTTTGGTATGTGTAAAAAGCTTTGTGTTTTGAATTGTATTTTAGAATATGTGAATAGAATGAAAGATCTTTGCCCTTCTGGCGCTAATCAACTGCTTATCTCTTTTGTTAAACCTTTCAAACCCATCTCTTCTCCTTCTATTGCAAGATGGGTTAGGTGTGCTATAAACCTGGCTGGTATTGATTTATCTGAATTTCAAGCACACTCTATTAGAGGCGCGATGGCCAGTAAATCTTTCTTTTCTGGCGCTAAATTGGACGATATCCTCAAAGCTGCTGATTGGTCCAACGCATCCACATTTGCTCGACATTACTGCAAACCTACTTGCAGCAGGTGTTATGGACAATTGTCTGTCACAGGCCATAATGCTGGCTGTTTGTGGAGTTCCAGTTTGATACGCGACTCGTCGTCATGTGACCTCTGCCTTCGCATAATCCCAGAGCTCATCAAAGAATGGGAGGCCAAGCTCTTTATGGCCTCCACCAAAGATGACCGTAGGCGTCATAGACGGTCGAGCTCTAGAGCCAGACTGAGATTCTGGTCTTCTTCTTGTTACTCCCCATCTTCTAGGTCTTGGAGGGAAGAGGGGTACGCCATAAGAAGAAGAAGCACTCCTCATTTTCCATGAGGTCACAATCCAAGGTAAGTCACCTCCTCAGACCTTGCCCTCCAGCTCCCTCCTTCCTGGAGCCCAGAATAGTGGTGTTGCCCCTTCAGGCTTTGCTGGTGCACCAGACCCGTGCCACACCTGTCTCCTAAAATACTGAGAGCTAAACTGGTGTTGATGTATCCAGCAGAGTTTCTGCCACCGGGTACAGATTTGGCAGTCTTCTTTCAGGCAATGCTTGATATGTTCAGGAAAGTGGCAGTCATCTGTGGTACAGCTGTTGGCTCAGTGGGACCCTTTGGTGATCCACTTGGAGTCTATCCTTTCACACCAAACCGTTTCCTCCCAATGTTGCATGGCTTCGACCCTTTTCTGTGATCATTCTCTGAGTTGCCTGCACCAGCGCCAATCCCAACTCCAGTGCTGCCTTCAACCCCACCCCTGCCTCTGTCTATGGCACCACTGTCTGCAGCGAGGGCCCCTGGGTCCTCTATGCCAGCCTTTTCAGAGACCACTCTTACACCTGTGAGGAGAAAGAGATCTAGATGAGAGGCTCAGGACCTCATAGAAAAACCATTCCAGGGAGGAGCCAGTGCACAAAGGCAATGCTGGCACATTAGGGGCCTCATTTATGGGGATTTGGTGTAGGGCAGCGCAGCAAGTCACCTTGCTACAGTGCAATACATCAAAGTGGAAGAGCAGGAATGCACCGTATTTATCCAATACAGTGCATTCCTGTCCTTTCCTCTTGCACTAGCACCGTTTCAGCAGCTTTGCGCCAACCCAGGTATCCTTGCACCATAGTGCCTCTGGAAGAGTGCCTGCGTTCTTGGCAGGACTGTTTAAGTGCAGGAAGGGGCACCTTCTGGCACAGAAACAACCCATTGAGGCATGTTCCTTATTTCTCCTTGTTATGTCTCATCTCAGAAGGTGAAAGGTTTTGGCACATCCCCAGGTTTACATGATCTTGTAAATTTGGGGAATCATCAAAATCCATGGGTGTTGCTTGGAACACCCACCGCAACGCCCATGGAAAACCTCCAGAGTGCAGAGCGATTTGCGCTGCCTTGCCTTACTCCATATCTATGGGCCATTCAAAGCCATGCAAAGTTGCTTTGCGTGGCCTCATGAATATGATTTGATGGATTGCCCTGCCGAAGCGTCACAAAAAGTGACACTGAGACTGCGCCAGGGTCTCATAAATATGCCCCTAGATCTCTTTGGGTCAGACTCAGGCCAACAGTCCCCAGATGGCCAAGGAGACCTAGATGAAACTAAGCGCTTACCCTCCTCTGGCGCTTTGGATCTGCTGGCCTTTCAGAATGCCAGTGGGCTTGATACGCCACCCGACATTGAGACTGACCCAGCCCCTGTAGAAATGGCTTCTTTCCATGCACTGCTTCAGAAAGCTTCTGAAGTGTTAGAACTCCCCCTTCCTTCATTGGAATATTGCCCCGACATCTTTAATGTCCTACAGTTAAATGCCCTTGAATGAGGCACTAATTGAGGCAGTAAAGGATCCATGGTCTAAACCATCCTGATGCCCAGTGGTAGTCTGGAGAGCAGCACAATGCTACCAACCAGTTAATGGAGACCCAGCCTTCTTATCCCTCTACATTGAGTTTGGTGGAACTCAGGAGCCCTCCCTACCCACCTCCCTGACCGGCAGTCCAAAAAATGAAAGGTGTGGAAAAAATACTTTTTCGTCGGGTATCCTCGTGCTGATTTCCCTAAATGCCACTTGCCTTTAGGACGCTACTCCCACTCCCTGTGGGATACAAAACTTTTCATGGCCCATTTTGCAGCAGTAGTCCATAATGGACTGGATGCTTCCCATTACATAATCAGGGTTGGCCACGGCACGGCAGACTGTGTTGAACTCATCTTTTAGCACGAGGAGGCATAGTACACAGCAAGATCTCTGGGGCTTCAGTCAACTACAAATAATTTTTGTTCCTTCCATAGACCCAATGCCTTCAGCAAAGATTCTCAGTTCAGACTAAATTATTCTGCCCCGGCAAATCCGCAGCAGCAGAATTCCCACTTGCATCAGTAGAGGGGAGGATTCAGGGGCATGGCCATGTTTTCCAGCTTCTTCCTCCTCTTCCTCCCCTCCATCACCAGGGAAGACACAGTAGTTTCTCTATGAAGGAGAAAGTGATTCCAGCGGGAGGGCGAGTAACCTTATTTCTACAAGCCTGAAAAAGTCAATACTTTACAACAGTTGGTCCTACACATTTTAGAAAAGGAGTATACCTTACCCATCCAGCAGCAACTCTGCAGCATCCCTTCCCAAAACCTGTTATGGGGACTATCTGCGTATCCTGTAGCAGGAGGTGAAGGTCCTGCTGCAGAAGAGATTATGGAGATGCTGCCAGAGTAGGAATTTGGGTAGGGATGCCAATTCAATTCAAGTAAACTTTATTCGACAATTAAGTCATAAAAGTGAAACATAAAATCACATTTTCCAATGATTTAAAAATATCATTAATGACCTGGGGACCCATGAATGAAGTACCAGTGGGTACCCATGAGCCAGTTTTAACGAGCACTTTCTAACTGCACTTTAAGTCTATCACTTACCCAGTCCGGAAGGACAACACTAATTGTTGTGATCACTGTATGTCACTTATATGTTGTTCGTATAATCAAATTTCTTGTTTTGAGTAGTGTGTTTTTGTGTTCCCCCTCCCTATGCTCCGCCCCCTGCGTGGCTACGCGGGGGCGTATTGTAAGCAGACCCGATGATGAAGCATGTCACACACATTGTGTGTGAGTGAGGGCAGTATTTTTTAATTAAATTTATTTTTCCTTAATCCTGTCCCTGTGTCGCAGTGTTTGCAGTTCCCCACCCCCTTTGGTGTGTGTATGCTATATTGCAAGGCTCATGTCCCAGCTACATCCCGGCGTATACAATGCAAATAAACAGTTTAGATGGTATTCTCAATCTAATTTGATAGAGCTCTTGCCCGGATTATCCATGCCCATTTTAAACATTTTGCCACTGCTATGGCAATTGGGGGATTGGGGTCTGTACACAAGATTCGTAGCGCCTCCTCATGTCTGCGGATACCTATTAATTCACATATTGGTTTAATCCACATCTTTCTAGGGGCCACATAGAGGGGACAGAAAAAAAGGAGATGACTTATCGTCTCTTGTTCTTCTCTACACCTAGGGCATTTATCATGATGATTTTCGCCTACCCAATTAGCTGTGAATGACCTTGTTGGAAGGGAGCCTACTCTAGTTTGAAAGTAGAGTTTACGGTCCAGCTGCTTTTCGATGGCATCCCAATACGATTCCAGCTTAGGGTGGAGGAGTGTGGCTCAATGGTTAGAGCAGCAGACCCTGATGCAGGTGTCTGGCCCGGGACCAGGGTTCAATTCCCGACGCGGCAGGGTCCTGAGCCCAAAATGTCCACGGACCTGATAATTCTCGCCTCGGTGCCTACTCTAATCATGGGGTCCCACGCTGCAACTCTGGGCAATAGTTGCTTAATCTCCACTACGGCGGCCCACCCTGCTGCGGGGATGCCTGGCTTTCACCCTGGGGATACCCAGTAGGGGTTATCTCACAGAGAAAAACCAGGACGGGTTCCCAAAGCCAGCGCCTTGATACCTTCGGGTGATACTTGCGCTATATAAGTCGCAATACATTCGCAATACAGGGTATCCCTTGAATTCCAGGAAGCGACCTGTAAGGTGCAGGGAGAGGCCCTTCGTTCTTGCATTTAGTGTAACCATCTCCCAATATTTTATCTTCAAATCTTTTTTAGAGGGAAAAACCGCATTTATCGGGTCATCCCAAAGTTCCCTCATCCCCAGGCTAATTAGCAGAGACTTTATGGCCTTTAGCCAACGTATTTTTTTGGGAGGAATCTTTAGCTATTATTTCTTTTAGGCCCTCTGCATAGTGCTGAAGCTCTTCTGTGGTCCATATCCTGCGCCAATAAAGAAGCGGGCGCAGGAAGGCAAGATCTTGGACAGATTTTTTCTCTAGATCCCACATTAAAGGTAACAGCGGGGTACTTATCGGGACACTAGTCGCTTTTCTTAGGAATTCATTTTCTGCTTGTCTCAGGCTCCCCAGTTTTTCAAAACCCCATAGTTCAGCTCCATAGAGAGCCAAACTAAGTACCTTCATCCCATATATTTCTAGCAGTGGGCTAATGGGTTTTGATTCAGAAGATTTAAACCTTTTAAGAAGGATACCTGCCTGCTGGCGATGCTTAAGGACTGCTAGTTCTAATTGGCTAGTCCAACCCAGATCTTTCTGAAGGGTGACCCCCAGGTAGGTAAAAGCTTCAACCTGTTCAAGCGGGGAATTGTTCATGTATATCCTCCCTCTATAGGGTTTGGAACACCCAGTAGCTTTACGGTCAGTAAGGACCATATACTTGGTTTTGGCTATATTTATTTCCAAACCCCGTTCTAGGCAAAAATCCTCAAAGCGCTTAAGAGCACGCTGTAGGCCACTGGGAGTTTTTGAAATTAATACGGTGTCCTCCGCGAACATGAGGATCGGGACTCGCTCACCGCACATCACAGGGGCATCGGTCGGGACCAGGGAGAGAAAACTCGCTACCCCGTTCACAAAGAGAGAGAACGGAGTAGGCGCCAATACGCAGCCCTGCCTCACCCCTCGTCCAACAGGGAAGGGTTCCGTAACATCTCCCTGGCCCCCCCACCGTACCCGAGCAAATGTACCCTCATGTAACCGGAAGACCAAACACAACAGCTCAGGGGGCATCCCTAATTCCTCCAGCACTTGCCACAATTTGTTGCGGGGCACCAAGTCAAAAGCCGCCCTTAAATCTACAAAGACGGCATAGAGGGTACCTTTGTCCAAAACCACAGTGCGCCAAAATAAAATAATAAATCGGAAGACCTGGTCTATAGTGCTGGTCTTGGGTCTAAACCCAGCCTGTAGGTGACTCAAGATGTTATTATCATCCATCCACGTCTGGATTTTTCCCAAAACCAGCCGTCCCATGATTGTTTGGACAGAGTCGATCAGGCTGATGGGCCTGTAATTGCCTGCTAACGACTTGTCCCCTTTTTTAAACACCGGAACTATTTCCGCGCATTTCCATGAAAGTGGGACTTCCATCCCCTGGGCGATGGCATTTGCCAAATGCATGATATACAACCGCCATCTTCCCTTATTGTATAAAAACAAGTCGGTGGGGACACAATCCATTACTGGTGCGTGGCCCGTGGTCACCAGATCTAATGCTCTGTCTACATCTCCTACTGTGAATACTACTTCATTATAGAAAACGTGGACCCGGGTTCCCTCTGTACCTCCTGCTTCATTAGCGGCGTATTGTGGTTTAAAGTACTCAACCCATGCACTTTGAGCTACATTATTTTGGGGTGTCTCATGTTGTCCATCCCTACCCCATTTAAAAAAGTCCCAAAAAGCTTTTGTGTTTTTAGCTTTAAAAGCTTCTTTAAGGTCCTGCCAACTAGACTCTACCCATGCTTTTTTAGCAATAAACTGTTTGTGCCTATAGTTGGCTCTAGCCTCCTTTACTTCACTTGGGTCCTTTGATTTTAATGCTTTAGATAGCTCCCCTCTAGCTTTACGACAGGAGCCATCATACCAACTCTCTGCTCTTCGAATTTGCACACTTTTTCCTTTACGAGTCTTACAGAAGTAGCTTTTCAGACTAGTAAAATAAATATCGTGGGCCTCCATAAAAGCTCTATACGGGAGCCCATCATTAGGTTCAACCTCCATAATCGCCAGGACACCTTCCAAACCCTCCTCAATTTCTTTAATGATATCCTGATGTTCTACCACCTGACACCACTTTAAGCGTCGCTCATCAATAGCTAGAACTAGGTTCGACTTAATGGGACCCCTAGACGTTTCATCCACCATCTTTAAACCCAAATTAAACGCCACGGAGATGGGGTTATGGTCACTCTCGATGCGGTCCACTACCTCCATGTCAAGAAGGGTGTACCACAACTTGAGAGGAACAAGTAGATAGTCTATGTGACTTGCTCTAATACCATTGTCAAACGTTGCTTTGCCCATTCTATCCGAAGGTGTACGGCCATTAGCTGCCCTCAACTGATGCCCCATACAGAGGCCCTTCATTTGGATTGCAGCCTCGGTCCACTTACTTATAGGGTTAGTGTCTAGCTGGGGAACTCCCCATCTGCTATCCTCTTCATCCGTCAGGTGCATATCATCGGGGCCCAATGGCTCGAAAGTGGTATTAAAATCACCTGCTATTATTGGTAGTACATTTCCAGGGGTTGCCTGAAGCATTGCGTCCAGGGCTACTACCACCTCGGATTTGTTGCCTCCTGGGAGACCCCTAGCATAGACATTAAAAATGTCTATTTTCAAATTCTGAGGGAAGGGAAGCCTTACGGTAAGAATATCGCAATTTGACTCAGGGAGTAAGTGGCTATGGCAGTTAAGACTTTGCCTAACCCAAATAACTAGGCCCCCCATAGGGCGACCTGGGTGGCTTTTAACTGCGGGGCCATAAAAATTTAGATAACCTTCTTTAAACACTGAATCGGTCGCCCAAGTCTCCTGGAGCAGACAAATGTCAAATTTATCGATAAATTCCATCCAGGCAGGTGAGTTAAGTTTGGTCCCCACACCCGCCACATTCCATGAAATGAACGATGTTTGGCATACCACCCCAGCATGGTCACAAACTAAATTTCCTGATACTGGAGAACTAACGGGTGCTTGGAATTCCTCGTTCTGCATAGACAATCCTCCCACTCCTAATGTCTCAACTATATTTCCAGTACCTGTCATGACTGAGCTGCAGGCACCTTTCTCTATGTGACTGCAATCATTGGCGGTCACTTCAGCTACCCACTTATCACACCCATCCTCACCTATACCTGGAGACACATCACTTAATGCTGTATTTTGGGGCACATAGCGTCAGTCACACTCGCCCAACCCCGACAAAGCCTCAAACCTATTGAACAGCCTTAAATTACCCAAAGGTCATGTATTAGTTTGCTCTACCGATCTAATAGCATTCCTTCCAATGGGTACCCTGGGGCCATAGAAATATGATAGGGGGAAAGTTTGTATCTGGGGGGACCGATCAGATCGTGGCCAGCTACAAATGTAGTTTACACTTCTCCAGTCTTTGAAGTTAATAATGACACAGTCCCCTTCAGAAGACTTAGGGCTCCTTCCCAACCAGTTCACTCTCCTTGCAAACAGAATTTCTGTAAGAATGTTCGGTGGTAATGGGCGATGCTTGTTGAGCCAAAAGACACACTTATTTTTCAGCTCCCCGTATGTTTCTCGGTTGCCCTGGGCTACTGGAGGTATTCCCACTAGTATTACCAAATACGGTGCTGATTCAGTTGGGAGATCAATAGTCGGTAGGGTAGCCACAGATCTTGTTACAGGCCCCACGGTACTTGTTACAGGCCCCAAAGATGGATTTGATGAAGGTACTGCTGGTCTCTTCTCTGTAACATGAGGCCCTTGCTCCGTCCCCCCTGTATTCCCAGTATCTGGCAGTGTAGATGGCAGTGGTGCCAGAGAAGTCACCACGTTAACTGCCTCAGGGACTCTGGCCCCCACACTGGTTAACCCAGAATTGGAAGAGTCCGGTGGGTTTTGAGGTATTGGTGATTTTCGTTGCAGGTTTGGAACACTACCCCGTGGTCCAACCTGCTTCTGGACTGTTGATAATGAAAGTTCCAGACACACCAGTCTATTTTCAATAGACTCCAACCGATCATATATTGGATTGCATAGCTTTTTAATGGTTCCCTCCAGTTTTTTCCAAAATGGTTGGCCCAGATCAAGATTTGACTCGTTCCTTACAGGTACCTGTAACCCTCCATGACCTTCAATAATAGGTGGTACAGTCTGAGTTTGGCTACCGGATGACGTTACTACTACGACCTCCTTTGGAGCAGTCTTCTTTGGACACTTTGCTTTCCTACCCTCACCTTGTATCGATGGACCGGGACGTTTTCTTTTAGCTAACAACCCCCCCTCTATCTGTGCCAGGCCTGATTTTGAATTACAGGCTGAGCGGGTTTTGATGTTAGGTGAGGGAACTCTTCGAGCACCAGGATGGGGGAGTAAAGACATAGATGAAGACATGCTTAGCTCGTCCGTTAGATCCAGGTGGGGAGAAGAAATAATCTCCACCACCCTGTGGAAAAGTAAATTTTGCCATGTTCTGTGTCCCTACGTGTTCCCCATCCTATGTTATATGTGCATGATTAATATGCATATGTATTCTCTATGACCGATTAAAGACGCAATTACAGTTGTGTCCATCTCTAGTATGCCAGTTTCCAGTTCTCGTGAAAGCTACGAGTATTAGGCCTATGTAAACCTACGTTGCCACGTTTTACAGTGTGCACGTTAATTCATTGAATTGTCCCCGTTTCTAGGCCTCAAAAAGGGCCCGGACTCAGATTCAGCTCCTGTCTCCTGAACCCTCTCCAAGGAGCGATACAGCCCCCACCTACATCCCTGACCCTTCACTTACTTCCTGCCTCGCAGTGCCCGGCTCGGACTGGCTCTGCCTGCCAGTCTGCCAAGAGTATGTTATGATTCTAGTTATCAGTCCAGCCCTCCTTCTCTGCATTCCTAAGCTACTGAATCACATCAATAGTTTCTGTCATGGTCTAGCCTTTATGTCTCCATGTAAGAGAAATACTGTATTAATATTCATAGAATATTCCTCAACACGCACTACATGTAGAATAATGCATGCACCAGTCTTAGTGCCTGTTAGCCTTTACCCTGATAACTTTTGGATTCTATCAACATGTTCTCTAAACACCAGATACTAGATAGGCTTTAGGTACATGTCGCTCTGACACTCCAGACTTTCGTCTCCTCTTCTAGCGCAGAAGTCATAGCCCCCCAGTTCTCCCTAGTAACACGTCATTGTCAGTTTGCGCGCACCACTAGGTCAGAGGTCCCAGCTCCTCAGGTAGCCCCCTCTATGTTTCCGCCCCGTTTATGACATATTCTGTTACGTCTGCATCACATGTCTATGTATACGCCCTGTTCACGCCTTCTTATTACCTCATTCAGTCCTTATCTTTCGCGACTGCTAAAAGCTCCGCCTACTGCTACGCCTACTGTATTGAATACCATGTGTTTTGTTTAACTATATATATATGTACACTGTTGTTAAAAGTTGCCACTCTTGCCCAGATCCTGCCCCCGGCAGCTGCCATCCCATTCCCATGCAGGCTGTCCCGTTCCAGTCCTTTTATGCTTGATTAAAGCCTGTATACTTCAGCTACCTCGTATCTTGACTCTTATTTATTGAGCTAAACCGTTTATCAATTATAGTCAAAAATAGTACCGGTAATTAATTATTTATTTACCACATAATGGCGCCCGAATAGGGACTTGCCCTTTCCCCACGTGCCGGAGAAGCCACGCAGGCCCCCTGATCCTCTGCAGCCGTGACGGAACCATACCGTGCACGTGCAGATATTTCTGCTTCAAGTATCCCTCAGGCCCACGGAGGAGACGGAGGTTGCGGTCCAGCGTCCAGACGAGGCGGTGGAGGAACGCGGCGAGTCCCGACCAGAGCCCAAGCCGAGAGTCCAAGGTCCGAGGTATCCGGAGGCCCACCCGTAACAGAAGTCCGAAGTTCGTCCGTCCGTCGTCGTAGCAGTCCAGTCCAGTCCGAGGCCTTCCGTTCTTGCTGCCCGGTGAGTACCGTTGCTGGGGTAGTATCTAGACAGGGTCAATTAATTTGTCTCTGGTCCGTGGGTTTGGGTACGCAGATCCAACACGAAGTGTCCACTTAGGTGGATGCGGGTCCTGACGTGTCTCTTTATGGGACCGGTAAGTTTCGTACTGTTTTAGCAGTGCATCTAGTCCTTCTAGTTTCTGTTCTAGTCAGTTCTGTTCTCGAGAAATTCATGTCTTCTGTTTTCAGTACTCCAGGTAGTATTTTGTCCGAACTGTTATTTTAAATGTTCTTCAATGTGTTTTCAATGTCGTGGTATGAATGTGTTGTTTTTCAGTAATCATCGTGTTCATTGTGTATTGTATTGTGTCTAGACTCCAGTTCAGCCATGCCTCTGTTCTCCAAGTTACGTCAGTTAAAAACTAGAAAAGGTCTGTTAGAAGAAGCAGTTCCTGTCCCGCCTAGGGACAGTCCAGGTCATTTTATGTATCAAAAGCATGGCATAAGTGCCATATTGTATTTAGATTTATGGGTGGAGTACACCAAACAGTTAGAGGAAAAGTATAGATGGCCCGTATCAGGTACGTGGGATGCAGAGTGCATCATGCGAGTAGAAGAAGCATTATGGAAAAAGAAAGCCAGACAGTCCCAGAAAGACGCCATCGAGTTATGGCGCAAAGAATCTCACAGGAGAACAGAAAAAGAAATCAGAAAGTCAGAATTAAGTAGAGAATCCTTAGAAAGAGCCCAGGAAAGGGAATTAATCGAAGTAGGTGAACGAGTTAAAGCCGAACAGTCAGACCGACAGAGAAATGCCCTCATTAAGGGTATGTATCCTCTTCTTGCCGAGGGCTTGCCAAAAGCAACCCCGGAAGCACCATGTAATTTCCCGCCGCCATTAGTTCCGATTAAGCTACGTCACAAACCGACCGCAGCTGATATTTTTCTCTCGTCCTATTTGGACGACACAGTCCCAGAATATGCGAATCCTGCTCCGCCAGCTCCTGTAAATAATGTAATTCCTGTTCCTCCAGACACCGGGGCACCTGTTGCAGTACCTGTTACGGTACCCCCGGTCCAGCCCATAGTACAAGTTCCCGCTACATCAGTCACTCTACCAGCACGAAGAGTATCAGTCGACGATTCCAGTTTAGGGGCCGCGGGAGGAGGTCCTCCTGGTACCCCGCCGCCAAATAAACGTGTAGCGTTAGTCGAGTTACATGAACGTGCGTTACAGCGTACGCCCAAATACCAGTCCGTTGCAGATATCAGACGAGCCCTTACTGAATGCTGTTATGATCCAGTCCCAGGTGAGGATAATATGGTTATATATTCCTTGCGTGTAAGACGGGTGACCGGGTATTTGGACACCCTACCGAATATGAAAGAAGATCTAGACAGAATGTATCGTTTCATCCGTACAGGAGAAGATCCAGAAAGTATTGGTGAAGTCATGTCTCTCAGGAAAGCTGAGACCCAGCTCATGCTATTAAAGTTTCTAATCAATTGTTTAATAAGGGAACAAGATTCCCCGACTAAAGATCCGAACGAAATGAAAATTCTAACAAGGTGGAGTGATAATATAGCCGAGGGTAAACACAGGACAATCAGTAGTATAGAAAGTATGTACAAGAAAATACGCAAAGAAATAATAAGGTTACACGAACAACGTAAAGAAGCACAGGTAAACGAGAAAGAAAGTAATTCAGATACTGAAGAAGTAGAAGACGAGAATACCGCCAGAATAGCGTATGTAGGAAAATCTAGATATCCAGACCGACATTTATGTCCGGAACACAAGAAAGTTTTCCATCATCCAGCACCAGAACAAGGTTCCCTAGAACAAGTATTTCAAGCTACCGATCATATTCTGAAATCACGAATCGGTTATAGTGAACTCAGTACCATGCATGAACAAGAACTAGCCAGATAAGCAGTCCGATGGATTACTGATTCTACCACTTTTCCAGACAAAATAGTGGCACAAATGTTTCTGAAACTGCCCCCAGCCGAGCAGCGACTGGTGGGTATGTATATGATTCAGCACCTCATTACATTGTATGAGGGTCAACATTCTGATCCAGGCCCATTACATGATATCCTGAACGAGTTACTCCAGTATAAATGGAAAGGTTTAGGTACCGATTTAATTAGTGTCATTCTAGAACAGCGCCACAAGTATAGAACGTTTCTGAACCCGCATTTTGTTCACGTCTCACCTCCAGAAAGCAAACCATTTTACATAGATAGACAGCATCCGTTACGAGAAGTGCATCCAGTTAGGACAGCGGGTGGTGAAATGCAACGAGTATTTGTTTACACCCCTATCACAAAGATGGAACTCTTAGAGATGAAGAAATTAATTCCCTGTCACGACAAAGATCCAGCAGGGTTCCATCGAGAATTAAAAGACATGCTCCGTATGGGAGAATACACGTATCCAGATATTATTAAAATGTTAAAGGTCCTGTTGCCCGCAGGGGTATATGAGAAACTCAAGGAAAAAGAATGGGAGGTGGGAGAGAAAAAGATCGATTGGGCAGTTCTAGAAGCTGAAGATAAGATACGAGTACCAGGTACCGGTCTTGGAGATAAATGTAAAGAATTACCAGAGTTATTGATTCAGGTTTTGCCTAGGTTATTAGCCACGAAAAAGGAAGACTGGGATGCAATCTCAGCATGCAAACAGAAACAGGATGAAGATACTAGTGATTTTTACTCTAGATTCGAGAAATGTTTTATAATCAACAGTGGTTTGAAGACAGGTAGCGAATCATACCCTCATCTTTTTGTTACTAAACTAGTCGAGAATTCAAGCCCACAAGTGAAGAATCGAGTTTTGAAAGTCGAAAGTACATGGCAAGCTAGTACCCCGTCACAGATGCTCCAGATGCTCCAGTATCACCAGAATAGAATCAGAGAAGAACAAGAACACGAGAGAAGACGTATGAAAGACACGAAAATGAAAGTACTAGTTGCACAATCTGTTCCACAAGACAGTCAGAAGAGGGGTCCGAATCAAGTCAGTCATCCTGCAGCTCCCGTTAAAGGGACATGCAATTATTGTAAACAGCCAGGTCATTTTATAAACGAGTGTGCAGTTCTGAAACACAACATAGCCACTGGTAAAACTAAAGAAAGACCACGTCCGCCTAGACCAGAGCAAGTCTCACAGACTTCTCAGTCACCACAGAATGCACAACAGACAATTCCAGCACCGCAGCCTATCGCTGCAACACAGCATGTTACACAGCAACTGTACCAGTATGCTCAGTCCGAGTATCCAGATTATCAACCGTATTCATGAAACAGCCTAGAGAGGGAGGTAGGCTTGCCTCTCATCGAGATACCTGTAGATCAAGAGGGTCCCTATGTACATAGTCAAGTATTAGGGAAAGACAGAAAGTTTCTGATTGATACAGGGGCAAGTAGGACTACTATCAGTCATGACGAGGTTCCAGGGGCTCCGCTCTCAGGCTCTAGAAATGTTTCCCTTGGATTTTCAGGAAAGCCTATTGTAAACGAGATATCAAAGCCAGTTACTCTAGAAGTTGGTCCATTGTCCCGAACTACTGATTTGTTACTTACGAAGTCATGTCCAGAAAATTTGTTAGGTATTAGGACATTGAAAGAATTAGGTGCAGTAATATGTTGCTCCCCAGAGGGAGTTCGTTTGTTTTTGCGTGACTTCAAAGGTCACTATGTATTACGTGATTTTGATCCCAGATTGTCTAATGTACCGCAGCATTTATGGGCGCAAGGTCCAACTGATGTAGGTTTCATGCAAATCACACCCCATCGTGTGACCCTCAAGCAAGGTGTAGTCTTGCCACGAATCAGACAGTACAGATTGCCACCTGAGGCTGTAGCAGCCTTATCCAAAATTATTGACGAGCTTATTGCTCAAGGAGTGGTTGTAGAAACTGACTCCAATGTATGTAATTCTCCTATCATTCCAGTCATGAAACGTACTGATCCAAATGCACCGCCAGTATATCGATTAGTGATTGACCTTCGAGAACTTAATAAATGTATCATACCCCAGTATCCAGTAGTCCCAGATATTTCATCTCTGTTGACAGCTATTGATTCTGAAGCTACATTTTTTACTGTAATCGACCTCAAGAATGCATTTTTCAGTGTTCCGATTCATCCAGACAGCCAGTACCTTTTCGGTTTTTGTTTAAATGGAAGGAGCTATAAATTCACACGAGCTCCTCAAGGTTTCACAGAAAGTCCTAGTATTTATAGTCAAGCACTTAAAAGACAACTAGACAATATTCACATGCCAGCTGACACTGCCCTGCTCCAGTATGTCGATGATCTACTGATCACAGCCCGTTCGGAGCGTGACTGCGAGCGAGCATCACTTACCGTTCTGTATTTCCTAGCCGAGATGGGGCACAAGGTGTCCCCTTCGAAGCTCCAGTTCTGTGTCCAGCAAGTGATCTACTTAGGCCACTTACTGTCCAAGTGGGGTAGGCAGTTGACACCAGACCGTATCCAGTTGATAGCGAGTCTTCCACAGCCCAAGACACAGAAGGAGGTACGTGCTTTTATTGGCCTCACTTCTTACTGCAGACAATGGATTCCTCAGTATGCATTTCTAGCCAAGCCACTGATACAGTTAACGACACAGGAGGCAGCCGTATCGACTGTCCTCCCTTGGACCCAGGAACATACACTTGTTTTTAATGAATTAAAGAAAGCCTTATGCCAAGCACCTGTTCTAGCTACACCGAACTACAGTAAGCCTTTTACACTTTTTGTCACAGAACGTGATGGTACTGCATTATCTGTTCTCACACAAGATCAAGCAGGACAGTACAAACCTTGTGCTTATTTTTCGAGCACATTAGATCCAGTAGCCCAGGCTCTGCCTGCGTGCCTCAAGTCAGTTGCAGCCACAGCTCTAGCTATCAGACAAAGTGATTCCATAGTATTAGGACACTCCCTGACAGTACAAGTTCCACACTCCGTGGAAGTTCTTTTAAACCGAACACAGACTCAGCACTTGACCATTGCACGTTTAACAGGTTATGAACTGACACTGTTCCAGCCACACATAGAAATCAGACGCTGCAACATTCTAAATCCTGCTACACTGTTACCGTCCGTTACTTCAAATCCTGCCACACATGACTGTGTGGAAGTTGTTAACACTATGACAAAGCCAAGACAAGACCTGACAGATATTGCATTACCTAATCCCGACCTGACACTTTATGTGGATGGTTCATGTATGAGAACAAGTACAGGAGAACTAGTAGCCGCGTATGCAGTGACTACTGACACTGAAGTTATAGAGACACATCGTATTGACACCCTGTCTGCTCAAGCAGCAGAGCTAGTTGCTCTGACCCAAGCCTGCATACGTGCCAAGAACCTGAAAGTAAACATATATACAGATTCACGTTACGCATTCGGAGTTGTACACGACTTCGGAGTGCTCTGGCAGGAGAGAGGTTTCATGACTTCTCATGGAACCAAGATTCAGCATGGTCTCCTCATTCAAGCTCTGTTAGACGCAATACATTTACCGACAGCTATCGCTATCATGAAGTGCAAGGCACATACGAAAGTTACTTATATTATTTCCCAAGGTAATGATCTAGCAGACCGAACAGCCAAGCTTACAGCTCAGACACCAGACATTCCAGTTAACAAGACACCGACATTCATTCCAGAACAGACTACATGTATGACAGTCAAGGACCCTACACAAGATGTCATAGACATACAGTTACATGCTACTCCCGAAGAAATCAAGAAATGGTCCGAACAAGGAGGGGTCCAGACAGATCAGGGATGGGTGACGAAGGGAAAAGCCACATGGTTTCTCCCCGACTCTATGGTTCAAGTCATTATCAATACCGCACATAGTCCAGCACATCTAGGAGAAAAAGCCATGTTAGACAGTATCCAGAACCTTTGGTTCAACAAGCACTTACCAGCTGCAGCCAAGCAGAAAGTCCGTACTTGTATGATATGTTGCCAGTTCAATCCAGGTAAAAGTGTCCCGGTGGAACAAGGTGGATTCCAGCCCCCTGACCACCCTTTTGAAGTCCTCCAGATGGATTATATTCAGATGGAGCGATGTCGAGGTTTCAAGTATGTTCTTGTAGTGGTATGCGCTTTGTCCAGGTGGACAGAAGCATATCCAGTTCCAGATTACACAGCCGCGACCACTGCTAAGCAGCTGGTTCGTGAATTCTTCCCCCGTTATGGACTCCCTAGGGTCGTGTATTCTGATAACGGCCAGCCATTCTCATCCGAGTTAATGAAGCATGTTTCCCTTTTGTTAGGGTACCAGTGGAAGTTCCATTGTGTGCGCCATCCTGAAGCAGCCGGTCTCGTAGAGAGACATAATCAAACCCTGAAAATCCGTATTGCTAAGACATGTAAAGAGAAAGGTGTAGACTGGCTAGTTGCCCTGCCAGTTGCTTTATTCTTCATGCGCATGGTTGCACATTCCAGATCAGGTCTGTCCCCTTATGAGGTCGTATTTGGCCGCCCCCCAAACATGTGGGGTACACCTAGACCCCGCAGTATTACAGATGTTTCCAGCAATATGTTGACAGATTACCTAGCTTCCTTGATGTCTGCCCTACACTCTTGTCGTTCACAGGTTGCCGCTGCATTTCCAGACAATACCGAGGTGAAACCGCATGAAATCGTTCCAGGAAACCTCGTATTGGTCCGAAATTTTGATCGTTCAAGTCCGCTGGAGCCCCGTTGGAAGGAGCCTCGTATGGTCTTACTTACAACAAGGACTGCGGCCAAACTAGAGGGGAGAAAAGGATGGGTCCACCTGTCCCACATAAAGAAGTTCCATGGAGTGCATGTAAAAACATTTGCCAAGGACTACGTTCCTCCTAAAGACTGCCTAAAAACAAACTCTGAACTCAAGCCTCCCCTGTTAGAGGAAACTCCGCAACAGGAGTATAAAAAGAAACTCAGGTCTAGTAAAATAAGTCAGCCAGTTTAATTGTCTAAGTCCCTCTCGGGTGAAACGGTTAGACAGGTATCTGACATGTATGAGATAGATCCCCATAGTGAGAGAGTTAGTCAAAACTCTATCCGATGTATCGTTTTTCTAAGTTTTCTATTGTTTCTAAGTTTGATGATTACCTGCACAAGTTATGCATTGCATTTATGTTTTCCAATTCCGCATGTAAATAAGTTTTCTAATGCTACAGTAGAGCACACATTTAGTGATCTGCCTCCTCACGAGTTATCCTATCGTCTTGCTATGCGCAATAACACGTTCATCAGAATGTTACATTATTCACACCAGACCAGCAATGCTACCAATTGTTGGGTGTGTGGTCGACTCCCCCCTTTCCAGACACCGAAGGGAGTTCTGCCACTCTTTCCTTATCCGTTTTCACATAATGGTTCGTGTGGAGCATGGTCCATGTTAACGTTATCTTCAAATGATGTGTCCCTTCTGAATAGAACATGTTTTCCAGACAAGCCAGATCTCTCCCATAGAACAGGGTTGGATCTAGAAAATGAAGTTTATAATTTAGGTAACTATTCTTCGAATTTCATGGTCCTGAATGTTCAGTCTGATACTACTCCAGACTTACCTGCTATTTCAGTACTACCAGTCAAAGGCGAATTATGCGTCAGAAATAATGGTTCCGTACATGTAGGACATAGTGATTGTACTACTACTGTCAAGTATAGTGACAGTGGGAAATCTATTTTCAAAGCTTCACGTCATTCTTATTTTGTTTGTGGTCAGACCGCATATGTTCGTCTGCCCCTCGATTGGGATGGAACATGTTACATTGCCTTCCTACTGCCACCAGTTTTTCTAACCCCATCAGATTATCATAGAAACACACATCTAGTACACGTCAGACATAGGAGGGAGATCGAGTCCCCAATTGTCGATCAAACTGAAACTGCTCTAGAACAGTATACAGATTTCAATAAAGGTTTCTTCTTCTTTATAGGCCCTATCCAGAATAGTAAGCTAATCCGTAGGTTAACCAGAACCCTTGAAGCAGTAGTGAATGAGACTACTTCTGCTCTAGGTAACTTAACCGAAGAGCAATCTGCTATGAGATTTGTCGTGCTCCAAAATCGTCTCGTTCTTGACGTCATACTGGCCGATAGAGGAGGAGCATGTAGAGTCATCGGATCTAGTTGCTGCATTTTCATTCCTAATAACGCGCCGTCTGTTTATTCAGCTATAACCAGACTTCATAAAATTGCCCATCAGTTACACCAGAATCCAGGCACCTGGACATGGTCCGGTTGGCTCTGGAGTATCATATCTGCCTGGGGATGGAAAGTATTGTCATTCCTAGGTATTGCAGTAATGATCATATTCAGTTGCTGCCTCTGTATACAATGTGGCCCTGCGATTTGCGGCATTTGTGCTACCTCATGTATTCCTAGTCCTAAGTCCCGTTCTAAATCCCGTTCCAAGACAATTCGAGACGAACAAATGATACTGTATGAAATGATAGATGGTATCATGAATATAGATGTTTCCTGATGGAAACGTAGTGACAAGGAGGGAATGTGGAAAAGTAAATTTTGCCATGTTCTGTGTCCCTACGTGTTCCCCATCCTATGTTATATGTGCATGATTAATATGCATATGTATTCTCTATGACCGATTAAAGACGCAATTACAGTTGTGTCCATCTCTAGTATGCCAGTTTCCAGTTCTCGTGAAAGCTACGAGTATTAGGCCTATGTAAACCTACGTTGCCACGTTTTACAGTGTGCACGTTAATTCATTGAATTGTCCCCGTTTCTAGGCCTCAAAAAGGGCCCGGACTCAGATTCAGCTCCTGTCTCCTGAACCCTCTCCAAGGAGCGATACAGCCCCCACCTACATCCCTGACCCTTCACTTACTTCCTGCCTCGCAGTGCCCGGCTCGGACTGGCTCTGCCTGCCAGTCTGCCAAGAGTATGTTATGATTCTAGTTATCAGTCCAGCCCTCCTTCTCTGCATTCCTAAGCTACTGAATCACATCAATAGTTTCCGTCATGGTCTAGCCTTTATGTCTCCATGTAAGAGAAATACTGTATTAATATTCATAGAATATTCCTCAACACGCACTACATGTAGAATAATGCATGCACCAGTCTTAGTGCCTGTTAGCCTTTACCCTGATAACTTTTGGATTCTATCAACATGTTCTCTAAACACCAGATACTAGATAGGCTTTAGGTACATGTCGCTCTGACACTCCAGACTTTCGTCTCCTCTTCTAGCGCAGAAGTCATAGCCCCCCAGTTCTCCCTAGTAACACGTCATTGTCAGTTTGCGCGCACCACTAGGTCAGAGGTCCCAGCTCCTCAGGTAGCCCCCTCTATGTTTCCGCCCCGTTTATGACATATTCTGTTACGTCTGCATCACATGTCTATGTATACGCCCTGTTCATGCCTTCTTATTACCTCATTCAGTCCTTATCTTTCGCGACTGCTAAAAGCTCCGCCTACTGCTACGCCTACTGTATTGAATACCATGTGTTTTGTTTAACTATATATATATGTACACTGTTGTTAAAAGTTGCCACTCTTGCCCAGATCCTGCCCCCGGCAGCTGCCATCCCATTCCCATGCAGGCTGTCCCGTTCCAGTCCTTTTATGCTTGATTAAAGCCTGTATACTTCAGCTACCTCGTATCTTGACTCTTATTTATTGAGCTAAACCGTTTATCAATTATAGTCAAAAATAGTACCGGTAATTAATTATTTATTTACCACAACCCCCAAGGGAGGGAGTGTTCCCTGGATATCTTCCTGCCGAGGTAACGGCGATCTAGCTGTTGCCAAATTCCCCAAGGATGATCGCTTATCAAACAGGGTGTCCAAGGATAGTCTTTTTTCCGTTAGTTCTATATCCTTGGCAAGGGCTGACGATACCCTAATCAAGAAATTATCCAGTGTTCCCAATAGAGAGCCTCCTGTAGACCTTCTACCATTAAGGGCTGCCTCTGGTGGAGTCGCCATGCTCAATGTTGTAAGATTACTAGTCCTCCCAACCATATGGACCACACAAAAGATGATCTAATTTAACACTAACCTTGTGGAGCTGTTAGTGTTATGTTATGTTATGTTATTTATGCTTTTGTATAGCGCAACGGTTACTCAAAAAGAGTGTCCCGGCGCTTTAGGTAAGGAGAGCTGCTTCACCATAACATAACACAGTAAAAAGGGAAAATAAAAGAACAGACGCAGTAAAAAGGGGCTACTGAGAGGCCTACTGGGTGAACAACCAGGTTTTAAGACCTCTCCTAAAATCAAGAAGACTAGTGGCCCCACGGAGTGGGAGAGGAAGCGAATTCCACATCTGCGGAGCCAACAAGCCGAAGGAACGGCCACCCAGGCGCGCTCTCTTCACACGAGGGACAACCGCCAAGAATAAAGATTCTGACCTCAGAGACCGCGCCGGATGGTAAAAGGCAAGTCTCTTTTGGAGGTACTTTGCTCCCGCCGCGTGGAGAGCCTTATAGGCCAGAGTCATAGCCTTAAAGGCGATCCGTTTGCGGATGGGTAACCAGTGCAGCGTCCGCAATAGACCCGAAGCACTGGCACGTCTATTAAGACCAAAGATGGCCCTGGCCGCCGCATTCTGCGCAACTTGGAGCCGTTGCAACAGGTACTCTGGTAGGCCCAGGTAAAGAATGTTGGCATAATCTAACCTGGAGCCTATCAGAGCCTGCACGGTCAGCTTCCTATGTTCCTCCGACAACAGAGGCAAGAACCTCCGCAGCATCTTTAATAGACCGAAACAGGTACCAGTCACCCCAAGGATCTGGGCTTTCATCGTCAGCCCCTTGTCCATCTTGACCCCCAAGTTTTTAGCCATATGGGCAGAACAAGACGGAGGGAACATATCGGTGGGCCACCAGGCCTGCCAGCCGGGCTCCGTATCGCATCCAAAGAAGAGTACCTCGGACTTATCGGAATTGCACTTGAGGCTGTTCAGTTGGAACCATTTAAAAACAGCCTCAAGGCAATCCCGGATACTCTCCCCGTCAAAGTCTGCCCCTCTCTTACAAGAAAAGAGGAGCTGGGTGTCGTCGGCGTAAGATACGATCCGGGCACCAAACGACTCCGCCACCGCCGCCAAGGGGGTCATGAAGATGTTAAAGAGGGTCGGGCTCAATATAGAGCCCTGAGGGACCCCAACTCCCAAAGGCGGCATCACGGCGGTGTCAGGGGATGTCCAGATCGTTTGCCGGCGGCCAGGTAGAAAGGAGGAAAACCAGCTGAGCACCGTCCCACGAAGGCCAATCTCATAGAGTCTTGCGAGAAGGCCAGCATGGGGGACGGTGTCAAAAGCCGCCGACAAGTCCAACAACACCAACATGACTTTGCCCCCGGTATCCAACACCCCTTTGATGGTTTCAGAAACCTCAAGGAGCGCGGTCTCGGTGCTAAGATTTGAACGGAAGCCGGACTGGGTGTCATGCAGGATCTCGTGGGTCTCCAGAAAGTTGGAGAGCACCGACTGAACGTGCTTCTCCAAAATTTTTACGAGAGCCGGCAGCAAGGAAATCGGCCTGTAGTTGGCTGGGACCTTCGGGTCGAGGCCCGGTTTTTTAAGCAGCGGGATGACCATTGCCTGCTTCCAAGCTGGCGGAACCACTCCCTGACTCAACAAGAGATTCAGAAGAGGGTTCGCCAGTGGATTGATCACTTCTGCGATCTTACCCAAGAGCTTAGCGGGGCAAGGGTCCAAAGGCGAGCCCGATTTCAAATTGCCCATAAGCACTAAGGAAGCAGGGGCTGAAAAAGATGGAAACACAGCCAACGTAGTGGTGTTAGTGGTCTGGCCCGTCCCGTCCTTGCTCGGTCTTGAACGGGCCCGCCCTTGGCCCGGGCTTAGCCTGGCGGCCGTCTTCCGTCTCCCATCTTCCGCTTAAGTGCACCTCCGGGGAAAGAAGTTTGCAGGCAAGCCCCCAAAGTCAATTTTCAAACACCCGCTCTGCCGGGGCCGTCTTCCGCTTAAGTGCGCCTCCGGGCGCAGGAATGGTGTTTGCGTCGCTGTGGAGTCTGGGGGTTGTAGTCCCCCACCTCCACTCGGTGGCCACAGGAGATGGAACTGCGGCGGCGGGAGGGGGGGACCAAGTAGCCCAGCAGCCAAGTTTCCAGGGGAAAGAAGTTTGCAGGCAAGCCCCCAAAGTCAATTTTCAAACACCCCAAAAAAATTACAAATGTTCAATGCGCTACATATGTATAAAACCACAGATTGCCTATTGCTGAATATACCGTGTAGCTGCTCGCTGCTCACCGAGGGCTTACCGCTGCTTCTTATATTTCTCATTACAACTCTGGTGGTAGTCCGAGGTCATGGTGAGACCAGAATGCATCTGTGATCCATCAGAAGCTGTCCTGATGCACCTACTCCACTTGGTAGGGATGCCACTCTTGGGACATCCTGGTTCTGAAGAAGGGCAGCGGTCTTTGTCCAATCCTGATCCTAGACTACTGAACTGGTACCAGAGCAAGCAGAAGTTCAGGATGCTGTCCATGCCTCAGGTTTTGTTAGTGCTGGATGCAGAAGACTGGATGGTGTTCCTTGACCTGCAGGACACATACTTTCATATACCAATCCTGTGGTCACATAGTAAGTACCTGTGTGTTGTGGGTTATACTAATACTTTGGATTGACTTCAGCACCTTGAATCTTAACCAAGGTGATGGCCATGGTCTCAGCCCATCTCAGGAGTTGGACGACTGGCTTCTGAAAGCTGTTTCATGGCAGATGGCCTCTCTCTCCTCACCTGCAGGTGACTGAGTCACTGCTGTTCTATTTGGGGTTTTGATCAATGTACCTAAGTCTCACCTGGCACCCCCAAGTGCCTTATGTTCGTTGTGGTGTTACTGGATAAGGCATTGCTTCAAGCTTTCCCTCCTCCACATAGGATTCCGCCTCTGATTCCAATGCACCGGGCAGGAGCTTGAATTCTAGCTTTGACACTCTTTCGCCTGCTCAATCTATTGGCTTCGTGCATTCTCCTGGTCACAAACTTAAGATAGCATGTTATGAAATCCAGTAGTGTCTCCGCAAGGAGTGGTTCAAATATCAGGGCTAACTGGCAGACTCCATTGCACCTACATCCAGAAATGCTTCAAGACCACTTTGCCCTGTGGGGCATGCCACAGGTAGGCCTTTTTGCTACTTTCAGCAACGCCATTGCCTGACGTTCTGTGCCCTCCAGCATCAATTACAGAGTCTTGGGGAACATATTTCAGTTGGAGTGTAACTTTCCACTTCACTACACATTTCCTCCTATAACCTTGATTCTTTTTGTTCCGAGAAAGATTCACAAGAACTGGCCTGAGCTAGTCTCATCACGCTAGACTGGCCATGAACGGTGTGGTATACAGACCTCCGGCACCTCTCCCTGTGTGTTCCTTTTCATCTCCTGCTCAGAGTGGACCTTCGCCCCCAAACAGGTGGCCATGTCCTGCACCTCCATCTCCAAGAATTAACCGTCATGCATGACAATTGAGTGGGTCATCTGTGTTCCTTTCAGCTTCCATCTGAGGTGTTCAGCATGATCCTGTCAGCACATGACTCCCTGACTAAGTCAATCTATTCTATAGGATGGAATACGTTTATAGCCTGGGACAGAAGCAGACACATGGACCCTTTGAAAGTGGCCTTAGCTAACATCCTCTGTTTCACATTATCCTTAGCCTAGCAAGGTTGCACTGTTGGCTAGGTCAAGGGTTATAGTGAAACTTTGTTGGCATTGTTATGTCTACAAGAACAGCCTTCTTTATGAAGTCACTAGTGCCTGCCAGATTTTTGAAGGGTTTGACAAATTTGTTTTTACCAGACTTATTTGTCATGTTGCAATGGGACCTGATTTTAGTGTTGACCTTCCTAATGGGTAATTTGAGCCCCTATGTAGTTGCTAGCTGAAGTTACTTACATTGAAGTTTGTGTTTTTAGTTAGACTTCAGCTCATCATAGTAAGCTGCAGGCTTTCAATTTTGAGCCACCTTTCATGTGCTCCTTCCAGGATAAGCTGTTATTGAGATCTAAGGTCGCTGTGTTTCCATTCCATCTGGGACAGTCATTCACCTTTTCCACTTTCTATCTGCTGGCCTACCTTACCAAGGAGTAGAAGCAGTGCATAGTTTGGACCACAGAAGTGTGGTAACCTATTATATCAGCCATACAAAGTAGATTATGTCTTAAAATTAGCTCTTTGTTGTCGTGAGGCCTTCTTGGCCCACTTTAGTTCTCCATTTTATTTTTATATTTTACATGTTTTAGGCTGACATCACTTTAGCAATGTTATTTTTACATGGTTAGGCTTGCGCAATATTATTCTGAGAAGATGATGTACATGCTGCTTGTTTTTAGAAAGATATCCTAATGCTTATGTTGCCCATTCTGAGACAGCAACTAACATCTAGACATATCATTGCGTCCGATCTGCACCTCTAACGCAGTGTGGTTTTATTATATAAATGATGCACTGTCCTTTGTTAGAAATGGGATCTCTGGTTGGCAGAGGCTTGCGCCAAAGCCAGGCAGAGACCACCACTCGAGTCAGGGCTGGGGAGTTACACGCCAAAGATAACCCCTCCTCACCCCCTTGGTAGCTTGGCACGAGCAGTCAGGCTTATCCCGGAGGCCATGTGTAATGCATTTGCGCACTCACATAGCAACAATATCCCAGGCACACTACAAAAGGAACTCCACACAAGATCATATCAATAATAGCCTTTGTATTCTCAAAACACATTAAAACAGTAAACACATAATATACACTGTGCCAACTGCCATTGGGCAATATTTACAATGGAATTATTTACACATGACATGGCCACTTGGACCACTGTCAGGACCAGCACAAAGCGAACTTAGTAAAAGTAAAACAGATCATAAGCGTACAACCAGTAAGCAGTGGTAATCACTGTACTTAACATCAGCCTGTGACATAAACTAAATTATGCACAGTATCACATCAGGCGTGAATTACACTCTGAGCCAACCTCACAAGTCTAAACAACTTAGACCCTAACCTCCTAAGCATAACTCACACTAGGGGCATACATCACACAGTGAAGGATAATCTCACTAGCATAAACCAGATTATGCAAAACAACCTCATAATCATAAAACACAGAGGTATAACACAGGGTGCGTAATCATACTACATACATTACATTTCCTAGCACCACATTACAGGAGGGCCTGGTGCCCTATAAATCTAACAATCCCCCTGGCCAACTGGTCATCTCAAAAAGGGGCTCAAATGCCCTATGTCCCAAAAGCCAGGGCTGCTGCCTAGGCAGCGAAAGTCAAGGGTGCGCCACAGCGCAAACCTAAACGTAGCAGCTGCCCACTACTTGCTGGGCAGCTGTGGATATCAAGAAGGAGGCCTAAACAGTGCAGCTGGCACTAAGTGCTGCGCAGCTGTGGGTCACACCTGAAGGCCTGGCACTCACTGTGCCCTCTGATCAATTAGGCAAAACGGGCCCTGGCACGGCTGTGCGCTCGGGGGCCTCACTGGGGCTTCTTAATAAACTCTGCCCCCATGTTGGAGCCACGCAGGCTCTAGGAATAATTTAGGCTAGGTGTTGGAGCCACGCAGGCTCTGTAAACAAATACATGCCCCCTAATCGTTGGAGCCACCTAGGTTCGGAAAGGAAGCATGCTCTCGTTGGAGCGACCCGCTCTCCTGGCAGGATGGCTCAGACTCCCACCACGGGGAAAAGCATGGGCCCCTCTGGGCCCTCTAGAAAATAATCATAGGCATCATTGGAGCCCCGTAGGCTCTAAAACACTGTGGCCCCCGTTGGAGCAGCCATGTCCCCTGCCTAGCCAGTACTCAGCGGGCTCCTGCGCAGGGGACTCCTCTCTCTGGATGCGGCGGGGCAGGCACCGGCAATGTGCCTCGTGCCCCCTCCGCGGGAACAGGCTGCGGCGCCACGCTTCATCCGGTCCAATGCGGCAGTACCTCTTCTGTGGCGCGGTGCTCCCCTTCACCTCTGGGAACCCGCGCTGCCATCGGCCATCTTCTTCACCCGGGCCCAACGCGGCGTGGCACAGCTTCCCCCAGGCAGGGGGAAGCGGAAGCGGAAGTGGAACCCTCCAGGCCCCGCCCACAGTCAGGCGGGGCGGGCCTGACTTCCGGTTTTGCGCGAGGGCCGCGGTAGTAATTTTCTTGGCGGCAAGATGGATAGGCTCCCTCGAGAATAAAAATAAATGTAGAAGCGGGGTGGGCACCCGGTTTAAAGATAACACCATAAGCGGGGTGGGCACCCGCAATTAGGACAAAATAAAATCAGACGGCCGCCATCGCGGGGTGGGGACCCGCTAATCCCAGCAATATCAGGGGAATCCCTATGAGGGGGATTCCCTCAGCAAGGGCTGCAGCACAGCGCTGCTCAGCCCCCAGGCTCTCCCTCGCCTAGGGAAAAGCTCAAGATGCAGCGCTCCCAGGGCGCTGGAAGGCTGTATCAAGCCTTGGCAAAATCAAAATAAAGAGCAAAAGGTCCCAAAAGTCCTGGAGGCATCAAGGGGGCAATGTAGGGCCCAGGGGCCAGCACACAGGGCCCTCTAGCAAGGAGGCAACCCCCATGGCGGCCCCTCTTGGGCCTCACCAGCAGCAAGCCCCCCTCTGTCCAGATCCAAAAAGCAGAACATTTTCATGGGGGGCAGCCCCTTCTTTTATACACCATTTCCTTTGTCTAAAAGGTGCAGGGTCTGGGGGAACCAGATACAACTGGTTCAGGGAAGCTGTTGAGCACTTTGTTTTGCTCAGCTCCTCTCTCCCATTCACAGGACAGGCCAGGGATATCAGACGCACCACAGTAGGTGGAGCCAGCATTGTGGAGGGAAGGCACAGCCCTATTCAGGTCCCAGGTGCAACTCCTCCCTCCCATCTACATGCAGATCTCCCTATTCACCACTGGGCCGACTCATCCTGGCTCCTGGAGCCACCCACATCATCCAGCACCTGTCAATCACAAGCCAGACATGCAATTCACATCAGGCAGGCAGACACACTGCACACAGAAATGCCAACTTCTAAAAGTGCCACTTCTCCACTAGTCACAATAAATCTGCGAACACCATTGCGCAGCATTTATTCTCACGAGTTTCACATACTACACTCGCCCCTGCACTCCTCTCATATCAGGAATTACCATTGTAGGAAGGTGGATAACTGACTATGGTTACCCCAGATTTTTTTGCCTTGTGTTTAGCTGGTTTTCGACTTAGTTGGCCTGGGATCCTGCTAATCAGGGCCCCAGGCTATCTGTTCTCTCTTAAAATGGACTCCATGTACTATAGGTACATAACCAATTTGGTACTGGACACCTTATCAGCCCCTGTACAGTGCACTATAGGTGCCCAGGGCATAGGTGCATCCAAGGCCTACCAGGGGCTGCAGCATATCTTTTGCCACCCCTGGCTGGTACTTAAATCGACACAACTGGCTGATCCCTCAGCTGGGGCAAGGTGGTGTACTCACCCCTTGCTTAGATATAGTATATCTATGTCTAAACCTATATCTGGACACATAGGCACCTATAAGTCACTCCTATGGCAGGCCTTAACAATCCTGGAGGCAGAGTGCTTGGTTTTATGTGAGATGGTGCTCTAGCATGAGCTGAGCCTGTCTGCAGTGTTCGGAACCATTTCCTTACTGCTGTTCCAGTGATACTGCCATACCATATACTCGTAAGTGCATTATAATCCTCGCGGTTAATGCTAACTTTGGTTTGGCTTTATCAAAACATGTCGTGTTTGGTGTCATACACTTTGGAATACTACCCCCTCACCAGTTCTGGCGACGGGGGTAGCATTCCACCCTTCTAGAGGGAGAAGACATGTTACTTTACTTAAAACACGGTTAATCCTAACCAGAGCCTCAGCATCACAAAATGGATGCTGCTGCCCCGACACACGTCTGACCTCCTGCTGCGGACCGAAACTTGGCAGAGGAGGCCTGGACAAAGGGTTTCCTGTCACAGGGAGGTGCTACACCTCCCCAGACAGGAGATAGTGGATTGGAGCAGGGTGGGTTGAAAGAAACTAGACACTGCATGGGGCACACAAGGTGTCCCAAGCAAAATCCAGTCAAACCGGTTCTGGGGCACTCCAGCCCCAGCTCTGGCGTGAAACTGGACAAAGGGAAAGGGGTGTAACCACCCCCTTCCTGGGTCCCACCCATAGAAGGGACCTAGCAGGTAATCCAGCCCCCAGATTTGGAATAAAGGTGGGAGCAGTGCCAATGCACATCAGATTATCCTGACTGAAACTTATGAAACGAAACTCTGGACCCTTCGACATCCCACTCGACGTGGAAGACTGAAGAATCTCCCTTGTGGTCAAGGAGTGACCACCCTGTGCAAACAGGCACCATCCAGCACCTCGACGTTTGCTTTGTTGCAGTTCCCGCCGGATCTCGAGCAACAGAGATCAACAAGACCCAGCGTGCCAGCCTTCTAACAGCCTGATCCACAGTCCCTGCAGAGCTGAGACCCGTGGAGGCGACCTGAAGCGTGGGGCCGGCCATCTTGGAAAAACCACGAAGCGCTGACCGTGCAGCATCCGAGGCTCCCTCGAAGCTGTGCATTGGAGTTTGAGAAGCTCCAGCCCCGAGCAGCCTTTGCACCGAAGCTCACCCCTCTACACTCCTCGAGTGCTGCGTGGGGCCCTTTTGAATTTTCCTGCTCGACGCGTTTGTCCGGTCGCTTGCCCGTTGGCTAGTGGCCCCAGTACCGACGAACCTTTGACTTTGCTCTGCTAGTCTGGTTGCTCCAGACTGGCCCTCGCTCCCCTGAAAAGGAGCACCCGCTCTGACCTTGCTGGTCTGAGTAAGAAGCGATTTTCGAATCCTGCGTGGGTTGCCTTTGCCAAGGCCTGTTAACTCAGATCCGGAAGCCGACACCGCTGACAGCGAGAGCCTTTGTGGGACAACTTGTGATTCACTCCAGGACATCCTCGGTGCCCCAGAGACCACGTGGCAGCGGAGACAAGCTTCACAACAACCACCTGATTGCGCCAGACATCGCCTGGTTCCTTCCTGGTTCCTTCCTGGTCACTGGCTAGTGACCCAGACTCTGTCCCCTCTGCTTTCAGGTACTCTACATCTTCGATCTGCCCTTGGATCACACCGGACACATCTCTTCTGGACGCCTGCAGCATCTTCATCTCCAGGCACCCTAGATCTTCGTGACGAAACCGGACACATCTTTGCACCTGTGCACCCGCTTCCTGTGGGTGAGGTAACTCTTGAACGCCGGTGCTCCTGTAATGGTTTACACCTCTAGTGTCTAAGTCTAAAATGTTGTCCTTCTAGTCCAGTCGGAAGACTCTTAAAACTGTAACTCGATAACTTTTACGCACCATTGACCTTGCATTGGTGCATGCGTGTGCTTTCTGCACTGCACCCGAATCCCGCGGGCTACTCCCGTCCTAACTGCTGTTATTCCAGTGTAGTCCCAGCGATTCCCAAGGCCCTAGGCCTTACCTCTGATCGATTAGTGATTGTTATACCACTTTTTTGATAGGTTGTTTGAGTGGCCACCGGCCTCATCCATAACTGTGCAACTTTCATATGTTATATTGTGCTATTGTTTAAACGCGTGTGCTTCATTGCTCATAAAGAGTAGTGGGGATTATTCTGAGAATAAATACATATATTTTTATAATATATAACTTGTGTGGTGTCCTCTCATTTGATATTACAGGATTGCATATGGTAAAACAGCTGGCTTCACATGTCCTCTTGAGTTAAGCCTTTAGGCTGCTTAGTCCATGCTACCTCTAGGATAGCTTGTCTTTAAGGTTGACTTACAACCACCACCATAAGGGATTGTTTGGACTGATATATGGTGCCCCAGAATTGGAGACATCATACATCAGGCCAACTTCTCACATTGGTGAGCAGCGGTGCGGATTTGAGCTTGCTGTTGTTTTACCTTTGCAATCTTTTGGAAGATCACATTAAGTACCATAGGTACATATAAACAAAGCTTAGCATATGTAAGTTCTACTGAACTTAGTAGTTGTAGGTAAAAGGGCTTAGCACACCCTGACTACAACTCACTAGCAAGGTACAGTAGGAAAACACTTAGGGGCAGATTTATGAAGGCCTTGCGCCGCCGGTGCGTCACTTTTTCCCATGTTAAAAATGACGCACCGGTGGCGCAAGGCCTTCATAAATCTGCCCCTTAGTGTAGGTAAGTGCACCACTTACACCTCACTAGAGTCATGTCTGGCACAGGTGAAGCTCTAAGCTCTCTACCTGTGGTGGTTGACCCTCCACAGGCAACCTCCGACTATGACAAATTCAGCCATAGAGACTTGAGTGCCTTGTGCACTGCAAGGAAGCTAAGAAAGGGTCACAACCCTACCATTCCTGTCCTGATTACCATCCTGGAGAAGGATGATCTTGAGAAAGGTAGAATAGTCCCCTCAGGGTCAGGAGTAGGAGTGAATCCCCCAGATACTGAGAACACCAACCCAGAAGAGGAGGAGGAGGACACAGAGTCAGGTGATGATGTAGAAAATCATCAAGGGAATAACCAGGTACCAATTGGAAGGCTTAGCCAAGCCAACTTGGTCCTACATGGAAATGGAGAAGGGCAACACTTCTCCAGACCCAATAGCAGAATTCTCCCAGGCAATAGGAGAGAGAGAACTCCTTCCAGGGATTCTCTCATTTCTAGTGCCTCAAGAGAATCTCAGAGGGGAATGACTTCCCCCCAGAGAAAAGAGCATAAGGCCAGGATGAGAGCTGTTAGACTCCAAATAGAGAGGGAGGAAGTAGCCCTGGCCCAAGCTAAACTTGCCTTTGCAAGAGAACAAAGATTATGTGGGGAGACTTCCACTGGTGGCAGCATTATCTCTAAGGATAAAGACAGGTCCTATGAACATAGAAACCTGAGTAAGATTGTGCCCCCCTACAGAGATGGGGATGATATCCACAAATGGATAACTGCTCTGGAGAGGGCCTGCATGGTACAGCAGGTCCCTCAAGATCAGTGGGCAGCAATCTTGTGGCTCTCCTTTTCTGAGAAAGGGAGAGATAAGCTCCTCACAGTTAGACCTGAGGATGCTAAAAATTACACAGTCCTGAAGAGTGATCTTATTGATGGGTTTGGCTTAACCACTGAGCAATACAGGTTGTTGTTCAGAGATACCCAAAAAGCTCAGACTCAGGACTGGACTGATTTTGTAGATTGTGCTACTAAGGCTCTGGAGGGTTGGCTACATGGCAGCAAAGTACATGAATATGCAGGATTGTATAATTTGATTATGAGGGAGCAGATCCTAAGTAATTGTCAGAACCAGCTCTTACACCAGCACCTGGTGGACTCAGATCTGGCCTCTCCACAAAAATTGGGTAAGAGGGCAGACAAATGGGTCAGAACCAGGATTAGGCCTAAGAATCAGGGTAATGACCAAAAGAAGGATACTTCCAAGGCTCAAGAGAAGGGTGGGGATAAATCTAAAGAAAAATCTCCCACAGGGCCCCAAAACTCCAAGGATGGGGGTGGGTCCCAAAACACTTCCTCTGACCAGAAGAAACCTTATTGCCATGCGTGTAAAAAGCCTGGCCACTGGAAAACAGATAGTTGTTGTCCAAAGAATAGCAATAAAGAAAATATACCTCCAAGTAGAGCTCCAACACCTACTGTTACTGTTAGCAGTAATCCCCTAGGTGGTGGGAGCACCCCCAAGAATTTGGGTGGGTTTACTTTTGGAACTCAGGTGGATTCTGGCCTAACCAGGTCCCCTAATACAGATACCCTTGTCTATGAAAATGGCATGGGGTTTGCCAACTTCACTGATTGCCCAAACACTTTGAGCAAGTATAGACAGGAGCCCATCATCAATGGTCAAAAAGTTGAGGCCTACAGAGACACAGGGGCTAGTATCACTATGGTGACTGAGAATCTAGTCCCCTCAAGGCAACTTTTACCTGGTGCCACATATCAGGTGACTAACATTGATGGAGTGCAGAAAAATCATCCCATGGCAGTAGTAAATCTCAGCTGGGGAGGTGTCACTGGCCCAAAGAGAGTGGCAGTGTCAGCAAACTTGCCTGTAGATTGTCTACTTGGGAATGATTTGGAAATCTCAGCCTGGGCTGAGGTTGAACAAGAAACCCATTCTAAAATGGTAAATGTCCATGGAAAGGTTAGTGGGGCTGTGATGGCTACAGCCCCAATCCAAGATGTCCTTCCTGAAAAGGGTGGTAGGGCTGTGCAAGACTCAGCCCCATCTTCAGCAGAATCCCTTCCTGAACAAGTTATCAGAGCTGTTATGGTAACAGCCCATACCCAAACTGAGTCCCTTCCTGCAAAGGTTGGTGGGGCTGTGATGGCCACAGCCCAAACCAAACTGATTCATGTGTTGTGAAGCCTGAAACTATGGATCATACCCCACAAACAGAGAGCATTGAGGAGGAAGAGAAACCTCCCTCCCACCAGACATTAGGAAAGGATCAGCCTCCTCAGGGAACTGATCTTACCCCTTGTGAAGAAACTGCCCCAGAGGTAGTCAGGCCTAGCCTGGCAGAGCCCCTGATGTCAGTGGATCCTTCCAAGGTGGGACCCAGTCTGGAGCAGGTAACCTGCCCCTCTCTACCCTGCCTCAGTCAGCCCAGGGCTACAGAGGTCAAGGAGGTCAGTGAGCCCCAAAGGGCCCCCTGTCAAATAAAACACCCCCATCAGCAGATTAGGGGTACCAAAGCTAGCAGCCCTAGCAATGTAAAAACTTTAAAAATACCTGAGGGATCCCCCTTACCATTAGTTAGGGACCTCCCCTAGATGGACACAGTTGGGCACAGCCAAACCTGGGGCCCCAAACCTGACCTGTCCCTCCAGTAAGCCAACAGAAGGGACCCAGCCTCCAGGTGTAGGCAGCCAGAGGTTGTCCCTGAGAGCACAGTGCAACTCAGTCAAGGACAGAAAGGCACACATGGTGGAAAATGATTGGAGGAAGCTGAGCCCTACATTTGTGGAGCCTCACTTCAGTACTCCATCTCAACACCAGCCTTTTACTTTGCCAAAACACACCACAGGTAGTGATTCCCTATGGTGGAGACGGCTCACTAACAGAATATCGACAGTCAAAATATCGACAGTCAAAATATCGAGGTAAAAATATAGAATGCCAGAATATCGACTTCCTATCTACAAACAGGTAAGTACAAAAATATCGACTCCAAAATATCGATAGGAAAAAATATAGACAGTCAAAATATCGATTTTTTAAAATATCTTAAAAGTAATTTTAAAGTACTATAATTTATTTATGCGATTTTATATAGCGCAAACTTCAGCCGAAGGTGTCAGAGCGCTTTACATAAGAACCAGTTGAAAGACATAAGGACTTAGGATTACATGCGTTACATAAAGGATACAAACAGAAAAAATTGCAAATGTACAAGATGTAAAGTCACACAAGGAGGAGATACAAATAGATATACTCTAAGAGTTACATAGGAATGGTAGATATACAAAGGTCTACTGCATATACTAGTGATTAGAGTTATCTCTATATACACAGGGAAGGGATACAAATGGATATACTCTAAGAGTCACATAGGAATGGTAGAGAGTACAAAGGTTTACTGCATATACTAGTGATTAGAGTTATCTCTATATACAGAAAAGCACAGTTCCATGAAGTGGGGTCGGAGGGGGGTGCAGTCACAGCACCCGGGAGGGACAGAGAAAGGCAGGAGAGTGAGACAAACGAGAGAGGGAAGCAGATAGTAATGAGTGAGACAGTGAGGAGTGTGTCAGAGGCAACAGGAGAGACAATAGAAAGGTCGCAAACACAGAGGGGGGAGGTCAGAGATCACTAAAATGGCGGAGGAGAAAGGTAGAAGAAGAAGCGAGTCATAAAAGAAAATGGCGGGGAACACAGAGGTCCAGGTCCGAAAGTCCAGGAAGAGGGCTGCCATAGC